>NC_080105.1:56426485-62300379 GCF_950005125.1 Chionomys nivalis | reverse complement strand
TAAGATAGTTTTGAGAAGTTTCTTGACTTTCAATATGGTATGTCAGTTAATTTAGGCCTTAGCCAAAGTTGGTTGTTTATACGCTGCAAACGTGACCTTGGGTGACTGTACAGATAGCTAGTTGTCTCTGTAATTTGTTGCATGTTTTCGAAGTTGTTTGATTGCACTTAATAATTACTCAGGTAGCATTATTTCCCTTCTCAAATCTTCGATGGGGTTGAAGACTATATAAATGTAGTTAATTTGACTCATGACTTAGCCAAGCTAATAATTATATAAGACCTAAGCTAGTTAAAATAGGATATTTGAACTTATTGTATATAACTTCATGATATGTGTAGAACTCTCTTACTTAAACAAAAGGGGGAGGTGTTGTGGGGGGTACTTCTGCTCCTCCAGTCAATAGCCACTGAGATACCAGCCCATGGGGGCTTGGTCTATTTCCCTTTTAAAAAGCGGCTACTTCCCACCTTGCTCTCTTTACTTCCTGCTCTGGTTCAGGAAACCAGACTTCTTCCTAATTAGGCAAAGGGCTGTTGTCAGGGACAGTGATCTGTAAGTTTATTACCCTTTAAATAAGTACCACTGGTGTTGGATTGTTTATGACTTGCGCCTTCATCTGTATGTCCAGATTTTACGTATTATAGCTTAAAATATCAGTCATTTATAGGGAAAACTCGTTTGGGGAAATATGTAAAATATTAAAGAATAACTGGTGAATCTATTAACACTTGTTCTTAATGGTATATTAACTCTGTGATCTGGTTTATATTACCAGGATGAATCTAACAGAGAATGAAAAGATAAATGGAAGCAGTGTTCTGGCATGGGGCTATGGAAGAATCAGTGATGATCGCAATGCCTTATTCACAGTCCCTACTGCATTACAGACGCATATTTGAAAAGTCATAGCTGCCTTATTAAAACCTGGTCATGTTTTTAATGGGTCATTACTTAAAACAGGAACAGATGTATCCGCTTCTAATGATTATGTGTCACTAACATATGTATTTTTATTTGGAAGAATCAATTTCACTAATGAAACTAGTTGATATAGTAAATTGTAATCATGAATTAATTCATCTGTTATGTTTAATACTGAAAATCACTTATGATTAAACAGAAACGCACATATATTTGGCTGCCTATAAACCTAAGTCATTATTTGCCTCCAGACTCTATAGCTGATATTGTTGTATCACTCTTCAATAAGATATTTGAAAAAATAAAGTTCATGTTAGGTTCAGCAATAGCTGTAATTCTTAACCTTATTGCTGTTGCTGCTACGGCCTATATGGCTGTTACTGCTTTACATACATCCTTGCAGACGAACATTTTCTAGAGCAATGTCATAAAGATTCTCATGAAATGGATTCAGCAAGCTTAAACATATGCTCGACCTCATACACAGATTGATGTACTTTAGCAAACTGCGAGTAGGTTTGTAAATAAATTTGCATTATTGCAAGAAATAATTACTTCACATTATGATTATAATTTAAACACTTTCGGAAGTAATGATATCTCTTAAAATGATTCTTTGCAGGAATGGAAGGTTATTCTAGGTTATCTTTTGGGCAATGCCTCTTTCAATGATCACTTACATGAAGATACAAAACTTTTGCTAAATCATTTCCTGAGTCAGATGGCTCTAACATTGAACATATTTTTGCCGACAAATTGACAGGATTAGAGTTTCTCACAAAGTAATAGCCATACCCCGGTGATATGTTTATTATAATCATGCTTTTAATATACATGGTGACGTATGTCTTATATTCAAACAAGACAAAATGTTAACATACTTTATGGTTAAAACTAATTTTTAGAAAAGTATGAAATTGTGGAGACACAAGCAATGGTCCAGAATTAAGGCAACTCCTGGGACAGATGAAATGAAGTTAGGAAACAATTGCTTGGGAAACCAAGAATAGACGAAAGCTAACTATGCACAATCCTAAAATGTTATGTGAGAATCTATACAATGGATAAAGAATTGGCTTGTGAGCTCAGTTCTTCACACTCTACCAGTTATAAAGGAGTACTTTGCTTCTGCATTCTTTTAGCCTGGTTTCTATGTACTTCATTTCATTTTTATTGAGGTATTGTCTCTTGCAAAGAGAGTCAAAAGTTTCTCATGAACATGTATGTGAGTCAAGGGGGGTTTCAAAGTTGAAGCAATGCTTTTTAGTGTGTATACAAGTTCATAAGAAATCAATCTTATGCAGTTATTCATAAACTTCATCCAGTGTCCTCACTTAAATGAAACCAATACCCAGGGACCAGAAAGCAATAAATGATAACCGATAAAACTAACTATAGTTAAAGACATCTGTGAAATTAACATAAAGCTTTTGTAGAAAAACACTGATGAATACAGCAGGAAATGGAAAGATCACCCAATGTTCTTGAACAGAGGATTAACATGATATGAATGGTAATCATACCAAAAGCAATCTATATAATTGTAACCCACATCAAAATATCAATAAATTATTAATATCAGTTTAGATAAAAACAATCACCTTCATCAATAATAAAAAAACAGAAGGTAGCAGACACAATCCTGTAAAGGAAAGGAACTTCCATAGGCATGACAATCCATCAACCTCCATCACAGAGAGACAGTAATGGAAACAGCTTTGTAATGGTATAAAAACAGAGACTTGACTACTAGAATAAAATCCAAAACACACATAATAATCAACACTGATGAACAGCTCATCTTTTACAAAGAAGGTAAAATTAGCCAACCAAACAAAGAAAGCATCTTCAACAAATGGTGCCAGCATAACTGGAATTCAACATTTAGAAAAATGAAAAAAGATGCATATCAATCAACAGGCACAAAACTCAATTACATAGATATACCAAAAATATAAACTACTCAAGAAATTAGACATAAAAAGGGCAAATTATAAAGTAAAATAACCAAAGTTAAAATTAAACACAAAAATAAACAGATCAATTAATGTAGGAATCACAAATGGCTGAAAACCACAATCTTGAGGAAGGAAACTAGGCAATCAGAATGTGGTTGAAAATGGTATGTCTGAGGCAAAATAAGGGGCCACTGGCAGTGTCACCGGAATTTGACTGTACTGCTTTTACTTGGTGTTAAGGAAGCTACTAGCTTTGAATGGACACCTTGTTCAATGGAAATATAGTAGAGCGGTCCTTGGACTGTCACAAAAGAAAGATGCCTTACCTTCTCTGATGACTGTATGGATGTGGTAGGGAAGCTGCTTGTTTGTTCACGGATGCTGATACCTAGGAAACAACACAGAAACCATATTATTTGTAACAGTGATTGGCAATTTGCTTAAGCATATGTCTGACTAAGTCATCATAAATGAACACATCAAAATTAATGTATACTATAACAAGGCTGTGGACTACATTGTGAATTTCCTGCATCTCTCTCCAGCATAACTACATTGTTTTTCTCTTAATACACCTTCTCTCTGTCAGGATTAACTTCTATTTCCCAAATGACTATCACACAGCAAAGTTAATATCTGAAAGAGATTTCTCACTAAACAACGGAATTAACACCACACAGAGAGGACTCTGATATGACCTTAAACATGAGTGAAAGCAGCAAACAGAAATCAGGCACCCAAAAATCAGCTAAGTTTTCTGACCATTCAGAGGTGCTTCTCTCTGGCTAATAAATTTCTCTACCTACCCCATCACAGATAGAGTACAAGGATTCAGATGAACCTGCATGGTGCTGTGGACCATCAAATACTCCATGGTGGAGTGGATACAAGAGAATCAAGAGATAAAATAACTAAGAAAAGGAAGACCAAGAAAAAAACACAAGTACAGAGGTTGCCACAGCAAAGACCGTAACACCAGCCAAGACTTAGCACAGATGTACATGCGTGTAAAACTCCCTCCGACAATCTGAAAGAGAGCTTAATAGCATGAGAATTCAGCAAACATACAACAGCAAGAAGGACGCAACACCAGAAGCTTTTCCTGATGCAGAAAATTCAGGACACAATGCGGTCACTGTGTCTCTTGCTCTCTCTGGGCAAACCTCTCCCCGCACTTGAGTAGGACTTGGAAAACCAAACACAGATTGACAGGTGGGCACTACCCTTAGCTCCACGCATTATGCAAGCAGGGTACAATCATTGCGCGATAATAGCATAAGTCAGGACTAGCTGATATTAGGAGTTGATTATCACAGAGAGCACTCGCTTTCATGATCACTGAAGGCGGGAGCCAGCACCATCTGGTGCAACTCCGCATAAGACTACACACAGACATCAGGTGTGACTCCACGCGGCTCTCTACAGAGAATCTGAAAACGCTAATAAAAAGGATAAAAAAGAAATGTACATTAAAGGTAATTTTTTAAAAGAGATAGGGAACATCGAACAATGAGAAAAAAAATTTTAAAAAATGGATAAGAAGAATCTCAAAAAATTAAGAAATGAAAAATCACTCAAAGATACCTTAGAAAAAGAAAACAAGAAAAAGGAATAAAACCGGAAATGGAAAGAGTACAAGACTTGAAAACTGAAATGGAGGAAATCTTTAAAAATAATAAAGGAATGGCTGGATACATACAATATCGGCAAAAAAACAATGGATCCAGAGACAAGTATAAACAGTAGAATAGAAGAGATAGAAGAATCTCAGAAATCGAATATATTAGAGGAAATATACACACTGATGAAAGAAAACAGCAAACAGAACAAATTCTTAAAGATAGAAATCCAAGAAATCTGGGACAACACGAAAAGAACAAAAATAACAATAAAGGTAAAAGGAGAAGAAATACAGCTACAAGACCAAGAAAATAGATCGATAAAAATAAAAGTCTTTCCAAACATGAGGAAGGATATTCCTAATGAGGTACAAGCACATACGGAACACCTAATAGATCATATTTTAAAAACCACCATAATTATTAATATCTAACAAGAATTACCTTAAACTTAAAGCATGGATAAGAGAATAAGATGGACAGTTCATACTCATAGCATGGATCTTTCATCAGAATGAAATATCAATACCAAATATAAATTTCAGGAAAATAAAAAAAAAATATTACAAGATATCAGAGTATGTCTCAGAACACACTAATAGTAGGAGACACCGCAGCAATCCTCTCTCAACAATAGACAAAAGAACCAGACAGAAAACTAACAGCAATTTCGAAGAATATACCTCCTGAGCATCTCACGGCACCTTATTATATATTGACCCCATACCTGGTAACAAAGTAAACTTAACAGACAAAAAAAAGTTTTTGGCCGAGCCCGGTGGATCTCTGCGAATTCGTGACAGGGCTGGTATACATGAGCTAGTCACCGAACAGGAACCAAAAGCAACAGAGAAACCCTGTCTAGAAAATGACTAAATGGAGGGGGGGAATACTGAGATGGCTCAGGTTAAGAGCCATTGACTGCTTTTCCAAAGGACCTGACTTAAATTCCCACAACCACAAGGTGGCGCACAACCTACGGTAATCATCTCTGGCGCCCTCTTCTAGCCTACAGTCATACACACAGACTTTTGCAAACATAATCAGCAAATGAAGAAATATGTAAATAAATCCCTAAAATCTAAAGGAATTTTTGCCACCACATGAGCCTTATCAGATCACCATGGATCAAAGTTAGAATACAACAACAGTTCTAATACCAGGATACCGACAAACTTATGGAAACCGAACAGTAGACCACCCGTTGTTCTAGGAAGAATTAAAAAAAAAAGAAAGTCTTCACGGAATTCAACTAAAATAAAGACACAACATAAACAAAATGAAAGCAGCTCTAAGAGGTTAGTTCATCGTACTAAGTGCACACATAACAAAAATAGAAGAAGCTCACATTAAACACTTAACAGCACTGCTAAAAGAGCTTGAAAAAAAGGAATCTCATCAACTGAAGGAGTGAAACTAACAAAATTTAAACACAGAAAATACAAAGAAATCAACGAACCACAGAGCTGGTTAATCGAGGAAAAACAAGATTGACAAGAGGGTATCCAATTTAATAAACAGGCACAGTAAGAGAACATGGAAACTAACTAGATAATTAATGAAATGGGGGAAATAACAGACTCTAAGGAGACCATGAAATAATTTGATCTTGCTGGAAAGGCATATATGACACAAAATTGGACAATGTAAAAGAAATGGACCTATAGAAAAATAACATATACCAATAATCAATAAGACGAGGGGAACAATGAAAATGGACTGAGAAGCAGTCAGGAAATATCAGGAGCCGTAAAAAACCTACAAACCAAGAAAAGCACAGGTCTAATTAGCTTTAATGAAGAACTTTAACAGAAATTCAAAGAAGAGGTGAAAATCCTTAAGCTGTTTCACATAATAGAAACAGAAGAGTCATTGAAAAACTTTCTATGAAGCTACATCATTGTCCTCATATCAAAACACCAAAAAAACTCAACATAGAGAAAATCACCAAACATGCATGCTCATAAACATAGATGCAAAAACAGTGAAATTTCTAATACAAAAAAACACAAACAGAAAATATATCACGATATAAGAGGATTGAGATCATAGATGCAGGGCTGACCGAAAACATGAAAATCTATAAATCAAAGCTGTTATACAGATATAAGCACAATGCAATACATATAAATACACTGAAATAAAAAGAAACCATACAATAATTTCATTAGTTGCTGGAAAAGCATTTGTTAAAGATAAACACTATGTAATGATAAATTGCTTGTAACCAACTAACGAACTAACAAACTAACCAACTAACACTAACCCCCAACCCTGACCCCTAACCATAACCCCAACCGTCTAACCCTATAACCAAAATACTAACCACTTAACCAACTAACCCTAACCCCATAACCATAAACCACTAACCAGCTAACAAAATAACCAACTAACAAACTAACCAACCAGCCAACTAACCATAATCCACAACCCTGACCGCAACCCTAAACGCAACCCCCTAACCCAATAATCAACTAACCAACTAAAACTAACCACATAACCCTTACGCAAAACCCATAACCACCTAATCAACTAATCAACCAACTAAGCAACTAACAAACTAAACAACTAACCAACTAACCCTAACCCCAAACCCCTAACCCCCTAATCACCTAACCAAATAATCACCTAACCAAATAATCACCTAACCAAATAACCAAATAATCAACTTACAAAGTCACCCTAATGCCATAACAGTAACCCCATAACCCTAACCCCAACCACATAACCAACTAACCAAATAACCAATCATCCAACTACACCTACCCCTAACCCTAAGCCTTTAAGCCTAACCCCAAACACCAAACCACATAACCACCTAACAAACTAACCACCTAAAAACTAACAAACTAACCAAATAGACAACTAACCAAATAGACAACTAAACCTAACCCACAAACTTTACCACTAACCCTAAACACAAACCACAAACCTCATAAACAGTTATTAATCTAACCAACTAACCAACTAACCAATTTACCAACTAACGCTAACCCCCAACCCTATCCCCATAACCCTAACCACAACCCCATAACCACATAATATAATAGCCAAATAACCAGTTAAGCAACAAAACAACTAATCAACTAACCAACTAAACAACTAAGCCTAACCCCATAACCCTAACTGCAACCCACTAACTAACCAACTAACGCTAACCACATAACCCTAACCACATAACCCTAACCACATAACCCTAACCACCCTACCAAATAACCCCCTAACCATCTAATGAACTAATCGACTAACCAGGAACCAACTAACCAGAAACCAACTCACCAGTAACCAGCTTACCAGTAACCAGCTATCCAATAACTAACAAATCGAGTAAGCACCTAACCAGTAACAAACTAACAAGTAACCAACAAACCAGTAACCAAACATCCAGTAACCAAATAACCACAAAGCAACTAACCAGTAACCAACAAACCATTATCCAAATAAACAGAAAACAACTAGCCCTTAACATTAACCATTAACCTGCTAACCAGTAACCAACTGACCAGTAACCAACTAATCAGAAAATTGCTAACCAGCAACCAACTAACCAGCAACCAACTAACCATGAAACAACAAACCCAGTAAACAACCAACCAGTAACCAACTAAACAGTAACCAGCTAACCAGTAATCAAATAGCCACTAACCAAATAACCAGTAACCAAGTAACCATTGACCAAATAACCAGGTAACCCACTAACTAGTAACCAGCTAACCATTAACCAGCTATCCAGTAAGCAACAAATCCAGTAACCAACTAACCAGTAACCAGCTAACCAGTAACCAGCTACCCAATAACCAACATATACATTAACCTCATAACCGGTAACTAACTAACCAGTAGCCAAATAACAAGTTACCAAATAACCAGGAACCAACAAATACAATAACCAACTAAACAGCAACCAACTAACCAGAAACCAACAAATCCAGTAACCAAATAACCAGTAACCAACTAACCAGGAACCAACAAATCCAGTAACCAATTAAGAAGTAACCATACAAACCAGTAACCAACTAACCAGTAACCAGTTAACCAGTAACCAGCTAACGAGTAACCAACAAATCCAGTAAGCACCTATCTAGTAACCTATTAGCCAGTAATCAACTACTAGAAACCAACAAACCAGTAGCCAACTACTCAATAACCAAATAACCAGCTAACAAACTAACCAGTACACAGTTAACCTGTAACCAACAAATCCAGGAAGCACCTAACCAGTAACCAATTAACCAGTAATCAACTAATCAGTAACCAAATTACCAGCTAACAAAGTAACCAGTAAACAACTAACCAGTAACCAACTAACCAGGAATCAAATAACCAGGAACAAACAAATCCAACAACCAACTAACCAGTAACCAGACGACAAGCAACCAGGTGACCAGTAACCGGGTAATGAGTAACCAGCTAACCAGGAACGAACTAACCAGAAACCAACTAAACAGTAAACAACAAATTAAATAACCAACTAAACAAAAACCAAGTAACCAGGAACCAACAAATCCAGTAACCAACTAACCAGTAACCAACTGACCAGCAACCAACTAACCAGTAACCAACTAACCAGGAACAAAAAATCCATTAAGCAAGTAACCAGTAACCAACTAACCAATAACCAACTAACCAATAACCACCAAAACACTAACCAACTAACGAATAATTACCAAACAAATCCAGTAAACAACAAATTCAGTAACCAGATAACCAGTAACCTGCTAAAGAGTAACCTGCTGAGCAGTAACCAACTGACCAGTAACCAACTAACCAGGAACCAAAAAATCCATTAACCAACTAACCAGTATCCAACTAACCAATAACCAACGAACCAGTAACCAACTAACCAATAGCCACATAACCAGTAATGAGCTAACCATAAACCAACTAACCATAAAATAACAAACATCTAACCAGTAACCATCTAACCAGGAACCAACTAATCCAGTAACCAAAAATCCAGTAAACAAATACAGCAATAAACTAACCAAAAAACAGATAACCAGTAACCTGCTGACCAGTAACCTGCTAACCAGTAACAAACTAACCAGTAACAAACTAACCAGAAACAAAAGATACATTAACCACCAAACCAGTAACCAACTAACCAATAAACTAACCAGTAATCAGCTAACCAGGAACCAACTAACCAGAAACCAAATATCCAGTAACCAACTAACCAGTAACCAATTAACCAATAACCAACAAACCAGGAAAAATCCATTAACCAACTAACCAGTAACCAACTAACCAATAACCATCTAACCAGTAAACAACTAACCAATAACAACCTAACCAGTAATCAGCTAACCAGCAACCAACTAACCATAAACAAAACCAGTAACCAGCTAACCAGTAACCATATAACCAGTAACCAACTAACCAGGAACCAACAAATCCAGTAACCGGCAAATCCAGTAATCAACAAACCAGAAACCAACAAATACAGTGACCGGCAAATCCAGTAATCAACAAACCAGAAACCAACAAATCTAGTGACCACATAACCAGTAACCAACGAACCAGTAACCAACTAATCGTTAACCAAATAACCAGTAAGCAACTAACCAATTAACCAACTAACCAGCTAACCAACTAACCAAATAATGATAACCACACCCTAAATCAACCTACTACCCACTAACCAACTAACCAACTAACCACTAAACCTAACCCCATTATCCTAACAACAACCACTTAAACAACTAACCAACTAACCAAACAACCCTAACCACAAACACCCTTACCAACTTACGAGTAACCAGTTTACCAGCAACCAACTGACGAGTATCCAACTAACCAGTAACCAACTAATCAGCTAACCAACTAAACATATAACCACAATCCCAAACATGACCCCAAACCTTAACCAAGTACACCTAACCCCATGACCCTATCACAAACCTACCAAGCCACTAAAATGATAAACTAACCAACTAATCAACTTTCTAAACTAAACTACTAAGCAACTAACCCTAGACCCCCAGCCATAACAACACCATAACCCTAATCACAACCACCTAAACCCCTAATCAACTAAGCAACTAACCAAATAACCAACTGACCCTAACCACGTAACCCAAACCCCATTACCCTATCAACAACCCACAAACACCCTAACAAAATAACCAACTAACAAAGTAAACAACTAACAAACTAACAAACTAACCCAAACCACCAACCCTGACCCCTAAACATAACCCCAACCACTTAAACCCCTAAACAACTAATCAACTAACAGACAAACCATAACGCCATAACCCTAACCACAAAACCATAGCCCCATAACCCTAACCCCATAACCCGAACAACAAACAGCTAACCTGACAAGCAACTGAACAAGTAACCAACTAACCATTACCACCAACACTGACCACAACCATAACCCCAAACACATAACCAACTAACCAACTAACCAACTAAGCAACTAAGCAACTAACCCAAACCCAAAAACCCTAACCCAAACCAACTAGCCCATTAAGCAGCTAAACAACTAATCAACCAACCAACTAAACAACTAACCCTTAACGCGCAAACACTAACCACATAACCCTAACCACAACCAATAAACCCATAAACAACGAAACTAACCAAGTAATCAACTAACAATAACCACATAAACCAAACTGCATAACCCTATCACCAATCCACAGATACCCTAATCAAATAACCAACTAACCAAATAATCAAAAACGAAATAAACTAACGCCATAACCCTAACCCCAACCACCTAACCCGTTAATCAGCTAACCAACTAACCAACTAACCAACTAACCAACTAATTGTAACCCCCCAACCCTAACCCCTTAACGAACAACAAACCCAGAAACACCTAATCAACTAAACTATACAACTAACCATAACCCACCTACCCAAAACCCATAACACTATCCCCAACCCCCAAACCCCCTAAACGAATAACCAACTAACACAAACTCCAAACCCTGACACCTAAACCTAACCCCAACCCCGTAACCCCCTAACCAAATAACCAACTCACCAACAAACCCTAACATAACCATAACCACAAAACCCTAACACCATAAGCCTAATCCCATAACCCTAATACCATAACGAGCTAACCAGCTAACCAACTAACAAGCAACCAAATAACCAACTAAACAACTAAACAACTAACCCTAACCCCCAAACATGATTCCTAACACTAACACCAACCCCCTAACCAACTAAGCAACTCACCAACTCACCAACTAACCAACTAACCATAAACACATAATCCTAACCCCACCCCCTAACCACCTAATCAGCTAACCAACCAACCAAATATCCAACCAATCAACTAATCAACTAACCAAGTAACCAAATAATCAACTAACCATAACCCCCTAACCCTAACAAAAAAACACTAAAACTATTATCAACTAAACTGAACAACTAACCACAACCCCATTACCCAAAACACATAAACCTATCCAAAACCACCAAAGTCACTAACCGAACAACCAACTAAAAACTAACCCAAACCGCCAAACCTGACCCCTAACCCTAACCTTAACCCCCTAACCCCCTAACAAAACCACTAACCGACTAAACAACCAAACCTAATCCCATAACCATAACCACCGAACAGAACCCCATAACCCTAACCCCATAACCAGCTAAGCAGCTAACCAACTAACCAGCTAACCAAAAAACCAACTAACCCTAACCCCCAAACATGACAAACACTAAACCCAACCCCATAACCCCCTAACCAACTAACCAACCAACTAACCCTAAACACATAATCATAACCAAAACACCCTAACCCCCATAATCAACTAACCAACTAGCTAACTAATCAACTAATAAACTACCCAACTAACCAACCAACCAACTAAACAACTAATCAACTAACCCTAACCCCATAACCCTAACCATAACCCCGTACCCCCGAACCAACTAACCAACAAACGAACTAATCAAATTACCCTAATCCCCTAACCCTACCCCATAACCCTATACCCAACACAATAACCAACACCCTAACCACAACACCCTAACCCCCTAACCAACTAACCAACTAACCCTAACCACAGACCCTAACACATAAATCCTAACATCTAATACATAAACCAGAAAAACATAAACACAAGGAAAAATACACTAAGTGACACCCTAACAAAAAGACTAAGAAAAAACAAAATACTGACAAGAAAACAACAAAACAGTAGATGAATACATGAACCCAAACCAAAACACGTCATTACTTCCCCATCATGATCCCTAAACATACAACAGACCATATTATTTGTAACAGTGATTGGCAATTAGCTTAAGCATATGTCTGACCAAGTCATATCTTAATTAACCCATCAAAAGCAATGTGTAATATAACAAGGCTGTGGACTAGATTGTGAATTTCCTGGATCTGTCTCCAGCATAAATACACCTTTTCTTTGTCAGGATTGACTTATATTTCCTGAATGACTATCACACAGCAAAGTTAATATCTGAAAGAGATTTCTCATTAAACAACGGAATCAACAGAACACAGAGGGGACTCTGATATGACCTTAAGCATGAGTGAAAGCAGGAAACAGAAATCAGTGACCCAAAAATCTGCTAAGTTTTTGGACCATTCAGAGGTGCTTCTCCCTGGCTAATAAATTTCTCTACCTACCCCATACCAGATAGAGTACAAGGATTCAGATGAATCTGCATGGTGCTGTGGACCATGAACTACTCCATTATGGAGTGGATACAAGATAATCCAGAAAAAAAAAAACTAAGAAAAGGAAGACCAAGAAAAAAACACAAGTACAGAGGTTGCCACAGCAAAGACCGTAACACCAGCCAAGACTTAGCACAGATGTACATGCGTGTAAAAATACATACGACAACCTGAAAGACAGCATAATAGCATGAGAATCCAGCAAACATATAACAGCAACAAGCATACAAAATAAAAGCTTTTCCTGCTGCAGAAAATTCATTAAACAATGCGGTCTCTGTCTGTCTTGCTCTCTCTGGGAAAACCTCCACCCACAATTAAGTAGGACTGGGACACCAAACACAGATTGCCAGGTGGGCACTACCCATAGGTCCACGCATATGCAAGCAGCGGACAATCATTGCGCGATAAAAGGATAATAGCTGATATTAGGATTTAATTATCCCAGAGAGCACTCGCTTTTGTGATCGCTGAAGATGGGAGCCAGAACCATCTGTTGCAACTAGACATAGGACTCTACACATAGCCATCAGGTGTGACTCCACGCGGCTCTCTACAGAGATTTTGAAAACGCTAATCCAAAGGATGAAACAGAAATGTACATTAAAGGTAATTTTATAAAAGAGATAGGGGCCATCAAACAATGTGAAAAAGTTTCAAAAAAATGGATGAGAAGACTCTCTTTTTTTGTTTTTTTGGTTCCCTGACCGGGAAGAATCTCAAAAACTTTTAAGAAATGAAAAATCAATCAAAGATACCTTAGAAAAGGAAAACAAGAAAAAGGAAGCAAACCGAAAATGGAAAGAGTACAAGACTTGAAAACTGAAATGGAGGAAATCTTTAAAAATAAAAAAGGAATGGATGGATATAGACAATATCGGCAAAAAAACAATGGATCCAGAGACAAGCATAAACAGTACAATAGAAGACATAGAAGAATCTCAAAAATCAAAGATAATAGAGGAAATAAACGCACTGATGAAAGAAAACAGCAAACAAAACAAAATCTTAAAAATAGATATCCAAGAAACCGGAGACACCACGAAAAGAACAAAAATTACAAGAAAGGTAAAAGGGGAAGAAATACAGCTCAAAGACCAAAAAAATAGATCGATAAAAATAAAAGTCTTTCCGAACATGAGGAAGGTACAAGCAGATAGAGATCACCTAATAGATCAGATTTTAAAAACCACCCTAATCACTAATATCTAACAAGAATTACCTTAAACTTAAAGCAGCCATAAGAGAATAAGATGGACAGTTCATACTCATAGCAGGAATCTTTCATCAGAATGAAATATAAATACCAAATATAAATTTCTGAAAAATAAAAACAAAAATATTACAAGATATCAGAGTATGCCTCAAAACACAATAATAGTAGGACACCGCAGCACTCCTCTCTCAACAATGGACAAAACAACCAGACAGAAACCTAACAGCGAATTCGAAAAATATACCTCCTGAGCATCTCACGGTACCTTCTTATATATTTATACCATACCTGGTAACAAAGTAAATTTAGCAGACCAAAAAAATTTTTTGGCCGAGCCCGGTAGATCTATGTGAATTCGTAACTGGCCTGGTCTACAAGAGCTAGTCACCAAACAGGAACCAAAAGCAACAGAGAAACCCTATCTAGAAAATGACAAAGGGGAGGGGGGGACTACTGTGGTGGCTCAGGTTAAGAGCCATTGACTGCTCTTCCAAAGGTCCTGACTTCAATTCCCAGCAACCACAAGGTGGCGCACGACCAACGGTAATTATCTCTGGTGCCCTCTTCTGGTCCACAGTCATAAACACAGACAGACTTTTGCAAAGCAGCTCTAAGAGGTAAGTTCATCACACTAAGTTCACACATAACAGAAACACTGACAGACTTTTGCAAACATAATCAGTAAATAAAGAAATAAATAAATAAATCACTAAAATCTAAAGGAATTTTTGACACCACATGAGCCTTATCAGATCACCATGGATCAAAGTTAGAATACAACAACAGTTCTAATCCCAGGAAACAGACAAACTTATGGAAACCAAACAGTAGACAACTCAACCACCCGTTGATCTTGGAAGAATTAAAAAAAATTAAGTCTTCATGGAATTCCACAAAAATAAAGACACAACATAAACAAAATGAAAGCAGCTCTAAGAGGTAAGTTCATCGTACTAAGTGCACACATAACAAAAGTAGAAGAAGCTCACATTAAACACTTAACAGCACTGCTAAAAGATCTTGAAAAAAAGGAATCTCACACAGGAGTCGAAGGCAGAAAATCATCAACGGAAGGAGTGCAACTAACAAAATTTAAACACAGAAAATACGAAAAAAAATCAATGAGAATCAGAGAGCTGGTTATTCGAGGAAAAACAAGATTGACAAGCGACTATCCAATTTAGTAAGAAGGCACAGAAAGAGAACATGGAAACTAACCGGATAAGAAATGAAATGGGGGAAATAACAGACTCTAAGGAGACCCAGAAATAATCTTATATTGCCAGAAAGGCCTATATGCCACGAAGTTGGACAATGTAAAAGAAATGGACCTGTTTGTAGAAAAACAGCATATACCAATAATCAATAAGACGAGGGGAACAATGAAAATCCCCAATCCTCTAACCCCCTAACCAACTAACAATCTAAACAATTAACCAACGAACCCTAATACCACCACCTAACCACCTAACCACCTAACCAACTAACCACCTAACCAACTCACCAGACAACAAAATAATCAACTTATCCCAAACCCCTAATCCTAACCCTATAACCCTAACCAAAACACCCTAATCCACTAACCAGCTAACCAAATAACAAACTATCCAACTAACCAACTAACCCTAACACACTAACCATAAACACCACAACCCTAACCCAAAACCACCACCCCCTTACCAACTAACCAACTAACGAACTAACCAAATTACCCTAACTCCCTAACCCTATAACCCTAACCCCTACCCCCGGAACCCACTTACCAACTAACCAACTAACCAACAATCCTTAACGCACTAACCTTAACCCCAACCCCCTAACCCACTAACCAGCTAAACAACTAACCAACTAACCAACTAAAGCTAAACCAATAACCGTAACCACATAACCCTAAACCAAAACCCCTAACCCCCTAACAAACGAAGCAAATAACGATCTAACCAACTAACGCTAACCCACTAACCCTATATCATAACACCAACCCCCTAACCCACTAACCAGGTAAACAACTAGCCAACAATAAAACTAACCAAGTAACCATAACCCACTAACCCTAACCCCAAATCCCTAACACCCTAACTAACCAACTAACCAACAAACATGAACCCCATAACCCTAACCCCATAACCCTAACAGCCAACCAGCTAAAAAGCTAACCATCAGAAACTGACCAAATAATTAACTAACCAATTAACCCTAACCCACGCTAAACCCATCACCATAATCCACTAACCTGCTAACCAACTAATCAAATAACCAACTAACCAACTAACCCTAACCCCCAACCCTGACCCCTAGCCATAACACCAACCCTATAACACCCTAACCAACAAACTAACCAATTTACCAACTAATCCTAACCCCATGACCCTAATCCCCTAAACAACTAACCAACTAACAATCTAAGCAGTTAACCACGAAACCTAACACCATCACCCTAACCACCTAACCAACTAAACAACTAACAAGCTAACCAAATAACCAACTTACCCTAAACCACTAACACAAACCCTATAACCATAACACACTAACCAGCTAACCCACTAACCAACCAACTATCCAACTAACCAACTAACCCTAACCCACTAACCCTAACACCATAAGCCTAACCCAAACCGCCTAACCCACTAACCAAACACGAACCCCATAACCCTAACCCCATAAACCCAACAGCTAAACAGCTAATCATCCAACTAAATAACTGACCATATAATGAACTAACCAAATAACCCAAACCCATTCTAACCACATTACCCTAACCACCAAACCTGCTAAACAGTTAATGAACTAACGAAAAAAATCAACTAAACTAATAACCAATTAACCAACGAACCCTAACACTCAACCCTGACACCTAACCATAACCAACCCTCAACTCCTCCTAACCAAGTAACAAACTGAACAATTAACCAACTAACCCTAACCCATTACCAACTAACCAGCTAACCAGCTAACCAAATAAACAACTTACCGTAACCCCCTAACCCAAGAACCCTAACCCTAAGGCCCTAACCTACCAACCAGATAACCAACTAACCAACCATACAACTAACCTACTAACACACTAACGCTTAATCCCTAGCCCTCTAACTAACCAAACTAACCAACCATCCCTAAACCCCTATCCCTACCCTAACTCTATAACCCTAACCACAACCCCCTTACCCACTAACCAGCTAACCAACTAACCAACAATCCAACTAACCAACTAACGTCACCCACTAACCCTAACACCAAAACCCAAAATCACTAACCCCACAACCTAATAACCTACTAACCGACAAACACCCCATAACACCCCCTGACCAACTCGGAACTAACCAACTAACCAAATTACCATAACCACCTAACCAACTATCCAGCTAACCATGGAACAAACTAACTGAGCAAATAACGAACTACCCAATTAACTACCCAACTAACTAACAAATTAACCAACTAACCAGCTAACCAAATAACCAACTTACCCTAACCACATAACACTAACCCTATAACCTTAACCACAACCCTCTAACCAACTAACCAGCTAACCAACAACCAACTATCCAACTAACCAACTAACCCTAAGCCCCTAAACCAAAGCCCCTAACCCCATAACCAACTAACCAACAAACACTAACCCCATAAACCTAATCCAATAACCATAACAACCTAACCAATTAACCAACTAACCAACCTACCCTAACCCCCTAACCCTACCACTAAAATCCTAAAGACCTAACCCAATAACCAGCTAACCAACTAACCAAATAACCAATTTACCCTAACACCCTATCCTTAACTCTATAACTTTAACCACGACCACCTAAAACAATAACCAGCTAACCAACTAACCAACTAACCAACTATCAAACTAAACTAACCAACTAACCAACTATCCAACTTACCCACTAACCAACTAACCCACTAACTCCAACCCACTAACCATAACCCACTAACCTCAACCGCATAACCCTAACCTGAACCACCTAACAACCTCAACTAAGCAAGTAACAAACTGACAAACTTAACCTAATCCCCTAACCCTAACTACAACCCCTAACCCACTATCCAGCTAACCAACTAAACAACTATACAACTAACCAACTAACCCTAACCCATTTAACCACAACCCCATAAGCCTAACCCAAACCCCCTAACCCTGTAAACAACTAAGCAACTAACAAGCATGAACACCCCATTACCCTAACCCCATAACCATAACCCACTAACCAACTAACCAACCAAATAAACAACTTACTCTAACCCCCTAAACTTAGTTCTATAAACCTAACACCAACACCCTAACCCAATAACCAGCTAACAAAGTAAACAACTATCCACTAACCAACTAACCATAAATCAATAACCCCTAACCCAATAACCTAACCGAAACCACCTAAACCCCTAGCCAAGCAACTAACAAAATAACAAACTTACCCTAACCCCCTATCCGTAACCCTATAACCTTGACCACAACCCCGTATCACACTAACCAGATAACCAACTATCCAACTATCTAACCAACTAACCCTAACCTACAAACCCTAACCAAACAATTAACCAACAAACCCCAACACGATAACCCTAACCCCATAACCCTAACCCCCAAACAGCGAACCAGCTAAACATCGAACTAACCAAATAAACTACTCAATTAACCATAATACACCCTAACCCCCTAACCTGCTAACCAGCTAACCAACCAACAAACTAACCAACTAAACAACCAACCAACCAGAAACCCAAACCCTGACACCTAAACATAAACATAACATAAACATAAACACAAACAAACCCCTAACTAACTAACCAAACAACTAACCAACAAACCGGAACCACATAACCGTAACCCCATAACCATAACCTCCTAACTAGCTAACCATCCAACTAACTAAGCAAATAACGAACTAAGCAATTAACCCTAAGACACCCTAACTCCATAACTCTAACCCCATAACCTGCTAGCCAACTAACCAACTAGCCAACTAAAACAAACCACATAGCCCTAACAAAACCACAACCCACTAAGCAGCTAACCAACTAACCAACTAACCCTAACCCCCAAACCGTAACCCTATAACCCTAACCACAGCCCCATAAGCCCATAATCAACATAACAACTAACAAACTAACCATAACCTCCTAACACAAACCCCATAACCCTATCTACAACCCCGAAACCCCCCTGGCAGTGTCACCAGAATTTATCTCTACTGCTTGTACTTGCTGTTACGTAAGCTACTAGCTTTGAATGGACACCTTGTTCAATGGAGATATAGTAGAGCGGTCCTTGGACTGTACCAAAAGAAATATGCCTTACCTTCTCTGACGACTGTATGGATGTGGTAGGGAAGCTGCTTGTTTGTTCACGGATGGTGATACCTAGGTAACAACACAGAAACCATATTATTTGTAGCAGTGATTGGCAATTAGCTTAAGCATATATCTGACTAAGTCATCATAAATGAACACATCAAATTAATGTATACTATAACAAGGCTATGGACTACATTGTGAATTTCCTGCATCTCTCTCCAGCATAACTACATTGTTTTTCTCTTAATCCACCATCTCTCGGTCAGGACTGACTTCTATTTACCGAATGACTATCACACAGCAAAGTTAATATCTGAATGAGATTGCTCACTAAACAACGGAATTAACACCACACAGAGAGGACTCTGATATGACCTTAAGCATGAGTGAAAGGAGCAAACAGAAATCAGGCACCCAAAAATCTGCAAAGTTTTCGGACCATTCAGAGGTGCTTCTCCCTGCCTAATAAATTTCTCTACCTACCCCATCCCAGATAGAGTACTAGGATTCAGAAGAATCTGCATGGTGCTGTGGACCATCAACTACTCCATGGTGGAGTGGATATAAGAGAATCCAGAGATAAAATAACTAAGAAAAGGAAGACCAAGAAAAAAACACAAGTACACATGTTGCCACAGCAAAGTAAGTAACACCAGCCAAGACTTAGCACATATGTACATGCTTGTAAAAATGACTGACAATCTGAAAGACAGCATAATAGCATGAGAATACAGCAAACATACAAGAGCAAGAAACACCGGAAGCTTTTCCTGCTGCAGAAAATTCAGGACACAATGCGGTCACTGTGTCTCTTGCTCTCTCTGTGCAAACCTCTCCACGCATTTAAGTAGAACTTGGAAAACCAAACAGAGATTGCCAGGTGGGCACTACCCTTAGGTCCACGCATATGCAAGCAGCGGACAATCATTGCGCGAGAATAGCACAAGTCAGGACTAGCTGATATTAGGAGTTGATTATCACAGAGAGCACTCACAGAGAGGACTCGCTTTCGTGACCCCTGAAGGCGGGAGACAGCACCATGTGTTGCAACTCCACATAGGACTCTACACATAGCCATCAGGTGTGACTGCACGAAGCTCTCTACAGAGATTTTGAAAACGCTAATCCAAAGGATAAAAAAGAAATGTACATTAAAGGTAATTTTATAAAAGAGATAAGGGGCATCAAACAATGTGAAAAAAAATTTTAAAAAAAATAGATGAGAAGAATCTCAAAAACTTAAGAAATGAAAAATCACTCAAAGATACCTGAGAAAAGGAAAACAAGAAAAAGGAATCAAACCGGAAATGGAAAGAATCTTTAAAAATAAAAGAGGAATTGCTGGATATAGACAATATTGGCAAAAAGACAATGGATCCAGAGACAAGTATAAACAGTAAAATAGAAGACATACTTGAATCTCAGAAATCGAAGATAATAGAGGAAATAAACGCAATGATGAAAGAAAACAGCAAACATAACAAATTCTTAAAGACACAAATCCAACAAATCTGGGACTCCACGAAAAGAACGAAAATAACAATAAAGGTAAAAGAAGAAATGCAGCTCAAAGACCAAGAAAATAGATCGATAAAAATAAAAATCTTTCCAAACATGAGGAAGGATATGCCTGTTAAGGTACAAGCACATACGAAAAACCTAATTGATCAGATTTTAAAAAACAAACTAATCACTAATATCTAACAAGAATTACCTTAAACTTAAAGCAGGCATAAAAGAATAAGATGGACAGTTCATACTCATAGCAGTAATCTTTCATCAGAATGAAATATCAATACCAAATATAAATTTCAGTAAAATAAAAACAAAAATATTACAAGATATCAGAGTATGCCTCAGAACACACTAATAGTACGACACCACAGCACTGCTCTCTCAACAATGGAAAGAACAACCAGACAGAAACCTAACAGCGATTTTGAAGAATATACCTCCTGAGCATCTCACGGTACCTTCTTAAATATTGACACCATACCTGGCAACAAAGTAAACTTAACAGACCAAAAAGAGTTTTGGGCCGAGCCAGGTGGATATCTGTGAATTCGAGACTGGCCTGGTATACAAGAGCTAGTCGCCGAACAGGATCCAAGAGCAACAGAGAAACCCTGCATAGAAAATGACAGAGGGGAGGGGGGAATACAGAGATGGCTCAGGTTAAGAGCCATTGGCTGCTCTTCCAAAGGTCCTGACTTCAATTCCCAGCAACCACAAGGTGGCGCACGACCAACGGTGATTATCTCTAACGCCCTCTTCTGGCCCACAGTCATAAACACAGACAGACTTTTGCAAAGCAGCTCTAAGAGGTAAGTTCATCACACTAAGTTCACACATAACAGAAATAGATAACAGCTGCTATAAATTTAATGGAGAGCAACTCAAATCCATTACACTAATAATAGTAAAAAGACAAATCTGTCGACTCTTACTATGTCTTAAACATAATGTGTAAAGTTATAACAACAACAAGTAGACGAAATACAGAGATCAAGGGTAATAGAATAGGTAAGGAAAAAGTAAAACTTACGAACTAAAAAAATTGTATGGTCTCATACATCAGTATCTGCAGTGATGTGGCTAGACACAAGATTAAATCAATAGAAATCAGAACAAGGAAATAAGAAAATTCATATTTCACAGCAGCCACAGAGAGCATAAAGTATCCTGCAGTTACAGTATTCAAAAATTGAAGGTCTATTTGATAATACTTTAAGGCTTTGAAGAAAGAAACTGAGAAGGATACAGAGCTCATGAATGAATAGGATCAACATAGTAAAAATGGGAGTTAAAGCAAAGGCAATAAATAAATTTAATGCATTACCAATTAAAATCTCAACAAAATTCTTTAAGAACCTTGAGAAAACTTTCTTAAACTCAATATAAAAAACCAAAAATCAAGGATAGCAAAGAAATCATGTAATATTGTGGGATGGCTATTCGTTGTCACTGTGTCACCCGGTAACCCAAAACAAAAATGCCACAGAAAAAAATCAGAGATGTCACTAGGTCGTGAGACTAACTCACCAACTACCTCATTCTTATCTCCTGTAGCTTAAACTCATTACTCTCAGAACCTTCAACTGTGGAACAGATCAAATATTGCTTCTTCAGAGTCTGTGCTGGAGTGGGGGAGTGTGCTTTCTCCTTTCCAACATGATCCAGTTATCATCACCATGCATCTACTTCCTGTGTGCTTTAAATGCATTTTCCTCCTGCCTAGACAATCAGCGTTTTACTGAAACACATGATTGACAGAATACAGATAATCACATAGCACAAATTTAATTATTTTGGTTAAACAGAGGAAAATACAGAGTGCATATTTGGGAAATGTTTGCATAGCAATACTGGCTAATTCCTTATCATTTACGGGCACTGATAATCCTTTAAGGAAAAAAAAACTGTACAGTAATTTCTTTAACATCAGAATGAATCCATAATCTCTCATTTCATGTGAAAAAAGAAGAAAATTCTATTCTCCAAACTAACATTCTTTCTGCATTACAAGGTATTTGAAAATATCTATCTTAGGATTTACTTAGCAGCATTTGTCAACAAATATCTTTTCGCAGAGATAGATACTCCACATGAGTAAAAAAAATTCAAAGATCGAAAAATAACAAAGAGGATAAAGATTATCTGTGTATTTTCCCTCTTTGAGCGGCTTGATTTTAAATTCTAATTCCTTTATTTTCAATTTTAATTTTTGAGAGAGGCTCTCTGTATATCTTTGGGAAGGAATAACACTGTGGACCATGCTGTCCTTGAACTCACAAAGATCATGGAACCACCAAGGTTTGGGATAAAAGGCGTATACCACCAAACCAGAAGTAGGCAAGTCCCTGCCTGCCAGACATTGGGATTAAAGGCCTGTGGTACCACACGTACCTTGAAGTCACTGGTGTTAATCTACCTGTGACACTCGATGTCACAAGGTCAATCTACATCAGACTGCCAAGTGTTGGAATTAAAGGTGTGTCCCACCGCACACAAATATTTTTAAGAACTTTAAGATCTGCTTCTCTATCACAATCACACATGTTTTTATAAAACAGTCACCACTTAGGGATTTTGAGGAACACAGTGAGTCTGGTTGCCATCAAAGAGATCGTAGTACTTTACTCCAAATACACAGGAGATAGACAGAAAGCAAGATTGCAAAATTACCCTGAAAATGGTACGTAAAAAAAAGCTACAAACTAGAAGACCTGATCATGCTGCCTACTCAAGCAGGCATAGCCGAGCAATGGGCATGGTCTCAGCTAATTTATCCATTAAATGATAAGAAACGAGGCGCAACCGGAATTTGAACCAGTGGCAGGTACAAGAAAGCATAGCGTTATCTCTCCTTTTCTGAATAATTGATTTTCTACAGAGATAGTTCAAGATGTTGCTCTGTAAGCAGGATCAAGCACATTACTTAGCTTTACAACCTCATGTCAGAGTTACATGCTGTGGACATTTTCATGGGCACAACTCTGTGCCATTTAAAACTCAATGCCAGTAAGCAAGGTGAAATATTACAATCACAGACCACGCTCATTGGGACTGCCTGCCCATTAGCATGCATTTGCCATAAAAGAATATCACAAAAAGAAGTCATTGTAAAACAAAACACACAACTGAAAAAATACAGAAAAATCTCAGGCACAACTTCCCTTTTGTTAAGAAAGGGAAAATACCCATAATACAATTTTTGGGATTATGGGCGTATTCCATTATATTTCCTGCTTGATAGGAGCACAGATAATATTGTAATTAACCAAAGAAAATTTAAAGGTTTTCCGCCTAACTAAAAATGGATCAACAGGCTCTCCTTTTCTATTGAAAAAAAAGCAACATCTATCCCTATTTGCCCTTCAAGCCGTATGCATTCAACTCATCTTGTGCCTTGTTTTACAGGCGATCGGGTCTGAATTCACAGGAAGTGAACATCTAAATATTGAAGAGGCAAATTTGGATGCCAAGATTCAAGAATGATGATAATTAGATCCGCACCTGTGTCTATTCACACAGACTCTGAGCTCTGGTCTTTGATCTGTAATAGAAGTATGCAGAAAAATATGTTTACTCGGTCTTACTGGGTTTTTTGACCCCTCCACCTTGCGTAATTCGTATGACCTTTTTCAGCAGAAAATGGAGCTGTTAATTTTCTTGGTCAGCAACGCTCTCCATTGTGAATAAAAATGACTGGGCCAATGTACGCTTGGGAGCATGGGAGAGGCCATTCAAGGACTTTCCAGAACATATCGGGTTGCCTTGGCTGTCTGTTGTCGACCTGCATTGGTTGGGCCAATGTCAGCAAGAAAAGAGCAAACAAAGCTGGAAGTGACTATGTGGGCCTGTGTAGTTTCAATCCATGTGGGGAGGCAAACAGTAGGGTGATTGAGGAATAGAAGTCAATATGAGGTGTCTAAAGGGATAATACGAAGAACTGAAGGAAGAAAAGCAACAGCGTGATAATTAATATTAAACTGCAAGCTCGATGCACAAGGCACAGGATACAAAGCACAGGCCAAAGCTAAGATAGGGAGGGAGGGGTCTCGCAGACAGTCACCAGGGGAAAGGAGGGATCATAAAACCAAATGTTTTATGAGGGGGGAAATACTGAGATGGGGCAGGTTAAGAGCCATTGACTGATCTTCCAAAGGTCCTGACTTCAATTACTGGCAACCACAAGGTGGCGCACAACCTACGGTAATTATCTCTGGCGCCCTCCTCTGGCCTACAGTCATACACACTGACAGACTTTTGCAAACAAAATAAGTAAATGAAGAAATAAGCACATAAATAAATTAAATCTAAAAGAATTTTTGCCACCCACCACATGAGCCTTATGAGACCACCATGGATCAAAGTTAGAATATAACAACAGTTCTAATCCCTTGAAAACGACAAACTTATAGAAACCGAACAGTCGACAACTAAACTACCCGTGGGTCAGGGAAAAATTAAAAAAAGAAAAAGTCTTCATGGAATACAACTAAAATAAAGACACAACATAAACAAACTGAAAACAGCTCTAAGAGGTAAGTTCATAGCAATAAATGGCCACATTACAAAAATTGAGGAAGTGTGCTTTCTCCCTTCAAACATGCTCCAGTTATCCTCACCATGCATCTATTTCCTGTGCGGAAAATTAACCGCATTTTCATCCTGCCTAGACAATCAGAGTTGTACCGAAACACATGATGGTGGAGCCATGATTGCCACAAGGGAAGTGAAGTGCCCATTGGGGGGGAGCAGCATAGGGAGGAGGCGGAGCTCTGGGTACCAGCTGAAGCAGCCCTTGAGACAGTACCAGGATCAGGGAAACCAGGATGGGGCGAGCGGCGGGGAGGAGGGGTGAAGGGGGCTTCGAGGAGCTAGCCAAGAGGATTCCTGGGACTGGGTGCTCTCAGGGCCAAATGCCTGCTGGCACATGACCTGCCACCACTGCTCAGGCCACCACTCTGGGACCAGCAGCTCACAGGGCCTGCTGTCTACAGAGGCATGCCCACTACCAACATTTTGGGACATAAAGCATTTCTGCTCCCTACTGCCGCCAGGGATGCTGAATCAGTTTTTAAAAAATTATTTTAAAAAGGGGGGTTGCATAACTTTTAAAGGTACTGGAGAGACCAGTAGTCTCCAAGTTTGGCAAGTTTGGTGATATATCTCAACATGCAACAACATAAGCACTAGAGGCACCATGCAGACACAGCCCAGGCAGTGAAGTTATTCAGAGGCCTACAGGAGAATGTTGCAAGGATCACTTAGGACTTCTTGGAAACTACATCACTAAACTTTATGATTGTCCACAGGCTCCCGCCCAGCCAGGGAAGGACACACCACACCAGCCACAAGTCTCAGGAAACCACTCAACCGAGTTTGGGAACAGGGAAGCCCCACCTCACCCACCAAGCACAGCCACTCCTCTACACATGGAGATAGCAGCAAAATGCACCAAGGCAGGCCACTCATCCCCACTTGATGACTTTGGCCCCTCACTCACCTTAGCCCACCACTCCTCCCATCTATGGAGAGCAAACGCTAATCATGGTGCAGCTGCCGAGCTGATAAACTCTCTTACAAGAGGCAGTGCTAAACTGGAAGCATGGCTCCTGGAAGAACACTACTAGAGGCCATGATTTAGAAGTGAGGTAAGAGTGACAGAACCAGTTGAGCAGAAAGGGACATAGTACAGCATTCCCAGCACTGTCTGCTAATCTAAAGACAGACCTCTCACAGATTGAATGGAGGTTTCAGGCAAATACAACAGAAAGGGTCTTGCTAATGTAAAACTGTATTAGGTTTTAAAAGGAAGCATACAAATTCAGAAAGGAGCTAATCAATCAGACAATGTTGTACAAGAGGAATATTGGGTAAATCAAGAACATTCTAAACAAAGTCTACATTGGAATTGGAAATAATAACCATAGTTTACAACCTTCTGTGAAAAGTCTTGGGTTGAGAATCTGAAACAACCCTCACTATTCATTTTTACCAGCTCTCTCAGGATTATTCCTGATTGCTCTATACATCAGGGCCTTAGAAAAACCTCCCAAAGCATGGGCAGATAATCCAACATCATACAAGAAAAAGTTCAAAACTTAAAGGATAGCCCTCCAAAGATAGAAGAAGCTTACATAACACAAAATTACTTCAATGTGAACCTTAAACAGTTGTTTCAGACCTTCCAGCTACTGTTATTTCTTCCAGAGAGCCCTCATGCTCTAGAGCCCTCGCTGCAAAAAGAGATGATCTACTGCTATGGTTATGCAGCCCATTAGACCTCCTTGTATTTTCAGGTAAACCCAGACACACTGATGCCCAATCACAAAACAATAGAGAATAACTTCTGCTTCCTGACAAATGGATTGTAGCAAAATATATAGATTCTGCTCTATCGACCTGCCAAATACCATAAAAACCTAAGAAACATCTGTAGCGCAGAAACTCCCTTTGTCCCCTGGAACTAAACATCAATGAATTACACCATTGCAGCTAGCTAGTGGCAGCAGAAAGTTAGAAACATTTTAATCATGTATTGCTAAAAGACAATCAACATCACCGTAGTTCTACTAGCTTTTAAACTATTTGAGACATTTATCAGACAAACTTGAAAGTAGACTGTAATATTCATAACTTATAGAAATCAGATCATTTTAAATTTGTCTTTCCACTGCACACCAAAAGCATGGCTCTGTATGTACACTGGACAGTGATATTACAAGCACAATATCACACCATGCCAGGGCTGCAGAGTCTCCCTCTCCACGGGAAATCCATACACAGGGAAGCTCAAAAGACAAACGTGGGTCACATTTAGAACTGTTGTTAAAGAAAAATAGGCCATGAATTAGAAGATAATAAGGGGTCATGGTAAAGATTGGGGACAGGAATTAGAATGTGAATATGATAGTTATAATCTCAAAGAAATATTTTGAAAAGTTGAAACAGGATTCATGGCCATGTGCTTCAGAAACCAGAGATTTATATTAGAGCACATCAAAGATTTCTCAAACCTTTCATTTCCAGATGTATATTTAAAACCAGTACAATATAAGTCATGTTGGGCAAGGCCACATATTACTCAGATCTATTTTGGTTGAACTACTATAATTATAGTAATTTGGTTTCATGAGAAGATTAGTTCTTTATTCAGATTCTTGATTGTCCTGGCCTGTGGTCAACAAGAAATGGCCACCGGGACATTTATGGAGCATCTAAAATTGGATTACCGAATCCCTAATTAGGTAATTAGTAAATAGCTAAGCATTGTTAATCTCAAATACTATTGAAGTAGGAAAGGTCTCAACCACTAAAAGACTGAGATACTGGAGGTCACTCACTAGATGGTCTATTTTTCCTTCTCACAGACCAGTCAAATCCCTGTCCTAAAGGAGTTTCCGGACTATCTACCCAGGACTGGGCAGCAGAGGCAGGATTGAGTATTTAAAGAAATTTTCAATTAAACAGGATGAGGCAACAATATTATAAGCTCATAGTCTCCCACACCAATATGGCAGAGCCTCCCCTTCACCCAGGGAATACACACTCAACAAAGCTCAGAGGCCAAGGGCCACTACACGGATCACCACACAAAATAACAGAACCTGTCCGGATCATGGTCCATTCCTTTCCAAGCAGCTAATAGCTCAGCAAAGCTGCTCTTCCTGGGCTGGGGACAGTGGCCACTACATTTAACATTGCATGGCTTTGTGGTCCTCCTTACAGCTCCCTTCAGCAGAACAAGAGAATCCTGAAAAGAACCTGTGAACTACCTCCTACCGATGCTCCTGATTGCCAAGTACAGTCTTTCATCAGCTAGAACCACCCATTGTGCTTCAAGACAATAGCAGATCAAATGTCTCAGAGAGCAAAAACCCTCCAGGTTTGCCTTTTCACAATATGGTGAGACAATATGGTGAGACAATCTGGTGAGAAAAGACCCTAATTTGTAGTTTAATAAAATCTTCTACTCTGCCAGAGCACTTCCTGTTCCTCCTCCAAGGAAAATAGCCCTATGTGTACACATTCCATTACACAATGTCCAGTGTAGCCAACCCTTTACTTCATAGCTGGGAGGTCCTGCAACCAAACACAGGTCACATTCAAGCAGTAATTGTTAAAAAGAGGCAATGGATTAGAAAACAATAAAGGGTCCATGGGAACAAATGGAAGCAAGAGACAGAGAGTGAAAATAATGTAATTACAATAACAAAAGAATACGGTTAAAAGGTCGATCAAGCTTCATAGTCATGTGCTCCAGAGACTAGAGATCTGTATTAGAGCACACCAAGTACAACTCACATCATTTCTCTCAGGATATACAGTCATGTTAGGCAGGACCACACCCTTTTACCTAGTTCTTCAAGTTTGCTTGAAATACTGCAACTACAGTAATTTGGTTTAATCATAAGTTTTTATAGAGATTGTTGAATGCAAAGTTTGTGGTGAGTCACTACTCATTGCTAATGTCAAATACTGTCCCAGCAGGAAATCTTTCACACTCTTTCCTGCCTTTCCATTTTTCCATTGTGACTATGTTTGCTTTACAGTTGGTCAGTGAACTACATTATTCCATCGATCCTACTTCACTCGTAAATTGACAATAAAATCTAGAGAAGTTGGAGGGTACTCATTCACTGATCTATTTCTCCTTTCCACAGACCAGTCAAGGTCCATCCTGGTTGGAGTTGCAGGACTATCTTTCCAGAACTGGGTAACAGAGTTAGGATTAGGTGTTCAAAGAAATTGCCAATTACATAGTGCGAAGTAAGCATGAGCTACAGGCGACACTGCTATAAACCAGTTGTTGTCGATCTTCCTAATGTTTTGACCATTTATAACAGGTCCTCATGATGTTTTGAACCCAAACTAAAAAATTATTTTCACTGCTACTTCATAACTATATTTTTGCTACTGCTATGAATTATAAAATATCTGTGCCTTCTGATGGTCTTAGGCAAGTCCTGTGATAGGATCATTTGATCCCCCATAGGAAGCTGTGGCCACAAAAGTTAAGAAACCCTGCTCTAAACTGATATAAATACACAAACAGCACTTAAGAAAAAAAAAATGGAATGAAATTCTTAAACTAGAAATCATTGAAAAATATAGCAATAATGCACCTAAATAAAATGAATGTTAAAAATGAGAACAATAATTGATGCTTTAAAATGATAAAATAGTAGAACACTTATCTATCCAAAATTTGAAATGGAGTAGTTCCTTCCCTGAGAGAAATAATGACATTAATAAGAGACTGTATGACTTTGTTCCACTAAACAACAATGAATCATGTCATTGTGGCTGGTGATAGCAAAAAATTAGAAGCGTTCTAATTATGTATTGCTAAAAGACAATAAACATCACCATAATACTACCAGCTTTGAAACTATTTGAAACATTTAGAAGACAAAGTTAAAACTGAAGGGAATATTCAAAAATTCTAGAAACCACACCATCAATTTTCAAATCTCTCTTCCAACTGCTCACAAAGAGCATGACTCTGGACACTGTACTGTTGTATTAAAATCATAGTATCCTACCATGCCAGGCCTGCACAGTCTTCCCTTCCGCTCCCCACAGGAAGCCAGGACACCATGGACTTGTGCTATATCCCCCACCCTGCACCATCAGCACGTACCTGAAGCCTCTCTGGCCAGGGCCCAGGCCCCAGGTGGAGTCATGGTCGCTGTCTGGGCAGAGTCTGTGGACACTGGGGCGCACTGTGGCCCTCTGTGCCCTCTAAGCATCTTCCTGCAGCCTCTAGCGCAGCATCTCGGGGTCCTGGGGCGTCCTGAGTCCGGTCAGGGGCCTGCGGAGGGGACGGGGGAGACGTGGGGTCAGCGTCTGGGCCGGGCAGAGGGGCCTGGCGGACTCTGGCCAGAGTATGGAGCCTCCCGAGTGTCCTGTGTCCGCCATGGGTGGGCGGGGAGCAAGAGCCAGAGACCGCGGAAGTCTGTCTGGACCTCGGCCGCGCGGCTGGCTCAATCCCTCCCCCCTCCCTCCTCGCTCCCCTGCATGGCCACCAGCCCTGGTTCCTCCGGGAAGCCGCGCGGCTCGCTCCTCCTCCCTGCACCACCCACGCCCCACTCACAACCACCCACCCACGCACCACACCGCGCGCCAGCACAGGAACCCTGGTTCCGGTCACTCCCGGGAACCAGCGGGAAGCGGCCACAGAGCTCCACACCCTCCCCCTCTCCCATGCTCTGAACCGGACCCTCGGATACACCCGCCGCTATCGCGGCTCCACAAGCGGCAGATGCAGGCTATCGCGGCTCCACAAGCGGCAGATGCAGGCGGCAAGGGGAGGGGGGGGGAGAGCGGAAGTTTTTCTTCTTTTCTCCTTTCTCTGCTTCTCCCGTGCAGGTGGAAAGCAGGAAGAAAGGAAGTAAGGAGCCCGGGAACCCAGCCGGGGGATCCTGGGAGACCGAGTCCGTCCCAGGCTGGCAAAATGGCCGCCGCGAGGATTCATGGGAGATGTAGTCCAGGACCGGGAACCAGAGACCCGCGGGTAACCCACGATAGGGCCCAGACCAACCAGGCACACCGAGTCCCCAAGGACCCCGTGTGCTGAGTCACCGCGGCCCCACCCCGGCCCTGGCAACGCCACACCACCGGCGCCGAACAACACATCCATGCACGTGGAGAGTAGTGCATCTGCCCACCAGATTTAAAAGACCACATTTACCAGAATCACGCAGAGTTCCATGAAAAGAACACGAATGCGCAGTAGACCTCACTCTGCAAGTCGTGTCTATCCCTGTCTCTATCTTTGGCCAGCTGGCCACGTGTCTCCCTGCCTGAGACCAGTCACTACTAGGGGATCAAGATCAAGATCAAATATCTCAGAGAGCAAAAGTCCTCCAGGTTTGTCCTTCCACACTATGGTGAGATAAGACGCTACTTTGTAGCCTAATAAAATCTTCTATTCTCAAAGAACACTTCCTGTTCTTCATCCAAAGCACAGGGTCCTATGCATATACACACTATTATACACTCAATGTACAGTGTAGCGAACCCTTTAATGCATAGCTGGGAGGTACTGCAACCAAACACAGGTCACATTCAAACAATAACGGTTAAAAAGAGGCTATGGAGTAGTTCTCTCTATTTCGGAGTGCACACAGGTTTTGTCTCTCCTCTCTTCTCTCTGCACCTCTCTCCTGTAATAAATAATTTCTCAGTATATATATAACATATCAGCATATATAGCACAATATCCTACCATATCAGGACTGAAGAGTCTCCCTCTCCCAAGGAAATGCGTACAGAGGGAAGCTCAAAGTATGATGTAGTTATAATCTCAAAAAATTATTGTGAAATTTGAAGCAGGCTTTATAACCATGTGTTACAGAAACTATGGGAAATTCTTATACCATTTATTTTATTATCAATCATTAAATATTAATTCACAGTTTAACAGTGGAGTGCAACTCTACAAAGGAGAAACCATGTACGAGCTCCACAAAGTTAACTACAGAGGCAACATAAACCTGAATGATAAAAGTGTTATGGTATTCAACCTCACTCTGCAAGTCACGTCTGTTTTCCTTCTGGGACACTACATCTCCCAGAAGGCCGCTGTGCATATAGGCCATAATGTTCCGCCTAACCTGGGAAGACCACATTTCCCAGAATGACACAACGTTTGTGAAAAGGGCCAAGCATGTGCAGAGCAGAGCGTCTGCCAGCCTGATCTAAAAGACCACATTTCCCAGAAGCACCCAGAGTTAGACAAAGAGGCCATGCGTGTGGAGGGTAGTGCATCTTCCCGCCAGATTTAAAAGACCACATTTCCCAGAATCACGCAGATTTACAGGAAAAGGCCATGCATGGGCAGACTCTACTAGTCGTATCTATCCCTTTCTCTATCTTTGGCCAGCTGGCCACATGTCTCCCTGCCTGAGACCAGACACTACTAGAGAACCAGCAACCATTCATAGTGGAAACACTTAAAGTAATCAATAAGATTATAAAAAATCAGTACACAAACTGACTTCTGGCGGGAAAGTGGTGGTGTACATCTTTAATCCCATCATTTGGGAGGCAGACACAGGCAGATCTCTGTGGGGTCAAAGACAGAGAAGCCCAAAACTTAAAAAAAAAACGTACAAAGGTATAACAATCATGAATGTGAAAAATATTTAAGATAGATATTTAGAAAATTATTTAGAAAACTAGAATACTTAAATTCTACTTTGTGTTAGGAATATTTCCTAACTGAGTTCTTTGAAGACGCAAAGATTCGCAATAAAGCAAAATGTAAAAGATTTTTTGTAAGAGGCTTACAAGGGCAAACACAGGCCTGGCTTTGAACTGTAAGTGACCATTTAGAGTATTTGACGAACCACGTGGCCTAAGTCCATTACAGAGCATCCTCAAAAGCGGCGATTAGGTAAAAAAAAAAGATCTCGGAGATTGAAAGCCCAGCATCACGATTCAAACAGATCTCCACCTCAGCCAACCCAGATCCTATAGGATTGACCACAACCTGAATGGAATTCCCAGCGCTAGCTCACAACTTCAAATGGAAATCCGAAAACTACAAAAATAATTATGAAGGTGTCCCCCCAAATCCTATAACACAGACAAGAAAAGGAACTCACCCAGACTAAGCCGCTGTAGCCCAGAAGCCGGTATTGAACATGGCATACACAGCTGAAATTGCAGGCTAGGGGCCTTTCAACACGAGGCCTGCCACGTGGAAAGGACTTGCCCTAGCTTGGTGGGAAACTCCAAATATTAGGAATATTTCCTAAATGAGCTCTCTGACAACACAAAAATTCCCCATCAAGCCAAATCAAAACCATACAAATTAAGAAATTTCCAGGTTTAAAGGTAGATATGGGCTCTCAAGTGTACCTGAGGGGGAAACAGGAAGCCTCAGGAATGAGGCCCAGTAGGAAAGAAAGGGAGACCACGTGTTTCCGTTCGAGGGGAGGGGGTGGAATGGGGGAATGACTTAAGTACCCTAGGGAGGGGTTAGGACCTGGCATTCTGGGATTTGAAGTACATAAAAAACGTGGTGGCTGGGATAGATGCTAAGGACTGGGGCCTAGGCTCCCAACATAACACTTTGGGTGACTTATTGTCTCCTAAGAACTAGTAAATCATTACATCATTAATTCTATTATCAATTCTACTCTTCCACATCACAGTTTAGGAGCGGAGTGCTACTCTACACAGGAGAAACCTTTTACAAGACACACAAAATTAACTACACATGAATCCTAAACATAAATGTTAAAAGTGCAGAACTTCTTAATACCCGGGAGAGACCTCAAGTCTCAAGACAGGGTTTCTCTGAGGCTTTGGAGCCTGTCCTGAAACCAGCTCTGTAGACCAGGCTGATCTCGAACTCACAGAGATCCTCCTGCGTCTGCCTCCCGAGTGCTGGGATTAAAGGCGTGCTCTACCATCGCACGGCAATTATTTATTTATTTATTATGTGGGCAATATTCTGTCTGTGTGTATGCCTGCATGCCAGCAGAGGGCACCAGACCCCATTACAGATGGTTGTGAGCCACCATGTGGTTGCTGGGAATTGAACTCAGGACATTTGGATGAGCAGGCAATACTCTTAACCTATGAGCCATCTCTCCAGCCCATGTATGTCATTTTTTTAAGAGTCGGGTGGAGGCCCCACAAAAAGAAAAAACAACAACAGGTTTTATACTCATAGCTTCATGGCATGAAATCTCACAATCTCTTCACTGGGTTTCTGACTCTGCCAATCATGGATAACAGTAAAATACTGACTTGTAACCACAAACTAAGAGCCCAATACCTTAAATTTTGATTTTTTCTGGTTTCCAGGATCAGCCCATGATGAGTGTGGTCCTGAAAAGTTTAACTTCTTAATTGATAGACACTAACACACTTGCACCACAGGCATAGCAGGTTTTGTATAAAGTTCCTTCCTAGGAGGAGGAATCACTGTGCTTACTCCTTACATAAATTGAAGGTTTATGTGGATAGTCTTTCTCCTGGAGCATCTTGCCAGACTTCCATTCCATGGCAAGGCCCTTCTCTATAATAGTAATAAACTCCTTGAAAATCCCTGCTTATCCTAGTAATTGTTTGCCAACTGAAACTAAGTTTTCATTTTCACTTATTTCTTTTTACTGTAGACCTGAATGAATCATCAGTAATAAACATCCAATAAATCCAATATTTCAATAGGAAGGAGAATGTGGATATGACATATCAAAAAAATTTTTTGAGAAAAAATTTTATTTTTGAGAAAAAGTTCAGGCATGAGCAGAGTAGAGCTTCTGCCCGCCTGATCTAAAAGACCACATTTCCCAGAAGCACCCAGAGTTAGACAAAGAGGCCATGCATGTGGAGAGTAGTGCATCTGACCACCTGATTTAAGGGACCACATTTCCAAGAATCACCCAGAGTTACTCTAAAAGGACACACATGCTCAGTAGACCTCATTAGGCAAGTCAGGTCTATCCCTGTCTCTATCTTTAGCCAGCCTGCCATGTGTATCCCTGCCTGGGACCAGCCACTACCAGGGAACCAGCAGCCATCTATGCCTGAGAATGGCTGCTATCGGGGCCCACTGCCTGACACCACATGGCCTGACACCACCACTCAGGGACTGTCAGCCATTTTTTCCTGGGACTGGATGCTCCCAAGGACCTCTGCCTGCCACCACATGTCCTGCCACAACCGCTCAGGCCACCACTCTGGGAGCAGCAGCCATTTCTGCCTATGACTGGCTGTCATAGGGCCCGCTGTCTGCCACCACATGGCCTGCTACCACCATTTTGGGAACTACAGCTGCACACTGCCGCCAGGAATCTTGCAACATTTTTTTAAAAATTTTTAAAAAAGCAAAGAACTTCTGAAAATACTGGAGAGACCAGTAGTCTCTGAGTCCGGCAAATTTGGTAATAGCTCTCCCCGTACGACAACAGAAGCGTGACAACATAAGGCACCACCGTTCATGTATCTTAGAATAGCCTTATTCTTGCCAGTCAGACAATAATTGGGGATTGATGAGAAGGAGACTAAAGAGCTTTACATTCCTGGGGAGACTGCAAAATGGGGGCTGTAGAATACTGTCACTGACAGTGACATGAGAAGTATAGACCCAGCAAACATTCAATCACCATCAATGGAAAAGATGAGATATTCCATGACAAAACCACATTTAAACAACACATAGCCACAAACACAGACTTACAGAAAAAGCTAGAAGGAAAACCCAAAACCAAGAAAGCTAACAAAACCCAAAAAATCTCATAAAACAGATAAACTCGCATCAGCAAAACCAACCTGCAAAGACATTGTGTCCAAAAAACAAAAAGTTTTTCAAAGATTAACAGCAACAAAAAAATAAAAATAAGCAAATAAAGAACCATAAAATTAATTTTGGGAAACGTAATAACTCAAAACAAGTATGCTGTGTAAAGTTGAAGAATAAAATGAAAACAATTAAATCACAATTTCCATAAATTTGTAACAGAAAAGCTGATTGCAAAGCTACATTCATAGTGGAAACAATAAGAGTGATCAATAAGATTATAAAAAAGTAGTAAACAGACTGACATAATATGACTTATGGCAGGAAAGTAGCAGTGTACATCTTTAATCACAGTGTTTGTGAGACAGACACAGGCAGAAACAGAGAAACCCAAACATCAAACAACAAATTATATCAAGGCTATAATAATCGGGAATGTGAATAAAATTTAAGATAAATATTTAGAAAAATATTTAGAAAAAAATAGTTAAATTCTACTTTGTGTTAGGAATATTTCCCAAGTGAGCTCTTTGACGAAGCAAAAATTACCAATCAAGCCCAATGTAAAAGATTTTTTTTTGTAAGAGGTTTACAGAGGAAAAAACAGACCTGGATTTTTTTTGGTAAGTGCCCAGTGTCCAGATAGGAACAGAACTCCGCCTCAGCCAACCTCTATCCCGCCAGACTGAACACAACCTGACTCGAATTCCCAGCATGAGCTCACGACTTCAATTAGAAAATCTAAAACGGAAAAAATAAGTACAAATGGGTCCCCCAAAACCCTATAGCATAGACAAGAAAAGGAACTCACCAAGAAGCCGGTTTTAAGCATGGTGTAGAGACCTCAAAATGCAGACTAGGGGCCTTTCAACACGAGGCCTGCCACGTGGAAAAGACCTGCCCTAGCTAAGTGGAAACCTCCAAATGTTAGGAACATTTCCTGAACAAGCTTTCTGACGGCGCAAATTTCCCAATGAAGCAAAATAAAAACACTAAAAATTAAGAAATATCCAGGTTTAATGAGAGATCTATGCTCTCGGGTAGTCTCAAGAAAAGTACCCAAAAGCCAGGAAGCCACATGGAAGACAAACCCAGGTAAGAAGAAAGGGAAACCACGTGCTTCTCTTTTGGGGCATCAATTAAGTACCGGAGGGAGGAGTCAGGACCTGGCATGCTGGGATTTGACGTCCAGACCAAGCATGGTGGCTAGGATAGAAGCAAAAGAATTGGGGAATGCATGTAGCTCAAACGAAAGAGGTAGGGAGTGTAGGCACGAAGGGGTAAGGGAGGGGCCAATGACTCATGGAATATTGTGATGACACTGGCTAAGGTGGGGGTGGACCTAGAGAACAAGAGACCAAAACACCGTAGAAAACCATATATATGAACGTTTGGATCATTTGTATCAGGCAGGCTCAATTTAAATGATTTTTTAAGAGCCTTACAAGGGAAAAAAAAAGACCTGGCTTTGAACTGTATGTGGCCATTTAGAGAATTTGAACAACCACGTGGCCTAAGTTCATTTCAGAGCATCCTCCAAAGTTGCTCTTAGGTAAAGAAGGGGTCGCAGAGATTGAATAACCGGTGTCCCAATACAAACAGATCTCCGCCTCAGCAAACCCAGATCCCGCAGGATTGGCCGCAACCTGACTCTAATTCCCAGCGTGAGCACATGATTTCAAATGGAAATCAGAAAACGACAAAAATAAGTACGAATGGGTCCCCAAAAACACTATAGCATAGAAAAGAAAAGGGACTCACCAGGACACAGCAGCTGTAGCCCAGAAGCAGCTTTTAAGCTTGGCATAGAGAGCTGAAACTGAAGACTAGGGGCCTTTCAATATGAGGGCCTGCCACGTGGAAAGGACCTGCCCTAGCTAGGTGGGAACCTCCAAATGTTAGAAATATTTCCTAAGCGAGCTCTCTGAGGAAGCAAAAATTGACAATCAAGCCAAATCAAAACCATACAAATTAACAAATATACAGGTTTAAAGAGAGATCTGTGCTCTCAGGTGGCCACAAGAGGGAAATGGGAAACCTCAGGAATGCAACACCTGGGAGGAAAAAAGGAAGACCACATGTTTCTCTTTGGGGAGTGGGGGTTGACTTAAGTATCCAGGGGAGGGGTCAGGACCTGGCATGCTGGGATTTGAAGTCAAGAACAGGCCTGTAACTGGGATAGATGCTAAGGTCTTGGGCCTAAGCTCCCAACATAAATCTTTCTGTGTCTTAATGTCTCCTAAGAACTGGTACATCCTTATACCATTAATTCTATTATCAATTATACTCTTCTACATCACTGTTTAGCAGTGGAGTGCTACTCTACACAGGAGAAACATTTTACAGGCCCATGTAATAAATATTTTCCCAGCATATATATCACATATCAGCATATATAGCACAATATGCTACCATAACAGGACTGCAGAGTCTCCCTCTCCCCAGGAAACACATACACAGGGAGGCTCAACGAATGATAGTTATAATCTCAAGAAATTATTGTGAAAAGTTGAAGCAAGCTTTATGGCCATGTGTTACTATGGGAAATGCTTATACCATTAATTCTACTAGAAAATCATGAAATCTTAATTCACAGTTTAGCAGTAGACTGCTACTCTACACAGGAAAAACAATTTACGAGCTACACCAAAATAACTACAGAGGCAACGTAAACATAAATGATAAAAGTATTATGGTATTTAACCTCACTCTGCAAGTCATGTCTGTTTTTCTTCTGGGGGACTACATCTCCCAGAAGGCAGCTGTGCGTATAGGCCATAATGTTCCGCCTAACCTGGGAAAACCACATTTCCCAGAATCCCACAGTGTTTGAGAAAAGGGCCGCGCATGAGCAGAGTAGAGCGTCTGCCTGCCTGATCTAAAAGACCACATTTCCCAGAATCACACAGCATTTGAGAAAAGGACCGAGCATGTGCAGAGTAGAGAGTCGGCCCGCCTGATTTAAAAGACCACATTTCCAAGAATAACGCAGAGTTCCACGAAAAGGCCATGCATGTTCAGTAGACCTCACTGTGCAAGTCTTGTCTATCCCTGTCTCTATCTTTGGCACGCCTGGCATGTGTCTCCCTGCCTGGGACCAGGCACTACTAGGGAACCAGCAGCCATCTATGCCTGAGAATGGCTGCTCTCATGGCCCACTGCCTGACACCACATGCCCTGCCACCCCCACTCAGGCCACCAATCTGGGACTGGCAGCCATTTCTGCCTGGGACTCGCTGCTACCAGGGACCTATGCCTGCAACCACATGTCCTGCCACAACAGCACAGGCCACCACCCCGGGAGCAACAGCCTTTTATGCCTATGACTGGCTGCTCCAAGGGCCTGCTGTCTGCCACCACATGGCCCGATACCACCATTTTGGGACCTACAGCTGCATACTGCCGCCAGGAATCTTGCAACTTTTTTTAAAAAATTATAGAAAAAGTGAGGAACTTCTGAAGATGCTGGAGAGACCAGTAGTCTTCTAAGTTTGGCAAATTCGGTGATAGATCTCCCCGAATATGGTCACCATCATTCAAAACTCCTAACTAGAGATATTCTAGGCATCAGGGAAGCACAATATGATTCCATTCAAAGAAGTCAGACGATATGACTGCAAGTTCCTTTTCTTTACTTAATAGGAAGTAAAAACTCAACCTGGGGTCCATCTGACATGCGAGCTTATGGGTTGCAATAGATGTCTATTAACCAAAACATTATTTTGACTCTGGTTAAATGGTCAAACATCTTTTAAAGTATTTTATTGTCAGTCTCCATCCTGATTATTTTTATACTTTACCAGCATGTAATGGAGGTTTTTGGCGATCAGAATTACACCTGACTTCTAAATGGAAACCTAGAAAGCCAGAAGGCCCTGGTCAGATGTGCTGCAGAAACTAAGAGATCACAGATGCAAGCACAGATATCTAGACCCAGCAAACCTTTCAATCACCATCAATGGAGGAAATGAGATATTCCATGACAAAACCACATTTAAACAACACATAGACACAAACACAGCCTTAGAGAAAGTACTAGAAGGAAAACAAAAAAGAAAAGCAAACAGAACACACAAAAACTAAAACAGATAACCTCACATTAGCAAAACCCACCTGCAAAGACATTGCATCCAATAAAACAAATGTATTTCAAAGATTAACAGGAACAAGAAAGATAAAACCAAAGAAAATAAAGAAGCATGTCATTAATTTTGGGGAACTTAATACCTCAAAACAAATATGCTGTGTCTAGTAAAGTTGCAGAATAAAATGAGTACAATTCAATGACGATTTCCAAAAATTTATAACACAAAAGCTGATCACATAGCTACATTCATAGTAGAAACACTCAGAGTGATCAATAAGTATAAAAAAATAGTACACTGACTGACATAATATGACTTCTGGCGGGAAAGTGGTGGTGTACATCTTTAATCACAGCAATTGGGAGGCAGACACAGTCAGATCTCTATGAGTTGAAAGAGAGAGAAACCCAAACAACAACAAAAAAAACTTACATCGAAGCTATAACAATCGGAAATGTGAACAATATTTAAGATAAATATTTAGGAAAATATTTAGAAAAAGAGAATACTTAATTTCTAATTTGGGTTAGGAAAAATTACCAGTCAAGCCCAATTTATATGATTTTTTTTGTAAAGGCTTACAAGTGCAAAAACTGACCTGGCTTTTTTTATTAATTGTCCAGTGTCCAGATACAAACAGAACTCTGCCTCAGCCAACACCTATCCCACATGAATGACCACAAGATGACTCGAATTCCCAGCGTGAGCTCACAACTTCAATTAGAAATCAGAAAATGACAAAAATAAGTACGAATGGGTCCCCACAAACCATATAGCATAGACAGGAAAAGGTACTCACCAAGACCCAGCCGCTGTAACCCTGAAGCCAGGTTTTAAGCATGGTGTAGAGAGCTCAAAATGTAGACTAGGGGGCTTTCAAAACGAATATTGCCATGTGGAAATTACCTGCCTTAGCTAGGAGGGAACCTCCAAATGTTAGGAACATTTCAAGAACGATCTCTCTGACAACGCTAAAATCCCAATCAAGCCAAATCAAAACAATCAAAATTTAGAAATAACCAGGGTTAATGGGAGATGTACACTCTCCGGTGGCCTCAAGGAGAAAACCAGGAAGCCACAAGGAAGGCAAACCCAGGGAAGAAGAAAGGGTAACCACGTGCTTCTCTTTTGGGACATCAATTAAGCACCTGAGGGAGGGGTCAGGACATGCTAGGGTTGGAAATACAAACCAAGCATGGTGGCTGGGACAGGAGCAAAGGACTAGGGAATGAATTTAGCTCAACTGGAAGAGGTAGGGCTTGTAGGGTTGAGGGGTAGGGGAGGGGCCAGTGCCTCAGGCAGCATGATGATGAGACTGGCTAAGTTGGGGGTGCACCGAGAAAACAGAGATCAAAAAACCATGGACAGAAAACCATATATATGTAAGTTTTGCTCATTTGTATTAGACAGGCTCAATTTAATAGATTTTTTATGAGGCTTACAGAGGCAAAAACAGACCTGGCATTGAACTGTATGTGCCCATTTAGAGAATTTGAACATCCACGTGGCCTAAATCCATTTCAAAGCATCCACACTCTGCAAGTCTCATCTCTTTTTCTTCTGGGGCACTACATCTCCCAGAAGGCCACTGTGCGTAGAGGCCATAATGTTGCACCTAAACTGGGAAGACCACATTTCCCAGAATGACACAGCGTTTGACACATCCACACTCTGCAAGTCGTGTCTATCCCTGTCTCTATCTTTGGCCAGCTGGCCACATGTCTCCCTGCCTGAGACCTGCCACTACTAGGGAACCAGCAGCCATTCATAGTGGAAACACTCAAAGTGATCAATAAGATTATAAAAAATAGTGGGCTTCTGGAAGGAAAGTGGTAGTGTACTTCTTTAATCCCAGCATTTGGGAGGCAGACACAGGCAGATCTCTGTGATTTCAAAGACAGAGAAACCCAAAACTGAAAAAAAAAAAAGAAAAGCGTACTTCAAAGGTATAACAATCATGAATGTGAACGATATTTAAGATAAATATTTAGAAAAATATTTAGAAAAGTAGAATACTTAAATTCTACTTTGTGTTAGGAATAGTTCCAAAGTGAGCTCTTTGAAGACGCAACGATTCGCAATAAAGCCAAATTTAAAAGATTCTTTTTTTTGTAAAAAGCTTACAGGGGCGAAAACAGACCTGGCTTTGAACTATAAGTGACCATTTAGAGTATTTGACCAACCACGTGGCATAAGTCCATTTAAGAGCATCCTCCAAAGTGGCTCTTAGGTCAAAAAGGGATCTTGGAGATTGAAAGCACGGCATCACGACTCAAACACATCTCCACCTGAGCCAACCCCGATCCTGTAAGATTGACCACAACTTGACTGGAATTCCCAGCGTTAGCACACAACTTCAAATGGAAATCAGAAAACAACAAAAATAAGTACGAATGTGCCCCCACAAACCCTATAGCATAAACAAGAAAAGGTACTCACCAAGACGAAGCCGCTGTAGCACAGAAGCAGGTTTTAAGCTTGGCATAGACAGCTCAAACTGCAGGCTAGGGGCCTTTCAAAATGAGGCCTGCCACGTGGAAAGGACCTGCCCTAGCTTGGTGGGAACCTCCAAATATTAGGACTATTTCCTAAATGAGCTCTCTGACAACGCAGAAATTACCCATCAAGCCAAATCAAAACCGCACCTGTGTCTATTCACACAGACTCTGATCTCTGGTCTTTGATCGGTAATAGAAGTCTGCAGAAAAATATGTTTACTCTGTCTTACTGGGTTTTTTGACTCATCCACCTTGCGTAATTCGTATGACCTTTTTCAGCAGAAAATGGAGCTGTTAATTTTCTTGGTCAGTAACGCTCTCCATTGTGAATAAAAATGACTGGGCCAATGTAGGCTTGGGAGCATGGGAGAAGCCACTCAAGGAGTTTCCAGAAGGTACCGGGTTGCCTTGGCTGTCTGTTGTCGACCTGCATTGGTTGGGCCAATGTCAGCAAGAAAAGAGCAAACAAAGCTGGAAGTGACTATGTGGGCCTGTGTAGTTTCAATCCACGTGGGGAGGCAAACGGTAGGGTGATTGAGGAATAGAAGTCAATATGAGGTGTCTAAAGGGATAATACGAAGAACTGAAGGAAGAAAAGCAACAGCGTGATAATTAATATTAAACTGCAAGCTCGATGCACAAGGCACAGGATACAAAGCACAGGCCAAAGCTAAGATAGGGAGGGAGGGGTCTCGCAGACAGCCACCAAGGGAAAGGAGGGATCATAAAACCAAACGTGTTATGAGGGGGGGAATACTGAGATGGGGCAGGTTAAGAGCCATTGACTGCTCTTCCAAAGGTCCTGACTTCAATTCCCAGCAACCACAAGGTGGCGCACGAACAACGGTAATTATCTCTGGTGCCCTCTTATGGCCCACAGTCATAAACACTGACAGACTTTTGCAAACATAATCAGCAAATGAAAAAATAAGTAAATAAGCTCTAAGAGGTAAGTTCATAGTAATAAATGACCACATAACAAAAATTGAGGAACTGTGCTTTCTCCCTTGCAACATGCTCCAGTTATCCTCACCATGCATCTACTTCCTGTGTGGTTTAAATGCATTTTCATCCTGCCTAGACAATCAGAGTTGTACTGAAATACATGATTGACAGAATACAGATAATTCCATAGCACAAACATCCTTATTTTGTTCAAACAGAGGAAAATACAGACTGCATTTTTGGGAAATGAGTGCATATCACTACTGGCTAATTCCTTATTTTTTACAGGCACTGATAATCCTTTAAGGAAAAAAATTGGAGTCATTTTGTTAACCTAAGAATGAATCAACAATCTCTCATTTCAGGTCAAAACAGAAGAAAATTCTATTCTCCAAACTAACATGCTTTCTGCATTCCAAGTTAGTTGAAAATATCTATCTTAGGATCAACTTAGCAGCACTTGCAAACAAATATCTTTTTGCAGAGGCTGCTACGTCTCAGGAATAAAACAAGTGAAACATCAAAAAATAGCAAAGAGGATAAAGATTCTCTGTGTATTTTCCCTCTTTGAGCTGCTTGATTTTAATTTCTAATTCCTTTATTTTCAATAGAAAATTTTTAGAGAGGCTCTCTGTATATCTTTGTAAAGGAATAACACTGTGCTAATAATGCTGTCCTTGAACTCACAGAGATCCTGGAATGCCCCAAGGTTTGTGAAAAAAGGCGAGTGCTACCAGACCTAGAACTCAGAAATAGACATTTGGATTAAAGGCGTGTGCTACCACACATACCTTGAAGTCCCAGGTGTTAATCTACCTCTGACCCTAGATGTCACAAGGTCAATCTACTTCTGACTCCCAAGTGTTGTAATTAAAGGTGTGTACCACCACACACAAATATTTTTGAGAGCTTTAAGATCTGCTTATCTCTCGCAATCAAACATATGTTTTAAAAAGACAGTAACCATTTTTGGATTTTGAGGAACACAGTGAGTCTGGTTGCCAAAGATACCATAGTACTTTACCCAAAAATACAATAAGGTTAAAAAGAGAAGAAATACAGCTCAAAGAACAAGAAAATAGATCCATAAAAATAAAAGTCTTTCCAAACATGAGGAAGGATATTCCTATTAAGGTTAAAAACAACCCTCAACCTATAATTACCAAAACATAAAGCATGCAGAATTAAGAAAGAATATTAAGAGCTGCAAAGGAAAAAGGTCTAATACGAACCACAAACATGTAGCAAAAATTACCTCAAACCTAAAGCAGGCATAAGAGAATAAGATTGACACATTATACTCATAGCAGGAATATTTCAGCAGAATGAAATATAAATACAAAACATAAATCTCAGAAAATTAAAGACAACAATCTCAATAGATATCAGAGTATGCTTCAAACCACACTAATAGTAGTACACCGCAGCACTCCTCTCTCAACAATGGACAGGACTACCATAAAGCAACCTATCAGAGAATTTAGAGAAATAATGGAGATAAAGAAACAAATGGACTTAACAGAAATCTAAATAACATTGCAAGAATATACATCCTCAGCATCTCATGGTACCTTCAGAAATATTGACGACATACCTGGTAACAAAGTAAACTTAACAGGCCCAAAAAAGATTTTGGCAGAGCCAGGTTGATCTCTGTGAAATCGAGACTGGCCTGGTATGCAAGAGCTAGTCACAGAACAGGATCAAAGAGAGAAACCCTGTCTGGAAAATGAAAGGGGAGGGGGGGAATACTGAGATGGCTGAGGATAAGATCATTGACTGCTCTTCCAAAGGTACTGACTTCAATTCCTGGCAACCACAAGGTGGCGCACAACCCACGGTAATTATTTCAGGCGCACTCTTCTGGCAAACCATCTTAGACACTGATAGACTTTTGAAAACATAGTAAGTAAATGAATAAACAAATAACTAAATAAACAAATCTTAAACTAATTTTTGCAACAAAATGAGCCTTATCAGATCACCATGAATCAAAATCAGAATATAACAGTTCAATGCTTAGAAAACTGACAAACTTAAGGAAACTGAACAGTCAACAACTAAACTACACATGGTTCAGCGTGAAACAAAGGAAAAAGGAAACAAAGAACAAATTCTTCATGGAATTCTTTGAAAATGAAAAGAAAACATAAACAAACTGACCAGACTTTAAGTCTTTAAAGAAAAAAACTGAAGAAGACACAGAGAAAATTTAATTGAAATACAGCCAGGCTCTTGAATGAATAGGATCAACACAGCAAAAATGATAGTTAAAACTAAAGCAATATATTAATATAATGCATTCCCATTTAAACTCTCAAAAAGAATCTTTAAGAACCCTAAGAAAACTATCTTCAGCTCTATTAAAAAAAACCAAAAAGTAAGGATAGCAAAGAAAACATATACAGTAATAGCACAGAATGGCTAGTTGATGTCGCTGTGCCACCTAGCAACCAAAAAACAAAAAGCCAGAGAAAAATCAGAGATATCACTAAGTCGTAAGAATGACTCGCAAACTAGCTCAGTCCTATTATCTCCTGTATCTTAAACCCATTACTGTGATCACCGTAAACTGTGGAACAAGTATAATATTGCCTCCCCAAAGTATGTGCTGGAGTGGGAGAATGTGCTTTCTCCTTTGCAACATGCTCCAGTTATCCTCACCATGCATCTAGGCAGGAGGAAACTGCCCTAGACAATCAGCTTTTTACTGAAATACATGATTGACAGAATACAGATAACTCTCTAGCCTTATTTTGGGTAAACAGAGCGGAAATAATCAGAGTGTATTTGGGGAATGTGTGCATAGCACTACTGGCAAACTACTAATGGTTATGGGCACTGATAATCTTATAAGCTAAAAAAAGGTATTTTCTTTAACCTCAGAAAAAATCCACAGCCTCTCAGCTCATATAAAAACAAAAGAAAATCTCTTATCCAACGTAACATGCATTTTGCATTCCAAGGTATTTTCAAAATATCCATCACAGATTAATTAAGTAGCTTTTACAAACAAATATTTTTTCTCAGAGGTTGCTACTTGTCAAGATTCAAACAATTCAATGATCGAATACCAGCAAAGAGGATAAAGATTCTCTATGTATTTTCCCTATTTGAGCTGCTTGATTTTAATTTCTAAATCATTTATTTTAACTTTTACGTTTTGAGAGAGACCCTCTGTATATCTTTGTGAAAGAATAACACTGTGGACCATGCTGTCCTTGAACTCACAGAGATCCTGGAATACCCCAAGGTTGGAAATAAAAGGCATGTGCTACCACACCTAGAACTCAGAAATATGACTGCGAGACATTGGGAGTAAAGGCGTGTGGTACTACAGACACCTCTGACCCTCAATGTCACAAGGTCAATCTACTTCTGCCTGCCAAGAGTTGCAATTAAAGGTGTGTACCACCACACACAAATATTTTAAAAACTTTAAGATATACTTATCTCTTGCATTCAAACACATATTTTTGAAAGAGAGCAGCCATTTAGGGATTTTGAGGAACAGAGTGAGTCCGGTTACCATCAAACACATGGTAGTACTTTAATCAAAATAATACACAGATAATAGACAGAAAGCACAGTCGCGAAATTACCCAGAAAATGGTATTTAAAAAAAGCGACAGTGTAGGAGACCTGATCAATGCTATCTACTCAGGCAGGCATAGCCGAGCGATGGGCATGCTCAAAGCTAATTTATCCATTAAATGATAAGAAACGAAGTGCAACCGGAATTTGAACCAGTGGCAGGTCCCAGAAAGCATAGCTTTATCTCTCTTTTTATGCCTAATTGAGTTTTTACAGAGATAGTTAAAGCTGTCGCTTTGTAGGACAGATCAAGCACATTGCTTAGCTTTACAACATCATGGCGGAGGTACATGCTGTGGACATTATAATGGACACAACTACGTGACATTTAAAACTCAATGCCAGCAACCAACGTAAAAATTACAATCACAGACAACACTCATTGGGGCTCATTAGCGTGAGTTTGCCCCCAGAGATTGACACAGAAAGCAGTCATTATAAAACAAAACACCAAATTGAAAAAATGCAGACAAATCTCAGGCACAAATTCCCTTTTGTTAAGCTAAGGAAAATACACATACTACAATTTTTGGGAATATGGGCGTATTCCATTATATTTCTTGCTTGATAGGAGCACAGATAATCTTGTAAACAACTAAAGAAAATTTAAAGTTTTTCTGCTTAACTGAAAATGAATCAACAGCCTCTCCATTTCGATTGAGACCAAAGCAACATCTCTCCCTATTTGCCCTTCATGCCGTATGCATCCAACTCATCTTGTGCCTTGTTTTACACGCAATCGGCCCTGAATTCACAGGAAGTGAACCTCTAACTCGTGAAGAGGCAAATTTGGATGCCAAGATTCAAGAGTGATGATACTTAGATCCGCACCTGTCTCTAATAAGCATTCAATAAAAGTGCCATTTAAAAAGACTCTGAGATTTGGTCTTTGATCGGCAATAGTAGTCTGCAAGAACATACGTTTGCTCTTTCTTACTGGGTTTTTGCACTCATCCACCTTGCGTAATTCATCATTAGACCAGTATGACCTTTTTCAGCAGAAAATGGAGCTGTAAATTTTTTGTCACGATATACATTGTGACTGGGAATGACGGGGACACGGTTGGCTTGGGAGCCTGAGAGAGGCCACTCATGGAGTTTCCAAAAGGTATTGGGTAGCCTTGTCTGTTGTCAACCTGCATTCAATGGACCAATGTCAGCAAGAAAAGAGCAAACCACGCTGGAAGAGACTACGTGGGACTGTTTAGTTTAAATCCACGTTGGGAGTCAAACGGTAGGGTGATTGACGCATTGAAGTCAAAATGAGGTGTATAAAGGGAAAGCATAAAGAACTGAAGGAAGAGAAGTCACTGTGCGTTAAATTATATTTAACTGCCAGCTTGATGCACAAGGCAAAGGACAAAAAGCACAGGCCTAGGCTATTGCATACAGCCACCAGGGGGAAGGAGGGATCATAAAACCAAACGATCTCCTGCCAGATCATGAAGGGAATAATAAGAAATACACACACTAGTTTGGAATTATGACTAATAGAATGGTTATCTATTTAAAGGGGAAAAAACTTACAGATCACCGTGCCAAACAGCAGCCCTCTGCGCAAACAGGAAGGATTCTAGTTGCCAGAAGCACAGCAGGAAACAGAGAGAGCAAGGAGGGAAGTGGCCCCCTTTTTTGAGAGAGAACACGTCCGAATGGGCTGGTATCTCAGCGGCTATTGGCTGGAGGAGCGAAAGAATCACATGCAACAAGATTGGTTACGAAAGCACGTCTGGGAGTGGAGTTATGATAAGGGGAGAAGGAGAAGGGAGAAAGGAAACACAGGAGAGAGCTTGGGTGAGTGGAAGGGTGTAGATGGAGGAAGGGAGGATATAGAAGCAGGAAACTAGATATCTATAGTAGGGTAGCCGTTATAGGGCTTGCAAGAGAATTGGCTCTAGAGGGGATGCCATTTGTCCAATGGGATGTCCCAAGGTAAGTCCTTGAGCAGCAGAGCAAACTGCTGTGGGAGGAACTTCCACTCTGTCAACCAATAATCGATGAAGTATGAGACCATTCTTCTGCAGGAGCGCCTTAGGATCACTCAGCCAATAGCTGTTGAAATACCAGACCACAGGGGTGTGGTTTACTTATCTCTCAAAAAGACCAGCAAGCCTTAGCCAGCTCTCTTTGCTCCTGAGCTTGGTTGCTGCTACTGGTCTGGACCTACACCCGGGACCAGGGACCAAAGTTGCAGCTTTAGGCATTGTCTGGGATTCTGCGCTACCAACGACCCATGTTTTCCATCTACGCGGGTGAGCTCCTACAAACAGCACAGGCTTCTAACCGTGAGTGTACCCTTGAGGGCAACTAACTGCCCCTTTTAATGTGGGCAACCGACTGTTGAGCTGCCGGAAACCCACTGGTGTTTCTATGGCTGGGGAAACTTTGCACAAATGAGGCATTCACTAATGGCTTTTATCCTTGCTTAGGCCAGTGCCTGGGATGGAGTGGCCTTAGCAAGCCCCTGATCTCACCCATGCATGGAGGACTTGGGATTCTAGTTATCCTGCTTTTTCTCTTCTCCTTCCCTTTCTTACGACTTTTCATTGTAACCGCCGCTATGGTGCGGCATGCAGCTACAATGTGGAAAGACCTCTGATTTATGATTAATTTGTCAGGATTAATCTAGGCCATTGACGCCCATATTGTAACACGCAGAGACCAGTTCGCGAGTACGGGGTGTTCTTAACATCTGTTTCAGGTGTTAACGGGGAGGCCTTGTCATTGTTGGCTTAAAATACCATGGTTTTTAGCAGGAGTTTTCACAGCCTTGACCAATGGGAGCCAAGCAAACCAGACATATCACTCCAAAATCCCTACTGGGAAGCCACTTGGACCTACCTCACAGACCTAAACACTTACCTGGCTCTGCTACAAAAATGGCTAGAGAAAAACTAAATGTCGGCTTAAGGGTACCTTTACCAAAATTTTATGGAAACTGTCAAATTAATAACACCGTACAAGCAAATACGTAGGAACCAAGGAGGCTTTTAGAATTACAGAGGGATTTTTCAATTCCAGTCTTTCCTCCCTCTTTGCTCCCTGCCACAGCCAGTAGCATGGTGGCTTGTGGCATGGAGGCTCAGAAAAAGCAAAAAAGACCGTTAGGTACCTATCATTAACCTTAAAGTACTACCAAAAAAATGTAATTTTTTTCACACAAAAAGTGGCTGTCACCATCTTTTCTTAGGGAAACTCGGCTCAGGTGCCCCTCACTGTATTTGCTGTGGGCCAGGTCACATGAATAATCACTCCCACTTTCGGTTATGTGTACCATGCATTTTCCTCTGGTTTTCACAAAAACTAGCGACTCTATTACATGTGTTTTACACAATGGCATGTGTGCGACGTTGCATAATTACCTTTGACTCTTTCTACACAGAGAATAATTGTTCATTAAATCTCATTTCGGACTTAAAACATGAGTATCATAATCTAAACTGGTTTGAACCATTAGCCATTCTCTAACATTGTCGGTTCTAGCACTAACTCGAGGCAGGAGATAAGATCCAGAGAGAGCATATGAGTGTTGTAGCTTGTTTGCTGGCAAGGAACTTGAAACAACATAGAATTGAGGCAATAAAAATGGCTACAGCCATGAGGGTAGAAAGCTAAGAAAGAGCCTGCATCTAGCATGATAAGCCACGACATTAATCCTACCCATATTGCTCAGTAATTTAAAGAAATAGAGATGCAGTAAAGAGAGATTCAAAAACAAGGAAAAACTCCAAATAATTTACAATGTATTAAAAGTATATGCATGCTAAAAGGTGAAGTTCTTTTAAAAAGGAAAGAGAGTAGTTGGGTGTGGTAGCACACACCTTTAAACACTACACTTGGGAGAAAGAGGTATGTAGCTTGACCAGTGACTTCAAGGCGTGGTAGCAAACACCTTTAATCACAATGCCTGGGAGGCAGAGAAAAAAGGCTATCTGAAAATTCAAGGACAGCCTGGCGTAGGAAGTTAATCCAGGACAAAGAACCTACCTCAAAAAATTAAAAATAAAAATAAATTAAAGAGGTTAAAAAAAAAGAAGCAGAAAGGCAGAAAATCCAGAGAATCTTGACACAAACTGCTATTTTGCTTCTTTGAATTATTTGAATGCTGAGGAAGAGCAAAAGCTGCTAGAAGATATTTGTTCATAAATGCTGCTAAAATAATTCAAGATAGATATCTTTAGAATATCTTGATTTTAAAATTTGGATTTAAGGACATGATACCTTGGAAAAGAGTTTCTTCTTTTGTTTTCACAGAGGATGAGATCCTGTGTATTGCCTCTATTCAAATAAGGTATGATGGACCACGCCTTACGAAAGCTTGCTATGGATACACCAAAAAAATTATTTCGCACAACTGCTGACGGAGATAAACCAGGCACACAGGTTAGACCCTAAACAATGGGATTATCAGTGCCCACATTGGGCAGGAAGCAGTTTGGACAGAAATAACTGAGACCATATTACCAAATATTGTTTAAAATATTGATTTGATATTAATATTGATAATTTTCATTGCTCTAAGTTATGCTTTGTCAAAATAAATTTAAGGGAAAATTTGTCATATGCATATATGTTTACAATATTAAATAGGGTTTTCTGTGATTGTTACATGTGAAATTCATGTAGAAATGTAAATCATATAGGTTGTAAATGGATATTCATTCATAATAATAAAGCTAGTAGTTAGGCTTGGTAGATTTTCTAGATGTGCATACATATTTCAGATAAGAATTTTTCATATTTTTCAAAGATGGATGTCACAATGATACAGAGGAACTTTGGGTGACATACAGGCAGCAAGAGATGCCAGTCATTTCTAGACTTTGGAAGTTGGGTATTTCTTCTTTGTCAAGGTAATATTGTATCTTTCTGGAGTCTTTGATGGAATTAAGGAACGTTGTTTTGCAGTTCGCATCGACTGGACAGGGTTGACCACTGGAGGAAAACGCATTTGGTATAAACTCAAAACATATAGCCATGAATGGAATTGTTGGAATAGACAGCCTAGCTGATCAGGTAAAGGTGGGCCTGTCTTCCTACAACTTTTCTTAGCACACAGGTTCTTATAGAGCCTGAAAATGCCTGCAAGAAACAGCAAAGGTGAAATGAAACATTCAGCAATCATTGAGGAACCAGAACAGAGGAGCTCTGGGTGCCATAAAATTAAGTTATATGTATTTTTAAATCAGTAACTCAGGTAAAATCTTATCCCTCTCTAAGATCAAAGAAAGTTTGATTCCTGAGAGGACTTGCCTCTGCAAACAAATTTCAAATATAATGTCTCTCTTATTCTGCCTTCCATGTGTCTAAAACTTCTAGTTCTACAATCACAAGTAGTTCTTGTGAATTCCAGAGAGCTGTATTAAGGACTCCCTCAATTCACTTACTGAAAATTTTTTTGTGTGAATTTAACTTTGTTCTATTTTTCTTCCAATGCCTTAAACGGGATACAAGATATCAGACATTTCCATGCACAGACAATGGTGAGCAGCAAAGAGACCAGCTATGACAAGATGTGGCCAGCACAAAGCACACGGCATTCAAAGACTCCGAACACACAGTCTTCTTATGTTTCTCCACCACAGAAAACGACGCCCACAAACCATCATTAAAAAGTCTTCAGAATTGCCACAGAAATTCCTTCAAACGGTGTTGTATAATGCGCTTTTAATTATATAGAACACATGGAAATATTATGGTTTTCTGTGTATTAAAGAGACAAGCCATGCACAGTCCTTCCAAAACCATTGAGGCAGCCTGATCTTCAGCCTCCATCCCTATAGAAGAGGCAGCTTCATTTCTGCTGCTCTCCCAAATTCTCCAATTCCAAACTTCTTTCTTTCTCCTTTTCTCTATCTTCGTCACCCATTAACACTTTCACCCACAGAAAACCCTGAATCAGTAATCAACCTAACACTGTAAGTAATGTCTATCCATGTCTGACTCCTGCCTGCATGCCAGGTGTTTCTTTTTTCTTTTTTTTTTTTTTTTAGTTTTTTTAGTTTTTTCGAGACAGGGTTTCTCTGTGGTTTTGGAGCCTGTCCTGGAACTAGCTCTTGTAGACCAGGCTGGTCTCGAACTCACAGAGATCCGCCTGCCTCTGCCTCCCGAGTGCTGGGATTAAAGGCGTGCGCCACCACCGCCGGGCCTTGCATGCCAGGTGTTTATCTGGCTGGTACCAGCCAGCGATCAAGAACAGACAACCATCTCTGCCTGCAACTGGCTGCTCACACAGGCCAGCAAGCATTGCTGGGGCCACCACTCTGGGACGGGCAGCCATGTCTGCCTGAGACTGGCTATACCCGGGGGACACTGTATGCTGCCACAGGGCCGGCCACCATCATTTGGGACCTACAACATTTCTGATGCCTACTGCCGCAGGGAATCCACAGGTATGGACAGTCTCTGACGAGGAAAAATTGGATCTATAATGATCGGGTTTTTAAGTTTCCCATTGCAAGGCGAGTAAAAGAGGTCAAGGGCAAGCGGTTGACAAAGATAGAAATCACTTAAGCCAAAAATCTCCCTTTAAATTAACAGCAAAATTGCAAAAACTGATTGCAAGCACTGTGGCACTTAATCTCACTGTGGCAATTAATCCAAATACAGGATCAAAGGTCACACAGCACTTGTCATTCATCAGCAGTGCAGTGGATGTGTCATGCCCTCTACATCGGGTTGGACAGAAAGCTATGCCATAGGCCAGGCTGCCTTGTGTATTGGCCACAAGAAAATCTCAGATTTTTTGAGATTGGTACCCGACCTATGGACTCTCTCTGTGTGTCCATCTTACCTATGAATTGGCCGGTTTTGTCTGTATTTCATGAATAAAAGAGCGGGTTTTAAAACAGGATTTGTCTGCACAACTACTACAGTTACAGTTGCAAATCAGAAACTGCACCATCTGCTGGATGACAGTTAATCAGCAGGTTTCTTTGTCAATAGGACTCCAGCCATGGCCTTTTTTACCACTCTGATCGAAATGAAGAGGCATTTTGGACAATTTGGAGGTACCTCTATTTACTTATTATTCTTAAGTGTCATTCTTAATGATATATCACTGTTTTATTATGTGTCATTAATTGATAGCACAAATACCATGATAGGCAAAACTGACTCTTTATCTAATGGTAATAGGAATTTACCTGAAAGGTGCAAAGCTGTTGTATTATACTTTCAGAAGTTATCACAAAAATTTGATAAATAAAAGGACAGGATATAGCTACAGGATGGCAACTCACATGCTATACAGGGGAAATTCAAGGAGGAGATATTATCTTTAAAAGAAGCATGAAGAACTTGGAATCACAGATGCAGAATGGGGACCAAAAAATCAACACCTTAGTGAAATGCCTAGGAACACATGCAGGTAAGAAGATTCATAATTTAAGAGACAATGACAGAAAAACGAAGTGACTGAAGAAACTATTTTTAATTTTAAAAACATATACTTACGATGTTGAATCTTGGTATGATTAGCAATTTATAAAGCAATGAGGGGAAATAAACCCAACAAAGGTTTTAATCATGGTAAATTTGGACATCTAAAAGGAATTGCAGGAAAGGTATTTCTAGGAATAAAACTTCATCTTTGAATGGAACAAATCGGAAACACCAGCATTCAGGTGTATGTAGGAGGCATGGAAAACTAAGACATAGGACAAATGAGTGCAGATGAACAACCAATGCCAAAAGTGGCCCAGTTACCGGGTGGTGGTGGTGCACGCCCTTAATACCAGCACTTGGGAAGAAGAGGCAGGCGGATCTCTGTGTGTTAGAGACCAGCCTGGTCTACAAGAGCTAATTCCAGGACAGGCTCCAAAACAACAGAGAAACCCTGTCTCGAAAAGAAACAATAAAATAAAATAAAAACAAAAAACCAAGTGGCCCAGTAATTCCCAGTAACCGTGGAGAAATTGTGACACCAGGACAATTAAAAACTCTAGAACCTTCTGTACAAGACCGTAAGGTTGTAAAAGAGGATAAGTCAGAAATTCAATTAGGAGATAAGAAGCCTATATTTTGGAAAAATTCTAAAAATCAGAGACGAAAATCGAGAGTAGGTATAAATTGAATTGTGATGTAATAACGGGAAGGGTGTAATAAAGTACTATGCACAAAGGCCAACGCCATTCAGGGCTGTCAACAAGGTAAATCAACCTATGGGAACTCTTCAGTCTGGGCTTCCTATGCCTTTTCTGTTACACAAAGGATGGCCTCTTACAGTTATTAACTTTAAGGATTGCTTCTCAAACGTAACATTAGAAAGATAGAAAAACTTTGCATTCTCAGTGAAGACATAAAATAAGTATCACCATATTGGGAGATAGCACCAGCATGTGTCAAAACTTTGTAAGTGAACTGTTGGAAATAATACTATAAATAAAAAAAATATAAATATATATACATACTATAAATACTATATACTATATACATATACTATAAAATAAGGATGTGCTGACCTCTGATGGAAGCCAGGAGATGTGCTACATTGGGTAAGGGGTTTTGCTCTTATGTACCATTGCAGAAGGAAAACTGTGGGTACCATCAAAATCAATAAAGTTTGGATGGGAAAACGATAAATGACAGATTGGAAAGGGCAAATGATGATCATACAATGATGAGAACCATTATAGGTGATAAGAAAAACATAGAATGGGTGCAAAGTTCTGTTCTTATCTACACAAGAAAGGTAAGATGTTTGAATATTGAAAGCAGGAAAAATAAATATCACATAAGGACTATAAAGAAAACTGAACCTGTTATGAGAGTATGGTGCTCAAGGATATACTTAATCATGTTTCTAAACTTATAGACCAGGTTTTGGATTTGGACTCAGTGCCTCTATCATTCTAAGCCTATTGTTAATAGAAAAACCCAAAGTTTCTGGAGTTTTGGTCAGTCCTCTATCCAAACCCATGATGAGACAGAAAGAAATATGAGTTTAGATAAGATAATTTTTTATTCGTATCTATCATACCTGCATATATGCACATGTCTACATAATTAAGGTTTAAGTTGTCCAAAATGAACAATAAGGTTTTTCTAAACTGGTTTTTGATGATTCTAGGAAGCAGATGGGGCTACCACAGGAAGAACTGCAATTTGTTGATATGACATAACAATACTGATAGCACTACTACAAGTCGTGTTTCAGGTATGCAGCTTAACGTATGACACCAACTTGGTTAGCTGAAATGGTGCAGATATGGCACAAAAGTCTGGCCAGAACACAAAAAAATAATCAGAGACTGCCTGCAATTAAAAGACACTGATCTTGAAATTTAACCAGGATTTTACTCTCAAAAGATCATTCAGAAATAACATCGCCCCTGCATAGCTGGAAGTAATTATGTTTGTGCTCGGATTTGGGGGGTTACTTAAAATTGAAATACAACACTTAGGGTCTGCTTATACTTTAAATACAGTTGAGAATTTGGAGAGGGATCTTTTGGGGAAAAAAAAACAGGGATAACTGGATAGATAATAACGGTATTTGTGACCGATTGTTTAGAGATAATTACATTGGCATAGATTCTTTGAAGATGGATACAAAGAAAAATTGTATTAACTATTGTATGCATGCATGCATGCTTGTAACTATGTTTAAAACTTCTTTGTGCATTGATATATGTATACCATTTTAGAGTATACATTTCTAGCTATGACTAAGATACTTATGTATTATTTATGTTTTACATTTGGAAACAATTGTTCTCATTGATTGCACAGTTGCTTATTCTCTTAATCTTTAAGGTAAATAGACATTAAGAGTTATAGATCATGTCATGTATGTATGTCATATTTATAGTTAGACTAATCAGGTTCTTTACATACATAGAACATGATACATAGAATATATTTTGTATAAATAATCTTCAAGCTGTTCAAATAGCTGTGGAAAATGACATAATTTATTAGAGTTCTGTGACAGTGACAAACAATGACTCCTGACAACAATGACCTATTCCCAAGAGATTATTAAGTACCAAAGATATTCCACTTGGAGCTTGTGTTCTTATTGCCAAACCGGCATCTGGGAAAGAAACTGCCCATACCAAAGTTAGTGACAAAATACACAGGATTCGGAAATGTACACGCAGAACTGTCAAAGACAGGGTAGGACAGTTTTGAAAAATGTCTTCCCTGTTAAATCCGGAAATGGATGAACAGAACCGAAGACTATCACTAAGACAGGGTAGGGTGGTATGGAAAAAGCTCTTGACTGTCAAAAGTAAGCTGTCAGTTATTCTAGACCACAGTGAAAGTGGGTTGATCAAATGCTGAAAACATAAGTTCTGGTGATTGGCCCGGTAGAAAGTTGTCTCTGATTTGTTACATGGTTTGGAAGTTGTTTGATTGCAATTCCTAATTGATCAGGTAACATTATTTCACTTGTCAGATCTTCTATGGGATTTAAGAATAGGTAAATGTAGAAACATCGCTCAAAAGCTATCCAAGTTATTTATTATAAAAGACTTGGGATTGTTAGGAAAGGATATTTGTTCTAATTGTACACAATTTTGTAGTAGAATTAAAATGGTATTACTTAAAAAAAAGGGGGAGGGTGCTGCAGGAAGAACTACCACTCCTTCAGCCAATAGCTGCTGAAATACGAGCACATTGAACTGCAGGAGCACCTTCTGCTTGATCAGCAAAGAGACGTTGAAATATCAGCCCTATGTGGCATGGGGTATTTGTCATTACAAAAGACATGAAAGCCTGGGCACACTATCTATCGCGGTTAAGGCGATTGGTTCCTAATCTGGGGACTAGGCTCCTTACCTGATGGTTGATGTTTCCTGTGTTCTACCCACCTAAAACAATATCCATTCAAATCATAACTGGTGTGGGATTGATTTGCGCATAAGAAAAGGGTAAATGAACTGGCCTTGCCAATAAACACTGAATCTTCTTCTAGTGAAGGGAAGAAATAACAACAGAAACCATCATCAGAGCTGTTGACTGAGCTACCAAGGTACAGTTGAAAAGCAGGGGGAGGGAAATGATGGGTAAGGAAGACTGGACCAGGAAGGGTTGGTGAGAATGTGTGCCTGGTGCAATGGGAGCTCACCAAATACAGATGGACAAGGAATGAATGAGCAGGCAAGCATGCAAACAAACCAGACTCTCAGAATGTGGCTGAAAATGAGGGCGACTGAGAAGCCATTGATAAAGGCACTGGGTCTTGTTTCTACTGCATGTACTGCCTTTTTGGGACCATAGTCTATTTGGATGCAAAACTTCCAAGGCATGGACATAGGAGAACAGGGTAGGGTTCATAAGGAGGGAAGATGAGTGAGCAGGGGGACTGGGTGGGGAATGGGAGGAGAGGAGAGAGTATAAATTTTTGAATGGAAAAAAAATAATAAATTAAAAAAAAATTAATAGATAACAAACTTAAAGAATCAGCATATACCAAAAGGTACTAACTTTATAATTTTTTCACAAGCATTTTTTTTTTTTGGAGAGAGGGTTTCTCTGTAGCTTTGGAACCTGTCATGGAGCTAGCTCTTGTAGAAAATATAGGCATGCCTCTCATCATAAATGCTAGGATTAAAGGCATGCACAACCACTACCTGGGCACAAGCACTCATGAAAAGAGCCACACCCTAACCCTAGCTCCCCCCTAACCCTATCCATGCCCTAAACCTAAGCCATAAGTAACCCTAACAGGGCAGTCAGCTTGAAGCTTGGCTATGGTAAGGGAGAGTCAAAGGTTTGGGGCAGTACAAGGGGTGGGCGGTGCTGGGGGTGGGGCATTGCCGGGGAGGGACAGGGTCAATGGGCACTTGGGGTCAGTGGACCCTTAGGGGGACTGTGGTGCTAGGGCTAAAGGGTGGCTAGAGATGGGGCGTAGCTAGAGGTGGGGCGTCACTAGGGTTTGGCGGCACCTGTGGTGGAGCCTTGACAGGGCAGGTGAAGTGCGTGGGGGGGTACTAGGCACTGGGGTTCATGGGGACTTGGGGTGGCTGGGGTACCAGGGGAGGGACATGGTGTGCCCACGGACACTACCCCGGGGGATGGTGGGGGAGCGGCCACAATGCTACCATAGACCCCAGGGCCTCCGGGAATCAGTTTCTGGTAAGGGACTAGGTCTCCCATGATTCCCCGCGGGGGCAAATTTGCCTGTAGTCCAGAACAGTCATGGACAACTTGGTCACACAAGATCCCGGGTCATGGATGTACTCGGTATCACAAGATCCTCGGCCTGGAAGGCCAGGCTCCTTCCTTCCTGGACGGAAATCCATCGATGATGGTAGCCGGATACCATCGCAAGGGAGAAGCAGAGAAAGGAGAAAAATGAAGAAAAAAGAAGAAAAAAAACAATTTCCCCCCTCCCCAACATGCCACTTGTGGAGCCATGATTGCCGCAAGGGAACTAAAGTGCCGATTGGGGGGGGGAGCAGAGGGAGGAGGCAGAGCTCTGGGTACCAGCTGAAGCAGCCCTTCAAGACAGTACCAGGATCAGGGAAACCAGGATGGGGCGAGCGGTGGGGAGGAGGGGTTCAAGGAGCTAGCCAAGAGGCTTCCTGACAGCACTGGTGGAGGCAGGAGCAGCAAACAGCCCTGGGACTGGGTGCTCTCAGGGCCAAATGCATGCTGGCACATGACCTGCCACCACTGCTCAGGCCACCACTCTGGGACCAGCAGCTCACAGGGCCAGCTGTCTACAGAGGCATGCCCACTACCAACATTTTGGGACCTAAGGCATTTCTGCTCCCTACTGCCGCCAGGGATGCTAAAGCAGTTTTTAAAAAATTATTTTAAAAAGGGGGTTGCATAACTTTTAAAGGTACTGGAGAGACCAGTAGTCTCCGAGTTTGGCAAGTTTGGTGATATATCTCAACATGCAACAACATAAGCACTAGAGGCACCACCATTTGCGGCTCCAAGCACACTGCAACATGCAGACACAGCCCAGGCATTGAAGTTATTCAGAGGCCTACAGGAGAATGTTGCAAGGATCACTTAGGACTTCTTGGAAACTACATCACTAAACTTTATGATTGTCCACAGGCTCCCGCACAGCCAGGGAAGGACACACCACACCAGCCACAAGTCTCAGGAAACCACTCCACCGAGTTTGGGAACAGGGAAGCCCCACCTCACCCACCAAGCACAGCCACTACTCTACACATGGGGATAGCAGCAAAATGCACCAAGGCAGGCCACTCATCCCCACTTGGTGACTTTGGCACCTCACTCACCTTAGCCCACCACTCCTCCCATCTATGGAGAGCAAACACTAATCATGGTGCAGCTGCGGAGCTGATAAACTCTCTTACAAGAGGGAGTCCTAAACTGGAAGCATGGCTCCCGGAAGAACACTACTAGAGGCTATGATTTATTAGTGAGGTAAGAGTGACAGAACCAGTTGAGCAGAAAGGGACATAGCACAGCATTCCAGCACTGTCTGCTAATCTAAAGACAGACCTCTCACAGATTGAATGGAAGTTTCAGGTAAATACAACAGAAAGGGTCTTGCTACTGTAAAAATGTATTAGGTTTTAAAAGGAAGCATACAAATTCAGAAAGGAGCTAATCAGACAATGTTATACAAGAGGAATATTGGGTAAATCAAGAACATTCTAAACAAAATCTACATTGGAATTGGAAATAATAACCATAGTTTACAACCTTCTGTGAAAAGTCTTGGGTTGAGAATCTGAAACAACCCTGACTATTCATCTTTACCAGCTCTCTCAAGATTATTCCCGATTGCTCTATATACATCAGGGCCTTAGAAAAACCTCCCAAAGCATGGGCAGATAATCAAACTCAGAGAGCCCGAGTTTCAAGTTATGCACTTGCCATTTGACGTTTAGGTGTAAGGTCCATTTGGAGTTAATTTGTGGAGGTTGTAAATGGCATCTCATGTACTGTGTAATACAGTATTGTAATGTACTTAAAACTAAAAAACAAATATGGAAATGATATTCTAGATGTTTAATTATCATTTTTAGAAGCTATTATGTCATTAGAGGGACCAAAAGGTGGAAATATTTCTATCATTTATATACAAGATAAGTGAGGTAGCTAGGAACAAAGGCTACTTATTGGATGATTTATTGTCCAGTTCATGGAGGCCATGGATAACCCAATCAATTAATTTGAATAATTATAAAGAATACAATAGGAGGTGTGATGTAAGCTTCAAAGAAAGCCACAGTACATAAAGCAAAGCTTAGGACTTATACTCACATTGATGGACAACTGATTAAAACACAAAACATACAGAACAAAGACAGAATATTATGAGCTGCAAAGGGAAAAGGTCAAGTACCAAATAAAGGTAGACTGATGAGAATTACACCTGACTTCTCAATGAAACCAAGAAAGCAAGAAGGCCATGGTCAGATGTGCTGCAAACACTAAGAGATCACAGATGCAAGCACAGATATCTACTAGACCCAGCAAACCTTTAAATCACCATCAATGGAGGAAATGAGATATTCCATGACAAAACCACATTTAAACAACACATAGACACAAACACAGCCTTACAGAAAGTATTAGAAGGAAAACCACAAACAAAGAAAGCTAACAGAACACACAAAAACTAAAACAGATAAGCTCACATCAGCAAAACACGCCTGCAAAGACATTGCATCAAATAAACCAAAAGTATTTCACAGATTAACAGCAACAAGAAAAATAAAAATAAGTAAATAAAAAAGCATATAATTAATTTTTGGGTAACTTGATACCTCAAAACAAATATGCTGTGTATAGTAAATTTGAAGAATAAAATAAACACATTTCAATGACAATTTGCAAAATATAGATATAAGGTGATTAATTTATCCTTGAGGTCCTAACAGGTTTAGGTAAATGGCAAGGGATATACACAACTAAGTTAACCCAGCCTTACAGAAAGTACTAGAAGGAAAACCCGAACAAAGGAAGCTCACTTCACCAACAAAAACTAAAGCAACAGATAACCTCACATCAGCAAAACCAAAGGAAGGGAAACACACAACCACTCCCCCTGAAAAAGAACAGGAATTAACAAGCACTGGTCATTAATAACACTTAATATCAATGGTGTCAACTCACCTATAAAAGGACGCAAACTAAGAAAATGGATAGGAATACAAGATCCAGACTTCTGTTGTATACAAGAAACACACCTCAACCTCAAAGACAGATATTACATCAGAGTACAGGATAAGTTTTTCCAATTAAACGCACCTAAGAAAAAAGTAGGTGTAGCTACTCTACAGAGGAAAAACCTATTACGAGCTCCAAAAAATTAACTACAGAGGCAACATAAACCTAAATGGTAAAAGTGTTATGGTATTCAACCTCACTCTGATTTGTAGTTTAATAAAATCTTCTATTCTCCGAGAGAACTTCCTGTTCTTCCTCCAAGACACAGGGTACTATTCACATACACACTATTATACACTCAATGTCCAGTGTAGCGAACCCTTTGATTCATAGCTCTCTACCCCTCCCTCTCTCCTGAAATAAATATTTCCTAAGCATATATATCACATATCAGCACATATACCACAATATCCTACCATATCAGGACTGCAGAGTCTCACTCTCCTCAGGAAAATGATACATAGCGAAGCTCAAAGTATAATATAGTTATAATATCAAGAAATTACTGTGAAAAGTTGAAGCAGGCCATGTGTTTCTATGGGAAATTCTTATACCATTAATTCTATTATCAATCATGCAATCTTAATTCACAGTTTAGCAGTGGAGTGCTACTCTACACAGGAGAAACCATTTAAGAGCTCAACAATATTACCTACAGAGGCAAGGGAAACCTAAATGCTAAGTGTTATGGTATTCAATCTCACTCTGCAAGAAATGTCCGTTTTTCTTCTGGGGGACTACATCTCCCAGAAGGCCGCTGTGCGTAGGTGCCATAATGTTGCACCTAACCTGGGAAGACCACATTTCCCAGAATCACGCAGCGTTTGAGAAAAGAGCCGCGCATGTGCAGAGTAGAGCATCTGCCCGCCTGATATAAAAGACCACATTTCCCAGAAGCACCCAGGGTTAGACAAAGAGGACATGCACGTGGAGACTACTTCATCTGCCCGCCTGATTTAAAAGGCCACACTTCGCAGAATCACCCAGAGTTCCACAAAAAGGCAAAGCTTGCACAGTAGACCTAATTCTGCAAGTCGTGTCCATCCCTGTCTCTATCTGCCATGTGTCTCGCTGCCTGGGACCAGCCACTACTAGGGAACCAGCAGCCATCTCCGCCTGAGACAGGCTGCTCTCAGGGCCCACTGCCTGTCACCACATGGCCTGCCACCATCACTCAGGCCACCACTATGGAACTGGCAGCCATTTCTGAATGAGACTGGATGCTCCAAGGGACCTCTGCCTACAACCACATGTCTTGCCACAACTGCTCAGACCACTGCTCTGGGAGCAGCAGCCATTTCTGCCTAAGACTGTTTGCTCCCAGGGCCCACTGTCTGCCACCACATCGCATGCTACCACCATTTTGGGAACTACAGCTGCATTCTGATGAAATAAATTCATCAGCCAATGAAAACATTATATCTAACAAATTCTTAACACAAAACATCCAGGAAATCTGGAAAAACATCAAAGGCAAAAAATAAGAATGATAGGGATAGGAGAAGAACTACAGTTCAAAAACACTGAAAACACATTCACCAACATCATACAAGAAAAATTTCCAAACTTAAAGGAGAGCCCTACAAAGATAGAAGAAGCTTGCAGAACACAAGATAGACTGAATGAAAATAAATTCCTATCAACATATAATAATTAAAACACAAAACATATAAACTAAAGACAGACTATTATGAGCTGCAAAGGAAAAAGGTCAAGTACAAAATAAAGGTAGACAATCAGAATTACACCCGACTTCTCAATGGAAACCAAGAAAGCCAGAAGGCCCTGGTCACATGTGCTGCAGACACTGAGAGACCACAGATGCAAGCACAGATATCTATAACCAGCAGACCTTTCAATCACCATCAATAAACCACATTTAAACAACACATAGCCACAAACCCAGCGTTACAGAAAGTACTAGAAGGAAAACCCAAAACCAAGAAAGCTACCAGAACCCACAAAAACTCCAAAAACAGATAACCTAGAATCAGCAAAACCCAACAACTCAAGTGTTTCACAGATTAACAGCAACAAGAAAAACAAAACCAAAGTAAATAAAGAAACAAATATGCTGTGTATAGTAAAGTTGCAGAATAAAATTAATACAATTCAATGACAATTTGCAAAAATTTATAACAGAAAAGCTGATTACAAAGCTACATTCATAATAGAAACACTCAGAGTGATCAATATGATTATAAAAAAATAGTACACAGACTGACATAATATGACTTCTGGTGGGAAAGTGGTGGTGTACATCTTTAATCACAGCATTTGGGAGGCAGACACAGGCAGAGACAGAGAAACCCAAACATCAAAAAAAGCTTATATCAAGGCTATAACAATCGGGAATGTGAATAATATTTAAGATAAAAATTTAGAAAAATATTTACAAAAATAAAATACTTAAATTCTACTTTGTGTTAGGAATATTTCCAAATTGAGATCTTTGAAGATGCAAAAATTCACAATAAAGCCAAATTTAAAACATTTTTTTTTTGTAAGACGCTTACAGGGGCAAAAACAGACCTGGCGTTGAACTGTAAGTGACCATTTAGAGTATTTGACCAACCTCGTGGCCTAAGTCCATTTCAGAACGTCCTCCAAAGTGGCTCTTAGGTCAAAAAGGGATCTCAGAGATGGAATGCCCGGGCTCACGATACAAACAGATCTCAGCCTCAGCCAACCCCGATCCCGCAAGATTAACAACCTGACTCGAATTACCAGCGTGAGCTCACTACTTCAAATGGAAATCCGAAAATGAAAAAAAATAAGTACGAATGGGTACCCACAAACCCTATAGAAAAGAAAAGGGACTCACCAGAACGCAGCCACTGTACCCCAGAAGCCGGTTTTAAGTGTGGCATAGACAGCTCAAACTGCAGACTAGGGGCCTTTCAACACGAGGCCTACCACGTGGAAAGGACCTGCCCTAGCTTGGTGGGAATCTCCAAATGTTAGAAATAATTCCTAAACGAGCTCTATGAAGACGCAAAAATTACCAATGAAGCCAAACAAACAATCAAAATTAAGAAATATCCAGGTTTAAAGGGAGATTTGCGCTGCCGGGTGGCAGAGAGGGGAGAAAACTGGGAAGCAGCCTGGAACGCAAACACAGGGAGGAATAAAGGGAGACCACGTGTTCCTCTTTTGGGGCATCAATTAAGTACCCGAGGGAGGGGTCAGGACCTGGCATGCTGGGATTTGAAGTCCGGACCAAGCATGGTGGCTGGGATAGAAGCAAAGGATTGGGGAATGAATGTGGCTAAACCGGAAGAGGTAGGGAGTGTAGGCTTGAGGGGGTAGAGGAGGGGCCAGTGCCTCAGGCAGCTGGTGCTGAGACTGGCTAAGGTGGGGGTGGACCGAGAGCACAGGGGAAAAAACAGACCTGGCTTTTAACAGTAAGTGCCCATTTAGAGGCTATGATCAACCACGTGGCATAAGTCCATTTCGGAGCATGACCCAAAGTGGCTCTTAGGTAAAAAAAAAGGGTCAAAAACAAATCAAAATAAAGAAATATCCATGGTTTAATGGGATATCTGTGCCCTCAGGTGGCCCTAAGGGGGAAACAGGAAGCCACAGGAACGCAACACCCAGGAGGTGTTTCTCTTTGGGGGGGGATGACTTAAGAACCCTGGGGAGGTGTCCCAATACCACCCAGAGGGAGGGGTCAGGACCTGGCATGCTGGGATATGAAGTACAGACCAGGCCTGGTTACTAAGGCTAAGGTCTGGGGACTAAGTTCCAAACGTAACACTTTGTGTGACTTAATGTCTCCTAAGAAATGGTAAATACTTATACCATTAATTCTATTATCAATTCTACTCTTCTACATCACAGTTTAGCAGCGGACTGCTACTCTACAAAGGAGAAACCTTTTACAAACCCAAAGAAATTAACTTCAGACGAATCCTAAAGCTAAATATTAAAAGTGCAGAACTTCTGAAGACCCAGGAGAGACCACAAGTCTGCGGGTTTGGCTCAGTGTATGTCGTTTTATTGAGAGCCGGGGAAGGCACTCCAAAAAGTAAAAACAACAACAGGTTTGATTCTCACAGCTTCATGGCATGAACTCTCACAATCTCTTCACTGGGTTTCTGACTCTGCCAATCTTGGATGCCAGTAACAATGAAACCTGAGTTGTAACCACAAACTCAGAACCCAGTACCTTAAATTTTGATTTTTTTTCCAAGACCAGCACATGATGAGTGGTCCTTAAAAGTTTAACTTCTTAATTGATAGACACTAACACATTTGGACCACAGAGCATAGCCGGTTTTGTATAAAGTTCCTTCCTAGGACTAGGAATTATTTGCTTGCTCCTTACATAAACTGGATACAGTCTTACTCCTGGAGCATCTTGCTAGACTTCCATTCCATGGCAAGGACCTTCTCTATAATAGTAATAGACTCCTTGAAAATCACTGCTTATCCTAGTAATTGGTTGCCACATGAAACTACCTTGTCATTTTCATTTATTTGAGCCACAATTGTTATCTTTTCACTATAGACGTGAATGAATCATCAGTAATAACAAATCCAATATTTCATTTAATGAATCAGCCCATTTTTTTGATTGTGCTTTAATAAATTTCCAAGTAATAGACAGAAAGATTTTAGAGCAAAAATGTCATACAAATAACCTCTAACTTAATCTGTTATGATTTCCAACTGAAATCCTAGGATCTCAATCTCGAATTTCTGGCATTACTCTTAACATTTCTGTCTTCTTGGTCCTATAAGAACAGCCAATTTAGTTCTCTGTACTACTTTCTATATTTTTTTTAACAACTAAAGTCTAGATATCTTCTACACTCTTTCAAGAGACATCATTCCCTGGTCCTGCCTAGCAACAATATTACTTTTGGGTTTCCATTTTTTATTCTAACTTGCATTCGTTTGCAGTGATTAAATCCTCTAACCAAAAGCAGCTTCACAATTTTCACGAAATTACTTCAATGTGACCCTTAAACAGTTGTTTCAGACCTTACAGCTACTGTTATTTCTTCCAGAGAGGACTCATGCTCTAGAGCCCTCGCTGCAAAAAGAGGGAACAGAGACCAAAAAACCAAGGACAGAAAACCATGTATATGTAAGTTGTGCTCATTTGTATCAGACAGGCTCAATTTAATAGATATTTTAAGAAGCTGACAGAGGCAAAAACAGACCTGGCCATGAACTGTATGTGCCCATTTAGAGAATTTGAACAACCTCGTGGCCTAAATCCATTTCAAAGCATCCTCACTATGCAAGGCATGTATGTTTTTCTTCTGGGGCACTACATCTCCCAGAAGGCCACTGTGCATAGAGGCCATAATGTTGCACCTAACCTGGGAAGACCACATTTCCCAGAATCAAACAGCATTTGTGAAAAGGGCCGCGCGTGTGCAGAGTAGAGCATCTGCCAGCATGATCAAAAAGACCACATTTCACAGAAGCACCCAGAGTTAGACAAAGAGGCCATGCAAGTGGAGAGCAGTGCATCTTCCCGCCAGATTTAAAAGACCACATTTCCAAGAATCACGCAGATTTGCACGAAAAGGCCATGCATGTGCAGAATCTACTAGTCGTGTCTATCCCTGTCTCTATCTTTGGCCACCCGGCCACATGTCTCCCTGCCTGAGACCAGCCACTACTAGGGAACCAGCAGCCATTCATAGTGGAAACACTCAAAGTAATCAATAAGATTATAAAAAATAGTACACAGACTGACTTCTGGGGGGAAAGTGGTGGTGTACATCTTTAATACCATCATTTGGGAGGCAGACACAGGCAGATCTCTGTGGGTTCAAAGACAGAGAAGCCCAAAACTCAAAAAAAAAAAACGTACATCAAAGGTATAACAATCATGAATGTGAAAAATATTTAAGATAGATATTTAGAAAATTACTTAGAAAATAATTCTACTTTGTGTTAGGAATATTTCCAAAGTGAGCTCTTAGAAGACGCAAAGATTCGCAATAAAGCAAAATGTAAAAGATTTTTTGTAAGACGCTTACAAGGGCAAAAACAGGCCTGGCTTTGAACTGTAAGTGCCCATTTAGAGTATTTGACCAACCATGTGGCATAAGTCCGTTACAGAGCGTCCTCAAAAGCGGCTCTTAGGTAAAAAAGGGATCTCGGAGATTGAAAGCCCGGCATCACGATTCAAACAGATCTCCACCTCAGCCAACCAAGATCCTATAGGATTGACCACAACCTGAATGGAATTCCCAGCGTTAGCTCACAACTTAAAATGGAAATCCGAAAACAACAAAAATAATTACGAATGTGTCCCCCCAAACACTATAGCACAGACAAGAAAAGGAACTCACCCAGACGAAGCCGCTGTAGCCCAGAAGCCGGTATTAAGCATGGCATACACAGCTCAAACTGCAGGCTAGGGGCCTTGCAACACGAGGCCTGCCACGTGGAAAGGACTTGCCCTAGCTTGGTGGGAAACTCCAAATATTAGGAATATTTCCTAAATAAGCTCTCTGATGACACAAAAATTCCCCATCAAGCCAAATCAAAACCATACAAATTAAGAAAGATCCAGGTTTAAAGGTAGATATGCGCTCTCAGGTGTCCCCGAGTGGGAAACAGGAAGCCTCAGGAATGAGACCTGTGAGGAAGAAAGGGAGACCACGTGTTTCTGTTTGGGAGGGGGGGGAATGACTCAAGTACCGTGGGGAGGGGTTAGGACCTGGCATTCTGGGATTTGAAGTACATAAAAAACGTGGTGGCTGGGATAGATGCTAAGGACTGGGCCTAGGCTCCCAACATAACACTTTGGGTGACTTATTGTCTCCTAAGAACTAGTAAATCATTACACCATTAATTCTATTATCAATTCTACTCTTCCACATCACAGTTTAGGAGCAGAATGCTACTCTACACAGGAGAAACCTTTTACAAGCCACACAAAATTAACTACACATGAATCCTAAAACTGAATGTTACAAGTGCAGAACTTCTGAAGACCCAGGAGAGACAACAAGTCTCCGAGTTTGGCTCTGTGTATGTCTTTTTTTTTTTTTTTTGGTTTTTCAAGACAGGGTTTCTCTGTGGCTTTGGAGCCTGTCCTGAAACCAGCTCTGTAGACCAGGCTGGTCTCGAACTCACGGAGATCCGCCTGCCTCTGCCTCCCGAATGCTGGGATTAAAGGCGTGCTCTACCATCGCCCGGCAAATAATTATTTATTTATTATGTGTACAATATTCTGCCTGTGTGTATGCCTGCAGGCCAGCAGAGGGCACCAGAACCCATTAGGGATGGTTGTGAGCCACCATGTGATTGCTGGGAATTGAACTGAGGACATTTGGAAGAGCAGGCAATGCTCTTACCTATGAGCTATCTCTCCAGCCCATGTATGTCATTTTTTTAAGAGTCGGGTGGAGGCCCCACAAAAAGAAAAAACAACAACAGGTTTTATACTCACAGCTTCATGGCATGAAATCTCACAATCTCTTCACTGGGTTTCTGACTCTGCCAATCATGGATAACAGTAAAATACTGACTTGTAACCACAAACTAAGAGCCCAATACCTTAAATTTTGATTTTTTCTGGTTTCCAGGACCAGCCCATGATGAGTGGTCCTGAAAAGTTTAACTTATTAATTGATAGACACTAACACACTTGCACCACAGACATAGCAGGTTTTGTATAAAGTTCCTTCCTAGGAGGAGGAATCACTGTGCTTACTCCTTACATAAATTGAAGGTTTATGTGGATAGTCTTTCTCCTGGAGCATCTTGCCAGACTTCCATTCCATGGCAAGGCCCTTCTCTATAATAGTAATAAACTCCTTGAAAATCCCTGCTTATGCTAGTAATTGTTTGCCAACTGAAACTAACTTTTCATTTTCATTTATTTCTTTTTACTGTAGACATGAATGAATCATCAGTAATAACCATCCAATAAATCCAATATTTCAATAGGAAGGAGAATGTGGATATGACATAATATCAAAAAATTATTTTGAAAAGTTGAAACAGGATGGATGGTCATGGGCTTCAGTAACTAGAGAACATCAAAGATTTCTCAAACCTTTTATCTCAGGGTGTATATTTAAAACCAGTGATAACAGTCCTCTTAGGCAGGGCCACATTTAACTCAGATCTATTTTGGTTGAACTACTGTAACTATAGCAATTTGGCTTTAGGACAAGATCAGTTTTTTATCAAGATTCTTGATTATACTAGCATGTGGACAAGAAATGGCCACACGGGACATTTATAGAGCATCTAAAATGGATTACCTAATTACTAAGTAGGTAATTACTACATAGCTAATCACTGCTAATCTCAACTACTGTTGAAGTAGGAACCTTCTCTACCACTGTCCTGTCTCTCGCTTTCTGCACTGTGAATCTACCAGCTTCAAGATGAACCTAAGTACTCAGTTCTTGCACAGATCAATCTTCATTTATGATCAACAATAAAAGACAGAGATAATGGAGGTCAATCATTAGCTGGTCTATTTTTCATTCTCAAATAGCAGACAAGGTCCCATCATGAAGGAGTTGCAGGACTACCTACCCAGCACTGGGTAGCAGAGGCAAGATTAGGTGTTTAAAGCAATTATCGATTACATAGCATGAGGCAACAACATTATAAGTTCATAGTCTCCCATGCTAGTATGCCAAAGCCTCACCCTCGACCAGGGAATTAAAACTCAACAAAGATCAGAGGCCAAGTGCCACTACCCAGGTCACCAGGCAAACTAACAGAACCTGTCTGGTTCATGGTCCATTGCTTTGTAAGCAGCTAATAACTCAGCCAACATTAACTTCCTGGTGATCCCTTCAGCAGAAAAAGAGTATCCTTTAAAAAACCAGTAAGGTACCGGTGATCCTGATTACCAAGTAGAGTCCTTCATTACCTAGGGTCAACAACTGGGCTTCAAGATATTACCATTTAACAGACTGGGTGAACAAAGATCAAATATCTCAAAGAGCAAAAGTACTCAAGGTTTGTCCTTCCACAATATGGTGAGATAAGACGCTACTTTGTAGTTTTTAATAAAATCTTTTATTCCCCAAGAGCACTTCCTGTTCTTCATCCAAGGCACAGGGTCCTATGCATATACACACTATTATACACTCAATGTCCAGTGTAGGGAACACTTTAATTCAGACATGGGAGGTAATGCAACCTAATACAGGTCACATTCAAACAATAAATGTTAAAAACAGGCCATGGAGTATGTCTCTCTCCTCTTTCGGGGTGCACACAGGTTTTGTCTCCCCCCCCTTCCCCTCTCTCCTGTAATAAATATTCTCTCTGCATATATATCACATATCAGCATATATAGCACAATATGCTACCGTATCAGGACTGCAGAGTCTACCTCTAACCCAGGAAATGCATACACAGGGAGGCTCAAAGTATAATATAGTTATAATATCAAGAAATTACTGTGAAAAGTTGAAGCAGGCCATGTGTTTCTATGGGAAATTCTTATACCATTAATTCTATTATCAATCATGCAATCTTAATTCACAGTTTAGCAGTGGAGTGCTACTCTACATAGGAGAAACCATTTACGAGCTCCACAAAATTAATTACAGAGTAAACGTAAACATAAATGCTAAAAGTGTTATGGTATTCAACCTCACTCTGCAAGTGATGTCTATTTTTATTCTGGGGGATTACATCTCACAGAAGGACGATGTGCATAGAGGCCATAATGTTGCGACTAACCTGGGAAGACCACATTTCCCAGAATTACAGAGCTTTTGAGAAAAGGGCCGCGTATGTGCAGAGTAGAGCTTCCGCACGCCTGATCTAAAAGACCACATTTCCCAGAAGGACCCAAGAGGCCATGCATGTGGAGAGTAGTGAATCTGCCCATCTGATACAAAGGATCACATTTCCCAGAATCACCCAGTGTTCAACGAGAAGGCTACACATGCGCAGTCAAGTCATGTCTATCCCTGTCTCTATCTTTGGCACAACTGGCCATGGGTCTCCATGTCTGGGACCAGCCACTACTAGGGAACCAGCAGCCATCTCTGCCTGAGAATGGCTGCACTCACAGCACACTGCCTGACACCACATGGCCTGACACCACCACTCAGGACACCACTATGGGACTGTCAGCCATTTTTTTCCTTGGACTGGCTCCTCCCAGGTACCTCTGCCTGCCACCACATGTCCTGCCACCACATGTCCTGCCACAACCGCTCAGGCCACCACTCTGGAAGCAGCAGCCATTTCTGCCTATGACTGGCTGATCCCAGGGCACGCTGTCTGCCACCACATGGCCTGCTACCACCATTTTGGGAACTACAGATGCACACTGCCACCAGGGATCTTGCAGCATTTTTTGAAAAATTATAAAAAAAACGAAGAACTTCTGAAGATACTGAAGAGACCAGTAGTCTCTGAGTTTGGCAAATTTGGTGATAGCTCTCCCCGTACGACAACATAAGCAAGACAACATAAGGCACCATCGTTCGTGTATCTTAGAATATACTTATTCTTGCCAGGCAGACAATATTTGGGGATTGATGGGATGGAGACTAAAGAGATTTACATTCCTGGTGAGACTGGAAAATAGGGGTTATAGGATACTGTCACTGACAGTTACATGAGGAGCCAAAAAAGTAAATAATAGAAGACCTGGAGGAGGCTGAACCACCATAGAAGAGTGGATACAGAGCACAGAAGGTGCCAACCTACTTAAGTGAACCCTATGCATTGCTCTTTGGCATTTGAGCCTTGGGCTTTAGCAAACAATTCTTTCAAAGACAGCTCCATGTAAGTATCTGATTAACTTAGCCTTACAGTGACTTCAGTTCAAATCTCAGGATCTAACCACAATCTGGATGTCATGTGGTCGCCATCATTCAAAACTCCTAACTAGAGATCTTCTAGGCATCAGGGAAGCACAATATGATTCCATTCAAAGAAGTCAGACTATATGACTGCAAGTTCCTTTTCTTTACTTAATAGGAAGTAAAAATTCAACCTGGGGTCCATCTGACATGCGAGCTTATTGGTTCCAATAGATGTCTATTAATCAAAACATTATTTTGACTCTGGTTAAACGGTCAAGCATCTTTTAAAGTATTTTACTGTCAGTCTCCATCCTGATTATCTTTGTTATTTACCCTCATTTTATGGAGGTTTTGGGCCCCTAAATATAACCGCTGAGAGAAACAAGAGGTGAGTGACAAGCCACTGGGTATGACACCACACTTTCTTTCTTTTTTTTTTTTGATTTGTCGAGACAGGGTTTATCTGTGGCTTTGGAGCCTGTGCTGGAACTAGCTCTAGCTCTTGTAGACCAGGCTGGTCTCGAACTCACAGAGATTCACCTGCCTCTGCCTCCCAAGTGCTGGGATTAAAGGCGTGCGCCACCACCGCCCTGCGACAACAATCTTTCTAGGCCAACCATAGTGAGGCAAAACCGTGGACCTCTACCTTGAATGACTCAGTTTCTCTAGCCAAAAGAATACCCCCTCCAATCCATCCACTGGACCCACACAAGCAACAAACACCATCCTGCACCCAAATTCAAAGATCCTGCAACCTCAGTGGTACTGAAATACAATACTGAGAGGACCAAGAGGTGAGTGTACAGCGACCCAGCCATGGTCCTCACAACCTGATTTGGGTTACCTAGACAGCCAGCAGGAGAGATTCATGCTAAGAGGACCAAGAGGGGAACTACAAAGCACAAGCTGGGAGAGCAACCCAGGAGAACAGAGCAAGAGAGCAGGCTAAAGGAGACCTCAGTGGCTGTCTGAAACACAGAGCATACAGTTAAGGAAGACTCAGACAGCCACTGGAAGAATTGGACCAACTAAATAGAAAAGATGGAAGAGAGAATCTCAGGGGTTAAAGATAGCTATATGAAATAAATGCATCAGCAAAATAAAACATTAAATATAACAAATTCTTAACACAAAATATCCAGGAAATATGGGAAAACATCAAAAGACAAAAACTAAGAATGATAGGGAAAGAAGGAGAAGAACTCCAGGTAAAAAACACTGGAAACACATTCACCAACATCATACAAGAAAACTTTCCAAACTTACAGAAATATAGACCTACAAAGATAGAAGAAGAGAACAGAACACAAGATAGACTGTATCAAAATAAAGTTCTATCGCCATATAATAATTAAAACACAAAGCTGTAGAATATAGACGGAATATTATGAGCTGCAGAGGGAAAAGGTAAAGTAAGATAGAAAGGTAGACCTATCAGAATTACACCAGACTTCTCAATGGAAACCAAGAAAGTCAGAAGTGCTTTGATATTCCATATCAAAACCCCAATTAAACTACCCATAGCCACAGACCCAGCATTACAGAAAGTACTAGAAGGAAACCACAAACAAAGAAAGCTAGCAGAACCCACAAAACTCAAAAAACAGATAACCACGCATCAGCAAAACCCACCTGCAAAGACATTGTATCCAATAAACAAAAAGTATTTCACAGATTAACAGCAACAAGAAAAATAAAAATAAGTAAATAAAGAAACACAATTAATTTTTGGGAACATGATACCTAAAAACAATTGTGCTGTGTATAGTAAATTTACAGAAAAAAATTAATAAAATTCAATGACAATTAACAAAAATTTATAACAGATAAGCTGATTACAAAGCTACATTCATAGTAGCAACACTCAGAGTGATCAATAAGATTATAAAAAAATACTACACACTGACATAATGACTTATGGTAGGAAAGTGGTGGTGTACATCTTTAATCACAGCATTTGTGAGGCAGGCACAGGCAGATCTCTGAGTTCAAAGACAGAGAAACTCAAAACTCAAGAAAAAAATTAAATCAAAGCTATAAAAATCGGAAATATGAACAATATTTAAGATAAATATTTAGAAAAATAGAATACTTAAATTCTAATTTGGGTTAGGAAAAATTCCCAATCAAGCCCAATTTAAAAGATTTTTTTTTGTAAGAGGCTTACAGGGGCAAAAGCAGACCTGGCTTTTTTTAGTAAGTGGCCAGTGTACAGATACAAACAGAAATCTGCCTCAGCCAACCCCGATCCCACTAGATTGACCACAACCTGACTCAAATACCCAACATGAGCTCACGACTTCAAATGAAAATAAGAAGACAAAAATAAGTACGAATGGGACCCCCAAACCCTATAGCATAGACAAGAAAAGGACTCACCAAGATGTAGCCACTGTACCCACGAAGCCAATTTTAAGCATGGTGTAGAGAGCTCAAAATGCAGACTAGGGGCCTTTCAACACGAGGCCTGCCACGTAGAAATTACCTGCCCTAGCAAGGAGGAAACCTCCAAATGTTAGGAACATTTTCTGAACGAGCTCTCTGACGAAGCAAAAATTCACAATCAAGAGAAATAAAAACAATCAAAATTAAGAAGTATCCAGGTTTAATAGGAGATCTATGCTCTCGGGTGGCCTCAAGGAGAAAACCTGGAAGCCATGTGGACAGCAAACCCAGGGAAGAGGAAAGGGAAACCACGTGCTTCTCTTTTGGGACATCAATTAAGTACCAAGGGAGGGGTCAGTACCTGGCATGCTGGGATTTGAAGTCGAGACCAAGCATGGTGGCTGGGACAGAAGCAAAGGACTAGGGAACAAATGTAGCTCGAGCGGAAGAGGTAGGGAGTGTAGGCTTGAGGGGGTAGGGGAGGGGCCAGTGCCTCAGGAAGCATGGTGCTGACACTGGCTAAGGTGGGGGTGGACCGAGAGAACAGAGACCAAAAAACTATGGACAGAAAACCGTGTATATGTAAGTTTTGCTCATTTGTATCAGACAGGCTCAATTTAATAGATTTTTTTAAGAGGCTTACAGAGGCAAAAACAGACCTGGCCTTGAACAATATGTGCCCATTTAGAGAATTTGAACAACCACGTGGCCTAAGTCCATTTCAAAGCATCCTCACTCTGCAAGTCATGTCTGTTTTTCTTCTGGGGCACTACATCTCACAGAAGGCCACTGTGCATAGAGGCCATATGTTGCGCCTAACCTGGAAAGACCACATTTCCCAGAATCACACAGCGTTTGAGAAAAGGGCTGCACATGTGCAGAGAAGAGCTTCTGCCTGCCTGATCTAAAAGACCACATTTCCCAGAAGCACCCAGAGTTAGACAAAGAGGAGATGCATGTGGAGAGTACTGCATCGGCCCGCCTGATTTAAAAGACCACATTTCCCAGAATAACCCAGAGTTATTTTTTTAAGAGGCTTACAGGGGCAAAAACAGACCTGGGCTTAAACTGTACGTGCCCATTTAGAAAATATGAACAACCACGTGACCTAAGTCCATTTCAGAGATTTGACAAAAGTGGCTCTTAGGTAAAAAAGTGATATCAGAGATTGAATGACCAGCGTCCCAATACAAACAGATGTCCACCTCAGCTAAAACAGATCCCTCAGGATTGGCCGCAACCTAACTGGAATTCCCAGTGTGAGCACATGATTTCAAAAGGAAACCCGAAAACAACATAAATAAGTACAAATGGATACCCACAAACAGTATAGCATAACAAGAAAAGGAACTCACCAAGACGCTGCCGCTGTAGCACAGAAGCAATTATTAAGATTGGCATGGAGAGCTGGACCTGAAGACTAGGGGCCTTTCAACACGAGGGCTTCCACGTGGAAAGGACCTGTCCTAGCTAGGTAGGAAACTACAAATGTTAGAAATATTTCCAAAGTGAGCTCTCTGACTATGCAAAAATTGCCAATCAAGCAAAATCAAAACCATGCCAATTTAGAAATATCCTGGCTTAAAGGGAGATTTGTGCTATCAGGTGGCCCCAAGAAGGAAACAGGAAGCTCCAGGAAAGCAACAAGCAGGAGGAAAAGAGGAAGACCACGTGTTTCTCTTTGGGGAGGGGATGACTTAAGTACCCTGTGTAGGGGTGCCAGCACCACCCCCAGGGAGGGGTCAGAAACTGGCATGATGGGATTTGAAGTCCACACCAGGCCTGGTGGCTGGGATAGATGCTAAGGATTGGGGCCTAAGCTCACAACCTAACTCTTTGTGTGATTTAATGTCTCCTAAGAACTGGTACATCCTTATACCATCAATTCTATTATCAATTATACTCTTCTACATCACAGTTTAGCAGTGGAGTGCTATTCTACACAGGAAACCTTTTACAAGACCCACAAAATTAACTACAGACGAATCGTAAACATGAATGTTAAAAATGCAGAAGTTCAGAAAACCAAGGAGAGACCACAAATCTCCGAGTTTGGCTCTGTGTATGTCATTTTTTTAGAGTCGGGTGGAGGCCCCACTAAAAGAAAAAACAACAACAGGTTTTATACTCACAGCTTCATGGCATGAACTCTCACAATCTCTTCACTGGGTTTCTGACTCTGCCAATCATGGATGCCAGTAAGAATGAATGCTGAGTTGTAACCACAAACTCAGAACATAGTACCTTAAATTTTGATTTTTTTCTGGTTTCCAGGACCAGCAGATGATGAGTGGTCCTGAAAAGTTTAACTTCTTAATTGAAAGACAATAACTTGGACCACAGGCATAGAAGGTTTTGTATAGAAGTTGCTTCCTAGGACTAGGAATCATCTTGCTTACTAATTACATAAATGGAAGGTTTAAGTGGATGGAGTCTTACTCCTAGAGCATCTTGCTAGGCTTCCATTCCATGGCAAGGGCCTTCTCTATAACAGTAATAAACTCATTGAAAATCCCTGCTTATCCTAGTAATTGGTTGCCACCTGTAACTACCTTTCATTTTCATTTATTTCAGGACTTGTTTTCTGCTTACTGTAGACATGAATGAATCATCACTAATAAACATAAAACAGTTCCAATATTTAAAGAGGAAAGAGAAAATGGATGTTATAATCTAAAAAAATTATTTTGAAAAGTTGAAACGGGATGGATGGTCATGTGCTTCAGTAAAGAGGGATTTATATTATAGAATATCAAAGATTTCTTAAAACATTTTGTCTAAAAGTGTATATTTAAAACCAGTGATAACAGTCATGTTAGGCAGGGCCACATTTTACTCAGATAGATTTTGGTTGAACTACTGTAACTATAGCAATTTGGCTTTAAGACAAGATCAGTTTTTTACCCAGATTCTGGATTATACTGGCATGTGGACAAGAAATGACCACCTGGGACATTTATGGAGCATCTAAAATTGATTACCTAATTACTAAGTAGATAATTATTACATAGCTAATCACTGCCAATCTCAACTACTGCTGAAGTAGGAACCTTCTCCACCAATGTCCTGTCTCTCCCTTTCTGCACTGTGAATCTACTACCAGCTTCAAGCTGAACCTAAGTACTCAGTTCTTGCACAGATCAATCTTCATTTATAATAAACAATAAAAGACTGAGATACTGGAGGTCAATCATTAGCTGATCTATTTTTCCTTCTCAAAAAACCAACAAGGTCCCGTCATGAAGGAGTTGCAGGACTACCTAACCAGCACTGGACAGCAGTGTTTAAAGCAATTTTCAATTACATAGCATGAGGAAACAACATTATAAGTTCATGGTCTCCCATGCTAGTATGGCAAAGCCTCACCCTCGCCCAGGGAATTCAAACTCAACAAAGATCAGAGGACAAGGGCTACTAACAAGGTCACCACACAAACTAACAGAACATCTCTGGCTCATGGTCCATTGGTTTATAAGCAGCTAATAACCCAGCCAACCTGAACTTCCTGGTGATCCCTACAGCAGAAAAAGGGAATCCTTTAAAAAAAAGCCAATAAGGTACCGGTGATACTGATTAGCAAGTCAAGTCCTTCATTACCTAGGGTCACCCATCTGGGCTTCAAGACATTACCAGTTAACCTACTGGGTGAACAGAGATCAAATATCTCAGAGAGCAAAAGTCCTCCAGGTTTGTCCTTCCACACTATGGTGAGATAAGACCCTAATTTGTAGTTTAATAAAATATTCTATTCTACAGACAGCCACTGGAAGAATTGGACCAACAGAATAGAAAAGATGGACGAGAGAATATCAGGGGTTGAAGATATATGAAATAAATTCATCAGCCAATGAAAACATTATATCTAACAAATTCTTAACACAAAACATCCAGGAAATCTGGGAAAACATAAAAAAAAAACTAAGAATGATAAGGATAGAAGGAAAATCTAGATAAATGAACAGAAATTATACAGAGGGAGGTATAAAACACCATAATAAAAGAGATGGAAGAGAGAATATCAGGAGTTGAAAACAGATAGATAAAATAAATTCATCAGTCAAAGAAAACATTAAATGTAACTAATTCTTAACACAAAACATCCGTGAAATCGGCAAAAACATAAAAATACAAAACCTAAGAATAATAGGAATGGAAGAAGAACAACTCCAGCTCAAAGACAAAGAAACTATATTCAACAAAATCATACAAGAAAACTTTCCCAATTTAAAGAAAAATATTCATACAAAAGGAGAAGCTTAAAATAGACAAGATCAAAAAAGTACTCTCACAATAACTCTAAATATGAATGAACTGAATCCACCTATAAAGAGACACAGGCTAAGAGAATGGATAGGAAAACAAGATCCAGACTTCTGTTGTATACAAGAAACACACCTCAACCTCAAAGACAGACATTACTTCAGAGTAAAGGGTTGGGAAAAGGTTTTCCAATCAAATGGACCTAACAGACAAGCAGGTGTATCTATCATATTATCTAACATTAAATTTCAAACTAAAATTAGCAGGAGGACACTTTAGACTCATAGAAAGATGAATCTATCAAAATAAAATCTCAATCCTTAACATCTATGCATCTAATACAAGAGCACTCACATAGGTAAAAGAAACATTACTAAAGCTTAAAACACACAACAAAATCCACACACTAAGAGTAGGAGACTTCTACACTCCACTGTCCACAATGGACAGGTCAACCAGACAGAAACTTAAGAAAAATAAGGAAACTAACAGATGCCATGAATGAAATGGACTTAACAGAAACGTACAGAACACTACACCTAAAGTAAAAGGAATGTACCTTCTTCTCAACACCTCATGGAACATCCTCGACAATCAAGCACATACTGAACAAAGCAAACATCCACAGATACAAAAAAATTGGAGTAACCCTATGTATCTTAGTGGATCGCCAAAGTTTAAAGTTAGAACATAAGACAACAATGCTATAAGAAATGCTAAAAAATCATGGAAATTGAACAGTAACCTACTGTACCACCCATGGGTCAAGATAGAAATGAATTAAAGACTTCCTAAAATTAACAATGTACCCAAACCTATGGGACAATATGAAAGGAGTACTAAGAGGAAAGCTCGTAGCACATACAGAAAGCTCACGAAAGTGACTTAACACCACATATGAAAGCACTAGAACAAAAAAGCAAACATGACCAGAAGGAGCAGAAGACAGAAAACAATCAAATTGAGGACTGAAATAAATTACATAGAAACAATTTACAAAATACAAAGAATCAATGAGACAAAGAGCAGGTTCACTGAGAATCAACAAGATAGACGAACCCTTATCCGAACTAATAAAAAAGCAATGAAAGAAAATCAAAAATAACACAATCGAATAAAAAGGGGAACATAACAACATACACTAAGGAAATCCAGATAATCCTTACATAATACTACAAAAAATTGTACTCCACAAAATTAGAAAACATAAAAGAAATGGACAATTTTCTGGATGGATAAGTACCATATAACAAAATTAAATCAAGAACAGGTAAGCAATTTAAATAGATGTTTAAACTGTAAGGAAATAGAAGCTATCATGAAAAGCCTCACAAACAAAAATATCCCAGGGAAAAATGGTTTTAATGCAGCATTCTATACCAACTTCCTATTATCCTCAAAGTGTTCACCATAATAGAACCAGAAGGAACATTGCCAAACTCTTTTTATGAGACTACAGTTAACATGATACCAAAACCACAAAGACTCAAACAAGAAAGAGAATTACAAACTAATCACACTTATAAACAAAGATGCAAAAATACTCAACAAAATGCATAACACAGAATCCAAGAACACATCAAAAAATCCACCATGATCAAGTCAGCTTCATCCCAGAGATGCAGGGATGGTACAACATAAAAAAAATCTATGTAATCCATCATATAAATAAACTGAAAGAAAAAATACCTATAACCAACTCATTAGATACGCATTTGACAAAACATAATACCTATTCATGACAAACATCTTGGAGACAACAGGGATACAAGGAATATATCTAAACATAATTAAAGCAATATACATCAAACTGACAGCCAGCATCTAATTAAATGTGGAGAAAAAGTGATTCCCCTAAAATCAGGAAGAAGATGAGGCTGTCCACTACACCTCCATATCTATTATACATTGTTCTTGAAGTTCTACCTAGAGCAATATAAAAACAAAAAAAGGAATCAAGGGGATTCAAATTGGAAATTTGTTATTTGCAGACAATATGATAGTATTTATAAGTGACCTTAAAAACACTACAGGGGAACTTCTACAGGTGATAAATACCTACGATAATGTGGCAGGATAGATACAAGATAAAATCAAAAAAAAAAAACAGTAGGCCTCCTATATACAAATGATAAAGGAGCTGAGAAAGAAATCAGAGAAACATTACCTTTCAAAATAGCCACAAATTAAAGAAAATATCTTGGGGTACCACTAACCAAATAATTTAAGGACCTTTATGAAATGAAATTTAATTTTTTGTAGAAAGAAATTGAAGAAAACACCAGGAAATGGAAAGATCTCCCATGTACTTGGATAGATAGGATTACAATAATAAAAATGTCAATCTTACCAAAAGCATTCTATAGATTAGAAGCAATTCACATCAAAATAACAACAAGATTCATCATGGACATTTAGAGAACAATAATCAACTTAATGCAGAAAAACTAAAAACCCAGGATACCAAAAAAAATCCGGTATGAGAATGGAACTTCCAGAGGCATCACAATCCATCAACATCAATTACAAAGCTACACTAATGAAAACAGCTTGGTATTGGCATAAAAACAGAGACGTTGAACATTGAAATAAAATCAAAGACCCAGATACTAAATCACAAACCTATGAACACCTGATTTTTGTCAAAGACGCTAAAATTACACAATGGGGATAAAAGCATCTTCAAAAAATAGTGTTGGCATAACTGGATGGCAACAGGTGGAAGAATAAAAATAGATCCATATCTATCCCCATGCACAGAACTTAAGTCCAAAAGGATTAGAGACCTCAATATAAATCTGACTACTGTAAACCTGATTAAAGAGATAGTGGGAAGTAGCCTTCAATGCATGGGGACAAGAGACCACTTTTTAAATATAACACCAGTAGCATAGACACTGAGAGCAACAATAAATAATAGAACGCCCTAAAAATTAGAACTTACATATAAGACTAGATACAGTAGAGAAGGCTTTGGACCTTCCACAAAGCAATGTGCCTTACCTTCTCTAAGGAATGGATGGGTGGCTGCTTCTTTGATCCCAGCTGCTGAGACCTGAAATAATCACAAAGAAACCATATTATTTGTAATGATGTTTTGTAACATGAAGGGCCAGCATTAAAACAATTCAAAGAGAGCATAATAACATACAGTATCAATATTCTCTGTATATAATCCATCTCTATGTGACTTTACTTAACCTCTTTTTTTTTATATTTACTTTTTCTTTTTGAGACAGGTTCTATTCATCTTTGAACTGGAAGAAATCTGTTGACCAGGCTGTCCTTGAACTCACAGAGACCTGTCCATCCCTGCCTCCCACACATTGGAATTAAACGTGTGTCCTGAAGTATCAGAGGTCAATCTACCTCTGGCTTCCAAGTATTGGGATTAAAGGTGTGTACCAACACACCCAAATACTCTGTATTTCCACTTTAAGAACTTTAACCTTTACTCTGCATATGTTTTAAATATACTTTAAACCATTTAGAAGTTTTCTTCATATTTGAATCTCTCTTTATTGTATATCTTTTTCTAACCACATGAGTCTTTATGGAGATTAAAGCCATGGCTTTGACAGATGGATCGAGCCCATTCCTTAGCTTTATGTGATTCCAGCCTTGAGGCTGAGGTACAGGCCAAAGCCCTGTTCATTGCCTCAACTCTACAGTGTTTCAAGGTAACAGCCAGAAAGCAAACTGCAGTATTCTGCTCACAGACCATACTCAAGTGCTTTCATATTCAGACTGCCTGCCTGAAAGAATAAGAGTTTGCCATGGCAGAAACTCAAAGAAAGCAGCCATTTTAAAACTGCTTAACTTTTTTGCTGCTAACACGGAAACCAGAAAAGCATGCGTTCAGCTTTTCATCAACACTGTTTAAGTGTTTCCTGGCAGGACCTCTTAAAGAGCTGCAGAATTTCGCAGCTAAAGCAGAGTCAGGAAGCCTCTCTTAGATGAGAGCACTTGCTTGCCTATAAGACACAGAGCCAAGAAATTGCTGCTACCAAGAAAAGATGCTTACCTGTATTTTTTGCAAAGGTTTGTAAGGCTTTCTGTGGATGCAGTTATACACATGAGGGCCATTATGTAACATGAGGGGGACATGCACATTGGAATTTCTGCCCTGCCAAATTAACCAGAACTGGCCAGCCCTTTTATCTGAGAGTGTATATGTAAAACAAGTAAAATAACAGTCATGTTAGGCAGAGGAGGGAAGAGGGGGAATGGCGGAGTGGGGAGGGAATGGGAGGAGAGGAGAAAGTGTAAATTTCTGAATGAAAAAAATTAATTAATTAAAAGAACAAAATACAAGATAAAAGACTTTTAAAGAATCAATATATACCTAAAGCAACTCTGTTGAAAATTGTTTCACAAGCTTTTGGTGGGGGGGGGGGGTTGAGAGAGGGTTTCTCTGTAGCTTTGGAGCCTGCCATGGAACTAGCTCTTGTAGACCAGGTTGGCCTGCCTCTGTGTTCTGAGTGATAGGATTAAAGGCATGCACCACCACTGCCTGTGTACAGGCACTTTTGAAAACAAGTTTATTGCTATTTTTTACAAATCTTTGCACATGAGAATGAATGTTCTCTGCACGTATACAGGATATGGAATAATAGATATTTGTGAGCCTCTAAACTTGAATGTTGGTATTGGAATTCAGAATATATGAGGAACCACCTACAAAGACATTTTAGCCAATAAACCAAAATCTTTCATAGATTAACAGCAACAAGAAAAACAAAACCTCAGTAAATGAAGAAGCAAATAACCAATTCTTGAGAACATTATGCTGTGTATAGTAAATTGGAAGCATATAATGAATATATTTCAATGACGATTTCAAAAAATTTATAACAGAAAAGTTGATTACAAAGCTACAGTCATAGTGGAAACACTCAGAGTGATCAATGAAGTTATTAAAAAATAATTATGAAAAATAATTTAATATCTGCTTCCTGTCACAAGGATTATATCACAAGATACAGATTCTGCACTATCTACCTGCCCAATAACATGAACACCTGAGAAACTTTGGTAGTTCCTTTTGTCAACTAGAACTAAAGATCACTGAATCATATCATTGTGGCTGGTGAGAGCAGAAAGTTAGAAGCATTCTAATCATGTATTGCAAAAAGACAATCAACACCACTATAGTTCTACCACCTTTTAAAATATTTGAGACATTTATAAGAAAAACTTGAAAGTGGAATGCAATATTCAAAAATTTTAGAAAACATATCATCGGTTTTCCAATCTATCTTCCCACTGCACACCAAAAGCATGACCCTGTGTGTAGACTCTAAAATGATATTACAAGCATAATATTCTACCATACGAGAGCTGCAGAGTCTCCCTCTTCCCAGAAAATCCATACTCACAGAGGCTCAGAGGACAAGGACCACTGGCCAGGTCACTACGCAGAACAACAGAAACATAGCCTGGCTCATGTTCCATCCAAATGTCAGCAGATATGCCAGCTCAACAGACCTTATATGAACACCCTACACTCACCATGGCATAGATTGTGGTCTTCCATACAAGTCATTACAAGAAAAGCAGCGAAGAATCATGAAAAGAACCACCTGTAAGCTAGCACACATTATTATTCCTGCTTACTAAGCCTTCGCAGAGTCCATCACTGGCTAATACCACCCTGCTGGGCCTCAGAATATTATCAGCTCCAATAATGGATGATCAGAGAGCAAATTACTAACATATAACAGAACTTTATGTTCTGCCCTTACAGACCAGGAGGCAGGGCCTTTGTCCAGAAAGTTTGTATTTTAGTACGGGTTTCATCAACGTTCTGAGAGCATATCCTGTTCCTCATCCAAACCACAGGGATGTCCTTTGTGTGGACATGCCATTAAACACTCAATGTGCAGTGTAGCCAACCCATCATATAATACCTGAGAAAACCTGCAGCCAAACACAGGTCACATTCACAACTATTGATAAAGTAAAGAAGGCCATAAATTAGAAGGCACTGGAGAGTCATAGTAGGGCTTGGGGACAGAAAAGAAAATGTGGATATGATATAGTTATAATCTCAAGAAATTATTTTGAAAAGTTGAAACAGGATTTATGGCCATGGGCTCCATAATCTAGGGATTTGTAATAAAGCACATCAAAGATATCTAAATCTTTTAACTCAGGGAATATATCTAAAACCAGTAACAGTCCTGTTAGGCAGGGACACAACATTTAACTATGATCTATTTTGTTTGAACTATTGTAACTATAGCAATTGGGTTTCATAATAAGGTCAGTCAAGATTCTTCATTGCCTATTCTGTGGACACCAAGAAATGACCATCAGGACATTTATGGAGCATCTAAAATTAATTACCTAATTCCTAATTAGGCAATCAGTACATAGTTAAACATTGCTAATCTCAGTTACTGTTGAAATAGGAAAGTTCTCCTGTCTCTCCTTTTCTGTACTGTGAATCTACCAGCTTCAAACTTTGTCTATGCACTCAATTCATTCACAGATGCGTCTTTATCTACAATCACACAGGAAAAGTCAGAGAGACAAGAGGTCACTCATTAGCTGGTTTATTTTGGCTATCATAGACCAGTCAAAGCCTAATCCTGAAATATAGCCAGCATTGTTTAAAGAAATTCGCAATTACAAAGCATCAGGAAACAATATTACAAGCTCATAGTCTTCCATGCCAGGATGGCAGAGCCTCCACCACACTCAAAAAAGCTCAGAGTTCAAGAGCCACTACCCAGGTCACCACAAAGAACAACAGAACATGTCTGACTCCTGATTCATCCCTATCCAAGCAGTTCTGACAGCTCAGCCAAACTGCTCTTCCTGGTCTGAGGACAGTAGCTCATAGATTCAACATAGCATGGCTTGTGGTCCTCCAAACAGATCCTTAGAGCAAAACAAGAGAATCAGGAAAAAACCTGTTTAATTATGTTTTTATATAGATTCTTGAATGCAAAGTTTGTGGCGTGTCACTACTCATTGCTAATGTCAACTACCGTCCCAGCAGGAAAACTTTCATACTCTTTCCTGCCCATCCATTTTTCCATTGTGACTATGTTTGCTTTACAGTTGCTCAGTGAACTAAATTCTTACATCAGTCCTATTACACTTGTAAATTCACAATAAAATCTAGAGAAGTTGGAGTGTACTCATTCATTGATCTATTTCTCCTTTACACAGACCAGTCAAGGTCCATCCTGGTTGGAGTTGCAGGACTATCTTTCCAGCACTGGGTAGCAGAGGCAGGATTAGGTGTTCAAAGCAATTCCCAATTAGATATTGTGAGGTAAGCCTGAGTCACAGGAGACACTGATATAAACCAGTTGTTGTCGATCTTCCTAATGTTGTGACCATTTAAAAGAGTTCCTCCTGATGTGTTGAAACTCAACTAAACTTATTTTCATTGCTACTTCATAACTATATTTTTGCTACTGTTATGAATTATAATATAAAATATCCGTGCTTTCTGATGGTCTTAGGCCAGTCCTGTGATAGGATCATTTGATCACCCATAAGAAGCTGTGACCACAAAAGTTAAGAAACCCTGCTATAAACTGATATAAATAAACAAACAGCACTTAAGAAAAAATGGAATGAAATTCTTAAACTAGAAAACATCGAAAAATATACCAGTAATGCATCTAAATTAAATAAATGCTAAAAATGACACCAATAAATGATGCTTTAAAATGATAAAAAAATTATAATAGAACACTTATCTATCCTAAATTTGAAATGGAGTAGTCCCTTCCCTGAGAGAAAGAACGACATTAATAAGAGACTGTATGACTTTGTTCCACTAAACAGCACTGAATCATGTCATTGTGGCTGGTGATAGCAAAAAGTTAGAAGCATTATAATTATGTATTGCTAAAAAGACAATAAACATCACCATAATACTACCAGCTTTGAAACATTTATAAGACAAACTTGAAAGTGAATGCAATATTCAAAAGTTCTAGAAACCACACCATCAATTTTCAAATCTCTCTTGTCACTGCACACCAAGAGCATGACTCTGTTTGTACACTGGACTGTGGTATTACAAGCATAATATCCAGGCTTGCAGAGTCTCCCCTTCCACTCCCCACGGCCATCCAGGACACTGTGGGCATGGGCTCTGGTGTGTCCCCCCCCACCCCGCAGCACCATCAGCACATACCTGAAGCCTCTCTGGGCACGGCCCAGGCCCCCGGTGGAGTCCTGGTCGCTGTCTGGGCAGAATCTGTGGACACTGGGGCGCGCTGTGGCCCTCTGTGCCCTATGTGGCCCTCTGGGAATCTTCCTGCAGCCTCCAGCGAGGCATCCCGGGGTCCGGGGGCGTCCTGAGTCCAGTCAGGGGCCTGCGGAGGGCACGGGGGAGACATGGGGTCAGCTTCTGGGACGGGCAGAGGGGCCTGGCGGGCTCTGGTCTCTGTCTGTGCAGAGTCTAGAGGCCTCCTGAGTGTCCTGTGTCTGCACAGGGGCGACCAGGACACCGTGGGCATGGGATCTGCCCCCCCCAGCACCATCAGCACGTACCTGAAGCCTCTCTGGGCATGGCACAGGCCCCCGGTGGAGTAATGGTCGCTGTCTGGGTAGAGTCTGTGGACACTGGGGCGCACTGTGGCCCTCTGTGCCCTATGTGGCCCTCTGGGAATCTTCCTGCAGCCTCCAGCGCGGCATCCCGGGGTCCGGGGGCATCCTGAGTTCAGTCAGGGGCCTGCGGAGGGCACGGGGGAGACGTGGGGTCAGCGTCTGGGACGGGCAGAGGGGCCTGGCAGACTCTGGTCTGTCTGTGCAGAGTCTGGAGGACTACTGAGTGTCCTGTGTCTGCACAGGGGCGACCAGGACACTGTGGGCATGGGCTTTGCCCCCCACCCAGCACCATCAGCACGTGCCTGAAGCCTCTCTGGACATGGCCCAGGCCCCCGGTGGAGTCCTCGTCGCCTTCTGGGCAGAGTCTGTGGACACTGTGGCCCTCTGGGAATCTTACTGCAGTCTCCAGCGAGGGATCTCGGGGTGCGGGGGCATCTTGAGTCCAGTCAGGGGCCTACATAGGGCACAGGGGAGACGTAGGGTCAGCATCTGGGCCGGGCGGACTCTGTCCAGAGTCCGGGGCCCTCCCGAGTGTCCTGTGTCCTCTGGCCGCCACTGCAGGAGGGAAGCCGCGCTGATGGCTCGCTCCCTCCCCACTCCCTTCTCGCTCCCTCTGTTCGCCCGCCCACCCCGGTTCTGGCGGGAAGCCTAGTGGAGCGCTCCTTCCCCACCCGCAGCAATCGCGGCTCCACAAGCGAAGGCTGGAGGCAGCGGCGATGGCTGGAGGCAGCGGCGGCGGCGGCGGTTTTTCTTCTTTTTTCTCCTTTCTCTGCTACTCCCGCGTGCTGGGAGCTGGCTCCCAGTGTGGCAGGAGCGGCGGGAAAGCAGGAATGAAGGAAGGAAGGAAGGAAGGAAGGAAGGAAGGAAGGAAGGAAGGAAGGAAGGAAGGAAGGACGGACCCGGGCTGGAAGCCCGGGGATCCTGGGAGAACGAGTCCGTCACAGACTGGTACCGGACTACAGGAAAAATGGCCGCCGAGAGGAATCATGGTAGACGTAGTCCTGGACCGGGAATCGGGTCCAGGAGCCCCAGGGGCTACGGAGAGCGGCAGGGCCGTCCATGCAAGGCTCGGGGGAGTGTCCACGGTCCCGGACACGCACCGCGGGGACCACATACCCCGCCCCCGGCAACACAGTCACCCCGAGTCCTTAGGGCCCCTCCCCGGCCCTGGCAACGCACAACCCCCGGCGCCACCAAACCCTAGCAATGCCCCACCCCTAGCCAAGCCTCAGCCATAGCCAGGCCATAACCACAGCCCCCCAGTCCCCCTAAGGGCCCGCTGACCCAGAGTGCCCGGTCACCCGGCCCCCACCCCCCCGGCCGTGGCAACGCCCCACCTACCCAGAGCGCCAACCACCTCTACCAACGCCCCACCCCTAGCCCATTACAGAATTAGTGACCAGTATAATAAACCCTTTCCCTTATAGTGCAGATAAGTTGGAGGACACTCATCTATTTTCCTTCTCACTGACCACTTAAGACCCAGCCTTGCAGCGGTTACAAGAATTTCTTTCCAGCACTGAGACACAGAAGCAGGACTAAGTGTTCAAAACAATTCTAAACTACATAGTGTGAGAAAAGTTGGTCTATATAAACTCAAGGTCAGCCTGGTCTACAAAGCTAGTTTCAGGACAGCCAAAGCTACACAAAGAAACCTCGTCATAAACAACAAAAATGTATTAATTTAGTTGTCTGTGATGTGCCCAACTATAATTCGGGTACATTGGAGATAAGGTGGTCAAATAACGCTGATTCTCTACAAGATTCTAGTCTATACAGTGAGTTCCAGGACAGCCAGAGATTCATAATGAGGATATTTTTTAAAAAAAAAAGAAAAAGAAAAAATTAAAAATTATAAATAAAAGTAATAAACATGATATTTTTGGTATGACTAATTTGGAACACTGATGAAGATATAAGGTGATTAATTTATCCTTGAGGTCCTAACAGGTTTAGATAGATGGCAAGGGATATAAACAACTAAGTTAACCCAGCCTTACAGAAAGTACTAGAAGGAAATCCCGAAAAAAGGAAGCTCACTTCACCAACAAAAACTAAAGCAACAGATAACCTCACATCAGCAAACCAAAGGAAGGGAAACACACAACAACTCCCACTGAAAAAGAACAGGAATTAACAACCACTGGTCATTAATAGCACTTAATATCAATGGTGTCAACTCACCTATAAAAGGACACAAACTAAGAAAATGGATAGGAATACAAGATCCAGACTTCTGTTGTATACATGAAACACGCCTCAACCTCAAAGACAGACATTGCATCAGAGTACAGGATAAGTTTTTCCGATTAAACGCACCTAAGAAAAAAGTAGGTGTAGCTATCCTAATATCTAACATAAAATAAATCAGAAGAGATGAAGAAAGACAGTTTATATTCATAACAAGATAAATCTATAAAACTGGAGTCTCAATCCTTAACATTTATGCCCCAAATACAAGAGCATTCACATGTGTAAAAGAAACATTAAAAAAGCTTAAAATATACACAAAAATACACACACTAATAGTAGGAGGCTTCGATATTCCACTAACCACAATATTACTTTGTTATACAAGACAAAACATTAATAGAGAAATAAGGAAACTAACAGATGTCATGAATGAAAAGGAGTTAACAGACATATACAGAACATTTCACCTAAACACAAATGAATAAACCTTCTTCTCAGCACCTCAGAACCTTCTCTGAAACTGACCACATACTGCATAGCAAAGCAAATATCCACAGGAAAAAAAAAATTGGAGTAACCCTATGTATCTTAGTGGATCAACAAGGTTTAAAGTTAGAACTTAAAAACAACAGTACTATCAGAAATCATAGAAATTCATGGAAATAAAAGAGTAAACTATTGAACCACCCCTAGGTCAAGGAAAAAATAAAAAAAAGAAATTAAAGAATTCCTAAAATTAAGCAAAAATGAAGCCACAAAGTACCCAAACATATGGGACACTATGAAAGCAATGATACGGGGAAAGTTCATAGCACATAAAGAAAGTGGAGGGGCTAGAGACAAGGCTCAGAGGTTAAGAGCATTGCCTGCTGTCCCAAAGGTCCTGAGTTCAATTCCCAGCATCCACATGGTGGCTCACAGGTATCTGTAATGGGGTCTGGTGCCCTCTTCGGGCCTGCAGGCATACACACAGACAGAATATTGTATACATAACAAATAAATAAATGTTTAAAAAAAGTGGAGAAAGGTCACTAGATAAACTCTTTTCTAAACTAACAAAAAAAAAGATAGAACATCCAAATTAACACAATCGGAAATGAAAAGGGATACCTAACAACAGACGCTAAGAGAATTCTTAGATCATACTACAAAAACCTGTACTCCACAAAATTAGGAAACATAAAAGAAATGGACATTTTTCTGGTTAGGTACCATATACCAAAAATAAATCAAGACCAGGTGAACAATTTAAATAGACCTATAAACTATAAGGAAATAGAAGCTATCATCAAAAGCCTCACAAACAAAAATATCCCAGGGACAAACAGTTTTAATGCTGAATTATACTCCTCAAAGTGTTCCCCATCATAGAACAAGAAGGAACAATGCCAAAATCTTTTTTTATGAGACTAGTTACCATGATCCCCAAACCACACAAAGACTAAACCAAGAAAGAGAGTTAACTCACTTATGAACTTAGATATCCAAAAATAATCAAGAAAATACTAGCAGACAGAATCGAAGAAAAAAAAATCAAAAAAATGCTTCATTTTCAAGTCAACTTGATCCCAGAGATGAAAGAATGGTAAAAAATAAAAAAAACTATTAATATAATACATCATGTAAATAAAATGAAAGAAAAAACATATGACAAACTCATTAGATGCTGAAAGAGCATTTGACAAAATATGATACCCCATCATGATAAAGGTCTTGGAGAGATCAGGGGTACAAGAAAGATATCTAAAAAATATAAAAGCACATGTCAGAATGGCTAAGTCCAAAAAAACCAATGATAACATAAGCTGAAGAGGATGTGAAGTAACTGTTGGGAATGCAAACTTGTGCAACCACTTTATAAATCACTATGGATGTTTCACAGAAAACTGGAAATCAAAGCACCCCAAGATCCAAAAATGCCACTATTGGAATTATAACAAAAAGACGTGCAATCATACTACAAAGATATATGTTCAACTATGTTCATAGAAGCATTTTTTTGTAATAGTCAGAACCTGGTAACACACTGAATACCCCTCAACTGAAGAATGGATAAAGAAAATGTGGAACATTCACATAGTTAGATTACTACTCAGTGGTAAAACAAAAAGATATGTTAAATTCTACATGCAAATGGATGGAACTAGAAAACACCATCCTGAGTCAGGTAACTCAGGCCCAAAAAGATGAATATGGTATTATGTACTCAATGATAAGTGGATATTAGCTATAAAAAGAGGATTTTGACTCTATAGTTCATGATCCTAGAAGCTAAGTAACAATGTGAACCCTAAGAAAAACATATAAATCCACTTGGAATTCAAAATATAAAAAATCAGCTGAAATAAAATGGGAACACAAGGATGGGGAAAAAGAAAGGTAGGAGAAGAGAAGGGGGAAAGGGGAGGGGTGAAGAGAACTTGAGGAAATGGGATCATTGAGATAGAGGAAGGTCAGAGATGAGAGCAAGGAAAGAGATATCTTGATAGAGGGAGCCATTATGAGGTTATCAAGAAACATGACTTTAGTAAATTCCTAGGAATCCACAAGGATGACCACAGATAAGACCCTAAGCAATAGAGAAGGGGGGACCTGAGCTGGCCTTCTCTTGTAGTCAGAATGATGAATAACTTAAATATCACCAAAGAACACACATCCATCAAATGATGGAAACAGAGGCAGAGACACACATCAAAGCTCTGGACTGATCTTTCAAAGTTCAATTGAAGAGTGGAAGGAGTGAGAATATGAGCAAAGAGGTCAAGACCATGATGGGCTCACCCACTGCAACAGTTTAACTGAGCTAATGGGAGCTAACCAACACCACTAAGACTGGGAAGGAACCAGCATAGGTCCAAACTATTCATTTGGAATGTGGTTGACAGTGATATGGCTCAGGAAGACTGATGGGTCACTGGGAGTGGAACCAGAATTTATCTCTACTGCTTCTACTGGCTTTTTGGGAAAGTATTCTCTTTAGATGGATACCTTGTTACATCCTACCTAGTAGAGAATGCCTTGGAACTTCCACAAAGCAATGTGCCTTACCTTCTGTAAGGATTGGATGGGTGGATGCTTGTTTGTTCCCAAGTGCTCAGACCTGAAATAATGACAAAGAAACCATATTATTAGTAATGCTGTTTTGTAACATGAACGGCCAACATTGAAACAATTCAAAGAGAGCATAACAACATTTAGTAACAAGATTCCCTGTGTATTTTCCATCTTTATGTGGCTTTACTGAACCTGTATTTCTTCTATTTTCACTTTTACTTAAAAAGACAGGTTCTCTGTGTAACTTTGTCCTGGAATAACTCTGAACGCTGTCCTTGAACTCAAAGAGATCTGAGTTAGCAGTGCTGAGATTAAAGGTGTGTGCTATCATGGAGACCTGTCTGTCCAGGCCTCCCAGGCATTGGGATTAAAGGTGTGTCCTGCCACACCTTGAAGTCACAAAGGTCAATCTTCCTCTGCCCCAAGTGAGACTGAAGTCTCACAACAGATTTACTTCTGGCTCCCAAGTGTTGGGATTAAAGGTGTGTACCACCACAACCAAGTACTCTTTTTTTCCACTTTAAGAACTTTGAGCCAGGTGTACAGAGCTAGTTCCAGGACAGACTCCAAAGCCACAGAGAAACCCTGTCTCGAAAAACCAAAAAAAAAAAAAAACCTTTGACCTTTGCCATGCATATATTTTAAACATACCATAAACCATTTAGTGGTTTTCTTCAGCTTTGAATCTCTCTTTACTGTATATATCAGCTGGATCTAGCACATTCCTTAGCTTTCTGTGATTCTAGCCTTGTGGCTGAGGTACCAGCCAGAGCAGCCTTCATTGCCACAACTCTACAGTGTTTCAAATTTCCAGACAGCAAGAAAGCAGCAGCATTCTGCTCACAGACCATAATCACTTGCTTTCTTAGTCAGAATGCCTGCCTGAAAGAATCAGAGTTTGCCCTGGCAGGAAGGAATAGAAAGCAAGCATATTAAAATGGTGCAGCTTTTTTTCTGCTGCAGCTGAAAACTGAGAAGCACATGTTCAGGTTTTCATCAACACCATTTAAGTGTTTCAAAGCAAGACCTCTTAAAGAGCTTCAGGGTTTTGCAGCTAAAACTGAGTCAGGAAGCTTCTCTTGGACGAGAGAGCTTGCTTGCCTCTAGGAAGCAGAACCAAGAAATTGCTGCTACCAAGAAAACATGCTAATTATATTCGTTCCAAACTTTATCAGGCTTTCTGTAGATGCAGTTTACACCATAGACGCCATTCTGTAACATGGCAGGGACCTGCATGTTGGGATTTCTTCACTGCCCAGTTCCCCACAACTGGCAAACCCTAAGGAAAATCACACAAAGATCTACATAATATATAAAACTGATTGGTAAATTAGCCATGTGGCTCAGTACCTTTCACAGCAGGGCAGATCACATGTTGCTTCTTAGGAGTCTGGGCAGGAGTATGGGAAGAGCTTCCTTCTTCCCAGAATACTCCTGTCCTCATCACCACACCTCTACTTCCTATCTGGTTGACCCACCTATACTTCCTGCCTGGCCAATCAGCGTTTATTTAAAGTATGATTGACAGAATTCAGACAATTCTCATGCACCACTGTTTGGCATAAGCCTGTTTCTGGCTAACTCACATCTAAGTGGTGGTGCACATCTTTACTACCAGCACTTAGGAGGCAGACACAGGCAGATCTCTGTGAGTTCAAAGCCACAGAAACCCAAAACTCAAAAAAAAAAGACCTTAAAACAAAGGTATAGCAATCAGGAACGGGATAAATATTAAGGATAAATATTTATAAAAGTATTTAGGATAAGTATAAAAATATTTAGGATAAAAATATTTAGGATAAATATTTATAAAAATATTTAAAAAATGGAATTTAATTTAGTATCCTGGAACTAAACATCAATGAATAATACCATTACAACTGGTGGTAGCAGAAAGTTAGAACAGTTTAATCATGCATTGCTAAATCAACAGCACTGTAGTTCTACCAGCTATTAAACTATTTTAAACATTTATAAGACAAACTTGAAAGGAGACTGCAATATTTAGAACTTCATAGAAACCATATTGTCAGTTTTACAGTCTATCTTCGAACTGCACACAAAAAGCATGACTCTGTTTGTACACTGGACAGTGATATAACAAGCAGAATATCCTATCACACCAGGACTGCAGCTCACCTTAATAGACCTGGATAGAGGTGGGTGGTCCTTGGACCTCCCACAGGGCAGGGAAACCTGATTGCTCTTTGGGCTGAGGAGGGAGGAAGACTTGATTGGGGGGGGTAGGAGGTGGTGGGGGGAAGAGGCAGAAATCTTTAATAATTAAATTAATTTAATTAATTAATTAATAAAAATAAAATAAAAAAATTTATTAAAAGCAAAAAAAAACAATTATGCAATCCTACTTCACAGTTTAACAGACGAGTGCTACTCTACACAGGAGAAACCATTTACAAGCTCCACCATTTGCAGCTCCAGGCAATCTGCTCCCTGCAGACACAGCCCATGCAGTGAATTTTTTCAGAGGCTGCAAGCAGGGTGTTGCAAGGATCACTTAGGACTACTTAGAAATAGGCAGGAACACACTAAACTCTGACTGTCCACTGGCTCCCACCCAGCCAGGAAAAGACGCACCACACAACAGCCACAACTCAACCTAGTTTGGGAACAGCGACCCCCGACTTCACCCGCCAAGCCAAGCCACTCCTCTGCACATGGGGAGAGCTGCCACGTGCACCAAGACCGGCCATTCCTCCCCACCTGGGGACTTTGGCCCCTCACTCACCTTAGCCCACCGCTCCTCCCATCTGTGGAGAACAAACACTAACCGTGGTGCAGCTGCCTAGCTGATAAACTCTCTCTCCCTACAGGCGCAGTGCATGGAAGAGGATGTGGTTTCTTTGGGAAGCACTAAACCGGAAGCCTGGCTCCTGGAAGAACCCTCCCATTTGACTGTAGGGTCGGCTGGAGGCTCTCATTGGTTAGTGAGGTCAGAGTGACAAAACCAGTTGAGCAGAAAGAGACACGGCACAGCATTCGCAGCACTGGCTGCTAATCTAAGGACAGACCTAGCCCAGATTGACTGGAGGATTCAGTCAAATTCAACAGAAAGTCTCTGGCAAATGTAAATAAATGGGTTCGGTTAAAAAGGAAGTGTACAAATTCAGAAAGGAGCTAACATATTAATCATGCATGAAAGGTTTGGCTCCTCAAAGCAGCATACTGCTGGCACTGTTTTCTCTAGAGGAATATAAATTTAAAATAAAACTAAAACGTCAAGTGGACAACTTTTTTTATATCTTCTAAATGGCAGCAGATATTAAGCTAAAATGATACAGTCATTTCTCACAAAGCTTAATCAGGCTTTTGTTTAATTAAGAAGGGCACAGAGGCTATACTGCTTGCCTATCATTCCTACTGAAAAGATGGTACTTTTCCAAGAAATATATAACTTACTCAGTTAGTTTGGTAGTGACTTTTTGACATGTAAGGTTACATGCTAAGATTTAATCTGAGATATAATTACAAAGAACACATTATTCCAAATACTTAGTACAAATAGATTCATTCTTGATATAGTAATTATACCAGATGAGTCATAAATGTTTTAACCAAAATAATGAAAAAGAAAGCCTGAGGATAAGCTAATAATGTCAATATCGACTATTACCAAAATGTTCTCCAGGACCTGATCTGTAGAGAACATCAGAGATGACCAAAGGCTCCTGCACAAGGAGTGACAGATCAGGGATGTGGAAAAGAATGCTGAGGACATGCCATGTCTTCTGTATAGATGCATTGTTAGGGTTCTGCCTGGGAGATGCAGGAAACCAATTCTGAACTATATTAACACTCCTACAGCAGCACCCTGAAGTCTTCCCCAACCATCACCACCCAAGTTGTCGTCTCCATAGAACCATTTGACAGTAAGAAAATTGTACAAAATTTCAAAAGTAGATATCAAATTAATAAAGCCATACAATGCACATGTATGTATTAGTGAGAAAAATATGATGGTGCTATCATTCAATTTTACAAAAAAATATAAGCCATATCAAAAAAATTATTGCCATTTTTATTTTTGATGAAAACTTGATGAATGGTCTGACTCAAAATGTGTAATAGAAGACTATATAAAAATAACCTTAGCAAGAGAAAATATTTGTTTCTTAAGACAGGGAGATATTAAGTCAGTGGTAAAGTCTTCTTAAAAATAAAAAAAAAAACAAGGTAAAAAGAAAGTGAGCAGATTTTCTATGTCCATCTCCTTTGATCAACCAGGCCCTGCACAGCTAACAAACCACCCAGAACACACGCTTTTCAACTCATGTCTTAATTTCCCTCTGTGCATGGGCTTGGAAGAACAGAAACAAGAATAAGAGCAAGCCCTTCATGTGATTGTGCAGTTACAGGTAGTTAACTCCTTCCCTGTCCCCCCTTTCTATTCATAATGTCCCTACTAGAAACATGTAGACCAATTCTATAATTTGGAAATTTCTGAGTCAAGGTGTCCACAGAATAGAGCTTCACGCTTCCATGGTGTGCATGTGCACATACAGTTTTCTGCACACTGAGCTTACAAGATATTGGTTTCTCATCATTCTCTAGTTAGTTAAGAAAGTTTTTTTATTTTTAATAAATTAGGTGATCTTGTTCCTTCAGCAGATCCAAGCCTCACCCTGGTCCAGCTGAAACAATCACTAGTAGACAGGTTATAAAAGCATAGGTAAAGTTTTTACTTTCCCTAGTTACTCAAAAAACAAAGCCTGGTTATAATCTAGGACATACTAGTGGTTCCCAACCTTCCTAATGATGTGTCCCTTTAATACAGTTCCTCATGCTGTGTTGACTCCCAAACATAAAATTATTTTCATTGCTACTTCATAAATGATTTTGCTAGTGTCATGAGTCATAAGTAAATATTTTTGTTTTCCAGTGGTCTTAGACACTTAGAATACCCCTGCAAAAGAGTTGTCCAAATTCTAAAGGAATCACAACCCACTAGTTGAGAACTGCTGACATAGCCACTTCTTCCAACACCTTTGGCTTTATAAAAAATCTCTTCTTCGCCAGGCGATGGTGGCGCATGCCTTTAATCCCAGCACTCGGGAGGCAGAGGCAGGCGGATCTCTGGTCTACAAGAGCTAGTTCCAGGACAGACTCCAAAGACACAGAGAAACCCTGTCTCGAAAAACATAAATAAATAAATAAATAAATAAATAAATAAATAAATAAATAAATAAATAAAAATAAAATTAAAAAAATTAAATAATCTCTTCTTTTTGGGGCCCTCAGTTGCTTATGGGGTGAGTGTGAGTATATCCTCCGCCTCCTGAAGTAGAAGCTTTGAAGTTTTCCACTATTGAGAGTGATGCTGGCTGTGGGAGAACTACATATGATTTACAAAGTAGGGAATTCATACACCAGCAGTTTTAGACTACTTGTGTGTAAGTCAATATCGTTCTCACATTTGCTACAATTTAATTATTTAGGTCACTAACTAGTTTATAAATAATCCTGACATTCAAGTCAAATTCTGTGACATGAAATCTGGAGCCCATGGTTTTACTTCATTCTTGTAGAAGGAGCAAGCAGACAACCTTATGAGGTAAACAAAACCTGATTAAGCCTGAAACACAGGCTCTTCACTCCTGGAGAAAATGACGGACATATTGAAAGACATGCATTCATCACACTTAAACAAGGGAATGCAGAAGAAAACGTAGAAAGACATTTAATAGTTAATACTGGTAAATCTTAGGAATTTCAATGCTTTCCTAATTTTCAAACGTAAGGAAAAATTTCCCCAAAAGAATGCAACCAAGGAAAACCACATTCAGTTATGTGTGCTCTTAGTGAAGCCTAATGTGGGTGAGCTTCTGAGTGGATTTTAATCAAAGATGCTCATTTACATCAGAAGATGAGTACCCCACATAGTTGCTAAGAAAAATACAGAGTAGGAAAAAGTAAGACTGTTTTATTCGTTTACTGTGTCAAACGATTTAATTGGGTTTTCTAACCAAACTGTGCACTGGCTGAAGTAAAAATTATGGGAAACATCAAGATAACACAAAATCCCCTGCTCCAGCTGCAGTACTATGTGCACTGAACCCCTGTGTCAGGCCCCAGGAGCATCCCTGTCACTTCCATCTGTGGTGGACACAAAAGGAGGTGGGTGACCTCTATGACCACATTTTCAACACATCTGAAAGCTAAGCACAGTCCTCTCCTGAAGATACATCCAACTGTTGGGTTTATGATCCTTTCCACTAGGGAAGGTGCAGAGAAGCTACTGTGGATGCAGATATGAAGAAAGGTATGTCTATATACAGAGGTTTCCACATAGAGATATAGGAGTGGGAGCATGATTAATAAAAACTCAGAGATAGGTATTAGGGTTCAACCTGAAGACCAGAAAAGCAAAGCAGTCAGTCACTGACTCTGACCTTAACCTCAGTCTGAAAATGGTGATGCTGCCTCCGGGAAGTCTCAGAATGAGACTGTGACTGAGAGCTGTCGCCTCCCTTTTTATAATCATCTCTAGTTCCGGGATTAAGGTCATGCACCACCACTGCTTGGTTTCTATGGTAAACTAGGATGGCTACTGATTAAAGGTGTATGTCATTGTAACTACTGGGATTTAAGGTGTATGTCATTGTAACTACTGGGATTAAAGTATGCTGCATAGTAAGTAAGACTGGCCAACATGGCTGTTTTACTTTTCCAAGCTTCAGGCAAGCTTTATTTTTTAAAATACAAATAAAACGACAATACAGAAGTTTGTCTTAAGACCTAAGAAATTAGCTAAATGTGAAAACTGAAATTCTACTAATGAGAACAAAAGTAATTCTCATGCAGTAGTGTAAACTAACAGATCCGTGGTCTGCCTTCAGTTCCCCAGACCTGGTCAAGGGTAAGATATCCTTAGAGTTCACAATGGGAATTTTAATTTTGTGTTGGTTTTTATGATAAAATGTATGCATCACCCCATTGAGAAATACATCTAAATAACTACTTCTAAATGAAGCACAGACACACAAATTACTACCCAAAGCTCTAACTCTTTGAGTGCAAAGTATGTAACTTGGAGAGAAAATAGTTGGGAAAATAAGATAATACCTAATATAAAGATATGCTCACAGCAAGTTAAGGGCAGAGAACATACACTTACTAGGAATAGAAGTCAGTTAGCTATATAGCTGGCTCAGTGCATGGCATTCTGAAGGCCATTACATCAATTCTACACACCAACATAGCATTAAGCACTGAAGGGAACCGTGAATAGCAGTTCAGTTAGCACAAACAGTACCTGCAGCTTTATCCTGCAAGCTTACATTTTCACAGGTTGTGAAGGTTGCCCAGTTCTTTCATGGCCACTGTGCTTGGATAGCATTGCAGTATGGAACCTTTGGATATCGTATTTATATTTATAAATATCTTTAAATTGCAATTCAGTTAGCAATATCTATCATTTGTATGCAAGATTTTTATGTAGATTGTTTGTTTTACCACTATTGGTGGTGGTGCGCTAGAGCAGTGGATCTCCACCTTATTAAAGCTGTGACCCTTTAAAGTAGTTCCTTACGCTGTGGTGACCCCAGTCCATATTTCACGGTGTATTGAACAAAGCTTGTCTGAAGATTCTAGTGCAGAGCTAAACCACTAGAAGCCAGGGAGTGGGGGCTCACACCTTTGATCCCAGCAATAGGGAGGTAGATAGGACTAGACAGGACTATAAGGAGGGAGGAGTCAAGAGCACTGCAGTCTGAAGGTTTAGTGGAGACAGATACAGTCTGGAGATGCACCTCAGTTAGAGCCCTGGTAGAGGTAAAAAATCTGTAATGGCTGACAATCTGTTTCTCTGATCTTCAGCATTAACTCCCAGTATCTGACTCTCGGTTTTTATTATTAATAGCAATTAGAATTAATGCTACATCATTGCTACTTCATAACTGCAATTTTGCTACTGTTATGAATTGTAATCAAAATATCTGATATGCAGGATATCTGTTATGTCCCCTGTGAAAGGGTCATTCAGCCACAGGAGGTCATGACCCACGGGCTTAGAACCACGAGCTGGAATCTTGTAAAGCAGCCCTCTACCACTGAGTTAACCCACCTACCTTCCAGCAGCTTGTCCAAGCTGGTGACCTTCCGACTGCCATCTATGGTGTAGATTGTGCGGACGCCCTGAGGCAGGTTCACATTGTCAGACAGGAAGCAGGTCAGCTCTATGAGGAGCACATCAAAGGAATGAAAGCGATCATTGGAGATGGCAAAGACCAGGCCTCTGAAGTAACGGTCCCCATTCCGGTAGAAGCATGCCTTCTTGGCCTTCTTCTCTGAGTTTAAGTCCTGCAAATCCGAGGTGCAGTAGAAGTTGCAGTGAGCAATGTGCACCAGGCTGAGGAAGAGCCCATTGCCCTTGGGGCTAGAGATGCTGATGGCCCCGGAGGAGCTGGGAGCACCTCTCCGCGACCCTGGCCGTGGCCTTCTGTCCCGTTCTTCCAAATTGCTCCAGCTCAATGCTCCTGGTGCTGGCCACCGCGGATGCTCAGAGATAGCTCTCCACAAATAAATTAATAAAGGAACGTCCCAACAGCCCCAGCCGCAGTGCGCCGTGATCTGGGTGCTCCGGCCTTAAAGCATTGGGACACCTGGTTCGAGCATGGCCATGCTTGCAGATGGACCCGCTCAGCAAGCTAAAAGCGGTTGCAGCTTGTAGCTGCCCAGCTCATTATCCCGCGCCCCCTCTTCGTCACCGCCGCGGAGCCCCACGCCCAACAAGCGCTTCCTTCGCCGGGTCACACCTCACAAATAGCGCGCGGGCAGCGGGCCAGGAACCACTAAGTTAAAAGGCAAGAGGATTGCCCAGGTTCGGATCCAGCCCGCGCTTGCTCTCCGGAGTGCAGAATGGAGGAAGGAAGCTGAGGGGGTGAGGTGGAGCGCGAGCATTGACGAGGCGCCTCGGGGCTATGTTGCGCGGCCTGGGGTCCTGGTCCACGGCCAGTTAGAGGCCAGGCTGACCGTGAGGATCCTCACCACAGCGCTGGGCCCCTGAGGGAAGAGCGCAGTCGCCTCCCACGGGCGCACGCTTGCGGGCATTCGCACTCCCGGCAGCCTGGCAGAGCCTGGACCCAGGAGGACTCCTTCTGTCCCTCTTGCGATGCCACAAACCACAGGGAAAGGGAGGTGGTGAGGAAGAGGGCAGCGCCCCACAATGAGCGGCTCGACCATTCTTGGAGGCCCCACCCACCTTGCTGCGTGAGCTACATGCTCCCGGGCTTGGCAGCGCACCCCGAAACCGCCGGGGGTGGGGGGAGCGGGGCGGGGCGGCGCTAGTATAATCAGACTAGCCAAAATAACTACAAAGGAAGGAGACTCAAGGGCAGCAAGCACATCCTTAATCCGACTCTCCGGGGAGAACAGAAGTCAACCTAGGGCAGAAATACAAAAACATAGCACTAGGTTTAGACGTGATGTTTATTTTTTTATTAACAACCCATGCATTGTTTCATTTAGAGATCCTTTGGGGAGAAAATCCTTCACACTTTCTATGGAGATTAGCTAACGCGCTAGTTCCAGTAACTTTGAATGAATAAATGACTAGAATTTATTGGTTGGGGGAAGGTCAATTTAATCAATTTGTTGAAAGCTTGCCATTTGACAGGCATTAATCAATCCCATCATTGGGGATGTACAGGCAGAGAATAGAACCCATGGGCTCTTCCCAAGGTGTTCAATCTGAACTCACAGAAATGGACTGACAAACATCTACCATGCAGAAATCTTTTCCTTAGCGGTGTGTGATTCACAATAAAAGCGTATTTAGTAATTTCACTTTGGCGTTGAATATCAAAGACATTTGGCCCTAATCTGACATATGAAATTAATGATTCAGCACCTGGTTCTTCAGTGGTGATGGGGAAACTGTCCTTTAAGGTAGGATGTCAAAAGAGCTGGAGTCCTGGAACCACGTGAAACAGGAATGGGTGGGAACACAATCTTCAGTACCATCGAAGCAAATCACTTTTCTTAAGGGATTTAATGAATATGATACAGATCAAGACCTTGCGGGCCACAACTTGAGAGCTCATGAAGGTAGAGGGAAAAATTGTTCCATGGTCATCAAAGATGACTCAGTAGGTAAGAGTACTTGCTGCCAAGTCTGATCGCCTGGGTACAATGACCAGAACCCACGTGGTGGAAGGAAGGCATATATTCCTGCAAATTATCCTCTGCCCTCTGCATGCATGCCATGACATACAGTGCAGTAAATAAATGTAAAAGCTTTTGAAAGAAAAATTGTTCCTGCATTCCAGTTCTAATTCAAACAAATTGGGGGCAGGTAGGCTTTAAAAGAGACAACGACTAGTTAATCTGGATTGCTTTATGAATTAAAATTTATAGAACCATAACAGATTTTCCTCTTTCACGAAATTGTAGAATTTCTTTACTAAGAGGTTTAAAATTAGCATTTCCCTTGTTGGGATTTTCCCCTTCTCAGAAACACAGTCTGACATGCTAATTGTTCACCTGCTGTAGACTGTCTGGCAATTAGGTCACTTTCTGAAAACTGGCAAGTTGACTTTATTTCTCTCTTGGTTGTGAATTTTCTCTGTCCTGCTTTGTAACTCCCCTTAGTCTAGCATTTACTTGAATAAAAAATTGGGGGAAATATTTCAAATACATTTCCATTTCTCAGTTACAGGCAATTTAAGAAATTACATCTCAAAATATTCCCTCTATCATATTGGATGACTCCTTTCTGTTCTTAGTAAGGAATTTATAATCATAGACGATCTAGTGAGTGCAAAAATTTCACTGACAATCTGCAACAAGAATTTTCTAGAAACTTGACAACAGGTATGGCTCCAAATAAGAGATCCTGACCTAGGGAGTGGTTAATTAGTAGTTTGAATACAGAGGTGGATTTGTTCCACCTTCACCAAAGGTTAGAGAATTCAAATCTATTCCTGTTCCTTAAAGGGGGGGAATTGGCAGGAGATTCCAGGGAGTGGCTGCCTGCAGAATACTTGGTCTATTCCTTATATCATGTTAATGAAGTCTCTTGCCTCCCCCTGCCCTTTTAGACTGGAGTATATAATAAGCATGTGGAAAATAAATGTGGCAGATTTAGTATTCACTAAATTTCCCTCCCGGTGATGTTCTGTGTCTCTGTCTCTTATTTCTCTCATATATCTGTTCCTTTTGCTTAATAGATTTAATCCTCATGCCCCTACCCTGGAATGTGTGAACATCATCAAGGCTGAACCATGACAAATGTCACCCCAATGTGTGACTTATAACATTCCTCCAGCACAACCATATATCCTAAACCCTCCTGGTGCCAACAACTGCAGACCAAGTATTCGCATGTCTGAGCCTATGGGAGATGTTTCTCATTCAGACCACCACACTTTTGAAATTTGTATTAAATCACAAACAAATGTTATCAGTCAGTTGTGAATATATTTTTCCTATCTTATTTTGGTAATCCTAACCAGCATACTCAAAGCTATTTTTATCCCCAGTTTTATCCCTTTAAATTTTTTCTTGCTTAGTTGATAAGTGATTACTTTCTCTACACAACCCCCAACACCCTATAACCTGGTAGTAATATGTACTGAGAAATACTATTTTAAGGCATGTTGCTTTGGTTTATGCTGCATTTGTATAACTCATTGAAGTTGTGATTCTTTGCCTGTATAAAACACTTGATGGTCTAAGAACATACAGAATAAAGAAAGAATATTAAGAGCTGCAAAGGAAAAAGTTCTAGTAACTTATAAAGGTAAACTTATCAGACTTACACCTGACTTCGCTATGGAAACCATGAAAGCCAGAAGGTCCTGGATAGATGTACTGCAGAAACTTAGAGACCATAGATCGAAGCCCAGACTACTATATCCAGCCAAGTTTTCGCTCACTATAAATAAAGAAAACAAAATTTTCCAGGATAAAAACAAATTTAAACAATACGTAGCCATAAATCCAGCCTTCCAGAAAGTAATAGAATGAAAATCACAAACCAAGGAGTCCAACAATGCCCACAATAACTCAAACATCTAATGACCTTTCACCAGCACAACACGAAGAAGCTAAACACACAAACACTACTACCAAAAAAAAATGACTGGAGTTAACAACCACTGGTCATTAATATCACTTAATATCAATGGACTCAACTCGCCTATAAAAAGGCACAGGCTAAGAGATTGGATACGAAAACAGGATCAAACATTTTGCCATTTACAAGAAACACACCTCAACCACAAAGACAGACATCTACTCAGAGTAAAGGGTTGGGAAAATGTTCATCAAGCAAATGGACCTAAGAAACAAGCAAGTGTGGCCATACTAATTTCTAACAAAGTTGACGTCAAACTAAAATCAATCAGAAGAAATGGGGAGGAACATTTTATACTCATAACAGGAACAATTCATCAGGATGAAGTCTCAATCATGAATAGCTATGCCCCTAATAAAAAATGCACCCAAGGCAGTCATCAAACCACAATCACTAATAGTAGGAGACTTCAACACTCTTCTCTCACCAAAAGACAGGTCAACCAGACAGAAACCTAACAGAGAAATAAGAGAATTGATGGAGGTAATGAATAAAATGAACTTAGCAGACATTTATAGAACATTCCAACCAAACAGGAAAGAATGTATCCTCTTCCCTGCAGCTCATGGAACCTTCTCGAAAATTGACCACATACTCAGTAAGAAAGCAAACTTCCACAGTTACAAAAAAATATTAGTAACCATCTGTGTATTATCAGATCACCATGGATTAAAGTTAGAATTCAAGAACAGTGCTACACCCAGAAAACCTACAAACTCATGGAAACAGGACAGTCAAATACTGAACCACACCTGGATCGAGGAAAAAGAAAGAAAGAAATTAAAGTCTTTCTTGAATTCAATGAAAATAAAAACTCAACATACTCAAACCTATGGGACACTATGAAAGCAGTGCTAAGAGGAAAGTTCATAGCACTAAGTACCCTCTTAAAGAAAACGGAGAAAGCACACATTGGAGACTTAACAGCCCACATAAAAGGTATAGAAAAAAAGAAGCAGACTCAAATAGGAGGAGTAAAAGACTGGAAAAAAATCAAACTGAGGGCTGAAATCAACAAAATAGAAACACAGAAAAAAATCCAAAAAAATCAATGAAACAAAAATCTGGTTCTTGGAGAAAAATCAACAAGATTGATAAACCCCTATCCGCATCTCATTTCTAAAATGGAAATACTGAAAAACTCAACATAAATGTAAGCCATTTTTTGTCAAAAGTATAGATGTTTTTTATGAAATATGTATGCAACATCGATAGCGTGCTATGTGATCAGTCAGATACACACGAGAATACACATATGCTTCATTGAGCACTATGCATAAAACAGGTAATATTTCAGATTCCAGATTCAAAAAGGGTGTGTTTCAAGTTCTTGGTTTTGTGTCTATCCTGTGCCTTATTATGTCACCATTTTCTCTTCTATGCACTCAAGAGAAGTATGCTCCTGTCTCAGAACTATTCGGAGAGCTAAATGATCTCATATTAGAAAGTGGTTGTAAGAGGGGCCAGCAAGGAGTGAGGGTTGACTTTATAGTAATTTGTTCTCAAATATTACTGCATAGTAAACTTTCCATCAAACCATGAAGAAAATAAGAAATGTGTACAGCTTATCAAATCATTCTCCAGAATTTTATATGCCTCTTTGGTGAATTAGGGAAACTCCTGTGACCATGGACCACTGAAATTCTCTGGGTTTATGACTTACAAATACCAGAGTAATTGCCTGGGGACAGAACTCACAGGATTTCTTCCCTTTTCTTTTTCTTACCAATAAGAAAAAAAACTGAATAAATTTTTGAATGAGCACTAAGAAAAAGGACAGTGTTAAAAGCTTGATTTGTATATTGGTAATTTTGAAATTATTTCTTTTTTATTTATTTATTTATTAAAAACATCCACCTCCTCCCATCCTCACATTTCCCTCCCACTTCCGCCACTCCCCCTCCCCTCCCTCTCCAGTCCTAAGAGAAGTCAGGGTGTCCTACCCTGTGGAAAGTCCAAAGCCCTTGCCCCTCAATCCAGGTCTAGGAAGGTGTGCAGCCAAACACACTAGGCTCACAAAAAGCCAGTACATGCTTTCTGTATCATTATCGTTGTCTGGTATCATTATCATTGTCTTCTCAGTCCGCCCTCATTGTCAGCTACATTTAGAGAGTCTGCTTTGATCACATGATCATTCAGTCCCAGTCCAGCTGGCCTTGATGAGCTCCCATTACATCAGTCCTGCCACCTCAGTGGGTGGTTGTATCCCTTGCAGTCCTGACTTCCTTGCTCATGTTCTTCATCCTTCTGCTGTTTCATCTGGGCTTTGGGAGCTCAGTTCTGTACTCCAATGTGTGTCTCTGTCTCTATCTCCATCCATTGCCAGATGAAAGTTCTATGATGATATACAAGACATTCATTAGTGTAGCTATGGGAGAAGGCCAGTTCAGGCACCCTCTCCCCTGCTTCCCACTGCTATTGTCTGCAAATAGGATAAATGATTCACTGAGGTTTAATTTGCTTTGGGGGGTCTTAAAAAATAAACCAAACAGCAGTATCATTAGATTCCTCAAATTTCATTTGATGAAACACTCATTATCCATAGGTTAATGACAGGAATAAAGAAAGCCTAACATGCCATTACTACATGGGAGGTGAGCAGGCGTGCTTGCAGGGAACAACTCTGGGTGAAAAACTCTTGGAAAGAGCACACAGACCCACATTACAGAGGCTACTTATGAGCCTTCTTTGTTATTATTCTACCTCATTATCACATAGTATATATTTCTACATTTGCAAAACAACAGAAACATTTTCTGAAATCTGTTTATGTTATATTGAGACACAAACACATATAAATACATATAAACATAAATATGTATGTATATATACATATGCCTTCCTGTACTTGAACTTAAAAGCTTTAGTTCACCTCTGCTTACAAATGAGCCTCTTTAAACTCATGTAGCATGCATTTTTACACATGTATTTGAGACAATTATGAGAACTAAGTCCCTTGGTATGTCATTACAATGCATTTTACTATCGTGTAAGATAAACAGACATGTTAGAAAGGTCCAGAGTTTTGTCTTAGATGATGAGTACACAGTGAGCACTCTTCCCCCTTCCCTAATATTTCCCATTACCTCATTAGTATTTGTTTAGATAAAGTATGCAGAGCATCCCTGTGCAACATCTGTTTGTAGAACACGGTTTTCACTGAATCACAATCAGTCACTGAGAGCTGCAATACAGAAAATTATGAGAAGATAGCTTCGAAAGCTCTCATTTTTTTTTGTTTTCTAACAATGAATACTCGTTTACACCATAGAAATGATAGAAATGAAAGAGACATTAAAAGTGAGTCACACTATGAACTCCCAGGTGTGCAAGTCACTAGCTCCGAGAAGGAGAACATCATTTTCATGTTGGATAGTTAAATAAGTGCTTACATGATCAATAAGACAACATTACCTTAAATAATAGCATGAATTCCCAATATTATACACAAAATCAATAAAACACACAAAGAACAGGAATGGAAATTTCCACCGCAACGTTTCCTGCTGATTTGAAAAATAATATTTAGTGGGCTGGGTTTTTGTTGTTGTTGTTTTACTAATTATGATCTTAGTCATAGTTTATTCTACAGTAAATCTGCTGGTGTGAGATTAAACCTGCTATTGAATGGAGTTATGCATCTACGGCGAGGCACTCATCACTGCTGGAGAGTGATCATTGCTGTTATCTCATTTAGAATTTTGCCAGCAAAGCAGACCATTTGTTTAAAAGGCAATTAAGCTGGTGTCTTGAAGAGAAATTAGCAAGGAGAAGTTCCTTTTGGAGGCATAAGAGGTCTGTTCGCAGACACATTAATTCTGCGATTTGGGATGTCAGTGCAATTTGGGACTGGAAGACATAAGCACAAAAGGGGAGCACTGGGTAAGGAAAGGAAACAGGTCTGTTCTTAAACAAGAGGAATCCTGTCTACCTGCATACAGAGCAGACATTCAGCACAGCCACTGGTTTTCTAGGAACCAAGGCAAGAATTTAGGATGTGAATTTAAGGAAGATAACTGTGGAGCTGAATCCAAAGGTCCATCATTTTTCATGTAACTGTACCTACCAAAAAACCTGATTTTAGAAGAAAATATATAGTAATTTCAATTCTGGGTAATTGTTTTAAAAACACTTTAGTACTGAAATAGTTTTAATTTCATGATGCAATAATTACTATGAAAACAATGGGTGACTATTTCACATAACATCAGTTACATGATGCATGAAAGATTTTTTTTCCTTTCTAATAATTGTATTTCTGGATCTCATTTGGGAATGCTCCTTCTAATTCTACACACACAATACTTATGATTATATCCCAAACATAACATTTACAAAAACAAAGACTGTATTTTGCATCACAATGTGAAACATATCCTCAGGTAGAAATAGCAATAAACTGCACTACATAATTGCAAAGAGAAGCAGAGGTCGCAGAAAATGACGTATGTACTAGCAGTAAGAAACAATTGAAATTACGGTATTGGTTCATAGAAGCAACAGATTTCTTTTTGATGTCCTTAGTACCATGTGTACATCCTCACTTTTGACTTTTCCTGAAGTGATTGTCCTTGTGCAAATTGGTGTGCTGCAAAAATTAAACATGTCCTATTTCTCCTTCCTTGATATTTGATCTGCTCTCAAAGGCAGTAAAAGGAAGAGTTCATTGGAAGGCTTCTGTCTTGCATTCACAGACAAAACCTAATCCTAACACTGCAGAGCTTTGAGTTGACTCAGATGTGTGTAGCTTGAAATTTAACTCTTCAGAGTCTGAATAATTATTTTATGTCACTTTTACTTCAAATCTTCGGAAGATAGACACTTTCATAGCTTGTAATGTTTACAATATAACTAGTTCAATTTCATACTTTCTATTGAATCCATTTTATCATGATCAAATTTAGTTTTTCATATGAATTGGGACATGTAGGAAGGAGCATTTGCAAGGGACTGGGTAGAAGTGCTTTAGGTAAATTTAATAAAATTTTATTCAAGAGGCCAATTTCTAATTATCTCATCAATATCTTATTCAGATTATCAACTCACCAGTCTAAGCACCTTAAAAGCAGGAACACGCTGTATTCATCTTTGTCAGCTTGATTCCAGCCTGGACTCCTAGATTGTGTTCAACATGAAGAAAGATGTTTCTGAAATACAAGAGACTAGGCTCCCCTCCACTCTCTACTCACTTCCAGTTCTAATTAGTGATGACCTCAGAGCATCCCTAGACTCGTGTATCTCTGTTCCCCCAAATTTCCTTGTTTCCTTTCCACACCACTCCTGGAGTTACTGGTTCGGGGTTATGATCCAACCTCTCCATGCCCAGTTTTTCAATGGCATACGAAGGGAAAGGGCATACTGTCCCTTTGCCCTTTGTATGTTTCTTAGTATGTTCACTATCATAGAAACCTGGAAGAAGGCTGTTCCATGTTGTTTGTTCCTCGATGCTCAGTCCTGAAATAATCACACAAAACTATAATATTTGCAATACTGCATGGCCAACAGCTTATGCATATTTCTGGCTAACTCATATCTTAAATTAACGCATCTCCATTAATCTGTATATTGCCATGATTCTGTGGCTTACCAGGTGACATTCCCGCATCAGTCTCCAACTGGGCTACTTGGCTTTTCACTGACTCCACCTTCTTTGTGCCAGCATTCATTTGAGATTTCCTCATCTAGCTCTGTTCTGGCTTGCTCTACTATAGGCTCAAAGCAATTTTTCTATTAACCAATGGTATTCACAGCATACAGAGCACACCTCCCCCTTTCTGTTTAAATAAAAAGGAAGATTTGTAACTTTAACATTGTATAATTATATATAACAAGACAAGTATCAAGTAAGAATTACAGTGACATTATTTCCATCTACTTTTTCCTCTATCATAACTAAGGAAAACTACAACTATAAATACGTATTTTTGAACTCCAGCAAAAACTACAGAAAAATTTAATATTACTGAAGTAAACATGAAGTGTATTGAAAGCCACCTCCAAAATTCTAGAATTGACAGACACATTTCACTGCCTATACAATCACCCAAAGTTCTTCTGTACCATTGGGGCATCCAATCTTCACCCAAATGCCCATAGTTTCTAGCAGGTTTTTCAATAAAGCAGGAAATTTAAAGACCTTTTCTGCCTTGTAATGGCAAATTCCATCAGTTGCTTTCTTCTGTGCGTGGCAGAATGTCTTGCAGACTCTTTCATGAAGCAGGAACACCAAAAGACTGTCTCTCTTTTTCTGGCAACTTCAGCAATCATTTTTGTGGGTCTTGTATTTCTAGAAAATAATAGATAGTTATAATTATACTTTTTCTTAGTTATAATGAAAGATAAAGTAGATATACATGTTGTAACTGTAATTCTTACTTGACACCTGTTTTGTTATATGTAATTTTACTATGTTAAAGTTAAAACCTTCCTTTTAATTTGAACAGAAAAGAGAAAATGGCATGATAGGTCCTTAAGTACATGTGTTGCTTTTATAAATTAATGAATAAAAGAAACTGCTTAGGACTGTTGATAGGGCAGAGTAGAACAAGATGGGAGAAACTAAACTGAATGCCGGGAGAAAGAAGATGGAGTCAGGAGAATGCATTTAGCTCCCCAAAAAAGACAGAAGCCAGAACTTTACCCAGTAAACCACAGACTCATGGCCATACACAGATTACTAGAAATGGTTAAATTAAAATGTAGGAGATAGTCAATAAGAAGATAGAACTAATGGGCCAAGCAGTGATTTAATTAATAAAATTTTTGTATGGTTATTTCAAGAATCTGGGAGGCAGGTAAAAAAACAAGTGCCAAAGCAGATTTCTTACTACAGAAGGCTTTTTTGGCCTTAATCCAAACTACCTTTGTTCATAAATATTCTACCATATTGGAAATACATTTGTTTTTAAATAACTTTATGTATTCTTGAGTTTCTTTTTTTTCTCATTTTTATTTAAAAGCAGCAATGGAACTAGGACTGGAGAGCTGAGCTGGTGGTTAAGGACACTTGTTGCTCTTCCAGAGCACCTTGGTTCAGCTCTAAGCTACCAGGTGGTGTTTCATAATTGTAACTACATTCTAGAGAATTTAGTGAATTCCTCCTACTTTCATAGGAACTGTATACATGTGATGCACAAATATATGTGCAGTTAAAACAGACATACATGTAAAATAAAGACAAACAAAGACCATCTTTAAATTAAAAGATAGTTGTTAATTTGTCCTATTTTTTCTTCCGCATTGCCCACCCTCTTCCTTCCTTATTATCCTCCCATTTCACTTCCCTCTCTCCACCCTCTCTTCCTTTCTCTCTTTTCCTCTCCGTCTCTTGACCCTCCCTTATTACCTGTCTCTCTTTCCCTCTGTACTTTAATCATTGAGTCTCAGATATTCATGATATTTGCATATTAAAAATGTTATTTCAGACATATATCTTCAAAGTTTAAATATTTACTTTAGTTTTATTTTTATTGCTTAAATCATTTGCTTTGAAAAGTTCAAAGTATTCAATTAACACATGGATCAATCTGCACATCTTCCCATTTAGATTTCCAATACCATAAAGATGTAAAAAAAACATTAACAAACATTATATTCTATTTCCTTGTAGTGAGAATTTTTATATTTAACTTTCATTTTACTTTGGAGCTAATATTCATGAATGTCTTGAAAACAAAATCTGAATGTGCTTTCATCTAACTAACCTAACAATAGCTACAATTCTTTTCTCTTCATTAAGTCATCTCTTTCATTACTCCCAGGTGTGTTACAACTCTTTTGCAGCCCACAATTTGTTACTTAAGACACCTAGGATCCAGCTATTGGATGGTGTAGAGATTATGACACTTAGAATACATACGGACATACACTCTATACATAGGCTTCTGTGGAGTTTGCTATAGGATATTAACGTGCCATAAATACTTTTTACATGGTTTTATTAACATAAAGTCAGATTTATATACAATGAAATGAGAATGGGCTATCCAATGGAACAAAGTATCATTAAGAATGTAGGTGAGTGAACCACTGGAAAAAGCGATGTAAAAAAAAATATCTCCAAAGACATGTTTTCAGGCTGTATGCTTGTTTTCAGCTGAATGCTTATTTACAATTACCGGATATACCAAAAAGGAGGGAGAACTCTTTATGAAAGAAGACCTATGTCTGAATGATAGTGAGATAAAGGTAGAAGATTCCAGATAAAGAGGAAGAAAGGTAGAAAACCTGCTTTGAGAAAGACATACAAATGAAAGACATGTGATGTGCTACTAGTAGCTGGGGAAATCCATATAGAATGCTGTTAACCACCAACAGAACGTTAAAAATAAGACAAATGGCAAGTGTGTTTGGAGATTGAGGGGGGGGTTAATAATCTGCAAATCTCATCCCCTGCTGCAGAATAGAGATTAGTGCAGTCAATTGGTAGCTGAATGAAGATATCTACTGAATTATCCAGTACAAAACTTCTCCTAGGACTCAGAAATTAGACTCCTTGGCAAATGCTCAAAGGTCCTGCATTTTCTTTATCACCAAATGTTAAATGCTAGAGCAATCAAAGATTTTTATACTATCCTCACTTAAAAAGCAGCCCAGAAGTCTATCAGCTTCCTAGTAACTCAACACAATGTAATCAAGGGAAAAACTAGTACATAGTGACATTTCCAGATGTTAGTGTATATTAAAACCACGTGGCTATAGAACAGCAGGATCTTCTATGGCTTGCACTGCAGCAATAAAGAAAGAAGAAAATTTATCTACATGGCATGGAAGCCATCAAAAATGTTGAGTCCTGTAGGCATAATGTAGATTTCATATTTTTATGTTTAGAGTGACTGACACATGACACCTACATAGAAATGCATTGGTACCGAGGGTCTGACAAAGGGAGGAAAGAAACCCAGCAAAGCCTAAGGAGACTTTCCCAAATTCTCTAAAGCATCCTTCCTCTAGGTATGAAACAAGACCTCTATGGGAAAAGGATACCATGGCCTTCTATCAGAAAAAATGGGTCAAGAAATTCTGTCATGGCAAACTCATACATAAACACATAGAGAAAATGGACTTATATTCCTACTTATATAATCCACCATGGAGAAGCAAAAATTCTGGTCACTCATGAACTCCTAGTAAGAAGATAAATGGTCAAAGATAGATCTCCAGGTCCGGCAAATGGCCTTCAGCTTAAAATATATGTGTTTCAAAGTCACAACCTATAGGGATGCTAAGGTTCAACAAGCTAAATGCTGTGCACAGGTTTTGCTTCTCCATGACAAATGCCAGGAGTCTCTATTTCTAGCAATTTTTTTTCTAACACTGATGCTGATGGTCTGGAGACGTTATAATACTCTTAGGACACCTACAATGAGAACAGAATTCAAAGGCTCCCAATAAAAAAATGGGTAACTATATTAGTTTGCTTTCTCTTGATAAGTTATGACAAAGAGCAACTTGGAGAGTGAAAGAAATTAATTGTCTTATGTATTAAAATCGATCCATCACTAAGGATATCAGGGCAGGAAGCTACAGATATGAACACTAAGGCAGTGAACATAAAGAGATGCTGCATACCTGTTTTATTGCTCCTGTCAGTTTGTTCAGTTTTCTTTAATATAAGCTTCCAGATCACCTGCCCAAGAATAGCAACAACAACGGTGAGTTGTGCCCTTCTCAACGAATCACCAATCAAGACATTGCCCCACAGACAAGTAAATAAGTCAATCGGATTAAGGCACTGTCTGAATTGAGGTATCCTTATTCTCAGGAGACCATGACATATTCCAAGTTGACAATAAATTGAGCAACACATTGACTATTAGCAAGTCAGGGCTGAAAAGAAGACAGACACTGATGTGAAAGGAAAAGGAAAACAAAAAGCAATTTTTGGTACTACAATTCACAGTGATGGTTTGCACAGGAAGAGTAACAGCGTAGAAGGCTAAATGACTCCACCACAACTTATGATCCTCATGTCTTTCTTACACATAAACAATATATAATACATATTTATGTACATGTTATATATACACATGGATAACATTTACATAGGAGCTAAACAATTCAAGCTAGAAAAATTTTAACATGGAGAGGAGAAGTGGGCATCTAATTTCACTGCTAGTTAAGAACCTAGTGACAATTGATAGCTGCAGGGAAAAATAAAATCAATGTTCTTTAAGAGTGTAGCCCCTTGTCTGTTTCTCAATAAATACAAGAGTTTATGGGCAGCACAAATTGGACTTCACAGGTTAAAAAAAAGAAAAAGAAGACATGGTTGGATGGGAAGCAAAGAAGGATATTGAAGGTGTGGAGTAGGGTTAAGTATAGTCAACATATTTTAAAAATGAAAAAAGAAGAAATAAAACTTAAATTAAAGGGCAGTGATGATTCAAGCCAGGTAATCTCAGCACCTGGGAGGAAGAGGCATATGGATAACTGATGTTGACTAGAAAGATCTGAACTATGCAGGAAGTTCTAGGATACAGGGTAAAAACCCTGTATTAAAACACCCTCCAATATAAAAAATAAACATAAAAAAGATATTTAATTGAAACAGAAGCTGGCTAACTGTTAAACACAGGATTAGTGAGGTGGTTCAGCAGATAAAGTACCTAAACCCTAGTCGCATGTCATTAGTTAAGAGATAGCCACAAGTTATCCCCTGACAACCACACATGGATTTTAACATGTAAACACCATTGCTGTGTAACACACACACACACACACAGAGAGAGAGAGAGAGAGAGAGAGAGAGAGAGAGAGAGAGAGAGATTAAATAAATAAAAACACTCATCCAATATCTCCCAGGTTAAATCAAATGACTATAAAATTGAAGAACAGTGTACATATTTATGTAATTAATAGTCAGAATTTAACCTTCAGCCTAGGATTCCAACTACTGAAACTGAACGCAGAACAGCACTGATTCTTTCTGCTGCAGCTCTGATGACATAAAATCCTATCCATCTGCATGCACAGATCCAAGTACAAGGTGGGCTAGGGTCTGCATCCTTAATACATGTAACTTCCCGACTTTCCAAGCTGATGCGCTGTTAAGATATGCCAGGTGGACTTCAGGATGAGGAGAAAAGAAAAATTGAAAACAGTCAGGAATAAGCAGGGGAGGAGATGAATTATTCAAAGAAAAAGAAAAAAGCTTCTTACTTGGGCAGGAAACAGCAAGGTCCTTCTCCATCAATGTTAGTGCCCACAAGACTTACGTTGATGACTTTTTCCAGGAGTGGAAACCCCTTGGTAATGTTCCAAACTAGGTTCTGAATCTGGTGTTTAAAAGCAGTTTCTGGTCCTTTATGCTCAGCAGCTGCTATTGTTTGCCTGGCAATGTCATTCTGTTTCAAAGACAGGCTAAATACATCAAAGTACAGTCTTAAAAAGGTTAATGTTGCTTTTATAAGATGAGAGGAAGCCCTTCCATGAAGACCCTAGATTGTCTGTCCCACTCCTTCTGCTTTCAGGGATTTCACCTGGCCTGAAGGTCAAATGCCTCTAGCTCCTGGGACTCAGCCTCAGCATCCTCTCTATTACTTTCATGTATTTCTTCAAAGATGGCCTCATTTGGCCAAGTAGTTAGCACCTGTGAAAGGAAAGACTTACCTGCATGTGTGAAAGTTTTATAACCAAGGGTTTGATCCAGAGAGTGGTGGCTCACGCCCTTGGGGAGTAGAAGAGGGGGATTTGTACTCCAAGGCCAGCTTCTACTAAATAGCAAACCTCAAGGCCAGGCAAACCTACATAAGACCCTGTCTCAAAACAAAGCAAACAAACATTAAATGAGAAAAACAAACACGAGAAAAAAGAAATTAGAAAAAAATGGGGCAAAAACCTTAAAGTATCAAATAGAGGGGGGAAATTCCTGAATGTGTCTACATTCCACATTGCTCATTTTCCTGCAGATTATGTTGGGATTTGAGATGAAGTTATTATATTTACATGTGATATTCTTTCTTAAGATGACCAAAATACTTTCAGTTGCTGAAAGGAAAATAAATAAAAGGGAAGCATAAAATAAATGACAATTGCAACTGTCACTTATTTTCTGCTGAACCTCAGAAATCTACTATCAAGACTCGCCAAAACAAGATATGAATATGAGTAAATTTTCTTTGAATGCACAGCTGGAAGATTGGTCGCTTCCCCTCTGCACTTTTACAGAGGCACAAGATAAGCAATATAAGATAGGAAGGACTGATTTCAGCTTTCAAAAGGCACCAACCCATTCCTATGAACCTGGGGTGAAGAAAAACACCCTGGTGCAGGGGCACAGGGTGAAGAAACCTGCTCACCCCACGATGGCCAGGAAGCAAACACAAAGGGAGTCTAGATAAAAAGTCCTGATTTCATAAAAGCTGATTCATCCGTGAGCACATTTTAGGTTTCTCCAGTGTTACCATGACCATCTCAAGATTCAATTACCTACTTTTATTTAATTTTTAAGAAAGAAAACTTAGATTGTCAACTTTCATTGAATCAATGTGGACTTCACATCAAGCATTGTTATTCCCCTCTTGTCCCAGTCCCCTTGAATCCACCCTCTGCCCTTGCAACCTCCCCTAATAAAATAAAATAAATTTTAAAGACAAAACAAACAAAATAAAGAAACAAAAACAAACCAAAACTAACAGGATAGAGGCAGAAACAAAGAGAGACCGAGAGAGAGAAAGAAGAATCTGACTATGTAAGTTGTAGGGAGGCCCACTAACACACACATTTCACCCCTTAGTGCTTTCTTATTTACTTTCAAGTGTTCATTTCAACTCATAAATCTTTGTCCTGGTTGGAGGCTTCTGCCTTTTGTTACACCACCAATAATGGGCTCTAACTGGGGTCCCTCTTCGATATGCTGTTGTTGTCCTGTGTCCCTGAGTTTCTACAGGTTTTGATCTGTAGGTCCATCCCCTTCACATACTTCAACACTTCACAGATAATGTGACTGTTGGGATGGGCCAACTCATACTCCTGGTTCTGGGCCTGAGTTAGATTGTTCAGTTTGCCAGACTTTCTTCATTTTCACTACAATGCTGAGCTCTCCACCACTGTCTCTGTTAGCTCACCAAGCATAGCTGTCAGCAAGGCAGTCAGACCCCAGTAACCCATGCTCATACAACCAGCTCTTTGAATGCACATTACATACATTATGTTTTTCCCTGGAGAGATGAGGGTCCTCTTTCCTGATTGTTGTGGTGGGGAGGAAGCAAATGAGGCCAGAGCTCCTACTCTCAAAACCACAGGGCTGGCTAACTGAAGCCCATGATAGAAAGTCTAGTTCTAGTAGGCTACCCAGGTAGGGTACAGGGCCTGCTTCCTTGTGTGTGGTGAAGGGCAAGGCTAATTCTTTGATTCTACCCAGCCCTCTAACCTGCTGCAGGGGTAATGGGTGAGGGAAAATATCTTTCTCTCACCCATGCCACCACATGACACACAAGAGGAGACAGGGTAAGTCAATTGTCTATTACTACCACTTGCCAGGCACCAAACTACAACACGTGAACATTTAGTTTTATTTTATGTCGAAACCATGACAGAAATAGAGTATTAAGAAACATACAGTAATGTTTCACTGGATACTGTATATACAGATATTTAGAGGAAAATTAATGCTTGAAAGGCATTAATAAAGTCTCTGACTTTATTAAGTGTTCTGTAAAACACATGTACACAAATAAAATAAACATAGTAGAGTGTGAGGTGTGTAAAATACTCTTTCTACAACTATACTATACTTAAAAAGAGTAGGTGTTTAAACTTGAACATTCTGCAATGCCAGTTTGCAGTGCTTCATTTTTTCCTTTCATTGTAAATAGATTTTTAACCCTCACATAATATATCCTGATTAGTTTGCCTTCCTTTACACTTGCCACTTCCTCCCTAAATCTCCTGCAATCTAAATGTAGTCCTATTCTGTTTCTCATTAGGAAAGAAAAGGCTTCTAAGGGATAATAACGAAAATAAATAATAGTATAACTAAATACACTACCGTAAGATAAAAATACTGCCATCACATCAAAGTTGAACAGGATAAACCAAGAAGAGAAAAATAGTTCAAGAGAAGGCATAGGTATCAGAGATCCACTCATTTCAGACTCAGCAATCCCATTTAAAAGGACAACTAGAATCATTGAACTCAAATGGAAGGGATTTGATGAAGACATCCTATTCAGTACTGAGAGTTTCAAGTATTTCATTCTCTGTGTAATGTTTGGTATGGGTCTCTGTATATGTTCCCAACTTCTGCAGGAGGAAGATTTTCTGATAGTGGCTGAATGAGGCATTGATCTATGATTATAGCTGAATATCATGAGGAGTCATTTTATCACTATGTTGCTGTCTTTTCTTTTTTTAGATCAGTGCGTAGTATTTGGATTTACCATAGGTCCCTGGGTTGTCCAATCTCTGATTTTTGTCACCCAGGCAGCATTGAATATGGGTTACAGTTCATGAAGTGGGTCTCAAAAAAATGAACCATTGGTTGCTTATCCCTACAAGGTTTTTCTGACTATTCCAATAATGTATTTTTTAACCAGGATGTAGATCAAAAGGGTTGTAACTGGATTGTTAATTGATGTTTCTCCATTTGTAGAATGTAAAATACCTTCCTGTTCCAAAGATCCTAGCAAAAAGAGGTGAAGGCTCTATGTAAGTACCAACTCTGCTTCTCTATGTTCGAATTGTGTATGGGTTTTCTTGAGTACTGTGGCCTTGCTGTCAGTTTATGAGGAACAAGCCATTATCTTAGCAACAGACTGGGTAGTTCTGGGACTCCCATAGAACCCCTTTGACCAAAAGCTCAATTAGATGTAACCCAGTGACAGTACTGATTTGGTTACGAGAGAATTATGTGACAATTAGATTTAGATAACCTTCATAACTATGTATAATTTAGGAAGTTTACACTCTATTAGATTTCTTTATTCCTCCTCAAATACCCCCTTAATTTTAGCTGTCTCATTATTACCTCATTCCACCCACTCTTCCCTCCCCCTCCCTACTTAATGCCCCCAATTCCAGCAACCCCTATTCATCTATAACTACCTATACTATTCTCCTCTGCCAATAACCACATGTGAGCCAATAAATACCATATTTGTCTTCCTGGGTCTGGATAGCCTCACTCAGCTATGAGATCAATGGCATCATATGACCCAGTTGAAATCATTGTGGGGACCCATGTTTTTCCAGGAGACTTCAAAGATTACTGGAGGAAAAGTTATTGTCCACTGTGGAAAACTTAAGTGTTGTTTAAATCAAAATAGTAAGTGTGAATTTCAATAGATATATAATCAAAGAAAGGGACCCCACAGAGAAAAATGGGTATGAGAAGTAAAATTTTTGATAACCTTAGTCCCTAGATTTTAACTTCCTTCTGTCCCATACAGATGACTCCTCATATGAAAGAATCCATGAAGATTTCTTTTAACATCTTGCTTGGATTTGGAGAAGGAGAACCACCACACAACTTCAAAGACAGCTTTCATTTTTAAGTGAGTCGTGGCTACCATCATACAGAGAACCAGGGAAATTTATATATTTAGGCAGTGAAATTTTGCCCTGTTGGAGATAATAGTATTATAGGTCAAATTTTGCTTTGCTTGTTTATTCTTTCTAGATAGCTATCTTTCCTTCTTTGGGCAGTTACATGTACAAGGGCTCTTGACTTTTGCCTCAAAGACAAGAACAAATCTCTGCAAAAACCTTATGATGTTTCCACCTATTTGGATGAGTTAGCATTTCACTTTCTGAAGAAGTTTCTCCTTTTCAAACCTAATTTTAATTAATTTTGATGATATTTATAGCTTTTTTTCTCCTGAGGAAAACAGAACAAAACATCTTTCCTATTGTCCCACATCTCTTAGCTTCCGTTATGAGGTCAGCACATCCTTGAAGTACACTGGCAGGTTTAATTCAGAAATTTTTTCTAGTATAGAATGTCTCTGTGAAGCCATTGTTCATTTCTCATTAGAATTAAGAAAATTCAAGTTTAATTAAGCATTTCAACAATCTATTTCTGGGAGTCTATCATTCCTTTCTGTTTCATATAGACTTGATAATTCAACTTTATCTTTCTATAACTGCCTGACCTGTAGGATTGTTTGGTATAATGTAATATGTTTTATATTATAATAACCAAAAAACTGTTTCATTTTGATAATAACTTATACTGCAGAAGAGCCTATCTTCATTTGACAAGTATACTAATGGTGGCCATAACTTGTAGCAAATGTGTGATTACCGAATGGCCCATTCTAATCTCAAAGCAGATGCCCATTGAAAAACTGAATAGGTATCAATGGTATGCTATACATGTTTTAATTTTCCAAGTGCTACAAAATAGAACACACCCATTGGCATTAGATAACTTTTTTAAGTGCCTTTGGGTTACTTCTTGCTGGTAATGTTATTAATTATATAAAAAACAAGTAAGAATCGACTTATAATTGGCTTATTGTCATGAAATAAAAAGTCCTTAATAAAACTTTTGTTATTGACATGATGATTTTTGTAAAATTCTGAGAACTTCAAATGTTTCCAAAAAATAATTGATCAATATCAGAAATAAACTGTGATAGAGGACCTGGAAGAACTGTAAGGGATTATATGTATGTTATATATATGGAACGAAGCCTATTCCTAATTATATCTTATACAAGAATAAATATGAAGTCAATTCTGTATTATCTGATACAAATTCGGCAGAATAAATATGAAAAAAAAGATTCTACATGTTACAAATTGGTAACTATGTTGAGAAGTACTTTAAAATATCGTAGAAATATGACAGTAGAACATAATTCAGACTTTTGACAGAACAATAAGTTATTTGTACTACTCTGCATAAACCATCGGATTTAAACATGTACTTTATGATTTATTTGCATTAGCACAGAATAAAAGGTACTAGTATGTCTCATACAATGTGAGGAGGAATACAATTACCACTCTTTATAAGTTTAATTTTCTTTCGTTTGGGATGGTAGCTCTTACAATATCACAAATGAATTAGAATTATATCTTCATTACGGATAACTATACTTACATAATATGTTAATTTCATCCCTGATAAAAAAGAGGTTTATATGTTTGTATTTCCATCCTTTCTACCTCCTTCACTCTTGACGTGGGCTATGGGTTCCCAGGCAGTTAGCACCTGGTGATTTATGAGCTGGGACGAATCAGTTAGTTGGAGGAGGTAGTTGAGGGGTAAAGATATCTGGCATCTCTTTGAGATGGCAGCGCAAAGTCGGTCATACGACGACTAAGCAGCTCACGCTTTACTGCAGATTATGGATGGAACGAGAGGACTTGATCTCAAGGATCGGACAGAGTTGAAAATGTGGGCAGGTTATCTGCATCAGTGGCAGGGGTTGTACTGCACAACTGTGGATGAGAATGGGGCCTGGACCGCTAGGGTCAGAGGTAGAAGCAGAAACCCTTAAGGAGACTATCTGCTTCACTGGCAGGGGTGTCTGGTGGATTTGGGGGCTGGGACATAACCATGAGGTGGAGGAGGTTACTGGTGAGGTAAAGTGTCTGGGATCTCTTGGAGATGGCCACAGGCGGTGGGGTTAGAGGAACTCAACCACAGATGTTCGATTCCAGGTCTGTCCATTGAACTGGGCAATTGGATCTGGTGGCTAGGATGTAGATTGACAATCTGTAATTCTACTACCAGTTCCACTGTAAGGAGTGGCCTGTACACTCCAGTGAGTTCCTCTTGCATTTGGTATCTGTGAGCAATCGGTGACTCAGAGTAGGTAAGTGACAGATGCACATCTGTGGCATCTACTGGGGAGGAGTAGTCTGCTTGAGAGGGGGAATTAGCGGCAGATACCCTCCTGCAGATCAGTGGATGAACCACGGGGACGGGATCATGGCATTCAGAGTTACAGCTCAAGATCTGCAGTCATCTTATTAGAATCACCGGTATGAGCGGCCTTATGTGTGCTAGGGAGTTTTTTGCTTTGGGGACTGGTGTCAATCAATGAGTGGTTGGGTGTGGGATTTCTGGAGTTGGGATATGGGTGTAGGGACTCATAGGCAGATGTTCTGCTACAGATCTGTGAACGGAACTCAGGCACTCAGTGACTCGCTCTCCAGGCTCAGAGGTGGAGTTGTATATCTCTATTCCTCCTACCTGCTTCACTGCCATGAGAGCTATATGGTTTTACAGGGAGTTACAGGCCATTGTTGGGGCTGGGGCTGGGGCTGGGGCTGGGGCGGGGGCGAGGGCAAGGGCGGAGACAAATCAATGTGTGCAAGGAGGGAGGGGATGGGAGATATCGATAAGGTCTACTGGAGATGGGTGCACCCATGGTCCCATAGAGCGAGGCCTTAGGCTTGAAGCCTGCCGCGGATCGGTAAATGAAACTCGGCTCGACTGACAAGGATGAGAGACACAAGGCAACATCTGTGTTCATGCTACAGTGTCACTGGCGGCAGTGACCTGTGTGTTCCACTGACTATCTTAGGATAGAGACAGGGAACGAGATCTTGAAGATCAGAGTTAGAGGTTTACATGATTATATTTCCATCCTTTCTACCTCCTTCACTCTTGACGTGGGCTATGGGTTCCCAGGCAGTTAGCACCTGGTGATTTATGAGCTGGGACGAATCAGTTATTTGGAGGAGGTAGTTGAGGGGTAAAGATATCTGGCATCTCTTTGAGATGGCAGCGCAAAGTCGGTCATACGACGACTCAGCAGCTCATGCTTTACTGCAGATTATGGATGGAACGAGAGGACTTGATCTCAAGGATCGGACAGAGTTGAAAATGTGGGCAGGTTATCTGCATCAGTGGCAGGGGTTGTACTGCACAACTGTGGATGAGAATGGGGCCTGGACCGCTAGGGTCAGAGGTAGAAGCAGAAACCCTTAAGGAGACTATCTGCTTCACTGGCAGGGATGTCTGGTGGATTTGGAGGCTGGGACATAACCATGAGGTGGAGGAGGTTACTGGTGAGGTAAAGTGTCTGGGATCTCTTGGAGATGGCCACAGGCGGTGGGGTTAGAGGAACTCAACCACAGATGTTCGATTCCAGGTCTGTCCATTGAACTGGGCAATTGGATCTGGTGGCTAGGATGTAGATTGACAATCTGTAATTCTACTACCAGTTCCACTGTAAGGAGTGGCCTGTACACTCCAGTGAGTTCCTCTTGCATTTGGTATCTGTGAGCAATCGGTGACTCAGAGTAGGTAAGTGACAGATGCACATCTGTGGCATCTACTGGGGAGGAGTAGTCTGCTTGAGAGGGGGAATTAGCGGCAGATACCCTCCTGCAGATCAGTGGATGAACCACGGGGACCGGATCATGGCATTCAGAGTTACAGCTCAAGATCCGCAGTCATCTTATTTGAATCACCGGTATGAGCGGCCTTATGTGTGCTAGGGAGTTTCTTGCTTTGGGGACTGGTGTCAATCAATGAGTGGTTGGGTGTGGGATTTCTGGAGTTGGGATATGGGTGTAGGGACTCATAGGCAGATGTTCTGCTACAGATCTGTGAACGGAACTCAGGCATTCAGTGACTCGCTCTCCAGGCTCAGAGGTGGAGTTGTATATCTCTATTCCTCCTACCTGCTTCACTGCCATGAGAGCTATATGGTTTTACAGGGAGTTCCAGGCCATTGTTGGGGCTGGGGCTGGGGCTGGGGCGGGGGCGAGGGCAAGGGCGGAGACAAATCAATGTGTGCAAGGAGGGAGGGGATGGGAGATATCGATAAGGTCTACTGGAGATGGGTGCACCCATGGTCCCATAGAGCGAGGCCTTAGGCTTGAAGCCTGCCGCGGATCGGTAAATGAAACTCGGCTCGACTGACAAGGATGAGAGACACAAGGCAACATCTGTGTTCATGCTACAGCGTCACTGGCGGCAGTGACCTGTGTGTTCCACTGACTATCTTAGGATAGAGACAGGGAACGAGATCTTGAAGATCAGAGTTAGAGGTTTACATGATTATATTTCCATCCTTTCTACCTCCTTCACTCTTGACGTGGGCTATGGGTTCCCAGGCAGTTAGCACCTGGTGATTTATGAGCTGGGACGAATCAGTTATTTGGAGGAGGTAGTTGAGGGGTAAAGATATCTGGCATCTCTTTGAGATGGCAGCGCAAAGTCGGTCATACGACGACTCAGCAGCTCATGCTTTACTGCAGATTATGGATGGAACGAGAGGACTTGATCTCAAGGATCGGACAGAGTTGAAAATGTGGGCAGGTTATCTGCATCAGTGGCAGGGGTTGTACTGCACAACTGTGGATGAGAATGGGGCCTGGACCGCTAGGGTCAGAGGTAGAAGCAGAAACCCTTAAGGAGACTATCTGCTTCACTGGCAGGGATGTCTGGTGGATTTGGAGGCTGGGACATATCCATGAGGTGGAGGAGGTTACTGGTGAGGTAAAGTGTCTAGGATCTCTTGGAGATGGCCACAGGCGGTGGGGTTAGAGGAACTCAACCACAGATGTTCGATTCCAGGTCTGTCCGTTGAACTGGGCAATTGGATCTGGTGGCTAGGATGTAGATTGACAATCTGTAATTCTACTACCAGTTCCACTGTAAGGAGTGGCCTGTACACTCCAGTGAGTTCCTCTTGCATTTGGTATCTGTGAGCAATCGGTGACTCAGAGTAGGTAAGTGACAGATGCACATCTGTGGCATCTACTGGGGAGGAGTAGTCTGCTTGAGAGGGGGAATTAGCGGCAGATACCCTCCTGCAGATCAGTGGATGAACCACGGGGACGGGATCATGGCATTCAGAGTTACAGCTCAAGATCTGCAGTCATCTTATTTGAATCACCGGTATGAGCGGCCTTATGTGTGCTAGGGAGTTTCTTGCTTTGGGGACTGGTGTCAATCAATGAGTGGTTGGGTGTGGGATTTCTGGAGTTGGGATATGGGTGTAGGGACTCATAGGCAGATGTTCTGCTACAGATCTGTGAACGGAACTCAGGCACTCAGTGACTCGCTCTCCAGGCTCAGAGGTGGAGTTGTATATCTCTATTCCTCCTACCTGCTTCACTGCCATGAGAGCTATATGGTTTTACAGGGAGTGCCAGGCCATTGTTGGGGCTGGGGCTGGGGCTGGGGCTGGGGCGGGGGCGAGGGCAAGGGCGGAGACAAATCAATGTGTGCAAGGAGGGAGGGGATGGGAGATATCGATAAGGTCTACTGGAGATGGGTGCACCCATGGTCCCATAGAGCGAGGCCTTAGGCTTGAAGCCTGCCGCGGATCGGTAAATGAAACTCGGCTCGACTGACAAGGATGAGAGACACAAGGCAACATCTGTGTTCATGCTACAGCGTCACTGGCGGCAGTGACCTGTGTGTTCCACTGACTATCTTAGGATAGAGACAGGGAACGAGATCTTGAAGATCAGAGTTAGAGGTTTACATGATTATATTTCCATCCTTTCTACCTCCTTCACTCTTGACGTGGGCTATGGGTTCCCAGGCAGTTAGCACCTGGTGATTTATGAGCTGGGACGAATCAGTTATTTGGAGGAGGTAGTTGAGGGGTAAAGATATCTGGCATCTCTTTGAGATGGCAGCGCAAAGTCGGTCATACGACGACTCAGCAGCTCATGCTTTACTGCAGATTATGGATGGAACGAGAGGACTTGATCTCAAGGATCGGACAGAGTTGAAAATGTGGGCAGGTTATCTGCATCAGGGGCAGGGGTTGTACTGCACAACTGTGGATGAGAATGGGGCCTGGACCGCTAGGGTCAGAGGTAGAAGCAGAAACCCTTAAGGAGACTATCTGCTTCACTGGCAGGGATGTCTGGTGGATTTGGAGGCTGGGACATAACCATGAGGTGGAGGAGGTTACTGGTGAGGTAAAGTGTCTGGGATCTCTTGGAGATGGCCACAGGCGGTGGGGTTAGAGGAACTCAACCACAGATGTTCGATTCCAGGTCTGTCCATTGAACTGGGCAATTGGATCTGGTGGCTAGGATGTAGATTGACAATCTGTAATTCTACTACCAGTTCCACTGTAAGGAGTGGCCTGTACACTCCAGTGAGTTCCTCTTGCATTTGGTATCTGTGAGCAATCGGTGACTCAGAGTAGGTAAGTGACAGATGCACATCTGTGGCATCTACTGGGGAGGAGTAGTCTGCTTGAGAGGGGGAATTAGCGGCAGATACCCTCCTGCAGATCAGTGGATGAACCACGGGGACCGGATCATGGCATTCAGAGTTACAGCTCAAGATCCGCAGTCATCTTATTTGAATCACCGGTATGAGCGGCCTTATGTGTGCTAGGGAGTTTCTTGCTTTGGGGACTGGTGTCAATCAATGAGTGGTTGGGTGTGGGATTTCTGGAGTTGGGATATGGGTGTAGGGACTCATAGGCAGATGTTCTGCTACAGATCTGTGAACGGAACTCAGGCATTCAGTGACTCGCTCTCCAGGCTCAGAGGTGGAGTTGTATATCTCTATTCCTCCTACCTGCTTCACTGCCATGAGAGCTATATGGTTTTACAGGGAGTTCCAGGCCATTGTTGGGGCTGGGGCTGGGGCTGGGGCTAAGCTGGGGCTGGGGCATGGGCTGGGGCTGGGGCTGGGGCGGGGGCGGGGGCGAGGGCAAGGGCGGGGACAAATCAATGTGTGCAAGGAGGGAGGTGATGGGAGGTGTCGATGAGGTCTACTGGAGATGGGTGCACCCATGGTCCCATAGAGCGAGGCCTTAGGCTTGAAGCCTGCCGCGGATCGGTAAATGAAACTCGGCTCGACTGACAAGGATGAGAGACACAAGGCAACATCTGTGTTCATGCTACAGCGTCACTGGCAGCAGTGACCTGTGTGTTCCACTGACTATCTTAGGATAGAGACAGGGAACGAGATCTTGAAGATCAGAGTTAGAGGTTTACATGTTTATATTTCCATCCTTTCTACCTCCTTCACTCTTGACGTGGGCTATGGGTTCCCAGGCAGTTAGCACCTGGTGATTTATGAGCTGGGACGAATCAGTTAGTTGGAGGAGGTAGTTGAGGCATAAAGATTGTTGGCATCTCTTTGAGATGGCAGCGCAAAGTCGGTCATACGACGACTCAGCAGCTCATGCTTTACTGCAGATTATGGATGGAACGAGAGGACTTGATCTCAAGGATCGGACAGAGTTGAAAATGTGGGCAGGTTATCTGCATCAGTGGCAGGGGTTGTACTGCACAACTGTGGATGAGAATGGGGCCTGGACCGCTAGGGTCAGAGGTAGAAGCAGAAACCCTTAAGGAGACTATCTGCTTCACTGGCAGGGATGTCTGGTGGATTTGGGGGCTGGGACATAACTATGAGGTGGAGGAGGTTACTGGTGAGGTAAAGTGTCTGGGATCTCTTGGAGATGGCCACAGGCGGTGGGGTTAGAGGAACTCAACCACAGATGTTCGATTCCAGGTCTGTCCATTGAACTGGGCAATTGGATCTGGTGGCTAGGATGTAGATTGACAATCTGTAATTCTACTACCAGTTCCACTGTAAGGAGTGGCCTGTACACTCCAGTGAGTTCCTCTTGCATTTGGTATCTGTGAGCAATCGGTGACTCAGAGTAGGTAAGTGACAGATGCACATCTGTGGCATCTACTGGGGAGGAGTAGTCTGCTTGAGAGGGGGAATTAGCGGCAGATACCCTCCTGCAGATCAGTGGATGAACCACGGGGACCGGATCATGGCATTCAGAGTTACAGCTCAAGATCCGCAGTCATCTTATTTGAATCACCGGTATGAGCGGCCTTATGTGTGCTAGGGAGTTTCTTGCTTTGGGGACTGGTGTCAATCAATGAGTGGTTGGGTGTGGGATTTCTGGAGTTGGGATATGGGTGTAGGGACTCATAGGCAGATGTTCTGCTACAGATCTGTGAACGGAACTCAGGCACTCAGTGACTCGCTCTCCAGGCTCAGAGGTGGAGTTGTATATCTCTATTCCTCCTACCTGCTTCACTGCCATGAGAGCTATATGGTTTTACAGGGAGTTACAGGCCATTGTTGGGGCTGGGGCTGGGGCTGGGGCTAAGCTGGGGCTGGGGCATGGGCTGGGGCTGGGGCTGGGGCGGGGGCGGGAGCGAGGGCAAGGGCGGGGACAAATCAATGTGTGCAAGGAGGGAGGTGATGGGAGGTGTCGATGAGGTCTACTGGAGATGGGTGCACCCATGGTCCCATAGAGCGAGGCCTTAGGCTTGAAGCCTGCCGCGGATCGGTAAATGAAACTCGGCTCGACTGACAAGGATGAGAGACACAAGGCAACATCTGTGTTCATGCTACAGCGTCACTGGCAGCAGTGACCTGTGTGTTCCACTGACTATCTTAGGATAGAGACAGGGAACGAGATCTTGAAGATCAGAGTTAGAGGTTTACATGTTTATATTTCCATCCTTTCTACCTCCTTCACTCTTGACGTGGGCTATGGGTTCCCAGGCAGTTAGCACCTGGTGATTTATGAGCTGGGACGAATCAGTTAGTTGGAGGAGGTAGTTGAGGGGTAAAGATATCTGGCATCTCTTTGAGATGGCAGCGCAAATTCGGTCATATGACGACTCAGCAGCTCATGCTTTACTGCAGATTATGGATGGAACGAGAGGACTTGATCTCAAGGATCGGACAGAGTTGAAAATGTGGGCAGGTTATCTGCATCAGTGGCAGGGGTTGTACTGCACAACTGTGGATGAGAATGGGGCCTGGACCGCTAGGGTCAGAGGTAGAAGCAGAAACCCTTAAGGAGACTATCTGCTTCACTGGCAGGGGTGTCTGGTGGATTTGGGGGCTGGGACATAACCATGAGGTGGAGGAGGTTACTGGTGAGGTAAAGTGTCTGGGATCTCTTGGAGATGGCCACAGGCAGTGGGGTTAGAGGAACTCAACCACAGATGTTCGATTCCAGGTCTGTCCATTGAACTGGGCAATTGGATCTGGTGGCTAGGATGTAGATTGACAATCTGTAATTCTACTACCAGTTCCACTGTAAGGAGTGGCCTGTACACTCCAGTGAGTTCCTCTTGCATTTGGTATCTGTGAGCAATCGGTGACTCAGAGTAGGTAAGTGACAGATGCACATCTGTGGCATCTACTGGGGAGGAGTAGTCTGCTTGAGAGGGGGAATTAGCGGCAGATACCCTCCTGCAGATCAGTGGATGAACCACGGGGACCGGATCATGGCATTCAGAGTTACAGCTCAAGATCCGCAGTCATCTTATTTGAATCACCGGTATGAGCGGCCTTATGTGTGCTAGGGAGTTTCTTGCTTTGGGGACTGGTGTCAATCAATGAGTGGTTGGGTGTGGGATTTCTGGAGTTGGGATATGGGTGTAGGGACTCATAGGCAGATGTTCTGCTACAGATCTGTGAACGGAACTCAGGCACTCAGTGACTCGCTCTCCAGGCTCAGAGGTGGAGTTGTATATCTCTAGTCCTCCTACCTGCTTCACTGCCATGAGAGCTATATGGTTTTACAGGGAGTTCCAGGCCATTGTTGGGGCTGGGGCTGGGGCTGGGGCATGGGCTGGGGCTGGGGCATGGGCTGGGGCTGGGGCTGGGGCGGGGGCGGGGGCGAGGGCAAGGGCGGGGACAAATCAATGTGTGCAAGGAGGGAGGTGATGGGAGGTGTCGATGAGGTCTACTGGAGATGGGTGCACCCATGGTCCCATAGAGCGAGGCCTTAGGCTTGAAGCCTGCCGCGGATCGGTAAATGAAACTCGGCTCGACTGACAAGGATGAGAGACACAAGGCAACATCTGTGTTCATGCTACAGCGTCACTGGCGGCAGTGACCTGTGTGTTCCACTGACTATCTTAGGATAGAGACAGGGAACGAGATCTTGAAGATCAGAGTTAGAGGTTTACATGATTATATTTCCATCCTTTCTACCTCCTTCACTCTTGACGTGGGCTATGGGTTCCCAGGCAGTTAGCACCTGGTGATTTATGAGCTGGGACGAATCAGTTAGTTGGAGGAGGTAGTTGAGGGGTAAAGATATCTGGCATCTCTTTGAGATGGCAGCGCAAAGTCGGTCATACGACGACTCAGCAGCTCATGCTTTACTGCAGATTATGGATGGAACGAGAGGACTTGATCTCAAGGATCGGACAGAGTTGAAAATGTGGGCAGGTTATCTGCATCAGTGGCAGGGGTTGTACTGCACAACTGTGGATGAGAATGGGGCCTGGACCGCTAGGGTCAGAGGTAGAAGCAGAAACCCTTAAGGAGACTATCTGCTTCACTGGCAGGGGTGTCTGGTGGATTTGGGGGCTGGGACATAACCATGAGGTGGAGGAGGTTACTGGTGAGGTGAAGTGTCTGGGATCTCTTGGAGATGGCCACAGGCGGTGGGGTTAGAGGAACTCAACCACAGATGTTCGATTCCAGGTCTGTCCATTGAACTGGGCAATTGGATCTGGTGGCTAGGATGTAGATTGACAATCTGTAATTCTACTACCAGTTCCACTGTAAGGAGTGGCCTGAACACTCCAGTGAGTTCCTCTTGCATTTGGTATCTGTGAGCAATCGGTGACTCAGAGTAGGTAAGTGACAGATGCACATCTGTGGCATCTACTGGGGAGGAGTAGTCTGCTTGAGAGGGGGAATTAGCGGCTGATACCCTCCTGCAGATCAGTGGATGAACCACGGGGACCGGATCATGGCATTCAGAGTTACAGCTCAAGATCCGCAGTCATCTTATTTGAATCACCGGTATGAGCGGCCTTATGTGTGCTAGGGAGTTTCTTGCTTTGGGGACTGGTGTCAATCAATGAGTGGTTGGGTGTGGGATTTCTGGAGTTGGGATATGGGTGTAGGGACTCATAGGCAGATGTTCTGCTACAGATCTGTGAACGGAACTCAGGCACTCAGTGACTCGCTCTCCAGGCTCAGAGGTGGAGTTGTATATCTCTATTCCTCCTACCTGCTTCACTGCCATGAGAGCTATATGGTTTTACAGGGAGTTCCAGGCCATTGTTGGGGCTGGGGCTGGGGCTGGGGCTAAGCTGGGGCTGGGGCATGGGCTGGGGCTGGGCCTGGGGCGGGTGCGAGGGCAAGGGCGGGGACAAATCAATGTGTGCAAGGAGGGAGGGGATGGGAGATGTCGATGAGGTCTACTGGAGATGGGTGCACCCATGGTCCCATAGAGCGAGGCCTTAGGCTTGAAGCCTGCCGCGGATCGGTAAATGAAACTCGGCTCGACTGACAAGGATGAGAGACACAAGGCAACATCTGTGTTCATGCTACAGCGTCACTGGCGGCAGTGACCTGTGTGTTCCACTGACTATCTTAGGATAGAGACAGGGAACGAGATCTTGAAGATCAGAGTTAGAGGTTTACATGTTTATATTTCCAACCTTTCTACCTCCTTCACTCTTGACGTGGGCTATGGGTTCCCAGGCAGTTAGCACCTGGTGATTTATGAGCTGGGACGAATCAGTTAGTTGGAGGAGGTAGTTGAGGGGTAAAGATAGTTGGCATCTCTTTGAGATGGCAGCGCAAAGTCGGTCATACGACGACTCAGCAGCTCATGCTTTACTGCAGATTATGGATGGAACGAGAGGACTTGATCTCAAGGATCGGACAGAGTTGAAAATGTGGGCAGGTTATCTGCATCAGTGGCAGGGGTTGTACTGCACAACTGTGGATGAGAATGGGGCCTGGACCGCTAGGGTCAGAGGTAGAAGCAGAAACCCTTAAGGAGACTATCTGCTTCACTGGCAGGGGTGTCTGGTGGATTTGGGGGCTGGGACATAACCATGAGGTGGAGGAGGTTACTGGTGAGGTAAAGTGTCTGGGATCTCTTGGAGATGGCCACAGGCGGTGGGGTTAGAGGAAATCAACCACAGATGTTCGATTCCAGGTCTGTCCATTGAACTGGGCAATTGGATCTGGTGGCTAGGATGTAGATTGACAATCTGTAATTCTACTACCAGTTCCACTGTAAGGAGTGGCCTGTACACTCCAGTGAGTTCCTCTTGCATTTGGTATCTGTGAGCAATCGGTGACTCAGAGTAGGTAAGTGACAGATGCACATCTGTGGCATCTACTGGGGAGGAGTAGTCTGCTTGAGAGGGGGAATTAGCGGCAGATACCCTCCTGCAGATCAGTGGATGAACCACGGGGACCGGATCATGGCATTCAGAGTTACAGCTCAAGATCCGCAGTCATCTTATTTGAATCACCGGTATGAGCGGCCTTATGTGTGCTAGGGAGTTTCTTGCTTTGGGGACTGGTGTCAATCAATGAGTAGTTGGGTGTGGGATTTCTGGAGTTGGGATATGGGTGTAGGGACTCATAGGCAGATGTTCTGCTACAGATCTGTGAACGGAACTCAGGCACTCAATGACTTGCTCTCCAGGCTCAGAGGTGGAGTTGTATATCTCTATTCCTCCTACCTGCTTCACTGCCATGAGAGCTATATGGTTTTACAGGGAGTTCCAGGCCATTGTTGGGGCTGGGGCTGGGGCTGGGGCGGGGGCGAGGGCAAGGGCGGAGACAAATCAATGTGTGCAAGGAGGGAGGGGATGGGAGATATCGATAAGGTCTACTGGAGATGGGTGCACCCATGGTCCCATAGAGCGAGGCCTTAGGCTTGAAGCCTGCCGCGGATCGGTAAATGAAACTCGGCTCGACTGACAAGGATGAGAGACACAAGGCAACATCTGTGTTCATGCTACAGCGTCACTGGCGGCAGTGACCTGTGTGTTCCACTGACTATCTTAGGATAGAGACAGGGAACGAGATCTTGAAGATCAGAGTTAGAGGTTTACATGATTATATTTCCATCCTTTCTACCTCCTTCACTCTTGACGTGGGCTATGGGTTCCCAGGCAGTTAGCACCTGGTGATTTATGAGCTGGGACGAATCAGTTATTTGGAGGAGGTAGTTGAGGGGTAAAGATATCTGGCATCTCTTTGAGATGGCAGCGCAAAGTCGGTCATACGACGACTCAGCAGCTCATGCTTTACTGCAGATTATGGATGGAACGAGAGGACTTGATCTCAAGGATCGGACAGAGTTGAAAATGTGGGCAGGTTATCTGCATCAGTGGCAGGGGTTGTACTGCACAACTGTGGATGAGAATGGGGCCTGGACCGCTAGGGTCAGAGGTAGAAGCAGAAACCCTTAAGGAGACTATCTGCTTCACTGGCAGGGATGTCTGGTGGATTTGGAGGCTGGGACATATCCATGAGGTGGAGGAGGTTACTGGTGAGGTAAAGTGTCTAGGATCTCTTGGAGATGGCCACAGGCGGTGGGGTTAGAGGAACTCAACCACAGATGTTCGATTCCAGGTCTGTCCGTTGAACTGGGCAATTGGATCTGGTGGCTAGGATGTAGATTGACAATCTGTAATTCTACTACCAGTTCCACTGTAAGGAGTGGCCTGTACACTCCAGTGAGTTCCTCTTGCATTTGGTATCTGTGAGCAATCGGTGACTCAGAGTAGGTAAGTGACAGATGCACATCTGTGGCATCTACTGGGGAGGAGTAGTCTGCTTGAGAGGGGGAATTAGCGGCAGATACCCTCCTGCAGATCAGTGGATGAACCACGGGGACGGGATCATGGCATTCAGAGTTACAGCTCAAGATCTGCAGTCATCTTATTTGAATCACCGGTATGAGCGGCCTTATGTGTGCTAGGGAGTTTCTTGCTTTGGGGACTGGTGTCAATCAATGAGTGGTTGGGTGTGGGATTTCTGGAGTTGGGATATGGGTGTAGGGACTCATAGGCAGATGTTCTGCTACAGATCTGTGAACGGAACTCAGGCACTCAGTGACTCGCTCTCCAGGCTCAGAGGTGGAGTTGTATATCTCTATTCCTCCTACCTGCTTCACTGCCATGAGAGCTATATGGTTTTACAGGGAGTGCCAGGCCATTGTTGGGGCTGGGGCTGGGGCTGGGGCTGGGGCGGGGGCGAGGGCAAGGGCGGAGACAAATCAATGTGTGCAAGGAGGGAGGGGATGGGAGATATCGATAAGGTCTACTGGAGATGGGTGCACCCATGGTCCCATAGAGCGAGGCCTTAGGCTTGAAGCCTGCCGCGGATCGGTAAATGAAACTCGGCTCGACTGACAAGGATGAGAGACACAAGGCAACATCTGTGTTCATGCTACAGCGTCACTGGCGGCAGTGACCTGTGTGTTCCACTGACTATCTTAGGATAGAGACAGGGAACGAGATCTTGAAGATCAGAGTTAGAGGTTTACATGATTATATTTCCATCCTTTCTACCTCCTTCACTCTTGACGTGGGCTATGGGTTCCCAGGCAGTTAGCACCTGGTGATTTATGAGCTGGGACGAATCAGTTATTTGGAGGAGGTAGTTGAGGGGTAAAGATATCTGGCATCTCTTTGAGATGGCAGCGCAAAGTCGGTCATACGACGACTCAGCAGCTCATGCTTTACTGCAGATTATGGATGGAACGAGAGGACTTGATCTCAAGGATCGGACAGAGTTGAAAATGTGGGCAGGTTATCTGCATCAGTGGCAGGGGTTGTACTGCACAACTGTGGATGAGAATGGGGCCTGGACCGCTAGGGTCAGAGGTAGAAGCAGAAACCCTTAAGGAGACTATCTGCTTCACTGGCAGGGATGTCTGGTGGATTTGGAGGCTGGGACATATCCATGAGGTGGAGGAGGTTACTGGTGAGGTAAAGTGTCTAGGATCTCTTGGAGATGGCCACAGGCGGTGGGGTTAGAGGAACTCAACCACAGATGTTCGATTCCAGGTCTGTCCGTTGAACTGGGCAATTGGATCTGGTGGCTAGGATGTAGATTGACAATCTGTAATTCTACTACCAGTTCCACTGTAAGGAGTGGCCTGTACACTCCAGTGAGTTCCTCTTGCATTTGGTATCTGTGAGCAATCGGTGACTCAGAGTAGGTAAGTGACAGATGCACATCTGTGGCATCTACTGGGGAGGAGTAGTCTGCTTGAGAGGGGGAATTAGCGGCAGATACCCTCCTGCAGATCAGTGGATGAACCACGGGGACCGGATCATGGCATTCAGAGTTACAGCTCAAGATCCGCAGTCATCTTATTTGAATCACCGGTATGAGCGGCCTTATGTGTGCTAGGGAGTTTCTTGCTTTGGGGACTGGTGTCAATCAATGAGTGGTTGGGTGTGTGATTTCTGGAGTTGGGATATGGGTGTAGGGACTCATAGGCAGATGTTCTGCTACAGATCTGTGAACGGAACTCAGGCACTCAGTGACTCGCTCTCCAGGCTCAGAGGTGGAGTTGTATATCTCTATTCCTCCTACCTGCTTCACTGCCATGAGAGCTATATGGTTTTACAGGGAGTTCCAGGCCATTGTTGGGGCTGGGGCTGGGGCTGGGGCTAAGCTGGGGCTGGGGCATGGGCTGGGGCTGGGGCTGGGGCTGGGGCGGGTGCGAGGGCAAGGGCGGGGACAAATCAATGTGTGCAAGGAGGGAGGGGATGGGAGGTGTCGATGAGGTCTACTGGAGATGGGTGCACTCATGGTCCCATAGAGCGAGGCCTTAGGCTTGAAGCCTGCCGCGGATCGGTAAATGAAACTCGGCTCGACTGACAAGGATGAGAGACACAAGGCAACATCTGTGTTCATGCTACAGCGTCACTGGCGGCAGTGACCTGTGTGTTCCACTGACTATCTTAGGATAGAGACAGGGAACGAGATCTTGAAGATCAGAGTTAGAGGTTTACATGTTTATATTTCCATCCTTTCTACCTCCTTCACTCTTGACGTGGGCTATGGGTTCCCAGGCAGTTAGCACCTGGTGATTTATGAGCTGGGACGAATCAGTTAGTTGGCGGAGGTAGTTGAGGGGTAAAGATATCTGGCATCTCTTTGAGATGGCAGCGCAAAGTCGGTCATACGACGACTCAGCAGCTCATGCTTTACTGCAGATTATGGATGGAACGAGAGGACTTGATCTCAAGGATCGGACAGAGTTGAAAATGTGGGCAGGTTATCTGCATCAGTGGCAGGGGTTGTACTGCACAACTGTGGATGAGAATGGGGCCTGGACCGCTAGGGTCAGAGGTAGAAGCAGAAACCCTTAAGGAGACTATCTGCTTCACTGGCAGGGGTGTCTGGTGGATTTGGGGGCTGGGACATAACCATGAGGTGGAGGAGGTTACTGGTGAGGTAAAGTGTCTGGGATCTCTTGGAGATGGCCACAGGCGGTGGGGTTAGAGGAACTCAACCACAGATGTTCGATTCCAGGTCTGTCCATTGAACTGGGCAATTGGATCTGGTGGCTAGGATGTAGATTGACAATCTGTAATTCTACTACCAGTTCCACTGTAAGGAGTGGCCTGTACACTCCAGTGAGTTCCTCTTGCATTTGGTATCTGTGAGCAATCGGTGACTCAGAGTAGGTAAGTGACAGATGCACATCTGTGGCATCTACTGGGGAGGAGTAGTCTGCTTGAGAGGGGGAATTAGCGGCAGATACCCTCCTGCAGATCAGTGGATGAACCACAGGGACCGGATCATGGCATTCAGAGTTACAGCTCAAGATCCGCAGTCATCTTATTTGAATCACCGGTATGAGCGGCCTTATGTGTGCTAGGGAGTTTCTTGCTTTGGGGACTGGTGTCAATCAATGAGTGGTTGGGTGTGGGATTTCTGGAGTTAGGATATGGGTGTAGGGACTCATAGGCAGATGTTCTGCTACAGATCTGTGAACGGAACTCAGGCACTCAGTGACTCGCTCTCCAGGCTCAGAGGTGGAGTTGTATATCTCTATTCCTCCTACCTGCTTCACTGCCATGAGAGCTATATGGTTTTACAGGGAGTTCCAGGCCATTGTTGGGGCTGGGGCTGGGGCTGGGGCTGGGGCGGGGGCGAGGGCAAGGGCGGAGACAAATCAATGTGTGCAAGGAGGGAGGGGATGGGAGATATCGATAAGGTCTACTGGAGATGGGTGCACCCATGGTCCCATAGAGCGAGGCCTTAGGCTTGAAGCCTGCCGCGGATCGGTAAATGAAACTCGGCTCGACTGACAAGGATGAGAGACACAAGGCAACATCTGTGTTCATGCTACAGCGTCACTGGCGGCAGTGACCTGTGTGTTCCACTGACTATCTTAGGATAGAGACAGGGAACGAGATCTTGAAGATCAGAGTTAGAGGTTTACATGATTATATTTCCATCCTTTCTACCTCCTTCACTCTTGACGTGGGCTATGGGTTCCCAGGCAGTTAGCACCTGGTGATTTATGAGCTGGGACGAAGCAGTTATTTGGAGGAGGTAGTTGAGGGGTAAAGATATCTGGCATCTCTTTGAGATGGCAGCGCAAAGTCGGTCATACGACGACTCAGCAGCTCATGCTTTACTGCAGATTATGGATGGAACGAGAGGACTTGATCTCAAGGATCGGACAGAGTTGAAAATGTGGGCAGGTTATCTGCATCAGTGGCAGGGGTTGTACTGCACAACTGTGGATGAGAATGGGGCCTGGACCGCTAGGGTCAGAGGTAGAAGCAGAAACCCTTAAGGAGACTATCTGCTTCACTGGCAGGGATGTCTGGTGGATTTGGAGGCTGGGACATAACCATGAGGTGGAGGAGGTTACTGGTGAGGTAAAGTGTCTGGGATCTCTTGGAGATGGCCACAGGCGGTGGGGTTAGAGGAACTCAACCACAGATGTTCGATTCCAGGTCTGTCCGTTGAACTGGGCAATTGGATCTGGTGGCTAGGATGTAGATTGACAATCTGTAATTCTACTACCAGTTCCACTGTAAGGAGTGGCCTGTACACTCCAGTGAGTTCCTCTTGCATTTGGTATCTGTGAGCAATCGGTGACTCAGAGTAGGTAAGTGACAGATGCACATCTGTGGCATCTACTGGGGAGGAGTAGTCTGCTTGAGAGGGGGAATTAGCGGCAGATACCCTCCTGCAGATCAGTGGATGAACCACGGGGACCGGATCATGGCATTCAGAGTTACAGCTCAAGATCCGCAGTCATCTTATTTGAATCACCGGTATGAGCGGCCTTATGTGTGCTAGGGAGTTTCTTGCTTTGGGGACTGGTGTCAATCAATGAGTGGTTGGGTGTGTGATTTCTGGAGTTGGGATATGGGTGTAGGGACTCATAGGCAGATGTTCTGCTACAGATCTGTGAACGGAACTCAGGCACTCAGTGACTCGCTCTCCAGGCTCAGAGGTGGAGTTGTATATCTCTATTCCTCCTACCTGCTTCACTGCCATGAGAGCTATATGGTTTTACAGGGAGTTCCAGGCCATTGTTGGGGCTGGGGCTGGGGCTGGGGCTAAGCTGGGGCTGGGGCATGGGCTGGGGCTGGGGCTGGGGCTGGGGCGGGTGCGAGGGCAAGGGCGGGGACAAATCAATGTGTGCAAGGAGGGAGGGGATGGGAGGTGTCGATGAGGTCTACTGGAGATGGGTGCACTCATGGTCCCATAGAGCGAGGCCTTAGGCTTGAAGCCTGCCGCGGATCGGTAAATGAAACTCGGCTCGACTGACAAGGATGAGAGACACAAGGCAACATCTGTGTTCATGCTACAGCGTCACTGGCGGCAGTGACCTGTGTGTTCCACTGACTATCTTAGGATAGAGACAGGGAACGAGATCTTGAAGATCAGAGTTAGAGGTTTACATGTTTATATTTCCATCCTTTCTACCTCCTTCACTCTTGACGTGGGCTATGGGTTCCCAGGCAGTTAGCACCTGGTGATTTATGAGCTGGGACGAATCAGTTAGTTGGCGGAGGTAGTTGAGGGGTAAAGATATCTGGCATCTCTTTGAGATGGCAGCGCAAAGTCGGTCATACGACGACTCAGCAGCTCATGCTTTACTGCAGATTATGGATGGAACGAGAGGACTTGATCTCAAGGATCGGACAGAGTTGAAAATGTGGGCAGGTTATCTGCATCAGTGGCAGGGGTTGTACTGCACAACTGTGGATGAGAATGGGGCCTGGACCGCTAGGGTCAGAGGTAGAAGCAGAAACCCTTAAGGAGACTATCTGCTTCACTGGCAGGGGTGTCTGGTGGATTTGGGGGCTGGGACATAACCATGAGGTGGAGGAGGTTACTGGTGAGGTAAAGTGTCTGGGATCTCTTGGAGATGGCCACAGGCGGTGGGGTTAGAGGAACTCAACCACAGATGTTCGATTCCAGGTCTGTCCATTGAACTGGGCAATTGGATCTGGTGGCTAGGATGTAGATTGACAATCTGTAATTCTACTACCAGTTCCACTGTAAGGAGTGGCCTGTACACTCCAGTGAGTTCCTCTTGCATTTGGTATCTGTGAGCAATCGGTGACTCAGAGTAGGTAAGTGACAGATGCACATCTGTGGCATCTACTGGGGAGGAGTAGTCTGCTTGAGAGGGGGAATTAGCGGCAGATACCCTCCTGCAGATCAGTGGATGAACCACAGGGACCGGATCATGGCATTCAGAGTTACAGCTCAAGATCCGCAGTCATCTTATTTGAATCACCGGTATGAGCGGCCTTATGTGTGCTAGGGAGTTTCTTGCTTTGGGGACTGGTGTCAATCAATGAGTGGTTGGGTGTGGGATTTCTGGAGTTAGGATATGGGTGTAGGGACTCATAGGCAGATGTTCTGCTACAGATCTGTGAACGGAACTCAGGCACTCAGTGACTCGCTCTCCAGGCTCAGAGGTGGAGTTGTATATCTCTATTCCTCCTACCTGCTTCACTGCCATGAGAGCTATATGGTTTTACAGGGAGTTCCAGGCCATTGTTGGGGCTGGGGCTGGGGCTGGGGCTGGGGCGGGGGCGAGGGCAAGGGCGGAGACAAATCAATGTGTGCAAGGAGGGAGGGGATGGGAGATATCGATAAGGTCTACTGGAGATGGGTGCACCCATGGTCCCATAGAGCGAGGCCTTAGGCTTGAAGCCTGCCGCGGATCGGTAAATGAAACTCGGCTCGACTGACAAGGATGAGAGACACAAGGCAACATCTGTGTTCATGCTACAGCGTCACTGGCGGCAGTGACCTGTGTGTTCCACTGACTATCTTAGGATAGAGACAGGGAACGAGATCTTGAAGATCAGAGTTAGAGGTTTACATGATTATATTTCCATCCTTTCTACCTCCTTCACTCTTGACGTGGGCTATGGGTTCCCAGGCAGTTAGCACCTGGTGATTTATGAGCTGGGACGAAGCAGTTATTTGGAGGAGGTAGTTGAGGGGTAAAGATATCTGGCATCTCTTTGAGATGGCAGCGCAAAGTCGGTCATACGACGACTCAGCAGCTCATGCTTTACTGCAGATTATGGATGGAACGAGAGGACTTGATCTCAAGGATCGGACAGAGTTGAAAATGTGGGCAGGTTATCTGCATCAGTGGCAGGGGTTGTACTGCACAACTGTGGATGAGAATGGGGCCTGGACCGCTAGGGTCAGAGGTAGAAGCAGAAACCCTTAAGGAGACTATCTGCTTCACTGGCAGGGATGTCTGGTGGATTTGGAGGCTGGGACATATCCATGAGGTGGAGGAGGTTACTGGTGAGGTAAAGTGTCTGGGATCTCTTGGAGATGGCCACAGGCGGTGGGGTTAGAGGAACTCAAACACAGATGTTCGATTCCAGGTCTGTCCATTGAACTGGGCAATTGGATCTGGTGGCTAGGATGTAGATTGACAATCTGTAATTCTACTACCAGTTCCACTGTAAGGAGTGGCCTGTACACTCCAGTGAGTTCCTCTTGCATTTGGTATCTGTGAGCAATCGGTGACTCAGAGTAGGTAAGTGACAGATGCACATCTGTGGCATCTACTGGGGAGGAGTAGTCTGCTTGAGAGGGGGAATTAGCGGCAGATACCCTCCTGCAGATCAGTGGATGAACCACGGGGACGGGATCATGGCATTCAGAGTTACAGCTCAAGATCCGCAGTCATCTTATTTGAATCACCGGTATGAGCGGCCTTATGTGTGCTAGGGAGTTTCTTGCTTTGGGGACTGGTGTCAATCAATGAGTGGTTGGGTGTGGGATTTCTGGAGTTGGGATATGGGTGTAGGGACTCATAGGCAGATGTTCTGCTACAGATCTGTGAACGGAACTCAGGCACTCAGTGACTCGCTCTCCAGGCTCAGAGGTGGAGTTGTATATCTCTATTCCTCCTACCTGCTTCACTGCCATGAGAGCTATATGGTTTTACAGGGAGTTCCAGGCCATTGTTGGGGCTGGGGCTGGGGCTGGGGCTAAGCTGTGGCTGGGGCATGGGCTGGGGCTGGGGCTGGGGCGGGGGCGAGGGCAAGGGCGGGGACAAATCAATGTGTGCAAGGAGGGAGGTGATGGGAGGTGTCGATGAGGTCTACTGGAGATGGGTGCACCCATGGTCCCATAGAGCGAGGCCTTAGGCTTGAAGCCTGCCGCGGATCGGTAAATGAAACTCGGCTCCACTGACAAGGATGAGAGACACAAGGAAACATCTGTGTTCATGCTACAGCGTCACTGGCGGCAGTGACCTGTGTGTTCCACTGACTATCTTAGGATAGAGACAGGGAACGAGATCTTGAAGATCAGAGTTAGAGGTTTACATGTTTATATTTCCATCCTTTCTACCTCCTTCACTCTTGACGTGGGCTATGGGTTCCCAGGCAGTTAGCACCTGGTGATTAATGAGCTGGGACGAATCAGTTAGTTGGAGGAGGTAGTTGAGGGGTAAAGATATCTGGCATCTCTTTGAGATGGCAGCGCAAAGTCGGTCATACGACGACTCAGCAGCTCATGCTTTACTGCAGATTATGGATGGAACGAGAGGACTTGATCTCAAGGATCGGACAGAGTTGAAAATGTGGGCAGGTTATCTGCATCAGTGGCAGGGGTTGTACTGCACAACTGTGGATGAGAATGGGGCCTGGACCGCTAGGGTCAGAGGTAGAAGCAGAAACCCTTAAGGAGACTATCTGCTTCACTGGCAGGGGTGTCTGGTGGATTTGGGGGCTGGGACATAACCATGAGGTGGAGGAGGTTACTGGTGAGGTAAAGTGTCTGGGATCTCTTGGAGATGGCCACAGGCGGTGGGGTTAGAGGAACTCAACCACAGATGTTCGATTCCAGGTCTGTCCATTGAACTGGGCAATTGGATCTGGTGGCTAGGATGTAGATTGACAATCTGTAATTCTACTACCAGTTCCACTGTAAGGAGTGGCCTGTACACTCCAGTGAGTTCCTCTTGCATTTGGTATCTGTGAGCAATCGGTGACTCAGAGTAGGTAAGTGACAGATGCACATCTGTGGCATCTACTGGGGAGGAGTAGTCTGCTTGAGAGGGGGAATTAGCGGCAGATACCCTCCTGCAGATCAGTGGATGAACCACGGGGACCGGATCATGGCATTCAGAGTTACAGCTCAAGATCCGCAGTCATCTTATTTGAATCACCGGTATGAGCGGCCTTATGTGTGCTAGGGAGTTTCTTGCTTTGGGGACTGGTGTCAATCAATGAGTGGTTGGGTGTGGGATTTCTGGAGTTGGGATATGGGTGTAGGGACTCATAGGCAGATGTTCTGCTACAGATCTGTGAACGGAACTCAGGCACTCAGTGACTCGCTCTCCAGGCTCAGAGGTGGAGTTGTATATCTCTATTCCTCCTACCTGCTTCACTGCCATGAGAGCTATACGGTTTTACAGGGAGTTCCAGGCCATTGTTGGGGCTGGGGCTGGGGCTGGGGCTAAGCTGGGGCTGGGGCATGGGCTGGGGCTGGGGCTGGGGCTGGGGCGGGGGCGGGGGCGAGGGCAAGGGCGGGGACAAATCAATGTGTGCAAGGAGGGAGGTGATGGGAGGTGTCGATGAGGTCTACTGGAGATGGGTGCACCCATGGTCCCATAGAGCGAGGCCTTAGGCTTGAAGCCTGCTGCGGATCGGTAAATGAAACTCGGCTCGACTGACAAGGATGAGAGACACAAGGCAACATCTGTGTTCATGCTACAGCGTCACTGGCGGCAGTGACCTGTGTGTTCCACTGACTATCTTAGGATAGAGACAGGGAACGAGATCTTGAAGATCAGAGTTAGAGGTTTACATGATTATATTTCCATCCTTTCTACCTCCTTCACTCTTGACGTGGGCTATGGGTTCCCAGGCAGTTAGCACCTGGTGATTTATGAGCTGGGACGAATCAGTTAGTTGGAGGAGGTAGTTGAGGGGTAAAGATATCTGGCATCTCTTTGAGATGGCAGCGCAAAGTCGGTCATACGACGACTCAGCAGCTCATGCTTTACTGCAGATTATGGATGGAACGAGAGGACTTGATCTCAAGGATCGGACAGAGTTGAAAATATGGGCAGGTTATCTGCATCAGTGGCAGGGGTTGTACTGCACAACTGTGGATGAGAATGGGGCCTGGACCGCTAGGGTCAGAGGTAGAAGCAGAAACCCTTAAGGAGACTATCTGCTTCACTGGCAGGGATGTCTGGTGGATTTTGGGGCTGGGACATAACCATGAGTTGGAGGAGGTTACTGGTGAGGAAAAGTGTCTGGGATCTCTTGGAGATGGCCACAGGCGGTGGGGTTAGAGGAACTCAACCACAGATGTTCGATTCCAGGTCTGTCCATTGAACTGGGCAATTGGATCTGGTGGCTAGGATGTAGATTGACAATCTGTAATTCTACTACCAGTTCCACTGTAAGGAGTGGCCTGAACACTCCAGTGAGTTCCTCCTGCATTTGGTATCTGTGAGCAATCGGTGACTCAGAGTAGGTAAGTGACAGATGCACATCTGTGGCATCTACTGGGGAGGAGTAGTCTGCTTGAGAGGGGGAATTAGCGGCTGATACCCTCCTGCAGATCAGTGGATGAACCACGGGGACCGGATCATGGCATTCAGAGTTACAGCTCAAGATCCGCAGTCATCTTATTTGAATCACCGGTATGAGCGGCCTTATGTGTGCTAGGGAGTTTCTTGCTTTGGGGACTGGTGTCAATCAATGAGTGGTTGGGTGTGGGATTTCTGGAGTTGGGATATGGGTGTAGGGACTCATAGGCAGATGTTCTGCTACAGATCTGTGAACGGAACTCAGGCACTCAGTGACTCGCTCTCCAGGCTCAGAGGTGGAGTTGTATATCTCTATTCCTCCTACCTGCTTCACTGCCATGAGAGCTATATGGTTTTACAGGGAGTTCCAGGCCATTGTTGGGGCTGGGGCTGGGGCTGGGGCTAAGCTGTGGCTGGGGCATGGGCTGGGGCTGGAGCTGGGGCGGGGGCGAGGGCAAGGGCGGGGACAAATCAATGTGTGCAAGGAGGGAGGGGATGGGAGATGTCGATGAGGTCTACTGGAGATGGGTGCACCCATGGTCCCATAGAGCGAGGCCTTAGGCTTGAAGCCTGCCGCGGATCGGTAAATGAAACTCGGCTCGACTGACAAGGATGAGAGACACAAGGCAACATCTGTGTTCATGCTACAGCGTCACTGGCGGCAGTGACCTGTGTGTTCCACTGACTATCTTAGGATAGAGACAGGGAACGAGATCTTGAAGATCAGAGTTAGAGGTTTACATGATTATATTTCCATCCTTTCTACCTCCTTCACTCTTGACGTGGGCTATGGGTTCCCAGGCAGTTAGCACCTGGTGATTTATGAGCTGGGACGAATCAGTTAGTTGGAGGAGGTAGTTGAGGGGTAAAGATATCTGGCATCTCTTTGAGATGGCAGCGCAAAGTCGGTCATACGACGACTCAGCAGCTCATGCTTTACTGCAGATTATGGATGGAACGAGAGGACTTGATCTCAAGGATCGGACAGAGTTGAATATGTGGGCAGGTTATCTGCATAAGTGGCAGGGGTTGTACTGCACAACTGTGGATGAGAATGGGGCCTGGACCGCTAGGGTCAGAGGTAGAAGCAGAAACCCTTAAGGAGACTATCTGCTTCACTGGCAGGGATGTCTGGTGGATTTGGGGGCTGGGACATAACCATGAGGTGGAGGAGGTTACTGGTGAGGTAAAGTGTCTGGGATCTCTTGGAGATGGCCACAGGCGGTGGGGTTAGAGGAACTCAAACACAGATGTTCGATTCCAGGTCTGTCCATTGAACTGGGCAATTGGATCTGGTGGCTAGGATGTAGATTGACAATCTGTAATTCTACTACCAGTTCCACTGTAAGGAGTGGCCTGTACACTCCAGTGAGTTCCTCTTGCATTTGGTATCTGTGAGCAATCGGTGACTCAGAGTAGGTAAGTGACAGATGCACATCTGTGGCATCTACTGGGGAGGAGTAGTCTGCTTGAGAGGGGGAATTAGCGGCAGATACCCTCCTGCAGATCAGTGGATGAACCACGGGGACCGGATCATGGCATTCAGAGTTACAGCTCAAGACCCGCAGTCATCTTATTTGAATCACCGGTATGAGCGGCCTTATGTGTGCTAGGGAGTTTCTTGCTTTGGGGACTGGTGTCAATCAATGAGTGGTTGGGTGTGGGATTTCTGGAGTTGGGATATGGGTGTAGGGACTCATAGGCAGATGTTCTGCTACAGATCTGTGAACGGAACTCAGGCACTCAGTGACTCGCTCTCCAGGCTCAGAGGTGGAGTTGTATATCTCTATTCCTCCTACCTGCTTCACTGCCATGAGAGCTATATGGTTTTACAGGGAGTTCCAGGCCATTGTTGGGGCTGGGGCTGGGGCTGGGGCATGGGCTGGGGCTGGGGCATGGGCTGGGGCTGGGGCTGGGGCGGGGGCGGGGGCGAGGGCAAGGGCGGGGACAAATCAATGTGTGCAAGGAGGGAGGTGATGGGAGGTGTCGATGAGGTCTACTGGAGATGGGTGCACCCATGGTCCCATAGAGCGAGGCCTTAGTCTTGAAGCCTGCCGCGGATCGGTAAATGAAACTCGGCTCGACTGACAAGGATGAGAGACACAAGGCAACATCTGTGTTCATGCTACAGCGTCACTGGCGGCAGTGACCTGTGTGTTCCACTGACTATCTTAGGATAGAGACAGGGAACGAGATCTTGAAGATCAGAGTTAGAGGTTTACATGTTTATATTTCCATCCTTTCTACCTCCTTCACTCTTGACGTGGGCTATGGGTTCCCAGGCAGTTAGCACCTGGTGATTTCTGAGCTGGGACGAATCAGTTAGTTGGAGGAGGTAGTTGAGGGGTAAAGATATCTGGCATCTCTTTGACATGGCAGCGCAAAGTCGGTCATAAGACGACTCAGCAGCTCATGCTTTACTGCAGATTATGGATGGAACGAGAGGACTTGATCTCAAGGATCAGACAGAGTTGAAAATGTGGGCAGGTTATCTGCATCAGTGGCAGGGGTTGTACTGCACAACTGTGGATGAGAATGGGGCCTGGACCGCTAGGGTCAGAGGTAGAAGCAGAAACCCTTAAGGAGACTATCTGCTTCACTGGCAGGGGTGTCTGGTGGATTTGGGAGCTGGGACATAACCATGAGGTGGAGGAAGTTACTGGTGAGGTAAAGTGTCTGGGATCTCTTGGAGATGGCCACAGGCGGTGGGGTTAGAGGAACTCAACCACAGATGTTCGATTCCAGGTCTGTCCATTGAACTGGGCAATTGGATCTGGTGGCTAGGATGTAGATTGACAATCTGTAATTCTACTACCAGTTCCACTGTAAGGAGTGGCCTGTACACTCCAGTGAGTTCCTCTTGCATTTGGTATCTGTGAGCAATCGGTGACTCAGAGTAGGTAAGTGACAGATGCACATCTGTGGCATCTACTGGGGAGGAGTAGTCTGCTTGAGAGGGGGAATTAGCGGCAGATACCCTCCTGCAGATCAGTGGATGAACCACGGGGACCGGATCATGGCATTCAGAGTTACAGCTCAAGATCCGCAGTCATCTTATTTGAATCACCGGTATGAGTGGCCTTATGTGTGCTAGGGAGTTTCTTGCTTTGGGGACTGGTGTCAATCAATGAGTGGTTGGGTGTGGGATTTCTGGAGTTGGGATATGGGTGTAGGGACTCATAGGCAGATGTTCTGCTACAGATCTGTGAACGGAACTCAGGCACTCAGTGACTCGCTCTCCAGGCTCAGAGGTGGAGTTGTATATCTCTATTCCTCCTACCTGCTTCACTGCCATGAGAGCTATACGGTTTTACAGGGAGTTCCAGGCCATTGTTGGGGCTGGGGCTGGGGCTGGGGCTAAGCTGGGGCTGGGGCATGGGCTGGGGCTGGGGCTGGGGCTGGGGCGGGGGCGGGGGCGAGGGCAAGGGCGGGGACAAATCAATGTGTGCAAGGAGGGAGGTGATGGGAGGTGTCGATGAGGTCTACTGGAGATGGGTGCACCCATGGTCCCATAGAGCGAGGCCTTAGGCTTGAAGCCTGCTGCGGATCGGTAAATGAAACTCGGCTCGACTGACAAGGATGAGAGACACAAGGCAACATCTGTGTTCATGCTACAGCGTCACTGGCGGCAGTGACCTGTGTGTTCCACTGACTATCTTAGGATAGAGACAGGGAACGAGATCTTGAAGATCAGAGTTAGAGGTTTACATGATTATATTTCCATCCTTTCTACCTCCTTCACTCTTGACGTGGGCTATGGGTTCCCAGGCAGTTAGCACCTGGTGATTTATGAGCTGGGACGAATCAGTTAGTTGGAGGAGGTAGTTGAGGGGTAAAGATATCTGGCATCTCTTTGAGATGGCAGCGCAAAGTCGGTCATACGACGACTCAGCAGCTCATGCTTTACTGCAGATTATGGATGGAACGAGAGGACTTGATCTCAAGGATCGGACAGAGTTGAAAATATGGGCAGGTTATCTGCATCAGTGGCAGGGGTTGTACTGCACAACTGTGGATGAGAATGGGGCCTGGACCGCTAGGGTCAGAGGTAGAAGCAGAAACCCTTAAGGAGACTATCTGCTTCACTGGCAGGGATGTCTGGTGGATTTTGGGGCTGGGACATAACCATGAGTTGGAGGAGGTTACTGGTGAGGAAAAGTGTCTGGGATCTCTTGGAGATGGCCACAGGCGGTGGGGTTAGAGGAACTCAACCACAGATGTTCGATTCCAGGTCTGTCCATTGAACTGGGCAATTGGATCTGGTGGCTAGGATGTAGATTGACAATCTGTAATTCTACTACCAGTTCCACTGTAAGGAGTGGCCTGAACACTCCAGTGAGTTCCTCCTGCATTTGGTATCTGTGAGCAATCGGTGACTCAGAGTAGGTAAGTGACAGATGCACATCTGTGGCATCTACTGGGGAGGAGTAGTCTGCTTGAGAGGGGGAATTAGCGGCTGATACCCTCCTGCAGATCAGTGGATGAACCACGGGGACCGGATCATGGCATTCAGAGTTACAGCTCAAGATCCGCAGTCATCTTATTTGAATCACCGGTATGAGCGGCCTTATGTGTGCTAGGGAGTTTCTTGCTTTGGGGACTGGTGTCAATCAATGAGTGGTTGGGTGTGGGATTTCTGGAGTTGGGATATGGGTGTAGGGACTCATAGGCAGATGTTCTGCTACAGATCTGTGAACGGAACTCAGGCACTCAGTGACTCGCTCTCCAGGCTCAGAGGTGGAGTTGTATATCTCTATTCCTCCTACCTGCTTCACTGCCATGAGAGCTATATGGTTTTACAGGGAGTTCCAGGCCATTGTTGGGGCTGGGGCTGGGGCTGGGGCTAAGCTGTGGCTGGGGCATGGGCTGGGGCTGGAGCTGGGGCGGGGGCGAGGGCAAGGGCGGGGACAAATCAATGTGTGCAAGGAGGGAGGGGATGGGAGATGTCGATGAGGTCTACTGGAGATGGGTGCACCCATGGTCCCATAGAGCGAGGCCTTAGGCTTGAAGCCTGCCGCGGATCGGTAAATGAAACTCGGCTCGACTGACAAGGATGAGAGACACAAGGCAACATCTGTGTTCATGCTACAGCGTCACTGGCGGCAGTGACCTGTGTGTTCCACTGACTATCTTAGGATAGAGACAGGGAACGAGATCTTGAAGATCAGAGTTAGAGGTTTACATGATTATATTTCCATCCTTTCTACCTCCTTCACTCTTGACGTGGGCTATGGGTTCCCAGGCAGTTAGCACCTGGTGATTTATGAGCTGGGACGAATCAGTTAGTTGGAGGAGGTAGTTGAGGGGTAAAGATATCTGGCATCTCTTTGAGATGGCAGCGCAAAGTCGGTCATACGACGACTCAGCAGCTCATGCTTTACTGCAGATTATGGATGGAACGAGAGGACTTGATCTCAAGGATCGGACAGAGTTGAATATGTGGGCAGGTTATCTGCATAAGTGGCAGGGGTTGTACTGCACAACTGTGGATGAGAATGGGGCCTGGACCGCTAGGGTCAGAGGTAGAAGCAGAAACCCTTAAGGAGACTATCTGCTTCACTGGCAGGGATGTCTGGTGGATTTGGGGGCTGGGACATAACCATGAGGTGGAGGAGGTTACTGGTGAGGTAAAGTGTCTGGGATCTCTTGGAGATGGCCACAGGCGGTGGGGTTAGAGGAACTCAAACACAGATGTTCGATTCCAGGTCTGTCCATTGAACTGGGCAATTGGATCTGGTGGCTAGGATGTAGATTGACAATCTGTAATTCTACTACCAGTTCCACTGTAAGGAGTGGCCTGTACACTCCAGTGAGTTCCTCTTGCATTTGGTATCTGTGAGCAATCGGTGACTCAGAGTAGGTAAGTGACAGATGCACATCTGTGGCATCTACTGGGGAGGAGTAGTCTGCTTGAGAGGGGGAATTAGCGGCAGATACCCTCCTGCAGATCAGTGGATGAACCACGGGGACCGGATCATGGCATTCAGAGTTACAGCTCAAGACCCGCAGTCATCTTATTTGAATCACCGGTATGAGCGGCCTTATGTGTGCTAGGGAGTTTCTTGCTTTGGGGACTGGTGTCAATCAATGAGTGGTTGGGTGTGGGATTTCTGGAGTTGGGATATGGGTGTAGGGACTCATAGGCAGATGTTCTGCTACAGATCTGTGAACGGAACTCAGGCACTCAGTGACTCGCTCTCCAGGCTCAGAGGTGGAGTTGTATATCTCTATTCCTCCTACCTGCTTCACTGCCATGAGAGCTATATGGTTTTACAGGGAGTTCCAGGCCATTGTTGGGGCTGGGGCTGGGGCTGGGGCATGGGCTGGGGCTGGGGCATGGGCTGGGGCTGGGGCTGGGGCGGGGGCGGGGGCGAGGGCAAGGGCGGGGACAAATCAATGTGTGCAAGGAGGGAGGTGATGGGAGGTGTCGATGAGGTCTACTGGAGATGGGTGCACCCATGGTCCCATAGAGCGAGGCCTTAGTCTTGAAGCCTGCCGCGGATCGGTAAATGAAACTCGGCTCGACTGACAAGGATGAGAGACACAAGGCAACATCTGTGTTCATGCTACAGCGTCACTGGCAGCAGTGACCTGTGTGTTCCACTGACTATCTTAGGATAGAGACAGGGAACGAGATCTTGAAGATCAGAGTTAGAGGTTTACATGTTTATATTTCCATCCTTTCTACCTCCTTCACTCTTGACGTGGGCTATGGGTTCCCAGGCAGTTAGCACCTGGTGATTTCTGAGCTGGGACGAATCAGTTAGTTGGAGGAGGTAGTTGAGGGGTAAAGATATCTGGCATCTCTTTGACATGGCAGCGCAAAGTCGGTCATAAGACGACTCAGCAGCTCATGCTTTACTGCAGATTATGGATGGAACGAGAGGACTTGATCTCAAGGATCAGACAGAGTTGAAAATGTGGGCAGGTTATCTGCATCAGTGGCAGGGGTTGTACTGCACAACTGTGGATGAGAATGGGGCCTGGACCGCTAGGGTCAGAGGTAGAAGCAGAAACCCTTAAGGAGACTATCTGCTTCACTGGCAGGGGTGTCTGGTGGATTTGGGAGCTGGGACATAACCATGAGGTGGAGGAAGTTACTGGTGAGGTAAAGTGTCTGGGATCTCTTGGAGATAGCCACAGGCGGTGGGGTTAGAGGAACTCAAACACAGATGTTCGATTCCAGGTCTGTCTATTGAACTGGGCAATTGGATCTGGTGGCTAGGATGTAGATTGACAATCTGTAATTCTACTACCAGTTCCACTGTAAGGAGTGGCCTGTACACTCCAGTGAGTTCCTCTTGCATTTGGTATCTGTGAGCAATCGGTGACTCAGAGTAGGTAAGTGACAGATGCACATCTGTGGCATCTACTGGGGAGGAGTAGTCTGCTTGAGAGGGGGAATTAGCGGCAGATACCCTCCTGCAGATCAGTGGATGAACCACGGGGACCGGATCATGGCATTCAGAGTTACAGCTCAAGATCCGCAGTCATCTTATTTGAATCACCGGTATGAGCGGCCTTATGTGTGCTAGGGAGTTTCTTGCTTTGGGGACTGGTGTCAATCAATGAGTGGTTGGGTGTGGGATTTCTGGTGTTGGGATATGGGTGTAGGGACTCATAGGCAGATGTTCTGCTACAGATCTGTGAACGGAACTCAGGCACTCAGTGACTCGCTCTCCAGGCTCAGAGGTGGAGTTGTATATCTCTATTCCTCCTACCTGCTTCACTGCCATGAGAGCTATATGGTTTTACAGGGAGTTCCAGGCCATTGTTGGGGCTGGGGCTGGGGCTGGGGCTAAGCTGTGGCTGGGTCATGGGCTGGGGCTGGAGCTGGGGCGGGGGCGAGGGCAAGGGCGGGGACAAATCAATGTGTGCAAGGAGGGAGGGGATGGGAGATGTCGATGAGGTCTACTGGAGATGGGTGCACCCATGGTCCCATAGAGCGAGGCCTTAGGCTTGAAGCCTGCCGCGGATCGGTAAATGAAACTCGGCTCGACTGACAAGGATGAGAGACACAAGGCAACATCTGTGTTCATGCTACAGCGTCACTGGCGGCAGTGACCTGTGTGTTCCACTGACTATCTTAGGATAGAGACAGGGAACGAGATCTTGAAGATCAGAGTTAGAGGTTTACATGTTTATATTTCCATCCTTTCTACCTCCTTCACTCTTGACGTGGGCTATGGGTTCCCAGGCAGTTAGCACCTGGTGATTTATGAGCTGGGACGAATCAGTTAGTTGGAGGAGGTAGTTGAGGGGTAAAGATATCTGGCATCTCTTTGAGATGGCAGCGCAAAGTCGGTCATACGACGACTCAGCAGCTCATGCTTTACTGCAGATTATGGATGGAACGAGAGGACTTGATCTCAAGGATCGGACAGAGTTGAAAATGTGGGCAGGTTATCTGCATCAGTGGCAGGGGTTGTACTGCACAACTGTGGATGAGAATGGGGCCTGGACCGCTAGGGTCAGAGGTAGAAGCAGAAACCCTTAAGGAGACTATCTGCTTCACTGGCAGGGATGTCTGGTGGATTTGGGGGCTGGGACATAACCATGAGGTGGAGGAGGTTACTGGTGAGGTAAAGTGTCTGGGATCTCTTGGAGATGGCCACAGGCGGTGGGGTTAGAGGAACTCAACCACAGATGTTCGATTCCAGGTCTGTCCATTGAACTGGGCAATTGGATCTGGTGGCTAGGATGTAGATTGACAATCTGTAATTCTACTACCAGTTCCACTGTAAGGAGTGGCCTGTACACTCCAGTGAGTTCCTCTTGCATTTGGTATCTGTGAGCAATCGGTGACTCAGAGTAGGTAAGTGACAGATGCACATCTGTGGCATCTACTGGGGAGGAGTAGTCTGCTTGAGAGGGGGAATTAGCGGCAGATACCCTCCTGCAGATCAGTGGATGAACCACGGGGACCGGATCATGGCATTCAGAGTTACAGCTCAAGATCCGCAGTCATCTTATTTGAATCACCGGTATGAGCGGCCTTATGTGTGCTAGGGAGTTTCTTGCTTTGGGGACTGGTGTCAATCAATGAGTGGTTGGGTGTGGGATTTCTGGAGTTGGGATATGGGTGTAGGGACTCATAGGCAGATGTTCTGCTACAGATCTGTGAACGGAACTCAGGCACTCAGTGACTCGCTCTCCAGGCTCAGAGGTGGAGTTGTATATCTCTATTCCTCCTACCTGCTTCACTGCCATGAGAGCTATATGGTTTTACAGGGAGTTCCAGGCCATTGTTGGGGCTGGGGCTGGGGCTGGGGCATGGGCTGGGGCTGGGGTATGGGCTGGGGCTGGGGCATGGGCTGGGGCTGGGGCTGGGGCGGGGGCGGGGGCGAGGGCAAGGGCGGGGACAAATCAATGTGTGCAAGGAGGGAGGTGATGGGAGGTGTCGATGAGGTCTACTGGAGATGGGTGCACCCATGGTCCCATAGAGCGAGGCCTTAGGCTTGAAGCCTGCCGCGGATCGGTAAATGAAACTCGGCTCGACTGACAAGGATGAGAGACACAAGGCAACATCTGTGTTCATGCTACAGCGTCACTGGCAGCAGTGACCTGTGTGTTCCACTGACTATCTTAGGATAGAGACAGGGAACGAGATCTTGAAGATCAGAGTTAGAGGTTTACATGTTTATATTTCCATCCTTTCTACCTCCTTCACTCTTGACGTGGGCTATGGGTTCCCAGGCAGTTAGCACCTGGTGATTTATGAGCTGGGACGAATCAGTTAGTTGGAGGAGGTAGTTGAGGGGTAAAGATATCTGGCATCTCTTTGAGATGGCAGCGCAAAGTCGGTCATAAGACGACTCAGCAGCTCATGCTTTACTGCAGATTATGGATGGAACGAGAGGACTTGATCTCAAGGATCAGACAGAGTTGAAAATGTGGGCAGGTTATCTGCATCAGTGGCAGGGGTTGTACTGCACAACTGTGGATGAGAATGGGGCCTGGACCGCTAGGGTCAGAGGTAGAAGCAGAAACCCTTAAGGAGACTATCTGCTTCACTGGCAGGGGTGTCTGGTGGATTTGGGGGCTGGGACATTACCATGAGGTGGAGGAGGTTACTGGTGAGGTAAAGTGTCTGGGATCTCTTGGAGATGGCCACAGGCGGTGGGGTTAGAGGAACTCAAACACAGATGTTCGATTCCAGGTCTGTCCATTGAACTGGGCAATTGGATCTGGTGGCTAGGATGTAGATTGACAATCTGTAATTCTACTACCAGTTCCACTGTAAGGAGTGGCCTGTACACTCCAGTGAGTTCCTCTTGCATTTGGTATCTGTGAGCAATCGGTGACTCAGAGTAGGTAAGTGACAGATGCACATCTGTGGCATCTACTGGGGAGGAGTAGTCTGCTTGAGAGGGGGAATTAGCGGCAGATACCCTCCTGCAGATCAGTGGATGAACCACGGGGACCGGATCATGGCATTCAGAGTTACAGCTCAAGATCCGCAGTCATCTTATTTGAATCACCGGTATGAGCGGCCTTATGTGTGCTAGGGAGTTTCTTGCTTTGGGGACTGGTGTCAATCAATGAGTGGTTGGGTGTGGGATTTCTGGTGTTGGGATATGGGTGTAGGGACTCATAGGCAGATGTTCTGCTACAGATCTGTGAACGGAACTCAGGCACTCAGTGACTCGCTCTCCAGGCTCAGAGGTGGAGTTGTATATCTCTATTCCTCCTACCTGCTTCACTGCCATGAGAGCTATATGGTTTTACAGGGAGTTCCAGGCCATTGTTGGGGCTGGGGCTGGGGCTGGGGCTAAGCTGTGGCTGGGGCATGGGCTGGGGCTGGAGCTGGGGCGGGGGCGAGGGCAAGGGCGGGGACAAATCAATGTGTGCAAGGAGGGAGGGGATGGGAGATGTCGATGAGGTCTACTGGAGATGGGTACACCCATGGTCCCATAGAGCGAGGCCTTAGGCTTGAAGCCTGCCGCGGATCGGTAAATGAAACTCGGCTCGACTGACAAGGATGAGAGACACAAGGCAACATCTGTGTTCATGCTACAGCGTCACTGGCGGCAGTGACCTGTGTGTTCCACTGACTATCTTAGGATAGAGACAGGGAACGAGATCTTGAAGATCAGAGTTAGAGGTTTACATGTTTATATTTCCATCCTTTCTACCTCCTTCACTCTTGACGTGGGCTATGGGTTCCCAGGCAGTTAGCACCTGGTGATTTATGAGCTGGGACGAATCAGTTAGTTGGAGGAGGTAGTTGAGGGGTAAAGATATCTGGCATCTCTTTGAGATGGCAGCGCAAAGTCGGTCATACGACGACTCAGCAGCTCATGCTTTACTGCAGATTATGGATGGAACGAGAGGACTTGATCTCAAGGATCGGACAGAGTTGAAAATGTGGGCAGGTTATCTGCATCAGTGGCAGGGGTTGTACTGCACAACTGTGGATGAGAATGGGGCCTGGACCGCTAGGGTCAGAGGTAGAAGCAGAAACCCTTAAGGAGACTATCTGCTTCACTGGCAGGGATGTCTGTTGGATTTGGGGGCTGGGACATAACCATGAGGTGGAGGAGGTTACTGGTGAGGTAAAGTGTCTGGGATCTCTTGGAGATGGCCACAGGCGGTGGGGTTAGAGGAACTCAACCACAGATGTTCGATTCCAGGTCTGTCCATTGAACTGGGCAATTGGATCTGGTGGCTAGGATGTAGATTGACAATCTGTAATTCTACTACCAGTTCCACTGTAAGGAGTGGCCTGTACACTCCAGTGAGTTCCTCTTGCATTTGGTATCTGTGAGCAATCGGTGACTCAGAGTAGGTAAGTGACAGATGCACATCTGTGGCATCTACTGGGGAGGAGTAGTCTGCTTGAGAGGGGGAATTAGCGGCAGATACCCTCCTGCAGATCAGTGGATGAACCACGGGGACCGGATCATGGCATTCAGAGTTACAGCTCAAGATCCGCAGTCATCTTATTTGAATCACCGGTATGAGCGGCCTTATGTGTGCTAGGGAGTTTCTTGCTTTGGGGACTGGTGTCAATCAATGAGTGGTTGGGTGTGGGATTTCTGGAGTTGGGATATGGGTGTAGGGACTCATAGGCAGATGTTCTGCTACAGATCTGTGAACGGAACTCAGGCACTCAGTGACTCGCTCTCCAGGCTCAGAGGTGGAGTTGTATATCTCTAGTCCTCCTACCTGCTTCACTGCCATGAGAGCTATATGGTTTTACAGGGAGTTCCAGGCCATTGTTGGGGCTGGGGCTGGGGTTGGGGCATGGGCTGGGGCTGGGGCATGGGCTGGGGCTGGGGCATGGGCTGGGGCTGGGGCTGGGGCGGGGGCGGGGGCGAGGGCAAGGGCGGGGACAAATCAATGTGTGCAAGGAGGGAGGTGATGGGAGGTGTCGATGAGGTCTACTGGAGATGGGTGCACCCATGGTCCCATAGAGCGAGGCCTTAGGCTTGAAGCCTGCCGCGGATCGGTAAATGAAACTCGGCTCGACTGACAAGGATGAGAGACACAAGGCAACATCTGTGTTCATGCTACAGCGTCACTGGCAGCAGTGACCTGTGTGTTCCACTGACTATCTTAGGATAGAGACAGGGAACGAGATCTTGAAGATCAGAGTTAGAGGTTTACATGTTTATATTTCCATCCTTTCTACCTCCTTCACTCTTGACGTGGGCTATGGGTTCCCAGGCAGTTAGCACCTGGTGATTTATGAGCTGGGACGAATCAGTTAGTTGGAGGAGGTAGTTGAGGGGTAAAGATATCTGGCATCTCTTTGAGATGGCAGCGCAAAGTCGGTCATAAGACGACTCAGCAGCTCATGCTTTACTGCAGATTATGGATGGAACGAGAGGACTTGATCTCAAGGATCAGACAGAGTTGAAAATGTGGGCAGGTTATCTGCATCAGTGGCAGGGGTTGTACTGCACAACTGTGGATGAGAATGGGGCCTGGACCGCTAGGGTCAGAGGTAGAAGCAGAAACCCTTAAGGAGACTATCTGCTTCACTGGCAGGGGTGTCTGGTGGATTTGGGGGCTGGGACATAACCATGAGGTGGAGGAGGTTACTGGTGAGGTAAAGTGTCTGGGATCTCTTGGAGATGGCCACAGGCGGTGGGGTTAGAGGAACTCAACCACAGATGTTCGATTCCAGGTCTGTCCATTGAACTGGGCAATTGGATCTGGTGGCTAGGATGTAGATTGACAATCTGTAATTCTACTACCAGTTCCACTGTAAGGAGTGGCCTGTACACTCCAGTGAGTTCCTCTTGCATTTGGTATCTGTGAGCAATCGGTGACTCAGAGTAGGTAAGTGACAGATGCACATCTGTGGCATCTACTGGGGAGGAGTAGTCTGCTTGAGAGGGGGAATTAGCGGCAGATACCCTCCTGCAGATCAGTGGATGAACCACGGGGACCGGATCATGGCATTCAGAGTTACAGCTCAAGATCCGCAGTCATCTTATTTGAATCACCGGTATGAGCGGCCTTATGTGTGCTAGGGAGTTTCTTGCTTTGGGGACTGGTGTCAATCAATGAGTGGTTGGGTGTGGGATTTCTGGTGTTGGGATATGGGTGTAGGGACTCATAGGCAGATGTTCTGCTACAGATCTGTGAACGGAACTCAGGCACTCAGTGACTCGCTCTCCAGGCTCAGAGGTGGAGTTGTATATCTCTATTCCTCCTACCTGCTTCACTGCCATGAGAGCTATATGGTTTTACAGGGAGTTCCAGGCCATTGTTGGGGCTGGGGCTGGGGCTGGGGCTAAGCTGTGGCTGGGGCATGGGCTGGGGCTGGAGCTGGGGCGGGGGCGAGGGCAAGGGCGGGGACAAATCAATGTGTGCAAGGAGGGAGGGGATGGGAGATGTCGATGAGGTCTACTGGAGATGGGTACACCCATGGTCCCATAGAGCGAGGCCTTAGGCTTGAAGCCTGCCGCGGATCGGTAAATGAAACTCGGCTCGACTGACAAGGATGAGAGACACAAGGCAACATCTGTGTTCATGCTACAGCGTCACTGGCGGCAGTGACCTGTGTGTTCCACTGACTATCTTAGGATAGAGACAGGGAACGAGATCTTGAAGATCAGAGTTAGAGGTTTACATGTTTATATTTCCATCCTTTCTACCTCCTTCACTCTTGACGTGGGCTATGGGTTCCCAGGCAGTTAGCACCTGGTGATTTATGAGCTGGGACGAATCAGTTAGTTGGAGGAGGTAGTTGAGGGGTAAAGATATCTGGCATCTCTTTGAGATGGCAGCGCAAAGTCGGTCATACGACGACTCAGCAGCTCATGCTTTACTGCAGATTATGGATGGAACGAGAGGACTTGATCTCAAGGATCGGACAGAGTTGAAAATGTGGGCAGGTTATCTGCATCAGTGGCAGGGGTTGTACTGCACAACTGTGGATGAGAATGGGGCCTGGACCGCTAGGGTCAGAGGTAGAAGCAGAAACCCTTAAGGAGACTATCTGCTTCACTGGCAGGGATGTCTGTTGGATTTGGGGGCTGGGACATAACCATGAGGTGGAGGAGGTTACTGGTGAGGTAAAGTGTCTGGGATCTCTTGGAGATGGCCACAGGCGGTGGGGTTAGAGGAACTCAACCACAGATGTTCGATTCCAGGTCTGTCCATTGAACTGGGCAATTGGATCTGGTGGCTAGGATGTAGATTGACAATCTGTAATTCTACTACCAGTTCCACTGTAAGGAGTGGCCTGTACACTCCAGTGAGTTCCTCTTGCATTTGGTATCTGTGAGCAATCGGTGACTCAGAGTAGGTAAGTGACAGATGCACATCTGTGGCATCTACTGGGGAGGAGTAGTCTGCTTGAGAGGGGGAATTAGCGGCAGATACCCTCCTGCAGATCAGTGGATGAACCACGGGGACCGGATCATGGCATTCAGAGTTACAGCTCAAGATCCGCAGTCATCTTATTTGAATCACCGGTATGAGCGGCCTTATGTGTGCTAGGGAGTTTCTTGCTTTGGGGACTGGTGTCAATCAATGAGTGGTTGGGTGTGGGATTTCTGGAGTTGGGATATGGGTGTAGGGACTCATAGGCAGATGTTCTGCTACAGATCTGTGAACGGAACTCAGGCACTCAGTGACTCGCTCTCCAGGCTCAGAGGTGGAGTTGTATATCTCTAGTCCTCCTACCTGCTTCACTGCCATGAGAGCTATATGGTTTTACAGGGAGTTCCAGGCCATTGTTGGGGCTGGGGCTGGGGTTGGGGCATGGGCTGGGGCTGGGGCATGGGCTGGGGCTGGGGCATGGGCTGGGGCTGGGGCTGGGGCGGGGGCGGGGGCGAGGGCAAGGGCGGGGACAAATCAATGTGTGCAAGGAGGGAGGTGATGGGAGGTGTCGATGAGGTCTACTGGAGATGGGTGCACCCATGGTCCCATAGAGCGAGGCCTTAGGCTTGAAGCCTGCCGCGGATCGGTAAATGAAACTCGGCTCGACTGACAAGGATGAGAGACACAAGGCAACATCTGTGTTCATGCTACAGCGTCACTGGCAGCAGTGACCTGTGTGTTCCACTGACTATCTTAGGATAGAGACAGGGAACGAGATCTTGAAGATCAGAGTTAGAGGTTTACATGTTTATATTTCCATCCTTTCTACCTCCTTCACTCTTGACGTGGGCTATGGGTTCCCAGGCAGTTAGCACCTGGTGATTTATGAGCTGGGACGAATCAGTTAGTTGGAGGAGGTAGTTGAGGGGTAAAGATATCTGGCATCTCTTTGAGATGGCAGCGCAAAGTCGGTCATAAGACGACTCAGCAGCTCATGCTTTACTGCAGATTATGGATGGAACGAGAGGACTTGATCTCAAGGATCAGACAGAGTTGAAAATGTGGGCAGGTTATCTGCATCAGTGGCAGGGGTTGTACTGCACAACTGTGGATGAGAATGGGGCCTGGACCGCTAGGGTCAGAGGTAGAAGCAGAAACCCTTAAGGAGACTATCTGCTTCACTGGCAGGGGTGTCTGGTGGATTTGGGGGCTGGGACATAACCATGAGGTGGAGGAGGTTACTGGTGAGGTAAAGTGTCTGGGATCTCTTGGAGATGGCCACAGGCGGTGGGGTTAGAGGAACTCAACCACAGATGTTCGATTCCAGGTCTGTCCATTGAACTGGGCAATTGGATCTGGTGGCTAGGATGTAGATTGACAATCTGTAATTCTACTACCAGTTCCACTGTAAGGAGTGGCCTGTACACTCCAGTGAGTTCCTCTTGCATTTGGTATCTGTGAGCAATCGGTGACTCAGAGTAGGTAAGTGACAGATGCACATCTGTGGCATCTACTGGGGAGGAGTAGTCTGCTTGAGAGGGGGAATTAGCGGCAGATACCCTCCTGCAGATCAGTGGATGAACCACGGGGACCGGATCATGGCATTCAGAGTTACAGCTCAAGATCCGCAGTCATCTTATTTGAATCACCGGTATGAGCGGCCTTATGTGTGCTAGGGAGTTTCTTGCTTTGGGGACTGGTGTCAATCAATGAGTGGTTGGGTGTGGGATTTCTGGAGTTGGGATATGGGTATAGGGACTCATAGGCAGATGTTCTGCTACAGATCTGTGAACGGAACTCAGGCACTCAGTGACTCGCTCTCCAGGCTCAGAGGTGGAGTTGTATATCTCTATTCCTCCTACCTGCTTCACTGCCATGAGAGCTATATGGTTTTACAGGGAGTTCCAGGCCATTGTTGGGGCTGGGGCTGGGGCTGGGGCTAAGCTGGGGCTGGGGCATGGGCTGGGGCTGGGGCTGGGGCGGGGGCGGGTGCGAGGGCAAGGGTGGGGACAAATCAATGTGTGCAAGGAGGGAGGTGATGGGAGGTGTCGATGAGGTCTACTGGAGATGGGTGCACCCATGGTCCCATAGAGCGAGGCCTTAGGCTTGAAGCCTGCCGCGGATCGGTAAATGAAACTCGGCTCGACTGACAAGGATGAGAGACACAAGGCAACATCTGTGTTCATGCTACAGTGTCACTGGCAGCAGTGACCTGTGTGTTCCACTGACTATCTTAGGATAGAGACAGGGAACGAGATCTTGAAGATCAGAGTTAGAGGTTTACATGTTTATATTTCCATCCTTTCTACCTCCTTCACTCTTGACGTGGGCTATGGGTTGCCAGGCAGTTAGCACCTGGTGATTTATGAGCTGGGACGAATCAGTTAGTTGGAGGAGGTAGTTGAGGGGTAAAGATATCTGGCATCTCTTTGAGATGGCAGCGCAAAGTCGGTCATATGACGACTCAGCAGCTCATGCTTTACTGCAGATTATGGATGGAACGAGAGGACTTGATCTCAAGGATCAGACAGAGTTGAAAATGTGGGCAGGTTATCTGCATCAGTGGCAGGGGTTGTACTGCACAACTGTGGATGAGAATGGGGCCTGGACCGCTAGGGTCAGAGGTAGAAGCAGAAACCCTTAAGGAGACTATCTGCTTCACTGGCAGGGATGTCTGGTGGATTTGGGGGCTGGGACATAACCATGAGGTGGAGGAGGTTACTGGTGAGGTAAAGTGTCTGGGATCTCTTGGAGATGGCCACAGGCGGTGGGGTTAGAGGAACTCAACCACAGATGTATGATTCCAGGACTGTCCATTGAACTGGGCAATTGGATCTGGTGGCTAGGATGTAGATTGACAATCTGTAATTCTACTACCAGTTCCACTGTAAGGAGTGGCCTGTACACTCCAGTGAGTTCCTCTTGCATTTGGTATCTGTGAGCAATCGGTGACTCAGAGTAGGTAAGTGACAGATGCACATCTGTGGCATCTACTGGGGAGGAGTAGTCTGCTTGAGAGGGGGAATTAGCGGCAGATACCCTCCTGCAGATCAGTGGATGAACCACGGGGACCGGATCATGGCATTCAGAGTTACAGCTCAAGATCCGCAGTCATCTTATTTGAATCACCGGTATGAGCGGCCTTATGTGTGCTAGGGAGTTTCTTGCTTTGGGGACTGGTGTCAATCAATGAGTGGTTGGGTGTGGGATTTCTGGAGTTGGGATATGGGTGTAGGGACTCATAGGCAGATGTTCTGCTACAGATCTGTGAACGGAACTCAGGCACTCAATGACTTGCTCTCCAGGCTCAGAGGTGGAGTTGTATATCTCTATTCCTCCTACCTGCTTCACTGCCATGAGAGCTATATGGTTTTACAGGGAGTTCCAGGCCATTGTTGGGGCTGGGGCTGGGGCTGGGGCTAAGCTGGGGCTGGGGCATGGGCTGGGGCTGGGGCTGGGGCTGGGGCGGGGGCGAGGGCAAGGGCGGGGACAAATCAATGTGTGCAAGGAGGGAGGTGATGGGAGATGTCGATGAGGTCTACTGGAGATGGGTGCACCCATGGTCCCATAGAGCGAGGCCTTAGGCTTGAAGCCTGCCGCGGATCGGTAAATGAAACTCGGCTCGACTGACAAGGATGAGAGACACAAGGCAACATCTGTGTTCATGCTACAGCGTCACTGGCAGCAGTGCCCTTGTGTTCCACTGACTATCTTAGGTTAGACAGGGAATGAGATCTTGAAGATCAGAGTTAGAGGTTTACATGTTTATATTTCCATCCTTTCTACCTCCTTCACTCTTGACGTGGGCTATGGGTTCCCAGGCAGTTAGCACCTGGTGATTTCTGAGCTGGGACGAATCAGTTAGTTGGAGGAGGTAGTTGAGGGGTAAAGATATCTGGCATCTCTTTGAGATGGCAGCGCAAAGTGGGTCATATGACGACTCAGCAGCTCATGCTTTACTGCAGATTATGGATGGAACGAGAGGACTTGATCTCAAGGATCGGACAGAGTTGAAAATGTGGGCAGGTTATCTGCATCAGTGGCAGGGGTTGTACTGCACAACTGTGGATGAGAATGGGGCCTGGACCGCTAGGGTCAGAGGTAGAAGCAGAAACCCTTAAGGAGACTATCTGCTTCACTGGCAGGGGTGTCTGGTGGATTTGGGGGCTGGGACATAACCATGAGGTGGAGGAGGTTACTGGTGAGGTAAAGTGTCTGGGATCTCTTGGAGATGGCCACAGGCGGTGGGGTTAGAGGAACTCAACCACAGATGTTCGATTCCAGGTCTGTCCATTGAACTGGGCAATTGGATCTGGTGGCTAGGATGTAGATTGACAATCTGTAATTCTACTACCAGTTCCACTGTAAGGAGTGGCCTGTACACTCCAGTGAGTTCCTCTTGCATTTGGTATCTGTGAGCAATCGGTGACTCAGAGTAGGTAAGTGACAGATGCACATCTGTGGCATCTACTGGGTAGGAGTAGTCTGCTTGAGAGGGGGAATTAGCGGCAGATACCCTCCTGCAGATCAGTGGATGAACCACGGGGACCGGATCATGGCATTCAGAGTTACAGCTCAAGATCCGCAGTCATCTTATTTGAATCACCGGTATGAGCGGCCTTATGTGTGCTAGGGAGTTTCTTGCTTTGGGGACTGGTGTCAATCAATGAGTGGTTGGGTGTGGGATTTCTGGAGTTGGGATATGGGTGTAGGGACTCATAGGCAGATGTTCTGCTACAGATCTGTGAACGGAACTCAGGCACTCAATGACTTGCTCTCCAGGCTCAGAGGTGGAGTTGTATATCTCTATTCCTCCTACCTGCTTCACTGCCATGAGAGCTATATGGTTTTACAGGGAGTTCCAGGCCATTGTTGGGGCTGGGGCTGGGGCTGGGGCTAAGCTGGGGCTGGGGCATGGGCTGGGGCTGGGGCTGGGGCTGGGGCGGGGGCGAGGGCAAGGGCGGGGACAAATCAATGTGTGCAAGGAGGGAGGTGATGGGAGATGTCGATGAGGTCTACTGGAGATGGGTGCACCCATGGTCCCATAGAGCGAGGCCTTAGGCTTGAAGCCTGCCGCGGATCGGTAAATGAAACTCGGCTCGACTGACAAGGATGAGAGACACAAGGCAACATCTGTGTTCATGCTACAGCGTCACTGGCAGCAGTGCCCTTGTGTTCCACTGACTATCTTAGGTTAGACAGGGAATGAGATCTTGAAGATCAGAGTTAGAGGTTTACATGTTTATATTTCCATCCTTTCTACCTCCTTCACTCTTGACGTGGGCTATGGGTTCCCAGGCAGTTAGCACCTGGTGATTTCTGAGCTGGGACGAATCAGTTAGTTGGAGGAGGTAGTTGAGGGGTAAAGATATCTGGCATCTCTTTGAGATGGCAGCGCAAAGTCGGTCATACGACGACTCAGCAGCTCATGCTTTACTGCAGATTATGGATGGAACGAGAGGACTTGATCTCAAGGATCGGACAGAGTTGAAAATGTGGGCAGGTTATCTGCATCAGTGGCAGGGGTTGTACTGCACAACTGTGGATGAGAACGGGGCCTGGACCGCTAGGGTCAGAGGTAGAAGCAGAAACCCTTAAGGAGACTATCTGCTTCACTGGCAGGGGTGTCTGGTGGATTTGGGGGCTGGAACATAACCATGAGGTGGAGGAGGTTACTGGTGAGGTAAAGTGTCTGGGATCTCTTGGAGATGGCCACAGGCGGTGGGGTTAGAGGAACTCAACCACAGATGTTCGATTCCAGGTCTGTCCATTGAACTGGGCAATTGGATCTGGTGGCTAGGATGTAGATTGACAATCTGTAATTCTACTACCAGTTCCACTGTAAGGAGTGGCCTGAACACTCCAGTGAGTTCCTCTTGCATTTGGTATCTGTGAGCAATCGGTGACTCAGAGTAGGTAAGTGACAGATGCACATCTGTGGCATCTACTGGGGAGGAGTAGTCTGCTTGAGAGGGGGAATTAGCGGCAGATACCCTCCTGCAGATCAGTGGATGAACCACGGGGACCGGATCATGGCATTCAGAGTTACAGCTCAAGATCCGCAGTCATCTTATTTGAATCACCGGTATGAGCGGCCTTATGTGTGCTAGGGAGTTTCTTGCTTTGGGGACTGGTGTCAATCAATGAGTGGTTGGGTGTGGGATTTCTGGAGTTGGGATATGGGTGTAGGGACTCATAGGCAGATGTTCTGCTACAGATCTGTGAACGGAACTCAGGCACTCAGTGACTCGCTCTCCAGGCTCAGAGGTGGAGTTGTATATCTCTATTCCTCCTACCTGCTTCACTGCCATGAGAGCTATATGGTTTTACAGGGAGTTCCAGGCCATTGTTGGGGCTGGGGCTGGGGCTGGGGCTAAGCTGTGGCTGGGGCATGGGCTGGGGCTGGGGCTGGGGCGGGGGCGAGGGCAAGGGCGGGGACAAATCAATGTGTGCAAGGAGGGAGGGGATGGGAGATGTCGATGAGGTCTACTGGAGATGGGTGCACCCATGGTCCCATAGAGCGAGGCCTTAGGCTTGAAGCCTGCCGCGGATCGGTAAATGAAACTCGGCTCGACTGACAAGGATGAGAGACACAAGGCAACATCTGTGTTCATGCTACAGCGTCACTGGCGGCAGTGACCTGTGTGTTCCACTGACTATCTTAGGATAGAGACAGGGAACGAGATCTTGAAGATCAGAGTTAGAGGTTTACATGATTATATTTCCATCCTTTCTACCTCCTTCACTCTTGACGTGGGCTATGGGTTCCCAGGCAGTTAGCACCTGGTGATTTATGAGCTGGGACGAATCAGTTAGTTGGAGGAGGTAGTTGAGGGGTAAAGATATCTGGCATCTCTTTGAGATGGCAGCGCAAAGTCGGTCATACGACGACTCAGCAGCTCATGCTTTACTGCAGATTATGGATGGAACGAGAGGACTTGATCTCAAGGATCGGACAGAGTTGAAAATGTGGGCAGGTTATCTGCATCAGTGGCAGGGGTTGTACTGCACAACTGTGGATGAGAATGGGGCCTGGACCGCTAGGGTCAGAGGTAGAAGCAGAAACCCTTAAGGAGACTATCTGCTTCACTGGCAGGGGTGTCTGGTGGATTTGGGGGCTGGGACATAACCATGAGGTGGAGGAGGTTACTGGTGAGGTAAAGTGTCTGGGATCTCTTGGAGATGGCCACAGGCGGTGGGGTTAGAGGAACTCAACCACAGATGTTCGATTCCAGGTCTGTCCATTGAACTGGGCAATTGGATCTGGTGGCTAGGATGTAGATTGACAATCTGTAATTCTACTACCAGTTCCACTGTAAGGAGTGGCCTGTACACTCCAGTGAGTTCCTCTTGCATTTGGTATCTGTGAGCAATCGGTGACTCAGAGTAGGTAAGTGACAGATGCACATCTGTGGCATCTACTGGGGAGGAGTAGTCTGCTTGAGAGGGGGAATTAGCGGCAGATACCCTCCTGCAGATCAGTGGATGAACCACGGGGACGGGATCATGGCATTCAGAGTTACAGCTCAAGATCTGCAGTCATCTTATTTGAATCACCGGTATGAGCGGCCTTATGTGTGCTAGGGAGTTTCTTGCTTTGGGGACTGGTGTCAATCAATGAGTGGTTGGGTGTGGGATTTCTGGAGTTGGGATATGGGTGTAGGGACTCATAGGCAGATGTTCTGCTACAGATCTGTGAACGGAACTCAGGCACTCAGTGACTCGCTCTCCAGGCTCAGAGGTGGAGTTGTATATCTCTATTCCTCCTACCTGCTTCACTGCCATGAGAGCTATATGGTTTTACAGGGAGTTCCAGGCCATTGTTGGGGCTGGGGCTGGGGCTGGGGCTAAGCTGGGGCTGGGGCTGGGGCTGGGGCGGGGGCGAGGGCAAGGGCGGGGACAAATCAATGTGTGCAAGGAGGGAGGTGATGGGAGATGTCGATGAGGTCTACTGGAGATGGGTGCACCCATGGTCCCATAGAGCGAGGCCTTAGGCTTGAAGCCTGCTGCGGATCGGTAAATGAAACTCGGCTCGACTGACAAGGATGAGAGACACAAGGCAACATCTGTGTTCATGCTACAGCGTCACTGGCAGCAGTGACCTGTGTGTTCCACTGACTATCTTAGGATAGAGACAGGGAACGAGATCTTGAAGATCAGAGTTAGAGGTTTACATGATTATATTTCCATCCTTTCTACCTCCTTCACTCTTGACGTGGGCTATGGGTTCCCAGGCAGTTAGCACCTGGTGATTTATGAGCTGGGACGAATCAGTTAGTTGGAGGAGGTAGTTGAGGGGTAAAGATATCTGGCATCTCTTTGAGATGGCAGCGCAAAGTCGGTCATACGACGACTCAGCAGCTCATGCTTTACTGCAGATTATGGATGGAACGAGAGGACTTGATCTCAAGGATCGGACAGAGTTGAAAATGTGGGCAGGTTATCTGCATCAGTGGCAGGGGTTGTACTGCACAACTGTGGATGAGAATGGGGCCTGGACCGCTAGGGTCAGAGGTAGAAGCAGAAACCCTTAAGGAGACTATCTGCTTCACTGGCAGGGGTGTCTGGTGGATTTGGGGGCTGGGACATAACCATGAGGTGGAGGAGATTACTGGTGAGGTAAAGTGTCTGGGATCTCTTGGAGATGGCCACAGGCGGTGGGGTTAGAGGAACTCAACCACAGATGTTCGATTCCAGGTCTGTCCATTGAACTGGGCAATTGGATCTGGTGGCTAGGATGTAGATTGACAATCTGTAATTCTACTACCAGTTCCACTGTAAGGAGTGGCCTGTACACTCCAGTGAGTTCCTCTTGCATTTGGTATCTGTGAGCAATCGGTGACTCAGAGTTGGTAAGTGACAGATGCACATCTGTGGCATCTACTGGGGAGGAGTAGTCTGCTTGAGAGGGGGAATTAGCGGCAGATACCCTCCTGCAGATCAGTGGATGAACCACGGGGACCGGATCATGGCATTCAGAGTTACAGCTCAAGATCCGCAGTCATCTTATTTGAATCACCGGTATGAGCGGCCTTATGTGTGCTAGGGAGTTTCTTGCTTTGGGGACTGGTGTCAATCAATGAGTGGTTGGGTGTGGGATTTCTGGAGTTGGGATATGGGTGTAGGGACTCATAGGCAGATGTTCTGCTACAGATCTGTGAACGGAACTCAGGCACTCAGTGACTCGCTCTCCAGGCTCAGAGGTGGAGTTGTATATCTCTATTCCTCCTACCTGCTTCACTGCCATGAGAGCTATATGGTTTTACAGGGAGTTCCAGGCCATTGTTGGGGCTGGGGCTGGGGCTGGGGCTAAGCTGGGGCTGGGGCATGGGCTGGGGCTGGGGCTGGGGCGGGGGCGGGGGCGAGGGCAAGGGCGGGGACAAATCAATGTGTGCAAGGAGGGAGGTGATGGGAGGTGTCGATGAGGTCTACTGGAGATGGGTGCACCCATGGTCCCATAGAGCGAGGCCTTAGGCTTGAAGCCTGCCGCGGATCGGTAAATGAAACTCGGCTCGACTGACAAGGATGAGAGACACAAGGCAACATCTGTGGTCATGCTACAGCGTCACTGGCAGCAGTGACCTGTGTGTTCCACTGACTATCTTAGGATAGAGACAGGGAACGAGATTTTGAAGATCAGAGTTAGAGGTTTACATGTTTATATTTCCATCCTTTCTACCTCCTTCACTCTTGACGTGGGCTATGGGTTCCCAGGCAGTTAGCACCTGGTGATTTATGAGCTGGGACGAATCAGTTAGTTGGAGGAGGTAGTTGAGGGGTAAAGATAGTTGGCATCTCTTTGAGATGGCAGCGCAAAGTCGGTCATACGACGACTCAGCAGCTCATGCTTTACTGCAGATTATGGATGGAACGAGAGGACTTGATCTCAAGGATCGGACAGAGTTGAAAATGTGGGCAGGTTATCTGCATCACTGGCAGGGGTTGTACTGCACAACTGTGGATGAGAATGGGGCCTGGACCGCTAGGGTCAGAGGTAGAAGCAGAAACCCTTAAGGAGACTATCTGCTTCACTGGCAGGGATGTCTGGTGGATTTTGGGGCTGGGACATAACCATGAGGTGGAGGAGGTTACTGGTGAGGTAAAGTGTCTGGGATCTCTTGGAGATGGCCACAGGCGGTGGGGTTAGAGGAACTCAACCACAGATGTTCGATTCCAGGTCTGTCCATTGAACTGGGCAATTGGATCTGGTGGCTAGGATGTAGATTGACAATCTGTAATTCTACTACCAGTTCCACTGTAAGGAGTGGCCTGTACACTCCAGTGAGTTCCTCTTGCATTTGGTATCTGTGAGCAATCGGTGACTCAGAGTAGGTAAGTGACAGATGCACATCTGTGGCATCTACTGGGGAGGAGTAGTCTGCTTGAGAGGGGGAATTAGCGGCAGATACCCTCCTGCAGATCAGTGGATGAACCACGGGGACCGGATCATGGCATTCAGAGTTACAGCTCAAGATCCGCAGTCATCTTATTTGAATCACCGGTATGAGCGGCCTTATGTGTGCTAGGGAGTTTCTTGCTTTGGGGACTGGTGTCAATCAATGAGTGGTTGGGTGTGGGATTTCTGGAGTTGGGATATGGGTGTAGGGACTCATAGGCAGATGTTCTGCTACAGATCTGTGAACGGAACTCAGGCACTCAGTGACTCGCTCTCCAGGCTCAGAGGTGGAGTTGTATATCTCTATTCCTCCTACCTGCTTCACTGCCATGAGAGCTATATGGTTTTACAGGGAGTTCCAGGCCATTGTTGGGGCTGGGGCTGGGGCTGGGGCTAAGCTGGGGCTGGGGCATGGGCTGGGGCTGGGGCTGGGGCGGGGGCGAGGGAAAGGGCGGGGACAAATCAATGTGTGCAAGGAGGGAGGGGATGGGAGATGTCGATGAGGTCTACTGGAGATGGGTGCACCCATGGTCCCATAGATCGAGGCCTTAGGCTTGAAGCCTGCCGCGGATCGGTAAATGAAACTCGGCTCGACTGACAAGGATGAGAGACACAAGGCAACATCTGTGTTCATGCTACAGCGTCACTGGCGGCAGTGACCTGTGTGTTCCACTGACTATCTTAGGATAGAGACAGGGAACGAGATCTTGAAGATCAGAGTTAGAGGTTTACATGTTTATATTTCCATCCTTTCTGCCTCCTTCACTCTTGACGTGGGCTATGGGTTCCCAGGCAGTTAGCACCTGGTGATTTATGAGCTGGGACGAATCAGTTAGTTGGAGGAGGTAGTTGAGGGGTAAAGATATCTGGCATCTCTTTGAGATGGCAGCGCAAAGTCGGTCATACGACGACTCAGCAGCTCATGCTTTACTGCAGATTATGGATGGAACGAGAGGACTTGATCTCAAGGATCGGACAGAGTTGAAAATGTGGGCAGGTTATCTGCATCAGTGGCAGGGGTTGTACTGCACAACTGTGGATGAGAATGGGGCCTGGACCGCTAGGGTCAGAGGTAGAAGCAGAAACCCTTAAGGAGACTATCTGCTTCACTGGCAGGGGTGTCTGGTGGATTTGGGGGCTGGGACATAACCATGAGGTGGAGGAGGTTACTGGTGAGGTAATGTGTCTGGGATCTCTTGGAGATGGCCACAGGCGGTGGGGTTAGAGGAACTCAACCACAGATGTTCGATTCCAGGTCTGTCCATTGAACTGGGCAATTGGATCTGGTGGCTAGGATGTAGATTGACAATCTGTAATTCTACTACCAGTTCCACTGTAAGGAGTGGCCTGTACACTCCAGTGAGTTCCTCTTGCATTTGGTATCTGTGAGCAATCGGTGACTCAGAGTAGGTAAGTGACAGATGCACATCTGTGGCATCTACTGGGGAGGAGTAGTCTGCTTGAGAGGGGGAATTAGCGGCAGATACCCTCCTGCAGATCAGTGGATGAACCACGGGGACCGGATCATGGCATTCAGAGTTAGAGCTCAAGATCCGCAGTCATCTTATTTGAATCACCGGTATGAGCGGCCTTATGTGTGCTAGGGAGTTTCTTGCTTTGGGGACTGGTGTCAATCAATGAGTGGTTGGGTGTGGGATTTCTGGAGTTGGGATATGGGTGTAGGGACTCATAGGCAGATGTTCTGCTACAGATCTGTGAACGGAACTCAGGCACTCAGTGACTCGCTCTCCAGGCTCAGAGGTGGAGTTGTATATCTCTATTCCTCCTACCTGCTTCACTGCCATGAGAGCTATATGGTTTTACAGGGAGTTCCAGGCCATTGTTGGGGCTGGGGCTGGGGCTGGGGCTAAGCTGTGGCTGGGGCATGGGCTGGGGCTGGGGCTGGGGCGGGGGCGAGGGAAAGGGCGGGGACAAATCAATGTGTGCAAGGAGGGAGGGGATGGGAGATGTCGATGAGGTCTACTGGAGATGGGTGCACCCATGGTCCCATAGATCGAGGCCTTAGGCTTGAAGCCTGCCGCGGATCGGTAAATGAAACTCGGCTCGACTGACAAGGATGAGAGACACAAGGCAACATCTGTGTTCATGCTACAGCGTCACTGGCGGCAGTGACCTGTGTGTTCCACTGACTATCTTAGGATAGAGACAGGGAACGAGATCTTGAAGATCAGAGTTAGAGGTTTACATGTTTATATTTCCATCCTTTCTGCCTCCTTCACTCTTGACGTGGGCTATGGGTTCCCAGGCAGTTAGCACCTGGTGATTTATGAGCTGGGACGAATCAGTTAGTTGGAGGAGGTAGTTGAGGGGTAAAGATATCTGGCATCTCTTTGAGATGGCAGCGCAAAGTCGGTCATACGACGACTCAGCAGCTCATGCTTTACTGCAGATTATGGATGGAACGAGAGGACTTGATCTCAAGGATCGGACAGAGTTGAAAATGTGGGCAGGTTATCTGCATCAGTGGCAGGGGTTGTACTGCACAACTGTGGATGAGAATGGGGCCTGGACCGCTAGGGTCAGAGGTAGAAGCAGAAACCCTTAAGGAGACTATCTGCTTCACTGGCAGGGGTGTCTGGTGGATTTGGGGGCTGGGACATAACCATGAGGTGGAGGAGGTTACTGGTGAGGTAATGTGTCTGGGATCTCTTGGAGATGGCCACAGGCGGTGGGGTTAGAGGAACTCAACCACAGATGTTCGATTCCAGGTCTGTCCATTGAACTGGGCAATTGGATCTGGTGGCTAGGATGTAGATTGACAATCTGTAATTCTACTACCAGTTCCACTGTAAGGAGTGGCCTGTACACTCCAGTGAGTTCCTCTTGCATTTGGTATCTGTGAGCAATCGGTGACTCAGAGTAGGTAAGTGACAGATGCACATCTGTGGCATCTACTGGGGAGGAGTAGTCTGCTTGAGAGGGGGAATTAGCGGCAGATACCCTCCTGCAGATCAGTGGATGAACCACGGGGACCGGATCATGGCATTCAGAGTTACAGCTCAAGATCCGCAGTCATCTTATTTGAATCACCGGTATGAGCGGCCTTATGTGTGCTAGGGAGTTTCTTGCTTTGGGGACTGGTGTCAATCAATGAGTGGTTGGGTGTGGGATTTCTGGAGTTGGGATATGGGTGTAGGGACTCATAGGCAGATGTTCTGCTACAGATCTGTGAACGGAACTCAGGCACTCAGTGACTCGCTCTCCAGGCTCAGAGGTGGAGTTGTATATCTCTATTCCTCCTACCTGCTTCACTGCCATGAGAGCTATATGGTTTTACAGGGAGTTCCAGGCCATTGTTGGGGCTGGGGCTGGGGCTGGGGCTAAGCTGGGCTGGGGCATTGGCTGGGGCTGGGGCTGGGGCTGGGGCTGGGGCGGGGGCGAGGGCAAGGGCGGGGACAAATCAATGTGTGCAAGGAGGGAGGGGATGGGAGGTGTCGATGAGGTCTACTGGAGATGGGTGCACCCATGGTCCCATAGAGCGAGGCCTTAGGCTTGAAGCCTGCCGCGGATCGGTAAATGAAACTCGGCTCGACTGACAAGGATGAGAGACACAAGGCAACATCTGTGTTCATGCTACAGCGTCACTGGCGGCAGTGACCTGTGTGTTCCACTGACTATCTTAGGATAGAGACAGGGAACGAGATCTTGAAGATCAGAGTTAGAGGTTTACATGTTTATATTTCCATCCTTTCTACCTCCTTCACTCTTGACGTGGGCTATGGGTTCCCAGGCAGTTAGCACCTGGTGATTTATGAGCTGGGACGAATCAGTTAGTTGGAGGAGGTAGTTGAGGGGTAAAGATATCTGGCATCTCTTTGAGATGGCAGCGCAAAGTCGGTCATACGACGACTCAGCAGCTCATGCTTTACTGCAGATTATGGATGGAACGAGAGGACTTGATCTCAAGGATCGGACAGAGTTGAAAATGTGGGCAGGTTATCTGCATCAGTGGCAGGGGTTGTACTGCACAACTGTGGATGAGAATGGGGCCTGGACCGCTAGGGTCAGAGGTAGAAGCAGAAACCCTTAAGGAGACTATCTGCTTCACTGGCAGGGGTGTCTGGTGGATTTGGGGGCTGGGACATAACCATGAGGTGGAGGAGGTTACTGGTGAGGTAAAGTGTCTGGGATCTCTTGGAGATGGCCACAGGCGGTGGGGTTAGAGGAACTCAACCACAGATGTTCGATTCCAGGTCTGTCCATTGAACTGGGCAATTGGATCTGGTGGCTAGGATGTAGATTGACAATCTGTAATTCTACTACCAGTTCCACTGTAAGGAGTGGCCTGTACACTCCAGTGAGTTCCTCTTGCATTTGGTATCTGTGAGCAATCGGTGACTCAGAGTAGGTAAGTGACAGATGCACATCTGTGGCATCTACTGGGGAGGAGTAGTCTGCTTGAGAGGGGGAATTAGCGGCAGATACCCTCCTGCAGATCAGTGGATGAACCACGGGGACCGGATCATGGCATTCAGAGTTACAGCTCAAGATCCGCAGTCATCTTATTTGAATCACCGGTATGAGCGGCCTTATGTGTGCTAGGGAGTTTCTTGCTTTGGGGACTGGTGTCAATCAATGAGTGGTTGGGTGTGGGATTTCTGGAGTTGGGATATGGGTGTAGGGACTCATAGGCAGATGTTCTGCTACAGATCTGTGAACGGAACTCAGGCACTCAGTGACTCGCTCTCCAGGCTCAGAGGTGGAGTTGTATATCTCTATTCCTCCTACCTGCTTCACTGCCATGAGAGCTATATGGTTTTACAGGGAGTTCCATTCCATTGTTGGGGCTGGGGCTGGGGCTGGGGCTAAGCTGGGGCTGGGGCATGGGCAGGGGCTGGGGCTGGGGCTAAGCTGGGGCTGGGGCATGGGCTGGGGCTGGGGCTGGGGCTGGGGCGGGGGCGAGGGCAAGGGCGGGGACAAATCAATGTGTGCAAGGAGGGAGGGGATGGGAGATGTCGATGAGGTCTACTGGAGATGGGTGCACCCATGGTCCCATAGAGCGAGGCCTTAGGCTTGAAGCCTGCCGCGGATCGGTAAATGAAACTCGGCTCGACTGACAAGGATGAGAGACACAAGGCAACATCTGTGTTCATGCTACAGCGTCACTGGCGGCAGTGACCTGTGTGTTCCACTGACTATCTTAGGATAGAGACAGGGAACGAGATCTTGAAGATCAGAGTTAGAGGTTTACATGTTTATATTTCCATCCTTTCTACCTCCTTCACTCTTGACGTGGGCTATGGGTTCCCAGGCAGTTAGCACCTGGTGATTTATGAGCTGGGAAGAATCAGTTAGTTGGAGGAGGTAGTTGAGGGGTAAAGATATCTGGCATCTCTTTGAGATGGCAGCGCAAAGTCGGTCATACGACGACTCAGCAGCTCATGCTTTACTGCAGATTATGGATGGAACGAGAGGACTTGATCTCAAGGATTGGACAGAGTTGAAAATGTGGGCAGGTTATCTGCATCAGTGGCAGGGGTTGTACTGCACAACTGTGGATGAGAATGGGGCCTGGACCGCTAGGGTCAGAGGTAGAAGCAGAAACCCTTAAGGAGACTATCTGCTTCACTGGCAGGGGTGTCTGGTGGATTTGGGGGCTGGGACATAACCATGAGGTGGAGGAGGTTACTGGTGAGGTAAAGTGTCTGGGATCTCTTGGAGATGGCCACAGGCGGTGGGGTTAGAGGAACTCAACCACAGATGTTCGATTCCAGGTCTGTCCATTGAACTGGGCAATTGGATCTGGTGGCTAGGATGTAGATTGACAATCTGTAATTCTACTACCAGTTCCACTGTAAGGAGTGGCCTGTACACTCCAGTGAGTTCCTCTTGCATTTGGTATCTGTGAGCAATCGGTGACTCAGAGTAGGTAAGTGACAGATGCACATCTGTGGCATCTACTGGGGAGGAGTAGTCTGCTTGAGAGGGGGAATTAGCGGCTGATACCCTCCTGCAGATCAGTGGATGAACCACGGGGACCGGATCATGGCATTCAGAGTTACAGCTCAAGATCCGCAGTCATCTTATTTGAATCACCGGTATGAGCGGCCTTATGTGTGCTAGGGAGTTTCTTGCTTTGGGGACTGGTGTCAATCAATGAGTGGTTGGGTCTGGGATTTCTGGAGTTGGGATATGGGTGTAGGGACTCATAGGCAGATGTTCTGCTACAGATCTGTGAACGGAACTCAGGCACTCAGTGACTCGCTCTCCAGGCTCAGAGGTGGAGTTGTATATCTCTATTCCTCCTACCTGCTTCACTGCCATGAGAGCTATATGGTTTTACAGGGAGTTCCAGGCCATTGTTGGGGCTGGGGCTGGAGATGGGGCTAAGCTGGGGCTGGGGCATGGGCTGGGGCTGGGGCTGGGGCTGGGGCGGGGGCGAGGGCAAGGGCGGGGACAAATCAATGTGTGCAAGGAGGGAGGGGATGGGAGGTGTCGATGAGGTCTACTGGAGATGGGTGCACCCATGGTCCCATAGAGTGAGGCCTTAGGCTTGAAGCCTGCCGCGGATCGGTAAATGAAACTCGGCTCGACTGACAAGGATGAGAGACACAAGGCAACATCTGTGTTCATGCTACAGCGTCACTGGCGGCAGTGACCTGTGTGTTCCACTGACTATCTTAGGATAGAGACAGGGAACGAGATCTTGAAGATCAGAGTTAGAGGTTTACATGTTTATATTTCCATCCTTTCTACCTCCTTCACTCTTGACGTGGGCTATGGGTTCCCAGGCAGTTAGCACCTGGTGATTTATGAGCTGGGACGAATCAGTTAGTTGGAGGAGGTAGTTGAGGGGTAAAGATATCTGGCATCTCTTTGAGATGGCAGCGCAAAGTCGGTCATACGACGACTCAGCAGCTCATGCTTTACTGCAGATTATGGATGGAACGAGAGGACTTGATCTCAAGGATCGGACAGAGTTGAAAATGTGGGCAGGTTATCTGCATCAGTGGCAGGGGTTGTACTGCACAACTGTGGATGAGAATGGGGCCTGGACCGCTAGGGTCAGAGGTAGAAGCAGAAACCCTTAAGGAGACTATCTGCTTCACTGGCAGGGGTGTCTGGTGGATTTGGGGGCTGGGACATAACCATGAGGTGGAGGAGGTTACTGGTGAGGTAATGTGTCTGGGATCTCTTGGAGATGGCCACAGGCGGTGGGGTTAGAGGAACTCAACCACAGATGTTCGATTCCAGGTCTGTCCATTGAACTGGGCAATTGGATCTGGTGGCTAGGATGTAGATTGACAATCTGTAATTCTACTACCAGTTCCACTGTAAGGAGTGGCCTGTACACTCCAGTGAGTTCCTCTTGCATTTGGTATCTGTGAGCAATCGGTGACTCAGAGTAGGTAAGTGACAGATGCACATCTGTGGCATCTACTGGGGAGGAGTAGTCTGCTTGAGAGGGGGAATTAGCGGCAGATACCCTCCTGCAGATCAGTGGATGAACCACGGGGACCGGATCATGGCATTCAGAGTTACAGCTCAAGATCCGCAGTCATCTTATTTGAATCACCGGTATGAGCGGCCTTATGTGTGCTAGGGAGTTTCTTGCTTTGGGGACTGGTGTCAATCAATGAGTGGTTGGGTGTGGGATTTCTGGAGTTGGGATATGGGTGTAGGGACTCATAGGCAGATGTTCTGCTACAGATCTGTGAACGGAACTCAGGCACTCAGTGACTCGCTCTCCAGGCTCAGAGGTGGAGTTGTATATCTCTATTCCTCCTACCTGCTTCACTGCCATGAGAGCTATATGGTTTTACAGGGAGTTCCAGGCCATTGTTGGGGCTGGGGCTGGGGCTGGGGCTAAGCTGGGGCTGGGGCATGGGCAGGGGCTGGGGCTGGGGCTAAGCTGGGGCTGGGGCATGGGCTGGGGCTGGGGCTGGGGCTGGGGCGGGGGCGAGGGCAAGGGCGGGGACAAATCAATGTGTGCAAGGAGGGAGGGGATGGGAGATGTCGATGAGGTCTACTGGAGATGGGTGCACCCATGGTCCCATAGAGCGAGGCCTTAGGCTTGAAGCCTGCCGCGGATCGGTAAATGAAACTCGGCTCGACTGACAAGGATGAGAGACACAAGGCAACATCTGTGTTCATGCTACAGCGTCACTGGCGGCAGTGACCTGTGTGTTCCACTGACTATCTTAGGATAGAGACAGGGAACGAGATCTTGAAGATCAGAGTTAGAGGTTTACATGTTTATATTTCCATCCTTTCTACCTCCTTCACTCTTGACGTGGGCTATGGGTTCCCAGGCAGTTAGCACCTGGTGATTTATGAGCTGGGAAGAATCAGTTAGTTGGAGGAGGTAGTTGAGGGGTAAAGATATCTGGCATCTCTTTGAGATGGCAGCGCAAAGTCGGTCATACGACGACTCAGCAGCTCATGCTTTACTGCAGATTATGGATGGAACGAGAGGACTTGATCTCAAGGATCGGACAGAGTTGAAAATGTGGGCAGGTTATCTGCATCAGTGGCAGGGGTTGTACTGCACAACTGTGGATGAGAATGGGGCCTGGACCGCTAGGGTCAGAGGTAGAAGCAGAAACCCTTAAGGAGACTATCTGCTTCACTGGCAGGGGTGTCTGGTGGATTTGGGGGCTGGGACATAACCATGAGGTGGAGGAGGTTACTGGTGAGGTAAAGTGTCTGGGATCTCTTGGAGATGGCCACAGGCGGTGGGGTTAGAGGAACTCAACCACAGATGTTCGATTCCAGGTCTGTCCATTGAACTGGGCAATTGGATCTGGTGGCTAGGATGTAGATTGATAATCTGTAATTCTACTACCAGTTCCACTGTAAGGAGTGGCCTGTACACTCCAGTGAGTTCCTCTTGCATTTGGTATCTGTGAGCAATCGGTGACTCAGAGTAGGTAAGTGACAGATGCACATCTGTGGCATCTACTGGGGAGGAGTAGTCTGCTTGAGAGGGGGAATTAGCGGCAGATACCCTCCTGCAGATCAGTGGATGAACCACGGGGACCGGATCATGGCATTCAGAGTTACAGCTCAAGATCCGCAGTCATCTTATTTGAATCACCGGTATGAGCTGCCTTATGTGTGCTAGGGAGTTTCTTGCTTTGGGGACTGGTGTCAATCAATGAGTGGTTGGGTGTGTGATTTCTGGAGTTGGGATATGGGTGTAGGGACTCATAGGCAGATGTTCTGCTACAGATCTGTGAACGGAACTCAGGCACTCAGTGACTCGCTCTCCAGGCTCAGAGGTGGAGTTGTATATCTCTATTCCTCCTACCTGCTTCACTGCCATGAGAGCTATATGGTTTTACAGGGAGTTCCAGGCCATTGTTGGGGCTGGGGCTGGGGCTGGGGCTAAGCTGGGGCTGGGGCATGGGCTGGGGCTGGGGCTGGGGCTGGGGCGGGTGCGAGGGCAAGGGCGGGGACAAATCAATGTGTGCAAGGAGGGAGGGGATGGGAGGTGTCGATGAGGTCTACTGGAGATGGGTGCACCCATGGTCCCATAGAGCGAGGCCTTAGGCTTGAAGCCTGCCGCGGATCGGTAAATGAAACTCGGCTCGACTGACAAGGATGAGAGACACAAGGCAACATCTGTGTTCATGCTACAGCGTCACTGGCGGCAGTGACCTGTGTGTTCCACTGACTATCTTAGGATAGAGACAGGGAACGAGATCTTGAAGATCAGAGTTAGAGGTTTACATGTTTATATTTCCATCCTTTCTACCTCCTTCACTCTTGACGTGGGCTATGGGTTCCCAGGCAGTTAGCACCTGGTGATTTATGAGCTGGGAAGAATCAGTTAGTTGGAGGAGGTAGTTGAGGGGTAAAGATATCTGGCATCTCTTTGAGATGGCAGCGCAAAGTCGGTCATACGACGACTCAGCAGCTCATGCTTTACTGCAGATTATGGATGGAACGAGAGGACTTGATCTCAAGGATCGGACAGAGTTGAAAATGTGGGCAGGTTATCTGCATCAGTGGCAGGGGTTGTACTGCACAACTGTGGATGAGAATGGGGCCTGGACCGCTAGGGTCAGAGGTAGAAGCAGAAACCCTTAAGGAGACTATCTGCTTCACTGGCAGGGGTGTCTGGTGGATTTGGGGGCTGGGACATAACCATGAGGTGGAGGAGGTTACTGGTGAGGTAAAGTGTCTGGGATCTCTTGGAGATGGCCACAGGCGGTGGGGTTAGAGGAACTCAACCACAGATGTTCGATTCCAGGTCTGTCCATTGAACTGGGCAATTGGATCTGGTGGCTAGGATGTAGATTGACAATCTGTAATTCTACTACCAGTTCCACTGTAAGGAGTGGCCTGTACACTCCAGTGAGTTCCTCTTGCATTTGGTATCTGTGAGCAATCGGTGACTCAGAGTAGGTAAGTGACAGATGCACATCTGTGGCATCTACTGGGGAGGAGTAGTCTGCTTGAGAGGGGGAATTAGCGGCAGATACCCTCCTGCAGATCAGTGGATGAACCACGGGGACCGGATCATGGCATTCAGAGTTACAGCTCAAGATCCGCAGTCATCTTATTTGAATCACCGGTATGAGCGGCCTTATGTGTGCTAGGGAGTTTCTTGCTTTGGGGACTGGTGTCAATCAATGAGTGGTTGGGTGTGGGATTTCTGGAGTTGGGATATGGGTGTAGGGACTCATAGGCAGATGTTCTGCTACAGATCTGTGAACGGAACTCAGGCACTCAGTGACTCGCTCTCCAGGCTCAGAGGTGGAGTTGTATATCTCTATTCCTCCTACCTGCTTCACTGCCATGAGAGCTATATGGTTTTACAGGGAGTTCCAGGCCATTGTTGGGGCTGGGGCTGGGGCTGGGGCTAAGCTGGGGCTGGGGCATGGGCAGGGGCTGGGGCTGGGGCTAAGCTGGGGCTGGGGCATGGGCTGGGGCTGGGGCTGGGGCTGGGGCGGGGGCGAGGGCAAGGGCAGGGACAAATCAATGTGTGCAAGGAGGGAGGGGATGGGAGATGTCGATGAGGTCTACTGGAGATGGGTGCACCCATGGTCCCATAGAGCGAGGCCTTAGGCTTGAAGCCTGCCGCGGATCGGTAAATGAAACTCGGCTCGACTGACAAGGATGAGAGACACAAGGCAACATCTGTGTTCATGCTACAGCGTCACTGGCGGCAGTGACCTGTGTGTTCCACTGACTATCTTAGGATAGAGACAGGGAACGAGATCTTGAAGATCAGAGTTAGAGGTTTACATGTTTATATTTCCATCCTTTCTACCTCCTTCACTCTTGACGTGGGCTATGGGTTCCCAGGCAGTTAGCACCTGGTGATTTATGAGCTGGGAAGAATCAGTTAGTTGGAGGAGGTAGTTGAGGGGTAAAGATATCTGGCATCTCTTTGAGATGGCAGCGCAAAGTCGGTCATACGACGACTCAGCAGCTCATGCTTTACTGCAGATTATGGATGGAACGAGAGGACTTGATCTCAAGGATCGGACAGAGTTGAAAATGTGGGCAGGTTATCTGCATCAGTGGCAGGGGTTGTACTGCACAACTGTGGATGAGAATGGGGCCTGGACCGCTAGGGTCAGAGGTAGAAGCAGAAACCCTTAAGGAGACTATCTGCTTCACTGGCAGGGGTGTCTGGTGGATTTGGGGGCTGGGACATAACCATGAGGTGGAGGAGGTTACTGGTGAGGTAAAGTGTCTGGGATCTCTTGGAGATGGCCACAGGCGGTGGGGTTAGAGGAACTCAACCACAGATGTTCGATTCCAGGTCTGTCCATTGAACTGGGCAATTGGATCTGGTGGCTAGGATGTAGATTGATAATCTGTAATTCTACTACCAGTTCCACTGTAAGGAGTGGCCTGTACACTCCAGTGAGTTCCTCTTGCATTTGGTATCTGTGAGCAATCGGTGACTCAGAGTAGGTAAGTGACAGATGCACATCTGTGGCATCTACTGGGGAGGAGTAGTCTGCTTGAGAGGGGGAATTAGCGGCAGATACCCTCCTGCAGATCAGTGGATGAACCACGGGGACCGGATCATGGCATTCAGAGTTACAGCTCAAGATCCGCAGTCATCTTATTTGAATCACCGGTATGAGCGGCCTTATGTGTGCTAGGGAGTTTCTTGCTTTGGGGACTGGTGTCAATCAATGAGTGGTTGGGTGTGGGATTTCTGGAGTTGGGATATGGGTGTAGGGACTCATAGGCAGATGTTCTGCTACAGATCTGTGAACGGAACTCAGGCACTCAGTGACTCGCTCTCCAGGCTCAGAGGTGGAGTTGTATATCTCTATTCCTCCTACCTGCTTCACTGCCATGAGAGCTATATGGTTTTACAGGGAGTTCCAGGCCATTGTTGGGGCTGGGGCTGGGGCTGGGGCTAAGCTGGGGCTGGGGCATGGGCTGGGGCTGGGGCTGGGGCTGGGGCGGGTGCGAGGGCAAGGGCGGGGACAAATCAATGTGTGCAAGGAGGGAGGGGATGGGAGGTGTCGATGAGGTCTACTGGAGATGGGTGCACTCATGGTCCCATAGAGCGAGGCCTTAGGCTTGAAGCCTGCCGCGGATCGGTAAATGAAACTCGGCTCGACTGACAAGGATGAGAGACACAAGGCAACATCTGTGTTCATGCTACAGCGTCACTGGCGGCAGTGACCTGTGTGTTCCACTGACTATCTTAGGATAGAGACAGGGAACGAGATCTTGAAGATCAGAGTTAGAGGTTTACATGTTTATATTTCCATCCTTTCTACCTCCTTCACTCTTGACGTGGGCTATGGGTTCCCAGGCAGTTAGCACCTGGTGATTTATGAGCTGGGACGAATCAGTTAGTTGGAGGAGGTAGTTGAGGGGTAAAGATATCTGGCATCTCTTTGAGATGGCAGCGCAAAGTCGGTCATACGACGACTCAGCAGCTCATGCTTTACTGCAGATTATGGATGGAACGAGAGGACTTGATCTCAAGGATCGGACAGAGTTGAAAATGTGGGCAGGTTATCTGCATCAGTGGCAGGGGTTGTACTGCACAACTGTGGATGAGAATGGGGCCTGGACCGCTAGGGTCAGAGGTAGAAGCAGAAACCCTTAAGGAGACTATCTGCTTCACTGGCAGGGGTGTCTGGTGGATTTGGGGGCTGGGACATAACCATGAGGTGGAGGAGGTTACTGGTGAGGTAAAGTGTCTGGGATCTCTTGGAGATGGCCACAGGCGGTGGGGTTAGAGGAACTCAACCACAGATGTTCGATTCCAGGTCTGTCCATTGAACTGGGCAATTGGATCTGGTGGCTAGGATGTAGATTGACAATCTGTAATTCTACTACCAGTTCCACTGTAAGGAGTGGCCTGTACACTCCAGTGAGTTCCTCTTGCATTTGGTATCTGTGAGCAATCGGTGACTCAGAGTAGGTAAGTGACAGATGCACATCTGTGGCATCTACTGGGGAGGAGTAGTCTGCTTGAGAGGGGGAATTAGCGGCAGATACCCTCCTGCAGATCAGTGGATGAACCACGGGGACCGGATCATGGCATTCAGAGTTACAGCTCAAGATCCGCAGTCATCTTATTTGAATCACCGGTATGAGCGGCCTTATGTGTGCTAGGGAGTTTCTTGCTTTGGGGACTGGTGTCAATCAATGAGTGGTTGGGTGTGGGATTTCTGGAGTTGGGATATGGGTGTAGGGACTCATAGGCAGATGTTCTGCTACAGATCTGTGAACGGAACTCAGGCACTCAGTGACTCACTCTCCAGGCTCAGAGGTGGAGTTGTATATCTCTATTCCTCCTACCTGCTTCACTGCCATGAGAGCTATATGGTTTTACAGGGAGTTCCAGGCCATTGTTGGGGCTGGGGCTGGGGCTGGGGCATGGGCTGGGGCTGGGGCATGGGCTGGGGCTGGGGCTGGGGCGGGGGCGGGGGCGAGGGCAAGGGCGGGGACAAATCAATGTGTGCAAGGAGGGAGGGGATGGGAGGTGTCGATGAGGTCTACTGGAGATGGGTGCACCCATGGTCCCATAGAGCGAGGCCTTAGGCTTGAAGCCTGCCGCGGATCGGTAAATGAAACTCGGCTCGACTGACAAGGATGAGAGACACAAGGCAACATCTGTGTTCATGCTACAGCGTCACTGGCAGCAGTGACCTGTGTGTTCCACTGACTATCTTAGGATAGAGACAGGGAACGAGATCTTGAAGATCAGAGTTAGAGGTTTACATGTTTATATTTCCATCCTTTCTACCTCCTTCACTCTTGACGTGGGCTATGGGTTCCCAGGCAGTTAGCACCTGGTGATTTATGAGCTGGGACGAATCAGTTAGTTGGAGGAGGTAGTTGAGGGGTAAAGATATCTGGCATCTCTTTGAGATGGCAGCGCAAAGTCGGTCATACGACGACTCAGCAGCTCATGCTTTACTGCAGATTATGGATGGAACGAGAGAACTTGATCTCAAGGATCGGACAGAGTTGAAAATGTGGGCAGGTTATCTGCATCAGTGGCAGGGGTTGTACTGCACAACTGTGGATGAGAATGGGGCCTGGACCGCTAGGGTCAGAGGTAGAAGCAGAAACCCTTAAGGAGACTATCTGCTTCACTGGTAGAAGTGGCCTATGGTTTCCCAGGGAGTGATGTCTATATGGGTGTCTGGGATATAAACATGTGTTAGAGGAGGTACTTGTCATTTAAAGTGTCTAGAATCTCTTGCAGATGTCAACAGGGAATGAATTTAGTGTAACTGTGCAAAAGATTTTCTATTCCTGGTCTCTGCATTAAACTGGGGTATTTAGTCTCGTTGATCTCATTTAGATTGCCAATCTGTATTTCTACTCCCATATTTCCTCTCATGAGTGTCTTGTGAATTCCTGGGAGTTCTATGTACAATTCAGATCTTTGAGCAATCAATGACTCAGAGTTGGTAAATGACAGATGCAGATCTCTGGCATCTACTGAAAATGAGTAGTCTGCATGATATGGGGTATTAGCCACAGATACCCTCCTGCAGGTCAGTGGAAGAACCATGGGGACCATATCATGGGGATCAGCGTTACTACTGATGATCTGCAGTCATCTTATTTGAACTTCTGGTATGAGTGGACTATTTGTGCTAGGGAGTTTTTTGCTTTGGTGACTGGTGTAAATCAATGAGTTAGGTATGGGTTTTCTAGAGTTGAAATATGGATGTGGGGACACATAAACAGATGTTTTGCTGGAAATCTGTGAAGGGAACTCAGGACCTCAGGGACTTGCTCTCTAGCCTTAGAGGTGGAGTTGAATATCTGTATTCATCTTACCTGCTTCACTGCCATGAGCGGTATAGTATTTCACATCGAGTTCTGGTCAAACTGGGGCCAGGGAGAAATCAATGAACTTTACAAGGTAGGTGATTTCGAAGATCTATGATGTCTATGGGAAATAGGTGCAGTCATGGATGGATAGAGCGATGCCCAAGCATGAGGTCCTGTTCATAACTGTAAATGAAACTTAGGGCTTGGATCTTAAGGATGAGTAATTGAAGTTCATCTCTGCGTTCGTTCTAAACACCACTAGGTGGAGTGACCTCTATGTTCTCATGGCAATCCTGCTGTATTTGGTAGCTCAGATATATTGATGTAGTCGGAGGGCCTTGAGGGGTAATGATCTGCAGTGTCTATTGGAAAAGGAAGCAGGGTGAGTGCTATAGGCTTTCTTGCCAGCAGATAGTCTAAGGTGGATCCAAATGAAACAGGATCAGATCTTGAAGATCAGTCGTAGAGTTAAAGAGCTCTATGATGTCAATCTGAATTGCGGGCAGGACTACCTCTCTGTTTCTAGGGAGTTCCTGGTAGATTTTGGTCAGTGTCTAATCGATGAGTTGGAGATTAATGGTGAGGAATGAAGGTCTATGTGATCTGCTGGAGGTATGAAACAGGTTTGAGCATACTTTCTACTACATATCTCTAGATGGTACTTTGTGATGGGATGGTGAGGACCAGAGGAAGAATGCAAGATCAATTTTTATCTTAGCTGATTCACTGGTATGAATAGCTATTGGTGCTATTAGTAGATTTGATGACTGGGACCAATCAATTGCTGAGACGACGGAATTAAGAGACACAAAGATCTGTGACATCTTCTGGAGATGGGACCAGGATAAAAGGGGTAGAGGGAGTCAACAGCTGACATTCTACTGTAGATTCATGGGTGAAAGTGAGAGACAGGTTCTCAAAGATGGGGCAGAGGGGAAGATATATACAAATCCTACCTGCTTCACAGGCATGAGTAACCAGTGGGTTCTACTGGTGGAGTTGAGGACTGGGACAATCACTGAGTTGGAAGAGGTAGGTGAAGAATGAAATTCTGCTGGATCTACTGAGATGAAATAAGGGTGAGGGTGTTCTACTGCAGATGTGTGAATAAAATTAGGAGATTGAACTTGGAGAAACTTAGAGAGAGGTGAAATACTGCAGTTATCTTACCTCCTTTCCTGGCTGGATACCTGGTGAGCTTCTATGATGCAGCTTCATAATAACTGTTTAGTAGCCACTCAAAATCAGTAAGTTGAAATAAATCAAAACAAACAAACAAAATTCCAAACAACAAACAAATCAACAAACCTTCCAGTTTTTTGATCTTTTCTCCAGGAATAATCATCATAACCCATTACTAAACCGAAAGAATATTTAGAGTTTACCTATTTTTAAACCAACTAAAAGTAGAATGCTGTCTACAAGAGTTTGTCAAAGCTCTAATGAGCAGAACTGCAATGAACACAGATGAGCTAGTTTCCCTGAAGTAGAAAGTAGAATCCATTGGTTATACTCCTGAGAGTGATATTCTTGGATATTTTAGTAGTTCAACTTTCAGATTTTTAGAGAACATCCACAGTGATTTCCATAATGGTTGTATGAACCCTAAAGGCCTTTTAAAAAGCCATGGAAAGCTACCCCATGTGAGCACATCCTAAATGTATGTACATTTGAAATGAATTTAAATGGAGTCACCATATGATGGGAAAAGGAATGTCCCAACTAAACATCTTATGCCAACAAGCATAACTTCCACTGTGTGGACAGGGTTATACCTTATTGAGTCATGGGCCAAAGGGATCTCAAAAATAACTCAAACTACAGAAATTAGAGTCAAGGCTATCAGCTACCCACCACAACCTGACTGTAAGGTTCTGTTGTTAAACAACTGGCTGTCACATCCCATCAAACACAGGAGGAAAAAACATCAAACTAGTACTCAGTTCTGAGCTTCAGTTCTACCCAGAAGAATTCCTGGTGCTAAAAGTTACTAGAGAAAGCTAATCATCAATATCACATAGCTACAACCTCTTCGATCTACAAAATCTGGTGGAAGGCTGCTCATTTGTTTCTGGCCTCCCAGATCCAAAATAATTACAGAGAAACTTTATTAATTAAGCCACTGTTTGGCCAATAGTTTAAGCATATTTCTGGCTAACTCTTATATCCTAAACTAACCCATCGCCATTAATCTGTGTATCACCATGAGGTCATGGCCTACCAGCAAAGTTTTAGTGGGCTCCAGGAAAGGCATCTGTCCCAGGTAATGGCTACAAGGCTTCTCACTGGTGGCTCCACAGCTTATCTCTGACTCTGCCTACTCCCTCTATAAATATATCTCTTCCAGCCTGGCTATATTCTGTTAGCTGAAAGCAATAAAGCTTGCTCACAGTATAGATCATCGCAGGCAGAGTTGGGGGAGTGGGAGGGAAATGGGAGGATGGAAGGATGTGGAAATTTTAAAGAAAGAAAGAAAGAAAGAAAGAAAGAAAGAAAGAAAGAAAGAAAGAAAGAAGAAATAGCTCAAAGACGTAGGATAGAACCAAACATGATAGGCAAAAAGAGAAGGAAAACATCAATGAAATGATTCCTAGTGATACTTTGCTGTACTCATAGATTGATGCTGAGCCCAGTTGTCATCAGAGATGCTTCACCCAGCAACTGATGCAGGGACCCACAGCCAAACATTAGGTGCAACTCAGGAAATCCTACAGAATATAGGGAGGAATGATTATGGGAGCCAGAGAGACCAACACTTCCCTGCAAAAACATAAAGGGGGCAATTGACCTGGGAAGATGGGGAGGAATGATTATGGGAGCCAGAGAGACCAACACTTCCCTGCAAAAACATAAAGGGGGCAATTGACCTGGGTAGATGGGGAGGAACGATTATGGGAGCCAGAGAGACCAACACTTCCATACAAAATCATAAAGGGTACAACTGACCTGGGCTCATGGGAACACATGGAGACTGAACCGCCAACCAGAGATCCTTTGTGGGACTGGTCTGGGCCCTCTGATCAGGTGTTACAGTTGTGTGGCTTTGTCTTCTCATGGGACTCCTGGCAAAGGGAGTGGGGCCTGCCTCTGACTCTCTTACCTGGTTCTTGCATCCTTTTCATCCTTACCTCGTTTAGCCTTAACAAGAGAGGAAGTATGTAGGCTGACCACAGCTTGATTTCCCAAGGCTGTCTGATATACACAGAAGAACTCCACTTTTCTAATAGGAAGGGACAGGGAAAGAAAGGGAAGAAAGGAAACTATGATCAGGTTGGGAAAAAATAATTAATTAAAATAACAAAAAGCAATAGTAGTTAAGCTTTCCCAAGATGTATTTCTTTTTCTGTACTGAAGTCCTATATTGAATTCGAACTGATGAAATAGGCAAGAGATATCCTTAGTTTATAAAAAGGAAAAAGAAATCTTTGATCTACTCAGTATGGTAGTGAGTGATTGGACACATGTAAGATATTGTTAACTTCCCTGCCTTATTGGGTCTCAAAATAACCACTGTAGAGGGTTAAATAAGCCAGTTTTAAAATAAAAATAAAATAAAATCAACATAAAATTGTTTGGATAAAAAGTAAATAAATTTATCTTTCATTCAAAGGTGAAATATGAGCAAATCTCTTGAGCCTGGGATAGAAGAGTGGGTAAAACTAATCTACTTTCATTTCTATTGTGCATATGGGTTTTATGTCTAAAAAATCAGCATGCATTATGAAGGAAGAGGGCGATGGGGAATGTTTATGATGGAAGATAGAGTGGATATTTCCTGTCCCTTATGTGAAAAGAGCATACATTGAGATGATCCAGGGAGCATAACTAGACAATGAGTTCTTCGATTTGATACATTAAATCCATGTGAAGTTTTTGTAGGGAAATGAGGGATATCCTGAGTGAAAATGTATTGTTGTTTCCAATGGGCATAGGCATGACCATTGTCAAGAACCCCAATGCCTTAGGCACATGGGAAATGAAAGAACAGGTAAATGGCAAAGCCCTTTACTGGTCCATATGTGGGGATGTTGATAGCATGTGAAGAAAATGGTCAATATAGCTTTCTACTCCATGGATAGATACAGCCTGAAGACTCTCATCTACAGAGACTTCCAACTGAGATTAGCTAACTTGCCTCCTTGTTCAACCATGTGCAATAACCCTCTCTTCAATCATGTGTATTAAGAAATGGAAATTCTAGAGTGTTGCAGCTTCTCCAGGGAGCTCAGACCACTCAATTCCAACTTGTCTGTGTTCATGCTGGTCTCAGTTACATTTTTACTGCCATGAATATATACTATGACCAAGATAACTTAGAGAAAAAAATGCATTTCATTTGGGGACTCACAGTTGCAGAGGGTAAAAATCCATAACTGTTATGGTAGAGCAGCACAGCAGCAGGCAGGCGGGCACGGTGCTGCAAGGGAAGTCAAGAGCTCACATTAGATCAACAAGCACAGGCAGAGAAAGAACTAAATAAGAATGGGGTGGGCTTTTGAAACCTCAAAGCCCACGCCTCATGACATGCCTCTGTCATAGAATATTATTTTAACTAGGTAAAGATGTTTTCCATTTGTTTATGCTATGGGATATTACTTGAACTGTAAAGGTGTGTTACATGTGTTATGCTTCATTTATTTAATGAAGTAAGGATCTGCTACACTTGTTCATGCTGCATTTGTTTAATGATGAAAAGATTGTGTTGCATTTGCTTCACCTGCTTAAGGCACCTGACTGGTCTAACAAAGAGTTGAACAGTCAATATTTTGGCAAGAGAAAGGATAGATGGGGCTCCCAGGCAGAGAGAATACATGGGAAAAATGTAGGCACATGAGAAGGAGAAAAAGGAGGAGAGAAGAGGACAAGGGAGAAACCTGGAGCCTGAAGTCAGGCAGTCACCAACCAGACATAGAGACAGCAAGAAAGTAAGAGAAGATTAAAAGAAAAATAAATAAACCTCGAAGCATAGGGTAGACGAAGAGAAGCCAGCTAAAGTATAAAAACTAACCAGAAAAGACCTAAGCTAAGACCAAGCATCCAAAACTCATAAGTCTCTGTGTCATGATTTGGGAGCTGGTTGGTGGCTCAAAAGCAAAAGCCCTATATGCAACTCTTCTAAACAGTCCACACTTTATAACCCACCCCCAAAGGGTCTACCAACTGGGGACCAAGTATTCAAATGCATGAGCCAATGCAGGCCATTCTCATTGTTGCCACCCCAACATGTCTGTCTCTTTTTCTTTACCCTAGTCAGGCTGCTAGACTCAAGTCACACAATGATGCAGCAGTTCTCTCAGAACCTTTGAAAATTCTTTCCATGACACTTTGCCAAAACAGTCCAGGCATATCCACCTTTTATTATAAGCCATAATTTTTATCCAAACTTCAAGGAACTATTCAAGCAGTACCATTAGCGTTGGCTCCAGTGGTCCTTGCCAGGACATTAAATTCAAAGTAACCAAAACTTGCCTCCATATCAATATATCTCTCTTGTCCAGCTTTACAATCTACCCATTAGCCCAGAACCCCGAATATCATTGTCACACATATTATCCCAGTACCATTGAGCTTATTCGCCCTTTTAATGTGAAAGTTCTGTTTCTATAGCATGGGTTACTCTCTTCCAGTGGGGAAAAGCTAGTCTTTGTCTTTGGCAATTGAACTAAAAGTCAGGCATGTGGTGGATCTGGAGTTAACCTGAGCATCTTCTTGCAAAGCAATCATGTCAAGAGCAGCTGAAGAATGTCCTCTAAGAGAGAGGAACCTGTTACCCTACAGTTGATAGGACGTGCATGCCAATACATGCTTATAAGGCTTCAAGATTTCCAATTGGACTGAATCAAATGTATCAGGAACTTTAGGAGGATTGTGAATTCAAATTTAATCTACCTAGTATTTGTGTTCTATTTTTGAAATCAGATCCTGGCTGTGTCATTCAGAAAACTTTACTAACTCCAGAGAACCAATTCTGCTTTTTCTGCTTCCAATGACTTGCTTAGGCTAATACCTCATTAATGAGATTTGTCACTGTCTTTCTTCACAGCCTTGATGGTTATTACAGAAAGCTGATTTCTCTATAACTTTGATAAGATCTTTTTCACTGTAGCTCCAAAACTCATTTTAGCACAAGTCAAAGTCTTGTTAATTCTGGATGATCACAAGTCTGATAGTCTCACTAGTCCATTCATCAATAACAATCAGACTTTTTTTTTCATACGGCAAGCAAAACAATCCAATATTTGAATCACATTTTAAGAATCTGCTTTCCTGAATGACTGTCAGCATTTGTAGTTTTCATTGTGTCCTTTGAAAGCAGGTACAAATCCAAGTAGCTTATTTGGCATAGTGAAGTCAGAAAGCACAATGGTGGGTAGGTGGAGAAGTTAGGTGGAGAAGGCAGAGGGCCCAGTTAAAAATGGAATATTAAGGTTTCCAAGCTCCCCCCTCACTGAGGAACATTGAGACTCTGTGGTATGTGGAACTGAATTTTCTCACTTCAAGTTTGAACAAGCAGGGACTTTTCAGTCATGTCGTCAGTACCCCCCAGGCAAGGGTCTCAAATGGCAGTTCTGGAGCGGCATCATGAATTCTGCAGCACCTCTGTGTCATGGCTGCATTACTCTTTATATGCAGAGAGACAAAGAAGGAAATATGGTCTAGGAAAGCCCTAAAGCATGGAGTGCAAGTTTTCCACAACTGGAAGTGGCACCCAGTCAACAGAAGCATAATTTCAAGGAGCTTATGGTAGGAAACTAAGATTCTCTACCTGTGTTATCTTTTTAGATAATATCTCAAGACTTCATCCAAATCTGCCACCACCACCGTCTTTAGTTGCTCATCAAGCGTTCTGCCCATGGTGTTGCTTCTAATCAGGTGTCCCTCTACTGCTTGCCATTTACCTTCTTGGCTCCTATGTCTATAGTCAAAATTCACTGCCTCTTCTTGGCACATAGCTAAGTGTTCTCAATTACTCAGCTGCACATCATATCCCTAAAGTTTCCTTCTCTAAGTTTAGGGTTCAGTTCAGGCAGTGGTAGGCAACCTCTAGTGTGACCAGTGTCTTGCCATGTGCAAAAGAGTGGGGTATTCTGAGTGGAAAACAGTTAAAGGAGTAGCATTTGAGATGAATGTTAATGATAGTAGTTTAAGGTAGAAAGAGTGGGGAAATACTTTAGTGAGATAAATGATACTAAGTTAGCAGTCTTCTAGATAAAGCTAGACACAGTTTGTTTCTATCTTCCTAGATTTTAGAATGATAGAAATGTTGGATAGATGGGTTGGTGGGAACTAGGTTTTACAGGACCTTGAAGCTTGTAAAATGGAATCTTGCCTGTGTGATACGTAAATAAATTTTTCATTAGATTTAGGATTTACCCATATCAATATTTTAGAAATGCCTAATAATGATTTGGACAAATTGAACAAATATGTATATTGAGATACTATTGTTATGATTCTTGGAACTATAATATTTTCACTATATTTAAAATTTATGATGTTAATGTATGCTTGTTTCTCCAATACCGCGAGGTAGGAAACACTGTCTTACTGAAGATAAATGTAGGAATGGGTCATATTTGGTGATCTCCATAGTTCTCCCTACAAGCAATGATTTATACTGGGGAGAAATTAGAACTTGACTATTCACTTATAATCATTATTTCCTACTAATTATTCCATTTTTGTTTAATGACTTAATGTTTTCTTAACCTCAGGTTTCTCCCTTGAAAATATGGATATAGTCATGCTATATAATGAGTTGTAGATACACAAATGCATGAATTCTTAGTGCACTGTAAAATTTTATATGGTGAGACTCAACCTGTATGTGTGAAGTGAATGTATGTAATGTACCATCTTTACACGGTGAATTTAGAAAGTGAGTGGACCCACAGGACACATAAGTTAGTCACTTTAGGGGAGCATTTATTAGGATCCTTTGCCTGCCTTGTTGTAATGCCTCTAATTAATTGCTAACATTTAGTTTTTCATATGTAAAATTTTCATGCAGTTCACTGCATATACAGAACTTCATAGAAATTGATAGGTGATTCTGTTTATTCAACAAACCTCTGCTCTGTGCTGTTTAAGACTGATTCAGGCTCATGAGACAGCAAAGGTCTGTCACCAAAGAATGCATATACATATGCCAACCTGTTTGACAGCTATTATAGAACTCTGAAACTTTACATTGTACCGTATTTTAGAAGCCTAAATTAAAATCAAACAAGGATTTAGGGTTCTTAATTATACTATTTTTCAAAAAGTATGCAGCCTAAAATGAGGGAGATATAATTATGTTTTATCAGTAAATGAATTCCGGGGGGAAAGATACCAAAGGGTCCAAGGGAGCAGAATGACGAATGAGATGACATTAAGAGTTTTGGCAGAAAACCCAGGTCATACTAAATACAGAAAGGGAGATTCATTCAGGTGCATAAAGATGTGGCATCTCCATTCACAGGAACTCCCTGGATTTGTTCTGTTAACTTCCAAGAAAACAAAAATTAAATTCTCAGGCTGCAAGGAGCTTATTAAACTAACTATGGTGATGTGCATGGAAAAGGGTGATGTTCCTTAGGTCTGTGAGTACAACAAAGGAAATGGACAGAGCAGGAAACACACCAACAATGGAGGTCTATAAGAGACTTTACAATAGAAATATTCTGATATTGTAGGGACTGGATGTGCAAGGTTTTATATAAGCAATGAGTTTTTACAGATAAGTTTAAATATTTGAATTTTTTAAAAAGTTTCATTTCATTACTTTCCCATAATTCTTTGGCCATTTCCAACAGGACAACTTCCATATCAGGATTTACGAGTGGGATGTGAAAATGTTTGGTATAATGATCCCACGGGATCTTGCTTTGCAATTAAATGAAAATAAACCCTTGAATAAAGCTTGCTCTTGAACAAATAAAAAGAAGCCCAAATGTGAAATACAAAGTAGTTTAAGCTGCTCTTAGAGATTTCTGCAGTGAACTCTAATCTCACATCATCCACAGTGACATCTAAATGCTGATGTTGAGAGTCTGTCTCCTTTATCCATCCTCACACCTTCTCCTATGGTGCCTCCACTTGCATCCTTGTTTATTCTCTTGCCAGAAAGATAGATCAACCAATCAAAAACAATGCAGCAAGCAGCAGTTCAAAGCAATAACACAAAAAAGAAAAGCACAGAAAACAGAGATTGAAATCCAAAGATAAATGCTTATACTATAGTGCAGAGCAAGGGGTGATCCAGGCAGACTCCTTCAGGTGCAGGGCAATTATTAAAGTCTTCAAAAAGTCTTTGGGGTCTTTAGCACAAAGATATCACCAGAGGCTTCAATATGTGGCACATCATGATGCTAAAATTGCATCTTATACTAGGAGATTAGGACTTATTAAAACACAGGGGGCTGAGGCTGGATAGCTTACTCAGTATAAGCTGAGGTTGTCCACTGGTCCCTACAGGCACACATACACACACAAACACACACACACAAGAACACAAACACATACACAGGCAAAATAAAAATACAAACAAAAAAAAAAAACCAGACACCAGGTCAACTATGCCATGTTATGAAACCGACAAGCACAGAAAGTTCTTTTCTATTACAAGAGAAGAAAATGGGACAAGCATACAGGTAATCTATAGCTGTAGACAACGTTAATTCTGCAAGTGCTTCAAAATAATTTATTTTTCGTAACTCAATGTGGGTGATCAAAACCTTACTATCCTTTTAGTGTCCAAACATCCCACCATCCAGACTTCAAGATAAGCAAAAACGGCTCAAGGTTTAAGAACGGTCTCCAGCCCTTAGATCAAATACTCCATGAGTCCTTTAATGTCATTACAAAGCAAAGGCTTCTAAGTTTATAAGTTCCCATCTGAAACACCCCAATACAGTGAAGTATGTGCCAGCTGATTTATCCCTTCTGGAAGAATGAAAGCTGGTGTTGGACCTGGTGAGATTTTAACCTGTCATCCTTGAGAATCTTCCAGAACTTCAAACCCGAAGTTTGATGTGTAACCTACTGGTTGAAAGGAACCTAAATATTAGCACTAGAGAGTCTGACATGGTGGGTGGGTACATCAGATATCAGAGAGGGCAATTTAGTCAGCAAGACATTGCACCCTCTGCTCTAATCATAAAAAGATGGTCTTTCCAAGAGCTATCACAAGGACTGACATAGGCATGGTGTAAAAGGATGTCACATGGCTGGAATTTTACCCTCTGTGCCTCGGCACTCTTTGCTAACTCCCTTTCTTTTCTAAAAAGGTAACACATTAGGGGAGTAAATATTTAAGGTATATGCTGTGTTGTAATTAAATTAATGTGATGCTGTCACATACAGGACTGAGTTCAGTATGGTGATCTCTGTTTTGATTTTGTTAATACCCCCCGGAATCTAATTCCATAGAGGCAGGGATGTAGGCGGATGCTTTACATTGCCAGAAACAGTGTATCCTACTAGGAATCTGCTACATAGAGCAAGTTGCTCCTGTGAAGTAGACTTTCCCAAATGACATTCCCACCCTCTTTATGTGCTATCTGCCCCACCAAGAGACCAAGTTCCATCCACAGGAAAAGACTGACTTCTCTTGCTGGCTGCTCTTTCTACAGAAAGCCCAATTTTGACCACATTCTTACGCTCTAGGCTTTATATTACTTGTTTTTGAGGAAAGAACCAAGAAGGGAAAGATAAACAGGTTGAATGTATAATTGACAGAATCTGGTGTGAGTTGTTGTTTTGATCCATAAGAAAAAAAATCTCAGTATAATTATTTCTCATAAGAAGTTGCATCATTTCTATGTGATTAATATATATACACTTCTAGCTTCTATTATCAATTTCTGACCAAATGGTTCTATTTGTGTTAGAATTAGTACAATTTGGAGTTTAAAAATTAGTCAAAGTAAGCACACAACTTTAAAAACATATTTTCCTTGAAATTCTCTTGCCTTTTATTTTCCTTCCTTCTTTATCTGTCATTAGCATCAGACTGTATTTTCAAAAAGTCCACTTTTAAAATAATGCTCTTACACCCAACTGTGGAACCACTGTAGCCAAGAGTTTACCTGCTTTACCCATATCCCGAATACTCTATCTGCTTTTCCACAGATGGTTTTGACTTACTTCTCTCTGCACAGAGGGACCAGTGTCAGCCTGGAAGTTCTAACTGTGGTTCAGCCAGAGCCACAGTTTTCCTCCAGATTCCTCTGAAGCCTTGGGTGGGGATGGAAGAGGGCGCCCCCTGTCTGGGTTGGGAAGACTCTGCTCAGTGGAAGTCTGAAGAGAATTCTGTAACAAGAGATGATGAGAGGTGATCTCCAGAGTCTAGAATATCATGGGATGATTTCTCAGGTTTCGTGAATGGGAATAAAGACTGATAAAGTCAAAGACCACATGTCCCCAATAGTACTCACTACGTATATGGACTAGAGAAAAGGTGTAGCATCTAACTCAAAAGATTCTTTAAAACATGCAGATTGTTAGCTGGGAAGGGGAAAGGGGTGTTAACTCAAAGGTCATAGATGATAGAGCCCTAAGCAAGGCTCAGTACTACTTTACCATTCTCATTTGAGATATATATGTAAAAGGAATATTGTCTCCAGAGAGGTAATATTCCCAGAAAATTTTGTGGATTTTGCTAGCATTCTCTTCTCTGACCTGGTAAGAGATTTTAACCAGACTCTGGAGTTAGTGGTCCTCTCCCTACCCATATCCCTTTAGTTTTCTTGTGCCTTTCAGCCCTGCCTCATCTTCAGGCTTTGGTAGGTTGATAGAGTACACTGCATGATACTTGGGCATGAAGGCACCAGAAAGTATGGGTAAAGACAATAACAAAGAGAACCCGGCTCTGCACCCAGGAATCTTGCACTGAATACTTCAAGGGCTTCATCGCTGTGGCATTTTAAGCAGCCCCTGCCATGTTTCCTTTCAATGACAAACTGAAGTCTCAAGTAAATGACTCATTTTACAACTTTCAGAATACAAATATTGTTCAAACATATAGTGTGCAAATAATAAAGACAATTAAGTGTCCTGAAGCATATTTTCCTAATTACAAGTGGGGTTCGAGGGGCACTATGTGAATAGCATTTTTCCCCCAATTCAGGTATTTGTCAAAGATGCATTAGTTGGAAAAATTATGTTCATGAGAGCCATCTCTGACCCCTTGATGATTCTATTCAATAATATTTTAGAAAAAAGGTTAGCCATGGACTTGTAATTTGGTTGGAAAGTTGAACGTGGTCCTCTTGTGTCAACGTTTTTGGAGATGTGGGGACTTTGGGATCAAGCATCCCATATCCCATGACTCCCAGTTTAAAGCCTTTCACAGCCAGATGTCTCCAGCACACTGACCCACTCTTACTTGTTCACCTGGAAGCATTTGGGGACCACAGCCTAAGGCAACCACAGCAGGTAAAGACAGGTATGGAACCAAAATGTCTAACAGTGAAATGAGACAATCTGAAATGAATTTTACATCTGTGGAGACAAAGCCAGTTTGTTTTATGGGAACTACATGTGGGGCATTATTCGCGGCACTTCCTGAATGTCAGCTTGTTTAGTCTCTAAAGTTTTCAAGTAGTTAGTCATATTCTCTTTTTGTTTGTGAGGAGATTGAGGCACTGTGGTTTGAGGCTTTTCCAAGGTCACACAGGCCATAAGGAGCAGACAGGGCTTATCTGTCATTGTCTTTGTCTCTTTCCACTCCTGAACTCCATATTTTAAAATGCATGCATGCAAACATTCATGCAAATGCATGAACAAAGGCCAAAGGAGGCCAAAAGAGGGCATCAGATTCCATGGACTAGAGTTCAAGGCCTAAAGTTGCCCAACATGGGTACTGGGAACCTAGCATGGATCTTCAGCAAGGACAATCAACACTTTTAGCCACTGAGCGATTTCTTCAGCCCCTGCATGTCATTTCTAAGATATCAGGGGTTGGACTAATCTCTGGGCACATCATTCTAAACATACACTAAATATACACATTTATCAGACCTTCAAACTAAGCAGTGGGCTTCTACCTAATGCATCCCTGTTTCCTTGGTTTGAGATTGGAACCAGCTATGTGATCAGGCTAGTCTCAGACTTGAGAACCACCTGCCTCTGCCTCCCAAGTGCTGGGATTAAAGGTGTGTGGAACCAAGCCTAGCTTTTGAGCCCTGTTTATGATACTCTTCCACTTTCATCATCTTTTATCTTTAGAAATGTATTGTGTTAAAATAAATATTAATACCAAAATAGTTCTATAAACCCAGAATAATTTGGACCAAAGATATACAAAATTAAGTCTTAAAAAATTCCAAGAAAAGCAATTTATAATTTTCAAAGTTTGCGCAATCATCTACTCAGAATAACAGTCAGAAGTACTTTATGATAGCAGGCTAGTAGCATCCCAATTTGAAGCCCCTTTAACACCTAGTGGTATTTATCTTGACAAAAGTACTTGGTATACCACTGGGAGGTTCTTCTGTCATAAAACATTATAGCAACTAAAACTGTTCCAAGAAATAATTACTTCAATAATGACAGAAAAAATATGATTATTAAAAATACCATAAAATTGTTCTTTATTTTGTCAAGAGTTTCAAACTCATCAATTATGTTTCAAACTTGCTCTAAATTGTAAAACTCTCTTGGAAAAGGTTTATCGGTACTATTACATAATTTCTGCAATGGAAAGTTACCTTTCCCCATCCACTAAGCTTTAATAAATTAGGCAAATAAACATCTCAATGGCAGATTAAGACTTTTTTGTAGCTAAGCCTAATTAAAATGGCAACAATCCACTGGTTTCTTTACCAGGGAACAAGGACATCTGTAAGGGATAAAAAGATACCAGAATTTTGATGTGTTTGCTTCCAGTGTTTAAATATGGCAATAGAAAACAGGATTGCTACTGGCTAAGCCACAGCAACATTTGAACTAGCTGCTTAGAAAGAGTACATGAAATCAAGACGGTTAAATGCATTTTGACTGCAAGTTGTTGGTTATGCTTTTTGGGCATTTTTCTATAACACAGACATTTTGTAAATTGATTAGAGCCTAGCATTTTATCATCCCTTCTTGAAACCGTTTTGCATAGAACTTGTACAGGCAAGAAGCTGGTTCAACTTTAATAAACCCAGTATTTGCATTAGGTGGGGACCGTGGAATACTTGTTTTTCTTTTTTGTGCCACATGAATTCACCTGTAAGCCCCATTTGGACCATGTTTTTGGAAAATGGTATCCCTTGTGATGGTACTTTTGTTTTCTCCATCTGGGCAAGTAGAGCAAAAGACTGCTGACTACATGACTTAAAAAATGGTCTGGAGCTGGGCACTCTCTTACCAATATATGAAACAGCTGGTGCCTGGTGAAGGCCAGTCCCTGACTTTGGGGATGGCATCTTATTAATGCATCCTCCAGAGTATCCCAGTAATGTTTGTTGTCTTGAGTGTCAAAGGAAGCCAAAAGCCAGCAAGGCATTCACTGAGGCCATTTATTCTTTGGTTTACTAACTTGGGCAGAGTTTGCCTCAACCAAGTTATAGCACAGTTCAGTTCCAACCTAGTAAATTTGGAGAACACTTAGACCATGGTGATTATCACTAAGTCAAAAATATTTCAAGGCTGACTATTAACAACCAAATAGTGACACACAGTGACATTCATGCTCTGTACATTGTTGGCAGTCCATATTTCAAGAAGGGGCTCCAGCAAGGAAACCAACCTTGCTGGACACAGAGAAAGCACACTTGGCTTGGTTATCCTCATTTGTCTGAATTCATTGATCCTACTTCTCCAACAATTGTTGAAAACGTTTTCTGACTCCAAAACATGCTACCTTCCAGTTCATTTTATAACTGCCTTAAGACTTAGAATAGAGGAACCAATCAAGGAAGGCTTACTGTGTCAAATTAAAGAGCTGAAGTTTCCTTAGCCCTGATTTCACCCTGAGCCAACCTTCCAGAATTACAGCAGCTGAAATTTTAAATTTGACCTTGATTTTTCTTTTTCTAGTTTGCTTTGTGTCTTTATGGGATTCATCAGCAGGCAAGCCAATAGTGAGTTCCAAGTATACAAACAAGTAGCATGCATAAAGCAGGTGTTTTAATATTGTTGACTTGGTCTGTGCACATACTATGATTGGGAACTGATTTTCATGACTCTTATTTCGTTTTTATAGTTTACTTTGTAAAGAATGAGGGTTTGGGGAGTCAGATGACTCGGTCAACTTGGTGCATAGATTTTCTTTCAGTTTAATAGTTTTAAAGTGCTAAAGGTTTTACAACCATCAAAGAAATCCATTGGCACTACAGGGACAAGTGGCTTTCTCCTTGGGAATAAACATTGTGGATGAACACTGTACTTAGCAGAAATATTTCAAAGCAACACTTTTTGTTTCCTTTCTCAGGTTACAGCTTTCTCTTGTCCTGTGACACAGAGTGAACAGAAGTCACATAAGTGCAATTATGAAAAGGACTTTCACACAAACTTTGTGACTTGTGTCCTAAGCAAAGAAAATTTGGCTTTTGTGTGTAGATAATAAATATGTTCTCAGCATAGACACCTCTCTGTTCTTACAGCAACCTCTATTCTGGCTACCTATCATTGAAATACATATATTTGATGTGGGAGTCCTCTCTGTGTGCTGTGATTGACATTAATGAATAAAGAAAATGCCTTGGCCTGTTGATAGGGTAGAACTTAGGTAGGTAGGAAAGACAGAACTGAATGCTGGTAGAAAGAAGGGTAGAGTCAGAGAGACATAATGGACCCACTGCAGGCAGAGATAGATGTGCTGAAACTTTGCTGATAGGCCATGACCTCGTGGTGATGCACAGATTAATAGAAATGGGGTAAATTATGATGTAAAAGTTAGCCAATAAGAAGTTAGAGCTAATGGACCAAGCAATGTTTTCATTAATACAGTTTCTGTGTTTATTTGAGGTGTAGGCTAGCGAGGTAGCTGGGAAAAACAAGCAGCCCCCTCCCTCCAACATATATTGCATATTAACATATCTTGAAAAAGTTGAGTAAAATAGCTAAATATTTGCTGTTTGATATTTAGAAATACATGAAATTTTGATGTATATTTAATGGTTAAAATAGTCTGAATTGTGTTTAGATACAGTAATGATTTTGAATTCATTTGTTTAAAAAACTCAGCAAAGGAAACATGTATTAACATTTACTACTTGCAGAAAAGTATTTTTGATATCTGCCTAAGTTGTAGTAGCAACACATCATTAAATTCATTCAAATATTTAAAATTAACATTTAGAATTTAGAAATTTCAAAATTAGTCATAATTTTTAAATTTAATTTAAGCTAATTTTTCTTGCTTTCCATTCATGTACAACTTCACCACTTTGCATATGAGGCTGAAATACATTAGTTTGTGATGTTGTTATTCATATGACCAAGTATGACTATTTGTTGGTTTAGGAGTCAAACACTTCTCCAGATGCATCAGTGAATGGTTTGTTGTAAAAAAAAAAACTGGGGTGACCCCAATGCTCTGGACTTACTTTCAAACATTATTTCTAAGGCATGGCAAAAGGCAAGTTGTTTTTAACTACATATGGCATCCAAAGTTAGTGTGGATATGTGAGATCCTGTCTGAAAAAAAGGAGGTAGAAGCTGCAGGAGTCTCAGAAACTAACCAGTGACAACACAGAAAAGACATGCAAAACTGAAAATGAGGTGCATGAGGCTGCTGTGGTCCCATTTGTAAGGGACTGGTTGTCTGTCCTCTGTTGTCAGAGGAGCTGTCTCAGTGAGCTCTGCTTTTTGCTTTTGCCTAAATGTCTTGGTTCTCCTGAGGTGTGCAGCGTGTGTTGTATTGGTTAATTGTCACGTGCTGTTTAAGTTTGTGGAAAGCAGACTCTGGGAGTGAGGAAGCCGTTCCTTATCTCAGACAACCTTGTTCATGTCAAGTATCCTCCAGACACCCCTGGACTATATCAGGCTGGCCCCCTAAGCCAGTGACAGAGGCAGAGAAAAAAGGCAAATCAGCCCAAGAAACAAAGCACCATGCTCTTGAAAACGGAAAGAGAAGCCATGCCCCAAAAAGATTACTACTGGTTATCCTATGGCATCAAGATTCTGGAAGTGGGAATGGAAGCCCAAAGTTCATCCAGGAGACATGGCTCTGACCTGCCCATAACTTTATACAGGTCAGAAATCAGCACAGTTTACTTCTCCAGCAGGATTAATCATTCTGTTCTTTCTCTCCTGCCTCTATCTAGCTGCCCTGTCTTCTGTTCCTTATTTTTGCTTGCTGCATGCTAAATAACTCACTCATTCAAAAGCAAATCACACATCCCTTCATCATTCTTTAGACTATACTCAACAGATATAAACCTAAAATTCTGCTCGCAAGAGCTTTCGGAAAATCCTCAGACCTAAGTCCTCAGAGGATGATAGCAATAAACAATCAGACACAAGTATTACAGTAGAAGCTGGCTTGTAAAAACCTAACTGCTTTGTATTATCTAATAATAATAAAAATGAGTTTCACCTTTAAACTGAATTTTCAAGCTAATTGATTGTTCAGTAAACATTTATTTTGTACACCTAGTAAATGGGAGGCAGAGATACAGATACCTAGGGATTTGGTGATAAACACACAAAAGAATGTGTTGGCCTTTTACAGCGTAGAAGCCTTGCAGGACCTAGAGTGACAGCAAGTTTACTGAGACAGGTACCACGAATTAGCTGTGCAAGTTCAGGTGACAGAGAACACCTGGGATTCCAAGAGACAGTTTGTATAGAAGGGAAAGCATGAGCTTGTCAGAGGAAAGTGCACACACAAGAATCCCATAAAGAAGAGAGCAGAGGAGGGCAGATGAAAAGGAGGGGTAAGGCCCAGGAGTTTGAAATACCTTTAAGGGCAATGATAAGGTAGTCAACAGAAGTGTTTTAAACATGTCAAATTTGTTTATTTTTTTAATAAAAGACCATTCCATTTGTATTTCTGTAATAGAAGATTATAGTTAAATGCTTCCTTATTTTCTTATACTACTATTTTCACTTGCAATATGATCTAGGTTACATTTAAAGATATGCTTTTAATTTGTTTAATTTGCCTATGTATGTGTCAATGTGGGTGTGTGCCATTTGTTTTCGGGTATGTGGATGGGCTAAAAGAGAATATTGTTTTCCCTGGAACAGAAGCATGTAACCTACTGACCTGGGTTCTAGGAACCAAATTCTGGAAGAGTAGTGAGGGCTCTTAACCACTGAGCGGCCTCTGTAGCCCCTATGCTAACTTGAAATGACGAGTACTGGCCGTGTTGGAGATACTCAGAACATCTGGAGCAATCTGTGAGGAAATAATACTGGACCCCAAGATGACAGGAAGTAAGAAGGGGCTGGTGGAGTCTCTGACTGTCTAGTGTTATGTTGGCAATTTGTTTGCTGGATTGCTAGACAGCTTGAAAAACTTTGTGTTTCATCATGGTCAAGACTCCAAGCAGGAAAATTAAGCTGTGCACTTAAAGAAATGGTATCCTCACCTCCCACTTTCAGCAATGGCCTTGACCTTCACTCTGCTCTGATGCCATTTAGCCTTCCTTGAATGTCCTCGTACCATACAGTTGTGTAGCCATCAAGACTGCTGTTTCTGCCTCTGCCTCCCATTTCATTTTCAGAAATGGGTGATCATCCTGTCCAACAAAGGACAGTCCATTCAAAGTCCTGCCTCTCCACCATGCCTCACACACACACACACACACACACACATAGCTGGGACTTATAATCCAGGCTGTTATGATTAGGGTCCCAGGGAGGTAAGCTATACTCCCCTGATGGCACTTTTCACTGAGCAGCCTTTAGGTTCCCAGAGAAAGCCTGCTGGAGTTGGGGTCTGGAATAAAGCAATGAACTCGGGAGGGGAGAAGATCTGTGTGTTCCACAGGAGATGGGGGCAGGGCTGTTCAGAGGGTGTTCTGCTGCAGACTGAGGAGAGGAACTAGAAGATGGGATTTGGTGGGGAGGTAGATTGGTGAAAATCTGCAGCTATCCTACTTGCTTCTCTGTTCATAGTAGCCTGTGGGCTCCCAGGGAGTGCCTGCTAGGAGGGGTAGATTAGTGTGAACCCCTGGCAATGGGGCCTGGGAGGTTTCCTGCCTTCCAGGGTTTTAAAGACCATTTTTCTGTGTTACAGACTGTTCCATGATGACTACAATGTAAAAGTCTTTTTATTTAAAAAATATTTATTTACTTACTATGTATACAGTGTTCTACCTGCATGTACACCTGCAGGCCAGAAAAGGGCACAAGATCTCATTATGAATGTTGTGAGTGACCATGTGGTTGCTAGGAATTGAACTCAGAACCTCAGGAAGAACAGCTAATGCTCTTAAGCACTAAGTCATCTCTCAAGCCCAGAAAACACTCTTCATCATAGAGGGGTCTCCTGGATTTTCTCATCCAATGCTTAAATTGCCATTGCTACCCCAAATTTTCATTTCTTATTAATTCCCCATCAAATCTCCTGAAGATTAGATTTTTGGACATCCCTCAACTTCCATGTACTAAAGGGTCGGTCCCCACCCCACAGTGGCACTTATAAAGAAAGACTAGAGACTTCCAAGAAATCTGGTCTCATGGGTGGTTCTTAGATGGGATGGGAAAAGTACCCAGTGGGATTATGATACCTTGCTTTCTTCTTCATTCCTTGACTGATAAGGTTTAGTCCTCATCAAAGGCAACAGGAAGAGACTATCTTGGACTAAAAATTCCAAAAACCTGTGAGCCATGATACAAGTCTGCTCATTTTAAATTCATTAGCACAGACATTGTGTCATAGGACCAGAAAGCAGGCAGTTCCGGCTGCCACTCCTTCCCACAAGGACATCTTCATGTTGGAAGTCACCTCATTCTGGCTACACTCAACTACTAGATATTTATGGTCCCATGACAACCTCTATAAGTTTCTGAATCAGGTCTTTGTTCTTTATTTACCCTTTAAGAATGCTGCAGAACTTTCTAAACCAGTGCAGTCATAACAGTGCCTAAAGTCCTTATTCTGGTTGAATTTATGAAATACTGCTTTGGTTCAATGTACCCTTTTTAGATCAAAGGTTATTTTACCTCAAAATTCAAAAGCATATTTTCACTAAATTGTATTAACTCATATAGATACTGTAGGATATTGTAATGAGCATGGAAACAGATTCCTCTGAATGAATAAATAAAGGGGAATTTGTAGTGTAGATAGAGCAGGAAATTTATAGAATAAGAATGAATGCAACTTGGTATAATGTAAAAGCATTTCTTCTTCTGTGTGGTGTGGAAAATTACTAAGGTGAAATATTAAGAGAACATTTGCCCGCTTGAAGGCTGCCACACCCAATCTGGCCCTTCCAGATGGGGAGGTAGCAGCCAGCAAGTGTGGTAACAAAGGGAAGCCCACCCTTCTGTGGCCAGTCGATACTGATAACCCAGGACATCTGGTTATCAGAAGGATCAAACGAGGGGCAATTCGAACTGGCATAAAGAGAGAGCTGAAGCAGGACAGTTTTCTCACTTCTCACAATGGCTCTGGCATCAGGGCTCTGTGGAAATGGAGATCCTCCAAGCCTGCCTCCCAAAAAGCGGAAATATTAAATGCCTTGCCTAAACATTTAATGATCTGTCACCAGAGTACAGAGCTTCATCTCCCAAAAACAGATATTTAACACCTTGCATCCCAAATGCAAAGCCGCATTTCCTGATAGTGGACATTAAAGGTCTGTCTCCCAAGAACAGACAAGATACTCTGCCTTTCAGAAGGCTTTGCCATCCCAAGAGCAAAGCTTCGTCTTCAAGAGTAGCGAGCTAAAAGCCTTGTCTCCTAAGACTTGGTCACCCGAAAAGCCAAGTCCAAGGTCCTACATTCTGAGATAGACCACAGACTAGGCGATCAAGGATTGATCCAGCACCCACCCGGTACCAGCCTGGAACAGGACATCGGAACCTTATCTCCCAAGCACTAAGGGGTCAAGAGTAGAGCCTTGCTATCTGGCCCCCAGTGTGGTCAGGTGTTCAGCCTGAAGAAATTGAAAAGCCCTTTTTAAGCTGAAGAAAACCAGGTCGTACGATGCTATTTCATGCGTGTATGAGATGTTAAGAGAAGAGCATGGGCGTGTTACTACATATGTTTAGTATGTGAAATGTTAAGAGATATCTTATGGATAATTGATAAGATTAGGAAATATTAATGGATTGGTTAAGGTTAAGAAGTGTTTTATAGATAGGTAATGGAGAAGTTATATTAAGGTTAAGAAGTGTTTTATGGATAAGTGATAGATTAGATTAAAGTTATGAATTGGTTTTATGTATTAGGTTTAGTAGGATTAATAATTGTGATATTGAATTGCCTGTGTCTTGCCCATCACCAATCCCCCATGCCTACTAAGATTGTAAACCCGAATGATGTATTGGATATTGAAGTTGCTAGTAAAGAATCATCATAAAAACAATTCTCTTGCTTGGTCTGGTCACTCATCGCTCTCTGGGGAGAAGGTCACAGAGTCCTCATAGATATTACTCGAAAAGAACCTGGAGCTGAAGTCCCCCAGCCCGTAACAGATATCAATAATTGTTAGGCCTTTTGTTTTAAATACGGAATTTTCTTTTTCTTCCCTTCCTCCAGACATCTCTTTCTCTTCCTCGTCTTTCTGAAATTGTTGAGGTTTCCACATTTGTAGTATTCTAAAATTTCATGATATAAAAAATATTTAATTTGTACTTACCAATTGTTATGATTTTTTTAAAAAGTGCTGCAACATCCCAGGCGTCAGTAGGCAGCAGAAACACGGTCCCAAGCAGCCGGTCCCGAGCTGCCGCGGTTGCGAGACACGTGAAGGGCAGGCTAGTCCCAGCTAGACGACAGTGTGAGGTAGAAGTCACACTGACAATAGAAGTGGAGGGAGGAAAGGAGGGAGGGAGGGAAGGAAGGAGAAGAGGACAGAGAGAGAAAAAGGGGGAAGTGGGGAAATAAGGAGAGAGGCAGAAGCGAAGCTGCCTCGCCGAGGAGCGGAGCTGCCTCGCCTGCCTCTCTGGGAGGCTGTCAGAAAAGAGTGCAAACTGGGGGAAGAGGCAGCAACTGAGAAAGGGGCGGGAACTGAGAAAGAGGCGGGAACTGAGAAAGGGCGCGAACTGGGTAAGGGCACGAACTGGGGCCGGAAGCTGAAGATCCACCTGCCTCAGTGGATGGGGGAGGGAGTGGGCGTGGCTTGCCACGTAACCTGCTTCCACCATTTGGGGACCCATAGCATTTCTGCTGCCAACTGCCACCAGGGATCTTGCAACCATTTTTTTTTTTAATCATAACACTAATTATTTATTACAAAGTTCCACTGGCATTTGGTCAACATTCTCTGAAACTATGTGTTATTTCCATTTTGGGATAATTTCATCAAGTATTTATATAGAGACTAATCCTCTCTTTGATTTTTCATTCAATTTTGGCATTCTTAATATTTGTAACAAGACTTGCCAGGTAGAATAATTGTATCTATTCTTTCTCACCATTTTTTTAAACTTTTTTTTTTTTTGGTTTTTTGAGAAAGAATTTTTCTGTAGCTTTGGAGCCTATCCTGGAACTAGCTCTTTTAAACCAGGCTGCCCTCAAACTCACATAGATCCGCCTGCCTTTGCCTCCCAAGTGCTGGGATTGCATGGTCCCTCTTTTTAACTCTTGTAGCACCCTTGCGTTAATTTTTTAAACTATACTTCAGCTGGTTTATTGTTTTTTTAAATTAACAGACACCATTTTGATTTCTCAGTCCCTTATATTTTGTGTCTCCTTCATATTATCTCATGTATATTTTTAATGACTTGATATTTTCAGGGTATTCTACACATTTTTTAAATTTCCTTTTTGAGAGAATTTTCACAGGAGAAAATTCTATTTCTGTTGGGCAAAATTTCTTCCCATTTTTTTCCTTGTTTTTATTTACATCTCTCTCCTTGTAAGCTTTCTTCAAATGACAAATGAGTTCCTCAATTCAATAAACAGTTATCTGACCCTTGAGGCCTGAGTTCAATCCTCAAAACCCCTGTAGTGGAAAGAGAGGAAGACTTATGCAAATTGTTCTTTGACCTCCACATGTCTGTAGAGGTGTATACCCATGACACACGCAAGGCTTGTAAGTTTTTAAGTCTATGTGCTGAGGCAGATGTAAACCGCTCTGCACATTGGTGAGGTTTATCGGCTGGTGCATCAGGTGCTGCAGTGTGAAGATCTGCTCTACCTCAATCCCAACCTGACCTCCTGCTGACTGTAGGGGAGGCAACCCTCTCTACAGGGAAAGGACACTAGGGAACCATGTTCCCTGAAGTCGGATTTAATACCCACAGGGAGTATGGGGAGCAGGCTCCCATAGTGCTCTGCTCAATCAGTTCTTATTTCCCATCACCTGCCTTCCTTCAAAATACTGAAAGTTCAAATAATTTCCTGACTGTCTACATGTTCCATCTCTTATGATGGGACATCATCTTTTAAACATCCTTTACTAAAGTCATGCTATCACATACTAAACCCGAGAGAAAATGAAAAGAATCCATACCCAGTCTGTACTCACTTTCTGATGTTTATTGCTAGTACATTCTACATTAGGACATTTCATAAACTTTATTACAATTGATGATTTGGTGTCTTTTAGACTCTCCAGGCATGATTTTTAAAATGTTTTTAATTTTAACTGGCACATAGTAATTGCCCATAAGGGCGCAGTTTGACATTTAAATATATACATATAATGCACCATAATCACCTGCGACCCTGGACACTGAGGTTCGGTGGGAACATTCTACATGTAATCTTGAAAATTCTCTAGTGGTTTGTTATACAAAATCCTGTAGAATGCACGATTCAAGCATGAACCTAACTATTAAAATACTTAAACAACAATACATCGAAAGTCATCTCACCAGCTGACTGGCGTGGTTGCCAAACGAAATTAGTAACTAGAATTGGGTTACTAAGAGCAACAGAATTACTAATTCCTTGGAACACTTTAAGAACTTCCCCCCAAATCTCCCCTCACACACACCCTTTCCTAAACTAAGAAAGGTGCAGTGTGCTCTGATTGGCTTATAACAATATGAAATCTGGCCTATGTAGACTGGGCCAATGAGGGGTCCCCCTACCTCACAAGACCAGCTAGGGACCTGAACACACACACAGACCCCAAAACAACAAAACAACAAAACATCAAAAGAGGTGCTGGGAAAAGGAATGCTAAAGAGGTAACCAAAATATTAATTTATCTTCCACCTATTTATAGCAAATAATTAATTAGGGGTGATGTACACAGGCTACATCATCACAGAAAGCATTTAGTTAACGTCACAGGATCAGTAATAATAGTGAAAACATTTATGTTAAGACAGTGACCTTAGATACAGGGCAGGATCATCAAGAGAGACCTGGATATCTCCACATCAAAATTTGCTAAAGAATTTCTGTACCTTCAACTTAGAAGACTATCACCATGCAGCTGCTTGCTGGCAGGACCTGCTCAGCACCGGAAGAACTGAGAATCACCCACATGCTCTTGCTTGGTGGCAGGACCTGCTCAGCCCAGGCAGGACTGAGAAGCACCAGGGTGCCCCTGCATACCTTACCCTCAGATCCTGTACTTAATTTCTCTGCATCTATTGTTCTCAGAACCTAGATGACACAAATTAATTTTTATATACTGTAAAGAAAAGAAAGGGGGGACGACAATCAGCCTATTTGAAATTGTTTTCTCTTCACAGATATGAGCAATTCTGCTACTTTGGGCCATTACAGATACTGTATCCACCTTTGCCTTGATTTTGCTTCCTGGCACACAGGCTGTTTAATCTATATTTGAATCCACAGTATGATTCATTTCTCACGTAATATATCCTGCATTCGATACCATTTTTGTTAAAATTATTTAGAAACTTAAACTTCTAATTTTAGGCATCTTTTGAAAGAAAATACAATCTAACATAAATAAGTATGCCTGAAATCATGAGATTCTTCTGAACTTCCACTATGAGTTTTACACAGCCTAATTATTTTCTAAAGTGTATCTGCTTATATTTTTGCAAAACTCCCATAAGCTGGCATTCTGTATTTTGATACGTTTGTCTGAAATTTAAACTTGACTTCTGCCCATGAAAAAAATAAAAACCTCCGAAGTCAACAGCCTCCTCTTATTGGATATTAAAAAGTCACTGCTAATGGCTCATGAAATTCAACCGATCATACACAGTGTCAGAGGGACAGACCCAGACAGGAAGCCCGTGTCAAAACTGTGCAGAACAGAAGCAGAAACCCTGCAAAGGAATGCATTCCGGGGATCATAGATTTTATTCTGATAAACCCATGCAAAATTTATAGTGCCAGATAATCTGTAAATAGACACAAAATAATATTTTTTGTGAGACACTGCCAGAAACTTTCACATGCATCTTTATGCTAGGCTCCTCAGTGCCAACTCTGTCTGGAGGTCCAGGGCACAGAAGGCTGTCAGCCCAGGCACCGGGGGGGAAGATGACTGTTGGGGTGGGGGGGTGGATTTGCTGCTCTTTCTATTTGCCTAATAGGAAGCCTTGTGCTCAGCAGCTCCTAAAGCAAAAGAAGAGGATGAAATCTCTAGGAACCTCACTGCCACTGCCTCTCAAAGATTTCCTGTCAAAATGAGCCTATAATAGAAGAAAGGTTTTCAATAACATTTTTTTTAACCTGGCAGGATTTCAAAGCCTGGCGATGAAAAGAGTTTGAAGGCTCTGTCTTTGTTAAAGTTGGGAATTGAAGAAGAAAAAAAAAAGAAGGGGAGAAGAGCTGCCAATGTACTAGTTCTGGTTGTGTTTAAAAATAAAAGGCAACTGAGCCATATAGCTGGTATTACCATAGCATACAAGGGGGAAAAAGCAGCTTTGATTGATGCTGTATCCATATTTTATAGAGGTACTTATTATTTTTCATCTGTTCAAATGCAGAAAATGACCTTAATGTTCCTCCCCCTTAACTGAAATGCAGGAAGTGTGTCTGTTGTAACCATTTCCAGGACACTTGGTGGCTTGTATAAGCAATGACACCACAGGCTCCCTCTCACCTGAGGAAAGCTTATCAGTCTGCCCTTTACCACCTTCTCTTTTTTCCAACCCTTTACCTTCTTTTTTTTTTTTTTTTTTTTTTTTTTTTTTTATTTTTATTCTTTTTTAATTAAAATTTCCACCTGCTCCCCGTTTCCCATTTCCCTCCCCTCCTCCCAAATATTGCCCCCTCCCCCCACTCCCCTCCCCCTATCCCCACTCCTCTTCTCCTCCCCCCACACCATTCCCCCTCCCTCTCGATACTGAAGAGCAGTCCAAATTCTCTGCCCTGCGGGAAGACGAAGGTCTTCTATCTACGTCCAGGAAGGTGAGCTTCTAAACAGGCTAAGCTCCCACAAAGCCAGTTCATGTATTAGGATTGAAACCTAGTGCCATTGTCCTTGGCTTCTCATCAGTCTTCGTTGACCGCCATGCTCAGAGAGTCCGGAATCAACCCATGCTTATTCAGTCCCAGACCAGCTGGCCTTGGTGGGCTCCTAATAAATCAGTTCCACTGTCACAGTGGGTGGGTGCATCCCTCGTGGTCCTGATTTTTTGCTCTTGTTCTCCCTCCTTCTGCTCCACAAAAAATGGGAACTTGCGGGTGAGGTGGCATGGGGCAAAGGGGAAATGGGATGAGAAATATGAGAAGGGGAGGATGGGAGGAGCTCGGGGGATTGGGATGGTTGGGATATAGGAAGGATGGATACGGGAGCAGCGAAGTATATATCCTATCTAAGGGAGCCATCTTAGGGTTGGCAAGAGACTTGACTCTAGAGGGGTTCGCAGGTGTCCAGGAATATGTCCCCAGCTGGTACCTTGGGCAACTAAGGAGAGGGAACCTGAAATGACCCTATCCTATACTGATGAATATCTTGCATATCACCTTAGAACCTTCATCTGGCGATGGATCAAGGTAGAGACAGAGTCTCAATTTGGAGCAACGGTCTGAGCTCTTAAGAACCCTTTACCTTCTAACTGCTGCCCAGCCAGACCCAAATACCCAGTACCAGGAAAAGTTACAGAGCCTTGGCCCCTGGGATGACATTCCATCGGGGCTGACTGCGGTAATGGGAGGCATTCCCCAGAGCTTCCAAGGCATTGATCCCTTTTCCACAACTGCCGAACAAGCTTGCAGATCCTTGCCACAGAGGCCACTTTTGTCCCATCCCTGAAAGCCCTTTTTAGTCAATTCTTGAGGACAGTACACAAACACCGCACCCCGTCCCAACACTATGCCTTTGAATAGCACAAAAGTAGAGAACTATGATGAAAATGATTCAAAAGCTGATGATGAAGCAGTAACTCAAAGATATCTGGGAATGGGACTCCCAGTGTGTTCTCTGATTCTAACTCATTCACAGTGTTTCTAGTCTTCCTAAAACTGTGACGTTAGCCAAGTGAAAAATGTATGCTGACAAAAAAAAGTGAGCAATACTAATATGAAAATCATAATACAACCTCACCTCTCTGTGGTATTTTCTAGAAGAGCACAGAGGTCAGAAGTCCTAAGGGTAACAGAGAGCAGAACAATTGATTTTTATGATAAAGACCCTAAAGTCAATAAGAAAATGTTAACTCCTGTTGGCCATATTTTGCTATGATATGAAAATATTCCATACATTTAAGAACCATTTTTAATGAAAATGTAGCTATCAAAAATGGGACCATAAATATGCCCTTATAATATGCAAATGTGCCATATGGAACGCACTTCATCCCACCAAATAGGGCAAGTGAAGCTCTATTATATGTTGGAGTAAGCCATAGTAATTTTGGTAGATTTATTTCATATTATGATGCATTGCTTTTCCCACAATTAAATTTTGAAATGTATGGACTAAATCCCTGTAACATGATCATACATGTTAATACACTAGATAACAGTCCTCCCCCCAAAAAAATGTTTCTTTTCAAAAGCAGGCACATCTATGCAGAAAACTGACATGCTATGGTAATGGAGGAAGATGGTGCTAACTCACCGAATCCCAGCAGCTATAATAATGGATCTGTTTTTCTGAGGACAGGAGCTTGTGAGGAAAAGGATGACAGATTGTCATGGAATCTTTAGGTATCAAGTACAAGGACATGAGTGAAAACCGGAGATGAATCAGCTGCATATAGCTGTACGTATGACCATATACTCCGTTCGTTAGAAGAGACTTGGGCCCTTGTGAAATAATTTTAGACTCTCAAAACCAACTTCATTTATGAGAAAACACTATCTACTGTAACATATAGGCAGAGCAATATTTTGCTAAGCACCCACATTGAAATACCTGTTATGACATCTATGAAAATCTTACGGCATACAAAACAAAACAGTACAAAATAATGTGGGGTACAATTGCTGGGTGTCATAATTGGAGTTGAGATGTCAGCAAGGACAACTGGGAAGGATGGAACATCCTGTAAGATTCAGTCAGCTAGGGCTGGAAAGTGCTCAGGCTGGAAGAGCACGTGCTGCTCTTGCAGGGGACCCACATTCAGTCCCCAGTACACATGTGTGCATTAAAATCTGCTGTAACTCCAGTTCCAGGTGACCCAATGACTTTTCTAGTCTCTGTGGGTTCCTGTACATGGTGCACAAATACACACTGAGATACACATACATACACATAAAATTAATAATTTCAAAAGCAACCCTCAGTCAACTCATTTTCTAGGTAATAACAGCCTCATACACTGAAATAAGTGAAATAGTACCCTAGTACTATTTCTTAGTACTCCATCTGCAACACCATCTATAAAGAGGATGGGTGTGAAAATGAAAAATAAGCTTAGTTCATTGAGGTCCAGGACCTGAGAGGGGTAAATGCATTGATGGTATCCCAGGAGATAGCTTTACAAAATTGGAATCATGATAAACATGCCTTTGACTGTTTGTCTTTTTATGGCAAAGGTGGTATGTTAGATACATGTTTTCTTTAATTCTCATTACTACTAGGGCTGCATTTAACACTCCTCATCAAGCAGTCAAAGACTAAGGAGGCTAAGGTGCGTACCTGGACAGTGTGTATACTAAATCTGCCAAGTCAAACCAGGAGGGAGGTAGAACATCCTCCTGGTGTCCATTTGGAACCCTCAATTCTTTCTCTTAAAGATTTCCTTGCTTATTTATTTTTAATTATTAATATGGAGAGCAGAGACTTGACATGTGAGTACAGGTGTCACTGGAGGCCAGAGGCACCAAGTCTCCGAAGCTGGCATTCTAAGTTGCCCATCCCAGGTGCTAGGAATAGAACTCCAGCCTTGAAAGACCAGTAGAGCTCCCAACCCCTGAGCCTTCTCTTCAATTTCTAGATCCTTAATTCTAAATATTAAGGCAACTGTTGGAAATTGTGTGAAATATAGATGTGTATGCATTTCCCATTTGTCTCCTAAAATTCTAAGTTTAGGAACAAAATCTGACAGTAAACCAATACAGATTTTATAGATAGCACAGGCTTAATAAATAGCTAAAACATCTTCAGCTTCCATCAGCAGAGATTCCCAGCCCCTCTACACCTAATGCTGAAAGAAGAAAGAGAAATCAAGAGATGTGGCTTTGCCAGGTATTGTCAGTGCTTTCTTCCTCTCGTTGCTTGGCCCAGAATTAATGAAATGTCAAAACCAGGCTAGTGGAAGGATCCCTAATTTGCCATGCAATGAAACAAAACAATCTAAAAGCCACATGCTTCTCCTTTCATATAAACAGAAGACAATAAAAAAAAGAACAAATTACACTCAGTATCGTGAGACCTGAAACAATTGCAGGAGGAGGAAGGTGGTGGATGCAAGGCTCAGTGGACCCTTTAATGAACAGTGGCAAAATATTCTCCTAGACAAACCGCATTCTTCCTACATTAAAGATGTGAAACAGGCTGTTTCTAATCAAACTCTTGTAAAAGGATCAGCATTCCTTTCTACAAACCTAGGTTATCAAGCTGCTTTTCAAGGTGTAGACTGTTCACTGCAGGAGGCATGGAGCTAGAAACCAACTCTCAGTTCTCAGCTACTGGGAGACTCTCCCTGAGTTCTTATTACTAAGGCAGCATTTATTCTGTTCTCCCTTCACCAGCCTGCTTTCTGTTTCTCCAACCCTTCATTTCTGTGTTTCTACAAGGGCTTCTCAGAAGTTCAGGTGCTGAGGAGAGAGCATACCAAACATTTAGCAGGGTTCTCTAAGCATGTATTAGGCATGCCCTCAGAACAGAATCTCTCCCGAAACAATACAGACTCAGGGTCCCATAGTAAAGATCTAACTCAAGTAATTGCAAACCTGCTCCATCTGAAATGCAGGCCTTCAAAATACAGCGTGAGGCTCCCAGAGCTGAGTGAAAGTGCTTGGTATGTTCACAGTCTACACTCACTCACCGCAGACTTTGCCTCCGAGAAAAGTGGAGGACCATTTAAGGAACTCTTTCTGTGCACAGAACTGTCAGCACTCAGGAACGAAACACTGAAAATCTCTTAAAATAAAACTCTCTGGGAAGCTCACTTGAGTGGGAGGATATGAACATCTAACATCAATAAATATCTGTTTCTTCAAACCTGGGAAATGAGACCTGATTGATTTGGCACCCAGCTTTCCCAAGTAATCCCATCCAATACGTTCTGTTTTAGAGTGCTATGTATGTAAAAAAAATTTTTTTAATAAACAAAAGGTTTCCTTTTGGGGGATATACTAAACTCATCATACATGAATCTGAGGACTGTACTTACATGGGATCTGGGTTTGGTTCCTGGCGCTCACATGGTGTCTCAGAACCATCCACAGAACAAAGGTTCTGACTCCACCTGAGTTCCATGTGCACCCAGCTTACATGTGCTGCTCATACTTTCATTCAAGCATAATATTCAGACACACAGAATAAAAATAAATACACCTTTGACTCTCTATCTCTGAGGGATTCCATGGTTGAAGTGTTGTAGGAAAGCAAGAGGCCCAAGTTTGTGTCAACAGCAGCAGCGTCAATGCCCAATGCCAATGCTCAATTACAAGTGCTAGCCTTCCTGTAATTCCTGATTCAGACAGATGAGGCCAAAAGAGGGACCAGAAGCAAGCTGCTTAGGGGGACAAACTGCATCAATGAACTCTGGTTTTGTTTGGAAGATTCTGTCTCAAGGGAATAAGGTGGAAGAACATAAGACAAATTCCAAATGACACCTATGTTCTACAAGTGCACATGTGTGCATTTTCACACACATACACACACATGCACAAACACAAACAAAGAAAACCATACTGAAATTGGCATGTTACATTTATGTAATATAGGGGTCAGAGACTCATCAGAAAAATGTACTTGCTATTAAGCCTGATGACCTGAATTCTTTCCCTAAGACTTCTAAGGAGACAACAGACTTCAAGTTTAACTCTACCCACATGGATTATGAGACTTGGCAAACAAACATACCACACACAATAAATAAAAGCTACTACATGTAGCTAAATACTAGTCAGATTCCTGATTGTGTAATATGGGATGGCTATGCCCCCTGTGTGAATTGTACAGAATGGTGAGCTGCAGAGCCACAGCTAAGTGAAAACTCCCACCACCATGAGCAGCCCCCATATTCAACCATAAGCTGGCATAATAAATTTAAGGCTAACAGTGCTCATGAGAACTGTGAAGCAAAACAAAGCAAATGAATAACAAGTAATGAAATTTAATTCCCTCCTTTGCCAGCATATTTAGTTTTTTGTTTATTTCTGTATTTGTTTTTATTTTTCCAAGACAAAATTTCTCTGTGTAGCCCTAGCTGTCCTGTTCTACTCTGTAGACCAGGCTGGCTTCGAACTCCCAGAGATCCGCCTGCCTCTGCTCCCTAGTGCTGATATTAAAGGCAGGTGCTACAACCACCTGGCTCACATATTTGTAAAACCCATTTTCAAAATACTTTTTATTTTTCAAAGGAAAAAAATCAACATTGTAAGTTTAGTGAGGTTTTTTTTTTCTCTCTCTAGTTCATAAGTAAAGGGGGGGTGATAAATGCATCTGCCAGGTAGGCTTATTCCAACTCTTTATTATGAAACAGTAATTTTCATCAGATTTCAAATGTCCCTATCAATAGTGAGGCTGTGGGAAGATGATAGAGCTAATACACTGCTGGTAGACAATTAATGGAGTCTGCCATCTCAAGCCGAGACTGCTAATCAAATTCCTCAGCCTTCAATGCAGTGGGACTGAGTTTCTGCATTAATGCTATAAGGCAGTGAAGAACAAATACAAATGGCTTAATCTTCTTTAGCAGTCACAGCCTCCCACACAAGTCTATGTAATTAGGAAAATACTAAAGCTCATGTCCTGAATTGTGAGTATAGCACATTGTTAATCAGGATATTTACATGGCTTATAGGAAAGTATTTAAATTCACGAGCACTCTAAGATTTCCTTCAAAGAATATCAACACAAGGACAATACCTGGATGTGTTACCAGGTTTGTGGCTTGTTGGTGTGTTTACAGTTCTTGCTTGGAGAATTGTTCTATGACAAATCCTGCTACAGCAAAAGCTGAAGACACACACCCAAATTGTTATCCATATCTGCTTTGTCCATCCATATATAAGAAATAAGCGAGGAGTCCACAAAATCTTAAGGAAGCGGCCTATTCACATGCACACTAAAATGCAACCCCACATTCAAATAAAAGTGTGGTCTATTAAAACACAACAGAAAGCTTGTCATGTGAATCAAGTTTATAAAAACTCATTGCTTGCTGCACCTTATGCTTTGCACCAATATAATAGTGACTTTTGACAAAACACATTGAATAAAAGATTGATAAGAAAGCCGGGAGGTGGTGGCACACGCCTTTCGTCCCAGCACTCAGGAGGCAGAGGCAGGCAAATCTCTGTGAGTTCGAGGCCAGCCTAGTCTACAAAGGGAGTTCCAGGACAGACCCCAAAGCTACAGAGAAACCCTGTCTCGAAAAACCAAAAAAATTAAAAAAAAAAAAAGATTGATAAGAAGTATAACAGATCTCATTTGGCCAACAAACCATAAGTCTTGTCTGCCTTATGCACACATCAAAATGATGGTAATGCTTCAGCATTTCAGTGTTTTAGTGACTCACTATACTCACTATTTAAGAATTATTAAGAGAATAAGAATAGCAATTGACTAACAACAGTGTGATTTGTTTTACTCCCTGTCACTCATGCAAACAACAAAATTACGCGTGTATTTATAGTATCTTTGTACATATGCGAAGAGATGTGTGCCTGTACTTTCAAGAATATGTTTGCACATGATATAGAAGAAAATTATGAAGATGACTTTTTAAGTAAAGTAGGTTTTATTTCATAATTAAAGACATATTAAGTAATGGCAATGGCCTAAAGATTACAAAGCAGAGAAGTCTGACCCTGCAGGAAGAGTTTGTAGGTCTTGCAAGTAAAAAGGATGCAAATCCTTGAGAAATCCTGGCAGAGGCTGGAAGAGCTGGGCTACGAAGCAGGAACCTAGTCCTTTCATCTCTATAACCTGCACCCTCTCTTTTACCTTCCAAAGTTGTCACCATGGACATGGGACAACAATCTGGAGACTCCCAAAGCTGTCCTTTCTCCTAATCTATTCTTTCACATAATTAATTGCCTGACTCCTTTGTCCTCTGATTTTATCTGAGAAACTGGCAGGTTTCGCTAATTTCTACAGTTACCACATATCAGTGTTAAGGAAACATTTCATTTCCCAAATAAAAAACTGAAATGAAAAAATGTTAAGTGATTTGTTTATTTATTTATGTGTGATGTATTCATCCTTCCCTAGCAAGTCAGTAATGGGACTGGGAATAAAAGACAAAATATTCTGATTCCTTATTCTCCTCCCAACCACTCACCTTGCTTAAATGCCCATGGTAGAAGTTAATGACATTTACTGTTCTAAGCCAGGCATCATCGTGATCAAGGTGACAAGCCTCTGCTACAATTGGAAAAGGTGTGAAAGGCCCAGGCTGTTCATAGCAAAGATACTCTGAGCCATGAGAACATAAGGAATTGTGGAGGGAACCGAGAGAGTTACTCGGTGAGTCTCTGAGAGTGTTGTCCCCGTGTGACATGCACCATGCTAAGGGCATTTAGTGCACCGAGTCAGTGAAAACATGTAACAGACTTTCCAATCTACTACAGTGAGTCAACTTTCCAGAAAACACAAGGAAATTGAACAGTCATTTGGCACAAGCATACAACAAGTAAGGACTAGGGCAAGGGGCTTAGGTCGCATGAATCTGACTTCTGTTCCTCTGTTGTTTTTTCTTTGAAGGACACTGGCTGCATTTTGCATCCCTCTTCTATATCAAGATCCTAGCAGTTGGATATATATTTAATACAAATGCATGGAATTTAGTACAAAAATGAATTTACATCTATCAAACTCTTTAACAATGTTATTTGCAACTATGAACACACACCAACACAGAGAAAGAATTTTTTGGAGGGGAAGAGTTTTTAAGAGACTATTATAGCCGGGTGTAGTTGCACATACCCTAACACCAACACTTGGGAGATAGTCAGATGTACTTTGAGGCCATCTTGATCTGTGTAAGTTTCAGGATAGGCAGAGCTACATAGTAATATCCTGTCATAAAATAAAATATTATTTCAGTTTCTAACTATTGCAACACAATTGTGTCTTTTCTGCTTTGGGCAGGTCTAACGGGGGCTATTTTGACTAGGCTATTTACTGTAAATGCACATTGAACTAAAACCTGAGTTTTTATTTCACTATCAATTACTAAACAATTTTACAAGGCATTGTTTAGATTTTAGAGATATAAAGAAGATGTGTAAAATGTAAACTCAATTGCTATATTGACTCTAAGGTACAAAAGAAAATAAACTTTGATGTATTATTAGGAGGTTGGTGAAGAGGAAGCACACCTGTGTACCCAGACATTGGCTTAAAGAAGTCCTAACCAGAGAAGGCTCTAATGCATCATGGAATGTACTCTGCTGAACAGGTGCCATCCCTCCTCTTAGGGTGGTAGGAGGCAAAGGTCATTTGTTTGGCTCATCAGTCCATGATATCATGATCATCATCAGCCCTAGTTCTTATGGCTATTGGTTGGATTATAATACTTTGGACTTCCAACTTAGACTCCCAGTGTATTTTCTGATACAGGGATATGGTTTGATTATTTGAGTGGTACTAATGTATGTGTAAAACCTGGAAAGTGTTTGTTATATATGGAAGGTAGGTCTTGGTGTGCCTCGTTTTAAAGAGTTTGAACACACCTGAAGACCTGAAACTGACAAAGCCTTTGCTTAATTCACAGCAGCAGCCGAAGGAAGATGACTATTTTTGTACTGCTGCCCACAGATGTCCATCATTCAGGGTAGCATGACAATTGTCAAATAATAGACATACAACAAGTGGGTAATGTTACTGGGAATTGACTAGTTTATATTTGTCCTTTGCTCCAGACATAGACACAGTCTCCACCTTCTGATGTAAAATTTAAACCTATTCTTTGATAAGCAAAAACCATAGTATACTCATGGAGGCCCATCATCAAAAGCATAAAAATACATCACAAATGGATGTGTGGCCAAAATGTGTATTTTAAATACATACTCCCTACCCAGAAAGCAGTATAAGAATATCTCATTATTTTTCAGTGCTTAAGGGTAGATTTAATTCTTTAGAAGCTTTGGTATCTAGACTCAAGTTATCTTAGCATTTGATGAGAATATAATCATTAGCTGTGGGGTCAGAACTGGGCATTTTTTGAGCAACATATATCCTGAACAAAGACACCAAGGCACTAAGAAAGAGTTTTTGTCCATTGGAAATGGAAATCATTAATTTAAGGCTACTATTACAAGATTCTACACAGTTAGACATTGCCATATGGGAAATGGATTTGAGTGGTGGACTGTCTCAGGCAGACACCCTCACACTGATAAGCTTGCAGGGTTTTTTTTGATACTTTCTCAGATTATACTCCTGTTTCTCTGCTTTTGCCACTGCCAACCTGTAAAAGGAAGGGTTTACAGTGATACCCTTTGCTTCTTCGAGAACTCATTTATTCATGCCCCAATCTCTTAACACCACACTGCTATTAATGAACCCAATGAACCTCTTAAAATCAACAGTGAAGTTTAAATAATCAAATTCAGTGGTTCTCTGAGTCTTCCTACACTTGGAATTTCAACTATATTCTTTGAATGCCTCGGGAATATATATTCCTTGCTGTTTCTCTTTTCATTGAAAATTAGACTCCCAATGTCTCTCACTTGGTCCTTTCTCTTATCCCACCTCTTAAATGTGTGTCTCTTTGAGGTCTTTTATCTTTCCTTTTTATGCTTCCTCCATCAATGATCCCAGGGTTTAAGTCTTAAATCTACATGGATAACATTGAGAGGTATATTGTGGGGCAAAGGAGATGGTTAAGTCATTAAATTACTTGTGACACAGCCATAAGGACCTGATTTGGGATCATCAGGACCCACAAAAGGCTGAGTGCAGCATTATGACCCTGCAATCCCAGCATGGGCAAGGTAGGTATATCCCTCAAGTTCACTGGCCAGTCTAGTCAGTCTGTGAGCTACTGGGCCAGTGAGATCATCTCCAAAAACAGTACTCTGACCACCACAGACACACACACACACACACACATGCCTCCACATCTTACCACATATCACACACACAAGAAAAGCAAGCCTCCATACAGATTTTTTTCACCCAACTTACTCAGAGCTCTAGAAGGCTCTCCTGAATGCCCTAAGGCTATCCCAGACTCAGCTATGAGCCACTTGTCCTCTCCATATGCCCCTCCAAATTACAGTTCTCTGGCTCCTTGGTTTCTTCTAAGTGCACTCTTGTACCATAGCCTCTCTCCTGGAATCTTCTCTAAGCCCTGAGACCATTTTCTTCCACATTAGTACTGCCCTGTTTTACAGCATTTCAGCCCACTCTGGGACATGTGCAGCAATTTCCCAACAGTGTCCCTGTTCTCCAAGTTTGAGGAAGACACTCCCCGTAGCCCTCTGCTGCCTGTTGGACAAGCTCATGGCTGATAGCTTTGTCCCTTACTTGTTGTTTAACATATATTTAACAAATAATGCAATATTTGGTACAGGGAGGAGCAGAAAACTGACACTGGATTATTAATAGCGTATTATTTTTATGCAGGGGAAATGAAGCCACATAGAGTTGTGTTCTATGGTCATCTCCTGGCATGCTCCACTGCATACTGAATGTTCTAGACAGGTTAGACTGCTTGAGATCTACCTTCTGTTTCCTTCTCCTCTCCCAGGAATTGTATGGTGTGTCCTTTCTACCTTTCTTTTCCTCCTGACTGTCTCTGAAATGCTTCCTGTACACGAGGCCCAGCTCCAGTGCAATGATTCCTCAATTCGTTCATCACTTCCAATACTCCTGAACCAACTAGAGTTCTGTGTTCATGAAACTCACATGCAGCACACTCTTCTGGAGCCACTGCACAAGGCGCCCTTCCCTGGCCCATTGGGCAAAAGCTTGGGGGCTGGCCCCATGTTTTAACATTTAACTGTATGCTTTAGAGTAGTGGTTCTCAACCTTCTTAAGGCTGCAAAGTTTTAATAAGGATTCTCATGTGGTGCTGATCCCCAATCATAAATTATTCCATTGCTACTTTATAACTGTGAGTTTGCTACTGTTATGAATTTAATGTGAATATCTGATATGCGTGATATTTGTTATGTGAAAGGTCAGGACCCACAGGTTGAGAAAAAAACTACTCTAAGGGCTTAATATAGTAGTTAGCTCATAGCATATCTTCAATATTTGTTGTTTAAGTGAACAAATTAATAAAGCATGCCTAATTGCTTGGGTGTTTTTCTGACAATCTTGCTTCCCATAAAAGGGCTCCCTTGCTGGTGTGAGGAGAGAGGGACCCTCTGCTGGTAAAGATGTTAACAAGGTATTCCTGAAGACACTAATTTTATCTGGAAAAATCTCCATACAGACTCACCCAATTCCTCCCAGATCTGTTTGAAATAGATCAATTTTTCAACGAATTGGCAGTGGGGATGGGAGCTGGGGGCGAGGGTATGAAGTACACTAGAGCAAGAGCAGCCTGTAACATAGCATTATCATCTCCCTGGAAGTCCAGGATTTCTATAAAGAATAGCATCAAAATCAATTGCTGAGCAATCCAGCTCTTCCCATACTATTTGAGGAGAAGCTATTTGCAGGAACAGTAAAGTAGATAAAGTTTTGCTTGGTCTCCAGACAATCTTACACAAAACCAGAGGCCTCCAATTTTCTAAGCTCATTAAACCACTCTCTAATTTTATGCCTGTGACATACTGCTGCATATGTAGTTTAAAACAACCATAAGATTTCGCATATTCCATCTTCAAAGCTCTTTGCACACATCAAGTAACTATCCATATAATACCCTTGTGAGGCAGGTGTTATTATTCCCATTTTATAGATAAGGATATTGAGACAGGAGATCTAATAATTTGCCCACAGCACTGTAGTCGACCAGCTGCAGAAATAGAATTAAACCGACTTTTCGGAGTCTTTGCCCCAATTTCCCAACTCAAGAATACACAGGGCATGGAGCATGCTTCTGTTTGCACATGGTACAATGACTACATGGATGTGTACTAAATGCCATGTAAGCTTGGGAGAACAAGCATCATGACTATGCCACAGACATATCTGATTTCATATGGTACACTTTTCCCGTGCACAATAAAGAGCACTGTCCCCATGTGCTGTGGAATTGTGCACCAGCTGCACAATTCTGTTTAATAATCTGCTGCTCTTGAAGACAGAAAATTCCACACTGCTAGAAATTTTAGTGCTTTTACAATGAGTTTGTGTGTTACACAAGGCACAGCAGCCTCACAGAGCATCACCGAACACCCTTTATAGAAAGTTAGTAGGTACGTACATCTCTCATTTTCAGAAGTCTCTGCTACTATTTTTCTAGCACTTATCTTGGGTAATGCCAGAGGCCAGGACCACTCTGACAAAGACACACCTACACCTAAACATTTGTCTGACCCAAGCCCTGGCACCACGGCCTGCCTGTGGTCAGAATACATGATGATAGAAATTAAAGACACCTGTCCTGCAGTAACAGCCCATACAGGTGGGAGAATGCTGGGAAGATGTAAGGGCCTCCTCGCAGGAGCTCTACCCTGTAGGAAATGAAGGGTCCAGGCCTCTATCTGTTTGCATCAAATTCTTTCACCTTAACTCTGTTTTAAAGTCATAAGAAAACTTCCGTCTTAACCTTGGCACGAGGTCAGGAGAAAATACATTAGAGGAGAAGTTTATGGTTTTCATTCCTAGATCTCAGGGGCCTGTGCATTCTCTCACCAGCTGTACCCTTTGAAGTCTCACAGAGGCTCAGTACTCTTTCTATTTACAATTTCCTCATTTGTCCTTTTTTTTCTCTGTCACTTTTTAAGAACCAAACTGATTAGGTAGCAGCTGGTAGTTGTATTTGAAAATGTGTGTGGGTGTGTGTGCATGTGTGTATTTCATCTGAAGCAAGTGCTTTAAAGCTTAAACTGAACTGTCTGCTCTCAGCTCTCCTTTTCACACCAATAGCATCATCTTTCCTGCAAACCTACCTCTGCTAATTTCCCCATGTAGTGCTATACAATGGTAGGCAGTCAGACACATTACATAGGGAAGTGAATCCAATCACAGTTAAAGTAAATGAGTCAGAGATGAGACAAGACGTTTTCTGCTTTCAGGGTGAAGGAGGATATCTAGATATTTCTGTATTTCATTCACGATATTGTTTGAACCATAAATATTTTGTGTCATTCAAAAGACCTGGCCATATTTTAAACATATTTTTCATGAGCTGTAATGTTTATACTACATATTCTTATTTGAGAATGTATTCATCATGCATGAAAGATGAAACAATAATTCTAAAATCCATCCAAAAGATGCTATTTCATTCACCATTGTTTTTAAGGAAGGTGTTCCTTTCTGACTCAGTCTTAGGTAACTGTCAGGCTGAGTGAGGCTGTGAACCTTCTGGACAATGGTGTCAGCTTCTACTTGGCTCTCAAGCAGCAGTCTGCATTATGCAAGACTAACCCTCTACAGTGATGTTGTTAGGGGTAAGTCTTTATGTGATTTTATAAAATAACTGAACAGACAAAAAAACTAAAGAGTAATTTACAGCATCTAAGGAATGAAAAACCCACCCTCAATTCACTTATCTATGGAATTATGAGGACGATAAAACCAATTGAAAATATGTACAATTTAATGCTTGTTTTCTTTGCTTAATTTCAATATCCTAAAGCAAGAAAACATTAGAATCACAAAAATTCTCAAAATAACAAAAATGATAGTCCCCATAAGCAATCATCACTTAAATTTGATTTGGGGTAATTATAAAAAATTATCTAGAAAAGTGCCATAGGACTCTACAAACCAGTAACACAAAGGAGAACACACTCACACACGCACACACATGCGCACACACACTGTTTAAACGGCTTTTTGTTTATGTAACAAAGACTTGTGATTTCCCTAACAGATCCAAAGAAACTTAGCAGCAAAAAGAAGTAAGAAAGAGAAGGGCTTTAATTTTCTCAGTTTCTGTCAGAATAGACTTCTTCAGAATATCTTTTCTGACATAACCTCAGGGCTATGAAAAGTCTAACCACTTCAGGGGCTGGTAAATGTGGAGCTGAGACACACTGCCACATTGGAAGCAGCAGCCAAGTCAAGCTTGCAGACTCAGGAACGAAGTGCGCTGGGGGCATCCACCAGAGTCTGAGTTACCCATTCTTTAGTACTGTACATACAGTCAGAAATGAAGTAAGCTGCATTGTGAGAATGGCTTCCAGCTAACAGTGGGCTGGATTTTCTTTGGAAAGGGTGTACTTGAGTAATAAATCATAAAAAAAATATCTCCCACTCTCACTGTTAAAATGCAGACACAGGAGCTGCATCCTCTGATTCCCTAAGCTCACAGAGGCCTCTGTTGAAGATGGTCTCTGATCTATTCTGGATAGTTAGTTACAAACGTGTTTTCCCACATACGTGAATGCAAATGAACTGGGGAAAGAGCAGAGCTCGGCCTGGACAGCCCCTTGCTGTTTATAGAACTTGGCAAGGTGAGGACCTTCACATTTGGCTTCATTCATATGATAATAATAAAGTATTTGTTTCATAAATGAAGTAAAACAGGGAAGATAAGATTCCTTTTGAACACTCTGCAATTAATCTTCCATTTTTAAAGGATTGTTTGATCGAGAACAAGAGCATTTTATTCTCTGATTTGTTTCTATTCATTTTTTGATGTTAGAAGAACTATGGAGAAATAAAAACTAAAATGCTAAATACATAGCTAAGTAATTAGTATATTTTAAAACAGAAAACAAAAGGCCGTATTTGCCGAATGTAAGGGCATCTAATGGGATTTATTTTCAGTGGTACTTAAAATACACAACTTAAACGCCAGAAAAGTAACTTTGTTAATGGTTTAACATTTTGTGAAACAGATACCATATCATAAAACCAAATTAATGGGATTTACTAAAGCCACAAACAGATCTCTTTGTTCCTGACATGAAATTAAATCGGTATGAAGCTTTAGAATTTGGACCAATCTGAAATTATATGGTAACAAAATAAGTGGGATTTTTTTTATTATTAGTTGTGTAAATAAGAAGCTACCCATGTTTTTAAAATATGGGGGAATCCTCAGAGTAGGAACAAAATTGAGAAGATTCCAAAATCCTGCTCGAGGCTATGGAAGAAAATTTAAAAAAAAATGAAGTAAAAGAATGTGGGAAAGAACACTAGAACTAGAAAAGCATCTAGAAGCTGCAGGTTGATCTTTCAATGCAGAAGAGGGGAACACTTAGAAGAGATTTCCTCCGGTTCCTTGAATCTTGTGTCCTCCCTAATGTAATTCACCTTCCCAGGCTCACATAATCAGTTTTCCAAAAGGAAAAGAATGACTTTAACTGTGAGACTCTGTTGCTGAGAATCACTCGAGTAAGAATACATATGTATTTTACTTATTTTTTGGTGTCACAGGCAGGCTGGCTATTTGTACTATTAGAAAAGAGACAGTTTGAATGTACATAAACTCATGCTTTTCCATTTCGAGGTTTCTTAAACATAGCTATACTCTGTTTTCATTTACATTTCATTTTTAATAAACTCAAGATTTTACAGGGGAATTAGTCTGTACAAATCAGCCTTATTTATGTGTTAAAAGCATTTTAACACATAAAATACACCACCCGCCTTGTTCTTGAAGGGCCTGAGGACACTGAACTGTTTCCAGCTTATGGAACAGGCGAACAAATCATTGAAGCAACAGCTTTAACAAAGTTCCCTGGAGCCCTTAGCCCTGTTTCCTATACATCAGTATCTCTCTTTCCTATCACATACTAAAACAAAGAAAGCGTGCCATTCACAGTACTTAAAAACATTGATACACTTAATTGTTAAAATGCTGGAACCACAATATATAGCATTCAAATTATATTAAAGAAGAAAGTAAAAATCATTCAACCACACATCTCTCCAATGTATCTGAAAGGCAGAGTACATTACTAAGGAGTTCCTCTTTCTAAAACCCTCTATACTAAGCAGACACCAGCACGAAGGGATCCTCTCTCAATTCTGACTATTTTCAACAATTGATGGGTTTCTGGGGATGGGGAGGTATGGTTGTTTGTGTTTAACAGACTTCATTTCATGTAAATCTCAAAATTATTAATCCCAAAGCCTAAACACATCAAAGTCTGATTTGAATGAAATCAGAATATTGTCAGTGTCACAGAAAAACAAAACATCTTCTCAGATATAAGCAGTAAGGCACATAACGCCACCCGCCTTGTTAGGAGAGAACCCGAAGAAGCTGAACTGTTTCCAGGTTATGGAACAGTCGCACAAATCATTGAATCAACAGCTTTAACAATGTTCCCTGGAGCCCTTAGCCCTGTTTACTGTACACCACCATCTCTCTTTTCTATCACACACTAAAACTCCGGCTTGAAAGGAAGACCACCTCACTGTGAGGAAAAGTCCCAGAGAGCTGATACTCCTGAAAACAGACATTCCTTACTCAATACCATTGTGTATGCCCGAATGATTATCAACTCCAAACACAATATGTTCACGTTAATAAAAGGGAAAACTTTAAACATCTCAAGTATGAGAATAATGAAATCTACCAGTCCTCATCTCCAACATTATAATCAAAAGAGTCTGTCAATACTTTCCAGTGTTATTTCTACAAAATCATGTTTCAAAATCTCAAAGCTTTCACGGCAGTAATTAAAGGTATAACTTTTGCATTTTTTTGCAATTTCTGTCTCTGGAGGCTAATTTAGAATACTTCTCCACAACAATATAAATTTCTTTGTGCCCCATCTTACATAATTTAAAGCTAACATCTAGGATGCCCTTGCTTTCTAATGTAGATTTTTGCCTTTCTAAATCTTGCTTGCCAGTAGGGCTGTGTAGTGAGCGCATTTACAACCTCATACACATTATTTCCAGCCACCTCCCATTTGTACCCACACCACACAAAGTGCACAGAACATGAGCAACAGTACCTCAGTGTGACTAATAACATCTCTATGTTTAAAAGTTACCAAAAGACTAAAAGTAAACACCCCACTGAAAAATCCCCTTGAGACCATCATCCAAACTTCAAAAATACTCAAGGTAGTCTGACTGCTTGAATCAGTAAAAAGGGATTGTTTGAGTATATGGACTTTATGAATGGTAATTAAATCAATTCCTATCTATGGTAGTTGTGTGCAAACTTAACAACATGAGATTAGGAAAGGAAAGGGTGGCAGGACATTAACCCCACGTGCTCCTGTGTGGAGAACCCATTTGAGCATCTGTCTTACCTTGGGAGCAGGACAGTAGACCTGGGATCTTCCAGGGCTTCAGTGACTCTGACTACCTTTCTCTTGGACCCTGGGTGAAAAGTAGCCTAATTAGCATATCCTTTTGCATGTAAAAAGAGATGCAAACTGTAACACCAGGCCAGGCCCATCTTAATTAACATTTCAAATCAAGGACTCTGAGCCGCTATTTTAAGGGGGGGGGACTCGACACAACACACACAAACCCAGTAAAACAACAACAACCACCTCAACAACAACAAAGGAAGGCAACTGACTGGATGGGGTAAAGCCAAGCCTATGGAGGCCTAATTTACTGAGCATTATTAGACAAAGTTTTTTTTGAAAAGGATAGCAAAGAGAGAAATGGATTTCTATACAGAGTGATGAGAATTAAGAACCTAAGCTCATGTATTTTTAAATGGGAGGAGCTGTGTCTCATTTTATTTTTCTAAGTAGGTTATTCTACAGTGAGAAATCAGACAACAGCTCTAATAGCGGCTACTTCTGATGTCTTGCAGAAATACTCGTACCATTCTTACACATACCTACCTCGTCCAGAAAAAAAAGAAACATCTTCCCTTAACCCTTTGTATTGCTAACGTGCTTATCTATAAATGGTTTGAAATAGGAAGGCACTGAGTACTTGGAATCATTAAGTGTCTCTATACAGAAATCAAACTGGATTCATCAGATCCTGAAAGTCTTTGTTGGTGTTTTTTATCTCTAAGTGTATTGTACAAAATTTGCTGTACCCGGAGAAGCCTCAGAAGGAAGAACCTGGAATGGTCTTTGAGGCATCAGTCAACTTGAAGGGAAAGGAAATACTATACACCAGTCATTGACATAACGTATTACTGTGCATGTTAACATAGTGTATTCCTGTGCATTCAGTACCAATCAAGTATAGATTATTGTAACTTTTTCTTTGTTGTAACACATGTTTTGAGCCAGGTGGGATACGAATTATACATTAAAAAGTAACCAAATGTTTGTCTCTGAAGAATTGGAACTTCTAAATGTTTTGTTCCGGGTCTGATAAGCCCACAGTCATAAACACAGTCACTACCAAAGGGAGTAGTCCTGGAGAGAGGTTTCAATTATTCAGTTCCCATGAAAAAATTTAGCTGCTCAGGAGTTTCTCCCACCCCATCCTATAGTGATCATAATTCAGACAATTTATAGATCATGTACTATAGTCAAAATTCTAAGAACACAATGCCTTTAGTTGTCTTTAGTACGAATGATGGTCACAGTCTCTGCTCACACACCGACAATACTGACACCAAATGATCTTGCATATTTTGCTATGATCACTTTATTGAAGAGGGTGCTTATGCCAGAGGGGCTATTGAGTGTGCTCCAGCTCACCCTCTAGAAGATTAGACGCTGAACAGACTCTGAAAACACAGAAGGTATCTATTCCCATCGCCATGCCTCTCATCATCTCCAGCTCCAGCAGAACAGCTAAAGCAAGATCTTAGATGCAGGCATTTCTTTAGATTACCAAGGTGTAAAGAACAAGAGTCTAGATGTGACTCACACCTGCCAATGTGCTTTTTGGTCTTTATTGTACTGTGACAGGCATTCATGCCTATGTAGAGAGAGTACAGTCTCAAAAATCTAGTCTATCACTGAACCATTATCCAAATTTTCATGCTAATGGTAGTATTTGTCTAGTGTTGTTGACTGTCTTTTAATTATGTTCCTTAAGGAAAATGTATATGAATGTTTAATATCCATGAAATCATGGTTTAAACATGTTAGACATGGGCTGGGAAGATAGGTCAGAGAGTTTGATCCTCAGAACACACATAGAAAGACAGATATGGAGCGATGCAATCTCATTGCCCTTAGTGAGGCAAAGCAGATAGAGACTGAAAGACCCAGAAGCTCCAAAATGTGTTAACCTGGTGTATACAGAGCATCAGCCAGAAAGTACAACAGACACCCTGCCTCCTAACAAGGTGGAAGGAAAGAACAGACTCCTGAGAAGTCCTTAATGTTCCTCTCTCTCTGTCTCTCTCTGTCTCTCTCTGTCTCTCTCTCTCTCTCTCCCCAAATCCCACTATCTCAGAGAAAGAGACCTTTTTCCAAAGAAAGATGTCAAATCTCAGGTCCACATTCTTGATGTTTTTGGCTCCTCCCCAAAAGTTTGAAGTTGTCAACATCACAAGACCCTGACTAACAGGTACCATAATTGGGGACAATCTTTGGGTGCTGAAGGAGTCACCAGGGAGTTGCTTTGCTCAGCAAAAATCTGGTATTTTACTTTTCAATTTGGCTTGATCTGTCTTAATGCTTTGGCAAAGAAATCTATTATTGGGTAGAGAAAACCTATTAACTTGGTGTGGTCATATACAAACCATAGCAAACCTGTACCTACACACACAAACATACACTCTTGTATATATACATATATAAACATATATATATCAGTTATACATTAAAATAGACAACTATTGAAACATTCTGGTATTGTGTATATCCTCTAAACACCACATGGTATCTCACTATATTTGAATTTCTACAAAAATATACCATCGGGGGAATGGAGGGATGACTCAGAGCAAAGAACACTGGCTGCTCTTCCAGAGGTCCTGAGTTCAATTCCCAGCAACCACATGGTGGCACACAACCATCTGTAAAAAATCTAGTGTCCTCTTCTGTACTGTAGGATACATGTAGGAAGAACACTATATACATAATAAATAATTTTTTTAAAAAAAATATGCCATCAGTTTTTTTGGTTGGAAAGAACTGAAATTCACCAATAAGTTACATAGGTAGAGAAGCCTGTAATCAATTAACGATATCATCTGTCTCTGCTGAGGGTTCCCTACTCCTAGGTTGCATACGGCCAGTTTTTTGCCATGTTCTTGGGTAACTTAAGTAGTTAAAGGCCTGTTTTCTAAATGTACAAATATTTCTTGAGTTTTCCCCAAAAACCTTGTCACCTACAAAAGACCCTACCTCACTCTGTGACTTCCTTGGCAGTCAATGTACACAATCCCATCCCTTGGGTCATCCCGGTTAGGATAACCTTCAGTAGTGCTTGAGGCCTCAGTCATCCTGACAAGGAAGGAAATGCCATAGGTCATGCATCAGCATACTTTATTACTATGCCATCAATGACAATCAGGTCTATACTACTGTGAGGTTTTTTTTTTGTTGAAATACTCATGTTTGAGGCACGTGGGTATGAATTATATGTGAATAAATAATAAAATAAACACAATCACACACATTTTCATGTAGACAACAAGTATTCAGACCATAATACTTTTGGCCCAAGTGTCTCAAATTTATGTCACTCTCATTTTGTAAAAGAGATTTATTCCAATAAAAAGAAATAAATCTTTATATGTTTCAGCATCAACCTAACTTGAAAGTTAAAGTTCGATCTGAAAACCATCTAAATCAGTCGCCATCTGTTCTTGGATAAATTTGGATTACACCAACTGGGAACTGGTGTAATCAAACCAAGATGGACACGACCCGACATCCCAGCACAGGAGCAGTATGAATGAAGGAAGCGGTAATGGACTCTGAGCAAGTCCAAGTGCAGACTCACCTTTATTGACTCAATTCTTTTATTTTTTTTAATTTTGTTTATTTATTATGTATACAGTGTTCTGCCTACATGTACACCTAAAGGCCAGAAGAGGGCACCGGATCTCATAGATGGTTGTGAGCCATCATGTGGTTGCTGGGACTTGAACTCAGGACCTCTGGAAGAGCAGTCAGTGCTCTTAACCTCTGAGCCATCTCTCCAGCCCTAGTGACTCAATTCTATGCCCTGTGAATTCAATAGAGCAGAGGCCTTGCCTTTGAAGCTAGGTGGAATGCTGTCTTGGTGTCTCTGGGCAGCCCTGTCTCCCAAGGCAGTTTCAGGTCATAGTCCCAGCTCAGTAGAAACTTTATTCCTTGGTCATGTACCTACAGCCATCTTGGAGAAGAAGTTCATTTTTGTTCATCTATTAATCTGAAAACTAAGTAAATCCCAAGGTGGCCTCCTGGGTGGGTTTTGTGGCTCACCAGGGGATCTGCTGAAAGCTTCCAGTGGGAGACATCTGCATTGACCCCCAGGAGCTAGAAGAAGCTCCACGCCCCCCTCCCCCAGAGCTCCTTGGAGCGATACCTGGAGCAATGCAGAAAATCAATAACAGTACAGTGAGCTGAGTAATGATGAGATTGAGGAGGGCTGGGCAGAAAGGTTCAGGCCCCTTCCTTTGAAACAATTGTCATGCCCTGGCTGCTTGAGGTATGATGTGTGTGGCAATGGTGAGCATCCCTGAGAAGTGTGTAAGGTCATTTCTGAAAAGCCACTAGCCGACACTTACTAATAATCTCAGCATTGGACAGCTGACTGACCACACTTTTCTCATTTTTTGTACTATTAAGCTAAGAACCCATGTCATATTCTAATTAAGAATTCTGTCTTTGAGTGTTTCTCTATCTTCCTGCATTTTACTATAGACGTTCAGGAGAAACCTGAACCGTTTTAAAAACATCTTCATGCAAATATCCAACCCTTTATAACTCTGAAGGCTAATACTCAGAAAACATTGGAACACAGGAACAATGCAGTCAAGGTCATTTGACTCTGTGTGACAGAACCTTTCCAGTTCCCAGTAATGTGCTCCTCACCTGCACAGCTTCTACCATCCATGTTTCTGCCCACAGTCTTATCACCAGCATTTGGACAGTCTGTAATGTGATTGATTCCTTGCGCCTTTCTCCGTCTGTATGAGTCTGGGCCCATGTTAGAACTTCCCTCCATGGTCTGTCCATGGAGAGGTATGTTGTTCACAATAGAGTAAAACCTTGCCCTATGTCTACATATTAACCCAGTCTCAAAACTGCTCTTAGGCTTTGGGGTTCTGGCTAAACAACATTCTCACTCCATGGTACAGGTTTCTCTTTCTCTCAGATCATTATGAACGCTTTAATAAAATATTATAACTGGGTGGTGTGTGTGTGTGTGTGTGTACACACGCATTTCTCAAAGTTCTGAAGGCTGGGTCATTCAAGTGCAAATGCCTGCATATTTGCTGTGTCCTGAGGACCTCAGTCCTGGGTCATAAATGGCCCTCTCACGTGATTATTTTATGAGGCCCCTAACAGCATTTACAAGGTCTCCACCCAATGACCTAAAGACTTCCCCAAAGGCTCCAACTGTCCCCACGTTGCCCCCAAATTAAGATTTCAGCAGGAGACTGGGAGAAGCAGCCCCATCACACCACAGCCACTTCTTGGATTTATCCATAGAGAACTGGGAAAACAAGAGTGACTCCTCACCCCTGTCAGCCTCACACTCACTGAATCCACACAGCTCACACACCTACAGACAGATGGAAACCATTCCTTTGAAAAGTTAATTGCATGCCGTTTCAATATTGAGACTTCTTTTTTCAATTTACCTTTAATAGGGATAGGAAGCAGAGGGTATAATCTTTGAAAATATAATAAAAGGGTGGTTGTGAAATTTTTTATGAAAATATCTCATATCATGTAAATAGAGAAAAGGACTGTGTGAAAAAATATTAAAATATTCTTTTACTTAATGGCTGTTCTTATGTATCTTCTGGGTTGTACCAGGGTCACAGAGTGAGTATTTTCTTATAGATCTAATACATCAATTTCTGATGACACATTCTTAGGATGCAACTAAATATAGAACTATCTATGTTCACAATAAGGTCACTTTTCATAAATCTGTAAAAACAAAGCAAACCTGAGGATTATTTACATATGCAACAGTAAACACTGCCAGAGGCAAACCTTAGTTACACCATTGCTAGTACTCTTAGAGTGTTCTCCGCAGCTGTAACAGGAAACTACAGATTGGGTAATTTATAAAGAGCAGATATTCATTCAGTTCATAGTTTTGCACACTGGAAATTTCAAAAGCATGGTGCTGGCATCTCAGGAGAGTTTTTGTATTGTATCACCTCACTGCCAGGGCAAAAGGTCAGGAGAGGGCAAAGGTGAGGCAGGTAGTGAGGGTGCTCCTTCCTTTTTTGGTAAATCCACCCCCTGCAAGAGTATTCTTGAGGGCAGAGCTCTCTTGATCAAATCAGCCTTCTCTGCCTCTGTCCAAGTCCCAGCACGTCCAGGCTGGGGATGAAGTTTCCAACACAGGAATTATGGAACACTCAAACCCTAGAAAACTCCTTTTCCTTCCAGCTGAGGAAGAAAGACTCCTTAAGCATATGATTCTACCACTGCCTGGAAGCTGTTACCATTTCGAAGAAAAGTCACTCTGTAAATGTGCAGACAACTCAGCAAACGCATGGGATCTGCTTTAAAAAGGTATCAGCAAGTAATGAATTAAGGTTCAGCCACAATACTGCTGTTTGTTAGTATAACCTACTGGAGCAAATGTTATCTTCATTTTACAAATGACGATGCTGAGACCATTAGCAATTAAACAAGTTGCTCAAGACAGTTAGCATCAAATGGGACAAACTCAAACTCAAATGCAGGTAATGGACACATCTGAAGGGCTTGCTGACTAGCAGCGCCTTGCCTGTGCAAGCAAGGGTAGCTGCAAATCATCTTATGAGATTTGTCCACTAATGCATGGCTTACTCTCTAGAAGATACTGTCTACAAACTTGGAGCATAGTTTTTAATTCTTCTTTAGAAATTCTAAACCTGCAGGTTGTAGCATCCATAAAGGCTCGAAACAACGCGAATGTAGTCCTTCATGAAACTGCTAACCTACAAAGAAGTTCATGATTGTTTAAGTAATTGGGAGAGGGGTGTGAGAGTCAATTGTGTGGTTCTTGAACATTAATCTGTAGAGGATAGATAGCGCTGTGCTATTTCAAAAGGTTGGACACATCTGAATATGATTTCTTTTAGCAAGCTGAGGATCTGGCATATAAAACGATTCCTAGTGGCACTTAGAGCCCCAAATTTCATACACTAAAACATGAAACAGACACCAGATGTGACTGCAGCAAGTGACTTAGGTATGAAAACCTTTTATTTCCTTTGTATTTTAGTCAAATTTGAGAAGGGTGTTTAAAATTGTCTATGTTTCCTATAGGTTCAAGTGAGGAATCCAGAAGTTTCGGCTTGTTTTCTTAAGTCAGATCCTGGTTTAGCCAACTATTCACCTGCTGCCCGATACTTGGGTTCTCCCTAGATAAATTACAATAATGTTGTCATGTGCTGTTTTTGTTGTTGTTGTTGATTTTGTTTTTGAAACAGGGTTTCTCTGTAGCTTTGGAGCCTCTCCTGGAACTAGCTCTTGTAGATCAGGCTGGCCGCGAACTCACAGAGATCTGCCTGCCTCTGTCTCCTGAGTGCTGGGATTAAAGGCGTGCACTACCACTGCTCAGCTCTGCTTTTGTTGTTGAAAGCAGACTCCTTTCCCCCTCCTCCAGTATGTTCATTTCAAATATCCTCCCTCAGAATGTAAATTGTTTCTGAAACAGGGCACTGTTATTCATCCTCACAGCATCAAAGGGTCTGCTGTGGGAACAAGAAGCCCGTCCATCCAGGGACCAATGTGCTCTACCCATCCCTCAGTCCAGAACCCCATCCTGATTGTTTAGGTGGAATTCCCTCACTAGTTTCTGTTGGATGTGGCAAATGTCTATCTTGATGGTGTCACTACTGTTTGCTCTCTCAGTCAGCTTACTACATCTTATCTGATAGATGTTGGATGTGACCCATTTGGTGATTTTCTACTCTCTTTCTGCTATTAGTTGTTTGTTCTAACATTTTTACTTGGTACACACTTAAAAAAACTTTGAGACTGAAAATATACTACTCATATATACTCTGTATTGGTTGGCAGATAGGACCTATTAAAATGAACAAGTTAACCCAAAAATTGAGGAAACACAAGGTAACAACAGTAACAGGAAAAGAACTAACAACGGAGGTAGAACAAAAATGGTGTGATACAGTAAAAATAACAAAAGACAAGATAGGGTATATGAAACCAACAGGCATAAAAATGGAATTAACAGATCCACAGTTGCTAAATCCAATTCTAGATAGGGCCCCCAAGAAAGAAGTACCAGCAATATTGGTAAAAACAATACAAGATATTGATAAAGATAGATTAATGGGAAAAGGGCTAGCCTTGAATATTACCAGACGTAGGGCAGACCTGGCCAGTCAGACACAGTCTGAAGTCGTTCCCTCTTTTCCAGTAAGTACACTAACAAAAAAGACTCCTTTATTGGCAAAATTAAAAGGACAGTCATGGTGGGTATCCCTATCAGGGGATGGACCAAATATAAAAGATACTGCACCACATAGAGGTGAATGGGTAGAGGAGCTAAAACTATTTACTCCAGGGGAGTTAAAGTGAGTTAATATGAGAATATGCTCAAAATAGCATGAAAGATGCCACATGGATAGTGAAACTGTGGGGAAAAGGTGCAGACACAGTTTTGTTGACAGAACATGAAATGAGAAAAATCTGTAATATAGTAGAAAATCCGAGTATAGCAGAAGCTCTAGAGCATTGTTTGAACATAAGCCAGGGTGATACCCACCCCCTATTAGACTGGATTACAGCAGCTTGGAGACATGCATTCCCTACTATGGATCTTACCCAGTTTGAAGCAGCAGGTAAATGGATGACATACCAGGAAGATATACAGCTAGCAAGAAAATTAGGCATATTGTATTTCATAGACAATGAAACAAACACACCACAGGCAGCTCCACTAATTCCACAATTTAAGAAAATAATAATTAAGAAAGCGCCACCACACCTCAGAATGAGTTTAGCAGGACCAATTCAAAATTGCCAAACAGTGGCAGAAGCCAGTAATTTTTTCAAAAACTTCAGAGAGATGGATAATGATAAACTACTGTCATTTCTAGGCAGTAAGAAACCAAGAGGATTTTTGCAAAATATAAAGAAAATTAAACCTCTTGGAAAGGCTAGAACAGGGCTTCCCATAAGACCTAATCAAACATGGAACCCATGGAGGGCTGTAGTAGGACAAAGAAGGAAACCATTTCCACAGAGACGTTTTTTAGGGTACAACAGAGGACCAGCAAATACTGGTCCTCACATACAAATTCAACAAAACAGATGGCAACCAGACAGGAGCAGATCAATACCCATACCAAGGGGGAAAAACAGGTGGCAAAACAGGTGGCAGAGACAAAATGCCAAACCCAGGAACAGCAGCCTCTAAGACCAATGATAAACCTGCCAGTAGTTGAAAAAGGAATAATAGTACAAACAAAATGGCTTTTAGATACAGGAAGTAAAATAAGTATCTACACAGAATTTAGAGATAATTATAAAAACAAAAAAACATATTAGAATACAAGGAGTTAATACAGAAAGAACAGTACCAGTAATAGAAATAATTATTCAATGTTATGATGTTAAGCATAAGATAGAAGTTGCTAGTTTTTCCGCACCATTAAATAGTTTAGGAATTAAAGAAATTAGTAAACCATTCCCATTATTCTTGAATTACAAGTCCATAAGGAAAAACTATGTAAATTTAGCAGAAATAAAAATTAAACCAGTAAAATTACCAAAAATTCCTCCAACTTTTACAGCACAATACCATATAAAAGGAGGTATGGCTGAAATTTCAGATATGGTCCAGACTCTTTTAAAAGAGGGCATTATAGAACAAGCACAATCTTTTAATTACAACTCACCAGTGTGGCCAATACTGAAGCCAAATGGAAAATATAGATTTACAGTAGATTACAGGAGGATTAATGAAAAATGCCCCAAAATGCCAGGTATTCTACCATACATAGAAGATATTTTTTTACAAATAAGACAATATACACCAAAATGGCTAGCAACAATAGACTTGACTGATATGTTCTTTCAGATACCATTGCATCCAGAAAGCCAGGAAAATACAACATTTACGTGGCAAAATAAAATATATAGATTTAAAAGATTGCCACAAGGATATTTAAATAGTCCAATTATAGCACATGTAACACTGATGACAACATTAGAAACATTACCAGAAGTTAAAGGTAAAATATTATCATATGTAAATGACATATTAATTATAGCACAACTAAAGGAAGATGCTACAGAAACATTAAGAATTTTAGTCCAACATTTAAGAGATAATGGATGGACAATCAATGTGGATAAGATATAAGGTCCAGCACAACAAGTGAAATTTTTAAGAGTCCATTGGAACACTGATGGACCTAAAATACCAGACAATGTCATTGATAAGATACAATACTTAGAACAACCAAAAAATAAAACTGAGGTACAACATATTATAGGAATCTTTGAGTATTGGAGACAACACATTCCTTATTTACATCTTATTTTACAACCTTTATATAAAATAATAAGAAAATCAGAGGACTTTGTGAGGCAAAAAGAACAGGAAGAGGCATTAAAAACATGCCAAGGAATTTAGTAAATTAACATTTATACAACCAGAACATACAGTAATATTGTATATTTTATATTATCAATGTTATGGCAATTAGAATAATTTTTTTGGTTTTTCGAGACAGGGTCTTTCTGTAGCTTTGGTGCCTATCCCGGAACTAGCTCTTGTAGACCAGGCTGACCTCGAACTCCCAGAGATTCGCCTGCCTCTGCCTCCTGAGTGCTGGGATTAAAGGCGTGCGCTACCACCGCCCGGCCAATTGGAATATTTTTACAAAAACAGATAAAACTATTACACCAATAGGTTTTTATAATAGATGCTTTCCCTGGTCTGAAAATAAATTTAGTTTATTTGAAAAAACTATTTGGACAGTATATGAGGCATTAAGAACAATACATTCATTTTTACGAAATAATGCAATAATCATAAGAACAATCACACCAATAATGGACTGGATTAAGGCACCAGGGAGAAGCATGGTCAGGATTACCAATGGACGGTAAAGTCCTACAATGGAAATGGTATTTACAAGAATTTTTGAAAAATAACCAGATATCCCAAAAAGGAAACATACCTGACATTTCATAACAAATTTTACAAAAACCAACATTAAAATTGCCAGAAATAACCAAAACCCCTGATACACCAAAGCCGATAGGACTGTGGGGGACAGAAGAATATAATCCAAGGATGATTAATACGTGGTTTACAGATGGATCCTCAATCTCAAAAAATAATATTATGCATTGGAAAGCAGCAGCATATAGACCCAAAGATGGCACAATATTAACAAATAGTGGTATGAGCAAGTCAACACAACATGCAGAAGTTACAGCTGCAACTCTAGCTATAGCGCACTCTCAAAGAGAAAAACAGAATATTATACATATATTTACTGATTCTTGGTGTGTAGCCAATGGTATAGCGATTTGGTCAGGGAAATGGAAACAAAATAATTGGAAAATAGCAGGCAAAGATATCTGACCCAAAGAAGCATGGATAGAAATGGCAGAAGCAGCAAAAACGATGAAAATCATAGTGTTACATGTAGATGCACATACAGGTAAAACAGATGAAATGCATAAATATGATGACACTGTAGATAAGCTGGCAGCAGTGGCAATTAAATTAAAGGCAATTTAAAAAAACAATACCCCAGGAAGGAAACAAAATAAAGATAAAACAAGAGTGGATTAAAATCTCGAACCCAGACCTAACTAAAGAGGTACACCCACAAGAAATTCTAAAATTACCTGAAGAATTGGGATAATAGGAACACATGCACTAAAACAATGGTTTGACCAACAAAATATAAAATCAAGTTGGTCACAAATCAAATCAGTAATAAAATTTTGTAATAATTGTCCATCACAAAGTAAAACATTTACACATAATTATAGAGGTACAGTGGGACCTAGATGGTACTTTAGTAAAATAGTACAAATAGATTTTATAGGCCCACTAACAAAATTTAGGAACAGATATATATGTACAATGGTAGATATTTGTACAGGTCTGGGGATGGCAAAAGACGGGCGTAAACCAAATCAGAAAACATGCATAATGACAATATTAGCATAGACAGCAGCATATGGACAGCCAGATATAATACAGCGTGATCAAGGCACACATTTTACAGGAAAATTAACGTGATTGGCCAAACAATTAGGAATACTATGGGAATTTCATCAAGCCTATACACCCACAGCAGCAGGAAGTATAGAAAGATTTAATGGCTTATTAAAAGCACAACTGGTGAATAAAGAGCAACCACTATGGAAAGCCTTACATTTAGCAGTAATAGAATTAAATCAAAGACAAAGGCTAAACGGACAGTCACCAATACAGGAAGCCATTCATAAAAATTATAAGAATAGAATATCCAAGCCGGGCGGTGGTGGCACACGCCTTTAATCCCAGCACTCAGGAGGCAGAGGCAGGCAGATCTCTGTGAGTTCGAGACCAGCCTGGTCTACAAGAGCTATTTCCAGGACAGGCTCCAAAACCACAGAGAAACCCTGTCTCGAAAAAACAAAAAACAAAAAAAACAAAAACAAAAAAAATAGAATATCCAGAAGTACAAGATAACTAATTAGACCTAATCACGTCATTTACAGGAACCCGAAAAACCAGGAAATATCACCTGCAGAAATAATAACAGAAGGGCACGCAAGTAACGTGTGGATATCACGAGGTAAAGGTGACCTAAAATTGGTAAGGTTAGAAAATCTTGCATGAGGAATGGGATGCAAATGGCCCTCATGGAAAACACAGTGCAGGGCACTTTACATGTGCCTGGCACTGTGCCTAATCAGCATATACCTGGTGATACCAATAATCGATGTAACTCTAAAAGGAGAATTCTGTTTGAATATATACAATCATTCAATAGAAATAAAGGGAGCAAAACAGTACATGCAAAAGATTTAATTGTAAACATTATATTTGTTGGTGGCATTTTGTTGGCAAATAATTATAACCAGCACCAACAGTATAACAAAAACAAGATTACAAGAAGTAAGGAGGATACCATTACTCTTTTTCAGGTGCCGCAATGGGAAGAAATGAACCCTCTAAAAGGAATTTGGACCTACTAGCTGAAGGAGGTATTAGAAGAGTAATTTGGCATTATTATAATAAACACTGGAGTGCACTTGTGGACTTGTTTGATAGAATGAGAATAGATAGAGGGACAGATAGAGATAGATGTCATTTTGTAAATGTAAATATAATATGATGTTTTTAGGAACTATGAATATTAAACAAGATTTGATGGCATGCTTACTTAATCATATAGTTTGGCACATGAAACATGGAGTAAAAGAAAGAGGGCATAAACACCCATTTGATCATATGCTTCTTAGCTAGTTTAGTCAGTTGCTTTCTTAGTAAAACAAGTTATACACATTATGAATTAATCAGAAGTCTGATAAGACATGATAGATGGGGACAATTTGCATTGCTAGAAGGAGACTGGTATAGTGAAATGAGTAAATTGGATAGAATTCATACACCTAAGAGCTTAGAAAGTTATTGCATCAGAGCAATATCAAAAATATTTTTAGAAGATATGCTTTTTGAATACTGCACTTATTTGGACTGGTATGATAGATATAAAACATGGAAGAGTAGGAATTGCAGGGTTATTAGCTTCATGCCCATTAAATGTGCACGAAACTGTCATAAAGGATGCACCCTACAGAGTATACCAGCATGCACACCTGGAGATTGGAATTTAAGATCAGTAAATGGCCAGATGGCCTACATAGCATGTAGAAGAGGACCGACAGCCTATGTAAATCCTCAGGCCTCCGAGCCTCATAGTGACTCCTTTAATGTTGATAACATGTCAGAAGTCAGGGGATGGAATGTAATGAGCATGGAAGCAGATTCCTCTGAATGAATAAAAAAGGGGAATCTGTAGTGTAGCTAGAGCAGGAAATTTATAGAATAAGAATGAATGTAACTTGGTGTAATGTAAAAGCATTTCTTCTTGTGTGTGGTGTGGAAAATTACTAAGGTGAAATATTAAGATAACATTTGCCCGCTTGAAAGCTGCCACACCCATCTGGCCCTGCCAGATGTGGGGTCTGCACCCAGCAACCGTAGTAACGAAATAATCTTGACACAAAAGAGGGACCCCCCACCCTTCTGTGGCCAGTAGATACATTCTGAAAGGCAGAGTATCTAGTCTGTTCTCAGGAGACAGACCTTCAATGTCCACTCTCAAGGAATGCGGATTTGCATTTGGGATACAAGGCATTAAGTATCTGTTTTCAGGAGATGAAGCTCTATACTTGGGAGACAGAGCATTAAATGTTTAGGCAAGGCATTTATATTTCTGCCTTTCGGGAGGCAGGCTAGGAGGATCTCTCTTTCCATGGAGGACTGATGCCAGAGCCATTGTGAGAAGTGAGATAACCATCCTGCTTCAGCCACCTCTTTTAAGTTAGTTCGAAACTGCCCCTCGTTTGATCCTTCCGATAACCAGGTGTCCTAGGTTATCAGTATCGACTGGCCACAGAAGGGTGGGGGTCCCTCTTGTGTTGCAAGATTATTTCGTTACCATAGTTGCTGGGTGCAGCCTCCCCATCTGGCCCTGGGGATGTGTGGCAGCCTTCAAGGGGCAAATGTTCTCTTAATATTTCACCTTAGTAAGCCGGGCGGTGGTGGCGCACGCCTTTAATCCCAGCACTTGGGAGGCAGAGGCAGGCGAATCTCTGTGAGTTTGAGACCAGCCTGGTCTACAAGAGCTAGTTCCAGGACAGGCTCCAAAACCACAGAGAAACCCTGTCTCAAAAAACCAAAAAAAAAAATTTCACCTTAGTAATTTTCCACATCACACACAAGAAGAAATGCTTTTTCATTACACCAAGTTACATTCATTCTTATTCTATAAATTTCCTGCTCTACCTACACTACAGATTCCCCTTTATTTATTCATTCAGAGGAATCTGTTTCCATGCTCATTACAGTCTGGTTACTACTCATCACTATCTGGGGAGAAGGGCACAGAGCCCTCATAGATATTACTCAAAAAGAACCTGAAAGCCGGGCGGTGGTGGCGTACGCCTTTAATCCCAGTACTTGGGAGGCAGAGGCAGGTGGATCTCTGTGAGTTCGAGACCAGCCTGGTCTACAAGAGCTAGTTCCAGGACAGGCTCCAAAACCACAGAGAAACCCTGTCTCGAAAAAAATTTTCTTTTTCTTCCCTTCCTCCTGACATCTTTCTCTTCCTCATCTTTCTTTCTGAAATTGTTGAGGTTTCCACATTTGTAGTGTTCTAAAATTTCATAATGATATATAAAATATTTAATTTGTACTTACCCATGTTGGTAGCGGGTCATGTGGCGGCAAGCACCAGGCCCTCGAAGCAGCCAGTCCCAGCCAGAGATGCTGCAGTTCCCCTGAGCAGTGGCTAGTTCCAGGAAGGGAGACACGTCTGCCTCTCTGGGAGGCAGAAGCGAAGCTCCCCCTCCAGGAGGCAGCCAGAAAAGAGCAGGAAGGGCAGGAACTGAGAAAAGCGCGGGAAGGGCAGGAACTGTGAAAAGTGCGGGAAAGGCGGGAACTGAGAAAAGCCCGGGAAGGGTGGGAACTTGAAAAAGAGCGGGGAGCGCGAACTTAGGCCAGAAACTGAACATCAGCCTGCCTCAGTGGATGGGGGAGGGAGTGGGCATGGCTTGCCATATGGCCTGCTTCCACCTTTGGGGACTCACAGCATTTCTGCTGCCACCAGGGATCTTGCAACAGATTTTTTAAAACATCATAACACTGATTATTTATTACAAAGTTCCACTGGCGCTTGGTCAACATTCTCTGAAACTATGTGTTATTTCCATTTTGGGATACTTTCATTAAGTATTTATACAGAGATTAATATTCTCTTTTATTTTTTGTTTAGTTTTGGCATTCTTAATATTGGGAACAGGACTTGCCAGGTAGAATAATTATATCTATTCTTTCTCACCAGTTTTTTAAACTTTTTTTTTGGTTTTTTGAGAAAGAATTTTTCTGTAGCTTTGGAGCCTATCCTGGAACTAGCTCTTGTAAACCAGGCTGCCCTCAAATTCAGAGATCTGCCTGCCTTTGCCTCCCAAGTGCTGAGATTGCCTGGTCCCTCTTTTTAACTCTTGTACCACCACTGCATTATGGTTTATTGTTTTTTAAAAAAAAATAGCAGACACCATTTTGAATTCTCAGTCCCTTATATTTTGTGTCTCCTTCATATTATCTCATGTATTTTTTTTACAAATGATAAATTATATTTATACAGTAAATAAGTATCAACAGTCAACACAAATCCAAAACCAACCACCAGCCCCGGGTCTGAGGAACAGCTGGATAACTTCCCTAGGGTGTCCCTCAGGAAGGGCATAATGGCACGTGTGCAACACACATGTCAGTGGCCAGTGGCTTCATGGTCAGTGCAGTGGGTAACAGGGACATGGGCTGGATATCCTGTGGGAGGAGGGAACCCAGTGGCTATTGGGGTGGGGCCTCAGTCAGAAGGACTCTCATCTTCTGCAGCAGAATCACTCTCATGTATTTTTTTTTTTTTGGTTTTTTGAGACAGGGTTTCTCTGTGGTTTTGGAACCTGCCCTGGAACTAGCTCTTGTAGACCAGTCTGGTCTCGAACTCACAGAGATTCGCCTGCCTCTGCCTCCCAAGTGCTGGGATTAAAGGCATGTGCCACCACCGCCCGGCTTCTCATGTATATTTTTAATGACTTGATATTTTCAGGTTATTCTACACAGTTTTTAAATTTCCTTTTTGAGAGAATTTTCACAGGAGAAAATTCTATTTCTGTTGGGCAAAATTTTTTCCCATTTTTCCTTGTTTTTATTTACATCTCTCTCCTTGTAAGCTTTCTTCAAATGACAAATGAGTTCCTCAATTCAATAAACAGTTATCTGACCCTTGAGGCCTGAGTTCAATCCTCAAAACCCCTGTAGTGGAAAGAGAGGAAGACTTATGCAAATTGTTCTTTGACCTCCACATATCTGTAGAGGTGTGTACCCCTGACACACACAAGGCTTGTAAGTTTTTAAGTCTATGTGCTGAGGCAGATGTAAACTGCTCTCCACATTGGTGAGGTTTATTGGCTGGTGCAGCGGGTGCTGCAGTATGAAGATCTGCTCTACCTCAATCCCAACCTGACCTCCTGCTGACGGTTAACTGGCGCATAGTAATTGCCCATAAGGGCGCAGTTTGACATTTAAATACATACATATAATACACCATAATCACCTGTGACCCTAGACACTGAGCCTTTCTGTGGGAACATTCTACATGTAATCTTGAAAATTCTCTAGTGGTTTGTTATACAAAATCCTGTAAAATGCATAATTCAAGCATGAACCTAACCATTAAAATACTTAAACAACAATACATCAAAAGTCATCTCACCAGCTGACTGGCGTGGTTGCCAAACAAAATTAGTAACTAGAATTGGGTTGCTAAGAGCAACAGAATTACTCATTCCTTGGAACACTTTGAGAAGTTGCCCCAAAATCTCCCCTCACACAGACCCTTTACTGAACTAAGAAAGGTGCAGTGTGCTCTGATTGGCTTATACAATCTGAAAGCTGGCCTCTGTAGACTGGGCCGATGAGAGATTCCCCCTACCTCACAAGTCCAGATGGGGACCTGAATACATACACACACGCACAAACACACACTCACACAAACACACACACACACACACAAACCAAAATAACAAAACAACAAAAGAGGTGCTGGGAAAAGGAATGCTGAAGAGGTAACCAAAATATTCATTTATCTTCCACCTATTTGTAGCAACTAATTAATTAATGGTTATGTATTCAGGCTGCTGCATCACAGAGAATCACAGAAAGTATTTAGTTAACATCACAGGATCAATCACGATAGTGAAAAAGTCTATGTTAAGACAGTGACCTTAGATACAGGGCAGGATCAACAAGAGGGAACTGGATATGTCCACATCAAAACTTGCTAAAGAATTTCTGTAATGGAGTGTGACACTGTACTTTCAACTTGGAAGACTATTGCTATGCAGCTGCTTGCTGGCGGGACCTGCTCAGCCCAAGAAGAACTGAGAAGCACCCAGATGCCCTTGCTTGGTTGCAGGAAAAACTAGGAAGCACCCAGATGCCCTTGCTTGCTGGCAGGACCTGCTCACCCCAGAAAAAACTGAGAAGCACCCAGATGCCCTTGCTTGGTAGCAGGACCTGCTCACCCCAGGAAGATCTGAGAAGTACCCAGATGCCCTTGCTTGGTGGCAGGACCTGTTCAGCACACAAGAACTGAGAAGCACCCAGATGCTCTTGCTTGGTGACAGGACCTGCTCAGCCCAGGCAGGACTGAGAAGCACCAGGGTGGCCCTACATACCTTACCCTCAGATCCTATACTTAATTTCTCTGCATCTATTGTTCTCATTACTTTGGCTCAGTAATAATGGCAAACATAGGAACCTAGATGACACAAATTAATTTTAATACACTGTAAAGAAAAGAAAGAGGGAGCCGGGCGGTGGTGGCGCATGCCTTTAATCCCAGCACTTGGGAGGCAGAGGCAGGTGAATCTATGTGAGTTCGAGACCAGCCTGGTCTACAAGAGCTAGTTCCAGGACAGGCTCCAAAGCCACAGAGAAACCCTGTCTCAAAAAGAAAAAAAAAAGAAAGAAAAGAAAAGAAAGAGGGGATGACAATCAGCCTATTTGGAATTGTTTTCTCTTCACAGATATAAGCAATTCTGCTACTTTGGGCTGTTAGAAATACTATATCCACATTTGCCTTGCTTTTGCTTCTTGGGACACAGGCTGTTTAATCTATATTTGGATCTACAGTATGATTAATATCACACATAGTATATATCCTGGATTCTATCACGTTTTTGTTAAAATTATTCAAAAATTTACACTTCTAATTTTAGGCATTTTTTGAAAAGAAAAATACAAACTGACATAAATAAGTATGCCTAAAATCATGAGACTCTTCTGAACTCACACTATGAGTTTTACACAGCCTAATTATTTTCTAAAGTGTATCTGCTTATATTTTTGCAACATTTCCATAAGCTAGCATTTTGTATTTTGATATGTTTGAATTTTTTTTAATTTTTATTATGCATACAATATTCTGTCTGTGTGTATGCCTGCAGGCCAGAAGAGGGCACCAGACCTCATTACAGATGGTTGTGAGCAACCATGTGGTTGCTGGGAATTAAACTCAGGACCTTTGGAAGAGCAGGCAAGGCTCTTAACCACTGAGCCATCTCTCCAGCCCCTGTTCATCTGAAATTTAAACTTGACTTCTGCCCATAAAAAACAAAAGAAAAAGAAAAAAAAACTCTGAAGACAACAGTCTCCTCTTATCGGATATTACAAAGTCGCTGCTAATGGCTCATGAAATTCAACCAATCATACACAGTGACAGAGGGACAGACCCAGACAGGAATCCCGTGTCAAAACTCTGTAGAACAAAAACAGAGACCCTTCTGGGGATCATAGATTTTATTCTGATTAGCCCATGCAAAATTTATAGCGCTAAATAATCTGTAAATAGAGACAAAAAAATATTTTTTGTGAAACACTGCCAGAAACTTTCACATGCATCTTTATGCTAGGCTCCTCAGTGCCAGCTCTGTCTGGAGGTCCAGGGCACAGAAGGCTGTCAGGCCAGGCACCGGGGGAAGATGACTGTTGGGGTGGGGGGGTGGATTTGCTGCTTTTTCTATTTGCCTAATAGGAAGCCTTGTGCTCAGCATCTCCTAAAGCAAAAGAAGAGAGATGGAATCTCTGGGCACCTCACTGCCACTACCTCTCAAAGTTTTCCTGTCAAAACGAGCCTATAAGGGGAGAAAGCTTTTCAAAAACTTTTTTAACCTGGCAGGATTTCCAAGCCTGGCAAAGAAAAGAGTTTGAAGGCTCTGTCTTTTTTAAAGTTGGGGGTTGAAGGAGAAGAAAAAGGAGAGAAGAGCTGCCAATGTACTAGTTCTAGTTGTGTTTAAAAATAAAAGGCAACTTTAATCCCAGCACTTGGGAGGCAGAGGCAGGCGGATCTCTGAGTTCGAGGCCAGCCTGGTCTACAAGAGCTAGTTCCGGGACAGGCACCAAAGCTACAGAGAAACCCTGCCTCGAAAAACCAAAAAAATAAAAAAATAAAAATAAAAATAAAAGGCAAATGAGCCATATAGCTGGTATTACCATAGCATACACAGGGGGAAAAAGCAGCTTTGATTGATGCTTTATCCATATTTTATAGAGGTACTTATTTTTTTTCATCTGTTCAAATGCAGAAAGTGACCTTGATGTTCCTCCCCCTTAACTGAAATACAGAAAATATGTCTGTTGTAACTTGGTGGCTTGTATAGTCAGTGACAACACAGGCTCCCTCTCACCTGAGGAAAGGTTAGCCAATTCTTGAGGACAGTACACAAACACCACTCCCCATCCCCATGCTATGCACTTGAATAGTACAAAAGCAGACAAGTCTGTTGAAAATGATTCAAAAGCTGATGTTGAAGCAGTAACTCAAAGATGTCTGGGAATGGGACTCCCAGGGTGATCTCTGATTCCAACTCATTCACAGTGTCTCTAGTCTTCCTAAAACTGTGTTGTTAGCCAAGTGAAAACTGTATTCTAACAAAGAAAAACAGCAATACTAATATGAAAATCATAGTGCAACCTCACCTCTCTGGTATTTTCTAAAAGAGCAGAGGTCAGAAGTCCTAAGGGTAACAGAGAGCAGAACAATTGATTTTTATGATAAAGACCCTAAAGTCATTAAGAAAATGTTAACTCCTGTTGGCCATGATGACATTTCATATCAGGCTATGATATGAAAACATTCCATACATCTAAGAGCCATTTTTAATGAAAATGTAGCTGTTAAAAATGGGACCATAAATATGTCTTTATAATCTTGAAATGTTCCATACGGAATGCACTTCATCCCACCAAATAGGGCAAGTGAAGCTCTATTATATGTTGGAGTAAGCCATAATCATTTTGGTAGATTTATATCATATTACAATGTATTGCTTTTCCCACAGTTAAATTTTGAAATGTAAAGACTAAATCCCTGTAACATGAACATACGTGTTAATACACTAGATAACACCCCACCCCCCAAAATGTTTCTTTTCCAAAGCAGACACAGCTATGTAGAAAACTGACAAGCTATGAACAATGTAGTGCTTCATAATGGAGGAAGAGGATGCTAACTCACCGAATCCCAGCAGCTATAATAAGGGTTTTTCTGAGGACAGGAGCTTGTGAGGAAAAGGATGACAGATTGTCATGGAATCTTTTAGGTAGCAAGTACAAGGGCATGTGTGAAAACCAGAGATGACTCAGCTGCATATAGCTGTACATATGAGCATATACTCTGTTCCTTAGAAGAGATTTAGGCCGTTGTGAAATAATTTCAGACTCTCAAAACCAACTTCATTTATGAGAAAACACTATCTACTGTAACATCTAGGAATAGCAATATTTTGCTAAGCACCCACAAATACCTGTTATGACATCTATGAAAATCTAATGGCATTCAAAACAAAACAGTACAAAATAATGTGGGGTACAATTGCTGGGTGTCATGATCGGAGCTGAGATGTCAGCAAGGACAACTGTGAAAGAGGGAACATTTTATAAGATTCAGTCAGCTAAGGCTGGAGAGCATGCTCAAGCCAGAAGAGCACTTGCTGCTCTTGCAGGGGACACACATTCAGTCCCCAGTACTCATGCGTGCATTAAAATCTGCTGTAACTCCAGTTCCAGGTGACCCAATGCCATTTTTTTTGGGTTCTGTGGGCTCCTGTACATGGTGCACAAATACGCACTCAGATACACATGCATACACATAAAATTAATATTTAGTCAACTCATTTTCTAGGTAATAGCAGCCTCATACACTGAAATCCGTGAAATAGTACCCTAGTACTATTTCTTAGTACTCCCTCTACAATACTATCTATAAAGAGGATGGGTGTGAAAATGAAAAGCAAGCTTAATTCATTGAGGGCTAAGATCTGAGAGGGGTAAATGCATGAATGGTATCCCAGGAGAGAGCTTTAAGGAATCAGAATCATGATAAACATGCCTTTGACTGTTTCTCTTTTTATGGCAAAGGTGGTATGTTAGATGCATGTTTTCTTTAATTCTGATTACTACTAGAGCCGCATTTAACACTCCTCATCAAGCACTGTCAAAGACTAGTGTACCTGGACACTGTGTATACTGGATCTGCCAAGTCAAATCAGGAGAAAGTTCCATGACAGGCTCCAAAGCCACAGAGAAACCCTGTCTCAAGAAAAAAAAAAAAAAAAAACAGGAGAAAGGTAGAACATCCTCCTGGTGTCCATTTGAAACCCTCAATTCTTTCTCTTAAAGATTTCCTTGCTTATTTATTTTTAATTATGCATATGGATAGCAGAGATTTGACATGTGAGTGGAGGTGTCCCTGGAGGCCAGAGGCACTGAGTCTCCAAAGCTGGAGTTGTAAGTTGCCCATCCCAGGTGCTAGGAATAGAACTCCAGCCTTGAAAGACCAGTAGAGCTCCCAACCCCTGAGCCTTCTCTTCAATTTCTAGATCCTTAATTCTAAATATTAAGGCAACTGTTGGAAATTGTGTGAAATATAGATGTGTATGCATTTCCCATTTGTCTCCTAAAATTCTAAGTTTAGGAACAAAAGCTGACAGTAAACCAATACAGATTTTATAGATAGCACAGGCTTAATAAACAGCTAAAACATCTTCAGCTTCCCTCAGCGGAGATTCCCAGCCCCTCTACACCTAATGCTGAAAGAAGAAAGAGAAATCAAGAGATGTGGCTTTGCCAGGTATTGTCAGTGCTTTCTTCCTCTCATTGCTTGGCCCAGAATTAATGAAATGTCAAAACCAGGCTAGTGGAAGGATCCCTAATTTGCCATGTAATGAAACAAAACAATCTAAAAGCCACATGCTTCTCCTTTCATATAAACATAAGACAATTAAAAAAGAAAAAATTACACTCAGTATTGTGGGACCTGAAACAATTGCAGGAGGAGGAAGGTGGTGGATGCAAGGCTCAGTGGACCCTTTAATGAATAGTGGCAAAATATTCTCCTAGACAAACCACGTTCTTCCTACGTTAAAGATGTGAAACAGGCTGTTTCTAATCAAACTCTTGTAAAAGGATCGGTGTAGACTTTTCCCTCCACTGGCTTAATATCAACTTTTGGAATTAATTGGGCTTCGTTAGGGGATGTGTACCCACATCACAATAGCCTTTTTGCTTTTCCAGGCACTTCATTTGGGATCAAGTGCATCCCAGGGAGTTTCCATGTTCACCTGACATCAATTTCCCTGCTCCTGCTGATATCCATTTCTTGTCACAATAATTAACTTGTAGCTATTACAACCAAGTTTCATAATTAATATTTTATTTGTCAAATATTTTCCGTGCATATATTTACTGTAAAAATCTTACGACCAAAGCCGGGCGGTGGTGGCGCACGCCTTTAATCCCAGCACTCGAGAGGCAGAGGCAGGTGGATCTCTGTGAGTTCGAGACCAGCCTGGTCTACAGAGCTAGTTCCAGGACAGGCTACAAAACCACAGAGAAACCCTGTCTCGAAAATCAAAAAAAAAAAAAATCTTACAACCAATCAAAAAATCCTTTCACTTTATTCTCTATAATCTTGTATACAAATTAATACTGTGGAAAATTTAACTACCTATGGATTTCAATTTTGTACATATTATTTATTGTTTTGATGAATCAAGTAATAATAGGAACTACATTCCTTAAATTTAAAGAATTCAATATAGTTTCAATTCAACTACTATTTCGTTTGTCTAGTGGAAAATTGTAAGTTTCATACTATAATCTCTTATCACTTTTGATTTTGAAGAATCCCATGAATATACATTGGGAAAATGTGCAACCCTTAACAAAACAAACATACAATTATTTAACATTCTCAAAATCTAGAAGAAATGTTTGTTTACAAATTCTGACCAGTTTGGAACCTGACACACATGTGCACATGTTGAGACTAATCTCCCTCACACCATTCACCCATTTTATCAATGGACAAAAACATAATAAAGTCTTAAGAAAGATATTGAAAAGGATAAGCTCCCTGCTCCTCTGAGCTGGATGCATAACTGACAGCCAATTTGAAAATAACCTATAAACTGACAAAGTGAGTTTTATATTACAGATGGGAACTTTATTTGATCAAAGGATAACCTAAAATACAATTTTACTTTTTTTTAATATTTATTATGTATACAATATTCTGTCTGTGTTATGCCTGAAGGCCAGAAGAGGGCACCAGACCTCATTACAGATGGTTGTGAGCCACCATGTGGTTGCTGGGAATTGAACTCAGGACCTTTGGAAGAGTAGGAAATGCTCTTAACCTCTGAGCCATCTCTCCAGCCCCAATTTTACTTTTTTTAAAGCACAGTTGTCAGCTGAAGAAAGAAAAACCTCGGGTCGGGCGGTGGTGGCGTAGGCCTTTAATCCCAGCACTTGGGATTAAGAGGCAAGTGGATCTCTGTGAGTTCGAGGCCAGCCTGGTCTACAAGAGCTAGTTTCAGGACAGGAACCAAAAGCTATGGAGAAACCCTGTCTCGAAAAATCCAAAAAAAAAAAAAAAAAAGAACGAAAGAAAGAAAGAAAGAAAGAAAGAAAGAAAGAAAGAAAGAAAGAAAGAAAGAAAGAAAACAACCTCTGGGCCCTAGCTTTACTTTTGTTCAATGTTTATTTGGGTCCTAGACCTTTCTTTTAAAATGACTGTTATCTGGGAAATACTAAGTATGATCCCTTCTCTTTCCTGATTTAGTTTAATATGCAGTCACTAGAGAACAAATGTAATAAACAGATCAAAGTGTAGCTGAGTCAAAGGTTATCCTACACTTGAGCAGTCAGTACTCACTGTCAAAGGACATATAATGACATACAAAATTAGGTAGTAGATTACCTGATTCATAACTACATAGGAAGATGAAGCAGAAAGACTTACGGTTGGATGGTGATCTGGGACACCCAGTTTGACTGTTCCACAAAAAAAAAAAAACACAATACCAAGACTATATATATATATATATATATATATATGTATATGTATATGTATATGTATATATATATATAGAGAGAGAGAGAAAGAGAGAGAGTTATAGTTATTTATATAATAAATGGGCACTTTAATGATTAGTGGCAAAATATATACCTAATAAACCATGGACCCTTTAATGATTAGTGGCAAAATATACACCTAGACAACTGGCATCCTTCATAGATTAAGGAAGGAAGAAAAACAATTTCTATTCCAAATTTTTAAGAAGTATCAGCATCATTTTCCCCTACTTTCTTAATATCAACTTTTGGGAATAACTAGGCTCTGCAGGGGATAAGCAGGCATATCAATATACATGTATTAAAGGAATGACTAGGTTGGAAGGATAGCCTCTCATGGGGCTTCTCAAGGAATATGGGGTTATTTACTAATTCTGTTCATTTCTATGTATGTACCACTTTGCCTGCAAGCACAATGAGAAATAAGGAAAATGGGACTTAATAGAAATCATCTGTAGCCGGGTGGTGGTAATGCTGCAAAGGAAAAAGGTTAAGTTACCTATAAAGGTAAACCTATCAGACTTACACCTGATTTCTCTATGGAAACCATGAAAGCCAGAAGGTCCTGGATAGATGTACTGCAGAAACTAAGAGACCATGGATGCAAGCCCAGACTACTATACCCAGCCAAGCTTTTGTTCACTATAAATGGAGAAAACAAAATTTTCCAGGATAAAAACAAATTTAAACAATACGTAGCCACAAATCCAGCCTTACAGAAAGTAATAGAAGGAAAATCACAAACCAAGGAGTCCAACAATGCCCACAATAACTCAGACATCTAATGACCCTTCACCAGCACAACTTGAAGAAGGGAAACACACAAACTCTACTACCAAAACAAAGAAAGAAAGAAAGGAAAAATGACCGGAGTTAACAACCACGGGTCATTAATATCACTTAATATCAATGGACTCAACTCACCTATAAAGAGGCACAGGCTAAGAGATTGGATACGAAAACAGGATCCAACATTCTGCTGCTTACAAGAAACACACCTCAACCACAAAGACAGACATCTTCTCAGAGTAAAGGGCTGAGAAAAGGTTTATCAAGCAAACGGACCTAAGAAACAAGCAGGTGTGGCCATACTAATTTCTAAGAAAGTTGACTTCAAACTAAAATCAATCAAAAGAGATGGAGAGGGACATTTTTTACTCATAACAGGAACAATTCATCAGGATGAAGTCTCAATCCTGAATATATATGTCCCTAATATAAAAGCACCCACTTATGTAAAAGAAACGTTACTAAAACTCAAGGCAGTCATCAAACCACACACACTAATAGTAGGAGATTTCAACACTCCTCTCTCACCAATGGACAGGTCAATCAGACAGAAACCTAACAGAGAAATAAGAGGATTAAGGGAGGTAATGAATCAAATGGACTTAACAGATATCTATAGAACATTCCACTCAAATAGGAAAGAATATACCTTCTTCTCTGCAGCTCATGGAACCTTCTCGAAAATAGACCACATACTCGGTAATAATGCACACCTTTAATTCCAGCACTCAGGAGGCAGAGAAAGGCAGATCTCTGTGAGTTCAAGGCCAGCCTGGTCTACAAGAGCTAGTTCAAAGACAGCTAGAGCTGTTACACAGAGAAATCCTGCCTCAAAAATCCAAAAGAAAGAAAAGAAAGAAAGAAAAGAAATGATCTGTGTAAGCATTCCTGTCTACAAAACTCAAGGTTGAGATTCAAAACGTGACTCTAAACCTAGGTTATCAAGCTGCTTTTCTCAATGTGTACACTGTTCACTGCAGGAGGTGTGGAGCTAGAAAACAACTCTCAGTTATCAGCTACTGGGAGAATCTCCCTGAGTTCTTATTACTAAGGCAGCATTTATTCTGATCTCCCTTCACCAGTCTGCTTTCTGTTTCTCCAACCCTTCATTTTCGTGTTTCTACAAGGGCTTCTCAGAAGTTCAAGTGCTGAGAAGAGCATATGAAATGTTTAGCAGGGTTATCTAAGCATGTATTAGGCATGCCCTCAGAACAGAATCTCTCCCGAAACAATACAGACTCAGAGAACAACAGTAAAGGTCTAACTCAAGTAATTGCAAAACTGCTCCAGCTGAAATTCAGGCCTGCAAAATACAGCATGAAGCTCCCAGAGCTGAGTGACAGCACTTGGGACGCTCACAAGCTCACTGCAGACTTTGCCTCAGGGAAAAGTGGAGGACCATTTAAGGGACTCCTTCTGTGCACACAACTGTCAACACTCAGGAACGAAACACTGAAAATCTCTTAAAATAAAACTCTCTGGGAAGCTCACTTGAGTGGGAGGATATGAACGTCTAACATCAATAAATATCTGTTTCTTCAAACCTAGCAAATAAGGCCTGGTTTATTTGGTACCCAGCTCGCCCAAATAAACCCACCCAATACGTTCTGTTTTAGAATGCTATGTATGTAAAATAATTTTCTATCTTAATCAACAAAAGGCTTCCTTTGGGGGGATATACTGAACTCATCATACATAAAACTGAGGGCTGTTTTTACATGGGATCTGGGTTTGGTTCCCAGCACTCACATGATGTCTCAGAACCATCCACAGATCCAAAGGATCTGACTCCATCTGAGTTCCATGTGCACCCAGCTTACATGTGCTGCTCATACTTTCATTCAAGCATAATATTCAGACACACAGAATAAAAATAAATAAATCTTTGACTCTCTATCTCTGAGGGATTACATGGTTGAAGTTTTGTAGGAAAGCAAGAGGCCCAAGTTTGTGTCAACAGCAGCAGCATCAATGCCCGATGCCAATGCCTAATTACAAGTGCCAGCCTTCCTGTAATTCCTGATTCAGACAGATGAGGCCAAGGGAGGGACCAGAAGCAAGCTGCTTAGGGGGACAAACTGCATCAATGAACTCTGGGTTTCTTTGGAAGACTCTGTCTCAAGGGAATAAAGTGGAAGAAGAACATAAGACAATTTCAAATGATACCTGTGTTCTACAAGTGCACATGTGTACGTGTGCACACACATTCACACGCACACACACACACAAAGAAAACCATACTGAAATTGGCATGCTTACATTTATGTAATATAGGGGTCAGAGACTCATCAGAAAAATGTACTTGCTATTAGGCCTGATGACCTGAATTCTTTCCCTAAGACTTCTAAGGAGACAACAGACTTCAAGTTTAACTCTGACCCACAGGGATTATGAGACTTGGCAAACAAACATACCACACACAATAAATAAAAGCTACTACATGTAGCTAAATACTAGCCAGATTTCTGATTGTATAATGTGAGATGACTATGCCCACTGTGTGAATTGTACAGAATGGTGAGCTGCAGAGCAACAGCTAAGTGAAAACTGCCACCACTATGAGCAGCCCCCATATTCAACCGTAAAAGGGCATAAGAAATATAAGGCTAACAGTGCTCATGAGAACTGTGAAGCAAAACAAAGCAAATGAATAACAAGAAATGAAATTTAATTCCCTCCTTTGCTGGCATATTTAGTTTTTTGTTTATTTCTGTATTTGTTTTTATTTTTCCAAGACAGGATTTCTCTGTGTAGACCTAGCTGTCCTGTGTTCTGCTCTGTAGACCAGGCGGGCCTCGAACTCACAGAGATCTGCCTGCCTCTGCTCCCTAGTGCTGAGATTAAAGGAAGGCACTACCATCTCCTAGCTCACATATTTGTCAAACCCATTTTCAAAATATTTTTATATTTTAAAGGAAAAAATCAACATTGTAAGTTTAGTTAGTTTTGTTATTTTTTTCTCTCTCGTTCATAAGTGAAGGGGGGTGAGAAATGCATCTGCCAGTTGGGCTTATTCAAACTCTTTATTATTAAACAGTAATTTTCATCAGATTTCAAATGTCTTTATCAATATAGAGGCTGTGTGAAGATGATACAGCTAATACACTGCTAGTAGACAATTAATGGTTGTATTTAAATACACTTAATTGTTAAAATGCAGGAACCAAAATATATAGCATTCAAATTATATTAAAGAAGAAAGTAAAAATCATTCAACCACACATCTCTCCAATGTATCTGAAAGGCAGAGTACATTACTAAGGAGTTCCTCTTTCTAAAACCCTCTATACCAAACCGACACCAGAACGAAGGGATTCTCTCTCAATTCTGACTACTTTCAACAATTGGTGAGTTTCCAGGGATGGGGAGGTATGGTTGTAGGTGTTTAACAGACTTCATTTCATGTAAATCTCAAAATCATTAAACCCAAAGCCTAAACACATCAAAGTCTGATTTGAATGAAATCAGAATATTGTCTGTGTCTCAGAAAAACAAAACATCTTATTAGATATAAGCAGTAAGGCACATACTACGCCACCCACCTTGTTCGCAGAGGACCCAAAGACTCTGAACTGTTTCTAGCTTATGGAACAGGCGAACAAATCATTGAAGCAACAGCTTTAACAAAATTCCCTGGAGCCCTTAGCCCTGTTTGCTATACACCAGCATCTCTCCTTCCTACCACATACTAAAACAAAGAAAGCGTGCCATTCACAGTACTTAAAAGCATTGATACACTTAATTGTTAAAATGCTGGAACCACAATATATAGCATTCAAATTATATTAAAGAAGAAAGTAAAAATCATTCAACCACACATCTCTCCAATGTATCTGAAAGGCAGAGTACATTACTAAGGAGTTCCTCTTTCTAAAACCCTCTATACCAAGCCGACAACAGCACGAAGGGATTCTCTCTCAATTCTGACTACTTTCAACAATTGGCGGGTTTCCGGGAATGGGGAGGTATGGTTGTTCGTGTTTAACAGACTTCATTTCATGTAAATTTCAAAATTATTAAACCCAAAGCCTAAAAACGTCAAAGTCTGATTTGGATGAAATCAGAATATTGTCTGTGTCTCAGAAAAACAAAACATCTTATTAGATATAAGCAGTAAGGCACATAACGCCACCCGCCTTGTTCGCGGAGGACCCAAAGACTCTGAACTGTTTTCAGCTTATGGAACAAGTGCACAAATCATAGAATCAACAGCTTTAACAACGTTCCCTGGAGCCCTTAGCCCTGTTTACTATACACCAGCATCTCTCTTTTCTATCACATACTAAAACTCCGGCTTGAAAGGAAGACCACCTCACTGTGAGGAAAAGAACCATAGAGCTGAGACTCCCAAAAATAGACGTTCCTTACTCAATACCGTTCTGTATGCCTGAATGATTATCAACTCCAGACGCAATATGTTCACGTTAATAAAAGGGAAAACTTTAAACATCTCAAGTATGAGAATAATGAAATCTACCAGTCCTCATCTCCAACATTATAATCAAAAGAGTCTGCAATAGCCGGGCGGTGGTGGCGCACGCCTTTAATCCCAGCACTTGGGAGGCAGAGGCAGGCGGATCTCTGTGAGTTCGAGACCAGCCTGGTCTACAAGAGCTAGTTCCAGGACAGGCTCCAAAACCACAGAGAAACCCTGTCTCGAAAAAACCAAAAAAAAAAAAAGAGTCTGCAATAATTTCCAGTGTTATTTCTACAAAATCATGTTTCAAAATCTCAAAGCTTCCACGGCAGTAATTAAAGGTATAACTTTTGCATTTTTTTGCAATTTCTGTCTCTGGAGGCTAATTTAGAATACTTCTCCACAACAATATAAATTTCTTTGTGCCCCATCTTACATAATTTAAAGCTAACATCTAGGATGCCCTTGCTTTCTAATGTAGATTTTTGCCTTTCTAAATCTTGCTTGCCAGTAGGGCTGTGTAGTGAGCGCATTTACAACCTCGTACACACTATTTCCAGCCACCTCCCATTTGTACCCACACCACACAAAGTGCACAGAACATGAGCAACAGTACTTCAGTGTGACTAATAACATCTCTATGTTTAAAAGTTACCAAAAGACTAAAAGTAAACACCCCACTGAAAAATCCCTTTGAGACCATCATCCAAGCTTCAAAAATACTCAAGGTAGTCTGACTGCTTGAATCAGTAAAAAGGGATTGTTTGAGTATATGGACTTTATGAACGGTAATTAAATCAATTCCAATCTATGGTAGTTGTGTAGAAATAACACCATGAGATTAGGAAAGGAAAGGGTGGCAGGACATTAACCCCACGTGATCCTGTGTGGAGGACTCATTTCAGCTTCTGTCTTACCTTGGGAGCAGGACAGTAGATCTGGGATCTGCTGGGACTTCAGTGACTCTGACTGCCTTTCTCTTGGTCCCTGGGTGAAAAGTAGCCTAATTAGCAAACCTTTTGCACATAAAAAGAGATACAAACTGTAACACCAGGCCACGCCCATCTTAATTAACATTTCAAATCAAGGACTCTGAGCCGCTATTTTAAGTACGGGGGGGGGGGGGGGGGGGGGACGACACCACACACAACACACACAAATCCAGTAAAACAACAACCACCACCACAACAAAGGAAGGCAACTGGCTGGATGGGGTAAAGCCAAGCCTATGGAGGCCTAATTTACTGAGCATTATTAGACAAACTTTTTTTGAAAAGGATAGCAAAGAGAGAAATGGATTTCTATACAGAGTGATGAGAATTAAGAACCTAAGCTCATGTCTTTTAAAATGGGAGCAGTTGTGTCTCATTTTATTTTCGTAAGTAGATTATTCTACAGTGAGAAATCAGACAACAGCTCTAATAGTGGCTACTTCTGATGTCTTGCAGAAATACTCGTACCATTCTTGCACATACCTATCTCGTCCAGAAAAAAAAAAGAAACATCTTCCCTTAACCCTTTGTATTGCTAACGTGCTTATCTATAAATGGTTTGAAATAGGAAGGCACTGAATACTTGGAATCACTAAGTGTATCTATACAGAAATCAAACTGGATTCATCAGATTCTGAAAAACTTTGTTGGTGTTTTTTATCTCTGTTTTGTTCAACATTTGTTGTGCCCGGAGAAACCTCAGAAGGAAGAACCTGGAATGGTCTTTGAGTCATCAGTCAACTTGAAGGGAAAGGAAATACTATACACCAGTCATTAACATAGCGTGTTACTGTGCATGTTAACATAGTGTATTCTTGTGCTTGCAGTACCAATCAAGTATAGATTATTGTAACTTTGTCTTTGTTGTAACACATGTTTTGAGCCAGATAGGATATGAATTATACATAAAAAAAGTAACCAAAATGTTTGTCTCTGAAGAATTGGAACTTCTAAATGTTTTACTCTGGGTCTGATAAGCCCACAGTCATAAACACAGTCACTACCAAAGGGAGTAGTCCTGGAGAGAGGTTTCAATTATTCAGTTCCCATAAAAAATTCAGCTGCTCAGGAGTTTCTCCCACCCCATCCTATGGTGATCATAATTCAGACAATTTATAGATCGTGTACTGTAGTCAAAATTATAAGAACACAATGCCTTTAGTTGTCTTTAGTATGAACGATGGTCACAGTCTCTGCTCACACACTGACAATTATGACACCAAATGATCTTGCATATTTTGCTGTGATCACATTATTGAAGAGGGTGCTTATGCCGGAAAGGCTATTGAGTGTGCTCCAGCTCACCCTCTGGAAGGATAGAAGCTGACAGACTCTGAAAACACACAAGGTATCTACTCCCATCGCTGTGCCTCTCATCAATTCCAGTTCGAGCAGAACAGCTGAAGCAAAATCTTAGATGCAGTCATTTCTTTGAATTACCAAGGTGTAAAGAACAAGAGTCTAGATGTGACTCACACCTGCCAATGTGCTTTTTGGTCATTATTGTACTGTGACAGGCATTCATCCCTAGGTAGAGGGTACAGTCTCAAAACTCTAGTCAATCACTGAACCATTATGCAAATTTTCATGCTAATGGTAGTATTTGTCTAGTATTGTTGACTGTCTCTCTTTTTTTTTTTTGGTTTTTCGAGACAGAGTTTCTCTGTGGTTTTGGAGCTGTTGACTGTCTCTTTTAGTTATGTTCCTTAAGAAAAATGTTTATGAATGCTTAATATCCATGAAATCATGGTTTAAACATGTTAGATATGGGCTGGGAAGATAGGTCAGAGAGTTTGATCCTCAGAACACACATAGAAAGACAGATATGGAGCAATGCAATCTCAGTGCCCCTAATGAGGCAAAGCAGATAGAGACTGAAAGACACAGAAGCTCCAAAATGTGTTAACCTGGTGTATACATAGCATCAGCCAGAAAGCACAAGAGACACCCTGCCTCGGAACAAGGTGGAAGGAAAGAACAGACTCCTGAGAAGTCTTTAATGTTCAGCTCTGTCTCTCTGTCTCTCTCTCTGTGTCTCTCTCTCTGTCTCTCTCTGTCTCTCTGTCTCTCTGTCTCTCTGTCTCTCTCTCTCTCTCTCGTCCTGCTCTCTCTGTCCAAACCCCACTATCTCAGAGAAAGAGACCTTCTTCCAAAGAAAGATGTCAAAAGCTCAATTCCGCATTCTTGATGTCTTTGGGGCCTCCTCCAAAGTTTGAAGTTGCCAACATCCCAAGACCCTAACTAAAGGGTACCATAATTGGGGATAATCTTTGGGGGCTGAAGGAGTCACCAGGGAGTTGCTTTGCTCAGCAAAAATCTGGTATTTTACTTTTTAATTTGGCTTGATCTGTCTTAATGCTTTGGCAAAGAAATCTATTATTGGGTACAGAAAACCTATTAACTTGGTGTGGTCATATGCAAACCATAGCAAACCTGTACCTAGACACACAAACATACACTCTTGCATATATACATATATATATGTATATATCAATTATACATTAAAATAGACAACTATTAAGACATTATGGTATTGTGCATATCCTCTAAGTACCACATAGTATCTCACTATATTTGCATTTCTGTAAAAATATACCATTGGGGGGATGGAGAGATGGATCAGAAGTAAAGAGCACTGGCTGCTCTTCCAGAGGTTCTGAGTTCAATTCCCAGCAACCACATGGTGGCTCACAACCATTTGTAATAAAATCTGGTGTCCTCTTCTGTACTGTAGGATACATGCAGGAAGAACTCTGTATATATAATCAATAAAAACCTTTTTTAAAAATATGCCATCAGTTTTTTTGGTTGGAAAGAACTGAAATTCACTGATCAGTTATTGAGGTGAAGAAACCCGTAATCAATGAGCGATATCATCTGTCTCTGGTGAGAGTTCCCTACTCCTAGGTTGCACACGGCCAGCTTTTTGCAATGTTCTTGGGTAACGTAAGTAGTTAAAGGCCTGTTTTCTAAATGTACAAATATTACTTATTTAGACTTTTCCCCAAAAACCTTGTCACCCACAAAAGACCCTACCTCACTCTGTGACGTCCTTGAAGGTCAATGTACACATTCGCATGCCTTGGGTCATCAGGGTTGGGATAACCTTCAGTAGTGCTTGAGGCCTCAGTCATCCTGACAAGGAAGGAAATGCCATGGGTCATGCATCAGCATACTTTATTACTATGCCATCAATGACAATCAGGTCTATACTGCTGTGAGGTTTTCATTGTTGTAATATTCATGTTTGAGACAAGTGGGGTATGAATTATATGTGAATAAATAATAAAATAAACACAATCACACACATTTTCTTGTAGACAACAAGTATTCAGACCATAATACTTTTGGCCCAAGTGTCTCAAATTTATGTCAGTCTCATTTTGTAAAATAGATTTATTTCAATAAAAAATACCAGTCCCCAAATCTTTATATGTTTCAGCATCAACCTAACTTGAAAGTTAAAGTTTGATCTGAAAACCATCTAAATCAGTCGCCATCTGTTCTTGGATAAATTGGGATTACACCAACTGGGAACTGGTGAAATCAAATCAAGATGGACATGACCCGACATCCCAGCACAGGAGCAGTATGAATGAAGGAAGCGGTAATGGACTCTGAGCAAGTCCAAGTGCAGACTCACCTTTATTGACTCAATTCTTTTTTAATTTTTTTAATTTAATTTATTTATTTATTATGTATGCAGTGTTCTGCCTGCATGTACACCCGAGGGCCAGAAGAGGGCACCAGATCTCATAGATGGTTGTGAGCCATCATGTGGTTGCTGGGACTTGAACTCAGGACCTCTGGAAGAGCAGCCAGTGCTCTTAACCTCTGAGCCATCTCTCCAGCCCTAGTGACTCAATTCTATGCCCTGTGAATTCAATAGAGCAGAGGCCTTGCCTTTTAAGCTAGGTGAAATGATGTCTTGGTGTCACTGGGCAGCCCTGTCTCCCAATGTAGTTTCAGGTCATAGTCCCAGCTCAGTAGAAACTTTATTCCTTGGTCATGTACCTACAGCCATCTTGGAGAAGAAGTTCATTTTTGTTCATCTATTAATCTGAAAACTAAGTAAATATCAAGGTGGCCTCCTGGGTGGGTTGTGTGGCTCACCAGGGGATCTGCTGAAAGCTTCTAGTGGGAGGCATCTGCATTGACCCCCAGGAGCTAGAAGAAGCTTCAACCCCCCCCCCCCCAAGAGCTCTTTGTAGCTATGCCTGAAGCAATGCAGAAACTCTATAACAGCACAGTGAGCTCAGTAATGATGAGATTGAGGAGGGCAGGGCAGAAAGGTTCAGGCCCCTTCCTTTGAAACAATTGTCATGCCCTGACTGCATGAGGTATGATGTGTGTGGCAATGGTGAGCATCCCTGAGAAGTGTGTAAGGTCATTTCTGAAAAGCCACTAGCCCACATTTATTAATAATCTCAGCTGACTGACCACACTTTTCTCATTTTTTGTACTAGTAAGCTAAGAACCCATGTCATATTCTAATTAAGAACTCTGTCTTTGAGTGTTTCTCTTTCTGCATTTTACTATAGAGGTTCAGGAGAAACCTGAACCGTTTTGGAAACATCTTCATGCAAATTCCAACCCTTTATAACTCTGAAGGCTAATACTCAGAAAACATTGGAACACAGGAACAATGCAGTCAAGGTCATTTGACTCTGTGTGACAGAACCTTTTCTAGTTCCCAGTAATGTGCTCCTCACCTGCACAGCTTCTACTATCCATGTTTCTGTCCACAGTCTTATCACCAGCATTTGGACAATCTCTAATGTGATTAATTCCTTGCGCCTTTCTCCGTCTGTGTGAGTCTGGGCCCATGTTAGAACTTCCCTCAGTGGTCTGTCCATGGAGAGGTATGCTGTTCACAATAGCGTAAAACCTTGTCCTACGTCTACATATTAACCCAGTCTCAAAACCGCTCTTAGGCTTTGGGGTTCTGGCTAAAGCAACATTTTCACTCTGTGGTGCAGGTTTCTCTTTCTCTCAGACCATTAGGAATGCTTTAATATAATATCATAACTGGGTGGTGTGTGTGTGTGTGTGTGTGTGTGTGTGTGTGTGTGTGTGTGTACATGCATTTCTCAAAGTTCTGAAGGTTGGGTCATTCAAGTGCAAATACCTGCATATTTGCTGTGTCCTGAGGACCTCAGTCCTGGGTCATAAATGGCCCTCTCACGTGATTATTTTATGAGGCCCCTAACAGCGTTTACAAGGTCTCCACCCAATGACCTAAAGACTTCCCCAAAGGCTCCAACTGTCCCCCCATTGCCCACAAATTAAGATTTCAGCAGGAGACTGGGAGAAGCAGCCCAGTCACACCACAGCCACTGCTTGGGTTTATCCATGGAGAACTGGGAGAAAAGTGATTCCTCATCCCTGTCAGCCTCACACTCACCGAATCCACGCAGCTCACACACCTACAGACAAATGGAAACCATTCCTTTGAAAAGTTAATTGCATGCCGTTTCAATATTGAGACTTCTTTTTTCAATTTACCTTTAAGGAAGAGAGATAGGAAGTAGAGGGTGTAGTCTTTTTTTTTTTTTTTTTTTTTTTGGTTTTTCGAGATAGGGTTTCTCTGTGGTTTTGGAGCCTATCCTCCCGAGTGCTGGGATTAAAGGCGTGCGCCACCACCGCCCGGCTCGGGTGTAGTCTTTTAAAATATAATAAAAGGGTGGTTGTGAAATTTTTTATGAAAATATTTCATATCATGTAAATAGAGGAAAGGACTGTGTGAAAAAATATTAAAATATTCTTTTACATAATGGCTGTTCATATGTATCTTCTGGATGTACCAGGGTCACAGAGTGAGTATTTTCTTATAGATCATTTTCTGATGACACACTCTTAGGATGCAACTAAATATAGAACTATCTATGTTCACAATAAGGTCACTTTTCATAAATCCATAAAAACAAAGCAAACCTGCCAAAACCACAGAGAAACCCTGTCTTGAAAAACAAAAAACAACAACAACAAAAGAAAACAAAGCAAACCTGAGGATTATTTACATATGCAACAGTAAACATTACCAGAGGCAAACCTTAGTTACACCATTGCTAGTACTCGTAGAGTGTTCTCAGCAGCTGTACCAGGAAACTACAGATTGGGTAATTTATAAAGAGCAGATATCCATTCAGTTCATAGTTTTGCACACTGGAAATTTCAAAAGCATGATGCTGGCATCTCAGGAGAGTCTTCGAGTATTGTATCACCTCACTGTCAGGGCAAAAGGTCAGGAGAGGGCAAAGGTGAGGCAGGCAGTGAGGGTGCTCCTTCCTTTTTTGGTAAATCCACCCCCTGCAAGAGTATTCTTTTTTTTTTTGGTTTTTCGAGACAGGGTTTCTCTGTGGTTTTGGAGCCTGTCCTGGAACTAGCTCTTGTAGACCAGGCTGGTCTCGAACTCACAGAGATCCGCCTGCCTCTGCCTCCCAAGTGCTGGGATTAAAGGCGTGCGCCACCACCGCCCGGCCTGCAAGAGTATTCTTGAGGGCAGAGCTTCCTTGATCAAATCAGCCTTCTCTGCCTCTGTCCAGGTGTCAGAACGGCCATCCTGGGGATGAAGTTTTCAACACAGGAATGTATGGAACACTCAAACCCTAGAAACCTCCTTTTCCTTCCAGCTGAGGAAGAAAGACTCCTTAAGCATATGATTCTACCACTGCCAGGAAGCTATTACCATTTAGAAGTAAAATCATTCTGTAAATGAGCAGACAACTCATAGCAAACACACGGGATCTGCTTTAAAAAGGTATCAGCAAGTAATGAATTAAGGTTCAGCCACAATACTGCTGTTTGTTAGTATAACCTACTGGAGCAAATGTTATCTTCATTTTACAAATGACGATGCTGAGACCATTAGCAATTAAACAAGTTGCTCAAGACAGTTAGCATCAAATGGGACAAACTCAAACTCAAATGCAGGTAATGGACACATCTGAAGGGCTTGCTGACTAGCAGCGCCTTGCCTGTGCAAGCAAGGGTAGCTGCAAATCATCTTATGAGATTTGTCCACTAATGCATGGCTTACTCTCTAGAAGATACTGTCTACAAACTTGGAGCATAGTTTTTAATTCTTCTTTAGAACTTCTAAACCTGCAGGTTGTAGCATCCATAAAGGCTCGAAACAACGCGAATGTAGTCCTTCATAAAACTGCTAACCTACAAAGAAGTTCATGATTGTTTAAGTAATTGGGAGAGGGGTGTGAGAGTCAATTGTGTGGTTCTTGAACATTAATCTGTAGAGGATAGATAGCACTGTGCTATTTCAAAAGGTTGGACACATCTGAATATGATTTCTTTTAGCAAGCTAAGGATCTGGCATATAGAAGGATTCCTAGTGGCACTTAGAGCCCCAAATTTCATACACTAAAACATAAAACAGACACCAGATGTGACTGCAGCAAGTGTCTTAGGTATGAAAACTTTTCATTTCCTTTGTATTTTGGTCAAATTTGAGAAGGGTGTTTAAAATTGGCTATGTTTCCTATAGGTTCAACTGAAGAATCCAGAAGTTTCGGCTTCTTTTCTTTAGTTGGATCCTGGTTTAGTCAACTATTCACCTGCTGCCCGATACTTGCGTTCTCCCTAGATACGTTACAATAGTGTTGTCGTGTGCTGATTTTGTTGTTGAATGTAGACTTTGGAATTAAGGAAAGACTCCTTTCCCCCTCCTCCAGTATGTTCATTTCAAATGTCCTCCTTTAGAGTGTAAACTATTTCTGAAACAGGGCACTGTTATTCATCCTCACAGCATCAAAGGGTCTGCTGTGGGAACAAGAAGCCCGTCCATCCAGGGACCAATGTGCTCTGCCCATCCCTCAGTCCAGAACCCCAGCCTGATTGTTTAGGTGGAATTCCCTCACTAGTTTCTGTTGGATGTGGCAAATGTCTGTCTCGATGGTGTCACTACTGTTTGCTCTCTCACTCAGCTTACTACATCTTATCTGATAGATGTTGGATGTGACCCATTTGGTTATTTTTTGCTCTCTTTCTGCTATTAGCTGTTTGTTCTAACATTTTTACTTGGTACACACTTAAAAAAAAACTTTGAGACTGAAAATATACTATTCATAGGTCCCTGCCAGACAGGACAACACTTCTCTTCAGGGTGATTATAACAGTCCAATTAAATACAGTTTGAAATGTTCAGAATAATTCCTGGAGAATGGCCTTCCTGACCAATACTGGCTCTCTTTAGTAATTCAAACTGTAGTTAAGATCTTTCTCCAAGAGTTATTAGTGTCAGCTAGTACAATCTTACCTGAATGAGATTAAGTATCTTCAGGTACCATTAAATGTTATAAAATCTACATATCTCAAATCGGATAAGGAAATGATAAGGGACATTTGCAAATTTCATCATTTTTTTCCTGAGTATGAAGTAGTAAAATCTATTTCATTCCCATCATAGTGTGTGAAGAGAACCCACAATGAGCAAACAAGGGAACCCAGCAGAAACAACACTCTTTGATGATAAGGAAACTTGCTTCCCACAGACTCTTCTTGGTCAAAAATTAAGTGCTGTGGATAAAATTTCATAAAATTTTATAAAAATAACTTAAAAGTAAAAAAATTAGGAATAAAGGGGATAAATGTATAAAAGTAAGATTTTCAAAGTTCCATTTATGAACAGTAAACACTTAAGTAGAAGTAGCAGGAGAGATTAAAAAAGAAACATGATTCTCGGGACTGGAGAGATGGCTCAGCGGTTAAGAGCAGTGACTGTTCTTCCAGAGGACCTGAGTTCAATTCCAGCAACCACATGGTGGCTCACAACCATCTGTAATGAGATCTGGCGCCCTCTGGCCTGCAGGCATCCATGGAGGCAGAATGTTGTATACATAATAAATAAATAAAATCTTAAAAAAAAAGAAAGAAACATGATTCTCAAATCTATAAAAGTTTCCTTATAATCAGAGTATTTATCATGCTTCAGTTGAACAAAAAACTGAAACCATATCAGAAATTTCAGTTGGGCTGAATCAGAATGGCCTAATTTTTAGTTGTAAGGTGCTTAAGAACTCAATAAAACCTCCAATAACAAGAAAATGCACACACACACAAACACACACACACACTTGTACACAAGGCCTAGAGAAAGTATAAACTCCAAGTAGAATTATATAAACTTCTAGGAATCAAACCAACAACATTTGTATAAAAAAAATCCAGCCATGATTTTTTTTTATTATTTTTTATTTATTTATTTATTTATTTTGGTTTTGCGAGACAGGGTTTCTCTGTGGTTTTGGAGCCTGTCCTGGAACTAGCTCTTGTAGACCAGGCTGGTCTCGAACTCACAGAGATCCGCCTGCCTCTGCCTCCCAAGTGCTGGGATTAAAGGCGTACGCCACCACGCCCGGCCAGCCATGATTTTATATTGGTGGAACTCAAAAGCATAAAATAAAACGGAGAGAATACTCCAGCATCCTAAAGAAAAGCCTTTCAGCCTTTTTCTTTCTTTCTATTTGTTCTACATTTATTTATGTGTGTGCACTCCCTTGCTGGAGCGCCCATCAAACTGGACAGGCAGCAAGTAACCTTTCCCACCGAGTCACCTCATGAGGCCCCTAAAAGTTATGTTTCTAAGAAATTCCCATCCTTTTTTAAGTGTGTGAAATAAAAACTTTCCTAGGGAGATAGAATATGCATGTCTACTCACCCCACATCAGAACCCACAACAGACCAAAGTACAGATAACACCAAAAACCAACTTGGCGAACCCATTAGTTTTACTGGGGTTACTTACAGGAGTATGGGTGAGGGGTTACCCACACAAGTGTGGGTGACAGCTCATGAAGCTGGGGACCTGGAGCACACTGCATAGCCTGAAGGCAGCTCAACAGGTTGCAAAGCACCCTTTCCAGGTGCCTCAGTTTGTCTAAACCTTTTCGGGGCTGCTCTGCTGATATTATTCTGCTTCTTCTTGACAGCTTATGTGGTTCAAGAGTCTTCCTTACAGCTTAGATCTGTTCAGTTTGAGAAAAACTATCACTTTTTATTACTTTCTCTGGCATGGAGGGACTCAGAGAATCTGGGTGGTTTCAGGGACTTCCTGAAGCTATTTTGAGTTGTTTATCTACCTGATTAAGGAGCTTCCCTGCAGAATGTAATGTTTCAATCTCAGGGGAAACTGCTACACAACATCAATGGCAAGAGAAAGGAGTGCCTTGTTATATGATGGCTTCAAACCATGCTATCCTGTTGTGTTCTTTGTAAACTATTAACCTTCCAGATCTACTTCAAACTGATTGAAATAAGAATCAAATTATAAAGAGAACATTTTGGTTGAAAATATAATCTATCAAAAAAAAATTGAAAAAAAAGAAAATATAATCTATCTGTATTGAGATCAAAAGCAGTGTTTCTTCCTTTAATCCCAGCACTTGGGAGGCAGAGGCAGGTGGATCTCTGTGAGTTCGAGGCCAGCATGATCTACAAGAGCTAGTTCCAGGACAGGCACCAAAAACTACAGAGAAACCCTGTCTTGAAAAAATCAAAAAAAAGGTAGTGTTTCTTGATTATGATTAAGAATTTCAAGACAGTTTTTTTTTGTTTTGTTTTGTTTGTTTTTGTTTTTTTTTTTTTTTGGTTTTTTGAGACAGGGTTTCTCTGTGGCTTTGGAGCCTGTCCTGGAACTAGCTCTTGTAGACCAGGCTGGTCTCGAACTCACAGAGATCCGCCTGCCTCTGCCTCCCGAGTGCTGGGATTAAAGGCGTGCACCACCACCGCCCGGCAAGTTTTTTATTCTCAATAAGAAAAGAGAAAGCTAAAGTTGCAAAGTTTAAAACTCAACCGAGAAACAAGTGTGAGAAGGTATATTGGACAGGACTGAGTTAGAAAAAAACTCAAGCCGGGCCGTGGTGGCGCACGCCTTTAATCCCAGCACTCGGGAGGCAGAGGCAGGCGGATCTCTGTGAGTTTGAGACCAGCCTGGTCTGTAAGAGTTAGTTCCAGGACAGGCTCCAAAACCACAGAGAAACCCTGTCTCGAAAAACCAAAAAAAAAAAAAAAGAAAGAAAGAAAAAAACTCAAAAGTCCTTACATTCACAAGACAAAATAGAAAACAAGATCAAAGTGATTACAATTATCAAAGTAAGCATTTTAAATTTAAAGTAAGCATCATTAGAATGAAAAGGGGATGTTATGGAAAACCAACTAAAGGATGGGATAAATTGCTGCGTGGTTGAGAGCTGCTCTTGCAGAAGACCTGAATTCGCTTCTGAGCATCTACATCAGGGTGTTCACAGCCACCTGTAACACTGGTTCCAGGGGTATCCAATATCCTCTTTCGGCCTCTGTGAGCAGCTGCAAGCATGCATATGCACACCTGCCACACATGCACATATAATATACACCTATAATTAAAAGCTAAAAATAAATCTTAAAAAGGCAAAAATAAACCTGAATTTATCTTTCTCTCTTAGAATCCATTGTAATAAAAAAAGTGTTAACTTTTATAATGCTTACAATTTGGGAATTCCTAAGCAAGTGCCTGAACCTGGAGGAGTTACCTACGTGCTGCTGTGACAAAATACTTGACAACAGCAACTGAAGGGAGGGATGTTTCATCTTGATTCATAGCTGTAGAGAGTTTCAGTCCATCACAGGGGAGTCAGGCATGGCAGAGCAGCCTCATCCATGGCAGAAGCAGCGTAAGTGACAGCTGTGGACATCCTGCTGCACCAAAAAGGAGAGAAAGACATGAACCAGGAGGTATAGATGTCAAAAACCTGTCCACAGTGACTGATCTACATCATATAATTTCTTTCTCACTCAAGCCATGCCACCAACTGGGAAACAAGTATTATAAACATGAATCTATGGAACACATTCAGGTGCAGTCTTTAGCGTTCTGTGCCTGGCCCCTCACAGCCTCAACATCTCAAAGCCTCATAAGACAAAATTCAGTTTTTTAGTTCAGTCTCTGGAATCTTCTTACACATCAAATACTGCTCCAAAGTCAAAAGACTCTTCCATAATCTTAACTATGAGATCCTGTGAAATGCGAAAAACAATCACTTATTTCAAGCTATAAGGCCTCACAGAAAGCATGCCCATTTCAAGGGGAAGATGGAGTAAAGCAATAATGTAGCCATCAATGGATTCTTGATACACAGAATTCCATATCATGGGGTGTGTGAGCTCCAGGAGACCCGGGCAAGCCTGTCCCTAAGACTCTACCACCCACAGCACATATGTTCTCTCTCCAGCTATGTCTACTCAGTACCTGAAGCTTTCCTCAACAGACATGTCTTATTGCTGGCATCTTGAATGTGCTGGGCTTTCCACATTGGCAGAGAAGAAAATGTGAGGCAGGAAGACTGATCCGAGAAAAGTAGCAGGAGATTAATCGAGGCTGGAGTAGTCAATAACAATAGTCAAAAAATAAATGACCATCTGGGCAGTGGTGGTGCACGCCTTTAATCCCAGCACTTGGGAGGCAGAGGTAGGCGGATCTCTGTGAGTTCGAGACCAGCCTGGTCTACAAGAGCTAGTTCCAGGACAGGCTCCAAAGCCACAGAGAAACCCTGTCTCGAAAAACCAAAAAAAAAAAAATATAAATAAATAAATAAAAAATAAAATAAAAAAAGAAATCTTCAAATTTGAGGGAGAAACCAAGCTTGTGGATTGAAAAGGTTCATTGTATGTCCAGTCATGAAAGATCCATGTTTGATTATATAAAGTAGACATTTTGAATTCTAAAAATAACGAAAACATTGTCCATCTGGATAGAAAGTATAAGTTTGGCCGGGCGGTGGTGGCGCACCTTTAATCCCAGCACTCGGGAGGCAGAGGCAGGTGGATCTCTGTGAGTTCGAGGCCAGCCTGGTCTACAAGAGCTAGTTCCGGGATGGGCACCAAAGCTACAGAGAAACCCTGTCTCGAAAAACCAAAACCAAAAAAAAAAAAGAAGTTAGAGCTAATGGGCCAAGCAGTGATTTAATTAATATAGTATCTGTGAGGTTATTTCGGGATGGGAGGCTGGGATGTACAGGTGGCCTGCTGCTATTCTCTGTTGTAACTACCACCAATTTGTAAAGACCTTTCTTCCATGAACAAGGTTCATGACCAACAGTAGCTATGTGACATAAAGACAGATGTTTAGAAATCATTTGACATACATACCATAGCTATTTAACCAAACAATAGAAGTTAACTCCTGGTTAGGATCTATGACAGCTGTATACATGTTTATTTTTTATATATTCCCTCTTGGTTCACAGTACAAAACCCAGGCTCCCTTATTGCATTTCATGTAATGGCTGTAGAAACAAGTGCAGTCTTCACTCATAAATATCTAACATAAAACCAATAGCCTCTCCTGTGATATTTTTGCTCTCCTTGACCAAGAGGATAAAACCAGTCCTAAACATGCTCATTTGTGGAGTATACTCATGAGTGAGTATATATAAGATTATACTTTAAAGCCGGGCAGTGGTGGCGCACGCCTTTAATCCCAGCATTCGGGAGGCAGAGGCAGGTGGATCTCTGTGAGTTCGAGGCCAGCCTGGTCTACAAGACTACAAGAGCTAGTTCCGGGACGGGCACCAAAGCTACAGAGAAACCCTGTCTCGAAAAGCCAAAAAAAAAAAAAGATTATACTTTAAAGAAAAATCATATTAGGCACATGGAGTAGAAATCTTGCTTAGCTCAAAGTCATGAAGAACATCTATAAAATATTTCAGTAAGGTACTGAATTCTCCTGAGTGAGCATAGCTTGGACCATAGTGTTTTAGCTTGAAATAAAAGAAAACATACTTTCAAGGTACAATCTTAACAGAGAAGTATGCTCCCAAAGTGCTTGCCTTGCTTAGTCACTAATACTATAAATAAGCTAAAAGGAAGCCTGATCATATATTGTGACTCTAACTAGGCTCATCATCATGATTGTGAGGTAATCAGAAAGGACAGGCTTTACAATAAGAAAAGAATAGTTCTGAACTCAAGACCAATGGATGCAATGGCCTTAAGCATGTTATTTTACCATTCTTAAGAAATCTTTATAAGAAGAACATTGTCCTCTTGAAGGCAGTGTCCTGTATCTCTTCAAAAAAGAGTGATGGCCACAGAACTTCCACCTGGAAGCATGCTTTATGATGGAGGTGGGTCATCTTTCTATCTGTTGTTTCATTGGTTAATAAAGAAACTGCCTTGGCCCCTTTAATAGGACAGAAAATTAGGTGGGTGGAGTAAACAGATAGAATGCTGGGAAAAAGAAGCCGAGTCAGGAGTCGCCATGATTCTCCCACTCCAGACAGACACAGGTTAAGATCTTTCCTGGTAAGCCAGCTCATGGTACTACACAGAATATTAGAAATGGGTTAGATCAATATGTAAGAGCTAGCCAATAAGAGGTTGGAACTAATGGGCCAGGCAGTGATTAAAAGAATACAGTTTCCGTGTAATTATTTCGGGGCATAAGCTAGCCATGTGGGCGGCCGGGTGCCGGGGACGCAGCCCGGCCGCTCCTATTACTACAGAGTGGCACCCAACGTGCTAATGAACTCCACGTAAAACCTGAGAGGGCTTAAAAAGGACACAGAGAGAATTTAAGACAGCTTTTTGCTGTTTCTGGGTTGCGTGCTGCAAAGAAATTGTCCTGACTCAGTAGCAGGAAAAAACTGGCTGTTTTAAAATGCCGGCTTTCTGAGCTGTGCCGCCATTGCGATATCTGGCTCCTGTGGGAGACAGAGCTTTTGAATGGAGCATTTGGAGTAAAGTGCTACAGCTTGCTTGATGGCAATGTGGACTGCTTTGTGCCTGGAACTGTGTGTGGCTCAGGGACACCAAATGGCTCTGAGGCAGGAGCGGCTCAACTCCGCCATGCTAAACTCTGCTGGTCTCAGGCAGGAACTACCATAATTACCATAATAACAGCGCAGTTAAGGTTTAAACTGAGCTGGACACAGGTGGTACCATATTACCCCTACATGGTGCAACTTAAGTTTTTAAGAACTGCTTAACATTTTAAGAAATGCTCCTGGAAAAAAAAAAATTACAGATTCACAATAAAACAGATTCAGACATAAAAGACCTCTATGGGTCACAGTGTAGGATGAATGTACGTAGGCTTGAGAGAGAAAAAATACATATATAGAGAGAATAAAGTTAATGCCCTTAAAAAAGGGGGATAAAGTCTTTAAAGAGACAGAGTACAGATAGTTATAGATTAAAAGAAATAAAGAAAAATAAGCCACGTAAAAATGGAAAATTCACAGAGAGTCTGGATTCTTTGTATTATTGTGTTTTCTTTAAAATTTTTGACTGTAAAGGAGCTAAGTACAGAGAGACATTTCATTATATGGGCTGCCAAGCTAAACCAGAATGGATATAAGGGTATTATGATTTCAGAATATGGGTCTAAGGATATGATGCTTTGGAGAGGGTCTTCTTTTGTTTTCACAGAGGATGAGACTCTATGGATTGCATCTATCCCGATATGGTATGATAGACCACGCCCTCCTGAAAGGTTGCTATGAACACCTTCAGAAAATTACTTCACTCAACTGCCAACCAAGATGACCCTGACACACAGGTTACACCATGAAAGATCTGAATAACAGCGCCCCCATTCAGCAGGAAGCAGTTTGGAGAGAAAAACTGCGCCCATGTTCCCAAATATGGTTTATAAATGTTCTTTTATATTTAAAGGGGGATATGATATAGGTATGAATAATTTGCATTGGTATGGATTTTAAGGTCAATTTTGTTATATGTATATGTATTTCTGATCTTGATTAAGGTATTGTGATTGTGTAGTTCATTTTAAAATGTAATGTATAATTAGGAAATATAGGTTGTTAATGGATAATCATCAATAATAGTCAAGCTTGTAGTCATGTTAGTTAGATTTTCTAGATATATAGAGATATATTTCAATTAGATAGGCATTCTTCATATCTTTCAAAGACTACAGAACATGGCATTTAAAATATTTTAATAACTTAGGGCTTTTCATGATAATGAGACACGTCTGCTCCTGGCAGCACCAATCTACTTCAAGAGGAAGATGGGCACCGAAGAGGCTCCTTAAGGAGTTTGATAGCCATTTGGGCAAGAAACTGCTCTTTCCTGGACTGTTGCATAAACTGGACACAGAGAACCCACAGAAAGAGGACTGCTGAACTTGCCTAAAGGTGAGATGGTCTTTCGGGGTTCCTGACTCATGAGTCTGCGAGACATTCTGCAAGACACAGCAAAAAGTGACTGAACTGTCTTTGGAATTTCCTGCTTGATGAAAATGTCTGCTGGATACTATGGGCCTGAAGGCTGAAGATGGATGCCCCAACAGTACAGAGGAACTTTGAGTGACTGTCCAGGCAGTGAAATGTCTCTTTCATTTCTAGAGTTTTGGATCTCTTGTTTACTTAGGTAATATTATATCCTTCTGGAGTCTTTGATGGAGTTGAAGAATGGATAGATAGTTATAGTTTTCCTTAGTTATGATAAGAGATAAAATGGATATAAATATTGTAACTGTAATTCTTGCTTAATAATTGTTTTGCTATATGTAATCTTACTATGTTAAAATGAAAACCTTTCTTTTTTGTTTAAACAGAAAAAGGGGAAATGATGGAGGAAGGTCATTGGCTAATAAAAAAACTGCCTTGGCCCATTTGATTGGCCAGCCTTTAGGTGGGTGGAGTAAACAGACAAAATGCTGGGAGAAAAAAGCTGAGTAGGAGTCGCCATGATTCTCCCACTCCAGACAGACGCAGGTTAAGATCTTCCCTGGTAAGCCAGCTCGTGGTACTACACAGAATATTAAAAATGGGTTAGATCAATATGTAAGAGCTAGCCAATAAGAGGTTGGAACTAATGGGCCAGGCAGTGATTAAAAGAATACAGTTTCCGTGTAATTATTTCGGGGCATAAGCTAGCCATGCGGGCGGTCGGGTGCTGGGGACGCAGCCCTGCCGCTCATATTACAACAGCGTTAAATATGGCAAAACCAGCTATGAAGCAAGAAACTGCTTAATCTTTAAACCAAGGATGGGATCCTGTCAAGACTCCACAACAGTACATTGGAGGATCCATTGCTCTGTTTTGTTAAGTCAAGTAGGTCACTCTCCCCAAATTCCTACCCACAGGAATGTCTGTCAGATCTTTTGAACTCGGCATCTAAAGACAATTACTGCTTCTGGATCTTTGGTCCCACAACAGCCTCAGAGAAATTTGGGACTTCCTAGGTAGTTGGAAATCTGTCTCACTTATGCTTATCTTTCTCAGATCTGATGACATTGGATGAGTAGGATACTGATAGCCTTACCAGTTTAGCAGCTTTCCCCTGACCCACACCCCCTCTAGGCTACAACCAGCTTGGTAGCTCTTGGTTCATTAGTCATTTCCTCTTAAGAGTACAGACAGATGTTCCTCATTCACCGGCTTTGTTGTAGGGGATAAACAAGTTTCAGATATAGCTTCAGAGGTTTACAGTTTTAGCACTGAAAATGCAGTCCTGATGAACTGATAAGGGCCATGAATACAGTTTTCTGGAGTGCTTAACTTTCTGCTCATTTTACTGGTCCCAGCTTTAAAACACAGGTTAGGATAAGAGAGGGAATAGAACCCTATAGGTATGTTCAGTTTCATCCTCCTCCATTTACTCAACCTCTTTTGCTCAATGAATTTAGACTTAAATGTTTGTTTCATCTGGCTAAAACCATGCCCTAGGAAAACTGTTCATGCCTTTTAATCCAAAGCCTTTTGCTTTGACAAGGTGTAAACCTGTCCCAGTTGTTTTAAAGATACCTGCAGGTTCCTGGGACATGTTCTGCTACTGTATCAAGAAATCTGGTCTGTTGGAAACAGTCTCCAGAGCCCCTCTTTGACTCTACCTAATTTCAAGCACATTTTGTAGGTTCACTCCTCTTGCCACATCAGCTCCAGCATCATCTTCGTGGATGCTAACCGGGCAAGTAATGGTAGGTTGATCTCAGCCACAAGCCCACTAATAAAGGCACCATTATCTGTTAACTTTTATTAACACTTTTAGAGGATGGATGTATTAACCACCTCCATTGAAGTAGCAGATATGATGCCTCAAGTACTTCTGAAGAACGCATCATCCATCCATTTGGCATGCTATCTCCTGCTCTCAAGCCCCTGGGACATCACTGCTGGTACCACCTTTCCACACTAGAGCAGACACCTGTTAAGCAACTGGGACCTAGTTTTCCAAACATGTCCCAATAAAGAGCACATCTACTCTCATGTCTCACTCTTTCAGCCTTGTCTCTTTTGTACAACCAGGGTACTTATCTGTTCCATTCTTTCTGCCAGTCTTCTTTCTTCCCATGGCTAGCCCAGTTCATAGGGCTGGTGATAATCTACTATTTCCTTACCAGCCTTTCTTCTTACCCTCTTCAAGGAACAGATGCCTGAGGTCTCTAGGATGACAATTAGCTGCTTTTCCACTCATATCACCTGATAAGCCTGGACCCACAGACTCCTATCTACCCCTTCCCTATGTTGTCCCATGCCTGCAGGAATTAGTCAGACTTGAATGTGTATCCATATACCCAAGAATTCTGGGATGTTTATGTGGAAGCCCCACCCAGCCTCATTCCTCCCATTCCAGACCCCGCCCTCTCAAAAAGCCTGTCAAGGGTCAATTCCTCTCCTGACAAGCACAGGACCGTGCCTACAACACTTATGATGTGTCGGGCGGTGATGGCGCACGCCTTTAATCCCAGCACTCGGGAGGCAGAGGCAGGCGGATCTCTGTGAGTTCGAGACCAGCCTGGTCTACAAGAGCTAGTTCCAGGACAGGCTCAAAAACCACAGAGAAACCCTGTCTCGAAAAACCAAAAAAAAAAAAAATACTTATGATGCAACAACCCACCTGCCTTGTGGTTACCCCTCATGGTATTCTACTTCCTCACTGAGGCCACCCAGGAGGCCACTTAGGATCACATTAACCCTAGACTTTTAATTCAGCTTGATCTGATTTATTGCATCTACAGAGAGACTTAATATTTGGGGTATGGAAACATTTCAAGTATAAATAAGAAATTATTACATGAAGGTTTTAAAACAATTGGATGTTATTTTAAGAAAATGTATTCTTTAATGTGTCTTTTTACTGAAATTGCTAGATAGCTAATTTTCAGTGTGTTTTCACCACAATTTCCAAGTATCTAGTTAAAAATTAGCAGGTTTGGAGGGAGAGAGGTTTAAGCCGTCCCTAGGTGAGCCTTCCTTCCATCAGGCCCCCCGACTTGGGGTGCCCGCCTTCCCTATGGCTGGACACCTGGCTTCAGACTTCGTCTTCCCATCCCCACCTGGTGGGGGTGATGGGTCTGGAGGGCTGGAGCCAGACTGGGTGGACCCTGGGACTTGGATAAGCTTCCAAGGGCCTCCAGGTGGGCCTGGAATGGGGCCAGGGGTTGGGCCAGGCTCAGAGGTGTTGGGGATCTCTCCTTATCCCCTGCCGTATGAATTCTGTGGAGGGATTGCATACTGTGGACCTCAGGTTGGACTGGGCCTAGTGCCCCAAGTTGGCCTAGAGACTTCGCAGCCTTAGGATCAGGCAGGAGCAGGAGCGATGATGAGCAACTCAGAGGGGGCCTCCCCTGTGCCTGGCACTGTCCGCCCCAGTGCCGTGAAGTTGGAGAAGGTGGAACCAAGTACCGAGGAGTCCCAGGACATGAAAGATCTGCAGAAAAAGCTAGAGCAGTTTGCCAAGGTGCTGAAGCAGAAGAGGATCACCTTGGGGTACACCCAGGCCGACGTGGGGCTCACCCTGGGTATTCTCTTTGGAAAGGTGTTCAGCCAGACCACCATCTGCCGCTTTGAAGCGCTGCAGCTCAGCTTCAAGAACATGTGCAAGCTGCGCCCCCTGCTGGAGAACTGAGTAGAGGAAGCCGACAACAAGGAGAACCTTCAGGAGATACGCAAAGTGGAGATCCTGGTGCAGGCTCGAAAGAGAAAGCGGACGAGCACTGAGAACCGCGTGAAGGGAACCTGGAGAGTATGTTTCTGCAGTGCCCGAAGCCCACCCTACAGCAGATAAGCATTAACGCCAAGCAGCTCTGCCTGGAGAAGGATGTGGTCCCAGTGTGGTTCTGTAACCGTCGCCAGAAGGGCAAACGATCAAGCGCTGATTATTCCCAACGAGGAGGCTGCCGTGTCCCCTTTCCCAGGGGGGCCTGTATCTTTTCCTCTACCCCCAGGGCCCCATTTTGGTGCCCCAAGCTATGGGAGCCCCCACTTTACCACACTCTACTCTCCAGTCCCGTTTCCTGAGGGCGAGGCCTTTCCTACTGTTCCTGTCGCTGCTCTGGGCTCTCCCATGCATTCAAACTGAGGCGCCAGCCCTGCCTGGGAATGAGGTGAGCTGAGACAAGGGGGAGAGAGGTAGCTAGAACCTGGAGCCACCACAGCTTTGGGGTGAAGCTCCTTTACTGAGGAGAGGTCTCAAGCACAAAAAGGGTGGGGAAGATGAAGTTCATTGATGCTGTTTTGATCTTGAGCCTGTCACTCATTTTGTTCTTAAATAATAAATAAAGCCTGGGACACATTGGATAGCAAAAAAAAAAAAAAAAAAAAAAAATTAGCAGGTTTGAAAGCTATAGAAGACTGGATTCCTGCTTAACTATGCTTTGGATATAATACCATGTGTTCTTGTTAACACTTAACATTTTAAAGAAGAAAGAAGCATCAAATTATCACTCCATGGATTTTAAAATATTGTGATCAATCACCAGTAATCTCCTTGACAAAAGGGTCATGCAGTTCATAATACCTTCTGACAAGAACTCCAGAGAGGTTCAGTGGCACAACTAAAGAAGCCTATGAGTAGGAGAAAATCAAGTTTTACACCCTGATCAGAGCAGTGTGACTCCAGAGGGAGAAAATAAACATGATGCATGTGAAACATAGTAAGATGGGAGGACTGTCTCCCGGATGAGATATGCTTTAATATGCCCCAGAAGCCCCTCTGAATAATGTAGTTGCTTGCAGACCTTCACTGCTAAGATACCTGTTTTATGCCTTCCAACCCAAAAACCTTTTCTTTTTTTTCTTTCTTGATCTTATCTCAGCACAATGGACCAAACTCTAAGCTGCATGCCCTGAAACCCTGGACATTCTTTCTGAATACATCCCATTTCCCATTAGATTGCTTACAGAATTCTTTTATTAAACCTGAGAGTGTTCTTGATTATAACTTAAAAAACCTAATTTCCCCTATTTATTCTTTCTACAGGAGCTGGGGACGATGTCTAGCTTGTCTACTCTATTCTTTTGTTTTGGGTTTTGTTTGTTTAATTTTTCTTTTCCATATTTTGATATTATCTAACTCAAGTATCTGAGTAATGTTTATTTTAACTAAGAAGACTTGAAAAATGAAAACATCTGTTTCCAATGATTTGGGTTTGTAAAACAAATGGAGAGGTTATTTTCTTAAAGTGAGATTCAGAGCTCTGTATTAATACTAATCCTCAGAGAAATTGTTAACAATTCAGTGATCTTGAAATGTATCTTCTGTAGACCACAGAATAGACTTTAAGTTTTATCACTCAAACCTTCCCTCCCTGATAATATTTAACAACTACTTTCCAAATTCACCATGCGAGCTACAATTTCTCCACATCCCCCATCCAAGGTAGTGAGGCTAATTTAAGGCCATACATTGGAGCAAGGATTCATGATTCAAATTCTCTTGTACCAATAATATTTTCTCCTTTTTTTTTTTTTTTGGTCCTAATATTCTCTTACTACTCATTCATACATTTGTATTTTTTTTCTACTCTGGCAACTTTAGTGCAAATTTTTTGTCCTAACTCCTTTCTTGTTAGTAAATTCAAGGATGATTCATTTAATATTGCTATAGTCTAAACAGACAGTGTAAATTAGATGTATTATAGTCTCTGGAATGGTTTTGACTAGCTGCAGAGGGGAAATTTCAGGTGATAATGCTACAAACAACATCAATGTTCTGTAACAGTATGTGTTAATATAAGCCCTCAGGAGGGCAGAAAAATATTTTTTTCAAGAATCCTTTGGGTTGGCTGCTATTAAAAGGTGTTGGGCAGGTGAGACTTATGTAGCTGGTCCTCTAACAGGTGAGAGAGATTACTTCCACATTGTGAGTCCAGACATACATCACTACAGCTTTGGTAAATATACACATTTTAATATGTTTCAACACACTGTGTGAATATATGTTTACTCCACTATGCTTTGGAAAAGAAACATTAACTTTAAAAGAACAGTATACTTTTAAAGGATAATTGTTATGATAAATATGAAGTCCTGTCTTTGGAATGAAGCAAATCTCTAAAGTCAATAAATACCACATAAGAAATGGATATGTGAGGGGCTGGAGAGATGGCTCAGTGGTTAAGAGCATTGCCTGCTCTTCCAAAGGTCTTGAGTTCAATTCCCGGCAACCACATGGTGGCTCACAACCATCTGTAATGATGTCTGGCGCCCTCTTCTGGCCTGCAGAATACACACACAGAATATTGTATACATAATAAATAAATAAAAATATAAAAAAAGAAATGGATATGTGAAAGTTAATCATTATTGTGTGGGAAGAATAGGATGCCTCTGATATATTAAAATTTAAGATTGTTTCTTGACCTGCTAAAGTATAGCAACATTCCCAAATGTTTTTCTGTAACATTTCTGGATGAGATTAGATTGACCAAGAATTATTCATGTACACACACACACAAAAAACCCAGAAGATTATATCTCTAACTAAAATTTGGAGAAAAAGTTTGATATGAAATAATGGACAGCACTTCTGGGGAGCAGCAGCTTTGTGATGAGCAAGTACAATACTTGAGCAGAGTATTGTATATCATAGCATAGTACAAATATTCTTTACATGCTTCTAAAGTGATATTATAATAGATATACACCTGAAATTTACTTTAAGAAGTTGACTAACATCTTCAACTCGGATAAACTTCAGACAAACCAAAACAATAAGGACACATTTTACATATGCAATTAATAATAATAATAAGTAATAATAATATAGGTGTAATAATAATAATAATAATGTATAGGGGTGTTCCTGAAATCTCACTGAGAAACTGCTTTTATATGAATGTCAGGTATTACCTTTTCAATCCTAAATCCTTCACAATGTACCTGTTATCTGTCTAGTAAAACTCAAAAAATAAAAAACTGCATAGTAATTACTGACTATTGAGGGAACTAGATGCAGAAAGTCTACTTTAAATGTATTGAATTTATGTGTTTCTGTTTCTCTGCCCAGGTATTTCCCAGTGTTCATTTTTGATGATACAGCATGAATCATGGGATTAAGTAATATGGCTTGAGAGGTTTGAGAAGGGTTTATTATGTAACTCTTTAATTTAAGCTCTAAAATGCTAAAGAAATTATGGCAGCTAGTTAATATTCTCAGACTGTGCTAACTGATGCAGAGAAGTATATTTAAGAGTGAGAGTCTCTGAAAGACACAAAGACAGTGCCACTGAATTCAGGACAGGTGATAAGATAGCATCCTAGAAAAGCAGATTCTTCCCAGTACCGTCTCTTCAAAGCAGTGTAAATCCATGGAAGGAGCCATGGAGACACTAATTTCCACCCTTCTGTATTTGCTGCCTTTTCTGGTTTGCTGTTATTTCAGATCTTATCCATCACATCTAATACGTGCATACTCTGGGTTTACTATATTTTAACCAGTGTAGCCAGTTTAAAGTTATTTGATCTTATTTGAAAAGTTTAGCTTAGCCGGTCGGTGGTGGCCCACGCCTTTAATCCCAGCACTCGGGAGGCAGAGGCAGGCGGATCTCTGTTAGTTCGAGGCCAGCCTGGTCTACAAGAGCTAGTTCCAGGACAGGCTCCAAAGCTACAGAGAAACCCTGTCTCGAAAAACCAAAAAAAAAAAAAAAAAAAAAAAAAAAAGTTTAGCTTAAGTAAGTTGTTTCTAGAAATTACGCTGTATTCTCCTGCTGTTTGTCTTGAGGACATTGAGGTACATTTTAATGACTAATAACCTGAAAAATTGAATTTTTTGCTACTTTTGGGGACAAATGGAGACAGATATTATTTATAGGCATAAATCCCAAAATATAAATAAAAATAGCAATAATAAATAAAACTCCAAACTAAAACAAAACACCCACAAACCCAAAGATTAAACAAATAAATAAGCATACAAACAATAAACTCATAGTACAGTCAAAGGAGAATATTGTTTTTAACATTATACTTCATGCTTCAAAGGTTAAGTACTGATGTCTCAGTTTGTTATGTTAAAACAGCCATTCTTCTGGAAGACAGCATCTCATACTATGCTAAGATGTACAGCACATGGGCCCTTCCATTCCAAGTCATTTAGGAAACTCATTAAGATATTTTCATAAATCTCAGTTTTGTTGGTACTGTTTGGGTTTTTGTCTTGGCTTCATAAATTTTGAATGAATTTGTTATCTTCTGTACATGATTGATAAAATCATCAATACATTAGCTATGTGAATGTCCTCATAATGTGAATGACATTAACAATATTAGATAATTATCATTGCATTCAAATTTTAGTAGAGACTATTTTCATTGAAACACCAAGAACCTTCTACATTGCAAAAGACACTAAATTTATCTCTGAGAGTATTTCTGAAGATGTGTAGATTTCCACAAAAGAAGCTATGTGAAAGGTATGCATAATTATATTTTTCCAATAATGCCTAATTTTATGAAAAAGTAAAAAATAAATTCTTTTTTTTTTTTTTTTTTTAGGTTTTTCGAGACAGGGTTTCTCTGTGGTTTTGGAGCCTGGTAAAAAATAAATTCTAAAGAAGTAACTTTTAAAACAAACTACAAGTAGAATGTGGATATGAGAAATATACTTTTCTTAAAATACTTCCTCATACCACATAGAAAATTAATTTCTTTATTGACTAGAAATGAATCATATTACATTTACTTTCTTATTCAAAAAATCTTGGAGTTCTTCTACTTAGAGAGATGCAAAACAATTTTTACCCATCAAATGTAATCATACTTGTCTTTATACATGTTTCTTGTTTGAAGCTTTAAATCTATCATGGATGGAAAAATGATTAAGCAAGATTGAACGTTGTATAAATTAGTCATTAAATGCTTGATGAAGACTCACAATTATATTTATGTTATTCAAATATGAATCTATAATTTTAGTTTCTTTTTTTAAATATTTGCCTGAATGCATAAAGAAAATAATTTCATTGTGCAAACTGACAATATATAGATTGATGATAAACAAACCAAAAGCTATATAGTCAATGAAACTGTAAATCATTAGTATTTATAGGAGTGAGTTTTTATTCATAATTTGGTCTTGAAAGACCACCTCATGTCCTCAGGTTCACTTTTCATTTACTACAAAAATTTTAAGCAGGAAGGCTTTAGTCATGATTTTGAAATTCAGATATCAACATTTGCTTCCCTGTGGTTTGAGTTCTTGCTGGAGATCAACCATAAATTTTGTTATGCTTTTATCATTAACACCCAAAATTGAGTAGCTTGATTAGACATTTTTATATTTTTAAAAAATATTGGACTAGAACTTTATTGAAAATAAGAAAAATAGATTATAAATATCATACCCCCAGCACTCGGGAGTCAGAGGCAGGCGGATCTCTGTGAGTTCGAGGCCAGACTGGTCTACAAGAGCTAGTTCCAGGACAGGCTCCAAAGCTACAGAGAAACCTGTCTCGAAAAACCAAAAAAAAACCAAAAAAAATCATACCCCATCAAAAGTTTTGCCCATGAACAATTAGTTAAATAAAAAAGGAAAGTATAGCCGGGCGGTGGTGGTGCACGCCTTTAATCCCAGCACTCGAGAGGCAGAGGCAGGCGGATCTCTGTGAGTTCGAGACCAGTCTGGTCTACAAGAGCTAGTTCCAGGACGGGCACCAAAAACTTCAGAGAAACCCTGTCTCGAAAAATCACAAAAAAAAAAAAAAGGAAAGTATATATTACTTCATTTTATATTAATTGAAGTGCAAATTTAATCAGAACCATGCTAAAGTCAGTGAGTTTATATATGGATAGTATTGTGGAAAAAGTGTTAATTTCATGAGCTTCTGTGACACTAATAAAAATCTTGAAACTGAAGACAGAGATTGGGAATAGCAATTTAATAACCAAGAAGTAGAATATATAATTATAGGAAAGAAATAAGTTTATTTATTTTTTTAAATATTTATTTATTATGTATACAGTATTCTGTCTGTTTGTATGCCTGCTGACCAGACCTCATTACAGATGGTCGTGAGCCACCATGTGGGTGCTGGGAATTGAACTCAGGACCTGTGGAAGAACAGGCAGTGCTCTTAACTGCTGAGCCATCTCTCCAGCCCGAAATAAGTTTATTTTAACTGTCATACTACTTGTTAAAATTAGTTTATCTTTTGCAGATGACACATTTTATACACTTTTCTTCTCATTCATGAGCCATACAACTGAGTATCAATGTGACCAATTTTCTTCTCCTTGGCTTAACACAGGACCCCAGATGGAAGAACATAGTGTTTGTCATTTTCCTGTTCTTTTATATGGGGACATTAGCGGGTAACTTGCTGATCATTGCTACCATCAAGACAAGTCAAGCACTTGGGAGTCCCATGTACTACTTCCCGTTCTACTTATCCTTGTCTGATACCTGCTTCTCTACAACTGTAGCCCCTAGAACCATTGTGGATTCACTTACAAAGGAGGGGCCACTATCTCTTTTAGTGAGTGCTTAATACAAGTGTTTACTTTCCATTTATTTGGCTCCCTAGAAATCTTCATCCTCATCCTCATGGCTGTTGACCACTATGTCACCATCTGTAAGCCTTTTCACTACACGACCATTATGAGCCTCTAGGTCTGTGGGACGCTGGTGTCCATAGTCTGTGTGGTATCATGTGTGCATTCTTTAGCTCAGATATTTCAGGCATTGAGTTTACCCTTCTGTGGTCCCAATGAGACTGATCACTATTTCTGTGACTTGCAGTCACTGTTGAAACTTGCAATAATAAGACAAACCTATCTATTTTATGAAATATTTTGCCTTTTGAAATTTCTATTATAATCAAAATAAATCATGATGATAAAAATGATTAGTTGGGCATCTCACTCATAAGTCCAAAATATTAGTATTAATTGCATTATAATTTAGTTCTTGATTTTAGTACAAACACAGACAACTCACTGTGAGATCCAGCTCTGTGCTTCTTAGAAAGTACGGTTAGGGATGACTCTTCTTCAGTTCATGGCAGGGTCAAATGTTTCTTCATGTTTTTGCCCACCACTTAAGTTTATCTGTTATGTATACACAACTTTAAAAAATAACTTGAAACCTATGCTTGTCACCATTATGTAACAATGGTGGTTTCTCTATTTTAACCAATTCTCACAGGAAATTATAAGGCAGGTTTCACTTTATATACAGATGATGAAGTAGCTTCATGAGGTACGAGGAAATGAATATAAAATGAAAGGAGAGACAGCAGAGAGAGCTGGCTTCTTTCTCCTTTCAATTCTTGAATGGATATTTTAGTCCCCTGCTGCAATAGTTCTTAATAGGTTACCAAATAATTATGGGATCCCATTTTATAATGATGTTAGGTAAAAGTGAGCTTAAATTAGACCAAGATAAGGGAACAATTTCAAGAGTCCAGTAGCATGCATTTCTTTGTACTTGGAATGTAAGTATGTCATGTATTATCTACATGTTCACTGACAATATTGGTTATATAAAGTTGTCACCAAAATTATGTGAAATGCAATGAAGTGTTATAAGCATATTCAGAGCAAATTATAAACTAATATTTGTATAAAATGACAATTAGTGAGGTTGGTGATAACATTTTTAGTAACAATATTTGTTAAAAAATTGAGAGATGAAATTAAGTAAGAATAATAGTCAAGGTCATTTTTTTCCTGATTTCTAGCATAGAAACATTAACTTCTCTAGTTTTATATTACATAATTATTAAATTGTTATATAATTAGAATCATACAATATATAATTCCATCTAAAGATATAAAGTTGTAAAAATAACTATAAAAATTGTAGAAAATATTGTGATTTACCAGAAAATTTATTTAAATGGGATTAAATAAACAAATACCTATAAGAAACTACTACTAGGAGATAGTAGACTTTGTCAATTTATTTAATATTGACATTGAACTTATACATGGTTCTATCCATCATTCCTTTACTTCTAAAATAGATAAATAGCAGCAGCTACATAGAATGAGTATTTAAAAATGAGGAACAATGTGCAGTACATAGAAGAAATACTTTATTATAGCTATTACAATTCTTTCATATATACTGTGAATTATTATGCATTATTTTATAGCAATCATTTATTTCTTTATTAAATAGCTTTGACTATTACCTTGACCTTCTTTATATTCATCAATGAGTCACTTTAATTTGTTTATTTGTATTTATTTTAGAAAAGTAAATAAAGCAAGTTTTTTAGATCCTGGTAATTTGTATGAAAAATATTGAATCATAACTTATCTGTATTTGCTTTTTTGCAAAGTAAAATATCTTTATCAAGCAATGTAAAGAAAACTTGACAAGGTGGCTGGAGAGATGGCTCAGAGGAATAGAGCACTGACTGCTCTTCCAGAGGTCCTGAGTTCAATTCCCAGCAACCACATGGTGGCTCACAACCATCTGTAATAAGATCTGGTGTCCTCTTCTGTACTGCAGGATACACGAAGGAAGAAACCTATATACATAATAAATAAAAATCTTTAAAAAAAAGAAAACTTGACAAATAGTCTAATACCTGAGCTTCCTTATCTGGATTTGATGGAGAAGTGAACTCAATTCTGTTTCTTTCAAAGCACGACAGTCAGTTTACTATATTGGTGTCCGAGTTTCCTCTTAGACTAATGACTTGTTAGTTTTCAAGTTATATTTTCAATTATCTTTTATGGTTTCTTATTTCATAAGTAAGAACATAAATATTTAGCTTCACATTAGTGACCATTATTTGATCCTCCAACTACTTGAATCTCTTCACCTCCAGCTTCATTTACAGGAGTTCTTTATGTTTATACTCTGTGCAGTCATCTTCATCTAGTCATCCAGGAGTCAGTTTGATTAAGACAAAGCATAAAACAATATTTTTTGCATGTGAAAAACAACATGAACAATATTCAAAAAAATTTTACAATTGAGCAGCATTTAAATGTTAATCATGAAAATGCCAAAATTAAATGAAGTTGAGGATGCACTATTTTTTTGGAAATGTGATTAACTATCCAAAGAAGTCAATGGAAAAGAGGAATGTAACTGAGTTTTTTCTTCTGGGGCTCACGCAGAACCAAAACATGCAGAAAATTGTATTTGCTGTGTTTTTGGTCATCTACATTGCCTCTGTGGTTGGAAATTTGCTCATTCTTGTCACCATTACACACAGTCAATTGGTAAGGTCCCCTATGTACTTCTTCCTTGCCTATCTCTCCTTTATTGATGCCTGCTATTCTTCTGTCAATAACCCTAAACTGATTTTTGATTTGCTTCATGAAAAAAAAGATTATTCAGTTCAATGGATGCATGACCCAAGTCTTTGGAGAGCATTTCTTTGCAGCTGCTGAAGTCATCCTGCTTATTGCAATGGCTTATGATCGCTATGTGGCCATCTGCAAGCCCCTGCATTATGCAACCATCATGAACAGAGTAGTTTGTAACCTGCTAGTTGGGGTGTCATGGATGGGAGGTTTTCTTCATGGAATCATACAGATCCTCTTCATTATTGATTTACCTTTCTGTGGCCCTAATGTCATAGATCATTTTATGTGTGAGCTTAACCCTCTGCTTGAACTGGTCTGCACTGATACCCACATTCTGGGACTCTTCATTGCTGCCAACAGGGGGTTTATCTGTCTATTAACATTTCTACTTCTTCTGGGCTCCTACACAGTTATCCTGTACTCATTAAGAAACCACAGTGCAGAAGGGAGATGCAAAGCCTTCTCCACTTGTATTTCCCACATCACAGTGGCTGTATTATTCTTCTTGCCCTCCATATTTGTATACATGAGACCTGCAACTACTTTACCTATTAATAAGGCAGTTGCTGTGTTCTACACAATGATAACTCCCATGTTAAACCCTTTAATCTATACCTTGAGAAATGCTCAAATGAAAGATGCTATTAGGGGATTGTTAAATAGAAAAATTTATTCAAAGACAAATAAGTGTATTTCTTTTTAAATCTGAAAAGAATTAAATGTACATTTTAGATGACTTCATTTAGAACATTTATACCATGAAGAATAAAACAGCTGTCATTTATGAGGTGGCCTTGAAGGAAGTAGAAATAAGAACCATAGAATGGAGAAACCTAACACAATCTAGGTTAGGATTGTACTACTGTTATAGCTCTTACTTTTTATTTCTAATGCCTATTCAGCACTAATTTATTACTCTGTCTCAGCTTAGAAATAAAGGTGACCCACATGGTTATTCAGGTCAGAATATTCTGATTTCTGTTTCAAGTATCATATTCATTATCTAATCATACAAAATAAACCTTTGGAAGTTGAGTATTTGCTACTGGTAGCCTCAGACATGTGGTGATACACATATTAATAGATACGGGTTAAATTTATATGTAAGAGTTAAGCCAATTAAAAGCTAGAGCTAAGAGGCCATGCAGTTATTCAAATAATACAGTTTCTATGTGATTATTTTGGGGTAAGTGGCTGGGAACTAACTAGTGGCCTCCTCACTGCAAGGAATCTTCTGTTTTTCTTCAAGCTCCATGTCGGATGCCAATATTGAAGATTGGGTATGGGTTCATGGAAAGAAGAAGCAGAGGCACCTTAAGAACGATTTTAACCGCCGGGCAGTGGTGGCGCATGCCTTTAATCCCAGCACTTGGGAGGCAGAGGCAGGCGGATCTCTGTGAGTTCAAGACCAGCCTGGTGTACAAGAGCTAGTTCCAGGACAGGCTCCAAAACCACAGGGAAACCCTGCCTCGAAAAACCAAAAAAAAAAAAAAAAAAAAAAAAAAAAAAGAATGATTTTTAACCTTTCCAACTGTAAGGGGAATCAGGCACAGACTGAGACCTTTCCCATAGCCAAAGGCATTTTTATTGTTATCCAATTTACACCTTTAAAAAGTTGATTTCCATATCCCAAAACATCTTATCTAAGCTTCTCAAAGGGACAATGACAAATGCAAATGTTCCATCAAGGAATTTCATGGTTTGCTAGATTTTTTCCCAATCCAAATTTTGCATAGATTTTGCACCCCTAGGAAACTTTCAGATAAGACTTCAGAAGGTACTAGAGACAAGGCAGTCAAAACTAGCTGTTAACACTCCTGAGTCAAACCACCTACATAAATCTGCAGAAACACCCAACAGCAATGCATTACTATGGACATAATGTTCGGTTCTGACACTGATGAACAGGTGAAGTCCCATCCCTCAGCCCCTCATGGCATCATGTGAACACCACTCCTAGCAGTCATAACCTCAACCTCGCCTCTATGTCTCCAGTGGGTGTCACATGGGTGTCATTCTTCATGGTCACACCTACACAAGTGGATAACCCTACACCAGTACCCACAATGCATTGTGATGGCCTTAATATCCAAATCTAAAGGTCATGGACATGTGAGCCCTACCCCACAGACTCTCAAGGATGTCTTGTATGGAGTGTCAATCCTCGAGGTCATATCCGCACTAGTGGAACACCCTATACTAGTACCCACATTGCACCTCACCAAAAGAACTCCTTGCACCCACACCTATAATGCATTAGGATGAACATAACTTCTGGTTCAGGAGATGATAAACATGTGGGGCCCTGCCTCTCAGTCCTATGCCAGGGTAATGTGGGTGTCACTCCTCGAGGTCACACCCATAGTTTGGGAACTCCCCGCAGCATGGTTGCAGCCATGGACGCCAGATGTTGTAGATGGAGCCCAGCTGCTGGTGGATCTGGCTTAGTGAGTGCCACTGCTGAGCTGCCTCCTGCTTCAGTTTCCCCACCACAGTGTGGAACTCGGGTTCTGAGTCAGGCTTCAGTGGGCGGGTCTCACCCGGGTCCGTGGAGAGGTCAAAGAGCAGAGGCGGGTCATGTTCTGTCACATCCCCGATGCACGGGCACACTGCGCTGCCATAGCAGGCGCCGGCCCCTTCTGGGTGGAAGTTCGGGGTCATGAAGTGAACCTTCCAGACTCTTCCTCCTGCCAGTCAAATGGATGATTGACAGCTGCCAATACCAGTGATGAAGAGACACAAGTCTACTTGGGGGAGGGGAATAGTATACATCCCTAAGAGAGATTTTATTGACCCACGGATGCCAAAAGGAAAGCCTAACCCATGGTCACTCTGATCTGAAAGTACTCCCCAGAGGGAGGGGTTATTTGTGAACTTACGGTCGCGCTGCACCCAGCGCGCAGCATGCAGGAACACTTCACAGTAGTGCAGCAGGAACTCATGGTCAGAGTGTGGGGTCTCCCCACGCAGCAGGGGCAGCAGGTTCCGCCCATCAATCACCCTGGGGGGTCGGTGACACATTGGCTGTCAATCAAACAGGTGTTCCACAATGCCAATATGGTGGCCCTATGGCCTCTCTGCTATCCCACCCCTGTATTGTATCACATGACACTGCACCTGTCACTCAAGTCCTCTGCAGCCTTGCCCCCCACTATACCATGTAACAGCCCCACCTGAAACTCAAGTATATTTCTGGAGTGACATCATTGCTCATGCACCCTTCTGCCCCACACCCGCCCTACACCCACATCACAGCAGCTGTCACTGACTTCCATTGTGATATCATTGCTCACTGGTTTCATGGCTTCCTTCTCCCACTGCCCATGTAATAGCCACTGTCACTCAGAATCACTTCCTGTGTGATGTCTGTGCTAATCTGTCCCTCGATCCTCCTCCTCTCTACCCTATCTGCTCATATATAACAGCAGCTTACCCAGGCCCACTTCTGGTGTGAAATCATTGCTCACCAGTCCTGGTGCTTGGCCTGCTAAACACCTCCCAAGCCCTGAATTCATGTGACAGCAGCTATCACTCAGACACCTGTCACCCAAGCTCACTTCCGATATGATGTTAATGCCAACCCTGCTCAGCCCAGCCCCTGCCCCACACACTTGTGACAGCAGCTGTCACTCAGGCTCATTTCTGGTGTGATGTCATTGCTCACCTGTCCCTTGGCTCAGTCCCGCCCCCCAGAAGGACCACGGTGGGGAACACATCCATCATGCTCGTGGGCTCATCAACAACCCGCCCTGCGGGCAGCACCCCAGGCCAGCGGAAGATACCAGGAACGCGGATGCCACCCTCCCAGCCGCCCATGCCTTTGCCACCTGTGAGGGAAGGACTGGAGTAAGGCTAGGAATCAGAAGTCAGGTTAGAGATTGAAGTTGGTGGGAATAGGAAGTGGCAAAAAATGGAAGGGGAGAGAATGAGGGTGTGTGAGACAAGTACACAACTCCAGGACACCCAGGAACAAGAAGTGGAGGAAGAGAGTTAAGGCCCCTAGGAGGGAGGGACCAGGCCAGCAGCCCAGGACACCTGTCACCCCAGGGAACCAGAAGTGGGTAGAAGAGTGAAGGACCATGGGAGGTAGTGAGGAAGGGATGGGGATACCATACAAGGATACATTTCACCTGAGTAACCAGAAGCTTGTGGGGAGGGGAGTGAAGGATCATGGGAGAGAGAGACAGGACCACCAGCCAAGGGATGTATGGGAACACAGCTCAAGGCTGGGGAGAGTACCGAGCTTACCTCTGTATACCCCGTTCCAGCCACCAAGCTGCATGTGACCCACACGAGACTCCAGGGAGCCACCGTGGTCAGACGCAAAGTATACGAGCGTATTGTCTGTCAGTCTTTCCCGGTCCAAGGCGTCCAGGATCCGTCCTGCGACGATGAACATGTATGACTGGGGACATGTGGGACCATGGGAGAGGGGGCATGTTGACCCAGGGACAATGGTGATACACAGCATTCCATATCAGGCCCTGGGATCTACACATGGGGTGGGGGTGGGGGATCAGGGAAACATGTAAAACGGGATATTCCCATCAGACCCAGCAACCATGCTATGCCCGATACTCACCTACCATCCAGTCCATCTCCTCCACATTGTCCCCATACAGCCCATGCTTACTCCGCCCCCGGAAGCCTGCAGTGGTCACGAGGGGGACGTGCACGTGCAGGAAGGATATAAACAGCATGAAGGGGTGGTGCTTGTTCCTGGGGGGGGCAGTGACATCATGGGGGGAGTGAGGTGCTGATGTCACCGCCCATGGGAAAATGATAACTATGACAGTCCCTCCTCTTTTCAATGACATCACACATCACTGCCTCTGACCAACTTCCCTGCCGATTTCCTGTAGTCCTACCTCTAGGTCTCAGTCATTTCCGCCTGTAGCCTGCTGACATCAGCAGTGGTTTTTCTGTCCCATCTTTCTGTCTGCCCATCAATCGTCTGTCATCTACTAGTCATCTGTCAATCACGTTTCTTTTAATCAATCTTTACCTATCATGTGTCACTCAATCATGTGTCTGTCAGTCTGTATCTATTGTTGTCAATCATATATCTCTCAATCAATCTATACCTATATCCATTTGTCAATCATATACCTGTAAATCAATCCTGTATTTGTCAGTCAATCTGTATCTATCATCTATCAATCATCCTTTACAGACCTGTCAATCACATATCTGTCTTGTGTGTGTATTGATCTATCATCTATCTATTAGTAACTGCATTTCTGTATCAGCTGTCAGCTAGTCCCTCAATATCCGTCATTGGTTACCCATCCATGACTCTCCCATCAGTCACCCACTTGCTTATCTCTGCTCCCTCTAGTCTCCACCAATCAATAAACCAAGAAACCAATACCGATCACCCACTTCTTTATCTACAAATCACGTGTCCCCGGCTCTACATCAAAGCTGTTGTCACACCCACCATCCCCTACCTCTGCTTATGTTTCAGCAGCCAATGGTTGGAGACACCCCACCAAGCAGGTTATCGATTTTTTTCCTCACCCAGTTCCTGTAAGTCTACTTCAAACTTGAGTGTACAGCTAGCCAATTCCATGTGAATAATGTCACCTTTGGGCACCCACTCTCCTGCCACATGACGTCAACAGCTGACTCCTCACAGAGCACCACAGGAGAGAGAGGGAGGAGGGAGGAAGGAAGGGGTTGGGGAAAAAGGTGGAGGGAGAGGTCAGGGATTTCCCACCATGCACTGCCTTTTGATGGATACCTTTTGATGGCTCTCATGGGAGGGCAGGGGTAGGGGCACCATACCCTGGGCCACTCACCTCTGCAGGAAGGTCTCTGCCTCCCGGAGCATGAGGCCAGTGACCCGCTCGAGGTGCAGGGGCTGCTGGGTCACAGTGTGGTTCCTCATGAGGAAACAATCAGCATATATGATGAGGTCACCAACATGACGTGAAGCAGCAAACATGGTGGCTGCGGCAGCCAGGATGAGGACTAGCAGCCACCGTGGTGCACGGAGGAACCCCGTGAGCCTCCCCAAAAACAGGGTGAGTGCTGCTAATGCAGATGCCTGGCTGCACAGGTACAGGCGGCGTTGTAGCGTCACACGCTTCTCTGAAGGCTCTGTCCCGGAGCAGTCCCCCATCATGCCCAGTGGCATCCCCAGGAAGTACTGAAATCCATGACTCAGTGGGTGGTGGCAGTGGTCAGAGGAAGAGTGACAGTTCAGACCCAGGTGCCATTTCCCTGGTGGTGGGGTGGAGGAGAGGAAACCACAAAGCATGATGAATGGGACAGGTGCTGTTGGTCCAGTGCCATCACCACTCACTTCACATCACATGACGTTGCCACTCAGTCTATGCCAGATGTCCTCACCCCCACTCAGAGTCAGGTAGCATCACCACTCACTCATGTCAGATGATGTCACCATCATCAGCTCCAGATATGATGACATCACCAGCTGCCCAGGACAGATGTCACCACCACCTACATCCCAACCCAGGCCACATCAAATTACATCACTATCCTACAAAGTAGGAGAACACACCAATGAGGCCTGTGACGTAGCCTTGCTCCTTCAGGATTTTCGCAAATGTGATCTCCTCAGCAGGAAGGCCGCCAGCACCTGCTGCCCACTGGAGGACACGGTGGCCATTACCAGAAGTCATGCCTGCACCAGAAGGAAGATGAGTTAAAAGGGCGTGCACACAGTAGGACTTGGGCACACAGTAGGATTTGGCCCTGCTCCCACAGCTCCCAGCAAGCCCCTGGCCCTGCCTCCTATAGCTCCCAGGATGCCCCTGGCTATGCTTCTCATAGAGAAACTTAAGAGTCCTATCTAGGAGGAAGTGATGTCATCAGTGGGGCATAGTGAGAGGAAGTGAAATCAGCAGTGGGTTCATACTTAGATGGAGACAGAGGTCAGTGGGAGGAACTCAGGAATGGGGCCTAATGAGAAGTGATATCATTGGACATTGGACAAAGACATCATCAATGGGGCATGACAGAGGAAGTGATGTCAACAATGGGGTCTAGTGGGAGGAAGTGACCTCACCAACAGGATCATCCATGGAAGAAGTCAGAGGTCAATAGGAGGATTTAGGATTCAGACCTAGGGGAGTCACCAGTGGGGGCAGAACAAGGGAAGTGACATCAATAGCCTAATGGGAGCAGCGGGACCAGGGGGGAAGTGATGTCAGCAATGGGGTCTAGTGGAAGGAAGTGGTATCATCCCATGTGCCTAGTTAGAGGAAGTTACATCATCAGTGAGGTCTGGTATGAGGACGTGATATCAGTGGGACAGTGCATGGAATCATTGCTCAATGGACTATTGAGGGTACTTAGGGGTGTGGCCTAGTGGAGGAAGTGACATCACCAGTGAATTCCTAGGGGCAGTGACTTCAGGGGTCAGGCATGCAGGCTTGCCCACCTGTGCGGATGGGGTATCTTCCAGTGAGGAAGGCGGCCCTGCTTGGTGTGCACACGGCCTCGGCTGCCAGGTGCTGTGTGAGCCTCACGCCACCTTCTGCAAGTCGGTCAATGTTCGGGGTCCTGTGGGGGAGGGGCGTGTGTCATGGCATGAGGGTGGGCCACACACACCCATGTGATTCTGATGTCAGTCTTGCTGGGCATAGTCAACCTGCTGCTGCTGTCACTCCCTGGTGCTAGGCATCATAGGAAATTCAGAGCTGACTCCCCCTGCGCCCCCCGAAAGTGAATCAGTGTCTAGAGCTAGGTATCATGGGAAGGGCAAATATCCTGATGTATTATGGGTAACATAAGGTTAGGATTATTATGGGTAACATGCTGTGAGTATTATAGGTACCATGCTGTGAGAAGTATTATGGGTACCAAAATAAAGAGCATTATAAGTATCCTGGTGAGGAATATTATGGATACCATGGTAAGGAGCATTATGGGTACCATCATGTGGAGTATTATGGGTAGCACAGCCCTTCCCTCTCCTTACCTAATGGTGCTGTTGCCATAGCAGCCGAGGTCCCCGATGCCCAGGTCGTCTGCCAGGAGCAGGAGGAAGTTGGGTCGAGACTGTGACACGTCCAGGCCTGTGACCAGCTTCAGGCCCAAGAAGACACTCAGTAGAGTGGCAAGGTAATTCCTGAAACATAAGTGTCACATCACCAAGGCAGGGAGCACTGACGCCATCGCATGCTGAGTAGCTACATTGCCACGATGGATGTATGCAGGATTAATTTACAAATAATTATAAATTGTCAATCAGTTACGTTTCCACAACAAGGACTGCTGGGAGATTCTCTTACCAGGTATGTAGGTAATGTGGCATGACACTTTCAGCCTAAGGATTCCTGCGAGAAGTAAACACATGACAAGTGAGCATGTGACAGGAAGGACACCTGCACAGTCCCTGCCCCTCTACCTGCCTGAGTAATGGTACTGCCCACAGTGGGCCCTCCCCTGTCAATCATTCCTCAGGACACGCCCATAGACCTACCATGTTACTCATCCTTCAGGACAGGCCCACAGCGTTCCTGTCAATCATCCCTCAGGACATGCCCACAGTCGTCCTGTGCCAATCATACTTCAGGACAGGCCCACAGGCCCCTGTGAGGTGGCAAGTCCCTTACTGAGACACTTTCCAGGGAATTATGGGTAGTGAAAATTGACAGAACTGTCAATCACCCTATGTGCTGCTCACTTGCCCATGCCCCTAAGGAAGCACCTGTGACATCATTCCTGTGACCCTTTCTAGAGTGGGTATTTCAGCCATGCTGGTCAGGAAACTGTTGGGGGAGAGGACACTGATGGAGACCTGATAGCAGGAAACTGGAAATAGGGGAAGGGCCTGGAGCATGCTGGGAAGGGCCCTGGTACCTGCTGGGGGAGACCTGTGTATTATGGGTGATACCTGCTTCATGCTGGGAAGGGCCTGTGTATTTTACAAGAGACCTGATGCATGCTGGGAGGGGCCTGTGTATTATAGGAGGGGCATGGCACATGCTGGGAGGGGCCTGTTATTATGGAATAGAACTGTTGAAAGCTGGGTGTAGTGTGTGGTCCCAGGGGCCTGGTGAATTCTGGCAGGGGCCTGGTGCATGCTGGGAGGAGACTTTCTTATTGGAGGGGTCTGGTGAATGCAGGAAGGGGTCTGTATATTATTGGAGGGGCATGGTACATGCTGGGAAAGGGCCTGGTGCATTCTAGGAGAAGCCTGTGCTTTATGGGAATGGCCTGTGTGTTATGGGAGGGACCTGCACATTATGGAAATGACCTGTGTATTATGGGAATGGCCTGTGTATTAGGGGAGGGACCTGTTTGTTGTGGGAGGAGCCTGTGTAGTATGGAAGAGACCCACCATTCATCCATTTTTAGCTTCGGTTGAAACTGAATTTAAAGATAAATTTCATCATTCAGTTACTGCCCTCTAAACCGCCGTGTGCAAATATTCCAATTCCTGAAGATTTTCCTGTCCTGCTGCAAGGTTGGGATTGTGCCAGGGCCCGCAGGTTTGGACGATAGTTTGATGAAGTCATGAAAAATATTTTAAAAACCATTTTTTAAATCTTTAACATTCTAAAAGTTTTGAGTATCTTGTGTTTGGTTGAAAGCATCACCTCACATCTTGCTCTGTCAAAAATTCATAGAAATTATGTTCTGACGCATGTTGCCTCCTCATCTGTTTATTTACCTATTTTTTTCATACATGCCATGCTGGGATGGGTGCCACACACCGGCCCAACAAGCAGTGTTCTGTTTTTTTATTATTATTACTATTATTTTATTTTAACTTTGCATTTAATTTTATTTCTAGTTTATTTCTAGTTTAATTTCGCTTCGGTGTGCTTTCAAATTTTACTTCTGTCTGTATTTCTTCTTTAACTTAATTTTTAATTTAAAAATTTTCCATTTTGGCCGGGCGGTGGTGGCGCACGCCTTTAATCCCAGCACTCGGGAGGCAGAGGCAGGCGGATCTCTGTGAGTTCGAGACCAGCCTGGTCTACAGAGCTAGTTCCAGGACAGGCTCCAAAACCACAGAGAAACCCTGTCTCGAAAAACCAAAAAAAAAAAAAAAAATTTTTCCATTTTTCATTTTTAATAAGCTTCATTTCCTAATTCAGTTTTTTATTCTCATCTGTCTTAATTCAGTTTATTTTCCCAACTCGTCATCTCTCCTGTCTCCCTCCAAACTTTTTCTGCAAAACTAACTCTTTTTGTTGTTGTTGTTGTTTTGTTTTGTCAACCAACATTTTCACCCGAAGGTTTCCCACACAGACCTGCAGGAACTGGCTGTGCTGGCCCTCCCATATGACCAAAAAGGACCCTTTGATTTTTGTTTTTTCTCCCGAGGGTGGGGGAGGGACGAACTTTCTCCTCTGTCCTCCTGCACCTACGGCCGTGGATATCCCCACCCCCACCCCACGACGAGGCCCTCTGTCCGCTCAGGTAAAGTCCCCTCCCCCTGCCCCTCCGCCTCCCACCCAGACTCACCGTAAATGCGGAGCATCAGGAGCCAGCCGGTTTCAGCCGGTTCTAACCTCTCCTCGGTGTCCGTCCGTTTCCCCCCCCCCCAAACAGCCACCCACCCGGGAGGAACCCGTCTGTCTGGTTGGGCAGGGTCGACACGAATCCGGCTGGAACCGGTCTTCCGCCCGGACAGGCCTGGGCAGTAGAGATTCTTACGTAATTTAACTTTATTTTGGGAAATTCCCGCCCCTCTCAGCCGCTCCAACCTTGGATGCTACACGTTTCTGTAGAAATTGCTACCCTGGAGGATGTTAGACCAGCAGAAGCTGTAGGGCCACCTGAGTTCCTTAAGGTGATCTGTACAAGTTAGCTTGGTGGTGAAGGAGCAGAACAAACTGCTTTTGACAAAGAACTCTATTTTAGACCAGAGCTAACTAGGCGGCGGGGGAGGGTGAATGCAGCCCAGCAAAGTTATAAACATTCCCAAGAAACTGCCAGCCCTGGTCAAAGTGACCCCACCAGGGTGTACAAACAATATTGGTTTATGTCTGCTTGCTTCAAACGTCCTTGTCGGTACTCCATTAACTGCTATTTTGTCTGTTTTGAAATTCCCCTATACCCCTGCCTTGCAGCTTTTCCCTTTAAAATCCTGTTACCCTGAAGCCTCTGGGGAGTCGGCTTTAGCTAACTTGTAATCAGTAAACCCCAGTGTGTTTGCATCGGATACCGACTCTGTGGTGATCTGTTTGGGGGTGCCATGACACAGGCACAACAGTGATACTGGAACAGTAGCTGAACATGTAGGAACCCAAGTGTGCACAGCAACTGCGGGAATAGCCCAGCATGCCCCAGGTCCCTCCCATAATACACAGGCCCTTAGGCATTTTGCCAGGTGCTCTTCAAACTCAGATTTGCCCCTAGAGAAGAAGGCAATAGGGCATTTAGGAGTATCAGACTTTCTGGTTGATAGATGTTCACAAATGCAACTAAATATGAAAGAAACATGAAACCAGCAGTGTGGGTGTGATTTACAACTGTATTTGAACAGTAAAGGCATCTATAATTTGAAATAATAGTGATGCACAGATGCTCGTGATGCTGAAATGGGAACTAATTGTGGGAGGAAGATGTTCTGTTCACTGCCAAAGATGTAAATTCGCCTATGCTTTTACATTGAAAACTTCAATGTTAAAACTTGTAAGCTTGGAAAAAAGTCACCAGGCCGACTTTCTCAGCAAAACCTACTTAAAGGTGAATTCCTTTTACATAAACTTTCAATAAAATGTGTAAAGGGACAGGTCAGACTCTAACTGGCACCTTAATGTTCTTTTTTTTTTGGTTTTTCGAGACAGGGTTTCTCTGTGGCTTTGGAGCCTGTCCTGGAGCTAGCTCTGTAGACCAGGCTGGTCTCGAACTCACAGAGATCCGCCTGCCTCTGCCTCCCGAGTGCTGGGATTAAAGGCATGCGCCACCATCGCCCGGCTACCTTAATGTTCTTTACAGAAAATTCTCCTGGACCTAGGACTCTCTCTACCCCCTGTCTTCTTTCCTTGTTGTCTTTCAAGTCTCCCAGACATTGTTATCTATTCCTATTGCTTTTTGTATTGGTGTCAGTTCTAATAAATCTCTTCATGTTCAGGTTAGAAAGTACCAAAAAGATAACTATAATACACAGGCTTAATGTGTATTAGAGACTGAAGCATAAAAATAACCCTGAAAGTAGCAGTGGCTTCTCATGTTTCAGTCTGCTGCAGCCAGTAGGTTAGCCTTGTGCACACCCAGCATTTCCTACAAGTGTGCCCGACCTCTTACAAGTTGATTATGTGAGAAAATGAAAGTCTTTTAGGAATTGTAAATATGACATTTTAATCCATCACACTCTGGTGATCTCAAGAAAAACATACGCAGGCCCATTCCATCATGCATAAACTACTAACATGCACCAGGCCTTTTCCATAATACACAGGGCCCTTCCAGTAATGCACCAAGCCCTGCCCAAAAAACATAGACCTTCCCATAATGTACAGGCCTCTCCCATAATAACCAGGCCCATCCCATCTTGCACCAGGCCCCTCCTAGCATGCACCAGGCCCCTCCTGTAAAGCAAGACCCCTCTTATAATACCCAGGCACATCCCATAATACTCAAGTCCCTCCCATCATGCATCAGGCTCCTCCCAACCTGTACCAGGCCCCTCCTATAATACACAAAGCACTCCCAGTATGCATCAGGCCCCTCCTATCATACCCAGGTCCATCTCATCATGTTCCAGGCCCCTTCAAGCATGCATCAGGCCCCTCCCCATTTATTCTTCATTAATTCCAGCTGAAAGTCCTTCATGATGCTGATTGACATGTGGGTAGCTGAGTTCCTGTGAGGCCAGTGGTTTGATCTCTGTGTAACCCCAGCTTCATTCTTCCCAAGTTATCATTAAAACTCTCTTTTAAAGAATCTGGAAGGGGAGGTTGCTGAGGCCAGACACCTTAATTAGTATGTAATTATGGTAATGAGATCAGAGGGATACTTAATTATGCTAATGTGACCGTAGGACACTTAATTATGCTAATGAGGGCAGGCATAACCAGATATGCTAATGAGGCTCAGCCAGTGTCCCTGTCTGATGGGAAAGGACTGTGTCCCCATGTAGGAGCCGCAGCAGGAGCTCAGGGTGAGTGCAGTCTGTTGGTTATTCAGTTTATTATCACTGCTGGGGTGGGGGGAGAGGGTCAATGGTTCTCTGTGGCTCCTGAGCACGGGGGACCCCAGGATTGCCAGGAGAATGTGATAGCTGTTGAGGGTGTTTCAGGAGTGCTATCTGCTCAGGAGCAGGAGCTATCTGTCCCTCCATCTGTCTGTCATGATAAGAAATGGTGTGTTTGACAAGTGTGACTGGGTCCAGTCATGATAGCAAATGAGGTACATTTGATTAACAGCTGTAACTGGAGTCCAGCTCATGGTGGAAAACGATGTGTGTTTGTTTCACAGCTGTGGTTGGGTTCAGGTCTTGATTGGAAATTATCGATTGACAGGAGTGACTTGAGTCTCGGTCATGATGGAAGTGAGTGTTTGATTTAAAGGGGTGAATGTGGTCTGGGTCATGATGGGAAATCACCTGATTGACAGGGATGACTGGGGTCTGGGTCATGATGGGAGTTTGATTGACAGGAGTGACTGGTGTCCAGGTTATGATGAGAAATGTCGTATATTTTATTGACAGGAGTATGTAAATTTCTGTTTCTCTGTCTGAACATTCTCCTACGATAATGTGAGGGAATCACAAAAAGTCAAGTAGTTTTCATGTGACATCAGGCAGGCCCAACAAACCCCATGTTTTCTTGTTGACCCTGCCCAACCCTGCCTGGTTGGCTATGTAATTGAGGCCACAGGGAGAGATGAAAAAGTTAACAACTGCCCAAGTTCCCTTTGAACTTCATCCTTGATCACTAGCAACTCAGACTCCCGACACATCACACAATTACTATAAAACAGCCATGTCTAAGTAATTGGGGTGACTGAGGTAGCCCTGTGATATCAAAGACCCTGGAAGTATAAATACTTATAAATTCAGGGTCACGATTCTGCCCCTAACACCCCTAGAATTGTTTTTAATGAAGCCATGGGCCTCTTTATCAAATTTCAGGAACTGAGAAGAGGGTCTATGCATTTACCTGGGCCTCTGGGCCCCTGGTATTCTGGAAGTTAATAAGGAATCAGCAGTTATAATGGTTTTAGCCCAGGATATTCCACATCCTTTGCTGTGTGTGCACAGGGTCTTCTTCCTTTGTCTCTATGGGCTCATGTTGAAGTGAGGGTCTGTGACCTGGGGTGGGGTAAGAGATGTTGGACCCTAGAGTCCAATCACCGAGGAGGAGTCATCCCCCCAGAGACTATCTCTCACACCACAGCTGATATAATAGCATGAACATTTTATTAATTCTGTCATGACAGGGTCTTTCAGCATTCGGGAGGCTAGAAAGACCCAAAATGTCTGATACAGGCTATTTTTAAAGGGAAAAACCACAGAAGCAAGAGGTGTCTAGGGGTTGTTCTTTAACTATTATGATTGGCTTATTTAAAAGGGTTATTACCAATAATTGGCTGGAGAGCGATTGTCGGATCACATAAAGTAAGGGGAAACATCTGGGGTCACTTTGCCCCTTTCCCAGGGACTAAGTCAAAACATCAAGTAGTATGTGCATGTGTAGTTGTTAACTGAGTCAACACCTAAGGGTTATCTTGCCCCTATTCAATAACTGAGCTCTATTTGGAGAACATTCACAAGGACTCAGGGAGCTGATGGAAAGTTCCCAACATTTCAGTATGTGGTGCGTGGGCAATTGTTAGGTCCTTGGTTCCCAGGGGAGGGGGGAGCATTACTGCTGAGACTGAGGGTTGTCAGACATGGCTTCAGAGTTCCACAGGGATACTGCATAGGAGTCTGTGGAAGCGTCAGAGTGGGTGACATTAGGGACGTGTTCTCCTTTTTCTCCACTGTGTAATTCCCTGCTATCCCAGCATGCCTTGCAATGGGTTGGGCCGTGCCACTCACTTCCCTTCTGTTTGAATTTTTGTTATAAATGTGAACCATTTCCAGGAGGGAGGTATACATTGAGATTGCCCTCCAGAGCACTGTGGGAGACTGTGAGACAGCAGGGCATCACTGGAGCACAGGATGGAGAAGAGCAACATGGGAGGATGGAGTGGAGCAGGGGGTGGATGGAGTGGGGCATTATGGGAGCATATGCTGACACCCAGCTGCTGACATCACAGTGCACAGGAAGTAAAGAGACCACTTCCTGTGTCCCTTTGAAGGAAATGCACATAATTAATGTTAGGAATTTTTCCTAACGTGAGCTCTCTGCTGATGCAAAAATCCCAATCAAGTCAAATCACAATAAGCCAAATTAGAAATATCCAGGTTTAATGGAATTCCTGCGCTCTCAGGTGGACCCAAGGGGGAACCGGGAAGCCGCAAATGCAACCACCGCAGCGGGGACACGAGGAAAGATACCACCAGGAAACTTTCCAGGGAAGCAGTTTAAATAGACTGAGGGCGTGGTCAAGATTTTGGCGGACTCGTCTTGACCATCCTCTGGGTGGGCACAGGGACAGGGCCTCCAAAGATGGAGGCCAGAGACTGGGGCTTACAATTACTCCACCCTTTCTAAGTGGCCCTGTCTCCAACTACTGCCACTTGCTGGGAAACAGGTCACATAATGAGCTGCAATTAATAGTCATGTCTTTTCCTGTAAACCTGAGAAATATCTCCCACTTGGCATGAAATAAGTCCCACCCTGAAGATCATGTTGACCTAAAAGTCTATCAGAATGATGTCAGCATGATGGCACAGCCAGGTCACATGCAGGTGACAAGTGATCGCACTTATATTTTTAAATTTATTTTTGTGCTTTTCTTTCTAGTACAGAAGAAGATGCAACCGCAAAGCACACGGTGAGAAGACACACAATTTCCTGTGTGTGGGCATGTATGAGGGATGATTGAATGGGTGAGCTTGGGTGTCACTGAAACTTGGAGGATATGGAATAATAAGAATGTTCCATGGAGTGATTGACACTGAAGCTGCTCCCACCTTTCTCCAGGACCCTCTGCCTGTGGCTGTTCCTCTGCTTTGCTTTTGCAGACACACGTGGTGAGTTTGTGACTCGGAACTCCCGCCCCAACATTGTGCTGCTCATGGCTGATGACCTTGGCGTGGGGGACCTAGGCTGCTATGGGAACACCTCTGTCAGGTAAACTGAGTCACATCTCAGCCCCCGCCTTTTTCCAGTAACATCTCCCCCACAATGGCGGCAGCCATCTTGCAGAAGCCCAAGTTTGCCCACAGAAGAGTGTGGTCACAGAAGTCACATGCAGCCCATGTGACTCTGATGTGGGCAGTGATACAGGAATACCACCACTCTCCCTAGCTGTCAGTCTTGATTCATAGCTTGGGGAGTAACACGTTGATACCATGACCTCTCCTGACCCCACCCCCACGTATGACCTCCCTCTGAACCCCCCTCAGCACTCCAAACATTGACCGTCTGGCGAGCGAGGGCGTGATGCTCACACAGCACCTGGCAGCTGCATCTGTTTGTTCACCAAGCCGTGCAGCTTTTCTCACAGGGCGCTACCCTGTGCGCTCAGGTGAGTGTGATGTGACCCGACATCACCAAGGACAATCCCCTAACCAGCATGCACTGCTATGTGCACTCAGGTGGACAGTACGCTACCCACTATGCACTGCCACATGTGCCTGAAGTCATTGCAGGCAGCCCCATACCCAACATGCATCACCTCATGCATACTGGTGGGTGTGTGCATGCCATCACGGCAGTAAGCCTGCTACCCAACACGTACCACCCCATGGGCTCAGGTGGATGCCATATATGCCTGATGTCATCACGGCTGCCAGTTACCCAGCATGCACCACCCTGAGTGCTCAGATGTTATTACTGGCTCCTTACGCAACATGCACTGTGTCTACAAAGAGTGTTCCTTGGCTGATTTCTCAGTAATATATGCTAATTGGCACTCAAATAAATTTACATATAAGTAAATATACTTCCATATCATCATGGTGACCCCTCTGTTTCCTGTAGTGGGAAATCAAAGGGGTGCCAACGTCATGATGTTGCTCATTGTCTTTGGGGTGCTGACATCATGACAGCATATGAGTACTGACATCAAGATACCGAGCTTTCTGCCGAAGCAAAAATCCCAATTAAGCTAAATCACAACAAGCTGAAGTAAAGGATATCCAGGTTTTAATGAGATTCGGGTTGGGGGTGATGGGGCACGACAGCACACCGGGACTTTCCAGGGAGCAGTAAATAGACTGGGGGAGGGGTCAAGGTTTGGTGGGCACAGGGACGGGGCCTCTAAAGATGGAGGCCAGAGACCGGGACTTACAGTCATAATGGGATGCGGGTGTGCTGATGTCATGATATCCTCCTGAGAGTGCTGATATCATTGTCCTGTGGTGCTGATGTCATGATAGTGTCCTGAGGGTACAGTTTCAGATGGCAGTGCCGTGACCTCCTGACCTCTGCTTCCCCAGGCATGGCGTCACCCAACAACATGTACCGTGATGTCATGTGGCTGGGCGGGTCGGGCGGACTCCCGAGCAATGAGACGACTTTCGCCAAGATGCTGCAACACAGGGGATACCGCACAGGACTCATAGGTCAGGGCTCAGAAAGGAGAGCGGAGGGTTCTAAGTGGAAGGGGTCATGGGTGAGAGGTAAGGGGTCAGTGGTGGGAGGGGAAAGGGTCACTGGTCAGAGGAGGAAAGGAGGGGTCAAGAGTCACATGTCACAGATGGAAGAGGTGAGTTGGGGAGGGGGGTCATAGGTCACAGAGGGGAGGCCTGAGGGATCACAGGTCAGAGAGGAGGGTGAGGAAATGGAGGGTCATAGGTGAGGGGTCACAGGTCAGAACGGAGAGAGGTGAAGGAGGTGAGTGGTTCATAATTGAGGGGCAAAGGGTCACTGGTCGGAGAAGGAAGGAGTGAGGAAGAAAGGGAAGAGATCAGAGGTGAGGAGAGGTCATAGTGAGAAGGGGTGAGGGGTTATAGGTGAAGGGGGATCAGGGGTGTTGCAGTTTGTGTGGCCAGGTGGAACTTAGGGAGTGGGACTTCCTGACAAAATTGACACCAGGGTGCCCCATGATTGACACCTGTCAGTCATCAACACCCACACCTCCTGACAGCCCTGCACCAAGGGGAAGTCAGTTGGTCACCTGATATGTGCAGTCTACTGCAGAGTGATGGATTCATGCTGGAGTCCTGGCATGGAGGGAGGTACCACCCAGAGTAGAGGGGGCTTCCAGTGTTCGTCAGGCTGTATTTTCCACTGAAAATGGTTCAGGCCTAGAATATGTGAAAAGCAGACAGACACAAGGGTGTGATGTCAACATAATGACATGCCAATGACGTCACCCTGCCACCCGTCCCGCCTACGCAGGTAAGTGGCACCTGGGTATGAGTTGTGCATCTCGTGGCGACCACTGTGCACACCCGCTCAACCACGGCTTTGACTTCTTCTACGGGATGCCACTGGGACTGCTGGGAGACTGTAGTGCTGGTGCCTGGCCGGAAGTGCACCGCAGGCTGCGTATCCAGTTGTGGGTGACGTCAGCAGTGCTGGCCACCCTCCCCTTCCTGCTGTTGGTGCCCCGCCTGGCAGGCTGGTTTCCTGTCCCTTGGATGCTCATGGCCACTTCTGGATTCCTGGCTGCACTCTTCTTCCTGTCCTGGTTCAGCAGCTACGGCTTCGTGCGCAGGTGGAACTGCATAATCATGCGTGACCATGATGTCATCCAGCAGCCAGCTGATGAGGCACGGGCGGCAGGGTTGATGCTGAGCGAGGCGCTGGCCTTCATCGACAGGTGACTTCATGTCTGACAGAAGGGCTGGGAGCAGGTCTTGAGGGGTGATTGACATGGGAGCTTTGTGGACGTATTCTGAGGGATGATTGACATGGGCTAATTGAGGGCTTATCCTCGGAAATGACTGGCAAAAAGGCTGTGGGATGTCGGGAGTGGTCATGTGGCCCCCTGAATTCCTGTCACAGGCACAAGCGCAGCCCATTCCTGCTGTTCCTGTCCTTCCTACACGTGCACACGCCGCTGCCTACACGTGGAAATTTCGTGGGTCGCAGCAAGTTTGGGACATATGGGGACAATGTGGAGGAGCTAGACTGGATGGTGGGTGAGTGTCACATGACTGAGTGCAGAAATCGCATATGTAAAGAGTTCGTGAAGTAAATATGATTGCCCAGATGTCTGCAACGTCAGCTGGTGATTCATGGCATGATTTAATGATGAAGCATCCTGTTATCTGAGTGATAGAGCCATATTGTCATTTGACATCATTGGAAATAACTTGTTCAATAATCAAATGTGATGTCATCCCATGTGATCCAAGGACCCGCAGCGCCCACATCCTGGCTGACACTGAGGGTGCTCACTGCAGGCCCCACTCCCGCCCCATGTGCTCATTGTAGGTCCCCACAGCTGCCTACCTTCTCATTGTAGGGAGGCCCCTTACCTACATGCACAAGCTAGGACACGCCCCCACCTCATATGACCACCGATGCCCCACTCCACCACATGTGCTCACCTGAAGCCCTGCCCATGCCCTCATGCTCACCCTTGGTCCTGCCCCCACCCTTGGCTCCACCCCATGCACTCACATTAGGTTCACACACTGTCCACATACCCCCCTCTCCCATCTCCACCCCCCAGGGAAAGTCCTTGCTGCCCTGGACCGGGAGCGCCTGACCAATCAGACCCTGGTTTACTTCACATCAGACAATGGTGGCCGCCTGGAGGCCGAGGAGGGCGGGGTCCGAGCTGGTGGCTGGAATGGGGTCTACAGGGGTGAGTGAGAGCTCCCAAAATGCACTACTGTCCCCCCAGGCTCTGTGTGGAGGTCAAAGGCCACCTGTGCTACTGTGTTCCCCTCCTCCCTACCCCCCCAAGGTGGGGTAGGATTCAAGATTTGAACCCGGGACCCAGGAATGGGCAGTAGTCACCTCGCTCTCACTCAGCCCTCTCACCTACCCATTTTCACGCTGGTCATATGACAGGAGGCAGTGGCATGGGTGGCTGGGAGGGCGGAGTGCGTGTGCCTGGCATCTTCAGGTGGCCTACAGTGCTGGAGGCAGGACGAGTCATCGAGGAGCCCACAAGCCTCATGGACCTGCTCCCCACACTAAGTCACGTGGGTGGCGGGATCCTCCCCCAGGACAGGTGATTAGGGACTGGGCAGTGTGTGGGCAGGGTCTGAGGGATGATTGACAGGGGAGAATTTGTACTGAAATCCCGCCCCTTTCCCTCCCACTGACTTCCTCTTTTTTCTGCACAAAGAGTGATTGATGGCCAGAACCTGATGCCATTGCTGGAGGGCCACGTGCAGCACTCGGACCATGAGTTCCTGTTCCACTATTGTGGCATTTTCCTGCACAGCGTACGGTGGCACCAGAGGGACTGTAAGTGGAGACAGGGCCAGGTGGAAGCAAAGAGGAACCGGAAGTAGGAAGAGAAGACGAAATGGAAAAGTTAGAAGAGGAAGTGGGGGGCAAAGGTGATGAGGAGGAAACAGAAGAGGAAGTAGGAAGAGAAATGGAAAAGGGACAGGAAGAGGAAAAAGTAGGAGGGAAATGGGAAGAGGAGTAGAAAGTGGAACTGGAAGAGGAAGCAGGTGTGGAAGAGGAAGAAGGGGGTACCAGAAGTGATGAGAAGGGGAAAAGGAAGTTGGGAGGAAGTGAAGGGTAAATGGAAGAGGAAGGGGTAAGGAAGCTCAACTGTGGAGAAGGGAGGGGAAATGCAGAGGATGAGGAAGTGAGGGAGAGTAAGTGGATCAGGAAGAAGCCTCTGAAAGTATCTTCAGATGACTGTCCCATGACCTTAGCACAATCCATTCTGGTCAAAGGTCTCCTCACAATGACGTTACCTAGTCTTGACTCCCCCCACTGTGGAGCATGTTCCCTGGGGTCCTCCTCCATGACAATCACAGAGTCACATGAAAGGAAGTCCACGGAGTTGCTTTGTCATGTGGTTATTCTCCTGTGCAGGCAACACTGTGTGGAAGGCCCATTATGTCACTCCCAATGTCTCCCCGGAGGGCTCGGACAGCTGCCACGGAGGTAGTGTGTGCGCATGCTCTGGTGATGTCACCCACCACGACCCACCCCTGCTCTTTGACATCTCACGAGACCCTGCAGAGTCACGGCCGCTGAACCCCGACAACGAAGCGCTGTTCGAGACAGTGCTTGGCAGGATGTCAGTGGCTATGAGGAAGCACCGAGCCACCATTACCCCCGCACCCCACCAGCTCTCTGTCTTCAACGCCCTCTGGAAGCCCTGGCTGCAGCCTTGCTGCGGTGCTGCTTTCCCGCTCTGCGGCTGCACGGGGGAGGATGTGTGAGCACGATTCTCACCAAGGGCCAGGTGCTTCCCATGAAGTGCTTCGTGATGGCAATGTGCTTGCCACACAGAGCTCACTGAGGGTGGTGTACGTCCCACGTGGTGCTCCCTGATGGAGGACTGCTTCCCCATGCAATGCTCCATGATGGCAGGATGATCCCGATGAGGTGCTCACTGATGGCACGGTGCTCCCAGCATGGTGTTCTACCATTACTGATGCGTCTCACACTGCTCACTGACCTTGAGGTACCCCCTACGTGTGCTTATGATGGCGGGCTGCTCACCACATGGTGCTCCCTGAGAATCTGTGCTCCCCAACAATGTTCACTGACAACTGGATGCTCCCCACAGTGCTTGCCAAGAGGGATTGTCCTCATACAGTGCTCATGGAGAACACCATGCTCCCTACGTGGTGCTCACTGATGCAGGGGTGTTCACCAGGCAGTTTTCTCTAGATGTTGAACTGATGATAGCTGGGTTCCTTACACAGTTCTCCCTGATAGCGGTAGTGCTCCTTACAGAGTAATCACTGACTCTTGCGCTTACCACATGGGTGCTCCTCCCATTGTGCTCAATGACAGCAGGTTGTTCTTCACACAATCCTTCCTGAAAGTGGGATGCTCCTCACATAGTACTCCCTGACTGCTGGGGAGCTCCTTACTCGATGCACCATGAGAGCAGGGTGCTCCTCACTTGGTACTCCCTGAGCAAGGTGTTTCTCACTTGGTATTCCCTGAAAGCAGGGTGATCTTCATGCAATGCTTCCTGATAGTGGGTGCTCACAAGGTACTTCTTGTCCATCATTTATCCCTCAAAATATTTGAGTTACCACCCTGTGCATGACGACACAGGAGGCCCATGCTTCAGTTTCCTCAGCAGGTCCTTCCTGTTTTCCTGGAAACAGAGAAGATTCTACAGATTGAGAGATCTGCGTGTCATTGTAATAAATTAGCATAAAGTATCGCATAGCAAATTAACATACAATTGTCATAATTAGAATAAATGGTTATATGTTATAAATGCCACCTGTGCTTCTTATCTGACCCATGCAGGGGAACTTATGGGTAGAGATGCAGATGATGATGGTGGACACTCCCACACACACATTGTGATACCATCAAGTCTCTAATACTGAGCCAAAGTACGGCATTATAAAGTCATCTGCCCTCAGAGACTAACCAAATACTGTTTTGATGTCATCATGTCTCTGTCAGGAAGGCAACAGAAATGTCATGACATCATATGGTAGATAATAACCAAGCAGCATCATGATGTCATCATATTTGAAATGCTACAAACAAACAGTCAAGTGACCCTAAAAAAGCAACCTGGAAGTGAAAAGAATGACCCAGGGTCCTGCAGCAAAGCATGATGGGAGGTGCCTGAGTGCCCTCCAAGGAGACTCTAGACCAGTTTGCTGTCAGACAGATCCTACTGGACTCTAGAGATCGGTTTCGTCATAGATGACATCACATCCAACTTCCCAAGCCCCACTGTGGCCCCAGGGATTTTGGGAGCAGCCTGAGGAAATTTCTCAATGATTTAGGATTTCTTTTTAGGGTGGAAAGGAGCGTGGATGGTCCAAATGCTTAAACCATCCCCATGCAGTGAAAACCCCATGCAGGGAGCCATTGTCACACTGACTGTCCTCCCTGTCAGAAAGCTCTGAGCAGAGTGTGCATGCTTATGTGCGTGGGGACATCTGGAGTTGAAGCCCAGCATGTTGCTGGCCATGTAGGGGTAGAACCTGGAGTTGGGGGGGTGTGCCACACGGGAGGGTAAGCAACCCATGCATGTCCACATATGGCATCCTGGTCATGATGGGTGTGTCCCCATGGTCGTCATCCAGGTCTGATCTGGCAGTTCCCACATGATATCTGCTCTGGGGATCCCCATGGCCCTGCAGGGGATGTGCTCAGTGAAGAACCAAAGTTTCCCCATTTTGTCCTCTGCTTTCATCTTGTGTATTGTGTAAGCTATTTTCTGAAAGAAAAAAAAAATCCGGTCCTCAGAAATGGCTAGGGGCAAAAGTAACAGGGTAGCCATCTGGAAAGTACAGATAACCACAGAATGTCACCACCCGAAGGTCAGCCAATAAGAAAACTTGACAAGCAACAGGCGAGGTTCAAAAGCAAAATTTCTGAAAAGTCCCTACATATAAGCCAATCAGGATTGAGCCGGTCACCCCACACCCTGCTAATGTAACTTTTCGGGTTTTGCCTTTAAATAATGCCCTCTAGAAGGGCAGAGTACCTTCTCTTGCCTCTGCTGCACCAGCTGCTTTGACGAGGTCCCTGCAGGCTTGTATTGTGCACACAATTAACCTTGCTTTTGCATTTTGGTGATTCTGTCTCGCTGGTGGTCTATTGGGGTCCCTACGGACTGGACATAAAATTTGCTACTCCTGGGCTGAGTTTAGATGACTGGTGATGTGTGGAGGGTAAGGGATCACACTTGGGGTCCCAGCATCTTCTTCAGGAATGGGTGGTTCCTGTTCCACATTCAACACGGTGAGCCCATTCTTGTGTGGGGCACCCGTGTTCATGCACCAGTAGGGATAGCTCCACGATATGCAGCGTTTTGTCTGCCTTGTTGAAGAAAAGCATTTGGCTTTGCCCGCCAGTAGCTGTAGCTCCGTCCTATTTGGCAAAACCCACAACAGCAGGAGCATGGGTCGGGGGTGACCCCACCTGACCCCCAGGCACTGCGGACAAACCTTATGTCCAGCCATGGCCATGATGGCTTCTAGTAATTATGTGCATTTCCTTCAAAGGGACACAGGAAGTGGTCTCTTTACTTCCTGTGCACTGTGATGTCAGCAGCTGGGTGTCAGCATGTGCTCCCATAATGCCCCACTCCATCCACCCCCTGCTCCACTCCATCCTCCCATGTTGCTCTTCTCCATCCTGTGCTCCAGTGATGCCCTGCTGTCTCACAGTCTCCCACAGTGCTCTGGAGGGCAATCTCAATGTATACCTCCCTCCTGGAAATGGTTCACATTTATAACAAAAATTCAAACAGAAGGGAAGTGAGTGGCACGGCCCAACCCATTGCAAGGCATGCTGGGATAGCAGGGAATTACACAGTGGAGAAAAAGGAGAACACGTCCCTAATGTCACCCACTCTGACGCTTCCACAGACTCCTATGCAGTATCCCTGTGGAACTCTGAAGCCATGTCTGACAACCCTCAGTCTCAGCAGTAATGCTCCCCCCTCCCCTGGGAACCAAGGACCTAACAATTGCCCACGCACCACATACTGAAATGTTGGGAACTTTCCATCAGCTCCCTGAGTCCTTGTGAATGTTCTCCAAATAGAGCTCAGTTATTGAATAGGGGCAAGATAACCCTTAGGTGTTGACTCAGTTAACAACTACACATGCACATACTACTTGATGTTTTGACTCAGTCTCTGGGAAAGGGGCAAAGTGACCCTCAGATGTTTCATGGGAAATAGTGCTCCAGGTCAGTGATCTTAGAGCATTGGGAGGTAGAGGTGGGAGATCAGAGGCTCATGGACATTAATGACCAGTTTTAAACCAGAAGAGGTATAAAAGATACTGACTTAAGTAGAAAAGGGGAGGGGGCAGAAAGCATCAAGAGGGGAAATAGATTAATATACTGTAGTAAAAAGATGCTTTCTTATTAATCATTTATATTCAACATTGATTCCGAAGACATTTGTTTCATATCCATAACCTGTTATTTAGTTGTTTTGATGACAATACATTTCAATATAAAAATGTATTCCACGCAAGCTAGGTATGATGGCATGTGTTTTTAATCACATGCTTCGTGCACTCAGGAAGCAGAAGCAGGCAGATCAATGAGTTCGAGGCTAGCATGGTCTATACACTGAGTTTCTGGATCGCAATTGCTATGTAGGGGCCCTATCTCAAAGAAAAGAACACTGCAAACATGACATCTACTTCATGCTTGTTCTTACATCTTGCATCTCTTTCTTCTCCACTTTCAATGCTGAAGTGACTTTACAAGAAAAAAAAGTACCACTAGCCTTAATATGGGAGAACTGTGTATTTAAGAAAGCACACTTTTCTAGATAAGAAATCTACAATCAGTTTCCTTTTGTGAGGGAGGTGAAGAGAAATGCTGGGTATTGAACCTAGGCATGGGCATTGGGCACGTTAGACACATGTTCTATTACTGAGCTACATCTACAGCCATATTTTATGTTTTTTCTTTTTTTGTGGCTTTCTTAAAAAGAAATGCTTTGTATCTAATACATGTAGATAGAAATACATATTTTACACAAGCCCAATGAAGCAATATAAAATACAGCCATGAAGAAAACATGCAGATAGAATACATATTTTACACAAGCTCAAACAAGTGCACATTACATAATATACAGCCATGAAGAAAACATGTAGATAGAAGCAAATACACATTTTACACAAGCTCAATCAAGTATATATTATATAATATACAGCCATGAAGCAAATGAAGTAAACTGCATAAGCAACATGATTCTCAGGATATGTTCAAAATACACTATTTGTTAGCTATTGATATTAGTAAAGAAATGTGCCAAAACTCCCTTTGCCATTCCACTTAAACTGGTTTCCCATAATTTCAATAAACATCTCCTGTGACATTATGTTGTCATCAGCTTGTATAATTCCAAGTTCGCTCAATCGTTTCTTCATCCGGCCTTTTTGCATGGAAGTAGCAAGTAGTTCATTTATAATTTCACAGTTTCCCTTAGCTTGTTCAGAAAAGTTAGCTGTGGCAGAAAGTTCCATTTTGCTAGTCACACACTGAAGCATTTCTTCCAGATCTAATCCTTCAGTAGCACCCACCTCTCTATTTCTCTCTGTTATATTGTCTGAGGAAACAAATTATAAAGTTGTTAAATATATAGTCTAAAGCAACAAGGGGATATTTGTAACACAAGCTGTTAGACTCAAGTATTTTCTGCCAAGAGTTTATAACAGGATTTTACTAATTCTTTACTATAAGAATCTCAATGAATTTTCTTGCAAAGGTTCATGACACTGATAGGGTCACCAATTTTAAACTTCATTTACCTTCTTCATCCTAGAATCTTAGTCACTGGACAGACATTTTCCTGGACATTTATTATCAGCTAAGCTCTGCACTGGGAGCTATGATGCAAAGAATAGTATAATAGTGCTACTTTTCTTAAATGAACTCTCAATCTACCATCTAATTAACTGACTTCATGATTCCCATCCTCAAGAGGGTACTCTCATGATTATTAAATGAGAAAAAGATTTTGTATTATCACCAAGCAATACAATTAAGGCTTTTAAAGTTTTTTTGTTTTTGCTTTTTCTTATTTGCTTGTGTGTGTGTGTGTTTTCCCCCTTGCTAGTTGCTGAAGAGAAACTCAGAAATAGGATTTTTCCACCAGAGCTTTCAAGGTAACATTCTGTTTAACATACATCTCAATTTTACCCTGAGAGGGAAGGATCCTGAACAATGACAAGGCCTATTCTTTAAACTGTCTCAAAATTTCCATTGCCACACCAATACTTTATATTTCTTTATGGCTGATATTTAAAAGTGATTTATATCAATGGCTTGAAATTCACAGATTTCCACTGCATTCACCATTACTGCCAGGAACAATGGTGACCGGGAGTTACTTTTACCCATGAAAAGTAAATGTAAACTCCAACACACTCCAGGCAAAAGCAACCTTCAACCTGGAAAATTCTTTTCTGGCTTTTATCCTTCACAAATACCTACAGAAGTCACCTTGTTTTACACGCTTACAAGAAGACAAAGATAAGGGACCTCCACTGAATCACACCAAAGCTCTGAATAAACAGATCAACAAGTCAAATTTGAAAGTTTCTTTCACACTTAGTTTCTATAATGGCTTCACCAAGCTCCTACATCTCTACGAACAAGCATAGTCAATGTTTGTTTGTTTTCAAAAGTGATCTCTGACTCTCCATAGCTAAGTATGACTTTGGGCTTCGATCTTCTCTCCCAAGTTTTGGGACCGAACCTACAATAAGTACATTTACATATTTTAATCAAATTACTAAACATAGCATACCATCAGTTTCATTTTGGGCATTTTCCTGTAGATCACAGAAAATCGTAGGCTTCACCAAAACAACACCATAGCCTTCATTGTTATGTATAATGTTATTTATCATTGAAATTTTGGGAATATCATAATGCTCATCAAGGAAGTCCTGTGACATTGAAAACAAATAGGTTAAGGAACTGTCATATTAAACACGTTTCATAAATTCTCTACCTTTCCCCCACTCTATTTCTAAAAATGAAAGTACAAAAGCTATGCTTATTAGTAAGTTGTAGCAGTGAGTTCAAAGTAATTGTTGCTGTCATTTCTGCAGATCTAAAGATAACATAAGATTATTGGAAGACCCTTTTCTTTTTTCTCAGTTTTTCAAAATAGAGTTTATGTAGTCTTGGCTATATTGGAACTCACTCTGTAGAACTGGCTGGCCGCAAACTTAAGAGATTTGTCTGCCTCTGTCTCCCGGGTGCTAGATTAAGGTGTGCACCACCACAACCCCAGGTATCAGAAGAGTTTTAATTATTATTAGTTTTCTTAAAATTTATGTATTGTTTATACTTTACAAAAAAAAATAACATAACACAACATGAGAAGTAAATACACATAACATTTTAGGTAAAATCATTCTCACTTAGAAAAAATGCTTCAGTCAATACCCACCTTAATGAGGATCCCTTCCTTGCAGTGATGGATCCCATTGTCAGTCAGGGTACACTTACTCCCAGGATATATTTCTATACCAGCACCCTATAAAATATGAGGCACCCACTTTAAAAAGTGAAGAGTAGGGGCTGGAGAGATGGCTCAGCAGTTAGGAGCACTGGCTGCTCATCCAAAGGACCCAGAGTTTAATTCCTAGAACCCATATGGTGGCTCACAACCATATTTAAGAACAGTCACATACATACAAATAAAATAAATATTTAAAAAGACACAACCATAAAGGTTTATTACTATCACTTCTCTTAGCCTTTCAAATGTCATAAATGCAAAATAAAAAAGCTTTAAAGATAACTTTTATTAGGTCTTTTACATTTATTTATTTTGTGGATGTATATAATTTTACACACACACGTGTGTGTGTACACATGCTATGGTGTACCTGTGGAAATCAGAAGATAACTTATAGGAGTTGGTTCTCCCTTCTTCCATTTTGGTTCTTAGGGACCAAACTCAGTTTTTCAAGTTTTTTGCTGGCCTTTATTAGGCAGTTCTATTCCATACTGCTATCAAGCAATATTGGGGTACCAAGCAATACTCCAACGATAAGTAATTATTGATAACTAATCACTTTTAAAAATTACATTTATGGAACTGAAAAAAAATGGTTTGTTTACTAAAGTGCCTGAAACACAAGCATGAAATGTTTGGATCCCAAACAGACACATAAAAAATCAGGCACAACAGTGTGAACCTGCAATTCCAGTGCTGGGAGGACAGACAGGAGAATCACTGGATTTCATTGTCGTTCAGACTAACTGAGCTCCAGATTCAGTGAGACTCTACCTCAAAAATAATATAAAAGTGATTGAGGAAGACTAGCAATATGAACTTCTGTCATATATATGTAGGCCTATGCACATGTGAGTACAGATACCCAGAGTCCACAAAAAGGGTGTCAGATCCTCTGGAGTAGAAGTTACAAATGGGTGTTAGTCTGCTGACATGGGTGTTGGAAAGTGAACCTGGGTCCTCTTAGTCACCAAGCCACCTCTCTAGTCCCACGAGGATATAATCTTAAGGGTCTATCCTTCTTAAGGTTATCATAGGGAAAGTTAGATAATCATTTTCCCTCCCAGTGCCTTGTTTATAAAATGCTATAGAGGCCTTATGTTTAATAACTACCCAAATTTTAGATGACTAGATTATTAATGTCTGAATTTCCTTGAAGAAATAGATTTACATCTTGGTATCCTATTTGTTTGATTTATTTTGAACTTAAACACCATAACTACTTCTTCCTAAAGACAAAGCAATACCTTGGCACCATATACATCTGAGTTCTTCATGAAAAGTTCTGCTGATGTGCGTACTGTGACTCCTGTAGTTTCACATTGCAGTACGCAGTTTTCCAGTGTGGTCTTGCCATGATGAATGACTGTAACAAAAATATCAATTCAACTACTTTAAGTGATATACCAATATCACAAACAGTTTACAGCTAACATTAGATGTTGTGATTTATAAAGATATCTCTTGACTTCCCAAACACTTTTGATGCACTTTGTAGTCAAGTTAATAATATGTGTTAATATCATTTAAGTCTATGTACTTAACCTATCTATCCTGTTGTGTAGTCAGCCTATTTACAATTAATCTGCTGTCTTGGTCACTGTTCCAGTGCTTTATCATGAGCAAGGTAATTCTTATAAGAGAAATAAGAGAAAGCATTTAATCAGGGGTTTGCTTAGCAGTTTTGGAGGGTTAGTATATTATTACAATGGGAAGCATGGTGGCAGACAGGGAGGCACGGTGCTAGAGAAGTAGATGAGATTTTTACATCCTGATCAGGCAGAAAGCAGGCCTGACGTGGGCTTTTGAAACTTTAAGGTCCACTGCCAATAACACACCTTCAAGACCATACCTTCTAGCCCTTCCCAACAGACCACCAACTGGGAAGCACGGTTCAAATAGTCAATGGGGGCCATTCTCATTCAAACTATCATACTGACCTTTAAGAGAACAGTGTAACCAACTTTACTTGCCCTGAACTTCCCATGTAATCAGCTTTTACAATTTAAGCTAATGCATTAATGCATAGCTTTAAGTTACGTACTATTTCAGGTCTCTGACCATATAATGTATATGTTTATGTATATGCCATGGCAATACTGGCTGAAAGCAGCCAACAGGTTGACATTAACCTTAAAGCAAAATCCACCATAATTTTTCAAGCAAGATGTGGATAAAAACAGGTTAAACTATAGGCAGTTATAAAAAATGAAGTTTAAATTCTAAGAACACTATGGTCTCTTAGGAGTTCTAAATGTAAACAATTAGTCCACACCTTTTCCTGAAGCTGACAGGCTTCCTGCTGAGAATAAACTCAAAATCACCATGTCATTGCTACTGATTTAGATTACTTTTTCCTTTTTTTTTAAGTTTTGCTTTTCAGTGCCTACTCTCAGTAATCAAGCACATGTGCCATGAGATTAAGAAAAAAAAAACATAAGTAAAAGAGGTAAACAGCTATAAAGATGGAATAATTTTTATTCAATAAGGATTTCTATGTAAAGGATAAACAACTGGATGCTCCCAGAAGGGAAAACTAGAAAGTTTATCAGGGTTATGATGAAGGTTAAGATGGCTGATGTTTCCAAAATGGAATGCAAAAGCAGGAAGATTGTACAAACTGTGAGGGTTTAGACCATAATCATACAATAAGATATTTTTCAGAGTAACATTTAAATTTTGTTACACATGTTACAAACTCATAAAATATGAAGCAGTACCTGTTTTGAGTTATTTTCTAAAAACTAAAGGCAATATTTTTAATAATAAATGACTGGCTCAGTAGCTAAAGCACTTGCTAAGTATGAGGACCTAAGTTTATATGCCCAGAACTCAGGTAAAGCCAGGCACAGTAATGCACACTGGTAATCTCAGTGATCCTATAGTAGGATGAGAAGTAGACACAAGAGAATCCCCAAAAGATCCCAGGCCAGCTACCCTGGTATAAACATCAGTTAATAATAAAGAGATCCTGCCTCTGACAAGGTGGAAGATGATGACTTGGTGTGAGAAGTCCTGCATGTGTTGCTCTTACTGGTTAATGAACAAAGCTGTCTCGGCCAGTGGATTATTAAAATAGAGAAGGATGAAAATTCCAAGCAGATAGAGGAGGAAAGAAGGTGAAGTTAGTGAGAAGCCATGTAGCTGCCAAAGGAGACAGACACCCAGGTAAATAATGAGCCTTGTGGTAAAATATAAAATAGAAATGGGTTAATTTAAGATGCAAGAACTAGCTAGAAATATGCACAAGCTAATGGGCCAAGCAGTGTTTTAATTCATACAGTTTATGTGTGGTTATGTGTCTGGGTGGCTGGAAAACGAATGAGCAGCCTCCGTCTACAATGACTGACACATAAGGTTGGTTTCTGACTGCCCTGCCCCAGTCACAGAATGGTAGGTAGGTACCCACATTCACACACACACACACACACACACACACACACACACACACACACACACGAACAACTTGATCTAAGAAATGCAAAAGCGCATATCATTATAAAAATGTATATAATATTCTTTTATTATTACTGATACATATATATCAATGAACAGCTTTGTTGGGTACCTTTGAAAAAGGACCTTGAAAACAGGTGAATGCATCCCCCATAAAACAAATACTAGAGCAATGTCTTGGTCTTTTTGGTGTGTCTATAACAAAATTCCTCACACACAAGTCTAGTATCTGTAAACTCAGAACACAATGGTATCTGATAAGAGCTCCCCAGATATGTTACAATGTAGAGAGGCACAGAGGAAAAGGAGCTGCATGTGGAAGGGGCACATGTACCAGCAACAAAGAGTACAGAGGTAGCATGTTCATTCTTATAAGAAAACATACTCCAGGGAAACTAATCTGATCCTATAAGGATAGAATCTAAAAATCTAATCATCTACTACTAGGAAACATGTAAAGGGTTCTATCACTTTAACACTGTTATCCTAGTATTAGATGTATTGAGACATGTTTATAAACTCAGGGTTCAGGAGGCTGAGGCAGGATTGCCATTTGCCATAATAGCTAGGTTCAGAGTGATAGCCTGTCTCAAAAACCAAACCAAACCACCACCACAAAACACTAATAGAAAAGAAATAAGTAAGTTTTCAAGAATAAACGGAGTTATTTCTCACCATGAGGATCTCTAAATCGTCATGACTATGAACATGAAGTATTAACCAGCCAATATGCAAGTGGTATTAAATTTTATCTTCCATGAAAACTTTTCTCTCAAAGCTCAAAACAAATAATACACCAAACATCCAGATACTTACTTAAGATTCCTTCTACAGAATCATGCTGAATAAATTTTATGCTTGAAATTTTAACATTCATACCCATGCAATCCACAAAAGTATCTCCTTTGCCCCTCTTTTCTATGACAATGTCATCTGGTAGACCATATCCTAAGGAAGAGAGTAAAACACTTAAGAAAAGTTAAGAGAACTGTCTGCATACAAAAAAAAATTAAGATGATCTAAATGTCTAACAGCCAAATGGACAATGAAAATAAAGTACATATGCACAATGGAATTCCGTACAGCCAAAAAAAAAAAAAATGAAATTTGCAGGAAAATGAGTGGAACTGGAAAGTATTACACTGAGTAACCTAGGCCCAGAAATGGAAACCCTTATTTTCTTTCTTGTATACATAGTTTCTAAATTTAGATTTTATTTTTAAAAATTAAAGCTCCCTATAGACACTACCAAGATGCCATGGACAGAGGAAGCACTCAGGGAGGAGGTACTAAAAGCAGTGACATGAAAGTGGGGGGTAGGTTCGGGTAGGGATATGGGGATATTGGGAAGATAGGAAAAATGGAAACAAAACTAAGGAAGCAATAAAATCTATATAGAAACAGTACTTTATAAAGTAAAAAAAAAGTATCTTAAAGAATTTAAATTAAAAGCAAGTTTGAAAAAGAATTTAAATTAAAAGAAAGTTTGAAAGGGAAGTACCCTCGTGTATGTATAATGCTGTTCACAGAAGTTATAAGCTTTTAAACAAGAGCCTAGTACCAGAAGTGGTGTAGTGCCCTATGACCTGTTGACCAGAAATGTCTCAGAAGTCCCAAAAAGAACATAGACCATTGTCACTACTCATAGTCACTCACCAGAACTTGAGTATAACACACTTTTGTTAAAGGACACAGAAAATGATATGGACTGTGCAGAGCTGGCTAGGGCTCACAGTATTAGGGGGCGTTATCCAGACTGTTAAGGGAAAAATCTTATCAACAGTCTCCCCCATTTGTAGAATATGCATGCAATAACACACACTGGCCAGACAGAATATGCTCACTAATACAATGGCAGAATGACTATCTTGGCAATAGCTAACTGCTTTGTGAATGGATGCAGGGTTTGCTTCTCCTGATAGATTACATAGCTGGTACTATAAACCTAGCCAAATTCCTATGGCTGAGAAGCTCATGGGCCCAAAGGAAGAGCATGCTACCCTTGTCTCCATATATGCACATGCTGTCAAACTGCTTTCTAAACATGATGTTATCCTTTGCAAAGAGGAAGACACATATCTGGTCACACTGTTAAGAATACATGACTGTTAAGTGACATTTATATCAACCTCTGCTGCAACAACTGCCATCCAAGGATTAGGAAACAGGGAACTAAATAATTTAAGAATCAGAAGATTGGAAAGAGTATCATGAACTGCTGCCATTCACATAGGGTATGGCCACTGTAACCATGAACAAACAGCATTTTTGTATATTTATACAAGACTGAACTGTTCAGTTTTCTATATTGGATAGACAAAACTTCATTCCTTCCTGAGGAGCTAATGACTGGCAATGATTGCTGAAGAGGAAGGGCTTATCATTTTCTGTAATGTTGTAGCCATTAGGGTACTACGTAGGAAGAAGTAGCTCAGATGGAAAAGAAGAGATGATAAAAGGCAAGAGAGGATGAATAAAGTCATATCAGAACATATATATGAAACTGTCAAACAAGGAAAATAAATAGAAATATATATATATATATATATATGTGTTTTTAAAAGAGTCCTAATAAAGGCAAGGGACTAATGAGTATTTAAAAAAAAAATCACCATTTACAGAAAGCAACATGGTACTGGTGAGTAAGATCCAGATACAAACTCATGGAGCAACGGTCACTTGATTTTTGGCAAAGGTGCCAAAACTATTCATTGTAAAAAAGACAGTTTCTTTAACAAGTGTGCCTGGAAAAAGTACACACATATAGAAGAATGAAAGTAGATGTTTATTGCTCACCCTGGACAGAAAAAAAATTATAAATGGATTAAAGGTCTAAACATAACACCTAAAACTCTGAAAGTGTTAGAGGGATAAATACGGGAAACTCCAAGAACTATGCATAGGTAAGGATTCCATGTATTCAAGGAAATAAGATCAACAAACAATAACTTTGCCCTCATGAAATTAAAAAGCTTCCATACAGCAAAGGGTCCCGTTAATTGAGGGAAAATGTACTCTTCAAAATGGGAGAAAACATTTTTCAGCTATACATTAAAAAGATAATATATATCTACTCAAAAGATATTTTTTTTTTTTTTTTTGGTTTTTTTTTTTTGGTTTTTCGAGACAGGGTTTCTCTGTGGTTTTGGAGCCTGTCCTGGAACTAGCTCTTGTAGACCAGGCTGGTCTCGAACTCACAGAGATCCGCCTGCCTCTGCCTCCCGAGTGCTGGGATTAAAGGCGTGCGCCACCACCGCCCGGCTCAAAAGATATATTTTATATATATACATACATACATACACACACTCAAAATGCTAAAACAAAACAAGCAACTCAATGAAAAAGCAGACCATGAAACTAAAAAGAGAATGTTCAAAGAAGAGTTGCAAATGTCCAATAAATATCTTTAAAAGTAATATTCTTAGCCATTAGGGAAATGCAAATTAAAAACAACCCTGAGATTTTATCTCACCATAGTTAGAAAGACCATTATTAAGAAAACGAATGACAACAAATGCGGGTGAAGATGTGGAAAGAGAAATTCTTATTCACTATTAGTAGGAATGTAATATGGACTATGGAAATCAGTATGAAAGTTTCTCAAGATGCTAAAACCACCTTAAATATGATCCTGCTATATCCACCCCCAGACATACACTCAAAGAACTCTTCAAACCTTCTAAAGAGATACTTAGTCATCCATATTTAAAATTGCTGTTCCATTAATAATGGAAAAAAAATAGACTAGATATCTATCTACTGATAATGGATAATGAAATTGTGATACATATATACAATACACATACTGTGGTACATATATAAAATTCAGTCCTAAAAAGATATGAAATTATAAAGTTCACAGGTAAATGGAAGTAGAAAATATTAAGACTCCAGAAAGACAAACACCTCATTTTCTCTCTTATATGTTTATCTTAGCTTTTAATTTTTATATATTTGTATTTAGATGGAAGGGATGTATGTATATGTCACAAAAGGATGGGTGCGAAAAATAATAGAACACATGTGATATGAAAGTAGAAGTGTGAGTACTAGGGATCCAAGGGTTAAAACACGGACAGGGAAGCAGGAGATAGTGACAGGCAGAGATTGTGGCAAGAGTAAGTGAAAACCAAACATGTATGAACATCATAAAGAAATCCACTACTTTGTAAGATATTTAATAAGTTTACACACACACACACACACACACACACTCTTTTGTTCTAGAAATATATTTCCATTCTATAAACTATCAATCTTCTGGAACCTAGACTTTATAAACACCCATGATTCAAACTGTTTAAACATTGGGTTAATTTCTTACATGATTTAAATATCCTTAATGTGTCAAAGCACCTCACTTGAAATCACACGGGTTGAATTATGGATTTAATCAAGATCACCAATTTACAGTTACTTACTATGAGTGAAAGTTTGGTTATGATCTTCCATACTCACCTTCCAACTCAATGGAGTCAGCTATGGAGCAAGCGCCATGAACCACATAATGACCGGGACAAATAATGACGGTGTCACCCTCGTGGCAGGCATTTATAGCAGATAAAAGATCACTATGAAACTAGAAAACAACACATTATAAATATACATTTCCCAAAGTCACTTGGGTTACTTCAAACACCTTCATGTCTCATTTGAAAATGAATCCAAACTTTGTTTTTATTTATCTTTTCAATAGTGCATTTGGCTCGGTGTGCACCTCTGCATTGCCATCACTGAAAAAGAACAGTGCTTTACTATTTGGATCTCACAGAAAACCAACTCCAGAAACTTCCTGCAAACACTTTGTAGAATTGATGAACACTTGGAATTAATCAAAAGCAGTTACTTAGAGCAATCATTTCTTTTACCTGAATTTCTGTTTCTTCTCTGCAAGACTCCTCACAAAACCTGTCCCTGAATAGAGACCGCAGCAGACCTGTCTTCATGGTGGAGGAAACCACATGGGTGACCTTCTGGCCGTTTTGACGAGCACCCTTGGCTTGGATATTAGAATTCTTCTGATAACCAAAAACATATCTTAAAAAACAAAAAAAACAAAACAAAAAAACAAGAGCCATCAGTTCTCACTAAGATAGCTAGTAAGATGACATGCTAAATAATTAAAAACAATAAGACACATACCTCAACAAAGGATTCTCAATGAGTTTTAGCTTCTGTTTCAACTGTTCAATCTCTGAATACAAATTTAACCCTTCCACCATGGAGATATTTTCCTGCTCAGAATCAGAACTGCAATTTGACAAACTGCTTCTCAGATTTAAAAATTTCCTATAACTCTCTTCACATTGAGACAACAGATTATGGTAGTCAACAATCAATCCTGAGGGAACTCGATCTTCAAGTATATCATAATACCTGAAAGATTAAAAGCAAATTGAAATCCATTCCCTTTTCTAATACATTTTCCTATCATTAGGATTTGATTTACTCCTTCAAAACTCAGCTTATTTTTTTAGATTCAGCTTATTTTACCATTATTTTTAGCACTCTCTTTGTCTGCAAGTCACCATTCTTAGGTCACTTCTTACTTTTTTATTCTTCCTCTTTAGTTAACCTATATGCATCTAAAGATAATCTGCAAATCCACTTTCCAAACAACAAACCAGGGACCATCACTGATTGATGTGTCAGATTGAACTGTGAAAACCAAGTTCAAGTTTTAAAGAAAGTCCCTTAGCATTTCTGCAACCATGTTAATTAGCACATTTCTTATTATATGGATACTTTGAAGTCTGGAAATAATACATCAACAGTTGCATATCAGCTCCCTACGTTTTTGCATAGCATATTTTGAATTAGAAAGGCAAAACACACATAATATAAAATCAAAACAATATGGTTTGATTACTTTTAAATGTTGCCTATTGGACAGCTCTTCTATAAGCACAGGAAACTTTTCCCATACATCTGCCAATATTTCTATCATACCATTTTCTCCATCAAGTGTCATAGTTTCTTCTCCATAACAACAACAACAAATTATCCCTTAGGTTCTCAATACAATATTAAATAATCATTGTTAGTACATGCAAGAGTGTCAAATCAGAACATTTTTTTTCTTCAGGTAAAGATCAAATATGCCAGATACATATGATATTTATCTATAATTAAATTTCACATCTATTAAAATTAACCATTGCTGCTTAAGAACAACCAGAACAAACTTAGAAAATATTTCGTCTCTTAACAATATCTAGGATTCATAATGTACTAGCTCAGTTCAATCTTATTCAGTGAACTGAATACACAGTATTAAGGGTCCCAAACGGCTAGGTGTTGAGATGCAGGGGGAGAAATGAGAAATACAGGAGACAGATTGTTGGAACCAGGAGGCCTTTCATAAGCTGATAACTTATTTCAAGCAAGTCTATTAAAAAGTAGAGCATCTTATACACTGTTTGCAAGGGGCCAAAGCGCCAAGAACAGCAGAGAACTAAATTAGATAATGTTGACAAAGAAAACAGAGAATTCCTTAGATACAACAACCTTTACAGACACCGATAACCATAGCCCTTCAGAGGGGAAAGCCAGGTTTCCAGGAGCCAAAATCGTAACTCCTTCAAGGCCCTGGCATCAGTCCTATATTGGAATCTTGCCAAGTTTACCCCTGGGTAAGGACACAGAACTAGAATTCCCTGTTCCCTTTTTCTTTTCATTGGGGCCTCTGAAGAAGTCTTGGAGCAGCCTACATCCCAACAATTCAGATTTACAAGCTTTTAATATGGAATTCTTAAAACTCTATTTTTAAGTTAAATTTAGTTCATAAATAGCCAGGCATGGTGGCATAGGCTATTATCACAATACTAGTGGGACTGAGGTAGGACAATCACAAGTTCAAAGCCAAATTGGGTCATAGAGTTTCTATCTCAAAACGAACGAACAAACAAAATCAAAACAAGTCAGACTACAAGTGTTCATGTAAACCGGGCGGTGGTGGTGCACGCCCTTAATCCCAGCACTCAGGAGGCAGCGGCAGGCAGATCTCTGTGAGTTCGAGGCCAGCCTGGTCTACAAGAGCTAGCTCCAGGACAGGCTCCAAAGCTACATACAGAGAAACCCTGTCTCGAAAAACCAAAACCCCAAAACCAAAACAAACAAAAAAAGTGTGCATATATACACACACAATGCAGGTGTCTGTTTTCCCACAATGCTTTTTTAATAACTTGGCATGACTACACTATTGGTGCAACAGAAGCTATTGTGTGTGTGTATGTGTCTATCACATCAGTAATAAATACTTACAATCTCAATCGAGGTTCAACACATCTGACAAAATAATCATACTCATCCTCCTCTTCTTCATCCCAACTCCTCCAAATATTTTTGTAGAAAAACCTGAAAAGAAGCTTAATATCAATCAAATTCAACTGCTGGTTCAAAAGGTAGGTGCTGTGGTTTGAATATGAGATGTTTACCATAGGCTCAAGTGGGTTAACACTTGGTTCTTAGCAGGTGGCAATGTTTGGGAAGGTTCGGACCGTTTAGATTGAGTCTTGTTGAAAGAAACATGGGGCACAAAGCTTTAAGGTTTTAGCCTGGCTATACTTTCAGTTATTTCTCTGCTTCCATCATGCCTATCTATACAAGGCTTGGGGATGGCATTATACTGCTGCCACCTTCCTTACTATGATGGGCTATGTCTATGAACAGCAAGCTAAAAGAAACCTTTTTCCAACTAAGTTGCTTTTGTTGGGGCACTGTGTCATAACAAAAAGGTATAAAATCTTAGTTTTACATGTCTTAAAGATTTTTATGTCTTAACAGCTGGAATTATGAAAAGGTGAGAGATAAACAGGAAATCAAAGCAATCCTACCTGCCAACAAATCAAGTAAACATTATTTTCTACGATATGTCAATTTTGGGTATTTGCTACAGTTGACATTCATGAGTCACATAAAATAAAGACCCTCAAATAAGTTTCTTTACAAAATTGTAATATTGTTGTTAGGGTGATTTGTTTCTGTGTGTTTTTTTTTTTTTTTTTTTTTTAAAGTGGGGCTAGGTTTTGTCTGTTTAGCTTTTTGAGACACAATTGTGTACTATAGTCCAAGCTGGCTTTGAACCCTTAATCCCCCATCTCATGAGTGCTGATATTATAGGTGTGTGTCATCAGATGCCCTGGCAAGACTTACATTGCAACACAACTATCTGCTGACCATCAGTAACTTGATAGATGGCAGTGTCATTTGTTTAGGTAGTAAAGAAAGAAATTGGGGTTTAAATAAAAGTTGTTTTAAATGTATTTCAGGTGAAATGCTGATTTGGCCTCTAAATGAGTAATGTCCCATGGGTAAATCAATGTAATATTTCCTTCTTTCAGAGACAAGGGATAAGATATAACAACAGATATAAATCTAGTACTTACTGGTAAGATCTATTGCTTTTATTAAAGCAGTGAATGTGATGATATAGAGATATAAAATAAAGCATTAGATCCCAACCACGACTACACATTAGAGTCCCCTGTATACTTTCAAGACTTATATTTCCTAGTTGGGTGGTGGTGTATATCTTTAGTCCTAGTACTTGGGAGGCAGAAGCAAGTAGATCTCTGAATTTGAGGCCAACCTGGTCTACATACTAAGTTCCAAGTTAGCAAGGTTTACATAGTGAGTCTATCTCAAAAACAAAACAACAAAAACTTAATCTAAATCAATAAATCAGAATCTCAGAGGGGAAAGAAAGATCTATATTTTCTTTAAAACTCCCCAGATGTGTTAACATATTATCGAAAAATTTCAAACATATATGATAAAAGAAAACACAGACAATATGAACAGCAAGTTCAAAAATTCAGGTAATCTCCCCCCCTTCTACCCAAGTCACTTATCCATCTTCTCTCCTGTATCATGTTAACAGTGAATTTCTAAATCTCAGACATACTATTCGTTCATTTTGAGCATGTATCTTTAAAGCACTTCTGCTTTTAAAGCATGTAAGCTTTAAATCCCTTACATGCAAACTCCCAATTTCACATATTCTTTCATATTCCCTTGTAGTATGTTGGTCAAATGCCTCCTACTTTCTCTACTTGGTAAATATATTTAAATTTTTTATCTAGCTCAAATATTACCCATACTAACACAGTAGTAGATATATATGCATCAGTCACTGTGCATCTCTTCCAGAGTTTACTCTTTCAAAGCAGAAAACTAGAATGGCCCTCACACATCAGCCTCCTTTAGATGCTCAAGTCCCAGTTGCTCTTTCTCAGTTTCTGTCCTGTCCTATGAATGCCCCGCTCTAGTGCAAGCACATATGTTTGCTTCTCCTGACCATGCTTCTTAACTGACCTCCCTATTCCATCTCCCTGCTTTTGTTTTACAGAAACAATGAATACTCTTCAGTGTTCTCCCACTGGTCTCTTATAGAAATAACTGACTGACAAACTCTGTACCTTCTGATCTACAAAAACATCCACTCTGGTTTCTCCTAGGACTGTGTTCTGAACATCTTAATCTCACTGACATCCTGCACTTGTCCTGCTTCCCTAGCTAACGTTTCAGATTCAAGTTCATATGTCTTTCTCTAAGAAACAACCACGAACAGTCATCTCAACACAGTAATTCTTTTAGTACTCATGTCATTTCCAGTCATGTATATAAAAGTCTAGGTGCTAATCACTTTTTAGGGGTCTTGCTTTGATAAGGTCAATCTGAGCATAGTAAGTCTGGGTGTTAGGGAGGACTCAGTAAGATCAGTTTAAACCACTAAAGGAATCAAAAGTACAAAGTACCTTTTTAGACTATGAAACACAAAACAATATGACTGATATCACATTACCTAATCTTCCAGTTCCCAGCTAATTTTATCATTCTTAATATCTTTTCAAATGTATATTTCTTTGGAATTTTATTTGTGAAAGATAATTTGTTTAGACAACTAAGACTTACTATCACACCAAAATATACCATATCTATTTTCTCACCTTTCATTTTTTTTCTGTCCTATTACATTCAAAATTTATCAACCACAAGCCTTAGCATTCATTACTTAAACGCCTGTTGTGGAATATTCCTTTACATTGTGCAAAAATATGTTACTGTGATTGGTTTACTGAAAAGTTAAAGGGCCAACAGCTATGCAGGATTTTCGGGGCAGAGAGAAGACTGGAAATTAAAAAAAGGGGTGGGGGGGGAAGCCAGCCAGACTCAGAAAAAGCAGAACATGTAGGGTATAAAGTAACAAGCCATGAGCCACGTGGCAGCACATAAATGAATAGAAATGAGTAAATTTAAGTTATAAATAAGAGCAGGTTACAAACAAGCTTGACCTATTAGCTGAGCTTTCATAATTAATTGTTTATTTAGGAGCTGGCTGGCAGGACAGAGAAATATTCCCTACAAAAGGGAGTTTCTAAATTCATAAAATTAAGAATCCTTTATATTTTGTCAACATTTGAAGAATTTGAACAATAACCAAGAATTCCATGCACATCTTTCAACTTTTCAACAAGTTAGAAGTGATAAGGTATATTAAAATTTCTGTTTAATTTTTAAAAGACTTTCCTAGGGCGTGGATGTGTGGCTCAGAGCTGAAAACATTTCCTAGGAGTCATAAGGACTCAGGTTTAAGTATCATGACAGAAAAGGGCCAGAATTATTTCACCTAAGTTATAGTTCTGACCACAGGGTCACTTCAACATTCCTTTCTACCTGACATGCTCAATCGCAAGTGCCATCTGGTGAAATTCATGTGAGTCATCCGACACCACCCACAACTCCTGCAGAGGCAGCTGAAACTCCTTCAGGTCCAAAAGCTCCTTCACATTCGCCAAGGTAAAAGTGCTCAATTTAGATTCATAGACGCATGGCTCTGTGAGTCTCACTGCTGCCTTCAAAGCTGAAAAGTCCACATTTGTAACCTGAAATTCAAAGTAATGTTATTCATTTTAATACCCAGAAATCAAAATTGAAACACACATATAAAATACTCTTTATAACCCAGCTTTTTTGTTTTTTGAGACAAGTTTTTCTCTGTAGCTTTGGAGCCTGTCTTGGAACTAACTCTTGTAGACCAGGCTGGTCTTAAACTCACAGAGATTCACTTGCTTCTGCCTCCTGAGTGCTGGGATTAAAGACGTGCACCACCACCGCCAGGCTTAATCTACGTTTTATAGTATGAAATGGGTTAGAATGCCTTTTAAGAATAAAGAAAACAGAACTGGTTCTTAGCCTCAGCCTAAAATCAAGGTGAAAAATAAACAAGAAGATTTCTGGGTAAGATGGCAGAAAAGAAACTGCTTCTCTGAGACACAGTGAAAAAAAGTCTCAGAATGTTAAAAAACAGAATATCTCAAAGAGAAAGACAAACAGCACTATAGACTAAAACAGCAGTGATAGGAAAGCAGAAAAGTACTGAGAAAAAGGTGAATCGAGTTCTTTAGCAAGCTGGAGGGGAAACAGAAGCCTCCTCCTCCAAAAGGTAAGTAAGGTGGGTACCAGTAGAAGAGAATGAAGAGTTCTACCTCAGAACAAGCCAACAGTTTTCACAAGCCTTAAAGCCAGCTGTGAGTTTTGGTGAAGCAGTGATTCCTCTGGAATTCTACTCTATTACTCTGTATGACTTGGAGAGCAGAGGCCAGGCACCATGTTACTTATTTGAAACTGAGCTAAAAATCAGGGACCTCAGTATGAAGAACAATAAAGGAAGCTTGAATTTAACACATGCCACAAGCCCAGATGGAGGACAATTCTGGGTGCTAGCTGGAGAGAGATGGGTCAGATGCTGAAAAGTAGAAAAATGCTGGAGTAAAGTGCAGAGAAAAGTAGGCCTAGTCTCAGCTGTCAAAAGTAGAAGTTATCAACTGAGAATAACTCATTACCCTAAGTCTGAACTCAACAGGGCAATCAACCTCCAGAGTCACACATCTGTCATTCACTGCTATAAACTACAGCTCCATCCCTTCACCAGTGTGATTCACAGTGTCTATCTATCTATCTATCTATCTATCTATCTATCTATCTATCTATCTATCTATCTATCTATCTATGGTTTTTAAGACAGGGTTTCTCTGTGCAACTGCCTGGCTGTCCTGGAATTCTCTCTGTAGACCAGGCTGGTGTTGATCTCAGAGATCCACCTACCTTTGCCTCTCAAGGGATTAAAGTGTGTACCACTGCGGCCTGGCTGTGATTAATATTTAAAACTTTTAATGTACAGACAGGCTAAACCTATTCAAGAGTTCAGTGTAGCAGCTGTTTCTTACACTCTTAATGCATTGGAGAGATAACTACCAAGTATCCACCTCATGGGTATAAACTGGGAAACACCAGGAGGCTGACAGAATCTGCACAGCCCACTGGTGACAAAAGGCAAACTTCTAAATTAAAGACCGCTGTGGTGAACATCAGAACCTTGTCAAATACAGTCCCAACACCAGCATCAGCCACAGGAGATAAAAGTCCACAAGACCAGTGACTTTCTACCTCTCCCACCCTGTGCATATTACAGTTTCCAGTTTTACTATTATTATTTGCCCCTTATATTTTGCTGTGCCTCAGCCTTTTGTCTTTAGTATAATATCAGCTGTATTTTTATTTCACTATATTTTTAAAAATGGTTTTATTACTCCCCTTCGGACATTCAGCTGTTTGTGAACCTTTTTCATTAAAGGGTAATCTATTCCCCCCTTTTTGGGGTCTTATAACCCCTTCCCTCCCTTTTCTTTGGCAATACAGTTTTAGTAGTATTTACTGGTTTTGCTTTAAAAATAAATTTTAATTTTTATTCCTCTTTATGTATTTAGATAATTTTGAAATTCTCATCCCTGGAAGTAAAAACAAACTTTCTTTTTTCCTTGTTTTCACGTTTTCTAATTTCTTGCTCTTTCTTCTCCTCTCTCTCTCTTTTTTTCAGTTTATTTATTTATTTATTAAAGATTTCTGCCTTCTCCCTGCCACCACCTCCCATTTCCCTCCCCCTTCCCCATCAAGTTCCCCTCCCTCATCATCCCTAAGAGTAATCCGGGTTCCCTGCCCTGTGGGAAGTCCAAGGACCACCCACCTCCATCCAGGTCTAGTAAGGTGAGCATCCAAACTGCCTAGGCTCCCACAAAGCCAGTACGTGCAGTAGGATCAAAAACCCATTGCCAGCTGGGTGGTGGTGGTGCACGCCTTTAATCCCAGCACTCGGGAGGCAGAGGCAGGCGGATCTCTGTGAGTTCGAGACCAGCCTGGTCTACAAGAGCTAGTTCCAGGACAGGCTCCAAAAAAAAACCACAGAGAAACCCTGTCTCGAAAAAAAACCAAAAACAAAAACCATTGCCATTGTTCTTGAGTTCTCAGTAGTCCTCATTGTCCATTATGTTCAGCAAGTCCGGTTTTATACATGCTTTTTCAGACCCAGGCCAGCTGGCCTTGGTGAGTTCCTGATAGAACATCCCCATTGTCTCAGTGTGTGGGTGCACCCCTCGCGGTCCTGAGTTCCTTGCTCGTGCTCTGTCTCCTGCTCTTGATTTGGACCTTGAGATTTCAGTCCGGTGCTCCAATGTGGGTCTTTGTCTCTGTCTCCTTTCATCGCCTAAATGTTTTTCTTAGGGTTCACCTTCTTAATTAGCTTCTCTAGGATCACGCATAATAGGCTCAACGTCCCCTATTCATGGCTAGAAACCAAATATGAGTGAGTACATCCCATGTTCCTCTTTTTGGGTCTGGCTCACCTCACTCAGTATAGTGTTTTCTATTTCCGTTCATTTGCCTGCAAAATTCAGGAAGTCATCGTTTTTTTACTGCTGAGTAATACTCTAATATGTATATATTCCATACTTTCTTCATCCATTCTTCCATTGAAGGGCATCTAGGTTGTTTCCAGGTTCTGGCTATTACAAACAATGCTGCTATGAACATACTTGAGCATATACTTTTGTTGTATGATAGGGCATTTCTTGGGTATATTCCCAAGAGTGGTATTGCTGGGTCCAGGGGTAGGTGGATCCCGAAATTCCTGAGAAACCGCCATACTGTTTTCCAAAGTGGTTGCACAAGTTTGTATTCCCACCAGCAATGGATGAGTGTACCCCTTTCTCCACAACCTCTCCTCCCTTCTTTTCATTTACTTAACCTTGCTTCTCTTCTATTTTTCCCTTTTCCCAGTCTCTTTCTTTTACCTTATTAACTTACTATATACACATTTATCCTAAATAATTTTTAACTTCAAAGCACATTCTACATAAGTTTTCCCATTTTCTCCTTATGGTCAGCAGTGATGTATTAGTGGGCTTTAATCAATTTTAAATGTATTTCTATATCTTCTACAGTTCAGTGTTGAGACATCATAATTGTGTTCTCCTGACTGAGTGGTATTGGAAACTAAAACCTCAAGAGGAAGCTGTCCATGTAATATCTCCAAATAAAATAAAGATACTTACTAAACCAACAGATGTGAAAGTTCATCACAAAATGCACAAATAATTGGAAAAAAGTAACAAGATACTTCCAATAACACAACTTTTCAACTGCTAAGTTTAGACACTGAAATATTTAAAATGTCAGATGAAGATGTCAAAAGTTCACTGGTATAGGTATATATTTTATACAACTGTGGTCAAGAATCTAGAGAGATTGGCAAGGCTCAGCCGATAAAGGTGCTTGCTGCCAAGCCTGACTACCTGATTTTGAGGCCATGAATCTACAAGGTGTAAGGAGAGAAGTGATTTTCACAAGCTATGCTCCGGCTTCCACATGCACCACACAATGAATGAATTTAAAAATATATGAATAAGGAAAGAGATCATGAAAAGATCTGAGCAGTATAAAACAAAGAGGGTAAAGGAATACATGTGATAAGAAAGCAGAAGCTGGAACTAAGGGGGAAGGAGGGAACCATGTAGAAGGGGTGGGTGGGGAGGGCAACAGATGAGAACAAAGTATGCCACACATGTATGAGGATGCCAATATTATGAAAACTATCACATATAACCTTAAAATGATCAATGATTCCAAAGAAGATTAAAAACAAACAGATTAATTCAACTCAGGACCTGGAGAACAAAAGCAGAAACACAGAGGAAAGCATAGCAAAATGTCTTCATAAGAGAATTCAACTTACCTCAACAAGCACCTCAAACACATTAGTGTGCCAGACCGCCCACCATCCAGATGGTTCAAGGACCTTTTCCAAGAAGTTGACTGTGAATTCCTTTACCTCAGAGGCCTTACAGTCAGCTACAAATTAAGAATTAGAAGAATGAGAAGTTAATAAATTTACTTGAATTCATTTTCTCAGAACAACTGACAATCTGAGGACAATCTACTTATAAAATAAAGCTATATAAAGACAAATACTCACCTAAAATGTAATCTTGATAGGCTCTGAATCTCTCATAAAACAAAAGTTCATTTGTTGGGATAATCTGTGGAAAAATAATTTTTCCTTCTGGCATAAGAGTTTTTACAGCAGCACCTGGCTTAACATGACAGTTCTGATCACTGCATGGATCTGCATCCTGGAGTAAACCTAAAACAACATAACAAACAAACTCAACTATTTAGTTATTAGATAGTGTTCCTAATTGCAAGTCTATTTAGATAATCCAAACAAAATAAAAATAAGGATTTTTGAGGATGAATACTCTACAAAACCTTTCATGATCAGTAATATCACTAGTTATTGAAGCTTAAACATCTTGAAATGCAAATTATACTTCAAACAACCAGTTAGAAAATTTCAGATATTTTTGTGACTATCTGTGATGATTTTGGAAGCCATACAAGTTCTTTTTCAAAGGTAATGATTTTGATTTTCAAAGATATATTTTTTTCCTTGTATGTGTGTAAGCCTGTCTGTGGGGGTGAGTGTATTAAGGCCAGAGGTATTAGAACTCCCTGTATCTGGAGTTACAAGCAATTGTAAGTCACTCAGTGTGGGTGCTGGGAATCAAACTTATGTTACCCACTGCAAAAACAGTACACTAAGCTCAGCAGTTAGAAACACGTACTCTTACAGAGGCCCAGCACCCGTGTGGCAGCTCATAGGAAACCCAATGCCCTCTTCTGGCCTGTGCAAGCTGTTGTATGTTTGTGGTACAGATGAACCCGCACAAGCACACATACATTCACAAGAAAATCTTATATTAATTTCTAAAAAAAACTAGTAATAAAAAAGGAACTACATCCCTATACTCCTTCTCAAAAGGTATGTTGAGACCTCTATTTTCTATGAGTCTGTCAGTGGCCCCTCAAAAAACAGAATGAGATTCTTAAGATTGCATAAGATTTACTTGATTTACAACTAGATAGATTTCTAATTCCAGTGACTCTGTGTATGGCAAGAAGCAGAAAATGCAAACTACCTTAGACATGAGCTGGTGTAATTGGATTTCATAAGCTATGATTGGATACTAGCATATCTAATTCTATGTAATAAAGATTATTTTTGTAAGCAAAGTGATTACTAAATAAATAATGCCAATGATAGCTCTTAAGGCTGGCAGAGTGCTTTCCTGAGGTCTCAGTGAAGGTATGTGAACTTTTACTAGACTTTCTTTCCTTGACTTCCTTTATTTCCTACATCTGTTTTCCCCTTTCTATTTTCTTGTCTGTGAGGCCATCAGAATTATTGATTAAAGTATACCCAAAGGTAATTTCTTACTGTGATTGTTATAATGAGAAAGGTCCCCATAGACTCATATCTAAATGCTTGGTTCACAGTCGGAGGTCCATTTAGGAAGGATTAGGAGGTGTGGCACTGATGGATGAGGTGTGTCATTGGGGGCAGGTTTTGAGGTCTGGTCTTGTTCTCTCTCTCTCTCTCTCTCTCTCTCTCGCTCTCGCTCTCGCTCTCGCTCTCGCTCTCGCTCTCTATTTAATAAATGTGGAGAGAGAGTAGGCAGCCATGTCTTGTTCCTGATTTTCCACTTTAGATGGTTCTCCATTCACAGCTTTTATGTTCTATAAAGAACATTATTCCATAGCTGAACAAGACAAATTTCTAAAGCACATGATCATTAAGCTGAAGACTGTAAAGTCAACATTGTTGGTTGCAGATTTCCAAAGGAACATTTTATACTGAATAAAAGAAAACCCCACTCATTACAAATTTTTGTAATCTGTTAAGAATCAATGCCATGGGCTGGAGAGATGGCTCAGAGGTTAAGAGCACTGGCTGATCTTCCAGAGGTTCTGAGTTCAATTCCCAGCAGCCATATAATGGCTCACAACCATCTATAATTTGATCCAGCTCCCTCTTCTGGCATGCAGACTGAACACTGTGTAATAATAAATAAATATTTTTTTTAAAAAAAGAATCAATGCCACAGCTCCATCTGATGAACAAGATAACTGTTTTGTATTATGTGATGTTTTCACATATGAACTGTTAGAGAAGAGCTTTAGAAACAGATACTGAAAATATCTGCATATTTTAAGCAGTGAAGAACTGTCCAGAAACATTTTTATCTTTCGAAACAGGGCCACGGGACTGGAGAGATGGCTCAGCAGTTAGGAGCACTGACTATTCTTCCAGAGGACCTGGGTTCAATTCCCGGCACCCACATGGCAGCTTATAACTGTCTATAACTCCAGCTCCAGGGGGTCCGAAACAGGGCCATGCTTTCAACATTTGATTTCCAGAAACTGTAAACAACAGTGAATTACTACATATATTACAGAAAAAAAAAACTTGCTAATTTATACTGCTGTGCTGTCAGAAGACAAAAAACACACTTACAAACCACCTGAGATAAAAACACAGCATCACTAAATCAACCAAAACACAGAGAATTTGACTAATTCTGTATGATTAACTATTTGGAATTTGGAAAGTCATGGGAATAAATTAAAGTTCAAAGACTATCAAGGCCTGCTAGACCATCACTATGATGACTGATCTTTTTTTTTTTTTTTTGGTTTTTTGAGACAAGGTTTCTCTGTGGTTTTGGAGCCTGTCCTGGAACTAGCTCTTGTAGACCAGGCTGGTCTCGAACTCACAGAGATCCGCCTGCCTCTGCCTCCCAAGTGCTGGGATTAAAGGCGTGCACCACCACCATAGGAAGAACATCTTATATGCATTTTATGAAAATCAAATGGAATACATGAATTATTGGGAAAGTTTATGTGCACATGATGTATGTACGCACATGATCTAGTGCTCCTCAAAATAAAGCCAGAACTTTAGATTTCTATTATTGGACAATTTCATTCAAAGACAAGTTTTCCAATGAAGATATTATGGCTGCCATGTTGAGTTCAACTCCAAAAGCAGATTTAAAAGCTCACATAGAAGAAGCTAAACACTGTTTCCTAAAATAAAGACAAGAAATCAAACAGTATTATTTTCCTACCTATGAAAATGACAATCCTGTGTACACTATCCAACAGTTAGGGTGACCTGACAGCCGAAGGGATAAAAAAAAAATGAAAACCATCCTATCAACACAGAAACACAATTACCACTTGGGAAGGGATAACAGAGTTTATTCTGGAGCAAAATATAAGTACTGTCTTAGTTAAGGTTATTGTTGTCATGAAATAGCATGACCAAAAGCAACTTGGAGAAGAAAGAGTTTATTTCACTCATAGTTCCTTATAATAACCCATCATCAAAAGCAGTGAGGGTAGGACCTCAAGCAAGGTAGAAACTTGGAGGCAGGAGTTGATGCAGAGGCCATGGAGGGGTACTGCTTACTGGCTTGATCAGCATGGCTTGCTCAGTCTGCTTTCTTAGAAATCCAGGACCACCAGCCCAGGGATGGCACCATCCATAAATGACTGGCTCTCCCTGTCAATCACTAATTAAGAAAATGGCCTACAGATGGATCTTATGGAGGCATTTTCTCAATTGAGGTTCGGTCCTTTCGGATAACTCTAGCTTGTATAAAGTTAACAGAAAATTAGCCAGCGTACCCAGAAACACAGTTTTAGGTTAAGCCAAATTCTACATTCTGTGTGGAAGCAGTTTTGTTAAGCTTTTTTTTTTTTTAATATAGTAACAGAACAAACAACAACAAAAAGTCATAAATCAAGACATTTTCAAATACTTTGATGGAAACAAGAGTCAAGTTATAGGTGGGCATAGAACTCTCAAGTGTAAATGACAAATTCTGATAGCATTCTTAGCCCTCTGACTGGTAGAAACTAGTTAATGCATTCAAAATGCTGTAAAGCTGCACCTGCTAGCCATAGGATGTTAGATCTGACTTATTTGTTAATGATGGGATATTAGATCTGACATAGAGGTGGGCAAGGAGTGACTATTTAAAGTAGCCCAAGATAAACTACAATTAGGGTCCACAACTTCTCTGTCTCATTAAAATCAATCAGCCTTTGCACACATAGCTTCTTTCCAGGAGTTCTCATTCATATCACTGTACGCATATCTAAATTGCACACTTTAAGAGCAAAGCAGGGATATGGACTGATACAATTGCTACTACAGGAGTGCCTGAGTAACTACTAAAGAAACTGTTACAGAAACTATTTATGTTTTTCTCATATGCGACAGATACAAAAGAACAGCTTAAATGTAAATAACAGCCAAGTACTGGTCCTTGATGCAGTAATTTCAAATATTTTCAAGAAATATAATAAAGTCGTCTGTTAAAGGCATTTGTTTTTATATTTAAATTTTTAAAAAACGATTAAAACAAGGAGTTTTTTACTACCTCACATAGCTTCATTACATGGTGAGAATACTATGATCTACTCTAGTCTTCATGCTGTTCTTTAAGTATCTTTTGGCAAACATCTCTCGATGATCTTTTCCTGTCACTCCTGCTCCTACCACCAATGTGGTGGAATCACAGGTACCCATCATCACCCCTGGCTTGTAAGTTCAACTTTCTTATATTTCATATACAACGTAAAAATTTAGTTCCTTACAGTGCTTTAAAGCTGACTCTTCATATTATTGCATTTTCACATCAGAACTACTGGTTGTTTTCTAAGGGGGCAAACTGTACGTAAACAACTTTAGCTGGTCATAAAGCAGGTTAGTAGCAGAATTAAGTCACACCTATTTCTCTCTTTAACAGAAATGATTCTAGTACACATATAACTAAACATGTTAACATAAACAATCTTTAAGAAATTAAAGGGGGGGGAGGCGAATAAAAGAAATTAAAAGGGCCAGGTATAGTACTGTAGGCCTTTAACCCCACCCAGTACTTGGGAAGCAGAGGCTGGTGGAACTCTGAGTTCGAGGCTGGCCTGTAGGTCACCCAGGGCTATGTAGAGACCCTGCCTCGAAACAAAACAAAACAAAAACCAAAAACCAAAAACAGGAATTGGGGATGTAGCTCAGTGGTAGAGTGCTTTTCTAGCATATGCAAGGACCTAAATTGGCAAATAAAAATCAAGTTGGAAATAGGATCTCCAAGGTCAGGAACAAAGAACTTAAGGGTAAGAAAAACTGCGTTATTTCTATTACTGGATTCTACTCCAGTTCAGCTCTGCGGACTGCAGGCGAGCCGTCTGTCTTCAGTATTAAGGATAGATACTTCCGTCAGAGTTCAAGCTTGTTTTTCAAAAAGGAAAATGTATAAGATGGACCTTGGCTCAACAAATAAAGTGAGCACAAAGTTTCATGTGTCCTTTCCATTTGTGGACTCCAATTCCCTCTACTCTCCGGACTGAGCCAAGATGTCGCGAGTGGGCGCTGGCTGGCACAAGCTCCCCACGCAGACGGCCGGCCGCCCGCAGCCGTGGAGGCAGTCCTCCGACGCGGGCTGAAGTGCTCACCTTCCTGCCGGGGCGCCGGATCCTCCTCGGCCGCCAAGTCGGGGCTCGCTGGAACCATGGCTTCAGGATCCAGTAGCGCACCACTCATCCGCAGTTCTCCAGCCATTTCAAATGTACGCGGGCGGCGGCCGCGCACCCGAACGCGATGACGCAATCGCCGACGCTGGTTCGTCCGACAGAGGAGCCTCTCGGCTTCCAGTAACTCCCGAGAGTGCGTCAGCGCCACCTCGGGGATTGGCGGACTGTTCTGGGCCAAGCTCTTAGGTTTATCCAAACCAAAAAATAAAAAGAAGTTGAATGTTGAGATAAAATAATGATTTCTCAAAAACAAACAAACAACAACAACAAAAACAACAAGCCGAGCTTGGATGTTGAGCATAGTAGAAGAGGATATTGAAAACGAAGTGATTAAGATAACACCATCTTGTTTTGACTACATTTTATGTTTGCTTTAGAGCTCTCAACTCTGTCAGCCTAGGAAATACACTTAAGATTTGGGAAACGGGGAGCAGTTGGAAATTTTAATTAAAAAAGAATAAAAAAATACTTAAAAAAAGATTTCCATGGCCTTGACCATTGTCCAGATGCATTAACCGAAATAACTAGCAAGTTAGGTCTAAAATAACTACTATTCACTGTCAAGAATGAATGTTCCAAGGTTACTCTAACCCTTACGTAACTTTGGTGCGTCTTAGTAGGTTTTTGTCTTTAAAATCTATGTACCCCTGAGCTTGGGCACCAAGGGACTTTTCAGAGGTTTCAGTCTACAGTTGATCTGACCTTCAATAAAAAGGACTTAAAAGTTTTAACGGACTTAGTAAGTGTGGTTGTTAATTACTATCTTCAGTGGATCGTTACAAAATTTAAAAACAATAAAAAATAGCATATGCACATGCTTCAGCTATTAGTGCTATTACCATGGGAGAATCCCTTTAGGACTCAGAAGCTGGCTACAGGATGAAACTGTATTAGTATGTTGGCCTAAATTGTTCTGTCACCAGCAAGAACTACCAGACACTGGGAAATTTCAAGCAATATGTTAAATTATATTTAGATGGGCTGTGGTAACATATGATTTTAATACCTGCACCCTAGAGGCAGGGACATGAGGCAGGTCTCTGGCAGTTCCAAGCCAGAGTGGTCTAAAAAGGCCAGTCAGGACAACATAGTGAAATCTTGTCTCAAAAGTTATATTTAGTATGCAAATTTATTAATGTTTAATAATTTAAACTGTAACCAACAATAATAACAAATATTTTCTATACAAAATACTGTGAGCAAGTTTTATCTGCAATATCTTATTTAAACTTCAAAAAGTATTCTATGGAGTTGGAAAGATGATTCAACCGATGAGATACTTTCTAGGCAAGAATGAGGGCCTATGTTTGGTTCCCATGACCACAAAAAATACTAGAGATGGTGGTGGGCATTTGTAACCCCAGTGTTGGAGGAGAGATGGTTAAAGGCAGGGGACCCTGGATCTTACTAGTCAACAAGTCTATCTAAATTTAGAAAATTCAGGTTCAGTGAGAGACCTTATCTCAAAAATTAATATGAGAAACAATCAATAGAAGAAGACCCAAGACCTTAATATCTGGCAACCACTTGTATGACCAAACACCCACGTGAACATACATGTACCACTGACACATAAATATATAAAAATTGGTACTTAAGTGTTTTCTAAGTCTTTGGTAATTTGTCTCACTACTGCCCACTAAGTTGCCCCTTTTCTTTTTTTAATTGATATTTATTGAGCTCTACATTTTTCTCTGCTCCCCTCCCTGTCTTTCCCCTCCCCCTTTCAACCCTCCTCCAAGGTCCCCATGCTCCCAATTTACTAAGGAGATCTTGCCTTTTTCTACTTTCTACTTCTCATGTAGCTTAGATCTAGGTAAGTCTCTCTTAGTGTCTGCATTGTTGTCTAAGTTCTCTCGGATTGTGGTTTGTAGGCTGACTTTCTTTGCTTTATGTTTAAAAACCACCTATGAGTGAGTACATGTGATTATTGTCTTTCTGTGTCTGGGTTACCTCACTCAAAATAATGTTTTCTGGCTCCATCCAATTTTCTGCAAAATTCAAGCTGTCGCTATTTTTTCTGCTGTGTAGTACTCCATTGTGTAAATGTACTTATCCATTCTTCAGTCAAGGGACATTTAGGTTGTTTCCAGGTTCTGGCTATGACAAACAAAGCTGCTATGATTGATATCCAGGTCTTCTATTCTGTTCCATTGGTCCTCCTGTTCTTATGCCAATACCAAGCTGTTTTCATTACTGTAGCTCTGTAATAGAGGTTGATGTCAGGAATGGTGATGCCTCCAGAAATTCCTTTATTGTACAGGATTGTTTTTGGCTATCCTGGGTTTTTTTTATTACTACAACTGAGGGAGACATTTCCAGTCTACGACCAGCTGTTGGGATAACACCTGATCTAATAGTTCATTTAAACAAAACCTTAGATGGTGATAAAGATTTGAATAGCCCAAGAAAACTGACAGCTGAAGCAGAAAAGGAACTGACAATGATTGAGGAAAAATTACAGGAGGCACATGTGGATAGGGTGAACCCAAATCTTAGCTGCATCCTAGTCATATTGCCTTCCAGAATTTCTCCTACAGGGATTCTAATGCAGAGGGAAGATATTATTTTAGAGTGGATATTTATACCTAATAAACCAAGTAAAAAATTAAAAACTTATGTGGAAAAAGTCTCTGAATTAATTATAAAAGGTAAACTGAGACTTCGTCAACTAGCAGGTATAGACCCAGCAGAAATTATAGTGCCTTTTACTACTGAAGGTTATGGGAAGACAATGAACCATGGCAAAGAGCTTGTGCTAATTTTTTGGGAGAAATTAATAGCAACTATCCCAAAAGTGGTAGACTTAACCTCATAAAGAGAACTTCTTGGATTCTTCCTAGAATTGTACGTGATGCTCCAATAACTGGAGCCCGTACGTTCTATACTGATGCAAATAAATCAGGGAAAGCAGGTTATAAGTCAGATGAATTGAGGTGGAACAAAGCCCTTATAATTCTGTCCAGAAGGCAGAATTATATGCCATTCTTATGGTGCTAAGGGATTTTAAAGAACCTCTTAATATAGTTACAGATTCACAATATGCAGAAAGAGTTATCTTGCATATTGAAACCGCTGAATTTATACCAGATGACACAGAGTTGACTTCATTGTTTATCCAGGTACAAGACATAATCAGGAACAGGCTTTGTCCGATGTACATAACACACATCCGGTCCCATACAGGTCTGCCTGGTCCTCTAGCACAAGGCAACACTGAGATTGATCAATTATTGATTGGAAGCGTGTTGCAGGCCTCAGAATTTCATAAGAAGCATCATGTCAATAGTAAAGGCCTAAAGAAAGAATTTTCCATTACATGGCAACAAGCTAAGGACATTATAAAGAGATGTCCTACTTGTTCTTTCTATAATCAAACACCGTTGCCTGCAGGGAGTAACCCAAAGGGTACTAAGAGAAATAAAATCTGGCAGATGGATGTGTTCCACTTTATGGAATTTGGTAAATTAAAATATGTACACCACACCATAGACATGTATTCAGGTTTTCAATGGGCTACTGCCCTGAGCTCAGAAAAGGCTGATTCAGTAATCACACATCTATTGGAAGTGATGGCCATCATGGGAATACCTGCACAAATAAAGACAGACAATGGTCCAGCATATGTATCTAAGAAAATGAAACGCTTTTTTGCTTATTATAATATAAAACACATTACAGGTATACCACATAATCCCACAGGTCAGGCAGTTATAGAAAGATCAAATCGTACTATAAAGGATATGCTGAACAAACAGAAAGGGACCAAAACTACCCCCAGAAATAGATTACATAATGCTTTATTGACCTTGAATTTTCTTAACGCTAATGAGAAAGGAACGACAGCAGCAGAAAGACATTGGATAATGGAAAAGTCTGCTGAACTAAATCAACCAATTTATTTCAAAGATGTGCTGACCTCTCAATGGAAGCCAGGAGATGTGCTACGTTGGGGAAGGGGTTTTGCTCTTGTTTCCACAGGAGAAGAAAAATTATGGATACCATCAAAATTAATAAAGGTTCGATTTGAAGAGGAGAAACCTCTTGGAAAGGAGAAATGACAACTCATCCACAATGATGATATTCCTACAGGTGGTAAGAAAAACGTATAGAATGGGGACAGGGTTCTGTTCTTATTGCCACAGGAAAACACTCATCTTTGAAAAATTTAAGGGATCCTGGATATTTGAATACTGACAGATGGAAAAATACCTGCCCAATAGGAACTATCAAGAAAACTGAATAAGTTGTGTAAGTAAAATATACTAAACCATATTTCTAAATTTATAGAGCTGGTTTTGAAGTTGGACTCTGGCTCAGTCCCTCTCCAATTCCAAGCCTGTTGGTAAGGGAAAAACCCAGAGTTTCTGGAGTTTCTGTCTCATGTCAAGAGCCATGATAGGGGACAGAAAGAAATATGAGTTTAGAAAACATCTTTGCTTTTCTTCATATCTATCATACTTTTCATTGAATATATCTATCATGCCTTTCATTGAATATATATATATATATGTGTGTGTGTGTGTGTGTATGTCTATATGATTAATGTTTAAGTTTTTCACAATGAACAATGAGTTTTTCTGAAGTGACATTTAAAGTTTCCAGGAAGAAGATGGGGCCCCATAACAATGACTCCACCTGATTGATATGACGTCATGATACTGATAGCACTACTACAAGACCTGTTTTGGGTACCAGCTGCACAAGACGATCCCAAATTGGTTAGCTGAAATGGTGCACATCTTATACAACATTCTGGCCAGACCTGCACCAAATACTCAGAGAATATTTGCAATTTTAAAAGACATTGATCTTGAAATTTAACCATCATTTTACTTTCACAGGATCCCCCAGAAAGAACGTCGCCCCCATGACAGCTGGAAGTAACTCTAGAGGACGACGTCCCCTCTCCCAGTAAAGTTTGCCCTTGGGTTTAGGGACATCATTTAGGGGTTGATTATAATTGGTATATGGTTGAGGGTTGGGGAAGGAATTTTATAAGCTCAGGGATCATTTGAAAAAAAAAGAGGGATAATAGATTGGTACTTGTTGGTACTTGTGAGTTATTGTTTTGAGACAAATGTATTGGTATTGATTCTTATATATTGATACAAAGTGAAATTATATTGACTATTGTATGCATGCATGTTTCTACCTCTGTTTAAAAACATTTTTTATGTATTGACATATATTGTATTGACATATATATTGTATATATTTACCATATTGCAGTGTACATTTCTACCTCTGATTAAGATACTTACATATTGCTTGTGTATTGATATATATTTACCATACTGCAATGTATATTTGTACATTGTTTATATTTGGAGGTCATTGTCCTCATTTGTTTCACAGTTGTTTATTGTCTTGGTCTTTAAGTTAGATAGGTATTGAGAATTATATAGATCAATAGTATTCTAAGTTTGTCATTTATAATTAGACTAATCAGGTTCTTTAGATACATAGAGATTATACTCAGTATAGATAGATAATCTTCAACCTCTTCAAAGAGCTGTAGAAAATGGCCTTTAATCTAACTCAGAGTTTTGTGGTAGTGAGACACAATTGCTCCTGGCAACACTGCTCTATTCCCGAGAGAATGTTGAGCACCAAAGACACTCCACCTGGAGCCTTTCTTCTTGGCTGAACTGGCCTTTGGCTAAAGAAATACCCATACCTCAACCACTGACAGAAATACAGAGTCTCTGTGAATGGAAAAAACAGGACTGTCATATCCTGCCAAGACAGGGTAAGATAGTTTTGACAAGTTTCTTGCCTTTGAAAATGGTATGTCAGTTATGTTAGGCCTTAGCCAAAGTTGGTTGCTTCAACGCTGCAAACGTGACCTTGGGTGATTGCCCAGGTAGCTAGTTGTCTCTGTGATTTGTTGCATGTTTTGGAAGTTGTTGGATTGCACTTCCTAATTACTCAGGTAACATTATTTCCCTTCTCAGATCTTCAATGGGGTTGAAGACTATATAAATGTAGTTACTTTCGACTCATGACTTAGCCAAGCTATTTATTATATAAGACCTAAGCTACTTAGAATAGGATATTTGTACTTATTGTATATAATTTCATAGTAGGTTTAGAACTCTCTTACTTAAACAAAAGGGGGAGGTGTTGCGGGAGGTCCTTCTGCTCCTCCAGGCAATAGCCGCTGAGATACCAGCCCATTGGGGCGTGGTCTCTTTCCCTTTAAAAAAGCGGCTACTTCCCTCCTCGCTCTTTTTACTTCCTGCTCCGGTTCCAGCGACTAGACTTCTTCCTAATTGCGCAGAGGGCTGTTGTCTGGGACGGTGATTTGTAAGTTTATTCCCCTTTAAATAAATACCACCCTATTAATCACAATTTCAAACTGGTGTGGGATTGTTTATGACTTGCGCCTTCATCCCTCAGTTGTAGTAATATATGTGGATTCTGAAAAAAGTGAGTTTAACGCCACAGGCTTCTAGGAATCTGTCTCTAGAGTTGCAAATTCCTGAAAGTTATCTCAGAAGAATCTAGAGGTCTGAATATCACAGGTCAGCAACAATGTTTTTGGTGTAATAAGTGAAAGAAAAAAAAAACCCAACAAAAATTCTTCAAAAAGTGTTTGAATATCATTGTGAAGTTATTTTTAAGTAGAGCAGATAAAGTGTACTTTCAAAGATTTTGTTGGGATCAAAACCACCATATGGTTTTTTTTAAAGTTCTTCGTTCTCCTGTGTCACCCTGTCAAACGCAACTGTTCCATATCCATTGTCTTATTCTGTTTACAGCTTTCACTTGAGAATTCTAACACCACCCCCACACATGCTGTTTCTCTCCTCCACTTGACTCTCTGCATCTTGTCTGTTCTTTTATTTCCCTTTTACTTTCATATTTTTTTTGCTTCAGTTTCTCCATGCTTTTCTATGTTTGATTTTAAAGCAATTCAGTTTCAAAACATGCAATTTGAGAAGGCCCTTTTCTATCACACAATTCCCCCCTTAAAAATGGGTACAAATCAACTTGTTGGCTTCTAAATGACTCACATTGTGAAGTTTTTCCCCTTTGCATTTGGCTTTTGGACAAGTGAGACTATGTTTTAAAAAACCTTGATCCAATTTTTGTAGTACCTTCGTATTTCCAATTGGATGGAGTACTGGCTGTCAAGGTTTTCATGCACGGATTTCAGAATAATTATTGCCTCAGAGATGACAAATCAACCTATAAATAATGTTCTTTCACAGCTTAAAATTACACACCAAATAATCATGAAAGTGGCTTCTCAGACACTACACATCAGCAACTTTAAATACTACATGAAAATCTGGTCTTAGAACTTAATGACACATATTCTTTTAATGTCCTTTTTTTACTAGACTATTAGAAAGGTTTTTATTTAATATTCATGTTACACTTTCTTTTTTTTTTTGAGGATTGCAAATGGGTGGCACTAAGTAACTTCCTAACATTTTCAGCAAATAGGATAAATTTATTATTTTGGAAGAAAAATCAAACAGTGGAATGCTCTATTTTTTTCTTTAAAGGGTCAAATCACAGGAAGATGTCATTCTATGAGAATTCCCTGGTTTCGGAGACCATGTCTAAATGACTTTAAACAATGACATTTACATATAAACAGATCATTTCCAAATATTTTTTAGATGTGAAATATACCCACAGAGTGGGGTTTTGGTACAAGAAGAGACCTGCATGTATTAGTTTTGAAAATAACCAGGAGCTCTGGGTTCTAAGTAGAAAAGAATGAAAGACAGGCTACTTTAAGCAAATTAGACAAGTAAGCATATTGGTAAGACTAAGAAAGTTCATATAACAGCAGATGAGCATTGTCCAGTAAGTATGTTTTTAGCTAAATTATATTGTGGGATATGTATACACTGTGTGAAGATATATTGCTATGATTGGTGTAATAAAAAGTTGAATGGCCAACAAACTAGACAGGAGGTATAGGTGGGATTTCTGGGGAGAAAAAGGAAGAGGAGGAGGAATCCAGGCATGTGAGAGATGCCATTGAGAGACAGAGGAAGTTGGACATACATAATGAAAAACAGGTAAAAAGTTGTATGATAAAGCGTAGATTAATAGAAGCATGTTTGTTTAAGTTATAAGAGCTAGTGGGACCAGCCTAAGCTAAGTCTGAACTTTCATAATTAATAATAAGTCTCCATGTCATTATTTGCAGACTGGTGGTCCAAATATAGTCTGACAAGAAAGCTTCCTACAAAATTATAAGGAATCATAGGGAATAAAGCCACAATCAGAGCAGATAAACATATCTGTGCAAGGGATGCAGGCAACAGAAATTTAAAAACCACAGGCATTTGTGTGTGTGTGTCCTCAGTTCTTTCCATTTTCTTTTCAAATCTTGAAAGTGGTTTACAAATGAGCTCCACACCCAGGTTTAGCATCTGAGTTTGTACTGCAAAACAAAGTCAATAACTTAAACAAACAAAGTTTCCCCTCCCCTTCCATTGTGGTTTTTCTTCCTTAGGGATCTTCAATCACCAAACAAGTGAGCAGGGTCAGATGGTTTGTGGATTGATGGAGATAGCTCACCAGGAGACAGCTTCAGTGAGTCAACTCAGCTTTATTCTAGAGTATAGGGAATATATAGGATTGGGGATGGTAGTTGAGGAATCATCTAATTTGCATTAAACATCATGCTTCTATCATAAAGCTCCTAGAACAAGTCTTAGTTATCATATGTGAAAGCATAGTCCTATTGTAAATCTCCTAGCACAATGTCTAATTATCATATGGGCATTGGGGGAAGATCTCTAGCAGAGAACTATGCCAAGGGTCACACTGGAGATAAATCAAACATCTGGGCTTAAGGACAGTTTTGAGATAAGGTCACCCTCTGGGCGTAGAGACCTCCAAATAAGGGCAGGTATAGAGCAGGAAGTCTCGGTGGGGAGGGAGCTCTCCATATTGCTGAACTTGGAGCGAGTTGCTAGGCTATATTAGACTGTAACTTCTGACTAACAGGGCCTCCAAACTCCAAACACTTTTCTCAGTTTCTTTGTTTCTAAAGTAATTATCTTTCTATCAGATCAAATCAAGCTTTGGAATTGGCACTGATTGTCAAACAATTTTAAGAGTTCATTAAAAATGAAAACATAATCAACAGCATCCAGGTATATGTCTCCACTAGAGTTGAGCAACCCCACTGCAGCAAACATGCAACATAACTGAAGCACAAGAAAAAGACCTTAAAATAGCCTAAATGAATATGACAGAGCTCCTTATAGGGGAAATGAATAAATGTTTAGTTTTTGTTCTATATTATTATTATGTTATATTTTATTATTATCCCTTAGAAGCCTGTTTGTTTTCTAATGAGAGACAGAAATGGGGTGGAACTGGATAGAGGAGAAATGAGGAGGAACTAGGGGTAATACAGATATATATTATGTAAAAAAGAATCTATTTTCAAAAAAAGGGGTGAAGAAACAAAGCAAAGCAAAACAAAACAAAACAAAAGACATGAGTAATATTTCTACCCACTGCTGTGCAGGATATAAGTACAGTTTTCTATTAGCAAATTATTAACATGTTTTTCAACAAAAGATTCTCTTAGTATCTCTGTGACTAACAAGTAGTTTAAGAATTAGAAGGCTGTCAACCAGGAATCTATAGTTGTACACTGGAGAGAGGAGTTGAGGAAAAATTTCATCAGGCAACTCTGGGGTGAGGGAGCAAACACTAAGAGCTTCTGAAGACAAACTTTATTCCATTTCTTAAAATGTTCAAGGAGACTTAAGGTGATTATAATGCCAAGTAATAAATGTAATTATCTCTCGCTGTTTTTGGAGTTTGGCTTTTATTCTTTAGAAAGTTGTCTCATGGTTGTCATTCACTCATCCATTTGCTACTCATCCATTCATTTATTATGTATTAGAAACTCACAGTATACCATCCCAACGCTGCAGACAAAGCAGGGGACAAAGGAGACAGGGTAGTTTCTCTCAGAAATTTTTGGATTATTTCAAATGGGTTGAAGCAGAGATGCCAGTGGCAGGGGCAAGAAGTGCAAACAAGGAGGCAGGCAGTGCCATGCTGATAGCAAAATGGAATGAAATTCACAGACAGGGAAGAGTGAAGGTGACCTGCAGCTGGAGGACAGAAGCAAAAGGAAAAAGGACAGAGTCCAGCACAGGAGCAGTTTGTGTTGTGTTGTAGAAGCAGAGGAGAGTGACATGCTTGAATGAGAAAATTGTCACTTCTGCTAACTCATGCTGAATAACTGTCATCATTGGAATACTCACTGTTTTAGGTTCTGGATTAGATTATCCACATACTATCTTACAACTTCTTCCCAGGACCCCTAAGGGCATTGGTTCAGTTTATATGGAAAGGCAATGAGATCTTGTGAGTGTGAGCATTGTCCCCAAGGTTACATAGATATGATGGTTGGGATGGAAACTACTTTGACTGCTGTGATCCTGGACCCTGTGCTTTTTTCAGGGTATTGCCTTTGAGCTCTCAAGAAAATCAAGAATTTGAATTGCATTCCTGTTAGTGAGTTGACAGTTTAGTGGGTATTGTGTTTGCATTCTGAGCATAAATTGGTTTAAATTAGGTACTCCTGAGACATATCTGGAGCTGTCATTAGCCCTTATTCATAAAAGAATAAATAAAACCTAGTTGAATAGACCCACCAAAGGGTCTAAGTAAAAAAACATACTCTTTTTAAGGAATGTTGGGCACATATTAGAATAATAAATTTTAAGACAGATGGTGATCTTAATGCAGTCATTGAAAGACATAAAAGAATACATTTGTGTAAAGACGCTCTGGGAATGAGCTAACGTGAAAGATGTCTGGGGAAGAGTGATATGAATGCAGTGTACAATGACCTCAGATGGCATTTCATCAGAGAAGTCCAGTGAGGTGGGGCTGAACTTTAAAACATCACCTGATATGTTAGTGACAAGGCTCAGTAAGTGATGATGGTGCTTGTGGCCTGGTTACTAAGTAAGGACTCTCAACAGAACTGAACAGAGCTGTAGTAGGAGCCGCAGGCCTGCTTTTCGTCCTGCCCGGCTCCTGCACGGCTAGCTTTACACCAGAAATAACGACATACAAACTGTATTCTTTTAAACACTGCTTGACCCATTTCTGTTCATGTGTGTAGCACCCCAAGGTGCGCTTACCGGGAAGATTCTAGCCTACGTCCATCTTGGGTCAGAGCTTCATCGCATCTGCTCTGGAGAGGAGAGCATGGCGTCTGTCTCTCAGAGGAGCTGCCCTGCATCTGAGCTCACTTCCTCTTCCTCCCAGCATTCTATTCTGTCTACTCCACCCACCTAAGGGATGGCCTATCAAATGGGCCAAGGCAGTTTGTTTATTGACAAATGACCTTCCTCCATCACAGAGCTATGGGGTGAGGTGAGGACAGCAGTTCTTAGAAACCATCTCTAGTCAAGAACAAACATAGAGGTGCCGGAAGAGAGACAGAAAATTACTGCAGTGAAATGGTCCATGTGGAAATGGCCCTCACTTCTGCTAGACTGAGATCCATCTGATATCAGGCATCTCGATTCTGGAAAGTGAATATCACTGTTGGTCTTGCTGCCTGAAACTCTATGGCAGGTGACAGCCACTAACTGATGCAGCAGAGAGCAGTTCTCTGTGCTTCCATGATGTCAGGGAATCTATCCTGGAAAAGGCAGTTTTAGGGAATGGCACTAATGTCTATGCAGAGCAGCAGCCAGGTCAAATAGCTATAGAATTGAGAGGAGAGAAGATGATTTGTAAAAGTGCTGATGGGAAATGGTTGCCTTAGGTAGTCACCACTTCCAAGATATGGTGGGAAGAATGTGAAATTTTTGACAATACTCTTATTGTGCATAGTTCCAGTCAGCTTTTGAGTTGAGCAGCAGAACTTGAAGGCCATGGACTCCTGCTCTACCAAGCAAGAACACCATATGGTACAGCATGATTAATAAAAACCCAGAGACAGATATTGGAGTTCAACCTGAAGACCAGAGAAGCAAAGCAGCCAGTCACTGGTTCTTACCTTGACCTCAGTCCAAAATGGTGATCCTGTCTCCAGGAATCCTCAGAATGAGACTGAGAGACATGAGGTCGACATTTTCGGACCGAGGTAGAGGTAAGAGCCAGCGGCCAGCTGATTCGCTTTTATGGTCTTCAGGCTGAATCCCAATATCTGATTCTTGGTTTTTATTAATCGTGTTACAACAAGGAGTTTGATAAACATAAGAGATTAAAGTCAATAGAGGTTTCAGCTTGGATGTGAATATTGGATATCTCTATAATATTTTTGTTTTGATTAACTTTTCCTTTTCCTTCTTTTCTTCTTTCCTTCCTTCCTTTCTTCACTTCTACCTTCCTTCTTTTTTTCTTTTCTTTCTGCTTCTACTGACTGTTAGAAAACTAAGACTTTGGATACCATTTCCCACAAAACAGCTCTAAAGATAAACCGAGTTGAAATTACATATGTTGACCACTAGGTGGCACTAGTAGCCTGCAGAATGAACTTTCTTTTCCAAGTAAACAATGAAAATAAATAGAAGTATTACTTAAATAAGTAAATTGAATTATGAAAGACTTTATGCAAATGCTACTCAGATATCTAACAATATAATTTGATAAACATTCAGTGCCATCTTTAATCAGAGATTGTTTAAATTCTACCCTGTTCTCAGTCCATACACACATTATGAAATAAATGCTCCAAGAAAAGAGAAATTGAAGGCTGGTTTCCAGTTTATTGAACACAACCAAGTATTTGGCTTCATGTGAGTCTCTCTCTCTCTCTCTCTCTCTCTCTCTCTCTCTCTGTATGTGTGTGTGTGTACATTGGTGAAGGCTGGAAGTTGACTTTAGCTAATTCTTTCTATTGTCTTTTACCTTATATATTTGAAAGTGGGTCTGTCACTGATCCTGGAGCTAGACTTACTGGATAGGAAGGTTCAGGATCTTCCTGTGTTTGCCTTTCGGCACATAGCCTCCCTCACTGAACTCATAGGCTCACACTGCAGTGCTCAGCTTTGATGTGAATACTAGGGATTCCAACTCATACTTTCACAATGAGTACTCTACCCATGGATTCATCTCCCCAGACCCGACTTCACTTTACTATTATCTATCTATCTATCTATCTATCTATCTATCTATCTATCTATCTATCATCTAGTGATTTTCAAGCTGAAGCAGGTATCTATTTATATATAATCTAGTGGTTTTCAACCTGAAGCACCTGGAGATTTTGTTAAAACCCAATTTGCTGAGCCTCAGCCCAAGTCTGCTTCCTCATTGTGTCTGGAACAGAATTTTACCTGCACTCACTTTACACATGATGCTGATCCTGCCAGACCCAGAGTTCACTCTGAGATCCACTGGTCTCATGTATTTCGCATCAGCTCCAAACAGGAATCACTAGAAACTGGGGCATTTTTGATACAGAGGTAGATGGGGATGTACCTCCAAGTTTCCTCTCTCTTCGTTCTTCTATTCAGTGTGTTTGCTCCATCTGAAACTCAGCCTCTAACCGTGCATCCATTTCCCCATAATGATATGCATCAAAAAGTCTTCCTGAACCCCTGAGTAATTGATGCTTCAAGATTCCACTTTTCCCAAGTTGCTAGGCAGATCACTTTAGTCTACATTCTATAACATGGGCAAACCTTTAGTGCTTGTACTTAATAGTTTCTTGTGTTTTGTGCTATTTATGTTCATTTGAGTCTCACTTTTAGCAAGATTGAAAGTAACCTATGAAGAAGTAGTAACAAAAATATTGGAGAGATGCCTTTATAGACAAATGCTAAGAGTTATGTTTCTTACAAAACTCAAGCCCAAATGGATCAAAGACCTCAACATAAAGCCAACAATACTGAGCCTTATAGAAGAGAAAGTGAAAAGTATACTTGAACACATTGGCACAGGAGACCACTTCCTACACAGCCAATAAGACAAAATGGCAGCCTAAAAATGGAAAAAGAGCTTCACAAATCCCACATCAGACAGAGGGCTGATCTCCAAAATATACAAAGAACTCAAGAAATTGGTCATCAAAGAGCAAATAATGCAATAAAAAATGGAGTACAGACCTAAACAGAGAACTCTCAACAGAGAAATATAAAATGGCTGAGAGACACTTAAGAAACTGTTCAACATACTTAGCCATCAGAGAAACGCAAATCAAAACAACTCTGAGATTCCATCTTACACCTGTAAGAATGGCCAAGATCAAAAACACTGATGACAACTTATGCTGGAGAGGATTGGGGTAAAGGGAACACTCCTGCATTACTGGTGGGAATGCCAACTGGTACAGCCTCTTTGGATGTCAGTGTGGTGATTTCTCAGAAAATTAGGAAACAACCTTTCTAAAGATCAACCAACACCACTTTTGGGTATATACCCAAAGGAGGCTCAACCATGCTAAAAGGGCATGTGCTCAACTATGTTCATAGCAGCTTTGTTTGTCATAGTCAGAACCTGGAAAGAGCGTAAATGCCCCTCAACTGAAGAATGGATAAGGAAAATGTGGTACATTTACACAATGGAGTATTACACAGCAGAAAAAAAGGACATCTTGAAATTTGCAGGCAAATGGATGGAGCTAGAAAACATCATTTTGAATGAGCCAACCCAGACCCAGAAAGATAATTATCATTTGTACTCACTCATAAGTGGTTTTAAACCTAAGGCAAAGAAAACCAGCCTACAAATCACAATCTCAGAGAACTTAGACAACAACGAGGACTCAAAGAGAGACTTACATGGATCTAATCTACATTGGAAGTAGAAAAAGATAAGATCTCCTGAGTAAATTGGGAGCATGGGGACCTTGGGAGAGGGTTGAAGGGGAGGGGAGGGGCAGAGAGGGGAGCAGAGAAAAATGTAAAGCTCAATAATAATCAATAAAAAAATTCCAAAGCTAAAGCTTGAAAAAACTCTACTTTTTACTTTGGAGATTAAATAGAATTCTTGCATGGTATAGTATTTGCTAACTTCAGTGCAAATTGGGAAACAAGAAACTTTAAAACTAAAACTAAAAGAAAACAAAACAAAACAAAAAACTCAAAACAAATAAAAAAAACTCTACTTGGTTTTAAGTGTTTAAAGTGCCCAAGGGTAGACCTGGGAAAATGTGATTTTTTAGGTACATTTTGTTATAGGAAAGTGACTACTAACATAGTTATGTCCATCCGTCTGTCCATATGTTTAAACCCGTGGGTTCTGGATGCCAAAGGCAAAATAAATAATGCACAGATATGGATCACGAAGCCTAAGGCACTGAAGTTGAAAGCTGCGAAACTAAGACTGAGGCAGGAAGCAGGTGTCACCTCACAGTCCTGGAAAGTGGGGTTCACTTTATTGCTGCTGCTGTATAGTTGGATTCCTGTGCAATTGCGTATGGTTTTGAGCTCAAGCTTTCTAAGAGAACTGCAAGCTTACTCTGCTTAGGTGAGATAAAACTGACTGCACTTAAAATCAGAACATTAAGAGTGGATGAAGCAATGCTTTATTGAAATGCATTTTCAACCATAATGCTATTGTTGCCTTTGCTTTCTTACACAGATACAGAAAATGAACAAAGAACACAAGCAGCACCTTTGCAAAATTAGAATATTGTACGCTAATACTTTCCCTGAGCTCACAGAGCCTCCTCTAGATTATGGTATTTCTTGTTATATTCTGACACAAAAAATGTGCCTCTTGCCGGGCGGTGGTGGCGCACGCCTTTAATCCCAGCACTTGGGAGGCAGAGGCAGGCGGATCTCTGTGAGTTCGAGACCAGCCTGGTCTACAAGAGCTAGTTCCAGGACAGGCTCCAAAACCACAGAGAAACCCTGTCTCAAAAACCAAAAAAAAAAAAAAAAAAAAAAAAAAAAAAATGTGCCTCTTGCACAAATCTTTAGGTATGAATTCTATCAGTGTTGTAGAGAGAAACTTGAGGCCATCTTAAGTGTCAAGTGTCTCTTTTATGGTGCAAAATCAGAGAGTATAGATTATAGCCCCTGAATATAATATGTTTTGTTTGGGGGAGGACAAACTTTAATGTAGCCTGGCTTGCCTTGAACTTTTTGTGTATTCAAGTGACCTGAATGTGTCATTCTCTGTCTTCCCCTCCTGAGGGCTGGAAGTACATGCATGCACCACCATGCCTAAATTTATGTGGTGTTGTTGACCCAGGACTTCTTGATGCTATGTAAGCACTCTACCAACTGAGTCACACCTCAGCCCCAACAACGAACCCTTTGAATTTGTCCCTCTTATCTAATCAAAGTTTTGTTTTCCATTGTTTGCATTTCTTCAAACCATAGCATCTCTCTGTAGCTGTGCATTTGAAGCTTATCGAAGGGCCTCTGAGGAAGGAGTAGGGAACAAGAACAGTGTTTTAACACCAGAATGGGTAAATAGTTTTTCCAGACAATCTGACCAATTGACCCATCTAATTCTCTTCTGTGGCAGTTACCTGCTGGTTTGGGTCCAACCTGGTGTTCTAGGTGGAACAGGGGTCATGGCATAACCACCTTTTTCAGGTTTTCTCAGCCTCCATTACTTTTCTCTTTCTGTCCTTCTACCTTTCCTTCCTTCTTTCTTTTCTACTGAACATTGCTATTTACTCTGGTCTCTGCCATTTCAGCTTTTCTTAGTTCTTACTGTGGCAGCTAATTGTTGGGAGCAGTGAGACTCCAGATCCTGAATTTCTTGTAATCCCCTGATGTGAGTGCCTACAGCTGCTCTGAGCACAAGACCTTCAGGAGTTCCTAATGGCAGGAGAGTGGTTTCTGGTGGGTTTGGCTGGGGCATGGCTATCTCTATATAATCTGAACGCAATAAAGGGGTCATTCTTGGGAAATTCAAGGATGACCCGTGTTGCTGTCGCTTTGTCTGTGTGTGTCTGTGTATTTTAACCTCCAGCCCCCTTGCCCGAAGCTCGGTAACTGCGTAATAGTGCACTGAACAAAGACACCAGGGCGCGGTGCACTGCAGCTAATGTCTTTTATCCTTGTCCCAGGACAGGGCCTGGGGTGCAACTAGAGTCAATGAATGTGTGTCAGCAGAGTAAATGAAAGTGTGTTGTTTCTCTAGCTAATAGTATACATTTTCTATTTCACTTCAGGTATTTTGTTTTTGGACTTCAGTGAAGAGCATTCATTCTTTAGGCTGAATGGAGTAGATGCAATTCTATAAAGCTGCATTTTAATTAATATTTAAGGGACCTTTCATTCACCTGCCCCCTCCCTTCCATGTGTGCTCATGTGTGGCCTTGCACTTTGTGTTTTTGAGACAAGGTCTCTTACAGGCCTGGACTTTACTAGTTAGGTGAGGTTAGCTTGTTGGACAGTCTCAAAGATTCACCTTTTCTAGCCTTCCCTGCACTGGGATTACAAGTGAAGCATTGCCATGCCCAGTGTTTTATAGGGTTATTGAAGAGAGATTCCAGTTTCTTATGCTTGTGAGGCAATCCCTAACTGGCTTAACTATCTCCTTAGCTCTCTATTCCTTTGTGATAAGGCATGGTTGAGTATTTCCTACTGTTATGTGTTGTACTAGTCAATGAGAATACAAAAGATGCAAAATGACAGCTCATCAACTTGCCATGGACTCTCCTGGGATGTCAAGGGGAAACTAAAGAAAACAGATTACTTCCTTAGACCGCCAACTGCAGCATTCCTTCTTTTGGAAGTTTTCTTTCTGGGTAAACATTCCCATTTCAACAAAAACTTGAGTGAGGTGAGGGCAGGACCAGGTGACATATTGATCTAGTTATAAATGGTCCTAAAAGGCCTCTCTTGGTTTTGGCTAAGATCTGAGCTCAGTCAGCTCACAAGGCTAAATTATTTCTAGGTCAACCATTTCTAGCTTCTCTTCTCCCAAAGGAAAGTTTAAAGCCTCAGATAAAAGATATTTTCTAAGTTATGTAAGCCAGAACATAAATGGCTTTGTTTAGTTTCAAGTTTACTGCTCTTCCCAGGCACATAGAAGACACAAGCTGATGTTGTGAAGCCATCACTTATTTTTTGTTCCTCAGCCTCCAGAAAAGTTTTGGCATCTGACTTGAGTGAAAGGGAAGGGTTTTATAAGAATACAGAATGTCAGCATTTTGCTTCCTGCTGTTTCTTAAGTGATGCCAAGTTATCTGCTGGCTACTTGTAGCAGAGAAAAGTACTATTAACTATTTCCTGGCAATTTCTGTGAGTTTTTTTCCCCCAACATCAACTTAAAGCAGACATGACAAAGATACTAGAATTACAAACACAGGTACATAGCAACATTAATATTCTGCAAAGATAATAACTCACACCAGTCTTTTAAAGACAGATTTTCATGATACTCTCTCATCTCTTGTGAAGTAGGTAGGATGGATTTTTACAGAGATAGCAAAGACAAATGGCATCCCTTTGTAGCTGCTGGGTGACTGGGTTGCAAATCATTTGAGTATAAACAGTGTGTACTCTGAGGCAAAGGAGATAAAAATGCTGACAGTCCACTTGATTTGATTGAATTTATGATATTGTAAGGGACAGCCAAATGTGGGAAAGGGAGATAGGAGGGAGTGAGGTGATGTAGGATGTGAAGAAGAGAGGCCTGCAGTAGCTGTGGCTTTCGTAATCACTCTGCTTTGCCCATGTGACTAACTGGCCTTCCTCAGTGGTCATGTTTGACAGCCTCACAGAATAATTTCACCTTAATCTATCTCCCTTGTGCAGTCCCAGTAGCAGGAATAGAGCAGCTCTACACAGAACCAATGAGTTCGTTTCCAGAGACAAAAGGGTAAATCATTTTGCCTGTTCTCTCCATCACTGATATTGTGGTTCAACAGGTACCCAGGTTGTCAATTAGGTCTAATTGCTGCTGCTGGTGGTGAAAGATTCTGAGACAACTCTCAACAAAGAAGAGGGTTGTGACCCCTCACTCACCTCATGTAGAGTGGGCCCATGAGACTGGACACTTTACGCTAGTACAACACATGGCAGAACTAGTGAGATATGGTCCTTATGAGGCACAGGGACCTGTCTCATTAGGACCTACTACAATACTGAAAACCACATTGCAATTCATTTTCCCCAGAAAGAGGAATTTCACCTTTGCATCTCTATATCTTAGCTTGCTATGGGAGGATACAAAAGTATTCCCAAAGTTAGGGCCACCTTAATTACATCGGGGAGAAAAATTCCATGCTTGTGCCCTGCCTAACAGAAACAGTGGGAGAGAGTTATGCCGAGTGAAATAAGATTTTTATCACACTTCTTTAAAGTGTCAAAGTTTCCTGAATAAAGTTGGGTGAGCAAGAATTTCCTTTAAGATCTTTTGATCTGATGGACAAGAAGCAATGGATGAAGAGTAGTTCCTTTATAACTGTGCAATTAGCTACTGTACTGCAATTGGAAAACCTCAGAAGGATTGGTGCCCTTGGCACCATATATTTAAATAAAAAAGAGCTGCTTTGCAGTAGTCATTATATTCAACCCGAATCTTGAAACAGGCGTTTCATGACAGGTAGCCAAAGCAAGCTTCAATAATTGCCAACTGAAGTTATAAATAGTGTTCCTTTGAAGCAAAGTCCCTTCCTTCATATTACTAAAAAAAAGTCTCCCCCAAAGCAGAATTCTTTCAGCATTTACCAGCTGTTCCAGATGTTATGATTTCACATGGCAACCAGATTCTGAGCTAAAAATAAAATAAACAGAAGCATGGCTTCCAACCTATTCAGTAAAGTGCATCATAAATGATCTTATTCACCCATCGTTTACATCCTAGAAGAGTCTGTAAGTGGTTTTAAATGACTTGCTGCTTATTTTCCCAAAAGTCTATTAGCCCTGAGAAAGAATTTCAACCTAGTCCACCGAGCCTGTTCCAGACTTTAAATTTTAAGAAGGAACAATCTTATTGTTTTATCATTTATAAAACAAATGACTAAATATAGTTTTAAAAACTGGGTTTGAAATCATTTGATTAGGACTTAGATTGTGGGTTGGGTGGGGGCACAATTCTTTTCAGAGTAACTGAATCAAGCAGTTCTCATTATGGCCGCCAGATGGCACCATGAGGCCAGGCCTTCATGTGTAGTGAGGCAGATGCACTGTTGGCAGTGGTAGTGGGGATGGGGGAAGTGCAACAGCAGTAGTTTATAGGCTCACTCAGCTTTCATTTTCTTTTTGCTGTATTTCTCAAATATTTACTAGTTACTTAGTGTGATATTCCCCTCCCCTTATGCCGTGTGTGTGTGTGTGTGTGTGTGTGTGTGTGTGTGTAGTGTGCTTGCTTGTGCATATATGTGTAGAGGCCAGAGATTGACTCTGGGAGTTTTCTGGAATGCCTTCCAGCTTATATTTTGGAAATGTTTCTCACTAAACCTAGAAGGACACATTGCCCTCCTTTCCCACCACTGGTATTACAGGCATGTATCACCATTCCTGGATTTTCTTGGGTGCTGGAAATCCAAACTCAGGTCCTCATGTTTTTCCATCAGGAACTTTATACAATGAGCCATTATCCTGCCCCCCCATGATGAATTTTAAAATTTAAATTAATATCTTAAACTGGTACATCAAATCACAAACATTATACACCATGCTAGATTTGATATGTGTGTATCGCATACCATGCTCAAAACAGGCTAGACATATTTTACCTTCAAACATCTTTGATTGTTCTATGGTGAACATATTCCAAACTCTTTATTCAATGTCTTTCCGAAATGTTCAGTGCATTCATTATTGCCATTTATAGTCATTACTGTGGCAGAGTACTGTTACTTCTTACCTTTATCTAACTTAATAGTACCTGTTTATCAACCATCTGTCCTTTCTACCTCCTTGCTACTCTCCCCAGCCTGTGGCAATCTCCATCCTACTGTATTAAAGTAACAGGGTTCAATATGTGAGTAAGATCACGGAACATATGTATTTCTGGATTTAGTTTATTCCTCTTAACATACTGGTCTTTATTTTCAACTGTGTTGTTGTAAATAACAGGATCCTGTTCATTGTAATAGCTAAATAGAATTCCATGTCTTTATAGAGAGACACTATAACGTCTTTGATGGCTACTCCAGTTATTTTCATCTCTGGGATATTATGATTTGTTCTTCGGTTAGCATAGGAATGTAGATGGTATCTCTGACAGGTTGATCTCATTCTTGGTGGATGTATACTGAACAGTGGCAGATCATATTGTAGCTACCTTAATTTTTTTTTTTGAGGAGCCTCAAGACTTTTTCATTTAGACATATTGAATCATATTCCTTCTGCTGGTATTAAGAGGTTTTTATTCAGTGTGATATTAAAAAAATTACCTGCATTTCTCTCTCTCTCTCTCTCTGTATGTATTGAACCCAGAGCTTCATGCATGCTAGACCACTGTTATATCACTGAGCTATAACCCCAGCCAAAGTGTGGTATTTTAAAAGTAGAACTTACATGATGGACTTATTTATTTTTTACATTAGTTTTAAATTGATTGGCCTAGTAACTCAGACTTCTTATTAACTCTAATAACTTATATTAGCCCATTATTCTCGTCCATGTTAGCCACGTGACTCGGTATCTTATTTGGTGAGGCAGTCACATCTTGCTTCTTCTGTGGCTGGGTCACAACTGCAGACTGCTCTTCCCTCAGATCAGCAGTTTCGTTGTCCCACCTCTATTTCCTGCAAAGTCGCCCTGCCCATACTTCCTGCCTGGCTACTGTCCAATCAGCATTTTATTAAAAATAATACAAGTGACAGTATAAAAGACCATTGTCCCTCCCTTTTTTTCAAAACAGGAACTCTGAATCGAATTTCCCTTGTTTAGCTTTTCTACTGATCATTATCCATAACAACTTGTAACCAACATTCTAAACAAAGGCAATCATCCATAATCCACATTTTTGGGAATGTGGGCATAGATGGACTTATTTTTAAACTAAAAACTCTGAAGACACATAGAATGAACTTCAGACACCTTACTCTAATGTGTGAAGCCTTACAAGGTCTGGTATAATCCACTTTTCTTTCTTTCTTTTATTGGTATGTGAGTGTGTGTGTGTTTGTGTGCACAGGTGTGCATGTATATGTGTGTATGCATGCTTGCATGTAGAGGCCAGAAGACAACCTTCAGTGTCATTCCTCAGGTGCCACCCTCACTTTTTAAAAAAGATAGTCTCTATCTTTTTCCCCCCTTCAGATAGTCTCTCACTGGATTGAAGCTTGCTGATTAAGGGTAGGCTAGATGTCCAGCAAGTTCCAGAGATCTAGATGTTCCAGCCTTACCAACACTAGGATAACAAGTGCGTACCACCATGCCGGATAACAAGTGCGTACCACCATGCCTGGTTTTAAAATTGTAGGACTCAGCCAGCCATGATAAGCTTAATAGAAAAAGACCACCCAAAGGAAGTGCTTAACTTCCAACCATTATCACCTGCCAGTGTAGGACTCAGCCATGGTAAGTTTAATGGAGGCCTTAGTCTCTGTAGTTTACCCTGAAGGAATACCTGGTTGCAGGAAGGACCACAAACTGAGATTACCTAAACCCCACCCAGGAACAGACCATCCAAAGGAAATTCCTAACATTCCAACCATTGTAGATTCACCCTTTCCAGCACATACTCACCAGGACACCGCTAGACAAATGTCAACCAATCAGAGGTCCCGAACCTTACAAATCCCGCATCCCCCCCCCCACCTTTACTACTATAAAAACCCAATTCTAACTGAGCTGGGGGTTCTCTGATTATTCCAATACATTGAACAGATGGAGAGACCAAGTTTGCAAACTTGTATAAAATAAAGGTTCTTTGCCTTCACTTATGGGACTTGGTCTCTTCATTGCTTTTAGGGAGACTTCACGGATCTGGGACTAACTGAAATCTGTTTTTTTTTTTCCCTAATCTCATTCTACACTCTTCCCTGCTGAAGAGCTCTAATCAATAGTAAGTAGAAAACAGTAAAAGTAACTGCTTTGACATTCACCCCTCAGAATTTCCAGACTGACCAAATAGCATTTCCAGTAATAGCTATCTATTAATCATGATTCATCAGCAAGATCACTGTTTAAGGGGTGTATGTGGAAGACCAGATGTACAACAAATCTACTATTTCTATTACAGTGGCTCCTAGAAGTAACTACCTATTGCTTAAAGGTGATTTCTATGATGAAACAGGGAGTAATAACAGCCACCATTTGTGAGGACTTAAAAGTTTACTCTTGTGACTTTCACAGGAATTCCAGGAGGAAGACATGGTCAGATTTATATTACACCCATTTTTCAGAGAATGAGAATGAGCATGTGAGCTGGAGAAGAAATGCGACCCTTGAGATGTAGCTGTGTAGAAATTGAGTGGGGCGTCCCAGGATGATCTTTCAGTGAGCATCTTGAGAAACAGCTCCCACTAGCTATCTTGAGGTTCCTCCGCTGGCTTTAATTTTTTGCTCTCTGGATACAACTGAACACAGGAAACTCTTTTTCATTATATAAAAAAAAATCTGCTTACTATGCAATTACAGTCATTCAACAAACATTTATTGAAAGCATATTCAGTACCAGGCATGTGAAGCAAAAAGCAAAACAGAGCAGAATCATAGCTCTCCTCACTGAGCTTATGTTTTCAGGGCATAATTAGTAGGTAGTCAGCAGCTTTTGGAGGCTCTGGGCAAGAGTATTGTATTTCAATTTTAAATAGAGTGGACAGATGATGTACTGCTAAGAAAGTATTGGTGGAGGGAGAATATAGCATGAGTCAGTGCTAAAGACCCTTAGTGAAGGACATCCCAGCAGATATGACAGTCATGACCGAGTCACTCACGGCAGCCAGTAACACTGTGGCTCAATGAGGGCAGTGACAGAGGAAGGAGAGAGGATTAGGATATGGCTGTGTCTAGGGGAGGAAATAGGTTTATTGCACTCACAGGTTCATATAACAGTTCAACATCAAAAGCAGTGAGGGGGAGAACTCAGGGCAGGAACCTGGAGGCAGGAATTACGGCAGAGGCCATGGAGGAGAGTTTACCACCCATGGCTAGTTCAGCCTCTTTTTTTTTTTTTTTTATAGAACCCAGGACAACCAGCCCCAAAATGGGCTTGGCCCTCTCCCATAAATTACTAAGAAAATTTTCTATGGGTTTACCTAGAGTCCATTATGGAGGTATTTTCTCTGTTGGTGTTACCTCCTTACAGATGACTCTAGGCTGTGTCAAGTTGACATAAAATCAGCCAAAGCAGGGTCTTTCTTGGGATGTCTTGAAAGCCATTTTGCAGACATTGGCTTGATTTCTAAATGGGAGAAAAAGCCATTGGAGAATACCCAGGAAAGGAAGGAAATAAATTGGTATGGTGATATCACAGAATTCCCTGTTATGGGATATTCGATCATACTGTGAACTGCAAAGTTGCATTTGTATTAATTAAACCTTGAGGCAAAGTACTGTGGGAAATGGTCTTTCATATTGCCACTGTATTATTTTTAATAAAATGCTGATTGAACAGTAGCCAGGCAGGAAGTATAGGCAAGATAATGAGAACAGGAGAATTCTGGGAAGAGGACACAGTCCACAGTCGTGACCCATCCACAGAAGAAGCAAGATGTGACTGCCTTGCTGAATAAGGTACCAAGCGATGTGGCTAACATGGACAAGAATAATGGGCTAATGTAGTTATAAGAGTTGATAAGAAGTCTGAACTACTAGACCAATCAGTTTATAACTAATGTAGACCTCTGTGTGATTTCTTTGGGACTTAACAACTGCGGGAACTGGGTAGGACAAAAACCACAGACAACAGCAGAGCCAGCAACCAGTTGACATAAAGTAATCAGAGAGTCCGAGGGAGTCTGGAAGATGAATAGAGAGACACAGAGATGCATAGGAAACAGTAGGGAGAGTCTGAGGTGTGGAGGTCTTTTTGGTTTGGTGGAGCAGAAGGACACTCTCTTTGAGACGTTGGGAAAGAAGGAAGATCAGTTAACTGCTTCTCAATCTCTCTGAAATAGCAGGTTTTTATCCAGTCTCTGACTTCTGAATCTTATTGATAAATAGAATGATAGAGATTTAGTTAAAAACTACATTTGGTGGCAGTGGCAGTAGGCAGATCTAGCAGGACATAAATGTCCCACCAAGCCACTGACTGAGAAGTGGGCCAGTGTCTGTGGAGCCTGCAATTACTGGCTGAAAAAGCAGTAGATTCAGGTGTAGCCACTGTACTGATGGAAAAACAATTTCTCTAGCTCCCATTCAGATAAAGGGGGCACAATGATGGAAAGAACGTGGTAGATACTTTTTTCATGGCTGTGACCAAATACCTAAAGAAACAAATTAAGTTTTATTCATTTTCAGAGGTTCAGTCTATCATGGCTGGGTGGTTGCTGGAGCAGGTAGGTGAGCAGAGTAGGGAACTTGGCTGTAAGCACAAACCAGGATGTGGAGAGTTTTGGGTGGAACTAGAAGGAAATATTAAACTTAGGATTTGCCAGAGCAAACTTTGCCAGCCATATTTTCTACAGAAGGCTCTACAAACTTCCCCAAATAGCATCACAAGTTCAAACACATGTGGTAGTGGGGAACATTTCACATGCCAACCATAACAGAGGGAAAAATTCACAGCAAAACAGTAAACTGTGAAGGGATTTTACTGGCGGATTTTGTGTCAACTTGACACCAGCTAGAGTCATCAGAAAGGAAGGACCTTCAGTTGAGGAAAAGCCTCTATGAGATCTAGCTGGAAGGCATTTTCTCAATTTGTGATCAATGGGGGAGGATCCAGCCTATGGTGTGTGGTGCCATCTCTGAGATGGTGGTCTTGGGTTCTATAAGAAAGTCTGCTGAGCAAGTCAAGAGAAGCAAGCCAGTAAGCAGCTCCCCTCCATGGTCTTTGCATCAGCTTCTACCTTCAGGATCCTGCTGTTTTGAGTTCCTGTCCTGACTTCCTTCAGTGGTGAACAGCAATGTGGAAGTGTAAGCCAAATAAGCACTATCCTCCCCAATGTGCTTCTTGGTCACGGAATTTCAGAGCAGCAATTGAAACCATAACTAAGATAGGGACAGTAGCAGGGACCAGGAGACTTTACATAGACATAATCCTAGGCTTTCTGATTAGAGATGGCTGGGGAAAGTGGCTTTTGGCTCATTCTGGTTTAATGTGACCTTACATTTTAAACTTGGAGATATTTTTAAAATATTAGGGATACAATAATCTGTACGGTTTTTTTGCATAAGTATAATATGTATGCTACACTGATATTGTAGCTTTTTTCTTGTTAAAGTTTGATTATTTTCCCTTTGAGAGAATTGCTAGAACTTTACCAACTACTTTATTAGGTTAAAATTATCTTGATTATATTTTGCAAGATCCTTGAAAGAATGTTTCCTGGGTCTGTTTGGGAACCATAATATCTGAGGATTTAAAAAAATTTTGAAGAAAAATAAGAGCCGAGGGATGATATTAATGCTTTGTGTTATAGACTAGTAAATGAAAAAATTAATTTTTTAAATTTATTCTTTGAGTCTTTCACACCATGCATCTGATCCCCTTTATTTCCCCATCCTTTCGTATTCACCCTCTGCCCTTGCAACCCCCTTCCCACCAAAATGAAATTTAAGAGAAAAAAAGAAAAAAAAAAGGAAAATATTTTGAACAAGAAATTTAAAAACAGTAGCATCATGAAAAAAATTTAATTAAGTAATCACAGGCACTCAGATTTTCAATAAATTCCAGAGGTACACAGCAAGGTAAGATTTTCTGAAAAAAAAAAAGCATGAAGTACTTACCTGTGAGCCATATGATTAAAGAACAGATTAATCCAAAAGTTAGTATCTGTGGGAAAATTTCTCAGAGGCTAGGGTAAAACTCAGACAGGAAATTCCTTCTTCTGTAAGGACAAGGATTTTAGTTCAATCCCCAAGAACCTATATCAAAAAACACTAGGTGTACTGGTGTATACTTGTCGTCACAGTGTTAAGGTACAGGAGAATGTCAGGGGCTTTCTGGACAGCCATTAGTCTACTCTGTAGGCTCTAGGTTCAGTGAGATCTGGTCTCTAAAAATAACATGGATGGCAACTGAGGAACTACAGCTAAGGTTGCCTGCTGGTCTCTGCACATATACAAACGCACTAGCAGACATAGGAGCTAACATGAGGTCACATGTTCTCTCTCTTTCACACACACACACACACAGACACACACACACACGTGCATACAGATAGATGATAAATAAACAGACAGACAGACAGATAGAAATCTTTAAGTCGGAGACAGATCATATTTGTGAATGAGAACTTCATAGTTTGACATAGTGTTAAGTCTTTGACGTGAAGATTAAAGAACTTTCTATTTGGGGGAGCTATACTGCAACCTTCAGATATATATTCACATGTTTCTGCCTACACATCACTTGTCTCAGAGTATTATCACCATCCACCCATTCTACAATCAATAGTTTTAGAAGTCTGGTTTTGATCTCACCTGACAGTGTCCATCTCTATTAAGTTGACCCATTTCCTATCTTTCTTCTTTCTTTACATTGCATTTTAATTCTCTCTTTTTAGAAAATTTCCCAGCCTCTCGCCTAGTTTTGTTGCTTCCATACTTGCTCCAGCTCAGACTGTTCTTAGCTTTGATACCAAAGTGAAGATTACTACTACAGACCTGACTTCATAAGTTATGTCTTCAACTTCTATTCCTTTCCCAAAGCCAGGACTTTACCACAGTGCACAGTGCTTTGTGTTCTATTACCACCCTGTTCTGCCTTCCTCTTGCTGCCATCCTTGCACTTCAGTCCCACCTCAGCGGAATGATTAGTAGTCTCTTGTGTGACCCATGAGCTGTTACATCCAGTGTGCTTTTGTGCCCATGGTAGCTGTCTCCATGGTTCACATTTCAATGCCTAGGTTTTTTCCTACCCTTGTCAGTATCAAATTCCAAAACCATTTCCTCTAGGAAGTCTTTCTTTCAAAACTCCATTTTCTGAGTCAAGTACCATTCCCATGTAATTCCCTAATGTTTTTATTATCTAGTTATAAGTTTAAGTGGAATTGTTGGAGTAAATAAAGCTCTCAATTGGTCAAACTCTAGTCAGTCTCTAATATAAGAAACAAGCTTAATAAATGTGAAGTAACAGAGCCATAGCAAACTCATTCTTCTACGACACCCTAGTGAATTATGGCCACACACATCTGTAATTTTAGAACTTTGGGTTGGATCTGCTTGTTGAAACTTCATTTTTATGTGACAGCGTTTTATATAGATGGTTATTGAATTAAACAATGTCTTTCGAATCCATGTTATCCTCTATTGATACCTATTAGCATTTCCATTTTTTATGGTCATTGCCTTCTATCATCTTCATTTAAAATGCAAATATTTTATAAAATAGATTATGATACACAAATTTCTCATTGTTATATAGTGACCCAGATTTGATCATGAAGAATCCTCGAGGATCAGCAATCTGTTTCTCCAGCAACCCAATCTGAATCAGTTTAGAAGAACAGGGTGATGGAGAAGCCTTGTTTTCTTTCTATGGTTTCTTTGTCTGTATAAATAGCATGAATTTCAGTCTTAGGACCCAGCAGTTTGATAAAGCATTTAAGGATATAACTCTGTGGGCCAAGTTTTATCTATTATCTGATCCTGTGGACATGCTCTGTAAGTTGTCTTCTCTTCTGGAGGGACATAACCATATGCCCTTCTTATGATATGTCAGTCGAAAATGACTCTCTGCTTTTATTTGATACCTGCATCTTTCTCATACTGCTCACAGTAACTTTTTAATTCTGCATAACTTTACATCCTCCCCAACTTCCTTGGTTGACAACAATTCTATCAAGAAAGTGCCTCAGAGCCTCTGTGACTACTGGAAACCAGCTAGAGACAAGCTGAAATCAGCATTGGTTGAGAGGGTTAGTGTGGTTATGACTCCTCTGGGGGTTGAATGACCCTTTCACAGGGGTCAAATATCCTGCCTATCATATATTTACATTTTGATTACTAGTAGTAGAAAAAATACAGTTATAAAGTAACAACAAAAATAGCTTTATGGTTGGATATCCATAACAAGAAAACTGTATTAAAGGGTCGCAGCATTAGGAAGGTTGAGAAACCTAGCTGGTGGAGCGAAGAAGGTGTCTGTGAGCTGCTCTTGCAATGAAGCTGGAAAGTCTGATGTGGCTTTAGGCAGAGTTTGGAATATAAACCTTGAAAGGCACGTGGGAGGGACTTCAGTGGGGCTGGGTGTGGCATAAAGAAGATTGCATTTGGACAGATTAGTAACTTTGATAAGAAGCTTCTATGAGATACGTTATCCAGAGCAATTTAGATATTGCTTAACTGACTACATTCCAAATAAAAGCTTACTGATTTTAAAGGGTTCTTACTAGCTGAGGGAATCTAGTTCTCTTAAAGGGACAAGCTTCTTACCAAGTTATTCTTCAGTGAGTGAACAGGAGAAAGGATCATACAGCTTTTTTTCCTCTTCCACCTTTCTGTTTTATTTGAGGTTTTGATATTGTGGTGAGGTTGACTTTTAGTTCTGGGACAAGGAAAGAGGGTGGACTTAGTTGAGAACAACTTCATATTATTTTTTCTCTCTGAGAACAAATATCAAAAGAGAGGTTCAGGCAGGGAGTTTGCATCATTTTCACTTTTTAGCTTTCCACATTTTGTCTCATTCATTTGTATTGTACTTTCAGATAAGTGAACGTGGTGGTTTTGTGATGGGGGATTCCCCTCTGTATGCCGTGATTACCATTACTGAATAAAGAAAGCTGGCTTGAGCCTATAGCAGGGCAGAACAGAGGTAGATGGGGAAAACTAAACTGAATGGTAGGAGAAAGAAAACAGAGGGAAGAGAAACCATGTAGCCTCTCTGGAGACAGACACTGGAACTTTACCTGGAAAGCCACAACCTCATGGCAATACACAGATTAATAGAAATGGGTTAAGTTATGGTGTAAGAATTAGTCAATAAGAAGCTAAAACTAATGGGCCAAGCAGTAATTTAATTAATACAGTTTCTGTGTGGTTATTTTGAGGCTGAGCAGCCGGGAACAAACAAGTGACCCTCTCCAACAGTTATCATTATCCAAGAACATTTGATGGCTTCCTATTGTCTGTATGCTACATTCCAAATTTCCCAGGTTCATGAACCCTTACTGAGCCTACATAATTACCCACAAGATGTAGCTTCCACCAAGGGAAGCTGAATGTGCTGCAGCAATTCCAGTCCTGGTGATTTTGTCCATTGTACTATTTCCTACTTAGAATGTGCCTTCACTCCTTCCCACTTATACAGAAAGTGCAAACATGTCAAATCCTTGCTGTCCTATGCCTGACCTTGCTGAAACTACTTGGGCTCTTGTTGTTTTTTCATCATATCAAAGTCTGGTGATTTCTTCAGAGATTGACTGAGTGGAAAGAAAGCAAAACATAAAAGGATTGATGTGTATGGACGTCAGTTTCCAGAAGCAATTTGTCTAAACTTCTTCCAAGAAATAAATGCCTTCAGGATATGCATCTTTTAGTTTGTCCTCCATAATATCACATCTCTCTCTCTCTCTCATCATGGCGCTCATTCAAGATCCACAGGATATTGTTGCACCATTAACTCTATATAGCCTTTGGGGCTCATGTGATATCGTGAGTCCAGAACACTCTCAGTGATACATAGTCATCAATTTTTTTTTTCGCAAAAATTCAGGCAGGATTTATGTAAGTCTAGTAGGAGGGGTGTTTCTGGGACACTTGTTTGTAATGAAAAGTGTAATAATTAACACTTTCCTGCACAGCACAGTTAAAATAAAATTGTGTGCATATCCCTGAAGTGCTCTCTTGGGAAAGACCTAAAACAAATTGCTGGAGGTACGGGCCAAGAAAGATGGCTTGGCATGATGGTACAAAGTCCTCCTGAAAGTACAAAAACATACCTTAGATCTCTAGTTGTTGATGCAAAAAACTTTACTCTCAAATCCCATATGTGAGTGGTAGTAACTGACTAGCTTTCTACAAAGTTAGTACAGATGGACTTTGGTCTCAGGTGATCAGGACATCCACACTCCCTGTCAAGTTCTGTGGTATCATATCCATGTGTGCTCTAATGCAGCAAATGTTCTGTGGATAATATGTGCTCTCAGAGCTCTATCAGATGGAAAGTGAGCCGCATATTTGCTCAGCGTCTTAGGCTGCAGGTTCCTGTATGTTTAACCCAGAGTTCTTCAAACTGCAATGGAACACCCTTAATGGATCATTTGGCATATGTGGAAATGCTTACATGAAACAAGCTTCTGAAAAATTTAAACTAAACCTTTTAGAACTTCCCAGGAGGAAGCAGGGTTGTGTTGAAAGACGATATAACTCATGACACCAAAAGTCTTTTGTTAGTCTGTGTGAAAAGCACATTACCTTTTTTCATTTTCTTGACTTCATTTTTTTAAAAAAGATATTGTTTCCTTAAATGAAACATTTTAGGAGGTGTTTATTTTTTCAGAAATTGCATATGAAGGTAAAAGACACATATTGCTATCCAGAAAGAGCTATATTTTATATGGGCTTCCTCATTCATTGTTTTTATAGGTAAATTTGCAAGGATGTAGGGGTGATGGTTTCATGTGTGAAACAAATACTGAGACATTAAAGTTAATTTCTGTTCAAAAGAAATGTATAGTGTCTAAATTACAAATATTTAAAAGAGGTTTTTAAAATAGTGGGCTGTAGTAATTATTCTTTAATAAACTTGAATCCACACTTTGGTTGAGATGACTGAATTTAACAGTCAGCATTTTTTGTTGCACACACATTCCATATGTTTATTTAGTTGATGGAATTGATAGTTTTCTTTTTGTCATTTTATTTTTGGTCAGGGAAGTCAGTAGACTACAGTATAAAACCTAAAAAATTTATCCAGTCAATTGTCCAGCATGAATTTTTCTTGTTAGTAATATAAATAAAGTGGGATGACCCTTGGTCCACCTAGATTTAAGTTGGAGACACAGTATAATTCAATGTAGTCCTGTAAAATTTTTAACAATCTATTTAGGTGATTGTAGCGGCAATTATAAGGAATATTGTAGTTCATTTTTCATCTCTTCATATACACACTGCAATTTATTTTATATACAGTTTGAATGCATAACTCAGTAATTATGACACAGTTACCCAAAGATATCTGAGCTATGTGAATTAAAAATGGTCTTAATAACCTTGTATTTCTTTCTGAAGCACCTATGAAAAGGAAAGATTGCTTTTTAGAGAGGCGAAGGATAATCAGAGAGCCCTGAGGGGGGAGAAATCTCTTCTCTTGACTATGCCCTGTACATCTATCTGCTGCTTTTTGCTATGAAATGTCTACTAAAGCAAACAAACAGCCGCCCACATGACTTCTTCAGGGGAGTACAGGGCCTATATGATGAACTCCATGCCTTCTTACACAAGGTTCAGTTTGGTAGTTAGTACCGGAGCCAAGACTAGAGTTCTTTCTCAGAATAAGTTACTAGGTTAAGATCTCTAGTTATAGACTTCAGTTATCATCCGTGTGTCCTGTTAAAAGGAATGGCTCCTTTAAGTCTGGAAGTCAGAGCAGGTGTTCTGAGACATGATGCTTAACTACCACAACCACTGTTTTGTTTACTAGGGATTTACGTACTGTTTACCCATTTTCAGATTTGTGCACAGCCCTTTACAAATAATTAACTCCTTTAATTCTCATAATGACCCTAAGGTAGTACATGACTCTATTTCATGGATGAGTGTATTACATGTCTAAGGTCATAGAGCCAGAGAAGGAAGATCAACAATAAACACAAGCAATGGGTTCCAAAGCCTTTGTCCTTAGTAATAACATCTGTTGCCATTAACCTGGCATATGGGTCTTCCTTTTGTAGTTAATACTTTTCACTAGTATTTCTGGGCCACTTTTAGAGGACATTTATTATAAAAACACTCTCTCAGGCAAAGTCATGCAGATCTATATTATGCCAATAGCTCCTTCTTCCTCTCACCTTCACACCAATCACAGTGGATTCCCAATGGACCCTGCCAGATATTTAAACTTTCAGCACTATACTCACTACTAGTCTGGTACTTCTGATTTTTCTTGCCACTGTGACAGAATGCCCAAGTATACTGGTTAGTTTTTATTAATTGGATCCAGGGTCACTTTGGAAGAGAGTACCTCAACTGAGTACTTGCCTCTATAAGAATGTCCTGTAGGCATGTCTGCAGGGGCATTTTCTTGATTAATACTTGATGTATGAGAACTCAGCCCAATGTGGGTGGCACCATTGTTGTGAAAGTGGTCCTGTGTTGTATAAGAAAACAAGCAGAGAAAGCCATGGAAAGGAAGCCAGTAAGTAGCACTACACCATGGTTTCTACTTCAGCTCTGTTTTACCTTTCCCAAGTTCCTCAAACTGTTCAACCAGCTGGGGACCAGATATACAAGTCTGAAACCATAACACTCCTTGTTATGAGATGCCTATTTCCCACTTGTTCATTAGGTATTCTTCAAATCACTTTCAAGATGCCACTTTTCTGTCCGTTGTCTCCTGGTGGACTCATGTACAGGGATTCCAAGGTGCACACTTCAATAGTTCCCATTTGACCCTGGCCCTCTGGTGTCAGCTTTGGATTTGATTCGGTTTCTCTTGGCCTGAGTCTAAGGTTTGGACTGTAGTTCAGGAGGTTTCCGAGCTTGATGATTCCTGACATAAAGGGGTGGGAGGTGCAGGTCCTACCTGCTCCCCCAATGAGATCCTATAAAATTTTTCAAAAGGTGGATTTTGAAAATAACTTGCTGCTGTTACATTTGAGAATTAGTGGCTGATCTGTTGAAGTAGTTATCATAGATATGGTAAGTTATCCTGGAACACAACCTTTGAAATACAGATTTATCAACAGGAAGGCTTAACAGTGCTTAATTTTGAAAGCCACTCAAATTATGGGACTCTGGCACAGATGCTAAAAAACAAAAGTACAAACAAAATCTCAAGAGAGAACATTGAGAGAATGTCAATTTTGTGCTAAATATATGTATTATAGACACTAGTATTTCCATATGGTCTTAAAAATACTTAAGTTCATACTTTCCTTAGCAATTTGTTTTTTATTATGACTTCTATAGTAATCTGCAATAGTTTTGTCAAAGTGAAATAACCATGCATTCTTATAATCATAAAAGTCTACAGTAGTATTTATTCAGCATAGTTTTGATACTAGAAAAAATAGATGTATTGTTTTCACATGTAAACTGAGGATAAGAAAATGGCAAAGCAGAAATTTATAAGTCAAGTGGGTGTTATAAGACAGTTTGTAATGTTGAAAAGAGGTTTTAGCCAATAAGTTTAAGTACATCTGGTGTCTAATTACTGTATCTTTAATATGATGTAGTCACTTTTCACTGGGAAGTCTATTTTGGGTTAGGTAAGTTCCCAGCATAGAAACTCTTGCTGTAAATGGAGCCAGCTCTCTGAATTCTTCATCTCTACCAAAGACACTTTAGGTCAAGCAGGCACAAATGGTGCTCAGAGCTAGGCAGGAATTGTATGTCAATGGAAAAGTCTCTCTCAGGTGGTTTCCTGTAGGGATATGAGGATTTTTTTTGTGTGTCTGTTCAGAAGCACGAGAAATAATACAAAATTTCTTTTTTTCCCTTCAAGCAGAGTGGGGTATATAGCATAAGTAAATAAGTATATGGCATAATCAACTGCAAAAGCTTTAAGGACTGTTCGGGTACTGTGTGTTAGAAAGAGTCTCCGTAGAAGGGAAAGACTGGCGAGAGCTTGGGGGAGTGGGAGGGTGGAGATAGGAGAAGGGCAGATATAGGAGCAGGGAAGAAGATATCTACATTAAGGGAGCCATTTTAGGGTTGGTAAGAGACTTGGCTCTAGAGGGGATCTCCAGTGTCCACGGGAATGTCACCAGCTAGGTCCTTGGGCAACAGAGGAGAGGATGCCTGAACTGTCCTTGCCCTACTATCACACTGATGATTATCTTGAATATCACCATAGAATCTTCGTCTGGCGACTGATGGAGATAGAGACAGAGACCCTCATTAGAGCAACGGACTGAGCTCCCAAGGTCCAGTTGAAAGGCAGAAGGAGGGAGAAGATGAACAAGGAAGTCAGGACCGCGAGGGGTTGGTCCACCCGCTGAGACAGTGTGCCTGTCCGAAATCCAGCTGGACCAGGTCTGAACGAGCATGTGATCAAACAGGATTCTCTGATTGTGGCTGACAATGGGGGCTGACTGAGAAGGCACTGGGACTTGTTTTTATGGCATGTTCTGGCTTTTTGGTACCCTAGTCTATATGGATGCACAGCTTCATAGGCCTGGATGTAGGGGGGAGGGCCTTGGACTTCCCACAGGGCAGGATTCCTTGCCCTCTCTCAAGCAGGGAAGGGGAGGGAGAACAGTGAATGGGGGAGTGGGAGGGGATTGGAAGAAGGGAAGGAAGTGCAAATATTTAAATGGAAAAAAAAAGAAATAGTCTCTGTGGCCAGTTCAAGGAGAATCAGGTTTTACTTGTCACTATATGCTGTTCATCGAAGTTACTTTCTATCTTTGTTTAAATATTTACTTAAGGATTCGTTGGTTTTTGATAGGCTACATTTTTACAGTAATTTGAAAGTGGAAGAAACATTCTTGTAAGATGAAGTGGCCAAAAATGGTTGTTTTAACTCTCTCTTTATCTGTATGTTACCATGCATTTAGCCCAAGGCTGTGTGCCTGTTAGACAAACACTACCATTGAGCTAGCAACCCCCTGGTTGCAGACCAGCTTTTAACTTTTCACTATTGAATCCAGCATGAACTTATGTCACCAGACAAAACGAAACAGAGGCACCTATGTTGCGGGCTGCAGACCCCTGGCCCCTTGACTTTCTTTGCCTGCCTCAGACCCTTTGCCTGCTGAAGTGAACTGAGCAAAACAACTTATTTACCTGTGCCTGCAGCTGCTCTGAGCATGAGACCTTGATGGCAGGGAAGTGAATTCTGGTGGGTTTTACAGCTGAAAATCCCAAGAGCTGGGGCATGGCTAACAGTTAAAGATCCCTATATAAGCTTCCCTGGAGCACAATAAAGTTGGCATTCTTGTGTTAAGGATGAGCTGTGTCCCCGTGTCTGTCTGTGTGCTTGCGTTTTTAAGTCTCCAACTTAGTTTCTGGCTTGTGGACTGTCCCGTAGAGCAGGTACGACACACCTACATACCACATGCTTCCTCCCAGGGAGAAGCCTTTCACCGACAAGTAGAATAGTCACAAAGAGATACTTGCCTTGTATTTTATTTACTAAAGTTCTTGAAAATGACATTTGCTTAAACATCTTTGTAAATATTCTTCTTTTCCACAATAAAGGTTTCTGTAAAGATCCACAAATTGCTGTAGAAGGGAGGTTTATATCTATTTACTGGTGCTTATAAATTAGAAATTTTGTACATTTTATAAGTGCAGCAGTACACAAAACCACCCATCTCAACCTGAATTTATTCTGTCCATTTGTGAGCTGGAAGACTTTTACCCTCAGTGCAATTAATTAACAAAGCAGAACCTGTGTTGGTACTTTTGATAGATTGCAAAAACAAAGGCCCTTGCATTGGCGTTATCGTGGGTCTTGTAAGCAGATAGGCCTCATATGTCCTATATGGCAGGTCCTTTGATTCTCCCTTAAAAACTTCATCATATTCCAACTGGTACTCAGCACTGCCGGGGGCTTTCTACTTGTGGTTTTCTCTATTGTTGTTTTCATTTCCTTTTCAGAGTCAGAGCTAATCAGTTTCTTGATATCCAGATGATTCATCCTTGGGATTTTAATTTTAGCTAGAATTTTTATAATTTCTGTTATCAGCTGCTAACTCTGCTGCAAATATCAGCAACAGAAAACACATGAGAAAAGACTTCGTCTGGACGTGGAGATTCCAAGCTTGTAATCTCAGCCTTCAGGAGGCTGAAGCAGGAGAATTGCTGTAAGATCAAGGAAAGTTTTTGGTACAGTATGAGTTCTAGGGCAGTCAGAGTTACCACTGTCTCAAAAAAAGTGGGGAGGGGGAGAATGAGGGAACATTTTGTATAGTCTAAGTGAATCTGCTCAAATATATATGTGGTCTTTAAAATGTTGATTTCTATTAAGTTTTAGCAACTTTTTACATTGACATACCTATTTATAACACTTAATGAGATTTAGTGAAAAATATCTTGGTAATAGAGCAAGAGCACAGAAATATGGGAAGTCCATATCAGCATGCATGTGCCAGCAAGTTGCCTGTGTGTACTCTGAGGTATGGGAGGTCATCAGATGTCCTGATGTGTCACTTTCTGCCTTATTTCTTTGAGACAGGCTCTTTCATAGAACCTGGAGGCAGCCTGTAAGAGTCAGCAGTCCTCCTATCTCCAGCCTCTACCCCTAATTCTGAGCTGATAGGTTTATGAGGTGACACCCAACTTTTTACAAAGGTGCTGGGATCTTAACAGAGGTACTCAAAATTTGCATAGCAGTAATTCTTAGCTATTGAGCCATCTCTCTACTCCTTAAAACTTTTGAAGACTAATTTGTGAAAAATTTTAAATTAGTGAGTGATTTATTAGAAGAGATTTGTTTGATGATTTTATTTTATTAACTTGGTTTTTTAACTGGGTTTGTGTGTGTGTGTGTGTGTGTGTGTGTGTGTGTGTGTGTGTGTATTTGGGATGTTCTGATGGGGTATCTCCATATTTTAGCAAAATCAGTCACTAGGCTCCAAGGGCTATGAAGGGACTGATACAAGCTGGCATGTGAGGACTAAACAGGGAACTCTTTGTCATCTCTGGCACCTGTAAGATGGATTAGTCTGCAAAGAAGCAATGGGTCACTATGATTACTAGAAAATGTAAACACTTGGCCTTTGCCTCTTGATGATTGAAGCTATTTGATCCTTGAGTCAGAGAAATATACTAGCAATACAAGGAAATATATTTTACACAAACAACCCCTAGTTAAGTAACCTTCTGTCCTGCCTATGGTTATAGCACAAAGTTCCAAGTGTGTTCTAATTCAGCTGTTTATTGTTCTAGCCTATTCTGGTTGACCCTCATTTGAGCCACCAGGGACTTAATCATTTGGGAAAGAAGGCTCTGATGTATCCAGAGGAAGAGGTCAGTGCAAGCAGTCCTCAGGATTTTTATTCAGGTCATGTGAGTTACAGAATGAACACCAATAGGCATTGCATAGAGGATTGAATAGATGGTTCATAGTCTTCATACTAGAGACTCTTCTCAGGGAAATCAGAGCCAGGTCTCAATCCGACCATTTGGACTCAAAGTAGTCAGAGAAGGCTTTTTTTCCCTTTATTGAAATAAATATTGTTTTCATAAAATATATTCTGCCTAGTTTTCCCTCCCCCTACTCCCTCCTAGTTCCTTTTCCCCTCCCCTACAGATCCATACCCTGCCTGTTTCTCATTAGAAAACAAATAGGCCTCTAAGGAAAAATGATAAAATAAAAAGATGAATAAAAAGCAAATTGGAATATAACAAAAAGGAGTCAAAGAAAAAGCACAAATATAAACAATGCATATAAACACAGAGTTACACATGTTGACACACAGGATCTCATAAAAAACTAAAACCAAAAGCCATAATATATATGCAGAGAATTTGTAAGGTTAAAAAAAACTGACTTAACATTATAAGACAAAAAACCTCTAAAGATGCCATTGAGTTCATCATTCTTGTTTTGTGCTAGCCAGTTACTGCTGGGCATTGGATCTACATTTAAGAGTGGTTTGTTTTGCAAGAGAAACTCCTTCGGAGAAAATGAAATTGGCTATAGCTTCTGGGTTAGTATGGGGGCCTGTGTCTACTTTTCCTTTTAGCTCTAGGACCCCATCTGATCAATGTAGGCCCTGTGGATATTCCCATAGTCACTGAGTACTGTTGTTTCTAGAAGGCCTTAATTCCTTGATGTCCTCCATCCCCTTCCACTCTTTATGCTTCCTTTTCTGCAGAGTTTTCTGAGACATAATGTGAGGGACTGGATGGAGAGATCCTATTTAAGACTGAGTGTTCCAAGGTCTATCACTCGCTGCATATTATATAGTTGTGGGTCTCTGTATTTGTCCCTATATGCAGCAGGAAGAAGCTCAGAGTCTTTTTTAATACAAAACTTCTGAGGTGAGGGTGTAAAGAAAGGGGCTCCCCATCTGAGAGGAAGAGAGGGCCTACCTAAACTCTCATGCAAAAAGAGTCATGAGTACTGATCATGTATGATTTGTCTGTGTACGTGCTCAGGTGAACTTGTATGACTGGCTGCAGCAAAAGTGATTCATGGATAGGGGAAAGAGAGTTGAAGTTTGGTTTGGGGTCAGAGTGGCTTCTCCTAGTTCAAATAGATGTACATTCCCTCTAGGAGGAGTGAGGAGGTTTTAAGCATGATCGGGACATGTGTGGTTAAGGAGACTCTTGTGAACCAGAGTGAGGGCTAAAGCTGAAGAGGGTTCGTCAGTGGGGACATTATAAAGGCATGTAAACAAAGATGTCAAGGACCTGAACAAAGACAGCAGTACTGAGGTTGGATAAAGGATTTGAAGCAAAATTCTGAATTAGAAGCAACTGGGTTTAGAAAATGGAGCCAAAAGGAGCTGATTTGAGACCTTGAACTTAAGGATTTGAGAGAAAATTTTGTCATGAAGGGCAGACTGGGTTAGTGGAGAGACATAGTTTCAAGTTTTGAAACCCATACTCCATCTCCATTCATGTAGAAAAAAATACTTCTGTCTCCAAGACCGATCCTGCTATACCTGGCTATTGTAATGAACAGCTGCAGAAAACTGAAATACAGGGAGGGGTGTGGTTAGCATGACATGATATTTTACACCAATGGGACATATATTTTAGGTTTCAGAAAACTGCAGATTTATGCAGACTTGTCACAGAAATCGACTATATTCTGTGCACCAGCACGCACATCTGGAGGAGATGCCATTTGGATTCTTTCGGCACCTGTACACATGTACAATGTCCATGAATAGGCATACATACTCGCATTATTTTGAAAAGCCTATTTATTTTAGCTTAAATTTTTACCACTGTAATATTTTATGTCAGAACATTAGTTTGTCAAAACCTAGAGGATTACATAAAATATACAGTGCTTCTTATAAGAAGCTAAATTTGAAAGGAAATAAATAATATAAAACTCTAACTATGACTTTAATAAAGAAAAACTATCATGACAAACTCAATTCAAATGCAAAGATCTGTGTCAACATTTTCTGTGCTTGCTTTGCTATCTTTTCCTAGTCTTATCTAAATAACCCTTAGGGTTTTATTAATTCAGTACTTGCTTCCAATAAGCCATTTAAATTTTTTCTTTTACTCTTTATGTATTTAGGATGACCTTAAAAAAATCAACCTGAATTAACAAGACTGCTGGTATAAAATTTCATAGAAATCTGAAAATATAGCTAAAATTATTTTGCTTAATTAATAAATATTATTTTCTGTTATATATGAGCAATTAAATGATGAATTTTGTTTAGTGATTGATTATATAATCTTTTTCTCTCAAACCAACTGGTAGATATTATAGTATCTCTGCCATTCAATGGGTGGCTGCAGATAAAGATAGAAACTTATGGAAAGATATATGGAAAAATACCAGCTCTTCCTTTAACTTTAAGAAAGGATATTTATATTTTTCAAGCTTTTAAAGACAATTTACTTATTTTTCTCTTAAATTTAGTTTTAACTGCCTTTAAGTCATGAAACCAGTACATATTATGAAGTCTCTAGTAATGCTTACACATGTGTGCACCTTGTATAACATTTAAATTAGTTTAAAAATATCTATCTTCTCAAATGCTTATCATTCTAGCCACTAGATATGTAGAGTACACTGCTATTATTTATAAAAAACTCTAGGGAACAACAAGCAATCAGAACATTTTATTTTTATTTTATTTTTGTAGTGCTCATTGCTCCAATCTCCTGTAACCACCATTCACCTCTCATTTTCTATTAACTTAAATGTTTGAAATTCCACATATCACTGAGATTATATCGTACTCATCTTCCTGTATCTGGATCATTTCACTTAACATAATGATATAACGCATCTGTGTTGCTGCAAATGATAACTTCAATTTTATGGCCAAATAGTATTTCATTGTATAGATCTCCTACATTTACCCACTAATCAGTGAACGAATACAGATTGCTTTCATGGCTTAAACATTGTGAATATTGCTGACTTATTTGGTTCACGTATTCCCTTGACACACTGATTCCAATTTCTTTGGATATTTATCTAGTGGGTAGGATTTCTGGAATGCGAGTCTGTGCATAGATTTTTTTTAAATATTTATTTATTATGTATACAATATTCTGTGTGTATGCCTGCTGGCCAGAAGAGGGCACCAGACCTCATTACAGATGGTTGTGAGCCACCATGTGGTTGCTGGGAATTGAACTCAGGACCTTTGGAAGAGCAGGCAATGCTGTTAACCTCTGAGCCATCTCTCCAGCCCTGTGCATAGATTTTTGAGGAACCTTCATATTGTTTTACAATAATGATGGTAGTAATTAACATTCCTACCAACAGTGTTTGGAGCTCCTTTATCTCAGTCTCCTCACTTGTAATGCTTTATCTCCTTATAATAGTTATTCTCACCCAGACGAGAGGTATTTTTTTAATTTGCATTGTGATGGCTAAAGCTATGGATATTTTAAAGTATACATCTATTTACCATTTTTGTTTCCTTTAAAGAAATGTCTATTTAGATCTCTTTCTTATTTTGTTTATGAAACCTCACTTTTAATGACTGAGCCATCTCTTGTTGCTCATTTTAAAATTAGGTATTTGTTGCCTTGTTATTGCATTATGTGGGTTCTTTATGCATGTTGATTAATAGCACTTTCTCAGGTGTTTACTTTGTAAAGGATTTCTCTCAATGTGCATATTGTCTCTTGCCTTTGTCTTACCCACTCACTTTTGCATAGCTGTTTCCTTTGCTTTTCAGATACTTTTTAGTGTGTTATGTCTTTATTCCTTAGAATTCCATTCGAGAAATCCTTGAATTCTTAATACTTTTATTACTATGTATGTGATTATGACAGTGATGGACACTTGTTTTATCTACAAAATTGCCAAAAGCTAAAGGACTATAGAGTCTATCTTACTTGGCTTCCTAGTTTTTTTTATTTGAGAGTTAAAATAATTTGTATGGATGTTTTAAAAAATATATACATGCTATACATGAATGTAATATTTATTTAACATTATGTTTTATATGTATGCATATATATTCCCTGAAACAATGTGTATGCTGTGCTCTACTTTCACTGACCTAGAGTAGGAAAAACTCCAAGTTCACTCTTTGACAGAGTAAGAATATATGAAACGTATACGCAAATTTCAAAATTCAAATTGATGAAATGATATATTATCTTGTAGGTCATTTCGACAGAGAACAGATGCATAAAAACATCCATACTATTTTCATTTCTCCTGGCTTGAAGGTCTAGGACCAAAGAATCTTAACCCCATATACATATTACTAAGCAAAGTCAGCTAAAGATTAATTTGATTCAATTATATCATTTGTTTGCTTATAACTCTGTAGTGATTTTAAATGGATTAGACAAACATTACTCATAACAGGGGGAGCAGAACAATCATGCTGGGAAATGCTAATCAGGGTTTCCAAACAGAGACTATCTGATCAGATTAGCTCGGCTAGGCAGGATGCTCAGTTTTCCAATTAGGTGATTCAAAATATTTATTGAAATATTAAAGTATCCATAAGGACTTTGGTAAAAAGAAAAAAATAGTATTGAGCCTTTCTTGCAGTCAACAAGCTACCTTAATTATGCAAGGCAAGTCTAATGCTCTGGGGAAACTTATTAGCAGTAGTCTACAAAGAAAGCCTCGTAGTTTTTCTGAGACATCCCTTAGGGAAGTACTGAATTAACTAATTCAGGATGATGATGACTACTCTCAGTTTTTTTTTCTCACAATGTTCCTTCAGATCAACTTGGACACATTGAATTAGCCCCATGACAGCAATAAAACAAAGTAAAAAAAAAAAAACTAAAACAAACACAAATGATGACTGACTTTATTGAAGCATTCCTAAATGTGTTATGTGTTATTGCTTCCTTCCTCTTCTATGTGTTCTCTGCTGTGTGTGTGTGTGTATTGTGTGTGTATGGTTCTGTGTGTGTCTCTCTCTGTGTGTATGCATACACACAGGTACATCATATGCATTTTTGTGTGTGGTTATTTGTGTGCACGTGAAGGCTACAGGGCAAGTTAAAGTGTTGTGTTCCTCAGAAACCGTCCTCAGGGTCTCTCATTGGCCTCATGGGATAGGCCTGGACAGCTGGCCAATGAGCCTCAAGGATCTGCCTGTCTCTGTCTCCCCAGAACTAGGATGGGTTGCAAGTAGGTATGGCTGTGCCAGCATTTTTATGTTGGTTCTGAGATTGAACTCAAGTTTTTGTGCTTGCACAACACTTTACTAATGGAGTCATCTCAATCGCTCTTACTTGTTTTCTTGAAAGTGTTTATCTCTGACCTACGTAAAATCTGTGTATCCTAGCTCAAGTGTGTGAGAAATTTCTGGTCACAGAGAAATTTCTACAATTATTAATATTCTAAGACTTCCCCTTGCATTCAAGCTAACACAGTGATCTGTCAGATTCAGGGATTCTGGAAAAAGATATATTCCTGTGTAAGAGTCAAAGAATTTTATTACCTTCTACATAACAAGTAACTTTTTGGTTCTTTTGTCATCTAGATCCCCTGGGTGCAATATGGAGTCATCAATACTGTATATGAAGGTAAGAGACTCTGTTTTTAGAAATCTCCAGTCTTTTAGGTGAATATGCTATTATCAAACCTCCCTATCTTTGGCCTAAGAGGGAGATCATATATTCAGGATAACGGACAGTAGATTTTTGCCTTCTGTTTCAAAAGTCATCACTGGTAACATCCAACTGTTTAAACATTGTAAAAAGAGAAGAAAGGCTGTCCTTGCCTCTACTCAGAAAACAAGACAAAAGAAAACACAAACAAAAAGCAAAAATAAAAAACCAAAACCAAAACCGAACCAAAACAAAACTGAGAAAGAATCATGGAAAGCTATCTCCCAAGACAAAATGTTGGCCTCTGACTAGGCTGTTGATCACACTTGTGATGATTTTTTATGAAAAACCCTGGGACCTGCATCTCTGAGAGCATGCGTCTTTGTCTTCTTCATTGCAACTGATGAGTACCAGATAGAGTAGGTGTTTGCCAATTCCTTTGACATACATATAGTAGTGTCCTTTCATATTTCTCTATCAGTTTTCACTTTCTTGCTTGGAGAAGGGCTAAGTGGATAGAGCAAACAAGATTCCACTGAAGATGGTGTAAGCCTTCTGCTGCTCAGAGGGGTATTTCCCTGTCATAGATGAGCAGCAGTGGCTACGCAAGCACAGAGAGGGATTAGACACAGGAAAAACAAGTTGCTTAGAAGAAAAAGGACTACAACAGCTAGCCATATGACAAATAGCACACAAGAAGTGGCTATTCTCACCTAGATAGCTTTTCAAAGATTCTTGTGGGTTTTCTGGTTACAAAAATATGAAGAGAGAAAGGAAGAGATAGAAATCACAGTGTATGTCATAGGGGAACTTTGTAAATAAACTCTGTGTATTCAATGAAGGGCAAGACTAGAGAATCAGGGTGGACCTGAAACCAGGCAGAGTACAGGATGCAGAGGACTACTCACACTGCTTCTCAAGGGCTGACTACTGACTGAACAATTTTGATACAGGAAGATAAAAGCACAGATTTATAGAACCTTTTGCAGGAATTCGAGGAACTTCCCTTTAATGTCAGTTGAAAAGTTAGGTTTTGCATACTGCATGTTTTTGTTTTATTTTTCTGAAAATTACATTTTAAAACCTTTTCACAAATATATATATATATATATTGTTATATGATTAGTAAGTGAACTTGTTACCAGTTCAGACAGAATAATAGAATAACAGAGGAAAGGGGATTTAGAAGGGATGTGATGCCAGCAGTTCTATTCACATGTGTTCTGGCACCTGAAGGAGAATAGATTACAGGTGCTAACACTAGATGATACAGCTAAACTTAAGTGTGAGCATGAGGGCTTGATTCAAGGTAGCAGCAAATAGATATAGGAAGAAAAGGAAGAGTGTAAGGAGCAATAGTGACACTAACACTATGAAGCACTTGCTGGGTGGCAGTTGTGATCCTCTAACATTCCATGAGTTAGCAATTGTTTCTGTTATGCCATTTTACTTGATGGGGAAACTGAAGCAGAGATGAAGTAAGTGTCTATAATCATCTAGGTAGTAAATTCTAGAGATGGAGTTTGAATTCAGGAAGCTTAGCTTTAAGCACAATATTATTCTACAAGACAGAAGTGATTAAGACTTTGTGAAGAGTGGATGATGACAGCGTGTCAGTTCGCAGGTGCAAGACATTGGTATTGACTCAGGACTCCCAAAACCAACTTCTCAGCACAAAAGAGATTTATTCTCCCCAGAAGGACAAAAGACAGGGAATAAGAGACAAAGACAGGAGATAGAGGATGAAGGAAAAGGGGAAGGAACCAAGGGAAAGAGGCCAGGTATATTTTTCCTGGGGGACAAAGGACTGCCTTTGGATAGAAAGAAGACAGATGTAGTATGTAGAAAAATGGTGGGAAACCTGTGGCTAGGATGAGGTGTTTAACTTTAATTGGGCATGTTAATGGTGTGAATCAAAAAGGGATGTCGATTGCTGGACCTTGGTAGTCATGCTCAGGAGAAGAAAGTGACCAAATATGGGAAAAGATCTTGGTGGCTAGCCTTAGAAATGTAATCTAATGGTTTTTACAAAGGCAGAGGGAAAGGGAAATAGGACAAGACCTACCAGAGCCAGGTTCAGCATGCTCACCATGCTAGAGCTGGCCAGAGTCCCTTCAACAAGTTATCCTCCCACTCCTCTAGCTGGTACAGTTGATGGTTCTAATGCAGTGCAGACGAGGAAGCACAATGTTGGTAAGAGGATGAAGAAGTGGAGAGTTCATACCTGGATATGAATGTTTGATCTATAAAACTGTAGGACATGTTGGATCAAATTTTATTATTGAAAAAACCTCTTAATATAAAACACATAGGGGTATCTCATGAAAGACCCTTAGCCAAGTGCAGTTGTTCACCAGGGCACATATTCACCAGGGCAGGTGGAACATGAGTGTCTAAAGCAGAAGGAAAATTTGGAAATGACAAGATTTCCCACAAGTCTGGATGACTGGGCTCATGTGAAAAGATATATTTTAGATGGGAAAGATGGTCCAGGGAAACAGTAAGGGCAATGTGAACACACTGAGTGCCTACTATCACAGCTGACAGTTCATTGAATTTTCTAAATTTTAAAGCATTACTTTTTTTTAGTATAGTATTTATTAATTATTTGAGAATTCCATACAATATTTTTATTATAATCACCTATTATCCTCTTCCTAAGTTCCTTTAACAATTTCATTTATTATTTATTGATGCAGAGTTAATAAAAGCTCAGAGAGAGAAAATGGGGTTCAACCTGAAGATCTGAAAAGCAAAACAGCCTGCCACTGGCTCTTACCTTGACCTAAGTCTGAAATGACAATCTTGCCTCCTGGAATCTCAGAATGAGGCTGTCCCTGAGAGCTGTATTACCCCATCTTATATTCCTCTCTAGGAATAATCTCTAGGCTGGGATTAAAGTTATACACTACTGGGATTAAAAGAATGCACCACCCAATTTCTAGTGTGGCTACTGGGATTAAAGGAGCATGCCATTGTGGTTACTGGGATTTGAAGTGTGTGTTACCATAACATGGTCTGTAAGGCTGACCAGTAGGACTGTTTTACTCTTGGATCTTCAGGCAGTCTTTATTTATTAAAATACATTTGAAATGCTACTACATTTCCCTTTTTGTCTATAATAAAAAGGCTATAATTAATATAAGCAAACTACATGCAATAAGTACAATGACTATTTACAATATATACAGACAATAAATACATCAACAATGTCTAGTCCATTTACATTTGATAAATTCAGAGAATATATTTCATATTTATCCTATCTTGGTGAGCCCAAAGTCTTATACCTAATTTACTTTCTAATATAACTTGCTTTCTATGTCTGGTAAACTATAACTATAGCTATCTGATCTTCAACTCCTTCAGAGACCCAAGAAGGAAATAATAGTAATTGAATAAGCAGGAAGTGCAAGCATGCAACATCCAAAAAATGTGAGTAATGACAGAAACAGTGGCTGCTTGGACAGTCACCCAAAGTTCTTCTGCAATGATGGGGAATCCATCTTCAGCCTACAGGCCTAGCATATGCGACAGACTTTTCTGTGAAGCAGGATATTTTATGTCCTGCTTGTCTAATTGGGACAACTTACGATTAGCAGTCAAGGCAGGAGCATTTTCTTGCCTAGTGGCTTACGTTTGCCACAAATAAAGTAAACTTCATGTGAAGTTTCTTCAACATCCATTATTTTCTCTGAAGTAGATTGGTGCTGCCAGGAGTAGACATATATCATTGTCATGCAAAAGAATAACCTAGGTTACTAAAATATCTTAAATGCTATATTATGTCTCTGAAGTGTTTGAAGATGATCTATCTATCTAAATTATATCTTTGTTTGACCTTGAAAACATATCTGATGTGACTATGAGTTTGATTATACTAAGTGATTAACTACTAACCTATGTTTGTTTATTATCCTAAACAATTGATAATAGTAATTTTCAAGGACTAGAAATTTGCATTACATTGTTAAATGAGCTGTATGGGTACAATACCTTGAACAAAATTGGAAATGTATGTAGAATATGTTTTAACAAACTTAATCTCAAGTTTGTACCAATATACAAAATTTGTATACAATATAAAATAAAATCAATCTAATGTATTTAAAACTAGTAGTTACTTTTAAAAAGTAGATTCAATAATCTACCTTTTAATCTTATCATATCTATGTCCTCCCTTTTTCTTTTCAGAGTAGATTCAATAAAATAGCATTCTATTTTATCATATTTGTACCCCCCCTTTCCCTTTCCTTTCTTCTTCTCCTTTTCTTCCTCATTCTCCTTCTTTCTTTCTTATTTATTTATTTATTTTTTTTGCTTTTTCAAGACAGGGTTTCTTAGTAGCTATGAAGCCCATCCTAGAACTTGCTCTGTAGACTGGGCTGACCTTTAACTCACAGAGATATGCCTACTTCTACCTCCCAAGTGCTGGAATTAAAGGTATGTGCCACCACTGCCTGGCATTTTTCTTTTTTTTTCAACCAAGAACCTCAAATATAATTTACTTTATCTTTTTTTCCTGACCATTATCCATAACATCTTGTAACCAACACATTAAACAAAAACAAACACCCATAATCCATTTTTTTGGGAATATGGGCATAACTTTCTAAGCTACTTCCTACTGATTGGGGACACTGATAATCTTATAGGGACCCAAAGAAAATTTAGGATTATGGTTAAATCCTTACTGGAGTATTCTGTGAGACCGGATTATTTTAGTAAGCAGTCTTAAAGCTGTTCTGGATATAGAACTCAGAGGAAACTGCAACAAATGTCTGAAACGTTGGATCATGTGGATCATCCATTCCCATATGAGATCTTTCAGGGGTCTTCCTTAATCAAACCTTATTTTTCTTAACCCAGAATGAATCTTCAGCCTTTCACTTTCTGTGAAAAGAAAAGCAAAACCTTTTCTCCAAAGTAACATATCTTTTGACTTAAAATTTGAAGTCAAAGCATTTGATCAAATATTATTCTTCTTAATCCAGAATAAATCCACAGCCTCTCACTTCCTGTGGAAACAAAAGCAAAATTTCTTCTCCAAAGTAACATATCTTTTTACTTAAATTTTGCAGTCAAGGCATTATCAAAATATATAGGTTGTATTAATCTAGCAGTACTTATAATCAAATGTCTTTTAGCAGCTGTTGCTCCTTCCTCATCAGTCAAATAATTGAAAGACTGGTGTGGGAAGTCCGTAGGTATGGCTAGAAAGCCTCAGGCAATTTTTTTTTTTTTGTAAATTTGTGCTACAAAAGTTGGGTGCCAAATGAAGTACAATTAATAGAAACTCAGGGTCAGAAATTGGGGTTCAACCTAAAGATCCAAAAAGCAAAACATCCAGCCACTGGCTCTTATCTTGACCTCAGGCTGAAATGACGATTCTGCCTCCTGAAATCTCAGAATGAGACTGTTCCTGAGAGCTGTCTTCCCCCATTTTATTTATTTATTTATTTATTTATTTATTTATTTATTTATTTAAGATTTCTGCCTCCTCCCCACCACCGCCTCCCATTTCCCTCCCCCTTCCCCAACCAAGTCCCCCTCCCTCATCAGCCCGAAGAGCAGTCAGGGTTCCCTGCCCTGTGGGAAGTCTAAGGACCTCCCACCTCCTTCCAGGTCTAGTAAGGTGAGCATCCAAACTGCCTTTCCCCATTTTTATAATTGGAATTAAAGGTACATGTCATTACGACTACTGGTTATGGCATGTGTTACCATAATCTGATCTGTAAGACTGACCAGTGTGTTTCAGGAGCTCCTTCTGCTCCTTCAGCCAATAGCTGCTGAGATACCAGCCCACTAGGGTGTGGTCGCTCTCCCTTTAAAAAAGTGGTCACTTCCCTCTGCTCACACTCTGGCTTCCAGCTCCTCTTCTGACGACTAGGCTCCCTTCCTGATTGAGCAGAGGGCTGTTGTCTGGGACGGTGATCTGTAAGTTTTTCCCCCTTAAATAAATAACCTCTCTATTGGTCATAATTCCAAACTGGTGTGGGATTGTTTGTGACTTACGCCTTCACCAGTGGGACTGTTTTGCCTCTCAGATCTTCAGGCAGTTTTTATTTATTAAAGTACAATTAAAACACCACCACAATTTATTTGTGTGTGCGTGTGTACTTGAGTGCACACATGCCACAGTAGGCAGGTGGAGGTCAGAGGATGCCTTACAAGAGTCTCTTCTTTCCCTTCCTCATGTGTGTTCTGAGGACTGAATCAGGTTGTCAGGTCTGGCACCAAGTGACCCTATTTACTGAGACATGTAGATAGCCCTGTGCTATGTTCAAGCCCCACAATAATTCTATCATATATTTATTACTTTATTGTAAAAAGAAGGAACTAGCTCACAGAAGTGTTAAGTGACTTGACTAAAAGCTTACAGTAAGTAGAATTCAGATTCCAAGGTGAGTGTAAAACCTAGTTTTACTAATTTTGTCATGTTGCCTATCACAGCAGCTTCATCCATGTAAAACTGGAAATCCACCAGGATGAGAAGTTAATTGACAATAGTGATCTAGGAATGAGGTGGGCTGATGGCTACAATGACCTAAGCATATGTGAAGATTCAAAACCCAAGCACTGAGTTTGCCATCCTTCTGTTCTTGTACCTCTGAATAACTGTGTGGACGAGTCAAGTCCATGGCTATGTGATTTGCATGACTACAGACTCATGGCATGTTGCCTTTGCAGTACTGTGATAGGTAGCTAACCTCATTGAGGTTGATGGTTTACTACAAACCCCTGAACAATTCCTGCCCTGGCCTATCAGAAGAATCACCCAGATGATTCTATCAAAAAATTATGGACCCATAATATTCTGAACCAAATAGATGACTCTTGTTTGAAGTCATTAATTTTAAGAGAATTGCTTGTGTTTTGCATTGCTTTGTCATACAGCAACAAATCACAGATGTGTAAAATCATTGCATGGATGGGAGATTACAGATTTTCTGACTAAGAATTAAGGTAATCACTTAAGGAGAAAAGTAGGGAGATGTGAGTGACTGAATTTTACATCATTCTCCTAATTTTATTTATTTATCAAGACCCCAAGCTGACAGAAAAATTGTAAAGTTAGTGCAAAGAACACCTCCTCCACAGTTTATTCATACCTTCCTAAATTACTTGATGCCCATCATTTCCCAATATAATTACCAATCAGGGAACCACCAAGAAAATATTACTGCTATTTATGCTTTAGACTTTTCTTTGAATTTTATAATCTTTATTCTTTGGATGATTATTGGTCAGTTTCATTGCATCTTAGCAGGTAGCAAGTGATGAGTTTCTCCTCCGTTACTGGTAATGTGCACATTAGTCTGTTGATTAATGTTACCCACTGTTTCCATGGCAATTATTTTGTATTCTGTTTATTTTGAGTGGAAATTTTGGAACATTTTTAAACAATATCAACTCATTGGTTTTTTTTGATGAATAATGGCAATTATCACCATTTATTTTAATTCTCAATTTATCCCTGATGTAGATGCAGGAATTCATTTAGCTTGTGTTCTTTTGATAGAACCCTATCATTCTTTGATTTTTTTTTGTTCTGGAAAGTTTCTGTCTTGTGTTCTAGCATCATCCATTTATTCAGGAAGCCCTGAATCATTTCAGTGGAAAGTGGTATTTAGAGGCTGGATCTGAGTGATGAGTGTGCTTATTGTTGCAGAGATGTTACTCCCTATAGGCCCTCTGGATGTAAATAACCAGAGAATGTGTATGTATACACATATAAATATGAAAACACATAGAGAAAAGGCTCTCTCTCTCTCTCACACATATGTATGTATCTACATGTTAAATAAAGTAGTATCAATACTTCTAATTCTAGTCTAATATTTTTGGGTTCATTTTAGTTTTCTCCTTTTGTGTAATAGCCATCTGCTATTACCTCTTCATATCTTATCACACATTTCCACTGGCTCATTTCTCCATGTGATCATCCTGATATTCTTTAGACTCTTGTCACTACCATAGGCCACTATGCTGGTCAGTTTTTGCCACCTTGATAAATACTAGATTCACTTGGGAAGATGGAATCTCAGTTAAAGAAGGGTTGCTTTCTGATTACTCTCTAAGCAAGTCTTTGAGGGCATTTTCTTTCTTTTTTTCTTTTATGGTTTTATTTCTTATTGCTTTGTGTTAGGAATATTTTCTAACATGAGCTCTCTGCCAATGCAAAATCCCAATCAAACCAAATCAGACCAAATTAAAAGATATGCAGGTTTAATTGGACTCCTGAACTCTTGGTGGCCCTGAGGGGAACTGGAAAGCCACCAACGTGACCACTAGGGGAAGGAGGGAAAACCACGTGTTTATTTTTTTGGGAGCAGTTTAAATAGGCTGGGGGAATGGTCTTGACCTTTTCTGGGGAGGGTCCAAGGTTTGGTGGCTACCATGATCCTCCCTGGGAAGGGTTTAAGGTCGATGTTGGTGAGGCTGGACTCCAGTGGCATGGCATAGAGGACAAGCCTGCACAGGGGCAATGTGTTTTCCAGTGTCCAGGTTGCTAGCAGATAGGGCATGGCCTCGTAGGAGATTCAGTGAGATATTGTACCATATGGCCATTTAGACCACACTTTAAGCAGCCTGCCAGTGAGGTTGACTTAGGCTGGGCTCCGCCAGGGTAGAGCCTTGTGGTTGACTTCCCTTGTCCCCCTGCCCATGGTCTTAGGGCAGCTGCTAAGGCCTTAGCCTGCAGAGCAGCTGTTTGTTATAGCCTTGTCTGTTAGGAAGACTCAGCTGATTCTTCTTGGGCATTAAAAACTTTAAAGGCCATTTTCACCAATTCCTGTATAGGGGTTTGGGGACCTTCCTTGGTCTTTCTTAACTTTTTTCTAATATCTGGTGCTGACTGAGAAATAAGATGGGTAGACAGGACCGTGGATTCTGCTGGGGAGGCCAGATCTAGCCTGGTATATTGGATCCTGGTCTCTTGTAACCGAATTTAAAAAATGGGTGGATTTTCATTTGCTAGCTGTGTAATCTCTTGAAGTTTGTTAAAATTAACTACTATTTCTGAGATCATTTCCATACCCTGAAGGAGGCAATGAACCATGGTGGCCTCTGTCAACTGCTTTGGCCAGGTTGGTAGTCCCAATGTGTTTCTGTGGCTGGCACAGCCACTTCCCCCACAGGCACCATACTCTCTACCAAATGAGTCTGGTCTGCATATTGCCTAGCTGCTACCTGAATTCTAATTTGCTCCACAGGAGTGAGAGTAGAAGCTCCTCCAGTAGAAGAGAGTAGAAGTAGTCATTCCAGGTTTGATCATACGCCTGGGACAAACAATGAAACTCTTTAATATAAGCAAAAGGATTAGTAGAAAAGGAACCCAGCCGCTTTTCTATCTGAGAGAGATCTGGAAGAGAAAAGGGAAGATGGGCTTTAATAATCCCATTGGCTCCTGCCACTTCCTGGAGAGGGCAGCGAAGGGCAGAGTTATGATAGGATCTGGTATGGGAGGAGATGGGGGAGGATTGGGAGGGTCTATCCCAGTGGGCAGAGGGAGTCCAAGGGTGGGAAGATGTGGTAAGAGGGGAAGGAAGGGAGGGCAGAAGGGGGGAGTTGACCTTGAACTTCTGGCTTGGCTAGGGAGGGGTAGGTGAGGATGGGGAAGGGAGGAATGTGGAGAGTGTTGCTCCACAGGAGGGTAGTGAGGGTTTGAGGGAGTTGGGAAGGAGCCAGTACTTCTGGCTGCATGATCTAGCTGGAATTATCAGGGTGCTAATCCCAGATAACTGAGAATTTGGAGGCATAGTGACGCTAGAGACAAAGACTAGTTCTGTGAGATACTGGCTACTGAGGGAAGGGCGAGAGAACCACGGACATATGAAATCTCTGTCCACTTATCCTCACGGTGACAAAAATTTTCTAGGTCTCGGAGGATGGCAAGCTTAAGGTTTCCCTCTGATGGCCAACATGTCCCGAGATCATACTGAGGCCAAATCTTGGTGCACAGGGATATTAGCCATTTGGGACAGATTATATCATACAGTCCTAATTTATAAAGATTTGTAAGAGGTATCCCAGGGGCGACAGCGGATCTGCCGCTTATGGGTGAGCTCCCATAAGATCAGGCACACTGTCTCAGTGGGTGGACCAACCCCTGACTTCCTTGCTCTCCTTCTCCCTCCTTCAGATCTTCAACTGGACCTTGGGAGCTCAGTCCAGTCCTCCAATGTGGGTCTCTGTCTCTATCTCCATCTGTTGCTGGATGAAGGAGGGATGTCTTATCCAAGGCAGTCCAATGACTAATTAATTTTCACCCTTTCTTTATAAATTGTCCAGCTCTCCCATGGATAAGTTCATAGATATGCTTAACCCATTTTGTGTTATAATGAGGAATGAGGGTGGCTGAATTGAAGCCACTTAGAGGAGAGGGCAGAATGTCTTTACAGATAAGCACAGCTTTGTAGATTTTTCTCTACTTTTTGCCAAGAAAAATTAAAGACCTCTATCTAGACAATTATTTTTCTGATAGTTTTGAGTATGAACAAAGAAAACACTTACTGTCTTCTATATGTTTGAATTACTACAGAGATGTAATTCAATATGAACATACAAACAAATTGCCTGGAGAGTTTGCTGAACTGAATCATTTCTCCTTAGCACTGTGTTGCAGCAATTATCTTCATTTTAGTCTAAGAAGCTTCTGGGTGAAGCTAATACCCTGCCACATACTTGAAGCTAGAGCATGTAGTCTCAAATTGTGGTCTTCGAACTATCCACATCAAAATCACCCATGAAGCTCAAGCCCCAGTGCTGTCTCAGATCAGTATGACTATAGCAGGAAACATGGTCCTTCAAAGATGTGCAAGCTCTAACTCACAGATCCTGTGAATATATATGCCAAACAACTAGGCAGATAATTAATGTTTATGAACTATTAAGATAGTAAAATTACTCCCGATTTTCTGGCAGGTCCAGTCTAGCCAGAAGAAATCCTGAAAGGTTTAAACACTACCCATATGGATTCTGAAAGATGCAGCAGAAGGAAAATTAGGAGGTTTTGTAAACGTGAGAGCTACCCATCTTTCCTTGGGGGTCACATGGGACATAAGAGAAAGAATGTGGTCACCCTCTAGAAGCCTTGTCTAATCATAAGTCTAGTAAGTTAGCAAGTAGGCACCCCAGTGTTGCAACCACAGGGAACTGAATTTGAGCAACAACCTATTTGAGCTCATTTATTTCCAGATCCTTTAGAATGAACACAACCCTACCATGTCTCAGTTTCAAATATATGAGACTCTAAAGTGGGATTTCAGTTGGGCTGAGGATTTCTGGCCAGCAGACCATTCAGATCACAAATTTGCATCAGTTCAAGCTACTAAATCTGTGGTAATTACTCTTAGCATCAGTTAGAAGTAAATATGATGGCTGAATTAGAAACACCTTGTGTAGGATGAAATGACCAGTTTGAACAAGTTCTTTAGGACATCCTATGTAGGCAACAGGTAAATTATATTTGTTCTTCATTTTTGTGAAGCTCTGACATTTTGAAGCTATTGTGGCATTGGTTAATCTTCTTACCATCCTCAATCTTAGTGAATAAATTGGGTTAATAAAAGGTAGAGAAGGATGTTGGAAAGTAGCTCAGATGATTAAAGTGCTAGTCTTCCAAGCATGAGGACCCCAGTTTAGTCCCTTGAATTTGTGTCAAAAAAGATGGAAGCATGCATTTGTGGCTCCTGGGGTGGGAGATGGAGCCAGGTAGATAGATGCCTGGAGTTAAAGTTAAGATGGATGGAATCAGAGAAAGACACCTGAAATTGACTCCTGTTTTCCACATGCACACTGTAGGGGTTTAAATAAGAATGGCCCCATAAGCATTTGAATGTTTGGCCTCAGGGAGGTAGCATTACTTGAGACAGATTAGAAGGTATGGCCTTGTTGTATGTGTGACTTGGTGTGACTTTGTTGGAGGAAGTGTGTCATTGGGGATGAGCTTTGTGGTTTCAAAAGCCCAAGGTAATGCCAGTATCTTTCTTTTCCTGCTACCTGAAGATTCAGATATAGAACATTCAGTTACTTCTCCAGCGCCATGTCTGCCTGCATCCTGTTATGCTCCACACATGATAAAAATGGACCAAACCTCTGGAACTATAAGTATGCCACAGTTTGAGTCTTTATTTTATGAGTTGTTGAGGTAATGGTGTCTCTTCACAGCAACAGAACACTAAGATACACATGCATACATTTGTATCCTGAAATGTGTGTACTCCAGACAAATACACACATACACACACACACACACACACACACACACACACACACACACACAATTAGTGGAATAGTACTCATAAAGCAGGTCCTCAAATGGTGCCACACTTTCCTTCCGTAGACACAGCACATGCAAAATTGACTTCTGTCTTACGGTTATATTGGTGTGACAAAATACGACAATGAAAAGCAACTTGGAGAGGAAAGTTATCTTTGGCTTCACTTCCATATCTATAGTCCATAGTGAAGGAAGTTAGGACAGGATGTCAAACAGGGCAGGAACCTGGATGCAGGGGATAATGCAGAAGCCATGGAGGAGTAGTTCTTTTTTGGTCATTACTCATGGGTTTCCCAGCCTGCTTTCTTCTAGAACACAAGAACACCACTTCAAGGAATACACTATCCACAATGGGCTGGGTCCTCTCACATCAATCACTAAGAAAACATCCTAAAGGCTTTCCCAGTTATGGAGGCATTTTCTTATTGGAGTTCTCTCCTCTCAGATGACTAGCCTGGCTCAAGTTAACATAGAATTAGTCAGTACAATTCCCACACAAGTTTTCTGAAGCTGACAGCATGGAACTTGACCTCTATTGTCCTAGTGTATCTATGAGTTGGAAAGGAGAAGCATAATCATGGGAAGGAGATGTGGATCTAATTCAACCAAAATTGCCTCACTCAGTTTGTTACTCTTCAAAAAGATAATAGCAAGTAATGTGTGCACCTTGTTTTTACACACATACACAAACACGCTAGGCAAAAAACAAAAACAAATGAACTACCATCCAAGTCTGGATATAGAATATTAGAACATTTGGCTGTAAAAGTGACCTATTAATCATATCAGGAGTCTCTGCTGGTTTTTATTTTTTTCCAGCTTACTGTGTGTGGGTAGCCCCACAACAGCTAAGTCACACAGTCTCACATTCTTAATAATGCAATGCACTGATTCTAATTTGCTAGTCTGCTGAAGTGCTGTAATGTCATTAATTTCTAAGATTTCAATTTTATTTTCTTTCATTTGTGTCCACCTCTAAGCTGAAAATATTTACCAACTCTTTTTGTTCTATTCATCCTGCATGGTAAGTGGCTTCCTCTGATGATTATATATTCTTATCCTTCATGATTCCTGCAGCTCTTTGTTTTTGATTATCAATCATTCTATGATGAAATTTCTCGATCAGGTTTATTTTGCAAATGATGCAATTTTCAAAGTCCCAGGATCATGGTCATTTTCCATGCTGTCTAGACGTGACTAAAACCCTCAATCTATCAACACTTCTAGATTAATTTTTTTCCGTGAAATAAAAAAGTAAATTAAGGGCTAAATTAGGTTTCCTGGCTTTTGCATTTATTAATCAATCAGCCTTTCACAAAATACTACATTAATGTTTGTGGTATAATATCTGCATAGCAATGTCAGTGTCTCCCAGTTTGGAAACAATGCAATGCTGAAGTAAGATTCTATCTGCCACGAACATTTTTATACTGAGCAACTGCCTTAGAAACACCGAAATCCATTTCACTGGGTATGCCCATCTTGGTTTTGATCTCTCTTCTTGTATTCTTACTCCTCCCATTCTTTGACTGGACTTTGGGAGCTCAGCCCAGTCCTCTGCTGTGGCTCTCTGCCTTTGTCTCCATCATTTGCTGGATGAAGGTTCAATGGTAACATTTAAGATAGTCATTAATCTGACTACAGGGCAAGGCCAGTTCACACACCCCCTCCACTATTGCTTAGGGTGTTAGCTGAGTCAACCTTGTGGATTCCTGGGAATTTCTCTAGTGTCAGGTTTCTTGCTAGTCCCATAATGGCTCCCTCAATCAAAAATATCTCTTTTTTTGTTCTCTGTCTCTATCCTTCCCTCATCTCAACTATTCTGTTCCCTCAAGTTCTCCTGTCTCCTCCCTTCCCCTACCGCCTTTCCTTCTCCTCCCACCCCCATGCTCCCAATGTTCTTGGGAGATCTTTTCTATTTTCCCTTCCCAGGGGGATCTATAATCTATATATGTTTACTTAGCTTCTCTGTGGTTGTGGACTATAGGCTCATTGTCCTTTGCTTTACAGCTAGTATCCACTTATGAGTGAATACATATCATCATGCTCATCTTTCTGGGTCTGGGTTACCTCACTCATGATGGTTTTTTCTAATTCTATTTGCATACAAATTTCAAGATGTCATTTTTTTTTCTGCTGAGTTTTGTGTTAATGTACCACATTTTCTTCATTCATTCTTTAGTTGATGGGCATCCAAGTCATTTCCAGGTTCTGGCTATTACAATAATGATGCTATGAACATAGTTGAACAAATGTCCTTGTAGTTGATTGAGTGTCCTTTGGGTATATGCTCAAGAATGGTATTTCTGGGTCCTGAAGTAGGTTGACTCCCAATCAATTTTCTGAGAAACCACCATAATGATTTCCAGAGTGGTTGTACAAGTTTGCATCCCCACCATCAATGGAGGAGTGTTCCCCTGACTCCACATCCTCTCCAGCATAAGCTACCATTGGTGTTTTTGATCTTAGCTATTCTGACAGCTGTAAGATGGTGTCACAGAATCATTTTGATTTGCATTTCCCTGATTGTTAAGGATGTTAAACATTTTCTTAAGTGTCTTTTGGTCATTTGAGATTCTTCTGTTGAGAATTCACTGTTCAGATCTGTATCCCCTTTTTAATTGGATTATTTGGTATTTTGATGTCTAATTTCTTGAGTTCTTTATATATTTTTGAGAACAGTCCTATGATGTAGCATTGGTGAAGATCTTTTCCCATTCAATACACTGCCTTTTTGTTTTATTGACTGTGTCCTTTGCTTTACAGAAGCTTTTCAGTTTTAGGAGTTCCTGTTCATTTATTGTTGCTATCAGTGTCTGTGCTACTGATGTTATATTTAGGAAGTGGTCTCCATGCCCATGTCCTCTGACCAGACAGGGAAGGACCAAACTAGACCCTCAGAATGTGGGAGACACTTATATGACTGGGGCAGTCGTGGGACCACTGGCTATGGGACCAGGATGTATTCCTATTGCTTGTACTGGCTTTTTGGAACCCATTCTCTTTGGAGGGATACCTTGCTCAGCCTGTATATAGAAGGGAGGGCCTTGGTTCTTTCTCAAAGCAATGTGCCTTACCCTCTCTAAGAAGTGAATGGGATCTGGTGTGAGGACAGAGGCAGAGGGAATGGGAGGAGGGGAGGAAGTAGGAACTGGAATTGGAATGTAAAGTGAAAAAAGATAGTGTTTTTCTTTTATTTAATAAATAGAAATAGAAAGAAATGTTAGTTGATACTATAGTTATTTTTTAAATTTAATATAAGATTCATACAATATTTTATATTATGAAAACAGTCACTTTTATACATAAAAAAGAAACACAAAAACCCATATAAAATGTGACCTAAATAATCTCCAAGAGAAAATTAGGTGTAAAATTTTTAAATTTCATCAAAATGATGTGCTTGCTATTAGTAACATAAAGCTCCATCTTGGTAACTTGAAGAGGGATGAAGGAGGGTGTTTTATTGCTTACAGAAACCCCATCCTTAGAAACATACACATAGCCTAAACCTCCTGCATCCAGGTCATGTTTATTTTTATTGTTTATATGAAATGTTTTCTTTAATTTTTTTTATTTTATGTACTGTTGTTTTGTCTGCAAGCAAGCCTGTGTACCACCTGCATGTCTGCTGCCTTTAGAATTGGAATTATAGATGGTTTTGAGCCACCATGTGGGTGATAGTAATTGAACCTAGAGCCTCTGGAAAAGCCACAAGTGTTCTTAACTGCCAAACCAACTTCTAGCCTCTCTAAAATGTTCTTAATGGGAGCTGGAGAGATGGCTCAGCGATTAAGAGCGCTGCCTGCTCTTCCAAAGGTCCTGAGTTCAATTCCCAGCAGCCACATCGTGGCTCACAACCATCTGTAATGAGATCTGGTGTCCACTTCTGACATGTAGGCAAACATGCATGCAGGCAGAACATTATTATATATAATAAATAAATAAATCTTTACAATAGAAAAGAAATATTAAAAACTGTTCTTAATGTCCAGAAAACAGTTCTAAATGTCCTCTTAGGTCTAACAGAGTTAATGTGTTCTAAAAGTGGAGAAAATTACAGAGTTTTTTGATAACTGAGTGTGGTCTTCAGGAAGTATCAACAGCATTCAAGATACTGAACCACTGAATTTCAGGTTCTGAACATCTCAACCAGAGTCTTCAGTTTTGACTTAGCATAGACAATTTCTGTGTAATTGATATGAAGCAAAATGTCAAAAAGATGGAGGATGGGAAACATGGAGAATGAACACTTGAGGTAGGAGGAAATACTGCACTTAAGTGTGCCTCTATTGTTGGTAGAGAAGGGTTTGGGGGACAATTGCTTGTTTTTTTCTTGACTATTTTCCCTTTGTATACTTTTAAATTAAATTTTTCATGTAATATATTTCAAACATGTTTTTCTCTGCACTACAACACCTCCCAGATTCTCACCACTTCAGTACCTACTCAATTTCATGTTTCTCCCTATTATCTACCTCTCTGTATCTATTTATTTGCCTATCTAGGTATTATCTATTATCTCTCATCTCTCTATTTACTTATCTACCTCTATCTTATCTATCTTATCATCTTATCTACTTATCTTATCATCTCTCTGTCTGTCTGCCTTCCTATTATCTATCTATCTATCTATCTATCTATCTATCTATCTATCTATCTATCTATCTATCTTCCTATATATCATCTATCTTCATCATCACTGTCATCTATTATCTATCTTCATAACTTTACATGTATATTTCTATCATATATATATCATTTATCATCTGTCATATGTATGTTATCTATCATCTACCTATCTATCATCTATCATCTATCTATCTATCTATCTATCTATCTATCTATCTATCTATCTATCATCTATCTATCTATCTATCTATCTATATTTATCTATCATCTGTCTGTATCTATTTATCTCTCTATTGTCTATCATATCTATCTATCTATCTATCTATCTATCTATCTATCTATCTATCTATCTATCATCTATCATCTATCTATATTTATTTATCATCTGTCTGTATCTATTTATCTCTCTATTGTCTATTATCTATCTATCTATCTATCTATCTATCTATCTATCTATCTATCTATCTATCATCTATCTATCATCATCATCATCATCATCATCTCTTCATATTATCTAATCACTTATTCATTGTCTTTCTTTATTATATCTTATCATTTTCTTTATGTCTATTTTTTTCTTTGTGCCTTTTATCACCAATAATCATTTTTCTGCTTTTCCATTAGGCGTGTCACTACTACAGTCTCCACTGCCTTTTCTACCCAGTGAAATGTAAGCACTCAAGTCAAGGATCTTGGGAAAAGGCACTCCAAATTGCTGAACCTATGGGTGTTGAGTGGATTTACATTCTAGAGCTCAAATTATACTTTCTACTGCTTCTAGAGATTCTCTGGTATAGTAATAAGGATGTTATTCAATATTAGTTTCAACTATGCATATCACTTCCTATGTCTCTCCATGATCCCATATTCTCTAGTTGCTTTAAACACAGGCAAAGAGGGCAACAGTGAGCTTAGGTTTTGATAAAATGTAGGTTCTAAATATGACCATGATGAAACTGGATGCTCAGTCTCCCATTTCTACACTCAGCATGCAGGACAAAAGAGAAGAACACATACTTATTCCTGTGCATTTACAAGGTGGCTCTTGAGCTCAGCTGTCTTCAGCCAATTGGTATTAAGGATCTTGACATTGAAATAATGAGATTTTTGTACTGAAACTGATCCTTCAATATGAACCAGAATTATTCCCCCCCTGAGCAAAGCTGCTCATTTATCTTGTATGTGACAAAAAAAAAAAAAAATTTGATCCAGCATGTGGTTTCACCTTTCATAGAAAAAATGTCATTTTAATTGCTAGTTAAGACTGCTGGGTTACTTTAATTTGCAGGCTTTTTATTAACTGTGATCTATTTCATTTAAAACTACAATAAATGGGTTTTGGTGTTAGCCTCCCAATTATTAATTTTCACAGGCACGGTGAGAAGACTTGAGGTCACTTTTTTAAGACTGAGTTGTGTACATTATGGATTTAGCTTATCTGAACACAGGAGGACTTCTCACACATAGTAGGACTTTAATAAATGTTTTAAAGGATGAAAGATGAATGTGTGTTAGCTTGTCTTCTATTCCTTTTGATACTCTGTTCAACTGACTGAAGTAGGATATAATTTTCCTTCATTAAATATCTCAGACTGACGCATGTGGAGGCAGTTGCTTAAAATACCCACTTCCAGATTGAAAGAGTGTGGCCAATTTCCTTATTTTCCTTTTCTTTAGACATAGGCACCCTGGACCTTACACAGCATGACTGCTGTGTAATATAAAGTGAATGACAATTTATAGCATGAAGTGTGTAAGTCCTATTCAACTATCTTAGAAAAGAAACCATATTATTCATAGCCAGAATATAATGCTGGAACTGAGAACTACATTCTCATTCTGATCCTACCCATCCCTGAGTTGTGATTTTCAACAAGCCAACTGATCTCAGTGATTTTATCTGAAAAGTATGAGGTCACTGAGGTTCTTTCAAGTTCTTAAACTATCCTTATATATCACACAGGATGTATTAGAAACTGGGGCACAAGTCCATTTTAATCTCTAATCTGTTGTTTAATCCTGGCCAAGTGCCTAGGTATGGAAATGATAGTTTGTGATGAATCTTCTATGACTTTAGTATTGCCATTGTAGGATTAAATCCTCTGAGCAAAGCATTCATGGTCCTCATTAAGTCAGTTATGCCTGTTTGCAAGCTTCAGTTGCAATTTTCCTGGCCTGTGAACTGTTGATATTCCCTCATAGAAGGAAAGAATGGGCAGGATAGCTGGACCCTCACCTGAGTATCCAGCCAATTCCATTATTCCAGTCATTTGCAATCAATTGTGCAATCAACATGGCTTTCTGGCAGTGTCTTTGGGAGGGGCTAGAGCATATATGATGGTCAAAGTTAGTGAAGAGGTCTCCATCCATGGTGTGGGAAGTCCTTTTGTCTATGTATTGCTTTTATTGGTTAATGAATAAAGAAACTGCCTTAGGCTGTTAATAGGGAAGAACTTAGGCAGGGAAAACAGGACTGAATGCAGGGAGAAGGAAGGCAGAGTCAGGGAGATGCTATGGATTCACCTTCTATAGAGATAGGCATGCTGAAACTTTTCTGGTAAGCCACTGCCATGTGTCAATACACAGATTAATGGAGATGGGTTAAATTAAGATGTGTGAGTTAGCCAATAAGAAGCTAGAACTAATGATCCAAGCAGTGATTTAATTAATACAGTTCCTGTGTGATTATTTTAGGTCTAAGCTAACTGGACAGCCAGAAACCAACAAGCAACTCCTCCTCCTACATGTCGATGCAGCTAAATGGAATGCATCATACATGTTGGGTGAATACATTCTACCTCAGCCTAATACACTCTTGAATTCTCCAGAGTGAATTTTGGTTTGTGATTAGGACCTAATGAGGAAGGAGTAAATGTTGTTTTCATCTCCCCCAGGAGAGGGATTTTTTTTCTACAACAGGAAAAACATTAACTAAAGATGGGACCATGAGTGTAGTGGCATGTTAGGCTTGCCTCCTTCTGATGATTCAGAGAGTTTGCTTAAGGATTAGATACTGAACTGACATGTTTTGATGTATCTGTGCCCTTGAGGCTGTGGAGGTTCCTCAGTCCATTCACTCCAATCAAGGACGTAAGATTGTTATAGTGTTCTGTTTCTTTGGTCTTGCTCTTGGATGTCAAATGTCATTTTTTATATCGTAGGTTACTAGGGGAATGTAGGTAGTTAAACTTAAAATCAATAACTTGAAATTTATACATCACACTAAGCTAGTAGCCTCTGACTCAAAGGTGATTCCATTTCTTTTGCTTCACAGTGAAGTGCATAAATACTTGACAACAGTTTTCTATGCAACTTGCAGGCCCTAAAAGTGACTGATTTAGGTGACGGCAATGATTTGAGTACCTAGACTTGCCAGAAATGTAATTTGTCTAATCTGAGAAGGTAAGAGGGGGGTATTCTGACATATGAATGCAAGCAAATGTATATTAAGAAATATATCATGTTCAACATATAGAAAAACAATGTCTGAAACTGTTTAGTTATCAAGCACTAGGTATAATTTTATGTATGTAGCTTTCAGGCAATAAATTTTGTTAAAATGCAAGTTGAACTCAATCATGTGGGTTGCAGTTCCCAATGTGGGATGTATTTGATGGTCGTTTTGATTTTTATGTATTATAAAGGATATGTATTACATAGTGGTTCACTCTCTAGATTATGAATTTACAAAGGCCTCCCCGAGTTATAGGTAAACACTGGACATTTTAATAATATTTCAAATTTTCATTTGTCCCAAGAAGGCAAAATAGGACTTCAAGTACTTTAGATATTTTCCCCAAGTGTGATTGTAAGCACACCATTACTGCCCGATGTTAGCATGACCCTTGATGTGAGAGCGGCTGGCTCTGTTCTTTGTAGACCTTCACAGGAAGCCCTGGAGACCTGGAAATGACTGGAGTTGTATTATGTGAAGTGGATTGACTACTGCCCTTGTTGTCCCTCTTACTCTTTAATCTGTGTTTTAAGTATTCATTATTTTGCTGTGTGGAGGAGTGCTTTGCTAGGCTGACCTTTAACATAGCTCTAGTTATGTGTTTACTATGCTAAATTTTGATTAAAAACTTAATAAGAGGATCTGCTGGAGCTTGGATCTAAAGTGTCATTGAAAGGCCCATGTGCTGATGGTTCACTCCCTGTTTAGGATTAAGGGAAAGCAGTGGAAACTTTAAGAGGTGGGACTTGATGACAGGTCTTCATGTCTTTGGGGACACGAACTTGAAGGGGAGGCAGTGCTCTGCTAGATGCCAGTTAATTTCATGTTACTGTGACCAAATACCTGACAAATAGCAACTGAAGTGATGAGAGGCTTATTTTGGCTCATGATGTGAGGATGTATATTGAAAAGAAAGCATCAGGAAATATATGGCACCAGGTGCTTTTGCAGCTGCAGAAGCACAGGGTCAAATGCTGGCTCACCTCTCAGCAGACTAGAAAGAAGGGACAGGAAGCAGGTTGGGATCTAAAATCTCAATGTCACCCCACCTCCGACCAGCAACCCACTTCCTTCAGTTAGTCTTTACCTCCCAAAGGTTCCCAAAGTTGCAACAGCATCGCCACCCAGAAAAAATGACATTCAAATATTTGAGTTTGTGGGAGAACTATACTGGTGTATTTTAACTGTGTCCTTTGTTTACAGGTTTTCAGCTGAGTATTTGCACATTTATGCCTGTTTTTTTTCCACCTGGAGTGTGATTGCAGGTCAGAGACTTGGTGCACTAGTCCTCTCATTTTCAACAGCTGTTGAGAAAGTGTCGCTGTTATGCTACCACTTTATAAAAAGAATTATAGAATTTCAAAAGTGAAACCAAATGGAAAACAGATGTGTGTACATGTGTGTGTGTTTCTGTTTTCCAAAGTTGTCACCTGTTCTGCAAAAAAGTTCTTATAAAGTACAGATAAGTTGAAAGCATTGCTTATGGTACACATAGGCACATAGCCTTGAGTGAGCCTCAGAATGCCCTTCTCAAATCTAATAAACGGTAGCTCTGCAACTTTTATTACATGCTGTGATATACATGTCATAAGTGGTTGCTTGGCCTTTTGGCCATTTTTTAGTTTTTGAAGCTAGGAGTCAGTGAATTTGACATGATGTGCAGAGAAAGCTTGCTCTCATGTGCATGACTTCTCTTTGCACTGTGTCCTCAATAAAAAGAGTTGTTCATAAAGCATACACTTTTATGATGTGATTAGCAGAGAAATAACAAGATTAACAGAATAAAATTAAGAATGATATCTTTTGTATTCTTAGGAAAACATTAGGTATTTAAAAAATGTTAACTGTCATTTTTTGTTGTTTTGACTCCATTCTTTACAATGGCTACAATCAGCAGCATCTTAAGGAGATAATGAGCCTATGTTCAAAGAAAAAATCAATGAGGCTTGCAGTATCATGAGTAACATCCATCTTAACTATGTGATAGGAGGATCTAAAAGTGCTAGGTTTTATGATGGTTCATGGCTTCCTATAATTATTCCTTAGAAATTATTAGTTTTAATGGAGTTTTAGCAATTAATCCATTAACCAATTAACTGGATAAGTCATAATATGTCATTTGACAGTATATGACACATATTTCTGTATAAAATATATTATAAACTTAATTATATATAATATACATGGTACACTCACATACAATGTATATGTATATGTGTGCATTTGTTTGTGTCTGTAATATGTTTTGTGGTGTTGGAAATTAAAGTCGGGATTTTGTGCATGATAGGCAAAGGCTTTATTGCTTAACTATATATTAACTATAACCCAGTCTGATTAGTTTTAGTTAATGCACATATAAATTAATTTTTGCCTGACCAAAATTAACTGTTCTCTTTGTATTAAGAAGGCATAAGCTAAGTATTGTCAACACTCCAAGACACAGACATTGCTTCCGTGGAATCTCCTAAGCTTTAAAGAAAGATAAAATTGTGATTATAAGGTGTGATATAATATTTTAGTTTATTATGAGAAACATTACCAGGGTAAGGAGATTTACTAGTCATTCATTCACTCATTATTTCATTTGGCTTTGGTGTATGCTATCTATGTTATCTTAGAGTCAAGAAATAATAGTGTTAAGTAAGATATAACTCATCATAGCTCTCATGAAAATTTATATTTTCATGGAGAACAAAGGCACTAAACAAATGAATAAAAAAATTAAATAGCAGCTAGAAGTACCTTAAAGGAAAACAGGGAAACTGATAGTAATATAATGCAAAGGGTTAGGCTCCTAGTGGTATTTCAAATGTTTAGATCATAAAGCCAGGAAATTTTCTTTGAGCTGTTGAGTATCTTGTACAATATATGTGCTAAGTACAGCTGTTACTGGGCCCAAGTAGTCTGATATGTTAGAAACCCTGTAATTTGACAACCCATACTGGACCATCTACTGTGTCAGGGGCTATGCAGGAACCAATGGATCTAGTTTTCAGGGCTGACTGAAATACTGATAGCCTCATGATTTCATGGGACATTTTTAGACCCCAATATCCTCACTTGAATATGGGAAGAATTGAACGTGGTGGTCTGCAAAGTTGTAAAAAATTAAAATCCCATGCTCTCAGCAGGATAAAAAAAATCATCCCTCAGCCTTGCCTCTTACAATCTTTCTTCTCACTCTTCCATGTAGATACCCAAGCATTAAGGGGAGAAGTATGATAAAGAAATCCCACTGAAGGCTGAGCAATGGACCAACAATATAAATCTTTGAGTTCTAGTCCAGGTTTGTTACTTTCCAGCCTTAACTCACTAGTCAAAATATTGAATCTTCCATTTTTACCATCCTCGAGTAAGTAAAACAGGACATGAACCCAGTTTATCAGTGTTTTAACTGTATGAATAGTAGCACTGGAGACTCTTCCCAATTAAATCACATAAGGGAATCCCAGCATGTATGACAGATGGGAATGAAATCTCTAGGTTTTGAAGAACAACTTGGGAGAGCTGCAGCTACACGGACTGAATATTCCTTCTCATTCCTAAAGAAGTTGTGGAATACAAACAGGAAAGGGGGGGAGAGGAGGGAGAGGGACAGAGAGAATGCTGGTGATATTGTCATGCATGATTCTCTGAAGGCCCCTCATGTCACCAGCACACAGTTTTCCTCCTGTTTATTCTAAGCTTCTAAACAGAAGTATGCTGGTAAGTCCTCTCTTGAATGGTTTCTGAGCTCTAGAGATTTGCATGGTGGTGCTGATACTGCCTGTGGTTCCCCGCTTACATTTTCCAGCCATTCCTCTTTAAATGAGTCCTGGCTGGCATTTAGGGCCATCAGGAGAGTTAATCACAGACCACAATAGCGATTTAATCCTACATTAGGTAAAGACACTCTACAGGCTGTGGAACATTTGACTTATGCAAATATGACCTTAGACAGATTGTTCTATGAAGCCCATAATAACATTTAAGAGATGGAAATTTTATTTGGGCAGAAACACATAGTTCTGTGGTGTGGGGATGATTGTTGCTAAGCCAGGGTTCTGGGCAAGCACTTGCCACCACAGGGGAGGGCTTTAGTCTTCGCTTTCATGTTGTTCTGCATTTCTACAGGTTTTATTTGTGTTGTTACCCCTTTCATAACATTCTAACTGTGCCTAAATGAAACCAGGCAATAGCAAGGAGTTGCATTAGATGCAAAAAAAAGAAAAGAAAAAAGAAAGTTTAAATGGGCTTAGAAGTGCCAAGGCCTTTATCCCGTTATGTGCGGATTTTATTTGGCAACCTCAGTGTTAAGACACATGAGAGAGCACATGAAGTTTTTTCACATGACAAATATTTTAGAGTCTAGGTTCTGAGACAAGCAGGTGGGATTACAAGTTTTATCTCTTTTTAACTATGTGACCTTTGCCAAAATATTTGATGTTTTCCAGACTCAGTTACTTACCTATAAAATAGGCATGAAGCCTGTCCTGAAGATTACATGAAAAAAATGCACAGGAAGTGCTTCCTGCTGCTTCCAAACTCTGTCATTCACATTTTAGTTTCATCCTTCATATAGCTGATGGTACTGTTTTCTTTTCATAAATACTGTATTTCATAAATATTTAATATGTTTTCTGCTTCAGACTTCTCTGAGTCTTTCTGAAGAACTTACAAAGATAGGATCCACATGGACATTTACAATAATGAGGCTGATGAATGAAAGGACAAGCATAATACACACTTGTCTCATCCTCTGTGATGATTAAACCTTGTGCAATGTTTCAAGTTGGAAAGTTTCTCACATTGTTTTACCAATTAAAAAGTAATTCATTTATGAGTATTATCTTAGACTGATGGTTCTCAATGGGAGGGGATTTCATTACTCAAGGGGCATTTAACAGCATGTGTATATTCAAGTGATATTTTAAGCACATGAGATACAAAGGGGACATACAACATTTCTAATGAAGCATCATGAATAGTTATCATGGCTCAATATGTTTAGAATGTGTGCCAATGTTTAAAAGTGTAGACGTGAGAGAGGGAGAGAAGCTAAGTACAGTTATAAATGCATCAAAAGTTATCTCAAAATATAAGCAGTAAGTTTAAGGAGAACAGGGCATTGCACAAAGAACTTTTTATTGTGAATAAAACTGAATTGCTTAAGAGGATAGTATTAAAGAGAAGATTAAAGGCATAAACCATCGCCAGCACTAATGACTGAAGTTGGTCTTGCATCTCCTTTAACCTGATAGCTGAAACCATTGCTGTCAGTGCTTTACCATTAGAATACCCACATGTGCCTGAACGTCTTAGCAAGGCTGTCTGCGTGCTATGTATTTGAACCAATCCTACACTGCAGGAAGCAGGCAGGTGTGGAAAGCAATTGTGAATATGGGTCACTGATGAAACCCAGGGCAAGGCTGGAGGACTCAGCTTTCATCTTCTGAGAACACTGGCAATGAAAAAGCCAGGAGGCCCAATGGCTCAGTGTAGCCTGAGGAGCTCTTCTATTATGAGTTTATATTTTATTCTCCTGGCTTTTAGATGCTTATGGGTCCTCCCAGATCTACTGCTTTCCATTCCTGTCTGGTTCAAATTTACTTGAAGTGCACCTGGATCCTTTACAGAGAGGCTTAAACCCACTAAACTGGAAGCTTTACTTATTTTCCAAGAAAAATATCCATTTTTGTTTAGAAGTTATGCCAGTAAAATCTCTGAAGTTCTGATGAGATATTGACTAGGCTCTTCTCCAGGCTTTGAATTCTGTCAGCTACAGGTTGCTTTATCAATTGTCACTGCTTTCCATTGTTGTAAACAGTGTAAGATATATTTTCTAAACTAAGTTGTATGCAGAAAATCTAAAGTTTTTATACTTCCCTGATGTTGAACAGCAATTTGTTTCCTAAGTTTGATTTTAAGTTTCACTTAGGTGCAATCCTGTGGCATTTGTTCCTTAGCAACACTCAGCCTTGTGCCTCTGACATTGACTCAGATCACTTGGGATTTCAATGTCTCAGCACAGCACAGTACCTGGAACACAGGAGTTCAATCACACTGTTGTTGCAGGGTCTGTGGCAAAACATTTATTTCTACCACTATTATCAGTTTTTGGTTAAATACTCAAGAGTAAATAAATGTACAACATTAAAAGTTAGCAGTGAAAGTGGTAAGAAGTGTCTTTTTTTTGGTGCATATCAGGTGCCTTCATTGGTTCCTCAGTACTGTAGGTATCATAGGCTTATTTTATAGATTGCAAATTGTTTTGAAACCCAGGCAACAGACAGAATATAGCAACATGTTTACATCTGAGACAGAGAATGGAGATTGCAGGGTCATTTGGTGACCATCAATCCCTTTGGTTTCCTCACTGGCTCCTCTATAATTGGGTGTTGGACAACCCACAGAATCACTGTCTGGGCCAGCTTTTTCTCTGAACAGGAAAGTTTGGTTTTGTGGTCTTGTACATTCTGGGGGATATAGGTAATTTAGTTGCCCCTGTATGTTAAAGCTAAGATGGGTGTATCTTGAAAAAAAAAAAACTTAATTTACCTAGACACATTCTTGAATTTTAAGAGGTTTCCTTATTCAAGTTCAACTGTCCCATCTGATTAACTGCTGAACTTGGGTGACTCAAATCAACTCTTGAGTGAGAAGTTTTGCTTGTTGTTACTTAAGAAATTTGGCTCTTTGTTCCTTTAGCAAAGCCCTTGACTTCTCCTAGACATAAATCTCCAACATGCACCCTGGAATTCAGGTCTGCTGTTTAGGGGAAGGTGATCAGACTATCCTAGAACTGCTTCAGCATGAATCAGTCTCCCCTTTTCCTTATTCTTCCCCTTTCTCTCTCCCTCCCTACACTTTTATTTCTCTATCTTTCTCCCCTCTCTCCTTATGTTATATCTTGGAGAGTACCAATAACACTATTAAGAATAGTTATTTCTTCTGAAAATGCTCATGCTCAGAATGCCTCTTAGGAACCGTCCTTTAAGAAACACCACTACGAGTCATAATGAGGTAGTAGTGAACTCCTAATTTGTCCAAATTTATATTATATCATTCATCAGCACATAAATTTAAATAATTTTGTTCATAAGTTGTTTTCCAATTTCTTTTTAATACATCTTCTTATTTAATTGAAAATAGATTCTTCTCTCATATAATACATCCCAATAGCAGGAGTTCATTCAAAACTTCAGTTGCATCCAGCTTAATTGCTGTCATTAATTTAATGCAGTTTTTTTTAGTGTTCTATAAAAATTGCCTTTAACTCTGGAGAGTTAAAGTGGAGAAAACGCCACAGACTGCTGTTCTGGGTTAGCTCAGAAATATTTAGGTTAGGACACTTGGCTCTAGCATAGGCACACCTTTTAATCACATGAAACTTATGAAGGGCCAGCATCCTGAAGTTTATTTGAGTAGTGTGTCACCTCGAGCACTGTCATTGTTTAATGATTGTTTCTGACCTTGAAGGAACAGAGTTAATCCAGAATTGTAATTCAGCAATTGGCCTCGTCAAAAATTAACCACAGTGAGAGAGAGAGAGAGAGAGAGAGAGAGAGAGAGAGAGAGAGAGAGATTATAACCTTGTAATGCAGCTCAGTCCCCAAACAGTAAGCCCTGAGACCTTAGCAAAACTGACTCCACAATGGGAGTATCATTTAGATCACAAAACCCAGCAGGTAGACAGCACCACCTGCCAAATTGAAAACAAAGACCTAATCTATTAAAGTCCATAGTTCTGGGAAAGTCTTTAATGTAATAACTTTGCTTTGTAGCTTTTGTAGTTTTGCTTCTGGCTAATGGCTTTTGTTAACTGAAGTATGTCAACCAAGAAAATGAATTTTGTGTTTAAAATCTCACCTTGAGAAAGACTTAGTGCTATTCTGGCATCCAGAACACCCTATGTAGCTACTGGATGGCTAATTAAGACTTTCTACTGGTTAAACCCATGTCTGAACATTCTTCTCTGGTGAATACTGAGCAGTCTGAGAATATAAAGCTAGATTTTTCCTTAGTAAGGCTTGGGCTTTGTGCTTCTTTTTCTTTCCAAGTTAGGGTGAATGTGCACTCAGCCATGTACATTTTTTTGTTTCAGGTCCTTTGAATTATATTTAACCACTTGTTCTTTTCCCATATCTTTGACTGTGAGAACTGAACTGGCTTATATAGTTACAAAGTCTGCCATTCTTGACAGACCTCATACGAGTGTTGATGGACTGGATTTGGGATCAGGCTCTTAGAAGCATGTGCTACATATTGCAGGGAAGAAACTCAATTAGACATTAAAAAATTAATTTTTATTTTTAGTCTTAAATTTTTTAAAATAAAAATTCATGCTTTCTCTAGAATAAGAAAATAATTCTTAAATGTAAAGAATTGCTTTATATTACTTGGTGAAAACACAAAATAATTTGATTTCAGCTTCATGAAAATATAATGCAAGCTACCTTGTTGTTGAAATTTTGAATTACAGAGTGAGTCTTTGGAACATGTTTCTCCTATCAGGTACTGAAATGGGTGGACAGGGCAAATGTGGGCTCACAGACCACCTGTACACTACAGATGTAGTCTCACCTGGCAACCTTGACAAGCTCTTTCATCTCATCCTCTGTTGTCTAAAATGTGTCTATGAGAACACAACTCCTTTTCCCCTTATCTTTGACAGGGTATCTGTGAAAAGTGACTCCTAAGCATTCCTGCCAACTCAGTGACAGAATGTAAAGTGGTGTATGAATATGTAATAGCAGCCATTATCAGCTGATCCCTATGTCTTTGGAAAGAATCACTTGCTGTGAGGAGAATGAGGGACAATTTAAAATGGCTTGAGGTAAGTAGCATTTCATATATTGCCAATCAAATTAACCTTGAACCTTTCTCTGCTACTTAGAATTCTTGTTTTCTCTTTCTCCATCATTGAAAATTAAGATGATGCAGATGAAACCATTTTCTATTTGCAAGATTGCACTTCAGAGTCCTTTCCATCCCCAAGGAGAGGAGAGGAGCATTTCTGTGCATCAATCAAACTGATTGAGACTAGGGAAATGGAAACTGTCGTCAAATCCAGAAGACACTGGCATGTCTGGCATGTCAGCTTTAATACAGAGATTACTTCTCTTTATCTCTTTTCTCCAACACTTAATTCTCAGACCAGCTTTGCCAGGCATGAACTTGGGGAATTTTATGACTATAGCTCCATGGAGATTCAATCACCTCCTTATTCTCACTTAGGCAATTGGATCCTTGATAAAGATTAGGTCTCCTTAGATCCTAGTATTTCTCTGTACCTGAACTGAAAGCAGTTGCTGTGGAGATGTGCATGGCAAGGTTCTGGATTTATTCACTTTGTAAATATGATTGATATTTTCAGTGAAGATGAAGGTGCACCTACATACATATGCGTATCATGGACATTTCATACTGAATTCCTTCTAACCCAGAACTCTGTGCTGTTCCCATCTGGTTTGCCTGCACCCTTTCTCAACATCTCTGTTGTCAGGAAACCCTGGGATATAGTTCATTGCCAATCACTACCAGCACTTATGCCATTCCAACATGGAAGAGAGATTTCCATTCTTTCAACCTTGTTAGTGTACCACTTTGTAGTTATTTTGTGATACCCCATTTTGTACTATATACATATGTTTCCTATTATCTATATTGGTCAAAAATCTAAGATTTGTGCCTAATTCCTCTTGTATTTCCTGGATTACAGCAGAAAGTTTTAAGAAAGATTACAAATATTTACAAAAAATTACAAGACATTGGGTAGATAGGTAAAACAAAGATTAGAAATTTTATTTGTTTCTGGACAGTTTCTAGAATAATGTCCTGAAGCAGAAGGGTGAAATTTTCTGAAGATGGCCTCCAAACTTCTGAGTGAGAGCACTGGAGTCACTGGCTAGCAGCCAGAATCATGACAAGCACATCAGGTGTTGGGTGATGCAGATTGTCCCTACTTACATACATTCACTTTAACTGAGAGATTCATTTAAGTAAATTAATAGAGTGAACAATGAACAGTAGTGTCTACCAAGTTGAGGTTGAATTAAATGGGATTTGGATGAGAGGGTGAGCAAGGAAGTCTTGGTCTTGGTTCTGAAAGGAGCCAATGTAAATGGGGGCCAATTCTTATTTGAGAGGGAGTTTGGACAAATATTTAGATAGTTGTATAGATAGACAGATTGATAGAGAGAGAGAGAGAGAGAGAGAGAGAGAGAGAGAGAGAGAGAGAGAGAGAGAGAGAGAGAGGAGAGGAATTGTGGCTATATTGGAAGGATCAAATTGAACACTGCTAACTGAGGACTATCATAATTGTAGGAATTCAATGAGATGAACAGAGATTCACTGTTTGTTCTTTTTGTTCCTTAGCAAAGGGGAACCCAGTGACTTGTCTTACATATCAAGAAAACACAACAGTCCACACATTAAAAAATGCTTTAGAGTACAATAATCTGTAAATGAATATTTATTCATAATAGCAATTATCCTGTATGAAATGCCTCCTGGATTTATTATGGTTGTTTTAGAACAATCTCAAATGTGTTTTCATAGGTTACAATAGGTATGGTTTGTCCACTTGACCTGATACTACCCAAATATGCTCTTCGCTGAATACCGAGCACTGGTTGAAAACAGACATCTTTCAGAAGAAACGGAAGCAGGGAGAGTGGCTTTGACAGCATTCCTTCTTACTATTGGCAAAGACAAGGGTTGGCAGAAAGAATCTGTCTCTCTGTGTAATTATGTCTAGGGAGCTCCAACAAGGCATAATGACTCTCTTCTTTCATTTTTATTAGTCAAATGCTCTGAACATTGCATGCTCAATTTATAATCAGTTTTTATATTTTCCATTACTCAGAGGAAATGGAAAGCCTGCAGTTTAAATACAAATTAGTAAGAATAGTTATTTACTTTTCTTTGTTGTTTTAGATGCTTGGTTTTTATTATACAAATTGAGGGACACCACAGTAAGAAAAGGATGATGTCATCTTACCAACAGTTTGACAGAGAAAAGTTTCTGCTTCAACCAAATACAGATCTGCAAGGATTTTGCTACTTCATTAAAAACATCAATTTCTTGATTTGAGTTCTCCATATTTTAATTCTGTATTGCTTTTAGACAAGAATCAACATCAAAATGTTAATATTTCTTTTTTATCTAATATGGCACATTTGGATATTCCCCCTCCCCACTCATGTAATGGTTTCCTTCTGTAAAGGGTAGGAAGACATTAAGTATTGTCATCTTCTTGCTTTATTTTTGGGTTCTGAGAATTCCTTAGTACTAAAATAATAAATCAATCAAAGAAAAAAATTGAGAATCTGGTCACTCATTATTAATGACATTTCAATGCTTATATACTTAGTAGATCCTCTTCCCTATTTTCAGTGCTGTGGACCAAACCTTGGACCTTGTACATGCTGGGTTAGTGTTCTAGTATTGTGCTATCTCTCCTGCCCTTAGCCTTCTTCTGTGCTCCCAAGTCCTGCAATTAAATAGTGACAATAAACATTGAGGACAGAATCATCATAGAGCTTATCCTGTAATTGGGGAGAAAATGATACAAGCTATATAAATCAATGACATGGAGATATAGAATCCTAAAAGAAAGAGAACATATCTTTTATCAATAGACACATGATTTCTACACAAGTAAGACATGAGGGTATTGTGGAAGAGGCATTTAGCTTGAGTCTTTTGTTGTTAGTAGTAAAGATATGTGCACATACTTGTGGAGGCCAGAGGTACATGTAAACAACTTTTTCTTGATTGCTCTCTACCTTTATTCATTGAGAGAGGATCATCCACTCAGTGATCCGAACCTGATGCGCCTGGACATTTGCCTAGACTGGTCCACCAAAGAGCTTCTATGATCTGCCTGTCTCTCTTTGCCTTCCTTCCTGCTCTGGGGTTACACACACATGATGTGCTCAGTTTTTTACATGGGTTTGGAGTATATTCAAACTCACTTCCTCATATTTGTACAGTAGGCACTTTGCACACTGAACTGTCTCCTCTACCTATAACTTGGATCTTGAATTCAGAGTATAGCTATTTGGAAATGGGACACTATTTAATAATGACCAATAGTTATCATTATTTTATTTTTAAAATTTGCTATTGCATGTCCTATACTTCCAGTATATGATATCACAAAGTAACAAGGAGATATTTTGTAGTTTCTGTAGCTCAGGCATCTGAGAGTGGATCAGGCTGGGTTCTGCTCATGGTCACTCAGGAGGGTTTAGTCAGACCATTGGCATTGACTGTAGATTTCTGAAGGCCTTTAAGGGTCTGTTGGAACCACTTCCAAGTGTCACTTTGATGGTTATTGGCAAGACGCTTTTTTGTTTTACTGGTTGTTGGCAGGAGATCTCTGTTGCTTGCTACATGGACCCATCTACTAGTCTGTCCCAGTGTCCTCATGTTGTGGAATATGACTTCTCTCAGAGTCAACCATGAGATGAGCTGGAGAGGGAAGGAGATAATAAATTCAGATAAAGCAAGACCATTTTTTTGTCCTAGTTTTGAAGGTGTTTTCAATTTTGCCTTATTTAATGTTAGAATTGAGCCAACAAGTCCATTCCATTTTCACAAGGGGTTAGGGTCTAATCTCTCAAAGAGAAGGCTATTAAAAATTTATGGATGCATTCTCAAATCCTAACTGTGGGATTGGGGAAGATGTAGGAAAGATCCTTAACCAGGTAATTGGGTAAGAGGGACCAGGTGATCCACCCTGTACTCTGTGTAATCCAGTTCAGAGAGCTTCTAACTAAGAATAGAAAGCAATTAAGGACAAAAAGCAAAGACACAACTCGACAGGGTGAGAATCATACAGAGCTTTTGAACAGGGTAGACATATAATCACAGCAATCAGGATCTGGGTCTAGGGAGGATATATGAGGGTAGAAAGAGGAGACCCATTCCACCCACAAGAGTAATGGACCTGGGAAGGGTGATGGAGGGCAGTTCCAATGCTGATGCTACTTTGCGTGGTATTATTACCTATAGACATGAGTGTATCATCACATATCTAACCCAACTGCTAATGGGATATGCCTGTGGTTTAGACATGATGCTTACCAAGCTTTTGCAGGCTTGGGAAATTGCACTATATAAACGTGATGTACAACAGCAACTTTTGATGTTTTTCTGCACTGAGAGGGTAGTTGATGTCTGGAATGGAAAATGCACTTACAACTGACAAGACTTCCTCTTCTTTCTTTCTTTCTTTCTTCTTCTTCTTCTTCTTCTTCTTCTTCTTCTTCTTCTTCTTCTTCTTCTTCTTCTTCTTCTTCTTCTTCTTCTTCTTCTTCTTCCAACTGACAAGACACCTTCTTCTTCTTCTTCTTCTTCTTCTTCTTCTTCTTCTTCTTCTTCTTCTTCTTCTTCTTCTTCTTCTTCTTCTTCTTCTTCTTCTTCTTCGGTGGGTTTCACATCATACATCCGAATCCTGTTCATCTCCCTGTCCCCTTGCTTCTGCTTTCTGCCTTTGAAACGTCCCTTCAAAAACAAAATTTTAAAGTAAAACCAAGAAAAAGAAAAAAAAAAAAACACCCCACTCCAAACCAAACCAACTAAACAAACAAACAAACAAACAAAAACAGACTTCAGAGTACAGGATTGTCTTCATTTCTCCTTTTGGGTTTGCGTGCTTCATGGTCTGTAAAAGTTTGACTTTAGGTCTTTTTTTAGTCTAGATTGTGCATTGATTTGTCATCCCATCCACTTTATTGCAAACTAACATCATACTTCTACTGAGTCCATACATCCTTTTAATTGGAAATAAGAGATGTGTCTAAGACATTGTTATCATTTACTAAATTCCCAATGTAAGAACACCATTTGGATAAGACTAATCTTTATTATATCATCTCAGTACATTCACATGTTCCTCACAAGCATTTTATTTTTTTTCTTTGGACATTCGAGTTTCAACTGCAGTTTACAGTCAGGGTTGTATCCACAGCACTTGTTCTGTGCTCATATCTTGATTGTCTATGACTACATAATATATAGTTTAGAAGTTTTAAGTGAACTTTAACTTTCCAGAGTTCTTGTGTATGTAACTAAAATGGTACGAATGAAATATTTTTCAAATATCTGAATACATCTGCTGCTTCTCTGTATTGTTGACATATCTCAGGAGAAAATGTAAAGTAATCAACTATTCAATAATCTTTCCCATACTATCTCAGACCATTCTTGGGGTGTGCTTCAAGACTCAGTCAAACAATTTCTCTACCCCATTTCTAAGTTAACACCATTAGTGAAGTATTATTAAGTCTTTAGAATATGTTCCAGCTTCCAGCTCCTGGAATAGAAGCCAATATAAACTGGTTAGGTGATTATAAACCTTGGCACATTTCCCTGTGCCACTTTATGGTGATATTGTAGAATTGTTCCTGAAGGACTGTGGCATTTTTTATTTTTGAGACCAAGTCTTACTACATAGCCCTGGCTGTCCTAAATCTTTCTATGTAGACTAGGATGATCTTGAATTCACAGAGATCCACCTGCATGTGCCTTCTGAGTTCTAAAAGGTGTACACCAGCATGCCTGTCTAAACAGTTTTATTATACTTTAAAATTTATTTTATGTATGATTGTGGGTGCACCTGTACCGTAGTTTGCACTTGGAAGTCAGAGGACGACTTGCTGGAGTCAGTTTTCTCCTTCTACCACAGTATTCCTTGAGATTGTACCCGGACTCACTGACTAATCTCTCTGGTCCCAAAACAGTAACAGCCTGAGGTAATCAGATAATCTTCAAGACCATCCCCCCCCCTTTTTTTTTTACAAATGAAAGGATCTGTATTTCAGGAATTCAGAGTGGCTTCTCAAGACCTTGAGATCAAGCTCTGTTAGAACTGTTCCTTAAACTCAGTGCTCTAGTCAATAAAAGCACACAAAGAACCCTCAATATCTTAAAATACTCACTTTAAGGCTCCTAATTATGTAACTCCAGCAATGCTATACTAAGTGAAACAAGTTGAGAGCTATGTAATTGGTAGTTTTTTCTTTTTGCTTCCCTTCATAATCAATATTTTTAAGGGGCAGAATGGCAGAAGGCTGCCTATACTTCATGTCACATTTCTCACTGTTCATACTTCAAGTAGCAAATGTCAGTGACTATTTACTAATTAATATTATCCACAGTCAATCATCTACATAACAATATAATGAGATAGCAAGTACCTCATATGTGTAAACATATAGATTATACTTTAAAAAAATAAAAACATTTTAAATAACGTTACCAAAATGATTCTGGATTTTGAAAATGTTAGTTCTTGAAGAACCTGACAGCTTTTTAGAGAATTTGAACTTTCAGGAGATTGTTCAGGAAGAAGTATTTGAGGCAAAGATGACAGACAAGTGATTCTCCATGGAATGGACCAAAGAGAACAGTCACCTCGTACTTTTAGGATCATTTATAAGTAACACAATAATATGTTCTTTCAAGGATTATATGAAGATCATATACTGGGAAGGCAGCAAGCAGGACATACATAGAGGACTGGAGATGACTGATGATTGAGGATGGGAATTCTTGAAAAGTAAATTAGTAAGTTTGAGTGTTATTGTTTGAGAGGGTACAATCTGATGATGTAGGCAATAAAATTCTTGCAGGCTGGAGAATCTTATGTCATCCATGGTAGGCACAGATTGATCCAGGACTATGGACTAGTCTTGGCACAGATTCAGAAGTTGGAAAAATAGCATCTGCTATAGTCATGGTTCCAGTGTTTTGACAGGGGATGCAAGTCCTTACTAGTCATGAATTCACCTCTCAAAAATGTCTAAAATTTATAAAATTTTATAGGAAAAACAGATGGACTAAAATTTTGTGATAGAATCAGGGAAAGGCAGAAAAATTTCATCAGCTTACAGAAGAATAACACTTCCACCAAGAACAAATCCTTAGGCAAAGAATGTCCTCATTGGAAAGTTTACAGCATAATGGTCTAGTCACATTTCTCTAGAGTGTATGGTGCAGGAGGTTGTGGCTGTGGATTCCAGACAGAAAGTCCTGGTGTATGAGAATACCAATAGCCATTCTTCATGCTATGTCTTTCTAGAGACCTCTGACAAATGTAGACAGTTTAGTTCTTTGGCATAACACTGGAGCCAAAGACCTTGAGCTTCTTGGAGGATTCATTTCTTATGATGCTATAACCTCTAGTACAGTGTTCATATTCCAATAAATGCTTAATATTTAACAAGCTGCTTATTTTGTTAGTCACTTTTCATATCAGATCCCTTGGCTTTATCAGATAAGCCTTTTAAGTACATGAAAGGTGATCCTTCCTAGACCAATCAAAAGGTATCTTCCATGGATGACACTCTCTTTTGTGCTGACTTAATATATTTTACAAAATTCAAATGTTCCTCTCATTTTGTCCACCCTTTCTCTTTAGTTCCCTCTAGCTTTTTCTTTCTTTCTCTCTTTTCCTCTCTCCCTTTCTTTTCTCTTCCTATTATTTTCTTCCTATTTTTTGACTGTGTCTTACTATGTTGCCTAAACTGACCAGGAACTCATTTACTTCTTTTTAAATTTATTCTTCTCTCATATATTACATCCCGACTGCAATTACCCCTCTCTCTTCTCCTCACCTCCACACTTTCCCAGATCCCCTCAAACCATAAATACTTTTAAAGTTTTGAAGTCCACTTCAGTATTTGGTAGAAATGAAGGATTCTTTACTTAACACTGTGAAGATTTTCCTCCTAAACATTTGAGAATTTATCTGTTTGTATGTAGTAGGTCTATGATTCATTTTTTTTGCCAGTTTCTCAGTGATAGGATTCTTTCCTCAAATTGTTTATGCTGGATATGTTTCAAGTGTAGTTTGTATCATTTTATAAGTTAGTATACTTTTTAACCTATCAAATGACTAGCGCATTGTTTATTGACTCATATAAACTTTTCCTTAGGTTTTGAATTTTTAAGTCTTGGTTTGGAACTAAATTATATGAATTATACCAATGTATAAACTCCCTGTTGGTTCAAAGATGTAAAGAAAACCTGCCTAAGGAGAATGCAAAACTACTCCATGAGGCTAAAATGAATGATTTCTGGCATTTTTATAAATTTCTTAAGGAAATTTCTTTAAGAATACATAGTACTTTGAGTGAGTTGGGAACTTTCCTTTTCCTGGAACTGAGCATTTATTAACTGCAACTGATAATACACAAAGATTATAACCTTAATTATTCCTAGAAGGAGCAGGGATTAGTATTCAAAAGCTGATGATATTCTTTTGAGTTCACATTCTGCAGTATTTAATTACCCACTGGAAGTAATCTAACAAGCCTTTCAAGCTGGTCTTCATGCTATTACTTAAATGTGGAGGTTGCTTTGTGTTGCTTCTAAAAATGTGTGCATTTTGACATTTTTCCTTTGAGAAAATTCATTTTTATTTACAACTCATATTCACTTCCAAAGTCCAGTGGGCTGAAATGCTATGAGCTTATGTGAAGAACAGTACTCTTGACTCTAGGAAACTCACCTGCTTAAAACTTTCAACTATTCTTCAGGAGGACCATTGGTCTTGCTTGCAGCTCAACCTGGGCTCATGTCTTGAAGGAGCAAAAGTTTGTTTGTTTGGTGCCACTATTACGTGCCACTATTTAAAGAAGAACACAGACATTACCCTCTACCTTACTGTCAGGATGCTGATCCTTTAGACCTGGTGACTGAGACACCTATCTGGACAGAGTTATCATGCTGATGATATTCTCAAATCAAAAAACCTTAAGTAATTTATGTCGTGTCTGCTTTGTATGATGGTTCTGCAAATTGCTTTACTAGAGGGTTGGCAGGATGATTTTGTCAGAAAGAAAAAGAGCCACTAAGAAGTTACAACTATGTAGGTTATAAGGATGGACTTAATGTCTTGTTTAATGTAAGAACCTGCTCTGTTCTTTGCATTTTTTCCTAACTTTCCACATAGGAAAATTGTCTCTTGATTTCTTTGGAGACAAAACATTCCTCAGACTATAACCCACCCTTATCCACATCCACAATTATCCAATTCCAATAATTAAAAAATACTTTCCTCAGAGAATCGCAATTCTGCTATTTTTGTAAGTGAATTTATCTTTTTGTTTTGTAGGGTAGAAGAGTTTTCATTCAGTCTTACTTTTAAGATTCAGTAGTTGAGGAAGTATCTCAGTTTTGTAAAGTGCAAAACTCAAATAAAACAAAAACAGAAACAAATAAAATAACTAAGCAACTCTACTAAAAACCAAACTAAGCCCACTAACATAATGGTTATATAAAAATAGTCCTTTGGCTACCATTTAACATATACTGGCCAAATTATAAGTTAAATTGTCTTTAAATATTTTATTGTTAATGTGTTTGTATGAAAGAGAGAGGGTACCTGCCATGGTGTGTGTGTATGTGTGTAGATGTGTGTGTGTGTGTGTGTGTGTGTGTGTGTGATGTAGATTAGAGAACAACTTTTGAAATTGTTTTTCTCTTCTTATCATATCATCCAAGGATGGAACATAGGTCATCAGATTTTTGTGTCTACTATTTTATTCATTGAATCCTTTCACTAGCTCTAAATTATTTTTTTAATGCTGTTTTAATTTTCAGTTCTTTAAAAATTGATCTTATTTTTCAAATATTAGAAGTATTTATGACTCTTCAAATACAAAATAAGCCATTGTATGTCTTAATTTTGACTGTCATGTCTACAGATCATTTATAATTTGAATCTTAATGTCATATCATATTATGCAACCTTATAATAAGCCAGTCATTGTCCCTAGTACAGATATATCACATACAGATGCATGTGTATGAATCTCATGTGATCAGATTATATTTTGAGATGTTGACAATTTACATTTTGATGAATCCAAGTTTTCATATCTCTTTCTTTCTACTCTTCCCCATTGCTTTCCCATGAGTTATCTTTCAATGCACTTGAAAATATTACTCTCTGAGGGTTTGAATATGAAGATATAAATTATGTCATGGCATATTCCATAAAAACTGGCATAAATACAGTGATGAGATTATAAATACATACAATGAATGTTTGTTGATGAATTATACTTGATTTATCTCCAAGTTTATGTTTCCCCCAATATCATGCTGCAGATTTTTTACATAAACAGTTTATTGTGTCAACATTTTATTTGAATGTATAGATAATTTTTTTCAAATACATGTTTTTGGACATCAATATTCTTGGTTGAACAAGGGAGAAAAAGTCTTTATACTGTCTTTGCATGTCTTAGCGAAAATCACATCTCACGGTGTCACTTACTTGCATGCAGGCTTAGCACATGAAGCATCTGGAAGCGAAATAGGAAGTGGCTGAATTGTAGCATGATTTCACATCTAGTGACTACTTTTAAAATTGCTGTGTGTGACTGTGAGATTGTTGATCCAGTTAGTGCTGCATGTGGGGGTCCCAAAGGATGAGCTCTTAGAGAGAAGAGAAGTCCCAGTTAGAAGGAAGATTCACTCCTGAGCAGAATTAGGATTCACTGAGGGAGTTTGGGTGGGAGGGAACAGTGGAGAAAAGAGTGAGATTTGTAATGGAAAACAGTCACATCATTGTTCTTTTTCTTCATCTCTGTAGCCTGGTTAAAGGCAAAGGAATGGCAGCTGCTGTACAGAAATTAGGCTCACAGCTTCTTGTCATGCCTTGATAGAGCATGAGGCCAGGCTAAGCTGACATATGTAAAAGGAAATATATAGCAAAATCAATATGCTATTTCCTTATTGCTGATCATAATAATGTTTATGTTCAAGATTGACTCAATTAACAAACTTAGAGCCATTCTCGCCCTTGACTTCACCCTAAATGTGTGATTCTGTGGCTCTGACCGGATCTTTCCCCTTATTCAGACTATTGCTGCCCCATGAACAAATGCCCTGGTTTAGCCTTTTGACCCCATCATGCTAATTCACTCCTCAGCCTGCGTTCAGAGACAGTTCTCATTTTGTCAGGTTTGGAAGGACTCCTTGATTTCAGATGCCGTCCAGATTGGGGTATGCCTTGGACTTTATTCTGTGGTCTCTGAGACTCTCTGCAGACATCTGGTTCATATCTTCCTTCTTCCTAGAGTCTCAACTTTGAATGTGAGCAAGTAGAATGCCAGGATTTTCCAGTGTCTGCCCTTGAAGTATTCAGTGGCTCTGAATACCACCTGCATTGAGGGTTAATGACACTGTTTAAGAGAAAAGGTGATCTTGGATTCACCTCTGTATGCTGTGAATATCATTGGATAATAAAGGAACTTCTTTGGGTCTAAGTGGCTTCCTCCAACAAAAAGAAGACAATGGATTCCAGGGGTCAGTTGCCTCTATACCTTATTCACATGAGAGTCTTGAGGTTTATAAATGAAGGACCCAGATACAAATTAAGCCAGGGCATCTAGTTATGTTTAGTTCTGGCCTGCATCAGCCCCACTTGCTTTGACATAACTTTTAGAATGTAATCTTATTACAATCAAAGTGTGGGGGAAATTGTTCCTGAGAATTGAGTCCCTAATTGCCCATCTTGTGGTTGTCTTTTTCTTGCTTTGTCAGATGCACAGACTTTGCAACGTAGACACTGATGATTGGCTAGATGAGGAAGAGAACAAATCAGTGGTTCAGGACATTCTGGAATTGCAGAAATGTGGCCATTAGAATGCTTCTTCAGGGAGTACCAATCCTGAGAGCTTCACAGGTGCTATCGGAAATCTGGGCTGTATCTTCTATGCAATTGTGGTATCAAAGTGAGGAAGCAGTACTTCTATATAACCCTGCTGTATGCCCCCTAAGAGCACCTTTCCTTTCTACAGAGGTGATTAAGACAATTGTACATTTTTTCTTTTGTTCTTGTTTTTGAGACAGGGACTTGTGTAACCAAGGCTAGCCTCCATATTTCGATCCTCTTAGCCCCAAACATTGGTGTTTTGAATGTGTACAATTGCAGGTATTTTTTCAGATCACTACATTTTAGATACAACTAACTAAATGTTTCCTGGTATACTAGAAGCTTTCTTTTTTGTGTGATTTTGCATATTAGTATAAATGTGTTTTGAGTGTGACATGTTTGTGTGCATGGTGTCTCAAGATCAAGTCCGGAAGCACAGCATGGAATTCACAGCGGGTGTCAGCTGTGTTCTATCACTTTTTTTCTTGAAACAGGATCTCTTGTTGAACCTGGAGCTAGGTTGCTGGCCAGCAAGCCCTACTGGTTCTCCTGCCTCTGTTTGCTGACAGTGCTGAAATTATTGATTCAGTAGACCACAAGGGCTTTTTATGTGGTTGCTGTGAGTTTAAACTCAGGTCCTTATGCTTGTTAAACAAATGTTCCTACATACTAAGTTATCTCCCCAGACCCCTATACCGGGAACTTTTCTATGCTCTGAGGCTACATTAGTAACTGATGTAAGCATTTCTTTAATCTGTTTCTTAGGTGTCTGATTTGGATGATTTTCTTTTTTTTTTTTTTTTCTTATTTATTTATTTTTATTCTTTTTTAATTAAAATTTCCACCTGCTCCCCATTTCCCATTTCCCTCCCCTCCTCCCAAATATTGCCCTCCCCCCACTTCCCTCCCCCTATCCCCACTCCTCTTCTCCTCCCCCCACTCCATTCCCCCTCCCTCTCGATACTGAAGAGCAGTCCAAATTCCCTGCCCTGCGGGAAGACCAAGGTCCTTCTATCTACGTCCAGAAAGGTGAGCGTCCAAACAGGCTAAGCTCCCACAAAGCCAGTTCATGTATTAGGATCGAAACCTAGTGCCATTGTCCTTGGCTTCTCATCAGTCTTCATTGACCGCCATGCTCAGAGAGTCCGGAATCAACCCATGCTTATTCAGTCCCAGACCAGCTGGCCTTGGTGGGCTCCCAATAAATCAGTTCCACTGTCACAGTGGGTGGGTGCATCCCTCGTGGTCCTGATTTTTTGCTCATGTTCTCCCTCCTTCTGCTCCTCATTTGGACCTTAAGAGCTCAGACCGTTGCTCCAAATTGAGACTCTGTCTCTACCTCGATCCATCGCCAGATGAAGGTTCTAAGGTGATATGCAAGATATTCATCAGTATAGGATAGGGTCATTTCAGGTTCCCTCTCCTTAGTTGCCCAAGGTACCAGCTGGGGACAAATTCCTGGACACCTGCGAACCCCTCAAGAGTCAAGTCTCTTGCCAACCCTAAGATGGCTCCCTTAGATAGGATATATACTTCGCTGCTCCCGTATCCATCCTTCCTATATCCCAAACATCCCAATCCTCCGAGCTCCTCCCATCCTCCCCTTCTCATATTTCTCATCCCATTCCCCTTTGCCCCATGCCACCTCACCCGCAAGTTCCCAGTTTTTGCCCTGCAATCTTGTCTACTTCCCCCTCTCCATGCGGATGACTATATGATTTTCTTTGGGTTCACTTTCTTATTTAGCTTCTATAGGATCACACATTATATGCTTAATGTCTTTTATTTTATGGCTAGAAACCGATTATGAGTGAGTACATCCCATGTTCCTCTTTTTGAGTCTGGGATACCTCACTCAGGATAGTGTTTTCTATTTCCATCCATTTGCACGCAAAATTCGAGAAGTCATTGTTTTTTACTGCTGAGTAGTACTCTAATATGTATATATTCCACACTTTCTTCATCCATTCCTCCATTGAAGGGCATCTAGGTTGTTTCCAGGTTTTGGCTATTACAAACAATGCTGCTATGAACATAGTTGAACAGATACTTTTGTCATTTGATGTGGCATCTCTTGGGTATATTCCCAATAGTGGTATTACTGGATCTTGGGGTAGGTTGATCCCAAATTTCCTGAGAAATCGCCACACTGATTTCCAAAGTGGTTGCACAAGTTTGCATTCCCACCAGCAATGAATGAGTGTGCCTCTTTCTCCACAACCTCTCCAGCAAAGGCTATCATTGGTGTTCTTGATTTTAGCCATTCTGACAGGTGTAAGATGGTATCTCAAAGTTGTTTTAATTTGCATTTCCCTTATCGCTAAGGAGGTTGAGCATGACCTTAGGTGTCTTTTGGCCATTTGAATTTCTTCTGTTGAGAATTCTCTGTTCAGATCAGTGCCCCATTTTTTTATTGGGTTCATTAGCATTTTAAAGTTTAGTTTCTTGAGTTCTTTATATATTTTGGTGATCAGACCTTTGTCTGTTGCAGGGTTGGTGAAGATCTTCTCCCAGTCAGTGGGTTGCCTTTTTGTCTTAGTGACAGTGTCCTTTGCTTTACAGAAGCTACTCAGTTTCAGGAGGTCCCATTTATTCAATGTTGCCCTTAATGTCTGTGCTGCTGGGGATAAACGTAGGAAGTGATCTCCTGTACCCATATGTTGTAGAGTACTTCCAACTTTTTCTTCTATCAGGTTCAGTGTGTTCAGACTAATATTGAGGTCTTTAATCCATTTGGACTTGAGTTTTGTGCATGGTGATAGATATGGATCTATTTTCATTCTTCTACACGTTGACAACCAGTTCTGCCAGCACCATTTGTTGAAGATGCTCTCTTTTTTCCATTGAATACTTTTAGCTCCTTTATCAAAAATTAGGTGTTCATAAGTTTGTGGGTTAAAATCAGGGTCTTCTACTCGGTTCCATTGGTCGACTTCTCTGTTTTTATGCCAATACCAAACTGTTTTCAATACTGAGGCTCTGTAATAGAGTTTGAGGTCAGGGATGGTAATGCCTCCAGACGATCCTTTATTATATAAGATTGTTTTGGCTATCCTGGGTTTTTTGTTTCTCCATATAAAGTTGATTATTGTCCTCTCAAGATCTGTGAAGAATTTTGATGGGATTTTGATGGGGATTGCATTGAATCTATAAATTGCCCTTGGTAGAATTGCCATTTTTACTATGTTGATCCTCCCTATCCAAGAGCAAGGGAGATCCTTCCATTTTCTGGTATCCTCCTCAATTTCTTTCTTCATTGACTTAAAGTTCTTGTCAAATAGATCCTTTACTTCCTTGGTTAGGGTTACCCCAAGATATTTTATGCTATTTGTGGCTATCGTGAAGGGTGATGCTTCTCTGATTTCCATCTCTGCTTCCTTATCCTTTGTGTATAGGAGGGCAACTGATTTTTTGGAATTGATCTTGTATCCTGCAACGCTACTAAAGGTGTTTATCAGCTGAAGGAGTTCTTTGCTGGAGTTTTTGGGGTCGCTTATGTACACTATCATATCGTCTGCAAATAATGAAAGTTTAACTTCTTCCTTTCCGATTTGAATCCCTTTGATCCCCTTATGTTGTCTTATTGCTATTGCTAGAATTTCAAGCACTATATTAAAGAGGTATGGAGAGAGTGGACAACCTTGTCGTGTTCCTGATTTTAGTGGAATAGCTTTGAGTTTCTCTCCATTTAATTTGATGTTAGCTGACGGCTTGCTATAAATAGCTTTTATTATAGTTAGGAACGACCCTTGTATTCCTAATCTCTCTAAGACCTTTATCATAAAGGGATGTTGAATTTTGTCAAATGCTTTTTCAGCATCTAATGAAATGATCATATGGTTTTTTTCTTTCAGTTTATTTATATGATGGATTACATTGATAGATTTTCGTATGTTGAACCAGCCCTGCATCTCTGGGATGAAGCCTACTTGATCATAATGGATAATTTTTCTGATGTGTTCTTGGATTCGGTTTGCCAGTATTTTATTGAGTATTTTTGCGTTGATGTTCATGAGTGAGATTGGCCTGTAGTTCTCTTTCTTGGTTGTGTCTTTGTGTGGTTTTGGTATCAGAGTAACTTCAGCTTCATAAAAGGAATTTGGCAATGACTTCTCTGTTTCAATATTGTGAAATACATTAAGGAGTATAGGTATTAGGTCTTCTTGGAAGTTCTGGTAGAATTCTGCATTGAAGCCATCTGGACCTGGGCTTTTTTTGGTGGGGAGGTTTTTTATAACAACTTCTAATTCTTCGCGACTAACAGGTCTATTTAGATTGTTCACCTGGTCCTGGTTTAACTTTGGTATATGGTACTTATCTAAAAAAGTGTCCATTTCTATAACATTTTCCAATTTTGTGGCATACAGATTTTTGTAGTAAGATCTAATGATTCTCTGAATTTCCTCTGAGTCTGTGGTTATGTCTCCCTTTTCGTTTCTGATTTTGTTAATTTGCGTATTCTCTCTCCGCTGTTTGATTAGTTTGGATAGGGGTTTATCAATCTTATTGATTTTCTCCATGAACCAGCTTTTTGTTTCATTGATTCTTTGGATTGTTTTCTGTGTTTCTATTTTGTTGATTTCAGCCCTCAATTTGATTATTTCCAGTCTTCTACTTCTCCTAGGTGAGTCTGCTTCTGTTTTTTCTAAAGCTTTCAGGTGGGCTATTAAGTCTCCAATGTGTGCTTTCTCCGTTTTCTTTAAGTGGGCACTTAATGCTATGAATTTTCCTCTTAGCACTGCTTTCATAGTGTCCCATAGGTTTGAGTATGTTGAGTCTTCGTTTTCATTGAATTCAAGAAAGACTTTAATTTCTTTCTTTATTTCTTCCTTGATCCAGGTGAGGTTCAGTAGTTGACTGTCCAGTTTCCATGAGTTCATAGGCTTTCTGGGGCTAGCATTGTTGTTGAATTCTAACTTTAATCCATGGTGATCTGATAAGACACAGGTGGTTACCGATATTTTTTTGTAACTGTGTAAGTTTGCTTTGCTACCGAGTATGTGGTCTATTTTCGAGAAGGTTCCATGAGCTGCAGAGAAGAAGGTATATTCTTTCCTATTTGGGTGGAATGTTCTATAGATGTCTGTTAAGTCCATTTGATTCATTACCTCCCTTAATCCTCTTATTTCTCTGTTAGGTTTCTGTTTGATTGACCTGTCCATTGGTGAGAGAGGAGTGTTGAAATCTCCTACTATTAGTGTGTGTGGTTTGATGACTGCCTTGAGTTTTAGTAACGTTTCTTTTACATAAGTGGGTGCTTTTATATTAGGGGCATATATATTCAGGATTGAGATTTCATCCTGGTGAATTGTTCCTGTTATGAGTAAAAAATGTCCATCTCCATCTCTTTTGATTGATTTTAGTTTGAAGTCAACTTTCTTAGAAATTAGTATGGCCACACCTGCTTGTTTCTTAGGTCCGTTTGCTTGATAAACCTTTTCCCAGCCCTTTACTCTGAGTAGATGTCTGTCTTTGTGGTTGAGGTGTGTTTCTTGTAAGCAGCAGAATGTTGGATCCTGTTTTCGTATCCAATCTCTTAGCCTGTGCCTCTTTATAGGTGAGTTGAGTCCATTGATATTAAGTGATATTAATGACCAGTGGTTGTTAACTCCGGTCATTTTTCCTTTCTTTCTTTCTTTTCTTTGGTAGTAGAGTTTGTGTGTTTCCCTTCTTCAAGTTGTGCTGGTGAAGGGTCTTTAGATGTCTGAGTTATTGTGGGCATTGTTGGACTCCTTGGTTTGTGATTTTCCTTCAATTACTTTCTGAAGGGCTGGATTTGTGGCTACGTATTGTTTAAATTTGTTTTTATCCTGGAAAACTTTGTTTTCTCCATTTATAGTGAACGAAAACTTGGCTGGGTATAGTAGTCTGGGCTTGCATCCATGGTCTCGTAGTTTCTGCAGTATATCTATCCAGGACCTTCTGGCTTTCATGGTTTCCATAGAGAAATCAGGTTTAAGTCTGATAGGTTTACCTTTATAGGTAACTTGACCTTTTTCCTTTGCAGCTCTTAATATTCTTTCTTTACTCTGTATGTTTTGTGTTTTGATTATTATATGACGAGGAGATGTTTTTTTTTGATCCAGTCGATTTGGTGTTCTGTATGCTTCTTGGACCTTCAAAGGAATATCTTTCTTAAGGTTGGGAAAGTTTTCTTCTATAATTTTATTAAATATATTTTCTGGACCATTGAGCTGTACTTCTTCTCCTTCTTCTATCCCTATTATTCTTAGGTTTGGTCTTTTTATTGTGTCCCAGATTTCCTGAATGTTTTGTGATGAGAATTTGTTGGTTATGCTGTTTTCTTTAATGAGAGTGTTTATTTTCTCTATGGTATCTTCAGTGTCTGAGATTCTTTCTTCTATCTCTTGTAATCTGTTGGTGGTACTTGTCTCTGTAGTTCCTGTTCGTTTATTCAAATTTTCCATCTCCATCCTTCCCTCGGTTTGTGTTTTCTTTATTACTTCCACTTCGTTCTTCAAGTCTTGAACCGTTTCCCTTACCTGTTTGATTACTTTTTCTTGTTTCTCTTGGTTTTCTTGGGTATCTTTGAGATATTTATTCATTTCCTCTACCTTTTTGTTTGTAATCTCTAATTGGTTGTGGCAGTTTTTCACCTCCTGTTTAAGGTCCTCTATTATTTTCATAAAATTCACTTTTGAGTCGAATTCTTCTAATTCTTCTGTATTAGGGTTTAGACTTCTCATTTCGGGATTCCTGGATCCTGGTGATGTCACGTTGCCTTTCAAGTTGTTGGGGGAATTCTTGCATTGGCGCCTGCCCATCTTTTCCTTCAAATGGAGCCAGGAGAGGCCTGATGTCTTGGACCAGTCTTTGCTGTGACTAACTCTCTAGGTGTATCTCCTCAGTGTAGGGGCAGGAACCGTTCCCTTCCAGGTGAACTCCTCAACACCAAAACATGGATGCGTGGTATTCCAATGACCCGCGTAAAGAAGGCCGAATGCAAGGGGTCGGGCGGGGTCCAGTAGAACACAGGCGACACTGCAGTACAAGCTGGAGGTGCCTGCGCTCCCTTTCGGGGGTTGCTGAGGCCTGCCCGCTGCTCTGGTTGGGTAGCCTTAGTGTAGGGGCGTTTGTGCTCTCTACCGGGACCGTCCGCCCCAGGATAGTACACACTCACCCGTCCCGATGAAACTTCTTGGCACCTACACAGGAACTCCTGGATGCCCCAATGAGCCAGGGACTAATGGAAGTAGGGCGCAGGCAGAGCAGGTCCAGCAGATCACAGCAGACTGCAGCCCCAGCAGCAGGGGCCCGCTTTCCCTGGCGGGGACCTTGAGGCCTGCCCTCTGGTCAGGGACTCACTGCTCTGGGTTGGTAGCCTTAGTGAAATGGCAGGAAACTGTTCCACAGCTAAGGACCTTGCAGACAAGGCAGGTTTGGGGGTGGGGGTGGGGGCGGGTGTGTAGGAGAGCAAGCCCTGCAGCAGGAGCTGGGGGAGGGGTGTTTGTGCTCTCTACCTGGACAGTCCGCCCCAGGATAGCACACACTCACCCGTCCCGATGAAACTTCTCGGCACCTACACAGGAACTCCTGGATGCCCCAATGAGCCAGGGACTAAGGGAAGTAGGGCGCAGGCAGAGCAGGTCCAGCAGATCACAGCAGAGACTGCAGCCCCAGCAGCAAGGGCCAGCTTTCCCTGGCGGGGACCTTGAGGCCTGCCCTCTGGTCAGGGCTTGGATGATTTTCTGATTTCCATCTCCTATCAACATTTGCTCTTTCTGCTCTCTCATGTGAAGTCAGAACTATTTCTCAAGACCACACTCTGGTTAGAATTCTAGGTCTTCCCAAGCCTCCAGAGAAAACACTTAGGAATATCACAGAGAGTACTTAAATCAATAGTCTTGATGGAATTTAGGAGGTAGAATGCTTGCTTTTCTTGAAGAAGTCTAAGTTTGAAGTTTTGCACATTTAATTCTGTTTTTTGTAGAAGAATCTGTAATTGAGGACTATGATTTCTAGAAGATCTTTGGCTGAAAACTTAACAAAGACTCCTTTTTTTTTGTTGAATCTTAAAATCCAAAAACATTAATTCTGCTCTCAGTGAATCTGCCACCTTAGCATGGAGATGATTTATGTAAAATACCTGTTGTTTTTCATAACATTATAGAACTTTAAACCCAAAAGAAAAGGAAAAGAACAACACAGAGACTCCTTAATGAGAAGGCAGGAACACCTTTTGACTTCCGTAACGATCACCTAAATGAGATTTTTATGTTTTCAATGAAGGACATGCACTTTCCAAGTCTTTCAATAGGAAAATATATATGTATAAGTGTTGCCTAGTGCACACTTTCTTTCAGGAAAGCAAATAAGTGAAGGAGGCCTCTGATCTATGAATGAACTCTTCCCTAAATGAGCAACATGAAGAAGAATGTTAAGTGTGGAGGTGAAGACAAGCCTTGCATCCCCGCAGAACCTATGTTTGGCAGTTCTTATCTGCTGTGCACATTTCAGGTTCTTAAAGTACCATGTATGGTACATTTGTGAACATCTATATGCCTCTTTTCCATCACTCAGAGAACTTAAATTCTTGCCTGATAAATTCAATGTACTTTAACTCAACAGTTATTTATTGAGCCACTACTGCATTCTGCCTTAGTGCATTCGCAAAGTTTTGAGGCAAGGCTTTCTTCTCATTAGAGTTTATGGGTAGATATAAATTGAACATTGAAAGTGCAGATGTTTAAAGTTGAATTACTGAATCTGAGATAAGAGAGTTTTAGTTATCCAGTGGGTACTGCTCAGCAGTTTGCTACTATCCTTGGATAAAGCATAGAAAGAGATATAAGCTTTGATATATGTTGAAGAAATAACATTTTTTTTTTTTTTTTTGGTTTTTTGAGACAGGGTTTCTCTGTAGCTTTGGTGCCCGTCCCGGAACTAGCTCTTGTAGACCAGGCTGGCCTCGAACTCCCAGAGATCCGCCTGCCTCTGCCTCCCGAGTGGTGGGATTAAAGGCATGCGCCACCACCGCCCGGCAACATTTTTTTATATAGACAGAAAGCTATTGCATCTGCAATAGACTCAGCCTTTTCCAAAGGAGCCAGTTACCAATGAACAGTGGTAAGCACTGGGTCCTAGGTTTGACATATTCTAAGACATCTGTTTGAGGAGCATGAAACTCTTTTCTTTGCAAAAAAAAAAAAAAAAAAAAAAAAACAAAAAACAAAAAAAACCCCACATAATTGCACAGTTTGTAGGTGACTACCTGGGGACCTGGTGCCAGGTCAAGATTATGTACTCTTGAAGGAAGCACCTGCTATTTGTTCCTATTTATTTGTAGTGGTTTGAATAAGAATGACTACTATAGGCTCATATATTTAAATACCTACTTACCATGGAATAACCCTATTTGAAAGGATTAGAAGTATTAGAAGCTGTGGAGAAAGTGTGTTCACTGGGGGTGGGCTTTGAGGTTTTAAAAGTTAATAAAACACCCAGTCTATCTCTCTCTTTCTCTCTCTCTTCTGACAGATGAGGATGTAGCTCTCAGCTACTTTGCTACTTTTTAAGCACTTGCTTGCTTGCTGCCATGCTTCCTGCCATGGTGATAATGGACTAAACTTCTGAAACTCTAAGAAAGCCCCTGATTAAATACTTTCTTTCATAAGAGTTGCCTTGGTCATAGTCTCTTTTTCAAGTAATTGAACAGATACTGAGATACTATTCTCTGTCAATTTGTATTTATCCTTATGAGGAGCAAAGTTACAGAGGACAGTGTCACTGGAAGAGTTTGTGGTCTTCTCAAGAACCTTGGTTTCTAGGAGAGTAACTGATTTAGCATTATCTCTTCATCATGTCTGTCTTGGCATAGGCTTATTTCAGACTCCCAGCTGGTTCATTGTTCCCTATTGATGGCAAGTGAGGAACACACAGAAGTCACTGTCCTTAAGTAGGACTGCAATGGGCAGAACTAGATGATGAATTTGAGTATACCTTTTCACTCTTCTTCCCCAGCTTGCTTATCTCTGATTTGAGTGATAAACCTGCTGAACGACAGGAAGTGCCTTGCTGCTTTGGCTTTCCTTGAGCAATGGCGGGACCAAGGGATTCTTACCAATGAGTCATAATGATCAATGATCTTTAGTCTATAAGGTGATTGCTTGATAAGCACGTAACTTATCATCAATTTGAACTTCCTGTTTCATATTTATTATCCAGTTTTTTTTTCTAAGAAGGGATGTATGGTATGGAGTGCCTGTGGGTAGTCTGTGGATCCAAAGCCACTCCAGTCCAACTCCTCGCATGGCAGCCCTCTTGCCCAAGGCCTCCAGACAGTGAAACAAAAAAGGCCTGTTTTTTTTCTGGGGTTGAGGGGGCAGATAGCCAAATTATAAAGCCACTGATGGGATGTGAAAGGCTAGGGAAGCCACTGATTTATAACAAATAAAACAAGACTCATAAAATTAAAAACCTTCATGGCATTCCAGAGTTTTAGAGTATAGTCCTATGTTCTACTATTTATGTAACCCAAAGAAAGATGGCACCTGATTATAAGGATGAGTATGGCCAAAAAAAAAAAAAAACTTTAGAAAGAAAAACATTTTAAAGTTGTATTTTCATTTTTGTCCCTTACTGGGTGTGTACTTGGACAAGTCACAAAACCTTTATGGGAGTTGGTTTTCTCTCTCTGATGTTGAGCTAAAAATAGTGATATCTATTCCCAGGGAATTTTGAAAATATTAAATAGATGTACAGTGTTTCATAGGATATAATTTCCTCTAAAGGTATCCTATTCTTCTAAAACACCCAGTTTCCTTATCTTACTCTCAACAACTGATAAAGACAAAAATCTACCAAGAATGCCTTACAAGTGTCAGAAAGGTCCATGAGGTTGCAATTCCATTACAACAAACAAAAGCACTAATAGTCACTTCTGAGACTTTGCTCTTCTCATCTCAGGTTATTGCTGATGTCACACTTGCTATTAGCAGTGAGTCTAAGAGCTGGTTTTGGAGTGCACCACATGATATTCACAAACCTTATCAGGACCAAGGGAAAGTATGCATATCAAAAATAGTGCAACCATGATACATAGTTACTGATATGATAGTCCTGATTTAAGAGCTACTAACTACATCCAGAACACTGCTAAGAAACCACCTAGTGGAACCCAGACCATAGCCAGTCTCGCAAATATGTAATTTCATACCCAGAGATTTATTTTCTGATTTGAGACATCCTTGAGATATTTGGTATTAGTCTTAAGCTTAAACAATTCAAAGAAATGTCATTTCTGTAAATTGGATCTCATAACTTGAGTCTTTACAAAGTTTTGCTATATGAAGTATAAGAAACATTTTAATGTCATTAGATGTCCCACAACTTTTTATGTTTTTATGACAAAGAAGCTACTTGCTAACATCTGTCTTTTAGTGGAAATTACATTTGCATTAATTAATAAGGAAAATCTCATTTTTCATGTTTAAAAGGTCTTGCCTTGTGTACTACAGTGATCAAATAGCTTTTTTTTTTTTTTTTTTTTCCGAGACAGGGTTTCTCCATAGCTTTTGGTTCCTGTCCTGGAGCTAGCTCTTGTAGACCAGGCTGGCCTCAAACTCACAGAGATCCGCCTGCCTCTGCCTCCCGAGTGCTGGGATTAAAGGCGTGCGCCACCACCGCCCGGCTCAAATAGCTTTTAGAGTCAGTATAACTGACTTCGTTCTACATTTTTGAATTCATGGGTAATTATGGTAGAAAATACTGGATACTCAGGAACAAAATAAATACTGTAAAGTGCTCCTGGACTCCCCATCTTGTGCTGTTTGTCTTTCCTACACTCACACAACAAACTATTGATAAGAACATAGCGTGGTCTTGGAAGGGGATTAAGTAAGATGGTTTGTGTCACCAATGCCTGTGTAAATGATTTAATAACTGCCTTCTTTTTGCAGATGGAACTAATTTTGTATCTCCATAGAAAAAAAGAGTATTTGTTTTATTTTAGCCAGACTTCTGTGTTTAACACTAGAATTTAGCTTCACTACCTCAATTAAATAGGAACCCCAGCTGCCATGAGGTTCAACAAAGAAGTGGCATTCCTCCAAGAAATGTATTTCCCACAAATTCACATCTGTGGGCATTAAAAACTATGTAAGTCTGGTTTATGTTTGGATCACTCCTGAAGGTCTTGGACTTCTCAGCTTAATGGATGAGTGACTCATCATCAAAGTCACTCATGAGCTCAGCAAATAAGGTCTACTACGGATGTCTTTGTCTGAGGCAGCAGTTTAGGGTCTGCTAACATAGGACATCGAACCACAAGGCCCAGGTGGAGGATAGGATGAACTGTCTGTCATCATTTGGTACAAGTTTGGCAGGATTTGCTCATATTCAGCTAAGTAAAATCCCCTACATCAACACCTCATTTGGGCAATATGAGAACCAGATGGCCTTGCAACCGCCACTTTACTGCTACTGTTTGATGCAGAACATTGGAATTTTGTACATCTGTGTCACACCATCAAATGTCCCCACAGTCCTGCATTTGCTCAATAGACCACACTAGAGCACTCTCCCCTTGATTATGTGTAAGAGAGAAGCCCCTTGTTCACAAGGCACCTTGTCCTAGCTATTTGTAAATTAATTTGTTAATGAAACATTACATCAGAGTAGCACTTTACAGTTTACAAAGTGCTTTCATTTCCTTGTTTAATCCTTAAAATAACCTTGTGAAATAAGCAGAGCTGTTGAAAGAACCTAAGCAGTGGGAGAGAAAATCCAGTGTGCCATTAATTTCTGTCTTTAAATGTTTGGTGTTAATGCATATGGACTGACATGAAATGAAAACAAAGTATAAAGTGTGTATTCACCCCAAGAATATGTTTTTTCCTTGGGGGAGTATCCGTCAAACATAATTGATGTGTTCTGGATTATCAGGCATTTCCATTGTGTATCCATGCCTTTTAGAAGAATATCTTTGGCCTGTGGGAGTGAGTGTCAGGGATGGGTATTTGGGAAAAGAGTTTGATTTGCAGGTTAGAACACAATACTTAGAAGTCACTTTTTTTTTTTTTTTTTTTTTTTTGGTTTTTCGAGACAGGGTTTCTCTGTAGCTTTGGAGCCTGTCCTGGAACTAGCTCTAGAAATCACACATATATAACAAAAAGTGTGTAATATCTTTTCAAGACTAATGTTATATTTTAATATGTAGAAGTCACATTAGTCTTGAAAAGATACTACACTTTTTGTTATGTATGTTTGGATAAAATTGACATGGCTTATTTATGTGTAGCTATATTTTCTAGTTTAAATCAAAACATTTCATAACTTCCCTAACTAGTATAATTTCCTCATTTTTAAAAATGTCCAGTGATATTATAATTAGAGTACATTAGGGTAAAATTTCTTGAGTCGTTTGAATGTTCACTGGAATTTCTAGGTAAGATCATCATGTAGACAGTATGTTGAATGAAGTAAGGGCTAGCTGGAATCTATGTGGCGAAAAGTAATGAGTCTGGTAGCTCTTGTGAGCAAATATAGAAGGAATAATTGTCTGGTGACAACTCAACAGCCTGCAAAATCAAGTCTACACTTCTTTGGAAAGTAAATAAGGCCCTTCCTTGCCTGCCCCAGCCCAAGTGTCTTTATTCATTTTGTATTTTGCTTAAGTTCCTTCCTATGGTCTCCTAGTACAAGCACAATCCTTACAGCTCTAGACTTTTGGTTGAACCTCATATCTCTATTGCTTATCTCTCTAGTGGATCATAAAACATTTAAAAACAGGGGTCATGTGTCTTGATGCATGACACACAGGAATTTCTCCAGTAGTTGTGGATGGTATGATTCCTTTAGACTTCACCTTAAAGTGAAATAAAGGAAGAATGTATCACTTCTATTCTAAAGTCACAAAAATATTACTTGAAAATTATAATCCTGAACATAACATTTTTGATACTGGGGATTTATCCCATTGCACTGTAGGCAAGTGCATACACCATTGAACTCCATTCCCAGATCCTGCATAGTGCATGCTCTAGTGATTTTTGCTGCATTTTGGGTTCTTAGGAGTAATGTTTTAAAGAAAGGTCATTGGGGATGTCAAAAGATAGGGGATGGTAAATGTTCCCACAAAACTGCTACAATAGTATGACAGACTTTCCCAGTTTTCTATTGTCATTGTTCAAAATAGGATCTATAATTGAGGCTGGTTAAAACTGATGGTTATGACTGCTTCGCTCACCCTTGTTGTTAAGAGTGGGGTCCATTTCCCTGAGACTTGCTATAGGATGTGTGAGTGTAGTATCAATTGCAACCACAAAAGTGGAATAATTAAAAGTTCAGAGAAGAGGATGGAGGATGAGAGTTACAGGTTTTAGCACTGGACAATGCTCCCTTTGTTCTCATGTGAAACTCTAGGTGGTGGTTAACACCTGCAGTGTTTATCAATGTTTCCTCCTTCCTTTTTTAAAAGTTTTATTTAAAAACCATTTTTTTTCATTTTACATACTAATCCCAGTTCCCACTCCTTCCCCTGCTTCTGTTTCCTACACCTCCCCCTCATCCACTCCTCAGAGAGGATAAGGCACATTGTTCTGAGGAAGGACCATACCCCTCCCTATTATATCTGTGCTGAGTAAGGTATCCCTCCAAAGAGAATGGGTTCCAGAAAGCCAGTACAAACAGTGGGGATAAATCCTCGTCCCACTGCCCATGGCCCCACAGTCTGCCCCAGCCATACAACTGTCACCCACATTCAGAGGGCCTAGTTTGTTCCTATGTTTGTTCCTTCTTTATCTGGCCAGAGTTGGTGAGCTCCCTTTAGTTCAGTTAAACTTTTTAAGTGGGTATCTTCACCATGATCTTGTACCCTTTACTCATATTCTTACTTCTCCCACTCTTTGACTTGGACTTTGAGTGTTGGAGGGAGACCCCTAGTTAGTTCCTGGTCACTTAGCCCCAAAATAATCACACAGAAACCATATTAATTACATCACTGCTTGGCCCATTAGTTCTAACTTCTTATTGCCTAACTCTTACATATTAATTTAACCCATCTCCATTAATCTGTGTATTGTCATGTGACAATGGCTTACCAGCAAAGTTTTGGCCCGTCTGACTCTGGCTGTGGCTCATGTCATCTCTGTAACTCCACCTTTCTTTCTCCCAGAATACAGCCTAATTTTCCCCACCTAGTTCTGTTTTTCCCTGCCATAGACCCAAAGAAGTTCTTTATTCATTAACCAATAAAAGCAACACACAGAAAGAAGAACCTCACACACCATTTCCCACTTGTTGGTTCCCTGTCATCTGACTAGCTTAGATCTGAAATAATTACACAAAACTGTATTAATTAAGTAACTGCTTGGTCCATTAGTTCTAGCTTCTTATTGGCTAACTCTTACATATTAATTTAACCCATTTTTATGAATCTGTGTATCGCCATGTGACAGTGGCTTACCAGCAAAATTTTGCCATGTCTGACTCTGGAGGTGGCTCCATGGCTTCTCTCTCTCAGTCTTCCTTCTCCCAGCATTCAGTCCAGTTTTCCCCACCTACCTAAATTCTGCCGTATCAACAGGCCAAGGCAGTTTCTTTATTCATTTACCAATAAAAGCAACACATAGAGAGAAGGACCTCCCACACCATTTGAGAGCTCAGCCCAGTGCTCTGCTGTGGCTCTCTGCCTTTGCTTCCATAAGTTGCTGGATGAAGATTCTATGTTGACATTTAAAATAGTGATCAATCTGACTACAGGGCAAGGCCAGTTCAGGCACCCTCTCCACTATTGCTTAGAGTCTTAGCTGGGCTCATCCTTGTGGATTCCTGGGAGTTTCCCTAGTGCCAGTTTTTTTTTGCTAGCTCCATAATGACTCCCTCAATCAAGATATCTTACATAACTCAAGAAAATAGACATCAAAATACCAAGTAATCCAATTAAAAACAGGGTAAAGATCTAAACAGTGAATTTTCAACAGAAGAATCTCAAATGGCCAAAAGACACTTAGGAAAATATTCAACATCCTTAATCATCAGGGAAATGCAAATAAAAATGATTCTTAGACACCATCATCTGATATCTTACACCCGTCAGAATAGCTAAGATCAAAAATACCAATAATAGCTTATGCTGGAGAGGATGTGGAATAAGGGGAACATTCCTCCATTGATGGTGGGAATGCAAACTTGGACAACCACTCTAGATATCAGTATGGCAGTTTCTTAGAAAATAAGTGGTTTTAAACATAAAGCAAAGAAAACCAGCCCACAAATCACAATCCCAGAAAACCTACACAACAATGAAGACCCTAAGAGAGACATACATAGATCTAATCTACATGGGTGGTAGAAAAGGACAAGATCTCCTGAGAAAATTGGGAGCATGAGGACCTTGGGAGCAGGTTAAAGGAGAGGGGAGATGCGTTGAGGGGAACAGAGAAAAATGTAGAGCTCAACAAAAATCAATTAAAAAAAGAAAATTGAGTGGAAATCAACCTACCTCAGTATCCAGCAATACCACTGTTGGGCATAAACCCATATGATGCTCAATCATACTACAGGGACATTTGTTCAACTATGTTCATAGCAGCATTATTTGCAATAGCCAGAACCTGGAAACAACCTAGATGCCCCTCAACTGAAGAATGGGTAATGGAAATATGGTATATTAACAAAATGGAGTGCTAAAAATGATGTCTTAAAATTTGCATGCAAATGGATGGAACTAGCAAAAACCATCCTGAGTGAGCTAACCCAGACCCAGAAAGACGAGCATGGTATGTTCTCACTCATAAGTGTATACTAGCTGTAGGATTATGAGCCTCTAGTCCATGACCTCAGAGAAGCTAAATATAAGGAGAAACCTGGGAAGGGGAAATAGTCAAGATCTCCGGACAAAACTGAGAGTATAGGGGTGGAGGGAGAAGGGAGGGCAGAAGGGGAAGAGGACGAGAGAAGGGGAGGAGAGGTTGTTTCTTCCTTCTTACTGGGGCTGTCTCCTCTCCCTCTTCTCCTTCTTAGATTAAGGATGAAATATCACTTAGATCATTTTTTAGCCTGTGTTAATTTTGGATCAAATGAAAAATAATTATAAGATCATCAGGATATGGCTATGTGATTATTCAGAGCATAAGTTCATTTCAGGTGTGGAAGAGGGTCTCTAAATAAACCAAAAGATCTAAGATCAGTAACATACCTGGAGTTAGATCAATTAAGGACTCTGTGTGTTCAGTAATACCACTGAATTACACATATGTGGTTACATGTTTATTTTTTATTTTCTAGAGAAGAAATACGATTATAAATTGGGAATATAATTTGAGATTATAGGGAGTATATTCTTTTTTTTATTTTTATTCTTTTTTAATTAAAATTTCCACCTGCTCCCCGTTTCCCATTTCCCTCCCCTCCTCCCAAATATTGCCCCCTCCCCCCACTCCCCTCCCCCATCCCCACTCCTCTTCTCCTCCCCCCACACCATTCCCCCTCCCTCTCGATACTGAAGAGCAGTCCAAATTCTCTGCCCTGCGGGAAGACGAAGGTCTTCTATCTACGTCCAGGAAGGTGAGCGTCTAAACAGGCTAAGCTCCCACAAAGCCAGTTCATGTATTAGGATCGAAACCTAGTGCCATTGTCCTTGGCTTCTCATCTGCCTTCATTGTCCGCCATGCTCAGAGAGTCCAGAATCAACCCATGCTTATTCAGTCCCAGACCAGCTGGCCTTGGTGGGCTTAGGGAGTATATTCTTATCTTACATTATAGGCAGATATTTGCCATTCAGCTAACCCCAGATGACTATAACCACTGATATATGGCACTCAACTTGGGTATGTCAGTTGATTTTCATCCTCTAAGCAGGTCATTTAGATTTTTGTTATTAGGATGATGATAATGTATGGATTTTAGAAGTTGCCTATTCATGTTTATTTTTTTAACCAGTAGGATTACTTACTTTTCATAGTCATGTCACATGGCATTCCAAAGGTGGCTGCAGAGACATCTGCCCTAGGCTATTCAAATCCATGTGCAGTTTCCTTCATATTGTATTTGAACTGCTCTGTGGTGACTACATGAATGCAACATGAATACAACAGGATTACAACAGGAATACGACTGTCACCCACATTCAGAGGTCCTAGTTTGTTCCTATTCTGGTTCCTTCCCTGTCTGGCCGGAGTTGGTGAGCTCCCATTAGCTTAGGTAAGCTGTTTCTGTAGGTGTCCCCATCATAGTCTTGACTTCTTTGCTCATATTCTCATTCCTCCCTCTCTTCAACTGGACTTTGGGAGCTCAGCCCAGTTTTTCATTGCATTCATCTACCAATCTATCCACCAACCCATTTCTTTTTATTCCTTCACCTTTTTCTGAAGTAAAAGAAAGGGGAGCATGAGATGATATGTTTATATCCTTGTATGCAACTATCTCTCCATTCACTCAGGAAAGTAAAGAGAGGGAAGCATGAGATATGTTTATATCCTTGTACGCAACTATCTCTCCGAGATTCACTCAATAAAGTAAAGAGAGGGAAGCATGAGATATGTTTATATCCTTGTAAGCAACTACCTATCCATTCACTCAGTAACCAACACAGCATATATGCCTTAATAAAGTTTAACTATATCAGGAATAAACTGTGGCTCTCACTACATTATGAAGCAGGGAAGCTTCACATTTTCTTAGGAAGAATTATGCAATGAATGAAATATTTTCATGTTTTAAAGTGTAGATTAACATAGAACTCTTTTTTTTAACCTTTTCTCTGAGGTTATAAGAGATAAAAACCTAAAAAGTAGTGCTTTGATTTAGAAGAAAGACATCACTGCAGCAAAGAATGCCACAATTTATGTCCTTGGTAACTTACTCTGATAATCTTGAAGCAAAAATGAAAGCTGATAATTCAAGTCCACAGTTGAATTCTGTAACAATTCTCCAGAGGGGGAAGAAATGGGGGCAGGATTGTACCCCAAATAATTTATTCTGGCTAAAAAAATTATTCTTGGCTATGGTAATTTTGTTTTGTCTGTCTCTAAGAATGTCCATTTCTGGTTGACAAGAAGAAGGTGAAGCAAGCTGCTGAATTTACAAGTTCCTTTTTAAAATAAGTTTTATTGCATGGGGTATTAAGTACTTTGTCTACGACTCATGGTTGCTGTTGAAACTTGGATACTTACAACTGGTGGGAAGAGGTGAGGAAATGAAGTAGTTTCTTAGGCTATGATTCAGAAAAGAAACTTACCCAGACTCTGGATGTAATGTCTGATAGGAAACTACATATTCCCTGGCTACTTGTGGAAATGACACTTGATAATGAGTTTTGAGTCATACTCTTTTCTCAGAGTGGAGTAATAATTTCAGTCACCAGGGACACATTATGAAACTTTTCTTTTGCCTATCAGGTTTTAAATTTTATTAACTTTTTAGTTACCATACAAAATAAAGGGTTATATTGTGACATTTTTATTCATGCATCAGAAACTGTTTTCTTATACTCACAGCATTCTACCCCACTTCTTTCTGGTCTCCTTCCTACCCTCAAATATTTTTCCTCTTTTTAAGTCAGATCTATTCCATTTCTTTTTTTTACTTCATTTTATTTATTAAAATTATGTTTTTAGTTAGTTTTATCTCAACACTTAGGAGGTAGAGACAAATGGATCTCTTTGAGTTTGAGGCCAGCCTGGTCTACAGAGTGAGCTCAAGGACAGGTTCAAAAGCCACAGAGAAGTCCTGCTTTGAAAAGCCAAATTAATTAATTAATTAAAAATAAAATTATATTTTTAATTTTAAGTCTTTGTGTTTGGGTGTTTTGCCTGCTTGTATGCATATCAAATGCATAATTGGAACCCAGAAAATGATGTAGCAGCCTCCAAACCTGATGTTATGGGAATATAAATCAGGCCCTCTGCAAGAGTATCCAGTGCTTTTAAAAAGCTATTTATATAAAGCTATTCTCTGAAACAAAATAGCTTCTTTAATCTGACAGAAGCTGTACAACATCCTAATTTCATATATATTTTACTAAGAAATACATGGTGGCTTGACTCAAAAAGCATAATAGCAGATTTTAGATTAACATCTTTTAGGATGTTCCTAGGCTTCTCCTGAACATATGAATAGTTATAAAATTGTATCTGATACAAAAAATTGGAATAACTTCATGTATCTTATTGGATCACCATGGCTTAAAATTAGAATTCAACAGCAACACTAATTCCAGAAAGCACACAAACACATGGAAATTAAACAATGTTTGAAGGGTCAATGGGTCAAAGAAGAAATAAAGGAAGAAATTAAAACCTTCCTAAAATTCAATGAAAATTACCACACAACATACCCAAATTTATGGGACACAATGAAAGCAGTGTTAAGAGGAAAGTTAATAGCACTAAATGCCTACATAAAGAACCTAGAAAAATACCACACTGGTGAATAAACAGAACATTTAAAAACTCTAGAACAAAAAGAAGCAAACTTATCCTTGAGAAATAAATGGCAGGAAATAATCAAATTGAGAGCTGAAATCAGCAAAATAGAAACAAAGAAAACAATACAAAGAATCAAGGAGACAATGAGTTGATTCTTTGAGAAAATCAACAAAATAGACAAACCTTTATCCAAACTAACCAAAAAGCAGATAGAGAATATTCAAATTAACAAAATTAGAAATGAAATGGGGGACCTAACAACAGATGTGGAGGAAATCCAGAGAATCATTAGGTCATATTTCAAAAACCTGTACTCCACAAATTGGAAAACTTAAAGGAAATGGATAACTTCCTGGATAAATATCACTTACCAAAATTAAATCAAGGGTAGATAAGCACATTTAATAGACCTATACCTACCAAAGAAATAGAAAGTGTCATCAAAAGTCTCCCAACCAAAAAAAGTCCAGGACCAGATGGTTTCAGTTTAGAATTCTACAAGACTTTCAAAAAATAGCTAATATCAATACTCCTTAAATTGTTCACACAATAGAAACAGAAGGAACATTTCCAAACTCTTTTTGTGAGGCTATAACTACCCTGATACCCAAACCACGTAAAGACATTACTAAGAAAGAGAATTACAGACAATTTCACTCATGAACATTGATACAAAAATATTTAATAAAATACTGGAAAATTGAATCCAAGAGCACATAAAAAATCATCCACCATGATCCAGTCGGTTTCATCCCAGAGATGCAGAGGATGGTTCAACATATGAAAATCTGTCAATGTAATCCACCATAGAAACAAACTGAAAAATAAAAACCACATGATCACCTCATTAGGTACTGAAAAAGCCTTTGACAAAATACAACATCCCTTCATGATAAAGATCTTGCAGAAAGCAAGGATACAAGGAACATACCTAAACTTTTTTTTAACATACTTAAACTTAATAAAGGCAATATACAGTAAGCCAAGTCAACATAAAACTAAATGGAGAGAAACTCCCAGCGATCCCACTGAAATCAGGAACAAGACAAAGGTGTCCACTCTCTCCATATCTATTCAATATAGTTCTTGAGATCTTGATAGAACAATAAGACATTGAAAAGAGATCAAAGAGATTCAAATCAGAAAAGAAGTCAAACTATCAATATTTGCTGATGATGTAATAGTTTACATAAGTGATCCCAAAAATTCTACCAAAGAACTTCTACAACTAATAAACACATTCAGTAATATAGCAGGATATAAGATTAACTAAAAATAAATCAGTAGCCCTCCTTTACACAAATGATAAACAGGCTGAGAAGAGATGCATTACCCTTCACAATAGCCACAAATAGCATAAAATATCTTGGAGTAACTCTAACCAAACAAGTAGAAGACCTGTATGACAAGAACTTTAAATCTTTGAAGAAAGAAATTGAAGAAGACACAAGAAAATGGAAAGATCGCCCATGCTCTTGGGTAGGTAGAATTAATATAGTAAAAATGGCAATCTTACCAAAAGCAATCTACAGATTGAATGCAATGCCCATCAAAATACCAGCAAAATTCTTCACAGACCTCTTAAGAACAGCATGCAACTTCATATGGAAAAGAAAACCCAGGATAGCCTAAACAATCCTGTACAATGAAAGAACTTCTGGAGGTATCACAATATCTGACTTCAAACTCTACTATAGAGCTATAGTACTGAAAACAGCCTGGTATTGTTATAAAAACAGACAGGAGGACCAATGGAACCAAATCAAAGACCCAGATAATAATCCACACACCTACAAACACCTAATTTTTGACAAAAACCAAAAAATGTAAAATAAAAAAGAAAGCATATTTAACAAATGGTGCTTACATAACTGGATATCAATATGTAGAAGAATAAAAATATGTCCATATCTTTCACCATGCACAAAACTCATGTCCAAATGGATCAAAGACCTCAACAAAACCCAGCCACATTGAACTTTATAGAAGAGAAAGTAGAAAGTACACTTGAATGCATTGGCACAGGAGAACACTTCCTAAATAACCCCAGCAGCACAGACACTGAGAGAAACAATAAATGGGACCTCCTGAAACTCAAAGCCTTCTCTAAAGCAAAGGACATGGCCAACAAGACAAAACAACAGCCTACAGAATGGGGAAAGATTTTCACCAACCCCACATCAGACAGAGGTCTGATCTCCAAAATATACAAAGAACTTAAGAAATTGGTCATCAAAAGAACAAATAATCATATAAAAAATGGAGTACACATCTAAACAGAGAACTCCCAACAGAAGAATCTAAAATGACTGAAAGACACTTAAGGAAATGCTCAACATCCTTAGCCATCAGAAGAATGCAAATCAAAACAATTCTGAGATTCCATCTTACACCTGTAAGAATGGCCAAGATCAAAAACACTGATGACAATTTATGCTGGAGAGGTTGTGGGGAAAAGGGAACACTTCTGCATTGCTAGTGGGAATGCAAGCTGGTACAACCCCTTTGGATGTCAGTGTGGCGATTTCTCAGAAAATTAGGAAACAACCTTCCCTAAGATCCAGTAATACCACTTTTGGGCATATATCCAAAGGATGCTCAATTGTGCCATAAGGACATGTGCTCAACTATGTTCTTAGCAGCTTTGTTTGTCATAGCCAGAACCTAGAAACAACCTAAATACCCCTCAACCAAAGAATGGCTAAAGAAAATGTAGTACATTTACACAATGGAGTACTACACAGCAGAAAAAAATAATGACATCTTGAAACTTGCGGGCAAATGGATGGAGCTAGAAAACACCATATTGAGTGTGGTAACCCAGACCCAGAAAGACAAATATCATATGTACTCAGTCATAAGTGGCTTTTAGACAGAAAGCAAAGAATACTAGCCTACAAATCCCAATCCCAGAGGATCTAGACCCAATGAGAACCCTAAGAGAGACATACATGAATCTAATTTACATGGGAAGTAGATAGAGGCAAGATCTCCTGAGTAAATTAGGAGCATGGGGACCTTGGGAGAGGGTTTAAGGTGAGGGTAGAGGAAGGTAGGGAAACTGAGAAAAATGTATAGCTCAATAAAATTATTAAAAACACTTAACATTTAAAAAATTGTATCTGCATGTTATATGTAGACCACTTATAGTATTGATAGAGACTTCCCCAGTTCTCACCCTCAGATCAATTTGGAATTAAGATGTTTCCAAAGCTATTGAATACCACTCGGCTTTAATTGGAGTGTTCAAGTTTTCACTCATCATTTAATTTTTTTGGTCTTTTCCAAATGACAAAGGCAAACAAAAGAATCTCACTGAGGTTTCACACAGTGAAAGAACAACTGAGCAATATCACAGGTCTGCTTTTGTAAATGGCTTTACATTGAGATTTCTATTTATCGAGGGCTGGAAGTCAATTTTTGAAGACAATCTCCAGTTTTAACTTGGACCCATTTAAAAGGAATAATTATAAATGTTTAAAACAAAAGGAGTGCAACTAGTGAAATGTACTGGAGAATGACTGTCTGGAAAGCTGGTGGGAGTTTAATGTAGCCACATTCTTACAACCTGCATGAGCAGTCAAGGTCTAAACTGCTTTTCCTGGCCTTTTCCTCCCAGTCTGTAAAGTGAAAGTGATAATTTCATGCATCAGAAAGACCACAGTCACTACCCCCAGTTTGAAGACAGATAAAAATGATAAACCAGATTGTTTATATTTTGTATTAATAACATACCATTTTCCCTTTACACTTCCACCCACAAATTTTATAAAGGCTTAGATTTGACTTGAAAAAAGCCTGACTAAGGAAATGGGTCGCTGATGTCTTTCCATCTTCTCTGAGGTTCGTGGCTTAAGAGCTCTGCTTTACCTACACTGAAGAACACCAGCTTCAATACAGGGAGCACAGAATGGGCCCCTGTTGTACCATTTTTAACTAAATCTTCTGAAGACAATTTTTCAACTGCTTTTTTATTTCTTTGTCTACCTGCCTATGGATTTTGATGTTGTCTGAGAGCTGACTTTTCCCAGGCCTCTTTTCACTGTTGAACTGCTTTGAATAATCTCATACCATCTGTGTTTCTCAGTGTTTCTGATTTCCACTGCCATCTCTGAACAGAAAGCACACACATTTACCTCACCTCAGTATATAGTCTTGATGCCCGAATGGGCTCCTCAACTTGAGTGTTACAAAGTGTGAAAGGATTCACTTGACAATCAGCCTTTGTCTTCCTCGGTCCCAATGTTTTGGGGATTGGACCCCCCATCTTTCATCCTCTGAAATCAGAAGTTTGATTTCTTCCTGCGAATCTTCTCTTGTTTCTTACTGTGAGTCATGACTTAGTTCTGTTTGCCATTTCGCTCTATTCAGTGTCTTTACCCTAAATGCTTCCATGGTTATCTACTAGCTACAGCTGAAGTTCATATTTCTTTTCAGGACACATTGAATCCTCTGTGGTTGTCTGCTCTTTCCACTTCTTTATTGTTCCCTGATTTCTTTAATTTAACAACTATTTCATCCATGGCAAATAGTACAGGTTCTCTCTTTTTTTCCTTATTTAAATTTTATTTTTTTCTTTATTTTACATTCCAACCCCAGTTCTTCCTCTCACTCCTCCTACTACCTCCTCTCCCCTCCCCTCATTCCATTCCCCACCCACTTTTCTCAATGAGTAAGGGCTCCCATAGGAGTCCACAAAGTCTGGCACAAGAGTTGGGACAGGATCAAACCCCTCCCCACTGCATTAAGGCTGAAAATGGCATCCACCGTAGGGAATGTGCTCCAACAGGGTAGCTCATGCACCAGGGATACATCCTGGTCCTACTGCCAGGGGCCTCTCGATGTTCAGTTTCTCTTAACTTGCCATTTTATTTTTCACTTCTCACCTTTTAAAAATAATGGTTGTCTTTTCTGACTTAAATGATCTTGTCCTCCTCTAAACTCCAATTGATTTCACATCTTGTTTTCCTACCCTTGAAATATTTCTTTCAAACTATTTGTCCTTGCCGGGCGGTGGTGGCACACGCCTTTAATCCCAGCACTCGGGAGGCAGAGGCAGGCGGATCTCTGTGAGTTCAAGACCAGCCTGGTCTACAAGAGCTAGTTCCAGGACAGGCTCCAAAACCACAGAGAAACCCTGTCTCGAAAAAACCAAACCAAACCAAACCAACCAAACAAACAAACAAACTAACAAAAAAACAACTATTTGTCCTACTACCCTGGGGTTTCTTGTTCATTATCCCTTTCCCTGGGGGTCCTTCTTCCTTATTAAGACTGTAAGTGAGCTGCTAACAGGGAGGTCTCTTCTTTTCTCTATCTGTCTCTGGCTCTGAACATCTTAACCTGGCTCAGAGCAGTAATCAAACAGTGCTTTTTAAAAGCGAGGGTAGGAGCTGGAACTGTACTTCTGTGTAAGATCATTTGTTCTAAGCTCTGTCTCATACATTCAAAATAAAAACGAATGAATACCATGAGAGTGATCATAGTCAGTAAGATAGAAATGGTAATCTACCTGGACTGTTGTTTTGCAATTGTTGCAAATGATTGTGATAAGGTTGTGTACTTAACTACACTGAAATTCTCAGCAATATGTGTTGTGATTCATCATATATGCTTGTGTATAAACTAATATTTTACATCAGACAGAGCCAATAGGTTATACATGTATAAACACATACTTTGTTAATATTATAAATGATCAGCTGATAGCTCAGGCTTGTTACTAACTAGTTCTTACATTTTAAATTAACCCCTATTTCTTATCCATGCTCTGTGACATGGCGGTACCTTTTTTCAACATGGCGTGTTCATCTTGCTTTTCTCTGCATCTCCTCATGACTCCTGATACTCCTCCTCCTCCTCTTCTTTTTCATCTTCCTCCTTTTCCTTCACACTCTCCTTTGGTCTGCAAGTCCCACCTAACCTCTACCTGTCCAGCTATTGGCCAGTCAGATTTTTTATTAGCTGGTGAGAGTGATACATATTTACATTGTACAAAGATTGTTCCACAGCAGTTCCTTGTAGGTTTTACAGCAGGCAGGGAAAAACAATCGGGGTGAGGTAAGAATGAAACTCTTTGTCAACACAATTTGGGTAACCAGTGCTGGGTCACGACTTCTTGGAGTCTGACCCAGACCATTTTATGTTAGCCATATTTAAGAATAATTTGAAAAGATGTTTTTCTGATAACAATTAACCAAGTCCCAATTGCACAAAAATTTTAAGACATGTTTACAATGAAATTCTTTACAAGAACATCTGGTTTCTTTGACAAGAATAGAGACTGTTGAATCAGAGATGATGCTTAAGATTAGTCTTTAAGGGAGATTGACTGAAATAAGCATAATTCCTGAGGGTGCCAGAATTGCAGAGAAAAATGTATAGCTCAATAAAATCAATAACATTTTAAAAAAGAAGTGTGCACATTAGAAAGACAATGAAGGTGTCGGGTTCTATAGAACTGGAGTTACAGGAGTTTGGAAACTGCTCCTTGAGCATGCCAGGAACAGAACTTGAGTTGTCTGCAAAAGCAGCAAGCAGTCTTTACTGTTGAGCTATCTGTGTTAGCTACTCACCTGGTTGCAGCAATATAAGGTCTGACAAAATTAAACAAACAAACAAAAACCAGCAAGCACCAAGATGACCAAACGAGAGAGAGAGACAGACCAACCTTTCTTCCCTCCTGTCCTCCTGGAAATCAAGCCCAGACATTGCTCATTCAAGGTAAATGGTATACCAACTATACTGCAACTCAGGAAAAACTCACGCCAGGAAACACACACATTTATATATAAATTGTATCTAAAATTTTACCTACATAAATTATACACATACATAAAATATATTTCCTGTGAGAACTGCCTTATATGACTATGGAATTTGAGAAGTGCTTTTTCCATATTTCAAATGAAAGACCAGAAAACCTGGTGTGATGATCCATTCTCAGTGAGAACTGGGGGTTAATGGTATTGCCCCAATTCAAGTTCAATGCCTGAGACCTATAAAATTTATGAATAAAGTTTTCTTCTCACCTCTCACCCTCTATTTTTTGTCTTATTATGAGTGTATGAGAAAGATCATGAAAAAATTATGAAGTGGATGATACCACAATCTACCTTAGTTTTAGCCTACTGCTATTAAAGATGAGGCTTTATTAGAGGAAGTGTGGGGGTGATGTAAATATGGTACTCATGTGTGAAATTTAAAAAACAATCAAATAATTAAATACAAAATCCAACCAAACAGTACTAAACTGGGGGGGAAATTGAGGGGAAAACACTCCTAAATTAAGGGAAAGAAAAGATAGTTAAAGAATGTTGGCAAAAGAAAAGAAAACACAGGTTGTTAGAGACTTTGGCCAGTTCAACATCTGATAAACACGTATTTCTAAAAATTAAAAACACTTTAAGTACAGTGGTCTTACAGGGGACCTGGAACACTGGTGAACAATATAGTCCTTCCAAAAACATGCCAACCAGCTTAAAGACAATCTAGTGTAGCAGTTACTGAGGGACTGTGATGTTGAGAGCACAGGCTGCCTGCTGGTCTCTTACAGAAGGCTCTTGGACCCATTACCCAACACATGGACAACACAGGTAAGACAAGAAGAAGGAAATATTATCATAGAACTTTTCAAACACACTTAGGATGATATGAAATAGAATTATTTTTAACTCTCACAACACCTTGAGATCAGAAAATCATGAATAAATAAAATTATGAAGTAAAAATGTAATTAGAAATGATCTCATGTTATATTGACACTTTCAAGAATGCTGCAGAGAGAAAACTGTGTGATAAGCTATATCATTTCAATTTTCTCCTCATGGATTTTATAGTCATTTGCTTTTATGTAGAAAAATGTGATTAATAAATAGTTCTGCCCCAAAATTCCTGTTTCCAGTGTGAACAAGCACAGACACACTATAGGGTTTCCAACACAACTTGCTGTGTTTCCAGATGACATTTTATGGGGCAGGAAAAGCCTTGCCTATGTACTTCTGAAAGGACCTCTATTGTGTAAGACTCTCTCCAGAAATTGCTCCTTTGGGCTAAAGTATTTTTCTGGAAAGTTCAAGTTAAAATTGCAAATACATCAGCAGGGACAAGCAACATGTTAGTTCAATTATAAGCATAAACAGCTCAATGAAAGTTTTCTTAAAATGTCTTTTACAGATTGTTATTCCTAAGAAGTATTATGTTAACAAAGGGATGGGTGGCCAGATAAGCTTGGTAAGCTCTGAGTTAAATAAACCACTTCCATTGCTTCCTCCTACCTTTTATTCTTCCTCCTTCACCTCTTTATTTCTTCCCTTTTTTATTCACTGCCTTATTTTTGAAGCTATGCTTTTCTCTTGAAGCTCTGGTGTGTTTGAATAAATTTCCCAAAAAGGAGCATAGTGAAAATATTTCCAAAACTTACTTGAACATGAAGAGGCCCTTGGCTTCAGAGACACAATCTTTGGCTTATTGAAACTATCACATGTAGAACTTGAGTTCTGTAACTGTGTGAATGGAAGAGAGCCTAACCCCTGCTCTATAGTACTGGTCACTTATGAGAACCAAGAGGACCAAATTTAAAAGAATCCTGCTCTGATAAATATAATATTTTCTAGTTTACATCTGGCATTCTTTTATCGATGTTTTGAGACTGTCTCATGTAGCCCAGACTGGCTGGATTCTTAATTGATCTGCTGCTGCTTCCTGAGTTCTGGGATTCTAGACATGTGTAAGTCAGTTTGATACATCTCTGGTATATTTATATATTTGTGTAAAATAGAGTCTCAAAGGGTAAGAGATATATGTATATATTGGGGTAGCATTTTAAGTGGAATTTGACAAGGGAGAATTGTATTTACATGTCTCAGTGTTAAGTCTGTTTAGATAAGCATTGCATTGTTTGATAATTAAACTCTGAGTCAGGATTCTTGATGTTTCTGATCAAAATCTGTTAACTATTAAAAATAACTGAGTACAGCTGTATGTCTGGCCATAGTATTTTGTGCTTGTCTGAAAATATTTCTACATGACTCCAATTATTCATAAATGCTTTATATAACTAATTCACAAAAAATTAAGAGTGTCATATCATTTATTTGCTTTTTTGATGGAAGTGAAAGAAGGAATATGATCGACTCTAAGAAAATTTGAAGAGAGGAATACTACTTGGAATTAAGTCAAAACCAAACAATTCTCATGGCACATTGTGTCCAGCCTACAATAATGAAAATGATTCTTATGATTGTCAGGTTATTGTTTATACCAATTATAGGTCCTCACGCTAAACCTCTTATCTGTTTTGCAAAATAGACCAAAGGCGAGGTTGAAGTAACTGTTCTTTCTTTTCTCTCATTCCCAAACACTGAAGTGAGAGGTATCCATCAGATCTCCCTCTCTTCTTGTGCTCACTCCTTATCACACTCACTATATTGATCACAGTTTCCTTGCTTGCATTTCTGTGATCAGGGCCATGCCTTTTCATTTAACCTGAAGGTCCTTGTTTTATTTGTGTCTGTCTCATAGATCCTGTACTTAATTCAATACTTCTGTCTATATGTGGAAACTTTCTATATTATGGACTTATCTTAGTCACCTCTGGTAGCCTAAAAAGCATATTTTTGCTCTTTATAGCTCTGGGACTAGAAGTCCAAGACCAAGGTGCTGGCAGGTTTGATTTTACTCTAGAATCTTGTCTCTTGGCTTATAGGTGACCATTATCTTGCTATGTGTTCATATGACCCATATTGTCTCTTACACAAGGGTATTAATCCTATCAGACAGAGCACATCCACAGCCTCATATTATCATAATCCAACATCATTTGGATGTTAGGGCTTCAACCTATGAGTTTGGGTGTTGTATGTGTGCCATCTAAATTTCATACATAAGATGGATCACTTCTTCCACCAGTCTGTGTCATTTCTATTCCTCCTTGGTGTGTACCCCATGGACACTTGACTCTCACCATCACTGATTCTTTTAGACTGTTACCTGTATGTTTCTGTATCTGTTGCCTTCTTCATCTTCCAAGAACTTTCCCTAACTTCTTACACAGAAGACACTTCTCAAATTGATCAGGTTATTTAAAGTCCACCTCAAGTTGCAGATTTCATGGTGAATTTTGAGTTTTTTTTTTTTTTAGTTTGTATAGATACTCTCTGTTTCTGAACTCTAAGTAGCTGTGGTCATACTCTAAAGAACATTTAATTATTCTCTAATACTTTGTACTTCCATTAGTGACATATTCTATTGATGTTTTTACTCTGCAGGATATTTTTGTAGCCACACCCTTCTGTGATCCCCTCAAAAGCTTCGGGAGGAAGAAATTATTATAAACTGCATCCTTAGTGATGCTATTGTACTTATCATGGTTTTGAATGTAGTAATTGAAGGCACTTGTGTGAATTTCTGACTTGAAGATTCATAGTCCATGTCCTCATTTCTCACTTCACTTATGATTCTTTGTGTTTTCTTTTTAACTTTTTTTAATTTATGTGATATTATTCTTTATGTGTCTCTGCAGGCTGTATTTAATTCTGTCTGGCATAGATGAATAGCAATTCCAGTGAATTTCCATGAAAATATTTAGAATTTAACTCAGTTTTATTTCTTCATACTAAATCATAAACTAAGTAATTTTATGATAGTGGCCAGTCCATTTAATAAATTAAAAAAAACTCACAGTAATAATGATTTCTGCATTCTGATAGGTTAGGTAATTATTGTTTCTCATGTAAAATTATTAATCTTAAATTCTTGATTAAGGTAACACATTTATTCAATAAAGAAAAATATATTTTCTAGGCTCTTTTGTAAATGCTTTTGTAAATTTTCTCTTCTCAAAGCATGTTACAGAATATATTAACCTCCCACATCGAAGATGAACTCTGGGATTGTGGCCATTATATATGGTGAAAGGGTGTGAAATAATTTAACAGTGGAAACCCACCAACACACCTGACCCTAGTCCATCCAGACATTAGTGCAAAGAAACTACTTACAAATTCTTATAGCATGATACTAAATCAGAAACATTTACTGTGTACTGAAAAATCCAATTGAAAAATCAAATCCAGACATGGAGAGGCGTGACATCTACAGCCAGAGCCAAGTCAGAAAAGAGTTAGCTCTCTAAATGGCCAAGTTCAACAAGACACAACTAAGGTTAACTCATCCCTCTAGGCACTTATAAAGCTGCTTGTGGGAACTTTAGAAAATGAAGTTTGCACCAATTTTGTCTTATTTTTCTTGGCCACTTAATGGGCTAACCTTTTAGGAATTTGGCTCACACTGGAGATATTACACTTTCAAGTGTCTGCCCTTCTCCTTTGACTTTTAATTTTTTGCATATACATAAAAATTTAAAAAGTTAAATGTGGTGTTAGGTTATTAAGCTCAATAAGAGTGAAAGACAAAAGCAAAATACTAAAATGTGCAGAGTATGCTGACCTAACAATGTAATTAGACTACCAGGGACACAGAACTTTTTCTGATCTAGGGTTTGAGCTGGATAATAATGTCTCAGATTAACATTGAGAGTATTTGGAAAAATCCCCAAGTCTAGTCTCCACTCTCTACAGATGCACGAGTAGACAAATATTAGATTTTTTTTTAAAAAGTACCAATCCAAATTCCCACTCCCTCCCCTCCTCCCATTCCCTCCACATACCCTCTTACCCCACCCCCTCCAATCTTAAAAGACGGCAAGGCACGCTGCTCAGTGGAAGGTCCAAGGCCCTCCCCAGTCTGAGCAAGGTATACATCCAAAGAGAACAGGATCCCAAAATGCAAGTACATGCAGCTGAGACAAATCCCAGTGCCACTGTCAGTCTGCCCCAGCCATACAACTGTCAACTACATTCAGAGGGACTAGCTTGGTCCTATGCTTGTTCCTTCCCAGTTCCGCTGGAGTTGGTGAGCTCCCATTAGCTCAGGCAAACTGCTTCAGTGGATGAACCCCTCATGGTCTTGACTTCTTTGCTCATATTCTCACTCCTTCCACTCTTCAGCTGGACCTTGTGAGCTTAGTCCAGTGCTCCAATGTAGGACTCAGCCTCTGTTTGCATCTGTTGCTGGACAAAGATTCTATGGTGATGTTTAAGATAATCATCAATCTGAATAGAGGGCAATGCCAGTTCGGGCACCCTCTCCACTATTGCCTCGGGTCTTAGCTGGGGCCATCCCTGTGGACTCCTGGGAACCTCTCCAGAACCAGGCTTCCTGCCAACCCCACAATGGTGCCCCCAGTCAAGATATCTCTCTCCTAGCTCTCATATCTGTCCCCCCTCCATCTCGACTGTTCCATTCCCTCAAGTTCTCCTCAACGCTTTCGTTTTTCCCTTCTTCCCTCCTCCTCCCCTTCCCCTTTCTCTAACCCCGCTCCCCCGCTTCCCCGCCCCCATGTTCTCAATCCTGTCAGGCGACCCTGCCTGCCTCCACGCCCCCAGGAGAGTCCATATATGTTTTTCTTTGGGTTCACCTTATTACTTAGCTTTAAATATTCTTAAAAGGGTACAACAGAGCAAGTGGGTACAACTGGAATTAGTTGAGAGGTGCCTTGTAGGTAGTTACTTTAGCCAAGTCCAGGGATAACTTCTCTTCATCTTCCTTGGGATGAAGCTAGCATGTTGCATGTCATTTCAGAGGAATTGGCCATTCTTAGTGTTGCTCATCCCGTTGGGAGACAGACTGTCAAGACCAGGACAGGAATGGCTTCTAAGACTATTTTCTTGGTAAGATGTTTACTGTCATAACTGTCAGCAAGATTCCATTTGCTGTGAAGTTGTAGACTGAAACCCCTGATCACCAAAGCACTTTTGACCCTGTAGTCTGAAAAAAACTTTTATGACATTTGATTAACTTTTAATACTCTATTGCATTGTAGAAATGAAGACTTCCCTATTGGAATTCCTTACGCACCCAACCCCAGGTCACTGTCCCAAATGACCTTTGACAGCCATTCCCTTAAATAGAAAAATGATATTGAATTTTGGGGCCAATAACTAATTAATTAATTTTTACCCTCTCTTTGACAAGGTATGTAGTTGAGAAGAATGTAAACTTAAATAAATTAAGACACTATGTCATAGTTTCAGGACCTAGGTTATAGATGTTCTTTCCTTGTAATGTTTAGTATTTCTTTTTTCACCTTGCTGGTTCTAGGTGGGAAGTGGCATCAGAGGCATATTGTGATCTTATTGGTGTTTTAACCCTAGGGTTGATAATATTGAAAGCCAAGGAGAGGTTGTTTCCTACTGGGAGACATTGGTCATGATTCAGCCCTTAGAGCTTAGGAAAGAGCTGTCTGGATGTAGTAATTTTCATTGTTATTCAGACCATTTCTTATCACCCTACAGCTAAAAGTTATTCTCTTAAAAATTTGTTGGCAAGTTTATTTGGCAGATTCACACTGAGGTAAAAGTTGGCAGGTGAACAGTCAGCTTCTGTTCCTAATTCTCTCTGGTTTTGTTCCAGCTCAGTCCAGAATTCTGGCACAATCTGAGGAGTGTCTGCTGGCTTCCTCAAGTTTGACCAAGAAGGCCTCCTGAGGGTGTGGTGGGGAGGCAGCTCCTGGTTGTCATTGCCCTGAGTCTCCATATCCTTACATTCCCTAGCTCCAAAATGTCCTTTCTACTGTGCCATTTCTTGGACCTGTCAAATGTGACTGAAATTCTAAGACTCAAGGTCGGGATCTGTGTTCTGATCACTTATTGATTTTTGTTTAGAGGTGCATTTTTTTGGTAGAAAACTAGGGATTCCTTTGCCAAGTGCCTGTGCTTCTAGTGTATAACCTCAGAACTCACCTATAAAAATCAAAAGGTCCTTTGAAGTGGCTCATGCTATTATATTAATAGTTTTTTACTTTTCTTTGCCCCAAACAATATGCAATTAAAAACTGAATTGACAATTAATTATATATAATTATCACATACAATATGATGTTTTGATTTATACATACATACATTGTGGAATGGCACAATTGAGCTAATTAGCATATTTACTATTTTAAATAACTGCATTTTTTGTGGTTAAGTCGTGTAAAATCTATCCTTATGGAGTACATTCCCCTTAATTCTGGCCACGATAGCACACTGCGGACCTTTAGCTCATTCTTTCTATCTGGTTGAAATTTCCCGTCATTTGACCAGAATCTTCCCAAACATCCATCCATGGCACTCACCACTTGACTCTCATAGACTCTCTTGGCTCTTTTAGATATAACATGGGACATTTTGTAGTTTACAGATGAGTGAGTTAAAGCACTTTATCTGTTTCCATGCCTACTTATTTCTTTTGTATGGGGTCTTCCAGGTTCACCATCCTTCTCACAAATGTTGGGATTTCCATGGTGGTCTATGGTTCGTAGATGCCACATTTCCCCTTTCCATTGCCCTGTTGATTGACACTTTGATGTATTTCATGTCTTAGCTGTTCTAAATAGTGCTGTGGTGAATGCAATAGTTTGACTCTCTGACACACACAGTTCATTTTCTTTAAATATATATCCTGTACAGGATTGCTGGATCACATGGTAGTTCTATGCCACATTTCCCCTTTCCATTGCCCTGTTGACTGATACTTGAATGTATTTCATGTCTTAGCTGCTCTAAATAGTGCTTCAGTGAATGCAATAGCTTGACTCTCTGACACACACAGTTCATTTTCTTTAAATATATATCCTGTATAGGATTGCTGGATCACATGATAGTTCTATTTATTTGTGTGTGTGTGTGAGCTATGTACATGTGTGTATGTAACCTTATTCACATGCATGTGTGCAATTGCATGTGTTTGTGTGTTCATGTTGAGGCCCAAAGTTGACACTGGATGTCTTATTTGATTGCTCTCCATTCATTGAGGAAAGGTCTTTTGCTGAACCCGAGTCTCACCAATTACACCTAGTTTTACTAGTCTGCTTTCTCAGAAGATCCCCTGTCTTGGTCTCTCAAGTAATGGGGTTACAGGCAGCCTCCATGCCTGTCTGACACTGAGAATTCAAACCTGAGAGCCCTCAAACCGTTTTACAGGATGCATACATTATTTCATAGTCCCACCAACAATGTACGAGGGTCCCTTTCCCCACCCTCACAGGGACTTATTATTTTTCAGCTTCTTTGATGATAACCACTCTAACTGGTATGCAATGATATTTCATATACATTTAGTTTGCATGAATGATAATGTTGGATATTATTCTTCATTAATTTTCTTCATATTCTGTCTTCATTTGATTGAATGATTTTTCATTTTGATATTCCACGGGTCGCTATTATTTTAAAATACTTTTGTGAGTCTACTATAAATTTTCACTGCCTTTATATGAGGCTTATATAAGATACATTATAGTTAGAATAGGCTATTTTTATCTGACTTAAACTTAATTTTTATTTAAATAAAGCTGTTTTTTTGTACTTTATCTCCACATTTGCATCTTACTAAATTATTGTGGTAATTATTATATTTAGCAATTTTATCTTTCAATATGTAAGTAATTTATACATTAATACCTCAGCATTAAGTTATTCTATATTTGACTGTGTACCTACTTAAAAATTTGAAAGTATAGTGAGTATGTACAGGTATGCATGCCACAATACAAGTGTGGAGATTAAAAGACAACTCCACTGAGTCAGTTCTCTCCTTCCACCACATAGAATCTGGAAATTGAACTCAGGTCACCAGGTGTGGTTGCATGCACTTACACCCTCTAAGTCGACTCCCTGGCCGCATGTACTCACTGGTAGGGTGGGACCTTGTACTTCCATTCGTTTTGTGTCAGCAGCGGGGGTTGTCTTCAACCTGAATACTCCTCCGCCTCCTCCTCCTCCTTCTTTTTCTAGACAGGACTTCTCTATAGCTTCAAAACCTGCCCTGGAACTCACTCTATAGACCAGGCTGGCCTCAAACTCACTGAGATAGGCCTGCCTTTGCCTCCCATGTGCTGGGATTAAAGGCATACACCACCACTGCCTGGTCTGAATACTTCTTAAAAGCAAGCTTTGGTGTTGATGAAATCTCTCAGCTTTGGTTTGGGAAAAATGTTTGTTACTCAGTCAGTTCCCTAGGATAATTTTGGTAGGTACGATATTCTTGACAGCTTTTTTCCCTTCTATACTTTGAACTAGTCACTCCATGCTGTTCTGGTCTACCAGTTTCTGCTGAGAAGTCTGCGGCTAACACTACTGAAAGTTCCATGTATATGGCAGTTTGTTCTCTCATTTTACAGGTGTTACAGCTGCCCATACAATCAAATGTCAAAAATATTGGGAAATGTTAGTTTATACTGAACATGTACAGACTTTTTTTTTTTTTTTAACTCTTCCTCCTTAACAATGCAGTGTAACAGTTATCAGCATGGTGTTTCCATTACATCAGGTATTTTAAGTAATCTAGAAAAGATCTGACAGCTTTCTTGTCCCCATGAAGCTTACTTGCAGGGGCTGAAATCTCCCATCTGATAAGTCCCAGAAAGTGTGTCCCATGTGCTCAGTTTAATTAATGCTGTTAATAGCTTATAAGCTTTTCAATACTTTAATGCATCTCTTCATTACATTAAAATTTACACTAATACAGAATGAAAGACTCTCCATGTACAGAGATCAGAAGGTAAAAGAAATTTTACATATTCATCAGTTATTAATTCTAAAGTTGCTATGTAAAAAGTACACAATGAACACATATTTACAGTGGAGATTCATATTTTAGAATGATGTAGTTTCTGTTTGAGGTTGATTAGACTATCTACTGCTTGAATGAGCATCATTATTGAAATTGACTGGAGAAAAGGTTTTCTGGGAGAGATGAATCTATTGCTTGAGTTTAAGAAAAAATAGATTTGCTATATTAGAGACAGTATAAAGCACATTTTCTGAGGAGGAACATAGTGGCAAAAGTATCAAAAATAGTTTAAAAGGCTCAATTCAAGAATGAATTTATGAATTTATGATACAGAGGTTTTGAGTAGCTGGATTTACCCAAAGCATTGCTTGTGATGTTCTCAATCATTAGATTATGATGTTGGAGAGGGACTACTGTGGGCCATAGGTAGAAAGTCATGGGATAACATTAAATAGATGATTCAGCAGTTGAATTGTCTATCACATTCAGGCCAGTTGTTCATTTTTGTTGGGTTAATACTTACCACAGAAACACACCATGAGGTGTGCCTATGGAAGCATTTCTAGAAAGGAGTAACAGAAGAAGGAGCACACACCCTGAATGTGGGTAGTACCATTTGTCTGCCTAATTTATGCTCCTATATAAGACTTCACCACCACAATGGACTTATCCTCCAGCTTGACTTAGAATAAATACTACTTAAGTTACTTTTGTTATGTATTTTCTTACATTGAAAAAAGGGACGAATAAATGGATCTTCTGGAGTGGCAATGATTCCCTCTTTAATTTTGTTATCATGAACATGAACATAAACTATGATTTAAAGTGTTTTAATTAAATCAGTTGTTCTCCTCTATCTGCTTGGAGTCTCTTGTTTGCTAATAAGCAATTGATGCTCAGGTGGATGAGAAATCTAGATATGTTACTTTGTTACCTTCCTGGACACTTCCTGAATAGAGAGATTGTTGATCATTAATCTTTCATTAAATATTCATTTTATAGTCTTAAATCTTATTTCCAATCAATTCATAGAAATATAGAAGCTTTCCAATATAAAAGCTACCTGGAATGTGTGGAATATGTTTACAAGGACTGTGTTCAGTTTCCTCAGAAGGAAGGAAAGGATTGATGATTGACAAGACAGTGTTTTTGAGACTGTGTGTTGTGTATGTACACCTGTGTAAAGGCATCAGAAGAGGGTTTTGGATGTGATATTCATCATTGTCCACTTTATTCTCTCGAACCATAATCTCTCTCCGAACCCCAGCCTTTTCTAACTCAGATGATTCCTATGTATGCATTGAAGAGGTGTTTATAAAGTTCTTATTTTCTTCTTACTACATGAATACGGCATAGTGCTGGTCACTCAGTTATAAAATAGAGAGTCCCCAGTACAAAAACTTATGCTTGTGTTCTCCTCAAAGTGATAGAATATACTTAAGGAAAACCTCATCATGATAGAAGTTCCTGGGCCCTCCCACATCAGTCACTAACCAAGACAAGGCACCTCAATATTAACTGCAGGCCAATCTTGTTGGGGAAATTTTCTCAATAGAAGTCTTCCCAAATGTTTCTAGTTTGTGTCAAGTTGACATCAAACTAGCCTGCAAGACCAAAAACCAGTTGGGCAAACTCCAAACTCTGCATTTCCATGTCTGATGTCAAAACACTCTTAAAATTTCCTGTTTCCATTGGCTTGTTGACTGCAACACACTTCTTTCTCTCTGACTGACTCCACTCCCTGTTAGTAGCTCTCCGTGGTTATCCCACGACTGTGGCATCTCTAACATCTTGGGTCCCAAAGCAATCCAGGCTTCCCCTTCACACACATGCCAGGCCTCAGTGGTTTTTCTTATTATCAGAGGGAGAGTCTATAACCCCTTTCTTATATCCTTGACTCAAAAGTAGGAACCACATGACTAAAATTGCCACATTTTGCTGCTTGCTAGAGCTGGAACATGGCCCTCTCATCAATGATTACCTTCAATGCCTAACTTCGTTGTCCTGGAACTTGCTCTATAGACCAGGCTGGTTTGGCCATATCCTTATCTTTGAAATGTATCCAATAGGAGCATTTCTTACATTGAAGCTGCAGGAAAAAGCATTTTTTAAAAAGTTCTATGATTCATTCTTTAATACTTGGTTTTATCTCTGACAATTGCCTTTCTTTTCACTCACTGTTACTGGATGCTTTTAAGAAACAGGTAATGGAGACATTTTGTTCTTAAGTATATAAAAAAATCTCCTAATAAAATAAATCCCTTTATACATTTTTTATATTTTGGTTGTGAGCCTAACCTTTAACGGCTGAGCCATCTCTCCAGCCCTATACATTTTTTAAAATACAGAAATGGGAGCAAAAGCTCCGACTGCACCTGATTGTTAATACCTTGAGTTAGGAAGTCAGTTTTGGGCATTTCTGCAAGAAAAAAAGAGTAAAAAGAGAAAAATATTCTATTTCATAGTCTGATGTTTGACTCCCCTATCACCAATCATATAGCTAGAAATGTAAGCACTTAGGAAGATCTGTTTCTTAAGGTCCCTGTGAGTCATGTGATCAGGTTAATTAATTGACAGAGAATGTGTGGTTTTCTTTCCTTTCAGTAGTCTGTTATGTATAGACTTTTCTTTTCTGCTTCAAAGTTGGTTTTGTGTTTACTTTTTAAAAAAAGAAGTTGCAAAAAGGTAAAATGAAGCAGGTAGACAGTTAAAGAAATACTAAATTATCTAAATCATCAATGTCAGTCAAGCAAAGACTCCAAGTCATAGTTTCAGTCTGCCATGATTATGCAGATTTCAATGAGGCAAAAAGATCTACGCATAAGAAACAAAGTGACATGCAGATTGGAATGTCTGCAAAATGTAGTAATTCAGAGAGGATGGAAGCTAATGAGGAGCAGAAGTCATTGTAGACATCTACTAATGGAGACAATAGGGCACATTTCCAAGTGCAGAAAGAAGGGCATGCTTTCTAGAGCTAGCAAACTGCCTTACTTAGGGGAGACTCTTGGGACAGTATCTTAGTTTGGAAATACATGGCAGAAGCTAAATTCAGATTATAGATATATTTGAAGCCTAGGCTAAGACACACTGGGATCAGAGTGACTACAGAGAACTCCAGATCTAGGGTACATGGTATCATTGTTATCTCTCAGCTGTTATTTATTTCATGCATTCAACAAATAGTAAGTGGCTACTAATATTTGATAGGCATGATAATAAGTGTTAGTATTCAGGATTTTGTAAGGGAGAGATAGTGATAAGGGGAATTAAGTGGCTGACATAATTTTTCAATATGAGAAAATGAGGGCTAATACTGGATTATAGAGATAAAGTGCTTCAACAATGAATTACACCAGACTTTAATTCAAATACTATTATTTTTTAATGCATCATACAGGTGAGGTATTATGTTAAGTGTTAAAATTATAGGAATGAACACAAATGTAGTGCAAATTTAAAAACGGTGTAATATTACTCTCTCATGTTAAATAATAGACATATCTTAGTAAACAGACATCACACATTTTATGAACATTTAGAATAAGGACACAATATAATATATTTTCAAATAATATAAAGATTATTTTAAATAGAACATTTTCCTCTGAAGTTTATGACTCAGTAACACCAATGACAAGAAACTAGTCATTAAACAAAGATATGAGGAAGTGAGGATTGCACAGAACTTTATGTGTACAACTGATAGGTATCTCTATCATCATCAGATAAAATACGATTTCTTTACAGGACCATAAAATGCATGAGACCTTGAAAAAGGGTGGTTGTGGAAGGGGTGGGGCAGGGAAAAAGCACTTAAGAATGCTACCTTGAGAAATGAATCTGTTGAGTCAGTTTTAGCCACTAGATTTGACCTCTAGTGATGTGTCAGAAAAGTGACAAACAAGGAATACAACACTTAAGCAGCTGGATGACATATTAAAGTCATGATATGGAGTTCTCTCCTTTACATATATGGGTTTTGCCTCTGGGAGAACACTTGTCAGGATCCTGAATATACTAACAAGATACATAAAGTTTGCACCTGCACACATACACAGGTATGCCTTCGTGTGCACATTCATGGTTCAATCATTGGTAAACAGCATCATCACTTCTTAGACTTTGCAAGAATTTTATTTATCTAGATAAGGGTCTATTATGATTCCAAGTTATATGTTAATATAGCTAGAAAGACTTGGTTTATACAGCATTGATAAACATAAATATGCTTTAGATTAATATGTACAAAGCCAATGTATATATTATGTTAGGTAATGATATACTGTAGGACTGATGATTATCTAAAATACAAGAACATTTTGCTATGTGGCATCGAAAAGAAATAAAGACAATTTTGCCTTTGAAAATCTGTAATTCTTTAAATAACTATAGAAATAACCTAAGAATATAGCCCTTAAAAACCTACTATACCTTAAAGAAGTGGTTTTTACTCTGTGGTCATGACTCCTCTGAGGGTCAAATATCATTTATCCTGCATATCAGATATTTACATTATGACTCATAACATTAGAAAAATTACAGTTATGAAGTAGCAACAAAATAATTTTATAGTTGAGGGTCACCAGAACATGAATAATCATTAAAATGTTGTAGACTGAGAACTACTGTTTAAAAGTGTCCATTATTCAGAGACTATTTGTCCAAATTTATTTGAAACTTTGAGACTATAAAACTTTGAAAATTGTCAAAATGATTGTACAGATAATGAAAGCTGTGAGGGATTTGGGTAGGTAGAAAATGTAGGTGCTGCATTTGCTTTCTCTGGGGAGACACCAACAATAGATCAAAGCCATAACTTCACCCAATTCTAGCTTAGTGAACCACCGTGTTCATTATGGTAACTTATAGGACCATCAGTGAGGGTTTGCTTATAGGGAGTGATGACCTCACAATACATGGATAACTGATAAGTCCTATCCCAGTATGGGTGATGACTGCCTTAAAGCTGTATAGATGGAGTCTCCCCATTCAGCTAAAATTCCATGCCTGTAGTCTTCTTGAAATACTGGTACAGCTGCTAGGGAGGTGCAGAGGAAGGCAGTTGCTAGAATCTCAGTCAGAAAACTAATGACTCTCCTCATTCCTTGTCTTTATATGAAGGAATGCCAACAGGCCCTATTTTGTTACGGTGTCATGTAGATAACCAGAGTTACTGTGATTAAGAAGGTAGCATCCATGTTAAGTTAAGAGCACGATATGCCATAATGTGAAATAGTTCAATGTATGTCGCACTCTTGTCTAGGATTTGAGTTTGACTCTCAGCACCCATGTGATGGCTCATAACCATCTGTAACTCCCAGTCCAGAGGATTTGACACTCTCATGGCTTCTGTGAGAACTGAACACATGTGCCTATATTACTACCCCATAATTATAAATATAAAATAAGTATTAGAAAATATAATTGACCCCAGTGCTGTAAAGAATCTCCTACCACTCTCCTTCTGTTCCTCCTTTGGATCGTGAGACTTCAGTCCAGTGCTCCAATGTTGGTCTCTGTCTCTGTCTTCTTTCATCGCCTGATGAAGGTTAATATTCAGGGGGATGCTTATATGTTTTTCTTTGGGTTCACCTTCTTATTTAGCTTCTCTAGAATCACGAATTATAATCTCAATGTCCTTTATTTATGGCTAGAAACCAAATATGAGTGAGTACATCCCATGTTCCTCTTTTTGGGTCTGGCTTACCTCACTCAGGATAGTGTTTTCAATTTCCGTCCATTTGTATGCAAAATTCAAGAAGTCATTGTTTTTTACTGCTGAGTAGTACTCTAATATGTATATATTCCATACTTTCTTCATCCATTCTTCCATTGAAGGACATCTAGGTTGTTTCCAGGTTCTGGCTATTACAAACAATGCTGCTATGAACATAGTTGAGCATATACTTTTGTTGTATGTTTGGGCATCTCTTGGGTATATTCCCAATAGTGGTATTGCTGGGTCGAGAGGTAGGTTGAACCCGACTTTCCTGAGAAACCGCCACACTGCTTTCCAAAGTGGTTGCACAAGTTTGCATTCCCACCAGCAATGGATGAGAGTGCCCCTTTCTCCACAACCTCTCCAGCAGAGGCTATCATTGGTGTTTTTGATTTTAGCCATTCTGACAGGTGTAAGATGGTATCTTAATGTTGTCTTGATTTGCATTTCCCTGATTGCTAAGGAAGTTGAGCACGATCTTAAGTGTCTTTTGGCCATTTGAACTTCTTCTGTTGAAAAGTCTCTGTTCAGCTCAGTGCCCCATTTTATAATTGGATTGATTAGCCTTTTACGGTCTAATTTCTTGAGAAGGAGAGTGAGCACGAGCAAGGAACTCAGGACTGCGAGGGGTGCACCCACACACTGAGGCAATGGGGATGTTCTATCGGGAACTCACCAAGGCCAGCTGGCCGGGGACTGAAAAAGCATGGGACAAAACCGGTCTCGCTGAACATAATGGACAATGAGGACTACTGAGAACTGAAGAACAATGGCAATGGGTTCTTGATCCTATTGCACGTAATGGCTTTGTGGGAGCCCAGGTAGTTTGGATGCTCACCTTAATAGACCTGGATGGAGGTGGGTGGTCCTTGGACCTCCCACAGGGCAGAGAAACCTGCTTGCTCTTTGGGCTGAGGAGGAAGGAAGACTTGATTGGGGGAGGGGGAGGGAATGGGAGGTGGTGGCGGGGAAGAGGCAGAAATCTTTAATAATTAAATAAATTAATTAATAAAAAAAATAAATAAAAAATAAAAAAAAGGGAAAAAAAAAGAATCTCCTACCATTTCAGCATTTTGAAGATCATCTGGCACAGCATTAAAATCCATGTTATAATGAACATACTACTTTGGGTGTTTATAGAACCCTAATGAATAAATGTAACATGTGAGGCATTCCCAAGGATCTACTCTAGAGTGGCGTGATAAATCAAATAAGCTTACTGTTAATGATTTTATAGTGAACACTTGAAACCTATATCTAATGCAAATGTTTTAGAAAAGTTAAAAAAATAAACCTATGTATAGAAATCTAAGGTACTTCAAGATTTGAAGCAATAACTAAGCACTAGAAATTCATTATTTTATCTTTGTATTCTGTCCTTTCCCCATCAGGTTGCTATTTGGTAGGGACTTTATTTTCCCTATAGTAAATAAATTGTGTACTTATCCCTATAATAAATGTATATAGATTGGGAAGAGTTAATCATGATTATTGTGCTGTATACATGTGAAATATTTCTACCATAGAACTTGACATTAACTGATCAGAAATACGAATTAATTCCTGTTCTCTATATATGAAACTTCTATGTTAATTAACTTTAAATGTGAGTCAATGTGGAGGATTGTTTTTTCTTGAAAACAGGCAACATTTGATATTCTAATTCAGAGCCAATGTTCTCAAGTTCACAAGTACAATTAAACTCCTTTTGTGATAATGAGAGGTATGGTGATTAAATGTCAGTCACTGTCTTTATGGAATTTTGCGTCCTGTTCCCCAGACAAAATTCTGCATGGGAAAACTTTGTATTCACATTGTGCTCTACATTCTTTTTACTCTCATTAGTTCTCTTTGATTCCTCAAGCATTTGTGAAGGTTTTTATACTTAAGACAACTCTGGTTATAAAGGATCAGAAGGTTTTAAGTTGAAAATACTTCTAATCTCAAGTTAAATTGACCATGGGCATCTACATCTTAAGTAAATAGATGTTTATTTTGCTTTTGGCTATGTTTATCTAGTGGCAGGTAACTACTGATTTTGTTTCTATGATGGCTCACTTGGTAAGGATGGTGTTTCTGTCCTTCCATTCCTAGTCACTAAGGCATCGACAGGCAACCTTTTGTCTTGAAGCAGAAGTAGAAGGGGATCAGTGCCAGCATATATTACCTCTTAGTGGCATCAGCACAAAAGTAGCTAAGGATGACCTTCAACTAGATCCTACTGCTTCCTTTCCCCAAGTGCTAGGATTGCAAGGGTTTTCCACACAGCTGGTTTATGTGGTACTAAAAAATACTTTATGCCTGATAGATAAGCACTCTACTACCTGTCATCTCTATCCACTAATAATTTCATTTTAATGTAATGCATTCATGCAGACTTTGACATTCATTTGTCTGTTGATATGTTTTCTATAGTTTATTACTCTGGTCAACCTATAGAATGAAGAGCCTGATTTATTTAAAGTTTTGTCACTCTTCAGGTGAGTGAGCTTAAAAATGTTGCCTAACCTTCCTGTGCTTAAATTCCCTTAATCGTAAAAGGGGATAATATGACACGGAGTTATTGTGGGCACTATTTGATTTGCTCTATGCATAGAACCTGGATAAAAGTCAGGAGCAGTATTAAAATTATTTGAAAGCCTTCTGTTGCTATTAGATGAGAGAGTTTATATTTAATTGATGGTAAATTTTGTTTATATAAAGAATTAGATTGCTGGGGGATGTCTTTGGAATATGCATTATCCCTTATCCTCTAACCTTTCAAGTTAGATAAAGAAAAACTAATCTTGTAGTAATATATTGTGAGAACAATTCATTGTTTATTTTTGCTTTTGAAACAGGCTCTATCATTTTTCCCACAATGCTCTGGAATTCTCTGTTCTCCTGCCTCAACCTCTCAATTTCTGGGACTATATATATGTTCCACAACACCTGACTTTTCCAAACATTAAAAAAATTATGAACAACTTTATGGTATCACTTTACAGTTTTTCTGAAAACAGAATTGGAACTTTCGAACTATTTAACTAAGGTATTCATTTCTTCCGTTTATGGGAAGTTGGTTGTCAAACAGCTTTTAGTTCCTAATCCTTTTTTCTTAGAGGCTCCTAATTAAGGCTAATGTTCTCTGAAAGTCTTGGAGAATAAAAAAATATTGAATGAATTTTGCTGCTATATCTTGCCCATTGAAATTTTCAGCCAGTTGTACTATGGTAAAACCTATATAGAGCAAGATCCACCAACTTTAAAAGCATAACTGTTATAGATGGTAAGACCATATGACTGAAGATATTAAATGCTTCACCATCATATGACATAGAAAAATGTAGCTTGAACTGTTCTGGAAGCTTCCTTCCTGATGCTAGCTTTTATATTAACAAAAGGGTCTATGTAGACTGTTAGGAAGAAGTGTCACTAACACTCTTTCTTAGTGTGTACCTTATATGTAGCAATATTAATAGATCAGGTAAAATGACCCCACTAGTGCAATAGTGGCAAATCAGTTATTGAGATAATCAATAACATTCTGCTTGGATTTGAGGCATGTTTCTTAGAAGGGAATTATGTTTGATGTTTACTTGAAGTCTCAAGTTGGGAAAATCATAAGCAATTAATGGGAAAGCTACTGTTATTGTTATGCCAAATGGGCATAATGTGCCTATCAAAATGCCTTAAAAATAACCATGTGTGCCCATAGAATAGGGTTGCTGTCAGCTTTGGACAGGGAAGCTTCATTTTGCAGTGGTGGGTGGTGACTGCAGAGATTTGTAACTGATCAAAGTACAAATAATAAATGACTATTGAAGGCACAGCCATAAATGGGATATTCATACCACCCCCTCTAAGGCCCAGAGAACATCATGGAATATTGTGCCAAAAGAATGTAAGAGCTGAAGGACAAGGGTGTGGTATAGAATGCTGACTTCTGGGCATGGCCTAGCTGTTGTACTCTTGAACTCACAGCACTGTGATTACCTACCCAAGACCTTCACAATACTGGGCCTGCCAACACCCTTTTAGAGAAGGGGAGGGACAGTTCATAAGAATGTCCTCTCCCTGAAGATTCAAACATAATTAATATTTGATGAGGAAGGGAGAGACATTTTCTTTAGTGGTATTATTGGTTACTGTTGGTTGCTGTGATAGTCAACTTATGGAAGAATTGATTTGGACTTATGTTTGCATAGTATGAAAGTCCATAATAGTTGGGGAGACAGGGTATCAAGATGCTGAAATAAGAAGCTGAGAAATCACCTTTCCAACCACACAGAAGCAGAGAGAGTGAACTTGAAGACAAATGAAGGTATAAACCCTCAAAGCCCACAACAAGGGATGGATGTTCTCCCTCAAGTTCCCACATTCTACGTTACCTCTCCAAATTACACCACTGTCCTGGGACCAAATGTTTAAATACATGAGCCTATGTGGTACATTTCTCAAACAACTAGATGTGGACATTGGTAAGTTTCTCACACTCCCGTAAACAAATATAGTAAAAATCACCAGGTTGTACACAAAAAAATCAACCTGACAGCAGACACACTAGTTGTGAAGAAGAAGGGAATCAATAGAATAAGAGAAGGAATCAAGAGAGAGTAAGGAATACATTGTATGTATGAAAGTACCATAAGTATACCCACTATTTTGTATAATTAACCTATTCAAATAAAATTAAGTCTTTTGTAAACTTTTAGTTTACGTTCATTGAGCAAAATAATAGGTATCATTGTAAATTCATATATTCCTCTCTTGAACTCATATGCTTTGCTCATTTTCCAACATCCTTTCTATCTCTTGACTTCTCCTTATCTCCATGCATGCTCTTTCCTTTTCTTCAAATAGTCCCCCTTCTGCTAACATGACTTATTATTTTTTTAAAATGTAACTTTTAATTGTGAGATAAGACATATAATATGTATCTTTCTGAATTTGGCTTATATTCTGCAACATAATGATCTTCAGTTTCGTCCATTTTCCTGTGGAACTATTTTCTGTATAGATACCACATAAATTCCGACAGTTGCAAAGCTACCTCAAAGGTCAAAATGACCTCAACTTGTTCCTTCATGTTTCCTTACAGTCAGTTTCTTCTCTACATGCCTGGAAGACTGGCTTTTTGTGACAATGGTTTTATTTCAGGTGATAGTGCTGGAATACATAGTGATGGGATTACTGTTTTTGCCTTTTAAAGAAACTTCAAAATATTTTTTTAAAGCAGCAGCACCACCCAGAGTCGACTGGAGCTGCTGTCTGCCCTTTGTCATCACTAATGTCTTCTCATGCTAGCTATATTCTTGGACATGCTGTGGTCTCACTGTTACTTTATTCTTTCTTACCTAACTGCGATAATGAGTTTCATTTCATTGTTTGTTTTTTTTCTTGTGCTCATTAGCTCCAGTTGCCAGTATATGCTAAAATATTTATTAAAATGTTCTTTCTCATTTTAAATTAAGCTGATTGGACTTTGAATTATTTTATTGTGTGAATGTTTGGTTTGGAATATGCCCAAGTGTGCACATGGACACACTCAAAAATCAGAGGAAGGTGTTGGTGACCTATTCTATGGTTTCCACAATATTATTTTGAGACAGGCTTTCTCACTGAATCTGGAACTCACTGTTTTATCTAAGTTGGCTGGTTAGTGGGTTCTCAAGATGTAACCTGTTTTGTTTCCCAATGCTTGGGCTGCAGCTATTCATGGCCATGCCCAACTCTTATATAATTGCTTGGGATTTAGATCCATATGGATATTCATAGTTGTACAGCAAGGTCTCTTACATAATGAACAATATCCCCAGCCCTCTTTATGTATTTTAGATTTATTACTCTATAATATGCCTTTTATATTATTGTTTCTTTTCTTTCCTGACAGTCTCATATGCAGCCCAGACTGACTTGAATTCACTCTGTAGCCCATGTTGACCTGGAATTTATGACAATCTTTCTGCCGCACCATGCAGTAATGGTATTACGCATACACCATCACAGCTGACTGTATATTATCTTGTTTTACATGTATTTTCTATCTTAGTGCAGCAGATTTAGTTGATTTAATTTATGCTCTTTTCTGAAGGGAAACTGGAGCAGTGAATCTGAGAGAGAGAAAAGGTGGAGTGTTGACTGAGATTTCTGTCCCGCCAGGTCCCACAGTTGTTCAGTCCCAAAGAAACACATAGAGGTCTACATTAATTACAAACTGGCTGGCCTATTAGCTTAGGCTTCTTATTAACTAATTCTTACATCTTAAATTGGTCCATTATTCTTGTTTGTGTTAGCCACGTGACTTGGTACCTTTATCAGTGAGGAGTTCTCATCTTGCTTCTTCTGCATCTGGATGATGACTGCACACTGTGCCTTTCCTCTTCCCAGAATTCTCCTGTTCTCATTGCCCCACTTCTACTTCCTGCCTATTTGCCCCACCTATACTTCCTGCCTGGCTACTGGACAATCAGTGTTTTATTAGATTAAATTATATTAAAACAATACAACTGAGAAATCTTTATAGGGTATAAGACCATTGTCACACAGTAATGGAGGGTGCTTGGAGGAGGGGAAGCAGAGGAGGCTGCTGTAGAAATATGTGAGAGAATAAAGAAAATATTAAAAATATAAAAAGAATGTTTTGTATGGTTTGTAAAATCTGTATTGGTATATCTTTACAAATTTGGGGAAGTTTGCTTCTATGATCCCACTGAAAGTCTGGTCTATACCAGTGACTTGAGAGTTACCTTCTACTATGCCTGTAGTTGATAGATTTGTTTTTTTTCATGGCATCTCACAGTTTCTGCTTATTCCTTTATTGTGTTTGAAAACAAATTTTATATTCTTTGATTGAATGGCTCAAATCCTCTACTTTATCTCTAAATCCTGATAGTCTGTTTTGATCTACTCTAGTGGTAAGTCTTTCCCCTGAGTTTTCTAACTGGGTTATTGAGTTTTTACCCACTTTGCAAATCAAGGGATCTTGTCAAAACAATTAGTCAAAATAGACCTTTCTAACAGGGAGAAAAAATGAATTGTTTTAAATTTTAAAAAATCTGTTATTGTAGGCCACTATGGTAAATATCTCAAATGTAAATGCTGATTCTAAAAGAGATAAGGTTCAGTCATTTGTTTTGTGTCTTTTAGAGATAAATGAATTCATGTCTTCTTTAACTCTCTCACTGATGTTTGGAGGATTATTGAAGCTATGCTCTCATTGACAGAAATATCTCCATTCCAACTCTGTAGTCTTTTATATTAAAGATATTCCAACATAGGCACAAACCCTCTCTTTCTAAACTCTTAAATATGTGATTAACTAAGAAAAGATATGACTACCTCAGATATCAATATTTTTAATGGATTGATTGATATTAAAGATTTTTTCTATTCTGGGTCAATGCCTCATAGTAAGATTAATGATGCTGAAAGCTGACTGTGGACAAGGAGTTGAGAAAGAATGGTGGCTAAGTCAAGCACCAAATGTGTCAGACAGGACAGATTTACAAACTAGAATATGGAAAATGTATAAAGGGAACTGATTATCTATTTATGTGTGCATACTCTTGGATGAGTCCATGAATTCCTGTGGGTACACATGACATAGTCTGAAGACTTGTCTTCTTAATGTAAGTCTTAATCAAAAGGTCTCAGTAATTTTATGGGTTCCTCAGTGGAATATCAATTCCAAGAAAGGTGAGTTGTTTTTGTTAGAAGAAAATGAGTATCTCCTACATATAAACCATTGAGATCCTGAAACTCTTCTCATTGGTTTTGATGAGAGGATTTTAATAAATGATCTCTCTATCTCTCCCTCCCCCCCTCTCTCATCCCTTTCTACCTCCTCTCTCTCTCTCTCTCTCTCTCTCTCTCTCTCTCTCTCTCTCTCTCTCTCTCTCTCTCTCTCTCTCTCTCTCTCTCTCTCTCTCTACACACACACACACACACACACACATACAACACACACATATATCTCTTATAGGGTGATGACTTTAATAATGAGTACATGTTATACTTTTATTATTATTTTAAATTTGTAATCATTGTCACATAACTTTAAAATTGATTTTTATTGAGCTCTAAATTTTTCTCTGCTTTCTTCCCTGCCTCTCCCCTTCTCCCTCAATCCTCCCCCAGGACCCCATACTCCCAATTTACTCAGGAAATCTTGTCTTTTTCTACTTCCCATGTAGATTAGATTTATGTAACTCTCTCTTAGTGTTCTCATTGTTGTTTAAGTTCTCTGGGATTGTGGTTTGAAGGATGGTTCTCTTTGCTTTATGTTTAAAAACCACCTATGAGTGAGTACATGTGATAATTGTCTTTCTGTCTGGGTTACCTCACCCAAATAATGTTTACTAGCTCCATCCATTTTCCTGCAAAATTTAAGATGTCATTATTTTTTTCTGCTGTGTAGTACTCCATTGTGCAAATATACCACATTTTCCTTATCCATTCTTTGGTGGAGGGGCATTTAGGTTGTTTCCAGGTTCTGACTATGACAAACAAAGCTGCTATGAAGATAGTTAAGCACATGTCCTTGTGCCATGATTGAACATCCTTTGGATTTATACCCAAAAGTGGTATTGCTGGGTCTTTAGGAAGGTTGTTTCCTAATTTTCTGAGAAATCACCACACTGACATCCAAAGAGGCTGTACCAGTTGGCATTCCCACCAGTAATGCAGGAGTGTTCCCTTTACCCCAATCCTCTCCAGCATAAGTTGTCATCAGTGTTTTTGATCTTGCCCATTCTTGCTGGTGTAAGATGGAATCTCAGAGTTGTTTTGATTTGCCTTTCTTGGATGACTAAGGATGTTGAGCATTTCCTTAAGTGTCTTTCAGCCATTTTAGATTCCTCTTTTGAGAGTTTAGGTCTGTACTCCATTTTTTATTGGATTATTTGTTCTTTTGATGACCAGTTTCTTGAGTTCTTTGTTATTTTGGAGATCAGACCTCTGTCTGATGTGGAGTTGGTGAAGATCTTTTCCCATTCTGTAGGCTGTTGTTTTGTCTTGTTGACCATGTTCTTTGCTTTATAGAAGCTTTTTAGTTTCAGGAGGTTCCATTTATTAATTGTTTCTCTCAGTGTTTGTGTCACATAACTTTTAAGAATCTTTGATTAATGTTTCTCTACATGATTTTCTTAGGGGAAAAGTCTCAATTATTGTCAGTGGGAGACCCAATTATTAGTGTATTTAATTAAGAGTTTCTCTCTCAGTCACTTTTCAGAGAATAATTTAAGTTCTCTTATTTATATCAATAGGATTGTGCATGAGGACATATTGACAGTATTCACAAAGACTCCACTACTAGATATTACAAAAACCTTTCTTATTTATTCACACCTTTAAAATATAATACCCATCTTATATGAAACAGAGGCAATAATATACATGATTTAACCAATTTTTCACATTCATTTCAAAATAGAGATCTTTCATTTTAGAAAACTTAGGTATTTTTCTTCTTTATAAAATATTAGGAGAAAAATAAACTCACAGGTATCAAATCTTATAAGAAAGTAAGTATCTATGTCACTCACATTCCTTAATCAACGGGGAGGAAAAACCTGCTGTTGCAGCTGCTGATATTCAGGCCCTTGACTTTGGTTGTGTTGAAAACTTGATAGAAAGTCTTTAGTACACCTGCCTCTTTTCTGCTTGATGAGGAAAGTATAGAAGGTACTTAGCAGCTAGACTTTCATTCACATTCTTGAAGGTAATTTCTTGACATTACCCAAAAGAAGATCCATTCTCCTCTCTTCTCCCAATCAATGCCTTAGGACTGTCCTAGTCCAACATATTGCATCTGTCTATTGATGTAAAAATTGATCTCCATGTGCATGTGTATGTGGGGTGGTCAATTGCAGGCTTCTTTAGTTTGGTTTCTGAGACATGGTTTGATTTGAATTGGCTTCATACAGGTAGGTAATCCTTTAATAAACCTCTCTAGAGTTCAAAAACCTAGATGCCAAATACAAACTATTCTAAATGGCCTTTTTTCCTTGAAAGATAAAGTGGTCATAGGTAGGCCCTAGAAGTATGTGAAGAGATGTAAAATATCCTTTATGTGTTAACCCAATTTTAATTTGTTATTTAATTCTTTAGTAACATTTTCTCTCACTTCTGCTTCTGGAATGCCATTGAAAGAAGCTACTTTTTTTAAAATACAAAGGTATTTTTCAGAGTAAACATCACAGACAAATAGGTTGCAAAATCTCAAATTGGTGATTAAAATGTCAGAGGAATACACTCATTCACATAAATCATTTTACAATCATAAATATTGAAGAAAATAAACATTTTATAGCAATAATCTGTTATATTTTAACATATAAAAGAAGTGCTTGTCCCTGAATTCAGCTTACTATGCCAAGGTTTTAAGTCTGATTTATATACAGTTAGGTCTATAGATGTTTTTGATAACACATTAATGATTATTGGTCACATACCTATCTATCATCTATCTATCTATCTATCTATCTATCTATCTATCTATCTATCTATCTATCTATCTATCGCTATCTATCATCTATCTATCTATCTATCTATCTATCTATCTATCTATCTATCTGTCATCTATCTATTATCTATCTATCTATCTATCTATCTATCTATCTATCTATCTATTATCTATCTATCTATCTATCTATCTATCTATCTATCTATCTATCTATCATCTATCTATCTATCTGTCATCTATCTATTATCTATCTATCTATCTATCTATCTATCTATCTATCTATCTATCATTATCTATCTATCTATCTATCTATCTATCTATCTATCTATCTTCCTTCTAGTCAGGTAGCTAGCTGGTGTCTATCTATATATTCTTTGCAAATGCATTTGCCCTCCTGAGGATAAATTTGACAACTATGTTTATAACTCACTTTTATCAAAAATATCAGGAAAAAATGTCTGTATTGAACATAAAATATCACAGATTTTTTAAAATCATCATTCCCTAAACAATACAGTAACAACTATTTACATGCATTTACATCATGTTAAATAATTTAAGTAAGTTAGTATTGGTCTGAAGTATTTGAGAGATGAAAACAAACATTTTGTCATTTTATGAAAGGAGCCTAAGCTTCTGTGAATTTAATATAAAGGGATACTTTGTGACCAGTCTTCTATGGATACTGAAAAATAATACACACACACACACACACACACACACACACGTATAGGGATGTTTGCCACATTAAAGAATGGATTGCTAGTCACTTTGTACCAAGAGCAATAACAAATTTCAATTTCAATTTAACTTTCAGCATTATTATTATTATTTTTTTTTTGCTGGTGATTCCACCAAAGGAAATAATCATAGCTGTAGTTCGATGAATGTTGTTAGTAAGCTTTCTTTTTTTGTCCCCTTAGAGTTTACTTCTCATCTGGTTGAAATCCTTTGTTTGTCTCCTGAAATGATGACCTGGGCTCCACTTCATTGTCTGTTTTCTCTTGTAACTCAGGATTATTTTTTCCACAACATTTCTTGTATGCGACATAAACTGCAAAAAACAATATATGAGAAGTCAAGTAAATTCCAGAATGACACCTTGAAAAATTACTTTGTCTAGTGATTGACTAATGCAGCTCAGAAAGCCCTTTGCATTTTTTACAGGATGGAGGTGTTATGAGAAACCAAGTATCATTATTTTAGTTTTAGGATCACACATATTGTTATAATGACTGCACTCAAGAAGTCTGGGTGGAGAGCTTCAGAGGATGTTTGCTCAGCAAAAGTGTATGCCCTTTTCATGGCTTCAAGCTGTATATGGTATTTAACAGCAAGCAAAAATCATTCATTTTGTGTTTACACCACCCCAGTTAATTTAATAGTCTTCAACTAAATATTCTCTATGCCTGTGTGTGATGTCCAGGGCCTTGGTCTGGTCATCCCTTATAGAAATTGTTGGGTCAGAATAACATGCTTAGTCTTTTGTTTTCACTATTTTTTTGTTATTGATCAGACTTCCTTTCTTCTGTGGTACAAGTATTTCTCAGCACTTTTTTTCTTTCTTTCTTTGGATGTGTTTGTGAATGTGTGTGCACTTGTTTGTGTATATGTTGCTCATATGCCTGCAGGTCCATGTGTGTATTCAGATCCATGTCCCCATTTGTGTAAGTGTTGGTTGCTGCTTCTCAGGTGCCACCTATCTTGCTTGTTTAGACAAGGAATTTCCACTGGCCTGAAACTCACTGGCTTGGCTAGGTTGGCTGACCAGAAAGCTCAAACCATCTACTTATTTGCCTTGCCTCAGAATCAGACCCCTGCTGGGTCCATGTTATGTTTTCTGTGATATGAGACTCCTGTACTGGAAAGGAGCCTCTGTCTGAAAAATGTCACTGAGACATTACTGTGATGGGCACCTGAACACATATTGATCCGGGAATAGGAATAATGTAAAGATAAGTGAAACTATTTCTGGGCATTTCTTTCTTTCTTTTTTTTTTTTTTTCTTATGGATTTTCGAGACAGGGTTTCTCTGTAGCTTTTGGTTCCTGTCCTGGAACTAGCTCTTGTAGACCAGGCTGGCCTCGAACTCACAGAGATCCGCCTGCCTCTGCCTCCCGAGTGCTGGGATTAAAGGCGTGCGCCCGGCTTTCTGGGCATTTCTAACTTAATTTTCACAGCATCTTTTTCAAAAGTGTTCCTCCACTTTGCATTTTCTATAAAATGTCATGAAACTTTAAAAGTAAATTAATTTCTTTGTTTTAAATAGAACTTTAAAAATATGACTTAAACACCATCAGACTTTGTGTAGTCAAATGTAGGGAGAAGTTCCGATTTGGTGAAGGAGAGTTAGTGCGGATCAAATGAGGGAGGAGGAAATACGCTATGACAAAGTAAAGCTGGGTTATCTGTCTCTGGTACATCTTTGTTTACACTTCTTTAGTTATTTCAATATTTAAAATTTGCATGTACAAACTTATAAATTGACTTATGATTTTTTTCATGATAAATATGGTTTGTCATTTTGTTGGTTATTCTATTTAAAAAGCATATCAAGACAAGGCTTGGGGGAGGGAATCACTAAAACCTGTGTTTCTTGGTAGCATTTAGAATGGTGAACAATAAATGTTCCTCACAGGTTAATATGCGTCTGACTATTGAGGAACAGAAAGTCAACAGAAAGGGTCCATCTCCTCTGCCTTTCTTTTAAGAAAGCCTCACTAAGACCTATAATAAAACTATAGTCTTTGCATCAACACATATGAAGTCGTGATAACTGACTTCCGTGGATGCATTTTTTAAAAAATTTATTTGTACAATGAACTGCCAGAAATAGAGAATCTTTAAAAAGTTTGTTTTAGCATTTCCAGGATTTATCCAAAAGGAACATCATAGTGGAATTTAATTAGCATTATTGCTTACTTCCTAATAATATTGCAGCAAAGATGATCTGGAAAACGCTATAGATGAGTGGGAAGGTGAACACAAGGTTGAGGTCCTCAGGGCTGAAGGAGAGTTGTACAATGGTGGAACACAGCTGACTGTTTTGCATCCCGGTTTCCAAGGCAATTGTTCGGCACCTGAGAGTAAGAATGAAGATGTATGTGCTTTACCTGTTATTAGGCTTATTATGATCTAACAGAAATGGAAGGTATAATGAAAGCATGTACACAGACTGCATTTTTCTTCCCTCCTTCTCTCTCTTCATCCCTTCTTTGCTTTCCTCCATCTCTCTCTACCTTATTTCCTTTTTCCCCTTACCTACTTTCATCTCCTGCCTTCCTTCCCTCCTCTCTATCTCTCTTTTGGTTACTTTTTCTTTCTCTTTTTTCCTCCCTCCCTCCCTCCCTCCCTCCCTCCCTCCCTCCCTCCCTCCCTCCCTCCCTCCTTCCCTCCCTCCCTCTCTCCCTCCCTCCCTCTCTCGCCTTTCTTTCTTTCTTTCTTTCTTTCTTTCTTTCTTTCTTTCTTTCTTTCTTTCTTTCTTTCTTTCTTTCTTTCCTTTCTTTCGAGATCAGTCTTACTATGCTGTCCAAGTTAGGTTGTCTTCTAACTTGTGGCAACCCTCTTGCTTCAGTTTTCCTATTGCTAGATTACAAGCATATACCTAGGTTTTATCTCTACTTTTAGCATCCATATTTGGTATATATTTTAAACATAACTTTACATTGTATAAATACATTAATATATAAAACAACTTATTATATAGTATAATGATTTTAAGCCTTATTTTATCTTTAATGGTTTGTATGCATGTAGGTATGTGCATGTGAATGCAGGTGCACATAGTGACCAGAGGCACTGGGTGCCCTTGAGGCTAGAGTTTCAGGTGGTTCTGAGCCTCCCAATATGGATGCTAGGATGCAAATTCAGGTCCTCTAGAAAAGCAGTACATGCTTTTAAACACTGAACCTTTTTTTTTTCACTCCCAATATATTTATAAAGTGGGGGATAGGTTCATTTACTTTAACATCCCATAAACTTCAGAGAAGGTCCATTTTATCTATTCTCAAATTACATACTTAGTGAAAACACACAGGAGAGATCAGGGATCAGAAAACATTAAAGCTACAGTATTTCTCATTAGGCATTTATTTTAAAATTAATTTTGTTCTGATTAAATTTTGATTAAAAATCTGAAAGGTAAAAAATTAATGTTTCTAATCTTCAATAAAGAAAACTAAAGTAAGCATGGAACCAAAAGTCTTCCAGTGAGAGAGTAGCAGGGCAGAATGAATCCTGAGTCTGTTTGATCAGGGTTAATTTGTCTCACACTATTCAGGCTTGCTCACTTCTTTTTCAGATGCACACTAATGCCTGTTTCTACACCCCATTTCCTGCCTGTCTGTTGACCTAGGTGGACCATTTGGAAAAAAATGTTTTTAGAAAAATGATAGGAAATCTTTAGTGTCTATCACCTTTGGGTGCTGAGTCCTTCTGATGCTGGTTAGAGGAATATATATTGTGATATATATGTATATCACAAGATGAAATTGATTATTTTCATGAAACTTTGCTTATTAAATCAGAGCACATTGCAAAGGGAAAATTTTACTTCACAGGTTGGGGACTAGTGGAGAAGAATGTCAGGGAGTTGAGAACAAAGGCAGCCAGTACTTCTTGGAGATTTGTATAATTTATGAACAAATGATGCTATTTAAATATTGTAAACAGTGATTGAGGGTGAAGGAATTTGAATTTGGCATCAATATTTTCAGCTTCTATGTTTGCGTACATCCTTCACTCAAATTCAAATGTTGCCATCCTATATCTAACCTTGATATCTAAGAATGTAATCTTATGTGGGAACAGAGTTATTGCAGATATAATTAGTTAAGATGAAATCATTAGGGTGGCCAGTAATTTAATGTGACTTGTTACATATTTATAAAAAGGGATATTAATTTGAGCTCAGTATCATGCACAGAAGAAATAAAATGTGATGAGGTACAAGAAAAGATAGACATTAAAAGTCAAAGTGAGAGCCTCCCAATAAATCCTGAATCACAGACCGCCAAAAAAGCCAGCTTTGAGCTGCCTTAAATATGATTTCTGATCTGTGAAACTGTAAGAATGTGTCTTTTTTTGCCAAAATGACCCATTTAGGGGTAGTTTTTCTTATTTTTAATTAAAAGTTATTTTATTTAAATTGATATTTTGTCTGCATATATGTTTATGTACCACATGTGTGCCTGGTGCTTGCAGAGGTCAGAAAATGGTATTGGATATCCTGGAACTGTAGTTACAGATGATTATGATGACTGGGAGCAACCATGTAGGTACTGGAAAGCAAGCTTGGGTCTTCTGAAAAAGCAGCCTGTGTTTTTAATTATTGAGTCATCTTTCTATACCATATGGCTATTTCCTATTGGCACCGTAGAAAACTAGTGCAGTAGCTGTGATAAGCAAAAATGCTCAGTCCCATTTATCTAAACCTCATACCTGTACCAGGGTTGACCAGCTATTCTAGCCAGTATAAACCCCAGGCTGTAGCCAGCTATTGGATATATCGTTCCTATAATCCATAGTTTGGGTTCAATGATCCAGGCACTTTGGTACAGTACTCCTCCAATCACAGCAATGAGAACAATGAGAATTGCACCTGCAAAGGATCCAATCTAAAAGAAAAGATACATGTGAACATACTTGTGTCAAAGTGAGTCCAGAGATATTTGTCAGGTGTCAGAGATGTTAATCAGACTGTTCCTTTAGGAAAATGGATATGAGTTACCTATGCCCCTTTACTTTTGTGGAAAGAGAAGAGCTTCTCCAGTGTTCTAGAGACTAAGGAAACACCAGGACAATATAATCATGCTTAATTGGCCCAAGGAGGATTTCTGAGCTTGCAAAACAAAAAATTTGCCCAAGTCACATTTTATGCTTGCTATAATCCTAAGTGTTTTTAAAGCTCAAATAAGGATAAACATCATTTTTCCTTTTCAGAAAGGTTCAATTTTACTACATGTATGTCCACTTGTACATATGTGCACATGAGTTCCAGTGAGAGTCCAGAAGGCATCCTTGGATCCCTAGATCTGGAGATATAGGTAGTTTTGAACAGCTGTGAGCACTCTGCAAGAGCAGTACACACTACTAATGGCTGAGCCATCGTTCCAGACCTATTTTCTTCTTTGATTAAACTTAAAAACATTTGAAGATGACAATTTTGTAGTTTTTTCCTGTAAAACAAGAAATACCAATTACCTTATTCCCTTACATCCCACAGGCTAGTATCTACCAGTTCAGGGGCGCTGAGTTCTAGGTATGAGAAAGATATGCTCGGTATGAAAGATAAATTCTAGGTATAAGAAAGATATGCTGTACCTTCTCAGAAAACTACCTAGATATATTTTATAACATAAACTCAGCCTAAATAACAGCACAGTTGTTGGAAAACACAGTAAAACCAATAGGTGATATTGAATTGATGGCTTAAATGACAGATGGAAGTTTGTTCCTCAGATAGGATAAGGAAGGACATTATCTAAGGGATGATCTTAGGACTGTGGATGGCAAGTCTTCCCAATGGTATACGTGATGGGAATAACAGTTTAGGAGATAGAAAGACCATCTCATTCCACTTCTGACTGCAGGGCACAGAGGTGTGCAGCCTGTCCCATGCATGGGGTACTTACTTTAAGTATGATCTTTGCTTTTTGGGGCCATTTGTGATTCACAAACATTCCAATGGAAACAGGGATAACAAGAGCAACCAGAGAAGTGCCTAACAACAATGAAAATAGCATTAATAAGAGAAAAAAATACAAGTAGCCTAGAAAAGGCTCTTTGTCCTGTCTGTCTTCTTGAACACTGAAAACAGAATGTAGAATTATGTCCACACAGATATCGCCCCCACACACAAATTCACACATCCACATATATTTTTATATTCCTGCTCTCTCTTTTTCCATTCCAGTTAAGAACAGCAGAGAAATGATGATATAAATAATTTATCTCAATCCAGAGATGACTATTTTAGAGTTCCTTATATTAACAACCTACTTTCATTCTATTTTCCAAGATCTTTGCTTCCTTTATCTGTTAGATCTTTATATTTTCAGAAAAAACACCTCCCCACAGTTTGTGAATGTGTGTGTGTGTGTGTGTGTGTATTTGTGTATGTCTGTGTCTGCACATTGTGTAGTGTAGGTAGATACATTCTACACTAGCTTGTTAATTCATAGTGGTAGAAATAAATACTTATAAATTTTAAAGTGGAAAAATATTATAAATTGCTTAATGTCTATTGGAATTTTGAAGGCTAACACACTTCACTTAAAATTCACTTCAGTTATTCAAATTTATGGCAAAGATGTGAGAGAATAAGATAAAAACCATACCCTAAATTTCTGTGTGATAATATATATATATGGCAACCTCTCTTGTAATTATAAGTCTTTATAGCACTGTGTTCACCCAACCAGACAAAAGAGTCATACTTCAATTTCACCATGGGAAATTTACTGCCATTCCTGTGACATATGATTTGTGTCTCTACATTATTTAACACTTGTTTACCCAAATAGTTCCTTTGTTTAACAGAGCACTGTGGACTTCCAACTTCTCATGGACTGTTTCTTTTCCAAAACACTGTTGAAGTAGTATGAGAAAGTAAAACCAAATGTTGAAAATTTGAGAGTAGATGTCTGTTTAGTGTTGGATAGATTGACTCAGGTCTGGTCAATAAACCACAGACTCTGGATATGCATTTAAAGCAAATCTAATAACAAATTCTTCAATCTATCAAAATTATTGTTGCTCCAAAATTACTCAGAAGAATTAAAATAATAACTAAGAGAGAGATGGGAGAAACGAAAGAAAAAAGGAAAAGAAGGACAATAAGAAAGGAACTATTCAAGATCAGGAGAAAAGGGTAAAGGAAGAGCTGTGGGAAAGACTGTTGGATTTATTGATCATGTCTTCTAGAAAACTGTCTCCTCCCCTCTGATAACCCTATCTAGTTCTGGAATTAAAGGCAACACCATTGGGATTAAAGGAATGTGCTGCTCAGCTTCTCTGGCAAACTAGTGCGGCTACTGGGATTAAAGTTGTGGGTTAGCACTTCCCGGTCTGTAAGGCTGTCCGGTGAGGCTGTTTTACTCTCTGATCCTCAGGCATGTTTTATTTATTAAAACACAAATGAAATGCCACTACAATTCCTCACTGAAATCAGGAGTAACTCATCATTTAATGCGGGGGCAAGAAAAACTACAATACAGATTGTCTCACAGTCAGGGCTCACAATATTTGTTCTAACTCAGTTGTTTATAGGTTGTATCACATTTAAGCATGGAAAATAATCTTTCCTTAAAGTGGAAGTGACTTTTAGTCTAGTTTCTCAGCCCACAAGAATTCCTTTTTAAAATATCTTGGGGGAGTTTCTGTTTGACCTTGAATGTATATTTCTGTTAAGAGTAAACCCAAACCTTTCTGAGAGAGATTAGGAAAGAATTCTTTGCAAAGTTAGCTTAAAAAAAATCACAATCCCAGAGAACCTAGACAACAATGAGGACCCTAAGAGAGACCTATGTAGATCTAATCTACATGGTTAGTAGAAAAACACAAGATCTCCTGAGTAAATTGGGAGCATGGGGACCTTGGGACAGTGTTGAAAGAGAGGGGAGAGGCAGTGAGGGGAACAGAGAAAAATGAAGACCTCAAAAAAAAAAAATCAATAAAAAAGACTGTCAAAGACAGCACAAGAATGTTGGGAGCAGTGAGACCCCAGATCCTGAATTTCTTGTAATTCCCTGATCTGAGTGCCTACAGCTGCTCTGAGCAGGAGACCTTCAGGAGTTCCTGATGGCAAGAGAGTGGTTTCTGGTGGGTTTGGCTGGGTCGTGGCTATCTCTATATAATCTGCCCCTGAACACAATAAAGGGGGCATTCTTGGGGAATTCAAGGATGACCCGTGTCGCTTTCTCTCTGTGTGTGTCTGTGTATTTTAACCTCCAGCCCCCTTGCCCGAAGCTCGGGAACTGGGTGCCAGAACACTGAGCGCAGACACGGGGGCGGGGTGTGCGGCTCAAGAAAACTAACAGAAACAAACTAACCTGGCTTATTAGAACTCACAGAGTCTGAACCAACAACCAGAGAGGCTGCATGGGACTCACCTAGTCCTTCAATATATATGTGACAGTCCTGTAGCTTGGTCTGTTTGTGGGACTCCTAACAATGGGAGCAGGGGCTCTGGCTGATCCTTAGGCTCGCTCTTGGGAACCTGTTCTTCATATTAGATTGCTTTGTCCAGTCTAAATACAAGGGGAGGTGCTTAGTCTTATTGCAACTTGATATGCCATACTTACTTGATACCCATGGGCAGCCTGCCCCTTTCTGAACAGAAACAGAGGAGGAGTGGATTGCAGGGGAGCAGAGGGAGGTGGAGGAGAGAATGGGAGGTATGAGGGAGTCCTGTAGCTAGGATATAAAATTAATAAATAAATTAAAACAGAGAGAGGGACTGTCACGCAGTGTACCTGCTGACCACGGTTGTGCACTGTATTCTCGACAGCTCATTTCCGTCAAGGCAGTTCTGAGAGACAGCCTGCTTTGCACATGTGATAGTTCTCTCAGTCTGGACCTGACCCCATTTCATGTCATAAAGACCGCTTTATTTTCTACCATTTCTTTTCTCCCCTAAACAGAAAAGAAGTTTCTTCAAGTTGGGAGACATTTAGAAATTGAAATATAAAAAGACAGAACAGTAACTAGCTAATTTGACTTCTAGGACATAAAAATATGGAGCATACCATTAAATTGACATTTATATCAATTTATATATTTATATCATTTATATCTTACAATTGAGGATAGAGAATAATATATTTCACTCAGAAGTGCCCCATCTGTAACCCATGACTACCAACTACCATAAAAACATGCTATTTGTTTGTTTGTTTTTATTTGTGTGTGTTTCTTCAATTTGAATATTTGGTGCAAACACCCATTACCATAAATCCACCATTGGAAAAATTGTGACTCCCTTTTGCCAGCAGCCTAATTATCCTCAGGGAACAGTCTTAGGTTAAGACTGCATTCCTAAAACTGTTTTTTTCCCCCATGTTATTTTGAACTGAGGCAAATTTAGTTTCTCTTCATGGTCATATTTTGGAATTTGCATTCTTTCAATATTTCTGCAAACTCAGAGTGAATTCATAATGAAATTATACATGGGAAAAATGTGTGTGAGCTTGGAACTTGGCCTGAGATCCTAACGGGGACTAAGCAGAGATCTTGAGGATAATATGAAACATACTGCAGAAAAATTACTTACCAATGCTATCATAAGGAATCACAATTGTCCCTGAGTCGACCCATGTCTTGGTATAGAGGAAGAGGCAAAGGGGCATCATTCCAAGGGCCAGCAGTGTGGAGCAAGTGGTCATGCTAACACTGGAATGAAACAAACAGCTTGAGGTGACTACCTGTTTTTCTATGGGAGGTGCACTTTCATTTTCAATTTTGTTGAGACTCAACCAGTACATCATTCTGTATGGAGATAGAAATACATAGTGGTCATGTTTATAAAGTGCCTGGCTTTGGGCAGGGTCACCTGTATTTGGTGTCTTCTCACATAGTCTGCATTATCCTTCTCTCAGTATCTGTTTTCACAGATCATAGAGGGGAGTCAATGATACATAAAAATAATTTTTGAAGATGGTACCAAGTGTCTGAACTTGGACCTGTTGTATATGATTTTTTTCCACTAAGCACAGCCTACCAAACCAGACTCTCTGGGAATAGAAATTACCTTGATGTAGTAGCCATGACAATGAAATAAGTCAAACAGTATGATGCTAAGTAGTCTTGATAATGGTAATGGAAGCAGTGACATTTTCCTGTAGTAAGGGTGTTGGGAGGGTCACAGGACCCTACCCAGAATTACAGTCTGAAACCCATTCCCTTTTGCCCCTTCTCATATCCTAGTAATATTGGGAGCTGCTACAGCATGCATGAAATGGAAGGTTGATGCAGGGGTAGATTCTGAATATGATGGGCTGGACTTTGTGATAATGCATCTGTTTGGGGGGTTATTGACACTTCTAGGAGTAACCTCTTCTCTGTGCTTTCTAAGTAAGTTTGATAAACTCATTTGTTCAACAAGTGGGACTTGGGTGAAATCCTTACTTTGGTCTCTTATCAAGGCGAATAGATGTTTGCTCACAACTTCCCTAGGAAAGTTAACGTAACATCACTGTTTGAGTCGACAATAAGAAATCAGCAAATACTTTGTTCATTATGGGTGCCTGACTGAGTAGGAAGATTTTGTTTTGTGATCTGGAGGAATTTACTAAATTAAATGATGCTATTCTCAGTACTGTACCAGAGTATGGATGAGAGACTTTTGAGTAGGTGTCTTCTTGGTCCTCCTCAAAATGTCCTGGACACAGGGTTACAGTCTCTGCTCGTGAAACAGAGGGACTTAATACTTGAGCTGCAAAGGCACATACTGGGTTGGAAGAATGTGATGTCGCTTACTGTGTGGATCTTGGTAATGCATTAATTGGGCTTCTCTTTGTCACTGTTACCTCACTATAAATAATTAACAGTCAGTGGAGTTTGGTTTCTGGAACTATACCAGAAGGAAAGTCAGTTGCATTTATAGTAAATGCCCCCCTCCAAACAAGTTGTAAAGAAAGTAAGCATATGAAGAGAAATGATTTTCTCTCAACGCTCTATAATAAATTTGCATAATTTGGGCAAAATAATGGGTAGTAACAAAGTCATTCAGGGGTCTTAACTTCTTTAGCATTCTTTTAAAAAAGTGATTAAAATGTTTATGTCGATAGAGCTAAACCAGTGACAGTAAACTAATATGAAAGATGCATTTAAAAGACTTTCTAAAGGCAAGGAGAAATGATAGACCAGGTAGCATATGTTTTCACCCACATATAGAACCACCCTGTCCAACCACCCCGTCCAACCACCCATCTGTCTATCTGTGTCTCAATGTCTCTGACTCTATCATCTATCTATCTATCTATCTATCTATCTATCTATCTATCTATCTATCTATCTATATCCATTTGTGGCCATTTCATTTTTGTATGTCAGCATCTGTGATTACTAGAAAGAAACATTCACAATATTGGACCTATTAACTTTCTATAATGGCTGGGCATGTGTGCTCACAGAGCTGTGTGCCTCCCCAACGATGTATACAGTCAATGGTTGTTTGAGAATGAGAGATATTTTCTTTAGTAGGGTAGCTAACTATGAGTTGTCTATGTTCCTGTAAAAGCAACCCCAATTAAACTCATTGTTTCCTTAAACTAGATTTTCATGTAATAATCTCTTTGCTTCTATTGTTGGTGTTTTATCTATGATTAGTAGCTGTTTATTCACATCTCCTCAGAAAAATGCCACACAATGGTATATAATAACCTGAAGGCAGAGGAGGACTAAGTAGATGGGCTCAAGGCAAAAGTGTGGGGAGGGCATTGGGAACAGTCAATCTTAGTGAAGGACAATGGCAATGTATGAACTGAGACATCATAATGAAATAGGTTGTTTTACACACTAACTAAAATGAAATAAAGAATTTTTCATAAATTTAATTGTGGTCATAGAAAACTAAAGGTAGCATCCTGTAGTCAAAAAAACATCAACAACTGAAAATCAACAAATATACAAAAACATTCATTTACTAGCAATGCTTCATCATTTTTGTAACTAAAACACTGGAATATTCAAATCTGCTCCTCCTTCCTTCTTTCACCATTCTGGCATTCTTTTTCTTAACTTGCTCCCCAATAAAAACCCTTTGTTACTGGCTGGCCATATAGTATATCCTCACAGTGGGAAAGGAATTCAGGGGAACAGAATTCTTATCATCTCATGGTGAAGAGGAAGAGGCATTTGTTTTTAAACTTCATGGGAGAGAGAAAGATAGAAGTTGGAAAATGAAGGGTTTAGGTGTAGTGGGAAATTTGACAGTAAGATGTTGAGGAATCTTGATGGGTCTAGACTTTGATGTTATCTGAACTAATAACAAGAACAAAAATACTGCTGAAATGGTTCACAATAAGGAGAATAATAACTTCACAAAACAAAAATGAATTTTATGGAAAAATTTAATTTCTATAAAGGGCATACATGTTGAAATATAAATACTTATGAAAGAGCACATGGAACTATAAAAACTCTAATGAATTAGAAAATTAAAAATACAATTTGGTTTTAATTCTTATGTCAGTCTATTAATTGCTAGGGAAAACATTTACATATATGGGGAAAATGAAACTCATAACTAAAGAGTTGGTATGTCTTGAGGAATTGAGTGGAATCAAGGATAAAGAAATACAAAAGACTACAATCACATCAAAAGTGAAACTCTACCTTTGAAATATCAACAAACATGTGTCTGATTCTGTAGACTGTGCAGGTGGTAGGTATGATGTGATCAAAAGTCAAGTGTTAAGAGGAGACCATCAGATATTGTCCATCTAAATCCCAAACCTGACACTTATATTCACCAACTTGATGACCTTGGCAAAGATTATAAACCTTAACTTTTCTCATCTGTCAATGCAGAAGACCCTAGGATTCTTTGGAGAGTTAAAAAACACCAATATTCTTTCAGAATTTAGCTTTATATTTGGTGCCTCAAAGTGTCTGATAAACACTAGCATCTAATCAACACTAGCTAGTAAAATAAAATCAATATTTCATGGAAGCAACAGAGTTTGATTAATGTGAGTAAAGATAAAAGAAAGAGTCCAGTGGGATTGGTTCTCCCACAAGAGAGAAGAGATGAGTGTATGTGTATTTGAAAGAGGAGGCATTGATCTGACAGGTCAGAGGGTTATGGATCTTGAAAATATCAATGAACAGCTAAGTGGAATATGAAATATGCAATGATTAGCCAAAGACAAAGATCATGGTTGAAAAAACACTAAACAAAAACCTAGAAAGTAATGAGTATATAAGACAGTAAGAGTTGGGGAAACTGAGGAAAAGACGAATGAGAATAAGAGAGATGAAAAAAAGAGAATGAAATAGAACTAAAGGAAAGCTTTTACATGGTGTGGCTGAAGCTATCGCTAAGGAGATATCATATATTCACCTTTGTGTGGGGACAGACCAGAGAGACAAAGGAGAAAGCAAATCTCAGTGTCCCTGAGCCATAAACCTTTGCTACCACCAGATTCACTTGTCTGACTCCCTTAATTTTCCCCTGATATATTTTATGCACATTATGCCCATGACACAGCTTAACTGAGAATTTCTGTGTACTGATCAAATAACAATGTCCCAGGTTACAGGTTATCAGAGAAATAGCTGAAATATTAATTGCTGCTAAAAAAGGACAACTGTTTCTATTTATTCACACATTTAAGTAATTAGAGATTGCGAAATTCTGAGAATACATAATGGGGGACAGGTAAATAGTTTCTTCTTTCAAAGACCACATCCAAGAAAGGCAAAGCAAAATGACAATGTTTAGAGCTATTTTGCATGGTTAACTCTAGTAATAAAGGTAGCTGGTTTAAAATTATCATTTCTGATATTGCTAGAATTCAAGTGAAGATGAAACATGCGATGCCCTAAGAATGCAGACTTGGAAATCTAAGTGGAATATAAGGTTGCATCTATATAAGTCATACTGAGGCTTAGATTTCTAGCACTCACTCCAGAAGAATTAAGTTCTAGGGGGCTATTACTTAGTAGCTGGGACTTCACTTTCTTTAAAAAAAAATCTTTAAACATTGTTTCCCAAACATAAAATGTGTAATGTTACCTTTTTTTTTAAAGAAAGCTCTATTTCTTTATTCATTCATTCATTCATTTAATGTTTTGTTTATTTATTATTTATTTATGTGTTTGTGCCTGTACCATGTGTGAGTTTGTATATAAGGGTACTCACAAAGGCCAAAAAAAGTAATACTATCCCCTGGAACTAGAGTTACAGTTTTAATCCACCTGATATGGGTTCTGGGAATGAAACTTAGGTCATCTGCAAGAGCTGCAAGTACTCTTAGTCCAATCCCTAATGTCATCTTGTATTGAGGCATGACCACTTCTTTATGACAGAGATATAGCACACATTTTTCATTGTGTGGTAGAACATGGTAATGTCTTCTGTGATATATTACTGAGTAATTTGTACTCAGCATAAGTGATGTAAGAGAATTGATATGGTACCATATACAACTGATCTTATGTTCAGCAATAATGTGACATTATTATGTTCAGGTACAGGTTGTAGTGGCTGTATTGTTTGAAACTTATAAATATCAAGAAGCCATTCCTCACAGTCTGGTTATTATGAGTTCCTGGAATTTTCACTGTGTGTGTATGTGTTTGTGTGTGTGTGTGTGTGCACGCAGGTCAATGGAGTGGAAACCTAAAAAGTCCTGATTACTATATTGTGGTTCACAGATTAACTATGTCAACAGAGTTTATGATTCTGTGTTATTCACAGGGCTTTTCTTTAAGAAAAGGAATATTTGTTGCTAGGCAGCAATTCCATGTCCCTATGCAAAAGGAATAATGTATATTCTTTGTTTTCTAAGGCATCAGAAACTAGCGTCAATTGGGAGTTGATGGCTCATTCCCTGATGCTCACCAGGCAGCCAGGAACTAACAGAGCTGATAGCAGGTTGTCCAATATTTAATAAGCACATGATTCTTGAACAGCTCAATGCTTAACTGAAATGCAAGTCTTCATCAGGAGATGAGGAAAGTGACACTTGTCTGTCTGATTTTCAGAATTAAAAACTCCTGCTTTAGTGCTATTGATGCTTCATCTTCCTCCCTCCTTCCCAGTGCTAGTTCAAACTGATACAGGTTTGGACTGGACAAACAGTAAGGTCAGATTTCTTTGTTGAAAAGCAGAGAAATTGTTTTTTCTTTATTTTATAAAGAAATAAGCATAATTAAGAATTACTACTGAAGAATTCTTTTCCTTTTAGTGCCCGTCGAGATAAAGTGAATTTATGTATTCTTCATTAGTAACCAAGAAGTATTTTGTCCAAAGAACAGACAGTTGGTGGAGCTGATGTTGGTCAGAGAGTTTAAGCATATATTTGCACTCAAACCTCTTTGTTATAAAAAAGAAAGTTCCTCCTTATTCCATTACAACAAGACTTTCTCAGTTTTTTTTTACAGTTGTAGATTGGAAAAGAATTACTTAATTAAACAAAACCAAACTTGGAGTCTATTCCCCCAGATAATAAAACTTATGATTAAGTGAGTTAGAATTCAACATGCAAGCATAGTAATCCAGACTAAGAAAGACAGATAACAAGGCTTCCCCTCAGATGCATATCTAGATTTAAATGTACATATTCACACATAGTCATATAGACATAGGACATGGTAGAGAGTGAACTATCAGGGTAGAGCTGGGAGTTGAAAGCAAGGAAAGAACAGAGAAAGCAATGGAAGGTCTGTGACAGGAAAGTAGGAAGTGGTCTAACAGGAGTGAGAGAGAGGAACTAGGATGGTAATGAGGGGTGGTTAAGAGCAAAGCACAATGATATATGTGCATACAAATATCACACAGAAACCTATTTCTTTGTGTGCTAACTGAAACTATTAAGGCTACAAAATTAAAATCTAAATCACTGTTTTGTTTCAGGATGATAACTACAAAAATGCACAGGTACAAAAGGAAAGTTTCCAGGTCTAACAGTGAAGCAGCTATCCCAGAAGATGCACTTATTCTTACCATTTAATTCCTCAGCCAGACATCTAGTCAGTGTAGCTGATCAAACAGATATTGGAAATTATAAAGGTTTCCATACTTAACCCCAGAAGACTGCAGGAGTTGCAGATGCCTCTGTCTTACCTGAGGTCCATGTCACCATCTACCCAATAGGCCAAGATATTGGAGGCAGTCCCTCCAGGACAGCAACCCATGATTAGTACCACCACAGCTTGTACCGGGAGGATGCCAAAGGCCACGGAGAGGATGAAGCCTGTGAGAGGCATGATTCCAAACTGACAGAGGAAGCCCACGAAGATGCCCCATGGCCGTCTTATATGTCCCAAGAACTTGTGGACTTCCACATTGCACCCCATGGAAAACATCACCAAGGCCAGGAGGATGGTGAGTACAGAGCTCATGGCCACACTGAGAATGTCATTGAAGTTGCTCTCCGGTGCTAAGCAGGAATCGCCTTCGCAGACAGTTGCGTTGGGATGACAGACGGAGAAATTATCCATCTTTGACTGTGCTGTTCAAATGGCCAAGTCCACAGAAGCACCTGTTCCCTGGTTCTGTAACTACTGCCACCTGAGTAACCCTTATTTAACACGTCAAACTTTTAAACCCTTTCTAAACATGTGGTACTTAGCGTCTCTTTCTAAAGACACGTTAGAGAAGCAATAAAAAACAATAAATGCTAGTAAGCCAGTTTCGAGAGGCTGAATTCCAACATAGCACAACTAATGAATCATAAAAGTCCAGAAAAACTACTGGCCAAGACAGAAAGTTATAATTAATCATTTATTGGCAGGATAATGAACTGGGACACATAAAATAGCCATGTTAATGTTTAATGCCAGGAAGGTTTGGTGAATAATTAGTTAAAATTCAAGTAAACTCTGAATTGTCGAACATTCTAAGGGTTGAAGTGTAGCAAAGCATGTTATTCCCTCCTCTCACTTTAAGTATGGAGGATTGGGTCTTTGAAAATTACATTAAAACAAAAACCAATAACCCTGTGCCAAGCTACATTACAAATTGACAACAGACTGAAGGAGATTTCCAGCTTTCTTACAATAGCTCTCATTCTTCCTTTTATGTATTACTACAGTGTCCATAAAACATATGTATGTTACAGAGACTTCAAAGGGTGGGAAGAAAACTTAGGGAGGGTGATGAACACTTGAAGGTACAGATGTTTTCTGCTGGAGAGTGTCATATGCAGCAGTCCTCAATTACTTGCACATGCAACTATGCATGTATTGCCATGGCAACAGAGTGCTTTATAGATAGAGACAATACAGTTATTTAGAAGGATGAACTCTGGATTAGGTCAAAGTGACAGTATCTTTATTTGTTCTTAGAGTCAGGAATTAGAATTGGTATGTGTGTAAAAGGAAAGGGGTTCTAGAAGGCTGTTGAAAATATTAAGTAGTTACCTTTGTGATAGATGAACAGAACACTGTAATTAGATATATTGGAAAGACACAGAAATAAGCAGAAAAGAAACACTCCAATTCTCTGGTGTTTAAAACCCAACATTAGAAATAGGATGGGTTATAGCACATATTTGTAGTCTCATTACTGTGCAGAAAATAAAGCATGGGGTGTTTAGTTCAAGGCCACATGGACTGCAGAATGAGACTCCTTTTTCGTCTCTCCCCCAGGAAAAGAAACCCCCTAACAATAATTGAATAAAGAAAGAAACAAACAACAAACAAAACAAACTTAGAATAGTGTCTTAGAATTCAGTGTGCCCAAGATCCTTGTGCGCGAAGCGTGTGGGTGGGGAGCGTTGTTAAAATGCAGGTTTTGAGTCTCCCAATCTGGGCTGGACTTTGTTTTCGATGAAGTTCAAGGCTGATGGTATCGATGTTGAGAATGGTCAGGGCTTTGGTTGTGTCATCAGTTGTACCCGATAGTGAAGTCTGACTACTCACACTCAGAAACCACTTGTGAGGAACAAAAGAATGGCCTTCATATCACCACCACCAGACAGTAGAGAAAACAACCGCAGGTCCTAGCCACTGGGGCCTGCAGACACCATCCCTTTAATCTACGGTTGAATTGCTGACATGATCAGAGCTATTTCCTTAACTGGTCATTGATTCCTTCTCCTTGTTGATATAACTTCTGTCCTGGGAATGTTCTTTTCAACTGTTAGGTTGCTAAATGCTTTCTCTCGTGGGTGGGCTGCAATTGGCTCTGCCAAATCCAGCCCCTGATTGCCTAGACGAGATTCAGTTGTCTAGAAGTCAGCTTCTAGGAGATCCTTTCTTCTCTCCCACTACCTGCCTCACCTTGTGGCTAAATGATTAACTAGGTTTCCCAGGAAGGCCTCTCCTTCAGCTCCTGGTTGTACCTCACCAAGAATCTCCCAGGATTGATTGATTGACCTCTGCTCCACTTCCTCACTTGGTCCTAGCTAACCCCAAGGCATGCAAGTGGGGTGTGCCCCCTGCTGCTGCCTGGGTGTACTTACCAGCACCATTTCCCCCTCCTCTCTGCCTTGCTTTACCCAATCCTTTAAGTAAAAGCAAAAAAGGTAGCCTAACATACAGCCTATTTATTTCATCAGATTTTTTTTTTTTGTTTGTCAAGCAAAATTTGAGACCTAGGTTAGAAGGATTTAGATTTGTAGATCTCTGCTAAGCAGTAAGGCTGTACTATGAGGTTAAAGCACCTAACATCAGACTCCCTCCTTTGAACGCCAGGGCTGACTCAGGCTTCATTGATGTGCCTGAGATTGTGGCTGGGCTGGTCATCTGACAACAGATTTTCTTTCTCTGAATCTTTCTTTTTCCTTTTTCAAATAAATGTATTTATTTCACTTAATTATGTAAGAATGGTCATAGATTTCTAATAAAGAAGGTTTCTAATTGTGATTTTTTGATGGCTGCAAATATGACAATATTTTAATTGGTATATATTTCACAGTGACAGGTTTCATAAAGGCATTTTTTTAAGTAGATCAAGAACTTTGGCCCAAATTCCCCCTTCTCTCTCTCAGATTCTCCCAATCCTGCTTCTGTTTTTCTGTCATATAAATAGGTGATTTTGTGTATCTTTATAGACTCTATAAAGACTTTATAGGAGTTTCAATGAGAGAACTTGAGATGTTTGTCTTTCTGAATATGGATTGTTTTGCTTAATATGATAATCTCTACTTGTATCAATTTTTCAGCAAAATATGTAATTTTATTCCATTTTTTCACGATTGAATAAAAGTCCAATGCATAACTATACCACCATTTCTTTATCTATTTCTCTCTTGACAGACCGAGAATAAGATAGAGGCTGATCTCGTAACTTGGGTCTTGTGTGTAGTGCTACAATATCCATGGATTTGACAGTGTCTCTGTGGTACATTGACTTGGTGACCTCTGGATACCCACCCAGGAGTGATCAGCTAAGACATAAGGACATTTTATTCTTAGCTTTTGAGGAATCTCTACATTGATTTCCTTTGCCACAGTGCTGGAAAAAGATAAGACAAAGTGAAGAGTACAGAAAGCAGGTTCAGAACAAAGCTGTTACCCAACTTGAAATGACTCCCTAAGGAGATCTCAACCTTCCATGCTTTGCATGTAGACAACTTGCAAATGAGCAGTCTGACTAGACATAGAGTTACAGTTCTGACTTTAAAAAAATATGTCAATTGCATTTCTAATTTTCACATTGTTTTTACATAAATTTTCACATTAGGTTCAAGAGGCCCTATACTTAAGTTTTGGGATGATTTACAATTAATGAATATCCTTAACTTTAGCGATAGTCAACTCCAAGGCGTTATAAATGTTTAACTACACAGAAATAACTGCTTATACACAGAATTGACGGACAGATGCACATTTTACAGTGGAAAGTTGGATGTTGAAGTTTAGTTTTCCATTGTCATGGTTCTAATTTCCTCATGGGAAGCTCAGTTCCCAGTGTTTCTAAAGAAAGAAGTACTTTGCTCTTTTGGCATCCTGGGTGGGGGCATGGAGGTTGTGCCTTGTCTTGACACTTGAGGCTTCCCGTTGGCTCTTTTCCCATGTTGTGTCAGTTGACAAGAGCTGGGCTTTAATAGCTTGCCAGCATGTCTGCCCTAAAGTCCATAATAAAAGATAAGCTCTCTGTTTTCTGTTGTTCCACCAGGGATGTTTCTGTTCAGACTCGTGACCATTTTGGCTGTGAGTGAGTCTGCTGAACACCTTCCTGTCCTTGAAATGTCTCCCCCTAGCTTCTGGCCATTAACGCTCCACAGAGCATAAAGTTCCTGTAACTGCAGTTATTTGAAATGAGTGGTTGATGAAGATGAGGAAAAAGGCAGCAGGGAATGGAAGAAGAAAGGAGGATTAAAGAATCAGAACTTAGTAAAGGACAAAGTACTAGGCTTGGAAGCAGACCTTGTTCCTGGGCACTTTCCTTGGAAAGTGCTAGGCACATGTTCAGGTCTTAATAACTGTAAAGCTTTACTAAAAAGCTTCAGAAAATGTAAACAGATTCCGTAACCAAGTCTTCCTAAATAAAGGTATTGTTCTGAAGAAATCTTTAAGTGATACTTTCTGAGGTCATGAACTAAATCTCCTCTATAGTAGCCCCCCCCCCCCCAGAGAATATCTCCCATGTAGAATGACTTTTGTGCACACAATAAACTTCTTTACAATGTTTGGAATGGATGACCTATAATCATATATCTAATGTTGAGTGAAAGAGGCCAAACAAAAAAGAGAGTCCACAAAAATCAAGACAACATATACTGTTAGAAATTACAAGAGACAATAACTGTAAAATGTGCATGAGAAACTTTCACCTTGTGAAAGATGTCATAAGATGTCATAGTGCAGATTCCAGTAAATAAAATACTGCTCATAAGAACATAGCGGAGTACAAAACTAAACACAGAACGCTCAACAGAAGAATCTAAAATGGCTGAAAGACACTTAAGGAAATGCTCAACATACTTAGCCATCAGAAAAATGCAAATCAAAACAACTCTGAGAGTCTATCTTATACCTGTCAGAATGGCCAAGATCAAAAGCAGCTTATGCTGGAGAGGTTGTGGGGTAAAGAAAACACTCCTACATTGCTAGTGGGAGTGCAAATTGGTACAGCTGCTTTGGAAATCAGAATGGCAATTTCTCAGGAAATAAGGAAACAACCTACCTCAAGACCCAGCAATACCATGTTTGGGTGTATACCCAAAGGATGTTCTATCATACCAGAAGAACATGTGCTTAGCTGTGTTCTTAGTAGTATTATTTGTCATATGCGGAACCTGGAAACTACCTAAATGCCCCTTAACTGAAGAGTGGATAAAGAAGATATGGTATGTTTACACAATGGAGAATTACACAGCAGGAAAAAAAAAAGACATTTTGAAACATGCAGGCAAATGGATGGATCAGAAAACATCATGTTGAGTGAGGTAACCCAGACCCAGAAGGACAAGTATCATATGTACTCTCTCATAAGTGGTTTTAGATATAAAGTAAAGAAAAATCAGTCTACAATTAACAATCCCAGAGAGCCTAGATAACAAAGAGAACTTTGAGAGACATACATAGATCTAATCTATGGGAAACAGAAAAAGACAAGATCTCCGGAGTAAATTGGGAGTGTGAGGATCATGAGAGAGGGTAGAAGGGGAGGGGGAGAAAGGGGGGGAAGGGGAGAAAAATATATAGCTCAACAAAAACAATTGAAAAAAAAAAAGAACATACTGGGAAAAGCTGTAGATGGTAAGATAAAGCAATGGTCCTGGGTAATCTGAAGAGAATGAGACAGAGCTAGAAATGGGGAAAGTTTGAGATAAGACCCCTGGGTGGGGAAGGATATTTCTATTTTATTACATTAAGAATCTTAGGCACCTTGTTGTCAACAGTTAAGCATCTTGTAAATGTCAAAATTCTCAGGCTCAATGAATTTAATCTTTGAACAAATCCTCCTCAAAGATGACTATCTTTGTATGCTTTGGGACTTTCTAATAACAGCCTTTCAACCCTCATTTTTGAAAGAGGTTCTTGTTACACTTTCAAGGCTGATCTGGAACTACGATACAGCTCAGAGTAGCCTCAAATTCCTGATTGTTTAGCTCAAGTCCAGGGTTGCCAGCGTGTACTACTCTGGGTAGTAACTTTAAATCTTAAAGTTTAACCATATATATTTGCTAATGTCTCTGTTATCTCTTACAAGCTCGGTAATATTTTTCTTTCTTTCTTTTTTTTTTTTCACGGAATTACAAAGCTACTTTTAATACTTTGGGGTGTGCCCCACAGGAATAAAAAACACTGGGAAGGGGTAACCCCCTCACCCCCAGGAGTGGCCCAGGGGTAGAGAGGCTACCTGAGGGGAAGGAAGCACAAAAGGAACCCGCTGCAGACTCAGGGCAAAGGGAATGCCATCGGTGCTGGGACCTGTGAGCACTACAGGAAGAAACTCGAGCATGGTGGGACTGGCTCCAGGCACACAGGCGTAGGGCAAGAGGGTTGGACACGAAGCCACAAAGCTACTTGGGTTCCTCCTTCTTCTCGTTTGCCTTTTTCTGCTTCTGCTGCATGATCTCCGAGTCCTCTGCTTGCGAGCGGCAGCAGAAAGCCCATCATCTCGGCGCTTTCCCTTAACCGAGTCGCTCTGCTTCTTCATGTTCTTCCGGCGGGCGAGCTCTTGCTGGTTAGCGCGGGTCATGGCGACGGCAGCGGCTCCAACCTGCCTCCGTTGCGTCTCCTCGTTCTGGCCGACGTTGCAGGCCCCCAATATTTTTCTTTCTTATGTCTTTGGTTTTGCATTTAGAACCAGGATGAATAATACTTCCCAGGAAGCCATGCCATATCTGGCTATAGAGAGTGTTACTCTCCATTAACAGCTACCTACTGCTGTGATACCTGTTGAGATCTAGTTATGGCACTTCCCTGCTGGGGATTCCAGTCAGCTGTTAAGTGTGGGCATCTACCCAGGGGACCTGCTTTGAATGTACAATGATGCTGATGAGTTCACCCCCTCTAAGCAGAAACTTTGTGACTACAGCATTCCTTACCACCTGACTCCATTCCATCTGTCACTGGAATGGAGTTACCGGTCACCTTAGGGACTATGAAGAATATTTTTTCTTATTTGTGATGGCAATGCTCTTTTTCTCTGTATCCTTCTTCCTCTGAAATATTCCTTATAGAAAAGCCACAAAAACAACTTGGAAATTTAATATTTACATCTCAAAAATCCTTATTCCAATATTGTTTGAAGTCGACTATGAGTTAGTTCCAAAGCACCACTATTATTCACTCTACCTGGTCTGTCTAGTACAGCAGTTCTCAACTTGTGGGTAGTAACCCTTTCAGGGTTACATATCATATATCCTGCATATCAAATATTTACATTATTATTCATAACAATAGCAAAATTATATTTATGAGTTAGCAACATAAGGAACCTTATTAAAGGGTACAAAGCATTAGGAAAACTGACAACCCCTGATCTAGCAAGAACTTCCTAAGAAGTTGAACTCATCTTCCTTTCATCTTAATTTTGTACCCGGATCCTGCGTTTCTGCCAGTCAGAATTCCTAATGCTGCCAACCATTATTTTTCAATGCCTTCTCTAAGATACCCACTACCTCCTTCAGTATGTTGACTTCCACAATCTCCAAGGTGCTTGTTCACATCATTCCATCCTCTGCCCAACCCAGTCTCTTGCTAGCATCTCCATCTGAAATGTAGCTATAGCCTCTTGACCTCAAACTGCCTCCACCATTACCTTTTCTCCAATAAGCAAGCCTTAGGAAAAAAAAATAAGAAACATACAGCAGTTTGTTAGAGTCTGGAACCTTCCTCCAAGGCCGCTGTGAAAGGTATGGTTCTTGTATTGGCACTATTGGTGGAGGAACTTTTAAGGGGTGACATCTAATAGGGTTCTTTGGCTCATGACAGATGTGCTCTTGAAGTGGATTCTGGTGCCTCAGTCTCTCTCTGTTCATTATTTGAGTGCTGGTAATGAGGTGAGTGGCTTCTGTTTTCCCAGAAAATTTGGGGAACCCTTTGGTGGTTGCCAGATGACATCAGGAAATTGGAGCTCCCTTTAGGATTCTTAAATCTCATTGATTAAAAAAACTAAGAATGGACTTAAATGGAAGCTTGAGGATTATTTTAGTAGGTTTAAAAAGGAAAAACAAACAAACTAGAGGGAAGGTGAACTATAAATCTTGGCAGGTGTTTGGATTAGGAGAATGGAGAAGAAAAGAGAAAAGTTATGTCTTTTGAGTTAAACTGGCAAAGATGTCAGCTACATGAAGGTGAAGCAGCCTCAGGGTGAAGACAGGAACTTTAGAGAACAGGTGAAAAAGCCCAAACTACTGGAGAAAGCACTCTGAGGCTCTGGCCAGCATCTCTAAGAGGAAAAAAAAGAAGCTATGTCCTTGGAGGAACTATGCTAAGGAACAGGAATTCTAGGGAGCGAAAGTAATTTAATTAACTGTCTGGTTATTCCTCTTATCTTTTTGGCATGACTTAAGGTGGATCCACATCTCTGAGGTGTCCCATTGGCCAGGTGATTGATCCGAAAAGCTGGACTACCTTTGAAGGGAGGAGCCACTGGCATGTCTCCTTCAAGAGATATTCTTTATTCTTTCATTCCTCTCCACCAAAATGTTCTGCCTTGTCGCTGACACAAATCAATGGGACCAACAGATCCTAGATCGAAACCTCTATACCTCTAAATGCAAATAAACAAACACAACTTACTTTTTGTAAATTGATAACTTCAGACGTTTTTTACAGCAGTGCAGCATTGAGTAACATGTTACTAATAAATTAGGCCATGTCAGACTCCACTCAAATGCTTCAATGTTGTTCCAATGCATGCAGAATAAAATCCAAATACTGCATCACAGGCCCATGCAGTATAACCCTGACCATCTGATCACCTGCATCCTTGTACCAGCTGTGCTGGTGTTCTTATTGCTCAGTAATAAAGTGAGCTCATGTCTTCCACAGGACTCTACCTAGAATACTTCCCTGTTTAATCATAAGGACATTAATTCCTTCACTTTGTTTAAATCATCTTCAAATATGACTTCATAGAGAAGTCTTTCTCAATGATCTTATTTAAAAAGTTCCCAGCCGGCAGCCTTCGGAGATCCCGTGGATCTGTGTCTTGCTTCAACAGTGTTTGGACGGAACAGACCCGGGGCCTCCCTTTGTTAGCTTCCACCGCTCCTCATCTGCAGCCGCAGCCTCCGGGACCATCACCTCGCCGCCTTCAGCTCCCAGGACCAGCCAGCACCGTCTCTTTGCGGGTAGCTCCAGACTACGTCTCAACCATGACCTCCCAAATTCGTCAGAATTATTCCACCGAAGTGGAGGCTGCCGTGAACCGCCTGGTCAACCTGCACCTGCGGGCCTCCTACACCTACCTCTCGCTGGGCTACTATTTTGACCGGGATGACGTGGCTCTGGAGGGTGTAGGTCACTTCTTTCGCGAACTGGCCGAGGAGAAGCGCGAGGGCGCCGAGCGTCTCCTCAAGTTGCAGAACGATCGCGGAGGCCGTGCACTCTTTCAGGATGTGCAGAAGCCATCTCAAGATGAGTGGGGTAAAACCCAGGAGGCCATGGAAGCTGCCCTGGCCTTGGAGAAGAACTTGAACCAGGCCCTCTTGGATCTTCATTCCCTGGGCAGTGCCCGCACAGATCCTCATCTCTGTGACTTCCTTGAAAACCACTTCCTGGATAAGGAGGTGAAGGTCATCAAGAAGATGGGCAACCACCTGACCAACCTCCGCAGGTTGGCTACTGGGCCCCAGGCGTCTCTGGGCGAGTACCTCTTTGAGTGTCTCACTCTCAAGCATGACTAGGAGGCCTCTCCTTCCGAGGGGCTCCCACCTCTGCTCTGCACCAGCCCGCCTCAGGACCTTCACTCGAACCTCCCAAGAAGCCACTAGGCAGCTTTGCAACGCCCTGGAGCCCCTCTCAAGTCTTGGACCAAGTAAAAATAAAGCCTTTTGAAACAGAAAAAAAAAAAAAAAGTTCCCAGCCACTCATTGGGTCCCTTATTTTGTTTATCCTTCAGTCTTTCCTAGTAGGACATGCCCTATCCATCATATATTGGAATATTTCTTTATCTACTTATTTGTTGACAGTTTATTAAGGCAGTTTTATTGTAATAGGGTTTTCTTCCTTTCTTCCTTTTTTTTTTTTTTTCTTTTTGATTTTTCAAGCCAGGGTTTCTCTATTTAGCTCTGCCTGTCCTGGAACTCACTCTGAATGCAATCCTTAAATTGTTAATGCCATATGCTTTTTCTATGGATGTCTTTCTAAATGTGTTAGTAGTCACAAAGTCTTTTCTCTGGGAACTGAAGCCTGTGTGGCTCTCTGATGTGATTCCTAACTCCATGGACCAATGATTGTCCCTAGGGAGCCAGCTTTTTTTATTGTAGAATTTCCCCCTTAGCAGTCAGGTTTTATCCACTGTGTTCTTTGTTGTTTACCTGCGTTTTGCAGCTGCTTGTCTGCTGATTACTTCCATGTGGTTTTCTTAATGTGACTTCCAGATGTTTACATCTTCAGAACCTGAGTTTGTTATGAGAAGTTGTGCTTTATCAGAACCAGCAATGGAAGATTATATTTAAAATGCAAAATGAAAAATGAGGAAAAATTAGACTGTGCTCATTAGGGAACCATGGTTAGGTGGTAAAATCTTTATAAAACAAGCAAAGAAGTAATTACCTTGATTGACTTTTATGCCATCTTTAATAGAGAGAGAAAACAAGCAATGGGAAGGCCCACAAAGGGGCGCTGGCTTGCTGGTGATTTACCATTTCTTAAAAGTATTTATAAAATGCATTCTCTTTAAGAAAAATAAATCAATTCCATAGTTTAATATACTTTTCTTTTATACTATATAATCAAATGTTTAACATGTTTAAAAAATAATTAGAAATTCTTTTTAAAAACTAAACTGGATCATTCTCAATATAGTTGGAAATTATAATTTATGCTATCTGTAGGGATGAAACTTATCTTTTAATGTTTATTATTTTCAAAGTTTAGTTATCTTTAAATTGAAAGTTAATATGTGATTTTTATATTATACAATGGGATGGGATGATTTTTTAAATGATTTTATTTATTTTCACTAATATGTCTATGTATGTATCTGCTTGTGGGTATGACCATGTGAGTGCCAGTACCCACAGAGATTACAAGAGGAAGTCAGCTTCCTGGAGCTGGAATTATGGGTAGTTATTAGCTGCCTTGAGTAGGTGTTAAGAACATAACTAAGGTCTTCTACAAGAGCAGTATATGAACCTGGAAACAACCTAAATGCGCCTATACTGAAGAATGGATAAGGAAGATGTGGTACATTTACACAATGGAGTACTACACAGCAGAAAAAAATAATGACATCTTGAATTTTGCAGGAAAATGGATAGAGCTATTTTGAGTGAGGTAACCCAGACACAGAAAGACAATTATCACATGTACTTACTCATATGTGGTTTTTAAACATAAAGCAAAGAAAACCAGCCTACAAACCACAATCCAAGAGAACTTAGACAACAATAAGGACACTAGGAGAGACTTACATAGATCTAATCTACATGGAAAATATAAGAAGACAAGATCTCCTGAGTAAATTGGGAGCATTGGGGACCTTGGGGGAAGGTTAAAGGGGAGAGGTGAGAGGCAGGGAGGGGAGCAGAGAAAAATGTAGAGCTCAATAAAATCAACAAAAAATTTTTTTAAAAAAGAGCAGCATGTACTCTTAAATGTTAATCCATTTTTCTGGCCCTGATTGAGTGTTAAACTATATTAATCCTTTGGTGGACATTTAGGTGGATTCCATAGTTTGCGTGTTTAGAAAAGTCAACAGTTTGGTCCCTGGGCCAACAGGAACAGTGGCTGTGAGTTTTTGATCCACATTGCTGTTCTGTGTTTGGAAGGTTCAACCCTCTACATGTCTCTGACTCATACATTCTTTCTGCCCTCTCTTCGGAAATATTGCCTGAGCCTTAAAGAGTTGTGTTTTGTTTGTGGTTGAGTCATGACTTCAGTATTACAACTATATCTATCCTTGGGGATGCTTTTATTTTTTTATTGATGTTTGTTGGGCTCGACATTTTTCTCTGATCCCCTCCTTGTTTCTCCCCTCCCCTTCAACCCTCTCCCAAGGACCCCATGTTTCCAATTTACTCAGGAGATCTTGTCCTTTTACTACTCATGTAGATTAGATCTATGTATGTCTCTCTTAGGGTCCTCTTTATTGTCTAGGTTCTCTGGAATTGTGATTTGTAGGCTGGTTTCTTTGCTTTATGTTTAAAAACCACCTATGAGTGAGTACATGTGATAATTGTCTTTCTGTTTCTGGGTTACCTCACTCAAAATGATGTTTTCTAGCTCCATTCATTTTTCCTGCAAAATTCAAGATGTCATTTTTTTCTTCTGTGTAGTACTCCATTGTGTAAATGTACCACATCTTCCTTATCATTCTTCAGTCGATGAGGGGATGCCTTTTGTCTTAAAGCAAATTATCATTTCTAAAAAACATTTTATTGATTATTATTTTACATCCTGCACTCCAGTCCTGTTGGGGGAGGGTGCTTGTTCATTTCCCAGCTGCCCAGACTCCCGAAATAATTACACAGAAATCTGTATTAATTACAGTAATGTTTTGCCAATATCTTACACATATTTCTGGCTAACTACTTTATCTTAAATTAACCCATTTCTATTAATCTGTGTATCGCCATGTGACTGTGGCTTACCAGCAAAATTCCAGTGGGCTACTGTGGAGACGTCTGTCTCCTGCAGGCAGCTACATGGCTTCTCCCGGACTTTGCCTATTCTCTCTATATATCTCTTTTAGCCTGGCTTTACTCTGTTAAGCCATTGGCTGAAAGCAGCTTCTTTATTAACCAATGGCAATAAAACATATTCACAGCTTATATCGTCTTCTACATCACAATCACTTTTATCTTCCTGTACCTCCATACCTGCTCTCCATCCTTGCAACTTCCCCTCATCCCAGAAAACATCATCAACAACAAGATCAACAAAGAAAATCTCACAGTATGCACTTTTGCCCAAACAGCTTTACTTGTAAATGTTAACTGCAATTGTAAATATTAACCATTGGGCCATATGGTTTCTGCTACACTGTCAATACTGGATCCTCACTGGACTCCTCTCATATATCCTGTTGTTGACTTCTGTCAGGGGATCCTGCAGATTTGATTGTACAGGATAGGGCTGGTTCACACACTCCAGGAGCTCAGGGACAGGGTAGATGTTGGGTTGGGACAGCTCAAAGCCTTGATCTTGGCCTGGGTAGTAGCTAAGTTGGTCAGTCTGCCCACTCTCCTGCACAGGTTCCACCAGGATCATCTCTCCTGCTTTACCCAGGTGAGGGTTGGGGCTGGATCTCCTGCCTATGGCAACTGGCAAGGGGCAGGATCTCCTTCTCTCTTGCTCTCATACCCTTGAAGCCGTCTCTTCCTTACCCATATCACCAGGGCCATCTCTACTGCACTGCCCAGGCCAGATCAGATGTGGGACTGCTCTCCCAATTACTGCAGATGGCAAGGGGCAGGGCCAGCACTCTGTTTTCATGTTTTCTGGACCAGGTTCCCCACACTGCCCAGGCAAGGGGTTGGGCCAAATCTTTTATACTCGCATCATCTCATCACTGTTGACGGGCAGGGCCAGTTCTCCTAGACTCATGCCTCCAGGGCCAATTCTTCTGTGCTGACCAGGCAAAGTGTGGGGGCCACTTTCCTAAGTGCTGCAGAGGGTGAGGGGAAGGATCAGCTCCCTTGATCTCATGCCCTTGGTGCCAACTATATAGAATGCTATATCTCTGGAGAGATGGGGCAGCTCTGTGCTGCTTTGGGGTATCAACATGGCTCCAGATATCAACCAAAATCAGTGAGTCTGAATGGTTTTGATGCTAATGTGGGTCATGGACATCGACCCAGACCCCTGCTGCTGCATGGCCAGAAACCCAGACATGGCCATTAGCATCAGTGTGGGCTGCTCACATCAGGGTGTTCCTCATCACACTCAAGTCTCCAGTCCTGCCTCTCTTCATAGTGCATAAACTTCTTCTCTTTCTCCCCCATCTCTCCACCGCATACTTACTCATTTTACTGACATCTGTCTTGCCTGAGGCTCCCGTGGTGGGTGGGGCCTCTTAGGTGTCTTCTGCCCTGCTTGTACCCTATAAAAGTTTTATGATGAGTACAATATATTTCTTGTCATGAATGCTTGCATGACATCTTTGTTGCTTTCATAAATTCAAGATGTCTTGGGGCTGGAAAGTAGGCTCTATGATTAAAAGAGATTAGTACTTCTCCAGAGGATCTGGTTTCCATTCCCAGCACCCAGATGGTATTTTACAACTGCCTGAAATTCTAGGAAGATATAGCTTTCTCTTCTGGCCCCTGAGGGTACTGTATATAGATGGTACACATAGTACACATAAACATGTGGCAAGCACACACACGTGCACAAAGAAAGAATTAGTTGAAAAATAAATCAAAAAATCAAGTTGCCTTTCTAGCAAGAACAGGGCCTGAACAGGTCTGCACCAAATGGGGCCCTAGAACTGAAGGTAGTGGCCACATGGCCCCATCCCTAATCCAGAAGCAATCTCTACTTGATAACCTCTTGAAAATGAAAATTTAGTTTCCTTCAAATGCATCTCGCTGGGGGAAATAAGCTACTCTTAAGGGTAGGCTACATGTCCAGGAGATGAAGGCCAATATAAAATTAACTCAATAGCGTCTTTAGAGGTTCCTTGTCTCACAATATAGTGTCGATAGTTTTTAAAATTTTTTTTATCTTGCTTACTTTAAAAAATATCTTTCTGTTTTTATTTTAATTTTACCTTACTATTTTTTTAAGCTACAGGTACTTTTCATACATATTGTGGCTTCCAGGCTAGTGTTTTTACAGGATTCCTGAGTGTGCGAACAGATGAGTCTTTGTTTCTTGTACCTTCTCAAAGGCTCCTCTTTTTCTTTTGTTTGCTTGTTTTGTCCAATTCTGATGTGTCAGGAACTTTTTAAAATCTTTAAATCTTATCATACTTTATTTTATTATTATACCTTGGAAACTTGCTTGTTTTCTAATGAGAGACAAAAGGGAAGTGGGTCTGGATGGAAGGGAAGATGGAGAGGATCTGGGAAGAGGCGAGGGAGAGGGAATCATAGTCAGTATATACTATGTGAAAAAATTATTTCACATAAAAGAAAAAAGATACCTTTATTGTAGCAACTTAGCTTTTTATTTATTATATAAGCTGTAGGGTCATCTGGGTACTTAGAGAGACTCTGTTCAAATGAAAAGAAAGGGCTTAAGGCATGCTCAGCAGTAGAATACTTGACTAGCTTTCACAAGGCCCTGGGTTCAATTCCTACAACATAGAACAACCAAACAAAAGGAATTTTGGAATTTTTTTATTGCTAGATGTTATAAATAATCTCCCCTGACATAAAGTAGCAATGTTGGGAATTGTGACTCATTATCGTAGAGAGAAGAAAATTCATCTGTAAGCAGCACTCATTATATTTATCAAAAGACAATTTTATTACTTATGTTTTATTTGCTTTGTTTCTGAAGGTTATTTTTCAATTATTTTACTTCATCCCGAAGGTACACTTAGCTATTTACTTAGAGAGGGAACTCTAGATGCAAAAAATTCAATTATGATTTCTTATTTTCATTTTGTCAAACTATTTTAAACAACCATGGATTCTATTTTGGTTTGACTTGCCTTCAGAAGTTGAAATTCTGATCACTTTTTCTACTTCTCTGGGTCTCTGAGTAATTAGCTTATACTTGTTGCTCCTTTTGAGGTCATTTGTCTTTTCTCTCTCTGTAGTGTTTTCTTTTTGGTTTCCAGCCTTTAGGTTTTTAGGTGATGTGCTTGTATGTGCATCTTGATTGGGATTCATAGTATTTTAAAATACATCATCCATAAACTTCTCTCATTTTGGAAAGCCATTACCTTTGTAAATATTATTTCTATTACTGTTTTTACTATTGCTTTCCTTTCTTTCTTAAACATAATTGCACATGCCCCAGGCTCTCACCCTGTGGTTTGAATTGTTTACTCTCATGCTACCTTCTATGTAGGAGATGACTGTTACAATCATAAATTATGTGGTTACACACAGAAGATATTCATATGCAAGAAAGATATGGAGTCGAGGAAAATAGCCTGGGAGAAGAGAGAGGGAAACTGATAAGAGTAGGTAATGGGCGGGGGTAAATATGATCATAATACGCTCTTTATCTGTATGTAATTGTAAAAATAAAATTTAAAAAGTGAAAAAGTGCTTACTATTATATCTCTTCTATAATCTCCCCTATCTTTTGATCAGAACCTATTTTTTTGGTCTGACCATTTACTAGAATCAGATGAGTTTGATTCTCCTTATGAAAAGATTTGTACTTTTCTGATTTTTATCTTTGTAGTCTTCTACCTTTGTATTAGTTTGCCGCCCCCATTAATTGTGCTTAAACTCATCTCATTTCAGTTGTTGTACATTTAGTTCTATATTTTCTGTTGCTTCCAGGTTGTGTGTTTCTGTGATGAAATTACCAAGCTTTCTTGAGGTCCTTTTGAACATTCAGCACATTCGTTTTGTAATATAACATCTTGAGTATCTGGAACCACTGGAGATATGCTTCCATTCCTTTGCTTCCTGTTTGGTCTCCTTTATGCTATCTTCATGCTGTTCTGTCTCTCATTTTGTAGCTGGATTTTTTTTTTTCCGCTGTTCGATTCCCACTACAGCCTTACAACCCTAAAATCTGTGGCATGCAGCGAACCTTCTTTACTCTCTTCTGGACCTTCAAGCACCCCCCCCCCACACACACACACACAACATCCTCTGTCTCTACATATCCTGTCTGTTAACTTACTTCATGACCCCCAGAGCTTTTTAATGTTCACACACTTACTCTACACTGGTGGAAAGTTGTAAAAAAATACTGTTCTACTTTTGCAATTTTAATGTTGATAAATTATCAACCATTTCCTTTTAGCTTTGTCTACTTTTCTTTACTCTTATATAGATTAATATTTATATAAAACATATTTCTGGGGAGTAAGATGATGATGATGATTCAGTGGTTAAGACTGGTTATTGCTCTTCCAGAGGATCTGAGTTTGGTTCCATGAACCCACCTTGGGACACTCACAACAGCCTGTAGCTGGAGCTCTAGAGGATCTCTCATTCTTGGATATTTGCACTCATCTAGACTCCTCCCTACATATACACAAGCTTAAAGTAAATCTTTAAAATACTTTTTCAAATGAACTAATCATTTAAATTTATATTTCGTGTGTAAACTTTATTTCAAAAATAATATAATAACCAATTATCCCAGTTAATTCCACTGAAACCTCTTAGTGGGGTTTGTGCCACTGCAATTGCTCTCTTATTCCGACAATTGCATTTGCTTCAAGCCTGAAGTGATCACTCAATATTTTAGGCAATGTTTTAGATTTTGATTTAGTTCACCCACTTTATTTGATATAAGGTGGTTTGCTCCTTCATATCTTTGGGAATACTTAAGTTTTAATAGTAATTTGCACAGGCTTTATATTTACTTTCAAGCACATGTATTATGTTATGTATCTATAAAGTCTAGAACATATAAATGAGAGAAAACTACTGAGGTGCATAGGCCTTTGTGATATCTTGGCTTAGAAGCCTTTTGGTAGATACCTATGGATGGTACAAGTGGGTCACATGTAGATCTTTTCCCACTAACTCATCTCTATGTTTTAAGTATCTTCACTAGACAAGTAGAGAAATGCAGATTTAATATTCATCATAGCTTACAAGGAAACCATTTTGAAAGTCACCAAGACTCTAAGAATAGCTTACATGTTTTACTTTGTACTTTCCAAATTAAGACTAAAGTGTTAAGCACCTAAACCTCGGTGCTTCTCTCTGTCCCATGTTTGGTTTTCTCAGAAACTCTTACCAGGTGTTTAAGGATGCTTTAAAGGTTTTTGAAAAAAAAAGTGTTGCTGTTCTAATAAGGCAGCATCTAATTAGGTAGTCCAAACTGGTCTAAAAGACAGGATCCTCTTGCTCAAGCCTCCTGGTTGCTGGGATTACAGATGTGTATGTAACTTGCCCAACTTCCAGGTCATTTCAAACACCAAAATAAATACTTTTATGTAAAATGATATGAAGATCTTGTGGCCCCGCTCTCTCAGATTTCTCAGATTTGCAATGGTCTAGTAGTCACATGTCTGTGAACTAGGGCTTGTCTGTAGCATAGAACTAAATTTCTTGGTTGGACTGCAACAAATGGGGGCATCAAAAATAACACAAGCTTTAATTATGAAAGTGACATAGATTTAGTTTTCTTCTTTTAAGATTTCCACCTCCCCACATTGTATTTGAGCATCATATATGGTTAATTTTTGAATATTAAAAGCATAATAAAATTGAGCACTTAAAAAATAAAAAGAGAACTTATTAATAGTGGAAGATTTTAGAAACTAATTTAATTTTTCATATCAAGCATGCTACTCTATTATAGAGTGCCAACATAACACTTTGGAACCAAAATGTTGGGTCTGACTCTCAGCTCCACTTTTACCAATCTTGCAATTGGGGTGAGTAAAACAAACCATTTTATGTCTTAGTCTCTTACATAAAATGTACCGAGTTCATCGAGATGGTATGAGTTAATGACTATGGACAGTTGTGGAGAAAAGCCTGTCACATTTATTACATTGTGAAGTCACAAATGCTCACTTTTGTTAAAGTCATACAACCCAACGCAACCCTGTAATAATTACAATGAAGAGTCACGGAATGGGGAGAAAGTGGCTTCATTACATAAAATCAGATTACTGTAAGCACTAAGGAAAAGTATTTCACTAAAGAGAGACTGAGAGGGGTTCTACCTCCTAATTCTGGTAAGAGACACACTCAGAAAGGTGATGAGAGGGGGTGGACATCCTGAATTTCTATAAGAAGGTTCACTGGTGATCACGTGTGGTTTTCTGTGAACCCTTCCATGGTCCTTCCATGTGTCATATCTGTTCCATACTTGAACAGTAGGCACCTGGTTTAATCCCCTATACCTAACATGGTGTGAGGACAATGGTGCATATTCAATAGTGTTGTAGAAATTAATACTTGATATTCTTGAAGGAATGTAGGTATAGAAACATTCATGTAAGTAACAGAATTTGGTATGGATTTCAAATGATAGGTGAATTATGAGTTGAGTTGCCAAGTAGAATAAGCAGTATCTGGTTGCATTTGATTTTTAGACAAACAGCAAATGATTTCTCAGGACAGAATATCTGGGAGACACATATGCTAAAAAATATTTATTGTTTAAGATTTCAAATAAACAATGAATTTTGCTATAAGTATATGCAAAATATTGAAGGACTATACTTATATTAGAATTATTTCTTATTTATCTGAAATTTATAATTTGCTGACTAGTAATTCTAATAGTGAGAATAGAATAGAGAAATATTTTTAAGCTCATGAAATGCCAAGAGTAAAATATGTTGACATTCTGCTTTTAAGTAAACCTGAATCCTTGAAGTAATAATTAGTGAAACCACGAGGTGTGTAATAACCAAAACAATACTTTCTCGATTCACTGAAATTCTTAAAAGACGCATGTTGCAGTTTCTGTGTATCCTTCTCAATCCCAGCCTGTCCTCCCACCCTCCTCCTGCAAGAATGTACTATGTGAGGCAAAGGTCACAGAGTTTCTGACACATTTAGCCTTTTGGTCATTGAACCTGTACAGTTTTTTAAATGCCACTGCCTTTATAACAGACAGGTATATGACTGTGCTTAAGGAAAAGCACATATTTGAACACGTCCAATGACTTTATTGGAGCCCTTCAATGGACAAACCACCCACATTAGTTTCTTTAGATAGACTCAACCCTGGACCTTGACCAGTATTATGTAAGTTAGTTCAAAATCTTCTCTTCTCAGTGTCAGCGTTTCCCATTTGCCCTCACGATTTTTTTAATGGTTTTCTCTCCCCGCTTTCTTTTTAAATATTTTTCTAAAGAATCTGAAAACAAAGAAAATTGTTAGAGTTTTCCTGTTTATCATAGTACATTTTATACTCATGTTTATCACAATAACCTGGAACTACATAGTGGGTTGTAGGCCAGTCTGGATAGCAGATTGAGACCTATCTTAAAACAAATGAGGAAAAAAAAAGAATCAAGCAATCTATATAAATGGAATAGTATATTGTTTCAAATACTTCTCTTGAAAAAAAAGCTAAAGCATCATATATATCTCTTAATATTATTTTGCTTTGTACTTAAAATATTGACTATAAATTCCCAGTATACAGTTGCATTCATTGCTTTTCAACTTGCAACTTTCAAAATGTATGATGTTTAAAAGTCTCAGATTGGGAAGAAAAATAACAGGGAATAAGAAACAAAGTTGGGGAATACTAAAGAATTGTTAATTTTCTACCAGCATTTATAATATTCTATGATTATGCCAGATTTTATTACTGAGTTTTAAAAATTTGTTTTCAGTGAGATAGTAGAGGAATTTAAACTTCATGTGTATTGTCTAAGTATGGTATTAATGTAAAGACAAATACCACATCTTGTACAGTTCACAGTGAAAGTACATTTTTCTCTTGCAGTAGACTGGAAACTCCAATCTCAGGTAGTACCTGTAGAGAGCTTCTTGTGTCTCACAAGGTAGAAGATAAGAGATCTGGTAAATGTGTTTTGAAAAGACATCAAAAAGAGCAGACTTGCTTTAATTCTGTCCCAGAGTAACCATTTAATCTACCTCAAGGGCTCTGCTTTAATTTTGTCACCCCACCCTTTAATTAGGCACTTACAAATATGGTAGCACTTGGAAATAAGTTCCTAAATCATTGATTCGAAGAGAACAATAAAGCTATATCAAGAACGTAAAGTTGTTTTAGAGATAACTCAAAGAAAAGGTATTGTGCCAAAGAATACAAAGAATATTAGTTTTGGTTTTTAATCTTCATTTTATTTCAATGGTACAATAACCTGCTGCACTAAGCAGTTAACAGAGAACATGAGGTTCCATTGAACTTTCACCTGGAAATACTTACTGTGTGATGTGGGAGTCTCCTTATCTAGTTTCTTTCTTTCATCACTTATCTCTGGTTTGCAGTATATAGGCCCAACCCACTGAGAATATTGTTTACTCCCAATTACTGGAATGCCAATGGGAAGGGTAAAGATATGACATTGACAGTAGTAGTAAAATTTCAAATCAAAGAAATATGAAGTAAGTATAAAGATATTTTCAAACAATATAGTCTCCAACTCAAGTTGAAAAGTTGAGTGTTTTCTGCTTGTCAGGATCTTCTCTGCTCAGCAGCAGATTATAGAGTGATACAGTCTTTACCCTCAGGTGAACATGGTTGGATGGTTGCAGAGAAGAAACACAGAGCAGAATGTAATAAGTACCTGGGGTGAAGAAGAGATGAGAAATACTGTCTTGTGAGTGTGGGAGGATGTGGCGACTGTGTCAGGAAGGGAGTAGAGTTTGACATGGAAAACGAACAAGAATAGAGAGAATTGAGAGAACAAATTTCAAGAAGATATAATATTGTGACCCCTTGTGAAAACTGACTGAGCAGCCAATGGAGTATATAGTGTGTATAGCAAGCTGAAGTGATCAGCTAAAAAGCAGGGTGGCACGGAATCTTAAGGGCTTTGAACTCTGGATCATAAAGTTACTGCTTTATGTCACAGACTATAAGGAACCTGAATCACCTGATGCAATATGCTATGAATAACACATAATGTTTAAAGAACTTTGGGTCATAAGAGAAATATTTGGAAATCAAGAGTTATGAAGGTTAGTGGCAATAACTGTAAATATGAGCAGAGTTAAGAACATTGATGGCTTTTGGCTGCCTTTAAAAAGTGGCTACTATGTGCAGCCCTATGCTCACTGTCTTCAGTGCAATTGACATCAACAGTAGCAATTGACATCAACATAGACCGAGGCTGGGGAAGGACCATGGACCCAGACAAGGGCCTCAGTCATAGCCCAGGCTTGGACAACACCATGACCATCAGGTGGCAGTGCAGGCCACTCACGTCTACATACTCTAGCAGCAGTAGGGCCCTAGGACACTAACATGGCCCTAAGTGGTTGCTCAGATCATAGCTGTATTCATGTTCCTTGGTGGCAACTTGTGCCAAAGATATCAACATAGATGCTCACTGTGGTTGTACTATCGACCAAAAGATGGTCCTTGTCAGCATCCAGGACCAGGATGTCACTATGGGCCTGGTTAGCAGCACAGGTTACTCAGGTAAGCATGGATCCAGCAGCTGCAAGGCCCTCAAACACCAAAATAACCTCAGAAGGAGGCCTAGATCCTGGGTATCTGTATGTCCCTCAATAACAACAGGAGCCTTGGACATTGCTGGCTCTGGTGGTGAAGGTACGGTGAGCAGGCCCTGAATGCTTGAGAACAGGAGACGTGTCCTCCCCTCACCCCCATACTCCTTGCTGCCTGCTGCAGTGGGAGAACTAACTGGGAATGCTGTAGAATCTGCCCAAGTGGTGTCAATGAAAGAAAACAGAAAGGCTGTCTAACTCAACTACCACCCAGGTCTATAAACAGAGCTATAAGGTGGCCTCTATGAATTGCTAGAACATGTAAAGATGCTGGATCTGCAGATCCAAAGCTGCAGGATCTCCATAACACAAGGCAACAACAGGATATCTAAACAGAGTCCCATTGACGACCCAGTACAGAGGGTATAGCAGAAGCCAGAGGCATTGAACCAGACCAATGACCCATCAACATTAGCACTTACAAGTAAAGATGTGTGAACTAAAGGGTGTACTGTGTGATTCACTGTCACACTACAGTTTCCATGATGAAACTTTTATATTCTAGTTTGGTTGCTTTTGTGTTTGTTTTTCTTTTAAATTTTATTGGGGGGATTACAAGGACAGAGAGCAGATGTGAAGGGGTGAGGAGATCAGTGGGATCAGGATTCATAAATAAATGGTATTTAGATTGAATGCATGACATCTTCAAAACAGATGCTTACAAACAAGCTGCATGCACAAAAATATCAAAATTGCTGCAGGAAGATTTTGATGTGCATTTATTTGGCCTTGTTACTTTAAAGGGATAAAACAAGTATGTATAAGATAAAGAATTTTATTTCTTTCTGGTGCTAAATTGCTAGATTTTGCCTGGAGCTCTACAATGGGAATAAATGCATTTGTGTCTGCAATAAATAGACTCTCTGTTATTGGACATTTGTTTGGAAGGGCATTCAAGATCTAGGGCACATAAACTCAGGCTGCATACAGCAATCTGAGTCAGCTCTGTTTGGGTGAAGTTTTCATTAGTGAAATGTATGCAGAAAGGAACCTGTGGTTGCACTCTGGGAGCTGTCTGCTGAGCCTGGGAGTGAACTGCTCTTCCAAGAAGACCCCACAGTTCTAGTAGCTATGAGAGAAGAAGCTGTCAAATTGTCTATTTGGTTCTTGAGACAAAGTATTGAATTCCATCTCTGATAACCTAGATAGATAACTTGAGTTACTTTCCAGAGGGCTAGGGGTGTCAAGAAAAAAAAATTTCTACATCCCAGAAGAAAGAGGAAATTAAAATCGAATCTAGTTCAAGATCCTTAACCATTAGGCACTAGCTAACCAAATTTATCCCATGTATGTTAATGTAGCATTGGTCTTGTACAGTACGGCTGATGCTTTATGAATAAATGTCTTCTACAAGCTGCCATGGGTATTCCATTCTTATTACTTCAGTGGAATCTCATTTATCTCCTTTGCTAGTCTAAGAATAGGCCTGCTACACAAGCTGACACAATTCGTAATAGTGGTGAGTCACTAGGCAATGACCAAGACCATAACATTGGCATCATTCTTTTTCCTTGAGCAGGGTATTATAAAGCCCTTCCAAAGTGGGGCAATCAGTGATCTGTTGCGGCACTCCATGCCCATCTGCGCTCTATGTGCTACCATACAGAACTGGGCAAGGGGCTGGAGATTGTAACACACAAAGACTCACGGACAGAGACATGAGTCATCCTTGAAACAGGAATGCCCCAAGAATGCCCCATTTATTGTGTCCAGGGGCAGCTTATATAGGGATAGCCACGCCCCAGCCAAACACACCAGAAATCACTTCCCTGCCATCAAGAACGCCCAAGGGTCTTGTGCTCAGAGCAGCTGTAGGCACTCAGATCAGGGGAAAACAAGTTGTTTACAAGAAATTTAGGATCTGGGGGTTCACAGCTACCAAAAATCTGTCATGGAATATACATTATTTTACCCCTTCTTCCATTTCCAGGTTGAACTTTTCATGTAGCAATTTTCATTACTGCTAGTCTGCTGGGAGTGAGTATATTCATATTCAATAGGAGACCATATGGCCACTAGATTTATGGTGGTGGGGCAAATGAATGGCAAAGGATGGTCTGCACTGACTGAACGCTAGGAATGGAAAGTGTGGGTTCAAAGAAAAGCTTCTTTCAGATTAAGTGAGCATGATAGGTAAAAATTTTACAAGCAACTAATGATGAGTAAAGCTATTCTCAAAAGTTAAATGTGCCATTCCTCTCTGTTTCCTACATAGGGATGTGAAATTCCTTTCAAAAAATTCTCAGGAGCATGAACTACATGAAGTCAGCATGAATGGGAAAACCTATGGATAGTATAGTTGAAAACTCTGTTTCTTGATCTAATGATATATAATTTAAAAATACCACTATGTGATGTATTTTCCCACCTGTTCCAGTACTTACAACTATGCTTGACTGTTGATGCTTTGTTGTTTTTCCATTTTGCTTGACCCATTTGAACTCTTCTTTGCTTTTTAGCTTTCTATTTCTAAGCATAGGTAGTGGAAATAGGAGACCAAACTGAAGTTATTTAAATGTGTTAGATGTTGTGGTAAATGGAAAGGAAAAGTTTTTGCAAGATAAGATGCAGTTACTGGTTCATTAATTTCAATTATATTGTTACCTGTTAGTGAAAATAATTAAAAGTTTGCTATACATAGGAACTTAAAAAGATATAAAGATCTTTAGTGAGTAGTTACCCACAAAGCTTACTTTTATAAGTATGCAGAGTTTCTTAAATAATAATAATTATTATTATTTTAAAATTGTAACCATGACCAACAAAGTTTGTTTCCAGTTAAGAAGTCGATTTTTAAAATAGCTAAAATAATATACTTTGAAGTTAGAAGCTCATGGCATATGCCATCATCTCACTGGATATGCAAGCTACAAACTTCATTAAAACTGTAGTGTGAAAGAGACTTCTTGTTCCTCCAAGCTCAAAGGGATACACAGAGTATAAGAAAAGGCAGATAACATAACTGCTCAAGCTGACATTATATTATTTTTATGTGTAAGTGCAAAGAAAATACCAGTTGTAATATCAGAGACAAATTACTTATGCCCATGCAAGGATGAAAGAAAAGAAATATGGGAAGTGGGTTATATGATCTAGAATCCATAAGATTATTGGTGTAGTGACTCAAACTGCAATAAATCAAGAGTTATTGTCTGATGACTTTCAGAGATTTTTTTTTTTATGAGAACAATCGAACATTTATTCTGGAGAGTCAGATGAATGGTAAACCCTTCATAGGTCCAGTTCTTTCTTTTAGATTTGGGTTAGTTTGTGATAATCGAGATGCAAACTAAGAGAAAGTCCATTCTTATTCCCTATTTAAGAAAATGAACAGGATTAGAAGATAGGGTGAAGAAATTTTCTCTTCTGGAACTATAATTTGTTCAGCAACAAAATCATATATTTGGGGCAGCATAATTCTGTTTCAGGGAATCAAAGATCATCTTTGTAAAGGTGACACTGTGTTGTAAGTGGGGATTTGGACTTGCGTTTGAGTCCAAGTTCTTTTATTTACTATCTTTATGAAGTTGGAAAAGCTATGTAAATTTTATTGGTCTCAATTTTTTCATATTTAAAGCACTGAAAATAATAGTACTTAAGTGTAGAATATTTGAGAAATTGAACAGTGTCCAGCACAGTATAAAACAATGGGAAAGCATCAGCTATGCCTGATATGACTGACTGCTAGAAGCTTATGTATAAGAATAGACAAAAGCATGAAGCAAATAAGGGAGCAGATGAAACCCACTTAGTGAATATGCACCAAAGACAGACTAATAGTTTACATGTGAAAGGCAAGGCATCTCTGTAATTTGCTTGGCAAATTAAACATTGTATTAGTTAACACGAAAGCTGGTAGGTGAGTATGAAAATAAGTACAATTTATGAGCCTGGAATTGTTTAGGCTCTTCTCCACTTACCACCTAATTTGAATAGCAGTCAACAGGAGAAGCTGATGTGTTTCGGGTACTAATTTAGTTGGACTTAGAAGAATCCAGTTTGAAACACAAAAGCAAAATAAAACTAAATAATGGCATGAATATGAGTCAGGGTAGATTTATCTGATTGGCCTTAAATTGCATGTTTCTTTATTTGAAGAAAGTAGAACTTATTATGGGGAAATAAAGTCAATATGAATAAAATTCTATCAGTGAACCAGTGTATATCTGAAGGGTTATGTAGGTCCAGAGTCAGGAGTGAAAGAAGAAATCATGTATATCACTTCAATAAATATTTTAAGACAGTGTTTATTATATGCCAGGCATTTTACTAGATTTAGGTTCTATTATTTATAAAATACCAAGAAGGCAAAAGTGTTCTTGACCACAGAGGCATGAAAATTTCAAAGATCTAATAAAAAGATCCTGAAGATCAATTTTTAAAAATGACCATAGTTTGCTGGGCAGTGATGGAGCATGCCTTTAATCCCAGCATTCAGGGAGGCAGAGGCAGACAGATCCCTGTGAGTTTGAGGCTAGCCTTGTCTACAGGGTGAGTTCCAGGACAGCCAAAGCTATGCAAAGAAACCCTGTCTCAAAGAACTAAAAAGTGGTCATAGTTCAAGTGATATATTTTATAAACAAATGTATGTAAAAGTACATGGAGAGAATAAGTGGTAGAGGGTTCATCTTTACCACCAACTATGAGGCTTGCCAATAATCAGGGAACAGTCACTTCAAATATTTGATCATAGGCCACAGTCTCCTATACCTGAGAACAAGGAAGCTAATGATGTGAATATTGTGGTAGTCTAAGATTTCTGCTTGATTCAAGGAAAGAGAACATACACAGAGCAATGAAGCAAGAATAATAAAAATTCAGAGATAGATATTGGGGTTCAACCTGAAGGTCCAAAAAGCAAAGTAGTTAGCCACTGGGTCTTACCGCTATCTCAGTTCAAAATGGTGATTCTGTCTCCAGGGATCTTAGAATGAGATTGTGACTGAGAACTTTCTCCTACCATTTTATATTCCTCTCTAGTTCTGGGATTAAAGGGATGCACTGCTACCGCCTGGTTTCCATGGCAAGCTAGTGTGGCTACTGGGATTAAAGGTGTGTGTTATTGCTGTCTGGTCTATAACGCTGGCCAGCGTGGCTGTTTCACTTTCCAGATTCCCAGACAAGCTTTATTTATTAAAATGCAATTGAAATCCACTTCAGAGCACAATGACTGTACTGAGCTGAGATGACAGAAGGAAAAGCTAAATTGGACAGGACATACAGAGTAGTAGGTCAAAGGGAGCTATTCTTTTAAGATATTCAGAAATATGTCTGGGTCCCTTTGTCTGTGTTTAACTACAGCTTTGTCTGTACACAGGGTGAAACTCTACAGGCTGAACATAGAACAGCAATGATGGAACCACAATTGAGTATTACCAGACATAATAGCACTGAGAGACAGATAATTTTAAACAAGTCAGGCAGACCTTGCTGAATTCCTGGGACATTCAATGGAGACATTTGACAGCCATGACTTAGTAGAAGATCTAAAGAGACCTGAGAGTGTATGAAGATGTCTTCAAAAATGTAACTGCAGGCCGGGAGGTGGTGGCGCACGCCTTTAATCTCAGCACTTGGGAGGCAGAGACAGGCAGATCTTTGTGAGTTCGAGGTCAGCCTGGTCTACAAGAGCATCATGATCTTCATCATTATTCAATTAGAGGTTCCTGAACAAGAAAATGGAAAGTGTGGTCAATAACTAGAGCAAAATAATGTAATAGGAAGGTTAAGAAATGACGATAGGTTATAATTAACAAATAAAGATTTTAAAAATGCTAATATAAATAAACTAAAAGGTGGAAACCTACACTAGAATCACTGGCAGTACCCTAGTGATCTTTCATATTTCATCAGTAACTCCATATAACTGGATAACTGGAGAAGTGAGCTCAAACATTTATTTGAGTGAAAAGTACCTAATGATTTTGTCTGAAGTGTTTGAAGTATCTAAACATAAGCATCTTCAACTTTTTTCTTTTTAGAGAATGAGTGCATATTGACAACAATGACGGGATGAGGACAAATAGAATTATGGTGAGAGGGACAAGTGAGGTTCCACCTACAACAAGTCACTGAGGGTATCCTTCAGCTATACTTAAGAGAGGGATCCAATAGACCTAAGAATATTAATAAACTCTAGAAAGTCTCTCTCTCTCTCTCTCTCTCTCTCTCTCTCTCTCTCTCTCTCACACACACACACACACACACATATATGGGTAGGAGGGACACTTCAACTCCCCCCTACAAAGATCAGGGAAGATGATGATTCCCCATATATGTACACACATTCCAAGAATATGTCATGGTAAAATTGCCAAAAATATGCTTATAAGGAATAAAATCTTAAAATAATCAAGAGTAAACCACATCATACCTTGAAGAAAATGCTAAAAGTAACTACTAGCTTCTTATCAAAAACAAGTAATACTTTCAGTCTTGCATGATCATAAAATAAAAAAAGCTCCTAACAAAATGTTATTGGGTTGAAATGGGTAGCATATAAAAACATAATGATTCAAAACCACATATAGTTTGTTTCTGAATATTTTTAATGGTTGGAAACAAATCAATGAAATAACTATTAACACACTAGATAATTGACATGTTGATAGTTGAAGAAAATAATATCCTAGAATACTACATTTCCTTATGATTAAAACTCCCAGGAGGCTAGAAATAGAAGAAAAAATTTTCAGTTTGGTAAAGGTATCAAAAAAAAAAAGCATATTTGAACTTATCCCTAAAGACTGGAGAAATCTAAAAATGCTTTTGTTCCTCAAAGCAGTGTTTTATAAGAGTTTCTATGTAGGACAATATTTCAAGAAAAAGAAGCAGAGGGGATTAGATTGGAAAGGAAAAATAAGTGATTTTTGATAGGTTATTTGAATGTATATGCAGAAAAGCAACAGGGACCAACAATTTACAAATATTAGAAACAATGAGTGACCTTTTAGTAAGATCGTAGGACATATGTTGACAACACAAAAGATCAAGTGTGTTTCAATGCATTTGCCATAAAAATTGAGAAAAGTCAAATTCTATTAGACAAATGTGTAATGATGTTTGAATGACTGTTTTCTTAAATCTGCACAGAAACTTAGTGCAGTGGAAATTTCAGGGAATCCATTAGGGTGACTGTAGTGAAGACTCCTAGCATTGCAGGATACAATATCTAAAATGGTCATTTTTTATGGCCAGGCAAGTTATAGAGTGGTGGGACTGGGTTACGACTGGTTGAACTGTTGGCTGAGGAGGTCCTGTGGAGATCTCTAAATAACCTAGGCTGATGGTAGGAGAGAAGGTCATCCTCCAAAAATGAACAGCATGGCCCCATTGCAGAGGAAAACTTCTCACCTCACTGAACATTGAGAGGGTGAACTGTGAGGGCTTGGAGCCTTCAGCCCAACATTCTATTCTCTTTGGCACAAGAAGGTAATCTGATGGCTGTCAAAAGAGAAGTATGGACACCAACACAATCACAAAAGCCTCCACCTAAATCTTTCCTGCCTGTAAAATGCACTTGGACAACGGTGGCACAGAACATGTGAGAATGGCCAACCAATATCTGGTTAACTTGAGGCCCACACTTTGGGAGGAAGCCCATGCGCTACACTGCCTGGATATCCAGGAACCAGAGACAGGACAGCCCAGAGTCTAGGGTAAAACCAAAAACATAGTTTAGAAAATCAATGAAATGATTCCTAAAGATATTATGCTATACTCATAGATTGGTGCCTTGTCCAGTCATCACAGGGCTTCCTATGGCAGCAGATGCCAGGACAGCCCAGAGTCTAGGGTAAAACCAAAAACATAGTTTAGAAAATCAATGAAATGATTCCTAAAGATATTATGCTATACTCATAGATTGGTGCCTTGTCCAGTCATCACAGCGGCTTCCTATGGCAGCAGATGTGAGTGGGTACAGAGACACACAGCCAGACAGAAAACAAAGAGTCTAAGTTGTAGGTCTTCATGGGTGTCCCTCCCCTTGGAGCTTGGGAAGCCCGTGACAGAAGAAGAGAAAAGACTGTAGGAGTCAGAGCGAATAGAGAATGCCAGGAGAACAGGGCACAGTGAATCAACTGAGCAGGGCTCACATAGGCTCACAGAGACTGAAACAGCAAGCACAGGACATGCATGGATCTGCGCCAGGTTTTGTGCATGTATGTTATGGCTGGTAACTTTGTATTCTTGTAAGACTTCTTAACAGGAGGAGCAAGTGTATCCTTGACTCTTTTGCCTGCTCTTGGGACTCCTTTCCTCTTATTGGGTTATTGTGTCCAGCCTCGATATGAAGGCTTTCACCTTGTCTTATTGTGTATTGTGTTGTTCTGTCTGGCTGTCATCTCTTGGGAGACCTGCTCTTTTCTGAAGAGGAAATGGAGAGGGGTGAATCTGGGAGAGAGAAGAGGTAGACAGGAACTATGTAGAGTGGAGGGAGAGGAAAGGGTTGGGATGTATTTTATGAGACAATAATCTATTTTTTAAAAAAGGAATGAAAGACAAGAAAAGAAATACTAACCCCTATAGTGTTACAAAGTGGGGCCTCTAGGAGATTTGATCTTAGAGGAGAGACCTAAGGGAACTCAATCATTTTCTCCTGCTTGTGAGCATACAACTAGCCAGCATCATTTATAACCCTTTGCTCACAAGACTCTAAACCAGCTGGCACCCTGACTGGATGCTCAGACTCCCCAACTGAAAAGTATATTTCTGGTGTTTATAAGACCCCTGTTCCAACAGCCCTGAGGGATGAGGTATATACTTTTGGTGTACAAAAGTGTTCCACAGTAGCCTGAAATGGAGTATAGCAAAGGTTTATTTATTTGGGGATAAACTCACAGAAAGAGTAGCCATTTGTAGTCCTCTATGTACACTGGAAACTGAAACCAAATTCAGCAGCCAAGAGACCTACCCATGCTTTTTGTCTGTGTTTACAGCACATAAGACCATGCCCAAAGTGGGCTGGTAATTTAAAGGCTATTGGTTGGAGGAGTTCCCACAGCAGTATAAGATTGGAATACAGAAATATTTAAAACATTGAGACAGAACTACAGAGAACTACAGATCCAGATTACTTGAGCAGTTTGAGTTTATAACACTATATGAGATGACAATTATTCCTATAGACCCATAGATTCTGAGTAATTCTAACTAAAATGTCTCAAAAAGCTTTTTTTTTTTTTTTGGTTAGACTACCACAAAGATTCTCTGCTATATAAATGGTAGTCATGTGAAATTATTTGAGATTACATTTTAACTAAAGTAAATTGAGTAAAATATTAGCCTTGCCTAATTACAAGAAACTATCTCTTTCTCAAAATACCTTAGAAACTACAGTTTAGGAAGTGTATGTGCGTAGTTGGGTACAAAAGGTAGGCCAGAGACTGTGAGGACCTCTATGGACACCTTAGGTTGATTTGAGGAACCACCAGTGTTTCTATTTTCCTAACTCCCTCTGGAACTTCCAACCTTTACAGGGGGCAAGTGCAGTTTTGTCAGATAGCCAGTTGGAAACAGTAAGAGTGTGTGTGTGGTCCGGTCCCATGTGCTCCTTTGAGAAGAGCTGTAACTCCTGCCATAGCCACTCAGCTGAAAAACACATCATGCATGTTGCAAGCTGTAGGAGGAAATACAGACTGGTTGCTCTTATCCAAAAAGAGCAATGACATAGTAATAAAACATTCCTAGGAGTGCAGTTGTTGGTAGATTTCCCCATTTAAAAACTCCTCATTTTATGAGATATTCTATGTTGCTTGTTCTGCAGTTTATAGGGTGATAAATTTGAAATTTTGACTTCTACCTACTGTTTGGAAGACATGAGATAGCCAAAGACAGGGTCGACTCACTGTCTTTATTACAGCTATAATTTCTCTCTCAGGAGTTGGTATACTGGAAAGAAAAAAAGAATTGCAACTTGTGGTTTACTAAGGGAGGGTTGCAAAGAACTCTGAGTTAAGCCATATATCACAATGGGAGCATGTCCGTGTGGTTGTGTGACTATATGTGTGACTTAATCATTGGTTTGACTCTGTCCACAAAGAAAAGTCATTGATCCCTACCATGTCTTCATTTAAACTTTCAACTAAAGAATGACAACTGAAAGGCATTAAAATGGCACTGGAAGTTACTCACACATCTAGTTTATCAGGCTCACTTTCAGAGGTAGACATTAACTTTTTAAGTAATGGGTATCATTTTGTGCTTTAACATGCCAGCTGCCAGTATTGATTGCATAGTGCCTCCTGATGTTCAAATCATAAAAACAACATTGCAAATGTTAGCTCTCATGAGGAACTCCTTAAGAGAGTCATGTTAGTCACTTTCCAGCTAAGGAATGATATAATCTTTGCTGATTCTCACTTTACTGCTTTGTTTTTTAAGTGAAATAAGTTCTCACCTGCAGACTGACACCAGAGCAAGAGACAAGATATTCTGTTTGTTTTCTGATTAACTGCATTTGGGTAGTAACTCTCAAACTTTATCATTTTTCTATCTTTCTATCTCCTAAAGTTTCTTGAAGAGCCTCAGAGATTTTATTTGTGTAGTTCTATCTATTGATATTGACTGTACTGGGAATTAAAATTGACAAAACCTTAAATATATGTATTGGTTCATTTAGTATGTAAACAATAAAACTGGAGGAGGTGGCGCAAACCCCAGAACTTGGAAGGCAAAGGCAGGCAGATCTCTGTGTGTTTGAGGAGAGCCTGGTCTACAAAGTGAGTTCCTAGACAGGCAGGACTGGTTACACAGAGTAAACATGTTTTAAAAAATGGAAAAACAAAAGACAAACAAGCAAAAACAACAAATTCATTATATGCTGATATGTTTATTTAAAATAACCATATTTACTGAAACAAAATTTTAGTGAGAAAATAGCATCACTTTATGCTTTTGTAATCTCTCCTGTGATTGGCTTGGTCAGAGAGTTGGCTTCCCTTGATTTTTCACTCAATCTGTTGTAATATGCTGTTTTGTTTGAAGCATTTAAAAAATAAACATATCCACAGTATTGGTTATAAAAATGAAGGGGTATTTCTTCTTTTCTTTTCTTGACTTTTTAAGACACTGTTTCTACAAGTAACCCTGTATGGAGACCCAAAAATATGAGCCTATTCCACCTTGTCTGAAGGTCAAAGAATTTTAGCTTGTCCAAAGTTTTTGACAACAACTGTGGTTACACACCCTGACACAGGGTGTGGTTACTTGGTGCTTTGGACATTAAGATGGCCCATACAGGGAGATCTCCTCCATCCTGACCAGAGGTCAGAGAATTCAAGCATACTTCTGCTCCTTCCTTTAAATTAGGAGTTTTGACATAGGGAGTGGCTGCCTTCAGGATTCTTGGTCTATGGGGGTGTTCACTGCTTAAACAACAGATTACTTTTCTCAAGAACTGATGGCTTGTAACTGTTCTGGTTGTCCTTTGTATCATGATAAAGCAGTCTTTTGCCCTCTTCCCTATGTTGTATTGGGGTAAAAATGTGTATGGAAGATTAAGCACAGGCGAACTCAGAACTCAGAAGAATTCAGCATTCAGTATTCTCTGAGTTGCTCTCCTGTGTTTCTGTGATTCTTTCATCTCTCTGTTTCTCCTACCTAACATTTCTAATCCTCACATCCCTACCATTGAACATACAAACCTGCAGTGAATAGGAGCCTCCCCAAAGTCACTCCAGAAAGGTGACTCCCAACATACAGCAGTCCAATGTGGTGTCACTTACAACATATAGCAGTCCAATGTGGGGTGGCTCATGACAGCCCTGGCTGGCCAAGAACTTGCTCTGTAGACCTGGCTGGCCTTGAACTCACAGAGATCTGTCTGCCTCTGCCTCCTGAATGCAGGCATTAAAGTTGTATGCCGCCACTACCTGGTATGACGGAGCATTTTAATAGCAATTGTAGACTTATTTCTTTGATACTACATCAAAGTTTGACAGGTATGACAAATGGCAGCTTTGAAAAGGTCAATTGCATGGAGCAATCTGAAAACATTACTGAGCAGCTTGTAGTCTATTCCTCAAAATTCAGTGGTCTTCCACTTCAAGCAGATTTCCACTCATGCATGATTTTATCACTGTGTTAATTTATTAAATATCCACCCCCAGTTTTGAAGAGTTTTAATTGTTGTTATATTTTATACTAAAACACAAAAATCACATTTGATAATATCACCACTAATTTCATCAGAAAAATCTGTAAGAATTGGAGTGAGTTAAGCTTTCTAAATTTCCACTTTTCTCTAGAAAGGTCAAGTTTTATCACTGGCAATGAATTCACCCTTTTTTTCCATGTTGACATTTTCACTGATGTTGCAAAAGCAATGATGGGTAAAACAAGACCAAAGTAGTGACAGCAAACTGCACTAATTGTTCCCAGGATCTCCACTGCCTTACATTCATAATAAACACATAGAAACAAATACAAAAACTTCCATTGAACCAGGTCCACAGTGAAACAATAAAAGCTAACCCTTTATTGAGTCTGAGTCCTATTGTATATTAAACATATTCTATGTGTTCAAATAAAAAGTGGGACTGTTAAAAATCTGTGGCTTCACAAAGCACTGGTCTGTTGGTGGTCCCCGCAAACAGTACAGCCAGCAGAGCATTGACCCAAGAGAGGTGAGAAGGAAATCTGTTTTGACATGACTCAGTAGACAGTGTTGGTTCAAACTTGAAGAGACTGATACTGGGTAGCTTATTTAAGGCATATTTAAGCACAGCACAATTTAGAAAAAGTTTCCTGATGAATTTTAACTCAATCCCATATGCACAAAATTTAAGACATGATTACATCAAAACTCTTATAAAGTACAAGTGTCATCTTCCATAAAGATAGGTTCTATAGATAAACTGAGGAAGCAGGCTCAAAGTAAACAAAGTACATGATAAGGTTCTGGAGAGAATAGTGCTGTAGACGGAAATGACTCAAAATAAGAAACGACTCAAAATAAGCGTTTGGGGGAACCCATGGGTCCTGGCCAAACAGAGCAGATGTATTCAGGCTATTAATCACATGCTTTCCCGGCTTTCTGAGAAGTAACAGGTTATTTACCTCTCTCTTTGAAGAGACAGTGTGCATTTAACACTCATGATTTCCCTAGTGCTTGTCTGTGAGCACAAAGACCTACATGCGTCTTACACTTGCCTTCTCCAAGGAAGGACAATGAATCCCTTGAATTGTGAGTGGTAGTGACATGTTTTCATGGAATCTAAGGCAGAAAGGCATATTGATATTTTCACATTTGAATATTTGTATTACCTTTTCTTTAAAATGAAGCAAATGAGATGTTCACTCAAGGGTAGCAACCATTAAACAAGGAAGCAATTTTATGAAAATAGCTTTGACTTTATGGACCATTGAGTGTTTGTGTTACTTTCAGCACTGCTTCAGTCCAATTACAGCTTCTGTCTACATTTGTAGAACACTTATTATAGTATAGCAGCGTTGATCATACTGTTATCATCAGAGAATCTTGGTCTTAAAAGAGCAAAGAACTCAGATGGGTTGTATTTGATCTGAAATCAGAAGTTCTGTTGTGGCAATTCATTCAGCCAATGGTCTTTTCGATACCAGTTTGCTAGGGTGTGGTCTGAGGTACTATAAGACAGACAAGAAGCGTGCTCTGCCCCTTTTTCCTTTCACTTAGTTGGTGGTCAGAGTTTGGTTCACAGCTCCCAGTGCTCACAGAGCAGAGGAACACAGTGGTTCTCTTATTGTGAGAGCTCCCTAATAAACATTTGTTATCCTTTTTTTGAACTCTCGTGAATCTTCCTTTAATGACACAGCAAAGTTCCTAAAGAACAAGAGTACTTTCCATCAGTTTCTGGATGAAGGTTCTATGGTGATATTTAAGATATTTATCAGTTTTACTACAGAGCAAGGCCAGTCCGGACACCCTCTCCTCTATTGCATAGGGTCTTAGCTGGGGTCATCCTTGTGGATTTCTGGGAATTTCTCTAGAGCCCGATTTCTTGTTAACCCCATAATAACTCCTTCAACCAAGATATCTCTTTCCTAGCTCTCATCTCTGTCTTTCCTCCATCTCAACTATCTCATTCCCTCAAGCTCTCCTTGCCCCCCCTTCTCTCCTCCTCTTTCCCTTCCACCCTCCCTTCTCCCCCACCCCCAAGTTCCCAATTTTGTCAGGTGATCGTGTCTATTTTGACTTTTCAGCTGGAGCCTTCATCCAGCAACTGATGGAAACAGGCAAAGACCCACATCGGAGCACTAGACTGAGCTCCTAAAATCCAGTTGAAGAGTGGGAGGAGTGAGAATATGATAAAAGAGATCAAGACCATGATGAGTGAACCCACTGAAACAGTCTACCTGAGCTAATGGGAGCTCACCAACTCCAGCCAGACTAAGAAGGAACAAATAGGTCCAAACTAGTCCCTCTGATTGTGGTTGACAGTTGCAAGGCTGGGGAAGACTGAGGGTCATTGGCAGTGACATCAGGATTTATCTCTACTCCTAGTACTGACTTTTTGGGAACCTATTCTCTTTGGATGGATACCTTGCTTAGCCTAGATACAATAGACAGGGCCTTGGACTGTCCCCAAAGCAACGTGCTTTACCATCTCTGTGGAGTGAATGGGGAGTAGGGTAGGAGGGTATGTGGAAGGAATGGGAGGAGGAGAGGGAGTGGGAACTTGGATTGGGATGTATAATGAAAAAAGACAGCTTTTCTAAAAATAATTATTTAATAATTATTTTAAAAAATTAACAAGAGTGGTATAAATGACCTAGATTAGACCCATGTTGCCTGCAACAATAAAGCTACTCTGAAGCATGCAAATTTCCTGTGACTTTGAAAGAAACTAAAAACTATGACAAAACCATGTCATCCTTGATCAGAGACCTTTGCATGCTTATAAACATGACAACTAGTTTGACCTTATACTTGTGTTGTGAGTGTCACTGAGAGAATGAACTCCACTGGACAGGCATAGGATGGGTTCAGCAAAACAAGCTGTTGTCAGTGTGATTCTTGAAACTAGAAAGCTTTGTTCAGCCAATACTAACTGCTGTAATTAGGTTGTGGCACTGGGACCCAAATATGATAGTCAAGGAATTCTTTATCTACTTACTGCACTTTCTCTCTCTCTCAAATGTAAGGTTTTACATATCCCGTAGTAGACAACTATATAGGTGTGGATGATATCATATTTATGATTCTGCCTCTGTCTCTGTCTCCTGAGTAAGGGATTCATGGATACTAGAAATCCACTGACTGAGTTAAATTCCTCAGCCTCCAAATCCACTATTTGGTGTTTCTTTAGAAATGTTTTGCCCCTTGGGATCAGGAGTTAGGCAAGGTTTTTTTGTTTTTGTTTTTTTTTCCTTTCTTTCTGTGACCTTGTTGTTTAGAGTAAGTCAATATTTATCTACCTTGTTGTGCTTTGTAATTCTCAGGTCAATGATCAGAAATCCTCAACAACTGACCTAAACTGTCATTATGATAATTCAGTATTGAATCTATCTTTTCCTCAAAGATTGAGGAGCTATGTTTTAAAGATTGCCTATGATACCCATGTAACTACTACTTGCTAGAATCAAGCTTCCATGCAGCTTGAAGAAAGCATCTAATTAATCCTCCTTGACTCATCCCATCAACTCCAGGATGCCCTTGCATACAAGATCTACAGTTCAACAATTCTGTTGAGTGCAGTCAGGACATACAAAGTTTTGTGAAGAGTTAGAGTTCTCATATCTGTCTGGTCTCCCTTTCCAAAGTAGCATGTTGCTAGAAGTTTCTTTCTACTCAACACACAGTTAAAGATTCTTTCCACTAAAATGATGTCTATTTTTTCTAAGGTTGAGGTACCTCACAGTATTTCTAGATAGAGATGCTAAACAGGTTATAGTCAATTTTTTAAATAAAATCTTGTTTGTTCTCAGTAACATCGTGTCTCATATATGTTGGTTTTGTTTTCATTTGTCCATATGGTGCAGCTGAGCTTGACCATGTCTTTAGGTACTACAGTAGTTGCTTTCAATTTGAGAATGGACTAAAATTCCATGCCCATTCTTCTGTCTGTTATCAGTCAGCAGTGGTGAGGCAGTAACCAGCTCTGGGATTAGACTTAATCAACATTCGCAGAACCATGAGCATGGGAATGGAGAATGCTCATCTTAGAAAGGATGAGGGTTGCTCAGCATAACTCTGTTTGTTCCCAGACTTAGCTATATATTTATCACTCAGGCGAGTACATGCTATAATCAAATGCTACCTACTTCATATAATACATGCAAAGCTGTGTGTAGTAGTTCATGCCTGCTGCAACATGACTTGGGAGGCTGAAGTCAGGGGATTTTGAGTTAAAGACTGACCCCAAGGAATATTATTTCAGGAACTAGGTGATTGAGCTTTTCTGTACCACTCCATAAACAGGAAAAATATTTCTTTCTTTCTTTTTAACTCATCTGAAATCCTTCAGACATTGTCTGCATCTTCTTTTCTCTTAATTCTTTTGTTTGTATTTCTTTTTTAAAAATTATTCTCTCATATATTACATCACAACTGTAGTTTTCCCTCTTTTTCCTACCCCTGTCTCTATCCCCCCATCTCCCCACTCCACCCTAAGATTCACCCCTTTCTACTCACCTCATAAAAGAGAAGGTCTTCCAGGGAAATAAACCAAACATGACATAATACGCTACAATAATACCAGGTACATACCAGTAGAAGGCACAGGGTCACACAGCAGCCGAAAGATTCAGAGACAGTCCCTACTCCCACTGTTAAGAGTTCAACAAGAACACCAAGCTACTTAAACATAAGGTATTAGGTAGAGGATCTAGGTTTGAACTCTACAGGCTCCCTAATCTCTGTGAGGCCCCATGAGTCCCTATCCTCTCTGGTTTCTCTGATCCTTCCTCCCTGTTCTCCAAACGACTCCCCGAGGTCAGCCTGTTTGGCTGCAGGACTCCGCATCTTCTCCCATCAGTTGCTGGATGAAGTCTTTCTGGTATGTTTGATGATGATTCTGCTAGGCTCTAATCCCAGAACACTTTTCAGCCGGGATAAGCTGTACAGTAATGTTTTGTGGCTTGGTTAGTGTCCCAGTCCCTCCAGCTGAGGCATTACCTGGTTACATAGAAGATGGCCAGTTCAGGCTCTGTGGGATCTTCTGACACTTCATTTTACATTTCAAACTTTAATCAGCAGATGTTTGTCTCCTGTGTGTTTCTCATCATTTACAAGTGCCAGTTTGTGGTTTTAATATCATCTGAAATGTCAGATCTCCAGCACAGCTCTAATTTTAGTTCCTTTCTGTCTTTGTTGCATTGCTTATCAACAAGGTACAAACATTCTGCTGCTTAGGTAAAGACGGAAGAAGCACTTTCCAACTTTACCTTCTAAGTTCATCACGCTCCTATAAGGACACTTGAATTGTTTATTATCACTATTTATTATATTGTTTTTATTTTTGGAGAAATTGCTACTTTAGTTTCTAGGATTCATTATAAACAAAGAGGGAAAATAGAGAAACCACAGCAGACACTAGAGAGAAATGAAAAGTAATAGAGTGTCAGGGTAAAAGGAGAATTTAAATACACATAAATATGTACAATTACATGAAAATTTATTTTTTTAAATCTAATTGGAGGTTATGTTGTCCCTGTGAGGTCTATGCTTGGTGTTATGAGCAGACATTAGGTATTGGAAATAGCCTTCTTACAAGACTTTCTGGCTTCATGAGTCATATTCCTGTACTCCCGTTCTGTCGAAGGCTGTAATCTGTGTGCAAAGTGGTTCAGTCAAATGTTGGCTTATTTTTTCTTTATAGGGTGATCTAGTAAGTGTCTCATGATATCCCCATGTCCGAGGTCCCTCTCATCCTCTCACTCATCTTTGCCTTCTTGCTTTCATTTCCTGTTGAAAACCTCACAACTTCAGCTCTCACTTCCTATCTGTCCTTCAGAGCAGAGAACTAGAAAAGATCAGAAGTTATTTTGTTTTGTTTTCTATTATCAGAGATAGGGTGAGAAATTCATGGTGTTCCACCCACATCCCATAGGCCACAATCACTTCCTGATGTTACTGACCCCCCTCCCCTGCTGCCCTGTCCTACAAAAGGGGGAACAGTGAAACAGCATTCCTAGTGAGCACATGAGAACCTTCGGTGAATAATAATGGGAATGCTGGGCGAGCAGCTAGCCTAGGAAGATTCAGAGCAGTAGAAGGAATGTTTGGAGAGCAGCTGCCTAAGATATTGCCTTAATTCTCTTGAATGGGATTGTCATTTATTCTTTTATCTGACCTTGTCTCTGTGTAGCTCAAGCGTTCAATTTTTTTTTCTTTTTTATGAGACCCCCTGATACCTTTCTAGTTAATCTCGGGGTATTTATCAGAGTCTCTAGCATGATTTGCAAACACTTTAAAATAAAATGCCCAGTCTTTTCGATTTCACTTCCAAAGCTATGGGTCAGAGCTTCCTCATTTTATTTGCTGTACCCATTATAACAATACAGATGCCTACCTTGTATACACACGTTTCCTAGAATACCAACATAGTTTAGTCATAGTATTTTTTTCAGTTTTAGGGAATTTTATCCCATGAACCCTCAGCAACACTGACAACAGCTTTGAAAACAGTTTTGTTCTTTGGACTTTCAGAAAGCTCTATACTCTCTCTGGAAGTCTCAAATGCTTTCAGCAGTTGTCTTCACTGGAGGTCACTAAGGGAGGTCTTCATGTCAGGTGCTTTCTAGGTTAAGTGCATAGTTGTCGATGTACTTTAATCACACGCCCTTGACTGAATGTTTTTGAATCATCAGAGGACCCATGCAAGGTTCAAATGGAGAATTTTCCCTCTAGTCATTGTTACTATTCTAGGATGGCTGATGGTCAAGGGAGGACTGATGTGATGCTTTGGACAAGAGCTCTGAATTAGTAATTATCTTTATAAGTAGGGCAACTATTGGGTGGAAAATCATGATTCTGGAAAGAGAATGGGGACCTGGGCAGCACTTGTCAAATACCGACATTCCGCACCTGATGGTTTATTGCTTCAAAGCCTCAGAGACATTTGAAGTCATGTCAATGATCAGGGCATTTCTAGACTCTGATATCCAGTTCTTCTGTGCCATGTCATAGGACATTGCCCCTAGTACCTTTTTTTTGTTTGAGCAGAAAGTTATTTATTCTTCACCACCTGCCTCTTATACCTGGCAAAACTGAATTACCAAGAAACTTTACCATCAGAAATAATGGTTGGTGACTTTGTAATCTGTAGTTATCTGTACCAACGGAGAGTATTAAAGAGATTTTGTGAAGCCACTGATGAGTCTTTATGACTATTTTATTTTTGTTTTAATTATTCCATTTTAATTTTTGGGTGGTGCTAAAGATACAGGGTCTTAGACATGGAACACAAATCTGTCAGCGACTTACGCCCCCAGTTGTCCAATAAATGACCGTATATTTTCTAAAACATTGAATGCCTTGACCTCCTCCTCTTCTGAACTTAAAATGTATTTTGTTGTACACATTATATCATTATAATTGCTTTATATAATTAACCTGGAAGAAAAAGAAGGTGAGTAATTTCAGAGTCATCAGGATATGTATTTAATTCACCTTAGTGACTTTATTTAGTAAAAACAGGTCTTCCAAATACAGAGAGATGAATCACTTCACAGGTTTTCTTAATTGCATTTTACTCCTGAGTGCAGTTAAAAGCAACAGAATCAAACTGTTCAGTGCTTAAGTTCTCAATTTTTTTGTGGTAGGAACTGGGTGGAGTCCTGCACTTTAGAAGAAGCTTTTAAAAGAGTCACACTTTTCTTTCTTACACCCTCCAAATTCCAGACTCATACATATGAGACATTGAAATCTTTAAAAGATAAAGAAGCAAAAACAGCAACTAAGTTAATCCCCCAGATAATGTTAGAATGTAGTCAGAATAGAATTGAACATTTTTATGTATTTATGAAACATTATTTAAATTTAAGCAATCAGTTTTCATGAACTTTAACACTGTTCAATGTAGAAGTTGTACATTGGTTGCTTAGTAGAGGGTTATATTAATTATACTTATGGTAGCCATGATAAATATTGATAGTTTACTTAATGTTGTCTCTTCTACAATTATGGTTTTTAGAACAAGAAATAGTCAGATCCCAGAGTAAAGGCTGGAAGAGGAAGCAGTAAGATTTAATGTGTTACTCAATTATTGTGATCATTATTTAATAATTGGTTCTCCAGATGACAATGATAATATTCCCTCAACACCCATTTTCTTTCTTTTTTAGTAATAAAACTTTCAATTGCTAGCTAGGAACATATGTTCCTAGGGGAAAAACACAAAATTCCAAAGCCTTATTCACAGTTGGCATGATCATATAATTAAATTTCAAACAGTGTTATAAGATCAGAAGTGGTGTAGGTTCTTTTTCAGAAAGGACTCTTAAAAGGAAGGTATATTCACTTTTATGCTTTCCTCTTCTCTTAGCCTCCATCAAGACAATTTGAAGAAAGAAAAGAGGCTATTTCTATCTCTAAAGCTATTGCCAGTAGTTGGAATAGTCTGATTTCTTCAGAACTGTAGAGTCGTCATATTAATTTAGTTTCACAAGAGAAAAGACAATTTGTAATTTGAATTCTAATTGGTATTAATAATAATAACCTGGAGTTCAATATTGGGGCAAATGCTGAAAGATCAGAGAAGTAAAGGAGTCAGCCACTAGAGAGATGTTTTACCTCTACTGAATCCTCACATCAAAGTGGGCAAGATCCTGTCTCTATGAATCCTCAGACTGGTTGATTGCCTTGAGCTTCTGTTTCCTTCCACCTTATATTCCTCTCTCTGCCCAGTCATATCCCTTCCTGTCTCCACCTCCCTAGGGCTGGGTTTAAAGGTGTGTGACTACCAAGTACTTGAATTAAATGTGTGAACCATCCCCACCTGTCTCTGTTTCTCTTTTAGACTAGATCAATCTTGTGTAGCACAGGATGGGGCCTTAAACTCACAGAGATCCATTTGCCTCTGCCTCTTGAGTGCTGGGGTTAAATTTGTGTACCAGCACTGCCTGGCTCTATGGCTAACTAGTGGCTAGCTCTGCACTCTGATCTTGAGGCAAGCTTTATTTGTTAGAACACAAACAAAATATTACTACAACAGTTCTTTCTTGCTTCAGCCACACTATGTGCATCGTGTCTCATAAAGTAAACTGAACTCGTCATTCCTTGTATTGTAATTAGAAGAGTCTCCCTGAGTATATAAATACACTTGGGAAACTATTAGCTCTAAGAAAGCCTATACTGTGTTGATGAAAGTCTCTTGTATGTATCCTTTACCAACACTCTTGTGTCTTTTGATATATTTTGGTTTTACTGGTTGTCTTGAGATGTCCTCTTTGCTGTCTTGAAGGGTTATGACTAAACCAAGAGCAGACTATCTGATAAGATCTGCTGCCTCAAACATCAAAACTTCTGTAAGACTCTCAGATGTTACATCTTCAAGGTCCATGATTTCATATGGGTTCTGAACACTATTCATGAAGACTAAGTTTATCAATGGACTGGATTAATGTTACATATCAATTCAAATGATTTTAACAACAAAGTTAGTTTGGAGTTATTACATTGGACCATGTATTCAAAAATTGTACAGGCATTTTGAGAAAAAGAAGAAATTGTACTGAAATCAAAAAATACACATTTGGGACCTACACTGACTCAGTTAAAAATAGTTAAAAATAGTGAAATTATCCAAAGGTCTTTAACAGGAAAAAATTAACTCTCAGCGTGTTCTTAGGTCAATATTCATTACTGCTGCATAGAAATCAAGAGCCTGAGATATGGCATGGGTGTACTGGGAGAGAGATGGGGGGAAGAGGAGTCCTCTCACTACATTCAAAGATTTTATTTTTTGAATGTGTAGACACTTTTTTCACAGGCTACTGTGAACTTTAGAAGAAATCATGGTCTCAATTCATGTACAAACACCAGAAGAACTCATGTACAGCAGAAAATATGACCTCTGATTCTATAAAAATACTGTGAACAGGCCGGGCTGTGGTGGTACACGTCTTTAATCCCAACACTTGGGAGGGAGACAGGTGGAGCTCTGTGAGTTTGAGGCCAGCCGGGTCTACAGAGCAAGTTCTGTGTCAGCTTCCAAAGCTACAGAAAAGCCCCACTCAACATGCCCCCACCCCCCAAAAAAGATACTGGGAACAGAAAATATTCACAAAGGAAGAAAGTATGTTAAAGATTTGACACTCAACTCATAGAAAGGACGCTTTAGACATAATTCAAAGCATCAGTGGAACTGTATCTCACCCTCAGAAGGCTGGACAAAATAGCATGAATGAAGATGCACAGTGGTCTTTGTTTAAATGGAGTAAGGCCATGAGCAGACTTTGCATGATGAAAGACAATAAAAATTATAAATGCTTTTACTGTTGGTTGAAGTTCTAAGTAACTAATCAAATTACATTGATGATTAAGTATTCACAGCTTTGACTAACTCAAGTCATTGAGCAATGCAAACAGTTTATTGGTGAGAATGTTTAGAAGACAGGAGGAGATATTTCCCCAATTTGACTTAGACATATCTTTATGCTTTACAGATATCTTGTAAATTATGCTAGTCTTACAACTTATAGGTCCTAAAAGTGAGGGAAGTGATTAATTTGATTGGGAATTTGGCTCTGAAGTAAAAAATTGTCTTGAAAATATATGGAAATAATGAAGTTTCTATTCTAAGAAATAATCTCCCCAAAGTAATCCTATCGTTATGGGGACTAGGGAAGCAAAATTTTGATGATATTTCCCCTAAGACTCCCAAGAATAGAGAATGTCTATGATAATGGAGAAATTTCAGGTTAAAATTATCAAATAAAGAACAGGTGGGGTCAGGGGACTAGAGAAGAAATACAAAATTCCTAACTGAATTTTAGACTTTATTTTATTGAAATGATCAGAAATACATTGTTAATATTTTAATAAGAGAATAAGACAATTATATCAATTCTTTAAGTCATAGGTACTAAAAGCCTGATTTCAGACCATAATTTAGCTCAACTGTCTTTTACTAAATCCTATATTTCTCAGAATGAAAAAGATGTGTAAATGACCAGAGTGATACACCCTGCTGTAGTCTGAAAGAATTTATCTCTTCAAGCAGACACAGTTCTGCAAATGTTCTTTCTCCCAAGTTTTCCATGGTTTTATACAAGGTAAATTTCCTAGTTAGTTATTTAAAACCTGTTCCATATTAACTGTCCAGTATTTGAAGCATGGAAAATTCTTGCTATGTAAATATATGAAATGTTCCAAGTTTGTGATTTTTTTGTGATTTTGATTTTTTGATATTTGCTATTTAATTTGTTCCTTCACAATATTGTCTTAGTATATATTAACTTCAAATTCTTCCTGTGTTAACATTTTATTTTATTCCTTTCTCTTTATACATCACTGATTCAGTGGCTAAATTAATATTAGCATTGAAACTTCTTCCTTTGGGTTAGTAATCTACTTTTTTTTTATATTAGTTCAAAAAAATGACATAATATAGTTAGGTTGTTACTATTTTTTTGGGGGGATGTAGCCCAGCTTTATTTGGCAGTATGTTCCCCCACTATTTTGTCTCTTTCAATTTAAAGTAGTCCTGAGCAAGAGTCTATAAATTTCCATTCTTCCCATATTAAAGAGTAGAAGAAAAAAGTGATTAAATATTATTATGAAAACTTTGTAGAAAACAAATGACCACCTCTCACTGTCTATGTGGTGTGAGTATTCAAGTTCAGCTCTGGGAGGCTCGTCATCCACATAAATTTAAAAAGATCTTCCTACATCCTCCAAGGCTGGAGAGAGTAGTTTTCTACTGTGGGAGTAAAGAGATGAGATCAAACTATTATCAGGTGAAGCCACATTCAAGCTGGATTTCAAAAATATGTCTGCTTTCAAAAGGCTCCTCTAGAGGAAAAGGGGCTATAAATTTCCTAAATAAATAATATTGTTCCATTCCATGTCTGTATCACAAAGAGATTACTGTACCATTCTGGCACTTAGAAAATGGGAAAAGTCCAAACATATAAACTGCCTAATCCATACTGGATCATGACAGATTGATTTGGAAATCCTGTTTTCTCCTATCAGATGCTGCTGCTGAGATGGATTATTCCACATTTTTTTATACTGGCTCTGAAGCCCCTGACTCATGTTACTGAGAGTAGAAAAGCATTTTAGTAGTTCTAGAAGGTGTATGACAGAATGCTTTAAAGGAAGCTTTTATCATTCCTTCCTTGAAGTGATATTTTGTGTTGCCTCAGAGATAGGCTTGGATTTATTAACTTTTTAAGATATGAAATATATTGTAACTGTTTCCATACTCGTACATTTTATTATTATTTCATTCTGAATACCTAAAACAAAAGTATCAGCTTTGAAATTACAGAGTTCTAATGATTGGTATCTATCAGCATTCAATTACTCCTGAAGAGAAGCTTGAATTACCCTAGGATTTGAAAACTTGCTGGAAGTTGTTTCCTGACCTGGCAAATTAATACTTTAATGTGAATATTTATGGCCATGTTTTTAGTTATTTTATTACATTATCCTTAATCAACTGCTTTCTTACAACTTAAAAATGATAACAGGAACTGGGTGGTGGTGGTGGCACACGCCTTGAATCCCAGTACTTAGGAGGCTGAGGCTGGCAGATCTCTGTGATTTCAAGGCCAGCCTGATATACAGAGTGAGTTCCAGAACAACCAAAACTACACAGAGAAACACTGTCTCAAAATACAAAAAAAAAAAAAAAAGAAAGAAAGGAAAATGTAGCATGATTAATTAAAACACAGATACAGAAATTGAGGTTCAACCTCAAGGTCAGAAAAGCAAAATAGCTAACCACCAACTCATACCTCTACCTCAGTCAGAAATGACGATTCTGCCTCCAGGAATCTCAGGATGAAATTGTATGTGAGAGCTATCTTCTTCTATTTTATATTCCTTTCTAGTTCTGATATTAACAGCATAGACTTCTACTGCCTGGTTTCTATGGCTACTGGGATTAAAGGTGTGTGTCAGCACTGCCTTGTCTGTAAAGCTGATCAGTGCAGCTGTTTTACTCTCTGAACTTCAAGCAAGTTTTATTTATTAAAACACAAATGAAATACCACTACAGCCAATGATAGCCTTTGCTGGAGAGGTTGTGGAGAAAGGGGTACACTCACCCATTGCTGGTGGAAATGCAAACTTGTGCAACCACTTTGGAAAGCAGTGTGGCGGTTTCTCAGGAAATTCAGGATCAACTTACCCCTGGACCCAGCAATATCACTCTTGGGAATATACCCAAGAGATGCCCTATCATACAACAAAAGTATATGCTCAACTATGTTCATAGCAGCATTGTTTGTAATAGCCAGAACCTGGAAACAACCTAGATGCCCTTCAATGGAAGAATGGATGAAGAAAGTATGGAATATATACATATTAGAGTACTACTCAGCAGTAAAAAACAATGACTTCTTGAATTTTGTATGCAAATGGACGGAAATAGAAAACACTATCCTGAGTGAGGTAAGCCAGACCCAAAAAGAGGAACATAGGAGGTACTCACTCATATTTGGTTTCTAACCATAAATAAAGGACATTGAGCCTATAACTCGTGATCCTAGAGAAGCTAAATAAGAAGGTGAACCCAAAGAAAAACATATAGGCATCCACCTGGATATTAACCTTCATCAGGTGAAGAAAGGAGACAGAGACAGAGACCCACATTGGAGCACCGGACTGAAATCTCAAGGTCCAAATCAGGAGCAGAAGGAGAGAGAGCACGAGCAAGGAACTCAGGACCGCGAGGGGTGCACCCACACACTGAGACAATGGGGATGTTCTATTGGGAACTCACCAAGGTCAGATGGCCTGGGTCTGAAAAAGCATGGGATAAAACCGGATTCACTGAACATAGTGGACAATGAGGACTGCTGAGAAGTCAAGAACAATGGCACTGGGTTTTGATTCTACTGCACGTACTGGCTTTGTGGGAGCCTAGGCAGTTTGGATGCTCACCTTACTAGACCTGGATTGAGGTGGGTGGTCCTTGGACTTCCCATAGGGCAGAGAACCCTGATTGCTCTTAGGGCTGACGAGGGAGGGGGACTTGATGGGGGAGGGGGAGGGAAATGGGAGGCGGTGGCGGGGAGGAGGCAGAAATCTTTAATAAATAAATAAATAAATAAATAAATTTAAAAATAAAAAAAACAAAACAAAACAAACAAAGAAGAAATACCACTACAGAAAAAAACATGGAAAAGAATACTCCCTGTACTATATTCAACTATTACATTGTAAAGTAAATGCTATTTTCCACACACCACCATTAGCAGAACCAATAAGCAAATTCAGCAGCATGCCCATGGCTATGGGTGATATGTGATTAGGGCAGTCTGATTAGGTAGTTCATGCTGTAATTCCTTTATAAATCACCAAAAGAAGTGCTGTATTCTCTCTTCAAACTGCAAATGCATCGCAGATAACTGCGTTGTTCACCTTTCCTTGTTTGCTAACTGTAAAGGATCTCAGATTATGTTTTTCTAGGGGATAAATTGTTATTTTTCAGCAATATTGTCTCTTTATGGGGCCACTGCGCTGGTACTAAATCATAGTTACATCACTAATACTTGGAAGTACTAGCTCAGGGCTGGAAATGCTTGAGAAGGGATGAAGTTTCAGTTCTTGTTCCCAATCTTGTTTTTCTCTCTCTCAAATTCATGGCCTCTGGTCTATTTCTCTTTCATTGTTTTCTTCAAATATTTGTATATGTATATTCATAAATACATAAATAAAATATGATCAATTGCAAAATCTATTTAGCTATAAAGAAAAATGAAATTATGAAATAAGAATAAAAATGGATGATCTGGAAAGTGTTATATTGCTTAATATAGCAATCAATAGCATCTCATTTTCTTTTATATGTAGATACTAGCATATGCACATGCATGTGTGTGCATGTACGTGCATGTGTGCACACACACACAAGTAGGAATGTGTTGGTGCAGGTCATGTGTGGGTGAAGGTCATAAAACTAAAAAGGAGGTCACAAAAGGGAAAACAAGGTTTTGAAGATGAAGTAAGGGGAACAACAGGCAAGAGAGTACTCGTAGCATGAAGCAAAGAGGGATCCAAAAGGGAGAGGGAGATGGAGAAAAATGGGAGCAGGATACCTCTAGATCCAATGTATCTGCACAGCGCTGTCTATGATGAGCTACTGCCACTGGTCCTGGATTGTTTTCTTAAATTTCCTTTGTTAATAGTGTTGTTCTCTCTACTGTTCTCACCAGAGCAGCCAGAACAAACCTCATAAAATAGAAATCACATAATGTCACCCTCCAGTGAACAGGACAAAAGGCGATGTCCTTATGATGTCTTAGGAAGCCCTACAAAATTACTTTATTTTTCTCTCTCTGAAATCACCTCCCATCATGCTCACCTCACTTATTCTTCCTCAGCCACGTTGACCTCATTGCTCTTTCTTGAACAGATTCCTATTATGTGGCCTTTGCACAACGTGCTTTATTTTCTGAGGGTGCATTTTATTACTACTCACATGGCTTTCCTTTTTCTTCATTAAAATTACTTCTCACTTCTACAAAAGGTATAATATCCATGTTATTTTTTTCCTTTTTTTTTTGCTACCGGCTTTTAATGTAACTGGAAACCTTATCACCTGATTTTTGTATTGCACCATTTATTCTTAGTGCATATTCAGCAGGATGCAACTGCTACACACACAGAATTATTGGTATGTTTGTAGTTCAGTTGTATTTAGTGCTTTGGTCCACAAACACTATTGAGTAAATACCTAAATGGATGTTTGATCCAAGTTTAATGATAGGGAAGATTTCCATTCGTTATGAAGTAGAAGAAAAATTCAACAACTTGGAAGATAGGAAAATCTCTGCAGGGTCCGTGAGAAGACTGATCTGGATTATTAATTTGGCTTACACAGGAAGATAGAACCTTAATTGAGGAATTCCCTCCACTAGATTGGCCTGTGGACATTTTATTGATTGTTAACTGTTGTAAAATGTCTCAATTCACTGTGGGGGTGCTATCCTTGGGCAGGTAGGCTTGAGGTATGTAAGAAAGCTAACTTGACCAAGCCAGAATATGGTATTCCTCTGTCATCTCTACTTCAGTTCCTGCTTCTAGGTTCCTGACATAAATTCTAACCTTGACTTCCCTTAATGATAAACCTTAACCTGTAAGAAAATAAATCTTTCAGTCTTTATTGCTTTCAGTTACAGTGTATCCAAAACAGAAAGAAAACTGAAACAATCACCATGAAGACATTAGTCTGGGTACCTATGTCCTGTGTATCTGTTTCATTTCTATCTGATTTGCTCCTGGCATCTCTGTTTTCTGTCTGGGAGGCAGTGAGTGCTCCAAAATCCGATACAACATATCCTGTTCTGAAAATACCCAGAATATTGGTCTTAGTTCTTATTATTCCATGCTGTCAAACCACATATCAAAAAGAATTCACATCTCTCTTTTGCTTTCAAAACTGCTCATCTTAGATTCGTCATTCCTTCCTGGGACAGCTTTCATTGTCTTCTTCTGACTGAGAAGGGAAAATAAGACAAGTAACCACAGAGGTCACCCTGTCATAACATGGATGTCACCATCAGAATTGCTCAGGATAGTTAAAACACCCGGTTCATCCAAGTGCAGTTCATTTCCATTTCTGGATAGATTTTGCCTCTGTTGGTGTTGTGGCATTTCACTCTAACTGTTCCTTTGTTCACTTATGACTTTTGATGCCCTTGATGCTATTATTTGTTTTGGGTAAAGATAGTGGTGAGGCTGGAGTGATGTTAAATGCTTGTTGTTTTCAAGGCAATGAGAATCTTCTTTGATGTGAAGCAGGAATTCTCGGACTATGAGACTGACTGGGGCTCCAACATGCCACTTGATTGTTAGCAAGCCATTTCCACCATTGCTTAGAGTGTCGTAGCTGGCCTGGGCAATGATATCTATAGTAGACAGCATAAAGATCAAGTAGAGAATGAAGCTGAGCCAGCCAGCATCTTTACTCTTCACATAAAGTGTGAGGAGTCATCACAGGAAGCTTCTTTAAAAATTTGTCTTGCTAACTAAAGGGTCATTTGTAAATTCAGAGACTTTTGTAGTTTCAATCTGTTGAGCCTTGTCTAGTATTGTCATAGGTAATAATTTTTTGGACTATATTTTTCTCTATAATATTGAACTTGAGTATGATCAAATTTGTTAAACTTTACCTAAACCTGAATTCATACCATTTTTTCCTCTTAGACATTAGGACTACTTATTGTTAGCATTTTGGTTGTTTTTCTTGGTTGTCTTCCTGCAGGCACTAACAGGTATGGACAAGGGACAATTGAGAAGTTACAAAAACTTCTTTGGGTTTTGTTCAAGTTGGACATTTGCCATTAGGAGAGGCAATTCTAGCTGTATATGTTCCTGAATCTCTAAAATGTGTCTTTTAGACTTCAACCAACCATGTGCAAACAGTACAATTATATGGGGATATAGAAACACTTCTGGTGAGCTGAGAAAATGAAAGGCTTCCTATAACCCTCTTTTACCTATGGAGCTAAATATGACCTTGAGTCTCCAGTTCTGTCTATCTCTTTTGTGTTAGGATTGGGATTATAAGAATGAAGATTTATCCTGTGCTTAGAATCAAACTCAGGGCCTTGGATGCATTAAGAGAGCACTGTACTGCTTCCCAGTCTTTATCCTAAATTATTTAAAAGGTTTTTGAGGTTATATTTTAGTTACAACATTTCTCCTTACCATTTCCTCCATCCAAGTTCTCCTATATACCTATATACTCTTCCCACTTTCCTTCAAATTCATGGTCACTTAGTTAATTGTTATTGCATATGTGTGTGTGTTCCCCAATATAACAAGCTGAGCTAATATAATGCTACTTGTATGTATCATTTGTTGTGTCTATGCAGATCACCTATCAAGTTTACTCTACAACTAATCTTTTGGATAAAAGTTAACTAAAACACTTCACTGTGGCAGTGTGATCCAGGGGTTGTTGACTAAATTGCAATATGAAGAAGTACAAAGGTTAATATGAGAAACTCTGGGAGGCTTGCCGAGATGAATTGCTTATCGGGAGATCAAGGGAGTCAGACAGGAAGAGAAAAAAAGTCAAAAAAAAAAACCTGAAAAATAAACTGGGTTGAGAGTGACAGGTAGAGCTAGTCACTTGGCCAAAGAAGTGATCCCCAGTAGACTATTATCTATCGGGAGAGAGGAGAATCCAATATGTTAGTCATGAAGCAGGGTTCCCAAGTCAGCTAGTCCTAGTGCAATGAGCCGGTCATCTCCCTCTCTCTGAACTGGAGAGAGTGGGAAAGTTGTAATAAAACTCAAAAGGGCCCTCACCTGTGCATTTGAGGAAGATTTTTTTAGCTTTAATGTTATTTTAAAGTTCCTATTCATATTTTAAATCAGTTCTGGAACTCAAATGTCCATCATGGTGAATATGATTATCAATTCAGTACTGTCAACTCCCTGGAAATACACAGGCCACACCTGCCAGGGGAACTGGTACAGTAACTGCAGATCATCTCTCTCTCTATTCCTCCAAATCCAATCCTTAATCCTATCCCCAGCTCTTCAACAGAATACATCTGGCACACTTCCCCTACATTATCGCTGTTGGATCCCATAGATCTTCCCTTCCTAACTTCCTTTCCTCCACTTGTTTCTTTGTCTCACTCAACTCCAGCAGAGTCCCTTGGAAGCCGGGCTACATTGAGCAGGGAAGCAAGTAGGCTAATTGTAAATCTTCATCTCTACCTCTGCTCCTCCACATTAATTCTCCAGTCTCATCCCCAGCTCTGTAGCAGAACACCTACTGTAGCCTCCCTTCCCTTCCTATACTTATCTCTATCTCCATTGGATCACACAAATCTTTCCCTCCAAACTTTCTTTCCCTGACTCATTGCTGTGAATTCCTTCAGCCAATAGCCTTTTAGATACTGGCCCATTTTAGGCATGGTCTAAGGTATTAAAAAGCACAGACAAAAAGCAAGAGAGGCCCCTTTTCTGCTGGGTTATTCTCCCAGTTTCCAGGGCGCACAGAGGACTGTGGATAAACCTTTGTTATACTCCACGCCAGGTTATCGTGGAACTCTTTGATATGCCTACACATTGCTTTGTTTCAGTCTCCAACTCTAGCAGGTACTCCCTGGAAATACAACTTCTACTCTGACAAGGGAAGTAAGCTATTGCAGATCTTCAAGTCTTCCTACATTTCTCCAAGTCCAGTTCTCCCAATCTCATCCCTGGCCCTGTAGCAGACCTCTGCTGTGGCCTCCCCTTACCCCCTACTCAATCCCCAGAGGCCTAACTAAGCAGACCCTGGTAGAACACTGATTTTCTTCTTCTTGTGAAGCTTCCCTCCTGGCCACTGCCCTAGCCCATCCCGTTTCTATGTCTCAGGTATCAACACACAAAAACAAGTTTTACCTGGAACCCCCAATGCCCACACCTATCAGGATCTCAGAAGATCTCCTTATAGACAACACACAGACACACTTTCCTAAGAACGAGAGAAAACAGAAACCAAGGAACAAAACACTCACTCAACAAAGACAAGACCAGATATCAGCAACTAGAATGGCAATCTTCCCAATACCATATGCCTAGGTGCTAGTATAAAAACACAATCAATAACAGTTAGGACAGTATTTATCCACTAGAACTCATCAACTACACCACACCAGACCCTGACTATTTCAACAGAATAATAAGAATAAGTCAAGGACTTTAAAACAGCTTTTATGCATGTGATAGAGATCCTTAAAGAGATGGCAATCGCCTAAAGAAATATATGAAAACAGTAGAAGAATATGAATAAAACTGTTCAAGACCTAAAAGTAGAAATAGAATTAATAAAGAAAACCCAAAATGAGAGAAATATGGAAATGAAAAAATAGGAACTTGAACAGGAACCACAGATGCAAGGCTCACCAACATAATAGAAGAGATGGAAGAAAGAATCTCAAGCATTTAAGACAACATAGAAGAAACAAATATCCCACTCAAATAAAATGTTAAATCTAAAAACCTCCTATCACAAAACATCAAGAAAATCTGGAACACTTTGAAAAGACCAAATCTAAGAATAATAGAAAGAGAGGAAGTAGAAGAAACCCAGCCAAAAGGCCCAGAAAAAGTTTTCAACAAAATTTTTAATAATCTAAAGACAGAGATACTTATAAGAGTGCAAGAAGCATACCGAGCACCAAATATACTTGGACTGGAAAAGAAAGCCCTTCAGTACATAATAATCAAAACACTAAACATACAAAACAAAGACAGAATATTAAAAGCTTCAAGGCGAAAAGACCAAGTAGCATATAAAGACAGACTTGTTATATTTATGTGTCTGGTCCATCTCAGCCAGCAGTCTTGAAGCTGTTTTGGATGTAGGAAGTTTTGACATGATGACTACTGTATTCCCTGGAAACTTCAGGGCAGCAAGCAGAAAGTACAATCCACACAATTGCACCTAATCTGCTCTATGTTTGAGAGTAGCTGTCACACTTGTTTTAATAATGGTTACTCTTCAATAAATAGACACCTTAAGAATGTTTCTGCATGCCGGGCGGTGGTGGCGCACGCCTTTAATCCCAGCACTTGGGAGGCAGAGGCAGGCGGATCTCTGTGAGTTCGAGACCAACCTGGTCTACAAGAGCTAGTTCCAGGACAGGCTCCAAAACCACAGAGAAACCCTGTCTCGAAAAACCAAAAAAAAAAAAAAAAAAAGAATGTTTCTGCATGATACAGTCTCTAACATGGTTCTGTGTATGTTGTCATTGTGATTTCCATTTCGTTCATTATTGAATTGAAGCCCAGAGTGTCCCACCATGCGGAGATTACAATACACTTATCTGTCACTACAAGCATGGATGTTATTATTAGATCTCCAACCGTCCAGCAACCAAATACTGAGTTAAAAATCAATCAGTATCTGCTGAACCCTAAACTAGGTGGTGACTACTGCCTTCTTGTAGTTTATGGCATAAGGGTTATAGCAGACAGATAGGAAAATAATAAATAACACTTTTTTAGTTTTAATAAGTACTGGATCCTACAGAGATAAGAGGTATGAGTTCAGTGGGTAAGAAAGAGATGTTGGAAGCTGATGGACTAAGGGGACAGCTGAGCAGTGATGGGGAGGGGGAGTGTAATTATGGAAATTAGTTACAAAAGCCAGACTAGGCCCTTTTAATAATAGCAGTCATCTTCTCTGAATCATTTCTATGGGCTTATATAAGATAAGTTCTTCCTGAAACTTCATAAAAAGAATGACTGTGGGTATGTGATCAAGGATGTGTATTTACAGAGGAGAAAGCTGAGCTATGAAAGGCCATGCAGCTCCTGAGGCTCACAGCCGCTGAAGAACAACAGGATTAAGAGCTTGACCCACTGTATGGCCAGTGAGTTTCAACAGCCCTCACAACTTTGATTCAGGACAGCCTTTAGTATGGTTGAATTGGTTTTGAGTAATTCCACTGTCCTTTTGACTTCAAATCAACTTTTCACTGCTTGTTAGTCCTAAATTGGGTCCCCATACTCCCTTTTTGCTTTTGCTGGAGGCCTGAGTGATTATCACTGTCCCTCGTCTCTGCAAAGTTCATGGTATTTCCCCAATGCCTTAATAACATCTCATCTGATTTCTCATACTTACTTTCCTGAAAAAAAAAAAAAAAGTGCTCAACAGTGCTCTTCTACCAAAAGCTCTAATCCCAGTGCATGTGAATACAGAGGGGAACTTGTAAGAAGCACTGGGGAGCTCTGGAGCTTAGAAACCTTAGTGGGGCCAGGGTATTGATGTAATGACCTAACCTTGTTGGTATAACCATATCTGAGCTGTTTTAAATCTTGCTGGATGCTATATCTCCTTTGGGTCTTTTGTTTCTCAGCTTGTGGACCTCAAGACATACTCAGTTAAGCATTAAATTTCAACTAATAGTCACTTAGGTTCTTATTTGAGACTGGGCAATTTAGGTTCCCAAACTCTCATATCTCCTGGCTTTACATTGAATAGCATTCTAGAATACTTTTGCCACATTTACTTTTTCTAATTTAAAAATTAAATGAAATCTATTTCAAATGTTCCTTTTTATAACAAAACAATAATTACAGTTTGTATTTCATTTTAGTTTGAGAGGAGTTCAAAATACTCTGTCATTTTATACACTTTGCATTTGTATTTTTAATTTAATGCAGTGTCTATGTACATGTCTTTCACATAGTTTAGTAATGACAGAAATGCTATGAGTTTCTATATAGATATAAGATTTGGGCTAAAAGATTAAATTTGCTGCCTGCACAATCAGTAGCAGAGGCTGGACTCTAGACAACTGTATCACCCAGTCAAGTTTTCCACTGTACCGAGCTCTTACTATGTTCATCAAACCTAAATTTAAATAAAAGAAAAATAAAAGTATATTAACATAGCAAAAATATGCTTTGATTCCATGTATAGCCAGGCTGAAAAGGAAATTGAATTAAGATGGGGGCAGATATTTAGCATGCCAAGCACAAGGAAGAGAAGATGCTATGGGCCAGAATATTGCAGGCAGAGAGTCAGAATAATGGAAAGAAAGAAATAAGAAAGACTGGTATACCTGAAAGGAAGAATGAGTTAAAGTTTGGGTTTTTTAAGGCCTTCCTTCAGCACACTCTATATTATTGGACCAGAAACATGTCTCATGATAGAACTATTTATAGTCTGGTTTTAGAAAAAAAGGTACATAAAAATGCAAAAGGGGGAACAGCCAGGCTGGTTGCATAAAGTGGGGAACAAGAAATGTCTCTAATGGTCTTTCAGGCCAGTTTACTAAAGAAGAGAAGCATGCTTCGCCTAGCCTTGCCTTCCTTGTTGCTCCTTTTTCTCATTCTCTTCCTCCTCCTTATTCCTTTTCCCTTTTTTGAGGTAGGTTGTCATTATGTAGCCCTGGCTAGCCTTGAACTTGTCGTGTAGACCCTCCTGGACTTGAACTTAAAGAGATGTACCTACTGCTGCCTCTAGACTTTAGGATGAAAGGTGTCTTTCTCCAAAATAGAGGTCTTAAATTAAAAAAAAAAATACTGGTTTAGTTCCTGAAAAGAATTAGACAATGCAAGGGTAGAAGGATGGCACAGTTAATTTTTTTAACATCTAGGAATACAAGTTTGGAATAGCCAGAGATTCCTGATATTGCAGAGATGAACGCTGGTGTAGTTTTGGTTTCCTAGACATTTGGGGGAAAGAAGCTGGAACAGTGGAAATTTAGAGCTTCTCATTGTTTGAAGATTCCATACTTAATCTCAAAGTCCGTATCTGGACACAGCCTCCTCTAAGTTTTTCTGAAAAAAAATTTGAAAAAGATTTTTATCATCAAGAGGTATCATTGAGAATACCTTAAATATGAAAAATATATTCAAATAAGAGGGTTTTTGTTGTTTTTAATGCTAGTTTAGATGATTTCTTAGGAAAAATTGCATTATTTGGGAATAAAGGTCACATTTCGTAATAAAAATCTATGAGACAGTGAAAATTTCAGAAACATAGATAAATACAAGAAACTTTGGATAACTACACTGACCTCCCTCTGTTTCTTCTTCTCCATTTCTATTTAGCTGCCTTTGTTATGCAGCAGAAAAACATATTCAGTTCCTTTTCTCTTTCAGCTGCTTGTTAAGCTTTCTCTGCATCTTTCTCTTCTTTAGGCAATAGTTCTGCTTGCCAGGTCTTGCCAGTTTGTCTTCTCTGCTTTACACCATGCACTTTCTGTGGGTTATCTTCCCCACATCAAGCGTATATGCCCTCATCGATAACCTTACTGATGCAGTTGGAGAACTGTGTAGATGGAGGTTGTTCATTCGTCCCTAGCTGCTCAGACCCCCAAATAATCCCACAGAAACTGTATTATTTAAACCACTGCTTGGCCTATTAGCTTATGCATATTTATAGCTCACTCATATCTTAAATTAACCCATTTCAATTATTTTATATTTCACCACGAGGCTTGTGACCTACCAGCAAGGTTCCTGCTGGCAGTTTTTGTCTTTCTTCTCTGGCGACTCGATAGCGTCCCCTGACTCCATCTTCTTTCTCTCAGCATTCAGCTTAGTTTTCCCACGTTGCTCTATTCTGCCCTGTTTATAGGCCCAAATTAGCTTCTTTATGAACCAGAGCTATTCATGAGGGGAATCCCACATCAGAGCTGTATGCTGTATTTAGACTTCTGGGAGAGACTAGGAACTGGGCTTGTATCTCATAGACATCCTTAACACTGCACTGTCTTACACTAAATCCAAGTCAGACTCCACTTGTTATTGCACGAATATCAGAACCTCTGATTTTCATCTAATATGAAATAACAATCTCTTAACTGAAGCAAAACGAAGGCTTATTATCTGCACCCTGTGTCTGACACCTCTACAGAGCTCTTACACTCCTAACTTCCTTTCCCTTCTCTCTCATTGCTGGGCTTTTGAACAGTAGCCTTAGAAGGCTTAGTCAGTCATCTTCCTGTCCTGTCTCTCTTCCTTCATGTTATTTTCTCCTTCATATGCTTTTCCAGGACCAAAACACTGTTCAAAGTACAGAACAGTATGAGATACGAAGATTCTTAGTTGCATTTTCAGATCCAACTCAAAGTTTTCATCTCTGTAGTGCTCTATGGACTTTTGTCTGAGTTAGACTGGATTCTATGTGTTCTTGGGTCACTATCACACACCTGTACCACTGTTCTGGCATACAGTGTTCCTTTGATTATCTTAGAAACATGGCAACTGATGAAGGTTGAAGGATGAAGGTTGGGGTATATTAATCTTTCTGGTAGGAAACATGATTGTAGCTCACTAAGGGTTACAGAATTCACAAGCAAAGAAAGAATTAAGGGAATTTGAAACAATTATCTTTTCCCTCCTTATTTTTAGTTCTTCAAAAAACTGGAAAGGTTTTTAATGACCCATTTATATAAGTTTACAGATAGTCAGCTATAAAAGGACTATTTCATCAAAGGATTTGGGCTAGATTAGATAGTCTGTTGAAAGTTCCTTTCAATTCCCTCCTGGAATATATCCAGGATATTGAGACAATGGTGCAAACAAAAGAGCTAATGCAATCCTAGGTTGCAATCCTAGGGATAATAAGCTCCTTATCTTCAATGCTGTAAAAATCACAACAGAAGACTGCAATTAATTCCAGGTACCTCACTGAAACAGAAATGTACCCCCCTGACACCTGTTCATATTACAGTAGTGGTTGAAGGTGCTTTACCTGTTCATGGGGAAAGAGAGACAACAGCACAGAAGCAAGTCATCCTGCATTTAAGGTCTTCTCTGCTCAAGACAACTGAACTTATTTCATTTAGCTTTCAGAACTAGGCTTTTTAGATTAAAAATTACCCAGAGTTTAGCTAATTATACATAAGAATGTCTTGGCAATTGGGGCGAGTGCCTTTTATATTTCAGAGATTCTCAATGCTCAAAGTAAGCAAGAGGGAAATGACTGTTTGGTAGGTGGACACTGTCATCACAACATACTTTCTCTTAGTTGATGACCTTACTTTCTTCATTCCCTAAAAAGATTCAGAAAGAAATGAACTTCAAGTATATCAGAACAATTCAGTAACAAGGTAAAAGAAATTCCCAAGAGACAATAATGTTCATGACAAGGTCTACCTGGGGAAATTTCAATTGTACATTATATAGAAACATACTTTAGACAATTATTCAAAAAAATTAATAATTTATGCTCAGAACAATAGGAAGTAAACAGGCATGCCTTTATGACTACTGATTTTATTTGGTGTTTATAATGTTTTTTCCAATCATATTTCAACATGGATGAATATTTTTGAGTTCTGATTTATGTATTTTATTTATGTCTTTTGTTTTATTTTCATTTACTTTACATACAATCAGTTTCCCCTCCCTCCTTCTCTCCTCCCTTCTCTTCTCCTTTCCCATCTACTCCTCTCCTCATCCACTCCTTCTCCACCTCCATTTAGAAAGGGACAGACCTCCCATGCAAAGCACATCACATCAAGTTGAAGTAGCACCAAGCTCTTCCCCTCACATTGAGGTGGAGGTAGGCAATCCAGAATGGGGAACAGGTGGCAGGGAGAGGTCCTACTTTCCCTGCTTGGAGCCTTATTAAGAGACCAAGCTACACAGAGGGCCTAGGTTGGTCCCATGCAAGACTCCCTGACTGTTGGTACAACATCCATGAGCTCCTGCGAGCTCAGGTTAGCTGTCTCTGTGGGTTCCCCCACCATGACCCCCTGGCTCATACAATCCCTTTTCTCTTTCTTCTGGGGCTCAGCACAGTTTTTTTTTTTTTTTTCCAGCACAGTTCTTGTCTGTGGATCTCTGCCTCTGCTTCCATCAGTTACTGGATAAAGTGTCTCTGATGGCAATTAGTGAAGTCACCAATCTGTTTACATTAGATTAGTCAGTTCATAATAAGTTTTGAAGAAGACAGTGACATCTTTCTTTTGTACGAATTTGATGTGTGCATGGTGATGGAGCTGTGGAAACTTTTGTAACTTTCATGAAGTCACTCTTCACAGTAACTATGGACTACAGATCTGAATACAGTTCACTAAGAGTGAACACTGGCTCCATACAATTCCACTTCAATGCACACCATTTGCCTTCAGTTGTATGAAGATTATGGCTATCTTCATAAAATAACTTATTCAGTACTGTGTGACTATTTTTTCTGGAAGTCTTTGCTGTTCGAGAAACAGTTACTAGAGAAAGAGTACCTAATGACAGGCAGCTGTTGACTTTACGTGTAATCTAGAAAATCTAATCAACATATTCTCATGGTAGATAAAGTATTTTAAACAGTGCTTAGGTGACTTCAAGGTATTCAGAGATAATTATTTCTTCCTGTTTCATCTCAAAGAGCTTCAATATCTGGATAGATATCATTATGAAATTATATAATTATAAAATATTAAAATATGTAAAGAATCAGACATAAAATAAGTTAACAAGGGAAAACACAAGCCATAGTTACAGGGAGATTTCAAAGGAGGGAACATTTATTGTATGCAGTGGGTTGGAAAAGGCCTTGTGAAGGTAATGAGATACAATTGAATGTTCAGGCTTGGCTTTGCTATTTTTGTTTTCATTTATACAAGTTCAGTAGAAAACTGCATGATGAATTCATATCAAGAAATTATATTCAGGAGATTGGACGCTGCACTCTAATGACCTTCTAGGAGACTTCCAATAAGTGAAATGAGGATGCATTGATTTTTTTCCCATATCTTGAAATTTTCAAACGATTGTTTTGAGGTCTATAAACACAGAGTTGAGAAAAGCATATTTAGCAGTTAGAAGAAATGAGAAAGTATAAAAGATGCCCCTTGGGAAGAAGTGAAATGGAATTTTCCTTAGTGAATAGCTGAGGAAATTGAAGAAGAGAAACAACTCTGTTTGAAGAAACCAGCTAAAGTTTGGCTCTTGGTGTTACAAACTTTGACAGAATAGACCACTTGGAAGGCACGTTGTCCTTATAAAATCCACTTCCATAACTATGTGGTTGTCTTCTGTCATGATGTAGTTCATAGCTTTCTACTTAATAAAATGAGCAGCTATTTCCTGGGCTAATTTCCACACTGTTAACACCTCATGAATTAGTGTGTGTTTAGGATGAGATCAGCTTGCTTGACGAGGCCTCACCTCTTACCCAAGCCATGCTTGAACACCTTCATCAGACAGGCATCTGAAAATGTACATTTTCACATTCTTACGCTTTGTTGTAACTTAAGCTGTCTCAGACTGTGGCCACCATAGACTTAAATGCCATGTTAGTCACACATTTTAAATAGTATTTCAGATGTTTTTCTTTCACTTAGAGTTATATATGACTAGTTCAGTTATTCTTTCTAATTTCCAGTGAGATCACCAAAATTACATGGACATATAAATAGGTGTCTGTTGTGATGATCACATGGATTCTATGATCCACAGGAATACACTTTTGTGGCAGAAAAGGACCCCAAAAGAGTGGTTCTGTTTTTTTCCAATGTTAGGTGTGGATCCAAGTCCTCCTGTAGATCAAGGACAGGCTTCTACCATTGAGATTCATCCCAAGCCATGTATGATTTGTTGGGAAGATTTCTGAATATGCTTGCTCTTTCTTTGATTGTGCTAAAAAGTACCAGAAATGTAAAACAAAACAAAGCAAAAAATCAGACAGCTAAGTCATAAAGAATCTCACGTTTATTTCCTTATCTTTAAATAGACAAATCTTTTTAAAATCTCAAGTCCAGGTCCTGATAGTGGCAACTCATATTTGTTTTCTAACCAGAGTTCCCTTCTAACTGCCCACGTTCCATGCACACAGCTCTCTCTAACCTCATTTCTACCTTTATCAGCCATTTTGCAGTTCTAATACAGTGGCTTTCCTGTTTTTTCTCAAAGTGACCAACATCCCTGCTACATCAGGGCCTTTACAAACATACACCTTCCTGTTTGTTTGATATGTTTGTCTTCTGATGATGTATGACTTCCCGGGAAAACATGAACAAAAGTCTAGCTTCCTCAGACAAGGCAGTGAAGTAGATCAGAAAATGAGTTTACCCAGATCTATCTTGGTGAATCAATGAATTTATTAGACTACTTTCAGGAGCCTGAGAGTCTCTTGGATACTATGACAAAACCTAGCACAACATGAGTGACAATTTAGGAAGGCTCAATCCAGGGATCTTCCTGCGCTTCTTATATTCAGCTCCATTGGACATTTTTCTCTCCCCATGATAGATTTCTTTTCTGTTATTATATAACCTTGTGGAGAGTCTTGCAAACCTTGTAGTGCTTTAAGATCCCCGAGTCTTGTAACTATTCTTAACTTCCTGCATCTGAGGACTTTCTCTTAAGAGGAAATAGTTTCACAATATTTAGCAACTTTGGTTAATCTCAGCATCAGAGAGTTATCTTTCTAGACTATTCTGTGTAAAGAGTAACCAATACCCATTCCCAGCCTGGTCTCCATTCCATCTACTGAGAACTCAACTTGATAAATACTAGCAATAGGGCTCATAGGTTTTCGACATTCTATCTTGACCAAGGCCAGAAAGTTGGAACTTCTGTTCTTTCAAGGTGTTGTCAAGGTATGGCTAATATCCAGACCTGGTATTTCAAATATTAAGAAGTATATCTGTTGCTACTTCAAACAAAGGTCAAGGCTCCACTCTACTTTGATTTAGATAGAGTTCTGCTCTCTCATAGGTATTGTCAACAGGTAAGGAAAATATCCAGAACTGGTATTTCAGATATTAAGAAGTAGATCTGTTTCTACCTCAAGTAAAAGTCTAAGGATTCCACTAAGTTCCTACTCCCTTAGGGTGATAACAATAGATTTCACCCAGGGAGTGGGTTTGCCTACATAATGTCTTGGTCTAGGGTATGAGCATTACTTGTACTGTTCTGACAACAGAATGTAGCCCATAATCCTTCGACTAGGCTGTTCATTTCCTTGTACTATGTTATTGCAATTTTTATTTTACTCCTACCTTTTGGGGCTAGGGTATTTAAACAAATAGAAATTAAATGTGGTGATTTTCAGTACTCATTGGAAGTCCCTCCCAATACTATCTTATGTTTCTGTCTTTTATTTCTCCCACATCGATGTTCCTTTTGCCTAATAATTCTAACCCTCAAGCTAACCCTGTAATGAACAAACCTGCTATGTCTAGGAACCCAGCAAAAGTGATCCCCAAAAGGTGGCTTATGACACATTGGTTTGCTTTTTTCTCTCACTAAATCAAGAACTTGCTTCAAGATGTGGGGGTGACCTTTGATACTTACTCTTTTTAAGTTTTTAATAATTGACTTGTTCTGCTCACAATGCATATAATGTATTCTGTTCTTACCTGACTTACCCAGCTAACACCCTTTTCAACTTTCTCTCTTTCCTTCAAGTGCCTTTTTCAAATTCATGGCTTTGGTTTTGTTTTGAAACTTGTTTACTAGAGGCTTTTATTTACTGCTTTTCTTCTAGTGATGAGGACAGTTGTCACATAGTAAGTATGCAGTAGTATTATTTGTAGACACAGATAGCTCAACCCACATTTTTCTTTTCTAACTTGTGGTGTTGTTATTACTACCACACAATTTTGCAGTTGATTTTAAGTGGACTCCATCAGCCATGAAGGTACTTTCCATTAGTCTGTTTCCTCTCTGCTTTGCTTCTGACAGCTAGTAAGCTTCTGTGGGAACTGTGGGAATTGGAATCTGGTCCCCCAAACTCAGTTTATGAATCCCTGCAGAGGCCTGGAGAGAAAGCCTGACATTTGGGATCCACAAAGATCTCATTTGTACCCTTCCCATGAGTAGCAAGAACATAAGCTGTGCTGATAGGTTTAACCATTTTTATTCTAACTATTTTAGTTTATCGTTGCAGGGAGTTGCTTGTTTGTCCTGTCCGCCCGGCCAACTTAGTCCCCAAATAACCACACAGAAACTGTATTAATTAAATCACTGCTTGGCCTGTTCTAGTTTCTTATTGGCTAATCTTACATCTTAATTTAATCAATTTCTATTAATTTATGTATCGCTACATGGCAGTGGCTTACCAGGTAAAATTCCCAATATCTGCATCTGGCAGATCCATGGTGTCTCTCTGACTCTGCTTTCTTCCTCATAAAATGAATTTGTCAATCTTTCTATTTTGTAGAGTAATTTGAAGAATATTAGTTTGCACTTTTCTTTGAAAGTCTGATAGAATTCTGAGCTAACTTATACTTTTGTTGACATCCAACTATCTGGTCCTGCACTTTTGTTGTTGTTGGGAGACTTAATTACAGTTTCTGTGTCTTTAGTGGTTATATCTATTTAAATGGTCTATCTGATCTTAATTTAACGTTAAAAAGTGATATGTGTCAAGAACATTGTCCATTACCTTTTCAGAATTTCCAATTTTGTAGAGTACAGTTTTTTAAAAATACTAACTAATAAGTTTTTAAATTTTCTTGGTGTCCACTGTTGTGCTCCCTTTTTCTTTTCTGATTTTGTTAATTTGAATAGTCCTTCTCTATCTCTTGGTTAGCTTGGATAATGGTTTGTCTACCTTGCTGATTTTCTCTTTGTTTAACTGACTCTTTGTATTGTTCTCTTTGTTTCTGTTTTATTGTTTTCAGCCTTGAGTTTGATTATTTCCTGCTGTCTACTCTTCTTGGGCATGTTTGCTTATTTTTGTCCTAGAGCTTTTGGGTGCTGTTAAATAACTGTTATGATATCTAATTTCTCTATGAAGTCTCTTAGTGCTATGAAGTTTCCTCTTAGCACTGCTTTCATTGTGTCTCATAAATTTGGGTATGTTTTGGGTATGTTGTGAATTAATTTTCATTGAATTCCAGGAAGTCTTTGTTTATTACTTTATTTCTTCCTTGACCAAGTAGTAATCCAGTAGAACGTTGCTTAGTCTCCATGAATTTGTACACTTTTTGTTGTTTCTTCTGATCTGATACGATACAGGAATCATTTAAATTTTTCATATGTGTTGAGACTTATTTTGTGACTAAGTATGTGGTCAGTTTTGAAGAACATACAATGAAGTGCTGAGAACAAGCTTTACTGTTTTGTGTTTGGGTGAAATGTTCTGTAGATATCTGTTACCTCCTTTTAAGTCAGATCATTTGGTGATAGTGGGGTACTGAAGTCTCCCACTACTAATGTGTGGGCTTAATATGTGACTTAAGTTTTAATAATGTTTCTTTTACAAATGTGGGTGCACTTGTATTTGGGACCTTGATGTTAAGAATTGAGATGCCCTCCTGGTTTATCTTTCATTTAATGTGTATAGAATGTCCTTCTCTGTTTTGAAGTTAGATATTTTGTTAGACATTAGGATAAGGTTTAATATCTAACTAAATATCTAACTAGTAGATAGCAACTTGTTTTTCAGGTCCATTTTATTGGAAAATCTTTTTCCAGTCCTTTATTCTGAGGCAGTGTCTATCTTTGATGTTGATGTGTATACCTATTCCATTAGCCGGTGTCTTCTGTTGGGGAATTGATTCCATTGAAATTAAGAGCTACTAATGACCACTGATTGTTAAATCCTGTTGTCAGCAACAGTTTGATATTGGTGATTGTGTGTATGTTTTCCCTCTTTGGATTTTGATGGAGTAAGATTATCTACTGCCTGTGTTTTGCGGGTATAGTTAACTTCCTTGGATTGAAGTTTTCCTTTTGGTAACTTCTGGAAGGCTTGATTTGTGGATATTGTTTGAATTTGACTTTGTCATGAAATAGCTTGTTTTCTCCATATGTGGTAAATGAAACTTTTGCAGGTTATATCAGTTTAGGCTGGCATCCATGGTCTGTTAGAGTCTATAGGACATCTGGTCAAGCCTTTCTGGCTTTTAAAGTCTCCAATGAGAAGTTGGGTATAATTCCAATAAGTCTGCCTTTATATGTTACTTGACCCTTTCCCTTGCAAATTTTAACATTCTTTATTTGTTCTGTATGTTTAGTGTTTTGATTGTTATGTGGACTTTCTTTTCTAATCCAATCTATTTAGTGTTCTGTAAGGTTCTTGTATCTTTATGCTCATGTCCTTCTTTAGGTTTGGGAAATTTTCTTCTATGATTTTGTTAAATATATTTTCTGGTTTTTAATCTGGAATTTTTTTTTTAATACGATAATTTTTATTTTATGTTTTAATGACTTTAAACTCTATTACATAAAAATTGCATTAACACAACTGAAACCTAGTGAACAGAAAAGTTAAAAACAAGTTTATCACACATAAAATGGATTATTCTATAATCAGCAATGTCAAGGTTAAACACGAAATCCCCACTGCCACAGTGGGAATTGGTTATAATAATAGTAATCTAACAAATTAAGTAGAAAACATAACTTTAAATAGAATAAAACTTTTCAAATAATACAATACAACCCTAGCTAAGCCGAGGTTTGGATTCATTGAGACCTGAGATAAAAATGGATATTTGCAATTATGGTTATTTTTTTTCTTGCTGATTTTTTTATTAATTAATTAATTTAATTATTAAAGATTTCTGCCTCTTCTCCGCCACCACCTCCCATTCCCTCCCCCTCCCCCAATCAAGTCTTCCTTCCTCCTCAGCCCAAAGAGCAAGCAGGTTTCTCTGCCCTGTGGGAGGTCCAAGGACCACCCACCTCCATCCAGGTCTATTAAGGTGAGCATCCAAACTACCTGGGCTCCCACAAAGCCTTAATCTGGAATTTTTCTCCTTCCTCTATATGTATTGTTCTTAGGTTTGGTCTTTTCATGATGTCCCAGATTTACTGTATTTTTTTTTGTGTTAGGAGTTTTCAAATTTAACATTTTCTTTGAAAGATGAATCTATTTATTTTATTATATCATCAATGACTGAGATTCTTTCTTCCATCTCCTTTATTCTGTCGGTGATGCTTGTATCTGTGGTTTCTGTTTGTTTACCCTGATTTCCCTTAGTTTATGTTTTCTTTATTGCTTTTGTATTCATTTTCATGTTTTGAATAGTTTACTTCACTTGTTTTTTTTTTCTTGGCTTTCTTGGCATTTTTAAGGAAGTTATTGATTTCCTCCAATGCTTCATATGTCTTTTCCTAGATTTATTTAAAGAGTTTTAAACTTTCCCATTTAAGGACCTCTATCATCTTCATAAAGTTCATTTTAAGGTCATTTTCTTGTGCTTCAGTTGAATTGGAATATTCAGGTCTTGCAATTATAGAATAACTGGGCTCTGGTGGTACAATACTGGCTGTTTTCAGCTATATTTTTACAATGATGCTTAGATATCTGGGTTTGTGTTGATTAGAGGTAGGCCCTGATTTCTAAATTTGTCTTTGGTCGGTGAGTATTTTGTTCCTTGGCTTCTGTTTACTCTTTGGTTTTCTAGTCTTTGTTTGTCTGGATAGCTGGTGGCTGGTATGACCTCTGACCTAGAAGGAAGTCTCTATCCAAGCTGAAAGCTGGCCTTCTGGAGGTTAGCTTGGCCTTTGGTGCAGAAGGAAATGTCTGTTCTCCTGATAGGTGTGGACTGTACCTCTTCTAACTGGTGTAGCCTTTGCCTGACTGGTGGAAGCTCACTGGGAGTAGGGACAGCACTCCAATAGCAGGGTGGGCAATAAGTTGGGATGTTGTGGGCTATGGTAAAGGTCTCTGGGAACAGAATATACAGAGTAGGGCAGTTTAGCAGGCAGGTGGTTCATTCACTTGTTCTCTGACTGGAGAATACACACATATTATGTAACACCATTTTCATAGCAGATATAGAAAATAATTGTCAGTCATCATAGGACTGCATCCTCTTCTTGGAAGAATGAAATGTATAAAGCCAATAATTTACATGGTAGAATGATGGTATATGGAGCTTGTTTCTACTCTGTTTTTCCTGCTCTATGTGGCAGGGGTGAATTTGAATGCTCTCTGCTGTGTTAGGAGAGGAACCTTTGTATGGAGTTTCAAGAAAGATACTTTGAAGAGAGGTAGGGTGGAAACTCAGGGGCCCATGTGGGAAATATATTTATATTAGTGTATTGGAAGCCAGCTCTTATCAATTCGGGAGAACCATTTTTAAATTTTCAAGAGTTATATGAATTATCAAACAGACATTATTAAAAATCAAATCATGTAAGCATATGATTAAATAAGTGATATTAAAAGAAAGTGAAAAACATACTCCAAATGCATGAATGTTATTTAAATACATATTACTGTGGCCTATAGTGATGTGGTGCTTCTATCTCTTGTGTCACTGTGGAAGGAAAATTATACTGCACAGTGTTGCTCTGCCTTATCTTGCCTACAGTGACATATCTTGGTTGTTCAAAACTGGCTGTGGTGGGAGTATTTATTTATGGGGAGTAACAGATTACCCTCACCTATTCCTCTCTACCAAGAGCCTGTTGGTAAATAGATATCAGTACACCATTTTAAAACTTTGTATATTATTATTATTTATTATTATTATTATTATTATTATTATTTTGGTTTTTTAAGATAGGGTTTTTCTGTAGCTTTGGAGCCTGTCTTGGAACTAGCTCTTGTAGACCAGGCTGGCCTCAAACTCACAGAGATCTGCCTGCCTCTGCCTCCCAAGTGCTGGGATTAAAGGCGTGCGCCACCACCGCCCAGCCAACTTTGTATGTTATATGAACCAGAAAAACATATAAGCAAATATTGCCCCATTAATGAACAGAGGACACCGCTATGCAGACCACAGCACCAGTACTTTGTTGCAATCAGTTCCCGTTATTACAATACTTAAAGCCCAAAGTCAGTCTATTTAATGTTGTTAAGTTTAGTACCAAAATATTGGAACATCCTGATACTGGGAGAGAGACTATTATAAGATAACTTATTTTATTTTTTGAGTTAATAAAAATACAGAATATACATACACATAGACAGACACACATGCATATACACAAGATAGACAGATGACAGATAGATGCACCCATACAGGTACATAGGGAAGGGGAAAAAGAGAGAGAGAGAGATAAAGAGAAAGTAAGAGTAAGAGGGAGAACAAGAGAGAGATAGACAGGCAGATGACACATTTACACACATAGAAGCAGAGAAAGACCAAAACAGATATACAGATACATAGACACATATCCCACACCATTAACAAAAATAACATTGAATGGAAAATAAGTAGCTTTTGAGGATAGGTCCTGGGAACTTAGAAACATATGGGATCTATTTTAATATACACATACCTATTTTTTGCCCCTGGAAATTCTTTTAAGCCCTTAATCTTGGGTAATATTGGGTCCCTGAGAACCAGACACTCTTTAAATTTTAGTGTTCCTAGGTTAATACAATATAAGCCAATAAAAGCATGCTACAACATGCCAAAAGACACAGCAGTCATGGTATCAGGCCCGAGAAATTTCCAACAGATGGTGCCAGTGACAAATGTCACTTTGTACTTTCATACATAAGGAACGAAAGCTGTAAACAATCAGTTTGGAGCTATTTTGCCCCAAATGAATGGTGGTGTAGACTCCATAGTTTTGTGTCATTCTGGGGCCTGTACTTTTGGTGACAAGGTAGCCAATGAAACAAGCAAGTAAACAAATAAAAAGAGATGTTCTAAGAAATAACTGACCTGAAACAGCTGATGAGTTCAGCTTTCTGTAATTGTTTTTGTCTAGCTCCAAAAAGTCTGCCAAACCCTTTTAAGGTGGTTCTAACTTTCCAGCTAGCAACAGAATAATCTGTCTTCCATTTCCAAGTTAGGTTCTGTTCTGGTGACCTAGATATGGTCAACATAACCTTGTGCTGTATTTCAGAAAATCCAATTCAAGAATACCTCTTATTGAGAAGGCAGCAATCCCCAGGAGCTCTCTTGACTGAAAAACTCTATTATCCTGAGGATTCACACTTGACTATTGCAAGAGATCAATGAGGAAAATCTTGAAGATCCTAATTCTCTGATTGTTAGTCCTGCATTAACTTTGGTGACCAATTATTGAATAAATGGTACCTCAAAACACATTCTGTTATTCTCTTCTCTCTTTCACGAGTCCCTAACAATTGAATGTGTGTTTCAGAAACACCTAGAGGGTTGCTATAGTTAAAAAAATCTAGAACTTTTCTCCAGAGGTTCCAACTTATAGGTTTGGTGTGAGGCAAAGAATATGTTTGTCTAATATTCTTCCAGGCAATTCTGGTGGCTCCAATCTCAGGCCATATTAGAAACCACAGCTCTCTAAAAGTCATGAAAGAAAAATATATTTAAAGTTTATATGTTTTGGAAAACAGAAAAATTATACCTGAACTTGTGGAGAAGAGAAACAGATTGAGAAAAGTGGATCTCAAGACAGTAAGCTGTGAACACTTGAACCACACCATGGGGATTAGAGTGTTTGGCCAAGTTCTGAACAGTTGGACCTCATGCAAATGAAATCACAGGCTGTTTATAGAATAGATCTGCCCAGGTGTGGCTTTAATAAATGGGACTGCTGGGGCTCATGAATTAACTTACCTCTTTTGAAGCTTGAGTCAGTGTTTGTGGTCCTGCCTGTACTTTACAATTGCCTGGAGAGTTGTAAACACTACCTGTGCCTAGGCTACCACCGGAGCCATTAAGCCGTCTTCTGAGACCTAAGTAGGAATAGGGGATATTTTCAAGAATGTGTGCTCTCGGAGGAGCTAGGTCCTCCTCAATGATCCTGAATTATTTCGTGTGAGAAATGTTTTCAAAATTATCTACTGTTTCAGTTTTTAAAATTAATGTAGTGATTCTAACTTGTATTTGATATCTGGATTATAGTTAGCCTGTGAGAAACATCACAATAATGATTGTTCCATTGTTCATTTCTTTTAAAAAACTTGAATTAGGGATTTTTTTTCTCTTTGACTTTTTAAAGTTTTGATGAGGAGAAAGAAAACATAACAAATTGAACATATGCAAATTTTCGGTATACATCATGAGCAACCAATCTATAGATTTGGACTAAGTCTGGTTTATCATCTTTCCTTGTACTGTTTTTAGTTTACATATCAAAAATTATGTGTGAAAGTCAAACTTAAGTGCTCATAAGGTTTTAAAGCATCATAATTTTGGATATCTGCTATCATTCCATGCCTATACTTTTATTTGCTATGGATGGCCACTTTTGATTATAGGGTTTCACAGAGCACAAATGTCTATATGGCCCTCAGCAATTAAAAAATATTACATGTCTCTCAGTCTAGGCTGACTAGAACCATCCCTTCTAGTGCCTTGTGGTAACATTATGATGAGAAAAATGAAGAGAAAGAGAAGTTGACCTATTCATGAACTGTTTAGATATGCAGAACTGAAAAGCAAAGGTGCTGAGGGATGGGCTGATGTGGGGAGCCTGTTTGCCCCCTGGGACCATGGTGATATCCAGACCCAATCTGCTGCCAAGGGCTATGTCTGGGTCTATGGACCAGGTTGATGTCAGAGGATCATGATTCAGCCAGGGTTATACAGATCTGAGTGGCCTGCACTGCCACCCAGGGCCATGGTGATGTCCAGACCTAGGCTGCTGTAATGGCCATATCTTAGTCCATGTTCCTGCTGCATCCTGAGTCTGTGTTTATGTCTGTAGCCCGTGTTTGCCACCAAAGGCCACATGGATTCCTGGGGTCTGGGCCACCACCTGTGACCTTGCTGGTATTTGAGGGCCACGCTGCAACCAGGGCCGTATTGATTTGGATGGCATATGCTTCACCTGGGGCCATGATTTCTGGATCCAAGTTGCAGTCAAGGGCCATGTCTGGATCCATGCCCTACACCAGCCAGGGTTTGAATTGATGTCCATGTCTCCTGTTACTTTTGAGAGCTGAGTGGGTACCCAGGACCTGATCAGTCACCTGGGACCATGTTAGTGTCCAAGTACCATGGTATTCCTGGGGCCACACAGATCTGGGTGGTATGTGATGCCACCTGGGCCATGGTGATGTCCAGGCCCAGCTTGTACAGAGGGTCATGTCTAGGTCTGTAGTTTTCCAGCAACTGGAGTCTGTGTTGATCTTCATGGCCTATGTTACCACAGGGTCCATAGGAAATATTTGTGTTGAAATCTCAGGGCTATCCTAACTGACTCTGGGAGAGCTGGGCCTGCCTCTCCCTGGCCACTGCAGCAGAAGAGTTGGCCCCACTCCTCAGAGGAGAGCTGGCCCCACACTCAGGAAAGATGGCCCCATTAGCATGGCCATAGAAGATCTGATTCAGCCCTTCACCTGACTAGGGCAGTCCCAGTGACCTGTATTGACCAAAACAGCTACTACCCAGATATATATCCAGGGTGTTTTGTTGACCCACCCCAAAATCTAAACCATCTATGTAATCTTCCAGTGTGCATGATTAGACTGGTCCTGTAGAACCATAGCCACGTGATTTCTGTGTCTTGAGACAACAGCAGGATATCTTAGAGGAGTTTCAGTGAGGGCCCAATATTGATGGTGTATCAGAAGACAAAAGCCTTGAACTAGACCAACAATTTATTGCAATGAACATTTGTAAACAAAGATGACCAGATAAAAGGGTATTTTGTGTGACACTCTGTATCTCCCAATGCCACTGAGATGAATGAAGAGGTGATAGAGGAGTGGAAAAGACAGAGGAGTAAGTGTTGTTTTTTGTTGTTGTTATTTTGTTTTTAATTACTAGCTTTTAAATTTTCTTTTGGTGGGGATGTTATGGGGTGAGGGGCAGATATGGAGGGACTAGGAAATGAATAGGATTAGGTGCATGATGTAAAATTCCCAAAGAATCAATAAAAATTATGTTTAAAAAGTATTAGATTAGGGCTAGAGAGATGGCTCAGTGGTTAAGAGCACTGGCTGCTCTTCCAGAGGTTCTGAGTTCAATTCCCAGCAACCACATGGTGGCTCACAGCCATCTGTAATGAGATCTGGCGCCCTCTTCTGGCCTGCAGGCAGACATGGAGGTAGAATGTTGTATACATAATAAATAAATAAAAAAAATCTTTTTTTTTTAAAAAAAAGTATTAGATTAGTATAATTGTTGGATCCCTGGCAGTGGGACCAGGAATTATCCCTGGTACATGAACTGGCTTTTTGGAGCCTATTCCCTATGGTGGGATATCTTACTCAGCCTTGTAGTGGGGAAGGATTTGGTCCTGCCTCAAGTCAATATGCTAGGTCAACTTCTTAAGGGAGGTCTTACCCTCTCTGAGGAGTTGATGAGGGGTGAGAGGAGGTGGGGAGGGAGCAAGAGGAGGGGAGGAAGAGGGTACTATGGTTGGCATGTAAAATGAGTAAAAAAGCATAGGGAGGGCTGGGTAGGTGGACAGACAGCCCTGTGTTAGCTAATGAATCTGAAGAGTATTTTAAATGTTGGATAATATATAGTAAGCTTCCATGTAGTTAAAAGTAAATATTAATTATAAAGTAAAATTATCAGCGACATAAAAAATTGTATATAATATTTATATTATGTATATTCCATTGTATTCAAAATGGAATATTTGCTTACCAATTATGTAACTGAAGATGTTGCTCATATTAGGTGAGTGTATGACCATCAACCTATACCCTCAACTTGTGGCTATTTGTTTACATAATTTATGGTGCCCAAGTTATTTGATAATCTGTATCTGTCATTCCTGATATCTGAGAGAATGGGAGGTTGATTAGTTGGGAACTGTTTATATTTTTTTCAGCATATCTTTTGTTTATTTGGTGACATTTGTTTTTAAACTAACATTTTGTAAAATATAATCTGCAAATTTCCTTTAAAAATTATGTCAGAGTACACCAAAATAATAGATTTCTCACAGTCCTGGGCTTCTGAAAAGGGGACAGGCACTATCTAGATACACCTGTAACCATTGCTTCCTATGGCAAAATTCTGACCTTGAAACTAAGACATCCTAATATTTCTTAGGTCAACTACCCCTTAGGATACTTCTTGATGCTAACATTTAAACTTTCTTCTTAGAGAAATACTTTAGCAAACTGACTGCTATGAACTACACTTTATTTATATGTGTTTTACAATTTGACAATGCCTTTGTTAAGGAACTATGAGCCATTGTTTTGCACTTTCATCAAGAAATACAGGATCTCTGTACTTCTGGATCTCCTTGGGAGGTTGAAGCCTAGTGTCCAGTCCATCAGTTCCAATTAGCTCAGAGACATAGTTACACTGACCAAATTCCCTAATGTCCTCTAGCACTTTTCTACTAACTTGACTAGTGCTTAAAATCTTCTACTTTTTGTTCCAGTGCAGATTATATAAGTTTTTCTTAACATTTATAATAATCTCCACTGTTCTTACAATGATATTGAACAATCGGTCCTTAACAAGGTAACATATTCTGTGAAATCTTATTTTGACCTTGATATTGAAGATTGAATTTTGTCCCTCAAATGATAGAGTAACAACCCTAATAACTGTGAATGTGACCTTATTTGGAAAAAGGTATATACAGGTATCATTATACTCTTTAAAATGAGATATAAACTTTGAAGTCATGCCCTGTGATCAATTCCAATAAGCCTCAACTTCAACAGTTCTACCACTTGTCTTTATTCAAATTGTGATCTATCAATGGTTTGATTGGTTAGGTCAGATCCCTTATGATCTAATTGACTCTGGAAACAGCCTCATAGACACACGTAGAGGTTCCTCATATTATCTCAGCCCAGTCAAGTTAACAGAATCAAGAATAGCCACCACACCTTCTCTATGGATGTCCTTTCTGGTAGCATCCACTCATTTTTGTCCACATCCCCAAATACCTTAACATTGAAAAATCCTGATTTCTAACTAGTACCTGTATTCGTTATGTGTTAACACCACATAAGTAAGTTAATTTGCATGATACTAGGAGAAACATATTGAAGCAAGCAAGAACAAGAACATGCTGCATGTTCTAAACACAAACAAGAGGCCAAAGTACAACAGAATAACAGAGGTGTAGTCCCATGCAGTGTCTCTTGGTTTCACTGAACCCAAATAAGATTAGAGGACACACAGATCTCCCTAAATGCTTTGTTGTACTTGTTACTAATACAGGGTGAATTACACAAGTATATTATACCACCATTCTCTTTTATTTATGTCTTAATATAGCATCAATTGTGGTTAGATAATTTGAAACCGAATATGATTTTGGTAGATTAATCAGCTCAGATATATCACAATGAAATTTCAGAGCCCAGAGAAGGAAGAGGGAGGGAGCACTTCATACACACAACTGAGTCAGCACATCAAAGCAATGTTCTGTATCCTCATAATAGTTGTTTGAGAATAATTACTGAGAGCCTGTGGAGAATTCATCAACCTCAGCTAACAAATAGTACCTTACACTATTGTGGTAACGATGTGAATTAAGATAGAAATTCAAGAATACTTGATGATATTTCCTTACCCCACTCCCAGAAAAGTCAATCTGCATAACTGATGCTGTAGTGAGAAAACACTTTTTTACTATTACACCCTAAATCAAATGGTCTTTAGTAAATCAGAGGTGCATGATCATCAGAAACTAATAGCCACGTGGGATAGCAATAGCAGCATCCATAATTTTCTGGCATATTCAAAATGTGGATTTTTATTTTCTAAACCTCAGTATACTACATTCTAGGAAATCTCAATTGTCTGAAGAGAGGGACAGGGAAAGTTCAGTGTTCAGAGGCAGTGCCTTCTCATGAGTTAGTACAGTGCACACAGCCACTCTGTGCAAAGAATGGTCAAGCCCTGGGAGAGCTGGCCTCTGGGACCCTGAATAATTTTTATAGGAGATCTCTGAAATTTAACATTATCCACTTCCTGGATTTGAAGGACCTTGGACTGTCTGTGAGGGTGTTACCATGCTTAATTGAAACCCCACTCTGAGCACTGGTGGCGAATCATCCCAAAAAAACGTGAAGAGAGAGACAGCCAGAATTTCCCTCTCGGCTTCCTGAGCTGCTGAGATGTGATGGGCAACCTTGTGCTCTTCAGTCCTTATCTTTTCTGCCAAGACTCACTGTACCTCCTCAATCTAGGGATCATTTTCATTAAGTGACTTTTGACAGATATTTGGTCACAGCAGTGAGAAAAATAATTAGTATGCTTACAAAAGAATGGGCATTCTGTCTGCTAACATACTGTTGCTTTTTCAACGGGTTTTTGTTTTTGGGGGGTGTTGATATTTTAAGTAACTTACACTAAAAGTCACTTAAAATATTTGTTTTGATAATTTATAAATGAAGTCAGTTTTGTAGATTTCATGTAGAATTTGTTAGTTACTGTGAGTCTCAATGTTCTGCTTTCTAATAAAAACTCATAGCTGGAAATTATTGGAAAGAGATGTTGATTCTTTTTTCCTTGGATTCTTCACTGGGCATTTTTTTTGTCCTTTTCCACTTTTCCTTCCAGTCTCTAACTCTGGGAGACCAGTTTTTATGATTTATATTAAAGGCATCTTCTCTCTCTTGCTTCTGGTTGTATTTCTCCAAGGGGGGATTCAGGGAAGAGAAGGCAGGAAAGGGGAGTTCAGTTGGGTTATTTTATCTCCAGGAGTTCTTCAGACTAGGTAACCTCAAACTGTGTCTCTTCGGCAGGTCTGTGGGTCCAGTACTAATATCTCTACCTCTGTATAAGCCCCTTGCAGGATCTGCTTTTTTTTCTGCCTTCATACCTTGAACTGGATGAAGCTCTCTCCTCTAACTTGCTCTTCAGTCCAACATGGTTTTCCGTGCTGTGATTCCATATGTGTGGAAGGTATGCTATTAAATGCATATGGTATGACTATATCCATAGCTGCTGCTGGTATAGTTGTAGGATGCTTATCTTCTTTACCGTTTCTTTAACTTTTTTTTTTAATCCTGTTATACTTTATTGGTTTTTTCCTTTTGTTTATAGGTCATCAATGTCCTCCTATTTACCTGTTTCCTGTTTTTGTTACTTCTTTAGTTTTTATAACGTGAGATTCACCACAGATATTCAAGATTAACATATGCAGATCTCCAGAACTCCTGGGGCTACTGCGATTAAGCTGTAAATTCTCTCTTGATCCTGTTCCTTGGCAAAATCCTTACTCTCTTGGCTATAAAGCCTGTATCCTAACATGAGAATTTGTATTCACAGACTTTTTTTTCACTACCAATACATTTTACATCTTAATATTTTACTTTTCAATTATTTTAATTCACTAGAAATCTTAAGAAATGGAAAACCAATGTTATATCTCTTACGCAAAGCAAACTAGCAAGTTAAAAATTGCCCAGCAGACTAGAGCACTAAGTTCAACAATTATCTTGCCTATGAAGCTGATATTTATTGATTTTCACACTCCTGAATTCATTTATCATTGAACTTTGTTCCTCCATAATGATTTTTCATTTTATTATTTATTTAGTTAGTTCTGGTTAGTCTTATATTAACTTGACATACAAACTAGAGTTATCTGAAATGAGGGAACCTAATTGAGAAGATGCCTTCATAAGATCTAGCTGTAACGCGTTTTCATTTTTTTAATCTGCATTTTTTAAATTGATTTTATTGAGCTATGCATTTTTCTCTGCTCTCCTCCCTTCCTCTCCCCTCCCCTTCAACCTTCCTCCATGGTATTCATGCTCTCTTTACTAAGGAGATCTTGTCTTTTTCTAACCCCTATGTAGATTAGATCCATGTATATCTCTTAGGGTCCTCATTGTTGTCTAGGTTCTCTGGGATTGTGAATTATAGGCTGGATTTCTTTGCTTTGTGTCTGGAAGCCACTTAAGAGTGAGTACATATGATATTTGTTTTTGTGGGTCTGGGTTACCTCACTCAATATGATGTTTTCTAGCTCCATCTATTTGCCTACAAATTTCAAGATACCATTTTTTTTCTGTTGTGTAGTACTCCATTTGTAAATGTACCACTTTTCCTTATCCATTCTTTGGTTGAGGGGCATTTAGGTTGTTTCCAGTTTCTGGCTATGACAAAAAATGCTGCTATGAACATACCTTGTGGTATGATTGAGCACCCTTTGGGTGTATACCCAAAAATGGTATTGCTGGGTCCTGAAAAAGGTTGTTTCCTAATTTTCTGAGAAAACAGTAAGAATGTATGTGTAGGTCAATTTTATGAAATGAATTCTTTAAAAGAAGGTAGGTCAAGAGGATAAAGTAAAAAAAAAACCTTTAGAAATCTTACTGAACTCAATAATGCCTTTAAGGTGCTTTTGTTTTTTGTTTTCTTTTACAGTATCCATTGGTGATCTCTATACTATTCTATGTGGTCTTACTGTGGTCATTTTTTCATTTATACCAGTAATGCTGATCAGAAATTCCACCCTCACCTCTCTCTCTCTCTCTCTCTCTCTCTCTCTCTCTCTCTCTCTCTCTCTCTCTCTGTGTGTGTGTGTGTGTGTATGTGTGTAGTCTGCAGTTCTACTTCTTAGAACCTAATATGCCCTTGAGAGAAAAATGTTAAAATTTGCCAATTTTCACACAGAAACATTTGTAGTAAGAAGTTTATTGCCTGAACAGAGTCTGACATACAGTTCATGCTTGAGGCTCAGATCTTTACTTTTGTAATTGAATGAGAAAATAAGGTTTTCTTCCAAAACACCCAGAAAACAAATGCTCATTTAGGATTTAATTATCACATGATGGGAAACACCTGGGTCTCAGGTAAGTCATCTGAGTTGGAGTTCTGGTTCTATTTCTTGGTAATTATATAAACTTGAGCAGACCATGTAGACTCTTTGAGTCTATTCTTCGCTTTCATAAAATGGGCTATTATAATTTGCAGCAAGGGTTCTGTACACATCAAGTGAGATGCTGCTTATCAGAGCACTGCAGTTCTTAGTGCTTTGCAAAACATCCTTGGCATAGTTTCATTCCCACAGTATTCTCTTTCCTGTAAGGACAATACCATATCTATTACAAGCCAAATCAGATAAAGTATCCTTGGAGCTTGGAAAGGCTAACTGCTTCTCACTCTTTTGATCTGTGAGAGTGAACTCTCATTATGTTGTGAAGTACATTGTTTGGTTCTGCTTGAATAGTTTACTGGTGCCTTTGTTTCTGTCTAATTCTCTTATTTTTCAGGACACTTTAGTTTAATTCGGGGGGGGGGTATTTCTTTGTTTATCTAATTCATTAATTAATTTGTCCTACAGTGTGGCCAGAACCAGTCCCTCTGAGTGTTTAAGAAGAGAAGCTAATCACAACTGCAGAGCCCAAGGCAGGAATTAGCCCTGGGTGTGGGGCTGTTCTATTGGGAAATGTTAATATTGCTATTGGGTCAAACTGATTTAGTTTCTGCTATGGGATACTCCAGGCTGATTTATATTATTTGAGTCTTAACTGGTAGATTCTTACTGTTCTTGATTTGGCTCTGGACCCTTGAGCCTGTGCTTGATTGGGTTTGCTTAGTTGTCACTTTTGGGGTAATTCAAGCCTTTAAGGCAGGATCAATCTGTTGATTTTGTTAAGTATTATGTATTTCCAAGAAAAAAAGGAGAGCAACGTTCAACACTAACAGGAGGAATGTGTCTGGTGAGGTGCATGGAAACCCTGCACTCTAGAAACTTTGTATTATTGGGCACTTTGTGGAGGCTTTAGACATGAAACTTGAAGCAAATCTCTTTTACTTACTTACTTCCCTTAACATAGAAATTAAACAGAGTAACAGAAATTTGGGCTGAGACTTTCTTCATATCCATATCTTGCTTTCACTAAAATACCACATGACTCTTATGAAAAAGCCATTTCTTACACTCTGTAAGACTGATGTGGTTCTTGTTGCTGACTGTCATTTCAGACAGCAGGTACCTCCATTTAAAATGATATAACTGAAAAGGATGAATTTAAAGGAATACATGTTGCACCGAAAAGGGCTCTGTGATATCTGATTATGCTGGGAGACCCAGTTACATACTACAGTCTTTAGTTTTCTGAGGTTTTAGAGGAATAAGCTGGTCCGTTGATGCCCCATCCACAAGTGTAATTTCCATTTCAGGAATGTGAATGTTCATTTAGCTATTTTAATTTTTCCTGAGCAAGCAAGGTAAAGCAGGGGATGTGACTGGCTTTTTATTAAGGTTGATAGGATGTCTGACCTATGTTGTAGGCAAAGAAAAGAATTTTTTTACATTTTTTATGCTGCAGAATATCACTTTAACTGTGTAAAGGTACATTAATTTAGTCTGTGCTGCATTTGTTTAATGAAGATGTAAGGATGTGTGTTTAATTATCTAAAGATGTGTTGCACTTGTTTCACCTTGCCTGCCTAAGACACCTGGTTGTTCTAATAAAAAGCTGAATGGCCAATAGCTAGGAAGAGAAAAGATAGGCAAGGCTGGCAGGCAGAGACACTAAATAGAAGGAATAAAGAGAGAAGGAGAAAGGAAAATGAGAGCCACAGAAAGAGGATAGGATGAGGGATGCTTCCAGGGCAAGAAGCTAGGCAGACAGCCTGACATGGAGAAGAGGACAATGAAAGTATGATATACAGAAGAAAGGTAATAATCCCTGAGGCAAAAGGGACATCTTAGAAACAGGTTAACTTAAGTATAAAGAGCTATCCAGAAATGAGCCTAAGCTAAGCCACACATTCAAAACTAATAATAAGTCTCTGTGTCATGACTCGGGAGCTGATTGGCCCCCACAAAGAGAAAAAGGCTGATACAGACCTATCTTTTAGTCTTCCCTACAGTTTTTAAAACTTCTTTTCCCATTCTTCCCCTTCTTCCCCATCTTAACATCTCAGACACAAAACTATTTTGTTGGTATTGGCTTCCCTTTTCTGATGGCTTCTGGCTAGGCTTGGAGGAAGAAGGGGTGTTTGTTTACACTGTTGATGGGTCATGTAGGAATGCCCTCCATGTCTACAGCAATATTTGTGGACCATAATAAAAAGTATGTGATTTACAAAAAATGCATCCTTGGGCTATTTGTAGCCTAATATTAATTACAAAATGACCTGGAGACAGTAAGGCATTAGCTTCATATTATTTTTTTTAATTAGAAAATTTACTTTCTCTCTCTCTCTGCTACAATGATAAAGAGGTGTATGTTTCATTCTCACATTGACCACTGCTTTGGGATTCTTACCAGGGCTCAAGTTACAGCAAAAATACGGATGCTGATCTTAAAAATGAAGCATGTCCAACAAATTTACAGAAAGACAGATCGTAACAGAATGTGGATTCCTTTTTAGGTACAAATTATTTTTCTTCAGAGTTGAACTTGTAGATGGACACTAATCAAATCAGTTTTGTAGGTCAGGCTAAGGTTGTGTAGGAGGTTTCAATACTGAGGCACTGCCTATCTGCCTATGTTGTACTAGCCTGTCTAAACTAATTTTGACATGAAACCAATAGTTTTAATAAATGACATCAAATTGCTTGAAGGAGAGCATCATTCAGAACTTTATTTGCCCTCTTCAGTACAGTTATGAGGTACTGAGAGTAAACATAAAGAACAGTTGCCAGTTAATGCCTGGGTTGTTTATATTGGTAGAGTTCATTCCGGAAGTTAATCAATGATTGGCTATTAGCTCCAGTGTTCATTATCATTTATCAGTGATTCCTTCTAGGCAAGGAACTCTGATGATGTTCTCATTACTACACAAATCAACTGTCCCAGTATTAATCAGACTTAATTAGCTTAGGTTTATGTATTAGTTACTTTGTATTGTTTTGATAAAATACCTAACCCAAAGCAACTTGTGGAAGAATCTATTTTGGCTTATTGTTCCAGAGGGATAGAGCTCACATGGCATGGGGAAAAGGGGGGGCACAGCAGTAAACAGCAGGCAAGATAGCTGGAGCAGGAAGCCCAGAGATCACATCTTTAATGGTGAACATAAAGCAGAGATAGCAAGCAGGAAGTGGGGCAAGGTTATGAACTCTCAAAGCCTACCTTTGATGTAGTTCCTCAAGCAAGGCTGTACCACTTCCCCCAAAGAGCCACCTGGGAACTGAGAATTAAAATACCAGAGCCTGCATGGGGAGTTTCTCATTCAAACCACCATAGTGTACAAGAAAGCATGAGAACAATTTTTCCAAGTCATGACATGTTTGAAATACTAACACTTATGAAGTTCATGTACTGCCTGACTCTCATTGTGACTCTCATTTTACTTCATATGAATTTAGGAGAAAAGCTTTTAGGCAGCAGAATTATTCCTTACGACACGATGAAGCATAATAAGAGGGAAAAAAAATCTCTCTTTTTCATTTTTTTTTTATTTTGGCCAGTACTTTATCCAATAACTTCATAGAAGAGTAGACAAGAATTAAGGAGGTCAATAAGAGAATACACAAACAACATGAACAATTTAAGTGTCAGAAATGAAGAGATCATCAAATAATACAAAACAGCTCTGTAAGAAACAAAGCACTGAGTTGGAACCCACAGGCACTTCTTTGTAGAATTGGTTGATAGCTGTCCACAACATCCAGGAGACTGATAGGTTACAGAGAGTGCTTTCGCTCTTGAGTGTTCTCTTTTGTTTTCCTCCATGTGTCTACAGAAAGAAAGGAGAAAAGGAGGTGACTGTAGTCAACCTCTGTTTCCAGTCAAGAGCACACCTTTCTTGCTCTTTTCTTCCTGAAACATGTTATAACCCCAGTCTTCTTTTTAATGAGACCTACAGCAAAACCACTACATCATTACGTGTGTGTGTGTGTGTGTGAGAGAGAGAGACAGAGACAGAGACACACAGAGAGAGACAGAGAGGAAAATATTCCCACAAAGAATGGATGGTAATTGGAGCTGGTGTGGACTGCAAAGGGCAAAGTTAATTTCTCACAGCATCTGTGAAGTTCATCCAGGCGACCTTTTTTCTTGCTGATGACACACAGTGCTCTGTCAACAGCCTGAAATCACTCCAGGTTGTCCTGCTGTCAGAGAAACATTTGAGCAGATCATGGTTTGTAGCGCTCCACTAAAAACATGGGCAGAATTTTATTTTTTCCTAAGCAAAAAGGAGTTCTTGATGGTCACTTTGTATTCCAAGCCTGGCTTTCAGGATTTGATACTAACGTTGTCAAAAAGCCCAAATCATTCACAATTGGATAGCAATTGCATTTCAGAGATTTAAGATTTATCTTTATTTGTGTCAATGTCTGTGGGTCTCTGTGAGTATTTGCCACATGGTCTAAGAGTATCCTCTGATTATATGAGAGGGTATCTGATCCCCTGTAGTTGGAATTTCAGGTGGTTGTGAGCTGTTGAACTTGGGTGCTGGGAAACAAATCTGTGACCTACAGGAGATCAGGAAGCACTCTTAATTTATTAACCATCTCTCCAGCCTCTATTTATCTCTTTGTCCTTCAGACAGTCCCATGTAGCTCAGTCTGGACTGGAACTCCCTGGGCTGTCAGTAGTGATCTTGAATATCTCATCTTCCTGGCTCATCTTTGGGATTTTAGGTGCATACCAGTTCATGTGATGCTGGTGATGGAACACAGAGCTTTGTGAATGCTGGGCAAGTGTTCTACCAATTAAGCTATGCCCCCAAGACATGGATTTCCTTTAAATATTATTTAAAATATAAAGTGTTGGTACTTAGAACATCGGATGCAATTGTCGTATGTTAGGAAGATTATATCCCTAAGATCTGGGATTCGGGTATTTGGAAACCATCCTCAAAAGTGGAGATCACTGTGGAAATTGGTAGTGCTTGCAAGACTACCCTTGGAAATAGTTAATTTTAAAGTTTTGCTGCTGGGCACTCTTTATTGTAGCAATAGTGGCAATACTGGTTTTGTCAACAGCTAATGGTAATTGTTCCCTTTCTATAAAGTACAATCATATATAGATATAGCTTGACACCCTACTTATTTTGCTATTCTGGTACACATTATATTTTAGTCCAAATTACCTGCTTTGGGAACGAGGAAGCTTTTCTTGGGGGGTAATTACCAGTATAATCACAGCACCATCTGCTTGCCTTATGTTCTGTAGATGGCTCAAAGGAGGTAGTTGCAGGAGAGACCTGGGTAAGGAACATTTAGGACAGAGGAAATGAAGATAATCAAAATGAAAGTAATAATTAGGACCATAAAGAGGAAAAGCATATGGTATTGAACATATAGCTTAGATAGCAGCATCTTAGACCCCTGACCCACCTGAGGTTTTCCTGGGAGTAAGAACTGAGGGAAATCCAAGACTAGAACAGAGAGTGGCCAATTAACCTAGGGGAAATCTCCAGAGGGACCTACCAGAAAGGAACAGCAGATGGTATACATTTGTGCTGAAGGCTAAATGTAGCCTGCAGAACCTGTCTTTTCATACTCCAAGACAAAGTTTTAAAAGCAAAGCCTGAGCCCAGAAGGATTTTCATGCAGTCATCATTCATTTAAAAAGATGTACTTAACACTTGTTAGGAGAGATGTACTTCACTGGACTGTTAGAGTAGATACACTGATGTTCCAAGTTACAGTTCCTACCCATGGAGACTATACAATGCATAAGAAAGCAAAGAAAATAAAATACGTACCTATGCAGATAGTCAGCATTCTGGCACTTGAGCATTGTGTGAAGGAGATGACATACTAGGATGTTTCCCAGAGGCAAGAGATACTTCATTCCAGTACATTGTGGGAAGATTTAAACAGGAACCTATGTAGGTAGAGAGGACTTTTCTTTGAAAAGCTGAGCATTGAAATATTACCTAATTGGGAGGTGAGAATCAGCACCAGGACTCAATGACCATGAGCAGAGTGGTTCAGAGCTTTAATATTTTTCAGATGATTTGATAATTACAAAAATATTTCTTATGCTGTAAAGACTTTTGAAATTGAAAGTTGTACTTGAAGAGATATGTACCATTATCCTCGGAATCATTCTTTTTTTTTTTTTTTTTTTTTTTTGGTTTTTCGAGACAGGGTTTCTCTGTGGTTTTGGAGCCTGTCCTGGAACTAGCTCTTGTAGACCAGGCTGGTCTCGAACTCACAGAGATCCGCCTGCCTCTGCCTCCCAAGTGCTGGGATTAAAGGCGTGCGCCACCACCGCCCGGCCCTCGGAATCATTCTTGATGTAGCATATGTTAATCTCCTCCTGCAGCTGTGACCCCAGAAATAGCATTTTAGCAAGAATATTTTTTTAAAAAAAAGAAGAAAAAAGCATTTTTCTTTTTAGTACAGCAAACAAAAGGGGAATGGCTTGAACCGCACAACTGCACAAGCAGCTAATGATGTAAGATATCAGCACCCCTTCAAGTTAAAACCAGGTGAGATCCGGTTTGGAGGAAATGGAGCTTCTGCTGTCCCATTGACATTCCTTATTCTCTCGATCATGTTGTTCGTGTCTGTCTAAGAAACAAACATTCACCTTTCTACTGCCACAAAATAAAACATAACTTAGTATAATGTTTGAAACTTGTAAAAAATGACTTGTTGATGTAAGCTGACTTCTTTCCATAAAGACATAGTATTTATGAACTTTTTAAAAAGGGGGGATGAAACATTGAAATTGCTATCCTTAGTCCTGCATTAATTGACCATTTACTTTTCGTGGTTTCCCTGTTCTCTTAATTTTTTGAGTATACATTGGTGAACTTCTTCTGTCTCTTGCTACAACCACATGCAGGTCTTATTTCTGCACAATTGCTCTTTTGACATTCCTCAAGTCTGTCAGAAACAGGAACTGATAGGATCAATTGAGGTGTGAATTATGTTTAATTAAAACCCATCACTTAGAATTGAGTGAATGAGCATTTCCTATTCATTCCACCTCAGCTACTCTAAGCCTCCCAGAATTATAAGATATGGGCCAGGCTTCTTTCTGGGGCTTGGGTACATCAACATAGCTGTCTGTTCCTTGTGACAGGAGAAGGTGGGCCGCCAGTGCTCCCTCAACCCCAAGGTTAGGACACTCCAGAGTCAGTGTCATAGAACATCCTGTCCTCTCAGTTATTGTGCTAATGCCCCTTGAAAGACCCCATGTTTGATCTTTCCTACTCTCCTCTTTTCCAGGATTCCTTTCTCTCTAAACATTCAGATTTCCCACTGAAGTGGTATTTACTTTGTTGTCATCCTCAATGCATTGGCAAACAAGAACATATTTAATGAACTCTCCCAAATGTTTTTTTTTTTTTTTTTTTTTTTTTTTGCAATTCAGCTTCCACTTTGAATTCCAACAAATTATAGTCCCCTTAATTTGGCCCTCCTTTTATATTTAAAATTGCATTTGAAAAATTGTTAGAGAGTAAGGCATGAACCTCTTATGGAGGGGTACAGTTGATGATTCTGCTAGGAAGAAGACAGGTGAGAGGCTGGTCAGTATGTGAATAAAGTCTACTGTTCAAGAGTGTCTGAAAACAATGCAGGATAGTCAAGGAACCATGGGTCATATGTAAACAGGAATCTTCATCTGCAAAGATAAGCTGTTGAGGAGTAGGGAAGAAAAAGAAGTAACTGAATTAGATTAGTCAAGGACCATGTTAAGGTATTGATAAAGCAATTTCTGAGCCAGAAATGGTTTCAACCATTCTTCTTGGGCATTCCATTTGAAAGGCTGGCAAACTTTGATGGATATGAATTGCACCTAAACTTCTCAGAATTGTTAGAAAAATAGTCTGTGTCCTTCTATTTGGTGCCTTAAAAAATGTCATCACAATTCCTGGTTAATGAAGATTCTTCTAGTTCCTCTTCCCTTATTTTTCCTGTGAATCCATTGGCTATGTACTCAAATTGTATCTCTGCTATAGTTTTTATTCCTTTGACTCATTTTCTTTTGCAGCCTGTGACAATAGTCTCCTGTGTCTGTGACACAGTTTCAGTGGTGTTCTACACTGCTTCTTTCACACAGCTCACAACCTTTTTGATGCAAACACTGATTTTTTATTCAGATGCTGTAATCTTTTAGTGACTTTTTTCTCATTATGTTTATAATGAAGAGAAATTCCTCAGGTGGTACATGATACTTTTTCATCAAATTTCAACATACTCTAACAAGAGTTTCTGATCACTTCCCTTCAGGAGCCATTGCTGTTGGGAAAGTATGGAAAATGCTGGTTTGTCTACTCCTACTTAATATCTTCTTCTCTGGGTAGATCCTGCTCCCTCTGCCATGCCATATTCTTTAAAAATATTTTTTGAGATCATAATGTAATAATATAATTTCTTTCTTCCTTTTCCTCTTTCTAAACCCTCCTATGTATTCCTCCACCTTGTTCTCTTTCAAATTCATGGCCTCCTTTACTTTAATTGCTGACACACACACACACACACACACACACACACACACACACACCTATTTGGTTAAAAGCTTTGTCCCACCCATGTTAGCATGTCTACTGATGTTATTCTTATTTGGGTCATGTTTATACTGTCATCTTGGTGAGAGCTCATGGATGTAGCTTCTCTGACATTTCTAGGAGACACAATCCCACCACAAACGTCTTGCTCCTCTGGCTCACATAGTCTTTCTGCTTCCTCTCTTGCTAAGATCCCTGTGCCTTAGGTGTAGGAATTGCGTTTTTAAAGTATCAGTTGGAATGGGGCTCCACAGTTCTGTATTTTTGTCTAAACCACCAAAATACATTCTAAATATTTATTTTTATATCCACACACAAGTATAGGTCTCACCCTTCCCAAATAAAACAACTCTTTGTAGCAGAAGAGCCCATTTTAGAAAACCACAACTGATGATAATCCTCTCAAGGCTGACACTATTTCAAATGATTAAATCCTACCTGGTCTTCCTTCCGTTCAAATGCCACATTTTCTGTGAAGCAACTTTAGGCTTAATCGTTAAAATGGAATGATTTTTACCAATCTGAACTCCAAAACATTTGATTTGTACTTTTCTTAGTTAAATTTTTTGTTATGTATCTGCATTCAAATACATTTGAAGAGTGAAACACCATTCAGTTAAAACTATATTCTGTTGAGTTTTTGTTCAGCCTAGCTTCTAATATAATGTTTTGGTAAAAAATAATGTTGCAAAAATATTTGAGTAAAATAATAAATGCATAAATCAGAGAATAGAATTTATTTTGCACATGCATTTATGTAGTGTGGGTACAAGAATGTTTGCATATGCACATGTGTACATGTGCATGGAGAGTCATAACGTGGGTGATCAGAAGTCTTTCTTGATTTGCTCTCTATCTTCTTCATTGTGGAACAACCTCTCCCTCTCAACTAAACCCAGAGCTCACTATTACAGTAGTACAGGCAACCACCATCTCTGGAAATCCAGTCTTCACCTTCTAAAAGCTGAAATTACAAACAGATCACCACATCCGTATCATGTTTGTATGGATCCTGGGTCCTCATACTTGTGTAGAAAGTGCTTGATCTACACAGGCATCTCCCAAGCTTGAGAATGGATATTTATCATGGCAATAAATATGCTAGAAATTCTATAATTCCTATTGCTTATGTGTTGAAGTGATCTGTATATGTGAAGGCTCAGTACTCTAAAGAACTGAGAAATGACAACAAAACCATCCTCCCAAACAAAGACAAACAACCATCAACTTAGATTTAGAAGAACTTGAAATAAAGCTGAGCTCACACTTCTAAATAATTTGATCTGAAACGATGATATTTGAGTTAAAAAAAAACTTCTAGAAAGTTAATGATAGTGTAATGATTCACTTGGAAGAGGAGTGCAAGCTCTGGACTTTGTAATTTTGAAAAAAAAATTACTTTTAAGGGTTGGACTGGCAGATATTCATTTAGCCTTTAATTCCACAAGGTTACATGTTTGGTTCATTTTTACTTAGGCTTTTTTTTTATAGTTAACCAAAAATTGGTCCCCCTGCCAGCACTAAGAAAAAATATTGTATTTTACTGAGAAAAATACTTCAAGCATATTCTGTGATTTCTTCAGTGTCATTTCTGCACCATTGAAGCACACACCTCTGTCCTCTTTTCTTCCTGTTGTCAGATGCTTAGTGACACTGGTAAGGAGAAGCAGTGTGAGGGGAGGTTGTCAAATCCATCTGAAATTGAGGGTTTATTGAAACTTAAAAAGAAAAGAGCATGTTGTAGGTGGAATTTACCTTCTTCTACCTAATAAACCCAAAACATATTTCATTTAGCTAAAAATACAAATGATTTTCCAAATCACACCCTTTATTTGAAAAATGATTTCATAGTTCATGCCCACATAGTCTGTTTTGGAAAGCTATATTAATTCCAAAGCTACAAGGTAATTAGAATGTGTGGAAGCACAAAGGCATTCTGAAAGAACTAGGGGAAGTTGATTCAATTTATGATCCAAATTTCAGTATAGTACTTCCTTAGCTGAAGATAGCACTGTCACCCCACTGAGCAAAACAGCTGAGTTTGTAAAGATGTACAGGGACAGACTGGAGAGGGACTTCTGTTGTAGACATCTCAGACTGAGGCAGGAATGGGACCAACTGAAGTGGGTTTAACCAAGTGGAGGACTATAGCAAGACAGGAAGTGTGTGTTGTGGTGTGTGTGTGTGTGTGTGTGTGTGATATCTTGTTTTTTAGGTAGTCTGAGGTGGAAATGTTCCTCTGCTTGTGTGTTTTCTCTTTTCTCTTGATGGAAATCTGCAGTTGAAGAACTACATTACCCTTCTACATTCTTCAATAGGGGAATAATAAAAAAAAATTGCTGGAAGTAGGTAGCTCACAGGAGTTGTTTAGAAAGGGAAACATTATCTTCTCTAAGGAGACTGTGTTCTCTACTAGGAGAGTCTGTTTCAGCATTACCTGGAGCAGTTGTTCACCTAGCACAAGAGATAATCAAGATACAATATAACAACCACATACAGTTATATCTACCTTGACATTCTTTGGGTCATGAGGCCTGTTGATGTTGGGTAACTTATTAATAAGTTTATATAGAGCTAAGTAATACAACTATGTTCTATTAAGTTGGGACTCAGGAGAATGATATATTCTATAAATAATTCTATAACATTAGGATTTTCCTTCAGGTGTGTGTGTGTGTGTGTGTGTGTGTGGTGGGGGACAATTATTTTAAATAATTGCTGATTGGCCAGTAGCCGGGCAGGAAGTATAGGCGGACAACCAGATAGGAAGTAGAGGCAGGTCAACAAGAACAGGAGAATTTTGGGAAGAGGAAAGCTTGGTCCGCAAGTCGTGACCCAGCCACAAAGAAGCAAGATGTGACTGCCTCATCCAAAAAGGTACCAAGCCATGTGACTAACATAGACAAGAATAATGGGCTGATATAAGTTATAAGAGTTAATAAGAAGTCTGACCTAATGGGCCAATCAGTTTATAACTAATGTAGACCTCTGTGTGATTTCTTTGGGACTTAACGACTGCGGGAACCAGCAGAACAGAAAACCTCTTTCAACATGTGTTCTGTGTGTTTTCATGCATGTATAGAGGAGAATGGTGAATGTAACCATTCCCGTTATCTTTAATGTCATTTATTGGAAGAGGAGAAGTGTATAGGTATGATACACTCTTAGATTACTCAGTTGTTTATGAACTAGTTATTTCTGTTTGGGTAGATAAGTTATTTATTTTTATAACATGAGCTTATTCATGAATTGATACAATGTACTCATAAAAGGTGTGAGAGATTGTAGTGATAAAAAGAATACTGTTTACCTAGTAGATGAGTTTAAAAATCATATTGTTTTCAGCAGTTGTGTTTTTCAAAGCAAGGTCTGGTTTAAGTGTAAATGTTACAATGTATTTATTTAGAAACTTAAATAAGTTATTGCTGAAGAAAAAGCTGTTGAGCCTTAGATTTGTGATCCTAGAGCTTGGCAAGCTGCCCACCACAAGATCAATGCTATTATGGCATTACAGATCATTTTCATATGTCTTCATTTTATGATCTTCATTTTGAATGATTTGATGGTTCAGAGGTGTGGTAATAGATATGAATTCTATTTTGACATGTTGAAGAAGGCATTTAGATGCAGGAGTGTGTGCACTGTGAGATGATTAGAAATTATTATGGGGTAGAAAATTTGTGATTGAGTTTGAATGATTGAATCTATTTTAAAAATGTGCAGAGCTGTTAGCTTTCAACATAATTTGTACAGTCAAAAGAAATCAAAATTCATTTCAGTTATTCATATTTTATTTTTGAGATAAGCCATTGCTTTTTCATTATTTCTTTAGAGGAATGGCTTAACACTAACCCTGTTTCTGCCAAATGGGAAGAATCAGTTGGAAGTTATGTGAAAAAGTACTTTTCTTTACATTGGGATTAAAAGTTAGTAAATTAACAGCTATTTTTAATTAATTACTTGGTGCTTCTGATTCACCCATTCCAGAGCAAAGTAGGAGGTAGTTGACAGAGGTTTGGATAGTTGCAGAAAGATCTCACATTTCAGATGAAAAATAAAAGCTTGCGAAGATACCCATATTGTTTCTTGGCTATTGTGTGGCATTTGTCACCTGATTATCCAGGAGGACAGTGGATGACACAAGGTCTGAGAAGTGACACTTCAATTCTTTAGGTTTGTTTGCTCTCTTGTTTTCTAAATGTGAGTATGTTGGTTCCTCCCTAAATAGAGAATTATTCAACTGTGATTTGATGAGACCAGAGTTGTGATTACTGTTGTCTGCAGTGTGAGAGTATCTGAAGCCTCAAAGGGGTAAAATATTCAATTCACGTATGCTTACTTTCTGTCTTCCTTTACTGACTTTGACAGTGAGGTGCATGAGTTCTAGCCCTGTTTCCAGGATCAGATGCCCCAAAGCAGTGAGCAGTTGATACATGGAAATACTGTCTTTTCCTCAGGCAACAGGATGTGGCTGAGTGTCCCAGATCATCTGCTTCTCTTGCTAGCATCTCTGGGGGGTTTCTATAGTAACAGAATTCCTCTACGTATCTTCTATAAAATACATGCTTTTGTGGTTATAAAAGCTTTTCATGGCCACTTCAGTTATTTGAAAAAACCGTTTTCAATTTTCCCTAACTCTTAGAAAATATCTTAATAAGTCTGACCCTGTTTTTTTTTTTATAACTATTGCTCAAAATTAGACATTGTTTTTCTTCTTTTAAAGGTTACGTAACTTTTGACTATGCCAGATATTTACATATTAAGTGGCTTATCAGTGTCTTACAATGAGTAAATATATAAATTCTTTTCTAGGAAAAGGAATTTACTATAACTAAACAGTGGTTAGCACCTGAGCTTTACTTCTGCCTCCTCCATCAGAGCGTGATCACTTTCCCTGTATTCCTTTAGTAAGTCTCTTCAACACTTTTTTTTTTTTTTTTGCAATAAATGTAATTCTCATTTCCCCTTTGCTTGTGAGGAACTGGTATTTAGAAAGATTCTTTCTTCAAAGAAGCAAAGCAGAAAGTTGATTTTATTGAGCTATGCTTCTCCCACTAAATAAATGAGGCCCTTCTCCCCACCATTAGGATTGTTATTCACCTTTCTGGACAAATATTTTGCACTAAATGACCTTGAAGGAAAAAGTTAGCCATAAAGAACAGGATTTGACACTGAGGTAATTATTTCATTAAAAAGACAGGAGCTTTACAGAGATGGGAATATCACTTTTCTCCAAGTCTACTTCAGATAAAATCTGTATGTTAGGCTGGAGAAATGGAATGAATAGAAGTGTTTGGTATGTAAGCATGAGGACTAAGTTTGAATGATGGATTCTGAAGCAGCACGGTGGAAGCCTTATTATGCGAGTATGTAATCCAAGTGCTCCTATGGGCAAAAAGGGAGGCAGAGACTGGAGAACTTGAAGATAATAGGTCAACTACCCTGGAAGACACAGCAGGAAAACAATAAAGAGACACACTCTCAAACAAGATTTAAGATAAGGACTAACCCCTATAGTATTCTCAGACTTCCACACATATGCTATGGCACTTCTGAGCCTGCACACACACACACACACACACTCATACACACATATTAAATCCATACTTACATATTCTATACCTTCCCCACAGAGATGTATGTTTAAGTACTACACATGAACTGCCTAAAATTTTCTACATATAAAATTTTCTACAAATTTAGCTGCATAAAATTTGCTAATATATCAATTAAGCAAAATTATTAAGTGAATAGTTGTTCTAGAGTGTGTCATTTTGGAATCTAGAATCTGGAGAAATGCTTTATGACTTACAGATGCAGGAAACCAAATATTTCATCCCTTTGACAAGAAGTGGAGAAGTGAAATGCCTCATTGGAGGTCACCTGCAAGGGTGAATCCTGGGTTATAATTTGTACAGACACTTAAGTGAATATGGAAGTCAGATGCTAAAGCTCCATTCATCAGATGTGTCTTAAATTCAGTGCTTCCCATGCTATGTTTTGAACGTGAAACAACCTCCCCCAAGTCAGTGGTTGAAGTGTTAACAGTCTGGTCCCTAACTGATGCTATTTTGAAAAGGGATAGAAACTTCCAAAGCTGAAGGAAGGAGGTGAGCGAATATGTGACTTAAAGGTTATTCCTAATCCCCAGTCTATTCTTTGATTCCTTTTGCTGTGAAGTGAGTAGCCTCTGACACATGCTCAGGCTGCCACAGTATTCTGCCTCAGGACAGGTCCAGAATCAGCTGATTCCAGGGCTGTTGACTGACATCTCAGCTGTGAGCTAAAATGTGTCTTTACCTTTTAAACTGTTAGTGTGGGGGATTTTATAAAAGCAATACAGATCTGATTAATGCTGCAATAAACCTCGAATCAGTTTGGGGGACAGTGCAAAGGAATGTCTTTTCTCAAGACAATTTGAACAATTGGGTGGGACTGTTTTGGTTCAGTATCACTGCAAATATTTTGACTGTCAGAATTAGGAATTTGTATTAGGGATTTGGCTGGCTTGCTCAATTTTTTCTTATACAGATTAATAAAAACTTCTATATAGAGTTTTCCTCCCCCTTTATTTGCAGGTGGGTTAATACATTCCTCACAAAACAACCCAAGATCTAAGAAAACTTTTGATTAAAGTTATTTAATAGTCCTGTACATTAAACTTTCGAAAGATAGATGAGAAAGAATCTGAGTACAGTGAAATATAAAGCTTTCTTCCAAATACACACAACCAAATCCATTGACCCAGATAGAGATATTGTGAAAATTACCTCAAGATGTACTGATACTTTTATTTTAGCCAAATTCTTGGGTGTGCATTTTTATTTATTTATTTATTTATTTATTTATTTATTTATTTATTACTTCCCAACATCATTCCACACTAGTTTCATTTTTATTAAAATAGAACCAGCAAGTACCAAGGAGACAGAAGAAAGGTCAGGAGCAAAAAACAAAACAACACCGAGTAAACTGACATGACCTTGCATTTTATTGATTTTATTTTCAGAAGTCCTCCTGGCAGTCATCTCCCTGTGGGATATAGTGAGACTGTGAGATCCATCATGGAGACAACGCTGTTGTTAGATGCTTTTGAAATGGACATATACCTGAACTAGTGTATTCATTCTATAGTTCAGCTCCAGACACTTCCTTGGTTTCTAATTGTTTCTACTGTAGGAAAATGGATAAAAGTAGTCATCCCAGCATGATGGTGCATATTTTTGTGTGCTAGGAAATCCATTGGCACACACTTGTTTTGCATAGGTCACAGAAAAGTCAGCCCAGAGCACTGGCACTTGCTATTTATAGGGAATGCGATTTTTCTGTGCAAGCATTTCTGGCACCCACAACTGAGATGAATGACTGCCTTAAAAGGTTCAAGACCACTCTCATGCATTCTATGAAGCTAAGGCTTTGAATTTCTGCCCTCTCTTTACCTCAAAGGGATACTATTAACTAGGAATGGATGCTTGCCATCCTGGAGCAGATGTTTGTAATTTGGGTTTGAAACACTATTATTGAGGTAATAATACTCCCCAGTCTCACCTGCATCACTGTGTATGCAAGGAAAGAATAGGGACTTGGAAAGAGGAATCCATCACATACCATTTCACAGAGTTTTGGAGACCTCGGTATACCAGAGTAGAAAAGAGAAGGAAGGATGACTCTAGAGAGCCAAGTTTGTGTTGATAATTGGTCTCTGAAGAACCAAATCAGAGAGCAAATACCAAGAAAGAAATGACCTATTGTGCTGGGTGCATTTCTCTGTTCTAAGACAATCCCCTCTTCTCCATGGGCATGCACTGTCATTTTAAAGACAGAAGTCACAGAGTACAAAGCTTTCTGTGTCTTCTTCCAGCCAAAATCTCTGGGAGCTAGAAGTCAGACAATTACTACAGAAAAAGACAAAAACAGGTATGAAATGTTGGAGAGCACATTCCACCAGTGTGTCTGGAAAAAAATGGCCTCTGCTTTAAGGTGGGTCATATGGAGAAGCAACTCACAAGACCTAAAATTTGATGATCAAAGAGTGCTGGTTGAAGGGGAATGTAAATCACTGCATGGGTAACCATTCACGATTAGCCAAAGCCCATACCCAAACTGTAAAGATGGCCCTCATCCTTACAGAAGATGCCAGTACTTTACAGTTGCAGGTAGTTTCCACAAAGTGAACCTGTGGCCCAGCTGCTCTGTGCAGAAAACATTTCCAGAGGAAAACTGAATATGTGCTTTCTAAAATGAAGATATTACCCACATACCTTTTACATGGAATTGTACTTTGATGCTAAAGAGGCGTGAATAATATTTTTGAATCAGAAAATACCCCCTTTATAATCTTTGCAAATCCAATTGAATGTTAAGCTCCCCTAAGCTCCATTTACAAAGAATTTTACCTTAATATGGTGGATTCTGTTCTATTATGTAATTGGAAAATTGACTTTTGCATTCCTGAGTATACATTAAAAATATATTTTTAATGTATTTTTTTAATAAATGTATAACTAATAATATTCATTTTTCACCTACTCCTTTCAATTTTGTTTAGAGTACATATAGCTTGGGAGTTGACTTACAGAAAAGATCAATCAAAAAAATTCTTTAAAATTTGAATTGCTTGTATGTCCCATGTTTTCCACTAGGGGGCAACAAAGTACTACATATAAGACCCAGAAAGCCTTTTCCACCCTCTGTTCTCCCTTCACTTTTGCAAACCAATTAAGTTCCTAAATGGTGAAATGCTAAACATGAGAGGGAAAAGGATATTCAAATATATTAAATATAATCTTTCCATATATCAGAGGGCTATTAAGCACGATCTTTCACTGCTCAGTGAGTCCTTCTGGGAAACACAGAAATGAATTTGGGAATTTGGGAAAGGCCCAGAGAATAGGATGTCATACTTTGGTGCAGGCTTCTTGTCAGCCAGCCAACTAACATTTTTCAAGGTCTGCCTACCCTCTCTCAATGCCCTGCCCCACCCTCAAATAAAAATATTAGCTTGTTAAAATGCTGGCTATCTTGAAGACAGTTTTCTATGACTGAGCACACATGCCTAATATTCCTGTAGCCCTGTCTAAGGAGTAGCTTTCAGCTCTTAGAGAAAGAATACATGCTCTCGTCTTGAGCTCACGGTTGTATTGGACAATGCCACTGAGAGAATCAATGACTCATAATTGATCCAGGCTATAAGTAGGATCATGGTTTGGGTACTCAAAGATCTTTATGTAGTCTTCAGAGCAGATTTCTAAACGCAACCCAAAGCTTCTTTCCTGGGCACATTTTTCTTTTATATGATCATGAGTTCAAATCCTGTTTCCATGTTAGATTTTTTTCTCTCTTTGTTAGAGTAGTTTATCCCTTACTCTAGTTTTTTTTTTTTAAAGAGGAAATCACCTATAAAATAATACCAACGTGCTATAATAGTGTATTTGGCCTCCCCCTCCCCTCTCTGTGTGTGTGTGCATGAAATTTGGGGAAATATCAATTGTATTGTGTTTAAGATCTGATTGGCAAACATTTTGGCGCAATGCATCTAAATGGAAGCAATGCTCTTTGTCACCTCCAATCCATTCTTGTTTTCTGTGATATTTATTAGTTATACAAGTCAATTGCTTCCACATGAGTCGGCTCTCTATTCACTGGTTACTTGAAAAACAGATGGCTGTTTGAACATAAACTGAGGTACTTAAGGTGCACGGATATAAAACCATGGTAAAGTTGTCAGAAACAGGTAAGTGACTTCACAAATGTCAGTGTAGCATTTCATCATCTCTACCTTAGGAATTAGCCTGCATTGTTTACAAGAACTTGTATTCATGTGATTTATGCAGTCAATAAAATGGAATACAAAACACAGCTCTCTCTTGTAAGTGAATTCTGTCTTTTAGAATGCTTTATTTCATTTGTGTAAGAAACTTAGAAGGTATAATTTGGAAATAATAAAGTAGTCATAGCAGAGTGAAAATCTATTCCCCTTACTTATTAGTGAATTTCCGCAGATCAAGCAAGCATGACCTACAGACAGAACCAGGAATTGGTTTATGTATATTTGGAGGATTATTGGATTTCTGTAGAAACTTATTTTTTTGGTTTTTTTTTTTTTTTTTTTGGCCAGATTGTTTGGTTTTATTTCTAAGTATTTGTTTGGTCTTATTATTCCTTTTTCCAGACAAGACTTGGATCAGTTTTTAGTCATCTGGACCAGAGTCATAATAAAATGCTTCTGATCATCCATCTTGAACCAGATTTATGTCCTGATTTATATTTATGATACTTTTCTTACACTCACAGTAACAGGACATGTGGATACCAGGAGAAAATATGAGAACTGTTCAGCATAGTTTAGTTAAAATGCTACTTAAATAAAATAGACTATTGAAATAGTTTGTTCACAGAGCTTTCCTACAAATCGAATTTACTTTTATTCTTATTAAAATAATTATTATTTGTAGCACGATTAATAAAAAATCAGAGAGAGAAATTGGGATTCAACCTGAAGATCCAAAAAGCAAGCTAACCAGTCACTGGCTCTTACTTCGTCGTTCTGAAAATGGCTATCCTGCCTCCAGGAATCTCAGAACAAGACTGTGTCTTGTTGGGAGCAGTGAGACCCCAGATCCTGAATTTCTTGTAAACAACTTGTTTTGCCCTGATCTGAGTGCCTACAGCTGCTCTGAGCACGAGACCTTCAGGAGTTCCTGAAGGCAGGAGAGTGGTTTCTGGTGGGTTTGGCTGGGGCGTGGCTATCACTATATAATCTGTCCCTGAACCCAATAAAGGGGGCATTCTTGGGGAAGTCAAGAATGATCTGTGTCGCTGTCTCTCTGTCTCTGTGTGTTTGTGTATTTTAACCTCCAGCCCCTTGCCCGAAGCTCCAGCACACCGAGCGCAGACACGGGGGCGCGGTGCGCGGAAATTGGAGGTCTCCACCAAGATATCTTGAACTGGCAGTGTCTGAGAACTGTCTCCTCCTGTTGTATGATTCTCTTTAGGGTTGGGATTAAAGGTGTTCACCACTGGAATTAAAGTCACACACCACCCAGTTTCTATGGCAAATAGTGTGGTTACTAGGATTAAAGGTGTGTGCTACCACTGTCTGGTCTCTAAGGCTGACCAGTGGGGCTGATTTACTCTCTGATCTTCAGGCAAGTTTTATTTATTAAAATTCAAATGAGATGACACTAAAATTATTAGTATCATTTTAATTTACTTTTATTCTTTGATCTTGCATTGGCTTCTTTACAGAGAAGAAAGACTATGTTTTAATACAGCATAGACAATAGTTTGTTGTTAGTTTTAGTGCTTGGATGCTACACGGGAGTTTGTATATGTCATACAGTGCTCTACCCCAGAGATAAATCCCAAGTCCTATGGATTACATTTTTAGCCATCTTATTTACTTCTATTGGGAGAATTTTCTCTTTTTTTGAGAATTTTCTTTTTTATATGTTGATTTTGTTTTGTTTGTATGGGCGTTTTGCCTACATGTGTATCTGTGCATCATGCATTTTGTAGTACACACAGAAAACAGAAGAGGGCATTAGATGCCCTTGAACTGAAGATCCAGGTGACTTTGAGCTGTCATGTAGGTGCTAGGAATTGATCCACCAACCCTGAAAGAGCAGTCGGTGCTCCTAACTGCTGAGTCAACACTGTCTATTTTCAAATCAACTGAAACCCTGTAGAAATACCTGCTTGCTGAGAGTAAGATTTTGAATTACTCCAAAAGCTGAAACAACCTAAATATGATTATATCACCTTAATAGAAATTCTAACAAGTAGATAACTTCAACAATGTGCTGCAAGGTTTTGCAGTCATGTTAACTGCTCTTGCCCATCATATTAAAAAGGAGAAACCATAGAATTCAGAAAGATTATAGACAAGGAATAAGGAATGTGCAGTGACAGACTTCCTTGTGTGTGTGTGTGTGTGTGTGTGTGTGTGTGTGTTCCTCACATGTTGGCCACCTTTTGTTTCTCAGAAAGAATTTTCCATTATCTAGAATTCACTAAGTAGGACAGACTGGTAAGGGGTGACAGGAGTTCACTTGTCTCTACCTCCAAAATGTTGGGATTACAAATGCATAGAACTTGGTTTAACATTTTTACACAGGGTACTGGGGACTCAAACTTGGGTCCTCAACTTTCATCCAAGCAGTTTACAGACTAAGTTCCCTGCTAAGATCATGTAGTAGGAAGTTTCTTTAGAAGACAATGTGGATTGTAGAGGATAGAGGGTCCGTATATTTTGCTCTAAGCTGAGTTAAGTTACTTTCTGAATCAACAGACAGAAAAGCAGAACATTCTCCCTTTCTTGGTATACTGTTCTGAACTTATTTTCTCTCTCATCAGTTTTCCTCAGAATTTGTTCTAGAATGAATAATTCACTATCTTTAGAGCAAACAGAAATCATTAGTGTTCATCATTTCCCTGAAGTTTTTATTCGGTAACCGGATACATTACAGGGCAAAAAATGTACAACTGCCATGCCTATCCTCTGTCAGCAATTTACAGGTTTTGGCACTCCATCTTTGAAAAGTGTAAACCTTAACAACTTAGACGCTGGAAAAATAAGTTTTTGATTAAGTTATACACCCTACCTTCTGTGAACTCCCATGTACATGAATAGAAGTCCATTTTCAATGACCTCTCTTAATTTCAACTTGGCTAATGTATGTGCTTGTTTTATTTCAGTCACACATCTGGAAGAAAGGCAGTCTTTGCTGTAGTCGGTTTAAGGTATTGCCTATGTGAGTCACAGAACCAAAGGCTTTTCTGTTCAGGTACATTTTGTTAGGGTCAGTACTTCTCAGGACAAAGTTATTCTGTCTTTGTATACATTTAGGAACATTGCATATTGAACATATCTGATTTTCTTTCAAAATCATGCATTTTACACATTTCAGCAATGCTTCTTTTACAATAAAAATGCCTTCTTCAGGTTTTGTAGGTAATTCATGAAATGCTCCTTGGAACTTCAAAACCTGTTGACACAGACTTTCTGCATGAAATGAAAGAGAAAAGAAACAAGTTCTTTAGCTTCAGAACAAACCCAGATCCCTGATGCAGATGAGAAGAAAGTGAAAACCTGTCTTCAATTTGAGACAACTTGAAGACGGGTCTAACAAGAGAAGAGTAGCACAGTAATTTTTACTTTTAAAATTATTTTTAAGTTAACTTTTATTTGATTAGAAATAAAAAGACAGCCTAAAACTGAACTCAACAAGTTTCCACAGACACAAGTCCAAGGGACAGAAATAGTTCTAATAGTTGTAATAGAAATAGTTCTAACATCATGCTACTTGAGAACAAAGAGATGAAGAAAAGACATTTCCAGTCAATAAGAAGCATATTTCTATCTCTGCTGAGCCACCTGTGGGGATAGGAAGTTTCTTGTCTCTGAAATTGCCGTTGATCACCCAGGAAGTCCGTGTTAGAAGCTCTGATATGTGTTGTAGCTCAAGGGTCTCTTAAGTACCTTGGTGAAAGTCTGCAGCTACATAAGGAAATGTTCAGTGCCCTGTATGAGGTTTAGTGATTTCTTGAGTTTTCCCAGACACACAATTAAACGACATGAACAACTAGGACCACATGATCAATGGCTATGCCTAAAAAGTGAAGCAACTCTATTTACCTGGTCTCAATTCTTTTTCTTAGTTTAAATTCTTTACCCCAATCCTAAGAAGTCACCATTATATCTCACTGGAATAAAATGGGTCAATCATCTTTCCAGGGCTTGTCTCTGATTCCTTAATGACTATGAGAGAGAAGGAAGGCAATTAAGGTAGGAAAAGTCCCCACACTAAAACCTATACCCTCAATCTAAAGAACACAGTTTTATGAGGAGGCAATTCCACAGAATAAGTTAGATTTCCAGGGCTGCCAATCTGGCATGGGCTCAACTCTAAATCTAAAAAATTTAAAGAGGGGAAAAATACCCTACCTGCCAAATATCTCTATATTGTCAATAAAATCAAATGAACTGCTTTTCGTGAATATTGGTCTCCAAGGAGAAAGCTTTGCTGATTACTTTAAACCTGTCACAAATTCTTTTCTTCCAGGTTTTTTCACTCCTTAAATACTTCATTGAGAATTATCAAGTATTTTCTACTAAAAACTTAACCTTTAGGCTAAATTAATCATTAATATCTTAAATTCATGTAGATTATGAGAACCTTGGAGCAGGGCATTCCCCTCCACCATGCCTGGGGCCCTTGTAAAAGCAAATTGTAACGCTAGTATATTAGTATTATTTTACTCCAATATTTTTTCCTACTTTGGATATTGATGTAATGTATATTTTTCCAAGAGGTGTTTACATAAAATTCCATCTGGAATGCTGACAATGAAAACAAAATAAGTAGAAAAATAAAATTAATTTTCTTTTTAAAAGGGACCAAAGTATGATTATCAGCAAATCATGTAGGGGCTAATACAAAGTGATCATCCAAAACTCACAGAGGGGAAGGTGTTTCTAATGAGCATTTAATGAGGACTAAGTTGCTGAAACTCTAGGTATTGCAGTGTTGGCTGAACGGAAATTAAAATGTGGCCCTCAAAGTAAAATATCTTTTGACTAACTACAACCTTGAAATCAAATTAAATAGTGAAACCAAGTATAAACCAAATGAGAAAAATCACAAAATTCTAAAGATCTTTGAGACTTGTGTGTGGATAGTGCTCGGATATTAGGATCACATGAAGAGACTTATAAGAGTGTTTATGTTTATGAAATTTTTTTCCCATCATAGAAAGAGAATGCGGTGTATGTTTCTTTCTTACTTGATGGACAGGATAAGAATCAAGTACATTAACTAAAGTGTGTGAGTTGCAGTAAATTCTTTGGTGTAGAAGCAATACTTTTCATCTCAGACTTGTGTGTTTCTCAGAGATAACATCCTCAAATTGGAGTGATTATTTGGACATTTAGTCTAGCACTTATGGGTGTCATAAACCATTTTCACCGAGAGCTCAATGCTTGTAGAATGATGCATTGTGGAGCTTTGACATATTAAAGTAAATATTTAAAATGTATATATGGGATAGAAGTATAGAAGTCAGTATTATTATTTGTGCACAGTGCAACTGGGGCACAAAAATGAGCATCAGGGAGCCAGGATTGAAGTCCTTGTCTGATCATTTAGAAATTGAGTGCCCTGTGTTCTTAATAGTCAACTATTCTGCTTTTCTGTCATTTGTTCTCTGGTGTGTAGCTGAAAATGATGGACAGGAGAATGCAAAGCACACATTTTCCTTTCTTTCCCTCCATCCACATGTGTGTATGGACAAAGTACTTAACTTCTCCACATAGTCTTCCACATAGCTGTACTTTGTTACTATGTGACATTAACAGTCTTGCAAAACTATTATTTTCAAACAGCTAAATCGGATATAACAGTAGCTCAGGCCTATAGTTACATCAGGTACTTGTTAAAACTTGTGAGTTTTGAAGCATATTCAGCAAGTTCTGCCTATGTGGGCTGACTAGTTCTGTCAGCCACTCAGTGGAGAAGGTCTCATTTCATTTTATATGTAGACAACCTGGCCCCAGAGGACCAGAATGATTGGGTAAGGGCTGGTTAGTGGCAGAACAGATACTGGAATGCATCCTCTCTGACTCGAGACACCCTTGACCTGCTGCATTAATATATGATTGTAGGACTGCTTCTACGCAACCATAGAAGTTCTCCAAGCTTACTACAGCAGTGGTGCTACAAGTGTTGGGATAGCCTCCCATGTCTTGGATTTAAACATAATACTGTTAACTTAATGATACTTTTCTTGGCTTGTAGTTCTTTCCTATAGAGATGAGGAACCAAAACAAAACAAAGAAAAAATGCCTAATAATGGAAAATATGTGAAAATTAGATGGGTGTGTGAAGAGGAAGAAAAAAACACAAGAAGTTTAAAATAGAATAAGTTACATATCTGCTAACATATACGCAAATGTTTTATGACTCCCAACACATCAGAAAATTTATGCTCAGTTAAATACAAAACCACAGAGGTTGTGCTCCCTTCTGTTTCCCTCTCTTCCTGTACCCATCTCCCTAGTTTTCTCCTCAGTTCCCCATCTTCTGGCCTCTCTCATTGTTTCTGTTTAATTTGTGATGGTTCTCAGAGTTCAGAACATTGTCTGCCTTATAGAAAGCAGACGATAAGATGTATTTTCACAATGTTTTGGTGTATTATATAATTATAGCAAGGTTCATTTTCAGAACTCCAACTCGCTATGTTCCACCCATCATAGAAAACATAGGGGTCAGAGAGTCAGAAACAGTCAGGTTTGCATCCAAACCCCGGACTAAATTATTTGCTAAGAATGTGATTATTTAGGTTAAGTTCTGAATTTCTTTCCTTTTCCTCTTTCCTTTTTCTTTTGTTGTTCTTTGTACCTGGGAGTTACTTGGAAGCATCATCTACACAGTTTAGTAAAACAGAAAGATCACTTAACTTAAGGCCCAATACAACCATAGTTTGTGCGAGTTTTTTCTCCTTCTCTTTATGACTTAATGGCTTATCATGTGCTACTGGGGATGTCTGCAAAGCCTCGGGAGTAAGTAAGAACAAATGGAGGACTGTATTTTTTAACATTCCATCCCAGCTGTTTGGAGCCTCTGAAGCCCAGACAAAGCAGGTTCAGTTCTTTAAAGTCTAGGCCGGCTCTATGGGAGAGAAAGAGCAACGGACACCTGGAGAGAGAGTTTCATACAGTTCTGTCATTTGTTTAAATGTTAAGGGGCCAATCTTCAAAAAAGACACAGGAAGAAACAAGGGACCACAGTATGAATCAGTCAGTTTCCCCATGTGCTGTAATTTAGCTTCTGGTATGTCTCCAATGTGTGAACTGCCTTTGGCTTAAAACCATGACTTAGATATTGACTCTCCTTTTGAAACTCATGGACACTTATGAATATACCCAGTTGGTAAGAATGTAAATTAGTATAGCCATTATGGACAATAATAGCAGACTCCTAAAAACAGCAGAATGGTCATAGCAGCAATGGCCCCATTCCCTGCGTACATCTCAAAAACAAATCAGCTCAGTGTGTTGAAGAGACATCTAGCTGTTATGTGTATTGCAACACTTCACAGTAACTGAGTATGGTAACAACCTAAGTGATCATCAGTAGATGAATGGATATAGAAAATATGGTGTGTATACAATAAAATGCAATATAAAATTCTATTTGCAATAAGTTGAATCTAAGGGCATTATGTTAGATATACCACTTATCATCTCACTCATAGACAGAATAAAAAAACATTGGAGAAAATAAAGTGATGATTCTCAGAAGCTGGGGAGGAGAGATGAGGGAAAAGGGGAAAAATTGACAGATAGCTATGATAATGTCAGGTATTATATTGTATAGCAACATGATCATAGTCAACAATATGTTTCATATTTCAAAATAGTCTAAAAGAGTTTTGACTATTTCACAATGATAGATATTTGAGGAGGTAGATATGTTAATTGCCTTGATGTGATTATTATACACTTTATCCATGAACTGAAATAGTTCATTGTTGTCATAAAGACTGTATATTTAAAATATTCTGTTTAAAGTTAAGCAAATAAACAAAAATGTAAAATCTATGGCCATATAGGAATATCCTTTGGTAAGCATATTGATTATCTTTTCTATTACTGCAATAAAATACCTGGTAAAAGCTAAGGGTTAAGGTTAATTATGATAGTAAAAGCTGTCTACACTGCTTGCTCATAGGTGTGTACCAGGAAGCAGAGAAAGTTGGTGGAACTAGAGTACGTGTAATGTTTAGAACACACCTCTTCCCAGTAGAGTGACCTGCTTTTGCCAGTCAGGCTCTACCTATTAAAAGCTCCATAGCCTTCAAGAAAGACATCACCATAAGCTAGGGATGCAATGTTCAGAACATGAGCCTTGGTGGTCACTGCAAAATCAAACCATCACTGTGTATGTTCTGTTGACAAATACCAGTGAAAATAACCAGAAATATTTGAGCCTCAAAGAAAAACTATGACTTTTAATAATTTCCTACCATTATTGTAAGTATCAAATTACTTTTTCTATGATTGCAGTTTATTAGCAGACTCAATGTCAAAAATAGCTCTTTGAGTTGCTGATTTAATTTTTTCAAAAAAAATGACACAGCCAAACATTAGGCAGAGCTCAAGGAACTTCTAGTAAGAGGGGAAGAATTGTAGGAGCCAGATTGGTCAAGGATCAGGGACAGCACAAGAACAAAGCCAATTGAATCAACTAAGCAGGGCTCATAGGGGCTGACAGATACTAAAGGCGACAATCGGGGAGCTTGTATAGGTCTGAGCTAGGTCCCTGCATATATGTTATGGTTGTGTAACTTGGTGTCTTGTGGAACTCCTAACAGGGCGAGTGGGGATTGTCTCTGACTCTTTTGCCTGCTCTTGGAACTCTTTTCCTCTTACTGGGTTGCCTTGTCCAGACTTGATATGAAGACCTGTGCCTAATCTTATTATAACTTATTATGTCATGTTCAGTTGGTATCCCTGGGAAACCTGCTCTTTTCTATAGAGAAACAGAATGGATCTGGAGGAGATGGGAGGTTGAGGAGAGGGATTGGGAGGAATGGAGGTAAAAGAAACTGTGGTCAGGATGTAATATATGAAAGATAAAAAATTAAATAAAGTTTACATAAAAAAGACAGAATTTTCAATCATTCTGAAATGGACCCAAACATACTTCTGCATTTTATACTATGTATTGATGTAAGAGAGCATTTTTAGTGTTGAGGATTATAAATTCAAAATGCTGATCAACTCTGAAAAGCATTAAAGAAGTCTGAGTCCTAAGGTTTTAAATATTCAGCTAAGATTTAATTTAATTTCTTAGGCAAAAAGCACCCCCATATCATTAGTATAAGACCTGTTTTTGTTTTTAAGGAGTGGTAAATTATGTATGTGGCAAAGAATTGTTTTAAAATAAATTCCTATTTATTTTCTCTACCTGCCAGCCCTGCCTATTCTTGTTCCTGCCTAGCTTGGCCATTCATCTCTTTATTAGGACCATCAGGTGTTATAGTAACATAGCTTCACAGAGTTAAACAAATGCAGTGTAAATAAGTAACACACCTTAAAATAATATTTCCCAACATGTATATTTTATACACCTATATGCCCAAGATCACATAAAATTTTCTTAGGTGGAAAGAGGTCACAAATGGCAAGAGTTTAAGGATTCCCAGTCTAGAACACAAATAAAACAATGAGTTTTTACTATAGCATTTCTAGAAGCTCCTGATGCGCACTCCTAGCCAATCACAACACACCAGCAGAGACTGCCAGTTTCAAAACAACCAAACAAAAATTTCCTGTGGCAGCTTAATTTCCCTAACCCCATAAAAGAACCCAACCCGTTTACAATAAAGAGCTTTTACACTAGAATCTTTTGGAGTCTGTGTCGTCTTCTCATTCTCTGCCCTCCGGGAAATGAGGATTACCAAATAGGCAGCAGCAACAAGCCCACAACAAATATTTTATTCCTTCTTTTGAGATAATTTGTCTTTAGCAGAGTCTTCAATATGCAAAATATCATAGGCATTTCATATGTCTGTTTTAATATTCAAAGAGGAAATTTTCTTCCTTTTTCCCAACTAAACATTTTCTGTTGGTGATTCTGACCCATACCTAGCTATAGAGATTACCTGCATGGTAATTACTCATTTTCACCAAGTACCAATGATACTATGCATTCACATTGCCATGTGTGCTTTGCTCTTCTTTATTGTGAATCTTATTATTTTCCCTCACATCTGCTTTGAGTATTCATTGGTGTCTGATCCTTTACATTCATTTTCTCAGGATTAGTGTGAATTCCTTTCTCATCCTCCATCTTCAATCATGGCCTTCACCGGTAAAACTTGCTCTGCTTATTTTCCCCAAACATAAATCCTGCTCCTTTGAATATTTTTGAAGGTTTCCCTACCATTATTAATAAATTTAAAGGAATTTATATTTTCTCCTTAATTGGAATAATTTCTTTAAAACTGTAGCAGAAGACCAGGCAGCTGCAAAATTTGTATACAAAATGTGTCTGTTTGTGCTAATTCCTAGATATGTATCTATTTTGGTATACATATGAAACATTTATGCCTTGGTGTCCTGACTATTTTTCAATAATAACAACAGCAAAAACTTTCACAGATAATCAGAACAATTAAAATCTGTAATCTTTTGAGATCCATTTTCTCTCTGTTATTAAAGAAGTTACTGTTTCAATATCAGTAACATTTCAAAATTATAAACTGTTGAGCTTTATTATTGATCCTCTCTTTAAAATAGAAAAACAGTAGCATAAACAAAAAATAGCATCATTGGAAAAAATCAGCTTAAGAAAAGTTTTAGAAAGGTTCTTGTATCATATTTCATGCAATGAATGTTTTATTATTTTTTAGAAGCTTAGAGAGTAATGACGGACTCTCATTTTTCTTTCACAGTACTGAATAGGGTTGAAAGGGATGCCTATCTGTCCTATTGCAAATTAGAAGGTGACTATTTTAATCAATGTTTTGATTCCTCTCTTCCCCTTGAAACCAGAGAGCTTCAGGACCAGTGTGTCCACCAGGTGGTGAAGGGCATGAAATTTACTTTGTCAGGTCTGAGCATAATCCAACGGTTTCTCTGCTTTACTCAATGCTCTTTTTCAACATTTTATACTTCCCTGTTGATCCACCTTTCTACATTTTGAAGCTATCTGGACCTTGTTCAATAATAACACTGGCTATTATCTACTCCTCTCCACACTAAGTTAGTGTGTGTGTGTGTGTGTTGGTGGGGACGGATGAATAGGAAAGAAACAGTATTCTTTGAAGTAGATATAATGTCCACTAGAAAGTTCCTCGGTCCCTTTTTTTATTGTAATAATATTATGAAGTCATAGTCTAGACATGTTATATTTGGGAGAAGAGAGGATCCTTTTCATCTCTGACTGTAAGAATGCTCTATTTTGACTGCTGTATCTCAGAAAGGGGATGAGGTAACTGAAGAGATAGTGGCAGAGCTAATCCTCACTGGGACTGACAGTATCAAAGTAGAAATTGATCCAGTTAAGCTGCTTCCCCTGCAGCTATTGTCTATCAGTTTGGAAGACTAAAATCTAGCACTTTCCATGGTCTTCCCAGGCTCTGTGAGTACAATCAGAAGAAAATTGAATTTGAGGTATCTGTAACTCATTGTAGTTATGGTCTGTGTAGATGCTTTCTGTAGCTCATTTAGTTATGACCTGTATAGATGCTACTTATGACCTCAAAGGCTCAAAATCTCTGTAGGACTAGAGGCTGCCCAATAGTTAAGTATTCTGTACTGTGGAAGCTCTGGTACTGGACAAGATTCAAGTTCTTGTGCTTCTGAAGTAGGTCATCGCAATATTTTTGAGAACACTTGAGAAATACATGCTGTCTCTCAAACGTTCCTTACTTTATATGGTGGAGGATACGGGTGTAGCAGTTCTTGATACATGGCAAAGTCTTTCTTTCTTTCTTTCTTTCTTTCTTTCTTTCTTTCTTTCTTTCTTTCTTCTTTCTTTCTTTCTTCTTTCTCTCTCTCTCTCTCTCTGTCTCTCTCTCTTTCTCTTTCTTCCTTCCTTCCTTCCATCCCCCCCTCTTTCTTTCTTTCTTTCTTTCTTTCTTTCTTTCTTTCTTTCTTTCTTTCTTTCTTTCTTTCTTTCTTTCTTTTTTGTCTGGAAGGGAACAGGAGGAGGATCATTTTGTTCCTTCTGGTTATCTCCTCCCTCATCAGATTCCAAAACCAAGCCTCCTATGGTGATGACTGAGATACAAAGCTGAAGACTCTACAGTTTATTTTTTTTTAATTTTTGGTTCAAAGAGGTGTTAATTATAGTATTTGAAGTTCCATGTCACAATCCATAATGTTTGTCTTTTGCTTTAAGATAGATCAAACAACTGAGTTCTTCTCTAAAGTCTCATTTTCTGGAATTTGAACTGGGCTCTTAGACTTAGCAGAGGAGTTTGTTTTTGTACTTTAAGAACCTTCTGTGTACATTCCATATTCTTCTCCACTTTCAGGTTTAGATATGACCTAGGTTGGTGATCTCAGATACCTAAAGGGGGATCAGCATGGCCAGGGCCCTTCTTTATGGTCTCTTTCTATGAAGGTTCATTGAAACCAGATGTTTCACTCTCTTAAAGGGGACTGATAGATGTGATTGACAGAAAATTCAGGGTCTTTTATTGAAACTGGTCTGTGAATAGCTTCTGAGCATGAGAATGAAGAGTAGTTCCTGACACTGCCCTCTGTGTTGAGTATTTTACTACTTTGACAGTAAATGTTTCAAAATATTGTAGAAACTTGGGAAATTGAAGAAATTACATTAAACTGAGCATGTAATCATTCTCATTGGGCATATATCAAACTTGGAATCCACTAAAAATGACTGGAAAGAAAGCATGGCTCTTGCTAAGGTGCATAATAAACAGAAGTAAGTTCAGAGACAACTTTCAAAAATTCTTCAGAGGTGCCTTGATTTTCATTTCCAGTAGTTTAATATTAATTTTCTTGGTCTTAATACAAATGCATTAAAGTGAGCTTTAGAGCAATAAAACTAAAGAAAAGAAAATATATGATGGAAGTTTATAAGGAAATGGGGGTTTCTATGTTACTTGGTTGAGAGTCAAAGCTTGTCTTTTTTCAGATAATTTATAATGTTAATTTTGCAAGTGTTGATCTTTCTTAAAGGGACTTGAATTCTTGAGGAAAATGAATGCAAATTTCTGAAATGTTAGAGCCCCATTTTCCAAAGAAAATTTCTTTAATGAATACTGCTGTAGGTGGGGTTTTGCATTACTAAAAAGAATGATTATTTCAGAGGATAAAGACATATTAAATTTGGAGTAATGATGAAAGACAAATGAAAGCAATCACTTCCTGCATCTAGTTGCAACCCTGAAAGAAGACACAAGGCATGGAAAATTAGAATATTTAGCTCCACTGTCCATTCCTTAGTTATAACACTATGGTTCATTTATAGTTCAAGGTTAAACATTCAGTGAATACATGGCGTTTCCCAGGTAGCAGCTTATGGGTGTACAGGGAGCTAATGGGCTTGATTAAATACAGGTTTCTGGAGCCGGACATCACCATTTGACTATTTACTCTGGAGCCAAAGGGTCTGAGGTTCTAATCCCAGCAGGAGCAGTTGCTTGAGCAGAAATAAACGTATTTATTTGCCAAATTACTAGAGTTGTGTGACTTATCAGTGGGCCGGAGGGAACTTGTAAAATTTTTTGTTGAGAAACAGTGGACTGAGGCTGAGGAGGGCTGATCTCTGGGGTACAATGTTATTGGGCCTCTAATGTGATACCTGCAGCATCACTGAATCAAAGTTTATTCTGCCCCCATGATCCCTTTCTTGATACCAGACTGAAACAATGTTCTTGTCGCTAAAGCTTAGGGTGTTTTTGATCTTAGAGAGGCATCTGTCAAATGAAAAGCTAGGTTTAAGTTTACATGAGTCATTTGAGAAGATAGATTCCCCCATCCTTTCTAACCCTTTTAAATTTTCTTTCTTCTGGCAACTTAAGGTTTTATATGTAAAAATTAAGCTTATGTACTGCTTCTTCCCCCCTTCCTCACTTCTTTGTTTTTATTTCCTTCTAAATTTTCCTACCCAACTCTCCATTGCCTTCAATTATGACACTAAACCTTTGAAAATTATAAAATTATAAAGCTTTCTAGAAATTAGATTGACTCTCAAGTGCTCAAATATAATTTCGTTCAAATCCATACTTGATAAATATTTGAATCTTGTCTTTGCTTGTCTATCCCTTTTCCAGTTCTTTTAGAATAAAAGAATGGTAACCTGGCAAAGAAGTCTACTCTATCTTTCCTACTGTCTCTTGACATATGCTATGGGGTTTTTCTTCTCTTTCCCTTTCCCTCTTCCTATTCATCTCTCTCTTTACCTTCTTGACAAAAGTTTCTATTGAAACCATGAGGAAAATTACCACTCTCCTTTAAAAAAAAAAGTTTTGATAGATCCTAAATTGGCAAAGATTTCCTAGTCTCTGAGTTTTCTTCCAACAAAGGTGAAATCTGATTTTGATTTTGTCTTCTGTGCGTGTGTGTGTGTGTATAGGGGATGAGACTAAGAAAAATTTCATTAATACACTATATTGGAAGTAAAGATGAACTATTCAAGTAGTAGGATGGAGTTTTTTTAAATTAATTAATTTGTTTATTTAAAAAGAAAACAATCTTTTTTCATTTTACATACCAATCCCTATTCCCATTCCCTCCACTTCTCCCCTTCTTTCCACCTACTGCCCCCCTCAACCACTCCTCAAAGAGGGTAAGGCACATTGCTTTGGGGAAGGTCCAAGGTCCTCCCCACTATATTTTGGCTGAGCAAGGTATCCATCCAAAGAGAATAGGTTCCAAAAAAGCCAGTACAACCAGTAGGGATAAATCCTGGTTCACTGTCAGTGGCCCCGTAGTCTGCCCTAGCTACACAACTATCACCCACATTCAGAGGGACTATTTTGGGTCTATGTACTGCCTTCCCTGTCTGGCTACCCGAACTGGCCTACGCCTGTAGTCAGACTGATGAATATCTTAACTATCACCATAGAACCTTCATCTAGCAACTGATGGAAACAGAGGCAGAGATCAGAGGCATCAGAGTACTTGACTGAACTTCAAAAGTCCAGTTGAAGAGTGGGAGGAGTGAGATTACGAGCTAAGAGGTCAAGACCATGATGAGTACAACCACTGAAACAGTTTACCAGAGCTAATGGGAGCTCACCAACTCCAGTAGGATGGAGATTTTTAGAAATCCCTGAACTGCTTTAGAAATAGATACATCTGATCTGACCTTTGTTGCATTGAAATTAAATTTCATGCTCACAGATATTCTCTTGTTAATTTTTCAGATCAATTCTGAATCATTTAAGTACCCTTGATGATATGAATGGTACATTACATTGGATAGCTAATGTTTAGGGTAACATATTTATTTCATTGAGAGAATAAATTTAGAGACTCAAATTCAGTGTATATTATTTCCTTTCCAATGATATTCAGTTGGGATATGAAACCATTTTAATGCTGTTGTATCTTTGTGAACTCTTAGTTTTAGTGTTATAATGTATGTATTATTGCTTTTATAGAGATGCATTGAACCTTGATCTTTTAGCACTTTTGTTTTGTTTTTATGCATTAATTTGCTAAAATATAGAATAACCTAATATTCAACAACAGGAAAGGAGAATCACATGCTTGTTGGAAAGTTAAACTATGCTAAAAGATTAAAAGGTCAAGGAGGAAAAAAAGTATTTCTATGGTTTGCAAAAACATAATACAGTGAGAATTTAATGTATGCAGACAGTGTGCTAACTGGTTATTCTACATTGTTTCCCTCACTACCAGTTCACATAACACACATCTCTGCTTCCACCTAACAAAAATCATAGCAGTTAAGTTTCTCGCCCAAGGTCACAATATCCCATGGCATAATTAGAATTCAAATCAGGAGACTTTAAAACATGGGTTCCTCATCCTAGAGCCATACTTCTTTGGGGTAAATATTGAAAGAATTAAGATCATCACAAACATGAATAGGAATACTCTTGTAAGTTGTTTCCCTTGATTTTAAAGGAAACTGAGCGTTTTATTTAGTGATAAATGTGTATATTCATCCCAGAAGTCTAGTATTAGCCCTACCTTATCATTCATAAAAATCACAATTTTTTAAATAATAGTTCAGTTATTGCATATATTCCCATATCATTTAGTTATCATTATTGAGAAATGATAGTTTCTCTTTAATGTATTGATAGGTATATAAATATATTGAGGGGCAGGCTAAATAATTCAGTGAGTAAAGGAGTTGTTGTGTAAGCCTGATGATATAAGTTTGGTATCTGTGACCTGCATAAAGGTTGAAGGAGTGAAACTTTACAGGATTGTACTTTAATCACTGCATACTTGCTGTGGTGCCCATGCCTACAGGCATATGTGCATGTGCACAGATACATACATATACACATTGTGCATACACAAGTACATATATTAATAAACAACTACTTAAAAAGTTGCTGCACATGTTTCAATACAATTTTTTTGAGATATTTTTCAAGTAATGCTTATTACTTTGTATTTAATATCTAAATGTTAAAGTATATTTTTATTGTAAACATTCAAAAACATTTTCTGAAATGAAATGATTAACCCTTCAAAAGGATTCATGGACCCATGCCTTGCAGATTTGTTTGGTAGCTTTGCTTCTTGGTTTTTGTAATTGTACTATGTCTGGATGCAGAGCAGAAGTTTACATAAATGACAATTTAGCTAATGGAGAATGCAGTTCAGTGGCAGGAAAGAAAAAGTGCAGCATATAGAACGTGTAATATGTTTATTGTTTCTGAACACCTGTGTATCTGTAGGACACTGAAGTGGAATATGTGTTCATTTCCCACAAGTCAAGGTCTCCAGACACCCATCCATTTCACAGAGGCTATACTGAGATCTGGAAGTTGTTCTGTTCCTTTCCTTTGGTTCTGAATTGTGTTCAGGTTATTTATGATGTTTTGTTTTAGTTAATTCCTGAAGATAACATCCCAGGCAGTTTTCTCATATGGGTGACCTGTGCCTGGATCTGGGTTTTCTCATCTAAATCCAGCTGAAAGACAGAAAACAAATAGCAGAACCAGATACTTGCCTATCTTTGCCTCAGATCACATTGAATTCAATAAGTTATCTAAAAGACCTGTACTATTATAAGTGCAGGTTTATTAATTCATGAATGAGCATCAATTAATGGTTCATTTAGTAAGCTTACTAGTGCCCAGATATTCTTTCAGGAGATAGAGATAAAAGCAGATAAAAACTCTTGGATGAATTTCTTTTTATTTGAAAGTATCATTTTATTAATTATAAATCAATTAGCTTATTAACTGGATTTATATACTCAGATCTTAAAATGTTCCTATAGACAACATGAAACTACAGATGTTTAACAGTTTTGCCTCATTTTTGCTGTACACCCCGGAAGACATATGTCCCTATTTCAACATTTAATCAGGGTGAGTCAGTCTAAATGCTGAATGACTAGGATATGACCTCCAAGTTCCTTCAGAGCATACTGAGCCCACCTGGATGGGGAGAGGCTGCATTTTCTCAGAGGAGGTGAGACCTGGGACAATGGAAGTCTCCAAGAGTAGATCGTTCCTTCTCAGCAGATGACAGAATCAGAAGCAAGGGTGCACATCTGTAAGGATGCTTTTGAAATAGAGAGTCCAGAGTCCCTGTGAAGAGAAAGACATGTGGACTGGCTGGGATGCTAAATTCCCAGTCTGACACTAACTACTGTGACCTCGAGATTGAGAATGTCAACTAACCTCTCGAGCTCACAGGATCTTTATTTTTAAATCAGTAGTATTGGAACATGAATCTCAAATGTGCCCTGCAGGCCTGAATTTTTATGATTCTGTGTTTTAGAGACATCACAAATATAGTAAGACCTTAAATTTAGTTTTATTCCTATTGAGAAGATATAGTCTCATTTTCTGAACATCTGTTCCATGAAACATTATTTTTAAAATTACATCATAATTGAGAAACAATTGATTTTAGGTTCCTTGTAAAGGGAGATGACTGGTTACTACAGAAAACAAAAATTGCTTTGTTCTATAAAGTACTTTGTAATATATGTGGTATAATAATAATTTAGCCAAGCAAAAATACTTTAAAATATACATGTTGATATAGAAGAATGAAAATAGACCCATATCTATCGCCATGCACAAAACTCAAGTTCAAATGAATTAAAGACCTCAACATAAGACCAATCACACTGAACCTCACAGAAGAGAAAGTGGCAAGTACACTCGAACACATTGGTATGGGAGACCACTTCCTAAATATAACCCTAGTAGCACAGACACAGACAATTAATAAATGGGACCTCCTGAAACTGAGAAAATTTTGTAAACAAAAGGATACAGTCAATAAGTCAAAATGGCGGCTACAAAATGGGAAAAGATCTTCACTAACCCAACATCAGACAGAGGGCTGATCTCCAAAATATACAAAGAACTAAAGAAACTGGTCATGAAAAGAAAAATAATCCAATAAAAAATGGGGTACAGATATAAACAGATAACTCTCAACAAAGGAATCTAAAATGGCTTAAAGACACTTAAGGAAATGGTCAACATCCTTAGTCACCAGAGAAATGCAAATCAAAACAACTCTGAAATTCCATCTTACACTTGTAAGAATGGCCAAGATCAAAACCACTAATGATAAGTTATGCTGGAAAGGATGTGGGGTAAAGGATGGGAGTGCAAACTGATGCAGCCCCTTTGGATACGAGTATGGTGATTTCTCAGAAAATTAAGAAACAATCTACCTCAAGATTCAGCAATACCACTTTTGGGTATATACCAAAAGGATGCTCAATTGTGCCACAAGGACATGTGCTCAACTACGTTCATAGCAGCACTGTTTGTCATAGCCAGAACGTGGAAACAACCTAAATGCCCCTCGACTGAAGAACAGACAAGGAAAATGTGGTATATTTACACAATGGAGTACTACACAGTGGAAAAAATAATGACATCTTGAGATTTGCAGGCAAATGGATGGATCTAGAAAACATTACATTGAGTGAGGTAACCCAGACCCAGAAAGACAAACATCGTATGTACTCACTCATAAGTGACTTTTAGACATAAAACAAAGAAAACCTGCCTACAATTCACAATTCCAGAGAATCCAGACAACAAAGAGTACCCTAAGAGAGACATACATGGATCTAATGTACATGGGAAGTAGAAAAAGACAAGATCTCTTGAGTAAATTGGAACATGGGGATTATGGGAGATGATCTAAGGGGAGCAGGGAGGAAGGGAAGGGAATAGAGAAAAATATGTAGCTCAATAAAAACAATAAATATACTCATGTCAAATTTTCTACATTACATTATATATATATATTTCTAGATATGTTTAGGAATAATTATCGAGGAAAAATTAATAGTAAAATTTAAAACTTTTTTTGCTGGTTTTGTAGCTTTTGCAAAAGATACAAATGTTAAAACATTTTATAGTAACTGTCATACTTTACTCCTTGTCCTCCTTGTGGTTTAATGGATAAGCCCTTTCCCAGAATTAGTTTTAAGAATTTTGTACTAATATGTACTACTAAAACCAGCCAAAAACACCATGTGAATCCAAGTGGAAATGGATGGTGTTGGTGTAAACACACCATTGAAGTCCCTTCCTGATGATAGGCCTGTTTTAGAATACCATTTTCTGGAATGTAGCTGAGAAAGTACTATTGGAAGAGAAATGCCTGAATTTTCCCTCTGTGCATTTGCCCAGAGGCATGGTGATAGAAATCTGGAAAATACATATGAAAGCTGTGTCCTTTCACTTTGGGGTAAGGATACATGTGATATCTGCTGGCCTGCTGTAATGCTGCATGAGATGTCATTATTAGGTAAAAATACACACATTTCATGAATTTGTTTTCTCACCAAATTTTTGTTCATGATTGACATGAGTGGAAGATAATATCAAAAGTCTAAAAAAGCATCCTCTGCCCCAAAGTAAAATTTGAAAGACTGACACAACCAGTATGCTGCAGGAAGGTTTACAGCTTGTAATTACCCACCTACTGGGGCATGGCCTCTTTCTTATACTATACCCGGACGCTGCTGCGGAATCTACCCCTTCTCTCCTTCCCCCTGGTTTCCGTTTGTTCGTTTGGATTGTTTGGATCCCATCTCCATTCACCGTTCAATCAGAGAATCCTGATTTGTAAGTTTTCCCCCTAAATAAATATCTATCTCTCAGTTCTGAGCTAGTGTGGTATTTCTTTTTTCTTATTTATTATCTTTTTATTAAAAATTTCCGCCTCCTCCCCACCTCCCATTTCCCTCCCCCTCTCCCTCCAGTCTGAAGAGCAGTCAGGGTTTCCTGCCTTGTGGGAAGTCCAAGGTCCTCCCCCGTCCATCCAGGTCTAGAAAGGTGAGCATCCAAACAGGCTAGGCTCCCACAAAGCCAGTACACGCAGTAGGATCAAAACCCAGTGCCATTGTCCTTGGCTTCTCAGCAGCCTTCATTGTCCGTGTTGTTCAGAGAGTCCGGTTTTATCCCATGCTTTTTCAGTCCCAGTCCAGCTGGCCTTCGTGAGCTCCCATTAGATCAGCCCCACCGTCTCCGTGGGTAGGTGCACCTGTGGGATTTCTTTTACGCGTCCGATCGCTCTGCCATCACCAGTAGATTGGTGTACCATTCTGTACTGGAAGCACTACCCAGGAAATAGATACATTTTGTAAGTATTGGCTCAACATTTCTGGTTTTATTTCCATCAGATTTCACAGGACAATGAAACCCTGGAATATTCCAACAACGTCTGGATGAAGGTAGGGGAGGGGGATAGGCTATCCTCAGCCATTTTATTCACTTAGTTTGCAAATACATCTGGAGAACCTGCTGAAAGGCAACCTTATGTCATCTGGTGTCTACATAACCTGGCACCAATTAAAATTATAAAGTCCAAGGATAGATTCCAAAGACCCACTCATGATAGAGGTTTTGTTTGAATATGGAGATGAGCCACAGGCACATGTGAACTTACTTTTCTGCTCTCTGTTAAGAGATTGAAAGGAGAAAAACATTTCCTTTAAGAAAACTAGACTTCAAGTCATAACAGAGGTCCTAACCTAAAGTCAACCTCATCCATTTTAGACAAACATCCCTATCCTAGGAAGTTAGAACAGACAGGAACATTTCAGGGCTTGTTGTATGCAGTGTAGAAATAAAGTCTTGGTTTCTCTCCTTTCTTTTTGTGTTCCTAAAACGGGCGAGTTCTTCTGTTTATGATGACAGTGGTGATGAGTTTTCATTTTTGATTTCTTTTTTAATTGCTAGCTCATTTGGGGATGTAGAGGAAAATGTGCCTTCATCACAGCAAATATCTCCACATATCTGTAAACCAGAAGAGTCATGAATGTTTCTAGAAATAGTTATGAAAATGACTATGGGACTATAGTAGTGCCTTGTGACAAAAAATAAAGGTAGTTCAATAGGTGGTAAGCTGGTCTCAACAGTCAGTTTGCCAGTTCTTTCTCTCAATAGCCCACTTGGTCATTTATTCAGTAAGTAATTCTACCTTTATGTCTGTCAGGCTCTCTTTCTAGGTTTTTGAAGCCTATATAAACAACACACACACACACATACACACACAGCATTTTTGGCTGATTGCTTAAGTTCACAAAAGAATCCTGTTCCATGTGAAATTTTTGGTTGCAGATTGCTAAAAAGACATCAAAAACCTGTTTGTTATCTATGTAAAACTGTCAAAACTAAAAAATCATTTCAATATCTATTACTTTTATTAGCTTATGATTGCATTCACAAAAATTATATTTGGATTCTCCCTTCTCTAGTTTCGCTTTCATCCTGGACTTTTTCCCTGAAGGCAAGAAGAATAAATATAAATTTTAAAAATAAGTTTTCCCAAAGTTACTCATCTCTTTGGTGGCTCATAGATAGGTTTTTGATTTTCTCTTAATCATAACTTTTTGCTAGTGTCCTTTCCAGAAACCATTGCTTTTCCCTTTAAAATGAATATCTATAGGGAGTCACCTAGAAAATACCATATAGAATGATTATTTGTGAATTTCTGTGCATACAACATTCCTATGTCACTTGAAAAAGATAGAGTTTTGTTGGTCCTATTTTGAATACATCTGATCTATAACTTCCACTATATCCCTTGAGCTCAAAGAATTTGGCTCATGTTGGCTGAAGCTACACAACAGCAGAGAATTAAGTCAGCCACACAGGAATCAGACCTACAGCCTTGCTTCCATTAACACAGTGCTCTGCTCGACTGAGCTAACAGCCCACACATTTGTAGCTGCCCAGACTAAAGGAGATGGATGCTTCCTCCTCCTTTTTCCAGTTACTGAAGATGTTTCAAATGGTCCCACCAGATTACTGAGATGCATTTGCTTAGAGTATCTGCCAGATTAGTCCAGGCTTTGAAATTTGTTGGTGTCAAAGCACAAGCTTACTCCGGTAAATCAAAGAGCCTTTGTAGATGGTATTCCCAGTACAATAGATATCTGGGAATGAAATCTTGGGAGAGTCCTTGTACAGACCAGAAATATCCTTGTGAAATCTAGACATTGTCTCTATTAATATCCCAAGTCAAATCATTAAAAATAAATGTGAATGTTGCCTTGAGCATATTCTCACAAACAAATCATACATGTGTGGCAGACTATATGAGGATATTTGACAATGAAGATACACTGCTTCTTTCTCCATTAGCCCAGGAGTATCTGGATTGAGCCTAACCATGAAAGGAGGCTGCAATGAATTACAGGGCTTTAGACCATCCTGATCAGTATTTTTGGATCTGGTCATTTTCAGATCCTCTTTCTGCGTGGAAATATTTTTCTAGACTGTATATTAACCATTCCATGACATAGATTTCACTAAAAATTTGTTTTTATTCTTTTCTCAGTTTTTTCCTCTTATCTCACTCCTCTGGCTTATCACTTGCAAATGAGTGTGTACTAAACATTTTGTAAAACTCACTTTAAAGAGCATCAAATTGGTCCTTGATTATGTTACATACACATGATTTTATTTTATGTGGGGCAGACTTCTAGAATGTAGTAAATGGTCTTGAATGAAATGGAAACCTTTTTAATAATCACAGGCCATAATATTAAACAGACTAAGTCTGAAGTAATGCAGATCAACCAGAACGACTTTAGCCTTGCTTTTCTCATTTCCCTCTCTGCTTTTCTCCCAGAAGTGTATTAGTGAAGGCACACCTGAGCACAAGTGAGCTTCCTTTGCTGACTAAGCCTGTAGTGTTGCCTTGAGAGTGGATTCACTCTTCCCTGTTTCTTCTCTATCTAGTTTCCTTCTGAATTGCCTTTTCTCCGCAAAGATCTTTTAATAATGGAGCTACTGATATTTGGAATGAGATGATTCTTTTGCAACGTTGTCTATCTGATGTGAGATTCTTCTCCTCTATATGCTGTGAATGTGTTTTATTACCATTGATTAATAAAAAAGCTGCTTCAGTTTATGGCAGGGCAGAATAAAGCCAGGCAGGAAATCTGAACAAAGATATATATATATATATAGAGAGAGAGTAGGCACAGTCAAAGAGTCTCCATCGGAGTGACAAAGGAGAAGGACATGCTGGCCGGAACCTTACCGTAGGACACAGCCTCATGGTGATACACAGATTAATAGAAATTGGGTTAATTTAAGATATAAGAACTAGCTAGGAAAATGCATGAAACATTGGCCAAACAGTGTTGGAATTAATATAGTTTCTGTGTGATTATTCAGGTCTGGGCAGCTGGGAATGAACAAACAGTCTCTGTTTACATCCATCCCATACTCATTGGAATCTCTGACCTTTTAAGAGTTTCTGGGTGTTCTCCTCCCCTCGTTGTAACTAAAAGTGCCTGAGGGATCCAGATGTACCTCAAGGGCATTGGCCTTCACTATAGGTCTAAGAGTGTTTACATCTCATGCCCACGGGTCATCTACAGTATAATGCCTTTCTGGGTCATACATACTAATTAATTCAGGATGACCATCCAGTGAAATCATAAAATTGAGCAATATCTACTAATGGAGAAGAAATGAAAACTATGGAACCGGAGAGAACTTGGGAGTTAAGACACCATCTTCTCCTTACGAAATTCCTTCTATTTATCGAGGAGAAATATTTTAATCTGTAGGAACACTGACAAATGTCATCTTGTGCTACTTTGCTCTTTCAATGTTAGTGTGTTGAACCTGCTTAGACATGCTGTCTAACCATTTTCATTTGTCTTTTTATTGGTTATTAGTTTATTTAGACCAATTTTCATTTTATTTATGTTACTTAAAACAGACACTCTTGTTACATGTATATGTTTATTTGCATTATAGAGTATTTTTTCAGTATCTGTATGTGTTGGTTACTTGATCTTAAACATCCATATAGCCCCAAATGTCAAGTTTTTCTATGACAACTGAGCATTGTGAATTGATCGCCCCTTATTCATGGAAAATACATTCCAAGACCTCTGACACATACTTGTTAGTTGCAGGTAGTATTAAACTTTATTATGATTCCCGTTTTCTAGAATCCCTGCATTGATGCCATATAATCCTAGAGTTTGTTTGTTCTCTAATGATTCGCATATGATGCCTCCTCTGTATCATTGCTTATATACCATGGGGCCATTATTATTACTATTAGCTGAAACAGATGTTTTCTGAACATAAGGAATATGATACAATGACAGATAATCAGAGAGCTTAGATGTGTATGGTGTAACTAAGGGTTAGGTAGCAGACACAGTGTGGATCCACTCTAAGAAAGGATGGCCTATTTCCCAGTCAAGGCAGAGTGGTTTACACAGGATGTTATCATGCTACTCAGAACTACAAGCAATTTAGAATGGGTAACATTCTTATTTTTGGAACTTTCTATTGAATGTTTTCAAACTGTGGTTGAATGCAGGTAACTGAAAACATGGCAAAACTGGATAAAGTTGAAATTACTCTTGTTTATTAGAATTTTTTTATTGATATACTACAGACATGGCAGTGTTTTCCAATTCTTTTATAATCTTTCTATTAGTTAATTTACAATAAAAAGCAAGAGTTTAATTGTGTTTCCTCACTGTTATGAATCAATGGCACTATTTACAGTACTTAAACTCAGTGACAAATATGTAGCACTAATCTTAATAACAAAACCCAGAGTCAGATATCAGGGTAAATGCTGAAAGATTAGAGAGGTAGTGGCTATGGCTAACTAGTGGCTTGCCCCACACTCTGATTCTCTCTATTTGTCTTAGCAGAAACAAAATATCACTACACAAATAACCCCAAATCTTATTGGCTTACAGTTTTCCTGGTTGTAGAAGTATTCCATGTTATTTTACTCCCTCTTCAGACTCTATAGGAGAAACATGTTACTGGGACTGTAAATTCTGCGAAAAACTCACAGTTGGGGAGCTTTTAGTCTCCAGGGGTAAACCTACTACTATTATTTATGGACATAAATAATAATTTCTAATTTTTAAATTCATCTGTCTCTATCCATAGATTAGTGCAGTTCTCAGACCTTACCAGAAAAGTTTCTTTTTTCTGTAGTTATCATAGAAAGTAGTAACTGGCAAACTAGATAGACTCTAAGTGTCATTGAAATGCTCAGCCACAAAAGATCTGTCTATACCTTCCCATCAAGGCTGAATGACCATTACAGGGAAGAAAGATTTTAAAAGTCAGACATCCAGGAGGACCATAGCAAGACAGTATTTTCTGGTCATTAAAGGACCACTGCATTCATGAACTTCTAACAGCTGTGATTACTTTTAGAAGACTCAGACAATATCGAGCCAGTGAACATTCCAGAATGGAGATGTGGAATTGTTCATGATCCTTACACCCTTACATATAAGAAGACATTGTTAGTTGTCAACTTCTGGGAGATGAAGAACCAGCTTTTTTTCTCTTTTTATTTTTTCTTCACAAGTTTTACTGTCTGGTTTTGTGTGTCAGTCAACTTGACAAAAGCTCGAGTCATCAGAGAGGTAGGAGCTTCATTTGAGGAAATACCTGCATGAGATACAGGTGTGAGACATCTTAATTAGTGGTCAGTGTGGGAGGGCCCAGCCCATGATGTGCCAACCTTGATCTGGTAGTCCTGGTTTCTATAAGATGCAGGTTGAGCAATCCATGAGGAACAAGTCAATAACCAGCACCCCTTCATGGCTTCTCATCAGAAGGCATCCTGCCTCCAGAATCCAGCCATTTGAGTTTGTGTTATGACTTCTCTCAGGGGTGAACAACAATGTGGAAGTGTAAGCCAAATAAACCCGTTCCTTCCCGACTTACTTTTGACCATGGTGTTTTGTTGCAGCAATAGAAATCCTAAACTAAGAAACAAGTCAAAGTTCTTCAATTATTGACTCCTGATATAACAAGCAGTATAAAACTTTGGTTGAGTTCCTACTTAAGGCTAAACAAGACCATATAAAAAAATCAGCTAGGATAGTTGAAGCAAAGAAACAAATGAGGCCAGAAGTTAGTTGTAAACAAATACAGATTAAATTTAATCTTTGTAAGTGGAGATAGCCTTGCCTTCTACTTTCCTTTTCCTTCTGACTGCTAGATCACTCTAAGTTCTTAGTCCTATTGCCCATTGACTTGCAACAACCTTTCACCTAATTATCTGATCTAAACCTCATCAAGCTATTTCATTCATTATGAAATCACCATCTTGTGTGTGTGTGTGTGTGTGTGTGTGTATCCTCTCTTTGTGTGTGTGTAGTCAGAGGTTGACTTCCAAGCTAAAGAAAAGAATATCTCACTTCTGACCTTAATCAGGTCTGATCTACATAATGAATTCCATGTCACCTAGAGCTATACAGATACAATCTGTCTCAAAACAACAAAAAACACACACACAGTCTGCCACACTGACGGACAGCACTATTTGGATTAGTTAGATTACAAAAACCAAGAAATACCAAAAAAGGATGAGGTGTTCGTGGAGTGTGGGAGCAGTGGAGAATATCTTAGAGAACAGGTGGAAGGGTGGGAGGTAACAATAAGAGAATATATTAGAGAATTAAAGGGGAAGAGTAGAAGGCATATATGAATAAAACATGTATGTGTATGAAATTATCCAATAATATACTTAAAAATATAGCAACTTTCCAATCATTACAAAAATACTAAAATACACATAAGACTTCTTTCCTGAAAACAGAGTGATGGATGGAATGTTTGGAAATGTTTATCTTATTTAATTTGTAGATATAAGCAATAGGCATGAGGATTTAAGACAAGACCACATGAATGCTTCTGAGTGAGTAGATGTCAAGCCAAGAAGAGGAGATGATATGAGTGACTGAGCATTTTGAACATCGCTGTATACCTCTGTGCATGCTTATTTCTCTCCATTTGAGAGCTATGTGATTTGCAGCTCTTTTCTGATGGCTATAAACATGAAAGAGATGGAAAACACTTTGGAAACACTGCTAACTTCTTTGTTATACTTATTTCATTCTCCTTTTACCATTTGTATATGAGCTACTTTGCATTATGATGGCGTATTGTACATTCAGTAACATGGATGGATGTTAAAAAGATAATGTGGATATGAGAAGGTAAACAGCAGGGGATATATCATCCACAACTATTTGTGTAAATTAAAAACATAAACATGGCACTACATATTTTACAAGGATACGCACATATTTAAGGGCTTTTTACAAGCTCAGCAGAGATAGTAGGGGTCTATGGGGAGGGAGAGGAATTGCAATTTTCACACAGACAAGAGAGTAAACACAACACAAAGCAGAACAAGAAAAGAGAAAGAAGTCTCCCAAGTACTGATGAACATATCATGCTGTATACAACAGAATATTATTAAGTCAGCCCCTTTGGATAAGAACAATTGTTTCTTGTTCCTGATGAGGTATCAGGGAAGATGGCTTATATGTGTCCTCACTAACCACTCCCCTGCTACTGGGATCTCACTCATGGCAATTCCTACTCCATCCAGACCAGTTCAAAATTCCATTGTCTCAAATCCTGCTTGGGTCAGCTTTGGTCTCAGAGATACCATACTTAATTCTGGGTCTCACATAGGAGAAAATCACACCGTGCCAGAATCTGCAATTTAATTTAAGAAATGAATTTGGAATACCATATGAGCTCTCATTGAGAATAAGAAGCTTTCTCTAAAATGGCTGAAAGACACTTAGGGAAATGTTCAACATCCTTATTCACCAGAGAAATGCAAATCAAAACAACTCCGAGATTCCATCTTACACCTGTAAGAATGGCTAAGATCAAAAACACTGATGACAACTTATGTTGGAGAGGTAATGGGGTAAAGGGAACATTTCTGCATTGCTAGTGGGAATGCAAGCTGGTACAGCTGCTTTGGATGTCAGTGTGGTGATTTCTCAGAAAATTAGGAAACAACCTTCCTCAAGACCCAGTAATAACACTTTTTAGTATATATCCAAAGGATGTTCAATTGTGCCACAAAAACATGTGCTCAACTATGTTCATAGCAGCATTGTTTGTCATAGCCAGAACCTGGAAACAACTTAAATGCCCTTCTACTGAAGAATGGATAGGAAAATGTGGTACATTTACACAATGGAGTACTACCACAGCAGAAAAAAATAACGACATCTTGAATTTTGCAGGCAAATGGATGAAACTTGAAAACATCATTTTGAATGAGGTAACCCAGATCCAAGAGACAATTATCACATGTCCTTACTCATAAGTGGTTTTAAACATAAAGCAAAGAAAGCCAGCCCACAAATCACAATCCCAGAGAACCTAGACAACAATGAGGACCCTAAGAGAGACACACCTAGATCTAATCTACATGTGAAGTAGAAAAAGACAATATCTCCTGAGTAAATTGGGAGCATGGGGACCTTGGGTGATGGATGGAGGGGGGAGGGGAAAGGAAGGGAGGGGAACAGAGAAAAATGTAGAGCTCAACAAAAATAAATAATACACACACACATATGTATATAATTAAAAAACAGGAAAAGCAGGTTACAAAAAAACAATAAAGAATAAAAAAGAAGCTCTCTCTAATTGGAGGTCTATTCATCAGTACCAGCCCACCCCTGTCTCTCACATTCAGATATGCAGAATCTTCCCAAACTATGTCAGCAGTTAGTGATGTGAGGTGCAGATTGTCTTCATCAACCTAGTTCAGACTTTGGGGAGTCTAATGCCAGGTGGTTCATTGTCAGCATAAAACACAATACAATTTGTGAAAAGGTTTCTAGGTAACAATCAAAATGGTCCAATTTCAGGTTCATAATAAAGTTTAAGTTGTGACTACATAGAGACCCTTCTGCAAAGTACATGTGACCATGAAGGTGCATTCTATAGCTAAAAGGCCTAGAATTTAGTGTGGTCTCTGACCAACAGCAGAGGGATCAGTAGGTCATGAAGTACATGTGGCATCTATCCTAAGGATGGGTAATAGTCTAGAAAAGGAAAAGTTTGAAATGACCATTTTGAGAAATTAGGGTGAGGTCTGACACTTCAGATAGAAAAATATTATCAGATTATTAACAACCTCCACTCTCAACTTTCTAGACAGATTGTAATTATTTGATTTGTATATGCTCCATTGAGAATACATCCCTGTATTATTTATACTCCTGGTTCTCTTAGCACTTCTCTGTGAGTACAAGGACTTCTGTGTCCCCAACACATTATGATTCATAATAGTAGCAAAATTACATTTATTATATAGCAACAAAAATAATTTTATACTTGGGGATCACCACAACATGAGTAACTGTGTCAAAGGGCTGCAACATTAGGAAGGTTGAGAACCACTGCTTTATAGTTTAATGACTGGAAAGACATGGCCTGTGTACTTCGGAAAATCTATAAAATGGATAGGTTGATTACACTGAACAAACCTAGGTTCAAACTCAGTTAAGACCTCACTCTTTTATAATGTTCCCATCTCTTCTTGTTCTTATTAGAGAATGTTGTCAGAAATGATCCCCAAATGATGTATTAAGTTGTTTCTGAATCTATATTTTTCTTATTCAATTAAAAATTATTCAACAAATTTCAAATAGTTGAAATAGTGAATGTTGAGAATATTTTAATGTATCATTGACTGGTCAATAAAGCTAGGAGTGCTGCTTTTAAAGGAAAAAATAGGAATTGGGGAAATAGCTTCTTGGGTAAAAGTTTACTCAAGTTTGGGGACCTGAGTTTATATCTCCAGCACTATGTGAAAAACTGGACAAAGTTGCTTGTATCTGTACCTCAGCACTGGGGAGGTAAAAATGGTCATGTCCTTAGTAGGGTCACTAAATAGTCAGTCTTGCCAGTTGATGAGTTCCATATTCAATCTCAAAATAAGGGGGAAGGCAATTGAGTAAGATATGCAACATTGACTTCTGATTTCCATGTTCAGGGGCACACACACATACACACATGTATAGCATGGAGAGACTTGTATATAACAAATGCATAGACAAATAGAATGTTAATAGGATTTTTACATAAATGCATTTCAGAGTTCTTATTCTTTTAAAATAGATTTGAAATTAGATCCTTCACAGAGACCAATACTTATTAGATTTCTATGAAAGTAATAAAATCACATCAATAACTTACACAGTAGGGTATAACAGGGATTCATTTTTAAATGATTCTTGTTTTAAGACATTTTTGATCTATATTCACTACATTATGTTGAGGAAATAGACTTTTGGTGAAGAAAATTATAATTAAAATATAAGTAATGTTTTCTGTAAAAGAAATGAATGAAAGAGTATAATAAAATTTAATGAATAAGAATAAATTTTGAAAAAAAAAACAACTAACACTTTTATGCCAAAGTATTACCTTGATCTCTGAGAAGAATGACAATGGTTAGCAGCTCTTTTGTTATAATATTTACATCCCACTTTGTTAATGACCTCACTGAGATGTAGCTATGATTTATGGTTGTACTGTACAAGAATCAGGGAAATCTTTCCAAGGCATGGTTATCCCGCTAAGAGCTATTTTGTGGAGATTTAATGTACCAACTTACAATGTGGTGAAGGGACCTAAACTCCAGGAAAAGGCTTTAATCACTACCTCCCAGTCTTCCAGGCCCAGGAAGGCATAGTCCAAACCAAGTGTTGCCTACCTGGCCCTGCTAATTCCTTATTTTACCTTAATGGCCAGAGAACCCTGGAATAATAAAGTTGTGAACTGAAAATGGCAATATATTAGCTTTGATGCTGTCAGAGTGAAATCTCCCTATCAAAATTTCAAGAGTTGGAAGATTAATTATATTTATACAGCCTTTTCCCCCTCTCTTAACCAGTCACTAACAAATTGTAGATATGCATGGGGTATTATTTGTGAAATAATTTGGGGCTATTATCTTGAATAAAGTGCCGCTAATTTTGTTGTTGTAGTAATGTGCTGACTACAATACTTCCACTTTATCTCTCAGGGTTGGGATTACCTTAAAATAGTTTGAAAATAAAACCAAACATTGCTTAAGTGTTAGACTAACCTTTACAGAGCTAATGAGATTCCTAATGCGTAAACCCACTGCATTGTATTTTGTTGGACTTTATAAAAACAAAATCAGGGTTAATTGAACATATCATGGAGACTAGCAGAACTACCCTGGAAGGGGTATTTCTTCATTCCTTTTTCTTTATTTCATAATTAAAGTTAGGCCATAGTTTTAATGTAATCCCTAGGACCTCTCCTGGAGCTTGGCCAGATGAGGCAGTCACTTGCTAAGGAAAAGGTTCTTATTTGAGCAATTGACTAAACTTGACTGCAGTGGTATCAGTTGTAGGTATATTATTGTGTTCATTTTACTAAAGGGCACGTCACTTTTTTCCTCAAGGAATTTTTAGCAAGTGGTTAAAAATAACCTTTCAGAAAGGTTATATTACTGCTGAGGCCTAGCCAAACCTTTTGGATGGAAATCTACATCCATCATACTCAGATCTGTCAAACTAAGTCTAGTGAGTAGTTCAGTAGACATAAGGTTGAAATCAAATGTCACTGTGCCGTGTTTCATGAAAAACCAGCTGGCCAAAGTGACCTTTACGTGCCAGCATTCCATTTTGTAGTTTGAAAGGTAGGAAAAGGCTGGTCTACAAAACTACACAGCTTCAGGACCACTGTAGAGAGCCAAGACTGGTTCAAATTTGAATTTTGAAATTGTTAGCTTTGGCCAAAGATGAACACAAATCTAATCACTTTGTAATTTTCATTCAGGTATTAACCATTAACTTTCTTTTAGGACTAAGGAATATATAATCATGGCCAAGAAAATATTGGTTTATCTGTTATGGAAAAAGCCTCATTTACTCAGCACACATTCCTTTAAAAGTCACATCTCTTTTATTCAGTCCAACTTCAAAAATCTACATAGTCTATAGCAGTTTCAACACTTTTAAAAAGTCCAAAGTTTAGCTGGGCAGTGGTGATACACACATTTAATCCCAGCACTTAGGAGGCAGAGGCAGGTGGATCCCTATGAGTTTAAGGCCAGCCTGGTATACACGAGCTAGTTTCAGGACAGGCTCCAAAGCTGCAGGAAACCCTGTCTCGAAAACCCAAAAAACAAACAAAACAAAACAAAACAAAAAGTCCAAAGTTCAAAGTGTCTGGTACTCATAGCAATCCCTTAATTGTAACCACCTCTAAAATAAAATTAAAAACAGATCACATACTTACAACATACAATGGCCCAGAATATACATTACCATTCCAAAAGGGAAAAAAGGTAGCATAGTGGAGAAATATTGGACCAAAACAAGACCTAAAAGAAGACCTAAAACCAGCAGGGCAAACCTCAAGCTTTGCTTCTTCATGCCTGATGTCAATGTGCTCTTAAATCTCCAACTCCTTTCAGTTTTGTAAAATTGAAACACACTTCTTTCTTGGACTGATTCTACATCCCTTTCACAGCTTTTCTAGACAGGTATCTCATGACTCTGGCATCTCCAAAATCTTGGATCTCCAAGGCTTTGCCCTCACAGCTTAATGCAATAATCTCTCTAAGCCTCCATGCAGGAACACCCTGTCACACATGTGGCTTTTATGGCTTTCCTTACATGCAGACGAGATTCCATATTCCCTTTTATTTTATCCTTGACTGTAAAGCCAGAACTACGTGGTTGAAACTGACAAGTTCTACTGCTTGCTGGAACTGGAATATGGTATCTCTTTTAAATTAATATGCATCAGTTTTTTGTTGTTGATCATTTTCTTCATTGCATAAGCTTTTCTTTAATTATTTTTCAGAACTTGGAAGCTTAGCTCTGTGCTGTCTCGCCCTGAGATCATCACTCCCTTTATTCTGTTCATCATCAGGTTTTTCTTTAAACATTTTATCTCCTTGAGCACTTATACTTCTTGGTACTCATTTTCTCTTTAAACTGTACATTTTGTATTTTTCTTTTTCCAGCTTGCTTCTTATCATTATTGATATTCATAAGAATGACAACTAATAACCATATAACATAATCAGTAGTGGGGTGACTTGAATTCTCCTTTGCCAATGCTATTAATCCAAAACTCTTCAGTCTAGCTTTAGGCAGATTTTCTTGGACAAGAGCATAAAGGAGCCACATTCTTCACCAAAAATATCACAATAATAGTCTGTAGGCCACTTACTAATATTCCTGCTATCTGAAAAGTCTTGAGCCAGGCTGTCATGCTCTACATCCTCTCAGCACTACTGTTTTCCATGCTCCTACTAGTTTGGCCCATTAAGTCCTACTTAAAGCATTTAACAGAGAGAGAGGGAGAGAGAGAGAGAGAGAGAGAGAGAGAGAGAGAGAGAGAGAGAGAGAGAGAGAGAGAAAGAGAGAGAGAGAATAGTCCTTTGAATAGGAATGGTCCCCATATGCACATATATTTGAATACATCATCATTAGGGAGTAGCACTACTATAGAGGGGTTATAAGGTATGGCCTTGTTGGAGGAGGGATGCCTTGACCTTGTTGGAATAAAATGTGTCACTGAGGGTAGATTTTGGTTTCAGAAAACTAGTGGTCCTAGCTTAAATTTCCTAAACCACAACAAGGCCACACCTCCTAATCCTTCTAAGTAGTGTTACTCTGTGATGGCTAAGCATTCAATTATATGAACCTATGAGGGCCATTCTTATTCAGATCATAAGTGTTATAGGAAACACACACACACATTCATTCTTTGTTCTCTGGATTTTTATCTTAAAGTTCAAGTGAAATTTTGCATAAGTTAGGAACATTTAGAAAGGTAATTGTAGAGTTTTATGGACAGTTGGAAGTATGTGTCGATCATTTCATGCAGACTCTACCTGAAACCTGGGGTCACTTAGGGCCTCACTTTTTACCTCATGGTAGATAAGCAAGATCATGTTGGTAGAAAAATAAATGTGGAATAATCAATGATTGTTGAGGACCAAAGTATTTTATATTATTCAATGTACAAGTACAAAGGAGGAATTTATTTGAAAGCTCAGCAAAACAATGTTTGTTGAAAAGGGATTAGCATATTTAGTAGAACACAAATAAATATTTTAGATAGCGGTATATCAAAATGTTTCTGGCTCTCTTTATTCAGTTTTAAATGGTCCTCTTGTATAAGAAGAAAACAGCGCATCTTTATGTAACAAACATCACATCAGTATCCCTAGTGGCATTTTCAGTGTAATATCTGATAATAAACAGAGATATATTTACCTTCAGAGAGGCTTCTGAGGTAAACAGAGTCCTGTGGGTGGAGGAACTAAGCTTTTATTCATAACCACAGATATGCTAGATAGTAGTTTTTACATTTAAGATACAAGAATGGCATGTGCTCAAGAGTTCAATATTTAAGGTTTATTCAGTGGTACTGCTAGAAGGGAGAAGGTGAGAGGAAGAGGGAGAGCTCTCAGCCATCTCACTTCTTATTTTATGTCCCAGGAGCTTATGAAGAATCTCCTGGGCTCCTGCTCTTGGGAAATTTAGGCTTTAAATTACTGCATGTTCAAACATGTATTTTAACCACAGAATGCATCAGAAAACTGGAATATGAAAGTTCATGTCTGCCTTCATTATGTAAGCTTGCTTTTTCCTTTTCCCATTTCCCTAGTGTGAGCTGAACCATAGTCTGTATTAAAACAGTGGGCACCTTGGGTTTGTGAGCACTTTATGTAAGAGAAGAGCAAGTCCAGTGCTGCAGGCAGCTTGAATTCATCCCTCTACTCCTAACAGAGTGAGATGAAAGTTCTGTTTCTTCATCCCCACTAGCTTTTCCATATTGTTTCAATCTGTAACTGGTTGGGCTGAGAAGAAATTAAACCGTATTTTTGGTCTCTAAGTGTGTGCATTCCAGCATTGTAACCAGGAAGTCTTTACAGACTCTTTTTTTTTTTTCAGAGAGGGAAACCTGGTTGAAAATTAATATTTTCCACTCAAATGGATAGTCACATTCAAAGAGAATAGTCCAGAAACTTTTGCCTAACACATAGATCAATCATTGTCCTGCTATTATACAAATGACTCTTAAGCAGGTCCTGAGTATTACACAGGTGCCTCTTTCCCCACAAATCATGAGCTATATCCTCTGTGGAATGGGAAAGAAAGACAAGACTTTCTACCACTCTCAGGAAGGTTCGAGAGCTTCGTGAAAAAAAAAAATATGAGGCAGCATGGAGTTGTCAGCTGCAACACTCCAGGCAATGCAGGAGATTATTTTTATTGGAAGGCAATAAAGTCCAAATACTATCATTACAGGACTTCTCCTGGCCTCTTTTCCAGCTTTGATTATTACTGCACAGCAGCCTCAGCAATTGTATTTGTCAACACCATAGGGAGAACTCTGCAACCTGTTGGTGACTCAGTAAATTGGGATTTGCCTTGTGAATACTGATGTTTTGGAGAGCTTTGTCCTGGCAGCTTGGGAAGAGCCTGCCATTCAGAACAACATTTTATTCTGTGTATTGTGATTAGTTTTGCAGCAGGGTTTAAAAGTGTAATTGCTTTTGTAGTCTGAGGGAGACGCAAGCACTAAGTTACATGTAGAGATGTTTTTATAATTGTTTGGGGATGTTAAAAGAATGGTGAGATTTCAAAGGTAGTGCATAGATTTAAATAAATACGGTTGTTTATTGGGAAACTTCATCAAAAGGTTTGCACTAATGACAATGTCATAACTAAAATAGAACAGTGGTTTCAAAGTATAAAGAAAAGAGTATGATGAAGCTAAGGTTCTGATCAGTTGATTACTTGAGAAAATTCAGATCAGGATCCAAGTGAATAATTCATCGGGAGAGAATTTTACAAGTTCGAGTTGTTACTTCATTTATGCTAGATAGCAATAAAATACATAGCCATTATTTTGAGGTCCAATAAATAAAGAGAGCATCTAATATACATTAAGATAAGCATCCCTGATAGGAGAGTCTTACATCCCAGATGATTAGTATTTTTTAGAATAAAGCAGAGAACTATGGAGAAAACAAGTTGTACCCGTTTATTTCCATCATTCATCATTTTAGTCTAGGTCCGTATTCTGGCCACTGCATATATGTTTTTATTTTAGACATTCAGGATACAATTGTCAGCAAAATGTCCTTACTTCATGACTCATGTATTCTAGAAAAGGAAGAAATCATGAAGTTTGTAGATAAGCAGATGAAAAAAAATATACTGAGTGAGGTATCTCAAGCACAGAAACACAAATTTAGTATGCTCTCTCTCAAAAATGGATCCTACTTTCAATCCTTAATTTTGTATATTTAACTTGAAGACTGAGCAGAAGTTGGAAAGTAGAATGGAACCTTGAGTGGGCATGTCAAAGCGGGAAGATACCATATTATAGGTAACATGAAAGCAATGAGGTGAAATACTGGGGAAGAAAGGCTTAGCAGGGATAGGTGCAGGAGTATTGGCAAATATAATAGGCAAAGAGGAGGGGTGACCTAAGAGAAAGGATAGGGAAGCCTCTACCATCTTATAACCCAACTTAACATAAGTAATTGAAGGGATGATAGAATAGATGATAAATGAAAGAAAAATGGGAATACAAGCAATTAATGGACTAAGCAGTGGTGAGGTAGGGGAATGGGGGAAAAAACAGAGTAATAGATAGATTAACCAAAATTAAGAATGCATGAATAAGAATGCTTATTATTAGTAAAATAATTTCAAAACACAAGTTTAAAGGGAAAATCTGAATGTAATTAATTACTCTGCATGGATGGACGTTACCTATGACCCCTCTATCTTAGAAAATGACCTGTTAGTTCAATGCCCTGGGAAATACACCAGTGCAGTCTCTATCCATTGTGATGTTGGAGTGTTTGTCTCAACTTAAGGAAAATAATCTGTAAGGTTTGTCTTCTCCTCTTCTGATACTTGGCCTCCTGATTTTCTACCTCTGGATGAATTGAAAGAGAAAAAGAGGGAATGAATATAGTAGAGTAAGTGTTCTGTTCAGATTTAGCATGAGAGGAAATTGTCTTCAGAGGAAAGAGGAAGTGATTCTGAGAGCTTTTGCAATTTAACTAAGATATCAAACCTATGTTATCATGTGTTCATGAAACTTTTCATCAGTTTAAGCTCTTTACATATTTAAGTCCTGTATCAATAGACACATTCTTGTATGGGAATGGGAATGGGTGAAGTGATGGTGTGCTAGAGTCCTCTGTATTTTCTTTTCTACTTTTGTTGTGCTGGGGATTAAGCATAGGGTCTTTCACTTGCTAAGAAGGGAAGGACTTTACCATTAAACTACTTTCCACTGCCCTACCATTTACCTACTCCTCAAAAGTAACTCGAAAGTGTTCCTAGGATTGATTGCATTTCCAACAAGAAAGCAAGAGGCTTCAGTATTGTATCTCTATGGCCTACATTAGTTCACACTATAGGCCATTTGACAAGGTGTTAAATAGTAGAAGGAATTTCCTCTTTTCCACAATTTATAGGTAAGTGGGAAGATTATTTTATCAGCCTCAGTGGGAAAAACAAAAACAAGTTTTATACCATATTTTAAGGTGTTTTGTTCTTTTTTTTGTTTTCTTTTTTTTAATTGAAAAAAAATTTTCCGCCTCCTCCCCGCCTCCCATTTCCCTCCCCCTCCTCCCGCCCGTCTCCCCCTCCCCCCACTCCTCTTCTTCTCCCTCTCCAATCCCAGGAGCAGTCAGGGTTCCCTGCCCTGTGGAAAGTCCAAGGTCCTCCCCCCTCCATCCAGGTCTAGGAAGGTGAACATCCAAACTGTCTAGGCTCCCACAAAGCCAGAACATGAAGTAGGATCAAAACCCCGTGCCATTGTCCTTGGCCTCTCGTCAGCTCTCATTGTCCGCCATAGCCTTTCAGGGGTTGGCAGTGAAAATTTAATCAAAGAATACTGGCTTATTCAGTAAATGACCAGAAAGGTAGGATAAGGCATAAAATTAGAGAAGAAATAATTTGGAAAAGGTTGGTCAGGATAAGATTTGGGACAAGTCTGAAAAAAAATGATTGGTAAGATCTTCTATTAAGGGCTGAGGTGTAATATAATGGTAGAGCAATTGCCTACCCGGAAAAAAATGGATTAAAGAATAGATCGATTTATGAATGGATATATGTATGGATGGATGATTGAATAAATAGATGTAAATACTATATAGAGCTTGGAAGTTCATCAAAGCTATTACTTACAAGGGAACAGGCACATTGGAAGCAAAAATGTTGTCATGGAAGAGATTATTTCTATACATCTTTAAAAGATATACGTGTATTCTAAATACAAAGAAGTATTAAACTTCACCAAGAAAACTCTATCTAAACACTGAATCGGCTTCACCCAACTCCTTTATTTCATCTGGTATAATTCCTACACAACCAATCCACCTATCAGAAAGTCAAGGACAAAACACATTAATTTACCATGAACTTCAGTGGACAAAGGGGTTCTCTAAGTTTACATTGTGCACTGTAGAACACGGAATGTTGATTATCCTTGTCCTTTCCTGCATTTCCATACAAAAAGTGACTGACCACATGAGTACATAGAAGATCCAAATAAATATCTTACTATGGAATGGAGGAACTGTTCCTGGTTCTGTTATTTCTATTTATATTACCAATATGAGGCCAGGTGGGCTTCTCCTGCAGACTAACCTGTCAGAGGATGATTGACTCAAGCTATACTTGCCCTTAGAAGATAAATCTGATAGTAGTGAAACAAACAAAAGCCAACAGTAGCTATTATCCAAATGAATACAATGCAATTAGATGAATATATAGATCTGTCTATTAAGGCAAACTAATTATGAATCAGATATATAGATTTTGGAGGATTTTTATGCAAGATGCATTTTATAGGCTTATGTTGCATTGAAGAGTACATAATAGGTTTAGCAATTGAGGCCAATGAGAGCTATGCTTTTACTTTAGATTTAAATTTGCCTCCACTTTAGAGGAGCTTGAGGGTATTAAATGATTCAGAGAACCATGTGTCAAGATTCTGGAGTTGGATTTTTGGAATGCATTGCTGGAAATTAGAGTAGCCATTAGCAGGATTGTGTTTGTATATAGGCAAAATGAGGTATAGTATTGACCCATGATTGATGAATTTGACAAATGAAGATGGTCAAGTAGATAAATGAAGATAGCTCAAAATGCTTTTATCATTAATTAAAAAATTTAAAGTGTCCAAATATTTTCCATAGTTGCTTTAACTGGCTTCAGACTGTGCTTGAATAAATACCATTTCAAGGCGTATAAAGTAGAAAATATTTATCTGAATATTTAAATCTATTTGACTTTTTAAAAATAATTTTTATTGATTATTTAAGAATTTTACATCATGTACCCTAAACCCTCTCATTTCCAAGCATACCCCCACCCATGTCTACCCTCACCCTTGTAGTACCCCCACACAGGAAAACTTAAAAAATAATAAAAACAAAATAATAATAATGTTAATTCACAAAATAAGAAAAAAACAAAAATAAATAACAGCAAAGAAAGCATACAAAAACCACTTTGCTCCTCAGTCTTTCCCACCTGTATACTGTCCAATCTTCATTCCTCTTAGTCTCATTGGGAGCTCCTGTGTATCATGCAGTATACCCTTTTGTCCAAACAGCTTTATTTGGTTGTGCTTGTGACTATGCATGTATGACTGTGGGCATATATGTGTATTTTTGTATGACTGTCTACACATGAAGGCTTTGAAGAAAGGTCACTGTAACATAAAGGACAAATTAGAAGATACTACTATAGTGGCTTAGTGTTTCTATTGCTGCAATGAAACACTGTAACCAAAAAGCAAGTAGTGAAAGAAAGAGTTTGTTGGGCTCACATTTCTGTGTTTTAGCCCAAAACTGAAGGAAGTCAGAACAGGAACTCAACAGAGCAGGAACCTGGGTAGAGGAGCTGATGTCGAGACCACGTAGGGTTGCTTCTTACAGGCTTGCTCCACATGACTTTGTCAGGCTGCTTTCTTAAAGAATCCAGGACCATCAGCCCAGGGATGGTACCACCCACGATGGTCTGGGTCCTCCCCCATTAATCACTAATTAAAAAGAAATGCTTTATAGGATGTCCCTCAGCCCAATCTTATGGAGGCATTGTCTCAACTGAAGTTTCCTCCTCTCAAATGACTGCAGTTTGTGTCAAATTGACATAAATCCAGCCAACATATGTAAGAAAAGAACTCCGAGTTTACAGTTGAAGACAATGATGTCTAGAGAGTGAGTGCTCATGGTTCTCTAATGAGCTCTTTCCACCGTTGAGTTGATGTAGAATAGGACTTTTACACAGAAATCATGACTTCAGAAAATGCGTACCAAATTTCTGTAGAGCATTGTTTTAAAATCTGCATTACTATTGAATCTAAATCTATTGTTATCAGAAACTCACATTTCAGGACTCAGGTTACACCTCTAATATCATATTTCACATTTATAAAAGGAACAAAGGTTCAGAATATAAATATTTGTTCCAATAGTTTGAACTGAAATATTTTCATCATAATTATTGAATGTGCATGTTTCCAGGTAAATGAGAAAAATGACAAATATTTTTCTTCCCGAAGATGTCTTTACTCATTTCACAGAAACTTTAATCTTCTTTCCTTGGCTTCCTGTTCCCCTATCCTTTGTCATGTCTGCCTTGGTCACTGTCTGTTTTTCATTATAGGGACCTTGCTTTTCTCCACTGAATTATAGTCAGGTATCAGTGTGTTAGGATGAGAAATAAAGACATCAGTTCTCAAGGATGAACTGAACCTATATAATTAATGCGTAAGGTACTTAATTCATCCCATAAATTTGTCCTCATCCTTACTAGATAAAGAAACAAATCCTAGCCTGAGTAATGGTATCCAAATTAACTCTAGAAGTTATTACCAGCCCTTCACATTTCTTTTGCTAGAGATAATGTCTCACGTCACTGAGACTGGCTTTGAACACAGTACATAACTAAGGCAGGCTTTGAACTCCTGATATTCAGTCTTCTTCTCTTTAATAATGCAGGTGCATGTCACCATGCCCAGCAGTATGATACTTTAAATAAATAAAAAAGAGAAAACAGAACATGAAAAAATTGATATCAAGAAGACAACTTACTTGGGGATAAACTCTCAGAATCGTACAAATTTATAACCACTCATATTTAACTTTGTACATAACTTTGGTTCCTATGAATTGCCATTCATGGGTAAACTGTAGACTCTGGTAGCTGTCAGGTGTGAGAAGAGCTATATGATGAGTTGGAGTCTAGCAGGCAGACTGTGACACTACATTGCTGGATTGCCTCTTTTATGCCATTTCCCATGAAAACTGTTGTCCTTACAGACCCCTAGCAGCAGCTGGAGAGAAACATGCTGCAGCCAAGGCAGTAATTGTGATGGCTTCTCAGAGATGAATGAGGCTGCTGCAAAGATCTATCACTGCTGAACCGAGCACTTACTTCATTAGAGTTGAGCTACTCACAGATGGTGGTCCTCCCTAGCATGACTTGGACTCAGAACATAGGTTTTCTATAAGAGACAGAGATTTGTAATCAAGGAGATTGTTTATCTTTCTTCCTCCTGTAGAAGCTCTGTGCCATTTAGTTACAGGTCTGGTAGTGTATCTTGGATGATTTTTCTCCACAGAACATCTTAATTCAGGATAGTTTCACAGCTTCCAAGCCAGGGTAGGCTCTTGACACTGAACAACAAGCTTAAGTTATATGTGAATACAAGTTCTGGGTTTATATTCTATTAAGAAGACCCAGCAGTATGGAGTTCTTCAACCACAAAAACTATTTATCACATTTCTTGTTTCTACAAGATCAGCCAGTAGCTAGCTGGGGATGAAGAAGACAAAGTAGATCATATATCTCTTCACATTGAAAATAATGTCAAGAGAAAGAGAGAAATGAATAGATACCAAGGGACTGAAGGCACCATTTTCTGGCAACATAAACTTTTGGGAGGAGGATGTGCACTCTCCAATGTTACTATTATAGTCAGAAACATCTTACACTGAACAGCACAAGGTTATGAGTTACACTGAGGCCATTTTAAAAGGAATACTGGCTATTGAGTTTGTATAAATATGAGCTTTCACATCATGGAGACAACAGGAGCAGAAGTTTTATGTAAAACTACCATGACAGGGCAAGCATTCATACAAAACCCAACATGTGTTCTAGCTTTGGCTTGCTAAATCTGTGTTGCAGAGGAATGATGTTGCCTGTAGGTAAGTAGTCCCAGTTTTCATTCAGATATTTGCCCTCTGGCATTGTAACACTGGATAAGTTTTTGCTTTCTCAGTGCCTCCATTTTTTATTTGAAATATGAGAAAAATTAAATGAGATGTGAGTACAAATATCACATATTTGTGCATAACTTTTTACTTACCAGCTCTTTTTAAATACATAGCTTATAGACTTCTTTTTCCAGGGACTATGTGGACTGCTACAGTTTAAATTGTTACACATCTGTAAGCTGTTAATATTGTTATCTGCTCTTTGAATTTGCATACTCATGTGCAGGTGTGTGAGCATACATATGTATGAGTGAGGGAGCCAGTAAGGACAGCTATGTGGATTTGTCTACTAAACTTTTAACTCTTTGAAGGAGATTGCTTAATGCAATGTGAAAAAGCAAGCGATGCCATATCTAATATTTTTAAATAATCAATTCCATTTAAACCACAAACTCACAGGAGAATTACATCAGCCTCCTGGAGGCTGCACTACGGCTCTGGATGAGATTGGATCTGCCACTCTCAACCTCTAAGCTGAGCAAATGTGCATGTGTGTTTTAATGGGTTTCTATGGTGGCTTGACCTTTGCAATGCATAGGTGAGCCGACTCCGATTCCTGGATCTGAAACCTTCTGAGGCATGCATGGCCCAGAGGGTAGAAGTATTTTCTAATCAATAACACTTCAACTCAGCAAAACCCTACATAAGCTCAATTTTACAAAATCTTATAACACTTTGTGACAGTCATTTATGAATGTTCTTTAACATTTAAAAGGCTCTTTGTATACTCTGTCAGAATTCCAAGCAATGAATTTTACTTGATTTTTGGCGGGGGGGGGGGGGGAGAAAAGTCTTCCATTTAATTTTTAAAGGAGTATATAAATAAATTTCATTTGGCTTTAGTTGGTGACATCTGTTGTTTATTTCAGAGCAGGAGTCATGAAATGTTAGATCTACCAGGGGCCTTAGAGACTACTGAGTCCAGTGGTTTTTGAACTGGGCTTTGCAGAGAGTAGGAAGTTGTTGAAGGTGCCTCTGGGGTTCCCACAGACAGGCACAGATGGGGTTGCTAGTTGGCAGAGTTCCAAGAAAGTCAGCACATTTAACCAGGGCAGCATTGTTTTTAAACGATTCACATATTAAAGTTCATTATATCATTGTAGTTAAAAATATTCTCTCATTTAGACTGTTGGCATAGCACCAATGAACTTCAAATCATTGAGTTTACAAGTATAGATTCTAGGCCCCCACCTTCCCCAAAACAGAGTTTCGCTGTGTAGCCCTGGCTGTCCTGAAACTCGCTCTGTAGACCAATCTGGCCTCGAACTCACAGAGATCCATCTGCTTCCCAAGTGCTGGGATTAAAGGTGTGTGCCACCACTGATTGGCTAGATTCTAGACCTTAAGGGAAGCAGTTGTTGAGACTGCAGAAAGAGTAGGTGGGTAGCATGTGGATCTAATGATTCTTCATTCTACTTCAGACAAGTAGAAAAGAGGGGAAGAAAAAGTGGTTATCTTTCCTTAGAGGTAGGAACGTCTGGGTGGATTGTAAGGCATTCTATATGGCTGATGAGCTCATTTCTTCCTTTACATAGTGATATACAAGTTAGAAAAATGACCCAAATGATCAAACATTGTAGTAATAATGCATTATACTTCTATCAGTTCTTCTGTTAGGTAAGCTGAGGCCAAGAATAACTGTCAGTTATGTAACATATATGATTATAGTTGTACTTATACAAGGTACAGACATGAAATGGATAAGGAAACAGAAGTTCAAAACTAAATTGATATGTTTTAATTTTTGAAACATTTGCTATTATAAACTAAAATTTCCCCCATGCCAACCCCAAGTAATAGATTATATCATATCAAAAAACTGAAGCAAGTCTTGGTTGAATCACAGTTAAAGATAGGAGACAGTGACAGCAGGCAAGAAGAGGAATGAGCAATGTGATTAAATATTATGTAAAAAGCAATGTATAACAACTGAAAAGACACAAGTCAAGGAATGGCATGGCTTTTCTTTTAAAATAAGGTCTGTATAGCAATGTCTATAAAGGGTCATCATCGAGAAAGGAGCCTAGTTAAGTGGGCCTTAAAATCTTACTGGTGAGGTAGTGTCATAGTTGAGTGTGATGTAGAGATGTAAGGTAGAGAGGGTGCATATATTCAACATGGAATTTCTCAAAATGCAAAAAAAGGGATGATTCAATGGTAAATGGGAGAGTTTGAGTTTGAGCAAATGGGTGGTTATGGGGTCTTCTATAAAATATAAAATACTAAATACTAGAGAAAGACTAGTTTGGTTATGATAACTTTGAGATAACTTAAATAGCTAGCTTAAGGAACATTCTAGTCAGAGTATAGAACTAGAATTTAAGGGATCGAAATCCATATTTTATAGCTGTTCTGTATTTATTTTTTCCTTTCTTGTTTTTTAAAAGCATTTTTAATTACTTTTATTGAGCTATACATCTTTCTCTGCTCCCCCCTTCCTCTCCTCTCCCCTTTTATCCTCTCCCATGGTCCCCATGCTCCCAATTTACTCAGGTGGTCTTGTGTTTTTCTATTATATCCATGTATGTCTCTCTTAGTGTCTTTATTGTTGTCTAGGTTCTCTGGGATTAAAAATTGTAGGCTGGTTTTCTTTGTTTTATGTCTAAAAGCCACTTATGAGTGAGTACATATGATACTTGTATTTCTGGATCTGGGTTACCTCACTAAATATGATGTTTTCTAGATCCATCCATTTGCCTGCAAAATTCAAGATGTTGTTATTTTTTTCTGTGGTGTATACTCCATTGTGTGTATTTACCACATTTTCCTTATCTTCTTTTTTTTTTTTTTTTTTTTTTGATTTTTCGAGACAGGATTTCTCCGTAGCTTTTTGGTTCCTGTCCTGGAACTAGCTCTTGTAGACCAGGCTGGCCTCGAACTCACAGAGATCCGCCTGCCTCTGCCTCCCAAGTGCTGGGATTAAAGGCGTACGCCACCACTGTCGGCTTTTCCTTATCCATTCTTCAGTCGAGGGGCATTTAGATTGTTTCCAGGTTCTGGCTATGACAAACAATGCTGCTATGAACATAGTTGATCACATATTCTTGTGGTACAATTGAGCATTATTTGGGTATAAACCCAAAAGTGCTATTGCTGGGTCTTGAGTGATGTGGGAGAGTCTTCTGTTTTGTGTTGATTTCATTGGTTAATAAAGAAACTGCCTTGGCCCTTTTGATAGGACAGCAGCTTAGATAGGCGGAGTAGACAGAACAGAATGCTGGGAGAAAGAAGCCGAGTTAGGCAGTTGCCATGATTCTTCCACCCAACACAGACGCAGGTTAAGATCTTCCCTGGTGAGCCACCTTGTGGTGCTACACACATTATTAAAAATGGGTTAAAGCAAGATGTGAAAATTAGCCAATAAGAGGCTAGAACTAATGGGCCAGACAGTGTTTAAAAGAATACAATTTGTGTGTTGTTATTTCGGGTAAAGCTAGTTGTGTGGGACCTGGGTGGCGGGAAGCAGCCCGCAGCTCCTACAACACTTGAGGAAGGTTGTTTCCTAATTTCCTGAGAAATCGCCATTCTGATCCAATGATGCTGTACCAGTTTGCACTCCCACCAGCAATAGAAGAGTGTTCCTTTTACCCCACATCCTCTCTAGCATAAGTTATCTGTGTTTTTGATCTGTGAAGGCAATGGTACAGGAGACCACTTCCTAAATATAACCCCAGTAGCACAGACACTGAGAGAAGCAATTAATAAATAGAACCTTCTGTAACTGAGAAACTTCTCTAACGCAAAGGATATGGTCAACAAGACAAAATGACAGCCTACAGAATGGGAAAATATCTTTACCAAGTCCACATGAGATAGAAGACTGATCCCCAAAATATACAAAGAAATCAAGAAATTGGTCATCAAAAAAGCAAATTATCCATTAAAAAATGGGATACAGACCTAAATAGAGAAATCTCAACAGAGGAATCTAAAATGGCTGGAAGACACTTAAGGAAATGCTCCAGAATGTCCCCTGACTTCTCCAGGCTTTATCCTTGTAGACAGAGGCCACTCGTTCATTTCCCAGCCACTTTGACTCAAAATCACCCCACAGAAACTGTATTATTTAAATCACCACTTGGCCTATTAGCTCTAGCTTCTTATTGGCTAGTTCTTACATCTTAAATTAACCCATTTCTACTAATTTGTGTATCGCTACATGGCTGCAGCTTATTGGCAATTTTCCAGCTCCTGACTCTGCCTTTTTTTCCCCAACATCCAGTTGCGTTTTCCCCGCCTAGCTCTGTTGGGCCCCACTATAGGCACAAAGCAGTTTCTTTATTCATTAACCAATGAAAACAACACATAGACAGATGGACTTCCCACATCATTACCCAATTTTCCTTCATAATGTACTGTAAGGTATAATATAAAAAAAAATCAACCCTTTTCTCCCAACTTGCTCTTGATCATGACACTTTATCATAAGAGAAAGCAAACAAAGACAGATAACATGTGACACGAAAGTCTCTTGTATAGTTAGAAGATCCAGTTTCCTAATTAATTCAAATATACAGAGATCTGATCTTGTATAGCTTTTTTAGACATGACAAGTTCAATATACATAAGTTTTGGGATGATAATTACTAATAGAGTATGGAAAGTGATAGCATTGTTTTATTTGTTGAAAGAAGGTTGGGTAACAGGTGAATCAAAGCAGAATGTATCACAAAGCAACTTGAAGGCAATCTGGTCCTTGAAGTTGTTGGGTGGATATTGAAGTTATAAGAAACTCAAATGATTTGAGCCAATCCTTCTGGACTTGGTGTTTAGGGGGGAAGGCATTGTATGTATAGTTCTGTGTGGCTTACAGAGATGTACATCTAGCCTATATTTTACTAATTCAGGCACTTGAGATGATTTTTTATCAAGGAAAAATTCTATTATTATAGGATCCCAGAAGATAATGAAACCACTTTAGATATACAAATTCAGAAAGGTCTGGGGAATTTGGATGTAGCCCTGGAAAAAAATCATCCTATGAAAATGCAAATGATCTTAAGCAAATGCCAAATGGTTGGGAATATTGCCAGAATACTGTTTTCTAGGATGTAAGCAGATGCCTAAGAAGGAGCTGTTAAATTAGTTATTTGTAACTTTTGTAACATTGTATGCAATTTACATGTTCTATAGAACAAAGGTAATGGAGTAAGGAGACAGTGCACAGAATTGGGGAAATATTTTCTAACTTTATATCTGATGGAAGAATAATGTCTTGTATGTATAAGATACACCAAAATTAAGCAGCAAAACCAATTGTTAAGCAGGCTAATGAATTGCTAGATAGTTCTCAAAGGCCAATATACATTTGAAAACTTTTTCTACATTTTTAGTCATGAAGGCATTACAAATTAAAGCTACTTTCAATGTACTCAAAATAGCCATCATTAAAAAACAAATGGTTACAAATGCTTTGTGGGGCTGTGGGGACAGAGGAAACTTTATATACTGCTGGCAGAACATAAAATGGTCTAGCAAGTGTGGCAATTTGTATGGAGAAACCAGAAAAAAAAGAAATAAAATAAAATAAAAGAAAAAACCCAACACAACATAAAACTTAAAGTTAGAACTGCCATGTAATATATATCACACATATCCATCTATATCATGCATAGGTATTTGTTTGAAGGATTCTATGTCAGAATATATCTGATATTCTTATACATTCATGATTTTTCTTCAATATTTAAGATAACAATATCAAAAGAGAAAAGGAAAACATGGTACCTACATACCATGAAATTTTGTTCAGCTGTAAAAAAATGACATTTTGAAGTTCTTAGGAAAATGGATAAAATGGAAACCATTACTTTATTATGCTGTTTTTGTGTTGTAATCCAGCTGCCCTCACTCCCCCTGACTGATAGCGAAACTTCCTTGTGGTCTGTAATTGACAAGGATGTTTGTGTTCTTCTGGCCGGTGGGTCTCCATAGAAGGAGTAGAGGTATAAAATTTTGAAGAGTCTACTTGGGTTTGGTCTCAACTTCTGACCAAGATTCATTCACAGTGAATCATGTGTCAAATATGTAGGTATAGGCGAGCACCTCTTTAAATAACAAACCTCTTTAGTATTTCCAAATTATAACTAATCCTGTTCATCTTTAATGCATCATCCTGCTGCTTGTCACCAAAGCCTGAGGTTTTGAATACTTGCCACCCAGTTCTGTGTCTCTGGCGCCTCAGCAAAGTTGAGGCTTGTGATAGCAAGAGAGCTGTTTGTCCTGCTGTCAGCATCAAACAGGATTTCTGACATGTAACAGGGGCTTAATAATATTTGTTTAGCACCTATCTTGAAGTTGGTCACATTTAGATTTATTTGAAAGCCTGGAATACTATAAAGCCTATAAATATAAATATAGCACTGAGTAGCTTATGCATTTGGGCCAACACTTTGATTGATATCTCAAAAAGTGAATGTTTTAGAGATTATTTGTATAAGGTTTGTGTGAACTCTAAGAAGATATCAGATCAAGTCCAATCATTGGCTAGGGTCAGAAGTCTGGAATGATGTCTAGGAATGTGGCAGGGTCCAGGCAAGGTAAACCTGTCTGTTTCCTGCCTAAGTGAGGGTAAGAGGATGATGGATTGACAATTTGTTGAAGTTCTGTGAACTTTTTGTGTTGATGATATTTGATTTACATTTCACTAAAGTTGGTGACTACAAAAACATTGTGCTTTGCTCATTCTTGACCACCCTAATATCACCCTGACTTATTCAAGCATAATTTGCCTTTGGTTCATTAAAAATATTTCATGAATTTCCCATTGGTAACATAAACACATCCTACTGAAAGGAAGTAGGAACATTAGTGGGTGATTTCCTTTTGATAAAGAAGATAGAGTATTTGGGGGGACTCCTGACAGTGGGAATGGGGAGGTCTCTGGCTCTTTTGTCTGCTCTTAGGATGTTTTTCCTCCTAATGGGTTGCCTTGCCCAGCCTGGATGTGAGGACTTGTTCCTGGTCTTATTGTAACTTACTGTGCTGTGTTTTGTTGATGTCCCTGGTATGTCTGCCCTTTTCTGGGGGAAGTAGGGAGTAGATCCTGGGAGAGGGAAGGTGGTAGGGAATTGGGAGGAGTGGAGGGAGAGAAATCTGCAGCTGGAATATATTGTATGAGATAAGAATAAATAAAAATTTAAAAAAGAAGATGCAGTGTGAGACAACACTTCAAGCAGATTTACTCTGGGGTCTCTGAAGGGATAGAAGATTGTGGAATAACTGTGGTGGCTGAGCCTGTATATATGAGAATCCCAGGCTATGTGTATGTAGTAACCTTCTGCTAAACAGGGAGTTAGGGGCCTCTGCCTATCTTACTTGCTTGAGAGTCTTGGAACTTGTTAATTACCAGCTTCATTATACCCATAGTCACAGGTCTGGCTCATTTGTTTTCTCTGACTTGTGCACCCGTGTTTGCATTCAAATTAGAAAATACTCAGAATGTACAGTAGTGATAGATCAAAGGCTTCCACCTAAGGGCATCCATATTTTCTCTACTGAGCCCTTTGTTCCGTATGCTATTATAAATGGCTTCTCCATGCTATCTTCATCTTTATGATGTACCCATGGGATGGATTTCAGATGTTTCACCCTGATGTTGTTTTTTACTCTCAATACTCTTTCGGCTTCTTTGGTCTTGAGAAACCCACCTCCCAGCTCCCAAATAAATCACACACAGAGTCTTATTTTTTCTTATAGATGCCTGACCTTAGCTTGGTTTGTTTCTAGCCAGCTGTTCTTAACTTAAATTATCTGTTTACCTTTTGCCTCTGGGCTTTTAACTTTCTCTTACTTCTGTAAATCTTACTTTCACTCTTACTCTGTGACTGACTGTGTGGCTAGGTGGCTGGCTCCTAGTGTCCTCCTCTCCTTGTTCTCTTTTACCATTTTTCCCCCCAGATTTCTCCTTCTATTTATACTCTTTGCTTACCAGCTCCTCCTATCCTTTCTTCTGCCTTGTTATTGGATGTTCAGCTCTTTATTAGATCATCTGGTATTTTAGCAGGCCAAGAATCACAGCTTCACAGAGTTAAACAAACACAATGTAAACAAAAGCAACACATTTTTACATCATTAAACAAATACTTCACAGCATAAGCAAACATAGCATTCCTTAAAATAATTCCACAACACCCTTACTGGGATTTTATGGGTCCAACGTCATTTATGTTTCCCTTTATGAAATTCTCTAGCTGGTGTAGGACAGGGAAATCTTGTAGACAAGACAGAGAGCAGGGAAATTTACGTCAGAGTTGTAGGGTGGAGAGAAGTGGCATTTCATAACACACATTGTCTCTTAGCTTTTCAAGGAAGACAAATTTAAGAGATGCTGCTGCAAAGGCATTTGAAGAGATTTACATCCCCAATAAATCAACTAATCAAAAGACAGACTATGCCCCTGTAATGAGGAAGATTGTGTTCAAAGGTTCCCAATAGCTACAGTTCTGCTTCCTTCCCCCTGTTTCTTCCATCTTCACTCAACAGTCTATACAAAGCCAGCTTCAGTACATGCCATGGTGTCCTACTTGCTGGTTTCCTGAATCCTGCACAATGGTCTGAGGACTTGCTTAGCTGGTCCTCCTGCAGTATGGGTCACCACATATCTTACATCCTTTCTTGTTGAACCTCAATTACTCTACTTCATCAGGTTGATATTATTTTACACATGTTTATGAATATAATGGAGACTAAAGAGATAAACAGCTTTACTTTGTTTTGCCATTAATGAAATTTGGGAGTTGAAATTTTAGGCTTTACTGCTGGAGGATCACAGATCCTGCCCTGAAAAGATGATAGAGATCAAATAATAGCACCAGACCAGAATTCTGAAGGCAGGCATCAAACACATCTAGTTATTCCTGTAGTTCCATGTATAGGTATTACGACAAAGGGACAATATGATTTCTTCAAAAATCTATGTCACATTTAGTTACAATACTTTTTATATATACAGTAGAAAATGTATTCTTATTTCTTCTGTTTCTGTTTTTTGTTTGCTCAGCAGTAGAATGCAAAACCCAAGATTCATGGTCTTGTCTCAGCATGGCCCCTTGCTTAGATTTCTTGGCCAGTGTATTTAAGAACAGTGACTCAAGTTTCAAGTGTATATATCAAGTCAGTCAGCTGTGCTCTTGCTGCATGACAGTAGAATGTCTCTTAGGATGATTAGGTACTACCTGGCTTACTGGGTTGCTTAAATTGGGTTTAAGCAGATATAGTAGACAGGACTTTGTATTTGACAAAGTGAGGTCAAAATGGACTGAGGTCCTTCAACTGGGGCAATTTATACTCTTAGGTCAGGTAAATAAGGCTTTTCTATGTGGGTAGAGAAGTCAGCCCTCATGAAAGTGAGGGATCCTTTATGTAGACATGGGTATGTATTTTGTTAACCTTTAATGCAGTGATGAAACTTTGAGAGATCCAAACAGCAAAAAGAGGAATTTTGGTTTTTGTAGCTGTCTCTGTATTTCTGGCAACAGGAAAAATGTCTGGTAAGAAAGTACTCAATGACCATTGATTAAAATCACAAAGTTTAGAGTCTCTGCTGTGATCTGCTGGACCTGCTCTGCCTGCGCCCTACTTCCCTTAGTCCCTGGCTCATTGGGGCATCCAGGAGTTCCTGTGTAGGTGCCGAGAAGTTTCATCGGGACGGGTGAGTGTGTGCTATCCTGGGGCGGACTGTCCAGGTAGAGAGCACAAACACCCCTTCCCCAGCTCCTGCTGCAGGGCTTGCTCTCCTACACACCCGCCCCCACCCCCACCCCCAAACCTGCCTTGTCTGCAAGGTCCTTAGCTGTGGAACAGTTTCCTGCCATTTCACTAAGGCTACCAACCCAGAGCAGTGAGTCCCTGACCAGAGGGCAGGCCTCAAGGTCCCCGCCAGGGAAAGCTGGCCCTTGCTGCTGGGGCTGCAGTCTCTGCTGTGATCTGCTGGACCTGCTCTGCCTGCGCCCTACTTCCCTTAGTCCCTGGCTCATTGGGGCATCCAGGAGTTCCTGTGTAGGTGCCGAGAAGTTTCATCGGGACGGGTGAGTGTGTGCTATCCTGGGGCGGACTGTCCAGGTAGAGAGCACAAACACCCCTCCCCCAGCTCCTGCTGCAGGGCTTGCTCTCCTACACACCCGCCCCCACCCCCACCCCCAAACCTGCCTTATCTGCAAGGTCCTTAGCTGTGGAACAGTTTCCTGCCATTTCACTAAGGCTACCAACCCAGAGCAGTGAGTCCCTGACCAGAGGGCAGGCCTCAAGGTCCCCGCCAGGGAAAGCGGGCCCCTGCTGCTGGGGCTGCAGTCTGCTGTGATCTGCTGGACCTGCTCTGCCTGCGCCCTACTTCCATTAGTCCCTGGCTCATTGGGGCATCCAGGAGTTCCTGTGTAGGTGCCAAGAAGTTTCATCGGGACGGGTGAGTGTGTACTATCCTGGGGCGGACGGTCCAGGTAGAGAGCACAAACGCCCCTACACTAAGGCTACCCAACCAGAGCAGCGGGCAGGCCTCAGCAACCCCCGAAAGGGAGCGCAGGCACCTCCAGCTTGTACTGCAGTGTCGCCTGTGTTCTACTGGACCCCGCCCGACCCCTTGCATTCGGCCTTCTTTACGCGGGTCATTGGAATACCACGCATCCATGTTTTGGTGTTGAGGAGTTCACCTGGAAGGGAACGGTTCCTGCCCCTACACTGAGGAGATACACCTAGAGAGTTAGTCACAGCAAAGACTGGTCCAAGACATCAGGCCTCTCCTGGCTCCATTTGAAGGAAAAGATGGGCAGGCGCCAATGCAAGAATTCCCCCAACAACTTGAAAGGCAACGTGACATCACCAGGATCCAGGAATCCCGAAATGAGAAGTCTAAACCCTAATACAGAAGAATTAGAAGAATTCGACTCAAAAGTGAATTTTATGAAAATAATAGAGGACCTTAAACAGGAGGTGAAAAACTGCCACAACCAATTAGAGATTACAAACAAAAAGGTAGAGGAAATGAATAAATATCTCAAAGATACCCAAGAAAACCAAGAGAAACAAGAAAAAGTAATCAAACAGGTAAGGGAAACGGTTCAAGACTTGAAGAACGAAGTGGAAGTAATAAAGAAAACACAAACCGAGGGAAGGATGGAGATGGAAAATTTGAATAAACGAACAGGAACTACAGAGACAAGTACCACCAACAGATTACAAGAGATAGAAGAAAGAATCTCAGACACTGAAGATACCATAGAGAAAATAAACACTCTCATCAAAGAAAACAGCATAACCAACAAATTCTCATCACAAAACATTCAGGAAATCTGGGACACAATAAAAAGACCAAACCTAAGAATAATAGGGATAGAAGAAGGAGAAGAAGTACAGCTCAATGGTCCAGAAAATATATTTAATAAAATTATAGAAGAAAACTTTCCCAACCTTAAGAAAGATATTCCTTTGAAGGTCCAAGAAGCATACAGAACACCAAATCGACTGGATCAAAAAAAAAAATCTCCTCGTCATATAATAATCAAAACACAAAACATACAGAGTAAAGAAAGAATATTAAGAGCTGCAAAGGAAAAAGGTCAAGTTACCTATAAAGGTAAACCTATCAGACTTAAACCTGATTTCTCTATGGAAACCATGAAAGCCAGAAGGTCCTGGATAGATATACTGCAGAAACTACGAGACCATGGATGCAAGCCCAGACTACTATACCCAGCCAAGCTTTCGTTCACTATAAATGGAGAAAACAAAGTTTTCCAGGATAAAAACAAATTTAAACAATACGTAGCCACAAATCCAGCCCTTCAGAAAGTAATTGAAGGAAAATCACAAACCAAGGAGTCCAACAATGCCCACAATAACTCAGACATCTAAAGACCCTTCACCAGCACAACTTGAAGAAGGGAAACACACAAACTCTACTACCAAAGAAAAGAAAGAAAGAAAGGAAAAATGACCGGAGTTAACAACCACTGGTCATTAATATCACTTAATATCAATGGACTCAACTCACCTATAAAGAGGCACAGGCTAAGAGATTGGATACGAAAACAGGATCCAACATTCTGCTGCTTACAAGAAACACACCTCAACCACAAAGACAGACATCTACTCAGAGTAAAGGGCTGGGAAAAGGTTTATCAAGCAAACGGACCTAAGAAACAAGCAGGTGTGGCCATACTAATTTCTAAGAAAGTTGACTTCAAACTAAAATCAATCAAAAGAGATGGAGATGGACATTTTTTACTCATAACAGGAACAATTCACCAGGATGAAATCTCAATCCTGAATATATATGCCCCTAATATAAAAGCACCCACTTATGTAAAAGAAACGTTACTAAAACTCAAGGCAGTCATCAAACCACACACACTAATAGTAGGAGATTTCAACACTCCTCTCTCACCAATGGACAGGTCAATCAAACAGAAACCTAACAGAGAAATAAGAGGATTAAGGGAGGTAATGAATCAAATGGACTTAACAGACATCTATAGAACATTCCACCCAAATAGGAAAGAATATACCTTCTTCTCTGCAGCTCATGGAACCTTCTCGAAAATAGACCACATACTCGGTAACAAAGCAAACTTACACAGTTACAAAAAAATATCGGTAACCACCTGTGTCTTATCAGATCACCATGGATTAAAGTTAGAATTCAACAACAATGCTATCCCCAGAAAGCCTATGAACTCATGGAAACTGGACAGTCAACTACTGAACCTCACCTGGATCAAGGAAGAAATAAAGAAAGAAATTAAAGTCTTTCTTGAATTCAATGAAAACGAAGACTCAACATACTCAAACCTATGGGACACTATGAAAGCAGTGCTAAGAGGAAAATTCATAGCATTAAGTGCCCACTTAAAGAAAACGGAGAAAGCACACATTGGAGACTTAATAGCCCACCTGAAAGCTTTAGAAAAAAAAGAAGCAGACTCACCTAGGAGAAGTAGAAGACTGGAAATAATCAAATTGAGGGCTGAAATCAACAAAATAGAAACACAGAAAACAATCCAAAGAATCAATGAAACAAAAAGCTGGTTCATGGAGAAAATCAATAAGATTGATAAACCCCTATCCAAACTAATCAAACGGCGGAGAGAGAATACGCAAATTAACAAAATCAGAAACGAAAAGGGAGACATAACCACAGACTCAGAGGAAATTCAGAGAATCATTAGATCTTACTACAAAAATCTGTATGCCACAAAATTGGAAAATGTTATAGAAATGGACACTTTTTTAGATAAGTACCATATACCAAAGTTAAACCAGGACCAGGTGAACAATCTAAATAGACCTGTTAGTCGCGAAGAATTAGAAGTTGTTATAAAAAACCTCCCCACAAAAAAAAGCCCAGGTCCAGATGGCTTCAATGCAGAATTCTACCAGAACTTCCAAGAAGACCTAATACCTATACTCCTTAATGTATTTCACAATATTGAAACAGAGAAGTCATTGCCAAATTCCTTTTATGAAGCTGAAGTTACTCTGATACCAAAACCACACAAAGACACAACCAAGAAAGAGAACTACAGGCCAATCTCACTCATGAACATCGACGCAAAAATACTCAATAAAATACTGGCAAACCGAATCCAAGAACACATCAGAAAAATTATCCATTATGATCAAGTAGGCTTCATCCCAGAGATGCAGGGCTGGTTCAACATACGAAAATCTATCAATGTAATCCATCATATAAATAAACTGAAAGAAAAAAACCATATGATCATTTCATTAGATGCTGAAAAAGCATTTGACAAAATTCAACATCCCTTTATGATAAAGGTCTTAGAGAGATTAGGAATACAAGGGTCGTTCCTAACTATAATAAAAGCTATTTATAGCAAGCCGTCAGCTAACATCAAATTAAATGGAGAGAAACTCAAAGCTATTCCACTAAAATCAGGAACACGACAAGGTTGTCCACTCTCTCCATACCTCTTTAATATAGTGCTTGAAATTCTAGCAATAGCAATAAGACAACATAAGGGGATCAAAGGGATTCAAATCGGAAAGGAAGAAGTTAAACTTTCATTATTTGCAGACGATATGATAGTGTACATAAGCGACCCCAAAAACTCCAGCAAAGAACTCCTTCAGCTGATAAACATCTTTAGTAGCGTTGCAGGATACAAGATCAATTCCAAAAAATCAGTTGCCCTCCTATACACAAAGGATAAGGAAGCAGAGATGGAAATCAGAGAAGCATCACCCTTCACGATAGCCACAAATAGCATAAAATATCTTGGGTAACCCTAACCAAGGAAGTAAAGGATCTATTTGACAAGAACTTTAAGTCAATGAAGAAAGAAATTGAGGAGGATACCAGAAAATGGAAGGATCTCCCTTGCTCTTGGATAGGGAGGATCAACAGTAAAAATGGCAATTCTACCAAGGGAAATTTATAGATTCAATGCAATCCCCATCAAAATCCCATCAAAATTCTTCACAGATCTTGAGAGGACAATAATCAACTTTATATGGAGAAACAAAAAACCCAGGATAGCCAAAACAATCTTATATAATAAAGGATCGTCTGGAGGCATTACCATCCCTGACCTCAAACTCTATTACAGAGCCTCAGTATTGAAAACAGTTTGATATTGGCATAAAAACAGAGAAGTCGACCAATGGAACCGAGTAGAAGACCCTGATTTTAACCCAGAAACTTATGAACACCTAATTTTTGATAAAGGAGCTAAAAGTATTCAATGGAAAAAAGAGAGCATCTTCAACAAATGGTGCTGGCAGAACTGGTTGTCAACGTGTAGAAGAATGAAAATAGATCCATATCTATCACCATGCACAAAACTCAAGTCCAAATGGATTAAAGACCTCAATATTAGTCTGAACACACTGAACCTGATAGAAGAAAAAGTTGGAAGTACTCTACAACATATGGGTACAGGAGATCACTTCCTACGTTTATCCCCAGCAGCACAGACATTAAGGGCAACATTGAATAAATGGGACCTCCTGAAACTGAGTAGCTTCTGTAAAGCAAAGGACACTGTCACTAAGACAAAAAGGCAACCCACTGACTGGGAGAAGATCTTCACCAACCCTGCAACAGACAAAGGTCTGATCACCAAAATATATAAAGAACTCAAGAAACTAAACTTTAAAATGCTAATGAACCCAATAAAAAAATGGGGCACTGATCTGAACAGAGAATTCTCAACAGAAGAAATTCAAATGGCCAAAAGACACCTAAGGTCATGCTCAACCTCCTTAGCGATAAGGGAAATGCAAATTAAAACAACCTTGAGATACCATCTTACACCTGTCAGAATGGCTAAAATCAAGAACACCAATGATAGCCTTTGCTGGAGAGGTTGTGGAGAAAGAGGCACACTCATTCATTGCTGGTGGGAATGCAAACTTGTGCAACCACTTTGGAAATCAGTGTGGCAATTTCTCAGGAAATTTGGGATCAACCTACCCCAAGATCCAGTAATACCACTATTGGGAATATACCCAAGAGATGCCACATCAAATGACAAAAGTATCTGTTCAACTATGTTCATAGCAGCATTGTTTGTAATAGCCAAAACCTGGAAACAACCTAGATGCCCTTCAATGGAAGAATGGATGAAGAAAGTGTGGAATATATACATATTAGAGTACTACTCAGCAGTAAAAAACAATGACTTCTCGAATTTTGCGTGCAAATGGATGGAAATAGAAAACACTATCCTGAGTGAGGTATCCCAGACTCAAAAAGAGGAACATGGGATGTACTCACTCATAATCGGTTTCTAGCCATAAAATAAAAGACATTAAGCATATAATGTGTGATCCTATAGAAGCTAAATAAGAAAGTGAACCCAAAGAAAATCATATAGTCATCCGCATGGAGAGGGGGAAGTAGACAAGATTGCAGGGCAAAAACTGGGAACTTGCGGGTGAGGTGGCATGGGGCAAAGGGGAAATGGGATGAGAAATATGAGAAGGGGAGGATGGGAGGAGCTCGGAGGATTGGGATGGTTGGGATATAGGAAGGATGGATACGGGAGCAGCGAAGTATATATCCTATCTAAGGGAGCCATCTTAGGGTTGGCAAGAGACTTGACTCTTGAGGGGTTCGCAGGTGTCCAGGAATATGTCCCCAGCTGGTACCTTGGGCAACTAAGGAGAGGGAACCTGAAATGACCCTATCCTATACTGATGAATATCTTGCATATCACCTTAGAACCTTCATCTGGCGATGGATCGAGGTAGAGACAGAGTCTCAATTTGGAGCAACGGTCTGAGCTCTTAAGGTCCAAATGAGGAGCAGAAGGAGGGAGAACATGAGCAAAAAATCAGGACCACGAGGGATGCACCCACCCACTGTGACAGTGGAACTGATTTATTGGGAGCCCACCAAGGCCAGCTGGTCTGGGACTGAATAAGCATGGGTTGATTCCGGACTCTCTGAGCATGGCGGACAATGAAGGCAGATGAGAAGCCAAGGACAATGGCACTAGGTTTCGATCCTAATACATGAACTGGCTTTGTGGGAGCTTAGCCTGTTTGGACGCTCACCTTTCTGGACGTAGATAGAAGGACCTTGGTCTTCCCGCAGGGCAGGGAATTTGGACTGCTCTTCAGTATCGAGAGGGAGGGGGAATGGAGTGGGGGGAGGAGAAGAGGAGTGGGGATAGGGGGAGGGAAGTGGGGGGAGGGCAATATTTGGGAGGAGGGGAGGGAAATGGGAAATGGGGAGCAGGTGGAAATTTTAATTAAAAAAGAATAAAAATAAATAAATAAGTAAAAAAAAAAAAGATTTAGGTTTGAAAAAAAAAATCACAAAGTTTAGAGTCGTTTGCATATCCAGAAACAGCAAACCTGCAAGCAACTTTGTCAGAGAACAACGGGCAGAAATATACCAACTCCTAAGTCATCCTTGAACTCAGGTAATAGGACTTTACTGTAGGAAAGTATTGGGTTTACTAGGCTGCATTAACAGCAACACTCTGACTCTGAAACCTATCAACTGCTAAAGAAAGAGGAATCTAGCCCGGTCTGTAGCATTTCAGATTTTTTCTCAAAGAGATTTCCCCTAAGGTGTAGCACAAATTTCTTCCATAACTCTAAAGAACAGCTACCATGGCCAGGCTTGAATTCAGGGATTCATTTAGCCATAATTTTTCAGTTTGATTGTTTTTCACAAGTCCATAATTATCTGGGATGCTTTCAAGTCTTTCCAAGTGATTTTAAGGTCATTGGGGATTTGCAAACAGCTATAATGGCAGAGATAGTGTTGAGATACTGGGGTGCTCTGGGCAGAGAATCTCTGAGGAACGTTGTTCCACTATTTCTTCCGTGATCTCCAGGTCTGTTTTCAGCCCCTCTTTCTGTTTGAGCATATAGATATATATCTATATCAGGACAAGGTGTTTTTGTTGTTGTTGTTGGGGCAGAACACTTCAGGGTTCTTATTTCATTTTGTTTGGACAGCCAGATCCATCTTACAACCTCCCCATTCTTTGTTTTCATCCCAATGTTAGAGCATTAATTAAAGACTCCCTCTCAACTCATTTGGGCAGATTCTGTCTGAAAGTTCAAGGCTGTCTGCAGAAATGTGTCATCATGCAATTCCAGTAGGATCCTAGGAAAATACCAATAAGCACACTAAACAAAAGAGGAGTTGAGAGGCAATAAGACTCATTTTCTAGATATGGGCCATTTACCTCCAAATCCACTTTAATATCCTTCAGGTTACACTTGACTTGAGCATATAAAGTGTGTGCAAACAAGAGCTGAAATATAACAATTCAGAGTAAGAATGTAATGTGGCAAGGTTCTCATGTCTGAAAATGGTAAAGAAATCAATTGTTTGTTCTGCTGGGCTAAGAGAATAAATTGGATCTCTAGAACTTTAATTTAGGCAGGAAGACATGTCTTTTGTAAATAAAATAAATGCCATTGCTTACCAATTATCTATGAAAGATCAAAGAATGAGATGTGGGAAGGTTGACTATACGCAGAATCCTGGCCTATAGGTGCAAAGGAAACCTGAAGATGTTTTAAACAACCTACTTAAACTTTTAGTGACTCAAACTACCTATATTTGAAATGGCAAACCTATAATCATCAAAAGCATTTTCTAAATACCCAAATGTGCCTGGTGCTGGGGAGCTGAAAATGAAAAAAGGAGAACTATAGTATTCTAACCGAGATAAAAATCTTGATTGACATTAGTATATTTGAAAAGTTGTACATTCCATGCTTTTTTTCAGACCCAGTCCAGCTGGCCTTGGTGAGTTCCTGATAGAACATCCCCATTGTCTCAGTGTGTGAGTGCACCCCTCGCGGTCCTGAGTTCCTTGCTCGTGCTCTCTCTCCTTCTGCTCCTGATTTGGACCTTGGGGTTTCAGTCCGGTGCTCCAATGTTGGACTCTGTCTCTGTCTCCTTTCATCGCCTGATGAAGGTTAATATCCAGGAGGATGACTATATGTTTTTCTTTGGGTTCACCTTCTTATTTAGCTTCTGTAGGATCACGAATTATAGGCTCAATGTCTTTTATTTATGGCTAGAAACCAATTATGAGTGAGTACATCCCATGTTCCTCTTTTTGGGTCTGGCTTACCTCACTCAGGATAGTGTTTTCTATTTCCGTCCATTTGCATGCAAAATTCAAGAAGTCATTGTTTTTTACTGCTGAGTAGTACTCTAATATGTATATATTCCATACTTTCTTCATCCATTCTTCCATTGAAGGGCATCTAGGTTGTTTCCAGGTTCTGGCTATTACAAACAATGCTGCTATGAACATAGTTGAGCATATACTTTTGTTGTATGATAGGGCATCTCTTGGGTACTGCTGAGAAGTCAAGAACAATGGCACTGGGTTTTGATCCTACTGCACGTACTGGCTTTGTGGGAGCCTAGGCTGTTTGGATGTTCACCTTACTAGACCTGGAAGGAAGTGGGAGGTCCTTGGACTTCGCACAGGGCAGGGAACCCTGACTGCTCTTCAGGCTGACGAGAGAGGGGGAGTTGATTGGGGGGGGATGGGAGGCGGTGGCAGGGAGGAGACAGAAATCTTTAATAAATAAATAAATAAATAAAAATAAAATGGAAAAAAAGAAAAGTTGCACATTAATAAAAATATTTTATCTCCACTACATCATTAGTCAGTTATTTTAAATTCTGAAATAGACTAATATTTAAATTAAAGTGATATATGTATACATACTATATATCCTTAGATTAGCTCTCTGTGAAAATTTTGATAGGCAGCCATTTGGCAAGATTATCAGTGATGTAGAAGAAAAATAAAAACTGATAGTACAGAGGTTCTTCATTCTAAGAGCTATGGGCATTTCATGTTTTCTGCTCTATTTAATTCCCAAAATGAGTTTATGAAGGTGGAGCATTTTTGTTGCTCTTTAGAGTCAAGGAAGCAAACTGTGAAATGAGTACTTAACACAATGAGATCCAGGTGGTAGAAGTCAGCCTCACAGCAGGTGATGACTCCACCATAGTCTGAACTCTAGCTAAGACCAGTCCTCTTTCCTCCAGAAAAGCAGATGCATGGAGACCAGTGCTATGAGTGATATGTGTGGGGCTAATTCCTAAGCGGCCTGAGCAGCCTACCCTGAAGAAGGTACCAAATCAATGTTGATTTACTCAGTGTTTAGTCACCGCGTGTGCGTGCGTGTGTGTGTGTGTGTGTGTGTGTGTGTGTTGGCTTTTTGAGACAGATTTCTCTGTGTAGCTTTGGCTGTTGTGAAACTCACTCTGTAAACTAGGCTGGCCCAGGCTGGCCTCAAACTCACAGAGATCTGTCTGCCTCTGTCTCCTGAGTGCAGGTATTATAGGCATGTGCCACCACTGCCTGTTATACCACTATGTCATTTGTGCCAAAATAAGAAAAATGGCTTATGTGTTTTGCCTCACAGCAAACTGAGGAGGGGGCATCCAGTCATGATCTGGCATAAAACTCCTTTAATAAAGTGATCTGTGTGGATTAGGGCTACTGTTTCAACCTTGTCTATCTGCACTGACAAAATTTTATATTTTTTTCCTGAGCGAGGGTGTAACTGTGATAGAGCACTTACCTAGCATTTGTGAGTCACAGTTTTAATAGTTAGAACCACAAACCAAACCAAAGCAAATGAAAACAAATCACATTGTAAAATTTTTCACGGTCCCTGCAATTGAATTTGTTTGGACTGATCTGTCCCCAGGAAAGGAAAAAAGAAAAAGAAAAGAAAAAGAGAAAAAAGTAAAACTCTTTTGAAAGAAGGAAGTCAGGACCACGATGGGTTTGTCCACCCACAGAGAAGGTGGGACTGATCTATTGGGAGCTCACCAAGGCCAGCTGGACTGGGACTGAACGAGCATGTGATCAGACTCTCTGAATGTGACTGACAATGAGGGCTGACTGAGAAGCCAATGATATGGCACTGGGTTTTGATTCTACTACATGGACTGGCTTTGTGGGAGCCTAGTCTGTTTGGATGTACATCTTCCTAGACCTGGGTGGAGGGGGGAGGGCCTTGGACTTCCCACAGGGCAGGGAACCCTGACTGCTCTTCAGACTGGAGAGGGAGGGGAGAGTGGGGGATTGGGAGGGAAATGGGAGGAGGTGGAAATTTTTAATAAATAAATAAAATTTAAAAGAAGAAACAACAACAAAAAATGGGAAAGTTGAATAGAAGAGCAACAGCATGAGGAAAGCTGCTGAGACTAGTGAGAACTTTGCCTGTCCAAACCTTTCACTCTTTTCTTCCTTGAGTGTGCTCCACTTGGCCAAAGTGTATGTGCTTCTGGCATAGGGACAACTTAAACTGTTCCATAGAGAAAACCTTTAGGTTTGTGCTGGTTCTACCAGTCCTAACTGGACAGTTTGAAGCAATCTACTTTAACATTCTGCATCTCACTTTACCTAAGCATATTCTTCAAAGAGAGAAATAGCTTTGTTGGAAGAGATAAATAAAATACGGTGTGTTAAGCATTTTGTGTTATGCTTTCACAATTAAGTCCTCTGTCAATGCTCATTTCTCCCCCCCCCCTTTTTTTAGCTTCCTTTAAACCTTTAATCCCAAAGAGTAGAAGATTTGGGTATACACTATCATTTTGCGAGCACTTCAGGGCAATGTGTCAACAAAGCTATTCTAGGTGAGTGAAAATAGGGTGAGAGAATACAGATAGTTGAGGAAGAGAGTGTGTTCAGGGAGAGTGGATTAGTGTAAGAATAGTCTATTGAAGTTCATATGATATGTGAACCTATAAGAGACCTTGGAATGCCCTTCATGTCTTTACCCAAGACATAATCACAAAGGATGGAGGCTAGATACAAATAAGGGAGAAAAGTGGGAACTGGGATAGGCTTATAAAATGAGGAAGGATTATTTAAACAAATAAATTAAAATAAAAATTACCTGAGTAAACAGAGAGTACAAAACAAGTAACTTCCAAAACTAAGAAATGACAGAGATGCTTGGCTGTGTTTACAGTCAATTTAAGGTTCCTCTACAATATTAGGGCATCCATCTTCAGCCTACGGGCTTAGTCTATCTGACAGACTTTTCTGTGAAGCAGGAATTTTGAAGAACTGTCTTACCTTATCTTAGAAAAATTTGACAGTTGCCTTCTTGTGTGTCCTGCTTTTCCAATTTGGGCAGCATATTGTCAGTAGTCAAGGCAAGGACAGTTTCTTTGCCTAATGGTCAACTTTGCTACAAATGAAATCAAACTCCATATGGAGGTTTTTCGATGCCCATAATCCCCCCCGCCCCGAAGTAAATTGGTGCTGCCAGGAGCAGATCTGTCTCTCTGTCATGAAAAGCTTTATGTTATTAAAACATTTTAAATGTCATATTCTGTAGTTCTCTGAAGTATTTGAAGACCATTTATTTATCTAAAATATGTCACTGTTTGACCTTGAAAATATACCTAATATGACGATAAGCTTGATTGTTATAGATGACTAGCTACTCACCTGCATTTCTTTATTATCCCAAATAACTTTTAAGGACTAAAACTTTACATTGTATTTTTAAATGATTTGCATAGGCACAATACATCAAACTAGAAGAGAAACATATATAAAGTATAAAAAATTACCTTTAGTTTGTATCAATATACAAAAATCCCTACAATGTAAATTATTTGAGAAAAGTTGCTGCTTTTTATCTAATAGTAGATTTAATAATCTATCCTTTTGCCTATCCTTTCCAGAGTTCCCTTTTTTCTTTTTAGAAGGAGATCCTTTAATTCAACCTCCCTTGCTTCATCTTTTTCCTCACCAAATAAAAGCAACATATATACAGAAGGGCAAACCACACCCAACTCTCTATACCCATTTTCTTTTCTTTATTTAGCACCTAAGCAACTTTTTAAAGCATATTGTACCTTTTTAGAGATTTTCTGTGCCTGGAAAAGGCTGTTTATCTGCAGCTTTCTCTGAACACATGAGCCAAATCTTAAACTACTGGGTTACAGCTGCCTGGCCTGTTCAGCACATGGTGCTCTGGCAGCTGGTTCCACCCCCCTAGGGTCCACAGGCAGCAACAGGAGCTGCATGTAAGCCTAACCATCTCAGATCTGCCTCACTGTCCAGCCCTGGAAAGCTGCTGTGTCCACATTGCAGGCAGCACTTCAGTAGTGTGCAGGCTGCTCACGTGCTTAGCTGTATTAAAGGGGCCAGTCCTCTGGCTCTTTCCCATGGGACATGCTTTTGAGACACACAAGTCCTACATAATCTCTGTACTTTTAAAATCCCAGAGCATATCATTCAAAACACTCAAAAATGCTAACTCTGCTATAGCATGTAGTCTACTTGTGTCTTTTTTTTTCATCACATTGCCCCTAATTCTCAGGCATATAATCAGAGGCAGTGGTAAACTAGTTTCAAGCCAGGTCTCCTATTCCAGTGTCTCTAAATATGAATCAATACAAATATGTGTCTGTACATTGATTACCATTCTGACACTACTCAACCCATTACAAAAGACTATTCATAGCAAAGTAGAACAACCCCAGGACTTGGGGAAGGTAAAAAACCTTCTTTATCTTCTCTAGGTTTAGAAGCTTGCAGTTGGATATTCATAGAGACATTCCTGCATGGTGACACAGGTTGCCATTGACACTACCTCACTGGTGGCCTTAGACTCTGAATGAACACAGAATAGACTCATTGTCAAATTCCTCTCCAGAGTTGTGTTAGACATTTCTCTGGGCTAATTTAAGACTCTCAACATATATGAGTCAGTATGTTCAGTGTGAACATCCCGAGACCCTGCTTTCTGATTCCCAGGAGGCCCTGAAGACTATCACAGCTCTTTTGTCTTCATGTCACAACTATAGTCAGTGCTTGTGATCAACAAAAGGCAGTAGAAAGCTGATTTCCTTCTGGAAACTCATTCAGGAACATTTAAATCCAGAATTACCACAGGATAGAGAAGGAAAGGAGTGACCCATCAGTTGCTTATCAGTGAATTAATTCTTGACTGACATATCCATTCTGAGATTTCTGGGGAACCATCTCTGTCTACTAGAACTTTCTTCCCTTGACATGACTGGGTAACACAGTGGATGTTATCCACAGGTGGTCTCCTACACTTAACATGTGATTCAGACAACTGGGGAATGTCTTTTAAACTTGAGATGACTTTATTAAATTTAAATTCAAATATCCATATATCTGGAGAATATTGTCTATGGTTTATATGCTGTTTAAGTTTTTTTTTTTAAATTTTAAGATTGTTTTAGGCTGATAGCAGCACCAAGTTAAATACAGTGAAAACATGTATATAATATTCTATTCTTGCGCACTTGTGAATACTATTAATTTAGAAGATTATCTTCCAACAAAAAGTACTAAAGACTGGATTTGCCTCCTTTCTTTTCTCCCATGCCTCTTTCCATTTTCTTTCTCTAGTCCATTACAAGCTCTCTATATATATCCCCAAGAGGAATAGACTTATAATAGCAGAGGTTACAGAGGAGAAGGAGGCAACCAATAGGTGCCCATGTTTAAATTATCTTGAATTCTGAAACTATATTTAGACATACTGATGGGTAATTGTTTAAAGAGCTACCACCAGAGAGGATAGAAGTGAAAGTTAAATATCATTTGTCCAGAAATATGACTAGAAGATTCTATACCTGGGCTCTGACATTATCAGAAATGAGAATGAAATGGATAGAAAATAAAGGATTCGTTCAAACTGCATCTAACAAGCACTTTCTCTTGGTAGACATCTCATCGATTTTTCTATTTCAGAACAAAGGCATTGGCAATTCAGAATTTATCTTTGGATGAAACCTAGAGGGCTTGCCTTCAGCTTCTATATATCAATTGGATAATCTTTATCAGAAAAATTAGGGATGCTGGTGAGAGGTGGGCACCCCAGAATAGAATCTTCACTGATGTAGCTTTAGAAGTCTTCAGAACACTTGTTCCCTCTGTTTGTCTAATCAGTCTGCAAGCCTGTCCACTTTGAAGCCCCAGGATAGCTTCCCTTAGCAGAGACTCAAAGAGAAAAAATGGAAATAGAGAGTTATGAGCCACCTGAAGTGCACCTATTTCCAATTTCCAAAGAGCTAATAAAACAAGAGCTTTCTTAAGAATGACATGACCCAAGAGACAAAGACATGACCAAAAGACAAAGAGAAATGTTGTATTATGCTAATTCCACATCTGCACAGAAAGTAACTCTTGAGTCCTAGTCTGGGATACTGTTGTGCTTTGGATAGGTATGGCTCCCATAGACTGAGGTGTTTGAATGCTTGACCTGATTGAAGTAGGTGTGGCCTTGTTAGAGGAAATATTACTGTGGGGGTGGGCTTTGAGAGCTCATGTGCTCAAGCTATTCCCAGTGTGAGACACAGTTTACTTCCTGTTGCCTGTAGATCAAGATGTAGAACTCTCATCTTCTTCTCCAGCACTATATCTTTCTGCTTGCTGCCATGTTTTGCCATGGTGATAATGACTAAAACTCTGAAACTGCAAGCCAGTTCCAATTAAATGCTTTCCTTTATAAGAATTGCCATGGTCATGGGGTCTCTTCACACCAACAGAAACCCTAACTAAGAGAGATGCCTCACTTTTGAATGGCTTTGACCCATGGGAACGATAAAGCTTGACCTCTGCTTATCATAGCTCTTCACAGAATACTATACTATAAATGTGCTGTTATTTAGTTTTAGTGCTTAACCTACTGTCAATGCTTATAAAATGCTATTTCATGATAGTCTATAAATAGCATTAATTTTAATGATATAAAGTCTGTGATGGAACCTCAGTACAGAGGTAAGGCCTTCATTATTCATATCCTGTATATAGGCTGAGTAGTTAAGCTCCAGTACTCAGTATGGGCAGCAAGGAAAAGAGCAATATAAGCTTGGTATTTGAATTTGTAAGTAGAATTAATTGCTAGAAATATCGTCTAGAAGTTTAATTTTAAAATTATAGAAAAATTAGAAAATGATGTTATTGAATAAATTTGTAACTTCTGTCAGTAAATATATAGACATCTGTGAAGATAATACAAAAAAATTTAAAAAGCCATCAAATCTATGTGTCTTAGGAATGAAGCAGTGCAAGCAAGGGTAGCATAAATGGAACCTGGGGAATATTGCTGATTATTGTCAATTTCTGAGTTTTACATCCAATTCTCAGAGAATATCTGAAATCACAGAATAAATTTTAAGCATGTGAAGAAATGGTCAAAAGACAAAACTTTAAATGTCTTAGATAATGGTGATCATACTTTTTTATTGCAAAGTCTGCATCAGTTGATGACAGGATCAGCGCAGGAGACACAGGAAGAGAAGCAACAATGTTTTTATTTACATGCTATGTGTCAGGTAAATGGTTTAATTCATACCAACATCACTAAATCTGAAGCTTTACTATAAATATTCCAAGTTCTAACACATTTGTTTTATAATGAGTATATGAGCTAATGTTTTTAAAGTATTTTAATCTAAATAGTACTTCTTATATAATCGTATAAAGGCTTAGGTAAAGGATATATACAGCAATCATAAATTTAATAGCTATCATATTAGTCATTTTTCTTGTCCTGTGACAAAGCTGGATTGTGGTTTAAGAGAATAGCACCACGGCAGGGAAAGTACACTGAAGGATACACAGGTGCTGCTCATACTTCATTTGCATTTAGGAAACAGAGAGAGATGAGTGCCCAAGTAGCTTCTCCTAGTTTCCTTCAGCTCAGAGTATAGCACAGGGGATAGTGATATTTATATTCATTATGGGTCTTCTCACTCTACTTAAATCTCTTCAGAAACTTCTTCACAGACATACATGGGGGTATAACTTCTAGATAATGCTAAATACTATCAAAAGGACAAGACTAACTACTGCAGATATTAAATTTCTGTGTGCCTTACTAAGTGATTTATCATACTGTGTCTTACATATGTTGGTTGGAGATATCAGTCAATGACTCCTATTAGTCTGACTTCTAGTCATCTTTAGCCACTGTGCCCCACTCTGTCTCCTGATTTTCCCCAATGTTGATAGCCTCTGTCTCTACATGTTACAAGTTTTTAGATTTATGATCCTGAAATACATGTATTTTTAATTGCTTTGAATTTTTAGTGATAATAACCAGTAATGGCATCTGCAGACAATGTGGAACAGGTGCTGATTGCTTTCTTTTGAATATCATTATGAATGTTAATTCCATCAACTTGATGAGTAAAAGTATCTCTGAGTATGTACTTGTTTTATTCAAAGTCACAGAGGTAAGAAGTGGATCTGAAAATTCCCACCTCTGGTCTTTTCTTTTCCCTAGCACATCATCTGCTTCATCCTGAGTATTTAAGACACAGTATGATAAATCACTTAGGTGCCCATGTGTAAAGTTGACTACGTTTCCTTTGTCATAGTCATGAGGTAGGGAGAGACACTTGTAAATAGCATTTCTGTTAATCACAAGTCAGAACACTTTTGAAAACTGGGACAAATTTCTTTTATGAAGAATAAGCAATTTATATATAGGCAGATAGATGGATACTGTAGATCCTTCTAGCTTTGCGTCACAATTGCTTTAACCCGTGATATGGGAAAGTCACTTAAATTCTCAGACTCTTGATGGCCTGATCTCCACACCAAGTTTGCATGAGAATCACCTAAAAAACCATGGCAATCAAATGCCTGTCATGAATTATTCTTATTAAGTGCTGCCCTCCTTGTCTCTTCTGCTGTATTCTCAAGTCTTTTTTTTTCTTTTCTAGTAAAGGTACAATTTCTCCTATACATATTATGATTTCCACATTGAATGATCCTGCTTTTAATTGTTCCTCCCTGTGTAGTTGTCTAGCTTCCTGCTTGATTAAAATGGTTGAAAGCTGCTTTTCCCTTTGTTTTTTCTAAGCAGAAACACTTGTATGGCCAGAGTTGAGCCTGTATAGCCCAAGGAAAATCCAGGCAGGGAATGCTCCCATCTTGTCTCCTTCAACTCCCCTATCTGAGACAGGTCTTCATGTTCATGCATGCTTGGCAGCCCACAGTGACACAAATGAATGCCTTTGTACACAGTGTAGCGTCTCTCTGCTTATCACTGACAGAGTCAGCAGGCTCATTGCTCTTCCTGTCTGTATTGTTCTCCTAAGCAGACACTTGTTAACCTTGACGGTGACTCTTGCAGCAGCAGCAGCTACCATGCAGCATACTTCAGTTTCTGCATGCTGGCTCTGTTGAAGAAGAAAAGAAATCCAAGCCGAAAACAACATTCTCACACTAAGTCAGGAAACCTTCAGCCCCAAATTTGTTTTAATAATACTCATTAAGGCCAGTAACTTTTGTCTTGCACAATTTCTTAAGGTGTTAAGATTAATGCCATTCTTTGACATATTTTGAAGAGTTTAATGACAGTGGTATTTCTTAAATAGCAATATCTCTAAGTAAATTCAGTTTAAAGTTATTTTGGAAGTGTTTGTAATGTTTCTTGTAACAGTGCAGTCATAGAGAGGCATAAAGAAATGTGAGTGGTATTGTTTTCTCAGTCCAACTAAGGACACTTGGGGTGGCACTGTACAGTCTGTCCCAAAAGTGACATCAGAACAGGGATTACTGAGATGCTCACTTTCTTCTCTTATTAAGGGAATGCTGTGTGCTGGGCATTGAAAAAAACCACACTTAAATTCTGTCTTCACACTCCAATGGACAGAGCAATGAGCAAATAAATAGCACATGAGACACAGCAGTATCTTGAGGGAAAGAGGCAGAAAAATACTTTCATTTCCTGGGGGTGTTACAGCAAATTACCAGAGGCATGATGACAAGACAGCATAAAACTTCTCCCGCTGTTCTGGAGGCAGCAAGCCCAAAATCTAAGGAGCCAGAATGACTGTACTCCATTCTCATAGCTCCGTACGTCATCTGGTATCTAGAGGCACTGTTTGGGCTATGACTGTTACATTCCCATCTCTGCCTCACTGTTTGCAGGCAGCCTTCTACAGCTGGGTATTCACCATTGGGTTTAGGTATCTCTCCGTGGATCGTGGAATGATCTCATTACAATCTTCTGTAATCTAATTTCATTATCTGGATGCTTTTACAAATAAGTCATATTTACAGGTACAAGGATGTAGACATACGTTTTATGGAGACTTAAACAGGCAGCTGGGGATCAGTAAAGGAAGGTTCTTAAAAGGGGTGAAGGGGGCTCTCTGCAGAGACAGTGTATGGAGGTTCTTATCTGAGGAGTGAGCAGTGTAAGGGAAGGAATGGCAAGTACATATTATATAAAGTTCACAGGGCTGTTGCTCTTCTACAGATAAAAAGGAAAGTTGGAATCACTGAAAGGAAAGACAAAATGAGGTCAGAGATAAACCATACATGGGAAATTCAGGGGTTTACCAGGGACTGTGTGCCCAGCCAATGGAACCCTTCTAAAATGCTCTAAATCCATGAACACCATGATTTCTTGTCAGTAAGTAATGCTCTTTAGAAGTGTTGTCATATCCTCTCATTCCCTGCCTTTAGTGCCCTCTGTCTATCAGTCATCTCTTTAAGAAAACAGGTGAGAAGCCACTCTGTATACCACCTGGGACATCCAGGACATTTGGTATGACTGGGATCCTGTCTATTCATCAATCTGTCTCTCGTGTTCAATCATCATTCTTCATTTGATGGTTACATAGTCTTTACTTCTGGGTCTTAGTAGATGGTTCTTTTAAAGATAATCCCATTTGTTTTTCATGGAGTTCAAGTTTTACCAGTAGCGCCCGAACCTGTGAAAAAACAGTGGATAACTTTTGAGACTTATTGGCTTATTTTCATGGTTTCCCATTAGGATGTGGCTTTATTTATTTATCTGTAACTTCCATGTGTAACTCAGGGGCTGGCTAGTTTAATTTACTACAAGGGATAATTTCAAAGTCCATGGTAGTCAACTACTTGACCTCACACAAGGGGGCAGGAACTTAAAAGGTTGTCAAGACCATGCAAGCTGTTTCTACCTGTTCTCAACTGCAGGACTAACAAAAATGATTTGCCTTGGGTGAAAAAGAATGGGTACACTGCATGACATTCTGTCACACATTGCAACTCCATGGCTCTTATGAGTGTGCAGAAAGAGATAGGAAAAGGTTAAATTCACCACATATTTGTGTTTTGAAATAGAGCTACCTTTCTCTTTTTTAGTTTCAAAATGTGTTTCTCATCCAAATTAAAATTATCCCAATTATTAGATAAAATTAAAATAAATAACTGAAATAAATCTATGCCTTTCTAACAAGTTACATTTTGGAATATGTTCATGAACCCCACCCCACCCAGACCACTTTTGTGGGGGGATTGAACCTGAATTCTCAGGCATTCATTTTATTTGGAACACAAGAGCTGAGTGAAATTACAGACTTTTTCTTTCTTCTTCTTGCTATTATAATTATATATATTATATTTATATATTATAATTATATATGCTCTATATTCTTGCATTTATAAAATTAAAGGAAAAGGGAGTAGTTATATAGTTGTATTTTTACTTTTAGTTATGGACAAATGTTTATTTTTTTCAAGTGAGTTTAGTGTAAATGGCACAAAATGCATAGTTATGTAACTAAGTACAGATGACATCAGAAGACTTCTACCTAAAATAGAAATAGCTGGTTAGATATGAAATATGTATATGTTTTGTTGTTAGAAGATTTTAGTGAGTTAAAAATTGGTTCTAAATCAATCTTGAATTCAGCAAACCTTAGTTTAAAGAGTAAGAGCCTGCTGCTCATGGAAAACAATGAACATGTCTGAGCCTCAGTCCCCAAAGGCAGCAAGGTCACAGGCCCCAAGGGTTCATTTTCCATCTCTCATTTTGCTTCTTTTTGCATGTTTGTTCTTTCTCATAGTGGACCTCTGTGGCTGATCTCCCTTCTTTAGAGGTGATAAAGTTTTAAACAATGAACATTATGTATATGAATATGATATATATGTATCTATACAACTGACAACATTGAAAAACAAAAGTGTTAACTGATGGGAAGTGGCATAGATGGAAAGAGGGAGAGGAGAGGAGGGAGGGGAAGCTGCTTTGGTATGTAAAATACATGAAAAATGTTAATTAAATAATAAAGTTCATTTAATAGTGTTTAGGTGTTGATTTTGATAAAAAAGTTAAGAAAGACATTTTGACAGAAGCCTTGGTCTCTGCTCAGAATTAAAGCTTCACTCAGATGACTCATGAAAACATAGCTATAAACACTAAGTTACACAAAACAGATATCATTACCTGCAAAGAGGAGGCAGAGGAGAGGAGAAACCTGGGATTTCTTGTGGCTAGGTCTGAGGAAACTTCCCAATGTACATGAAGTCTAATTTCAGTAACATACTTGCATGACAGGGGACCCCAAAATGCAGTTTAGTGTTCCTAATATACATTGAAGTGTGTGACTCATTGCGCTAACGGCTTAAATGATGCCCTATCTTAACGGGAGAACTCCATCTATGTTCTTTCAATCAGTTCTCCCGTGTTTCAGTGTGTTGTTACTTGATACACTGTCCAGTTATTCTTGGGACCCATAAACAAGAAATGGAGGGGGCACTGAGTTGGCCCAAGGCTATTCCAAGAATTGCCCTGAGGAGTGATTCAACATCAATAATTCAGAGAAAAATTTCAGCAATGTCACAAGAAACTAGCTTAAACTTTCTCCAGCTAAAACACATTCAGAGGGCATTTAGCAGACACAAAGTGGGCTAATGCTGTAAACAAGAAAATATCCTGCCGGGCGGTGGTGGCGCACGCCTTTAATCCCAGCACTCGGGAGGCAGAGGCAGGCGGATCTCTGTGAGTTCGAGACCAGCCTGGTCTACAAGAGCTAGTTCCAGGACAGGCTCCAAAACCACAGAGAAACCCTGTCTCGAAAAACCAAAAAAAAAAAAAAAATATCCTGATGTTCTAGCTAAGCGATAAAGAGATGTGCCTTATGGTGGCACAGAAGACTAAATTTGACAATCCAGAGCATCATATGTTGCGGGAAGGTAGAAGAGACTAAGCCAATAGCTGCAAAACATTTTTGTGTTGTTAAAAGGAGAATATAGGGGCTGGAGATACAGTTCAACGGTTGCAAGTTCTAGTTACTTTTTCATGAAACTTGGGTTTAGATTCCCAGCACCATGGTGACAGCTCATAGCCATCTGTAACTCTAGTTCTAGGGTATCTAAATATTACTGAAGTCCAAGAACCAAATGGATTTTAGAGTTCAGTAAATTGTAAACTGCTCTATTCAAATATTCTTAATTTCCCCTTTACTCCTTGTTCTTGAGAAATGAATTGTCAATTTAAGGTGAAGATTTAGCGGAAACCATCATTTCAGTCTACTTCTGCTGTGAGCAATCCATTGAGCAGTGGATGTAGAACTTTTTCTGGTTTTCTCGTTAAATGCCTGATTTAAACTAACCAAACTAACAAAGACATTCCCCGTATCATTGGACAAAGGTTAAAAACATATCAAGTAACTTTCAAGAATTATTATTCATTTGAAAAAAACTGGCTCTCTGGAAAATCAGAAAAAAAATTGTAATCAGATAGCAGCAGTAACCACAGCTAATCATCTTTGCTTCTCCAATGTCTTTTCTCTTATGTGATTTAAGAGAAAAAGACAGTCAGTATATAAGCACTTTAATCATATTTGTTTTATGATATGGAAAAGTGTTAAATGAAGCTGAAAGGAAATTCCTTTTTTAAAGGAATTTAACAGATTACTTAGGCAATGAGTAAAAGAAAGGGAATCCTTACAGAAGAGCTCCTTAGACCAGAATTATTATTACACGCAATGTCAGTTGCTTGGCAATTCATGAAGTTCATGTTCATTCATGACTTTCCAACTTCAAACTAAGTGTAGAAAATTATGATGATGATAGTGCAGATAACGTGCGGTTTCCAGTGCTTGGTGCTTAAAATTTCATTACTCATCATGTATCTTTGTAATTGAATTGTAGTAATGTGCAAGTCAATGACATAGCCAAAAACCATGTCCGTAAACATAAAACGACAACAACAAAACCAAAACAGAACGAGAATGGACTGACTTTAGAGCAAGCTGACTAGTACTTGCACCATTCATTGTGTTGCATGTTGCTCTGTATTAGATGTAAGAGAATAGTGTAGTGGAACTTCTTGGCTCAAAATAAAACAGTTTTTTTTTTTTTTTTTGGTTTGTAGACCAGGCTGGTCTCGAACTCACAGAGATCCTCCTGCCTCTGCCTCCCAAGTGCTGGGATTAAAGGCGTGCGCCACCACCGCCCGGCAATAAAACAGTTCTTTAAAAAATCATTCCTTTCTCTTTAGGCTGTTCTGAAAATAGAAAGGAGTCACAGAACTGCACTACAGTGACCACAGCATGTTGATGTATTAGGTACTTGTTTTAGGCAATAACTAGCTTTTAGGGTTAATGAACAAAATATGTGCAAATAAATTGTTTGAAAAGAGGGAATGAAGCAGTAGTGATAGATAGAATTATGATGCAGAGTGAGTGAAAAATGGGATACTCAAGATAGTCTATAGGAAACAGAGCAGAACTCACAGAGTAAAGCAAAGGCGAGAGCTGGGATTGATTATTGATGTCTGCTGCAATGATGGGTACAGCCATGTTGAAACATCCATTCTCTCTTCCTGTCCCACCATGTCTTGGTCTTTAGGTAATTCCAGAAAATGTATTTGTTCCTAGAAGCTTGAAGAAGCAAGCTAAGCTTTCACCCATAGGGAGAGTCCCTTGCCAAAAGCAAGAAACAAAAGGCAAAAGACTTCAATATTACTCTTTGACCTTTGATATAACTCCTAAATGTAACTAAATTTTCTTAAATATGTGAATCAATTCAGCAATGAAACCCAATCCTTTTATTTAGTAATAATTCAGATTTTTCATTTCAGATCTCAGTGGCCTGTCATAGAGGCTTGATTGCAGTCATCACTCAGGGCTTTTTATACTGTCCTGCTGCATGTCTGGGTCAGATTTCATAAATGACTTTTCTGCCATTTCTTTGTTTTTATTTAGATATATCACTTTTTAAATACTATGAGTATCCTTTTAATCTAGTTTCTTCAGTATTTATGTAATATGTATTTATATTTATGTAATATTATATTATAATTTGTTTGTTATTCTGATAATTTTTATAACACAGGTACTATATGAAGGTCTGAGCTTGATTTTTTTTCCCCTTCTCTATGGTATAAGCCTGGTTGGACAAGTGCTTGTCAATGTTTTACTCTGGTCACAGTGTAACAATATCTTTACTTCAGTTTTTTTTTTTTTTGTGTGTGTGTGTGTGTGAGAGAGAGAGATTAAGGGAAGATTTAAGTTGAACAGATATATCCTCAACAACAGAAATGCACATGAATTTTCTCTCTTGCTTTGGGAACAGTTCTTTTTGAACCAAAAGAAAGAATTTGTGGATTGGCTACCAAGTTTCTGCTTTTTGAGATTTTATAGTTTTATTAATATTAAGTTGAGCTATGAGGTAATAAATAAGCTTAATTTTAAACATATGTGGAACTGAAATGCCCACAATGAAAAAAATTAAAAATATAATTTAATTGATTTTTTTTCTTACTGAAGCAAAGACAGATCAATTATAAAGTCAGTTTCAGTTAGGAAATTAATCCCTGGACAACTTCCAGGAAAATCCAGCAGCCTCTCATGAAATAGTAAATAGTTTAAATGCCTGACATTCAATTGTTTGATACAAATAAGCAAATCCAAGTGAGGAATATTATTTTTCTTATTGTTATTTTGTCATTTAAAAGCAAAAAGTTGTACTTTGTTAAAGACTGAATGCTGTGATGGACTGTTTGGGCAAAAGTGATTTTTAATCTCATTGAGCTAGCTTGTTCTAGAAAGTTCAGCTAAGGTCAATTTCCATTCACTCTTGGTTTCCTGTGAGTCAAGCACCACATTAAGTCAAGGGAATAAAAGATGAATAAGAAACATTTGTGCTCAAGAGGCTAATAGTTTTGTTAGGGAAATACAACTAAAAGCAGAAAGTTCTACATAGAAACACAAGGGAGGGTCCAGTCCACAGGTGTGATGGACTGAAGTAACCCTTGTTTCGTCTGGTGAATCAATCAATCTGGAATGGGAAACACAGGTCACACCTGGAGCTGAGGAATGGTTTAGGCACATAGGGAGGGTGCACATTGTGAAGGCAGTGAACCAAGAGCCACCACTGAGGAGGGACAGCCCTTTGTTCTCATGACTTAATTCCCAGAGAAGAAGCAAAAGATGAGGCTAGACTCACAGGTGGGGTCAGGTCTTGGATGGAGGTCCTATTTTAAAGTCTCAGAGCAATAATGAAGTCAACAGAAATCTGTGACATGATCATATCCCCCTTGGGAAAATAAATACATATCCCTCAATAGTGTATAGTAATTATATTTTTCTTTAAGCCAGAACATATGACATTTATTCAGTTATTTGCCTTTTTATTTTGTACTTCAGAACTTTTGATGTCACAGAAAAGGTAGATAAATCAATCAATTATCAAAAATGCATTTAAAATGTTAATATATTTATACTATGTGCTGAAGGAGCTCTGAAAGGTTGGAGAATGTTCTTCATAAGGTCTCAATAAATGAGTATATTTCTAATTTATTATGGCATGAGTATTGGCTCAATAAAATCCTATAGATCATAGTCATTATTTGATAGAAAATAATTAAATGCTTAAAACAGTTGAAATTAGTTTTATCTAGAGGTGACCTGTATGCTAAAGTTTCAGAATGACTGACTTTTCCTCAACTCAGACAAATGCCTGCCTGCATCCATGCTAGGAGATTTATCTTTGTCAACAATGGCCCATCAGACATTTGAGGAGTTTCATCACTATCAGCTAAGAACCATTTGTAACACCGAATGAGTCCAACTTTGAAGCTGTACCTCATGTAATTCAGTTTTAGCGCAGATGGAGATGGGAACAGGGATGATGGCAGAGCTCTATTATAGATTGTACAGGGCAACTGCAAGCAAGGAAGGAGAGAATTCCCCAAGGACGTCCTGGAAGCAAATTACCTGTACGATGACTGAGTCCCTTGCTGGGAGGAAACTAAAACAGCAAATAGGTCGCTTCAAGTATGGCAATTAGAGACAGAATAATAAAAGTAATGCCCTGTTTTGAAGAAATAGAAGGAAAGTGAAGTCATAACTGGGCTGATTGTGGAACACTCCAGTATGGAAATATTAAAATCTGAACATAATCGCATGTATTTAGGTAACTGTTTTGAAAGGTTTCTCACATTTCCTAACAATTGTTTTCTCTGTACAGTGCAAAGAATTTCTTTATTTAAGGAAGTTTTCAAATAAAGCATTACTTAGATCATTTCAAATTTTTAGGGGTGTTTGGAGATCTGAGATCAGTTTTAAAATAATAAATCAACATTACCACATGCACAATAGAAATAAGCCCTTCATGAAGGGAAAGAAGGAAAACATTTCCTTTTTGTCTCTGAAATTTTTTGGGACAGTCTTAAAAAGTACAGTAAGACCTTAGTAAAGAAAGCAAGAGACAACTGATTGTCATAAGTTCATGGATGCATGCCAGCATGTGGTCTAACCAGTATCTTGGGGTGTTCAGTCCCAGGGGGTTGAGGTCTCTGTGCTGCTTCTGGAATTGGAAATATCCAAATCTGGGATTATGGTCATTTGTCATAGACTCAGTTTGGTGCTGAACTGTAACTCAGTTGTAGGTTGCCTGTGAGCATTCACTAAACCCTGGGTTTGAGTCCTGTTATTGAACATACTGAACAAAAGTAATCCTACCAATCCAGAAGTTGAGCGAGGAGGATCAGGTATTCAAGGGCTATTTAGAATTTCAAGGCCAGTCTGGGATACATGAGATTCTAAAAGACCTGGGGAGATGGTTCAATGGGTAAAACAACTGCCCTGCAAATTTGAGGACCTGAGTTTGAAGCACAATTAATTAAAACTCAGGGACAGAAATTGTGATTCAACCTGAAGATCTGAAAATCTAAACAGTCAACCAATGGCTCTTATCTTGACCTCAGTCTAAAATGGTGACCCTGTGTCCTGGAATCTCAGAAGACTGTATCTGAGACCTGTTTCACCTGTTTTCTATTGCTCCCAGGGCTGGGATCAAAGGTGTGCACCACTGGGATTAAAGGCATGCACCACCCAATTTCTATGCCAACTAGAATGGCTACTGGGATTAAAGGTTTGTGTTACCATAATTTGATCTGTAAGTCTGACCAGTGAAACTGTTTTACTCTCAGATCTTCAGGCAATTTTTATTTATTAAAATACATTTGAAATGCTACTACATTAGTGTAACCCCAGAACTTGTTATCCTAGGGCTTAGAAAGAAGGATGAGAAATAGAGAAAGTAGAATTATGGCATGCTAGAGTAAACTAACCTGACATGTAAGGTGGTGAACAGTAAGAAAGTATTTATCAGTTTATGAGGTGATGACCAATTTGAAATGTGTCTGTCTGCTCCATTCCTTACTCATCCCCCAGAACACACACACACACACAGAGAGACAGAGACAGAAAAATAGAGAGAGACATAGACTGAGACACAGAGAGAGGTGTGCAAATTTTTTTAATTACAGAAAATAACCTATGTATTTTCATATAACAGAAATTACTTGAATATTTCCTATATAAAAAATAAAGGGGTAGGCATATTTAACTGCAATTTTCTCCAGTGTTAGTAATGTTGTATACAGTAAATTTAGTATGTGGTAGTCCTAAAGAGAAAGAAATTCTATATTATTTACTGAGTTTCCAGACTTGGATAAGAAGCCCAGAGAAGATATTTTTATGAATACATAAATAAGTTTGTCATTTGTTATTTTGTTTTTGAGACTGTGGGCTTGCAGAGAGCTGGGCAAGGGTCTTACTGGTTTGTTTTATTTGGTTTGAACCTCTACTACCTGCACAGGGCCAGAGAAAATGAATTTGGTGTATGATATTCACCGCAGTGTAAAATGAATTCACTTAATTCACTTTAGTTTTAGCAAACACATCACACAGTGATCACTTTTAATGCACACTTCCCTGGAAGAGCTGCTAGTGTGCCATTTTATTTTGCACTTTTTTTTTCTGGTGGAAAAGCTATGTGCTATGGAAACAATCAAAGTATTTTAACAACAGAAAGGAAACCAAGGAGAGGATTGAGCTAAGCATTGATATTGTGTCTTTGTTCACTTACCTTTTTCCTCTTAAAACAAAAAATCCATTTTAGAGCCTCTGGCTAGCTGACCAAAGGGATTCATTACCTCATGATTGTTATGGGAATTTGGACAGCCCCATCAATCCAGAAAGAGAAATGTGTCATAATATAACTGATCCCCAAGAGCTGGGGAACATTTTCTGTACATGGTGTCTGACTAAGATTCACAGGTCAGGCCTTTACAGTGATCATTCAGAATCTATATGGGGATGGCTGTATGAAATAAAAAAAAAATGAAATGGCTTCAGCTACTGTTCAATGACGCTACTGACTAAGGGTGATATTTTCAGTAAGTGAAATTATTTGAATTGTGTTTTATAGTCTTGCTTTATCTTTTATTTTATTATTCTTAATGAAGAGGACAGAATTGGGATAAGAAAACAAAACCCTAAGTTTAAGACATGCTTCTAGTCTCTACTTAAGAATAGTATCAACTTAATGGGAACATTATATTAGGACTTTTAAACAACTCTGTTTAGATTGCACATTATCTTAATCAACTATAGTTTCAGCTTATATAATAAGATAGTTCTGGGTTTTCAGGACAATGTTAAAAAGCCAACTTTGTAGAAGACAAGTGTTTGCATATTTCATTGGGAAAAGATTTAGAAGAGAAGACAAGCAAGATTTTTTTTTTTTGATTTTTTGAGACGGGGTTTCTCCGTAGCTTTTTTAAAAGAAGTAACAAAATATTTTAATTTAAAATTATAAAAGAAGTGTTACTTTATTATTATACCTGTGATATTATCTGAACAAAAGCTATTACTGAGCATGAGAATATCCTTTTGACTCCGCATCTGTCTAACAAAAATCTCATCTGTTGCCACCACTAAAAGTAAATAGTCACAGTCTCCACCTGTGTGGAGGCCCAAAAATGTGAGCCTATTTCCACCTTGTCTGAAGGTCAGAGTTTCATCTTCCTTTTTTATCTTAAAGTTAGGAGAATCCCTGAATCTTTTCTTCTGTTAAAAAGCTGTTCACCCATACAGGCTCCTTGGATCATGGGCCAAGGAGCGTCAAGTCATTTCCCATCAACTGGCTCTGGTTGCTGCATGTGGGAGGCATAGCCATCCAGATTTTTCTTTCTCCTGCCTTTCCTGGCTCTAGATCGTGGTGTGGGACAGACTCACTCAGCTGGGTACAGTGCATGTATGTGGACTGCACAATCTCAGAGGTAATCCAGGCCATTGCTGGGCCATGAACCATACTCCCTCCATTCTTCCCACCCACTCAGCAGCAACAGAGGCTGAGGTTCAGTGAGCCCAGCATTATAGCTTGTGGGGGTGGGAGGCAAAGACGAGGCCACAGCACAGGAGTGGGAATATATTATTTACAAATTCTAAAATTCTCTGCAATTGTTTCTGCTCCATTTCAGCTCTGCTAGCTATCAAAATATATTCATGCAACTGTACAGATAGTTGAATACTATTTTTTGTCCCGTATTTACAATTATTATTTCTGACCCACCTTTGTAGCTACAGAGTTGCAAATTCATTTTTCTTATTATGTTATAAGTAATAATTTTACTCATTAAAAACAATACCCAGGGTTGGAGGATTCTGTACCATATTCTTAACTATTATAATTCAAACACTAATCAAGAAGGGGAATAGAGAGACAACACACAGAAAGAAAGAAAGAAAGAAAGAAAGAAAGAAAGAAAGAAAGAAAGACAGAGAAAGGCATAGACAGAGAAACACAAACTTACAAAAAGGTAGAAGACATAGAGAAAGTGTGTGTGTGTGTGTGTGTGTGTGTGTGTGTGTGAGAGAGAGAGAGAGAGAGAGAGAGAGAGAGAGAGAAGAAAGAGGATGAAAAAGAAAACAGTTTTAAATAACTATTAGCTGATGGTAAAGTACACCATTTTGTAAAATTTAATAGGATTCTCTTACCATTCCCACAAAAAATTGAAAGTCCATGAAATTCTATTTTTTATTACTCAAGATTTCTAAATTGGCTGAGAAACTGGCATCAAAAAGAAGAATGCTGCTCTTTAGAAACAAGCATATGCCTTAAAAGATATTTCTCTGCTAAGACAAGTTCAACTTTCATGACAAGGAGAAAACAAAAACTTCCTCTACTACTAAAACATATGACACCAAATAAATTATCAATTTCTTTTACTTGAAAAAGTATAACTCAAGTGCACAACTAAAACAAAAATAATTAACTTCTGGAAAAATCATGTATTGATTATCTGTACATTGAATATGTGACAGTGTTCAGTGTTACTACCTAATAAAACATAACACTAGAGTGGAAAAAAACACCAGTTTCTTAAAATATGGTAAGGAATTGCACTGTGCTTTGAGATGATCAGGATTTCCCCCCGTTAGACACATGCAACTCCGCATCTATAAATATCCTCTCCTTACTTTGATTTCTTAGTTGGATTATTGTTATTTAAAAATAATCATCTTTCTTCATTTCTTCTAAGTCATTAGCTCACTATCTCTTACGTCTTCAGCTGTCAGAAGAGCAAGATCATAGAAATTAGTGTTTTAGTTTTCTGTGTGTGCAAAGATATGCAGCAAGCCATGCAGGTGTAGGGGGGCTGAGTTGAAAGAAGCTGCAACAATTTCAGGATATTAGCAAATGGTTCAAATGATTATGGCTGCAATAACATTGCTGTTCTGTCTCATGACATTACTGCTTTGTCCTTTTCCCTCGTTATTTTTATTATGGACCATGGTTTAGAAACCTGCATATTTAGAAACCAAGGCTGGATTTTTCAAAAAAAATAATTTAGTTCATGCTGAAATTGCTAGGTTCACATTTATTTTTACTTTGTTTGGCATGAAAACAGTGCCATTTTGCAGTTCAAAACCCTTCATTTCTTTGTCTAAGAAATTACCTTTAATGGTTACAATTTACACAGTACATTTTTATCTGAGTCATGCTATGTATAAATTTTGTCTTAATTTATTATTTTAAAATTTTACCTTAAAAGAAAGATATCAACCAATTAAAGAATTTATAAAAGTGAGAGATCTCCTTAAGAGCCATAGTGAAAAAAATCAAAGCAAATACATTCTGGTGACTCTTCAAAGCCTTAACAAATGGAGCTAATTACCAGAGTGACTCTTCTCAGAGGGGTTAATCCCATCATCACCTGTGCTGTTTGGATGACTGCACTGTAGGAAGGTGGGAGAAACCACTCTCTGTTGAGATTGCTCTGAATCTGCAGGTAAACATCTTGGATTTTGATAAGACTCTCACAGAGTTTGCCTTAGATATGTAGGAGAGGCCGTCTGATGTCTCGTTCTTTCCTGCAGCCTTTCATACCTACAACAGTGCTTTCTGGTGTCTTGTGTCCTTAGGGAGCCACAGTCACTAAACATCACCCTACAACCCATGGACATTCTGATTTGTAGTGAGGAGAGCAGGAGGGGGGACTTGTTTACTCCATTGGCATTAAACATGGATTTACTTGGTTTAATTGTTTATATGACTTGGTATCACTAAGAACCACCAGATTAGTTCCTGGCCTCCAATATTCTGCAGATACCTGTATCCACTTTTGTGTGGTTGATATTAGGCATTAATGGATGTCTGTGTTATATCTCTATTTTAGCTTCAGTGTATATTTCTGACTGAAAGAGATTACTTATATACAAATAACAACTAGAAGAAAAATAGAAATAATAATAGGTAGCATTTAGCCAATGCTAAGTAAACATAGTATTTATGTGAGGACTTAATGAGCTGAAATTTATGAATACAAATTCTTAACAAATGCTAAATGTTTCTAATACTATATTTACTGCTCTAAACTCATCTATATATTTTGTACAACATGCTTATATTTACAACCTGCTTTGCTATATTACCTTACTCCATAATTTTTAAAACTCCTCTATCATCTTAATTAATTTTGTCATTGTATGTGTTTATTTTCAAACTTCTATAATTAATTGTTAATTCTTTCATTTAGAGTCCAAGTAATAGATGGGGGTGGATTCTGTAATGCTTAGATACCCTTTGTTCCAAGAAAATTAGTCATTACATTTGTTTATATATTGCCAATAAAGTAGAGAGAATCAGTTCATTATGTTTTTGCTGAGCATAGAGAAAAGAATTAGGGAAAGCTGCTACATACTTAGTGATTGTCAAGGAAAGTCAGTAAGGGGAGTAATGTAAGACTGTAGAATTCACATCTAATTTAAGCTAAGTGGAAGTTGACAAAGTTATGTATAAGTATGTACCTGTGGTTAGAGGGCAGAGATCACTGCTAAATTGCTGTGATATACTATATCACTTGGATAGCAATCTTCATACTCACTAGTATCTTCCCTATACTTTCCACTGCCATAAAATTGTATTATTTAATTATTATTAATTGTTTGCATTTTTTTGGTTTAGGATACTGTTCTCTACAAAGGCAAAAAACGTAATTAAAGGAAGTAGTTGGAAGGGGAAATCTCATACAAATGCGTGTTTAGGTATATTCTTATATATATGTATATATATATATATATATAATTTGTCTATTATATATCTGTCTGACAGTTATCTACCCATAAATTTATCTAAAAAACTATCAATTTCCTGATCTATTAATATTTTAGCTTGCCTTGTTATTTCAGCAATGTGTATCAGGTTAACACCCAACAAAGAAAGAGACAACGAACTGAATAAGGAGCAAAAGAAGACAGAAAAACAAATCAAAATAATGTAGTCAGTTACTCAAGCTATTCAAAATATCCCCTGAGATTTATTTTTCTCATTAAAAATAATAAAATATTGTGAATCAATTAACAGTGTTCTTGGAAACAAGTTCCCACAAGACCCACGGTGTGCACTGCTGTGTCTTTTCTGAGTAGACACCAGGGTAGGCTGATGAGGTCGAAACAAGAACTACTCATTCCAAAGTAATTCTGCAATTGTGGAGCTGCCAATTGTCACAGTCTTGGCTGATCCTTTGCTCACCATCCGTGTTTTCATGAAAATACCTGAAAGGATGGGTAGACCATTTATTCTCTGGAAATACTCTGGTATACAATTTTTCTTGACTGATTTCTGAGAAGCTGGTGTGTTTTCATGTAGCCTTGGCAGCAATGGGCTGTGGGAACAGCTGCTCAGTGTTGTGAGCCTGAGTTACCCACCATGGGTCCAGTAAGAAGGAAATTTATCCATGATTGCTTGAGATGATCTCATTATTGTGCTTTAAAGTAGGCCAATATTTGAGTTAAATTATTGTTTTAAATTTGTTGTAGTGAATAGACAAATAGGTGGCTGAAGTTCAGAGATTTTAATCTTTACGTGGCATGCATAGAAGAGTTTAAACCTGGAAAGCCTTCAAGGCACATGTAAAAGGATACCCCTTATGACTCACTGAACAGCTCAGTGCTTCTTTGGAAACAGTTTAAAATGAATGCTAGTCTAACCAAATGTTACCTTGTTAAAATGGACTATTATTTATGATCTGTTTGAAAAAGGGACTATCCACCAATACTCTTATTCTTAGACTATTTAATCTTTAATTCTTTTTCTTTGTAATTAACTAGATAGCACTGATTCACATGCTCAAAATCCTCTAGTTATAAATAATAAAAAGTAAATATGTATAAAATATGATTTGGCAGTCTTATTTTCTTCGTAGTCAGGGCATGCTATATGCAACCAAATTAAATACCAGATTTTTAAAAACCAAGTTTAAAAGAAAAGAAAGAGTATTGTTCTGAGTGCTAATATTAGACAGAAAATGTTCATGCTAAGATGGGACATTGAGAATATGAGGAAGGCATATGCCATTCACTTATTAGGAATGAAGTTTGAGCTAAAATTACATAGCATGAGCTATGAGTGATGCTTATCCAGTAGATCAAAGGTCAAACTACAAATATTGTGTATTTGCTTCTGATTGGTTCAACAATCATTGATTCAAAATATTGTGCGTGAATGTTTATTTTAAAATGGTATTCCATGAATCGAAGACCTGAATATCAATCCACACACCTATGAACACCTGATTTTTGACAAATTTGTGTGTATGTGTATATATATATATATATATATATATATATATATATATACATATATATGTACACAGACACAAATATAAAATGGAAAAAGGAAAGCATATTCAAAAAATGATGCTGGCAAAACTGGAATACATGGCACAGGAGACCATTTCCTAAATATAACTCCAGTAACACAGACACTGAGAGCAACAATTAATAAATGGGACCTTGTGAAATTGAGAAGCTTCTATAAAGCAAAGAACACGGTCAATGAGACAAAACGACAGTCTACAGAATGGGAAAAGATTTTCACTAATCTCACATTGGATAGAGGGCTGTTGTCCAAAATATACAAAGAACTCAAGAAACTTGACATCAAAAGAACAAATAATCCAATAAAAACTGGAGTACAGACCAAAACAGAACTCACAACAGATAAATCTAAAATGGCTTAAAGATACATAAGAAGATTCTCAACATCCTTAGTCATTAGAGAAATGCAAATCAAAACTCTGAGATTTCATCTTACACCTTTAAGAATGGCCAAGGTTAAAAACACTGATGACGGCTTATGCTGGAGAGGATGTGGGATAAGGAGAACACTCCTCCATTGATGGTGGGAGTGCAAATTGTACAGGCACTTTGAAAATCAGTATAGTGATTTCTCAGAAAATTAGGAAACCATCTGTCTCAAGAACTAGTAATACCACTTTTTGGGTATATACCCAAAGAATGCTCAAACATACCAGAAGGAATGTTTTCAACTATGTTCATAGCAGCATCATTCATAATAGTCAGAACCTGTAAACAACCTAAATGCTCCTCAACTGAAGATTGGATAAGGAAAATGTGGTACATTTACACAATGGAGCACTACACAGTGGTAAAAAATAATGACATCTTGAAACTTGCAGGCAAATGGATGGATCTATAAAGAACCATATTGAGTGAGTAACCCAAACCCAGAAAGACAAAAATAATATGTACTCACTCATAAGTGGCTCTTAGACATAAGCAAAGAAAAAATAGCCTACAGTTCACAACTCCAGAGAACGCAGACAACAAAGATGATCCTAAGAAATTCATACATAGGAAGGAGAAAAAGACAAGATTTCCTGAGTAAATTGGGATTGTAGGGATCACTGGAGAAGGTAAAAGGGGAGAGGTATGGAAGGGATGGGAACAGAAAAAAATATAGCTCAATAAAAAATGAGATTCCATAGTATTCATTGAGCATACACTCAGAAAAAAAAATAAGAATCACATAAACAAAAGTTATGCCTGTTCTTTCCTTAAGTAAATAATAACCTAAACGTCACAAACTGTGTGTTTGTCATTTATTCATGAACAAATGGTTATGCTGGAGAACAAGGGAGACAGAGGTTCTGACTTTGAGAGTGCTTCATCAAAAGATAATTGGGAAGGGAAGTGTAAGATCTTTGCATACTTACACTAAAGTAGAGACACTGGGATTATAAAGAAACAATGGAAGGGTTAGAGAAGACTCTGAAAGGAATGGTTCTATGGTGTGTTAGCAAGAACATAATAGGATATCACACATTTAGTCACTGAAATAATGGAAATTATTTTCTCATATTCCAGGAGGCTGGAAATATAAGGTCAAGTCTATGGTGGTAGGGTTGGTATCTGGTGAAACTTTTCCTTCTAGATTCCATGTGTCTAGTTTGTCTTCACATGTCTGTTTTGTGAACTATGAAGTGGAAATGTGGAGTGGAAGAGATAGGAAGAGCATTAGATAGACAGGCAGGCAGAGGGACAGATAGATGATGACAAATAATAGATAACAAGCTATAGATAGTAAATGATAAGGAAAGGGAAGATATGTAGGTTATAGATACAAATAGATGATAGAAAGTTGATAGATGAGAGATGACGCAAGACTATAAATGATAGATAGGTGACAGTAGATGGCAGATGATGAAGAGATAAAAAATATAGATGATAAGTTTTAAAAAACACATCTAGGACTCTTTTGTACAAGAATACCATTCTTATCTGGACTAGTACAAATCTTATCATCTTATTTAACCTTCCCTTAGAGAACCAATCACCAAATAGAGAAATTTAACATATGGATTTGGGGAAGACACAAATATTTAGTCCTTAGTGAATTAGTAGGAATGTGCTTAAAGAAACAAAAAGCCATCGATGGTTTCCCAGTTGCTACTTGAATGTAGTAAAATTAGAAATATTTATTACACTTGAAATATGTAGGTGATTGATGATTTTGGCACAATCAACTTTTAATTGGCGTAAGAAGGGAAAAATCCAAATTTACGGACTGAAATGGGCCATGCATCGAGTAAAAACTTAAGAAGAGAGTTAATGAGTTGACAATGTTCAAGAAATGTGGTTCTTTAAGAAAGCAGTTATCTGAAAGTGTGGAAAAGGGTAAAAGGACAAGTACAGGTTGTGTCTTTCTCGTTTTTTTTTTTTTTTTTTTTTTTTTTTTTAATTTAGTTTAGTGGAACATACTGAGCCAGTTTGTGCAAAGAGTAGTCCTGGCATCAAGAGAGGAACTGAGAGTTGAAAGAGAATTCAGCCAAAGGTCACTTCAGTCTGGTCCTGCAAGGAGTTAAGTGGATACATTCTTTAGGAGAAAGGTGCCTATTCTGTTTCTACAAGAGGAAAGAAATAGAACATGGGTAAAATTCCAGGAGATGTGAGGGTAATGTGAGACAGAAGAGAGGAGTGCAATATGAAGAATCTCGGATGGTCTTTCCAAGGAACAAAATTAAGTTTTGTTAAGGATAAATGGTTATTTTATCAGGGTAATGAATGTAACTTAGAAAAATATTAGGCACAATTTAAAAATTATGAAATGATTATCAAAATGGTGGAGGTAGGAAAGACATAGGGAGAAGAAAAGATGAGAGTGAAACAGAGAGAAAAAGGGAGAGAGACAGACGAGTATTTTACTGATGTCTAGATTGAGTTTGGAGCATTGACTGATGATGAATCACCTCTCGTGTGATTTTATTCAACAATATACAGAAACCAGATGCTTATTAGATTAATGTATGCCTTTAACTTTTCAAGTATGAGAGCGGGACAAAGAACAACAACAACAAAAAAGTCTACTTAAAAGGAATTGACCACAATGTGGATGTGAATTCCACCCCAAAGAAAAGAGGGAAATAATACAGAGAGGAAAGAGGGAAAGAAACGGAGAGATCTGAAGGTCTGCATGGTATTGAGAAGCAGTTTGTTTTTAAATTATTGTTATTATTAAAGGGCACACTTATAACAGATACTTTAAGGAGAAAAACTAGTGTGGTTATTAAATTTTTGACAGTGAAGCCATTGTGGCATAGAACAAATATTAAGCAGCCCTCAGATGCAAACTCGGGTTGATCTATCTTTTAAACTAACAAGTCTACAAGCATGGGGTAGAAGATGACTGATAAACCATAGGTTTACTTTTGATGGAATTGGTAACCAAAATATACTAACTTTTAAGAGATTTTAGATATATATGTTTAAATTGTTTTACATGTCAATTTATTAGTATTTTTTAAAAAAGGATTCATTGATGAATGATCAACAAAACATAAAAGTTTTCCTAAGTTCCAATGTTTAACCAAATCATAATTTGTAGGCACAGATTTTTTTTTTTAAAAAAATAGCATTTGAGTCTTTTTTTTTTTTAAAGGCAAGGACTAGATATATACATTCCCTGTAAAGGACTTGTTTACCACAGATTTTTCTGATGATTAATAATGAAAACTTATGACAGCTAAGAAGGACCTGTATTATTAATTCTGAACTTATTCTTGTCTACATATTGATGATACCCAAAGTAAATGATCTATATGAACAAATTGAATCTCTATAATATGGGAAACTGGCCTTGTCACAAATACTTTACTTTCAGACAATTACTTCTGACAATGAAGCAAAATTAAAGTGTGGTGAAAAAATCCACTCCAATGCCTAGAAATATTGGATAGACTACAGAAACTTATTTTAAAGTGAATAGAGGACGTGTTAAGTGAGTGTATGAATAGATTTGTAAATATATAATAGGAGTACTAACCAGGGCCAATGATTAAGATGACTTCAAGCTATGGAAAAGCCAGCTCTGATATCTCAGCTGTCCTGTATTGTTTCTACAAATGGCAGACAGGTTCTGCATGGGAAGGAGAAAGCAGTGTGGATTCCCCAACGTAGAAATGAAACACATGCTACACCGACCAGTAACTCTTAAAATTAGTCAAATATGAAGCAGAAGGAGTCCCAGGGATGATCAAAAAATTAGGAACAAAAATTAGGAACAATGTCTTATCTTAAAAAAAGAAACACAATAACGCGAAAAGGAGCAGGATATTATCAGAGGTTTCTTCATGAAGTCATTTCGTACTAATGGGACAAGCAGTGGACTTCCTATTATGTTATGGCACTGATTAGCATGGAACAATCTCAGTTTATGGCCATTGTCTTCAAATCTCAACAAGTATGTACTCTTTGATGATAAAATAAGGAAATACATATTTATAGTTGGAAAGTAAATAGAAATAACAAAGATAAGATGAAGACGTGTTCACAGTATGCAGAGATGATACAGTGGATCTCTGTTTTTATAACTTCATACATATATATAACATGTTTTTATAAAATCTATTCCTTATGTCTGCTAGTGAAATTCTCTACTTCTCCCCACATATTTTTCTTCCAACTTTTATATGATTTTTTCTTTAATTTTTATACCCACATAATACTGCCTGTATGTGCAAGAGTGTAGGACTATCTGCTGGAATGTGGGTATTTTCTTGGGGATACTTGCCTAGAGAAAACTGCCTCTCTCTCCCACAGCAGCCTGCAATCACCAATAACTTTTCAGATAGGGTTGAATATTATGAGCGCTCTGCCTCAGTTGTGATTGTGACTGATTTGATCTTGAGATCTTATCCATGCAGTCAAAGCTTCTGTGAGTTCCTGAGTGTAATGACCCTGTTATGTCCAGCAAATAATGCTTCTAAGTGAACCTCTACTATTTCTATTACAGTCTTTCCTCCTCATCTCCCATGATGATCACTGTGCCTTGTGGAGAAAGATATGGTGGTTTAGAATAGAGTTAAGCAGAGTTCCATTCTTATGGTTAAGCAGCTGAACTAGAACCAGGCTTTAGGCTAGTAATATATAAAAGATGGTTAATTATTTGGAGCTGAGTTTTTCAACATTGATTGTGGGTAGAAAATGATAAATACTAAGAGAGTTGAGTCACCGATGGGCATCAGTATACTGAGTTCTACATTTATAAACTTGGGCTAAGAGGCAGTTGAATATAAGCAATGGTGTCATTAATAATGTGCTAGTGAAGGTAGAAGCCATATGAATTACAAATCATTCTATTAAAATTCACACTAGGATAAATGAAAGGACAATGTGTGTGTGCATGCACACACACACACACACACAAAGACTTTCATGGGCTTTTCTGGTCTTCCTTTTCTTTCTGCCTCTTTTCTTCAAATCAATAACTTAACCAAAAGATTTAGAAGGGGCTGATATTGAGATTAAAAACTTAGAACACACACACATCTTAAACAAGGATGTGTTTTTGAGAAGACCTAATCCTGAATCCAATATTTACCAAAAATTCTAACAAATGGAGTCATGTTTTCTTGAGTAATTAACTTAGACCTGCAAGGTTGAAAGGCAGTTATAATATCAAGGTATTTGGACATTTGTAATGAAAGAAAAGTTGATAGGAATGACCTATAACTATCAAAGCAGAACAATAAATTAAAACATTGTGAGACAGTCTAATGCAAAGAATGTTCCAGCCAAGGAATGGATGTAATCTTGACAAATAAGAAAAAGGAAAATAAGAGACACCTAATCCTGTTAATCTTTTGGTTTGGTCAGTTAGAAAGGAGCTTCGGTGGAAAGAAAGACTTGTAGAGTAACTTAGCAGTTCTGGGCAGCGTGCTGAATGGAGAGCTGATCAAATTACTCAGGCTAAAATCCATGAAAAGAATTTCACACTGTGTCTAGCTAAGAAAACAGCTTTATCAAGTGCATGATCTTTAGTGTGCCAAGATCGTTTTTTCTTTCCTTTTTCCACTGTCTTGCTTCAGTGAGCATGCTACCTGAAAAAGTTCAGGGCATTGTTGATGACAGTAGCCTTAGTGGAAGACAAACAATGCCTGGTGTTAATGGACTGCGTGCTAAGTCTGGGAATACACTGAAAGCCCAAGCCTGGGAGTAAGTGTATTTCAAAACGTACATTTCTGTTTATTTTCTGAAAATAGCTTTATCTCTCATAATTTTTCTTATCTTTAAAATGTTAAGGCCAGAATGTAAATGTATGGACATCCAAAGTCTAAAGTACCTAGAATATATGTGTATATATATGAGATAGGGTTTCCCTGTGTAGCTTCGGAGCCTGTCCTGGAACTCTGGAACTTGCTCTGTAGACCAGGCTGGCATAGAACTCATGGTGATTCACCTATCTTTGTCTCCCAAGTGCTGGGATTAAACACATGTATCACCAGAGCCTATGAAAATATGTATTTGTACATATTTTTTTTCCTCCTGGAAATGGAATGAATAACAGTTTTTAGGTTTAGATTTAAAAATGAGCAATTTTAACACAGTTTGGGAAAGTGTTTCCTTAAGCAGTGCTTCAGCTAAATAATTGTCTACCTTGTATCATAGGCTTGCCCCACTATATCATACCCAGGTCTTTCCCCAGCACCTGCAGTAGGAAATGATGTACAGTGAAGAGAGCCCATTAATTTTAAATTTTAGATCCAAGGGATGATATGAGGGTAAGTTAAGGATAAAGAAAACTTCCTGACTTCAAGTAAGATCCTGGATAGTCAGCACCAGGATGATCCTGCATTATGTATGACTGACTTTAAGGAAACTCATCTTTCAGATTATGTGTTGTAATAGGAGTGGCAGGCTGCTTCCCTGCCGCCCCAGCTCCCGCATGGCTTCCCGCCACCCGGCTAGCTTTACCCGAAATAATTACATGGAGACTGTATTCTTTTAAACACTGCTTGGCCCATTAGCTCTAGCCCTTACTGGCTAATTCTCATATCCCGATCAACCCATCTCTAATAATCTGTGTAGCATCAGTCTTACCGGGAAAGATTCAGCATGTCTGACCTGGTGGCTTGCTTCATTGAGTCTGCCCTGGAGAGGAGGGGAAATGGCATCTGAGCTCACTTCCTCTTCCTCCCAGCATTCTGTTCTGTTTACTCCACCCACCTATGTTCTAACCTATGAGGGCCAAGCAGTTTCTTTATTTTTTAACCAATGACCTTCCTCCATCAATTATGCATAGACATACTAGTGTGGTAACAAGGCAAGTATGCGGTTTTTCACTATTCCAAAGAATAAGTTTAGGAGAGAAAAAAATTACCATTATTTTTCTGAAATATTATGTAGATACTGAGAATGGAAAAATGGGTTCTTATTTTTAAATAGTATTTTCATGTATTTGAGTGTGGTATAAATATGTGTATGCATGTTTCAGTGAGTGTGGGCACACAAATACACTTGTAATGTACAGACCAGAAGCTGATTTTGCTTATTTTTCTAGATCAGTGGTTCTCAGCTGATATGGGATTCTGCTCTGTATGTTATGATTACCATTAATGAATAAATAAACTGTGTTGGACCTATAGCAAGGCAGAACTTAGCTAGGAAGGGAAAACAAAACTGAATGCTGGGAGGAAGAAGGTGGAGTCAGGGAGAAGCCATGGAGCTTCCGGAGACAGATGTGCTGAAACTTTGCTGGTAGGCCACGACCTCATGGTGATGCATAGATTAATGGAGATGGGTTAAATTAAGATGTAAGAGTTAGCCAATAAGAAGCTAGAGTTAATGGGTCAAGAAGTTGTGTGTGTGTGTATGTATGAAGATATCCTTCAAATATACTATTCCTATCATTAGCAAAATTATAGTTATGAAGCAACAACCAAACAAATTTATTGCTGGGAGTCACCTCAATATAAGGAACTGTAATCAAAGTTTGCAGCATTCAGAAAGTTAAGAAACACTCTTCTAGGTCAATTTTTACTTTATATTTTGAAACAGAGTCTCTCACTTGTGCCTACACTCTGATTTGGTTAAATTACAATGCTTAGTGGATTTCCTGTTTCTGTCCCCGGGGTTTCAGGTAGGCAACCATGCCCACTAAGTGTTGTACTGGGGACTTGAACTTAAGATCTCACACTATCATGGTAAATGCTTTACCTAATGAGTTGTATCTTAGCCCCACTGTGTCCATTTCCAGATGACAGCAGTTGAGAAATGTGTGCTCGAGTGTGTGGCCAAAGACTCTGGCAAGCAGGAGTAGAACTGTGGAATCCACTGACTCAAAAAACTGGCAGCAAAGAAAAGCTAAATGTGTTTGTTGTATTAAAGAATACTAGCTTACCAACAACAAGAAGAAACAAACCAACCTCATGAGCCAACAAAGAAAACTGACTATTTTCTAATTTTCATAATAGCAAAATTGAAATAATCATGGAGAGAAAATGCATAAAACATACTCCCCAGACTAAAAACAAAACATGTTCTCTCTCTCTCTCTCTCTACAGACATTTCATTCTACCACCCAGGAAGCTAAAACAAAAAAACAGACATGCGCAAATAGATCAGTTTAGAACTAAAGATCAGTGTTTTCAATTTTAATTGAACTATCCATTTATGGTTAGGTTCTAAAGTATTCTGAACACTAGATCTTTACAAAATATATAGTCTGTAAATGTTTTCTCTCACATTTAGATTTTCTTTCCACTTTTCTGGCAATTGTTATTGTGCATGTAATCATGTAGACATGGGAGGGCGTGTGTGCTTAAGGATGTGCATAACATGTGTGGGTATACATGTGTGTACATGTCAGTGGAAGTCAAAGGTAACCAAGTCCTTTGTTGCTGAGTCTGTGTTCACTTTGTTTGTAGAGACAGTATCTCTCCTGACCTAAGGCTAACCAGCAAGTTCTAGGATCCTCTAGAGTTTACTTCCCTACTAAGATGACAAGTGTGCAGTATCACACCTGGAGTTAACCTTGTGTTGGCTATTAAATTCAGTCCAATTATTTACTTTCCTCTCTTTGTTACATTTCACTGATATCAGCCAAATCTATGGTCATGAGATCTATGAATTATTTCAGAATAATTCATTAATAAGGTAATTATTTGTCCTTGTCTTGATCATCATCAAATACCAATTGACTATAGACATCAGGATTTGTTTTGAGATTCTTATTCTCCATTCATCCTTAGTATGATGCCACACAGTGTTTGTTATTATAATTTCACTTGTGTTTTGAAGTCAAAGAGTGTGTGGCCTCTGACTTCTCACATCTTTTTCAAGATCGTTTGGGGAAATCTCAGTCTTTGGCATTTTTATATGAAGTTTAGAACTAGCTTGTCAATTTATACCTGGAAAGGTAGCTATAATTAAGCCACAATCATATTGAATCTTCAGCTCATTTGGGGGAAATCATGTTTTTCAGTAATAATAAATATTTTTATACATGGACACCAATTGTGTTCCTAATTATTTATAGTGCATAGTTCCAGTCATGCTATTGTTTCATGTACTCCTAAACAACTTAACTCTGTTGTTAAGGATAGTTTTCTGAATTTCATTTCATGTTAATGTGTCTGATATTGTTGATTTGATTTTCGTTTGCTGATCTTGAAGGCTTTAATATCATTTAGTGTGAGCTGCGTGTTGGTGGCACATGACTTTAATCCCAGCACTTGGGAAGCAGAAGCAAGAGAATCTCTGTGAGTTAAAGACCAGCCTGGTCTACAAAGCTACACAGAAAAACCCTGTCTTGAAAGAGTGAAAAAAATATTGTTTAGTTTGTTTCTTAACTCAATAGTGTTATGTATTATTTATTTATTAGCTAATATTTTAACGTAGGACTTGAACACAAGACCTAAACATCACATACAGATAATCCACCACTAAGCTACATATTTAGTCTTTTTTTCTGCTTTGGCTTCTGATCTTTAATTCTGTTCAAATCTCCCCTCTTGCTTTCTATTAATTTTATGTTGTCCTTTTTGTTTTATATTTCTGAGATATATGATGCTGTTCTTCCCATAGCACCAAGCCTATAATAGTGTTTATGTCCTCTGAGATCTTTCTGAGAATATTAATTACAATCATCTTAATTTTTTCCTGTTGGTTCTTATTTCTTAGAGCAGCTATCCATTATTTTCTCAAATGTTCTTTTTTATTATTTATGATTATATTTAAATGAGATTTTGGTTTAAATGAAATTAATAACTGGAAGTGTATTTCCTCAGACTAAAGAATAATTGCTTTGCCTGTCAATGAAAATAGCTTTAGATTACAGATGTTTTTCTCTGAGTGCACAGGAGGCTGTGACTAAGCAGAGATTCTTCATACTCTATATTCTGATAGAGAGCCTTCATATCAGAGAGGGCCTTTATGTTTTGTTTTCCTCCTTCTGTCAAAAAAGTCATTTAGAAAAGCAAACAGAGTGATATGCCAATCGAGTGTTAGTACCGGTACTGTTTCATTTGCCATACCCTTTAGTTATATGTACCAACCTACTCCTGGCTCCACTATCTCAGTTACCAGAATTATTTAATAACTTGTATAAAATATTTTTCTTTTTATGTTGTTTGTATTGCGTTTATAGAGACAATAGTGCTTCATTTCCCCATTGTGTTTCATTGGTACTATTCTCATCTTTTGTAATTTTTCAAAAATGACTTACGTTTGTAGACTACTAGTCACATATTACTTCATTTCCCAGAATGATTAGGAGTTTACTGTCATCTTCGTTGTATATAAATGTATTAAATTATGGATGCTATTTTAATATAAATATTAGTTTACACACACAAATATATATGTATATATGAATGTGTGTATTTTTTCTGTCATAGACTGGAGGCTTTAGATGAGGATTTCTTTGACCATCCCATTTAAAATGACTCTTTTCTTTTTCACTGAATTCCTGCCTCCCTTCCTCACTTCTTTTTTTTGTGCCATGCACTCCAGTGGTAAACTCCTTTTCCTTGCTTGCTCTCTTGATCTTGTGCGTGAAATGAGCTCAGTTTTTGCCCTTCTCTCCACCCAACATCTCTGCTTGGTAATAGCTGCTGTGAGCACCTGACAGCCACAGTTCTTTTCAGCTTGATTTTGCCCCATCCTTACAGACTGTCTCTCTTCCTACCACATGCTATTCATGCAAGATTTCATCAGTATGGAAGTATTTTATTGATTTGGGCACTGTAGAAAAGTATCACATAGTAAAACAAAATGTTCTTTTTTAGAATTGAATGAAAAACAAGTCAAGCATCTAAAGAAGATGTCACACTTTGTTTTCTTTATTCCTTCTCCCATTTTTCATTCTAGTTTCAAGGTTTCTTTGTTGTCCATAGTTCACAACTAAAACGTTTTCATACTGTTTTCTTCATTTTTTTTTTTTTGGTCTCTTCAATGACTCATAAAAGATACTGAGTTGACCCATTCTTTCATGTCATAGTTTTAAAACACTTCCAAGGAAGACACCTAGAGATATCTTGTTCTCTGTGTCTGTTTCTTCTCTCTTGCTCAATCTCTCTCTCTCTCTCTCTCTCTCTCTCTCTCTCTCTCTCTCTCTCTCTCTTTCTCTGTAGCCATAACCAGCATAGCTTGGGTCCTAGAACCCTGGTTAGAGGTGGCAAGAGAATGAAGAATGGACTGGCTCACATACATGTGTACATTAAAACAAGGATCAAATAGGAGTTTTCTAACCGACCACAAACTGGAACCTCATCTTGTATTAAGTATAGCATAGTGAGAGGGGTTAGCTAGTCTGATATATGACTCTGTAGGTAAGCAGTCTCTCAGGCTGTAAACATCTGGGAGGAGGAAGTTGCAGTTGCTAATTTTTGCTCACCCTGACCAGTTGCCCATAAACAATCATATTCAGGCTCAAGAGTACTGTTTGCCATTTCTCTTGAGCCTGGTCCATATGGACAAAGGCGCTGACAATTTCCCATGGGTCTCAGATCTTGAAGTCCTTGCCATGATCATGGCAACAATTCATATTAACTCATGACTTCTCTCACTCAGGGCTTCCTCTGCTCCCTACAGTTTCTTTTTCTCTGTCTGCCTGGCACCCCACTCTCTCTCACACACGCACAAAGCAACAACATCAAGGATGCCTGTCTGTTCCCTTGCTCAACTGTCTTATTCTTCTTGGCTTAGGTATCAGCCATGTAAGTGTAGAGGTCTTGGAGGTGGCTAAAGTTCATCTGGCTCTGATGCCCATGAGCTTTTCCAAAGACACAAAATAATTAACTTCACATTTGTAACAGACATAAGTTGTTTACTTTTTATGTTGTGGGAACTCCTTCAGCCAATAAATAGCCTTTTAGTTACCATCCCATTTTGGGCATGATCTGAGATAATATAAACACAGACAGAAAATGTCCAGGGTCTTTTTTCTGCTGAATTTGCTTCCCAGCTTCCAGCGCCCACAGAGGACCACAGTGCTCTAGTCTTACTGTGAGTTTTGTCCCCAAATAAATAAACCTTTGTTATATTCCATTCTGAGCTATTGTGGACTCCTTTAATAAACCTACAATTTCAATCATTTTTGAGTGATTTGTTTTGTAGTCACTGTTAGCTAGGAATATGTATTGTGTGAACATGTTTCATTGGTTTGATTCAAGCTTCTCTCTCCCAACCTGTGCTCAGGGAGGCCTATCATTTCCATCTCAGTAACTCAGCTAGCTTAAATTCTTTTAACCTTAGTACTGGGAAATGTGTTCATAGGTTTTGGAGTGCATCACAGATGAAACAAAGCTTTGTTAGACTAAGATGTTTTTGTTAAATAGCTTTGAGGAGAAAAACCCAAGAACACAATCCAAATTTTTTAAAAAGCACATAACTAAATACAGAATTTGTTAAGGTCAGGGGACAAGAGTAAAGCTGCCCAATTTTAATTGGCTGATGTACCTTTCTTGTTAGGATTGGTTGTTGATCAAAAGTGATGATTAATTCCTTATACCCATATCTGCCCTCAATATCCTGATAGAAAACTTATTGATGAGTAGATATGCATCCTAAAGTATTAAAGTAGAATTGACTGATTCTTTTTTCACACAAAAATTTAGGTTTTTGATTCAAGATTCCCTATAAGATTACTTTTCAAGATAAGTAGTAAAGTAATTCACACTTTCTTTGTAACTGCAAAATTCAGCCTGTTCATAATAGAACTAACTGAAAAGAATAGATTTTTTTTCACATAGTTAATCTATAACAACTTGCTTGAGTATGAATATTCATGGGTTCTTTGTATAATTTGTTTTCTTTTTGTAATATATAAAATGTTTAATCATATTAGTGGTATGGAAAACATGCTGTTTTTTACTTGTATTCATTCACTTGAAAAACAGAATGTAACCACACTGTAATTTTTATATTGCCTGAAAGATTTTCCTGGGATATATGAGTTGTGAGGGAAAGAACAGAGTTTCAGTTAGAAAGAGCTGAAATAAGTTAGAAGGAAAACATCAGGAATGAGAGTAGGAAATCACCAAGAAAATAAAGAATAGAGAATGCAAACGAAGAATAAAGAAAAGTTTTGAAGAAAATCATCAAGAGAGTGTGTAAATGTTTTTTCCCTTAACCCCCTCAGATAGAAAAGCCTAGTATATGCCGATATCATGGATTTTTTTTGAGTCCTGTGCTTTCTGGAGGCAGTAATACTGTTGTGCTTCATGGACAGGCCTCTGGCTTCTCCCTATGGCAGCCCCTCTCTCCTGGCCTTTCTTTTCCTTTCCTTTTTTCATTTTAAAATTGTTAGTTTCCAGTAACAAATGTCTAAGAACTAAATTCTTATTTATTCTTTTCAGAAGTACAAAATGGAAAATAAATAATATCACCCTTCAAAGCATCATTAAATATTTCAACTATCCTGCTCACCCTTAAAATCCAGTTATTCATGAACACACACTTCTGCATGCTCCTGTATCTAGTGTTGCTTATACATTATAAGATTTCTTTTTCTCAGCTTAGATCGGCAAAGTGTGGGTACAGAATTCTTGCATAAAACTTAATACTTAAGAGTTCACCCCTCCTTAAACTTATATGAACTCTGATTCCACTTTTTGCATATGTGTGTGTAGATGATAAGTATTTATGTGCATATACAGTGCATACTCACACCTATCAGGATGCATGTATGTATTTGGTATGTGTCTATGTGTCTGACAGCCTGAGGTTGGCACGTGGAATTTTTCTTAATCACTCTCTGTCTCATGTATTGGGTCAAGGGTCTTCCACTGGACCTGGAGCGCCTTGATACAGATGATCTAATTAGCCAGCTTGCTCTGGGGACCTGGGTTGCTACCTTCCACATGTTGGAGTTACATGCTAACTGCCATGCACTCCTAGATTTTGCATATGTTTTGGGATCTAAACTTGGATCCTCATGCATGGCAAGGACTTTACCCACTGAACAGGTTTTTCTGCCCTGGTTTCAATTTCTTTTTATGAATTATTATGTTTTATACGCGAGGGTAATTCTTATATTACTCTGAAATTCAAACAAACAATGCTTTTCTGTTTGAAATGACAATGATCAAGAAATTAGATTGTTTTAGTTGAAATGAGTGAAATGATGACCAATAGTTGAATATTTAGAACCTTAAGGAAGGTTATTTCACCCCTCCATTTAGGGAATGGCAGATGGGTGGTTCCTGCTCTGTGTAGTGGTCTAACCATTATTAAACAGATCTGATATTGTCAGAATATCTCCAGTAGTGAGGTTATCATGTGATCTGTGTCCTTGAACATCATTTGTAATTACAAAGGAAGAGACAGATATCATCTGGATCCTGAAAAACATCGCTGTAATTAGCTGAAGAAGAAAATCAATGTCTCTCACTCCTGGGTATAGATCAGCAATTCTCTTCATAATTTCTCAATTCTTAATACCACTCACTTCTCTTTTACAGAAAAAAAAAAAAACAGAAATACAGATGGAACTCCCAACTGAGCTGCCTCCACACACCCTTTAATCATTTCTCCACTGCTTTTTCTCCCTTATCTTTGCTTCGTATTAAGTGGAGTCTTGCCTGGGTTGATTATTTCTTTTAGTTTACAACTTACCCAAGGTTGCCTGGCAAAAATAAACTGCTTCATTCCTAAGTTTGATATGTATTTTTAATTACTGCAGAGCCCTCCTCAATGAAGCAGATCTGGGTGCTGGCGAGGAAGCGTCTTACTCTTGTCTTAGAGCTGTTTTCACTCAATGGAAACGATGACTTGGATTTTGAGAGGATTAACTCTATGGCGCCCATATGTAAGTTATTCTCCTTTTACATGACAATCTCTGTAGTAATTCAGGGCTCTGTCCCTCTGTTTTCACCTTTACCTTACTCTCTGCTCATTTATCTTAGGAATAACCACCCAACTGCATTGCCTACTCCATTCATTTTGTTCCTGTCTCTTTCAGTAGCATTGCCCCCTGCTGTGGAAGGGTATTCATTGCGGAAGGCCATCCATAGGGTGTCCCAGAGTGCCCATATTATCCCTCGCTTTTTATGAATACTTTCTTTTAGAGTAAATATCTGCCTGTCTTTGTATTGAAATTTAAAAACCCTTATGTCTACTTTGGTAGAATTTTCATATTTTTATTTTATTGTTATGTTGTTTCATTGTGGTAAGATTTAACCCTTCATACTAATAGCATGAACACTGCCATGGGAAAAATATTTTAAGAATTTGGTAACATGACTGTAAGGGCAGACAAGACTTCATTCATTTGGGCAGGTGGGATACCTTGCTGAAAATTCAGAGAACAATTTATGTTGCAACCTGGAGCCAGTTCTACAGTACAGCAATTGGAAATACAGGCATCTCATTTTTTTCTTGCTCTTTTTTGTGTGCACAGCACCCAGCCTTGCCTGCAGCTCTGGGCTTAGAGCAATCATTTTAAAATAAAACACATGTACATTAAAGTAGTATATAAATATATATGTATAATTTACAAAGCTCCTTGATATATATTTTATCCTTGAGCTCTCTATTGATTTAAGTATTAATACAAAATGATACTGAGACTACTTAAATTTTTATTCTGATCATACTTTTCTGATTTAACCAGGAATTAATAAAGATATGGGTTATCTTTTTGTTTTTCCCTCTCTTGTTTAAAAACTGCATCATTACTTAGGACTTTCTCCAGAAACCTTACTTATTAGTGTTTGATTTTTGTGTGTGATCTCTAAAGCTTGGTTTCATCTTTTAATATATATCATTTCCTGACAGCTGATGAGAAAGACTAAAATCAGTACTCAGCTATGTCCTTGGTACTGGGCCACTTGATTTGAAGTTAGTAAGTCCTGAGAGCCTGCTCAGCATTCTACATAGACATATCACATGAAACAATTCAAAGGGTTAAAAGAATAGAAAGTAGAAACTGAAATATTTTAGATATGTGGCTATCAAGACAGTAAAGGGATAAACAGAAAGGGATGGTGTAAAATGGTTAAATGTCTACAGTCAGGTGACTGAGATCTGGACTTCCTTGATAGAAACTGGGTGATCTGAATATGGTGGCTTATCTTTCTGAATTGCCCTTTCTTCATTGAGAAAGAATGGGATTATTTTCTCTCCAAGGTTGTGAAACTAAGCTATAATAAATATCACTTTATTTTCTTATGTCTAACACCTACTTAAACCTAAAATTACAACCGTAGTTTTGTTTTCCATTTTCTTTATACCCACATAGTATATCACTTGGTTTAAATTTGTCCTGTTTCAATATTTTCACAGTCAAACCACAGGCCCATAATTTTATATAATCCTTTCTTCTGTTGAACAATTTTATAAAATCTTATACTTCTGAATTTACCCTGTTATCTTGCTTCTTAGCTTGGTCACTCATTTTGGCATTAGTACTATTTTTCAAAAAATAAAATTTTCATTTTCTTTAATATGGCAGTAGCTAACTCTGGGAAGGACAAAACTGTCAACTGTCATATTGGTTCTGCTGGGACGGACAGTCTAAGAAGAAGTCTTGTCATACCTCTCCTGTTACTCATAGAAGGGTAGAGACTACAATAAATTGGCCTAAGGAGCTAGAAGCCCACGGTAGGCCATGATTTGCTTAATAGAAAACTCGGATTCAGTCTTGTGGATTACTGAGCCTCTGGTATATCTAACAGTATGCAGAGAGAGCAAATATGCAAACCTGACTGATGACTGAACAATGTGAATATTTGAGACACAGAGGAGAATGTAGATCTCACATGAAGAATGATTATTATTTCTGACATTTGTCATAAAGATGTGATGAGATGGTGATAGGTTAGAAATGTGCCGGTGAATGCCAGGCTGGCTAACATTTTCCCTCTAAGACAATTTCTTGCATATGTACTTGGACCAGAAAATTCCTACCTAAAAATATATTGGTAAATGATAAAATTTGTGGGTCAAATGTCAGTATCAATTAACATATTACAAAGTGCTCTGTAGTATTATGACTGATTTATTTTATTGAGTTTCTACATATCTATTAGGATTATCCTCACTGGGTGTTTTATAGCTGAAAACACAATTAAGATCTATTTATAATGTCTGTCCAGATAACATATTTGCAGATAATAGTCACAGGACTTGCTCTACCAAGTCATCTTTTGATAAAAACTGCATAATTTTGTACATAGTGTACATGTGTAATATCTCTTACTTAGGCACCTGGGAGATGTTTGCACATTATTTACCAATTTGTGGGGATCAGAGAAGGATGGGGGGCTTTCTAAAGGTCAGATGGGATTGTTTCAGAAAACTTAGGGTTTTTTTTTTAATGTTCTATAAGACAAGAAATTTCTTATTGTTGGTAACCCAAGTCTTATTGAAGATTATAGGACATTGAAGGATAACACACTTATGACAATGATCTTATATTTTTATTTACAGAAATAAGCTGTTTGGGGAATTAATTCACTAGAGATTGCAAAAATCTGTGCATCCAGGAACCTAGAGAACTAAATAGACAAGTTATCAGTTTATGGCCACATTTGAAACATTTGCACATAGGTTAAGTGCATGAATTCTTAATCTACACTACAGTTTGCATGGTTTTAAATGATTACTCTGTGCTACTTCACTGAATGTCCTTGAGTATGTAACTGCTAAAGTTCATAGTTAGAAAAGTTTAGACAAATGTGAGGTGAATTGATCAATAAGTGAGGAGAAGCAAGTGTTACAAAAGGGTATGGGAAGGACAGAACATTCTATCCTCTTAAAACATTGATAGATGACAAAGCAGGTGATCAATACTAGGCCTGGAAGTAATTTTTCTTCTTTATTTTTATCAATATTGTTGTAAAGGACATGGAGGAAAACCAGTCATTAGAATAACTAGGCTGGAGTACTAGCCCTTCTTCAAACTGTTAAAAAAGGGGTTATTTATTAAATTTTTATGAATGCATGTGTGCCTATGTGAGTTATATATAATACATGCATGCCAGTGCCAACAGAGATGGAAGAGAGACTCAGATCCACTGGAACTGTTTATAACAGTTTTGAGAACTGAACCAGGGTTTTCTGCTAGAGTAGCAAGCTCTCCTAACTGCTGAAACATCTCTCAAGTCCTGATTTCTTCAGTTTCTACTTTACTATCAAACAGTTTAAATATATTACTTAGTTTTTTTAAACTACAAAATTTATATCTTAAAATCTACTTGGAGATCATGTATCCCCAGTTGGTAGATGATGCTAATTTGGAAGGAAAGGTTCTATGTCAATTGGTTTGCTCATTGATCAGATGGTGAATCAAAGACATGTGTCCAGCCAGCCCACAGAGGGAACAAGTAAAAAGTGACCTATATCATATCCCTTGGCTGCCTTAAAAATCATAAACATGTCTTGTATGTTTCTAATTTAATTTATATGGATAAAACTCAAATACTAGACTTTGTGATAAAATGCATAAAGTATAGAGAAGATTCAGTTGAAGAAAAAATCACTCAACCTCAGTATTCATCACTTTCTAATTTATTTCAATATTAAAATTATTTTCCAAGGGTTGAATCTAAGCTAAAATAGGAAATTAAAAATATGACTAATGATATTAATATAATTAAGTAATATCTGATTCTTATTCATATATTCGTAAGGTTTAGAGATTTGCACTGTGTAATACTGTACTGTGAAAAATGCTGGAGTGCTCATCAAGTCTCCTGTGACCTATGTTGAAACTCACCTCCCAAGCCCCGTCATTTTTTACTTTTCAGAACCCTTCACTATTTCTTCTTTTATTTAGACCATTGATTTTTACTTAAGGACTTTCTCACCTCATCCCAAATAATACAGTTTATTATGTTATTAATCCTTATGGTCTTAGGTGACATATAACATTGACAATCAGAAGGTTAAATTGCTTCCTTAATACTGCTTTTTTGAATTTTTCAAAAATAATGAATTTCAAAGAAGTTCACTTTATAGTTTGATTTAGTCATTGACTAGATAGGATTTTGATTTTATTCTACTTTGATGATTATGTGTATGAATTGATGCTGTGAAATCGGAATTTCCCTTCCTTGAATAGGCTCAATATTCAATGGCAAGGCAATTATTACGATACGTTTAACTTGACACAGATGAGGTGCCCTCAGCATTGCACATGCTTTTGTAAAGCATGAAATTGTACCTGCATTCGTTATCTTGCTCTATGTACTTGACTTTCTAAAGATACTCAAAGACACGACACAAGTGAAATAAAATTGTGTTTCAGTTCAACCAGTATCAGGATAATTTCTAATCAGATTTCATTTGCAGTTGTGTAACACGATGATATGCATTAAACTGATACTTTATAAGAGAAAGAATTTAAATAATGATTATACCAAAATCTGGCAATGATTGAGAAACCTGAATTGATCAGTGTTTACCTTTTCTAAGGCTCATAGCCTTGTGAGGTGGGCAATTACTACCATTTTTATATCCAGCAGCAGGTTTATAGACTGATAAATTAAGAAATTTGTCAAAGGGTAGGCAAGATAGCTCAGTAGGTACAGGTACTTGCTGTCAAACTGATGATCTGAGCTTAATTTCCAGAATCAACATCATGGAAGTCAAAAAAAAAGACATATCCCAAAAGTTGTGTTCTGACCTCCACAAGTGCATCTTGATACATGCACAGTCACACACCTCTTACACAAATAAATTAATAAATAAACGTAAAAGCATTCCTAAAAGGCAACAGTGGTGATATTTTGTTTGTGCTCTAACAGATAAAGTTTGTCTTGAGATTAGAGTGTGGAGCTAGCCACTAGTTAGCCATGGAGGACAGGGAGTGGTGGCACTCATCTTTAATCCAAGCACTTGGGAGGCAGAAGCAAAGGGATCTCTATGAGTTCAAGGCCACCCTGGGCTACACAAAATGATCCAGTCTAAAAGAGAAACAGCCAGGTGGTGGTTGCTTACACCTTTAATTCCAGTTCTTGGGAGTCACACACCTTTGATCTCAACACTAGGACTTGGAGACAGGAAGGGATATGACTAGGTGGAATGAGGAATATAAGGCAGGAGGAGACAGGCATTCAGTCCAAGGACATGTAGAGAAAGGATACCCCATTTGGTCTGAGGATTTCGTAGAGATAAGAGCTGGTGCCTGGTTGCTCTGCTCCACTGAATTTTTAGTTTTCATCCCCTAATATTCACACTACAGGTAACTTGCAGAAGATGACACCAGTAGAAAAGATGAAACACTATTAGATTCCAGCTACCCAGACCATGGGCTATTATGCTAGTTACTTTTCTAGTCTTAGTGGTGATGTGGGATTCTCCTATGTATGCTGTGAATATTATTGGTTAATAAAGAAACTGCTTTGGCCTATAGCAGAGCTATAGGGGAACACTAAAGGGAATGCTGGGAGAAAGGAGGCAGAGTCAAGGAGAAGCCATGGAGCTGCCACCAGAGACAGATGTGCTTAAACTTTGCTGGTAGATTGCAACCTCATGGTGATATACAGATTAATGGAGATGGGTTAAATTCATATGTAAGAGTTAGCCAATAAGAAGCTAGAGCTAATGGGCCAAGCAGTGGTTTAAATAACATAGTTTCTGTGTGATTATTTCGTGGCTGAACAGCCAGGAACCAACAATCTGCTCTCTCCTCCTCCATAGTGGTAAAGTACTTGAGAAAGGAAGCTAAGGGAGACTAGATTTAATCTGACTCCTAATTCTGACAAATGTCTTCCATCATGGTGAAGAAAACATAATGCCAAATGTGTACTCATGGTGCTGATGAAGAAGCAGAAATAAGAATGTAGACAGTTAACTGGCTTCTTCCCTCCCCCTAGAGTTTAATTTAGTCTAGATCTTAGCCTGTTGGGTGCTGTTAGGCTACTCAAACACATTTCTCTGGAAATATCCTCATATATAGTTTCCAAATTTTATTTCATGGGTAATGCTACCTGTAATCAAGTCCACAGTGGAAATTAACCACCACAATTATCTTTGATCTTTGTTGTTTATTTGAAAGCCAATACTATCTGCATTACTGATAATCTTGACCCATGCAGAATTCTCAGGTAGGAGGATTAATTCACAATGACTTGTCAGAATTTTTCCTAGTTTTAGCACTGAAAGACTTTTTTGCAAACAACTTTTAAAATTTCTGTTTGTTTGTTTGTTTGTTTATTTATTTTCTGCCAGTATTAGACATTGAGCTAGGGCCTCCTGTGTGTTGTACAAGCATACCTCTGAGCTATAGCCTCAATGCTTATTCATTCTTCATACCCTGCTGTAAGTGGTATGGCTTGTGTAATTAAGCTTTCATATTTCATGTATGCATTTTATGTCCTGAATGTTGCAGATAAATATCTCCCAGCATGGGAAATCCCAGAGGACATATCTAGAAATTGAAGAAAGTTGGCAATGACTATTTATGTCTTACAGTAGAGATTAAACACAGTTAGACTAGAAGAAACCTTAGGGGAAACACAGCCAATTTATTTTATGAATTAGGAAATCAAGGCATCAGGATTATATTACTTCCTTTAGTATCTAGCAAGTTTGTAGCAAATGTAGGCTCAGAACTTACTAAGAACAATACTTGCAATAATGGCTTTAACTAGTGTTACATCAGCAATTAATAAATATATGTTATCTTGAGAGAAAATTTTAAACTCTCACTAAAATTTACATGACATCAGATGCTTGTTTAAAAGATGATGGAAAATGGTATTCAGAAATCCTCAGCCAGGATATACTGAATTTTTTCCCATGTACTCATGCTCAGGTAGCATAGTCAAGTAGCCATAGATGGATTAACATTCAAGAGTTATTATGTTTTGTATTTGGTGTGGACTTTGTACCATAGCGCTCACTTTACTTGTAGTTCTATAGACTAGGCTGTATATGAACAATGGGGCTAAGGTAAAAATCTATGGTCTTGGTATATACTGGTATTTACCCTACAACATTTATAAATATCTCTCTTCCCCCCCCCTCTCTCTCTCTCTCATCCCCCCTCTCTGTGGGGCGGGGGAGCTAGCAGTTGGCATTGGGTATCTTTGTTCTATTTGATCTTCACCTTCTTTTGAGACTGGATCTCGTGATGAACCTGAATCACATCGGATATAGCACAACTAGCTGGCTAAGGAGTTTTTTGGATTTAACCATGTGGGTTGTTCCTACCCTAGTGTTCAGGTCACAGGCATGCACTGCCCTACCAAGTTTTGAACATGAATTCTGGGCACCTGAGGTCAGGTCTTCATGCCTGTATGACAAGCATTGCACCAACTGGATCATCTCCTGGCCCTTTACTTTAATTACAAAATTCTTTCAGAAACAGTTCTTTTCCTGGTTAATGTGCATGATAAAGGCATGGTATAATTTCTGTGGCTAAAAAGGGCATCTGGGGTACTCTCGCAGTTGTGTGATTGTTCCTCTCAAAGAAGAGGAGGGAGAGTAGGGGCAAGAGTTTCGACTCACGAGAAATTACAGACCTGAAGACAATTTGGAAGGGAATGTGTGAACGTGGAAAAATAATAATTTATTTGTGAGGAAATTTCTAGAGAGGAAAACAAAAATTGCTGTCTGAACTCACTAAAATGGTAGGAGGTGGTAGAAAGCTAATGTGTATATATATATATATATATATATATATATATATATATATATATATACAAATAAAACGGTTGATAGAGACAACATTGGCTAAAATGAAAAGGATCTGAATGGAAAGTGAAGGTAATAACATAGGAAACATTTTGGCGTAGGGAAAAAACAACTATAAAAGATCTATTCTGAAATTTTCCTTTAAATGACGATAAATGAAGACATGAGTGCCCTCTGACCTCCACATAAAATACAAGGGTCTCAGATGCTCAGCCCAGAGTGTACCCTGTGCTGGTGCTGGTGGGGTGAGTGGAGCATATAGAAATTTACAGAGTGTACTTAGAAGAGTGGAGAGTACAGAAGTGGCACTAAAATAGCTTTTTCTAGAAGTTTCCATGTTAAGGAAGCATTTGTTAAATACTATACAAGGCTTCAGGTAAATTATATAATTTTTAAAACATTTCTACAGGGTAAGATCTATCACATTCCTATTTTATAGGTAAGGGCTGAGCCTCAAAGTGAGAAAACTCCTTTATATAGTTATGAGAAAGAGAACCTGGGAACCTGGGTGTGACTTAGTAAATTTAATGTGGGGTTTAGAGAGATAATCACACACACACGCACACACACACACACACACACACACCACACACACACATACCCATATGTACACACATACATACATGCATATATTTGAACCTGGTGTTTCTCAGATGGTTAGGAATCTCCATGAGGCCTCTTTATTAGAAAAACATATGTATGTCCATAAACATACATGTACACACACATGCATGTATATGCTTACACTCTTTAAGAATTGTCTCACACCATTGTGGAATTTCTATATCTATCATCAACAAGCTGGAGAACCAGGAAGGGTGGTATGTCTCTGGGAAGGAAGATGTTTTTACAATCCCTTTATCATTTACTTTTTCTGGGTTGAATCCTGAATGATCAGAAGGTAGCCATCCTATTACCACCCTAGGGGTCGGTGGGGCTGGTCCCTTTTCCTTAGTCTATTCATTAATATTTTAATCTCTTTTTGGAATATCCCCATAGGCACATTCAGAAATATTTGACCTATTTTTTTGGTATCTGTGATCTCAGTCAAGTAGGCACACAGGTTCAACTATTGAGGTTCTCTGAGGGTGAGTACACAGTGAAGAATTAATGTCTTTAAATTTTATCAATAAAAAAACAGGAGTCAGATATCAGGTTAAGAACCTGAAAGATCAGAGAAGCAGGAAGCAGGTACCAGTCACTTCTGACTTCTACCATTCTTCGTCCAAAAGAACAGAGAGATTCTCTCTCAGTTCTGTCTTACTACTACTTCCTGTCTCCTCTCTGTCTACAGTCCTCCAAACCTCTATGGTCAGTTACGGCTTCCTCTGCCCTCTGACTCCAGGCAAGTTTTATTTGTCATAACACAATCAAAATATCACACACCAACAAGGTGGTATGAAAAACACAGGCTTGGAAACCCAGAAACCTGATGCTTTCTAGCTGTGAAGCTCAGGTAAGCAAATGGAACTTTATCTCATCTTCCTCACTTTCAAATGTTTACTTTTTAAAGAGGAATAAATTAGTTACAGAAGTAAAGACGTATGTGTAGTTACTGACTGATAGTGATAATCTAATAAATATTAGCTGTGACTATATTAGGGAACAAACATTGGGCAAAAAGGAAAGTCTGTTAGTGCATCTGTTGTCCTTATCGGAATGTGAGTTAATTATCTGACAGGCAAGGTTAGCCTTCTTTCTAAATTTCATTAGTTTCCTTACATGAGCCTTGGCCAAATCAGTCTTTAGTAAAAGATACATGATTTCTGTTAAAGATATTTGTCTCGTCTTTAGAGTCACTCTGATCTCAGATTTTTATTTCTAATGCTTCATTTCCCCCTAGTTTTTCTGAAAATTCTCCTTAATACTACTAACATAAATTCTCAAATGCAAGTTAGGTCTTTACAGTCAGGTGGCCCTACTTTGTCTTAAATAGCATCTACAGGTTCGACTCTTGATGATCCAGGCCCTTCAGTGGAAAAACAGTGGAAGTTAGAAGCACACGTGTACATTTAAGCCCTCCACAGTGGCCTGAAGGCACATACTTCTGTGCTGATGCCTCTCTCTCCTGCACAATATGTGTCCAGTTTGGACACATGGGGTTTAGAAACTAAGAGGAAAAATACCCCAAAAACATCAAGATTTATAAAGCATGTTGGAGACACATGATTGATTAAAGAATGTCTGGGACAAGGGGTTGAAAATCAATACTCAGGAGAGAAATTCCCACTTACTTGGCAAAAACATGGGAGCAATATTGGGAAGAGAAGTTTCTGAGAATGATGATTGGACAATAACCACAGACATGAGCAGAGCAGAGCTATACAATTACAGATGTGTTCTGCCAACATCCATGGTGCCTGGATGAACTAATTCACAAAGGAGGAAGTATGCCAGCCATACAGACGGTGAGTGCCACACAGAGTGCTTCTATCCAAAGTCACCCAGGAAGGCAGGCTTGAGACCTAGCCTCGCTGCTTTGGGCTGCTAAGAAACCACACTTACATTGTTTTAATTTTTTTCCCTGTAACTTTACATTCCACCATATCGTAAATATATAACATTGCTAGCACAGGCAGGACTGGAAACTGGGATATTCCTCTGGTTGTCAGGCTGATGGGGGACATGTGACCCAGCACCAAATCTTGTCTGAAAACATATGGGGATTATAGGGAGCCTGTTTCCTGAGGGCTGTGATGCCTCACACAGACACACTAGACACGTGACTGAGATCTTTGTTTCTAAACTTTGCAAGATTAATGCCCTGTTGAGATTTGCTGCTTGACAGAGAAGCAGACCCCAGCAGGGATCACCAGAATAAAAATTACATATGAGACAAAGTATTTGGAGCCTTCCTGAAGGGATGCAGAGATGATATCCATCTCATATGCCAGGGGAATTCACTTAGAAGATAAAATATTGAGCAAACTGCATTGAGGAAAAAAATCATTCTCCACCAAGAAAAGAAAAATATGCCATGTGTTATAAAGAGTTTTATAAAGGTGTCACTTGGCTTTGAAAGGAGGAAATTACAAGGAAAAGACCCAAACCCAAGAGTTGGGGTGGGGAATGAGTCAGTGGGGAGAGAAGTTGGCAAAAGAACTATTTGGAAGGAGATAAGGGAAAGGTAACTTGACAAAGAAGCAAAGCAAGAAAACAAACAAAAACAAAAGAAACAAACAAAAAAATCCCACATTCCTACACTAAGACAACTCCTAACAGGCTCTGGAGGAAAAAGGGAGTCTCCTAAATAAAAATATAAAGTTTTTTATAAAAAAAAATATAGAAAGGGCTGCTTTAAGAACATGAAGTAATGTATTAAGCAGCTGAAGTTGAAGCTAAGCAGTGGCTAGTTTCACTAACATTTCCCTTGGTTGCTCCTAAACCTGATGTTATTTCTCTCTCTTACACAATTACAGTTTAACAGATGGACCTGAGAGAGGATTTCATGGTAATTTGTAAGGGAGTGTGTGGTAAACTAGGCTTACAGATTTACTTAAGGTGTGTGATAGGAGAAAAAAAAGGTAAGCTTCTGGTGAAGAGGATTTTCTAAATAAATTGAGCTTTTCTGTTTTTAATTTTCAGTATACCTGTTTTAAACAGATGACTCCAGTTGGACTGAAGCAAACAGTTTGCAAAGGGACACAAGAAAGATGGAACTGGGATGGTGCCCCATTTAAATAACTTAGGGAGGTCTAGTCATCCCTGCAGAGTCTGTAGATGTTGGAAAACATCATGTTAGCATGCTGTAACTCAGAATAAGCTTCTTCCCTTCTCTTTAACATCACCAAACGAAGGTAACTCAAGTGAGGAAAGTAAGACTTTGTGAGGCGTGTATTAAACACTCCATCGAGAAACCTCTTTTTTTTTTTAAATTGATCTTTGTCTCTTATGGGAATTGGGTCATACATATTATTTACCTTTACATCAGTGTATAATTCAGATTACCTTTTTATTTTATCCATATCTTCAACATCATTGAGCCCTCACTTTCCCAAAATGATTATTTCAAGCACGCCTCACTGGGACTGATTCCCACGTTGTTAAGTGACAACTGAGAAAGCAATCTGAGGAATTAAAGGCCCTTACTCTGATGATAGGCTATCAGACCTGCTCCAGTCCTCAGGTGAATACTGCAGCCATAAGTGTAGGCGTGTGCACACATATATGCAGATAGGGCCTTGTTTAAAGTAACAAACTAGGAACTGGAGGACATTAAGCCATATAATTAATATATAATTTAAAATTTAAATTAATCTGTGGGGCTATGCACACACCTAGGTTCACAGCACATGTATAACAGTATTCATGTGGAGATCAAAGGAGAAATCTCAGCACTCACTTCTTCCCTTCCCCTTTAGAGATGAGATCTTCAAACACGGTCACAAGTCCCTCACCTATTTAATCTCATCAGGCACCTCAGTAGTATATTTTATGACATTTCATTACAGAAACTTTTATATTTTCATATCTGTATTCTTCTATGACTTTAAGATTCTAGGTCTTTGCTAGCAATCTCTACATCTGCCTTTTCTAGAAGTTTTGATGCATCTATGTTCAGTGTCTAACATCAATCAGATAGGAAGTGAGAGGTAGATATTGGAACTGAATCAAACTTCTTGACCACAAGCCCAGACGTATTAGCCTTCCAATGTTTTTTTTTAAATGCTGACTAATAATCCTTTACTATTTAGATTTTTGTTGCAAACAAGTCTATTGTAGAAGAAAAATATTAACAATTAGAATTTGCAGTTACGCAACCCTAAATTTTAGAAGAATGATGAGGAGAGGTAGCTAGATATCTCAACATGTTTCTATGAGGAGATACTTGATGGAGAAGTTTTGGATTTTGAGTATAACATAATTTGTCTTAATAAGAAATTTGATTTGTGTGATGTATGTATGAAGTATGCATGGAAATATAAGATCTATGTTGAATTCAAAACAATAAAAAAGTGATGTATTTCAAAAGTGACAACAAATTATTAACAAATACAGATTGTTTTGGAAAAATTTTATGTGTATCTGTGTGTTAGTGTGTGTATAACAAATATGTTCTGTTGCCTACAAAGGCCAGAACAGGGAGTTGGATCCCTGGAGCCAGAGTTACAGGCAACTGTGAGACACAGGACATGGGAGCAGGGAACTGAACTTGTGTATTCTGGAAGAGCACCATGAGTTCTTATTTGCTGAGCCATCTCTCTAGTCCTGTACCCCAAATTAAATGTAATTGGCTTGAAATGTAGTGATATTTCATTTGTTTTTTAATAAATGGGGTTCAACCTGAAAGTAAAAAAAGCAAAATAGTCAGTCACTGGCTCTTATCTCTGTAATGTATGAGTCCCCTCTGTGTGCTGTGATTAGCATTAATGAATAAAGAAACTGCTTTGGACCTATAAAAGGGCAGTACTTAGGTAGGTGGGGAAAATTAAATGGAATGCTGGGAGGAAGAAGGCAGAGTCAGAGAGATGCCATGGTCCCGCTGCCAGAGATAGACGTGCTGAAACTTTGCTGGTAGACCATGACCTTGTGGTGATATACAGATTAATATAAATGGGTTAAGTTGTAAGAATTACCCAATAAGAACCTAGAGCTAATGGGCCAAGCAGTGATTTAATTATTACAGTTTCTGTGTGATTATTTTGGGTCTAAGCTAGCAGGGCGGCTGGGAATAACAAGAGCCCCCTCCTTCCTACATCTCCACCTCTGTCTGAAATGGTAATTCTGCCTTTTGAAATCTCAGAAGGAGACTGTGTCTGGGAGTTGTCTCCTTCTATCTTTTATTTTTCTCTAAGGCTGGGGTTAAAGGCATGCACTATTACTACCTGGTTTTTATGGCAAACTAGTGTGGCTACTGGGATTAAAGGTGTGTGTAAGCATTGCCTTGCCTATCAGGCTGACCAGCGGGGCTATTTTACTCTCTGATTTTCAGACAAGATTTGTTTATTAAAATAAATACTTCAGGCTTCTAGTCTGAAGATTTCAAAGAGGTAATACCTCTCTAGTGGTTTGACTGCTTGTGCTTTTCTGGTTATCAGGTTGAACCCCAGTATCTGTCTCTGGGTTTTTATTATTTGTGCTATATGGAAATAATGTTTTGTAGGAGAAAATCAGAAAAGACATATATTGGCTGGGCTATTTATCATTTTTAAAATAATAAGTAAAGATAATGAGGCAAAGTAGCCATGTTTAGCTTTCAAGGTTGTGACAGAAATACACATTCAGACTCCAATATCAATAATTATTTATGAAGAATAATATATTTAGGGAAAAGAATAATCAAAATGGGATAGAACCCACTATCATCCTAGCCATATTTAGGGCCATTCTCAATGAAGAAAAGATACAGGAACCCAGACAGAGCACATGCTCAAAAGAAGCTCCTCTAAAGGAAATAAATGGGAAAGAGCAATACCTACCTTCTCTTTGAGGTAAACATACAAGTGGATCTTTAGGAATTCCAGTCTTGTTCCTGAATCCCTTTGGGGAGTACAGGGAGGAAGTGACTGAGAAAGCTACCATCTGATTCCTCTTCCCATTCAGACTAGAGACATAGGAGAATCTTACAAGCCAGTTTTTGAGGCTAAATGCCCTCTGTGTTTATAACCATGGGCCCACAGAAGTAGCATCATTGTTGAAGTTACCAGAGACTGTGCAATCTGTCTGTGTGCTGAATCAATTTATAGTCTAAGAAGAAAGCTGCCTTCCCAAACTGTTCCATGAGGACATCTGGATTCTAGAGTCAGCGTTTCTTCAGCTTCCTCCTCTGTCCTGCTTCTAGTGGGAGAGGCAATTTGACTCACATGTAAACCTGAAAACTCAATTCATTTCTATAGTTCAAGTTCCATCATCTAAGGAAGCAAAAACCACCGCTATCAGTAAATAAAGGTCACCCATCTGGCAGCAGCATATCTCTCTGGCTCTGTTTTGTTTTTCTACTCCGTGTTATAAAAATATTACAGTCTGGTATGACATTAAAAAAGTGTGACATCTGGGTTTATACAAAATATAAGAATTGGCAGGGGGACTAATTTTCCTTCTGAAAAATTGCCATGGCAGGGAAGAGACAGGGGACAACCGATGGCTGAGAACACAGCTCAGTACTCTGTTGTAATTCAGCCAGACTTACTTTGGAGCTTAGCAGCATCCTTCAGAAACCCTGCATGGGAAGGGGAAGTGGACCTATTTACCCCAGAGGATCACATTGATGGATTGCTATGGACCTCTGAGAATAAAAAACTATTTTAGCACAAGAGAAAAATTTTCTCTACTTACACTACTAGGTGGTCATGCATTCAAGAATTAAATGAGACTACTTTAAAATAAAATTCTCTTGGCGTGGTAGTCATAAAGCTGGGCAGCTTTTCACTGGGTAGAGATGTTAGACCATGCTCTTTGGAGGGTTGAAAAATGTATAATTAAAATTTGGCATTGCTTTTAGGTGGTAATGGTTTTTATTAAATTCTTTTTAGAGTAACCCCTTTTATGAGTTCAAGACAAATGCCCTATTTATTTTCCCCTATGTTCTCTGGGTACATTTTAATGTACTGTAATTTCAAAGATATTGAGTACGTGCAAAAGAATACATGCATTGGACCGGGCCATGTGTGCTCTCGTTTGGAAGTTGATTTTTCCCCCTAAGAAATGAGAGAAAATAAAATTTAAAGAAGATATCTCTGCTCATCTCTAGTAATTCAATTTGTGGGAAGACTCAGGTACTATCAATGGCTGGTGGTACTTGTATAAGTGGGAAATTATAGTGTCAATTGTATTTTAAATAGAGCTTTAAATAAATCCCTAAGCTTTAAGAGGTTTAGATGGTTAAAACTATAATGGTTATTCCAGAAAACAGGAGTGAATGTTGTTTAAATAATAACCAACATTATTGAAACAATGAAAGTCCAGAGAGCTTGTAAAAGGCTTCATGGGAGTAAACAGATTTAGGAATGGGAATGTTACACAGAGTTTCTGACTTTTCTCAGGTAAGAAACAGGCAAAGATGCAACATTAGGAGATTCTCTGTACTGTTCTCTTTGCCTACCCATCCTTCCTCAATCTGAAACAATCGCAGGTTCAGGTGTGTCCTGTTGTGACTTTGGCTGCTCTCAAGGCAGAGAGAGCAGGAGGTGCTGTTTCTGTTTTCACAGGAAGAGCATAAAGAGAAGGCTTCAGGGAAATACCAGGTCAATGAGGCATTGGGGAACCATTCCTGGAGGTCAGAGCTTTAGACTGAAAGCTATTAGCTCTTCCCAGCTAATTACAAACACTCAGACCATGGGGTCTTGTCATTTTCCTCAGACTCAATAATTTCCATTGCTGTAGTCAGGGGACCATGTGCATTTTCAATTTATGGATATGGTCACAGAAGTCCTGAAGAGATGCAGGCACTGGGTAGAGTTGACTTTCTGGGATGGGATTCACCAACTGATAATAGCTTCACACAAGACTGGCTCACCTCACCCAGGACTTTTATTAGTTGAGAGAAGTAGCACGTGCTGTGAACAGATCAGCTGATGCACATATTTGTCAGGGACATCTTTTTGTTCTCTATCAGACAAGGCTGCTATCCACGTTGCCTATCTTCCCTAGCCTTTGGCAACTGCCACTGTGGCTGCTCTGTCACTAGAAACATTCTGGGTCATCTGCATCAGACCTCAATCCTTTGGGACAAAGGGCTAGATTAAGTCAACAGATTCTTCCTTGACCCCTTCCTTCACTGGGTACCCCTCGCAAATCTGCCATGTGTTGTTGCAGCCTGTTTTCTTATGTGTGAAATGAATGTGCTACTCTCTAAAGAAAATACAGCTTAATGAGATCTTGATTTCCTTCTAAATAAAGATGCGTTGCCTACCCTTTCATTTTCAACTATGCTTCTACCAGGGTGTTGGCCTTTTTTTGCCTGAATGTAGAGCAGACTCCACAGGTCTTCCCATTCATTCTCCTGCAGAATTCATAGTGCTATCTTCAGGACCCTATTTGGCTATCCCCATTAACAAGCTGTGACTTACGTTGGTGAAGTCTGGTTCTGAGAAAATGTAGCTCCTCTCTCTAGGGTGCCTGTTGACTGGAAGAACCAGCATAGTGGCATGCTGAATATCCTCAGATATGGATTCTGAAGATACTTTTCTGATGCCACACTGCTTTCTAATGGCATAGATGAGAGTGGAGCAACCTGCATGTCTTCCCTTATCCTGAATTGAGAAACAATAGAGGAAAGAAAAAAATCTCAATATGCATTAAACATATTGACAGAAATTTATAGACAGAAATGTAGATTTGTACTACAAACTGAAAATACTCTCCTGCTCACTCCTTAGGATACTGTATGATAGACAAATTTTTGTCTAAGTGGGAAGACAGAGGCTCAGAGATATCCACTGATTTATTAAAATTGTATCATAGTAAAGGGTAGATTTAGGGTCTAGTCTTAGATAAAAGTGATATGAAAGTTCCTATTTTTTCCTAGACACCTTGAGCTCAGTGCCATAATCAATATCTTACTGTAACTTCATGCCACATGAGTCTGGTTTTATCAGTTGTCTCTAGGCTGTGCTGTGGTCAATGAACAATCTCAAATCTTAATGTCTTACAACAACCACTGATCCTTGAACTCAAAACTGTATCTACATCCAAGTTATACATTTTCTCCCTGTGGTGTTTTGTTGAAGAAACATGTCCTACATGGGATACTAATTTTAATGCTAAAGGAGTAAGCAGGGGCTACAGTGAACTTCTTTGAGCTTCTACTTTAGTGCATGGCTCATTACTCCTGATCACACCCATTGGCCTAATCACTGGTCACTTGTAGCAATGAATCATTCTGGTGTACTGAATAGAAGAAAGAGGTAGTGAATATTTGGAACAAATAATGTAACTCGTTACATCTAACTTCACCATTATGCATACCACAGATTTAAGGATACCACATCTTTCTCAATGTTCTTCTACTTCTCTAGCTAGTATATCTCTGCCTCTTTTTATAGATCTTCCTTTTTTCTCTCTCAAAATATTAGTGTATTCTAACATATATTCTTGGCTCTACTCTCTTTCTCCGCCCTGAAACTAGGGTGACCTCATCCAGCAAGGATTTAATTGTCATCAACATGCTGATAAATCTAATTTATCTTTTAAGTCCTGACCTCTCTTTGGGCTCCAGATATCTTCTGTTATCTCAACTTGGAATCCTAATACACGGCTCAAACTGAATATTTCCAAACTGAGATATCTGATACCTATTTACCTCTCTCCTGGCTGGCAATGTTCCCTGTTGTAGAATATGTACCATTCTCCACCCAGTTACTCAATCAGTATTCTATGTTGCCTCCCTTTCCTTCCTACACCAAGCCCATCAGAAACACATATTATTTACATCGTTCAGATAAGTTCCCAAACACCCACATCTCTATGTTGCACATGACAGTATGCTGACTTGAGTACCATCACCTCTCACCTTGAACAAAGCAATAATAAGGTAGCTGGTTTTTTGTATTCTGTTTTTTCCCTATAACTAATTCTTCATGTACTAGTCCAAAATATTTTACCAAAATACAGTTAAACCCCTACATTTTCTAAAATTCTAATCATTTAATATTGCATTTAGGAAAAAAATACAATATCCAGGCCCTGTATATCCTGGCACTTGTTCATTGTGCAGGATTGGATGGTTTCACCATATTAATTTTCACCTAGAACCTCAGAGGGAGTTTTTCTTCAGAAATAGGATCTTCAAAAAGGTAATTATGTCACCATGAGGTTGGACCTTATTAGCATACCATAAATCCAGCACAATGGTATTGCCATAAAACAAGATGTAGACACATAAAACTGAAACATGAAGAAAGATTTATGCAAATAAATATAGACGATAGAATGATGCAGCTATAAGAACAGGAACACTAGTGGTTCTAGAGCCCACAACCATGAAAAAGAGGCATATACTGAGTATGATAGTTTAAGTGTAATCGCCCCATAAAATCTCATAGTGTGTTGCACTATTAGGAGGTATGACTTTGTTGGATTGGGTATGGCCTTGATGGAGGAAGTGTATCACTGTGGGAGTGGGTTTTGTGATTTCCTATGCTCAGGATACCACCCAGAGTATTCGTTCATTTCCTGTTGCCTTTTGATATAGTCAACACCATGTCTGCCTTGCTCCCTCCCATGATGGTAGTGGACTAAACCTCTGCCACCTCAATTAAATGTTTTCATTTCTAAGAGTTGCTGTGGTAATGGTGTCTTTTCACAGGAATAAAAAGCATAAATAAGACATTGAGTCTCCCTCAGAACTTCCAGTAAGAGCCATGAGAAAATATATCCCTATTATTTTTTTACCTTTCTTCTGTAAATATGGGATTAGAACTCAAAGCCTTCTGCATGTCACAAAAGCATTTACTTTTGAGTTATATCTCTAACACTAACATCTGTTTTAAGCTATCAAATCTATATAAGTTTCCTACAGCAGCCCTGACAATCCAACAAAAGATTTCTTGGCTCATCCCTCCCCTTATGAAATGCTGTCAAATGTCTTTCTTTTTCCTCCATAACCTAGTCTTCTTCAGAGCCTTTAAACTTGATCTTTTCTTTGTGTCCCACGGCTTTCCTAGGATTGAATCCTTCCCAGAGTATATGCTTCTGCTCCTCCTTTAATATTTTTATTTGAGTATATTTGGAAGGTGTTGACATCATCTATTCTTGTCATCTATTTCCATAAGTAAGAAACTTCAAGTAGGAGAGGCATTTGTGTCTGAAGCCTCAGCACCGATGACAGTACAAGTTTCTGTATGAAGGACAGCACACTGGACTAGATTGGCTACTTCCACCCCAATTCATGTCTACCTGGAACATCAGAAAGAGATCCTATTAATGATAGTCTTAAAGTGAAAGACCCTCAGAGAGTGTCTTCCCGCTGAGGAGACCCTTCCCCAAGGAACAGCGAGACCACCAGTGTGGATGCAATCAGCAAGAGGTTTATTCAGATACACGGGTACCCGGGGCGACAAAGTCTCTCGGAAGACTTGCGCACCCCCTGGTTGGGGCTGGGGGTTTTTATAGGCTTAGGCTGAGTTTGAGCTGAGGACAAGTTCCCCATTCCATGGAAATCAGATAAGTCGCTGAGTGGGCACAGTCTAAGGACCTGGGGTGCTTTCTGTTCCTGTTCCTCCTGGGACCAGATGTTCGACCACAGATACCCTGTTTTGGCGGGCTTGCCTGCTTTAGAATTGACCCTTTTCAGCCCTTCTGCTACTATGAAGTACTGGCCTTGCAAGTGGCGTTACAAATGCTAGCAGTTTGGGTGATATACCCGGGGTGAGGGTCTTTCAAAAGGATGGTTAACTCCAACTCAGAGTGAGGCTTCTAGAGCACTAAGCGTTTACTCACTGTTTGAAATTCACTATATATTTTTCTTCTCTTAAAAAACTAAAACAAAATCAAAACTGGCAGCAAGCAGTCTTTCTTTGCATTGTTATAGAGAATAAGGGGCCGTGTTCTTCACAGAGAGAAGTTTCCAGGTGATTTATCTGCCACTTCCAGAGGTCATACATTAGAAGGCATTCTGGTATAAAAGATGCAGTTTTTGAATGACTCCTAAACTGTGAAGTGACTGATAATTCTCTAATTTAGATTAGAAGTGTAGATATGAGAAGTATAGATATGAGAAATGTAGATATGTAGATATGAGAATGGTGTGACAGGCTTCCAGGCCAGTTTCTCAACACAGATCTCTAATAACATGGAGTTATGATGATAATGAGTAACTACGTGGTTCAGATGGTGGGCTTGACCACACAAGAATACCTGTAGTACCTAATTAAGAAAAAGGAAATGTAGCAATATGAATATTATTTGTAGCTTGTAAACACAAAGCTCTGAGTTATAACTAGCTTATACTCTAAACATCTTAGAGTATTCATTTCATATTGCTGTGAGATTACTTTCTAGAAGTTCTTAAAACATTAATAAAACAAAGAGCCCCTTTATGCACCTTACATGTATCAAAACAGAGTAACCCCTAATAGTTACACGTTAGTATCCTAGGTCTCAAAAAATTCACAAATGGAAGTTTATAATCAGTTGCATGTTTTTGAAAGGACACATCTGACATCTCTGAGAGCAAGAACTAGAAAGGGCAAATGAAATGAGGCCCAGGAGAAGGTATAAATTTATCATGTAGATCTTCATGTGATTATCATGTATTCTTTCTCACTGCCAAGAACCACAGCATTTGTCGATGCTAATCATTGATTAGCATGCTAAACCTCTGTGATATCTAAGTTCATGAGTTCTAATGAACAAAGAAAGCGTCAGCCTGAGTGAAGTTCTTCTCATTGTTGTTTGTCTTAGTTACCTTTAAATTGCTGTGACAAGACACCATGACCAAGGCAACTTATAAAAGAAAGCATTTAGTTAGGGGTTGGGTAGGTTTTATATTTCTAGAGGGTTAGAACCCAAGACCATCATGCAAGCATGGTTCTGGAGCAGTAGCTGAGAATTTACTTTTGAGAGAACAACAATGAGGTAGAGACAGTAGGGTAAAGGAAATTCTGAGTTTAGAAGTAGGCTTTTTAAATCTCAAAGACCACAACCTGTGACAACCCTCCCCACAAAAGACCATATTTCCCTAATCTTTCCAAAATGGTTTCATCAACTGGGGACAAAGCATTTCAATAGATGAGCCTATGGGGGGGGGCATTCTCATTCAAACCAAAACAGTGTCCTTGATTGCAGGTTGCGGATGGCTCATGATTCATATAAAAAACAATACGAACATGATGAGAATTAAAAAGGGAAAAAAAACACAGATTGAATATGAAGGGCTGTGTGAACAACTAGGTACAATAACAAATTCTTTGTGACAGAAAAATTTTCATCAGATTTCAAAAGTGGAACATGTAAAAATGCATAATTCTCTTTCATTATAAATCTGCCTCCACTAGGGACCCCCATGATGGAAGTCATGTAACACATGGTCTCTGAGGGCTGTTACAGACTCATTCCAGAAAGGATACTGTTCCCCATCCTGGAATAGAAGGCAGCCAGCCCTTCAGGCAATAAGCCCTGTGAGGGCACTCTGCCTATGTCTTCCTTATCCCCAATTTCCCTACCAAATCTCTTGATTATTTACTTCAAGTTCTATCTAAAAAAGTGAGCTAAAGTAAACTAAAATTATACAGCTGAATTTAAAATACGCAATGCTCTATTCTTAAAACATTTTAAAGGAAAAAATTATGTCTTTGAGAGCTATGAATCAAGCCATAGACCTGATACATACAGGATGCCTTTAACTTCATTTGTGCTCCTGCCAGTTGCTTTAGATGCTTTATTTATTTATTTATTTTTATTTATTTATATATATAATTTTCGGTGTCCAATTCATTCCTGTTCTTGATTGCTTTTTTGAAATATTTCATCACTGGTACATGAAAATGCTCCTGATTCTGTGTGCTGACATTGCATACTGAAACCTTTGCTGTTTTTCTTTACCAGTGTTTACAGTTTGGGGTATACTCTTTAAAACCAAAAAGGTTAAAACCCTAAGATTATGTTTTCAGCACACATGCACATATAATTATATATGTACTCATATACATGTGTATATCCCTATGTTACTATGATTTCTGCCTCTTAATTTAATATTAACTTATTACTTTACTAGTAAAGCTGGTAGATTATAGAGACAATAATGATATTAGTAAAATATGACTATGAAGATATTTTAATTATTCTGTACACCCACTAATAAGTTGATCACTATATTCACATGAGTAGGTGTATCTGGGAGTAATGACATTGTTAGTATGAGCATAGAACACTATATCCTTGAAGTTTCAGAGCATCACATCTGAAGTAAAGTGGAGACTGCACTCAAACCATGGTTACAACGGAAACACAAAAGGTCATAGATGACATAACTCTTTTTAATTTGCTCATTTATTTCATTAAACTCATTCAGTGGTCATCATATAATTTAAGATACAATAAATAATAATTTGAAGTATGCTGTGCCTTTGGCCAAATTCACTTTTGTTAACTCAAAATTGTGACTTAAACCTTGAGTTTTATTGTACCTGTTTTAGATCAAAAAGGGTCACACATTTTGCTTTTGTTTAAGTCTAGACTAGGCATGTATTTTTATTTTGCACCATGGTAATCATCTAGAGTTCCACATATCCAAACATGAAAACTTAACCCTAACCAAAAAAGAAAAAAGAAAACTTACTAAATGAGATATTTTGGTTGGGTTGAAACTAGATCTCTCTTTTCACTTAAATGTTTATATGTTTCTGAGGTTCATCTGTTGTAAATTAAATGATACATTTGTAAAAATGAAGAAAAACAAAAAAATAATTTCCTCTCAAGAAATTAAAGTGTTGTCAACTGAACTTTCTGACCTATTCATAAACTACCTTAAGCCCATTCATTCTCCTGCCTGTGTTATGGAATCCCCAGACACTGGCTTGCTCACAAGACACTCTGAAGTTGGGGAGTTCCTGAACTTCTTTGAAATACTTCCTCATGCCTTGTGTACATGATTCATATTGATGGATTTCAAATTGACATTTCATCATGTGTCCCACCAAGCGTTACGTTAGTCTGTGACTCATTGATGTCCGTTGGAAGTTACCTCAGAGCTAAATTATTTCATGTTGGCCGCATGTGCATGTGGCTTTTGCTCTCATAATTTTTCTCAATTCGCTCCAGCAATTCACAAGGTCCAGATGGAAATGAACATATTGAACACTTAAAAGGAAATGTTTGTGTTGTTTGTGCAGGAAGCAGGACTCATTTCATATCACACAGAAAAGGTTGTTTTCCTTTCTATTAGAAGTTCCAAATGAAATAAAATCTTGGCCCCTCTGCTCCCCTGCAGTAGTTAAGCTGATGCAGCAGATACTTTGGTTTTAATTATTTATGGATGAGCTATGAGAAAAGCCTGCCAAAGGTAGCAAAGGAAAACTAATGGCTGGCATTGCATACCTGACCTTGAATCTAGCTGATTGAAATTAATTACCCAAAGTTTTAAAATCACAGCTTCTTCTATTGGTGGTAATGTCCTTTTCAGGTGGTAATGAATAACCCCACTGTATCACTGTGAACACTGCTTATCACAAATATTTATTTCACAGTATTTAGTGCATTTGACTTGGCAGAAAAATAATCTTAATTTGTTTTATTTTTCTCTCTAGTTTTTGCATACTGTGTTATGCTGACTTTTAGCCTATAACACTCTGTTAAAGTCAGTGTTATTATATGAAATGATATTTTTATAAATCCAGCTATATTTGGAGCTGAACTCTAAAATATTTTGCTCCCCAGAGGTACAAATAGATTGACTCAAGTCTTTTCTTGCATGGAGAGTAGTGTGTTCTGAATGAGATCATCTAGACAGGGAAATTTATTTTTATTCCTGCTAATTCTAATTAGTCTTTAGAGGAGAAGGTATTTGGTGAGAATGGGCATGGTAGTAACTCACAAATACATATTTAAACTGTGGAGGTTCAAACTGTTTGTTTTTATGCATTTATGCCTTAACCAAGATGTTGCCATGAGCATTCCAGGTTTCCGGTAGTCTTTGGTCAGTACATGCTTGGGAGCATATCATTGGCAGCTAGGCCAGGGCAAACATCCACAAGAGAAACTTCACTTGCAAAGAAATGAAAATCACCACACTGGAATGCCAGAAGAATCCATGTATAATAAACAATAATTAATCAGGGATTATTAGGGTGGCACATTTACAATGTGAGAGTTGAAGTTCTGTCAACACCTTATAAAGCGCAGAAAGTAATTCAGAGGAAACATTTGCTCTGGACTGAAGAACAAGGTTTTATTCTTGGGAAGAGAAGGAGGTTTGCTGATAGTCTCTTTTGGTCTTCGTTATTTAATGCGGCTTTTCCAGGGTATAAGATCTTGTAGTGTTATGGAATCTGAGACTGTTCTTGGTGGAAAGTTTCTCATAGCCAGCTTGGTCCTGTCCACACAATTCTTTAAATTATAAGTAATGGAATATTTTGTTTTAGATCAAAATTGCAAGCAAAATGACAGTCTTAGAATGCCTTCTTGTGAAGGTCATATTTCTCAATTTTGTCTTTGTCATCTATTATTTTTAATTTATTCTTCAACATACTCGCATTTCCTATCTTGCCAACTAATCACTGTAGCCACAAATATGAGCAAGGATATTTCTGTAGATCCTCAACATTTATTCAAACACTCCCACACTCTTTTTCAAAAACCCTGTTGAAGTTCAGTTGGCTTGAATGAAAAACACCCTGAAATGAAATGAATTCATGGACAAGAGGTAGCAAGACAGTTTTCTGTTCAATGTGCTTACATCTACTTTATCTTCAAGAAGCATAAATATTTTATTACTTATCTCTGTGTGTGTGTGTATTGAGTAGCATGCATGTGCCATGCTACATGTATGAAGACCAGATGACAACTTTCAGAAACTGGTTCTCTCCTATCATATGAATCCTAGAAATTAAAGTCAAGTCATCAGGCTTGAAATCAAGCATCTTTACCCATTATTCAACCTTGTACAAGGTCCATTTGTACAGATTCAATCCTCAATAAAGAACAAAGCATAAACTAACAAACACCATGACAGGTGAGGAAGGAACAAGTATATAACAATATGTTTTACTCCTTGCTTCTCTGAAGAGAAGCTCTCTATTTTTGCATTGTACGTTACCTACATATCAAACTTACCCTATACAGTTGGAGTAACAACTCACTTTAACAGAATCAGATTTGAGAGAAAAGAAGATGTTGCTACCAACACCAATTTTCTTAATTTGCACTTGAAACTTATGCAATGTACTCCTCATTAAAATATGGCTTAGTTAAGGAACAGGTGCAAATGAGTCAAAGTTCCAATTAATTTGCATTTGTCTTGTGCCTCTTATATGCCAGGAATGTTTTAGTAAGTGGGAACTACAAAAACAGGTAAGACAGAAAAATCTACCTTCAAAAGGACTTTAGTTAGGAAGGCCATCTACTTTTAAATTTATTATTTCAAAACCCACAGGTTTCCCTCTTAACTAAAGTAGAATTAAGAGATCTCAAATACACAAATAGTTACGTATATAAAAGCAGAAATATCCTTTGTGAAGTTAATCCATGATAAACTTTAGAATTCAGTCTCTGTGTTTTTTTTTTTTTTTTTTTTTCTGGACTTGAAAATTGTGATATTTTTCACAAAAAAAGAAGAGATAAATATATGGCCTTAGCAGAGAGATGTATGGTAAACTTTTAACAGCATCTTTCAGGGAGGTTATTTATATTTAATTCAAGGCAAGGAAGTTGACATTGTACTAAAAACAGAAAAGAAGCTCATCATGTAAATTCAGGGGCAATGGATATTTGGGCTTCATCTGCAAATTTATAGAGACTCAAGTAATTTCCAGCCCTCTGGGAAAAGGATGAACTCTCAGTGGCAGAGGTCTCATAGTGAAAGACTTAGAACAGGATGCTTGTGGGAGGAGAGAGAGGACACCTGTAGAAACCAGTGTACGCATTAATATCTCAAGCCAGGGTACAGGAGACTCAAGGGTTTTGGCTGAGTGGGTTTAGGAAATAAATAATTCTCTGATTTTTCTTTCTTTAATAAGCTGGATAATATATGTAGACCAATAAACATTTGTGGACCACTTTTTGAAACTTTCTTACCTTAAATATATAATAGTGATTAAAGTTTCTCCTGATTTCTAATGTTGAAACTTTTATTTGCCTTTCTTTCCTTTTTATTTTGTATTTTCCCCCCAATAGTTCTGAGTGTATATCTTTGGATTCCCTAGAAAATCAAATTTATAAAAATTTTAGTTGGGATCTAGAAAAGAATTGTGATGTCATCTCTTCAAGCTCTCTTAAAATGAAATTAATGTGAATTGCTTGTGATAGCATCTTTAACTCAATAGTGTCATTTGTCCCAGTCAATGAGAGTTATTCACAGTACAGTCCAATGGTCATTGTCCTTACATGGACATCAGGAAGATCTTGTGTGAAAATCTAAACTCAGTGTGTTACTGTCTTAATTTCTTTACCTGTTGCTGTGAAAAAATATTATGACGAAAGCCACTTAAAGGAGAAAGACTAGATTTTCAGATGTACAGTCCATCATGGTGGGAAAGTCAGTGTGACAGGAGCTCGAAGCAGCTATTTACATCATATCTAGGATCTAGCAGAGAGAAATGAATGCAGGCATGTTTGGCTTTCTCTGTTTTATAACTTCAGCATCCCACCCAGGGAATGGAGCCTCTGTCAGTGGGTGAATCTTCCCACTTAAATTTACATAAGATGGCCTCTCACAGGCATGTCCAGAGACCCATCTTTCAGGTTATTCTAGATCCTATCAAACAGACAGTTAACACTAACCTTAACAATCACAAATTGTGTAACCCTCCTATGTTTCCATTGTAGACGCATGGGCATATCCTGATTCGATTCCTCATTTTTCAGCTAAGCAACTGCATGCTTTTTTTCCTTAAGATGCTAGAGAGCACACTCCTTCAATTTGGTTGAACCAGTAGACTTACTGGGAATAACTGTTGTCAGAAAATTAATTACAGTTACCATTCAGAAATAAATGTACATTGAATTTACACTATGCCAATTCACAAGCCATTAGAAAACTTAAAGTAGCTAACTAGAATTGTTTCTATGTATACTGCTTCTAAAAGTAAAGAAAAAGAAGATGAGAAGAATGCAATGTACCTACATTTTCTTTTGTTAATAATCTCATGTTACTGGCAATATCCTCTAACATAATACGTGGTATATATTATATGACTCTTCCTTCTTAGAAAAATTTAATTGTGTCATTCTTTGTTCTTTTCTACCTCCATTTGTTTTCTATATTACAAATTCTCTAAATAAGATATTAAGAAAGGACTTCATGTTAAATTCTGGAAATTATAAAATGATATTTGTTTTTCCCATGGCAATATATCATATATCACATATAACACATATGTATAGTTGCTATTATGCATAGAGAAAAGTGGAAGAGGCATTATGAATAGTCATATTCTTTGGGATGTAAACCCAAAGCAAAAATCTTTCAAATACCAGATATAAAGGGCAAAGCCAAAACCATAAAATGGTTGCTGATTCTTGAAAGGGTGTAAGATACAAATTAAATAAGCAATAAATATTCATTTGGTCTGTATTTTAAATCAGTCTTCTATGTATGTTTTTGAGCCAGATGAGAGAATTACAATTAACCCCATGAAACAAATACTAATATCCAAACAAATATGTTTGAAAATTACTGTACTGGGAGAATAAAAGAAGGCACAAACAGGTTGAACATGAGTTAGAAATGTAGATGAAATTATCTTTTGGAAGTTTCATTCTATAAGCTGTCACAGAACTTAAAATGATCCAGGCAAAAGGTGATAAAACTGTGTAGCAGCCACAGGAATGGGGAGGAAAAGATAAACTTGAGAAATAAGGTTTTAATGGGAGAACCTCATCTCAGATTGTATGTGGGAGGCAAGGGAAATTGAAAATTCAAAGTCAATTCTCATTTTTTCCAGTTTTGATGCCTGGGAAGTAGGAGACGCCATTGGTAAATGAAGAGAATGTTAGAGATAGAGTTAGCAGGCTGTGAGGAGAAAACAAGGGAATGGATTTTTGGATAGATTCCATGTGAAATCCAACAGCTGTTGTGGGATAGGCAATCTGGAATATGAGCCTGGAGCTGAGGGGGAAATCTAGCTGAACATAGATTTTGGCTTTCCTCTGCAAACCTGTGGTTGCTATCACTTTGGAGCCCATCACCTTCCTATAGTGAGAGTGGCAAGAGATAGGAGAATGACAAAGATGACTTTCCAGAGGAAAGTGACTCTTTAGAAGGCATATGGAGAAACAGATCTAAGTAAAGACTGATGGGGACTAGAGACAGGATATATATACCCAGGAGAGCACAACGCATGGGAATGTAATTCTGTGCCTTGCATGAATTGATGCAGCAGCCTCATCAGTTGCTCTGTTTGAGTGTTGATGTCTTCAAATTCATACCCAGATATGAATGCCAGAGTGAATATTTCTTTCAAAGTAGATATTTGTTTCCTTTGTGATATATGTTTTCCTGTTAATGTTTTACATGTGGTCCTCTACAAATTTCATATATTTTCTGTTATATGTATATTGGAAAACATAGGTTAAATAAGAATAATAAACATCTTTTCATGTTTGAGTTCCCATGTTGAGGGCTTATTCGTGAACACTCCCTTTCACAAATATTCTCTACTGAATGATCAAAGGTCATTATGTTACCAATTTCCAAACACTGTCTGTTATCTATCTAATCAAAATTTTATCTAATTTGCTCTATTAGGTGCCTATCACTTTATCACTATATATAATCTATTTCTTTCTTAATATCTATTGTATGGCTTTTTGTCTGTCTACTATCTATCTCTACCTATCATCTATGTTTCATCTATCTTTCTATCATTTATTTATCATATATATCTATATATATTTTCTATATTTTTGCCTATAGATCATCTATCATCTATTTACATATCTATCATTGATCTATCTACCCATTTTTGTTCTTTTCTTGAAATCTTAATTTAACAACAAACTTTTGGCTCATATTCTCTACTTGGCCCCCAGTAGAGATCTTGGACTTGAACTTCCTCATTTTACACAACATTAAAATTTATTCTAAGAAATGTCACCATAGTAAATCATGATGTTGCTTATATTTTTTTTCTTTATCTAACCTCTAATTTTAAAACATAATATTGTTCATAGATCTTCAATCCAAATAACCATGTACTTAAGAATGTCAATAGGTGTCATTTCTATGTTGCATGAGTGGGGGGGTATGTTCATTCTTTTATGTTTATGTTTCCTAAGTTTATGTTTAAATATATATTATTGTTAGAATTTGGCATACACAGCCATGGAGGTCAAGATATATTAATAGTTGTGGTTGGCAAGTTAGAGACTTAGGAGAACTCAGGTAGAGTTCCAGTTTGAGTCAAAAGCTATGAGAACCAAGTGAACTTACGGTTTTCTTTTCAAGGCATGTCTGTTTAAAGGCAGGAGAAGGTCAATGCCACCATCTTGGAGACAGGGAGAGAAAGGGAATTTGCCCCTTTCTCCCTTTTATTCTCTTTGGATATTGCAGAGATTGCAGGTGCCCCACCCATCCCAATGAATGCCATAAGCTTCACTTAGTCTACTGATTTAGATATTCAGCTTATCTACAAATATCCTCACGGACTCACACCAAATAATGTTAAGATGTTGAAAATAAACCATCAATGCTCCCCCATCCTTTATGTTTAGTGTCTTGTTATCCAGTTCATATGAAAGAAAATTTAAAGAAATTATTCAGATTATATTACTCTCCATCCCTTAAACCCTCCAATGAATTACCTGTGTCTGTAAAACTAAATCTATGCTTCTAGCCTTAATGGTCAAGGCCCCTCAAGATCTGACAGGGTGAGTGTCACATTGTTGATCATGGGTTTCCAGGCCACACAACCATGTCTGTATCCTGCTTTGCAGTCCTCAAGCAAGATGACTACTTTTCTGTTTTAGGGTCCTAGGGTTTCAGTTTCTTCTGTCCTATCTCTAAAAGTTTTGTACAATTTACAAATAATTTCTCATCATTTTGCTTCAATCCTAAGCATCATCATATTGGTTGCAGAAAACTCTGTAGACATTATCTGCTTTCAGCCTACCTTTGGAAGGCTCCTGGGACTATATTCGGCTGGTAGGTCTAGAAAATAATGGTAAGGTGTGGCTGCCAGAATATTGCAAACCTGTATGTTCAGCTTACATCTGGGTGGCTTGTTATTAAAAACAACTGAATCTTAGTCTTCTGAAATAAAAAGATGAAGAACTACGTAATAAACAATTACCATGTGGGCGTTAGGAGAGGGGGAGGTTAAGAGCACCTGTTACTTTTGCAGAGCACCTACTTTGGTTCAGCTCCAAGCACCAATAGCTCACAACTGTTACTCCAGGTCCATGGAATGTGATCTTCTGACCTCCATGGGTACCAGACATCCATGTGGTAGGCAAAATATGTGTACACATAAAATAAATAAACCTAAAATACAAAACAAAACAAAAATTAAAACAAAAAATTCAGTCACCATGATCCACAACCTAGAAATTGACTGCAAAGTGTAATTCATTTTCTATCATTCTTTTCCTTCTTCTTTTTCTCTTTTCCTGGAGAACTGCGATGTATTTTAAGGATCATGTCTGATATCTTGTCTATATTTACCCCATTCTCCAATTTCTTCAGTTTAACTTTATCTCCTGGAATGCCAGGTATCCAGATTACCCAAGGAATGCATTTGAACTGACTCTCTGCCTAGAAAATTCTATTGATAGCCTCTGAACTTTGTCAGGAGACTGTAGAAGTTAGGAATAAGCTAATACATCAAATATCAGAGAAATTTCTTATAGAACATAATTTTCAGGGATCCAGAGAGATTTATTGCCTCAACCCTTTTTTATTTCAGACCTGCCCAGCTCTCGAGATTCATTGAATACAACCCTAACCTATCTATGAACTCTTTGCTTTAATACTAAGTGTGGCTGTCTGACCACCATATGTGTACTTTAAGCAGAGGTTATCAAACAATCACCCATGGGCCAAATTTGGCAAGCAGCCTTCTTATGTAAATAAAGTTTTATAGGAAAGCAGCCACATTCATTTATTTACATATTGTCTAAAACTGCTTTCACACCATAAGGGCAGAGTTGAGTAGTTACAATACAGAACATATGGTCTGTGAACCCTAAAACGTTACTGGTTGGTCCACTACATTTAAGTTCCAAGATTTTTGGGTTGTAATATACAACCCTTTGTGGTGGCTTCTGTTTAGAAACAACTATATGTTGGGCACTTGCTGGTTACCAAGCTATACGCTAGACCCTGAAGGTTGTCACAGGGAAGACAGGAGACTCTTCTTAAACAACAGAGAATATCCATCTACCACTATGACATAGAGAGACCTAGTTTCTATCATTGATATCCTCTTAGAAGAAACCAGGAAGGGAAGTTAGCAACAAACAAAACAGGATATGTAATTCAAAAGCATTTTTATGTGCACACTTAAAGTTTATTTTTTTTCACTGATTCAAGTTTTTTTTTGTTTGAAAGTTTCCATGGTGATAAGTCATGGGAAAAAGTAGTTATTATCTCATTAGTCCAGACTCTGGGTCTCAGTAAAGCTCTGGTGCCTAGGGTAGATTAGAATGCAATGTCTCAAAAACAATTTTCATATAAAGCAATTGGCTTATTAAAATAAAGTTTGTTTTGTTTTGAAATCTTTAATATTTTGTTATGTGATCAGTACATGATCATACAGGCCTCAGATTTAAAGCATAGCTTTCTTGCTGTTGAACAAGATGGGCATGAACAGAAAATACTTGCAAACTTGGCTCAAGTTAAGAACATGTTTACTTTTTTGCTTATACAAAAATGTTGTGACCAGAGTTTGTTTTCAAATATCCACTTAACTCTTAACAAAAGAAATAATTTATGTGATTCTAAAATAACTAAATTTACAGCATGAAAGACATAATAAAACAGCCACACATTATGCTATTTTCCTGTGGGTCTCACATCTCAAAATAGAGAGCAACAAATAAAAATTTAGTCTTTTTAAAACCTACACCTAAATTACCTTATTTGAGAGCATTAATTTTTTGAGACAGGCTGTCAGGTAGCCCAGGCTGACTCTTTACTTTCTATGTAAATGAGAACCTCTACCTCCTAAGAAATGGGATTGTAGCTAATAGACTATCACATTGGTTTTTAAGCAGTTTGGAGGGGTCAAACTGTTCTTGCATAAGAGAAGCAGTTTGCCACCTTAACTACATCCTCCAACCACATGGATAACATTTTTCATGTAAACAAAAAAATGAGAGAGCCGGGTGGTGGTGGCGCATGCCTTTAATCCCAGCACACGGGAGGCAGAGGCAGGCGGATCTCTGTGAGTTCGAGGCCAGCCTGGTCTACAAGAGCTAGTTCCAGGACAGGAACCAAAAAGCTACGGAGAAACCCTGTCTCGAAAATCCTAAAAATAAAAAAAAAAAGAGAGAGAGAGAGAAGATAATCAAGAAAATAAAATTACATGCGAAAACATTTAGAAGATTACAAATTTATTAATGGAAATTAATAAGAAATAACTCAAAAATTAGATAGTTGAAGGCATTATTTATTTTAATGATTAGTTAACTGATGGATAGCTTTTTTTTCTCTTGTAGTCCCTCACATTTGAAACTTCCTATTTTTCTTCATTTTTATTTTGAGCTATTTGACTGTTGTTTTACATATAGAATACACGATTTTGATGATAATAAAAATTTAAATTAACTTTAACTCTCTTCTGCAGTGTTTTATGATTAAGAGAAAGCACCATCAGACTTGAAAAACTCAATGTGGGGGTGTTAGGGGCCACGATGACTAAACAAACATTGCCCTGTCTGTAGGCGGAGACTGCTCGTTTGCTTCCCACGAGCTGTAGAATGTCTGGCAGCGTTTTCTGTGAGACAGGAACGCTGGAGGACCATTCCATCTTTTGGAAAGTTCAGCAAACACTTTTCTGTGGGTCCTGAGTATCCATTCCATACAACATACCATGAAGCAGTCGAGGCAAGAGCAGTTTCTTGCTCAAATAACTACCTTGTCGCATTCTAGGCAATTCCATTGTAAGTTTCTTCAATGCCCATCAACCTCTCTGAAGTAATTGGTGCTGCCAGAAGCAGACATGTCTCACTCTCAAGAAAAGTCTAAGTTCTTAAAACATTTTAAATGCCATATTCCATACAATCTTTGAAGAGCTGAAGATTATCTATCTAACTGAAATATATATCTGTATATTTAGAAAGCCCAACTTACATAAAAGGTTTGATTATAGATGACTATCTTTTAATCTGTATTTCTTAGCTATATATTATATTTTTAAATGAGCTATACAAACACAGTAGCTTATACAAGAGCAGAAATACATATACACAGTGTAACAACATGGCCTTAAATTTGTAGCAATAGACCAAGATCCATACCAATCAAAGTATCCATCTCTATATCACCTGTCCACTGTCAATCCTAGATGTACACAAATCATCTTTCTTTCTGCCTCTTCCTTGGACTGAGAAATTCCCCTTTTCTCACTCCCTATTGGTGAGCAGACAACTAACCATAACTTTTCTGAGTCTTGTTGGGACAGGGAAAGGTTCTGCTGTGTCTATCATACCATCTCCAACCTATTCAAAATGAGCATACTGGAGGAAGGACTTAGCTATTGGCAACGTACAAAACTTGGATAGTAGATAACTCTCTCTTTTCTTGCTTTGAAGTCCATTGTGCTCCAGACCTCTGTATATCTTTTATTTTTCTGTTTTTTCCGAGATAGGGTTTCTCAGTAGCTATGTAGGCAGTCCTGGAACTCACTGTGTAGACCAGGTTGGTCTTGAACTCACAAAGATCCACTTGCCCATGCCTCCCGAGTGCTGGGATTAAAGGCGTGCACCACCACTGCACAGCTTTTCCCTGCGGCTTGTTCATCATTAGTATACTCATTTGCTATTTTTTCTTTGCATTTTAAACTAAAAGGTTATGACTGTATTGTTATTAAACATAATTGCAATGATCATGGCCTCCCAGTGTTCAGGATATTGTTAGGTCATCTGAGAAAAAAACTGAGTTTTCTATACCAACCTTCAAACTAAATTTAGGACTTCAGAACCAATTCAGTTCCCATCTTTTGTACATGCCCCGTGAAATGCTATTAATATTCTATCCTATTACTTCACTAAATGTTTCGAATTTTATGTCTGACTTCTGCTACTTGGTTTCTTTCTTTCTTTCTTTTTTTTTTTTTTGAAAAAGCTCAATAATTCTCTCTTTGTTATCATCGTGGTTTGGAAATGGCCCCCATAGGCTCATATATTTGAATACTATGGTTCCAGTTGTTAGAACTGTCTGGGAAAGATTAAGAAATATGTCTTAATCTTTGGAGGAGGTGCATTACTCGACTAGGGGGAGGGCTTTGAAGTTTTGAAAGTTCACATGCGCCCCCCCCCGTGTGTCTGTGTGTGTGTATGTTCATATGTTTGGTTATGTCTCACTTACTTCTCCACTGTCATATCTGCCTGCCTGCTGTCATGCCCTCCACTATTATGGTTATGGACCTAACCCTCTGAAATTATAAGCTACAAATAAAAACTTTTTTTGTGAGTTTCTTCTGTTGAGGTGTCTTAATACAGCAATAGAAAAGTAGCCAAAACAATAACCTCCTTTAATTTTCTTTAAAGCATCCAAAGATGGTTATCTTATTTTGTTGTGGAACATTTGTAACTGTGTAAATATGTGTTGCATTTATTTAATTATGTAAAGATGGTTTACTATTTTACCTTGCTTGCCTAAGGCACCTGATTGATCTAATGAAAAGCTGACTGACCAATAGGAGGAGGTATAAATTGAACTTCCTGGCAGGGAGAGTAAGCAGGAGAAAGAATTTAGGTTTCGGGAGAGAAAGAAAAAGAGATGCCAGGGAGACACAGGGGTCAGTCAACCAGATGCAGAGGAAACAGGAAAGTAGGACACACGGAATGAAAGAAAGGTAAAAAGACTGGAGCCAAAACATATGAAAACAGGTGAAATTAAGTTAAAAGAGCTAGTAGTACAATCTAAGCTAAAGCCCGGCATTCATAATTAAAAATAAGTATTCATGTCTTTATTTGGGGGTTCAAAGACTTTTCCAACTACATTTTATGTGTAATTTTTTTTTTTTTTTGGTTTTTTGAGACAGGGTTTCTCTGTGGTTTTGGAGCCTGTCCTGGAACTAACTCTTATAGACCAGGTTGGTCTTGAACTCACAGAGATCCGCCTGCCTCTGCCTCCCGAGTGCTGGGATTAAAGGCGTGCGCCACCATCGCCCGGCATATATATATATATATATATATATATATATATATATATATATATATATATTTTTTTTTGGTTTTTCGAGACAGGGTTTCTCTGTGGCTTTGGAGCCTGTCCTGGAACTACTCTGTAGACCAGGCTGGTCTCGAACTCACAGAGATCCGCCTGCCTCTGCCTCCCTAGTGCTGGGATAAGACGTGCGCCACCATCGCCCGGCTGTGTGTAATTTTGGTTCTGAGCAATTACTAAATTCATTCAACTGTCATCATAGATGATTTAGGTGACAAATCAGTATTGAGCATAGATGGAAATAAAGGAAATGTACAAAGTATTTTTTAGTTATCTTTTAAAAATTTTTTGAAAAAAAAAACAAACTGACTTTTTTCATTATACATACCAGTCCAAGTTTCCACTCCCTCCCCTCCTCCCATTCCCTCCACATACCCTCCCACTCCACCCCCATCCAATCCTCAGAGAGGTAAGTAAGGCACATTGCTTTGTGGAAGGTTCAAGACCCTCCCTACTATATCTAGGCTGAGCATGGTATCCATCCAAAGAGAATAGGTTCCCCCAAAGCCCATACATGCAGTAGAGATAAATCCTGGTTTCATCACCAGTGGCCCCTCAGTCTGTCCCAGCCATGCAGCTGTCAACCACATTCAGAGAGACCAGTTTGGTTCTATGCTTGTTTCTTCCCAGTCCAGCTGGAGTTGTTGAGCTCCCATTAGCTCAGGTAGACTGTTTAAGTAGTCATCATGGTCTTGATTTCTTTGCTCATATTCTCATTCCTCCCACTCTTCATCTGGACTTTTGAAGCTCAGTCCAGTGCTCCAATGTGGGTCTCTGCCTCTGTGTCCATCAGGTGCTGGATAAAGATTCTACGGAGATATTTAAGATATTCATAAATCTGATTGCAGGGCAAGTCAAGGGAGAGAATTCTTTTACATAATGTAGAAAGGATGTTTGTTCTATGATATTTGGGGTCACTTCCAACCAAATATAATCGTGCTTTTCACTCCTCTTAAATTCTCTGCTTTGTTTAGTTATTCATTTCCATCTTCTTTTCCTTTGTGTGTGTGTGTGTGTGTGTTTGTTGTGGGGATGTAAAAAGGAAAACCTTGTATACTATTGCTCCAGAAACAGACAACTTTTCTTTACAAGCAGGATTAATACTTTTCTGGAACATACCAAGTCGACTAGACTGACAGGCTAGGGAGCCTAGATACTCAGTTGTCTCTGATTCTTCATACTTTGCTTTTCTCACACGGGTTCTGCGAATGGAACTTATGTCCTTTGCTAGCATGGTAGATGATTTACTCACTGACCTGCCTCCAGCACAGTCATATTTTTTCTTTAGGCCTCCTGTTTTCTGTTCTCTGCCCCCTTTTCCCTCTGAGCACTCATCGTAATTGTTTCCCTTTCTTTCCTTTGTCTCTGTATTCCAGAGCTTTGCTCTGATATTATTTACTGGTTTCTTTTGCTGTTTTACTGTTCTCCAGGACTACAAACCTTCGAAGTTTACATATGATTTTTCCCAATCCTCAAATATAATATGCCATTTACAGATAAAGAAAGGTTTTTTTTAATTTTTAAAAAAATTTTATCAGAAACCTTTGAGTTCTCACAGCTGGTGTTAAAATTGGTGCTGAGTTTCAGTGTGTCCTGTGATAGGTTTGTGTCATCACATTGGTTTCACCCCTCCCCCATTTTTTCTGGACTAATTATTCTTTCTGGCTTAATGTATTTCATGAAAATTACAATGCAAGCAGTTGGGTTTGGTTTGATGATTTCATCTGGAGAGATGAAGGGAGAAAGTGGGATCCCAAAGCCAATAATGAGTTGATTGTAAAACCATTGAAGTGTTTTTCCAAACAAATAAATATCTAAATTTTGCAATGTCTAGGGAACCACTACCATTACTTCCAGCAGAGACTTCCAAATGTCACCAGCGATTAATTCCCTCACTACGGGTTAAAACAATTTGTAATAGAGCTCTTGGATGTCTCCTGATTAGGGTTCAGCTACAAAACATCATGTCCTAAATGAGAGGAGAGGTGGAAGACAGAGGCAGAATCCTCTTAATTTTTTTTTCACATTAAGCTAAAATCATGGATAAGTTGAATTTGTTTTATATTCTTATTCTCTCCTTTATTTTATCTGACTGTTGGCAACTCTAGGTTGACTGGATGGGGCCTACAAGCAGGAAGAAAAATATTTGTCCTGTCTTTCTGTAAATTTAAGCTCATTTCCTCTTATCTTTTCTCGGGGGTAAACTTGTGTTTCCATTTTAAATACAAGCTCCCAACGAGCATTAACAATGCCATTTTTGCTTAACTGCATTTTATTTTCTTCGCTGTGATACCTCACTCACATAATTGATCCTTGGCTGTAGGAAGAAAATGATGAAACCTGCATTCCAGTCATTGTAAGCTAATATTTTATAGGCCACTGTAATGAAAATTTTGAGCACTGTTATAAATCATACCTGTACATATATAATTTCATGCTTGTGTTGACAGTACCACGAATATATCACATAACACTAGGCATTTGAATTGAACTCTCCTAATTGGGGTTTGGAGATAATTAACTGAAGTAGAATAATATTTACCTCGATACTCTTTATAAAAGAGGACATTTATAGCCAAGGAATTGATTATACAAACAAAGGCAGGCCGGATAATTCACCACTTTGTGCTTTGTTACAGAAGCAGGTTATACTGCTGGAAATGCTTGCTAATGACCCCATACATATTTTAAAACATGAAAAATGTTAGCATCAGTTTGGATTCTAAAGTCACAGCAATTATAAACTTGGGAGCCATTAAAATCTAATTTAAATTATCTCTATTATCTCTTATAATGATACCTACAAATATAAATTCACTTTCCTTGTTTCAGTGCAAATTAAATTATTTTTATTAGATATATTTTCCCATCCCTTCTTTCTTTTCTTTCTTTTAGTTTCTTGATTTTTCCTCTTTCTTTTCATATTAGAAATTATGAAGTAAGCATATATTAACACATTAGGTGATTTTTTTTCTGAAAATTTGAATTTAATGGTAATGTGACCGTTTAGACTATGTGTAGATTCCTACTGCTTAATTAAGAGAACATAGCTTCACTCATTCCTTTATTTTTAAACAGAGGAGTAATTCATTTTAGTTTCCTATCTTATCAAGTTTAGATACCTTTTCTTCAGATTTAAAGGTCTCTGTTTTCCATGCTATAGAGAGTTAAATATCTACCTTCCACAACTGAATGAGAACTTAGTAGGTAGGTGACTGGAGAGAGTAGAGATGGATGGTGGGTTACACAGCTTTTAAATGGGTACTGAGCGTATTGGGTTCATTTACTGAATTTGAAGAATGCATTTGAGCAGAATAAAATTCTTTAGGGTTGCTCATCATAATTTCTACATCTTCTGTTTCTATGAATGTTTAATTGATTTTCTGTTGTTCTTTCCCCACTCCATTGTTATTGATAGCTCTATTCATTTGTACTCAGTTAAACTCTACAGAATAAAAAAGCAAGAGATGACCAGTTATCCCTTTCTGGACAGATTATCAGGAATGAGTAGCCTGCCTTTTAGGAACATGCCTATTTCCTTCCTTGACTACTTCTAGTAGTAATCTAACTGTGTCCTTTGAAAGTAAATCAGTTTGACTGTTGAGTATGGTTTGTTGACTTATGAGATATGGCACCCTGAGTCACCTAGAATACAGCATTTTGAGTTTGAATGTGTTTGAAAGGGAACATGTAACTAGTGCTATTATTTTTCTCTCTGTGACTAAAATCTGTAGTTTTATATATTGTATTTTTATCTACTAAGAAAAAAATGAGCTGCCACTGAGAAGATAACTTTATACAGTGAACAATACAGTGTCTACTTGACTTATACTGGGAAAGCAGATTAGGCAAAATTTGGTAAGCGAGGTCCATACCAATGTGTTGATTGATACGCACCAATGAAATACACACTCAGGTTTCTGGTGCAGCATGGTAAAGTCTTTCTCCCTTATACACTGTACTCCATTTTTATGTCATCTGAATAATTGTAGGCTGGGTGTGATGATTAACCTATATAGAAATCTGTAAAATATTTCACAGTGGCAGTCTGTATGGGTCTACAGAAGACAGTCATCAAAACTGAGGTGCTAGGTCATTCACTGTCCATTGATCAAGGAGGGTGAATTGCTGTTTCAATTTATTACCTACATAGTTATGTCTTTTATTCCCAGATACCATGCAGGATAGACTGCTACAGCCATTTATAGGATGAACTTGGGCTCAGTAACTTGGCAGAGACCTCATAAGGTGTGGGTTTTTTGTTCAGGTGGCTTTGATTTGAAATTTGTTTAAATAGATAAAAGAAGCAAATTGATGCATCTCTCTGGAAAAGAAAGGCATCTGGGTTTTCCCTTAGTAATTTGCCTTTTCCCTACTCTAGCTTTTCTATACCATCTATGACTATTAAGGAATGAATGATGCTATGTATTTTATGTCTCTGTTTATACTTGTTCTTTCCTGCAAGACAAAGGTTCTCAACCTGTGTGTCACAGCCCCTTTGGGATCAAATGATTCACAGGGGTTGTTTCAGACCATTAGAAAACAGAAATGTTTACATTATGTGTCATAACAGTAGCAAAATTACAGTTATGAAGTAACAACAAAAACAATTTTATGGTTGAAGGAGTCATCACAACGTGAGGTACTATATTAAAGTGTTACAGCATCAAGGGTGAGAACCACTGCTGTAAAAAATGTATAAATATTTTTACAGTTATATTTTTAAATTTTCCTTTATGACACAAGGCAGAGAATTGTTGGTCTGAGACATGTGTGATACTAATATTTACCTGTGACAAACCAAACAAAAACAACGGGAATATTCAAGTTTCATTTTATTGCTAAACGCTAAATGCTAAAACACTGAAAAAAAGCAGCGTAGGTGAGGAAAAAGTTTATTTCAGCTTGTACTTCCAGGTCACAGCACATCATTAAAGGAAAATCAAGGCATAAACTCAATTAAGAACTACTGGCCTAGAAATATTCCTATCTACAGTGGGCTGGGGCTCTCAAATCTATCAAGACAATCTTTTGTAGACACAGACACAGGTCAGTTTTAATTAGGAAATTTTTCAATTGAGATTTTTTTCTTCCGAGATGCCTCTAGATTGTGATGAGATGACAATAAAATCTAACATAGACAAGAAGGGATTCATATTCATTATAGTCTTATTAAGACGTCTATTGGATTTTGAGTACAACTCCAACAGTCATTTCAAAGACACGGTCACTGTATATCCTAAAATCTTAAGGATGGTTTTCTCAATGGTAGACCTTTTCTTGCTGTATCTCCAGGAGTCTCAAGACACTTTCAATAAGATCCTCAGGTTTGGGGATGGAGAAATGCTTCAGAAGTCAAGAGCAGCTTCTGCTCTTACAGAGGATCTGCAATCTCCCCAACCCCCCAGCACTCTTATCAGATGGCTCCTAACTACCTGTATCTCTAGTCTTAGGGGATAAAACATCTTCTGGTCTCTATGGGTACTGCATATATGTGGTGCATATACATATACACAAGCTCTCTCTCTCTCTCTCACACACACACACACACACAATAATTAAATTTAAAAAAGGGTCCCCAGCTGTTTCCTGTCTTTCTCCCATTGAGACCTATTACCTATGGAAGGGAAGTGATTAACAGAGGGAGAAGTTGCCAGAATGGTTAATGAATTCTCATTGTTTCAGGCTCAGTTTTAGTCAATTCTAATAATTAATTCAGCTCTGAAATGAGATTTCATCTATGGAGGAGATGCCCCCTGCTGCTGTCACAGTGCTCTGTGTTGTTGGTCTTTTCTGTTCTTTTTCTGCTTGTGCAAGTCTCTCTCTGCAACTTATTTCTGCCTTGTTTGAAGATTGCCCTGTCCACTTTAGTAACTTTTAAGAAATTGACACTCAATTTCATTGCACATTATCTTTTTAATTTAAAATTCTGTTACGAGTATTGCTCAAAGTATAAGGTCATGCAATGTTTGTAATTTATGTAATGTCCTTGGTTCTTTTACTTGACTTTAAGAAAAAGCTTTTAAGGTTGGTCAGATTACTAGAGAAACAAATGTACCAAGCATTTCTCCTTATTGTCTCTGCTTCAGTTACTTGTAACAGCTTCTTGATGAGAACAGGTCAGATAATAGTGAATTGGACTCTCTATTTGCCTCTGTCTTTGACAAATGAGAAATTTCATCCTGTGTTCCTTGACGTATATCTTATTCTACGAAACTATTCTGCTTTCATTTAGTACCAATTTTAGTATATTTAACTTATCACCCTAGAAAATCACATCTTAGGAATGAGGTTTTTTTTTTTTTATTTTATGACATTGGTGGTTCCTTTGGATTCTTTTTAAGGCATTATTCTACTTTGAAATGGCCCATTTATTTTATACCCACTACTCTACATATTTTTTTATGATAGAAACTATCTCTAGACCCATTATATTAATATAAGTATATGGAAATTTGACAATTTTTTTTTAGTGTGGAGAAAAATACCTTGTTGTGCTTGGTGTCATTTGATAACAGTTGATGGGGAAAATTCCTACTTCTTTCTAAAGTCTTTCCTGATTCTTTAATTCAGGTGTTTTTCTAAGATAAATTTTAAAGATGACTCTGGGAAATGGAAACTGCATATAATCTGCTCATAATCTAAGAATTCTGAAGCAATTAACTTTTCCTTGGACAAGTGGCAGGGGCTGTTGGGTTTGAATAAATCTTTGAACTGAATATAATAGCTAGAGAAGTTTTAACTCAGAGAATTTTCTTTTCTTTTTAAATTACTTTTGGCTGACAAGTAAAATGTGTTTATAATTATGGTTCACATTGTGATCTTATGGTCTATGTATTCATGTGGAGTGGCTAAATAAAGCTATTTAACATACATATTACCCCCATGAACTTGTTATTTGTGGCTGGCACACTTAGCATCTACTCTCAGTTAATTTCAAGAATTCACTGTGTTGTTATGAACTATAGCAACCACACTATACAAAAGAGCTCTTGAAGCTATTCCTCTATGTTAGCTCAAACTTTTTGTCCTTTGTGTGACACTTCCTCTACCCACTCATACCTCATCCCTTTCACTGTCTCTTTTATGAGTTCTACTATTGTAGATTCTGCCTCAAGTGACAATTCTGTTTTACAGATCCTAAAAAGGACACAATGCACTGAATCTGAAGATTGAGAGCTTACATTTTTGTGTTTGGGATGGTGTGGGAGAAAAAAAGAGAGGAACGCTTGTGCATCTGTCTTTAAGGGCTTCATCTAGAACCTCAGAGTCTACAGAAACTCTTATGCATAGGGGAAGAGATCATTTTAGAGATTCCCTAAATTTAAGGACATGGGATAAATCTATATTAAAAAAAAAACCCAAAACATAATTAAACAACTGCTGATAAAATTTCTTTTAGCTGGGTGGTGATGGCACATGCCTTGAATCCCAGCACTCAGGAGGCAGAGGTAGGAGGATCTCTGTGAGTTTGAGACCAACCTAGTCTACAAACAATAGTTTCAGGACAGGCTCCAAAGCTACACAGAGAAACCCCGTCTCAGAAAAACCAAAAAAAAAAAAAAAAAAAAAAAAAAGAATTCTTTAAACAGGATGTCTATTCTTCATATAAAAATGAAATTTATAATCTTGCAGGTGAGTGACTGGAAGTCTTTTGATCCACTGAAACATTTGACAATATATGGAGATAGTTTTGGTTGTTACAAGTAGTTGTGGTACTTCTGTCATTTAGTGGGTTTCAAAAGATACTGCTAAACATCCTATGATGTAGAGTGGCCTCCATGATGAGGAGTCAGGCAATTATGGTCAATAATGCCAAGATTGAGAAGCTCTGTACTGGAGATAAAGACCAAATTCTTACAATGCGAGAAGAATCAGAATAGTCTAAGAACCTTCATCTGTAGGATCATGTCTTAGTTACTTTTCTATTGCTGTGCTAAGGCCCCATGAGCTAGACAACTTATAAAAGAAAACATTTAATTTTGGGTCACAGTTTCAAAGGGTCAGAGCTAATGAGTATCACAATAGGAACCATGGCAGCAAGCAGGCAAGCATGATGGTTAAACAGAGAAATTATGAATGGCATAGGATTTTGAAACCCCAAAATCCACCCACAGTGACACACCTCCTCTAATAATGTCATACTTCCTAATCCTTCTCAAACAGTTCTATCAATTGGAAAGCAAGTATTCCATGGAGTTCATTCTTATTCAAACCACCACAGATCAGACACCACAAGAAGGTATATAGAATCCACAACTTGAGAGCAAAGAACTGAATTGTGGGAAATATGCTTCAATTAAACTTGAAAACGAATTTGAGGAATTATAAAAACATGCTAATATGTAATAAACTGTCAAGAACAAATACTTCAAGATTATCTTTAATATATTAGTCCCTGAATTTATAGTATAGATCTAAATAAATTGCAAGGATATATTCATGAGATATAATGCAATAATTTTTCAGAATGAATAAATGCTGATTATGTTATTTTCATTAAAGTCTTTGAATAGGTAGAAGTTTTGAGAAATAAATAATTTCCAAGATTTTATGAGGAGAGAATTCTAATAGTCTTATCCTACAGGGGTGTTTGTGAAAAAATGAATAATTATGAAACCCATTCTGGGAAGTAGACAAAAAAAAATCTTTTGAGTCCAATGTACATAAATAATAGCAATTACTGCAACTGAATAAAACACTGCTTTCAAATCGAAAAGAGGGGAATGGAATAGATGTCTGATCGAAATAAGAGGAAGAAAAGAAAAATACACACAGCACAATGGTGATACAGAAGCTTAGAGATATTTGTGAGTGGACTAAATATTTCAACCAAAGAATAGAATATAGATAAATGATATGTTAGTTGCAGATGTGGTTTGGTATTCAATAAATCTGTTTCAAGTTCTTCTTACATACAGCCAAACTATACATAAAGCTACTGCAGATGGACATGTCACTGAGCCCAAGTTCTGTCTAGTGAGCGGAACCCTGAACAGGTGTGGTAACCTTTCATTTCCTTGACCAGACACATCTGCTTGTGATTCCCTCCTTCCTGAATTTGTTGGTTTTGGTAGTCAGCTGATTCTCATTGGTAAAATATCATGTGTATTATTTGAGTTTTTCTAGAGTAAATTAAATGTAGGACATTCTGGGGAGAAGAATTCTGCCCAAGACATATGTGACATTGGCCAAAAGATTGATGGGTTTGGATGAAAGAAGAAAGACAGCCCACAAGGAACATGTAAGACTCTTATTGAGTGAGTATGTTTATTGATTTTGTCATTCACTAATACAAAACTCCAGCTTCTTCATCTTTTAATGAACAATCAATAGAGGAAAGTTCCATGCTCTCATTAATGAGTTGACTCTGCTAAGATGTTCTGTTTTCTGAAATAGGAACCTGCTTCTCTGCTTCTGCACTATATGCATAGCCACTGTCAGAGTGACCAGTCCCTCACTGCTTTAGGAAAATCAGTAAGTTTCCATTCCCTTCTCAATACAATTCTCATGCTCATTGAGCAGATTTGGGGTATCCAACAGTTGCTCTGGAAGCCCTAGGATGAGACATTACAAGGAGAAAAGGTGTATAGAATCCATAGTCCCTAAATGAATGTATGGTACTCCTACATGACATCTGCCCTGATCTGGCATTAGCAACAGGTGAACTTTCTCTGCATAAAGTCATTGTGATTTTGGTTACAGTAGTTTATGAACTTGTTTCAGTCACATATAGACATAAGTGATTATCTTCTTGTTAAATCCATTGGGAACTTCCTGATATCACTGTCAGTAATTTGAAATAATTAATATGGTCTAGCCATAGAAATGAAACACTATCAAAATCTGATTTTGTGGCTTTAAATATCATAGTTTCCTATGAATGGCAATGAGGTTCAACTATCAATGAAACAAGTAATGTCTGTTTCCAGTGAACCAAAAATTTCACTTCTAAGAATTAGTCTTAAAGAAATACCCAGGAGCTGGGCGGTGGTGGCGCACGCCTTTAATCCCAGCACTCGGGAGGCAGAGGCAGGCGGATCTCTGGGAGTTCGAGGCCAGCCTGGTCTACAAGAGCTAGTTCCGGGACAGGCACCAAAGCTACAGAGAAACCCTGTCTCGAAAACCCCCCAAAAAAGAAATACCCAGGAATTTTCTAAAGCATAGAAACATGTATAAGTTTATTTTATCTTAAATAAAAACTTAAAGTATATCAAAAGTACAGTAGAAAATTATTTAAATAAATACTGGTATCCTTATTATTTACAATTAGAAAATTGTAAAGATCACTGTATGAGTGGCTTGCAGAGAAAAATTCAAGTTATATAGTTGTCTTAAATTGGCAAGTTACGCAGTAATATGTGCAGCACATTGTCATATTGAAAACCAATGTGCCAAATGCTAACGACTTTCTTTCTCTATTCATGAAGGCCCCCCCCCCCCGTGAATTCTAAGCTTTCAAAGATGAGCAGGTTTTGCTTTTGCAATCCAGGAAACTAATAAAATGGATATCTTTATACATGTCAGTTCATTAAAATCATTCACAAAATGCATGGGCATTTTAAGATGCTGTGTTTTCAGTCTCCTTTATTCTCTGCTGGGAACTCGGTTACAGAGAAAGTCACAGTGATCCAGCTGTGTTATGGGTCCTGGACTTTTACATTGCATAGTTCTTCTTCTATGAGGACTGGTTTTTACAACTAACACCTTAAGGAAATAACTCATATCAATAAAATTACTCTCAAAAATCCCCTAGGAACGTCCTGCAGAGAGGAAATTTTAGAGTTCCTTTTTCAGAATCATGAGAAATCCCTGTTCTTTAACTGATTAAAGGTTCACTTACAAACAGATGATTGCACAGGAAGTGACTGTAATGGGACAGCCTTAGAGGAGAGGCCAGGGAGGGGACCAAGAGGTCCTTGCATCCACAGTCAAGACAAGCACTTTCTGAGCACAGCAATGTAAAGTGTCACCATACTGTTTCTAGTCATTTTTTCAGGTCAAGGAGAGAACTTAATTGTCAAAACGTACATCTTCATGTGTTTTGATATCATCATGCTGTTTTCACAACCTAATCTCTATTAAAATGAGATATCATTGATTTGTCCATGCTTTGTTGGTCCTAGTATAGTTTGTGGGAAATGTTTTGAGCTAGCCTTTGCTAGTTGAGAAACATGCATTTTAAATGAGACATGAGAACTTTAACAAAAAAACTATGAAATCACTTTTAATTTAAGGTTCCAAACAACCAGCATCATTCTTGATATAATATTTAGAACTAGGGATAGTCTAAAGCCTTTCATCTTCACCTCACAATTTATTCTTTGTCTTGTCTAATACAACATCTGAATGAAGTGGTTACAATTAGAAGGGATTATATGTGAATGCCCAACATAATACAAGGTCACATATATATGCATTAGAATTCATGCACTCATTTTTTGTTTTTTTTTTTAAATCAAGAATGTACTACAAAGTTTAATGAGGTATCCGAGTTTAGAATTTAATACACCCTTCTGTAATTTCACACCTGTGTTGCTTGTGTTTTGGGTAGAGAAAATTAAAGCTTCCAGCTGCTGTTACATATGATGCAAAAGTCCCCAGCACACTTACAAATGGCTTTTCCCTCCACATGGAAGAGATTAGGACAATATCTTCTGCAATTTAGTTGAAGGACAGAGAGGAGATGGTATCTAGAATCATGCCACACCAGAGAGTAATAAGAGAGAACAAAAGGCCACTACCCATGGAGGAACTGTGTTTATAATGCTCTTAAGGGACACCGTTTAGTTGGGTTGGCTGAATTTTCTCAATAATACAAAACATTATGTTTTTATGCCTCGAAAATCTATTTTTGTCACCTATACACAATATTAACAAAAGCTTACAAAATATTTTGGCTAGAAATTAAGTTGAAACATTCATTTGTGGTATGTGATAGTACTGTGGCTTGGGTTTGAAACTCTTACCACAGAGTCATATTATTTGAACACTTGGGCCTTGGCTGGTGGTGTATTTAGGAATGTTGGAAAACCATTAGAAGGTAGATCCTTTCAGGAGGAAGTCAGTAACAGGAGGGGGTAATGGTGTGAATTTTTAATATCCTGGCCTCACTTCTTGTTCTCTCTGCTTCCAGTGTGATTAGTTGTCTTCCATTCCTTCTTACATGCCCCCACCCAGTGGATTGTGTCCCCTAAAAGTATAATTTATAATAAACTCCTTTTCCATAAATCACTTCTTGTTAGGTATTTGGGCATGATGAGTAAAGAACTAATACAGATAGTTTATCTAAAGCACTAAAGACAGAAACGTTGTTGGTCAAGATCAGGATCAGACTGACAGAATAGCTCAAGATAAAGGAGTGGTTGGAATGTATGTATGTGATTCAGCAAGAGGACACATTTGAGGAGATGGGCATGAATTCAGTAGGTCTAATGTAATGTTAAAGTTAAACCTATGACTTAGTTACAAAAAACATCATTTTTACAACTTGTATAAATATAGTGGAATAGTAAATGTGTTTTGTTAAAGGACTATTTCTCTAAATGCAATAGTAAAGACGTGTAGACTATCATAAGTCACTTTGATGGTCTATGTAGTATTTTACACTGACTTTTATGGATTAACCTTCTGTAACATTTCACAAACAGCCATGACTGTAATTGTTATTATTTTAGTGTCGTTAGCTCTTTAAAATGTGGTTCTCTTCATATCTGGGTTTTTCTTTTCAAAACTTTTGAATATTTATGCAATCTTTTTGGAGTATATTATGTTCTTTTAGAACATAAATTTGGATGAGATTTTCAATAATGAGAAAGATGAGGTCATCCTAGGTTTCCTGTTTTGTCAATAATTATTAACTTGCCATTTTTCTTATTATCTTTTACATTATTCACAGGGTTCTTCCAGTTGCCTGGTTTTCCATTTGATAATTACGGATTTAGGATTCTGCCTCCCACTGATAGTGAGGAAATAGCCAAGAGGAACCTGAATACTTGTTCCATATTTCTGAGTAGCACGGATGTTTCAGTAGTGGTGACTTGACTTTGTGAATGTGAACTTTTTTCATTGATATCTATTTTTCTATTATGAAACTGCTTGATTATACCTTTATAAGCAATGGTTGTGGTGAGTTTTTCTACTTATTTTTTAGAAGCCTCTTTAGTAACATTTGGCAGAATATTCTTCCATCTCAATCAGTGTCCCAAAACATCAATTCTTGTACTCAGTGCTACAGGAGTCAACTTCTGAAATTGTCTGTGGGTCTCTAAGATATCCAGAGAATTGAGGGTTAAAACAGAATCTGGCCTTTAGATTAAGGAAAATAGGAATTATATTTTATGATTCAGAAAAGCATCACTTTGAAATGGTTGCATATGAAAGTGCCTTGGGTTGATCACATTTAAACAGTTGATAGAACTTGCTGCTGCTGTATTTTTACTGTTTCACTGGTCTTCTATTACTACCTTCAACAGGTTTCAGGTGATTCAAGTTTGGACTAACGTTCATTAAAACTTAGAACTCTTTTTACTTCTAAGAAATTCATATTTGGTTCAATGAAAGGTATTTTCAAGGAACTTTCTTCAGTTTCAAACTATGGGGAGAACGTGTTACATCTGTTCAAACTCACCTGGTGACTCTTCTTCCATGTATGTACTTGAAAGGAGCCATGTAAAGAGAATGGGCCATGCATTTTCTTCTTGGTACAAAGCTAAATATGAATCTTGGTGGTTTCTTTAACTGATGAGAGACAGTTTAGAACATCTATAGGAGTGGAAAGACTGTTATTTTGATAAATAGGATTTTCTGGGAAGGAACAATATTTTGGGAAATATTGAAAGACGTCAGTGTACAATTTTAATTTCAGAAATCAAGAAGCTGAGTCAGGAGAACTCTGAATTTTGACATCAGTCTATACTAGCATGTTCGAAAGTGTCTTGATCTACAAAACAAGACTCTACAAAAAGTAAAAGTAAAGCTAAGCAAATTAATTTCAAGTTTTGAGCGATGGATCTAAATTTATTGTGACAAGCAATGTCCAGTTGTATATGTTTATATTAGGATGAAGAGTGGTTTGATGAGTAGGTTCAAAGGAAATAAAATCAAAGACACAAGAAACATTTACAAATGCTAGACAGAAATAGCGGATGACTGAGTGAAAAGGAAGGAACAGCATATAGGAGGTGTCACAGAAACATCAGTGAGGAAGTTGTCAGTGATACTGAAACAGCACGTTGTGCAACAGTTTGTATGTAAGAAATAATTAAAGAACAAAAGATCGCGTGGTTGAGATGGAAATGGAAGAGCATTGGAGGCATTGGAGAAAGGAAGGTGTAGAGATGATGCATGTATAGTACATATGTAGGAAATGAATGAATAACTATTGAAGTTAAGGGCAGACAAGTGGAATGTTTGACTGCTAATTTAGACATGAGGCAGGAGTGGCATGACAGTGCTAGAGGGTAGCTGTCACAGAATGAGAAGAAAATGTTAGTATCAGAATTTATCAGATGTGAAAGTTACTGAGCTAAAGCCTTCTTGTTGTGGTCACTTTCTAGCCTTGAATCCCACCGAGAGAGAGAGAGAGAGAGAGAGAGAGAGAGAGAGAGAGAGAGAGAGAGTATGAAGGAAAGAATAAGAGCTACAAGGAAGGATAATCAATAAACAGAAAGGAGTAATTGAAAGTTTGTGAGTGATTGTAATGAGGTAGCTGGGAGGGTTAAAGAACAGGAGTATGAGTTCAAAAAATAATTTTGTTGAGTGAACAAAAATAAATAAATGGACCATACAACTTTTGATATTATGAAAGCAAGAAATTGTCGTCTTCCTTACATCAGGGAAAAATAAGAGGCTCAACCTTAAATTGGAAGAAATACTATCATCTTCAGAATAGGTTAATTTTCTATCATGCAAGTGGAATGGAAGGAACATTGGGGAAAGGTTGAAGATACCAAAGATGCAACCAAATGACTGATTCCCAAATTGAGGTTCCACAGGATATAGAGTTAGTGTTGTTAGTGTTTGAAAAAGAGAAGAAATGAGGGACTAGACAAACATGGGGTTGTAGAATGCAATATAGAATAGATAAGAATGGGAAAAATGATGTCTATGTCTCCTAAAATATGGTCCTCCACTGGTCTGGTCTGAGATAGAGGCTCAGTTTTTGGCAACATGTTCCTGTCCTTGGGCTATTGGTGAAGGCAGCTTTGGCTATCATCCCAGCATGCACTGGAGGGTAATAGTTTGAAAGGAAAGTCATCGATTATGTGTTTCTGTTTTTATTTTTAAAAGTAGTGTGTTCCCATTATTTATAGATGCTCAAGGTGTTTCCTCAACAACATCCTTACAAATGAGCAGCTTATCTTGGATGCATTATTATAGAATCTCATATTGAAAGACCATTTTATATTACATAGAACTCTGGAAGCAAATACAGAGAAAAGTTATGGTGAAGTGACTCAACTAATTCTCTCTTCTCAGTGATAGTTCATTCATTTGATCTCCCTTACATTTGAGAGCACCTTGTGCCTATTCACTCTGTGATTCGGATTTCTATACTCTTAAATCCAACTGCATTTAAACATAATTTTAATATGATACTTTTAGTTAGTCTTTGAAACTTTCTTCCATGTATACAACATATTAGAATCATATATATTTTAACAATATTTCACAAAGGATCCCAATCTTTGAGTTCATTGAATGTGGAATTGCGCTCTCATACCAGAAAAGAGTCACAGTAAAAATCAAGATATTTAAGAACTGTAGAATTGTGGACACTCTGGAAGTCATCCCAACCTCAACTGATGTCCAATACATTTTCCCCCAGTCATTCTTACTGTAATTTGCTCATTGCCCAGCTTGATATTTCTGTCTTGTATCCCATATAATAATGAACTCCCCGATGAAGAAACAAATTCCAGGCATTTGTGCTCTATGCTCTGGATATGATATGCTTCCCTTAAGGAAAAAGCTTCTACTCCACACGTGAAAATTTCTATTGCAGCTCAGTTTTGAAATGCCTGTGGGTACACTAATGAGTGGAGAGGTTTTTTCTACTGTCTGAACCTGAATTTCAGAGAAACGAGACTGTTAGTACTAGACAAAGAGATCTCTGTGAAACAGAGCAACTGTGATAGCAATTAAGACAAAAACAGGAAACACTGCATTCATGCCTTATATAGTCAGAACTGCAGGATTTCATTTGAGTGACTTTGTCTCTTTTGCCAGTAAAGTCTACTTAGCTATTAGCTAGTGCCTAAACTTCCAGTGGGGCTATACATGGTCTCCACCTGTTTTAAATACTCTGCATCTCAATTACAAACTTAGGCTTGTGAAACGCTGGAGTCTTGGAATCCATGTTAATGCTAATGTTTAGCTGTAAAACAAACCAGTTAAATTTATCTTTCAGAGTGTATGTAATACTCTGAGCACTGGCACTTTTGGGTTCCATTAGCAGTAACTAGCATCCTAATTTTTCTTTTCTTTCTTTCTTTCTATTTTTTTAAAGTTCATTTTCTTTTTCAGTACCATGAAATACCAAACTGAATTTGATCCCAAATTCACTCTTGGTTTCAAACTGGATATGAAAACCACTTTAAGAATCATGTATGAGTCGATTTCATGGAAAACAGAGGGGTTTTAAAAATACTTAATCATTTCTGAAGTGTTCACATGCATCCAGCTATTGAGCGATACATACTGGATAGACACAGATCCAAAGTAATCTGTGGAGCTATAAACTGGACACAACTGTCCTGCAGTATGTATTTCCGTTTCTGAAACACAAAATTACTGTATTTATAGACACATTTATTGCCAAGGACAATTTTAAGCAGTCAGATGGGTTACTGTTTCCTCACAGGTGTGTATCTATTGTGGTCATGCTCACAATTCATGAAGAAATAAAATGTCTGGCTGGGTTTCTGGAATGAACAATGAAGCCAGCGATAAATATATTTTTTATGTTTATAATTTAAATTATGTCCTGGTTACACAATACACTAGAGGAAAGGGGAAAGATGGGCATGTAGAAGTAAAAATGTGGTCAGGAAAAGCAAGGAAGTCTTCCAACTGAGGTGGTGGCTGTAATGTTCAGAGCATGTGAACCGGGCAGTTGGCAGATCTAGTTTGCAACATTTTCCATGGCAAAAAGGCAGGCTTGCATAACTGGAAGTTTAGAATTGCATCTTTGAAAAAGTCTAGGATAGATGAGACTTACTACAGAAGATTTGAGAATTATTTTAAAGTTATTACAATGCAAAATAAAATGCATGTTTTTAGCATAAGTACATTGATTTTTTGGGGTCTTCTATAAACAGATGGATATTACCTCATTTCAGGACTATAATTTTTAAATATTAATTAACACAGTAGGTACTAATACTGATTCCCAACTTCTTTATAATTTTATATAAAAACAAAGTGAAATAAAATTTCTTTAAGGCATTTTTTTAAGTGCAAAGGTATTACATTCATCCATAAAACCAATGAAATCTTGTCATGTGTTACAGTATGCATGACTCTGGAAGACATTATGCTAAACAAAATAAGCCAGGCACAAAAGGCAAGTGTGTGTGCATACGTGTGTGTGTGTGTGTGTGTGCAGCTGCCTTCATTGGGTACTGGGAACTAGACTCTAGTCTTCTACAAGAACCAAAAAGCAATCTTAACCACTGCCCCATCAATTTTATGCATCAAATAAAAATAATTAAAATAAAGCAAAATGCAACATATTTAAAAATTTGAATTTTTTTTTTTTTTTTTGGTTTATTGAGACAGGGTTTCTCTGTGGCTTTGGAGCCTGTCCTGGAACTAGCTCTGTAGACCAGGCTGGTCTCGAACTCACAGAGATCCGCCTGCCTCTGCCTCCCGAGTGCTGGGATTAAAGGCGTGTGCCACCACCGCCCGGCCTTGAAAAATATTCTGCTACAAAATTCAAAAGGCTGATACACTTTGGACATCATAAAGAAGTTGTAAAAATGGCCTTACAGCTAGGAACTATTCTTCAGCCTTTGTTCATAATTCTGGAGAGTTGGAGGGAGGTAAGGGTGGGTGGATTTGATCAAAATATATTGTATAAATATATGAAATTTTCAAAAAGAAAAATATATTTAAAATATAAAATATTAAAATTCTTCCTCTAATCATTTTTCATGACCTCAACTTCTTGTGAACTGTACCATTTGATGGAGATAAAAAACCAAAACAAAACAGATTACATGTATTTTCCCCATTGAAGTTATTTACAATTTCTTCCCAGGGCATTTCATATATATTCTTCTCTGTTTTCGTGGGAAAGTTATTGCAAAATATATTTACTGAATATATGTATGGTTTAATTTAAATATGCTATGTGGTGTGTTTATCTTTTCAAAGGAGTTTTATGTTTACTTTGTGAGTGAGTGTGTGAGGGCACATGTAACACTGCCCTTGTGCAGAGGTCAGAGGAAAATGGTAGGAGTAGTTCTTTCTTTGCATCATGTGGGGCATAGAGGATCAAACCCAGGTCTTCAGTGTAGGCAGCAAGCAGTCTTAGCCACTGGGCCACCTCTCTTGTTTATGCTATGAGATTTGAGTCTTCCCTTTATTAAAAAAAAACCGAAAGAAATAAGAATGAAACTTCTAGAAGTTACAGGATAGATTTATTTATGTACTATATATATTTATATAAAAATTCAAAAGTATTTTACTCTCCAAGACATATTTAAAAGAAATATCTTGGCAAATTCCAGCAATGAAGTAAAGCTACAAATCTGACAATGTGTTTAACTCTATTTAAAATTTAATCATTACCATAATAAAGACATCATTATGGAATGATAATCTGAATGGTAATTAACATTTCTATTTTGTTGCTTCAGGGTCAACATGGTGGCCCAGTCGCCTGTTTTTTCCTTTGTTTTGTGACAATCCATTTCTTCACGCTAAACATTCAATGCTAGATTGATTTGACTTTTAGCCTTTCTCTCTGAGCTGTATTTGAATACTCATGGTTAGAGTCGGGGGAATTAATGAGTCTATCCTTCTACCTCATTTTCTGCTCAGCTCTTTAAACGATAATTATAGTGACAACATTCATATTATTATGGGTAAGCATTTCCATTAGAAAACCAGTCTTCCATCTATAAAAACAGTCTACAAATTTAAACTGGAAAAGATAAAAACCAATAATGGAAATCTTAAGCTTGAGATCAGGGTTACCATGAGATAGTATAGAATGAACTGTACACAGAAAAAATTCAGGGAAGTCATTCCCACACACTTGCTCATATGTAACAGGAGTTTTATCATAATTGCTCTAGTCTGGGGAACCCTAGGAGGCTAGGCTCAGCCACCTATGCCAAAAGACCAATTAAAGAGATGAGCAAATATGAAAATCAGAGACTTGATCATTGTAGCCCCATTGGGAAGAACTGAGAAAGTTAACCCAAATCAGGCTTTCCTGTAGTTACATGAGCTTTTGGTATAATAAAGGAAGAATTGTGACAGGGAAAAAGAGGATGCATAATGAGAGCCAGGCTCGAAGAGGCATGCCTATCACTCTTACACTAGGAAGGTAAGGTAGAGGGATCTCTGTAAGTTTCAGGCTTGAGCTAAGGGTTTAGTGAGTTATAAGTTAGTGAAAGAGTGGGTTGTGTGTAAGATAGAATAAAGAAAACCAGAACAAAACCACTGACTTGGCTCTGGTTCTTCAAGATAGTCATTAGAGATCATTAGTTTGAGTGGACAAACTGGTTCTCAGGAAGTGATTACTTCTGAGTTGTGATGCAGTCTTATCCTCATAGATGATTTTTCCTCATCACTAGAGTGGTTTATTCTGTGGGATCCTGATGGTTCACAAAATTCAAGGTCACTGGGCTTAGGGAAATGAATTATCTATATGCATGCAGATGGGGTTTTAGATAGATAGATCAGAAATCAGCAGCTAATAGCATCCTTAAGTGCAGAAGTAAGTGGTAACTTTATTTATTATTTATTTCAAAATAAAGGGGGAAGAAGACCAAAGTTCATTGCCCAGTAGCCACAAGGCAACTAACAACGATGCAAAACTCCAAGTCCATTGGACTTAATATCTTCTTCTGGCCTCCTCAGCTCAGCATCTACAAACCATTTTTACACAGTCACACACACAGACAGACAGACAGACAGACAGACAGACAGACACGCACACACACACACACATGCATGCACACACACAATAATCCTTACCCAATAATTTTACTTAGTGGGTTATAAAAAAAGGCATCAATTTAGGAGGGGTTATATTGGAGGAGTATGGGGCAGTGAAGTAAATGATGAACATAAATAATCACATTTAATTCTATATATGTATGAAACAAAATTAAAAATAAAAAGGAGAAATTTGAATCAGTAGCACCTAAGGAACGTACAAACAAATAACAGTAAAATCAAATAATGAAAAAATTAAAAGATAAAGCTTTTTAGAAAATTAAGGCAGATTGTTTGACTTTTACCTTCTTGTAACTGCCATGTAGAGTTAGTGGTTCTCAACCTTCTAATGTTGCGGTCCTTTACTCCTGTTCCCCATATTATGGCGATCTCTGACCATAATGTTATTTTCTTGCTCCTTCGTAACTTTAATGTTGCTACTGTTATGAATCATAATATAAATATCTGTATTTTTCGATGGTCTTTAGGGTACCTCTGTGTCATTCAACCTCCAAAGAGATTATTATCCATAGGTTGATAACCATTTATGTAGGCCTAAGAGACGAGTTAATGCTTTTTAGTAAGAGTAGCATCTAAGTACCTGTTGCATAACCAATTTTCCCACATTGTTTACAGGAGTAAGTCACTGAAGCAGTCTAGGAATGGAAATACCTTTATGATAGACTGAAGGTCAATCTATGGATGAATGTTTTCTTTAGAAACATTAGCTAACCTTTTAGATGGCTGCCAAAGCCTAAAAGACAGTTTATCTAAAGTGGTGATGGGTGAGATAAGCTTAAAAGATTCTATAAGCAACATTACTAGAGCTAATGACAGGACAACTGAATGGTCACAGTGAGTCCTGGAGGAGGGGAGAGGACTCAGAAGAGAGCACTCCCTTCCTCTGTTTCATTCCTGTTTGTAACCAGGGTATCAAGATTCCTTGTTGTCTTATTCAGAGCATCTGATAATGTGTGTCTATTGCTCTGAACTGTTGGAATTAATGAGATGTATATGTTTAGAGATTAATTCTTCTAATAAGACAGATGTTCTCCTAAATATGGTGTTGTCTGCTTTTTAGAACATAATTTCTAAACTTCTGCTTTTTTTTAAAGTTGGTCATGATATGAGGTGCTCTGAATTTCTATACCACAGTAACACTAAATAAGATATTCTGAGTATATATTGTTTAATTAGGTGATTTAATTTATTTATAATATACATTTTATTGTAAAGGTGCATCAAGGGTAGCACTTTGTATAGCTCACATTGTCTCTGCTACAGTGTTTCAAAAATATTATTCACCCACCTTTTGAGTATATTTATTGGATTCCCTACTGAAAATGTAAATAAGTTTCCATTTGTTTTACAGCTGGAAATAAATCAGTTGAGAACAAAGATCATAACCCCATGGACAGGTGAATGAAGAGATAGTTTATGGCATAGTAAACTACGCAAAGGTCTTCAGGAAATCCCCAAACTGTCTTCTCTAGACAACAGCTACCCGAGAGTAAACACCTGATTTCCAGGGAATTCTCTTTACTCCCTGAAATTCTTTGGACAAAGAGTCCATGAGTAGCTAGGGAAAAAAGATGAAAATCAGGATCCCTTGATTTTCTGAGGTCCTGAAGGCAGGGCTGTGCCTCAGCTTTCTTCATAGTTTCACCTGGGACTTCTTCCAGCATCTGCTGGTTGCCTAAGGAATGTTTCTGGAATAAATGAATAAATAAATGTCTCTCCAAAGACATTGTCTCATTTATTTTGACAATAGTTTCCCTTGAATTTTATTGCGATAAATATTGGTGAGCTTAGTGAAGACTGACAGACATGATCAAGAATATCTCTTTGATATCAGTTAGACATCTCTGAGTTGTCAGTATCTTAGGGGCCCAAAAAGGTATCTGGGATAAGCAGAGTAGCTGCATCCAATCTGTGAGGATAACAGGGGGTTGAGAAAAATGCCAGGTAACAGCTAATATTGTATGCTCCTAAATCCTGAGGCTGAGTGTTCTTTAGGCTGAGTGAAGAAGCATAATGGAAGAGATTCTATATCTAGACCCATTAGTCACCTAGTCTTATTAGTCTTATTGTGATGCAGACTCTATAGAGCAGGTAGGTAGTGATATCTGCAACTGACTTTGCATTTCTAGTAGACCCTAGTGATGTGGGTGATTTTGCTTCATCAACTTTGCACTGAGTATCAAGAATGTAGAAAACAACCTGCATTTAGAAAAATATCTATTACATTCAGAGTTCTGTTTCCAGTGAGGTAGGCATGTGTCCAGGAAGAATAAGAGATAATGGGAGGATACAGATGTGAGCCTCTTTCATTTGTATGTCAGCTTCTAAAAGTGTCTACTTTATTTGTGCTGAACATATGTCTCTCTCCCTCCCTCTATTCCCTCCTTCCCCTTCTCTCTCCTTCCTTCCCTTCCTTCCTCTTTCCTTCCCTCCTTTCCTCCATCTCTTTCTCTCTCTCACACACAGTGTGTGTGTGTATGTGTGTGTGTGTGTGTGTGTATGACTAAATATTATCTACATGTATTTGAGTGTTTTTCAGTTCCCTACTAGTAGTGATTCACATTATAAACTAAGTGAGGTACTAAGATAAGACTTGGGTACCACACAGGCAGAGGTCAGAAAGGGATCATCATCTCATTGTTCAGACCAAGACAGTGAGGTGAGGTTCTGAGATATTATGGATTTGCTTAGGTTTACAAAACTGAGGTATGAACATAGACCTTCTGACTCAGATACTATTGATCTTACCCCTTCCATGTACCCAGGGCACTTGGCTAGAGGACAAAGTTATAAAGTAATCCAAAGCACAAGGGAGGAACCTCACCTACAAATGCACTTTCCTTCTAAACTCTCATAAAACACAAGGAAAAATGGAGAGGTGTAAAAGCGGATTGTTTTGCATAAGTGTCCCATGTGGGAGAGAGCCTTCCTTGCTGCCATCTCATTAACCACCTTATCTCTTCTCTTCCCCTCTGATTCCCTATCCCAGACTAGCTAAAAGCTGTTTGTGTCTGTTCCACAGCTATCAAAAGTTCATTTAACATTTTCAGAGCTATTTTATAGAGATTCAGGATACAGATGAAGTCAAATGGTGTGAAGATGCAGGATGTAGCTGAGCAGCACACGAACTTTTGAAAAATACCAGAATGGTCTTCTGTCACCTTATCATGCCAGGTAGATCCTTGTATGACCAGTTAGGAGTTGGTGCTAATGAAAGAATAAAATAATGATTCCTGGGATATTAAACGTTACTCACGAAAGTCTTGCTTAATTAGGTAACTATATTACATTTATGTGAACAAGCATCATGGTTCATATTTTAAGCTTATAATTAGCTTTAGTAAATTAACCTTATCTGATATCGCCTGAGTCATCATCCCCAAGAGAGGTGTGAAAGAAACAGAATGCCACCCCTACCTACCTAGTATCACTGGTTAGTTAGAGCAACAGATGAACACATGATCACTGTCCAATGCATTGCACAGTGACATAGAACAGAACCAGTGCACAGAGGTACTGGTTTGAGATCCTGAGATTTTCAGAAGAAAATAATTCAGAAGGGCTTAATGATTTCTTTGGACACCAGAAACCTCCATAATTTAGAAAGTCTAATAATATTTACTGAGTGTTGCATTATGTTACACATAGAGACACATTTTTCTGTATATGCCCTTGTGGACTTTATGTTATGTATACAAAGTATATACCTAACTTACAAATATATATGCATACATTTCATATGTATATTATATTGTAATATAGACTATAATTGAAACATATCTTTAGCTGTCACTCCTGTTTCTTCCCCTCTTAATCTTCTGAAATTCTCTGTTTTGTTCTTGGGTCCTATAAATTTTGACCCCTTTTGAGTCCATGTTTAAGTGAGATAATGTGGAGGTTTCTTTCTGTGCCTAGATTATTTTACATGACATAATGTCCTCCAGGTTCATCTTCACTGACTTTCAAGGTCATTTATTTTGTCAAAAGTGATTTTTTAAAAAAGAATACAAGCCAATTTCTTAACATATTTATATTCTAAAATATCAAACAATTAGATTCAAAGGTTGGAGATACTGCTTAATTCTAGAAATTCTAAAACCTTATCAATGTGATTCTGAATCTGCTCACTACTTGCTCTGAAGTGAACAGTGCTTCTGACATCTGTTCCTTAGATAAAAGACATTAGGACAAGTGATTAATTCCTTACAATTAAGATTTTGGATATATTCGATGGAGTTATTATTGTTGTTTCAGTTTCCTTCATGGTAGCTCTGTTCTTATTTCCTTTGTGTCTGGATTACGTCTTAGACTCTGAATCACACATCACCAACGTATCCCTTTTCCTTAGCAGATGGACTGTCAGTGAAGAACTATTAATTCATATCAACAAATGACCTATGCCTTATTGAAACAGGTTTGCATGTAATTTCTCTAATTAATTGGGGCCTCTAGATCTCAGACAATTGCTTTAATAATTCAGAAATCACATTTTAGAGTGATCAGGTGTTGCGGGTGGGTGGGTGTCAGGCATGTGTATATCCCAACATTCCTGTTGATTTGGGGAACATCTTGCTAAAGCATGGTACCTTATTTCTGATTGTTATAAACTTTATTCTTTGCATCAGCCTTCAATATCACTGTAGGAATTCGGAGATTACAGATGCATGCAACCACATTTTTTAAAAATGTGACTTCTAAGTATTAAACTCAGATTGCCAGAATTTTCTATTCTCTTCTAGCAGGTTCTGCATCCATCCCGTGTAATATTACCTCTGCCTGCTATCTTGAACTCATTCATTCTCATAGCTCCTACTCTCGTCTTCAGCTTCTCTGAAGGCAGGAGATACTGCTCTATTCGCCTTACCAATTATCAATACCAATAATCAAGAAATTACAAAAGTGATACTCCTTAGTACTTCCTCTTTGTCAAAAGGGATCCTTTGAACTCCACAAAAAGATGAACCTTTGCCATTGGATCTGGAAACCTACTTGGGGGTTTCATTCAGAGCCTGTGTGGTGTAAAGAAACAAGAGTCAGGTCAAAGCCACCACTGTCACAAAGATGCTAAGCCCCTGTCATGGCTGTGTAGCCTCTTGCCTCTACATTAATTTGAAGATCATAGAAACACAGATAACCCTTAGTTTGTCAAAATTGTGTACAAAAGTGGGGTTCAGATGCTGCAAGAACCAGGGATATTTATATAAAACTGCGCTATAGAGATTTGGGGAAACTCAATCTTTACAATTTTAGAATCTACTATAACATCGTAAAATGAAAACTTTCTCCTATTCCTTAAAAACATATTGTGGTGCGATGCAGAAAATCACTGAAAAGAATAACTCTGCTGAGCAGGCTCTCACTCCCACGGCCCTCTGTGTATCCTGTGAAGTTTTCTGCTCTTATTTGGAGTGGAAATTGGAAAATGATCATGAGCTTAGAATCAAGAAAAACAGCTTGTGTTCTGACCACGATTGTCCAACCACATCGCAGTATTTATTTGATAAGGGTTAAAACATCTGGTTCTAAATGTCAGTCTGGACTCTAAGAAGATCATCATCCTTGTCATCAGACTTTGCACCATGGTGATGCATTTTCAGACACTTTCTTGTCATTGTAATGAGATTTCTGCCGCTAAAATGCCCCATTGACAATTGGATCTACAAACCGCAGTTCATCAATTGATTGCAGGTGTTTCCCCTTGGAAAACAAAAACTGCACTGGCATACTGAGAGGAGAGGGAAAATCCATTTTCAACAGCCACACATAAAATCTGAAATGTGGCTTTGGGGTACAAATCTTCCAGTATTTCCATATAAAATACATTGCATTTATAAAATGTCTTACCAAAAAGTCAATACTAATAAGATTTTGTAAATTGAAAATTAATTTTAATATACTTAGAAAGGGAAGGAACAGACTCTTTTCTTAATTACTAGAAAATAAAATCTCAAGCTACATACTCTCCAGTCTTATTCTTATGGAAATCGTTATTGGTCCCATTATACTTGGAAATTCACATTATAAAATATTTCTTAACATCCATAAAAAATGATTTGATGAAAAACAAGCCTGTTTCCCATTTAGGAATCTACTGTTAACATACATAATCTTCCATTCCCAATGTTGAGAACATCATTCTATATCTGTATTGATTTCCTTTTCATATTTGATGTTTGACACAGTTCTAGCCCTTTGGGAAATCTTTTAAGGTCTGATTTTCTTCTGGGGCAGCATTGCTTAACTTCTAATGAAGATCAAATCTTCTCTCTGTATCCTTTTCCTTCTCATTGAGGTCTCTTCTGGCGGACTGCACCAACACAGGTTTCTCTCAGCTCTGTTTCATGACTGTGCCGAATGCTTTAGGATCTAAATCAGCCACTAAGTGTGGGAAGGCTCACTAACAAAGTTGAAATAAGTTTTACCTGGTGCTTTTTTCTTTTCATCTTGATTCTGAGTGGGCTTTTCAAACTGGAAAGATGTTCCTTATTGTTTGCAACACGGAGTTCTGTGCTACCAACACTATACATGAGCTGATTAATTGATGTGTGTATGTGTGCATGCATAATGTACCTGGTCATGTCTGTGTTTATGTGTGAGAGTGCAAAAATGCATGTGTCAAGGCATGTGAGTTGAAGTCAGAGGTCAGTCTCCATTCTCCATTCATGCTTTTTACCTTCCTTGAGACAAGAAGGGTCTGCTGGTTACTTCTGGCTATAGCAGACTAGCTGATCCAGAAGCTTCCATGGAGGGTCCTCTTGTTTTTACATTTTTATAATGTCTAAGAAGTACTTGCTTTGAATACATGTTCTTTTGTGGTTGACTTTGCTTGGGTTCTGGGGATTCAAATTCAGGTCCTCGTACTTGCCCAGGAATTGCTTTACCTGCTGAACCACATTCCCGGCTCCTACACATTTATTTTAAGTATTGGTGATACATGCAAGTAATATCAAAACTTTAAGGTAAAAAATTCAGACCTATGATTCTTACATGTTGAGGTCATTCTTCATGACTGTGAACCCATTATTTCTGTGCCCTGATAAACCCAATTTAAAACTCATTCTTTCCACAATGGCTTCTTGATGAAATTGACCTTCCTTCCAGATTGAGTAACTCTTTCTCTGAAATTTTCTTCAGAGCCAGCTTATGAGTCATTCAAGGAAATAAGTCTCATTACTTTGTAATCACACCTCATTTCAACCCTAAATAGAATTACATAGCTTGATCACTTACTTAATTCTCTAGCTTTGGCTCTAAAAGACTTCCATTATTTCGGAACACAAAAGCCATGCTCTGAAGATGGAGACTCATCAGCACTGACGATGTGGAAAGACTGTTGCAGGCTCTGAAGATGGTTCCATCTTCCACGTTCAGCATAACCAGATATGGGCCTTGACCCATTACTTCAATTGCTCCTGTTAAGGGACCCGTAGCTGCCCTCTGGCTACAAACAACAATAACTTTGTCCCCTTATTTATCATTCATATGAGAGGCTATAAAACAATTTGTCACCTTTTCCTTTTGGAACACTTTTTTTTCTTGGGTTTATAGAGTCCCCTTTGATTTTCTTCTATCTTTGTTCATCTGTTCTTTCTGATCTTATTATGTATTATGAAGAAAAAAGATAAGAACTTAGACAGGTTTATCATTTATTCTATAACTAAAAGGTTGTTTACTTATTCTCTTGATTGTTTTATGTAAGTTTCTGGCTTGACATATAGTTTAATGTTGATTTTTGCCATGCAGGTTTTCTCAACTGAATTTGAATTTTAGATTTTTATCTCAGGATTTTTCTTTCTTCTTTGACTATCATCAATGAAATGGGACAAACTCAGTAACCCAGAATGAACTCTTGATGCACTCTCTTTCCCCAGATACACCCGTAGTTTTCCTTGAAAACCGACAAGGCAATACCATCTTTCCATTTAAATGCTTTGATCCATATCCTTTACCCATATGCTTTGGTTAATGGGGCCTTGGATACTTTCCTTCCACTGTGTTTAATCATCAGGATGTCTGTTTTCAAAAAATTCCCAGAATATGAATCCCTCCTTAATACTTTTACTTCTACTATCTCCTACCCATTGCTACCCTTCTTTTGGAGCAGTCTAACAACTTCATGACCTTCACAGTTTTACTGTTAGTTCCTGTGGTAGGTTGTTAATGCAGTATTCAGAACATTTTTTTTTTAAAAAGCTCTTTGGATAATACTTCTCCCTTCTGTTGTATTCTGCTTTGTGTTGCTGTGAGAATAGAGTAGTGCCAGAATCCTGTAAGTGAATACAGGATTCACTGTGGCATCCATGCTGATGAAGCCGAAAGGGAATCAGCTGTATGTGTTCATGGAGGTGATCAAGGCATGAGGTAGCCTTATGCTATAAAATGTTTTGGAGAGATGGCTCAACAGTTAATAACACTGACTGCTCTTTTAAGAAATCCAGGCTTAGAAAAATAAAAAGTTGCTGATTCTATTGTCTAGCAGTAAACACATAATCTTATATCATGCTCCTGCCCCCTTTTCAGTAGTCACTATAAATAGTTCTTCATCTGTACCTACTAGGGAATATCGCTTTTTATCATTTAGATGGAGCTTTCCTATAGATTTTCCAAACTTTACATATGTGTGCAGATGTATGTACCCATACACACACATCCATAGATTTCACATTTTGATATGTATGGTGCATAGTATGGTTGAATGTATTTATGACTTGCTATTTAAATCTATCTCATTCTTTATGATGAGTATATAATATTCACAGAAGCAATATACCACAACGTAATGATCATGCCAGTGTTGAGAGACACTGAAATATTTCCAGTTTTCCAAATTTATATCCAAGGTAGAAGTGAATCTTTTAAGTAAATATGTCACTGTTTCTTGAGGACAGTCCTTTGTGAAGCATCAATGTTGGATCAAAAGGAGCATGTGTTCTGCATTTTATCTTTGCTGTAAAGTTGGCTACCAGTTTATACTGCCAAACGCTAAGATGTGTTGTAATCTATTTAAGACATTAACCAACTTAATTTTGGAAGGTAAGAATAAATTTGTGTAATGTTTGGCTTCTTATTTTTTTATTCTTTGATATTAGATGAGTTAGTAGGGATTTTTCTATATACCTACTAATAAATATATGTCTTTTTTCACAATTTACCATTTTTCTTATTATTTTCTCCTTTTATCTTTTACTTGACTATCTTTAAGACAGAGAATTATTTGAACAAAGTTAACAGTGAGAGAGAAATAAGGAAATTATACATTTTCTAACATTCTTGGCTCCCATTTGGAGAAATGGGAGAAAAGTCTAAAATCTGGAGAGGCTGTACTAATTATGATTAGCCTTGGTTTTGTCCTAGACGTCCCAAGGCATGTTTCATTTTGGCTAGACTCATTTCAGTGTTGATGTCTAACCTTGGCTCCAGGGAGATTGAGTTCACATGGGGTGAAACCAGAGAATTTTTTTTCTCTCTTTCTTTATTTTCTACTTCTCATGTGTTGATGCCAAGAACTGAAGTGTGTGAAGTCATGCATTCTTCTTGTTTCTTCTCAAAGCCTTACACAACCAATTTGTAGGTGCCTGAGACAGAGAGGTTTAGCAGAGCCTTGATTTAGATTGCTTCGTGGGTAGGGGACCGGTGGCTGCTTTCAAGGTATATTTCTGGTTACCTCTCCTTAACTGTTTACCTAGTCCACATCAAAGTTAATTCTTGTTTACTTATTAAGTGAACAGAAAACAGAATGCATATATATCAGATTACCTCCTTCTAAAAATCCCAGTACACACACACACGTCTATTTGCTCTTTCTAAAAAGAGTGTAACTTTTCTCTCATTGTGGTTATTAAGGGACAGGTAACAAACCCCACCTTTACACAGAATGAAATTAGAGAAAATTAGAAACAATGATTTAGTATCTAATTTTAAAACAAGTTATTTTGGTTTTATGTGTTTTGGCCTTTTCTTATACTTATATCTGTGTACCTTGCATATGCAATATCCACAGAAGGCAGAAAATGGTATAAGAATTCCCTCGAACTAGGGTTGGTTATATGTGGTAACTATATGGGCATAGGAAATTAAACCAAACTCCTCTGAAAGTGCTCAGTCATTACTACAGTTCCCAATCATGTATTTATAACCCCCCATTAATTATCTAAAGGTAAATAAAGATATATATTTTGTAAAGCTTTTTATCCCTAAAGTGAATCTCAATATGTAAAAATAAAGTAAGGTATTTAGAAAATTTTAATGCAAGAACATAACAGTCACTTAGGTATTATCACCAAAATTTATCTACACTTCAAACAAATCACCCAACCACCTGAAACAACCCCCACTAAAAACTCTTTGTTTCAATTGAATGCTCATAGCACATAGGAGTAATGGAACCGTAATTCTCTGGATGCATTAGAGGCAAAAAACATACCTGCATACATTAGTTTTGATTTATTTTACTGATCTGTTAAAGGCTTCAGAGCTGATGAAGTGACATTTCTGTTCTGTTAGTGACACCCTCTTAAAATAACAAGCAGAAGATTTTATTAGTTACTTGCATCTTGAATCGTTTTTATTTATTCAAGGTATGTTAAGGAAATTTCACCAAGAGATCTGGGTGACAAATGTGCCAAACAAATGTGAACATTACAGGCTATCAGTCTGAAACTCATTTGTTCTGCAGCCACTTATAATGGCATGCTTTTAGTCAAACTACAAAACCTCAGTTGGTTCTAATATTTTTTCCTTTTTTATTACTTGAGTAATAAATATAATTGAGCACAAATATAACTAAGCTAATATTAAAACCCACTACACTCTTTTCTATGAAATCCACCTCAGGAAGTACTATATGTATCTTGAAGTTTTTGAACATAGAATAGGAACTGTTGTTATTTGTGTCAGTGTGTGGTACAACTCATTTTCAAAAGTATGTTTAGCATTAGTGAAATATGACATTCAGATGACAAAATTACAAAGTGCATTTTCAACTAACTTTCTTACTTCATTGGTATAACATTCTCCAGGTTATAACCAGGAATTTTGTAATTCTTGGAATGGAACTGTCTAAAGGAATTAAGAGGTTAATAGTAATGGGGGAGGTGAGGGTAATGAATATACTTACATAAGATACCTGAATGAAAATGGACTTTTGTGGCCGGGCGGTGGTGGCGCACGCCTTTAATCCCAGCACTCGGGAGGCAGAGACAGGCGGATCTCTGTGAGTTCGAGACCAGCCTGGTCTACAAGAGCTAGTTGCAGGACAGGCTCCAAAACCACAGAGAAACCCTGTCTCAAAAAAAAAAAAAATGGACTTTTGTGGTAGGTTGTTGAGGCAGGCTATACATTCATTACCAGCTTCCCAGACCTGAAATAATCATACAGAAACTGTATTAATTAAATCACTGCTTGGCATATTAGCTCTAGCTTCTTATTGGCTAGTTCTTATATCTTTTTTTTTTTTTTTTTATTATATATTTTTTTTTATTCTTTTTTAATTAAAATTTCCAACTGCTCCCCGTTTCCCATTTCCCTCCCCTCCTCCCACACATTGCCCCCTCCCCCCTCTCCCCTCCCCTATCCCCACTCCTCTTCTCCTCCCCCCAGTCCATTCCCCCTCCCTCTCGCTACTGAAGAGCAGTCCAAATTCCCTGCCCTACAGGAAGACCAAGGTCCTCCCACTTCCATCCAGGCCCAGGAAGGTGAGCATCAAAACAGGCTAAGCTCCCACAAAGCCAGTTCATGTATTAGGATCGAAACCTAGTGCCATTGTCCTTGGCTTCTCATCAGCCTTCATTGTCCGCCATGTTCAGAGAGTCCAGTTTCAACCCATGCTTATTCAGTCCCAGTCCAGCTGGCCTTGGAGAGCTCCCAATAGATCAGTTCCACTGTCACTGTGGGTGGGTGCACGCCTCGTGGTCCTGATTTCCTTGCTCATGTTCTCCCTCCTTCTGCTCTTCATTTGGACCTTAAGAGCTCAGACGGATGATCCAAATTGGGTCTCTGTCTCTCTCTCGATCCATCGCCAGATGAAAGTTCCTGTGCCATTTTCCTTGGCCTCTCGTCAGCTCTCATTGTCCGCCACATTCCGAGAGTCCGGTTTTATCCCATGTTTTTTTCAGTAGCAGTCCAGCTGACCTTGGTGAGCTCCCAATAGATCGGCCCCACTGTCTCAGTGGTTGGGTGCACCCCTCATGGTCCTGACTTCCTTGTTCATGTTCTCTCTCCTTCTGCTCCTCATTATAACCTTGGGAGCTCAGTCCGGTGCTCCAGTGTGGGTCTCTGGCTCTATCTCCATCCATCGCTAGATGAAGGTTCTATGGCGATATGCAAGATATTCATCAGTAAGATTATAGGATAGGTTCCTTTCAGGTTCCCTATCCTCAGGTGCCCCAATGAACTAACTGGGGACATTGCCCTGGGCATCTGGTAGCCATTCCAAGTTCAAGTCTCTTGTCACCCCTTAGGTGGCTCCCTTACCTAAGGTATGAGTTTCCCTGCTCCCCTATCCAACCTTTCTTTATCCCCATTCACCCCGATTCCCCCAGTTCCCCTCATCCTCTCCTTCACACTTTTCACTCCCCATCACCCCTCATCCCCATCCCACCCCACCCCCAAGATTCCAATTTTTTGCCCATCAGTCATGACTATTTCCCATAGCTGGGAGGATATCTATATGTTTTCCCTTGGGTTTACCCTCTTGTTTAGCTTCTTTAGGATCACAAATTATAGACTCAGTGGCCCCTATCCATAGCTAGAAACCTATTATGAGTGAGTACATCCCATGTTCTTCTTTTTGGGTCTGGGTTACCTCACTAAGGATCGTATTTTCTATTTCCATCCATTTGCATGCAAAATTCGAGAAGTCATTGTTTTTTACCGCAGAGTAGTACTCTAATGTGTATATATTCCACACTTTCTTCATCCATTCTTCCATTGAAGGGCATCTAGGTTGTTTCCAGGTTCTGGCTATTACAAATAATGCTGCTATGAACATAGTTGGACAAATGCTTTTGTCATATGATAGGGCATCTCTTGGGTATATTCCCAAGAGTGGTATTGCTGGGTCCAGGGGTAGGTTGATCCCAATTTTTCTGAGAAACCGCCACACTGATTTCCAAAATGGTTGCACAAGTTTGCAGTCCCACCAGCAATGGATGAGGGTACCCCTTTCTCCACAACCTCTCCAGCAAAGGCTATCCTTGGTGTTTTTGATTTTAGCCATTCTGACAGGTGTAAGATGATATCTCAAAGTTGTTTTGATTTGCATTTCTCTGATCGCTAAGGAGGTTGAGCATGACCTTAAGTATCTTTTGGCCATTTTAACTTCTTCTGTTGAGAATTCTCTGTTCAGTTCAGTGCCCCATTTTTTAATTGGGTTAATTATCCTTTTAAAGTCTAGTTTCTTGAGTTCTTTATATATTTTGGAGATCAGACCTTTGTCTGTTGCGGGGTTGGTGAAGATCTTCTCCCAGTCAGTAGGCTGTCTTTTTGTCTTAATGACAGTGTCCTTTGCTTTACAGAAGCTTCTCAGTTTCAGGAGGTCCCATTTATTCAATGTTGTCCTTAATGTCTGTGCTGCTGGGGTTATACATAGGAAGCGATCTCCAGTGCCCATATGTTGTAGGGTACTTCCCATTTTCTCTTCTATCAGGTTCAGTGTGTTCAGATTGATATTGAGGTCTTTGATCCATTTGGACTTGAGTTTTGTGCATGGTGATAGATATGGGTCTATTTTCATTCTTCTACAGGTTGACATCCAATTGTGCCAGCACCATTTGTTGAAGATGCTTTCTTTCTTCCATTGTATACTTTTAGCTCCTTTATCAAAAATCAGTTGTTCATAGGTTTGTGGGTTAAAATCCGGGTCTTCTATACGATTCCATTGGTCGACTTCTCTGTTTTTATGCCAGTACCACGCTGTTTTCATTACTGTAGCTCTGTAATAGAGTTTGAAGTCAGGGATGGTAATGCCTCCAGAAGTTCCTTTATTGTATAAGATTGTTTTGGCTATCCTGGGTTTTTTGTTTCTCCATATAAAGTTGATTATTGTCCTTTCAAGATCTGTGAAGAATTTTGATGGGATTTTAATGGGGATTGCATTGAATCTATAAATTGCCCTTGGTAGAATTGCCATTTTTACTATGTTGATTCTCCCAATCCAAGAGCAAGGGAGATCCTTCCATTTTCTGGTATCCTCTTCAATTTCTTTCTTCAATGCCTTAAAGTTTTTGTCAAATAGATCTTTCACTTCCTTGGTTAGAGTTACCCCAAGATATTTTATGCTGTTTGTGGCTATCGTGAAAGGTGATGATTCTCTTATTTCTCTCTCTGCTTCCAGATCCTTTGTGTATAAGAGGGCGACTGATTTTTTGGAGTTGATCTTGTATCCTGCCACATTACTAAAGGCGTTTATCAGCTGTAGGAGTTCTTTGGAGGAGTTTTTGGGGTCGCTCATGTACACTATCATATCATCTGCAAATAATGCAAGTTTAACTTCTTCCTTTCCAATTTGAATCCCCTTTATCCCCTTATGTTGTCTTATTGCTATTGCTAAAACTTCGAGAACTATATTGAAGAGGTATGGAGAGAGTGGACAGCCTTGGCGTGTTCCTGATTTTAGTGGGATGGCTTTAAGTTTCTCTCCATTTAATTTGATATTAGCTGTCGGCTTGCTGTATATAGCTTTAATTATATTTAGGTATGACCCTTGTATCCCTAATCTCTCCAAGACTTTTATCATAAAGGGGTGTTGAATTTTGTCAAATGCTTTTTCAGCATCTAATGAAACGATCATATGGTTTTTTTCTTTCAGTTTATTTATATGATGGATTACATTGATAGATTTGCGTATGTTAAACCAGCCCTGCATCTCTGGTATGAAGCCTACTTGATCATAATGGATAATTTTTCTAATGTGTTCTTGGATTCGGTTTGCCAGAATTTTGTTGAGGATTTTTGCGTCGATGTTCATGAGTGAGATTGGCCTGTAATTCTCTTTCTTGGTTGTGTCTTTGTGTGGTTTTGGTATCAGAGTTACTGTAGCTTCATAAAAGGAATTTGGCAATGACTCTTCTGTTTCTATATTGTGAAATACATTAAGGAGAATAGGTATTAGGTCTTCTTGGAAGTTCTGGTAGAATTCTGCATTGAAACCATCTGGTCCTGGACTTTTTTTGGAAGGGAGGTTTTTGATAACAGCTTCTAATTCTTCACGACTAACCGGTCTATTTAGGTTGTTCACCTGGTCCTGGTTTAACTTTGGTAAATGGTATTTATCTAAAAAAGCGTCCATTTCTTTTACATTTTCCAGTTTTGTGGCATACAGGCCTTTGTAGTAAGATCTAATGATTCTCTGAATTTCCTCTGTGTCTGTGGTTATGTCTCCCTTTTCATTTCTGATCTTATTAATTTGCAAATTCTCTCTCTGCCGTTTGATTAGTTTGGATAGGGGTTTATCAATCTTGTTGATTTTCTCCAGGAACCAGCTTTTTGATTCATTGATTCTTTCAATTGTTTTCTGTGTCTCTATTTTGTTGATTTCAGCCCTCAGTTTGATTATTTCCAGTCTTCTACCCCTTCTAGGTGAGTCTGCTTCTTTTTTTTCTAGAGCTTTCAGGTGGGCTGTTAAGTCTCCAATGTGTGCTTTCTCTGTTTTCTTTAAGTGGGCAGTTAGTGCTATGAACTTTCCTCTCAGAACTGCTTTCATAGTGTCCCATAGGTTTGAGTATGTTGTTTCTTTATTTTCATTGTCTTCAAGGAAGAGTTTAATTTCTTTCTTTATTTCTTCCTTAATCCAGGAATGGTTCAGTAGTTGACTATTCAGTTTCCATGAGTTTGTAGGCTTTCTGGGGGTAGCATTGTTGCAGAATTCTAGCTTTAATCCATGGTGATCTGATAAGATACAGGTGGTTATTAATATTTTTTTGTAACTGTGGATGTTTGCTTTGTTACCGAGTATGTGGTCGATTTTTGAGAAGGTTCCATGAGCTGCAGAGAAGAAGGTATATTCTTTCCTATTTGGGTGGAATATTCTATAGATGTCTGTTAAGTCCATTTGATTCATTACCTCCATTAATTCTCTTATTTCTCTGTTAGGTTTCTGTCTACTTGACCTGTCCATTGGTGAGAGAGGAGTATTAAAGTCTCCTACTATTAATGTGTGCGGTTTGATGGCTGCCTTGAGTTTTAACAATGTTTCTTTTACGTACGTGGGTGCTTTTATATTAGGGGCATAGATATTCAGGATTGAGACTTCATCCTGATGAATTGTTCCTGTTATGAGTAGAAAATGTCCCTCTCCATCTCTCCTGATTGATTTAAGTTTGAAGTCAACTTTGTTAGAAATTAGTATGGCCACCCCTGCTTGTTTCTTAGGTCCATTTACTTGATAAGCCTTATCCCAACCCTTTATTCTGAGTAGATGCCTGTCTTTGTGGTTGAGGTGTGTTTCTTGTAAACAGCAGAATGTTGGATCCTGTTTTCGTATCCAATCTCTTAGTCTGTGCCTTTTTATAGGAGAGTTGAGTCCATTGACATTAAGTGATATTAATGACCAGTGGTTGTTAACTCCGGTCATTTTTTAAGTTGGAAATTTTGTGTGTTCCCCTTCTTTGTGTTGCGCTGGTGAAGGGTCTCTAGTTGTCTGAGATATTGTGGTCATTGTTGGACTCCTTGGTTAGTGATTTTCCTTCTATTACTTTCTGTAAGGCTGGATTTGTGGCTACGTATTGTTTAAATTTGTTTTTATCCTGGAAAATTTTGTTTTCTCCATTTATAGTGAACGAAAGCTTGGCTGGGTATAGTAGTCTGGGCTTGCATCCATGGTCTCTTAGTTTCTGCAGTACATCTATCCAGGACCTTCTGGCTTTCATGGTTTCCATAGAGAAGTCAGGTGTAAGTCTGATAGGTTTACCTTTATAAGTAACTTGGCCTTTTTCCTTTGCTGCTCTTAGTATTCTTTCTTTATTCTGTATGCTTTGTGTTTTGATTATTATATGGCGAGAGGATGTTTTTTTTTGATCCAGCCTATTCGGTGTTCTGTATGCTTCTTGAATCTTCATAGGTATATCTTTCTTTAGGTTGGGAAAGTTTTCTTCTATAATTTTATTAAATATATTTTCTGGACCGTTGAGCTGCGCTTCTTCTCCTTCTTCTATTCCTATTATTCTTAGGTTTGGTCTTTTTATTGTGTCCCATATTTCCTGAATGTTTTGTGATGAGAATTTGTTGGCCTTGCTGTTTTCTTGGATCAGCGTGTTTATTTTCTCTATGGTATCTTCAGAATCTGAGATTCTTTCTTCTATCTCTTGTATTCTGTTGGTTATGCTTGCTTCTGTAGTCCCTATTCGTTTACCTAGATTTTCCCTGTCCAGCTGACCTTCTGTTTGTGTTTTCTTCTTTGCCTCCATTTCAGTTTTTAAGTCTTGCACTGTTTCCATTATCTGTTTGATTGTTTTTCCTTGGTTTCCTAGGGTATCATTCACTGATTTACTCAATTCTTCAAACTTTCTGTTATACTTCTCATCCATTTCTATAAGGGCATTTTTTACATGTTGTTTAAGGGCGTCAATCACTTTCATACAGTCAATTTTATCTACTTCTTCATGATTAAGGTGTTCATGTCCACCTGTTGGGAGGTCGCTGGGTTCTGGTGGTTTCATATAGTTTTTCAGATTGTTAGGTGAATTCTTGCATTGGCGCCTGCCCATCTCTTTCTCCGAATGCTCCCCTCTGGATCTTCTTTTACCGGATCAGGTCTCCTTGCCTACTGATGTACCTTCCCAGTGATGGCTCTCTGCAGTGCTAGTCTCCTGGTGTTATAGTGATGTCTCTCCTTGCTTGTTGCAGGCAGGCCAGTGAGACAAAGGAGGTCTCGCCTGCCTACTTGCCCTGAGGATTTGCCCCCAGCGCCAGACAGACTGAGCTGGATGGTGTTATGTGCCCAAAGAGGAAAGGGGACAGAAGGAAGAAGGGTTCTGGATGCAAGCTGGGTGGGACAAGAAGAGGGAGGCAGTATGGGGGGGTAGAGCCCCTGCAGGGAGCCCGGGGAGTAAAGGGAGGGGGATGAGGGACTTCAGAGTTCCCTGTCCAGGGCTGCTTCTGCCGCCACTGGTCACAAACTCACCGCCCTGCTGTCTCTCCTGGTGCCGAGATCAGATCTCCGTGCAGGTTGGGTAGTTCGTAAACAAAGCGCCTACCTTGGTTGGTGCAGGCGGGCCAGTGAGACAAAGGAGGTCTCGCCTGCCTACTTGCCCTGAGGGTTTGCCCCCAGCGCCAGACAGACTGAGCTGGATGGTGTTATGTGCCCAAAGAGGAAAGGGGACAGAAGGAAGAAGGGTTCTGGATGCAAGCTGGGTGGGACAAGAAGAGAGAGGCAGTATGGGGGGGTAGAGCCCCTGCAGGGAGCCCGGGGAGTATAGGGAGGGGATGAGGAACTTCAGAGTTCCCTGTCCAGGGCTGCTTCCGCCGCCACTGGTCACAAACTCACCGCCCTGCTGTCTCTCCTGGTGCCGAGATCAGATCTCCGTGCAGGTTGGGTAGTTCGTAAACAAAGCGCCTACCTTGGTTGGTGCAGGCGGGCCAGTGAGACAAAGGAGGTCTCGCCTGCCTACTTGCCCTGAGGGTTTGCCCCCAGCGCCAGACAGACTGAGCTGGATGGTGTTATGTGCCCAAAGAGGAAAGGGGACAGAAGGAAGAAGGGTTCTGGATGCAAGCTGGGTGGGACAAGAAGAGAGCTAGTTCTTATATCTTAAACTAACCAATTTCTATTAATCTGTATATTGCCACATGGCTGTGGCTTACTGGTGAGGTTCTGTTCAGTGTCTGTTTCCAGCAGAGGCTCCATGGCTTCTTACTGACTTGCCTTCTTTCTCACAGCATTCAGTTTAGTTTCCCCACCTAGCTCTGTTCTGCCCTGCTATAGGCCTAAAGCAGTTTCTTTATTTATCAATGGTAATCACAACATACAGAGTGGAATCCCACACCATAGCCCCCTTTCTGTCAAAATGAAAAGGAAGGTTTTAATTAAATGGTGTGGCAAGTCCTTCTGTATGTGTGTTGCTTTTATTGGTTAATGAATAACAACACTGTTTTGGGTAGAATATCCCTTGGTGGGGAAAACTGAACTGAATGCTGGGAGAAAGAAGGCAGAATCAAGGAGATGCCAGAGGGGAAAGATATAAGCTGGCAACTGGAACCTTGCTGGTAGGTCATGAGCCTTGTGGTAAAACATAAAATAATGAAAATGGGTTAATTCTAGATGTAAGAGCTAGCTAGTTATATGCTTAAGTGATAGCCCAAGCAGTGATTTTAATAATATAGTTTCTTTGTGACTATTCCAAGAGTCTGGGTGGCCAGGAATGAACAAGTGGCCTCCCTACAACAGTAGGTTGATTTCCGAAGTGGTTCTATAAGTTTACATTACCACCAGCAATGGGTAAGTGTACCCCTTATTCCACATCCTCTCCAGCATAAGCTATCACTGGTGTTTTTGATCTGAGCAATTTTAACAGCTGTAAGGTGGTATTTCAGAGTTGTTTTGATTTGCATTTCCCTGATGGCTAAGGATGTTGACTATTTCATTAAGTGTCTTTTGGTCATTTGAGATTCTTCTGTTGATAATTCTCTGTTTGGTTCTGTAGCCCATTCTTAATTAGGTTATTTACAATTTTGATGTATAATTTCTTGAGTTCTTTATATATTTTGGAGATCAGTCCTTTGTCTGATGTGGGGTTGGTGAAGATCTTTTTCCATTAAGTAGGCTGCCTTTTTGTCTTATTGTTTTTGCTTTACAGAAACTTCTCAGTTTCAAGAGGTCCCATTTGTTTATTGTTTCTCTCAGTGTCTGTGTTACTGGGGTTAGACAGTTTTGGTTTTAAACAGATATTTTCTGTACATGTATGACCTTATGCATCTATATAAAATTTAATGCTTTCAAACTAATGAAAATGTATGGTATTTGTCTTTCTGATGTTAATACAATTAATATGAATTCTTCAGTTGTATTCATTCTCCTGCAAATGATGTGACCTCATTCTTCATTATTACTGCAGACATATCCATTGTGAACATAAGCCCATTTTTTTCATTTCTCTATTGATGGATACCAAGACTGATTCCAAAGACATTGTGAAAGTGTTGTATTAAACACTAATGTGAAAGTGTAAGCATTAAACATACTAATAGAAATGTGAAAAATTGGTAAGTTTCTTTTGATCATATTAGTATTGTTATTTTCAACACTATTGCAAAACAATGTTATCATTAAAGAACTATCAATCTACTACATTCATATCTTGATTTTTATTAGTAGAATTTTTCAAAATATAAGCTTTACCAACTCATATTCTTTTCTATGACTAACTATTGATAAACCCCTTTTACTTATTAATTAATTAATTTAGGTTTTTTTTTTTTAAAAAAAACAGCATTTCATGTAGCTTTGGAGCCTGTCCTAGAACTAGCTGTTGAATACTAGGTTGGCCTCAAACTCACAGAGATCTGCCTACCTCTGCTTCCCACTGCTGAAATTATGCCACTACAAACTGTTCTTTTTGAAATTACTTTTATTTATGTATGTGTGTGTGAGAGAAGTAGATAGAGTGAGTGAGTGAGAGAGAATGTGTCATATATATGTATAGTTGCTTACAGAGGCCATGGATGTTGGGAAACAAACTCTTATCCTCTAGAAGAGCAGCAAGCGTTCCTAACAGCTGACCCATCTTTCCAACCCTTACAATTATGTTTTTTCTCATCTTTCTTGTAATATAATGCATATAAAATTAATGGAAAGTGTCCAGAATCTACAGAAAAGATAGTCATACCAGGTCCTTTTAATAATAGATTAATGCATGAATTTTGCTTACTGTTATACTTTGTCTAGTTTTGTGGTCCATTAGCTTTCACAGCTAGTGGCACTTTTAGGTGTGAACAATTTCATCAATTAGAATGTAAATGGGGAAATTATTAAATTATGAATTACAACTAAATGGTGATTCATAGGGATCCCATGTATCAGCTTTCCTTTTAATCATATTTGTGGCTTAAAATGTTAAGTAAATGACTCTAAAAAGATATTGACACATGTTGGATTATTTCTAAAGATACAAAATTAAAAGTTTTAAAGTAAAATTCCAGGCACTATAGTTTATAAGTTCAAAAATCCAGTCATTGCTTTCTTTTCCATGTCACGAACTTGGGACTGAGAATGGAATGTTCTATGGACTACCATGATTCAGTCTTTCCTTTCAGCAATTCTGGTTTCAGAAAAGTCAATCTCTTTTTTTTCTTTACCTTTTTGACATGTACACAATGTCTATACCTGTAGCATTTTTTTCATTTCTCCTCCCTTTTCCAGGGTAAATTGGAAGCAGATATTGTGGGGCACTTGACATTTTAAAACCATGCTTTGCTTCTGGTATGAATGGAGTGGGCTCCATAGTCAATGAAATCTCCAGCATACTTCAAATTCTGCCATGAAATCATAAAATGAGGAATATCTACACAAAAGAAGACAGATATCTTTAAAACGGTTGGGAAGAAAATTAAATGGCCCCAGAGTAGTATGGATTATATCTTTGCAAAGGTAAAGTAGAAAGGTTAAGGATCATATACAGTAGCTTTTAAGAAGTTTAATAAATCAATATTTTAATTCTTACATAAAACATCTAATAGTACAGAGTGTGTATTATAACAGTTGTCAGGGAAAATATATATTTACTTTATTGCGAAGCATAACAAATTTATAAGACTTACCTTTTTCTTAGCAACTTCAGCTCTAAAGACCACTTCTTATTTTCAGGGTTGATTGTATGTGGTTTTGAAAAGGCATTTTTATCATTTCCACACATATCAGCTTTTTTGTTGCTGTTAGGAAATTGGCTATTGCATTTCTATTTATATTAAGAAAATGCTTGAATTCACTCATCAACCAAATCCTGAAAGATAAAAAATATGTATGTAATTCTTGTTATCATATCAATATCATTCAGTTAGGAAATGACACTGACCACCAAATACTCACCCAAAAGATATAGTATATCTTTGTCTCCAACCAAAGTCTTTGCTGAAGACCTTCCTAATGAAACAGCAACAGACTTAATATTAAGATCCTAGATGATTTTATCCACTGTCTCTATAGTCATAGAGGCACTGTCACTTATTGTCATAAGTGACTTAATCTATTTTTATTAATTTGTTGATGATTAACTTTCTGTCATTCTAGTGTTACAGTATATACATAGGACTCAGTGACAAATAATAGTTAACAAGACAACGGCTTGCTCTTGAGGAGATGAAAGCAAAAGACAATGGACCATATAATAGTCTCTATCTCAGTATGCATTGTTTCTGTGTAAACAGGTAGTGTAGCATCTTTCTTGGGGAAAAGGAGAAATGTCACAGTGTTCTAAAATAGAAATGACCTCTACAAGAGTTGAAAAGGAGCCTCAAATAGAGGAAGAACTAAAATAACCAAAGGGATAAGAAATCACAATGAATGCAGGGAACTGTGAGCACAGATGAATTCTGGACCCCAAGTTTAGAGGATGAGATTACATATAAGATTGTAGAGGTTTGATAGGCCACATCATAGGGCTTCAATCACTACCCCACGTCATCTGGGTTTTCTTTTTTAGATGACCAATAGTAGTGAACTTGAGGGATTTACAGGTCACAAAACTGAATATCTGAGACAGAATTAATGTTTTAGTGTGGTTTATGATGATAAGTTCCTTAGATGCTGTAGTAACATATGGGTAACTGCTTTTTGTTGAATGATGGTGGTAGCCTATTGGGATAATAGATTAATGATAGAATGTCAAAGAGTGTGAGGAGAGCTTCATGCTGCTGTCATTGAGAAATAGACAAGTAAAACATTCACACATCCAATCAAATGATAAGATAAACAATGAGTCAGTGCTTTTTAAAGTTAGGGAACATTGAAAATGCTCATCTCTCCTGAGAAGGATTATGTTCTTTCTTTATTTGACAATGCAAATATACAATTTAGGTAGATGGCTGTCCTTTCAAGGCTTGAATGGAGAAATCTAATATATTGGAAGATATTAGTTGGATAAATTGACTTGGGAACTAAAAATAATTAATTGCTATAGAATAATCTTTGGTACCCTGTGAAAATATGTATTTGATAAGGTGCATTCTGGTTGATTTAATACAAGAACTGAAAAAAAAATACAAGAGCTGACTTGCTGGTAGCTAGGCAGGTGGTAAAGACAGGACAGCCAGACAGAGGACATTGGCAGGAAGAAGGGTAGAGTCTCAAGAGTCTTGAGAGATGCAGAGCAAAGCAAGATAAACTTACCATCTTGAAAGAAGATACAGCCACATGGCAGAGGGTAGATAAGAAAAATGTGTAATTTTAAAATGTAAGAGTTAGCTAGTAACCAGCCTGAGCTATTGGACAAGCATTTATTATTAATAATAAATCTCTGAATGGTTATTTGGGAGGATTTGCTGAGACACAGAAAAACTATACCTATAATTAATGGAATGAGGTGACTAGTGATCAAGAACTGAGCCTTTGTTTTGTGAAAAACAGTGAGATGGGGAAGGAGAAATGTTGATGGAGGCTGCTCATTCATTTCTCGGTCACCCAGACCCAAAATAATTACACAGAAACTGTATTAATTACATCACTGCTTAGCCAATAGCTTATACATATTGCTTGCTAACTCTTATATCTTAAATTAACCTATAATTCTTGTTTGTGTTAGTCACATGGGCTTGGTACATTTTATCATTGAGACATGCTCATCATACTTCCTCTGAATTTAGGCAATAACTGCAGACTAATCCTTTCCTCTTCCCAGAATTCTCCTATTCCTGTTGCCCTGCCTATACTTCATGCCTGGCAACTGGCCAACCAGAGTTTTATTAAACCAATACAAGTGACAAATCTTCATAGGGTTCAGGGCCATTATCCCACAGAGAAAAGTTTCAAAGTTTCATTTGTAACTTTTGTTTCTGAGTTACCTCCAAGGAAAGATGGAATTTCTGAAAGTGCTTAAGAGAAATAAGCTAAGAAAGTAGACATGAATTCAGCCAAGAGTTAATTTAACTGACAGTTCTGTGTGTGCAGTTGTGCTAATGATAAAAATTAGCTAAAATAAAACCAAGCTATCTTGATTTCAAGAAAGGCAAAGTGTTTGCCTAACAGTATGTCACAAAAAAAGGATCACTAAATTGCTAAGCGCTGCTTTCATTTGCTGCCTGCTGTCATTCTATGTCCCTATCTATTGGAAAGTTCCAGAAGGCATCCTAAACTACTTTCTGTAGTGCTTATTTCAGAAATGTCACTGAATCTCTATCTTCTTTATACCATCTTTCCTAGAATCTGAGATAAACCCTTGCTTGGTCCTAGACAGCAATGTAACTGACTTTGAACACAGATGGGCAATGAAACAATGAAAAAATGATTATAAATATTCTGTCTACATAAAAAATCAGAGTGCACCCAATATTACAGTTGCTAAGTGTAAGAAATAATGTTTACAAAATTAAATGGCTTTTACAAAGGTGATTTATTAATTGAAGTGCTCTCATATCAACCCACTTAATAGTTCAGGTTGGCTATTAGAACCAAATCCTGCCTGGTGATATTGAGTAGCCAGCTGCTCACATCATGATGAACATGACTTTCCCGAGGTTTGACAGTGCACTTGAGCACATAAGTTCTTACTCCCAGAGCCCCTAACATTCTATTTCTGTCTCTCTTGAGGCTCAGATGACAATCATGATAAATTATATCACACTGTGAGGTGGTTTGTGATGAAAACACATTTCCACTGGGAACTGGAATATAACCTCCAAACTCATGCTCTGACAAAACATTTAGAAATGTGCACTTGTGTCTGTTTTCCTTTGTCTTTATCACAAATGAAAACAAAGCCAGTTAACTCCTCCAAACCTCACTGAAAGTGCAGAACAGTAATACTTTCTTACAAAAGTCATAGAATTTCTATTACTTTATATGTCCACATTCCTGTCTGTATTTTTTATCTTATAGTCCTCTTTATATATATAGCTATTATAGTCTAGATCTTAATTTTTACTTTTTAGTACTTAATTATTTTATGGGTATGAATATTTTGCCTACATATATCTCTGTGTACCACATACATGTTTATGAAGGCCAGAAGAGGGTGTCCAATACTCTTGAAGTGTAGTTACACAAGGTTGTAAATTGCCATGTGGATGATGGGAATAGGCCCCAGGTTCTCTGCAAAAGCAAAAAGGAAAAAAGTATTCTTAATCACTGAGCTAAATCTCCAAATCTATATGGTCTGGATCATAAGTGTTCTATGAATGATAATAAAGTCACCTGATAAATTCTTACTTGTGACTTGTTGTGGTATTAGGAATAAGTGGAACTTTTAAGATTTAGAGCCCAGTGGAAGAAAGTAAGGGCATTGATGGTATGTCTTTGACTTTGAAAGGACTGCCAGGAATCTTGCTCAGTCTCTTTCTTTCTTTGGTTCACTGAAACCACTGGATAATCAGTCTTCCTCTGCCATACATGTTTGTTCTGATGGACTGCTACACTGTAGGCCAAGCAAACATTTAACAAAACCTTGAGCCAAAATAGTTCCTTTTTGTGAGTTGATTATCTCATGTGTTTTTGTCATAATAACAGTAAGTTGACAAATACACTACTCATATTTTTAACGATTATTATTCAATTTTAAAATATGCAAAGAATTTAAATGGAAAAAGAGTTATAGTGTAAAGCAGCAACATGATTTTATTTTTAAAATAATGGAAAGTTTTCTCTTGGAAACAAGAAGTTTTTTGCACATAGACCATAGTGGTATATGCATATTGATAAGATTATTTTTATCTGAAGGACAAAAGCACTTTATTGCCTGAAAATGGAGGTATTTTAGCATAAATTGGATAATCAGAGAATTTGTAAATTAATCCTGCTGTTTTGTCAAAGTGAACAAGATAACCACTTCAAACGAGAAACACAATGACCTGCCATGAGCACATTTTTCTTTTGCTTTTGGTCATTTAAACAAGAGGCATTCTTATCTTCCTCTCTCCTGAGTCTCCTCAAAATGTTAGGCCCATAACTTCCCTGAAATTTTGCACATCAGTAAGTAAATTTTGACAGCTCTGGAAATGGGAAAATCTCAGTGTAAGATGAAGCTGCCTGTTAGACTAGTATTAATTCCCACACAGTGTCTCACAGTAAAGATTCCCATATTAGCAGCTCTTAAAGTCAAGACAAAGTTTGTGTGAATATTCTGTGAGTGTGAAAGCAGTATGGACATTCCGTGAGCCATTAGAAGGTGCAGGTTATAGTTGCTAGATGTGGTTTCCTGACCTGCTTACCATTGGTTCTCAACCTGGGGTTATGACCCCTTTGGGGTCATGTATCAGATATCCTGCATATCAGATATTTACAGTATGATTCATTATGGTGGCCAAATTACAGATTAAATTAGAAATAAAATTAATTTATGGTCAGGGTCACCACAGCATAAGCAACTGTATTAAAGTGATGCAACATTAGGGAGATTGAGAACCACAAGCTTGTTTGACTATTTATTGATTGACTATTCTTCCATTGTGTGTTTGTTCTTAACTGGCTATACTGCATGAATACTCGGGGTTTACAAAGATATGGATTCCTTAGATCTCACTCCTCTGAAGTAAAAAAATGTTTAGGGTTATTTGTTTTTTCCCTGTCATGTCACTTTTATCTTGATAAGCTGAATGATACCGAATCCCCTGGAATATGACTGAGGGCCTATTGGCATTCAAGTAAATATACATTTAATTGGCATTTAAAAATTCAAGAAATTATTTTAATAACTAAAAAAGGGTCAAGGATTATAAACAAGGAAAAACAATTATGAATGAGGCAGAAAGGTAAAAAACCAAAGTATTAGTGAGAAAAATAATATGAAATATGAGTTATGAAGGATGGTGAACATAGTTTGATAATGTTTGCTACTGAACCCTATGATGAAATTCTACTACTAAGGACTACAGGAAGTGGAGATATATAGAGGGCCTTAACTTGAAAGAATAAATTGAGTCAAAATGAGGTTGTTATGGTAGGATATAGTCTTGTCAAATGTGAGTTCTTCCAAGGAAAAATTTGGACACAGACATTTAGAAAAGGAAGATGATATGAAGGCATGGAGAAAATGACCATCTGCAAGTCTAGGGAAACCACCTTGCCAGTGTCATGACATTGGATACACAACCTCCCAATCGTAATAAAATAGATTTCTTTTGGTTTTGTTTTTGAGCCACCTAGTCTCTGGGTTATTATAGAAATTTATAAAGTATTACTTTATTAAAAGAAAACTAATAAAGTATTAGATTTGAAAACCCAGTAAAAGAAAGTTGCTAAGTAACATACTTCTACCATTATAGTAACTATGTAGTAGAAATTAATTTTCTAGACTGTAAGGGTCTAGAAATTTATTTCTCAGAGAAATAGAGTGACCCAATGAATACCTGATGCATACAAACATACATGCACGCACACACACACACACACACGAGAGAGAGAGAGAGAGAGAGAGAGAGAGAGAGAGAGAGAGACAGAAGACTAAAGTCAAATGGGAATCGCTTTTATGATTAGAGGCAAGGATTTAAATATTAAGAGAAATTACAATAGTGATGATGATGGTGATGATGGTGGTGATATCAGGTTCTTATTTTGACCCTCTTTGGGTAATGCACAGCCTTAAGTGTACTTCTCTGTTTTCAGGGTATTTTCTGCTATGGTTGTGAATCTGAAGCTCAGAGAAGTTAAGTCTTTTATTCACTGAAACTCTCACAGCTAGAATTTTCAACATAAATGTATCTGAGCTCAAGCTTAAAACTTCCATGAGCCAACAGAATTGTGTGGACACCTGCTGTTTCTGCAATGGGTGATGGATTTGTTCAAAGGATCAACCAACCTCAAGAAAGGTTATTTCTGTTCCATATGGCTCATCAAAGTTCCTGTTTTATATTAGACATTGAAATCTTTTGATAGTTCTGAAATTCATTACAGTCCATCATGCTATTCTGGAGACTTTGACACTTAAGTCTAAATACATTCCTTTGGCCTAAATATTTCAGATTATTATGAATTTGCTTTTGTCCCTCCAACCTTGCTCAGTCACATGGAGAGAAGCTCACATTAGACTCTTCCTAATCCTCACAGTTCTAAAATAGAAGGAACTGTTGCTAAGGTCTCTCCAAGGTCATAGCCAAATATATGAAACAGTCAGGAGGGCCACATATTGATTTGCATAAAATATGCCCCAAATTTGCATTCAAATGGATTTTAATCTGCATAAAAGTCTATTATTATGTCTTAAGAGTATAAATTTTCTAATTGTTCTTCATTTCAAGCTGTCACTTATTTTTCTGTGTGTAGCCACACCCCCTCACTTCTTTCAGTCCTTGCCAGGATTTCTACATTCTGTGGAAAGCCTTCTTGGCTGATGTAACCAAGGCATACTGAAGATTTGGGCATCGTTTACATGGAGAGCTCACCCCAAGAATTCCCCATCATTTTCTTTATTTAGTGTTTGTGTGTGTGTGTTGGCATGCAGCCAGAAGACAACTCTTGGAAGTCTATTTTCTCCTTATACACTTGGATCCAAGGATTGAACTTTGATCCTCAGGATCATGAAGCAAGCTTCTTTACCCATTTTTCCATCTTGCCTGCCCTGCCCATCCATTCTTTTTCACCACCAGAATGCCCATTGCAAGCTTATCTTTTTTTTCTGACAAATGCTCTTTCTCCTTAGTGATTGCTTTCTATTGCTGACAAAGATAAATGGTACAGACAGAGCGACAAAGCAGACTTGAAGGTTAAGGAAATAAAAGAAAGACAATGAGCTCAACTCTTACACACCAAATCGTGGTGAACTTTAGGTGCAGGATGAAATGGGGGAAATTGCTGGTGATATTATGGGAAATTGATTGGTAAGATTATACCCTGTATATTCTTACTAGGAAAGCTGGACTAAATTCTCTAATAGGAAACAGTAGTTCTAACCTAAAGACTGTTTTTCTGCAATGACTCTCAGATCTTCTACTGTTTCTCAGTTGTCCATTTGGGAAGAAGCTGGAGGATAGAAAAAGAATTTACAATCATAAGTTTTCTAAAATTATTCTGTGGAAAGGGCTGCCATGACTGTAGATCAGGAATAAACCTAATCATATTTAGGTAGGCTAAAGATCTCAGTCCATCAGGTAGAAGTATAATCATTGGCAATTTTATTTATAGATGTCAATCTCATGCCTTTGTCTTCCCTCATAGTATCCCTCTTCTTTAACACCTGTGGTCTGTAGGGCTTCCTATTTTTATTTTATTAATGCAGTAGATGGTGAAAATCCCATGAAGTCATTCAAGTCATAGCATCTGTCAGGTATGGAATTCAAAGAAAGTAGCTGCTTTTCAACACAGTGTACCTTATAAGATTACTTCATGAAAATAACCTACCTATCAATTAACTCTGATTGGGAGCTGGTTCACTTTAAATATGGAAGAAAGATCTTGCATCTTTTCCCCCCTTAGTTTTCTTTTTTTTCTTTTTTTCTTTCTTTTTTTTTTTTTTTTTTTTTTTGGTTTTTCGAGACAGGGTTTTTCTGTGGCTTTGGTGCCTGTCCTGGAACTAGCTCTGTAGACCAGGCTGATCTCGAACTCACAGAGATCCGCCTGCCTCTGCCTCCCGAGTGCTGGGATTAAAGGCGTGTGCCACCATCGCCCGGCTTCCCCCTTAGTTTTCAAAAGAAAATCTTTAAAGTTTATTCTTTTAACCTTCTTTTTTATTGCTTTATAAATAATACCATTCAAAATTTCCACTTCCTCCCCTCCTCCCATTTCCCTCTCGCTCCCCCATTCACCCTCTCCCCTCTCCCTCCAGTCCTAAGAGAGGGCAGAGTACCCTGCCCTGTGGGAAGTCCAAGGCCCTCCCGCTCCATCCAGGCTTAGGAAGGCGTGCATCCAAATAGACTAGGATCCCAAAAAGCCAGTACATGCAGTAGAGACAAATCCCAGTGCCATTATCATTGGCTTCTCTACCTGCCCCAATTGTCACCCACATTCAGAGGGTCCAGTTTGATCCCATGATCATTCATTCCCAGTCCAACTGGATTTGGTGAGCTCCCATTAGATCAGGCACACTGTCTCAGTGGGTAGACCCCTCGTGGTCCTGACTTCCTTGCTTATATTCTCCCTCCTTCTGCTCTTCAGCTAGACCTTGGGAGCTCAGTCCAGTGCTTTGATGTGGGTCTCTGTCTTTATTTCCATCTGTTGCCGGACTAAGGTTCTATAGTGGTATTCAAGATAGTCATCAGTGTGGCTATGGGGCAAGGCCAGTTCAGGCACTCTCTCCTTCACTGTCTGCTGATTTTCATAAAGCAATGATTTTGCATGATTTCTAGAGTGGAGTAACTGTGTTGAGTCAATGGTGAAACATTGGGAGACTTGAGATGCCTTATGGTCTAGTTCTTCCATTCCATATTAGTGACCTTGGGGACGTTAACTCTCGTGTGGTTGAAGGTCCTCATGCTTACAAAATGGATAATACAGAATTGTAGCATCATTAAATTTTATGAGGAAATGGCATATGAACAGCCTTTAAACACTTCCTGTGCATAGAGAACCACCTGAAGAGCACAAGCAATCATAATTCACTTTCTGGCTTCTCACTGATTCTAAATCTCCTACTTTATTATGATGAATAGATTTTTATTAAAACCTCATTAAGTCATCCAGAGTGTTTGAATTAATTAGAAACTTTGGCTAGTTATAGGACTGCAGGAAGAGTGATGTGTGAACGATGGTTAAAAACACTTCTGAGTTTTCCTCATTCTACACTGCAGGTTAAGTGTTACTTCTTTTATCTTAAAATTCTCATAGCATATGGTGAATGTACCTGTTCTTCAGCAATCTGATTGTTAGGTTGTCTAGTCTTTGCTTTGTGATGTTTCTGAGAACAAGACAAAATGAACATCTGTTTCTTTATACAACTACTGCCTTTTTATTGATTTTTTTCCTTATTCATTCTCTTTAGTTTCTTTTCTTAATAGATGACACAGTCAGGCTCACAGCATTTACACTTGCATGTTCATATCTTCAGAAAAATGTTCCATGCCATTACAGTATATAGAAGTCATCCAATACATTCCATTGTCCACTGCAGACTCTTAGTTTCTTTTTTCTCCCATTCTAGGATATTCTGCTAACCATTTGCCTCATTAATTCTACACTCTGTTAGATATTCCTACATAAATAAAGAAAAATCATGCCTTTATTATTTATACCTACTTGCTCCTTGCAAAGCCACATAAAAGTTTTGTCTTCTATGTATAGGAGTGGTTGAAAAATTTACCATACTTTCTAGATTTACATACTAAATTATATTTAAGTGCATAAGATAAAGTTTTTTTGATTATTTGGACACTGTCATGCCTATTTATAACTTTAAATAAACCAAATTATCAAAATTGGCTTATCTGCCCATGGAGAATTTGAAGAGTGTACCAGTTTTCTTTCTTTTCTTTACAAATGCCAGCTTCTTTTATTTGTGATCTTTTGGAGGAACAAAGTGACTAACATACATGCCAATCTTTAATATAAACAGTTCAAAGCATCTCAAAGCAAGCAGATTTACATCTCAATTGTTGTAATAATTCTGAATGCTTTGTTTGCTTTTGCATATGTGATCTGTTAATTTCTTCTGCTGAACTGAAACACAAATGTAAAAGGGGTTATCAAGTAGTAACCGCTGTCATTCAGCCTCTCTGTAGATAATTTGGGCACTGTTCCAACAGATCATAATCTGCAAGGTAATAGCTCTGCTTCCACTTTTCCCAGCTGTTCTTTCTAGTGGGGACAGCTGTGATTGTTACACTTGGAAACTTCATCCTTGGCAGAGCAGGAGATGCAGTCTGAAAACATGGTTTTTTGTTTATGAGTTTCTTCTACATGGCAAACTTACGTTGGGAATCAAAACAGGAGCAACACATTGTTATCTGGTTGACAAGAAGGCCTATTAGAAACTGGAGGCAGTTAATCCCACTAAATACTCACACCTTTGAATTTCCTTTAGAGTGAGCCATTTGTGTCATACCTTTTAAAATCCTTTTGTCTTCTAAGAAAAAACAAGAAGAAGAAAGAAAAAAAATGTATTTAAGGGCATAAACACATAACCAAACCAGTACTCTGTCATGAGAGTTAAGAGCAACTCAGAACTTCTTGCTACATTCTCTTGATAGCTATTTCTAGTCAGAATTCAAGTTCCTTTTGTAACGGACACCAAGTGAGGAAGACATCTGGATTTGATTACAAGTATCTACAGTACAACAATACCCTTGCTAAGCTTTTCTTTATTAGAATCCTGGCCACCAACAGGACAAACAGTCAAAAATTGGCCTCATTAGAATCAAGTTCTCCCAGCTGATTCTGGGAGTAATTAATACTCAAAATGAACACATTTCCTTAAATGATCAAAAGTAGAAGAAAGTTGATTCAAATCTGAGTATCTTTTTAATTGTAATAATATTGCATTGAGGAATAATTGCTATGAAGTAAATCATAAAATGGCTTTAGCCAACTTACATGAAGTTAGATACCCAACTTCAGGAGCATTATATATCACCCAGTGCAGTTATCTTACTGTAGTTTTATTTTATATTCTTATATTTTTTCCAAGGACTTTTTATGTTTTAAACCATTTGTTTATCTTATTTCAAAATAGTCCAATCTTCTCTTCCATGAGAATAGCAGAAATCTTGAATAGAAATTTCTTATAAAATGAAACATGTTCTAAATTCAAACATGCTGGACACTGTTAATGACTTCTTGTATTTTTTTTTCATTTATTTTTCTAGACTTTTGGCCTTAGAACACTCGAACTGAAGTTTGAGAATCTTCCTGAATGCTTATCCACTCACTGAAGATATTTCAATTTGCATAAAGCTGACATCCCATCAAATTCTAGCCTACCTCCTATCAAGAACATTTTTTCTTAAAGTGATTTTCCCTTTTGGTTTTGGTTTCTACTGGTGTAAATTTTCTTGGCTCAGTCACTAAGGTTTTAAATCTAGGTTATGATTGCCTGTCAACTTCTTTCTAGGCTCTCTGCTCCTTAAGTACCAGAATTGCCATTCTTTATTCTCCTATGCCTGATGCAGCTTCTGCCACACTAGAGTTGTTGAATAAACATTTTTAGAATAAATGAATATATATATTTTAACCTTTACTTGCTCTGCTACTCTTCCTATGACTAAAGAAATTGAATATGTGATCAAAGAGTTTGAATGCAAAAATAAAAATGTATTGAAAGAGCAATCTTTGGGTCCCAGTCCCTCTCCATCTGTACAGCCCTCCCTTCCACACTAAGTTGGGCAACTGTGGTCATCAGTTCTTTATGCTGCCTTCCAGTTTTATTGGTTAGGTGTAATATATTCAAAACTGTACACCAATATTCTTACTTTGCATGTAGCAAATGCAAATTATCTCATAATATTTTAACACTTGTGTGTTCTTTGAAGTGTTTTGAAGATAAATATTGTTACATTTGAATACAAATTTTAAAGTCAAAGCATTACTTGTGGGGTTGAATCTTTCCTTCTACTGTTCAGTTGTGCACTGCTGCAAGCATCCTTATCTGCTGAGTCTTCTTGCCAGGAATGGGCATAGTTGTTTTATTACTTCACTTTAAACCCCATGAGGTACTGACACCATTTATTAATCATTTGGGATATGTGGTGTGACTAGGGATAGAGGTTTCTTCACTTACAATCTTAAATCGCATCACTTTGTACAGGTGAATTGTCAGATCAGATTGCTGGCTTCAGCTTCACAATGATGCCACTTTCAAGCTGTTCTGAAGGGTGATACTTGAGGACCCAAACTTGAAGTAAGTTATCAAGACTAATTATCCAAATATAATTCTCTTCTATCCATAAAAATATTAGTTAGCATTTCACTTACTATGTATAAGGCTGAACATCTCAACTGAAATTTTTCTCTTTTTTTTGCATGTATGGAATGCTAATACTGATTTTATTAAGTTTTGTCCCATTTTATTGAGATACATGAAAGGATGCTTTGAGATCTAAAAAATGCTATGTAAATGTCAAATAGTGCTATATGTGCTGAAAACAATATAGATGTTCAAATTGAAGCTCTGCAAATTATCACAGAACATGTCAGTTTATTGATAGCTTAATTATCTATTTTTTAAAGGTTGATATTACTAACATAATTTTACTATTTTCCTTCATTGGACATGAATGCTTAAACATCATCATTATGGACGATTTGTGTGATTGAGTTTGTATGTGATGTGTTGAATAGTGAAAGAATATTCTCACAATATTTTCCTGTACATATTTGTAATTAGAAAACATTCCCCTGAATTCTCTTTCAACAAAATAAATAATTCTTAGATTATTATTATTTTTTTTTTTTTGGTTTTTCGAGACAGGGTTTCTCTGTGATTTTGGAGCCTGTCCTGGAACTAGCTCTTGTAGACCAGGCTGGTCTCGAACTCACAGAGATTCGCCTGCCTCTGCCTCCCGAGTGCTGGGATTAAAGGCGTGCGCCACCACCGCCCGGCTAGATTATTTATCTTACTTATCTTTCCCATTTATTTTTTCTCTGTGCAGTGAAAGGATTGTATTGATTCCTAAATCCTTTCTAGCTTTAAAGCCGATTCCATTGTGATCATAGAACTATCTTCAAGTTCTCCTGATACCTTTGAAATTTCTGGTCACATCCCACTGAATCAAATCACACACTGATGACTACTTGTCCAGTGGTAAACACTACCTTTAAAGATTTGTTCAAGGACATTTTATAATAACAGTTAAACTTAAATTCTGTATCAAAGCTAAATAAAAATCTTTATTTGAAATTAAAAAAATCAAAACATGTTTTAAGAAACAGTAAGTAGCCAATTAGCAACTAGATATCTGTGGTATGTAGAAAATAATTTTGAATCTTGTGGAAAAATAACATAATAGTATATACAAATGTACACTCTTAATCAAATATTAAATTATTTATATCTCTATTTTTGAATTCTTATGGATTTGAACTTAATAATTTTTATTGAAATTATAACTTGTATTCTAAAGTTCAGCCAATTGATATATTTTTGAGGAATTCTAAACATCATATCAGTGAAATAAATGTTGGAGAGAAATACTACAACATAAAATGTCTTATTTTATTTTCAAACAAGATGCGCCAGCCCCCTGAAATCTAGTTCCCAACTTAGAGACTCTGTGCTCAACCACAGGCCATTCCTGCCTGAAGACTAGAGAGTGAACAGAAAACAAGGGAAAAACCACCCATTCAACAAACTCAGAAATAGGCCTAGATCTATAATTACCCCAACCCAATGCCTAGATGCTAACATAAGAACACAATCAACAGCAACAATGGCAGTATGTCAGCATCACAGCCCAGATAGCCTACCACAGCAATCCCTGAATACTCCAAAACAGCTGAAGCACAAGAAAATGACCTGAAAACTAACTTTATGGAGATGAGAGAGATCATTAGAATGGAAATAAATAAATTCCTTAAGAAAATCAAAGAAAAGACAAATTGAGAAAATTAATAAATTCCCTGAATCCCAGAAAGCCAAGAAAATAAAGCAAATAAAAACAATCAAAGAAAATTAATAAAACTGTACAAGACCTGAAAATTGAAATAGAAGTAAAAGAACCCCATAAACTGAGGGCATTCTGGAGATGGAAACTCTAGGTAAGGGAACAGGAGCCATAGAAGTAAACAAACCAACAGAATATAAGAGATGGAAAGGAGAGCCTCAGGCATTGAAGATATGATAGAAGAAATAAATATGTCAGTCAAAGAAAATGTTAAATTTAAAAATTTCCCGACACAAAACATCCATGAAATCTATGACACTGAAGAAAATTGTCCTAAAAGAAATAGGATTAACAGAAGACAAAGAATCACAGCTCTAAGGCCCAGAAAACATTTTTTGAGCCAAAATGAATTTTATTTTTCACCTTAAGAATTGATTTTCGTACATATTTAGTCACAATCATAGAAGAGAACATAAGACAGTATCCAGTCTTCTAGTATCAGTTTTTATTGCCCTACAATCTATCATTCCCCAACTTATTAAACATTTTTAACAAAATCATTGAAGAATATTTTCCTAACATGAAGAAGGAGATGCTAACAAAGGTAAAAGGAGCACGCATTAACACCAAATAGATTAGACCATTAAAGAATGTCCCTTTGCCCATAATAATCTAAACACTGTTTTAGTCTAGTGGTAGTGAGAACAAATCACACTGTTCAACAAACTCTCATGTTAGAAGTTTGCTGGAGAAAAAGGGATGGGGATGTTGGAATGGAGAGGTGCAAAGGCTTGTCTGCGTCTTCAGAGGAGAAGTGGAAAAGGGAGAGGGATGGGCAGAGCTCACTTAGCACATGTGCAGAGACTACACAGTGATGTAGCAGCCATAGGACCCCGGGTTGACCAGGTATATGCCTAAATGCTGTCAATGCATATGCTCAGGGGATTCTTTCAGAGACTACAGCTTTGGACCCAGGAGGTAAGCTAGCATGATATGTGAAATGCTAGCAAGCTCATGAGTGTAGGGAGTGACTGGTTAGTGATGTATTTGCTAGGTCCCAAAAGGCAACCCAGCTAGCATAATGCCTGAATGCTGACAAACATCAAATATAGAGAACAAAGAAAGACTATTAAAAACTGCAAGGGAAAAGCACCAAGTAAAATGTAAAAGCAGTCATATCAGAATTATACCCAACTTCTCAATCATAACTCTAAAAGTCAGAAGTTCTTATAAAGATAGATGTCCTGCAGACTCTAAGAGACCACATATGCCAGCCAAGACTTTCAGCAAAAACTTTCAGTTACCATAGATGGAAAAAATGAGATATTCCATGATAAAGTAAAATTTAAAGAATATATAGCCACAAATTCAGCCCTATAGAAAGTACTAGAATAAAAATGCTAACTCTAAAAGTTTAATTACACCCATGAAAATACAAGGGAAAAAACTCAGACAAGCAAAATCAAAGGAAGGAAAGCACACACATACAGTACAACCAACCACTAACAAAACAACAGTAATTATCAATCATTCCTCATTGATACCTCTTAACCAACTCAATTCGCCAATTAAAAACATAAAATAGACTAACATAATTTATGGAATACAGGACCCATCCCTTTTGCATACAAGGAGCACACCTCAACATCAAAGATAGGTATTACCTCAAAGTAAAGGATTGGAAAAAAAGATTTTTCAAGCAAATGGACCTAAAATCCAAGCTGTTGTGTCCATTATAATGTCTTAGTGTGCCAGTTTGTGCCAGTGTCTCTTGCTCTCTGAATATTGTCCAGCAGAGGGCTTCTGTGTCCATTTCCATCTTCTAAAAAGAGAATCTTACCTTGCAGTGTTTGAGTGATGCACTGTGCTTAGCAATATGATATTAGGAGCCATTAATTGATATGTTCTTTTAGCAGAATAATGCTAGTAGATTTTTCTCTAGGATCCATGTTATTGGCCAGGTATGGTTTCCATCTCATAGTGTGGACCTTAAATCCAACTTAGAAAGTACTTGGTGAGTACCATAATGTTTCTGCCACTATTATTAGCACCAGCTTTCCCCATGGATACTTCTCTCTTGTATGTAACAGGATTTTCAGCTGGATCTGGTAGATGATTACTTTTCTTCTCTGTCAGTCTGCATAGTGCCTTCCAGGCCCATGGATGATGGTTAGCATGGGTGAAGCTTCTAGATAGGAACCAGCTTGATTTACCCATATTTATTGTTATACGTGAGTGATGTCTTCAGTGCTAGGGCTTTATTTTCAAGTTGTGGGGGGTAGCCAATTGTCTTTGGAATATTCTGTAATTTTGGATGTTGTTTGTGGAATCCTTTTGGACAACAACCCAAGAAGATATTAACTTTGTGGGATAATTCTTTTGCGCACTGTAAAGATTTGTTAACACATACTGGTTTAATACAATGCTGATTGGCCAGTAACCAGGCAGAAAGTATAGGTGAGACAACCAGACGAACAGAATTCCTGAAAGAGGAAAGACCAGATTCAGCTGCCATACAGATGCAGAGGAAGCGAGATAAGAATGCTGCACTAATGAAAGGTACCAAGCTATTTGGTTAAACATAGACAAGAATTATGGGTTAATTTAAGTTGTAAGAGCTATTAAATAACAATCCTGTGCTAATAGGCCAAATCGTTTATAATTAATATGAGCCTCTGTGTGTTTCTTTGGGACTGAATGGATGTGGGACTGCGTGGGACAGAACTTCTGCCTACAAAAAAACATTCTGGGCACTGGAATTTTAATTTTGGCATAAGATACCTGTTTGATTTGTTTCTTTTGGCAGCACATATACTAAAATTGGAACAATACAGAGAAGATTACATGACCTCTGTGCAAGGATGATACGCAAATTCATGAAGTGTTTCATACTATAAAAATGAAAAAATATCGATTTGGGACATTTCTCCTTCATTATATTATGACGGAATTTAAGTTCCTTTTATATGTATATACCAAAGGTTCTTTTTTTTTCTTTTTTTTCTTTTTTTTTATATTTTTTTATTCTTTTTTTATTAATTAATTTATTTAATTATTAAAGATTTCTGCCTCTTCCCCGCCACCACCTCCCATTCCCTCCCCCTCCCCCAATCAAGTCTTCCTTCCTCCTCAGCCCAAAGAGCAAGCAGGTTTCTCTGCCCTGTGGGAGGTCCAAGGACCACCCACCTCCATCCAGGTCTATTAAGGTGAGCATCCAAACTACCTGGGCTCCCACAAAGCCATTACGTGCAATAGGATCAAGAACCCATTGCCATTGTTCTTCAGTTCTCAATAGTCCTCATTGTCCATTATGTTCAGCGAGACCGGTTTTGTCCCATGCTTTTTCAGTCCCCGGCCAGCTGGCCTTGGTGAGTTCCCGATAGATCATCCCCATTGCCTCAGTGTGTGGGTGCACCCCTCGCAGTCCTGAGTTCCTTGCTCGTGCTCACTCTCCTTCTGTTCCTCCTTTGGATCGTGAGACTTCAGTCCAGTGCTCCAATGTTGGTCTCTGTCTCTGTCTTCTTTCATCGCCTGATGAAGGTTAATATTCAGGGGGATGCTTATATGTTTTTCTTTGGGTTCACCTTCTTATTTAGCTTCTCTAGAATCACGAATTATAGTCTCAATGTCCTTTATTTATGGCTAGAAACCAAATATGAGTGAGTACATCCCATGTTCCTCTTTTTGGGTCTGGCTTAGGGGATTGTTGAACAAGCCTTTCATCTGGGTCTGATGTTAGCTATTCTACATATCTAATATTTATATTATGATTCATAAAAATAGCAAAATCGCAGTTATTAAGTAGCAATGTAAATAATTTATGGTTGGGAGTCACTTCAGCATGGGGAATTGTATTAAAGGGTCTCAGCATTAGGAAGGATGAGAGCCACTAGACTATTCAATTTAAGAAGCTTCTACAATTTAAAAAGCTTTCCAGACTGTTTTGCCAAAGGCTTTTAGTGTTAATTATCCCATACCATATTGCCTTCTTTTTCTGTCCTCACAGCTGCCTCTACATTTAATCCCCTTTCTTTATCTCTTTTATAACAGTATATTGTATTACTCCTTCCTTGGAGCATCCACCATACCTCCTGGCCCCTTGCTAATTACCTAACTTCTATGTTTATTTGGACTGAAACACATATATAAAGTTTAAAAACTGGCATCTGCACATAAGAAAAAAAATGTAGTATTTGCCTTTTCATGTCTGAGTTACACCACTCAAGATGGTTCACACTAGGACCACCCCGTTCACCAGCAAATTCCGTAATTTTTTAATAGTGGATTATATTCCATTGTGAAAATGTATCATCTTTTTACTACCCATTCATCTTATGGTGGACATCTAGACTGTTTCTAATTTTAGGCTATTATGGTTACATGGATGAGGCAGTATCTCTGGAGTAAAATATAGGGTCTGTTGGTATATGCCTAAGAGTGGTAGACAGTCTTCAAACTTCCAGAGGAATCTCTACACTGTTTTCCATAGTGGCAGTACCAGATTTGCACTCCCTCCAGCAACAAATAATTATCTCCTTTTTCCCTCATCATTTTTCCAGCATGTGCTATTGTGTGTTGACAATTCTGAATGAGAAGGGATGAAATCTCAACATAGTTTTAATTTATATTTTCCTTATGGCTAAGGATGTTGACAAATTTTCAAGTGTTTCTTTTTTATGATTTACTTGTTTATTAAGCATACAACGTACTGCTGGCAAGGAAGGCACCAGGCCTCATTACAGATGGTTGTGAGCTACCATGTAGTTGCTGGGAATTGAACTCGGGACCTCTGGAAGAGCAGCCAGTGCTCTTACCTTCTGAGCCATCTCTCCAGCCCTCAAGTGTTTCTTAGCCACTTGTGTTTTATTCTTTACTCTCTGTTTTGTTCTATGCCCCATTTTCCTATTTGGCTATTTGTTTTCTGGAAGTTCAGTTGTTCTAGTTATTTATCTATTCTAGATGCCAACCCTCCCCCAAGTGTGTAATTAGCAAGTATTCTTTCCTATTGTGTAGACTGCTCCTTTGCTTGCATAATGGTATCCTTTGATGTACAGAAGCATTTTAACTTAGGAGATCCCATTTATTAATTGTTATCTAAATGCCTGCACTCTTGGTACCCAGGTCAGAAATTTCTCCTCTGTGCCAATGATTTCAAGCCTATTGCCTATCTTTTTCTTTCAGATTCTAGCATCTGACCTTAGGTTGAGGTCTTTGATGCATTTGGAGTTGAGTTTTGTGCAGGAAGATGTATATGAGTCTATTTGCATTCTACTACATGCAGCCATTCAGTGTGTTGAAGGTGTTACCTTTCTTCAGTGAATATTTTTGTCCTTTTTGACAAAATTCAAGAATCTATAGGCATTTGGCATTATGTCTGGTTCTCCAATTATATTCTGTTGACCAACATGTCTGTTTTTATGCCCATATCAAGCTGTTTTATTAATAAAGATCTCTGCTACAAGTTAAAATCTAAGATGATGATGCCTCTAGTTGATCTTTCATTTCATTATTCAGGATGGTTTTAGCTATCCTGTTTTTCTTTTTTCTTCTTTTCTATTCTTTTCTTGTATGTGTGTGCTTACATAAAAAGTTGATTATTGTTTTTTCAATTTTTATAAAGAATTCTGTTGGAATTTTAATGGAGATTATGTTAAATCTGTATATTTATTTTGGTAGTATGGCCATTATTCACAATAATAATCCTATCAATCCATGAAAGTGTGATATTTATATTCTGGTATACTTTTTAATTTCATTTACTTTCTTCAACATGTTAAAAATTTATATCATGCAAGTCTTTACTTGCTAAACTAGAATTATTTCCCAATTTTTTTTATTTTTGGATATTTCAAAAGGCACAGTTTTCCTGATTTCTTTCTTTGTTTGCTCATCAGTTGTATATTGGGAGATTACTGATTTTATGTTTTAATTTTTTTCTTACTACATCGCTGGAAATATTTTAAAGTTGTAGACCTTTTCTGGTAGAGTCTTTATTTTTTATGTAAAATTATATCATGTGCAAATTAGGATGTTTTGATTTTTTTCTTTCTTATTTTTCTTATTGCTCTACAATATAAATACTATATTGAATAGGCATTCTTGTATTATTCCTCATTTTAGTGCAAATGTGTTGAGTTTCTTTTAAAGATGATGTGTTCTTGCTGTAAAGTCCCTTTACTATCTTAAGACATGTTCCTTGTGCTTCTAGTCTCTGGTTGAGAGCTGTTCTGGGGTTAGCAGGAGTCACAAAGGGATGAATATGGACTGAAAGGAAAGGGTGAAAGGTATTACAGGAAAGAGTTAACTGGGACAGTATGGAGGACAAAGTTCACCCACCTAAGTCCCATCCTAGTGTGATGCTGTGGTTCCCTGGTAAAAAGCAGTTCTTCCAGTCAGTAGAAGCTAAAGAATTGGAGACAATGTTTAAGAAAAGACTTAGCGGTTCAGAGAGAAAGGTACAGGGGAATCCAGGGTCTGCTCAAAGAGATACAGCCCTAGTGTGTGGAGGTAGGCTATAACATGAAATATTAAGAAAAAAATGTTTTGTTGAAATTTTCTGACACGAATGCACTGTGAGAAATGCTTTGGTCAAGTATGGAAGTTTTTCTTTTGAGCAGATAAAACATTCCTATAAATAAATTTCAAGTATAGTATAATAAAAGAATAATTGTCAGGGTTCAGTAAGAGGGGGAGCATGTGTGTATACCAACATGCAGTCATATGTATTAGAAAGAAGCAAGTTTAACTTGTTAATTTCACCTTCTAGAAAACATGAAGTGTCAATAAAACCATTTAGATTATATTTTAAACATTGAACCATGATTATGTTTTTCTTAAATTCTAACTTCAGGAAATATCAAGGAGGAGCAATCTCTTCCTATAGAAGGTCTGTCTCAGATAGAAAATGGCTTTCCAGTCAGAACAGAGCATACAGTGTACCCCATCAGTCTGTCATGCTGGCACTCCTGCTGTGACAACTTCTGTCACCCTAGAAATACAGAGCCAAGAGTTACTTGTATTGATGCCAGTGCAGTCAATGGAGTTGTGGGTCAGAGAGCACATCCTGTTTGTTCATGTGCCAACATGAGGAATCCTCAATATTAGTGTTCCAAAGATTGGACTAAGAGTACAGTGGCTCCCTGAACACCAAGCAAGTTAGACAGAGAGACAAAATGATGCACAGAGCAGACTTATTAGAACTAGACATTTACATTACCCTTCTGTGGAGATTAGGATCCAGTGCATCAAGGCAACACAGATCATGAAGTGCATGATGTAATTCCAGGAATAATCTTGTTCATGTAGTTGGTATCTTTTATTCATTTATTCAAATTCTCAAGGCAGAGAAATGAACTGCAATTTGGCTGCTTCTTTGCTATTTTATTAAAATCAGTAAAATATAGATCTTTCATTAATACCATTTTCATACTGAGAATTTTTTCAATCAATATATAGCTCTACATAAAATTTTAGTAACAACAACTTGAATGGTAATAAAATATTAATATATAATCTTGTCCAGTACATTAAAAACATATATAAAGGAAAGAATTATTCTGAAGAAAACAATAATCAGATCATCTGATCAGATTCCAGAAGTGTCTGTAAAAGATTATTAGCATCACTGGAACTGGCTTATTAATGTTCACATGGTGCTTCCCTCAGTGAAACGTTTCAAGTCTGTAATAGTGAATGTTTGTAAATAAAAAGATAATTGAGGGGCCTGAAGCATGGTTTGCTGGTGAAGAGCACCTGCTATTTTTGCACAGAACCAAGTTCTGTTCTCAGCATGCACATTTGACAGCTTGGGACCACCTGTAACACCAGCCCAAGAGGAGACAATGTACTCCTGGCCTCCACGGGCACTGGATGCACATGGTGCACATACATACACTAAGGCACACGTTTATCCGCGTGTAAGGTAAATTGAGCAAATAAATATAAAAAATAAAAATAAAAGAGTGCTAAAACTTCTATTGCTGCAGGGTCAGCCCTTAAAAACGGTACCTGTGGAAAGTGCACAGGGCATGTTGGTCTCACAGTGGTCGTTTTTTTCCCCACACAGAAATCTGAGAGAATTAGAATCTCTCTTCCAGTTGGTAAACATGACAACAGAATCCATAGAAAAAACAATTTGGCGGCAGCTTTAGTTTCAGCTTCTTTTCTTAAATAAGGTGACAGTATGGTTCCTCTTTGATATGAGACTTAGATTCACAGAAAGAACTGGGCTCACCTTCCCCAGCCAGGCCCAGCTGCTCTTGAATACCATTTCAACCCCTAGGTCCAAGTTCTCCTAAGAATAAACATTGTCGCTTCTTAGTTTTCAAATGTGCTACAGGAGTTTTGGTTTTACTTTGTTTAAATGTTTGGTCTTTTCAACTCTTTCATTTACATACATTTCTTTCTATCTGAAAGAATTCAAAAATCTTTTCCTAACATCCTCTAAGAGAAATTCCATTCAAAGCAAAACAGGGAGGCGCAATGCTCTCTTCAGTCCCTACTTCCCACAGCCTTCCATTATAACAGCTGTGCTATTCTAAGATTATAGCATTGCATATTTATATCTTAACCTCTTTTGAGAGCTTCTGAACCTGTAGAATGCGATTAATCTTTTCCTTGTAGATCATTAATATATGCTGAGTACTCACATTGCTAATGAATCAGCAAGAAGGCTAAATTACAAACCCTGAACATCACAGATTCCACAGTGGCACAAACTATACACTCACCTGATTGCCTTTTTCATATTGATTACTGGAAAGTCAGTAATTTCCTGAGAGTTAATCAGAGGTTCCCATCTGAGTTCCAGTTACCTGGCTTTCTTCCAATTATTTTCTGAGTTATAAAAGATTATTATTACCATAAAATCTTTCAGATTTGATTACTGGCAAAGTTGGCAAATCTATTTTTAATTAGATAATTTTTCTATCTGGAAGTAGCTTCTAGCCATTGTTTGGTTAAGATGCTATTTCATTAATTAAGAGTATTATATATTCATATATGAATCAGGTAACAATTCAGTAATTTTTACATATAGCCCGCATTAAACACTCATATATATCAATACTGCAGAAGTCTCCCACTCTAACCATAATAGAACTAACATTTTCCTCTGACTAGGAGCATTGAACTCTGATTTCCAGCACCACATAGACCTTCACTTATTTGCCAGCTTTTCCTCCTTTGTTTTAAGGTCATTTCATTATTTTTTCCCATATCAGTTACTCTAATTATCTTTCTCGGGTCACTAAATTTACGGTTGCCAGCTTTTCCTCCTTTGTTTTAAGGTCATTTCATTATTTTTTCCCATATCAGTTACTCTAATTATCTTTCTCGGGTCCCTAAATTTACGGTACAGCTTTTACTTTCCCCCTTCATTTCTTCACTGATGAGACACATAACAAAATTTGTTAACAGATCTGTTTTAACTCTGCACTTGATGGTATTAAACACACATCATCTCATCTATCACAACTGCTATTCTGTCACCAGCAATACCTGACATCTTTGAGGAAATGCCCGTAATTATCCTTATTCCATTTACAAAGATTTGTTTTCTTTTTTAGTTTTATTTCCTCATAGGTTCTTAATTCCAGTTTTTTTCTCAAATTCAGGATTATGTCTGTTCACTTATTCTATAAATTATCTTCTACCCTATAGATGATGTTTCTTGTTGTACATTTGAAACATTTCATGAAGTCTACATTATATCTGATAACCTTTGTCACTTTCACCATTGGTATCAAATGTGCTTGTTTTTTGACATCTTTGAGAAAGTAATTCTACCACCCCCTCTGGCCAACCACTCATATGCTGTTCCCCTCATCTCTTCATAGACCAACCATTAAAACCAGTAAGACCTCTCCCTCTCTTTCTTTTATGCTGTCCAAGTTACCTAATAAACAACTTTTCAAAGTAAGCCCCACAAATGAGTATTCTTGTCCCTAGAACAAATATACTGTTTAATGCCCAGATGAGGGACTGATGCTATTGTCTACCATGTACTCTGAAAAGCAGTCTTTAGATGCAAATTATTTTTATTCTCTATTTTTCTCTTCAACATATATCTAATGAGAGATCCATTTTGTCATCTTTCTTCCTTTACATCATTATGATGGGGATGACGGATTTCAAAGGAGCATACATTCTCATTTCAGTTTGAATGGTTAACTCTTTATACAATCCTTCACGATTTGAGGCTAATGTGACTGTTGAATCTATATGTTCTTGATTAAGTACTTTTATATACTCAGATAAGTACATTTGGAGATGGAGTGAAAGGATATTGAGCAACTATGTGTTTACATATCTTCAGGTATCAGACATTAATTGACATAAAGTGAGTTATAAAGCTGATTGTTTTATGAGATAATTGTGAACATCCTCCTCCTTTTATTTAATCTTTTACACTATTTTAAATTAATTTTAAGAAGAAAAATAATATTTATTGAATAAAATACTTTTCTTATACATATATTTCTGTCAGATCAAGAATTAAATCTGCCTACCAGAGTGGGGTAACTTGCATATCACAAATGCTATTATTAGTAGATAACGTTTACAGACTGTCTCTGATATCTATCAGGAGTTTGCTACTGTCATTAGCTTCTGTTTCAGGTTACTTTTAATTTAATAGCTACTTACCCAACAGATTACTTGTCTTCTTTTACTCCTTCTTCGTTGCTTTGACATAATATTTAGACATCGTTTCCCAAAACAGCTACGTGATGATTTCTTCTCTTGATGCAAAGTGTCTCAAACTCTGTATGATCTAGTGCTAACTCTTCACCTTGGCACTGGACAAACATGCATTCAGCTCCCCAGACCACAGCTGTTTCTGCACTGCCAGATGCTTCTTTGTGTACATGTAGGTTCTCACTCCTTGTATTTCCTTCACTATCTCACTAGCTTCCAAATTTAGATCTTTTTTTAAAAAATCAAAGTCAAAAGATACTTTCTTCAAGTAGCAGAAGTAGAAACTGTTTCCTGTGTGTCTACAGCATGTGTGTGCCACATCAATGTCGCTTTGTTCATTAGACTTCCTTTATGTGCTCCTTTCTGAATTCCTTAGAAGACTGTGTGAAACCCTCAAATCAGACATTCACTGATAACTTTATTTATACCAGAATCTAGCACAGTATTAAATACAAAATAGATAATCAAGAAACATATACATAAATCAACAATGATCATGTCTTCTAAAACATATATATTGACAAGTAAATTATGTGCACTTGACCTTATTTAAGCAAATATTATTTTTCACAGTATATAGATGATTGTAAGATTGGGAACATTGATAATTAAGTTATTCCTTTATTTGGATGATCCAGTGCTTGCTTACATGAGTGGAGAAAGAAGAAAAAATTCATAAATAAAGCTGAATTATTTTGTAAAATAACAACTAAGAAAATGAAAGAAATTGTGAATGTAATGACTGTGAAATTCAATAAGCAAATACATTTTTGTGTAAGTATTTTGAAGGAACTTCAGAAAGAGAACACAGAAACATAAAGATATAATTAGAAATATAATTTCTTTATGTATATTTTCAGTGTCATAAAATGCCTTATTTTTGATATGTACTTTGAAGTAACATGGAAATTGAGGTCACATCACTTTTTATGTCAATAGCAAAATCATCTTATATACATCACAGTTTTCCAAATGGGGATCTTCAGGTGTTTAACAATATTGTTCAATATGAAATAAATAAACTTAACACAAGGCTATGAAGAAACTTAACTTTGATGCATCAGACCAGATTTTCTAGAAATAGTAAAATAGTCAAGTAAAGGATAACAGCATAAATAATTACATCCTATGACAAAGAATGCAATGCTTTATTTATTGTCCTGATCTAACAATTTAGTACACATAGAAATTAAATAAATTATTGAGCCGTTGTTAGAACATACACTCTTGTTATATAACGCCTTCACCAGAAGACAAAAAAAAACCTTCTTAAGAAGATACAGAATGTGGTACTAGAGAGATAGTTCCGCTGACAAGAATATGCACCTATAACTCTAACTACGAGGAGTGCACACCCTCTTCTATCCTCCAAGAGTTCCTAGAAACATATGCACTTATCCACACACAGATATACATATGCTCATGAACATATTTTTTATTTTAATTTATTTTTAATTTTTTTGCATTCCTTCTACAGTTCTTCCCCCACCTCTCCTCCTGTCTCCTGCCTTCCCCCAGCCTACCCTCATTTACTCCTTCCATGGTTAAAAGCTCCCATGGGTAGTCAACCAAGTCTGGCACATTAACTTAGGCAGGACCAAGACCCTTTCTCCTGGCTTAAGCTGAGCATGACAACCTACCATGGGGAATGGTCTCTAATAAGCTAGCTCATGCACCAGGGATAGATCTTTGTCTTACTACAGGGTGCCTCACAGATGATCCAAACTTCACCACTATCTTCCACATACGGAGGGCCTAGCTGGATCCCATGAAGGCTATACAACTGTTGAACAAGAGTTGCTTGACCAACTTTTTTGGTTCAGCTGTCTCTGTAGATTTTTTCATCATGATCTTGACCTCCATTGCTCATTTATTCCCTTCACCCTCTCTGTAAACAGAGATTGTTCATTCATTTCTCAGCCACCCAGACTCAAGTAATCACACAAAAATGATATTAGTTACAATAGTATTTGGTTGATAGCCCAGGTATATTTATAGCTAATTCTTACATCTTAAATCAACCATTTCTATTAATCTACGCATTACCCTGAGACTGTGGCCTACCAGTAAGGTTCCAGCATCTTTCTCTTCCAGCAACTACATGTGCCTGCCTGGCTCAACCTTCTTTCTTCCTCTGTCTCTGCTTGGATTTCCTGCCTTGCTATATTTTGCCCTACCAGAGACCAAACCATATTCTTTATTAACCAGTAATAATAAAACATATTCACAGCTTGCAGATGAAATCCCACATCACCTCTTTTCCGTTTGATTTCTGGAGCTCAGTCTGGTACTTGGTTGTGGATCTCTGCATCTGGTTCCATCAGTTGCTGGATGAAGGTTCTATGATGATAGTTGAGGTATGGGCTCCCTCTCCACTATTGGTAGGAGTCTTAGCTGGGGTTACTGTTGTGAATTCTTTGGAATTTTCCTAGCACCAGGTTTTTTTTATAACACTATAGTGGTTCTCTCTATTAAGATCTCTCTTTCATTGCTCTCCCACTCCATCCCTCCCCTCTTGACCATACCACTCCCTCAGTTCTCATCTCTTATACCCTTTACTTTACTGCTTCCCCTCACTCCCAGTTTACTCAGGAGAGCTCATCTAATTCTCCTTCCCAGGGCAATCCGTGTGTCTCTCTTAGGCTCTTCCTTGTTACCTAACTTCTCTGAAGCTGTGACTTGTAGTCTGGTTATCCTTTGCTTTACATTTAACATCCACTTATGAGTGAGTACATACCATGTTTTTCTTTCTGAGTCTGGGTTATCTCACTCAGGATTTTTTTTTTCTAGTTCCAACCATTTGCATGTAAATTTTATGATGTTATTGCTTTTTACATCTGAGTAATATTCCACTGTGTAAATGGACCACATTTTCTTATCCATTCTTCAGTTGAGGGGCATCTAGGTGGTTTCTAGGTTCTGACTACTATGACTAATGCTGCTATGAATATTGTTGAGCATGTACCCTTGTGGTATGACTGAGTATAATTTGGATATACACAGGAGTGATAGTGCTGGCTCTTGAGGTAGTTTGAGTCCCAATATTCTAAGAAACCGCCATACTGATTTCCAAAGTGGGTGTAAAAATTCTTGCTCCCACCAGCAGCGGAGTAGTGATCCCCTGAATTCATATCCTCTGCAATGTAAGCTATTTTCAGAACCTTTTAACTTAGATATTCTGACAGGTGTAAGATGGTATGTTAGAGTCATTTTGATTTGCATTTCCTGCATTATTAAGGGTGTTGATCATTTGTAAGCATTTAAAATAAGAAATTCCAGGTACTGTGCAGTTTACCTAGTGTACTATAGCATTCATATAAATTGATCTACAGTTAGTGTTTAGACCAAAAAATATGGAAAATCTCACAATTTGGGGGGAAGTTCTGAATTATATAAATTATTGGCATTAATTCTGTATGTGGTTAGTTTTCAAAATATTTATATTATGAAATATTACAAAGTATTATGAGAATTGCTGGTGTTATTTCTATATGTGGTTAGTTTAAAAATATTTTTATACTGTGTGTATATTATCTACCTGTGTTTTTATAACCAATGTGTCCGGTTCATAAGAACAAGTGCAAGTGAATTCTTGGCATTGGGCATCATATTTTTTTGCAATTTAAAGTTGCTTTCAAAAAATAATAAAATATTCCAAAATAACTGCGTTTTTATACGTGATTAATGAAATATAAAGAGGCAGAGGCTGTAAAATTGGAACTGTGGAGTTGGGATGTGCATGGAGGACTTGAAGGGAAGAAAGTGAGAAGGGAAATTATATAATAATATTTTAATTAAAAAACAGTCAAGGCAAATAAAATAAATACACAGAATATCAAAGTATCTGTGACATGCACACCCGGCTCACAGAAGGAAACATGTAACAGTCTACCCTCACATAAAAAGGAAGGATGATATCAAACTGTAAAACTTGTTCACAGACTAGGACATAAAGCATTAGAAACCGCACAGGGATTAAGAGAGAACATTGCAGAACTGTGTATCTGCTAAAGAGGTTAACAATATTAAAAACATATGGCAATGCTTGCATTTCAGTAGGCAGAAAAGAGACAGTATAATTTTTTAAACAGAGGGAGGGTCCAAATAGGAATTTCTCAAAAACAACAAAAAAGACAGACCGATGCCTAACTTATAACTGAAAGTTATGCTTGATAACATTCATTGTTATAAAAATGAAAAAAAAACACAAGATAAACTTAGACCTGTGATAGTAACTAGTAAAAAGTAGTAAAATGTAAAAAGTAAATGACAAGAAGTGCCAGAGAGAATATAGATTATGAGAAGTATTTTCACAGTATTGAGTCAATAGAGCCATTAGGAAGAACAAGATGGAGATTGCCAAAAACTTTAAAATAGTGTGACCACATGATCCAGCCATCTCCCTGTTGGGTGAAGTCAAAGAAATGAAGCTGCTGTTATCCAGGAGACTCTGCAGTCTAGTGTTCACTGCTGCTGCATTCACAGAAACCAATATACAACATAAATCCATATGTCAAGGATGCTGCACTGAATATATATACCTCAGGGACTTCACCCAGTCGCTGTGAATCTTAAAGCATTGTGCTAAGTGAAATAAATCATGTGCAGGAAGACCTATAGATTTCACCTGTAGATGGTGTCTAAAAACTGAACTCATATAAATTGGGCCTAGAATGGTTTTACTGGGAGGCTGAGGAAGGTTTCAGGGAAGTTGGTTAAGATTCAAAGTTTTACTTAGCCTGCAGAAATAGTTTGAAGAGATACATTTTTTAACAAAGTGACCATCATGTTTTATAAAAAGGTATTATACTCCTGAAAACAACACAGAGAATACAATTTAAATGTTTCATTTAAACATGTCTGTGTTAACATGTCACTCCATGAGATGCATGCACATCTCAAACCAGCATGATGTGTATGTGGAAATTATACAAATTTTGACAATTTAAATAAGTTAATAAAAAATAACTGAAAATCTTGTCCTGATAAATGCTTTCTTAAAAACGATAAAATTAACAGTGATGAAGTTGGTTAATAAAAAATATCCAGCAGAACTTATTTTGTAACTTCATGACTATGTTGGGTTCCATTTAATATTTTCATTAAAATGGGAACATATATCAAAATCTTATTGGATATAAAAGTAGTTTTGTATTTTGAAAATTGAGACATTTGATGCATTCTGAGACAGCGTCAAAATGTTTACAATTGTTTTTATGAAGATATAGAGATGCTTAAAGGTTTGCTGTATACAGTTGAAACAGGTAAAAATAATTATTATATATAATTGAAATATGTTGAGATCTTTTAAATTCCTGTCCAAACTGGTTGAGTTGGTAGAGATTAAAGGAAATACATGTTTTTAGGATTGATGAATCTTATTATGTTTACTTTGTGTATCAAGTCTGGTCTATTCTATTAAAAAATAATCATAAATACAGAATTCTTCTAGCCAAAAATTTAAAATGTCATACAGCTGATTTATCTTTAAGCAGATAGTATATTTATAGAGGTTGATAGAAAAACTTCCATTTTGTCCAAACCAAAGCTATATTTATGTTGACACTTTACACATAAATCATTGCCTATGAATTGTTGGTGCATAGTTGGTATATAATTTCAGAAAAAATTATCACAGAAAAAGCACTTTATGCCATAAAATGTTATTTTTTCCTTACTTATATAGTTGCCCAAACAATAAATTTGGAAGAAAAACAAATTTATTGGCTGAAATCAACTTATTAGACGGCAAATTTCCAGAAGATTTTGTTGATAGCACAACAAAGACAAGTTCACTATATCATATACTAAAATTCTGGTAGCTGTTTGAGAACAGAATTAAATATTTAAAGAGATATATGTATTTTGTAAAATAGTCTTCCAATACTCCATATTAGGCATATTTTCCATAAGCTGAAACACTATTAGGAAGTTTTGAAGGTGTCATTTCTAATAAGAAAGCTTAATGAAGCTATGAAATATCTGCAATGGTTAGTTAAGAAAAGGTAGAAACACCTTCATTTATAGTTAAAATAAATTTTTATCTTTAAGTGTCAATTAACAGGCTGCTGTTGACTCTTGGCTCTTAGTTCTTTAATGAAATCATAAATGTCTCTGTATAGCTACCCTCACCCATCTTCCCAGGAGGCAACCAAAGTGTTAGGACACGGATGTTGGAAGCTGGCCACGGCCCACCTGCGGCAGTGGGGTTCTAATACCCGTAGCAGCACTGGGCAGACACAGGTGGGACACACGGGGCATCTGGCTTCTACATCAGGAGCTGTGGACATCTGGAGCTATGTCAAAGCCATAATTAACACACAGGCATCTTCTTCCACTATATTCTATAGCCTCTGAATTCCCAGAAGAGAACATGTCACCACTCTCTTCTGAAGCCTAGCTCCTCAGTTCCTAAAATAATGTTGTCTTGACAACTTTTACTAGTCACTTTTCTTTAGTTGCATGCAAACCCAATAAACTATTGATTATTTTCATGTGACTTGGTTAAGAAATTTAAATTTTGGGACTATCTCATATTTTTCAGAAAATGTGAGAATTCAACTAAAATAATTAACCTTGCATGTATTAAGGCAAGAGGCCAAAAAGATAAACTAGCATGATTCAAGGAAAATCTAATATAGATATGTTTTATTTTTAAAAGTGAAAATATGAAAAAATACTTTATAAACTTGATTACCTCCTAATCTCTTTATCTATCCCTCTGTGTAGCTCTGGTTGGCCTGGGGCTTTCTGCAGGATAAGGTGGCTTCAAACATGTAATCATCTCTGAGTGCTGGAATTACAGGTCTGTTCTCTGCATAATATGCACATCTGAATTTAGTAAAAGTACAAATTCAGGGACAGTAAAGGGGAAAAGCGGAATGAGAAAAGACAATAGAACATAAGCAAAACACATAAAAGCTAAATGGAGCATTTACAGACATAGTTCATGAAGAAGTTATGTCAGCAGAAACAATAGTATTGTTCAAACAATGAATGACAAAATAACCTTCCGTTTAGTAAGAATAGCAAAAGCAGAAATAAAATGGTTTGGGAGAGGAGTTCTGTGGAAGCACAAAAGCAGAGCACCAGCTTACTGCCTTACAGGAGAATGAGGGAATTCTCAGAACAGCTGGAGTCAAAGAGCAGCACAATCAGAGGACTTGGGGCTGGTCCAGCTGACTCTGGAACCGGGCGACGAGACTGTAGGGGAAACTCATGTTATTAAAAAACCAGACCCCAAGATCTTGCATAAAAGTAAGCTGCTGTTGGAGGACAGCAAGGCATTTTCAAGAAGGATTTTTTTTTACATGTCAGTTAAATAAACATCTTCATAATGAAATGCAGTTAGAAATGAGGCAAAAATATACAAAGCATAAAAAGATATGTGATAAAGTGGCAGAGGTTGACAGTTTTAATTCATCTAAATAATCAAAACGATACATTTAAAGTAGATGTAAGTGCAATAGAACCCAGCAAGTAAATGGACAGACTAGAGAAATAATAAGCAATGGGATACAATGGAAGATAGAACAAAGACATGACTACTGAAAGCCTACCTATGTGGCATAGGATCAATTCAATATTAGCTGAAACATTATCCTTTGGAGTAAATAAAACCATGAGGATTTTAAACTTATTAAAGAAATCAGAATCTATTCTTGAATTTAAAGAAATTTTAAAGGAAATCATATCTTCTAGGTGGTGAGAAGCAATACTTTGATAGAATTCCAGATTCTCGTTAATATAAATTAATTTCTAAAGTAAATTTGAATTTGGTATATTTTAAGAATACTTAATTTAACTTTGTCATCATGGGATGTTTCTGTCAGTCATGCTCAGCCTCTTTGTGCGGGTTGTCTCTACCTGCAATTCTGGCAATTGTTGAGGCCAAGGTGTGAGAACATGACTCAGTGTTCTTTGAGTAACTTTATTGCTTTCTTGTTGGTCTCCTTAATGGTCTGATTTTTAAAACTGCATATTATTCTTATAATTCAATCCACTCTTTCCAAAATCATTTAAAAATACAATAAAAAAAGAGAAAAATAACCAGAATGAAAAAAGTAGAATCAAAGATAATAAGAGACACTGGGTATACTGTCATGGAAGGGTAAATGCAGATACAGAACTAATGGTAGATGAGACTCACCTTTGCATTCTGCCTTTATAAAATAATTGTCATTTAAAGATTTAATTTTTTGTTGTGTGTGTGTGCACGTGCGCATGCACACGCGCGCGCACACACACACACGTTTATGAGTGCAGGTGCCAATGGAGTCCAGAAGAAGGCATGAGATCCTCTGAGGTTGATAATTGTAAGTCACCATTCATGGGTACAGGGAACTGAATTCAAGTTCTCTAGAAAATCAAGTCCTTTTAATCATTAAACCATCTTTCCACTTTATCTCATCTCAAGAATGTATTTTAAATAAATAACATTCCTCCTTTGTAACTACTCACCCTACAGATATTATGATCAATGTCTCAATTAAAATTAAAAGAAGAGGAAACATTGCAATGATAGATTAAAATGTGTATTAGGAATCACAGAACGATTTTACTGAATGCATAACTAATATATGCATGTGGATATCAATTTGGAATGAAGATGATACTATTTTATAATGTTATTTCCCTAAGAATATTCTATTATAAAGAGAGAACTTTCCTACATTTTACAATTATAAATTTTCTTATGTATTTGTTTTAACTATTTTTCAAATTTTTAACTGGGAGCTCTGTTTTACTAGATAAAAATAGAAGTTATATTTAGAAAAGTTCTAACATATATGATTATTTTGATATATTATGTGAGTATTTTCTTGGAGATGAAAAGTTATGTTTGGAACATTCTCTTTTAGGTGCTCTAACATATTCTATATATTGGAATATTCTTTCTTTTACAATCTGTTTTGATATTCTTTTGTGTTCATGATATAATTCTGTGAAATATTAGTTTTTGCTAGAGTTTAGGTTTAGTTAAAGAAAAATATTCTCATAGCATAGATGACAGTACAACTACAAACACCAAACATGTAAAGATTCCGGCAAAAATTTAGGACCATTATCTCATCATGGAGAGAAGAGATGCCCAAGAAGCTTCATCAATTCCTTAGGAGACAATGTCTGTTGATATTGCAGGAGGAAGGGGTGTCACTCTAACGTTGCAGCTCCTAGAGGACTGGGTGGGAATAATTCATTGGGAAGGAAAGGTTCCAGAGAGGGTAATGAGGATGTAAGATGATCACAATATATATATACATACGAAACTATCAGACTATGAATAATCTCAATTACAATTTCAACCTTATCATTAAATGTAAAAATAATAAATGAAGATTAAAAGCTTGGTGTAGGTAGTTTTTTTTTGGCGATCCATATCATAGAGTTTACTACAAAACAAACTAATCTCAAAATTAATAAGCTCAGTCAATAGCAGAACTTATCAAGTCAAAGGGTACTACTTCTTCCTTTTATTTTAATGGAATGGCAACTTTCCCACAATTTTCATTTATAAGATGGTTAATATAGTTCTTTTCACCTACCTAGCTAACAGGGATGCAGTGAGCATTAATGAGATCATTCCTACAAAAGATTTTAGCTCCTTGGAGATGAGCAATAGAGAAATGCTATTTTTACCCTGCCATTCATATATTACGTTGCTCATTCTTTCAGGACCTGAAGGTAGAATCAAAAAGAAACAAATCTCAATCCACAGTGAAAAATACTTAATGAGATTTTTTTTCACATTTTCCCCATGTTTAATACCCAAGCTTCCGAGAACTTGACATATTAAAGTCATTTCAAAGATCATTTTCATACCAGTTTGATATCTTTCATGTAGAGATCTGGCTGCTTTGGGTTACATTTAAAATGGAATCAGATGTGCACTACTTTCATTTGTTTGAAATGAAGTCCACTACTTTGGGCAGAATTAATGCCTTTTCAAATATATTAAATTAAGGTCTAATATTATGCTATTAAATGAAAAAGAGCAATATTGATATCCATAGCTCAATTAAATTATAATTTCAATTATGTGTTTTCTGGTATTATCATTGCTTCCTTTTCAGTGCTTTCTGTTAATTTCATGTTTAAGCACAACCATTAAGAACTGAAAGATGTCTTTCTTGCAAAGGCAAAGAATTGCTAACACTTGCATTGAAGCCCATTTAAGAGAGACAGACTATAAGTTTTATAAATGTTTATTATTCTCTCATAATTCAGAGAGCATCTCTCCAAACCTTGGCTACACAAAGCAAACACTCTTTCAAATTTTATTACTTCACTTACTAATGCTTCAGAGATTTCATTTAATCTTAGCATAAATGGTTTTAGTGTATAAGAATTGTAAATAGTAAGTTTATAGAGAATATACTGGAAGATGCCTGGATGAATTTTAATATTGTTGCCTTTGTAAGAATGTACTCATAGTGGTTAAAATATGGCTGAGTTTAAGTATCCAGACAATTTTTACAATCTTGGCAGAAACTTTAGACAACTTTTATTTTTTCTTTGTTTTTCTGTGCTATGGTGTGTGTGTGTGTGTGTGTGTGTGTGTGTGTGTGTTGTAGGCATGTGTGCTCCATAACACACATATGGAAGTCAGAGGACAGTGTCTAGTGAAGTTTTGGTACCTTTCATCCACCTTTCTTAGAAGAAAGTCTCTGTGATTCTCTGTGGGTTTTCACCACCGTGGCCATCTCACAAGTTTCTGAAAAACACATCTGCACTCACCTCCAGTGTCACTACATGAGCTTTGAGATAGCCGACTCATGTAATGTCGGGTATTCTGTACATGGATTCTGGAGATAGAGAGCCAGGTCCTCATACCTAAGCAGCAAGCATGTTAGTTACTGAGTCCTCTCCCAGTCCTAAACTATTCCATTAACATTAGAAGAATTTATGTTTGGTTGCATTTATTCCACTATGGGAATGTAAAAACTCTTGAAGACAAGAGGGCAAGTTTGAGTTCGTTTAGTGGAAATAGAGTAGAAAAACTGAGTTTTTAAGTTAAATAAGCATGGGATGGCTCAAAGGGTGATGTGCGGAAACAGAGATGATCCCCAAATATGTTTGAGGGGAGGGATAACCTCAGGTGATCAGTGAAAAGAGCATACTGAGAGGATTTCTAAGTTAGTGATTCTGTCACAAAGGGATTATAAATGACATTAGTGTAAAGGTGCAAATAATTGGCTCACTTGTGTATTATGGAGAGACTCCCCTGAGATACCTTATTAAGGATGCACAACAAATAAAAGTTCTACTGGAGGAGCTGTGCTGACTGTGTGGATTGAGAATCATAAATTAGAGGTGGGTGAGTTCACAGTGGATGTCAGGCAGTTCTGAGAGCCACAAAGCTGTGAACAAATTCAGGAGCAGGACCTAGGAAGCTCATCTGAACATGACCTCCCAGAACTCGTGTTTGGATGCCATCTCCTTAACCAGTCTCATTTCAAGTTTTGAAATGTGAATAAAAATAATTTGACAAACATTTCAACTCACACCCCATATTTGATCTTCAGTCTTAGCATAAATCATGTTGTTAAATGCAACCCTTTTTAACATTTTATAGTATTTTTTATAAAGGCATTTTCTTTAATTTCAGTATTCAAAATGTTTCCAAAGGAGATGGTTTTTTGAATAATAAATATGAAACGTTAGTGATTACAGAATCATTTTACCTTCTAAGTCCTGAGAAAGAAAACTGCAAAAATTCAAAATGAAAAGCATAGGTGTTTGGTTCTTCTGACTGTGGTAAGCGCTCAACTTTCACTTAGGCAGAATGTTTCCTGCAATTTTAGATTTTTGCCAAGTCCATGTCTTTCAACTACAAACTTTCACACCTACAATATAATCCAGATGGAGAATGTGTGTTCCTGAGTTCCTCAGCAGATCTCTAACACTATACAGTGAAGGCACTCAGGGAAGCAGTTTGATGCGGAGTTAAGAAGTTTAGGAGACATTATTCCTCTCCACATACCTTCATATTGAATCACATGCCAATCCCTAGCTGGTTCTTTTGCTCTGCAGAGAATTTACCCCAACTTATGTCTCCCAATCCCATTTGAAAGGCAAACATTTAGAGTTCAGAGGTCTTTCTTGTGGAAAGGTGTGTTTGTGAGCTACAGGGCTAAAAAGACTTACAAATTAGTCTTCATGTGAAACTTTGCTTCTGCAATGTTAGTATTTTTCTGTAATTGTAATATAATTTGAATTCTATACTTTTCTGGTGCGCTGATAGTTTTAAACCTTAGATGATCTTACAAATTTTAATTTATGGATGAAACCCAAAGTTTATGGATTATATTTTTTGTTCAATGTATATACTTCAATTGCATTTCTGTTACTGTGATAAAACACATGGCTAAAATTAATTTATAGAAGAAAGTTTACTTGTTTGCAGTTCCAGATGGAAGAGTCCATCCTGGTGTGGAGGCAGCTCAGCAAACAGCAGGAATAACAGTAGGAACACAAATCAGAGAGAACAACACAAGAGTAGAACAAGGATTTTAATTTCAATGCCCTTCCACACTTATGTACTTCCTCAGCAAAAATGCACAAAAATGCACCTAGAACCCCTAAAAGCTTTGCCAAACAGCATCATCAACTGAGACCAACCATCATGATATACTATGGATTAAATATGTTTTTATTTTCCTTTTATATATACTTTTACTTATACAACACTTTTATTGATGCATTACTGATTATTTTGTTTATACACTGGAATTAGTTTTGAGACATTGAATGGAGTTTTTCAGTAGCATTAAGAGAATCACTTTAGAAACATTGCTAAGAATTGGTTTGTGCTTTTAGATAGACTTGCTGTATTCTTACAAAGAAGTGTGACCAGTTCAGTTAAAGCAGTTATAAAGGTAATAAAGATATATTTTATACAGATAGTTTGATGTGTATAGGATAAATCAGTCAGATCATGTGGTTTCAGATTTCTTTTTGTGAAGAATTTTCCAACTTTGCTAAATAATAGATCTGTAGGAAGTTCTGAGACCAGGGGAAGAGGAAAACCTAGTCCCAGTAAATTCTGTTGTGAGACTCCCAGCTGCAAAGATGCGTGGAAAAATAAATGTGTTTAAAGTTGGACAGTTAGAAAGGAAAGTGATCCATTGTATATTGAGGACTAATTTAGTGTCTCCTTCTATAAGTAGCAAAAAGACAAATGATAAAAAGTTAAAGGAAAAATTTAAGGATTTTGCAGGTAGCTTTAGAATGGATTATAAATGCCTGATAATTTTAAATCTAATATGAGAAAAATATGTGACATAAAAATGTATGAATATAAGAAAAGATCTTACTAAACTAAATAAAGACTTAGGTTTTTGGTGTAAAATGCTTCAAAGCACTAGTCTGGATTGATAGTCTGATGACAGTGATTACTCAGTGAGGTAGATTTCAGGGAGCATCATTACTCATTTCTTTGTGTTCTTGTGAGAGTACCACAGTGTTTTATGTTGTTGATGCATGTTTGGGAACTGTAACCTTATATAATCACAGATCAAATTATCCAGATTTAATGTAGAGGTTAAAGAAACATGTTTATAAAACAATATCATTGGTAGTTTACCAAAGTGGACAAAACAATATTGTGTGGTATCACTGTGCTCTCCTGTTAATTTCAAGGTGTGCTAGGGACAGCCAGAGCCTCCAACAACAGTTCAAGTCTTCTTAGGATTCAGGTATTTTCTGTAATTTAACTTTGTCATCTTTGGGCAGTTTCCTTTCTTAATATGTAGCATATGGACTAAAAATGGGTTTTACTGGCTTTCCTTTTCAGAAAATACAACAATATAGGTGCATTCCAAAAGGCATGATGAGGCTCCTGAGGTTCGCTCATAATTGTTTTCTTCAGATTATTGTGATATTTTGAAATTTACAAACCTAATTAAGTGGATTAAATTTTTAAAATATGTTTAATATCTTTTAAATTTGTTATATATATATATATATATATTGTGTGTGTGTGTGTGTGTGTGTACTTGTACCCAAGCCAAAGGGCTTATGTGGCTATAAGGGAGTAACTTGCAGTTGGTTTGTTCTTTCTACCATGTGGAACTTGGGGATAAACTGATGTCGTTTACGCTATGAGTTGATTGACCCTGTGTTGCCTCCTTTGCTGCTGATGTTTTCTTCACTGGTATCAGAACCCAGACTCCTTGGGCTTCCAGCACAGACTGAAGATCAGTGGCTCTCCAGGCATCTTCAATAAAAGCCATTTGTCTGGGAAAAAAAAAGAAATTCAAGTAACTAGGTTAATGAACACTCTAAGACTAAATATTGAAACAGAAAAAAGATATGACATCTCCCACTTTTCCTCTTAGATATAGCAAGTTATATACCTTAAAGGAAACTAATTTAATGAGATAGATCTCAGGTGTCATTCATTCAGTTAAATGATAAGACTAAGAAAGCTGCTGGGAAACTTGGCAGTTAACAGATTTATGCAGGGTTTTCTTATTTCTTCCTTTTTGAAGCAGTGAAAACGTGAGAGAAAAGTTCACTGTGATGCCAAACTGGACCAGAGACATCTCTAGGATCAAATATAATCCTTCATCTACTTTTCAAATAAAATTTTGTTGGGGTTAACCGTTGTCCATTTATTTGACAATTTTCATGGCTCCTTTTTTTGCCAACAACAGCAGACTTAACCCTCAGCATCCCACATATTTTTCAATCTGGAAATTTATAGAAAAAAGTTTGAGTGCACTAAAGTGTGTGGATTTCTGTGAACTGTGGCAGTCTATTCTATGGAATATTATTTTAAGTAGACAAATATGTGTTACATTTGTTACATTTGCTGCAGAATATTACTGCATTATATTTGTTTCTGCTGCTTTTGTTTTGATGTAAAGATGTGTTATATTTGTTTATGATACATTATTTAATCATATAAAGATGTGGTTCTGTTTCACCTGACCTGCCTAAGTCACCAGATTAGTCTAATAAAAAGCTCAAGAGCCAATAGCTAGGCAGGAAAAGGACAGGTAGGGCTGGCAGGCAGAGGAAAAATGTAGGAGAATAAATCTAAATCTAGGCTTAAGAGAGAAGAAGGAGAAAAAGATAATGAGATAGAAAGAGAGGGACATGCCTAGGAGTCAGAAACCAGGCAACCACCAACAAGATATGAGAAGCAATAAAAGTAAGAAGGATCTTCACCAACCCCACATCAGACAGATGTTCTAAATATACAAAGAACTCAAGAAATTGATCATCAAAAGAACAAATAATCCAATAAAAATGGAGTAGAGACAAAAAAACAAATAACTCTTAACAGATAAATTTAAAATTTCTGAAAGACATTTAAAAAATATTCAACATCCTTAGTAATCAGAGAAATGCAAATAAAAACAACTCTGAGATTCCATCTTACACCTGTCAGAATAGCTCAGATCAAAAGTACTGATCACAACTTATGCTGGGGAGGATGTGGGGTAAAGGGAACACTCCTCCATTGTTGGTGGGAATGTAAACTGGTACATCCCCTTTGGATATCAGTATGACGATTTCTTAGACAATTAGGAAACAACCTACTTCAAGACCCAGAAATTCCACTTTGTGGTATATACCCAAAGAATATTCAATTATACCACAAGGACATGTGCTCAACTACGTTCATAGTAGCATTATTTGTCATAGCCAGAACTTGGAAAAAACCTAAATGCCTCTCAACCCAAAGAATGAATAAAGAAAATGTGGTACATTTATACAATGGAGTACTACACAGCAGAAAAATAATGACATTTTGAAATTTGCAGGCAAATGGATGGAGCTAGAAAATATCACATTCAATGAGGCAACCCAGACCCAGAAAGACAAATATAATATGTAAAATTCATAAGTGAATTTTAGACATGAAACAAAGAAAGATCAGCCTACAATTCACAATCACAGATAACCTAGACAACAAAGAGGACCCAAAGAGAGACATACATGAATCTAATATACATGTGAAGTAGAAAAAGACAAGATCTCCCGAGTAAATTGGGAGCATGGGGATCAAGGGAGAGGGTAGAAGTGGAGGGGAGATGAACTGAGGAAAGTGGAGTAAAATATATAGCTCAATAAAAACAATTTCTAAAAGAGACCTACAGAGGGAAAGAAAGGCAAGAAAGACCTACAGAAGGAAAGAAAGTCCTGAGGCAGAACATAGATAAGGACAAACAGGAAACAAACAAACAAAAAGAAAACCACACACACAAAAACAGAAAAATCTCGTTGTTTCTCCTTTCTTGCTTCTCTAACACTTCTTCATTCATCCTGGTTTATAGTTTTCTCTGTTACCCAATGTCTCTTGGCAGCTGCTGTTCCTTTCTCATTGGCATTTAGAAAATTCAAAGTTAATAAAGCATTATGCAATAATTTCTGGTGGGTCTTTATCATTCCTTTTCGTTTATTTAACATATCCTTTAGAGATCTTTCTGTAACTGCCTTCCCTGTAGGATTATGTGGTATACCTCTAATGTGTTTTATTTGTAAGGAGCAAAAAACTGTAAAAAAAAAAAAAAAGTACAAGAAAGAACATAAATCAAGGCTGAGCATTCATTACTAATTAGAAATCTCTGTGTCATGTTTTGGGAGCTGGTTGGTGGCCCAAAAGAGAGCCTGGTAGAAATCTATCACTCACTCTTGTCCTGACATGATGAAAATGAACCAGAAAGAATGGGGAATGACACCCAGAATGACCTTCTCTCAATATGGTTCTGTCAGGGTTATTCTTGGTATATGGCCATTGCAGAGACAGCCAATTTTCTGTAAAGTCACTGCAAACATAATATCAAAGTCACATTGTAGACATGAAGTGAAAAGAGTGGGCAGGACTCAGTCCTATATTCTTCTGTTCCTACCACACAACTCTGAGCCAGTGACATCTCCTAAGCTGTACATGGAGAGGGTTGAAGTCAAGTCTCAAACCTTTACAACAGAGGAGGCACCTCTGCTAGTGCTTCAGGACCAGCTAAGCATAGTGGACATCTACCACATAGGCTACAAGGCAGAACAGATGAACCTATTTTGAGAAGATACTGACAGGTAGGTAGGAATAAGTTTTGAAACTTGTGACTGAGACATGAGCATTTATAATACTTTGGGTCCTAATGTTGCTGACTTTTCAAGGGTAAAGCACCAGGCTGAGAGCTGGTTTTAGAAAAATGTCAACAACTACAGCATTCATAGCTTTCACTTTGCCCAACATCCTTATTACGATTTTTAGTAGAAACATCAATATGGTGAAAATTGCACTCAACTTTTGAGATAATGTCTTACTGTTAGAACTCTGCATTAAAATTCAGAGGGTGTGAGCTGGGAACTCAACATTCTGAGTCTGGCTAACAAGGCACATGTCTATTCCTTTAGTGAAAATAGATTAATTTGCAGCTCATTACCAGCTCTATTTCACCTAGTGCTCTAGGAAAGTTTCACAAATGGCAAGTGGGTGCTGCTTCTATTGAGGGATCCTCTGAGCCCTAAAGTTTTACAGTAGCTGTTGTAATTTAGTTAAATAAGATACTTGTGAAGGAAACCTTCTGGATATTGGTGTCTCCTAATACTTTACCTATACAGCACCCTCTTGTACAAATGAAATTACTGTAAATAAAATATAGTTTTCCCCTTATGCTTTCTTTGTGTCCAGATAACTCTCTCATGTTTAAACAAAATTTAAAAGGGAAAAGGAATCTATCCCTAATTATTTTGTAAAACTATCATGTACTACTGATACCAAAACCAGATGTTAAGGATAATTTGAGAAAAAAAATAAGTAATTATGGGGCATACTTATGCCTTGACATAGCTCTAAAAACCTTGCAACAGCTATTGAAATCTGGTAATGAATGAAGCAGACCATTCTTCATGAGTTAGTTAAGTTGGTTTCATAAGTTCAGGGATGGGCTAATTAATACAAGACAGTAATGGATTTTTCTATATTTATAACTAGTATGGAAACTTTTATTCATACGTAGAATCTATCAAATGTGTTCCATATATATAATTTCTTAGAAAGTCAAGAGAAATATTTCAAACTAGAAACTAAAGTCATATTTCTTTAAAATTTTTATTATGTAGAGGGCATACTGTATGTGTGTGCATGTGCATTCAAGTATGCACTACTAGTGTATATGAGCACAAATATGGTTTCCGCAGTGTACTTGTGGAGATAATCAAAGAACAACTTGTAGAAATTAGTAACATCATGTCTAAGTTATGTAAGAAAATATTTAGATGAATGACTAAAATTCAAATTCTAGAGTTAAACAGTTGTTAGTTGTGTTATAGTTGAGAGCATAGGGTTACAATATGGAGAAGAGTCTTTGTGATTTGGAAATGTAGTGTTGTGTAAATTGGGCACTCCGTACCAGTATACGTGTGTGTGTGTGTATTTGTGTGTATGTGAGACCTGTGCATCTTCAGTATGTTCAAACTCCTTAGTGAAATAAAAACAAGCTTCTGATGTAAAATGATCGTAACACAAATAAATAAAAGAAAAAACAGGTGGCAACAAGAAATATACTCACTAAAGGACCTTATATTTTGTCATTATATAGTAAATAATTATATATTTATTTGTTTATCTTTTTACTTACATATTTTGAATTTTTTAATTGGAAACATTTTTAATCAAAGAATAATCCTAATGCAATTTAAAATGGCATTCCAATAGTACAACATGCCTAGTAGAATGGCCAAATTCTAAAACAATGATGACGTAAATGTTGGTGAAAATATGGACATCAGGGACTCTCATTCATTTCTCCTGACAGTGCTGAATAGCCACACTGAAGGGAAGTTTCACCAAGTTTGCACAAAAGTAAACATAACCATTTAACAATTTTAGTAATCAGACTTTTTCACAGTTACTCAAGTACATTAAAATTATGCCATGAGGCTAGAGAGGTTCCGTTGTTTAGAGTGCTTTACTATTCAATTATGAAGGGCAGAATTCATTTTTTTCTTTTTCCTAATTTTCTAAATAACTTCAAAAAATATTGGCTCCTTTGTTGAAATAAGAGCGGCGGGGCTGCATCCCCGCCACCCGGCTGCCCACATGGCTAGCTTATGCCCCTAAATAATTACATGGAAACTGTATTCTTTTAAACACTGCCCGGCCCATTAGTTCCGGCCTCTTATTGGCTAGCTCTTACATATTGATCTAACCCATTCCTAATATTCTGTGTAGTAACACGAGCTGGCTTACCAGGAACGATCTTAACCTGCGTCTGTCTGGAGTGGGAGAATCATGGCGACTCCTTTACTCGGCTTCTTTCTCCCAGCATTCTATCTGTTTACTCCACCCACCTAATTTTCTGTCCTATTAAAGGGGCCAAGGCAGTTTCTTTATTATTTAACCAATGAAACAACAGATAGAAAGATGACCCACCTCCATCATTTCCCCTTTTTCTGTTTAAACAAAAAAGAAAGGCTTTCACTTTAACATAGTAAGATTACATATAACAAAACAGTTATCAAGCAAGAATTACAGTTACAATATTTATATCTATTTTATCTTTTATCATAACTAAGGAAAACTATAACTATAACTAACCATTCTTCAACTCCATCAAAGACTCCAGAAGGATATAATATTACCTAAGTAAACAAGAAATAAGAAACTTCAAACTTTAGAAATGACAGAGACATCTCGCTGCCTGGACAGTCACCCAAAGTTCTTTTGTACCGTTGGGGCATCCATCTTCGGCCTACAGGCCCATAGTATCCAGCAGACACATTTTCATGAAGCAGGAAATTCCAAAGACAGTTCAGTCATTTTCTGCTGTGTCCTGCAGAATGTCTCGCAGACTCTTTCATGAGTCAGGAACCCCGAAAGATCATCTCACCTTTAGGCAAGTTCAGTAGTCCTCTCTCTGAGGGTTCTCTGTGTCCAGTTTATGCAACAGTCCAGGCAAGAGCAGTTTCTTGCCCAAATGGCTATCAAACTCCTTAAGGAGCCTCTTTGGTGCCCATCTTCCTCTTGAAGTAGATTGGTGCTGCCAGGAACAGATGTGTCTCATTATCATGAAAAGCCCTAAGTTATTAAAACATTAAATGCCATATTCTGCAGTCTTTGAAAGATATGAAGAATGCCTATCTAACTGAAATATATCTATGCTCATCTAGAAAATCTAACTAGCACGACTACAAGCTTTACTATTATCGATGATTATCCATTAGCAACCTATATTTCCTAATTATACATTACATTTTTAAATGAACTACACAATCACAATACCTTAATCAAGATCAAAAATACATATACATATAACAAAATTGACCTTAAAATCTATACAAATGCAAATTATTCATATCTATATCATATCCCCCTTTAAATGTAAAAGAATATTCATAAACAATATTTGGGAATATGGGCGCAGTTTTTTCTCTCCAAACTGCTTCCTGAATGGGGGCGCTGTATTCAGATCTTTCATGGTGTAACCTGTGTGTCAGGGTCATCTCAGTCGGCAACTGAGTGAAGTAATTTTCTGAAGGTGTTCACAGCAACATTTCAGGAGGTCTATCACTCCCTCCAAATTCTTCTAGATTCTCTCCACCCAATTTCATGCTATGGTCTTTCTAAGAAAGAAAAAGAAAGAAGGAAGGAAGGAAGGAAGGAAGGAAGGAAGGAAGGAAGGAAGGAAGGAAGGAAGGAGAGAGTCAATTGTTTCTCCCCAAATTAACTCTTGCACATTGTTCTCACATGCCCTTCCAGATTTAAGCTTCCTATTTAGTTTCCCCTTTATAACACTATGTTCTACTGCCCCTTCTATAGAGATATCCTCTTTCTTTTTGATCCCACACGAGCTACCTTTATTCTGTGGTTGTTCTTAATGAAACATTTTTCTAAAGTTTAAAATCTACAATTTACATATAGAAAATACATAATATCTGTCTTTCAAAGTCTTGGTTTCCTCAGGATTCTTGTTTCTAGCTCCTTCCATTTTCATGCTAATTTCATTTTTATTAACAGCTAAATTACATTCCATTCTGTAAGTGTACAGTACTTTCATTGCGCATTTATTGACCAATGGTATTCTAGGGTGATCCCAACTTCTGTCTATTATGACTAGCGCTGGATTAAACATGAGTGAGCAAATTTCTCTGCAGTAAAAGATAGAATCATTTCTGCACATGCCAAAGAGTAATTTAGCTAGATCTCGTGGTAGTTCCATTTTCAGATTTTGAGAAGCATCAACACTAATTTCTTTTTCTTTTTATATTTTTATTAGATATTTTTAAAAAACATACTGATCGAAATTCCCACTCCTTCCCCTCCTCCCATTCCCTCCATACACCCTCCCACCCCACCCCCCTTTAATCCTAAGAGAGGGTAAGTATGGTACTTTGGTTTGTTGAAGGTCCAAGGCCCTCCCTACTACATCTAGGCTGAGCAAGAAATACATACAAAGAGAATAGGATCCCCAAAAGCCAGTACATGCAGTAGAGATAAATCCCAGTGCCACTGCCAGTGGCACCTCAGTGTGCCCCAGCCATACAACTGTCAACCACATTCAGATGGACTAGTTTGGTCCTATGCTTGTTCCTTCCTAGTCCAGCTGGAGTTGGTGAGCTCCCATTAGCTCAGCTAAGCTGTTTCAGTGAATGAACCATTCATGGTCTTGACCTCTTTGATCATATTCTCATTCCTTTCACTCTTCAACTGGACCTTGAAAGCTCACTCCACTAATTTCTTTAGTTACTGTGTAAATTTGCACTCACATCAGCAACAAATAAGTGCTCCCTTTCTCCTCATCCTAATTAGCATGTGAACCTAACTTTGTTTAATAATGCTTATGAAATTCTGCAAGCATCCATAAAATACACCCCTATTTTCATGCACATTGTAAGAGGAATAAATGTTGACCAATATTCATACACATTGTAGGAGGAATAAATATTGACCAGTAGTCATTATCCCTATTTAACTTATTACCTGAGAAGCTAAGATGAAATATATCTTGGTATGTTTAAGATGATTTATCATTGGGAAAGTCTTAGTTTTAGATACTTTGTTTTGTTTTCAACATTGAAAGATTAACATCTTAGAGCTTTAATCTTTTATTTGGATTGTTTGTCAATTTTGAAAAGATGAAGAACCTTTTACCTCAACTCTGAGATCCTTTTTTCCTTGGGGACGTGACTGTGAAAGACACATGACATTTATTATCAGATGGCAAAAGCAAAAGTCTGAATAACTGCAGACAAAACTCTGCGATAAATCTAAATACCTTTTCAACACCTTTCCTGATTGTTTTTCTTTGACTATTTTTGTTAGCCCTGAAGCTAACAAGACAAAATTTATTTCTAATGCCATTAAAATGTTCTTTGAACTTGAAATGCGAATGCATATTTGTTCTTAGTGTTTCTCTGAACAGAACAATTGTCTGAAAATGATGTCTGGCTTGTCTTTTCAGAGAAAGGTTAAAGGAGAAATAGATTCAAAACACAGACACAAAATTCTAGTCTCTGCATTCTTCACTTTGGAAAACAGTTTTAAAGTAGTTGAGTTACTTAAAAAAAAGGATGCAGCAATAACAACCATCTTTAACATACTGTGTTTCTTGAAGCTTATTTGACCAGTTCTAGCAGTACAAGATGATCCCCCCCCACCTCCCCTGTAAAAGAAACAACTAGCGAAAGGGTAACCTTTTATTAGAATAAAGTTTTATTTAGCTTTGTAACATGTTTTCAGTAAGTGTTATTAGTATTTAAAAAATATTTCTAGATTTATTATTTTATGTGCATAAGTGTTCTGCATGATATCCATGTGGGTAGAAAAACAAACATCAGACTTGCAGGAAACAGAGTTTCAGATGTTTGTAAGCTACCATGGAGGTACTGGGAACTGATCCTGGGTCCTCTGGTAAAGGAACAGGTGTTCTTTTTATTATTATTATTATTATTATTATTATTATTATTATTATTTAAAAAAATACCAATCCAAGTTCCCACTTCCTTCCCTCCTTCCATTCCCTCCACACACCCTCCCACCCCACCCTTGCCTAATCCTCAGAGAGGGTAAGGCACATTGCCTTGTAAAAGGTCCAAGGTCCTCCCAACTATATCTAGGCTGAACAAGGTATATATCCAAAGAGAATAAGCTCACCAAAAGCCAGTGCATGCAGTAGGGATAAATCCTGGTGCCACTGGCATTGGTCCCTCAGTCTGCCCCAGCCTTGCAACTGTCAACCACATTCAGAGGGACTAGTTTGGTCCCATGCTTATTCCTTCCCAGCCCGGCTGCAGTTGGTGAGCTCCCATTAGCTCAGGCAAATTGTTTCAGTGAGTGAATGCATCATGATTGTGACCTCCTTGTTCTCATTCCTTCCACCCTTCAACTGGACTTTGGGAGCTCACTCCAGTGCTCTGATGTGGGTCTCTGCCTCTGCCTCCATCAGTTGCTGGAAGAAGGCTCTATAGTGATATTTAAGATAAACATCAGTCTGACTACAGGGAAAGTCAAGATCGGTCCCCCTCTCCTCTATTGCCCAGGGTCCTAGGTGGGTTCATCCCTGAGACTTCCTGGGAATTTCTCTAGAGCCAGGTTTCTGCTAACCCTATAATGGCTCCCTCAATCAAGATATCTCTCTCCTTGCTCTCATCTCTGTCGTTCCTCCATTTCAACCATCCTATTCCCTCAAGTTCTCCTCTACCCTCTCCCTTTCCCCTTCTCTTCTCCTCCTGCCTTCCCCCTCCCCCACCCCCATGCTCCTAACCCTGCCGGTCAATCCTGCCCATTTCCAATTTCCAGGCGGGTCTCTCTATATTTTTCTTTGGGTTCACCTTATTATTTAGCTTCTCTAGGATCATGAACTATAGGTGTTGAGAAGAAGGTATATTCTTCTGTGTTTGGGTGGAATGTTCTATACATGTCTGCTAAGTCCATTTGATTCATGACATCTGTTAGTTCTCTTATTTCTCTGTTAAGTTTCTGTCTGGTTGACCTGTCCATTGGTGAGTGTGGAGTATTGAAGTCTTCTTCTATTAGTGTGTGGGGTTTGATGTGTGAATTAAATTTTAGTTATGTTTCTTTTACATATGTGGGTGCTCTTGTATTAGGGGCATAGATGTTCAGGATTGAGAATGCATCTTGATGAATTGTTTCTGTTATGGGTATAAAATGTCCTTCCCTGTCTCTTCTGAATGATTTTAGTTTGAAATCAATTTTGTTAGATATTAGGATAGTTACCCCTGCTTGTTTCTTAGGTCCATTTGCTTGGAAAACCTTTCCCAACCCTTTACTCTGAGATAATGTCTGTCTTTGAGGTTGAGGTGCATTTCTTTTATACAGCAGAATGCTGGATCCTGTTTTCATATCTATTTCCTTAGCCTGTGTCTTTTTATAGGTAGATTGTGTCCATTGATATTAAGTGATATTAATGACCAGTATTTGTTAATTCCAGTCGTAGTGTTTGTCAGGCCTTCCCTTCTTTGGGTTTTTCTGGTGGGGGTTTATCAGATACTTGTGTTTTTGTGGGTGCAGTTAGCTTCCTTGGGCTGGGGTTTTCCTTCTAGTACTTTCTGTAAGGCTGGGTTTGTAGATAAGTATTGTTCAAATCTTTATTTGTCATGGATTATCTTGTTTTCTCCATAGATGGTGAATGAAACTTTGCTGCGTATAGTAGTCTGAGCTTGCATCCATGGTCTCTTATTGTCTGTAGCACATCTATCCAAGACCTTCTGGCTTTCATTGTTTCCATTGAGAAATCAAGTGTAATTCTGATAGGTTTACCCTTTTTCCTTTGCAGCTCTTAATATTCTTTCTTTATTCTGTATGTTTTTTGTTTTGATTATTATATGTTGAGGGATTTTTTTTTATCCAGTCTATTTGGTGTTCTGTAAGCTTCTTGTACCTTCATAGGGATATACTTCTTTAGGATGGGAAAGTTTTCTTCTATGATTTTGTTAAATATATTTTCTATGCCTTTGAGCTGGGGTTCTTCTTCCTCTTCTACTCCTATTATTCTTAGATTTGGTCTTTTCATGGTGTACCAGATTTCCTGGATTTTTTGTGTTAAGCATTTGTTGGATTTAAAGTTTTCTTTAACCAATGACTCTATTTCCTCTATAGTATCCTCAGCACCTAAGATTCTTTCTTCTATCTTTTGTATTCTGTTGTCTCTGTCATTCCTGTTTGTTTACCCAGATTTTCCATATCCAGAATTCCTTCTTTTTGTGTTTTATTTATTACCTCTATTTTAGTCTTCAAGTCTTGAACTGTTTCCTTCACCTGTCAGATTATTTTTTCTTGATTTTCTTTGGTTTCTTTGAGGGATTTTTAAATTTCTTCCAATTTTTTGTTTGTCTTCTCCATTTTATTAAGGGAGTTTTTCATTTTCTCTTTAAAGTTCTCCATCATTTTCATAAAGTTACATTTAAAGTCTTTTTTTTTCTTTCTATATTTTCTGGGTTAGGATGATCAAGTCTTCCTGTTATGTGACCACTGGGTTCTTGTGTTACTAATGTTGCCTTTAGGTTGTTGGAGGATTCCTTGCATTGGTGCCTAGCCATCTCTTCCTTCAAATGTGGTTGGCAGTGTCTTTGAGTCCTGGTCCATTCCTTGCTGTGGCTGTCTGTTTGGGAGTTTTTCTTGGTCTGATCTGTACTGTCAATGTCTGTCCCAGAAAGCCTCTGAGGTCTCTATATACCTGCTCTCTTGGTCTTCTCTCCTGCTTTGATCTCTTGGTGCTCTCGCTTAATCCCATCAGTGTTGTAGCAAACTCTTAATCCCTCAGTATTGGAGCAAGCTGTGTTTCAGAGATTCCACTGAGGTTGCAGGAGGATAGGTGGGTTTGAGGATGGGGTGTGGCTAGTAGTTTAGATGGTGGCTGGATGAATTTAGGTTTGGAGGAATCCTAGCTGCAGGAAACTCCCTGCTGGCTGGCTAGAAAAGCCAAGAGGGCTGGGGAGGGGCCCAGAGTTTTGTCCCACTGGGGAGGCCCTAGAGACTGGGGCATCCTGCCATGTGGCTGTTCACTTACTTCTTAAGTCCCCTCAGTACTGGTGCAAGCTGTGTTTTTCAAACAGGTATTCTTAACCCCTGAACCATCTCCCTAGCCCATTTATTTTCCTTGTTGAGTTAAACTTCCCCAATATTTTCTGGAAATTTATCTAAATTACTAAAAAGTGTTTTCCATAGTAAAATGCTTTCCATTTTATTTACAGCTCTGAGACAGACATTTAGGAACATTAAATTTTTATAATTTAATTCACAATAGTCAGTTAACTATTAGAAAAGATTATATAGATACTCTGTAGGTGGTAAATATCATTTTCATTTAAAATTACATAGTGACTATTATTATTATTTACTATAAAGTCACTATAACTGCCTTTTATATAACACAAGTACACTTAAGAGTATAAGTCAGAAGACTCTGGTTTTAAATGTTTGTTAGTCTTTCCTAACGTTTGCACTTTAGCACAGGGGTGTTTTTTTTTTAAAAAAAAGTCTATATTATATTTTGCCACCTCTGCCGTACAAAAAGGTCTCTACAAAGCTTGAAATATGTGTCACAGTGAAAGTTCTGATGCCTTTAAAGCAGAAACTCACCCTAATCTCGAAGCTATCAAAAATGCCAGCACTTTTGCACTTTAAAATACATGGAATCACCAAGCTTATCCACTTTGAAACTTCCTTTTTAGCAATTCTATTTCTGTTACATTGCAGCTGAAATAGCCCAGAGGCTTTGGTATTTTTTTTTCTTTTTCTAATATGAGAAAAATCCCAAACACATCTAAGTGACTAGGATCATCAACCCTTAGAAGCAATGGCTTTCCATGCCAATTGTTAACCTAATTTTATGTTATTTATTGCTTTGTACTAACACTTTGAGGATTACTATTCCCTTTGTTTTTTTAAATCTATGGCATTTTAATTAGTGAGATAGAAACATGAATACAATAAGCAAAACAAAAGAGCATACAAAGAAGAACAATTTTCTAAGGAAGCATTGATACTAGAAACCATTCTAATCCTATAGTGCCAGATATTGTCACTGTTGCTACCTTCATCTAATATTTTAGAGAAGTTAGACATAAATGCTACCTTCATATAAATTCTTCTTGAATGACCTCCCACAATGCTCTACTACCAACACCTGCAAGGATGATTATAATCCTAGCAATCCAGCAAGAAATCAAACCCAATAAAAAAAAAACCAAAAGAACATGTATATTTGATTTTGTTTTGCCTTCAAGACTACAGCCTTTCAAACTCCAGAATAAGAAGACTCCTTTCCAACTCTCCAGTAATTAGTTCAGTTATTTTGATTTTTTTTTATTTTGTTTAGTTTTATGGGAAAAGGTTCTGCGTAACCCAGGCTTGCCTCAAACGCTGAACCTTCCTGCCTTTACCTCCTCAGTGTTGAAATTACAGGTAAATACCATAGGAACTAGTTTTGATTCAGTCATTAACTGAACTAGTTTTAAACTGACAATTGAAAATGATATATGTAATTTAAGATTAACTATTAATTCGAACAGCTTTATTTTGACTCTTTTATTGAAACACTTTATTCATGAGGTCAAAATCTTGAAAGTAAAGTAAAATAAAATACAGCAAGCACAAACACATAGGTGTTTTGGCTGGGGTGGATGCGCACGCACACACCTCACACACAGGCATATGCAGGAATGTGTAGCTATCCTGCTGGAATAGAGCAATGAAGAGCAGAACTGCTTGTGCAGATGATAAACAGTCAGAGAACAGTGTAAGGGAAGCAATGGAGGGACCATATTGCACCATCTAATCTTAGAAGCAGAAACACTTTCTCAGGATGTCATTGAGAATCTTGACCTTGATTAGACCATCAAGCCACAAATCATAGAGCTATACTTTTGTGTACAGATAGTGTGAATGAAATAAAGTAAAATGAAGCTGCAGATCCCGTAAAATGCTAATAATCACATAACACAGAATTTTTATATTTATATTTAACGCTGACAGCCTAGCAAGTCACTAGGATCTAATTTGAATTCAGTATGTTTTATAAAGGTGTGATGGTTTTGCAGTTTTGGGATTAGATGCATATCCACCATCACACACATTTCTCTAATGATGCCTCAATATCTCAAATCTAAGCAGATCTATCAAAAGAAATAGCTTTGATCAGAGTTAAACTGATACTTGTAAACTGATGAGTTAATACTTATAATAAAACATGCTAGAAATACAACTAAGAAGATTTCAAAATGATTTTCAGAAGTTAGAATGAAGTATACATAATAAAATGACTCAATCTTCCCATCAAAAGCCAATATGCTTCTAATTTCTAAAGCATTCTATATGCACATGTCTTCCACTTGGGTGCAAACATCGTTAAGTTGTTGGGGGCTGTTTTAGAGACTGCTCCTGCATGGAGACAAGAAAACCATCATACCAGCATCAGCAAGGCTCTCTGCTCTTGTGCTATATTACTTATTCAGTTTTTAATAAATATGCAACACATAAGCATGTTCTAAGTCCTATCATCATGCAGGTAGCTTGTGCATCATTGTGTAGATGTGACGTGAGACACACGCACCAAGGACTGTGAAGGAGAATTCTGTGTCCTTAAAAAAAAGCAAGTTTTACAAAAGACATTGCAATGGAAGTTTTCCAAGGTGACAAATTGTGAGATCCCTTTTTAACAAGTAGGAGTTGTTTTCTTTCCCTGCTGAGATGTGCTGTAAGTGCTTACACATAGTTTTGTGGTTTGGGACGAATAATGTGTTAAACGTTTGAGAAATTCTGCTGTCAGGCACCCTTTATAGCCAGTAATTCCTCCTTTCAAAGTTGGAGGTCTCTGGGAACAGTTCTATCTACAAATTCCTGTCTGTGCTCCTCTGGGTCAGTTTAGTTCTGACCAACACTATTTCCTTTAGTGCATGTCTGATGGGATTTGAGACATCATTAGAGAAATAGGTGTGACTTTGAATGTGCAACTGGGCCACAAATCTGCACAGCTCTTGAAATTGTATAAAATCTATATATGGCTAAATTAGATATTAGTTGCTTGCTAGCTTAAATTCAATTTTTAATTTTTTATTCTTGAAACTAAAATATAATTACATAAACTTCCCTTTCCCTTTAAGTCCTCCAGCCCTTTCAATGCACCCACTCTCACTCAAATACATACCTCCGTTTATCTGTTACATATACATGTGTTCCAAATATATAAAACAACCTAGTAAACTCTATTGGTTTGTACTTTATAAGTAAAATATTCTCATGTGAAAAACAATACACACAGAAATGTTTTAACCTTCTAGCACATTTTCTGTTTTTCTTCATATTTTTATACTTTGTACTTGTTGAGTATTATTGAATAACAATTGATAGATTGTTTTAAGTTTTAGTGTACTTTATAAGGCCGTTAATGTAAGTATCTAAATTTATACCTTGTTCTTCTAATTATGGAGTGGATCACAATATCAAAATCCTTTTGGAGCATGTGTATTTTTTATTGTTAAGCTAAAATAGGCATTATGTTTGCCTTTGACATAAGTAACTGAAATAAAGTACTTCTAAAAGTATTTTAAAACCATATTTAAAATGAGTCCTAGATAAATGTCTCATTTTCTAATGCACACATTTTAAACTTATATGCTTTGCATGAAATGTATTGTTTATCCAGATTTCAACATATTTGTTATTTTTTGTTTTCTTTGGTAATTTAGGATAAGTAGGATGTTTGAGAAAAGTTTATGTTTTCTTCCATAATCTGAGCAAAGAAACTGAATGTAAAGTGAATGATGGCTTAAATCAGTGGCTTTCTAATCCCTGGTCTCTGAGCAATCTATGAAATGTTAATTATAAGTTTATACTTATTATTATGTAAGTAAAATTTCTAGATATCATGGAAATAAAAATAACGTTATCGCATTTATTTTAAATGTAACACTACTTTTGTTTTTGTTTGTGATATAACTTAAGTATAATTTTAATTTCTTATTTTTTAATGTAAAGAAAAAGAGCCAAGGAAATAGCACATTCACTTTCAGTTAACAGTGTTTTAAGTCATGCATCAAACCATCATATTAACAATGAAATTTAATGTCACAATCCTGTGAAAATACATATAGAGAGTGTGCCTATTGTTATTGGTTAGCAAAGCAAAGTTTTGTCCTTGGGATCTGCTCTTTGAACAGGAGAGTCTTGGGTGTGTTTCGAAGAGAAATGATGATGGACTGATGGGTCTTATCAGCGAAATGTTCATGCCTTGGAGAACAAACGGCTGCCAATGCCTCTAATGAGTAGCAACAAGCCGACACATCACATCATCTCTGGCCTGGCTCTGGAAGATGCCAAGGAAGCAAAATACAGTCGAACATTTGTTCTTTCTAAGAACTGTGGTGTCATGTCACCCTAAACCTGTTCTGTCTGTGATTAAGGAAAATAATTCAGATTTAATACTCAGCTGAAGTTTAAATGCCATTTCCGAAGTGGGCTAATTTTGCATATAAAATCATCGCAACATTGAAGTGCCCAGATAAACCTCACAGCAAGTAAGTGATATACACTTGAAACAAGAAGGAGAATAAAGGGTACAACAGTATCCTGGACAGGTCTGTGAGAAGGAGATCCACAATCTCTTCTTGTATGCTAAGGAAAACCTGATATTTTCTCAACAGTTTGTGAAGGTAGAGAGAGGTAATTTCATTTGGGGGAATATTTGACATAAATCAGAATAAACACTTTAAAGGCCTTTTGAAGTAAATGACTCTCATTATTTGGCCCAATAAATACTTATTTTATTTATTGTCAGACACTTCTTACTGACCAAGTATAAAACAAAAAACAAAACAAAACAAAGGAACAAGCCAAAAACCTGAACAATCATAGCCCCTGAAAACTAGTAACAGTGCAAGACCATTTGAAAACAGATGATGTATTTAATAGTGATTTGGGTGATGGGGTCGATATCAATGTTGGTATTATATTTTCTACATGCCTGCACAACTCTGTTTCTATCTCTTATTAGCCACGGACACACAAGGAACCATATAGTACTAAGTTATGATCACGGGCAACGGGTGCACAACCTAACTCTCAGAAGTCAGGAGCTTGGGAAAGAAGATTAGATTTAGATCAATGGGAAGTTTTAAATATAGGCAAATTGGTGTTTCTGTGTTTGTGTGTGCCTGTGTTGCATATAAATGGTTATCAGTTGCTCATGGAAACCAGAAGAATGTTTTAGCTCCCCCAAAGCGGAAATTACAGGTACTTGTGAACCTTCTAAAGTGGGTACTGGAAACCAAACTCAGGTTCTTTTTTGGGGGGCGGGGGCAGGAAATAATTTATTTTGTTATATTTTCCACATTGCAATCCTCTTTTACGGAAAGAAGTTAGGACAGGAATTCACACAAAGTTGAAACCTGGAGGCAGAAGATGATACAGAGGTCATGAAGGGTGCAGGTTCTTTAAAACGAGTGGAAGCCACTTAACCACTGAACTATCTCTTCAGTCTACAAATAATCAAGTGTTTTGCATTATTTTCCTGATCTAAAGCTAAATCTACTGAACAGAGATTTGTGCTTCCTTTGACTTTAAGCTCTTTCTGGCCTTTTCTTTTGATCTGAGTACAGATCATTTATTTGGATCCTTTCTCTTTCCTAATATTGATATCTAGTGTCATCAATTGTCTATAATGATTGTTTGAACTACATTACACACATACTAGTATGCTGTGTTTCATATTCATTTAGTTGGAAAATGTTTTAAATTCTACTTGGATGTCTTATTTATATATTGTTTATTTATTGCTTATAGTATACAATATAGATTTAAGTTACATTATACCACTTCACATACATACATGTATTTATCCTCTCCAGAGGTCAGAGTAGGTCAATGGATCTTCAGGACCAGGAGTTTTGTGTGTTTGTGAACCACATTGCATTAGAAATTTGTACCACACTCAGATCCTCTGAAGGAGCTTCAAATGCTCTTAACGACTGAGCAATTTATCCTGCCCCTGAACACAATATATTTAATATATTGTATGTAGTCAAATTGACCCTGTCAACAAATACATGTGTCTCTTGTAGGACAAGTACAAAAAAGTTCTAATTTTCTTGAGGTGTTTTCCTGGTAGCTAATTCAAATATATATATGACTTATATGTTGCTGAGATGGAAAGAAAAATAATACATTCATCAGTGGATCCCTGTAAGTTATGATTCTTCATTAATTTATTACCTTTTTTTTCTTCACAATGTGTCAAATATTTTACAATCTGAAACATGTTACGTATGTTAAAATTCTGTATCCCATTTTATTTTAGTATTAAAATCAAAACAAATGCTTCTATCCTACTAAAACAGTCATATTAATTGTCTCCTTTTGTTCACTTTTGCTTAGACTAACTTTTCATATATTTTGCCAGATAAGTACATAATTATATATGTATTTATTTCTATACTTTCTTTAATTTTTCAATTGTTCATATATATATGCCATTATAATTTATAGAATTTTTAAGAATATAAAATAGAAGATGTAATTTTATTTTTCTGTGTCATTAATAAAATGTTTCCACACATATTAATATGCTTAATTGTGTATGTACATGTCTAATATGAGTAACTAGGCATACCCAATTATAATTTCTCATAACTGAATGTGATATAACTATCAAAAAGAAATTATAAAAACAAAAACTGATAGTTATAATCAGTGTACTTAGATACAAGCCTGTAGATTTTTCTTTAATTCATTTAAATATATTGCTGTATTTTTATTGCCCTATTACATTGTGTCTGATATAGGCCATCATTCATGTATTTTGGTTCAATTTTCAAAATAAGAACCTGTCTGCTCCTCTCCTTCTTACAGTATCTTAGATTAGTGGGTTTGCTTTGATTTGGACTAAAGTAATCTCAGAAGCTCTAATCAGGTACCTGTACGCATAGAGATGAGCTTTGTTAGGAGGATAAGCGTGTCAGTTTTAATTGGATAAAAAAGTCATCGTACAGATCAGTGAGGCTTAAGCTCATGATAGCAAGATGTTCATTATTTCAGTGAAAATACCCAGATGCACTCAGCAATAGCTGTTGAGGTATATTATTTTCAGGTGTGTGACTTTTCTTTATGTTGTAGTTGTTTAAATCTGTGAAACTGTGATTCTTTGCCTGTCTAAAACACCTGATAGTCTGATAAGGAGCTAAATGGCCAATAGCAAGGCAGGAGCAAGCATAGGCAGGGCTGACAAGCAGAGAGTATAAATAGAGAAGCAACTAGAGAACATGGAGAGGAGGATATTAAGGTCAGTAACCCAGTTACACAGCCAGTCATGGAGAAAGAATAGAGAAATATAAAAGCCCAGAGACAAAAGGTAGTTGGGATAACATAAGATAAGGAAATCTGTCTGGAAACAAGTCAAGCTAAGCTGGGCATTTATAGCTAAGAATAAGCCTCTGTATGTGATTTATTTGAAAACTGGGTGGTGGATCACTCAAAAAGCTAAAAGAATAAAATGTCACACAACAGATAACAGATGAACACAATACCTCATTTATGCACCCTTTATATTCATTGGTAATAAAATAAAGTTTTTGACAAAAAAACTAAGTTGTCATTTATATGATTTAGTTTTTATGTCTAAAGTTCTTAATTTATGGTTGAGAACAGTATTGCACGGGTAAATTACTTTTCCTTCATATATATTGGTTTAATGCATTAAAATATTTTCAGATGAGATTCATAGAATTCAACAGTCTACAAAGGAATCCAGAAGCAAATGAAATAATAATCCTCAGAAGGTTTAGATTGTTTTCAACTATTTCTGTCACATATTTTATTGTTCAAACACATACACGATATTTTACTTTGATATGCAGTTTGAATACATAATGCCAGAATGTGGTAAGTTTCTGCCATAAACAGTTTTAACCTTTTTATTAATATAATAAAAAGGACCTCCAAAGAAGTATAATGGAAAATGAATGTTATTATCTTGACATTTTGAAGATAAGGAGCTAAAACTTTGTGATATTAAGTCAAAGGCAAGGTGTTGGGGAACTGTTTTCTCCAGAAGCCTATTTTAGCTCCACTCCTCCCCTTTCGGGTCAATTATCAGTTGTCACACTCCAGAACCTCTTCCTTTTTCTTTACCTTGAAAACACAAAGTGAAACATCTTGTCATGTCTCCATATTCCTTCCTCTCATTGCCCTTTTCTTACTTACCACCCCAGGCTTTGTTTTTAGGATGGACATCATGATGACAATGTGCCTACCTGGGTAATTCAGGGTAATTTTCACATCACCAAGCCTACAAAGGCAATTGGATAAGCTGCCCCTGTTTCGCTGTATAAGCAACATATCGACAGTACCCTAGTTAGGTGTCTGTGTTGAAGACCATGAATAAAATAAACTTTGAGAGGAAAGGGTTTATTGCAATTTACACGTTGAGGTAACAGTGCATTGCTAAAGGAAATCTGAAGGGGAACTCAAGGCGGTAGGAGCCTGGAGGCAGGAACTGTGGCAGAAGACATGGATGTGTGCTGTTTATAGGCTTGCTCCCCACAGATTGTCCATTCTGCTTCTTGATGCACTCCAGGACCAACTGCCCAGGGGTTAACTGGCCACGGAGGGCTGGGCCCTTCTACATCAATAGTTAAGTAAAAAAATGTCCTAAAGACTTGCCTACAGGCCAATTTTACAGAGACATTTTTCTCAGTTGATGTTCCTTTGTCAAGAAAATATTAGCTTGTGTCAAGTTGAAAGAAAACAACCTAATATATATGTTCAAAGTGTTAAGATAGGAACATCTTTGAAAACATTATTTGCTCTAATAATGTAATCTGTGTAAGTTCCTGCAGGAACAATGAAAGGAACAATAACAAATTTTTAAATGTTTGACTAATGGTACTTATAAATAATATTAAAGCATAAGAGATAAATGAAAAATAATCAACACTAAAGGCCTTCACTATGCACATCAAACAGCCTGTCCAGCTTTCTTTTTCCATTTGAGAGATATCCAAAACTCAGAGAGACACAAAGTATGGGCAGTATGTCTGTTGTTGGCCTCTTCTGGGTCCACTCATTATTTGTCAGAATTTTCCATCATAATTCCAATTTTATTTACATTTTTAACTACCAGTTACTCATTCAGAATGTCTCATCCATCTCCAGAATGGACTGGAATGGCTTGTCATACAAATAATGTTACAAATCCAGATGGCCTTCTACTTTTTTCCTATTAACATTCTATATCATTGAAATGGAGCTTAATTTGTATAAACTCTCCCAGAGCTGACATGAAAGCAAAATAGAATCATTTTGAGGGGCTGGTTTAAAATACAGCTTTTTAATTCAGTGTTCTGTGGGAAGGCCATGTGTCTGCATATTTAACAAGTGTTTGTGGTGACCTAGGCAAGTACTTGAGTCAGTTTCCCCATGACATACTTCTGCACTCTGTGTACATGATAAGGGGTGGTACTGACACCTTGAAAGTGAGGATACCTTTGATTGACAAGAATGATTTTAAATGTGTTGAAGATGAGCTGGAAAATAGCTTTCTCTCCATCACGTTAGTAGAATGTCCACTCACACACTTAACAATCCACAGTTTTGTCAGGTGAAAAAGAACACAGAGAAACATCCTGATAAAATTGAGGGAAGATATAAAGAGCAGTGCAATCAAGGGGAGGTTTTCTCAGGTGCTGGATAGGAGCTTTTCCTTGTTTTTGTTGCCACTCAAGGAAAGTGTGCTCAGGATGTGGGCACTCTAGGACTTGGTCTTTTAAGTTGTTGGCACTTCGTTTGTTGCTGCTCTCCACTTCTGAGCTGTTGAAGAGAGTAAAAAGCTCATTTTAAAAAGGTAGCAAGCATGCAGAGTGTTTCTTCTGCAGGAAATTCTCATTTGAGTTCTAAAAAATTCCTCTATTGCTCTCAAATCTTCCCCTTTCCCTTCCTGCTATCCATTCACTCTCCCTTCTTTGCCACTTTTATTCCTTCCCATTTTCTTTATCTCTCCATCCCCTCTCCTCCCACCTTCCTTTCCATTTTGAGGTCATCATATCTCAGTATTTGTCACTAGACAAATCCGAGGTAGCTAGTGTTTATAATATTTTATCTAGCAGGTACATCTGATATTTTCAGTTAAATATTATCTATAAAACTCACACTGAAGCACACATCTATTTACAAATACAAATGTCTCAAAATATAATATTTTAAGAAAGCTTACTATTTTATGGTAGGCAGAATTCATAACTATCATTGGCTTCATGCTTCCATATATAGACCACAGTCATAGGCTGGAGATGTGTGCTTGGGGAGGTTACCTTAACTTTCGTCATACTACTAATGTTAATTTATCCAGCAAGAATAATGGGCTGGGTTATGGAGGTAAATTGTTTTCTGTTTTATAGGGACCTAGTCAGTTCCAAAGTTTTTTTTTCTTTCTATATTTGTGAATGTCAGAAGGAAACTTACGATAAATTAAAAGAGGATTAGGGGAAAATGGGAATTTAGTAGACTAGATTCTTTCTAGAGATGCTTTTGGATGTTTTCTTTTTTATTAGAATTAGCTGTATTAGGTCCCTGTGTCTATTTTCAATGAGAGTTCTGCTCCTTCAGTGGACCTTCCTCAGATGAGGAACTCCCATGAGTGCATCTTTTTTGAGCGTACTCAGAGGCTGTACAAAAGCAGAGTGACTACCATTTGCTGAAAAAAGTCAGAACTGCTTAACAACACTGTCTCAATCTTAGAGCCATGACTTTCTTTTGGAATTTTAATATTTTGCAATCATTTATGTTGTATCTGTAGAGGTGTAAGTGCATGCATGCAGGGACACAAGATGTGTCTGGAGGTCAGAAACAGCTTACAAGAGTTTGTTCCCTTCTTCAACCGCCTGGGTCACATGGATCAAACTTGGGTTGTCAGGTTTGGCAGACATTGGTTTCTCTCTGTGCCACTGTGCTGGCCTGCTGACAAGTTTTCTTGTTTCAAATAGAGCATGGTACTTAGAAAATTTTAAAATTGGCATAGAAATCAAGAATGCTTTGTGCTGAGGATAAATGAATAATTTGGGAAAACAGGGGTTTGCTAATCCTAAGTCAAAACAATTTATGTATTATAAATGAATAAATATTAAACAGCCACAAATTTGATGTTTGTAGACCAAGTGATTAATCTCAGACATCCCTCAACAAACAATAAATTTTTATTATTGTGGACCTATAGTGAAGAAAAAATGAGTTTTCAATGTCTGAGTGACTATGGTATATATCCAAATGTGTATGATTATAATGATTTTTCATTCAAGGGGTTTTTTATATTCTATAATCTTAAAAATGAGTTTTATTCTTATACAATTGTTACCATCATTGGAAAATAAGATTTTAGATGAACATAAACATTTACAAAAATATTTTATGATATAACCTCTTTATTTAACTTGCTACTATAAAGAGTTAATATTTTATATTTAATGTTGTGCATGAGGTATGTCCTATCTATGGACATTGTTCTCTGTCACCTGCTCCTGCTGCACCAGCTCACAATTCATGTTTATTGGCATCACAAGCCTCACTTGACATCTTTGTCAAATGGCCCATGATTTATTACACCTCCCAGTGAGAGCTCCCTCCTCACAGTTAGCAGTTCCCCAAAGGTGCTGGAAACTCTACTGAGCCTTGGGTTTATTTTAGATGGTCACATTATGAGTTTAATGATAGCTTACAGTTTTTTTAATATTGTAAAGCATTTCTCAATAAATTTAATTATACTTTAGTCATTATTCAACATGGCTACACATCTCCAGTGAATAGAGAAAACTAGTAAACTGCTGTAAGCTACTCCATGACAAAACTCTACTCTGCTGTAGACTTCAACATTCCAGCCATCTATATTTTCTTAATGGTTGCCTAAGTCTAATTTTATTGGTGAAGCTACACAGAATATTTAAAATAGTGCATGGCAAAATTTGCATTATCAAGGCAAATAGAGTTTTTTCATAAAATGTGTTTGAGAAATGTCATGTGACATATACCTAACATCTTGTTCTGAGAGCAAATGCCCTCAAAAATTTAAAATATAATACACCTGAATAACTCTTGCCTCTTTAAATTTAAACATGTCTCCTGTTCTTATATACATTTTGTTTTTTGTCTGACTGGATCATTCAGATGAAATTTGGGTAAAGCATAAATTCATATTAAAGTTTGTAATCTAGAATATAGATTTCTTAATATTATTTTATGAAATTATTCTTTTGTGTCAGAGACCATGTTTACTGGTCAGGTTGGTGGATTGCACTGTGTTATTGCTCAATCCACTTTGAATTAAAGACAAACTATAAAACAGTTTTAAAGGAGATGTAATATGTTTTGGAATCTTAAGAGAATACAGCACAACAGCAGTGTACAATGCAACACTAAGAACTCGGCTAAATTTTAAAAGCTCTGCTGCTGAGGAGGTGTGCACAAGATACTTTGTTCATATTTTACTTTATATTCGTTTTGATTATTATAAACTATACGCCATACACAAAAGGAGGTGGCAAGACAATGCTACAAAACTTAAATGTGAGGTGGTAGCCATCTCAGAGTTAAATCAATGTTCAATAATGCAGTTTTGTTGTTAAAGCATAGACAAACTCTTCCCTAAAATTTTCAGTGAATAAGTTGGTGAAGTTATAGATAAAATTTCTAAGAATGGATGGAAATAGAGACAGAGACCCACATTGGAGTACCGGACTGAGCTCCCAAGGACCAAATGAGGAGCAGAAGGAGGGAGAACATGAGTAAGGAAGTCAGGACCGTGAGGGGGGCACCCACATACTGAGACAGTGGGGCTGATCTATTGGGAGCTCACCAAGGCCAGCTGGACTGGGACTGAATAAGCATGGGATAAAACCGGACTCTCTGAACATGGCGGACAATGAGGGCTGATGAGAAGCCAAGGACAATGGGCATGATCCTACTGCATGTACTGGCTTTGTGGGAGCCTAGCCTGTTTGGATGCTTACCTTCCTAGACCTGGATGGAGGGGGGGGAGGACCTTGGATTTCCCACAGGGCAGTGAAGCCTGACTGCTCATTGGACTGGAGAGAGAAGGGGAGAGGAGTGGGGGGATGGGGAGAGGAGTGGGGGGAGGGGGAGGGAAATGGGAGGCTGGGAGTAGGTGGAAATTAAAAAAAAATAGAAAAAAATTTCTAAGAATCAATCAGGTAGGGATAACGAGGGACTATATATATAGAAAAAAAACAACATAGACCTTTCAGATATGTATTGATAAAGTAGTTTTTAGGAAGCTCTATGGTTTTATTATTTCTGAGAAGTATAAATATCTATGAGGGGCAGGCTTGTGTTATTCAAACAAAACAAAACAGCACTGCTCAATAAATTCTCAGGGTGCTAGGCTGCAAAAAGTTTAGTATTCTAACATCACTAAGCTGTATCACTGAATCTCATTAATGATCAAAGCATGTTATTCTATATTAATTAATTAATCTAGAGGTATCTATTAATGATACTACTTTGGGTTTTTCCAGAGTTATTTGGCTGGCGAACAAAGACATACTTTATTGTGCTTTTGATGTAAAATAGTACCTTCTAGGATCACAAACATAGGCATTGTCCTTTTTTTACTTCTTTATCTGCTAAGATGTAAGCAAATCCCATGCCTGGGTCACTGCTATGTTCTCTGTTTTATGACGGACTGCATGTTCTGAACTACAAACCAAACTAAATCCTTCTTACTTTATTTTTGTCATGCATTTGTTTAGAGCTATTGGAAAAATAGCTAGTATGGGAAGTTACTAACAAATTACCATACCTGGCAGTGAAATGAAAAAATAGAATAAAAATAAAACTAGAGGAAAAAATTGCATTCTTGCTATCTTTTGTTTGTTCTTTTGTCTTACATCTGGTGCTGAAGATCAATCAAATCTTGGACTTTTCATATTCTAAACAAGTTCTCGTTTATGGAACTTTATCATTCCAAGAAGCTTATTAGAATACTCAATAGGAAAAGACCACAACGCTATAGGGTAGGACTTGCCTATGGGTCATTGACTTATCAATTATAAATAGTTATGTAGCCTTTATTCTGACAGGTCATGTATCTAGTCAAGAATTTTAACATATGCAAGAATTGAAGGTGTCTTTGGCCTTTTGATAATCCATCTGGAAACCAACCTTTCATACTCAGTTATTGCTTATGAGTCATATTTTAGGCTAGGTAGCAATTCATCATATTTCCTGAGGACAATTCCTGGTTCTTATTATTTTTTTGGTCACATTCAAATGTAAAGAAAGGTTATTTATTATCACCATATACAGGTGACAGCGAGGGAACAAACTTGGCCCTCTGAACATGGGTGACAGTTGTATGGCAGGGGCAGATTGTAGGGCCACTGGCAGTGAGACCAGGATTTATTCCTACTGCTTGTTCTGGCTTTTTGGAACCCATTCTCTCTGGGGGATACCTTCCTCAGCCTAGATATAGTGGGGAGGGCCTTGGTCCTGCCTCAAAGAAATGTGCTAGACTTTATTGAATCCCCATGGGAAGCCTTACCCTCTCTGAAGAGTGGATGGGGGGCAGGGGTTGGAGATGGGAGGGAGAGGAATGTGGAGGGAGCAGGAGGAGGGGAGGGAGTGGGAAATAGGTTTGGCATGCAAAATGAGAAAAGATAGCTTTTTAAAAATAAAGTTAGAATTTCAGTGACGCCTTTTCTGCGCAGCAGACCTGCACAAAGATGCTGGGCCCCTGTATCTTCTAGGACACTGCCCAAAACAAATAGTTCTTTTAAAGTCTGACTTGCAAGAAGAGAGCATTTGTGACATAGCATGTGCTCAAGTTTGAGTCTTTGATTTTACAGTATGGACTACACAGTGCTTGACAGAACAGGTGTAGCTAACACACTGGCTAATTGTGCAACTGCAAGGATCTTCTCTTTAGACAATAAGCTCAAGATACCAGCAGCCCCCATACCTCTTCTTCAGAGTATTTATTTTCCAGTGTGTGACTTCACAAGATTGATTCAGTGGGCATTGGATGAGGGCAGCACAACATGATATGCCAATTGAAGCCGGTGGTGCTCATAGAAATCAAGCTGTAGAAATCACGCTCATGCATATGGAACACGTGGTTGTTGTGAAAAAAAGAAGAGAAAAAAAAAACTGGTTCCGGATCCTAATTTCGAAGGTGTTTGGCGTAGGAAAGCTTCCAGAGTCACATGACACCAATGTAAGTCTTGTGACTGGGGAGGTCAGTTGAGACAATCTTGCTACAAACACCAGGCTGAATTTGGATTTGTTATCAATACATCTGCCTCTGCTTCCCTAGTGCTGGGATTAAGAAATATATCATCATGCCTAGTGAAGTTGATTTCCTCTTTTTTTTAATGTTTAACATTTTGGTTGCAAAGACACGGAAGGAAGATACTTGAAGTTAAAGACAAGCTATTATCTATGTGGAATTAGAAATAATTGAAGGGAAATAATGTTATTAGGTATATTTACATATTTATAATATTTGATGTTTGAATAGTTATGTCACCAAAATTGATAAACAATTCAGTTTACAGCAAATATTTGATGACTATAAAGTTCAAATAAGGATACAATGTTTCTAAATTTATAAGAACTCTAGTACTTTCTAAATATCGACTCAACTCTGAAAAGTAATTGAAGGATTTGAATCTGTGCAATAACTTGGTCAATGTATGGAGGACTGGTACAGTGAATTGCTGTGTGATATACTAAGAAATTTTATGAAGTGTACCCATTACATGAATTTTCTAATGATTTCTAAGTGTTGAGCATATGGTGCCATCTGTAAGGTTTCTCACCAGTATAGATTCTGTGGTGATCTTGATTTATGTGATGGGAAAAGGACTTGCCACATTATTGACTTGTGTGTGTCTTCTCTTTGGTATGAATTCTCTTATGCTTAGCGAGGCACGGACATCTGTTGAAGCACTTTCCACATTCCTTATAGCTATATCATCATTTCTCTTTATTTTGTTTGCTTATATAATGTTTCTCCTGGTTCTGGTCATGAAATATACCTGATAATAAAATCTGGAAAAAATCAATTTAAATGAAAAGAAAGCTGTGCTGTGGACTTTGAGCTTTCTCAAAATACATTATTTCTGGTAATAAGCAGTGACTTGTGACTGCTCTAGTTCTAGAGAGGTACATTTTACTCTTTCTGCTGCGCAATGTTCCAGGTTAGCTGACCCAAACTGTTGTGACTGAAAACTCATCCCCATGGCTCTCAGAGGCCTAGCTGTGGGCTGGCAGGCATGGATGATTATTGACCCTCCTTTAGTCTTTATGAAAGTGTCAAAAGTAGCCAACAAGAAATAGTAATTTGATTTTTCTATTTTTCTCTAACGTTGATGTAGCCATTAACCTGTGATCTGCTTTTAAGACACAGCAGGTAACACTTTTCCTAAATTTATTTCAATTATAATACACTTTGTAGTTATAAGAAATTAAATCATAATTTCTACCAATACCAACTACAGTGAGCACATGTTCTCTGTTAGATCCTGGTACATCTAGATCTCCATTTCTTCTTACCCAGACTGACATTGTTTGAAATCAGGATTTTCCATGAGTGCTTATGACAACAATAGAACACACATTTCAGTGGCTCAAATATTGAAGGTATTCATTGAGAACTTGTGTAAACAAAAGCAGGCTCTGTTATGGGCTGGAGACTCAGGTGCCATCTACTCTGTCTGTGGTCTTTCATCCCAAGGTCCTGTTGTGGCACACCACTGCTTGATCCAGCCTTGGCTCATACAGAGAAACAAGAGGCCAAGGACCTGGGGTGTTCTTACTTTAAACAAGCATCATGGAAGAGGTGGCAGAAAGATTGTAAAAGCAGAAGATCATGCAGTTTTCTGTGATACTGTGTCTTCTAGTAATGTCAGAAACTGCACACATTAAGTCCCATAAACATAACTGCCTAAATAGGATGTCACCAACAGGGATGTGAAAGTAGGCAAAGGAAAAGCCCATGAGGCCTCTATACTTCATAAAGAACTACAGACACATATGGAAGGTTGAGAATGAGTGAAATATTTATTCCCAGGGAAGAACACACCAATTGGTTACCTAGTACCAAATTATCAGACTGGAAAGCATTCATACAAGAGTATACGGACTGGACAGGTTATAATAAGGGATATATAGGCATATAACTGATGAAGAAAGAGGCCATGAATTTGACAGAGTAAAGAAGGAAGGAAAGGAAGAAAATGAAACTAATAATAAATATAAAATAAAATAAGTAAACATAGAATAAATGCACTTGCTAGAGAGTCCCCAGGCACTTTGTGTTCCATGTTGCTGAGGTGATGGGGAGCTTTGATTGACTTTGTCACTAAAGTAACTTGTGTCCTATGAAATGAGTGGGAGAGAACAATCAAAACTACAGATGCCACAAGTGCCACCCTTCCTACTCAGTAGGGGTCCTCCCTTCCACAGTTCTAACCATCTCAGCAAGAAAACCAGGATATGGCAGGAACAAGATGTGTTGTGAGCTTTTAGTTAACTCTCAATTGTGTCTTTTATATTTACATTCCTGAATTGATGATGGTTCAGAAAACAAAACTGTAAGTGGCTTTCAATTTGTGTGTGCACACTAATGTTGTTGATGCCCATTTGGAGATGAACAAAAACAAATAAGTAAAGGTATTTGGATCTTAACATCACCCTAAAGTTCACTGTAAGGAATAGAGGTATAAAGCAATGTTTACATTTGATTTCCTATGGGGAAGCTCAGAGCTGAACAAGGTAATGATGAGACCAGATTGGGACTTAATGATAATGCTTCTAGTTAGAATTGAAAGTAGCAGTTTAAAATATCTGGAGGCCACTGAAAATTACTTCTCTGTACGGTAAAACAGCTTTTTCTAAGATGACACATGAACTAAATTGAAGTGGCACTCTTAACCCTCCCTGGAATTGGTACAGAACCTTGAGAGTAGATCCAGCATGCTGGGAATTAGCTAAGTAGCACCAAAGGACAGACTGGGAAAGTAAGAGCCACACTCAAGACTGGGATGAGACAGTGAGTGTGCCCAGGCTGCCTAATAAGTTAGCATGGCATGATGCATTTTCATTTTCCTCCTTTTTATTGAAAGGTATGTGTTACCAGAATAAAAAATATATCCAAGCACATTGACATAATATGACAATTTTAATGCCCCTAAATTCCAGCATTATAAAAAGTAGTTTGGATGAGAATGGAGGGAAACGGAGAAATCTTCAAATTTCTCAAAAGCATCCAAATATTAGGGTACTTACATTCCTTTTTTGTGTGTGTCAATGTAAAAAACAAAAATGAAAAGCTTTTATTTGCATGTGTTTGTGTGTGTGAATTCCTGGCCATGGATCAGAGAAGAATTTTTTCATGGTTTGATGCATATTATATACATAAGCAAGCAAGTAATGACGTGTAAAAGTTATAAAGACATCCAATTTGAATCTTCATGCCATTCCTGATTGGGTATGATTCACTATTGAGGTATTTGAAACTAAAACAAGAATCTTAGTGCTGGAGAGATTACTCAGCACTTAAGAACACTGGCTGCTATTCTAGGAATCCAAGTTCAAATATCAGCACCCTAAGGTGGCTCACAACCATCTATAATTCCTGTCTCTAGAGATATGATACCCTTTTCTGGCCTCAATAGGAACGCACAGCATACAAAGAATTACATGCAAGTAAAGCATCCATATACATAAAATACACCCCCCCCCCCTTTCTCCATGCACTCTATCAGGAAATGCTTTGAAACAATTGCAATTGGGCTCTCAACTACTTGTATTATATAATTTTAATTTGAGTCCATGATAAAGGGACTCAAATTGTACTTTTAATTTGTGTGATAGATTCTTTTCAGTAAAGATTGTTCAACATATTAAAAAAAACCAAACAAAAGCAAAACAAAACAAAAGTCTTCACATTTCCAAAGTTGCTAAAGTTTTCATTCACTAAGACCGATCACCAAATCTCATCTCAGTCATAAATTTTGTGTATTAACCTTTGTTTGTGTTTGCATCCAGCTGTGAACGGCTCTCATATAGCAGAGTCAGTTGACTCATGAGGCACACAAGAGCCTGCATGCCCAACAAGCTCTTTGTTATAGGGCAGTAAGGGAACAGTAAAAGTCATTCCATTTTCACTCATGAAATATCCCTAGACCAATTCAGATAGCATTTTGTTTTTCTGTTTTCTTTACTTTTACATTACCATCACCTTCAATATTTTGATTCAGGACCAAATATAGCTCAAGTTCCCTTGAAACTCATCATGAGGCCAAGACAAGCATGGATTTTTGATCTTCACTCCTGCCCCTCCTTCCAAAGAGCATTTACCATATCTATCTAATTTTGATGATTTAAAATGATTCATTTCCACTCTGACTGGATCATAAAACAAAAACGGCAATGTCCAAATGCTTCGCTTCTCATGCAAATACTTTGGCTATGAATGTGTTAGAATATTAAATTCTGGGTCAATAATTTCTACCACTTTTATTACAGTTTTGTTTATGCCAGTTCTGTATGCTATATTCCAATACTGGGAAGTATATTGATCATTCATCATCATTATTTGAGTTTTAACAAAAAATTTATTAAAACTTTAAGCATACCAACTTAAGTAGAGAATGGTAGTTAAACTATGGGATTTAAATGATCAAATTACACAGCCCATGTGTCAGGAAGTACGGGTTGCAGTTTCACAGCTATTCTAACCCATGTTACTAATGAAGCAATTTGCTCTGCGTCCAGTTCCATTTCACTTGCTGTCATCAGCCATAACAGGATGCCACAGACAGGTCACTCTGTATTAGCACCTTGTCTTTGCTGAAATCCCCACTTAAAGCAGAACTATTTTTGTTTCTGCTCTGGGTGATGCCACAGGTGAAAGTCAATCAGGTGAGCATTTTCTAAAGATTTTCATTAGGCAGTCATTATTGAGAAAGACAAATGAGAGAACATTCCCAGCTGAACGGCCCATTTATAAGGCTTAGATACTTAGTTAACACAGGGCAAAGCATATGTCTTAGCAATATCCAGAGGGGAAGAGAGTAAATCAGGCAGACTAACAGAACACAACAGTAAGAAGACAAAGGTAAGCATGGGAGTTTAAAGTACATTTAGTAAATATTTAAGAGAAAGACTGCATTGTACCCATAATGAATGGCTAAACTGAGGAGAGATATTCACTGCCTGTTGACTTTACCAGGATAGGCCTATTTTTAAGAGAAAAGCAACATTCAGAATCTTCCTGTCTTTTCCTCCTTTTCTTTTATGTAATTCATAATAATATTATATGTCTGCTTTATCATAAAATACTAAAAATTTGTAGCCAATCACACAACATAGAATTTGTTAAATGTATTGTCAACAAAAATGTCAGAAATATGGAACATTGTTTACAATGAAATATCAGATTTAATAATTTTTCCAAATGAGCTTAATATTCTGTACAGTTTTATATAAATGATATTAAAAGGACTTCATATCAATTGCCATTCTTTTTTCTTAATTGAGGAAAATTAAATGTAATAATATGCTTGGTACATAAAATATTCTGATTAAAACAATACATATGATAGAGTACATAGATAAAATTTCCTTCTTATATACATATCCATGCATTCATATAATCAGCATGATTGATAGCACTGATTACTTAAATGCCATTAAACACAGCTTATAAAAATTCAGATTTATCCAGAAGTAGGTGTATAATACATTACAAAATGATGTTTGCTTTGATTGTTTTTCTTTTCTTTCCCTTTTATTTTTTATTAAAACATAACACTTCTTCCTTCACTCTTCACCCTCCCAACCCTTCCATGCTTCCCTTCTTGCATTCAAAACTGGAATAAATGGCCTTTTATTCTTTAGTTGGTGGTCTAAGCAGTTCTTCATTTAGGGATGGTCACATTATATTTCCTCCATCAACACTCAAATGTCAATTGATGCTCCCATTGATGCAGTTTTGTGTATTGTTTGTATTTCTTGGGTGTGGTGGCTTCCACTTCTATACTTAGAAGACACAATCTTGCAACAGACTTTCAGGTTCTCTGCCCCTTCCAGTGTTTCTGCCTTCTCTTCTGCCAAGAAGACCTGAAACTTAGGTCTAGAAGTTGTGTTGAAGATGTACCAATTTGGGTAAGGCACCTCATGGTCGCCAGTTTGTTTCGCATTTTGACAGTTTGTGAATTTCTGTAATCACTTTCATTTTCTATAAAAAGATGTTTCCTGATGGATGAGAGTTATACAACTCCATAAGTATTAGTACTTAGAATGTGGTAAGAAATTCTACTACTTGTTTTTGCGTTTTTGTTGTGTTATTGTTTGTTTGTTTTGTTTAGTTTTTCATATAAACAAGTTAGACCTTCTGTAGTGGAAATCATTAACCTTGGAAATAATTTCTGGAGTAGCAAAGTGCAAGTCCTTAAGCACAAGTAGCGTCATGTTCTGTTTCTTTGGATAACCTTACATCAGTCTTTTGACCGCAGAAACAGCCTGGGGAACAAGGGCAACACTGAATCTGTTACCTGGTAGGTGGTCAGGAAATCAATTTTCAGAAGTCCACAGACCATCATAAAAGCTTCATTCTAATCCATGAGTCTCTGCTGGGGTCATCCTTGTGGATTCCTGGGATTTTCCCTAGCACCAGATTTCTCCCTAACTCCATAATGGCCTCTTCTGTCAAGATTACTCTTTCCTTACTCTTTCTCTCTGTTCCTTCCCAACTCAATCATTCCATTCTCTCAAGTTCTCCTCCCCTCCCCTTCATGTTCACTTCACAGCCTGCTGTCAATTTACTCAGGGGTATCCATGCATACCTCTCTTAGGGTCCTTCTTGTTACCTATCTTCTCAGGGGTTGTGGATTGTAGCCTGATTATTTTTTCCTTTATGTCTTATATTCACTTATAAGTGAGTATATACAGTGTTTGTCTTTCTGGGTCTGAGTTACCTCACTTAGGATTGTTTCGACCACCCTAATTGTCATCATAGAACCTTCATTCAGTAACTAATAGAAGCAGATGCAGAGGTCCATGGCAAGCACTGGGCCAAGCTCTCAGAGTCCAGTTGAACAGAGAGAGGAGGGAATTATATGAGCAAAGAGGTCAAGATCATGAAGGGAAGACTCACAGAGAGTCAACATAAGCTAGTGGAAGATCACTGACTCTGGACTGATAACTGGGGACCCTGCCTAGGACCTAACTAGGCCCTCTGAATGTGAATGACAGTTCTCTGGATTGGGCAGTCTGTGGAGCCACTGGCAGTGGAAGCAGGATTTATTCCCAGTGCATGAACTGACCTCATAGAGTCCGTTCGCTATGGAGGGATACCTTGCTCAGTCACAATACAGGGGAGAGGGACTTGGTCCTGCCTCAACTTGGTATGCCAGACTTGACTCCCTATAGGAAGAGGCCCTACCCTTTCTGGAGAGTAGAAGGGAGTTGGGTGGGGCGAACAGAAGGAATGGAGAAAGGAGAAACTGTGATTGGTATGTAAAATAAAAAAATCCTTTAATTAAAAAATTAAAAAATAAAAACTACACAAGATAGTCTCAATATTGATTTTCCCAATTACCAGGGAAAAAAAAAAAGAACAAGCCTCATGACAATTTTAGACCCTGATTTTGAATATCAACACATATCTCAGCTCATATTTTTACCTTTGTGTGAGGTATGGAAAGTGGTTACATCAGACACATTTTTTTGGTCTTAAGCAGACATTTTCATCTGACAGATAATCTAAAATATTTGCAAACCACCTCATGTTTCTAGTACAGCAACTGCAAAGCTAGTCAAGGATGAATAGTTACAAACTCAAGAAAAAAATGATTAGTCCCTTTGGTTTTTCACAGTAGACACACACACACAGAAATTAGAACTAATAAGTTTCAGTCTTAAGCATTAAGAACACAGACAAGGTTATCCATCATTTGTCCCCGCAGCTTCTTGACTTAGACTCAAAAACATGATTTGTAGCTTATGCAATAAATCTTCAGGAACTGAAAAGCTTTTTAGTGTGCTCATGAACAAACACAGTTCATCATCTAAAACATTAAAGAAAGATACTAGAAACATACACAGTTCATTTTCAAAGTTAGAAATTTATCAAAGAAATATTCTCAAAGAAATAAATATTTGTAGGTTAGAAAGCAATATAAATATTTACCATATTGTAACATTCAAAACTCTTTCATTAGGACAGCAGTTGGTCATGCACAGGCTTGAATGAATGAATTAGAGTTTTGCACAATTAAAGATCATACGTTTAAATGTGTTTATTAATTTAAAGCCAAAATAATGTATAAAAAATGAATTTCAAAATAGACACCTAAATTTTTTATAGCAATATAATAACATAATGAAGAATCATTGTGTGAATATGTTTTTTCCAGTTAAAATACTTCTGATATACACACTGATATTCATAATTTTGTAAATAAATTTTTACATGACTGCCTTTTTATTTTGACTACAAGATTCCACATCTCATCTCTTAAGCTTGCAACAAACAAGAAGTACAAATGCATACAGACACGCACACATGCTTGTTCCCACACATGCATACAAACACACACACTCGTGCATGCATCCATACATGCACACATGCATACACACACAAAGAACATGGACATACACTTCCTTCCTGGATTTGGAGATGGTACAAAGCAATTTTCTGCTAAGTCAATAATGCATGTCTTTATTATATAGTTATATGAATAATACCTTTCATCCTGTTACACGAGAAGTTTATGATTATATCTCCCTTTTTAAAGATGAACCTTTTCTAGAGTTAATGGTAGGTTTCTGTTTCCATTTGGTTAATTGACTAGTATATACCAACCATCAATTCTATCAATCTCTACAAAATATGAGTCACCTTGAAATACTTTCATGTCATTATCTTTCCTTTTATGACTTGGAATTATGTCTGGGTTAGATCCCATGCATTCATTATCCCGGTGGCTTTTATTTCTGAATATCCTTTCACACTCCACCTATAATTATCTTTTAAATGTTTAACTAGCTCTTACCTTTCTGAGTTTTAGTTTTCTTACTTGTTCCTTTGTTTTAGTAACCTACATCTTATGGAAATTTCTGAAGAAGATTGCCACGGAAGGAGAAATTTTGAGTGATTTAATATCTAAACAAATCTTCACTATTTCGAAATTTTACTAGTTGACAATATTATTTTTCAAGTGTGAACTATCATTGTTTTATTTATTTTTTACCAAAGCAACAGATTTTAATTATATACATGCTTTAGTGTGTTTGAAAGTTGTCTATTAAACATGGTTGAATGAGTACTTGTTTAAAAGTTTTTTTTCAATTTAAATAATAATTTTTTCATTTATTTTATATACTATCCAGTTTCCACCCCCTCCTCTCCTCTGTCCCTCCCCTTTGGCATCTACCCTCCTCTTCATTCACTCCTTCTCTATCTCCATTCAGAAAGGGGCAGGCCTCCCATGGGCTTGCACAAAACATGGCACATCAAGTTGAGGCAGGACCAAGCTCCTCCCCTTACATAAAGCAGGGCCAGGTAATCCAGCATGGGAACTGGTTACACAAAAGCCAGGTAAGCTTCAGTAGCTTGGTCTCTCAGTAAGGCTTCTAACAGTGAGAAGGGCACAATGGTTTTTGGATAGACTTCTGTGCTAGACTGTGGTAGGTCAGACCGAAATAATAGAGTTAGTCATGGTAAACACCTATAGGAAAGCTAGAACATAGGGAAGCTGATAAATATCACAAAAGAACAATTACTTTTTTCTTATAGTGGGGAGAACATTGCCCACACAAATAAAGATCTTATGAAAGCCCTGTCTACTGTAACTCATTAAGGATAAGCGATATAATATTAACCAATCATGTATCTTCCTACTGTAATTTTTCCTTTTTTCTGTATTACAAAACCCACTTTTTCCCTTTGACCAAGGGAGAACTCATTCTATTTCACAAAAGGAAATATTTCACTATTAATGAAGTACAAACAAAAGCATACTATATTCTCAGTTCACTATATTGTGATTTTGTCTTTTTGCAAAAATAAAATTCTTGCTTTGATGTATTTCATGATTATAACTAATTGACATATCTTCTTAATACACATAGGAATAAGTAACTTCAAAAAAATCTCACTTTTATGCTTTGCACAGAACTCATATGCTTTTTGGTCATTTAAAATATTTATGGTTTTCATAATTCTTTTATTTAATTGTTATGCTCACTTTTACAAAAATCATTGATATTTCAAATGTAAAATCATTTTTAATTAAAACATTTTAAATGAATTGTTGGCTTAAAGTTTTCTACTTTATCCTCTAATTTGTATTAATCTCTTTTCCCTTCTTGTCATTGAAAACTCTGTAGATTCCTGGGATTGAATCTTTGCAAGGAAAATTCCTTTACTTGCTGAGTCATCCCACCAACCATTTTTAAAAAATAACTTTTAACTGTTAGATATTAAACTTGGCTGAAATATTTCATGGAATTTTCTTCACTTTTCTTTCCTGATTTTTCTTATTATGGAAATGATTCGCCTTCTACTATTGAGATATGCTACTGATTTTTAAAACATCATCATTATATATTAAACATTCATATAAATCATATTACTGGACAATTTAGCACATGTTCTTAATAAAAGATGTTCGGAGTATTTTTACCTGAATATAAAATTTTTTAGTTCTTTATTCTTAGTTTATAATTACAGACTTTTGAAATATTCTTCAACATTTTATTTCCTGTTTTACTCAATTTTAAAATTTATTTCTTCATTTTTATTTACACTTTCCCTGTATTTTTGTTAATTTTTTTAAAATACCTGATACCTGTTGTCTACACTAGAAGTTAAGCACTGAATGTTTTATTGTAATCTGGGTTTGATGCCACAATTTCAGTGATGTTATGAGGTCCATATTAATGCCTTTTTGTATTTTGTTTGTTTGTTTTTTCAACTCTGGTATCTTTAGTAGGATTATCAGTTTCTCCAAAGCAGAATTTAATTTAGTTCCTATCAAAGAATTCCTTCGCTAAACATTCCTTAGATTTCAGTGTCGTGTCTCTCATAGAAGTTGTCTTTTCCTCTTAGAATAGAATTATTTCCATCACGTGGTCCAAGACAAACAAGTACTTTTTACTCCTCATGTTCTTCCTAATTTTTTGATTAGAGGAGACAGAAATGGGTGCAAGCAGAATTGGAAGTATGATACTGAAGGTAGACATGAATTTATACCCATATCCCATTGACAAAAACATATGCTACCTTCCATAGTGGAAGCTGAAGAATCACTTCGTACTGAAGGTCCAAATGCTTAGCAGATGAAAAGTTTTTACATCCCAATAAACCACTGATACAATAATACAAACCAGACCATCAAACCAAATTTTTTAAAAAGCCCAGGTTTACTGGATACCAGCATCCCTGGTGGCATTCTAGGTGCTCAGAGAGAAGATGGGAAAGGAAAACCACTTGTTTGTTCATGGGGGGGGGCAGTTTAAATACCCTGTGGGAGTGATCTTGAGCATCTCTGGGGAAGGGTCATCATTTGGCAGGCTTTCTCAGAGGTGGAGTCTGGACTGAGGCAACTCCCAGGGTGGTGTGGGAGGTCCTTCTGTGTGTATGTTGCTTTTATTGGATAGTGAAAAGAAACTGACTTGACCTGATAGAGTAGAGTGGAGTTAGGTGGGGAAAAACGGAATGCTGGGAGAAAGGAGGAGGAGTCAGGGAGAAGCCATGGAGCCACTGCCAGAGCAGACATGCTGAAACCTTGCTGGTAAGCCACTGCCACGTAGAGATACATGGATTAATAAAAATAGGTTAAATTAATATGTAAGAGCAGGCCAATAATAATTTAGAACTAATAGGCAGAGCAGTGATTTAATTAATACAGTTTCTGTGTGGTTAGTTTGGGAATCTGGGCAGCTGGAAACAAACAAGCAGCCTCCCACTACACCGGGGAAGGGGGCTTTGGATGGAACATCCACACAAACATTCCAGACTCTTTGGAAATATGGATGCCAGGGGCTGGGATGAAGCCTTACCTCAAACATTCCAGATTCATTGGGTATATGAATGACAGGGGCTTGGTGATGTTTCCTCCCAAACAGCAAAGACCAAGAAGTGAGAGCTTCTGTTACTAAACAAAGCTTTAGGATGGCAGATGTTAACCGTCAGTGAAACCCACAGGGACCAAACTCTGGAAGTGGAGGATTTCACAGTGCAGCAAAGAGGTTTTCATGCAGGATTTTTTTGTTGTTGCTTTTGTTTGTTTGTTTGTTTTTAAACTAGGACATAAAAGTGTGAAATCAGCTCTGTAAGTTACTTTTTTGTTGCTGTGTTCAAATCCATGCCGAGACTCAAGCTGAGGGACAAAGAAAAGAATTCATTGCAGGTTGCAATGTCAGGGAATGTGGGAGCATAGCTGTCTGCCACATGGTAGAGCTGATCAACTTGTGTGCATGGCCAGGGAGGAGAGAGTCTACAGGAAGTCACCTAGGCTATGGAATCTCAAGACTCCACCTAGTAGAGTTCTACAACCTTTCAAGATAGCAACACCAGCAGCAGAGCAAGAGTTCAGAGAAGCCTGTGGGAGACATACTACATACTAATCACAACCTCAGACCTACCTATGTTCCTAGCCAACAACCCCTTCATCTATCTTGTTAGGTTTCTCTTTGCTCACTTTCTTGTTATGTGTGTTTTGTACCTTAGAACAAGTATTTGCCTTGCTCAAAGGTTGGGAGAAAGAAACCGTGCCGTAAATCTGTTTGTTACTTGTCTTCACATGACACTCCTCTCCTCCTTCTTATAGGAAAGTTTATTTCAAGAAGACCTCATGCATTTTTTTTTTTACCTGATCCAGGTTTCCATGCTGGCTGACTCATTACTGGGTTCCTTCAGAAGCTTCTGGAAAGCACCAAGGTATGTCTTAGGGATAGCTTTCCCTACCAGTTTCATTTTTGTTTAGTTTTATATTTTTGCTTTTCAGCTCCCAAACTTTGTAGCAGCATTTTCTCTTCACCTTGTCCTTGCTGATGTATGACTTTTTAAAAGTTCTTTTTATTCTATTTTAGCTAAGTTTTTTAATACTTGACAGGGTATTGTTTTGTTACCTATCTGTGTAGCAGGCAGAGATAATAGAATGTCACAAAGTACAAAATAGATTCTTCTCTGACCTCTTTTCCAGCAAAATCAGACAAGGAAGAATAGAGAAATTGAAACCTTAGGAAAATATATTCATTTCTGTGTGACAAACATATTGCAATTTTGACCCAAAACACTTTCCTTTTCATATTGGCATGTCTATGTAATTTTGTTGCAAAACTGTGTAAATATTGGAGAATGGTAGATGAGTTGAAATGTTGATCTGAACAGGAAGAGGCAGGGACTTCAACTTATACCGGCTGAATTCAAAAGCAGTGACTTATCTGCTGATGGATAGGTCAGGAAAACCGAGGGTGTCAATGCCTTATTAGGCTTTGGAGAAAAAACTTGGGGCTTTCTTAAGTGGAAACAGGGTTGCCAGCATTGATGAGAGAGCAAGGTAAAGAGGCATAGCATCTGGTGGGACACAGGTGAACTGGGGAAGCAATTCTGAAAAGGCCAGGGTAGGTATTTAGAAGTCATGCTCTATATCTAAAACAATGAATCCTACACCTAAAACGAAACAAACAAACAGACAAAAACATATAACACATTGTCAGGAAAGCTGAAAGCAAAGTCCAAAATAAAGGCACCTGAAAACTTGAAACAAAGGAACAATTCTCATTTTCAGTGGGAACTGAAATAAACGAGAACTTTCAGAAAGGTCAAGAAGGATCAAGGCTGTCTGTTCTGAATCAGTAAATCATTCTGAAATGTAAGAATTAGACTTAAGAGAAATAATCAAGTATCACTCAGAGGCTGGTCTAACATGCATCTTCATCTAGGGACTGATGATAAAATTTAGCTTCATTCTAAACCATTAAGTTATTGTGCTAAGCTAATGTAGGTTTGGTACCAGGTGTTATCCCACTTAGTTTATAGATTGCCATTTTGTAAACTCATTGGCATAAAATATGGGAATACCACGGACTAAAGCCAAAGAAACTGTATTCTTTACATGGGAAGACCACGGATTAAAGCCAAAGAAACTGTATTCTTTACATGGGAAGACCACGGATTAAAGCCAAAGAAACTGTATGCTTTACATATGCCAGGTGACATACCACATAGTCACTCATGTGTTACTTCTTTTGTGTTACCACAATCACTATTGTGTAAGGATCCAGGAAAAAAATTACCTTATATTTTGTTTCTTACTTATAACATTCCTTATATTAAAAAAGGAGGTCTTAGGGTCTCGGAAGCTGGAGATATGTAAACCTGGGTTGACTTGCTCCCTAAGAGGTAATTAACAAAGCAATGAGAAGGCTGTGTATCCACTTCATATCTTCCACCATGAATGAGCACTGATCTTATTTTTTAAGCAATTTCATGTTATTTCAGAATTTTTTTTTTGCTTTGGTTGCTAACATTGTACTTGGAAAGGTAAAAATGGTTCCAAACTCTAAGAACATGACTTGCAAATATATTACCATTTCAATAAAAAAGTGTTGAATGTTATAGTTTTTATCTGAAGCTCTAAACTTCTCTTTTTTACTTTTTAATTCCTCATGATTTATTTATTTATTATTTTTGTCATATGGACAATTTGTCTGCATGCATGTATATGTATTGCGTTCATGTCTGGTGCCTTCTGAGGCCAGAAGAGGGAGTTGGGTCCCTTGAAATTGGAATTACAGACGGTTGTGAACTACTATGTGGTTGCTGGGAATCGACTCTGGGTTCTCTGGAATGCAAGCCCATGTTATTAACTTCTGAGCCATCTCTCTAGTCCCTAACCTTCTGTTCTTTAAAAATCATGCTCATTCTGAAGAAATTATTTCCTATAATATGGCACCTGTCAGATCGAGAAGAAAGTACCTCACAGAGTCTAAATTATCTGTCCTCCAGTCAGATGGAAGCTATGAAAATTTGAGTGGTCTAAAGTTACTACAGCTGATGTGTAAATGCTACTATAAATGTGTACTGAGTTCCTTGGTAATTTCTAGGAAAGAATAGAATGACATTAAGGAAGAAGTAGGAGATTAGCTCTGGCTGGTTGTTGTGCAGTGTGACCTTTGCATGGAAGTATGTGTTAAGATCTGAAAATTATAGTCTGCATTTCATGTACTATACAAAGCAAACAACTAAGGAAAAAATTTCTTCTAGATGACTCTATCAATAGGCAAACTTTTCATTCACAATTCTTGCACTGTAAAAATCTTAAGATTAATTTCTTTAAGTGTATTTCATTGACTTGGCATGTAAATCCAAACTGAATCTTAAAGAGAGGAGATAAACAATTGTCTATGTACAACAACTGGCTCTACAAACTGGGGACTGCTGAAGTCAAGTCTTTTTCTAGGTTCTAGAAAAGAGAAACTGCTCTTATCTTTTTAGCCCCTTATTAAATGCATTCTGTATATTTTTCTTTGCACTCTTGAGTAAACAGAGCTGCTGGGTACATCAGACTGAAAAATTACTTTCTTAAGTAAGCTTTTCAGAGTGTATCCTTTAGGCAAATGGATGTAAACCACTCATATATTCGAAAGGAGACTTCTCAGAACAAGTTTTCTTACAAGGATACCTACCTCATTGTGAACATTCTGCAATGCACCAATGTAAACTCTATTAAAGTGTTTTACAAAATGTCCTCGTATTGAACAAAGAGGATACCACTGAAGTTCTTACATGAACACTGTACCTAGGTAGTTTGGTTTATAATTAGCAATAAATAATTATACAAGTAGCAAGGTAGCGAGGAAGGTCATCCTTGTATGCTTTACATAACAGATCTCAATTTCCCTCTATGTTGTCTACTAACCACATCACCATGAGAAACATTAGAAAGTGCAATTTAAGAATCACACGTTTAATGGAAAATTCTGTTCATGGATGCTCTAATGTATTTCTAAGTGATTCCAAAGTGTTAACTATTGCAACCTTATTCAAAATACAGTGTTCTCTTCTGAGACTCAGAGCAACTTTAGCTCTGATGCCCTGTGAAAACTCATGCCACATACTTCCAATATAAAATGGTTCAGAGTATCTTTTTCCATATAAAATGTCAATAATAGAATAGAAAGGAAGAATTGGAGTAAATAATTAAAACCATCAGGAAAAATATTAAATCCTATGAATCCATGGCTGACAGAACAGATGATGTTTTATTGTGAAGCCAAATAGTTTGTGCCCTCCCACCCCCAGCTCATGTTCTCATTATTTGCAGCACATATGTCCTTTCTTTCTTTCTTAGACTGGTACTACTCATTGCCTGTGTCTTTGAACAACAGCCCTACAGCATTTCTGACATCAGATCTGGGATTCAAAACACACACACACACACACGCACACAGACACGCACACAGACACACATGCATGCACACACACACAGACACACACAACACACACAGACACACCCCACATCTCTCCATAAGATATTAATCCAACTTCCTATGGAAAACTAGCTTCAAAGCTTCTAAGACACTTTGTTGGGTGTTGGTAAACAATGGTATCACTTCCCTTTCACCAGGCTTCCTTGTCAGTTATGTTTCTCATCACTGTTTTTAATACCTGAGCAACTAAAGTGAGTGCATTTTAATTTTATGTTATACTTTCAGAGAATTCAGTTTGTCAATGCTGACAAATAATCTGTCTACATTATAGCAAATGTAAAGATGGGTTGAATAGTGTGCACTCTCTCTCTCTCTCTCACACACACACACACAAACACAATGTTAGACAGAAAGGAGGTTGGAGGACAGGAAGATCATAACAGCAAAGATGCCAGCCACAGCCCTCCTTTAGTGACCTTTTATTTCTAAATATTTCCCATATCCAAATCTTTCCACTTCCTTTCTACTTAAAACCACCAGCTGTGATTCCCATGTTTGACACATAAGTCTTTAGTGGGGAATTTCATATTCCAACCAAGACAGTATCTGCCTACAAAATATTTGTTGTTTCTGTTGTCAGTTTCAGATCAGACTTTTGGGCTCTATTCCAGCAGCCCACTCTCAAGATGAGATTTTCTGATTAAACTGAGTTTAGGAGTATTTTGTAATTGTATTGATGGTGCTGCAAAGCAAAATAAAACAAAAAACACCAGCACAAACTATTTTGGTGATTATAATGTGAAACATGCCTCTTGGGCTAATAAACTAAAGCCAAAGAACAACAAGATCTTCAATTCTGTATATTTTCCCTAAGGTTTTGTAAAACAGTCGGGGTATATTCAACCTTGACTTAAGTACTTTCTCTCTCTGCATTTTGTATTTTGTTTTCAGCTTTTGGTTATTACTTTTATAAGATGATCCTTGTTGGTACAAACATAGCTGAGTGATAGAAAAAGAAAAGCGAACAACAACAACAACAACAAAAAGAATTCAAACTCTTAAAATGAGCACAGAGGAGAAACTGCCATGTAGCCTTTGAAAGAAAACTCACTTTCTATTAGAAAGTCTTCATGTTTCTTTTTAATTTTTTTTCCAAAAACAAAATTTTGGTACACTCATAGCACACATAGAAAATAGATTTTCCTCACATCTAGAGTGAGAAAGCAGAGGCAAGGGGGAAACAACAGGGTTTACATTAATAGGAGATGACAACTTGACCAAACAGGAGGTGGCAGCCCTGCCAGCTGCACGGCTCAGTGCCTGTGACAGGCAATTAAGGATCAGAGCCCCAGCTGTAATAGGAGGCAGCAGAGATGCACTGAGAGCCTCCTCTTTCTCTGCTGCTTCTATCAATCATATTGTTTACAGAGGCAAATAAACTAATTCATACTAAAGAAAATACAGAAAGGAGAGAGAGAAAGGGGGAAGACAGGAAAAGAAAGTAAACCATAAGACCAGAAATTTTGAATCATTGAAAATTAAGGACAGTCTCCCTTGCTCGCAGAATAATACAAAGAACATGGCTCATCAAATTCTTTAACAGAACATTGGTACTGTGGCATAATATCATAGAATTTCAAGCAAGCTTTTGAAGTCATCTGGTACATTCAGCATGGAAAACATTGATGGTCTTCTAAATATTCAGGGTTAGTTATTTTCTATATTAATATTTTCCCCTTGTTCTTCCTCAATATAAATAAATTCAATTGAAAAACATATAAATTAGAATAAAAATGTAATAAAAGATTGCATTTCTAAGATAATCATTTAGTAATGATTATAATGCTTTGTATCTGTATGAAATTCGGGTGATCATTGAAGTTATCATTAGACTATTTGGCATAAATTTAATCAAACATCAAACTAATATTGTTGCTACACAGTTTAGTTTGGTCAGCAATGCCTGTGACATACCACCTCCAAGAATGTATTTACATCTATAAGATGTTGAGAGAAATTTCCTGTCAAGTTAATAAAAACTTTTGCCTATAGGTGTAGAGTGAGAATATGCACACACTTCTTACTTAGAAAAGAGAACTTAATGTAGCCTATTAAAATACTTAATTTTGAATAATTTTTATAAACATTTGAAGACAGTCATGTAATGTACAATATGATATATGATCAGCATCTGGCATTATTAATAGATTATTATAGCACAAATTGGAATATATGAAAATATTTTCAAAATTCACAGACTCACCACTGTCAGGCACACAGGAGAAAGATGGACAGAAACTGTGAAGTTGCTTATGCAGGGGCCAGCTGCATTTAGAACAGGTCCACCAATGTGTGACCATCCCAGGGTGGGGAGCAGGTGTTCAGCAGCACCCATTTATTTAGACATGGATCACAATGAATGCAAACATAGAAATCTTAACTCAAATGCATCAGCGTATGAAAATGCATCTGGTAAAGAGACATTTAAACAAATCTGTTCCAAGTTATTGCCCTAAATGTGTATTATGAGATTATGGAGTTTGGGAATTTTAATCTGAATCAATTTAGGAATTATGCCTCCAAAAAATTCTTGTCTTTGAGTTTTAGGATACATCTGGAGAAATACCTGTCAGCAAACTGCTTGCTTTGCAAACAGGATGACAAGTTCGATCTCTAGAACATACCTTTAACAAATCAGGTGTACTGGGGCAAGCTTGTAATCCAGAGCTAGGTAGGCAAAGATAGGCAGATCCCTTGAGCTTCATGGCCAGCCAACCCTAGATTATGAGGTAAGTTTCAGAACAATAAAAATCCATCTCAAAAATACTTTAAAAGCTGATGGGAACTAAGGAATGACTTTCAAGACTGTCCTCTGGATCCATACATAACTGTACAATTGTATACACATAACTATATACACCCAAACACGTGTACAATAATATAAATACCAACAGACATAAAAAATCCATTTTATTGTTGCATTTTACATATATTTTTAATTAAAACTTCATTTTTTTAAAAAAAATTTAAGTTTCTTTTAAGTGTAATCTCAATATTTAGTACTCTCTGAGCTGAAACTTACTATGTAAACCAGGCTGGACTAAACCTAGCAGATTCCCCTGCTATTCCATACAAATTGGAGTATTTTGGTCATTCCTCTCATCCAAGCTAGATTCTTAATTATTTTATTTATTTCCTATAAATGAAAATACTTTCACAGAACTAAATCTAGTGTTTAGAGATATGTATCACATTTACTTTCTAAGGCTTATACACTCTATCATCAAATTTGAATTTTCTGTTGCTATAGAGTGTATAAAATAACATGTTTCCTAATATGTGGTGATCTGTGCAAGTCTGGGCACAGTTGCAAACACAAATATTCTTCTTCACAGATATAGGTGTTACATAAATGATGTCTCTTGAAATTACAGGGATGGAATAATTTGTGTTCCTTTTTGAGTAACTCATACTGTTTCCATGATTAAGCTCTATGAGATTTGGAAAAGTCATGAGTGTTTTCTTATTTATGCTCATTGGAATGCAGTGTAGGAAACTATTATATTCAGATTTTCAGCACAGTCTTCTTCACACTTCAAGCCTTTTCATCTTTTGAGAAAGCCAATTTTATTTCTAATAACAAATTGAAACAGAGAAATAGAAGATTTTTCAGAACTAATAGATAGTGTAGGTTGGTTAGGTAAAATATGCTAAATGTGAAATTTTGCTGCAAATATTACCTGCTACTTTGAAAGATATTTAAACTAATTATATTAATTCATATTTAATTAGGCATCTACATTTCCTTGTATTAGTAGTAATGAACTATAATTCTCTTAAATATACTGGAAGTTGATTTGGCTAATAATATGATGAATCAATCAAATAGAAATTGAAGCATCAACATGGCTTTGAAGGGCTTATCTGCCCTGTCATTACCTTCTTAAATAATGTTGACATAAGTCTGGGGCCCCTAAAGATGGATGGTCATTCAGTGGATGCAGGCTTAATCATCTTCTAAATCTGACCTGAAAAGTCAATACAGGGTGTTTTATTTGAAGCATGATAAATTTCTGCCTCTATAAATTTAAAAGAATAGTGGCCATACACAGTATACACACTAACTACAAAAGGTTGAGACCAGAATTCATAAGCAGAAGCAGATTTCAAAAATGCATACATAACAATAGCACACAGTAAGACCACCAAAGCATAAAGGAAGAAAAACATAGAAAAATATAAAACACACTGGACTTAATGAAATGGAGAACATAATACATAATTAAAAGAAGGAAGGGTTCCTTTGATAGCTGTTCCAAATCTTTAAAACACTAAAATTTAATTGTTCAAGAAATGTAGAAAGAAAGCAAGAAAATAAAAAGATAGTTTAATCACAATACTGTAATTTTTTTAAAAAAAGAATATTTAAAAATCTTAGATAACTGGATTGTTAAAGCAATGTATTTTTGATTAGCCGTTTTATAGAACAGAACACATAAATACATCAATAGAGTGACCCAATAAAAATAAAAATGAACTAAGGGTCAAATTGTCATCTTCTTCATAGCAGCCAGGGAGTAGTTAGAGGAAAACAAGGCAAAAGTAAACAAAGTATTTTTTTCTAAAGACTAAAAACCTCCACCAAGAACTCTAGAATATAGAATAAGCAAAAGTTAGAATATATCTACACACATAGACATTACTCTAAACTTTAATTCTGTTATAAATATAAATATGCAAAATCAAAAATTAAGAGAAGAAATTTGCTTTCAAAGAATGAAAAATCACTGAAACATTGAATTTGTAAAGACAGTGGAACAAAGGTTTTCCTAAAAGAAATACATTCAGAGATCTTATCTCAAACTCTTGAAAAAAGCAAAAGATAATTTTAGGCATTTAGAACATAATTGTGTAATTTAACACACACATCCACACTTGAAAACTCCCAGTAATGGTGGCTAAAACAAAAGCAAAACAAAAAAAGAAACAAAAGACATCAGAGAGTTAGAAAAAGACACTGAGTAATCTAAATTCATGTTAATTATCAACAAGGACTCTCAGTGGAGTTATATTATTCTGCTAGAGACCCTTCAGAAATGTGCTAGAACCTTTAACAGTTGCAAAGTAAGAACCAGTTACTCAATGTGTGATAATACTCATGTTGAGAAATACTGTTTTATATAGTAGCGATTGCAAGAAAAATATTTATTACAACTTCACTTGTAAATACAAATGAGAAACTCATTTTCAAAATCAGTAAATATTCGAAGGCACACATCTCAAAGAATTGAAATAGTTGTATGTTATGTTCTGCTATGGTTGGATTTAATTGTCTGCTTGATACAGCCGATAATCACCCATTGACAGGGTGTTGGTGTGGGATTGTTTATCTTTTGTTTGACTATGGGGCCTATCTATTGAGTATTATTTTAGTTTGATTAATTGACCTAGGAAGACCCTTCACACTGTGAGAGGCATCGTTCTCGAGGCAGGATGTCTCGAACTATATAATCAAGCTGAGTATAAACAAACAAGCAAGAGGCCATGCAACTCATTTCTCTGTTCTTGACTATGGGTGTGATGTGATTATCTGATTTAGATTTCTGCCACCTTAGTTACCCTGCTCTGGTGGACTGTAACCAGCAATTGTGAGTGAAAATGAACCCTTTCTCCTCTAAGTTTATCATTGTCAGGATGTTTTATCACAGCAACAGAAATGAAAGTAGAACATACACATGTTCCTAGGCAATAGGGAGTGCTTGGTCTTTACATTCAAGTGGGGGAAAAGAAGCAGACATACAAAAGATACCTGTTGAGGAACTGTAAGTGTAGATGGTTTTGGAGTGTTGGTGATATTAATGTTTATAAAATGTTTTGGAAGATGAGATGAATTAGAATAAAAGCCTATTTAAAGTCTGAGAAATCCTAGACTCATCAAAAAAATTAACCACCCAAACATCTAAATATATATACATTATATATAATATATATGTATAATTTAATAATCTGAAGATTATATATGTATTATATGTATAGTGTAATTATATAATTTTGAGTTCATAGGATCAGAAGGTCATACATAGAAATCGTAGACATGAGGTAAGATTTGGAAAACATCTGTTTTAAACCTCGCTAATAATAATTTGATTATAGAAGAATAAGACTACATGATGCCCTTTTAGTCATGCCTTGTTTCTGCTGATATCTTGAAATAATTTTGCCATAAACATGGGGGCTTATAGTGAGGTAATTGTTTCGCAGTTCTGGAAGCTAAAGTACTCAAGTCAAGGCTGTCTTGAGAAATTATCCTTTTCTGAAAGTTCTGAGGTGTCCTTCTCCCTATCTTTTACTGTGTGTGTCTTTGGTGCCTCTTGGTTTGTTGCTACTTAACTTGAACTTCCCTCTCAACTTTGAGCTGGTTGTTGTTCTATGCGCATGTCTCCTCCTCTATTTAGGCACACTTGTGAAAAGTCTGTTGTGACAGTGCAGGATAATCTTGTCTTTCAGTTCATAATTTAATGGCAGTAATAGATTTGGGTATGTGAATCTATCATACCGTCGCAGATGGCAACCTTCCTTTATTTTACAACACCCGTGTTCAGTCTGTTTCCTTAAGTGCAAGTTACTAGTTTGCAAATACTTAGAAATTAAATAAGCCACAACTGGCTAATCACATTATTCTATTTTTTCCATCACTCTGTGGACTCACAGGACAAAATGGAGCTTATGATTTAAAGCAGGGTTCTGTGTTATCTGTAGCAGAGTGAGATGGTGTTTGTGCTGATGGCTTGGCATCTTAGAAGAAGCGTTTAAATATCCCCAGTGTGCAAGCTTCTTTCCAAAGCCCATAGCAGGTTTAAACATATACCTTTACTTTGATAGTATTTATTTTGAAACTATTTTCTGCTATTTCTTCAAGATTCTAATAGAGATGCATACTCAATTTTTTTTATTATGACACTTGTGTCACATATTTCTAGGTATTTTTTATTAAAACTCCCTCATTGTGGTTTTAAAACTTGCAGTTTGTTCTGATCTCCAGGCAATTTTATTTTGATATTTAATTATAAAATAGATGTATTTAGTCATTTGAAAATGGAAAAAAAATTGAAAAATTGAGAGTTTGAACAGAAGTTAAAATTTAAATCAAATCCCTGTTATCACTGTACAATTATCTCTACAAGATAATTCAAATACCAGTTTGGCATTTTACTGCACCTTAGAATTTATGCAAACACAATTAAAAGGAGAAGAAGTATGAATTTCACGATGAGCAACAAGACAAAACAAGTCCATGTGCATAATCATGTTCTTAAGTGATTTATAGGCTGAAACACATTGGATTCATAGACAAAACGGTACCTCAGCTCAGGTCAATGAAACATGGGCCTACTCAAATATTCCACAGAATTCAATCTATCTGAAGCCTAAGGAAATGTCACTGAACGTAAGAGCTGTAACTGCCTGTGGAGTCAAGCATGTTTCAGAATGGAATGGATTTCTAGTCAGTTTTCTCTTCTCATTTTAGGAGGAGGTAGCAAGCAACATGAAAAATGGAAAATGCAGGGTGGCATGCACTGAGATCCCATAACCCATCACACAGATATACCTGTCACAGCTGTGAGAGCATGGATGAATGTCTAACTCAGGCATTCTGACATCCACATCCATCTTCAACTGTCAGGCAAGCCTGAGGCATGCTGGATGGACAGTCTCCTAGGAGTAGACTCTTTCATGCCATCAAGAACCTTGCACCATAGCACAGCCGACCTAGGCTGCTGGGACATTCTTGGATTAAAGAAGGGAACAGATAAAATAAAAGGAAATAACCTAGAGAATAATTGCATGAGATGTATTTAAACTGTAGATTCATTTTAGGAGTGTTTGAAGATGGACACAGAGTCTGCTTAATAGAAATGGTAACCTTTGGCATATAAATTAGAGATGTTTTGCATCAAAAGGAAGTTTGATTGTTTATATAAAATCTTCTTTTGTGAGGTATAATTAACCTTTATGAAGAAAATTCTTAGTATAGCCTTAAAGTATTGCAATATAGATTTAAGTAGGCAAGTCAAAAGAGAAAATTAAAGAGGAAAATTGGAGAGCATGAGAGAAATTGTAGGCTAATCAAGAGCTCAGAATTCCTCTTGTTTATTTTCTTTTATTAATTGTGGGTGGAGATCAGAGACAGACTAAAACTGTTTTCTTCATCTGTTGCTCACAGTTAATTTTGAAGATGAGCAACAGGTTTTTCTTTTTTAAAACAGTATAAATCCCTCACCAGTGTCTAATTCAGCGATTCTATTAAGACTAAAGATAAATCTGGATACACTTTCCACCCTGGTGTCTTCCTGCAGCCCAGCTCACCTGGGTTTCCTGATATTCCCAAATGACCCAGAGGCTGCCACTCTTCTGTTCCACTGGGATTTATTATATTCATGATGTGTGTGCAGGTTTTCCTGACTGATGATTGCTAGGAAGATTTGGAGTGTCATTAATTTATCCCATACATGATGATCAGGATGATGCTCACACTGAACATGAGTGAATTAAAGAGAGAAAGCAGAACATAGCAGATTTGCTGTTAAGGAGCCTAGAACTGTTGGGCATCATGGATGCTGCGACACAAAGTAGAGACCTTTTATTCAACATCATATAGATGAGGCAAATGAATTTGAGAGATATCAAAATGCATCCTGTGGTAAAATATACAGACACTAGAGAGTTAATTTCTAAATCTCTGAGGCCTTTGCATCCTTCCATGAGTAACAAAGAATAATGAGAGAGAACCTTGGTGGGACAAAGCAGAGACTGTATAAGCATGCACACATACATACTCCCCAACAAAAGAAAAGTCTCAGTCATTTGGAACTAAGAACTCTGGTGCCCAAGAAATACATGGATAAGCAGCTGAAAGAGATGTCTGAAAGATATTTTACACCAGCTAGTCATGAATCTTAAGGCAGGCATAGAGAGAAAAATGACATATTCAGGAAATAGGGAATGTATGAACAGTGAGCTGCTGATTTCTACAAGTGGATATGTTGGCAATGGAATAGAGAGAGGATTCCCCTGCTACTGGAAAGGCCTTAAAAGTTCAACTGGATGACAAATCTAAAATTAAAAAAAAATGTATCAAAGTTTTGAAGTTCATTTTTATTTGTAAACATTTTTTTAACAATTGAGTATAATAACTAAATACAGAAGGCAACCATAAGGTGAATTCAGTCTCAGAGAAGAAAAGGCCTTTTGCAGGAAAAATAGTGAATAAGGAGGTGGAGTATTTTTACACCACAAATGCACTTGCTCAACTATATTCAAAGTAGCTTCATTTGCAATAGCAGAACAAACAAACGCGATGCCCCTCAACTGAAAAATGAATAAAGAAAATGTTATACATTTAAACAATGGAGTGTTACTCAGCTGTTAAAAACAATGACATCAGGAAATTTGAAGGCGAATGTATGGAACAAGAAAAAATCATTCTGAGTGAGGTAACCCAGACACAGAAATACAAACATGGTACATCCTCACTCATAAGAGTGTATTATCTGTAAAGGATAACCATACTACCATCCACAGACCTAGAAAGGCTAGTTAATAGGGCCCAAGGGAGGATAAGATTGTGTATCTGTAATCATTTTCTGACCAGAAGTCTCTCTCTCTTTTTTTAATTTCTTATTTATTTGCTAGTGGGCAAGGCTGGTAACCGATCGTCTCCATCATATACTGCTCACTTTGGAAGTTGCTTGGTTGTGCTTACTGCCTACTCAAGTAATTTTATCTCCCTTCTCAAGCCTTCAATGGGGTTGAAGATTAGATAGTCTTAGTTATCTTTCTCTAATGATTTAGCCAAGCCAATATCTGATGCAAGACTTAGACTCTTTAGAATAGAATGTTTATTAAAACATTTATCATGTGTTCCTTATTTAATATTGTTTATGTTGGTTGTAATTTTATACTTGGTATATGTTCCTATTATATATAGTTTTGAATTGGGTTTGGATCACCCTTATTCAGACAAAAAGGGGAAAAGGGGAGGTGATGGGGTATCTTTGTCAGTAAATTATCTTTAAAAGGTGGGACGAAGTTAGGGTGTTGCTTTTTGGGTACCGGGAGAAAAACGCTATGCTACCTAGGTGTTCTCTCTCTCTCTCTCTCTCTCTCTCTCTCTCTCTCTCTCTCTCTCTCTCTCTTCTCTACACAGCTGAGCCTGGACTTCTCATTTCTATTTTGTGAGTTTGCCCCTTATAATAAAGAAAACTATAATTGCTCTGCCTTTTAGCTAACCTGGTTATTTCTCAACCTGAGATAATTCAATGTCTATTGCTTTCTGGATAGACATAGCAACACTTAGTCAGCTCATATCTAGATGAATACAGATCTCTACTCTTTACTTTCCTGTCTCCCATAGGATTAATTAGTTTCAACAAATAAATGATATGGTATACAATAAAATTGTCATGCATCCTGACTAAAACTGATTGAACTAGCTGGGCCATTTCAAATGTTGTATTGTCAAATCGTTGGATGTCTCATTGTTAAGTGGAATGGTTTATGTTTAGAAAGTCAAAAGAACACAGATATTTGATTATATACTTAGATTCTATTGAAGAAATCTGTACACTTTAGTTTGGTAGAGTAAAACAGTAAGCTATTATAGGGTACTTTAAGTCAGTAGATATAACAGAGTATGTTTCTTAATAGAAACTGGTTTCAAGGATGACTTCAAGCTGTATGTGGTGGCACAAAGTCACCCAGACCTTGCGAAATGTATCAGGATGATCAGAAGCTCAAGGTTATCCTTGGCTACATGGCTAGTATGAGGTATGCCTGTTGTACTGAGCCTGTGTCGGTGGAGGCTGCTTGTTTATTCCCAGATGCCCAGAACCAAAATAATCACACAGAAACTATATTAATACTGCTTGGTCTATTAACTTAGCATTCTTATTAACTAACCCTTACATCTTAAATTAACCCATTACTATTGTTTTGTATTTTACCATGAGGCTTGTGGTTTACCCGTAAGGTTCTGGGGCATCATCTGTATCCTTCAGCAGAGATATAGCATCTCCCTGACTCTGCCTTCATTTTGTCTCTATCTCTGCTTGGAATTCCTGCCTTGCTGTATTCTGTCCTGCCATAGGCCCACGCAGCTTCTTTATTTATTAATCAATAAAAGCAACACATATACAGAAGGACTTCCCACACAACCCCTGTCACAGGATAAAAATATAAATGACCATATTATAGAACATTTTGTGGACAACTTGTGCCACATGAGACTGTCTCAGACAAAAGAATAAGGGGACTAAAATTGATTGCTGAAAATGACAAGATTGTAGAAAACTAGACAAGAATCAGTTCAACTGAAGAATAGACCTTACCAAGTTCTTGTATTTTGAATGACAAGCCTAAGATTAGGGAAAGCGGAAAACTGACCTTCACATCACATCAACTTCAACACCATCAACATCAACACCATCAACATCAGGGCTACATTAATCTTTGCAAGATAGTAAACTCTGGCTAAAGTCTGAGGAAAAGAAGGTTTTCCACAGAGATGTGTTATGAAATACCTGGGATATGTAGTGAATATGAAATGCTGTTTTTATTACATTGAGATACACTTAATATGTAAAGGTATGTTTAGGGAAAAAGTAAATCTGAAGATTTTTGTTAAGCAGTAGACTATATGCAAAATGAAGGCACTGGGACACTTGCCATTAGGACAACATGAGGTACAGGTTTCTTGTAAAGACAAAGAAAAGTGTGACTTAATTCTGAATAATTTAGCTTAATAAATCTAAGTAAACAGATAAAAAGTAAGTAATATGAATTATTAAACTGGTAAAAATAGAGTCTTTTTAGAAGCAATTGAAACACAGGAACACTTCTGTGTTACCTCTATTGCACACAATGTCATGGAGAAATGGACTGATGAATTTTCAGTAAACAGACTGCCTGTCACACACTGTGCTTGCTTTGAGTTTTAAATCTCTATTGTAATTTTTAGGTCAGATATTTTCTTGTGCTTATTCTATCTACCTGCCAATTTTCCCCAGGATTGGTCTGAAATTTGACATGATTTTGTTCTTTCATATAATATTCTTATAATTAGAATATAATTTATAATAAGATATATGACCTGTTTTGACATTTATAATATTCCAGGTAATTTATAATAAAATCTAACATTTATTCTTATTGACAACGTTTTGTGGACTCAATATTTAAAAGAGTGGTAAAAAAAATAGAAAGTAAGGCTTTCAGAAATCATTTTGTACAAGAAGAGCTTTACAAACAAAAAAAGTAATTTACTATGACAGTATGTAAGTGGGTATTCATTATTTGTAAGCTAATAGGAAGAATGTAAAATATGGTATTAGTATCTCAAATTCAAGAACAGAATATGAAGACAGAGAGTCTAGGTGTTTATAGAAAACATTTGCACAGTGCATTTTATAAATATAGGGAAGGTCATAGCACACTAAACATTGGAATTACAGCTTAAAATAGTTCAACTAAAGAATGAATTTCCTGATTATTTGTTTTTGAATTATTTTGCTTGCTATATTCAATTGAATGTCCCATACTATCTAAAAATCAGAATGGAGTTAGGATTAGTAATCTTCATAGGTATAATTTTATGGTGTAAAACTTTATTTTTAATCACTGAAGTTCAGCAGAACAGATTTTTTTTTTGTTAGTTTGCCAAAATGAACACTAAACTATTGCTGTGTGTAAATAACATAAGAGGCTACTATCTTACTACAGAGAAAAAAGGTTTGTCTTAGATATTTTTTAATAGGAAACACAATGTGACTCTTGTGGTTTATATTTAATGTTGTCTAGAGAAAGACTCATAAACAAAATATAATTTGAAAGTCACTTTAATCCTTTGCCAGTACTATGGTTTTGTTTATTATATTTTATTATGTGCAGATATAAGAAATGGTACCCCATTCACAGCCATTTTTGTATATGTTAGGAAATAAGTTATGAATAACTGGAGATATAGGATGCAGATTTGGATACAATTTTTTTATATAAAGCCAACTGTTGCTATAATTTAATTAAGTCAACTATTCTCAGGTTTCACTGTTCTTCCTCTTACCATGCAGGTTTCTACACTAAACGTATGGCATAGCTTTACATTTCCTCATGGAGAATATTGCACGGTCACTTCTGCATCCTTCTAGGTGAAGGCCTCACTCATCTCTTACAAAGCATATCATCCAGACTTGCCAAAACTTTTTCAAGGAATTATTCATATTAATTCCTTTATGCATAGCTTACAATTAATTCAAATACTGGAACAGAACTGTGTAGATGGCCTTGTCAACGATCATAAAGACTTGAGCTCCAGTTCTTAGAACACACACAAAGAGCTGGGTGGTGGCAGAGCGAGCCTTTAATCCCAGCACTCAGGAGGCAGAGATAGGTGGGTCTTTGTGAGTTCAAGGCCAGCCTGGTCTACAGAGCAGCTCCAGGACAGGCTCCAAAGCTAAAAGAGAAACCTTGTCTTAAAAAACCAGAAAACAACTCTGCTCAAAGCTAGGTTTGTCACATATATCTGTAATCTCAACCTCTCACAGTCATACAGGAGGATGACATAGGAGAATCCAGGTAACCTGCTGTACACACAAAGAAAAAAATGAGACCTTGTCTCAAGATAGAAAGCAAGGACAGATACCCAACTCTGTTGTCTGACCTCCACACAAATACCTATACTCACACACGTGAGCATGCAGATAAATAAATACATAATGAATACATAAACCTTATACTCACATAAGAAAATCAAACAAACCAAACTCCAATTAAAAAACAAATACCACAAATGATATGCAAATTTTATTTTTGTGTTTATGATATTAGGGCCTAATCTTTCATTTGTGGAGTATCTTTAATTCCATTTTCTATTAAAGATTAAGATCTATACAATTCCCGCAACAGATATAATTATCCAGATTTTCCTCTATGCTTTAGTACACATCACATGCAAAGCAATTATAAAATGCCATTTTGTCCTGTGTACTCATAAAAGTTGTTTTTCCTGTTTATGCACTTCTATGGGTAAAGAATGTGTAGAAGCACATTCATATATTACATGCATATTACTGCCATGAGGAGCAGCCTCCAGCAGCTCAGGGATTGAGGAGAATTCCCCAGAGTTGGAAAATTAATCACTCAACTTGACTTTTCTCTCTGGAGGAGTAGGACTTAATTCTCTGGGCCCTGTATAAAAGGGAAACACACACCTCCAACATGTCAGAATCTCACCTAGGGTGTCTTCAGCAGTCAGAGAATCAGAATAAGGAATGCAGAGCAGTCCTCATTGTCCGCTATGTTCAGCGAGTCCAGTTTTATCCCATGCTTTTTCAGACCCCGGCCAGCTGGCCTTGGTGAGTTCCCGATAGAACATCCCTATTGTCTCAGTGTGTGGGTGCACCCCTCATGGTCCTGAGTTCCTTGCTTGCGCTCTCTCTCCTTCTGCTCCTGATATGGACCTTGAGATTTCAGTCCGGTGCTCCAATGTGGGTCTCTGTCTCTGTCTCCTTTCATCGCCTGATGAAGGTTAATATTCAGGAGGATGCTTATATGTTTTTCTTTGGGTTCACCTTCTTATTTAGCTTCTCTAGGATCACGAATTATAGTCTCAATGTCCTTTATTTATGACTAGAAACCAAATATGAGTGAGTACATCCCATGGCAATGGGTTTTTGATCCTACTGCACGTACTGGCTTTGTGGGAGCTTAGGCAGTTTGAATGCTCACCTTACTAGACCTGGATGGAGGTGGGTGGTCCTTGGACTTCCCACAGGGCAGGGAACCCTGATTGCTCTTTGGGTTGACGAGGGAGGGGGACTTGATCGGGGGAGGGGGATGGAAATGGGAGGCGGTGGCGGGGAAGAGGCAGAAATTTTTAATTAATTAATTAATTAATTAATTTAAAAAATGTAATGCAGAGCAGGCAAACTACTAGACAGAGATAGGAGGTCTTTTCTGAGGGCCAAAGCTTAGTTATCATTTTATTATTCTTACTGTTGATTGTTCTACTCTACTCTTTTCTGTTCTATTCTTCTACCCTGACGCTTTCCTTCTGTCTCTCTTATAATCTTCCTTCTAGCTAATTTATTTTTTTTCTCTTCTGATTATAAACCTCAGCAAAATTTTTAAAGAGTTATAAAATTAGCCTGGTTACATTCTATTTTTAAATGGTTACAATAAATACAAGTAAAAAACCCAGCTTGTTTTCCATATCCTTTACCTGAATAAACATTTTGCATATTACAGGTGAAAAGCTAGTTTTCCCAAGAACTCACATACATTCATACTCAAACAATTTGTTATAGGTAAAAAGTGTAAGCAAGGAAGGTGTTTTTCACAGCCAGTTACTTTCCTGGCAGGTTGCATTTTGTTATTACAAAGAAAAGATCAATTGTTGCTGTGTCCTAACAACTCCCTTTGGGGAGGGAGTGAGAAGGCATGGCATCAGCGACAGGAGTCAGGTTGTAGTTGTTGCTCAAACCACCTCCAGGCTAAACATCATGCTTTGAGGAGCTTCAACCATTTGTCATAAGTATTTTTAAGCACTTATAACATCTAGAGCTGGAGTGAATAAAAAGATGTGTTTTTCTGAAGACAGATGTTGGGGACAACATACTCTCCAGTTTGGTCACTGGTTCCATTAGCTCCATATTTATCCTGAAGACAGTGAGTGTTGTAAGTGCAATCAAAGACAAATGCACCAAATCAAAGCCCCAGATAATGCCTTTAGAATGGTCGCCACATTTCATGTAGCAGTTAAATCTTTATCACACATAGTCTTTTCTGCAGCACAGTTGGAATACAGAGACTCAGCATGTAGCCAAACAGAACCATCATGTCCCACAAAAGGGTTATGATGACAGTTACTTCAAAAAACCTTCAAAAGATGTAATTAAATGGTACACAGAGATAGCTTGCATGCCGATGAGAATTGGACTGGAAGAGTTTCCTTCTTAAATTATTTCAAAGACAATTCAACTTCCATTACAAGTCCACTATATTTTCATTTATGGGGTTGAAAACTAAGAAATAAAGTAAGATGTGTTTGTGTTTACCTTATTGTATAATTCTTCAGATTGCTTACTTTGCAAGAACCCTGGCTTCCACAATGTATGTATTCTTTTCCAGAATCTATCAAATTAATAATTATATATTTGTGCTGATGGATCAAGATTGCTTGGTACATTTTAGTCACAATATAAGAAGAGTCACAGTTTATTGCTGGGAGTCTCACTACCAAAGTGGATACAGGGAACTGTGGCTACGATTAACCTTACCTTTTTTTTTTTTTTTTTTTTTTTGAAGGCAGTGCTTTTATGCAGGACTTAGATAGTTGGACATTGGTATACATTTTACCTAAAGTTGCAGTTACAGGTCTGATGGTAACATCTATCTATCAAGAAATATTTCATGCAGCTGAAGTGGAATCAAAACACTGCAAAAAATGAGTTTTTGATTTGCATTATTTTTAGGAAAGAAGCCCCTGTAAATTGTGTTCAATTTTGCTGTCACAAAAGCTTTTCTAGAGATCAAGGCAAATACTCAGACTCTATATTTCATCCATGAAGTTATTTTTGATCCATTACCTTAACAGTCATCACATATTTTAATTGAAATATTATTTTCCAGACTATCCTTTTAAGAGATCTTTTGTTGATGCTGCAGAGCTAGCTAAGCTTTAAAAACATTTTCAGGTCTTTCAGAAGACTAAAGTCAATTCAGTTCCAGCACCCACCTTTTCCAGCTCACAATTGTCAATAACTCCAGGTCCATGTAATGAACAGTCTTTGGCTTCCGAGGTTGTCTGTTCCTGTGTGTATACTTATACACAGCAACATGCATGATGAAACATAAAATAAACCTTTTAAAATATATATTATATTCAACATATTGAAAAAAAGAGCTCATGAGAAAGACACATATCCTTATAAAATTATTTAACAAGGCAAATATTTAAGTTTTCATTATATGAAATTCTAACGTGTTGTACAAATTCAACAACTATCCTGTTTCCTTTATTGTTAATAAATTCCTTTTGACCATGCAGTTAGTATCCTAACAGAACTTCATTTCTGCCTCAAATAAACACTTTTGTTAATTCTTTTTAATATTGAAATAATTGAGAATATAAAATTTGTTTAAATGATTAAATTATATTGAATAAATAATATGTTCCCTTTATGAATAATTTCAGATCCTTAGAAATAGGAGATTTAATTTCTTGTGTTTTCTCATTGTAATAAACATGATTGCAGCATTAAATGTTTGAATTTTTGATGCTCAAGTTTTCTCTAATATCTGCAAGGAACTTTGATTTGAATTAGGCAATATTTTAGCTTTTAAAATAATTTTGTAATTCATGCTTGGAAAAAACATCTCATTACTTTTATCTTCTAAGTGTCTCAAGTATTATGAAACTTTTACTTTTTAAATTTTAATGTGTGTATAGTCATGTATGTGAGTATGTGTGTGTGTGTGTGTATGCAGGTGCCTGTGGTTCACCATGTACAATTAGAGGTAAAATAATGATAATTTCCAGTGTCAGTCTTTTCCTCCCAAAATGTTTGATAGATGGTTGCCTTCAAGTCCATTATTATTTTGATAATTTTTTCTTTAGTTGAGATCATAATAAAACAAATAGTATTAAATTTTCATTTGTGTTTATTTCAGCTTAGATTTTAATATACATTTCCCTTTATCTTGAAATTAAAGCTAATTATTTCTCATAATCTATGTAAATATTTACACATTCATTACAAAAGAGCGCATACCAATTACACTGTGGTGGGTCTTCTTTAGTTTCTCTGTTTGAAATAGCACGGACGCTGTGTGTCGATAGATGAACTCTAAGTTCACCTTTTGCATTAAAAGCAAATCACATATCTTAATTATGGCATTTGAAATTTGAAAAAATTCCAAAGGCTTTCCTGTTAGCTGGTTTTTACACACTGACCTCAAGTGGTGTGGTATGAAATCAGATTCTTATACTGAACTTAAGGTTCCTTACTCTATAAACAAAAGAACAAAGACTAGGTTAGAAAATGCTTACATTAATTGGTCACTGTCTTCACCTAAATACTTCATTCCAGTTTGGTCCATAAAGGTCTTTCAAGTGATTTTAGTTAAGAGTCAGCATTCCAGAACACAGAACATATATTTATAATGAAGTACTTTATGATTTTCAGGAACCTCTCACCTTAGTGCATATGCTCATCAGCCAGCTCTTCACTAACTCATCATATCCAGTTTATTTTCTTTAAAGTAAATCTTGCAGTATTGATAAATATTAGTAAACCTGAGAAAAAGCACAACTTATGCATATGCAAAATGAAATAAAAAATTGCACCAGCAAATTTATTTTGCTTTGAGATGTTTCAAAAATTAAAATGAGGTAAGTGATATAATTCCTTCTCATTCATTCAGTATAAAAGTACCTGTATTTTTCCAATACATGTACAGAAATTTTAAGAATGGTGTACCAAGATGCAATCTACAGCATTTATATTATATTAAATAATATTGTTACTATTTAATTTTATATTTATTTGTCATGTCTAACTATTAGCTACTGAGCTTTTAAAACTGCTAGTGATAAACTTTAATGAGTATTTTAACTTTAGATGTATTTCCAGGGGTGTTTTGAAACAGAATTTTATTTCAACTATGTCATGTAGTTTCATGATAGACGTTTAAGGTAGAAGAATATATTTCCCCTAAACACAACTGGAAATTACATCAAAGTCAACCAAAAACAACTTGAAATCTAAAACCACCTTTATACTACCTTTAACCTTGAATGTGGAAAGAAAATAGAATTTGAGAGATGACCTTAAAGCTGTTTGAGTGTTGGTGTTGGTTAGTCAGGGTCCTCACTGAGAGTGTTTCCACAGCTGCAGCTGGGGACATTGCTCACACTTCATCAGTGTCTGGATCTACTGAACACATGCTCTTTCAAACAACATCCCCACCAACCCACAAAAGGAAAAAAGAGAAGCCACATATTGTTATAGCCGAGATAATGTTTTTTAGAAATATATATTTTCTGTTACTTCAATATATGGTACGTAAATTGTTATGCTATAGGTTACAAATAATTTATAACATCATAAAAGAAGAAGTTGAGTTATGGAACAATCTATAAATTAACTTGAAATCTATGAATAGCTCAAGTTATCATAGATTTCTACATATTTTGAAAATAACTTGCAAAATGATTGGACATTCTTATCCCATTTGTTTGCATGGTACTTAAAACATTTATTTTAATTCATGCTTCAAAACTTCACTTTAAGTATTTATTTTATAAATACAACCTATTATGTGCAAATGACAGAAAGTTGAAGTTATCACATGCAGTAGTTGTGATAAGCCTTTTCTGTTTTGATAAACTCAAAGCACTTCTTTTGTAGCTCATTTAGAAGTACAACTATTTGTTTCTTACCAGCAGATAATTTTTCTCTATGGAGATCAGAAACTTTAGTTACTTCTATATTCTTTTTCCACCATTTTCTGAAGTTAGAGGCAAAGAGAAGGGATGGAATGCTGAAGAAAAGACCACTTTAATTGATATTAAAAGATATTAAATATGTAAAAGATATTAAAATATCATTAAAGAGAAAGATATTTCACTCAGAGTCCATTGGCAAAGTGTCACAAAACTAGCCATGCTGCCAAGAGGAAGCAGAATGTCACCAGCAATGACCATCACAGTTAATACAGTGGTTGGAAATCCTGTATTTCTGAAAGGAGCCACACATTCTGTGATAACAATATTCATATTTATAACCTAGTATCCATATTATTAGGATAGCTTATTCTGGCTCACAGCATCCAAATGCTACACTCTCAAAGATTATCTTACTCAATCATTATATACAACCATTATTAAAATGGAATTAAAATTAAGTTAAATGAAAGCCAAGATAATAAACAATGAATAATAATAAATTTCTAATTAAAAATGTGCATATATTTTTATTAGTGTGTGTATGTATCCACTGAGCACATGCTCTCTCCTTTCACTATGTGGATCCTGAAGACTGAACTCAGGTCCCCAGTCTGTATGGACAGTGCTCTTATCCACTGGCATCTCACTGGCTCCCTTTTCTAATTGTTCTTTCATTTGTTCCTTGTATGTGTTCTCTCAATGTTCTATATCCGTTCTTTCTATAGTAAGTGACATTTCATTGATGGCCTCCAGAAAAATGACTATGCTAGATGTATATTTGTAACACAGAAACTGGAAAACAGCAAGCCTTGGGATCAGGTTATTTTATTTGTTGAATATTAAGGAATATCCAAAAATCCACTGCCACCAATATTAATAATATCAAAAACAACATATATCTCTGTCAATGTTCCTGCTGCCCGTTTCCACATTGGAATTTACTCATTTTATTTAATCTCTCCATACATATGTTTATAACTACATTTAAAGTATATGTTTCATAAACTGTTTCTTCACTACAGATCATTTATTGTCCATATATCTGCACTGCTGTGGCTTTCACTATATTTGCTGCAAATTAGCTTATTTTCCAACTTCAGAAAGCTAGGATGTTTTCAAATGTAGACAATTCAGTTGTATAAAACTTTAACTATGTTTAGATATCCAAGGCATTTGACTCTATTTCATTATATGTTATAAACTATGAACTCTAAATCAGGGATCTAAGATTTTCTGATGAAAATTTAATCTGTGAATTGGAATATGTTATTAGTCTTTAACAAGTTCTGGGTTTCAAAACCTTTCTTACATAATGCATAGTATCTAATTAATATTATATGCTGTTTATATGTTAAAACCATCATTTGGTTGCACTGATAAAAATCAAACACAATGCCAAATTTATTTTAATTTTTCTTATTTTGTTGTTGAGTTTTTGTTTTGTTTTGTTTTGGTATTTGGTTTTTTGAGACAAGGATTCTCTGTACTCCTTTGGAGCTAGTTTCAGAACTCATTCAATACACCAGTCTGGCCTCAAATTCAGACAGAACTTTCTGTCTCTGCCTCTCAAGTGCTATGACTAAAGGCATTTGCTGGTACCACTACCTGGCTTAATTTTTTAAAATAATGTGTTTATTAGAAAATTGTAATTATTCATTGATTTGTTTTATATTGAAGAATATTGCAGCCTAATATTGCAAATGTATATTGACTTTTCTTCACTATGGTGGTTCTACACCAATTGATAATAATACATTTTTATTTTTATTATTTCATTTATATATCTACTTATCTATCTTTATTTTTAATGATCTATTTATTTTACATTCCAATTGCAGGCTCCCCAAACTCCCTCATCCCTTCTTAGTCATTCTCCCCCTTTCCGTATTTAACCCCCTAATTTCCTCCTCTTCCATCTCCATCCAGAAAATCATTATCAATGAAACATGGCAGATAAAGTTATAGTACTGCTGACCATCTACCCATATATTAACGCTGGGCAAGGTGTCCCAGTATGAGAAGTAGGGTCCTAAAAGCCAGTAAAAGAGACAGAGATGGAGAAAGCTCCTGTTCCTGCAGTTAGGATTCCCATGGAGGACGGAGTTACAACTGTAAATGTAAGCAGAGTGCCTAGGTCAGTCTCATATAGGCTCCCTGGTTGCCCATTCTGTCTCTGCAAGCCACTGTGAGCCCAGGTGAGTCGATTTTGTGAGCCTTCCTGTAGTGTTCTTAACCCTTCAGGCTCCTACAATCCTTTCTCCTACTCTTCCAGGTTCCAGAACTCAGCCAAAAGTTTGGCTGTGGGTCTCTGAATATGCCTTCATTAGTTGATGGATGCTGCCTCTCTGATGACAACTGGGCCAGGCACCAATCTCGTCACAGGAGAAGCCCAGTTCAGGCAACTTAGCCACTGTTGCTAGGAATCTAAGCTTGGGTCCATCTCATTGACTCCTGGGAGGTTCTCCTGCGACAGACTCTGACTAACCACAAAACGCACCCCAGAAGACCCTTTCAGCACTCTCCCCTTCTGTGATCCCCAACATGATCTCTGACTTTCCCATCCCCATATCCCCTCAATCCACTAGTAAAATGTCCTTTATTTCCCCTTTCCATGTTGATCTGGGTGTCCTCCAATGAACTCTCCTTGTTTTCTTGTGTCTCCAGATCTGTGGATTATAGCTTAGTTACCCTTTATTTTATAGCTAATATCCACTTATGGGTGAATATATTCCATGTTTTTCTTTATTGGTCTGGACTAACACACTCATAATGATTTTTTTCTAGTTCCCTCAATTTGCCTTCAAATTTCCTGGTGTCTTTATTTTTAACAGCTGAGTAACAGCAATTGTGCAAATGTACCACTTTTTTTTTTTAAATCCATTCTTCAGAACAGGGACATCTAAGTTGTTTCCACATTCTAATTATAACAAATAAAGCTGCTTTAAACAGAGTTGAGCAAGTGTTCTTGTGGTATGATTGAATATTGTTTGGGTATATGCCCAAGAGTGTATAGCTGGTTTTTGTGTTAGATTGATTGCCAATTTCAGAGGAACCACCATATTGACTTCCAAACTGACCACACACATTTGCACTCCCCCGTGCAACGGAGAGGTGTGTCCCTTGCTCCAGAGTAGAGGAGTGTTTCCCCTGCTCCACATTCTCACCAACATGAGCAGTTACTTGTGTTTTGGATCTTAGCCATTCTGGTAGGTGCAAGATGGAATCTCAAAGTCAATCTGCCCCATTTGATGGTAATTATTTTTCTTAATTAAGTAAGAATAGCTATTTTGTTTGGATTTAGTAGTTTAATGGGCAAGAAAATTTCTTCATTTCTCCAGGCACAGGATCAATCCCTGGTGATTGTCAACCTCTTTCTCTGGTCCATACAGTTCTTCTTGATGAATAGAGATTTATTTCAAGGGCACAATCAAGATAAAAAAACAAACACACAGATGACTAAGAGTTTCATGTAGCCTAGCAAGTTTTGATGACTCCTAACATCTTTGTTTAGATAATATTTTTGTTTCTAAATCAACGTTGGAATTCAGTCCTTCATTTGGCATCTGAACTTTCCCATTGCTATTCTAAGCTTACACAAATAGCCATCCCATTTTCAGGCAGGGAAGTAGGATGTTTAAATCAACTTTGAGCTTAACAACTGTGTTTTCACCATGATTCTTTAATGTGAGCTGTGAGTGCCAAGGAAGAAAGTATACAGCAAACAATTGTAAAACTAAATTGTGAGTGTTTTTTGAGCTTCCCACTGTCATCACATCGTTTTACATTTGAACAGTTTACTGGCACACAGGAGATGCATATGACACCCCCAGCACTCCAGTTGCTAGATGTTAAATTGTCATAATTTAGTCCTCATTCAGATAAATGACTGATATTTCTTATCTTGTTTTCTTGATTCTTAACTCATATGCAGATTTTACTGTCACTGTTGTCTCTATATTTTTTTGTTTTATATAACTACTTTTTCAGTGACTTTAGAAAGCTTATTTTGGATATAGGAAAGCACACACCTGTATTTAAGTTACTTCTCTCCTACCACTCCCTTTAATCTTTATGTAATTAAAGGAATGGTATATGTGGAGAAAATCTGTTTTATTGATTCAATTTGTGTTTAGAAAACATTTGACTTGTAGGATCCCAAATTATTGATTATATTGAACTTATAATTGTATGACATAAAATGCATCATGAAATTATGCAAAAAAATTTCCTAATATGCATTATAAGACTAATTTTATAGAATTATAAAAACTTTTCATTAAATGCAAACAGTACATGGAAATATATTTAATATATTTTGACTATTAGATATACGTGATTTATTTCTAATGCAGACCTTACCAAATCTACATTTTACATACAATATCTGAATGTACATAACTATATTTTAATATATTTAAGTGATGAATATGTTTTCTATTGTTCATATAATTTCTGCTTTAAGTCTATCAGGGATAATGAGAAATTGGAGTAAAGCAAATGTATTCAGAAAAGTGTCACAGTATCTCAAAAAAGGAGAAAATGAATTAAATTGATAAAGGCAAGGGTTCCCTTTACATCCTTGTATTTATAGTAAGCAATTTTCTCAGAGGCAGGAGCTCACTAAATATTTTAAAGGGGGAACAAAAATAACTAAAAGTGATTCACAATAAGCCACATCTATACACCCAGGTTTGAGACTGGAGTGATTATATAACATCTTTAATAAGAGAACCTTAAGGATTTCATAATTTCTTGATGGAAACTGTAAATATGGTAGCAGAAGTAGATTCAGATAAAGCTATAATCTAAGTGAACACACACATATAGTGAGGAAATGATTAAGTACTTTAACAATAGTTTGGAGTAATATTTTTTAATTTATCATTTAGTAAAAAAAAGAAATATGCAAATTAATTATGGAATTAATATTTTGTGAAGAAATTAACCTAGAATATATGATATAGTCACAGAAAGCTTTAGTTACACTGCCTTAATAGATATAATAGTGCTATGCCATTGATGGTGTCTAAACTGATATTGTCACTGCCAAATGTAAAGCTTACATATAAAAATTCACTTCTCACAGACTTGGAGACTAGAAATGTAATTTCAAGTTGCTTATGTATGTACTAGTTTGTGAGGGATGTCTGCTCAATCACAGATGGGTGTTTCATGTTATGATCTCATTTAATGGGAACAGCATGGATAGGAAGTCATTCTTGAACTTCTCGAATAAAAACAAATTGCTCAGACATTAGTATTTTATGACCTAATAATCTTCTAAAGGTGTCATGTGGAATGCTTTGATCATAGGGTTTAGAACCTCAACAAAGGACCTTTAGGGGAGGCCTGAATCTAGACTACAGACATACAAGTTATAGTCCCTGGAATCTGTAACTATGACACATTTTATGAAAACCAAAACGTCACAGGTATAGTGAATTATAAAAATGGGGTTATTGCCCTGAATTATGGTCATAAGGTCACCAAAAGAGAGGATAGAAAGACAAAAGATTTAGTGAGGTCACTCAAGCATGGATAATTACTTTGCAGAGGGCAGATTCTATGTTGTTGGCCTTAAAGGTAGAAAGAGGTTAAGTATCAATGTGACAGGACTTTAGACATTGAAGTGTCTGTGAATTATATTTTATCCTAGAGCCTCCTAAAAGACTACAAATTGATTGCATTCATTCAAGGTGTTTCATTCATATCCCTAAAAGAACATTTTCGTGTTGCTTGCTTTAAGGTATCAAGGTCTCTATTTCATCAGTAAAGGAAGAAAACAGAATTATAAATAAAGTGATTGAGTAGTAAATGGGGCCAATGTTTGTTGAACTAATCATCTTAATTATTGGCCATCAGTGAAATAGATAATGAACATCTGGTTATAAGGGTTTGACAACAAACAAAGCATCACCATGGATTATGAGATGTATGGGGTATTCAGAGGGTCAGAAAAAGGTCATTGATCTGCACATGTGATTTTCTCTGTAGAAATACACTGAGTCTTGATATGTGTACAATGTAACGCAGTGGTTCTCAACCTTCCTAAGGCTGAGATTCTTTAATACAGTTCCTCATACTACAATGACTCCTAACAAAAAAAAATTATTTTCATTGCTACTTCATAACTACTGTAATTTTACCACTTTTATGAAGTATAATATAAATATCTATCTTTTCTAATGGTCTTAGGTGACCCCTGTAAAAGGATCATGCAACCTCTAAAGGGGTTGAGACCTACAGATTGATAACTTTTGATGTAAGGGAAGAGTATCACAGGGTATGAAAATAGTGTGCAGAAGCAAATAATCAATAAAGTACCATAACATAAAGCAGATAAGATTACCATTCCTTGCGTATAAAATACCTTGTAGGTACTAACCTAAGGTGAGACTGAAGAACATGATGTCAGTGTTTGCATTTTATCTACGTTCTGTGCTAGAGTACATAGGAATTTAGTCAAGTCTTTACAACAGTGAAAAATAAAATTTGGTTTTTGCACGAGAGACAGGATCATGTCAGGAATGCTTGTGTCAGGAAAGCCAACTTGAGGGGTACAGCAGTTGAAGTACTCAGGCATAATGGTGTGCACTAAGGAAATGATGATAGGGACTGTGGAAAGGGACAGCTGTGGGAATGAACAGGAAAGATTAGAAGGTAGTGATAAACTGGAAGTCATGAATGGCAGAACATAATGCAGTGTCCGGGTGGGGAAATAATGTTGAAAGTCATCACAATTGATTTTTACTACAGTTTACAAGTCAATTCAAAAAGTGTCCTAAAGTTACATTGAGGTTTAATTGTTATGCAATGTAGTACAAATCTTTATTTTATATTATTTAGTAGCTTGAAAAAGGCATGTACTCTAAGACCATTACCACAATCAAGGTAGTAGATACCTCCAACAGTTCACCTTGCCTTGTTTTTGTTTTGTTATTTCTAAGATAAGAATGTTCAGCATGAAATAGTCTTCCTTAATAAGATTTTAAATTCATAATAATATTCTACATACAAGAAACATTGACTTTAATAAGTACTCTGGCATAGAAAGGATCTTTATAATTAAGGAAGCTATTGTGTTCTGCTATATTTGAACCATTCATTGCATATCTGAATATAAATTCTTGATGAGAAGTTATGTATGCAAGTCCAAACATTTATGAATATATCATGAAAGTTATGAATGGAAATTTGCTGTAAAAGTAAATTTTGGTATGATTTTAAACTGGAGTATTGTGAAGAGATACAGAATAATTACAACAACATCAACAAAAAACAAAGTATAGGTATCTCTATATTCATTTCATGAAGAAACATTAGAATGAATTAGGAAAGAAAATGTTCAGAAAGAGGAATGTACTGAAATATAAAAGATATGGAGCATTGTACCATGTTAAAAAAAATGAAAGACACGAGGTTGTATCAATAGCACAAGAATACATAAGCTCTGAGCCCATGCATGGTGTCTTAATTAGGGTTTCTATTGTGTCAAGAGACACTATGACCATGGAAACTCTTAAAAAGAAAAACATTTAATTGTAGGTAGCTTACAGCTTCAGAAATTTAGTCCATTATCATCTTGGATGGAAGCATGGCAGCATGTTTGTAGACATGATGTTGAATAAGGAGATGAGCACTCTACATCACGATACACAGGAAAAAGGAAGTGAACTGTGGCACTGAACCACAAAACCTCAAAACCTGCCCCACAGTGACACATTTCCTCCAACAAGGCTATGCCTTCTTGCAGAGATAAGCCACTAGAGGTAGGGAGTGGTAGCACACATTTTTAATCCCAGGATTTTATAGACAGGCAGAGGGATCTCTGTTAGTTCAAGACCACCCTGGGCTACACAAGATTGAATCTGTCTAAAAGAGAAATGGAGCATACACAATGGTGATTCCAGCACTTGGAATAACATGTCATTAATTCCAGCATTAGGGAAGTGGATGCAGGAGTGATTTGGCTGAGCAGAGAGAGGACTATGAAGCAGGAGGAGATAAGAGTTCAGGGCACTCTGAGGTTTGGTGTAGACAGTTGCAGTCTGAGGTTTGGTGGAGACAGATGGAGTCTGGTGATGCAGTCTGAGGACAGGATTGTCCCTTTGTCCCTTAAGCATTGGCATAGGTAAAAGAACTCTCTATTGGCTGTCCTCTCTGTTTCTCTTTATTTATCATTAACCCCTTTATCTGACTCTGGGTTTTTATTATTACAATCAACTAGAATTTGTGATACACCTTCAACAAAAAAGCCACACCTCCTTATAGTGCCACTCCCTATAAGCTTATGGGGGTCAATCAACATTCAAACTGCTGCACAGGGTTTTCTTATGCTTACTTTGATAGTTTGATATAAACAAGATTTATAAGACCAATAACTGAACAGTGGGCCAGAAAGGTAATCTGCTACTCAGAAATTTAATGAAAGAGGAAAGAATTTGGTCAGAGTTATACATGAGAAGTATTATCAAGGCACTTTGTTCCCTTTTAATTGTGCTTAATCATGGGAGGACTTAAAAAGACAAATATAAAATAACAGTCTAAAGAAATCAGAAACAGGAAGAAAATTAATTTCTTAGAAGAGAAAGTGAAAGCAGACTTGTCAACACTAACATTGATTTGCTGAGTTTGACTTCATCATTTGAGAATGGATGAGAGGAGACGGGATAGTTGCTTCTGATGGACAGTGACTAATATTGTGTGATGTTTTACTCTTTTTGGCTTTCTAGACCTCTTTGGAGGGGCACCAGACAGCTTCTAAATAAGTCACATGAAGGCTCATTCTTAGTTATGAATGTCCTACCTCAGCTTGCCTTGTTTCTCTCCAGCTTTTCTTAAATTATTTCCACAACCTTTAGTTTCTGGGCTTTTATCTTTTTTACTTCTGTATGTCTATTTTCTTTCTACTCTGTGGCTGGCTGGGTGGCTTAATGATGGGCCCCTGAGGTTCTCCTCTCCTTGTTCTCCTGCTGTTCCTCATTTTTTTGTTTGTTGTTTGTTTTGTTTTTGCTCCTCTACCTCATTTCTCCTTCTGTGTATATTCTCTGCCTGCCAGCACCAACTATCCTGGCTCCTGCCTCACTATTGGGTGATTATCACTTTAATAGGACCATCAGGTGTTTTAGATAGGGACAGTAACATGACTTCACAGAGTTAAAGAAATGCAACATAAACAAAAGTCACACACCTGAAAATAATATTCCCCAACAGGCCAGAAGTAAGGTTTGTCAATTTTCTCTGAAAGGGAAGAAAGTTCATCTATGTTAGTAAAGTTTATAGAAAAAAAAAAAAAAACAAGAGCCTCACTGAGAACAAAGGAAGATTTCAGGTTAGTGACAAAGGGTTTACTCAATGACAATATTGTCTTATGTGGCTGTAGTTAAAAGACGGTTTGTTGCATCAATGGAGAGAGTTGTGGGACATGTGATAATTTGTTTAAAAAAAGAGAGGAGGCTGCTAAGAATTGTTCAAGGTTCTGTAGAACTGCCAGTATCAGGATGAGATTCCACTATATGACAGGTGTACCTAGAACGACAGTGTCAAAACTACTCAGATCAAGAGTACAAGGTATTTAAAAGTTTCTGTGTAGATTTTAAATGCTCGCACAATCACAAAAGACTCATCTTGGTGCCCCTTAAAGTGACTTCTTTATTAACAGTGATCAAAACAGTCTGCATAGTCTACACCATTGCATTGACAAAAGTTCAAACATAGGAACTGGTTACTGAATGCACGTAACTTATTTTCACATGCTTGTTTCTAAACGAAACAGATATGTCTTTTACAGAACATGTAGAAATAAATATGGTCTTAATGATTAGAATGGTCTGGAAGAAAATTATTGGGAATTTTTAGTAGAAAATAAAGATGGTAGAAGTAGAAAGAATGAATATGTATTCTTAGATATTGAACAGGCAACAGATAGCCTTAATTAGATATGTTTCCCATAGCTCAGAAGGAAAGACTCAGAACCAAAGGATCAAAATTACACTCGTCCATGTTTAAACATGATGATAAAAATAATAGCTCCTATTATGGCTTCCATATGAATGGATGAGATCTTGAACTTAAGTATTTCAAGCAATCTGATGAATATTGATGAGTACTGTGCTACTCATTCTCTTCAAAACTGTAGTTTGAAATGAATAGGAAGTGATTTAGAAAACTTTTAAAAGTGTGTGTGTTTTTATAATGCCTGCATACATGTGCATATGTGTATGTGAGAGTATACACCTATGATTATTTCTGTGTGTGGAGGCCAAAGATATCTTCTTCATTGTGGATGTTTTCCTCTATTGTTCACTACTTTGTTTTTTAGAAAGTTATCTTTCTTGTTATATTACTTTTGTCCCTCCTTTCCCATTGTTTCCTTTCCACTTTAATATATACATAGATAGAAGACAACGGACAGTCACAGATTCTGCATATGAGAGAAAATGTGATATTTATCTTCCTGAGTCTGTCTTATTTTACTTACTAAGAAGGTCCCCAATTTTTTTTTCATTTTTCTGAAAATGATACAATTTCCTTCTTTTTGGCTTAGTAAGGTTCCTTTTGTGTATTATCACATTTTCTTCATTTATTCATATATTGATTGACACTTTCACTGGGTCTATATTGTCACTGCTGTGAATAGTTGGAAAATAAACATGAATGTAAAAGTTTATGCAAGCACGCTGAGCTGACATCCTCCTTTGCAGATTATCAAAGGTATGAGTTCTAGTGCTGATTTTAATTTAACAAACATTGAGTGGATTTCTTCAAATGCCAATACCTCTTGATCTCTTTCAATTGTTTTATTGCTTTGGCTAAAACTTCAAGTACTAGATTGAATAGATATGGAGTGAGCAACCAACCTTGTCTTGTTCCTCGTTAATTTGATGTTGCTGCAAATCGCCTTTGGGAGCACGTGCAGAGACCCATCGTCAGACATTAAGCAGAGACAAAATATAAATGAAGGTCTCTGTTGGGTCCCACTCATCGGAGATTACGAAACCCCTCAGAATGACGTGTGTTTGATAATCAGATGGGATGGAAGGCACCAGAAAAATAGGACCCATTCACTGAATAAACTAAAGCAAAGCTCACATGGTCTCGTAGAGTCGAAAACAGCAATCGTGAGTCTGTACCAGGGCCTCTACTTATATTTTATGACTATTAGCTTGGTGTTTTGGTGGTTTTCCTAACAGTGGGATTGAGTCTATCTCTTTTGACTGCTCCTAAGACTCTTTTCTTCCTATTGGACTGCCTTGCGCAGTCTTAATATAAGGCCTTTTGCCTTGTCTTGTTGTTTCTTGTTTTGTTCTGTTTCTCAGTAATCTTTTAAAGGCCTGTTCTTTTCTGAAGAGGAACCTGAAGAGGAATGAATCTTGGAGAGAAGGCAGTTAGCAGGGAGTTAGGAGTGGAAGAAGGGGAAATTGTGAAATTATGGTTGCTATGTATTTTGTGAACGAGGAATCTATTTTCAACATACACACACACATATATACACACACAACTCACTTCTTGTTTCTTTCTGGAGATATGAAGTTGTCAGAGATAACATTAGAGATAAACATTAACATATAAGAAGATCTCTTCAACTGTAGGAAGTCAATACCAGTTGTATAACTAGAAACAACCATTTAAATATGATTCTGCACAGTATTAGTTTAAATAAAGCAAGGAACATGTGTATATAATTTATTTAAATATTGATTTCCTCATTGGAATTATTAAGCTTTTTAGACAAAGTTAGTGTTCTATACATGCTTTGTTGTCAATATCACTTTAACAAAATACCATTAAGACAGTAGAGGTTTAGTAACTGTACTTAACTATATTCAATTTGCTTAATGTAATAGTATATGGATGGGGAACATAGTAAAATCAATTCAGTTAAAGAACACGCTATATTTTATAGGTTGAAAAATAAGAGCGAATAAACCCACTGGCACTCAATACTTGTAAGAATAAAATATTTTGTATAAAAGTATCTTTTGTAAACTACATAGCCACGTGGCTTCACCCTATCTATGACAGACACATTTGTTTACTATTCCTTGGCTAACTAATGTCCATTATTCAAAATGCAGAACTCCTGTTCTGAAAGCCTGGATCCCAGGGGACAGCTTGAAATGCAAGTGCATTTTAGAATACAAACAGTATTTTAAAATATATGATTTCTTTCATCTCTTCCTGTAATGCATACAAATGTTTCTTCAGTTTTATTGAAGAACCTGCTCTGACTTTTTGCAATATAGACTGTTTTTCCTTAAGGCCACTGTCTGAGAGAAATGTTATGAATATTTTATAACTTTTCTTTGTAGTGTACTAATGCAATGCTTTTTGTATCAATTGAGTTGTATTAATATATTTTTACAGTTATTTAAATATTTTCTTATAAAATCATTTTTTTTCAAATTCACTTAGCCTTGACACTGACTTGTTTTCTAAGTTCTGTTTTAAAATTATTTTCATGATTCTTGTCTAAAACAAAGTCTTTGAGAAATTTCAAGATTAAGGGTTTCTTTATGATAATATCTACCCATCATTTTCATTCTCCAAATTCTCCAATCTCCTTCCTCTTTAGTCCCGATCCCAAATTCAAGTCTTTACTCTTTGGCAACCAAGAAAGTACAGTTAGTTATGCCTATGTGTGCTCGAGTGTAGGGACCATCCACCGTACTGTGGGAAATCTTCTTGAAGGAAAAGTGAAAGCCAGGAAACAGTAAACGGGCCTTTGGGGGTGGACATATGTTAGGGTGTAAGTAGAGTTGATTATAGATAAAAATAGTGAAATGCAATCTAGGGACTGAAAGGCATAAGCAAGTCATGGGGTTTAAGGGGATCTGGAGGTGAAGGGAGGGCCATCCTAATGAAATGAGTATGAAAATCAATACTGCAACCCAATAATCTCATGACCCAGCTTTGCAGTGAAAGAGGGGAGGATGGTAGAACACATTTAAAGTAAAAAGCTTTCTGGGAATACCAAGGGTTAAAAAACTAAGCATGTATGAAAGCATGGAGGGGCAAAGGAGTTGTTGAATGTGTGTTTGGACATGTCTTGAGTGTCTCATTTTCCTTTTAGGGAAAATTGGTAAAGACCAGGGAGATGTAGCTTGTGTCTGTCTTAGCAGAAGTGATATTTTTATTACTCTAGAAAATGTTCCCATGCTTATTCTAAAATTAATTCTTTCAAATATTTGTTCATTCTGGAATAAAAGTATATTTTTGTCAAATATTTATATGCATTGAACTAATTTACAACATGTCAAATGGATCTTCCTAATTAAATAATTCATCAGGACTTTCAGGTGCCGATGAGAGCCATTTTTTGCTCACACTTCACCTGTGGTTATCAGGCATTAAGTCTGCTGATTGTGTACCGAGGCAAGCTGATTGTGTACTTGAAAAGTCTCTACCGTTTTATATCACACTGTGCTTCTGAAGCAGTTCACTTTCTAAAGGTTAATACATTTGGTTCTGATGCAATCCCTCACAAATGAAAGAATCACACTATATAATAAGCCAGAATGTTAGGATATGTAATTTTTAAATACATATTTTTTATTGAATAGGTATTTAATGAGCACTATTCTGTCGAATAAATTCTTTTCCTGTGTGGCTGCAGAAAATGTGGATGTAAATGACAATTTGAATATAAATACTTTCTCTATTTTCTTGGTAATTGATAAACAATGCCCTCAAATCTATCTTCGTGTCTTCCAGATACCATACACTAATCTTTTCAAATTGTCCTTTTCCTGTCTACTGAGAGTAGTGGAGTATCTGTCTGATTGTATTTAATTAATTTAAAACCCTTTGTTCATTCTCTACATAATTATTTCCATCAACATTTCTTAATTTATATTCAGAATATGAGAGAGGAATATAATTTTCATATGCTTGATTTCCTGTTTTTTATTTAGAAAAAACAATGAAATTTATTCTTCACTGATTTTTCAAATATGCTATTCCAGCTGTGGTTATTTCAGAAGATGACTGTGTTTCTAAGGAATAACAGGACAGTTATTCTGTGTTCTAGTGCTCATAAGGATTTTTTTCTAGATAACTGAATATCTATATAAAAGTAAACGAAAGCTCTGTCCCATATCTCACTGGCTTGGTCTGGGTAGGTAGATTTTTTTTAAATTGCCTATAGAATACTTAGAATGGAATATTGAGCATCTATGTTTATGTTTATACCATTTTTATGAATTAAGAAAAAGACTTTTAGTTTAGTAGGAAAGCCCACTAAATATAAGTCAACTATTACACAGCATGAAACATGGCAATTCACTTGATATTCTGAATAGCAGATCATTGGTATACAGATCCTAATATCTAGACCTTGTCGATATTCTACCCACATGGTTAAAAACACTGCATAAATAAGGGACCTGGGAATTTCGGGTCTTCAAATGGGGGTTATTCAAATTTATGCAGATTATTCCGATGTAATTGTGAGAGCCCTGAAAAAACTGATTGGAGTGACCCCCATTAGTGAAATATGAGAAAACAAAAGCAAGAAGTTGGTTATTAATGCACATGAACATCCAGAACTGAGACATATGAATGGCTGGATCTTCAGAAGAATGAATTGGGTTGACTGCCTCCTTGGCTATCTTACCATCATCTGCCACTGAGAGCGACTTGGGGTGGGTACCTGCTCTTCAGAAATTCACAACAATAAATCTATATGGTTTTGGTCATTAAGTTTATGGTTTGTCTTACCAATCACAATATCTTTTGAGAAATTATTATATGGAAAATTAGAATACATATGTCTCTAGATAGATGATTAATATCATATTAGCTTATAGAAAAAGTATATAGGAGTACAACAAATTTATTTATAAGAATATGTTAAATCATATTTAAAATGTGTATTTGTAGATGGGGAGGAGAGAGAGAAAGCAGTGGAGTGAATTGTAGTGAGTGACCTCTATGAAGTTAAAAGAGAGAGAGAAAGTGAGAATAAAAGACATGTATAATTTCTGGATCCTGACTTGGGAAATTAAAAGATAGAAGGAGAGCTACTTTTCTTCAGTGAGAGCTAATGTTAAATTAGGGATTTTGTCATCCTATGAGAGGACTGGAAATCTTCAAGCAATTGCACCAATTTGACATTTATGAAACTCTTAATTACTTTTTTCACATATTAATTAAACATTTACCAAGTGTGTTTGCTTATGTAATTAACCCACATAGACTCATCGGAAGTGACACTGTTAGAAATGGTGGGTTTGTTGGAGGAAGGATGGCCTTTTTGGAAAAAGTATGTTACTGTAGATATGGGCTTCGAGGTCTCTTATATTCTCACTCTATGCATAGTGTCTCAGACTACTTCCTGCTGCCTATATAGAAATCTCAGCTCCTTCTCCAGCACTGCCTCTGCCAGCATGCCACCATGTCCCACCATGCTTGAACCTCTGAACTGTAAATCACCCAATTAATTTATTCTTTATAAAAATTTCTAAGGTCATGGTGTCTCTTCACAAAAACTGATTTCTTGACTAAGACAAAAGTTAGCCCTGAAAGTGGGGTATTGTGATAGGCCTGATCATGATTTTGTTTGGAAGAATTTTGGCTTTGAGAGTTTGGGTTAAGAACACAGAGGAATACTCCAGGTGCTGCTTATTTGACCATGCTGCTAGGAGCAGGGAAGTCAGTAGTGTTGAGGATGTTTTGAATTGTAGGGACATGGATCAAGAAGTTTCAGAGGAAAATATCAATGCGTTGCTTAGAGATCATTCTTGTGTTATTTTGGTGAAGAATGTAACTGCTTTTTGCCCTTGTCTAAAGAGTCTACCAGAAGTCAAAGTGAAGACTTTTGGATTAATTCTGTTGGCAGAAGAAATCTAAAAACAGCCTCATATAGAAACTGTCATCTGATTCTAATGAAGAGCTATAATGAAAAGGAACAAGCTGAACAAAGAAAAATACAAGCTATCAAATAACTTGAGGAGAAAAGGAGCACCAGGAAGTGGAATTGAGCTAAGTCTTGTGTTTAAGAAAATGAGCAAAATAAGAAGTGGAATAAAAGGAGTGGAGAAAACTAAGTTTTCTTAGTTTTCTAAGTTTCCAATTTGTGAAAAAGAATTTTATAAAAAACTTAGAACTGGGCATGGTGAGACATACCTTTAACCCCAGCACTCAAAAGACAGATATTGGTGAGTCTTTGAGTTTGTGGTCTTCTTGGTCTACAGAGCAAGTTCCAGAATAGCCAAGCTTAGGCAGTAAAGGAAACAATGTAAAACAGAAGGTAGTCAGGATGAGACTGAATGAGGGGCGCATGTTCCAGTCACAGTAAGCAGTAGAAGTTGACAGCTTTGGGAATATGATAATGGCATCAGAGTCAAGGATAGAAGAAAGAAGTCTAGACTCTCTCTGTGTGACTAAGGAAAGTCACTGAGGCCAGGCTACACATGTTTCAGGGGTGTCCCTGAATGGAGGCCTATAGAAGCCATTTCATAAAACTGTGATGCCTAAGCCTTGAATACCCTGGATATTCCAAGATGCTGAAGATCTCAGAGCTGTGAGACACTTACCAAGGAGAACTGCTAGGTTTGAGTGTAACCAGTCTAAGAGAAAGAAGTTTGTTGGAGTCATTGAAGCTCAAAGGAGTTGGAGATCTGGGGAGCATTTAGCTATCAACCGTGTATTTGCAGAGTTTGGAGTTTTCTCAGTTGGTTTTAGTCTTGCTTTGATACTGTATTTCTTCAGTATGCTCCCTTCCCCACAGTTTGAAACAGTAATGTATATCCTACAGCATTATATGTTGGAAGTATGTGATCTGTTTCTTTTAATTTTGATTTTATAGAGGATTATATTTAAGAAATTACATGAATCTCAGAAGAGAATTTAAAATTTGAGCTTTAAAATATTGTGAGACTGTGATGGACTATGGGGACTTTTGAAGTTGTACTAAATGTATTTTGCATTATGACATTGTTCCAATCCTGTGGGCGTCAGGGAGTGGAATGTAATAGTTTAAATGTCACTGGGCTCCATAAACTCATAGGAAGTGTCATTGTTATGGGGTGTGACTTTGTTGGAATAGGTATGGTCTTGTTGGAAGAAGGATTTCACTGTAAAGGCAGGCACTGAGGTCTCATATATCCTCAAGCCATATCCTGTGTCTCAGACTACTACCTCTTGCCTATGGTCCGAGATGTAGGAATCTCGGCTCCTTTTCTAGCACTATATCTGCCTGTATGCCACCATGTCCCACAATGATAATAATGAACTACATTTCTGAACTTTAAGCCACCCAATTAAATGTTTTCCTTTATGATAGTTGCTGTGATTGTGATGCCTTTTCACAACAACTAAAACCCTTACTAAGAAACCTAGGTTGTTCATAATCTGTCATAAATTATTTCAGCAAATTTAACAGAAAGTAGATCACACAAATCTGTTCTCAAATTATAAATAAACTAAATTAGGAATCAGCAACAAGGATATAAGCAAAAATACAATATTTTAAAATTGATAAGCAATCAATTATAAATCATATTGTGTAAAAGCAAACCTCAGATGAAATTCAAGAATATTTAAACTAAATTTAAGAAACTGAATCTAAATGTTTAGAAAAGATGCTCTATAGATGGAAAATTGTAATGCTGATCACCTGTTAGAAAGCAGAAAGTTACCAAAGCAATGACTGCAGAATGGACCAAATAAAAGTGGCAAAGAAGAATCAATTGTAGCCAAAGCAGACAGGAAAAAGAATAATATGAGTAGAAGCTAATGGAAGAGAAATATTTAAGTGACAGAAATCCTAAAACCCAAGAGCTGATTTCCTGAAATTGAAGTCATTCCTTGCGAGGCATGAATTGCAATTTTTTTTTCAGAACAAAAGATGACCAGTCTTGAAGCAGTATCACTTATATTAAGTACTTCTTTGTTTAAAACCATCCGCAATGCTAACTCCAGTCCCAAAAGATTTGAGAAGTGAATCCTTTCAAATATGAAAGAAAGGCATTTGAGCATTCGATCCTGTAGTTGTGTGTGTGTGTGTGTGTGTGTGTGTGCACATGTATGCATGTATGCAAATGCTGGTAGAGGTTAAAAGAAAAACTGGGGTGTTACTCCGCAGGTGTCATCCACTTTGACTTTGAAACTGGGCTTTGTTACTTTGCAGTTCATTGTTGAAACAAGACTGACTGGCTAACAATCCATGGTACTCTTGCCTGACTCCATCTCCCCACTTCTTGAGTTAAAATCATATAATGTCCTGCTTGGCTTTTGTAAGTGTGTTCTAAGGATCAAACTCAAGGCTTTATATTCGCAAGTCAAAGCACTTTACTAGAGGAGCTGTCAGTTTGTCATACAGTTTTCTTTAGGAATCAGAGAGAAACTAAATATTATTTTCAATTCAGTTTCTACCAATGATAACCACCATATAAAAAAATCTGAACAAAGGTATAGCAAATACAGAAAATTTCAGACCCAACACTTCTGAACACACATATAAGAATCATAAAGAACATTAACAAATATAATTCAGCAATATATAAAAGCAATAATTCATGATAAGCACAGTAAATCTTTCAACCAATGAAAGGAAATCAATATAACTCATCAAGAAAAATACAGTCATGTCAATAGATTATGCAAAATGTTTAACACCATTTTTTTCATAGTTAAGAAAGGGTGTTGCTTCAAAAAGCTAGGAGTAAAGTAACAATTTTATTATGACAACATATTCTAAAATAAAGAAGCAATTAAGCCATTTAAAAAATAAATGTACAATAATAAAAATATATGAAATGGCCACAAGAACAAACTTTTAGGTGCTCAGGAGTAAACAGAACAGAATGCTTGGAGGAAGAGGAAGTGAGCTCAGACTCTACAGCTCTGCTCTCTGGAGCAGACACCATGCTCCCCTCTCCCCGGCAGAGGCGATGGAGCTCCGACCCAGGATGGACATAGGCTAGAATCTTCCCGGTAAGCGCTCCTTGGGGTGCTACACACATGAATAGAAATGGGTCAAGCAGTGTTGAAAAGAATACAGTTTGTGTGTCATTATTTTGGGGCATAAGCTAGCCAGGCAGCCATGAGCCGGGCTGTGGGAAGAGGCCCGCAGCTTCCTACTACAGATGGCGCCCACGTGGACAACTGAGTCCACAGAAAGCCTGAGAAAGCTTGGGAAAGAATAGAGTAAAGCGTGTTTTCTTGGTAGCAGCAATTTCTCCGGTCTACTCTGCTTGCTAGAGGCAAGCAAGCGCTCTTATCTAAGAGAGGCTTCCTGACTCAGCTTTAGCTGCAAACCTTGCTGCTCTTTTAAGAGGTCCTGCCACGAAACACTTAAAAGGTATTGATAAAAGTTGACTGCATGCTTGTTTGTTTTCAGCCGTAGCAGGAAAAAAGTTGTGCTGTTTTAAAATGCTGGCATTCTGGTCCGTCCTGCCAGGGCAAACTCTGACTCTGAGGCAGGAGGTCAGCTACAGAGAGAGCATTTGAGTGTTGTAGCTTGTTTGCTGGCAAGGACCTTGAAACGCCACAGAGTTGTGGTGATAAACATGGCTACAGCTGGTATCTCCGCCATGAGGCTGGAAAGCTAAGGAATGGCTGGATCCAGCTGTCAAAGCCACGGCTTTCATCCTACTGATATTGCTTGGTAAATTAAAGACTCATGTGGTCAGAAAAAAAGAGATATACAGTAAAGAGAGATTCAAAGACAAAGAAAACTTTAAATGATTTACAGTGTGTTTAAAAATATATACATGCTGAAAATTAAAGTTCTTAAAAGTAAAATAAGGAAGAAAGAGAGTAGTTGGGTGTGGTAGTACACACCTTTAATCCCAACACTTGGGAGGCAGAGGGAAATTTACCTCTGTGACTTCAAGGTGTGGTAGCACACGCCTTTAATCCCAATGCCTGGAAGGCAGAGACAGAAGGATCTCTGAGAGTTCAAGGACAGTCTGGTCTACAGAGTTATTCCAGGACAAATATATACAGAGAATATAAAATAAAAGTAAAAGTAAACAAAATAGAGTTAAAATAAAGCTGCACAAAGATGGAAAATACACAGAGAATCTTGATACTGTATGCTATTATGCTCTCTTTGAATTGTTTTAATGCTGAGGAAGGAGCAACAGATGCTAAAAGATATTTGTTTATAAATGCTGCTGAACTAATCCAAGATAGATATTTTCAAAATACCTTGACTTCAGAATTTGGATCTAAGGATATGATACTTTGGAAAAGAGTTTCTTCTTTTGTTTTCACAGTGGATGAGACCCTGTGTATTTCTTCTATTTCAATATGGTATGATAGACCACGCCCTCCTGAAAGGTTGCTGTGAACACCTTCGAAAATTACTTTGCTCAACTGCCTACTGAGATGAACCTAGCAGACAGGTTATCCCATAAAAGACCTGAATAACAGCGCCCCCATTCAGCAGGAAGCAGTTTGGAGAGAAATAACTACGTCCATATTCCCAAATATTGTTTATAAATGTTCTTTTACATTTAAAGGGGGAGATGATATAGATGTGAATAATTTGCATTGATATGAATTTTGGTTTACTGATACTAATTTAAGGTCAATTTTATTATATGTGTATGTATTTCTGATATTGATTAAGGTATTGTGATTGTGTAGTTCGCTTAAAAATGTAATGTATATAGGTTGTTAATGGATAATTATCAATAATAGTCAAGCTTGTAATCATGTTAGATTTTCTAGATGTACATAGATATATTTTAGATAGGCATTCTTCATATCTTTCAAAGATTATAAAATAGGACATTTTAAGTGTTTTAATAACTTAGGACTTTTCATGACAATGAGACACGTCTGCTCCTGGCAGCACCAATCTACTTCAAGAAGAAAGAAGATGGGCATCGAAGAGGCACCTTATGGAGTTTGATAGCCATTTGGGCAAGAAACTGCTCTTGCCTGGACTATTGCATAAACTGGACACAAAGAACCCGCAGAGAGAGGACTGCTGAACTTGCCTAAAGGTGAGATGATCTTTCGGGGTTCCTGATTTATGAAAGAGTCTGCGAGACATTCTGCAGGACCTAGCAGATAGTGACTGAACTACCTTTGAAATTTCCTGCTTCATGGAAATGTCTGCTGGAAACTATGGGCCTGTAGGCCGAAGATGGATGCCCCAACGGTACAGAGAAACTTTGGGTGACTGTCCAGGCAGCGAGATGTCTCTGTCATTTCTAGAGTTTGAAAGTTGCTTATTTTTTGTTTGCTTAGGTAATATTATATCCTTCTGGAGTCTATGATGGAGTTAAAGAATATATAGATAGTTATAGTTTTCCTTAGTTATGATAAAGATAAAATAGATGGAAATATTGTAATTTTTACTTGATAACTGTTTTGTTATATGTAATTTTGCTATGTTAAAGTTAAAGCCTTCCTTTTTTTTGTTTAAACAGAAAAAGGGGAAATGATGGAGGAAAGTCATTGGTTAAAAATAAAGAAACTGCTTGGCCCTCATAGGTTAAAACATAGGTGGGTGGAGTAAACAGAACAGAATGCTTGGAGGAAGAGGAAGTGAGCTCAGACTAGACAGCTCTGCTCTCTGGAGCAGACACCATGCTCCCCTCTCCCCGGCAGAGGCGATGGAGCTCCGACCCAGGATGGACATAGGCTAGAATCTTCCCGGTAAGCACTCCTTGGGGTGCTACACACATGAATAGAAATGGGTCAAGCAGTGTTGAAAAAAATACAGTTTGTGTGTCATTATTTTGGGGCATAAGCTAGCCAGGCGACCATGAGCTGGGGCGGCAGGAACACAGCCCACAGCTCCTACTACACTCAGGGTGACAAAATGAAGAACAATATGAGCGAGAAAATAGATTATTAACAAACAAAATCAGTCTTTAAGCTTGTACTAATACATATATGAAACCAATTAACAAAACAACTACGTAAGTATCTAACTAACTAACCGAAGAAATCCTTTGTCATATATAAAAAGTATTCAATTAGTATAAGTATAAAAGGAAGATAAAAAGCAGAAAAATCACATTAGGACACTGCAATAATAATTGCCCCAGACAAGATTAATGGAAAGGTACTGAATTAATGACCAGATTTTTTAAAAACAGTAAGTACATTTGTGTAGATTTGCAGACCTCTTAGATACATTAAAATAGAAAAAAAAACAATAACAACAAACATTTGGGAAAATCAATCCCAGTAAGACTGCAGTAACATTTACAGTTTCTCATTACTTACATCATATTTATCTTGTTAGATTTTAAACAGTTTTATAATATGATAAAACGTTAACACATAGGCAAGCAAGGTGGAAGACATTTGGGGATTTTATTTATATGTAACTTTAAGTATTTCGAAATGATTTTTTACAAAAGCAGAGAATAAAAATGACAATGAACAGAACCTGGTTCCTTCTAAGGAACTGAACCAACTTCAATACATCTATATCGGTGGTCCCTTTAGGAGCTGCAACTACATGACAAGATGCAAGACTCATCAATACCAATATATAGAGTGTTTATCTTAAAACCAAGTCCTTCAAAGCAAATTTCTTTCTTTTGTTTAGACACAAGAAGATGAAAAGAACAAATTATCTCGCGGATGATAGTGTCAAACTTTTGGTTGCTTTGATCTGGGAGATTTAACTCAAAGTTGGATTCATTCTGACACTCACTTAAAGGGTTTCTGTTTGTGGTAGCTATACTTTCTCAGGCAGAGGGAAATGGAGGGTAGGGAATGGCAAAGTCAAGCTGTTCACCTTGTGATAACTAGGGGGATGAGAAGGGCTAACATACAATAGATGCTTCAAAGGCCCATTCTCAGTGACCAGTCTTTTTCAAACAGCACAACTTGGGATCACACCTCCAAAACAGCCTTGAGGGTCTATCTTCTCAAGGGCTTCAAAGAACCCTTGGTGCTCATCTCACTAGGAGCTGGGGTCAAGGTGATCAGGGGTTAGTTACATTTAGAGCTTGAGAGAAGCATGGGATACTTGAGATCTGGTATGTGCTAGAGTTGTATGAGATATTTGTAAAGTAAAACAATTGCTGTATTGTTTCAGAAGTTAAAATAATAGTTATTACACAATGACATAAAGTTTGAAGAATAATGAATAAAGCATCTTATTTGGAATTCTTGTATACTGTAACATCATACAAAGTGTCCTTGGGCTAAATCTTTCTAATTTATAACTAACTATCCCTTTTTTCAGAAAAATGTCTTAAGTCTGTTGATATTATTTCTTTGCTTCTTTTGTTGTCAATTATAGTTATTTATTTGCTTCTTTTGTGTCAATTACATTGATGATCTCATAGTCTTTACAAATTAACTGGAAACATCATAAAAGTCAAAGGTTTTATTTGTATTTAACTCTTTCTATCCTTATTTTCATTCTTTCTTCATTTTTCTCAATGAAAGCCTAACCAAGTCTTTTATAGCACGCAATACTTTAAGGAGTTAATTACATCACATAACTTGAAGACAGTAGATTCTGTACCTAATAGTCATATATAATCTCAATGCCTATGTCTGCTGTTCCCTGTGATTTTCTAGTTGCTTTGAGTGTCATAAAAAATGCCTTCATATTTTGTAGACTATAAAACCCTTAAGTGGTGCTAATTTATAATCTAATTTATTATATAGTTGGAATATAAAAAGATATAGTTTATTGAAGAAATAGAAATTCAGTCTCTGTGCTTATCCAAACATGAAGGTGTGCATGCATAGGTTTCCTTGAATACACAGATACATTCATATATATTAAATTTTATATTCTTTGAACCTGTAGCTCTGTAGTAGAGTTTAAAGTCAGGAATTGTGATGCCTCCAGAAGTTCTTTTATTGTACAGGATTGTTTTGGCTATCCTGGGTTCCTAGATTTTTTTGCTTTTCCATATGAAGTTGAGCACTGTTCTTTCGAGGTCTGTGAAGAATTTTGCTTGGATTTTGATGGGCATTGCATTGAATCTGTAGATTGCTTTTGGTAAGATTGCCATTTTTACTATGTTAATTCTACCTACCCAAGAGCATGGGATATATTTCCACTTTCTGGTGTCTCTTTCAATTTCTTTCTTCAAAGATTTAAAGTTCTTGTCATACAAGTCTTCCACTTGTTTGGTTAGAGTTATCTTGAGATATTTTATATTATTTTTGACTATTGTGAAAGGTGATGTTTCTCTGATTTCTTTCTTGGCCCATTTATCATCTGTGTAAAGGAGGACTGCTGATTTTTTGAGTTAATCTTGTATCCTGCTATATTACTGAAAGTGTTTATAAGTTGTAGAAGTTCCTTGGTAGAATTTTTGGGGTCGCTTATGTAAACTATCATATCATCAGCAAATAGTGAGAGTTTGGAAGTCAAGAAACTTTTAAAGTATATATTTTGGTTTAGCTTAGCAGCCCCCAGAATCAGATATCTCTCTGTACTTAGTTCATTCACAGTCAAAAAATTCAAAGTAAACACAATAATATAGATCATCCAGACTCTCTTTTTTCCATCTTTATGTGGCTTATTTTTTCTTACCCCTTTAATCTATGACTCTCTGTTCTTTGTCACTTTAAAGACTTTACTTATTTTTTTTTATAATTGTCTATAATCTTTTTCCTCTCTCTCCCAAGCCTATGTAGAATTATCCAACACTGTGACCCATTTGGGGTCTTGTTCATCTCAACCTGTCTTTATTGCATGTGTATCTATGGTTATTTTCTGACCAGAATGCTTTTTTATTGTTTTTTAAATGCTAAGCAGGCATGGCTAGGACTAACTCTGCAGCCCTACCTGTTGGCTTTGCCCAGCTCAACATGGTGGAAGCATATTCACTGCCTCTGAGAGCCATGCACACCGCCCCAGCAGTGTTATAGCAGGCCCATGTCACCATTTAGCATTTTGTAACACACTAGTAACAGACCCCATTTAAGTGTTCAGCCTCCTGGAAGAGCCCGAATTTAAGGGAGGGGAAGCCCTCCCTTAAAGAAGTGTCACAGTGTTTGCTGCCAATACTGAGTCAGGAAGACCTCTCCTAAAGGAGCCATGGCACCCCTGCACTCCACCAGCAATCAGAACCCATTTGAAAAAAAAACAAAAAGGCTACCAAGAAGGTATATTAAACTCTGTTTTGTGTCTAGAATTTCCTTTTAAATTCTCTCAGGATTTATGTGGATGTAACTGCCTCATGGCTGCTCCATTTTGTAGTCAGATACTGAGTCTTGTTTCCCAGTCTCTCAGACCTGAATAATCACACAGAAACTATAATAATTACAACACTTCTTGGCCAATAATTTAGGCTTCTCATTAACTAACTCTTACATATTAAATTAACTCATTTCTATTATTCTGCATTTTACCACAGGGCTCGTGGTTTACCAGTAAGGTTCTGGGGTGGGCATCTTTCTCCTTCAGCAGCTACATGGCATCTCTTCAACTCCACCTACTTTTCTCCTCTACCTCTGCTTGGAATTCCCACCTTGCTCTATTGTGCCCTGTCATAGGTCCAAGGAAGCTTCTTTATTAACCAATGGTAACAAAACACATTCACAGCATACAGAGGGTATTCCCACATCACTCATGTATATATACTCACAAAACTGCATTCATACAAACAATTTAAAATTAAAACGGGAGGCAGAGGCAGGCGGATCTCTGTGAGTTCGAGACCAGCCTGGTCTACAAGAGCTAGTTCCAGGACAGGCTCCAAAACCACAGAGAAACCCTATCTCAAAAAACAAACAAAAAAAAAAACTTAATTTTATTTTGTATTTGTTTCCAATTTCTGATTCATATCTTTGATTATAATCTATTTTTATTTTTGTCTTTCATTGTCTTTTATTGTTAGTGATAATACGATTTACCTCAAAGCCCTTTGAAAAGAGAAAGAATATAGGATAATGAGAATGAATAACAACTCAGTATGACTAAGAATTAGAGGCATCATTGAATTTAAATACCTTAAAGTAGAAATCAAGAGTTCAGTTGCATTTGTAGGTGTGTCATGTGCAGTATACCAACTACAGAAAAAGGAGAAATTTTGCTATTAAAGAGAGATTAAAATTTTTAGCTGTTAAGGAGTCATGTTAATGAATCCATTAGCCACCACCCATTTCTATTGCTATAACTGAGAAAGGCAATCTCAAGTTCAATCAAGAATGGAAAAGCAGCCTCTTTGTAAGATCAGCTTCTCCTGTTATATAAAGGTCAACAGTATCTGCCCTTTTGAAAACCACTTAAAGACCCTGGGAGGCCATCATGTCTCAAGGCTGGCCTTCCTGCTCTGCCTCTAAATAAATCATCTTATTAAGAAGCCAAGCAAGCAAGTAAAGATTTTTGATGTCAGTGAAGTAAAGATGATTGGAACTCTCTGAGAAAATTGATTGGGGTCAATTCTAATATGCTATGAGAAACACATGAAGGTTACGCTGTCTTTAAATTTTCAAACACCATATTTTAAAAATACATTTTATTTTTCTTTTTGTCACTGTGCTATTAAAAAGCTTCTATCAGATCACACATGCTCAGGGTAGGACTGCTTGAATGGTTGGTTTCACACAGATGATGGATTTCTCCTGTGATTATAGATGATAAGACAGAGGTAGATATAGAAATAGCATACATATAAAGTAAGTGGAATCAAGCATAATTAGAATGTAGTTGTTCAACATGGTTGTTGTAAACAATTTTTGATTTTCAGGTGAAAAAGTTAAAAGATAAAAATGTCCAGGTTTCTTATGACCCATACATTAATTTTATAGTCTAACAGTCAAGAATAATGTGCAATTTTATCAGAGAAATTTTTTGACACATGTGTAACAGACTTGAATTTGATACAAACTATGTTGAATGGGGGAAAAAAATGACACATTTTATAGTTTTCTTCTATGGAAAGTGTCTCCAGATGTATTAAAAGTTAAAGTTGCCCAGAAATTGTAAAACCTCCTTAAAATATCCTTATTTTCAGAAACAAAAGACACAAGCTTAAATTTTTATATTTTTGGAAATTGGATTTGATGGCTGCCTGTGAACAATTGGATATGCAAACTTTCTAGATATGCTAAGGAAAATGCATCTTATGTATGATATAACAAATATTTCATAATGGTTATTCCTTACAATTGCTACTCTGTGAAATAACTCTGCTCACATTTCTCAAAAACAAAACCAAACAAAAACCAAAATAACAATAAAGGTTATGCAGACCAAGGAATACAACATTAATGAAAACATCATAGAACATACAGAATCTATGTATTTAATTACAACATTAACGTTCATTTAAATTTTTATTTTTAAAATTTAATTAATATACTTCTTTTACATTCCAACCACACTTTCCCCTCCTTTTTCTCCTCCCACTTTTTCTCCCTTAATCACTGCCTCCCCCACATCCACCACTCCTCTGTTTCTATTCAGAAAGGGTCAGGCTTCCCATCTCTTGAACATTATATCATTCTGCGTTTTGTGCCTGTTTGTATGTGACAGGAATGACTTTTATTTTTATGCATTTATACAAATATCTTAGATAATCAATTTTTGTTGTAAGAGTTGGAGTTAACATGAAACCTATAAAAATAGGAGTTTTTCAACATGTGTATAGTTTTATTTTCTAAGTTGTGCTATTCTGCTGATATTGGAGCAGAAGTGCAGAGGGTCTCTGTGTCTGAAACAGCTATCATTTTCTGCTATGCACATCCAAGCAAGCATGGCAGAGGCTACCAGCACCGATCAGAAGGTACTTGAATTTTCACAGCAATTTAATCTCCTGCTTTTAAAATGGTGTTGTCTCTTTGACTCTGTATGACAGGCACGACTTCACTCAGAATTCCAGAGACTGTGGGCCTCTTCACCAGCCGTCAACTTCACATCTCACTGTAGTAATTTTTAGCTACTATTAACCATGTCTAGTTTCAAGTGGTTGACCTGTAGGTGAGAGGCTTATTACTAATCCTAGATCGCTTTCATCCTTTACTTATTATGTGTCTTTTAGTAGACTTGATTCATGTGTACATCTCTAAGAAATGTCAATAGAACTTCTATGAGTGCATCAAGGGTGATGAAGGGCTCAGACTTTATTGGAACGGAAAACCATAACAGTGAAACTGGATTAATTTTAGGATTTTGAGATATGACATTTTTTTTGAGATATGACATCTTTTAAAGAAGGATCTTGTATTACCAACTACTGATTTCACCAGAGCACAAATCTTACACGAAGCAAATTATAGATGTATAAAGGACATGATGTCACCTTTGCTTATTCTTTAACATGTGTAAGTGAAATGTCCTATTTGAATTCTGTTTTCCATAAAAGTCTTTTTGCTTTAAATTTTCTTTTTCTGAGCACGAGTTTTTAGGATTGTTTCTGCAAAATAACACCTTGTTTACTAAAGATAATAATGAAATATGTTGTATTAACTTTGTGGACATTATTTTTTCTTTATTCTACTTTCATACAACACATCTCAACTACATTCTCCCCTCCCTCCCTTTCTCCCAGCCCCACCTCTATATTCCCCTCTTCTACAGATCCACAGCATCTCAATTAATCTTTAGAAAAGATTAGGCCTACCAGTGATCTTAACAGAACACAGCATAACAAGATGTAATAAAACTAGGCATTAACCCTCATACGAGGGCTAGATGAGACAACCCAGTAGGAGAAGATCCCATGAGCAGACAAAAGAGTTAGAGACACCCCACTCCCACAGTTAGAAGTCCCATAAAACCGACAAGCTAAATAACCACAACATGTATGCAAAGGGCCTCATGCAGACCCCTGTAGGCTCCATGAATGCTGCTTCAGTCTCTGTGAGCCCTATAAACCCTGTTAATTGTTTCTATTGTGTTTATCTGTTCTCCTGGTGTTCTTGAACCCTCTGGCTCCTACAATCCTTCCTCCCCACTTCTGCAAGTTTCCAATTAGTTCTACCTAATGTTTGGCTCGGGTGGGGGGGGGGTTCTGTATCTGTTCGCATTGGCTTTTTTTGTCCATCATATTTGAAAATTCTTTTCTATTTCTCTGAGCCATCCAGCTTCCAGATCCTAGACATCCAAGAAGAATTAGGCATGGACTCCATTTCACAGCTTTGGGCCTCACATTTCACCAGTCATCAGTTTTCTGGTGCCACAAACTCTGAGCCACCATTGCCTTAGCACATCTTGCAGACAGGACAGGATATCTATTGAAGGTTTTGGGGCTCCATTGATATCCTTATTTCCATTACTAGGAGCCTAGCCTATAGTTACCAGAGTTGGACTGTTCAGGCTTCACATCCTCCAATAGTCAGAGAATTTTAATGTACTTTTGTTCCTTCTTTTGATTTAGGAGGTTTGACCTAGAGAGTGACTGCCTTCAGGATACTTGGTCTAGGGTAGCTTCACTGCCTAAACAACAGAATGCTTTTTTTTCATAAATTAATGGTTTGATGTCTCAAAACATTGAAGGCAGTAACTGTTCTAGTTTTTCTTTGTATCATGTTAAAGCAGTCTTTTGCCTTTGTTCCCCTTTTTGGATTAGGGTATAAAAGCATATGGAAAATTAAACACAGGTATAACTCAGAACTTAAAACTCAAATGTCAGAAAAAAAAAATTCAGCATTCAGCTTTTGCTGAATTACCCACCTGAAACTATCCTATGTTTCTTTGTTTATTTCTTATGTCTGTTCCTCCCACTTAACATTTTCTAATACTCATGCTCCTACCCTGGAATGTAGAAACCCACCGTGGCTAGAAGCCCAGCAGACGTCACCCCAAAAGTGGCTTGCAACAACCCACCCCAAATCCACTCACAAAATCTATTTATATATCTTTCTTAGGGAGATCCATGCATCCTCCCGAGACCTCCCCTCTTTGTTAAACTTCTCTGAGTCTGTGTATTGTAATATTTTTTAAAATAAGAATTTAATAGTTGTGTGGTTAGTGTGGAGAAAATGCATACTACTATATTGGTTTGGTGAAAGAAGAGGAGAGTGACAGTAAACAGTGGAAATTACTGTTACTAAGTAAAGAGAAAGAACATATTTATATTCAAGATTGCATCAGAGAACAATATGAGTATTTTTTTATCTTTACAAAGATGCCTGATGTGGGTTAAGACAGAGGGAAGTTTCATCTAAAATAGAATACGTTAAGATAAAAGGCACTAGTATACCAGTTAATATTGGACATAAAAGACATTTAATATTTGTCCACCCATAACAACTGTTTTACACTGATATTTTATTTATTTTTTTTACAATTTTTTTAAAAATATTTATTATGTATACAATGTTCTGTCTGTGTGTATGCCTGCATGCCAGAAGAGGGCACCAGACCTCATTACAGATGGTTGTGAGCCACCATGTGGTTGCTAGGACTTGAACTCAGGACCTTTGGGAGAGCAGGCAATGCTCTTAACCGCTGAGCCATCTCTCCAGCCCCCTACACTGATATTTTAAATTATTATGTGTGTGTGTATGTGTGATATGCATGTGCATTGTGTGTGTGTGTGTGTGTGTGCGCGCGTGTCTCAAATTTGGACAGCAGTATGGAGTGACAACTACCAACTAGCCACAAGGTCATATGTCATGAGAGAAGAGACCTGAGCCCAAGAGTTCTCCTGATTCAAGTGGAACTATTATATAACACAATATATAAATGCAATATATTCAATATGTTTAGCATTACCTCTATGTGTATAATATCCTAAATGATCATTGTATTGGATAACAAATTAGGGGGTTCATCTTTGGGGAGGATTATTTCTCATGCTGTCAGCATTCCTTGATGTTCTGTAGGTCTTTAAGGTTGGTCTAAGGTTGGAGTACCATGAGATTTCGCCCTTCCATTATAGCATGTCTCTTGTCATTGTACTTATTCAATTCTTGTTTTGGCAGCCACATTTCTGAGGTACCATTGATTAAGATTCCCTGTCATTTCTAGGATACACAATTTCACATAGATTTTCCCTTGGCTCTCGTAACTTTTCTGGTGCCCTTTTCTAAGTTATTCCTCATTGTAGTTGTGTTGTGAATGCATCCCATTTATGTTGTGCATCTGCTTAACATACATTAATTCACTTTTACACCGACATGTAGGCAGTTGTTGCTTATTTCATCAGTGTTGAAGAATGGACAGTAGAGGTACTAAGAAGTGCTGTGAGATAATGCTCTTTTACCCTGTAAAATTTGTAACTTGTATTGCTTTTAATAAAATGCTGTTTGGCCAGTAGACAGGCAGGAAATACAGGCATGATGACCAGACTAGGAGAATTCTGGGAAGAGGAAAGCCTCAATCTGCAGTTGTCACCTAGAGACAGAGGAAGCAGAATAAAAATGCCGCATTAAAAAAAGATACCAAGCCACATGATTAAACATAGATAAGAATTATGGGTTAATTTAAGCTATAAGAGCTAGTTAATAAAAAGTGTGAGCTAATAGGCCAGCCAGTTTATAACTAAAGTAAGTCTCTGTGTGTTTCGTTGGGACTGAATGGCTGCAGACCGGGCAGCACAGAAATTTCCATTTACAAGCAACAATGTCGTATTTGGAGAGTTATATTGCTGTTAGATCATGGATCACTTTCTGTTTAAAATCCCATAGCTGTTCCAGAGCCTACAAAAGGTCTGTTCTACTGAGACTCTGCTATTAAGGTACTATGATAGTGCCACTCTGCTACCTCTTCTGCCCTTTACATTATGGCAGGGTTACCTTATGGTGTCTCATCAGTTGCCCCAGATAGACATCCAAATACTCACATCCCAGGTTCTATTCCTAGATAATAGCATAATTCCTCTTATGAGTTTCCATTATCAAAGCCTTTTCAGTTCTTCTCAATTGCTATGCCCTGCCATTACCCACCTGAAACCTGCTGTGCCTGATGCCCTTGACTGATTTCTTCCACTGCCCTCCAGTTGCTTCTCTAAGCTTGACCTCATCACATTTCCTCTGGAAGATTGAAACTATTCTTATATTAATTCTTCTGATTCATGCAGAATTGTTTCTGTGTTCTCTATCTATACCATCTATGAAACATTCATTGTGAGAACTAAACTATGATTTGAAATTGAAGTTCAGTGTTCTTTTGACCTAGGAATGTCTCCTACTGTCTTCCACATATACTGAGATGCATTGCTCAATTGTGCTAGTTACTGATGTGAAAGGAGTATATATGCTGCAGAAATTACAATTCAGAGTTTGAATTTTTGTTTTTCCTTAGGCTAGCAATATGCAATAACTACCCTCTCTTAATATTGGACAGCAGTATGGAGTGGCAACTGCCAGTTAGCCACAAGGTCACAAGTCATAGCTGAGCCCACACAGTGTGTTGTGTCTCTATAGTTTACAGGTGAGATATTCAATCCCTTATTGTAAAATAGACCTTGGATTCAATGATTTTGATCAACTGCCTGCTAACTTGTATTCTAGTAGGTTTAAGGCAGGCTATACAAAGCTATTGTCTGATTACATAAGTTAAATGCCTTTGTACCTCAGAGAATTGTCCACCAATGATGGAACTATATGGGTAAACTTTCCTAAGTAAAAGAATATGTCCATTTACACATAATGGAATGCTATGGTCCTTTGTACTACTCCTCAAATCCTTGCCATGCCTCAGGCTCTTCACTGACTTCTAGTCTAACATCAGTGACCTTCTCCTACCTCTGTATGCCAAAGGTGGATGTTCTTGCACAGTTATACACTTTTATTGTTGCTCTTTGGTGTCTTAAAGGAATTAAATTGTTAGATGAAGATTTGCTGATATTTAAATGATTTTATGAAATCATCTGCACCCTTTAGCTAAAAATTACATTCTTGAGCCCTACCCAGCATCCAGAGACTGAGAACTTTGGGGTTCTCAAGTCATATAACCTATGCATGCTGTATTCTTTCCCATATAAGGTCTGTTCTTAAGTCACACCATGATAGTAACAAACTCACAGGTGACACCATTTTATCCTGCTATTGTTCAGTGTCTCTTCCTACCTTTGAGTCTAGATATGGTTCATTGATTTAATTGTGGCTTGTGACAGGATGGGCAGTAAAAACAGATGGTCCATGTTTCCAGTACAGTGTTTAGTTTACTGCATGGTATATCACAGGTCACTTAATGAGGTTCTTACTTGAGGAGCAGTTAATGGGTCACATTTTATTTTTCTTCTCCCTCTGATCTGTGTCTTTATTAGTAAAACCACACTCAAAATCAAAAAAGGGAAATGGTCTCCAAGCCATATTTTCTTTTCAACCAAAAAGGCTGAGTGCCTTTTTCATCATAGTAAGTCATTTATAGAACTCAAAGTTATAGTGTTTCTCATGGATTTGTGGACTAGGTGCCTCATAAAATAATGTTCTTTTTTCTTACTTTTGGGTATGCTAAATAGGCTGGGTCCCATTTTGAAAAATAGAAGAAAAATGTTGATGTGTTTTTACATAGATATGGCTTATATTTTACTGAATAGTTCCCTGGGTTTCTTGACATAATGGTGAATGGTTAACAGACCATAGCTACCGAAAATGCTCACACTTCTTTCTTTTCTTCATTTGAGATGGGACCTGAAACTCCTACTTTTAAACTCATCATACCCCATTGCTCTCTCTTACTGAAAAAAAAAAAGGTAGAAATGGGAGGAGGGTACATGTGAAGAAATTGTCAGCCATTCAAAAAAAAGGACCTGAAGTCTGTTTGGCACATTCAGAGCAACATGGATGAAAGAGAAGAGCATTGTCCTTTGTATGTTTCATTAGTTGTTGCTTCTTAACCATTTTCAACGAGATTTGATTTTTCTTGCTAGTCAATTCATTGCATATAATTATTTAATGATATATATGATATAATTATAATGCTACACACACACACACATATATATATATGATACATATAAAAATAATATATTATTTTTCCAGACAGGCTTTCTCTATGTAACCACCATGGCTATCATTGTAACTAACTCAGTAGACCATGCTGGCCTCAAACTCATAGAGAAGTGAATAACAGGGTTTCCCACAACATTACCACTGGCCATACCTAAAAGTACTAAATTAGTCTTCTTTCTTGCACAGATGTATTTTTGTGTACATTTCTAAGATTATTTAAATCCACTATAGAGAAAGTATAATGCATTTTTTAAATAATTTTTCTCCATTTTAGGTCATAATTTTAACTTTCTCCTGCTTACACATTTATTTTTCTATTGAAATGTCATCCATTAACTAGACTTTTGCCATACTTTGGTTTCTTACACAAATATTAGCCAATAGCAATGATTAAAAAGTATCATGATAGGTCTGACTTTATATGTTACTTGACCTATTTTTTGTAGCTCTTAATATTCTTTCCGTATTCTGTACATTCCATCTTACATCTGTAAGAATGGCCAAGATCAAAAACACTGATGACAACTTATGCTGGAGAGAATGTGGGGTAAAGGAAACACTCCTGCATCGCTGATGAGAATACAAACTGTTACAGCCCCTTAAGAATCAGTATGGTGATTTCTCAGAAAATTAGAAAACAACCTTCCTCAAGACACAGCAATACCACTTTTGGGTATATATCCAAGGCTCAATCGTGCCACAATGACATGTGCTTAACAATGTTCATAGCAGAATTATTTGTAATATCCAGAATTTAGAAATAATGTAATTGCCCCTTGAATAAGAAATGCATAAGAAAAATGTGGTACATTTACACAATGGATTACTACACAGCAGGAAAAGTAATGACATCTTGAAATTTTCAGGCAAATGAATGGATCTAGAAAGATCATATGGAGTGAGGTAACCCAAATACAGAAAGACAATTATCACGTGTACTCACTCATAAGTGTCTTTTAGACATAAAGCAAAGAAAACCAACCCACAATTCACAATCCGAGAGAAACTAGACAGCAATGAGTATCCTAAGAGAGACATACATGGATTTAATCTACATGAAGTAGAAAAAGACAAGATCTCCTAAATAAATTGAGAGCATAGAGACCATAGGAGAGGGCAGAAGGGGAGGGGAGAGAAAAGAAGGGGAGCAGAGAAAAATGTATATCTCAATAAAATCAATAAAAAGTAACATGAATGGCCCTAGTGCTTTCTTGAGAAATGGGCATTTCTATCATTATAACCTAGTACATATCTATAACATTTATCAACTTTAAAGATTATTTATTAAATAAAGGTATCAATTATATCGGCATTGTTAAGATACTCTGCAATTTCATCTTTTAGGGAATTATCCTGAAAACAACAAATGGAAAGAGTAGGTTAGCAGAAATGTGGAGTACATCTATATATCTAAACTTGTCACCATCAGCATTTGTAATTGGATTTGCATCTCTTTCTCTCAATTTCATGCTGAATTTTATATATGTTTTATATATGTTTGCCAACCATCCAGGTTTTCAATTTAAAGGAGTTGTCGTCGCAGTACTGTGGCAGGACATATAAGAATGAAAGATTATCTTTTTTTACAGGGGATGTTGGGAGTATAGCCAAGAACAGTATGCTAGAGAAGTGCACCACCACTGAGCCTCATTCCTAAACTAAGAACTAACTCTTTGATTTAGCAAAGTGAAAAACAAACTTGAAAGTTGAAACCAGGAGTAAAGCAAGCATTACTGATGGAATAATGTGAAATGTGAAACTATGCAATCTAAGTAATAAAATATGCAATGTGAGTGATTGTGATCTGATTAATAGCTGTGCACAATTTAAACTTTAACTTATAAGGCTTAAAGTACTCATTTCAGTTCAGTTACATGAAATAGCAACTGTATGCCAATATCCAAAAAAAAAAAAAAATCACAGCATTTTCATCTGTACACATAGGGATGTAGGGTGTAGATCAAGAAGCCAGGCATGGTGATTCCTGTTTGTTATTTAAGCAAGAAGTTAGAGGAGTTGAAGTTCAGTGCTAGCCTAGGTTACAATTGAGAGCCCATGCAACACAACTACCAAGAAAAACAAACCCGTGAACCAAACTATGTATAGCTACTTCTAATTTGGAAAAGAGGAGTTTATAACACTGAAACCTAATGAAACTCGGGTGCTCAGAGAGCTCATCAGCTTTAAAGGCTCAGGAGACTCCTCCATAGGTTATAAAAGAAGGATGTGTTAGTAGCTTTTGTGAGATATCACCTGTGCTTTACATTGATTTGCCCTTAGTGCCCAATTTGGGAATCTGGGTTGAGTAGAAGTCAGTTCACCTCTTCCCAGGAAAAGTCAAACTCAAGCAAACAAAACAAAGAACATTCATTCACTTTACATTCTCCGGGACCAAGATTGGGTTATGCCTTAAGTGGTTTGAATGAGAATTCACTAAATATCCTGTAAGAAGAGAAAGAATTACAAAGGAGGAGAAAATGAGGGTTATTTGAGAAAAGTAGGAATTAAAAGCTCAAGAAAAGAGACACACACTTAATGGTTTTTCTGAATTATTTGTGGGCTTATCTGACAAAGAAAACTGCACTTACTCAGTACAGGTGGTAAAAACAATGAATCCAAAAGTAAAAGCCATGTGAACATGGGCTTGCACGGGTCTTCCTGAAAACAGAAAATAATTTAAAATCTTACATTCACTGTGTAGCCCTCCCTCCTCTTGGATGGGTGATTGGAGAACACTCTGGATATTGTACTGTATTGTTTTTAATGAGAAGAGAATCGTTAATTGACTTCTGATATAACTTGACATCTGAATACCTCTGGAATATCATTGCCTTTCCTTTATTATTCTGTTTCTTTTTTTTTCTTTATTTTATTCTTTTTTTTTTTTTTTTTTTTTTGGTTTTTCGAGACAGAGTTTCTCTGTAGCTTTGGAGCCTGTCCTGGAACTCCCTTTGTAGACCAGGCTGGTCTCGAACTCACAGAGATCCGCCTGCCTCTGCCTCCCAAGTGCTGGGATTAAAGGCGTGCGCCACCACCGCCCGGCTATTTTATTCTTTTTTAATTAAAATTTCTGCCTCCTCCCCATTTCCCATTTCCCTCCCCCTCCTCCCACACATCGCCCCTCCCCCCACTCCCCTCCCCCTCACCACTCCTCTCCCCCTCCCCCCACTCCATTCCCCCTCCCTCTAGGTACTAAAGAGCAGTCCAAATTCCCTGCCCTGCGGGAAGTCCAAGGGCCTTCCACTTCTATCTTTTTAATGTATGGGACTAGTAGCCTTTAATAGGCCAGAAAAAGTGCAGTAAGCTTGGCCTCTTGCATGCATTCCACTCAGTGCTCTTTTCTCAGTCAGACCTGGGCTGACCTTTTTCTTCAAAATTCACCCCAGCATGTGGTTCCCTCAGTGCCCCTCACTCACGTAACTTGCTGTTTATTTTTACAGATGTACAGCATTTAATACTTTCCATTCTAACAGTTATCTTTTACATCTCTTGACTGATATGTAAACAGGCCATTTTTACAGTTGGTTTGCCGATGTGTTATCAGTGTTCAAATGTGTTTCATCATCTACAAAGTTTCCAGGAAATATCTGCCAAATGATTTTCTCATCTTTTATGAAAATAAGTTTGCCCTTAAAGTTTAATATTTACTCTAAAGTGACATAGGGTACTTTCTCATTTGAACTTGCAGAAACTTTAGTTTTTTATATAGAAAACACAATAGATCTTAAATTTCAAAGATATTTTAAAGCTTTCAGTGAATACACCCATCTTACCCATCGGGTTTTCAATGGGTAACAAACCTCAAAAGTATTGATTTCTTTTCTACCAATATGACTAGCTAAAGACACTCTAGAATTTTACATAATTTCATGTTCACATCACACAGTATATCGTATTTTTTTCTATTTTTTGTACTCATGTCTTTGACTCTCATTTGTGTTGTTGAATGTGGTACATTCTGTTGTATAATTTATTCTGTTCCTAATTTTCGTTTTTTATACACAAACTATAGCTTGTAAATCAGAATCACTGCTTTTTGATTTTTCAAAGGGTTTCATTTACCCTTCTAGTCCTGCCTCTGTAGATATGTGCCATTTAGCATTTTTGATATAAGATATATGCTGATTGGCTGTGAACATAGAATTTGAGGTGAGTACACCCAAGAGCTTAGAGAAGCTGTTTCTGTGATTATCAATTTTGCCTCTTGTCTACATGTGCTCCATCTCTCAAAGGGACGATACATGAAACTGTGTATGGATTCATCTAATCCACCCTGACAATTTAGGGCCTTTGATTGTCTTAAAAGCTCCAGAGAGAATCCTTTTGGAGCACCACCCACCTTTCCCATTTCAGATGCTTCCTGGTATTATCCATTTTGCTTAAAATTGTTATTAATGACGCTTATATTTTTCAGAAGTGCTGGCAATTTTACCCAAAGGAAGTAAATAGTTTAACAATCTAATTTAAAGTGGTTATGAAGATTAGCTTTCCATGTGACTGTGGTAATTTGTAATAACTGGTTTCATGCAGAAATGATTTATATCAGAAATTTGAACATATTGCATGATTCTACAGATCTCTGAACTTCCACTGGACAGCCAGGGCATGGCATTAAGAGTAATATGGCTTTTAAGTGGTGAATTACTTGATAATGTCAATATATAAAGTTTTATTATAATGTTCACTTATTTCATCAAACTTTTTATATTTGACTAATTTAAGCTGATCTTGATTTTTATTACATATTTATTTCCTTATTATGTGTGTTTATGTTTTTGGTGCATGTTCCCACAACAGCACACATGTAGAATCAGAGGAAAGTATTCAGAAGTCAACTGATTCTCTCTTTCTATCACATGGGTTATGACAGAACTAAGGTTGTAACACTAGTCAACAGATGCTTTCACCTGACGAGGTACCTTGACAGCCCAACAAATCTGGCTTAACAGCTAAACTAAGCTACTCTGCCATGAATGCTAAATGCAATGCTTTAAACAACTACAGCATTTAAATAAAGTAAGCTGTCATCAGTTTTAAATGGAACATAATTATGGGAAGTGGCTTTTGGTACTTCAATAGCAGGAAATAATTTCTCTTCAAATGAGAACAAATGATACATACAGATAAAACATGGTAAAAGAGTCTGTTTCGTCCAAGCTATCTTTCAAGTAATAGCTTGTATGTGTTAGCATTTCTCCTTCATAGTTAATTACATAAACACAAAACACTCAGTGGGATCATTTTTAAGCAGCAGATTTATAAACTTCACAAGTGAATAGAAAAGAATTTCATCATATGAAGCATTTCTATTTTCAAATAGACAAAGCTGAAGAAGAAGACAGTACACAACTATCATTTCAGTCATGACTGGGACAGAGAAAAAGTTGGAGCATGTAGGCTTAATTGCTCCCGACGGACCTAAGAGCTTCCTTAAGAGCAGCTGGAAGCCAAGTCATGCAAATCTGCTAAGTCTTCTAGAAGCAGCCTTTACAAACAAGGCCCAGGTGGAAGAGAAAAGGGTTGTAACATAGAAGTTGTGGGTGTGACATAGATGTCAATCAACAACAGAAGAATGGATTAAGAAAATGTGTTTTATATATGTATGTGTGTGTGTGTGAGAGAGAGAGACAGAGACAGAGAGAAAGACAGAGAGAGAGACAGAGAGAGAGAGAGACAGAGAGAGAGAGAGAGAGAGAGAGAGAGAGAGAGAGAGAGAGAGAGAATTTTATACAGCCACACAAAATCCAGGAAATCTGAGGCAACTAGAGACTTCATAATAACTGATTTAACTCAGACTCAAGAAGATAATTACTTTTATATTTTCTCTTGATTGTGGACCCCAGAATTTACATAGATTCACAGAATCATGTGTGTGTGTGTGTGCGCATGTGACATAAACATTGGAATGAATAAGTCTAAGAAACAGGAGGAAGAATAAGGATGAGAAGGAAAGAAGAGTGAGATACTAGGAATGCAGGGAGGAAAACAACCAAAAAACATGTTTGAATTTTTTTCTGAAACCTAGTGATATAGATAGAACGAGTATAGACTAATGTGCTGGTTTGAATGAAACCCACATAGGGTCATATATTTGAATATTTATTTCAAGTTCTACAATCCAGATTATAGACATGTTTGGAAAGGATTAGGAGGTATGAGCTTGTTTGAGGAAATACGTTACTGGAAGTGGAATTTGAGATTTTAAAAGTTCAGCTTTTCTCTCTGCCAGCTGCCTGTGGATCAGGATGTAAGGTTCTCAATTACTGTACCAGCTTCATATCTTTCTCCCTCTTACCATAATGATAAAAATTAACCCTCTAAAACTGTAAATAAGAATCAAATTAAATATTTTTAATAAGAGTTGCCTTGGTTATGTTGTTTTTGTTTTACAAATAATAGTAACCCTATCTAAGACAATTACTAAAATATAAACATCTAGAGGAAGATAAAGGAAACAGGGAATATAGAAAAGCTGACTCTCTGGAACCACACAGTGAAAGAATTTTGAGGATGTAGAAGGAAGACCCTGAGTACTGAACAAGTCAGAGATCCACCCTTAAAATCTGTCACCTTTGGAACTGCACAATGAACTTATTCTTGAATCTCTCTCAAACAGTAGCTGGACTTTTGTGCATGAATACACAGAATGGCACATTTATTTGGAAGGTCAAAAACCCACAACACATTTCCCACTTTCATTCTGTTTGGAGATGCATTTGTCAGCATTTGTTTCGGCCTTAGCTGTCCTTTACTGGGACATTAATTTATGACAATTAACTTTATGACAAAGCTCGATGCTTAGTGAGCTTGGGAAACACTTCTTTAGCTGAAAAGTCCTTTGAAGACTCCAGTACACGTGGGAATGTGCTGCACAAATGCAACAAGGTCATGTGTTTATTTTCCATCGTTTTAGTGACTAGGAAAATGGACAAAAAAGGAACATAGACTTTAAAGAGCCCCATCTTCCATGTTAGCATTCCCTTTAGACCGTTCTGCTCTTGACATTATTTGTCAACAAAGCATTTTTTACTAATAATGAAAACAAATTTAAGAGAAAGGATAATCATTGACAGGAGCACGAAAACATCCCACATGCTAGTCTCCTAGTTTTCTTTCCAGTTGCTGTGACAAAATAACCTTACTAAAGCAAGTTTGAGAAAAGTCTTATTCTGATCTTATTCAACTGTGTGTATAGTTTGTCATTATAGTGATATCCAGTAAACATGAACTTGAGACAGCTTGTCAAATCTACAGAGAGAATGAATGTTTGCATGCTGCATTCAGCTCTCTTTCTCCTCATTTGTACCATTTAGGACTACAACCTAGGGAACAGTGCTGCCCAATTTTGAGTGAATCTTTCCATATTTGTCCATTAAAAAGTCCAAACTATATGCTCACAAGCCAACCTGATCTACAAAATCAGCAACGAGAGTCTCTTCTCTTCCTATTTGGTCTAAGATTCTGTCAAATCAGTTCTTAAAAATTACCATCACAACTCCAAATTTTGTCAGCTTTACATACAAATACGTCATTTCCAAACCTTCTAACCCTTAACTCTCCTGTTTGTTTTTGCTTAATGTAAAACATTTCAATGTTAAAAGTCATCATAGTCCCTAAAATTTTCATTTTTTTCAGGAGTCAAAAATGCTCTTTGACTTTTTATAAAATAAAAAAATTAGGTTTTTACTCCTATATATAGTGGTCCAGAGTCAACATTCTTCTAAGAAGAAGAATCTGGGCAGAGCATAACAAGTGTCTGAGCTATTGTAATATTGTTGTGAAGAGACAACGTGACCAAGGCAACTTATAGAAGAATACTTTTATCTGGGGTCTTGCTTATAATTTTAGAGGGTTAGTCCATGTCCATCATGATCTGGAGCATGGTGGCAGGCAGGCAGGCATGCATGGTGATGAGCAATACATTTTATTTTATATCCTGACACATAGACATCAGACAGAGACATAAAACATGACTGGGCAAAGTGTGAGGTTTTGAAACTTCATAGCCCACCCCCCGTGATACCTCTCCTCCAATATGACACAGGGCTTTTCTAACAAGACCACATCTTTCAATCCTTCTTACACAGTATACTTACTGGGGACTAAATATTTAAATAAATGAGCATGTGGGGGTTGTACTCACCCAAATCACTACAAGAATGTGCAGTCACATATAAGAAAATCTAGCAGGGAAACACCAAAATCTTCAGCTCAATGTCAATCACTTCAGACATATAATACAATCTTCTGTGTTCCAAAGGATATAGAGAGCACCATTCCTTCAACTGTGCTACCTGCACAATCCACAGCTTCTCTCTTAGGCATCGAATGACACTACATTTTCAGTTCTCTTTGGAAGATATCCTGTGGTCCTCTGTGTCTCTAATATCTTATGGCCTTAAAACTAATAGTCATTTTCCTATCTTGATAAATGATATGTTGGGGTATCTTTACAGGCTATTGTATCATGAGACAGAGTACCTAGCCTCAGTTGTTCTCCATGACTCATGTCTTGTAAATTTGATTTCAAAACTAGTTCCACTTGTATAGTATCTATGATACTAATAAGTACTACCTTCCAGCTGCAGATTTAGCCTGAACTCCTTGAAACTATTTATATCAGCTTCTATGTGCTAACCCTGAAAAAACATATTTCTATTGTCCCAGGGTAGCACAAGAGGCTTCTCCCTGACGAGTTTCATCTCTCTATAAATTGCTGTTGTTTCTTCAGCACCAGCATGAATACCAGCCTGCCTTAAAGTTCCTTTTCAAAACAAATCAGTACATTATGTTTAAATTCAGCTTCACTTATCTTTGAGAACACAGCCAGAATGCAGCAAGATTCTTAGATAAAAATATCACATGAATGGCTCCTCTCCATTTCCTAATGTAATTCTCAGTCTTCTCTGAAACCCCTTGGACTAGATTTCCCTCAACCTTCTTATCTTCCTACGTTTAACTATAATGCCTCAATAAGGTCGTCCCATAGCATTTCTTGATTGTTTCACATTCCTCCCCCAAATATCTCCTGAGCCTGAAAAGCTACACAATCACAAAATAGGGCTGCTCACACTAGAAGCCTTACTCATCAGCGGGGAATGACTTCCATGCTGCTGTCCTTCCTAGTTTCTGTAATAAAATACCCCTATAGAATCAATTTTAAGGGAGAAAGTAATTTCAGTTCAGAATACCAGGCTTCAGCCCCTCACTGCAGGGAAGTAAAAGTGATAGCAACTAATAACTGGTCACATCCTCAGTCAAGAACAGACAGAGAATGAATATATGCATCTTGCTATTCAGGTTCAGCTTTCCTTTTAATATTCATTTCAGGACACAAACACAGAGTGGTGGTACCCACTTAACCTAGACAAAATCCCAAAGACACACTATCAGTCTAATTGTTCGGCATAATCCTTAATTGGCCAGTCCCTTCCCAGGTGACTCTAGATTCTGTCAAGTTAACAATCAACTAACCGTCCATTAAGTGATTTGGAATTCTGATTTGCCTACTCTTTCACAAGCACAAGCCTAGGGGAAGTATTTTACAGCATAAATAACTACATTTAGAAAACTTATTTTTCTTTTCATGACCATATGCACTAAAAACCTATTTTGAGAAATAGTCTATATTTTGAATTATCTAGTTTTGTGTGCATGCCATCAGTGACATATACACATAAACACGCCTACATCTTATAGTCCCTTGTTTAAATGACCTCAATAAAGTCATGTTAATGTCAATTAAAAAGCTGTATATAATTGAAACACAAAATCAAAATTAAGTATAAGATACTAACGTTATTGGAGAAGTTTATATACTTTTAGCTTTGACCCAACTACTTTACTTCTGAAAAATAATTTGCTTTTTATGGAATTGTTCTCATAACATCATGTGGGCATGTTATGGGAATAAAGAATATATTCCATAGCGACTTTGAGACAGATTTCATCAAAAATGAAATCTAGTTATTAAAAAGAATAAAAGTAAAGAAACACCGGTTTCTTGAAAATTCAGAGAATTTTCTTTCTAATAACTCAGCTTTCATGAAGACTCATGGCCTTTCTTTAGTAAAAAAAATCCCTGTTTCAAATGTGGTAGTCTTCCAGAATCTCACTTCTTCTCGATTTCTGTGGTGATGAATTGCAATATATATGTGTATGAAGAAGTAAATAGTGTGCACAAAATGGCCTTTTAAATCACTGCCCAGAGTTATTGTAAAATATTGACTTTCTTCCAACAATAAATTCACTTTTCAGGTCTCAGACACTGTCTGAATTCCAATGTGATGTAAATGGAGAGGTAGCACTTGGTGATTGGCATTCTCCTTCCTGCCAGCCTGTGTGTGAGCCTCCACACCTAGGCGGCCATTGATTTGTAGGCTGTGCTAAGTTACTCTCTCCACCGGGAGCTTGGTGGCAGGTGTTTTTGACCACAGACACTGATATCAGTCAGTAATTTCATGTTGAACTGTTTGCTCAAGTGTTTGACTTTTTTATTTAATTTTTTACTGTATTTGTCAGTGGCATTGCAAACCAGGACTGTAAAATTTCCCGAGAACCATTCTTTCTTCTTAATGTTCCATTATAACCTCTTTGGGCTGGTTATGGACAATTCCTTTTCTTTCTATAAGACATGTGGGGATATTGCTTGACTTTTTCTTTCAACTAGGAGCATAGGATAAGCTACATCTTAAAAAATACAATCCTTCCTATTGTTTGAGGTTTCCAGTTTGTGAAGAGCATCTTGACTTTTATAAAACATTTCATATGTAAATTGATGTTAAAAACTCAAAGTCAACATGTTCTTATAATAAATAAATTGTGAAAATAGTGAATATAAATCTATACTTAATGCTTAAAACAGTAGCCAAATGTTTGAAGTTTCATTCCTCCATTAAATACTGGAACAAATTCATCACATCTTAATTTATTCATTTGAAAAATGTGCAAAGTTACAGACTTGGTGTACACTGTCACACATGCTTTCTGATAATTTCTTAATTAAAAAGCATAAAAATGTTTTAATAATTTTACATTTCCAATTTTTCATGGTACCATCTATAGCAAACTTTAATAGCAGACAAGTCCGGTGTAAAAATAAACTGAAAATTTTTCATATGGCTGGAGTTCTTTGATAGAAAAACTCAAACTGAATTATATTATAGAACCTAGAGACTGGTTTCCTAGGAGCTTCAGTTATGAACAAGAATCAGTGTGCAGGTTAAGGACTAAAGAAATGACCATTGTTAACTCTTTATTGCTTTTATTTTTGGGAAATATACTGATACTCCAGTTTCAGACAAATAAAAGAGTACTATATTGTTCCAAGAATTATATATTAGCAGTGTAATGCATTCAGCATCAGTTTACATGCCAGGATCAGTGCCTGTTGCAAATTTCACAACTAGCCACTATGATGTATTTGGCCCTTTAAAATGAGAAATCTTCTTATTCATTCATTTGGAGATTTTAAAAGAGAGATATGTTCTATTCATTATATATCACTGAACACATTCTATGCACAATTACACATTTAAATCTCTCAAAGCACATCTGGTCCACAGTGAGCCTATCTAAGCATTAGCACTGTAGCAGTGTTCATTTGAAATCAATTATTTCTGAATATATTACTGAAATTATTACTGGAAATGATTTCTAAAGGTATAAAATACAATGCTCTATAAATGTCAGTATAGTCATCAAAGTTTACATTCATTCCTTTCAAGATATTTATCAGCTACTGAGAACAACATTATTATTATTCCTTTCCTTTTGTTACTACAGGCTCTTTCTGAGTGTTGTTTCATATACTTCCTGGATTTGTCCTTAAGGATCTCCATACGTGGTCATTTTGTTTTTCATACGAATATATCCATTTGTGGTTATGAACCAGCTGTCTTTTAACTCTAGTTCTCTTTTTAAAAATGTGATTTAGTTTATTATTTTGGTTTATATGTATTTCTGAATACACATATATGCACATGTGTTGAGTGCCCATGGAATCTAGAATAGGACATAAGATTTCCAGCAACTAAAATTTCAGGCAAATCTATTAAGATCAACTTCTTAACGTTAATTGCCTTCAACCACTTACTTTTGACTGTTTTCTCCCCTTTACTGTATTTCTTCACTTTCCCCCTTTACCTTTCTCTCCCTTCATTCCCCAAATCAGATGATAGCCCCTAAGCTTCATCTCTCTTATTTCATCAGTTCTGGAAAGCACATTGAACAGCAGATACAGGGACAAAAGAGTATCCTAAGGGAAATATACATGGATCTAATCTACATGGGAAGTATGGAAAGACAAGATATCCTGAGTAAATTGGAAGTGTGGGAGAGGGTAGAAGAGGATTGGAGAGAAAGAGAAGGGAGCAGAGAAAAATATACACCTCAATAAAAACAATTAAAAACATTTATCAAAACTCAAGGACTACAAACTTTAATCTGTACACTCCAGAGTAAAGCCTGGCCTAGCATTAATGCATAAGTGATGCATTGGTTTAATCTATTCTTCACAGGGGGGTTCTGTGAGTTGGAAAATTAAAAACAGGTCAAATAGACAAAAAAATATTAAAACTAACTGGAGAACACATACAAAAGATGACAATTGGTGGTTTACATAAACTAAGTTTAAGTTGAGAATAGTGGTTTTTATCATTTTTCAATTTCTGAACTTTTTTCAGTTATAATTTTTTGTGTGTTTAAGTTTATTCATGTGTAAGGTCAAATAAGAGTTCATTTCGTTTCCAGAAAAAAATACCTAACCTATATCCCTTATATAACTTTTACAATATTAATTTAAATTATATTCCACCTAGGGAAGGAAATTTGTATTGTCTATGTTTTGAGGTTGCTAAACCAATGCTAAAATATTTTCTAAAAATATTGCCACTTGCTAATTTTTGAATTCATCAAAATATTGTCATATTTTTGTACCATTATTGCATAAAGTAAAATAAAAATGTCATTTCATCAATATGTACAAGTTTTTTTAGTTTTATCTGTAGCTTACCACTTAAAGAGATGAAACAATCACTAGAGCATCTGTGTATGAGCCTGTGGAATTTTATTCTCTCAGCACAAAGCCCTGTGTGCTTCATTTGAGAGGGTGGAAGGAAGCATATGGAATGGTAAGAAACCTGTTAAAAAGTTTCAGGTTTGAGCATGGCAACTTAGGCCCTCACAGAAAATGTCATGCACAGCTAAATAAAATAGCTGAAGAAAGTGAAAAGGCATATAACAAAATTAGATGTTCTGAGGAGATAAGGGCAGGAGTTCTACTTAATCTGAACAGTTAGAGGCGAAGTAGGTTTCCTCAGAAGACAAAGAATGAGCTCACCGTGGAAAAGTAAGTAAAGGAAGTAGAATGCATTTGAGAGCTGCAGAATAACATTTGGTGTGATTTAGCAGGTAACAAAGTCATCTGGAGGTGTGACTTTCAGAATCTTGGTTGTCCTTCACAGGATATCAAGGCATAACTTTAGACAATGTCAGAGAAGCATGACAAGAAAAGGTTCTTCACTACTGTGGGTGACAGAGCGTCCATGACTTGAAGGGTACAAGGTATACTGGTCATAGAGTCTTCTGGAGTTTCAGTGCTGCAGATACTACCAGCCAGAGTGTAGCACACATAGTGGAAGAAAACAGATTTTGCTAATTTCATTTCTCTGATGCACCCACTTCATGAACGCCAAACATTTGCCATCCCCCTGTTTGTCTTAGGTTTTGTTGATAGTTTTCTTGCTTTATGAAGCACCTTCTCATTCTTATATCCTTTGTGGATGAACAGGTGATAATGAGGTAGGACCTTTTCTAACAAGCCCTGTGTGAATTGGATTTGCAGAGTTGTGGTCTGGTCTGTGAGAAGGCAACCTCTTTCCTATTCTATGTTGTTAGATAACTTGTATGCCTCTTAGACATGGAGTAATAAGAGCAAACAAATGCAGCTTGGATTGAATTTTTAAGTAAATGCTAGACAAAATCACATGGTAATCTGTGCAGCCAGTACACTTAAGAAATACTGCACTACTGAAAATAATTGAAAAGTTCAATGCACTGTATCCCATACAAAATAGCATCAAGTGTTTGGTCATACAAAGGAAACCAAAACATGGTCATTTAATGTCTCTAAACAATTACCAATATTGCCTGAGGTTGTGCACCTTGAGCATCAGCACTGTGCCGCTGTGTGGAGTATAACAACTTGCTCTGTCACTTCTTGAAGGCATATCTGCATTTTTCCATTTCTTATAACATTGTCCCTAGTCTTGGTAAGTATCAATTTATTTCTACGTTACTGTTGGAGTGCTATTTACCTAAAATATTAGTTTTTTCTGAAAATGCATAAACCCAATGTATCTGATAAAAATAGAGTTCTCAGCAAGTCCGGTTTTATCCCATGCTTTTTCAGACCCAGGCCAGCTGGCCTTGGTGAGTTCCTGATAGAACATCTCCATTGTCTCAGTGTGTGGGTGCACCCCTCGCAGTCCTGCAATGAGGACTACTGAGAACTCAAGAACAATGGCAATGGGTTTTTGATCCTACTGCACGTACTGGCTTTGTGGGAGCCTAGGCAGTTTGGATGCTCACCTTACTAGTCCTGGATGGAGCTGGGTGGTCCTTGGACTTCCCACAGGGCAGGGAACCCGGATTACTCTTAGGGATGATGAGGGAGGGGGACTTAATGGGGGAGGGGGAGGGAAATGGGAGGTGGTGGCGGGGAGAAGGCAGAAATCTTAAATAAATAAATAAATAAATAAATAAATAAATAAATAAAATAGAGTTCTCAGAAAGGGAAAAAAAAGATGAGTCTATACTACATGGGACTTTGTGTCAAAAAACAAAAGCCAACCAAGCTCTTGTTCTAGATTTTAGATTGTCTGTCACATGTATTAAATTAAAATATAAATTCCAGTACAACTGCATCATCTCTGCATTAGTTCAAATCATGTGTGTCCCTTTTTTACAATATATAAACAACAATTATAATACTCTCCCAGTAAACAAATAACTATAAATCCAAAGGCAGTTTATAAATTAGATAAAAACTCAATGGCAATGTCACTAAAATCCAAATAACAAAATTAATGTTATTATAAATGTGTTATTTTGGCTTTACCAAACTAAATGCTGATCATAAAATAGATATACTGAATTTATTATAATGAGCCGCTTGTTATCCAACTGTTTCATAGTTCTGCTTTCAGGAGTTTTTCTCCCATTTAAATAGCATTGAATTTTTCATTCACATTTACAAAGTTACCATTTGGGCTCTGAGCTTTGACATGAAGTATGTTAGCTCTTCATTGTTTGCTCTTCATTCAGGGTGAACTCATAATACATGAGAAGTGTATGTTGCATGGTTTTACCTTGGGATTACCAATACAAGTATATCTAAACACTTCTCACATTAGTCTAGTAACGACTAATACTAATGATTCTACTGGGTCATTATCCTATATTTTGTTTGGTTTACTCTTTATACACTTGATGAAGGTAATGGTGAACAGTGAAAATATAAATATATTTTGAGTCTTCTTAAGGAAACCCAAGATTAAGGGAAGTGAATTTATATGCCTCAGAATGATAATTGTTTTTCAACAAGTTTTATTACTCCAATTACTTTATTATCTAATAAAACCATCCATAAAAAGTGTTAGTTGCTTACCTTTAATTAGATTAGGCTTTAGAAGTTTGGAAAGGATGAGGAACACTGAACATACAGATAATCAGAACTCAAGTGCTGAAGGGCTGGGAATATATCTCACTGTTTTAATGAATCAATGGGGATTAGTAAAAAGTTTGGAAAGTGCTTCTAAAAGCTGAAAACAGAAATTTTGCAGTCATGTATTCATATAATGGGAAAAAAAACAGAAACCTAGAGTTATGGAAGCCAGGCCAGCCTCATTTGAGAGACTGATGGGTACAACTTAAAATAGGTCAGTGCAGAATGAAGGTAGGCAGAACTAACATTCTTTGGCAACTAATTGGAAATTGAGGTGTTAGCCTTGATATTAAGGTTTAACACCAGAATTACTGAAATGATTGTTGGCTACTATAAATGTAATAGTAGGCACAAAGCCACACTAGTTAGCCATAAAGGGTAGGGAGTGGTGGCACACACCACTTTATTCCCAGCACTCAGGAGACAGGGGCAGGCAGATTTCTTTGAGTCCAAGGCCACCCTGAGCTGCTCAAGATGGAATCTGTCTAAAAACTAAACAGAACTCACAAAAAGGTAATCCCAGCACTTGGGATCACATGCCTTTAATCCTCGCACTAAGGAGTTGGAGACAGGTGATATGGCTGGGTAGAGAAAATATATAAGACAGGAGGAAACAGGATCTGCTTCTCTGATCTTTTAGCTTTCACCTCTATATTTCACCCTCTAATAGAATATGAGCAACGAATTAATGCTGCAAGTGTGTTTCTCAGTGGTTGTACATATTGGAATTCCAGGCGGGGGGGGATCTTACCATTTGATACATTTATATCAAAGAAATATGAAGTATACACTGACATTCCCAAGCAGGCTTGCTTCAAGGGACATGCCAAATCTCAAACAGTAAGAGATATTACAAAGATATCAAGAGTGAATAAAGTCAACTCAGTATTTAGAAAGAAATTACAAAAAGAGCAATAGCAGAAATAAAGCAGAAACTTGGGAAACTGGATGCCTTGACAGTAACCAGCTATCAATCAGAACTATCACAAAAGAAAAAATTTTTCAACATGCAAAATTATCTATTAAGAATAACCAGGGAACCCAAGTTTAATGTATCTCTTTATTTTTTAAAATTTGGCAAAATTGCAAAAGATTTATAACTCAAACAAGCAAACAATATGTGGGCCAAACCAAATATATATCAGGGCAGGCCAATTTTTGACTTCTGCTACACAATTTATTTTTTTTCTTAATCATTACTTGTTAAATATTTATTTTTAATTTCTTATTAAATCACTCTCATTAATGTATAGTCATACCTCAGGCTGATGTTGAGAATATGGTAGATCTTTCCACCCTATTTTTTTTTTTTTTTTTTTTTTTTTTTTTTTTTTTTTTTTTTTTTTTTTTTTTTTTTTTTTTTTTTATTTTCGAGCTAGGGTTTCTCTGAAGCTTTTGTTGCCTGTCCTGGAACTAGCTCGTGTAGACCAGGCTGGCCTCAAACTCACAGAGATCCGCCTGCCTCTGCCTCCTGAGTGCTGGGATTAAAGGTGTGCACCACCACCGCCTGGCTCCACCCTATCTTTAATGATCTGAAAATTATGATTTTAAACTCCCCTTTGTTAATTTTGCTTTGTAATTATATTTGTAAGTTTATTTCTAAAGAGTTCTAAAGTTTTAAATCCTTGTTTAAAAATAATTACCAGGAGGTTTCTGAAAATTTAATTTAATTGTTATTATTAGTGAATTGTTGTTGATGGACGTGGAATTGTGGGCTTTTTCATGCAGTTTAATTAAATTTGTGAAAAAATAGAAGAAAGAATGAAAAAATAAACTAAACCCATAGGTGTACATTTGCATTGTTACCAGACAATTATACATGAAAGAGCTTTAAAGAACGTCTGCATTGAAGATGGATGCCCCAATGATACAAAAGAACTTTGGATGACTGGACAGGCAGTGAGATGTCTCTGTCAATTCTAGGGTTTTGGAAGTTGCTTACAAGCTGTTTACTTAGGTAATATATGCTTCTGGAGTCTTTGATGGAGTTGAAGAATTTATAGATATAGGTTTTCTTAGTTATGATAAAAGATAAAATAGATATAAATATTGTAATTGTGATTCTTGTTTGGATACCTGTTTTCTTATTTGTAATTTTACTATGTTAAAGTCAAAACCTTTTTTTTATTTAAACAGAAAAGGGGAGGATTGTGAGTCCCTCTGTGTGCTGTGATTACCATTAATGAATAAAAAAATCTGCTTTGGACCTATAGCTAGGCAGAACTTAGGTAGGCAGGGAAAGCTAAATTTAATGTTGGGAAAAAGAAGGGCGGATTGGCAGAGATGCCATGGAGCAGAGGAAGATCTCAGAATGGTATGGAGTTTTGAAGCTTAAATTCAACCTCTAGTGACACACTTCATCCAAGAAGGAAGGCCAGACTTTTCAAATAGTTCAACCTACTGGAGAGCATATATTCAAGCATATGAGTCTATAGGGGTCATTCTTACTCAAACCATCATATTTCTTTCATCAAGTTGCCATTTTCACAGTAACTAAGCCATTTAAAAAATATCTGCACTGATATACTCAAAAAAAAAAAAAATAGTGATCTGTTGACCTAATCTCCTTTGAAAGAGCACATCTGGCAACACAGTTACATTGGCAATTAAATCTTAAAATGAATTTGGAAGGGCGGTGTCTAATCATAGCAACTGCTTTTCTCTTTCTTATTTTAAGTAGGGTTATTTTACTCTATACACTTCATCTTATTCAGTATCTAATGGGAATAATAACACTATCCTTCTTAATAGTTTGCAAAAAATGTCACATGTGCAAAGCACTTAAAATAATGTTTAACCAGAGTAACATTAAATGAATATTAGTATAATTGCGTATGTACATGAATATTCATTTAAAGACATATACATTAATTTATGGCTGTGTTTAACCCAGTAATATATCATTTAATAATTATCCATACCAAATGATAAATTTATCTGAATATCTTATTTAATTTATTCAATGCTTGCTACTTTTCATATCAACACTAAAATTGTTATGTTGACTCTTAAGATAAATGACTAGTGCTAGAAAAAAGAATATCTGAAGGAGAAAGGGTATTTTCAAGGTCGTTCTGAGTGATATTTATTGGAAAGAAACAAATCAGTGCCCCATTCCATTATGTGGACCACATAATAAGAAATTGCAAGACAGCATGTGTGGGTGGCATCCCTAAAGAACATGACATCAGCACACAGACTTTCAGCTGTAGAGAAATCTCCTTTTAACACAGTCACAATTTACGGACTCTTATTAGTGTTCATCACACTGAGTCACAGGGGAAGACGTAAGTGTTACATATTGTGTAACATGACAATTAAGTTATTTTTTCTTGCTTCCCAGTAAGGCACTGCCTTTGTCCTTGACAAGGAGCAGCTTGTTTGGCATGAAGGAGAAATACAAGAATATCTAAGACAGATGATCAGGGTGCCGGGCACAATTCTGAAATGCCTCAAGGTCAAAGTTCTATAATGGTAAAATGTCAATTTCAGAAGATGTTTTCTCATTGTGTTTTCTATTACTGGTCTGTGAGATTCTTTTCAGTGAATCAGTTCACTTGTATTCAAAGATGTATTCCTGCCTCTTGTATGGGTCATTATTTTTTCTTATTTTCTCTCTGTAGGTCAGGGTTTTACTATCTTCTTGTATTACTTTACAGCCTTGCAATTGGTTTTCCTGACTCACCTGTCTCCACATTTCTTCTTTTTGCTATCAGCTACACCCTTTGGAAATACTGTGACCACCACACTACTTGCTCTCCAGCATCCTGAGCAGCTCATTACTGACAATAATACGGCCTCTTAACATGTATATGTGAGTTTGCCAGGGTTTAGAATGCATCCCGGAGTTTTGCAAACCTTTTGTATATCATGCCTTGTCACGTTAAGAACCACTGTGATCCATGATGCACATTTCTAAAAACTTAATGTCCTCAAGGGTAATCCTTGTTTGTGTTATGGCTCCCACAGGCCTATGTGTTGAATGCTTGTTCTGCAGATGCTGGTACTGTTCTGAAATGTTTCAGAAGCTAGGAAGTAGAATATCTAAAAATCATACAGAAGCCAACAAGGGCATGCCTTTGCAGATTTCTCTCCTTCTAGTCTAGAGCTCCCTCCTTCACAGCTTGAGTAGTGATACAAATAATTCTGCCACAGTTCTGTCACTAAGTGCCATATGCCATGCATTTGTGGCCCTGACAAAACTGAAATTCTAGAATCTACTGTACTCTAGATCCTAGAATCCTTCCTCAATCAAGTAGCTTTTGCTGGGCCCATTATCAGAGTGATGAAAAAGTTAGCTAACGTATCAATAATAGTTATTCTTAAGATTGATAATATTACTAACCTTATGGTTTGATGAAGAATGCTATGTTATATATCATGTATTTGACAAGTGCTTTGAATAAATTATATTAATTTGAGATATACAACCTTCTATTGAAGACATATTTAACCCCTAATTAAACTAATTTTGGACTTATTTATAATTTATCCCATAAGTTACTAAAATGTGGCAGAAGCAGGACTTACATCCTGTATATAATACTAAGATCCTTACTGATACCATAGAATTCTACATACACATCAAGATGCAGAGTTGTCTCCTTACACTATGCATATATGTATTTCTATCAAATTTATAATCTACTCCAAAATAGAATTGTTCTTTGTTACTTTCATACTTTAGCATTGTGCACAATGTATTTTATAAATTAAGTAGTCTGCATGTCTATAAAAGCCTACACTTTCATAAAGATACTACATAAATTGTATGCCAGCTTTTTATCTTCATTGAGTAATATGCAACAGATATCTTCAAGAGATGTGTATTGCCTATATGTTATAGATTTAATAGCCTAATCTGGTTTATAGTTGTTAAGAAGCTAAATAAAGATTTGTATAAAAATGTTTTTCCGAATGTTTGGTTTTGATATCTAACCATAGTTCACTTTTATTGAAGTGCTTTTCAGTACACATTGTAAATGAGCAAATATTAGAATCAATATTTCAGTTCCCTTGAAGATGTTTGAAACCATAACTATGGAATGGTGATGCTTTACTTAAGGGAGTCTATCCCTCAAAAACTAACCCAATCAAGGACTATGCAGATTAAATTAATTAATTCATTAATTCATTAAGCACAAATCACATTTTATTAGTAGGGAGCTAGCGCCTTTGATTTAATGCTTGAGAAAAAGCTTTTGTTTCCACTTGGATTCAACGGTTTCTAAAGAGAAATCATCAGTTAGTCTTTGGGTTTGCTTTTCTCTGAGGTTAGATAATGATTATATCTGCTTCCAACATTTTTCCTTCACATTTACGTTCACTTTTCTCAGATGTATTTAAGACATTCTTGAGATGTAATTATTATAATTTATCCCATTTGAAGAATATGTTCTCTAAGTACATATTTATGGAAATAAATCATGGAATTTTCTAAATATATTTATTATGTTTTTATTGAGCTATGCATTTTTCTCTTCTCCATCCCTTCCTCTGCTCTCCCATTCTATCCTCTCCCATGACCCCCACACTCCCAATTTATTTGGAGTATATCCACGTATGTCTCTCTTAGGGTCTACTTTGTTGTCTAGGTTCTCTGAGATTGTGAATTGTAGGCTAGTTTTCTTTGCTTTATGTCTAAAAGCCACTTATGAGTGAATATACATTATACTTGTCTTTCTGGATTTAGGTTACTTCACTCAATATGATGTTTTCTAGATCCATCCATTTGCCCTCAAATTTCAAGATGTCAATATTTTTTCTGCTGTGTAGTTATATATATACACCACATCTTCTTTATCTACTCTTTAGATGAGGGGCATTTAGGTTGTTTGCAAGTTCTGCATATAACAAATAATGCTGCTATGAACATAGTTGAGCACATGTCCTTGTGGTATGATTGAGCATCCTTTAGGTGTATTCTCAAAAGTGCTATTGCTAGTTCTTGAGGTAGATTATATCCTAATTTTCTGAGAAATCACTATATTGATTTCTAAAGCAACTGTACACTAGCAATGGAGGAGTGTTTTCCTTTACCCACATCCTCTCTTGCATAAGATGTCATCAGTGTTTTTGATTTCGGCCATTCTGACAGGGATAGAATCTCAGAGTTGTTTTGATTTGCATTTCTTTGATGGCTAAGGATGTTGAGCATTTCCTTAAGTGTCCTTCAGGCTTTTGAGATTCATATGTTGAGAGCTCTATAGGAAATTCAAAGTTCTGTTTATGTCTGCACCCCATTTTTAAAATTGGATTATTTTTTTCTTTTGACATAAAGTTTCTTGAGTTCGTTGTATGTTTTGGAGATCAGTTCTCTGTTTGATGTGGAGTTAGGGAAGAACTTTTTTCTTCTGTAGACTGCTATTTTGTCTTGTTGACCATGTCCTTTGCTTCATAGAAGCTTCTCCATTTCAGGAGATCCAGCTGAGCAAGCAAAGTCTCCATGTGGAGAAAAACTTCATATAGAAACAGTCATTTATGTTGGGTCAAAAAAAGAGTAAAAATACATGGTGAGTATTTTACTGGAACAACATCCATGCTGTCTGCCTTTTGAGTAATTGACACTCAAAACCATCTTAATATAAGATTTCCACCCTTGCATACTGTGAAGTTGCTTAGATAGTCAGAAAATAACACAATAAGCAAGCTCCTTTTACAGAGACAAAGTCAAAACAAATTTTGGGTTTCCTACAAACCTGAGATGATGGCACAAGAGAATTTCCAGATCAGGAAATAAGATTTTCTCAGTAAGATACTGACATATTTTAATGAACAGAAAATGATAGACACATATAAAATATACTTATTTCTTTTGAAATACTCCTATGAAAATAATAAACATTTTTATCGTACACTCATTTAGAGTGATTTGCCAGGGTTTTTTTTTCTTTGCACTCAGCTGACCAACAACAATTAGCTTCTTCATTCTTGACAGCCCTAAATTCTGTGAAACATGATTGCTCACTTTCATTAAATTCATTAACTGCTTAAGCTATTTAACATTGTTAATTTTTCTTATTCTCTTTCTCTGTTCTACAACATTGGCCAAAAGAATGAACCCCATTAAAGACAAGAACAATACACAATATTATTGGTTATTTCAATGACAGATAAGTCAGTCAGTTTAAGGGAATGGGGTGCCAGCTCAGCTGTGAAGTGGTGCTATGTGATGTAGAGCCTTGAAACATATTTTACGCTTGACAGTAATAATATTGAATTAATATGTCTCTGCTTAGCTTAGGAAATCTGGTTCAAATTTAGCCCAATTTATCAAGGTTTGGCAGAGTTATAAGAATTAACAAATCATGCTGTGACTTGAAATTAGCATTATGAATATTTAGGAGCTGTTGTAACTGTGGGCTAAATATATAAAATGTCACTGTCATCATATAAAAACAAACTCTCAAACATAAGAGGCAAAGGCTTATTACATAGTCCAGTATGGTTAAAAATAATACAGCATTTGATTTTACTTTTGAGTTCAATGTCTATCAAAATGTTTTCTTTTTAGCAATAAAGATCCTTGACATCTGCTTCAAAGATGTGTATTCAGAATATCTTTTTGTGCCCCAATATGGTCTTCCCTTTCCTTAACAGTTTCCTTTAGGATGTATATAAGTAATGTTTCTTCACCCTTTTAGCAATCATGGCAAAGCCATTTCTGAGAGTATTTCTTTCCTTTTGTTCCACATAATCCATGGGGATGTTGAAGGTTACATTCATTAGCTTTAACACTGGGTGAATAAAACTTACATGCAAACTTCTGACAATTAAATGCATATGGCATCCATTTGTCTCCTGAAAGTCACCCATCTACACATTTATATCAGAACATGGTGTATGTTTCTATTTTTTAAAACTTTTTGGTCTGTAATTTAAAATAAAAATAGAAATCACCTAAATGCATAGAATGATTTTCTTTTCAGCAGAATGAGGTCAAGTACACTGAATGGTATGATGAATGAGTGGTTGTGTCCACAGAGAGCTTGTTAAAAAGTTACTTATGATGGATAATGAGGATTGAGAACCTTGTGGAAAGCAGATAACTTCATTTTTCATTAAAAATTACTTTTAAGTGGAGTTTTGTTCTCATGAAGTAGCTTTGTCTATTTATAAGGACAAAAATGAGGCCATTAAAACAATTTAGGTAAAAAAAAAATGGTTTTCTTGTTCTCAATGACCATTACATGCAAAGTCTTTGACCCATCAAGTCTGAAATATTTAGACAAGCTAAGTTTTCATTTATGCAGTTTGCATAGTTTAAGGATTGGTTAAACTCTGGCATAGTATTTTTAAGCATATGAGGAATAGTCTTTGACTTGTCCCAAGCTTTGCAGTTTTTACATGGCAACAACTGATAGTGACTTTCAAATTACCTTCCTTTGGAGACACAATTGGAGAGCAATATTTGCTTTTATAAAGACCAAGTAAAGTAAAAAAAAAAAAATCAACTATTGGAAGTATTGATTTTAAGAATCCAGTGAGACTAGTGTGATGGCCTACATTTGAAATCTTAGCATGTAGGAGTTTTAAGCTGTGGGTTTCTGGAAGTTTGAGGGCAGCCTGGGCTTCATGGTGTGTTCTAGAATAGTGTAGGGTATAGGGTGAGACCTTGTCTCCAAAAATAAAACCATTAAGAAAGAAAGCAAAAGACAGAATGGAATAATGTTAATTTTAGTAAAATAATCAAATTATTTTTTCTGAAATTATAATGATCTCTAAAGCACAAACCTAGTGAGTGGATTGAAATACAAATATTTTAAAAAAGAACTTGCCAAAGGATTCCTAATTTATGCATCTAAAATGTAATGAAGTGTTGATATATTGTCACAGAAAATAAAGTCTTGAATCAAGATTAGTGCCAATAATCCTAGACTAGAAGGACTTAGATACACACCCAAGATAACCCCCTTGCAATTTAGTGAAGAGAGTCTGGTGCTTGCTCAAGAAAAGAAATGGGAACAGAATATTTATTTTCTAACTCTACTATGTCCTTGGGGAAAGATAGAATGACAGTACATGCTAGTGAGGGAAAGACACTTTTTAGAATTTCTCTGGCTGGAGATGTATCATGTCTTAATGACAGAGAAAGGTAATCCAATCAAATGAATGACAGTTTTGCAAAAACTGATGTCTTGACTCCCCTGGTGAGTTAATGTCTATGTCCTAAATGTTTCTGCTTGCAGAAGGTTTCTCGACGCTCCCTATGTGGTGTAAGCAAGGCAGTATAGAAACAATAGGACAGAAGAGAGTTAAGGAAGAATGGCTTGAAGAATATTATCCTGAATGTAACACTGATTGAAGTAGAAATATGAATGTATCTTTCCCATAGAGGAGTGACTTTTTGTTAACATTAACATGAAATGTGAACATCTGGAATGGTCAAATACTCTAGATCTTGGGGAAAGCTAGAGATTTGTGAGGTTGTCTTTCTGGGACTTGAGCATGTAACAAATTAGCTTTAGAACAGTGCTGTGGGACAGTGGTCTTCTACCCTGTAAATATTAGTCACTTGTATTACTTTAATAAAATGATGATTGGCTAGTAGCAAGGCAGGAAGTATAGGTGGGGCAACCAGATCAGGAGAATTCTGGGAAGAGGAAAGGCTGAGTCTACAGTTGTCACCAAGACACAGAGGAAGCAAGATGAGAATGCCTAGCTAATAAAAGGTACCAAGCCACATGGCTAACACAGACAAGAATTAAGGGTTAATGTAAGATATAAAAATTAGTTAATAAGAAAGCCTGAACTAATAGGCCAACCACTCTAAAATTAATGTAAGCCTCTGTGTATTTCTTTGGGATGAATGACTATGGGACTGTGTGGGACAGACATCTCTGTCAACAGAATATTATTTTTGGTGATCAATTTCCTTGATCTTAGTCTTCCAATATGTGTGTTAAAGGGCAATAAAAAATGCATAATACATTCCTAATTGTATAAATAGTTAAAATTTTACAAGTTAAATGTTATTTGAATTTTTCATTTGAAACTCAATAGTAGTTTAATTTTAAGGGATTAATTGGGAAAATGATCAAAATATTCAAACCATATATTTCTAGACAGACTAATAGGATTGGGTCAGCAGGTTAAAGCTTAATAATACATAATTGAGGTTGAAAATCAAAGGATTTGATAAGTATGAAAATATTAGTTAAAGCTTCAAAGGTGTAATAATATTTATATCATCTTTAATGTGTATTTTTCTTATTTTTCATTACAAAGAAATTGACAAGGGCACATAAAATAATCAATTTATATTTCTAAGATTTGCATAGTAGTGACTTCTTTTCATAACATCTAAAATTTTACTTATATACATAAAAATTATTCAGTCATTAAAAGAAAAGGATTCTGTCAGTTATGACAGCATGAGCAAACCTTATGTTATGTTTTGAAAAACAAGCCTATCATGGAAAGATAATTATTGCGTTATTGGTTGTATGATGTATCCAACATAGTCAAAATTACTTAAGCAGACAATAGAATTAGTTATCCGTCACTGTAGAAAGTGAGAAAAGAGGGAAATATCAGCCAATGGGCAGAAAGTGACTTAGTACTAGTGGTATACATCTGTGATTCCAGCACTGGGAGATGGATGCAGGATGATTTCTGTGAGTTGGAAAGCAACTTGTGGCATATAAAAAGAACCTGTTTCAAAAATTCAAAAGTAAATAAATAATGAAAAGTTTAAGCATATAAAGAAATTCATAGATTTGTTATGTAACAATGATGCCTGTAATTAAGAAATATTCACTAGTGACTGAAAATTTATTCACATAATTGATCTCATGATTTATGTCTTTTTGTATTAATAAGAGTTAAGAAGACAGTGATAAAAATAATGATAAAACAGTTGAAACAAAACCTAATTTCCACCCTTTTCCTGTCTAAATTAGCTTCTAAGTAACTTCGGAAACTATTCCTATTTTATCTCCTAAGTTTCATATCAAAATAAATAAGAACACCATTTTTTGAACTAGAGAAAAGAATAAATAGAATTTCTTGGTGTGATAGCAACACTCACAAGCTCAAGCACTGCTCAGGAGGGGGTTTTCTTGAAATTCAAGTCAAACAGAGTCAAGGTATTACATCCCAAGACACATTCTCACCATCAGTATACAAGGTGGAGTTATGGAGTATAAAAATGTAAATTAGAAGTCTTTGAAATTTCCTCCCATAATATTTTACCTTTTAACGGCTATTTCCCTATATTTCTTTGACTGTGCCTTGAGAACAATACCATAAAGATTAAAAAAAAAAACCTTATCATTGATAGTATAAAATTACCTTAACAATATCTTCTAGTAAATCAGTGATAGTAGATCATATTATCTTGATCTTCAAGCTCATGTTGAACAATCACCCCATTTTTTTTTTAGACTATCAGATGCCTTCAGTATTTCTTAATCATAGGTACTCTACATCTCCTTGTTCTTGGTTCAGCAGATGTGTTGTTGGGCTCCCCAACAGGTTTTAGAGTGAATTATGCTTCTTGCATGAAGTGCAAAGGTAGTATTGTCAGTGATTTGGTGCTAGAGGCACAGTTCTTATAGGAAATTGGTGCTTGGCTTCCTTAGCTGGGGTTGTCTTTCTTCCTGTAACAGACTGTACTCCTGAGAGATGTCTTGCTTTAGTGTTTAATTCCACCTAACACTATGTACTACATAGCCTTTTTTTTTTTTTGATAAATTCTGCCTTTTAGTTATTTTACAATTGACTTTTTTTTTTTTTATTTTCAAGGTGCTTTCATTTTCGATGTAGAGAAGCTATGATATTACCAGTGAATTTAAGGAATCTGTGGCCCCTTACACAATATTTGCAAAGAGGCTATTTCTTCTAAAAAAGAAATACTTGCCCTGCTTTAAATTCCTTCAAATATTTTATGCTAGATATTTGCATTTTACTACATGGCTTCCCCTGGAGAAGAAGTATGGTTGCACAGTTGCACAGCTTGCAAATTCAACATGAGATTTCTCTGTGGAAGTGTGCAGATGCACAGAAATTAAATACAGTAGAATTATGTAGGAAACGAATGATCTGTAAATTCATTTGAAATGCCCATTGGTACCCCCTTTTTCAAAGAGGGGATACTTTTAGTGATATGCTGCATTGATTTTCTTGTATGTCACATTACATTGGGTTTGTATGTCTCATTATGCGATGTTATCACTCTACGGTACTGTGGCTTATGTGGTGACACTGTGAGCATAATGTAATGTGAGGCACCATGGCTGTGAAATGCCATTAAACTATGACACTCCTGAGAGTCAGTGAATTATGCTCTGTCACCGCTGCTACTTCAGAAAGCTCAGGGAGCTGCAGGAGGCACTTGCTGTGCAGGATTATTTGAATTTGTTTATCTACTTCATTTAAGCTTTGCCAAGCTGTATGTTGACAGAATTAACAATCTATCAATACCTCCTCTATTTGGTTTGCTTCTAAGAAAAACACCTGTCCCTAAAATAGGCTCTCATCATGCTTTGTTTATTTGCTAACTGTGGGACAATGATGTAAAACAGTAACTTCTGTCACCATAGTAAACACTTTCTTCATGTTATGCTTGTTATTAAGGATGAGAATGTCTCTTTTCTTTCATGGATATTGCCTGGAAAAGTTCAATCAGAATTCTTTAGAAATTACTTGTTGGTTTGTGTTGTCATTTTTATTGTAGCTTGTTTTCAGTTTTTTTATTTGTCATGAATCTTCTTGTCCAAAGAGACCTTCAAAGTAGTGTAAACCCTGTGTTTACTTTCTTCTCTTTCTCCCACTCTGTTTTGATACCATACTGCAGTGATTTGTTGCCTGAGGGTTTTCACATCACTGATAGTACTGAGTTAGAAGAAGAAACACAACCTTCTGGACTCATCTATGGTCTTAGAATCTTATATTAAAGGAGGATATTCTTTAAAGGCACTTTTGTTTTTTTGAGAATCTTTCAAGGCAGACTCCACAGTGAAAATTCTTCAGTAACTATTATTTGAATCAAAGGAAATGATGGCTTTGGATTCCTTTAGAGTTTAGATCACTTGAAGCCAACAAGTTCTAAAGATATGGAATTCTACATCTCTGTAAGAAATTCTTTTTAATAACTATAATTTAGTTTTATTCTGACAATAGATATCTGTATTATTTTTATTTAGTGTGGATAAAATAAAAAATTATCGGACTAACCACTTTCTCATTTTGTCTTTTCTGGCTTTTCTGAAATAATTTGTTGTTGCTATTACTCCACATTGTCAATAGTTACCAGGGAGGTTTTCTTACCTAATACTTCATTCATATCACCTAAATCCCTCTTAAAGCCTTGTACATTTTGCAATAATTCAAACACCAGATCTCATTTGAAAATCTTCATTCCACCTGGACTTGATTAGATTCAAAGGGAAGTTGTGGCCTCTGTAAAAGCTGCTCCTTCATCAGACAATTGTTTTCTTTTATTTTGTTCATATTGTTTTTCCCATAACTACTACATTAGCACTTCATGGTATTTCTTCTTTGATGAGTATCATGCTGTTTATTCATAATTCAATATAATTCCATGAAGAGATATCTTTTCTAAATCAATCAAAATGGCCTTCCAGGCTGGAGATTTAAAAAAGAGAAAGTGTAACTGAAGCATACATATCTTTTACAAGTGACCATGGCTTTAGGTGATTCAATTGTATCACCGTTTTTCTGAGTTTATTTAATTTGATGTTATACTTGGTTAGTGAGTAGTCACCTCCTCATTTTTCACATACCTGTGATGTTTAATATCACCTTAAAAATTTTAAAATAGTTGCATGTCACATAAAGATTACTAGTATAGTGATGTTATTATGTAGTTTCTGTTTAGTAAGTTGGCTAATTTTCTCATAGACCATGTATAAAATTCTTATATGGACATTGAGCTGTTGTAATTTCAGCTGTAAGTTGTCAGTGTAATAATATGCCTGCATTTTTGTTGCTGTGATTTGTTCTGTACACCTATGAAACTATATATTGATGTGTGTATTCATATTTCTGGGAAATCATATTGTAAGAATTATATCACACAAAATAATGGATGTTTGAATCATGGAATGTGCTTGTGTTCTGGATTCCCTTAATAGTTCTTATTTTTAAATTAAATTCTTCTCATTTTAATTGTTTGGATGGGAATGTGCTATAAATTTTCCTCATTCTCTTTTCACCTTCCCCTTTCACCCTCCCCTCTGTCTTCTATATTTCCAATTTAGTCAGGAGTTCTTGTTTTTTTCCCTCTTCCTAGCCAGATCCATGTATGTCCCTCTTAGGGTCCTCTTTGTGACCTAGGTAAATGGATGGGACTAGAAAAAGTCATCCTGAGTGAAGTAACCCAGACTCAGAAACACGAATATAATATGTACTCACTCATAAGTACACTATAGACATAAAGCAAAGGACAAACAGCCTACAGAACACAACCCTTAATTATTCTTTAGATAACCAAGAATATACTTTATTCTAGAGTCACTAGTAATTTCATTGGGTAATCTTTTTTTTTTATTGTTTCTTACCAAATTGTTATACCTACAGTGGATTTTTCATAATATACTTGGTATTTTACAGTCTCTTTGGTTTGGTCATAAAGGTTTAACTGAATTTTCTGTTCAGAGCCTCTCAATGAAGACAAAGTGCTCTTACTTGGAGGTTTGACTAAGGAAGTGTTCGTTTTCCAAAGTTATTCAGGTGTGGCAACACGGTCATTATGGCTGAAGGTGTTACTATCAGGCCCTAGGATCTGCAGTTTCTTGCCTTGTGGTCACCTTCATAGGTATCTCTGTCTAGGCTAAACTGTAGTCCTCTTTAATATGACAAAATTGTCAGGCTTATTCATCTTTTGATTGTAATGAGGTCATTGTTCTCACCTGCACCTGAGGAGATGATGTGACTCTTCATGGTTCACTAAAGGGCATCTGAAGGACACTACAGTTGCGTCAGAGAATATAGTTGGTGTAAAAAACACAAAGTTGCTATTTTATCAGCATTTTCTGTGTCTTCTCTGGAGGGAAGTTACCTTTGCCCAATGTCCCACATAGCTGTAACACTTAACCTTTCTGAAATTAGCCAAGTCATCACGACAGTCTTAAAAAAAATACATTATTTTTGCATTTTTTCACATTGGAAATTTAGTAGAACATTATCAGCATTCCTTAGCATTTTCCAGTTTTAATAGCACAGTGCTAATCCTATCTAAGTTGACAGTGATGGGAACACCTACGCCAGTTAGTTTTGTTTGCTCTGGATGGTCCTTCCGAATACCATAGTGGATTTTTTTTTATGGTACTTGGAAAATGGAAGCATGTTTCTTTCCTCTCCATGAAATGATAAAATAAGAGCATAATTTGGTTCATTTGTCTGAAGTAAAATCTAATAATGAGAAAAATGCATTTTAAGTAAGTATGGTTGGTGTTACTCTCACACTCATTATAGGTGTTTTGGTCTGATAAATAAATGTATCTATTAGAAGATTATCTTACTATTTATTTAAAGAAATTTTTATGAACATTTAGGAAAATGTTTTTTCTTTGTGTGTGTGTGTTTGTGCGTGTGCGTGCACGCACACGTGCACAGGTAGCTTTTGGAGCAAAGTTATGTGTCATTCTGGAACCTTTTATAAGGGAGTTGTTCAAATCTCACTGTTATTGTTTTATGCTTGATAATGATTTGTCACAGGGTGAAATAGACTCTGTGTGCTGGAAGAACTCCATCACTGATCTCTGCTAGTTGTCAAAACCAAAACTGTTTCCAGAATTGGCAATTCTTCAGTATCTTGAAGAATAGAAAATTTTTCAGAACTACTTGGGGTGGTACCCATGGATTTGCTGAGTATTCTAGCCTTTAAAACTGATTAGCTTTCATCTTCTCTTCGTTTGGATCTCCTTAAAGATAGTATTTCTGTAAGCTTGACAGGAAAGGGCTCTACCATTGACACCTTTTTAATATGTTAATTTGTTTCATTATAAAGCAACATGCCATTTAGTGAAATGACATGCTTTATTTGTCAGTCAAATTTTGGTTTTAAAGTTCAGTGACTTTGAGATCTGAGAGGGTAACTTTGTGAGGTCCAAGCTTTAAGTTTAATTTTTGTATGAAATAGAAGTAATAATATTAAACAGACTAAAGTGAAAGACTTGTTTTCCCCACAGATAATTACACAGGTAGTTGTCTTCCTTTTTAGCTTAGACAATAATAATTTTATATTATATATTAAGTAGAAAATAAATCTATTAAGAGAATATGGAATAAAGAAAATGTGATGCATACATAAAGTAGAAAGAGTATCCTTAAAACAAAACAAAAGAATGAAATTTGTCGGAATATATAGACTTGGGATAATAATAATATTAAGCAAAGTCACTGGAACGCAGAAGGTAAAAATCACCATGTTCTGACTCACCTGTATGTCATAGTCTACAATGTATTTTTGCATATATGTAAATAGCTGTGTGAACAAAACATAACATTTATAAAGTAGATCAAGAAAGAACAATATTGTGATAAGGAAGTAATGGAAAGGCAGAGGAAGCAAGTCATGACAGAAGATATATAGCTCATTGCTATAGTTTCAGTTCCATCATAGAATTTGTGTACACATGGTGGGTACATGAGAAAGTAATTGATAATACAAGTGCAAAACTATGTGAAATCATCCATGGCAAGAGAACAACAGTCCCAACTGTATAGAAATTTACTGAGGTTCATAGATTTTGGCCAAGTATTTGAGTGGTTTCTTTAATCTAGCTGTGTGATGTTCATTGCAAGAAAGTGATTAAGATTAATAAGATAAAAATATAAAGATTCCATTGCAAATGAATTACTTTCTGTAGCTTAGGTGTTTCAAGTTAAGTTTAAATTAAAAGCGTAATGGAACATAAAGAGAGTCTTTAAAGGAAAAAGTTGCATTTAAAGATACAGAACTTTCCCAGTAGTCTCTTTTCAAAAAATTCTGGATGTGGTAAGAGCCTGCATGGGGTTTCTCTTCTTCCAAGGGATGAACATTGACTTGCAGTCTTTGATTGTTTTTCAGAATATTTCCTCTATGAAAATAAAGTAACTGCTATTATTCTGTACTTCTAGGGTCAACTTTGTTTTTTCTATTTTCTTTAAAAGATAGATGTATATTTAATATTTCTTTCTGTCATGCCTATTTGTTAACCAAGCTACCTTTTAACAAAAAATCTAATCTTTCTTAGCCTCATTAAGCTTCTTGAATATAAATCAATATCAATTCAGCAAAGACTGGATATAAACTCCCTATTGTATCTTCCCTGGAAAGATAACAACTGTGCATTTTCATCTTTGTTACAAAATACATAACAGAACAACTTAATGGAAGGCTCACAATCTTCCGGGCAAATACTATGATAGTAGGAATAGCCTGGTAGCTGGGGCAGAGTAATCTGTAATGATTGAGCCTTCATCTAAGGCTTCTAGTACTTTAGAAGGTAAAGGACTTGGGATCTGTATAGATACAAGGCCAGCATATATTCCTGAAGGTTGCCCCTTGTGACCTACATGTGACAACTAGGTTCTAGAGATGAAAGTTTCAAGAACCTTCCTAAAGAGCACTACCAGCATGGATAAGTACTACTAGCATGGATAAGTACTCAACACCAAAACACTAGAGATCAGGTGCAACATTTACAGGAACACCATAACAAACTCCTACGAAAATGATAACCAGGATAGTTGTGAATGTTAACTTTCTTTAGGAACAAAACAATGGAAAAATGTGATTATGTTAATAACAAAGACCCTGTTGGGGGTTGTACATAAAGTGCCAAGACTTTGTGTCATCTGCCTTTCCAGAATGAAGCAAATCTAAATGGGTTCCATATTATCAACTCTATGTTAATAAGATGATAAAATTTGTTTTTTGAATGAAGTTATAATTTTACAAAATTTCAATACTGTTATTAACATATTCTTGATCCATAGAGCTAATCCTCTTTTAATCTGCACCCATGTTTTCTTACACAACTATTGGTTTTATAGAGATAGCTCAGAAGGTAAAAGCACTGCCTGCTTTTCCAAAGGTCCTGAATTCAATTACCAGCAACTACAGGGTGATTCACAACCATCTGTAATGAGATCTGGTACCCTCTTAAGGAAGAGTCCTCATCAGTTGTCCTCATCAACTTAGACCATGAAACCCAAAATGGACAAATTCAACAGAACCGCCATATACAGGCTGCCCACGCATGCTTCAGCATTGCCAAGGCATAAATTTCATTCATTCATTCATATAGGTTTTATATAGGTTTAATAGCTGAGAACATAGGGAGCAGTAATTGAGTCAGCTATGGATTTGGGGCATTTATTATTGATGTGTGGTAATTGCCATCAAAGACTAAATTTAACCAATTCATTAATTCTCTTTCAAATTTACTTAAGTCTTTTACCAAGTTAATAGCCTACTGGTGGATAGTTCTGTTATTTGTTGCAAAAATTTTGTTTTGAAAATGTATATTTTATGTTTTATAAGATATCACTTCATCTTTTTTATATTTGCATATAAATATCCTTTATTTCCTCTCCCACTGTCACAACGACTTCTAAGTTCTAAGGATGTGACTCAGGAAACATACATATATATAGTATAGCTGTGTTATGCCCCTTAAGGCTCATATTAGTCATCTATGTGTGCCAAGTGAGAACTTGTTCCCATAGGTTTCTCATAAACCCTTAAAGAAGTACCACCAGCTGTGGTTCAAGAATTATGACTTAGTCTGCATGCCCTTCTTCACTGCATCTGTTCAGCTTCCTTTTCCTTTCTCTCTGTCCTCACCTCCAGCAGATCAAGCAGATCTACTCCAACCTTTCTTCCTCCTCCCTCATCACTTTGTCCCAGTCCCTAACTCCAGCAGGCATTTCCTGGGAACAAGTCAAGACTATCAAAGATACAGAAGGAGTAACCGCAGCTCTTCACTTCCCCACTCACCCCCAGGTATATAGCACACCACCTCCTACAGCCCCTCCACACTCTCTGGTCCCATTTCTAGATGACTAAGCAGATTCTTGTGGAACACCCAGTTTTCCTCCTTCTTGGGAACTCCCTCAGTTTTTCCCTTCCTAGGCCATCCCTATTCCTCAATGTCAGCTTCCAATACCTAGAAAGACATTTTACTTGGAAAACCCAGTTTCCAACTCTATCAGAATCCCTGAAGATTTCCTTACAGGCAAGACACAGTCAACACTTTTCTAAGAACTATAAAGGGCAACAGAAACCAAGGAACAAAATAGCTACCCAACAAAGTCAAGACAAGACAACAGTACCTCAAATTACATCACCTCAAGCACAGATAAAAAACATTAAAAAACAAATATAGTTAGCTAGAGCCTAACAACCCTAGCAGTATAGGCCCTGAGAATTTGATCATAGATGAAGCACAAAAATACCTTTAGCCATTATGAACATGATAGAGTTTCTTAAAAGTCATAGAACGAATCTCTTAAAGAAATCTAGGACTGAAGTCTCACGATCCAAAGGAGGAGCAGAAGGAGAGTGAGCACGAGCAAGGAACTCAGGACTGCGAGGGGTGCACCCACACACTGAGGCAATGGGGATGTTCTATCGGGAACTCACCAAGGCCAGCTGGCCGGGGACTGAAAAAGCATGGGACAAAACCGGTCTCGCTGAACATAATGGACAATGAGGACTACTGAGAACTGAAGAACAATGGCAATGGGTTCTTGATCCTATTGCACGTAATGGCTTTGTGGGAGCCCAGGTAGTTTGGATGCTCACCTTAATAGACCTGGATGGAGGTGGGTGGTCCTTGGACCTCCCACAGGGCAGAGAAACCTGCTTGCTCTTTGGGCTGAGGAGGAAGGAAGACTTGATTGGGGGAGGGGGAGGGAATGGGAGGTGGTGGCGGGGAAGAGGCAGAAATCTTTAATAATTAAATAAATTAATTAATAAAAAAAGAAATCTAGGAAAAAAACAGTGAAAGAAATGAAGAAAATAGTTTAAGAGCTGAAAGTAAAAATAGAATCAATGAACAAAATCCAAATAGAGGGAAGTCTGAAAATAAAAAAAAATGAATTCAAGTAAAACTTCAGAGGCAAGTCTTACCAATAGAATACAAGGGATGGAAGAGAGAACCGTAAGCATTGAATTCACAATAGAATAAATGTGTAGGTCAGTCAAAGAAAATGTTTAACACATACATACAAAGAAACACACACACACACGCACACATGAGGCACAAAACACAAAACATCCAGGAAATCTGGGATACTACGAAAAGACTAAATCAAAGATAATAGTAATAGAGGAAGAAATAGAGGATGATAATAAAAGGGAGAAGAAACACAGGTCAAATGTACAGAAAGTATTTTCAACAAAATTATAGAAGGAAATTCCCCTACTTTGAAGAAGGTGGTGCTTATCAATACATAAGAAGCAGGTAAGGTATCATATAGACTGGATCAAAATAATCAAAACAAAAAAGAGCTTTATAGAAAAGCAAATAATAATAAAAGCTGTAAAGAAAAAAGACGAAGGAACTTTTTTTTTTTTTTTGGTTTTTCGAGACAGGGTTTCTCTGTGGTTTTGGAGCCTGTCCTGGAACTAGCTCTTGTAGACCAGGCTGGTCTCGAACTCACAGAGATCCGCCTGCCTCTGCCTCCCGAGTGCTGGGATTAAAGGCATGCGCCACCACCGCCCGGCACCAAGGAACTTATTATTCATATAATCTATAATTCTATTATACTCTTTGATCAGTTCCTTGCTCAGCCATCTTTCAGCAGATGGGAATAAATAGAGACCCACAACAAGACATTATGCAGAGAGTGAGAGACCTGGGAGCATCCAGGCCTAAATATAAGATCACTATCTCTTCATTGAATCCCTTCCTTCAAGGCTTAGGAACCCTGCAAAAGAGGAAGAGGAAATATGGTAAGAGCCAGAGAAGATGGGGTACACCAAGGACACAAGACCTAAATCAATAGGATTAACACAGAGAGAAATCCACAGAGACTGAACTAGCATGCACGGGGGTCTGTACCACATAGGTTCATAGACCTAAAAAGAAAAGGAGACACATGCCCTATTCCTTTCCAGAAACTATCTCCAATTGTTATCCACTTGCAAATGAAAACTTAATTTTCTCCAGAATATCTCATTGGAGAAATAAAGTATTCTCAAGGGTAGGCTGCATGCCTAGCAGTAGACAGACAACAGAAAACAAACTTGTTGGCATCTTTGAAGGCTTCTTTTCTCATAAAATCATGGCTGAGCTTTTTTTTTTTAAAAAAAAAACTTATCTTTTATGTATTTATTTCATTATATATGTATATATATTATTTTTATTCTCTTTTAACCTATAGCTCCTTTGTATTCATGATATAGTTTCAAGTTCAGTGTTTTATGGGATTCCTGAGTGTGTGAATGAGTGGATCTCTTCATCTATCTCTGTTTTAAATTTAATTTAATTTTATTCCTTAGAAGTCTGTTTGTTTTCCAATGAAAGGCAGAATGAGGGTAGATCCACATGGGAACTTGGAAGAGTAAAAACCATAATCGGGATATACTATGTGATAAAACAATCAATTTTCAATAAAAGGAAAGGAAAGAAAGGCATGAGAGAAGTACCCTTCAGGCTAAGTTTCCCTGCAGACTTCACCAGATGAGGCATTATTGTTGTTATTACTACTCTAAGAAACAATGTTAGTAGCACAGATTTCAAGACAGAAGCCAGCTTATTTTGCCAAGAGACATTACTGCTACCTGACCTTATAATTAGATTGCCCTGGGGGCTTTTGCTATTGGGAATAGAGTACAAGTTTGATGAACAACTTTCTTGAGCTTTCACTTTTGAATTTTGGTTATTGAGATGTTTTGTAAGTTTCCCCTCTGGGGGAGTCAATTTTTAAGTCTGGAAATTAATCAAACATAGTAAAAATTTTCAAAAAGTGCTTGATAGGAAAGTAAATGACATCTACAATTTCATATTTTCTTAAGCAGAAACAGAAAAGATTAAGAGATGTCTATAAACATCCTCATCCTACATGGTGAATGTAGGTTCTAGGAATTTTGAAGTTATTGCAACTCTTTTGCCTGGATTTTTCAAGCTTTAATTACATCTAATTATATCAATACATGAGCATAACAAAATTTATAGCAGAGGCACCATTTCTCACTTGTCTCCTTAATTGATTCTAGGACTTTTTACAGCTTTCACCTAACAGAAAGGAAAAGTACAGATAAACTTTTCACTTGTACAGTTTTAGAACTGAGCCCCAAGTCTAACTTCTGAATTTGAACATACGTGTTCAGTATACTGAAGTGCTACAGTGTGTTGATAGTAGAAGGGGGAGTTCACAGGGAAGATTCATCTTAACACTGGGTAGTGGGTTTGAGTGAGAAAGTAGAAATGTGGATACCGGGTAACAACAGCGTATTAGAACCTCAAGTTACATGTGTCATAGTAAATGTCCACAAATGGCATGCAATATGTCTGAATGGAGAAAATCCATCTACGGGAAATAGTTTATAATAAAGTTTTCTAACTCTTTATTTTCTAGAATTTTATTTCCTTAAATGTTTATGTAACATTTACATCACAGATTTTCTTCAAATTCTTCTGTTACTATATTAATTAGTTGTCTAGATATTAGCATTTGCTGATAGTAGCACTTGTTGACAAGAATAAGATTTCTTCACATATGTCATGGTTTTAAAACCTGTTTACTGTGTGGCAATCACATTGTGCCCAGCAGCAATCTTACTTTAGTCTGCTTTTCTACTGCTATTCACCAATTTTTTGTGTCCTTGTGATTGAGAAATAAAATGAAAGAAGACAAGAAGAATCACTTTAGTTATTTCATTGCTCAGATATATTACACTGTCTTATATTTGTTTGAGAATGATTAAAATCACTCTCACTTGACCACGGCTACATTTTCTCCCAACTTCACCATCTATAGATCTGATTTGCTTGTGTCAGCTCCTAGAATTTATATTAATTCTTTTGCTGTAGTTTTACAAACTCAGAGGGCATATGTAGACAGACACTGCTCTTTTGTTTTCCGTTCATTTAGACTCCAGTAGTCATACAGAAACTATATTAATTACAATACTGTTTGACCAATAGTGTAAGCGCATTTCTGGCTAGCTCTTACATCGTAAATTACTCTATTTATATTAATCTCTGTGTGATGCTGTGGCCTACCGGTAACGTTCCAGCTGGTGTGTTCTCCTTGGGCATCTTCTCTACTCCGCCTACTTTCTCTATATATCTATGTTCAGATTTCCTGCCTGGCTTTACTCTACTATGCCACTGGCTGAAACAGCTTTTTTAATAACCATGGCAACAAAACATATTCATAGCATATAGAGGAATCTCACATCAGGCATAAAGGTAGAAGCACAAAACTTTTATCCTATTCTATTTCACTCTGTCTTTTGTGATGACTTTAAGAGATCTCTTACTCATTAAAAACATTTCCATGGCCACTTTATTCTTTTTTTTTTCAATGCCTTTAAAGTTGTGTATTACTCAGGACCACCGAGTATTACTCATCTGTTAAAAAATGAAATTTACAGATAAATGGATGGAACTAGGAAAAAATCATCCCGAGTGAGGTAATGCAGACCCAGAAAGACAAATATGGTATGTACTCACTCATATGTGGATATCAGCTATTAAGTCAATGATAACCAAGCTACAATCCACAGAATCACAGAGGTTAGGGCCACTTTATCTTGTAAGAGGTTGTAGATCCTCCTCGACTTCATAAAATCATTTTAAAATCTATCTGCTCTTGAAGAAGGTTGTTACTCTGTGTCTTCCTTATTATTAATACACTTAATTGTATTTCTTATAATATACTCATGTAGACATGGAATCAAATAAATCAAAGTATAAGCTAAATGCCAAATTGAGATAGGTCCTTCAAAGAATTCATTGTATTTATTAGATGAATCGTTCACAATTTATATCTCTATATGTGATTATATGAACTATGTATTGTATATATACTGTTTACTTTTCTTTACATCTCTATTGTAATTTCAGATTCAAGGTATCTTGAAATTTTCAGGAACTTAAGTATGTAAATCTGTGTTGCTGTTTCTCTTTGTGTGAGTGCATGCATGCGTGCTTGTGTGTGTGTGTATTTGTGTGTGTGTGTTTCCCTAACAAGATCTTATGTTACTGTGTTGATATTTTTGCTTTGGTTTCATTGATTGTATCATTACGCCTTCCCCTGCATCTTTGCACCACTTGCTTCTCTTATTCTCCATAATGATGCATTGTCTTCTTCATGCAGATGATATGCTGATTTATCTCTCCCAGTGAACTTTTCTGCTGCAATTTCAAAGCTGTCAGGCTGTAAGACTAAGATTAAAGATCTAAAGTCACAGTATTTCTACAACAGAGTGTATACAAACACAGCAGCCAGCAGGAGAGCATCCCTTGATTTAATGATCTACTGAATTGAGAAAGACTGTGGAGAAAGTGCAAAGCCAAGGTCATAGATAGAGGAATAAACTCCAAAAGTCTTCTGGAGTGGTTTAATTCAGTTGTTCCCTAAATGTTTAATTTAACTTCTAGGGAACATTGATCAAGCATGACCATTGTTCTTTGAGACTGATTTATAAGTAGAAGAGCAACTTGAAAGCACACATTGCTAGATGTTAAATCACAGGACGAGGGTGATCATTTTCAAAAGAGGAAAGAAATCCTAGTTTCTCCTTTAATATATACATCTATGGAATCATGGAATCTGTGGAATCATGTCACCCATTTTTAGTGTACCTCTTAATTTGTTAATGAAATTAATCAATATAATCCCCCACAGACGCTCAGAAGCTAGCAATCCCTCATGGGTAGCTTTGGAAGATTTTTCCTAGGTTATGACAAGGTCTTACGTAATTGATCATTAACAATTAACCATTATGATCTCATTTCAAATTTTCTCCAAGTTTGATATACTGCTTTCATTAGCCACATCAGCATTCCACAGATCAAACTATCATCTCTCCCATCTGAAATATTTCAAATAGTGTCTCACCTGGTTTCTTAACATTCATTCTCACTTCAAACCAAGCCATTAACTACACATGAATAAATTTTTTCTATTCAGACATTATTCAAATAGCAGGACTCCTTTTTCAGTGACCTCCAGGAACAATGTCTTTAGACCACTTTTGTGCATAATTGCCTGATTCCTCAAGTCTCTTCATCTTCATTTCTCTTTGGTTTTTCCTCTGTAGACAAAGCATATCCAAATTACTCGGGACATTTTCCTTGTTCCTGTTCATTTGAAGCATTTTTATATGCATGCATCCCTATTTATACTCTATTTCAATATTTCATGACAACCATTCTATCAATGAACATTTTCTTGACCTCATATTAAAACTTCAATCTAGTCTTAAAAAGTTTATATCTCCTTATCCAAATCCACATTTTCCTATTTAATATTACATATTATTTGCTTATTCCTATTATTTGTCTCCTTCTCTGGGATAGAAATTCCATTGTAACAAAGAGTAATATTTATTCATGGGTGTAGGCCTGCATGAGTTGGTGTGCATGCATTTGTGCAGGTAACCATAGAAGTTGGAAGAGAGTATCAGTGATGACAACTAGAACTAGAGGAGTTGCAGGCCATTGAGAGCTCCCTGACGTGGGTCCTGGAATGCAAATCTGTGTCCTCTGCAGGAATAATGAATCTTAGGTGGTACAAGACATGATGAGACACATTCTTAAAATTAAAATCTTTGAATTAGCTAACCATGAATCATCCATTATATGAAATGTGTACATTTTATTGACAGGTATTATTAATTTCCAATATATTAAAATATTATTTTATCAAATGAATCCTATTTGCTGGTAGTTTAAACAAGATAGACTCTAATTAAATACCCTAATTAAATTGAGCACATCTACGAGTGAACTTAATTTTAGATCTTGCAGTGTTCTCTTTTGTCTATTTTGGGTAATGTCAAAGTGTGAAATGGAACAAGTATGAATTCTGATGAAAATATTCAAGTTAAGCATATTAGATGCATATAAAGTATCTCTCTAATGTTTGTATATTAAATGCATTGGTCAGTGCTAAGAACATTTATCTCTTTCAAAACACATGATCATTTTACACACTGCCTTAAAATGCACCTATCTGTAGACATGCTTAAACTGGCATGGTTGGAGTAAAATAGAAGTGAAGTCAACCTCTCACATGTCATTAAATAACTTGGCAAACAGGTCACACTCTGCTGTGGGGGTTATTTATTTCGTCTGTAATATGGGAATAGTCATGATGCTCCAAAGATACAAGTAACATATATGCATTTTATTGCAAAGGCCCTCTCACAAAAACTCTGTGCCTCTTTGCCCTCTCATCTCTCAACCTTTATCTGTGTGTTTATCTCCTTCTTCCTTTTTCTACGTATGTATGTGATATTTGTGTGTAATGTATATCTATGTTGTGAAAGAATCATTTATTATTTAATGCCAATACCACACCTGTATGAACTGCAGTAAGCAAGTAGTTAGAATAACATTGAGTACCGTTTGGAGCCTGCATCTCTGATTCACTGTGATGAGTCTTTCAGTGTAATAAGGCTTTACTCACTTTAATTCCTTAGTTTTGCATTATAGTGGGAGGCCTGTAATTCATTTCCTACTAATCTCCTGACACTCAACACTCAACATCAAGAGAGACAAAGAAAAATGGTGATGATCAGTTAGCCTAGGTCTTGAGTGATCATTTGTTTGCTCACTATCCAAATCTCTTTGTTACTATTGTTGCTACATGTAATTGAGATCATCAGATGCAGCTCTGAATAATTCGTGAAATTTCTCAGTCCCTGAAATTTTAACTCAATGCTCAGCATCCCTGCCCTTGCAATTGCTGTGTTGATCTGGATCATCTACATAGAGTCTGCCTAACAGGTGTATCTGGAATGACTAGACTCACTGACCTTGCTGTAGCTTACAATCAGTACTCATGATGCATGGCCCATAGAATGGTCCAAACAACATGACATTGCAGTCAGTAGATATATTTTCTTCAATCTTTCAATCTTTCCTCTCTCAACATCTTTTTAAAAGTAATAATATATACTTTTGTTTTGTGTTATATTCTAAGACATATTGAAACATTGTGGAAAATAAAACCTACTCTAGGAATTTTAGTAGAACACTGCTTACACATGATTGAATCAGTCTTTTTTAATTCTGGTATGTATGTAAGAGAGAGACTATTTTCTTTCAGGAAAAATATTTGTTGGTGGTATTTTGTTCTTACTGTTCTTTTCTCGTACTCTAGTTAAAAGGGTATTTTAAAATATTTTTTGTTGTTACTGTTATTTTGTAGTACTCAAGTTAAAAGGGTATTTTTAAAGATTTTTTTTGGAAAAAAAATTATGTGTATGTATGTGTACTTGCATGAGTTTATGTGTACTGGGAGACTAGACAGTGTGCAATCTCATCAAACTGAAATAGCACCCTGAAGGCACTAGTTCCTCTTTACCACTGAGTCATTTTTCCAGCTCCCTCCAAAGGTATTCTTAAAGATGCTACTTCAAGGTAGAACTTGTTAAGAGAGTGACAGGAAAAAGAAAAAAACATAGTAAATAATCAAAAGGATTTTTTTGTTGTTGTTGTTCCTAAAGCAGTATGAGAGACTTGCAACTTCTCTGGCTATTGACTAACCTCTTACAGATCTCTTTCCAAGGTTCTAATGAAATGGAAATGAAGGTTGCTCTGATTCTCGGTGTCAGAGGCTATGTATTGAAGAAAATTCACAATATAAATGACATTCTCCATCAAAAAAAAACAAAACAAAAAACAAAACAAAACAAAACAAAACACGAAACAGGGTAGGCAAGGATTTGAAACAATTTAAGGCAAAGAACATTAATGAGGAAGATGAATAATGGGAACATATAATTTAGTCTAGGAATTAACATCTAGAGGGAAAAACAACTCCAATCAGAGGATTAACTTTGTGGTTTTAACAGCAAACCTGAGCCCCTGCTCCTGGAAGAATCCACAAAGGCAGCCTTAGGCTACATGAGAGAAGATATCTGATTCCCAGAGAGGCTAAAGACCGGGAAACTGATAATAAAAATTTCTAATATTAATTGCCTGGGGAAAGATTCTCAAAGATGGCATGAAGCCAAAAATAAATTACTTTTAAACAAATCCCTGAAACTTCACTCTCAGTGGCTTCTCTTTGTTGGCTTGTTAAAAATCTCTGGTCTCATAGGCCGCTTCCTATTGAGGCTGGTGCATCCATAATGTATCTCAGGACTGAATGATGGGACAAATTCTCCCTTTTACAACCTATTTGGAAGTTTCTATGAAACAAACACCGACATCTTGGTCATCAAACAGTTATGTTCTGTTATATATTTGGTTCAACCAAGAAATGCAAGTAGGACGGAAAAAACTAGAAACACATAGTCACTGTGTCCTTTACTTGTTATTTTTTAAAAATTGTTCACATGTACATACACAAATTATGAAACATAATGAACACCAAAATGCTGATACTAGGTGCTTTAGGTTTGATTAGTCCTTTACAACACAGCATTTTGACCTCTGCATCACAGAATTCCTTTTGTATATTTCACAATGTTTTCTCAGACAAATTACATGATCCAGAGAACTAGTCTGACATAAAATGGACTTTTTTTTTTTTTTTTTTATTTTCGAGACAGGGTTTCTCCATAGCTTTTGGTTCCTGTCCTGGAACTAGCTCTTGTAGACCAGGCTGGCCTCGAACTAACAGAGATCCGCCTGCCTCTGCCTCCCAAGTGCTGGGATTAAAGGCGTGCGCCACCACCGCCCAGCTAGACTTTTTTCATATTGAGTCTTTTGTTTAGTGTGTGAGACATATAATTAACAAAATCTACATGGCTTGAGAAAGTACAGTTGGATTCTTCATAAATATGAAACTTGTCATGTGGGAGTTGCCAAAATATTACAATATAAAACAAACAAACAAAAAATCCCACACCATGCAACTATATATCCATTGAGAGGTAACAGACCTTATATTTAGGGAAGAACAGAAACATAATGTGTAAGCCGGGCGGTGGTGGCGCACGCCTTTAATCCCAGCACTTGGGAGGCAGAGGCAGGTGGATCTCTGTGAGTTCGAGACCAGCCTGGTCTACAAGAGCTAGTTCCAGGACAGGCTCCAAAAGCACAGAGAAACCCTGTCTCGAAAAACCAAAAAAAAAAAAAAAAAAAAAAAAGAAAGAAACATAATGTGCAACTGACATATGGCAGCTAAAATCATAAGTAATTTAGACACACCATTAGAAATGCTTACACTGTATAAGAAACTATATATTTGCATCTTATTGAAAATTTAATTTAGAAACATTTATTTGGGATAAATAGAAAAGGCAAAATATAAATTTACATAGATTAGTCAATTCCAAACCTTAGAAAATACTTTCCATTAAAAGGTCTAATTTTAATAATAATAATAATTCATATTATATGTATTATAATACCTAAAATATAACAAATAAAAATAATAAAGTTATTATTCAATATTCTTGCTAGAACAGAGATTTTTATCCTTGCTAATGTGTGAGACAGAGTCTTGCATAGCTGAGACTGATGTCAAACTTTCATGTAGTCTTTCATGTCTTTTAATTCTTAATGCTCTTGCCTCAATAATGCTGAGAATACCTGTGTACATTACCACATCTAAATGGAATACAGATATTTCAAGAATTTTGAATTTATTTATTAATTTATGTTTTGCAATTTTAATTAAATTACATTTCTTCCTCCTCTCTCCTCCATTCAAGCTCTCCCAAATACCCTTCTCTATTCTCCTTCAGGACAATGGCCTGGATTCTTTTTTCACTAATTCTTATTGCACACTTTTATTTATAAGTGTATACTTAATTTCTTTCTAAATGTAAACTTCTCAGTCCTTATAAAGTTTTATTTTTATGTATGTTTTCCGGGCTTTTTTAATTTGCCTTTTTTTAGGTCCCCCTGATTATAATTTTTTGAAAAACAAAAGATAGAAACAACGAGAACAACAAAAGTCTGGTAACTAAAGAGAACATTAAAAGTCCATTCCCCACATCTCTAAACATTGAACTATTTTTACTTTTTGGTTCTGAGTGTTTTTTTTTTCTCAGCTTGTATCTATATACACCAAGGATGTGTGGCAGTATAGTGCAAAAGAGGCCAGAAGGGGGCACCATTCCAATCCCTGGAAATAGTTACAGTGGTTGTGAGTCATCATCATGTAGGGGCTGGGAACTGAATTTGGGTCTTCTGCAAGAGCTGCAAGTTCTTTTAACCTTTGAACCAACTGTAACTAGAAGTTACCAGGTTTTTCTCTGCTGGCCTGATAACAAAACCGCTTATGAAATAAACACTCTGAGGCTTAATGTTAATTACATACTCTTTGGCCTATTAGCTCAGGCTTCTTATTAACTAACTCCTACATCTTAAATTAACCCATTTAAAAATATATATATTTTACCATGAGGCTTTTGCTTTGTTACTTCACATCTAGTTTCCTTGGTGGCTGCAGGCGGCTGGGTGACTCTGCCTTCCTTCTCCTTATATTAGGTAATTTTTTCTACCTAGCTATATCCTGCCCTTCCATAGGCCAAAGAAGCTTCTTTATTAACCAATGGTAATAAAATATATTCACAGTATACAGTGGGGACTCCCACATCAGCCAACTATTGTCGCTCAACATTTTATTATCTGTCTTAGAGAAAGAGGATGGTTAGTTTCCAGGACAGAAGGATAATATGAAGGAAATTTCTTAATATAAAAGTTAAAGTACAGTAATCAATATCATAAAATTTAAAAATAATTTTTATTAGTAATAAATAACAAACATGAAAACCGTGGAAAGCAAAATATTCTAAAAATGCTGTAACAAAAAGTAATAGTACAAAAATCAATTAATTTAAGTGAATAATTGAATACCATTATGAGATCCACTGTAATTCATATAATATAACATTATCTTTTTAATTGTTTATCAGGAGATTATTTTAAAATTATGATCACAATACCCAATGATATATATGCAAATATCATAAAATGGGGTGACAGATATATGTATCCCAATATTTACATATTTTCAATTATAAAAGATAAACTGTTCCTTTTTTGATTCAACCATGAATGTCTCATAAAGTGCTTAAAATTAGAAAATAAATAAATATTAGATGCTATGGTGATTTAAATTCTATACTTGTATTTTATAGAGGTTGAAGGAGGAAGTAAAAAAGATTAATAGTATTGGCATCTCCTTTTGAAGCAATCATTTGCATTGAATTATTTTCTTCATTTATTATGTGTATCTGTGTTTTCCTGCATTTAAAATGACATTAGATTGAAAATGGATGAATTTGTTTAGAATCCTGTAGTCTACTTTTAGGAAATTTGATGTGATTTTATTTTATTAAAGTATAATACCTTTCTTTAGTATTAAGGATAGGCCACACAGCCTTTGACTACCAAAGTTTATGTCTATATAACACAAGAATAAATATATACTAGAAGTGTGTATTCTTTCCTTAGATTTTTTTATTATATCTGATAAAAATAATTACGTTCTAGTTGATTTATTATTCAACTGAGATAGATTTGGTTTAAATTTTTAATTATATTTGCATCTTAAAATGTTTGCTTTTGGAAACATGTTTGGCATTTTCATAGAGGTCTAATGGTATTGGAAAAAACTATTGTGTTTGCTAAATTAACTGTGTCATACTCATAACTGCTTAGGAAAATCATTCTCAGAAATGTAATGGAATGTGTCAGGCAGAGATACAGATATTTCCATTTTCCTCTGAGATATGACCTCTCATATCACAAGCAGATAGAAAGAATAGATTACATCTGACCATGCCAATCTGTGTGAATATAGCAATTTATTGATATAATTTATCCTCCTTTAAAATCATAAGCACAAGGGAGTTAGATATTCAGTGTATAAAATCTCTGGTGCACTGTTCTCTTTCATACTTTAAGAAAATAAAATTAAATGCCCACTTCTACATGTCTGAATTCTTTAGCCTTTGGGTAAAACATTTCTGGGTAACCTGGGAAGTCCTGTGAAAATTTTGCTGGCACAGTAAACACTGTATTGATTTTTCTGTTGTACTACAGATGATTATCATAACTAAAACTTGTTAGTTTCCTTTCAAATAGAAAACCATTGTAATATTAACTATTTTAAATGATGTAACTTTGTATAAGACTTCTCCTCAACTGACTGAAATATGTAAGTGATATTTCTATATATATGGAGATACAAATAACTTTCTAAGACTTTTTCTAAAATTTAAGCAAGGCAACATTCTTACTTTGACCAAATTCAGCTCCAGATGCAGTACTTAAAGCAGATAATTTACATTCAGGCAACTGATAATCTGTTTGCTTGTTCATTCATTGTTGCTTGCTTATTGTTTTTTTATTGTGAAATAATTTTCAAAGTTTACCTAATGGTATTTTATTGATTTTAATGCAGAAAATTTAGATCATAAACTGCAGGTATATAATCAGGCCATTACTTTATTATATTATTCATAATAGGAGAAACCATGATAAAATCTATTATAATTTGAAAGGGAAATGGGGGGATGGTGTGGGAGCTCCTTCTGTCTATGTGCTGTTTTCATTGGTTAATGAATAAAGAAGGTGCTCAAGCATGTTGATAGGGCAGAACTTAGATAGGCAGGGAAGATGGAACTGAATTCTGGGAGGAAGAAGGCAGAGCCAGAGAGACACCATGGATCTGCCACCAGAGTAAGACATACTGACAAAACTCAGCTGGTAAGCCACCTCCACGTGGTAATATACAGATTAATAGAAAGGGGTTAAATTCATATGTAAGAGCAGTGTTTTAATTAATATAGTTTCTGTGTGGTTATTTTGTTTCTGAACAGCCAGGTAGAACAAGTAGCCCCTCCTCCAACATCTCTCTCTCTTTCTCTCTCTCTCTTCTCTCTCTCCTTTCTCTCTCTTTCTCTCTCTCCTTTCTCTCTCTTTCTCTCTCTCCAAGTAAGTTAAACAGCACAGGTGAGCGTGCAGTCTTCTACTTCCTTCTCATGGATGAAGTGGGGAAGTCATTTCCATTTAGAATTCCACATACACAGATACATAGAAAGAGTTCACAGGACTTATGCCCTAGCTATCAGAGACCCTAAGCCAAAGTAATATCTGCCAATTATTTCCTCATTTCTCGGTCATAGTAAATCTCTTGGCTCTGAGGAGTAGGGGCTCACCATTTTCATCTATACTCTTAATGTTTTCCCAGTAATATTTGAAAAGCAGCTATGATGAAACTTCAGTTCCTTCTAACTTATTTATCTTGAGAATTATAATCATGGGGCCCATTTTCCAAAATCTTAGACTCCTTTCTCAAACTACATCTTTAGTCTTATCTTCATTGTGATGAGCAAAATCTAAAATCACTGTCAATTTGAGAGATCTTTGAACACACCATAGTATTTCATGTTGTAACATAACAGTAGCTTTTTTAAAAAAAAATTCTGACATTTTTCTTCTTTCTTTGAAAAGTTGAAAAATATTTACATTAATAATTTGTTATTAAAAATATCAGGTATATATTTTCTTAACACATTTAGTGTTTGGAAATTCTAAAGAGTTTATTATTCTTTAAACATGGTGTTAGTTCAACATTTCATTGAATAAGAAAAAAGTTTTGCTACTTAATGAAAAGTTTGAAGCTAGCAGTGACTATGCTTAAAACTAATGTAATTTTACCTTTTGCGAAGTTCTATCAATTTAGACAACTTTTAATTAGAAATTATTTTATTTTTATGTAGAGATAAGAAATATCTGTATATCATCTATACTAAAGCCCTGAACATGAAGGTCAATTGGGATGTGCACATATTTGAAAATATAACTGGTGTGGGAGGTTCTTCTGATGTTGCTTTTAATTGTAATGAATTAAGAAAATTTCTTAGGCCTGTGCAAGGCAGAATTTAGGTAGTTGGGGAAAACTAAACTGAATACTGGGAGAAAGAAGCTAGAGTCAGAGAGAAGCCATGTAGCCCAGTTGGAGGCAGAGGAAACATTACCCCGTAAACCACAGCCAGGTAGCAATATACAGATTACTAGAAGTAGGTTAAATTATGAAGTAAGATTTAGCCAATGAGAAGCTAGAGCTAATGAACCAAGCAGTGATTTAATTAATACAGTTTCTATGTAATTATTTTGGAAGTTAGGGAAATTAACAAGTGTCCAAGCAACCTCCTACAATATATAACCATTGAAGAAGTAATTATAACTATCACTTGACTAGAAATTGCTAGAATATGCCATAGCTTTGGTCTGCTTTTCCCGAAAAATCAAGGATAGCCAAAACAATCCTGTATATTAAAGGAACTTCTGTAGGCATCAAAATCCCTCACTTCAAACTCCACTACAGAGCTACAGTACTGAAAATAGCCTGGTATTGACTTAAAAACAGACAGAATGACCAATGGAACTGAATTGAAGACTCAGATATCAATCCATACACCTATGAACACCTAATTTTTGACAAAAAAGCAAAAAATATAAAATGAAAAAAGAAAGCATATACAACAAATGGTGCTGGCATAACTGGATATCAACATGTAGAATAATGCAAAAAGGTTCATATATATCACCATGTACAAAACTCAAGTCCAAATGCATCAAAGACCTTAATATGAAACCAACCACATGGAACCCCATAGATTCTTTCAGAAAGCCTTACCAAATATTAACAACATAATGACAACAAATAACACAAATGGTTAAAAACTTTTAGTAATAACAGACTCAATTCTCTAGTCAAAAAACACAGACTGGCTAAACTGATCAAAAAACAAAATCCATGTCTGTTGTCTGCAAGAAACACATCTTAGCTATAGAGATAGGCACCTCTTTAGAGTAAAATGATAAGCAAGAGAACTTCAAAAATCTGAGAAGAAGAAGTAATCAGGAATCCCTATCTTAATATCTGACAAGATAACCTTCAAACTAATCAGAAGAAATAAAGTAAGGCACTTGATTTTAAACGAAGGAAAATCTAACCAAAACTTATTCTATCCTAAATATATATGCACCAAACTCTGACATACCCAGTTCTAAAGTTAAAAAAAATTCTACTACACTTAAATAGAAATGGTTACAGCATAGATGCCCTTTAACTGACAAACTGGATGTGAAAATGTGGTACGTGTATACATTAAGAAATACTATTCCATTGTACAAAAAGAAAGAAAGAAAGAAAGAAAGAAAGAAAGAAAGAAAGAAAGAAAGAAAGAAAGAAAGAAAGAAATCACGAAATGTTCAGGCAAATGAATGGAACTAGAAAAGATCACACTGACTTAAATTACCCAGGCACATAAAGACAATAGTGCATTTTCTCTTTCATCTGAGGCTCCTTGCTCCAAATTTTCAAATGTGGAGTAACTATAGAAACCAGGAAAGTAAAATCAGGCCATTGTAGCAGCCAGGGCATGGAAGAGCAACAGGGTAACTAGCAAGGTGAAAGTAATCTATTGCAGAAATGGAAAAACTGGGTGTTCTAATTTGGGAAGAGAAGAAGATAAATAAATGCACAGGAAGTAGGGGGTAATCTGTTGCTCAGGGAGGGGAAACTCTGCAGGCAGGCTCTGCAGAAGGGCATTCACAAGCTGGCTTGGTAGAGTGGTTGGGAGAGGGCATCAGAGGGGCCTGTCAGTCAGGGCAGGCATGATGGGTTCTGGCAAAGGCCTAGAGGTTGGTTTGGATGCAGGCAGAGGTGGCCATACTAGACGAGGACACTGTATGTCAGACTCAGACTAGGTTTGGTGTTTGGGGGAAACGTGTGGAGGAGAGGATCAGGCAAATTAACTAGACCAGCTCTTGGGGAAGGAAGTGTAGCATATAGCTGTGTGGAGATTATTGTATCTACACAAATTTTATATGAATCAAATTGTTTTGAAACACAAAAATGTCTGTATCTTTGAAATACCAGTAATTGTGACTTTGAGTCTCAAACATTACAATTTAAATGTAACCTACTTTTTGCCCTAAACTTCTTCAGTAATAAGATGATTATAAAAATACAAGTATGAAGAAGACTATAGAAAAGAGATCAAGGCTTCCCAAAGGAATAGTTTTCCCAGGGATATATTTTGTTTCATAAATCAATTCTAATCTTTGCTAATCCAATTCACGTGAGTAAGAACACATTTCTTGGTGGGATGAAAAGAAGACCAGAACATTGATAATAGTGCAGCAGGAGCCTGCAGTAGCTCAGGGTTTGGGTCAGAATACCCATTTTAACTTCTGGTCAGTGTAGTTCAGATTATTAACCAAGCCATTTTCAATAACAGGTTACTAGGGGCTTGAAACGCTCTTGTTGTTTTCTCAGAAGATTGATCTACTTTAAAACGTTTCTGTTTGATAAAGGAATTCAAAGACTAGAAGGAAAGGGGAAGAGATTGGATTAGCTAATAAATGACTGACAACTAAAATCACTAATAACTCAACAATTACTAGCTGAAAGAAAGTCAGTAGAATATTCTGAGGAAATATGCTGGTAATTAGATACTGAAAGTCACAATGAAGGGAAAGTTGGCTTCTGAAGCAAACTGCCACATACTAGATAGGGCACATTAAATTAGCTTCATTTTAAGAGACAATTTACATATTTAAATAACTAAACTGAAATATTTTACCAAGTCTTCTTTAAAACCATCCTATGAAGTTTATCTATTCCTATATGCAAGTTTGAAATCCTAATGGTGGAATTTTGACTTTTCTTTCGCATAATCTTTGTTGGGAATTGCTTTTCAAAATCACAATGCAAAAGCATTGATTTTGTACTTAGTATTTTTTTCTCTCAATAGTTTTTCCTTTGTTAGACTTTAAGTCTACAATTTGCAAAAATCAATACAAACACAGCTCTCCCCTAGAAGAAATGTCCTCCAGAGGCTCACCTGAAAGAGTCTAGGGCGAGATTTCCATGACCTTGAACTATTTGCAAAGTACTAGTGGCGACTTTTCCAAGTGTCACATAAAAATTGGTTTTGTGTCTCCAAGGAAGTTTCAGCTTGTAATGTCAGTAACAGCCGGGTAACGGCAACAATTATATGTCACCTCCACTTTCTCCTCACAGAGAGTATTTTCCCAGGCTGACACATTGCTGGGGAGAAAAAGTACACATACAAAAGTTTGTTTTCATTTTCAATTATTTTTGGAGATACGGAGCTCTTGACAAGCCAATAATAGTAAACAAAAATGACATGAATTGACACTGCTGACCACAAGATGTGGAAGCTACTGTGGTCAGGAGACATTTAGTTTGACCACTTTCAATTTTCTGTGTTTGGAGAAGAAGAAATGAAATCCAGAAAACCATAACCATTTAATAAGATTTTTTTCCTAGCTGTAAAAATACACACTCTCTCATGCCTTTAAAACTTCCACCTTCTATGGAAAATAGAAATAATTGCTCAGCATGAAATCATTGCAAAACAGTTCAGATTGACTCAGCCAGGCATCCTCCCCTTTATTAAACACAAGGCTGTGCCATTGTTCACACATTATAGAAGTTTATTTGTGTTGTTTAAGCACTAGCAGTAAAAAGATCACTCTAAAAGGAAAACAGCAGAACTTAGCTATGACTAATTAATGTTTAATCTACAAATTATAAAACGAAAAAATAAAGACTGTTTCAGTTATTGAAAATAGTTTTGTGGAGTTGCTGGCAGAAAGAAGTGCTATGTTATTCTGTGAAATAATCAGAGGAAGAAACCTTCTAATGCTCTTTTCATTACACTTAAAGGAGCTTTTCTAATATCACAAGAACCTTGAGCAGAGCTTGCAGACAAAAAGCAACATAATTAAGTTGCACTAAAAGGCCTGTCAGAAAAGGGTGAGATGAACGGTGCTATTATTCTTTGTAGACTGCTTCTGGTGCTAAACCTACATGTAAACACCAATCACTGAAAGCTTGCTTTGTTGAGGCTTTGCCTGATCAGGGTTTTCAGCCATGCAGTTGAAAGCTATTGATTTTAAAAATGAAGTTAAATTTTTCTAGTGTTCATGATTAAAAATAAATTAAGACATATAATAACTTACCTCCACTTGCATTAAATGTTTATCACATTGCAGACCAGATAAAGTTTTAGAGGGGAGACAATAAACTCATGTTTTCCTTGGTTTGTGTCTTATCTCAGGTTGTCATTTTAGTTACTTGGTTTGTTTTAAACATTTTTTCCATGTTAATTTCTTTTTAAGATCAAGAATTAATTCAGTCTTTCCAAACCACTGAATAAGGTATAGGTGGAAGGAAAGCCTAAACAGGCTATAGGAATGTAAACCAAAAATTACTTCTGTAAAGGGTAAAGACCACAGGTCTTTCACCTCATTTTGTACATTGAGAGAAGAAGATCTCAAAAGCAACAAGCACATTCAAAGGAACAATAGCTAAAACTGGGGAGAATCAAATTTCCCAACAATGTTCAGTGCATTTTAGAAAGTAACTATTTCTTTAGGTGGGCAATGGGCAATTGAATGTAATATTCTGAAGAGGAAGAAGCACTTTGGATGGATGGAACAGGAAAGATTAATGGGGGATGCCCATAAACAAGCTGTTTATACTTATTCAGATTGTGCGTTCAAAGGAAAAAGGACTTCAAAACTTTCCTTCACTAGCCTGAAGCAGCAGAGCCCCGAAAATTCTGTCATTGCAGCTGCAGAGTGAGCTTCACGGAAATTGTGAGCCAGACATTTTTCCTGAAGGCATTGACCAAACATCCCCAGCAGAGACACATTTAAAGATACTTCTGCGTAAGGAAGGAGAAATAAACACTGCCATGCATTGCAAATACTCCCGCTAATGAGGTCTGTGTGCCTTCAGATTTTCCCTTGGAAATGTGTTAACTATTGAGCCTGGAAATACTTGTAATAATGTCCTCGCTCTGAGCCTAGAAAATGTCTGGATGCCGTGAAAGGCAAAGCAATCAGTGAAGGGTATAGAAGCAGATAGAATGGTTCTGAGCCAAAGGTTCAAGTTAAAGGATGTCTGTACGTATATCTCTAACCCAAAGATTTTTAGTAATGTTTTAGAATAGTGGCACTGGTATTTAGTATCAGAGAAAGTAACAATTATCATTTGCCATGCATTGTTATAAAGTCATATATGTGGTATATATTACATATAATATACACACAATTCTACAAATATCTTAGCATTCTGCTTTACATTTCTACATATACACATATAAATATATCCTTTATGGAGTTTTAATGTAGTCGAACTGTTTTGCTGCATTGTCCATGTATTTTAGAATGACCTTTTTTCTGAACTTTATTTGAAATCATAACAAGAAGTTAAGATGTACATAAAAGATAAATCTGCAGTGTGGGAGTGGTATCTACAGTCACTTCTTGGTACATCAGTTCTCAGGATGGGTTTTCCATTTGTCTGTAGATCAAATTTTCCAAATGGCTGCAGGACTATGTCCAAGCCTTTCCCTTTCCTTGGACCCTGCTCTTTGTGTGCAAATAACGTCTTGGGAGAGAGTGCCTTCATTTAATGTACTTAGATTAAAATACATAAAGGAGTTATGAAGCCACTGACCTAGGACTCTGAGAAGTGGTATCATAGCTAATTTGTAGAATGACAAAGAAGACAATTGAAATGAGTTAATCTGTGTGTTACAAAATAGTATATCCTCATACATATTTGAGATATTATAACTGTTCACACCAGTGGAGACCTGCATTTTTACCTTGTTGCTTCTTTAAGGCCTACCATGCATTCTAGTATTTAAATGTGACGTAGGAATTAAACCTGATAGCAGTTGTCAAGGTAATTATCTAAGCTGTTTTATGTTCATCATATTTATCTTCTACTATGTTGAGTGTGGCTCATATTTTTACCTCTTTCATCTTCATTATGACTCTAGAAAGGACAAAGTCCTTGTATTTTCACTTTGAAGATAAATGAAGCTATGGGAACTTATTTAGATGGTCAAAGTCACACAGCTATTCATAATGGTATCAGTACTAAAAATGTTTACTTAGTTCTTGAAGGATGGCTACTATATACTATCCTAGAATGCTGTGATTTTCATAAAATAATATTAAAACTTGTGGAAGGGGTGCAAACAAATTTTAGAAATATTTGATTTTGCTTTAGTACCCCATTCCTCAATTAAGGACCAGTCACACTAATTGCTCTCCATGAAGCTTCTCATTACATTTCCGTGAAAGTCAATGTATCTTAATTCTAGATTTAATTGAAGCACAATAAAATTATTTGTGGTCTAGCTGGGTGGTGGTGGCGCATGCCTTTAATCCCAGCACTCGGGAGGCAAAGGCAGGTGGCGGATCTCTGGGAGTTCAAGGCCAGCCGGGTCTACAGAGCTAGTTCCAGAACAGGCACCAAAAGCTACAGAGAAACCCTGTCTTGAAAAACCAAAAAAAAAAAAAAAAAAAAATTATTTGTGGTCTAGATGAGCTGAATAACAACTATGGATCCATGTCTTTAAGTATGTTTTTTATAAAGCATTTTAGTGTTTTTGCAGATCAAATTCATCAGATGCAGAAGAACTGTTCTCTTCTTTCTAATGGTGAATGAATGTCTGTATGATCAGATATCCTAGACTCTAAAATATCAATAAATTTTGTAGAAACATACATGTGATAAAAGGTGGAAGTATAGAATGGATGAGAAAAAGATATACTGTTAAACTAAGCAAAAGACAACTAATGAGAAATCGGCCAAGCTATTTAAAAATGTTCTTTGCTGGAAAGATGATTAAATGACAACTGAGATGACGGGAGATTCAGAAAGAAATTCCAGTGTCTGAAGTGACAGTGGTTATGTTGGAGGAGCTCCAGGTAGCAATGGAGGTCTACAGCTCACCAGAATGTATAGCAAAGCTCCGATGGGTACACTTGGGAGAGTCAAAGCTCCAGATTGCGGATTGTCTTCATAATGTCCCCTGCTTTCGCTGTGCCTTCTGTTCACTGCTACCCTGTTCCTTGGCACAGTGTGATTACTATGTGAAAGAATCTCACTGTATCTACTATACTGGGATTATTTCATGAGAAAATCCTACTCCTCGTTGGGCAATTCCTTTGCAGATCATAATGAAAATGATTTTTTTAGGGCAGTGACACTTAGTTGGATCTATGATTTAAAGATACGGGTGGTTAGTACAGTTAGTAAAGATGATTAGGGAAATGGTCTGGGTTATTCTGCCAATTGCTCTCATAAGAAATACAAGCAAGATTGAAAAAATAAAGCTAGAAGTCACCCTCCCTTTTGATGTAAGACTTGCTGAGGATGGAAAATTAGAAAAAGGAAGTTTCAAGGATTATAGACCCATGAATTTTACCTGTGAGAAAACAGGCTGATGATCAAAGAAGGCAACTGTGCCCCTACATCAAATGTTAGGTTTGAGTTCCTTGCTCGTGTAGCTTAGACAATTAATCATAGGTTTTGATATATATATATTTGAAAGAAAAAATGTGAAAGTAAATTAAATGATCCTATTGCATGTAAAGAAAACAATAGAAAAATAATAGATGGTTAGTTAGAACATTTGTTTAGGGTTTTGTATAGTGGAGATAGGACAGGAATCAGCTATACTAAAACTGCAAACAGCTACCTGCCAATACCAAAGAAACTAACTGAAATATTTTTAGAACATAAGAATGGTTAATTGCAAATACTGTCAATTAATTTTATTGACTTCATTGCATTATAATAATATACATATTTCTTCTTCATATTATGCAGTTAAAAGTTTTCCTTGCTGAAAAAGCAGAGTTTATGTTCTTATTGATTATTGAACTTAAAGAACCATAGTTATCATGTTCATATACATGTCAAGATTTTATAAATACTTATTTAAAAATTTGAAATGTTAGACACTCTGATCAAAACATTACATATTGTTCACATGTGTAATTATCACAATATGTACCATTAAGATAATGCTTCATAAAAATTAATAATTTGCTATTAAACAGTGAAACATTTAAAAATTAATGTCCACTCATTACTGGTAGGAGAAAGCACTTAATCCCATGAGAATATTTTTCAAAACATTACAGAAAACTTACATTTGATTGTTGACAAGGTAGCCATGTTTCTACACAGGTAATAGAACTTGAGTAATGTTTCTAGGTAACAAGAGGGAGTCTGGTACACACAGACTGGGAACCAAAGTACTTACAGTTCTTTGGTGTGTTTACTCTAATTGAAGTGCATAACAACTAAAAATTATTAAGATTATAGAAGTTATAAAAGTCTGATTGTACCCAAATTCTCTTCTCTTGGAGGTTTTTACAGGTACTTGTGAAGAGATGCGTGACCCACACTGTGCATCTGCTTAGATGGGAATGTGGAGTTTCTGAGTGAAAGAAATGATAGAAGACCATTTGAGTAGTAGTAAAATAGGATCCTGCATCAAGGAGAAAGATAAGAGACATAGTATCTAGGGCTTTACTTTATTTGGAATAGTTGAACTTAAAAGGTGATATAAGTTTCTGCATATCTGCCTATGTCAAGATTGCTACTTTTTTGGTGTCATGTTGGAGTGGAAATACAGGTACTTTATCATCAATCTACAAGGAACTACAAACTTCCTCAAAAAACAGAGCCAACTCAATTGCTCAAACACATGAGCCTATGAAGGACATTTCACTCCCCCCAAAACATTCTATAAATAGATTTTTACATGATTCCAATAGTTCATTCATCTCCACTTACTTCAAGCAGTGTTCCAGAGCCAAGGAAAAAAATCTTCCCACTAACCTAAGTGTCCTTCTGTGCCTGGCCTGTACTAAGTTGTGTGAAAGCAAATCTGCCTGGAATAGAGTCTGACCTTGATTGTGATTCTGTCTGTGAACACATACTAGTAATGTGGAATGATGAACTTCTGTTTCTCTGTCAGATGATTGATATGATTAAACTAAAAAATATTACATTTTTTCTCCCTCTTCTACTTCCAAATGTGTAAACTTTTAGATAAATATTTCACAGCGACAGTTATTTACCCTACCTTATTTTCTTGTCACACTAGTCTGTTCATGAGTCCTCAAACCTGTCATTAACCTCAAATTAGAACTTAACTTTGGAATGAACTTGTCCCATCCATTCTGTTCCCCTAACATCTTATGCCTTCTGGCAAAATCCAATAAAATTCTGAGACACATCAAATTCCATTGTGTCCAGCTTTTCTTACATTGTTCCCCTGCCTGCGATGAGTCATGCCATCCCTTGGGCTTCATTTGTGATTACAACATGTCTCTGAAAGAATAGTTGCTTTATCCTGGAGCTATTTTTATATCTTGATATTTCTACAATTAGATTGAGAGCTCTTAAGACTGAAGATGTGACATGTTAATGTTTTCAATCAACTACCATATGGAGTATGTGTCTTTTCCAGTGGCCTAGATATGCCTTTTCACACTGACATTAAGAAAAATGTGAATTGTCACAAAAGCAACGCTGTTTCTCTGAGGAAAGAAATGATAAAAGAACAAAATATAAACTTTATGGTAGGGTGGACTGTCTATACATAGTAAGTAGAGAGATAAGAGAATCAGCTTTAACTTCTTGAAGACACCGAATTCGCATGAAAGAAGACAAACTATTTAGTGAAGAATAAACTTGAGCTCACAAATTCTACTTCACGACATTCTTGTGGTGCTCATGATACTGGTCAATGTTAATTGGGAAAGTAAGAAAGAAATGAGAAACATTCAAGTTTGAACTGAAGAACTCATGAGATCAGTTTCTAAGCAATGTAAGAGGGAAAAAATATGCAATTATTAAAAAATGGAGCACAAGGTGATGCTATATGCTTGATACTTGTGATTCCTCCAAATATTGAATTTATCCAAAGTAATGCTTATTTGAAAATTCTTGAGGAAGTGATTAAATAACAAGAGATTGGCTTCCCAAAGAGTTTAGTGGTCCTGTAATTGAAATGTATGAGAACTCCTGACCTCTTCCACTACTTGAAAACACATGAATGAGATGCAACCTTGGAGACAGGAAGAGTCCTCAGTAGGCAGGGCATGTGTTGGTACCTAATCTTTGACCTTACAACGTCTTTAAGTTTAAAGAACATAAGATGGCAATTTTTCACCCACTCCCTATGGGATTTTATAATGGCAGTCCACAATTCAGGTGATTCTGAGTCATTTGCTGCTTAGAAGACAATGAGCAGGAGAATAAACATTGAAAATAAAAACATAGGCTAAAATTGTATATAAAGTAAAGGAACACGATCCTTAATATTCTATAATATTCAGTGAATAAATGTTCAATGTAAAGAGAATGATGATAAGTTAAAGTCCTTAAAACCTATAGGGTGTTTCTGGAAATTTTGGTTGCAATTTCCAAATGTTGGATTCAAGGTTTATGATGTCAGTTGTGTAAGCAAGAAAAATGTAAAGTGCTTGAGAAATATCTAATTTTTTGTTTGTTTGTCTTTTTATATTTTTATATTTATAAAACTAAAGTAAGAATGTGTAATTATTTGTTTTTTTCACTCCTTTGGGGCCCACCACCTAGCTCTCAAATAAATACATGGAGATTATCTCTTTCATATGAATGCCAAGCCTTAACATGAGTTGTTTCTAGCCAGCTTAAATTATTCTGTTTCTCTTAACAATATTTTGTCTCTGTTTTTTTTTTTTTTTGATCTTTCTTTATTCTATATATCTTTCTTTCCTTCTTATTCCGTGGCTGGTTGTGTGGCTGTCTAGCTAATCCCTGGTGTCCTCCTTTCCTTCTTTCCTTGCTCTCACTTTCTTCCCTAGATTTTTCCTTTTTTTTTACTTTCTCTGCCTACAAGCCCTGAATATTTTTCTTCTGTGTTACTATTGGCCATTCTTATCTTTATTAGACCAATCAGGTGTTTTAGGCAGGCTAGGGAACACAGTTTTACAGAGTTAAACAAATGCAGCATAAAAGAAAGAAATATATGATTGCATAATTAAACAAATATTCCACATCATAGATCAGTGTAACACATCTTAAAGTAATATTTTACAAAAAACATGCATTTTTTAAAAATCAAATTGTTGACTGAACTGGAAAAATGTGGGTCAAAAAAGTATAATTGAAATGGATATTTTCTTAGTCTTCCTCTGTTCAAAAGTAACATATGAAAATGTTTGAGTCTAAAATAATACCTAAACAAAGCAGAAAAAATCTTAGAGATTAGAAGTAAAAACATGTTTATAGTATATTTTGTAGGTCTGTTTATTAATGCAACAAAAACCTCATCCTTAATGATAATTATTTGAGATGTTATTTGGCACAGACATGGAGCAAGCTCAAGACATACATGCTAGACTTCTGTTTTCACCTTCTGTAACCTTAGGGTGAGATGTTTATCGCTCTTGGCTCAGTGTGGGGAAGTTACAACTTCTGATTGCTTTTATGGTGTAAACCTATTGAAATGCTAAGGAAAGAGAAACACAGAATATAAATAAACTAAAAGGAGCCATTGTGTATCCTAAGAATAGGGACAGTTGAGCGCCCCCTGGATGTGGATGAAATCAGGGGTGTGTACTGGCAGAGGAAGGAGCAGGAGGCATTGTAGTACACTTGAGCTTGACTTCAGCTCCAGATTTCTGAAGATCCTTGAGTGATGAACATTATTCCCTGAGTGTCCTAAGCTTGCAAAGGTCAACTTGAAATGAAGGAGGAGCTGATACAATTTATTAGATAGAAATGATTCTGATGTTTGTCCTGACTTATATAGGAGTTATGAATGAGCCACATACTAACTGCCTAGGATTAAAAAAAATTATTTATGTTTTGATTCAATATTCTGTTTGTGTAGTTCACAATTCAAAACATTTATCTCTTTTATGTCTAATATTTTATGTGTCATCCTTGTCCCTCTAAACTCAATACAACCACTGGATTACTCTCTAGTCATGAATGGAAGTTACTTCTCTGCATTGTTGTTGTTTTGTTTGTTTGTTTTTGTTACAAAAAGAATGCTCAGCTGGGCAACTCAGCAGAGTTGACCTTGTAGAAAGGGGCATGGGTGAGCCAGCCCTGGGGGTGTGAGAGGGTCATAGCTGGTATAGACTTCTGTGGTGTGGTGGTAGGGGCAAGGAAAGAAGCCTTTCTTTCCCCTTACCGGTATGTTTTCCAGCTGGTGAAGGGGTTGACCTGTTGGGAGCAGTGAAACCCGAGATCCTGAATTTCTTGTAAACAACTTGTTTTCCCCTGGTCTGAGTGCCTACAGCTGCTGTGAGCACGAGACCCTCAGGAGTTCCTGATGGCAGGGGAATGGTTTCTGGTGTGTTTGGCTGGGACTCGGCTATCCCTATATAAGCTGCCCATGAACACAATAAAGGGGGAGGGGCATTCTTGGGGCATTCTGGCATCAAGGATAACATGTGTCTCTCTCTGTCTCTGTGTCTTTGTGTGTTTCAATCTCCAGCCCCTTGCCCAGTTCACGAACTGTATGGCGGCGCATAGAGCACAGATGGGCGTTGTGCACTACATTGACCCTTGTTTTTTACCAGTTGCAACAGTCAGGAAAGCAGACCCTGCACCTTGTCTGGGCAGCAGAGCTGACACTGTTAACAGGGTGGGGGCAAAAACACACAGGTGAGTCGTCATAGAACATGAGTATAGGAGATATTGACCTGTTCCTCGTCTACCATATGGTGATATGGATGAAAGAGATGCTCCCCCATACCGCTCTGCCTGAGGCATGTAGGAGAGCTGGCCCTGAGGTCATAAGAATAGGAGAGCTTCTCTGGCCCCTCACCAACTACAGCACTCAGGAGAGCAAGCCCTGCACCAGGTTGGTGGAGGTATGGGTGAGCCAGACCCAAGTTGTGAGTACGGCAGAGCTATCTCTACTACTTGTCTGTCATGGGGTGGTGTCGGTGGGGAGAGAGGCTTGTTTTACCCCTATGACAGACAAGGGAGCTGCCCCTGCCCTTTACTAGTTGCAACAGGTGGGAAAATGAATCCTGCACCTCTCCTGGGCAGCATAATAGAGCTAACCCTGCTGGCAGAGGTGTGGGTAAGCCAACCCTGATGTTGTGAACACGGTGATCTGGCCCCTCTCCTCATCTGTGACATGGTGCTGTGGGCAAGGAAGAGATGCCCTCCCCCAGGCCTCACCTCCTGTGGCAGGTAGGAGAGCTGGTCCTGAGGTCAGAAGAGCTTGAGAGCTGTCCCTGCCCCTCACTAGTTACAGGGCTGAGAAGAGTGGCCCCTATACCTCCCATGAACAGTACAGTAGAGCTGGTCCTGAGGGTAAAAGTGTGGGAGAGTCAACCCTGAGGCATGAAAGCAGGAGAACCACCTTCTCCCTTTGCTCTTTCTTTTAAGAGGGGAACCAGCCAGGACAATGCAGGAGAACTCACTCTATTGATGAAGACAGGCGAGAGCTGACTCGCTGACCAACCCTGAAACTATCCAGGCTCAGAACCAGGGTTATGAGTTGACCTACCATCTCCCACCCAACATCCACCCCATCTGTGATCTGCTGAGCACATGAAGGGGTCAGTCCTGCAGAACCAAAGATGCAGGATCTTTACAACACAGGGAAAAACAGGATATCCAAGAGAAGTTTAAGTGAGGACTAGGGGTGACAGTGTAGCAGAAACCAAAGGCCTCGAAAAAGACCAATGACACTTTCAATAAACACTTGCACATAAAGATATAAGGATAAAAGAGTAAACTGCATGACTCACCATTTTACACAATAGCTTCCCTGATGAGATTTCACCTTATTTTTTTTCTATCTTAAATTTTATTCTATTTTATTTTGGGGGAGAGGTTGCAAGGGCAGAGGCAGATACAAAGGGATGGGATATGAATACAATCACAATGCATGATGTGAATGACACAAAGAATAAATAAAAAAGTTCAATGACAGAAATAAGAAAGCAACATAATTTTGTCCATTCATCCACTCATTTACTACATTGAAGAGAATGGGCTATGCCTGCTCTGAGTTAATCCAAATTGTGCAGGCTATAAACTTGAAGCAGAACTTCACCTTGAATGACTCCACTTTAGAAAGCAAAGATTTTGACCCAAGTTACTTTGGTTTGGGTACATGTGCCAAGAAAGAATGGCTTTTTATTTTGTTAACACACATAAACAATCACCATCTGCCAGAACTTCTGAACAAACAAAATATTAAATATTACATATGGTGATAAATAACGGTACATAGAAATAGATCAAATCAACTCTGACACATGGGTTTATCTATGATAAAAAAAGACCTTGAGCTCTAATGTGGTGCATGATGACAAGTTACCGGTCACTTGTTATTAGCCTCATCCAGGGAAATTGGTCTAGAAAAGAACTCTTGTCTCTGACCCCAGGTTGAAGCTTGAGTGCCCTGCTTGTGAGAAGTTGTCTACTTCAAATCAACCCTTTAATGGGATGTCACCTGGATGGACGTGTAATTTATAGCACTATGGTTCAATCAGACTTCTCGCCTGGGCCTCAGAGATTTTCACCTATGCTTGTATCAGTGTTTCCTTGGCTTTCAAGGTGCCTTCTCTGACTCCAATTTCTGTAGCCTCTACCCATCTGTAATCTGCAGTTTACTAGATTATTATGAGAATTGTACTGCATATCTGAAAGCTGATATTAGAAAATAAGACAGGAATAAAACAACCTGATTGCCAACAGGCAGTTATCAAGCAAAATCATGACATTTGGAGAATTTCCACCAACAAAACTGACACAGATTTTAATATATTAATTATTTGATGAGATGTAACATTTTGAAACAGAAATATGTTATCTGTGCTTATGCACAAGACAGTCACAACACAGATTTGCTCATCCATCTGTCCATCCATCTCTGTTTATCCATTTATCTGTATACTAACATTTTCATCTATATGCTCTCACTACACAAACCTTTCTCCAAAACTATACTTTGGTTTGCACATTTATACAATTCTATGTAATATTTCTCACTAATTATTCCACAGGATGAGATAAGAATCTCTTATAGTGTGTTTTTCATCAATTGTACAGATAAGCAAAATCTTTATTAGTAGAAAACTGAATTTTATAATATTTTGTTGCTATAAGAAATTCTAAAGTTTAAATTTATGCTTTCATTATTTTCGAATACTGCAACTGTAATTGTGAGAAATCCCAGAAGTGACTTTTAACTAAAAATTTATGAGTGAATTTTACACCATCTAATAAAGACAAATTGTCCCAATTTTGGACATTTTTACCTTTAACAGAGAAATGGTTAGCTCTGTGTACTTTTTAATTATCATTTAAATTATTGTGGTTGAATCTAGTATAATTTCAAATATGGAAAAATAGTTCCTTTTTATGCATCACAGTTTGGCCCATCAGTTAGCCTTTTTCTATATTATAGCATAAAATATTATTTCCAGGATTTTACATCTTTGTGTTACTTACAATAATTTTATGGTGAAAAAAACTTCATTTAAAGTCATTCTTATAACCTGAAGGCTTCTTTAGCTCATGGGCCCTTTGGAATTTTTACCTCCAGTAATCAACTCAAAATTCGGAGCATTTTCTTTTTAATAATTTCTTTTTTTTAACCTTTATATCTTCTTGGTTGTCCCCTTCTATGTTTCCAACATGTATTTCAGAAGTTGATATGTTGATGCTTTTATTCCTCTTCAATATTTTCCTTTACTATTATGACAGCTTTATTGTTATTCAGACTTATTTTTCACTCTTGAGACTTCTCTGTTAATTCCTCTGGTTCTCTTGCCATCCCTTCCTCTTTCTGCTATCTAGAATGCTTTTTGTTACAGTTTATCCCTGATAGTGATTTATTACTAGCGGTAATGGTTTTATAACTCAAGTCCTCATGGCAGCAGAGCAGACTCTTTATTACTGATCCCTCTCCGTGGTGAGTTTTTAAGCCAACTTTATACTATATCCAGGGACTTAAGTCCCTCCAAAATCTTTGTTCCATCATATTTAACAGATGACTTTCATTATACAGGTTGCCTGAGGTCATTTTAAGGCTATCACATTTCATTCAAGACTCCTGTAATTCCAGATAAATGAAGGAGGCAAAACAAAACAACAACAACAAAAAATTCAGTCAGGATCTCTTGTAGACCAAGATGGCTTCAAACTTTTGAGGTAAATGACCTTGAATTTTTGATCCCTCTATCTGTACCTTCCAAGTACTGGGATTACAGGCATGAACCACCATGCCTGATTTTATGTGGTGCTTAGGATGGAGGCCAAGATATCTTTCATTCCATTCAGACACTCCACTGGCTTAGTTACGGCTCCATTCCATAAAATATGTCCCTTTAATTGACATACCCTTGCTTTCTGAGTACTTTCCTTTATGCCACACTCATAAGTTTCATAGAGTCCCTTTGGCTATTTATGTTTCACATCATAAACCTAATCTGAGGAATAGTTGGTAACATGGTTTTTAATAGGTATAGTCTATCTATTGACAAAACCCTGTGATACTATTAGTTTAAAACAAGGGAATCATGCATATGAGATAGGTAAGAAGCAGCCTATGCAAAAACATACTGCATATGACTATTAATGATGTTTATGTGCCAGGTAGGGACCCTTTGTATTGTCACAGCCATCTTCAAAACAACCATAAAAAATAGGAACAGTTAATAATCAGTCTCACACAGAGTGAGCAAGAATGGGCTCAAAACTTCAAGCAATTCATCCAAACTCTAAGGCGTACTGAGAGGGAAGCTTTGAAATTGATCTTGACTGTGATAACTCTTTTCTCTTTTATTCAAGTGATGAATACTCTTCACCTCTGTGGTTGAAAGCATGAGAAACACACTCCACTTCTGTGGTTTACAGCACTAGGAATAAATATCCTTTTTTCTTTCACTTCAAACCACAATGTCATAAATCTGTCAAAACCTCCTAATGGTATATAAAATACTAACCTAAGTATTTGTACTCATATTATATAGAATAGTCCATGTAAAATCTCATGTATTTCTCATATTATTTCATCTGAAATTAATGACAGATAACAACACTATTTTTGTTTGTATGTTAGAAGCCATACTTTGTAAAGTGAGTCAAGTCACAGAATTACAGATAGCTCTTGATATTTTTTAATCTTTTGGCTCTTTGTGTGTCAAGACAAAATTATATATATTAAAGAAATAGAATGTGATATTTTTATGTATATGCACAATTCAAAAACAGTTATCAACATTAAACAAGCCAACATAACTACTACTTCACTAGATACCTTTCTGGGTTTGAGGAGACTTATCTACTCTCTAAAAATTTCAGATTTATAAGGGAAAAGAATTAACTGTGGCCATGGAACTATGTGTTTGGCCTTCATAACTTACTATTTTTAATCACCAAGTCCCCAAGCAACAGCCAGTCTTAATTTTCTTTCTTGATGATGACTTCAGTGTATTAGTCCTTGTTGTCGTTCTTCAAAAGCCTTCCTGATGCCTGGGTTGGCTCTCCTCTTGAGCTTTTCAAAAAAAAGTTTACACCTTTACATCATATTTCTACTATGAATGGACTTAGGACAGTGTCTGGGATGCTAAAATCAGGAAAAAATGTCTAGGTTTGTGTTTAGAGTTTGGCTGGGATGTAGCACAGCTTTCTTCTGGTCTAATTCACACTAGGACCTTCACTTCTACCTAAACATAACGTGTCACCCTTATTGTCTTCATTTACATCAGTATGCTGGCTTCTAAACTCTCACAGGAATTATTCTTAAGTCCTGCTTATGAATTTTTCTAGTCTGTATCTCCCAATTTGTTCAAATTCAATCTTTCCTTGGTTAAGTTTGAAAAGTCTCTGAACCAGATGGTCAACTATATTCACAAAAATCATAAAAGTTCTTGTTAATATATTTTGCATTAGATATTTTGTATAGGTGTGACAAACTATCTTGTTATGGGAAATAAACTTGGAGGAGGAAAGGTATATTTTCCCTTGGGGTTTCTGAGTTTTCACACTGTTCTTATTTGATTTTTGTAGCTTTGAGGAAATACACTAGCCAATAAATGAATAAAAATGGAGAAGGGGTTTACTTGGTTTATAATTTCTGAGTGGGAGTAAAGGCTAAAAGTCAAACTGCTAGTCATATTAAATGTATAGTCAGGAGTAGAGAAAAATGAATGCAGCCATACTGCTTGCTTGCTGCTTCCGATCAGCTGAATTGTATTCCTGTTATATAACTCTGAGTCTGGTCTATGAAATGGTATTGCACACAGTAAGTTGTCTTCTACATCAATTAACAATCAAGACAATGCTCTATATAAATGCTGACAGGCCAATCTAATCTAAATAATTCTTCACTGGAATTCTGCCCTCAAATAACTCAAAGTTGCATCAACTTGGTACTGAAATTAACCAGCCTACATATTCTGGCTGGCTCCGTGGGAAGGTGGCAGTCCATCATGGTAGACTGTCCTGGCAAAAGTAAAACATCTTACCTCATGTTATATCTGGAGATAAGACAAAAGCAAGAGGTACTACTCCACTTCCCTGAACTAGCAGTCTATGCAGGTAGTGATCCATCAATAGATAATCCACTGATGAAGCTAGTTAGCATCATCATGACACACTAGCTTCTCTAAAGCTCACAAAATGGTAACCTAACCTTTATCATGAATTTTGTGAGAACTTTTATAGTTTCAAACTATATCAAGGTAATAGGCTTTATTGCCGAAGCAAAATATGGAATAGTTTTTCTTTCTCTAATGTAATACTGTTGAAGTATCACAACGTCTCCTTTTTGATTACATTTCTTTTGATGATGCTGGTCCAAGTATAAGTTTTCTGTTTTTCTGATTTCAGACTAAAATAGTTATGCCACCATTCATGGTAATTCTCACAATCAGCTGTCAACGCTATGGTTCCTAAAAGTCAATTGTGTCCAAAGAATATGGAATTAATTCTACTTTTATTTGTCCTAGAGATGTTTGTACCTTTATTTAATTAAACTCTAAGGGATGCTAGGAAGCATCTGGCTTTAACCTTTTCATTATTGAGCTCCTTACTCCTGAGTGATTCTCTCTTTTGAAAGTAGACTATATGTTCTTCTCATATATGTATGAGCATTTAAGACTCAACACCATTTACTGCTTAGCCTTCTCTTCACTGAGTCTTTTAATAAGCCTCACCACTCATCAAAACTCAAGGATTTAAAGTTTGTAAAGTGACAAAATTGTTGAGTTGCTGTTATTTATGATTTTATAGGCATTAATAATGTCATAGCTTTAAGGAGACACACAATAAAAACATCCACTAAATTCACTTTTTCAATCTTTTTAAGTATAGAAGCCTTGTCTCTAAACTTCAGAGTTGAATTTCTTGTCTTAGTACATGGGTTCAAACGAGTACAGAAATGAGTGCTTATTTTTCCCCTAACTTTCATTGAGAAAAAACAGACAAATAGTCAGAAGACAGACAGACAGACACACACAAACACAAACACACACAAACACACACACATACAGAGAGAGAGAGAAGAGAGAGAGAGAGAGAGAGAGAGAGAGAGAGAGAGAGAGAGAGAGAGAGAAGACACATAAGACCTTAGCAAATATAAGGGAGGTTATCAGTACTGCTCACAACAGAATTTTACTGAGAAAACTAGGTCAAATTTTCTATAGTTTAGGGTTTCTCTCAAATGCTTAGCTACACAAGGCAAATCTTATATCAACTCCACATAGAGATTGAAATGAACATAGAAAGTTATATGATAAGAAAAGCAAAGGAACCTCTTTGGAGATGTGTGTGCACTGACATTAGAGAAGTATATTTCACTTGCAATACTGAGGACAAGATTGTAAATCACAGTGAGGTTGAGATTGCTATCTTTCATGGTCAAGGAACATTCAAACATTAAATATAGCTTTCAATTTGATACTTTCAAATATGGATTTCTTCTTTCCCATAGAAACTCTTCTTTTTTACTTTAGAGAGTACACAAATCCAGATAAGTTAGGATTTTATGCATTTGTGAATCGAATGTGCCACAAGCCTTGAGACCTGTCCATTCTCATCCTGATTCTCTCTTCAATCTAGTGGATGTAGCACCTTACCCTAAAACTCTGCCTGGCTAGGTAGGGGTGATGATGTTTCACTAAATTCATAACTTCAATAGAAGATATAATATTTTAATAAACTTTAGGAGATGTCTGGGATTTTTCAGAAAGAAAAGCCCAGAGGAGAGAAACTCACTATTGGAAAGCCACTGAATGTTGAAGATAAAGTGTGTGTGTGTGTGCGAGTGTGTGTGTGTGTGAGAGAGAGAGAGAGAGAGAGAGAGAGAGACAGAGAGACAGAGAGACAGAGAGACAGAGAGAGAGAGAGAGAGAGAGAGAGAGAGAGAGAGAGAGAGAGCAGAAAGGAAGGAAGGAAGGAAGGAAGGAAGGAAGGAAGGAAGGAAGGAAGGAAGGAAGGAAGGAAGGAAGGAGTATCAGGTGACTCACTGGAATGCTGGGATTCTGCTTACATGCCCAAGTAGGAGAGCTATGACAACCCCAAACACTTCATATCGTGCATAGTGTTTAATCCTACAGGAATTTACCTTCTTTTTTTTATGTCCTTATTTTTTTAATTAATTAATTTATTTATTAAAGATTTCTGCCTCCTCCCCACCTCCGCCTCCCATTTCCCTCCCCCTCCCCCAGTCAACCCCCCCCCAGCAGCCCAAAGAGCAGTCAGGGTTCCCTGCCCTGTGGGAAGTCCAAGGACCTCCCACCTCCTTCTATGTCTAGTAAGGTGAGTATCCAAACAGCCTAGGCTCCCACAAAGCCAGTACGTGCAGTAGGATCAAAACCCAGTGCCAGTGTTCTTGACTTAACATAACTAATATATTTCCACAAGTATTATAACATATTTTAAGATGTATCTAATTCTGAAGCCTTCTATTCTAACTATAATTTCTCACTTCTGATGTTTTTCATACTACTGTAAGAACTATGGAAAATGTTATTTCAGGAATTGAGTTAAAATGCATTTGACATAACACTCAAATATTAAAGCACATACACATAGCATGTGTTAACTTAAAACTTTGAAGACAATTTTATCAATCTTTATTGATTTGAACAGTTTAAAATCTAAGTGTACAAAAGCTGTCTAAGTGTACATTGATAGTAATTACCGATGTGTGGAATGCTGAATAAAATATTTATAAGATAAAGCATGAATTCGGTGCAATAGAAGTGTATAATAAGTACATACAACTTGCTTAAATTTATGATAGTGATGATAAGTAAATATTAATCCTTAATTCTAGATTTATTTAACCATAAGTTGATAAATGAAAAGGGTCCTTCAGTCCATAATAAAATGGGAGAAAGCAGTGAAGAAATTATCAAGAACAAGTTGAGATGGATGAGTGTGTTTGAAACAAAGTAATAGCAATAAGGCAATCTATTAAACTATCAACTGCCCTTAAAAATTAAAGAGAACCTTACAATTGAATTCAAAGCATACCTTTGAAATGCTATTATACCTGTTCAAGAAAAGCAGTTATCTGAACAATTTTTAAAGGTCAAAAGATTTATTCAGAAATAGGTTGGTGAGAATGAAGGTGGCAGGAAGCTAGACTGACCTGCAAAGGCGATGTGCCAACCTCTTGTCCCTCAGTGCTAACTTGTGACTCCTGTCACTTCAGGGTTATCAACATGCTCCCTGTTTTCAGAAGGTTGCAGAACAGAATGAGGGTCAGCACTTCTAGCAAAGTATTTCTATTTTTTACATAACACGAAAAAGTAACAAGTAATCAAATTGCTAAATATCGACATTCTTTCAGAAGAAAATTTAAAATTATAACATGTCTTTCACTATGTGATTTTTTTTCACTCTTTGTTACAAAGCATGTTACAAAGTTATTAGAGTGATGAATACCTTATGTGTCAATAATGCTAATGCAGGAGAAAAAGAAGGACAATAGATGTGACAATCAGCAAAGGAGACTGAGATACTGGAGACAATAAGACACTGCCTCATTTAGCATCTGACATACAGAAGGCTATTCTTAAAATATGCTCTGTAAATTGCTATTCAACCATTTAGCCTTCCACATTGCTCTCGAGCAAAGCACTAGTTTAGAAAAAAAAAAAAAAACAACAACAAAAAAACCCAAAAAACCTAAGACACAAATGGGCTGTTTGTCCTTTTCCACGCAGTTATAAGATCTGTGTATCCAGGTCATTTTTCTTTAGGACTTTGACCACTTTATCATAAAATAATTAATAACAATAAAGCCAAATCTGTAAGTAAAAGTACAATAGAAAAACACAATGCTAGAATAAATATGTATCTTCCCAGAGCTATGCTGCTTACTAAGAAGAGAAACTGACATTGTATTTCCACAGTATCAGAATCATTATGTAGAAAACACACTTAGGTTTCAATTTTTCTTTAATTTATGTTTGCTGTTTTAAAAACAAAGGGCCTACATATGAGGGAATTGCTACTATAATGTAAGCTGTTTCTTCATTTCTTGGCCACTCACACGAATAATCACATAAAACCTGCATTAATAACAACACTGTTTGGCAGATAGGTTAGACATATTCCTAGCTAGCCCTTACTCTTAATCTAACCCATTTCTATGAATCTGTATATCAGCATGTGGCTATGGCCTCCCAGTAAGTGTCTGGCGTCTTTCTCCGTAAGCAGCTGCATGGCATCTCCCTGACTCCACCTACTCTTTCTATATATCTTTGTTCAGATTTCCCACCTGGCTCTACTCTGCTAAGCCATTGGCCAAAGTAGTTCTTTATTAACCAATGGTAATAAAAAATATTCATATATGAGGTGAATCCCGCATCAACTGAACACCCCAGCGGCATTTAATTGATTCAACAAATGTCAGCAGGAATTGAAGGGTGAGTTATTTTGCATTTTAATAGCTAATGCCTTTGTATGTTAGCTGTATTAAAATGTGAAAGTAAATATTTACATTAAACACATATCAATTTGAGGAGAGCTCAAAATCATAATGCTATATGTTGACTGTCTTAACTTCTGGATGTTAGGTCTATAAAATTAAGTCATAGATATTGATATTGAGATGTGAATAAAACTGAGATTTAAAAGAGCTCAGTTAGCTGAAACTAAATAGAGTTGCTTAGTCATGTGTATGTATCAATTTTTTTGAAAGGCCGCTGAGGGTTGCAGGGCTTCTAGACTGACCATTTCTTCTAGACTTGTCTGATGAAGAGGTCTAGGAAATATACTAAAGAAACATTTGCAGAACACTCATGTTATTTGTTTTCTAAATCAATATTAAATGTATAGACTGCTTAATTTGAAATCATATCTATATTTTCATTTACTACTAAATTTTTATATATGTAATTATGTTTTGTAATCCATTATCTATCTTCTATCTATCTATCTGTCTGTCTGTCTGTCTGTCTGTCTGTCTGTCTGCCTGCCTGTCTGTCTGTCTATCATCTATCTATCATCTATATCTATATCTATATATTATCTATCTCTCTTATCTATTTATCATCTATCTATCTACCTATATCTGGCTATCATCCATCTATCTTCTATCTATCAATCTATTATCTATATCTATCTATCTATCTATCTATCTATCAATCATCTATCTATCTATCTATCTATCTATCTATTATCTATCTGTCTTATCTATTTATCATCTATCTACATATATCTGTCTATCATCCATCTATTTGTATCTATTATCTATCTGGTTATCTATATAATATATATTTCAAGATATAATATCAATAAGGAAATATATGTATGCACACATGTAAAACTAATATCTCTTCATTTCCCCTTACTTTTTAGGAAATAGTTTTCCAGCTAAACACAGTTTATTTACTATATGCTTTATAAGACAACCTAGGGAAGAAAGAGGTAGGGTAAAGCTTACATGGTACTATATTCCTATAATCCTAGAAAATTTCATTAGAAGACTGAAGTGGAAAGATTTCTTGTTTCATTACAGTATAAGTTATATACTGAAACCTTGACAATATGGGAAATGTAACAAATAAGAAAAATTATGCTAAATTTAATTAAAAACATCTTATTACTCAAAATTTAAAATCTTTGTTATTTATTAGAATTTTTAAGACCCAATCGGTAATTTTTTGATTTTATATATCATTCAGAAAATGCTATATAATATTATTCAAAAATTGCATATAATGTCATTCAGAAAACATTTTACCTGTTTTGTGGTGTGTACATCTCTTCAAATAATGAGGTATGACGATATATTCACTACTTGTCATGTTGCTGTGATAAAATGCCTGAGAAAGTCCACTTAAAGAAAGAAGAGATTGTTTTGACTTTGTTTCAGAAGATCTAGTCCATCATGTCATGGAATTGTTGGCAGGAGGACACAGGGTTAATTATCACATTTCATAAAGTCAGGAAGAAAAATTAGATGGAATGCTTCCATTCATATTTATAGTTGATCTGCTCGTCTCAACTCAATTAGCAAAAACTAATTATTCATTGGCATGCCCAGAAGCTTATGTTAAAGTGATTCTAAATCCTTGAGTTTGCTTCAGTGAATAATTGAAAGTAAGGATACATGTACAAGACTCTTTATTGCATAAAAAGATTTCTACTGCAGATCTCAATAGAAGGAGAGAAAAAAAATGGCTTCATGAAGGAAGAAGACTGGAGCTTAAGTGGAATTGTGTGTTCTACAGAGTACAGAGAAAAGATACAGATGGGAAATATAGGACAAGTATTTCCTGAGACCAAGGAAGGACCTAAATGTTTTAATCTGAAGATAACATTTTTTAACAATTACTAAGAGTGTATTCTATGTCCCGGAGGGCAGAGGCCAAGATATCAGTTAATATATGGTAGCCATTGCAGGAGAAGCCTGAGGAACTGGATCTTGGGTAACCTGCATTTGAGCATACCCAACAACATCACTCAAGCTTGACCACATGGATTATGCTACTCTTTTACTTGATTGTTTGAGAGACTCTTGCGAGGAAATATATAAAAATGATGAAATAGTGCACAGAAAATACTTCAAAATACTTATTAGAAATTAAGGCAGAAGAAAGAGGAAATAGAGCACACAAAGCTGAAGGAATAAGATAAAGTGGAAGAAGCAAAGAGAAAGGAATCAATGGAGGTGTACAGTATATAGCCAGCAGAATTTGATTTTTCACTAATCAGAATTGTCACACTTCTTTTTGGAGCATACATTTCATTTCTTTTAAAGTTGTGTGTATCCTCTGTTTCTTTTTTTCAAAGTGTGCTATCACTAGCATTGTTTAGAATTGCAAGTCTGTGGTAAAAATTAAATGTGAAAGAAATGAACAGGTTTAAACTCTTTACTTATCTATAGGTGCATCCCTTTACTGTCTAATACAAGGCATGAATGCCTTTAGTTTTGATCATTTTAGGAAACCATTAAATGGTGATGGGTATAAGAGCAGAAAACAAAGTTGGGAAAGGAGTGAAGAACAAGAAGTCAGTTGCTGTGTTCCCCAGATTTTCCACTAGGCTAGTCATTAGTGTGACCATTGCTGGTGGGTCACAGGAAGAAATAAGCTATGATTATTGAATCCATTCTCGATGACAGCAATAACCATTGTGGAAATTTGTTGCAAAGACAGCACTTTGGTTAATGATGCCTCACCTGAGCATTTGAAAGCTACCATTTCCAGCTTACGACATTCTCTGCTCTAGCAGTGTCCTAAACCAATTAGGCACAACAGCTTCTTTGTCTTGAAGGCAATTCTGGAGGTTTCCTGAGTGTTTCTTAGTTGGAGCTGACAGTATGAGCTCCATGATAGTCCATGATTGTTCTTGTATTACACTTGTATTTAGGCTTTTATCTTAACCTACTGCCTTCGACCTAAGTCTCTTCTCGGGAGTATGCTCCATTATATAATCCATGTGGTTATCAGTCAGGGGAGTAGTAAAATAGATTGAAGAGCTTGTCAAAATGAGTCTTCCCTTTAGTAACTAGGAACTACAAGAAAGTAAGCATCAGGAAAGTTCTGTAAATATGAAAAATAAGGAAGGGTATTTGGGTCAGTAAGATGAATCACTAGGTAAAAGAACACATGACCAACTCAGACTCCCTAACTTTAGTCCTTGGACCCCCACATGGCAAAGGAGAAAACAAACATCAGTAGGCTATCCACTAACTTCAACATAACACCCCTAATGAATAAATAAAATCTAATAAGATGATGAAGAAGGCCCCAAGGTAATAAAAGCCAGACTGGGGAAATGTAAGTAGCACTTACATTTCTCTCAGAGGATCCTGCAAAAATGTGCTCAAATTAGTAAGCAAAATCGTACTCTAAAAATATTGTTAATAAATCATATGTGATACAAAGAAAGATACTTGACACCAAAATGTCTGAATTCAGATAGGAAATTAATTCCTTAAAACCCACAATTAAGTTTTTTTGAGTCTGCTGGGAGGATCTACATTACACATTTCAGTCCAACTTAAAATATTATTCTACTGACTTTTCCTGTCAAGTCATCTCTTCTTTTCACATTATAATCATGTATTTACCTCCCATTTCCACTAAAATGTCTTTTGCAATTCCACTCACCAGCAGCATACAAATCAATTAATGTGTGCAGAATTTTTCTCTTTCATTTTTAAAAACATCTAAATGCTAAAATCAGAAGAAGAAGAAGAAGAAGAAGAAGAAGAAGAAGAAGAAGAAGAAGAAGAAGAAGAAGAAGAGGAGGAGGAGAGGGGGTTATGGAATGATGGGGTAGAAATTTTGGTATTGCTAAAATTATAAATATACTAATAAGTTGATATTAATAAACAGTTTTATTTTCAAAGGTTTGGTATAAACTTAGTTGTTAATATATGTCATCAGCATGGTGCAGAATTTTCCCTCTCACAGCAATTATTATATTTGAGATATTTTTGTCTAGGGGAAGAGAAACCAGCCTAGAAAGCATCCACAAGCAACATGCTTTAATTAATCATTTACTGGATGAAGCATTATGAATCAAAGGTAAAACCTAATTTCTAGTTCAATTTTTTATTTAATGTCATGAAACTGGGAGAATTATTTAATCTTTTGTATAGCAGATAACTACCTAGTGATCAGAAAGAATACCTTTCCATATGCTTTACTGTGCATTAATGACATTAAAATAAATTGATACGTAAAGGAGATAAAAGTCAACCATTGTATTAAAGTTTATCTCTTGGGAATGTGATATAAAATTACTTATATTTACTTATAATTGAAGAAATGTCTTTTGTTTCTTCTTTTAAATATTGTTTACTTATGAATTTCTTTATTCACCTGAACTTTCTCTTACCAGTGGCACTGGCAGAATCAATGATTTTCACAAAAGAGTAATATTTTTTTTCAACCCGTCTATGTCAAATATCAATTACAAATTTATTTCTGAAAGAATATGCTTTATAGTTGTGACATTAAGTTACAAAAAAGCTTTTATAACAGTTTAGGGTTCATTAAGTTCTGAGGTTAAGCTAACTCCAATTCAAAAAAATTTAAACAATTTGAATTATATGAATTTTCTTTGTACAGTAACTTCAAAGATTAAGGGAAATTGACAGCTAATAGTATTATACCCTTTCAAAGTGGTTCAAATGAATCCAATTTCAGTTAGAAAAAAAATATAAAGTAAGATGCTTGCTCTCTTGATGATAGTGTCTTTATAGCTATCACATTGCGGTAATTTAAACCAATACAAAGGAAAAGAGAAAAGTAGGATTATACTGCTCTTTAAAATAATGGGAAATTGATGGTGTCACATTGGATTCTGTTTTGGGGATACTTTAGTCAAAGTTCACTTGAGATGTAATGGAGGCTGAGACAGCCTTCCAAAGAGGACTGACCCAGAATAATCATAACACATGGAAATGGCAATTTAAATATCCAGAAGCAACCATGGAAGGAAATTTCAAATCTAAATATGATTAGAGATCAGGCAGCAGAAGACAAAGAAATATAAAAATGGCAGATAGTTCTACAAACAGGAATGAAGGAGATAAAACACTACCATATTTGACATCGAACTAATTATCTTTCATAGTCATTTTGAACCTTTGATTTTAGTGACTATTACCCAATGGCATTGAGAAGTGAGGTTTCAACAGAAGTCAAATAGCGATTGCTTTCTTCTTCTCAAGGTGAAGGTCATGTTCTCCTTATGTTTTATTGGCTATTTGTATTTCTAAAGCACATGCCCAACACCAGAATTTGGTACCACCCTGATGAAAAGAACAGGCTCCAAAAATTTGAATTAATTCAGATTTTACTGTCAGATTTAATCAGTTAGTTTTTCTTTAGATAAAATGTTATATAGCAATTTCCATATTAACCATTTATATTCCAGAAGAAGATTACAGAATTAGAAAAAGTTTAATTTTTTTACTCCTCAAAATAGTATTATTTAAAAGATGAGAAAATTCTATCATGAATCTAATACTAACAAAAACTTAGAAATAGTATCTATAATATTTTCCTATCAATTCTATCATGTAGAAACAGTTAATTTCACTTAATATTTTGTTTATTTAGTTTCAGTGTTAAAACAGGATTAAACAGTGTGACAAAAAAGTCTTCAGGTGGGTGTACAATATCTCATTGAATACATTTTCTCTTGATGAAAAGAAAAATGTTATCAACACTGTATAGCTCACGTTGAACCTTAGATAAACTAGTTCAGATTTGAGAACTAAATCAGCTGGAGAAAAAGACCTGACCAAAGAGACATGTTCTTGTCTACAAATTATTTCTAAACAAACCATATGCAGCAGGAATTATAGACATATAATTTAGCAGGTATAGACTATTGATTAAGCAAGTATGACCCAAGAGAGCTTCTAAAGTCCCCTGATTTGTCTGTGGACCTATAGGACAACTGAGATATTGTGATCACAGCAACGGTGGAAATCAGACCCCTGAGAAGCCTGGAAGACCCACTCACCAGCAAAAGAAAGGCCCTCCCTTCTCATTGTTTCAGAATTGCTCTCTTCTCTAAACTAAGAATCCTGCTATTCGTGTTAGCCTCTCTTGCAAACTCTCACAAGGTGTGTGTTCTGTAAATAATTAAGTCGTTGAGATATACATCTTTTCAAAAGCTTGGAATTTCATTATCTAGTTAGCTCAATAGGTAAAAGTTGCTGCTCATAAGACTAACAACCTTAGTTTGATCTCACATGGTGGAAAAAGACAACCAACTCCTAAAAGTTGTTTTCTCCCATCCACATGGTAGTTTTTCTGTTTCTGTCTCTGTCTCTGTCTCTCTCTCTCACTATCTCTCTATCTCACACACACACACACGTGTGTGTGCACACACTCACACGTACACATGTAAATTTAAATACCAAGTTCAGAATTGCTATGATTTTGTAATTTTTATCTTTGCAGAAATATTACAAAGACTATAGACGTATCATTGTTCTAAATCCCATGTGAGTAACATGTTATTAAAAGTGTCTATTAAAATAATAAAATGAGAATCTTCAGTTGTGAGCTTTGTTGACGTTTACAGGCAAATGCATACAGTATAGATGAGATAGATTAGAATCATGTACTGTTTTGATATTTTATTCAAAATCCAAATTGTATAGTAAGTTGTTTGTTTTAAAGACATTGTAGTTTAGGTCTATGGGAGATAAAACTTTCAATATAGATGACAGAAAACAATACAAAATAAAAGTGGCATGTAAGATTCAAAATTCTTCCACTGGGATCCAAATACAAGTTTCTGTCCGTATGGGTACAATTCTAGGCACCTTGGTCAAGGCAGATAATGGTCTACTCAACAAGCTCAGGATAAAATATGGAAGTATTTTAAAATTTTCATTAAAATTCTCCTTCTAATACCTCCTTCAAAATGACATTCAGAATTCATCTCACACAGGATGTTTCCTTGACAGTTTTGGCAGACTCATCTTTGCTACTTCAAATACTGCTGTTGAGAAATGTATTTTCATTTCAATTTTACATAAGTTCTTTATAAAAGGAAAAAAAGAAAAGTAGCAGTACAGATTAGGACAAAGCAGCTCTGAGAGAGTTACTTTTGTTTGAAATTTTATATTGGAATACTAGTAACATAGTTGTACATACCTCTCCATCAGTATAAATGACAATGGGCAAACTCGTTTTACAAATCCCATTCTCATTATATGCATTTGGAGGGTGAGATGGGAAAATGTCTACATAGAATTATGCTGACATTGACATTTATTTACAAAGGGTAGGTGAATGGAAGTTCAAGTTGACCATCTTTAATAATGGTATACAAAGCTAGAGCAACAAAGAGTAAACAAATAAACCAACTAACAACAGAGATTTCATGATTCATTGAACCTGCTGCCCACACACACCAGTGGCTGGCTGATCTTTGATACAAGACAAGTCTTGTTGAAATAAACACATTTAATACCACTGTGGCAAAAACATTTGATATGAAATTTGGCTTAATAGAAGATGTGATCAATTTGGAATTCATTAGGTTTGATTAGTCAAACTGTAAAACTGGAGCATTGTGTCAGAACACAATATCCCAAATCTGAGTTTGTTACATACCATAAGGGATGAGGAAGGCATGGAGAGTGAAAACAAACTGGAACAGGAGTTCTGAAGGAGAGGTTGGCAATGCCAATGGGGTATGTTGTAGGCAACGAAGAAAACTACAAGGAAGAGGGTTTAAGAGCAACCAACCATTGTAATATTCTGTGACCTAAATTTTTCTTCAACATACTGATGATGGACTTGCTGGAGGTGTGTGTGGGATCTTGTCTGTCTTCATTTATGAATGAATATTAAGGTCATCCTGATCTACAGACTGAGTGCCAGTACAGCCAGGGCTACAAAGAAAAACCCTGATTCCAAAAGCCAAAAGAAAAATATAAAAATAAATAATGGATATTAGAAACCATTGTCCTCATAATTGTAATGTGGCAGTGGAAAGAGGGGACTTTCAGTTCTCTTCTATTCTCTTCAGGCTAAGAAACAGTGTTTGATAGAGAGTAAGTGGATGCCTTCTTTCTAAAAGAAAGTAAATCACTCTTGGGATGAGTAATCAGTCTGAAAGGAGCCTTTACAGAGACAGCATTGATCATCCTGGTCTACTCTGCCTCATGCATCTGCATTTGCCTGATGCAACTAGAAGCAAAATGCACCTTAAGTTCAGTCTCTGTGACTTTAGGAAATAGATCACGAGCTCAAAGTATTTAGGATTCAGGTAGAACACATGTGCAACAATAAACATCAAAAGGCCTGAAAACACTCTGTTCACAATGCTTCCAAAAAAAAAAGATAGAACTACAAAATTCTCAAATTGCTTTATGATGAAATCTTTGTATTCAACTTCATTTTTCACAAGCAAGTTTTGAAATTCTGTTTTAACATAAAATGTAATCCCTGTATGAAAACACAGCTTATTTTCTAAATTTGTCTTTAGGGTTAATTTGTTTGAAGGTAACAAGGATTTTTAATTTATTTTTATTATCCAAGTATTTTATATTCAGAAACCCTGTCCATTAATGTTCTCTGATTTTATAGAGATATTTATTATTGCTCTAAAATACAAACCACTTGCTTTATGTTGAATTCAATAAACTCTTTATTCATGCCCCAAGGGAAGGATCTGTATATAAACTAATCCTTTTAATGGTGTGTAGATGGTTTCTGTAAGTCATTTAGACCACATCAATGTTTAAATAATTTCTGGGGTTAAACTATTTTAGTCCTTGTGATTGAAAAGGTTGGCTTCAAAAAATTTTAAGGTCTTGTAAAAGGGAAAGAGGTTTAATGGCAACACTGCCTGAAAATTAGAATTGTTACATTAAAAAGTGAAATTTCAAAGGAAGAACTTTTTCTCACCAAGTTGATCTGAATTTTAGATTAACAAGAGGATTGGAAGTAGAATAATGCAAACAGATCTTTCATATGTTTGAAGTGGAAAGTATCGAGGATTTTACCTGGATTTTAGAGTGGTAAGAAATCAAGATGGGGCTTAATTTTCAGGGTCTGGAACTGAAATTGTGAAGAGAGGAGGCTATGAGAAAGGTCCTAGGTGGCATGCGTACTGATGCTCATTACTTTGGAGGTCTCCAGTCTGAGACACTTGGAGCACAGCCACAAACCAGAAACAGAAGGAAGATTATTTTGTCAATCATGAGCACACCACTCAAGGCCTGCTCTTAGTGGTGTTTGTTGGTAGAACTACAGCAATTTTAAATGCTAAAAAGAGAAGCTCATGAGATTGGGGCCAGACTGGTCCTCGCAACCTCACCACATTGAAAGAATAAGGGAGGTTATCTATGCTACTCACAACAGAATTTTACTGAGAAAACTAGGTCAAATTTTTCATAGTTCAGGGTTTCTCTCAAATGCTTAGCTACACAAGGCAAATCTTCTATCAATTGCACACAGAGATTCAAATGAACATAGAAAGTTATATGATAAGAAAAGTAAAGGAACCTCTTTGGAGATGTTTGTGCACTGACATTAGGGAAATATATTCCACTTGCAATACTGAGGACAAGATTGTAAATCACAGTGAGGTTGGGATTGCTATCTTTCATGGTCAAGGAACATTCAAACATAAATATAGCTTTAATTTGATCCTTTCAAATATGGCTTTCTTCTTCAGAAAGTCTGCTCTTTATTTTAGAGAGTACAAAAATCCAGGATATTTTCAGGTACGTTAGCATTTTATGCCTTGCTGAATAAAATGAGCCACTAGCCTTGAGACCTGTCCATTCTCCTCCTGATACTCTCTTCAATCTACATGGATGTAGCATCTTAACCTGAAACTCTGGCTATGTAGGGGTGATGATGTTTCACTAAATTCATAACTTCAATAAAAGATCTAATTAAGCTTAAAGAATGGAGTCAGTTATAGTCACTTTTAGGCAATAACATTTTAATAAACTTTAAGAGATGTCTGGGATTTTTCAGAAAGAAAAGCCCAGAGGAGAGAAACTCAAGTCAGTCTATTGGAAAGCCACTGAATGTTGAAGATAAAGTGTGTGTCTGTCTGTGTGTGGGGGGGTATGAAAGAGGGAGAGGGAGGAGAGAGAGAGAAAGACAGAGAGAGAGGTGGGAGCAAAGGAGAGGAGGAGGGAGGGGAAGAGGGAGAGAGAGAACGAAAGAGAAAGACACTAGTGGGGGAGAAGACTATTACTGTTCTCTAGTAGGAGACATACTGGATACAAAAGACCATGTATTAACATGTATTAGCTATGAGTCTTCTCTTTATAATTTGTATCCCTTTATCCTTTCAAGGTCCATTTTTAAAAGCGAGAAAAAGAAACTCATGAGATTGGGGCCAAATTGGTCCTCACAGCCTCACCACATTAAAAGAGTGAAAAAAAAAGGAGGGAGGAAGGGAGAGAGGGAGGGATGAAGAGAGAGAGAGAGACAGAGATAGAGACAGAGAGAGACTTTGACTTGGGATAATCAATGCACAAAAAGGCAGTTTTAGTACCTGTCCTCCAAATAATAAGAAGCTCTTCCAATATCTGCAATAGCTACAATATAATGTTGCATTTTATATATTTATATTTGTTTGGTTTTTGTTCCATAAATATATACATTTGTTACAATTGATTGTATTTCATCTTTCTTTATTTTCTTTAATCTAGATATAGTGGATAACAGCCTTCAGATTATAAGGCATGTAGCTCAGTCAAGATTCAGGAAAATACAAATAGTGGTGGAAAAATTCTTTCAGCTTATTTAATCATTTTTATGTTTTATTTATTATTTGAGAATTTCATACAACATATTTTTGTCATGTGATTTCTTCTCCCCTAACTCCTTACATATTCTGCAACTATCCATATTCTTTCTCTTTAAAACAAAACCTACCCCCAACACAGACACACACACACGCACACACACACACACTCATACATACATATGTGTACACACATGCATTCTCTCTCTCTCTCTCTCTCTCACACACACACACACACACACACACACACACATACCAAAACTTGAAGTATTATTTGTGTTGGCCACCTATCCCTTTACATAGGGCCTACCCTGAAATGAAGCTGATATAGCCAGTGTCACTGCATTGAAAAAAAAACTGAATTTGCCTCACCTAGCAACTAATAGCAGATACTACCCTATTGACTAGGTGTGGGACTTGTGCTCACTCGCCCTTCCTTCTTGCTGGGAATTTGTCTGGTCTAAGCTGGTGTGGGTATTGTGTATGCTGTTATATTTATGTGATGGAATATTATTCAGCTGATAAGGAAAATTAAATTCACAGGTAAATGGATGGAATGAGAAAGAATCATTCTGAGTAAGGTTACCAAGACCTAGAAAGATAAATGTTGAATGTTTACTAGTATATGTAGGTTGAACTTTTGTACTTTAGATACAGGTATTTCACTTAGAATATCCATACAAGTTTTATATAGCTACTAAAGAACCAGGGGGCAGAGGAGGTCTTCCAATGAAGAGAAAACAAATTAGGTTATGAAGGGATAAACATATTTTTTCTTTTAAACTTACTTAATCATATCATGTGTGTTTTTAAACTTCCAAATATATTTATTTAGATAGAAAGCTATATTTATATTGTGAATTATTAAAAATTAAAAATTTGAATAGGTGAATAATTATTTACTTTGCATGGCCACAAAAAGCCAAGACTATCTAGAACAAACAAAGTCTTGTTTCCAAGAAACAAAGTTAGTTTTAAACATTTGTTCAAACACAAAATGGAAGAGATTAAAATAAGTTTCTGAGATAGAATTTGATTTCTGTAATGCCTAATATTCCTTATCTGTTGTTCTCACAGTCTAAATCTCATAGTTTTTGACTAGAAAGAAGACTAGATTCTGTAGAGATTTGAGGTTGCAGATTTCCCTATTCTGATAATTTTATTAAATATATAAATATTTTAGAAAAGACGGGATTTTTATTGTCATTGGAATTGTTCAGATATTATTTAGACAGTCATATTGTTTGGGTAACATCACATGCGTACATAGGAAGCATTACTTCTCAATGAAAAAAATGTCACCAATTTTTAAAAATAAAGGAAATGCAGAAAATATGGATCTTCTTCAAGTAGCACATTCTCCAATTGCTGTATTTATTTTCTATTTAAAGTTATATATGTCTAAGAAAAGATCTTCAAAATTTTCACATTTTCTTTACTGGGAAAAAGCCTGTGTATTGGTTCTTTGTAATACAGCTAAAATAAAAAGTTACTTAGGTTGGTCATCTCTAAACTAGACTAACCCCGTTGCTTTGCCTTTCATCCATCTACTGTGAGTGGAACCTTGTGAGCTGTCCCCTCTCCTGCATTTTTCATCTGAGTTCTCATTTTATGCCTTTTCTGAGCAGATTATGTCTGAGATTTGAAGTCTGCCATTACTTGATAAGTACAGTAAAAACATTCCATTGCACCCTCAAGATTTAAGCATCTCTTCTGATGCTGTACCAGTCCAGCTGCCACTTGGCCCTCCCCGTACATATTTTGCATAGATAATGCATTTTCATTTTAAGAGTCATCTGTTGTTTTGATTCTCTCCTAGAGTAGTTTGATTTCCTGTCTAGTAAAATCACTGTCATTGCAGCTCTTTCTATTCTAGTTTCTGTAGCATTTGACTAGCAATAGAAGTTTGATGCTGAGACATCTTGCCACCCTTAGGATAAAAAAACAAGGATGCACATTTCCAGGCAGGAGGATATCAATCAAGCTTCCACTTATCACCGTAGAAGCCAATTTGGCAGAGCTCTGATGTTAGGATCTGCACTGACTTTGTGAGTGATTATGACGCACTGCCAGGTGTAAGCGATGCTCCTCTTGCATGATGATTGAATTTTATTCACTCTGTGCAGTTACTATATGAAAATTGTGTGTTAACTTGGACAAAATAAATTTTAAACATCATAACAAAATTTTAAAGTGAGGAAAGAGTGATTAAAGAGTGACATAAAAGGAGAAAATAAGAAGAAAAAAAGTAACCAAATAGGGAAATTGACTCAGTGCCAAATGTATGGTTCACACTGAAATCATCCTTTTAAGACAAGACAGCCTGTTGATGGACCCAATTTTGCATCAAGATGTTTCTCTGTGCATAAAGTTGTAAACATTATTCTTATGAAAATGTACTGGAGTTTTAAAGTGAAACACGCAATACATATTTATACAAATTGCTGTATGTATCACCGTGACAAATAAAGGTGTCAAGAGAAGAATGAATGGGAGGGGGACCCTCTCCCGTAGCCTGGGGAAAGTATCAGGAGTCACATCTTCAGAAGAGAGGACGCTCTCTGCTCCAGCTGCTGTCCACTGTGGATTCATCCTCATGAGGAATAGCGTTGAGACATCACATTCCATTTATGCCAGGATTTTGGCCAGGTTTATCTTATGTAGGTCTTTTAATGATTACCACAGCTGATGTAAGTTCATAAATTCAAGGTTTCTTCATTCTACATGCCAGAACAGAGTAGATGTTGCAGATATCTTGTAGCTTGCAAAGTCTATCCACTATTTTCTCTTTAAAGGGAATATATTCTTGACAACTTGTATTAAATGTTCATTTTTATAGAAAAAATTTATTGTTTCCTGTACTTCCCCATTACCAAAACCTCAGAGAAAGTACAGATGTTTATGAAGGCTAATATTAGGTTTGGCATAACCATGTCACCCAAGAGAATATTCACGTAACCAGAAGAAGTAATGAAATATAAACACAGTTTGATACATGAGCTAACCTTTAGAAATAACCATCTCTTGGCTTGTGTCTCTGTGCTCTATATTTTAGCCTGATTGAGTGATTCTTGAAGAAAAAAATCAGATATTACAAGATTTATTCCTATATTTTACTTCTCACTACAGAGATACTGTTATTTGTATATTAATGGATACATATAACTGTCTTTAAAAAACATCATTAATAAAACACCTTCTATTTTAATATATACCCATTTATAACTGATTCAAGAAGACATTAAAATGCAAGTCAATATTGAATTATAATTGTATCACAATGTATCTTAATTTTACTCTTTTATGTAGACATTGGATCAAAATGTGAAAATGGTGTGCCTTTTAGCAACTACTGATTCACTTGGTTAGTTTTAACTCAGAATCTAGTATGACAAAAAATGGACTGTTTTTACTTTAATTGTAACTTCCATTTTAGAAAAAATTATAGTGAATACAAAGCCATTTTCAAATCTAAAGTGATTTTCAAAAGTATATTTTTTAAAAAAAAGAGTTCTGGGCAAAAAGAAAATTTCTCACTAAAAATTCACTTCACTAGATTAACATTCTTTGGGATCTAGAAGTGATGACAAATGTAGAAATCTTAACACAGAAATGATGCTGAGGTACAAAGCATAAAAAGATATGTGTCTCTTAACTTCTAAAATGGCCACAAAATCTAGTGAGAGAATGGATATTGAATATTTGTATCACAGAAATGATCAATACCAAGGTGATGTATATGCTAGTTAGCCATAGTCATTTTACCATCTATGTAGATTTTAAAACATCCCTACTATGGAAAGATAAAGTATATTCTCACTTTAATTTAATATAATTAAAATTTCAGATTCTCAAAAGAAAATAAATAATCTTTTGTTCAGTTCTACCAAATAAATAACTTTCTTTTTCTATCTCAAAACAGAAATTATCTTTCTCTCGTCTAAGTTGTACAATCTTTATTCTTTTAAATACTTTTATTATTATAATAAAACTTACATAGAAATACCATTAGCATTGGATACATATAGAGCAATTTCTCAGCTTGTGTATGATTCATTTACCATGAATGAAATACAGTGGGGCCTGGGGCTGTAGTTTCATACTTACAATTACCAGTTTATGTCATTCAGCTTGTATTCATTCATTAAATTTGATGTCTAGAAAGAGCAATTAACCAGTCAATTCAAGGAGGAATTATGTTTGTGAAACCAAACATATCTAATATATATATGTATATATTACATATAAATATATTGTATATAAAACTTTATACTTTACATTTTATATATTATTATAGATAAATAGATGATAGATAGATGATGTAGATATAGAAAGATGCTGATATTTATCAATATATATAGATGAAAAAATTGCACTATATTTTAATGGAGATTTTTTTTTAACACATGTCTCTGCCTCTTTCTCATGTGCGTGTTTGCAAGTATGTATACAGATATGTATTATGCAAATATATTGTGTATGTCTATGAAATATGTGAGTTTTCTTATGCTTATGCATGCTCAAGTACTTGTGTCTATACCTGTATACAGATGCCAGAGCAAGACATTAGGAGTCTTTCTATCGGTCTCCACCTTATTATCTTGAACATGGTCTTTCACTGAGTTGTGAGGAAACTGTTGAAAACTGCCTAACACCACATCCTCTACTTTGCTCAATGTGGGGTTCAGCCACATGAGTCATGTTCAGTATTGTACAGCGATTCTAAGGATTCAGATCTAGGTCTTCATGCTTGTACATCAAGTATGTTTATTTACTGACATTCATAATATGCATAACTATAAAAGCATGTTTACTTGGAACCAAACCAATCTAAAACTAATGTAAGACATGTTTCTGTTTTTAATATGTGGCCAGCTTTTAGTTTTGAAATTGAGGAGACATAGATAAACTTCTCCCACCTGTAGTGAGAAATTGCACTGGTGAAATAGCAGCTAGAAGGGTATATACATTCAGATGATTTTTTAGCATTAAAAAAATCTCTTTATGGTTAATTTGTTATTTGGTTCTGCAACTTCATCCTTATAACTGACAAGGTTTTTGCTTGTAAAAAAAGCATCTAGCTGTTGATTTTTATTAACCCTCCAACGGAATCCCTTTGATCACTTTCATGTTGGTGGTATCTTTTCTTATACCTAAATAAATCAATATAACATGTCAGTTAATATATTGTTACTTGTGTGTGTATTTGCCAACTAATTTGTGTTTTCTTTCCTGGGGAAGACTGTTTATCCTGTTTTCAACATTACATCGTTGGATGTAGGTCTTTGTCAATTGTCTTTTTTATTAGTTCCTCATACATAGTAAGCTCAGAGTAGAAGTTAACTGAAACAATATTGAGCTATTTTGTACTGACAAGTTAGACACATTGTTTTGTTTCATACTGAACAAGCCTTGCTTCAAACTGAAATCTTAAAGATCATTATTACTCACAATATGGACAAATAGTACGGTTAGAGTTTTTTACACATTATCTTCATAAATGATTTCTGCACAACAGTGATGAAAAGTGAATAAGTTAAAAAAACAAATATTTATTTAAACTCACAGTCTCAGAGGATTCAATGCCTGCTTGTTTGAACTCCCATGCTTGAGTAGAAGAACATCATGCTCACAGGAGCCAGCACTAGAGAGTATTTGCCTCCTAATAAACAGAAGTAGAGGCTAGAGAAAAGACTAGCCCAAATAAAACTTTCCAAGACATGTTCCAAATAACTATTGTCTTGAAACATAGCCCACTCTAAGGATGCAAAACATTACAAAATGTCACCTTTAAATATGTAAATGGTCAGCAGAATCCTATGCTAAACATTTTTATACTCAGTAACATCTTACACAGTCTTACAACAGGCTTTAATTGGCTAGATTATCGCCTTTTCTTATGTCACTTGCTAGTGTCTCCAAGTAGACATTATTTTGCTAGTACATATGTGTGTGTGTGTGTGTGTGTTTGAGTACTTGTGTGTGTTCCTGTGTGTACAGTATTATTATCTGTGTTTATGTGCATTTCAAGTTCTCAACTATTTAGTCACTTAAAAAAAAATATCTTCAGGAGACTGTTTCAGCTCTTCCTTTCTAATCGTATTTGCATATCTGTCTCTCCAAAGAATAGTGTGTTCATTCCATCCTTGGCAGACTTGACCTTCTTTACCTTCCTTTATACCACTCTCGTGTCTGCTGGACATTCTTCCAAGCGCTCATCATGGCATTCTGAATAACTATTTCAGCCTGTTTTAGTCTTATATTATTATTGTGTCCTAAAGTTTTCATGTTTACATTCATGAATTCAGTCACTAATGGCTCTTAAACTCTAGTACACATCTTTATAAAAATCTTTAAAAATATATAATTAAGTGTCTGTTTGAAATGTGTACTTCTCTGCCTCATAAGCATAGCAGGAAGTCACAGCCAAACTCAATATCTTTCTTCTGCAACAGTGTTTTGGTGATGATGTCTTTTGCTTTGCATTCAATGTATGTATGTATGTATGTATGTATGTATGTATGTATGTATATATATATATATAGCGTGTATTCAATGTATATATATGTGTGTGTGTATTCAGTATGCATACACACATACATATTTTCTATTTGCATTCCTAGTCCTTTGTAAAGGTAAAACTTACTAGATTAAACCTACAGCTCTTCAATACACATATTAGCAATAATTATTATAAATTAAATAAAAAGAACCCTTGACAAAACAATTGATCTATGGTAAAAGATAAGTAAGTCATTTTAATAGCAGCTATTAGTAATTCTAATTTGCATAATTCATTTTCATAGTTTGAATTTGCACAGTGAATCACATTGTTCATTAAGCATCATTCAGGCAAAGAGTAGATGTACCAGTAGCAGCAAATGCCTTGATTGGTGTCTGCATAATTAGTAGATAACAGATCTACTTTTTATATTATTAGAAAAATGTGCATATTCTAATTATATGGATAGCATATCACTATTAAATATAATGTCTCCAAAAGGAAGGTGTCAACACACAGAGTTTTCATGTCCCATGCACGTTATCCTGGACTTTTGTGTAATGGAAAATGATGTCTAATCTCTACCTAAGCATGATGTGATTCAGTTGCACCCCAATCCTAGAGTTATTCAGAAATTGGAAGAGATTAGACTTTTACTTTTCTGTTATTAATTTAATGATTGACTTAATTTTGAAATAAGGCACTATTTATTAATGACTATATTCTGAAGAGAAATTCATCTAAAATAGGTAGTACTGTGTGTTTTTGAGTAATTTCTAGGTTGATCCAATCTAAACAAATCTTTCTGTGACCAGTGATGCTTTGCAGAACAAGGCTGGGCCTGCATCAGTCTCCTTCACACAGTCAATTCCTACTTTCTCCTTTAACTTTGCCTTTGACTTTTTCTCCTGACATAATTATTTACTCCATAACCAGATTTCTTCAATGTTATATATAAAAAAAAGTTCAAATATTTCTTAAGTCACTCCACTTCCTCTCTTCATCTCTTTTTTTCTTATCTGTTAATTGTGATACCAGTAACATACTAGAATGTTGTTTTGGATGGAAAGGAGTTAATATATTTAAATGAATTAGGAAGGTAGTGCATAGAGCATTCATCATATAAAACACTTCAAATTATTCTCTATCATTAATTCTATCATTAGTAGTAACACCAACAGAAGTGTTTATATTGATGGCATTAAAGCCTATGCTAGGAAAATGCACCTCAAACTCATTGCTGAATAAAAATCTTCATCATATATCAGTCTTAAGTGTACAGTAAGAACCCCTATTTGACTTAGTCCTAATATCATAGCCAAGAATGCAGAAGGTTGGGGGCACTTTCAGAGAGCATCACTAGAGTCTAGGCATCTGCTAGATTTTGACATATTGGTTTAGTCTGGGGTCCCAGAAAGGAAGCTGGAAGAATTCGTAAATCTACATTAAGAGTAGATGTACATATGTGATCTTACAGTTCGGGGAATTAACTCAGAGAACAAGCTTGGAGGAGTCCTTTGGGTTCTAAATGGAAAAGTTGGTGTAAGTCCAGGGTCCTGTCTTTTGCTCACCTTGTCCCTGAGAACCTTTTCATTAAGCCCCTTTCTCTGTGAAGTTTCTCTTAATAATGTATGTAATGTGCATGGTACCTGTTGAGTTGGACACTGGTTTTTATCTTCTCCCTGTGATATTTTTAAATGCAGGTCATATTATTAGGTTACTTATTCTGTTATTATTTTTTATCACACTACAAATTATAAGAACACTTGTCATGAGACATTCATCATCACAGGTCAGTATGTTTGCAAATAGGTAGCGTCTAAAACATCTCAAGGATTGTTTAAGTGGCATGTTGAAAGAGATCAAGTAGGTGCCAGAGTCTGCTTTCTGAATGACTTTGATTTGTGAACCTGAGCAAGGTCAGCTTTGAGCTAGACCTGAGGCCACAGTTTTGAACAATTATGGCTTAAGTAAGAGAAAGGAATGCAGAATCAGGGTCTCAACTCTTCCCTGATCGTGTCAATTATTAACACTTTAATGGAGGCTTTTAATAGGTTGAAACAAAGAGGACAAAATCATTGAAGCAATGTTTTGTTACTAAAATGAGTTGCAAAAAAGATAGCCTTTGGTATATCACTTGCTCCTATCCTCGTCCAGCTCATGATCAGACAGTCCTGTTGGTGAAACTTTATGTTGAAGCATCTGACATTGCTGGTAGAACAGAAAGCCTCAGTTATACTCAAATAATTACAGACAAATAAGTAATGCTGAGGGCAGGAGAAATAGTCTTGCCTATGGAAGAGCAAACCAATTACTTATACAATACTATGTGGTCATACATGAAAACATACATGTAAGTTTTTATATAAACAAGTATATTTAGGAATATATACATATGTACATATGTTCTTGTTACAATAATTGATTTAAAAGACAGTAAAGAGGTGTATTTGGGAATAATGGGAGAGGAAAGGAATGAAATAAATGATGTAATTACATTACAGTCTCAAAAATAACAGAAATAATTGAAAACTATTAGTCATAATCCCACTAACAATGGTTTAAATTGTGCAATAGCATTTTTTTAGTGTCGGTTTCAATGAAATATAAAATAAATTCATATAACATGCTTTTAAAAATGTATTGCTGACGTGAACTATCTAAATTAAGAAGGAAATTCTTCATTCCATCCTAAATTCACTTTTAAGAATAGCCAAGACATATGCAGATTATGACTAACTATTAAGAAAAAAATTTCAAAGATAATACCTTATATGGTTTATTGAAAGCACATGATTGACTAATTTTTTAAAAATATCTTTTAATAACTATTTTACATTAAAATGTTACAATAGCAGCATCATTACTTTAATGTGTGCTTCAAATCTGAGTAATGACATATGTGAGCACTCTGAAAACAAATTTCTTAAGAAGGAATCTTGTCATTAGTGAGACAGACTGTTTTGTTTATATTTATTGATTTATTCTTTTTTTGACTGACTGGTGTGTGGAATTGAGGGATGCATATTTGCTAAATGTGTTTTCTGCCGAGCGTAATCCTCCGACCTCAAAATGGTCACTTTTATTTGTATATTCTTAGAGTAGTGTCTAGAAAGGTTCAGAGCAAAGAAATAAAGCCTAAAAAATGTACTTGGATGGAGTAGGTATTTTTTAGGATTTTAATATTTGGGGGCTGTTGTTTTGGGTTTTGTTTGATTGTTTGTTTTGTTTAATGCAGATTTCTGTTGGCCTCAATGGATTTGAACTCACTACTGAGCCAAGCGTGACTTTTAACTTATGGTTCTTGTATCTCTATCTTTTTAGTGCTGAATTATAAGTACACATCATCCTGAATCCCTCTTGATTTATAACAGAAAACATAAAATAATCCATTTAAAAATATTAATTCAGAGGGAAAACATAGCAAACACCGTTACGTGAGCTGAGGGCACTTAATCAATCTAGGAGGACATTCTCATCCATGAAGTAGTCATTCTCATCTCCTCTCTTCCAGGCCTGATGGTGACTAATGGCTTTCTGTCTATACAATCGTCTTTTCTGTTTTGTTCTTATGAAGAAATTGGATAATGTCGCTTCTTCTGTTTTGTTTCTTGCACTTAGCATAGATCGTTTGAGTTCATTTATGCTGTTGCAGGTAAACTGTCATTCCATTTCAGCTGTAGGATTGTTTTATTTATATATGATACTTCATGATTAATGACATTTATTTTTATACATTTTTGGCAATGAGACTAATATTAACATGGGCATTTATTATGTGCAAATGATTGTTTGAACACTTGTTCTCAATGAGTATATCCCTTTGAGTTGCCCTGTTGAGCCATAGGACAGCTAGAACTCACAGAAGTGACTGCAACATTTTTTGCACAATTACATGCATTCCCTTCCTACCCTCAATGTATGAAGGCATTGTTCTCAACTATTAGCAATACTTCCTCTTTAATGCTTTCTTGTTTTAGTCTTTGTAAACTGTGATACTCAGTTTAATTATGATGACATTTTTCTTGTGTCTGTTATTTTGAGAAAATTGTAACACAGAGATTACCTGTGGAACTCTCTTCCTCTTGGGGTTTTACACTAGTCAATACATCAAAAAAGTTAGGAAAAAGGAATTCCGTTGAACTTATTAATATTATATCAGATTCCTAAGCACCAAATCACAGAACATAGAACAACTAGTTCCTCTTCCTTGAGTTGTATGCTTTGTTGGCTTTCACTTATATTTTTCTTGTCTATACTAACTGTTTAAATCATGTAAATACATTAGGAATAAAAATAGAGACTAATTCAGAAAAAAAATTAAAAAAGAAAACTCCAAGGAAAATCTTGTATCTAAATGAAAGTTCACGTGAGCGTTGCAAAATGAAGATAACCTAATCCATGATAAATGCACAGGTATCATACCAGAAGAGGAGACATGGCACAAAGCCAGGCTTTCTACCGCACACTTGTCGTCATATATCTTTATTAACCTTTTTCCTATACCACAAAGAGTCATCATCTATGTAAACTACTTATTAACTAGGCTGTAGAAATGTTACAGAGCAATCATTGTAGCTTAAAAACTATTTAGGACATAGTCACTTTAATAAGGTTGTTCAGTAATTATGAAGCTAATATACAGATCAAATCATTCCTTGAGTTGGTTTTAAAAAGTGTTAGCCTAGTCTGTTTGGATGCACTCCTTATTAGACCTGGATGGGGGGGGGGCTTGGACTTCCCACAGGGCAGTGCACCCTGACATCTGTTAGGACTGGAGAGTGAGGGGAAGGGGAGTGGGAGGGAAATAGAAGGATGGGAGGAGGTGGAAATTTTTAATAAATAAATAAAGAAAAAAAGTGTTAGCTATATTCTTTCCCTCTTTAACATTGCCTTATGTGATAAGAGAATCATATCTGTGCTTCTAGGTTTGTTCGCATGTTATGAGAAGTTATTTTTTTGTTTCAAATAGAGCATCTACACAAAATGTAGGAAACGAGAAGAGTTTAGTTTGAAAAAAATAGAAGTCATTCATCATATAGAAGTTTTAAAAGTACACAATTTTACTCATTGCAATCAATCTAAAATAAAATGTATTACTTTATTCATGCTTGTCTATTTCATCTTCTGTTGACTCCAGCTTAAATCTGTCATATTATCCACAGAGTTAAATATTGGACCCTAGCTGAGAGATAATGTAAGAGATTTGATCTTGAAGTGCCAGGTAAAGGCTCCTATCATTAACATCACGTCCTTTATGGGCACAATAGGATGTCAGTTTTTATCTTTTACTTCTCAACATGAGGTATGTGTTGCAGCTCTGCTCCATGTATCTCGCTATGATTTGCTTTTTCACCATTACCCCAAAATAAACAGAACAAATTAATCATAGACTAGAGTCTCTGAAATTGTGAGCACCAGTACTCTCCTCTTTGTTATGTTGGTTAAATAAATGCTGGAGTGATTGGAAACTCACCAACATATCTTTTTAGTTAATTTATTCAACAGCAAAATTCTCCATGAGGAGAATAATGTGTGTTATCTATTACCCACTACTCTTCTATGTTTCAGCACCTTCCAACATCAGTCACTGAAGTTTTTGATGTATTTCCCATTTTCTGTCTCTTGTCTGTCTGCTGTTTACTGCATTACTTTTGGTATGTGTTTCCTATTGATACCTTTTGGGTCTGACTCAACTCATTTCTTGCAAGTATTTAGAATAACTCAAAAAGCATTCTGAATTAAATTCCATGCAGGGGTTGTGTACAGAGGAATGCGTGAGGTGAGGTTTTATAAACGGATACAAAGAATATGCTTAATCTAAATTTCAGAAAATAGAGTTACGTTATATTATGCAATAATATCCCAGATTTTAAGAACAAATGCAAATTTGTTCAGCCATATATTAACTAAGAACTCATAAACATTAAACTTGCTAAAGCAACAAGGTCACAGAAGATTTACCTAGCTAGAAATGAATCGATATCATTTTGTTACTTTTTAGCCTGCGCCCTAATGACTATATAAAAATCAACAGTATATTGATGCAATTAAATCTTCAGTAAGATTTATGATACACTGATGTGAGAAACCAGGTTGGTTCATCTGTAACAAGGGATATAAAAATCTTCATTGTAGTTTTGAAAGCAGCAGCATTTATATTTGTTACTTTTATAAAAATCCAAAGGTGGGAATGAAAAGACGGCTCAGCAGTTAGGAACACTTGCTGCTGATACAAAGAAATGGGACTGGTACCTCACAATCATCTGAAATTTCAGTACAAGGGGATCTGACAAACTCTTCTGGTCTACATAGGAACAACTATGTATACGAAACAGACACATACATAGAAATAAAACAATTCATATACATAAATTAAAAATGAATATTGCAAAACTGAATGTGTATACCAAAAATCACACATTATTATTATTATTATTCCTTGGATTATATATCTAAAATAAAAATATTAGGTACACACATATACACATGTATACTGCATTTAAAACTGTGAGGAATGTTTTGTCCTAAAGTATAGATGTAGGATAAGTAAGTATATTTTCATAGACAATATATATATGTATATATATATATGTACATGTATATATACAAAATAACTTAATAGTCATAGAGAACCTCTATAGCTACATTATTAAAATAGAAATATCTTAAATAATTGACTAACAGACATGTTTAGTTGCTGATTGTTTTTGATAAATTCCACTTTAAATCTATTGGTGTGTTAGAAGATGTTTTGAAATTTTATTTGTTTATTCATTTTAACAATTTTAAATATAATATCACACAAATTGAGTCATAGAGTTTTTTTTATCATTTTGTCAGTAGAATTATTTTCATTTTTCTTAAACTTTGTTCATTTGGGCGTAACAAAACAGCAAAGACTATTGATATTAAAACTACTTAGAGACATTTTAACATTAACTTTGGGTATTAGGTATTTGTTGTTTAGTCCCAAACCACTATTTTCCCTTTCTTTTCAAGAATTGGCTCTATTTTTGATGTTTGTTTATTTGAGTATCTATTTATTTTTGAAAAGATTAGGGAGTTTGATAATTACCATCCTATCAATCATGAGTTGAATATCCATTGTAAAGTCTTTTGGTAAACATTAGCCAGGAGGCTCAAATTTGATGCAGGTGAGTAATTGCACTATAATTATCTTTAAATGCATGGCAGACAAAAAGGCTAAGTGACAGAGAAAGACATGATTACTGCTTAAGGTTCTGTTTGGGGGTGATTTTATTAACTGCAAATTTAGAGAATTGTGTACAATTCTCCCCAGGTACTCATGTCTCTTAATATTTTTCATTTTTTATTTTAGCTTAAAAGCATTGCACATTTGGACCATAATGCATTGTATTGGTTACAACTAGGGTTTACCATGTAATTTATTCTCAAATGGAGACATTTGTGACAGTGAAAAGAGCTGATAATGGTAATTATACTAGAACCCCTAAGTACAGGACAAAATTGCGCTGGGAAACCTCAAACTCAGAGCCACTCTTACTGCAATATGGGTATCAGAAAAAAATAGGTCATATGGCTCTGTTTATTCACATACATACGTATGTACATGCATACATACATACATACAAAAATACATACACACAAACACACACACATATTTGCAAATCTGTCATCATCTTTCTTATGCCTGGTCTCCTTCCAGTCCTCTGTGGTTCAATTCTCTAAAAGAGACTCGGGATTATTCACTCCCTTGGTATTCTTCAAAAACTCTTAAGAAACATTTCAAAATGGTTTAGAAGTTTTTTTTTTTGGGGGGGGGGCGTTCAGTATAGAGGATGTTCCCAATGTCTGTGTCTGGAATCAGATTGTATAACTACTTTAATTTTCAAATACAGATAATTCTATATTACTATTCCTAGGTGACTACAATTTATTTTCATCTTGAATGATGCCATTCAATAAAACTCTGAGTTGGACCAGAAAGAATCACTTTGTAGCTACAGAAGCTAAACATACACTTTGGCATCTTTCTGAAAAACTAAAAAGTTTGTGGATTAAAGTGTTAAATGTTAGTGGTATATCACACATAGCAATACTTAACATCATATAAGTAACTTAGAAAAACAATTCAATGAGTAAAATATATTTATGTGTATCTCTGTTTATCATATATAAGCTATCCATCTATATCAATCATCTATCTATCTAATACATCACTGGCAATTTTATAATTTGTAATGTGGACTGTAAATCTAAATATTTTATGAATAAAAGCTTAAAGCTCTTTAGATTTTATTAACTCAATGACCACAGTGTATTGTGACAGCGAAACAAGGAACATTGTCCCTTTTTAAAGATATACATATTGATATGTTGAAAAAGAGATTCCCCCATCTTTGAGAATTTTAACTGTGTTTAAGTGTATTTCTCAGACTACTTTCATATGAGTGTGTTTTTGTGTGTGTGTGTGTGTGTGTGTGATTTTACAGCTTTTACAAATATTCATCTGCGTTTTACAATCAAAAAGGAAAGAAAATTCTAAAGGTATAACTATATCAAATATTATCTGTCTAGATGCCCACTTAACCATCCATTTACCCTAATACATGAGCTTCATTTCCCAGCAACGCCTGCTCTGATATGTAGCTTAAAATATGAAGATTTCTCCAAATGCTGACTCCTGCTGCTTCACTTTTGTTCCAGCAAATTCACATGTATTTACAAGGGTAGATCAGCTGCCTCAAACTCAGAGCTTGGACTTCCAAAGCCAAGAGGAGATTCTCAGTAGGAAGCTTCCCCATAACCAACTACTAAAAAAGCCACAGCTAGTATTTATAATAACATATATTATTTTTTAGCTGAAATATATTTTGTTTATTTTAAAAAAGAAATATCTCTGAAAATCAAAAAAAGAAAAAAGATATATCTTGTTGATAAACCAACCTACCTCCATCTTACAGTAAACACAAACTAGATTCTTTCCTCTTTATGATTAAATATTTTTCTCAAGGATGGGGCTATGCCCCACATGTTACCTTAACAACAAATTATTTTGTAATACCTATTCCAGAAAATGGCAGCCATGTCTTTATTTCAAAAGTATTATGATCACATTGTTATGACTGCCTTGCAAACTTGTCTTTGTTTCAGGAGTTTGTTATGACTAAGTTGTTATAGTTATGTACTGCTATATTTGCCTCTCTCCTGGGCAGTAAGTTTGCTGTAATGAGTCATGCCTGTATTGACTTGGTATTGGGAATTGAACTCAGGGCCTCCTGCATGTTAATTAAGCATTTTACAAACTGAACTACATTACTAGATCACATTTCATTTACAACAATGATAATAAGAGTCAAGTTATTTTAATGAGTAACTTCTACTTAGGTTTTAGTGAAAAGAAAATTGATAGATATTCAGATGGTTGGATGAGAGAGAATGCTTGAACTTCCCTGAAAGGTGGAGGGAGGTGTAGTAGGTTGAATGAGAATTCCCAAATAGGATTGTTTATTTAACCACTTGGAATCCAGCTGTTGGTCGTTGAAATTTGTAGAGGTTTAGAAGCACGGACTTGTAAAATGAAGTGTGTTACTGGGGTAAATAGCACTATTTATGGTTTGTTCACTTCCTTCTGCTTGTGGTGCAGTATGCTGCCTGGTGCCATGCTGTCCGCTCTGGAATGTAAGCTCAAACCCTTCCACAAGTTGCCTTGGGTATGGCACTTTACCACAGCAAGAGAGAAGTCATTAATGCAGAAATTAACAAGAGAAAAACTAGGAGAAGGAAATTACTCTACGCTGTACAACACTTGCATTTTAGCCCCCAAACAATTATACTCATACTACTGTGTGTTCGGTACCAGTGCTATGTGCGTGTGAGACTTAGGACACTGAAAGCCAAGAGATATAGTTTCTATGACATTGCAAGCACGCAGATTTCTATATACAACCTTTGCCTTTGGTCGATGAAGCACAACACAGGGCAAAACTAGACCCATTTTGGGAGAAATCATTAATTTATATGCCTGATTTATGTGTTTTTGCTCACATATTTTTTATTGTCTTATAATTTGTTTATTGGTTTTGATGTGTACTATATAACCAGTTCTCTTAAGAAAGCAGAGAGAAAGAGAGATCTTCAGCATAAATTTATATGTGTTTTGTAGTTCTGTCAATCACAGCAAATCCATAGGATCAAAGTGAGGATTGGGAGTACATTCATCAGTGTAATGACATGCATCAGGAGGTAAATCATGGCTCCAAAGTCAGGGCAGCTGTTGGTGTCAGAGGCTGCAGGTCTATCCAGATCACTGTCACGACTGTTGGTTTACCCGCTGTGTGACCTGTCCATCTATGTAGGCTTTGCTAATTTTGGAAATTTTTTGAAAAAAAAATTCTTGTCTATTTCATTTGACAAGAAGCAGCATGACATATCAAACTCATCTTGCTTTCTTGAAGGCAGCCATTTCTATATTTTCTTACCCATCATTGTTCAACTTATCAGAAAACAACTCCTTTCTTCCTGCCGTTTTTACTGGCATGCTGCATTTTCAATTGACTATGTCCTGTGTCACTTTACAGTTCAGAATGAGGCTTGAGTTATAACTGGCTAAGATTTTATTTTGAATAATTTCATAAGGTTTTGAATTAAAGTCAAGTTATAATCAGTAAAAATATAGTAATGCTAAAAGTAATAATACTCTTCCTAAAACTATTGTTACAAGGAATCCAGTCTATGGGATCCCAATTTTACTGGATCAAAACTGTTAGCAGCCTATGGAGAGTGTCATCGTAAACATTTTGTACAAAGTATAACAGAAAATTCTGTTGGTTCACCACAGTACCCCACGTTGTGTTACCAGAATACATGTGTGGGAAGACTAAAGATTAGAATCTTAGAATTTAGATTCAATTCTAAATGAAGAAATATGTGAATTAAAAAACCTACGTGTGGAAGGATAAATATTAATAATAATAACACAAAATTATAATATGATACAATAGAATATGATATGGTATAATTATGTTAAATAATCATATAATATGGTATAATAGAATGTTCTATTATATTAAACTACATGTGAAATTCTTTCATATATATAAAAATATAAATGCTTACCACAAAATACTTTCTTTCTGACATTTATGTTTTATAAAATACTTTCCAGGAAGCCATAAATTATTTTGAACATAATTTTGATTAAATTTTAAATAATGTACTTCAATAATTACTTTTCATTAAACTTACTCTTTTGAATATTTATATAAATGTCTTTTGATGAAATTTATGTAATTTTTCATAACATTTTTAGTTTTAGGTGTAAAGTCTTTGAACTTATCAGTAACTAAATTTTGCAAAAGAATGAATTAAAGTTCATTTAAAATTTACATTAATTAATATTAGCATAAAGATGTAGGATTTTCATCAGAAGAACAAAAAGAATTAGCAAAAGTAAGCACTTGGACAAATGAATGAAATTTGCTTTTTATTGAATGACTGAACATATTAATTTTAGAGTGCATGAGTTTAATATCCAAATGGTTTTACTTGGGCAAGTTTGAGTGTCTAAAATCTCAGGAATGGAGTCTTTTTTTGATATTAATACAGAAATGCTTGTAGTGGTTTTAATTATATGATTCATTTTTTTAAAAAAATATCATTTCTAATAGAAAAAAAAGAGTACATGTAATATTTACAACCTGGTACTCTTTTGTAGTACTCCTCCCATAAAAGGAAAGATTGAGTGGCAGTTGATAGGTCTTTCAGTTTTTAATTTATATGTGATTTCTACTTCAAAGAGTGAACCAAGTAATATTACAATCCTGCATCAATGCCAATAATGTTGAGTGACTAAAGAAAATCTGCATCTGTGTCTCTGCAAGGCAAAGTGAGGAGAAGGGGGGAGAAAGCACAACAGTTGATAGGACTCTGCCTTGTGTGACATCACAAACCCAAAAGCACATTAGGAACACTTTTTGCACCAGAGAGTGCCACCAGATCTGAATTACAGCAGTATCTATTCCTTTAGAGACCCTGCCCTTCCATTTCAACACATAAGGCTGACTGTTACATAAGTCTATCATTAATTTTCTAATGTATAAAACCATTTACCTCATAGAATGGGAGATATTTATAGCACAGGGAAGGTGAAGGGAGAAAGGTAATCAAAGGAAACATATTCTATATAAGAAATTAATAAAATGCTGACTTATTTTTCTTAGGAAAGCATAAATTACTGTCACTAGCATTAAAATCATTTTGTTGCAGGACACAGAGTAAAAGAAAAACCATTATGACCAAATCTAAGAATTATTAACCATAGCTGAAGTGAATGAGTTATCATAGAGTCAAGATCTTTAAGAAGCTACTTTTAAGACTAAAAAGTTAATAAATACAAAACTAAAAAACACCATGTACACTATGTATGTTCAATATATCTATTAAACTTTTTGGTTAGATTCAGCATTGATTTGTACATATTACCAAACAAATTCTTATTCTTTCTTTGTAGTAAATACTTTCAAAGTCCTTTCTCGTAGCTCTCAGTTGTTGGTTAAGTTGTCTAAGAGACTCCATATTGTGTGTATGCATATATATACATATACATATATGTGTTATAAATATATATTACCTATAGTTATTGTCTTTGCTTGCTCCACCCCGCCCCTCAGAAGTGAAAGGTGAGTCCCTATTCTGAAGACATAATGGATTTCAGACACACAGCCCTGAGAGAGTTTCCTGAGCTTGAAATGACCTGAATGCGTCTTTGTTGAGGACTAGATTTTATGGTACCAGAAGTTCTCATGCAAGACACAATGGCTGGTCCTACCCAAGTATGACTCTTAGGAAACACAGTACTGTCCAACTAGGAACAACAACTTGAAAGGCACAGTAGGATGCATATACCTTGCTGGTTCCAACAGCTTCATAATTGGACTTAGGCCTAGTCGACAAGAGGGAAATTACTACCTAGATCTAGTGAAGTCATGGATCCATGACAAATTACCACTACTTTACTAAACTAGCAAAATCCCTAAATATAAGCTAAATAGTTCTCCGTATACCCACAGACAAGTGTAGTCTTCACCCACCAACATGGAAACTCTCTTTGCAACAGACTGAAACCATATAGAAAACCACCCCAATTGAGTCAGAACAGTTCTGCATCTAAGGCTCAGGGGAAAACTTATGTATGCAGTGTGTATGTCATATGGTGATGGAAGACTGAGAGGACCAGGTATATCTCCTATTTAAGTAGCAATTCTATTTACAAAATGTCACCTTCACAACTGTCAGTATATGAAATGAATAAGAACAACAAAAGACTTACTAAATGAGACAAGGAAAGGAGGGAGGGAAGGAGGGAGGGAGAAAGAACCCTAAAGTTCATTTCTATAGTTTTTTTTTATTTCAGTAGTTTTAACCTAGATTATTCATTGTAAGAACAAGAAGCTATACACTGAATTTTGTATTTTCATTTGGTTATTCTTTTTTCATGGTAATGAGGTTATTAAATTGTCATTCATTAAACTTCACATCTAAAACAATTTGCCTTGCATTAGTACTCATATTAATCCACTTAATCTGTTACTTTTCTAACCTTTATGCTAGCCAAAGTAGATGTTAGGAATTTTAACTCATTCATATTCCAATCAGTGTCAGAGTGAAGCCTAGCACCCAGTAGAAGATACCAAGTAGGTCTCCTCAAAACTGGAGCCAATAGGTAGGACAATGTGCTTCTTGTGAATGTCCTTCCCATGCTATTTGTTATCCAGAAGGACAGTCCACACACTGTTCACATGTCCTTCTCAGCCACAGTCGACTAAAACTTACTCTCTGCAGATATGGGACACTGGTAATTTAAAACTCTCTGCACTGTGTATTGTTATTCTATTAGTATATACACAATTTTATAAGTTTTGTGGGGATTATATTGTTTGTTTTTCAGTAAAATATCCAGAAAATTTAAAGATGAGTACATGTACTGATGTTTGCATACTAGAGGTCAAAGTAAAAATATTTTCTGTAAGAAATAAGTGTTGCTTGGAACTCAGAAAGTTATTACTTTTCAGGTTTTTAATAATTTACTATTGTAGGAAGAGTCATTGTCAAAATTAGTTTTCAAATTTGATTTCAGAAATTAAAAAAATTATGGGACAGACTCTCACTGTGAAGTCCCCCTTGTCAATCTTCTAGCCACCCATCTGCCTCTGAGTCCAGAAATGCACCTGGGTTTTACCACATCAGGTTTAAAGAAAACCCTATGTCAGAATGGAGGTCAAATTACTGTATCACGCTGTGTTAGAGTTAATGGGATCCCAAGTATAAATTGATTCGATAATCTGCATGGATTTAAGAAAATATTACTTATAGTCTAATATTTTCTTCTTCATCTTTGTCATATTCTATTGAATTTCCCTTTGTGGAGAATATTGTTTTGTTTTCCTGAAAACAATTTACATGTGTGAAGGTCATAGGTCCTATGAGGAGACCCCTGGTGTTGGAGAGATCTTCATTGCTAGCACATGTTGTGTGCTTCAGTCAGCACTGTTGGCATCCTGAAGGTTAGTTTATGGAGTTATAGACCAAGCCATGTGCATTTACCCCAATTGTATTTCCTATGAAGAAGGGAGAGGGTGCATAGAACGGATTTCTCTGCAATGGTCAGTGTAAATAGAAATGTCTTCTTATGTTTTATTAAGCTAAACAGATTGTTTCATATGCATCTCAACTGTGCCATGATCTCATAAGAAATAGCATAAAATTACCTCAGAAAACATTAAGAAAGATAAACGGATGTTTAGCAGTTAATAAAGGATTAATTTTAGCTACAAATCTTTAACGTTTCATTGCATTAATTTATTTTTATTGCAAGCTTTCAAATAAGCAGAAAAGAAGAGGGAATATTATTTACTGATGATCCAAAAATCTTAAGTAAACTAAAGATTACAACAGTGCAGGCACTACCTTAAATATTTTATTCAATTGATCCTCTCCAGGTTCTCCCTTTTCTGATTCTTTCTTGTCATTTTCATAGGAGGCCAATTAATTCAGTTAAGTTTTCAGGTCTGCTCATATTAAATGTGGATCTACACAACCGGCATTGGAACTAATTATATGTATACTTTTGTCAACTTGTAAACCGATTTAATTTAATCTCCTTTGTGGGGTCTTACAATATAAACTTACCATATGACATTTATTTAATGGTGAACAACATATATGCTAAATCATAGACATGAACTAGCAGCTGACCAACATACAAAATGGCATATAAACAATTACATGAAAAGTTACCATGAACACATATAAAATAATCAATGTATGTTTGCGTCTTTATATTTTTAAGCTGTGAGGAAAAGCCTAATAAAAGGAAAAAGATCACCGACCTTGACTTGAAGAGGCACTGTCAAACACAAAGTCTTGTGCTAGCTAGTATCTGGCATCAATCTATGTGATTCGTCTGGTGAAATGGGCTGTGAAGTTTGATATGTAAACTTAAACCAATAGAGTCAACCTGTTTGAGTTAGTAAGAAATGTTTTCAGGGAAGGGTCTAACTTTTAACTGTGTTTTTAATGCTCAATATGATGCTTCAAACATGTATGAAAGAAATCTGGAGACTGTGCTTTCTGAAGTGAGTTACTTCATGATTAACAACGGTTAACACCCTCCCTGTGTTTTTAACACACATTGCCACTATAAACCCTGAAAATTTAAACTGCCCTAAGATCCTACACTTCGCTGCCAGAAACTTGGAAAAATAGCTACATCTTATGTTTTTCTGTGATTGTTTCTTCATATGCAATGAAAAATGGTGTAGAATCCTATATGACTTTTCTCAGAATAAACTCTATTGATAGTATAGTGCTTGATAATGTGGTGTGTACAATAAATAAATAAAAATATTTTAATTAACTCAAAAATGTGGATCTACATTCACCTTAGTTCTAAATAGTTTATATAAATGTTTTTATAAGTATTGTATTATTGGTAATTTGAAATAATTTTTATCACAAGCAGAGAGGTTTTGTGGCAGAAATTACAAAAGCATGGGCTTCAGTGGTTCTTTTTGACTATTCTTGAGACAACCAGACTAAACTTACCAGACAATTAAGGTTTTCACATGAATATCAACCTATGACACGACAAGACTATTGGATCTGGTGCTTCAAGAAAGAAAAGTAATTCTTTTAAACAATTTATCTTGTATATTTCCCCCCTTAGTGTCACTTAGAAATCTCTGCCTACCTCTACTCATTTTCTTCTTCCTGTTTCTCCTTTTGCATCTCGCATCTCTCTTTGCCTCTCTCTCTTTCCTTCTCTCTCTCTCCCCTCTCCCTTCTCTTCTCCCAATAAAACTCCCCCAAATGAGTTCTGTTTGCATGGCATATCTGTCTCTCACCCTCCATGAGACACCTTGGTCCTGCCAAGGTCCCTCTTGTGCATATCATAACACTATTTATCTGGTACTTGAAATTGAACCTAGAGCCTTACATATGTTAATCAAGTGCTCTGTCCATAAGGTTTGCTTACATATTGAATTTCTGTGTCTAGTAGTACATTTTCTATACACAAATGTTGCCCTTGTTGCTAAGAATGCTATATTTTCTACAAACTTGAGAATAGAATACTTATAATTCCTCTAGTTGATGATTGATGTACCATACAACAATGACCACTTCTTTTTATGGATCCTACTTTGCCTTTTCTATCAAAAAATGCAGAAACAATGTTATAATAAATTATTTTAAAACATTTCAATAATTCATTTGACTTGTCTGCACTTCTATCCCTCTCTGCTCTCAGAGTTTAACAGTGTTTACATGTTTTAAAATAATTTTCCTTTTTCAGTGCTTTGCACTATGGTTATGAAACGCACTAAACAAACTGCAGGTTCTATTTTTGAGGCAGGTTGTTATTGATTTGTTTGGGTTGTGATGAACATTTCTAATGTGAGAAAACTGAATCAAAGTGTATCATATACGGAAATATTATTTCCATAAATTTTTGTTGGACACATGCATATGTATTTGTGTGTAGGCCTCCTGGGTCTCCCGAAATTTACATCTATAATGAATACCCAACAGAAAAGGTCTGCCATCTTCTGCTCCAGGGCATTTCATCTTCTGTGTTTGAATAAAGACTTTTATTCACACAGATGCATTTATTTTTAGCTTAACTCTAATAACATGGTACATTTTATTTGACAGCTTGATATTCCTTTGTATTTTCCCTGTGGATATCTTCCACAATTCAAAAAAATTCAATAGCAATTATTCGACATCAAAATGTCATTATCGCTGCTCATCTTTCTAATATTGTTTGAAGAGTCTTTGCTTTCACAGTATTTACATTCCATCAGCCCTTTCTTGCAGTTCCCAGCGTTTCCCTTTCTAAGTGTCATTTTTTGCCTACTGTTCAAGAATGGGTCAAGCTTAGAATGAAAGGAGTTTATTTAGGATTTATTATAATTGACAATAAATGGCCTGGGGATTTATGTGCTACAGCTGTCCCTTATTAGATCATAGTTCAGGTCATCAAATTAAAATAAGCTGTCCTAAATTCTGTACTGTACGAGAAAAGAAAGGAAACCCATTAGGCCCTCTCAGAAAACCTTTAGAGTGAATTATGTTGACGGCCTGTGTAGAGAATGGGACAGATGACAGCTATGCTAGAGTGCCTGTCACTGCCACTCTTGCTCATGCATCCTACTTTGGGCAGGAGCACAACCGAGGTGTGTAATGGTCTGGCTGTCAGCTTTGGGTCAGAAGGTCAAGGTGCATGGGGTGAGGGTCTTTCTAAGCTTTCAGCATGCTGTTCTGAGATTTCCTTTCCTAATGTCTGGGTGTTATGAAATATGGGATGCTACAGATTTGTGTTGTGTTCAGAGATTTCCATCACTGTCTACTTGAAAATGATTTTTTTTTAACTTATACACGAAGTTCTGTAGGTGGCGTTCTGGAGAGATATAGCTAACACTATTTGGTTGTAGAAATGTTGTCAAGTCATGACAAAGAAGTGAGGGTCCTAAGACTGAAAAACAAATTTCTGGCTGTCATTTTCTTTAATAATTTTACAATTGTCTGTAAAAACCACAAGTAATGAAAATATAGGTAATAATTTAAATATAAGTTTGGCGAGGTAAACATCTAAAGTGAATAGCAATCTACTGTTCTCTAGTTTCCTTTCTAACTGTCAATATCAGCCAAGAACAAAATCTTAGAGACAGCCTGTGTAAGACAGGGCAGAAGGGGCGAGTTAGAAAACATGCTCAGGTTATCTTTAGCTGGACTAAAAAGAATGAGAACGATCAAAAGCAGACTATGAGATTAAGGCTGGAAGCAGGTTTAGATGGCAGCAAATCAGAGGTCAGCAAAGTAGTGACCTCAGAAGTCCTGGACAATTTTCCAGATATGAAGTACTTACAATGAAGGATGAACATAGTGAACTTGGCTTAGTGTTCTCATCCCTGCCCAAATGCTTCCATTTAATGATGCCAACACTGTTTTCAAGAAAGTCCTTGTCTTTGGGAAGATCTTATTGTAGCCCAATACAATTGATGGCATAAATTCTTACAACCTTGTTAACTAAATCTGCTTTATAGCCCAAAAGAGTATACTGAAAAGCTAATTCTCCTTTGTTCAGGATAAGCTTGCTTGGCACTGATAAACAATTAAGAAATCATATGAAATTTTGATATTTCATATGAGTAAATCTTCCATTCCCCTTACACTTGAAGAAACCATAGATAAAACCATAATGGTGTTTCCTTATGAAATTTTTAAAAGCTTACTTTTTGTAGGATATATTTATATGTGACCATTTGATTGGTAAATGGGCATACATTTTATTTAAAATAAGTAACAATAATTTTGGGATTTCAATTTTTATTAAACTCATCAGCGCAAACAACATAAGCACAAGAGTTTATTGTTTTCTCTATTAATTGAAGCACTAGTGTTTACAGGAGCCATGTGCATGAAATTCGTTTAATAAACTGTCAATCTTATTAAAATTAATTCCTTAAATAAACATGCCTTACTTAGCCTCTATCTTTCTGCACCATTTCCACATCAAATTCAAACACTGTGAAAGTCATTTTTCAGCCAAAAGTTGAAACATTCATTTCCAGTTTGAGAAAGGAAATTCCTAGTGAAAGTTAGCTACATTTTGTATTCTCACTTTGGACCATAGCAGATTATAACTTCAATATTTTTTTATCTAAAATATTTATTTAGAACAGTAAGATAATTTGAGCTATTCAAAAGAAAAACAGAGCATAATCATTAAATTCATTCCCTTGTGTAATAATAATTACTGATATACTTAAGTAAAGGGTAAACAAAGATGAGATTTACAGTAATCAGTTTCATAGAGCAACCATTGTGTAAGTATGTATGTTTGTATGCATATACATATACGCATGCATATAAAACATATATACACACACTATACATGTGTGTTATTGTGTGTGTGAGTGTGTTCATGATCTGGTGTGTCGAATCCTGGAATGATATCACATATTGTGTCTGTAACACTCTCCTGAAACTGGATCACTAACTTCTATAAATAGGTAGGCTGAGGATCACAGAATCTCAGGGAGCCTGTCTGTTCTCCATAACTCAGCTGAACCTCAGTTCTGGGCTTAATGACAATTGCCTACCTAATATATGAACTCTGGGATCTGGACTCAGGTCTTCAGGCTTTCACACCCTCTGCTCTTATACACTTAGCTACTTTTCAATCATATGAATATTTTTATACCAGTATGTGGCAGACATGCTTGGCTCTACTCAGTGAAACAAGTGAAAAACAGTACCAATTAGGAAGCCTTATTTTGAAATGATTTAAACCAAATAGATTATATTTTTGGACATAACTATCTTGAACATAAATTTGCTTTAACCGTTTTAATTTTCAGAAGAGGGTTTAATTTAGCCAACAGAGACACTCTAGATTGGCCTTTTGCAAACAACAACAATAAAGCCACTGAATGCAACTGGAGTGGAGAGGGTGATGAAGTGTGCTTGGCATAAATGTATCTGATCCAGCTTGACTGAATTTATTATGGCTGTTACACAGTATAAGCTGCTTCTCAATCTTATCACTAATTGTTGTACACATAATATTTTGGATCTTGTTTCACAATTACTAGAGATTTCTTTAATTTTCATTTTTAAAATATGAAAGACTTCTTCTTTTACTGCTGCTTTTATTGCAGGTTGGAGAGTGAATTGCCCTGCATGTGAACTCTGAATAACTTTCTTTCTCCACATTGCCAAGAGGTGTGGCTAACAGGTTGTCGGCATGGGCTTGAGCTTTATTGCCACTTGTGAGCTAAGCATTAGTCCAGAGCAAAGTACAGTTGGATTTATAGTTCAGCTTTTATTAATCTGGGGGTCAGAAAAGCATCTGCCTTCAAAAGTTGTTATTCTCTGCATATTGTGTATTTCTAAAAGACACCTGATAGTGGGGGAAAGTCACATGTGACTTTTAAGGCCTGAGAACAAAGACTTTATTTTACACACAAGAAAAAATTATTGAATCCATTAACTGTAAAATCACAGCTGAACAAATAGTAAATGTTTTGTGTTATCAAGATAGCTACTCTGCTTGCTGATTTCCTCAGACATTTGTCAATATAATAGAAGTTGAAGGCTGGTGGAAGAGAAAATACATTGATTTTCTTACCCAGCATCACACTTGGCATGCTGCACTACTGACCTACCAAGAAAGGCATATCCTTTGAAGCAATAGTGGTACAGCTGTCATAGAGTAAATAAATACTTTTTGACTGAACTTGATGCCTGCTTCACAGGACACAATGTAATACTTGGTGCTGTAATCCTAATCAAAAACCCAAAAGCTCAGAGCTCATTGTAGCTAAGGTCGAACTTAATATTCTTATTTTTTTTATATATCATGCTGTCAAATGGTCTTCTAAGTATTGGAAGTATTAATGCTTATATCCATACACATAAACTCACATCAACTGTGGTTATCTGAACAGTATCTATTCAAGATCAAGGCAGACAAACCTTGTCATAGTTGGGTAGATGATTCTCAGGCTGCAGGGCACACTGAGAAACTATTAATAGTGAATAATTGCGGGGGAGGGAGAATCAGACTTTATTGAGGATATAGAGACTGATAGGTTTTCATCTCTAATTGAAGGCCTCACACCCATATATATAGGAAAGCACTGATTTGCATTTGTTAAGTTTTCAAAAACAAGTTAGAAGAGGAGGCTGTGTGAAATATGGGGTAAGCTGGAGGAGAAATAGGGATCAAGATGATGATGTTTCATTTATTATTTATAAAAACTCTCATAAGTAAATATAATTCATAGTTGTTGCAACTGGATAGGTCCATTTGATCACTTCTCTACATCAGCAACTTGAACACTATTTTCAATGAAATAGTGAATGAAAGCTAGCTCACAGAATGAGGCTTTCAGGTAAAATCCAGCTTGATTCATTTAAGTCATGTGTATGACCTTCAGCAACAGGGATGCATCCTCAGCTGCTGAGAGGCAACCAAGTTATACCTATTACCAACATGGCAAGATATGCATAAAGATGCATTAAGTGGCACTCATGTGCCAGAGGCAACCAGCAGCTGTCTCATTGCAATTAAAGCCCATTCAACACGAACGAAAATATGCCTGGTACCAGAAACCTAGCCACTTTCTAAGACTGGTAAGGTCATGGATCTTAGAAAATAATCTACAACCACTATTTTGATAGAGCAGCAAAATTCCTTCCTCTATTCTAAATACTATCCTTATACCCTCAGATAGTGTATCAATGACTCCTTGTCAAAGAAGCCTCTCTTTAGAGAGAGTTGAGGTAATCACAACAAACCACACTATACACAACACAATGTTCAACTGGGAGCCCAGACCCAAAGCATTATGTCTATATCACTTCTGCATCTGTTCAAGTAACATCATGGAAATGTGAGGGTGGACTGTAAGAGCCAGAATGCTGGGAAGTCTGCTTTGAAACAATCTCTTAAGGAAATGACTGTATAAAAAGGTTGGAGCAATGACTATATGAATGGACATGTTAATGTAGAAGAGGGGAAATTTCATAAGATCTAATTTCATAAGGAACTAATGAGTACTGAGAAAGCGAGAATTAGACTCTCCCAGGGATGAACTCCTTTGTTAGCTATTCAGTACAGAGTGGAGGGTGGTCAGCTTTAAAACCATACACATACCTCTACCGAAAACAAGAAAATAGGCACAGCAAGGTACGTGTGTGTGTGTGCATGCATATACATTCGTAACAACAATAATAAAATGACTATTAATTTTAGCATGGAGTAGTAATATGGGTGGGGTTGAAGGGAAGGTTACTAGGAAGGGCTGGAGGGAGGAAAAGAAGGGGGAAGTACTGTAATTCTAATCCAATTGAAGCATAATAAAATAAATAAATAAATCAAATTCTCAAAAAGTCATTATAATTATGTTACAATTTGAAACAATATACAAAAATACTTGCAATGGCAGCAGCTGTTTTAATTCCTTGTGGTCAGAAAATTCACTAAACCATTTCCCCTGACCTCACAGTAAATCCATTTTATTTTTTTTTAATTTTTATTTTTATTCTTTTTTAATTAAAATTTCCACCTGCTCCCCATTTCCCATTTCCCTCCCCTTCCTCCCAAATATTGCCCCCTCCCCCCACTCCCCTCCCCCTATCCCCACTCCTCTTCTCCTCCCCCCACTCCATTCCCCCTCCCTCTCCATACTGAAGAGCAGTCCAAATTCCCTGCCCTGCGGGAAGACCAAGGTCCTCCCACTTCTATCTAGGTCCAGGAAGGTGAGCATCCAAACAGGCTAAGCTCCCACAAAGCCAGTTCATGTATTAGGATCGAAACCTAGTGCCATTGTCCTTGGCTTCTCATCAGCCTTCACTGTCCGCCATGTTCAGAGAGTCCAGTTTCAACCCATGCTTATTCAGTCCCAGTCCAGCTGGCCTTGGTGGGCTTCCAATAGATCAGTTCCACTGTCACAGTGGGTGGGTGCACCCCTTGTGGTCCTGACATCCTTGCTCATGTTCTCCCTCCTTCTGCTCCTCATTTGGACCTTAAGAGCTCAGACCATTGCTACGGGAGCAGCGAAGTATATATCCTAACTAAGGGAGCCATCTTAGGGTTGGCAAGAGACTTGACTCTAGAGGGGCTCGCAGTTGCCCAGGGAGATGTCCCCAGCTAGTACCTTGGGCAACTGAGAGAGGGAACCTGAAATGACCCTATCCTATACTGATGAATATCTTACATATCACCTTAGAACCTTCATCTGGCGATGGATCGAGATAGAGTAAATCCATTTTAAAGTATCAAGAAGACTGTGGTCTTGGAACGTCTAATGTTAATCAAGTGTAAAGTAAATGTATAGTCATGAAGCTGTCTCTACAATATTGTGTTTTAGATTTTTGCAGTCGGTAATGATGAAATTATTTTCTCCTGGAAACCTGGATATGAGAAAGAAAATGATTTTTTATAAAAAATATTTACACGTGTATTATATTTTGATTTGGTAAAAGAATGTTTTATAACAATTATTTTAATCTGTACAGTAAAGTATTGACATCTTACTTGTTAATACTCAATATACAAAAATAAAGGATAGAAAAGAAAATGTAATAAAAACACTATGTTTTTTTAAAAAATTATGGATTTTACATTTTTTTAACAAGTTTTCTCTGTGATACAGTTCTGACTATCCTGTCCTGGAACTCACTTTATAGAGCAGACTGGCCTCGAAATCTGCCTGTCTCTGCCTCCCAAGTGCTGGAATTAAAGGTGTGCACCACCACAGCCTGGGTGGATTCTACATTCTTGCAATTGGCATGGTGTACATGAGGGGGTCAGAGGACAACCTTCAGGAGTATGTTCTTTCCTGTTACCATTTCCAGGCATCAAATACATGACCCTAGGGTTGGTGCCAAAGCCATCTTGCTTGTCTACTTTTTACTTTTAGTATTCATGAAAGGTGCCAAGGCTAAATAACTAATAAACTCAAATTACATAAAATTCGATGGCTCATATGACCCTGTCCATGACTGTAGATTGGGGAAAAGGCAAAGCATGTCTAGAGATAAGGATGTTTAGGCATAGCAGAACTTTAATGATTCAAATATACTACAAAGCTATTTTACCTCAAAGCATTTGAAAATGAAAGATAATTGAAATCCTTAGAATTTTTTTGCATTCTCAGTTAAATATTCTGACGTATTATATAGGAACCTAGATTTCTTTCGAGGCCAGCCTGGTCTACAAGAGCTAGTTCCAGGACAGGAACCAAAAGCTACCGAGAAACGCTATATCGAAAAATCAAAAAAAAAAAAAAAAAAAAAAAGAACCTAGATTTCTAACTATCATTCCGGGGAAATGGTGTTACATAGTTCATCTAAAATATATACAGATCTAGCAGATAATCTGTAAGAATTACAGTAAAAATATTAAGAATATATGACAACATATGCATAAAAGATTCCTATGCAAGGAACTGAAGAAATCATAGAAAAAATGATGTCAAAGAGACTCAAGATGGTTTTTTATAAAGGGCTTAGCACCAGGTGACTCCTAAATTGTCCTCTCAGCGTATTCATTCACTCTCACCACCCCAGCTAACTAATGTTGAAGAAGGATGCTTAAAAGAAGTCCCCACTAGCTCTGAATTAAGTATAATAGAGGGTTATTTATTTAGGGGTAGACTCACAGACCACAATCTTCTGCTGGAATGGAGAACAGCAACTGAATTCCGCAGCCAGAAAAGAGGCTAGATGCATGCTTTACATTGGCATAGATAGTATTAGAGGCCATGCCCAAGTGGGTGGATAACTTAAAAGCTATTGGCGGTAGGAATTCCTACAGCATAATGTAATACTTTTTAATGCATGATTTCAAATGTCATAAATTACAATTTAAAACATTTTAGTTAGTAGCAGGAAATATAAAGAGACAAAGAAGATATTTTCCATCAATATTTTGAATGCACATAGTATGGTGAAATCATCTGAAACTAAAAAGTAAACAATAAATTATTTAGAATAAAGATAAATAACTAGGTGTGGTAGCAAATGCATAGAAGTTTAGTAACCCACAAACCTATGAACACCTGATTTTCGACAAAGGAGCTAACATCATATACGAATTTTAAATATCATAATAATCTAGTAATCTAGTACTACATATCCTAACCATAAAGACTTTGTATCTAAAATTTTAAATAAGTAAATTACAATTAAATATATTAAAATAAAGGAGATGTCAGAAAAAGGGGGGAGAGAAAATAAAAGACCTTCATTCACAGTGAAAGGAAGAGTGTGAATTACTTAGACTAATATTAAAGCACACTTCAGGTACCAGAGAAAACGACAGCACTTGAGAATAACAGTCAACCAGTCAGGTTTCTCCTTTTGTGAACATTAGAAGCACAGCAGTATTGCTGAAAGCCAGTTCACAAAATAATGCACAGAGAAAGTAAAAAGCATACAAAACCACACGCTGAGAGTATCACTCATGTGTGGGATCTTGGGTGCCACACTCAGAACACTGGTTCCCTCATGTCTTTCTTAATATGACTTTTGGGTAAGACAATATAACAAAATCATTAATAATCTTTGATAATGCTTACTATAATAGTAATAAAGTGAATTTATAGAAAAGATAAAAATTAACAGGAAAATCCCCAAAGGTCTTTTATAGCTCCCTGCTCTGAAAAGTTCCTACAAATTAGAAAATCCAGAAGGGGAGAAGCTCACTATCAGAGATACAAATATTGTAAAAATAAATATATAAAATAGCCCAGATTTACTCACTGCAGAGAAAGATGAAAGAGGGTCAGTGGTTTAATAGCACTTAGTGCTTTGCAGAAGTCATGGTTTCCTTTCCAAGTCTCACATCACGTGGGCCATACCAGCTTTAATTCCAATTTCAGAGCATCTGAAATCTTTGCTTTTCCCCCAAAGACTACTGCATATGCATGATGTATATAAATTAGGTATGCTCATACATACACAATTAAAAAATAATCTGTAAAAGTGGATTTCTTAAAGTTAACAGTTTTTAAAAGTAGCTTCTAGAATGTATTGCATTACAGGTTTGTCTGCAGGAGTATATACTATTCTTGGGATATTATGCAAATGAACAAATAAAGTTATATTTTATAATACTATGAAAAGATAACCATCTTAACTCAGTATAATTAAATTTAAAAAATTCTAGCAATTATTAATGTAGGACAGATAGTGGAATCTATTTTACTGGTAATATATGAATTAACAAAATCCAGGGACTGCCTTACAAGAAACTCAAATTCACTGAGTTTATACTGAATTTACATAACTATAATATAAGGCCTAAGTGGGCAAATATTTGACTGGGAGAAGTGGGCATAATAATGTAATTTGCAATGAAGAATTTGAACTACACCAGCAGGAAAACCAACATCTACAAGGCTGGGCTGGGCTGAGACAGGCTAATGAAATTTGCAAAGTATAGCAATAGTAGCTTACAGAAACTTTTGTGTAAATGCTTTTTATTCAGTGGAGGCTACATCAAGCAAACAGAAACATCTCCAGCTATTTCAAGTGGATCTTCACTTACTCCTCTGAATAATTTGTTTAGAACACTAGACTCCTGGAGGAAACAAACATCAGAAGACAACCACAAACTCTGCATATCACAAGCAACAGTAGAAGATATAAATGTTGCATGTCTAAGGAGCTCCTGTCTATGTAATCCTGATTGCTAGTTGTGTTAAGGTGGTAGTGACAGACAGAAACATAGAGGTAATTCTGTAAAGCTTTATGTCATCTGAGGATCACGTGTTTTACCACAGTACAGAACAAAAGATCAAATAGGTGACTAGCAAGTACTTTGAGAATCTTACATCTACTTTTATCCAAAGGTCAGTGTTCTTCGGAGCTATTTGTATATGTAGCTTTTGTTTCAGGAATTAATAAAGTCAGCTTGTACCAAAGACTTCTCTGGGTTAGTTTCTGTCTTGTATAATGGGGGAGCTATATTTAGTACAAGCGCCCTTGCTCTGTTAACATTGCCTTCTTGTTAAGGTAAACTTTTTTCAGTCAAAGCTGTCCATTTCCCCAGGTGATCTAGATAGTTTTCCCTCAGCAAAGGGTGATAAGATGTTTGTTAGATAAGGATAATGCCAGATTTTGTAATCAGGTTCATTGATTAATATTACAGCTATTACATCTACCTATTTAGTTTCAGGGACAACTGTGTTCAATGGCTAAACTTAATGATATCTATGCCAAGAGCATCAAGATATATAAGTCCTGTGAGTGACATTGGACCCACGAAAAAACTGCTCTTAACTGATTCCTTGTTTCCAGAAAAGATAAGAGTTCTGATCTCTAGATCTGTAAAGATGAGAGGGAGTGCTAACTACTTGAAAGGATGTGACCCTGGGAACCCACAGAGCAGATATATTTTATGTGTCATCAGTATTGTGAACACAGACCTTGCACCAGTGTACAAAAGTGAGAAACAGTCTGTTGTTGTGGTTATGGTTGAGTATGAAGGAAGTAAAAAACACAGAAAATACCTCTCATCCGATGATTTCCTTGTATCCATTATTCATGAGAAATATTTCCTCATCATTTAAATTGAAACTACAGGCCAATAGCACATGGGAAATGAAACCAGGGACACTCGTATCTTATCTATACCCTTGAATTAAATGTCTGACCTAAGGAAAGCACTTCAATTCCCTTCTGTGTTTCAATTTGTTTATATGCAAATAAGAGAAAATAGTTCACACTTGTGCTTGCTTTAGATTAAAGGAGACCTGACAAGAGAAGGTATTTGACACAGGGACCGGCACAAAAATAAATGCTAGGTGTGTGTAACAACTACACTCCATTAGCTTAATTCTTTTCTAATCTATTTTACTAGTATATTAATTTTACAAAATAATGTATTTCAGCATAGTTTCATAGATTGCTAATGCATGCAATCTCTGTTAATCATATTCTTTCTCGTTACCTTCATTTGTCACTTTTCTTTGCTTTCCTAATACTTTCTGTTTTTTATACTTAATTGTTACAGATTATTAAGAGACTGTAAAAGGGAAACAAGAACATAACCATTTCACATTTTTTCTTTTAATTTCTTTGCTTTCTTTGAATGTATTCATGCATGTTCACATATGTATATGTCAAAGGATATTTCAGCATCAGTTCGCTTTCAGTTTCATCGGGGCATATTCTCTCAAAGTTTCTGGCAAAACACCACACTCCAAGTGAACTGATCTAGTAGCTTGTGGGTGCTTCTCTTGTGTCTGCCTCTCATTTCCCTATAACATTGCAGAAGTTATATAGGTCAACTTTTATACTCTGCTTTTTATGTGGGCTCTTTGAATCCAACTCATATTATCAGTGTGATCTACATATGTCATTAACCCACTCAGCAATCTTGCTGGTCTCCTATTATTATCGCTGATATGTCTAACTTGGGGTTGGGGAAACACCTCAGTGGAAAAAGGATGCTTGCTGAATAAGTATGAAGACTGGAGTTTGAATCTTCATCATCTCTGCAAATATCTGAAAATGGGTTGTAAATTCCTATAACAGTAGTGTTACAGGAGGCACAAGCATGAAAATGGGTGACTTTCTGACTATAAAACCAATTCACTGTTTGATAAGAGACATTGGGATAAGGTGAATGAAGAGCAAAGTATGCAAGCTATCCTGTGCCCTGCATTTGGACACAGTTGGACATTCACTAGGGTCTCAAGCACACACATTACATTTTCCCCACCCTCCTCATCTATCACATACACACACACACACACACACACACACACACACACCATGCCTGAACTTGATAGTCCTGGAAAACACCACACAGAGGGGAAAATAGCTCTTACTCTTACTATCCGACTGTATTCTTTTGGAGTTTATATGAAGAGTTTGCAAAGGGACAGAAAATCTGACTCCTCAGCGACCTGTAGTAGGGACTCTAGAGATGAAGTTTGACTACCAATGCTTTAAAAAGGCATTGCCTTTTAAGGAGTGAAACTAATTTCAATTTCATTTACCAACTCCACTCAGAAATAAATGGTGCATGACTCAGGGGCAATCCCAGCCAGATGTAAAACTACCTGCTGATTGATAACTAGAATTGTATTTTGTCTTGATAAATTTCCATTCCTCAACATGAGAAAATATGCAATTGATTATGTAAAAAGTTATAATCACAGATACAAGCTCATTAGAACGGTTGGTTATTTTTTTAATATGTATATTACGTGACTGAGGAAGGTAAATTAGAACTCAAAACAACTGTGCAGATACATGAGGCAAGAAAGCAAGAATTGGTAGTGGCTAAGGTGTATGGATGCTTTGAATCCATGGACTGCAGAACATTTGCTTCAAATTGCCACATTTACACACTCAGAAGAATGTGGTTTCACTTAAGGCCTATGTCTTTGGTAAGCCTTTATTTCATAACATTTACTGTTTACAGAGAAAAGGACAAGTTGAACTAGATTTATGTAGTTAATAGGAATTATAGCTTCTATGCTATTTTATTGTCACATTTAAAAAAGATCTTATAAGGAACCTTGATGCAAATTCCTAATAACATACTTAAATTCAGCCTAAGTGAAGAAAGGAAGGTTGATTTCCACTTAAAGTGCTATTTAAAGGAACAAAGGAGAGTATAGTCCATTCTTGGGCTATGCAACATCTTTATATTTTAAAGTATAGGTTATATTTAAATTTTTGGAGGGATATCTCTAAATGAATCTGCAGTTAAAACATACAAGAACATACTCACAAAAGCTTTTTGGGACCCTAGTCTATATGGATACATAGCTCCCTAGGCCTGGATGTAGTGGGGAGGGTCTTGGACTTCCCACGGGGCAGGGTTCCCTGCCCTCTCTCAAGCAAGGAGGGAGAGGGAGGAGGGGATGTGAGGGAGCAGGAGGGGATTGGGAGGAGGGAAGGAAGTGTAAATAATTGAATAGGAAAAAATAAATAAAATTATGTTTAAGGATAAGAAAAAAACAAATATAGACAAAATAATTATAGAAGAATGAGGGAAATAGTATTTACAACCCTGCTTTAGTAACTTTCCTAAAACATTGTACTATATACATGCTATTAGTAAAAAGAAAAACAATAGCTCTGCTACTGCTTCATGTAAATATTTTGAAGCTCTTAACTAGCAGAAAATGTGTTTAAAGTATATTTTTGATAAAGAACTGTTTCTAAACTATACAGAAAGCTAATAGTCAGCATTCCACATTAATATCACCTATGGAAATATTGGCAGATATTTCACTAGAAAAATGGTGCGGGGTTACTAAACGTGTGACAACTCATTCATTGTCATTAAACATGATCACCTGTACAATTCACAGATAAACTACTAAGTGATTATCATCAAATCCTTAAGTGAGTTAATATTTTAAGATATACGGTAGTAGTAGTAGTATTTGGTAGCAAATACTAATAGGAACAAATTTCCTGTTGAATTTGAATTAGATGATAACCTGGATATTAATCATACAAGGAACTAATAGCAAGAACTCTAAATAAAGCTATTGGCATATGCAAAACTCAGGGATTTTACATACATACATACATGCATACACACACTACATACATGCATGTATGTAAATTTTTTGAAACAGTTTCTCTGAATAACTTTGGTGCCTGTCCTGAAACTATCTCTTTTTGACTAGACTCGCCTTAAACTTAAAGAGATCCACCTGCCTCTGACTCCCAAGTTCTGGGATTAAAGGCCTGCACCACCACCACCTGATTATTTCTCTCAAGATAGTAAACAGTGCCGGGTGTGGTACCACATGGGTTTATTTCCAGGGCTGGGGGGCAGAGGCAGACTGATGTTTGAGTTCTAGGCCAGCGTGGTTTTAGGACAGAGTTCATTCCAGGACAACCAGAAGCCCTTGTCTCGAAAAAACAAATAGAGAAGAAACAGTGTCATAATAAATCAAAAAGTGATGTTTTGAATGAATAATTAAAAAGCTGAGGAGTCCATGTAAGTTTAAAAATTAGTAAACAAAATTAGTGTTACTGCTAAACTAAATTTACTCTCTGGGCCACAGTGAATAAATACTAATGTATCTATGATAAATGATTAGAAACAAGAAATAAAAACAATCTAGAAAGCATGAAAACAAAAAAAAAATAAAATACATTGAAAATTACTTAGATTTTGATCAAGCTACATGGAAAACTTGAACCTTAACTCTTTTTTTTTTCACAAATCGAAGCATCTGAATTCTGTTATCATTAAATCTTAATTAGCCAAATGGAAAGGAGGTCAGAGACTTAATTTGGATAATGAGGGTTGCAGATAAGGATGGAAATTTCTCATGTAAATGACCCATTCAGAGAAGTAAGGTCTAATGCAGCCAACAGAGCTTTCTAGATAACCAACTTTTCCAGCAGTTGAATACAAATGCAGTTCAAAATGCAATTAGAAATCAGTTAAGAGTAGATTAGTGCAATGTGAAGATAAGGTACAGAGACAGGCTCATCTAAACAGAGATGAGGCAACATACTTCTTTTAATCAACCAGACTTCTGTTTTCTTTACCTACTTATGCTTTGTTTGAAAAATAAATACCACGTGCTTTTATAGCACATGGAATTTTCTCACAGGAAAGGTCACTATGGGAACACAAACAATTTGGTATCTAATGTGCTGTTCCAATAAATACTGAGCAGCTTTCCTCCTTGTTGATCCTCATGTACTTAAGTCAAGTTATTCTTGGTTCCTATCCAAAGCCCTTACAGCATCTTATATCCCATTCCACATTATATTTATGTCTATTTGATGCCAAATGAGATGATCAGCTTAGTTTATATAGTTAAAAACCTATCATGGGAAATGGGAAAAAAACAACTTGAATAATTGCGTTAGCTTCTTCCTTATTATTTGTAACAACATTAATTGTCTGGTAAAAAACACTAACCTCACATTTCTTGATGGGAATCTTATGCTTATTGAAAGAAAGTGAAATTGTTTAGTGACTGAAACAGTAAGTAGGTACTATAAATTCTCCAATTTGAGTCTGAACATTTTCTTTCCATTTCTGTATTAGGCAGGCACATGCTGTATTTGGAAATATATCTGTATTGCAATAAAAATTAATCATGAAATTAAATTTATGTACAATAAACTCACAGAGAATTTCTTATGTAAAGTATTTAGAAGAACTAATAAAATAGATCTCATAAATTATTGGCTTTATACCACAATTTTATCTATATACTTCTATAGATTTTGTAATTTGAATAATATATCTTTTGTTTTTGTGATATATTTTGTTGAGAGTATCATTTGATTGAAGACTTAAACTTTTGGCACTTGTTTTCTTTTTTTCTTTTTTTTTTTTTGGTTTTTCGAGACAGGGTTTCTCTGTGGTTTTGGAGCCTGTCCTGGAGCTAGCTCTTGTAGACCAGGCTGGTCTCGAACTCACAGAGATCCACCTGCCTCTGCCTCCCAAGTGCTGGGATTAAAGGCGTTGGCACTTGTTTTCTAAGAGATGGATATGAAATCTAACTCTAATATTATCTCAAGTATATGGACATATATTCACCTGTCTCTGACCATTAAATAACAAAACCACATCAAAATAAAAGCTTTAGTTAATCTTTAAACATACAGGCCAGAAGAGCTGATTACTTTACTTCTCCAGGTGAAAGTATAATCAGATACAGAAACTTCTCCATGTCTTTAAAACATATTTTTTCCCTTAGAGTATAGTCCTTGGAGAGAGACTTGGAACATAACCTTTGCATGATGATTTATAGACAGACTTCCTTTTGAAAAAAGGCAGGAAAGGAGAATGGGATACTAGAAAAAAAATTCAGAAAAGAACATGACCTCAGGTGTTGTCTGAACCCATTAGATGCGAATGGGAATGCTGGACCAGGGTTAATCATACAGGTGACTGATTTTATGGACATTTTCAGGATCTTTTGACCTATGGCTGAATGTGGTGTGGACTGGATGGTGGTTGGGACAATGTACAATCCTTGAACTGAAAACTTTGACAGACTGAAATTAATATTTAAAGTGAGTATTCTGCCAGCTGACGAATGATAGCAAAGAACAAGAGAAGAAAAACATCATTATAGCTTTTGAATTCTCTAGTATATATATATATATATATATATATATATATATATATATATATATATATCATATATATATGTATATATATATCATCCAGAAAAGATACATTTTAGCAATATTTATTTTAGCATTTCTCTGAAAGTCTAATAATGTACAAAAACAAACATTTTTTATTTATTAAAAAAAATAATGAATAATTTTTGCTTTAGATACTATGGGTAATCTTTGCTTAAACTTACTAGTATTCTTTATTAAAATTATTTTAAATAAACTTTATTTGACATTTCATACATGAATGTACACTGGTTACTCTCATTGCAGCCTTATTTTATATTCCTGACACACTTTCCAAACATCAGTCTTCCACACATATTCATGTCTTTTTGTTTTGTTTTGTTTTGTCCTATTGCGTTTAACCTAGGTTGTAGAAGTGACACTGTGTGGGAAACTATCCCTTGCAGCTTGGATATCTCACTCATGGTAAACAATTAAACACAGTGACTACTCCTTCCTCATATTCCTTCAGTGACCAGTTGCTCATCTGTAAGGGATAGAGCCCCATGAGCCACCGAGATCCCTTATTGCCCGTTGACCGGCCCAGTCTTAGGTAGGCGGCATCTCTGTTGTGAGGTCATAATTTTGAATTTTCTGTCGTATACTAAATATAGTATTGTTTAGTCCTTCTCTCTATCTTCTGGCTTTAAAATCTTTTCTTATCTTTTTCATTAACCAAAGTAAGGAATGGACTGGCATTGATCAGTAAGTCAAAACAAACTCTAGAGCAAAATGGATCAATAAACAGTGTTTTTTTCCAAAAGACTTGCTTTTTGAAAATGAACAAACAAACAATGTAGTTGAAAGACATTGACATGTTCATATCCAGTCACACTGCTGATAGTAAACATTGCTCTCAGAATCTGGAATAAAAGAGAACATGAAAGAATATGATACAAACAGGAGTCTGGATCCAGCCACTTGGAAACAAGGTCATGAAAATTATTCTAGAGGAATCAAGAACTTGTTCCCAATATATCTTTTCTCTATGGACAATTTCTGTAAAGGAACTAAGCCTCCATTACAGTAAGAAATCACCAAATGGTAACTTGTTAGGTCTATCAATCACATTTATTTCAAAAGACTCATTGTGTCCTCTGGTTTCTTTTCTAGTAAAGGGCCCAAGGAGAAGCATCATTTTAACCTTAGTTCTACAAGAATACCCCAAGGTATTATTACAAGCTGAGTTTATTTCAGTGAATTCAGCACAGCAAAAGAGTGTTATGCCCTGTGATCAAGAAGATTGCTTTTTGCCAGATGCTGTAGGATTTTAGTTGTTACTGTAGCAAAAGCAGACTAATACAAACAAGCTGATGTACTTGCTAACTTAATGAGTTTTTCTCATCAGCTTGTTAATGACACGATGAATTAGATCTACAGCATAAAAAATAACTAATGCTTATAGAAACAATTTTGGATTTAAAATTGTTATGTCAGTTCACTACAAAACAGTTCTGAAACAGAGAAGTTCACTGAATTTTACCCAGCTGACAAGTGGCAGAGCTGAGATGTGAACACAATCTGCCTATAAAGATTCTGTGCATAGAAGAGTTATACTACACAGATGCTATAGCAAATGTGTGACTTCACATGAACTCAGAATCTCTGGGGACCATTTTGTGGCTATTTCTAGACAAAGCAAACAGTTACACAAGTAAAGAATCCATGGCTGACTGACAAAAAATGAAAAGAGCAGAATGAAGAGAACCGTAAAAGTGATCAGTGTTATTCCACGAGGAAGCAATCTCCAAGTTTCCTTTCTGTATCAGGAAGCTTGCCATATATCATTGGGTTCAGTATTATGGTGTACTTCTGATTCCATAGACTAGGCCTTGATTTTGTTCAAGCAAGGTCAAATTTATCTCTATTCATGGCAATCAAATGAGCCTTAACTAAGCCAAATGCTTTAATTGATTTAGAAATATATTTTACATGGCACCAGCTGTTGAAATGAAATAATGACTGCAAAATAATGTTTAAGCAGTAATTTTCAGACATTTGGAATTATGAATTATGGAAATTCATAGTAATGTAAAGTCTAGGGCAGATACAATTGAAGCAACTTGGAGAATGCAGGCTATATTTGAAATATGCTGTAAGGTGACCATTTTGGAAAGGTGTGGGTTGGAGAAGAGTGGAAAGTCAAGAATATAGGAAGAGTGAGGCAAAATTAATAATGAAAACATCAATGAATATCAACAGATATTACAGATATAAGTGTGCCTTTGCTTTCTAAGTAAATGACAAAACAGACCAAGTGGAATTAGCCATAACACTCAAAATCAATAGTAATTATGTGACAAGAACTCTTGGGAAAGCAAAAGTAAAATGAATTGTGTTTTGACAAAAGGATATGAGCAAGAAAGCACTAAAAAAAGTATTGTCAGCAGCAATGAAATGCATTTCACATTGTAACTACTTGCAGAATAGCTCCATCCAACCTAAAAATTAGCATGCCCTCTCTTGCTTGATTGTTCATGCAATGGATTTATGGTGGCATCTGAGTCTATATTCATTTGCATTTATATCACTGGAAAACTTCCTCTCATAGAGCATTCCACAGAGTGAGAATAAAGATCTTGTAGACTTCTCAGCCTAGCCTCAGAAGTTGCAAAGTGACAACCTATTTCTCTAGGTCAAGTCAAAGAAGTCAAAGATGATGGAACATCTCATCAAGGTTCCATCTGCTACTGGCAGGAGAATCAGAGTGATGTTGAGCAGAGACAGTCTGGGGTCGGTATCAATGTGTGATACATTGCTAACTCACACTACAGACTTAATAATGTTGAGTGATGATTTGTTAATCCAGAGGGATATGGCTGCACCTCACCCAGGAAATAACAGGCTCACCCTCACTGAAAAAGGAAAGACAAGAAATGAAGATGCTCTCTATTTTTTCAGCCTTTCTGAGAGACTACCATATTAAGATAGCAGACTAGAAAAACAACAGAGCATATGTGATTCACTTGAGTCACAAGAACTATGGCACAAGTACCCTCACTGTTTCTGTGCCTTGATTTTAAGACAAAAACAGGAACACACAATTAGAGGATTAATCTGCACAAAAACATTGCTCTTCACTTGGGCACAGGATGAAAACCTGTCATCACCTTTGGTTTCCATTTCTTTCCTTTACTTTGGGTTACCTGTTTATCTTTGCACTCAGAAATTTTTGTGGTCTGAATGAGAAATGATCCCCTGTAGGATCATGTATTTGAATACTTGATATACAGTTTGTGCAACTGGTTGAGGAGTTAGTCACTCAAGGAGAGCTGATCTACAAAGCAGCAACATCTAACTTTTCTTCTGTCCTGTTCCTCTTTAAGTCTGAAGTACAAAGATATGATCTTGTTTTCAACCTTTATGCACCTTGAATTCCAAGAGGAGCAAAGGCCTCTCCCTTTAATCCCAACAGGGGTCAGTGGCATGCAATTCTCTGAGATTAATGCTGGTCTACAGATTGTAGTCTAGTATACAGAGTGAGTCCAGCACAGCCAGAGCTACATAGAGAAACCAGGTCTCAAAGCTAAGTGTGGAATTTTTAGTGTTCTCACTAGAAAATCTTGAGACCACTAAGTAACAAATCTATAAATTACCTTACTTTGGACATTCCACAATGTGTATGTATTTCACAGCATCATAATTTATATGAACATTATAGACATTTTATTTATAAATAACAAACTCACTTAAATATAAGTATCATTTATCTTTCATATTAAGGAATATAATTTAATGTAGACATGACCTTAGCATTTCAATATGCAATGTACTTAATAAAAAGCATAATAAATATTCAGCATTTTACAGTTATTAGATGAATACTTCTTTGCAAAGAAGATTATGGATCCAGAAAAATATCTCAGTGGATACATGTGTTTGCATGCAAGCCTGATGACTTGAGTTGAATCCCTGGGACACATATGGTAGAAGGAGAGAACCAACTCTTGCAGGTTATCTCTGTTCTCCATACTCGTACCATAGCACCCATGTGACCCTGCCACAAATGATAATAAAATAACTTAAAAGAAGAATACATATTTAAATCAAGTGCTCCTTGTATGTATTTATATTTTGACAAAGGTGAAAAAGTCATTATTCAAAGAAATTCAGCAGATATATTAAAAACTACAGTATATATATACACACACACACACACACACACACACACACAAAACCTTGTGATTATTGCAGACTACTAAACATGTGTAAAATGTGACTTGAAGCACAAATAAAACCAAAATGTTTGAGTCAGTCACTTTTGTAAAATTAACAAATTTTAATTTTATTATCACTTTATATAGTGTTTGTTTTTTGTCTCTTGTAACTCCTTTTTTATTATTATACTTTCAACCCAATTTCAAACAGTACACAAATAAAATATCGAAATAGTGAATGCTTATAGAAGTTCATTTTTTTAATGTTATGTTTGAGTGTTTTCAGGTATGTATGAACACCACCTATATGCCCACTGCTCATGGAGGGGAAAGACGAATCAGTTTCCTTGAAACTGGAGTCACAGTGTTTGTGAGCTGCCAAGAAATCTGGGTGCTAAGGAGTATACCTGGATTCTCTGCAAGAATAGAAATTATTCCTAACTGCTAAGCAATCTCACCAACCACATTTTTTTTAAAAGATAGCAAGGTATAAGCCAAGAGATGAAACTACAAGAATTTCCATACACCAAAGTACTGTGCTTTTTTCTTGCATCATATTATCAAACATGTCCAGTAAAAGGTGGTGAGACTAGCAGCCCACACACTCCATAATATAAGTACTCAAAATAAGAGTACATGTCTCCTGTATCATTTTAAGTAAGGATATACTGATGCAGAAATGGGCATGACAGTTTTCTCAGATGATTATGGTAGAAGTATGTAAGTCATATTTTAATGAAAGCAGCACTGGTGAGTTCAGGTAACCCTTGAATATATCAAGTTTCAAAAACTGCTATTCACAGCTTGCAAAGAAAATATATCAGCATCCACTCTGAATTTAGAAATAATATATGCAAAGGTTTTGTGCTTTTAGGAAACATAATGGTGTTATTCTATGCTCCATCACTTCATGGTTTCAGAATATTCCCTCTTTGAAGTCTAGAGTGAGTTTCAAATAGAATGCAATTTTCACTAGTTTAATGTAAGTGATAAGTGAGTGCATGATTTACAGGAGATAAGAAATTATATTTCTTATACATATAAAATTATATTCCCTATATATTTAGGACTACATAAATGTTTCTAATTATAGAGGAATGAAGAAGATTTATAAAATGATGTAGATTACCCATGAGCCCCCAAAACTGATGCTTTTAAGGTTTTAATTTGAACCTCAAATGGTTCCATGTTACGACTTTGCTGATCAGCAGAGAGCCCTTATGTTTACATATTTTCACACTATTTCAGTGAATAATAATTCAGTAACACATTTTAATATGTAAATCAGATTAGAAAAACTTAACTTTTGGTTTTCTCATTTTCCTTGCAGCTGTATATTTGCTTCTTCATTTTGAGTCATATATATATCAGTCTTTTCCTACTTCTTCACACTATCTAATTCATTCTTCACTTATTCTTTATCCATCTCTATATAAGTTTAAGTGCAGTCATCAGAAGCTTCATAATGAAGATTGATTTTTAGCTTGTCTTTGTGAGCCCATAGGAGCCCTGCTTAGTTTATTCAGTGGGCAATATTCTCATGGTACCCTCTATTCCCTCAAACTCCTACAATTTTTTCATGCCCTCTTCTATCGGGTTTCCTGGTCTCTGACGGGAGGAACCAAAAGGAGTCCTCTAATTTAGACGCCCTCATGCATATGTCTGTTTGGATCCCATTTGCTTCTGGGGAATGACTTTGTGGTGACTACTGGACAAGACATGTCTAACAAAACAATAATAGGAATCAATTCATTAATACTTTTTGACTGTGCTGTTTGGTGCTACCCCAGGTCTCCGGGATATCCAGTCTCCAGTCCCTGGCCATTCTAGTTGTATAAGACATGGACTCACTTTCATAGCTTGGGCATTAAGGTAAACCTGATATGTGTAGGCAGTCCCACAAGTCCATGCCACTGTTGCTCCAGCATATCTTGAAGACAGGACAGACTGTAGGGAAAAGATTGTGACCAGGTTTCTCTTTTTGTAGCTTGCAGAGTACATTCCTGCACCAAAGAAGGTAGAACATATGGGCACAGGCTCCAAGCAGGCACCAGCTCCAACTCTCTATATTCAAGGAACTGTGTGGATGTTGTTCTTTGTAACCCGCCCAGCGGGTTATTCCAAGGTCCCGAAGAGGCGCTATCTGAAAAAGACACAGGCGGGAGGGAGCTGCACAAGCACAATACCTTAATGAAGAGCAGAAATATACATATAACAAAATTGATCATAAATTTGTATCTGAAACTATGGGTTGCAACACATTTGAGGGTTGACTGAACCTTTATAGGGGTTGCCAAACAGTATTGGAAAACACAGATATTTGTATTACAATTCATAGCAGTAGCAAAATATAGTTATGAAGTTGCAACAAAAATAATTTTGTAGTTTTGGGATCACCACAACATGAGGAATGGTATTAAAGGGTCATAGCATTAGGAAGGTTGAGAAGGTTCTAGAAGGAGACAAAGAATTCAAAAGAAAGGTTTAGAAACAAACATTTCAGACCAGTCTTTTATGTCTACATTGCTCAGCAAGTGTGATTCAAGTATAACTGATGAAAATATGAACACAATGCATGCATTAAAATTCATTTCTGTATAACAAATAATGTAAAGAAAAGACATTTCTCATGCCATGAGAATTATGTAAAGTCAGGTGTCTATTTCTGGGAACCTTGCTGGAATCCCAGGGGCTAACACCTGGCTTCTGGGCTCCCAGGATGGCTGAGGAGCAGACTACATACACTAAGTTCAAAGCACTATGCAGGTTATTCTGGACAATTCACTGCTTTTTTGTAAGTTGGAAAACTCTGTAGGCTGTATTTAAACCCTATTGCTTTGGATGAGACTGCACAACGCTCCCTTGAAGACTCTACCCTTCCCTTTGAGGCGAGCATTCTTCCTTGTCTGGGAGAACACTTTGGAGCAGCTTGCCTCACACAGATTGCTCAGACAAGGCTGATTCCACTTTATCTGCTGCTTACTAAGGTGACTATTGTTTAAACTTGCATTAGGAAAACCATTTAAAAAGAAACTAAATGCCAATGATTATAATGTCTACACTACATTAAAATTGTTAATTTGCAGCAGTAATAATTTAGGATTTTAATTATAAGCCTGAGAAGCAGATTCAGAAATGTAGTTGGCACGGGTAATGCTAATCTGCCCTGTAACATTTATTGAAAGCAATATATCCATTTTAATTACAGTGTGTGTCAAATAACCAACTCTCTTGTTTTTAATGCATGATCCCTTAATTTGCTTGATTAAGTTGATTACCATCTGTTAAGATTTTTGTTGTGTCACTTTCTCTGGGCTTCTTATTCTTTATCAGCATTGAAAGCTTACCTGGAGCCCTTCACTTTGATTCTTAGTAATCATTTACCTGGTGCTTACCCAGTACATCTCTCACTGTGTTGAGCATCATCACTTTCTCTATTCTTATTACCTCAAGGGTCATGGAGAGTCTGCTTCACCAAAACTGCAGATGTTGCCAGGATTCAGGAATGTATTGTCATAAGAGACGTGAAATCAATGCTAATCCTGGTGTCTTCAGTCAAATCAAGTGCCATTTTCACCATCATGTCTAGAGCAAAAGGCTACATCCAGCCATGTTTTGTATTAATCTGCTTTTCTCTCCTTTATCACAACTTCACAGTGAAGACTCTGAGACTCTGCATATACTGTTAATTTAATGTGTTCAACTTTTTTTCTCCTCATGACTGAATGTGAGGCAAGATCTTTGTTGAGCACGTTCCTCACGGTAGTACCCTTGTACAATGGTACCAAAAGTATCACAAATTTCTCTCTCAATGTCACTGGGTGAAGACATAATAGAATCTATTATGTATCTAACTGATAATTTTCAGATATATTTAAAGCCTTATTCAAACTTAAACTGGACTTCCATACCACTCTTTCATCCTAACATTTGCAAGTTAAATTTTATAATCCCTGAGAGAATACAAACAAAGTCAGATAGCCCAAATTATATCCCACTAAATTTAAGGCAATGGGTTTTACTTTTATTGATTTTTATTGAGCTCTACATTCTTCTCTGCTCCCTCCCTGCCTCTCCCCTCCAATTCCTCCCCTGAGGTCCTCATGTTCCCAATTTATTCAGGAGATATTGTTTTTTTCTAATTCCCATGTAGATTTTAAAGAGTGAAAAAATCCTTTCATTTAAAAATATGCATTTCACTTAGTAGTACTGGAGGAAGAGTCTCAGTCCTCCCATATGCTAAGACAATATTTTGCCAAGGACACGTTATCAACCCAAGCTTTACTGCCTTTACTAGGAGAGTGTGTAACTACTAATACTCACTCTCAGTTGTTTTTAATGTCAAAGAAAAATCACATAGATACTTGTCTCAGGCTCACTTACCACATAGTTTCTGACACTGGCACAGCTCTGACAATCCTCTTCTGGATGTATCAGGATAGGCAATTCACTGGTTTTCTACTTGTTTTTGCAGTGTACTTAAGAGGGATTTTATTAGACCCTGTAGTCATGTGAGATTGAATGTTATGCAAAGCAATTATTTAAAGTCAGCTAATGAATGCTGCATATAGCTATTTAAACTGCATTATCTAGAGAGAAAATGACATCAATAATTATACTATGAATTTATTTAAAGAATCAAAGTCCAAAGTTAAAGTAAACATTATTTTGTATAAAGCAAAGACAGAGGTTCACAGCAAATAGCCCTGTTCAAATATGCCATTGATTTTCAGTTAAATGCTCATTTAATTACTCTTCCTAAAAAGTGTGCCTTAGGGACTAGGGAGATGAAACAGAGGGTAAAAGTGCTTGCTCTGCTCATACGGTTACCTGACTATGAATCTCAGACATGTTCATAAAAATCCAGGCATGAGTCTGCATGCCTGTAGCCCAATATTTTAGTGAAAGTCAAACAAGTCTTGAGTTTGCTGACTAGCTAGCCTAGACAAAACTGAACCTCCAATTCAGTGAGAAAACCTGTCCAGCGGGAATAGGTGGTGAGTAGTAGAAGACATCCCAATGCCTTGGTATTAGAGCACAGAGGCAAGGTCACAAATGCATTCTCTTACTCATGCCACACAGACATAAAATATACATTAGACACACAGACACACCAACCACACACACGTGTGTGTGTTCTAGAAATCTGGTTTTACAGTCGCTTAAAGTCATTCTTGAATTACCATGGGACTACTGCTTAGGAATGAGCATTTGTAAGAGACTCTCACAAGCATCATAGGGTTCGCAGCATGTGGCAGGACAATAAGGGAGTTCCAGTACAGAAATATCACGTGTGTTCCTTTTGGAGTGAAAAGAGTGATGTGAGAGTAAGACAAAATCTGAACACACTTCAAGGTGTATCACCCTAATTCACCATAGGGAGAGAACCTAGAGTTTGTGTATTTTAACCCCAGAGTAGAAATTTTTATCTCTGAAGTTTTAGATTTATTAAATATAGGATATTTGATATTATAAAAAATGATCTCTTTGATACCCATGAACATATATCTACGAGCAAACGAACTTTTCTCTTTGAAATTATTTAACACTGGCATTATACTGCCTGGAATGCTGCATTTCTACAGAGGAGGCTTGAGACTGGATAATTAGAACTCTGAAGATTGAGAGATTGTGGGGTTGAGTGTACCAAAGCAAAATTATCACATCTATGTATTTTTACACTTGTCATTTTCAAAATATTCTTACAGAATTTAGAGAAGTAAATTAGCTATATATGTGCCCTTAATTTTAACTCATTTCTCATAGTCATGTTTTCTGGTATTAACTGAACTTTTTCAAATACTCATGTATTTATTTTATGTACATTGCTGGAAGGGTGCTGGATCCTCTTGAAAAGGAGTTGGGAACAGGTGTGAGTTGCTATGTAGGTGCTGGGAGTTGAACCTGGGGCCTCTGGAAAAGTAGCCAGTGCTTTTAACTGCTGAACCATCTATCCAGTCCCAAAATAATAAGTAGTATTTTTCAATAAGCTATCTTTATCTTAAAGAAAATCATTAACATTTTCAACTAGTTTTCATTTTGAACATTATTATAAAAAATGAAGCAATGGCAAAACCAAAAATTACTCCAACAATCCAAAGTTAAGATGCTTAGTCTTTTGTTTGAACACTTTTATGCACATTTCATGTGCTCATGTAGGAAAACCTTGTGCTTACTAAATGTTGAATGGCTGTTGGATAGCACAAGCACACGTGTCTACTCAAATATGATATACAGCTCTCTATTTCATTCTGCCAGGTTGAAAGTTTTATTGACTATTCTAAATTCACTAAAGCGTATTAGAGTTCCTATGCTAATATTAGTCCAATAAATTATCTTCTGTGTATATATCAGATCTGAAAGGCACAGGCGATAATTAGACACATTGGACTTTAAAGATGTGAGACTGTTGGAAGATATATTATCTTTGCTCATGAAATTAACATTCCAAGTTCAAATGTCGAAGAGATGCATTTTCCAGGCCCAGATCAACTCCCTATAAATGATCCTGAGAGGCACTTTAAAGAAAGGAATTATATGTGTACACACACACACACACACACACACACACACGCACACATATTTGGCACAGGAAATTATACTTAAGTAAAAGCATGTTTTAAGATGGGCATTAGCAAATTAGTAGGGAATGCATCACTCCTGTTTTACACTCTCAAGCACTTAATGGGGATGGACCTACAAATCACATTATCATCACAGTCTGTACCTTCGTCAGATGTCATAGCAACAGCTGCCCCAGTGACTCGAAGAGCGCCAGAGGCTAACGGAGACATCTGTTTGCTGACAAGCTCAGATCAAATGACAAATGGTAGACAGAGATATCAGGGCTTGGCAAGGTCAGAGGCCTTAGTTATTTGGTCGTTTCAATTGTAGACACAGAGTTTTTCTTCTTTTGATGGACAGACAGGAAAATGACTAACATAAAGGTAGTTAATGATGATCCTAATTCTTCCAGAATTAAAATTAAGTGTAGTTTGGAAGGGAAAATGATACTCTTGTGATGAGCAGGTGTTTGTGAACACACCAGGGTCTGTGTAGAGTTTCATTGTGCTTTGAAAATAACCACAGATGTTTATTTTAGTCCGATCAAGAAAGACTAAAAGGTTACAGATGTCATTTATTTTAACAATGAAGGGTAACTCTTTAACCCTAACTTTAAAAGGGTTACTTATTTAAGATATTATTACTTTTATTTCAAACCAGCAAAAACTATTTTTATGGCTTTCATTTAACTATAAATAGCTATTATTGTTGTTATTAATATTATTGTTTATTATTATTATGTGCTCTACAATTGTACTACAAACCCCCACCGTGAACCCTGATATTTTAGTGAAAATACGAATAAATAGTAAGGGGCTAGAGAGATGGCTCAGCGGTTAAGAGCATTGCCTGCTCTTCCAAAGGTCCTGAGTTCAATTCCCAGCAACCACATGAGGTCTGGTGCCCTCTTCTGGCCTTCAGGCATACATGCAGACAGAATATTGTCACATAATAAATAAACATTTTTTTTTAAAAAAAGAATAAATATTAAGACTTCTATGATCTCAGGCACATTAAAACACTTCCTAAATTCAACAGAGAATTAAAGATTTCTATCAAATTATTCTAAAGGATATTGTGTTATTCTACTTTGTATTGTTTCCTCTCAAAATGGCAGAGACAGATGTTGTCTTTCTTGTTGGTTTAAAAATGATGCTGGAAGTCTTTCCACATCAAGTTTTAATTTTGTTAGGTGTCATCAAGCCAGTTTGAGATGCCAGCTTTTGGTTAGCGAAACCTTGGTGATTAAGAAAAATTATAGAACATTCCCATAGAGATGTTCTTTATCTTTCAGTCTAGGGGTTGCTTTATAATATGTCTTGGTTATTTTATAATTTATTTCCACTTGTTTCTGTGCTGCCTCTGCTACTACTAATCTCTCTTGACTCTAATGTAATCAATATAGTTCAATGATTTATTGGCCCTATTAAACAGCAATTAATAGTGATGTCCCCTGTTCTAAAAGGTTTATTATGTGCAGATGAGCTTATCAATTAGATGGAGACATGCATTTAGAACTTTGCTTTTTTTTCAAATTTCAGTATTTATCAAGTCCATTAAATGATTGATATATGAGCAAAGGTTTAAAGCAAATAACTTTTTCATCATGTCTAATTATTCATTTAAGAATGTGTTTTCCTTAGATATTTTTAACTTTTATTTCCTACAGTGTTTTCAAATTTGTTGATGCTTTATGATTTATTCAATGAAGAATAGCTGTTATAAATCAACACTTTCTTTTTAACAATAAGTTTATAATACACTTTGTAATTTAATTTAAGATCAAATTAATGAAAACTGTTGATTATTACCAGGACCTGGAAACAGAAATATTATCAATACCTCAGCATACACTTAAATTTTAAAATTTTGACTTTAAATATTTAAGTAATATTAATTTGTTTAATTGAATAACAAAATAAGCATAAATTTGTGTTTAAAGTCATTTAGATTTGGGTGGTTTTTGAAAAATTTATTTGCATGCAATATTTAAGAATATGCTTTTTGTTTTTTATGAAACACTCAATTATCTTTTATTTATACTATTATTTAGAATATGTGATTAAACTATTAGAAGTGCTATTGTTTTCCCTGTGTATCTTGTTGTATTTTCCGTTTACACATCTATATTAGTCTAAAGAAACAACTGACAGAATTGTGTAGGGTGGGTTATTCAGTATATTGTCTTACACAATGTGGTCTGCTCAGTTCAAGAAGTTCTTACACTGAAGAGGACTAGAATCTGCTAGTTGTCAGGTGATGAGCCCTTATGTGTCCAACTCCCAGTCTGACCCTGAAGGAGGATTTCTGTAGAACTGCTTACCTTCAGTTTTCCATGAAGAACGAGTAACTTGTTTCAAAACTTGGTAAAGAAATGCCACCACAACCGGGTAGAGAGATAAATTTGTTAGCAGTAGAGCAGACAAGAAGACAGGGTGAAAAGTTTCCTCCCCTATGTTCTTTTACCTGAACTGTCACCAAAATTTGCCATCCACACTACGGGTTTTTCCACTTCACCTATCTCTCATGTCTTTCACATCCTGCTCACTGGTATGTGTTTGAATTGGTTTACATCCAGTCAAGTTGACAACCAAGATTATCTCAAATAATGTTCTAAGTGACTCCTTCTTTTCCTTCCTTCAGTGAGTCCTATATTTTGAAAATACCAGTTAAAACCTTAAATATAAAGAATGAGAGAAAATTAAAAGTCCAGAGGCTTGCTGACTGACACAGATAGAATAGGCATTTGTCTTGTTTTTTCGGTAATTCTATTAGGACCATTACGTATATTTCCCAGTTTTCTTTCAGGAGTCATTTTAATTTTTACATGATTTTTTTCTTCCTCATGATATATATTTGAAATTGAATTAGCTCTACTTTATAGTATACATAAAGTAATGAATGGGTTTACATAGTTTATAATTTTAAAGTAAGATATTTTGTAACCTATTACTCACTGAGCTATGTAGTAATATATAAAAATTAATACAGATGAAATATATTTTAACATTTCACTGATTTATTTTTAACTTCTGTTTATCATATTTTGACTTCACATGCATCTATGAATCAGTGTGCACAGTTCTTTTGGGGGCCAGAAGAGGGCAATGGATCCTCCAAGTTTGGGGTTACCGATGGTTTTCAGATGGCAAGTGGGTGCTAGAAGCAAACCTTGGTCCTCTGGAAGAGCTCCCAGAACTTTTAACTAAAGACCCATTACTAAAGACTCTGAGTTGAAATATGACAATTTTAATATTGAATCTTGAAATTAATGCCAAAGAACAGAAAAGACATTGTATGAGAAATATAAAAGGAAAAAAGAAAATGACTTAGTTACTGATTAGTCAAAAGCCTGAAAAAAGTTAATATGAAATCTACCTCTTCAATGATTTGTGACTTACAAGTTCATGTTCTAATATGAATTTTTAAATCAAATTTTAAGTGATTATAGAAAAGAAGACTTGAGAAAGAATTATCATAATTATTAATTTTAGGTACATTTAGACACTAACATACAGTCATTAGTAGTCAATACTGTTTTCTTTCAAAAATACAAAAAGTTAGGGTTAACAGAACTTCTTCCATGAAGTTTATAACCAATACTCAGAGTACTTTTAAAATTGGTTCAACAATATTTTGATTAGAAATGGTATTCAGAAAATTGATTGCTATGTGATTATGTTATAATCTCAAAATTAAAAAATAACAGATTTTTTTTAAAAAAACATTCTACATACACAGAAGAGAGAGAGAGAGAGAGAGAGAGAGAGAGAGAGAGAGAGAGAGAGAGAGAGAGAGAGAGAGAGAGAAACAGGCACAGGCTTCCTGAATTCTGATATGTAGACCTTCTTCCAGTTTGTACTTCATGAGAGAAAATTGAGTGAAACTTTGATTCATGGATGTTTATCTGGCCGTGGTCTAATAACCTTGTGAGATTTCCAGGTTGCTTACAAAATAGCCCATAAGATCAACTTAAACAAGGGAATGATTATTTTGGCATATGTATTTGGAGCTTGCAGCTCATGGTTATATTCATTGCTTTGCACCCATATTAGCCAGTATATTTTACGGGAGTGGGAGACAACGGAAACCTCCACAGCTAAAAGCAAAAGGAATAGGCAGGAAATGTCTGGGTTTTAATGTCTCCTCTAAGGGAGCGTCTCATCTGACCCTCAAAAATTAAGATTAGAAATAAACCCAGTTATGGAACAAACCTCAAGAAGATGAACATACAAACTGTAGCAGGAAGAAATTATGAAACACAAACTTGAACCCTACAACTTTCATTTCTAAATAAAAATCATGCATGTCTCATATAGATAAAAATCAAATGGTTATCCCTAAAAACTTGCATACAAATAACCTTATACAAACTTAGCAGGTTATATTTTAGAACATGCGCACACACACACACACACACATATATATATGTATATATATACATATATGAGGCCATAAATTTGAAAGGCAGCAAGGAAGGATATTCAGGAAGGTTTGGAGAAAAATAGAAGGGAAACAATGGTATAATCACTTTATAGTCTAAAAAACTCAAACAGAAGAATAAAAGTAAAGAAACTAGTAGATTCGGTCTGTGACTTCCAGTATTCACAGTGATCTGAATACAAAACTATCTATAGTGGGGAAATTTCAGGCTATGTGTGTAAGAACTATAAAATAAAACAACAAATTAAGCACAAGGAAAGGACACACATTAGCATATCTGAGTGCTAATGTGACTGTGATTTCAACAATAACCATCTAGAACCAAAAAAAAGTTAAGGACTTTTATTTTTTTGTTCTATAATACCTTCTGTTTTATGAATGCTGTAAAATATTCATGTCATTGTACATCATGGAAGAATTATTTATATTATAGTAATTTATTCACATCTATTTTTCTTATATATATACTATATAATAAAGGTAAATCTCAAAGCAATTTTAATATATCTTTCATAAATTAAAAATATACTGCAGCATAAAAGCAGTCCCTTTAATCTCATAAATGTGAAGGTCTAAGGGTATATCCCAATGTATACCAGTATCACAGAGTAAAATTTGCTTTAAGTTTTACAGAAGGGATAATTTACAAAACTCTTGTCATCAAAATGTCTTTACAGTCTCTTGATTCACTGTTTCTTATTGATTTGAAAAATCTGTTTATTTTTTCATTTTGTTGCCTAACATGGATTGTATGTGAATATTTATAAGTTTTATGGTCAGCAGCCATGACACGCCTTTGTGTGAGGTGAAGTATAAGCGTTTTGCTGGGGTGCCACTTCTTCTGCATTCATTACCTTAATAATTTCATTGCTTGATCCATTTGAAATTACCTTCAGTAGACGTGATTTCTATTACCCAGCATAATGCAGCCATCACAAAATGTCATCTAAGATGATGGAGCTGTGAGTAGATTTCTAAAGTAAATTATACATGCACTTATAAAGAACATAAATAATGATTTTACAATGCAAATTTGAGTGTTAGCAGAATTCTCAGGCATATTGGTTGCCTCTTTTATTATTCTTTTCTAGTAGGTAAAAATATAAGAAAATGTTTGGCCCTAGCAAAGATATGTCTCAAAGTATCATCTAAATTTAAGCATTATACTATAAAATAAATCACCTGTTCTATAATTTGATCATTTTTCACATATGTATTTCTGTTTCATCCTTATCTGGCAATTTGATTGGGTCCTTTTGGCTATTATAGATTGGCCCCTATATATGAGGAACTGCATTAAGGACTAAATGAATTCTTCATAAAACTAGGTCCAGTCTATGACTTCTAGTATTCAGTGATCTGAATGCAAAACTATCTTTAGTTTTGGGGGAAATTCCAAGCTATGTTTTATTTTCAATAAAAATCAGCACAATGAAATGAAATACACTAGCAGATTTGAGTGAGACTGTGTAAGACAGCTAAGGCTGCTGTTGCTTGGAGCTCAGACAGATAGCTTATGAAAAGCTGGTCATAGAGGTGTTTGCTTTTGATAAAACATGAGAAAATAATGTGTTCCAACCCATGGCTGCTAGCCACAGTGAAGGGAGTACTACAGTCAACCCATTTATTCTTTGTGAAACTTATTTTTTCCTGTAGGATTAGGGTAACTGTCCTGTAATTAAATGTTTGGTGAAACAATAAATGATGTCAATGTGAACTATCAAATAGAGTGATAATCACATCATGGGAAAACGTCTTCAAAAGGAAGTGATTATTGTGGCCACTCTAAAGGGAAGGATATTCTGAACTTATGTTGTGTTAAGTGGCTTACCCAGTAAAATATCAGTGGTGGTAACACAGGAACTTTACCATTAATATTCTTTGGACTCATGCTGGTTCCATTTGGAAAATGGCTTCTCAAGTTTCATAGTGAGCCTAGTGGTTCCTAAAATGCAAAGATGATGACCTTAGTCCTCCCCAGAATTTGACTGGTCTTTGTGAATTCCATTGATGTGCCATTTTTTATGTTTGGTCTCACGAAAAGATTGTTGATACCACCAATAACAAGGTGTGTATGGATGAAGGCAGGGCAGTGCAGCTCTAAATTAAATCCTTCATACACTTTATATCTTTGCTCATGAATTATTATTTTTTTTTGCAATGAAGAAAATGTTAGAGCCAAACACGAGTCTACTTTTGGATTAAGTTAATGCCAACTATCCTCTAAAATTCCAAAATAATTGTCTTTTTCCTTCTCAAATGCCAAAATAAATGTAACATCTTGATTCAAAAACATGAAAGAGCAAGAACATATCTAAAAGAATCACACTTCCTAATTATTACAATAATAGAGGTAAAATTATTCTCCCTTGTCCTCAGTAGCACTAACCATTCAGAAGCACACATAAGTGATTTATCACAATCTACTTCTCACCTCTAATGAGAAAGGCCAGTGCACCTGCAAGCATTGCAATTGCATAGGCCTCAGTAAAATAAATTAAAGTGTTTATGTCATATCGTTCTTCATGACCCTGCTCATGGTCTTACTCACCTGATTCATCCTGAATGACATTACTCTATGAAAACTTTCACACAACTGTTTAGACACAGAATGAGATAAAAGATTTATTTAACCAAATACACCTGTGGGGACATCTAATAGGCAGGTTACATACACAAAGGAGTTGTGTTGTTCTGAAGGCTTTTGGGTTGGTGGAAGCAATGATTGTATATAAAAATACATCTCAATTATTTTACCTCAAAAGAGATCTTATCTCTAATACATAAATGACCCTAAAGGAGACTAAAGGCAGTCTAAGATGATATCTCTTGGCACAATGTTTCAGCTCTCTGCAGTAAAGACAGTCTTAGGTTCTTTGTATGGGTATGGCTTTTTCAGGGCACTTTAGTTCACAGATACAGGTTGACCATCATAACAGAATCATCTTTTTTATTTTTTCTTTTGTCGTTTTTATTATTCTATAATGCCACTCTGACTCAAGGGCACTTTTTCATATCTTCACTTTCAGCTATTTGCATTCATTTTGTTCATATTTTTATTTGTTCAACACTCTTAATCTCTTCATTATTTTTGGCCTGCTCCTTAGGTTGTTTCTAATTTTTCTAATTTCTCTTGGAGAGACTGTATCTGCTGCTATCATTCAGAATTTGATCCCAAATGGAAAGTCCACCTTAACTGGCCCCCAAGATTATTTTATCATTTGTTTGTGGATACGTTTATGTCTCTGTGTACTAGTATGTACAAGTACATGTGGGTACCTGCGGTGAACAGAGAAGAGGCCTCATTGACCTCGAGTAACTAGTTGTGAGCCAGCCAGAGTGGGTGTTGGGAACCAAATTCCAGTCTTCTAAATGAACACAAAGCACTTTTATTTGTGGAATGATCACTCTATCCTGTTATGAGCTTATCTCAGCCTCACAAAACTTAATCCCCACTGCTGTCCACAGCCTCATGACACCCACCTTCCTTCCAGGGCTTAGCTCTGTCTAGCATTTCTTTCTCTGTCTTCTCCCTTATTTTTATTCCTTCTTCTGGCTTTGTCCTGGCTACTTGCTGTCAGCTGAGATGGCAACCTTTCTCCATCTCTTGGTGTTCCTCTCACAGAACACCAGAGATGATTATGGAAAGATAAAGGAAATGATGGAAGTTTATTATTCATAACTCCAGAGGTTGGGAATTCCAAGACAGGTGCACCAGCAGTGTGTTAGTTTGTCCCCATTGCTGTCTCAACAGTGCCATCTAAATGTTGCTTCCTTCACAGGAAAAGGGCGATCTGTCCTCACAGAGAAGAGCAAAAGTAAACAACTAAACTATGAGCATTTTTACAGAAGCACTAATCATTAATGAAGATGGGAGAAGTTCATAGGATCTAAACCAAAAGTGTTACACTAGAGATAAACTTCTAGCAGCTAAATTTTGAGGACCACATTGTAATTGCATCATAACTCTCTCAGGAAGCCTTCTTTCTCACCATCCATTCCAGAATCAATTAAGTTTCTATCACATTCTTCCACAGAATGACATACAAATCCCCATTATAGAAGCCACTATCCTGTCAGATAAAAGTTCTGTGTACCTTTCTGTACCCAGAAATCTCTAGATCTAACACTCTTATTCAGTAATCAGTGCCATTTCCCAGTTTGATATCTTAGCATAGTGAGCATACTAAGCACTCTGTGTAAGGTGATTGCAAGATGGATGTTTAAAATAGGGTAGACATTTTTCTTCACAGTAAACTTTAATCCAACATTTGGATAAATCAACTGATAGTTATATATTATTTTTAAGAGACGCATAATATATTATCTGTTAAATATTGTTAACAACAACAGAGATGTTCTTATTTTTCTCTAGGAAATATGTAAATGAAATGCTTGACATTAAAGCAACATTTATGTGGGAAACAATAAATAAATCTGCAAAAGCAATTACAACAGCTTCATGGGTAGGAACATGTGAATCACACCATCTATGTCCTTATATGATACAGGATACAGGATCAACAGAGAGATGTCATGAAATAAACATCATGTAATAAGCAAAAACTGCAGAATTCTGGTTTAGCTTTTCAAAAATCTATTCAATTTCTGCTTCTAATTTACTTCAGCTTGCCTCTTTTTTCAATTTCTGTGCGAACTGCTCTTCCCGCACTATAGTTACATTGCATGCTGCCTCAGATAAAGCCGCCGTAGCTCAGAGCAGCCAAGTGGTCCACTCCATGCCTCACGCATCCTGACCAGATGCTTACTCTTAGCTAGAAGTGGGTTGCTGAAATATTCAACTCCAGCCTTATGCAACAACTGGCCATCTGTCTTGCCATTTCTTTAAGAGGCTGGCAATTCAGTTTCCAGGAATTTTATTCTCAGAGCATACACTGAATAAAAGCATTAACGATCCTTAGATTAGCCACATTCTGACAAATTATGCTTACTGGAAATGCATTGAAAATTAGTAATCAAATTAAAATAGAAAGCCAAAAGAGGCACTGTCATTTGTTCATACAGATGGATATATAACTTCCTACTCTGTATGGTGCACAATATGATTTATAAATGTTAACACAGGGCCAGCATATTAAGATTACTGTTGATGCCTGGTTGGACTTTGAAGAGATTATTTTTTATCTCATTTTTTTACTCATGTAAAGGAATTTTTAAAGCTACAGTTTATGATATTCCAGCCAGTTAGAAAGAATCTGTATTGTTTACATTTGTGTTTACATTATAGTGTAAGTTTAAAAAGAATTTTCCAGTTGATGGAATACTGTAATTCTTCTAACTCAATTTGAAGCTGGGTGATTGATTACAATTTGAAATGAATTGACGAGTGAGGCTAGTTTTACTCTGAGTCTGTGTGTATTCTGTACTTCTTGTGAGCAACCAGCAGTCACTGACTATGAGGTAAATATCACTAAGTTTTCTGACAGGGAAGAAAACTGACACGCATAAGCAGCACACCACCTTCCCCAAAACAGGCTCTTAACATAGGCAGAATAGAATCTGGTTTGAAACACTAAATTTATGTATGAATTTCACAGTTCTTCATTTTCTAATGGCTTTACTTAAAGTGCTGCATTTATACAATCAGTTTTCCATAGTTCATAAAACAGTTTCATTTTTAAAACAATTGATATCCTGTAAATGACAAATATTTATAGTACATCCTTCTATATTTTGATATAAGTATTCACATGAAGCCATTTATCATGATTAAAATTATGAGCATATCACTCCTAACTCCAAAATTTTCGTCACCCATTTAACTTCAGCTTCTGACCATTCTCTCCTGTAACTCTTTCCAATCCGTTCCTGATTGACTTTTCTTCTCTCACATTAATCTGTGCTCCCTATAATGCTGTAGGAATGACTCAAATAAGGATCATTTTCTTATCTATCATCATTAACTGTCCTGTCAACCTTAAGTATCATTCCTGTTGAAATATGTGTCAGTTATTTATAGCTTTCTAATCAAATGAGTAGTATTTTATTGTGATGGTATATACAATTCACTTACTTTTCCTAATAATGGTTAGGGGCTTAATGGTTTGTATCTAGTACAAAGGAAGACTTTTATGAATGTGTATGCATATGGCTTTAAAAAGATATACTGACTGCTCTTCCAGAGGTCCTGAGTTCAATTCCCAGCAACCACATGGTGGCTCACAACCATCTGTAATGAGATCTGGTGCCCTCTTCTGGCCTGAGGGCATACATGGAGGCTGAACACTGTGTATACAATAAATAAATAAATCTTTAAAAAAAAAAGATATGTACATGTTTAAACTTTCAAAATGAATGGAATGGAGATGAGGTAGTGATAGATAGAGGAAGAATAAGCTGAAAATTATAATCCATGATCTCTAAGTGACTCCTCTACCTCCTGATACTCACCAAATCTATTACAGTCAGTATTTAAAATTGTATTGCTGTGGTTATAGTTTGTTTTCTCTGATATCAGCTGATGATAGTGTCTTTGCATGTGTTTATTTTCCATCTTAATATATATGTATAGATAGATGATAAATTAGATAGATTATAGATATAACAGATGACCGATACATGATTGATGAATATGAACACTCATTTATTTCAAAACCATTTTATTTTGTACTATTTTAAAACTTCCTCATACAACTTAGTTAAAAGTAAGTTTTAAATACTTTATTTGAGTCTGTTAGAGTAGTACCTTACAAAATCATATGACCTCTCTGAGGAACGGATAGAGGGTAGGGTTAGGGGGGAAAGGTGGAGGGAATAAGAGGAGAAGAGGGAGTGGGAGATGGAGTTGGCATGTAAAATGAGAAAAGATAGTTTTTTTATAAATATAAACAAAATAAAAATAAAATAACATGTTATTATATTTATTGTTTACCAAATCCTATTTGATCTCTTCATGTTTCTCCATGGCTTATTGGAGATTTATTGTTTAATACTAGTTATTTTGAGATATTCTTGAAGTTTAAAAATTTTATAATTGAATTTTCTTGATGGTACAAAAAATGTTTTCTTCTCATGAACAGACCTTAAATCAAATCAAACATTGATTGATTACTCTCACAAGCTTTGTGTCACCATTGTCCTAGAATATTTTTCAGGTAGGACAACATTGTAGAACAATGACTGTAGATCTCCTTCCTCTATGAAAAACTCTAGAATATAGGGGTGAAGGATCTATGCAGGCACCAGCTCAGCTCTCCATGTTCAATGAGTTGTGTGGGTGTTGTCTCAGCAATGGGGCCTCTCTGTCAATTTGCCTTGACAACCTATTGTCCTGGAAACAGCTTATGTTGTTTGTTGATTTCCATGGAACCCCTTTGGCCTAAGATTCAATTGGATATAACCCTGTCTTAGTACCAAAAACTTCATTTGGTGACATGCATTGCCTTCATATATTTTAGGAAGGTTCCTCCTTATTAGGTTTCTATACTGCCCTTCAAATGTCCCTTAATTCTAGCTATCTCTCCCCCAAATCGCTTTCCCTTTCCACTTGACTCTCCTGTTCGAGTCCCCACTTCTCTCCCAATCCTCACACACAATCAATTCTATTCACTCCTCCCAGTGAGATCCCCGGTCCCTTCCTCTGTACCTTACCTCTTGAGAACATTCAACAGTTCTTTCATTGTACAGGATTGTGCTACCTATCCTGTTCTTTTGTTTTTTTTTTTTTGTGTGTGTGTTTGTATTCTGTGTGCTTACACATGAAGTTGAGAATTGCCATTCACAAATGTTAATGGTGTATGAAGAATTGGATGGAATTTTAATGGGGATTGCATTGAATCCGCAGATAGCTTTTTATTAGGATGGTCATTTTTACTATGTGAATCTTACAGATCCATGAGCATCGGAGATCTTTCTGCCTACTTATACCATCTTCATTTGCTTTCTTCAAAGACTTTAAGTTGTGATCATAGAAGTCTTCACATGTTTGGTTAAAGCTACCCTAATATATTTTATATTATTTAATGTTTTTCTGATTTTTCTCAGTCAATTTGTTATTTGCATATAGGAGAGCTGCTTATTTGGGGGTTTAGATTTGTATCCAGCTACTTTGCTGTAAGTGTTTATCATCTGCAGGAGTTTCTTGATGGATTTTTGGGGTGCTTTATGTATATTATTATATCATCTGAAAATATCCATATTTTTATTTCTTCATTTATTGTCTCCAGGTGTCTCAATGCTCTAAGACTTTAAGTACTATATAGAGTTTATATGGAGAAAATGCAAAACCTTGTCTTGTTCCTGACTTTTGTGGAGTTGCATTGAGTTTTTCTCCATTTAGGTTGATGTTGGCTGTGTATTTGATGTAAGCTGTCTTTATTGTGTTGAGGAATATGTCTTGTATACCTAATCTTACCAGGACTTTATACTTATAAGAGAATAAGAAGTCACCATGAAGACACATTACACAAGTGTGAAATGATAGCAAATGAATCCATATATAACTTGACATTCAAAAATAAATGTAGAATAAAAGCAAACAGGTCTTGTGAAACATCAGGCAAATGAATCAACTATTTTGGGAGAGTCTTAAAATAATAAAATAGAAATAGGAATTAAAAATTAGACTCTTTTCAAGCGTGTAACTGAATATTCAAAATGATACCTACACAGTACATCCTAGATGTTTATTCTTTATCAGTTTTATACACTATTCTAGACACTGTTACTTTAGAACTGGGTTAAAATGTAATAGATTTTCAATTAAGATTCATATAAAGTGTGTAGCTCCTAAAACAGATTCACAAATTTTACTTAGTGCTATTTTATCTAAATTGAAAATATCTTTTAAACATAAAAAAATAATTCTAGTAGCTGTGATATTTAGAAGTACCACACCGGATAAAGTAATTACATTTTTATAGCCACCATTTGGTTAATAGAAATTGCTAGAAATGGCATTTTCCTAACATAACAGGATAATCAAAACAGTACTTATTATGAATGTGTGTGTATAGAGTTGGCAATTGAACCAAGACTTTACAAATATTAAATAAATACTCTACCTTGTATATATAGTCTCAGTTCTAATCAAAAGATCGTTAAATGCTTTGCTGACTACTCATGTAAAGAAGCTATATGTACTTACTGTTTGCAGCTTGATGAAATTGGACCCTCGTGAAGTCATTACCCTAATCAAGGTATAAGGAAAAGTTATGATTTTTATGTCCATTAAATGCATTTAATAATAGTAATAATTCCATTTCACATATAAATCAATGAAATGATATTTCACGACATATGTGATTATTCGGATCTGGGTGGCCAGAAATATTCAAGCAGTCTCTGTCAATAAAAGAAAGGTGGTCCTCTCTGTAACCAGCACCCCTCAGACACTAGTGTACGTATTTAGCAGCTATATGGTGTCTCTCTGACTCCACCTACTCTATATATCTCTTCTACCTTAGACATATTCTGCCTGCTATATCAAATTGGCTTTATTCATTAACCAATAAAAGTAACACATATACAGAAGGACATTCCACATCATCTCCCTTTTTCTATATAAATAAAAAGGTTGATTTTAACTTTAACATAATAAATTACATATGCAAAACAGGTATCAAGAAAGAATTACGGATACACTATTTATATCTAATTTTTCTTTTATCAAAACTATAAATATATTTATCTGTCTTCTACTCTTCGAAGACCCCAGAAGAAAAAAATATTACCTAAGTAAACAGGAAAAGCATTTTAAGCAACTTCTAAAACATTAAAATTGACAAGGACATCTTATTGCTTGGACAGTCACCCAAGATCTTCTGTAACATTGGGGCACCCATATTCAACCTACTGGCCCATAGTATTCAGCAAAATTTTCCATGAAGCAGGAAATTTGAAGATTTGTTTTGCCTTGTAATGGCAAAGTTCATTAGCTGCTTTCTTCTGAGTCCTTCGGAATGTTTGGAAGTTTCTTCTGTGAATCTTGAACCCTGAAGGACCATCCCATCTTTTGGAATGTTCAGCAATAACTTATCTGTGGGTCCTTTATGTCCAATTCATACAGCATTATCAAGCAGTCCAGGTAAGAGCCATTTCTTGCCCAAATGGCTAGCCTTGTCACATTTAAGGCAAATTCCATAAAGAATTTCTTTAGTGTCCATCATCTTCTGGAAGAAATTGGTGCCATTCTCGACATGCATCACTGTCGAGAAAAGTCTAAGTTCTTAAAACATTTTAAATGCCATATTCTATAGGTCTTTGAAGGTTATCTATCTAACTGAAATATGTCTCTTTATATATAGAAAGCCAAAATAACGCGATGACAGTTTGACTATTATAGATAATGCTATATATAATACTATATATATACTATAGATAATAATATAATGCTATACCTAATACTATATATAATACTATATACTATAGTATACTATATAATACTATATATACTATATATAATACTATATATATATATATACTCTCTCTCTATATATATACTGTGATGTAGACAGACAAAAGTAGATATATTGGCATGGCAGGATGGCTTAATAAGATTCTTCATGACACAGCTGTCTTGATTTTTCATACTAGCTCAACAAATTAATACCCCTGTGATGGCCACTGAGAAGAAGCAGACTGATGGGTAATTATCTCATTTCCACAAGTCGTCAATTCAGTGTGTAAGAGCTAGGACTACTTTTAGGACTTTGGGACAAGTAAGGTTAAATACTTTCCTCTATAATAATTGTTGAATTTCACATTTTGTAAAATTCAAATAAACATTCATCCTTGACTGCATTGACATTGTCTATAATTTCATACTGATTTGTTTAAATTCAATCATTTTTAAGTAAATGCATTTAATTGCTTAAATTAATATTCAAAATTATTTATAGCAATTGAGGATGAAACAAATGTTATTGGGATGGTATCTTTTAGACAATTTGCTACTTTTATGGTAGAGTAGGCTTATAAACACACTGAGGGGGGGCTTTAATAAGTCACAGATATTCAGATGAAAAGAACAGTGCCTAAGTTTCCATGCCTGAACTATTTAATGGTTAGCTGTCAAAATTAGCCAAACTTGTTTCCATTTAAAACCCTAGGGGTATTGAAATAACTTAAGTTCTGGTTCCAGATTGGATATAAAACACGTTGAATACAAGAAAGAAGGAAACCTCAAAACCACCTTCAAAACACAATGAAACCCTAAAATATTTCTGAACTTTTAAAGGGTCCCATGGGTAGAGAGAAAAGTTTGAGGATATTGTCTTAAAATGAACAGATGAGAGAGCATTCTCAGGCCACATCCCTCAGGCCAAATAGACTGTGTGATTTTGCCTATGGCACCATTTCCAATTTCTGTTTTGCTTAGCTCCAGTACATTTAATAAAATGTAGTAAAGAATAATATTTGCTTCAGTGATCTTACTTTCTGTTGCTCTCTCAGCATATCCAGTTTATGTAGGTATAATGAAAACTTTTTTAAAGATGTAATTTTATGTGTGTGTATGTGTTTGGGTCTATGTAAGTATTGCTGTGTGTTTGTGGGTTCTCACAGAGGTCCGACTTAGGTGTTGACTCTGAGTGGTAGAATTACAACCACTTGTAAGCCACATTGTTGGGTTCTGGGAAAGGATATCTAGTCTTTAGCAAGATCAGCTTCACTCTTAACTATTTCTCCATCCCCATATTGTTATTATTGTTATAATTAATATATGTCTGTGATTCCTCATTCATTATTTCATGTATTTATTCATTTACCACAGTTACCACCCAGCTCCATAGTCAGGCATGGAGTAAAAAATAAAGGTATAGAGAAATAGAAAAGTCAAGCAAGGAAGAGACACTGATTTATCTGAGAGTCTCATAAACATAATTTAAATGATTCAGAGTTGGAGATTATTATTCAGGCAGAGGAAAGAATTTGTGATATCAATTGAATGTTCAATGAACTTGAGCTAGTAAATCATGTGTTTAATTGTGACTAATAAGTATAAGTTAATAGGACATGAAAAAGTGTCAGAGGAAGTTTGCTCATCAATATGTCTTGAGAAATTTGACTGTGGGCACTATAGATATTTAGGATAATTTTAACTTGAAGTTTTTGCCCTGACATCTACAAATACCATATGGTGAAACCATGGCTCTGATGTTATAGGACTTGCATGAGGGGTCATTGGGAGGCAATTAGTTAAACAAGTTCTTGAAAGTGAGGCAAAAAAACCTGAGATAGGTTCTTTTTCCAGATAAGCAAGGAGGCCAATGACCATATAGCAAGATGATAGAAGCCTATAAACCAAAGGAAGGTAGTCAAATGAAAGATGTATAAAGATCCCTCATCTTGAACTTTTATTCCTAGCAGCTGGAGTTTTGAGAAAATAAATTTTTATTGTTAGAGTCAGGTAGTCAATAATATTTTGTATAACAATCCACAGTGAGGGTATTATTTAGAAAAATACATACCTTACATATTTTCAGGAATATATTATGGTTGAATGTGTACCACAGAAATTGTTCTGCCTTAAGCAAACCAATGTCTATTTCTGTAACTTAAAATTTAGTGCTTGCACTGATAGCAGGGATCCCTGAAGTATCTTCATCTCCTTTCAAATGTCTACCTCTTTGTCATAGTGGTCCACTATTATATTCCCTTAGACAAAACTGGGTCACATAAATATCAATAGCCTTTAGCAAATCTGGGAGGATGTGTAACATGTTACCTGGACACACTGATATTTTCAAATAAACTGGAATGTCCTTGAAGGAAAAAAGGGAGAAAAAGAGACTTACACAATGTAGGAAACTAAAGATATTTCTCACAAAAGTTTTCTTAATATATTTCATGAGAAGTTCTTGATGACATACGGTATAAACAGATAGTGAAAAGGGAGAGAGAAGGGAGAGAAACAGAATGGAGAACTATGGTAGGAAGAGAGATAACCAGCAGGAGGGAGAAAGAGTGAGGGAGATAGGAACAAAGTTTGGCCTGGTGTGATATTAAACAATCCCAGAACTCTAAGGAAGAGGCACGTAGAACTCCATGAGTTCAACACCAGTTTGTTCTACTTTGTGATACCCTGTCTCGAGTCAAAGCAAGCAAACAAACAAGAAAGGAAGGAAGGAAGGAAGGAAGGAAGGAAGGAAGGAAGGAAGAAGGAAAGAAAGAAAGAGGTTTGGATTCATATGTATGAAAGTGTTCCAATGAAACACATTTCCTTGCAGTCTACGCAAAAATACTTTTAAAAAGGAGTTCTTTTACCTTAAAAAAGAAACTTGTATAAATATCTATAACCTTCCTTTAAAACAGTTATCATATAGCTGCATTAATGAGTATGCTTTAGATAGTCTGCTATATCAATATTACAAATAAAGTAGTGTCTTAGAAAATAATAACAAAAGTTGGAAAAGAAAAAACAAATAAAAACAAGAACTCAAGAGAATAAATACTCAAAAAGCATTTTATTTCTATTCTTTAATAAATATTGAGTTCAAGTTGAATTATCAAGTCCTCAACAAAGCAAAGTTTTTGGTAATTTTATCAATTCATGTTGGTTGATTTCTCAATATACTATTGATCAGTTTACTCTTTTTAATGTTAGTAATGAATTACTTTATTTAGAAAATATTCTTAAACTAAGATTCTTACTTGACTGCCATGTTTCTGATAAGGTATCAGAAAAGATTCCTCACTTACATAAAATATCTTCTTTGCCATTAAGAAAATCAGGTACACTTGTTTACTTTGAAGATTTATACATCAACATCTTATTATTGTTTATTCCCTTATTATCCTGTTTTATTTCATTGAACACTTTTTATGCATGATGGTGAAATCAAGCCCAAGGAAGAGTAAGTTGGTGCATTTAAATAAGGCACAAATAAGGTAAAATTCAGATAGCCTGAAGGCTGCAGAAGTGGATTTAGAGTGTATGGTAATCAGTTCATAAATGTTGCACAACCCAGCCCTTTTCACCTGAGGCACTTGCAGCACGTCCAAAACACAGCTGACTGAAGACACACCCATCTGTGGTTTGAGCCAACCTCATGGTCCATTAGGATAAACAAGAAATGGCCTAATTCTTTATACACAGTTGTCTATTAACAGTAAAAATTGTTAATGCATTTTAACCTGTATGTATCAACATACTGTTTGTCTGTCTGGATTTCACCATTGACTCACTCAATTCTGTCTGGGGACATTTTACCAAAAGTATTTAGTTTATTTTATCTCACATTTACCCAGTAGCTTAAAACATCTATGAGCATCTGTAATATGTAAGTGTGTATTTGATTATGTGGGTGAATATATATGCCTGTTTGTCATGGCCTGTGTGTGGCAGTCAGGTAACCTTGGGTGTCCATCATTACTGTCCAATATTTGAGACAGGTTTCTTTGTTGTTTACAACTGTGTATGTCAGTGTGGTTGACTTATAATCTTTCAGTGATTCTCCTATCTTTGCCTTCACAACAGAATAGAAGCAGTGGGATTATAAAACCTTGCTACAAATCCATTTCCATCTTGTGTGTGGGTTCTTGGAACTTACTCAAACCCTTATACATGTCTATCAACTGCATCACCTAATGACCCAATTCTGAGTGTCTTACTCAGTATCCTTCTTTCTTGAATACAGCAAACTTTGTTCTCACAAAACACTAGAAATGGAAGAGAGAAAGAAAACTTTGAGAAAACACCATAGGCAAGGTTTTAATGAATGTGAGTTCATGAGTTAAGATCAATAGCAGCCCAAAATTTTAATAATCTTACTCTTCTTGTCTTTCTTAAAGGAAAAAGAAAGTCTAGGAAATTTCGAGATAAAGTGAAATATAGCACTACTAAGATGTAAATATGATTGTCAGATAATTCACAAAAATCCCACTTTCTATGTTTTGTATTTTATAATAAATATTACTAGGATTAAATTAATTAATCTTAGCTCTTCTGAAATTTCCCATTCTTACAAATTATGTACTGGAGAGATACTTATTTTATGCATGTTCAGTGTCCTTCCCAAGATTTTTAAAGAGATGGAGGTCCATGAGGTGGCTCAGGGAGAAATGAACTGGCAGCTGGTGACCTGAATTTGATGGCCAGGACATACATTGTGAAAGAAATCCTCCTGCAAATCAGCCTCTAACTTCCACATATATGTCAAGGTTACTCCATTGTAAATATGTGTGTGTGTGTGTGTGTGTGTGTGTGTGCGTAAAATGGAAAAACAAACATAAATCACAACAGATCACATCTAGAACCAACATTCAATGAAACCTGAAATGTTTATGAAATACACAGCATCTTAGAAGTAGCATGGGTGATGCTGAAATAACCACTAAGCATTGGGGACATTGTTTCAACTAATTCCTTGTACTTTCTATCACTGGCAGGCCATTACTTTATTGGAAAGTCTGTGCATCTTTCATAGCTATTGTGTATAATTCTTTATTTGATTTTTAAATTATTTTGATTCAAAGTTGTGTTTACTTCATGGCAAGTTCTACAAACTCTTTTGTTCCTAATTTTCAGTTCCATTCTTGGAAGTATTTCTTTTCGCTTTCTGTGAGAAGACTATCCAATCTAGTTAAGCAATGATAAAGAGAGGATTCTATGGAAATCCAACTCAGTGATGACTCAACATTGAGTTCACTGGGGTTACTTACAGGAACATGGGTGATTCAAAGGCAGTCACAGCACAAGGAAGTTCAATTGGCAACTTATGGGAAACTGTACAGTTGAAGAGTCCCACATGATCCATAAAACGTATCGACTGGAAATTCATGGGTGGAGTCACAACCACAAAGCTCCACTTCCAATCAAACTTCTACCTCCTACATAAGCTCTCCAAAGGGAGGGGCCTGGTGAGGATCTCAGGAATGCTTTGAGGTCTGTTAGCTGCCTGTGTCCTGTCAATCTCACAAGCCTTAGGGGGCAAATATATTCCTCCGTGTTTATAGGTCTGGGGTCTGAGGTCTTGTGGGTTCTTACATGGTTACTCTAACTCAAGACGGGGTGATGATCACATTTAATTTCAATGAAACAGATATACAACCTATTGGAACAAAGGTATATTTTTATGCCTCCATAAACTATTTTTTCCTGTTAATATTTAAAGCTTTCATCAGATTTCCTATAAAATGTTATCTATGGCTATCTACTTCCTGTTCGTATATCAAGATCAGTATTTCAGATATTTGTACTATACCTTCCAAGAAGCTATACATTCCACAATTCTGTATATTTGACTTTTCTTAATATTTTATAAGCTTTTCCTTTCAGCATTCTCTTGGCACCATTGGTGATTATTGAGTTATAGCCAAGTCAGATGCAGTAACCATGAACTGCTGTCTGTCTTGTTCACTGCTTTGCATTCCTTTTTTTCAATTTAAATCCAAAGAGTGACTTGACATTCATCTTTATCAAATTCCATATCCTTGGTATTCATCCAGCACTCAAGTATTTTCAGATAACCTGAATCTCAATTTTGTCATCAACTGTTATATTACTTATCCTTGCAAGTTTTAAATCATCTCAAATTTGGAAACTGACACGTTCAGCCTTGTTCATAATCTGCACCCTGAATCTTCCTCACAGCTGGGGCCAATTGATCTGTGTCAGCAGGCAAGGACAATTGCCTATTCTGAGAGCTGTCTTATCCTTCCCCAACAGGAAATGTTTAAACTGTTTCAGTCTCAATTTTGGCAGAAATTTTCCTTGGTAACATATGGATTTCACAGAGAATTGTGTATAAAATTTGGACATTACTGTGCAGATTTTAATGGGACTTACTATTGGTAGCTAAATTATAATGCAAGTAAGTTGGAATATTGAAGAGCTATAAAGAACATCATATGCTATTTCCATGTGCACTTGTTGATATTCAATGCAAATTATAATACTAGTTTCACTAGATTTTCTTAAAGGTTATAAACCTAAAAATTCAGATAATTCGCATTTTAAAAACAAAGTTGAAAGCAGTAAACACAAATCCAATTCCTTTTAACTACTAAAGTATGTAATTTAAATTTTCCTAGAATTTATGAAGGCTGTCAGACCAGAATCAGTTCTCATAGTTAACAGACTAATTCATTTAGCTTAAGCTATTTAACAAGTAAAAGTCCTTGTTGCAGATATGAAATTTTCCCCAATATTGGAAGAGGAAAATACTTGAGTGATATTTACATTTTAGCATGAGGACGTTGGCCTTCTGTTGGCAGGATGGAGTTACCTCTTCTTTCTTGTTTCCACCTTCCATCTCTTCCCACTCTTAATGGGATTGGAGGAGGAATAAGGTTACAATGAATATTTCTGCTCACTCGGATATATACTTGAGTCATAGGCTGTTCTCTGTTGCGTATGTTTTGAAGGAGAGCTGATCTGGGTGGGTTTGGTAATCCCATCTTCTCCAGGACATAGAAGACAGTGGGTAAATACTTTTAGAAGTCCTACTATCCTAGCTGCTATTATGATCTATAACTGAGTAAAAGTGGTCCTTTTAAAATTCCCAACCTACTATACTTAGTTTAGCTTCTTAATTTTAATTTTTTATTGGTCTCAAATAAAGAACCAACATGAGGTCTATTTTTTAAGATATTCTATAGGTATATAATAAAATGTGACAACCTTTATGTACTTCCAATATTCCAAGTTACATGTATTGTAACTTACCTAGCAATATTAGATCCCATTAAATCTAAATTTCAATGCTCAAATTTCATATCTGTTTCTATATCTCATTGTTTTTTATAAGCACAGACTATAAACTAGGTCTTTAGGGCTTACTTATCTTGCTTAACTAAGTTATACTCTTTGACTAATAGGAAAAAGAAGCTTGATATGTATAAACAACAAATACTTAGACATTTAAACATAACAAGATCAGCCACTCTCCATAATCAATGTTTTGGACTTGGAGCAGTAGAAAGGAGAAAAGAATGGGTATTAGATACTGGTAAGATATTTAGAGTCCTTTATAACCGAAAAATATTTTGCATACTATTTATATTTTCTGCTTATCAACAAATATAAACCCTTAGAACTCTGATTTTTTACCAGATACCATTTGACTAAATACTTTTTTGTACTAAAATAAATATCTAACGATGCCTACATGCAAAAGTTATTTTATACTGAATTCAAGTAATTATAATAGGTGAGTTTAGTTTGATATATACAACACAGCTGTAGAATGAAAAGGTTGCTTCTGTGTTCTTGAAAATATCCTATAATCCCTAGGATAAGAGAATTTGTAACTTTGAAGATTAAATTTGTAGAATTTTTTAGTAAAAACCAGAATTTCTGTATTATGTCTGTTATTTGCAAGTTCTTTTTATAGTAATGTATATTTAAAAATAATTCACTGAATTATTTGTGTAGCCTAGCATCATTTGTTTTTCTGGCTTTGCCTTGTTCAATATTTAATATCAATGTATCTGTATGAATTTATTTCATTGTATATTTTCCTGGAGATTTTAGAAAACAGAATTGGTTGTAAAGAGACATAAATTTTTATTTATTTCACTGTTATTTTTAATTTAATAAATTTAAATATTTTGTTTTCTAAAATATCGAGTATTTTGATGGTACTGCATAGACAGTAATGTGTGTTTTGAGGAAAAGAGACTCTGTAGTAGTTATGAACTATTGACATTTTATTACAGTGGCCTCTCAATGACTGACAGACACAATGATAAAGAAGAATCAAAATGAAGACTCAGACATAAATCTGCACACCTATGGGGGTACAGATATAAACAGAAAATTCTCAGTAGAAAAAAACTCAAGTGTCTGAGAAACAAAGAAATATATAATGCCCTTAGACATCAGGGAAATGCAAATCAAGAGTTCTTTGAGATTCTGTCTTATATCTGCAAGAATGGCTAAGTTCAATAACATCAGTGACAGTGTATGTTGGCAAAGATGTGTAATAAGGGAAACACTTATCGGTTGCTATGGGAGTTGAAAAGCTGCTCAAATTCTATTACGTTCTTATTCAGGGGTCCAATGTTCACCACATTTCCAGTTTGATAATTGATTCTCCATCTCTTTCCAACCCTGCTATCTGACCTCCTTATGCCACACAAAATCACTTCATCACTTCCATGAATGGCTAAGATCCATAACACAAGTGACAGCTCATGCTGTCAAGGACGTGGAACAAGGGGAATACTCCCCCATTGCTCTTGTGAGTACAAATTTGCAGTACAAATGAGAAATATATATATTTCAACCCAGCCACAAAACCTTTGACCTACAATCTGTCCTCCCTGAAAGACATGCTAGAGCAATTGTGGCATTACCTGTGGGAATAGACAAGCGATGCCTGATTTGTCTTAATGCCCACTTCATGGGGTAGAACCATACCTTACTCTTCTTGAATGATCAAGGACTAGGTACTAGATTCCCCAGAGACCTAGGGTAAAACTTCTACCGCAAATTCTCATTGGTCTTAATAATAAAAATCCCAAATCAGGAGTCTTAGCTGGAGTCATCCTTGTGGAGTCATGGAATTTCCCTAAAACTCTTAGCAATAATAAAGAGGGAACCTGAATTGACCTTCTCTTGTAATCAGTTTGGTGAATACCCCAACTATCATAATAGAGACTTCATCCAGCAACCGATATAGCCAGATGCAGAGATCCATTTCCAAGTACCAAGCCGAGCTCCAGGAATTCAATCAAAAAGAGGGAGGAGGAAAAATATGAGCAAAGAGGGGGGGTCAAGATAATAATGGAGAAGTCTACAGAGACAATTGAACCAAGGTCATGGAAAATCATGAACTCTAGACTGACAGCTGTGGAGACTCCATGGGAGCAAACTCGGCCCTCCATATATGGGCAACAGTGGTGAAGCCTGGACTATCTGTAAGGCACCTGGCAGTAGGACCAGGATCTATCCCTGGTGCATGAGCTAGCTTTTTGGAGCCCATTCCCTTTGGTGGTATGCCATGCTCAGTTAATGCAGTGGGGAGGGACTTGGTCCTGTCCCAAATTAATATGCCAGAATTTGTTGACTTCCTATAGAAGCTCTTACCCATTGGGAGGAGTGCATAAGGGGTGGGGTGGGAGGAGGAGGACTGGGAGTGAGAACTGTGAATGGAATGTAAAAATATAGATAAATAAATAAATAAACAAACCCGAGTCAGACATAGGGGTAAATGCTGGACAATCAGAGAAGCAGAGCAGCCAGCCACTAATTCTTACTTTGATTGAATCCTCAGACTGAATGGGCAATACTGTCTCTAGGAATCCTCAGACTGATTGTCTTGAGCTCCTGTCTCTTCATGCCTTATATTCCTCTCTCTGCCAGTGGTATCTCTTCCAGTCTTCTCCTTCCTAGTGATAGGAATAAAGGCATTTGCTATCACCTCCTGGTTTTGTTTCTCTTTTAGACTGAATCAATCCTTTGTAGCCCACGGTGGCCTTGAACTCACAGAGATCCATCTGCTGCTGCCTCCCAAATAGTGGGATTAAAGGTGTGTGTCACCACTGCCTGGCATCTATAGCTAACTAGTAGCTAGCTCTGCACTCTGATCAGACTATTCATGATTACACCATTCCTATCATTTTAATTAAGACTGTTTGGACTTTTATTTAATATATTAAATGTGAGGTATTAAAGTGTAGAAGTAAAGTTCAGAAGTGCTCATCTGGAACTTCCCTCTGTAAATAAAGTACATATATGAGGTTTTCAAAGTTGAACAAGTAATTTCATTTTATTTCTTGTAATGAAGCTTTCCAAAGATCAGGAATTGCTTTTTTCTTAAAAAAAAAAATGAAAGAAAAATTTTCCATTAGAAGACATTTTCTGCCAGGTGGTGGTGTTGTATGTCTTTAATCCCAGTCTTTGGAGGCAGAGACAGACAGATCTCTGAGTTCAAAGCCAGCCAGGTCTACAAGAGCTAGTTCTTGGACAGCCAGGGCTGTTAAACAGAGACACTGTGTCTCAAAAAACTAAAGCCAAAACCAAAATCAAAACCAAAACTAAAAACCAAACAAAAAAAAGAGATATGTTTTATTGCTATTTTAACAAAAAATACAATCTTTCCTTCAAAATACATTTATTATGTATCTGTTAGTTTAAAAAAGGATTGTATACTTCAGTTTTGCCTATAAATAAGTAATATATTCATTTACCCTTTCCTTATTAGATAAACGCAATTATGCATCATAAATTTCAATGCAACAAAAGCATTGGTTTTTATATGAAAATGTAAACAAAGAGGATAAACTTTTGTCTCTTTTTGGTGCAAATATTTTTAAAAGAAAAAGTAGGGTTCAGCTGCTGCGTCATAAATGGAGTTAATGTTTTCATAAAAATACCAATCTGCTTAAAGACCAAGTAATTTTCATTCAGGTAAGTTGTGGAAAGTGGTATTTGGTGCCCTTGTCCTTTGTGGTGTCTAGCCGGGAGCACTGGCCTCAGAATGCTGAAGACCTGCACAAAACCTGGACTAAGTGTGAAGCAGGATATGGCTCAAGAGAGCGACCCGTTTCCTGTCTGACAGGCTGGAGGAGTCCAGCAGTTGTGGCCATTCTTAACGCTAGGGAGCAGACTTTCCCCAGGAATTATCTCGGGACAGGCGAGGCTTCCCATCTGCAAGTCAGCTCCAGGCAGGGCGCCAGCTACTGCTGCAGGGGAGTGACAGGGCTCGCAAATAGGACAGCGCTGATGGTAAACAATGACAGTTCTGTCAGGAATCTGAGAGGCTTTCATACCTTGGCATGTGCCGAAAAAGAGGCAGAGTTATGTTATTTGTGGCATATAAAAATGACAGCCTGAACTCTTCACCCTCTTTCCCCCCCTTTAAACAAATCAAAATTAGAGCGTTAGCAGGTTTATAGTTGCAGGAATGGAAAGGAGGAGGCTTTAGGAATTTGAAACTAGAAGAAAAAAAAGAGTTATTCCTTAACTGAAAATATAAACTTACATTAACTATATTTCAATTTTAATGACTCTGTGTTTGCAATGATCTTAACATAAAGCCCTCTCTTATTCTAAAGGACATGTAAATGTTATCTGGCGGGTACAGAGCAAACAGATACACAAAAGGGCACCTGATGTAACAAACCCTGTGAGATGTCAGATTCTAAAGAGCAGAAAGTAGGACAGAATGGACACCCTATTATCTACAAGGGAAAGTCAAAGCGAACTCATTCAAAAGTTTGTTATGTGTCTAATGTATGGAAACTTTACCTTACACATTCTTAGAGACAAGGCAGGAGCATCCTCCCAGGAATTAGCCATTTTTTATGGGGAAAATGAGTACATACAATATACGCGATGAGATCAAATGAAGGACAAGGTAACGTTATATTTCAAGTGGGTCATTCGCCCAGGGCAGTATGATAGATGTTGGGAAGCTGCAAGAGTAGAAGGATGTGGCTCCAGACCTTAACCAACATGTAATGCAACAAAAACATTACTCTGCTGCGTTATATCCGTGAATCTGAAGACAGGATATAAAACTCCTTATTTACCAAGAAAGCATGCAAGACCTGCTAACTCACGCCCCTGTATTTAAACATACGGCTTTCTTACTTTTATAGGATAGAAGTAATCCATTGGTCTTAGGAACCAAACACTTGGTGAGACTCCAAATTAAAGTAATAAACATGATCTCATCCTCTATTTTCCTTATTCTCATGCCCTCATTTTTTCCCAATGATCATCTCATTCACCAATATAACAAAACACATTAATTTTCCCAACTATGTAGCCCTATGTATTAAATACACATTCTTTATTAGCCTTATTCCTTTGTCGTTCTTTTTCAGTTCTAATACAGAACTAATAATTACCAACTGACATTGAATCACCATAGAATCCATAAAATTATCTTTAAGCCTAAAATTTGATTTCTTGTCAATTATTTCCCTACCAGTAGCCCTATTCATCACATGATCAATTATAGAATTCTCTATATGATGTATACACTCAGACCCATACCTAGATCAATTTGTCAAATACTTACTATTATTCCTGATTACTATAGCCATTCTAACCTTCGCTAATAATCTATTTCAACTTTTCATCGGTTGGGAAGGTGTGGGGATTAAATTCTTCCTGCTAATTGGCTGGTGGTATGGTCAAGCTGATGCAAACACAGCAGCCCTACAAGCCAGCCTATATAATCATATAATCATATTGGTGATATTGGATTTATCCTAACAATAGCCTGATTCTACACAAAGACTAACTCATGAGAACTCCAACAAATTTTCATGATAGATAACCCAAAATATTATCCCCCTTATAGGCCTTCTTATCGCAGCTACAGGTAAATCAGTATAGTTAGGTCTACATCCATGACTCCATTGGCCATAGAAGGACCAACCCCCGTATCTGCACTCTTTCACTCAAGCACTATAGTTTCTGCTAATCCGATTCCACCCCCTTATCTCTAATAATAGCACTATCTTAACAGCTGTACTATGCTTAGGCGCAATTACTACCCTATTTACAGCAATCTGTGCGCTTACCCAAAATGACATTAAAAAAATAGTAGCATTTTCAACATCAAGCCAATTAGGCCTGATAATAGTCACGCTAGGTATTAACCAACCTTACCTAACTTTCCTACACATTTGCACACACGCATTCTTTAAGGCTATACTGTTCATATGCAACGGATCTATTATCCACAGCCTAAATGATGAACAAGACATTCGAAAAATAGGTGGTCTAGGAAAAGCCGTACGATTTACATCCTCATGCCTATATTTGGTAGTCTTGCCCTAATGGGAACACCTTTCCTCACAGGCTTCTACTCAAAAGACTTAATTATTGAAGCCATCAACACCTGCTATACCAACGCCTGAGCCCTCTTAGTAACAATATGATTAGCAGACATCAAACAGAGAAGGAAGGTAGTGACATGATATCCTTAACAACCAAATGAAACATAGTTACCATGTCAAGTGTTTAAATAAACTATTTTTTGTCTCTTCAAAAACACATTTTAAAGTATGAAAATAATAGTAGGACACTAATATACCAAAGACAAGATACATTTATGGACACCTCTTCAAAATGACTCCTCCCTTGCTCTCACACTCTAGGGTACTCAACAGGCTCTTTGAATTTGGGTGTCTACAACGCCTTTCTCACTTTTGATGAATTTCTCTTTATGTTGTGGTTCTGATCTTTACTGTTATGGGTAAAAGGATAGGAATACAACCTAGGTTTGCACATCACATGTTAGACCAGAAGTTCAGATGGACTCAAGAAAATTAGTAAAACCCTCATCTTGCAAATATGTATCAGGATGTTGAAAGACTGACCCAGCTTCTTTCCTTTGAGGTTTTTGTCCCTGATAAGATATATTAATACCTTTCAGCCTGCACACCCCTTCTTAATCTTTGCATAAAGACCAACTCCAGGCAAAACAAAGGCATCCAAGTCTTACTAAGGTGGGTTCCGTTTTTCAGCCCACATATGTGTTAGTCTAGTGACATCTAGCACAATATTGAAAAGTTTCAGCTGAGACCCTATCACCCATAAACTATTGCTAATAATTAAGTATAGAAATAAACAATCCTAATTATTACATCAGTGCTTCAAGGATAAAAACATATTAGGTAACTGAATAAAGAACAGAATTCCAAAGAGTGATAATTATGGAAAAAAATAACTCTTCATACAAAGAAAATTATAAGGCAAGATAAAGTTACATATATGTATATCCTAGTATTGCTGGATTAGTTTGATATATGCATGGAGTTCTTTTATCCTACCCTTTGCTTTTCTTAATAGCTTCCCAATCATCATAATAAATCATATGTTTTAACATCCCCACTCTCATGTAATCATTATAAGAAAAAAATTCATGCCTAATACTTATAATTTAAATTTTGATTTTAGCAATATTATGCTGGCCCTTAGATATTATATTATATATTTATATATTAAGATCAAAGCAGCTTTTTAAAGGAAACATCAGAAGAAGCATTAGGCTTCAATTAGAACTCTTAACAAATATTAGGTAGTTAGTCAAATTTGGATTAACTTGTCAGTATATTTCTTGTTAGGAAAAAAAAGAACCTAAATAAATTTGTTTTGACTAATGGCCCTACGGCTTTCCAATGTTAGGGACTAATATCTCTTATTGGCCAATGTCAGTGAGATTTTGCTAGCAGATTTGTTAAGGGTAAATCATATGTTAAGAAAAAATAGTATTTGGTGTGTGTGCGTATGTGTGTGTGTTTCATAAGTTTCTACCTCTCTGTCTAAGGAAGTCATAGGCTTTCAAACAAGAAGTCTCCACTTCTGTAATGTTATCTAATCCTTATCATTTCTCACAGTCCTGGTGTCCAGACACTTTAGTCAGAAGGGGCTTCCACTCTCTTCATAGCTGATACTGGAAACTGATTTTCAATGAAAGCCATGGGGGCATAAAAATTGTTTGTTATGGTTTGGAAATGAACTATACTCGCCTCCCAAGGCTAGGATGCTAAGCCTTGGTGATAAGATGGTGCAGCTATTGAGAGATGGCTGAATCATAGGAGTGCTACCTTAATCAGGAAATTAATCCATTGATAACTTCTCAACATGGGCGTAGGTCCTAAATAGAGGAAGGAGATTGCGACAGGGCCTTGAATAAATCACTATAGGGCCTTTCTCTTTTCTCTAACAATCTCTGTTCAGAATTGTGTGGAGTAACTGGCTTTCTTTTGTAACATTCTTAACCACACCTACAGAAGTTTAACCAGACCGCTTATCTGCTCAGGACATTCTTAACAGTCTTTGTAAATGATGTTTTGAGTTTAATTTGATAGCAGTATTATTGTTGTTATCTGAAACATTTCTACATAGGTGTCAGCCATGATTTTTTTCCAGACAATGACAATGTAGTGAGATCTTTTCTTTTTTTTCTGTGTTGTTGTACACTTTATAATTGTACTTACAGAGTTAAGAAGTACCAAAGTTGTTAAAGACTTTCTGAATGGTACAGTTTTCATTTCATAATATCAATATGGTTCTAGGAGCTAGTGGAGACATTCGTTTTTATAAAACTCAACACTAACAATAGGTAAAACCCTGTGTCCATCATCTAATGGATGATAAAATGTACAAATGAATTTTATGGCAGATTAGCCCCTTTGCTGTCTCAGGAGGGGCCTGCCCACTTGTCAGCATGCAAAATGAAGCAGCTGTGTTATAAGCATGGCAGTTCTGTATTTGTCCTATTAATGGAGGAAGAATTGCTCCAGTGCTAAGTACTTCTTCAAGTTTGGCCTCCTTTCTACCTACTTTTAAGTTTCTGAAATCCCATTGTCTAGTAAACAAGATAGAGTGATAATGGTAATTCATAGGCAGATTGTTAATTTTTAATTCAACTTTTTAAACTTGGTAGTTTATTTTACTTATGCTCCCATAATGTATAAGATAATCAATGTATTCATATATGCTTTGCTGGAATACTAAATGGATATCCTTTGCTTCTTGGATGATTTATTATGCTGCACAAGAAGATCCTAAGACTCTCAGACACGTTATACTTCACTCAATTTTCCTATTGACTTTTTAAATGAGCATGAAGTTTATTCTATCTGGGGAAAACAATCGGCCTGCCTACAGGGACGATTACAAAACAGCAAATAACATTAGACTTAAGGTAAGTCCGAGTGATCCTCCCAGTTTGATGTGCATTCTAGGATTGCCTCCTGGCCCTCATTAAAATATGTTTTTATTGAAACTGAGTTAACCCTTTCCAAATATTCAAGGTCATTTTCATAGCCAGCAAGCTAAACCAACACTGATTCCATCTGATCTGTGTTCTCATCTACCTCTGGTGGCTTAGGATTTTAGCCGTTTACAAAAGGAAGATTGGCGGACAATGAGAGCTGATGAGAGGCCAAGGACAATGGCAAGGGGTTTTGATCCTACTTCATGTTCTGGTTTTGTGGGAGCCTAGCCAGTTTGGATGTTCACCTTCCTAGACCTGGATGGAGGGGGGAGGACCTTGGACTTTCCACAGGGCAGGGAACATTGACTGCTCTTCGGACTGGAGAGGGAGGAGAAGAGGAGTAGGGGGAGGGTGAGAGGGGCGGGAGTAGGGGGAGGGAAATGGGAGGCAGGGAGGAGGTGGAAAATTGTTTTTCAAAAAAAAAAATAAATAAAAAATAAAAAAAGAGAAAAACTTGCAATATACTAATCAGACCCATGGCAGAAGAATCATCAGGGTTATTTACTTTGACCCTGGATCAAGTTACTTCATTTCCCTAGAGCTGTTTTGTTAGTTATAAAAAGAAAATAAGAAGGTAAAGCAAACCCTTCAGGTTATGTGACAAATTATTTGTAAAATTTCACAGTATTAAAAATTGATATAGTATTAAAAAAAAGGAAGATTGGATTTGCACTGTGATCATTCATTAAATTTGGATGTATTTCTCTTGCTCAACTTTTAATCTGCATATGAGCCAAAAAGGTGAATGAGATCTGTGAAATCTTTTTTATATTTCTATTAACCATGCAATCTTTCAAGTGCTATGAACTTAGAGGAAAGGCAACTTATCTCAACTTTAGCTAAGATTTATACAAACAATTATGAAAAATATCACACACATTTGATGCAGTCTAGTTATATATATAAATGCATATATATATACTTTTCTATAAGTCATTTAGTCAAAAAGTATCTGACTTATAACATATAAATATATGATAATATTTATATTAGATAAGAGTGAACTTTAAATTTACCTCTAACTCATCCTTGTTTTATCTTGTTAAAAATGAATTTTTAGTTCACCCTAAACCCAATTTCTACACAAGAAGTATTAACACCTTCTCATATTCAGGATGAGGTGTTATGTGATCTTTTAGTCTTTTGGCTTTTGATGGTCCCACGACCCAGCTCCCAAATAAATGACACACGGAGGCTTATTAATAGTTATGAATGTGTGGCTTTGCCTTGGCTCTATTCTAGTCAGCTTTCCGTAATTTATATTATCCTGACTACCTTTATCCTTGACCTTTTATCTTCCTTTACTTCTCTATACCATTCTTTGCTTTTTCCTCCGTGGCTGGCCTCTGATGTCCTCTCCTTCTCTTGTATGCTTGCCCTTTTCCTTATTTCTCCTTCTGTTCATACTCTCCACTTGCCAATCCTTTCTCTTGCCTCACTATTGGCCGTTCAGCTCTTTATTAGACCATCAGGTGTTTTAGACAGGCAAATAATCATTGCTTCACAGAGTTAAACAAATACAGAATAAGCAAAAGCAACACAGCTTAAAATATTCCCCAACAGAGAGGCAGGAAAAAAATGTGAAGAAATTTCCAGGTTACTCTCAACTCCGTTCTATATCACTAGTCCTTGTCAAGGATATTGGGCTAATTAGTTTTTGTACTTTCATTGACTGTGATTAATTTGTCACCTGTCCCTAATATGATGTAGAAGTCATGCTGCCAGCACTTTGCCATATTAACGTCAACCTTGATCTCTACACGATGAGAGATACAGCAGCTATGACAGTCCTTAGTAGCATGCTCAAAAAAGTTTTATTTTTAGGAACAAAGATGTAAGCAATTCCATACTCATATATTTGGTCCATTCTTTTCCTTCTTATAATAATCATATGCCCTGTTACATGAATTAGCACACTTTAACTCAAGATTTTCTAAAACAAGAAATGTCTTCCTGGATTCTTTCATCCTCCTTGTATTTCCATGACCTCCATTCTGATGTCACACTTCTTCCTACTACATCCTTTGTTCCCATTTTCTAACTTACAGATATCGGGTCAGCTTTGTGTTTCTTCTAACCTTCTAATCAATCAGGAAGCTGAGGAAGATTAATGCAGGCTGCCACTCAGTTATACCTGTTTCTGAATTTATACATTCTTACATCCAGCCGGGGGAAATTACAGTTCACAGTAGCCAAATCTTACTGCCTCAATTAGCCAAATCAAGACACACCCTCACCCTCCACAGGCATGGATACTGTCCCAGAGGTACATATAACAGATGACTCTAATTTTGTCAAGATTTCAATTAACTTTAAATGTTAAAGGAGTATTTGGCTGAATTCATGCAAAAAAAGAATTCACAAATATAAATGAAAAAAAAAAACACACATATCTTTGTATTCTTTGTAGTGAGGCTTAAATTCTACAAGCTCACTTTCTGCTTTCTGCTAACGTTATACTCAATAAATTTACTTAATTACTTTGGTAAGGAATCATGTTAGGCTCTCTATCATAAAGTGATACATATATAGTATATATATAGTATATTTTAATATAATCTATGCTATATAGATATTTATGTAATGCCATGTAAACTTTGTTCAACACACATGCAAAAAAATGTATTATTATATTTGATTTTTGTGGTTTCCTTGAGAAATTCCATTTGCTTTATTCTCTTAACTAATAAAATATTCAATTTTAGCATTTATTAAACATATCAAGTATGCTAAAATAATTCAAGTTTCTTTCTAAAAGCTTTCATCGTGATGGTCTTCATCTTTCTAAAGATTTGAATGATTGCTTTTCAAATCCATGCACAGCTGTCCTCCTTGCTTCTCATTATTTGCTTTTTGAATATAGTCTATTTCCTAGATATCTGTGATCCTATTTTATAGTTTAGTTCTCCATTTATCTCAAACACATCCTAAGGTAAAATGTTAGGAAATGGCACAAAGGGCAATATTTATCATACATTGGTTATCTAAAATACACCAGCCCTGTCTAAGTTTTCAGTTTAGAATTCTAAGAAGAAAAACTATGCTGTGATGAAAGATATTTTCTTTCTAAATCTTACCATGGATCATTACCAATGAGGCAGGGGAATAAAGAAAGACACCTTGATACCTGATCTACATAGAGGGACCCCAGCAAGTCAAGGTTATGTATTGAGACCATGCCTCCCTCCTCTCTTTCTTCATTTCTCTTTCTGTCTCCAAAATATGTGGGGTTCTCTTTGTGTGTTCAGTAATGGGTGCATATAGTAACAATATGTATATATCATAGCAATGACTTGGATGCTAAGTTCATAATTTTTGTCTACAAAAGGAAATAAATTGTCCTTCATTTCTAAAGCAACAAATATTTCTGTGCCAAGGCATTTTCTACTTCAGCAATATTGCACTATAAATCAGAACACATTTAGTGCCAATTAGGATATAAACTTATTTTTAGCACATATTTTAAGAAAAGTCCCTTACAGTCTAAACTTATCTGGTTTTACTAATCAACATGAACAGCAGTAAAATGTCTGAGATCTGATACTCCAGTTAGAAAATGTGAGTGATCACTTCATTTGAGATCTCTTTTAGCAGCAGCTGTTATGATATGGAGACATGCAAAGAGAAGTAATGTTGGAGAATATAACAATACAATAAAGGGGAATAATATTCTGCTCCTGAAATCATAGTCTAAACCAACCTAAGCAAAAAGCACATACTAACAAATACACTGTTAAATAAAACTGGATTTCTGAAAGTTCCACCTGTTTTGAAATAATTAAATTTCTACAGAAGAAGTCAAGCCATAACCATGCAGAGATTGCTTTCAGTCCAATTTTAAAACTTACTTAAAAGGCATATGTCAATTGCTTCATGGAAGTGCTTTCGTGAACAGAGGTCCAATGCACCCCTCCCATAAAATACTATGCCCTTGTTTCCTCATCTTGGAAGTTGGAATTTTAAACTATGAATCCAGAAAAATCGTCAGCATTTATATCACATCAGAACCTTTTATTCTCTATCTCTTTCATATATTCATTAGAATTTCCAACAAAATAATGTCTAATAGATTGGCTGAAATGGCACTCCTTTCTAGCTTCTGATCTTATTTATAAAACATGTGTCATATATTCTATATGATTTGGGCCATGTTATATATGTATGTTTTCTCTCAGTTTAAGAATATTTTCTTCCCATCTTTTACTTCTCCAAGACAATATCCATCAATGATTCTCCTGAGAGTCAACATCAGAGAACTGCTTCATTAGACTTGTATTTATACACAGGGAATTATCTCAGCAAGTTCTTTCTCATCTTCTTCATTTATATTGTGATGCATAGTGAAAGAGTACTATCTTACAATATCAGCAAGAAGAGTTGTGGTTTGGAGATTACAGAAAGTAATATATATTGTTTTCTACTTTCACTAAAATATTTCCTACCTATTCCTATATAACAACCATAATCTATTTTTTAATTCTCTGGAGCTATTTTACAGTTTTGACTTTCTGAGTGTTTATGAATGTATTCAATTAAATTTTTTCATTTTTTCTGTTTCTATAAAAACTTTAAAGCACATATACATACAAGGAATAAAAAGTAAAAATGAAATTATTTTATATCATGTAAGACAATATCATATTCCAATATTCCACCATAGTTAATTACTTACAAGAAAGAGTGATAGTGAATTTTCATAACTTTTCTTTGGACTATTCCAGGAGACAGATACTATTGCACATCTCAGAGAGAATTTCAGTTTTGATCCCTAACTTACATAGTTTTATGCTTAAAATTCACACAGTCAAATACACACTGAGTTGAATTTGTTTCAAACCATTTTTTCTGAGGAAAGAAGAAATAAAAACATTATATTAAGTAATACTATAAATTTCAATACAATTCTTATTTAATGTAATACTAGAATTTTCTTTTCTATTATTTTTTCTTACTATATATTTTGATCATGTTAATTCTTACCCTCAACTCTTCCTAGATCCTCTCTACTTCCTTATGAACCCAACCTTATCAAAACCAAATAAGACAAAAATGTTGAATCAAAACAAAAATGTAACAAAAAGCTTATAAAAATAAAGACAAAACAACAACAAAAAAGTTGACGTTTTTTTTGTTTTGTGTGTGTGTGTGTGTGTTGGCTAACTACTCTAATGATAATCTTCTTTCTAACAACTACAATGCTTTCTTTTTATTCACTCATCTTGATTGCGATTATGAACTCCACATGCTTCTTTTCTGATCAAAGTGGACATTTTTCAAATATTTCTGCTGTCTTTCACTGTAAAACTGACTAGGAGTCATGATTAGGAGCCAAGATACATCGCAAATGTTTTGCTACCTATATTTTTTCTATCAAATAAATTGTCCATTACTGCTCAATTAAATTTTAATGCATACACAGAAAGTACCACAAATTTTAAAATATATATTTATTTTTATATTAATTACATGTATGTTTGTAAAAAATAGGAATATAGGTAAATGCATACAAGTAATTATAGACACTAAGAGAGGTCATTGGATTGCTAGTGCTTGAGTTGTGAGCAAGTCAATATGAGTGATGGGAATTGAACCTGGGTCCTCTGGGAGAGAAACACGAGCTCTTAATTGCTCACTCTTATCTTCAGTCCACAAACATTTTTTAGTAAGAAAGAAACATAAATTACTAATAATTGAATTCCCTGTGGATTCTTTGTTTTCTCTGAAATTTCAAGATTACAGTCTTTACTCTGTATTGCTTTTGGTCTCCTGTTCTTTGAGTTCCTATCTGAGTAACCTGTTAAGTTCTAGCTAGAGCATTCTAAGAATTCTGTAGCCCATAGGTTCAAACTTTTTCTAATTCAACACCCAAACCATATTCAAAGGCTTATAAACCACATGACACATGATGTTTACAAAAGCATTTCAACTTCACAATTCTAATTTATTTTATTTGTTAATTGTATCACTGCTATAACAAAATACCTGATAAAAAAACTTATGGAAAAGGGGTTTTATTTTGGTGTATGATTTGAGGATGCAATTCATGATGTGTAGGATGACTTGGCTCTATAAGCATGAGTAGCTGGTCAGGTTATATTTGCAGTGTCGATAATTTTGTGTGTGTGTGTGTGGTGATACAATCATAATAGGCAACACATGTATCTCCATTATCAAATTGTATGATGATTTTCAGTTATATGTCCAGAATGAGTGTTTCTAGGGCAATTCATACTGATTCTCAGAGAACTGTAGTTAAATCACTTTCTCATTAGTGTTTTACAGTGTAGAGTGACTCCTTCCTGCAGGACTGTCATCACGGGGTTCTGTTCTTTATGACAGATATTCTGACTGGAGTGAGATAGAATACCAGTGCAATTTTGATGTGTGTCTCTTTTAGAGCTCAATAAATGTAATATTTTAATAAATCTCTTTGGTAGCATGCTCAGCAAACTATGAAACTTCTTCCAAAAGTAAATTCATCCCAGTTGTAACTCTCAGATGATTGTGGACTCTTACTGTAGTTTGACCCACTTTATCAATATTTGGTTAGAACAATATTATGAGACACTTTTTAATGAGCAAACCACACTGTCTTATTATCTTCAATTGGTTTTATACAGTAAATTCTCACTCTCAAGTGGCATTTGAAGGTTATATGAATTTAGGTATCTGTAATAAATGTTTTGTTTATTGTAGCCTCATCAAATTATAGAGTAAGGTATTTGGTTCATTTGCTTTACAAAGAACTGTGAGTAATAGAAATAGAATTCTAACTTTTTGACTTGTTGTGTCCAATTGAATAAAAAGAAAAAAATCATCAAATGAAATCGTCTGTGTTTATGTACATCTGTGTACATAAAACTAAATTCATTATCAATTCTTATTTATCACTTTCTAAGTAAGTATCACTTTGGAAAGATCAGCAAAGTAGTAAGAGCTGCTTTCAGACTATAAGGAATGCCACAATTTATTGTGTATATTGCCTGATTCAGCAATATGTGCAGTAATGTTTTATAAGCTTAGAGTTCATTTCAGAGGGTTATTATCAAATGATAATGCTGGAGTTTAGGGATTTATCAGGGGTTTTCATTGAATCTAGATATGATGCTAGAATCCTAGGAAAAAAAATTTCTTTTCTCTGAAATATGTTCTCAGTTGTGTCTCTACGTTTTTGCTGTGACAGTTTGTCACATCTCCTTCTAGGCTGAATCAATAAGGACACTATACCCCTCTCATATTTCCTTGAGGGGTGCCTCTCACAGTTTGCAAACCTTATTTTCCAAGCGAAATTGTGCCTAGGATGCATATGGAGAACAAGTATTCATTCTGAGAAGCTCTAAACCCTCGAGGATCTCTGGCATTTCTTTCAGTGCCTTAGTTCTTCCTTACTGAAAGATGTTATCATCTGAGACACATACTTTCAAAGTCGGGTGGAGGAGTCTTAACACTTAGCATCCCAGAATGGGACTGGATTTGGATACACAGCTTTTAGACTTATACTCAAAGCCAGTACACCTCGCTTTTTATAAGAAGAACACTAAAGAGAGGCAAGCATATGCACAAAGAGAGAAAAAATGCAGTAAGACAGAACAAAGGCAGCTGTCTGCTGATGTGGGGGTCCCCTCTGTGTGTCGTAATTACCATTGATGAAAAAAGGAACAGCCTTGGCCTGTTGATAGGGCAGAGCTTAGGTAGGCGGGGAAGATGGAACTGAATGCTGGGATAAAGAAGGACTTAGAACTTACTATGTAGCCTAGGTTAGACTGAACTTCTCAAAAGTCTCTTGCCTCTATCGTTTGGACTAGTATTGCAGGCATGCACCACCAAGCCAGATAAAAGCTGGGGTTGTAACTCTTAATTTCCATAATATATATCTACTTATATTTATTATTTTTTACTGAGATTTATTTGTTTTAATTTGGTTAGTTGGGTGTTTTTTTTTTTGTTTTTTTTTTTTCTGAATGCATTTCTGTGCACCACAAGCATTTCTGGTGCTCACAGCAATCACAAGAGAGTCTGGAATCTCCTGAAACTGGAGTTACAGATGGTGGTAAACCTGTATGTGGGTTCTGGATACTGACCCAGGTTCTCTACAAGAATAGCAAATGCTCTTAAACATTGAGGTTTCTTTACAACCCAATCTTATGTCAGAATTATACACACATGACATTTTAGGAAATATGTGACAATTATGCAGCTTGTTCTATTTGTGGGACTCCTAGCAGTGGGACCAGGATGATACTTGAGCTGATTTTGGGGAACTTATTCTCCATCCTGGGCTGCCTTGGTCAGCCTTAATACAAAGTGGGGCGCTTAGTCCTACCCCAACTTGTTATGTTAAGCTTTGTTGTCAACCACTAGCAGCCTGTCCTTTCTGAACAAACAGAGGAGGACAGTGGATGGAAAGGACAGAGGGAAAACAGGGGGGAGCAGGAGGAGAGGAGAGAGGGAAAAATGAAGTCATGATGTAAAATCAATGAAAAAATAGAAAATTAAAAAGAATATAATGTGGGTATAAGGATTAATTTATCATGAACTCATAAAAAGAAAAGAAATTCAACTTTAGTTGCATGTTAAAATTTTGTTATTTTATCAACTGTTTTCTACAAAGGAGAGCTTTACTAATAAGATTGATTTTAAGTGTATCTTGTAATGGGTTTTCTGAAAAACAGTTTGTTCTGACTATCCTAAACCTGATTTATCATTCTGTATAGCAACTTTAAATATTATATGAATTACATCTCCTAATGGCTCATTGCTTTCTTCAGGGGGTATTGTAATGGAATGAATTCTTTGTACTCCTGTAGCATAAGAGAAACTTCCTGGGGTTCCTGTTGATAGAAATTAATTCTACCAATATAACGCCTGTAGGAAGCCAAGGGGGCACAGTTGAGTGCATGCACAATAAATGGTCTTCCTAAACTTCATGATAACAATGTCTGCTGAGATCACCTAGCATTCTATTTTATGCTTAAGAAGAAACTTTCCCCATAGAGTTATGAGCTAAATCTTTAAATATTTGGTACCTACAGTTAGGACATAAAATACTTTTTAAAGTAGCTTTTGTTGTATAGCCCTGATTTACCTGGATAAAAATGTGTGGACCATATTTCTTCCCTCCATATCCTGCATGCTTAGATTAAAGGCATATACCACCACATTTGGGTAGTTTTAGAATATTTTTAAAGAATTTGTTGTGTCCTTTGTTATTTGCTACACTTTCCTTTTTCTCATATACTCAAATAAATATTCTCTCAGAAATTAGGAGACTCCCTGGTGTGTTAGTTCAGATAAAACAAGGACTAGGAATCATGCAGACATAATTGGGCCAGTTTCAGACTTGGGAAGACAAGAAATTCTGTCTTTAAACATCAGTTCTAGATTTGTGGTTACGTGTGAAGAAAAATTGCAAGCGTGTAACACTGCATCCTGTAATAACCAGAGTCTCATTCTTATTTGCTTGACCTATGTCGTGACTAATCAGGCCTGAAAAATAAAATGATAATGTAGATAATGATGGCATAACAAAGGGATACTCATGGAAAAGCATGATTCTGACACTTTGTGTACCAGCTTCCACCAAAAATAAGCACACAGAACTGTGAAAATATAAGTCATAGTGTAAGGAGCAGTTTCTGATATAAATATTTCTTAGCTTAAAATGTGATTGATACACCTTCAGTAATGCAATTTCCAGTCTTGTCCTCCTCCTGGTGATTTTCAGAATAGCAAGCACCTAATCTGCATCTATCTTAGAAGGGGAAACTTTTCTAAAGGTTCTTTTGGTCACATGTACAAAGTTGACTTTTCAAAAAACCACTTTTAGTTCCTGTCCTTCAGAAAAGGAAAGGTATAATAATAATTTTAATGTTTAATATGTGACAAAGGAAAGTTAATAAATGCTATTTTGCACATTTTAAGATCAAAATTAACAACGATGGCATATTTAGGTTCAGTTGATCTTGCATTAATGTTTGTCCTCAAATTTTTATAAAGGCCAGAGTAAAAGTTCACATTTAACCTGTTACAATTTTTCAGTAGAGAAAAAATGATATCTCTAGAACAATTAAAACATTTTAAGTGATATTTAGTTCTATATGCTAAGATCATAGGTATATATTTCTGACATAACCTATGGAACTATTTTTGTCTATAGTATTGTTATCTCAGTAGCATATTTTGTTGGAAAACTACATCTGGCACATAAAAAGTATTGCTTAAAATTTATTGGACTAACAGAGTAAAATAGAATAACAAAGAAAGATTCTATAGGCAAAGAGTCTTACAGCTCAGAAAAAAATGCATTTGATAATAATGAAATTTGAAGGATGGCCATGTAAATGGAGAAAGAGTTGGCTTTGGAGTTAAGAACACTGGCTGTTATTAGAGAAAACCCTTGTTTTTCTCCTAGTACCAACAGGGTGGATCATGACCACCTGTAACTCCAGTTTCAGAGATTTAAAACCTTCTTTTGACCTCTGTGGTCACCTAGCATGTAATAGTTCATGCATATAGATGCATGCAGAGAAAATAACAAATAAAAATGAAATAAATAGATCTAAAATACATTTAAAGGATGACAACTTTATTATAGTTTGGGAACCCTTAAGTACAGATGGAAAGTATATTTGATAATATTGATGAAAATTGATAACAAATATCAAAACCGACCATGAAACATCATCATCATCTTACTGACTCAAGGACATTAAGTGTTTAAATTCTGTCAATAATTTCATTGATATAATGTATAAAGCTTTATATTTGCAAATACCCTATAATTCATGATTGAATTTTCTCCACTGTCAAGGGGATTTTGCTTGCTCATATATAAATGGTGAATAATGGGGAAGAGACTTAAAAGAGGCAGGAGAATTACAGACATTTAAAATATAAAAATGAATGATAAATAAAATCTCATAGTCTTAAGGATGTCTGCTCAAAGGACAGAATAACAGTTTCTCATCATTAAAAAATAATTATGTTAAATGATAGCTGGGTTATTTGACTCCACTTCTGTATTGTGTCTGTTCAATACGCATATAGAAAGGATACAGTTTTTATTGTTTGTAATTTCATGAATACATATAACGTCTCACTATAGCTTCCTACTAATTATTTCCTGTCTCCTATCAATCCTTCTCTCCAAATTCACGGACTCTTTCTGAAAGTGTTTTATTTCACTTAGTACTACCAGAATGTCCAAGGTGCAGGGTCACCTACAGAGGCATAAGTAGCCTCCCAGAAGCAGTAGCTCTGCAGAAAACTGATTTCCTTTACAAAAACTGAACTTAAAAAAAGGGTTTTCAAAAACAGATAGAGAGAACATAGGTTTTCCTAATATATAAAAATAATTCTTGTTCTAATTTTTTTAATTCAAAGACTTTTCAAATTCTGATTTCTACCATATTTTATGCTTATTTCCTTTTAGAGGTTTTTATCAAATGTAATCAAGTAATAGAAATGGGTGATTAGGCCCTGATTGACCTTATATCTTAAAGTAATTCTACACAGCATTCTTTCTCATTATTAGTTAGAGTTATTTTATATGTCTACCCTGACAGTTGAAGTTATGGCTGAACTGATGGAAGAGGAATCTTATTGTAATGATGTGTGTGTATGTGTGTGTGTGATGTATTTTAATGCAGCTCTTTCTCAATTGTGTTGGCTCAGCAGCCATCTATAAGACAAATTTGCTGTCTTCTATAGCAGTGATAAAGTCATTTTACATATGAAAAGTGATATATCAATTTCTCTCTATGCCGTTTTATTACTTACAATTAATCTGCTGATATCAAAATTGATTTAAAATTACATCATTTTTGTCATAGCTAATTAATTTGTGATTTAAGAAACTCTACATTGGGGATGAGAATGTGATTTTATTCTGCATTTTCTCATGGTTGTGTGCTTGCAAAGAACTATTTGAGGAAATATTTAATATTATTGAAAAGAAACAAGATAAAGAGTGATTAAACTTATCGTTAAATTATAATTCTCCACTTACTATGGAGATATTGTACCTGAGCCTGTGGATCCTCACAGATATTCCATGAACATGTAAGTTCCAATCAAGATGTTTTAAAGTGTCTACAACATAAAAAAAAAGTTTTTTAAAAAAATATTTTTTAAATTTATAAAATTTATTCTCATACATCCGGATCACTCCCTACACACCTCACTCCATTTCCTTTTCCCTATCCCTGCTATTCCAGATCCACAGCTCCTTTATTTCCCTTCAGGAAAAAGCAGACCTCCCTGGGATATCAACAGAACAGGGCATAGAAAGATGCAATAACACATCCTTACATCATGTTAGAATGAAAGAAGCAACCCAGAGTTCTTTCTAATGTTTGATTGTGCTCCCATCAGCTCACTGGGAAGCCACTCTGAATATGAGGGCTAGGTACTGATCTATAAGTATAACAGAATATCACTAGCAATCAATTCAATGGCTTCCTTCTCTTTTCTTTTCTTCTTATTCCTTTTCTTTTCTTTTTTTAATGCCAGTGTTGTTGGGTTCTATCTTTGTGTGGTTGAACCATCAGTTTCTGGTTCCTCACAATCTGCCTGAAGCAGAGGCTGTGAACCAATCCTTCCTTCTGGATTGTGTTCAAGTGCCTAACTAGTATTATGCTTATTTTTGACTTTGAAAATTTTATATGTGAGCCCTCTATTTATGTAATCTTTCCCTGTATTCTTTCCATCTCCTTTCTGATCTTCCTCATTCCTTCTCAAATTCAAGGTCTCTTATTCTTTAATTATTATTGCTACACACATGCATAAGTATAAATTTACATTTATAAACATAACCAGTTAGGATTATTTAGTGTAGCTGATATGTTCAGATACTTAGTACTTAAAAGAGATTAATGGGTCATGATGTTTTTGCCTGATGAGGACTTCATGGCTATAATGGAGAATGCACAGTTGACTATAAACCTGATTATTTAACTACTAGTGAATTTCCAACTCATTCCCTTTCGAAATCCAAATAATCCTGTTTCAGCCTGAACCTGCATATGTGTGAGCCACAGTTTTAAATATAGCCCAGGTAAACACCAGGGATTCTCTCTCGATTGATCCTCACATGAAACCTTCCCATATGTGTGGGTTTTTTTTGCTCAGAATGTAATGCTTACTTTTATTTAGCTCAATACTATCTTCAGTAGCCATTCTACTTACGACATTTCTATAATTATGGCTGAAATATGTCTCTGCTTGATCCTAACCACTCATTTCTCCTCAATTGCTTGTCCTGTCCTTCTACCTTTATTTTTCCACTAATGCTTCACTTTTGTTCTTGTCATCCTTTTTCCTGGTCACCTCTGTGATATCACACATTTAACAAAGGTTCAGAATAGCATGTTTCCCCAGCTGCACTCTCCTTAATCATATCTCAAAAATTTCTATTAATAACATATCTCTATGAAAGGACAAATACACTATTTAATAAAGCTATACTACTCTCGTACTTTATAGTCTCAGCGAGTTACATAGATTATTTCTTTGTTTTCTGAGATGTTTATACTTTCCTCATAATATCTGCAAAATTCTATTTATCACCAAAAAATTTGATCAAACTATAGGAATGTACAAATACTTATTTAATCAGCTAAGCAAGTAACTGTATTTATTTTGTATTTATTTTGTTCCAAACACAAATGCACATTGTTTGAAAATGTAACATTTGAAATATGAAAGCAGGTGTTATTTATATATGTGTATAGATGTGTACAAAATTACTCTTCTTTTCTAAAACGTTTATTGTCTATTTTCTCCAATTGCACTCTGCACTCAAATTCTTCTAAATTCATCTTTATTGTTTCTACCTATGGACATTATAAGGAGATGCAACTCCTGGGCATTAAATTCATTATTATTTCTCCAATTAACGGCAATGTAATGAAAAATATAATCAATATTTTTATATAAGGATTCCAAACTATTCATAACAAGTGTGTAGTATATTATGTCAGAGGTCATGGTGACAAAATATGACACAAATTTTAACATTAAATCATTAGGAAGCAACTCATGAGAAAATAAACTCCTATCACCTGCCTCATAAAGGTGTTTTTATCCCAACTGTAATATACATAACAGTGTAATTACCAAATGTAAAGGAACTGTTAAGACATATAGTTTATTAAGAACTATAGTTTATTTTATTGATACAAAATCCAACAGAAAAGTGAAAGTCAAAATACAGTGATTTCATCTCACTTCTCTTAGAATTAGAGTTACCAAAAATAAAAGCAAAAATAAATAGCTCCTTGATAAAGACAAGGAGACACTTGAACACTGTACGTGTTTAAATTAGCAATAAGAAAAGTAATCAGGGGTCTCCCCAGAAAATAACACACAACTCTATGATCCAGCAACCCACCACTGTTTACAAACCCCTGAAAAATAATTCAGTATGCTGCACTTTGCATGTAAAGCAAGAAATTGAAAATGTCCATCAAATGATGCATGAATAAATAAGATGCCACAAAGGCACAAAATGGAATAAATATTCAGGTATAAAATTATGAAGTGTTGTGGAATATTAGTTTAAGAAGTGCTACATTTGTTTTTACTGTGGAATATTTGCTTAATGATGCAAAGATGTGTTGCATTGTTTTAATGTTGCATTTGTTTAACTCTGTAAAGCTTGCCTGAAACACTTAATTGGTCTAATAAAGAGCAGAACAGTCACTAGCTAGGCAAAAGAGAAAATAGTTGGTACTGTGGTCAGAGAAAATAAATAGGTGGAGAAATCTAGAGAACAAACTGAAGAGTGAAAAAGGGAAGAGAGAGGATGCCAGGGCCAGTCACCCAATGATGCAGTCACAGAGTAAGAATAAAAGAAAGATATACAGAAGAAAAGAAGGTGAAGAAGCCAGGTGGTGGTAGTTAATGCTTTTAAACCCACCACTCAGGAGGTAGAGGCACGTCGATCTCTATGAGTTCCATGCCAGACTGGTCTAAAAGAGCTAGTTGTTTCAGGGCAGGCTCCAAAGCTGTTACAGACAAACCTGTATTGAAAAAAGAAAAAATAAACCCCAAAATCCAAAACAAAACAACATAAAAAGGAAGGTAAAAAGCCCAGAGGCAAAATGTTGTTACAGAGAAATGGTATAATTTCAGTTAGAAAAGCTGACTAGGCAGAGAAACCTGCTTGCTCTTTGGGCTGAGGAGGGAGGAAGACTTGATTGGGGGAGGGGGAGGGAATGGGAGGTGGTGGCGGGGAAGAGGCAGAAATCTTTAATAATTAAATAAATTAATTAATAAAAAAAAGAAAAAAAAGAAAAAAAAAAGAAAAAAAGCTGACTAGAAACAGACCAAGCTAAGGCAAGACATTCAAAAGTAAGAATAAGTCTCCTGTACTTATTTGGGAGTTATGTGGCAGACTCCAAAGAGAAAGAAAAAAGAAGACTACAATGAAATAATGGCCATCTGTGGCAAAGTAAATGGAACGGGTGATGACATTCTTAAGTGAAAAAACAAAGCCCAAACTTCAGAAACATATGATATCACTCATATGTGGAATCTAAAGTGTTGCCCAATATATCTGTACTTTTTTCAGAGTGTAGGCTCTTTGCATACAGAATTGCTGATAGTCATTTTACAAATTCTTCATGTCAAATATACAATAGGGAAAAAGGATGAATTTGACCTACATATTTTTCTTCAGAGAAAAAAGCTATGAATTACTTTTTATGCACTATTTTAAAACAAATACATGGAGATTGCAAAACTTCAGAAATGAAAGTACCAAAATAAAACATTAAATTATTATAAAAATAGTAAATTTAATGTGGCACCCTACGTACAATCTTGGGACTGAAAAGGAATTGTCACTTAAAACTAAGGACATCTGAATGAATACAGATTATCTTCACAACTAATGCCAATGTAAATTGATTGTTATAGATATGGTACAAGATTGAAAATATCTAATGATAGGAAATACAGTCTAGAATATGCAAAATTTTTTCACATGTTATTTGACACTCTAAATATATTATAAAACAAATATTGTTTTTAAATATACTTGTAATTATCCTCCAAACTTCTTGTGATATGATTCACAAAGAAAATCTTATATTCTGAGGAAGCCAGTTTGCTATATGTATCAAATTTTCTACTACTATGAGAATACAGCATGACCAAGGAAACTCATAGAAAGAAGGGTTATTTGGAGTTTATATTTCAAAATGGTCATGAGTCCATCAAAATATCAGGGAATCATCAGGCATATATAATAAATGGGGCTGGTAGTAAGAGTTGGCCAAGGACTCACATCTCAACAACAAAGAGAGAAGTTAAAATGATAAAGTTTTTAAATTCTCAGAGCCTGTCTCCAGTGACATTCTTCCTCTGGCAAGGTCACACCGTTTAAGCTTTCCCCCAAAATCGCCTCTTGAAAAAAAGAAGTATTCAAATCCCAGAGCTTAATAGGGACATTTCCATTTAAACTAGCACAATCATGAATTATTAAATTAGAACCAGCAGGCAAGTTTCTTGTGAGAGGATGCCCCAACACCCCCATCTCATCCCGGTAAGCTACAAGTCCAACTCTGTCCCCAAACCCTCCTATCTGCCACGACTTCAGAGGAACTCTGACAGGAGCTGCAATTACAGAGAGAGGACAAAGAGGAACTCTGAAGCACAGGCTGTGACTGTAGAGAGTGGATCCAGAGAGCAGAACAAGAAAGCAGGCCAAGGGAGACCTCAGTGACTTTCTGAGACAAAGACAGCGACAGTACAGAACTGACCAAGAACAGCTCCCAAAGACACAAACAACAACTGCAAAGATTGGACCAAGAGACAAAAACACTAACACAACCAATTGAAGGAAGAAATGTGTAGGCAACAATACAAGAAATCTTTCAACAACCTAAAAAGCAACATGGTAACATCAGAACCCAGTGGTCATATGACAGGAAGACTTGATCAGTCTAACCCAAATGAAGAAGATTAATTATTAAGCTAATAATGTAATCAGGGAAGGATTTTATTATTATTATCATCATCATCATCATCATTAAATTAAAAAGAAAAGCAAAATGTTGAATGCTGGTGAAAGAAAACATATAAGATTTACTTTGAGTTTTGCAAGTTTTCTGTGCTTAAATATTGATCCACTACAAATCCTCCCCCAAAAAAAGAAAGGAGCAGAAAAACTACTTTCCATAATACCTGAGATGAGTAAGAAAGTAGCTTCAAGAACAATAAGAACAAACACTGCAATTTGTTTTCTGAAAGAATAAAGCTTTTAATGGGAGGGACTCAGATAAGAGACTTGTGCTAGCAAAAGAGAATGTGGAAATCAAGAAAGGCCTCTGAAAGTGTACTGAGTACAAAGTTTGAAAGATAATTCACATACAGAACATAGAGACAAAAACACAAATAATTGCTGGGAGAACAAGATAATGAGGATAAATGCAAGGCATCAAACACTTGATGCACTAAAATTAGCTTTAAGTATAGTCACAAATTGCTGAAAGGAAGATTATTATCTGAAAGTATTAGCCAAATAACTACTAGAATTGCAGAAATTTTTCGATCCACAATATCATAGGGTCATCCTGTGCCTCTAGTGTATAAAAGTCCAGTGATATTTATTCACAGTGTCAGAAGATAAGAACTGTCTCAAGATTGCCTATTTCTACATGATTCTAGAAATGATAACACAAATCACATAAAAGTTACAACATGTAAACCATCAAAACTAAAACAGTATATTGTTAATTTATGTTTTGAAATATTGACCAAAAGTAACTTGGAGAGAAAATGGGTTTAATTATCTTATAGGTTGTAGTTCACCATCACACGAATTCAGAGAAGGAACTCAACTAAAGGAGCCTTAAGCAGAAACAACACAGGTGTTCTGCTTATGAACTTGTTCCAAAATTCATGTATAGCAACCTCCTTTCTTTTAAAGAAATATATTTTTAAGTATTTTTTCTCATCAGATTATATTTAAATATTTATAATGTATAAGTACATGTATTATCGTATATTATATATGCATAAGTATAGTGATAAGCTTCATCTTTTATATGGCATAGGCCCACCCACCTAATAGGAATGGTAGCAGCAACAGTGGTCCAAGCCTTCATATATCACTTAGTAATCAAGAAAATTCTCCATATCCTTGCCCACAGTTCAATCTTATGGAGGCAATTCTTTAATTGATGTTTCTAGGTTTGTCAAGTGACAGTGAAGATCAGTCACACACAGACTAAAGCATCCAGAGAGCTGAGAGACATCATGAAGCACTCTCCATTTCATAGCAAATGATATTATCAACAAATAGTATAAAATAATATAATTTTACTTACATTCAATTAAAACTTAATCATTAAAAATTGAAAATATAAATTGCATATAGCAATTTAAAAGTATCTTTATATTAAGACTTTACAGGTGTCATTTGGCAATCTTCTACCTTTCTGCTGTGCTCACTTACTATGTGCTTTGTATAAAGACCATAAAATAAAACTTTAATTACATTTCTATTTCTTTTTATTTTAATATTTTTGATGTTTTGAGAATTTTATGTATCAATGCTGTATGTAGAACATTTTGGCCCATCCCTCTCTCCCTCTAACTCTTTTATCTTTTAAATTACTACACTTTTATTATTTTTGTTACATAGACATATGTAAATCTGAATAGATATTCCACTGAGGAAACCATATGTATATAATATGTATGTAGGCATCACTGAGTGAACCTTATTCCATTCATGTAATAAATTAGTATTTTTTTCTAAAATTTAAAGTCATACAATGCTTAAGTTTAAAGTTAATTTTTATTTGAGTTTCAATAAACATTTTTTCAGTTTTAAGATTTTATACTACTCATATTTTATATATTTTAGTAATACATCAAAATTTCAAAAGCACTTATTATGTCTTTTTTTACTAGAACGAATTTAAATTTTTTGAGCTCTACTCATCTGTATCTTAGATATACAATGTATGTAAGTAAAATTATACTATTTTTCTACTATTTGTTGTTCATATTATTTTAGGCTAACAGCAGAATATATTAATATATTTTAAATGAATATCTATTATATAAGCCCATGTTTGTGATCTTGCAATTAATTCACTGCATCATGGGCATATTAAAGTTGGCTGGAAATTTTATAATTTCAAAATTTAGAACGAACTGGCTATTTACAGAGAACTGCTCTTCATATCACAATCAAAATCCGGGCAGTGCTGGCGCCGCCTTTAATCCCAGCACTCGGGAGGCAGAGGCAGGCAGAAGTCTGTGAATCTGAGGCCAGCCTGATCTACAAGAGCTAGTTCCAGGACAGGCTATAATGCTACCGAGAAATCCTGTCTCGAAAAACAAAAATGAAACCAAAAAGAAGCCACCAATGTAAGAAAAGAGGTCTAGGAAGTTAAAAACGTATTATTTTTACTTTCTTTGTTGCTAAGTTGATATAACCACAGGTTGCTACTGTAGGATGAAGACTGTTATTTTTATTTTTCTTGGGAGCAGAGTACGTGATGCTTTTAGGTGTTAAGAAACAGAGTTGTGGGAATGAAGTGATTACTCATTTATGCCAGTCTCATGTCTAACTGTCCCATTGCCTTTAAATGGTCTGCAGTCACCCACTTCTGAAATGTTTAATGCTTCCAGAGTTTCCAAGCTGAACTTTGGCAATAATGAGTTTTCATGAAATACAAAACAAAACTCCTACCACATCTCTCCATGGCATCTTGGTAATGATTCATGACCTTTTACCGACTCAGAAAGTTCTTGGTTCATGGTTATCTTGGTTTCTTGGAAAACGTGGGAAAAATAGGAACTTTGAAGTGATTTTATTAAATCCAGGTTGTACATTTCTGCATATAGCTCATGAAATTTATCACTGGGTTTTGTCTGGTCACTTATATACTGACTATTACCAGCTCTTTGATACTTACACAACCTTTTATAGATATCTTTTATTGATCCAGCTCCAAACTCTTAAGTGTTTATATCTCTACCATTTTCAGGAAATATATTCATATTTACCTTTTTATTTGATTTAACAACTTTTGGGGTAGATTTAAGGTTTCACTAGATTCTGTGTGACCCTTATGAAAGAAATCTTATTTTCGCGTCAGAAAGTTGAAAAAATAGCTCACCTTTGTGTGCTTGGGGTTGTTAATGAAAGTGTTCAATCTTAGTTGTATGAAGTCCCAGAGTTCATGAGAAGTTCCTAGGGAAAGGTAACTATATGTCTGTAATTCTTCAGATATTTACAAAAATAATGGTGTCTTATGATTTTATCTTAGCAGCAGGCCTCTATGGGCTCAGCCTGGGTGTCCAGCTCTTATAATCTCCCATAGTTGCAGGTTGCAGCACTCAGATATTGTCGACAGTTGGCTACACCCACATCACAGCACTTTCTGCTCTCAGAAATCCTACTGCCTCAGGTGTTTTTGTGCCTCAGGCTACCTCATTACTTTATTACAGTTTCTCCCAGTTAGTGCTTTACATGAAGTATAACTGGTCTTCCACCTGCCACTCCGTATTTCCCCAAAACCCCTCTCATTAACTTTTCCAAATATCAATACATGGATGATCCATGTGAAACTTAAATTTAATATTTTTTATTGTCTTTCCTTTTGGATCTGTTTTTCACTTTCAAGATGTTTATTTTTCTGTATTTTTTTTTCTTTGAAGGTCACCTCAAATCATTTTTTGGTAATGAATATAATAATTACATTTACTGACTAGCAATAAGAAATGAGACACATCTGTTCTTTGCATTTAAATGGACTTTTACAATATAGTTAATAGAAAATAAAATGTTTTTTGATAGCAGTAAATTTATACTAGTTCTTTCATGGCTGCTATCAAAGGAAGTCTGACAATAAAATATAAGTAAGTGATTCCTTATAAAACAAAGCCCTTCAGGAGTTTCCTTTGATCTAGTGAACAGAAATAGCCTTAGCATTCAAGGAGTTATTCAAGTCCTGAGTCCCATGATGCTTGGATTCATGACACATGGTAGGTTACACTCGTCACTCATTTTTGAAGACAGGAAACCGCAAGCTGCTCAGTTGCATGTCTGTAGCTACAATAAAATACCTTTATGGAAAGAAACTTTGGGGAGGTATTTTGAGTTAAAAATTTCAGATTACAGCCCAATAAGTGAGGGGAATGAAAGCTGCATGAACCTGAAATCACTGATCACATTACATTCATAGTCAAGATCAAATAGAAGTTAAGAAATGCATGTCGATTTCTCAGCTGCCTCTCTTACTCATTTTGGGCCCTCTGAACTCAAATCCAAAAAGCTGTGTTACTCACTTCCGGACTGGACCACCCCAAATTAATTGAATCACTTGAGACAATTCTTGCGGCCATTATCACAGAGCAACCTGATATAGACAGCCCCTTACTGTGGCTTTCTTCTCAGGAGATTTTAAGTTTCCTCAAGTTGATGATGAAGCGAAGTATCACGATAGTAATTTCCAGCTCTGTCCTCCATGCTATCAGGCTGCGAGCTGAAAACAGTTATGGGAGCAGAATCTATACACTGAGAATGGAAATAGCTATTAGTAACAGCTGGGCCTTGTCTCAATTGTTTGGAAATCTGATTTATTAGTATCTTAAGTATTGGAACTATTTGAGCATCATATTTCACCATATTACTTTCCTGAAACTGGCCCTTTCTGTGTAACCACAGATAGTGTATGAGAGTCTCATTCTACAATGGAACAAAATATCATTATATTTTCACCTTATTTAATTTCTGTCATTCTTAGAGGTAAAGGTGCTTCTGCACATGCAATTTTAGTTATGAATTAAGTAAGACATCTTACTATTTGCATTTTTTGTGTCCTGTTATGAAAATTGTCTATTGGTATCTCATCAATTTTTATTAGGATTATTTATTCTTCACCAGTAACATGGCATGCTTTTGCTATGTATAATACAATATGTCTCTCAGTTACATTTACATGTTATACTTTATATTTTTAAAACTTAATGTCATTATGGTTTCATATATTTATATAATAAATCGTAGTTATTTTCAGCCTCTCTTCATAACCTTGTTTTTCATTCCCTTCTTTCTCTACCTGGCTCCCATCTTCTCAACAAGTCTATTGATATCGTGATTTCTATTTTTGTATGGTCCAATGAGTTTAATTATGGTTTCTCTTGTTTGGTTGGAAGGAATTTTATGAAATAAGGGCACCATATATGTAGATACGCCACTGAAGAAAACAGCATCCTTTCTCTAACAACTTTAAACACCAAAAAGTTTCTAGAAAAGTATCAGCCTTCATGGGTCTCTCTTTCACCCATGCTAAGAGGTCTGATCTTGTACTTGTCATATGCAAAGAAACAGAGGTACATGGTTTCACAAATACAGAAATTATGTCAGGATCTGGAGACATATTTTTGGTACACATTTCCTTATCCTCTGGCTCTTACATAATTTACATGCCTCTTCTGCCATTTCCTGAGTCTTGGAAGTAGTTGATATAGCTCTACCAGGTAAAGCAAACCAAGCTCCCATCCCTTTGTCTGAGAACAATGACCAATTAGAGACTTCCTCTTCAGCCATCATTCCCTGCATAAGACACACCTCTGAAGAATCCTGTACCAGGCACTAAACTGTGGGGATAAAATAATTATTGAGATGTCAGTCTAACAATTTCATTATGTAAGAAAATAGTATCAAGTTTGTGCTAAGGCATATCACCTTTCCAGCTGTGGGACCTTGTCCTGGTTTTCAGAATTAAGTATGAGTATCTGTGACAGGGAACTCAAATCTAACCAGAAAACAGGATTTTGCTGTTGGTGTGTTGTTGTTCTATTCCTAACAATCATGCCACCATAGTATTAATAAGTATATCTTGCCTGACAAGTTCCCAACTGTAGCTCACTCTACTAATTCTTAAACTTTCATAGTTTTTCATTCAGTAGAATTAATTTAATGTAATTATTTATTTATGTTAACCTTTAAAGTTGTCTAGATGAAGAAGAGCAGAATCTATACAGAAGTATGGCATATAAGAAATCAAATGGGATGACCCTAGCTAAGACCCTAAGAAATAGAGGAAAGGGGGCCTGATCTTGACTTGCCCTGTAGTCAGACTGATGAATATCTTAAATATCACCATAGAACCTTCATGCAGCAACTGATGGAAACAGAGACAGAGACCCACGTTGGAGCACTGGACTGAGCTCCCAAAGTCTAGTTGAAGAATGGGGGAATGAGAATATGAGCAAATAGATCAAAACCATGATGGTTACATCCACTGAAGCAGTTAATGGGAGCTCACCAACTCAAGCTGGACTGGGAAGGAAAAAGCATAGGACCAAACTAGTCTTTCTGAATGTGGTTGACAGTTGCATGGCTGGGACAGACAGGGAGGCCACTGGCAGAGGCACCAGGATTTATTCCTACTGCATGTTCTGGCTTTGGGGGATCCTATTCTCTTTGGATGGATACCTTGCTCAACCTAGAAAGAGTAGGGATGGCCTTGGACCTTCGACAAAGCAATGTGCCTTACACTCTCTGAGTATTGGATGGGGGTGGTGTGGGAGGGTGTGTGGAGGGAATGGGAGGAGGGAAGGGAGTGGGAACTTGGATTGGTATGTTTTAAAAATCTAATAAACTTAAAAAAGAAATCAAATATAAATTTCTAAGTAAAATTTAGGTTTTTCTAGAGAGTCTGTGAGAAAAATCTAGGAGAACTGCCCAGATGGTTTTCCAGATCTCACTTTTTCCTGTTTTTTCTTGACAGGAATGTACCTATTTTCTATCTTTCACAGTGCAAGACTATATATATTTCTGAACACCCAACCTTTTAGGGTTAGTTATTGTTCCAGGATCTACCTATTTTCTCTCAGACCATATGTCCCATAAGCAAAACCTACTCAGTCTCAAATCCATCACAGAAATCCGTACTGACTGTTACAGATTGAGGCCAGATCAGACAATAACTTGGGAAGAAGAATGGCACAGAAACTGCTACTACTTCTAGCTGTCTGGGCGGCTGTTTGATGAGCCAGACACAACACAAAGGCACATATTTATTGTTCATAAGAAAGGAAGAAGAAACACACGTGGCTTCCTAAGCAACTTCCTCACAATGAGCCAATTAGACCACTTTAACACAAAGACTTACTATTTTTGTTTGCAATTGTGTATAGAACTATTTTCACTGTTTAGGCTTACAATATTTAATAAGAGTATATTTTCCCGAGCTCTTTTTAGTTAATAATCTAATAAAAGTTCATAATAATCACATGATACTTAAATAAAAACATGCTTTCATATATTCATATTAATCAAAGTATATACCCTTCGAGGGTATAATTAAGTCAATTGAAGAAGCAAGTCTGTAATTATTTTATAATGTTCTTCAGTTTGACAAAGGAAAATGAGATTCTGTTATCTTTAATCTTCAAGCTGAACAAAACAAATCCAACAATCTTAACGGGAGATTTTAAACACTCTAAACAATTTTTTCAAGCTTATGATAAGGTTTTGGAACACTGGAATAAGAGAGATAAAATTTGCATTTTTCTCATTATAATATTCATGGGAGATGAAACTTACAGGATAAGACTAATTGCAGAACTTTTATTCAAAACAGTTTTTTAATGCCCTATTGGATATGTGAGAATTCTAGCATAAGTTCTTGCTTTTTCTTTAGACTCCTACCTATCACATAGTGAAGGAAAGTATTCCTGGAAAATAACCATAAAAGAAGAAAGGAGGAAAATAAGCTACTGTCTGAGCTGAAATATGGTAATTTAAAAATAGCTGTCCATTTTGTTTCTGTACAAGAAACAAAACAAAACCATCAGAGCACTACAGGTAATTATTTGCATGAATATAGATACAAAAACACTAAAAAAAATACTAGTAAACCAAATACAGACATATACCAAACAGATTATACAAATCGACTTTATCCCAGAGTTTCAGTGATAATTTAAAATATTTAAGGAAATTATGTAAAAAACCATAAAAATAGAGTTATAGATAAAAACCACATGATCATTTTAATAGACGCCAAAAGGTCCTTTGACAAAATCCAACATACCTTCATGGTAAGAGTTCTGGAGATAGCAGGGTTGGAAGTTTCAGCTTATATTTTAGGAAGTATTGAGCATGCTTACCACTTATCACTGAATGAACACAGTGAATATTTTATCCCAGCTCCAGCAACACAGTCAGTGAGCACATTGTATTTATAAAGGAGCATTTATCTCTGAAACATATTTTTACCTGTGAAATAGGGGATATCAATATTACCTCAAAGAATCCAATGCTAATGAACATACTGACATGCAGGAAACACATATACAGTGATTTTACAAATGAATAGAATTTCACAAAGCTGCCATGACAAACATTAGATAGAAGTAGAGCCAGAAGTAATGTACTATATAGATATATTTATTATATTCGATTGTGTATGATGTTTTACTATGCTAAAATAAGTAGTCGTCAAGAAAGCATGGTAGTTTTATAAAGTGAGTCAACCAGTGGGACAGAATGGAAAACCCAGACATGATTTTATACATGCAAAGTTAATTGAGTTTTCCTCAAAGGTGCCCTGAACACCTTGTAGGGCAGCATTTTTAATAAAACTTGGTATCTACCTGTCAGCGTGAAATTACCTGGTTATCATTCATCATTTGCAAAAGTCAATGCAAAATTAATTAAATATTGAAGTATAAATGAATTAAGTGTTGAAGTGTAAAATTTAAAGCTGCAAAATGATTAAAAGAAACTTTATAGGACAGCCTCTGGGTAAGCAGTGGGGTGTATGTCTACTTCTTTGAGCTCTAGGCACTGATTTGGTTCGGATTTATACAGGCCTGTGCATTCTGCTGTAATCTCTGTCATTATGTGCAGTAGATAGCCAAAACAAAATATTATCAGTGGCTTCTTTGGGTGTTACCTCTTAATATCGTATCAAGGGATTTTTTGACCATTCAGATACTTCAAGTATATATTATGGCTTCTAGTATTGTGTTTGAGGAAAAGTTTTGTGAATGAGTATGTATGTTGCTACATCTATATGTGTTGTTGTTTTTATTTGGATCTTTTTCATCTTTTTGTTTATTTTTTCCATTTCCACTTTGTTTGTTTTTGTGTAATGTTACCTTATTATATATATTATATTAAATTATATTATATTATATATAATTATTCCTTAGATGCCAGCTTGATTTGTGAGGAAAGGAAGAAATGGTACAGATCTGGATGTGGGGAAGTGGAAGGGAACTAGGGAAGATTGGCAGAGAAAGCCTATAATAATATTCTATTATATCATATTAAAAAATCCATTTTAATAAAAGAAAAAATAAAAATAAAGCAAAATTCATGGAAATTTACAAATATTTTGCAATTTAAGAGTGGATGAACAACTAATTTTGTTTGTTTCTCATAAATAAAATCATAGAGGAAAAAATTAGTGAAAAAAAATCTACACAACTTTAGTGGGCTCAGTAGCTTTCTTTCTTTCTATCTTTCTTACTTTTATTCATCCTGACAGTAGACATAATATGACCAATTACATCACACTCCTGCCACTCACAATTGTTTTGTGAATAAAATAAATCTCTGTTTTTTTATCCTTGTGAAAAAGCCATTATGTCAAACCAAAAGTCTTCCAATCATCCAAAGAAGTAATTAAGGTGAAAATGAAGCCAGTGGTTGAAAAGATAATACTATTACATCTCTCAAAATGGCTGAGCCTGAAATAGAAGAAACTTAAACACTTGTAATCAAAAGTATTCATAATCTGATGTGAAATGGACAAGAAACATTAGTGAGCATATCTGACAGAAGATGCAATAATGGCCAGAGAAAATATTAAAAATACTTAACATCTCTAATCATTTCTCAAGTACAGATTAGAGCATTCATTATATGATATCAATCAGAATGGCTGGTAAACAGAAATAAAGTAAACAGAAGGATATGGAGTAGAAGTAATTCTTGTCTCCTGCTATTAAAAAATATGCATCAGTGCAACCATTGCACAAAACTATGTGGGGGCTTCTGAAAAATCTGTAGAGAAAAATATCATACAATCCAGCATTCTATTTTTGGGGCATTTACCTGAATGACTTAACAGCAGTGTGTTAAGACTGTGCTGTACATGATCATTCAATGCAGTGAAAAATCACATAGGCATATTACAACAGACATCAAAGAAAGTCTTCAGTTACAGATGAAATGTGAGGCAAAATAAGAAATATGCACAGGAAAATGTTTTATGTGTGTACGATGGATTAATCTTCATCTTTAACAGTATGAGTTTGCTTCAACATAGATGAACCTGGTTATAATGTCTACAGTATAAGAATGGAATAGGACGACAAATAGCATTGTCCTGATCACCATTCTATTGTTGAGAAGAGACCATGACCAAGGTAACTGTTTAAAGGAATGTATTATTTGAGAACTTTCTTACAGTGTTAGGGTTTCAGTGCATTATCATCATGGAGGAGGGCATGATGGGACATACGCATGATGCTGGAGACTTAACTGAGAGTGGCTTCCTGGTCTGCAAGAAGAAAAAAAAAAGACACTGGGCCTGATGAGCTTTTTAAATCTCAAAGCCCACTCTTAGTGACACATTTCCTCCAACAAGGCCACATCTCCTAATCCTTCTAATCTTTTCAAACCATGTCCAGTCTCTGGTGAGTAAGTGTTCAAATATATGAGACTATGAGGGCCATCCATTCTCTTTCAAAACACCATGAGCATACACTTCAGTTAGGAAAGAAACAGGAATTGGAATTGTGGTTATGGGAGGCTTAGGTAGCAGAATGTGGAGTTGATGATCAAAGGCTCAGGTAAGAATAGCTCATCTTTCTTCTCTTTGACATGTACATACAATTCATGGTAAATATTATAAAAACATAGATTTCAAAATCTCTAATAAAGGAGATTTTAAAAGTTTTAATAAAATGAAAAGTATTGATATTATGCTTTATTAATGATTGCTCATTTTTAAAAATATTTCTTTCACAATATAATTTTTGTTTTAGTGCAAAGTTTGACAAAGTAGTACATAGCAATTTTTATTTTCTACTGTTTTACTCTTGCTTATTCTTAGCATATTTTCATTATTTATGTACATTTATTTGTGATTTAATAAAAACATATATAATATACAAACAAATCAAGACCAGATACTCAACAAACTCATATTAGATTCAAATATAACACTGCTTTAGAAATTTTAATGAATTATTCTTGAGATTTTCAATTTTAATATTAAGGGAAAACCTTTCCTACAGAAGTATCTTTTTTTCAAATAATGAAAGATTAACATTTAGATATCCCACACCAGTGCCCAGAAGACAGAAGGCTGTAACCTACAGCTTTGTTTTTATAGGATCATTTATAGTTGGTATTTTTAGAATTAATTGTGTAAAGAATTATACATGGGAACTTTTAGAATACTAATAATTAAGAGATTCTTAATTATATAATAATTAATTTTTAGTATACTCTAAAATATTTCAATTAAATTCTTATTTATTAAATACACGGGCTGTAATAAGACTAATTAAAATACACATTCCAAGAAATGTTTCTTTGTTATTTCACAAATTAATAATTTCAACTTATAGAGTTCTATCCTAATAAATCTGCAACAAATGGAGTCTTCTAGCCTCATTAGGTTTTAATTCTAAATCAAATTCTATTTTATGTAAATGTTGTTAAATTTGTTCTGATTTATTAAAAAGAGATATAATTAAAACTAATGTTTAAGTATTTATTTACTCACCAAAATATGAGCACTACGTCATAGGATATGATTAACATCTGTGGCTTTAGCCTGACAGGACACTTCATGTCCAGTTTAATCAGAAGTAAGATACAGTATGTCACACCATTTTGTAAGACTATTGTTTTAAAATATCCTAAGATACTGAACATAGATTTATCTCATTTCAAAATGTAATTCTCATTTAACATTTCTTCTCTTTTATTACGAAAGGTGTAGATATAAATTTAGTCAAGCATTTGAATTTAGGTGGAATGAAGGGCCATGTGACTGTTTTAGTAAGAAATACCATTTTTCATCCTCTGTAAGACTGATTTTTACTTACCAAATATATTCCAATCTTATCTTTACCTTATCATCTGCCAATGTATTACAATGTGGAATTAGATAAAAAGCATAAAATTCAAACTATTTTTCAGCAAAATTTTAGGAAGACACTGGTAAGATACTGGTCAGTATAGTACTGTCCTTGTATACATGAGGATCAGACTTGATTCCCCGTAGTTAGAAGTATGTCTATGTACCCTTGCAATCCCAGTGCTGAGATTACAGAAATTAGATGATTCCTGGGATTCACTGGTCAGAACAGTGAGTAAATAAATTAATCATTTAAACATGGAGCACTCCTAAGGAGTTACACAGACACCTGAAGTTGGTATGGGCTCCATTTGCATACACACATAGACATATTCAGTGAACATACAAAGAATAATATGCTGGCATACACACAAGAACATCCAAAGAAAATATATGTTAACAATGTATTATGAGCCTCTGTTTTCTTATATTACATAACAAACTTTAAAACTGAAAGTATTTATTGTCCATTGAAAAGCATCTCTCATTTTCTTCTCAAATTACATAAATATTTGCCCAGGGATTTAAAAATGCACTATAGTTATTTTATTATCATAATATTCTGAATTATTGATAAACCCTATTAATAACAGAATTAAGAAAAATCTATTTTTAATATAGATTTAAGAGATATGTTGTAACTAAGTTAATATATAAATAACATTTTCTAGCATGAACATTTTTACATCTTTTATTGTTACCAACATATTCTTTTAAAACTATTTTCACACCATTTCACTTTCTAAATTTAATATCACACTTGAATGGTGATATGTAATTGGGTTAATTCAAAACCAATTCAAACTAAAAGCAACTTATCATTACAAAGGGAATTCCCTTTGGTGATTGTACCCAAGGTAATTAATTTTTCCTGCTACGCAAGTTTTAATATTGTATTTCTCCAAAGCAGAAATTTACTGCCTTGAATGTTTTAATATATGTAAGCAGTCATCTTTCTCTATTCGAAATATCTTTTTTTTGTTGTTTACTACATAATCTAAATTTTCCTTAATTAGTATTCAAAGGCATTTACTTTTCATATCTGAAAAATATCTGATTTGTCTCTAGTGATAAAGCACCAGCTCTCCATTTTGAATGAGTTTATAGCTGGTGCAGTATTAGCCATAGTTTGGAAATCTCAAGAGTTTACAGCTGGAGTATTAGAACTTTATTTAGTAATGGAAACGCAGGAGTGTCCACTTTGTCAGCATTACCATAAATTTCAGCATTATTTTATTACATATTAATTAGTTAGCACATACAATGTCAGATATTTTGTCCTGTATGTTGGTCTATATTTCTGTTTTCAAACTACTCATTTATGTATCATTCAAATACCAGATCTTTTCACATTATATTTAACAAGTTTTTCTGTGTGCGTTCATGTAGGTGACTCAGTGATAAAATTGTCTCTGTCTTTATGTCTATAATTATAATAATTAACTCTGGATTTTATAAATTTTTGTTGCTGGTATTTTTTGAATGACACAAGATGTCAGGTTTACACATAATTCATGGAACATAGATGTATGAGTTTCAAATATAGTCTTTGTTATGGATAGCTTACCACTGTCTGGCTTTAAAATATATTTGTTTAACCTTGAAAATATACCAAGCATCACTACTAGTTCAATTGTTGTAGATGACTCACTACCAACCTACATTTCTTAATTTTTCTAAGCAATTTTTAATAATAGCTGTTAAGGATTAGAATATTACATTACATTTTAAAATGAGATATATAGGCACAATACCTTAAGCAAGAATAGAAACATATATGCAGTATGTTATATAAAAAAATAACCTTAAATTTGTATCAATATTCAAAAACCCATACCAATGTAAAATATTTGAGATTAGTAGTTACTTCTTTTTAGCTTAGAAGTATATTCAATAATTTACCCTTTTATTCTATTATTCCAGTATCCCACTCATTTTTTTTTTCAGGAAGAGATGCCTGAATCTAGCCTCCTTTACTCAGTTTTCTCATTGACCATGACCAGTAACAATTTGCAAACAATGCCCCAAATGATGAGAAACAACCATAATCCACCAAATACCCCACCTCTTGGGAATGAGGGTGACATGTTCTCTAGTTGCATCCTATTGTCTGATTGCAGTGACATCTTTAGGGAATTCTGAGAAAATTAGGATAATGGTCAAGTACTCAGAGAGCTAGCTATATTATTTTTCATTTAGTCTCTGTGGAATTGGAAGGTGTAAAGTTTCTCTGCAGTCCCGAATGGAGTAGTCTGTGAGACTGGACCATCTCAGCAAACAACTTTGAAGTTCAGGATGCAGTGGTGCGGGAGAATTGTCTGTATTCTGTCAATCATGTTATAAATAAACGCTGATTGGCCAGGCAGGAAATATAGGCGGGAAAACCAGACAGGAAGTAGAAATGGTGTAATGAGAACAGGAGAATTCTGTGAAGGAGGAAGTTGATTCCTCCCACTCCTGCCCAGACCACCGAAGCAGCACTTCGGTGTGAGCTGCCCCACTGAAAAGAGGTACTGAGCCACATGGCTAACATAGATCAGAAAAATGGGTTAATCAAGATGTGAGAGTTAGCCAGTGAGAGGCTAGATCTAATGGGCCAATCAGCTTTATAACTTATAGAGATCTTTGTGTGATTTTCTTTGGGACCAAACAGTTGTGGGGTACTGGGCAGAACAAAAACCCCAACAAACAAACAAACCAGCCCCCTCATGTTACAATGCAGAATTTTGAGGAGAATGCATCAGAGGCATATTGAATCTGGAGAACCTGGCCTACATATTTTCGCTGGTGTCTGATCTTTTGTTTTGAAAGCACACAAACTTTTAAAGGTAACATATATATCGGCTTTGCATTAACAGAAATAAGAAAATTGTGGTTTGCATAAGTCAGCTAAAAATAAATTTTGTCTTATGCTTGAGCAGGTGAAGGGTATCTTTCAGCATTATAAGTACATTAGGAAAGCATAATCAAACTGTAATATAAGTCCAATTCCCTCTGTGTGTAAGGATGACATGTAATAATACATGAAGATTCTGTAGAAAACAAGATTTGTCATGTCTCATCCAGTCTCAGAGTTGTTTCCACAATGAAGGATCAGCATATATGTATGTACCTGTCCTGTAGTCTTTTTTTGGTTTCTTTTTTTTTTTTTTGATGTCTGTAGCCAAGATTTTCTGATTTTCATTAATTTTAAAGAGAACCATAACCCTTTGTTTCCTGTGGAAACAAAGATGTATCCTCTCCCCCAATGCAGCATATTTTCTAGCTTCCATTTTGAAGTTAAGGCATTCTTAAACTATATAGGTTAGTTTAATTTAATAATTTCCATAATCAAATGTCTCTCAGCAGTGAAGCATGAATTTTAATTGGTCTTATCAATAAAATTCAAAGTCAGCTATTGGGTGTGAAAGCTGACGTACAGAGAAGCAGAACAGCCAGTCACTAGAGCTCTTAACTCTATCAAGGCTCAGACATAAAGGGCCATCCTGTCACTTGTCTCACAGCCTTAGACTACCTGCCTCTTAAACTGCAATTTGCTCCTGTCTCCTCCCTCCTTATATTCCCCTCTCCACCCAGCCATATGACTCCTGTCTCCACTTCCCTAGTTCTGGAATTAAAGGCACATGATCCCTAGTGCTAGGATAACTTTTGTGAGATATCTGTTTTCTTTTAGACTGTTTCAATTTCCCTAGCACAGGTGGCTTTGAACTAACAGAGATCCACCTGCCTAGGATTAAAGGTGTGTGCCACCACTGCCTGGCCTCTAGTGGCTTAACTCTGCATTCTGCTCTTTGGGTAATCTTTATTTGTAAAAACACAAACAAAATACCACTACAGAACAGCTATTTTTTTTTTACATTAGTATTTAAAATTCTCAAAGTCAGCAAAGTATCATACAGAATCTGGCACCCTGTTTATTTCCCTTTTTGACATGACTTTTCTTTATACTGATTTATTCTTTCTTTAAGAATTTTACTTCATTAATTTTAAATTATTTATTTTTCTATGACTGTGTATATCCATTTTTTAACTGTACCTGTTTAGAGGTTTTCTTGGTCTGGACCAATTTACTGCCCGCCTGAAGACTTCTCTGACTATGTGAGTCAAAGCCTAAACCCACTTCTCCTCTCTGTGCTGGCAGCTGGTTCTGTCCAGCTCCAGGGAGAGCTGAGTCTTAGTTATGCCCATGGCACTGGGGAGAAGGAGCATTTACCTACCTCAACTCTGGAAATTTGCTGAGCCTGTACTGTTTCTACTCAGTGCTCTAATTGCTCAAGTGCTCGCTGTATAGCAGCCGTGCCTCTGCAAACTGCAAGCACTGCAAGCCATGCTTATTTTGTTTGTTTGTTTTGTGTAAAGATTTCTCCAACCATATGTGGAAATACATGCCTAGAGCTTGGATGCAGTTTGTAGCCAGCTTTCTTATAGAACTTTCTTGGACTTTCAGCCTGCAAGTAACAACTCATAGAGTTGTTAGTTATGAAAGATTGACCTTAACTTAGGCTTTTACATAGCTAGCTCTTAGCTAACTCTTATAAATCAAATTAAGCTGCTTTTATTAATCTATATTCTACCATGTGGCCTTTACTTTATCTTAGTACAATTCCAACTTGCTCTGAGTCTGCTGGTGAAATTCATTTGCCTAGATTCCTTCTCTTCTTCCTCTCTTTACCCAGAAATCTTGCCTATTCTTTCCTGTCTAGCTATTGGCCATTCAGCTCTTTACTAAACCTATCAAAAGGTACCTTAGCAAGGATACTATTTTACAACGGAAACAAATATTCCTGGACGATACTAGATCATAGGAATGGCTCTGAGCTCTTACTTTTCTCTAAACTGTGTTAGTAGCTTTAGTCATTTTTAAAGATCTACCAGACCTCAGTATAAACATCAAATGTGTGAAATCATGGGTCAGATGCCTCACAATGGCAAGGATCTACCCTTGCCAGCCACACACACATGCACACAAACATGGCAATTCAACATACACACATAATCTATAAATATATACCTCACATAAGAACAACGTACCATATGTACATATGTGAACATACACACATATTTATCTGATTTGCACACATGGCCAGTCACATATTCTGCATTAACATCTGACTTTTGCTTGTCAGCTCCTCTGCTAAAACTACCATGGATTTCTCACCAGCTGGTTTCCACCATTGCAATTGCTGAACATAAGATCCCAGCACATTGTCTTTTTTTCTGCCCAGCTTGTCTCATTGCTGCCTGCCAGAATGATGTCTCTGAACAGTCCACCTTATTGACTTGCCTGACTGCTTCGAAATGTGCTGATGTCATCCAGGAAAAAAAAAAAGAAGTGAACATGTTGACAAATGTTCAAAGGTGTCAATCAGTGAAGTGATAATTGAAAATGCTGAAAGGTGGCAATTGTGGTAAGATGTCAATGCCTGAGGGGGAAATTATCGGACTGTCAGTAAAATATGGTCATTGAAATGAAGTGATTCGGAAGTTCACATCATTTTGCTAGCATACTATGAAAGGATATACATTTGAGGGAGGAACTGACTGCAGGAGACTTCAATAGAAATAAGATAACATACAAAATTCAGAATGCAAACTGTGGCACTATTCTATGCATTTTTTGCCATATCATTGTCCTATAAGTCATTTTAGTCTTTAGCACTCAAGAGTGCTGAATGTCTATTTTGGAAATTTTATTGATTCTAAGCATAAAAATTAATAAAATATATTGCCAAGACAGGCTGTTTAACAGACAGAAACTTAAACATCAAGGTTCAAGGGATTGACATGATATGCATAAAATTAATTTGAAGACAATTCAAATGAAAGAATGGCAGTTCACATTAGTATTAAACCATGCAGTTTGCAGAACATATTGGAGATAAAAACAACGTTATTAGAACTGTAGTTCTCAAGCCACACATATTTAAAAAAAATGATGAGCCAAACTAACTGGAAACTGAAAGTAGGTACTCTCACTGAAGAATCTAAGTGTTCCTGTTGAGTAAAGATGGAACTGAGCCTTGAAAAATTAAAATTTATAAAAGACACAAGAGTAAGTCACAATGAATATGACTTCAAAAGGACAAAAATCACTATACGGAACTAAACTGGAAGACAAAGTTTTCAGAGAACCTTTGGTAATACTCTAACTTAATCTATGGAACATTCACCTCTAACATCAGATCTTAGTGCCCAGCATACTGCTGAATGAAAACAATGCTTAAAAATCTATTAATTATTCCACCCCAATGTTACATTCTGCAAAGAAACATTTCAAATGGTCCCATGCAGTGATTTGTACACCAAGGATTTTTGTCAAATATACTTTAATGTGGCCGAAGAGAAAGTTAAAGGAATTCAGCTGTCCCTTTTCCCAGTTCTGTGGACCCAGACCACTGCTGTGTGCTCCAGGCTACTCAGTATTCAAGATTCCATATTTCCAAAACTTCACCTAGAACTATCTGTTTTATGCTGCCTACTGCATTGACAACATCTTGCCTTAGGCATGGCTGTAATCATCCCGTTTATTATTTTGTCTTTTAATGGACATGGTGAAACAATTCTCATTAATTAGTGCCACTTTTATTTATTGAACTATTTATCAAATTTATCACTTGTTTGACCCAAGCTAAAAGTCCATGAAACTTAACGATTACTACCAGGAAAACTATTCTCAATTTAGTTCCATAGCTGCCTAGGTATTAACTCAACTGAAACATGGCAGTCCAAACTCTCTGATATGAGGCAGTACAGCAGCAACTTTGGAAATAAGAATAAAAATAATTAAAAACTCTAAGATTTTCTGTCAAGGTTCCCAGGGACAGTGCCAACTTCTGCACGTTCTAAGAGCCAGAAAATTCAGTAAAAGCAGAGAAGATTAAACTAATCATAGAAAAGAAGTCTAAAAATATCACACAAGTGGATACTAGAAACATGTCAAAATAAATTTCTGACCATTATAGAATCCAAAACTTAAATATATATGTGTGTGTGTTGTATGTGTGTGTGTATGTGTGTGTGTGTATGCATGTATGCATGCTTGTAGTTTAGAGTCACTGTTCTCAACTGTAAATTGTCTCACTAGTGTTTAATGAAGGACATTCACATGTATAAGAACTTTGGATTCCAATGTCCATGGAGGTATTAATACACATCATAGCAGGGAGAATAGGCCAGTATCTGCTCTTCAGAGGTCTCTCCTTTTCTTTTAATATTAAACTCTGCTTTCGTTACCTTACCTCAGGATTTATTTGTTACACTCACACACTCTGCAATTTCTCAATTTACTTCTAGTGCAAGTGTTGTCTAAAATGTAGAGTAACATTGTTTATAAAAGTGAGTTTTCAAGTTCTCTGATTCATTTTGTTTTGTTTATAACATGAGGTCTCATGAATCTCAGATGGCTTTGAACTTACTATCTGACTAATGAAAGACCTCCGGTCTTCAAGACCTCCCAGTTATTTTCACTGCAACGTACGCCACCTTGCATTGCTTTAAAACTTTGTTCACTTTCTGACGGCCGCTTTCTTAAACCATGTATTGCAGTCAGGCCTACAGTTCATGGTTACATTTTAAATTGGAATTTTTTTTTGCCAAAATTTTCTTATCATGTACCCCTTTGCAATGAATCCTGTTTCATCAGATGATTGGCTTTAAATAATGTTATACTTAGCATGTATCTCTTTGATTTCTAGCTTCACTGATCTTTAGATTATGCTCTCAGTTTGAGTGATAGATATTAAGGACTTATATAGTTTATTTAAACTGAAAAATTGATTTTTTGTTCTTTCATTTGAAACATGTTTATATAATAGTTCATCAAATCTTTTGCATTTTTTCTCTCAAAATATTTTTCTTTGTTATTTCTTTTATCATCGTGGACAATATTTTCCACTCCTTCTTTGTCTTAATGCATGTACTCCATTTTTCTTATTTAATAGCAGCACTATTTTCTTCAAGGAAAATTATCTACCTATGTTTCATGCTGGCCTTATTAGTTTTACCATGTAAATAATAATAAATAAATCAGTTTATCTCGAAAGATTTTGCCGATGAGAAGAGGGAGTTATTTGTAAAAGTTGTAGAACACTTAAGTTTCTTATAGTTTATCCTTGTTATTTTAACAGAGTTCTGGTTTAACTATGTTGTTACCCACCCAAGAGTTACATAAACATTCATGAGAGATTAGTCACTGCGGACTGGACATGTAGTCAGTTGAAATGAACCCTGTTTGTCTTTGGCCAAGACTTTTCTTTAACCTTGTCTGCAATGCTTCAACTGAATGTCTGCAAATTTTCTGTTATTCTCTTGGCAAAACTGGCCTTTGGGCAAGAAACTGTCCATACCTTAACCACCGACAAAATATGTACAGATAGGACAAGCAGGATACAGGAAAAAAGACTGCCAAACCTTGCCAAGACAGGCTCAGTTCTTAAAATTTTCCTGCCTCAGAAAATGGTCTGTCAGTTATTCTAGAACTTAACCTAAGTTTTTTTGCTTCAACATTACAAATGAGACTTTGTGTGATTGCCCAGGTAGCCAGTTGTCTCTGTGATCTACTGCACATTTTGGAAGCTGCTTGATTACACTTCTGGCCTACTCAAGTAATATTATCTCCCTTCTCAGGCCTTCGATAGGGTTGATGATTAAATAGCATAGTTACCTTCCTCTTATGATCTAGCCAAGTCATTTCTAATACAAGGCTTAGACTCCTTAGATTAGAATGATTATGACAACATTTAGCATATGTTCTGTGCTTAATACTGTTTATGCTGGTTGTAATTCTTATAATTTTTATACTTGATATCTGTTCTTAGTGTACAAAGTTTTGTACTGGGTTTAGAACTCTCTTATTTAGACAAAAGGAATAGGTGATGGGGAACCTAGTTCAGTCAATAGCCTTTGAGAAACTGGAACTGAAGAAGGACACTTAAAAGAAATCCTACCATAGCTGAGAATTGAAAATAATAGATGGTTATTTATTTAGGGGTAGACTTACAAATCAGAAACCTCTGCTGGAACAGAGAACAGCAACTGAATCCCACAGCTGGAAAAGAGGCAGGATGCGTGCTTTACATTAGTATAAATATTATAAGAGGCCACGTTCCAGTGGGCTGGTAACTTAAAGGCTACTGGCTGTAGGATTTTCTACAGTATGGACCAGATTGGAGTGTGACTTTTAGGTATCCAAAAGCCAAAGTCCTGCCCAGCTCACTCTCTTCTTCCTGTGCTCCACACCTTGAGGTTGGCCCTCCATTCCTGTTCCATGAGTTTTTCCTTTTAATAGAGAGAAAGCTTAGAATAATCTATTTGGAATTAGCTGATGAGACTATGGGGTTCTTTGTTCTTGTCCTGTTTTAAATAAGTTTGTAACATGTACTTGTTTAAATATTATTTGTGTTCAGTATGGGAAATAACACATTCTGTCTGCCAGAAGTGCTGTTATTAATTTTCTTTACAATGATTATGGATCATCTTCACACTTGTGCCAGTTTGGCCCATCGTTCTGGATCAGTATGATATAGGCAAAAGAATTATCTACTAGTTGGGACAATCTGTTTTAAGACTACCATAGTGTTCACTTATTCTATCTTCTCTTAGCTATGCTCGCTTTGTTACTGAAGATGAGGCTTCTCTTGAGGGAAGGTATAGCATATATACAATGCAAAGCTTTAATCAGGGTCCACAATAAAGACAAATCATACATATATGTGGCCACCAGCACCCTCCATCATCACCTAGTAAAGATATGACAAAAGGAGCAGTCAATACCGTGACATTATTGATCTAAGCAGTAAGATACTACTATCAAATGTTTTTATCAACTTATAACTTTTTCTTCACAAAACTGTCTACTTTATAGTTTCCATTAGGCTTCAAATTAATTACAACTTCTTCTGGAATTTTGTTATCTCTCATACAGATAATTTGAAATAATGTACATTATATTTACAACTGTAGTGTGGAGCGCAGGCTGCTTCCCTGCCGCCCCAGCTCCCGGCCACCCGGCTAGCTTTACACCCGAAATAATTACATGGAAACTGTATTTTTTTAAACACTGCTTGGCCCATTAGTTCCAGCCTCTTATTGGCTAGCTCTTACACATTGATCTAACCCATTTCTAATAATCTGTGTAACACCACAAGGTGGCTTACCAGGGAGGATCTTAACCTGTGTCTGTCCGGTGGGAGAATCATGGTGACTGTCTGGTTCGGCTTCTTTCTCCCAGCATTTTGTTCTGTTTACTCCACCTACCTAAGGGCTGGCCTATCAAATGGGCCAAGGCAGTTTCTTTATTAATTAACCAATGAAAACAACAGATTAGAAAGAAGTCACTCCCACATCATACAACTTACTGATTTCCAATATTATTTTAACAGGTTATCTTCTCAACAATGAGAATTATTTTCAAAGTAATATCATGCTAAATAGAGTAAAATAACTATCTATTCACAGGACCTCTGCGTGTTCTTTTTCCTAGGTAAGTTTAAAAGATACAAAAACTTAGGGAAACCAAGGGTGCATTTACATTAAATAAGGTATATTGAAAGTGGTGATGAAGGCATAGAACAGTCTGTGTTGCCTGACTGTCATCTTTTTAGACAGCTTATGATAGATAATACCCAATAGATTTATACATACACAGAATGTTTTGATTCTGATATAAACTTTCATATATATATATATGGCTATTTATATGCATGCATGTATGTATAAAGTATAAGGATTCAAACTCAACATTCCACTTATCAGCCAAATAATAAAATTTATATTTGCATGATGTTGAAAACATATTTTTCTAATATCTTCATTTTTTAATTGCCATTTTTCTTAATAGTGACATTAAACTCTCATAAAATGATTACATATTTTGACTAACTCTTCCTTTGCATCCATAAAGTACATCCCATAGGACAACTGAACATGGATTTCTTTGTGTGTGAAATGAAACTTTTCAATCCATCAGTTAAAAAAAATATTACAATCATATTGGAAGCAGCACCAGTAATTGGGTTCTAATCAAATCAGATGGTTTACAGAATTTCTGCCTTTAACGCTCTATGTCTTCATTGTGTATGATTTACATCTGAGCTGAGAAGAGCCTCCAAGGTGAGGAGCTCTAATAACTAGCTGATGCTATCACCCTATCAGTCCTTCTATTGTCATGTGATCCTAGGATCAGGTGACCAAGAGTAGCTCTAGAAAGAGCACACCTCTATTGATATTTCTTGCCTGAGTCAGATTATAAATTGGTCGAATCAATGGTGCCTTGTATACTCCAGACCACCAAGAGTCCACATCATTGTTCTGTCTGACATCAACGAGAGCCAAGATAGAGAAGGATAAAACAAATAGAATGAATTCCAGTCAGGTAATAGGCACTAGAAACTCAAAGGCAGATTCAACTACAGATTAAATATGTTTGTGTGTGCATCTGTTTATTATCTACCATTGTAATATGGTAGAAATTTGGTTTTCTTTTTTAAAAGTTTTCTGAAAAATAACCAACAGAAGTCATTCAAAGGCAGTAAAATTTACACTCCCAACTACACTTTAGAAAAGTTGTGATTTTATTTTCTTGGAGTTTCATTTCAAGATGTTGTATTCCCCAATGTGATTACATTGAACAGATGTTCAATAGTTTGTCTTGTTTCTTTTAAATGCCTGAATTGAAACATTTTATCCACTCTAAGCTTCTCTAATTTCCTTTCAACTCCAAAAGTGGAATTTGCCTTAGGTACAGTCCCAAAAGGATTTTGATTCTGTGACCTAAAGCCATACTGTTTTTGTTTCAGTTTCACCACCATTTTTAAAGGCATGTGGACAAAAAAATCGCTGATATTGATTTCTAAAAGTTAAAAATCATAATAATGTTTTATTTTTTATTTTTTTAGATTTAGTGAGTCCATCTCAAAAAGGAAGTTGGTTTAAATTACCTTTGCACAAATACCAATTGCTATGGCTTAGAAATCTGATATCAATCTGATAAACAAAACGAGCTAAGACTTTCATTTGATGATGGACAGAATTCAATTAATTTCAGAGCAAATCCCATTGTAGAACTAGGCAGTTAAGTCAAGAAATAGTCATTATCTGTGTAATAAAAGAAGTATGTACATGTGCCTTCCAAAAGTATTTATAAAGTTGAATTTGTATCAGTTTTCAGTGCTGTTTGGATATCCTGAAAAATGCACATAAAACAGTCTGTGCTTCCAAACAGGAAGTGGACTTGTAAAGAATTGAATTACAAAGCAATTCTTAACAGTTCCAAAGAAGCAGCAGCCATAGCCAACTTTTGTTGCAATAACAGCAAATGTGTTTGCTTGTATTTGTTGGAAGGGGCACAAAGAAACAAAATCCATAGAACCAAAAAATATATTATTATTTTGTTAAGGAGATTTTGCTGAAGCAATGTTTGTCACTGTGACATTCCTGTGTAGAAATGTCATTCTCTTGTTCATGTAAATCCTGTAAGCTAAGCTCCAATTTATATTTTTCCTGGTCTTCTAAATCATTATAAAATGCACATGTATCAAAATAAAGAGTGAGTCAGGAACATTACTAAGGACAAGAAGGCACTTGCTGACCAAGGCTGATGCGCCAAGTTTGATACTCAGAACTCTTAGGGTGGAAAAACAAAGCCATTCCTGCACGTTGAAACCCTACCACCATTCTAACGCAGTGGCATATCTATGTTTATGCCCATATGTACACATAGAAAGAGGAGAACGTAGTGAGAGAGACAGAGAATAAGAAATTTAACATTTTGAAGTACAGTAGTCTCCCAGGAGGAAACTGGGGTAGAAGGACGAACAGGGGTAGAATCCATGACAGTGTCCTTACCAGAATGAAAAAATCCATGGGAAAATTTACTGATATAAGAATGAACTAGTTACCTTTATTTGCAGAAACAGAATTGAGAGGGAACTGAGAAGTACAGCCCAAGACATTCTTTCTCCCAGCTGCAGTCTAAGGATCCACTGATGTATCTCAGAGAATCTTCACCTGCATCATTCATTTCCAGCTTTCAGAATTGCTCCAGATACAATCTCAGGGATTAAAGCATGGCTTCGGTGTCAGGAGTGCGAGAAGCTGTCAGACTTGGTTTGCTGATTATTTCACGTCTTGAGTCAAAGTAGCATTTCCCTCTAGGTGGTCTCTGGTCAGTAGCTGGACAGTGCATCACTATTCAGTTGCATTTTCCTGGATATTTGAGAACAGCATTATAGGTTATTTCTTCTCACGGGAGCTTCTTGAAAGAGAAAACATTGATTTTAGAACCCCTTTTAGAATATCAGAAACTACTCTATGCATTCAAATTGGTGAACTCCTTTTTTTTTCCCTCTTCATCTTTAACTTCTGTCACAGCAGTGTTAACCCTTTACAAATTCTCTATAACTAAAACTACACCCATCACAGTATCTGTTTTACAAACACTCTAATTTGGAACATAGATGCTTTGCTCCATGTTATAGTACATTGAAAATATCATCTATTTATTATAGAAAGTACTAACCTAGAGCAGGTAGAGCCAGCAGCAGCTTAGGACAATGTGGACCAATGGTGGCAGAGCCAGAACAGGGACAGTATCCCTCTACTATGTGTCTGTCACTTGATTCAGGGCTCCATTTCCTGTAACACCTCAGAAGGATCCGGAAAGTTTTATATTCCAGGTTCAAAGACAGCAATTGTTCATCTTATCACCTTAACTTCTGTTCCTTTTATTTCCATGTAAATGTTTGTTCTTGTTCTTTGAAGGAACCCAGATTAAAATATTTGTTAAAAAATTATACAACTCATGCGACTTAGTACAAAAGTAAATGCAGACAGTGGGAACATTTAAGTCCAATGTGCTATGTATTCAGAGAGTACCATAGCACAGTATTTAACCCAGACCTCCAAGATTTGTTAGGATTTGAGAATCCTTCATTCACTCTTAGTAGGAGTGTGTGATGACTGTTCTTGTTGTGTTTTCTAAGTAGAAAAAATTCTCAGAAATAGGTCAGGAATATTAGATTCTAAAAGCTTCATAGTTAAATATGAATGCCAAATGGCTATTGAAAAGAATACATCACTCAATACAAATAAAAAAATTCATTCTCCTTTTAAAAGTGGCCAAATATGAAGGTGTTTAAAAGAAAATAAGCTCATTTTCTTCACCGTCTGAGCTAAGTGTTCCTAGGAATTGTGTACTGTCTCAAAATAATAAAAAAGTCTTCCATATGACCCTGCAAATGCTCAAAGGACTCACCATCTTGACCCATAGATCCATAGACACTTTGTCAGCCAAGTTTATTTCCAGTCTGTTAACAATAACATCCTCTCTACCCACAGAACTTCATGCTCTCTCTCTCTCTCTCTCTCTCTCTCTCTCTCTCTCTCTCTCTCTCTCTCTCCCTCTAAGACAAACAAAAAACTAAAATGAAAACTAACTATAAATCAATAAGACAAAAAAAGAAAACATGCCAAAACCAAACAAAAACAGAAACAAAAAGTCCACAAAAGCTCTTGAATCTTTCAACCTCTTCTATTGCACATATTCTGTCTTGCGAGGAGGGGTTGATACAGACATCTTTTTTGGACTGAGTGATCCAAATTCCCTCACCTTTTCCACATTGTCTAGGTTTTCTATGTTAATGCTCATATTCGGCCAGAAGCAACTTCTCTGCTGAGGGATGAAGTATGTACCTGGCCTTAGAATCTGGAAATGTGTCATTAAAAGTGATTTTATTGCCTTACCTCTTTACTAGAATGATACCAGGATGTTTTTCTACTGGCTCATGACACCTCAACTTTCAACTTCTTGGTCTCACTTTCTGTGTTCTCAAGACTGTCTTTACTTTTTAAATTGTTTATTATTTTGTTAATATTTCCAAATCAAGTATTTCTTTAAAATATGAGAATTATGGAAAGTATTTTTCTATCAGGAACTTACCAAGGCCAGCTGGCCTGGGTCTGAAAAAGCATGGGATAAAACCGGACTTGCTGAACATAATAGACAATGAGGACTACTGAGAACTCAAGAACAATGGCAATGGGTTTTTGATCCTACTGCATGTACTGGCTTTGTGGGAGCCTAGGCAGTTTGGATGCTCACCTTACTAGACCTGGATGGAGCTGGGTGGTCCTTGGACTTCCCACAGGGCAGGGAACCCGGATTACTCTTAGGGATGATGAGAGAGGGGGACTTGATGGGGGGAGGGGGAGGGAAATGGGAGGTGGTGGCGGGGAGGAGGCAGAAATCTTAAATAAATAAATAAATAAAAATTTTCTAATATTATTTTTGCCTAATTTACACCACCATTTTTATTTAGTCTTGTGTTCATTATTGTTTCAGTAATACTATAATACTATACTATGCAAAACTACATACATTTATCTGTCTAGAGAAACAAAAAATTGGTCTTTCTCTGAAGTAATGATGTTCCTTAGTTCATTAAGTGATGGAAAGCAATGGCACTTCAATAAAAAGCTTATTGTACAACAACTGAAAAATCAAATAAAGCAAGAAGAAAATGATGAATTGAGAGTTATAATTAAAAGAAGAAATAAAGAATTCCCAAATGTCAGTCTTTTTATATAATTTGATATAATTCAGTGAAAATAAATTTGCTATTTTCTTATCTGCTTATTTTACTAAAATAGCCACAGGATTTTTTAATTGAGTTCATGGATATCCTCATGAAGTAGGATGCTTTTCTTTTATATTTGTGATGAGAGGATTGGTGAACATAGAGGAAGTCCTGCATGTTCACAGCCACTGAACCACAAAATGCCTTTTAAATAGTGGTTCATCCCACATTTTGCCATATAACTTTGTAAATGTGTGTGTGTGTATCCATCAATTTGTCAGTCAGCTCAAATTTTAATTTCAATGGGTAAGCGTTACCATTTGTTTGCCAATTCTCTGATTTAGTCCTACATAATCAGTAGTTATTATGCTCATAAAATACTACCTCAGGTATTCAAGTAAAAATGTAACATATGGACAGACAGATGCATCTTCTTTATAAAATAATTTGAGGATTTAGGGAAATACTACCCAGAGTTAATCTTGTTGTATTTTGTACTTTATCCTTAAAACCTGAAAATTAGTGGAAAGGTAACATGTTAAATTTCTGTTTGAAGATATGTAAAACTGCCTTTCCCCTTCTGTTTCTAGCAGCTGTTCAAAAGCAAGGAGCAGCATGGACAACAAAATAAAATGATTAATTTTTAAAATGAGACTAGGAAAAATTATATTCTATTACACAAGATGAACTGAGAGACACTGGCAGGAAATAAACAGACAAGCAAATATTGTGGGTGAAATAAAAGATAAGACGAAGATAAAAAGAGTGAGACAGTAAGTCAGTGCAGTTCTTAGGACTTAGGTACAAGGCCATGCCACTTTCCCTCTGGAGAAGTAAAGGGTGGCACTGGCTGAGAGCAAATAGCCCATACCCTTACTGATTCTAGGAAAAACAAAGAAACTTCTGATTGTAGAAAACAAAAGTTATTTTGGAATGGAAAATTATCATACATTTATAATAATTAGGGAGATAAAACAACACAACAATTTGCTTCCACTGGATTAGAGATAGCATAAGAATATTTGTGTACTTAAATGTTGACCTATGAGAAAATTTCAGAGAATATAAAATATTCCCATGCCTCTGCTTGGCCAGGGGTGGGAACTGGGGAAGAAGAGAGGAAAGGGATGGTGGTTATAGGTGTATCTAATTGAAAAGAATACCTGTGTAAAACTGAGAAGAAAATACACAGAAATGATCTGTTTGTTTTAATCTGTGTCATGTACTTCCAGGGAGAGCCAAATAGTATGGATGATTGCAACCTCTGCCTAGCAACCTGGAAAAGATGTAGAAGCCCTTGACTGCAGCCTGATGACCCAGGCACAGGGACAGACAGGAGATATGAGTGTGTGGGTCAGAAAGCCTTGCTCAGTTTGATGCCTTGCAAGCTTTCCCTTGAGCAGGATTTCTTGTTGGGAAAGGAAGCAAAGGAACAAATGATAATAAGCTGTGTTTAAACTCAGCTGAAGCAGCTTCCCTTAGGACTTGTAGGTGTACTTCAGGCCTCGGTTGCTTTCCTGGATTTGTTTCCTCACTCTTTTGCCTGGTGTACTGTCAGTCTGGGAGCAGAAAAGATTTTATCTTTGGACCTCACATCTGCTTAAGCTGGAGTCTTTCATAAATCTTTATTTATGTCCTTGCTTCTTCTTAGTTTCACCTGTGGTCAGCTATAATATAAGCAATTATATTTTTCATTTGTTAATTTCAAAGAGAGCATTTGTGCAAGATTGATTCTAGAATCAGATGATTCAGGAAAAAATTATGTTGGTACAAGCCAAGACATGACACAAAGTATAATATTAAAGGATAAATTACTTAGCTAATTGATCATGAAGGGTCACTAATAGAAAAATCTTAGGGAATTTGAACCTGAGAATTTTCAGTTTAATGAATCTCATTACACTGGCTTGAGTGAGAAGAGTCTGGATGGATCAAAAGGAAGAAGCCATCCGGCAATATGGTGCGCATCTCTCACTACCCTTCCACAGTCATGGGACAAGGAATCTATCTCACATTTATTAAGAATATTTCTCAGAATTTTATTAATATTCTGCTTCTCCTATACCAATATTATGCAAAAAGCTCTGAAAGAAGGAACCAGGCAATCGATTTTCTGAAGGGGAGGAAGGCATCCTAACCTTGTCCCTTGATTGTGGTACAGAATTCATGTAAGTGTCTGAGTAACAGACAGGTACATAGATGGCAAAATGACACAGGAACAAGGAAGGCAACCAGAGAGACTTGAGGCAGACTGTGGAAAATCTCACAGCACATTGTTGGCTATGAACCACATTAATCATAGGTTACCTAGTTTTTCATTATGTATCAGGACCACAAACAATGACACAACTTGAATGAATATATGCAACACAATTTTTCTAAACTTTATTTTAAAACTCTGAAGTTGTAAATACCTTCCCAGTTCATAGACCAAGGGGGTAAATTTTCATCTTTCCTGGTTCTTTAATTTTCCACTTGAATAGAAGTAAATGCAACATCTTTCCTGTCAACCATGAGTCAATTTCTCATATTACATCATAATGAAATTCAGTATAACCATTTAGAGATAGCCTTCCATTGGTTCTAGCTTTGGAGAACCCTAATATGTACATGGATTAAAATGAATATAAGCATTTAAGAAATAAGTTTACAATTTAAATGTAATGAAAGTTCATTAATCCTTGAATCAACTCACAAATATGGATAAATAAGAGGGATTTTCACTGTGTGTCATATCTTCATGTGTTCATATTCACATATATGTGTATATTCATACACACATGTATGACAACATATGCATACAGCCCCTGGCTCTGCAAAGTGTGAGACTTCAACATTATCCGTGCACACGTTTTTCTTAGAAATTGTTTTCTTAATGCTGTCCCTAGTAAGAGGAAGCAAACTCCTTATTTACAGAGAGGCAGGGAGAGACCTAGATTAATTTGAGATATATTATGTTGACAAAAACCAAGATAGTACATAGAGAATGTTATTTACATGTAAAATAGAGTGGTGATCCTTCTTAATGGGGCAGCAGTTTTATGAACTGGGAAAATATTAACATAAATATTAATTCTAAAAATACTTTCAGTCTATTAATGTAATTTTAGAAGCAAACAAAATAATTAAACATCTCATAAAGATCAAAGCATTTATATAATTTAAAAGTATTTCTCATTAAAGTTTTAAATGAGAAGAAGAAACCAGTGACTCTGAGGTAGCAAAGCTTACTAACACTCTACAAACTGACTAAGGCAAACAGCCTTTAAAATGTACAAATAAAAACCATGTTTTTGGAAACTGAAGAGATGTTTCATTGTGTAAGAGCATGTGAAGGATCTTCTAAGAACACTTGAGTTCATTTCCTAGCATCTGCATGGCAGGTCCCAAACATCTGTATCTGTAACTCCAGTTACAATACATCTGACACTCTTTTCGTAGGCACAGTTACCACACACATGCATTGTACATACATACAGTCTCACATGTAAAATTATGAGTAGATATATCTTTCAAAGTAAAAATGTTATGGCCACAGCTAGAGGTAACTAGTGAAAACACAGCATGAATTCATAATAGATGTGTTCCATTTGAATCTCGACACACTGATCAAGTTCAACTCAACCTAAGGCTAATGAGAAGGTCCGTTTGCAAAGCTGTCCAGTGATAGTCATTAACAGGTGTGGAGAGCTACATGACTTTTACACAGTATTAGAAGAGTTTTAGATAAAACCTGAAAATGAGGATTGCTAGGACGATTCATTCTGCAAATTCTTGCTTTACAAGCATGGATTTGAATGCTCAGCACCAACTATAAAGCAAGATATGAGGATAGGACACTGTATTCTCATATTTGATGAAACAGATTCAGAATGTTTATTGGAGCTCATTGGCTATCCAGCCTATCAAAAGAGTTAGCTCTATGCTCAATGACAAACCCTGTCTCAAAAAATGAGAAGAGCAACCCAGGAAGTTATCAGGTAACACACTTTGGTCCCTGAATGAGTGTACACAGAAATCCACATACACCCACATAAACATCTACACACATCCACAAGAACGCGTATGTGTGTCCACACGCATGTGCACACACACACAAACATACATAGACTCAGACACACCACACACAAAAATAAATAGATAAATAAAAAAGCTTAATATAATTGTTCTTATTGTTTTTTAGTCCAAAAGGCATCTCTGGGACTTTGTCGAATTGTTGCATTGTAGATGGGGTCTGAGGATGGGGCTGATGGTGACATTTCATAGTCAGTTTGTTGGATTTCTGTGAATTCTCAGGACACATTTTGTACTTCAGTATAAGGGTGATTAGAGTCTGGGATAAAAAGTCTCAAAGGCTTAAGGCAAATCACAGTTCCTATCTTATACTTGGACTTTTTCTGCACATTTGAGACTGTTTTAAATAAGTGTAAATGTATAGTCTATCTGTTATAGGTTTTAAACATCTTATGACTTTTTAATTTTTGTTACAGTAACTTCTTAAATGTTATTTTTAAAGTATTTATATTTGTAAGAAATTATTTTTCATGGACAACCAGATTTGTGAAGAAACACTAAAATATGTGAACTTTAAACCAGCCAATTAGTGTAAAATGACATAGTCTTTTTTATTAATGAAAATGCATCCTTACAAAATTGTAAGACAGAAACCTTATTTTTAAATTTCTGCATTTTTATTTTCAAAAGAAAAGTGAAAAAAAAGAACCCTTTGATTTGATTAGATTACCCCTGACACCTTCATAAGTGAAAGAAAGTTAGAACCATTCCAGAGAAACACAGTTTGTTTTCTTCTGAAAGAATCTTATGAGCCAGATCCCACGATAAGCACAAAATGCTGCTTCTATAGTGCAGGATCAGATCTGTGGAATGATAATTTGTGACATGTGTATTCATTTATAAAAAGACATAACTGTTATGTAAAGAAACAATTTATATAAGAGACCTTAGAAATCTGACTTAAATATTTTAGATTTTGTTACAAATGAATATATGCATTAGATTCTTTTCGATATTTATATCTGAAGAACGAAGGATGTGTTAGTCAGCCTGCTTTGCTGTATGAGCTCCAATTCTGAAGTAGGCATGTGGAAAGAGACAGCAATTGGAAGGAGGACTGACTTGGGTATGGGATCCATCTGTTTCAATTGTGTCTTCCTAAGTCAGAACCAGCATATGGGCTGTGTCGTTTAAGTAGCCAGGGAACACTGAGAGGTAAAGGTCAGCTTCCCACAGTCTAAGGGCAGCTGTAGTAAAGCAGGAGTAAAACTTTGCTTTCGTAGGAGAACATAACAGAATGAAGTAACTGAAATACAGCATTTTTTAAACATAACAAAATATATGTGTGTCTATGTGCTGATGTATGTGTATACAGATGTATATATATACAAATATATATATATATATATATATTTGGGTGCATGTGGAGGACAGAGGTCATTTTAGAATATATGTGATTCCTCAAGAATTTTTCTATCAAGATTTTAAAGACAATTTTTAATTAAAAGTTTCATATGTGCATAGAGTTTTAATCACATCCACCTGCCACTACTGCCTTGCAGATACCCCATCCCCTATCCTTCTCAACTTCGTGTCCCTCTCATATGTTTTGGTTGCCCTGTGTCCATACAGTGCTGCTCATATGCACACAGCTGTGTGTCTGTGTATTAAGTGCCTCCCAACCTACAGAAAGTTTTGTTCTCCAAAGAGAGTGAGTATCTTTTTCTCAGCAGTCATTGGCTGCTTTGGGGTAAGGCTTCAGAAATGTCTCTCCCATCTATGTTGGAATTTTAACTGACTTGATCTTGTATAGGTATGATATTTTCAGTATAATTGGCCCCCATAATCTCATAGAGAGTGGCACTCTTAGGAGAAATGACATTTTGGAGTGGGTATGGGCTTGTTGGAGGAAGCATGTCACTGTGGGGATGGGGTTTGAGGTTTCCTATGCTCAGAATATTGTTCAGTATGTCAGTTGACTTTTTGTTGCCTATAAAGATGTAGGACTTTCAGCTACCGGTACATTTGCCTGCACAATGCGCTACCACCCTGATAATAATGGGGTTAGCCTCTGAAAGTGTAAGTAAGCCACCTCAATTAAAATGTTTCCTTCAGCTGGGCAGTGGTGGCTCATGCCTTTAATCCCAGCACTCGGGAGGCAGAGGCAGGCGGATCTCTGTGAGTTCGAGGCCAGCCTGGTCTAGAAGAACTAGTTCCAGGACAGGAACCAAAAGCCATGGAGAAACCCTGTCTCGAAAAATCCAAAATAAAATAAAATGTTTCCTTCATAAGGGTTACCATGGTCATGTATTCTTATAGATACAAGTTTCTGGACTCCCTGGTTCCACAGATATTTAATCCCAAAGAATCACAGAGAAGCATATATTAGTTACGAACTGTTTGGCCTATTAACTCAGGTTTATTATTATCTAGCTCTTACAAGTTAGATTAACCCATAATTCTTATCTATGTTTAATTATGTGACTTGGGGCGTTTTCTCAGTAAGGCATTCTCATCTCTCTTCCTATGCATCTGGATTGTTCCTACACCTCTGCCTTTCCTCTTCCCAGAATTCTTCTCATCTGCTTGCCCTGCCTATACCTCTTGCCTGGCTACTTGCCAATCAGTGTTTTATTAAACCAATATGAGTAACAAATCTTTACATGTACTAGAGCATTCTCCGACAGCCTTGTCACCTCACTGCATAAAAATGCGAAATAAGACACTAGGTAACAATTGAGAAATAGTGCCTCCCTGGAACTAATGAATAACCAAGTAAGTCTAGGCTTGCTGAGCAAGTGTTGGAGATTCAACCACATACCATTTTAATTTTTTTCTGAGTTTTGACGTTCAAGGTCATATCACCAGGATGTTAAGTCAAGCACAGCACTGATAGCTTTCTAAGTACCAGTGACAAGATCAGTCTTAAGGAAATTACTCTTCTTCCTAGTTTAGCTTTTGTGGCAATCTTTACATAGCCACTTCCATAGGTCCCATGCTATACCCCTCTAAGGTAAATTTTAGAGCAAATTTTTTAATTCATGAGAGTATCTTGCCATCATCATGAATGTGTAGGAGTCAGTGAATACCAGAAGAGGAATCAGATTCCCTGGAATAAATTCACTGGCATTCTGAGTTAGGGATTAAGCCTAGTCCTCAACAAGAACAGCTAGTGCTCTTAACTGCTGAGTCAGCTCTATTGCCCTGGAGGTCTTTTAATGACTAAATCGTGTGAAATAAGCTTTGGAAAATAATTCAGTAATGTAATTTTTCAGGTCAAATTAAAATTGGGTGGGCAAAAGCATTTTTTGCATTAGTACATGGAGCATGACGATTACGGTACTCTGTCTCCCTCCAGTAACGTATAGTCTCTTCTTGCTTACCTATGCCTTCTCTCCATTCAAGGAGAGTCTACCCCACAAATATGGTACTACTCTGAGCTGCAGCTGGGGTGTTGGAGTTCTCAGAATTGCACAGACTATGATGAAAGTCAGCTGCATTCACCGTATTTTTAAAAATAAGTCTATAGCCTGTGCGGGGAATGGAGTGGGGGGAGGGAAGAGGAGGGAGGAGAGGGGGAGGGAAGTGGGGGGAGGAGGAGAGGGGTGGGAGGAGGGGGGGAAATGGGAAACGGGGAGGAGGTGGAAATTTTTTTCAACAACTAAAATAAATAAATAAATAAACAAGTCTATAGGATGGAAATGCAATCATAATTGGATACTTAATTTATTTGTAAATTTTCCAAGTCTCAGAGAAAGAGTGCATGTTATTGAATTGGTTATGTAGGTTCAGTGCTCAAAATCCTCATGGGAAGCAAATATGTACACCAGCAGGCTGATATAAACAGGGAGTTAGATTGATGACTAGATGAGGCACAAAGGAAAAGTGGTTGCCCATGATCAGTACAGACCCAGTGCCACCTATACCTCCCAGGACCCTCTGCAGGGCTTCCCTACTTGGTGTTCTATGACACTTATAATTTCAAAGGATGGGAAATATAGCATCTTATTTAATATGACTTAGACCTGTACATGGCATTATTTTATTTTAAAATGTAATAAAACAAGATACTCTGCTGGAGGTGTAGTTCAATTCATAGAGTGCTTATCTACCATATACAGAGCCAGAAGTTTGCTTCCCCAACACAATAGAAACCAGCTGTAGAGGCACATGCCTGTAATACCAGCATTTGGGAAGTAGAGATGGGAATATCAGAAGTTCAAAGTCATCCTTGGATGCGTAGAAAGTTCAAGGCAAGCCTTTGTTACATGAGATTCTATCAACAATGTATTTGACTCCTACATTATCTTATTTAGGTTAAAATTGTGTGATTTTATGTGTGTATGTATGTCAGTGCACATGTGTGTGTCTGTGTGTGTGTTTGTGATGAATGTGTATGTGTATGTTTATGAGTGCATATGTGTATGTGTTTGTGTGTGCATGTGTATGCTTGTGTGTGTGTGTGTGTCAGTGTTCGTGAGTGTGCTGTCACTTGCTTTTCCTGATAGTCACAAATCATGAGTCTACACTGATTGCAGAACTCTGATCTCATGTTTGTCTTTGTTTCTTCTGGCCTTCATTATCCTAGGTCTTTACTTCTCACTTATTCTGAAAAGTTATCAGTCTATTCCTCATTATTGCTTCTCTGTGCAGCAGAATAGATGGCAGGTGTTTCAGGATTCTAAGGAATTCTGGGCTGCTTCCATGGCTGTAAAGTTGAAAGAGTGACTTCAGCTCCCATTCATCCTTAGCTTGTTTGTTTCATCAGTTTAAATGTCTGCAGACCAGAATCAATGAGGTAAGAATAAACAACACATCTAATCTCCTGCTTTGATATCACTCCATCATCTCCCGCTTAAAGTACACCATCGTTTTACTTTCATTTATTTTTCTCTCTAATAAAACCTTGACAGCTCAAGCAATGTGTTATAAAACCTTGGAAAGAGATTAAAACTTTCCATTCTCACTCCTTCTTGCTTAATCACACAGAATCATCACTAACATTTCTTGTCATTTTACAATTTCTCTTTTTTATACACACACTCTGAGTATTTCTTTGTATGTGCACTTCTTCATGTAATATCCAGATGTCTTTAAGTAATGTTTTCCCAAGAAGTTCAAAGTTCACTAATTGTCCCTTGAACACAAAAAGGATGCTTGGATATCTGTTTCTTGAAAATGAAAAATTTTATAATTTAAATATTATACTTACAGTTCATACATGACAAAGTTGTCTTAATGATTCAAAACTCCTGTCACAGTAAGTTGTCTTCTGAGAAATCAGAAGAATTTGTGTGCTAAAAGTTTTATCATGGAGAACTTCCTGAAAGATAACAGTCAGGGAAGTAGACATCATCACTATTCCTGCAAAAGAACCTGAGGGGAAAAAATCCAAAGAATCAGTTGCTTATGCCCAGGCTGACAGTCCAGTTGAGGTCAGTGAGTATACAAAAAAAGACTCGAGGAACAGTGATCTTGAGGACGTTGGATGGGAAAACTGTTAGTGTTAAGGTTTCATAATGAAAGATTCTGAGGCAGATGTTAATTTCTGATCATGAGCCCTGCTGATGTCACTGAGAATCCTACACAATATCTGACAATGTTACCTCTTCACACACATGTCAGAGAGAAGTGCTGTGAGGGTGATTCGAGGAGCCCAGAGCTCTTGAATAGAACAGGTTCTGGAGCCCCAAAGTTTGTGGTGCATCATGTCTGATGCAATCTTCTTATGAGGTTTCCAATGAAGACCTTAGGAAGGAGAGCCAAGGTAAAAACACTTCAGTCCCTTCTCCCAACCTGAGTGCCCATCCTACTGGGATTATATTTAGAAAGTGCTCTCCCATGTCAATGCGTTCAAGATGGAGCTAGAAAACATCAGATTGAGTGAGGTAACCCAGACAGACTAGTATGATATACACTCACTCATAGTGGTTTTAAAACATAAAGCAAAGAAAACCAGCCCACAAACCACAATCCCAGAGAACCCAGACAACAATTAGGACCCTAAGAGAGACATACATGGATCTAATCTACATGAAAAATTGACAAAGACAAGATCTCCTGAATAAACTGGGTGCATGGGGACCATGGGAGAGGGTTGAAGGGGAGGAGAGAGGCAGGGAGGGGAAAAGAGAAAAATGTAGAGCTCAATAAAATCAATAAAAAGAGAGGGAATCTTAGAAGTACAAGAAAGAACTACAGATAAGTGAGGTATATGGATAGGAAGTGACATGGGGCCTCCAGAGTACCCAGGAAACTATTCAATGCTATTGCAAGTCACAGTGTGATAACCATACTGTTCAACTCAGCACTTTCTTTTGTTTTCAGAAACTTAATCCAAATGGCAAACTGTTCAAATTGCACTAAGGAAATATACCTCAATTATGGTTTATAGGTTTGAATTGTAATTATGTATTACAATTCCCCATAAGCATGATTAGCTACAAAAGTTATCACAAGGAAGAATAGGTTCAAAGCCCACCCAACCAAGGAAGAAATACTGACTGATGCATGATATTTTTAATGTATTTTCATTAAAGTTAATCTTTCCTATAACTTTAATTTCTCAATATTCTTCTTTTTGAAAAAATAAATCTTAATGCTTACTGGGCTGTGTTGGAACATGTCTTTAATACTAGAACTCAGACACAGAGGCAGGCAGACCTCTGAGTCCAAAGATAGCCTGGTCTACAGAATGAGTACCAGAACATCCCAGAATACCCAGTGAAACCCTGTTTCATATAACAAAACTGAAACAAAACAAAAAAATCTTACCTTTTTTGAATAAATATTTTTTTACTTTTAAGTTTATTTTTTATTGTTTGAGAATTTTGTACATGCATATGATGTGTCTAAAACACATCTATCCCTCATTCTTTCTCCTCCAATGACTGAAAATCACTGTCTTAGTTTTTTTTTTCTTTTTCTTTTTTTGCTGTGAAAAGACATCATGAATGCAAAATCTATTTTTTACAGAAATATTTAATTGGCGTGGCTCACTTAAAGTTTCAGAGGTTCAGTCCATTATCATCATGACAGGGAGCATAGTGTAATGTAGGCAAACATGGTGCTGGAGTAGGAGCTGAGACTCCTACATCTTGCAGAAAACAGGAAGCTAACTGAAATATTCTGTAGTAGCTTGAGCATAGAAAACCTCATAGCCTGCCTCCACAGTGGCATTCTTCCTAAACTAAACCATACCCTCTCCAACAAAGCTTTACCTCCTAATAGTGACTCTCCTTATGAGATTTATGAGGGTCAATTACATTTAAAGAACCACAAACATTTAGAGAACTGTTTAATATTCTTTGCCATTAGGGAAATGCAAATCAATACTACTTTGTTAATTCATCTTACACCTGTCAGAATGTCCAGATCAATAAAAAATGACAATTAATGCTGGCAAGAAAGTGGAGTAAGGAGAACACACATCTCTTGCTGGCGTGTCTGCAAACATAAACAACCACTATGGAAATCAATATGGTGTTTCCTCAGAAAGATGGGACTCAATCTATTTCAAGATCCAGCTATCCCATTCTTGGGCATATACCCAAAGAATGCTTCTTTCTAGCTTTGAGATATTTACTCAGTCCCGTTCATCACTTCTCTATTAATAAGAGCCAAGAATTGAAAACAACTTTGATATTCCTCAACAGATATGTGAATAAGGAAAAAAATCATACATTTACATGATGAAATATTTTTCAGCTCTTAAAAAAATAAATTCTCAGATTTCGATAAGTATAGTATGTATTCACTTAAATGTGAGCATTATCTGTTAAGTCAATGATAACCAGTGACAATCCATAAATACTGAGTGGTTATGTATAAAGCAGAGGGCTAAACATGGACTGGAGAAGATAGATATCCCTAGGAATGGAAAATATACTTGGTAGTTATAGTTGGAGGAGGGGAGATTATAATTGGAGGAACAAATGGGAATGGAATGGGAAGGGCAAAGGAGGAAAGACAGCTAAAATTAAGGGCAATTTGAGAGGCAGCATGGAATCATAATATAGTAGAAGCTTCCCTATATATAAATATCATTTTCATTATATATATGACAAATTGTCAAATAAAGGGGTAGGCAGAATTTCACTGGACATCTCTTGTCACCACATGAAGCTTCAGTACTGGGATTAGATTACATATAATTGAGTTATCCAAAAGAGTTTCATGGGAGATCCTAAGTAACCCAGCCTGTTGACGTGACCACAGATGCCTCTTCCCAAAATGAAGGCAAGGTCCTATTGCTGAAGACACTACCTACACAAACTCATTAAATATGGTGAAGTTGAGATCTTTCCTACATAGTGTTTTTACCACTATGTGCTAATGAGTGTGGTAGAGGAAGGTACTCTTCATGCAAACAAAAAAGAAGTGTAAACATCAATACACCCACAACCTGTTAAAGGAAAAGTGTAAACACCAGCCCATTCTTTAGACCTGTAAAGTTTTTTCCTGAGAGACACACTAATGCAATGGTGATACAAAGCTTGTGGGAATAACCAACCAATATCTGTTTAGATAAAAGGTCCACGTTACAAGATGTTATCTACAATCAATGCTGTTCAGACGACCAAGTACTTGAGACTGGATAGTCCAGGGACTTAGAATAAAATAAAATGCTAATATTCTACTAAATGAACATAATAAAATGGCTCCTAATGATAACCTGCTATGCTCATAGATTCGTGTATTACTCAGTCATTACTAGAGAAACGTTCTCCTGCAGCAGATGGAGACAAATATTGAAAAGCATACCAAATATTAATGTAGAGAGTAAGAGACCTTGAAACATTCAGCCCTAAATGAGATATCACCATCAGATCCCTCCACACAAGTGTAACAAACTTTCTTGCAGGATTTTCTTTTGCGGCCACCAGCCCCTCCAATATGACACGGAGACTTACTATTAATTATGAAAACATTTCCTTTAGCTTAGACTTGTTCCCAACTGGCTTGCATCACTAAAATTAACCTGGTTTTATTAATCTACATTCTGACTTGTGGCTTTTACCTTGCTCCCATTGTATATCTGACTTGTTGTGCATCTTGCTGGCATTGCTCCACCTATCTCTCCTTGGAAGTCCCACATATTCTCTCCTGCCTAGTTATTTGTTGGGACCATTCAGAGTCCTGGTCTTCAGCTGCTCTTCCCTGCTAGAGATCTTTACTTTCCTTCTGATTTGAGTTACTAAAAGCTGTGTCAAAGTTGTTTACCAGCTCTGCTTCACGAGCACGTGTTGCCTTGACCTTGAGGATCAGAGGATAATGTTTTCACCTGTTGGCCCACCTGACGGTTGAATATATAAGACTCTGTGGTGCTATTGAATGAGGGCCTTCTTACCAGTGTCTAGAGGTCCGTGTCTCTGTCTCTGTCTGTGCGTCTCTGTATGTTTCAACCTCCAGCCCCTTGCCCAAAGATTGGGAACTGTATAGTAGCGCATAAAGCACAGACAGGCGTTGTGCGCTGCAGTTATTGACCATTCAGTTTTTTGTTAAAACAATCACAAAGACACATCTTCACACACTGTAAACAAATACCTTGCAGCACTCAGATATTAGGGAACCCTGTGGAAGAGGAGGTGGAAAGAGTGTAATTACCCAGAAGTGATAAAGGACACCAAAAAAGCAAGACCCTCTTCATCAATAAGATATAAGTATATATGAACTCATAGAAACTGTGGCAGTATAAACAGGATCTATATGCGTCAGCACTAGATGGATTCTGAGAACTGAAAGAAGTCCACCCATCCCTAACCCAGATGCAATCCCCAATGATAACTACTTGCAATGAGTTTTTAGTTTTCTCTGTGTTTCACAGGAAAACAATCCATTCCTTTATTTTTAATTCTCATATTTTATGTTCCAATTGCATCAGTTTCTCCTCCCTCCACTCCTCCCAACCCCTCCCCGAAACTCCCCACACCTCCTGATCCACTCCTCCCCGGTTTCACTTCAGAAAAATGTAGGCTTGCCAGGAATACTAACCTAACACTGCATAAAACGTGAAGTAAGACTAGGCACATGTCCTCAGATCACGGCTGGATGAGGAAACCCTGTAGGAGGAAAACTGTTGTGTGTTAGGGGAGGCCGCTTGTTCGTTTCCCAGCCACCCAGACTTCCAAAATAATCACACAGAAACTGTATTATTTGCATTACATTTTGGCCAATAGTTGTGTTGCTAGCTAGCTCTTATATCTTTGATTAACTCATTTCTATTATTTTATATTTTACCACAAAGTTTGTGTTCCACCAGCAAGGTTGCAGCTGGCAGCTTGTATTGTTTTCCTCTGGCATCTCCATGGTGTCTCCTCACTCCTTCTTTCTCCTAGCATTCAGTTTAGCTTCCCCACCTACCTCTATTCTGCCCTGCACAGGTCCAAGACAGCTTCTTTATTAACCAATGGTATTCACAGCATACAGAGAGGAATCCCACCTCTTTTCTGTTTAAATAAAAAGGAAGGTTTTAACTTTAACACAGAAAAATTACATATAACAAAATAAGTATCAAACAAGAAATGCAGTTACAATATTTATGTCTACTTTATTTTTTATCATAACTAAGGAAAACTGTAACTGTCTATTCTTCAACATCATCAAAGACTCCAGAAGGATATAATATTACCTAAATCATCAGGAAGTGCACTGTAAGCAACTTCCAAAACTCTAGAAATGACAGAGACATCTTGTTGCCTGGACAGTGACCCAAAGTTCTTCTGTAACATTGTGGGTACTCATTTTCAGCCTACTGGCCCATAATATCTGGAAGACTTTTCTACAAAGCAGAAAATTTCAAAGACAGTTTCACTTATTTTGGCAGTTTGTCAGTCACTTTCTTCTGTGTCCTGCACAATGTCTGGCAGGACACTGCTTCTTTTATGAAGCAGGAACCCTGAATGATTGTGTCACCTTCTTTAGGCAGCTTCAGCAATCATTTCTATGGGTTCTGCATGTCCGATTCATACAGCAAAACATTTAGCTTTCCAGAAAAATTCAGCTTCTTGCCCAAATGGCTAACCAACTCCATAAGGAGCCTCTTCAATGCCCATCATCATTTCGAAGCAGATTGGTGTTGCCAGGAACATATGTGTCTCACTGACATGAAAAATCGTAAGCTCTTAAAACATTTTAAATTCCATATTTTGAAGGTCTCTGAAAGATGTGCAGAATATCTATTTAACTGAAATATATCTTTCTATATATAGAAAACCTAACTAACATGACTACAAGCTTGACTATCATAAATGATTATATATTAACATTTATTTCTTAATTATACATTACATTTCAATGAACTGTACAAACAGAATATCCTTAATCAAGAGCAGAAATATACATATAACAAAATTGACCTAAAATTTGTATCAATAGACAAATATTCACACCAATGCAAAGTATTCATCTCTATGTAAATAAACATTTATAAATAATCATTTAGGGAATTGGGGCATAATTCTTTCCAAACTGCTTCCTTCTTTTTTTGGAGGGTCAAAGTAATTTCTATTATTTTATTTTTTACCATGAGGTTTATGGCCTATGGGCAAGGTTACAACTGGCAAGTCACATCTTTCTCCTTTGGCGGCTTCATGGTATCTCCTACTTGGCCTTCTTTCCCCCAGCATTCAGTTTAGTTTTCCCTCCTACTTCTTTTCTACCATGCCCAGGTCCAAGACAGTTTCTTTTTTTTTTTTTATTCTTTTTTAATTAAAATTTCCAACTGCTCCCCGTTTCCCATTTCCCTCCCCTCCTCCCACACATTGCCCCCTCCCCCCACTCCCCTCCCCCATCCCCACTCCTCTTCTCCTCCCCCCACTCCATTCCCCCTCCCTCTCGATACTGAAGAGCAGTCCAAATTCCCTGCCCTACAGGAAGACCAAGGTCCTCCCACTTCCATCCAGGCCCAGGAAGGTGAGCATCCAAACAGGCTAAGCTCCCACAAAGCCAGTTCATGTATTAGGATCGAAACCTAGTGCCATTGTCCTTGGCTTCTCATCAGCCTTCATTGTCCGCCATGTTCAGAGAGTCCAGTTTCAACCCATGCTTATTCAGTCCCAGTCCAGCTGGCCTTGAAGAGCTCCCAATAGATCAGTTCCACTGTCACAGTGGGTGGGTGCACGCCTCGTGGTCCTGATTTCCTTGGTCATGTTCTCCCTCCTTCTGCTCCTCATTTGGACCTTAAGAGCTCAGACCATTGCTCCAATTTGGGTCTCTGTCTCTCTCTCGATCTATGAGGAGCAGAAGGAGAGAGAACATGAACAAGGAAGTCAGGACCATGAGGGGTGCACCCAACCACTGAGACAGTGGGGCCGATCTATTGGGAGCTCACCAAGGTCAGCTGGACTGCTACTGAAAAAACATGGGATAAAACCGGACTCTCGGAATGTGGCGGACAATGAGAGCTGACGAGAGGCCAAGGAGAATGGCACAGGAACTTTCAACTGGCGATAGATCGAGAGCAAGACAGTTTCTTTATTAACTAATTGTATTCACAGCATACAGAGGGGAATTCCGAAATCAAAGTTAAAGGCCCTCCACACATCCACTGTTAAGAGTCACACAAGAACACTAAGCTACCCAACCCCAACATATATGTAGAGGACCTAGCTCATACACATACAGGCTCCTTGCTTGTAGGTACAATCCATGTGAGTAACTATGAGCCCCACTTAGTCTAAGGGTAGATTACATGCCCAGCAGCAGATGACCAACAAAACTTGAACTCAATGTCGTCTTTGGAGGTTCCTTGTCTCATAATGTCATTAATAGCTTTTCTTTTTTGTTCAATTTTATCTTATATTTTTATGTTTTATTTTACTTTTTTCAATTTTTTTCTTGTGTTCCTTTTTTCGTGATACATGTTATTTCCTTATAAATCATGATTTCCAGCTCAATTCTTTTATGGGATTCCTAAGTATTTAATGAGTGAGTCTCTGTATCTATATATGTCTCTTTGCCTTTTCTTGGAGTTTTTTTCCTTCTTCTTGTTTTGTCTTTGATGTGTTAGCTTTTATTTTGTTGTATTATATTTTATTTTACCATTTTCCTTTAGAAGCCTGATTCCTAATGAGAGACAGATGGAGTGAATCTGAATGAGGTTATACAGGGAGGCACTTGCAGAGTAGAAGGAAGGGAAACCATAACTGTGATATATCACATGAGAACAAAGAATTAAAATTGAAGAAATTACATGAGATCCTAAGAATAATTCCTTTACAATAATATAATTTCAATTTAGATACATGTTCTAGACTGCCAGCTTAAGCCTGGGAACAAGATTAGTAGTGAGAAAGTGATTTTTAGGAGAAATCAAACAAATCTGCATGTGATTTATGACATCAAATGGCTATGGCCAGTTCCTTCTGTTTAGGAAGTTTACTTCAGCCTGGACATACACATTTATAAGTGAACCTTTGGAGCTGGCTCTGGTGCGCCGACAGTCTGAACTGTCAGTTCTGGCTAAGCTGTGTGTCTGTCACAGAGTTCCCATGATTGAATGTGAAGATTATAATCATTAGCCATGCCAGGGGTTCACTGTGGGTGGAATGTGATGTGCTGGTGACATTCTGTTTATATGAGGAAGTGAAAATCAGACTTCATCTTTTCCAGCTCAGCACCCAGAGGTCTCTAGGTTAGTTACCAAGGCCTGGCAGCTATTGTGTTCCCAAACTGTGTACTAAATTGTTCCTTCACACAGTGGAAGATGATTTCCCTACATCTTATAATTGCTACTTCTCATTAAGTGGGACATGTATGTATTTGACATCATTACTGTGGCTCATTTAATAATGTGCATCAATTTAAAAATAATATTTTCCAAATGTTTTTGTTGTTACAAATTTTAGCTATTAAGATTTTGTAATGCATTGCTGACATTAGTCACAAATGATACCAGGACAGAAATACATACTTTTAACAGGTTAAGTAAAAAGCTACTTTTTAAATTTTCATAAAAGATCCTATTTAATATGAATCTACAGATAATTCTGGTTGTTTTTAAGTATATTTGAATATATTTTCATTTAAGTAATTAAAATTTCTGATAATTTTTGAACTCAAGTAAAATAGACTTTAATATATGTTTCAGTTACTTTAGTGATACTAGGTATGTTAAAATCAGCCTTCATTTTTTACTAAGATATGATTATTAATGAAATATGAATTTGAAAAAATATGCTTTGATATATGCCTTTTTTCGAGGTACAATTTATTGTTCTGTTGTTTCATAAAAGTGGAAAGCAGACTATAATTTACAACTTTTTTACCTATTTTTAATATTTCCTTGTTTTTTAGTTTGTATTAATTATACAAAATAATGGGTTCATTTTGACATTTTTATACACATATATAATGTACTTTAACCATATTCAGCAGCTATCACTGCTTGTCCCCGCTTCACTAACCCTTCCTCAGTAGAAGCACTTCTGCTCTCAGGTCTTTTTCAATTTAGATTCTATGTATGAGACAAAATATATTTGTCTCTCTAGGTCTGGTTTACTTCATTTAATATCCATTTCCCTCAAAAAACCACGTGGAAAAGCAATGAGTATGGTTCCTAAACCTCCACTTGTATGCACACCCATCCACACATAAACCCACATGTGTACATGAAAAATAGGAAAAGAACTACAACAAAAAGTATAATTTACAACTTTAACTCATTTTAGTGGCATTTTCCTCTAAATATGTGATTGTGCCAATCACCTGCCTTCAAAAAGTATGTCTGTCATAGACAGTCACTGAAATCCCAATGAAGCACGGACCTTCTAATTTGAGAAGACATGGGACCTAGATGGCCAACTTCATCCTGTTTCAAAAGAGAACATGAAGCTGCTTATAAGCTATGTTTAATGGAAAATAATGTCCAGATTTTAAGCTTAATAATAAGTACAGTGAGAAATATACAAATCAAATTACTTTTAAATAACTTTCCTTTTTAATGTTAATAAATAAATAGACAATTTACTTTTCTTCTAACTGTAACTTAACAACTTCAGATATCATTCCCTATGTTCTCAAAAATAAATTAGATGTGAACACTAATCAACCAAATAGTTGTTGCATTATGTGATTCCAAACACTTATAAGTTTAGGAAAAAGAAAACCTTAACATGATTCACCTTACTTAACCTCAACCAAAATTCAGATTTTAAAAAAATATATTGAACTAGGATTTTCACTGAGCAGTAAGGGTTCTGCTTTAAGGGCAATGTGATTATTATGAGTTTAGATATTCATTAAGTTTAAATAACTTGAATAAAATAATGATAGTATTTTAGAAGGAACAAATTATCTCTACTATCCACTAGTTAATAGCAAGGGGAGATGCTGTGAAAGTGGTTTAATGAACCGACTTTCCAGTGCTTCCCAGCGGATCTGACCCTTCAGCCTCCTATGACCTTCTGTGTTGTTTCTGAGACTGCTGTCAGTAGTCTTTCCAGTGCTGCTCTGCAGAAGCAGAGGTGTCTTTCTTCCAGGTCACGTAGTCTCCAAGGGGAAAGATGCTGCAAACAGGAACACAGCTTGGAGGACGTTGCTGCAGGTGTGTTACAGTGCTGGCCTTCAGGGTAAATAAGAATGAGGAAGGTTAGTCAAGGGCTCTGCTAAATTAGTCTGACTAAGGCAGTTGTTTCCCATATGAAATGAAACACTAAGACATTATCTCTTGGGGCCGTAGTTATTCCAACACACCTCTGTGGGACAGAGGTCGTACATCCTCCTTGCCCTGCTACAGCAATGTCTTAGGTACCTCATAAATAAATCAGTAGTCAACTTGGGGACATAGAAACACAGGGCAAGGTGAATAGGGGGTCCTATCGATATAAGTAGTAACATGCATTCTGGGAGGGAGGAATGGGAAAAAAAACAGTATTAATGCCAAAAAATAATAGCAATAAGAAAAGTGATTCCTTTTGTATTGACTATTGTAAGCCAAGGAAATTCAAGGTCTTTAACACATTAGCAAGTTTAATTTCCAAATAATTCCACAATTTTTGCTTTATTTCCATTTTATAAAAAGGGCAAAAATACTGGGAAATAATTATCCAGCTCATACAGCTATCAAAAGAAATAATCAAGATAAGAAATGTAAGAAAGTAGGTGCTGGAGAAATGGTAAATGGTTAAGGGGACTGGGTCCTCTTGCAGAGGACCCGGGTTTACTTAGTCCTCATAGGCACCTTTAACTCCAGTCCCTGGGCTGCTGATGACACCCTCTTCTGTCTCCTCAGGTACTAATCACTCACAATGTACATGTATACATATATATGTATATATACACTGAAAAAACAGCCATACATATAAAATACAAAAGTCTTAATGAGAGAGAGAGAGAGATAAAAGCAAGTGGTTCATTTCTAGGGCTAGCCTATAAGTCACTCCAAACTGCTATTCTCCAAATCATGTGGGCATATTACCAAGTATTAAAATTCGCCGGGCACATGCCTTTAATCCCAGCACTTGGGAGGCAGAGGCAGGTGGATCTCTGTGAGTTCGAGACCAGCCTGGTCTACAAGAGCTAGTTCCAGGACAGGCTCCAAAACCACAGAGAAACCCTGTCTCGAAAAACCAAAAAAAATAAAAATAAATAAATAAATAAAAAAAATAAATAAAATTCATCATCGGTATGCTCTGATATATTTTTATTTTGATTTGTTGTATTTGTAGGATAGCAAATCAACCACGTCAATTTAATCAATAATATTTAATTATTAGTTAAATAATTAGTATTTAATTTTCTAATTTAGTAATATTTAAATAATGTTTTAAGCGTTTATTTTAAATTTCTTAAAAATCAAGCCAATTTTATTTTTATTGAGACTTAGCATGAAGAAGGGATGAAAATATCCACAAAATAATTAGTAAATAAAAGAATTAATTGAGACAGGCTCAGTGGTGCATGGCTTTGATCCCAGCACTTGGGAGGCAAAGGCTGAAGGATCTTTGTGAGTCTGAGTCTGGATTACAAAGTAAATTATAGGACATTCAAGGATTTTTACTCAGAGAAACACTGTTTCAAAAAAATTAACTGTATTTGCATTGATGGTACATGCATGATACATTTCTGTGTTTGTTTGAGTGTAATCTGGAAGGATTGTTTCAAAATCTAGAGCCTGTTTCAGAACACACAAGTCTGGTAGAGGTTTACTAGACATTGCCTCTCATTCACCTTTCACTTTGCTTTCTCAAGGTATTTGGGTCTTTAGAAAGAGTAAATTTATTAGTTTGAAAATTCTAGTGTACCTGGTTTATCCAGATATGGAGACACAGATCCTGGAAAGTAGATTTGATCAGAGATTGGGACTTTTATACTAATGATATGACATTTAGATTAGAAACAGAAGCCCAAGCATGTGACTCAGAATTTAGCTGAGCACAGTTAAGATTTTCCATCCCCCACCCCTTTTTTTGTGAAAGAAAAATTTCACCTTCACATTGAGCTAAAATGTATTCCTGCCTCTGTCTCCCAAATGCTGGGGTTGTAGGTGTGCACCACCATGCCCAGTTAGATTCAGGTGTTTTGTTTTTTTTGTTTGTTTGTTTGTTTGGGTTTTTTTTTGTTTTGTTTTTATTTTTTGCTTTTGTTTTGTTTTGTTTGTGCTCTTGTTTAAATTTTTATTTACAGGTACAGATATGGTTGAGGGAAAGATCAGTCTTCACAGGTTAACTAAACTTGAAGATAATATCACACCTATTAGACAAAGGTGGAGTTTGGCCAGATTTCCACTTGCTTTTCTCCGTGATGTTACAACATTTTCTAATTTCCTTGGCTGCGTCTTTTCTTCCCACTTCCTCACCAGAGAGATTTTCTTCCCCATTTCTGAAGCAGAGTCATTGCTTCATATTTTTTTTATCCATGCCTCTTGGAGCCTACTTTCCATTTAAATTTCTTATTTAAGTTTGTCTTCCACTAAACAATATTTTCCCCATCCCATCACCTTAACATATTGTTCAATAACCTCAGGCAGTGTGCTTGCCGCTAGAGAACACTATATCACAGTACCACTTTCTCAACTTCAGCCCTCATCACCTTCCTTCTTCTCCATTGGTTTCCTGTTGTATTCTGCCCACGTACACTCATAGCGTAGGTCTTTCTAAATCATCTTCATAATCATTTTCCTTTGATGGACTGTATGAAATTCATCAGTTCACCTAACTGTAAGCCTTCCTGGTTTACAGGCTCAGACTTCTGCTTATAGAATCCATTCCATGTGTTAGAAGTCCTCACCCTGCTCTGCAAGGACTTCTGACAAAGGTGTCAGTGGCTTTATGCAGCATATCTTTTTGCTCTCAGAGGTAAACTTCTTTGGTGTTGCTCTAATCTCATTTTTTTTTTACTGACTAATTATGAGTTTGACTAATCTCAGGTGATTCACTTTGTCTGAAAGATTTACCTTCATCTTAGATGGATCCAAATTATCTCTTCTGAGTTCTATTATAAGAAATTAAGCCCTATTATTAGAAATGATCCCCTAATCTGTTTTTTAATTATCTTGTTTCATAACATATCTGACATTATGATTGTCAGGTGGAAAAATAAGTTTTCCATTATATTTTTCTAGATCCAACACTTCCTGTTCTGAAGAATGAATCTTGCCCAGCATTGGGGGGTGCATGCCCTTAGTCCCAGAATTTGGGAGGGAGAGGCAGGCAGATCTCTGTAAGTTCGAGGCCAGCCTGGTCTACAAGAGCTAGTTTCTGGACAAGCACCATAGCTACACAGAGAAAAAAAGAAAACCTGTCTCGAGAAAGCATAGATAAATAAAAGAATCTCAAATCTGCAAAGTATGAGATGTAGCATTCTTTTAAGGAACTGTGCTTGCATAATTCAGCATGCAAGGAAAATTATGAACAAACTATGGGGCAGATATGTTGTAGTAATTCATAGTTCACAGCCCAATCTTTTCTTCTTCTCCATTCTCCTTCTCTTCCTTTTCTTCTTCCTCCTTTGTAACTTTTCTATACTATGGCAATGCCTGAGAAATTCACTGCTCTGCCAAAATCGGGTTGTCGGACCTTAATTAAAAGATCAAATGCAAACATTCTGCACTGTTCTTTTCACTCCTAATACTTCCATTATCTCTTGATAGATTCTACCCTGAGTTCCTACTCCTAGTACTTCCATCTTCTGGGAAGATTTCAGCTCATGTCTTCTCAAGCTAAAATGTGGATGAACATATCTGCACACCTCCACAATACAGACTTTCATTGTTTCTGAGGTTGATGAGAAAACATCCATTTCTCACAGCTCCCAGACAGAGAAACTGTCAGCCCCCACGCCCCATCTAAATTCAACAAGAATTGTAGCTGTCAAACCATGGGGTAGATTAGTAGTAGATTCTATTTGAATTATGGACTCTGATTTCACCAGTAATAACAAGGGAACTTTGTGTAATCTGTTTAAGTGGCTCTCAGCTTCAAGTAACTTCTCCTATAAACTGGGCTGTTAGTCGTTCATAAGGTTCACAGGAAAGAAAGAGAATAATATAATTAAAACTCCCTGTCTGTCAAAAGAGAAGTGGTCAAAACCATAAATGCCTCTTTTTGGCTCTCCCTTTCCCCTCTAAACTGTCAGCTTGGTGCACACATTGCAAGCATTTGTCACTCACTTTTCACTGCTTTTCTCTCTCTGGCTTCTACTTTCTCATTCTGGGTTCTGGGGATCTACCATTCATTGAGGTAATCCATGAATGATCTTCACACTCACAAAGGAAAGCCTCTCAAAGGCAGTAATAGCCCACAGTGGTGAAATCTTGGTAACCACAACAGTTTATTCCTGAATTAATTTTTCTCTAGATATGTAATTAACATGTTTCAACAAAATTGTAAAATTCCTGGGAATCAGTAGCATTCAAGAAGGGATTTTGTTGATCTCTTTAATTTTGAGCAAAGTAAGTAATAGCAGAAAAGAGAGTCTGTTCTTCTCTCAAATGTTTCAATCCTAAGAAGTACTACTAAATTTTAAAGCAATGAATTTACAAAACATTAAAGCATCCTGCTCATATTTGTCACATTTATTTAGGGATTTGAAAACTTATCCTAACTGCTTCCATGGATGCTGTTTGAGGACTCACAGGGGACATGATAAAGCATTTATAGTCACAATGATATCACCAGTTATGAGAAAATTGGCATGCAAGCAAAAAACAGGGCCCACTGGGAAATTTGGTAGTACCACATCTCATTATGAGATGAGAAGAGGCATATAAGACAAAGGATCTTGGACACATAGCTCTCTGTAAATTCTCATTTTACAGTAATTTTTTTTAAAAGATTGTAAAAACATTTATTGAGATATCCTGTTTTGGATGTAACCTCCTCTATTCTATGCCATAAATTATAATGTACCTAAATATGTCAGTATTTTCCCTAGTTCCATTTGGCAGGAAAGCTTAATCCAAATTAAGTAGTTTTAATATTTACATATTTCATAATAATCTCTTCAACTGAATTTTTGTTTCTAACTTTTAACTGTTCTTTTATTATCAATTAAAGGAGACATAAAACACAAATATAAAGCTATTACCATGTGTCATCTGGTGTATAAACAAGTGGATGTATTTGACTTCACAAACATATAACATAGATTGTATGGCAAACCAAAATGATATAACAGATAATGATTTAGTCATGAAGTTAATGGGAAAGGATGCATTTTTAAAATTTCTGATATTTGTTCTATGTTAAGTAAAAGATGTTATTATGACATTCAAAATATAGTATATCTATTTTCCAAGCCTTGTTATTCTCTTTCCAAATTATTTTCTTCTATTCTGTGATACCATTTATACTTACAGTGTGATATTAATGCTAGGCTGAATGTCATATGAGCATTCCATTTTATTCTCTTCTGTTGAGACAATGGAGACTTAGTTGACTTGGAATTTGCTATGTAAACCAAGTAGGCCTTGAATATATGACAACACCTTTTCCTCTATACCAGGGATGCTAAGCGTCCAGGTGAATATCCCCCACACCTGTCTAATAGTGCCTCATCACCTGAATGTCTGTGATTAAGTTGAAATGTTATGATAAAAGCCATATTAGTCTACTTCAGTTATTATTTTGGTTTAATATTGAAAAATTTTTGTGCTAAATTTTATCCTGGAGTAATGTTGTGTAATTAGGTTTTATGTGTAAAAACCAATAGGTTTTTTTTTACTCCTTGTAAAATTTTTGATCACATGATTTTACAATCAAATTGATTTAGAACTCTGCACAACTGCCTGCTTCCCTACAAATAATCAAGCCACAATATCTGTGCCTTGTACACACATGCTCCGGAATTTGCAGATCCTTTGTGCCTTTCAGATATCTGGCCAGTTTCAAGAGCTCTTGCCATGTTTTGCATTTTGAGATCTGACATTAAATATCAGCCATTTTTTCAACTGTTTTAGTAGTGTGTGGAAAATTAATAACCATGTCAACAATGATAAATCATAATGGCACATTTTCTCTAAACTAATGCCTTTTAAATTTTATTTCTACATCTTAAGAGTATTGAGGGTCCAATACGACCTAGTTATTATAAAATATTTTGCATAATTTCCTATATTTGTTGAGCATGAAAATTTCTTTTGATACATTTTTTGTTTTGTTTTTCTTCATCTTTCTTTTTATTTTTCTGTGCTGTGTATGCATAAACCTTAGGAAATCACTAAGCCAATGAGTAATACCATAAATAATCATGACACTACTATAAAGTATAAGAATCTTAACAAAGCAGTTAACATCCCTGGAGTACATACTGTCATAGAAATCAAACAAACTCTTATATACTGGTTTATAACACAGAAAGAAAGAACTGTCACGAAGAAAGGATTGCTCATGGACATACTACACATAGATAATAGAGAGATGAATGGCATATATATGAAATAATAAAGAAAGAGCAGATGAGAAATCATACACATGATAAATTGATAGAAGAATGGATGCCAAATAGGTAACAAATAATAAAAGGGGTGCCTGTTAAATACATGAGATAGGGGATAGAGAGAGAACAAGAGACAGAGAGAAGGGGCGTTGCTGGATTCATTGATTCGTGATCACAGAAGCCAAAATGTATCACAATAAGCATCTACATAGTTTCCCCCAAATTGCTATTGTCTGACGAAACAATTCCACCACTTGGTATATATTTTCATTAGTATTGCTAGAATATACCATTACTTCCAAGGTTATTGTGGTTTTATGCATAACAACAAAAATATATAATCTGATTAAGCTCCCATTTCCTATCAAGATATCATATCAATAATATGATATATACATACATATATATACAAGATAATATAATATTGTCTTTAAAATAATAATAATTTGTGACATTGCAAATAAGCCAGGATAATATTTGGTTAAATAAAAAATTCAGCCACACAAAGATAAAAGTTACATAATCCCACTAAAATGTGGTTCTCAGATCTCCATGGGAACATGATTATCAAGAGGTTATGGCGTGTTCTTTGGGAAATGTGAATATCTGATAATGTTGAGAGAGTACTTTCAGTGGTCATATGATTTAAACTGAGTCCATCCAGAAAACTCAACATGGTTTGATCTTTGTTAAGCTTTCTGAGAAGACTTAGTCTATTGTATGTCCTTTGGTTGCAACTCCACATGATTGGCTTTCTTCTGATTAAAAAAAGAAAAGTCCTACTCAAAAGAGCATTCTCTTCCTGCCATTCCTTCATTCTTTCCCATGGATCCTTCTTCCTTTGAAGATCATGAACCTCTATCCACTTATTATTTTTTATTCAATTGAAGGCCCAACTTTCCAGTGAGTTTTATCTGTCTGTAACCCAAACATAAGTCTTAGATAACAATATTTTTTTACTAGCACTCTTTGGTAGAATGGGAGCATGGGTTATCTTAATTTTGTTTTTGCTTGCACACTTTTTAGATTTCTAAATATAATGCAACCAACGTAAACACAGATGATGTTAATACTTGCCCATATTATATTCACAACTATTAGGAGATATTTATTAAATAGAATGTACCCACAAAATATCTCTGAACACACTGACAGCATCTTCAATATTTACTGAATAACTTCTACCATAAGATGATTTGAATTGATACTCTGATTGTATTTCAATTGTAATTGATTGTCTCAATGAACATCATTATAATGATGAACTTGTTACAAAAATTTATAATTCCATTAATATTCTCACCAACCCTTCATACATGTATATGTAGTATTTATTAAAGTTGTGTCACTAATTTTGTCTTATGATTTTATTTTTTTATATTTATATTTACTTGTGAGAAGAAAGTTCAAGTGTTCATCTAAACAGATCTTAATTCATAGTGAGAATGGATTTTTTCAATAAATTAGTAATTTTGTATTAATAAAACCTGGGATCAATTGATAGTAAATTAATTTTTCTTTTGTGTAGACAAGCTCATTTGTGAAATTTAGACATTTGCCACACTTCACTGGAATTCTCAATTTCAAATCAAATTGACTTCATTTTCTTTTTTTTTTTTTTACCATTTTCTTTTATTCTGAGAATAAAAACCACATAGCAATTTTACAGGAAAATAATAGAAAGTGTAAAATGCCAGTCAATTTAAATAAAAGTAAGCAAAAGATTTCTACTTGAGTGCAAAGTATACAGAATCAATTTAAAAATTTTTGGTAAAAAATTAAATATTTAAATCACACGTATTTAACAATAGTCTTTGTGCAACATTATGCAACTGAATGACATCACTACTTCATACATTGTTTCATTCAGCATTTATGTATAAACATATATAAATAATATACGTATATTATTTTGGAGTATATATGAGCAATTTAATTTTAATTATGTAAATATTCTTTGTTAACCGAGTTCATTTTACTTTATTAAATGTTACTATTATCACCCACACTAAGAGAATATAAGACTATGGAGTTTAAAAGGCAAACTTTGATCTGATTGGTCAAATCAGTTTTCACTGATTGACTATAAGATATTGAAGGGGTAACAGAAAATAATTATTTTGAGAAATATTGTAACAATACATAAGATTTTTGAAGTTGTGAAATTCTAAGTGACTAAATATATATGTTTTCAAGACTTATCATTTGTTATTGGATAATATGGATTGCTTTTTCCTGGAAATGATTATTTCTTCAACTTTCAACATTCCTTTGTTGCCTGTAGTTCTTTATGTGGAATCCATAGGCTTTCTTGTATCTCAAGACAGATGAGTCTGAGGAGAACAACAGGTACTGCTGTCAAAAGTCTTGGAGAAAGAACCCAGCAAGTATGTTGATTCCAAGTCCATTCTGAGCTTCGGCTCTGGCAGTGCATTTTATGGCTCTGGCTAATAGGAGTCTTTGAAATTCTTCACCACAAATGTTACCAATGCGGTAACGAAAGCAGTGGAAACATTAAAAGTTATGAATTCTTATTCACCCCACTGCTTCACACCACATAATGATTGTGGATGGTTTTCAGACCTCATATCCCTGTGAGCGTACTCATTAGGAAAGTGATGTTTTATCTTGCACTCTGAGCATGGTGATGAACAGTTGCTCAGCGAACACGGTGCTTCCATGATTCCCTCAAAAACTTTCCACTTACATGAAGTTCACTCCCTTCTAACATCACAGTGAGATGAATGGAGATAAAACGTGGAACTTGGTGCGACTATATGATTTCTTAAAACGCCATTCTTCCTGTTTTCCTTTCTCTTACTTTTTCACTCTGTGGTAAACAGTTATTTCAAGCACATAAGCCTGGTGAAATGCTATTGATTTCAGGACTGAGAGATAATGAGAGAGGCCTCTTTCTATATTCTCTGGAGCTGAACAACAAGAGTAAAATGTATTTACCTGGAAAATAGTTAAATTCAAGAAACTTTATGTGGAAAAGTTGCCCAGAACATGGGTAAATTATTGATAAATGTTCTTATTTATTTGCATGTTGTAAATATACACTCACACATATCAAATATGCATTTTCAACATAACCATAAATGAGTGTACATATATGACAAATGAGCAGAGGATTCATAATTATTCTAGTATGAGTCTCCCTACTCTTCTAGGAAGATTATTTTATGGAGTAGTTGATATTAATGAGTCATATGTTAAAGAATAGTTAGAGTTATTTCATGAAGTTTTAAAAATAAAAATTAATGTGAATTACTTGTATTTCTCTTAGTTATTTTCCTTGTTATTTTTAGAAACTATTTCTTCAACAATAAGTTCTCATGTGGGCAAGGCCATTTGTTAGTTCATAGTCTAACTAGTTGAGAATAAGCACATGGCTCTATGATTTTCAAAATAGAAATTTTTCAGGTTGTACTAATATTTTTTGAATTCTAGCCAAAGCCCCTGAATTACAGTGAAACAAATCAGTTCCTCACTGAGGTGGGAGGGTGGCGAGACAGAATCTTTGAGGAAACAATAGAGTCATCAGCCCATTTCATGCCCCCTTCTAATTCGATGTGTCAGGCCCTAATCAGCTCGGTTTCACAGACCTCTGCTCCATAAAAGCACGTTTGTTTAACCACAATCTCTGCTTCAGCATGACTGGAGAGGGAAGAATAACGGAGCAAGCCAGGCATAGCTCACAGGGTGTGTTATGGGCACCGAGTGAATCCATCATTTGCTGAAGAGGCAGAGGAGAAGTGACGGGCTCATTCATGCCTCGGAGACATTTTTAGGTCTATTGAAAATTTTAATCTGTGCACTCTGGATGAACCTCCCCAGTCCTTAAATTAGTCCATGTAACTGTGTGTGGAGTCTGTCTGACTCAGATAGGGCCAACTGGCTTCTGTTGGAGGCAACCCCTCCGAGCAGTTTTCTTCTCTAAATTCATCCTGCCTTGAATGTTACACACACACATAAGCTCCATTTACAGGAGGATTTCAGAGTTAATTAAACGCCGAGTTTGTTTCTTTAGAAATTGCCCATGCCTCCAGGGTTAAGGAATAACATTTCGGCAATGACTTTAATTTAGGATTAAGCACAGGGTGCATTTGCTGTGGACATTTTCCTTTTATGAGGACACATCTATAGAGATTGGAAATTTCATCTCTCTTTTAGCATAAAATGTTTTAAAAATAGGTTTTAAAATATGCCAAAAGACGCTACACATCAGCAAATTCAAAATCGCTCTTTTATGTCACAGGACCTGGAAACAGACAAATAAAGTCGGCTGCTGGGAGGGTTGTTGCTTGATGATAAGGCCTTGTTCTGCCTTCTCCCTACAGCTCCCAGGTTTGCATTCTCTTTGCTCTGATTTTCCATGCTGATAATCTCAAAAAATAATATTTACAAGTATTTGGATCAATTATATGTCTTATTTTTTATTACAGGATGAGCAAGTCAACAGCACAATGCTTCATCTGACTCCTACAAAACACATTATGGCTGTCTGCGGATATTTTTGTTCTTAATTTTCTGAACGGTGAGTCTTTACATGAGGCAAACGGTGAGCAACCAAAAGAGCACAGCAGCCTCACAATGGCCTTTGTAAATTTATTCTGAAATACGGTACTACTGTAATTAAATATAGTGCTGTATGAATACAATACCATACTAGCCTGATAATAAATTTAACACTGTCCATTTTTTCATTGAAATCATGGAGCATTTGTGTCAAAAACATTACATTTTGAAAAAAATCAATATCTTAGGTCATAGAATTGTAGAAAAATCAGGAAATACACTTTAAATAGAATTTAGTAAACACAGAAAAGACAAATGTGCAATTGAAAATGAAAGGACCCCACAACTTCTCTCCGTTTACATGTTTAGTTTAAATTATTAGCGAGGTGCACATGTTCATCTCAATGTGGAATGTTTCTGACCTTTTCTGTGCTTTTTCACTGACCATAAAGTTTGGAATAAATCAGGAAAGTTTAAATAAGAATAATTACTATAGTATTTGAAGTCGAGATACAATGAGAGAACGTTTGGCATTTTCTGTAGGTCAGATGAGCATATGGATTCCTGGAGGTAAAAAGTTCAATCCATGAGGAAGAACAGAGACACCCAAAGGCCAGAATGGCTACAGTAAAACAAAACAGTCTTGAAGCTGAGTCCAGTAAGCCGCAATCATAAATCTTATTAAGCAGGGATATTTCAAAATAAAACAAGTGAGGTAGAAAAGTGTGCCCTCCTTCAAAATTTTCAATTTCCTTATTACTTTAGGAGAAGAAACAGAAATTTTAAAATTTCATGTTTTTATAAAATTCATAATCAAATCAAAGATCTATGCAAAACTTACTATTTTGTGAATACAAACTATATATAATATTTGGGAGAAACATGGATACCCTACATTAAGTTTAGCAAGATTTTACAATTTGTAAGTACAAAATTTCTTTAATGAAATTGATTCATTACCCAAAGTCTATTATAACAATATATTTTCTAACTTTTACTGTTTGATCTAATGGGATAAAAATAAAACAGTCACTCTATCTGCCTCCTCTGTCCTAATCATTGCCCAAGGCTTTAATTCTTCAAACCTCTCTATTTCAATTCTTACAGGTTTTAAGAATGCATTTGCTCCTTGTTTCTATAAAGCACAGATTAGGAATGGAAATTAAATAAACAGAGATGATGATCTCAGTGTGAATGAGTCAAGGCTAAGCAAAGCATTATAACTTGGAAATGAGTCTTCATGCCTTAGAGGAAGCTACTATTAAAGTGGTTGACTGTGAAGTGAGAAAATTGGCACTTCTAGTAGGAACAAGGAAGAAAGAACAATAGACCAAACAGTTCAAAGGGGTTAATTATATAAAGGATTATTATTTGTAAAACAGAATATAATTTTATAAACATTTGAATGTATGCACATAATTAAATGTTCTTTTAATAATTTCTTATTTTGCTTGCTATAGAAGTATTTAATAATATTTTTAAACTATTGGATTGTGAAGAAACAAGAAACCTTAGCTCTTAACAGTTAGAAAGATTCTATTTTACTATTTCTTTTCCTGGTTGACTACTTGCACTCAGTGATGACAGAGATACACAGAGAGAGATCAAAGTCGATGAATATGTAAGATTTCACATGCATGGACACTTGGAATGATGTTTACTTTTACTGGGCAATTAATATATCCACAAATATTCTTCATGACAATTCATGACAAGCTTTTCAACCATTTTTACATGTGCACTGCAATTTAGCTGATTAATCAGACCTCTAAGCTTTTACTTTTATATTGAAAGTAAACTCAAGTCATTGACTTTTTTTAAGAAAGCAGATCCAAAATAAATTTAATTTTATGCAAATTTATTTAATAATATTTAAAAAACTAATACATGAATATATTGACCCTAGATATACATTGTATTTTGAGTGCTTACAAAGTTTAACTACTATAAATATTTTTATTTACTAATATTTTTATTTCATTTGGTTATTAATATTCCAATATTTTTATATAAGTTAATATGAACATCTTTTATATTGACAGTCATTTCTCATATATTACAGAAGCTTATCTCTTTGGCTTCTTTGACTTTTGTGGGGCTTACTTTATTTGTATTTTTGACTATGTATCATTTCAGTTGTATTAAACATAATATATACAAACTATCACTGTACTTTTACATAAGTGCTTATGAAGGTTTCTCTTCAAATGGTGAAAACACCTCCTTGCATTTGTTTCTTGTTTTCTGCATCATGATTGCTGTCTCTAATGGATCTGCACGTGTGGTGAAGGGAAGGCAACAGTTTAATCTCACCTTTTAAAATACCTCATGGTATTCAAAAAGTAATGTATGTATTTCATTTGTAACAGTGCTGTCTTAGTATGCTCAAAATAAGCTTGCTTCCACATCATCACAGTTTCCTCTGTCCAAAAGTCACAGAACTGATCGTTGCAGCTCTTGTAAATAGAGCTCATTCACAGCTCATGTCCATTACCTGCCTTGGGTCTTTCTGCACTCTCTTAGTTTTAGTATTTCTTGTTCTCTTTATGTTATTCTCTGTATGAAGAAGATAAAGATAATTGCTTTTGTTGCTTTGATTCTTGTCATTGAGTTTTGGTCTTAGTAGTGGGTAAGCACACAAAATATATTTGAAACTGAAATTTAATGTGAGCTGCACAGCATCCATTTGGAACATCTGCTCTAACTGTATAGAGGTTTATTGAGTCATACACACATCAGGTCTCAAAATTTTTATAAGTGATGTTAAATTATTTAATAATACATTTTGTAAAATTTAAAACAGAGTATAGTTTAATATTTGGTAGGCATGTTGCCTCCTCCATACCCTTTTTTTAAGAGAAGTCTTGTTGAATTCTTGCCCACTATCTCTAAGAAACTTTTGATCGTTCATTTCACTCATCTTGCATCAGATGCATTTTATGGTTTACTTAGGAACCCATGACAGTTAAAAAGCTTATTTTACTTATACCAGGACATTATACCCCTATTCTCTCTCTCTCTCTCTCTGTAACATTCATGCATTTATTTGGTACGGGAGAATTGCCTGAATTCTGTCAATCATGTTTTAAATAAATGCTGATTGGCCAGGCATGAAGTATAGGTGGGAAAACCAGACCGGAAGTAGAAATGATGCAATAATAACAGGAGAATTCTGGGAAGGAGGAAGTTGATTCCTCCCAGTCCTGTGCAGACAACCAAGGACGCAACATGTGACCTACCCAGCTGAAAAAGGTATTGAGCCATATGGCTAAAATAGATCAAAATAATGGGTTAATATAAGCTACAAGAGCTAATAAGTAGCCTGAGGAAATGGGCCAATCAGTTCTATAACTTATGGAGATCTCTGTGTGATTTTCTTTGGCTTGCCGGCTATGGGAACTAGGCAGGGCAGAAACCCCAACAAGCAGGTCCTGATCGTGTTACATTTATTTATAGTTTATACAGTGTATTTATGTATATATATATATATATGTTACGCTAATATTTTCCATATTTAGAATAATGTCTTATTATAATATTTCTAGGCTTAGACTTTTCAAGTAAAATATTTATTTATCCATGTATAGTGCACATTTGTATAATTTATATACACTATAAAGTTAATCTAGATATTTAATGTAAGGGTCTATATAATATTTCAGTTTGTATGCCTCTTATTTACAATTATTGTAATTCTGGAATTTTTGCTTCATTATTTATCTATTTCTCTTATCTATTAGATAATATCTGTAAAGTTCATTTTTTTGTTCCAATATCTGATTGGATTAATTTTGAAAGTTTACTCATGAGATATCATTTCAGTTCAATCAGAAATTACAGCTTTAGGCCAGAGTAACACTAGGTTCATCAATACCATGGCCAGAGAGAGTGCTCTAAAGCACTGTGCCAGGCCTCATGAAGTTTTGGGCAAAATTGAGACACTGTTTACAATTATTTTGACAATCCTGATTCATCTTTTCATTTTATAACACTAGTTATTATTTTGAGAGTATGTGCTTTATGATTTTTATTTTCAGTTTCCTACAACTATTTGGACATGCTTTTATTACTTTAATTTCATGGTGTTAAAATCATTTCAGCTGCTCATTTCTTTTCCATGGTTTACATTAACGTCAATCTGAAGCTGACCTAGGAGATATAAACCGCTCTCTTCAATGTTCATTTTGACCAGATCCAATACCCTATTATTGTTACAAGTCTGGGGTAATTTAGAGCTTCACCAGTATGACTTGAACTTTTTTTTTCAGCAAAATAGAAACTTGTAACTAAAATAACTCACCATGAAACAACCAGAGAGAGTTAGAGCTCTAGGTAAGATCTTGGCTATTGTTTCAAGGATTGTAAAAGCACAACAGAAAGTTATAATTTTGGGAGACAAATTAACTCATATCCTGTCTGGACAAGGTTTGACTTTGTAAAAGATGTTCAGCAGGTACCTCTGCCATCCAAACAAGAAAGCTTTTATACAAAAGCAGAAGATAGCCTGTTTAATTCTGTGACCCATTACCTTATAAAGATAGCAGAGGCAGTGAAATATTTAACTATGATCAGCAGGTTTTAAAAATCTGCACCAGGAAGTTGTCCCTCTTTGGCAAATTAGATTGTTTTAAGTCATTAGCAACTTCCTCATGACTTATACGAGCTAAAGCAATTTTATTTTCACTGGTCCTTCCAGCACTATCAATTATCCTCTAATGTTTTGCATCACATTTATCTGTAAATTTGCCTATGCAGGTTTCTAGATAAAGTTCTGATTGTGCACATATAACAGATAAGTCAGAACTCATAGATACAGTAAACTTACATTTCTACAAATATATAATCCATAAAGAAACAGCTTTAATATAGTCTGATGTTTTTCTCTGCTTTCCTCTTTTGTGTCCCGTTGTTTATTTTCTGGCTTCAAGATAGGGGTCAGGCAGCTAAAACAAACAGGCTTGAGGTGTTGAATGAAGAGCTAGAAAGTCAACCCTGAGGAGGTCGCCTTACAGACATCTGAGTAAGCATCTGTCACGCTAGAGACTGGAATGCATGTCTGATTTCAGAACATTGGAGAAGGAGGGCAGAACGCTCAGGAGCAGCACGTGAGAGCAGGGTGCAGCCAACCATGAAATGGGCTAAGTTTTAACCTTGAGCAGGACAAACAATAATCTCCTTCCAGACAGGCTGGGAATTTGTGCTCATGTATGTTTCCCAGGTTGAAGAAAGCTAAAATGGTTTCTTTAAGATTACAGGGAAGGAACAAACAAAGGAAATCCCAACAGCAGGTGTCTCTGGGTGTGGACAAGTATAGTCAACATGTCTGGTGACATGTTCAGACGGGAACTGACAGCACTCTCACCTTTCTGAGAAGAGAATAGGACATTAGCAATCAATGATGATAAACTTTCTTTGACTCAGGGTCAAGTTGTGATACTTTTATTAAGCACTCCAGTATTGGTGATTTCTTAGCCTCGTGTTTGGTGAGAGTATCTGTTCTTAGTGAATAGTGCCTGGAAGAAGTTCAAGGCTTCGAGACCACATGAGATGAAGGTTCAGATCTTGTAGGAGTGTAGCCTGACTGTTCTTGCTATTTTAATAATCATAGTATTATTTATATTTTATAAATTTTCTTCCTCATTTTAGAGGTTAATTTTAAATTAGTACATAATGTGTAGAGACTTTTTGAGCTTTCCATTATCTGAAATAAATTATTAATCTTAAAGAAATATTTTGAGCCATTAATTTGGTCTTTAAAAATTAACAACCACATTTTCTTGAGATAGGAAATTAGAATTCACCATCGAAAACTTAACTACGTGTATTTTAAAGAAAAATCACTTATGTAATCTGGTGTGTACACAATTCACTTAAAATCTTTTACTTTGATTTTACAAATAAGCATCCCAGAGTGTATAAGAATATGTCTGTGTGCACTGGGATTGAATTAGGAATGGTTTATTCTCACCATATTCAAAGTTGGTATAAATAGAATTTATTGATTTGAATTAGCATCTTTTGGAGGTGTTAAACAGAGAGAGCTCTACTAACCCTTTATCATTTGTTAGTTACCAATTTTCTCACATAAGCTGATCATGTCTGAAGACCAGAACTGAAAGGGGATTTGGTATTTGAAGGGATATTTTCCAAATATCTCAATTATTCTTAACTAAACGTTTTGAAAAATAAAAAAAACATGCCTTTAAAAAATGAAAGAAATAAAAATTACTCATGTGGTTAATCCTTAAAGGAAACATAAATTGTGCGATGAAAAGTCTATTATTTTTTTCCAGTGGATATTTTCCAACACTATTATTAATGATTTTTGATGATTTTGCATACTATTCCTTTTGAAATTATTATATATAGGAAAACTTTAAATTTTAAATTTTTATTGAAAACAGTTTCTTTTCTTAGACATAATATTAGTTTCTCTTCCATCTATTCCTTCTGTCTCCCTTGTTCCCCAAATCTACTCTTCCTCGATTTTTCTTCAGAAAAGAGTAGATCTCCAAGAGACAACCAAACACGAAAAAACAAAAAAAAAATGTTTTAAGCAATCTAGCTCTGTCCATTTTTTAATATTTACTAAATTTATGATTTAAATTTATTGAATAAAAATGACTAATTTTAATGCAGTTGCTGTTTCAGAGGTAGAATACCCACTGCAAAGGGCACTGGGTCACCTGTTGGGAATACTGGATGCATGTACCAGCTGGTCCACTAACTGGTCATATCAATGCAAAATTATCCATAGGGGCTAAGTACTTAACAATAGTTTCCATTTATTCAGGTTTTGTGATTAGAATGATAGACTCAAATGACTCTTTAAAATTGTTATAACAAACCTGGCAAATAATTTATATTATTACTAATTGTGTTGTTTTAATGTTAATTCTCTTCAAAGAGTGTTACTACAACCAAGGCATATAAATAACTTATGTCTGAGGGGATTCTTCACTTAGTACTTTTTGGGTAAACATGACGTAGGTTGATTGCTACACACAAGGCAAATTAGTCAAATAATCAGCTTCTTAGAGCATTCTAGAAGCTTGTTTCAGAGAGAAGGCATGTGTAATGTAGATAACACACCTAAGAAAGAATGCATGAAACAATGGAAATGGAGTTAACACACACACACACAAGAATTCTAGAATCTGAAAGCAGCTGTTATCATTCAAGAGACTACGTCTAGTGGATCAGTTGTTTACCTTGCCTTTGTCCCATTGGATTCTATTGGTTGATTAGCATTTACTGTATACATCCAAAGATTTCTGATTGGATTTAATGTTAGGAATATTGACAAGGAATCAGAACAGTCATGCATAAACACTGAAGAGAAAGCTACCACAAAGCTTCTTTCTCTACCAGGTGATGAAAATGGATTTCTCAATTTCCCAGAAAGAAGATTAGAATCCTCCATGAATGAATTTAAACAGCCACTTTAACTTTTTTATGCAGTTATTATAAAACCTGACATCTTGTTAATAAAGTAGGCTCAGGTGAATACGCATAATTTATTCTCCAGTAAAATTCATGCAAAAACTCCCCATTCCTTTGACGTGTGATGCTCATGCATTTTCTTATTTTTAAGTCTGAATATTTGTTTATCATATGACATTGAATGTATTCATGGATATTCTAATGTTTTACCTCACAATCCTGGCCTTGGGTTTTTCTCTTCTACATTCTGACCTATCCCAGAGTAAGCAGCAATGGGCAGTGGGTTCCTCCCATCATCATCTAGGTCTGCTCAGCTTTTTTTAACAGTACCTAGAATAACTCCTTTCTTCCCTCACCTTCCCTCTTAATTTCCCCAGGAATGCACTTTATTCTGGGACTCTTAAAGACGCAGAAATACTTCGTACACTATTAATTCTTCCAAGACCACTAAATCCCTTGAAGCTCCTACCTTTTATATTTTGTTTTCATTTAAACAAAATGCTTTTGAATAGAATGATTTGTGTCTCGTTGATTTCACCTTCAGTGTTGCCATTACTAGCAGGTAATTTTTCCCCCAGAGAGGAATCAGTAGAGAGAGAGAAAGAAAGAAAGAAAAAAAAAAGCTTTTTACAGAAACTTCAAGTAGTGCTGATAAGGTAAAATAGTCGGGACTCACAGACAGAAAGCACCTAAACCAGGTTCCCAGGAAAGTTCTGTGGCAAGCCTGTGACCCTCCACCAATCAGGTCAATCAGGTTAAACCACTTCTGACTACCAGTCTTGGAAAGATCCTGCCTTTGGTTATCAGTCCCATTCCCAAAGTCTACAAAGCTGATCTCTGCCAAAGATAGTCAACAGGTGTTGAAGGAGCTGCTTCTGTTTCCACTGTTGGAACCAGGTGTGTGTTTCTGGATCCACCACTAGGGGCCTGTAAGTGATTTTCCTAGGCTAAGGTTATTTTTTACCAGAAAAGCAGATTCCTTCTGTTTGGGACCACATTGTGTGTTCTATATGCATTAGGTGGAATTTTATGAATTTGCGACAGAAACCACATTTCCAACACCCTTTCTCTAGCAAAATGTCAAGTTCAGGGCAGAAAATTATAGCTAGTTACTGAAGTATTGCTTATGCATGGGAAACCAGAGTCAATTTCTTCATTGTGTCCATGAAAGGAAGGCATGTAATACTAGCAGTATTATTTTGCCAAGTTTCAGGGCCATAATTCTGAGAGATCTTAAGACTGTACTTTGGATGCTCAGGGAAAAAAAAAAAGTCTCAGTTTTATTTTGGATATACTACTCAGCTACAGACAAGTAATTAGACGACATACATTTTCTGTTTCCCTCACAAAACATGACTTTGGGGTTTGCATTTTTGTGCTTTTTTTCTTAAGTCTAGCTAAATCGCGAAGGGCATATAAAGTTCACTCCTTGCCCACAGTACTTTGAGCATTTATTTCTTTGTCAGTGGTATTATGTCAGCAACTATGTGTGGGTGGAAAAGGAGGCCCTGCAAGCACTAACCGTTCGTTGATTAAACAAAAAGCTGTAAAAATAACATAAATGGGCAAAGAGGCTGTGAACTAATCCCAGTGTTCTAGCTAAAAAAATGAAGTTTTCAATAAAGTTGACAGCATGGCTTGACAATACATAAGTTCTGACCAAATTTGTCACCATCTTAAAATAAACAGTGCTTGCAGAGAGTTAATGGTACATAATGTCTGATCTTTGAATAGGCTTAAATCTGGTAACATGTCCCGGTAAAAAGAATAAAAAGGTGGGGCTATCAAAAGGGAAGTACAAGTCCTTCTATCGGAGTGCTCTTTACAGGAGTATGTGTAAGCAGCTAGTAAATGGGTCCTTTGAAGAGTGGGTTGAGGAGATTACCAGGAGCAGCTCCTGAAAACTGGTGTAGCACATACACCGATGATTCCACTGAGTCATCTCCACGTAGGCTTTTTCCTAGTGTCCTTCCAATCTCTCTTGTAATATTGTGATCTGATTCTCTTATCCAAAACTCTAGGAGCAGAAAACGATATGTGAAATGGCCTTCTGAAAGAGAGGTTGAAGATGATTGAGGCAGGGCTGTTTGATCCTAATGAAACCCTTAACGGAAAAGGAAATTGATTTTGTATTTTCACTGGGTTGTTATTCTCTATTCATCCATATTTTCTGAAAAAATCAGAACAATATTAGAAGCATATTCATCATATTATTCCTTTGGCTGAAATTATTTAAAAAGTATTATAATTCCATGGAAGGTTTACTTCAACTATTTGATTCTCACAAAATAATTTGCATAGTGGCATAGCTGATGAGGAAAAATGATAGGATGAAATTACTAACAATGTATTTTAGAAGCACCTGAAACAAGATGATATTCCTGTATTCCAAATTCTTCAGGCAGTGTTACTTAAAAAGCATCCACTTTTTAATTAAAGCATCTATAAGTTACTATTCCACTTCATCTCTCTCATCTGTAAGATTACTGTGTATGAACAAAACACATTTATCAAACAGTATTATAGCTCTAAATAAATATTCTAGAAAGGTTGTGCCTGCTTGTAACATGTTTAAGTTCAGTTTTCAGAATGAAGTCAATTTGTGATAAAAATAGCACATTTATTTTTCAACTTTCTTTCCTTGCTTTTTAAAAATTGCTGATGGACATTGGATCCAGGATCTTGTTCACACTAGCAAATTATTCCACTCCTGAACAATGTCTCCAGTCTTCCGTTACTCCCTAGTGTAGCATTGTTTCTCTGTGTCTAAACACTGTAAGCACTCTGTTTAAATGAACCTTGCAAAGCTTTTTAGCTGCTTTTTAGATCAATCTTGTGAAGGATTTTAAAGGAAAAATTGCATTGTGCCTCTCAAACTGAAAAGGGTTTAAAATTCTAAATTATGTTGGTTCTGAATAATATATGTATATTATATTATATGAAAGACCAATTCTACTTAAATCAATGAAAACATTTATTATGAAATGTGCTGTGATTTAGTGTACCATTAGGAAAAGGAAAGTATAGATTTCATAATGTATGTTTAGGAATAATTTTATACCACACACGTATTGATTACACTAGCCTTCAGAAACTATGGCTTACTTCATATATTCCTAGGGAGATGTGATTTTCCCCTGTGTTGTTTAAAGTCAATAAGTCATCATTTCGCGCGCGCACACACACACACACACATATCTCAAATGCAGCACATAAAATAGCTTAATCTACACCCAGCTATAACTAAAATGCTGCACTATACTTTTACATTAGGCATGGCTTCTGAAACTACAGTACTCAGGAAGCTGAGGCAAGAAGAACGCCACAAGTTCAAACCAGCTCGAGAATGTAATGAGTTCAGCCTGGAAAACAAAGTAAATCTCAAGAATTAAATAAATAAATAAAATGAAAAAAAAACTTGAATTGCAGTTAATTTCAAAATCATGTTGATTTCAGTAGTCAATATGTTTGAGAGTTTGTTGTGAGTGGGTATTAGTGGAGGAGTAAAGAGCGATTATGGAAATATAGTGTTAGGAGAAGGATTCCAATGTTGACTAATACATAAAAAGAGAAAATGGAGTCTATAAAAACTAATTATACATCTCAGAAAAATTAAAGGTGAAGCATCAGATATTAGATAGGGAGTTAAAATTTAATATGGTTTGATATATCAACTCAGAATACGAGGACTTACTGCAAGACATTTCTTTAGATTTTCTTTTTTATGGTTTCATTGGGCTGTAAATAACAAAAATTGTATGCTCTTAACACACTTGTTCGTGTGCTGTACACACATGGATATTTAATAATAGGTGAATCAGCTATTTTTCTATCAAACATACAAATGTGATTATTACTGTTTCTGAACAAAAAATACCTGTATTAGTTGCTTTTCTAGTTCATGTGACCAAATACCTGAGCAGAAGCAGCTCAAAGGAAGACTTTATTTGGTTTCTAACTTTGAAATCTCTCTCTGACGAATACCTATGCTTAGCTCTTTTGCTGTGTCTAAAATCCTTGCAGCATAAAAATGTAACACATATGTATATACATCATGCATATTTAGAGAGAGAAATATTGTTCTTTTAGGAATTAAATAAATATAAATGATGCTCTTCTGGTTTAAGTATGTGAAAACAGATCACAACACACTGACCAGTTCCTTTCAAGATACAAACACGTGAAGAAAGTTCCAATGAGCATGCCAAGGCCGCTAAATCCGCTAGAAGTCCATGGGATTGGGTGTAGATCCCCTTCTTTCTTGTAGATTTGGTAATCATCTCTCTGTTTCTCTATTGAAACAAAACCATTTGTGTATTTCCTTCTGAAAAAATGAAATAGCACATCCTTTTGCCTACAGTGTCACTGAAAAAAGTTAAAAATTTACAGTACTTTTAATTTGAAAGCCCAATTTTATTTATCGCTTTGTAAAATATATTTTGTTTTCAAAATAAATTTTGATGGATTTCTTTGCAAATAGTGGACTTTTTTAAAAGAAATTATATTTTTATTACTTCAGCTTCTGTACAGATAGGTTAGGATACCTTGGTGTCACCAGGTTCACATAGCTTTTTAAGGAATTTGAGTCTCTAAGTGAGATAATGAAGAATTTATTCACTTTATCATAAATAGTTTCATCATTTAGCGGAAGAAAAGTGCAAGGAACACAAAAGTAAGAACTATCACAAAGTTTAACATGTGAAAGTGGCAAAAATATGACTAGAGTGTCTTATTGTTGGGGACACTGTCTTTACTTCTTGTCTAGACATGGTTTTATAGATCTGAGATAAAAAGGTATTAGGTTCATGTGTTCAGACCTTTCAGTTATCTGACTTTATCAGTATGTTCTCTGGTTCCTCTTATCTTCAGCCTAGAAAACACTTCCAGGAAAGGCATGTTAGGCTAAAGAAGGATTACTAACTGAACTTCATTCGATTCTCTCATTTTGGAAAAACTTCCTGAAAACATTTTGTTGCTCTCTGAAATTAGATTGAGAGGGAACTTAAGGAAGACTGCCCTTTAACACCAGGGAGTGGAAACATGCCTCAAAGTATAGCCCTCTATAACAGTACTGAGGACTCCATCTCTCCTGGGCCACAGGCGTGTGCTACTGTATGTCACATCATTTACTGTGTCCCACTTTATGAGTGCTGACAGGAGGAGCTTGGATAAATCGGCACCTGCACAAGCATGAATGGAAGATGAGAATGAAATCTGAAGATCTAGTGCCTGCTGCAGCAAATTACAGCCAATGAAATATTTACATCTACTTGGGAAAAAGGTGGATATACTTCTAAACTATGCAGTCCATATATTATCAGCTCAGTATCTGAAATGATATGTATTGTTTCCTCTAACATAGGTTTGCATTGAATTCTGTGACAACACAGATGTGGGCTGAAGTTATGTCTTTGGAATAAATATATAAAACTTAAAATACAATGAATAATGCAACAACTTTCCATACTATGAATATTTAAGATTTATGTTAACAGCTGCAATAACAATGTTACTTTTGTATTTCATCATGTCTTTTGAAGTAAAATAAGGTAGTCAATTCCTGTCTAGTATGAAGTGAGTAACAATTTCATAAAAAAAAAATGGCTACTTATCAGTTTGGGTGCTTAAAATGTGGAAGAGTCAAAAATGTACATGTCACTGAAAGTTTCCTGTGGAAGTAAGTGTTTTAACAGGATACGGAATGAACAGTCAACGCTAAATAAGGCCGGGTAGAGCTTAACAATTCCCCATTACATTAGATTCCAGGCTAGGTCAGGGAACACTGGAAATAAAACCTAATTATTCTCAATTGAAAATTTCAGTATCACCCTTACAGTCTGACCTACTTTGGAAGCTCTTTAAGTGTCTGCTGCAATGAGGAGCAGGTGACAGAAACTGTTTTTGAAAACATTCAGCTGTGGAGCAGTGCAGCCCAGTGACAATGAGAAAGCCAATGTACTGCAGGACATCTGAAAGAATGAGTGGAGATTTGTCATTGGATAAATTTCTCTTTAGGATGTGAATTGAAGGCATTTTGCCATACTCAGTATGGTACTTAAAAGCACAATTAAATGGGTCAATTAACTTAGGAATTGAATTATATACTTCACTAATCTCACAATTTAAGTACACCTTCAAACCATGGGGTTTTGTGTAAAGGTTTTTTTTTTCTCTTTAGCTCATAGCAACATAATTTTAATGAAATGTCATATTATACATCAATTTATCAGACGATATTAGCAAAAATTAAACACCATTTCCTCAAATCTCTCTTAGTGTATTACTGAAGATTCTCAGTATTTGTTGCTGTTATTTAACTATGACCAAGTAAATCCATATTGAAGGAGTTCTTATATTGTTCTAGTTTTGAAAAATGCATTAAATTGGGAATATCTGTTACCATGAATTATGTAATTAAATTAAATGTGCATATTATTCCTGTATCCATTTTTGATCATCTTCAGGGCATATTTGATTTATTATAATGAAACATAAGTCAAGTATACGTAAGATTAAGTTAAGATCTTGGGGTTTATCTATAAAAAAATCAGTTTATTCCCTGTATAAAGATTATTTAATTGGCTCTGTGTGTGTTTGAATATGGTTCTTAAATTACTACATATAAATAGCAGTGCTCATTAAGAAACTATGGATGACAAGTGATAGAACAATTTCTAATTTCATGCACTGTCTGCAGAACTTCCTGGTCTTGACTCATGTTCTTTCAGTCTTCTGTCTTGAACTGACAATCTAAGCACACATTTTCAAGCCTTTCTTAAGACTATATTTCCTAGAACTCTCTCCAACACTTGCATACTTTAACCATCATCTTCATTTAAAGACTCCTCTAATTGGTGACACCCAGTTCTAGTTCTCTGCCTTAATTTGTAACCTACTTGAATGACACCTGGTTCATAATTGCAACTGTTTGATAGACAATGTCAGTTCAGTTAGTCATTCATTCATTTCTACATTTTTTTTATTCAGGCACTAAAACTTCTTTTCTCTTATCTCAGGGATAATGACCTAGAAATCTAAGAGGACAAGAAAAATAAAGAAGATAAAAATGGAAAACCACAAAAATCATAAACAATACCCTATATTGAGAGAGTTAATTAGAAATATTGGTGTTGATGACATCAATCATAATAAAATTTGTAGTAATTCTAAAAGAATTTGTAAATGGAATTGGTACATTTTGTTGGCAGAATGAAGAATTGCTTTTTGAAGGAAGAGAAAAACTGAGTGTGGTATGTTAGTATTGGTTCATAATCTCTCAGGACCTAAGGTAAGTTAGCTTCAATGTTAATGTGGTAACTGTGCTGAAAAGTAGGGAAGAAGAAAACAGTATTTCAGAGAAGCACAGTTTCAAGTGAAGATAAATCATGCAATCTTTTGATGATAGGTAGTTTGGATAAGTGGTGAGTCTCTGCTATAATAAACTATAACCGAAGATCTCTATGCTAGTCTGTGTTGATCTTCTCTTCTCCCTATACATGGGTAAGAAACAGGTACTGTGAATTGGATTTAACTGAGGCTGATGAGACAGAGTTTATCCTATATAAGGAGAGAAGTGTTATTTATTTTTTCAATATATTTTATAATATTTTTATTCCATCTTATTTAAAATTTAAGAAAACTTTAATGACAACTTTTCTTTTTTTTTGAGAAAACCATTTTTATTATCACTGCTCAGCTTGTGTGTGCAGATTATGTACCAAATGGCCAGATCTTCTAAAGAACATCTACATAACATTTCTTTTATGCGTCAAGAGATGAAAATAACTGTACAAGGTTAAGTACAAAAGTACACAAGACAGCGGACACGAGAAAAATCTATGTATGAGATTTTATCCCACCCGAAGCTTTAATATATTTGAAAAGTAGAATTCATGAACTAAAAAATATTGTCCTTCTATAGTCCTGTCAAGTTTAATGGAAGTGGGTTTAACCTGATTACAACACTAACACCAGTATCACTGATCTGATATTTACAAAAAAATCGTATTTTTCAATAAATTAAAGTCAATGCAACACCCATGCAAGCTAGAATACTAGCTGTTTGGTGAACAAGGACCTGACATCAGAACAAGTCTATAAAGTCCCAAATTGTTATTTTTCAAACTGTATCCATTCCACGCATTGAAGAGGTGAAACCCAAACCCATTCCTCTTTGTGTGTGGGTTTGTGATCTTGCCATTTCATACTGAGCATCAAGATTTCGAAAAACTTCTTCTTGTTGCTTCAGAGTCTTGTAACTTTCTTTATCAACTGAGCTACAGCCAGCTTCATCTTCACTCTTAATGCCCATTAACTTCCTAAATTTGACATTTTGGTCCTTGTTTCCAAAATTCAATTTTTCCCATATTTCAGCAGACTGAGATTTGTCGCCTTCTTTCTTGCCTTGCCAGAGCATTTTCCTCTTTTTCTCTTGCTCAACAAACTTCATTGGATTCACAGCAGCTGGGTTATAGTAGCTAGGTACAGCTATACCGGTCTCCGCCAAGGCTTTAGCTTGCAGGGCTGCCATTTGAGCTGCCATAGCTATCTGAGGAGTCACTTGTGTTCCTGATGCCAACAGAGCAGCAACATTGAGAACAGAACCCCCAGTGGCTGCAGCTTTTCTTATAATCATTAGTGGACTGTCAAGTAGGTTCAGCCTGAGTTCTATCCTAGAAGTCCACCCAATGAAAAGAGAGGACTGACCCCTACAAGCTGTCCTCTGATTTCCACATTATGTCTGGCATGGTCTTGTGTATGCACACAAACATATACTAACACAAAATAAATAAGTGTGTGAACAACACCAATAGCAACAAGAATATATTGGAGAACCATGTCTGGTCAACTAAGTCTTGAAAAATCTTGGGATTGAAATTATATTTCTAGACAAAAATAGTCGCGGGGCTCAGCTTACCTGGCTAGAGCCATTAAATCTGAAAGAAGGAACCAGAAACTGATAATGTAGCATCAGTAGTGTATAAAATGCTGTGCACTCTCTTGCAAATTTTAATATAAAATCCTGATAAGAATAGGTAGAAATTACTTGATCTTTGGGTATTGGGGGGTTGAGCAGTGCAGTGTTGGTAGGTAGCAGCAACTTCTTGCTAAATTTGCTTAAACTTTCTACATACTATACAGACTCTTATGGAAATTCCAAAGCAAAACAGTACTAGTGAAACCAGGACTTATGTGGGCAGGACAAGAACAATCACAGCCTGAGGACATGGGTTGACCATTGTTAACAAATAACTGTGAATATGTTAGGAAAAAGAAGGGGAAAAATCAGTTAAGTATGTATTCCAATTGCTTCCCTCTTAAAAAAATGCATTACCTCAAAATAACAAAAGGAAGAGAAAATCTAAGGTTGAGTCTGCCATTTAATTGGAAGCAATTTTAGAAAATTTTACATTACAGAATCACAGAATGAAACTTGCATTGATTATAAAGTATGCTAAGTAAGTTTGGTGGTTGAGGATTACTCAGAAGACTAAATATTATTTTACTGATGCTTGCGATATTGAAACTTATTGCTATCATTTTTATGATAAATAATATTGAACTTATATTTTTATTTTCTATAATTAATTTGATTCTTTATCTACAATATACACAAATGTGTGATAATAAATGTGTAGGCGGGATCCCAGTTTTCTTGAATTTGATACAGGCACTCTTCAGACTAGTGGTGAAAATACAAATTGGTTGACTAGCAGATCTTTGTCCTATGTATGGAAGGTGAAATAGGTCACAATTCCCTATAGTCAGACCATTAAGAGATTGTTAGAACAATAATAGTTTAAACGTGCAAACTTCAGATGTAAGAGTTTTTGTGTTTATATGAAATTTTGGAGCAAGACATTTATTAAGGCATTTAATGAACTAAATTTAAAGTAACAACTAACATAATGGTACCATGGAGTCAAATAAAAACACCCCAAGGATAGCAACCTGCAGAATTCAAAAACATTTGCAATATTAATGTGTTTGATTTAATAATCTTTTCACTCAGCCTATTACTAGACTGTAAATGTTCAATATTCAGCATCATATTTCTGTAAATAAAATGATTCTAGGTAACATACTTCATTTAATATAAAATAAATGCAATAAAGAGCTTAGATTTTGCCATTAAGAGCAACCACGTTTCCATTCACTATGGATGAACCCATTGCTGTGCAGAAACCATTTTCTTTGCCACTGAATTCATTTGAGAAGATATTTTTAGATGCTTGTATGTTAGTGAAATTCAGCATCTCAGAATAATGGTCTTTAAAAAGAAGGTACACCTAGGATACAAGACACTAGATAGATATCTTAAGACACACACACACACACACACACCACAACACAACATGCACGTGCACAGCTCCCTAAAATCATGTATGTACTTTTTCATTAGGGACAGATTGCTGTGAAAAGAATAATAAGAGATTGGCACTAAATGAGCATGCAACTGACTTATCACAATGTTTCTGCAACCTCTAGATAATCTGCTTTTTTTCCCCCTCCCTCCTTCTGTTTCACAGAATCACCATTCTTTCTCTGTCCTCATTTTTCAAAAAGGTTTTATTTCTGAAAGGCAGTATATATATTTGATATTTCAGAAACATTCTTTTCCCATATCTATGATAAATACATATACAAATAATTGCTGTATTTAAGTTTCAAAATGACCCTCTGGTATTCTTATGTAATCCATCAGAAAAATGTATTTTACATCTAGTAGTTAAATAAATATGGTAGTTAAAACAAAAATCAAATTGAAAACATAATTTTACTAAGAGTATTGCTTTAACCTTGCTGACCATAATTTTTCACTTTTTTAAACTCTCAGGGACTTTTTCTGCCTTTTGCAGTGTGAAGTGAAGGAGAGTCCAGATTAGGCTCGGTAGTGGTTTTTTCTTTTAAATTAGAAAAGTGATAAAATTAGTTGATCTAATTATTTCAAGTATGTTATAAATGTAATTTATCTGAAAATGTCATTTAAATAATGTCTTGAAACTTTTAATTATAACGAATATGAGATAATTGTCAGAGAACTAGGTATTATCCATGTTAGCTATACTCATACTGGTATTATCTGCTTAAAATTTCTGAAATACAAAAGATCATAGAGGTGTATATGGAGGTACCTTATTAGATCCATAATTTTCAGTATTTGTACAAAATCAAGCAAATGACCTTAAAAATTAAAATTATAGTTCTTTTTGCCAATAGTTCTTGGTGCAATATCACCCAAAATCCCACAGTTGGTCTGTATGACTTAACTTGCAGTTCCTTTACTAGGAACAAACGTAAAACTGAACAATGTGTAAGATTTCATAAGTCAGAGGAGGATGAGGGAGCATGGAACGCAACCCAAGCTCACTTTAAAAGTGTCCTTGTGACCCTGATTGTAATAAAATTTGAGAGTGTGGTTGATGCTAAATTAGTATCCTTATCAAAACCTCTTCAGCTTCTGGTTTCACCGTTCACACAGAGAACCTGCAGGTGTGGTCTGAAGTCATCAGCAGCCTCTCCTCCTGACTCCAGTCTTCCCTCTCTTTCATCCAGCCATTTCTGGAACTCTCGCCATATACACGTATATCTTCTGTCCTCTTTCCCCAAACCTTGCAGATATTTCTAAGAGGCTTTGACCAACTCATGAGAATATGTACTCGAGCCGAGTAGCCTCCCTCTATCAGAAACATTCCTACTCAAAGTGGGTTGTAATTCAGGGAGACACTGCTTCCTTGAGGTAGAAAGTGGAGAGGCAGGATTGAAGAATCATTCGTTTGAAGGCTTTTTTAAGGCTGTTTGAACGTTTCCTATACTAAGTGAGGGAAATGTAATGACAAGTAATTTTAAAAAAATCAGAGGAATGTGCACCATTTGAAAAGTCAGAATTGAAATCAAACGTACTTAAGTGATCCTGCCCGTGTCTGTGGTAGAATTAATTCTTCAGACATTTCTCTTTGATCAAAGGAAAGCAGATTGCATTTACCTCTCATGGAATGAACATATTCCCTCAAATGTTCAATTCCCTTTTGATTCTGCTCTTAGAGTTTATAGAAATTCCTATAGAAACAGGATTCTATAAAGGAAGCTCTATCTATGAACTAGAATGTCAAGCTGATAAAATAGAAGATACTTTAAAATTTTCAATTGTGCTATCCAAAACCAGACACACTCTCTTTTACAAAACTTACCTTGCAGAAAAAAAGATGAACTAGTAAAGCCATAATTTAAAGGTTATTTTGTATATTAGCATACATTTATGACAGTAAAATTCAGGGACCTCCTGAGAGGTAACATCCTTCATTACCCAGTACAATACCCCTAGCTTACCTGCTAGTCCTGCAAAAGAGACATCTATGCTTATTCAGTCTATGCAAGATGTCTTATTTTATGTTATTCCCTTAATCTTCATATTTCTATTGCTCCTTAAAAATTAGAAATTCCAAATTTGTTTGTGTCCAAACTTTTCTATGTTTTTATCCACCGTGCAGTAACAGAGTTCATATCAATTTTGGGTCTTTAACACAATTCCTGGTAGAAATTAGGCACTCTATAACTACTTGTAAATTGAATAAATTATATATTCAAACTTGCTATACTATTAATTAATCAGAATTATATTTTGTTTGTTGAGAGATGTGCCTTAAAGGTAACTAAGGTCCTAACATGTCTTATTGCTTGAAAATGGCACCAGGTCCTGGTTTTTTTATATCTTGGAATTTACCAGGTTATATATATTAAAATGACCTTTGATGCTGAAATAACAACTTCTTTGAAAACTGCAATAGGTCCAGACATTGCTAGAAAAATGAGGGGTAGATTTGTCAAGTCTTGTATTCTTCATTTGTGGCATCAATCCAGTATCTAGAACAGTATCCATCTAAGCCCATCTGCAATAAAAAGCTACTAGCCGTATGGCTTGCTTTAATGTAATTTATTCTGACCAAAGTGGTCTGAATCCATGAAACAACATGCAACTACTTCATTAGACTGTAAGTGGAGTAAAATCAAATAGGAGTTATTCAGAGGTAATACTATATAAAACTTAATAAACCTTGGGTTTCATAAGAAAATAGCTTAAGAATTAACCTTACATTTTTCTCATTTAAATTTCTTATAACATGCATCATTAATAGTGTTAATAATACTACATTTATCATTTTTTCTAAGAAAAAAATAAGGAAAGATTAAATTGTCCATTTAGGACTATAATTAGTATCCTCACCCAAATTCAGTATAATATGGTGATAACTCAACAGCTCAATTACTTTGCTTGCATTTCCTTAGGACAATATTTCCTTTTAATTTTTATAATATGGCAGTAAATTTAAATAAGAATGTTTTTAGCAAAATAACAAAAGTAGATTCCCTCTAAGGACATATTACCTAGCTAACCATGGTTTCTAGAGTATGTTTCCATACTCAAGTTTGAGATCACTCCCCTCCTAACCAGCAGGGCATAAATCCATTCAAAACCATGTGGTTATGCCCATAAGTACATGCCATTATTAAAATAGTAAGTATATCTTGCCATGCTTTTCCTAACCTTAGTTCACAGAGTCACAGATAGAATAAGAATGTTGTTGTATTTTTCTATCCCCTCTAGTCTACATAACATCTTCTGGTTCTCTGAAAGCCACACAACAGAGAGGATGCTCTATGTCTGTAGTAGCTTTGTTTTTCCACGTCCTGTGACACCAGAACGTGCCGCCGAGACTGATATTGTCTTTAGCCAATAGACTGTATCTATGTTACTGTTCTGATTGTAGTCATCTCTACAATCCCCAAGTGACAATACATAGCACATGGATATGGCCTTTTTTATTCCACATAACTCCAGAGCATTTGAATTTATCTGCAAACAAAAGATTAAAATCAAATGTATAGGAAGATGAGGTGAGAGGCAGTAGAAGAGTGGGGACAAAGACCTTGTAGGAATACAACTGTGAGAGCTGCTTGAACAAGTAAATTTTATTAATTAAAATAACAATCCAAATGTATAATCAATCAATAGTCATAGAAATAATATACCTTGGTTAGGAATATGTGTATCTTTATGTATATCATCTTAAGTTTATGATTTGTCAAGTTTTCTTGAAAGTTTTATTTGGATAAGTCTCATGAACAACTGCTATATGGATTATTTCCACTGCCTATTGTAAAAAGTTGGTGATATGTAAATGCTAGGTGCATTTAAAAGCTTTCTAGGCTCAGGCTTTTCTATGTCTTTCACAGTTGTCTCATGTTAGCTTGATTTGGTGACTTACTTGGGCTGTTATTTTTAGGTACACAACTTCCTTTTGTTTCTTACCAAGTATGTCAGCCTATTTTTAAAAGCATTGACTTCCTCTACTACTACATGTGCTTATTCAAGGATTTAAAAAAAAATAACAGGGACTGCTGACTAATCATGGACATTTATAATTACGCATGAAAAATTCAGATATTTGAGGTAGGTATTCAAAAAACAAGATGCTCGTCTAGCTGAGGTCAGGTATTTTAGGTTCCCTACAGTATAGTTTAATGCAGACAATTGACCTTTTATGGGTTGTTTAAGAAAGATTCTTTGACAAAAGTCTTACCTTTGTTTTAAGAATCATAATCCTGACAATCTTTTAATCTTACCAGCTATGATTGATTCTGTCCACAGAACGACAGGTACTACTCTACCTATTTAGATGTTTCTCATTGTTTCTGGTCTCTATGGGTCTGCTCTAATTTATACTGGACAAACCCGAAATAGATTAATGACAAAATAGCAAACTCATATGGGCATGAAGACAATGAGAGGCTGGATGAAGAAACATGAGGAGAGTCATCCATTTTTCCCTACGGAGTGATTCTGGTATACATATGGCTTCCAAAGCACTGGGTTCTATTCTATAGAAATCCATTATTCTTCACTGATACCCTATAAATCATGGGAACTTCTACCCTCTTATCATGTTAGAAGTTACAAAAGAAAAAAAATAAAAGTAACTCTCCTTAAGTTATCCATCCTTTATGTGATATAACAGAGGTCTGGACATGGGAAAACAGACTTCAGAATGATTATAGATAATCTCCCCAGTATTCTGTTTGCTGTTGCATTATATTCTCATTATTTATTTAGCATTGCTAGAGATCATATGGCAAGCCTTGGATCTAGCACTTTTTATATGACAAAAACACTCCACTGCTTAGATACATCTCTAACTTACATTATATTACATACATACAAATAAAGACAATGGGTATCAAGTAAGTTAAAGTATTATTAGACCATTTTCAGGGAAATTCATTTAGAGTTGTTGTTTTGTGAAACAGGTCAATGTGTTTAATAAACCATTTCAAAATAAAAGGAGGTATCATTTGTAATACTTAATATTTATAAAATATTAAGTTGTTCTGTCCATAAATTAGGAATGATTATGGATGAACTCACTTCATGATAACTTATATTAACAAACTTGGTAAAAATTAATCATAAAATACTATATTTTATGCAGCATGAAACATTTTATACAGTCTGTCCTGTGAACAGTAAAGTTGAAAACATGAGCAGTCTTGATATACAGCCTTCATAAACACAAGCAAACTTCGGTGTCAGCAGCTGAGGGAAAACGCCAAAAGAAACAGGCCAGTGTATTGTCAATATTCTGGTGATGGGAAATGTTTGCAATTGTTTTCTACACTGCCAATTAAGTAATATTAACTAGTCTGCAAATCACCTATGAACTTTATACCGAAAAGAGGGCCCTTCTGTGTCTAATAATAGACATTAAGTAAGGCATAAAGGAAATCTCCTAATACTTGTTAGAGCTCATAATTGCTTCAGACTGCCTGTGACTTCAGTTCCGTCTACTTTGTCTTCTAAGCAGAAATATACACAGAGAGGCTCAAAGCAGAATGTCCTGTTCACACAGAAACGCACGAAGCATGGGGATTTGTGGTCAATTGACCTTAATAGAACCAGGGCAAATGTTGCTAATTACCATAAGATGCTATTTCAGATTTCATTTTAAGAATTCAATTCCAATTGATATTTTGATTCTTTATTCTGCCATATCTGAAGTTAGACACTTTCTGAAATATTCTTTAAACTATGATGAGAGGGCTTTTCACACTCCTATTGATGCTCATCAAGCTATTTGCCCTTTCTCCTAGTTTCAAGGTTACTGAAGTATTTCCTAGTTATCTAAGATTCAAATCATCACACTTTTGCAAGATGGCATCTATATTTTCCAAAATTTAGGCAAAAGTAAATATCATACTAGAGAAATGGCTTAGTAGTTAAGTACTCCTTTTGGCTCCAGGGGAATGGCTTGAGCTCACACCTATTAGCTCATAACCATGTGTACCTACAGCTTCAGAAGGCCATTTCTGGCCTTCACCAGTACCCAACTCACAGGCACATACTCACATAGCGACACCTACCCATACATGTAATTATAAAATAAATTATACCTTTAAGAATGTTAGTCCTCCAATTTCTCTTACCTATTGGTGGAGATTTTTCTTAGAATGTAAAAGGGTTATTGCACCTTTTGCATCTTGGTGCCCCTCCTGGAACTGCAAAAGTATAAGATCATAGGAGAGAAGATCTCTTAAGATAAATAGACAAGTCTTCACGGAACTTGTCTGGGTAAACAATTTATAACTGCAACATTTCCCCAGGCAACTGAAAGGAATCGGGGGAGATACTATTGAATATTCCATACAAGGGTCAAGACTTTTTCCACAACACACAGTTTTCTTTGTAATTCCAATGGTTAATTCATTTTTCATACCAAGATAGACTAAATAGTATTTATTTATACATATATTTTATTGTAAAGACAACTTGTGAATCACACCTGTATTCATGTTAAAGTCTGCCCAACCTATGAAAAGTAATAAAATCATTATACTACTTTAGAACAAAACAAGTTGAAACAAAATACACTTTTGCATTGTGTATTTTTCCTATGCATTCAAACTAAATAATGATTTTTCTTTGAGGGTAGTATATTCATTTGATAGCATTGGTTCCAAGATATGGGTATTACCAAATTTTAATCTTAGTACAGAAGTCACTGTGCCATACATAGTTTAACAAATTATTTTCTTTGATGAAGATACTTGAGCCTATGTTTCATATGTATATCTTGTTATTACTATATCCACAGTACTATTTACGGGTCTCTATGACAAAGGTTTCTCAGTTAGTTAGTAGATTTCTGTCATTTCTTAAAAGATCACATCTAAGAGGAAATCACATAGTGCATTAAGCTATAAAGAATAGGAAAGAAAGTGACTTGAGCATTTTGAAAACTCTGCATTTGTCTGTGAATTCCAGTTCTTATTAAGTTTTAAGTTATTTTTTAAATTTGAGAGCCTAATATTTGAGCACTGTATTTACATCATCTGTTCCCTTTTCTTTCCATTCAGCAATTCCCATGTAACGCCACCCCCTCTCAAATCCATTCTCTCTTCTTCTATAATTAGCATGGCTGCACACATACATACACACCCATGTATATGCATCAGTACAACCTGCTGAGTTCATTTGTTGATGGTCTTATGTGCAGATATTTAGACCTGATCATTTGGCATTAGATAACCTTTCAAGTGGTTTCACCCTGGAGAAGACTAATTGCTTCTCTCCACAGTAACTGATGTGTGTACCTTATTATGTCAGTGGTATAGGTCTCGTGAGATATTCTCCCTTCATGGTGGCATGTCACCTGGTGTTGTCACTGTGCTGGTCTTGTCTATGTGACCACGTTGTTGAGATTTGATTCTGCTTTCTTATATTTAAGAAGAGAAGAAAACAGAAAATGCCTTCTATCCGCCTTTTTTTCTTGTACTTTTTAAAAACTCATATCATTTTTCTTCCAATGCTAAGACATATAATTCACAATTTTGCTTTAAATTGTTCACCTATGAGATTTAACTAACCATTTCTGTGTAGTTATAACCCATGTCTGCCAAAGCAGTGTTAGAATTGACAGCAGGGTGTCAGGGAGAAAAGAGAATGTGAAAGATGCTGGTTTTAACATTATTCTTTGCATCTATGTTGGCTTAATGTATGCTTTTAAATTAATACCACTATTAAAATAATGGAACCCTGGGTTTTTTAAGTGTGCTATTTTAATGAATTACAAATGACATACTTGACCCTAAGGAAAGACTCATTGATAATGAGATGCCATCCATGCCTGACCAAGCTACCTATTTCTACATTAATTGATGAGAATTTCCATTACTTTGAGTGTCTTAAGATGCATCTGATTTAATTTCAAATCAAGAGAACTTGTCAGAATCTTTTTTTTTATTAATTAATTAATTTAATTATTAAAGATTTCTGCCTCTTCCCCGCCACCACCTCCCATTCCCTCCCCCTCCCCCAATCAAGTCTTCCTTCCTCCTCAGCCCAAAGAGCAAGCAGGTTTCTCTGCCCTGTGTGAGGTCCAAGGACCACCCACCTCCATCCAGGTCTATTAAGGTGAGCATCCAAACTACCTGGGCTCCCACAAAGCCATTACATGCAATAGGATCAAGAACCCATTGCCATTGTTCTTCAGTTCTCAGTAGTCCTCATTGTCCATTATGTTCAGCGAGACCGGTTTTGTCCCATGCTTTTTCAGTCCCCGGCCAGCTGGCCTTGGTGAGTTCCCGATAGAACATCCCCATTGCCTCAGTGTGTGGGTGCACCCCTCTCCATCCTGAGTTCCTTGCTCGTGCTCACTCTCCTTCTGCTCCTCCTTTGGATCGTGAGACTTCAGTCCAGTGCTCCAATGTTGGTCTCTGTCTCTGTCTTCTTTCATCGCCTGATGAAGGTTAATATTCAGGGGGATGCTTATATGTTTTTCTTTGGGTTCACCTTCTTATTTAGCTTCTCTAGAGTCACGATTTATAGTCTCAATGTCCTTTATTTATGGCTAGAAACCAAATATGAGTGAGTACATCCCATGTTCCTCTTTTTGGGTCTGGCTTACCTCACTCAGGATAGTGTTTTCTATTTCCGTCCATTTGTATGCAAAATTCAAGAAGTCATTGTTTTTTACTGCTGAGTAGTACTCTAATATGTATATATTCCATACTTTCTTCATCCATTCTTCCATTGAAGGACATCTAGGTTGTTTCCAGGTTCTGGCAATTACAAACAATGCTGCTATGAACATAGTTGAGCATATACTTTTGTTGTATGTTTGGGCATCTCTTGGGTATATTCCCAATAGTGGTATTGCTGGGTCAAGAGGTAGGTTGAACCCGACTTTCCTGAGAAACCGCCACACTGCTTTCCAAAGTGGTTGCACAAGTTTGCATTCCCACCAGCAATGGATGAGAGTGCCCCTTTCTCCACAACCTCTCCAGCAGAGGCTATCATTGGTGTTTTTGATTTTAGCCATTCTAACCGGTGTAAGATGGTATCTTAATGTTGTCTTGATTTGCATTTCCCTGATTGCTAAGGAAGTTGAGCATGATCTTAAGTGACTTTTGGCCATTTGAACTTCTTCTGTTGAAAAGTCTCTGTTCAGCTCAGTGCCCCATTTTATAATTGGATTGATTAACCTTTTACGGTCTAATTTCTTGAGTTCTTTGTATATTTTGGATATCAGACCTTTGTCAGTTGCGGGGTTGGTGAAGATCTTCTCCCAGTCAGTGGGTTGCCTTTCTGTCTTAGTGACAGTGTCCTTTGCTTTACAGAAGCTTCTCAGTCTCAGGAGGTCCCATTTATTCAATGATGTCCTTAGTGTTTGTGCTGCTGGGGTTGTACGTAGGAAGTGTTCTCCTGTGCCCATGTGTTGTAGAGTACTTCCCACTTTCTCTTCTATCAGATTCAGTGTGTTTGGACTGATATTGAGGTCTTTAATCCATTTGGACTTGAGTTTTGTGCATGGTGATATATATGGATCTATTTTCATTCTTCTACAGATTGACTTCCAGTTTTGCCAGCACAATTTGTTGAAGATGCTCTCTTTTTTCCATTGTATACTTTTAGCTCCTTTATCGAAAATCAGGTGTTCATAGGTTTGTGGGCTAAAGTCAGGGTCTTCTATTCTATTCCATTGGTCGACTTCTCTGTTTTTATGCCAGTACCAAGCCGTTTTCAGTACTGTAGCTCTGTAATAGAGTTTGAAGTCAGGGATGGTAATGCCTCCAGACAATCCTTTATTGTATAAGATTGTTTTGGCTATCCTGGGTTTTTTGTTTTTCCATATAAAGTTGATTATTGTCTTCTCCAGATCTGTGAAGAATTTTGATGGGATTTTGATGGGGATTGCGTTGAATCTATAGATTGCTTTTGGTAGAATTGCCATTTTTACTATGTTGATCCTCCCAATCCAAGAGCAAGGGAGGTCCTTCCATTTTCTGGTGTCCTCTTCAATTTCTTTCTTCAAAGACTTAAAGTTCTTGCCAAATAGATCTTTCACTTCCTTGGTCAGAGTTACCCCAAGGTATTTTATGCTATTTGTGGCTATCGTGAAAGGTGATGCTTCTCTGATTTCCCTCTCTGCTTCCTTATCCTTAGTGTATAGGAAGGCAACTGATTTTTTGGAGTTGATTTTGTATCCTGCCACATTACCAAAGGTGTTTATCAGCTGTAGGAGTTCTTTGGTAGAGTTTTTGGGGTCGGTTATGTATACTATCATATCATCTGCAAATAATGAAAGCTTAACTTCTTCCTTTCCAATACGGATCCCCTTGATCCCCTTATGTTGTCTTATTGCTATTGCTAGAACTTCAAGCACTATATTGAAGAGGTATGGAGAGAGTGGACATCCTTGTCGTGTTCCTGATTTTAGTGGGATGGCTTTGAGTTTTTCTCCATTTAATTTAATGTTAGCTGTCGGCTTGCTGTAAATAGCTTTTATTATATTTAGGTATGCCCCTTGTATCCCTAATCTCTCCAAGACCTTTATCATAAAGGAGTGTTGAATTTTGTCGAATGCTTTTTCAGCATCTAATGAAATGATCATATGGTTTTTTTCTTTCAGTTTATTTATATGGTTGATTACATTGATAGATTTGCGTATGTTGAACCAGCCCTGCATCTCTGGAATGAAGCCTACTTGATCATAATGGATAACTTTTCTAATGTGTTCTTGGATTCGGTTTGCCAGTATTTTATTGAGAATTTTTGCGTCGATGTTCATGAGTGAGATAGGCCTGTAATTCTCTTTCTTGGTTGGGTCTTTGTGTGGTTTTGGTATCAGGGTAACTGTAGCTTCATAAAAGGAATTTGGCAATGACTCTTCTGTTTCTATATTGTGAAATACATTAAGAAGTATAGGTATCAGCTCTTCTTGGAAGTTCTGGTAGAATTCTGCATTGAAACCATCTGGCCCTGGGCTTTTTTTGGAAGGGAGATTTTTGATAACTGTTTCTAATTCTTCGCGACTAACAGGTCTATTTAGATCGTTCACCTGGTCTTGGTTTAGGTTTGGTATATGGTACTTATCTAAAAAAGTGTCCATTTCTTTTGCATTTTCCAGTTTTGTGGCATACAGGCTTTTGTAGTAAGATCTAATGATTCTCTGAATTTCCTCTGTGTCTGTGGTTATGTCCCCCTTTTCATTTCTGATCTTATTTATTTGCGTGTTCTCTCTCTGTCGTTTAATTAGTTTGGATAGGGGCTTGTCAATCTTGTTGATTTTCTCCAAGAACCAACTTTTTGTTTCATTGATTCTTTGGACTGTTTTCTGTGTTTCTATTTTGTTGATTTCTGCCCTCAGTTTGATTATTTCCAGTCTTCTACTCCTCCTGGGCGCGTCTGCTTCTTTTTTTTCTAGAGCTTTCAGGTGTGCTGTTAAGACCCCAATGTATGCTTTCTCCGTTTTCTTTAAGTGGGCACTTAGTGCTATGAACTTTCCTCTTAGCACTGCTTTCATCGTGTCCCATAGGTTTGAGTATGTTGTCTCTTTGTTTTCATTAAATTCAAGGAAGACTTTAATTTCTTTCTTAATTTCTTCCTTGACCCAGGTGTGGTTCAGTAGTTGACTGTTCAGTTTCCATGAGTTTGTCAGCTTTCTGGGGGTAGCTTTGTTGGTGGCTTCTAACTTTAATCCGTGGTGATCTGATAAGACACAGGTGGACACTGATATTTTTTTGTATCTGTGGAGGTTTCCTTTGTTTCCAAGTATGTGGTCAATTTTCGAGAAGGTTCCATGAGCTGCAGAGAAGAAGGTGTATTCTTTCCTATTTGGGTGGAGTGTTCTATAGATGTCTGTTAAGTCCATTTGATTCATTACCTCCAACAATTCTCTTAATTCTCTATTAGTTTTCTGTCTGATTGACCTGTCCATTGGTGAGAGAGGTGTGTTGAAGTCTCCTACTACTAGTGTGTGTGATTTGATGTCTGCCTTGAGTTTTAGCAATATTTCTTTTACATAAGTGGGTGCTTTTATATTAGGGGCATAGATATTCAGGATTGAGACTTCATCCTGCTGAATCGTTCCTGTTATGAGTATAAAGTGTCCCTGTCGATCTCTTCTGATTGATTTTAGTTTGAAGTCAGTTTTGTTAGAAATTAGTATGGCCACACCTGCTTTTTTCTTAGGACCATTTGCTTGAAAAACCTTTTCCCAACCCTTTACTCTGAGTAGATGCCTGTCTTTGTGGTTGAGATGAGTTTCTTGCAAACAGCAGACTGTTGGATCCTGTTTTCGTATCCAATCTCTTAGCCTGTGCCTTTTTATTGGTGAATTGAGACCATTAATATTAAGTGATATTAATGACCAGTGGTTGTTAACTCCGGTTATTCTTACTGCTTTTGGTAGAAGAGTTTGTGTGTCTCCCTTCTTTGAGTTGTGCTGTTGAAGGGTCACTAGTTGCCTGGGTTATTGTAGGCAGTGTTGGCAATGTTGGATTCCTTGGGTTGTGATTTTCCTTCTATTACTTTCTGTAGGGCTGGATTTGTGGCAACGTATTGTTTAAATTTGTTCTTATCCTGGAATGTCTTGTTTTCTCCATTGATAGTGAACGATAGCTTGGCTGGGTATAGTAGTTTGGGTTTGCATCCATGGTCTCTTAGTTTCTGTAGTACCTCTATCCAGGACCTTCTGGCTTTCATGGTTTCCATAGAGAAGTCAGGTGTAAGTCTGATCGGTTTACCTTTATAAGTTACTTGGCCTTTTTCCTTTGCAGCTCTTAATATTCTTTCTTTAATCTGTATATTTTGTGTTTTGATTATTATATGGCGAGGGGATGTTTTTTTTTGATCCAGTCTGTTTGGTGTTCTGTATGCTTCTTGAATATTCAAAGGAATATCTTTCTTTATGTTGGGGAAGTTTTCTTCCATAATTTTGTTAAAAATGTTTTCTGGACCTTTGAGCTGTGCCTCTTCTCCTTCTTCTATCCCTATTATTCTTAGGTTTGGTCTTTTTATTGTGTCCCATATTTCCTGAATGTTTTCTGATGAGAATTTGTTGGTTTTGGTGTTTTCTTTGATCAGTCCGTTTATTTTCTCTATGTTGTCTTCAGAATCTGAGATTCTTTCTTCTATCTCTTGTATTCTATTGATTATGCTTGTTTCTGTAGTCTCTGCTCGTTGACCTATATTTGCCATATCCAGCTGGTCCTCAGTTTGTGTTTTCTTCCTTGCTTCCATTTCAGTTTTCAATTCTTGGACTGTTTCCATTACCTGTTTGATCGTTTTTTCTTGGCTTCCCAGGGTATCATTTACGTATTTACTCATTTCTTCAAACTTTTTGTTATACTTCTCATCCATTTCTATGAGGGCGTTTTTTACATGTTGTTTAAGGGACTCTATTGCTTTCAAAAAGTCAGTTTTTTCCTCTTCTCCTGTGATAGGGTGTTCAAGTCCTTGTGTTGTAAGATCATTGGGTTCTGGTGTTTTCATGTTGTTTTTCAGATTGTTGGGTGAATTCTTGCCTTGGCGTCTGCCCATCTCCTCTTACCGATGCTATCTATTGGGTTTGATTTAATTGTAGCGGGGCAATCTGTTCTCAGTGCAGGCTTCACTGTTTCTTGCCCGCACTATCCTGCATCCAGTGTCTCTGCCGCCCGGGCCTGCCTGCCGGTGCCTCCGCCGCCCGGAACTGTCTGTGCGCCGGTGCTTCCGCCGCCTAGGCCTGCCTGCCGGTGCCTCCGCCACCTGTGCCTGCCTGCGCGCCGGTGCTTCCGCCGCCTAGGCCTGCCTGCCGGGCCTGACTGCCGGTGCCTCCGCCACCCGGGCCTGCCTGCACGCTGGTGCCTCTGCCGCCCGGACTTGCCTGCGTGCTGGTGCCTCCGCCGCCTGGGCCTGCCTGCGCGCTGGTGCTTCCGCCGCCTAGGCCTGCCTGCTGGTGCCTCCGCCACCCGGAACTGTCTGTGCGCCGGTGCTTCCGCCGCCTAGGCCTGCCTGCCGGGCCTGACTGCCGGTGCCTCCGCCACCCGGGCCTGCCTGCACGCTGGTGCCTCTGCCGCCCGGACTTGCCTGCGTGCTGGTGCCTCCGCCGCCCGGGCCTGTCTGTGCGCCGGTGCTTCCACTGCCTAGGCCTGCCTGCCGGGCCTGACTGCCGGTGCCTCCGCCACCCGGGCCTGCCTGCACGCCGGTGCCTCTGCCGCCAGGACTTGCCTGCGTGCTGGTGCCTCCGCTGCCCGGGCCTGCCTGCGAGAGAACTTGTCAGAATCTTAAAAATATAGGCTTACAAAGAAGTCTGTCAGTAGCAATTGTTCAAATTATGCACTGTCACTAATTAACACTTCCTCAGTGTGGTGAAGATCAAAGAAAAATCTTGCATTAGCTACTGTGCTTTTCCAGGAGTGAGGTAATACTTATCCTCTAAGCAAGCACATGCTTAATAAAACATGCTTTGTTTCTTTAAAAAATAAGAAAAGGTCTAGAGGGAATTCAGAGAACCTCCAGAGACGCCTAAGAATTTAAAGGACCATGTGTTCCTTTCTCAAGGTGTGATAAGTGTGAGGATGAACATATGGATTATCCATTTTTAAAGGTCGAGATGATTAAACATAGACAATTTCTTGTGACTCAAACTATGGTCCTCCATGTCTTGTGCTTCAACTTAAGACTTTAAGGTTTTCAAAAAAAGGTCTCAGGAAAATAAAAATAATTTTCAGACAATGGTCTCTGAAAAATCATGATACTGTATGTTCACCACAAAATAAAAATATGACTGCCTTTTTTCAGCAATAATATCATTTAAATAAAGAATCTTTCTGTAATGTAGAGTTAACCCACCTAAACAGATATCTACTAGTTTATTGACATCAACATAACTAAACTTTAAGACTAATCCCTTTCCAAAACTACAAATAATTTTAGTTTAACTATTTAATATTTTATTTAAATATTGTAGAGTAACAACCCTAATAAATTAAGTGAACATAAACATTATTTAATTTTTTATTTCACAACTTTAGTTATATAATCATTTATTATGATATATTTGGCATTGCTATGTTTAGTTATTTATTCATTTCATTGTTTGGATATTTGTGATTGGTTTAATTAAATGCTAAATGGCCAATAGCTGGGCAGGAGTTATAGAAGGGACTTCTAGACAGAGAGGGTCCTGGGAAGAAGAGAGGTAGAATCCAGGAGGCACAGAGTAAGCAGGATGTGCAGGAGGAGAAGTAACAGTCATAAGCCATGTGACATAATGTAGATGAGTCAGTTTAAGTTATGAGTTGGTTAGGACAAAATATAAGCTATAGGCTGAGCTTTAAAAATTAATATTAAGTTTCTTTTTATTGTTTGGGAACTGGTACTACAGAAAAAGATTTGTTACAAGTGATATCCAATGTGGAGGCACATATTTCCCTATAGTACCAGAAAAAAGCTTAAAAAAATGTTCCAAACACACAAACACAGAAACAAACAAGGCCATGGTACATACAAAGATTTAGATCCCAGTTGTTGCTTGCAGTTTTTACCCAGCAATCATCATGTGTTGAGCCATGCAGTGGGTTTAAGGCTTGACTCACACATTCAGAGGTGTTTCTTTAAACAGATACAATTTTTAAAAAAGAGGGTATAGACAGCCAAAGAAAACCTAAATAGTTTAAAATAATAAAGTCCTTAAAGAGAATATAAAGTATATAAAAATAATATAAAAGAAAAGGCCATGTAAAAGCAAGAAATACAAAGTGAATCTGGATCCTATAAAGGGTTTTATTTACTTTGAATATTTTGAATGCCGATGAAATAATGACAGCTGTTGAGAAACATTGGTTTATAAAAGGGACTGATGAACTAATCCAACCTATATACTTTAGAGTAGTATTGGATTTAGAATGAAAGTCAAGAAATGTGTTGCATTCAGGATACAAGAAGCTATAGTGTTCATCAAAATTAATAATGATAAAATTTGATTGGGCGATGCCTCCTGGAAATCTTGGCTACATAAAGAAAGAAAGCAAAATATGCTACAAGACAGGTGACATATATGATGATCCCTTTGACATGGAAACATTTCTGAGACTAAATGAGACATGATAAATCTTATTAGGTACAGAGTCCTCATAACTTATTATTACATGCCACCCTTTCATATGGATGGATGATTTTTATTACTGTTTGAATATGTGGCACAAATAGACTTATAAAATTGTAAATGTCTTTTATCTCCTCAAACATGAAACAAAAATTCATCTTTAACTGACTTGTCATGCTGCACATTTCATACTTGTGTTAATGTAGATAAATATTATCTTTAAAAGTTTGTGTGTCTTCAGAAAGAAAAATGGACCAAACAGCAATGAAGACAAGTAACTTAGATGATCCATTCTCTAAGAATGCGTCTGTAGCAGTTTCTTCAAAATTCTGCTTCAGGACAATTTCATGGGAATTATCTAAGATGGTTCAATCTCATAGACTACTCTAGCCAGGATTTCAGATAAGTGTTAAATTAACTCATCATACTGATACTGATCAACAGCTAATCCTCCCATTACTTGGCCATTATCTTAATTTACTCAGGATCTCTTAGTAATGCTGTCACCCCCAGACAACAGAAAGCAATTTTAAGAACATATGATGCTCACATTTTCAAGAGGTAGAGTGGGTGCATATTGTGTGGTAGTTGGGTTATAGATGTTTATAATCATTTAAGGAGGTTGGTTAAAAACTTCTACTGGTCATGGTCATGGAAGAAACTAAACACAGAGATTAGATTCTAGGACCTCAATCTTCAAAGAAAAGCCAAGATATATGATTGGCAGAATATAAGAACAGATCATTGAATCTACTTTTAATCTAAAAAGGTTAATACTAATATCAAACAGTTTATACTGGCAGCACCAATCTACTTTATAAAAGGATGATGAGCATTGGAAATACTCCATATGGAGTTTTCTTTCCTTGTGGCAAAGCTAGACTTTTCAGTAAGAAACCGCCATTGCTTCTCATGCTGAACTAACTAGGCAGGTAGGACACAAAGAATAAGACTGACAAACTTTGCCAAGACAAGGTGGGAGGGTCCATCAAAATTCTTGCTTCATAGAAAAGTCTGTCAGATATTCTAGGCATGTAGAATGAAGATGAGTGTACCAATGTTACAAAGCAACTTTGGGTCATTGTCCAGGTAGACAAATGTTTCTGTCATTTCTATAGTTTTGGAAGTCGTTTGTTCTACATTTCCTCTTTACTAAGGTACTATTATCTCCTTTTTTGTTGGTTTCTGATGGAGTTGAAGATGAGATAGTTATAATTTTCCTTGTTACCAAATTAGGAAAAAAAACCTCATAAAAGAGATATAAGGTATATAAGGTTGAGAGACATAAAGGCTCTAATTATTTAAGAAAATATTTTGAGGTCTAAAAAGATACTTTTGGGTTGGTATTACAAAATATGCTAAAAATGGTTTAGAGATAAAACTTAAATCTCATCAAGATAAATTTCTCCAGAAATGCTGAATACAAACAGACTGAGTATTCTAAATGTAATTCTTTCTTGATACTTGTTTTTGTTGTTCATAGGTTTACTATGTCACAGCTAAAACCTTTTCCTTTTAGTTTTAACATAAAAGAGTAAATATTGTAAAATGTTTGAATATACTATGTAAAGATATGACACTGTGATTAGATAAATTAAAAAGTAAATGGCCAATAGTTAGTCAGGAGGTATAGTCAGGACTTTCAGATAGAGAGAACTCTGAGAAGAAAAGAGAAGAGTAGGATCAAAGAGGATATACAGGAGGAGAGGTAACAGACATGAACCGTGTTGCAGAATATAGATTAATATAAATGGGTCACTTTAAGTTACAAGAGTTAGTTAGGAACAATTCTAAGCTACAGGCAGGACTTTCATAATTAATAATAAGTCTCTGTGTCATTATTTGTGATCTGGCAGAGAAAAACTTGCTACATTTCATTTTGATTTCTGAAATCAAGCATTAAAATAGCATTTAGCTTGATATAAAAATTATGAAAGTTCTATCGTGTACTGGCAAATGAGTAATTACTTAAAATTAGTTACCCATTTTTGAAATAATTTTTGTATACTATACTACAAACTGTTCATTTGAAAATATACTTATTTACTATGTCAGTGTTTTATGGATCCTTTTTCTTCACTAAGAAAGCTAAGAGTTGAATGTATTTAGTTATACTATTCCGTACGTTTGAATGACAGCTTCCATATTGCAATATTTTCTATTATTTTAAAAACAGAACTAAAGACTAAAGTCATTTTAGTGCCTGTTTATTTTAAAAATTGATTTTAGACATTAAGAAAACATTTTTCCTTCCTTTCTTTATACAAATTTTATCCCCAGTACTAGAGTTTTATTGACTGTCTTAAAGTTATTCATTTGGAATTATGTTAAAATGATCCTTAATAAATGTTTCTTTTTCTAAAATTGTACTCAGCACTTATATAACACATTCCATTCATACCATTTATTATTAGCTTTATATCTATGTGAAAAGCAGAGATATTACCTATTCACAAATATTACTTATGAAGTAAACAGTGTTTTGTTTCTATATTACTATTTTGATAAATGAAATCAATATCACACAATCCTCAACTATGTAATGAGTGTGCTTGCTCGTGTGTGGCTCATAAATTAAAATACTCCATAAAAGCAGAAATCCTTGGATCAGTGACCTTTAAAATTTATTGAGTCTTTATAGCATACCTTTAATTTTTCCTGGCTCATAATTTGATAACATATTTTAATTTTAAATACTCATTGGCATTTTAAAAGGTTTAATATTATAACACTGAAAAGGGAAAATGCATAAAACAAACTTTGTCAAAAAAAAAAAAAAAGAAAGCACTCTGGATTTCCATGTAATTATTCTATCCCAGCCTGAGCTTCTTTGTCAAATTTCTGTTTCAGAGGAAAATATTGTTTGGCAGCAAAAACCTAGGCAATTTACTTTAACTTTTATTTAATATGGTAGAGGACACAAAGTTACTCCATCTCCCTGCATAGGTGCATGGAAGGACACAAGAGTCATGGAACTCATTACTGAAGACAAAGGAAAGAAGTAAGGGGTGGAGCAGAGAATCATGGGCGCTAAATGTATTTTTATCATAATATTACGTCATCAAGCAGATTATTTCAGTGTCCATTTATTCTTGGTTTATATAAATCATGTCACAATCAAATATATATACGGATCCTCTCTGGGAAAGAGAAACTTTATTTTTTCTTTAATTTTCAACTTCACATATAATTATTAATAATGAAGCTCTTTAAATTCATATCTATATCATGTATATACAATGAACTTTGGAGCTTAAAATTATTACAGACAGTGTAGCATATCAACAGAAGACAATGGAAAAATAATATTTATTAGGTATCCCAATTATCTTTGTGCATTTTGATGTGGGATATCCTTCTGCATGTGTGTTGTTTCCATAGGTTGATGAATGAAAGTGTAAAGCCAGGTGGGAAATCCAAACAGAGATATATAGAGAGAGTAGGCTGAGTTGAACAGATGCCATATAGCCACCGAAGGAGAAAGATGCCTGAACATTCCCTGTAAGACATAACCTTGTGGCAATACATAGATTGATAGAAATGAGTTAATTTTAGATATAAGAGCTAGCTAGGGATATACCTAGGCCATTTACCAAACAGTGTTATAATTGATATAGTTTTTCTGTAATTATTTGGGTCTGGGCAGCTGAGAAATAAAAGCACAGTTTCCATTTATATAATGACACCTAACGTTCAGCAATATATATCCACATAAAATCTAAGAAAGCTTTAAAAAGGGGCTTAAAGACCCACAAAAATGGGAGTCAAGTATAACTTTTTGGTAGCTGCATTTTTCTTATAACCTCTGTTTGCTTACTGCAAGCAGAGGTGTGGCTTCTTTAAGTGATGGCTTCCTCCTGGCAGCACAAAGGGCTCTGGCTCTTTTGGGGAGGTCCTTAGTTTTATGACATATTCACCTTCATAAAAATTAAGTTCCAAACAATTCTTAAATGAAAGTAGAATTAATAAGGTCTTTTAAATAAGTGGCACTCTCAGTTGGTTGTAGGTACTTGGAGGTGGAACCAACACCAATGAGATGTATACAGCTGAAATTATGAATTAATACACAGAGAATAGCTAAAAATTTGATGAGATTTTTCCCTCTTTAAACATTGCTGTGGACAACTTATGGTAGTATCTCTGATCCGTATGACTTGCACATAACAAGGCAGGGTGACTTGTGAGTGAGGTGCATGGGTCTCTGACCCAGAAACCTCCTGTCTGGTTAGGAACTTTTCAGTGCCGAAAGGAACATGGGGGGAATTAGAATTATTCAGTATAGCTGCTGATGAAAAAGAAAGTATCCTTTCTTCTACATAATGTTGTTATATTGATAAACTCTCTTTTAAATGGTTTCCAAGGAAAACCTAGTATGATATAGTACTATCTCTGGATGTTTACTCCAACTGATCATGATTGAGAGAATCCACACATGCTGAGATATGGAAAATTGCTGTGTAAACTGGTGTAATCCAATATACACACATGAATACTAGAAAAATTAATAAATTCCATCAGAATGTTATGACATAATACTTACAAATACATGAGACTGTAGCCCCACTTGACAGGTAAATGTAACTTTGAAGTAATGATGGAATCTAAACTGAGAATTTTATGACAGAATGATAGAGTAAGAATGAAATAATACTCATGGCTCAAACTTTGCAAGTTGAGGTTTGATTCCTGAAGGAGGATTGTGCAAAGTGTGCTCTGTTGTTCACAAAACATGAAATTGATACTTTTGCAGAATGCCAAGAAATATATCTATATATTTGTTACTTGAAATGCATTTTAATTTTTTAAAATTAAAATAAAATCGTATCATTTTCTCTTTTCAGCTTTTTCCCTTCAAATTCTTCCATATAACCCTACTTTCAAAGCCACGCAGCAAATTTACTTTGAAAGCTTTTCCTCATGCTTGAGTGATATTTGAAGTTTAGAGCCTGAATAGGATAATTAGGGGTCCTCATCTCCATATTACAATTACAAACATCTTTGAGGATGAAAAATGGTAACAAAAAGACACAGCTTAGGGATAGATGTGAGTCTCATTAAGGACACACACAGTAGAGCACTTGTTTTAGAACTTTAGATCACCTTCTCTATACCTATTCATTTTGAGACTAAGATTCATGAGTTTAACCCACTCACGTCTTCACTGCTAGAAGTCCAAGCAGTTGGTAACTGGATAAAGTGATCATGCAATGTATATGTGTGTGTGTGTGTGTGTGTGTGTATGTGTGTGTGTGTGTGTATGTGTGTATGCTATAATGAAAAGAGGAATAAAAAGGAATAGAAGCGCTCTAAATGGTATCTCAGCTTTATTTTTGCTGGCTGATCACATTTGTTCTTTTTTTTAAAGTCAAATGTAGTTTTTAATTTAATGTATGTTAAGACAAAATATTTAAAAGAATTTCTGTTATTCCAAATGTTCAACATAAGATTAGATTCATTTTTGTTAAGAAGTAAAAAATTAGTTACAGATAGAAGATTTGGAGGTAGACATAGATTTTTTTTTAAAAAAATGAAACCGTGAAAGGAACTGTAAAAGATTGTCTTTAAATCATGACAGCTGTAAAACCCATCCCGTTTCTCATTTTAGCAAAAGTATTTTAAGCATCAAAAGCAACACACAAAATGGTTCGAAGGAAATAGTGACATAATGATAGATGGGGCCTGAAAAAGGATTCAATGATTTTTGCAGAACTCACTTTCATCTTGCAGCTAATTATATAATGAAGTGGAAAATCCAAATAGTTCCTCTTGTGATTTCTGTCAGAGACTGTAAATTTTTAAAACTAAGAGTAAGATGAATAAGAAGAGTTTTGCTTTATGGTTAGTTTCTCAAAATTGATCATATGAGGGCATCTTTCATGAAGAAAATTTGATAGCAGATGTCAAGAACTAAAGTTTTTTTTTCCCCCTCTGACCCACTATGAAAATGTAAACTCCTGGAGTTTAATATAAATGGACTATTTTTATTTAGCATTTCAATATTTATAAAGTCTATCATTTGTTCAATATCCGTGAAGATCCTACTTCGTGCCATACAGTCTGAGAGAGGTCAGGTGCCATGGTAACCTTTTCACGAAGGCTGCAAGTTGCCAATAACTACAGAGAGAGGATATGGACATTTAAAGTTTCAAGCTGGATTGTGTGACTCATTGAGGTAAACAGGCATATGTAGCGCAAATTCTAATTGGTCCTAATAATAAAAAATCAGAGTCAGATATTGGAAAAAAATACTGAAAGATCAGGAACTTAAAGGAGCCAGCCACTAGAGAAACTTCTTACCTCTGTGGAATCCTCAGACCAAATGGCCTGAACTCCTATCTCTATAAACCCCAGACTGAATGGGTCTGAGCTCCTGTCTCCTTCTGCGTTATATTCCTCTCTGTCCAGCCATATCACTTCCTGCATCTACCTCCCTAGTGCCAGGATTAAAGGCATGAGATCCCAAGTGCTGGGGTCAGAGGTATAAGCTCTGTTTCTCTTTTAAACAGGTTAAATTTCATGTAGCCTTGAACTTCTGGTCTTTCTGCTTCCACCTCTCAAGTGCTGGGATTAAAGGTGTGTGCCATTACTGCTTGGCCTCTATAGTACCTAATATCTAGCTCCATTCTGTGATGTCCAGGAAAGCTTTATTTACTAGAGCCCAAACAAAATATCATATTTTCCCCTTTTGTCTAAAATAAAAAGGTTACAAGTAAAGTAAGAAAACTATATACAACATGTACAATAACTATATACAATATATACAGTAATACATACATCAACAATATCAAGTCCGTAAATATTTGACTAATTCAGAGAAAATACTCCATTATTTTTTCTATTTTGGTGTGTCCAAAAGTTTGTAGAGTTAAGAAGTCTCTCTAGTGGCGGGCTCCTTTTCTCATCTTTCAGCATTTACCCTGATATCTGACTCCAGGTGTTTATTATTAAGACCAATTAGATTGATGCTACAGGCATGTTTTATATTACAAAGCCTATTGACTCAGATCAACTGAACAAGCAACAAATGCATACAATTCAAAGATATTAAGTAGACATTGTACTAGTTCCAATAACTTTTTAGGGAATGAAGCTGAGAGGTAACATCAAGAAAAGCTTTGGGATGAATTTGAAGTTGTTCACTGTAGAAATGAGAAAATCGAGACAAAATAAATTAGGGGACTTCACACTGGGACAATTTGTAAACTAAAGTCGAATTGAATCCAGGCTCCTCAGTGCCTTGGCTAACATTTTGCAGGTTCATGATAGAAGTAAGTTTTGACCATTTGATAGGTTAGAATAATACACATTTCATGGTGCTGACTGAATATTTGCAACTGCATGTTCTTTTCCAATAAACACAATAATTGGTAAATTATTGACTAGAATGAGAGTACACTTTTCCTCCACCAAATAACACACTTTTAGATTTGTCTCAAATACCTATCATGGTGTAAACTACTATATGTTAATGTAGAACATAAAGTTAGCTCTACATGGCAGCAATGCATCTGTAGTCACCTAAAATTGAAATTAAATAAGCCATGCAAATAATAGCTAAAAGAACATACAAACTATGATCTAGGCCCTCAAAGTTTCATGAAGATTTCAGTGATATTGGAGTAATGCAAAGAAAATAAAACAATTCATATTAATTGCTATAAACAGAAAAAAATTTGAAACGGAATCTTTCATTTTACAAGGAATATGATATACATGTAAGCTATATGGAGTGTATATAAAAATTAAGATATGTCATTGAAAATTAAATCATCTAGGAATATATATATATTTCATATATATATGAAAAGGCTTACATTTCTTTCAGTATCATGACAAATTTTGTGAAATTTCAATTTTTTATATTTATTATTTTAATAAGAGTAAAAGAGGTGTTTGTCATGCTCCATTACCAGAAGATATCAGAAGAAACACATTGACAAAAACTGATATCCTTTATTTCAGCTCAAATTTATTTCAATGGGTTGAAGATTGATAAGCAAACTGAAGACAAAAAATGTTGCTGTAACATAAGACAAATAAATACATTTACCCAAATATAGCTTAATGGCAAATCACTTTTTCCAATGGAAAAAAATCATTATAATTAAAAAAAACAAAATAATGCCTCTTTTTCTTAAGAATATCAGTTAAATTGGAATCATGCTGAGAAAGAATGGGTTGTGGGAAAGAAAACAAAAATCAGATTCATTAGTTCCATCACTTTTCTACAGATATTTTTATCTTTCTGCTGAAAAGAATATACAGTCCAAGTCTTTTTAAGAGAAGCAGCCACACCTCAAAGCAGTGGTTCTTATAAAACATCTCAATCTAGGTGATCTTACATTAATCGTCAATGTATACGTTAGAGACTCTTTCAAGAGATGGAGAAAGATGCCAGAAATACCAGGTCCCTGAATAAAAATCTATGCCTTTACCTCAATAATTCAAGGCTCTTTAACAGAGGGTATGATCATGTTATTTTTCTTCACAATGGAGACCTAAGCAATTTTAGAGATTGATTCTGGGTCCAGAGACATGGTCAGACAGTGAGGGATCTGCGCAGTCAGGGAAGAGATGATCAGAACAAGCAGGAATTAGTGGTATAAGGAGCATAGGTGGCCAACTGTAGAGATCACTGCAGGTGGTTTGGATACAAGTACAAGAAAAGAAGAAGAAGGAGCCAGGCGGTGGTGGCGCACGCCTTTAATCCCAGCACTTGGGAGGTAGAGGCAGGTGAATCTCTGTGAGTTCGAGACCAGTCTGGTCTACAGAGCGAGTTCCAGGACAGGCTCCAAAGCCACAGAGAAACCCTGTCTCGAAAAACCAGAAAAAAAAAAAAAAAAAAAGGAGGAGGAGCAGGAGGAGGCAGAGGAGGATTATTTTCCAGCCTATTCTGTGTGTCTGGGATAACATTGTGCCAGTTTGGATAACTCATAACAGTGGTTTCATCAAGCAAAGCAAATGTGTGTAAGTAACCTTGAGAATATTTCAACAATTATTTAATATTAAAAACCATTTAATTTTAGTTTTCAGGCAAAAACTAAGGATAAGAATGAATTCCAGACAGGCCAAGTGTGGTCCTTCTCTGACTGGGTTTCTTGATTTGGAGAAGTGAGGAACTGTGAATGATTTTGACTGTTTGTATAGATGACTTTTTGCATCGCATGCACATGTGTGCTTCTACCGTAAGTTTCTTGTGTACATAAGTTTTGATTATTTATTTCATCAGCTTATGTGGAAATGCTTAGTTCAAGCAATAAAGTTTCATAATTATTTATGGCTCAAAGACTTCCCATTTACACTTTTAAGATTTGAACTAGATTACTGAGTATTGTGTGATATTTTAATATTACAAGAATTCTTATGACTGTGAAAGTGATAATTAATACATAAATTGATCATTGTATTTAATTGTCAGTTTTCCTCCTCACAAAATTAGTGCCAGATTCATAAATTTACTCAAGTTTATACTTTACAGTTAACTGGTTTTTTTTGGAATAGTTATACCCTCACTATTGTAAAGACATCAAATTGAGGAATCATGGACATTCATGGGCAATCCATTACTAGCCATTTCTGCATAATAGTGAGTTTGTAGGGGGAAATCTTTGAGTATCTACCTTTTCTCATATTGCTAGAGAATTTTCCAAATTTATCTTTTAAAATACTGTGTTTCCAGCAAACTCTCAGTTCTGACAGGTTGCATGATTCACTACCATTTAGGAACCACATCCAGAAAGTTCCCAATATTAAAACCACAGGATGATACACAGAGATGTTCTGCAGGATGTAGTTTACCCAGAAGGTACTCCAATACATTTGACAACATTTTTGGAGTTTAATTTTACATGTGAGACTGAGTCTTATATATCCCAGGCTGTGGCATGAACTTCCGGACTTTCCACCTTGTCTCCACAGTGACAGGATTACAGGTGTATATTACCACACCTGGTTGTGCCATGTTGGAGTTCAAACCCTAGTCTTTATGAATATTAAGAAAGCAAACATTTTATCAAAATGGTTACATCCCTGGCCTTGGACTTCATTGTGATATCACAATCACAAGTAGATAGAGCTAAAGCTCAGCCTGAAAGCAACATTGGAGCTGAGACCTGGATAGGTAACTGTATTTTGTTGTCACAGACTCTTGAGAAAGTGACAGTACAAAGAATAATACAGAAACAAGAACAAAGCTTCATCACTCTTGAGTTCCTTTCCAACAATTTTAAAGGCAGCGATATGATTTTGCTTCTCAAAATCAGGCCCCACTGCCAAGGCTGAACTTAAGGGGTAAACATGTCCACATGGATACTTTCCGTACCATCTCAGGAGACCTTGGGAAATAACAAAACCATTCTATTTTAATGACTTTTAGTCTTCATTTTTTTTAAAAAAAATAATTTTTCCTTTTGCCTGTACCTAAATTACCTACAAAATTGGTTCATGTTACTTCTATCACAGATATTTAGTTAATTTCTCCTAAACGGAATGGGATCAAATAAAGTACAGTGATTTTTAAATGAGCCTTTAGGTATCAGTTATTTATTTCCAATTTTGACAATGAAAGACTATTTTGTAAGAAAAGCAAGCTGCAGATTCTAGAGTTAAGACAAATAAAAGGCACAATGGAAATAGTAAGGGATAGAGAGAGAAAGAAAGAAATGTGGGAAAAGTACTTCTGAATATGAAGGCTAAGAGGGAACAATTTGTGTCTAAATCAATATCAATTTATGACTGCAGATGGGGTTAAACAATGCATAGTGATTTGTTCCTTTGATATTCTGAAGTTTTCTTCTGATGAGACATATAACTCAGCTTTAGGGGAAATTTTATTCTGATGAATAAATATCAATTCAATGTGTTATCAAGGCATCTCACTCTATTCACAGATTTTATCTACACAAGAGTTTTTTTTTAATTGAGATTTGTGCCTTAGAGAACTAATTCAGTCTGGAATAGTTGCAGAGTTCATGGATTTATTCATAGTATTTATCATGGGAAATCTTTGTAAACTTACAAATTTTATACATTGACTAAATCAATGCAATAAGGGCTTTAAAGTGGCTTAACAGTGCGGTACCAGTACAAATTAATTTTAATCTTGGTTGATAATGAAAATATTTTAATATAATGAAAAATGATTCAGGTTATATAACTCAATCAGCATTTTCTAATATAAATTTGTATTACTTAAACATTCTCCAGAATAAATTGTATAGAACATCAATAATGGTTATTAATTCTAATAAATGGATAATAACACTTCTAATGAGCAGATACATAGCATATACCTTTAGAAAAGTGCCTTGAAACAAGAATTTCCCATGTGCCATACAGTGGAAAACGATGATTCGATAATTTTAACATTTCTATGGAGACAATGATTTTTCAGGCCTTCTTATAGTTATCTCTAACTTTTTATTTATAGTAACATAAGATAAGGGGAGGAGATCACAACCTGGGGTCCAGTTTGAGTGTAGGCATACAACCAAAATGAGAACAGGCATACAGAGCATTACATATTTATATGTTTATGTATTTTAACTTTATAGTAGATTTTTCTAACAACTGCCATCATTAGAAGAATTTTAAACTTAAAAGATGAAAGCACTGTACAAAATTATGGTAACAAACTAAAAATATTTAAACTTTGAAAATATGATGCTTTATTGGTATGTAACACCATCTCTAGAAAAATCATTGTTCTTATTGACTTTTAAGCTATGTCTTCCCATGTGTTTCTTTTATGTATAAATCTATCTCTTCTTTTCTAGAAAACCACTAAAATTGTATTATATTAATTACTTTTCTGTTTCAAGAATGAAACACCATAACCAAAAGTGACTTACAGAAGGAATTTATTTGGGCTTACAGTTCCAGAGGGTAAGAGTTCATCACTGAGAGAAGCATTGCAACAAGAAGCAGGAAGTTAAGAACTCACAACTTCAAAATAAGCATGAAGCCAGTACAATAACAAGAAGTAGGATGAGACCCACACACTCATAGACCATTGCAGTGGTGTAGGTCTTCTAACCAGACTTCACCTCCCAAAGGTTAGGCAGCCTCCCCAAGCAACACCACCAATTGGAAACCCCTGTGTTCAAACGTGAGTCTCTGGGAAACATTCTCATTCAAGCTATAATGGAAATAAAAACAAGACAGTTAGCATGTCAACCTGTTGTTTTCACTTCTGTATTTCTGTGCAAACCCTTGTAATTTTCAATGTAAAGGTGGACACTCATATCAAACAAGAAAATGCCAATTCATTGCCTGTAATGGTCACACATCAGATCTTCTGGGTAATCAGTGTCTGGTACAAATTGGTCTGTAATGCTATCTTACAGACAGGAGGTATTTTCTGCTAAATGATACTGTCTTTATTTGTTTTCTACTGAAAACAAAAAGCAAGAAACAGTGTTCTCTGGTCAGACTCCTACAATCTTTCCTCCTCCTCTCCAGCAGGGTTCCCCACTGAGGGGGGCATGGATCTGTGGTGTAAGCTGGGAGTTTGGGGAAGCTGGGAGGAGTGGAGGGAGAGGAAACTATGATCTGGGTGTATTTTATGAGAGAAGACTCTAATTTCAATTAAAAAAGAAAAGAAAAACAACCATAAAATACATTGCCATGGAAGGTCCTTTCCTATGTTTATCAAATATCAAGGGTAATTTGATCTGTAAAAACTTTTCTAGGAAGCTTGAGAAATAGCTCAAAGGTTAAGGGTGTTCATTTTGTAATAATGAGGATTGGAGTTCATATCTTAGCACCCAGATAACTTGTTCCCAGTCCCGAGAAATGACAGCAATTACAATTCCAAAGGCAGATAAATACAGCATCACTACTGGGACTTGAAGAATTCCAGTTTAGTTGAGAAAATGAATCGTCAGGTTCTTGAAGAAACCATATGTGAAAGGAATAGGCTGAGTGTAGGAGGAGAGCCCGCTTGTTCATCCTGGGCGCCTGGCTAGCTTAGCCCCAAAATAACCACACAGAAACTGTATTAATTAAATCACTGCTTGGCCCATTAGCTCTAGCTTCTTATTGGCTAACGCTTACATTAATTTAACCCATTTAGTTCCCCCCACACACCTAAGTTCTCCCCTATCAATAGGCCAAGGCAGTTTCTTTATTGATTAATCAATGGAAGCAACACATAGATAGAAGGACCTCCCACACTAACTGAGGGTTATAGATAAATGATACATAGAGCTCTCTTTAGGCCTCCATGTATTTTCACGGACACTCATACCTGCATATATATATGGCATTCACTGGGACATCTATACAAAATTATAATAAAATAACATAAAACTTTTCTATCCTTGCTAAAGCATTTATCCTTAATATTTCTTGAATATACATGAGTTCTAAAACCCACTTCTACATGTTAACTCATTATTGGCTCTCTCATTTACATAATGAGAACCTTTTCTTCTTGACTTGGCTCAGTGGAAATCGGAACATGACTAACAAATATATTTAAGTTTAGCCTTTAGATGAAGTGGAGAACTACCTATACCACCTTCTGGTGCTAAATCTACCCAACATCCCAGGCAGTGACACAAAATAAAGTATTCTTAAAGCAGAACTTAAGTGCATTTCTTCTGCACATGCTATTGACCACTTCTCTCTACACCAGTATTTACGATAGAAACTCTGATATTTAAGTTTTCTATTTGTTCTTGTGTCAAATACAATCTAAGATATCTTGGAACTTAATATGAATTTAAACTAAATTAATTTACTAATAGGAACATTTGAACAACTATATTTTTTAAAGCAGACAATGTCAGTTGAGAGCACAGGTGAACACTTGGGTCTTTTTGCTGAAGGTTTTTTAAGTGGTTATTTGAATGCAGTCATACATAACAAGTTCTCTGAAAAAAAAAAAAGTCCATGGTGAAGGTCCTAGGACAGAGGAGGAATGGAACTTGGGCCATGATCTGTCAACTAAAGCTTCCCCTAACTGCAAGAATTATTTAGGAGTTGGAGATGCTTTTTTTTGAATTGTCCTAACAGGAATAAAGGAAATGAATCTTTTATACCTACATCCAGGAGTCCAAGTTTACATTGCACTGCCTCCTCTCTAGAGGTCTTACAACTCTTCAAATGCTGACATTTCCCAAGGACAGCTAACGTCAGGGTGCCTCACCCAGCACCGGTGTGTGAAGGTTGAGTAATAATGACCAAATACTGGAATATACACAGACGATGAAGTCCATTCCCTGAAGACAGAAAAGACTAGGATCATTTAAAACTAGATGACCTCTCTATTTTCCTTCCTCTCCCCATGTTCCAGCCCCCTTTCCTTCTTTCATTTCTTTTTTATTCTAAGTATTATTAAAAATAATTTTCTCTCTCGTTTTAAAGAATAATTATTTTCATATGTTGTATTTCAGTGTTACTTTCTTCAAATTTATTAGATATGAGATATTAAGGAGCTAATTCACACACAAAATTGTATAGTGTAAGTCCAAACAGTATTTTCACGAGAGCTTGATGCTAGTCTTTCTGTCCAGGACTAAGAAACCTATAGTTTAGAAGAGCTAGCTGAAAAACATAAATGCGTTCCTTTTGATTGAAATCAAAGCTATTGAAGGTAACTTAGTATTTTCTCAAAGCATTAGTGACATAAAATTCACTAACAAAAAATGAGATGAGTTGATAAAACCTCTCTCATGAATTCATTAGATTCCATTCCTTGTCTGTATAATCTGCTAATAAAAAGTATTTACTACGGTGATCTTTATCACTCAGTAGAAAAAAATGTAACTTTTAAAAAGATGTCATAAAACTCTGTAACCAGGTTAGATGATGACTAATAGACATTTTAATCACAAAATCTTAAAACGAGTTCAATGAGATAAAGATGTTGATTTAAAAGAGAGAGGGAGAAGAGAAAAAGATTGAATCTCAGCATTTTCAAAGACTCTTATGATGAATGCTGAAGATGTTTGACCCAGGTCACCAAGTTGAGTGGAACTCAAGGAAGTCAGCCAAGGAGGGTGGGTAATTAAACAAAGACTGGAGTAGAACAGCATACTAATGTATACCTGCTGGTCAGTGTTCATAAGTGGCAGTTCCACAAGGGGAACTCATATAACCTGTCTTGTTGCTACCAACTTGTGGTCATTGGATCTGCACCAGCAGACTCAGCAAGTCTCTGTAAAAGAAACTACTTCAATGGAAGAGAAATAATTTCTCTCTAATTTATGATATTCATCTCTTTCAGTAATTTGTTTGCTAATATGCCAGCAATCGATAGACAACAGTGAAGAAGAAATTTGTTTTCAAAAGCACTCTTCATTAAATCACACTGGCCTCCCATCACAACTGTATTTTGCTTCTTTATTCAATAGTACTTTCATGTCCCATGTGTGCAACTCTCATTATTGCAGATCATTTTCCTTAGGATGTGTGATTTAATTTTAATGCCTGAATCTAAATCAAAATCTTCTGCTACTTAGAGGCTCTCTGGTGTAATAAGAAAGCACAGATTATTTTGTCTTGCTGCTTGTGAATGCTTTGCACTGTTTTTAAATTGTAATAAAATTCAATATGAACAAAAGGACATTAGAGGTATGTATAAAGCTGGCATTCCTTAGATAAATACACAACGTTATCCCTTTTTGAAAAAGTACCATTTCCTTTGGGTGCTTTCTAATTTTTGGTTGATATATTTCTGCTATTGTGTTTGGGCAGCTCATTTAAAAATGTAATATATAATTAAGAAATATAGGGAAATAGCCATTTATAGTAGTTTAACTTGTAGTCATGTTAGGTTTTCAAGATGTACAGAGATATATTTCAGATGGATAGTTATTCTTCAAATTTTTCAAAGACTAACAGAATATGGCATTTAAAATGTTTTAATAACTTAGGACTTTTCATGAAATTAGACACATCTGCTACTGGCAGCATCAATTACTTCAAGAAGAAAATGGCATCGAAGAGGCTTCTTATTGAGTTCATTCACCATTTCAGCAAGTAATTGCTCTTGACTGGACTGCTTGACATTATGTTGTATAAACTGGACATGCGGGACCCACAAAAAAAAAAATGAAGGTTGAAATTGCCTAAAGGTGAGACAGTCCCTCAGGATTCCTGCTTCATGAAAGAGTCTGCCAGACATTGGGCAGGGCACAGAAGAAAGTTGCTGATAAACTGCCAATATAGGCAGAACTGTCTTTGAAATTTCCTGCTTCATGAAATAGTCCGCCAGATACTATGGGCCTGTGTACTAAATATGGATTCCCCAGTGTTGCCGAGGAACTTTGAGTGACTGTCCAGGCAGTGAGATGTCTCTGTCAACTCTAGAGTTTTGGAAGTTGCTTGCAATGCACTTCCTATTTACTCAGGAAATATTATATCCTTATGGAGTCTTTGATAGAATTGAAGAATAGATAATTATAATTATTGTTTTCCTTATTATAATAAAAGATAAAATAGATATAAATATTGTAACTGTAACTCTTGCTTGAGACTTGTTTGTTTTATGTAAATTTACTATGTTAAAATTTAAAAACTTCCTTTTTACTTAGACAGAAAAGGGAGGTGATGTGGGATTCTCCTTGTTATGCTGTGAATGTGTTTTGTTAACGAATAAAGCTGCTTTGGTCCTATAGTAGGACAGAATAGAGCTAGGCAGGAAAACTAAGCTGAATGCTGGAGAAAGTAGGTGGAGTCAGACACACACCACATATCTGAAAGATGAGATCCACCAGCTAAACCTTATGGGTAAACCACGAGTCTTGTGGTAAAATATAAAATAATAAAAATTGGTTAATATAAGATATAAGAGTTAGTTAGTAATACACTTAAGTGATTGGCCAAGCAGTGTTTTAATTAATAGAGTTTCTGTGTGGTTTTTTGGGTCTGGGTAGCCAGGAATGAACAAGTAGGCTCCTACAACAAACATACTTAAATCTCCTAGATTTGGTTCACTTCCAAGTGATTAGAAGGACCACTGCATTAGGAAAGAAATTAGGCCTTTGAGAAGCTAGAAATAATATCAATTTCAAAACAAGTATTTTGTGAAAGAATTTCCAACTCAAATATTTGTTATCCAAGACCTTGGGAGTTTAAAAGAAAATTTTGCATGCAACTCTTAAAAAAAAAAAAAAAAACCTGTGTTTTTATCATATATCTAAAGTTGAGTTTCTCAGTCTTCCTAATGATGTGACCCTTTAGTACCGTTCCTTATGTTGTGGCGATTCTCAACCCCCCCCAAAAAAAATGTTTTTGTTACTACTTCATAACTCTAATTTTGCTACTGTTATTGATCATAATGTAAATATCTGTTATGTGGGATAACTGATGTGGGACCCCTATTAAATGGCCCTTTATCTCCCAAAGGGATCAAAGCCCAGAGTTTGAGAACCATTGTTTAATCCTAGACTCTATAAAGTCTAGGATTAAAATAAAATTAAATAAACACAAGACAATTATACTATATTTCAGTAAGGGACAATCAGATAACTTTTGTTTGATTTAGCTTTAATTCCCTCAAATAAAAAAAAATGGTTAATGTTCTACAGCTATGACATAATGAGTAACTCATTGTGTAATAGCTATGGACTTGTGCTTTGCTGTTCAGTTATCAAAGGAAGAAGCAGCTGTTGGTATCAGGAAGACAAACATGGAACTGGCAGAGAAGACCACAGTGTCCAAGTCCATTTTCTAGAGTCACAGCACATAATAAAATACTTCATTGTGATGTTTTAATTATTTTAATATAGATCTTGAGTACTGTAATGGACATTGAATTTTTACTGCCAATTGAACATTTATTCACAGTTCATTCAATTTTTCTCAATTACTGAGGCTTGCTACAGAGCAAATTCAATATTATACTCAATGAAAGCTTAAACAGAAATATTCTAACTGTTGATTCATTTATAATTTGAGTTAGAGACACTAATGTTATCTCTTAACAGTAAGTTTTGCTCAATATAACACAAAACTACTGATAGTTGATGAAAATCATCCACAAAGTAAGTAGGTAAACATGGCTTCAGAGTCATCGGAATCACTGGCCATTCCTGTCCCCGTGACTCTTGAATACTCAATCACACTGTATCCCTGAGTCCTTATCAGAAGTGGTATCACATAAAATTCTTCTTAACAAACTGTATAAATTTTACAGCTTGTAATGAGTTCACTGGAAGGACACTTTCCTATCCACTTAGCTCATCTAACGCTTTGGGGCAAGGGGTGAGAGCCTTGAACTCTTCGTGTTTTATTTTCGCTAGTTTTTGTCAGAGCTTTCAGAAGACATCATATCTGTTAGGTAACACCTTGTCCACGATCTGTATGCTGTTTGTGCACAAGGCTCAAAACTGTCATTTCTCATCATGGGGCATGGATTTTAATGCTTGTCTAATTTGGGCAAAAGATGCAGAACTCTTAGCTCTGTTAGACTGTATGCTGACCTGTGTTTGAACTTCCTCCCATCTGCTACCACGTTTGTATTCACATTGTTTTGTTATACCATTTGGATGATGCAATTTCAAATTATAGTTTCCCTTAGTTATGATAAAAGGTAAAATAGATGTAAATATTGTAACTATAATTCTTGTTTAATACCTGTTTTGTTATATGTAATTTTACTCTGTTAAAGTTAAAATCTTCCTTTTTATTTAGACAGAAAAAGGGAAGTGATTGGGGATTCACCTCTGTATGCTGTGAATATCATTGGTTAATAAAGAAACTCTTTTGGTTTGTAATAGGGCAGAATAGAGCTGGCAGGAAAATTAAACTGAGTACTAGGAGAAAGAAGAGTCAGTGAGATGCCATGTAGCAGCCAGAGAAGAAAGATGTAAGCTGCCAGTTAGAACCTTGCTGGTAGACCACGAGCTCATGGTGATGCACAAATTAATAGAATTAAGTTAATTTAAGATTTAAGACATAGTTAGAAAGATGCTTAATCTATTGGCCAAACAGTATTGCAATTAATATAGTTTCTGTGTGGTTATTTCATGTCTGAGAGAGTGGGAAACAAGCAAGCAGCCTCCATATACAAGTTCTAGGTGATCCACAACCTTTTTTTAATCTCTTTGTGTACCACACATGTATGTGGTACATACACTGTGCCAGGGTTCTGGCATAAAGTTACACCACACTACTGAGTTGGTTCTGAGTGTTTATAGTACACTTGGGAATGTGTGGAAAATGGATCAGAGTTATTAAGCAACAATTGTGGCTATTATTCACTATGGTTGCAGTTGTGGTCAGGAGAACATATCCTATATGAATTTTGTTATTAAGCTTTGGATTCCATATTTAGCAGTTCCTGGTTAGTACAAGGTGCAGCTGGAACATTATTCTAAATTTCTCCACTTTGTATATTCTGTCTATTGTGATCTAGTTCATGGTTACCTTCTGATGCTGATTATGAAAAAGAAGGATGTTATTAATTTCTCAAGAGGAATCAATATATTCTCATAGAGAAATTATTATTTTAGAATTAGGTAAAATGTGTTAATTCATAACATTCAAATCAATGTGAAAAGGTACATGCTCACACATTGACAAGGCTTCATCATTGCATATATCAGGGCTATGTTGCTACTGGCGCTATTTCCCAACCATGCCTTCCTCTGGATATCAAGATGTCCAGAGCATGAATTGCATACTTCAGTGATAACACAGGGATTTCATATTATAACATATTTTAAACTAATAAACAAAACTGAACGGTCAATTTGAATAAACTACCTTGATAGACAGCACAAGTCTTTATTTAGGGACTTGTTTCTCATTGAATCCGCGCTTTCCAATATCAAATTCCACATTAGACAGTAGAAGCTTCACCTTTCATTCATTGATGGACTATTTTCACGTTAGTCGGTGCACACAGCAGCCCCAAGACTTATTATTAATTTTCAAAATAATCAGTGTTTGATGTTTGTGGCATAAACATAATATTTTTATAGATGATTTAAAAAATGAATTGCTAAAACAGCAGTAGTAATGCGTGAAATATATTAATACTATATCTCCTATTGAAATAATATTACCATTAAAAACACTCAAAGAAGACATTACATTGGGAAGAAAACATGAGAAGGCACAGAATTTATTCAATGACTAAAATTTATATGGGACATTTGCATTTTAAAGGTTAAGTGAACACAGGTAATATAGGTAATAGAAAATGAAGTCATTAATTCGATCAGAATGAATGAAATGAGTTTGTAAAAGATTTTTAAACATTTCTTTAGAGCATCATACCATAAAATTATCTTCTCAGTAAACAATGACAAAGAATGGTAGGGACGTACCTTCATAGTCAAGAGCATTTTCTGCTCTTGCAAAGGACCCAGATTTCATTCTCAGAATCCACATGGTGGCTGGAAGTTCTTTTTAATGCTTGCTCAAGGGGATTCAGTGACATGTTCTCTCCTTCCCACTACATTCAGAGATGTAATGCATACACATATAGTTTGTTATAGCTTGTTTATTTATATACATAAAGAGATAAAATCTTAAAATATAAAAATATGGGGGCTGGAGAGATGGCTCAGTGGTTAAGAGCATTGCCTGCTCTTCCAAAGGTCCTGAGTTCAATTCCCGGCAACCACATGGTGGCTCACAACCATCTGTAATGATGTCTGGCGCCCTCTTCTGGCCTGCAGACATACACACAGACAGAATATTGTATAATAAATAAATAAATATTTTAAAAAAACTATAAAAATATAATGGCAATTAATTGTTAGAAACCATGTCTATGACTAAAAGTATGTTACAAAACACCATTTGAGATTGAGCCGTTTCCTCTGAAATAAATCCAAAGAGCTAGTTCAGACTTCCTCACCACCCATTGACTGCTATGGTCCCTCATCTTTCACTGTGTTACCTGGTGTGGTCTTTACAAGTCTATGTAAGCAAGCATACTGTTGAGAAAGAATTCTGAAAATATTGTGGAATACCCCAAATTTGTAGGAGATGATAATGCCAGATTCCAAGTATGTTTACTCTTAAAAAAATATGGCTTTAGGGGGTGGGGAGACAGAGATAAGAGTGCAGAGGTGGGTGAGCTGTTAATAGCAAGTACTGCTCTTACAGAGGCCAGAGTTTAGCTCCCAGAACCCATACTGGGAGGCAAAAAAATCCATCCGTGACTCCAGCTCATGGGGTTCTGATGCCTCTGTCATGTGTGAATCTGCACTCACATGAACATGCCCTCAAACACATATGCATCACACATACATAATTAAAAGTATATACAGCATAAAAACATTGATCAATGCCTACTTGAGTGATGTGATATTTTAAAAATCTATCGACTATTAAACAACAGAATTAGGAATCTCTCTTTGTCTCTAAATCTTAGAGAAATGAGAAATGTTTTCATTACCATGAAGATATTTGTTATGACGAGGATGTGAAACCGGTAGAGGAAAAGAAGCAGAGTGTGAAAAAGTCTAATTGGGCTGTTGAAATCTAAGACTTTTTAAATAATTGCTTGAATAAGCAATATTTCCATGCTCTATTTCTATGCATGTAATGTTTTGTGTGAGACACAGTATTCATCATTCTATATAACACGTTTTGATTACCATACCACAGGTCCCTCTATCATTAACAGTCCCATACTTACCTTAACCTTAGAATAAACACTTGCTTTCCCAAGCTCATCAGTAGATTTATGTCTAACAGGTACATTTTCCCCAACTCTTTAAGTCCTGATTTCCCTCTCTACCCATCAGTATTTTCCTAGTCAACTATTATAAATGTTCTTATAGATTATCCTTTTTCTTTTTCACTCTGTTGTAATTCCTTGTTATTGCCAAGCCTGGTTAAATAAATTTTCCTTTTCTTTGCTGGAAGCCATATTCTGCACACTCTCCTGTTTTTAATTTGATTTCCTTCTTCCTTTCCCCCTTTCCTCTATCCTTCCTCACTTCCTTCCTTTCTTTCTTCTTATCTTTATATCAGCATCTTTCTAGACTGTCCAGGCTGTTCTCAAAGATAGAACCTTTTTACCTTCATCTCCTGAGTGTTGGGATCGTGAGCATTTGTTACCATTCCTGGTCTCTACAGAATGATAGCATAGTAAGACTGAGGTGCAAGCTCCATTCAGTAAATCATACAGTAGACAAAGAGGAATTTTTCATTTTAGAGTATTACATCTCAAAATATTTCAGCTGTTAGCATCTTAAGTACCATGAAGAACCTAATAACTTACAAGTTTATAAAACTCATGCAGTATATACAGACATATCATAAATATTAACGCAGTAACACTCATCAGTCAGTAGATATATTTTTTAAGCTTCATTATTTACCCACTCTTGTTCATTTTAATTTTTAAATATCAATGAAAAGCAACATTAAACATGCCAAATGACAAACACTGGAGAGCACACATAGTGAAGAAAAGTAATAGATCATATATGCTAATGTGTTTAAATTTTGTTAACAAGCTTTCAACATGTTTTCTTTGGATGTTTGCCAAAATTTCAATTAAGAGAAAAATGCCTCAAATATGAAGAAAATATATAATCTGCTACCATGTTCATCTAAAACGATCACTCTACATAACAATTCTTAATCCAATGCAGGCTCTATGACAGCGTTCTACAAATTACTTTATAAATGTCTTTAATATTGGTATCCAATTGCCTATTCTTTAGAGGATTTCTTCCTGCTACAGCTCATCTGGGCAGAACAGATGTCCCTAAAGCCTTAGCCTTACTCTTAGGCAGCACATACAGATGAGTTGAAAAGTTCAGGATAGGACCTGAAGCAATTGGTGACACAAATGGCAGGGAAAGCATTTCATTAGCTTGGAGAAGAAAGTCACCTTTTGTTGAGCGGATTGATGCCACAGCAGAAATAATATAACTTGAAAGAGAGTTCTTTTTAATTTTTTTCTTGTATACCAAAGTTGCTTTTAAAAAGATACACACACACACATAATGTAAATATGTAAGAATGCGTATGTAGAGAATATATAAATATTCTAATAAATATTTTAGTAGTAGAAATATAAGATTTTGTTTTAAACATTTATGGATTTAAATGATATATGATTTTAATATCAAAATAGTGGATAATATATATTAGTATCTATACACACAGAGTAACTATTCTTATTTCCTACTGATGACATTTTTACAAGTGCATAATCTAAATAAAGAAGCAATAGGATACTTTAGGGAAATCTCTTAAACATCATTTAGAAATATATATTTCAAAGTTACCCATGAAGTTATATATACGTTTTTAAAAGACTTTGTTGTCTGATCTACATGAATTAATCAGTATTTGGTCCAGGGTGTCAGATACTGTTGGATTGTTATTGTTGTGGATCATTGTGGGAACACAGACAGAGTACAAGGAATAAAATGACCACAACAACGTCTTGCTATCTATTAAGGTAGGCGGAGGGATGGTGAAGCCCAGGTGGGTTCAACTCCACACAAATACTGCAAACAACCCTTGACTACGGAGAGCTGGAAAAAAAAGTCTTTCCCAGAAAAGAGCATACCAAGTGATTGATAATGCAAAATGATCAGATCTGAAAACGTACATACAAGTAGCACTATAGAGACAGAACAGTATATTTATGCATTTAGAACTATAGCAGCAAAATTATTTATAAAGATTTCATCCTGATGATGTCTAGAAGAGTTCTGCAGTGATACCCATTTAATTTCTATGAATATACTGAGAGACAACAGTAAGAACGTATAAATACCCAATAGCAAAACAACACAACATAAGCCCAGGTAGCCAACTCAGAATCCTACTGTGCATTACCTGGTGATCCTTAACCACTCAGCCAAATGAAAACCTGTCCAATCACAAGAATGGTCTTTTTTGAGCACTGGAAAACCACAACGCTGCCTAGGAAATCTTAAGAAAAAAAGCAATTTGGTTAGGAGTTGAAAAAGGATCTCACCTATCTCATTCTGGACTTAAACTTCAATGTAGCAAATGGTAATCTTGAACTTTTCATTCTACTGTCTCCACTTCCCATTTGTTAGAATTACCAGAGTATGTCACTGCTCATTGCTAGTAATTAAGACCACACACAAACACACACACATGTACATGCATGCACTCAAGCACACACACACACACGTGATTAATTAGTGAAACACTGAAAGCTTTTTAACTGAAAAATTCATTGACTTATTCCTTCACCTTCTTTTCTCTCTTCTTACCTCATCATAAATAAACACAAAGTCTGTGATCTACCAAAAGAATATGTCTTTCAAGATAACAAATATTTCATGAGAAATCAAATAGTTATGCAGGGGGATGTGCAAAACACTGAGAGTGATGATACTTCTTGACTTTGTCCCTGAAAATATGGATATGGATTTGACATCAGCTCTCAAGAGAAAGTAGGTGTGCAGATAGATCTGAAGTCTACCACATTATGAAAGCTATGCATTTGAGAGATCCATCCCCTTTTGGCAGTCACAATGAGAGCAAAAGACAATTGTGTGGAAATGGAGAACAAAAGAAGCAATATTCCTGACAAGAAAAATGTGCATGACTGGTGACAATGTTGATAAATCTTGAATCAATTAGTCACTTTAGAATGGACAGTTAAAGTAATTTAGTAACTCTATCTTAATTGCATTTGAAATACAATTCCTTTTTCAAATAATTCATTGGAGCAAGTATCATGTGCTATTTTAGTACATTCCATAAGTCACATTAGAATGCTCACAAAAGTGTAGAACTGTGTTCCCTGCTTAATATTTGTACTGGTTGATATATCAAAACTTGGATTAAAATTTGAAATAATTGCAAAAGCTAAGTTTTCCAGTGAATGCTTGGAAAGTGAAGGTGAAAATTGGTAGTTTCACACATCCCTAAGCACTGTGCCTTTGTCTGTGTAAAAAGACAGGAGACAGGTTCTTGCTACTTGATTATCTCTCATCTGCATTTTCCCTGTGAACACCCTGCAGTAATCTGTATAACTAAAAGGTTTTCCATTACACATAATTTTAAGGAGAACAAATAATATGCAATCATATACAATGTGAGAAAAATTACGACCATCTCATCTCCAGATAAATTCACATTTAGCCTCAATTTACTCCCAGAAAGCCTAGGACAGATTGATCCACAGCAGTGATCTGAGGGTGAGAGGGTAGAAGGGGGGTAGCTGTCTTGCTTCAATAGGAATAGAAATATGCATTCATCGACAGTATACTTTTCCCTCAACAGTATGAAGCTAGCTGGGTGTGGAGGCACAGATCCAAGGTCATAGGGACTATCTTCATTACCCTGTATATTTTATCTCCGACTTTATCGTACTGCATGAATCTGTAGATTTTTTGCTTCCATTTCTCCAGAAATATGCACGAATATAAAAGGTGAGCCATTTGTAGGAAGCTGAGTGTTTTAGAAAAGAAGGTTGGAGTGTAAGGAAGAAGTATGTAGACAACTTGAAGTATAAAAAAAATGGTAGTATGCTGAAGGTAAAGAAACTAAACTACTGATTACTGTGCCATTAAAAATGTTCTTTATTCTTACTTTTATAATATCTATACTCTATCACTGGGAGAAATATTCTCATCTTCAAGCTCACTGCTTTTTCTTTTCTTTTCTTTCACTCTTCTGAGAATACTGAGTCATCACCGAAACCTCTCTATGGAGGGGATGACCTGTAGAAAGAATGGGTAGAGGATGGATCCTGATGTACCCCCAGCCATGTGGCTCTGGTGTAAGCCAAAGCTCTCCTTTCTTAGGGTAATATGATTTGGGAATACCTTTGTGATTTCTGGCTTTGAGTCCTCCTTCACTCATCTCTCACAAGGTGTCAAAGACACAGTAAGAGTGACTTACTAGTTTACTATCAATAAAGCAAAGACCATGAGGTAGATCTTTCATATTCTAACATGATTTATTTTTAGGAAATCAGAGGCTTTTGATAATTTCCAACCTACAATATTCCAGAATAATCAATAATAACATACTGATTCTCTGCTTTATGGTAACCTCTATCTGAGGCACTCTAAAAAATAATAAACATGGAATTATGACATCATAATTTCATTATCATTTATGCCCTGGCACTGCTTAAGCATGCATGGGTTGCCCTTTTGTGGAGATTGCCCAGTTGTTCCTTTCCTGGGCAGTCCGAGATGCTTGTTTTTGTCATAACCAAGGTTCCACAGTCTTAGTTTATGCTGTCTACCCAGGGTTTTGGGGGGGCCTTCTTCTTCATCTTATCCCATGCACGAAATAAGGTGATAACTCTGGCATGCTGGATCTAAAATTCTAATGAATGATCATTCATAATTTAAGTCTATTTTTCAGGCATGGATTTACATCATTTTAAAAAATAATAAAAGCTATACCGATGACCCTGCTTCCAGCTTGTGCTTTCTATAGTCAAGATTCTTACAATTTGGGACTCAGCATGGGCAAGTCTTAAGCTACTCTGGATGTGATGTGAGAAAGAATCCCACTGTTCAGGAGCGAGGGCCTGTCAGAACAGAGCCAACATTCCTCCATCTCATTTTGTGCAATATGATTTAGAGCTGTGGAAGAAAGAACCAACTATCTTTTCTCTCTCTCTTTTATCAAAGAACTCAGAATTTTCTTGTAATTTTTATTTTTTTTCTTTTTGGATCCCCAAAAGTATTGGGTAGAATATCTACTGCTGTTACCTTCTTCTCCTGATCAAAGTTTCATTTTTATAGTCACTGCCTAACAAGGGTGGCACTCGCCAGAACTGCAGTTCAGAAGCAGGACTCCATTTTATTTCAGCTAACACTTACACACTGTGAAGGATTCACGTTCACCTTAATGGTTCAGATATCTGTGAGCTAATCTCACTGTTCTCAGATGTTCTGTTATCTCAGTGAAGTTTGGGCTGCTGAGCTGTTTAATTTTAGTGTTAGCAAATGGGTCACCAAGAACCTTAAACCTCCACAAACCAAGATTTCCAACAGCATGATAAGAGCTGGACAGGTGTCAATGGTGGATGTGCACAGGAAGGAACCAGCACATTTTAAAAACTTACTCTGAATGTGAGGTCAGGAGACATGAGCTCTGCAGTGCACCAAGAGTGTTTAGGAATTTGGACAAATGGTTCAGCTTCTAGACTTTTCATTCTTAGCTCCCAAGGACTGCTCAGATGGTGGATAAAGGCAGAGTCCACTGTGGTGTTAATAGTTACTGCTTATATTGTAGGCAGGTTTTCTAGCTATCCCTTGGTTTTTTATCATTTTGCTTATATTTATTTATTTATTTGAGACAGGGGCTCATCCCATCAAAAGATGGTTTCACAATTTCTCTGCAATCAAGGATGACTCTGAGATCCTATTGCAACTACCTCCATGCTCTGAGTATTTGAATTAAAGACACTCATCTCACACACAATTTACTAGGGATGTTTAAAACAAGCATTTTAAAACTATCTTGGACTTCATAATTTAATTGAAATGATCTCTGCCATATTTGCTTTGGGGAGCCGATGTGTTCAGCTGCTTAAGAATAATGTTCTCTGATACATGATCTCAAAACATTTGAAAGTGTGCAAAGATTTGTTAACTGAATTAGTAGTTTCTTACAAGTCAGGAAGCTGTCATGTCACAAACTGCTAAACAAGTTGAAATATCGTAGAATTAAATATGGAGAAAACATAATGGCATGAAGAAATTGCCAGCAATCTATCAAGCTGATAAAGCCTAGCCAAACTATCTTTTAATTATTCTTATGTTAAGCAAAACTTGTATTTTAAAAAATTGGGGGATGTTATAGGATACAACACTTTCTAGGCAGTTTTGCACAATGCTTCTTTGGAACCAAGGGATGTTTCTCTGAAAAGTGTTTGAGTTCAGTTTTCCCACAGAAGTAAGGTTTTATCTTGACACATTAGACGCATACACAATTTTAAATGGAAATTGTATTTTGTGGTGATATTTTGGGAAGTAATATCAAAAATATAATGAAAATTCTGATATTAATTGTTTTCTAAGGGAAGATATTTAGTTGTTGCTAATGTTAAAACTCTGAAGGGTCACATTTCCTGAAACAATATCTGAGCATCCACTCATTTATTCCCTAAACATATGAATCTATAATTAAAACCTCATGCAGTAATTTTGTTGTTTTTGTATGTGTATGTAGTAATATATTCAAAGATTACTGAAATATTTACTCTTCTATAACACTTACAAGTTATTTTACTTTTCTTCAAATAAATAGTAATTATTCTCATAAATAAATCAACTGTCTGCAGTTAACATTTGTTTTTAAATTGTTCTAGTGATGTTTCATGTTGAAGTGCTTATTGAGCATGGAATAAAAGAATAGAATCTGTGAGTGGCAATTCTTTTTAAAAGTGCAGTATGATGAAGCCAATTAAATAGAAATGAGCTTTCTCTACATGATATTGATAGGAGATGGTTTTGAAATGGTATCAGCAATTTCGGTACCACTGGCAATAGACTCACTTTTATTTTATTAAAACAAATGATAATTATACTTGGATATTTAAGCTATTAGATTTTATTTCTACAAATGCTTTAATTCCTCAGTGACCGACCTATATTCTGCAGCTCAGATGATTGAGAAGACCAATAAAGATTATTAACAACCCTTAAGAGTCAGCGACTCTCATTTTAAAATGGTCCTAAATAGTATTCAGAGTTCTTGAATGCTTGAGTAGGAATTTTTTTAGGACTGTCCACCACATAAAGATTTCTCTTTTCTGTTGAACTTATTGTTTTACCCACACAAACATATCATAAGAGCCTTAACTGCTTCTTTGTAATGACATTGGCTGTGGAAAATCATAGGCCTTGGCAGCACATCCGGCAGCTTAACAGTTCCAACATTGCTTCTATAAATTACACAAAGGAAGACTAGTTTTCTTCTCATTATGTGTCTCTCTAGGTGCAGTGTGGAAAAAAAAAAAAGAAGAAGAAAAAGAAAAAAAGAAAAAGAAAAAAAAATTTTATTCTGCCCTTTCCTAATTGTCCCTGAAGCAAATGTTAATATTTTATACAATTTTTCTTAACCAATAATTGGAAATAAAGACAAAATAATTTACTGTTTCAAGATTCCTCAGTGTTAAGTAATTAAACCAGCATCAGGCATGGAGCACAGGACAATGGCAAACTTTCAGATGAATTAATTTGATGGAAGACCAGCTGAATAATTGTAGTCCAATTACAGGCAGTTTAGTGCCATCATCACCTTCATATATAATTAAATTCAATTGGTTGATACAGCTTCTATTTTTATGAGGGCACTTCCCAGCTTTCTGTACCCCACTGTGACTTTGGATCCAGTCCAATCAATTATTAGTCATTTTCTTTCAAATGGAAATGCTGTGGATTAGTCTTTTCCTCGACCATGCTCAAGCTTCAGAAATCTCTCGTAAACTGTGTTATATTTGAGTCTTTTTGGTGCACATAGTTGAATGTTCATGTAGACTGTAAGGTAATGAGATGAGTAACAGGAGATCACGGCTATAGGAGTTAGAAATCTGTCTGAAATGCTATCCAAATCACTGCATTTACAAATGGATTATGCCCTTTGGGAGAGGAACAATATGGGTTTTGGTTTTCTGTTTTAGAAATTTTCTTCAAGGAATCATGTATTATTATTACTCTATAGTTTGAATTATTTTTCAAGAAAGAGACACTTTCCTGTAGTTGTACTGCAGTTTCGTAAACACATACCATGTTGTGGCATAATTGGTAATGTAGACCTATACATAAAATATAAACACATACTATGACTTAAAGATATGTCATGAAGTTTTGACATCTGTATATATATTTCTATGTTCAATAATACAGATGTATCATTCTTGAACAAAAATCAATAAAATTTTGAGATTCTATATTTTATTGATATTTAATTGTGTTATAAGTTTGTTTTCTTTTTTGCTTCCATTTCTTTTTTTATTTTTTTAAAACAATCTTTTTTTTATTTTACATACCAATCCTAGTTCCCTCTCCCTCCCCTCCCCCTGATCCCCTCACCTTCCCCCCACCCCACTCCTCAGAGAGGGTGTGGTCTGCCTTGGGGAGTAAACAAAGTCTGCCACATCACAGTGAGACAAGGCCAAGGGCCTACCCCCTATATCTAGGCTGAGCAAGGAATCTCTCCACAGGGAATGAGCCCCTGAAAGTTAGTTCATTCTCTGGGGATAGATACTGATCCCATAGGCAGTGGCCCACAAACTGCACATGCCACACAACCCACATTCGGGGTCTAGTTTATTTCTATGAGGTCTCCTAACTGTCAGTCCAGAGACTGAGCTCCCACTAGCTCAGGTCAGCTGTTTCTGTGGGTTTCCCTATCATGGTCTTCACCCCTTTGCTTATGTTACAAGTTGAATTTGGTTGTTTCTTTAGAAAAAAATGATCATGATGAAAATAGGTAATAAGTTTTTACAATAGGAAATATTTGGGGGACAATACATTAATATGTTTTTTCTAATGTAATTTTCTAAATGGATATAATGCGCTAGGTAAGACTATATTATGTATAAATTGTATTATGAATCACAGCTGGCTAAAAAGCACTGACCTATAAGCCTATTTTGACCTTGCTACCATCAGGATATTTGTCCCTTGATATTCTTAATCCTAGCAATAGTTTGCCAGTGGCAAAGTAGATTTTAACAGTTTCAGGATGATACATGTAATAATTCCCAAATTTCACTGAAGAGACAAAATTACTTGCATTTCCATCTAGCTAGAGAGAGAGTCATCCTTCACAAAAATTAGAGAAGCCAGAAAATGGACTCAGCTATATTAAAAGAAAGAGATTATTTCTCCTGACCAATATGGATCACTGATGTTAAAGTATTTCATTTATACCTGGTCTAAATTCATTATGTGTTTCTTTAGCTCACTTTTCTGAGAAAATTCTAATTTAGACATGGCAAATCTTTAACAAAGTGGTAAAAGTTTTCAGAGACAAAAATACAGAATACTAGCTTAATAATTAGCATCAAGCTCCAAGATGATAGAGACAATTTTACATTAAAGCTTCTCAGTGAAAAGTACAAAGATGGAAGCGAACTAGGAGAATCACACACACACACACACACACACACACACACACAAACTCTAATCTCTCCTCTTAACTTAGCCTTAGTAGCCCTTTCGGTAAAACACAAGCTTCAGAATTTAAGATGCCGACTTCTGAAGACATTTCAAAGTATTTTTAATAAAGCTCAGAAACTATGTGGACATTACTCTTCCACTTGAAATCCTGTACCATGTGACTCTGGGTAAGAAGATTATGGATTATCTAGAAAAGCGTGTGTAAAGAATGAAGCATTAACAAAAGAAAAGATTAACTTTGGCCAAATATTTAATAAAATGTTTTAATTCAGTCTTTCTTGAATTATAAAGATTTTCTTTCCTATATTTACATAGTTTGGCACCCCAAAAGTATTAGAATGGTTCTATTTAAATACAGTTATTTTAAAGAGCAGGAATTTGAACTTTGAAAGGTTAATGGTTACATAATTGTTTGATTACAAAACTTAGCCTCATAATCAAATATTAAAAGAAATTGTTAATTCTTCTTTATGATGTGCAATTGCAAATTTTATAATCTTTTATGCTTTATTTCAATTTCACTTGGTAAGATATAATATTAACATATCTGGTCAAATTACAAGTAGTCCAAAATGTAATTTTGATAAAATTGTTAGAATAACTGGAATACTTCATTTTGCAAATATTTGGTCAAAATTTCTAAATCTTGTTTTATGGAAAAATTGGAAAATAATAAAAATGACAAAAATAGAATATATTTGAAAGCAAAAATTTTTATGGAGTCAGATAATAATGATGTTTTTCTCATTTCTACAATAGTTGCCCTTCTTCTCTCCCTGTAAGAAGCAATGATAAAAGATGGTTAGTGGTTTAGGCATATTGGACAAACACCATTTAATCTCAACAAATATAAAATAACAGTTGGGTTTCTGTGCATCAGAAAATGCCCAAGATTCATGATTCCAGGAAGCATAATCTAGGCAGTCAGTTTGTACCCATAGTCCTCAGGGCCCTCCTTCCAGATTATGCAAAAAGAGCTGTGCAACAGAGCAACCTCTGTCCTTTCTGGGAACAGAAAAAGCTTCCCAGTAGCTATGCATGAAGAGAATTATAATGTGTGCCACTTTCTTCAACTTCTCTAAAACATAGTTTGACCAGGAGAGCCAGAGCCCCATCCACAGACATTCTTCTCTGCATACAGTACAACAAAAGCCTGTGTTTGCTGGTAGTATCCGTTTAACACTTTGCGCAGAGGCTGGACTTCCTGGGCAGAGAAGTGCATCAATAACCCAGTGGGAAGTGGCAGAGACAGAAGGTAAACATAGGTCAGGCCAGGAAAGCCTGGTAGGGGGTGGAACTCACTGCCTGAGACATAATGCAGAGCCGGACATCAGAGGGCTTCATCCTTCCTTTCAACCTGAATTCTCAGTTATTAACTGAGGCATAACATCATATAGTGAAAACAAAGGAGCTCGGCCACTTCTCAGCTGCCCCGCAGATGGCATCTAAAATGCACACAGGGTTCCTGTGAGAATCCTGCTTTGGTCATTATGTTGGAAGACTCATTCAGCTGGGGAGAAAGGAGCACATTAATGCACTGGCTTAAGTGAACAGATTCAGTCATGTACACCATAGGCCTGCACCATTCTCTGTCATAATTTATTAGATTCCTTGAAAATACCATTCATGCAAGACTTTCCAAATTCTGGTGTGACTTTTCTCTCCAGAGCTGGCAAAAGCATCTAATACTCTGTCGTCATTCCCTGTATATCAAGGCTTCTATTTCTTTTTTTTTTTTTTTTTTTTTTATTATATATTTTTTTTTATTCTTTTTTAATTAAAATTTCCAACTGCTCCCCGTTTCCCATTTCCCTCCCCTCCTCCCACACATTGCCCCCTCCCCCCTCTCCCCTCCCCTATCCCCACTCCTCTTCTCCTCCCCCCAGTCCATTCCCCCTCCCTCTCGCTACTGAAGAGCAGTCCAAATTCCCTGCCCTACAGGAAGACCAAGGTCCTCCCACTTCCATCCAGGCCCAGGAAGGTGAGCATCAAAACAGGCTAAGCTCCCACAAAGCCAGTTCATGTATTAGGATCGAAACCTAGTGCCATTGTCCTTGGCTTCTCATCAGCCTTCATTGTCCGCCATGTTCAGAGAGTCCAGTTTCAACCCATGCTTATTCAGTCCCAGTCCAGCTGGCCTTGGAGAGCTCCCAATAGATCAGTTCCACTGTCACTGTGGGTGGGTGCCCGCCTCGTGGTCCTGATTTCCTTGCTCATGTTCTCCCTCCTTCTGCTCTTCATTTGGACCTTAAGAGCTCAGACGGTTGATCCAAATTGGGTCTCTGTCTCTCTCTCGATCCATCGCCAGATGAAAGTTCCTGTGCCATTCTCCTTGGCCTCTCGTCAGCTCTATTTCTTTACAGCTGAACAGGAATCATTACTTTTTACTTCCACTGGCTTGAGTGGAATATAATGCTAACACTGAGTCCAAAATATATGGCCTTGTTGTTCTTGTTCGGTAACTGTAAAATCAATGGAGGTCAGAAACTGGAAACAGCAAGTCCATAGCTGCAATGAACTTCCATAATGTCAGCTGGCCTCGGGCTTAGAGTTATTTTGGAGAGTATTCTAGTAACCGTTCTGCATTTTTGCTTAGCCAGAATAGCAGCAGCAAAGCACTCTGGGCATTTGTAACTACTCTAGGTATTTGTGTTGCAGAAAACAGGAAACATGGCAAGTTTCTACAAAGCACTATTATCTACAAAGCACTTTTTCATTAGATCAACTGAGAACTTCTTCCTGTGCAAAAATTATTTAAAGCGCAGAAAGTTTCCCTGTCTCTTTATATTTCAATTTTTTTATATTTCTTTATATTTCAGTGGTGTGTGTGTGTGTGTAGGTTAACAGTTAACAGCACACATTCTTAACTTCTGTGTCATCTCTTCAGCCCCAGAAAGATGTATCTGAAAAATTTATTTTGAAATGTCATGAAGAAATACGTAGAGTGCATTTAAGGGTAGTGAAGTAGGTGTCCCTAGAAGACAGAAGGGGTTGATCCTCTTGGAGCTGTATTAATTAATTAATTAACTTGCTTGTTTGCTTTCTGCTTCCCTGTGTAGCCCTGAAAGTAGCTCTGCCAGACTGACCTTGAGCTGGGAGATTAGTGCTGTGATTAAAGACTTTACTACCAACACCCAGTTAACAGCACACGTTCTTAACTTCTGTATTATCTCTTCAGCCCCAGAAAGAAATATCTGAAATATTTGTTTTGAAGTATCATGAAGAAATACTTACAGTCCATTTAAGGGTAGTGAAGTAGAATGTACTAACCATAGTAATAAAATTTCATACTCCAAGTAACACTTTAATATGCATTTACATTTGTTAAACATACAAATACAATAGATTTATTTTGCTTTTAATTCACTTAAAACATTAGTAACCTGCCTGGTTATATTATATAGCTGACAAAAATTTCTGAATAATAAAAAATATTGAAATTATTTCTTGGAAATAAATATATTAATTCTTGTTTTTTATTTAATTATTGTTTTTTAAAAACATGGTTAGATTTTATAATAGCAACATACTTTAGAGAAACATTATCTTTGTTTTAAGAATATTCTTGTCCAATTAAGTTTGAAAAATCTAGGTTCACCTTATTAAATTTACATGTGATATCTGAAAATACATTTTTATGAAGCAAATAATCCCACAGACATTAAAGAAACAATAAATCATCATTGTTAAATTTAATTAATAAATGCAACATTTTTGGAAGTGTATTCATATGTTCAGAAGTATAGCAAGTTTGGAAGCTCTATTAATCCATTAGAATTAATGCCAATCCAATTGTCCTTCTCCACTTCAATAGTTAGATAAAGGTTTAACTAAGCAAATTAACATTTTGAGTGGTTCTTCAAAGTCAAGAAATATAGATGCTGTTGCAATGGAGAGGAAATAAGTTCCAGATATTTGTGTCCTTATAGTCAGATGGCACAGGTTTAATTGAATCCTAGATTAAAATGACTTTTATGAATCTCTGTTCTCTGAGGGTGGCTGTTGTAGACTATTATTTTAAGATGTGTTACATTTGTTTAAGCTGTTGAACATTTGCTTTAATGATTCAGATGTGCTGCATTCTTCTGCGTTTCATTTGTTTAACTCTGTGAAGCTGTGTTACTGTGCCTGTCTTAAACACCTGATAGTCTAATAAAGAGTTGAACAGTCAATAGCAAGCCAGGAAAAGGGATAGGAAGGCTTGCAGGCAGAGAAAATAAATAAGAGATGAAGTCCAGAAGAAGAGAGAAATCAAGGAGGGAGAAAAGAAGGGGCCAGTCACCCAGTCACACAACCACCCAGACAGTCACATAGTAAGAGTGAGAGTAAGTTTATAGAAATGAGAAAAGAAAAAAGGCCAGGGGCAAAAGGTAGATGGGACAATTTAAGAAAAGCTGCCTAGAAAGAAGCCACACTAAGGTTGTGTTTTATAAGAAAGAATAAGACTCTGTGTGTGATTTATTTGGGAGCTTGGGAGCTGGGTGGTGCCTCCCCGCCAAAAAATTCAAAAGAATAAAACAAGCAACAACAGATAGATATCAGTACGGTAAGACAAAGTAAGTAAAGATCTAATCCTTACATCAACTAAAATTAATATCCTGAACTCCGAATTTAAGCAATAGTATGCTGTGATTACCATTACTGAATAAATAAAACTGTCTTGGCCTGATAAGGTAGAACAGAGCTAATTGGGGAAAACTAAACTGAATACGGGGAGAAAGAAGGGTGGAGTCAGAGAGAAACCATGTAGCTTTGCCAGAGACAGGTGCTGGGAAATTTACCCCGTAAGCCATAGCCACATGGTAATACACAGATTACTAGAAATGGGTTAAATTAAGATATAAGTGTTAGCCAATAAGAAACTAGTGCTAATGGGCAAAGCAGTGTTTTAAATAATATAGTTTCTGTGTGATTATTTTGGGGCTGAGCAGCCAGGAACCAACAAGTGGTCCTCCTTACAACATTTATCTGCAAATGCCTGTAACTAGAAGAAACCATCCTGAGTAAGGTAACACATACCCAAAAAGATGAGCACAGTATGCATCCACTCATAGGTAAATACCAGCTGTAAATCAAAGGATTAGGAGCCTATAGTCCATGACCCCAGAGAAGCTAAGTAACAAAAAGAACCCTAAGAGAAATAGACATAGATCACTCAGAAAGGGTAAACAGATGAGATCGCCTAAGAAAATTGGGAGTGGGAGGGTGAGGAGAGAAGGGAAAGCAGAAGGGGAGGAGGAGGGAAAACAAGAGGGAGGAGCAGTGCTACAGAGAACTGGATTGTCTAGATCGGGGAAGAACAAAGATGGAGAACAAGGAAAGAGGTATCTTGATTGAGGGAGCTATTATGAGGCTAGCAAGAAATCTGTTTTTGTTTTTGTTTTTGTTTTTTAAAGCAAAGAGTTGTTATAGGAGGCTACTTGTTTGTTTCCAGCTGCTCAGCCTTGGAATAATCACACATAAACCATATTATTTGCAATACTGTTTGGCCAATAGCTTAAGCATATTTCTGGCTAACTCATACCTTAAATTAATCCATCTCCATTAATCTGTGTATCTCCACAAGGCTGTGGCTTACTGGAGTAAATTTCTGGTGTTTTTCTCTGACAGGGCTACATGGCTTCTCTTTTATTTCTCCTTCTTTCTCCCAGCACTCAGTTTAGTTTTCCCCACCTACCTCTGTTCTGTCCTGCTACAGGCTCAAGGAAGCTTTCTTTATTCATTAATGGTAATCACAATGTACAAAGGGGAATCCCACATCAAAGAGTTAGTGAAATAAATTTTCTCTAAAACAATAAAGAATATAGAATAGTGAACAATAAAGTAACATTTCATATTTTAATTAATGTATTTCAAAAATGCAAGTAATTAGCTTGCACATCCCATATCCAGAATAATCTCACAAGCAACTGAGTAAATGACACCACATAAATTTGAGAAATCCAATTTGTAGATTGATTTCTGCTTTAAAAGCCAAATGATAAATTTATTAGATTTCTTCATATGTTGTTCATTTATTAAACAAATAGTATATTTTAAAATGGTAAAAGCTACCTGGATAGTCAAACATAAGTTTTAATAAACACAAGTTATCGCTTTCTTCATAGGAAAATAATTTATATTAAAAAAAATTGTGTTCTTTTACTCTTTTTCTTTTGTTTGTTTGATTCATTATTTGAGACTGGGTTTTACTCTATACTCCAGATTAATCTCTAAATCTTTATGCTGGTCTCTATCACCCAGTACTGATATTTTGGGAGTATACAGCTGTACCTGTCTATGAGTTGAGATAAATAAATAATGCTAGTTACCAGTAAAACCTAGGTAGCTTCTCAAAGTTCACCCATCCGTATGTGTGGAATCTTTGACCATCTGGAGTCTTTTAGGGCATAAACTGAGAGACTTATTGCAATAATGATTTCTTTTTCACATATCCAAAAATTAGAAAGTTGGAAATCTTTGTGCCAATAGATTTGGCTCCTGACAAAGGCCCATTTCCTGGTTATCATCAGAATCTGATGTCATATAGGAGGGACAAAGTAGCTATTTGATATTTGTTCTATAAGGATACTAATTCTACTACTGGGTCAGGATTTCAACATATGAATTTCATGAAAAATATTCGGGTCATAATATTTCAACCTTTCTCAACCCAGTTGTCATATCCCGATCACTTGAAGAATATGTACATTAAGCATTAACTTGAAAGAGTAAAGTATATAATTTCATCTAAGTGTAATCCAAATGTCACATAGAAGAGAAACAAGGTGAATATTAGTTACTTTTCTCATTGATGTGCACAGATATCAGACAAAAAGGAACTTTGGGAAGAAGGGAAGGGCTCATTGTGGATTATGGTTTTAAGGGTCTATTGTGCCAAGGAAAGCATGTTGTATTTCCAGTGCATGAAGCCGCTGCTCTGGGGGTCACTGAAGTGGAAATCATAGCTCTGGACCCATGTGGTTTTTGTAAAGTAGTACTTCTTCAGTGACTGTGTGTCTAGGTCTTATGTCTATTGTCTCTTAGTTTAGAATCACATAATTGTGACTTTATTGCCTATGGTCTCAGGGCTCTGTCTATTCCACACTTTCACAGAAAATTGCTGTAGTAAGAACTCTGAAGTAAAATCGGACTCGCTGAACGTAGCAGACAATGAGGACTACTGAGAACTCAAGAATAAAAATAAATAAATAAGTAAAAAAAAAAAAAAAAAGAACTGGAAGGGTAAAAAGAGAGAACTTCTCTCTCTCTCTCTCTCTTCCTCCCTCTCCCTTTCTCTTTTTCTCTCTCTCTGTCCTTCCCTCTCCCCCCCTCTTCCTTACCCCACCCCTGTGTGATATAAAATTTAAAAAAATAAAAAACCCCAACACAACATTATGAGACAAGGAAACTTCAAAAAAAAAAAAAAAAAAAAAAAAAAGAACAATGGCAATGGGTTTTTGATCCTACTTCATGTACAGGCTTTGTGGGAGCCTAGGCAGTTTGGATGCTCACCTTACTAGACCGGAATGGAGGGGGATGGTCCTTGGACTTCCCACAGGGCAGGGAACCATGATTGCTCTTCGGGCTGAGGATGGAGGGGGAGTTGGTTGGGGGAGGGGGAGGGAAATGGGAGGTGGTGGCGGGGAGGAGGCAGAAATCTTTAATAAATAAATTAATTAATTAGAACTCTGAAGTAACTCTTAATAGGTTACTAAGGCATCCTTTCAGATTTCCAGTTTTTCTGAATGACATTCCTGTCATATGGAGACCCATAAGTATATCTAAGGAAATCATGGATGAATTTCAGAAATGCTTTGAGGCAGCATTGAGCACTGAATGTCAAGGTACCTTGAGCACATATGGCGTCTTCTTTGATACTGGTTTAGTGCTCCTTGTCAATCTGCCCTTCAGATAGCATCTCTGTCATATTTCTCAACTCTTAACCTCAAGCTTATATGTGCTTATCTGAAAAAATTTGTGATGATTGAATTAATTATTATATGCTAGCATTGTGCTATTATATGAAAACATCGCTTAGAAAGATTTCAAAAATGATGTCATAATCAGGGTACCAAACATAGCAGTAGTGACTGTGCAAGAAAAGTCATGTCTGCCAGATTTTATGTGATCTTTTATTGTCATAAAACCTTTAAAGTAATGAATAATGGCCCATGATGATTGATGGACCATTCAATATTTTACCATGCACGTACACATTCTTCCAAAATACATCATTTTTCCTTTTGTCAAAGCACTTCTAACCTTAAAATCATCAAATGTGCAAATAATTGAAACATAATTTAAAACATATGTACATGGTTTAAAAATAACCACTAGTTATAACCTCAACATAACTAAAACGAAGGCATTTTAAGAAATAACTTTAAATATTAGTTTCCGTATTGACCAACAATAAGCAGGATATGCCTGCAACATTTATCTTTTTGATACATTCTAAGAAGATTCTATTATATACTGTAATATGTTTTAAAAGAATTATTAGTTATAAACAATTATAACTATTACTTGAATATAAAAACATACATTTTAATGTAATTTGTTTGTTAATTCTGCTAATGTAATTTTCAGGGTCTAGATAGATAGCATAGTATCTAAGAAAATTTGCTGCTCTTGCAAAGGAGAATTCAATTTCCAGTATCTTATCTGGTGGCTTACCAACTCCTGTAACTGTGTCTTTTTGGAATCGAACACCACGTTGTGGCCGTTTATGCATCTGCATTCAGATTTACAAACACACACATACATAAATAAAAAATTAAAAGTAGAATGAAATCTTCAATGGGAATATGCTACAACTATATTTCTCTGTTTTATATGCATAAATTCAACTAACAATAGATGTAGAATATTCAGAAAAAGAAAAGTGTGTGGAAAAGATCATTTCTTAACACTATACTGTAGAAAACATAGTATAACAAATGTTTATACAGCAATTCCATTGTAAGATATAAGTAACCAATATATTAAATTGTACAATGATTATATGCAAACATTGCAAGGTTCAACAGGAGGAGCTTGAACATTCTCAGGTTCTAAAGCTAAAGCTGATGGGGCTGTTCTGAAACTACTGTTATGGGTACCAAGGTTTCTGTTGTTCATATGGACTGAAACATAAAACACTTATCACCAGTCGTTTTATATCTAAACATGTGTGTGTGTATACATCACTCATATAGGTAAAGAGAGAGAGAGAGAGAGAGAGAGAGAGAGAGAGAGAGAGAGAGAGAGAGAAAGAGAGAGTTGTCTGAGTTTCTGTCCTGCCTGGTTCCCACAGTCATCAAGTCCCAAAGAAATCACACAGAGGTCTACATTAGTTATGAACTGATTGGCCCATTAGCTCAGGGTTCCTATTAACTCTTTTTTTTTTTTCTTTTTTTCTTTTTTTTGGTTTTTCGAGACAGGGTTTCTCTGTAGCTTTGGTGCCTCTCCCGGAACTAGCTCTTGTAGACCAGGCTGGCCTCGAACTCCCAGAGATCCGCCTGTCTCTGCCTCCCGAGTGCTGGGATTAAAGGCGTGCGCCACCACCGCCGGGCTCCTATTAACTCTTATAACGTATATTAGCCCATATTTCTTATCTGTGTTAGTCACATGACTCAGTACCTTTTTCAGCGAGGCAGTCACATCTTGCTTCTTCTGTGGCAGGCTCACAACTGCAGAGGAATGGGCTTCCTCCTTCCCAGAATTTTCCTGTTCTCATTGATCCACCTCTACTTCCTGTCTGTTTGTCCTGTCTATATTTCCTGCCTGACTACTGGCCAATCAGCGTTTATTTAAAATATAATTGACACAATACAGACCATGCTCCCCCACCAAGAGAGAGTGGGGGTGAGCTCAGCATGGTAAACTATTTTTCAGGAAAGTCATTCATTCTTGCAATAGTTTTTCTTTTTTTAATACCTGTTTCTTTATGTAAGTTCTTACTGTTATATAAGTGTTTTCCTTAGCAAGACTAAAAAATCAAATTCACACCTACTCTAGGAAGTAAAATTTTGGTGCAGGATGCTGACTCAACATTTCAGAGCACTTGCTGTTCCCACAGAATATGAAGGTTCAATTCCCAGCACCCACACAATGGATCACAGTTGCCAGCAACCCCTGATCCAGAAAAACAGATGACCTCCTGTGATCTCCAGAAGGCCCAGTCACATGTATGGGGCAAAGTCATAAAAATCAGGCAAAACATTTATACAATAAAAGTAAAATTATAATATAATATTAAAAAAAGTAATTTTGGGAGTTGTTTTCAATAGTATATCATAATTGTTTTTTAATCCAAAATCATTTGATATCAAAAAAATTTGAAAAGATGCATTTTATGTTAATTTAAATTTCATAAAAATATGCATTCAATATTAAATTTCATAAATAATAAAGTCTACTATAAAAACTTCTCAGGATAAATAAATAACAAATGTTAGGGTAAACACCATTGTTACTCTTCAATAAAATGGCATAATGTATTTGAATATTTACCACAACTTTTTCATAAAGAAGAAGAAAGACTATAATGAGTAGTGTATACGCAGGGATGCTTGGGTTCTTAGAATTTCAAAGACAAAAACACAGAACTTTCTTTTTAAATTTGTGAGACTAAGTTGTCAGATATAAATCACTATTTTAGCCCCTTTGCTGTATCATAAAATAGTATTAATATTTTGTTGGTTCACAAAAAAAGATCAAACAAATGTTCTGAAAAGGACCCACTACCTTAGAGGATCTATGACATAAAATGTTACAAGCCCTTTGAAAAGAATAAATCATTTCAATGGGTTTGTTTATATATTTTAAATTTCTGTGCATATGTGGAGAGGTCAAAATATAGAAGGTATCTCTAAAAGCAGGAGATTCAGTCCATTTTTTGCAAAACAAGAAATAGTTAGGAACCATGTTATTGCCAGGTGTTTAAAGTGTTCTCAGTAATTTAGTACTGGAAATTCTTTTGTGTGTATTTTATAAAAAATATATAGTTTATGGATCAGTCTACATTTATTTCTGCATTATAGTTATTTAATCAGAACTGAATGTGTTTAGTTGTTGTGGAGAGTGGACATGGTTTATCTAAATATTTGTCTGATGTTCCAAAGGCATTTGAGCCAAGCTGTTTTAAGAATTGTGACCTTTGAATGGATAAACTTATGCTCATCCTTTTGAGTGTGAGACTATTGAAACAATAAATCCTAAGGACTTGGAATTCCTCCAGGAATCTCATCTTGGAAAAGGAAAGCCTGAAACTCTAGTGCCAAAAGAGACAGCACATGTTTCCCAAGAAATCTTATACTGTGTTGACAATTTGACAGCCTACCTTGTAGTAGAGACTGGAGATGGTGGGACTACCCCATCATCAGGCCCACTTAGTTTCTTATGTTTCTTGCATCTATTTAAACCCAAACACCAACACCATGCAAATACCCAAGAAGATACCCTTGGGGGTCAGTGGGCCTCATTATTTTTTCTTTCTCCCAATTAAAACATTGAGTAAATCATCTTTCTCTTTAACTTTCCATAATGTGTGTCCCTTAGCTGATATATTATGATGGGTAGGTAGAAGAGACTAGTCAGCTAAGGCTACCAGGGGCCAGAATTTAATTCCCAAATCTTTCAAAACAAAATAAGCATTGAGTAAAGAGACAACAAAAGATCACTGACTGGGAATTATTGCTAACTTTGTGTTATAAGCAGGTAATATTGGCTCTGACGCAGGAGAATGACACAGATTAGAAGGGACACATTTTTTTGTGTGCCTATTTTATGGAGAACCTGAATCTTGTCCCATGTTTAAATGGAATGTATTCTGTCCTACACAGCCTGACACTATGATTCCCTTGTTATTCACAGAGTAACCCTGACTAATATCTGTAGTTAAATTTAGTATCTGTAGGCCAAGGAATTCGATAATATTAATAACCTGAATTGTGGTCCAAAATGTCAGTAACCAAGTAAAAAAAGTAAGCCAAACTTTTTGTGTGTCAAAATAGTTTATTAACTAAAAATTATATTATTTAAATAATTATACTTTAGTTGATTGTAATATGTTGATAGTTCTATAAAAATATCAAATTTGTAGAGATTATATTTCTATCATCACCTTAGAAAGATAACAAAAATGCCCTTGACATATAGCTAACAACTTTTCCTATACAGGGAGCTAGCAAGAAGGCCCAATGGATAAAAGTACTTCTTTTACAAACACTAGAAGCTGAGTTTGAATACTAAGCATGACTACATAATAGCTTCTTAGTCTGAGAAGTTCCAGTTCTAAAGACATAAAAGATATAGGTTTCGACTCTTCACAGACAATGTGTGATCATTTTGGAGGATAATTTTCCTTCCATATATTCTTGAAGGTATAACAAAGATGGACTCAAAGTTATTTTGTAATTTAGCTTAGTCAAGCATGGCCACATGCATGCCTGAGACACTGGTGCAGTAGGGACAAAGATGGGAGTACCACAGGGTGTCCTGTTAACTACAATGACTCTATGCTCAGAAAGAGACTTCTCTCAATTGAACAAGGTGAAGAATAACAAAGTAGAACTCATTACATCCTTCTCTGGGCTCTGCACTTGTACAAACAGGTTCTTACAACACATGTATGCACTATGTTCTAACACTGTATACTTTCAAAAAATAAAAAAAATTTAAAAAATTCACATGATAGAACAATGACTTCCTATGTAATCCAGAAAATAATGGCAATAGCTATATATAATACACAGAGTGAGGAATCATCCAGGCACCTATGGAGTAATAGCTTAAGATGGGATAGATCAAAGGAGGATTTTTCTTGACTTCTACTGAAGAATTTGATCACAAAAATATGTTTGCAAGTTCTAAATTCAAATGCCCTGCCTTCCTAGTCCATCTAAGAAATCACTCAGATTGGTCTTGGCATGCAAACTCTGTAGAATAAACAAAAGAACTAAGTGAACATGTATCATACAAGCGGTTTCCATGAACTTTGAATTCCACTTTAGCCATCTAACATTTTGGCCTTTGAGTTTGTTTACTTACCACAACATAATGTTTACATTTTTACAGAACACTTCAGAATGAATTATCCAAGATTGACTTGGACTTATTTTAAAGTCAAGTTGGATGTGTGTGCAGTTTTTATGCATGGAAAAGAAACACAGAATCCCCTTCTGGCTCCACTCTCCAAAAAAGATGGTTTTGTAGGTAAGGTTAAGATGAGCTCTTAGCTGTGTGTATGTTGACTTTCCACTCTTTATTTAGAACATTCTTTCAATACTTTTTGTACTTACACTTGAAAGTAATGAGTAATTTCATTCATTTTACAAGTTGATCTTGCCCAGATTGCTTTTAGCAAGCACAGATTTTAGAAGACATGATTGAATGGATATAGAAGCAAGAGACACAGAGTGATAAAGGAAAAGCTTTCTGAAAAGGGGTCTAGCTTTTTCATTTGATGTTTGTTTGAACAACCCATTCACTTTAGTCTATATAAAAATGATCCATAAATTAAGCCAACAAAAGCATTTGACTAATAAAACCCCATCAATGTTTTTTGTTGCTCTTTATAATATCGAATCAATTTTAAGGAATGAGAAAGTCAATTAGAAAAGATGAAATATCAAATTCACGGTCTCAGTAAATCTCTTGAAATCACAGCCATGTTTTCTATACCGGCCTTCTTAAATTTGAACAACATCTTCTAAAAAAAAAAAAACAAAAACAAAAACAAAAAAAAAAACAAAAAAAACCATTTTATATGCTTCATATTTTTCTTTCTTCTTTTTTATGGTTTTTCTCTCTCTCTCTCAGTCACAAGCTATTTTTGTCTCCTTTATTTCCCTCTTGAAGGAATGGTAAGTGACACTATTTTTCTTGATCTTGAGACCTGAATGTTGTAAACAGTGCTCTGGAAGAGAGCGCCTGTCCCTGTGACAGCTAGTGTTCAAGGGTTAAGTATTACCATTTTCCACCTCATTTCCTCCTTCACCCAGCAAGTTAATTCATTTAAGCCCTTGGCAGGCCATTGAGAATTGACTCTTCTTGGAAGGTCCATTAACAGGGAACAGTGGTCTAAGTCAGACACTGTACAGAGATGACACTGAAGTTATTTTTTTACTCAAGAAGTTGTAGCTTGACTTTGTATCTAAGGGACAAGATATAGAACTGTTTGGGTCTCAGCTGAGTACCTATTCACTGCCTTAATTAGGAACCAGGACCAGAAATGGAAATACAGAGGCATTGACTTTTGGAAAACTTGTCTTTTAGTCTCAATTCTGTCACATAAATGGTCCATTATTGTGAAAGAGAACATAATTTTAAATGTCCCAGCCTCTGTTATGTATGGATCATCCTGAGAAATCTTTATCAAAGTTTGATGTGGAGGAGACTATTTAATGTGCTCGACAATAAGGTATTAAACTGTGATCGTCAACCAACATTGTGTTTTTCAATTACTACTATTTTCTGACTATGGGAATGCCTTTATATACCAAAGCTCTGCTTCCTTGTAAAATAGAATCACCACACTAACATCATGAGATAGGGTGTGTGCGAAGAGCAACTGACACCTCTCCTGAGGTGATATTTTTCAAACTTCAGAAGTGGTGACACATCATTTGTAAATGTTAAAAAAGTTATATATTTGCAAAGATTATAAAATAAAATGTTCCTATGGAAGGCTATGGATAGTGACATTGGTATAGAAACAAATTACTTTGAGTAATTAGCAGCACAGAAATAGAATAATGGCAACTTAAGTACAAATCCCAACTCTGTCATTTGCTTGCTTCATGTACCTGAGTAAGACAGGCATCCCTGTCATCCCTCATTCTTTTCATCTTGAAGTAGGAAAATTTTATTTTCCCATAAACAGTCTGTAAGGATAAATGACAGTGTAGATAGGAAGACAGCAGGCAGCCCAACACACTTGTAAGAGCAGAAATAATACGACCTACATTTGCTGCATACATTCCAGACACTACATTAATAACTTGATGCGATTTAAATACTTTAGTCTTTGGAAAGCCATGACTACTGACTGTGATCACTATTGAAAAAAAAAAAAAACTTTGAGACCAAAGAACAGGTGAGAACTGTGGTATAATGATTGAGCCAAAACTCTAAGTATTTCTGTAATAATCCAACCTGGAAATATAAACAACAACATTAGGCATACTAATGTGAACTGAGAAAAGTCTAGGTGTCCTCAACCATAAACAAAGAACTACTGGCTATTAAGGAATGTTGACAGTGAGAGAAGTAGTCTTCCCTAGAGAAAAGCACAGCATTTGATTAACCAATAACTTCTTGTGTTTCGTGACAGACACTTTCACTGGCCTGGAGCTTGCCAAGTAGGTGACCCTACCTAGTTAATTGCGCCCCCTATGAATGTCTATATACCTTTCCACAATGCTCAGAATACAAGCACAAATCACCATGCTTTGCTCTCTTTACTTGGGTTCTAAGAATCAAACTCATGTTTCCATGCTTGCAAAGCATGCACTTTACCTACTGAGCAATTTCTTCTGCACGAATGTCAGTGATTATTTAAAATCAAAATAGACATAGCTGTGCAACTCTCCAAATATCTGAAGAGATAGTCTTGTCTTATTTGTGCTGACCTACAGAATTTCTGAGAAAGGATAATGAATCCATAATAAAAAAAAAAAAACCTGACTTCTTATGTTTTGTGGGCTGAGAAATCTTTCAATTGCGTCCTCACAATAGCAGAAAGTGGAAGGTCAGCAGACAACATTCTCCCTCCATCAGTCCCTTTGAAAGTTACAGTCATCCCATTTACCATTTTTAAGAAAACACACTGAAATCATAGAACTCACAGAGTATTAACACATCCATATTTTCCAATGCTATACTCCTTAAGAGACCAACTGAATATATTTCTAGATTCTCTGCTACACAGTATAGCATGGGTTTTGCCTTTACCTTGTAGTTCAGCTAGGTAAATGCTGCAACGTAAATTACTGAAAGCTAAACGATAGTAGCAATTGCAGAAAAAAATAAAATGGAGCAGAAAAATGAGATGAGAAAGAAATAACCTAGGGGGATGAAATTGAAGGGAAAGAGAAAATAACTCCCTGAAAATAAGCAGGAAACAAGCCTATGGAAGGAAGAGTCAAATGTATTCAAAGTCTTGTAACAGTTGTAAACAGTGGTATCACGCAGTTTCAAGGGTATGAGAAGTGGTTAGCAGGTATCTTGTGTAGACACTGCTTCAGGGAAGTGATGAACTTTTAAGTCACACTCAAATTAAACACAATGAGTGGAAAAAGCGAAATGCAAAACCTTAAAACACCAGTGAGACCAATGTTTCAGAACTGTTTCATTTTGGGTAGAGGATACAAGATCAAAGAGATACAGCAGCATCTGGAAGACATGTCCATCCGGGATGACTTGATTCTTGGCAGGGGACAGCAGCGTTGGCTTCAGTTTTAGAGAATGAGGTTTAAAACATGCATTTACTATTCTTGTTCTAGTGATTTATTGATACTCCAAAAGATGATCTTCTAATCTCTGAACATGCAATTTACTGAATAGTACCATTGCTTACTGAATCAAGAAATCAGTACTGAGAAATCCATGTTTCAGGAAATTCTTCAAACCCATGTATATGGTGTAGAGCTGGTTACTGGTTAGTGACATCCTATGAATAGCTTATGCAGTCAAGACTCAAATTCTGATACTGAACTATATAATATTCATATCAAAATTATTCAGAATATATGCACTAAACCTTGTATACACACCACCCTTTAAGTAAGGATTTACCTGGCTCTGGAGGAGGATAGCATGGTGCTACCCAGCTTCATGTCAATGATGCCCTCCAAAATTTGACCAAGTAGGGTTTCCTGAGCTGTCTTTTATCCATGAAGATGCTCTCCTGAGGGAGAAAAGAAACCACAGGATAACTCATCCCTTTTTCTTTGTGTTCTTCAATGAGATCAGTCTTTACCTTTTGATATTTGAGAGTGACAAGTGTCAATGCACACACCTTATTCTCCCCTGGTGGCTGGTAACTCTATTTTGTCCTCAATGCCTCTGAGAAATTGCACATTTCTTCAATTTATCTATTCCCTCCAATTTTATTTGAATATACTTTTCATTTCTGTGTTTATACATTTCTCTGACCAGTCGTCTTCCACAACTTTTATTTTTTAATTAGCCTTTTTCATTTGTGCCTAAATGTTAAAATAAGCTCTTTGATTCCAGTGTCCTAGGTTAAATTACTCTTCACTAACATCATCTGTTATATTCCTTCCATAACATTCTGTTTAGTCTTCTGAAAATTTGGGATAAAGAAGACACCCTTGAATGTGAAGAGTAAGTTCTGAAATATTTGTTTACTGTTTAAATGAGCTAAATATGTAAGGAACAGTCTCTGTCTCCTTTGGTAATTCATACCAAAGTGATTATGAAATATCACCTCCATGCTATAATATTATTTTCATTCTCTTTTATTTTGGTGGTATGGAGGCTTGAACATAGGGACTCACACATAGCATAGAAATTCTCAACTGCAGTGATCCATGTTACAAGCCTTATATTTTGTTACTATATCTCTGGCTTAATGTCTGAAAATCTATACTAATGAAATTGTCTCACAGAGTTAGCTTTCCTGAAAGCCTATAATTTTCTCTAAGCTCAATGCCTCCAAATTAATTAAAGCATCACTAAGCTTTCACAGAGCAAAAGGAAAAATAATTCTCTTAATCTTGGGTTAATTACATGCAGTAACTGGAATTCTGCCTTTTGCCCTCTGAGTTTTCTGCTTCCTAAACTTCAGTAAAAGTGTATTAGCTGACTTTAATTGTTTATACCACTTCATCTTTCATCTCAAAGTAACTGTAGAAACATAAATTGTGAGAACTCTCACGTAAATACAAAATTTCCTACATGTAATAATAAAGCTATTTGTGTAAGCATGATGATAAGATTGCAAATATTCCTGACTAGAAGGTTCATATTTTGAAGTAAAATGAGATGAAGTAGTGAGATGTCCCAGAAATTCTTTTAACAAAATAATAAACAATAAGCTTCCTTTAATATCAGTTATTATTTTTTCTTTACTATATAATGATTCCTGTCAGGCTATAACAGGAACTAAAGAGCAAGTAGACTTGAACTGGTTCTAAGCAGCAAATGGGTTGTTGAAAAAAATACATTTTATGAAGTACCTTTTAAACATAGTTATTTAGATCTTTGAAAAAATTTTACGTATTTTATAAATATTTCATATATGTATACAATTATTCTTTGATATAGCCACCCCGTACTTCTCCCCAAATGCTCCCAATCCCTTCTAATATATTCACCTCCCAAATTTATGATCTCTATATTTTCTAACTGAATTTAGTTTACGCTGCTCATAATACATGAAGGTATGGAGCCTTCCACTAGGGGATAGGCAACTTACCAGTAGATAACCCTCGAAGATAATTCATTTAAAACTAAGTAGAATATTTTTCATGCATCCTAAGCAGCACATGGTTGTTTTTAGTCACACAGATCTGCTACCACTGCATGGTTTGGTGCATTTGTGATGCAGCTTGTTTAAACATTTAAGCTTCAAAAATGTTCTGAAAGCCCCAGTTCAGCAGATGCTTGTTCCTAGTACAAGCCATTTTTTACTCTACTGACCACTTTTTCACTGAGAACCTAGTAAGCAGCAGGAGTACAATAAGACTTCTGTTGCAATTAACAGCACTTTCCCATCACTACTCTGTGATTAGAAATACTGGCAAAAATGTGTACTCTTAGAAGGAACAAGCACATGATTATTATTAGAGGCCTTTCTGTTCCATGTCTCCTGACCATCTCAATTTACTCTATAAGGTTCAGTGCATGAATAAATTTAGCTCTTGGAGGGCCGACAGGCAAGCTGTAAAGAGTGCAATGTGACATTACCAGGTTAGCAGAGAGAACAATTGGATTTGTTCCTTGTTTTCCCATCGCTAAACTCAAATAGAACATTGATTCGATTCCAAGGAAATCCTACATAATGAGTTTCATATTGCATTATTAACAGCAAGAACATGCTTTGATTCCCCCCATGAGCTCCCATACTAACTGGCATGAGGAAGTATCTCCTACCCTCTGCTTCTATTTCACCTTGACTGGAGAATTTCATTCAATTTGTAAAGGTCACTAACAGCAAAGGTGGACAATGAGTGACAGAGAACACAGAAAACTGTGATTTCCCATACCTTACTGCAATGCACATTTTTGGGTGAAAAACCTACAACTTCTATTAATGTATTCCACTGCAAAAGAGCTTTTTTTTTTATCTTTTATATTCTATGCTTCCTCATTGTCCCTTTGATATCCCTTTTTTTGGAACAGATAATAAGTACGTCGTGTTGATTCAGAATGCTGCTATTCCCTTTGCAGAATTAATTTTTCAGCATGTTTGGGCTGAGGATGTGACTGCTGATGCAGTTCTGTCTCACAGCCTGTACCCAGGCAGTATAACATATGCGTAGTAATGGAGTGTGTCGGGTTTGAAGAGCCAAGCCATTAGGCAGTGCATTAAGCTAAGCCTCTCCAACAAGAGCTCTGGCTATGGCTAGATCTTGGAGAGGCCAAGCCTAAACAAACAGGGTCCTTGAGATACTTGTTCTTGTATCCTTTGTGCTTCCCTATGTTTGCTGATGCTATGTGTGTCTTTTGATGGATTCCCTTCGGTTCATTCAGTGAGGACACTCAATAGGCTTTCTTCCAGGTGGGTTATAATAACAAATGATTATTCATCAGTGTTTCTACCTGTACATGAAGAAGCTACCACAATGTATTACAGAAATTTTAACACATTTAAAGATGATGAATTTTCTGAGTCATTAACTATTAACAAAACACTATTAAATATTCTACTAAGTTCCTAAGCATAAAATATAGTCAAATATCTACGTATCCTCTATCCCCTATCAGAAAACTAGCTCCCCAATTTGTTACATAAAAATATCTAACAATATTTATTTAAACGGATTAGTTTATGTGCTCTGTTTGAGCATATAATTTTTTGAATGGTCTTCAGGTTACAAAACCTTTCTAAAGTCTTAACCTAGTTGTTGCTGACTTTGAGATGTTCTGTACTGATGTAACATTTAATTACAGGCTTGTTTGCTGAAACCAGGTGGTAACTTCTCTAAAGCTGAAATTTTAAATTAGGTAAAAATAAAAATCGATTCCATTAGCAGTATTTTCTAATAATATTTTCCCATATCTAACTTTTTCCATCTCCTGTAAGATTTTATTCTAGTTTTTACAGATCTTAGTGCAAAATATATTTGCTAGTATCTTTGGCATTTTACTTCCTTTTAGAACTTTTATAAAAACCTACTGAATATACTTTCTTAAATCAAGCTTCCAATAACAAAATTTTTAATATCTCTGAATATCTTTCTACATATCATTACTTGGTACTCATGTTGGGAAGGTAAAAACGGCACATCTGGACTTCACTGTTTTTATATATTCACATACACAGATGGTGTCTACACATGTGTACAAGTATATATAAATGAAAGCACAATCTTGATTATAAGGCTGCTCTTTTATGGATAACTTAGTTCTAAAGAAATGCAATTTTATTCAATAAACTATCAAAATTATTATATATTAGGAAAGCTATTCATGGACTAAAATAGAATACTGAGAAAGATCACATGTGTATGAAAAGTACATGATGAAACATTTCGGAAGCTATCAGTAAGATAAATAGTAACAAGTTTCAGAGAATAACTTATAAAAGGGAGAATGGAGGGAAGCTTTTCCAGTGGTAATAAGAGAGAACTCATGAAATGTGCTGTAGATTATCTAGATGATATTAGAGTGAGAACTTCTGAAGAGTGGATATGCTGTCACTAGGTCACTCCAAAACAAGCATATTTTAGGGGCGTTATCCCTTGATAGTAAAAAATAAAAAGACAGATATGAACATAGCCTTCAGCAGCAATACCACTTTTGGGTATACATCCAAAGGATGCTCAATTGTACCACAAGGAAATATGCTCAGTTATATTCATAGCAGGATTGTTTGTCATAGCCAGAACCTGGAAACAACCTAAATGCTTCTCGACCAAAGAATTGATAAGGAAAATGTGGTACATTTACACAATGGAGTACTACACAGCAGAGAAAAATAATGACAACTTGAAATTTGCAGGCAAATGGATGTATCTAGAAAGCATCATATTGAGCGAGGTAACCCATACCCAGAAAGACAAACATCATATGTACTCACTCATAAATGGCTTTTAAACATAAAGCAATGAAAACCAGCCTATAAATCATAATCCCAGAGAATCTAGACAACAATGAGGACTCAAAGAGAGACATACATATATCTAATCTAAATGGGAAGTAGAAAAAGACAAGTACTCCTGAGTAAATAGTAGGCTTGGTGGAGAATAGAAATGGTTTTTAAAAAAGAGACAGAGTACCTACAGTCATAGAAAGATTATAAACTCCATGTAAAGAGTGAATTGTTTTCTTTGAATTTTTTGACTGTGAAAGAGCTAAGTACAGAGAGGCATTTATTTGTATTGGCTTCTAAGTTAAACCAACATAAAGGTATCTTGACTTCATAATTTGAGTCTAAGGATATGTTCCTTTGGAAAAGAGCTCCTGCTTTTGTTTCCACATAAGATAAGAACCTGTGGGTTTAATTCCAGACTAATGTGGTTTGATGGACTAAGATCCCCTGAAAAGTCACCGTGAACACCCCTAAAAATTACTTTGCCCAACAAAAAGTAGGAAGCAGTTTGGAGATAACTATGCCCATATTCCCAAATATTGTCTATAAATATTTGTTTACATCTAAAGGGGGATGTGCTATAGAGATTTCATTGGCATGGATCTTAGTTTATTGATACAAATTTAAGGTCAGTTTTTGTTATATGTATATTTCTGCTCTTGATTAAGGTATTATGTTTGTGTATTTCATTTAAATGTAATGTATAATTAAAAATTATAGGTTAATAGATAATCATCTGTAATAGTTAAGCTTTAGTCATGTTAGATTTTCAAGATGAACAGATATGTATTTCAGATGGATAGGCATTCTCCAAACCTTTCTAAGACTACAGAATATGGCATTTGAAATGTTTTTAAGAATTTAGGAATTTTCATGACAGTGAGACACATCTCCTCCTTAAAGCACCAAGCTACTTAAAAAGTAAGATGGGCACTGAAGAGGCTCTTTATGGAGCTTGTTAGCCATTTGGGCTAAAACTGCTCTTGCCTGAACTGCTTGATGGTATGCTGTGTGAACTGGACATGCAAGTCCCATGGAAAATGACTGCTAAAGTTGCCTAAAGAAGACAAGACAGTCCTTTGGAGTGCCTGCTTTATGGAAGACATTCTGCAAGACACAGAAGAAAGTAACTGACAAACTGTCAATATAGGCAGAACTGTCTTTAAAATTTCCTGCTCATCTAAAAGTCTGTCAGATACTGTAGGTCAGTAAGCTAAAGATGAATGCCCCAACAGTACAAAAGCACTTTAGGTGACTGTCCAGTTAGCAAAAGTCTCTGCACTTCCTGTTTACATAGGTAATATTATATCCTTCTGAAGTCTTTGATGGAGTTAAAGAATAGATGGCTTTAGTTATAGTTTTCCTTAGTCATGATAAAAATTTAAGTAGACTTAAATGTTGTAACTGTAATTCTTGATATCTGTTTTATTATATGTAATTTTACTAAGTTAAAGAAAAAGCCTTCCATTTTATTTAAACAGAAAAGGGTAGGTGATGTGGGATTCACCTCTGTATGCTGTGAATACCATTGCTTAATAAAGAAACTGGCTTGGCCTGATAGGCAGGGAAAACTAAACTGAATGCTGGGAGAAAGGAGGTCATTATTTATATAAAGAAAATTAATAAAAATTACATACATAGTTATCTAAAGAAATCACCTAATCAAAAAATGAAAATAAAAGTAAAACCCAGAAATCATGAGGATTAATAATGATTTAATATATAATTTATTATGGGATATTTATATATCTTCCTCTTTAATTATGGCTATTAAGTATAGTAATTTAAATTAGGGGATTTCTAAAAACAAATGATAAGTTAAACTACAATGGCTTTTAAAGATTTTAGAAAATAACCATTTACAAATTTATATCTTTTCATATCAAAATGTGCTTCATTGAAATTATGTAACTCATTCAATCTAGTTTAGCGGTAAAGTTAAAATTTTTATGTTTTATACATATAAGACTCACTATATACATATATTTAGTCTAAATTTGTAATTAAAACATTAAATGAAAGATAATGACGCAATGATGTTAAGAAAATGTTTTTACTATTTCTTATGAAAAACTAGATCTTCTATTTCTCCTCGTTTTCCCACTCTTAAGTCACTACATGTTCATCCATTGAGTCATTTAAAACACAGAGAAATAAAGTTTCAAACTACAGAGCTTTGGCAGAAGTTTTATTTTCATTCTGCTCACTAGAGCTCAGTGATGGTCTGTATTACCAAGAAATATAATTTGTCAGATGGACTGAAAGCACAGTTTTATGAGCAAAAGTTATTACATGGAATTGGTACTTTTGTTCTCATGTATCAGCTATTGGAGTTATTTTTAACGGTGTCTGTTTTCTCTACACAAGAACAACTTGTTTCTCCTGTTACTAGAACTAAATAGTCAACAATAGAAAGTGAGTTGAATACTATAGTTTCTTGCACATCGTGAGCTAAAACATCAATATAGCATTTGTTATGATCTTTGTTGCCAGACTTCATGGGAAAGGTAAAAACAGCTTGAGTTTTGAGGTCCTAGAAGGCAGTGCTAAAGTAAGAAGCTATTGGAATCACCATTTCCTATATAAATGTAAAGCATTCTGTAAAAATCACTAGAAAAGAATAAATACAGACTCTCACAATCACTTTTTCCGTGAGGTAGCTTCCTGTCTCTCACAGCACATTTTTTTCTCATTTTATTCTGATATTCTTTATGTCCCTCTGAATTTTTCCTTCACATTTTGATATGGTGCACATGTTGAATACTAATAGCATATACCTGTCTCAACACCAAACCCTTTATTTTTCAAAGTCACAGATGTCTGCATTCCACATCCATCCTTTGTAGAATTTTGCAAACAAAATTCAGTAATGTTATTGCACATAATTTTTCACATTTTCCTGGCAGGTTGTTAATATTATAGAAAAAAGTCCAGGACATTTATTCAACAGTTAGAATAATGTTTTTCTTGCACTGGAAATACCAATGGATTTACTTATTCTATTGTAGTTGTACTCTTTTTATCAGGACCCCCAGCTTACAAATAATAACATAGATACTTATTGTTAATTAAGAAAGATTGGTCTTTAGCTTAGGCTTATTTCCAACTAGATCTTATAACTTAATTAAATAATATTTTAAAATCCACCTTCTGGGCCGGGCGGTGGTGGCGCACGCCTTTAATCCCAGCACTTGGGAGGCAGAGGCAGGCGGATCTCTGTGAGTTCGAGACCAGCCTGGTCTACAGAGCTAGTTCTAGGACAGGCTCCACAGCCACAGAGAAACCCTGTCTCGAAAAACCAAAAAAAAAAAAAAAAAAAAAAAAAATAAAATCCACCTTCTGCCATTTTTACTTAGCATAACACATTTGACTTACCCAAGTCTGCTGGCCAATTCCCTGTCTAGATTCCTCCTCCTTGTTATTCTCTCTACCTGGCCATCCAATCTATCCTCTCCAGCCTAGTAATTGATTGTTCATCATTTTATTAATCCAATCAGCAAGCACATTCAGCTGACACACATTTTTACAGTATACAAAATGTTTATCCAACAACAGTCTATTGTACACAGTTTAAGAAGTTCCCTTTACTTTTCACACACACTTAAATTTAAATTTTCAGAAAAAATTAATATCAATCCTTTTTATTTATGAAAATTTTATCTAATTAACTTTTCTTTACCAATGAACTTATGTACATATTATTATAGTCCATACAAAATCAATAGTGATTTTAAGGAAATCTCAGAGCTACTTTGGCTTTTCATATTAGAGACTGGTAGAAACAGACTTACGCACGATCCATTGGGTCATAGTGTGAGTTACATTCTAGAAATCAGCATGCAACCCAAAAACTCTACCAAAGAACTCCTACAGCTGATAAACACCTTTGGTAATGTGGCAGGATACAAAATCAACTCCAAAAAATCAGTTGCCTTCCTATACACTAAGGATAAGGAAGCAGAGAGGGAAATCAGAGAAGCATCACCTTTCACGATAGCCACAAATAGCATAAAATACCTTGGGGTAACTCTGACCAAGGAAGTGAAAGATCTATTTGGCAAGAACTTTAAGTCTTTGAAGAAAGAAATTGAAGAGGACACCAGAAAATGGAAGGACCTCCCTTGCTCTTGGATTGGGAGGATCAACATAGTAAAAATGGCAATTCTACCAAAAGCAATCTATAGATTCAACACAATCCCCATCAAAATCCCATCAAAATTCTTCACAGATCTGGAGAAGACAATAATCAACTTTATAGGGAAAAACAAAAAACCCAGGATAGCCAAAACAATCTTATACAATAAAGGATTGTCTGGAGGCATTACCATCCCTGACTTCAAACTCTATTACAGAGCTACAGTACTGAAAACGGCTTGGTACTGGCATAAAAACAGAGAAGTCGACCAATGGAATAGAATAGAAGACCCTGACTTTAGCCCACAAACCTATGAACACCTGATTTTCGATAAAGGAGCTAAAAGTATACAATGGAAAAAAGAGAGCATCTTCAACAAATTGTGCTGGCAAAACTGGAAGTCAATCTGTAGAAGAATGAAAATAGATCCATATATATCACCATGCACAAAACTCAAGTCCAAATGGATTAAAGACCTCAATATCAGTCCAAACACACTGAATCTGATAGAAGAGAAAGTGGGAAGTACTCTACAACACATGGGCACAGGAGAACACTTCCTACGTACAACCCCAGCAGCACAAACACTAAGGACATCATTGAATAAATGGGACCTCCTGAGACTGAGAAGCTTCTGTAAAGCAAAGGACACTGTCACTAAGACAGAAAGGCAACCCACTGACTGGGAAAAGATCTTCACCAACCCCGCAACTGACAAAGGTCTGATATCCAAAATATACAAAGAACTCAAGAAATTAGACCGTAAAAGGTTAATCAATCCAATTATAAAATGGGGCACTGAGCTGAACAGAGACTTTTCAACAGAAGAAGTTCAAATGGCCAAAAGTCACTTAAGATCATGCTCAACTTCCTTAGCAATCAGGGAAATGCAAATCAAGACAACATTAAGATACCATCTTACACCGGTTAGAATGGCTAAAATCAAAAACACCAATGATAGCCTCTGCTGGAGAGGTTGTGGAGAAAGGGGCACTCTCATCCATTGCTGGTGGGAATGCAAACTTGTGCAACCACTTTGGAAAGCAGTGTGGCGGTTTCTCAGGAAAGTCGGGTTCAACCTACCTCTTGACCCAGCAATACCACTATTGGGAATATACCCAAGAGATGCCCAAACATACAACAAAAGTATATGCTCAACTATGTTCATAGCAGCATTGTTTGTAATTGCCAGAACCTGGAAACAACCTAGATGTCCTTCAATGGAAGAATGGATGAAGAAAGTATGGAATATATACATATTAGAGTACTACTCAGCAGTAAAAAACAATGACTTCTTGAATTTTGCATACAAATGGACGGAAATTGAAAACACTATCCTGAGTGAGGTAAGCCAGACCCAAAAAGAGGAACATGGGATGTACTCACTCATATTTGGTTTCTAGCCATAAATAAAGGACATTGAGACTATAATTCGTGACTCTAGAGAAGCTAAATAAGAAGGTGAACCCAAAGAAAAACATATAAGCATCCCCCTGAATATTAACCTTCATCAGGCGATGAAAGAAGACAGAGACAGAGACCAACATTGGAGCACTGGACTGAAGTCTCACGATCCAAAGGAGGAGCAGAAGGAGAGTGAGCACGAGCAAGGAACTCAGGACGGCGAGGGGTGCACCCACACACTGAGGCAATGGGGATGATCTATCGGGAACTCACCAAGGCCAGCTGGCCGGGGACTGAAAAAGCATGGGACAAAACCGGTCTCGCTGAACATAATGGACAATGAGGACTACTGAGAACTGAAGAACAATGGCAATGGGTTCTTGATCCTATTGCATGTAATGGCTTTGTGGGAGCCCAGGTAGTTTGGATGCTCACCTTAATAGACCTGGATGGAGGTGGGTGGTCCTTGGACCTCCCACAGGGCAGAGAAACCTGCTTACTCTTTGGGCTGAGGAGGAAGGAAGACTTGATTGGGGGAGGGGGAGGGAATGGGAGGTGGTGGCGGGGAAGAGGCAGAAATCTTTAATAATTAAATTAATTAATTAATAAAAAAAATCAGCAAGAAAAAAAAAAGAAATCAGCATGCAGAATACCCTTTTATTCCTAAAAAGGGTTTTAACCTCAGACAGTCGCGTCTTCATAAGACCATCATTGGGAAATTTTGAAAATATCTATTAAGTGGAAACAAAAGACTGGGGAGGAAGATGCATATAAATGACAGTCATAAAACAAGTTCTACAATGATGTGATAACTTTTAGCCAATCTTGACAGATCATCTTAACAAACAATGTACTTCTGCATGACTTTTTATAAATGTCTGAGCCAAGCAACTGGATCTGTTAGCAGCTTGGCACTTGACAGAAGAAAAGGTCACTGCTCTTAGTGATCAGTACAATAGAATCATGTTATGACAAAGCCTGAATCTATTCATGTCAAATATTCACTACAAATGATCTTAGTTGGCTCAACCAGTCCTTGATTTGCTGGTAAAGTCCTGCCTTTGTTTCCCACTGTTACTCTGTCTTGTAATTTGAGGAGGCTCTACTCCATTGCTCAAAGTGCAATGCATTCTTAGTCCTCCATCCTCCAGTTGGCACAAGAGTTAGACACAAGGAACCCACCAAGCACCAGTGAAAGAGGTAAATAAAAATACCCTGGGAGATTAAGCTGTAAAATCAACATGTAAAGAAGAAAATTCAATTTAAAGAGACTGAATGCCTGCAGGATCAGCAGGATTTGACTCAACAGGATTAAATGCATTAACATATCTAAAGAAGGAATATAGGAACTCAGAAGAAGTCCAAGACAAAAGTCTAAGGAAGAGAATTTGGGGGAGGGGGGATGGAAAAATTAGATTCAGGCAAAGAGGCCAAGGTAGACAATTATTCATAGAGTCTATAAAATAAACTTATCAACTCCTCAAATCACAGATCATGTAGATAGATTGGTGGCCAGCCCAATTCTCATCAGAGAGATTTCATCCAGCAACAGATAGAAACAGATGCAGACCCATAGCCAAATATTAGGCAGTGTTTGGGAAATCCTTCTAAGAATGGGAAGAAAGGACTGTGAAGTCAAGGACATCACAAGAATATTCACAGAACCAACTACCCTGGGCTCTCAGAGGTTCACAGAAACTGAACCAACAACCAGGGAGCCAGCATGGGGCAGACCTAGGCACTGTGTATACAAGATACAGTTGTGTAGCTTAGTCCTCTTGTGGGACTCCTAACAGTAGGAGCAGGGCCTATCTCTGAATCTTTTACTTGTTTTTGGAATCCTACTCCTCAATCTGGGTTGCCTTGCCCAGCCTTAATACATGAGAGGTACTTAGTATTACTGCAGCTTTTTATGTCATGTTCTGTTGATAGTCACGGACAAACTGTTATTTCTTTAAACAAAAAAGGAAGAGGAGTGGATGGTGTGTCACAGAAGGAGAATGGATAAAGGGACTGGGAAGAGATAAGTGAGGGAAAACTGAAGCAAAGGTATAAAATAAATAATTTCAGTTAATATATATTGGCAAAATCTGATTGGGGAGATATCTTTGCTACAGGACTATGTTACTATATTTGTTTGTAGTTTTTGTGTTCTGAGACGAGTTCATATATCACAAAAGGATTTGTCTAATATGTGCAAAGATGTGAGGTCACACACAGAAGTGGACAATTAATTGTTTTTTTAGGAATTAAGATAAACCCAAGATAATTGCACTCTGGACCTGCAACATATCAACTGTTCACAATTATGAGGTTCTGACCAGCTAATCAGTCCCGTGTACTATTCAGTGTAGGTGTGACTTTTTCTAGAAACTTTATTTTATGCCACAGATATTTTGATTTGTTATTATTTAGTCATATGTTGTTCCTTTCTACCTGAACTACATAATAATCATACTTGAGTTTTCAAGCAAGGACTCTATGCTTTCTAGTATGGCCATGAACTTGCTCTTAGCACAACCAGAACCTGAACTTAAAGCCTCCCTGCATCATCCTTCCAAGTAATTGAGATTATGCATTGTTAGGAACTATTGTCATGAGCTACTGCAGGCTAATGTTGCAATTACATAGCAATTGATAATTCAAATGTCAACACACCAGAGGAAGTATTCCTTGATGGGGTACTCCATTAGCAAGGCTGACTCTGGAAACTGTTGCTTCCATATGTAATTTCACTTGTGCAATAACAGCTATGGTATCTCCCCATTCATGCATTTTTTATGTAATGTATTTATGTAATCTCAAGATGGCATCTCAAGCTTATGGGCACATGTATCCATGAATGGTCAGAAAGATGACTTCTCAATTAGCTGTATAATTTTGATTTATAGAAAACATACTAGGTTATGCTTCATAACTAGATCTATTGTCCCGCGAGGAATGTAGACAGTTAAAAGCCTGCTTTGTTCTCTTTGCTCGGACTCACTGCGCACAATTAACTCATTTTTACCTCAGAGCAAGTTCAAACTGACTAAATGTTTTTTCATAAATAGATCATAATTTTAACACTTTAGAGTTCGCCCAAGGTCAGAGTCACAGGTGTCCAACCAAGGTTGCTACACAAAGTGACCTAAGAAAAGCATGTCAATTCTTCACTCGCCAAATGTAGCTGATAAAAGACCTAAGGGACACTGTGCCACTGGGCTTCAATCACAGTCTTATTCCTGAAACCTTGAAACCTTGTGGTAACATGGTAAATGGCTCAGTTCCTTATTGCTTACCCGTAGGAATGTGTTTTTGACCAATAAGAGATAACTCTTGTAATTTTTTATTTCTTCCAACATTCTGTAAAAGAATAATTTTTAGGCCAGAGGGGAAAAAAAGAATCAAGGAGGAATTAGAATTAGTGCAGAAGAATTAGAATAGAGGCAGAACAATAAAGAGACGTGACTGGAAGGCACGTGAGTCTTTTACCTCAGAACAAGAGCTATCTTAAGTTCTCTTGAGTGCTCTGTGGCTTCTGACCTGAGCTCTGGAAGACAGTCTTGCGGAACAGGCTTCCCAAGCTATAGATAATGCACCTGTGCAAGCAGGCCTGACTTGATATACTCTGTAACACAACATCTCTGTGTTGTACATCTCTCAAATTCCACAATCCCAGCATTTGGGAGGCAGAGGCAGACAGATCTCTGTGAGTTCAAGACCAGCCTGGTCTACAAGAGCTAGTTCTAGGACAGGCTCCAAAACCACAGAGAAACCCTGTCTCAAAAAACAAAAACAAAACCAAAAACAAACAAAAAAATTCCACAAGGGGGGTTAGAAAGTAATCAATAATATTTGCCATTTGTTACTTTGGTGCAGATCAGAACAGTTTTCTAATGTATACAGCACTGACAGCCATGACCAAAGCTGAAGCACTATTAATAAAAATTCAAAGAGAGAAATTGGCATTCAACCTGAAGATCCAAAAAGGAAAATAAATCAGCCACTGGCTAATACCTCAAGTTCAGTCTGAAACGGCCTCCAGGAATCTCAGAATGAGACTGAGCCTGAGAGCTCTATCCTCCCATTTTATAATCCCCTCTAGTTCTGATGTTAAAGGCATGCACTACTACCACCTGGTTTCTACAGCAAGCTACTGTGGCCACTAGGATTAAAGGTGTGTGTTATTGCTGACTGGTCTATTAAGCTGGCCAGTATGGCTGTTTTACTTTTCTGATCCCAAGTCAAGTTTTATTCATTAAAATACAAGTAAAATGCACCTACACTAAGCATGTTATCTTACAAGCAATTTTGTATCTCAGGATGCATTATTTCACTAAGTGTACCACCAATAACCAAAGTGCTTGAAGGATGTGAAAAAGAGACTATGTTAGTTACTTTTCCTGTTTCTGTGATAAAATGCTATGAGAAAAAACAACCTAATGGATAAAGGGTATATTTTAGCTCAAAGTGCAAGGTTGCAGCTCATCCTGGCAGTTAAATCAGGGTTGCAGGAACTTGTGGAGATAGCTGGTCACATTATATTATTAGTCAAGAAGCAAAAAGTTAGGAATGCTTCTGCTCAGCCATGTTCCTCCTTTTATTTTATGTAAAATTCAATCCCGTGGAATTTAGAATCAATCTCCTCCCTTCAATTAGGCTAATCAGGGAAAACCTTCAAATTATGCATAAATTGATGTAAAAAGTTGATCTACCACAGGTGTGCCCAGAGATTTGCCTCTTGCTTCTTTCTCTATCCTGCCAAATTGAGAGTACTATCATTAAAATACTAATGTATATACAAGGAGGAGTTCGTATTTAGATTTTAAGACGGGTTCTATAATAAAAGACTGTATTGCACACAAATAATGCAAAATCTATAATATGAGACTAAAAAGAAATGCCTAGCATTGAGTGGCAAGATTATTATATGCTGTGGTTATAAAGGAATTTGTAGTGTGGGACCAGTTAATTCCATGTTTCCAGACAACTTGGACTATGTAGGCTCTCAGCTCTTTTCACACCTGGTTAAAATATTATTTTTGCCTCAGTGTGTGGGTGCACCCCTCACGGTCCTGAGTTCCTTGCTCGTGCTCTCTCTCCTTCTGCTCCTCCTTTGGATCGTGAGACTTCACTCCAGTGCTCCAATGTTGGACTCTGTCTCTGTCTTCTTTCATCGCCTGATGAAGGTTAATATTCAGGAGGATGCTTATATGTTTTTCTTTGGGTTCAACTTCTTATTTAGCTTCTCTAGAATCACGAATTATAGTCTCAATGTCCTTTATTTATGGCTAGAAACCAAATATGAGTGAGTACATCCCATGTTCCTCTTTTTGGGTCTGGCTTAACTCATTCAGGATAGTGTTTTCTATTTCAGTCCATTTGTATGAGGCAATGGGGATGTTCTATCGGGAACTCACCAAGGCCAGCTGGCCGGGGTCTGAAAAAGCATGGGACAAAACCGGTCTTGCTGAACATAACGGACAATGAGGACTACTGAGAACTGAAGAACAATGGCAATGGGTTCTTGATCCTATTGCACGTAATGGCTTTGTGGGAGCCCAGGTAGTTTGGATGCTCACCTTAATAGACCTGGATGGAGGTGGGTGGTCCTTGGACCTCCCACAGGGCAGGGAAACCTGCTTGCTCTTTGGGCTGAGGAGGGAGGAAGACTTGATTGGGGGAGGGGGGAATGGGAGGTGGTGGCGGGGAAGAGGCAGAAATCTTTAATAATTAAATTAATTAATTAATTAATTAATTAATAAAAAAAGAAAAAAATATGGTAAAGAGGAAAAAAATAAAAAAAAGAAAGTAAAAATAAATAAATAAATAAAATATTATTTTTGGATTTTTATGTGTTGAATGTAAAAGGTCAACAGCAATTTATAATGAAAAATAGTACTATTATAACCTTTAATAAGATAAGGTTAAATGAACCAAAATTGATGTATTAAATCCTGATTTCCATATGAACATCATCATAAAACAAAGATGGTAACTGCCCTATAGAAGACACGTAGAAAAGAAAAGGATATAGCGAGAAACCAAGTAAGGACAGAGCTCCCAAATGTACCAACATTGATCTATTTCCTCTGATCACAGCCTTTTACCTGACATTGATAACCTCCACATGAGCCCTCATGTAAGAAACCCATCATAAGACCAACCCACTGAGTAGGACAGAACTCTTACAACCCGAGTCCCTAATGTCAACATGGTCTTATGCATTTTAGACAGTGGTAGGAATGGAGCATGGCCATGGTAACCTTTGCCTGTTCAAAGTACATGAGAGATCAGGGCTGGCTGATCATACAACCTAGCTAATATTATATGAATAACTCCTGAAGGAAGTAAAGAAAGAAAAAAAAAAAAGAAAAGCCAGAGAGAAAGAAGTAAAGAAAGAAAGGGACAGAATATCTTAGCTACTTTTCCTTGTTACTTTTTCTGTGATAAAATTCTGTGACCAGAGCGACATGAGAGAGAGTTTATATTGACTTATGCTCCCAAGAGGATAGAGAATTTCACAGCTGGGAAGATATAACAAGTGTCAAGAACAAGAAGAAGTCTGATCATATTTTCATCTACTCACAGGAAACAGAGAGCTAGAGAGAGTGGGAAGTGAGGTAAAGGAAGAAACTTCAAGAGAACACAAAGTAATGCAAGGATGCCCTCAGTGATATCCTTTCTCCAACAAGTTTACACCTCCTAAAGATTTCATAGCCTCACAGATAGATCCACTCTTGGGGACCCAGTTCTCAGATACACAACTCTATGGGGGAACATTGCTTATTCCAACCACAACAATCTTCTTCTTGTCCCTGTAAGATCATGACCACATCATTATGCAAAATATATTTAGTCTAACTTTAAAGTCCTCAAAGTCTTTAACAATCTCAACCCCGGTGTCTGTCTTGTTCTTCATCGGAGTGTCTCTCACTCTTGACAGAATTATAAAATACTTGAAATATAACCGCACTTTTCTTTAATGTTTTTGATTCAATTTACCATGTTTAAGTTCTTCTGCTATTGACAAGCACAAATTTCCCTTAAAATTATTATGTACTTATTTTAAATACACTTGGAATACTCTTTGCCCACAATACCATTATTGAATGCTTTACTTTCCTACACAGGTCTCCATGATCAGAATCCTGCCTTTGCTAAGATATACTACATTTACAAATGGTTTCGCTAAAAAGTGAAAGATTTTGAAAATAAGATTTTGTATATCTATGTATTAGGTCACCAACCTATTATTTTCTACAATAATTCTTAAATAATTTATATTACTCTGATTTTAAACTTCTCTCCTGATATCCCTGCTTCTGAAATTACCAGCTATTTAACCTCTTTCAGGCAAAGTGTCTCCTTTTATTGAATATGGGTTACTGATTAAATGTCTGCGTTTGCCACTAACATTGAGTTTCTTTACATCTAGCACAATTTAGGTTACTGAGTATTTTTGAATGCATGTTATTAACATACCATTTTACTCCCATTAAAGTAAAAAGAATCACAGAGTCAGGAGGGTTTCTCAAGTCTAATATTATAAATTATGTTTGTTATTCCAGTTTCTTTCTTTCTTGCATTACTTTGTGTTTTCTTATTAACTAAAACATATGGACTGTTTTGTAGCAACACAGAACCATTTTCTTGGCCAGCGACATAGTAGGGAAAGTGGAAGATTATTTTGCTGCAAGGCTTGGTGATAAATTGACAATAATTTGCTGAAATGTCAAGTGTTTATGCTGTAGCATATTGTTGCTGTGGATTGAATTATAGCTTTAAATGCCAAATGCATTTTGGAATATTACATTCTTAATGTAATAATTTTTTGAGAAACACTGAACTGTTTTTGTATTTGCTCTTTATAAATTTTGAATTTACCAGGGCCATGGCATGGTGAAGGCAGAGACTCTGGAGCATCTGGCACTAGCACAATGTCTGTTTCTTACTCCTGCCTACCTTGCTTTTATATACTGTTATCTGATTGCCCTTTTTATTATATTGCCTTATGTAATTTTATTCATGAAATGTAACAAAAATATATTTATAATGAATAAGGTAAGAGACTTTCCATCAGAAATAAAAGCAGGAGTCCCCTGTTACATTCCCCCTTCTCCTTCCTAAACCTGAACGGTGTTCCTGCTGACAACTGTGGATTCACTGTAATCTCTAGAATACAGGTAATTGCGTTCCAGGCTTGTATACTAAATGCAAACAGTGGTTGGCCGTTGCTCAGGGAAGACATGGCTGTAGGATTTTAATAATGTCCCCGCATACCTTGTTATTAATATGCTTTTTCATTATGTTTCCTCAGAAACTACCACTTTAGCATCTGTGGAGCTTAAGCCTCTCCCTTCTTTGAGTGGAAAAGATGGTTTACTGGCTTCCTATTATGTCTCCCTTCTTTAAAGTCCAGATCAAGTCTTCTCCCCAAACTCAGAGAAGCACTGATTGGCTTGCCTTTAGTGTTTAGACTGTTATAACATGATGCCCCTCCTGCATCAAGGGATATAGCCCTGCTATTCATTGGAGTATGTGTGTATTTTCTATAGAAATGGACATAATATATTACATTGTATTTTACATTATATTTTATTTAGTATGCTTTTAGAGAATCAGTTCCACAGTTACTGCTGCACTATCTTATAGGAAGAAATAGGCTTCGCAATTTCCAAGTAAGGGTTGTATGTATAAGAATGTGAATATAGACCCTATACCTGCTACAACTATTAGGTGAAAGATGCAGAAAGGTTTTTCAACATGTCGTGTATGAGGTTGTGGTTAGATTCGGTTCATTCCCTGGAGCTCTACTAGCACAGTGCTATTCACAGGCAATACCATATTCAGAGACACAACAGATGTGGCAAGGGCACCTGCCCTCTCAGGGCTTCACAGCCCCAGTCGATTCACAGCGCCGCTCAGGTTTAATTAGATCCAGCTTCGTTATCCTGCTGCTCATTATCAGATTTGAGTAAAATTTATTCCAGCTTTAATTCTGCTTTCAGAGCCAATATTCAATTTTGTTTTTAAACAACAATTGCAATTTGTATTACTCAGTAAAACAACCCTTTAATAAATAAAATGATACTCGTAATTTGGTAATTTTTAAAAAGTTTCAGAGAATTAATAATACTGAAAAGTGGTTCATTATATGAAAACCTGAATAGGAGGAAAATGAATTCTATGATGCTGCACAAAATGAAAGGAAAACATTCCCAAAGCTCCCAAATACTTATTATTTATTAAGATTGCATTGCAGACTTTTAAGCTCATGCTTTCCACAGAAGCTGGAAATATTTAAATTTTAATACTTATATATTAAGGGCCTAGGGATATAGTTGATTTGGTAAAGTACTTGCCTGGCATGTATAGGAGCTGGGTTTGCTCCTAAGAACTAAGGGAGGTGTGGGGGAAGCAGAGGGAGGTCCATAGTTAGGTTCTCCTTTATAATAACCTATGTAATTAGAACAGACTATTTGAGTTTAGTTTTGTTTTGTTCTTTTTTTCCTCAAAACTAAGCAATAATCAGATTCCTATATACAAACACAGAATAGAGTAGTGGGTTTAAAATTCATAATAGACATTTAAAAACAAACCAATTTCAAATTTGGTTCATGTTGTTATTTTATAACAACTATATAAGTCTTACAGTTTGGCAAGCAGAAAGCTAAATGAACTAGTCAGACTGAAAAAGGAAATAAAAGTGGGCAGGGGAGTAAATACTAGCAGAGATAAACACTGCTACCAGCAAGAAAATGGTTGAATTTAAAGTTTATCAGGTAGGACGCAGACAGGAAAATCAGATATTCACTGGTGAGTAAACTTCAGCTGTTCTGCTTTTACTTTGCCCCTCTTTCTCTTTATGCATTTACAAAACACACAAATACACAAATCAGGGTAATCAGATACTTCTGACTTGATCTCCGTCTTAGCCAGGGGTTTCTCTTGACATTGTAAAGACAGAGGAAATGAAAGCCAGGAGGAAAATAAGAAGGAGAAAGGAATTCTGGAGTTCTGGTCCTTCAGTTCTGTTCCTGGCTTGTCTCTTTAGAGGGTCATAATTTTTCTTATTATGAGATATAGTTTACAATGTAGTAGATGTTTCCATGGAGCTCTAAGCGACTGCCTTTGTGTTGACTCACAGCTCAATTTGGCATACTATCTAGCTGAATCAAGAGGTTTCTCCAGAGGGTAGGTAGTTACCTTTCTTAAATGCTCCTCTGATTATTTCAAAAATGGAACTGGGTTAGGTTAAATCCTTAACCAAAGCAAAATTTAAAAACAAAACAAAACAAAACTATATGTAGCACTACCCTTAAAGTTTAACATTCTTACCAACTATTGTATGGCAAAAATTTTGAAATTTAATGTAGAAAGGGATTTAAATATCATGAAGAAAGTCTAGGCCAGTAAGGTTTAGCAAGAATCTTGATGAGATAAAGACAAAGATTAATCAAAGCCAATTAAACTGTTTACATTTTGAGACATTTAGCAATAAAATTATTTCTGTGCATATAAAAGATAATAAAATTGAATAATATTTATTATTATTTTAATAAAACCATTTAATATAAATGACCTGATTTCTGGTAATTGAATATAGTAACAGATATTATTAGAATGGGAGAGGGGAGGAAGAAAGGGGAGTGGAGAAAAATGCGTAGGTCAATAAAAACAAAAAAGAAGATATATAGAAATGAATAACAAATTGTTTGAAGAATGCACACAACCACATGTTTATCTTTTGGAGGATGCATTGTCAAACACATATACAGTATTAAGATCTCCAGTATATCACTATTTAAAGATATCATCTTTCAAAAGCTCAATTTATTGTAAACTTTTTATCTGGACTTAGATTTCATTAAATTACTACTGGGAAAGTAAATTCATGTAACTCGGGCTCACTCGACATACTTAACCGTTTTTGAGTAACTAAAATGAGTATCAGTTTTTTAATTTAAAATTTCAATGATTGGAAATGGATAAATTAAAATTAAATTGCTCATTTATGTGACTCACATGACATGTACTTAAGAGATAATTGATACAGAACAAAGCAGTCATACTGTATCTCTCTTTTCTCTTCTAAATCTATTTCACAAAACCAGAGGAGAAAAACAAAAACAGTGAGGTTAACTCAATGTAAGTTTCTAAGTAAGTTTTACCTCTATGCTATTTTGTATGCTTGACTTGTTCTCTCTGTCTGTCTGGCCACTCTCTGATGCCTTCCTTCTCTTTCCCAGCATTCTCAGTTTGACTTTATTGACTACCCTTATACTCTTCAGTTATTGGTCATCCAGCTTGCTTATTGAACCAATCACAGTGACAAATATTCACAGTTTACAATGAAATTATTCTACAGCAGTTTTTGTTATTGTGTGTTTGGTTGGTTTTGGGTTTTGTTTCTTTGTTTATACTGTTACTTGAAAACTCAGTCTTAAGAAAAGAAAGGAAGAGCAGTCCAAATTCCCTGCCCTGCGGGAAGTCCAAAGGTCCTCCCACTTCTATCTAGGTCCAGGAAGGTGAGCATCCAAACAGGCTAGGCTCCCACAAATCCAGTTCATGTATTAGGATCGAAACCTAGTGCCATTGTCCTTGGCTTCTCATCAGCCTTCATTGTCCGCCATGTTCAGAGAGTCCGGTTTTATCCCATGCTTATTCAGTTCCAGTCCAGCTGGCCTTGGTGAGCTCCCAATAGATCAGTTCCACTGTCACAGTGGGTGGGTGCACCCCTCGTGGTCCTGACTTCCTTATTCATGTTCTCCCTCCTTCTGCTCCTCATTTGGACCTTAAGAGCTCAGTTCGTTGCTCCAAATTGGGTCTCTGTCTCTATCTCGATCCGACGCCAGATGAAGGTTCTAAGGTGAAATGCAAGATATTCATCAGTATGGCTATAGGATAGGGTCATTTCAGGTTCCCTTTCAGTACCTAGAGGGAGGGGGAATGGAGTGGGGGGACGGGAAGAGGAGTGGGGAGAGGGGTAGGGGAGTGGGGGGAGAGGGCGATGTGTGAGAGGAGGGGGAGGGAAATGGGAAACGGGGAGGAGGCGGAAATTTTAAGTAAAAAAAGAATAAAATAAAGAAAAAAAAAGAAAGGAAAGGAAAGAATAATTAAAACTTTGATTAGCATAGTACAAAAAGCTAAGTCAAGTTTAACTTCTAACAATAGACTGTAAAAAGTAAACACAGGCAAGAAAAATAATGTACCTAAAGGTGTGTTATCTTCTTCATCAAACATTTTTGGGGATCTGTAAGGATCTCTTGGTCTGAAACGTATGCTGTTTATAGAAATGCTTATTTAATTATCAACATCTCATGATAGGTTAACAGTTGCTAAATGTGATTTGACAGAAGAAAAGACCTCCAATAAGTCAAATAAAATTTGGAGTGGGTAGAAAGAAGGAAAAATTGGGGACTTGAGAAGACAAAAGAACCCTCATTTTAAGTTGTGTGTGTGTGAACATATGTTAGGAAATAATCAATAATTTCATCTCAATTAACAAAATTTGCTTTGTAAAAAAGATAATATTTCTTTCATGTAGAGATATATTCAAATAAGAATGTAAAAATAAGCTGGGTATGGTAGCTCAAGTCTTTAGTCCCAGTACTCAAGAGGCAGAGGCTAGAGGATTTCTGAGTTTAAGGTCAGCTTGACCTAAAAGGTAAGTTTCACGATAGCTGGGTTACACAGAGATATCCTGTCTCAGAAATTAAATAAATAAATAAATAAATGTTAAAATGGCAAGAGATGAGATATGCTTACGGCCTTGAGTACGGTCTTTTTCCTTCCCTAGTTATTTTCATAGTATCTCACAAATAGAACTAGAAGCTTTGGTTTACAGCAAAAATATTTTAACTTCTGTGAATGATAACCATCAAATTCACATCAGGGATCAGCCCATAACCTCTTTTACTGAGAAAGGTTCCCCTAACAATCCTTAAAATGCAACTTCAGAAGCCACCAAAATTGTATGCATGGCTGCATTGAAGGCCATTATTATAGCTGTCTCTTTAAAAGCCCACACCAATACTCTCTAATTTCCACTATACTTGAATGCCTTTTTTTTTTCTTAACCCCTGATCTTAAATGTTAAAAAAAAAATTCTTTAAACTACCACTCTGCTTCATATTGGTTTGTTCTGAAATTCTTTGCTGTGGTGAAGTGCTCTATATTAACCATAGTAAAGTAAAAGTCTCAGAGTATCTCTAGAGAATATCATGTATGTTTTTCATTCTCAGAAATTCTTATCTTATTAGTATGGGCATTTATGAAGAGTATGGAAAGGGGTTTTAGTAAGTAATGGGGAAAATGAACCTTCATGGTCTCTCACTTGTGTATGTCCTAAGGAGCTCTCCACCCTGTGCTACAGTCTCTTTTTAGTGGTGTTTTAATTATTTTGGATCATGGTTTTGTCTTGGATCAAATCTGTCATCATCAGAGAAGAGTGAACTGGCAGTTTTGGGTTTGGAGACTTTAGCAAAGGCTTTGTTCGCACATTTATTGTTCATCACGAAAGCCTGGGGTCTTTAAGCTCAGGGCTCTAGTACTTTCACATCTCGGATTTGTATTTTTTGGGAACTGGGCTCAGAGAACTAGAAAATGATGGCCCTTAGCTACTGTCTCTGCTGTGAGTAATAAGTCAAACTCTTTTTCTGATCAGGAATTGGATATTTTCTGATGGCCGTCATAAATGTATGGCAGACATATTAGTCATGTTTACAAGGGTAAAACCTAGATCTTTTACAATTCTTGATACAACTTATCTTGGATTTCATTATGAACAGTTTTCTCAATAACTGTTTTACCTTGTTAAAAAATGAGACAGAACACAAGTTTTATATGGAAATTATATAGATTTAAAATTCAGGTATATATTCAAACTTTAAAAACTAAATTCTCTCAAAAATAAAATAAAATTTGATATTAAAAAATCTTAATTCCTATCTTTCTCCTTAGGTTAACAATTTTTTTAAATATTTGAAGTTTTAAGTATCTTTATGTTTAATCACAACTATTCCAAGTATTTCAATTTATAACATCACTATAGTGTATAGTGCAGTGACTAGACAGGTTCTTGTATAGTATATACAAGGACCCAAGTTTTAATACCAGAATTAATAAAAAGAAAATAAAATCACATTGACCAATAAGAATAGACATTATGGTAATTGAAGCACTGTAATCGAGAAAATTTCAAACAAGAATGAAGCATATCTAGATTCTGTCAGATTTTTAAAGGCTTGTGTTAATAAGGGAGTAGGATATACTTTTGAAAAAGTCTTATCAGAATATGTGTTCCATGCCACCTTGATGAGTGCAAAAAACTATCTAACAAATAGTGAAATATCATACAGAAATAAAGATTTGTGTTCTTTAAATATTTTATTTTTTAAATATTGAAAAATATTTCAATATAAATACATAAATAGCCAAAACATTTTTCTACTTTTTGATAAAAGTGTATAATTATTTTAATGTTAGCATCAATTTCAATTCATGAGTTAAGGTACAGAGTTTTTGAAATATTGACTCTTCTACAATATTTTTTCCTATACCTTTCTCTTATATTTTCTTGACAAATAAAGAATTACCATGTAGAGTGATTAGCTGCTTCTCAGTAGATTTTCCAGACTTCAGGGACACCACTCCAATTTCTCATTGTTCCTGATGAGTTTTACCCAAGCCAGATCATGACCCAAACTAGATCTCTGAGACTTGCTCTCTGTGTGCAAGCAGTTGGTGTCCACTGGTCTGTAGTTTGTTTGATATTCAATGATTTTATTCTTTTGCAACTCTCATGAGCCTCACTAATATCCACCTCCTAAGTCCATCACAGTTGTTTCTTACCATAGTTTCCTAATAAGCATTGTTTTTACTCATTTCAACTGAATAGACACAATTGATTATGTGCTAGGACATAAGCCTGTTTTTAAAGGATGATAATGAGTATGATAAAAATAAAAACAATCCACGGTAGCAAGAACAATCCAATTTAGTGCAGACAAGAAAATCATCAAGTGTAAAATATGAGACAATTAATTACTAAAGTGAGAATAAATGACAGGCTCCATGGAGGGGTCTGATCACCTCTTCTCTCAGTCTCATGTGACATAATGTTGGGGTACAGAACTAGATTTCTCTACTTTTCTTCATTTCTCACATCATTACACATCTTGAAATTGACCTGGAATGTTGCTCCATTTTAAATGGTCTTTCTAATTTTCTCCCTACTCCATGATGTCTTTACAATTGTGAGTTACCCTGAGGGAGCTGAAGACTGCTCACGAAAATATATACCATAGGAAATTTCAAACATTTCTCAGATACTCTTTCTGTTCACCAACAACAAATAGATATTCTAACAGTTTCTTTAGTTTCCATTGTTTTTATAAATAATAGAAATTATAATTTTGCACAGAAGCATCTTTCTAAAATTTAACACTTTATGCTAAAACTATGAAATTTGAGAAGATCTAATTTACTTGTTTCAATAACCTGATTCTGTAACACAAAATAGGTAATATAAATAAAAGTTAGAACAACAATGTACTGTGGTATAAAACAAGAAAAATAACAAGAAAATGATAATACAATAAAATATATAGTCACCTCTAGGAATTCTTGGTAGGGGGTGTCTTTGGAATCATCTTTAGTTAGAAATTGTGCAATTTCCTAAGTCCTTTACATGAAATAGTACAGAATTTTCTTATATTTTACACATACCATCCCAAATATTTTAAATTACTTATGCGATCCTTACAATGCTAAGAGAATGTAGATGCTGTAGAAGCCGTGGTTGTGCTGTTATGTCTTCTAACTACATTTTTATCTCTTCTGAGGCAGAAATAGAAAATAATATTTAGAAATCAGTGACTTCCCCAAATATGTGCAACCAGTAATGAGGAGTACATACTTAGTAACCAGTGTAACATATATATTAATGCCCCATGCTTTCCCCTTGACACTCTATAAAATTTTAAATGTTGTCCTGATCTCTTATGCCAGTGCCTGTGAAGTAGATTAGATACCACCTTCAAACAGCGAACTTTCAAAAATCATACTTTGCGGACCAATATTTCTTTCAAGAGCAAGTCAAATGCTCAAACTAGGAATATTCAATTTAGGTTATTCATACTGACTATTGGGTGGTGAAAAATTCTATAGTATATTAGGATATTATTTTACTTTATAATATGGTTGAATATAGTTATGAATTAATTATACATAATTATATTATTTAATATCTTAAAATTTGAATTTAGACATAGAGAAAGTTTATATATTAAATATAATTTTTATATCATAGTGTTTGAATTACTTTAGCTTTCATTGCTATAGAAGTAGTGTTTCAGGCAAATTAGGAGTCCAAATCTACACCAGTGTTATATAGTCAGGGATCCAACTCATCACTCTCTAGCTCAGAACAACTCATTGATAACAACTTCTGAATATTTGTCTACAAAATCAGGAACCACTTCACTGTTATTTTATTATGCATCTGAACTTGCTTTAGGTCCAGGTACCCAACAGAGAAATACTGCTTTAGAGACTAAGACCTTCTAGCAGTATTACCTCATGTTGTATTTTGTCTCCCCTGGAAAAGATTTAAAAATTTGTCTTCTGAATGCACCTCTATGAATATTTTCTTAACATTTATATACTCTTACTCAAATGGACTTGAAAACAGAGATGGTCACTGAAAACTGGAACACACAATTTGTATCGGTTGATTTAATATGAAAGTCTAGGCTCATGAAATTGTATATAATAGATAAATAGATATAGAGGAGGATTAGAATTTGAAACCAGAAGGAACATAAAGCCAGCACTCATGTAGGAAAAAGGGCAAAGATGCTATAGCATGTTGTAGGCCATCTCAACTAAAAAGGGACGCATTAAAAATGTAATGCAAGGAATTAGTATTCATAAGCATATTAATAATTTAAAGGGTTAATAGCCTATAAATACTAGATAAGTGATTTGAATTGGAACCTCATAACGATCTATCTAGAAAAAGTAAGCAAAACTGTAATATATATGCAGAGTGCCTACTAGGTCAGTTCTGTGCAGTCTTACTGATTGTCTGTTCAGTCTTTGTGAGCCCGTATGAGTCCAATGGCACTCCTAGCATCATGAAGAGGGGCTGCCTCCAACTCTTTTACTGGTTTTTGGAACCCTACTCTTCATACAGGTTCATCTTGCACAGCCTTAATGTGTGGGGAGGTGCTTAGTCTTACTGCAACTTGATATGCCATTTTTTATTGATACTCATGAAAGGACTTCCCTGTCCTGGATGGAGATGGAAGAGGTGGAGTTATGTGTAGGAAAAGGGGGAGAGAGAATGAGAGGGAGAGAATGGGGGAGGGACTTGGAGGGGAGGGTGGGGTAAGGTTGCAGACAGGACGCAAAATAAATAGATGATTTTTTTAAAAAGCAGAAAAAAACAATAGATACATACTTCATTCAACTAGGCCTAAAATAGCTCTTTAAAATTATGATTCTTGCTGGGTGATGGTGGTGCACACCTTTAATCCCAGCACTTTGGAGGCAGAGGCAGTCAGAGCTCTGTGTGTTAGAGGCTAGCCTGGTCTACCAGAGCTAGGTCTAGAACAAACTCCAAAGAAACCCTGTCTCGAAAAGCATTTATATATGTTATTAAATCCCATTATCTTTAAATATGTTAAAATTGAAAGAAATAAATTGAAATGTGTAGGAGAGAATACTGAAGAAATCATAGAAATACATTTCTTATCTTTTGTAGCAGATTTGGTAAATAGTAGCTAAACTTTAAGGCACATTAAACACATAACATACTTACGCTAAATCTTTTTTGCTGCCACCTTTCACAATTAAGAGAATAATTTTAAGGCAGAATACATTTATGATGGAGAAATATTTAAACTTCCTATCTAGATTGGTTCTGTTTTACTGTATTCACATCTACTCAGTTCAAGAAATGTAAATTTAACATGTTAAATATTAAATACAACTATATCTCCTTATTCATCTGTCTAGCTGTAGCACTGACAAAGGCAATTTCCTTCCACTTTACAGAAATCCCAGGCTCATAAGATTCCCATTAATCTCCTTGGCAGCGTCTTGTTAAAAAGCCTGGGGCCAACTCTCATCAGCAGGAGCCTTGAGTTCTAATCATCAGGAGGCATTGCCCTCCTTCTGTGGATACCCAAACAGCCAAGGAAGAGAAATTCAGGAGGCAAAAAGGCAAACCATGAATTAGCTATGTTTAAGATAGATCCTAGAATAAAATTTCATATTTCTGAGGAGCCTATAGTCCTTGGACTCTACTATGAAAGTTTCTCATGATTCCTCAGAAATTTTGTTCAATCATCAGACATCATCACACTTGAGACTCTAGTCTCTGCAGTGGGTATTTCATAGATCACAGGAGAAGGGAAAATTTGTCAATTGAATATGAGCAGAAGTGGTTCAAATCCCTTCCAGGAAATGATCTTCTTCCACTCTATTTCTTTCTAGTTTCAGAGGTGTTCCTTGGGTTAGAAGACTGTGGAATATCAGACAGACTAAGGACAGATTCGGAAACAGAAAAGTCATGGAACCAAAAGGAATGGTAAGTACACTCTATCACAAAAAGAGAAAGAAGTCGAGTATAACTTTAAAGTTAAGGTAATAGCTATTTATTTTTTAAAATTGTATCAGAGGTAAAGAAATAATATCTAGATTGCATTCAGAATAATAATTAGAATAAGAATCTACACAGATAAAATTATCTTGACTAAAATTTAAACTGAAACCTATGAATGAAAATTATTAATATCAGTAGTTGGATGTTAATAGATCACAAAATTAATGATAAAGAGGGTTGTGCAGAAGTGCTACTATCAGATATTCTAAAACCCATGGAAAATATGCAAAAAAGAAAAAGTTTCAAAAAAAAAAAGAAAATGCCATTGACTTGGTACCTTGCAATTATAAATTACTAAAATTTAAATCAAACAGACAGAACTTTGAACTGAATTTTAGAGGCTAGAAAATGTTTTAAAATTTTGATATAATCTACCAGCAAACAAAATTTCTACAAAGTGAATAATGATTAACCCTAAGAAAAACTTGAATGAGACAATTGATATGTAAATTACAGTTTTATTTAATTTTAATTTAAAAATAAGCAAGAACAAAGAAATATCGTAAAAATTATTATGTGTTAGGCCTCATTAAAATTTTGGTACCTTTCTCATTTGTATTATTGTATTTGTAGCTATGTCTAAAAGTTAATTAAGTAAAAAGTAACAACATGTAATATCGAGAACTTAATTCATTTTATACAATGGATCATACTGAAGAAGTACCTTTAATTTGTGAATGAATGACAAGTACATCTTGTTAATTTAATAAGCCAATATTTTTAAAAGGACAATGTTCTATAAATATGAAAGTCTTATGATTAAATCAATAAAGTACTTTCCAGCTCAAGGATCTAGACAAGAAATGAATAACCTTTAAAAAAAAAAAAGATATGGCCTGGTAAGATGGCTAAGTGTGTAAAGCAAAAATTACCAGAATACATGAAAACAACAATAACTAAAATGTAGGAATGGAATCCCATGTGTAATTCTCGTGGTCATATGCAGAGAAAGGAGGCAGAGACAGGAGAATCCCAAGGTCTTGCTGACCAGAGGGCTTGGCATAATGAGTGGTGAATAACAAAGGGACTTAGACTCAAGGAAGAAGTGAAGATCAGTGTTGGTGGTTGTCTTTGAGATCCCATCATGGGTTGTGTGTCTGTGCACCTGCATATGCACACATGAATATGTGAACATACATCAATCAAAAGTAGAAAGAATTAGCAAGAAATGCTAGTGACATTACAGAGACAAATTTATCTCAAACAAGTCATCCCTGATTAATTCACACTGAAGGGTGCATTGGGATATACCACAATATAATGAGCAAAAACAGGCAGGCAACAACTGACAGACGAGAACAAGAGGTGTTTAAATCATAAAGATGAATATTGCCATATGGTGTTTGAACTTTAATGTTGCTGGTACCAAAATACCCGAGAGAACAATTCACAAGAGGAAGGATTTACTTTGGTGATTAGTCATCGATTTAAATAATACAATCCAGAGTTACTTGGCTCCAGGAACTTGGGTAGAATAGAGTTTGTGGCAGATGGGAAGTGATCACTTTATGGAGGTGGGAAACAAAGAAAAGGTCACAGAAAATGACGCCAGAGCAGAACAATGTTGTCAGAGGAACATCTCTACTATTCTGCTTCATCCAGCTGACTAATATTCATGGCATATTAATACAGTCATCATATTACTTAGTCACACAGGGATGGTTCCGTTCATTGAGACAGACCCTGTAATCTGACTGCCCTAGAGACGTCTTTCCAGAAACAGTGCCTCAGTAATCTCCAAAACCCCTCTTAATCTAGTCAAGTAAATAATCAATAGTTTTATATGGGTTATTCTGGTCATTTTAAGTGTCAACATTTATACACAGAAGTCTAAGCTTGGATTTTAATACTTAATACAGTGAGTCTTCCTTACAGAGAGCCCAAATTAGTTGAAAAGGTGACAGTTATGTGTGCAAACACATTCAAAGCCTAATGATCAACCCAATTGTGAATAAAATATGTTTTGATTGCTTTTCTATAGTTGAAATATGAATTCTATAAAACGTCCAATAAAATATGAGATATGAAAGACCCATCTCTTTTACATAGTATTTATACAGGTTGGGGTCATTTCTCTCAGAATTGGTGCCATTTCCATAAGTATGAGGTATAGCTACTCACAGAGGGCTTGGCATTTCCACTCATAGAAAGACGTTGCCTCAGCTTGGCTAAACTCTCTCTTCATTTCTCACATTCCTCAAGGCTGTGGATTTAAAAATATAAACATTATTCTGTTCTTTCAATTATTCTCTGCCTTGATATTCTTTGATAATATATTAGAGATCTTTATCCTTTGACAGTTTATGGAATTATCTCCCATCTGCTAACTATCACAGTTTTCAACTTTCAGTGGGGTGAGGCTAAAGAAATCCTTCTGTTTTATCTATAATAATCATTTTATAAATCAAGGGTATAATTTTTATAAATACTTTATATTTCAAAATTATGGATTTAAAATTATTAATGGAAAATTAGCATTCAGAACAAATAAGTAGTAATGCAATTTTTTAATGAATGGACGCAAACTTTCTTATATGTGAATAAAAAGACCATTTTACCACTGATAAGAGGCCAAGTAAAATATCACAAGTAACATGAAACACAAATACCTTCTTTTATAAAATAGTAATATTTAACAAATAAATAATTGTACTAATAAGTAATTATCTGTGTGTATTAGAAAAACTATAGATTCCAATGACTATGTCGCTGATATGCATTTGTGAGGACTCATCTTTATGACTGAATATTTATCTTTGGGGAAGTAGTTATTGTTGGAATATCTTGGCCTTCTATATGAGACTCCAAAAATTTCTAAGACATTCACTCAACTGGAGTTATTGTTTTATTTATAGTATCACTAGTACAGATGTGTTCACTACCTACATGTGTGATTTACGTGGTTGTCATCAGCTTTATACTGTGGGCTGATGTTTTGATCTAGTTTATTTTCTTCCCTAAAAGATGTTGACAGTTATCAAAACAAGTGTGGTTAAAGTATTCCAGAAAATGCACGCAAAAGTTGAATGCATGGGAAACTTTATGCTGCTCAGAAGGAAAGTCAGTTACATCACTTGGGGTTTGAGATAGCATTTTATATTTTCTACCCTTTATTTATGAGAGAAAGACATCAAAAGTACCAAATGTACCTACTATTTATGTACTGGACAAAGTTCTTACCTTATCCATCTATTTTAATATATTTTTCAATGACTTTAGTTGCTACAGGTTTATCTGTTTTTGAAGTAAGCATATTTAAAGATTTATATATTAAATACAATGCTCAATATAGGGCCATAAGCTCTCCTATTGGCCAAGATCACAAGGTATCTATCTTCAGTTTATATGAAGGAATGAATGCATTCAATATAACTCTGTTCTTAGACACAATATCTTTTAAGATATAATATAAGTTATATATGATTAATAGAGTATACAAATCCTTATAGTTGCTATATTTTTTTTTGCTATCTGCAAACATTTTATCATGCAATACTATTCTGTACTTCCAAGTAATGGCATTCAGACTAATACTGCTAGTACTGATGTAGGCCCTCTAGGTTCCATGCAACTTCCCATCCAGCTTCATCACATCCCTTAGTTCTAGACCCAGGCACTCACGGTACTATATAGGTTTCTGATTTCAGTAAATACTACACCTGTTTGTTAATTATTCAGTTTCACTTGAACAGGTGAATTCCAATAAATGTTTTGAATTTTGATTTTTTTATGTCCTAGATAAATCAGGTACATGAGCCTCACCCCTGACTTCCAACTCTGGAAATGTTATGGTGAGAATCTTTCTCAGTACTCAAAGCCATTCTCACACATACTGAACAAAGCTATCATGTGAAAATATTCTGTATACAAGAGGATTTTCTCTAGAATTTATTATTTTTCTAAAGGTACTAGCAACTGAATCAATGATACCACATTTGCTTAATATGTACTTCACCACTGAGTGATACCACCACCGCTGTATGCTTATTTATCAACTAGATAACAAGTATTCTGCTAAATAAGTTTATTTCTCTGAATGTATGATGGTTTTGAAATAAGTAGTTTGGAACTAATGTACCTTCAAATATATGTCTTTTCTACCAGCTCTAAATGGCAGAGAGATGGCTTTAATTTGCATCAAGCCATCTGTTACGGGTTTCACAAACAGATTTTATATTAACTGTAGGTTTAGTCAATATTCATTACTTCATGTTGCATTTTTCACAATAGAGAGTAAACAAAATTATTTTTGAAAATAGCCAGAGGGAGCTTGCATCAAGACATCGTCTTTTCTTGCTATCAATTACTTTTACAATCTTCCAAACTTTCTTGTAGAGTTTATTTCTTGATATTCCTTCCAATGGTTCTATTTTGCAGTACAGATAGCTAGAATCATATGGTAAACATGTAGCTTGTTTGATCTTTGATTTCCGAAAATAATTTTAATATGTACAGAGTATTTGATTATACAACTAAGTGAAACACTTAGTTCTGTGTTTAAGCATTAGAAAGACTAGTTTTCAGGCACAATCATTAGGAAAATGATAACAGTCCTATTAATTAATTTTATTTTGAGACACACGTTAGTAAAGACTCCTGTTTACAACTTTTGATAAAGGCCAGGATCTAGACATAACAGTGATTACTATTGTTTCAATACTATTAAAATATGAGGAGGAAGATCCTGAGTTAGAGGTCAGCCTATGATACATAGTGAGACCCCGATTTCACAAGAACAAAGCTAGGGAGAAGAGATTGAACTTTCTAATGTCATAAAACGACTTAAACAGTCGAACTCCTATGCACTAAATTTGGTAAATTATGATTTATTTTGAAAGAGAACACCAAGAAATCTTTAATAACTATACACTGTGTGGTTGAATCAAAAACTAAATAATAAATAAGTATTTTGGACTATTTTTTGTTTTGCATGTTTGAACATGTTTCCCCAAATAATATTTTCTACTAAATAGACATCCTGGATGTGAAAAATTATAAGAATCCAATAGAATATTTTACAATAATTAAAATCATAAAAGTATTTCAATCATAAATGTAGAATCCTTTGAACTAAGAATGTTTACTATTGCTGTTTACTTTGATGGTTACTGTTAGCCATGGAAGTTGAGAAAATTAATATCATCTTTCCAGAGACAATAAATATCCAAATTTAATTTCTGATTTTATTTTCAAAAAATGGCATGCACTCTAAAAAATCAAAGATGATCCAATTCATGCTATTTTTCTCATAATTAGTGCCAAAGTAGCATATTTATTTTCATTAGTTGATTAGCAACACACTTCTTGTTTTTATAAAGTATTTTAATTTTTTAAAATGTGAACTGAAAAACTGAAATTAGATTTACCTCAGCGGCTATTTATCTAGACACATATGGGTCAAGTTGTGTGTAATATTGCTAGTATTGAAAAAATATAGTTATTTGAATCTTACCAGTGTGACTTTTGATTGGAAGACATTTTTGACTGCTAATGTTGGTTGTCCAAACTGGATGTCAATAGAACAAGTGCCCTATTTAACTTCAGAAAGGTATCCTATGTAAAACCAAATCATTCAAGTCACATCATGGTTTCCATCTGAATAAAGGAGTCCACAGCATTAAATTTGTTTTTCTCAATGAAATCAAACCAGACTACTGCCATAGTGATTCTTCCTAAAAACAGAAGAGAATGGGATGCACTAATAAGCTACACTATTCATTTTGAGGTGTATATTTTTTAAAGACTTCTTATTTGTATTTGTATGTATATGTCTGTATGAGTTTGGGCACACTGTGTACTTTCAGGTCCCTATACAGGGCAGAGGGCATTGGTTCTTGTAGTGGATTGGATGAGATTGGCTCCTGTAGTCTTCTATATTTGAATGTTTGTTTCCCAGTTGGTGGACTTTTGGGAGAAGAATTAGGAGGTGTGGCTTTGTTGGAGTAGTTGTGTCACTGGGGTCAGACACTGAGGTTGCAAAAGACCATGCTATTCCCAGTTATCTTTCTCTTTCTCTCCTACTTGTAGATAAGATGTAACCTCACAGACACAGCTACAACACCTTGCCTGATTGCCTTCTGCTATGCCCACAGCCATGGTGGTCATGGACTCACCCTCTGAAACTTTAAGACTCAATAAACCTGTCTCTTTTTTTTTTGTTGTTCTATAAATCTTATTGGTGTGTCTTCACAGTAGTAGAAAATCTCTTAGAATTCAGAGCCAGCGTGATGTGGGATTCCCCTCTGTATACCATTGGTTAATAAGGAATCTGCTTTGGGCCTTTAGCAGGACATAAAAGAGCAAGGTGGGAATTCCAAGCAGAGATTGAGAAGAAAAGTAGACAGAGTTTAGGAAATGCCATGCAGCTGCCAAAGGAGAAAGATGCCCGCTTTTGCCCGCCAGAACCTTGCCAGTAGGCCACAACCTTGTGGTGATGTACCCATTAATAAAGATGGGTTGATTTAAGATGTAAGAGTTATCCAGAAATTCATACGCTAATACGCCAAGCAGTTTTGATTAATACAGTTTCTGAGTGATTATTTCAGGTCTGGGCAGCCAAGAAACCAACAAGTAGTCTCCCCCAAAATATTACCAGTAAATTTAATGTTGGGATACTAAAACAGGCAAGGAAAATGGAATAAAAGGAATGGTGCTCTCTGGACAGAGACATGACCCAACTAATATGTAACCTGTGGAAAGAAAAGGCCTAAGAAACTATCTGTTCCCAAATAACAAGAAATCTATGCTTATGCAAAAGTATTTCAAAGAGGAGGTTACATCGGAAGCAGACAGTGAAACTTGGCAGCATTATCGCTGTGATTCTGCCTCACAGGCATGAAGGATACAGGAGAATGGGGGTTGTAGAATTGTCATCCATGGTTGCAGATAGCTTTGCAGTCAGGTATTTGGCAAGGGAGTCCCTGCAGGAAGTCTTAGAGGGACCATTTCGTGAAGCTGTGAAAGTGACACCTGCAATGTGTTGAAGATTTATGGTGAGCTGCAGAGGTAGCTGAACAAGTCCAAGAGAGAGAAGTGTGTTATAGTCAGCAAATCTGGAAAGGCAAGGCATCTAAACAAGGAGTGTATCTGTAAAGTTTAGTTCAGTAACTTCTATGTAGTTGAAATTACTTGCTCTGAAAAGGATGAGCTGTGTAAAACTTCATTGTGGTATAATTGTAAGAACTCCATTTGGATTTCTGCAGCAAAGTTTTCAAAACTTATGTTTTCATATTTTGATGATTAATGTTTTTGTTATTTAAGTAAAATATAATAATTCATTAGATTTTTGATATCAAAATTAGAAATATGCTGAAGTCACTGTTTCAATATTGCTCACTTATTTGAGCAGATTAAAGTCATAATTAGACATTATGTTCATAGAAGCAGGCACAATGCTTTTCAGCTGAATTTTCTGAAAAAATATGAGAGTCAGCTAATTTAAAGCATCTGTTTTTATCTAAAAACAAATGTAGCATGTAGGTGGTGCTGAAAGTTGTTCAGTTTTCAAAGAAAAAGTCATATTTACCACTACACTTACAATTGGATGGGAAATGATGGAAAATACTTACAACTCAGACACTTTTCTTTTATAGAAGGCATATATTTCCTAGTAAGAAAAAAATCTTAATTCTTACTGAAACAAGTCATTTGAATTCTAGAACATTTATTTTTGCTTGTTATTTATACTGGACAGAGACTGGCTGTCCATTTTCATAGTTGTGTATCTAAAAGGTGTAAACACAAAAAGAAATGACTTACCTCTGCTCCGAGTATTGAAAGCAGCGATAGAACATAGAGACTGGATCAACCTCTGTACCAATAAAGGCTGAACTTTGGAGCTTAATATTTGGCACAATTTTAGGGTCAGAAAACATTATTATTCCACTTTTTTCCTTTCAATTATTTAAGATATTGAAAAAACTCACCTCTCTGAATAAATATATGCAGGTATGGGCCACATGTCAATGATTTCTGAAGACCTCTACATAGTGCAAAGCCCAAACACTCCTGTTAAATATGCCACTGAGCTTCCAACCACTACTCTTTGTCAAACCCCTCAGTTTTGTACTGGGAAATTGCTTTATCCTCCAAGTATGAGAGATAAAGTTTTATAAAATGACAATTGGTATGAAGCATAAACAAGAAACCTCTCAATATGGAAAAATCACACCCATGGCATCCATTATTGCTAACAAGAGAACAAAAATTAGACTTGGTTGGTTATTGTCTTCAGGTGTCAGCTACACAGAAATGCATTAAATATTTTTGGATTACATATTTGATATGTTTTTGGATTTGGTTTGCAAGTATGTTTTAAAAATTATTTGCACCTATGTACATAAGGAGAATGGGTCTGTACGTAACTTTATTTATTGATTCATTATGTAATTTAGATATCAGGTTAACTGTGATGGTTAGTGAATTAAATAATGTGCCTTATGCCTCTATTCTGTGGAATAATTTGAGAAGTATTAGCACTGATTTTTATTTGAAAGTCTGGTAGAATTCTGCATTAAAACTATGTGGTCATGGGTCTTTTTTGGAAGGGGTTGGTAAAGTTATGTTAAATGACATATTTCACTAGAGATTATAGGTCTGTTTATATTACCTACCTGACTTTGATTTAACTTTTCTATGTGGTATGTATTTAGAAACTATCCATTTATGTTAGATATTCCAATATGGCATAGTAGAGGTTATTAAATATGATTTTATGTTCTCAGGACTTCCTTGGTGTTTTTTGTTATGTTGCTCCTTTCATTTCTCATTTTGTTAAGCTGGAATTTTTCTTTTTGCATTTTAATTAGCGTGGTTAATAATTTGTCAATCTTGGTTTTTCTCAAAGAACCAACACTTGGGTTTATTAATTTTTTGCTTTTTTTCTTTTTGTTTCTATTTTATTGATTTCAGCCCTAGGTTTGGTTATTTCTTCTAGTCTACTGCTTTTGGTTGTTATTTCTTCCATTTATTTTAAATTTTCAGGTGTGCTGCTAAATTATTACTATAAAATTTCTCCAACTTTTTATGCAGACACTTAATGCTATGAACTTTCCTCCTAGAACTTCCTTCATTGTGACACCTAAGTTTTGGTATGCCACATTGTCATTTTCATTCAATTCCAGGAAGTATTTGTTTCTTATTTCTTTCTTAATATCTATCATGACCTATTTTTCCCTCAAAAAAGATGTTTAGTTTCTATTAGTTTGTAATCTTTTTGTAGGTTCTGTTGTTGTTAATAAGCAGCATCAGATCAAGAGGTTATTTTAGTTTTCTTACAACCATTGAAAGTGTTTTCTCGTATCTGAGATTGAGGTCAATTTTGGAGAAGGTTACATGTGCTATGAGCTTCTTAGAAGAAGTTCTATTAGGGACAGTTCAACATAAATATATTAATATATGTAATCCACCATATAAACAAAAAAAATAAACAAAATGAAAGAAAAAACACACACAATCAACTCCTTAAATGCAGAAAAGGCCTTGAAAGTTCCCCCAAACTCCATTTATTTTAAGTTCTAGAGAGGTTAGAGAATCAAGAGACGTTCCTTAACATATAAACATGATTTCCAGTAAGCCCATAGACAACATTATCTTAAGCGAAGGGAAATCACCCTGAAATCAGTCTTGACACAGATATGAAGTCACAGGGACTAAGGAAGCAATCACAGGGATGGATGCACAAAATATAATCCTAAAGCTGAAAAGAACAGTGGACACATATCCCTATCCCTAACCCTGAAAATATCCCCACTTGCAAACAATTTTTTTTTTGTTTTTGCATTGGAATATCACTTAGAAGTCTGTTTGTTTTCTAATCAACAAAAGAAAAAAGAAGTTAATTATTGCTGATGTTTACAAAAAATATCTAAATCCTTAAAAAATTATCAGGTGTTAATCACAAATCCAGCCCATTCACTAAAATATAACCCAGACACAGAAAGACAAATATACATACTCACTCATAAGTGGCTTTTAGACATAAAGCAAAGAAAACCAGCCTAGAAAACCTAGACAACAATGAAGATACTAACAGAGACATAAATGGATCTAATCTACATGGGACATAGAAAAAGACAAGATCTCATGAGTAAATTGGGAGCATGGGGACCATGGGAGAGGGTTGAAGGGGATGGAAGAAGAAGGGCAGAGAGCAGAGAAAAATGTAGAGCTTAACAAAATCAATAGAAAATAAAAATAAAGGAATACAATTATATGATACTCTTAGGGACTCCAGGGGAATCTTCAGTGGTTGGTCTAATGTTGGGAGCAGTGAAACCCCAGATCCTGAATTTCTTGTAAACAACTTGTTTTGCCCTGATCTGAGTGCCTTCAGCTGCTCTGAGCACGAGACCTTCAGGAGTTCCTGATGGCAGGAGAGTGGTTTCTGGTGGGTTTGGCTGGTGCGTGGCTATCTCTATATAATCTGCCCCTGAACACAGTAAAGAGAGCATTCTTGGGGCTTTTTGGTATCAGTGTTTGAAAGGTCTGTGTGTCAGTCTGTCTCTGCGTCTGTGTTCTCAACCTCTAGTCCCTTACTCGAAGCTCGCGAACTGGGTTCTAGTGCACAGAGCGCAGACACAGGGATGCAGTGTGCACGGCAGTCTAATACTGTTATTTTTTCTCTTTTGTCCTCCTTCTGATGACTATATACCTGATTTGAAAGTATAATCTGGGAATCTTTCTTGTGTGAGATACTGAGAAGTTTGTTTTCTCAATCCCGTGCTAAGAATGCACTTTTAATACAGAGGCTGTTTCATGTAGCTTCCACAGGAAACACAATTAACATTACTCCTTGCTGAGACATAATTTTTGGAATTCAGCTTTCACCATGGTTTATTCCTCAGATAAAAGCTTCTTTTTGTAAATGATAAAATTGGCTAAAATTCACTGTTGTTTTTGCCTTCTCATTTTACAACTCACATGCAAATACACCTCCATTGCTTGATTTCCAAATTCACAAAAATCTCAGTTTCATCATGAATATGTCAACAGCCTCCCCCAATTATTTTTAACTCTATTATTATTTTTTCCCTTTCAAAAAATCTGTCTTTGCCCGGCGGTGGTGGCGCACGCCTTTAATCCCAGCACTCGGGAGGCAGAGGTAGGCGGATCTCTGGGAGTTCGAGGCCAGCCTGGTCTACAAGAGCTAGTTCCGGGAGAGGCAGCAAAAAGCTACAGAGAAACCTTGTCTCGAAAAACCAAAAAAATAAAAAAATAAAAAAATATAAAAAAATCTGTCCTTTATTTCTATTTATTTATTTATTTATTTATTTAATTATTAAAGATTTCTGCCTCTTCCCCGCCACCACCTCCCATTCCTCCCCCCCCAATCAAGTCTTCCTTCCTCCTCAGACCAAAGAGCAAGCAGGTTTCCCTGCCCTGTGGGAGGTCCAAGGACCACCCACCTCCATCCAGGTCTATTAAGGTGAGCATCCAAACTACCTAGGCTCTCACAAAGCCATTATGTGCAATAGGATCAAAAACCCATTGCCATTGTTCTTCAGTTCTCAGTAGTCCTCATTGTCCACTATGTTCAGCGAGTCCAGTTTTGTCCCATGCTTTTTCAGACCCCGGCCAGCTGGCCTTGGTGAGTTCCCGATAGAAATCCCCATTGTCTCAGTGTGTGGGTGCACCCCTCGCGGTCCTGAGTTCCTTGCTCGTGCTCTCTCTCCTTCTGCTCCTCCTTTGGATCGTGAGACTTCAGTCCAGTGCTCCAATGTTGGTCTCTGTCTCTGTCTTCTTTCATCGCCTGATGAAGGTTAATATTCAGGAGGATGCTTATATGTTTTTCTTTGGGTTCACCTTCTTATTTAGCTTCTCTAGGATCACGAATTATAGTCTCAATGTCCTTTATTTATGGCTAGAAACCAAATATGAGTGAGTACATCCCATGTTCCTCTTTTTGGGTCTGGCTTAACTCAGGATAGTGTTTTCAATTTCGTCCATTTGTATGCAAAATTCAAGAAGTCATTGTTTTTTACTGCTGAGTAGTACTCTAATATGTATATATTCCATACTTTCTTCATCCATTCTTCCATTGAAAGGCATCTAGTTTGTTTCCAGGTTCTGGCTATTACAAACAATGCTGCTATGAACATAGTTGAGCATATACTTTTGTTGTATGTTAGGGCATCTCTTGGGTATATTCCCAATAGTGGTATTGCTGGGTCCAGAGGTAGGTTGAACCCGACTTTCCTGAGAAACTGCCACACTGCTTTCCAAAGTGGTTGCACAAGTTTGCATTCCCACCAGCAATGGATGAGAGTGCCCTTTTCTCCACAACCTCTCCAGCAGAGGCTATCATTGGTGTTTTTGATTTTAGCCATTCTGACAGGTGTAAGATGGTATCTTAATGTTGTCTTGATTTGCATTTCCCTGATTGCTAAGGAAGTTGAGCACGATCTTAAGTGTTTTTTGGCCATTTGAACTTCTTCTGTTGAGAATTTTCTGTTTAGCTCAGTGCCCCATTTTATAATTGGATTGATTAACCTTTTACAGTCTAATTTCTTGAGTTCTTTATATATTTTGGAGATCAGACCTTTGTCAGTTGCGGGGTTGGTGAAGATCTTCTCTCAGTCAGTGGGTTGCCTTTCTGTTCTGAATGGGTATAATTAATTAGAGTTTCCAACTGTCAGTTGTAAAATTAGTACAATTTTACATATAAATGTTGTTTTTAGTAAAATTTACTGTTCATAAATTTTCTATTTATCTTTGGATAACACCTATATCTATGGATTCTTTCCATATTGGTGTTCATCGAAGATGTACTACAACCATTATGTCATTGTTAAAGGACCCTGAAGTGGTTTGACATTGATATTCAAGGTAGTATATAAACCATTAGGAGAAATATTTTACATATAAACATTAAACATAGGAAGCAGTTTGCTATATTATGTACTGATGGTGCATGTTAAAGATATCTAAACCCTAAATGTCTTCCAAGAATAGTTCCCTGTGGTTATCATTATGTTAAGGTTGGCCCAGTATGACATAGTTAATAATTTATAAATTATTTTAATATATTAGTATAATATAAATGATAAAGAGAATTAATTCAGACAACTCAATGATTGGTCACTTTCATATCTAATAAATATTGATCTTATTGGCTGTTTTGGATCTAATTATTTTGTTTGAGCTGGTATGTAGAGTTCTCAGTGGTATTTAAGGTACTTTTTGAAACTGAAGGCTATTCAGTTTATGAGTTCCTTTAGCTGTTATTTTTAGTATAATCATATTTCTTACAAGGATAATATAGCCTATCTCTGATGCCCTTGTTTGGCCCCCAGAGGTGGAAGATAAATCCCTATTGCTGAAGATACTTTAGTAATAGGCCCAGAAACCAATGAGTTGGAACTGACCTTAATGCCTCCTCCCTAAGGACGTTCTGGTGCCATGAATATTAGAAGTGTTCAGTTGTTCATGGCATCAGAAGGGTCCATGCAAGCCATAAAAGATGGAGGCAATTAATAGGACGAACCAGCTATGATACCTATGAACCGTATCAAGTGTCAGCATGACATGATCACCCAAGGCTGAAGTGTGAAGGCAGATAGACCTCAATGGTAACCAGCAGTTCTGCAATTGAAATTTAGACTCACTTATCAAGAGGGAAACCATATCTAGTACTGGAAACATACCTCTATACTCATTACTAGTGAAGCCATGATAATTGGAAGAAAATTTACAACTACAACCTTATTAAAGCATCATTATCCCTAACAACAATTTATAACTCTTTGTTCTCAAGCCCACATACAAATGTAACACCCACTTTTCATCAAGGAATATTTTCTTTGCAGCAGACTGAGATGACCACAGAAAAATACAACCAATCAAATTGCAGCTTGTAGAGCTCAGTCCCAATGGATATATTTACAGTACAACCGTTGAAACTAAGGCTCAGGAAACATTGCAGAAGTTAGGACAGAAAGATTGTAGGAGCTACAGAATCAGGGAGCTTACTGTAACATTTTATCTCCTAATGAGGTTAGAAACTATATCCATAAGTCTTTCCAACATTACTACAAACATGAGTTCAACCAGGGCCTCATATGAATCATAAACAGGAAAGCTGTAAGAGGGGGAGCTGGTCTTCACCAGGGTAGAACACATATATTAGTTGTCCAGTGGCAAATGGAAACATATACACAAGTGACATTATACAGATTGAACAGGTTATATTTAAGGAAAATTTTCTAATACATATACATATATTCTTGCAATACAATTTATGAAAGGAGAGACCATGAAAGTAAAGGAGAGGGGAGACTGGTATTTGTAGATGTTTGGAGAGACAAGGAAAAAGGATGAGAGAAATGTTGTAATTATATTTTAATTTTAATTTAATAATTTAATGTTAAAATATTTAAAAAGTAAAAATATACACTAAAAGGAAAAGTAGAATTTATAAACTGTTGGGGGAGGCTGTTAGTTACTTTCCCTGTCACCCTGACTCAAAATAGTCACACAGAACCTGTACGAATTACAACATTGCTTGGCCAATGACTCTAGCATATTCTTCGTAAACTCCTACACCTTAAATTAACCCATTCCTATTATTTTATATTTTACCACAAGTTTCATGGACTACTTGCAAGTTTCAGGCTGGTAGCATGCATCTTTCCCCTCTAGTGGCTACTTAGCTTTTCCCTGACTTCACCTCCTCTCTCTCTCTCTCTCTCTCTCTCTCTCTCTCTTGAAAAGATACATATATATATTCCAGCCTGGATATATTCTGTTAAGCCATTGGCCAAAGGCAGCATCTTTATTAACCAATAAAAGCAACACATATGCAGAAGGATTTTTCACACCAATAAACAGAACTGCATTTAAATCAAAAATGATTTTTTACCTCAAATATTTAAATATTATTAATGCTTTTGGTTCTGTGATCAAATTTCTGTTCCTTGTTTTGTTCTTGTTTGTTTTAGTGTGTGTTCGTGTGTGTGTGTACAACATGTGTGTGTATGTTATATGTACACTTTTTGGAAGATGTTTAAATTTTATTTTAATGTGAGTATGAGTGTTTTACCTACATATATGTTCATGCATAAGTATGTGCGACACTCACAGAGGCCAGAATAGGATATTGGATTTCTTGGAATAGGAATTATCTATGGTTGTTAGCTGCTGTCTGGGTGCTGGGAACCAAAAACTCTGGATCATCTTCAAAATCAGCAAATTATCTAAAAATCAAGCCATCTGTCCAGGATGGAGGGGGATTGTGATTAGAGTATATTGTATGGAGAAAAACATCTATTTTTAATTAAAAAAATTGAAATAAAAAAAAAAAACTCAAGGTCCATGCACTCAAAGCCAAGAAGTTAATGGAGCCAAGTTAATGGAGCTGCACTTGACCAATTTGTAATCTCCATTGAAACACAACCAATGAGTTCTCTGACAACTGGTAACAAGCCAACACTTGTTCTGTCTACTGCCCTCAAAGTCCACACCCCAGTGAGCACCCTCTCCTTCCGTGCGAATGCTAGATACTACACACCTGTCACCCACTGTTTCTATTTCATGGAATTGCTTTCTTCCATGTACTCATCAGTTCATGTAGACTGATCACCAAATAGTTATTTCTTTCATTGTTTCACTTTTCATATTGGATTAGTCAGTCTATATCTTTCCTATCTACTCACTCCGAGTTTGAAGATGTATGACTCTAACAAGGAAAAGAAACCCAAAGTTATGGAGAAGAAGCATGTAGTGGTTTGAATGAATCATTCTTTTCCCTTCTTCCCCCAGAGGCACAAATATGGTTCTGTTTGTTCTCTGGTTGCTGGTTATTTGGGGGAGGTTTAGGTGATGCAGACTTGATGGAGTAAGTATGTCACTGGGCATGGGTTTTGGGATTAAAAATATCAAGGCACTTCTAGTTTGCTCTGTCTTCTTTGTTCTGATGGTTGAGTATAGGAGCATTTAGCTTCTCACTCCAGCCACCAGGCCTGTTGTTTGCTGTCATGCTTCCCCATGCCGATGATGAACTCTTATCCCTCTGGGGATAAACTCTTGTCAAGTGTCTTGGTCATGTTTTATCACAGCATAAGAAAAGTCTCTAATACGAAGTGATAATTTTACTCGCACTTCTTTCACCTCTGCAGCAGCCCTTGCCACTCTCTAATGTGAGGGGTAATGACTTGATTTGGACTCAAGTCATGGTTTGCGTTCACTTATAAAATGCTGATGAATAGGACAAATCTCTTCCAATTGCTTAACATAACATTTTAGCAGTCTCGTGCCAAATAATCTCCAGTAATGGCCTCACATCTGTTGTGGTCATCTTTTCCCCATCCTATTATCACTCAAGCCTCTGGGAAATGTACCTAGACACAATGCTAAGGTTGTGTCAAAAAAAATAGGCTTAGATAGGTAGAGTTACATTTATGGTAACAGGGCTTAGAATTTATCTTTAAGTGTGTCCTGTCTATTCTAGGAACACTGGATTTATACTTAGAATTACTAAGTTTTTTCATAGGGGCAAAGCAAGCTTGGCCAAGAGAACACTCAGTGTATGCAGGCACGCAGGTTCATGACTGACACAGAGAAGTACACATGATCACCAACTAGGCAGAACAAAATTAGACTAAAGGGGATAACTCAGGAAAACTAACATGCAGTGCAAGTAAATGGACACTTGATGCCTTTTGTTGTTTTATAAATGAAGATTCTTGTGCTTGTTCAGGAGACCATAAAATGTGGATCAGTGCTGGAGGCCTCTGTTATTTTTATCTGAAGTGAACAGAGAAGTATGATTTTTTTGAAGAAGAAAATGTCATTTTGATGAAGTGTCACTAGGTAGCAGAACAAATATCAAGGTGTCTTTGAAAACAGTTCTTTACTGTGGCCAGGCAATTCTGTTACTCGCAATCCAGCATCCTGAAAGTGTTTCTTTAGCTGAGCACTCGTCCAGCGGTGGTTCTTACTTACAAGGGCACAGATACAATCTTTCAGGTGACATGTACCTTGTTAGAGCTTCTCAGGAGCTGTGCAAAAGTATCTGTGAAGTACTGTGTGTAAAATTCAAGACAAGATGTGATGTGATTCTCCAAATGTGATAAGAGAACTTCTGGAAATGCTACATTGAGAATAAGAATGACTGCTTCTTCAGAAATCCACAGACAAGCCCTGCACTGAGCTCTTAGAGTTTTGCAAAAGAAAGTGGAGAGAGATTGTACAAACCAGGGGGTCATGATGGGGGAAACCACAGAAAGGGAGCTCATGGATGCTGCACCAACAGTCAGGAAGCCTGAATGGGACTGACCTGGGACTGACCTTGGTGTCCTGCATGTGCGTGACAATCCTGTAGCTAGGTCTCTTAGTAAGGCTTCTGACAGTAAGAGCAGTACCTCTCTCTGGTGCTTAACTGGCTATTTGTAACCTGTCCCCCATTCTGGATTACTTGACCCCTACTCGACATAAGAGGAGGAGCCAGATCTTGTCTCTATGCTTTGGACAATCTCATGGGAGGCCTGTCCTTTTCTGAATGGAGATGGAGGAAGAGTGGATGGGGGGGGGGGACAATAGATGGGAAAGAGCAGGGCACTGGAGGAGAGGAGGGAGGGAGACTGGTTGGTATTAAAATAAATGAAAAAAAGTTATTTAAATAAAAATAAATGAAAAAAAACTTTTGAAAGAAAAAATAAAACAAACGAGCAAAAAAGAGTATTCGGTGCACGTCTTTAAACCCAGAAATCGGGAGGCAGAGGCAAGCAGATATCTGCGAGTTCGAGGACAGTTTGGTCTACAAAGGTTAATTCCAGAACAGACTCCAGAGGTACAGAGATACCTTGTCTCAAAAAATCAAGAACCCCCCCTCCCCCCCACACACACAAAGGGCCAGTTTCAGACAAGTTCAGGTGTAGCTCTACCTGTGATGGAATGTCAGAAATTATTTTAAAGGTTCTGCTTTATTTTTAATCCGTGAGTGTATGAAGGGGTAAGAGTGGCAGGTGTTTACATATGAAGGCAGGTGTGGGCAGAGTGCAGAAGAACATATGGGCTTCCCTGAAGCTGAAGTTATAGGAAATGGGAGCCCCTGAATGTGGAGACCTATGGACTGAAATGGCTCTTCCCCTAGGTGAATAAGGGCTCGGAAATGCTGAGATCTTCAGTCCTCACATCATTTTATCTTATAAACAGGTGAGCTATGTGGCCCTGATGCCTACATTCGATGTATTGTGATAAACATATGTAAGATCTCTTTCAAGATTTAATAAATAAGAATTCTGAAAAACAGCAAAATACCTCAATTTTGCTATTCTTAGTCCAAATTTCATCCTCCTTACAATGGTTTTCAATTCAGCAGCCTTAAATGTAGATGATCTATAAAGATTTGCAGTGGATAGTTTAGGATATACATGCTCAAATAAAGTCTTCTATGAGATTTTTAGAATGATTCTTTCAGCCCTTTCAGTATATACAAAGAAAAGAAAATTTATTGATGATCACATTAAATGAACATTTATATTACTTCACAATAGACTCTTTATTATACGCAACATTAAAAACGTCACCTAACCTCTTTTAGGTTTTCCCAGTTCTTCCATACAGATTGGAAAACATAATTCCTCAATCATTCTCAGACTGAAATTTATCATCTTTTAATAAAGGATCTTGCGAGCATCATCCATCCCTATTTCTCTGGTTTTATTGTTCTTTATAAAAAAGGCATGCACAGTTACTAGTAGATCTCTAACTCTTCTGAAATACATTGTGCAGTATTAATCAGGAAGGGGTAATAACCTTGAAGGTTATTCTGGGGTATCAATATTTTCTAATGAACATACATAGTGTTCTGTGTCACAGTTCGACTTTCTTCCTTCTCCTCCTGTGTATTGCTGTGGGTCTGTAGGCTCTCTCCTCCTACCTGGGATTCCAGCAGTTGCTGTTCCTGTCCTTTGTACAGAGGCTTATAAATAACTCAGAGAACATCTAGGTTAGTTGTGCCTCAAGGACAGTATGGAGGTCTTTGTACTTTTGAAAATTTAAAATTTCTCTTGGATAATGGCCCACGTTAGCTTCTATAACTCACCCACAATTATGTCATCAGCACTTTCTGCCCCTCAGGACTGTCAGGCATCAAGTAATTGATAATATTGCAGCCATACTGTAAGATAACTTATCTTTATGAAAATAAAACACACTTACAGTTTGAAACTTAAATGAAAGAGAGATTAATGGGTTAGAGAAGGAGGCATTGTATAAATCTCCTTGATTCCCTTACCTAGTTCCAGTTGGTATGACTGGTGAATGATGCTAGATATTTTATGATTCCATGATCAATAAAGGAGAGTCTATTGGAAGTGTTAAACATGTTTAATCAATTTATTTATGGGTGTATAAGCCTTATTTCACACTAATATGTAGCATAAAATGTATAGAAAACTTTTACAGGGAAAGGTTTGCTCATTGTGAGTTTCTGGATGTGTCTAAGGCCCTTTACCTCAAGATGCTCTCCTTCAGTGACTAAAACCTAGTGTCGGTGATTCCAAGGTTATTTTCAAATGCAGTGTACTATTTAGATGTATGTTAGAACAGAAGGAGGAAATATTTTAATTAAGAACTCATAAATCACTCTGAATCTCCTTACAGAGACATTTCATTTTAAAGATGAATTTAAAAATTAAACAAATAATGAAGAATTGTCCCATGAATATACATGGTTTTGTGAATTATGCTCATGGGTCTGAGGTTTAAGCAGAATTGAAAAGCTAAAACAGTACTTTATTGTTAAAATTGAGTTGAACACCTCCTCTAATTCAATGTGTCATTTGAGTTGTTGTCAAATAGCCACAACCTATTTTGAAATACAAATTAATTATCTATTACAAGCATGAGATTGCTATCTCCCTCAAAGTCTCATTAGTATGCAAATGACTCTAATTAGGTCACTGTCAGACAATATTAGAGCAGAGTTACTTGCCACCCTTGAGAATGAAAGGGTTTGCTTCCTAAATATTATAAAATTGTTACTGACATCAGTTTTACTTAGCAGGGATTATTCTGTAAGTATTACTTACCTGAAGGAAGTAATTTGGGGAAACTAAAAAAGAATTTTGCTTGTTTTCCATGTAATATATGTGAGTGTGCATTTGCATGTACAGGTATGTTAGCACATAGAAGCACGTGTGGAAGCCAAAGATTGACATGAGAATGTCTTTCTCAATCATATCTTTACTTAAATTGTTGCAGTAAGGTCTTACACTTATCTCACCAGTTTGGCTTGCTGACTATAGTTGGTTCATAAAGCTGCTGTTACAGGTACACAATGCCATATCCTATTTCTATATGGGTTCTGGCAATCAGAATTCAGTTTTTTTATGCTTGAGCCAGAAACAATATATTTGAATTAAAAAATGTTATAATTTGTGTGAAAACCAAAAAAATGATATATTGTAATTTGCATGCAAATAGATGGAGCTAGTGAGGTAATCCAGACCCAGAAAGATGAACATGGTATGGATGTACTCACTCATAAGTGGATACTAGATATAAACAAAGGATAATGAGCATATTGTCTATGACCCCAGATAAGCTAGGTAACAAAGTGAACCCTAAGAAAAACATATATAGATTGCCCTAGGAAGAGGAAATAGACAAGATCTCCTGACAAAATTGGGAGTATGAGGTGGGGGGAGAATGGATGATGAAAGGAGAGGAGGAGGGGTAAATGGGAGGGGGAAGGAGAACTTGAGGGAACTGGATAGCCAAGATGGGGAAGTACAGAGATTAAGAGCAAGGAAAGAGATACTTTGATTGAGGGAGCCATTATGGGTCTAGCAAGAAACCTGGCACTAAAGAAATTCCCAGGAACCAACAAGGTTGACCCCAGTTAAAAGCTCCTAAGCAGTAGTGGAGAGGGTGCCCAAATTGCCTTTACTCTGTAGTCAGATTGATGACTACCTTAAATGTCACCATAGAACCTTCATCCAGCAACTGATGGAGGCAGGGGCAGAGACCCGCAGCAGAGTACTGGGATGAGTTCCCAAAGTCCAGTTGACGAGTGAGAGGAGTGAGAAATTGAGCAAAGAAATAAAGACCATGATGGGGACACCCACTGAAACAGCTTACCTGAGCTAAAGAGAGTTCACCAACTCTGACAGGACAGGAAAGGAACCATCATAAGATCAAGAAAGACCCTCTGAGTGTGGCTGACAGTTGTCTGACTGGGACGGACTGCAGTGACACTGGCAGTGGTACTAGGATTTGTCCCTGCTGCTTGTACCGGATTTTTGGAACCCATTCACTTTGGATAGATACATTGCTTAACCTGGATAAAGTGGGGAGGGCCTTAGTCCTTCCTGGGAACAAAGTCCTTTGCCCTCTCTGGGGAGTGTATTAGGGGTGGGGCCTGCGGGGGAGGGGGAAGTAGAGGGAATAGAAAGAGGGGAGGGAGTGGCAACTGGGATTGGGGGATTGGTATGTAAAATGAGAAAAGATAGTTTTTTTAAAAAATAAAAATAGAACAATAATTAAAGAATATTATAATCTTTGAATATTTAAATTCAAATTATCAAATCATTTATATCAGATCAATTATCAAATGATTATTGTTCACCAACATTTTATGTGCTTTACCATGTAGAACAAAGATTTAAATAGGAAAAACAATTTCCTCTGACTAGGTTCTGTGCCTTAGTATGATTCATTCAGATCCTCGTAAAAGGGTTAGTCCATTGATTAAATTAGCTCCATATATCCAAGCCCTTGTAAATAGCAGCACTATCTGAAGCCCTAGAATTGAGCATATTAGTCTTTTTTAGCAAACATGCAATATTTAAGTCTTAACTGAAGGCAATGGTTAGGTACTACAACTATGTTATCATATCTGGATTTATTCACCCAGATAACTAATGTCTGGGTCATTTACAATGTAAAATGTTTCATGTTTGAATTCATGAAGCTAGGCACACTATATAAAATAATTTTACATGTGATATTTAATAATATATGAGGATGCAATTTAATGGCATGAAATTTTGTGTTGTCTGACTTACAATACAACTAGGAAACTTCCACAAGTTCCTTCAGGTTAGTGCCACCTATGTCACTTCTCAGATGAACTGTCAGAGGGAACTGTATCACCATTCATTAAATTCTCAGACCGTGGTTCACATCTCACTGGTGTAAAAACCCAAACCCTCCTCTGATCCCACTGATCCTGTCTTATCTGACTTTTTATTACTGTCCTTTATTACTGGTTTCTATTATCATTATCATTACTGCTTTAGTCACCCACACATATCTCTAGATTTTTTCTTGAAAGTGCCTAATACTACTTGAATCCTCCTTACCCTAATTCCAACTATATTTGCCATTCTGTTGTCCTAACATTCTCCCTCTGCAAATAACTACAGTCAACTTCATTTATTTTAATTACTTCTTTACTTTTAATATCCTTTCTCCAAGGATTTTCTTTCAATTATTTCCAATTTTACTAAATACACATGCACACATAAGCACATATAGGGATGTATGTATTTATGTTATAGGAGTACAAGTGTCCTTGTACTCAGAGATAACCACCAGGGAACCCGGGAATAATAAACACACAGAATTGTCTCTTCAAATGAAGAGATGTGTAACCTGTTTTCTATCCAGAAGGCTGGGAATGGAGGTGAGTAATAGCCTAGGTGATCCCTTTACCATCTGTAGGACCAGGTCATATCTTTCTCCCCAAGCATCCACAAGCATAACAAGAGTTGGTTAAGCCTAGGTGACCTCTGTACTCCCTTTAATGCCAGGGTATCACCTACACTCTCACAGACAGGACTAGAGATGTTTGATAGCTTTGATTAATTTGTGGGATTAAGATCACACTATATCCTCTCTTAGATCATTAGGATGGCTCCAGTAACCTGCATAAAGAACCCATCTTCATGGAAAAAGTGACGACAAACAGTTTGAGAAGAGTTTCAACATAATGATTTCTCATTGTGCATACAGGAATGTGTTATACCAGGAACCTTTTCATTCAAATTGTACTGTACTTAAAAATGCCTAACAATAAAATGCATGGGGTCAGACACAAGAAGTTTAAATCAACACCAGATACTGAGTTTTGTCGAACTAAATTTTCTTCTTGACTCACACAAATTGTTATTCAGCTGACCCTGATATTCACAAAGACCCTCACATGTATGCATTCCTTTGCTTATGTATCATCTCTATATGTATGCATGTAAGTATGTATGCATGTATTATCTATCTATCTATCTATCTATCTATCTATCTATCTATCTATCTATCATCTATCTATCTATTCATCTATCATATATCTACTATCTACTTATCATCTATCCTCTGTCCACCTATCACTTGCCTACAATCTACCTGTCATTTATCATCTATCAATCTATGTATCATCTGTCTGTCTATCTATCTATCTATCTATCTATCTATCTATCTATCTATCTATCTATCATCTATCTATCTATCATCTATCATCTGTTTATATATCTATCATCCATCTATCTACTATCTATTTATCATCTAACTTCTATCTACCTATCATCTACCATCTACCTTCAATCTATCTACTTATCTATCATCTATTTATCTGTCATCTACCTACTATCTACCTATCATTTATCCTCTATTATACATCAATCTATCATCTATCATATTCCTATTGTCTATCTATATCCTCCTCCTTTTAATCCCTCAACACTCCATTTTATATACTCCTCTGATTATTTTTTATCTCTAAATCAAAGTTACATGATAACATGCTGCATGAATGTTAAGACAAGGCTTTTATCCTCAGAAATCATCTAAGAGCTTCACAGATGTATTTGTCTGCCTGTAATTCTAATACTTTAGAGGTAGAGAGCACAGATCATTGTAACACAGGCTTGCTAGACTAGCCGTATCTTTGAAAAATTAGTGTAATTGAAAGACCATATTTCAATGATTAAGGGGGAGTTCAGTTAAGGAATACTCCTAATGCCAGACTCAGACTTACACAGACACACACTCACAAACACACGCCCAAATACACATCTGTTGGGAATTATTATTTTTATTTTATTTTATTTTATTTTATTTATTTATTTATTTTTTTTGAGACAGGGTTTCTCTGTGTAGCTTTGGTGCTTGTTCTGAAACTAGCTCTTGTAGACCAGACTGGCATCAAACTCAGAGAGATTTGCCTGGCTCTGCCTCATGAGTGTTGGGATTAAAGGCATGCGCCACCATTGCCCTGCTGGGAAATATTATTTTAAGGTTCGTGACTATAGTTTATGCTGCATTTGCCTAACTTTGTAAAGCTGTGGGTCATTTGCTTGACTAAAACACTTGATGGTCCCAATAAAGAGCTTAATGGCCAATAGTAGTACAGAGGATAGGCGGGGTTAGCAGGCAGAGAGTCTAAATAGAAGAAATCTGGGAAGAAAACAAGGAGCAAGAGAGAACAAGAAGAGGAGGACATCAGGGACCCGCCACCCAGCCCTAGCTACCTATGGAGTAAGAAGGAAAACAAGATATACAGAAGTAAGAAATATAAAAACCAAGAGGCAAAAGATACACAGGATAATTTAAGACAAGCTGGCCAGAAACAGGCCAATCTAAGGCCAGGCATTCATAATTAAGAATAAGCCTCTGTGTGTGATTTATTTGGGAGATGCATGGTGATCCCCCAAAAGCCAAAAGAGTAAATCATCACAGTACACACATCTGTTCCTACCCATATTCACCTAAGAAAATAATACATTTTTAAAAACATTTTGTAAAAGTCCATGAAAGCTGTGGTCTATTTGGTTTAAAGTCCCAAGTTCTAAAGCAATTTATTTTATAGGGTCTAAAGAGGAATCATATTTCTCTTTACTTGATTTTTTTATTTTGTAAAATTGTAAATATTTTATAAATATGTTTAAAATATTTCTTCCAGAAACTTTTGATCTCTAGAAATCTCTCAAAATCTTACCAGCCACAGTGAAAGGGGTACTACAGTTACTATTTTAATTTCAAATAGAACAATTAGATATATAAAATACTGACATGACTGTTTTCCTATTCTGTGGTTTTGTTGTATCAATACGTAATATTCAGAAATTGTTAAGTTTAAATTGTACCTTCAGAGTTGCTATTATTATTTTTATTATGAAGTAAAGTTAATGTGTTTTCTTCTGATGTTGCTTTGATGACTTTTTGCTCATGTTGTATTTTTGCATTGGTCATTTAAGAGTTTTAATATGGGAATGTTTGTTTTAAATTGTGGAATTGGTGAAATGTAACGCAAGCATTAAAACTAGAATAAGATAAAGCCACACTGAGTTGAGATTTTACAGATGATTATACAAAAGCTACAAACATGGTGGGGAAAAGGCTCAGTCAGTAAAGCACTAGCCACAGAAACCTGGGACTGAGTTTAGAATCCAATTATCTATGTAAATGGTGGCTACAGCAGTATGCATCTGTAACACCAAAGCTGGGAGGCAGAGGTACATAAATTTCTAAAGATAATTGACTAACTAGCCTAGCCAATCAATGAGATATACGTTTAGTGAGAGACTAATATCAAAGCATAAGGTAGAGAGTAGTAGAGGAAGAAAACACAGTGCTGTCCCTGACCTTCAATTGTGATTACATATGTATGCACATGTATGCAAACTCACATGAACATGTGTCTACATCCAACACATGACCATAGAAGCAGAAAACATTTAGAATGACGTATTTTTGAGGAATTTCATTTATATAATTCAATAAATCAGAGCGACTGCTCTTCTTATGGGAATCTGGATAGTTTTAGGCTTGCAAATTCCAGCAGGTTGCAATAGGTATCTTTAAAACGTTATGTAACTTTAGAGTCCCACAAAAATCTTGATAGTCAATAGGCTTTGATACCATAAAGAATTATTGTTAAATAATTTTCATAAACTTTGAAAATTTCATGTAACCAGCAGTTTTGATACTAAATTTGATATTTTTTATTAAAGAAATGAAATGGAAATAGTCTTTGTTTCCCTTCCTTCCTTCCTTCCTTCCTTCCTTCCTTCCTTCCTTCCTTCCTTCCTTCCTTCCTTCCTTCCTTCCTTCCTTCCTTCTTCTTTCTTCTTCCTGCTCTTTGTTGTGGATTGTTTGTTTTTTATATTGTTTTAATTTTTTTTAAAGACAGTGTTTATCTTTTTAGGCTTTCTTGGATTAGGTTAGCCTCAAACTCAGAAATATGCCTACAAGTACCTCTGAATTCCCAATTGTGGGATTAAAGATGTGGGCTTTCACTAACAAATTCATGCATTGTTTCCTTCTTTCTTTCTTTCTTTCTTTCTTTCTTTCTTTCTTTCTTTCTTTCTTTCTTTCTTTTTTCCTTCCTTTTCTTCCTTTCTTTCTTTCTTCCTTCCTTCCTTCCTTCCTTCCTTCCTTCCTTCCTTCCTTCCTTCTTCTTTCTTTCTTTCTTTCTTTCTTTCTTTCTTTCTTTCTTTCTTTCTTTCTCTTTCTTGTTTTGTTTTTTGAGACAAGGTTTTCTGTCATTTGCAGCCTGTCCTGGAAATAGCTCTTGTAGACCAGGTTTACCTAGAACTCACAGATATCTGCCTGCCTCTGCTTCCAAGGTGTGTGCATTACCACTGCCAGACCATTCATTGTTTCTTAATCTCAAGAATACCTTAATAGAATATTAAATTTTTTATAGAATGTCTGGTTTAGCCTTCCTGAGCCATATTTTCCCCAAACAAGCAAGAATAAAGGTGGACACATATAAATTTCATGAAGTAGAAATCAAGAATTTATGCACAATATTTAAAGGTGCTCAATACAACTTGTTTGTTAAACATCTCATTTCTAATACATTTTCATTTAAATTATTAAGACACTAATATTTGGATATCAGGTTATAGATTTTTTCATTTTTGCGGTGAAAATATGTGCAGAATGAAATAACACATCTTCTGACATGATAAAATTAAACTTTACTTGGTAATGATATGTTCTTTTGATTTTTTGCTCTATTTTGATTATATAATTTACTGAATTTAGCACAGTTACAAACAGAAAGAGTTTGTATGTGTTCTCTTTAACTAGGATGCTTTAAAGTTCTAGAGGTGTCTAAAGGGCAATAAAGCTTACCCAGACAAAATACTAATCATTAATGATTAGTTAATTCTTATTTTCTCAATATACTGATTAACAAATGATTGCTTGAGTGGATAAGTCACTGAAGCTGTGGTTTAATAACTTCTTAAAACCTAGGATTAGCATGGAGCCTGGTGCACAACAGATAACAGGGCTGACATTGAATAGGAAGTTCTAGGACTTTGTCATCGTACTCTAAAGTTGGCTACAGTAAGTTAAACATATATAATATATGGGTATTTTTGTCTTATTTATGGTATGTCATGTGTTAGGAAAAGTACCTATAAAATTATTTCTAAGAACTTTAATTGTTTATCATTCAAATTACAGAGAAGATTTATATAACTATTTTTACGTATTTAACAAAAAGGATTATGTAACTTTATCAGTGGTACTTCCATTAAACGTATTCACATAATTAATTTTATCTTGCTTGGTTGATACTGTAGTCTTTTTAGTGCATCTTTACCTTTGCTAATAATTTTCTCAATTTTGGTTGTTTTAATCAAAAAAGTTGATAGAATTTTGACAAAGAATTATCTGTTCATAATTTTTAAATATAATCAGTGTGTATACTAGTTAACCTGCTCTCCTAAACAAAATTTATTAAATGCATATCACATGAATGTTAATACAGGTTAAAGACAAAGTGGAAAATAAAGTGAAGAAAAAAAAAACAGCAGAAATATAATTCAGAGATTGAGTTCATGTATTTAAAGCTGAAATTAATCACGGCTTCAATGAATGAACTATGTCTACAGGGGGTTTCAATAAAGTTGCTCAAAACCTAGTAGTAAATTCAAGGAAGCATGCCCTAATAATTTCCCTCATACTGCTTGCTTCCTCATTCTCTTGGCTTCTGTTTATTTGCAATGTCATTAAGAGTGTCTCACTTTGGTCCATGTGGCTCCTCATTAGCTAATCTCAAAAGAATGTGGATATGTTTTAATTAAGATTAAAACCATCCTAAGTCCTATTCTTAAGTAGAAAAGAAACACATGTGATTTCTAAATTATTTTACAATGGGCCAGTAACACAGAAAGTTCTTATATAGAAAAATGTTTCCCTGAAGCATTATTTATATATTTTTACAGTAGTAATAGCGTGCTAATTCTGTAATAATGGCAGTCACATAATGACAAAAGTGTCATAGCAACACTACATCTGATGATTATTGATCTCAGTAAGGAAAACTATTTAACTAATATTTATTAGTACTATAAAGCCAGAAGAGATCAAACTTTTGAGGAGACATTTTTTTTTTTTGTCCCAAAGAGTTTTTGGTTTAGAGATTTTCCCCTATTATTCATATTTTGTGTGATTCAAGAAACAATCAACTTACACTTTAATTTCTAATAATGTGATTCTTCTTGACTGTTAAAATAAGAAAAATTGAAACTAGTTTAATTGCCACTAAGCTATAAGCTTTTCAAGATAGAGTTAAAAGCTCAAAGGCCAATTTCCATGGCAGGCCTAAATACCAATTAGGAAAAGCCATGTCAAAGATGATTTTTTTTTTAGCTACTTTGAAGTTCACTACATTGATGCTTTTTCTGAATCATAACATGAGAGAACCATGGGGATTTACAGGATGATAATGTAGGCCATTTGCCATCTTGGATTTTAAATTTAACATCATTATCCAAACTGTTCCTACCTGTGTAAAGAGTCCTGAAGAAGGGAGAAAATCAGTAATTTAATAGCTTTATGGCTTTGAAAGTGTCATTTTAAGATAGTGATAAACAGAAATAATGCCTCATGTCTTCATGTTTACTTGTATTGCTCTAATTAATTTAAATATTGGTTATATTCATCTATTATCATTCACCTTATGTTCAGACTTGATGATTTATAATGTAGCGTGCTCCTGATATTCCAAGAAATTATTCAAGATGGCTGATTAGGTTTACTTTAGAAGTAAATTGTACATTATATATTCATCTTGTAGAATTTCTGCAAACCCCAATTAATTCACCCAGTGTATCATAGAATAATTTGAGGGATAATTATAACGCAAAATCACAAAAGCATATATCTTAGAGAGGCTCTGATGACGAATGAGTATATCATGAGGCACACATAGTCAAGAGACAGAAAGAGTGATAGAAATGTGACAGCAGAGACAGAAAAGGATGTCCTTTTAGAAATGGAAGGGACTCTTTCTTCCAGGGAAATTGATAGCAGGTGTCTTAGTTGTTAACCTCCTTCCATTTTTAGAGCAAACAAAGACCATATGGGTTTCTACTGGCCAAGGAGCTCTCACTTGGAAGTTTATGTTGCTTCTCATTTGCTAATTATGAAATCTGCCTCAGGGATCTCCATTCTTTGACCACAAAGAAGACACCACCCCTGGTCCTACTTTTCACAACTCTTGGTGTTTACACATCTCTGTTTTAGTAGTTGACTAGCCTCATTGGGACTTCACACTGAGACCTGAGTCTTCTTTCTGAATTGTATTTTACACATTTTGTTACAACTCCTCAAACAAGATTTCAATCTAAATGCATAGAATTAAGCATGTTTTCTTAAAGCTACATTAATTTGAAGTAGTGTGTGTGTGGTGAGGGAGGGGGTCTCATAAAATAATTTTTTTTCTCTTAATATATATCTTTCAGAACTTCCATTAACAAAGATATGTTTGTGATAATAACTTTTAGATTAGATACCAGGGAACATAAAGCTCACTACTGATTTGAATGTGAATTTTGTTGATGGCTGTTTTCCCATAGGAGATTAATCATTCCAGCACTGTGCTCTGTGTGGATCATGATACAGATGAAAATTTCTCAGCTATCAGCCTAATTGTCTCTCCTGAATGTGACCTGCTTTTCCTACATGAGAAACTTTAATGAACTCTTTCGTCTTTTCTTTAGTATTCATTCATTTTACTAGGAAAACTTAGGTGCAGATTTCTTTTTAATCAAAGTGTCCATGCACCTTCTGTTTGAAATTTCTATTAGTCTCAAAATTTCAGAGATTACATGTTTCAACAAGTACTTCTTTCCTGTTTCTACTTGCCTCTTTCCATTTGGAAATAATAAAATGATCCTTTATGTTTTCAATATGATATTTATAATTTCTTTCATCTTCCACATTATTATTGTGCCTCATGTCTGAGTGTTTTGGCATCTTCTTCTCTTGATCTTTATAATTTTGGTCAAATTTTAACTCGAGACATGGTTTTATGTGTAGATATTTCTTTTCAGGATTTAAAAAGTCCTTTCAGTTCATTTCTTAAATGTTGTGCATATTTACATGATCATCCTTATTAAATAATAGTAAATCTAAATTTAACCATGTTCACCCATGGTATTAGACTACATCTATTGCTCATCTTTTCATCAAGAGTCTCAGTATTTGCTCACGTAGTGAAAGAGCTTTGAAGCCTAGACTGAGGAATTGGTCATTTTCAGATTTCATTTCTTTACCTCCAAATATTCATGAGGATGTGAATCAACATTAGAGTAATATTCTCTGGCTAAAGCTTGATTATGATATGGTGTTTGAGACTACCTTCCATGCAAGGTAAGGCCAGTGGCTCACTTCAACTTTAGGAAGTAATTTTTGTCCTAATCAATACATGTATCCCTTTTTCTGACCTAAATTATGGGACACCAACTGATATTTTTCTTTTTTTGTGCCAGAAGTTATCGTCTCCGCCTTGTTTTTCAGTGCTGGGCAGTATGAGGCCAGTGTTTATTCACTAAAACTAGATTGATCAAGAATTATTTGATTATGAAGTTTCAGAATAGTGGTTATCATAAATTTATATCTCAAAATTTCATTTAAGGGGCAATTTCTTTTACTTTGAGTTTTCACAGAGAATCATACTATATAGAACTAAATTTAAAGATAATAAAGTGTATACATACATTTTCTTGTTTTTTGATGTTGATTTTTTTTTGGTGGGTTTTGCTTGTTACTTTTGCTATTTTTGGCATTATTTATACTTTTAACCTTAAAACTTAGATAAAAATTTAACATAATCTCCATATTTGATGTGGTCAACTCAAGAAATCTTTTATTAACTTACATCTATATCACCTATTCTGCCCAAATTTACCAAAAAGTTAATTCCTCAATACCAAAATCAAGGTTAACTCTCTATGGAATTTTTCTTATTTTAGTCCCCAGAGAATATTAAATATCCCTATTTGTTATCTATAATTTTACTTGACAGCTGAGAAATTTGCCGATTTGTTCTTTTTTGTTAATCTCTGTCATATAAGCATAGATGTGAATGTAAAATTTTAAGATGTGATTGCAAGGCATGTCTTCTATATTTTTTTATATAATGACTTGATATTTGAATTTGATTCCAATATTAATAAATTAGTAATACTTATAATTAATTATTACTTGTCTGAATTATTTCTTGCATTTCTTTCAATTTCTTGCTATGTTAAAAATAAGCAGTGCCATGTTCTGGTAGATTCTGCAAGACACATGTGATTTTCATTTCAACTTTCAAAATAAAATTACATGAGAGAAAATACAATTTTGGTGCTGTCATCTTTCTTTGGTAAAAGTGCTTCCAATTATGAATCATCCTACAAATACAAATTCTTGCCTCGAATTTATAAGCAAATTAAGCAAACATGGTTGTTACTAAAATGTTAAGGCTATGTGTTTAGCATTGTATTTATGTTAGAGACATGTTGTCATATTGTTAACAAATGCAAATCTTTGTGTTTCTCCATGGCAACAAGATATGTCACTAGGAATAGGCAAAATCATCTGTAGATTCTATACTTGTTCCACATTTCAAAACACATACACAGATATGTAGTTACACACATGCAAGCACACACAGAAACATATTTTATACAACTATGAAGCTCATGTACATTTTTAATTAATAATTATACCTATGTAAATATTATTCACCTGTCATATTCTCTTCGAAATCCTCACTACAATTTTGGGATACTTAGCAGAAATTTAGAAGTCTTTATTCTGTTCAATGTATTGTTAAACATTCTATTTTTCTGCCTTCATAACAAGAGTTTCCCAGTAGAACTTTTCCATCTTTACTTTTAATAATAATAAATTGATATCTTTGTAACATCAATAAAGTTGTGGATGATAAAGTATCTTCCCTTAGTAGTGGTCTGTCTTACTGAGTTTAAATCTCACAGTTGGGATATATTTTTCTTCAGGACTCATAAGCAATGCTTTTTTATAATGCTGGGTTGAGATATTTTTCACATGTTCTACTTTTTTATATGTCTTAGGTTATTTTATAACACAGTAAGACTTTTAAAATTTTTAAAGAAAATCTCAGAAATGTTTATATACTACTCTTTATAGTGTCTGAAAGTTGCATTAATGTTCTTCAGTCTTTCTGGATAAATCTGACCATTTACATCTAAATATCTAATGTGAAGGCTTTTATGCATATACTTGTCTGGTGCCTTGTGTCCTCACATAACACAAAACAGCTAGGAACAAAAGAAAAGATTGTTGATCAAGACAGAATGTGAAAGGAGATCAGAAAACTTCTGTAAGTCATTTCCCCAAAAGTTCATTTCCACAAATCTATAATAGTCAGCCCCAAGCACCTGGTATGTTTATTCTATATCTTGTTTCCTCTACTTAAGACCTTCCTCTAAGTGATGTCTTTCAAATATATTTGTGTTTGATTTACATGGCTCAAGAAAATGATATTTGTTATTTGCTTATATGTGTAACCTGTTTCATGCCCCTTTAGCATCTTTGTTATTGAGTGAATAGGCAGCCCTTTCTGTCAAAGCATTCTCACAGGCAAGGCTGTGTAGATGTGCCTTTTGGAGAACAGTGGTGGCAGATAGGCCAACCCGCCTAATTACTGAACCACAGTAATAAAACTGAGACTTGCTTCTTTGCAAAAGACATCTGGTATTCCATGAATCAAGTAGAGCTGAAAAATGCCACTTTCTCACCTATCAATTATGGAAATAGATTGCTATATTTTTCAGCCAAACTCTCCTAATTAACATGTCAAGACTATTGTTACTATCATCCTTTAACAAGAAGATTATATACAGGGAGTTCTATGGATTACCCTACTGTGAAATGATTGTTAATTTCTAAGAAATCTAAAATGCTAAAGCCAGTGAAGTGAGGAAAAGTGGTGAGGGCGAGTCCTGTGATCTTTGAAGAAGATACATCTTCTACATCAACAAAATTCTTTTTGGAACAGAGCTGTGGTCTCCTGTGTCAACTTAGCATTGCTTAGATGTTCCTGTAGATTTGGCCTTCTATACCCTTATCTATATATTCAGAATCAGTGACCATCTTCCTGACTGTAGATTGCTAAGTATCAACATGACCTGACACTGTTTATACTCCACAAGCACTGAGAGTTAGAGAATAGAGCTGAATTAATCTCCATAGCATTTACTGGGGCTTATTGTAGAAACAGAGTCTTAGTTATAATTTCAAACCAAGAACAAGGTCCTCCTGCATGTGACATCCAATGAGCCATGAAAGGAACTAAGTACACTGACTGCCCTGGAGAGATTCCAGCAGTTTCTCGGCTTGGGATCAGTACATAACAGATGGGACCAGGGTGACTGATTTAATTAGAATACTTTAATAGCAGAATGGCGACCATTACACAGTTCTATCAGCTAGGAGGAAGGCCATTAAATCCACAGAAGTAATTGTTTCACTGGGAGGACTTGCCACATAAATATATCTGCATGTAATATATATATATATATTACATGCAGATATATTTATATGTGTGGGTATGTATGTTTATATATCCTGAAAGTAATTTTGAGTGATTATGAAGGTGATGTCATTATATAACATATGACAGTTACCTGAATTATTTGATAGAAATGAACCTTTCAAGGACTTGAATATTTCTCCTGTCATATTAATTGAAGAACCTTGCTGTTTTTAAGTCCCGTTTGACTTAATCACTGGTGTTCTCCTGACTTCAGAAGAGGAAGTAGAAGAGGAAGCTTCTGCAGACTATCCAGAGAATAAACAGTTTCAAATATTAAAGGTAGTTTATATAGCATTTATCTTGAGTTAGAAATCTCTTAGTCATACATAGATATAGCTCTTACAGAATGATAATACAATGCATAAGACTTTCAGTATCTATTGTAGAAATGTAAAGACATTTAATATTTTAAATTATTAATATTTAATCATAACAATTTGAAGGCACTTATGAAAATATTCTATTACACTGAAATTTCTGCTTATAGTCTACTGGATAACTATTTTTTAAAATGTTTATGTGAATCCTGGAGAACATCTTATTATACCTTAACTCCCAGAGAGTACATGCCATTGTAATTTGAAATAATCCCATCATTTAAAAATGCTGCAAGCTTTCTTGTGATAATGAATGGTTGGTATAACACAAGGCTTAGCAACATGGTGCTTAATGGAAATTGTGTTAATAACATCCTAGAATTGGTGTCAATTATCCTCAGTGGAAATTTCCATTTGGATTCTGCCAGAGCAGGAACAAATAGGAGCTGACACCTCTGATTTACTGAGAAAGACTCAATCTATTCATAAATGATTCATATAATAACTTTCAAATATTTCAAAAATCAAAATAATGAGCTTGATAGAGGGGTATGTTAAAATATTATATCACTGTTTATTAGTGTGCTTCTCCTTTTAACAACAAGTTTTATAGATTTCATTGAAAAATGAGGATCAATATGTATATTTTTCATAGCGATAAAGCTTGGTTTACATCTTAAAATATAGATACCAAGGGAAGAGTACACCAATTGTTTGTCTGAGGTAAAATTGTCACTCCTGTATACATACATACAAGTAACATTATATAGACTTAGCAGGTTATGTTTGGGAATGTATATGTAAATATAATCACATATTTGCATGCAGTAACAATTGATGGATAAGAGAGCTGTGAATATGAAGGAGAGAGGGGAGGACTCTCTAGGAGTGTTCGGCGGGAGAAAAGAGAAAAATGCTCAAATTCAAACAATGCCAAAAGAAAGAATATACCCAAGTAGTGCATTTTAAAATTAGTGTATAATTTTCCTACTTTATTACTTAAGAAACAATGACAATTTATTTGCATGAGTGCTAAAGAACCTGACTCAGTTAAAGAAAAAAAATGCATAGACTCCTGAAGACTACAGTACCCAGAGGGTATTTACTGATGAAGGTTTGACTACATCCAAGGTAGATGGTACTTGACCAGGAATGATGGAACTAGAAATGTTATTTTTCAAACCAAAATCACAAATGAATAACAAAACCTATATGCATCCTCAAATAAGTCATACTTCATCTCAGGAGATAAAATTCAATAAGTAATGTTGTATGTTTTTATTTTCTCATGGTAAGATAATAAACTGAAGGGAGAAAGCCATTATTCTGGCTCACAATTCAAGGATACATTCTACTATAGCAATAAAGTCGAGGCTGAAAAGGCTTGCAATATCGGGCCATATCACAGGACAGAAACTAAAGGATGCTGCAGCCTCATTGCAATGCTTACACAGTCTAGGATCCCAACAAGGGAATGGAGTCACCAAAGTGGACAGGTTATCCAAACCCAGTTGAACTAATCAAGAACCACCAACACCCAAACAAGCATGCCAAGAGATTCCTATTCTAGGTAATTAGACATCACTTACCCCAGGAAAATAACAATCAGTCTAATCATTAATTAAACAGAAAACCAATGGAAGGAAAGTCTGCCATTCTGTATTCTATAGCATGGATATACAACCAAACAGAAAGTACCAGTCTTAACTAGCATTATATTAATCTGACATGTTATTTTTATATGAATAGTAATAGACTATGCCAATTAAGGATTATCTGAAGTATGTAATGAAATATATCTTTCCACAGGTAACCATTTGGAATGTGGGTAACACAGTTGCAGTAGATATTAGAACAGAGCACTAACTCAAATTGTGGTACAGGAAAGTGAGCATGTTGAACTAAGAATTGCATTGGTTTTCAGAAGAAGAAGATTCATTGTTTGGAAAGATTCATTTTACTCTTATCTGTATTTTTTTTTGATACAATTGAGCCCTCCTGATCTGTGGGCTGTGCATGAATGGATTCAATTAAAACTGGATCAGAAATCGGTGAAATAGACTTATATGTATACAAACTTAATTTTGTGGTTATTTCTTGAATAATATCACAGTTATTTTGTGGTAAATTTTAAATTTAATCTTGGCACGAAGGATGGGTAAGGATAAACGTAAGTTACATGAAAATGTTGTGCCACTAAAAATAAGGGACTGGAACATGCTAGAAGGTTGCTACCTCCAGGAGTCCAGGAGATGAGACTACATATACATAGGTAAAACGTGTGTGAGTGTATGTGTGTGTGAGTATATAAATACACTTGTGTACTCATGTCCATATGATTCAGTGAATGCTTTCATAAACCTAGTGTAATCTAAAAAATTGCTTTATTGATTAACAATAGATATATTTCATTTTAAATATATATATATATAAAAGTACATGTGTATTTAAATGTGGCTATAGGCATGAAGACATTCTACAATTACTAAAGAGCATATTGAGCAATTGCAGCTAGTCCTTTGATATTAAGAATCATCAAACAGCTCATTCGCTGGCCACCTAAGTTTGATTCAAGAATCCTGAGGTGGACAGAACCTGTGTCTATAATTGTTCTTTGAGTTTCACATGTGAATTGTGACTCTAATGCCCCCCCCCAGTACATATAATGTAACCATCAGGAAAACCAAGTTGCCAGTATGACGCATGTGGCCTTACATACTCTCAATTTTTCACGTATACAACCTCAGGTTGCCTATTCTCATTCAGTAATTCAGTTTTTCTGAAGGATTTTTCCCCCTGCATTCCTGCACTGCAACCCAGTGTTTGAATGTTATGGATAAACAGCCTTGCTTTTATTTTCCTTTTCATCTAAAAATGCAAATGGTTGAGTGAAAGCTCCGTCAGGCATGTCAAAGGCAGGAGAACAATTGACTCATTTCTTTATGGCCTTCTGAGGCCTGATTTCGTGGTAATGCAATAATAAGCCACTAAAAAAGAAGTATGCCATATGAAAATCACTTTCCAATGTTCCCTCTATGAAATATGACAAATAAAACAGTTATTTATAATGCCAATAACTGAAAGAGTGCCAGGTTTTTGAGAGCCTCAGTAAATGTTTATTGAGTTATTGAGGGAATTAAGCCAACCAAATATCCTGTACCTATGTGACAACAATGCTAATACCTAATTGTCAATAAAGCTGAAGCTTCAGGCTGCAATTCAGAAGCAGATATTACTTCCACCATGATGAATATTGTCTTTCGTTCAGCTTCAGATGGAACAAATGAGTTGTATTCTAACCTGTGCCACGTAGGAAATTAACTAGAAAATACAAAAATTAAGCCTGTTAGCACAGCCTCTGCAAAACAGCAAAAAAAAAAAAATCTAATTTTAAAGTCTTAGAACCTAATTCCAAATAAGTGCATTTTACGAAAAAAAATGAATGAGTTTCTATATCTGTGGAATCTAAAGCTTGTTAAATACATATAATGTGTATTAGATATATATGCATATGGTGTTTCAAAGTAATTTATATTGAAATTAATTTTTATTAAAAGTTTGATTAATTTGCTATGATTATTAGGCATTTACTAAAATTATTTGAAGTTTCTCAAAGGTAAAATGATATCTTAGTCTTCTAATGAAGGAATTGTTTGTATATTACCTAACAAGCTATGACATAATCCTTGGCTGGGCATTTTACTTTTCTTTCAGATTGAATTTATAGGTCAATGTGCAGTAATATTTAAAGGCTCTTATCCATCTCTTTACCTAAAACAGTTAAGCCCCATTATCAAGCTCAAACATGATTTTAATTTATGCAGTGGGAATGTGAATAGTGACAGCATCTAAATGACTTACTTTTATGGAAATATATTTTTAATTCCTTTTCCTATTTTAGAATTTCATGCATGCATACAGTGTGTTTTAAAAAAATTAAATGCTCCATCCCTTAGTTTTAATTCCTCCCTTAGTAGTGCTCTGTTGTTTTTACTCCAACTTCATGTTATTAATTATTGTTATTGGTTATTGGTGGGCCCATTGATAAAAGAAGGATGTGCTGCCCAGGGTCATGTGTGATGACAGGATTATCAGCAGCATAGTCAATGACCCATGGATAAAGTCATGAGCATCACACACAAGTCAGAAGAGAGTGACTGGAGGCTGAGGCCTTGTGTTATTTTGAACAGGATTTTTTTCCTACTTTCCCAGCACATCCACGATGTTTATTCTATTTCCCCTTCCCAGGGAGAATCATGCTTCCTCCAGCTTGAGCCCTACTCATTATTTAGATTCTCTGGGCCTGTGGATTGTAGAATGGGAGAAATGTTATGCTCTTAGCATATTTTATTTAAAATAGTGGCAGTATCAATGCAAATAATGATAACATTCACATACCCAGTTATACTTTGTGAGCAATTCTTGTCAAGTAGACAAGAAGACATTTTATGTGTTTTTATATTATAATATAGACTGAGCAATCCTAATGTGAAAATGAGAATTGACTTGAATGTGAAATATTTTGAGTATGCACTTGAAGCCATGAATGGAAAATTCTTCAGCCATCTGTATGACATGTCAGAGGCAAAATACTGGTTCACCAAATATTTTGGGAAATGATCTTCAGGCTGCACAGATGGGTACAGATAAAATGTAAATTAATTGAGTGTTTAAACTTAGGTTGATTTTTCTAGTATATTTGATTATATGTATGCAAATTTTCAATATCCCCAAATTGTTGAAATCTGTACCACTTCATACCCCAGGTATAAAATAAAGGAATTCAGCCATCACTAGCATTCTTAGTTATCGATAACCTCAAGCACAGCACAGGCTGTCATATCAAGATTGCAGAGTTAGAAAATAATAAGACAAAAAGACCCTACTGGCTGATCTACAGTCCTTCCTCAAGGACATAGCAGCACAGAAGTCATCACACTCTTTTTTAAAATGTGTTTTTTGTCTCTGTGAACTTTCTGAGTTTAACTAGTTAGTTGTTACAATGAAATTTTACTCCAATGATAGTGAAGCGTGTCTAAAATGGAGGCATCAGTGAGGTGTGGAGGTGAAAACCTTTAATCCTAGCATGGAGGAAGCAGAGGCAAGCAGATCCCTCTGAGTTTGAGCTCAGCCTGGTCTATATAGTACACTCCAGGATAGCCAAGCTGTATAATGAGACCGTAAAAAGATGTGCATGGTGGGCAGTGAGCATCAGTACCATATAAGAAGGGTTTTAAACAAATTATTAAATTTTTCAAATACTATTAATTCTAATAATTAATGTCATTTTAATATAAGTAATTAACATGAAACTGTGGGAAAATATTAAACTTTAGCCATCTTTTCAGGTGAAATGATTGGTATAAGTGTTCTACCACAAAAGGAAAATTCTATTTACATTTCTTCTGGATTTGATGATGCCATTATATATCAAACAGATTGAAAAGAAAGAAAATGTTGTTTGTATAAGTTTTTTGTGTGTATAGATTATTATATATATTAATTTCCTGTTGCAACTGCAAATAGTATGGTACAAACTGATTAAATGCCACAAATGTATCATTGTTCAACACTTGAAGAAGGTATCTCATTTTTCCTTACTCGTGTTCCTTATTTTTTCTCAGTCTTAAAGAAGTCAGGATGTAATGTAAAACAATATAGTCACAGGTCTCAACAATTGTCATGTGGCTCATTAGAAAGGGTTAATTACTGTGTATATCATGTACAGATTTAAAGACTATAGCAGGGTAATTTAGCTTACACTTAATTTACTTCAAATCCTTCATTTGGACACTAAGCATGAAGAATTTTAATCATTAACTTATGATGTCTCTTTTTGTGTCTTTATTTTTATAATATGTAAGTCCATAATAATTCCGCATATTTATTAGGCAAACATAACAGAAGAGATTTGTTTCTTCATAGTCTATACCTAAAGTCTCTGTCAGGTCACCAGCACCATCAGATTTCAGAGAAGTGTTCTTTTCTGGTTCACACAAAAAATGCCTTCTCACTCTGTGATTTTATATCAAAGATAACTCTGGCAATTCTTAATTGTTTTATAAGATCACTAATTTATTCTCAAGTCCATACCCACATGTTTTCTCTCCAAATAACAGTAGTGAAGGGACTAAGACTAGAACATGTGATAAGGTGTTTCTATCAAACTGAATCATTAGAAAAAAGGATATTCAAAAGAATTTTTTCAGCATTATATATGAAAGGTTATTTATTTTATTTGTTCTTTGACAATTTTATACAGTGCAATTTAATCCTAATCACCTACCTAACTATCTTCTTCAATATCCACCCCAATCAAATTTGTATCAAAAAAAAAAAAACAAGCAAACCGCAGAAAAATCAAATCCAGTTTCTGTTGCTCATATATCTTAGATATGAGGCCATCTTCTGGACCATGGTCAAACTACCAATGATGTTTGACACCCCTCTGTATGCTTTTAATATCTTTTATTACCATTGGTTAATAAAGAAACTTCTTTGGTCTATGGCAGGGCAGAATTTGGCTAGGTGAGAAATCCAAACAGATACCTAGAAAAAGAAGGTGGAGTCAGGGAGATACCAACAACCACCAAAGAAGCAAGATGTGAGGTAACAATCCATGAGCTTCATGGCAATATATAGAATAATAGAAATGAGTTAATTTAAGATATGAAAGGTGGTTAATAATAAGCCTGAGCCATTGATCAAGCAATTTTTAATTAATATTAAGCCTCAGAATGGATATTCAGGAACTGGCAGGTAGGAAAGAAACCACCAGCTATAGCCAGAGACCACCATCCTTAATGAAAACTGTCTCTCACTCCCACAACAGCTATAATTTGCATTCAGAAGCTATCATATGCTCATGTATTTTCAGCTAAGGATGGAACTTTCATTCCCACTTCTCCAACCAATATTGCATTTGGATTTGCTTGATATTGTACATGACTTGTGCATGCTGACACAATCTTGTGACACAATCTTGTGATATATGCACATCTATGAATATAACAACAAAGCTCTAGTAGTTGGTTTAATACTACATCTATTTAGTAGAATAATAATAGTAATATTTTCCCCTAAGAACTATCTATCTTGCCATAGGTTCTTGGCCTCCATAATGGCACCTGGTTTCGTGGTCTCCATAATGGCACCGGATGTAGATTTCATCTTGTTTTGCAGGCTTTAAATCCACTTAGAAAGTTTTGGTCACTCCCCTGGCATTACTTCTATTATTGTACCATTAGGTATATCCTGTTACTTCTAGGTACCAAAGATATCATAGGCTTGTAAATAAAAAGCCAGTGCCAAGAATGAGTCTTTTGTAGTCATAAGTATGTAAGGTTCCATACATTCCCAGATATTTCCAGCTAGATTTCTCTGTAGAATTTAAAGATAGGGCCATATTGTTAAAGACACCACATATTTGAACATGGAGAAAAGAAGCTGTCACTGACTTGGAAGAATCATCTAACAGGCTAGCTTTTATAATGGTAGAACAATCTGTTTAGTCACACCTAATGTGATCTCTACAAGCTACAATAAGAACTGGTTAATAAAGGCAAACATACTTGTTTATTTTTAATTATGTTTAATTGTTGATATATTGCTTTGATATATGAGGGGAAAAAGCTGGTCTTCTGACTTTCTAGGTCCACTACATTGCAAAGTGGCAAAGAGATTGAATGATTCTTCATTTTGCTACTGAGGCCTTGTTAGGCAGCCAGTCCTATGGATTACTCTGGAAGTATGGGTGCCTTACAATTCTTCTTGTTATGTTGGGCTAAAAATATGCTGTGAAGTATTCACTCTATTAAGAATATGACTACATTATCAGATTGTTCAATATTTAAGGCTGTCTATTTCATATTTTGAAAATTTAATTATTCATGTTTGATAATATAGCCTGGAATGTCTTCCATGATCTGTTCCCTCCTGTCTATCTGTGTATCTATCTTTCTATCTATTGCAGGGAATTTGGGTAGGCTGGTCATATGTGTGTGTATATATATGTATGTTTATATAATATATATATATATATATAATCTTAGTGATAGGACCATATATACATATATATACACACACATATATATATCATTTTTATGTAAAAAATAAAAAATATTGGTTGTTCAGTGCCAAACAACCTAGAAAATACACATGCAAGTAACATACTGACTAAAAAACTTTTATTTAGAGACACAAACATATACAAATACATACATGTGTGTAATGACAATTAGCAAAAAAAGGCAAAGAATTTGAAGGAGGGTACAGAGGGAGGGGTGGATTACAAGGTTAGGAAGGTGGAAAGGGGAGAAGAAATTTTTATCTTAAAAAAATAAAAAAAGAAATATCAGCTGCTCATATAAAAATAAAAGTGTTCTGTAGCATAAAGTTCATTGTGCCATATAATTGGAAATTTCATACACATAGAAGGGACATTTCTAACTTAAGCATAGTGAAGTCTACGCATGAGCTCATATTGCTCAGCACGGTCTATGCGCTTTATAGAAACGTAAGATAACATTAACATAGCACAGCTAATTTCCTTGATTGCCATAACAACTCTGTAATGAAATGGTCTTTTGTTTTCTTAAATAATATTATATTGAATAACTTTTCAATGGGGATATTTGATTAATGCTAAATTTTGGAACTAATGCTCTGTGCACTGTCGTTGATATACACAATCATTTAATAGAAACTATTCATTCAGTACAAGAGAAATGCAGGTATTGAGCATATAAGAAACTCCCCAAATTGGCTCACCTAACCTTAAACATAAAATGAACCAAAGGGGGAATTTCTCTTGAAGGACCATCAGAGAAAAATGTATAGAATTAAACACACAGGCTTTTCTCTACTTGATGAGCCTATAAATTTAATAAAGGTGGCTTTCCTCTAATCAAATATATAAGCAATCTAACCTCAATGTGAATAAACTTCTAGCAATGCATTCAAGTTCTAAAACACATAGCATTCCTTATCTAGAGACAAAGTCTGTCTGGGGAGGCCAGTATAGTTATTATGGATAAGTAGTGGAATTTTTGCTGTGAAATTTACAATAATCAGGAACACTTTACTCAACAAGTTGTAGTACTTTTCCATTTTTGGAAACCTATTTTTGGATTTCCAGCTCCCAAATAATGACATAAAAACCTTGGCCTTTAACTTAGGCTTGTTTCAATTAGCTCTTAGAGCTTAGATTAGCCCATTTATATCAATCTATTATCGGTCACATAGTGTTACTTCATCTCTGTGTTGTTGTCCATTCTGTTTCCTCTAAGTCTGATTGAAGACCATGCCAGTCTTCTTCCCAGAATCTTCTCTCTGTCTGGAAGACCTGCCAATCTCCGATGCCTATCTATTAGCAGTTTAGCTTTTTATTACAGCATTCAAAACAATATATATTCACAGTGTACAAATATCACACAACATTTCCCCCTTTTGTCTAAATAAAAAGCTTCTGGGGATCAAAAATGCAATATGAAGGAGGCCATGATAACTTCAAGGCATTATAAAGACAAAGGCCTTGTGTTATTGAATGTGTAAGGGAAAATGGTCTGGTGCCTTATTTTCTGACTACTGTTTGAGGCCGCTCAAGATCCAAATTGACCTCATGTCTCTTGGTTGATATATTCTGCTGACTCAGGGTTAAAATTATTTCTTAAATTGAGATTTTATCATGTATGCTACAACAAGAGATATTCAATGACATACAAGAATGCATATAGAGGAAGAGTGTTTGACTTTCTATTAGGATCCCCTTCTTCTAGTTCCACTGCCCATGTCTAGTTCTTCATGGATATTAAGAAACAACATGGTGAAGGCCTAGTAAATTTGAGAGCCACCTAAGAGAAAAAAGAAACATAGTTCTAAGTATCTCAATTTTGAAACTTGCAATAATATACAATGAAAAATCCTTGTGGCCATCACTGTCTAGGAATGATTCTTCATTAGTGACATCAGTCCACTGTTTGATGCTCATGAGACAATTCTGTGACCACACGAGCCTGCTGTTAGAAAGCTACATCAATATCTTGTCATCATTTGTAGGCAGCCCCAAAACCTTAGTTACATCCTTTTTCATAGTAATTTGCTGCCTACTAAGGAAAAAAAAAGGTATTGTTACTAGTCAAAATTTGTTACATGGGCCATTTTTATTCTTTACTCAAGAGTGATATGTCTGCAGTAGGACTTGTCTTCAGGCCACGATCACAGCAACAGTGAGCAGAGATGCTCTTTGGGAGATAACATGTCACATTCGGTGCATTGAACAGAAGGGCTGGCTTCAGTTTACTGCTCAACTGAGTTTCCAGACACTCTCGGGGGTACCCTGTTGGAAAGGCCATGGGCCACGGCTGCTACTTATGAAAACACTCCAGTGAAGTTAATGGTATTTCTGGAAATTCTGTGTGAAATTTTGAAGAGTAAAAAAAAAAAAAAGAGAAACTATGACATCTGGGGAAGTAATTTACTTCTGAATTATTGCTTGGGAATCTTTTAACTGATCAAGAACATCTAGAGGGAAATGTTAACACTGACTGCTTACTCTCAGCAAGGACCTACTGAAGTGTACTTTTAACCTCATGCCAAAGCTAGGGATGCAAAGGATTACAGAAGGTATGACCCTATTGCTTCTAATAATTTGTAGTCATTAGATAAATCAGTTGCTGATGACACTGGGCCGTGGCCACACAGAGGATATTTATTTGTATTGTAAATTTCACAATAATTCTTAGTCCTATAACTTTCATGGAAGTTTCATGAGCCTTCTAACTTTCCTTGTTCCCTCTAAGAAAAAGTATTTTTAGTTTCAAAAAAAAAGTCATATAACATGCCCATAACGAGCCATCTCAAAACTCATTTATTAATGAGTTTTATTTAGAAGTTTGTGATTTTAAAATATGTTAAATTATTTCAATTAAATTATCATTTAAAATACGTAATTTACATGCCCAAATTATATTTTAAATATCTTTTAACATAATTTTAGATAATTTTACAACCTCTCATTTTTCAGCAACAAGGTTTCTTTCAATATTAATATTCTTATAATTGCTTATATTATCTTCCCTTAAATTAATTTTGCTTTTATTTGAAAACTTTATTTCACTTTTTAAATTAAGGCATTGCTTCTACATGTCTACTAAATATGGTGATGATCCTAATTATATTTTAAATATGCTGTTGACTTATTTCTTCATGAACGGTGATAGTGTTTAATTCTCCAAATAAAGAAATATATTCTGAAATACAAGTGATAGAAAAAAACTGTTTATTATTGAACACTGTTTTCACTAAAATTCTCAATGATTGTCAAATCCTTGCTGTCAATAAGAATCCTGGATATTTTTAGGTACTGTTGTTGATTCTGATACAGTATTTGTTGAATGGGTCTTTTGTTTCATTGTTGTCTCTTTTCATTATTGTTTTTTTAGCCTGAGTGGCTAAGGATTCAGGTGATTGACTGGTTATCAGGTCAAGTAGGGTTTTCCCAGCTGAGGTTTGTGAGGGTTTGGATGTCTAAATACAAACTAACATCTGGTTCTTCTCACTGATGTGGGCTTTACTTGTACCTATGGGGTCGGTCTGTTCTTCCAAGTGCTGTGAGTTGTTCCTGTGCCTATGGAGTTTGTTCTTCCAACTGGTATGGTTGGCACTTGTGCCTATAAGGTCTACTGATTCTGTTGGAAAAGGCTCTTCAAGAGGATGCCACTCGTCTTCATATCAGTGTAGGTGGTGCTTGTGCCTCTAGGGACTCTTCTTCCAAATGGTAGAGGTTGTGCTTGTGCTTCTAGGGGTTCATATTCCAATTGGTATAGGTGGTGCATGTGTCTCTAGAACCTGATGATCTTGCAGGGAATGTTTGACCAGGGGGAGAGTGGTAGGTTCAATGAGTTTTGGCAGCTGAGTAGGTCTTGTATGTTACAGTGTCCAATGGGATAGCTGCAGTGGTAGAATAGTCTAATCAAACACTAATTGTCATTTATGTCTTGGTAACATACAATATTATGCTTTTCCAGAATTAAGAGGTTGGGATGCCCAACACCAATATGATAGATTTATGGAAGAGTGTCTTAAGTATGTCACAAGAACAAAGTTCCATGATGAAACTAGTACTTTGGAGGAAAATAGCTATCATATTACCTTCCATGTGTGGACACATCAAGTCATACTGTAACTTGCAGAAGGGTCCTCACCAGTTATTCAGACATACTTGTTCTTGATCTTGGAATTCTCCAAGGTAGTTCATTGATAAATGATAGATGATTATTGATATGATCATCCAATATGATATGAGCAATACATATACTTTATTACTAAGTATTGTACACATGTTGTCTTCTATAAAAAGTAGATTGAGATTGTCTTTTGGATCACTAGCCTACAAATAATTACATGGAGATTTTATTAATTATAAAAGCTAGGACTATAGCTTATGTTTGCTCATAATTAGTCTTTATTAACCCATTTCTATTCATTTATCTCCTGACATGTGGCTTATGGCTGTTATATCTCCTCCTACATTTTCCTCTGGGTTCAGCTGCAGCTCTGCGTTTTTTCTTCTCAGAGTACGGTGTCTGTCCAGAAGTCCTGCATATACCTTCTTTCTAGCTATTGGTCATTCAACATTTTATTATTCCAATCACAACAATGCATCTTTACATGGTTTACAAATATCCAACAGCACATATGCTATATTCCTCTAGAATAATAGTAGTAGTAATAGCAGAAGGTTTGCACCGAAGTCTGTGACCTATGTATTCTCAGAAGCTCGGCCACTTTAACAGTATCAGGTTTCCGTTCCATCTCATGAAACAGGTTTTAAATTCAACAAAGGAGGTAGCATGCCAACACAAAATGAATTACACCATTTTTGTTTTTCATTGTTTTGTTTGATTTTGTAGACTTCTCATTTTATTTTGTCTGGGAAAATTTTGTCATATGTGTCTTTGGCTTGTTTGCTTTTATTTTTAAAAGAGACAGACAGACAGACACACAGACACATACACTGAGAGAGGTGTTCAGATAGAGACAGAGAGAGAAAGAGAGAGAGAGAGAAAGAGAGAGAGAGAGAGAGAAATATCAGACAGATAGAAAGAGGAGAGAGAGAACATAAACTTTTGTGGGAGACAGAAAGGAGTGGCAGTTTTGGAGGATTTGGATAACAGAAAGAATATGGAAAATGTCTTGCAGAAAAAATAATTGAAAACTCATTATTAATGAAAATGAATTCTTAGTCTATTTAATAATTGTCACTCCAGTTATTAGTCTATTCTGATAGTATTTATTATGTGCTTTGAACACCTTAAACACTTTTAGCAATGTTACATATTTTCAGAATGGATTTTTACAGTCAAAACCCATCCATAACTGTGTTTAGGGATTGTTTTGAGTCTCATGTGACCTGCAGAGTTTCTCAATTCTGAATTCTTTATAATGTATGTTATCAGAACTGAGTACTTCACATTGATTTTCCTTATATCATATATGTGTACGTGTGTTACTTTTATGTGTGCTTATGTGTTTGTATCTATGTGTGTTTGTGAGCACGCATGCTTTTATATGTGTATGTAAACGTGTACATTTGTTTGCACGAGTATGTATAGGCCTAAGAGTGAGGAGGACTCAGCATACTGAATTGCTTGAAGTTTTTTAATGGGATTTTCCTATCCTCATATTAAAACACCATCTTTCTAGTTGAAACTATATCATAGATGCACTTTTAGGAAAATTTAATGTTTTATAAAGAGAAAAGCCATCGTAAGAAGCGGACCAGACACTCTGCTATAAATAAGTTGTACAGCATAGCATGTTTGTAAGTGCACTTTGCTGTGTCTCTGCTTTATTGATTCCTCTGATGATCCTGACACAGACCTTTCAGAAACCTACCACAGCAAGAGCTGTCAATGAGCAGCATTTGGTGAATATATGGTATGTGGGCTGCGAGATGGGCTGCTCCGCACCTGTTGCTAGCTAACTTCTCCTTGTTGATCTGGCTGCCTGCTGTGAAGCTCTTTCCTCCCCCTAGGCCTGTTGTCTTGCCAACCAGCCATGGCAGCTGACATTTCCCTCTTGTTTGCTTGTACATTTAGAAAAGGTTCTTGAAGGGCCACCTGAGGGAGAGGGAGACTGGCAGATCTAGTGATGGGGAAACAAAACATAAATAATAATAATAATAACAATTCCAACTGTACAAACCACAAAGTAAATAGAAAATAAAAGAATAAAGGCCTGAAAGCTGTGTGGAGTACTGGGAACAACTCTTTCATGTTGATTTAGGGGAATTATCTTAAGTAAAATGTTGCTAGTCCAGCTGATGTACCCATGAGGAAGCAACAGACAGGCTTGTATCGTGAGAGCTGCCTTTTATCTACTTCTGAAGGTGAAGTCAACTGAAAGTTTGCATAATTTTGAATTAGTCCACAAACATTTTTTTACGTCTATCTTCAAACAGCACCACAAAGCATTATAGGCTATAATGTGTGTATACAATGCAAATATAATATATATTATATAAAAATTTATTAAAGCCTTTTAGTGTAGAAATTGTTCAAATATATTCATATTTTATTTATAGGTTAACAGTCTATCATCCATTGATGCATACATTTAATTCACTTCAGTTGAACATGTATAAAATTGTAGTTTCAAATTGAATGTGATATTCTTTTGAAAATATTTTATTAATATTTATAACTCTCATTAGATGACTTCATTTGGCTTATATTGTTAGCTTTGCTCTATGTGCTCTTGTGTTATGAATTACCTTTGAAAATGAATGTGCAGGTTTTGATGATATAGGCTATGAGCAGTGAGACTTAGTCTTCAGATGAATATTTTGTCTTATTTTTCCATAGATGTGTAACATGTTGCAAATTACTCCCAGCTAACAGACATTTCTTTTATTTCTAGAATAGACACTGGAACCCCATTTAGGTTTGTAAGCTCAGTTTACAGGTTTTTGACTATGGTAAATATATGGTGTGGTCTAGATATAAACTTGGACTTCTAGGGTCCTAAATCATGAGAGGGCAGGGGTTAGCAAGCAGAGAGCAGAAGGGCAGCGGGGTAGGTAATTCTGAGTACAACTAATACAGTAGGGACCATCAGAGGTGTAACTTTAGTTCTGAGGACTAGCAAAGTAGAAGTAACATGCTGAATGATAAGGGACCTAAGATAATAGAATGAATAATAGCTAGTGTTAGTACATTAGGAAAATGAAGGAAGCCTCTAATGGCCAGGGTTGGCCTCAGTATTCTTAATAAATTAATAAGTATTCCAAAAGAGTACAGATTCTGTCCCAATGAGGGTAGGACAGGTACCAAGAAGCAGGATGGACCTGTTTATTACATTATTCTTGCTGCTGTCTTCACTGTTGAAGATGCCCTATGACTAAGGTATAAGTGTCTTTCTTTTATCCTTAGAACATAATGGGGTGTTTAAGGAATGAAAGAAAAATCTTAGTTTCAATCAAGTTTCCATCACTTTGAAAGGTTGTAATAAATGTGATTAGAGAATTATATAGTAAAATTTATCAGGAGGATTCCATCTTCATGACTTCATATAAAATATATGTTAGCTTATTCAGAGGGAAGTCTGAAGTAATTAAAAGTAACTCAAGCAAAATTGAATACAGTAAACAAGAGATATGCATGTCTAAGGAAACTATAATAATAAGGGAGCAGGATATGTCCAGAGAAAAATGTCAGTTAGCATTCCAGGAAGGTGAGATCATGTGTCATTGGAGAGAAGAGACATTAATTTCAAATTACTTAAAGAACCACACCATGATTTAAAGGGAAACCATCTTCAAAACATGAAAGGTACACATCATGACTGTTCACAAGCAGGCTGTTGACACAGATGCATGAAACATCTGTTGTGCCTAACGACACCAACTGCTATAATTTAGTGACGCTGAGCTGATGTAATTGACTTGAGTCTGAAAGGCTTGTATTGCTTAATAAGAGTGCAGACTGGACAATCTCAGGCAGTGTTTTTGTTGGTGATGCACTTTTAAAAATGTGCCAAAAAAAGTTTAGGATTTCCTAGATATTTTTAAGAATATAACTTGACATTCTAAATTGGATTATAAAATCATAGAATACCAGATAGTAAAATACAGGGCTCTGGATGGAGGCCAGTGTTCAGGAAGTTGTAGGATACTTCTGGGTGCTCCTGGTTACACTGGACCCTTAACACATCAGTGTAACAGAGCCACACTCTTGGCTTTGACAATTTCTTTCGATTTTTTAAGACACTGGCATCTTAAATGGGCTGAAAGTTCTACCAGAAGTCTGGGCTAAACTTCTGACTTTTTCTATGTCTGTAGCTAATTAACAGATTGTTTATTTAGAAAGTTTGGAATATTTGTCATTGTATCAGAAATATTTAAGAAATATTAAATATGTTTTTTTTGAAAATGATAGATATTTCAATATTTGATCTTATTCCATAGTGGTTTTGGTCTATATTTTAAGTTACTGAATGAATATTAGATAAGAGATTGATATCACAAGAAGTCTTCATAATTTGTTTTAATTTTAATTCTGAGTTGTTTCCATGATGTGTTACTGCTTAAATACTGATGATTATTGCTCATAACTTATATGTACCAATATATATATATATATATATATATATATATATATATATATATATATATACACACACATATTCCCAAGCCTAACTTTTTGAAGTGTATTTTATAGCATAAAATTGTAATTATTGATGCAAAATCCCTTAAAATGTTTAATAGTTATACCTTATTTTTAAAATTTATATAAAATAAGAAGCAGCCAATTATCAACGTTATACACTCAACACAGGGTAACAAATAACTACCAGGCTGGTCATTAAATTATGCCCCAGATAAAAACACCTTTCTGATTTGGGCATTTTATTTTATGCAAGACATCTTGTCCACACTGACATGGATATATTATGAGTCAAATTGTAATATAGTATGTATCTGTGTTTCTAATTTTTTAAATACCCCCTCTAAATTAGCTCTCCACTCCTAAATACTGATCATCTTAATTTAACAGAACCATTAGATAATCAAAAATTCATTACCATTGAAAAATACATATCAGGTTGCTGGTTTTGTAACAAAATATCCTATAAAATGGTCTCAAAATGATTTAAGAAATTACTTACTCACTGTGGAAGGAGCTGAATTAAGTTCCCACTGTGTTTGTTTGATTTAAAATTTATATTGTTTCTATCTTGATATTATGATAACTGAACATTGATTTGCTAATATATGCTGATATAATTTGTGAACCATAATTAATAAAAACTCATATAAGTTCGAGGTAAGAGCCAGTGGCTAGATACATTGTTTTTCATATCTTCATGTTGAAGCCCAATATCTCTTTCTGAGTTTTTATTAATTGTGTTTCAAAATTATGTATTGGAAAATATGGAATTTAACCAATTGTTATTTAAGAGTCAAATGTCCTTATATTCAGTTGTAACCCTACTTATGCACTGGATAGTTTTCTGTCTGTAGTAACTTTTCTTAACTAACCTAATATGGGAAAATCCAACTCTTGGCTGGTAGCAGTGGGCACTATAAAGATAGAAAAATCACCAAGCCAATGAGAGCAACACAATAAACAGCATTATGCATCAGTTTCTGCTTCCAGGTTGCTTGAGTTTCTGTCCTAACTTTCCTGGAAAATGAACAATGGTAAGGTTGTATAAGTGAAATAAATAAATAAATCTCTTCCTCCCCAAGTGTTTGTGCCATGGAGTTTTATCCCACCAAAGAAACCCAAACTAAGACAGAGTACCAAAATAAAACATATAAAGATTTATACGAATGAACGATTAAATGACAGAGGTGCTATGAAGAATGTGGGGTGTTTTCTAAAATTAAAAAATTCATTGAAAAATATAGAAGCAGTAATTTTAAACTTATATTTGCATTTCCTTGGCAGGTTGTTGGTTGACTATTTTAATCCAATGTCTCTTTTAAAAACACCTGTTTTCTTATAAAAATAACTATGGCTTTTAAAAAATAAGTAATTAAAGAAAATGTTTATATCAAAACAGTATTTATTATGTTTCATTATGTTTTTAGTAGTATGTGATGGTTCAATGAAATAACATTTAAAAATTAACCTCAGGTACAAGGAGTGTATGTCAGTGCTACAGCACCTTATATATTTACTCATTTAAATATAAATGTTTATAGAAATATAAGTAATTATTGCAATATTTATTTATTTATTATAATTATAATTGTATTATTTATTTCTTGAGCATGTGTTATGTAAAACTCACTGCAGATAAATCAAATAGGAACAATATTTACTTCTATTATAGTTTAAATATAAATTCACAAGAGTAAATTGCGACTTTCTCTTTAACATTTTCTTTATAACCATCTCCCCTGGAAGTGTCTTTTATCTGAAATTTTCTTAGTATATAATGAAATACAATACATTTTTCTTCTGTAATTTTTCCATACCCTCTAAGTACCCAAGTCTGTAATTTTAATGCATTTGCCCATTTTTTTCATAATTTCCTTTTACCACTTGCTCTTTTATATATAGTCACCTGAAGATGTGGGTCCTTTATTTAAGCCCCCTATATTGTCCTAAAACACATAAGAGAATGAGAGTCTAACACCGTAGCTGTGCCACTTTTAAGTAGCTATGGACTTATTGCCTCATTAATGATTTAAGATAATGAACCTTAATCACTTTAACTATTGTCAGTCTGTCTACACCCAACCACCAAGGGCACCTGGATGAAGCTGTGTTCCCTAGCTTACAGAAGCTATAGAAATCCTTGACTCCAGCTTTGTGTTGTCTCTGAGAGAAGATCTCTCTCCACCCCCCTGTTATGACCCTGCTTTTCTGCATGGGCCCTTGTGATTCTATTATTCCATATGACAAATATCCTCTATCATATCTTTATCTTCACCAACTCTGTAGACTCCATTTGTTTTTTGTCCCCATACGCTCACATTCCGGAGGTTAGAGAAGCAACAGTGTTATGGAACAGCTATGATACTCGTCACATTGACCATGACATCCAAATGTGACAGAGTAACTCCCAGGTATTCATTACTGCCAAATTCAAATCTACTTTATTATTCCTGTTCTTCTCCTAATTCCTTCTCAGACACTGAGAACAAATAACACGAAATTATTTGTATTTTTTTCCAAAAACATTTTGTTTGTGTCCATCTTCCTGCCTCCTTTGCTGCCTTCTGTCTGCAAATGAATTTTCAGTCTTTTTCTACCAGACTAATTCCTACTCATGCGTGTATTATTTTAATTACAAACCACTTTAAACATATGGCAAGATTCAGAAAATAACAAAACAGACCCCTATCCTAACAACTCCCAAGATTAAACAGATGTTAACCTTATAATGCACTTTTCTCAAGTCTCTCTGTTTCTGAGAGAAATGAAATATCACCGAATCATTAATGCCCCTATACCCACCACCTGCCTTAGAGAATCATATGAACACATCACTCATCAAATGCACATATTGTAGTTTTAGTGTGTATAAACATAAAACACAAATTACTGCATATACCAATCTGAATTTTCCATTCAATATTACTTTCTTCAAAGGACGTATAAATACATACCGTCCAACATTTGTATTTATCTCCATTACATCATTCGATACATAAGCAATTTTTTATCAATGCAGTATAATATATATATTAGCTTCTAGAAAGGAATTGAGGGTGCAGGAGAAGAAACTGCAAATACCTTTAAGCTGTTTCTTTGTTTCAGTTAAGTTTTAGAGAAAAATTATGTTACAAAAATGGGTTAAACCAGGTGAGACAATGTAAGTCCACCTTTGGCTGTCCCTAGCATAAGATATTTTCATTGTAATATCATGGTAGAATTACAGTGTGTCTCAGATGGGTTTTGCTGTGCGCTGTGTTTGAACATCTGGTGAGGAAGCATGATATTGAACAGAACATGCTAGGAATCCTTCCGACCTGTATATTTTGTGGTAGGCCCTGTAAAAAGTCCTTTCTTTCTGTGTCTAGGGAGATTCTGAACTGATTTTGGACCGATTACCACTGTGTTTCTCTTATTTAGTACAAGTTATAAACCTTCATGGTTTCATCTCTTCATAGTGCTTATTGGTCTTACATTTATCAAGGTCTAACCCCTTGTGTTTGGTTAAAGATTTGTTAATAATTTTGTATATTTGTTGCTGTTGTATGGTGTTGCAATGTCTGTTGCAAACATTCTTTCTCCAGGAGAGATGCCTAGGAGATCAGTTTTCTTTTTTACTTGATTCAAATTATTTTTCAATATTGCAGGACTATTTATATTTCTGCATCTAAAAACAATTGATATTGCTATTTTTTAAAAAAGTGAATATGTCCAAGTGTGTTACTGTGTTTCCATATCCCAACCCTCATGTGGTTGCAGCTCTTGTCAGTCTTCATTGCTGACCAAGGTTGTAGCCCCCTATTGCTGAATATACCATAAACCATAATTGCAAAGTGTATAGAAATTAAACTTGAACAGAGGTGGAAATTTCCTCCCTGATGACTAGCTTTCATGATTAAAAGGACCATATAGGCTACTAGATAAGAAAAGACATTAATAGTATCTCCCAGCTGTAAACTCTAGAATCTACAATATTGACTCACAGTCAAGATGTTTCAAGAATGCAATAGTGGCAGAGTGGTTATGGGGTAATCATCTATGCCACCAGAACTTATACCTGATACTTCAAAACTGGTTAAAATACTTGACCTATAAGGTATTGCACATTAGGGACAAACCTACTGCTATTGTATAGTTAAATTGTCCTAGTACAAAGTTGCCATCAAAATAATTATGTTTATACTCATAAAAGTAACCGTGTAATGAATAGAAGCATGTGCAGAGATACACTAGTGCTCAAAATATTTAGAATAATTGGCATTTGAGAGTTAAGCCTAAACTGAACATTTGTACCACATGCTCTAATCAGATAAAGATCAGGATAATCACAATTGGGGGGATCAGAAAAAATTAAGATCTTGAATATAGGGATTACAAAATGCGGTTTTATGTGCATGATACAGCCAATGTTGTCATGATCTCATGGTGGTTTGATTGCCTGCAATGGGCTTATACAAAACTGAGCTTATCAATAGTTAATGAATGATAAAAATGATGTGAAATGATGTGGGAAATTCGACAAAATGAGGGATTAATCAGAATGTATTTTATAAACAAGGCTCAGGGAACATCACTAAAGACAAGACTAAATCGGTAAGAGCCGAAGAACAAGTATAATAACAGCAAGTTAATGTCTCCTAACCTTGATAGGGTTACTACAAACAAAATGCCAACAATGTGTTTGCCAAATCAAGTAGTGCAAACTGATAACACTTTTTTTTTATTCTTTTTTAATTAAAATTTCCAACTGCTCCCCGTTTCCCATTTCCCTCCCCTCCTCCCACACATTGCCCCCTCCCCCCACTCCCCTCCCCCATCCCCACTCCTCTTCTCCTCCCCCCACTCCATTCCCCCTCCCTCTCGATACTGAAGAGCAGTCCAAATTCCCTGCCCTACAGGAAGACCAAGGTCCTCCCACTTCCATCCAGGCCCAGGAAGGTGAGCATCAAAACAGGCTAAGCTCCCACAAAGCCAGTTCATGTATTAGGATCGAAACCTAGTGCCATTGTCCTTGGCTTCTCATCAGCCTTCATTGTCCGCCATGTTCAGAGAGTCCAGTTTCAACCCATGCTTATTCAGTCCCAGTCCAGCTGGCCTTGAAGAGCTCCCAATAGATCAGTTCCACTGTCACAGTGGGTGGGTGCACGCCACACTTTTCAACATACTTTCAGGTTGGGGAGAACATTTTACAAGGGCCTAATCTCCTATTTAGAAAGCTATTGGTAGTTGATGAATGTGTATATGTTTATAATGTGATGTAGGAAGTTAGAGTCATAAAACCTTTCTAAAATTATTTGATAATCTTGACTGTTTATAAAAACTACATTTTATTCATTTCTAAGTCAAAAGTATACTTAAGAAAACTGAATGTTTTATTTTAGTTAAATATTCATAATTTGTTTTTATAATATATAATGTATATTATGAGACATTATGGTATATATAATATGCAAATAAGTCCATGAAGAAAGCTGTGTGAGTGAGGTGCTTCTCTGCTTTAACATCTCTGTAATAATGGTTTCCCTCTGTAACTGGGCATAGGATTTTCATTATTTATAGACAGCCATGCCGTCTTAGGGACTTCCCTTTTCTTTTTAATGACAATGAGGACTACTGAGAACTGAAGAACAATGGCAATGGGTTCTTGATCCTATTGCACGCAATGGCTTTGTGGGAGCCCAGGTAGTTTGGATGCTCACCTTAATAGACCTGTATGGAGGTGGGTGGTCCTTGGACCTCCCACAGGGCAGGGAAACCTGCTTGCTCTTTGGGCTGAGGAGGGAGGAAGACTTGATTGGGGGAGGGGGGGAATGGGAGGTGGTGGTGGGGAAGAGGCAGAAATCTTTAATAATTTAATTAATTAATTAATTAATAAAAAAACAGAAAAAAAGAAAATTTTCAATTTAAAAAATATATATATATGTATTTATTTATTATGTATACAATATTCTGTCTGTGTGTATGCCTGCTGGCCAGAAGAGGGCATCAGACCCCATTACAGATGGTTGCGAGCCACCATGTGGTTGCTGGGAATTGAACTCAGGACCTTTGGAAGAGCAGGCAATGCTCTTAACCTCTGAGCCCTTTTAAGCATGGAATAGTAAATGTTCTCTGACCTTGTTGAAATGCTTCAGGTTAGCTTCTGTATGTTCTTTGGCAAACTTGGGTTTGATGAAGGGAACCTGAGATTGCCAGGTGTGGATTATGAGCCATTATGAGTTAAGGACAAACACCATCTACTTCAGCTGCCATGTGGCTGAACTACTGAGAAGAATGTGCTTAGTACAAGAAGAATGTGATTGGAATAGGTCAGAAAATTAACTCTAATTTTCACAGCATGCTGGTGATTCTACAACATCTACAGAAAGAATTGTGTTGTGAAGCCTCTGAACTCTTTCAACACTTTGACTGGAGACTCTAGAATTCTGATTACGCCTTGTAAGCACGTATTTCAGTGTTACTCTTAAGCAAATCCTTCAAGATGAGATATTTTGCTTCATGCTTGAAAACCCAGGACGTAACACAATGTTTTAACATCAAATAGGTGATAGTTACAAAGAGAGAAAAGCATGGAGGAGGAAAAAAATTAATAAAGAGAAAAGGTCAAAAATCACATACACTAAGAAATGTCACACGCTCCAATGTATCAGCAAGTTGTAGATGGAGCCGGCACAGAAATTTCATTTCCAGAAATTTCTAGTCAACTGCGCTGCTGTTATTTCTATGTTCATAACTGAAAAATAGAATTGTTTGTGTAACTATTTAGAATAAGACTCTAATGATACTGGAAGATGAAAGAAACAGGAATTGATTTGCTGTCTTATTTGAATAGTTCACGAAAAGCATTAGCTTCAAATGTGGCTGATCTCTGAACTCCAGGCTTCATCATTAGGCTTCAAGCTCCATTTCTTTGCAATCTCCTTTGCCTCTCCTCTGGGCTCAAGGCTGTCTTCACATTGGAATTCTTAAAGAAACCACATGTGTGCAGCTATCTCTGAGCTTCAAACCTCACAATTTAACGTCCAGAGAAAGAGAGAATCTCTGTTTCAAAACCTGCTAATGGAGACACAAGAGGATTAATAGTCTGATCAGCCAGTTGATAATCCAAGACACCTGAAAAGTCCTGACTGTGTACAATGACCCAGATACGTACTCTCTGTCTGGAAGGTGGGATTCATTGATTTACTTCAATAGGGATGAGCTGGGTTGTATAAAGCCATACCAAGCCATGAGACTTAAAGAAATTACTAATTTCCCAAGAAAATTTGGAAAGCTCCTTCCAAGAAGGAAAATCAAATTCAGACAATGGCACTTATCAGTATATATCACCTTGAAGAAACCCTTTTCTTGCCTGGACTGGACTCAATCCTGTGTGGCAATAACAGACTTTCACCCATTATTTTTCTAAGTAAGCTCTATGTTCTTTTTCCACTGAGTGATTGCTGCTAATGTTATCTTCCACATGACATGTCAACATATTCTACCACCAGTCATTTCCTTCTCATTTACATTATAATTCAACTTAGCACTAACTTATGTAGAATATTCAAATATGATAGTTCTATGCTTTATTTGCTAGATCTAATTAATGACTTATTTAGTCTGTTCTATACATTCATCTGTTGAATCAGTATCTCAAGTAATTAGTAAAACTTCATTTCTATCCAATTTATAGACCAGCTGCCTAGTTGTAGCATCTAAACCATAACTTCCTCTACCAAGTGTATTCTTTGTCTATCTCTCAGTGAATTATGAGAGGACTCTCCTGGTACGTTCAATACTCTACACTTTGTCTGAGAGGTATGTAATTAATGAACTTACATGTGTTCCCCCATCCCTGCTTTCTGCTGATCTAATGTAAACTGTCCTCCGGTTGATGTCAACAAAGCACACTTAGCAAAGGCAATGCCCAAGTTTCTGCTTGGACTTAGCTGCAACAACTCATTTTCTTTGTGGAGATTTGAAAACTTGTCAACAATAGCCACCACAGAACCATTGAGCTTAACCAGACATTATAGTTGATATAACCCCATCCACTCCTTTGAGGACTTGGCCCGGATTTTCAAATCTTTGACCTCAGTTCACCCTCTGGCAATGTTAGCATTGATTCAATGTGTATTATCTTTCTTATGTTTTTGGCACATTTGGAATATTTTTATAATTACAATAATAATTATTATTTTTCATCCCCCTCGATTTTATTACATTTATTTTCTTGAATGTGGACAAATAAGAAAAATGAATTCTTTTTTCTTTAATCCTTAGAAGATAGTGGAGTAGGAAGATAAGATATCATCTTGGCAGATTGTAGTAAGGAAGGCATGTGTGTTATAATACCTCACAGATGTGGAAGCTCTAGACTTAAGGGTCTCTTGTTTGTTCATTCCATCTAATGTCAGAAAAACCCAGTGGGTTTGGAAGGTCAGAACTCTGACATAATCTGTGTAATGTCACATGTGCATGCTGGTCCAAGATTCACTGAACAGACTAGAACCAAGTCCATTGTATCTCTTCAGCTGCCTCCCTTCGCTCAGGAGTATTGGAACAACTCTGTGGGGGAGTGACATTCTCATTTATCCATTGATTTTTACTTGCTTATTTCCAATTGTTTTATTGCGACATTTTCTTTACTGTTAAATTGTGGTGAATTGTTCAACAAGTGTTTTGTTTCCTAGTGGTTTTGTCTTACTATCACTGTCCAAATCCAGGAAAGGGAAATGGTTGAGAAATGCTAAGAATTTAAAAATTCTAAAAATTCCAGAAATTTGTTGAATATGTTGCTGAATCATCATGGTAGACTACTTAGTGAGAGAAAGCATTGCTAGTGATAGGTCATAGCAGTAAGACACAATCTTTTCAGTTTTCACTTAGCCTAAAGTAGAGCAGAGTGATTCTCCGAGAACCTGTGACCCTCAAATTAGAACACAGAAGGACAGATTTGTCATTACTTTCCAGAAACTTGAGAAGCTAATTAAGAAGGTGAACCCAAAGAAAAACATTTAGGCGATGAAAGGAGACAGAGACAAAGACCCACATTGGAGCACTGGACTGAAATCTCAAGGTCCAAATCAAGAGCAGGAGACAGAGCACGAGCAAGGAACTCAGGACCGCGAGGGGTGCACCCACACACTGAGACAATGGGGATGTTCTATCGGGAACTCACCAAGGCCCGCTGGCCTGGGTCTGAAAAAGCATGGGATAAAACCGGACTTGCTGAACATAATGGACAATGAGGACTCCTGAGAACTCAAGAACAATGGCAATGGGTTTTTGATCCTACTGCACGTACTGGCTTTGTGGGAGCCTAGGCAGTTTGGATGCTCACCTTACTAGACCTGAATGGAGGTGGGTGGTCCTTGGACTTCCCACAGGGCAGGGAACCCGGATTACTCTTAGGGATGATGAGGGATGGGGACTTGATGGGGGAGGGGGAGGGAAATGGGAGGTGGTGGCGGGGAGAAGGCAGAAATCTTCAATAAATAAATAAACAATAAAAAGAAAGAAAGAAAAAAAACATCTGAGCAGGAAATAAAATACGAAAGCAGATTTACACCATTTTGTCTTTACACCATTGTCGCTTGGACTCTGATCTACAGTAAAGAAATGAAACTCAGGCCGGGCGATGGTGGCGCACGCCTTTAATCCCAGCAATTGGGAGGCAGAGGCAGGCGGATCTCTGTGAGTTCGAGACCAGCCTGGTCTACAAGAGCTAGTTCCAGGACAGGCTCCAAAACCACAGAGAAACCCTGTCTCGAAAAACCAAAAAAAAAAAAAAAAAAAAAAAAAAGAAATGAAACTCAACATCTACTTCTCAGACTCTTCAGTAGACAAATTTGGCCATAATATTATGTCTAGGCCAGCAGATCTTTACAATAAGCGTACTTCAGACTGTGCTCTGCGACAAATTATACTACCCAATGAGTCACAGAGGACTATGTAATCTGCAAAGAAATATTACGGTCATCCACATACTTTCCTTGATAAATTGTAAAATAGAAATGAGATACACTTGATAGCATTAATTTTTTCTCTGAATATATTTTATAATTCCACATTGAGAATGTTGTTTTAGGAAGATCCAAGACTTTATTTATGGATTCCATATACACATATCTTGTGAGGTAGGTTTATTTTGATCACCACAGTTTAATCTTGGAAATTCTAGTGTCATATGGTGTGTTTAACTACATAAACATCACTAGGAAAATTAATGAATGAGGATAACCACAAAAGAAAAGAGAACCAGCTCATCTCTCATTACATTTCAGATGTTGTGTATCCAGATATATCTACTAAATACTGTGGTCTTTTTACTCTCCAAACTTACAAAGTATGGGATCAACCTATCAGCATATGGAAAGACTATTTGACCATCTTGTAGTCTAGGTAGTATATAAGAAAATGCTGACACAAGTGTTTTCAAGAACTGGGTTTCAATCACTGAAAAACTATGAGGTCTTTGGGGACATTGCAACCCTTCAGACCAAAAATTGAAGCTACAACATTAAGTAGACAGGGGATGGATATTTGATGTTGGATGCTGCTCCTCCTACTAGAAAACTTGAAAAGTCCCTTTGCCCTCTGATTTATGGTCCAGTCAATACAAGATACCTAAAGAAGGTGAGTTTTAGATAGACACACTTCCCCTATATAGCCCACTGCTTCAATGCACAATCTCAGAATACTTATCTTCCATGCATAGAGTAAGCTTTAAATTCCTGGCCACCCAGACCCAAATAATTACACAGAAACTATATTAATTATAACACTCTTTGGCCAATGGCATATTTCTAAATAGCTCTTACATCTTAAATTAACCCATTTCTATTATTTTATATTTTACCACAAGGCTTATTGTTTACTGGTATGGTTCTGGTATCTTTCTCTTTCAACAGCTACGTGGTGTCTGCCTGATTCAGCTTTCTTTCTCTCTGTATTCACATTATTTTTCTGCTTCACTACATTCTGCCCAGCCAAAAGCCAAAGCAGTTTGTTTATGGTAGCATACAGAGAAGGACCCCACATCATATTCACGGAGTATTTGATGTTTTAGAAAGTAAAAGGGCTGTTTGTTTGTGTGACATGTATATGTTTCTAGTGTGTAGTGATATTTCATTTGTAGTTCAATAAATAAAACTTGACTGATGACCAGAGAGTAAAACATCTGCACTGGTCAGTCCTACAGGCCAGGCAGTGGAGACACACACATTTATTCCCAGTAGTCATGCTAGTTTGACATAGAAACCAGGTGGTAGTGATGTACACGTTTAATCCCAGCACTGGAGAAGAATATAAGACTGGAGGAGACAGCTCTCAGGCCTAGTCTCATTCTGAGGATTTCTGGAGGCAGGATTGCCATTTTCAGACTGAGGTAGAGGTGTGTGTGTGTGTGTGTGACATCTATGGTGTACTATGAGGTTTATGATGTGGAAAATGTATTAATATTTTAACTTCTTTTTCTCATCCTGAGTTAAGCAAGCAATATGTAAGAATCTCATACGAATAATTAGGAGGTACAAAAATTATTTGGCAATGAATATATTTGCTTTGAATTATTTATTTCAAATAAAACATTCCTTATAGTCAAATATCTGTGTTTATAGGGCATACTTTAAAGGAATCACACAATTAAAAATACCACTTACATATTTTTTAAATATGCAATACTGATTTAAAAAACAGGCAATATAAAAACCTAAGTTTTATTTATATATGGTAGAAACATATAAAAATATGTGCAAATGTCCAGATATACACGAGGTATGTGAGAGTTGCTTTAATGCTAATAATTCTATGTATTTTAGTTTAGAATATGTATTTTCTTATTATCATACCCATGTTTCATACTCTATTTATGAGTTATTTATTATGTTTCTATGTTTTTAGATAAAGCAATTTTAAATTTACAGAAAAGTTGCTACAAATTTGTTTTTTCTTCTAAGAAACATTTCTTTATTATTATTGCTACACATTTCCATTAAAAATAAGATAATATACTGTATCTGTTTTAATTGTGCATGTTAGCTATAAGAAGTTATTTGACTTACTACATTCTAGCCACAATTATTTGGTTAAACAGAGGTTGTCAATATACAGTGCCTCTGTTTAAAAAAAAACTATCTAGATGCTTTGCAACAATGGCATGCCTGGCTCAGGTATCACAGCACCTAAATTTCAATCTCTGATGCCACAGGAGAACAAGCAAATGTATACACAAACTGCTTATCCATGTTTGCTGACTTATGTATCTTATTTTTGCACCTGTCAGGTAGAGGCAGGGTGACCATCATTCAAGGTCATCCTTAGATGGATACCGAGTTGAAGACCAGCCTGGGTTACAAGGAGAACTGGTTTCAAAAGTCAACAAATTCTGTTTCTCTATTTTTAGTTTGATTACAATAATAAGGATTACAAAATTTTCCAAATCTATGCATGACTCAAAGATGATTTTTTTCCTAAGACTTTTGGTATTAATGCAAATTTGAAGGCATTTATTAAAAGTGAAGTGAATCAGAAAACATGACAGTAATATTCATTTTGTAATGCCTGGTTTTGGAATTAGTACTAATAAAGATTTTTCTAAGAGTAGAAAAAACATGTATGTTAAAAACATTAAATCTATCTTAAGCATGGAATTATATATAATAGATGTTTTCAAAACTTCATGTAATATCTTTCAGGAATATTGTGGTTCATGTGAACCATGTAGAAATTCACTTTAGCAATATGATGGTACAGTTCAAATAATCATCAAATAGAGCTGATGATAAACTTTGAAACTCCTATAGATTCAAAAAAGTCATTCTACATTTAAATATCCCCAGAGTTTATTTCTTCACTTTGTCCTGAGAGACAATTCCTGTCAAAATCCTCTACTATCACTGAATTCTGGATGGCTGTCAACCTCAATTTCCTCTTTATTAACTGGGAGTGGTTCAGGCTTTCTGATGTCAATCTGGGCATTTCTCCCCAAGCCTTGATATTTACATCCTGTAAGTACTTGTAAACAATTACCATATCCCCTACTTAGTTGTCTGTTAGCCAAGCTCAACAGATTGAGATCCTTTAATCTTTTCTCATAAATCAATCTCTCCATTCCCTTAATTACTCCTGATGTTCAGTGCTGAACCTCTTCCAACCCGCTCATCGTATTTCTAGTACACAGCTTCCCAGAACCAAAGCATTTCTGTAAAGGCTTCATGTGAAAATTATGCTTATTCAATTGAAATAACCACAGCAGAAGATGTTTTCCTCAGCATTCTGATTTTCTGTGCTGCTACACAGAGTGGAAACATATCCATAGAATCCTCATTATCACATGTGTTCCTGGTTTACTCCTTTTGGCCTTGCGCCAAACCACAGGGCTAGAAAATGAGAGACGACTAATGGCTTTTAGGTTGTGCTGGATGGACAAGATGAATGTCCATCTGAATAAAGGAGAAAAAAATCAAGATACTGTTGCCTAACATAAGGAGGAGAATGAATTACATTTCATATATGTTTCACCAAGATTTTCTCTCCCAATACTCCTGTCCAATACATCCCTTTCCCCTCACCAGAATTATTCATATTTGAACTAATTCTCTACTCCAGTCTTTGCAGTGGTGGTTGGCATGTAAATCTAGCAGGGTTCACATTAAGATCTTACTTAATATGATCTTAATCACAAACATTAATAGTGTTAAAGGAAATGGGAAGTAGTAAAGACAAACCTAGCTATGGACCTTCTAGGTAGAGGACAGTGTACTTGTTCCTTGTGTCCTGTAGAGCAGGCAGAGCTGGCTAAGACTGAATTTGTGCAAGAGGTATTCTGAACCAGGACCTCTTACCACCAATAAAGGTCTGATTTAAAAGGAGTCAGCACTCATGATTTCATATAGTTAATCTGCTTTAGAGATGTTTGAATGCAGAGATCAACATATAGTTGGAACCCATCCCTAGTGGAGACATCTACATCACAGCATCTGCATCTGTGGCTCAGAGAAGACTTTAGAAAAGGGGGTAGAAAGATTTTTAAAGTACCAGGAAGTCTCTGTGTAGTTTTCTAGAAAGAGCAGTGTAAAGAAGAGTTGAACAATGGCTTTATCAATGGACATGTTAACATGGAAGATAAATTTTCTTGAGGTTCCAAACCTGGGCAAATAAAAACTACCTTCTCCCAGGGATAAACCCCTTATGGTTTGTCTAGGTCATAGTGGTCGTCCTTGAAACCACATACCAAATGCCAACAAAAATGAGCCATACATATATATGACAATAACAAACAATGAAAAAGAGTCTATCAACTTGATAGTGTGAGTCATGGGAGTGTTTGATAGAAGTTAGAGAATAGAAGGTAGCTGGGACAGATTAAAATGACAGGGGAAGTGTTGTAATTCTATTTTGTTTCAACATATTTTTTAAAAACATTGAAAGTTGAATGTTTCAAATTATTAAAGAGGTTATTTTTTAATAATACATCTATATGCCTGAAAACTAGTATGTAAGTTAAATGAAAAGAAAGAAATGGCAACAATAGGTAATGAGCAGAGAATAAATCAGAGCTATATTAGTTCTTCCACAGGTAAAGTCTGAGAAGACATCAGCATGCTCTAGGTTTCTTTGATCCTCTGTTGTGCATATAACCAGAGTTATCTGAGAGGAGGGAACCTCAAATGAGAAGATGCCTTCATAAAATCTAGCTGTAAGGCGTTTTCATTTTTTTAATCTTTATTTTTTATTGAATTTATTGAGCTATACATTTTTCTCTGCTCCCCTCCTTTTCTTTCCCCTCCCCTTTAACCCTTTTCCATGGTCCCCATGCTGCCAATTAACTCAGGAGATCTTGCTTTTTTCTACTATCAATGTAGATTAGATCTATGTATGTCTCTCTTCGGGTCCTCATTGTTGTCTAGGTTCTCTGGGATTGTGATTTGTCGGCTGATTTTCTTTGCTCTATGTTTAAAAACCACTTATGGATGAGTACATGTGATAATTGCCTCTTTGGGTCTGGGTTACTTCACTTAAAATGATGTTTTCTAGCTCTATCCATTTGCCTGCGAAATTCAAGATGTTGTGTTTTTGTTTTTGTTTTTCTGCTGTGTATACCCCTTTGTGTAAATGTACTACATTTTCCTTATCCATTCTTCGGGCAAGGGGCATTTAGGTTGTTTCCAGGATCTGGCTATGACAAACAATGCTGCTATAAACATAGTTGAGCACATGTCCTTGTGGCACACAGAGATGGCTCAGCCGTTAAAGGCTAGGCTCACAACCAAAACCCTAAGAATTCTATTGGAAAGAAATGAAAGAAAACTACTAAATTGTATAATTTTAGAATTATTATATTTTATTTAAAGACAAAGCAGTACTACAGGGTACAATTCCTTATAAAGTCTATTAGGTTATTATGATAACAATTTTATTGTAGTTAAACCATAAAAAAAACTGTAGATAAATTTACTAGATGACATATATAGAGTTAGATTATAAAACTGAACTGGTCTTGATAGAAATTAAATAGTATCTAATTTCATATTAAGATATTGTTGTAAATAAACATTAAATAAATTAGTCTTTAATAAAGTCACTTGAACAATGAGATAAAGCTGATACAACTATCTAATACATAGCTGATGCAATTACTTAATTTAAGTAATATTCTAAAAAATATCATTCTAGGGTTAGTTTTCATTTGACTAGGACTATATTACTTTATAAAATAAAAAAAGAAAGCATGTTTTTAGAATTATAAGTATTATTAGATATGAATGAAAATTTCAACCCTAAATTCCAAAGACAATTTATTTTTATATTTTTTGGATTAAACTCTTACCTAAATATGCTAGCTTGTTTAATCAAGCCTTATATAATACATACTCTATCAGCTGGTGACATATTAGAATTTAATTGAACAATACATTGATTTTAAACAGTAATAAAAATAAGAAGAAAATTAAAATTAACCTAAGAAGATAGGTTCAAGGAAACATGGATAAAATCAATAATGCCTTGTTAAAGGTCAATAAGAAAAGTTTTATGGACAGCTCTTGTATTAGGTTAATATATGTGAAGAAACAATAATGTAAAAATCAAAATATTCCTCAAGTACTTTTTATAATTCAATTCAAATGTAAAATAATAATGAAAAGTGATTATTTTACACTAAAAGCATAATATGCAAAATAGCTTTCAAAAGAACAATGATATTTATATGAGTCAAAGACTCAAGAGATATCAGAGATACCATCATTTGTAAAGTGAAGGAATTATGGTTTGTTGTACTCAGAAATGAAGACAGGGAGTAGAGTCTACATAACATTGACTCAAACAACAGGCATTATCGCTTGATAAGACTTAGTTTCTTAGTAATATTCAAAGGGTAAGTGAGCCATTGTATACTCAGGCATAAGTTACTTGGGTGTTTCGACTTGAAGGCATACTTTAAAAATATTGCTTGTTGAAAAAATATTTGAAATTAATAAATTGGATTGCTATTACATTTCTTTGAGATTTAAACAATGCTGAACTTCTCATACTGCACAAAAGACATGGAGTGGGCAAGATAGTTCAACAGACAAAGGTTCCTGTGACCCTGCATGACAATCTGAGCTTGATTTCAGAATCCCCCATGCTGGAAGTAGAAAACTGAATCTTCCACATTGTCCTCTGAACTACACACACAAGCACGCACACACAAATACACACAACATAAACACACTCTCACACACATTACCTTCCATTTTTACATCACCCATACCTGCAAACAGACATACAATAAACAAACAAAACATAATTTAAAATTAAAATATGCTTCTTGGCTTTGCCACAGCATAGTAAAATACAGTCATATACTTATAGGTGTGTAATTTCTTTATAATTTATATTTATATTGAGTTTTATAAGTACTACCTCTGTTGAATGTAGTGTAATCTGCTTTCCTGGGTCTATTTTGTTCTTCTCCATCTCTGTAAGAATTTTGATGCCCTTGAAATTAGTAACACCAGTATCAGTGGCCTGTGGTTTTATCCTGCTCAAATCACCATTTGAAGCTCAGGCTTGTCTTCTGTCCATTTTTGAAGGCCTTTAATTTGACTTGACCTTTGAAAATTGTTCAAAATAATTCTCTGAAACTTTTTCCTTTTTAAAGTAGAAACCTTAGGAAAAAAGATGGATATAAAAAATAGCAACCACCATGAATTCAGTTTTTTTTTCTGACAAAACTTCATGTAATCAGCACTTTTGAATTAACTTTTCGTGTGTGTTTTAAAATGTCATTTTTCCTGTATTACATCAGTCTACTTTATTTGTAAATAAAGTATGTGTTAACTATTTAAATCATGCATATCTACTGGACTAGTTACTACCTGTATTGAGTATAAACAGCTGGCATTAACTTGTTGAAATATTTTAGTTTTCTTTAACATACACAGAAGAATTTGTGGTTCAAAGAAACATGTATTATGAGCTCAAATTAAATTCATCACAAGCCATATGTTTCCACTTAATTAGGGTCCAAAGTGTATTGATCTAACTTTGCTAAATGAAAAACACTGATTCTTCTTTGTTGTAATCTGTTTCTTTATTCCTACCTACCATAAAAAAACCTACTTTGTGCTGCCCAAGAATGAAATATTATTCAGGCAGATTCTATGGGGATGGGATTATATTAATGCTAAGTCATGAACATAAGTCAAAAGGGGTAATAAAATTATTTTTTGTAGTGAGATGCCATCTGAGACATTACTATGGTAGTGAGAATGATGTCATTGATGGTATATGTAATTGATTTTATGAATATCAGTATATGTGTATATTTTGTTGGTATGGACACATGTGTGAGTGAGTGTGGGAGGGTTAAAGAGACAGTTTTCTTAGAAAGGAAAGCTCTAGAAAAGCTTTGGCAAAGAGGATCTTATTTACCAGAATTGTTGAGAGTATAGCACAGGGATGACATACAGTCTAGGACTTCAAAGTAGAAAGGTTGCAAACCCCACTGTATTAGTCACATGGCAATAAATCCCTACTGCACAGTGAATCAGGTGTTTGGCTTCAAACATGTGGGACACCCTCCACGCTTCAGATTCCCTGTGCTTAAATGAGGAAAATTGTAAATAACAGTTTAATGTTTAATGTCTGACATAGAACAGATATTAATTAACAGTATAGTAAAAAAATTGGTTTCAATCATTTATCTATCTGTCTATTATCTATCTATTTCTATCTATCAATTTTTCTATTTATTCACATTTTAATTTTAGCTTAGAGAAATCTACATATTCTCCTTAATGCCAACATTACTCATTCAGTGGAAAGCTCACAAAATGTACATTATACTTATGGTTTCTCCAAACAAATAAAAATGTCAGCTAATATCCTATCTACAAAGGTATTTCTATAAACTGACTTTTAATCAAACTTTCAAAGGTGTGGTCTCTGCTGTAAACTGAGAAGGATAATACTCATATTAATGAGAAAGAAACAATGACTAGGCTCTGCTTACACAGATCACACTGGACCAACCTAGCTACCCTGAAGTTGGTCCACTACTGCTTTTAACTGTTTCACCACTTCTGTGGCTTTGTATTTAGTTTCTCTATTTTGAGCCCTCACTATTTCACCTTACTGTAGTTCAATAACTGTACATATTAAGAAACTGCTGTATTCTCAGCTTTAGAGAGTAGAGAGATAATCTGGAGAACAGAGAAAACTGAATTTACATGTAAAATTCTGGAAACAAAACAAAACTTCATGGTGTTCCAAAGATCACATGAAAATGCGAGACCAAAATCTCTTTCTTGCTAGATTCCATATTTTTCCACATCATATGGAGATTTCTTCATTTTATGTTCTTATGACTTCATACATCAAAATATGTACAAGTGTGGAAGAAGCACCTCAAGGTATAGAAAAGGCCAACAGTCTCACATTACTGTGATTTATGGCTTATTTGTAAAATGAGAAGTCATTATTGGCAGTAAACTTCAATGTTTCACCTTATAAAACATTTTCTATAAAACATCTTTTATAAAGGCACTCAACAAAAATGGAATGATCCTTTAATCTTCAATTAAACCATATTCTTATTTCTTACAAAATTCCTAAATGATTTTCAGTTGTATTGATTACAACTCATGCCACAGATGCCTTTGGCAAGAATTTTGGAAATCATTCTTATGTGAGGAGTGTTTTATTTGTTGTAGGGGATTCTCACACAGTAATGTACTTGTGGAATATTGTTAGCTTTAGGCTTTCTCCAATTCTGGGCAAACTCAGCTCCCAAGCTCCCAGAGCAATTTTTACATAAAAAGAAATAAGGTCAATGTAGAGACCAATGTAGTAGTGATTCTGCATGAAGTCCAACAGAATTGAATGTAGAAAGAGTCTGATACCATGGGGGACATGATATTCAGACTACTGTTGACTTGTCAGACTGGGGAGGAGGGTAAGCAAGCCAAACATAGGGAGAAAGAGTCAGATCACCATGATCCCAAGGTCATTAGTGACATAAACATGGGAGCCCTAACACTAGGGAAAACTAGCCATTGTTCCCTAACAAGGAGTCATTACTGCTGTTTTTATGCTGTGGTTTATTTCTGTTTAGGAAGACATGTATCATTTTTTTTTTTTTTGCCAAAGATAGGTATCCCCAGAGCATGAACTAAAGTGTACTTATTTACAATTCCACAGTCATTAATTTATAAGTCACTTTCCAAGGTAAATCCCTAAGCTTTAACATCAGAGTGATGTAGTAATACAATCCTGGCAGCAAGGGTTCTGAGTCAGAATGACTGATTTTAAAGTCAGCCTAAACTGTAGAGTGAGTTCTGAAACAATGCATTCCAAAGGGAGACTTTATCTTTTTTTTTTTTTAAAAAAAAAAGAAAGATAAACTTTATTGTTTAACATTGTAGCTCAGCATTTATCTACAGATTCTGATGTTACTCAATTTGTGATAGTTGAACCACTTTCTTTTTCTTTGATTGAATTATAAGAACTTCATTGAAAAACTGCTTTGTATGAATGAATAAGAAAAATGTTTTGTTTAGTCATGTGCATTGATATAATCTAAAATATCAGGAATATTTACAGCAGTTTTGTTACTAAAATGTTCTACACTTTCCAAAAATATAATGTTATGTTTTATTTTATATATATAAAGTATATATTTTTTATTATATTTTTCAAAGGTTATATGGCAAACTAAAAGAGACAGACTTAGATTCTCAAGATGTATACTGAGAAAGGACAGCAACTGAGGAGTCTCTGGGATTTAGGAACTCCTTCTTGAACTAGTTTTTCTCTCTTTCTTATGGAATGGTTTAATTAAATTGTCAGATATATGAAACTTCTGTTCCTATAAATCCTACCACCCTTTTCTCCTCTTTGTGGTGCAGCGCTCATCATTCTCACATAGAGGGCAGATTTGCCCCTCTGAATTGAAGACTGTGCCACAACTATAGCTTCCCCAGACACATAAAACCGAGCAGATTCCAAAACATTATAATAACATTTGTCTCCGATGCTGATGAGGGCCAACACATATTAATTTGTCATTTGATGCATATTTATCAACCAGATTGCAGACTATTTCTACACCAAGGCAGTTAAAACCCTTTATTAAAAATGATGCCTTTGAAATCTAATTTATTTCTGCATGTATATATTTTTGTCTAATTTTTTTATGCCACACAAGCTAATAATGTTTCAAAATCTTAAACTGGAATAGTAGACTTTACAAATCGATTATATTTTCTTGTTAATTTGATTTTGTATTCTATTTTATATCCTTATATTTGCTTTTACAGCCTGACTGGTCTAACATATATACTTACATTATAATAGTACATTTATATAAACATACATATATATGCATTAGAATATCTATATACATAATACCAATGGTAATAGCTAGGTGGATGCTGGCAGTAATCATGGCGATCATAATCTCAAAGAGCCATGCCTTAGAACTTTATGGTGGGTATTATCGAGAAAATGGGTGGCAAAAAAAAATGTATCAAGGTAAGTGGCCAAACAAATATTTCAACAGAGCCTTTCATGTCTCATTCAGAGAAGGTAAAGTATAAGGGAAAAGTTTGTGTTTAATTCTGTTCCCGTGCCAGTATCCACTGAACTATCAATTCTGCTGAGTCTTTAAAAAAGACACATAAGATTAAATGTGAATTGTAGATCATGAGTTAGATGAAGTCTAATTTGGGTTTCCTTTGACATGAGTCACAAACAACGTTGATTTTTGATTTCCCCAATGAAAGTGTTCCCACGGACACCCTGTAAAAAGTGGCACATTCTCTCTCGAACCCGTTGCAGTAGGAATGCGTTGTTACAGTGGCTATATGTGTAATAAATATTTAGACATCGAGGCTTTGTTTACTGTGGGGATAAAACATGGTTAGAAAATATTACAACATAAACATTCAAACTGATAGTTCAATAAATAAGTACTGCAGGAAAGCCATGAAATTTCCAAGCTGAAATGTCCATGGAAAAATTTCACAGAAAAGAAAGAGGTTGTAAATAGCGTCTCACGAACTGAGTTCGTCCATAAATATGGCTGCTGGCTCGGTCATTTCTCAGTCCCCTTTATTCTTTTGCTTCACTCCTCTGTCACAGAAAAGCTCCACAGTTGAAACAGAGACTCTGAGATCCATGTATCTGTGTATCAAAAACTTCATATTGCTCTCTTTGGTTTGAGGCACCTAGTTTTGAACTGGTTCTTTACCAGGTGCTTATGTCCACATATTTTCTTTTAATATGAAAATAATATTTTATTGTTAAACTGTCATGCTGGATACAACAGCAGAGTCCTTTTAACTTAATTTGAATGTTTGAAGGTTTTAATATATGGATTTTCTTGTATTATTTTATTTATTTTATGATAAACAAAGAGAAAAATGTAAGATGTTTAAATGGAAGAAACAAGAGTTCTATATCAAGGAATGCAAATACATGTCATTATTACATCATAATTAGACTGAGGACCAATTCAGTAGCACACGATATTGCTAACCTTACTTCTTTGAACAATAAATTATCCACAGTCGTTCAGGGTACTATGATACTGAACTATATTTTTACAGTTTGTCTGCATTAAAATGCATAATATGTGGTGATTACTTTATATATATAATATATATGTAATAATTATATATATAATTATTTATATGGTCATAGGTGTGCATGTGTGTATAAATGCACATTTGCATGTATGGGATGAAGGTGCACATATACATGTGTGTGTAAGAATGCACAAGAGCAAGGTAAACATCAGAAGTCTTTCCACCTTATTCCCTGGGTCACGATCTCTCAGTAAAACTGGCATTAGTTTTAGTCTGGCTAGGTATATTGCTCCGGGAATCTCCTGTTTTCTCCTTATAAATAATGAAATTACAAATAGGCCTCTAAGTTCACCTGGACTTTATATAGGTTCAATGAACTTTTGGTCTTCACACTTTCACAGCAAACATTTTCAACACTGACACATATCTTCAGGCCTAATTTGTGTACCTTACATTATGTGATTGCATGACAATTCAATAATATTAAAAGACATTAAATGGTAATTAATGAGCATGAATTTATCCCTCAAATCATTATTTTGTCATTTTCATATTTTTTAACTTTTTATAACTTAATATTTTATGTATTGATCACTTTTTTATTACTTAGACCAAATACTTAGGAAACAATCAAAGAAAATATTATTTTGGTTCATCATTCATGGTTTGAGAGGGTTCATAGTCACTTAGGCCTATGAATCTTGTGCTTGGGCAGAACATCATAGCATTGGATAGGTGTGGGAAAACATTTGTTCCCATCGTGGTGGACCTCAAACTGAGAGAAAGTGAATGTGAAGAGCCAGGAATAATACAATACCCAGCAACCAACCATCAATGGCCCACTTTCTTGATCTTGACTTTACCTATTCTTATTTCTAATTTTTTCTATAGTAGCACCCCACCTTGGGACAAAGAGTCGAAAAGGAGGATATTTCTTGTTCAAATCATAGCAATGTTTAAAGCAAAAGAAACTGTAATAAAAATCTATGACAATGAAGATAGGGAATATACTTTTAAAAATATTGCTACCTATGCAGAAAACTAGTGACAGTTTCATGATAGCACTTGATAGTTTTTTCTCAAAACTTCATTAGGTTTTTGGTTCAGAGTCCAGGAGTTGCTGCTGAGTAAAAACTGTTTTGAAAGTTTTCCCAGTTGTTCACCTACCAAGGAACCCATTGCAGTGGTCGATGTGATTGGTTTGTCTAATCTTTCTCATACGGTGCTTAGCGTTTTCTCTGAGTTATTTGAGAAGTCCAGCTGAATTTCTGAAAAAAATCAAATTAAGAAATGGTAGAACTTATCTTTGAACCCAGATTGGCATCTGAGATAAATTTTATATACTAGAAAGTTAACAACAACAACAACACTAGTTGGAAAGTAACTAAACTTCAGAACGACAACAGAACATTCATTTGCTTGGGTATTTACTAGAGTAGCACTCAGGACTTGGACATCATTATAAATCAAAATGTCAACACTATGAATTGTATTTAGAAATGAGTAAGCAGTCAGTCCAGACGCTAGAACACAGCTGGTATACGCTGTACAAATCCAGTGACCTTAAGCATATTGCCACTGTTGTTCGGTTCCAGCTGGGCTGAGGGTGTCACTCAGTATAATTATCCCAAGGCAGATTATTGTAATTAGTTCTCAATCATTTATGGTCCAAACTTCAGAAAATCAGAAGAAATAAAGTATGCCATATAGTTTAATAAAAGACCAAGTTATCACATAAAGAAATAATTCTAAGCAGACTTATAAAAGTTTCTCAAAATTTACAAAATAATACTAGGGATAATACTTTGTATAATATCTACATAATTACATGTTAACACAGCATCTGAATTGTTTTATCTAGTTTGGTGTGAATTTTATAAATCAAAAAACTATAATTTTAAATGTTCCTGTTTTATTACTTTCAGTGAACCATTTGAATTAACCTATGGCTTAGTCAAAAGTACAAGTATAAACCATATATTTTTCCAGGATAATAAATATTAAATTTAGTTTCTGATGATATAGTATATTTAATTGTAAAAATAGTTTATATGTAAATTTATTAATAGTTGCATTGACACAAATATCATATAACAACAAATCAAAATAAAAGTTGGACTATATCAAATGAATATTTGCCACCTTACATTATTAAAATAATATAAACATATGCTTATCTTCAAAGGTTACTTTTGGCTTTTTCCCCCAGAAGTGGTGGAAACTACACCTGCTAAACAAAACCTTAAGCAAAACCAAGTAGTGTGGATAGATATGTTTGTGTCCCCAGAGCTGAGACAGCTGCACTTTTGGCTCAAGGGAAGCAATTTGGAGCTAATCAAATGTATATATGAGCTTCCATTTTTTTTATTGCTGTATGATATGCTCACAAAGTATCTAATAAATGTTTGACTTTGATGGGGGTATTGGAAATATAAAAGCAAGCAATCTCCTTGATGGATCTTGATGTAGAAAGAGATCAAGTGTACATTTTGATAGTATGCCACACCAGGTTAAGCCACCAATATCAAAGTATGTTGTTTCTTCACATATGTTCATGAGATGGAGTCTTTATGCAGTCAATAACTAGTTCCATATAGCTGAGCTTAACAGAAATTAAGTGTGGTCAATTAGCTTATGCCTGTGATACTAGGTAGATTTGTCATTTGACACCATGCTATAACATTGAGCATAGAAAAAATCCTATCGCAAGTCTCCATGAAAAGAAAATCTACACAGAGCTTTAGAATATTTTAGATAAGTTATGATTATGCCATACAGGCATTTGCTTAAGCCATTAGACCTGTGATCATCTTTGAATGACCACAACCTATGGGTCCTGGTTGAACATGTGAAGCAGTACTCTTCCTCAAAGCACCTTCTATGTCAATTTTTAGAATGGGAAAATTGGTAGGTGTATTTTCTTTCTACTTCTGTGGTTGTTATTTTTTCCTTTCTGATTTTCTTCTCTCTCTTTACTCTTTCGTGCTTTAGATGTTGCAATAACCCACTGATTAATTTTGAAAATTTCCTTCGATATCTGCCCTCACTCCTTAGACTACTTGATGTTACCTTGTGGGGAAACAGTAAGTCTTTATTGTGATCACTCTACTGATACGATGAGAACTTTTGTGGCATTCTAGGCTGGAAGCACAGTTCCTACCATGTTGACAGTATACTACCCAGCCTTCCTACATCTGCTTTCCCATTTCAGGTCAGGAACTTACATGTAAAACTCTTTGCTTAAAAGAAAAGAAATATAGGAAGAAGGGTTTATTCGGTACAAATTCTCCCAGTTTTATGGAAGGAAATACCTTCTCTCCTAGTCCTCAAGATTTTCTATGATGAAAAGAGAATGAAAAAAAATATCACAGAACATCAAACAGTGATTAAGCAATAGTTCTAAAAAAAAAGAGAGAAAAGAAATAAAACGATCTGGTGTTTTATAACTTAGCATAGTAGAAATAAATATAGTTAAGAAATTTCTGTTTGATTATGTAAATGTAGCACTTGCATTTACAATATATAAAATTTATCATTTCTCTAATATTTTTTCTTTGGGACACCAAGTGTCTCCATATAGCACTGACCATCTTGGAACTTTCTATGTAGACCACACTAGCCATCTTGAAACTCACAGAGATCCACCTAGTTCTACTTCTTGAATGCTGAACTAAAGGCATGTGCCAGCACAACTGCTTTAAATTATTTTTTAATAGAAATATAAGGAATATATGGAATCTTAGTCATTCACAGTCTCTTTTCTGGGTTAGCATAAAAAATCTAATATATAATTAGAATTTATTCTTCTAGTTTTCTTTGTGTGTGTGTGAATTATTATCCAACCTAAGGGTAATAGTGCTAATGCAATAGTGCTTAAACATTAAATTTCTAAGTTAAAAAAAAAAAAACTGTAGTTTCAAAATAACACCTAACAAAATATGACCTCTACATGTCTTTATGCACTCTCAAAGTCCTCACCCACACTGTAATACATAGCTCCAAAAATGACTTTGAACTTGGAGGAATCAACTTTTTCCAATAATGGAAATCCACCCTGGCTTATTTACAATGTTTCTGTGTTGGTAATTTTCCAACTAATTTTTAAAAATTATATGGTCAAGTGTGTTGGTAATGTCTTTAATCCCAGCACCTGGGAATAAGAGACAAGTAGATTTCTATGAATTTGAGATCAACCTGGTTTACATAGTGAGTTCCAGGTTAGACAAGGCTGCATACATATACCTTGTTGAAAAAATTAGACCAAATGAACAAACAAAAAAAACTAGATATATGATTGCTTAGCTTTTTTTTCCCTCAAAGAACACAACACATTTTGCTTCACAAAACATTTGCTGAACATTCATTTGAAGGTAATTGCAGTTCTGCCCAAAGGTTGCATAAATGTGCTCTGTGTACATGTTTGCAACAAAATCACCATATGAAAAAGATCCAAAACAAAAATTTGGATACAAATTTAACATTAGTTATGTTCAAATATAGACTCCATGGAGCTGTCTTAAAAATGACTTAGTGAGTTCTTGTATATAATTTTTGGATGTTTACACACCTACTGTTCATTTTGTTTTTATTACCTTTGGATACCTATATCCACACAGAGATCAGAAACCTACTTCTTAGAGTAAACTTTAAATAAAATAGTATGTTGCTTTAAATTTTGTTTTTGAGTCTGTTTAAATCCCCACTAGACATCCTGTGATTTTATCGAAAGAAAAACAAGAAGATGCTGGAGGATTCCTACTGATTCACATCTTAATGGAGTGGAATAGCGAGGGTGCTACCCCATAAGTGGTTGTGTTTTATTGTTCTCTGTGCCCTGCAGTTGCTTTACAGAGGCTGGGGGAGCACATGTCAAAGTGCAGGTGGCTACTGGCACGCCTTCAGTAGCGACTCAAGCATTTAGTCTGGAAAGGAGGCCAGGTAGTCCTCGGGGAATGATAGAAAGAAGCATGTGGAAGCTGAAATGAGAAAAACCTGGGGAATAAACACAAAAGCATGTGTTCGCAGGGCGTGCTGGAAGGAATGCCAGCTCAGCAGAAATCTGGTAACTAGGCCAGGCAGGCTCCTTCTCCTTCATTTAAATTATTCCTAAGAAATACTTTCCTGTCTCATCCTTAACCTTCAATTCTGCTGTATTTTCAAATGTGAAAAAAAAAAGGTATAAATTAGGGAAACACTCAAATTCAGCAAATTTAATGTTATGTACTTACAGAGCCTTTGGCTACAATTCCCCCAACTTATAAATACCATAATCTTGCTGATATTGACAGACAATTAATGATTTTCACTTTTCATATGACTATTCATTTCTATACATTTCAATATAAACTATACAACATAAGCATACTAGTAAGTAGTTTTAACTATTTATATTAAGAATTTGCAAATATCAGTGATTAATTTCTTTAATTTGATAAGCATTATCCAGATGGCATTAGGTGTCAGTTGGTGGATAATAGCTTATCAAGCATACCTATGCATGATGACTTATGTTAATTATCCAGGAACAGAGGTCATCTCATCCAACTAAGAACCTTGTCAACAATGGGTATTATTTCAAAATAGACTGAATGAAGAGATTCAATCTAACTATTAACATTTCTAAATTTCAGTGTTTATCCCCTCCTTCAGCTATCATGTTGAAATTATGGAGACTAGGCTATGTTTACAACTTGATCATAATTAATTATTTTAATCAAATTTCTGTTAATGGCAATAATTATACAAAACATTTAAAACTAATCATCTCATTAAATTATCAAGTCAGGGTAAATGGCAGATAATATTTCTATGTTTAATTTTAGCCAAGCTGTCTAAATCTATGAGTCTGAATAAGAACCAGCCTTTCTGTTCTGGATTCTCTGTTCTTGTGCTGGTTTGAATGAGAATGGCCCCAATAGCCTCACACGTGTAAATACTTGGTTCCCAGTTGATAAAGCGGTTTGGGGGGGATTAGGAGGTCTAGCCTTGTTGGAAGAGGTGGGAATCTGAGGTTAGGCTTCTTGATTTCAAAAGCCTACTCTGACTTGAGTCTGTTGGTCAAGATAAAAGCTCTCAGTTATGGCCCAGTCCCTTACCTGCCTGACTACTGGCATACTCCCCACCATGATGGTCATGAACTCCAGCTGTCTAGAACCATAACTCCAAATTTAATTCTTCCTTTTACCTTAGTTATGATATTTAAAAAACCATTGGAAAATGTTCTGATTGAATTAGTGCTACCATACAAGCATGGGAGTCAGAACAGTCCCAGGAGCATGGGCAACTCACCGTTTTAGTAAGAGAAAGCATGAATGTATATTGGTGTTGATTGTTTATAACCTGGAACTGCTTTTCCCCTACACTACACAGAGGTATCATGGTGCTAATGCAGTGAATTTCTTTTTAGAGGGACTTATTATCAGTTATAAATATGTATGACCATCCACAGTGCATGAAGAAATGTACATATTTTTCAAATTGGTTTTAACATGTACTCTCAAGTTTTAGCCAAGATATCTATATTTAATCGTGTGAATGTGTCAAAATCTGTCCATTACACTATTAATATAATATTAGATACTGTTCTACATTTAGTCTACCAACTAGTTTTTTAATGAACATGCCTGTCATTCTAAAAATATGCAAAATTTTAGGCATGGATATGTGATAATCAGTCAATATACCTTTTCAGTGAGAATATTCTTGTAGGGTATACACTTGAAACCAAATCTTGTGTTCCTAGAATATGAATGATTGTTTGTGCACTCCATACCTATAGATTTTTCTCTCCAGTGTTAAGTTTAAGGAGATTCTTTTCATGTCATTTCATGCACATAATCAAGTTAACACTACATATCAATTAATTTGTTTTCAAATAACTTATCACTATAAAGACTGAGGTAATGTTTATCATTGGGAAAACCTTTTTATTGCTACTTTGAAAGGGAGTACAGTCTGCAATACCTGTTCAAGGTTTCTTTTTTAGAAATTTTTATTTATTTACCTAAATTAAAATCTGGAAGATTAGAAAAGAAACACTGAGGGAGTGCTTGAGAATGCAACTATTCAGTTATGGCTAAGGCTCTGAGAATAGAAAAGCTGTGTGTATAGAAAGGCATGTAGAAATTGATTTATAAAATGCCACTTGCTGCAACATTGCTCTACAAAGAATAATTGGGAAGAGAGGAGGAAGCTCAAAAGATTGTGTAGTGAAAATTAAGAAGTCACTACAAAGTGAGAAACAACCCCAAACGTAGACAAAAGTTGTATAAACTCCACTCATTGTGAAGGCAAGGGTCGTCTGAGGGTGAAGGAATGTCCTGCATTAGAAAGATGACAAGAAAAAGGAGTAAGAGCTTCCATGTGGATCAGAATTTCAGGATCATTTGCAGAGCAGAGTTTATAGGTGTATATGTGACATTAAAAGAATACAGGAACTCAATTTAATCATTCACTCAGCCATTCATCTTCCATATCTAGGGTGTAATTATAATATACTTTTAAGGTAAGAAATGTACAAGACTATATAAATCTTTTCTATCCATTGTGAAATGATTGCTACAAAAGAAATATTAACCAATTTATCAGCACACAGAAGTGTGTGTTTGTGTGTCTGTTTTGGGTAGTAAGGACATTGATAATAATATTCACATATTTCTGTATCTACATAATTTCTTAGATATAGATGAATTTAAAGAGATAAGTAGGCATCTCCAAGTAAAGATGGATGATATTGAGAAATGATATAAATATCATGTGATTATATAAAGCAGGGACATACAGATAGGACAAAGATAGATACAGATTTTATACACCTTTGTTTAGTCTCTATGTCTTGGCTATTATAAGCAATACTACAATGAACAAAGGAGCAGAGATAGCCTCTTGGCAATACAGGCTTCATTGCTGTTGGGTCTATAGACACCGAAACACTACACACAGAGTGATTCTACTTGATGAAATTTCATAATGTTTAATAATTAATTCACCAAAAAGCAATGGTGTATATGGGTTCATTATCCTCTGAATTCTCATAGCATTCACTTTCCTGTCTCTGAAAAGAACCTTTGTGTGATTGTATCTAGTTGTGCCTTCCCCTGATAATTAATGATGCTGAGGAGATTGCATATGTTTATTGGTCAATTTTAAGTCTTTGGAGGAATCTCCACTCAAGTTTTCTGCCCTTTTAGAAATCAATGTTTCATTTTTTTATTGGACAGACATAAAAATAAGGCTCTACTCTGCATTTTATATACACTTTATCTTGTTTGACTTGGTGGCTCTTAGCCCAAAGGTCTTAGGTATTCCACAACCATCATCACCTTAACTGTTCCCCATATCTAGATTAGTCACCAGTTGTCAGGGAATTAAATCGACTATCATATTGAGATAAAGCTACCTTCACCTTCTATTCAGAGGATACATATGGGACATTGTTACACTGCCAAGACATTCAGTGACACAGACCTTGTTATTACTGCAGAATACACACGAATTATCAAACTTCAGAATATCATTGCCTTCCAAAAGACTAGGTGATACAATGGCTACTGGGAGGTAGAAGATGAATGAAGCCTTAATTCTTTATCCTACCATTTCTCTGAAGGTAGCCCCATGACATGTTTCTTCTTTGAAGGCTGCATATGTTTCTATTTAAACTAACTAATTAGTTGTTCCTCCTTAAGAAGATACCTTATGTCATGTTGCCTTGTGCTTGGAGTTCTTCTTGCCTTTAAATTTGTTTTTTCTTGCATTTCTGGCTAAGATGGTATCTTTTCTCGAATTCAGCTTTGCTACGTGCTCCACATTGAAGCCCACATTGACCCCTTTCAAGGAGGGAAAAAAATAAAACATGGGAAAGTGCTCTGGAGAGAGATGTCGGAGTTAGGTGTTTGGCTTGTCTTTTCATTGGTTAAATGATAGATTGGTTGATTTCATAGTGGAGAATGTTGCAAAATATCTGTGAGCTCATGCAATAACCTAGTAAACAAAAATTTTATTGTCAAAAGTAGCATTCATGAGTAGGTGTGACCTCGAAAGCCCCTTAATCTTAAGAGTGATCTGAGCACTGTGAAGAAGGAGGACATCACATTCAAGGAGCCAAAGTTAACACAGAACTGTGAATTTACAGCAGGAAGGTGGTAGTATCCATGGAGGTAGGAAAGTCATTTTCTGATTTCTGCACAATTACATCTGAGGGTTTAAATACTCCAAAATTGAATTTCCTCACTTCAGATCTCTCTTTCTGGAAGGTGTTTTCATCTTGGTCTGAAATGAATTCACTTTCCAAGAGGAAATTTATGGGGTGAAACTGCAAACATTCTCTAGTTGTAAGATGCTTCTTAATTAAAAACTTGAAAAGCTCTTTAAATAAAAACATGCCTTCTTCTCAATATATTTTGAGAATTAAGAAGTTGTTTCTCTCACCAATACAAATCCTCTCTGGTTCACTGCAGAGAAATGGACACTTGAACAATGATGCATTTTTAAAAGAAAGAGTGTTTTGGAAACATTATTGATATAATTTGAAATTGAAATCAGGATTTTTTTCATTTGAAGTGTCATTATTTTTTAATATTCCCCCCAGGAAACATAACCATGTTTCCTAAGCTAATGGGACACAGTTGGATTTGCATGATTATTCAGAATTAATAATCAGATTTTTACTGAAAGAGTAAGAATAAATTTTAAAATAAAATTTGAGTTGTGATTATCATTTTGAATCACATATTAAAGAAATAAAATGATTATTTTAAAATACGTTTTCTGGCACACATACATATTCCAAATGCACATATTAGAGCCAGTGTGTAGTCTGAGGAATGAATGCCAAAGTCTAAGGGTATCTGTGCTCAAGTGTTTCTGGGCATCTTGGTGTCCTCATTTCTCTATGCCAGCCGCTCTGACATAACCCTGCCTAATGAATGGCTGCAGATACAAAGACATTCTCTTCCTGCAGCATCAGCCCTTTGCTGACACACCTTATCATGGCGATTTGTCTCACCTTTCCTTGTGTGTACTATCTTTCTGAAGTTTTATCTAGTCAACTGCCATAAACTGCTGTTCTCAGGCACATTTTTCAATTCTAATGAGAAAGGTGATTTTGGAAAAGAAAGTTAATGGTCTCTGGTGCTATCGGTTTTTCTCCCTCAAACGTCTTGAGATGGAGGCAGGGGGTCATGTGTTTACTTTCTGGACTGGAAAGTGAGATATAGCCCCAGAGAGTAATAGAATAATATGATAATTATCTAAAACTCACGGGGGGAAATGCAGCAGTCTATACTTTGCTTCTCAGTGTAGGATGTTTCAATGCTCATTGAACTGAAATAAAAAAAAATGGTTAATTCTGTTTCTTGGGCTGAAAACTGCATATGTAGAGATGAGGCAGACAGGGACATATGCTATGGATGACTCACCTCTGTCTCCTCCCTTCTAGTAGGAGACAGGAATGGAGATATAAAAACAGCAAGAATGCAGTATAGGTGAGCAATGTTACTCCCTCTCCCAGGGGGAGCTTTGGGAGATGTCTTTGAGGTGAAGTGCCTTGCTTTGAAATACACCACACACACACACACACACACACACACACACACACACACACGACATATCTAAGCCATTTCTCTGATTAAAGAAACATTTTTGTGATGCTTATATTTGGGCATTGTTCTATCTTCTTTTATTTTTAGAGGAGGCTCTGTCATCAAAACTCTTCACCTTTTAAGGGTCTGTGTTCTATTTCCATTTTTCATGGCAGGATTTGTAGTCACCCACTTAGGAGAGTGGAAAGCTTTTTAGCTCCTTATCAATCAGTGCCATCATTTTTCCAGCAACATTTACCTCTTAGACCTGACAGCACATTTTTCTGTATCTTACCCTTATTTGCATGACTGAGTCTTTACTAATTGTTCTTTACTAAGCCAACTTAGTTGTGTGTTCTTCAGAGAAAGGTGGCAGGAGTCACTGTGGGTATTGAGTGTAGTGGGTGCCTCAAAGTCTTGTGTCAATCCACAGCTATTTTTCTTCCTGTGTATACAACCCCAATACTCTGTGAGTAGGCACTGTGTTGATGGCTCTAAGAACCCTGTGATGTGTCGTACTGTATCCTTTCTCTTGGGTATTTTTGTCTGCATGCTTTCTTTCTTATTGTGTCACTTCTCTTTAACAGTCTGGTTAAATTCAGAGAAAATTAATAGTGTTATTTGCCCTTCTGAGTTTTCCCAGAAGTCACACCCACAGCGAATGAGTCCTCTTAACAAACCATTAAAGAAGACTCTGCTTTTTCCCCCTTGCTGAACAAACATTATCTTCTTTACAAGTGTGAAATCTGTATTATTCAAATTTGAGTATCTGACGCCCCATTGTGCTCTTTCTTTGATTCTTGGTATAGCAAGCATGCCCTTGGGTGTGACAAGACACATGGGGCATACTCATTGACTTTTATTTATTTGTTATATAAAGTGAGGAGGCATATGTATGAATCTAACAGTATAATTTAAAGGTTGATTTTAGTATTTAGAAGTAGAGACACCCAGACTAGTAACCTTGTAAATGTGTCACTTCTTAAGGTCTCTGGGTCACCCCCTTCTCTGGCTCACACTTCTCTGATGCTTAGATTTTAGTCACTTTCTATCAACACATAGAACTGTTTCTCCCCAGAAGTAACAAGTCAGTAGAATGATCAAGGATGTTTTATGCATGTGTAATGGAAATTGTGTAAATGTTTTGGGATACAAGAAGATACCAGAATATGCTTCAATATTTTGGAAATGTCTACAAAGGTAAACACATGAAATAATAAACTATAATACTAATTACATAGCATTTTATCTCAAAGTATTCTTATTTGTTGTTAATGTTGTTTCCCAAAATAAAAAAAAAATGTAGCAATTAAGAGCCCATTGACTCTAATAGAATAAAACCCACTATTTTACTCTAATTCTCCAACCTTCTACCATTGTTCTTTCTACTTAATTTCCTTGGCTCTGTCAGTTTTTTGTTTTTTTTTTTTTTTTTGGTGTTTTCAGTGTAGATTTTTTTTCACATGAACTAAGATAATTAATTTTATTGCTGATTTGATGGCTATGCATATGAAAATAAGAGAGTGATTAATCAGAAACTGCTTGCGTCTTGGAAAAAGCATTCAGCTTTCCAAATGCCTAGCACGTATCTCCTTTGATTGCCATAGCAATTGTCTCACCTAAGCTTGATTAGATTCAAGGCTAGTGAGACCTTCTCCAGCTCGTTTGTCATTCTTTCTGACTGTGAACATTTGGGTAGCATTGTCTCCTTACAGCTCTCTGTCAGTATAACTAATACCTCAGACAAACACATTAAGAAAAGAGAAGTTTTATTTGGTGTTACAGTTTCAGGGGCTCTTGTTCACCTAAAACTGGATCTATTGCTTCCATACTGGTGGTTCATATAATGACAGGGCCTATTGCAGAGCAAACTAACCCACCTCATGGCTAATAAATGAGACAAAAGTGGAAAACTGTTATCCTACATTCTTTTTCATATGCAAGATTCCATTTACTTAAAGAAAACCCACTATGCCCTACTTCTTACAGTTCTTCTCAGCATCCTAAAACATCAAAATGGATAACAATTCAACTCTAGCACCGAGTATCTCAGGAACATTCAGCTTTTGTGAGTAGTTTTTTACATCAGTACCATAGTCAACAGAGAATTGCTGTAGGCAATTCAGGATTGGCAAGGCTGAAAGGTATCAACTGTTAACACTTTTGTGACTACCACCTTTATAATGGCATGTATGTAGAATTAGGAGAAGGGCTTGGAGAGAAAGAGTCATAAGATCATAGTGGGATGCATTTCTTTCTCAGATGTGTTCATGGGTAAGCAATTTTGACTAATTACCAGGAAAATTAGCAAGGAAGTAAAGCGAGGGATGGAGAAGTAGAGAGAATGATGAGGTGGTAATTCTTGTGATTTTAGTGAATTCACAGACCTGAATAATCTCATAGAGTTATAAAGCACTATTGACCCCCTTCACAATGTTTCCTGTCTTCAGGCAGGGGGTTAGCAGATTTTTGATTTGGCAGGGAATAGGGAGCTACAATCCCCCAAGCATCTCCAGGTTTCTGATGTGTACATTGCTCTCAGAACTCAGAACGTTCCCTGAAAAGAGTTCCTAGTGCTACATATAAAAACCAAAAGATTAGAGAAATGTACACACAGAAGTACGCACACACACGTGCACACGCACACATACTCATACACACACTCTCACTCACATATACACACACTCACGTGAAAACCACTGAAAGAATATGAGAAGAACACCATAGGGCTCAATAAAATCATTCAGCCTCTAGACGATATTGATTTCAATTCAAATCAAATATAAAAACACTTAGCACTGTGCCTGGCAGAGTTGTAATTTGGTACTGTTACCAAAAAGAGTATCACTCCTGACTGTTCCTTCTGCCTTCTTTTCTATATATAATCTTTTTCTTAAGAGTTACTTCCAAGGCTTTTAAAGGAATCAGATCCATTCCTGCTCTGGCTCATCAATTTCTTTCCATAGTTACAGGCTCATCGTAGGTATTGATATACTGTCCAGGTAGCTTAAGGAACTTAAGGCATCCTCCTGTATTTTCTATGTCTAGTTAACTCATTTGCATGCCACTCTATGTTCACAAAACACCATTCTGATAAACCTCTGAATTAATTTTCCAGGTCGCAAAGTCTTCTATATCTTTTGTTTTTGAGGCTCAGTCCTTCCTTGGTCAACAAGTACTGAACATTACCTAACTGAATATTTTTAGATTCTAGCCCTAATTTTTGTCATTGAAGAAATATAATTTGATGTTTGAGAGAACCCTGGAATTGAGGTCTTTAAGATTACTTATTTTCTTCTTCTTGTGACTTTGTACTCTTAAACTATAACACTCTGCTTTTTGTCTAGTAGAAAGAGGATGCAAAAATTGCAGGAAAAACAGTTCTATCTTTGAAATGGTGCATGTATATCCTGCAAGACCCATGATTTTAATAGTTCATCTTCATGGAGATTTAATAGTTCATCTTCAAGGTAATTCCCTTCTGAGCCTTTGTCTGGTATGGTAAGTCCTTCTATATATGTGTTGCTTTTATTGGTTAATAAAGAAAGAACCTTCTTGGGCCAATGACAGAGTAAAATAGAACAAGGCAGGAATTCCAAGCAGAGTTTAAGGGAAAAAGGTGGAGTCAGAGATGCCATGTAGTACCAAAAAAGACAGATGCCATAACTTTAGATGAAAACCCACAACCTTGTGGCAATACACAGAAAAATAGAAATGGGTTAATTTAAGATGTAAGAGTTAGCTAGGAATATGCTAGAGTCATTGGCCAAGCAGTGTTGCAATTAATATAATTTCTATGTGATTATTTTGGGCCTGGGAAACAAGCAGCCTCCATTTATATTTGTAATATTTGTAAGTCCATTCGTCCCTCAAGCCCCATGGAAAGATCCCTCATAATAGTTTGGACAATTAGAATAATTACAGAGTAAATATTACAGCAAATTGAATGTCTGACATGGACATCTTCAACAGACACTCTAGGAACATCTTATGGGGAGCTTCAGTTAGTTTTTCTGATTGTTTGAACTCATAAAACCTGTGGAATCTGGAATCTGGATTCTTTTTTTTTTTTTTTTTTTTTTTAGGATTTTCGAGACAGAGTTTCTCCTTAGCTTTTTGGTTCCTGTCCTGGTACTAGCTCTTGTAGACCAGGCTGGCCTCGAACTCACAGAGATCTGCCTGCCTCTGCCTCCCGAGTGCTGGGATTAAAGGAGTGCGCCACCACCGCCCGGCATCTGGATTCTTTTGGGTCATTCTCTAATAACAATAGCATTTTCAAACTAACAGCTCCATCTTGTATTTAATTTGGGGTTTGCTTTCTGCTTCAATGGTCATTTTCATTTAGCAACCTTTATTCTAACCAAACTTACCCCCCACATTTAGCTGTTCATTCTGTATCCTTCCTCCTCCACAATCTCAGATTTGTTCTCTGCCAGCATATAAGGTTTCTTGACATTTGGCATAGTACAGTTTTGTCAAGCTCCTTTTAAAGAGTCATATTATGCTTGTTCTCCCATGAAAAATTCCCTTATTCCTGGATCATGGCATGATCGTTCCTTCTTACAGCCTTACATGTTTACTAATGCGCGATGTCACTAATATTTGTCCAGTACACTTATTTTGTTCAGTGATTTAGTTGTTCAGGGGTTTAGTTGTTGTGTAAACAGTAGCAGGTATTATAGAGCTATTTGCTTATCACTCCTTCATTTGTTAAATAGTACAAATAAGTACTAGTGAATAAATAAATACGTTGTATTATGCTCCAGTGTAGCTACAAAATAAGGGAAAGAATCAAATCTTTACTATGAGAACTAAAGATATATTTCTCAAGTGAATGCATAAATGGGTTTGGTACAGCAATTTCTTTCATGTTCTAGAGAAAGAGTCAAGTAACAATTTGTTTAGTGTGCATGTAGTCCAACACAGTGGAAGAATCACCAAGGATAATGAGTTTGCATAATGAGACAGATACAAAAATGGCTCAGTTGTCCAGCAGATCCCAGCTAAGGATATTAATATTACCTGTGTGAAAGAAGCAGGTTGAGTTTATCTACCTAGGATCATACCACTCTTAAGTAGCTTTCTTGTCTGACTTTGGTATTAAATTCAATGAAAGTAACATGGGCTACTCAGCTTTGTTTCATGCTATGCCTAACATACATATTGTGTACTTTATCATGAATTTAAGCCATCTATTTATGAAAATTAGTGGGTGTAAAGGTATTAATCTAGTAAATCTATGAAATCTGGACAAACCTGATGGTGCTTTGTTTGTCATATGTGAGATCTTCATGGTTTAAGGTGATATTGTAAAATGTTTAGTTTCTCCATTAATGTAACAGGTAAGGATATGAACTAAGATTTTATTCCAGCTAATGTTTTTCAAGCTTCCATGAGTGATGATGTTCTAATATTTTCTTAATGGTTGCATCGTCAAATATTTTGTGCATCTTTTTCTTATTTCAAATTGGTCTTCTTTTGGCTTCTAGCATAAACTCTTATCACTATCATCATAATCCTGTGCAGCAGGCACCCTTAATATAAACGATAAGATAATTGTGGTCCAGCTGATGATACCAGGTTTGAGAGGTGGCTCCACTGTAGGATGCAGAATGTCCACAATGACTTCATTCCCTTGGTTGAGCTAATTTGCATACAATACAATGTGGTCTTCAATGTTTGAGTTTAATTATACTTTGTGAAGGGAAGGGAATCATGATAGCATCATTTTCTTTCTACTGTCAGTATTGTCATGTGTGCTAAAGTAAACCAGGGCTGCTTCTATGACACTGGAAACAAATTGTCCCAGACTGGCATACTTTTAATTAAATGGATTCCTTGACAATTTCTTATTTGTATAATATATTGTGACTACTATCACTTCTCATAAACTCACAACTCTCTCTTATGCCATCAACTATCCCCTTTCTTTATGGAGTTGATACATTTTATTTTACTTAGTGGTCCACTGAATATAACCAGACTTTTCCAAGTGAACATGGTAGTGATATTTTATTTTAATAAACAAAGGTTGCCTGAAGATCAGAGAGTAAACAGCCTTACTGTCAGCCTTACAGACCAAGCAGTAGTAACACACACCTTTAATCCCAGCTCTAGAGAGGAATATAAAATGGGAGAAGACAGTTCACAGGCTCCGTCTCATTCTGAAATTCCTGGAAGTAGGATCGCCATTTGGTTGAAGTAAGATTCAGTGGGTGACTGCTTTACTTCTCTGACCTTCAATTTGAACTCCAAAATATGATTTGAGTTTTTATTAATAGTGCTTCACTCTGGCATGTCTTCCATAAATTTCCTTGAATGCTAAAGGGAGTGACACAGATTTTCAGTTTATGAATAAGCAGTTAACAGTCACTTTTCACACTTGAGCAACCATGAGTCTCTATTTACCTCTATTCCCTGCCAGAAAAAGCTTCTCTGATCAAGGCTGAAATAAACATTTCTCTATGTTGATTGACACATATATACATACATACATACATACATACATACATACATATATATTTTTCTATATATTTATCATATCTCTCTCTCTCTATATATATATATAGAGAGAGAAAGACACACACACACACAGAGAGAGAGAGAGAGAGAGAGAGAGTTTGACACTATGTCATTTAGTAAACAATGGTAGTAAATTCCCTACTGGGGCCTATAATCTGCCAGCGTCTTTGGTCCTGTTTCTGAGATCTCACCACCAAAGGACTTCACAATGAGTTAGCTTGAAACTATTTGCTTGTTGGTTTTAATGAAAATATATCATAAATGTATCAAAAACTTAATAACATATTTCATAGAAGGTGTATTTTATCTAACGTTACAAGTTCAACTTTCCTATAGATCATTTAACCAGTGTAACAATCACTGTCATGAAATATGTGACTAGTCTAAGCACCATAATTCCAACCAGTTAGAAGATTTGATAAATATTAATTGATTATACTCCTTTATTGTTGATTGAATGTGTCTTCTAATATTAATAACATGAAAAAATAAGATTAAATTAAATCTTACTCTGCATAAAAGAGCAAAACAAATATTGAAAGAGATAAATAGTATTACCTGTATATCAGTAATCAGGAACATTTAAATCTGTTCATCTGAGCATCAATACAATATACTCTTTGTTGAGAGAGTAAGTGATATAGAAGCTAGACAATGTATACTCTTTTGGACCTTACCTGAGATGCAGAGCACTACAGGCTGAGGCCCTCTTCAATTATATCTAATTGAATAACTTCACAGAAGCCCTTGTGATTTTAAACGTTCATACTCTTTACAACCATATTTCTTATTTCTACCCAGAATTAAGAAATATCTCAACCACCTGGATATTATTTTTTTTTGTTGTTTTCTAATAGCTCCAACTTATGTAATGAGCCTATCATTCGTTTCCAAGTTAATGTGACGTCTAGTGCTGATCTTGTTCACAATGATTCTTGTTAACAACTCGTTTTTAACCTTTTCCATCCATGGTGACATGTTTTCCTTTGTTCCTATCTAGCAGTTTCCTTTGTTTAGTTATTTGTTTTGTCTAGAACAGAATCTTCATGTAGAATATGGGTACGTGTGTGTGTATGTATGTACATGTTACATGTGTGCATTACATCAAGAAACATGTAGAATTTGATTATTTACTAAACTATTCCAAAATGCATATTTCCATCCATAATCTAAAAGCAGTAATGACACAGATTTTTTTTTTCCTTTTGGAAATGTTTTTTTCTGGCAGGATGAGAAAATGTTATGCAAAATTTGTCTTGAAATATCATTCTAAATATACATGGTTAACCACAGTTCTATATTTGTAATGAAGGCTTTTTTTCTCCTCAAATTACAAGCTTTGTTGACAAATTCTTATTGGAGATTTCATAAGTTGTTATTGGATGTTTCCACATAGAATGTCCCTTGATACTTCCACTGAGGGTCCACAATTAAATAATCTCTTATAATTTTTAAGACCTATGCATTATTAAGAAATTATCTGGTTAAAAATATAAGACATGCCCTGGTTTGGAGGCGTATCTCAACAGTCATTAAATTATTTAGACTCAATATGTTTTTTTTTCATGAATCTTCCCTCTCTTTTCCTGATCCATTTGTGACCATTTTAATAAATTCAAAGAAATCTTTAATCTCCAGTACCCATTAGTTTCAGAAAAAAGTCCCAAATCCTAGTTCTTCTCTAAGTAATATATAAACTTCTTGTCACAGGAATTGTTTTATAATTAACACTATCCTGTTTATATTACACCTCATCCTCACTTCTTAGCAAACAACTTTGGGGTTTGTGTGAACATGTGGGAACGTCCAGTGCTGGTGGTTTTAACAATAGAATTCTATTTCCTCAGAGTTCTAGAGCTGAAATTCTGAGAGAGGTTGGTACATGTTTAGTTAACTCTGAGTTCTCCTATGGTTTTCACATGGTTATATGCATATGGCATCTTTCTTCGCGAGGTTATTATGTGTGTACATGGACAGCTAGTGCTTCCTCCTGTTTCTGAAGGTCACCAGTCATCTTGGATTGCAACCTCCATAATACCTTTATTCTAAGATTTAATTATTTTTCACTTTGTATGTATATATAAGTTCCTATAGATATATATGTATATGTATACATGTATATGTATATATATGTGTGTGTGATCACATGCATATCTAATGCTGACAGAGGCCATAAAAAGTATGTCAGAAGACCCCTGGAGCTGGAGTTTCAAGCAGTTGTGAACCAACCTGTCACAGATGCTAAGAAACCAACCTGGGTCTTGTGTAGCAGGAGCAAATACTCTAACCACTGTGCAATTTCTCCATCTCTGATGCCTTTATTGAAACTAATAACTTTTTAAAGACCCTATGTTTAAATACTTCACCTTCTGAGATATTGTGTATTAGACTTTCAACAAGATCTTTTTGATTTTCAGCAACCAAGTGACGGATAAAGATCGGGGCAGTGGGAAAGGCTTGGAATCTTCAGACACTGATACAAATAAGAAGGCACCTAGTCAGCTACAGTGTCCCAGGGAAACTGCACTTGAGGTTACCAATTTTTTTGTGAACACTGCAGCATGGACAATGATGACTGTAGCAGCCTCAGAAATGGTTGTATTTAAGAGAGTTTTCACTTCTATCCTTGAAGTTTACTCTATACTGATCCTGAGATCCCTCGACTTCATAAAAAACTTTCACCAGGAAACTCTGAGACCTAGATAGAATTTTATCTCTAATTCACAAAAGGAATTAAAATAACATACAGTGATTACATATTGTTCTTAATGCTTGCAGGAAGGTCCTATATTAAACTCTAATATTATGACTATCAACTATGTCCAAGTTTTATACATATAATATAAATTGAGAAAACAGAAAAAGACTGAAATAAATTTGGAGAAAATTTTGTGTGAGACAATAATGCACATATAAACTTGGATTTATTTTCTAATTAGTATTGGAATGAATTTAGATGTAAAATATTATATAAAAATTAAACCTTATGTTTAATAAAATAAAGATTAAATGTTTACTATTATCTAACTGTGACAGAAAAAAAGAGAAACAAGACAAGTTAAATTTAATTGAACCAAGAGTTTTGGATGTTTAGTTCAACAATAAAGCACTTATATATTGTATGAAGTTCTGATTTCCATTTCCAGCAAATAAACAACAATGGTCCCTCTTCTGTCCTCCTAACCATGGCTTTTAGTGAAATAGAAAGGAAGACACATGTCCTATCTTTCAAGGTGACTCTGAGAAGATCAATATTGATAATTTTGTTTTAATATCCAAATCCCCATTCTGTGCTTTATTTATTTATTTTCCTTTTCTCTAAAATTTTTTTTCTCTTTCAGTGAGATCACCTATTTGTATTTTTTTTGCTCCTTTATCTCCTACCTCTCACCCCTCAGCCAATGTGCACAGCAAAGCTGAACAAGTCTGAAGCTGAGTCATCCCTAAAGGAAAGGAAAGGGGAAACTGAAGAAACCCACATGTTAATATGTTTCCTGTCGCACAAGATTTCATTTTTCAAACCATTATAACTCTGCATTGTTTGACACTGCTCATCCGGTATGTGCCTTTGGTGCTAACGTACTGAGTCCTGAAGACCTGGGGCCTCACTTCATGCTGGAGACCAAACGGGGAGAAAGAACTCTTCGTTTGAAGATACACTTAGCTCAGATGTTATACTGATGAATTCTCTGCATGTTTAGAAATGTACCTAATACTCTGTCAAAGTCCTGTATATTGTAACGTATTAAGGTATGTGCACTAAATCTTTTTTATTGTATTATTGATTTTACATATCAACCACAGTTCTCCCTACCTCCCCTCCTCCTGTTCTCCAAGTCCCCCACAACCCACCCCTCATCCACTCCTCAGAAAGGGTAAGGATTCCTAGGTGAGTCAACAAAGCCTGGTACATTAAGTTGAGGCAGAACCAAACTCCTTCCTCCTGCATCTAGGCTGAGCAAAGAATCCCAACATAGGGAATGGATTCCAAAAAGCCAGCTCATGTACCAGGAGTAGAACCTGATCCCACCCCCAGGGGCCCCACAAACAGTCCAAGCTACACACTGTCACCCACATGCACAGGGCCTAGTCTGGTCCCATACAGTCTCCGAGCTTTAGGTCTAGAGTTAGTAAGCTCCCAGGAGTTCTGGTCAGCCGTCTCTGTGGGTTTCCTCATCATGATCTTGACTCCACTTTGCTCATATAATCCCTCCTCCCTCTCTTTGACCGGACTCTCAGAGCTTGGCCTAGTGCTTGGCTGTGGATCTCTGTATCTGCTTCAATCAGTTGCTGGATAAAGCTTCTATGATGACAGGGTAGTCGCCCATCTGATTACAGAGGAAGGCCAGTTTGGACACCCTCACCCTTATCACTAAGACTCTTAGCTGGGGTCACCTTTGTGAATTCCTGTGAATGTGCCTAACACCAGGTTTCTCCCTAATCTTATAATGATTTCCTCTATCAAGACATCTCTTTCCTGGCTCTCCCACTCTTTCCTTCCCCAAAACATGAAGGAAAGTGCAACTAAGTCCTAAGAACTCCCTCTGTGACCACTGCTTTCTCCCTGAAGTCCTTAAGAATGGCTTGATAATATTGGGAAACCAACAAAAAGGTGATGTTTCTTCTCCAGACAGCTAACTCATACCTCCCCTGGGGTGCATCTCATCTCCACTTGCAACTTTCTGTAACTCACATGGCTCAGAGATGAAGCAAACATGTATTGTGGGTGTTAAATGAATAATTAGGATAATACTATTAAAATGATTTAAATTCCACTCACAACAGTTTATGACTTTTGTTTAATGACTATACTGTTACTCTTTCAATGCAATGGAGTTTTGTAATTTGTATACTATAATGTCACGTGAGGGCTAGACTTTATTCATCTTTGTTTCCATGAATTTCGGCATTGACATAATAGGGGGGTAAAACCAACAAGCTGCACGTTTCCCCTAAGTTAAAGCAGATTGCACTGGAAACCGAGTGTCCCACTGTTATTTGGTGTTTTCTTCTGTCTGTGTGATCCCATGGCCTCCGTGACTCTCCCAGAGTGGCTTCAACACTGGCATATGGATCTACTTATCAGGCTTCACAGTAAATTTGTTCGTAGCTTGATCTCCCATCTCTCTAATGACACTCTTTTCTGTCACCAAGGCATTCATGGCCTACAGTTGACTGCTTTTATTGCTTTTAATTAAAGTCTGGAGTAGAAAGTGTCTATTAATCAGAGTGTGAAGCCAATCGTGAGCAAGGGTTTATAAACTTTTACAAGATGGATAGTGGTTTCCTAAATTGTCCCGCCTTTGTCATTGTGGCAGAAAGACAGTCATTTAAGTTAATTATATCATGAGGACACCTGGACGCTGGATGTTTGAAAGACAGCTTCTATTTTGACAGAACACTTTTTTAGGAGCATGAGATGTATTTTAAAATCCATCATTTCAGGAACATCATGTTCACTTCGGCAGCAGAGTTGGGGGACTTCTACATGCATACTTAGTAAGGCTGAATGTAGTCACTATAGTCGAAAATGAGTTGAAGGTTTCAACATTTCTCTCTTCCCTTTTCTCCTAAAATATTTTAAATGGCTGTATTTCTTCATGCAGTCCAATTCAGCTGTATAGAACATGAACTTCTCATCATGGAACCCTGCAATATTTCTACTTCAGTTTGAAACATGAAGAAAAACGAAGCATTTTCCCTTGTCTTCATTTTTGTGTGCAAGGAAGTCTTTTTAAATTCAAGTTTAATTTAACTCAGAGCTGTAACATCTCTGTTCCCTGTAAAGATTGGTGTCCAGTCTCACCCAAACATAGAGCAGTGTGACTGAAAAAAAAAAAAACAGTGAATTACAATCTAGTGAAATGTCTCTGAATCCTTTGAAGATTCTCCAGAGCTCAACTTGTTCATAAGATTTCTCAGTGTAAGGGTTGACTGATCGTCAGTCACACATTCAGTCATTCATTTATTCACCAGTTCAATCATTCATTAATGCAGGCAACAAAAATGCATGGCAAGTCTATGATGAGCCAGTCCCTGTTTTAGAAACTTGGTATGAGGTGTCACTGTAACCAAATATACAAAACCCACACAATTCATGTAACAAATCTGAGCTTATTATCCTAAATGATCAAAATGTAGGACATCTCTTCTTTTTCTGGCAGCCTTGGCAGTGTGTTTAGATGTCCAACATCAGTAATTCAGCCTGGAAGCAGAAATCATTGGGCAAACAATGCTGATCATATGAGGATAAGGATTATACTTTGATTCTCAATGGGACTCATATAACCAGATAGACTATAGGCTGGCTTCACAATATCACAATGCAACTCAATAAGCACGACAATAAATATATGTTCTAGAACAGACAGCATGGGTGATAAAGAGCATAGCATATGCTGGCGTGAGGTGCTGAGACAGGGAAGGTACCAAAAGAGATAACTTCCTTCTAGTTAAAGTTCACTTTCCTTTAGAGTCATTTTAATCAAATAAAATTTAGGTCACATTAAATAGCAAGTAAATTCAGATAATGGAAGTTCATTTTCTTTCCTGTCACCTGCCCACACACAGATTGTGAACATACTTTTAGGAAGTGCAAAGCAGCGTCTACAGAAAATTTATGGTTCAATTGTGCTCAGACCTCTGGGTCCAGTGCATGCTGCATCATTGGAATTTGATTGCTGGAGCCAGATGTTTGCACTGAAAATAGATATCTCATTTTTAAGGGTAGTTTAGTCCCAATCATTAGGTACAGGGGAGCTGATTTTTACCCTTGTAGTAGAATAGACTATCTGAGAGTTTGTTGAAGCTCACAGCGGAGCCTTAGTGAGCTTGAAAAAGTGCATATCCAAGAGTTTAAGGTACATTTGAAGTTTAGAATTTTAAATTAATCTGGGATCCTTATGAATGACAAATAAAATGATCCTAATGATAATTTTTGTTTTGTTTTGTTTTGGTTTTTCAAGGTAGGGTTTTTTCTGTAGCTTTGATGCTTGTTTGTTATTATTATATATCAAGCAATTAGTCACATAAAATACACCTGATTTTAATTGCAATAGTCATGGCCAATGCTGCTTTTACATCTCAAAAGGAAATATACAAAGATGAATGCTGTGGGACAATGGTTTTACCCTGTAAAAATTTGTTTCTTTTACTTGTTTAATAAAATGCTGACTGGCCAGTAGCCAGGCAGGAAGTATAAGTGGGGCAACAAGGAAAGAAACTGAGGAGGAGCAATGGTAGACCCTTGTGTATTTCATTGGAACTGAACGACTGCGGAACCCGGTGGGACAGAAACCTCTGTCACCAGGTGAATGCTTAGCAAGCTATGTAAAGAGGTAGCTATTGATCAGGATAATCCGAATTATATGTACTTTTCTCACCATTTTCCTCTGATCTCCCCTTTATAAGAGCACTTATTTTAGAAAACATGTAATCATGCTGAGGTATAAGTATTATATAATCTAGTAAAGTCATTTCTTAAAGATATAGGGAACTTTATAAGACATTTAACCATGAAAGACACATTTTAATCATGTCTGTCTAAGGAGGATAAAAAGAATGTCAATAAGTAAATTAGCAAAGAGTGAGAACCCAGGGCATGGACCACTTAATTATCCCAGGATAGAGCTAAGTTCAGTCTCCTGCCTATTGCAATTGTCTTTTACAAGTTTTTATTGCTTGCTTACTATACTGAAAGATTTTTATTTTACAGTTCACTTCCGAGCATATTATAACATCTTTTTAATGTATGCCACAACTGCATGCAAATGCACACACACACACACACACACACACCTGCACAGCAATAATTCACAATGTCATGTTATAAAAGGAACAAAACAATCTTGCTTATTTATCATTATACTGTACCTGTCTACACTACAGATCTGTCCAGTAGAAACATTTGGAAGGAATGCACTCAACAGCAGCAGCTCAGCAAGTCATACAAACATCATAGTCAAGAAGAATTTCTCCACATTTCCATAAGCAGCCTTTGTCCTGCTCAAGAGTCTGAGTAGCTAAAGCAAATATGTACTTTATTGTTCTTTCCTTAGTAGGTTCTTTTTAGACAGGAAAAGGATGAAAGCCCTCTATTTGGGATTTTTTATTTCATTTATGTGCAGATTTAATAAAATTCTCCATTAGAATGTTTCGGTAGTTACAATTATGTTTTAGATTTTTTTCTTTCTTCCTCTTTCTTCTTTTCTTTCTTTCTTTCTTTCTTTCTTTCTTTCTTTCTTTCTTTCTTTCTTTCCTTTTTGTTTTTTTGAGACAGGGTTTCTCTGTAGCTTTGGAGTCTGTCCTTAAACTAGCTCTTGTAGACTAGGATAGCCTCAAACTTCTTTTCTTCTTAAATACAGGAGGTGGTTATGATGGTTGATGCCTATATCCTAGTCACTAGATGATAGTAAACTGAGACAGCTTTTGCCATAAGTTTGATGCCATTCTGGACCCTACAGAAAGTCTGAAGCAACCCTGGGCTATTTAGTCACTATCGTACCAGCATAGGTGACAGTGTGAGACACAGTCTGGAAAAAGCAGGGCAGAGATTTAGTGTGAATATGTTTTTTTTTTTTTCAGCTTTATCTGAGCAATTTAGGGCTAGTTCAAACTGGAATACAAAATTGTGCACAGGCTCTGACTTGACCCCTTGAAGGTACTGACCTGAAAGTAATCTGATCCCTGATAAAAGTGAGAATTTTTATTTTGCTTTCTAACTCTTTATAATTTGAAGACAAGTCTAAGGTATGTAGTGAAGCTGTAATGGCTTCTAATGATCGTGACATTTAAGAACAATCACCCTCTGAGATGAAACTGTTAGGTCATTCCTGGGTCAGTTGACCTTTTGGAAGCTCAAAGCCTCAATTACTTCTGGCAGCCACAAAACTGCATAGCCCCAGACATGACTATGTTCTTAATAATAAATGGCACAGGTTCACCTAATGGAGATGCTCTCTATGAAGAATATTTATTCAGGTGTGGAATGAGTACCATATCAATAAACAGTGAGGAGGAAAATTGTTCATTAATTAAAAATACAGGGACTAAGCTAATTGCTTAAATTTTCACCAAGGAATTTTAAGAATAAATGTATCAAAAGAATTTATTTATGTAGATAATACAGATTGGTCTATGAAAGTCCCAAGGATGTTTACATAGAAAATAATTTTGTGTTCTTAACATGTTCTCAAATAAAAGAGAAAATTCCAATCCCAGATAAATATTCAATAAACTTTCTTTGAACATGCATTGGTATAGGGTTATATTTGTGTTTTGCTGATGATATTCAATTTGTTTATTGTTCAGATATAATTGCTTTAGTGCTATATATGGAGCAATTGTATGTGAGCCTTCTAGTGTGCAATGTGTGTTTTATATTTTCCTTAGAAATGTGCAACCAAGGAAGTGATAACTTAAATGAATATTTTAAATATTGCTTATCTTTATATTTATCTAATTATAAATTTTCATGCATTATCCATCATTAAAGAAAAATGAATATTATATTCTTAATATTTAAAGTTGGTAGGCTTATGAAAGACATATATATGGGTAATTTTGTGATTGATATCTATAATTTTCTGTTCTATACCGATCATCAGTGAAGTCAGCCTTTGTTTTAAATTAATACCCACAATTAATTTGTATTAGTTTAACTTTTGAATACTTAAATTATCTATCCGTCCATTATCTATCAATCTGTCATTCATCTATCATCTATCTTTATCTATCTACCTATTAACTATCTATCTATCAATCATCTACTATATATCTGTCATCTATCTATTTTTCTATCATCATCTATCTATTTCCCTTTCACTTCATGGATCTCATTTGATATAATAGGAAAAAAAAGCACAAGCATTTTAAGATCTTTTACTTTTCTCACAACTGTTGCCAGCTGAATGATTAAGGCTGTTTCTGATTTTGTGGGAAAAAAATCACAAGGTTAATGTATTTGTGTTCATCCTTCCTTTGTCTCTAATGAGTATGCATATTTACAGTGTTCCTGTGCACAATTTTCTTTCAACTCTGATTACCATGGCTAGGTATACTTTGAAGTCTAGAAGAGGATTCTTTGCTTATAGGTCTGGAATAGATCTTTTTTTTCTCCTTGCTTTGTCACGTTAATGTTATTTCTTTGCTGCTTTCTTAAAATCATCCATCAGGTAAAAGTTGTTTTATATAAGCGTTAAGGTATGTGTGGGTTGGAAAGAGGCACCATCAGGACCAGTCTCTCTGTAACTGCTCAGAATATGCTACCTAAACTCCATCTGTTTTCCCCGGAGTGAGGTGATAAGAGAGACGCCTGTGCATGGATCACTCCTCCGGCTCACACTGCAAAGATGGGAGTCCTATTTGCAAGTACAATTTTAAAGCGTCTGGCAAGACTCACTATACCTGAGAAAGACTAGGATGTTTCTAGAATGCAAGGATAATGTGTGTCCTTCACAGTTGTGCTGGACATGTTGTCATGCCTTTGGTGTAGAAAAAAATCCTCCTCTCTCTTGTAACCTTTCTGTTCGCTTTTGTCACAATTCAGAGCTTGGTCTGTGAAGCAAAGCACCTTGTACAAACTTGGGTAAATAGAAAACTTCCTTGGGGAGTACTGAGAGAGAAACCCAATAAATAAAGGATTTAAAAAATATATGATGACAATACAGAGTGAAAGGAATATCTTGGAGATGGAGTCTGAATAGATTCACAAGGCATGGTATTTTTGCTATGTTATTAAACTTTAAGGTTTTGTAGGTTTTGGTATGAAATGTAAACCTTTCTGGTTAAGTATGATGCCTTGAGATTCACAACAAAAATGTGTTGTTTGTCAAAAGTAACAATGTAATGTAGTGAGGTACAGAACAAACACAAATGGCCAAATTAATGCAGCCTTATTATTGAATGTTCAACTAGACACAGAAACAGCAGTGAGCTGAGATGTTTTGAACACTAAAAATAACGCATCTTTTAGAAAACTGAAGATGCATATCAACTCAGTTTGGAGCTATTTGGTATGCTTCAAAATGAATCTAGGTGAAATAGAAGGTCACTAGGAATAATTCTCGTTAAAAGGAACCTGTGGTTATCAACAATGCCACTTATGCTCGACAGAAAGACCTAGGCAGGTTTTATGTGCATATTCATGTTAATAGGGAATAAATAGGGAACAACATAATTTGATTTTTCTAGAAATCTGCGATTGATCTCTATTTTGCTTCTGAAACAGTATACTCAGGAGATAATAGAGACTGGAGAACAAGAGACAGATAGCAGTGGCAAGAGATGATCAAAGAATGAGATCTGTGAGACCTTGGAGTGTAGACTTCCCAAGAATGATTAAAATAAAGCATCATTTTCAAAAGTGTTCATCAGAATCTTATGCTACTATTTCAACAATATCATTTCATTTCAAATTTCTCATCAAATGTGCTCTACTTTAAAGTCTAAGATATGTGCTTTCTGCCTACCTTCTTTTTTAATTTATTTTTTAAGTTTCATTCTACATTCCAACCACAATTCTCCCACTCCTCCTCCCACCTCCCCTCGCATTCCCCCAGTGCACTCCTCATCCACTCCACCCAAAGGGTAGAGAACTCCCACAGGGAGTCAACAGATTCTAGCTCATTAAGTTGAGGGAGGACCAAGTCCCTCCCACTTGCATTAAAGCTGAGCATGATGTCCCACCATAGGGAATGTGCTCCAATAAACTAGCTCATGCACCAGAGGTAAATCCTGGTCGTACTTCCAGGGGACCCTCAGAACAAGCTTAACTACTGTCTCCCACATATGCAGGGCCTACTTTGATACCTCGGTGGCTCCACAGCTGTCAGTCTAGAGTTCATGATTTCATGGGAACTGCCTATGTTCTTATCACAAGACATTGTGACTGGATCATAGAAAGAGTACATGTTTCACATTAATCTTGTGTGCAAGTCAGTTATTTTTACTATCTTCCTGAAACACGTGCCTCTTTGTGCTTGTGCAGAACTTACTCACTGTGTCAAGGCCCATACATTGATGGGAAATGTTCCAGTACTGTGTTGCATGTAGGGTTTAGCTTTAGATGTAGATTCTAGAGTATCAGAAGCTTCAGTAAGTGCATGGGGTCAGAGCCTTCCAGGAAGAGTGCTGTTAATGTTTGTGTGCTGTTTCGTAAAACATCTGGAGAATGTGAGATTATCTTGTGAAAGTCATTTTAATATTCATAATGCATGCACTTCTACCTTGTGTGTTTTATTTAGCTATCAAAATATTGGTATTTGTGCACATTTCAGCTCTGCCTTGTTTAAGTGGCATTTTCCCCTCAGCTTCTTAGCGCAAACTGTGGCCTTGCTAAATGTCTCATTCAATTAACCAGTTGGCAGGATTAGCTTTTTGCACTAATGGATTTTTGGTTATGGCTTTGTCAACATCTCGTCTTTTAAAAAATGCAGTGTGCTAAATAAACTGTCTGAAAGGTTAACTTTCCCAGTACAATACTTGCTAGCATGCTTCTTTACAAAGAAAACCTGCATATGAACTGTGTAGTTTCTGGCTAGTTCTACTTGAATTATTAATATTTCAAAGGCATGAATGTGTTCTATATAAACTTGGTGCATCACAATTCATTTTATTAGGAGCATTTACATAATGGATGTCACTTCCTTAATCAGGGGGCAAAATACAGCGCTTATTAAAGAGAAACTGGGAGAATAGACAAGCATTTATTCAAAAGTCAAGGAATATTTTAGAATGCACTGTTCATATTAAGAAAGTTACAATGATGCAAGTAGTTGGTGATACGTCTAACTCAGATCATCAGAAACAATTTCCTTTTCTGTAGCATATTTCTTTGTCCTTGACACTCTCCTCTTCTGGAAAATACAAAGCTGAAATATTTCCTCCAAAAAGGCTTGGGAAACCTTTGGGATTTTAAACCATATCTATCATGGTTCACTAATAACCCATTGTATTAAAATCCCTTTAACTGAATGATTTTTATTTCTTGTTTGGGGCTTTGTATTTTAAAAAGTATTACATACAGGCAGCATAAAATCCATCCTTATAGTTATTTTATTTTTTATTTATTTGGAGTATGTTATATATCTATGTGAGTGTTCCTTATCTTTTTTGGTGCCTGTAGAGACCAGAAGATGTCATTGGATTCATTGATGCTGGAATTAGAGGGTGTTGTGGTTGCCTGACATGGGTGTTGGAAGTCAACCTAGAGACTTCTGGAGGACCAATAAGTACTTTTAATCACTAAGCCACTTTTCTGTCCCCATTCTCACTTTTTAAAACTGTAGTTATTATTTTGAATGTATGTTCACATACGTGTGCATGATGTATGTGTGTGGATGTACATGCTGTCATCCCCCTGTGGAGATCAGAGGACAGCTCTAGGATACCTACATCTCCTGCCTCTTTTACATAGGTCCAGGTATGAAACTCCTGCCACTGAGATCCCAAGGAAAACATGTTCGGCTGCTGAGCATCCTTAGAGGTCTCAGTCCTGCCGCTCCAATATTCTTTAAATAATTAGCAGACAGTATATATTGAAATCAAATAATAACCTCATCATTTTTGAATGTGATACTTTATTAGTATTTGCCTTTCTTTGATTTTTGGCACTTCTTTTTTTTTTTTAAAAGAACTGTGTACTTTTAAATTATCACTAAAACAATCATATTGCTTATTATCTATGACTCTTTCCTTTATCATTCCATCTATTGCTTTAGAATTTATGACAAAGTCTTCACAATTTTATTATATTATTATTACAAAATTCCATGCATAATATGAAAATGTTACAATAGTTTCACTTATAATTATTCTCAATTCTGATTTGTAGCACTTTGGTGACATATTTCTTTTATGTTTATTATAAATCTTATTTTACACCGTTCTTATGCTTGTTAGGATGATTAAGTATCTTTCAATTATTTAATGCATATTAGTAGAACTTCTGCTTTCTACAGGACCCAGGGCAGGTGTTTGTAGCTTTGGTGACAATGAATCACCAGTTGATGCTGTCTGTTTCTTATATGACCTGGTTCACTAGTCCCAAAGTGTAAGTCTGCTGATGGTAAAGCTTGCAAGAGTTTATCCTTCTGACAGTTTCTTGGCCTTCACTTGTATAAAAAAAAATCTCTTCCTTTGAATATAGATATCTAAGACACTATATTAAATGAGTATTGAGCTAAAATGATCAAATTATTTTTGTTTCTTTTGTTTGCTGACTTTAAAAAAATAATTTATGTCTTCAAATTTGCCTTCATCAATATCACTGTGACTAACCTTGGCTCCATATTCCTCTCTGACATTTGCTGAGCTCCCTAGCGGTGATTGGTGTACATCAAGTTTGTATAGGACCGAAGAAGACCTTGTTTATTCAAGAATTCTCCATTTTTCTTTTATTCTATGTGAGCTTCAGTTGCATGTGGTTTCCTTGGGAGTTTCCTCCATGTGGTTGTAGAATTACCACTTACAGATATTATATACACAGATTCTTTTGGGGAGTGAATTAATTTCACACAACACATCTTGTGCATTTAATTCATCAACTTCTTCTAAAGATTTGTTTGCTTTTAAATTATTTAATATCACATTTATCTTAGAAATTTTCATTTGGACTATTTTTAATATATACCCTGTAGCTATACTATAATACATAAAATACAACCATAATCGCTGTCTTTTGTGCCTTTCTTATGCTTCAGTCAGGTGTTTGTTCTGTGCCACTATGGGCTGATTGCATGTTCTTTGCATTTGAAGCCAAGATTTTTGATGATTTACACATATGGTAATCCTTCATAGAACTGAGGTCTTGTTAATTTTATGATGCTATATAAGGGACAATATATACATATATATCATATATGTGTGTGTGTGTGTGTGTGTCCCAAATATTTTGGAGGATTTTGGACATAGCTTTAGCCAACAAAAGATTAATAGTTTGAAGCAAATCTTTACATTTGTTATTGAGCTGACAGTCAAGTTGAGTTTAAGGCTAATTTTTTCCTTCTGAGGCAGGCAGGATTCCTCTGTGGCATGTGAATTTCCTGAGGACTTCCATGTTCTCTGAACTCACACGGTCACAGTTCCTATTGACAGTAATCTTCCTGTAATCACTGTGAATCTTCCTTTCCACAGTTCTGGATAGTGTCTACATACTGTGTTATGTGTTCAGGAGGTCCATTGGACAACATGAGCATAAGGGCATGTGCCATCATTTTGAAGTCTTTCACTGAAGTGCATATGCTGTTTTCAAATTCTATTTGTTTCTAACAGTTATACGACAGTTTGCAAGATCATATGGGTATGTATATCTAGATCTCATTCAAAGCAAAGCTCCTGGGTAACAGCAGTGAGTGAGAAATCATCTCACTCCTCAGCAACAGGATGAAGCTTTATCCCAACTGAATGAACTACACATCATAAGGGATGTGAAAAATGGTATAATAACCAAATAATCCACACAGAAAGAAGAGAAGAAATTTGTAAGTGTGTAGGAAAGTGAAACTAACCCAAAATAAGCTATAGTTCTCCATCTATCAAAGAAGAAGTAACAGCAAGAAACACGATTCTGCAAGGTTTTCTGTCCTCCTCTTATGACTGAGGTCCATGACTTCAACAGTGTGACCAGGTTTAAAGGAGCTGCTTATTTTTCCAGCTCTTTCTTTGACACCTGTTTTCTCTCTCTATTGTATACTGGCAAAGTGTTTAATAACATTTATCTCCTGACCTTTTATCCATTTGCCCTTTGAGTTTATTTTCACCAGCTCTGTGAATCCATGTGATGCAGAGCAATCTGATGGGTGTTTGTTCTGTAAATCAAAACCACCTGAAAGTGGCCTCCAACTCTAAAACTATTTTTTTTCTCCAACCTGCTTAGAGAAAAAAGGACCCACAACAGAGGGAGGTAAGCGAAAACTGCAGACACAAGTAATTTTCTCACCATAATTGACTTTTCCTGCTTATGTTTGAAGATGATTTGCATTAATCTCAAAGCACAGTGATGGGTATCAATCAGTGAGATAAATATTCAGCATATGCTTATGGTAAAGAAGGTGAGAGAAACTTACTTTGCATTTAACATAGAAACACTTTTGGAGCAAGTTGTGCTAAGCAGAATGAGCATGCACTATTAATAGAGCTCCCTCTTCCTCTGCATTATGCTGTCAGCAGGAAAGAAAGCACCCGGATGCCGGCACTGCATTGGCTGATTTCCAGATTCTGTCATCAGATTAGCATTCAACTTAATGTCCAGGGGTTTGGCCATTATAATTCATCATCGTCTGAGTGCAGAAAGATTCTTAATGCCGTGCCTCTACTCATTATTTAAATTTGTAGATCTGTATTGAAGGACCTCAGGGAAAAAAAAAAAGATTAATTACGTCAAAACTTTGGAGCTCTTTTCTCATGCTTGCACAGATTTACATATAGAATTGGCACGTGTTGGAAAATATTCCTCCCATTATAAAGTCGGTGACTTCCTCCCTCATTGAGTTTATTCAACGAGAGTAATACAGGGCATACTTAACCTAGTGAGTGCTCATAAGTGCTGTTATGCTTTTGTTGTTTATCCGTTCTACATTACCCTCATCACGAAGCAGTTCACACATAGACACTGCAAGAAACAACAGCTATTTTAGGAACATCAAGGGCCAATTTTAACTTGGAAAGGAGCTGTTTCAAAAAATATATATAATTGTATTTACAGATGAAAAAAATTTAAAAACAATGTCTATATGATATATTCAAGCACATATTAAACTTTTAAAGAAAGTAAAGATGTACTCCTTATCTTCATTTTTATTTTTTTATTGATTTTTATCGAGCTCAACATTTTTCTTTTTTTTTAATTAATTAATTTATTAATTAAAGATTTCTGCCTTCTCCCCGCCACCACCTCCCATTTCCCTCCCCCTCCCCCATCAAGTCCCCCTCCCTCATCATCCCTAAGAGTAATCTGGGTTCCCTGCCCTGTGGGAAGTCCAAGGACCACCCTCCTCCATCCAGGTCTAGTAAGGTGAGCATCCAAACTGCCTAGGCTCCCACAAAGCCAGTACGTGCAGTAGGATCAAAAACCCATTGCCATTGTTCTTGAGTTCTCAGTAGTCCTCATTGTCCATTATGTTCATCTTTGCTCCCCTCCCCCCTTCAGCCCTCACCCAAGGTCCCCATGCTCCCAATTTACTCAGGAGATCCTGTCTTTTTCTACTTCCCATGTAGATTAGATCTATGTATGTCTCTCTTAGTGTCCTCATTGTTGTCTAAGTTCTCTGGGATTGTGGTTTATAGGCTGGTTTTCTTTGCTTTATGTTTAAAAACCACCTAAGAGTGAGTACATGTGATAATTGTCTTTTTGTGTCTGGGTTATCTCACTCAAAATAATGTTTTCTAGCTCCATCCATTTTTCTGCAAAATTCAAGATGACATTTTTTTCCTGCTGTGTAGTACTCCATTGTGTAAATGTACCATATTTTCCTTATCCATTCTTCGGTTGAGGGGCATCTCTTTATTTTTAAATGAAAGAACAATGTGAGCAGGTTGTGTTTATGAATATGCATATGTACATATGTAGCAATTATTAAAGATAAAGAGCAAGGAGTTTGAGAGAAAACAAGAGAGGAAGGAAGATATCTGGGGAAGATTAGGAACAAAGAGGGATAAATAATATGATTATATTATAATTATAAAAAAAGATTATAAAAGTGAATATGTTAAATGTTAACTTAAAAAATACTAGAAAAATCGAAGAAAATAAACTGTTTTTTCATCGGATCACGTTTTAGATACTATGTTTTCAATTCCCCACAATTAAACCAATACAATTCTCTGGACTAAGTCAATAAAATTAACTAAATTCATGTAGAAGTTAGATTACTCTTCAGAGAGAAGATCCTGGAGCTTGGGGACAAGATGCAAATATTAGGTGGTTATCTAATTATTATGTTTTTTTTTTTGCTGAAATGGCTTATAGCTTTTTGATGTAATAATCTAATACTATGTTTTCTATTTTCTTGAAATCCTTTAAAGCAGAGATAGACAACTTATTTTTTTATACTTGGGTAAAAAACAATTTTCCACCTGTGTAATCATACCATCTTGGCTACAGCTTCTAACCCCTGATGCATTAAAGCAAAACCATCCATAGACAGTATCTTAGAAATAAATGAAAGGGTTTGCCAAGAAAACTATGAAGCCTGGCACCCAGTTTTGCAATGGATTATAGTGTTCAATTTCTCCAATTTGGATACACAGAATAAAATGATCATAAAAATAAAATTGGCATAAAGTTTTATTAGCTTTTAAAAATATTGTTTTTTTTCTATTTTAGTTTTTCTTTCTTTCTTTTTTTTTTTTTTTTTTTTTTTTTTTAGACAGGGATATCTTTGGCTGTCCTAGAGCTTGCTCTATAGACCAGCCTGACCTTAAACACATAGAGATGATAATTTTCTTTATCATTTTATATCATCTTATATCATCTAAGGTTCATCATGGCTATTCAGATATACACAGAAAACAATACAATGTTAATGTAATCTTATATTTTAATCATAAAATACAAGCATATAAAGAAAAGCCAGAAGCCAAAGCTATTAATGCCATGAAATTCTTATAATATAACCATAGTGTTTTGTTTGTGTATTCATAGTCAAAATTCTCCAGTGTATATTATATTTATATTTTCTAATGTAAGAGGTTTATTTGGGGAAGGAGAGAGCAATGGAGCAAAAGGCTGTTTTGGAGTTAGGGCATAAGAGAGGCAGGCAGACAAAGAGAACAGACAAAAAAAAAGCAAGTAGGGAGTGAGAGTCTTTGTACTTATTTTTATTAACAAACACTAAGAATGGCAACATCACAAAGCATTGACATTGTCCTACACTGATCAATAGTGCATGGGGGTTAATGCATATATTCATGATTCATTACTTAGAAAACAATATTTAAAATACATAAAAGTTTTCCTGACCTAGACAGATTTCATCCATGGATCCTATTACTTAGTGTTCAAATTTCAGTCTATGACACCATACTACAACTTGGGACTTTTAACCTATTTTATCGGTTGATAACTTGTGTTGATTGTCATCAATTTAGTAAAGTTACTAGAAGTTACTCCTTGGTTCAGTTCATACACGGTAAGTTAAATGTTCTTTGTTACTGTAAGCTGAAGGTATTGACTTCTGCATTCTGAATTCCATAACTTATGAGTTATTTAAAATTGTTTTTATTCCAAGAAAAAAATCACTAAAGAATGTTGGAATAGCTCAATTCATGAATAATTCTGTTATAGAAGTCAGAATTCAAAGACTCACAACAAACAATGTTGCTATAAACCATATAATACAAGATGATGCAGTGGAGACTCTGAAAGACATTATCACACGCTCTTTGTGCTGGTTTATTTTTTCAGTGCATTAGAAATGCAACACTGTTTGGAAGAATCTGTGAGTAAAAATAAATACATTCTCAAGTCTTTATTTCTGCTTGGATATTTAATCTTATCTCTGCCTCAACATTTCAAAATTGTTTTAGTGGATAGTGACTGCTCATTTAAAATTAAAATCATTCAAGAAAGTCCAAATAAAACATCTTGAGTCTGGGAGGTATTTTTTCTTAAACACGATATTAAACCTTTCAGCATCTCTATGTTTTTCTTTTCTTTCTTTCTGTCTTGGAATGTATATGTGTGTTTGTGTATACATTGCATTCACACAAATGTGTGGGTGTACCCACCCATGCATGTCCACACAAAGCCAGATGTAGTACCTTGGACGTCTTGCTCTGTTGCCCTCTGCTTTAGTGTCTTTAGGAAGGATCTCTTGCTGAACTGGATCATAGACATTTTGTCTGAGTTGATTGGCTGGCTTATCAGCTCTAGGAAGGATGCAGTTGCCATACTGGGCTGTCTTTACATGGCAACTGCGGATTAGAATTCATTCTTCATTCTTGCCACGCAATTCCCTATCATATTGAATGCATCATCTCTCTAGCCCCAGGACCCCTTTTATACTTGTTTTGAAGATTCCTCAAATATTTAGATCACTGGCAATCTTTATTGTCAATTCAATTCAATAAATTTTAAAATTTATTTCAGAGAATTCATTTTATAATGAGTACACTCTTGTGTCGTCTATGTAAACCTAAATCTACTTCTCCAAAATTTGCTATATAATTTTGATGTCCATGCACTAATAAGTGTTTTAACTTTTATAGTTAAATATATAAATTTATTTATTGTTTGTATTCTTATTTGAACTTAAACCACAATAAAGGTATAGCTAACTTCTATGAGAAAACAATTGTCTATGTTTTTTTTCTAGTTCCCCAAGTACCCTTGACTTTATGGGCTTCATGGTGACAAACACTGTTTATAACATTATGCTGTAACAGTGTTCCCATCACCAAATCATATTTATTCAATAATTTGTAATTTTCATGTAATTTCAAATATTTTTGCCATAAATTGAATATCACTGAATCAGGAATTTTCCCATGTCTGTATTTTAAGCATATGCTCTGAAATTAGAACCTATTTTTGTCCTCTTCAATTTTTCAATATATATATATATATATTTAGTGGAATAATCTACAAATGGAGCAAGTGGTCAGTGAAATAATTTCATCCTCTAGGATGCTTACAGTGCAATTTGTCAGGGACAAGAAAAGAATAGTACTTACAAACTGTGGGAGCTACAGTCACTAATAATAGAAGTGTCTGGTCAGCTTCCTACTGTGTCATCTGTGTGGCTCAGAGAGGACTTTCTACAGTGGTGAGTGAAATGAGGGGAACTGAAGAGAGAAGAATAGCAGGAAGATGGAACACATATGTTCATTATAGTTGTGTAAATGTGGGTGTGTGCGTAAGAAATAGGATAACATAAGATAGACAGATGACCAACATTAAGATGGACAAGACACCTATGAAAGAAATCATTCAGTTGCAGTTTGTAATTTCAAATGTGATTGTTTTCGTGATATGGTGAGAGCTGGGGTGTATCTCAGGTGCTGAAAATTTGTCTATAACTAATCCCCAGATTTAAAACACGATGCACAAAAACACACACGTGTGCACTTACACACACACACACACACACACGAATACACCAAAATTGAGAAAGGATATAAAGGATATGTGGGAAGCCTTGGATTACCTGAGGCAGGGGAAGAGCTGGATGTAGATAGTTATAACTCATCCAGACTTTGGTAATTGGTTCATTTAATGTTTGAAAATTATAATGCAAGAAGCAAACACTTAAATACTGTTGAAGAGGATGACGTGGCAGAGTTCAGAGATATGTTGAACCGAGATAGAAGAACTTCCCAATTTTTCCCTGGAAAATGGGTCTGGTAATTGAAACTAAACATATTTAAATGACAATACATGTGGACACTTGCAAGGAGCATCTCTTATCATTTATTTCATATAAACCAGGAATATATTTCCATGCAAGTATTATAGAGAAAAGATACAAAATATTGTACTTCATTTTGTGTTACCTACTCCAAAGCTATAGCCGTGAACTTTGAAGTCATGAACAGTTATTTTTATCTTTGAGAGCAGCTATGCAATACACAAATGTTTGTGTTGTGCAGTTGGTTAGAATTCTGAGACATGGCATAGTAGTAGTAATAATAATGTATATAATGAAGATTTCGACTTACTCCTAGTAGTAATGAAAAATGTCACTAGAATACTCCTAACTGGTGTTTGTCATTGGAGTTCTGTATTAAGAACAGGTTGGCCTTTCACCAGGCTTAGTGAGCGCTATCAATACCTTTCCCAACTCTTCTAAATGACCTTGTATCTTTCTAGTCTGTAGTGTGATAAAGCATATGGGTAACTTTCTCAGCAGGTAACGTGATTTTTTAATTTGTTGGAGAATTACTGTCTATTAAAGATCGATCTTCATTCTAATAATGAATACATGTTATTGCTTCTTTTTAGAAATTATGAATAGGAAGTAAGTCTGTAATGGCTTTATGCCGACTGCTCCACACGAGCACATTCTCCCAGTGAACATAGGTCCTTCAGTTGTCATGTGATTACTGTGTCCCTACTTTCCTGCTTTATACCAGTCATCTCATTTTTATCCTTCTGCTCCCCACTTCAGTTTTTCCTGTGTATCCCCTCGCCTGCTCACAGTTTAGGAGAGCTTATACCCATTTATCATTAACTTGTTTAATTTCCTTGAAGTTTTGACATCAGAGAATTTATATATAAAATACTATCAAATGGGTATCACATGGAAACCACAGCTTTGGAATCAACAACTCTTCTTGAATAGCAAACAAATGCCTCGAACAGGGTACTGTGATTTGGGTAGGAAATGTTCCCCACACCCCATCTGATCCAAGCTTTCCTGTTTGCATTTGTCATTTCTTCAGCCCTGCATCACCCTAGTCAGTTTTTCCAGACCATGTCTTACAATTTGTGTCATGGGCTTCCTTCCCAAAAATCTTTGTATTCGTCTCTGTCTTCTGTCACTTGTACGGTCCATGCCCTTCTAGATGCTCCTGGCACAGTGTCAGGCTTCCTGTTACTAGGGTGTTTTAGTGCAATAAATTGCCCTCTGCTTCCTTGCAATGGCACACTTAGCTACACTGAAAACATTTCTCAGCCCTCGCTGACTTGTTTGACATCACAGAACGAGTCAGTGAGGTCAGAGTCCAAGCACCACCTCCATGGAACACCTCATCATTTTGATCTTTCTGTTAAATCAAGTCCACAATAATTAAAAAAGATGAATTAGATTAGTGAACTGAAAGTAGTGAGGGGCAAATTTTAGACTTCCTATTAATTTTAATTTCGTAATTACTTGTATTTGTACCTTATCCAAAATTTATAAAAGGAGCTTATTAATCATACTGCCTTACAAGATAATACACGCTTAGTGTTTCCAATTTTATGAAAGTTTTTACGGATGAGGTGAAACTCCTGTTATCAGATTAGATCTAAGTAAAAGAAAATCTAAATATTTGTGGGAGGAGAATGTCAAATGCCTTTAATTAAAATTAATAAATGGTTTGTTTTGAAGACTTAGTCCTTCCATTATCAGCCTAGATAAACAGCGTTTGTATCGACTTGAAGAGTGTGTTCTGCAAGGCTGAAAACAGATTTATTGAGGAGTGTGTTAGGGAAGTTCCGGTTTAATTTCTTATAGTTTTCAGAGGGAGAATACATGGACCCAGAAGGTTAAGTATCATATTTATCTTTTCAGTCTTAAGTAAATGGGGCAGATACTCCTCTGTAACTGCTGTGAGATTTATGTCACTTTTCTGTGTTCTTATTGCTGGTGTCATGGAGTTTTTTTTTTTTCTTCTTCTTCACCATACACTGTGTTTCCAACTTAATTAGGTATAAATATCTGAAGAGGTTTTAATTTTTCTAAAGAAACAGTTTTAAGGTCTTAATGGAGACATCCAAGTTGAATTGCCCAAGCATAACCCTAACTGCCCTATACTGTGGGACATACAATTCCACCAGCTTCAAGTAATTACTGTTCTCAAACAAAAATACAACATTATTCAGGTGAAAATATTTTTGTAACACCTGTATGAGATGCTTGTGTGTCTCTTGCAGAAATCACCATTTTTTTTTTTTAAGATTCTGTTTCTTTAGTCAATTCAGGGTAAATGATTTATAGAACTCCAGAAAAAATATTTGCTACCAGGTATGTGGGATCTGTACAAGGAAATATGATTTGTGCTTATCAGATTTCCCAAGACTTTCCCCCCTTTCTAATCTAACTAGAATTGGAAGGGTGGTTTGAAATATTTGCACTACAAGGAAAAAAGAGAACCATTTGATGAGAAAAATGAATAAAAGATTTCTGTGGGTGTGGAGAATGAAGAAGTTTCTAAAAATAGTAAAATGAAAATGATAAAATTTTTGCAAGATATAAAATCTACCTTCAAATGACTAAGAAGTTGGGGGCCAAAGAACCTTTGAATTAGAGAATTTAGGTCTGTTTTTGTTTGATTGTTTGTTTGTTTGTTGTTGTTTTGAGTCTTTGTTTATTTGTTTTTTTTGCTTTCTTTTTGCTTTGTTTTGTTTTGTGTTTATGTTTTTTGAAACAGGGTTTCTTTGTATAGCCTTGGCTGTCCTGAAACTTAGTGTGTAGGCTGACCTCAAACCCACAGAGATCCCAGTTTCCCAAATGCTGGATTAAAGACATGTGCCACTGCCTCGGGGCAAGAGTTCCCTTTTAGGACAAAGATAATTGCAGGATAAGTGGCCCTTAACTGCATTAATAACATTAATTGTTTCATGGAAGTGCAGCCCTCATCATTAAATGCCCCACTTCCTAAAACTAGTGTTTAAATGTTAGGAGTGGGCATCCACACTAGAGCCACATCTAGTGTGAAAACCCAAGCAGAGTCTTTGAGATACATGAGAACAAACCAACCTGGACGATGCCACTTGAACTGGGAACACATTAATGTTCAAAGGTATTTTTATACACACTGAATTTAGGAAGATAACCATAGACTCCTGGTTTGGGATCAAGTGGCCGGAGTCATCTGAATTCCAAAAGGCGCTGTTGTCAGCATGACCACATGACTATACAAGAAAGAGAATATGCTTGAAAATGAATTTAAATTTACCAGAAGAGAAAGAATAGGGTAAAGAAAACAGACATTCAAACTTATAAAGAAAAAGAAAAACTATTGTGATTTTAGATAGAAAGTACCTACATCTAAACAAATAAACAAACAAACCCACTAGAAATACAGGAATATTGTGAAAATAAAAACTTCCAGAGCTTTTTTACTTTCTAAATAAAATCCTGTGTAACCAATCTAATGTGCAGTTGTCCCATTGTTTTGGGAAAACTGTTTTCTTGCTGTTATTGAATACTTCTGACTCCTCAGACTACAACTTGATTTTTTAATTTTGCTGTTTTGATGTTCTAGGAAAGATACAACATCCTTAAATTTTTAATTTTATTGCAAATATCATTTTATTAAGTTTTTTGTGGGTGATGCTTTTGCTGCAGTGAATAAATTATTTTATTACATCTCTTAAGTAGCAAAATATGAAGAATTCAGTACTGAATAATTTAATATGCCACTGTATTGTAATACAATAAATACAGCATATCTAATTTTTATTCACTTTCTCAGATGTCAGACTATTTGCATCAGTATGAAATTTCAGAAGCTATTTCTTAAATGGTTTAAAAAATTAGTTATCTTAAATTTTTAGTGCCAGCTAAAGTATCTAACACCGAGGTCCAACAGTTATATGTGGGTTGTGGAAGAATTTCTTTCGTATCCATGTGTCTTCCCATGCATGTGTGGAAACTTACCAGACTGAGTTCTCCTCATTCTGTGCTGTACCTGAGTTGATGTTGAGGTTGAGGCTTCAGCATTTTGATTCGCTCATAATGGTGAAAAAGCTGAGTATATATATAGTTGTATATATATGCAAGTGCAGGGAGCTTCACATAACTCTACATCTGCATGTGGCATGGAAGGTTAGACTCCCTAAAACTATCACATGCACTAGTAACATATCCTCATTAATTGAAAATAATTTTCCTTCCTTCATTAAATGAAACACATGGACTAAATCAAAATCCAAGGATGGCTTGGGGGTCTCATCATATGGTGTCATATAGTTTGCATAGATGATCCTGACAAAGAAAAGTGAAAATGAACACTAACATTTCAATCTTAACAGTGAGAACTCACAATACCCTTTATGAAGGAAAAGGCCATCATTTTACAAAAAACAAAAATAAACAAACAAACAAAAGCACAGTTTACAAATCTACTAGAGCCAAATGAAAATACAAAAGTGAAATTAACAAATGAGGAACAGAAGTTTTCACTAAATAAAAAATCTTCGATTATATCCAAAACACTACCTTATTCATAATATGAAAATGTGTATTAAATTTCATAAGAAAGTTGCAAAAATGAAAATAAGGACTGTCTTGTGCTGGTAAGGCTGTCCCACACATGACTGACAGGTGTGTAAATTCTTTTATCAACAAACATTAAGTTGATATTTTCACATTGAACCCACATAAAATTTACAAATATACACATATGTATGGGTGCACACATGTGTGTATGCACGTAAGTACATAATTGGTAACTCTAAACTTTTGATATATATCTATACACACACATAGTGTATCACATATACACCATGAGTTTAGATTTACCGACTCCTTTTGTTCATATACCCCTATCTTGGTATATTCCATATTGGCTGAATAATTGCAAACAGTGTAATTCATGGCAATAGTTTAAAGCAGTAGTGGGCTGTAAAGCATCTACATGGCTATCGTTACCAACTGGTTATTTAAATCTCGATACATTCAATACAACCATGCCCAACCTTGAGAAAGGACCAGATTGCACTGGGTGTTTTTAAGGAGAGTCACCTTCATGATCTATTAGGTGTGAAAGAGCTAAGTGGAGAATAAAACTGCTTGTTCACAATTCTGTATGTGGAAAAGTGAATAATTTAGATGGACACACTCATTCATGTATGTATAGACATGCATACACACATGTGTGTGCGCACACACAGATGTAGAACTGGGTTCTCATTTTGTAATAACACAAAATATCTAGAAAAGTAAGTATGAAAGTACAGTTGATGTATCAGGTAAGCAGTTTGTAGCTATTATCAAGGTGAATGCTGTGAGGAAATCGTGCCCATCAGTCCTGTAACAGCAGAATGGATTTAAGCTCTTAAAGAAAACACAGCTGTGTTTACACCTCTAAATCTAACTCTGGAACTTCTGAAAGGTTACTGCTTCATAAAGCTTTATCTTAATCATTCTTAGATGCCTGTCATGCATCTCATGATATGCATATTTGAGAATGAGGGCATGAATTTCCATATGCATATCTCCGCAGGAAAACCACCACCCTCTGGTGTCTTTTGAAGTTGCCCAGTACTTTTCACAGAAGATATTTTATAATGATGACAATCTGGATTATAATAATTTCCTTGTTATCTTACAGACTTAAAATGATCTTTTCAAAATTTTATAATAGCCTAATTCCATCATTATAAATGTTATCTTCTGAATGTGTCAAACACAGCAATTGAAGTAAAATGTTAATAAGTATGATCTATTTCTGGTTGTGGAATTTCCTTCCTGCATATCTGTTGATCATTTAAAAAAATAATAGATACAACAAACTCATTTTATTTGTATTATAAAACTACAGAGATTGTTTAACATGCTAAAATATGAAATTTTTTAATTCAAACATCATTTACTTCCTATTAAGAAGTAACAGCTTTAGAGACTGGATGGTTGGCTTGGAAGTTAAGAACACTGCTGCTCTGATGGAGGATCCAGGTTCAATTCCCTGTGCCCACTTCAGGTCTTCAGGTGACTCAGAACCCTCTCTCTCTCTCTCTCTCTCTCTCTCTCTCTCTCTCTCTCTCTCTCTCTCTCCAGGACCTGATGAATTCTGCCTTCTGAGTGTAGTCCACACAAACTCTTGCAGCCTCACATGTATACATAAAAATAAAATTAATAAAATTTTAAAATGAACTTTTATCTTTAAACAGAACTATCTCATTTTGATCTGTTTATTCAGGTTTTTATTAGATGAACTCTTTGTGAAATTAATGTAACACTGGAGTGTCTCCTCTGTAACAAGCTACAGAAAAATTTAAGAGACAGTGAATTCTTTTCAAAGATTTAAGGTTGGTTGAGTGGTGGTCTAAACTTAACTGTAGCTTACGGCATAAATCTGTGATACAGTGACAGCAAAAAAATTATGAAGGTTTTAATGTCCTAATCTCTGTTTGCAAAATGTTCACAACACTACATTGGCATAGTGTTGAGAGAAAAATAATTGCTAGTTATCTTAATTTTCTAAAATTTTATTAAATAGTGATTAATATCCAATATTTCTGTCATACTCTTATCAGAAAAGGATTATTAATTTTGTCATAGCAATTAATTATAATTACTTATATTCTATTAACAATGGATTCTGACTTTATAACTTTCAGGACCTCTGAATTTTGATAGAGAACAAGATGGAAAATAGACTGATAAATGTTAATGACATATACTATATGCTTAGTGTTAAATTCCATGACCATAAAGCAAGTTGGGAAGGAGAGAGTTTATTTGACATATATTTCCATATTGCTGCACATCACCAAACGAAATCATGACAGGAACTCAAGCAGGGTAAGAATCTGGAATCAGGAACTGATGCAGAAGCAGTGGAAGGATGCTTCTGATTATCTTTCTCTTCAAGGCTTCTGCAGTCTTCTTTCTTATAGAGCTCAGGACCATCAGCCCTGGGATAGTGCAGTAGAAGGCCACTTGTTTCCTGGTCGCCCAGACTCTTGAAATAATCACATGGAAATTATAGTATTTAAATCACTGATAGTCCATTAGTTCTAAGTTCTAACTTTTACATCTTAATTTAACCCATTTCTATTAATTTGTATATCGCCATGTGGCTGTGGCTTACTGGCAAGCAGCTGGGAAATGAATAAACTGCCTCCTATTATGACAGGATGGCTCTTCCCACAATGGCTGGGCTACCATCATCAATCACTAATTAAGAAGAATTTCTACAGCTTAATCTTATGGAGGGAATTTTCCAATTGAGGCTCCCTCCTTTCAGATAACTCATTTGTGTGTAAAGTTGACATAAGACTAGTCAGCTCAACTGAACCCTTGTCAACTTGACACAAAATCACATCACTGGCAAGCCATAACCTTTCATTTCTTATTCATCACCAATATCTCACATTAAAAACATAAATAACTTTAAAAGTCCCACAGATTTGAACACATGAAAATTTTAGTTTCTCTAAAATATCCAGTTTCTAAAAATCCAAAGTCTTTCAGCTGTGTGATCCTTTGAAAATCAAAATTAAATTAAATACCTTCTTACTTCAAGAGGGAAGAACCAGGGCATAGTCATAATCAAACCAAATCAAAGTCAAACATCAACTGTGAAAATGCAATATTCCATATCAAAGATACTTTCCCTGTCTTTCTGGGTTCCTCCCAGCAGCTTGGAACTGAATCCAGCAGTCAGAAGAGAGGGAGCACATGATTTACTTCAGCATTTATATTATAAGAGATTGATGGAGGTGGGTCTTGTATTAATCTGTTGCTTTCATTGGTTAATTAATAAATAAACTGTCTAGGCCCATTTGATAGACCAACCCTTAGGTGGGTGGAGTAAACAGAACAGAATGCTGGGAGAAAGAAGCCGAGTCAGGGAGTCGCCATGATTCTCCCACTCCAGACAGACGCAGGTTAAGATCTTTCCTAGTAAGCTAGCTCGTGGTACTACACAGAATATTAGAAATGGGTTAGATCAATATGTAAGAGCTAGCCATTAAGAGGCTGGAATTAATGGGCCAGGCAATGATTAAAAGAATATAGTTTCCATGTAATTATTTCGGGTAAAGCTCGCTGGGTGGCGGAAAGCAGCCCCGCCGACACTCCTATTACTACAGAGTGGCGCCCCACATTGGGCGCCAAATGTGGTGACGTAAATGAATGCAGACAGATTATAAAGATATATATAGCTTTAATAAGGAAATAGACTTACAGGACCACAGGTTCCCGCGGAGAACAGGAAAAGCGCAGCAAAAAGGCTGCTGGGATCACGCCCGGCAGATTTATCAGTAAACATTAGCCCAAGGCAAACACACCCCCAATGGGTGGGGCTATATCCCTACAAGAGATCATATCCAAGTGGGCTGGTATCTTTAAGACTATTGGGTAAAGGAGCTACTATAGCACTCAGCCTTCCCCATCAATTACTAATTAAGAAAATACTTCACAACTGGATCTTATTGAAGTATCTTCTTGAAGTTCACTCCTTTTAGATAGATCATTTGTGTGTCAAATTGACATAGACTAGTCAGCACACCAAGTAAACTGATATGCCATACTTTTTTAAAATGTTTATTTTAATTGTACTTAACTATGTGTATGCATTTGTGTGAGTTTATGCTTGTGAGTGTAGGTGTTAGGTGTTTCTTGGCAGGTGATTGTGAACCACAGATGTGAGGGACTTAACTCGTGTCCGCTGAAGGAACAGTATATACTCTTAACCACTTAATCATCTCTCGGGTCCCAATTTAGTCTAACTATTATCTTCTACTCTTTAGCTGCTATCTCAAATACCTTTTGATTTGGTAATACTTCAATCTTTGGATATGGATAATGCACATAGTGGAAGTTGTCAGATATAAGGAAATAGACTTGTAATAATTTTGATCAAAAATAATACTTTTGGAACAGTGAAATAACTCCGCAGTGTTGGTACTCACAGTCAAACGTAAGGACCTCAGTTTAATACTTTGAATGCACACAATGGAAGAAAAAACTAGCTTCTTAAGCTGTTATCTAACCTTTATATTTGCCCTGTGGCACAGAGACAGCCACAATCACACACATGCACACACACACACAAACACACACACACAAGCTGAACAACTATAATAATGATAATACTAGTTTTTTCATCTTATCATTTTACAGAAACTCAACCATCTTAATTTCTATAAATTTGTTAATTTTAGCAGTGCTTGAACAAGAATTTTATCCAGTGGTTTTGAAAATTTTTGCTGGAACGAACTGCCTTTAAAACTTCCAAGACAGCTTTTGTACTGAATGCTGATACAAGAGGCTATGATCAGATTCACATAGGCCCCTAAGTAACTAACAGAAGCAGAATCAAGGGATGCAGAGGGAAGCATTGTGTTCTGCTCCCTCATCCACCAACAGTAGGAAAATATCCAAGGAGAGGGATGGTTTTGTCTGTAAGGTGTATATTCAATTTTCTTCATGAACTTATATTTAAATCTCATTGAAATCATATTGTAATAAGTGTATAAATTTAATAGGTGGGAAGCTGAAATCAGAGAAATTTAGTATCTAAATATCTGTTCAATATCTCCCAGGGGTATATTTAAAGTGCAATTGAATATAGAGCATATTTTTATTTATACTTCAAATAACTGAGCTGTAAAATAACACGGGGAAATATTAGAACAGAAGAAAATAGAATTCATCATTGATTGGATTTTTTGTAATACTTTAAATTCAATCATACCATTCCAAGTGGTATTTAATATCCCTGAGTAAGAAATGTGAAAATTATTATCATGTCATTTCCCCCTAAATTCTGTGTGAATAGGGAAGACTGTATTACAGTACATATATTATGCAAAGTTATGATAAAATTAATCATGTAGTCACTTGGATGTATGTTGTTCTATGAATATTCATTTTATAGTAGTTTTACAATGCAAAGATTTGCCAGTAGGAATATACTACTTGTTTATTTCTCAGCATGAAAATATTGTTAGAATTTGCTTAAAGTTCATTATTCCCCCTTGGAATTGCTGTTTTATTAGAATGCTACTGTTTCCAAGTACCCAGATGGATAATGAATGCACAGCCCAAGCAGTCATTGAGAGCTACATGAAAACTGAAAAAGAGAAGAATTAAAACTTGAAGGCTCTTTCTGAACAACTGCTGATTTATTTGCAAAGCTGGAGAAACGTAGCCTCGACACTTGGTGTCAGAAATGTAACAGTATTCCACAATGATGAAGCTTATTGAGAACTCTAATGATAGTCTAATCTAATAGAGAAAAGACAAAATGTGACCTATTAATAAAATGGTTGGCGAGTTACCGAATGTAGAACAGAGATTATGGTACACTTTGACAAAGTTAGTACTGGGTTCTGAATACTGGCTCATTAATGTTCAAACCTTTTAAATTAACTTAAGACAAGTCTTATAGAATTAACTATTAAAATTTCCTCAATGTTTTTTTTCTTTCTTTCTTTCTTTTTTTTTTTTTACAAAGTCTTGTCCACCAACAGTCATTGCCTCAAAAGAAATGTTTACAAGCTAATAGTAGAAGACAGTTTACACCTCAGGTTTGGTGCTGACCTTCCTCTAACTAGCTCTACAACCAGTTCCTGGTGCACAATCCTAATTATTCTTATTCAATAGAATCCTGGAGTCAGATATTAGGGTAAAAGCTGAAAGATCAAAGAAGTAGATCAGCAGCCACAGAAGAGACTTCTTACCTCTATGAATCCTCAGACCAAATGGGGCAGGGTCTTGTCTCCATGAATCCTTAGACTGAATTCCTGAATACCTGTCTCCTACAGACTTGTATTCCTCTCTCTGCCCAGCCACATCCCTTCCTATCTTCACACCACCTAGTGTTGGGATTAAAGACTCCCAAGAACTGGGACAAAAATTGTTAGCAACCACTGTCTTGCTCTGTTTCTCTTTGAAACTGGATCAATCTAGTGATAACCCAGAGAGGCCTTGAACTCACAGAGTTCCAATGTCCTCTGTCACCCTCCTGAGTGCTGCTAATAAAGGTGTGTGGGACCACTGTCTGGCCTCTATGGCTACTAGTAGCTTGCTCCACATTCTTATCCTCAGGCAAGTTTTATTTATTATAGCACAAACAAAACAAACGAGTGCCTATGAATAAATGGCCTCCCTGCCTCCCACTTCCCTCTTCTGCCAATACACCTTGTCTGGGAAGTGAATTTTGTTAATTAGATGACCAGAAAGCATCAAATTCTTTAAGAAGTCTGTGATTTATGGTGAATGGGCTGGTGAAGGGTCATCAACTAGAGAGACCAGTCCCATTGCCACAACAAACATAAAGGCAATAACTAAAAAGGTTTGAGGTTGCCTTTAGAAATCCAGTTATGTCTGCCTCTTTAGTGATTTATTTTGTTTCTTTTCTATTTTTTAAAGTTAAAATATAATTACATAATTTTCAAGTTTCCTTTTCTCCATCCAACCTTTCCTATGTATCTGACCTTCTTGTTCGCTCTCAAATTCATAGCCTCTGGCTTTATTTTTCTTCAATTATTGCTCTCTTTCTCTCCTCTAAAAATATAAGTACAATCTACTCTGCCTACATAATATAAGGGCTGACCACTTGATTATTAGATAACAAATTGGGAAATGAGTTCCCATGGGAAAGTCTAATTCTCCATGTTACCACATCCCTTATTTGACTGCCATTCTTTGTCTAGGGTTGGTAGACCCATACATTTTTCCTTCCATGTTAACATGTTTGTCTTTGTCTAGATCTTGTGTAGGCAGCAATGTTTATATGTTTTTATAGATATAGCTTCCCCGACAATTCTAGAAGACATAATTTCAAAGCAAACTTCCCATTCCTCTGACTTTTACATCTTTTCATTCTCTCTGCTTTCTCCAAGGTTTTTGCCTTATCTTTTGATATTGCAATGGCCTTTTCATTTTCTCATCAAATCTTGAAAATAGGGACATGGGATTCCCCTTGGGAAGAGCATTCAGTACTTTTTCTTAATTGCAAAACACGAAACACTGTTTTCTTTAATGATTATAATATATGTTTAGCTAGCTTACTAATATGCAGCATCCATTTGACTACGAGAGTTATTAGATGGTAGAGGATGCTCACCTCATAGATCAAGGGAAAGGACACAAGCTACATATACAGTTTTACATGGTTAATTCTCATCAGTCTTTTTATGGAGGACCTTTACATGACTGTGTAATTATCATTCTGTAGGGACTCAGAACTTGGGTGGTTTTGTAATTACCAAATATTTCATTCCAGTTAAAAAAAAAATAGAGCCAAAGGGCTGCTAAGATTATAAAGTATTTTCAGTCCATGCTTGAGGACCCAAGTTGAATCCCCAGTACATAGGTCAAGAGTAGACAGGAGCCGGGCGGTGGTGGCGCACGCCTTTAATCCCAGCACTTGGGAGGCAGAGGCAGGCGGATCTCTGTGAGTTCGAGACCAGCCTGGTCTACAAGAGCTAGTTCCAGGACAGGAACCAAAACCGCAGAGAAACCCTGTCTCGAAAAACCAAAAAAAAAAAAAAAAAAAAAATTAAAAAATTAAAGAGTAGACAGGAAGGTAGAGACAGGGGGATCTCTAACTTTCTGCAAGACATTCAATTAATCTTCAAATGCCTGATCACAGTGAAAGACTGAATCAGAAATGATGGATCAGAAGTTGCCTTTGTCTTTATCTACTCCATTGCTGAGTATTCTTAAACTTTTAATTCTTGAATGTGCAAACTAGTTGTGAGAAGAAATAATTTCAACTAAAGTACACACGTTCATCTAACAGACCTCAGATATGCAGACATGCAACTATAGTGGTAAATAGATGATTAGTACAGGAGGAAGAGAAGGAAAAATGAAGAAACAGGGAGGAGGAGAGTGGGAAGGTGGAAGGGAGGAAGAAAGAAAGAGAAGGTAAGAGGGAAGGACAGAAAGAGAGAAGTAATCTAAGCATAATCTAGATAATATATGAATCTCCTTTTCCATTTGTGGCCCAAAATTTTTTTGTTTGGGAGACTTTTGATGACAAGAGAAGGTTGTTCACTCTCTCTATTCAATATATTTCTTGAGGTCCAAGCTAGAGCAAATAAAACTATTAAGTACTAGATCCCCACTTATTGGTAAGTTTTAAGAAATATATATGCATGTAACAATATTTATATGTACACATAACAATGTATAAATATTTATGTAAATCTGTATTATCTAAAAGCAATTAGTTTAAAAGGGGGACATGAATTTGGAAGAGATCTATGAGGGGCATATGAGATAGTTGAGGGGATAAAAGGGAAGAAAGAAATGATGCAATTATGTTATAATATACTCAAAAAATAAAAGAAATAATAAGTCCTTTACAATAATGCTTACCATGTCTGTCTGATTTGTAAGGGCAATGAGAGAGTCTGTGCAATGTTATTTCCAGTTGTTGCTGTTTTTTTTTTTTTTAAACTATTTTGCTGTTTTCAAACTCTTGTCCTGCTGCTATGTTAACAGTTTGGCTATAAATACATTCTTTTTACTTTAAAGAACAACCTAGAAATTTGATGTTATATTGATTTGAGAATTGATATGAAAAAAATATCTGTTTATCAAGGTATATGTTAACCCTATCAAAATGCACTAAATTATTCTTCTCTTTTTTGGTGAAAAGAGTTGTGCTGTAAAAAAAGAAAAGAAAAGAAAAAAAAAGAGTCCTTTTCTAGCTCTTCAGTGATCTTGGGAACTAAGGACTTTTGAAGTTAATCATATAGAATTAGAGTTATTTATTTAATTGGTTCCAGTCTGCTGCAGTGTTTAACAAGCTTGGATAAATGGGCTAATCTTTCAAAATTAGTCAATTAGTCTGGTTATTTTTAAAATGTGTATCTGTTATAATCAGAGGTTTTCCTAAGCCTCGTGTGTCCAGCATTTTTATACTGGCAGCACATGTTAGTAGTCTTTTGGCTATTTGCCCTGTTAAATATGTTTTGGCTAAAGGAATTCGCAGACTTCATGAAAATTAAGAGTTCTAGAAAATTAAGAGAGCTCTGAGCAAAATAATCTCTTCTTACAGACTAAAAAGGAAACTCAGTTCATATCAAATAAGCATTTCCAAAGTTCAAATGTGTTACCGCAAAAAAATATAAAAGAGTGTAATGACAGCTTCAGAGAGTAGTAGTAGTTGCCGTGGATGAGGGCTAATTTTAGCTATATGCCTATTGATTCAAGAGAAACTGCTTTAAATGGAAGATTTTCTATTTATTTCTTTTTACCAATAATGTTACATTTGAACCTGTTACAATTATTTTATAACTTAAATGAATATGAATGATTCTTTACAGTTAAAGATTTAGTTTTTGTATCACAAAACCTCTATGAAATTAACAAATGAAAATAATAGATAGACTCACACCTTGGGTTAGAAGTAATAATCTAATAAAGATTTCAGTAATGCTGAGACTCCAAAAGCACATGCTCAATGACTTGTGACCTCAGAACTGGCCCTTCAGCTTTTCCTCCATCAGCTGACTTCCTTTGACCTTCTCTGGACAGCACTGGCTCCTGCTCTTTCTTTGTCAACCTTTACCTCACTTTTCTGAGTCTTCTGAAATCATCCACAACTCTGCCTTTCTTTCTCCTAAACACACGGGGGAACTGTTTACAAATAGGTTTACTTCATGCTACTGGGTTCTGATGAGGCTTCAGATGAAGGTGTCTCCTCATTTTGATTCCGTGACACAAATATTACAATGAAATAAGTAAGTGGACTTTTTCCCCCTAAATTGACTGCATTAATTCTCCCAGATAAAAACCACACATCTGCTCCTGGACTCCTTCCAGCAGAGTGCCTTGCAAGATGAAATGTGTTCACATTTAAACAAATATTCAAACCTCTGATAATTCTAATGTGATTGAGTTCAATGAGGGCAAATTTAAATAACAAATGCTTGCCTAATAACCTTGTTAGAGCAAGAATAATTCAGAGGATTTGACTCTGTTTAAGATGACTTAATGAATGAATGAATGAATAAATAAATAAATAAATAAATAAATATTATGTAATTAAAAAAGGAACTACATACTGAATCCTCAGGGTTTTGTCGGGGTTTTTGTTGTTGTTGTTTGTTTGTCTTTTTTGTTGTTGTTGTTAAGGTGGGATTTCATGTATCCAAAGCTGAGAGTTTAAGCTTACCACATATGAGATGACGGCTCTGAACTTTATTCTCTTTGATCCACATTTGAATTGGTTGCTTTGACGCCTATGATTGCAAGGATGTACCATCTTGCTGGGTTTGTGCCAAGCTGATTATTAAACCCAGGATTTCCTGTGTTTGTGGCAAACACTGTCAACTAAGTCACATCCCCAGCCCATAATCTTCATTTTTTACATCACTTTCTTGTTGCACAGGTAAAATTCTATATTTTTCTCTGGAGTACTATGAACGTTACAGCATACTTTATATATTACATCTACTGGTCATGGTTCCAGTCACCCCATTGGTCAGTCTGTGTTCCTGGAGGTCACTGGATTGGCCCTGCTCCAGTGGATGTTGCTGTCTCTGGCCTCCTACCTCAAAGGTTGTTGTTTCACGTGTGGTTTAGTTGGGCAGAGGTCTCTGGTTGGGGATTACTCCCTAGCAACAGCTCCCTTGTACTTGCTCCTGTGGGAGTTGTTGCGTCAGACCTGCTCCAGCGGGAAATCACTGGCTCAAGCTGCTCCTGTGGAAGTCACTGCCTCGCGCCTGTTTCTGTAGATGTCCCTGGCCTAGGCCTGGTCCCGCAGAGGTCTCTGACTCGTATCTACTCCCTTGTACCTGTTTCTGTGGGATACGATGCCTCAGGCCTGCTTCAGTGGAAGTCACTGACTCAGATCTGTTTCCATAGATGTCCCTGGTCCGAGCCCACTCCCGCAGAGGTCCTCTATTTTCTAGTCTTTAATGTACCTTATAACATAGGCATTTACTGAAGTCAGAGCTTTAAATGCCCATCATGTGCCATTCCTGCTATCCTTTCTCTGACTATGGATAAACACATATATCATTTACACCTCGGGTTATTATTAAATTAATAAATGCCTGCTACTCCTTCCTTTCTTCCTCTAAACTAATCTATTTATGCATTTTCTTTTTTTCTTTAAATAACTTTTTTCATTTGTTTTATGTACCAACAAGTTTCCTCTCCCTTCTCTCTTCCTGTCTTCTTGCCTTTGACATCTACCTTCCTCCCCATCTACTTCTCCATCTTCATTCAGAAAGGGACATGCCTCCCGTGGGTTTGCACAAAGCATGGCACATCAAAGAAGGTACCTGAATTGTCCATCTACTGTAAGCAGATTGGTGACTTCCCTAATTGCCATCAGAGTCAGAGGTACTCTATCCAGTAATTGATGGAAGCAGAGGCAGAGATTCACAGATAAGCACATTGTGTTGAGCTCCAAGAGTTTTGCTGAAGAAAGGGGGGGGGAGGGTTGTATGAGTCAGGGGAACCCACAGAGACAGCTGACCTGAGCTCGGGATAGCTCATGGAGGCTGGGCCAACAGTCAGGGAGCCTGAATGGGACTGATTTAGGCTCTCTGTATGTGTGTGACAACCATGTAGCCTGGTCTCTTATTAAAGCTTCTAACAGTGAGAGCAGGAACTCTCTCTGATGCCAGTCTGATTTTGGCCTACTCGCCATGTTGGCTTCCCTGGCCATTTTTCTGGTACCAGGTTTCTCCCTAACCCCAAAATGCAGCCCCCATCATCATTCAGTGACTTTCTATCATTGCAGAGGGAGACTCACCTATTCCCAGATTCTTAGCTGACCAAGCCCTGCCTATTCTCAGCATTATTCCTTGTTCTTCTTTTAGACTGTCAAAACCACTCTCAGGATTTTTAGACAGCTTTCCCTGTGCCTGAAATAATAGTCTTGAAACTCTTTAAATAGCCACTTCCTTTTTTATTCTGCCCTTGTGTTTAAGTATACTAAGTTGTTAATGGCATTTGGGATGGGAAAGTGCAGTCAAACACTGGATTTCTTTTTTTTTTTTTTTTTTTAGATCTTGATTTTGTTTATTCTTTTTATTCTTTTTTAATTAAAATTTCCACCTGCTCCCCATTTCCCTCCCCTCCTCCCAAATATTGCCCCCTCCCCCCAGTCCCCTCCCCCCAGTCCCCTCCCCCTATCCCCACTCCTCTTCTCCTCCCCCCACACCATTCCCCCTCCCTCTCGATATTGAAGAGCAGTCCAAATTCTCTGCCCTGCGGGAAGACGAAGGTCTTCTATCTATGTCCAGGAAGGTGAGCGTCTAAACAGGCCAAGCACCCACAAAGCCAGTTCATGTATTAGGATCGAAACCTAGTGCCATTGTCCTTGGCTTCTCATCAGCCTTCATTGTCCGCCATGCTCAGAGAGTCCAGGTTCAACCCATGCTTATTCAGTCCCAGACCAGCTGGCCTTGGTGGGCTCACAATAAATCAGTTCCACTGTCACAGTGGGTGGGTGCATCCCTCGTGGTCCTGGTTTCCTTGCTCATGTTCTCCCTCCTTCTGCTCCTCATTTGGACCTTAAGAGCTCAGAATGACTTCTCGAATTTTGTGTGCAAATGGATGCTGAGTGCGGTATCCCAGACCCAAAAAGAGGAACATGGGATGTACTCACTCATAATCGGTTTCTAGCCATAAATAAAGGACATTGAGCATATAATTTGTGATCCTAGAGAAGCTAAATAAGAAAGTGAACCCAAAGAAAATCATATAGTCATCCGCCTGGAGAGGGGAAGTAGACAAGATTGCAGGGCAAAAACTGGGAACTTGCGGGTGAGGTGGCAAGGGGCAAAGGGGAAATGGGATGAGAAACATGAGAGGGGGAGGATGGGAGGAGCTCCGGGGATTGGGATGGTTGGGATATAGGAAGGGAGGATACGGGAGCAGCGAAGTATATATCCTAACTAAGAGAGCCATCCTAGGGTTGGCAAGAAACTTGACTCTAGAGGGGTTAGCAGGTGTCCAGGGAGATGTCCCCAGCTGGTACCTTGGGCAACTAAGGAGAGGGAACCTGAAATGACCCTATCCTATACTGATGAATATCTTGCATATCACCTTAGAACCTTCATCTGGCGATGGATCGAGGTAGAGACAGAGTCTCAATTTGGAACAAGCACTGGATTTCAATGTTCCCTGTGAAACTCGGTTTTCTGCAGAGGCCCAGCCTCTTGACATGTCAGGAATACATGGAAATTCAGTGAGATGCTCTCTTCCCTTTTTCCTGAGGATGATACAAGACATAAAGAAAACATGTGGAAAATAAATGGGAGGGAGGGAGAGAGGGGGAGAGAGTGAAGGAGCAAAGACAGGAGAGATGAAGGAAGAAAGGAAATAAGGAAGGAAAGAAATGGCAGAGGATGAAAAGTAGGAAGGGCAAAAAGAAGGAAAGAAAAAAGGAAGCATTTATAGAGCAGAACTATTCTCCACAGGTTTGATGTATATGTTACCAATTCTTGTAAAAAACAAAACAAAACAAAACTCTACTCTATAGAATTGTAGTTACTACAGTACAAATGACCTTTATGGTAGCTGGGTATCAGTCTCAGTGGTTCAGGGCCTTACTACTATATCAGAGATCTTGAGTTTGGTTCTCAGGACCCACATACAAAGGCTCAAAATGACCCATAAGTCCAATTCTGTAGGATCTGAGGCTCTGGCCTCTTTGGCATCTGTGTGCACTCTCTTGTGACATGCATCAATATACACACAATAAAAAATAAAATACTTAAAATATGTAAATGTCTTTCATGGGGCAAGTTGGTTCAATGTGTAAGTGTGCTTGTTGCCGATCATGCCAATCTGAATTTGTCCCCTAGGATCCTCAAGGAGAGAATTGATTTCCACAGTTTGCACTCTGACCTGTAAAAGGTTTTCTGATAAATTCAATAAAATCATATTTAAATTCATATCTCTGAGGATAGTCCTGGTTTATGGTCTTATAAATATCTCTTTCTCTTGAACTTACTTACACTCATGCCTGCCTAATGCTATGGTTTCAGTGTAGCTTTTCTCCCAAATATGCATATGTTTGAAGTTTGGTTTTCCAGGGAATAATGATGAAAGAGGCAGACATTTTTAAGCTGTCGGGGGTGCTTGTCATGTGATTGGGTCCTACTGTCTCTAGAAGTCATTCTAGTACCCCAAGTTAGTTTCTGAGATACGAGTCATTAAAACAGAGTAAGTCTCAACCCTCACTATAATCTTGTGTCACTAAGTAGCTTTCCTTTGTTGAGGGAAATTTCACCATGATGCCATCATCAATGAGGCAACACTGCACAGGTCCCACAGTGGGCATGGCTGTTATGTTGTATTTAGGTCTCTCTAACTGCACTACATAACCTCTTAAACATTGAAAGACTAATCGGGTTTACTCATAAGAACACCAATGCAAATTAAACTCACATAAATATGCAAATTTGCCCATTATATTGTCCTGATGATCTGGAAGCATTTGCTACTCACTGCCTTGGGTGGTAGTACTTTATTATACACTAATTGTAGCTGCACATATTAAGGAAAGTAGGTCTGTTGACTTTAATGAGAGGCAAATAAGCCATAATCTTTGTCCCAGCTTTTCTCACTCTCACCACAAGATCAATTCCAACAGTATCTCTCATACATGTTCAGTATTTTGATTATTTCTAAACATTTAAATAATGAATTATTAACAGCTATCATTTTGTGGTATTAAATATAGATAAGAATATTCAACAGTGGGTGCATTGACTGTAGACCTAAGCAAGCCTCACGGCTGCCACCTTGCTAAGTTGATTCCATACAATACTGAATGTGCATGTGTTCACATCTTTATATGTGGTGCCAGTGTGATTTTTCTGGGCTCCTTTTTGATTTCTGTTCTGTAGTCACTTGATCTAATTCATTTAGCTTCCATAATATGATATATTTATATCCCATGTACACTTTTCCCCTCAGAATTCCTTTTAATGCTACTATTTTAGAATATTCTTCTTCACAAGCTTAAAAAAGAGCAATTTGGTTTGCAAGAATTCCTATTTATAGGGTTATCAAGATATTGTTAAATTCCTAATTAAAGGATATGTTATTCCATGATTCATAGAGTATGTTTATCCAACATTAGGATTTGTTATTCTCCTGTTCAATGAGTCTTTTTTAAAAATGATGTGAAGTATTTCAAAATCTCGTTCACATAATGACTGAATTTATTCCTCATAATCCTATAGGTATATCCACATGAATTTGTGATTTATATACAAGAATACATGCATTTGTGTTGATATATACTTCTAATTAATAAATCTTTATATATTTGTTTATAAAATGTACAATATATGAAACTACATAACATATGTTTACAATTTAATGAATGATTAAACTCTGATAGCCCATATGAGCGTTACCCAAGGGGAAAAGTAATGTAGTACAAGTACAATACAGTAACTTTATATAATGATCTCATCCATGGGACAGATGACTGTGTATGGATGGAAGTTTTCAGTGTTTTGTTATGAGACATGCCTGCATAGATGTTCCCATAGAATATTCACATTCTCATAATACAATCTTCTGATATTAAAATCTAATTATGTAATGTCATCCATATAGGGTATGAACAACTTCAAACTGACAAGGTAATTTGTGATGGTTTTCCACAGTTTTTCCACATTGTGAAAATAAATCCTATTTTAACTGCTGTAGGTCTGTCGGGTTATTTGTTTCCAAACAATATGAGTCTGATATACTCTGAATGAACTCTTTCTCCTTTCCTCAATATTGAACTTCTTCATGACTGTTCTTCTAACTGAGCAAAAGTCTCCTCTTTGAACTATTTTTGACTCCAACCATGGTCTACCTCTCTGTCTCTAATTGTGATGTCTGAATTTCCTGCACAGCATCTTTCGAACTTCCCCATTTGTTTCCCCACACCTTTGGCCAAAGTTTCCATTTCATTCATTATGTTTTTATTGTCTATGTATCTGCTACTGTAGTTCTGCCTGGAAATATCCATCTTTCCCTTAAAACATGAATTGTTGAGCCAAAAATCAAAGCATAACATGCTACCTACAAAAGCTAATTGCTCATATGTACAATTAATATATGTTCCAGGACAAAATGCAGTGTTTCTGACAGACCAGCCAGACAGCTGTACCTCCTGGGGAGCAGTTCCCCACACACTACAAATTCCTTCCACCAAAGTACTGGCAAGTCTAGCCCCTGCCTTGCTTCTGAGATCAAATGACATAGGATATTCTTGGCATATGGCTTTAAACACATTAAGTTTCTAGTATTTAACATTACTAGTTCTTCCTCAAGACTGTTCTTCAGTATATATACACATACACACATACATACATACATACACACACCACACACACACACACACACACACACACATATATATATATATATATATATATTATTTCTCATTCACTGCCCCTTCAGCTATTACTATATCAGCTGTTTTCCTTGACTTCTTCCTTAAAAATAGATATGACGTAATCCTCCTAAATTATTCAAAGGATTGATACTAATAAATAACTATTTTTTTACTAGGGGTTTCTCCCAAATATTGAAAGGCTCTCAATGTATGCAATTTTTGGAATTATAAGACATACTTTTATATTTAATAGAAGAGTTCTTTTATAATTCAAGCATAGATTTCCCTTATATCTTGTGCACACCAAGAAAAGAACTGGGGTTCTTTTAACCAGGATGTTTATTTTGCCCCTAGGATTGTGGGAAAGGTGTCATGTTTAAAGCAAGTGTTTAATTCAAAAGCTCAGAGTTTGTTTTTATGCTTCCTTCTAACATAATAACAATTCTTCAGGGCAATATACTCCAAGTTTTACAATTGTTATAAAGTTTACAGTTGTCACAGGGGTAGGTAAGGTAGACAAGATGATGCTACAGAAGCTTTTCATAGTAACAATTTATATATTTCTCATCTTTAAATAGTGTACTTATGTCTGGGAATGTAACTCCATTGATAGAGTGTTGGTCTAGCTGGTTGAAAACCTTTGTTGAAAGTCCTCCTGATTTCCTAGTGCCACATGGTGACAGGCTCACACTTGTAATCAGAACACAGTGCTAGAGAACATGAATGTATTCCAGCACCCAAAACTGAGGCTCCCATAACTCTAAAGCTTCTGGTCTCCATGAACACTAGCATTGTTCAGACAGAAATAAACAGACTTACAAGTACACATGATTAAAAACAACACAGAATCACAGACATGCATACACTCATGCACATGCATGAATGCATACATACGTAAACACACACATATATCTTTTAAAAAGAAATTTGAGAACCAAATAAATACAGTTTTGTTTTATAGAACTTTGTAAGCCAGTTTATATTCTTAATAATAGATTGACTCTAAAATTTAGCACAAACCAATTATTTTTGAATTTATGTGTAGTAATAAAATACTGTTTGGTATGTAAGTTTCTTTGTCCGTCCATATTTTCCAAAATTGAGACAAAATAAAAGTAATTAATTTCATGGATATAATATTTTTAATTTATGATTATCACTATTTTTTGTTCTCTTCAGTCGCATAGAAATGAGAAATCCCCTAATATACATGTGTGAGACATTTTCACTCATATTTACTAATTTCTCAAGGACAGAAGATCACAACATATCTTGTGATGTAATGACATGGGTTGCAAAATTTTAAAAATTCAGATGTGTTATTATGGTTTTCCATAGTTACTTATTATGTTCACAAATTACATGATTCTACAATAAGGTGTTTAAGTCACACAAAAATCTATTTATTGGCATGATCTCTGAACTCTATTTAGGTGTTGGAGTTACAGCAGTACATACATTAAAGCCCTTTCTTATGGAGATAGTTCCTCCGGAATTCTTCTCTCTCTCTCTCTCTCTCTCTCTCTCTCTCTCTCTCTCTCTCCCTCCCTGTCCTCTCTCTCTCTCTCTCCCTCCCTCTCCCTTCCTCTTTCTCTCTCTCTCTGTATGTAAATATGTTTCTTGTGTGTCAAAATTGCTGTGAAAATGAGAAGCCAGGCAAGCATTATATAGAGAAGTTGGCAGTTGTAACTAGGTGATGGCTTTTGCATCTGATGTCTTAGGATTTTAATCCTCTTTTCCATACTCCACTGTGGTGTTCCTACTTGTACTCAGGATCCTGTTCCGCTGCTTATTCTTCAAGAAAACCTCAACCGATGATGAATTCCAGTATTTTTTATTATGTTCTCACAATGCAAATCATTTTAGGGAACTGAAATGAATTAGTGAATTTTAAATTATTATGGTAATAAAACACACACAATGGCAAATTGTTTTAAGTTCTATGAAGAATTTTCTCCTTAAAATAATGCATTTAAAGCAGGTTCTTGCTATATAGCTTCAAATTTAAAATCCTCTTCCATCACTCTCTTACTAGTGTGTGTCTCTGAGCACAGCTTCCCTTTTATATTTTGATAAGATCTTTAACGGTCTTTGAGAATTTCAAATTCACTATAAAAGTTTAGAAAATAAACTGTCACCCCAGGAACGGTGTTTTGGAGAAAACAAACAAGTATCCAGGACTGAGAGATCATAATTATGCCTTTAATTAGAAGTGAGGTTTGATTTCCCCCCAGCGCCCACCGTTATTGAGGGTTCACAGAAATATAGCTAACCTAGATTTAATTAACAAGAAACAAAGAGGTAGTGACTAATGGGGAGACAGAGTGATAACGTCTGATCCCATTTATCAGTCTTAAGTAGGCATAAAATATTGGGCTATTGATGTCTTCTGCTTACCTAGTATTTTCCAAAAAGGACACGAGGTGTTTTGTTCCAGTGTGAACTCTACTGAAGACTCTGCATTTCCTTCTCTAAAGAATCCTTGCTGTGACATAACAATAACCAACGCTCTGATCTGTCCCCTTAGTAATTTAGTTGCTACTTCATTTCTGTGAATCACAGCCAAGTAATTAATCTTTTACCTAGGAGACAGCATTGCTGATGTTAATAAGGCCCTGGAACTAGAATACATTTATCTAAGAAGAAGCACAAGGAAGACCTATTTTAGGTTGTTACTAAAAGAGGATGTTTTGGCAGGCATGAAGAGAAACAGAGGTTTGATTCAGGGTATGGAATATCTCATTACTGATTAATGGTGGAGTGGGGAAGACACAGAGGGAGCTGGGCTCGAGTCTCAAGAAATACATTTTTAACAAAGATGGAATTAGACTGGGAAAGCTTCCCTCGGCCCTAATGCTCCATGTGCTGTCTTCATGCTGAGAACTCTTGTAGGGGCAGGAGAGGTGGAGACTGGGCAGCACAGCACCCGCCTTTCTAGGATGTGCACTATTCTGTGTGAATGCTTGTGATCATGGTAAAGAATCCTACATATTCCTTGTCATCTTCCTGATTGGTTCCACTAGGGAGAAGAATTTGATGGCCCCTTAGGTTTTAGCTGTCTGGTGCATAGTGATGGGAATGAATTAATTTATTTCTCCTCGTTGGAGGAGGAAGAAATAAGCACAGGGAAAATTCATAGTCAATATGTAAAAGTTAAAAAGGTCCTCAATTATTTTTGAAATGCCAACCTTCAACACACGCAAACCCTTATCATGGGCTAGACATTGGCGGCCTTGGAGCCTCTAATTCTCCTATCTTCTTCATTTTCTTCTAAATACTAATTCAGCGCCTAACCAGAGCTAAATGGAAATGCAAAGCTTATAAAGCAAATTTTTCCAAGTATCTGAGCAATGCTTTCCTCATTACTTACCCTTAGAAATTCTTGCCAGCTGGGCGGTGGTGGCGCACGCCTTTGATCCCAGCACTCGGGAGGCAGAGGCAGGTGGATCTCTGTGAGTTCTAGACCAGCCTGGTCTACAAGGGCTAGTTCCAGGACAGGCTCCAAAACCACAGAGAAACCCTGTCTCGAAAAACCAAAAAAAAAAAAAAAAAAAAAGAAAGAAAGAAATTCTTGCCAAACAGAAACTTGTTCATTTATATACTGTGAGACTTCCTAAGGAATTACTGAATTGTTATATTTTATGTGGAATAAAATTTAAACAGGAATGATTGATATACTTCAGTTTAGGAACCTGCCCTCATTTTTCTTTAATCCTTTTATTTTGCAATCTTTAAAATTACCTTATTTTCTAATATTTTTTTAATATTGGAAAGAGGTAAATTCATCAATTTTTATAGATTACCATTTTTTTTTGTCCATATGTTGCCATGGGCTTTGCTCAAGAACTGGCCCTGGGTTTGCTTTCACAATTTCTCAGTTTGTGTGACCGGTTGAGTGTTAGACAGAAGTCCACCTAGCAGACCCTGCAAGTACTTGCTACACCAACCAGGAAATTCACTAAGCCCCTAAAATACAAGCTCTTTACTTGCCAGGTACTAGAAACTAGTTGATGTTAAACTGATGCAATCTGATACTTCCTACACATCACATTCAAGTTAAAAATTCTGAAGATCCACAAAAGGGCCCTTAAATTCCTCAGCTGTTTTTTAATTCATGTTATCTGAGTTTGTAAGAAATGTGAACGTTACTGTTGTTCAGATGAGAAAATAAATCAATAACGGACACAATTCTATAATGATCATAAATCACAAGAGAAAGTATATGAGCTTCATCTACTCAGACAAGCTGATGTGAAGGGAAGAAAAACAGATAATAGCAAAATTGGTAAACGCTGTTTTAACATAGCAGAATCATGTTACATGGAGCAGTGGTTGGCCCTCTGGTTTTTGAGAGTAACAGATCCAATACCACTGCTCTTAACTTATTCTAGGAAATACATTTTTAAATGAAACACCTAGTTGTATAAACTGAATTTCTCTCATGCTTTCGAGATTTGAGTTGTGATAAAGCCTGCAGTCAATTCCCTTAAATGTAAAGGTATCACAAGTGATGATGCAGTGTGCTGGCTTTATGGAAGGTAGCCTGTTGCTGTGGAAGCCCATGGATGGGATATATATTCCCTATCAAATCTGAAGAAGGCAGACCATGTGGTCAAGGAACATACAGAGGAAATATGTCAGGAAACTTGGGTTATGGTCTCTATATGTGGCTAAAATCTTTATTTTGATACATGAATCTTGACTACTATTCAAATTCCTTTTCAGTAAAAGAAATAGGTCTTTCCCATGGGGAGGGGAAAATTGACTTCAAATCCCAAAGGCAGTACACATTGCATTTACAGGGAGACTCACAATTTTCAAAACTGCCTTTTTCTCTTTCTTGTTAATTGTCCATATGCAAAGTTCAGCAATTCTCCAGGCTGTGATTCTTAGTCATTCTCTGTCAATTAGACCCAGATGGCAAAATTAAAGGCTTTTTCTATCACAGCACAACAGTAATTTCAGTTCATCAAAGATCCTTACCCCATGCCGCTTTTTCACAATTAACATTGAAGTTCCTGTTGGGCAAGTGCTTTAGGAACTGTGACAGGTCCTCTGCAGTGGCAGGTCCATCTTCTTGTCAGAGTTGATGGAGGAAAGAAAAGAAGTCCATGGACATGATAATTACAGAGTGCCTGGGAAGGTGGAAGGTGAGACCTGCAGACAGGAGCGAGATGAAAGGGGCTCTGAGTGCCTGTGAATTTCACTCCTCTCCTGATTGTACTCAGTCTTCAAGCCAAAGAAAGAAAGAAGGGATGGTTCAAAATGCAATAAATAGCAAATAGAGATAGTATTTAGATAACAGAAGCCCTTCATCTGTTCTCTCTCTCTCTTCACTTTCTCATTCTCTCTCTCAAGAAAAAACATACACATGCATTGGGTTTTAGGAAGCAATGGCTTTAGAAATTGACATTTCACATAATCTTTCCGAGTTAATTGTTTCTGGAGTAGAGGAAATGAAAGGGTTCATATTCTATGAAATACATACTTTCATTAATTCACCAGGAGGCCTTATTTCAAATCCACTTAAATTGTAACAACAACTTTTTAATTAGTAATGTTATCTTGGATTTGGAGATGACAGAACAGTGAGCAAAATATTTTATGTTGATTTAATTTACAGCAAAACCAAATGGTTGGATTTATCATTTCAGTGTCAGGAAAAAAAATGAGCCTCAAAGGAATCCAGTGATTGGTGTAAAATATTATGGTTAGTGAGAGACAGAGCAGGGATTTAAAATGTATCTCCTGGCACCAAGTTCAATGTTCTTTTTTTTTTCCTCAAAAAAAAAAAAAAATCTTGAAAAACCCTGTAGAAAAGACATCTTCCTGTGTCTATATTTAATGTTCAGTTCAATAAAGTTAAAAGAGAAGGGACTTTGGCTGTTTACAAGATAAGCAAAATACTATTTAATTTCATATCTTTTATGATTTCAAATCATATTAGCAATGTGGTATGAAAATGTATAAGGTTAAAAAAATGTAGAGGCATTTGCTCAAGATGGCTGCATACATCATAGGAAGAGCATTGCAACAACCTGAAAGCCATGTTATTTATTCTGGAATTAAATTGTATTTGGGGAAAAAAAAAGCCAAAAGCAAAGTTTTTTTGTTCCTTACATTGAGGTCTTACTGTTTAACCCTGGTTGACCTGTGCTATGTGACATTTCCTGGTCAGAGAAGAACTAACATCTGTTCATCCCAGATAGGGAACTAAATACGTACCAAAGTATGGAGTCAACTAAAATCCAACCAGGAGGGATACTAAAAGGAACATGGTGACAGACAGTTGAGTCACCACAATGCCCACGCCAGTATGCATCGTGACCCAGAAAAGCTGCCTCTCTGGATCCGCCTGCAAAAGGTACAGGCTGCTTGGCCATCCAGAGAGTCTCCCTCTGTAGTGTGGAATAGTTCAAACCAGGCAACACAGCTCACAGCAACATGATGTTCACTGTGTTCACAAAGTGTCAGTGAACTTTTGGAAATCTTCCTCAACTTCACAAGCACCTAAATCATAGATCTGGATCATTATACCCAGTTTATAAAACATCTGTGGGATGAAATTTTCAAGTGAACATATATTCCTTTTTAAAAACAGAAAATAAAGAGGTTTTTATTTATTTATTTTTTATTTATTTATTTATTTTTTAATTTTCTTACAGTATTAATCCCAAAGATGGGACGAAGAAAGCCACAGACCCAAATTCTTGTGGCCAAATTAATTTACATTCATTTACTCAGGCTGCCTCTCCCTAAGGCAGGGTTCCAGAGGTCAGCATTGGATGTGAGAAAGAAAAGGTTTTATAGCTCAGGATCAAAGGTTGGTGTCTTTGGTGGGAAAAATAGGTAGGGTTATAGGAGCAGAACTTTAGTTAGAACATCAGCAGAACAAGTTAGTTTCTCCTGAAAAAAAAGACGCGGTTTCAAGGTGAGCGTAACAAGAGAGTTATAGGTGGCCATACGATCTTTTGAAATAAAGGTCGGGCTGCAAGATGGTTATAAACAACTTCTTGAAACAAGGATGTGATTATCATTTCTAGAACACTCAGCAGAGAACCATTTGTAGTTAAATTTACAGATGGGGCATAGCACAATCCTTGAGAAAGAGAGGTTTAATGATAAACAGGTAGGAAGCCACCTAGTCTTTACTATAAGATGGTTTTTAAACCGAAGGTGGATATAGGCTTGTTCTTCAATTCCTGATATCTTCTAAGACTAAAAAACAAAGTTGACTTTTGTTTCTCAAAATGCATTTTTTTTCTAGAATTGGAATTGTGGTGTACCCCTACAATACTAATACTTGAGGGGCTGAGATAAACGAACAACTAGAGTTTGAGGCCAGCTTGTGTTGCATGATGTGCTCAAGTCTATCCTATGCTATACAGTAAGTCTTTTTCTCAAAACAAACAAACAAAACAACAACAGTAACCAACGCAACACCACCAAATAGAAATACCCCAGCCCAGTTAAATAAACTGGGCAAGGAAGCATTCCGTATATATGCATGGTTTTCCCCTTAAAAAAATAAATAATTGCCATGATTTTCTTCTACCATGTATTTTTATCTTATTCCTTCATGGTGCCTGAATATATTTTACTGATTAAGCTGGTTATATTTCTATATTTAGAAAAAGAGTCGCTGAAATTGAGGTGGAACATGGAGGGAATGCATGGGAGTTGTTGGAAAGGGAAAAATGGTGTGATTATATTTTAATTTGATAAATTAAAAATATATGTTCAATTTAAAAATCCCACCTGTAAAGACTCCTCCAGAGTTTTCCCAAACAACCCCACAGCCACCACTAGAGAGCAATTTTTTCAATACAAGAGGCTTTGGAGGACATTTCTCTTTAACCCACAACACTTGTGTAGCAAGTATCCATGGTCATCTCTCTTTTCATGAAATTAGGTTTGTATTTTTTTAGAAGTCAGATACTTTATATATTTCATGAAATCTTCGTCATGGAATGATACATGCACCTCAGTTTATATACAGCAAAACAGAAAGCATCTGCAGAAATAAATTTTACTTAAAAATACTAAGTGACATTTCAAGAATTTATATTAATTTCTGTAGAAATTAGGTATAACTGTGTGTTTTGGCATATTTTAATGTGTAACCCCTACAGGTCAAAAACTAGGTCAGGGTGAAGTGGTGAATTAGCTAAGTGAAAAAATATTACATATTAAATTTTTATATAACATCCCAGTGGAAATTTAAGTTCAAACAGCAAGTTAATGAATACCAGAATGTTTGGATATAACAAGCTGCACCACAGAAGGGCTATTCAAATTGTCTGCCCTAACCTTCCCTTTTGAATAATTCTGTGGACTACTGCATGCTAGTCTCCTTTGAAAGAAATGATTTCTGTGAGCATCAGCATTTTCTTGTCTCATGTAAGGAGCAGTCAACTGAATTATTAGGTGTGTGCACCCTACTCCAGTGGCTATTGGATATGTTTTATAGCTTTTTGTATCCTTAGGAAAAATAGTTTGTAAATCCTAGTGTGTGTACGTGTGTGTGTGTGTGTGTACGTGTGTGTGTGTGTAGAACTTGGTTAGAGTAAGGTTTCTAATACACATGTTTCAATGACTCATCTATAGCACAAAGTTTTAGTTCAGGTCGGTGTCCTTAAGGTAGACTGCCCACTAAAGAAATTTATTACTATGAAATAGTTTTACTAAAAATATGAATAAAGTATATTTTCAAGATAAGTGCATATATATTAAATGAACTAAAATTCTAATATAAAACAAAGGCTACACTTGCATCTACATTTACTAGATTTATTTATGGAAAGTATTTTAAGTAAAGAGGAATTCCTGATGTGTATTAGAATTTTTAGTTTTCCAAATTGGGATAATCATGGTTGACAAGTAAGTTGGAAAATTAGAAGAGCTGAGACAGACAGTTCACACACTGACTACTTTGATAAGGAGGCTATTTAAATGCAGTAAGGCAGAATGCAGAATGTAGACACAGTAAGCAGGATCTGCAGATCAAGAAGCACCCCTGCCCCATTTACTCGAACTGTGACAAGATATTAGAGACCTATAATATCCATAGATATGAAAAAAACCACACAAGGTGCTTCCGCATTACCCACAGGGTAATGCATCAACTTCAATATCGATAGCTATAGCTATATGCAGTAAGTGAGGAAGAAAAGGATTTGAGCATTTTCTTCTGGATTTAATTACTATTCTTGAATTTCCATTGCCTATGCTTTGAGTTTTCTGAAAAGACATCAAATTTACATGTAGCATTTTTTATTTAAAATTAGCAAAGACCATTAAAATCTCAGAACTATTCATCACAGATTTCAAGCTCAGTATTCTTTCTAATGTGTAGAATACATTTCTACTTATGTAAATGCCTGGGAAAGTATCTATTGGTATTTACATACATTTAAGTAGTTATCTACTTACTTAAAGCAGATTTATTTCAAATGCTTATATAAACATATGTAAATTAAACCTATGAAACTGCTACACCTTAGAAAACACAGACTAACTAACGCTTAAACGTTGACCAGTGCAAACTAAAATGTTGTTTCCTATATAAGAATTTAAGATATTTTATTAAAGCAATCCTCACTAAGATTTTAAAGAAAATTATTCAACGCCATAATATGTAAGCACCAAATCTCCATAGGGACTCACTAATGCCAGCAAGTATAAGGAAATGGAAATTTCTATTGATTAGTTGGACATTACAGGCACAATTTGGCAATAAACAGACAATAGTCAAATGGTCATACACTCTTAATCCAGTTTTTCTATCAGGTAAATATTTAAGAGAAACAATAAGAAATAAATCTTTATATGCACAGATATTTATTGGATAGTGAGTACTGACAATGCCAATACCAGGAAGAAATTGAGATAACCACTTATTTTATGAGTATTTGATGAACCATCGTATATGAGTATGATACATTAGTTTGTGGCCATTAAAGAATAAACACCAGTATTGATATTGAGTAGAAACATTATAAATTAATTATTTTCATTATAACTCCTAGAAAATATCATATGTAACTGTCAATGACAAAAAGTATTATAAAAAATAAAACAATTATTTAAAAATTTTTCTATACTTTTCCCTATTAGTCTGTCAATCTCCTGTATATTTAACTTTAAGAAAGAGTGTTCTATAGTAACATTTTATGTTAAGACTCATGTTGTCAACTGATACCAAGTGTCTCTTATTAGTCCAAATACTTCCCAAAGTGCTGACGAATTACTTTGGGAATTCAAATGCCCCTATCAGATACTAAGAAAATACAAGTCAGGTAGACACTGTTAGTCCCCATTAGGTCAATCTTTCCAACAGCATCCAAAGTTGTATTTGGACACATTGTTCTCTTTGCAAGCACAGCAATGCTCATGTTTTGTTTCATGTGACGATAGCAGTCTTTGTAGTATAAGCTATATTGATAGAAATAAAATTGCGAAAATAATAAAATGGATATTTGAGGGACACTTTCAGCATTTTAAACTTAATGACATCACAGGGCTGTGAGAACTTGTGTGGGAGTCAAAATACCAATACTAAGTTCAGAGATTCGAAGACCACAGAGGAGTTTAATTCAGGGACAGAAAAAGTAAAACTTGTGGGTACTTAGTCTTGGAAGCATAGGGGCCACACGCAGAGAATGCACTCACAGACCGATGTAAACCATACTAGCGAACGAAAACACGAAAGACAGGAATGCACCCTTATTGGCTGCGGCTGCACCAGGAATGTGTTTGTGTTTGCATTTATTTATTTATTAGGGAACTTGACCTTGCTCACTAATTAGCACCTAATGGCAGTTTCAGCTGGGACTATGTACAGATCGTTCAAGGAAGTAATTCTAACAGTATTAATTGAGCTCTAAAGAGACTTTCTGAAAAAAAGCACATGAATAATTTTTTGTTAAATTCTCTTTGCGTACTTGGCCACCTGCCTCCTCATTTTGTTGCCTATTTTCACATCCCTGTCACATAGCAGTGCATATATTAACATAGAAGAAGGTGTCTGTAACTCTGACATCGTGTACATTTTTTCTCCCACAAAGTATTTTTTTTTTAGTGCAGATGATTACATCCGTTTTTTTTTTTTTTTTTTTTTTTCAATGCTCAGCATTCCTTCTAAAGTGCAAGGTTTATTTTCACACTTCTGATTGCCAGAGGAACAGGAAAGAGTGTCATGCACACATCAGACATTCAAATCCAGACATTATACAATCACAATGACAGGGATTAATAAAGATTAATTTACTTTCCACTTAAAAAGTCCCAGCACTTCAGCTGCATCATTGTGGGGCTTGTGAGAAGAATAATTATCATTGGAAATTCACCTTTCCATTGTTGTATGGCAGGTTGCTGCTCATGTCGACAATGCTTGAATCAAAATGTTCTGAGAACACTATTTCCATGTTACTGCTACTGCTGCTACATCAGAAGCAAGAGATGCATGCCTCCTCGAGGCAGCCATACTCAGCAGTAGAAATCTTTCTGATTCTCCTTTTCTTCTTCCTTCCTTCCTTCCTTCCTTCCTTCCTTCCTTCCTTCCTTCCTTCCTTCCTTCCTTCCTTCCTTCCTTCCTTCCTTCCTTCCTTCCTTCCTTCCCCCTCTCTCTCCCTCTCTTCCTCCTTTCTTCTTTTCTTCTCTCCTTCCTTCCTCCCTTCCCCTTTATTTTTATTCCTCTTTCTTTTTTTTAGCATTACTTATATTTCAAAAGGAAACATCCAGTTTAAAGAAGTTTCCATGGAGCAATTTCAGGCATTTTTTTATTAAATTATTTAACGAGTAAGTTGAGATTTCACAGGTATAAATGATTAAATTTCTCTTTTCTTTGACCCAGTTTTTATGATTATAAGGAATATCCTAAACCAACTGCCCAGGCTTTTCTCCAAAGGCGCATACCTAAACGAACAATAAGACTATCCACTTCATTTGAGTTCACACTGGACCAGCTACTAATTGTGATCCAGGAAAAAAAATAAATAATCCGTACTGCTTTATAAGGGAAAATAAGAATTATGACTCAATTATTCTTTCTTTACCTTGAAGGCATCACTCTCTTCTGAGCATATTAGTTGAGGATTTGTGACACACCGTTAGCTTCACTCAAAGAATCTACACTCATTGTTAGGAAACAGGGAAAAGGATATCATTATTCTCCAAATGTTATGTATATTAGCATCCAGAAGTATTTTTATATATGATTCAAAAAGGAAATCAAGGGTATAATCTAATATGTAAAAGCAGAAAATATTTGAATAAATATAACAAATGTAGTGAAAGAGCCACAAACTTTAAAATGTTTATAGAAGTTGGAAGAAGTATGAAGATATACAATGCCTTCCCCTGTCTTCACATTATGGGACAATTCACATTGCCAGGTAGTTTAAACTACCCAAAGTAGTCCATTTTTGTAAAAAAAACAAACAAACAAAAAAAAAACGTATGTTTTGTTAACTGGTGCAGATTGCATTATATTACTTTGGTTATTGAGTCCTGTACCAGTAAGAAAGAATAAATCTCCAAATGCCAGAAACAAAAGAAAAAAAAATCTTGAGATCTTGAGGAGTAAATGGAACAAAACTAAAAACCTCACACACTACTTGATTTTATAATATTCTATAAAATCAGAATAACTTGTCCATGGGATTTTCATGAAAACACATGTACCCAAATTAAGCATATTTAAGATACAATAAATAAAACCACACATTCATGGACATTTAATATTTGAAAAGTTACTGCATCAGCAAATGTTCCCATTGTTATGACAACAGATGTAACAATCACCTCAAGGGTTTGTTTCGAATCATAGACTTGGGGTTCCATCTATCATGGCAGGACGTACACTGCAACAGGTGTATGATGTTTGACTGTGCCTCCTAGGGTAACCTGCAAAGGTGGTGAAAGGGGTTTGGAGTCATTGAAAGACGAAAAACGTTGCATCCACAGTCAAGAAGCAACAATGTACTCTTGGTGCTCACCTTACTCCCCTTTTCATTGTGGGACGCCACCCAACAGAAGAGTGCCAACCACGCTGTTAGCATGTCTTCACTCCTAAATTAACCCACTCTAGAATCTCTCTCACAATATGCTCAGGGGTTTGTCTCCCAGTTAAGGATAAATTCCATCAAGCCTGACATTGAAATTAGCCCTCACAGTTGCCACAAACATGAAATGTAGTAAGTAGAATCTCATCTACAAAGAGTCCTGAAAAAATGTTTATCATCATACAGAGGTTAGGAAGTTGGATTCTCATCACACTCCACATTAAAATAAACTCAAAATGAATTAAATATATAAACAGTCACAGTCTTACAAGGAAAAAATGAGAAAAATATTTATTGAAATTGATCTTGGCAATGGTTACTTGGATCTGACAATGAATACACAATAACTGACTACTTAGCCTTACAAACGAGGGAAGATTTCACTTGGAATAATATGGTGAGACATGGAGACATTATATTGAGGGAACTAATAAAAATAAAACACTAATATTGTATGAGTTCACATGCAGACGTTTTGAAAAACCTGAACTTACAGAAGCAAAGAAGGAAGTAATGGTTACTTGGAATGGTATGGTGAGACAAAGAGACATTATAGTGAGGGAGCTAACAAAAATAAATTAATTAAAAATGAATATTGTGTGAGTTCACATGAAAACATTTTTAAGAACTTGAACTTACAGAAGCAGAGAATGAAGATACCTGGGGATTCATAGGAGAAAGTAATGAATGGAAAAGGGGAAATGGTCTCAATTGAACTGGATAAGAGAATTCTGGAGAGATGTTTCTTTGCATGGCAATGATAGTTGTTAATAATTTAGGTTAGAAAATTATTAAGAGAATAACTTCAATTTCATCATCACAAACAGTGTTGTGGGGTAATGGATATGTCAGATCTCATTATACAATCATTTCACAAAGTTTAAACATATAAAAATGCCATGCTGTATACAATAGGCATATGCACTTTTTTTCAACTTTAAGAAAGCTAAGGTATGAATAAACAAATTAAAACAGCAATTAAAAGGAGATATGTTTATCGAGTCCATTTCTTGTGTCAACAATGTTCTTTTTCTTCATCATACTGATATTAGTGTCAACTTTGACAAGGGATACAGTCAAAGGTAAATCTCCATCTTTTATCAGTAGGAGATTTCCATTCCTGTTCCTCCTCAATTCACAGAAACAAAGAAAAAAGCCCATTTTCTGCATTCCATGTCTCTGTCTTGAGTGTTGTTGATATTTTATTCACTGAAATGCCATACCCAGACAGACGGAACTATGTAGACTTTTCGTACTAGAAAATAGGCAGGCAAGAGATATATGTGTACCTCCTAGAATCAGTCATGAAGGTTCAGTTTCATCAGTGATGGACAGAAAAATGCTCATATTTGTATGATGAAAAAAATATGTGGAAAAGGTAGGAAATCACTTCCTATCTGCTGAGAAAAAAAAAAAACATTCTGACCAAAGACAACTGAGGTAAGGAAATGATTTATTTCTGCTGATATAGGTTACAGTCTATCACTGAGAGAAGTCAGGGCAAAACCTCAAGCAATAATTAAAGCAGAATCCATGAAGGAACACTGCTCACTGGCTTGTTCATACCATCTGAAAGTGCTAGCTCAATATATGACCTGAATGACCCTAGTGGGCACAGGTTCCTGTGGTTTGAGAAGAGTAGATTATAACCTACATAAAATGTCATGTTCCTTTTATAAACTATGAGGAAGTAAAGCTGTTCTGTGGTGTAAGCATCTAGACTGACACTTTCTCTCATCTTGCTTAAGATCCTTTAAGTAAAATGAAGGGGTTTGAGTATTCTAAAGGATGTTCAGATTATTGATCCCTGATCAGAGTGCTATCAGAAAGTAAAGCTTCTCCATGGGTCATTGGCATTTTAACTTACAATCTCAGAGCGAGAAAAGGCTAGTTCTCCCTCATTTAAGAAAAGAAAGGGGCGGGAAGAGCGTGTGTTACTGAAACGTCTACAACCCAGAAGTGTACATCACATAAGCAAGAGGAGTAAGTTGCTTTCTTCAACTTCCTTCTAAAAGAACTCTACTGTGATTTCCTGGAGATGTGTACTTTCAACTTTAAAATAAATGACAAAGAAGATTGAGGCTGGGTTGCTAAAATGATCTTAGTTTGTTATTGGTTTGTTTTGTTTGGAAGATATCTCACACTTTAGATCAGGAAGACCTGAACTGTGGTTTTATCCTAGACTGGCCTCAAACTCACAGAAATCCCCTTGTCTCAGACTCTTGAGTCATAGGATTATAATAATAAGAGAACATAACTGACTTTTAACAAAATTCACAGTTTCAGTTTATTTGTTTGTATTGGCTGAGACAGTGTACCATGAAAGGCAAGCTGCCTTGCAACTCAGTATACAGCTGAGCCTGAATGATCTCAAGCTCCAGGCCCAAGCTCTGCCTCACAAGTTTTGAGATTACTGGCATGTACCACAGTGCCCACATCAAATAAGTCGAAAGGGTAAAACATACATGCAGTCACTTTAGAACATGTTATATGAAATGAATCATTTATCTCTGAATTGCCTGGAGCTTGTAGAGTAATCAAGACACGATATTGCTTAAAATTCTTATATTTGAACTAAAAATCTCATGATTTAGAGAATGATTTTCCAATTCATTTGATGTGTGATTTTTATTAAGCTGTTGGAACCTATTTGTACATTGTAGACTGCCTTTTTGTACTGTTTTATGATAAAATTGAAATAATTTTATATATAACTTAAATATCTTAGTGTCTTAAAGTATATTGACTATAAAATCTAAGGTATTGGTAAATTTAGATTATGTTGGAATTAGCATGAATAAAATTTCACATTATAGCTAACTCTATGGGAACTGACAAGTTTCTAGAAAGGATGGAAGAATACCTAAGTATATTTTACAAAACACAGGAATAGACATGTTTGAAATTCTCCTATGTTTCAAGTAATTCCTGTCAAATTCTGCTATAATGGTTGGTGTGTTGCTGTGACTTTTCCCTTTCACATGTTCTACTGTGTCTCCTAGAGCCATCATCTGCCCAAAGAGTGAGCATAGACATCCCTTTTCCCTCACTGCAGGGTTCTCGTGAGAATAGTTCAGTTACCATGTACAGCTGTGTAGAGTAATGCAGTCACTGCATGTCTGGTAAAAGAAAGCAGATGTGTCACACTGGCGTGTTAAGGGCCAGCTCTAATATTTTAGCTTTATTGGATATACCAGTTGTAGGGTTGGATTCCACAGAGGAGAATCAAATTGCTCTCAATATTTGTGTGTCACCAATTACCTCTACCCATGTCCTCCTTTTATGACTTAATTTCTATGGAGTACGCAGAAGAGTGAAATTCTGGGTTGGGTAAATTCTTCTTTTAAAGCTTGAGAGAACATACAGTAGCAAAATGAATACTACAAATTTTACAGGGGTCCCCAAACTTAGATCTGTGTTCTAAATAACAGCAATAAAAGTGCTTGAACCTATTTATTAATGATTTAATACAAATTTATTCATTTGTGTGTATTTTGAATGTGCATAGGCTTATGCATGCTATGATTTTATGTGGAGGTCAGAGGACATATTGTGGGAGTTGGTTCTTCCTTTCTACCATGTGGCTTCTAGGAATGAATCTCTGGCCATCTGTTTGGGAACCCAGTGCATCTACTTGATGAGTCATTATGCCAGCCCTAAACTCTTGAAATCTCACTTTCCAGATATAAAACATAATTTGTTTTCAGAGATCAATATTAATAAATGGAAAACTTAATAGTGTAACTCCAAGAAATCTTGCTTATTTGGAGAAAACTAATAGAGGAAAGACAAAGCCAGATTCCATAATTGGACAGAGTATAGCATAAATATCATATGTTTGGAGCTGTATTCTTATTTTGTCTCTTCAAATCTTGGAACGCACTTCACAAGTCAGATATTCTGTTTCATGTTTCATCATACATTCAACCTATCAAAAGATTGCCTTATTATCTTCAAAATCTGAGCAGTTTGACCACCCAATAATATTTGCCTCCACTAACCTACACCCTATACTTTCAGTATCTGCCAAGATTCCTTGCTGCTTGTGGATATAAGGATTTCAGACAGCAGCAAGATGGACTCAGAAGTGGATCCTGTGCTTGTGTTCTACTCTCTTAAAATAGATCTGTAGTCACCTGTAGGTTCTGCAATATGGGTCTAGATCTTTATCTCCTTCCCCCTCATCCTTCCCCTTTTCACTCTGCTCAGATAGAAGCTTTGATCTTTTCCCTGAGCTTGTACCTCAGCAAGTGTTTGCTTGAACTTGGTTTTCCAATGTTGCATCTAACATTTCCACATGATCACTCCTGTCTCTCAAGATGGATGTTCAACTGATGCTTTACCAAATATGTCTGCAAGACCACCAAATCCAAGATCTCGTGCCCTTGGTAGAGTCCATTGCTGCTGGCTTCCTTATTAAATTATTTTGCCATACAGAAGATGTCTGCACATAATACTCTCTAAAAATCAAAAGCGGGTGTGGTGGTTTGTGTGAAAATAGTCCCATGGACCCAAAGGATGTGATACTATTTTATGTGTATTCTTGTTCTAGTTAGTGTGTCCTTATTGAAGGAAATATGTTATTGGGTTAGACTTTCCAGGCTCAGTGTCACTCTCTCGTCTTGCTGCCTGCTGATACAGGTATAGAACTCTCAGCTCCTTCTCTAGCACCATGTCTGCATGCATGCTACCATGCTTCCCACCATGATGTCAATGAAATAAACCTCTGAACTTTAAGACAGGCCCAATTAAATATTTTTCTTTATAAGATTTACCATGGGTATGGTGTCTCTTCACAGCAATAGAAACCCAAACAAAGACAGAAGTTCATACCAGGGGCTGGGTTTTTCTGTGATAGGCTGGTTTTTGTTTGGAAGAATAAGGAACATTTTGGAAGTTAGGACTAGAATTTGGATCTTAATGGACCATACTAGTGGAACATGGAAGACAGTAGTGCTGATGGTGATTTGAATTGTGGGAGCCTGGTTCATGAGGTTTTAAGGAGAAAAATATTACTATTAAACCTAGAGATCATTCTTGTGATATTTTGGTGAAGAATGTGTTGACTTTTGGCCCTTATCCAAAATAAATCTGCCTGAGGCTAAACTGAAGAGTTATGGATTAGCAGCTTTGGTATAGGACATTCTAAAACAGCCTAGCATTGACTGTGTCATGCGGTTATTAGTGGCCAGTTGTATGCAGATCTATAATGAAAAGTAGTAAACTGAGAAAGAAAAAATACAAAATGTACAGTTTGACGAAAAAGGGGCACTGGGAATTTTAATGGAGCTAAATCCTGTGTTCAAGAGATAAAAATATTGAAGAAAAGTCTGCTGCTTGATGGAATAAAGGGAGTGGTGACCTTAGGGCAAGATCCCCTGCTGTAAATTTTCACCTGTGAAAAAGAATTAAAGGAAGTTTAGGGCCAGGTGTGGTAGTACACACCTTTAATCCCACGTAGGGCAGGCAGATTTCAGAGTTCAAGGCCAGTCTAATCTACCAAGCAAGTTCAAGGACAACCAAGCTCAGGCACTGGAGGAACCTACTGAAACCAAAAAGCTTGGGAAAATGTCTGTAAACAAGGGTGGTGAGGAGCATGTGGCCATTCCACCAAGCAGCAAAACTTGGAAGCTTCAGTGTCATGTTTCTGGTTTTAGAATCAAGGATACAAAAAAAGTAGATATGGAATCTACACAACTGAGGAAAGCACCAAGAATAGGTTTGTTTCAGGGGCTTTTCTGCATGGAACCCTAGAGAGGTCATTGCATGAAGTAGGCAATGGGAAGCCTGGATTGCCTCGGTGACTCCAAGATGTTGTAGATGCCCAAATCATGGGATATTTGCTGAGTAGTGCTGCTAATTGACAGCCCAAAAGAAAGAAGTGTGTTGCAGTCAACAAAGCTGATACAAGTTGGAGATCTGGAGAATGTCTGACCATCAGACATGAAGATAAACTGGTTGGTGTTTGTCCAGCTGGTTTTCAGTCTTGCTTTGGTCCAGAATTTCTTAACTATTCTTCCTTTCTACCCTTTTGGGAGCTTAATGTATATTGTGCACCAATATTTATTAGAATTATATGATCTTAGTTTTTATTTTGATTTTACAGGGGTTTACAGTTACAAGATTATATGAGTCTCAGAAGAAACTTTGAACTTTGGGCTTCAAAATACTGCTAATGCTGTAATTGAGTGTGGGGACATTTGAAGTTGAACTATGATATGGCTACAAGCCTATGGGGGCCAGGGAGTAAATGTGGTAGTTTGAATGAAAAATGGTCCCCTTATGATCATAAGGAGTGGCACTATCAAAAGGTGTTGCATTGTTGGAAGAAGAAAGACATTGGGGTGGGGGGGATGTTTGAGGTTTTAATCAGGACTGCATCTCTTTCTTTTCCTGCTGCATGAATAATGGAGAACACTTAGCTACCTCTTCAGCAACATGTCTGGATGCATGCTCCCATGTATCCCATCAGGATGACAATGCCCTAAGCCTCTGAACTGTAAGCCAGGCCCAATGAAGTGTTTTCCTTTATAAGAGTTGCCATGATCATGAAGTCTCTTCACAGCAATAGAAATCCTAAGAAAAGGGATATATATATATATATATATATATATATATATATATATATATCCCTTTATAATTTATATATATATGTGTGTGTGTGTGTGTGTGTTTTTCCTCTGCTTTATTGCTTCCTTTAAACCTATTTCATAAAATATACCTTTTAAATGCTAAGCAACTTCTTGATAAAATTTGATTAAATGTATTGAAAAAACATAGTCAAATGAATTCTCAATTTGTCAAGTGACAATGATTGATTTTCTGAAAGCTAAAAGCATATTCTTGTATGATATGGTTTTTAGAATGAGGCAAATTCTAAGCAAAGTGATTTTAACCAATTAGAAGACCTCTGTGTCCTTGATTAGTTACATTGTTAACATCAATTTTAGCTTGAAATGTACCTCCTGAGTAATATTTAAGGAGTTGGAAAACAAGAATTTCTTTATCTTCTTAATACACATTTATGGAAAGATTCATTTCTTTTTTTCCAGTTAACATTTTTTCTTACTTATTTAATTGAATTTGTAAGTTACAGAAACTGAACCAGAAAGCGCAGATAATTAGTTTCTTTCTAATCCCCTTGGCATAATTCAAATAACTTGCTTATATCAGCTTTAACTGGTCCAATATCAAGTCTGTAATGTGATATTCATGTGTGCAGCACTGGGTATGTCACCAAATGCTCTCACTTCCTCAAAATTGGGCCATCCTGCTTAGTAACAGTGACTCTCTGCTGATTTAATATTCTTCCTGGTAAGGTATATTTCAGACACTCCTTAGCCACAGTAAGAGGGGTATGGATCATTACATTTTCCTTCCTGTTCCACATTTTCCTGATTTTTCAACGTGATTCAGACCAATGTTCACTGGAACTAAAATAATGAAAGTCAGGATGGGCAAAGTAAGGAAGGGCAATAGGAAGGTTGTTCTAGGTGAGATTGTAGGTGAGGTTTATAATTCTGTACCTAACAACAGTAAAAGTGAATCTCTCTTTTTTTTTTTCAAAAATTGTGTGTCTTTAAGTGATCTCGTGTGTGTGTATGTATGGTGTGTGCATGTGTGTGTGTGGAGTGTGTTTGGTGTGTGTGTGTGTGCATGTGTGTCTGTGTATGAGTGCTTATATATATGCCTACATGTACTTGTGAGTAGAGAGGCTGCAGATAGAACTTGAATGTCTTCCTGTATTTACTTTCTGGCTTGCTTTCTGAGACAGAGATCTCACTGAACCTGGAGCTCACCACTCAGCAAGACGAGCTAGGCAGTGATCTCCAGGGATCCTCCTATCTCTGCCTCCTCAGCATTGGAACTACTAGCGAGCAGCCTTTCTTGACACTACATGAGAATGGGGAATCCACAGAAAATCTTTACGAAATGAACCATTTCTCCAGGTCAACTGGCTTCTCTAACAGGTACCTTGGCAATTCTGTGGAGACTCTCCTTATTCTGGGGTTTTATATATATGACATTGCAAAACCATGGGTTTGCCACCTCTACCCCTCCCAGGCATTCAATCATTGAGCTGCCATTTCTCTTGTGACTCCTCATTCCCAGAAGGATCTATAGACATAACCCAAGATACCACATAATATTCCTTTTTTGAATTGCTGTCCATTGCTCATAGAGGAGGAGGTCAGTTCAATCTCAACATGAGGAAGAAATTTTTGATTACTCTCCAAAGGTACTGTTAAAGTTGTCACCCCCTTTTCTAGTTGTTTTAAAAGGGGAGATTAGGGAGAAATAGAGAAAGAGGAAACTGTTGTCTGGATGTAATGTATGAGAGAAGAATAAATAAATGGATGGATGGATGGATGGATGGATGAATGGATGAATGAATGAATGAATGAATGAATGAATAAATAGTGTTTTATGGTCTCTATTGCTGTGAAGAGAAACCATGGCCATGGCAACACTTACAAAAGAAAAACTTTTAATGAGAGCGGTGTGCAGTTCAGAGGTTCAGTCTGTTATCAGTATAGTGGGACATGGCAGGCAGCATATAGGCAGTCATGGTGCTGTATGTGTAGCTGAGAGTCCTACATCTTGTAGGTAACAGGAAGTCAACTAAAACAGTAGGCAGTACCCTGAGCTTAGGACACCTCCAAGCCTATCCACACAGTGACACACTTCCTCCAACAAGACCATACATTCTCCAACAAAGACACATGTCCTAATATCACCACTACCTATAAGATTATGAGGGCCAGTCACATGCAAAGTACCGCAGATGGAAGCAGTTTTTCTTTCAGTTTTTTTTGTATTTATTTGTTTGTTTTTAAGCCTGCATATGTTTTTAACACACTGTAAACCATTTAGAGGTTTTCTTCGTCTTTGAATCCCTCTTTACTGTATATCTCTCTTTTTCTGACCACATGAGTCTTTATGGAGAGGATTAAAGCCATGGCTCTGACGGCTAGATCCAGCCCATTCCTTAGCTTTCCAGCCTCATGACAGAGCCGCCATTTTTATTGCCACAACTCTGTGGCAGTTCAAGGTCCTTGCCAGCAAGCAAGCTGCAACATTGTTAAGCTCAGTAGTCAGGACCGCCTGCTTGAAAGAGTCAGAGTTTGTCCTGCCAGGATGGCCCAGAAAGCTGGCATTTTAAAACGGCACAACTATTTTCCTGTTGTGGCTGAATACCGAAAAGCATGCGTTCAGCTTTTCATCAACACCGTTTAAGTGTTCATGGCAAGACCTCTTAAAAGAGCTGCAGGGTTTTGCAGCTAAAGCTGAGTCAGGAAGCCCCTCTTAGATGAGAGCACTTGCTTGCCTCTAGCAAGCAGAGCAGATCCAAGAAATTGCTGCTACCAGGAAAACCTGCTTTACTCTATTCTTTCCCAAGCTTTCTCAGGCTTTCTGTGGATGTAGTTATCCACGTGGGCACCATTCTGTAACAATGAGGGCTGGCTTGTCGGGGTTTCTGTCCTCCCACCAGGTCCCACAGCCAGCAAGTCCCAAAGAAAATGACACAGGACTACATAGGTTAGATTGGCCCATTAGCTCAGGCTTCTTATTAGCTCTTGTATCTTATATTAACCCATTATTCTTATCTATGTTAGCCATAGATTGACATGACTGACAGAATACAGACAATTCTCCCACACCACTGGCATAGTAAGTGGCAGTGAACCTAGGCACGTCCTCTCATATTAAGTGTGGTACCTTGTACAGCCTTAATAGGAAGCATTTTTTTTTCAACTGAGGTTTTTCATCCTCAATAAACCTATTTATGCCAATTAAAAAAAAAAAAAGTCAAGAAGATCACTTACCACTTGCAATTTGGTGGTAGTCATTTGTGTGACATTCAAATTTTATTTTAAAAATTAGTTTTGGCAAAGCATTGGCAATGTTCTGTTAGGAGCAGTGAGACCCCAGATCCTGAATTTCTTGTAATCCCCTGATCTGAGTGCCTACAGCTGCTCTGAGCACAAGACCTTCAGGAGTTCCTGATGGCAGGAGAGTGGTTTCTGGTGGGTTTGGCTGGGGCGTGGCTATCTCTATATAATCTGCCCCTGAACACAATAAAGGGGGCATTCTTGGAGAATTCAAGGATGACCCGTGTCACTGTCTCTCTGTCTGTGTGTGTTTGTATATTTTTGACCTCCAGCCCCCTTGCCTGAAGCTCGCGAACTGGGTGCCAGCGCACAGAGCGCAGACACAGGGGAGAGGTGCGCGACAATGTTCAATTGATTATTTTGTGAAATTTTGTGCTAAATATAATAAAATAAATTTCTATAGTCTTCATTGAGTGAATGACTTCAAGAAACCAATACACATAGCCACTTATTACTTTAAATAAGAATATAAATGTTTGACTAGTTTTAAAGGTAGCATCATACACCACTATGTAAATTTTTATTTTACATATATTGATTATTTTTTAATAAATGGTGTATCTGTGATATTTCTATAACTATTACTATTCTATAAAACTATTTTCAAATTTAGAAAACATTACAAATAATACCTTCTGTTGTAGATACAGAAAAATCAAGATAATCAATTGCTTTCTAATTAAAAAGACAATTTTCATTTTTGTAGTTTAGAAGCATTCATTTGTATGCTTTTTACTCCAAACATCTTTTCCTTTTTTTCTCTCACATAATTATACCATAAAAAAGATATTTAGGTATTTTATAGCTTGATACAATTTTTCTTGTTTCACATATCCTTTCTAACACAAGTGATACATTTATTATTGAAGTATAAAGACTCATAAAAGGAGATGTTGTCTCTTCAAATATTTAAGTTTTTTATTCACTAAGTTACACTGTTAAACTAATTAAATAGAAGTTATTTAGAGATTGGGGAGTGCCTCAGTGGGTAATTGTTTTTTTTTTTTTAAAGAAATGCAGCATAAACAAAAGCAACACATCTTTATGTAAATAATTATTCTGTAACACAAACAAATGCAACACATCTTTACATAATTAAACAAATATTCATTAAAAATGAGGCACTATTGTCTCATTACAAAATTTATAAAATAATTTTTAGAAAAGTCTGTAATTTCCAAACTTGAGAATGATGATGCTTTTCTCATTTCTCTTTTTTTATTTCTTTTTTTCTTTTTTTAAAATTTATTAATTTTTTTTCATTAAAAAATTTACACTTCCTCCCCTCCTCCTATTCCACATGGCTCCTCCCCCACTCACTCTCCTCCCTCCCCTTCCCTCCTTAAGAGAGAGCAGGGAACCCTGCCCTGTGGGAAATCCAAGGCCCTCCCCACTACATCCAGGCCTAGGAAGCTTTGCATCCAAATAGACTAGGGTCTCCAAAAGCCCGTAAATGCAGTAGAAACAAGTACCAGTGCCTTTATCAATGGCTTCTCAGTCAGCCCCCATTGTCAACCACATTCAGAGAGTCCAGTTTGATCGCGTGCTCATTCAGTCCTGGTCCAGCTGGATTTGGTGAGCTCCCATTAGATCAGGAACACTGTCTCAGCGGGTGGACCAACCCCCCTTGCGGTCCTGACTTCCTTGCTCATCTTCTCCCTCCTTCTGCTCTTCAACTGGACCTTGGAAGCTCAGTTCGTTGCTCTGATGAGCATCTCATCAGAGCAATGGGTAATTGTTTTTGCTGCAAGATCATAAGTAACTGCATATACCCATGCACTGAGAGCCAGCCTAGCCTCCCACATTTATGTATCTGTCGCTGTCTCTCTCTCTCTCTGTCTCTCTCTGTCTCTCTGTCTCTCTCTCACACACATATATTTAGGAGATTCTTCCAACTTTGCTATTTTTAGTATCCTTGCCATATTATATTGATTTTTGTGTGTTTTCAATTGTAATCAAATGCACAGAGAATAAATTCTTACCTTTTTATGTTTACTTCAGTTTCTGTAAATTAAGATTTCTCAATTGTATTTCTTAGATTCTGGAGGCTGAGAAAGTCTTAGAATCTATGGGTCTTCATAAGCTCATCACTGCCTCAGAACTCTTACTCAGATTTTATTGCTAGACTCCCAGGGAGGTTTGAGACAAACCTCACATATTCCCAACACATTGCCCCTCTAGGAAAAAGCAGAACTTTGAATAACATCAGTGTCTAAATGGAGTCCAAGCAGTGCAGCATGTTCTACTGCAGCTGCATTACCGCCACAAGAAAACATCTACATATTGTTTAACTTCTTTACTTCCCACAAGATCATTGCATAAATTGCATCTCTTTACTGACCAAACTTTTCCTACATTAAATCTTTAAGGCATTTAATTGATAGTAATCTCACTGAAGCATTTAGCATCATCACTATTGCACGAATATTATGACTTATCAGTTCATTTAACACTAATGGTCTCAGGGAAACCTACGATTCTCTTGGAATGATGTAGATTTTCGCATGCCTATTAGTTAACATGTCACTCACTGGTATGAAAATTCTACACAGATGTGCACAGGGCAAGTTATGAGTAAACTTAGTTCAAAAGTATGAAAGTAGGGTAAAACCTTCAGTGAATGTATTAATTTAGAAGTTAGCTGGAAGGAAATTCAGAAAATGGAGTGAGTCAAGTTAAAAAAAAAAAAAAAAGCCCCACAAATGGAGTATCTTGTACAGTTTAGTGAAATAAGAAGCACGAAAATCTTAAGAATGTGTCTCATGTAAAAAATATTCTGTTTGGTGAACGCTGCAACCACTTGAGTAGTCTGTGCCTCCTACAGAATAAATGAAGTATACTCTGTGCTACCTGAATAAATGAAGCATAAATTAACCTGGCTTTCAAATTAGTCATTTTTTTTTGTACGAACAGCTAAGTATCCCCATTGAAAGAATGGTACTCTCTAAAATCACAAATCAAATATGTTTACTCTTTCTTTCTTTCTTTCTTTCTTTCTTTCTTTCTTTCTTTCTTTCTTTCTTCATTCTTTATTTTTAAAGCTGAAGACTGAATCCAGGGCCTTGTGCTTGCTAAGTAAGTGCTCTGCCACTGAGCTAAATCCCCAATGCCTTAATCTATTGTTTTTTAGTCATATATATTTTTATTATTTTTCTTTTCTCTGTAATTATATTGTCAAAGTTTTTTTAAATGAGCAATTTTTAGCAAATAATTACTTTAAGTATCATATACATGCATTTGAGTGATTACGTTTTAACTTGACTTTTATATCACTATTATGGATTTTCTATCCATAAATTTTAATTAATATAATATCCTTTGCCATAAAATGGCATTTAAACCAAATAAGACAATATTACAGTACTAGGTTCATTTTTATGTTTGCGTATGGCTTATAGAAGACAGAAACAGAAGACACATGATAGAGAATTTATTATAGTCATTAGGTATATGGATGATTTGTGCCTGTTTAAATTATTTTCAATAGTTATTCACAAATAGGTTGAATTATTTTATTTTCATTGATTAAAAAGTATTTACATTTCTGCTGAAATCACATATGTCCAGTTTTCATTTTGCCATTTAATACATCCTTTGAAATATATTTTTTCTAAAGTTTTTTCAGTATATGTTGCTTGATGGTTAAAACAGTTCTTACTCATACCAGCAGAGGTAAAACTATTTATCAAAATATTCTAAGCCCATTTAATAATTTCTTGTTGTTTTGGGGAAAAATGCATGATAAAACAGAAGAACAATGTATGAGCCTTGAGCTCTGGGCTTTGGAGTGCTATGCTCAGCATCTAGCTTTTGCTCTGACATAAAGTCATTCACCATCAATATCGCTGACAGTTTTCTCCCAGCAATGGATAGAAAAGTTAATGTGTTTTTGATACCCAACTAAAACTGTCAACAATTTGTGGCAGTATGTGATCAAGCAGCAACCTTGAAGTGATGCTCCCTGGAGAGAATAGAAAGCCCCGTTTCTTATTTTCTACGAGCAGCTTATTTTCTTTGTGTTGGCCCCATATGTCTTGAAATGAGGGTTCCATATGTCTTGATTTAGGTGTGTACTCTCCACTTTGTAGCATTTTTATACCTCATGAGGGAGTATCCAATTTGTAGTCACATGACTTCTCAAGAGCACTGAGGACAGCTATCAAGAGTCATATGCAACAGACTAATTTGACGCAGCCTGAATAAAATATTATATCAAAAAAATTATGAGACCCTGAACCAAATATATGTACTAAGATCTAATGCAAGTGTGGTAAATCTACAATCTAATATTAAATCAATAGATGTCAAATCAGTCTAGATCTGAAATACAGCTTTATTAAAAAAAACTCATCAATAGTTTCATCTTAACATAGTGTGAGGAATTATTGTTTTCAAATCATCAGGATTCAATTTAGTTATCATTTTTAATAAAATTCTTTCAAATTCAATTTAAAACAACAATGTTCTAACTATTATTGTTTGGGTGTTATTACCTTAACTATATTTGTCTTTTTATTTCCATCTTTTCATGTACACAAGAATCATTTGATGCATAAATGTACAATGGCATCTCTCTCCATGTGCCAGAGGAAAGAACAATGTTTAAGAGAGCTGTTTACTCTAAGAATAGTTTCTTTTTTCAAACTTCAATAGTTGAAAATTTATTAATGCAGAAACCCTACCATGAGGGAGTATATGCAAGTTAAATATCCCAAACTCAATGCATAACTTGATCAATGCCATAAAATATTTGTTATTCTGTTAAATCTTTTTAAAATATATTTGAGGCTGTCCTCTTTGAGCACATCATATTTGCCATGATTTTCAGGAGTTTCTTTTATTTCTTTTTTGCTTAGAAAAATGGAAAAGAAGATCATTTCTGATATTTGGATTTCTTTGAAAGGGAAAGCAAGTAGTTATACGTTAAAAAACAAAACAAATCAAAAAACACTACTTCAGTACTTTTATGACACTACTTCAGATTAACCTGAATATGTTGTGGCCATACTTCAGGAGGAATCCCAAATTCATGCATTTGAAATTACATAGAAGTAATTATAAGGTATCTATTATCTGTTAAAGTTTTTAGCCGTAGCAAAGTTTTATAAGTTAGGTGGTTTAACATTTTTAAAGGGACATTGCCTGACACACACAATTCTAGAGATTAGAATCCAAAGAGAAAAACACAGTAGGACTGAGTTCCTTGAGGGTTATGAAGGGGACCCTGACCTAGGTTTCACTCCAAACTAAGGTGGTTTGCTGGCAATCTCTTGAAACTCTAGGCTCCTGTTAATCATTCTCCCATGTTATAAAATGTTTCACTGAGGTCTCCATCTGTGAATGCATATGTTCAGAGTAGTGTATTTTATTTTTAACACTTTGGTCAATTCAACTTAAAGGACTTTACCCATGTAAATCATTCACCATAACCCACATTTCCACAATATATAAAGGAGAATATGTAATTCTTTTTTCAATGTGTTTATTTTTTGTTCCTAAATCCTTATGTATATGATACCTTTTATGGTAAGAACTTTGAAGATGTTTAATTCCAAAGTGTGTGCTAGCTATCTTATGTAAACTTTATACAAGTTAATTTATCTAAGAGGGAGCCTCAATGGGGAAATGACTCTACCGGATTCGTCTGTAGGCAAGTTCTTGTAGCACTTTCTTTATTAATAACTGAGGCAGAAGGCCCAGTGCATTGTAGGAGCTGCCATCACTGGGCAAGCTGTCTTTGGTGCCATGTGAAAGCAGACTAAGAAAGCCAAGAAAAACAAGCCAGTAAACAACATTTCTACATGACCACTGCTAAAATTTCTGTCTCCACGTTCATGATTTGAGATCCATCTATGATCTCTTTCAGTGACAGACTGTAAGGTTTTTTTTTTTTTTTTTTTTTTTTTTTTTTTTTTTACCATGGTTGTGGAAACCCTTTTCTGAGTTCACTAGATAGGGTTGGTGTCATAACAAACAACATTGCATGAGAAAGAAGGAGGCACCAGAGACAACGTGTTGTATCATAGAAGCACTGGCTAGTGAGACAGGGCCACTAGCCAAGAGTGGGAAGTTTATGGCATCTGGAACCATCAAGGAAATTATTTATCGCATGGAACATTCAGGGATTGTAGCCTTGCCTACCTATCCTAATCTTCTGACTTCACATCTGAAAGATAATATTTTCTTGATTTTAATAATTTGGATTTGAGGTGGTTGGTTGCCAAGGTGTTCAGGGGGCACTATTTTCTCTGAGGAAGGACAAGAAAACCACAGGAGGACTCCCTGACTTCACAACCATGGTGGCTCTACCCCATGATGGCTGAAGCTTTATATGTTGTTTAATCTCATCCTTGGCTGAGCTAGTCTAATCTGCAGAATGGTAATGAATATTTGCCAAAAATATGATTTAAAAAATCATATCTATTAGGAATTTGTGATGCTTGAGTGTGATGATACGTTTCAAGTGTTTGGAGTCGAACATAATACAGAGAGCTTATAAAATGCACATGGGGCTAAAATGAGCAAAGAGTAGTCCAGATATTGATATTTTCTGAAGTTTATTCATGGCACTGATATTAAAGAAAGGAAAGAATAGATTGAAAGGCATAGCAGCTTCTGTTCTCTGTCACTCCTTTGCTGCTGATCGAAGTCACTTGAGAACTGAGTAAATTCGACAACAAGGACAATATTTTCTTCACTTCTGAAAGGTTAAACAAAATTTAATACTTGTCTTCCACTGACATGGAGAAATTCCTTCCAGCAGCAGTTCACAGAACAATAAATATTGAGGGCCAAATGGGATTTTTCTTCTGAAGAAAGCACATATATCAATTTTTAGAAATATGTATATGGAATGTATTTCAAAAGGAAAAAGGAACCTTGAAAGTTTTGATTCATCTTTTAATTTTGAAAAAAAAAGAAACATTGGTATGTATTGCTAGTAAATTAAGATGAGTTATTTCAATTTAAGCATGAATTGCAAGCTGGGAAGTGCTGGTACCCGTCTTTAATCCCAGCACTAGGAGGGAGAAGCAGTTGGATTTCTGTGAGTTCAAGGCCAGCCTGGTCTTCAAGAGCTAGTCCCCAAAGTTATACAGAGAAACCCTGTCTCGAAAAACCAATCAACAAATGAATGAATGAATGAATTAATGAATGAATGAATGAATGAATAAATAAACAAGAATGAATTGGAATTCATAAGGAACTTTTAAGATCTAAATATGCCTAGATGTGACTTCAGAGATTCAGATGACTGCGGAGTTCCCATGAAACATCATAGCATTCATACTGGAGCATGGAGAAGTACAAGAATAGGAAACATTATAAGAAAAAATTATAGGATAGAGTTGGCACCAATGTAAAAGCTGGACATAGTTACATATACCTGTCACCTCAGGTTTGTAGGGTAGAGACAGATGGATCCCAGGAACTTGCTTGCTGCACAGCACAGCACAAATGGCAAGTTTCAGGTACAGTGAGAGGCTGTATCTTAAAAAGTATGATGGATTCTTCATGTTTTTCTTAAACCTGTTGAGATCAGTTAGTGCTACATGTGTGTACATGGCTATTGGACCATTTACTGGAGCAGTTTCTCAGAGGCAACATTCCTGAAGAAAGCTTTCTTTTCCACAGCGGCCACCAATTGCCAATATCTCCTTGACTGTGAATAGGATATCAACAGCCCCTCCACCATGAAGGCTACATTTTGTCTGGCTTGATCTCATCCAGGTACTGTGTGAGCACTCACTGCCACTATAACTTCATGTATGCAATGTCACCACCAAGCTGAGGAACACTGTCTACAAATGCCCACTGCCTCTGTCTCTTACATAATATCTGTTCTCTCTTCTGTGATGATCTCTGGGCTTTAGGTTGGGGAGTGTGATATAATTTTGAAATTTAGGACTTTGGAGTAGAAGGAAAGGAAGAATTGATCTGATAAAGAATCTTTAAGCCAGGCGGTGGTGGCGCACGCCTTTAATCCCAGCACTCGGGAGACAGAGGCAGATGGATCTCAGTGAGTTCGAGGCCAACCCGGTTTACAAGAGCTAGTTCCGGGACAGGCACCAAAGCTACAGAGAAACCCTGTCTCGAAAAACCAAAAAAAAAAAAAAAAAAAAAAGAATATTTAAATACATATATGAAATCTTCAAACAATTAAAAAACTAAGGTAGAGAGCATTAGATAACTATTTAATACATTGCTTTGACATGCTCATGAGTTATGCAATCCCTACTATTTACTTCCCATATTGAAGTCTGAGAAGTACATTGATTATTGCCTTTAGTAGAAAGATTGATCATTCTCAGCACACATAGTGCTATGTCGTAAATTCTGTAAAGTCTACCACTACCAATTTGAATTGAATATATTAGCATAGAGCTGGACTAACAGACCCAGAAGTTGCTCATCTCAATTGAACATTTGCATTTACTTCCCAGCTTCTCGATATATCACCTCTTGTCAATCCTTCTTATCTTTTAGGAATTTGACAATTTTAGATTCTACATGTAAGTGAGCTTGAATAATATGTGATTTTCTGGCTTTGACTTATTACATTTAGCATAATGTCATTCACATATATCTACACTATTACAAATGATGTGATTTCATTCTTGTAATGGCTTCACATTATTCAATTGTATACTTTGCTACACTTCAATCCATTGACCTATTGATAGGACTCTTGGATTACTTCCATATGTTGGCATTTTGAATGGTGTAAATGAGCATAGAGTGAAATATCTTTGCAAGATATGTATTCATTTTCCTTTTTTAACATAAAAGAATGGAGATGCTTGAATTATGTGGTAGTGTGATTTTTAATTTTGTGTGGGAACATAGATTTTTTTTAAAAGTAAGGAAATGATTTCTGTAGTGGTTAAAGCATAGTTTGCCAATTTTGTTTTCCAAGAGTTGACAAAATATTCCTGATGTTGATTCACATATAATTTTCAAAGATTTGATAATGATTGATTCATATGATGATGAAAAGCACATTAGAAATGTCAGACAGAGATGATCAGATATAAAATTGATCATGAAATGGTTTGGTTAGATTTTAGAAGTGGTATATTTCCCTAAACCATATAACATAGATTATATGTGGTTTATTATATAAAATTTGTATTGTATTTCATCTATACTCTTTTGACAGAAGATTGCATTTACCTATTCCAAACATGTAGAAAATGTATCAGAAATGTTGGTGTGCTTCATAGAATGTAAATTATATGTAAGAAAGTTTTTATGTTAAAATGTTATTATGTACAATATTTTATACTTTTTGCTTAAAATACGTATCTATTTATTTTAAACAAACCATTGAGATAATTTTGTTCTTCATTTTCATAAACTCTGAATCTTATAACATAATCACTCGGCATTTAACGAAGATCTGTTATTCTCTGTTTGTAAAATTTCAGTGTGTCTGGCTTTATGTTGAGGTCTGCGAAGTATTATTGGATTCATTGGCATAGAAGACCACTTACTAAATATAACCCCAGTAGCACAGACACTGAGAGGAACAATTAATAAATGGGACCTCCTGAAACTGAAAAGCTTCTGTAAAGCAAAGGACATGGTCAACAAGACAAAATGACAGCCTGCAGAATGGGACGAGATCTTCATGAATCCCACATCAGAGGCCTATCTCCAAAATATACAAAGAACTAAAGAAATTGGTCATCAAAAGAACAAATAATCCAATAAAAAGTGGAGTACAGACCTAAACAGAATTCTCAACAGAGGAATCTAAAATGGCTGTAAGACACTTAAGGAAATGCTCAACATCCTTATTCATCAGAGAAATGCAAATCTAAACAACTCTGAGATTCCATCTTACACCTGTAAGAATGGCCATGATGAAAACACTGATGGCAACTTGCTGGAGAGAATGTGGGGTAAAGGGAACACTCCTGCATTGCTGGTGGGAGTGCAAGTTGGTACAGCCCCTTTGGATATCAGTATGTTGATTTCTCAGAAAATTACACAACAACCTTCCTTAAGACCTGGCAATACCTCTTTTGGGTATATACCCAAAGTTTGCTCAATTGTACTACAAGGACATGTGCTCAGTTATGTTCATGGCAGCATTGTTTGTCTTAGCCAGAACCTGAAAACAACCCAAATGCCTCTCGACCAAAAAAATGGATAAGGAAAATGTGGTACATTTGCACAATGAAGTACTACACAGCAGAAAAAAATAATGACATTTTGAAATTTGCAGGCAAATGGATGGGTCTAGAAAATACTGAGTGAGGTATACCAGATACAGAAAGACAATTATCACATGTACTCACTCATAAATGGTTTTTGAACATAAAGCAAAGAAAACCAGCCTACAAATCACAATCCCAGAGAACCTAGTCAACAATGAGGACCTTAAGAGAGACATACAAGGATCTAATCTACATGGGAAGTAGAAAAAGACAAGATCTTCTGAGTAAATTGGGAGCATGGGGACCATGGGAGAAAGTTGAAGGGGAGGGGAGCAGAAAAAAATGTATACCTCATAAAAGACAATAAAAAAGTAAAAAAAAAAAAAGGTTCAAAAATAAAAATGTATTTTCTGTTGATATGGAGTTCATAATTTTACTGACAGAGACCGAGTCATCTCTCTTAAATTGCACCTGCTCTCTGGAAATTGACAGATATGAAGTTAAAAGTAAAACAATTTAAACATTTAGATGTATGAAATAAATAATGACCTTTTTATTATAGTGAATGCAAATGTGCATGGATGTGCATGCATGTACATACACATTTTTATATGATCAACTTATTTTATATTTGGTAATTTATTGTTATGATTGATAGGTTGTTTTTATCCTCTTGCAGTAATAAATTTGTATTTATTTTTGCTTCTTTCATTTGGTGTAAATTACCTTCATTATAAAAACTTTAATCTGAAAAAGTAGAATCATAAGAACTGCACCTCTATTTATAAATATATGATAAATATTGACATTTAACAAGCAAAGAAAAATTCTTAATATTGAAAAATTTATAATATGAATAAAGCTCAAATTGAATGTACAACATGATTTAATAATATGGTCAATCAAAAATTTACTCGTTTGGGGCTGGAGAGATGGCTCAGAGGTTAAGAGCACTGTCTGCTCTTCCAGAGATCATGAGTTCAATTCCCAGCAACCACATGGTGGCTCACAACCATCTATAATGGGATCTGTCGCCCTCTTCTGGCCTGCAGACACACATGCAAACAGAATACTGTATACATAATAAATAAAATCTTAAAAAAAAAAAAATTTACTCGTTTGCAACTCTTTGATTATGGATTACATGTAACCTCTATGGTACAAAATACTTAAAACCAATTATTCTTATTACCTTTGAGTTTCTATATTAATTTTGCATTTTATGATGTCATGAAACATTATAAAATTTAAATTTATATTTCAATTTATAAAAATTTTCATTGTTGATCATGAATGGTCTTATTTTAAGATTATAAATTGTCATAATTAATTTTCAAAAATTTTCTGATCTACACTTTAAATTGTCTTCGCTTTACCTTTTCCTTGGGGTCTGTATAGGACAAGGACAACATAATTGGACTGGGAATTTAAAATCCCCAGTTGGTACCTTTAAGTTTCTTATTTGTAGGTGCCCTTGGAAGCATTCCTTACACTGAAGAGATTGAATTTAAAACTGAAGATAGATTCCTTTCTACATCTCACTAATTCTCTAATGTCGAATGTACTTCTTTAGACCATGTTAATGAAGATATGTAGTATGGCCTTTCTTTGACCATTCTAAATTGAAATAATGTAAACAACAAATATATTAAATCACATTCTATTGATAACTACTAGTAATGTCTTCTTAAAATTTTTCTATTGTGTGTGCTCTTGTAAATCCAAAAAATGACCATAAAGTCAAAGGTTCTCCATCCGTTTTGTCTCCATCATGTCTTCAGCACCTAGAACCACATTTAATACTTTATATAAGTTCTACAACTATTGTTGAGAAGGAAATGAAGTATTGCAGGCCTCATTTCTTTCAAACTTATTTTTAAAAAATTCTTTGTTTCTAATGTTCTACACAATGCTGTCTTGTGAGAGCCTTCCCTGTCTTGCTCTGCAGAACCTACCTGCAATGTGTTTGTGTTGTACTACACAACACTGTGTTCAAGGGAACACTTCCTGTCTTGTTTCTGCAGAACTGACTTACAAAGAATGAACATCATGAGTTCAGATCCTCAGTTCTCAGTCACCATGCTGCCAAATGCAAAATTCAGATAACCTAGTAGAAATGCCCCCCAAAAGAGAATCAGCACTTTGGTTCAAGAATCTGAAAAGTCACTGTCAAGGCATTTTAAGACTAGTGTTCTTAGGCCTCTGTATACTGTGTTTCTTCAGTTTCCATGGGTGGTTATGCATCTAGTCTACCCTGCCTTTGCTCCTAGGTATCACCATAGACTCCAGAGGGACCAGAATATTGCAGATCTCTGAACATTTCACATTATAGCCATTGAAAAGCAGACTGGTGTTTTCTATAGTCTAGGAAATGAAGTTGGGTTAGGGAGAATGATGAAGGGTAATAAGTATTTAAATGTCCAACTAGGAAGTTATAAAGATGGGCAACAAACTTCTTTACCCATTGAGTCATCTTACCAAGACAAATAAGAGTGACTGTTAAAATATCACTCTTGTTCCACTTTGCAAATAAGGATTTTTGCCTTTCCATGATATTATAGTAAGAGAGTGATAACCCCAAGTTAGCAGTTAGCTTTTATTTTTTTCCAAAAATTACTCATTTAGAAAACTCTGTAAATCAGCCAGTCTTTCATTTCCTTGCAGATTATTCAAAATGTTTCTTTCCAACAAAATTATTTTGTTCACTTGGGTTTATAGCCCTTTTCTCGGGAGAGTAGACTTCTTCACTGAAAAGAATTGGTCTTTATCAAAACACTGCTTCTTAGGAATCCTGGCCCAGCACCCTGCTCATTGTAAATTCATGTTAAAGTCCTCTCTACAGTTCTGACCAATTCCACTCAGCGACCTTGACAGACTGATTCATATTTAAAGAAACTCACTTCTTACATTCCTGTTTTGAGACATGACAATTGACCCCTTCAAAGGGATACTTTCCTGTACACCTGAAAAGGAAACACAGTTTTCGTGATCATTGGATATTCTATGAGTATTCTGACCAAACCAAACCAAACAAAACAAAATATTAGTTTAAAGCTTTTATTACACTGTGGGCAAGGGATAACAAGTAGATCGGTAGCAATTGTATTCTAGATTTCTTCTACAGGGAAAAAAAGCGGATCCCTGATGCTCAGAGCTCTGGATCATTTAGACTCCTCAAGTCACAGCTTTCCCTTCCACCACATAATGAGATAGATGAAGGTGATTTTAAAAAAGTCCTTGTGTAAAAGCCTACTTAGCATCTGCCTTTAAGAATTCATAGGAGGAAGGATATCAAACATAAAAGCATTTACTCTCGTACTTGCCTAAACCATTTTTAAAAGATTGCAGGATATTTTAATCACATGCTCTATTAGTTAATTGATTTAAATGCAGCCATCAAAATATTATTTCTAAGCAAGAAAAAGTGCTATGAAAAAAACTTCCAATGGTATTTTCTTCAAAGTGGGAGCTCATTTATTTTCCAAAAATTAAATTGAATTCTCTCCTTGAAAGCACTGAATCCATTTGACACAAAATGAATTAGGTTTGAGTGGGAGCCAAACCTAGCAGGGTATTTTTGCTCCTCTTTGCTGTTTAAACTGTTGAACACTTGACCTAATGTGCAATGTTATTACATGTACAATATTAATACATGTAAAAACTTTACTATAAAACAAAACAACTTCAGTATTTGTTGCATTATTTCATTGTGTCTATGTGTGTTATGTGTCTGTGTGTGTGTGTACAGTACTCATGTAGAATTCACAAGACCACTTGTGGAAGGCAGTTCACTCTTTCTACCTTGTGGGTCCAAGAGAGTGAACTTGGGTTGTCAGACTTTGTACAAGCATGGCTGCATACTAAGCCACCTTGTTGTCCGTGTGTATAGAAACTATATGTATATATACATATGTATGTGTCCATGAATGTATATATAATGTGTAATGATGTATATGTATATATAAATGTATAATGTTTGTGTGTATATGTATGTTCATATATATGCTGAAACCTGACAAACCAGAGAATCTGAATTCCCTCCCAAGAACCCACAAGGTTAAAGGAGACTATGAACTTTCCCTATTGTCCTCTGACCTTGCATGCCCAATGGCACGTATAATCCCTATCTGCACTTAGAGTCATGTATCTCTCTCTCTCTTTCTCTAACTCACACATGATAATAATAATAATAATAATAATAATAAATAATAATAATAATACATATTTTTAAAATTTAAACTGCTTTTGCTTATTAGGAATGTGGGGGGGCATTTCAGGACCCACACCTGGAGATCAGGATAAAAACTTGTGTGTGTGTCTTGTGCATTCAGAGCTGAGAATAGGGCAGTGAATTCCTTCAAACTGGAGTTGTTACTCCACATAGGGTTTGGTTGGGGTTCGTTTCCTCTGCCAGTTAAATGATTTTAAAGCAGGAAAAAAATCATGAGCACTACAGGTAGCAGTGGAGAAATCTCAGCATAGAAAACAGCAGCAGACAGCATCAATAGTTGAAAGAAAAGAGTAGATTAAGGGTGAGGAAACACATACAGTGGACACACAGCAAAAGACCCTCCGCAAAACAGAGCAGGGATTCAGGAGATTAAGCCCAGCATCTCCTTGTGGGTTTCAGTTTTTAAGGTCTTCTTCCCCTAATTTAGGGGTTGTCCCTTTGAAGAAAGACAGGTTAGGCTATTGACTCACAACTGTAAACAACTCACAACTGTAAACAAGTTCTGACTCAGTCTGTAACTTGCTGAGCCAGTCCATCAGCATGAGAAAGGGGCCTTTGTTTAAAGTTGCGAGGTTTCTGTCTCAGGTTGAAGTGGATTGATTGGTCATATGGAAAAGAAAATGCAGAATGGATTGTGGAGATAAATGCTCTACTGGGTTTTACAAGATATTACACTTGGAGAATGCTGGATGCAATAGTTTGAAGAAATGTCTCCCTCAGACTCATAATTTTGAACTCTTTGTTCATAACTGGTAGATTAAGTTAGGAGGCACAGCTGGTAGCCAGGGATGATGTGGATAGAGACCAATGTTTGAAGGTTCCAGCCCAGACAGGTTGAAGATGGCTTCTCTTTGTCCTAACCAAGTTAAAGAGAAGAGTCAGTTTCCAACCTCCACTACTTACACTGAGCCACTCCAGCTACCAGGCAGGCCTTCCTCTGTGACGCAGTCTCTATGTTGCCGTGATGAAACAGTCCAATGCAAAGCAACTTGAGAGAGGAAAAGATGTGTTTGTCTTAGACTCCCAGACCACAGTACATTGTTGAAGGAACTAATGGTAGGAAACCAAGCAAGATCCAATCAAACAAAAACCATGGAGGATTACTGCTTGCTTCTGATTCCTTCCAATATTTGAGCTTAGTTAGCCTTCATATACAGGTCAAAACTATGGCCCAGAGAATAATGTTGCCCTCAGTGAGCTGGGCCCTCCTACTTCAATTAATATTCATGGCAATCCCTCACAGAGTGCCTGCAGGCCAATGGGATATGGGCAATTCCTCAACTGAGACTCCTCTCTAAAATAACTGCAGTCTGCCAAGTTTACAGTTACACCAATCAAGACAAAACTATGGTGTCTGAAGCTCTTTCTGTCGTGCATTTTGTTCCAGTGAAAAGAAATATCACTAATGTAATGAGTTCAAGGTCACATGGTACTGTGTTCTGATAGTTTTTCAAATTCTATGATTCTAAAAACATCCTTGTTAAAGTATTTGTTAAACAAATAATAGGTGTCTAATAAAATATCTTTTGCATGTTATGACTACAGGAATGTAGAATTCAGTATTTTTACCCATAACCAAAAAATCCCCTCAAGCATAGGTCACACTATGGTCTTGATCTATTTGGACTCTGGACTCTGTCTCATTAGTACCTTGTCTACAACTTCATCTTTAGTTACATTGCATCTTTCTGTCGCCCAAGATTTTCAGTGCACAAGAATTGTTTACAAAGTGAAGAGATGTGAAAACAGGCATCTTTGCCCTTGTCTACTCGATTTGGCTATTTCATAAGCTGAATATTCAGGTTATCTTTATTTCCAGCTTTTATTTGACCTAATAGTAATATTGTGTCACCCTGTAATTTAGTGCTTTAGATGAGTTGATATATACAGATTTGAGTGTGTACTTTAGAATGTGTATGCTCACACAATAGAGACAAGGATAGAATTAGGAGTTTGCATCTTTATATGGTGAACATGTCATGAGAGCAGAGCCCTCAAAGGGGGAACTTGACCTTTTCATAAAGGTTTGTTCTGTTCTAAAGCTCTATCACAGGAGAACACAGCATCTTTGTGCTCAGGAGAAAGCAGTATTTTTAACACTGCCTTGAAAGCATACTCTAAACTGTGAATAGACACAAATATTACCAGGAAATTTGTTTTCAACTTTCTATTCTACAGGGGTGTGAAAAATAAACTTATGTTCCTTATAAATTATCCAGGCTCTCGTATTTTGGTACCCTAAAAATCACAGAAAGATTAGAGGTTTTGGTACTGGTATTTCATTTGTATTTTATTTTATTTTATTTTTTTAAAGAAAAAAAAAAGACATTCAGTGTCATGATCAGACTATTACATTTAGCAATCAACAGCATGGGTGAGAAGAGGTCTACAGTAAAACCCTTTGTTGGAATGCTTTACACTTTCCACAGAACAGAAACTAAAATAACCTGTTATACAATTAGTCACAAATACAGTCCTCGAGTTTTTTTGCCCATACACATGAGTATTGTCTAAAACATGTCTTCTTTGTAGCAGCTAGGCCCTGCCACCCCTGTGCTTGGCTGAGTTCACAAATCTGTTGTAACCTGTAGCTTCCCTGTCACTTCTCTGGCTCTCCTCTCCTGCTAATCTTTGTTTCCTGGTTGTAATTAGAACCTCCTGCTACTGCCATAGCTGCTGCTGCTGCTGCTGCTGCTGGAACCACCATAGCCACCTTGATTTCGTGGTTTAGCGAAGTACTGGCCTCCACCACCATAAGGGCCAGAGCTTCTGCCTCCAAAGTTTCCTCCTTTCATTGGTCCAAAATTTGAAGACTGATTGTTGTAATTGCCAAAATCATTGTAGCTTCCACCACCTCCGAAATTGCTTCCATCATTACCAAATCCATTATAGCCATCCCCACTGCCACCATATCCACCACCACCACGGCTGCCACCGAAGCCATCATGACCACTGAAGTTTCCTCCTCGACCAAAATTGTCATTGCTGCCAAAACCACCTCCACGACCACCACCAAAGTTTCCAGAACCACTTCGACCTCTTTGGCTGGACGAAGCACTAGCCATCTCCTGCTTGGATAGGGCTTTTCTTACTTCACAGTTGTGCCCGTTCACAGTATGGTATTTCTGAATAACAATCTTGTCCACACAGTCATGGTCATCAAAGGTGACAAAAGCAAAACCTCTCTTTTTTCCACTGCCTCTGTCAGTCATGATTTCAATCACTTCAATTTTTCCCATACTGCTCAAAATAATCTCTCAGGTGATGTTCTTCCGCGTCTTCTTTAATACCACCAACAAAGATCTTTTTCACGGTTAAGTGGGCACCTGGTCTCTGAGAATCCTCTCTTGACACAGCTCTCTTAGGTTCCACAACTCTTCCATCCACCTTATGGGGCCTTGCATTCATAGCGGCATCCACTTCCTCCACAGTGGCGTACGTAACAAACCCAAAGCCCCGGGATCGTTTGGTGTTTGGATCTCTCATGACCACGCAGTCCGTGAGTGTTCCCCGTTGCTCAAAATGGCTCCTCAGACTCTCGTTGGTTGTTTCGAAGCTCAGCCCTCCAATGAAGAGCTTCTGCAGCTGTTCTGCTCCTTGGGAGACTCTGACTTAGACATGACGGCAGGGAAATGGGAGTCCTCAGCTATGCTTCTTCGGCCGCGTCAATAGGCAGAAAGGCATTTGTATTTTAATACATAAAGCTTTCCTGAAGTTCAGAGAGTAAACCAGCCACACTGATCAGCCTTGCAGACCAGACAGTGGTGACACACTCCTTTGATCCCAGTAGCCACGCTTGTTTGACATAGAAACCGGGTGGTAGTGGTTCAGGCCTTTAATGCCAGCACTAGAGAGGAATATAAATCGGGAGGGGACAGCTCTCACACGCAATCTCATTCTGAGATTTCTGGAGGCAGGATCATCATTTCAGACTATGGTAGAAGTAAGAGCTAGTGGCTGGCTGTTTTGCTTTACTGACCTGCAGAATGGCCATGTCTGTCTCTGGGTTGTTACTAGTTATGCTAAAATTTTCCTTGATTTTTAATTCCTGGCACAACTATGACCTAATAAGTAGGAAAGCAGAGGCCTGCTGAGACAAACACACCCAGCAAAGAGAGAGGATTGCTTAGGAAGTCTTGGGAAAACGCACAGCAAGCACAGATATCATGTATATGCAATAGTGAAGCAAGGCATGGAAATCCTGCATTACACACAAATTTTATTGTTTGTTCATTGGTTAAAATGTAATGATTAAAAGTCTAGTCATTAATGATGATTTGATGCAATCATTCAAAATGCTGGTTTGTTAAGTGGACTCTTAGGTTGTCCTTTCTCTGACAGTCCATTATCTAATTGCTTTGTTCCAAATTATTTGACATTGCCATGAATAAAGATCATATCCAACAGCAAGAATTTGTAAAGTTTTGTTTCTCAGTAGAATTGTTTCAAACACAAAAGTAATCATTATTTTAAATAAAGTTTACCTAAGCACAGCAGAAAAAATGACATGTGTCAAAGTCTGAGATGGTGTCCTTTAGAATGTTTGCGAGGCTATTGCTTTGTGTTTATTACCTTGCTCATTACTATAGCAAAATAACTGACAGAAACATGTTCAAAGGTAAGACATTTCCTTTGGTTCATGTTGAAAGGAAATGATCTTTAAGGGTGGTATAACATGATCATGACTTGGTTTCTGCCTTTGGTGTCAGAAACTTGGAGCAAAGATGATTATATTTGGGGGAATTATGAATAAGATAATACCATGACTGAAGCCAGATATGTTCAAATAAGAGGTGAGTCTCACCTTCAAGTTTTATCCTTAGGGACCTATAACTCCCATTTCCAAAAGGCTCTTCAGTATTCACAAAGATAATCTCTCATTCAGCCCTAGGACACTCTATATGTTTATTGCTTCCCATCCATGATTTAAAAGATTCTTTCCCATTCCCAACAACTATCATTAAAATCCTAATCCATGAAAGAATGGGAAAATTCTTTCCTTTTTCCAATTTAATTTTAGGCAGACATAAAAACATTAGAACTGTCCAAGACTAATGTATGGGTCATGTATCTCCCATAGGCCTGCAAATTGGCTTTATTACTATAAATAAACAGACTCTTCTAAATTAACAAAAGATGTGGAATCGTGTGTGCTTATTTGTTTTTACCATATTCATAAGTAATTCTATTTTTTTAATGCATCCAATTTGAGAAGGACCTCCATAATTGACACCTGTTAATCAACTTAGAGTTAATAGAACAGCAAAGGCAGAAAGGGACATTTTTCAGGCTCAGTTAATTTTGTTTGGATTCCTGTCCAAGGGGATAATTAGAAAGAAAAACTAAACTCTAACAATGATTAAAAGAAGATTTCTTGTTAAACAGCTTTAAGGAAAAGTTGGAAATATTCCTGAAAAGGCTTAAGGCTAAAAAATAGTCAAATCTTTAAAATTATGATAGAAAGATTTCCATAATTTAAAATCACATTGAAAATATGGGCACAATTTGTGCTTGGCACCAAGTTTCATACATCACTAGCTGCCTGCCTGTTGAATACTTGGCCTTCACAAAGCAATCCTCAATGTGTATCCTGTAAGCACTGGCAAGTGGGAACTACAATTATTGGGTGGTTATTTGCAATGCAAATACCAGATCCCAACTCAAAGCTGCTTGGCTCTGGCAGATGCCAAGCAGGTGAGTTTTGGACCCTCCACATATAGCATAGCCAACAGTAATTTCACAGTTTTTTTCTGAACATATTAATTCTCCCTCTGTCATTTGTCATGATTAGCCCTGACAGAGAAGGTAGTTCTAGAGATACTCTACAATTGAATCAGACAGCAGCATTCCTTCTTTAGGAGGTAACTTTCCAAGAACAAATCTATCAAATAAAAAATAACCAATATTATGTCATTTAAGCACATTTTATTTTTAAAAAATATGCTTTGTATACTATCCCTCTATGGCCTTCTTTGATCTAGCATTTGAGCATTACTTTCCTGCATTATGTGACTTACTGTTCAAAGTATACTATGATCTTTCCCCATTAGTATTTATCTGATCAATCTGCATGTGATATGGTTAACAGTATGTACACATTTCTATATCTGTATATATGTATCACAAACATTTTTTCAGTAAATTATGAATTTCTTAAGCATTTTAGATTGATAGTATTTGTATGTTTTGCATTGATGAATACCTGTGTAGCTAAAAATTGATGATGCCAGAGGAAAGTAATAGAGATGTTATGGGAATAACAAAATACAAGGAACACAGCAAGGCAAATGTCCATGGAATTATTTAAGCTCTAATGTGTTTAGAGAAGGGAGCTCTCCCTTCTTGAGGTAACAAGATTTCTTGGCATTTCATTTTCAGCAGCAAAGGATTCCTATATTCCATAAGTAAATAATGCACAATGGTCTCCTAACTTACCAGGTAACAATGCAATTATAACATCAAGTATCACGTCTCTTAAGGGATGGATTTGGGTTTCCTCTGACATCAATCTTATGCCTTAACCTCTTAATTGTTTGTCACGTTGTGAAAGGTCTCACATTGCCAACTTCAATTCAATCTCACATCTAATGTGAAAAATAGCATACATCCCAGAGTGATTTTGCTTGTTTCTTTTGAAATAAAATAATCTCTTATGCACAACTACAGAACTGAACTGATAAAATGGGGTGGTGGTTAGTAATATAATTTACACACACACACATATAAACACACACATATAATAATAACCTTAGATATGATATAAATATATAGTTAGTAATATGTTACATCAATATATAATGAAAAAAGCATTGTATGTATATATTCAGGAGTGTTTATTGGAAGATGAACCAACATTTATTAAAGGAATCATACTCTTCTCTTCCTCTTCTTACTCCACTTCTCTTCCTCTCTCTCTCTCTCTCTCTGCTTTTAGATGTTGATATCAGTTATCTTCCACAATTTTTTTACACCTGTCAGTGACCTGGAAATTGATGATTCATCAACCCCAGTTGGCCCAGAGGCTCCATGTTTCCTTCCTAAGTTTCCTCTGCTTTGCTAGCACTGGGATTGCAAACAAATGTCACCATGCTTGGCATTTTAATTGGTGATCTGAACTTGGGTTCTCAGGTACGCATGGGACACACATTTTCCTGGATGAGCTTTCTATGCTCCCATTTTCTATTGAACGGGGACTAACGGAAAGGGAAAGTGATGTGATCATATTATACTCTCTATTGATTATAATAGAGATGATATAATGCATTTTGAAGAACACTAATGCACTAATTTTTACTTGAATTATTTATTTAAATCTCATTTTTTACAAGATTATGAGCAGTCAGAGCCATGTATACTTAAATATCCTCTATATCATACACAGAGTCTTACATTTCTGGAAAAATCAAAGCAAATAAACAATATAGAATATAGAATATTCATTATATTTTAATATAAGTATATGAAGAACTTAAATCTATGTAAAATGTAATATGAATTTTAAACATTTGTATATACATTGTCCATAAAATTGTTTTTTTAACTTTTTTCCCTCTTCCTACTTGCTAAGAAGAGATAAAATAGACTGAACATAACACACAATACCTTACTTTTTTCCATATGTTTACAAATATAACTTCAAGAATTGATTACCCAATTAATTAGTAGCGTTTTTGCAAATTCCAAGATTTAATATTAGTTTTTCTTAATTGCATTTCAATTTTACTCAGTATATCGTGGCCAGGCCAATCATTATAATGTTCTCAACTTCATTAAACAGTAACATGTCATATTTTAGTGACTTACTACACAAGAATTTATCTTTTAGATACAGTAGAACACAATGACATAGAAGTACATATTTAATTAAACTAATTGCTAGACATAGTCTTGAACTCAATGATATTTAGGCTATGTCACTTCTGTTAGTAGGCGTAAGTAAGACTACAACATAGGTCATAGTCATGAGGATGCAGTCTGTTGGCAGATGAGGATTACATAACTCATGAAGATGTAGTGTGTTTACCCAACATTCAGGAGATTCTGTTTTCTGTCTCTAGCACCACATAAACTGGGCTTAAATTGCAGAACATGGGTGAGTGTAGAGTCAGAAAGGTCAGAAGCTCATGGTAATTCTCAACAATATAGGATCTTAAAGTAAAACTGGGATACATAAGACCTGTCTCAAAAAGAACAAGAAGAAGTAGGAGTAGGAAGGAAGAGAAAGAGGAAGAGGAACAGAAGAAGCAGGTAGAACAGAAGGAGGTGCAGGAGAAAATTTTTTAATAAATTTCCTTGTAAAGACTTCCTCCTCCACAGTACTTTGTAAGTAGTAGAGCTTTCTTAAGACATCCAGTGTCCAGTGTTCTTTGTGTTATTTTATTTATGTAACTACTCCATTTAGATTTAAAACAAAAGATCATTAATATTTGTAAACTCCACTGGTAATCTTAAAAGACAAAATAGAATACACTTGTATTAAAATCCATGCAAGTGCAATGTATAACCTTTCAAAAATGGTCAGTAATAACTACTAGTGGCCTGTTTGGCTTATTGTCGTAACACACTGATGTGGTGGCTTGGATGAGAATGACCCTCAACCAAATGTCATTTATTTACATCCTTAGTTCTGAGTTACATTTATTTACTTCGTAGTTCTGTTTGAAAGAATTAGGAAGTGTGGCTGGGTTAGAGGAGGTATATACCCTTGATGGAGGAACTGTGTGGTTGGGGCTGGATTTTGAAACCTCAAAATGCTAGGCCTAGCCTCTGTCTTCTCTCTCTCTGTCTCTGTCTCCTCTCTGTCTCTCTGTCTCTCTCTGTCTGTCTGTCTCTCTCCTTCTACCTGTTGGGCATTTCTGCCTGTCTGCCTTCCTGCTCCCATGCTCCCCACTATAATGATATAATGATAACTCAATCCTCTGAAACTGTAAGCAGTCTTCAATTAAGTGCTTTCTTTTCTAAGATCTGCCTTGGACGTGATGTCTCCTTAACAAGCAAACGGTGACTAAGACTCTAGGAAATGTGTACTTTCACCAAGTTATCATTTTGGGATGAGATATGCTGCACTGACACAATTTGATTGAGTTATAAATAACATCTGCCAGGAAGGACTACCCTAGATCTTCCTCCACCCCTTTCCTCTTCTTTCATGTTCTGTTTTGTTTCTACCTTTTTAAAACTGGATCTTAATTTATACAATTTGGGGTATTAAAACATCTACACCTTTTACATATGACAGGTCTTAGAATATTTGTCACTGGAAAAATAATTATATGACCTAAATTCCTTTTAGAAAGTGCACAGGACAAACTATTTGTCGTCACTGGTAAAATTCTCCCCTAATTATTTCCAAATTAAAGCTTCTGAGCATTCAATGTTAAAAAATATTCTGAGGTTGCCCACCACTCTTCTTGTAGGCTAAGCAGCTAGGTGTGTTTAAGCTTAGGTGGGATATCCTGTGCAAAGGGAGATATGCAGGAGCATTCTTGACTTCGACATAGTGGATACAAGTAGAATAAATCCTGACAAAAAAAGCTCATAGTGTGTCTGGATATCCCTGCTTATCTTTTGCTGAAAGGAAGAAGGCAGATTGCCCAGTGTTGAGAATTACAACCTCAGGGATTGGTACCCATGATTCACATATTGTCAGAATACTGGAATCTCAGTAGAAAAGATACTATATCTAGTCTGGGAAAGTATGGGGCATGGTGCCCAATACTTGCCTTCCTAGAGTGCTGGATGAAGACTGTCCTGATCCTGCTTGATTAAGGTAATGTTTTTGCTTTCCCATAAAATTTCTTATGACTTCATTTGAATTGAAAAGAATTGTGGCCACATTTACACATAAGAGTCTTTGCCATTTATTTAACTCAGATTTCTGGATTAATCTCTGGTGCAATTTCTGGAGATACTCTCTGGAATATTTCCATACAGTTTTGAAGAGTATATAATACTTTGAGACTCAGGAAAACCTCTGCATTGTGTATCCTCTGAAGGAAAGACCTTTGACTGAATTCTCCCAGTTCTTTGAGTGATTTTTTCCAATAGATATGAAGTATGAAGCGTTCTTGTATACTCTGGCACATTTGAGTGTGGCTCAGAATTCATAGTGGAAAGTCTAGGCAGAATCATGTTTATTTTTACAAAATGAAACAATTCATTTATAAATTGATGATATAGACTTTTGGTGGTTAAATATTGTATTTGTTTCTATGCATATGTTCAAATATGAATATATAACAGAATATATTTATCTGTGTCTCCAGATATAATGGATATGGCAAAGTGTTGCTTTAGAAGTCACTTAGCAAATTCAGTATGCCATTCCAAATATTACAATTTGTTTAGCATTGGAATTCTGAAAGAGAAATGATATGGCAATGTCCCCACTACCGTACAAAAAATACAGAGGATGAAATATAATTTATTTGATATGCTATTGAGCTAGCCACATCCAGAGTAGATAGCATTGCATGAAGAACACAAATCTAATTAAAAAGCCTGAAGAATGAGTTTGTGTCCTCAAATTAATTACTGGAGTTTTTTCTTATATAGCACTCCTAATACACAAACATTACATGCTCCAGATCAAAATGAAATAAACAGCACAGCTCTGCAGCTGGGAAATCCTGTATCATGGGTTTTGTTAATGAATGGCATGCTTTGTGTTCCTATCAGGATTGCAAGGAGACAGGGAAACCGACTAATGATGAATGATGTTTTTAACGTGAAAAATAAAATGAAATAAGCTATGTAAGCTAGATAAGGGATGATTCTCTATCCTCCCAGGCACCAGTCACCATTTTCCACCGAACGTGTCTGACTGTCTCCACCCAAGCATCCATATCTGGCATTGTAAATCGTTATTTCAAGTCAGTTCCTTCTCTGTGATGTACAAATTTCAAACTCCAGCTTGCAGAGTGCTGACATTTATTTGGTGAGATTTATATTCATTTGAAAAAGTGTAGCTGTCAACATCTGATAGTCATTTTGACTTTACACCTGGCTAGATAGTCTGCATTTTTTTCTTTTTAATAAAAAAAAAGCCCAGGGTAAGATAAGAAATCTAGAATTTGTCAGCATGAATTCATAATTTTTCCATTTATTTTTTAACTCATTAATGGATACTTAAGAGTTATATTTGTCTGTATGCATGTTTTTCTGTAACTTCATGCATGTATATTTATTTGGTATGTATGCTGTGTGTGTTTCTGTGTGCACATATATATCTGTGTGTTTGTATATGTATTTTTGTGCATATATGTGTGCATGACTGTTTATTTAAATGTGTGTATGTGTATGCATGTTCATGTATATGTTTTTGTGTAAGAGTATGTGTACATCTATTAATATTCATGTTTGAGTAAGTGTATATTTGTGTATGATTATGTATGTGTGTATGCATTCATGTTCTTGTGTGCATGAATGTGTGTTTAGATATGTGTTTAGTTCTTCATGTATCTGTGTATGTATGAATGTGTGTGTGCAATTAGTAGGGTAAAATGTACAAGGTGGGATGTTCGCTACCACATACCTCATATCATTCCTCATAGATGTTCCCCTAGGCCAATCTGATTGAGGCAGTATCTCGGTTGGTGATAAATCCTTGCAGGTGACTCTACTTTCTGTCAAGTTGACAGTGAAAACTAACCAGCTTCCAAAGAAACACACATGTAACATACTATCTGTCTTCTTGGCAATGATTGTAAATGAGAAAGAGCACGAAAAACATGGACAGGATATCCATGAAGCAAGATGAGGGCTGAAAATGTAGAGAAATATGAAAGATAGAGGAAGGGTAAAAGGAAAAAAATCAGAAAGAATGTGCCAGGCACAAAAAAGACATGGGTGAACATTAATCGGTCCTTACAAAGCTGATTGGAATCAGTTGTTCATGACTTGGTTTTGCAGACTGTAACTGTAACAGTCCAGAAGAAGCCGAACTGGAGAGCCACCACAGAATCACAAACAGTTGTTAGGGACGAGGAAGGGATGGACATAGGAGCCAGAAAGAAGTCTTAGGATGGTTGATCTTGACTTACAATGAAGTTATCATTCAATAAACACCAAAAATGCAAAATATTAAAACTCAGAATTGAATTTAATACAATTCTACAGTGGGAAAAAAATCACCTAAAATGATCCAATTTTAGTGTAAAGTATCGATTACCTATTGTAATCTATTGGATACCATATTGAAAGTGAATAACAACAGTTGCATTATGTACTTTCTTCTGGTCCTGAAGTTGAGAAATCCTGTTTCTTAGGATGAAGCATGATGAATACAAGTCATTATAAATGGTCAACAACCACAAAGAACACATGCCAAGTAGTAAAATAATGTGAACTGTGGACTGTTGTTAATCATAGTAAGTATATTCAATAATATTGAATGAATCTATACAATAACATATTATAAAACACAAATTTTATTTAATGCATGTCTGGCTTCAAGGCATCTTGTGAATTGCTGCCTGCCTCCTTTCTTCCCTCCTTTATATCCTCCCTCCCTCTCTCCCTCCCTCTCTCCCTCCCTCCCTTCCTCCTTTCTTCCTTCTTTTTCTTTTCCTTCCTTCCTTTCTGTTCTTTGTTTTGTTTTATGATTAAAACTACTGACTCAAATTAGGGAACTGAAAATAAGAAAATATAAATTAAAAATCCATTTTGTCTATGAAAAAATTCATAAAACTGTGTTAAAGTGGAGGGTGGCATGGTTTATGTCAGGGTAGCATTTCCACTTAGGGAACAAAATAGAAAAGCAACAATTCACAAGAATCATACTTTTTAAAAAGTTCTTTAGAATTTCCCTCTACTTTAGAAATTTTTCTCAATTAAAAGATATACTAGAATAGATCCTCTATGAATGTTAATAATCTCCTTATTTTATTTGCCAAGAATAAATAAGAAAAGTTGTTAAAAATAAGTAAAATGAAATACTTATTCCAAATACAGTTTGGGATACCAAGTAAACTCTAGGTACTATTTGCTTACTAAAAAGTCTAACAGAAATCAAAGATTTAAATGTTTTGTAATGTTCTGGAATTAACTTTCAATTTTTCATTATTACTTAATCTGTGAGTGAAAGGGAATTATAGGAGACAATTAGATCCCTTGCAGAGATAGTTCAGGGAAGGAGGAACTTCTCAAAGACCCAGGAGTTAATATAGGCTGGTCAAGGAGGGACAGGTGTTTGAATTTAAGGAAATGACAAAGAGACTGAGAAAGAGGCTCCTCGTCTTTCCTTAGAATAATCAATAAAGCCGGGCGTTGGTGGCGCACGCCTTTAATCCCAGCACTCGGGAGGCAGAGGCAGGCGAATCTCTGTGAGTTCAAGTCCAGCCTGGTCTACAAGAGCTAGTTCCAGGACAGGCTCCAAAACTACAGAGAAACCCTGTCTCGAAAAACCAAAAAAAAAAAAAAAAAAAAAAAAGAATAATCAATAAAGATTAGATCCTTTTCTTGAACAAGAATCCTGGGAGATCTGTTAACTTTATCTGATTTCTGGTTTTATGAGGGAGGTTAGACCCTACTCTAGGTCCAGATTCTTGGCTTCACCAATAAAATACACTTAAATGAACCAAAAAATCCAGAAAGCAATTGAATTATTCAGAAGAAAAATCAAAAGTGTGTAAGTGGTAAGCAGCCTGGACAAACAGCAATGAGGACCTCACTGGGGAAGGCTGGAGTTGCAAGAGGCTGCACATTAAGAAGGGTTTCCATAGTGAAGCTATTTGATTTTCTCCTCCATTTAATCAATTCATTATTCAGTACTGAGGTTATACCAAAGTTGCAATTGTCAAAACTGAACAGTCTGGAGATGAAGTAAGAAGTAGTATGAATGGAATTAACTTCCCCTTTAGTTTTCCCTTACTGGTTGAGTATTTTCATTGGGTGGTCTTTACAATGGTTTTCAGGTAAAGATTTGGAAAGACTCTATGTTCTCAGGTTTTCTGGCTATTGTTGGTTTTAAAAGACCTAGAAAGATACCAAGGGGTTTCAAATACGTCCACATTTGATAAGACAAAGGGGACTGGCAGAGGAGGTCATTAAGAGCAAGACAACAGTATGATTTAAGGAGAAGGTTGACTGTAATACAATCCCATGGACAGTAACTATTTCAGTGAGAGCAGGGAGTGCTAATAAACTTCTATATTCTGTTATACGTGAAGAAGAGGGAAGAAAAGAGGCCAAAGATAAAGGAATGATGAACAAACACACACACAAATATATATATATATATATATATATATATATATATATATATATATAAATAATTTTTCTTCATTTTAAGTCATATAAGTCATATCAAGACTAAAAAGATAGTCTAAAAAGAGCACTTGATATTCTTTCAGAGGACCTCAGTTTGGTGATGCACAACCACCTATGATTTGAGGTCCATGCGATTCAGTGCACTCTTTGGTCTCTATTAGAATCCAAACATGGTGGGATATAGAGAAAGATGAGACAGACACATACACACACAGATATAAATACATAAAAATTTAAAAAGTCACAGCCTTATATATCTGTGTGTTGACTTGTGTGCATGTGAATATGAATGTGTTGATAACAAGAAGCACATTCCAGAGTACATATGTATAGGTCAGACAACAAATTTCCTGGAGCTGGTTTGTACCTTCTTCTTTGTTTAAGGAAGGGTCACTCTTCTTCTGTTTCTTCCACTGTTCAGTAAATTCTAGACTAGGTAATTTATGAGATTCCTTTAAATTCTCCTGTGCCTACCTTATATCTCACAGTAAGAGACCTGGGTTCAGGAGGCTGTGTGCTACCACATCTGGTTTATTTTTTGAGATGGGATTCTTTTGTATAGACTCTGCTGTCTGGAACTTGCTCTGTAGACCAGCCTAATTTTAAACTCACAGAGATATGCCTGCCTCTGCCTTTTCATTGTTGGGATTAAAAGCATGTGCCACCATGGCTGGCCACTTTTTAATGTAGGTTCTGAGTTTCCAAACTCAGGTCATCAGGCTTGTATTGCAAGCACATTTATCCACTCATCCATTTCCCTAACTCTTTTTTATAGTTTTAGTATCAAGAAACTTTATCACATATGTTTAATGTACAGTTTTAAAAGTATGAAAGTGTCCAATGGGAAATAAGAATTACTAAAGACAAAATGCATTTTCATTTATCTAAGGCTATAGCTGGAAATCAGAGCTATAAAATATAAATAGTGAGCACATGAATTACTTTATTTTTATTCCCAGATGTATCCTGAACTTTAAATACTTTTAAATACATGAAACGTTCACACAGGACAGTCGATGGATGTCGTTCCGTATCACCACAATTATTTGGAAATGGCTAATACTCCAAACAATGACAGGAACATTTATCTTATTCTATGAGAACATTTAGAGAGATTAGACTATGTTTAGAGATGGCTGCAATTGCTTATAAGCTCTTTCCCAATGCTAACATACACTTCCCATGAACATTGGAGTGTATCTTTCCTTAACTCCTGTCTGAAAAAAATGGGGTTTTCAAGTATATATACTTACACACACACCCACACCCACATATATATCTTAGCTTTTCATGTTATATAAGACTGCAGTGATACCATAATGAAAGAAAACTAGGCTTGCCACCAAGAAGACAATATTTCATATAGAAAAGACCCAGTTGACAGTTTTTACCAAACATCATGTTCATGTAATAGTGTACTTTCCAACCAGGCACTGAAAAGTGCACTACAATATATGGACAAGCAGCATACAGCCACCTTGCTCATGGAGATTTAAGAAGTTAGAAATTATGCTTATTTTAAGATAATAGGAATGGAATTGTGAAGCCAATATAAATAGAGAGATCCAATCATAGCTATCGTACTTTAAGTACATCGAAGCAATAAAATTAATCAAGTCTGAAAGCTATTAAGTATCATATACTGATGATACCCTGCTTTGCTATATATTTGGAATATATATGAATCATCATATGGACAATTTTTTCTATCAATCATATATCTATCTATATTGGTCCATCTATGCATATGTAGATATATGATTTTGTGGGCTTATAAAATATATTCAATTCTGGGCTAGTACTTAATTATATGAAAAATTAGTCCTTCGGTTTACATATTTTAAAGTTATAACAAAGTAATTAGGTTTGGAATCATTGACCTTGTCCTTCTGTAAACACTGACCTTTTAAAAGCTCAGCATTGGTTTCTGATTTGCTGCACAAGGGGCATCTGGGCTAGGTGGGGCACAAAGCCCTGAGACCATGGGCTGCCATCAGATATACTTGAGTAGCTTCCATTACCTTTATCTAAGGCCACAATTTAACCAAGAGCATTTCTGTAATTTATTAAATTGAGTTTCTGACCAGCTCAAAGTCAATGAGCCAAAATACTAGATAATTGCCAAGGCAACCTGATAAAAATCACTTTACATTGCACAGTTGGCCAGGGTTGAAAGCTGCAGCTAAATCTTCTAGTCACTTCTAGGCTCAGTCATGCTCAGGATCACCTGAAAGGACTTTATTCATAGGAACTACATGAGAAACGCTTATGTACTTAAGCCTTCAACTGTGTTCTTTTGATCCTGTAAACTCCTGCACTTTAACATAGACTATTTTCATAAAAATCGAAAGAAATGAGTGATATTTCGGTTCATTGATGTATTTTCAGGAGCTCACACTGTGGCATGTCTTAATAGTTTAGAAGCCACTTAAGTTAATTTTTTTTTTTTTTTTGGTGCTCTGAGTGCAGATTAGAAATTGGTTCCTTACTGTCTGACTTTTTCTAAAAATGAACTTTGGAAGAAGTTTCATGCAAGATGAACTATACTGGACTCTCAAATTGTGTTTCTAAATGTGACACTATTGCAGATATCTGTAGACTCTGGTCAATGTCTTTATGAAATTTTGACAAGGGACTACATATTTTGGAATTTGACTCATCAAACATCCTATTTTATCTTCAGGATATATTTTATGAATTTTGAATATTATCAGAGTACACATATTTAAGTGTTTAGTAATTATGTATGTCCTTTTAGGAATTTACTTATTCTCAGAAATACCCTTTTTCTTGAACTCAATCAAGGTTAAATTCTGTCTGAACTAAGACAAGTGGCGAGCTCAGCTCTCTCAGGGCCTCATGGGGATGCTAGCATTCTCTGTAACCCTCTTCTCTCAGGACAGATGAACATGGAAATCGGAACTCTCAGACATGGGATTTATTGCAACACACAGCCCCGGTCTTGGCTTCTAGCTCCTACTCAGAAAGTGGTCTAAGACCTAGGACTTGAGGAAGCTTGAGGGTTTGATGGCATTAGAATCACAGTACCATAGTATATACATGTACAGAGAGAGAGAGAGAGAGAGAGAGAGAGAGAGAGAGAGAGAGAGAGAGAGAGAGAGAGAGAGAGAGAGAGAACATCACCAATTTTCTGTAGATACATTCATATACACACTCTATTCAGCATGTTCTAGCAAGTCATCATTCTCCACAGGATACACCAGCCATTCTGTTTTGTGGTTACCCAGCACACACACACACACACACTTACCTTTCTCCTTCCCTTTTTGGTATGCTTCTGCTCCTTAGCATTCTGTGATTCTGTAGGAAATGCAGGTGACCCAAAGCTGTGATTCTGGCTCTGACCCCTGTCAGCCAGGTTCTGTGTATTCTATACCTGTGCCTCTATCTTTTGGAGAAAATCCAGACTCAGCCTTGGTATTAAATCACCATCCTGGATCCTGAGTGAATTCACAACCACAGCACAAAGTGGAAAGAAAACAGAAAGTCACCAACTAAGTTCATGGTCCAGGCTGAGTGTTGCTGGGAGACCCAGGGCAGGGGGTATGCAAGGCCCAGGTTGCCAGCCATGCCTGTACAGGCTCACTGTCCCCCACTAGTTTCTCCTACCTACAGATTGAAGCAAATGAATTATCTGCTAACTAAGACCACAGTGAAGCTTTCAATTGAAGACATAATTCAAAACTTGATTATAAATTTGAAAATTTTTCTGGCAATTTTTCTTATCATGGTTTTTGTTTGTTATTTTAGAGACTAGTACAGGCAGGACTCAGACACTCCATTCTGAATCAGCCTCAAAAGGGCTGGAATTTGTGATGTCTCACTAGTACTATTACTTGAAGCTTCTTTTAATCATTCTAATTTTTAGAAGTATACAATCATCATAGGACAAGAAACTGATACATAGAATGTTATATAAGAGTTATGAGTTTCAATGAACACTTAATACACTTTTGTTTTAAGATGCGTTTTTTAGGTTACCTTTTTTGTTGTTGAAAAGTTAGAACTGAAATCTGTGCTGTATTTGTGATAAGAGTACAGTCTGAGGATTTGATCCATCTGGTAATATAATGCTCTATAAATATTTCCCCAGAATAAAGTGAGAACACCGACTATAAATACAGCAAAGATGAGAAAATTTATTGAATATTTTCAGTTTTGCACATTGCAGTGCAATGCATTTTTCTTTAGCTACACAATACATTTTATTGTTGGAAGAAAGGAAAAGAAGAACATATTTTCCTGAAGAAAAAAATACAGAAGAAATCATGGAACAGGAAATTTTTCCTTATAATTAGATGGCACCATTTTAGTTCTGGGTTCCAGCCAGACCATAAGCTCAAGATTTTTAGGCAATAGAATTTATCCTGTAACTGCACAATAAAGTTTCAATTAAAACTGAATTGAATCATTTAATCCAAAGGATATGTCCTGAATACACAGCCATCTACCAGAGACTCTCACATGCATAAAATAATACCTGATTGTTTAAATCCAGTACTAGGAAGAAAATGAGACATTTTACCTCATAGCTTCTGAAATACACATTCCCTTAATTAACACACATTGTGTTTAATTTATAAATATTACTTCATATCTTATGTCTGATATTAGCAAGCTATCTTCATGAACGTAGTATAAGAAAGTAGTATAAAAGCACAAAATACAGTGTAAATTTCAAAACTGTTACCTGCTTACACCATCAAAGATTATTTCAAACATAATTTTCAGTCTCGTATTTTGTGAAATTTTACTTTAATGAGATTAGTCACTGAACCTGTTAAATTTATAAATTGTGGGCAGTTACCATAGAGTTAAAATTGAAACAATATTATTTTGACATGCTTTATCTCTTATTTAAAAAAATAAATATATTTTATAATGTTTATATATATTTTTTAAGTTTTTTAAATGTTGATTTTTTTTTTTTTTTTTTTTTTTTTGGTTTTTCGAGACAGGGTTTCTCTGTGGTTTTGGAGCCTGTCCTGGAACTAGCTCTTGTAGACCAGGCTGGTCTCGAACTCACAGAGATCCGCCTGCCTCTGCCTCCCAAGTGCTGGGATTAAAGGCGTGCGCCACCACCGCCCGGCCTAAATGTTGATTTTTAAAAGTATTTTAAAATAGTTAAGTGTTACCCAAAATATCTCTGACTTAGCTATTTTCAACCTTTTTAATTGCTGGAAATAATGACTAATATAAAAATAACTCTTTATAGAAAGCATATATTTTTTCTAGTTCTGAAAAATACTTTTTTGTTATATTATTGAACCACAGAGATAATGATTTTTCTTTTTTCTAGTTATAATTACACAATGCCCTGGAATTTATTATTTGGAAACATTAAATAATAATTAAGATATTTCCCAATATGGCTCAAACAGTATATATAAATTTTTAAGCAAATATAAATATCTTTAAGGTACATCTGTGTCTATATGTATATTTAAATCAAGATGGGTTAAAATGACTTCACATACACCTTGTAAACTGCTGCACACTGCGGGCCCCCGTCTGCTCTCTATGCACTAGAATCCAGTTCCCAAGCTTCGGGCAAGGGGCTGGAGGTTGAGGAAAACACAGGCAGAGACAGACCGACACACGGACCTTCAATCACTGGTACTAAAAGCCCCTCTTTAATAGCACCATAGAGGCTTAAATACACAGCCGTCAATGGCCAACAGGTGAAAATCCCATCCTCTGATCCTCTAGGCAAAGCACAGCTTTTAGTAACTTCAATTAGAAGGCTCTAGCAGGGAAGATCAGCTGAAGGCCAGGACTCAATTAGTCCCAACAGTAAACCTACAAACATTGAGAAATGTTATAAAAAAAAAAAAAGAAAGAAAGAAAAAAAAAACAGTTTAAATTTTACCTTGTATGACATCCTATTCATATAAGATCAGTTCCAAATATCCTTTCTTAAAAGCTCAGGGTCATGTCATGAGTTCACCTGCTTCTGAAGTTACCCTTCATCTTCTTCCCATAAGGTAATAGAAAAGAGGCTTGGTTAGTGCAAGCCACCTCTCTCTACCCACTGCCACCCTGAACACCTAACACACACATTGACAGTGATCTTAAGTTTCCATTTTCCCTTCATCAATGCTTGATACAGATGAATCTAGTTGAATTATGTTAAAGACAATGATATATAATTATTTTCATATCAATTTTCAGCAAGTAGGTTTTTTTTTTTTTTAACCGTGGTATGATTAATATAATTCATGATACAGGTAGGTGGCTTTCCATTTGATAACTTCAAAAGCTCATATAATTGATTTTGGTCCTGTCCTCAAAGTCAAATCTTGATAGATAACACATCAATGCATGCCTCTCTTTTTTTTTAGCCTGAGAAAATATTTTATACAAACACTACATTTGAGTACTTGCTATTACTCCTTATCTATTAATTTGAGAGATCCTGCACCAAGAAAAGGAATTGAATGCTCTAAGACAGAAAGAAACCAAACAGTATACAACTTGCTATTCGTTTGTTAACTTATTACCTTTGGTAGTGTTTTTTTCTAATCAATGTCAAAATTAATGCTTATAACTTAATTTGATAAATCAGACAATATAATCATTTACGGTGTTTTCTGTGTCACTGTGTAACACGTTAAAGGGACTGTAATTACTGATATTGTGATTTAGTACTTTGTATAAAAAAGTTCAATGTGAAATTCAATGAATAATTGTTAGAAGTTGATTACGTATTCTTGTGGGCAAATGCTCAGTCTCAAGTCAGTTATTTTGGTGATGTGAATTAGAATATTTTTCTAAAATAATGTGCTAGAAATCTTGAACTATCAGAAACAAAGCATATTTTGTGTGGGTTTTATAGGGTAGTAACAAAAGTGAATGCGTTTTTAATACTGTGCAATTCTGATGCTCTGATGCCCCTAAGAAACTGCTGAACTGTGGCTGTGGGCTAACACACGGAGCCAAGTTGATGTTCTATAAGTGACAGCAATTTGTGGTATGTTATCTTATTCAAAAGCTCCAATAGGTGTTGTCCATTGCAACATACACTCTTTCCCCAATATATAACACCTTTTAAATGTTCGTTATCTTTCTAAGATTTATTTTGTTCCTGGAAATAATCCCATGAATATAGTTATTCATTTTGCATCTAATATGTGATCTCTAAGCCAAAGTGTCCTCTCACGGAATACACAGAGAAGATGTTTTTTCGTTTTTTCCAGTGGTTTTACTAATAAAGCATGGCCTGGATTAACCAGTGTATCACCATCTTTCAGCATTAGCTATTTCAGGTGGATAATTGATGGAGTTGAGTCTTTCTGTAAACCAGAGCATTGACCAGCTCGACAGCACACACGATACTGGTTTCTCCACTTTCCGACTTCAGTCAGTCACTCATGTCTTGTCTCCAGGAGAGCTTCACAAATAAGTAATCTGTGCCTGGATTCACTTGCCAGGCTCAGGAGCAGGGGAGAGTCAAACGACATCAAGGAATGTCGGAGGCTATTCATTTTATCGCCATGGTATTATCAACGATAATAATGCCTCTAAGCATAGATGAGATGTGTATGCAAAGTAGTTGGTCACAAACTTGAAAAATAAGGAGCAACCTCTAAGGAAATATTTAGGGAAAGTCACAGATGATTGGCTGTTAGGACTAAGAGTCAGCTGATGTAGGTAATGTGTTTCCTTTGCTTCTGCTATAACCCTCCTGAAAAATCTGAATGCCATACCTAGCAGTAGTCAAGAAAAAGGTTAAAATAAGAAGTGACAAAGTAAAGTATAATCAGCTCTTTAATATATAGCAAGATGTGTATATTGTGGAAATCCTCAGACAGGAAGCAGAAAGTCTAGGAAAACAAATGAACAAATAACTGCACAAAAAAATTAATTAAAAAACAAAACTTGCATTATGCCATTTTTCTAGAGAATTTTCTATTTTATACTTAAATGTTGAAAAGCAAAATTAAAATACAAATTACACTGAAAACTCAGGTCTAGATAAGGGGGACAGGTTTTATCCTGTGTCTCACTGTTGTATCCACTGTCCCTATCTGTAACCCAGAGCTTATGTCCTCTATGAATAACTGCTCTCTGGGAAGGTCTCACTCTTCTACATTGTGTGAAATACCTTGTTCGTTTTAAAAGAAAGTTGTAACATATTACTACAAACTTGATGACAAAAAAATTATCCTTGAAAAATTTGGGAACTCTCCTTATTTAATTCATTAAAGGGACCATGTTCCCTCAAAGTCCAGCAAATATTCTCAGGTCTTACAGTTTTGTTGACTATTTCACAGATTATTAACTTGAGGCCTCCTGAGTCAGCCTCTGCTCTATCTTTGAGTGGTCTGCCTCATTGTCTGGATTTGTTAACATCCCCTTCCTTTTCTTACAAAGACCTCATTTGTTGAGTTTAGCACCTACCCTATAGCTACAATGATGTTACCTATAGATTCTAAACTACGATCTCATCCGATCTGCAAAGATTTTATATTTACATATACTAGTAACCTACAGTTCTGATAAACAAAGTTTGTGGTAAAGAGCATAATTACTAAACCAAATAGACTAAAACATTGTATAAGACATGTTTCCATTTCTCATTTTAATATCCAAACTTTACTCTAAAATTACATTTTGTTTTTATTTTGTATATAACTTATATATAAATATCCTAATATATTGATTACTGCTAAAAACTTGTTATTACTAGCTTTTGAAAAGAATAGAAGTTGTTAAAAGGAAATAGATCTACAGACTAAAAATGCTGTTGTAACATACTCATGTGAGTTTGGGGTGGGTCTACACAACACTAATATTCTAAGCCCCATCTCTTCTGACTCTGATCTTCACATAGCAAGGAACTCTACCCCATACCATCCCTGTGATGACACAGTACCTGACACAGAAGAGTCTACACAGCTCTTTCCAGATAACACTGTCTTTCATGCAGCATAGGACAAACCTCCATCATACCACACTCCACAACCTATAGCACACCACAACAGTATTGACTTCTCTGAAGCACAGAAGGCCATACCACCACAATCCATACCACAAGCCCCTCCATACAGAACTGCCTTCCATATAACACAATGGACTCCATATTCCCAAGACAGCCCTCTTCACAATGCCTGTCATACATATTCTTCACAAAGCTTTCTACCCCTCATGGCATTCAGCAGAGATTTGCATGCTCCAGTCTTTCACACGCAGTCTCCCACAATGCTCAATAATGCTTGCAGTTTTCTCCACAAGGCATACGCAACAATGCCACGCACATCCTCCCTGTTCTGCAGCAAAAATTTCCTCACCCTTCTCACAGAGTCCAAGCTGACTTTGTCCAGCAGACAGATTGTCTTTATCTGGTTAAGGCAATGATCTTTAAATTGAATGTACAAAGTACCCCCACCCTCTGTAAAACACAGATAAACATTTGTATATGTGTATCACAGATGTTTTCATGTGTATACTAGTTTGGATTTCTATGCTGCTTAAGGTTACAGTTTGAAGACATTCCTCTTAGTACTACCATAGTTGTTGAGGCTGTGAACTGGTAAGAAGGAAACCATTGACCTATCAAGTGCTTGGTACAACAGAAACAACAACAAAGAAAATAGACCAGTTTTAATGTAAATTATAATCTGTTCCTTCCAAATGATTTGGCCAGGTCTCTAAACTCTCTATCACCTAAATCCAAACATCATAATGTTGTCATTAAAATCTGTAATTTTCATTTTTAGTACCAACAGTTAGAAATGATTATATTTGTAATATTTTAACTTTTAATTCAATGCACACATAGAATTGTATGTGGGACTCTTTCAGAAATAATGGACTCTCTCTGGCACGGAAGTATTTCACTTTCATGGCTAATTCGCTTGACCTGGACTTGTTTTTAGGATAGAAAGGGCAGATGTTCTTTGGAGAGAAGTTTCTCGTTAATCAGATTTAATGTCAGTCAGGTCAGCTGTGCTTTAATTTTATGCCACATTATACATCCCTGAGGGCTCACTGTTCCTTTCTGAAATGATGCTGTATATGTTTGATTATTGAAATTAGCTATCAAGAGTGAGCTTTTATTTCTCGGGTAATATGCAAATCAACTGAGTCTCTGTTTCCAGAACCTTTTGTATGTGTCTTAATTCTCTTTGTCTTTCCAGACATTCATAAAGGAGAACCAACATGTGCTCCTGGTTCCAGGAAAAACTGTGCCAAGTTTTTCAACTATAAAAATATTTTTCTCCTTCTGTTGTTTCCTGGCTGTGCTATTAAAAAAGAATCACAGTTCTTAAGCACACGGATCATAAAGCAAAGAGACCTAACTATGCAGAGGCTAAGGTATTGGGTGGGTGGCCTTGGAAGGCATACTTTAAACAGGATTTTCAACCAAATTTCCTTTGCTTTCCACTTTTTAAAACAAATCTAAGTTTTAATTGAAAAAATGCAAGCACTTTTATTGACTATGGCAGAGCTTGTGGCAGTAAATCACTGTACTTTCTTTTCTTTATCCATGCACACTTGCAAAAGGATGTATTATTGGTTCAGTTTATATTAATTAGTGTGATCATGTGTGCAAATATTCCATAGTCCATAACTTTCCTTAGTTCTCTTGTGACTCCAAGGTTGTCAATCATTAAGAAAATATTTTGTACAAATCACATATGAATTTTCCAAATGCATACTCAAAAACTATGCAGCAAAAAATATCATTCCTAAAAATGTACTTCTCTGACTTTAGTCAGATATTAAAATTCAGCACACAGAGTGAGCAATTTGATCGAGGTCTTTGGTAACAAAAGGACATCTATCCATATTTGGGGATCAGTGAGGAAGAAAGAAATTCAGAGAAGAAATAAAAGAAGATATATAAGATATGGAAACACACCGTTTTTCTCTGGATATAGGGAAGACTAGATAAAGGAAAGGTTACTTTCTAGTGGAAAACACATGTTGGTTAGAAATCTATACCTCAAAATGATGTGTTTTGTGTGCTGAGTATCAAGAACTGAAGGAGACCCAAAGGTCTCCAATGCCACCACATCCTGACCTTCTCCTGTCTTCATCACTCTGCTCTTATTCTTCCCTGAAGCAAGAGATGGGTATCAGAATTTCTTGTCTCTAGGTGAGGCACAGACATCGGCACTTGTTTCCTCCCAAAAAGCCAGTACATGTAGTAGAAACAAAACCCAGTGCCATTATCATTGGCTTCTCAGTCAGTCCTCATTGTCAGCTACATTCAGAGAGTCCAGTTTGATCACACGCTCCTTCAGTCCCAGTCCAGCTGGTCTTGGTGAGCTCCCATTAGATCAGGCACATCGTCTCAGTGGGTGGACGAACCCTTCGTGGTCCTGACTTCCTTGCTCATCTTCTCCCTCTTTCTGCTTTCAAATGGACCTTGAGAGCTCAGTCTAGTGCTCTGATGAGGGTCTCTGTCTCTATCTCCATCCATCGTTGGATGAAGGTTCTATGGTGATATTCAAGATATTTATCAGTGAGGCTATGGGACAAGGCCAGTTCAGGCACCCTCTCCTCTTCTGCCCAAGGACCTAGCTGGGGACATCTTCTTGGACACCTGGGAATTTCTGCCTGTATTCTCTTCATCTAAAAAGACTGCAGTTTCCATACCAGGAACTCTGGGGCCCTATACTACAGCTGTTTATTTTCTCTGTAGCTGAGGGAAATTGAAAAATTTCATCAGTGTCAAGAGACAAACTGATGTCCAGGATTCAAGTGGATGGTGGGATGTCTAGACTTAGCAAACAAGACAGGCCTGCATTTGTTCTAGTCAGGGGTCAGAAGTTTGGTGACTAATCTTTTAAAGAATTATTTGCTTTTATTTTTATGTATCCATGTTTCTGTATGAATGTATGCAATCTGTGTGCTAATGCCCACAGAAGATAAAAGAAAGTTTCAAATCTCAAAAAGTTTTAGTTACAGGAGATTGTGAGCCATTTGATTTGGGTCCAGGGATTTCTGGTCCTTTAAGAACAGGGAATTCTCTCACTTCTGAGACATTGCTCCAGTCTCCAATTATCAACAAACACCTGTGTATATCTGTTGTCCATGTGATTGTGGGAGTTATTGACCTTACACACAAATGTCTTAATAAAAAGGGCCTGATTTTCTTGTATTAAATCCAATTAAATGATGGTGACTACTTGTATTCTCAGCATAAGTAAGGTAGAAAAATGAGTATGAGAAGTTATAGACCATCTTCCATCCATCCACACAATGTTCCAGGCCAGACTAGACTTCAAGGAACCATGTCTCAAAATAAATAAAAATACATAAAACAAAATCAATCCAATAAAAGTTCAAACTGGACTTCATTTTAAATGACCATACTTTGGATGGCTCTGAAGTACTTCTTGCCTTATCTTGTTGAAACACATTAATGTTCTATTCATAGAAACATAAGTACCTTTTCTTTTCAGCAAACAACCAGGTCTTTATTCAAAACGTATGCCATTTGTTTATTTCAATGTGAGCTACCTGAGTCTTAAGATAGCAGAATAAATGAGCAAACAGGTTGACATTGTGTTAAGCTAATACAATGGCATCTGCGTCTGAATGCCTCATCTTGAATGGAAACAAATTGATCACAGTTCTCACAGACAATTTATTAAAATTAAGAAATTGTCAGGAGGCCTCCCACGGAGGAATGGCATTTCATTTTTAAAGTTGTCCCCAGCTTAACAATAGATATTTGGATAACTTTTTATTCTCCTCGTGGACTCAGCTGGAAGAAATTTTTACCACAAAGGAAGCCTGATTTTATGCATGTTTGACTTAATTCAGAGCGATTTATGAATACCACAGTAGTCTGTTTGGTTTGGCTGTGAATAATGCAAGGCAGATAGCTTTCACTTCTTTTCAAACTGAAGTATCCAATGTTTTCTTGGTAACTCTTTTTCAAGAAAATAAAATAGGACTCAAGCATCAAAAACCCCTATTTGTTCATTTTTCACACATTTTCTGAAATGTCTTAAATGTGTGACTTTTAGTATTGCCGGAGCTCAAAAGTTCAGAAGTGAACATGACTTCGTAATTCAAAAATGTATTGTTAACGTACACCTAAATTTACGTTTTCTTTCACAGTATTACTAAAAGGAAACGGTTGTGGGAATAAACTGTGTCAGAGTAAAAGCACATATGTGTCCGTATGAACAGTTGATATTGAAAACATGGCCGGTATGTGGTTATTGAAGGAGGGGTTGACTTGGAGTCATTGAATTTGATGGATATTCAATGGCTTAGATAATGTCATCATGAATTTTGTTAATTGTAGCTTCCTTTTTCATACTGTATACTTATGCCACTTGGTGATGGTGGCATTATTTTGCATGGATATATGGTGTTAATTCTGACTTCGGCTTTGTATTATCACGCATAGTTAGATCCGGAATTCACATGTAAAGAAAGTCCCATCTCTTGACTGGTACAGTTACACATTACTGCCTTTGATGAACGTCATTATTTGACAGGTGGCTAGAGGAGAGAGCATACAATCTGTTCTGTTTTTAGAGGAAGGAGGGGAAAGTTAATACGGGAGAGTTTAGACTGTGTATCCCAAACCAGAACATTTCTAGGGATTTACCTGGCATCCATTATAGGTGTGGTGTTCCTTAAATATTATATGTCTCGTCTGCAACCAAAGCCAGTGGTGGAGCAATGAGTAGATGAGTTCTGAGGAAGCAAAACACTTCTCAACATACCATGAAGACTTCATGAAAAGAAATTCTAGAGAAACAGAGAAATTAGCAACAACAGTGAACTCCCCACCACCACCAACAACCACCAAAAAAACAAACTGTCATGTTAAACATTCATGGTATTGAAAACTTCAGTGACTATGCAAAGGTTGGAATGTTACACCAAGCCCAAATCTAAACAGAACGTTTGCTACAGATAGCCTAAACTCACAAGTTTGTGTCTTGTCTACTGGCTTTGTTTGATGTGGCCCATTTTGTGTTCCGATAAACAGAAGCCATATAATATCTTGAGCCATTTAACATCTCATTTATTGATGCTTTAAATCTGTATTGATGATTGCATTTGCTATCAATTCTCTTTACAGAATCTTAAAATATTACTTTTTAAAATGCATTTGTCAAAATAGTACGTGGACTATCATTATTATGACATTTATATTTCTTAATAGACTTTCTTTTACCTTCAACTCTGCCTTAGAACATCTCCCTGATCCTTTTCCTCAACCTCTCCTCCTCAAACTCTTTTCTTCTTCATAATCCATGGGCTTTTTTTCCACCCCCAGTTTTTCCTCACAACCTATTATCCACACTTAGAACTGTGTGTGTGTATTTGTGTGTGTGTATATATGTGTGTGTGTGTGTATTAAGATTCTCATATAAGAGAGACAAGTCTTGCTTTGTCTTTCAAACTTTAGATAAGCTCTCTTAATATCATAATTTCCATAAAGATGATGGTGTTATATTTCTTTTCAGCTGCATAAAATTTCACTGTGTACATTTCCAACACTCAACTGAGTTATGATTAATTTTGTTGAGCACATTTTCATTATTAAGATCATGGCTTGTTTATTTTTAAAGTTTATTATTTGATAATTTCATACATGAATGTAATGTGCTTTGATCAGCACATCGATATACTTTCCCCTACAACTCTTTCTAAACTCTCCCCTCACCCTGCTTCCTTGTTTTATGTATTCTTTGTGCAACCGCTGTCTACTTACTACTTCCAGTAATTGCAGGTGCATAGAGTCACGCCTCATGTACATGCACCACACCTGATTCTTTTAGAAAACAGGAATTTACCATAAAATTCTGTATAAAAATTTCCCATGACACTTTATTTTTTTCCTTTACTTAAAATGAATATATTACCAAATATATTACCATTGTCAATGTGGAAAAAAAAAACTGTTTGCCAAAGACCCAGAAAAGCTGGTCCCTGTTACATTCCTCACAGTGGTCGGGCGCACAGAATGGCTTTCTTGAGAACTATTATCATAATACCAGAGCTGCAATCCTTTGAAGCAGTTCATGAGCATCAGACACACTCCAGAATCCCTCCTGTCATGGGAAATGTTGCTCTAGAGAAGAATGTAAACTATGATGCTAAGAATAATTAAGCTTTATCTCATATCCCAAATTTAATTTCTGGTAAATGAAAACTATATCTTTGGCAAGCAATATTAAGAAGTCATATTTTTAAAATAACATTAAATTAATCTGCTTTATATGCAGAGTGAGAGTGTTTACAGGTGCCTCTGTCGGGTACTCACTGAAGCACATTGCTTCATGGAATATTTTCTGAGGACTTAATAAAATGTGAAAGTTTCTTCTACTATTGAAAACTTAATAAAAGTGGAATTCCTGGTAGGAAAAAAAATGTCTGAAGTTAATATCTTACCCTCTCTTCATGACATTCTGAGAATGATTATAATTTGTTCTGTGGGTCTTCTAAAATTAATTTTCTACTTTTTATTTATTAGATTTTCTTTTTCACATTGTTTGGCTAAAGTTTTTTTATGGGTTGCTTTATGAGTACAGAAAATAATATAGAAGTTAAAATTCAAAAACCTTAACCAATATTCTTTCTCTTAATGCATTTTCAAAATGAATAGTTTAAATTTCAAAACTACCCAGGTGCTAGTATGATTTTTATTTACTTCAAGTTCATAACATGTCACAGTTTTCAGAGTGTATAGGAGAGGCAGAGTGCAAATTTACCTAGCTGGAAAACCATGGATTTAATTTCATCACATATCTATGGGAAACAGCTGAGCTATTCCCTGATGTATCCTCATTCTTGCACTAACATAACTGGGCAGGCTACCTTGTCATTATTCAGAAGCCTGATCTGTGTGACTGATGTAAAGAAGATAATTTCTGAGACACTGCTTGTTGATTTGATGTGGACTTGACCAACCAGCACATCTCTGAGGGTAGACTCGTACTTCTGGAACCATTTTGAGTTTCCACTCAGTCATGAGAAGGTTATACTATTTCCCATTCAAACAATTTAATATTTTCATTAATTTAGCAAAGAGCTGGATACAAATTAATGGACGTCCTTATAATTAACACGGCAGCAGAGTTTACATGTTACCTTAATTATGCCTGGTAGTAATCCATCTGCATTTAGTATTAAATTTTACATATTGAGCAAGATGAAATAACTCATTTATGATGAACTTGCAATTATTTTCATTTCATATCTGAATCTGTGTCATGAAAGGAATTGCTGTGAGCAGATAGCAGAGTGAGTGTCCCAGACAAGTACTGTGGGACAATGGACAAGGTAGGACAGAAACTTTGGTGAGCAGACAAGAAGGAAGATCCTGTACCTGAAACAGTTTATATGCTTCATAAAACATAGTGGAGGTCATTGGGGTGTGTGCCATACAATGTGGTGACAAAAGCGAGGAAAGGACATGAGGTGTGAGTGGAAAAACAGCTATAGGAGAGAACGAATGGGAAATGCCAAGGCATCAAGTCATGTGATTTCTGTGTGAATATGTAGGAACTGATACTTGAATAACCATATTTACTCAACAGGTGCAAATAAAAAATCATATCCGTGAAGATAAAGATATACAGAGGATGCAATCCTCACAGTTCCATGGAACAAATTGATATTTGTAGTTATTATTAGAAATAATAAAAAGAGATTGGTGGAGATTACAGGACAAATCAAGTCTAAATAAAACGGTAAGAAGGTAATGCAATCATACCACTCAAAAATCTTATAAGAAGTTGTAGAGACAATCTCTCTAAAAGTCATCTAAAAACTCTGCTTTAGAAATATGATTCAGACTGAACCTATGAACATCCACTAGTGCTCCCAATAAAGCTTAATTGCTACAGTCACAGTACTTTTCATTACTGTTTACGTGAACAAGATTACAAGACTCTCTGCTCATATCTCCCTTATGAAAGATAAACATTATAATTAAGTTGACTACATATATAGATATGTAGTACAACCTATGCAAGCTTATTTCATGGTGCACTATAACTATAAGAGAAACAATAAATGCCGAAATTTGAATTTTAACATTTTAGTAATTACATTAATAAAGTAATCCCATAACCTTTAAAAGATTCAGTAACTAACTCTTTCCAGAATTCTATATATGTACAGACACCACACACACTGTCAAACACACATTATATTTACCTACAGAGTTTCTATGATGTCATATTTTATGTTCTTTTAACAAATTTAATTTTGACTATTATTTTTCAAGAATACCATCAGAAAAACATTATTTTTATGGAAATGGTCAGATATTGCTTTTCTATAATTACAGAATATTAAAAAATGGTTACAAACTATAATTCCCTGAATTTCTTTAAAAAGATTGTTCCAAGCTTTATATGCATGTGGTTTGTCCAAACTAATAGATTACAATGATATTCCAAAGATGGTCATATCCTTCACCATAGAATCTATAAATATGCAATGGATGTTGAAAAGGAACCTTATAGATTTTTTTCATCTAATAATTTATGATGGTGACATTTTCCTGTAGGGTCTTGTATGGGCCTGATGTGTTACAAGGTTCCTGGTGAGATGTACATCAGAGGTAAGAAATGATAACAGGTGAAGAAGATGAGAGAAGTGGCAGTAATTAAACCAGCAAAAGCCTGTGTTGAGGAAAGCCAGTACTTGCTAGAATTTGGACCATACAAGGATACAGAGACACCTGAATGAACAGGTCCTAGTATACCTTGATTTTAGGTCTATCACACTCATTTGTAATTTCTCATTTCGAAACACACAAGTGAAGCTGGGCAGTGGTGGCACACGCCTTTAATCCCAGCACTTGGGAGGCAGAGGCAGGTGGATCTCTGTGAGTTCGAGACCAGCCTGGTCTACAAGAGCTAGTTCCAGGACAGGCTCCAAAACCACAGAGAAACCCTGTCTCGAAAAACCAACCAACCAAACAAACAAACAACAAAAAAAAAAACAAACAAAAAACAAAACCAAACAAAAAAAACACACACACAAGGGAACATATTTAATTCTGTGAATCATTGAGATTGGGGGAGATTGTTAGAGGGGAAAGAGGATACTATTAACATTTATGCATATTGAATTAGTACAAAAAAATTAGGGGAAATCTAATGTTGAAAACAGTCAAAACCGTCTATAATCATAAATTTCCCATAAGGAGTTAGAAGAGAAGAATTATGTATCTCCTGGAAACTTTATTATTCATTTGCTATAAAAATAGCTTTATCAGATGCTTTTGTGGGATATAATTAGGCAATAAAAGAACTTCCTTTCTTGACCAGAATATGACTGTCTTTGTTAGGATTTCTATTGCTGTGATACATCACCAAAGACAAAAGTAACGTGGGGAAGAGTTTATTTCAACTTAGTATTCGCAGGTCACCCTCCAACACAGAGGAAAGTCAGGGTAGGAGATCAAAGCAAGAACTTAAAGACCTGAAACAGAAGCCATCAAGGAGGAAAGCTGCTACTGACTTGCTTACAAGGGCTAACTCTGTTTGTTTTCTTAAACACATCAGGACCACCAAGCCAGGGACTGATCAACCCTCAGTGTCCTGGACCTTTCGCCACCAACCAATAATAAAGAACGTGTCCCAGAGGTTTGACCAGAGACCAAACTACTGCAGACATTTTCCCAATTGAGAATCCCTTTTCTCAAATGATTTCAGTTTTTCAAGTGACAATATAAATTACAGCAATTGTTTAGTAAGTAGATTGCTAAGTAAGCACAAGAAACAAAAATTTGGATCTCCAACACCCATTAAAAGCAAGATGGGGTGGCATTCACTGTAATCTCAGTTAAGGAATGGTTATCCCAGGTAGAAAGAAGATACCAGGGGCTTGTTTGTTAGCCAAGAAGCTCAGTGGAAATGGTAAGTTTTAGATTTAATTAGAAACCCTGTCTCAAACAACAAGGTAGAATACGGATTGAGGAAGATATCAGATGTTGTCCTCTCCTAAACATGCAGAAACAGGTGACTTCATCTATATTATATGCACGTGAAAGCACACGCACCGCACACACATGCATACGCACACACACACTCGTGCACACACACACATGCATGCATGTCATTGAAAATAAGAGCAAATAGTTGAAAATATTTTTTGAGGATTTTAACAAATATTAACTTTGAACTATCGTTTATGTGTATTATGATCTTATTCCTTTATTTTAAGAATGTTAATTATATAATTCATACAAGACAAAGTTCTTTTTTGATCTTTATGGATCCCTATAGCTTTTAATATGTACCTTAATGGAGATAGAAGATCTCACATGTGCATATGGTTAAAAAAATAGATAATGCACCCTGGTAAGTTATGACTACCTGGCTTCCTCTTTGATTCTCCATGCCTCAAATAGTTCCATGCTTGTAAAATTACTACTGTGGTCATATGCCAGTACCACTTTACCATAAAGATATACTGTTTATGTGGTGTTTTTCCCCAGATTGCTGTTCTAACAGCCCTTACACCTTGATCAACAAATGAGCCCCCCTTGCTGGAGGAACATTTACCTTTCACCAGTGTAACAGCCACACGTTCAAATCCTAGGAAGCTTGCTTGTTATGTACAATGCTATAGCACAAATTCTAGTGGGTTGTAATAATAAAATCCTGGAGTCGGATATCAGAGTAAATGCTGAAAGCTCAGAGAAGTAAAGGAGCCAGGCACTAGAGAGACATTTTCTATTGAACCTTAGACTGATGGGGGCGAGATCCTGTCTCCATGGATCTTCAGATTTAATGTAATGATTCTTTCTTAGTACATTTGTTGTTTTTAAATGGGTGGGCTACTGATAATTTTTTGGTGCAAGGGAACCTCACTCAAATGTACAATGATGTCACCAGCTAAGACTTCTAATAATAGTGAATAGGTAGCCTGAACTTGTTGCCTGCTGTAATAAGATAGGTGACTACCCCAATTGTCCTCAGAGAGCCCTCACTGAGCAACTGATGGTAGCACATCCAGAGATCCACAGCCAAGCACTGGGATAAGCTTGGGGAATCCTGTCAAAGAGAGGGAGGAAGGGTTGTCCAAGCAAGGGGAGTTAAAGTCATCACAAGGGATCCCAAAGAACAATACACCTGTGCTCATAGGAGTTCATAGAGTTGGGACTAACAGCTAGGAAGGTAACATGTGACTGATGTAGGTCCTTTACATATGTGTCATTAGCTGTGTATCTTGATGTACTCATTGAACTCCTCGTGGTGGGACAGGGACTGTCCTATAAAGGTGGCTGAGGTAGAAAATACTTTAATGGTCATGTTCAGTACTAGACCTTATTTGTTACATACCAACTTGCCAATTCCACAAAAAGAAACTCATTCTAGGTACTGTAGATGTGGTAAAAAAAAAAAAATACCCTAATTAAGAAAGTTTAAGGCCCACAAGTAAAACCTATTATTGCTTTACTAAATGGAGGAATCCATTTATTTTCCTCATGAGGTCAAAGAAGAGCTTAATGTTAACAGAGATACTGAAACATATTTCAAATTTAATATATTTATTTTATTAAGTATTCACTTATGAACATATCATGAATCTACTGTAAGTGATATGTCATAAAAATGTTTATCAACTTCCTTTCCTATCTGTGGTCTTTCCAGTTTTATTTTTATTTTGTTTTTTTTTGTTTGTTTGTTTTTCGAGACAGGGTTTCTCTGTGGTTTTGGAGCCTGTCCTGGAACTTGCTCTTGTAGACCAGGCTGGCCTCAAACTCCCAGAGATCCGCCTGCCTCTGCCTCCCGAGTGCTGGGATTAAAGGCGTGAGCCACCACCGCCCGGCTGGTCTTTCCATTTTTATATGCTACTTCATACATATCTGAATAATAGATTTCTGGACCTTACTTAATTCACTAGGGCTTGAATCCATCCATGCTATTCTAAGTGATATATGATACTGTTTTGACATCAAGCTGTCCTAAATTTTATTAGTGGTCCCTTTAATGAAATCATGGATTCAATCTCATCGCTGCAGGTAAAAACAATTCTCCATTTGTTATAAACCCTTACTGTGCTTCTAAGATATCGTCACAGTCACATTCAATCTACTTTCACTTAGAGAGCAGAATGTTGGATTATACTAGAAAATATTTCTTAAAAGGCAGAGATCAATTAGTCAGTCACTCACAGTGGCTAATGGATGAATAAGTCCATGATTAAGATCTGGGGACTATGTAGGCAGTAATAAAATCTGCTATGTTCATAGAATTTGAAAAAAATTAGCACATTTTGTATTTATGTGACTGTTACAAAGAAGCAAGTTTTGCTAAGATAGTTAGTTTTAACAATAATGTGCTACATTTCCTTCCCCTTTAAAAAATGGGTAGGGTTAAGTATCTTAATCTTATTTTAGAGATAAGAGTTGTAAGCAATGCTTATAGAATTAGTTTTGATAAAATCTCAGAAAAAATCATTCAGTAAAAAGCATTCAAGAAGCAGATAAATTAAGTTTAATTAGACAAATACACATTGGTAGTAAGTCAGTATCACCTGTCCAATAAATGTTCTGACTACTGAATTTTCACATTCAACAGTTGTAATATCATATCATTATATTTTCTGGTAGCTGGCATTGACATAACAGAGCCAGAGAAAAAAGGTAAGTGAACATATGTCTTTAAACAAATTGAATCACTGACAGAGACACACATGCGTGGAGTGTGTGGCTTAACATCACTTCTTGAATGAGCATTTCTTTATAATTTTGGGCAGGGGAAGACACTAAGATGGTATGTTATGTAGCTCAGTGTGTCCTTCATTTTTCAAAGGGATGGATAAGGACTTTAATTCTTGATCTTCCTGTCTCCACCTGGCAAGCACTGAGATGAGAAGCTTATTTGAATATACTGGATCTTTATACATTTTTTCCAAACTTTCTGCTGTCTACAGTAACATGGAAGGTTATTTTTTCCATAGAAATCACTTTTTCACAAATACTTTTCATGTAACCTTTCTGACAAAGCATTAAGCTTGCAATGTTCCTGTGCCATTTTCAAAATAATCATATCATAGCTATATCGCTTAACTTCTTTTATATAAGTTCTAGATCTTTACAACCTACAATTTATTTTTCATAATTTATTATTTTTAGAAAGATTTGAATAAAATGAAACTTTCTTTAATAATGTGAAATATAGTAAATACTTTATTATTTTATTTTTGTTTTTAGGTACAATAAAAATTCAAGAAAGGAAAGTTTTAAAAGTTGTAAACTAACCATACCAGAAAACTAGAGAAAGAGAAGCAATGGAAAAAAAAATTAAAAATGATTGCAGAAAATAATTTTCAGTCAGAAAAAGAAAATCATTACTGCACTTAGTTTTCTCGACTTCCCAAGTCACAGAAATGCTTTACAAGTCTATATTTGAGATATTCCTCTTCTTGATGAGAGTCCATTGGGCTTCCAAGGAAATTCAGTCAGTTAAATATGACTAGTTTGAAAATACAGAGATATTTATAATTTCTTTTTATTTCCTTTCCAAAGACAACTTGTCATTTTAACTCGGTAATGCTGAGAGAAGGCAAATGTTTTAATTCAGTGAAAGGGGAGACTTTCTAGTATGGAGAGTTTTTCAAAAATAAATCAGTTGCATGGCCAAAGTAAAGTTAGTGGAATTCAACTACAGGCAGAGCGCTTGTCTTATCACCAAATTCATTTCATTGTATATACACCATACATATATGTGTACGTACATAATATATACATGTATGTTTATTATAGATGCAGCAAGAATTAAAAAAGATGTCATGAGTTTGAGAGTGAATAGGGAGACAGCAGGAATTTGTAAGGAGGGTGGGTGGAAATGATGCAAATACAGCATTCATGCATGATACTCCTCTATCTATAACATAGTTATTTATATATATATAGTAATATATTTAAAACATTAAATACATTTTATATATTATATATCAAAGAAGAAAACAAGTATCTTCAAATGGGCAATAATTTAATTGCAAGAAATACACTGACATCTTATAGGAAATATTTGAACAAAATATAGACTTCCAAATTTCTAAGAAAGCTCTTGACATTGGTCTTGTGAATGGATTCTTAGATTTAATTAAAAACAAAATCAATAAAACCTAAAATAAATAAATGTTGCAACAAAGAACTAAAAGATATCTTTGTGACAGAGGCAAGAATCCACAAGATGAACGATAAAAAATAGGATTGGAAAAAGCAAAACCACATTATCTATTGACCAGAGGTTAACAGCTATTGTACATAAAGAATTTTCCACAATGCAATGGACAAAAAAATCAATATAGTGATTTAAAAAGGGAAAGAATTTAATTAGGGATTTAAGCAAAGAAGCTGTACCCAATGTGTTTATGATAGAGTGTAAACATCTCCAACCACAGAGAGATTCAGAGCAAAACCACAGTAGAACACCTCATGTCTACTATGATGTCTGTTATCAAAAAGACAGAACTTATACTGTTTACAAGGACATGAAGGAGAGGGACAGTGAAATGAATTTGGAAATTAACCAACAATTAAGGAAAGAATGCAGTGGTTTTTAGAGACATGATCTACCAAAGCATGCATTACATCCACTGCTGAACATCTACCCACAAAATCTGAAACAAGATTCATGCATAGGGACCTGCCTTTCCACGTTTATTATGGCTATGGAGCAGATATAGGAGGAACTGAAATATTCAATGCTGATGCCTACGTAAATAGAATGTGGAGTCCACAGAGGGACATAAAATATTTCTTAATCTAAATACAGAAGAAAATATCACTTGGATCGATCTAGAGGAAATCACCATAAATAAGTTAGGCTAATCAAAGTGGAACAAAACAATGCGTGGTTCTCACAGGAGAATGTGTCTACAATAGTGAGGAACATAGGAAAAGAATAGGGTAGTGATTACCCTGGGTTAGAAGGAGGAACAAATGAGAACCTAATGCTCACAGAGATGAAATTTTCCATTATACAAACCAAATATATTCCAGAGATCTCCTGTAGGAAATAAATTCTATAGTTAGGTCTGTGGTGTTGTGCTCTTTAAAATACATCAGGAAAAGTAAAAATTCATCTGAATTTCCCTACAACAAAACAAATAGAGAAGGAAGAAACAGGAGTGTTTTAGAGACAACAGATGCTTCAATGTTATTGTGGTTTGATGGATGCATCTGTCCAAATCAATCATAACGTGGACTCTTAGCATAGATAAGTAGTTATTACCTTAACCGATGCCGATGCTATGTGGAACTCGAAAGGCACACACAGAGACAGGTAAAGACAATCCTAAGTAAAAATGGTGCACTGCTCACTATCAGCATTCTAATGTGATGGTAGATTATGCTTTTGTGAATCTGATCGTTATTGAAATCTGGGCAAAATGGACATTTGGAATGGGAATTCAAGGCAGATTAACCTAAAAGACACCTAGGCTTACATAAGGAACAAGATATTATAACATATGCTTTTCATTTCTTAGTTGTTTACTGTCAATAAAATTTAACTAGAGAACTTTGTATCTATTTTATGAAAAAATACCTTATTGTCCCCTTGGAAAGTTCTAAGTCATTTCCATATATTTTATACTGTCTAAAAATTAAGTCTGTTATCGTTGTTATGTACAAAGATATATGAGTTACATCAATTGCAAGAAGACAGTTTGTTTCTGAATATTTGTACAATAATTAACTACTAAATTATTTCTAGAAGTTAATATAATCATTAAAATATTTGGTATTTAGTAGGTAAAGAGTAAACCAGTGAATACTGGAGAAAACATCTGCCTCTCATGCATCATGTGAGCATCTGTTCTTCTCTTAACTGACTTTCTTGAGTAAAAGCCAAATTATTATAGAAAGATTTTTTTCAGTTTTATCTTCCATTAGGTCATAGTGAATGTGTCCAGAAAATATTTGAGTAATGTATGTTTTTGCAAAAACAAGTATTAAAAGCAAAGTTAAGTATGGAAATAACATGAAAGTTAAGAATGGAAATAAGGAACATTGAGATAGAACTTCCTATAATCCCATCACTCAGAATGCTGAGGAAGGAGGAGATCCACAAGTTCAAAGTTATCCTAAGCTTCATAATAAAATCTTATCTCAAGCAATAAAGAAAGAAACATAAATAATTTGGGAATGGTGGGGATGGTGGGACAGGACACGCTACCGGGATCTGAGTGACACTGGAGTTTGGACATGTGCTTGGTGAAGAGACTCTCAGTGAACAGTTCTACTCACAAAACTTTCTCTTATGTGTGTGCCAAATCAATTTCACAGCAGGCTTTTCATCTCTCACTCTGCCAAGGGAGAGCATGTAGTTTAAAACTAAACTCTCTGTTCAGCAAATGAAAATTAAAAAAAAAAATCACCCAGAAGGGGTTTTATGGTCTTAGGAAATTAGTGCCTAAAAATTTGCAGATGTCCCATTTGATTTAAAGAAATCATTTGCCATAAGCAGAGGGATAAAGTTTACCCAGCAAGCATGCCAACTCTGGGTCACTTCGAATTTCCATTTGCAATCAAATGTCATTTTTCAGAAGCTAGTCCAGGGTATTGAATTTATCTTGTGGAAATAGCCTTTATAGCCTCTTCTGATTAAGATAATAAAGGAAAATTATTAAATCTCAAAAAAATACACAATTAAACAATTTCTTTGTTTCCAGTGAGTGGGCAAATATTTGTTCTTGCAGATAGCACACATATGAGTGACAATTCAGTGTCCTCTTGAATGCACACCGATGACATCTTTTATCTTATTATTTCTCTTACTTAACATTAACTTAGGGCATATTTCAGAGAGCCAAAGGCTCTGCCCCATCTGTACTGACATTCTTGTTAACTGTTGGCAGAGTTTGACTGATACTAAGACCTGAAAACGAGATCACTTACCACACAGCAGAGGGTAATGATGAAGGTAGTCCAGTCTCTGTTTCTTGTCCATTCTCTTTTTAGACCAGTTAGATGTGAAATAGTCATGGTGAGTAAGTCTTGTCTGTTTGGTCTTCTTTTATACTTCACAGCGCTTTCCAAATGTTGACAATATATTGAATTAATTTGTTAGGGTTACTTAAACAACCTGTGGTTGTAGTAACCACACTTTACTTTTATCTCAGTTCATAATACTAGATCCCTGATCCTTCCTGATAATCACAAGAGAGGGAAATGTCCAGATTACTTCTTGACTCATTAGTAGCATCATTTCCTTTCTCATTTCTTCCCTCCGAGGGTATCTGTGTCTACATTTCCTCTTCACATAAGCACACCAGAAATATTAAATTAGCGTCCATCCTAATGAACTTATTTTAATTTAATTTTACTTTGAATGCTCCATCATCAAATTCAATTCCTTTAAAAGTATTGAATCTATCTCAACATTAAAGCTACAAATCCTCAGGGATGGTTCAGAGAGTAAAATTCATTCACAACACAGGCAATAAGCTTCTATTTTGGTAACTCATTGTAATATTTGCTGAAAATTTTTCTATCTGTTGTAGTTAGAAAAATAATTCAAGAAAACAACTCAGGAAATAATAATATGTTAGGATACATGTGAACCAAACTTCATCTAAATTCATACTTGTAGTAAAATCTAGCTCATTGGCTTTCTCTTCCATAGTGCTTATTCATTCACACCTGTTAATCATTGTACACTTATTTTCCTACTACCTGACCCAAATAACTGTGATGAACATACTCTACCTTCTCATTGCTATTCATGCCCATAAAGGCTAAATTCAATGTTCACATAAACTTAAGAAAATAAAAAGCACCTCTCTTAAGTACAGTGCCCATTTGTATTAGTATATACCAGTACCTCAGTGTTGAAACAAGGCTTTAGTGTAGGGAGTTACTATATTTCTAGTTAAGTCTATTTTGTTTCATGATGGTCATTAATTTCATTTATGTATGCCATCTCCAAAATAGGTTAATGTGTGCTAAGGGGCAATTCCTGTTCCTTTAATTTATGCTGAGGCTCCAGCAGCATCTGGGACTATGCAGTGAACGTAAAAGGCCTGTGGTAATTTTTTCTTCACCTCCTTCTCATTGCTACACAATAATTATTCTACTGTGCTCCATGGTTGATGGAACCTGAATTCCTTCCTTTATAGTAATGTCTGTGCAACCTTGTTTTACCATATCTAAATTGATCCAGGAAGCATATTTTCCACCATGCATGCCTCAAGCTATTTGCTATTATTGGAAGTTAAATAGTTGGTCAGAGATGTACCAGGAGGAAGCATATCTTTCAGAAACACTCTCATGTGTACTATGGATAAGACCACATTTTCTCTTGTGCACCATGGTAACCAGTCATGTGTCCACATACACAACCAATTGCTTGGGTTATCTTTTAAGCAACATAAAAAATATGCCAAAGATTTCAATGCCTTGTATGCATAATTTCTAAGTGTTGAAACTTATTTTGTTTACAAAAATAAATAAAAAGTATGCCTTGCTAAAATCTAAAACAATTACATTTTAAGAGCCAAACCCTCATCAATATGTAAGTCCCATGCTAACAATGAGTAGTCACTTTTGAAAGAGTCCTAGTGTGTGTAGAGTATGTAGACTCTCAGAGTTAGAATTTCAAATTGCTGGTATTTTGACAGACTCACTTTGCACAAAGTATTGGAAAGGCCACAGCTATGTGTTGACCTAATTTACCTTGAGATAGACTTAATATTAGAAAGAAAACAGAACATTGAATACTGTTGTGTGACTCCCTGGGAGAATGAATAAATTGAACTAAACCCAAATAGAGAACCAAAGTATACACCAAAATAATTCAGTGCATTTGTCTGGTTAGCTTCCAGGAAGGTGGATGGATGACCCAAACATAGCTGTATCACTAAAGTGAGCTCTCCTCAGCCTTGCTGATGACTCAGGAAATCTGTATCCCCAAGAAACACTGCATGACTTGCAGGTAGGACTACAAGTTACAGAGTCTCCTTTCCCCAACTATATTTTATACTGCTTGTATGTAATACTGGGGAGGAAACTCGTGAATCCTGTAAGTTTTAGCATACTATGAGACTTGTGAATGTGTTTCCTGCCCAAGTTTCATTAGCCTCTCTTCCCTCTCCAAAAAGGAACATTTCGGTACAGAGGAAATTGTTACATGATAACTATAAATGGAATCCAATATTTTTAGGTGTCTAGTCAAAATTGCAAATTTTAGGACAAACAACTTGAAAAAAATTTCTTTTAATTTTGAACTTTCCACATTTTTGAACTATTATAAAATTTCAGGCATTTTTAAACATCTTATTTTAGAATATATAAAAAGGTAATAGTTTAATAAATTAAAAGAGGCCTGTTACTAGTGTTAATAATTACAAATACTTTAAGTTGTGTACTCTAAAACAAATAACGTCACATAGATTGGGAAGTCAATGGATGCATTTGCCAATTTGGTTACTCAGATATATGAATTCCATTAAATATTTATTACATTGATTTAAAAATGTTACTAATATTATGTCGCAGCGTAAATCAACAGCAGACAGAAATTATAATAAAATATTCAGCTTTAATTAGGGAAAGACTCACAGAACCGAAGTTCCAGTGGAGAACATGAAAATAGAAGGGGCGGCTGGGAGCACGCCTGCAATCTTTATAAGTAAAAAATATCCTCGGGGGACCCCACCCCCTGCTAGCAAGGTGATTGGCTGGGTCTCCCCTACAATATTACCATATATAATTGATAAATATGAATATTTTATCACTGCCTTGATTTTAAAATAAAATAATTGTTGTTTTGTGGTGTAATTTGTGTATGTCAGCATTAGGCTGAGAGTACAAGGATGTCTTATGCATTCCCTACTCTCACACTTCTGTGACTTTTCCCACTATCCATAAAACACATCAAAGTTTGTTACAGGTAATGGAAAAAAAATCCGTATCACATAATCTGCCAAAGTCTGGAGATAATTCAAGGGTTCAGCTATGTTGCAGTATGACCTACAGTTCAGACTAATATATCATAACATTCATCTATCACTGTGATATATAGAACATTAACCTCAAGTAAAACTGCTCTGTGCTTTTAGCCCATTAAATGGGGTCCCCTTTGTGCAAATAAGCCTTCAAACCTCGATTAACCTCTATTCAAGAAAATCCCCCACAATCCTTGTTTTCCAAAGGGTGGATTATTATTGACTAAATCCTATCAAGGTCACACTATAAACAATCAACCTGTGCACTGATATCCTAAGGAATTTCAAATTGTACTTTATGTCAGTTTATAAAATTAAGGGAAAATTATCATATTAGATCAATTATAAGGGCTATCAAAATCCCACTGATGTTCCTTGATCTATAGAATATCTGAGAAGCAAAATTTGCTTTAAATAATTAGAGCACAGCATGAGTCAATCCTTTCTCTGCATGTTTGTGTGACCATATATATTTTTGTGTTGTATTCACTTAATCAGCCACACAGACCAAATGCTTCTGATGCCATACTCTTTGAAGCTTTGAAATGACAATGTGATTCAAAAGCCATCTAGCAACGGGAAGTATAATATAAGTAATCTCAGTACAACACAGAATGTTATGAGGAAATTCCTGGAGTCTCCCATGTTACTCTGCTCTCAAGGAACCAGAAAACACTGAAACAAAGAGCACACAATATCGATAGGAAGGAGGAAAGGTGTTGCCATGGAGAATAAGGACAGTAGATTAGGAACAAGGGAATGGAAAGTTGAAGAAGGCAGCATGGAGGTATCCTTAAGTTCTTACTAAAAAAAAACCATTGGAATTGGGGAGTATTTGGGGATGTGTGGAAACCTAGCACAGGAGAAACTTCCTGGACTCTATGAGGGTGACTCTAGTGAGGATTCCTAATGATGTAGGACATAGAGGTGAAGTGGTCATCATTTGTATCCACACAAGGTTCCAGTTGTGGGACTGGGTTACATTCAGTTGAGTTGTTGGCTGAAGGAGTTCCATGGAGATCTCTAACAACCCTGGTGATGATAGGACAGAGGAGTAGTCTCCAAAAATTAACAAAAGGACCTAATTGCTGAGGACAATATCCATACAGTTCATTGAACATAGATAGGAAAACCTGATAACTACATGGGGCCTTCAACCCTACACTGTAGTCTCTTTGTCACTGGAAGGTACTCTGCAGTCTACAGAAAGAGAAACTTGGACACTGAGTCAGGCACAACACTGTCAACCTACAATCCATCCTGCCTTAATGATGAGCTGGGGCAATGGAGAACTGACCAAAAAACAACAACAACAAAAAGTTTCCCGATGATATTTTGTTGCAATCATAGTTCAGGGCCTCAGGGCCTGTCCAGTTATCATCAGAGAGGCTGTCTCTGGCAGTAGATGCAAGCTCATACACAGATGCATAAGCAGGCAGTTAAGCAAAAAGAGTCTCGATGGGAGATCTCCATCTGGTCTCCCACTTTGAAGCTTGGGGAAACCCTAGAAAGAGGGGAAGGAAAGATTGCATGAGTTATAGTGGAGGGTGGACACTAGGGTAACATGACCCACTGAATCAACTAAACAGAGATCCTATGGACTCACGAAGACAAAGGCAGCAAGCATGGGGACCGCAAGAGTCAGCACCAGGTTCTCTGCATGCAAGTCATAGCTGTTAGCTTGGAGTTGTGTAGGACCCCTAACAGTGGAGGTGAGTGTGTCCCTCTCACTCTTTGCCTGTTCTTGGGACTCTTATTAGGAGTTGCTTTGTCCAGTCTTGATATGGGGGCTTTTGCCCTTGCTATTTTATCCTGTTTGTCACGTTTGTTTGTTGTCTCTCTCAGGCCTGCTCTTTCTGAGAGAAAACAGAAGGTGGGGCAGATCTGAGGGAGAGGGGAGATAGGAGTGAGCTGGAAAGTGTGCAGGGAGACAAAACAGTGTTCAGAATGCATTGTATGAGAGAAAAATCGTTTTTCAATAAAAAAACTGAAGAAAAGGAATTATGTGTCCTGAATACAATGAAGGCTCCATCAGAATTTTAATAGTCGATCACAGGTCACAAGCTTACTAGTGTTATTTGTGCTTTCAGGAAGGACAACAGATTTGAAGACAGGGCACTTGCAGGCGTGGAAGTGAGTTAAGGTATCTAGAAATTTATTTTGTCTTTAGTTATCTTCACTTGACTCTTTTTGCTTTGCTTCTTTCTAAGTTCTTTGGAGCAACAACAGCAAACTATACTTTTAGCTTAAAAGAAATACTTTTATATGGCATGATTACATTAATGCCTCCCTCAGGTTGTACTCAATATTTCATATATTCCTTCCAATGCTCTGACCTAAGCCATCTTCCTGCCATCTCGTTTAAGATTCTTTATTGATTAATGAACAGTGAGAAAGTATTGGCATGAGAGGCATGGTGGGGAGAGGAAAATGAGGTTTCCTGAATACTTGCTTATTAACCTGTCCTATAGAATTAACAATTGGCAACCTCAAATGTCCTAACTTTATTGTTGATACCTCTAGTCTCCAAATTATGGTTTCCTTATAATGTTTCACAAACAACTTTGTAAATATAAATACATGGTAAGCAGCTCACTAATCTGTTCTCAGTTAATGCTTTGTAGTAAAAGATGTCAGAATAAATAGCAGCCCTGAGAAACCATAGTTCATATTTCGTTCTCTAAATTCTGCGTGTTAAGTTCATACAGTCACTTTGGTTCACTTAGAGAAGCTGTAGAGAAATGTTAGCAAGCCTGTGAGAGGTAGCCCATTCCAACAGCTGATTGGTCAAACCTGTGAGAGGTAGCCCTTTCCAACACCTGATTGGTTAATCAAGCCTGTGCAGAGGTATCCCATTCCAACATCAGATTGGTCAAGTCAAATAAAAGGTGAATCAAGAAATTGGCTCCATGTGAGCAGACACCATCAAAAACTACCATGACCTCATGTAAGGTTGATTTTTGCATTTTAAATAAGACCCAGAGCTTTGGGAAGAATATGAAATTCCATCCATTGGTTCTGTTTTATCTTAAGTTCTTATTTAAAGGAACAATCTAGTGTCTTTTCAAGTTACTTCTCTTTTCAACTCTCATTTTAAAAAAGCTCTTTAGATACAGATTTTTTTTTTGACAGGGTTTCTCTGTGGTTTTGGAGCCTGTCCTGGAACTAGCTCTTGTAGACCAGGCTGGTCTCGAACTCACAGAGATCCGTCTGCCTCTGCCTCCCAAGTGCTGGGAATAAAGGTGTGCGCCACCACCGCCCGGCGATACAGGAATATTTGAATCAAAAGTGGGTGGAATTAAATGTATATAATGTTTAATTCTTAGCAAACTCTTAATATTTCAGAAGGCACAAATCCTTCGGGGAGATGTGTAAAAGTTTGAGGAATTTTTTATTTTTGAGATTTTTTGAGGTGAAGAGGGTTTCCTAAAGGAAGCATATAGAAGATATGGAACTATCTGATGATACCAAGCTCACAACAGGTTTCTGTTGTTACCAATCTCAGCAAATGAAATGAAAAGAGCTCAATAGGACACCAAGATTGTTTACTGCACATCGGAACAATTGGAAATCACCACCATTTCACAAGCTAAGTCAACCCCTGTCTTGTTGCCAGGGTTTCCAGGTAACACAGGCACATTTGGTGACAGGCCTCCCAGGATTGTCAATGGTTGTTGTAGATCTGACTGCCCAGGCATTTTATTCAACACCATCTTTTAGTGTGGAATGTGGCATTTGAACAGTCACTTTATAATACTTGTTTTCTGAAGATGCTTAAAGAAGGTATACACAGATCATGGATGACCTCAACTGTATTTATTCATAGCTTGAAAATGTACACCCTTCATTGTTAGAAAGAACACTGGTACATTTGTCTTGATCCTATGATATATGGCTTTAATCTGATTTCATTTTTTCTTCCATAAGTCCTTTATTTTTGTCTACTTTTTCTACTTCCTACTTCTTGTGAAGCACCTTCCCCGAGTACAACAACTATTACCATTCCAAATCTGACTACACGACACCATCAAAACTGGGTTACCTGACTGTCACTAACTAACTAACTATCTAACTAAAAGAGTAGACTAGGTACAGGCAGAATCACTCAGTGGATAAACTCAGTGGCGAGCCAAGCTAGATTTAGTTTCTACCATTATACTGATCTACGGTTGGATTCCTATGTGAGAGGGGTAGATATTTGTTCATGTCATTCCAGAAAAATCTCACACAACATCAGGAGACACTAAAATCATTAATTATGGGGGCTGCTTTATTCCCAAAGTTATCACGGTGCTTACCTATGTGAGTCAACAAGAGCAGTAGAGTAACCAATGGCTTATGGACTATGAAGTCCATAACTCACATGCCACATCCCCACAATGTATGCTTTTGCAGTACATTGTGACAAAGCGGACTTCAGAAGTCAAGTTCTAACTATGACAGCCCAATAGTTCTGCAGAGTGCTGAGCAGTCCTGGCCTAAATCTGCAGGGGCATCTTCAGGACCTGACCACATTGCAGACATGTCTTGTGGCCTCAACACATGATCGTGCCTGTTGGGTAAGGCATCCGTAAACAATCTAGACACTATAAAGGGCTGATTCTGTGTACTCTACCCAGATTATAAGGCAAAAGGGAAGGCAGCTTTTGTATACTGCTCGTGTAGCTCACATTCTGTCTAGTGAAATAGCAAGGATAAAGCCGTTCTGCTGAGAACAATGTTTTCCTTCGGTCCCAGATACCTTGAGCAGGTTATATAGTTCCCTCTCAGTTGTGTTTTTAGAACTATATCTGGAGCGAATACCTTCAAATTCACTCATACTATTTTTCTTTAAGAGCTGCTACAAATCAGCACAAACATGAATGTAATTTTTCAGCTATAATCTTTCTATTTGCTACAGTCAACATGACTCATTTGGAGAATAACCTGTTTTCTGTGTATTAGTAGAATCTGACGCTTCCTATATCCCTCGGCCCATTGCTCATCCTATTTCTTTAGATCTCAGCTTCTGTCTTTATATGAACTTTCTCTTGTGGTAATTTACATCTCTCTTATCAAGACCCCATGCCTGCATTCAGGCCCATCTATAGATGAATCAGGATTCTTTGGCCATTACAAGACACTTAACCATATTTTTTTACAGTAACTTTGGCTACAGAACATAATTTTCAAAGGTGTCAGGGATCAGAAAGCAGATATATTTAAAAGGATATTATTCAGATTATAATAATATTGCTTCATTAGTGAACTAAATCAAATATTCTCATCAACAAAGAGGGAAACTATCAGCTTCTCTATGGTAGTGCTGTAAAACTCTTTTCTACCTTAGAAATGGAACTGACCCTTATTTATCTATAATTACTCATTAAAGGATTCTTACAGGTTAAGAGAGAGTTCAGAGTATCAGTACAGTATTATGGGTATATTATGTAACTGTACCCAAACATCCAATCTGGAAATTTATGAACAGAGACAATGCTGCTTCCCGTCCTAGATGATATCCATCTTCTGTTGGGACTCATTCTGTCTCATTGTTGCCCTTTCCTAATCCACCCACACCCTCAGGAAGCTCTGTTTTCTTTTAGCCCTAATTCTATGTTTAAGAAGGATTCTTTCTCTGCTGGGCTTAGAAATCTATAATATGCATATGATTATGAACGATTTAATAGTTTTCTCAATTTAAAAAAATGAAGGTATGAATATTAGCTATTTGTGTCTAAGCATGGAGAAAAATACAATTGATAGAAATTTCTAGCAATATTTGTGCTGTTCAGCTGAGGTCTCTTTATTCCAATCTATCCAAACTCACTGTCCTGGCTTTCTCTTTCTTTATGAACTTTTTCCCTTGTGCTCATTCCACTTTCATTGCAACCTTTTCCTTGGCCACCTTGTAGACAAAAGTCCTTATCTTTACAAATGTATACTTAGAAATATTTACTGTTCAAACCAAAGATTTTAATTTATTCCATTCCATGTACATGAAATGCATTTTGCTGACAGCATCTTTATCCAACCAACCATCAGTTCATTCGGTAATAACAGATATCGCTCATGGAGGGTTTTCCCCGTGACATGCAGTGAGATGGCATCACATTTCCATTATCTGATTTAACAGGTGTCAATCAAGAAAGAATTCTGTGGCAGTCTGATGATAGGCCCTGTCATGATTCAGGGATGATACCAGCTTGTGTTCTAGTTTAAGAGCTCCGTTATTAGACACATTCAAATAAATCTCCAGTAGTGGTTTATGGATGTACAAAAGTAAATCCAGATTTTATCTGAGTGGTTACTTCAAGTGATGTGTGTGAATATGGTGGTATTTGAGAGGCAGGTTAAGATACCTCGAGACTCTGGGGACACGCTATACACCATGGATGTGTACGTGAAAATTTGTGGGAAAGTGACCAGTACTAAGCATGTTTTCCTTATGTGACTGAATTGTGTGGTCAACTTGTGAAAACCAACAGAAACAGCAAATATACACAATTATGCACAAATGTCATATTTAGAAAGAATGTGTCTTAAACAGCTTCTGTGTATTTTCACTTGGTTGCTGGGTTAGAAATTCTCTGATATCATATAGCAAGTATTGTATGAAACAACCAAAACAGGTGACCCAACTCATCAAACCAACTTGATACTTCTGGACGTTTTTCCTTTTAAACCTATTCTTAATATTTGAATTTGTCTTGTCTGGAATATCAATTGCAATTCGTGAACCCCACTCTTTTATCTTTTGCTTAGTTACATCTATAAATGTATTGTTCTTATTTGACATGTGAAAGATTTCAGTTTCTTACAGAGTACTACCTGGGTTGTAATTAAGTTTTTCCCCTTTTAACAGCCTGTACAAGCCCCCCTTTCATGTTAGAAAGCACTCAAATTAGAAATTTTGTCAGAATCAGAGAACCAAGTAGTAGTCAAAAGTAGTTTTATGGCAACTTGTGTTTAGAAGAAGAAACAGCTCCTTGACCTGTTCAAATGCAGGTCAATTGATTACTTCTGCTCACTTTGAAAGTTGAACCCACACATTCCATGTATATTTTTTGTCTAAAGGAAAGCTTTAGAGTCTATGCCCTTTATATGATCAAGAGGACACAGAATAATAGGCATGTTGTCTACGAAGAGATAGCAAAAGCAGTTTCCATCCTAAGAACTTTCCATAGTTGTAAATTTCTCCCCTTGAATCCTCACTTCTGAAAATTGAGACTTGAGGAATAAGGCTCTATTCTTCTAAATAAAAGTGTAATAGTGAACATTTTGAGATAGGTCTTTCTACATTGTTTACTAATCATGACAGTCCCCACTAACATTCCCAGGCCAACTTGATCTAGGTAATTATTTAAGAACACTATGTTCTTCAATGATTCTAGGTTGTATCAAGCTTGCAACTACAACTAAGGAGCACAATTCAAATGCATTCAATAAGCACACACACATACAAAACAATACACATACAACCTTACTGTACCGGGAGTTATGGTGATAGGACTCTTAAAAGAAATCCCACACTAGCTCAGAAATAAGAATTAGATAGGCATTTATTAAGGGGTAAACTCACAAATCAGAATTCTCCACTTGACCAGTTGAATCACGCGACCCAAAGGAGCAGTTGACTGGGCATGGAGTCAGGGGAACTAGAGAGAAGGGGAACAAGCTAGGCTTCCCCATAAATATTAAGAGAGGCCACGCCCCAGTAGGCGGGCTAATACAAGCTATAATACTTCCTACAGCACCTTACACACATACGCACAATCATACACACAACCACACACACACATACAACTACACTTACAAACACACAAATACCTCCAAAACCCCAGAAACTAAAACAGCTTCTATCTCTATTTGTAGGAAAACTATGGAATGGAACCCTATCATATACATCTTTGAAAAGTGTTCTCCAAGCCGGGCAGTGGTGGCGCACGCCTTTAATCCCAGCACTCGGGAGGCAGAGGCAGGCGGATCTTTGTGAGTTCGAGACCAGCCTGGTCTACAAGAGCTAGTTCCAGGACAGGCTCCAAAACCACAGAGAAACCCTGTCTCGAAAAACCAAAAAAAAAAAAAAAAAAAAAAAAAAAAGTGTACTCCAGACCTGGTCTACTTCCAGTAATTCGGTGAGCGCAATGAGTGTGTCATATTTGTTCTGATGTGGTTGTTGGTTATGGTAGAAAGCTTCTGTGATGCACTCAGAGAGCACAGTTAGTTTGTTATAATGACACCCTCCTCTATCCTCTTATTATGTCCCTATATTCTTTATTCCCTGCACTGCACTTACCACTCATGGTTTGATAGATTCAACACATCTTGTCCCTTCCAACTGGAATTTACAAAACACTGTCAGATTTCTGCATTACATGTTGAGTGTTGAGTGCTATATGGTTAAATAATGTATGTTTTTTTCTCCTTCCATGCGTTTGATATCTCCCATTTTATAATGAAGGTTCTTCATTACTTAATATAATTCATAGTTACAAATGCATACATAATTGTGATTTGAGAAGGTGACTCACGATGTTAGAATCCTTATCAACCAGAGATGGCTGCGTCAGATGTTCCTGTGTCATTGGTGATCATAACATTCACATGTATGAATGACACTCTCATAAACCACTCACTCACCCCTACATGTGCACATGCATGCATACACAATATGTAATAATAAATAATAATAATCACTGTGGTTTTACTGTAAGATACTTGAAAACTTCTGCCTTCTTAACGCTCCCACTGATGAGTGCTTAATGCATCCTACACCTGTGCCCTATCACTCAAGCCTCATGCAATCCAAAATTCATGAACCATGTTCCTTGGTTTAAAACTGCCTAATTTTCTGCTTTCATCACTAAACAAGTTTCATATTTGATGCTTAAAATTATATTGCCTCATGGGTCTTTTGTGATGAATAAAAACATGAAACTTTATAGAGGAATGGCTGGTCAATTGAAACCCCATCATTAGACATTCATTATTATGCATTTAATTATTTAGGAATACAAATTTTACTCTCCGTCAATATTGGAAATTGTGTGTAGCTCAGAAGTAGTTTCTGTCTTTTGGAAATACTTGGTATTTCAATTTCTAAAATGTTCACAAGACATATTATCCCAGATTATACACATTCTTTTTATTCTTTGAGTTAGAGATATCAAGGCTTTTTATTAAGTTTTATAAAGAACTTGGTGTAAAATGTTCCTCTCTGCAGCTTATGAAATAATACCACTCTTTCTCTATACAAAGACACAATGTTTAATTTAGAATCTAGCTAATGACATCTATCTCCTCTCTTATTAACAAAAGCACCCACTGGGAACCAGGTATGTTGATTCTCAGTTTCACATGAAGGCGATGTGGGAGGCCCATTAGATCTCACAATTTCACACCTTGCTAAAAATTCAGCTGGGCCACAGCAGGAACCCAATGTATAAAATAAAATCAGTGCAAACGTACATGTCCCAAACTCCTTGTTTTTCTCTTTATGAGATATGCAAAGCGTGAAAAAACTGGCTGACATATGCCCTCTTGGAGAATCCAAGTTGTATCTCTTTTCTTAAGCAAATTACCTGGCTTTAATTTATAATCATACAATTTATTAATTTCCACTTACATGTGTATGTCTGCATATGCTTGTGCCTGTCCTATAGTGTGAAGATGGATGTCAGAGGACACTTTGTCAGTTACCTTCTACCTTATGATGTCCTTGGATTGAAGTCAGGTTGAAAGGCTTGATGTCAAGAACCTTTACCACTAAACCCTCTTAGCAGCCTTAGATAATTTTATATTCGGTTAGAATGAGTGTTATTTACATAATATTTTTCCTACAAGTAACACACACACAATGATCTTTACACCCAATGAGATCAATCATTTGGGGACTCCTTGGAAGGCTACTGGAAATTTATGGAGATGGAAGAACCTCTGAAAATAACAATCGCTTTCTCTACAATGATGTAATTTGGGAAGGTAACAGCAACATTGAAAATTTATGGGAGAAAAAGCCTAAATATCGAGGGATCACTTAGCTCATGTTATTCTCTGAACCCTCTGCTGGGAATGGTCTGACCCAGTTCTTTGAGTTATCTAATCTCTACAGTCTGATACAATCATAAGCAAACATGATGCTATTCCTGTTGAGTGACCTCTTCTTTGCTTTGCTCCCTAGTGAATTTTTATCCTCTTATGATTGCAGGAAGTAGCTAGCCAGTTGAGCCCAGTTCCACAAAATAGCAAGCATTCAGCCTGTAGTGAATGAAGACTTTCACTTCTCAGGTGCTGAAAACCTTGAGATGATTAAATTTCAGTTTTCACTGATTCTAAAGTTCAAATGCCTTATGCCTGTGTCATGCCCATGACCCAGGAAATAAGTAGCCTTTTTCTGGAGGACGGAATGAGAAACCACTGGGAACTTAGTTTCATTATAGCATTGATTTAGTCTCATGGAACAATCATTTAAAATCACACATTCAGGGTGCGAAGACTGGGCAGCTGGTAAAGAGCTGCTACACAAGAATAAGAACCTATGTATGCATCCCCAGAAGCCACCGGAGGCGGAATACATACCATTTCTGTTTGGAATGGCTGCTACTCTGTGATGCAATAGAGGAGAGGAAAAGAGACACTGTGAAAGAACATGGGCAGCTAGCCTGGCCACAGAAACTCTCAACACAACATCCTGTGTTAAACAAATTAGAAGGCAATGACTTACAATGTTACTTTCTGACTTCTACAAGTCACCATGATGTTTGTACACCTTCACGCACACACACACACACACACACACACGAGAGAGAGAGAGAGAGAGAGAGAGAGAGATCAATACATGGTTATCAAATCTACGATAAAGTTTCGCATTAAAAAATGAAAAGGCTCTAATAAAAGACATGTCCCACTTTATAAATAGATGTGTCTCCATCGCCCATAATTCTTTTTCTTTGATGCTGACAAGTGTTTGGATTGAATGTCTTTGTGCACGAAAGGCATCTCACGAACTCCATTGGTTCACAGCATACTTGCTAACCACACTTTCATCACCTTGCCCAGTGTTAGGAAGACATTGTTCACTTGTTTGTGTGGGCTGTCTTGGAAGACACTGGAGCTATCAAGTCTCTTCACATTTAACCTGCTTGTCTTAGATTGCTAAACTCAGCTCCCAAACTCTTGAATTGATGTCTCTTTTACTTTTACTCTTCTGTGTTTTTAAAATAATTCTGTCAGCTGGTGTTCGCTCCAGTACTTATCTTTACAGATGATGTAGGAACAAAGGAAGGGTAATAATTTCCCCTATGTTTTCTTTTTTTCTGAATGTGTGGGGGAAATTGTCTTTATGAAATAGTTCTTTTAAAAAGAAGAAAAAGTATATCAGTTGGCAGGAAACATGTCAACAATTCTTTCTGGAAAACATTTCAGTGTAAAAATAAAAAAAAAAAATACAGGTTCTGTCTAATTTTCTGAAAGCAGGGCATACTACCTGAGAGGTAGGCACCTTGAGTATTCAGAACTAAATTCCCCTGGAGGCAAAAGAGGCAATTCCAATTCCACCTTCTTCATTATATCTTCAGAGTTTGCCCCCAAGTATTAAAATTGTAATCACAATCTACACAAAGAATGTCAGTTGTGGGGCATTCGAGGCAGTGGGGGGGGTGAGTCCTGGAACTCTTCTTTGAGACATATACATTCAGAGAGCAAAAATAACAGTCACCCTGGTGAGTGATTGCATTGTGTTGGAGGGAAGAAACGAGGCATGCATAATTTCTCAAGTCTTGTATTAAGAAAGAACAGAGCCCTGACAGTCAGGGGGTGAAAGAGACAAGCAGCAAGAGAGAGAAGGCCTTAGAGTGTGTGAGGTCAGATTGGAGAGGCCTGAGAACTGTCTGTAAAGGGGAAGGAATTGACAAAGGTGTAAGCACTAATTTTACACTGAGTGAAGCTGACTGAGTTGCACACCTGATAAGCAAGGTTACGCCATGCCAAACATATACGGGACCAGAAACTGAGGAAACAAAGGAGGAGGATGAGAGAGGCAAACTCAGGCCAGGCTGAGAAAACAGGAGAACAGACATTAAAAATAGGAAGATTAAACAGTCTCTGAAAACAAAAAGGGTTTATGCATCATGATGAGAAGGTGAAAAATTTTCACCTGAACCAGGAAATTATGTACAAATCATGGGATATGTGTAGTAAAGACGTGCTTAGTAAAGGTCTTTGTGATCTGCCCTTACTGTGCCCCAGATATTGACCCTTCTTAGACAGTGAACAAAACAAATCTCTATGTCTAAACAGCAAATGCTAAGGAGGAAGAAATCAAAGACAGAATGCCTATGGGATATTTGCAGTTTAGGGTAGGCTGTATATTTTATTTTTTATTAACCTTGTTCTTTAACATTTTCCTACGTGTATAAAGTGTTCTGTAATTATCTTCTGTCTCTCACCCCCATCAACCACTCTTCGCCTGACAAGTCCTTTTCCATATTTATGGGCTTCTGTCTTGTTTTCAGACCCAATGTATGTGTCCATCAACAGATGAATGGGAAATAAAAACACAGTGCAAATTCACAATCTAAATTTTAATGAAAAAGGATTTGTCTCTGAGCTGTACTGGTGAGAAGGTGAGGAGGGAGTGTTACAACTGGTCATGTTTTGTCATCTTGTGTTTGGGAATTATTTTACTTTTGAAAAATAAATTGAGATGGATTTGAACGTAAGTAGTTGGCATGGAAGAAACAAATGAAAGTCAATGATTTTAAACACCAATTCTCAAGAAAGTGTTAGCAGCATAAGGAAAATCAGATCCAATGAGAAGAGGACTAACTATCTAATACCTTGGATAACCAATCACAATAACCCCGACTCACTTGGTTAACTACAAAAGTTGTAGAATATTCAATCGGTTCTGAGAGCTTTTATTTATGTGTTTCTGATTTTTCTTTTTTTAAGCCCCAAAGTTGTTTCTATCATAATTCTCTGGTGCATTGAATTTTGATATCTTTTGCAATTTTTTTTTTCAGTTACTCCAGTGAGATTGTATTAGGACAAGGAGGTCGGATCTATGGAGGTGTCTGTATGGGAAGGGGAGCACATCTGAGAATTTATTTCAACATTATTGTGAGACAGAGAGGCTACTTCCAAGTGAAACATTGATGTGAAACTCATTGGATTGTATTTGCATTGGATAACTTCATTACACCCCCCCTCCTAAAAAAATGCATCCTGGTTACAAATCAGTCTATATCACTCCCTGTGTGTCACCAGGCCGGCCTGCTCATCTCCTGTACCTGTACAAACCTGTGTGCAGAACATTTTGGCTAGTCTTGCTTTTTTATCATTTTGCCGAGGAAGCTCAGCTATGCTACTTCTTAAACATCTTTCTATTTCTTCACGGTGGCAGACATCAGTCCTATTGCTTGCACTTGCTAGGCATGGACTCTGCAGTTCTGCTGTGTTCCCAGCTGTAACTTCCTATTTTTATTGATGTTTCGATTGTGGATAAAAGGGATTTGCAAGGGAATAATCGGTTTTCTCTCCTCCGTAAAACTGAAGTGTTGCATGCGTGTTTTCCATCTCAGAGACTTCTTTGGAAAAATAAATTACTTTACGGCACACGAGTATCTGGAAGGTCAGCTTTCCCTGCTTGTCTGTCAGAACAGTGTTCCAGGTTCTGCCACATATGGGCTGTAATTCCAAAAGAGAGCAGAAGGCACCTATTAAGAGGTTCTGTCTCCAGGGAGGTAAGAAAGGAGGAAAGAAAAATCAATCTCTATCAGCGTAATGTAAAAGTGTGTGCACCTGCTTGGGGAAGATAAGCGTGGCCTTGTTTGATTAACTAAAGGATAAATTGACACTTGGGAGGCCATGAGAGTATACATGCTGTGAGTTTGAAACCAGTTTGGCTATATTAGCATAATCTAGGTCACTCCGGACTACCATGTGAGTCTCTGTCTGTCTCTCTGTCTCTGTCTCTCCCCCTATGTGTGTGCAACACACACACTATTAAACACCTACTGCTTTGAAATACTGTCTAGAAAAGAATCATGATTCATCAAGATATCTACAATGGTTTCTTACTCCTTTGGGGCTGAAACAAATGTAAATCAAACCAATCATTAACCCAAATTCCTAGAAAATCTCTATTCTACCGTTCCCAAAGCATGTGACTCTTTGGAGATTTATAGAAACTGGTGACTTTAGATTTAAGTCTCTTGCTCTAATCATCTCTTGAATCTCTTCTAGTTCAGAGTTGGAAGCTAGATTGTTTTCCAACATTTCTGAGAGACAGACAAAATAAATCTTTTTAATTTAATTTGAAACGCAATACTCTCTTCATTGTAAACTTGTCTATATGCAGAATCTGTGTGGGTCATGAGTAGGTGTGTTAGAATTAGCTGTCATTAACTGCTCATTGCGATTGCTAGGCCCCCTTGGGTATTTTCATTTTTACACAGTGGGTTACACTCCCTATCCATTTCCTAATTCTCTTCTTGACAACACTTTAATTTGCTTAAAATAGCCATTTTATGTTATGTAGTCATCCTTAAGTCCTTCATTTCATAATCAGACTTTCCTAATTCTAAGTTGCTAGCAATTCCTTTCCCTGAGCAAAGAAAGGCTCTTCCTAGGATGAACTGGAATGAAGTGAGTTAACATACAGGGCTGGGTGGGACTTCAGTGGAAAAGAGCTGCCCAGGCATGTGTGAGTCCCTGTGTTCCCATCCAGCTCTCCTCTCTCTCTCCCTCTCTCTCTCTCTCTCTCCCTCTCTCTCTCTCTCTCTCTCTCTCTCTCTCTCTCTCTCTCTCTCTCTCTCTCCCCTCCTGTGTGTGTGTGTGTGTGTGTGTGTGTGACCCCAATTCACACAGCACCATATTTCAGTGACATTTAATTGGTCATTCTGTAAACAAAGCACCCATAACTATTACTAGAAGTCATAATTGGTTGGCAGTTTTATTTTAAATTAACATTCCTGTCAATTTGAATTGCAAATAGCAGACCCAGCAACCTTCCTGGAGAAACCAGTAGCACTGTGACCATGTCCTCAAGCACACTGTGACTCAGAAGATGTTTTGTAAGCAAAACAATATCCAACATTTTCCTTTCCAAACAAATCTCTCCCAACACTGACCTTCATCCTCCTTTCTATCTACCTGATTTCTGTTTTTGAATATAATTCAATTAAGGAGCTAGATGCTGTAATAATAGAAGGAGCAGGACTCAGAATCTTAAATGTCCATGCAGCATTAAGGAGATCGGAAGTCTGTTCTTAAAGCAGCACCTTAAATCACAGAATACAAATACCATTTTACTATTGTATCTCCTTATAATTTATATCCTACAACGGCACTGCAAATAAATATTTTGCATTTGTATTTGACAGATCTCATTCCAGGGGACATCTCCAGCTGAAAGGCAGTCAAAAGTGTAGGATTCCAGTGTTTAGTTGTAATAATTTCCAGAGAGTTTGCATTGATGACCGAGTCACTAAAGAACCTTGGTCCAGTCCCCAAAGCCCTGGGCTCTGTGTGCAAACATTGACTGGTATTGACTAAAATTCACCTCAGCATCCTCGATCTTTTCATTGAACTGCTCCTGTTATGTTGAGTCTCCTCAACAGTGCCTGTTTAGATAGCAGTAGAGATAAACACTTAAACCTGAGGCAACAAATGTAAGAAGGGCCTGTCGTTTGCTCCCCTGTAAAACCAGCAGTGTTTCCCCGTTACCTGATTTGGATGCTGAGAAATGAGTGCACACATTCTTTGCAATTGTGATAGAGACGGTCAGCTACAGCATGGCTGTTGAAGCAGTATTTACTTCTTTTGTGGCAAGTGTTTTAAGTTTATGACACATTCTTGTTCCTTTAAGTGATTCAACCCAGATTTCCAATTCAGTGTTTGAGGACTGGGGAGAAGTTTCAGTCCTTAAAAGTGTTCTGGTCCTGAAAATAATTCCAAGGACTTGGGATAAAACCTGGACATATGTATAGGCAGCTTGTATTAATGACATCAGTGTCAGGTAGACAGGTGGATCCCTAAGACTCTAGTCAGCAAACTATTTAGTGAGTGCCAGGCCAGTGAATGACCCTGGCTTTCAAAACGAGATAAAGGGCCCTTGAAGAACAACACCTCAGGCTAACCCTTGACTTCCACACATGCATGCACATGGAGGAACATGTATCCCTGACATATTATTACATAAAATTCAGTATTTGAAAACCACCTTTGTCAAATGCAGGAACCCCTATTTTTTTCTAATAACTGTATTAGAGAAACTTACAATGGAAAAAGCTACGCTTGTCACAGGCTGAATGAAAGACTAGCAAAAAGACCAATAAACATCGTTATAGCCAGATTAGTTATAGGTCTGCGGCCTCCACTTTGAAGTCTCTAGAAGATCCACATTGAGACTACTTGAGAAAGCCCTTCTGGAGGGCATCCAGACTGGAACTGTTGACACCCTGCTGGCGACACACCACGTATTCTACTTGTTTGCTTATTAGCCGTTGTGACTAACTCAGAGCAGAACAATGACTTTTTTTTTCTGTTTCATCATATGGCGAAAGAGCAACATTGGCACCTTTTAAAAATGGAACTCAGTGCCAGAGCCCTGAGGGAAAGCCAGACAATTCCCTCTGCCACCAGGGGGCGCTCTCACCCAATTGTTTTTCCGAGCTTCTCATCAATTTATTTGAAGCCATCCTGAGACTTAAAGGATCCTTCTGAAGACCAGGAGCTGATTTGTTTGTGTATGTGTGTGACTGGGTATAGGGTGAATCTTAGACTATTTTTAAGGTGCCGTGGTACTAAAGAGAAAATAGAAAAATCTGAGTAGGAATGACATTGTCAACAAAAGTCTTCTGGGAATTATTGGTTTACAAAGCTTCCTGAACTGTCAAAATCAAGTACAAGGCAGACAAAGGGGCAGGGATGCATAAGTCCTGGAGGCTTTCCATAGCTAAGGCTCTCTGGACAGCTTTATTTTCAATCTATTTTATCGCTGGTAGCTTAAAATTTTTCCAACTCAAGCCTTGCACAAATGCCAGAAACCATTTTTACAGTTTAAATTTCATTTTATTCATGGTTGTTAACATAAACTAAAAGAGAAGTGAAGAGTGCTTTCTAAACAGCAAATACATGTTTTGATTTTCCAAACTCTTACAGTTTAGATCATAGCTGGATCCACAGTCAGCTGCATAGGGCTGGAGTCAGGATGTGAAGTCTTCCCTTGGTTTCCCTTTCCTGAAGTCACCCCAAGTGGCAGCATGAAGAGCCTGGGAGAGAGTGTGTTGGTTTCAGTGAGGGTGTAGGTGAGGCAGTTTATGAGTCTTCTACCTATCTTATTTGCCTCACCCATGAATACAAAGGTTCTTCCATGAAGAGGCATGATTAATAAACAGCCGATAAAGAGTGGGTGAGGCTGGAACCAAAAGAGAATAAAGTTAATCAGACCTATCTTCCAGACAAAATGCTCTCCATTATAGGGAATAATTTATGAGTGTTGTCCCTTCATGGACGGAGATGTTTCTTCATATTCTAATTCAGTTTTAGGAAATAGAAGTACCTAAGGGCTGTAAAGGGAATAAAATGGAAGAGAAGATGAAGGGTCAGGCTTAACGTATCTCACTGTCATGCTCATTCCAAGAGTGGTCATGGTCTCCTCTCCAAATAACTTCTCACGGGGACCCTTGGAGAACAAAAAGAAAATTCTAGGAAAATAATGAGGGGAAATTACAAACAAAACAATGTAAGGGGTAAGGGTAGTACTGACTGAAAGAATTTCTAACTTTCTGTTGTGTATAAAACTCTATAGCTATCCCTAATCATCTGGGTAATAAAATCTGACGCTAACTTAGGTGCTGCTGGAGGAGCTTTACAGATGAAATTAAAGCATCAAGAGAGGTGGAACTGGCCAGCCGCGTTTTCTCAGGCTGATTGCACCAGCCCTGAAGTTGATTTGGTACAAAGGACCTGCTTTCTGTCTGAGTCCTAGGTGTATTAGCAGGGAAACAGGGTCTCAGTTCTAGCCCCAGAAATGGATCTTCCAATAGGAGGGCTAATCTTGGAAGGAGTCACAGGGCTCTGGAGAGCACTCTCTAGCTGGCTTCCTTTAACCTGAGTTGGGAGCCCAACTAAACAATCACAGACCTCTGTTTAGGGTGCTGCAATCTATGGCATGCAGGTTGCTTTATCACATTGGTGAAAACTTTGTTTTCATAATAGAAAGAAAATCTAGTGTTATTACAGAAACTTAAGAACAAGGCAGAAGGAAGAGAATGGGTCCAGACAAGTGAGACAGCAGCTGCTTCCTCCACAAAGGAGCTTGCAGTTTCTCTTTCAATTCCTTTTATGCAAACAGTCCAAGTCCACAGGTCCTCTAAACACCCAAATCATCGCTACGAGTCTCTGGCAAAGCATTGTGTTAGGATGAGCTACTACCACACAGTGGGAGGGGAGCAGTTACCCATAAGTTTACATTTTGAAGAATTTTTCCTTTATTAAATTCTCCCTTGGATATATATTCCAATTTATATAGGAACCCTGAGTTCTTGTGGAATTTCACCAGTGCACTTTCCTAAAATTATATATTCTGGCTTCCAAATGTTTAGCTGTGGAGGAAAAACTGTTGGCAGACTGGAAATTCCCTTTAGTATGTGTGTGTTTGTGTTTCTCAAATAGCTCTCCTTTTAATTTGCTGACATTTCTGCTTTTCATGGAGTCATAGGAAGAGCTGCAAGCATATCGGATGTCTGCGGATTAACAAATCATTTTCTCCCACTTCTGGTTTGTCTTTGGAAAACAGAGAAGACATTTTAGGGTAATAACTACAATGTACCTTCCAAAGAAAACTCAACAATCTGTGTCCCACCTCTATGAGGTAAATAAATATTTCCATTATTAGAGAATGGAAATTCGGTAAGATATTTCTCAGGGAAAAATAAAATCAAGCTTTATCGCACATCTTCCTACTGAGCTGAATTGTTTCACGGTCTGCCAAGTGCTGCTTGGGCACTTCTGATACTCTCCAGGCTGACAAGCAAACAAACCTAGGAAGCCACACACAGCGGCCCCACCCTACTCCCTTTGTACCCCAGACACTGCTTCTTACCCCATGCGATGTTTCCCAGTTTCTAACTGGAACCTAGTTACCATGGAGCAAATTTAAAGAGATCTCTCTGATTTTCCTTGTCAATACTCTATGCATGCTGGCAGAGAATCCAAATTCCAAGAAGTTCTGTGACTAGTAGGTTCCTAACTTAAAAATTACTCAACAAAGGGGAAGAAGTATGATGCCCTTGTGTGAGATCCCTGCCTACTGAGTACATTAGATTTCTATTTATTTTATGATCTAAAAACACCTGGAAGAGATCAAGTAACACTGCAAATAAATACATGGGAATGGGAGGAATCAACTAAGAAAGTATTCATTTCAAATAGAAGAGGGAAATTAAGGAATGCCTTAATTGTAATCCATAGTTTAATGATTTTTCCCAGTTAATACTAATTTGATATACACTCTTCTAAAAAATCCACATGTACAAATAAGTTGTATTAACAATTCTTGTAGACAAATAAGACATATCATGACTTTGTTCCACTTTTTTGCATAAGACTTGGAGATCAAGGTGCTTATGCTGAATGTAGAGAATTAGTAATATATCCCTTAGTGTAGACTTAAATATGCTCAGACTAAATTAAAAAAGCATTATGGATAGAGGTGTTTAAATTATATGTATATATGTGTGTGCATATATATCTTATATGTAACAAAAGCAAAAAAGATTGGGGTCTTTGGAAGAATTGTCAGTTTTAGTAAAACCAAACTTGTCTTGTTGGTTTGTTTAGTTTATGTTTTATAAAGAAAGGTAAAGAATCACTGAAAGTATATCCTTTTTAATTATTCAGAGCTCCTCCATCTAAGTATCAAATAATAAGATCCTTTGGATCATATGGAAATTTCCACCAAAATTTTACCTATCATGTGCATATTTTAAAATGAAATTAGTACATTTTATTATTAAAACTTTAGGTAGGTGGTAGGTATAATTTCCCCAAGAGCCTAACTGACTCCCACTGAGCAGCTTCTGGCGTGAAAGGAGAAGAGCATGACTCAACCTGTGGATGAACTGTTCTTTTGCATTTTACCATCAGGTTTGGATCTGGGTGGCATCGATCAGGGAGAAGATCAGTAAACAAGTGGCAGAAAATTTGTTTTCTCCAGATGTGTCTCTGTAACATGTCCTGAGCCATGAATTAACTAGAGTTTTAGCTTCATTCTGATTCTAAAAAGCATTATAATTATGCTTGGTTGGAATTACTGTCAAATGACCGAGTGTTTTTAGAGGGTGGGTAAAGAGAATCTGCACTTTCTGTAGCTCTCTCTGGGCTGAGTGCTCTGACTGTGTAATCGATTTTTCGACAATATTTCTCATCTTTGTTCTTACAGATACAACCTGCTGACGTGTTTAGGACTTCATAATGAAGAATCATCACAGAACTGGTAAATATTCTTCCTAACATCACCAATATGTTCCTACTGAAAATATGTAGCAATAGCCTGCTTTTATATGTAATAGGGACCTTTACTCTTCTGATTGCCCCTCATAATAGTCCCATGATTTAGGACACTAAGAGGATTTAGCCATTTAAAGCAAATGTCCAGTCAGTCAAGCATCATCTCTTTCTTGTCTTTGGTAGCTACCTGTCTTCTGCTGTTTTATTTTTCTCTTTACTTTCAAATCATAAGAATGAATATTTTCCCCTAAATCTGCCACTCTGTAATATTGACAAGTATCTTCATGTGTTCCTTCAGTTTCTCAGTGTAGATAAAGATTAGATGCATGTCTAAATGTGATCTTATCCCTGACATTGCTTATTTCTGTAATTCTAGATCTGTTTCAGAGTTGAGTCAGTAAAATGGCCTAAATATGATTTAGAATCTTACTTAGTTATGGTTTTTAAAAACACTATAATAATTTAATCTTTCTGATAGAGTGATATAAATTTACTGAAAATGAATATGAGACCTATATGGTTTTATGTGGTTTCTCATGTAAAAAATTAAGATATTATTATTGTAGAGAAGATTTTGATTGATAGTTATTTCTTTTATGAAGACCTCTGGCTTACATTGAAAACTGTTTCAAATTCTGACTCAGTCTTGCCAAAGTTTGGTAACTACAGATAAAGGTGCCATTGAAGAGAAGCCCAGCATTATGTCAACTCTTCCCTCCAGCAATTTCAAAAGCCCACGTTTAGCAAGTTTAGGATTTGGTTCAAGATTACTGTTCCATAGACATTGGCTCAGTTAATAACCTTGTGTTTACATGTCAATGTGCCCAAGCCTGTGGGTTTACTGTCTTAAGAAGTGAAAAATAAAATCTCAATTTAGTGTTTATACATTGAAAGAAGGACATGCAGGTGACCAGGCAAAAGGTACAACGTGGAATGTTAACTGGAAAGCGTGGCAGGCAGTGGGAGGATTTTTAATTATTGAATAAACTATAGCTTGTCCGCTACTAACCCAATGGGATATAGAAACAAAAACGTGTGATAATAAGATTACTGTAATTATCTCGTATATCAAGAGAAGAAGGAAGGAAAGAACAAATAAAGGAATGAATAAACAAACAAACAAACTAAAGAGGAGTGAAGAGGAGACAGCATGTGCCTACTTGGAAAACATACTTTAAATAGTCTCACCCAATTAGGAATCCACTATTTCTTTGGGATGCTATTTTCCCAGTTCATCATATTCAAAATCACACTCTTCCTTCCTCAACACAGAGATCTCAGGAATGTCAGGCCTCACCCATGTAGGTAATCCTTCATTTCCAGTCCCTGTCCTACAGGTTCAATCTTGGCTAAATTTGTTCTTTTCTGCTTTGTGTGAGTAGGACTTAAGATATCACGTTGGAGACACCAGATTTGAGAGACTGTGTCCCACTAAGGGCACTTCTAGCTAAATACCTGCTGAGCCTTCTACCTTTAAAACTATGGGAAAGTAGAAAATGTGCAGCCTTGAAGTCCCTTGCAGTATCTCTAGGCTCTGTCACATAGAGTTAATGAATGCCCTGCTAGGTTTCAGATCACCTACTTGCCTAAACCTTCATTCTTGATTTTTTCCTGAAGTAAACTTGAAAATTTAAGCACTATACCACAACTTGAGCAAAAGTTGCCTCAATTTGTGTGCCACCAATTTCACCTTCTTCTGCATTTCCTCATTCTTCACATTTTGCTTTGTAAATTCTGGTTGGGGCTGGAGAGATAACTCAGTATTTAAGAGCACTGAATACTCTTTAAAAGGATTAGAATTCAATTCCTAGCACCTGCATGGCAGTTCATAACATTCCATAACTCTAATTCCAGGGGATCCAATGCTTTCTTCAATCTTTTGGGGGCACCAGGTATACAAATGTTGCACAGAAGTACATGCAGGTAAACCACTCATACACATAAAAATAATTTTTAAGTGAAATCCAGTGCCTCATATATATCCCATAGTGAAAAATCAGTGAAAAGCAGCCCTTCCAACTCTGGATTTAAGAGAAAAAGAAATGTATTGTGCATTCTTATATTGGATACTATGTAGAAGGTAGTAGGGTTCCCACATCAAGGGGGAAGCCAGGGTTCTCTGCAGAGGACAGCCCTCTATTTTGCAGAGAAAACTTTCATTTCTGTCCCACAGTTTGATATTACCTTGCTCTGTAAGACAGAGACAAGAGTAAGAGAAAAGGGCAACATTATTGACCTCACTTTAATGGGAATGGCACGGGACACAAGGAAAATCAGAAAATATAACCTATTTCCATTCCTAGAAGGGCAACTACATAAGTTTAATAAGAACTAACCAATCTGCAACACAAATATTAGTTGACATTTTCAACATATTTTTTATTGCTTTTGCAGTGAGTTCTGTTGTTGACTTGGGATTCTTGCTCCTATGCACAAAGAAATGGAAGCTGAACTAATGTGAGTAGTCATTCTCAACAATTCTTTCTTTCTTCCCTCCCAAGAACAACATATGGAACAGTCTGAAAAGTGTAAAGAGGACCCGTAGTGAACAAAAAAAGAAATACCAAATGAAAATTTGCTGCTACAGTAAAATGCCAACTGGGTATTTATGTGTGTACATATATTGCTTTTCATTTCAATGAATTTTATCGCAATTAAATATCTTGTAAAATTTCTGATCATACTGTTTGTTGGAGACCACAAAAGGATCTCTGTCCATTTGCTACAATGCCTGGAGTCTCCACGAAATTGGCACAATCTTCATTACCATTTCTCAGAGCCCAAAGTTCAGCTGCTAGTTGCTGAGAGCCAAGGAAGTGCGGCATAAGACCTCGTGTGAGTGCTCAAAATTATATAGAATCAGTGAGTTTATATGTTTATTAAGGAAAAGGAATTATTCTCATTAGAAGATTAGAGGAAGCTAGTATTTTGAAGAGATTGGGAGTAAACATTTTCATGACTATTTTTGTCTATAATGTGATATTTTCCACATGAATTAAATATGTTTTTCTTAGAGTGCTTACTTTTTACTTAATTGTACAAATAAATGTGTTAAGGGTCATTAAATGTGGCATTTGCTCATGGGACTGACAAGTAAGTTTGGTATATAACACAATATATAAAATACATGAAGTAATATAATTAAAAATTGAATATAACCCCAAATTTGTCTCTCCAATCACAATGCTAATTACATTCATAGATACAATTCTGAATATCAGAAAACTAACTGTGAATCAGCAGACTGAAGTAGGAGTGAAAGGGATAGCAAAATAAGATCTCTAAGAATAGCATGGGAGAAATCCCAGAAACAATAAAATGGAAAACCAGAAGTGGATGAGAGAGCATCAAACAGAGCACTTTGACCTGAGAGAAATGAGTTCATCCTGTAATCTCTGCAACAGAGGTCAGAAGGGAGTCACAGAGAGAGAGAATGGGGCTTTTGCAAGAATGGAGGTTGAAACACATTGGATTTCATCACCTAAAGGTGTCATTTTTTTCTGCTACCAATCTTCCATTGTTGATCAGTGATATGTAGATAAAACAGATAACCTGACCATTGACTTGTAAATCAGATTCCTCATTTCAGAGGATCATTGTGAAAAGGATATGACTGATACATATAGAAAAGGCTTTCCCCGAGACTCTGGTATACTTGTCACAACATCTTCATGTCCTTTGACTCAGAAAGAATTGTTCACCACTCCAAACACTCTAAGATAAACACATGGTTTATTGCCTGCATTGGTTTGCAAAGTCTCCACCCAACGTCTCAACCATTTGTAAAGTTAATTAGGAATCATCGTATTGGCAGAGGCGAGAGTAGATTTGAGAGATATTCTGACGTGCAATTCTCTTAGTGTTTGTCAAGGCAGAATTTACTTCTTTTGAAACCCAACTTTCCAGCAGCTGCTGATGGTTAGGCTTTGTCTCCTTAATCCCCACAGTCCTTCTTGCTAATGCATAAGGCCTTCAGGACTCAGATACGTACATCTACCCCCTCTTCATCTGTAGCTAATAATGGAAGGTAGTGGTTGCTGTGTTTAAAGTTGTTTCATTTCAGTCCCTAACATTTAGATCCTGTGTTGTGTTTCATTTGTTTCTTTGTTTTCTTCCACGTGAACAGAATTTCTAGAAAGTCAGTGATATGCCACTGTTATCTTCTGTATGCATTTTCACGGTGCAAGGGAGAATCCAGCAAACACTAATCACAAAAACAGGGGACAGGTCTGACAATGATCATTATCTGGATGTCCTGTTCCCATGCCCTGGGAAATATACCAAATACTAAAAACTCTTACTTCTCTACCACTAAGTGGAACAGAAATGAATATCTATCCAAACAGTAGACTGGATTGAAGTCTCTGGTTCATCAAAGGAGTCAGAAAAAAACAATGATTGTTCACTAGTCAACCAATGCCAGACATCGAACTTGGAAGTCCTTGATTCTAACTACTTCCAGCAAACAGATGCAAGCCCACCACAGGAAAACAAGTTAAGGTAATGAGACAACCATTACTAAGTAACCCAAAGAGAGATGAAGTCCAACAACAAAGGAAAAATACAGAGAGCTGGTACTTACAGGGATTGCTGTGTTATCCTCCCACTTCCCACATGTTACAATTACCCCAGTGTGTGTCATGTTCTGTGATCTATAACACCAAACCCCATATTTTCTTTTCTTTTAATTTTACTTGCATTATTCAAAATGGGTTTCTTCCTCTCACTCCCTCCTTTGTAGAGACACCATGAGCCAGGAATGTGTGGACCACAGGACTGTTCACATCTGAAAAAGCAAAGACTATTGAAATGTCTACCACCCCTGCACTGACACCTAATCTGAAGCACAGATACCTAAAGGCTCTCAGTTGAAGTAGTTTACCAATATTCGTATCAGAATCTAGGACTCCTGTTGTTCCCTTTCACCTGCAGCCCCTATGTGGTAAATTATAGCAGAAAATACCCAGGTGAATCTTATATTTTTCTTCTGTTCTAAGCCACATATTAAAAGAAAGGAAAAGATGGGTAAATGAAATGAAAAGCTGCTGAACCATAGTGCTTGTTATATGAAATCAATCAGTATGATTACTGGTCCACTATATAATGAGCAGCTCCTTGTGCCATGATGGTTCAAATGCCATCAACAGGGCTCTGCCCTCCTGGAGCTGGCGTTGTTATGGGGAAAGGAAGAAAGATATTTTATTTTTATTCTTATGGCTTTTTACAGTTACTGGTGATACTGTGAGTGGTTATACCTTTTTTCAGACATGCATTTACTTAATGTATGCTTGTGTGTGTGTGTCTGTGTTGTGTGTGTGTATTTGTGTGTGTATATGTGTGTGTTTCCATGGACAAGTATGCACCATTGCACACATAGGGAAATCAGAGGGTGACTTGCATGAGTTGTTTTTCTCCTACTTCATGTGAATCCTAGGGATCAAGCTTAGCTCATCTGGTTTGGAACCAAGCTTCTACACAGTAAACCATCATACAAGTCCTAGTGATGATATATTCAGGAAAGGAGAAGAGGCAGATAAATGATGTGAGCCAGAATCAAATTTCTTGGACCAAAAAGGGAGATTATATTCTCATGCAAATTTCAATGAGCAGCTATTGGAAGGTGTCCTGGGAAGACTCATACAACTTTTGGTATTTTAAAACCCATGATTAAATGGAGAAATTGAAGGGAGTGGAAGATTAGGAATGAGGAAAGAAAAGAGATGAGTGAGGAAGAGTTTCATCTTTCCAAGCAGTGGAAAGCAAGAGGACGAATGGATACAGAATGCAGGAGGAGGATGCAGCTGGTGGATTAGCAAAGAGGCCTCAGTGGCAAAGCTGCTTGTGGTTTTGGTTTGAGCAGCACATGGAAGATGAAGTCCTTTGATGAAGAGCAGTTGGAGACATTCAGGAGCTTGGCGAAATCCTTTGCTGGAATGATTAAAATGGCAAATAGTAAATCAGGCAACATTTGAAGCCAACTTTGAAAATTTTCTAGGATGCAGGTACTTTATCACCTTACATGCTACAGAGTCTACATAAAATTTAAAAAGGCTTAGTTTTGGAAACAAATAATGAATATGTTAATTTATACTGAAGGCACTTTTTCAATTACCCCAATGAATAGAAAGTACTGTGCTTAATAAACAACACACACAGCTGGGCTGTGGTGATGCATGCCTTTAATCCCGGCACTCAGGAGGCAGAGGCAGGCAGATCTCTGCGAGTTCAAGGCCTGGTGTACAAGAGATAGCTCCAGGACAGGCTCCTAAGCTACAGCGAAAGCCTGTCTCAAAAAACCGAAAAACAAAACAAACAAACAAAAAAAAAAATAACTAAACAAAGTCCACACACAATAGGAGGTGTACAAGCTTTTTTGTTTGTTTTGTCTGGGGATAGCAAAGGACTCCATGCCTGAATAATATCAGTGGCAACCCCGGAACCAGCAAACTTGCAAGTAATCCTTGTTATGTTATGTTATGTTATGTTATGTTATGTTATGTATGTTACGTTACGTTACGTTAAGTTATGTTATGTTATGTTATTGTGCTGGTGGATGTGGGAAAGTCTGCATGTTCAGTTGTTTGCATATTTACTCACGAGAACTGATTTCCATGAAAATTTTGAACACTTTTTTTAAACTCTTTACACACCCCTTAGTGAGTTTAAGCTTTTTAAAACTACACTAGCCTTGTAAGCTTTATAGACCTATCACAGCAGAGGGAAATTCCAGGAAACAGTATCCAGAACCTCACTAGATAACAGTAAAACTTAGAAAAATATAGAAAATATTGTGCATGATATAAAGACTGAAGTATCCAAGCAAAATTTTGGCAATGTTGTAGAACTAGGAAGTGTCCCATAGTTCAGGCTTAGTGAAAAATTAGTCTATGTGTGGTAAAGGAAAATGCTACTGGTCTCATATTACAGTTTGGATGAATTATAGGTCTAGATGTCATTAAGCATTTCCCATCAGTCACCCAGAGTTATTGGTATGTGTGAGATCATCTATCTAATTAACATGAGCAGTTAGACTAATTGGATCACATAATTGATTTCCCTGGTTAGAATTTCCCTTGGAAGTTGGGTTCTAGGCTCTCAGTGAGCACCCAGTCTCAATATCTGGGGGTTTTTGGTCTGGATGTTTAATCAAAGTGGTTTATTCATAAAGATTATAGAGTAAATATCCAGTGCACTACGTAGGAACCAAAATCAAGTTAAAGCTCAACTGTAAAATTATACTGTTGCATGAAAAACAGAACATGCAACATAATTTTTATTACATGAGATTTAAGAACTGAATATTCATGTATAGGTACACATAGGGACCTAAGTGCATAAATGTTAACACTCACACATGCACATATATGGAAATAAATAAGAATCTTAAAACACTCAAGTCATCCCCAGAACCCCTTTGGGATAGTGCTTATATCTCACTAGAGGCAGCACAGAAACAACAGGAGAAATGAATGTGGAATTTCAGCGGTTCCTTGCAATGTCTCACTTCAAACAGGAAAAAGTAAATAAAGGATAAATTCAGTTAGTCACATTATAATGCTACAAAAGTGATGCAGGATTATGACAATACATAAAGCACACTTTTACACACTGTGTAGGACATAGTAAAAAAATCATGCTTTCACAGATGATAATGACCTCATTATTTCCTTTGAACATATCACATTCTTGTAACCAATTATCTGTCTCTGTATAATAAGTATATATTCCATCTTTAACATATATTTTATAATCTAAACAGTGATGGAAAATATTGATGAAAATGCATTAAAACAATTTAACATAGAATAAACATGAACTTTGAGGGAAGCTGATTCCTGAAGGATTTGTGAATTTCCTGACACTCATCCATCCTTGGTGATGAATGAAAGATTCTGCTAGTTTCTAAATCAAACTGTGAACATTGAAAAATGCACCCTTTGTTTCTTGATACAAGTTTTATTGTTCAACGCAAAGAAATGTTGGAGTAGCAGGTGAGAAGGAAGACCTAGCACACGGATGTTAGTCCAGAAAATGGGAAAGAGAGAAGATAATTCACACCCTACTGTCTCAACTAAATGCGTTCCATTATGCATGTGTGTCATTTGTCCCCTACTTACTCTCTGGAATACCCGCTGTATGTAGATTGGAGAATTGCAAGGTTCTCAAGGAAAGCTTGAGACTGTTGGCTTTTGCCCTCGCCTGGCTGTCTGCCATTTTTAAAGTTTGGAGACCTGTGTGAGAGATGTGTCATCCCCTGCCACTGCCTCAACAAAGTCCAAGTGCAGAATGCTTTTTCTGTAATCACCAGAGGCAGTTATCAAGAGGGATAGCTTTGTCTGTTGTCTGGGTGAAAAGTAGCAGATTAATGTGTTGTTTTAAAGTATGTAATGTGCCCATAGGCTGAAGCAATTAGGAAATAAATCATTTCATGGGGGTAGGGGGAGAATGAGATTCAGGAATGTTAGTGTGATGGAAACAAAGCATCCACGGGTCTGATTAGTAACTGAAGTGTTATAACCACTCTTAAAAATCCCAGGTCTTGGGCAGAAGCTTTCAGTGGGAAGCGGGTTGATTCATGAATTCCCCCAAGCTCATGCCTATGATCTAAACTGAATTGTTTATTATATACTACAGCTTCCTTCAAGGGTGAGTTTAGCTGTTGCCTTGAACAGGCCTACTAAGTAAACCCATGTCTTTGAGTCTGAATTGAGGGCACAATAAAAGTCCATGGTCGAAACTGGAATGAATTTTGAAATTAGGTTTCTAAACGAGAGTAAGAAAACATATTCTAGTCAAATTAGGTAACAAAAACAACAAAAAAATGTTTTAAACTATCAGATGGTTCTTAAAGGATAGACTTCCAAAAAGTGTATGGTTGTAATAAAAAAATATAATCTGAAAAAACATGATCAAGGGCAATACTATTAGAACATATGCTCCAATGAACTTTGTTTGCATTCTCTTGCAGTAAAGATGCATTATTTCAGATACTGTGTCATTAACACAACAGAGGCTTCTGGGGAAAAAAAAGAAAGAACTGACATTTCTGAAGAAGTAAAAAGATCACTAGACTCAAGCTAAAAAAAATTTATATGAGTGAAAACTAGGAGTGAAACTTGGGGAAAATATTTGTGAAACATAAGGAAAGCCATAAATATCATTTTCCATGACATGAGGTTCAATGCTGTGCAGTAAAACTGAGTGAAGTCATTCAAGTTATATGCCTTCTCAGGAGTGGAGACCTGAGGATCTTACAAAAGTGAGGCGCTTTCTGTTCCTGTCCACTATCTCTGGTTTGGAGTCTCAGTGTAGCTATTGGCATCCTGTGGTAGGGGCAGCATTTCATTACCAGTGACACTGAGAGCTGGTGCCAATCTTCTCTACAAGTGGCTTCAAACATATGACTGGGTAATGACTTTTCAAGAATTGTTTCATTGAGGTTCTAAGGAAGAGCCATAAGGTGAATCTCCTTGGTTATTGCTTCTTTCTTTCTAATGTTAAGGAACGCATTTTGGATATGATGTGGATATTTCCTCCCATGAGAAAAACCCCAAGTAAAATTATTACAGTTGTAAAACTAGTGCAAAACTAGTCAAACCCTGTAAGAAAAGGAAGACAGAACTGATGTGCTCATGGCAGATTGTGAAGCAAGATCAGATCAGATAACGGTGAGAGGATAATTAGGTCTCTAAGGGGTCAGTCAGGTCAGAAGGTCTACAGCAGTTATGGAATAACCCACTTGTCAGAGATTTGAGACTTGACTATCTACAAAGATAGATGTAGAAGAAAGCACCTTCCTGTGTGTGTGTGTGTGTGTGTGTGTGTGTGTGTGGTTGTAGTAAAAGAGTGCATGTGTGCCAGAGCACACCCATCGGGCAGAAGATGTAGTCAGGTGTTTTGCACTATCACTTTGCACTTTACTACTCTGAAACAGATTTTTTCACTTAACTTGGATATAGCTGGTGTCCAGCTAGCAGCAGTAGTCCTCCTGTCTCAGACACTGTCCCAGTTCCAAGTGTGCAGCTGGTCTATGTGAAGCCATTAAACAGTGTGTAACATGCTGATACAAACCCCATTTAAATGCTCAGTCTCTTTCCTGAAAGAGCCAGAGTTCATACTGTCAGCATGGCCCAGAAAGCTGGCATTTCAAAATGTAGCAACATTTTTCCTGCTATTGCTGAATCAGGAAAACCTCTTTTAAGGGAACCATGCCTCTGCTTCTAGCAAACAGAACCCACCCAAGAAAATGCTGCTACCAAATCATGCTTAACTCTGTTCTTTTGTGTCTAGGATTTTTTATTAAGCTTTCTTAGGTTTTACATGGATTTAGTCCACCACGTTGGCGTGACAATTTGATGGAAGGAGGTTTCTTGTTCGTCCCAGCTGCCCAGAACCAAAATAATCACACAGGAACTGTCTTAATTAAATCACTGTTAGGCCCATTAGCTCATTATTGGCTAACTCTTAAATATTAATTTAACCCATTTTTAATCGTCTGTGTATCACCACATGGCTGTGGCTTACTGCCAAGATTCCAACTGTCTGTCTCCTGTGGCTCCATGGCTTCTCTCTGACTCTGCCCTTCTTCCTCCCAGTAGTCAGCTTAGTTTTTCCAGCCTAGCTAGATTCTGTCCTGCTATAGGTCCAAAGCAGTTTCTTTATTCATTACTGGTAATCACAGCATATAGAGGGAAATTCCACATCAATTTTTTTTTTATTTTTTAATTTACAGGACCTTTCCATATATATATAATTTTGGGTCAGAGAAACTAGGGTACCTCTTATTTATCATATACATATTTTATATTCCATTTTATGCTCCTATGGAATTTCTTTATGTTCACATATGTTATTCTCTGCATTTATCTATATATCTATCTATCATCTATCTATATATTATCTATATCTTTTAAGCTATTTGTTTGGCCTTTTTTATTCTGTAGGATATCTTTGTCCTATTCTGTTTCTTTATTTTCTCTATTTTTACTTTATTATTATTATCATTTTATTTAAATGTCTGTTTGCATTCTTATAAGAGAGAGTATAAAAGGGCATGGATTTGAGTGGGCTGGAAGTAGAAAGGAGCTTTGAGAAGTTGGAAAAGGGGAAATGGTGATCAGAATATGTTCCATGCAAACTATAGTTTCTATAAAAATAAATTAAAAATAAATAACTTGTTTCCATGACTACTTCATGGATACTCTCTCCAAATTCTCTCTACATTTCCTATGGTGATTATACTACAGAAAAGATTCTTAGATTGCCTTACTTTCTTCTTTTTCTTACTTATTTTTTACTGTTGCTAGAAAAAGATGGACATTGCTTGTCAATACACATAAAATAGTTGAATCTTAAATTGAAGCACATTCTATTTTGATTTGTAGAATCAACTGAGGTTTTAATTTGAACATTTTCCAATTCAATTTAAAAATAAAAAATAAGTTGCCTAGTATCTCATTGATAATTTTCAGTGAGCCTTCCATGATTGCAACTGCTTTTATACAGGGTCAAGTTTGGAATTGCCTTCTATTACAATGACCCCATTTTCAGGAAACAGTCAGAAATTATATTCTGTGTCATGAAGAAATAACTTATAAAGTGTCTTTTAAAAGAATTTGGTCTTTATTACCTATCTGCTTTCAAATTTCCACTGATCACAAAGCCTTTTGAAGAATTTTGAGTGCTTATCAATTTCAGCTTCATAATTCATTGTACTTTTTCAGGTTAACTTGAGAAATAAATTAAGTGAAAATGAAAATGTTGCAGGCATTGAATGTTAGTTTGGTCCTCTACATAGAAAATGAATTACAAATAGTTGGTCTGTAAAATAAGAACTGAGTGAACATTTAGTTAAAGAATCTGAACAAAAGTACCTTAGGTATGTGTCACATATCCAATTCACAAGTACAACACACTCAAATATCAAGTATTTTCTTATTTATCTGATACCAGAACAGGGAAGAATCTGACCCTCATAGATTCTGTTCTTTTATGCATCTCTTTGAAGTTCTAAGAAAGCAATTCCCTTGTTTTCCTTACAGATCTATTTCTTCATGTTCAAAGATTTTCCTTACTGCATTTCAAGAGAGAACAAGTGCATTAACTATAAAAGTGATTAAATTCAAAACTCAATTCTCATTTATTTTCTCAAATTCTGATCTTAGGATCTAGGGTAGTTCTTTTTTGTTATAGACTTTCGGAAATCCAAAGAGAAATAGGTATGGGTGTTCTTTTGCTAACAGATTCTCCTCATAAAGGGTAAGTAAACTAGACTTTTAAATCTTCTGCAACCACTATTTTATTGAAATCTGATGTGGCAGTCCTCTCTGTGTGCTGTGATTACCACTAATGAATGAAGAAACTGTTTTGGACCCATAGCAAGGCAGAACTTAGGTAGGCAGGGAAAGCTAGGCTGAATGCTGGAAGGAAGAAGGGCAGAGTCAGAGAGACACCATGGAGCCACCACTGGGGATAGACGTGCTGAAACTTTGCTGGTAAGCCACGAACTCGTGGTGATACACAGATTAATAGAGATGGATTAGTTTGGGATATGAGTTTAGCCAGAAATATCCTTAAGCTATTGGCAAAACTGTATTGCAAATAATATGATTTTCTGAGTGGTTATTTTATGGCTCGGCGGCTGGGACAAACAAGTGGCCCTCCTCCATCAGAGATCTCACATTATGAGCTTTTTGTTTCAATAAACTATTTAGATCCACAGAAATGGCAACAGCATCATTCCTGAAGAGGACAGGTGTTAGACTTCAGCATGTGTTAGCTACTTAGATGAGTTCTCAGGTGAATCCCATGGGCACCATCACCTTTCCTTCTATGCACAATTAGTGAGTGCTGAAATTTTAGCTAGCCAACTTCAATTTTCAAAGCATTTCAGGCTTTGAAATGGTAGAGAAAAATATGGATATTTCCTCAGAGCTTATCGTTCTGAGAACTAACCTATTTTTTTTTCTGTTTAGAAATGAAAAAAGTAAGAATAAGATATATTAATATGTACACATAAGATATAATTAACATATACGGAGAGAAAAATAGACAGATGGTGATGATAGAGAGAGAGAGAGAGAGAGAGAGAGAGAGAGAGAGAGATGATAGATAGATGATAGATTGCATGGTACTGGAATGAAAAAACCTAGTTATAATAACACATTTACAGACCCAAAGTCTATACATCTCAATAAACTTCTATATAGTTATAATAACTATATCATGCATGATTTTTATTTGCACATTTTATACAATAAAATTTATAAAAAATTTAAAACTATTAAAATCACATTTGAAGGAAAAATTCAAGGCTAACTTCTAAAGTTAATTTTATATAGACTGAAAAAATTAAAGAGATGGCCATTCATCTAACTCTGTAGATTTCATGAGTAACAAGATAAAGGCTTCCTTGCCCACAATAAGGAAGCTGCATCCCAGAACTTGCCTTGTTCATATGTGAAGCTGCCTTTATGGTGGGAATTCTAAGTCAGAAATTTCCTTGGGTGAGAACTAAACTGTGGGAAGAGTTGCACTGAGGAAGGCCTTAGAACCTTTAGCTTCAAGGCAAGCAGTCAACATAAAAGGGAGGTTCATGAAAAGAAAACAATGGAAAGCAGAGAACTAAACATGACTAATACACATGCAGAGAGAGCAAGAAGTGAACTATCCCCTGTGTCATAATAGTGATCCTCACCTACACTGACCTTGGTTAGGACACAGATTCCAAATGAGAGCTAGCCAAATTTCTCTTGTTCCTTGTACACAAGGATATTGTTTGATCAAACCTATCTGAAAGTGTTGTGTTATAGAAACTCAGTTTCTTATTTTCTTGTAGATGGGATCTATGCAACTCAATTTATAAGCTTATGCGATGTCATTTATGTCACTAGGTCTGGCTTAGAAACAGGCCTGATTCCCTTTGGAAGGCTTTGCCTCAGTGTGTCTGCATTTTGTTGAGTATAAAACTTCTCAGGAATCCACAAACTTATTTTAAAAGGGAGGATGTCCTGAGGATTTAGTGTTGAAGTACACATCCAAAGTAAGCTATTTATACCTTGGTTATGTCACTGTCAACACTTTAGATATTTTTGTAAGTTAATTTTGAATTTATTTTGATGTTAACAACTATTTTGAGTTCTTCATTCTCTGGGGGAAAAGACGTACAAACATGGAATATTTGAAGGACAGTCTTTAGCAAGGCTGAGACTATCCTCTAAATTCTTGATGAGTTGGGTAATTTTAAGTTAACTGCTTTCTTCATTTATGTGAAGTGACAAGAGAGAACACATCACTAGTTCCCACTACCATGGGAACCTCTCCCCACTCCCTTTTCTGAAAGAGATGTGCAAAATTTCTGAAGCTCAAGCTGTGCCCTGTTCTATGATACTGTGAAGCGAATGAAGCATAGCACAGATCTTCCAGTTTATGTTCTGTCCTTGGTGGCTCCATTCATACTGAAACTGTGTGTCCATTCTGAGAGTGAATGCTGAGGCAGCATGACGGTGAATCCTGATTTTACAACTGAACAGCAACCGTTTGTTTGTCTATTAATCACAAACTGTGAGACAGACTGGTAATCTATACATAAAGAACATTATCATCTTTCAACTTAACCAAACTAGATAAAAAGCACACGGATGCATGGGTACAGCAAATCCATATAAGAAAAGTGAAGGTTCTGAATGTAAACACATCATACCCACAGATGAGGCTGCCCTTTCACCTGAAATATATAAAAGAGATGCCTGACAATGGGCACAGCTGGGCCCACTGGCCACATGATGACTAGGACATTGCTTTGACAGCCTAACTACATCTGAATGGACCCCCAGGGCTTCAGTTCAGCTTCGTATCTCTGCTATACATTGTCTCACAACTCTAATCTGCCTCAGCTCTGGGTCACCAATTAGCTCTCAAGTCCAGAAGCTAGATGCCTGGATTAAATTGGCCTCTTAGCTGGTCAAGTGATTCTCTCTCTCTCTCTCTCTCTCTCTCTCTCTCTCTCTCTCTCTCTCTCTCTCTCTCTCTCTCACTCTCTCTCTTTCTCTCTCTCCCTTTCTCTCCTTCTCTCTCTCTCTTTTCCATTTGTAAGAACTGTTTCTCCTTGTTTCCAATCAGGTACCTTTGAACCTTCTGGCTGCTTCAGTCCTTTCTTAGCTACACTGTAAATTTATGGTATTGTGGGGATTGTAATGTCCCATCTGGACATTCTTAATATGAATAATTATGATAGGGTAGAGCAGGACCTAGTGCAAGAGGCTTGTAATCCTTGCTGCTCAGAAGGTAGAATTAGTAGAATTGCATGTTCCAGATGTGTATTGACTAACACCAGCACAAGTATAGCCCAGACAACTTAGCAAGACTTGTCTCAATGCAAAAATAAACAGAGAGCTGGGGATGTAACTCAGCTTGCCTAGTAGAACACTTGCCTAGCATGTACATGGCCTTGGATTGAATTCTCAAATTCTCAGGAGAGATAACAAAGAGAGACAGGGACAAAGACAGAGAGAGACACACAGAGAGAAACAAAGACAGAGAGAAGGAGGAAAGGAGAAAGAGAACAAGGGAAGGAAGGAGGAAGAAAGGGAATGAGGAAAAAAAGCAAGTCACCTGGCTAAGGTAACAGTCACTTGACATTATCAAATGTATCCAGTAATTAAAGTCAAGAATCTATTGTATTTTTGAAATTGTTGATGAACTATGATACTATGGAAGACATAGACTCTTCTGCCTATGTGAATGTCAGGGCTCACTGATGACTTCTGCACTCAGGAAACCAATTACCACAGGAATTACAAAGAGATGGATAACAAACTGCACAACTTTGAATCTGCCACATTAAAAAAGTATAAAATCAAACCAAAAAGTTGAATAAAGAGCATGAAATGTACAAATAAATTGTGTTCATGCAAGGAAGAACTTCTTTGAAATTAGAGTCTATAGATCAAATTTGCGTATAACCAGGGAAACTGATCTGAAAATAAATATGTTGGGAAAAGAAACATGTTAAATTTGATTTGATAATTCTGGAAAAAGTCAACAATGTTATAAGAAAGCATTGGAGAAATACTTAGAAATTTATACAAACTTTTAAACAAACAACTTAAATCTGAACTGGCACTGTACATTTTAAGAAAATCAAGTGAAATGAAAGATAATTCCCATCTGGACTGATGGTTGTGTAACACACATTTCAGCATGTAGCTAGCCCCAAAGTAGACCTGATAATGCTAAAAGAAAATTACCTTATAACTGGTAACATGAAAACCCCTTCATTTCATACTGCTCTGTAGCTGAAAATATTTTTTTTATTTTCACAACTTTCATATTATGTAAATTAACCTGAGGAAATTCATTAAGATATGCAGGCTTATTTAAAAATCATAGGAACTGAGCACCAGTGAGATGGATCAGTGGGTAAGAGAAGTTTTAGTCAATCCTGACATGACCTGAATGTGGTTCCAAATCACTACTTGGTAGATGAAAAGAACTCATAGAAGTTTTCTTCTGACTTCCACACAAACACTATGGCCTATATGTACTGACATGTACACAAATGCATACACTCACACACACATTAAGAAATATATGTCAAAAATAATAAGGATTAAATAGTATGCTTTTTTATATGACATCACTAGACTAGCAAGATGCTTCTCTGTAAATCGGTTTCCAATGATCTAAAGATCCAACGGTACCAAGAACCATGTGATTGGGCAGGGAATGATGCTTCCTTTGTTACTAGCTAGTCTTCAAACTATATTTAAATGTGAATACACTTTCTACAGATTCTATTCAAATCTACAAATCTCATTCTGTTAAAAATAATAAATAAATAGAATGAATGCACCTTGCCTGCTCTGTTTACATGTGAACCTGAAGGATGACTTCACCTTGGTGCTTGTCTGGATGAGTACTCCTCAGAACCCTTTATTTTTTATTTATTTTTGTGTGTGTGTGAGTAAAAGCCTGGTCCTGCTTGCAAACACAAGGAATGCAATCACTAATACATATTTAAAATAAAGAACGCTTTGCTATCTGCTTTCTGGTTTATCACATTATAATACCTTCTGGAGTTTCCTTAGAGACACCCAGGCTTGAACTTATTGCTAGTCCTTCTGAAACAGAATAGTTAATTGCTAAGAAAGATGACATATTTCTTTAACCATGAGCTGAAAACAATTTTAGTTTTCTGTGTCTCACCCTTGAGTCTGTGCTACAGAAATAGCTATATCCCACCTAAGATACAATAAGTGTTCAATGGCGTTTCAAATGATGAGGTCCTACATTGGTTTCAGATGGGTGTTCAGGATGTGAAACTTCTATCCCATAGTCTTTTACTTTTCTTGTCAAGAGTCTTACTCTTGCGCCATGCTGTAGAAGGATATCTTATTGAAGAAGTCATTAGAGCCTCCTGAAATATCCAAGTAGACCATACACTGCCACAGTTACTTGACTGCTTTCTTCCCTGCTCTGATTAGTCTCTGGATTTCAATTTTCCTTCTTTATACACCTTACACTTCTGTGCAAGAGCCTTTGCAGGGTCCCACTGTTCTCTTCATCACCAATTCTTCCACTATTTGTTGCTGATAAAAGGATGTTAAGCCCAATCTCTTTTCCTCCATCTTCTACTTCCTCACATGGTTTCTGTAGAAACTCTTATCTTATGTTGTGTATTATATCACATACTGATTTGGAGAGACATATTTATTTTCAACTTTTTATCATTCATAATCTATACTTGCCAAATGTAGACCCTCCAAAATGTGTTTGTGATATCAGACGACCAAAGCACATGACTTGGCACCCAATGAGTTTCTGTTACTTCTAATCTGTGTCACTTAAAATAAAGCTATATATGTTAGCTCAACTAGATTGATTTTCATGCATGCTTACTGTGAGGAATTCACCATAATTTTCTTCCTATATTAAACATAAATATCAAAAGTTTTAAACAAAGATCAATGTATAGCTCTTTCAAATCCATCTACCAAATGATCACTACAAGTGCCTAATTGACTTTAGAACAACTGAAAACAGAAGCCAGAAATATGAGGATGCAGTTCTGGAGTTAGCATCTTCCACTTGGCCTGGGGTTTCTCCACATGATCTGACATCACCAGCTTGCCTACTCCAAGTGCAAATTAATTTAGATTACAATTGACATTTAGGTTTGGAGAGGGAGAGAAGAAATCAATGGTATGTGAACACTGAAACCATAAACAGTAAGAAGTGGAAATCCCAAACCTCAAATGCTTTTGAAGCATGTTGTAAAATCCTGCAGTAACATATGCAAATAGAACAGACAAAATAATCATGTAGAGTTAGTATGTGGGTCTAAAGCCACAGGGACCACTACAATTTTTTTTGTTATTTTTGTTTTAATTTTTGAATGTAATTTCTGGCATGGAAAGCTATGCATTTATTAAGCAACGTGGGGGAAAACATTCTTCTTTTATTAGGCTTAATAGTAAGAGAAAGCGTAAAGCCCTTGGACCCTTCCTCACTTTTATTTCAAATGAATTCATCTCACTAAAATTAAGGGCCCAGAAATCACTTTTAGCTTAAAATTGCATTTTTCCCTTAAGATCAGGACACCAATTTGATGAATGTTCTCAAGTTAATCACCCGTCCAGGACTTCTTGAACACCGCTCTGACATTGAATGCTGTCTCTGTAACTTAATGTTATAAAACCTGGAAGGCATATTTATAGCCCGGTCCAGATGGACCAAAACAAAGTACAATTATTCCTTCAAAATCCGACCTTTGCATACAGATTAAAATGGACTGCTTCCAAGACTCAAATGCAGAAATGAACCCAGTCCTCCAATTGCGATGCATTCATTACAGCCCTGTTGGACTCGGTGGTGGACAGTGCTAATTAGTGGCATATCTATGTTAAAAGTTGTACCCAGAGCTTGCTTTGCCAAGAGGCCGCGGGAAGAACTGTTATGAAGCTAATTACAGTTATCAGAGATGGTGCTATTTTAAACAGGCTGTGAATTAAGTGCCTTCATAGATGCAAAGGAGAACCATCTTCTGGCTGAGCATTCCCATGCGGAGACAGGAATACGTACGTGTGTGACCATTTCTAGATGGGATGTGTGTGTTTCATGTTTTTTTTTTCAATACTGTTTGGCCGATAGCTTAAGAGTATATATAACTGCCTTTTATATTCTAAACTAACCAATCGCCATTAATCTGTGCATCACCACACAGTTGTGATCTACCGGCAAATTTCCAGCAGACTCTGGCAAGATGATCTGTCTACTCTGGCATCCTTCTGGAGTCTTTGATGGAACTGAAGAATAGATAATTACCATTCTGTTTTGTTTCTCTAAAGGAATTAAAGGAGATGTTACATTTTGATTTTTAGTAGGAGAGTATCATAGAGTAAAATTGCTATGATATATTTCCTTCTTTGGTGCACACATAATATTGTAGATTACTCCAAAAACTCATTTGCCCTTATTTTACATATTTAAAGATTATATATTGTTCTTTAAAGCACATTCACTATTTCATTCTTTATATTTACCTATTCAAAGATTACATATTGTTTTTTTTCAACACTTTGACTGTTTCTATCAGCTATGAACTATTTATAAATGGCAAAGACATTAACTCAGTCTCCTCATCAAAGAGACAATATCCCTATATTTGTGAAGGAGCAACTAAAGTTTACATAGATTAAAATATCACCTCAACTGGAAGGGAGCAATAACTCAGAATGTGAAGAACTGTTTGATTCCCAGAGGATATGCAAAAATAACTGACTTTCTACACAGATAAGTGCTTGTAATCTCAGCTTTGAGAAAGCAGAGACAAGAGTTTGCTGACCAGACAGTCCAATCTAAAAAAACTTGAGCTTCTACTGAGCGATCTCACCTCAAGATCAAAAGTGCACATCTCCTAATGTATGACACTAGAGTTGACATTGACCTGCACATGGATATACACACATATCCACATGCACCCCACGTGAAAGTATGTACACATATGTACAGACACATGCATATGCTAATGAATACACATAAATAAATAAAACATTGTCACTATTTTACATTTATTCACAGAATCTCTGAGACATAAACTCATATTTATTTTATTTCAGAATATTTACTGAGTAAAACATTTTCACCTAAAGCATTAAAGGAATACCATGAAAGATTATTCAGTACAGGAGGTAGACAAATTGAAGAGTGTCTCCTTATTGTCCAAGTCCACTTGATGCCTTTAGATGGATGGCTTTGTTTTATCTAGTTAAATATATTCTATGAGGGTACAGTACTATGGTTCCTCCATAGGGAATGCCCCATTCTGGCAAGGGTATGAGTAACAGGTATAGGCAAAAGCCAAGAAAAAAGCAGTGGAGAAGAACAGGAGGGTTGTCCTTTCTGGGTCCTGCCTGTTCTTGTATCAGTCTAGTCGATGGGCTTGTCCACAAATAACTTTTTGACTACCTGTTATGTAGAAGGTCTTCAAGAAATCTTCTTCCCCTTTTATTTTATCCTACTTAGTCTTTGCTTTTTTATTCATTCACTCATTCATTCATTTTTTTTCTGTGTGTGTGTAAGAGAATTATTATCTCCTTATATACATTCTGAAAAATGAACTGAGATTCAGACTGGATAGTAGCAAGAATACTCAGTCACTGTACATCTAGATGATCTTTCAAGGAATTCTTGACATCCAAAGAAATGTACAACATGGCCATGTGACCATGTTTGAGCTGAATTCAAAAGCAGAAAATTTTATTCATTTACGATATCTGATGCAGCCTTAACCTTACACACTGAGCATTGCAAACACAGCTCACGTATGTAACCCTTACAATGGCACCTCTCAAGTTTAGCACACAGTTAAGTTATTCCATGTTATATCAAAATATAGACCTTGAGTTGATACGCCAACATTAGGGCCTTGGATTCTGTATTAATCATTTTTAGTTGTCTTAAACAGCATTGAGTAGTAAGGGATTAGAAAAGTCTGTGCATTAATTACACTTCTTAAATACACTGCAGATATCAGTGTCTCGGTCCAGAGTCCATGTAATTTTTATCACTATCACTTTCCATAAAAGATAAAAGATCCTAACTCTGAATTTTTTTTCTCAAAACAATCATTGCTCATTAAAATATTAAACCTAAAGCACAGAGAGTGGAAGTGGTTTGCATACTGTCAGTGAATAAGCAGTGTTTATTCTTAAAACCTGCCTGGAGTGGCCTGGCTATTCAACCTCTTGTTGTGGCTTCCCATTTTTAGAGGCTGCTGTCTGAATCCCAAGGAGGGGAGCTAACTACCCACCTCCCCATTGCAGTGATGGATGGCCCACAGGGTCAGCTGCCCATCCATCTGCTGCTGCTTTCTCAGATTATCCCCTTCTCTAAGGTAACTTGCTGTGGATGCTTGGGGATCATTGTACTAGCTTTTGCCCTCATTTGGTGAGGGGGAAACATCTTTCATTTTAGCTTTCAATTTTCTTAATCCTTCTCAGGGCCTTCCTCTTTCTGAGATCTGAAAGAGCTTGGCCTCAGTGAGTGTAGCCATTCTGATTAATTCACACTCGCCTCGTTAGCATATGCATGAGTGTCAGGAAGTGTGAAGCTTCTGTCCACACGGCAGGGAGCATTGCATCAGCTGCAGATCTTTTCCCCTGCTGTTCAGAGAGTAGAAAGTCCAAGTTCGTGGGTGTGTTTAGCCATTAGTGGATTTTACAATATGGAACAAAAAGGACGAAAACTCAATTGCCAGAATAATTTAAGAGCTCTTCGCACCACTTGAGCTAAATACCCCCATCTTGCAAGGGTAAGCTCCAAGGCAGTTAATTAAAACCTTCACCTTTCACTCCGAGATGGCATTGAATCCTAGAATATTTCTTTCCGAAGGAATTAATTCAAAGTGCTAGAGAGTGTGGGTAGCAGAAATCATATTATTCCCAGGTTTTCCTTTTCTTCTGTTTTTTCCCCCTCTAGTTAAATAGATTTTTATGCCAAAAGAACTTGTCAGAATAGTGATTTTAACAAAAGTTTAGAATGTGCTTGTTAAGTTAGGAGAAACCTAGGGTAATCTGAATTAAGAGGTTTCAGCCCTTCATTCTCAATTTACTTCTAAAGTATGCAGCTACCAACAAACTTACCCAGTAAAAGTTTACTGTTAGAGGATTTTTTAAATGAGTTTTAAATGTATTCTATATGTTCAGTCATCCTAACTCAGACTTTTCTGATTGCCACTTCATGCAAACTATGTGAAGTTTGAGCTAACAATAAATCAAAATTCAATCCCATCTTATAAATGGCTGGACCCTTCCATATTTCAACTTCAATCCAATCAATCTCCCCTCTCAACATTTGGCTCTGTCAGTTGTGATACACTTAATCTGCAACCATAACCTGCAGTTTACTTCTAGAAATTACCCTCCATACACTTCTTATCTCTGTTTCCCACATCTAAGACTTTTACCAAATGTATTCTTTATTCCTAAGAAAAGGTAAAGCAGTCCTCCAAATTGCAGTATCAGAAAATGTTCTTTTCAGAATGTAGGGAACTTTCAGTCAGTTTTATTGTTTACTTACTTTTAAAAAAGATGCATGCGTCTTTATGTATACAAGGGTTATTTATTTTTCATGCAATATATTTTTATAATCTTTCCCTCCCTTAACTACTCCTATATCTTTTTCTACCTCCATACCCAACCAATGTTATAAAATGAAAGGAGAAAACAAGCATATTAAAACAAACAGTAGGCCAAAAAGTCAAAAACAAAACGAAAAAACAACAAACATACAAACACGTAGAAAGTCACAAAAAGAACACATGGAGTTTACTTTGTGTTGGTCAACTCCTCCTAGAACACAAGACCTATCCTGCAGTGTGTGATATCCTCACTGACACACAACTCAAGAAAAATGATTTTCCCTTTCTATTTTAGTATCAGGGGCAGAAAGTTTCTCAGTTAGAAGTGGGCTCCTGGTTATAGTGTATGAGATTTCGCCCACAGGGATGTATTTGTACCACTTACATGTCTGTGCCTGCAGTGGCCAGAACAACAGAACAACTCTTGGAGCTGGAGTTCCAGAATGTCATGAGATGTGATGTGGATGCTCCAACCAAGCCTGTGAATCTGTGAGAGCGCTAAGTGCTCCTTGCTGCGCAGCCATCTCTCCAGCTCACTGCTTTACATTTTAGCAATCACATCGATATTTACATTAGCCAATTATATTAAAACTTGTATCAAGGAATACTAAGAACTATGTGAAGTTATGAATGCCTTGATGCAGGTTTGGAGTTATACCCACGAGACATGCATTTATAATCTGTCACACAAAGTATAAAGATTTCCCACTAAAACCTCACGCAGAAAACCCCACTGTCATATGAGAACTGCTAGTTAAAAAGAGGAACAATAGGTGTATTGTTTAACCCATGTTGCTTAGACTCTAGCATGCATCAGCAAGTTGAGGAGGTGGTTTGGAAAGTTCTGGCTTAGCAGTTGAGCAGTTGGAAATGAACTTATCAGTGCTTGCTGTGTGGGGTGCCTCATTTCCGAAAAGCCCCAGAAGGCACCTACCTACGCAGTTCCCACTGTCATCTTTAAAACAATGCCACTGAGCCACCTTAGATCAGCTCAACACCCATGTGTGGCTTTGGACCTACATTGTGAAACCAGAGACTTCTCACTCTTAATTACTAGAATTAATGTGATTTTTCAAGACTTCAAGGGAAAGTCTTCACTCATCCTCTAATAAATGGGAGACATCTTATACCATTCACCTGTCAGAGTGTACTTTGATGATAAAGTAATAAAAGACACAAAAGAATTTCTGTTTTTCTTTTATTATATTTAATGAAGTAACACTGCTGTAGGACATTAGAATTATTATTGTTTTATTATTACTATATTATTAGTAGTATTTGCATTCTGGCTAAATTGTTAAATACATGGAACCTTTTGGTAGCTTTTCCTCAAAGATTACATTGCAAGGATGCTACTATTATTTTAATTATTATTATTTTATTTTTTGATAAGTTCACTCAGTATCACTATACTTGCATCATTTCTCTTACTTCTCTGTTTTACTTTAACCCCTCCCAGGCCCCCGCTTCCTGACAATTTCATGACCTTTTTTTCCTACTTTTGATGAACATTATGGAATTTCATTAAGAAAATATTTCAAAGACTATTCTTAAGCTCATAAAGATGGAGAACAAAGATAAATTAGATGCTTTTTATTCTGATCTCTATGTTGAAGGTGATTTACTAACAAACTCCAGAGCTTTCATGTCTATAAGATATTTAAAATGAAGCGACTTTGGGGGAAATGTCTTCACTCAACCTGTAACAAATGGAGAACATCTTATACCATTACCTGTCAGAATTTACTGTAATGATAAAATGAGAGACTTTATACTTCATGAAATAACACTGTAACATTGGTGAGAGACACATATTTTTTATTTGTTTGTTTCGTTTTGTTTATTCTGGCTAAATTTAAATCACTCTATTTGCTTATTTTTTTATGAATTACACTGATACTTATTCTAATAAATTTAATAGTTACTTATCCTCTGATTTTCAAGTGCCCTATTGGACCCATGGAGAGTAAGATAAATTTGAACAAAATTTTAATACAAAAACCTTATTTTATGGTCCCACATGACACAGGGACACTGAGAATTCAGAACATGTCCTCTTCCGGCCAATGACACGTTAGCTGAATCTTCAGACATTGCTAAAGATCATGACAGGCAGATAGGAGGCTAAAGCAGATAAAGTGTTGCTGTTACTGTGAATTAAAGACATTGAATATGAGAAAGTGGGTTATATACAAGACTAGAGAAAACTGCAGTAGTGTTAGGCATGATAAAATTATAAGCAAATCATGGTATCTTTACTTTATTTTCTGGTAACTTTCAAACTCTCATCTCACACTTTATTTCTTCATAAATAGAAATTCTGTAGTAGCAGAATTTGGAGCAAAGGAAAATGGCAAAATGACTGGTCTGGGTGAGTTGAGTGAATCCTGCTTATCCGAGCATTAAAGGTCCCCGGTTCTTTGACTTCAGAGACATCTCTCAGTGATAGGTGTTGAGCAATAGCTGGGAAAACAGCTGTAACCCCTTTTCTATGAGAATTCCCAATGTCCAATGATTTTATGCATCTTGCATGTAATGAAGTTCACAAATTGTAAAGCGACACGCTCATTCATTTTATTTTGAGTAAAGCACGGAGGAAATTGTTCTGAAAATTCCATGTCATCCAAACAATAGTTTACTGCTGCATATATAGTTGTCATGAAAAGTTTGATGGGTAAAAACAAAATATTTTGTTTAATATCTGGCCCCTGCTTTCCATGTATTTTTTGTTTTCACTGACTTTTAATTTATTAAAAGTCTATAGCTATAGAATTTCAATAACAAGGCAACCAATATTGTCTGTGAAAGCAATTCTATCTATTTGGTGGAAATTTAATTGTTAATTGTCTTTGGATAGTAACTTACGAATTCACTTCATCATTCCTAATTCTCTCTGAGTCAACTCTTATTCAGATTCTCCTTTGAGCCTGCTAAGCAGCTTACTGCTTCTTTCATTTCGTAAGTAGTCAGATAAATATTGATATATCATCAGTTTATACTTGTTTAACGGTCATGAATTTAGGGTGAAAGAGTTGACTAATTAAAAAAAGAGGTACAATTGTGGCCATGCAGACCAATGTCATAATTCATCGGCGTAGAAACGTTACATTTCCATAATATTACAGAGTAAAAGTAATATAATGATTAAGTAGTATTGATAATAGTGTTAAAAATAGCATGTATATGTGCACAGATAAAGCGAATGGTAGCATTTTAATGCTAAAGGGCATTTAGCTTTAGTGTTCACTCTATGATACTGTTGAAATAGCTTTGTTTACTTCAGTACAACAAGCCAGCATTCCCTTTCTGCGAAGAAGAAAAATCTCAATAAGCTGAAATTAGATCTCAGAGATCTAATCTTTGGTTTATTTCAAAGATTTTAAACTTAAATAATCGCTAAATTTAAATTAACAATTACTACCTGAAAATAAAAATAAGTATTCAAATACAGAAAGGAAAGAGAAAGAGAGAGAGAAGAAGAAGAAGGAGGAGGAGGAGAAGGAGGAGGAAGACAGAAAGAAAGAATGAGAGAGAGAGAGAGAGAGAGAGAGAGAGAGAGAGAGAGAGAGAGAGAGAGAGAAAGAAAGAAAGAAAGAAAGAAAGAAAGAAAGAAAGAAAGAAAGAAAGAAAGAAAGAAAGAAAGAAAGACTTTCTGGAGGAAGTCGTGGGAAAGATAAGCTGGGGGGGACTGGGACATATGCTGAATGTTTGTTAAGAAAATAACAGTCTTATTCCTCTAACTTCTGTCTAGCCAGCACCCTGAGTATGCCTGGCCTTATCTATTCTTTAAAGAATGCAACTTACCGTCACTCTCTTCTTTCCATACCATGCCACTGCCACCAGGTTGGACCGCACCCATGTTTCCATCAAGTCCTTTTTGAGATTAGGGAACAACACTTAATTACTGTGCCATGGCCACTCCTTGGTGCATCATTGACTTCTGCTGCAGTATTTGTGAGGGAGATTAAAGTAATTAAGAACAACTGTCTGGCATTCTATTTTGAAGCTGTAAAATATGCCTGTTCTAACCAATAGGAACTTTCATGGTCTAATATGTTAGAAGACATATTCATTGATATAATTTTACAAACTGATTCATAATCTTGCTTATGCTACCTAAATTTTATGCAAACAATTACATCCTTAGGGGGGGATCACAGCTTATACATAATTATATAACATGTTTTCCCCTGTGAATATAGTTTTTAAATTACTACCCAATTTTTAGCTAATGATAGAAACAGTTCAACTAAGACCATTCACTTGCAAAAAAATAAATAAATAAATCAAGATTAAACCAACAATGCAGAAAACATGGGATTCAATATCAGTTTCAGATTGAGAAGTTGAATTTTCATGTTTGAATTTTACCATTTAGGAGAAGTGAAAAATCCAACTACAAAGAGCTTTAGTTTTGAGATTATATGTAGTTATATCAATTCTTCCTTCCCTTTCCTCTTTCCAAAGTCCTCCCATATATTCTTCCAGTTTTTCATACTTATGGTTTCATTTTTTTCATTTTTGCATATATATACTAATACTATTCCTAATATAACCTGCTTAGTCTGTATAAGGTGAAAAGAAACAGATAAAGACAATTCCTATGGCACATGCCTATTCTCTCTGCATCTGAGAAGGCAATGTAGTGGGGAATTGCAAGTTCAGATGCAGCTTAGACTATAGCATGAGTTCTATGCCATCTTTGTATGTAGACCCTTTCTCAAAATAAAAAAAAACAAATAAATAAGGCAACTGAAATTGATTGTTATAACTGCCTTAAAATTTTAAGAGTGACCTGAGAAGATAATCAGGAGAAAATTAGAATACAAATAATATACTGTAATCACAACAGTTCCGTTCATAGTGAAGTCATTGCGAGAATTTTGACAAATGTACTACCATAACGATGTTTGTTTATATAAAGCGGGGTTCACTCTAAATTTTTATTGAAAATAGATTTTGCTTCCATACAATATATTCTAGATACAGTTTTCCCTCCCTCAACTCCTCCCATATCCTCCCCATTTCTCCACTCATTCAAATACATACCCTTTCTTCCTTTCTCACATTAGAATACAAACAAGTTTCTAAAATAATGATTAAACAAAATAACAGTACATAAAATCGAACGAAACAAGCCATAGTGGGAAAAAATAAGCAAAGAGAAGAAAAATGCCAAAGGAAAAGCTCAAGAAACACATGTAGATGCTGAGATCACATTCTCCATGCATACATCCAAGAAAGTAGAAACCATACTATAAAAGTAAAGGTCCTACAAAAAAAAAAGAAAAGAAAAGAAAAAGAAAAGAACAAATGGCTCGACAAAGCATTATAAGACAAATTGTCAGATTATCAGATGAAGACTCTTCAAAAATTATATTGAGGTTTTTCTATAATGACCATCTAACATTTGGCATAGGGCCTGGCCTTAAGAGTACATGGAATATCCCATGACATTCCTTTTGAAAAAATCATTTTTTTTTAATTTGGAAATATTTTTGACTGGAGAGAGAGTCTGGATTAAGGATGGGAACTTGAGTTCTTTCTTCTTCTCAGTGCCAGGAGTCCATCTGGCCAATGCCTGTGAAAGATCTTTTACAACAGGGAACATTTCATCAACACATATTCCACCTTAAAAAACATTAGTCAGTTATGAAAATTCTGAAAGTTTTGAGCCAAATGCCAGTGTGCTTCTGTGTTAAGATTGTTTAGCCCATGGTGTTGACTGTTTAGCCCATGCCTACAAATTTCCCTCTGAACGTTTAACAGTAGTTTACACCTTCACGAAAAAATAACCAAACAAATAGCTGTTAGACCTTCTCTATGATACAAGCACAGCTACTTCTGTAATACCAGCCCTTTGAAAACTGGAGTCTAGAGATCTCGACTTTAAAGCCAGTTGGATACGGATACACAACTGACTAAACTATAATAAAAATAACCAAACTTTTCTTGACTAGCAGATATTTATTTAGCATCTTATAGAGAGTTACTAGTTGCATTTTAAGCATTTTTTTTTTTTTTAAAAATGCTTTTCTGTTAGGGATAAACACTAGTTCAACTGCTAGTGGCCCGAGTATTCCATTCCCTATGGTGGGATACCTTGTTCAGTCTAGATATGGGGGAGGGCCTTGGTCCTGCCTCAAGTGCTGTGACTCCCCATGAGAGGCCTCACCCTCTCTGAAGTTGGGGGGTAGGGTGGGGAGAAGGTGGAGGAAACCAGAGAAAAGAAGGAGAGGGAACTGAAATTGGTATGTAAAATAAGATTTTTAAAAAAATATAATAAATGTCTTGTGCTCAACTATGTTCATAGCAGCATTGCTTGTTATAGCCAGAACCTGGAAACAACCTAAATAACCTTTGCCTGAAGAATGGATAAGGAAAATGTGGTACATTTGCACAATGGAGTACTACACAGCAGGAAAAATAACAACACCTTGAATTTTGCAGGCAAATGATGAAGCTAGAAATCATTTTGAGTGAGGTAACACAGACACAGAAAGACAATTATCACATGCACTCACTCATAAGTGGTTTTTAAACATAAAGCAAAGAAAACCAGACCACAGGTCACAATCCCAGAGAACCTAGACAACAATGAGGACCCTAAGAGAGACATACATAGATCTAATTTACATGGGTACTAGAAAAAGAGAAAAAAATCTCCTGAGTAAATTGGGAGCATGCGGACCTTGAGAGAGGGTTGAAGAGGAGGTGAGAAGCAGGCAGGGGAGCAGAGAAAAATGTAGAACTCATAAAAATCACCAAAGGGTAACTAAGGACACCGATGCAGACCACATACACTTTGAGTTTTAAGCCTTTAGAAAAGTTTCTGAGATACTATCTCAGCAGCGAGAAGCCATCATTCAATGACGTAGGCACTGCAGCTTGCACAGTACCTCAGAAAATCTGTGGACATCTTCAGTTACAGAATCTATGGAGCATGGTGTGTATTACTGACTATTATATTTATTGTCAAAGCAGAAAATAGCTGTAGATGAATAGATATGGAAGAAGGCAGTATATTCATTTCGTTGTAAGTACATTGCTGTTGTCTGATGTTAATGGCAAGACCTTCCTGCCTACTTGGGGAATGGGGCTGGAGACATGACAAGGGAGAGAGATTCTATGTTGCCTATGGTGGCCTCAAAATAGCCATCATCCCGCCTCCACCTTCTGATTGATTGGATGACTGGTCTACAAGAGACCCTGTTATCATCAACTATTAGTTAAGGGCACAGGTACTGATACTTAGATTCCTACACTCTATTTGCCCTGGAGCTATTTTTGCATGCGATTAAAGGTTTTATTCCAGAGCTTCTAAATATGGCTTAACCTAAAAATAAACAGAAGGGTAATCACAACAAACAACTAAAATAAAAACAAGACAGGACAATGGTGAACTTAAAACATGTTTCTGCTAACAAATAACAAGAAAGGACAGAAAAACTCAACTACCTTGCACAGCTGATAAACTTTAATAAAAAAGCAAAAACAAAACAAAACGCAAAAACAAAAAATAAAAACACCAGTTACTCTAGGATTCACAGGATCTAGACAGTAAAGAAGATGAATGATGAGTGAAGGGCATCAGGTGTCCTTGAATATTCCCTGGAATACCTTGGGGATACATTTGTATTTCAATATACACAGCAGCAGGGATGAACTAGGCTTAGCCCTTACCAAATTTGTAATTACTGTGTTTCAGGAGGAATCTCAGTCTGTATAACCTTTCTTCTGGGGTAGCACTTGCTAAGCGAGTGCACATTCTATAAGGATCTAATACCAAAACTGAAGAACTTTAAATGAAACAAAAATGATGAGGTAATTTATTTCAATATTTTCTCTATAGCTTTGTTCTGAATAGCTTTAATGTGTGCTGCAAATTTTCGCCGGACTGACAAGAAACACTCCAGGTGCCTCAGCTTTCCAAAATTACTGTCACAAGATACCAGAATGGTAATGATGAATTGCAAAATAAACGCAATAGATAGAGTGAAAAATGACGGAGAGTCAAATTCCCAGTGATAATTCACTCCACCGACTTGCTGATGTCATAAATAGGAAAGTAAAGATTGAGTTATTCATATTTAGCAAAATTTTAAGAGTCAACTATCACAATTGATCCAACACTTGAATATCAAATGTCTTTTCTCTGTCTTTCTTTCTTGAAAATTGATAATAGGAGTCAAAGAGATTGCCAGTCTACAGAATAAAACAAGAGAACTAAAGCAAAAGCCAGACAGTTTTTGGAAGCTCCATGTTGCATAAGTAATAAGCAAGGTTATTTTAATAATTTATTTATTCAGGTGTGTGTATGTGTGTGTGTAAAAACATTTACAGAACATAGTTAAGCAAAGAAATTAATGTATTGTTTTTTATAATCAATTCTTATCTCTTGACTTTTTTATTAGGTAATCTTACTATTGTGTGTTATCCTAGCGCTCAATGTCATTTCTGCAATGGAAAGAAAATTTTGCAAAGTGATGCTGATCGAGGAGTTACTCTGAGCCCATATTTTACAATGGGGCATAGATTCCTCCATGAAGGAGGCACCTGAGTGAGAATAACACAGATGTAGACACAACATCTTCTGGCCTTCCTGAGCCTAGCCCCTCAGCAGTCCCTACAGGCTTCCAGACATCACTTGTACGGGTATTTATAGCTACTGTCTTCACACTCTGTTACTTGAAGCCTTATCTGCCCTCTGTGTCTGTGTTGGAACAAGCTACACTTACCCTCCCTTTCCCCCTCTCTATGTCTCAAACAGTGTTGATGCTTGTAAAATAACTTCCTTCTAGAGGAAGGAAGGATTCAATAAATTTTCTCTGGTAGGAGCGGTTATTATTTTCTGCGTTATTTCTTCCATAATGAGAGTAGCCTTGCAGCAACAGCAAACTAGCAGCTACAGAGAACATTAGTTAGAGCTGTCTTACCTTGTTTCTTATCCCACATACCATCAAACACAAGACCTCCCAAATGGATAAACATCCTTCCTGATTGCAATACAATGTAAAAGTCTTCCTACCTTCTTGTTTCTTCCATTTCTCTATATACATGCTACATAATGCATGTTTGAGTATTGCTTCATGGATATAAAGAATAATTTCCCAGAGTAAACATGCTTCCCTATTGCAATACTTCACTATTGCTCTACTTCTACTAAAATAGTCTAGAAAGAAAGAGATTTTCCTAGTGTAAGAAAGTAAGTTCTGATCATTATGGCTGTGCTGAGCTTTTAAGAATAATATGTAAGTTTTATTCTGTAATTTTAAAAGCACAAATTTTAATATCATGAAAACACATGTTCTCTGTACATATATTAAGCACAGGTCAGCATCATTAGCATACGTTCTTAGAAGGAACATCATAAGTACTCCTTTGAAGTGCTAGTTTGGAATGGTAACTTTGAGACCCATAGAGCTGGATATGATCTCACTTGACTTTTGCACTGTATCACTATTTAAAAATTGTCTTGATCCAATATTGTATAAATGTACTAAATTCTAAAGTAATATAAAATAATTATTAGAAACTCTTTTTTTATATAAATTTCTCCTTGCATGTAGTTGGGTGTTTGGGGATGTAGAGAAGAATCTGTGTAAGATTCTTATGAAGCACGTACCATGAATTTCATCTTGTACTTTTCTATTAGATAACTTTGCTGTGGTGCTTTGTGTTAGTTCTCAGTGCCAGTTCTCCAAAGTGAGAGAAGCACATTAGTGGTATCACTGTGAGCATTCTGTCTATCCTCCACTTCCTCAACCAGGGGTGTCATGTACTATCCACTCACACTACTAAATGGTAAATGCAGAATTTGAAGCCAAGAAGAGTAAAATTCAAGTGCTATACTGCAGACTATCTATACATTAGTAATAAATTAGCAGTGATATTATTTTGAAAGTCTGCTAACATTATGATTGTGTTAAATTGACCACATCATTAGATAATAAACACTTCTCAGAATCCTATGTTCAAAGTCATCTTTTCAAATACGTTTAGTTTGTAGTCTAATACATTTAATTTTATGATGAAAAAGATATGCATATATAAAAGCTATGACCCAATTATCCTATTACCCAAAAGTTAAAAAAAAATTATTGGTTATTTTTTAAAGTTAAAAATCTTGCCTTAGCCGGGCGGTGGTGGCGCAAGCCGGGTGGTGGTGGCGCACGCCTTTAATCCCAGCACTTGGGAGGCAGAGGCAGGCGGATCTCTGTGAGTTCGAGACCAACCTGGTCTACAAGAGCTAGTTCCAGGACAGGCTCCAAAACCACAGAGAAACCCTGTCTCGAAAAACCAAAAAAAAAAAAAAAAAACCAACAAAAATCTTGCCTTATATATTGGGTAATTGTCTTAAAATTAGCAATAGCTAAACAATGAATTAATGATAGTGTATCAGATTCTGAGAAATTTCAGCCCTGGATTAAGGAGCTTTGTTTGTATTAGAGATTAGTTCCTCATCAACTAGGGTGAGAGCATACGGACTGAAACACTATGAACACATATTGGGTGGAGAGGTCCTAGGCTTCTCAATTGCTGGTTTTTTTTCATGACTATTTTGATGAAATGTTAGATAAACTTCAGGACAATTTTCATAAACTTGTACATATAAAACCATAAGTAAAAATTCAGAGGCCTGTTTACTCATCAGTAAACTGTGACAAATGGCATGTGACATCATTCCAGGATAAGCCACAACGGAGTATGGCTTGAGAACCCTGAAAGTCTTTCTTTTTTAAGTAGGATCCCATGTTAGTTTTAAAGTTGTTTTTTTTTCCTTCACCATCCTAAATGCTTACTTTTGGTGTGAAACACTTTTGTTTCACTTTGTGTCTTGATCTGAAAATTATGCAGCCCTATCTGGAAAACTTTGTCATGAAAATCAGACAAAATAATATAATTAGAGATACTATCAAAATCCCAGAATATCATTTCCTTTAGTGTTCTCAGAAAACCACATAATGAAGTGCACAAACAAAGAAACAGGCAGATGATCAGTGAAGCCCTTGGAAGGTCCTACTGAAGAAAATAGCCTCCATTTTAAAGTTGCTCTTGTGCCTTCAATTGAAGACTGTTAGCAAGAAGCACTTTCAATAGCAAAATAGCAGACTCATAATAAATAGCTCCACAGAAAAGTGTTTTTCTTCCTCAGCATATTTTTCCATGTGACATTTCAGCCCTAACCATGTGAGGTACCATGTCAGCGATGAGTGAATATCCCTCCTACATACATAGAATGACCCTCCTAAATATCTATCTTCCTTCTGGATAATAGAGAAAAATAATCTCTCGAATCATTCTCTTATTCTACTCTCAGTTCAGGAATGCAGAGAAAGTGCTGAAAGCCTCTGAAGCCAGGAGAAACATCCTAAGCCTTGGGGAGCATGCTAAACTGCCCCGCACCGCGCCCTCGTGTCTGCGCTCTGTGCGCTGGCACCCAGTTTCCGAGCTTCGGGCAAGGGGCTGGAGGTTAAAATACACAGACACACACAGACAGAGAGACAGCGACATGGGTGATCCTTGAATTCCCCAAGAATGCCCCCTTTATTGTGTTCAGGGGCAGATTATATAGAGATAGCCACGTCCCAACCAAACCCACCAGAAACCACTCTCCTGCCATCCGGAACTGCTGAAGAACTGTGCTCAGAGCAGCTGTAGGCACTCAGATCAGGGGATCACAAGAAATTCAGGATCTGGGGTCTCACTGCTCCAAACACTAAACACTCATCCTTTGGCTGGAAGGAAAGCAGCTTTTATAGTATTGACAAGCTACCAGCATCTCACGGTGTTAACTGCTTCCGAGATCTCCTTCCAAAGCTCTTCCTGCTGGTGCTGTCTGTGTCATCTGCACATAGCCATGTTTCAGAGGAGTCAAGATAATCAAGAGTATGGTTATTGATTTGAGAGAGCAGAGGCTATTACTTCAAAGAAGCTGAGCTACCAAAATCAAGAGAAAATACTTAGTAGACAGGAAGTTATCATTTATTCCTTTGCTTCTTTACTAACAGCAAAAAAAAAAAAAAAAAAAAAAAGGACAATGTCTTTAGACAAAACATTTTCACCTGCGTCACTCACAGGCAGGAGTAGAGGGTGAAAATGGCATCATGTGTTAAGGGAGAGCAACATGACTTTACATCTTAAAATATATAGGACTCTCCAACCCACAATGATGATTGATCAGATACCAAATGTTCATAACACCATTTGTCTATTCAAATCATTACTATAGGTCACACGTATAATGAATGACAGTGAAGACCAAGAAACAAGACTATGCAGTGCTGTGATATCAAGATGTTATGCTATGGGTTTTATATTCCCAACTAAAATGTTATGAAATTCACTTGTCCTATTTAATCAAGGATTATCACATGTATAAATTGGCTTCTTTAAGGATGAAGGTGTCATTTTTAAATCAGAACTCATAGAATGCAAGAGTATCTTCTTTCCCCTATCCTTAGCGTTTTTTCTTGAAAAGAAAATCATAAATAGTAAACAATAAGACGAGTCTTGCATATTAGTTGTATAGAATCTTGTTGAGTATATAGATAAGACAATGAGTCATTTCACATATATTGTGTAGTACTGTACCCATGAGGCATAAAGTGTCTTTATCAAAACTGCAAGTAGGAGCTATTAGGGAAAGAAAGTGTCTTAGTGGAAAATTTGCTGGAGATAGATTATGAATTTACCCTAGGATTTAGAGGGAAGCATAAACGTGGTTGCTGAAGGTCCCAGCATGATTATTCCTACTGGAGTGTACTTGTACCTTTGAAAAAAAAATCTTATTTTTAATTAGTATGCAAAGTATCAGATGCTATAGAATTTTAAGTAAAGTGTACCCTAGTGACTAGCGTGGTCCCAGCTCCCAATTCCCAGTTCCCATATTCCTCTCCTTTTTTTTTTATTTTTAATTTTCCTCTTTTATGTCCCAAGTGCCTTTTTTGCCATCCCCTATCCTTCCTCACTACCTATTTTTACCCTTTCTTGATATGGAAATTATAACACTGTGCAAGGAGAAGAAACCGTTCATCTGTCAAAAAACATATAGGTGGAGAAATTTACCAAGTAGATTTTAAAATACCAGAATAAACCAAATTCTTGATTCAGAACACAGAATCCAGTCATAAAGATTTACTAAGTAGCTGAACTGAGTGACAGAAAGCAAGGAAATAGAAATGCTGTTGCCTAGGGTGATGCTCATACTATAAGACGCTGGTCAGAAAGATGAATGGGGCAAAACTGCTGCTAGCAAGATTGTCTGAGCAGAACTATTTGTGTGAACTCGAAGCATACCGCACAGGCTCATGTTCTCAGGGCTTAGTTTTCAGCTGATGGACTGTCCTTGTCAGTGTGCTATTGTTGTGAAGAGACACTATGACCATGGCAACTCTTAGAAAGGAAAACATTTAATTGGAGTTTCTTACTAATTGAGAGGTTTAGTCCATTATCATCATGGTGGGATACTGCAGCATGCAGGCAGATATGGTGCTGGAGAAGGAGCAGAGAGTTCTACACCTAGATCCGTAGGGAACAGTAAGTGAATTATATTCAATACTGGGGTTAAACATAGGAGGCATCAAAAACCACCCCTACAGTGACACACTTCCTCCAACAAGGCCACACCCACTCCAAAATTCCACATCTCCTAATAGTTCCACTTTCTTTGGGGGCCATTTTCAGAAGTGAATACAATACTTACTGTTCCCTATGGATCTAGATGTAGAACTCTCAGCTCCTTCTCCAGCACCATATCTGCCTGCATGCTGCAATATCCCACCATGATGATAATGGACTAAACATGGGATTATGGATAATTTTCCAGATCCAAATATTTCTATTACTCTGATCTAATGATGGATGGATCTCCACAGGATTACAATATAAATAGCTCTTGGGAAGTCGTGGAAATTTGGGAGTTTAAACTGGCTGAAGGAAGCAGGTCATTGGATAAAGACTCTCGAATGATCTCTCGTGTCTCTAGCCCCTTATCTACTTCTACTTCCTGGACAACATTGAGTGAGCAGCCTCCTCACCTTTTCTCCTGCTGCTTCAGGAGATCTCAATGACCCTAAATGGAAACTTCTGAAAGCACAAGTCACAAAAGCCCCTCTCTTTAAATTGACATCTCAACACTGGGAGTGTCTCATTAAATTAGTTAGCTTCACATACTATTTCCCATATTTATTTTAAATATTATATTTTTGTATCAGTTTTTTTCTTCATCATTTTATTGAAGCTTATTCTACCTTTGCAACCCAAACTAGCAGTGAATTTGTGAACTTTCTATCCCAACTTAAGAAGGGTTGACTCTTTTTATTCTGAAACACATCTTCATTTCTTTCACCTTTCCATCTCAAGATAACTTTGGGCAGATAGAAAATCCCATTCTCTCTGTATTTGAGACTCTTCATCCTGTTTATATTATTGTGAACATGGCCAGTGAAAATTTTACTCCTTGGACTTTGGCAAGCTGCTTTTACTTTCAGATAGATTATTTCCCCGTTTCTGATAATTTAAAATCCACTCATCTGTGGTGAAATGTGTTTTCATTTTGCCTTCCGTATGCAAGGCTATGGGACCATTTGCTCTGAGTTTCCAACTGGCTACTCACTTACCAAAGAAGCTTCAGTAATTTGTGTTTCAAGGTGAGTTAGTTCTTTCACACACTCGTAGGGTTTCTAAGTTATTAATGCCAAAACACCTCTTCTCCACTTCCACTTCTTTGAGTGAAATATCATTGCTTGTTTGTTTCCCAGGAACCAATCTCTTCTTATGCTTCATTCACTGTCTTTCTTTTTTGATAATCTGATCCCCTTCCTCTCCATTCCAACCCAATGTTTGCTTTCACACTGATTTATTTACTATATCCTACTGACACTTTATCTTAGCTCTTATTTTCCTCCTTTGTTGAGGAGATTTCCTCTTAATTAAATGTAGACAAGACACAGGATAGCCTAGGCTAATAGTACGCCATATTTTGTCCCTCTATCTTTTAGCACATCTTCATTCATATTTTCACATATATTCAAAAGTATACCTTAGACTACTTTCATATGCAGCTTTTTATGCTTTTTTTATAGACCACTATGAAATTCTGAGACTAACCTGACATTCTTCTTTCTCAAATGACCCTCCTGGAGCCCACTCAATTTCATTGATTCTGTTGTTTTCTTGGGCTGGATACCTGTTATTCTACACTGTTGAAAATTCTCACTTTGGAGTCCTGATGATCTTTTAAGGAGCCTTTTTAGAAATAAGTGTATTTAAATGTTTTTCTTTATAAATCCTGTCCTACTTGGAAAATATGATAATTATGAGTGATAATTGCACTTGAACTTCTTTGAAATAATTATATTGAGTCACTCCATGATTTGAAAGACTGAAAAATATTTCAAAATTGCTTTGAAAATGTTCTTTATGACTTATGCTGTGTTTAGAATGAAGTTCTTAGAGAATTAGGATTGTTGACTTTTTTATTTAGGATACATTTTTAATCAAATATTTTATGTTATACTAAAACACGGGAGAAGAGAGTACCATAGTTCTCAAACTCAGAGAACTAAGTGTAAATCCTAGCTGAAGAGCTAACTCAGAAGTTGAATCTTAACATTCATGCAATTGTTCTAATGTAAATTAGCAAGCTTGCCATTTTAAAATATTGAGAAAATATAATATATCTATGGTAGAGTTAGAAATTGCATGCCATTTTATAATAAAATCTATGTGGCTAAATTTTTATGTAATAATAAGCATAAATATTTTAACACATCCAATTCTTCACAAACTTCATAAAGCTCTGAACTGACTTACATAGTTTTAGGGTCTTCTAATGAGTCCTGAATATTGCTGCCAGATTCCCATTTTTAAAGTTATTTGATCACTTCAGGCTGAATTTGAAGCTTTAAAGATGTAATTTTTTATTATACTTAATACATTATCTACTTGGCTTTTATGATTCCATGTGACTTGACCTCCCCTTGCATATTGGGGCTAGTCAGGATTTTTCACTATAAAAACATAAATGATCGCTTAGGAAAATCCAAGTATAGTGTAAGTGCAACAGTTGTCTTTACACTGTAACATCCCCCAAGGCAGGAATGATCCGAAGCAGCCTGTTTAATAGGAAAGGTGCTCAGCTGCAATTGGAGTTCGGGATGTTTGTGGTTTGAGCCTTCTTGTACTCTATTGGTATTCCCCCTGCTTCTTGGCAAGGACACTGTATGAGCTGTACCCTCAATTAATCTTGATTCAGTAATGTCAACAATCTACAGCAATGAACCACAGTGTTTGTGTCTCTTCATAAAGGTCTAGTGCAATTGAGCTTGACATCAATCTCAGGTAGAATTCCCTGGAGAAGTTCAGAGCTGGGGAGGTAGCAGGTGGGTAATGGTAGCTTTCCATGGAGCTTTTGTTAGTAATTTCTATAAAATTATTTAGGCAATTCAGCAAAAGTTGATTGTCTAACACAATTTTCCAGGACATACACCACTCTCTTCAGTAGAGTTTGTCTCATAATAAAGAAAAAAAATAGAATAAATCTTCATGTTTTGGGCTCACTACTGATTGTAGAGTGTTAGGAGACTATCCACCTCTTCTGTATTCTTTTTCTAGACCTGGAAGGGTCTTCCTAGCCACAACAGACTTGCTATATGTGTATTGTATTAGCTGAACAAATAAGTAAACAAACAATACAATCTAGGATCACAACATTTTATGTTTTCTTACAGAAATTCTGTGTTTTTTAAAACTTGACAAAGTTCTGGTTCTGGAAAATGAATGTCTTTAATACCTTATAATATCTTACAGGGAAAAAAGAGATCTTATAGATGACAAAATACTTGAAAGAAACAGGCTATAAAAGGACATATTTCATTAGTGATGTTTACAGAGTTTTCAGTGCATGATTGACTGGTTTTGTTTCTTTTGTGTTTTGGTATAAGGTACAACATAATGGAGGAAATGTGTAGGAGAATATACTTGTTTATCACGTGGGATCCAGGGAGAAGAGAGCAAATTGGGGAGGAAAAAAAAAGAAAACAGGGAGAAGAAGGGAGAGATAAAAGAGGGATTGGGAAGATAGAATGAGAAAATGGGACTAGGGAGGGGTAAAGGAAAAGTGAGAAAAGGGGAGAAACAGAGAGGCAGAGACAAGGTGAGGACTATTAGGAGTCTAGGACAAGATATAACTTAAAAGACTATGTCCTCTGAGTCATTAACTTCTTCCCACTAGACCACCTATTAACACTTCAATAACCTTCCAAAAAGTCATTCAGTTATGAATCTATCGGTATATTAACCTATTCGATAAGCGTCCTCAGGAGTCCATCACTTCTTAGTGACTAGATTCATAGTAGGAAAAGAAGTCATCTGCATTAAAATATTTGAGAAGAGCATTGAATATCTTTATGTGTGGGAATGTGATCATCTACATTGCTCGTTATAAACCTTCAAGCAAAAGTGTAGCAACTTTAGTTGTATGTTCTTGAAGTTTATTGTAACACTTAAATCCTGGTTTGTATACAAAAATCACTTGAAGCAGACCAAAATTTGTCAGAAACAGATCAAAATAATTCAAAATAAGCTGATTTTGTGTCTATATTTTATGTATATATAATGATAAAATTAGTTTCTAAAGTTATGTTTGGTTTTCCATGGCAAAAATTATTCTCTAGCAACTAATTTTGATTTCTTATTTTAAAATTTTATTTTCAATGATTTTTCATGTCTTTGATACAATTACCTAGAAAAATAGTATTATTCTTAAGTAAAATAATGACACAGATAAAATTTTCAACTTTTGTCAACAAGAGCACATAAGAGTAGGAATAAACTGACTCAAACTGCTTTGTTGTCAAGACCTTTGATTATAGGCATCATAACCTTCAGCTGCATTATTGTCACAGCTGTTTGTGAAAAAAAAGTGTTCTAGTCACTCATATTAAAAGTATTAGTCTAGTTCAAAACAACTAAAGACAATGTTGTCTGTATATGTGCTGTGGGACAATGGTCTTCTATCTTGTAAAGATTTGTCACTTGCACAAAGCCCACAAAGCCCAGGTAGTTTGGATGCTCACCTTAATAGACCTGGATGGAGGTGGGTGGTCCTTGGACCTCCCACAGGGCAGAGAAACCTGCTTGCTTTTTGGGCTGAGGAGGAAGGAAGACTTGATTGGGGGAGGGGGAGGGAATGGGAGGTGGTGGCGGGGAAGAGGCAGAAATCTTTAATAAATAAATAAATTAATTAATAAAAAAAAAGATTTGTCACTTGTATTGTTTTAATAAAATGCTAATTGGTCAATAACCCAGCAGGAAGTATAGGCCAGGGCAACCAGAACAGGAGAATTCTAAAAAGAGGAAAGGCTCAGTCAGTAGTTGCAACCCAGACCAAGAGGAAGCAAAATGAGAATGTCTCACTGATAAAAGGTATCAAGCCTCATAACTAACACAGACAAGAATTATGGACTAATTTAAGATGTAAGAGTTAGTTAATAAGAAGCCTGAGCTAATAAGCCAACTAGTTTATAATTAATGTAGGCCTCTGTGTTTTTCTTTGGGAATGAATGACTGTGGGACTGGGTGGGACAGAAACATCTGTCACCATATATGTGTATCTGTATCTCTGTGTTTGTGTACCTGTGTAGAGACCAGAGGTCAACATTAGGTGCTTTCATACTAGTGTATATGCTGCTAAGTTCAGGGTTCTTTGGAATAGTAAGGAACATGTGTTTTACTTCCCTCGATTGCTGTCCCTTTATAAAGAGTAATGAAATTTAAAATACTAGTTTGACAGACTGAAAGTATATCTGCATTCATCTCATCTACTGGCTAGTGTGGCATTTCAAGTCTATTTATTACTAAAGGAATATTTTATCTCATTTCCTTATGATGTAAGTAGTGAGAAGAGATACCATTAGATCTATGAGTAAGCTGATCCACAGCAGAAGATGTAGACAAAAAGAGCAACAAAGGCACAGCCATCCATTTGTCATGTGCCTTCAGGTAGAAATGGTTAAGTATTAAAAAGAATTTTGAAAGCTCTGATAAAGATTCCCTTTCAAATTATCAGCTAGGATGGATTATATTCAACGTAACATTTAGAAGAGAATGTATAAACACAATTATTTTCCCAGTGGCTTCTCAGACACTGAAAAGCATACAAGCCTCCTTGTCTTAAAAAAAATTGTAACAGTAAGTCAGCACGGAGCACTGGCATTCTGCACTTGAGCACTTCCAGGAGATGCAGAGGATCTGAGGTACATTCTTGTAGTAGAAAGCATCTAGAAGTGACTGATCTATCTCACATTTTGATAGATGTAACTTAGCCACAAGGACTGGAAGAGGTCTGCATTTAAACAAAATGAATTCTTCTTTTCTATGTTCTGTGACAACTATTTTTTACTACAACAAAGATGGCAAGAAGAGAGATCTCTTACTGACATCTAAAAATTGCTGGTGTTTTCACAAGCGCTACTAATTATAAAAATTAAGACACCTTCTCACGCTTAGTTTTATCAAAGTAATATAGAAACCACAGTTCTAGAAACAAATGATTCTAACTAGCAACCAGGTATTAAATTAGCTATCATTAAATAAAAAAAATAAGCCCTAAATTATTTGTTGTTTTATTCTTCACTCAAGGTGGCATTCAAGAGCTCCCAAAGTCTCATGCACTGTGTAATCTTTTCCTTTGAGGGTCAGTAGGTCTAAATTGCTTGCAACAACAGCTTAAGAAAATATGGGATGGGATGTGACAGCCCTTACTGTATTTTCATATACTACAAATATGATGAAATCTTGTAGCCATATCTAAAATCTTAGATGTGGTGAGTTTGTCAATCTAAAATAAAATTATTCTGGGTGAATATAATTTAGCCAGGCAAATTCTCGAAAATAAAATCAAGAAATCATGCCAAAGTAATGAAGATGCTTGCCTGATATATGTGAAGAAGTGTACCAGCAATGTAGAGAGTGTACAATACCAGACACTGTGGATAGCTCCAGAAGTGTAAAAACTTTAATCCCATAACCTGGGGCAAGCACATGGAGTCACAGATGAGATAATGAGGGTAGAGAGACCCTGAACAAAATCAGTTTGAAAAGCACTTAGACCTTAACCTACAGAAATTTCAAGAAAATCAGCTTGATGTCATTTGTCATACAACAATGGCAAACTAACACTGATACTATGTGTTCTTCCATAAGTTGTATTTTAAACCATATACTGACCTTAGAAACTGTTAACATGCACACACCACACACATATGACACAGACTTTCATTATGCATGGCTCATTGAGAGTTAGACTTATTCACCACACACATTTAGGATTTGTTTTTCAATTGATTTACAGATGAGCTTCAGTATTTAATTTTATAGTATGTATTTTAAAATTATTTTTGAGATTTTCATACAATTGCATCATTTTTGCTACCATTTATCCTCTTGCAAATCCTGCTATATCAGTCCTCATGTTCTCTTTCAAATTCATAAATTCATGGACAATTTTTTAATTGTTACTGTCATTAGTGTGTACGTATGTATTTGTGGGTATGTGTGTGTTTCTAAACACATAAATACAACCTGCTCAGTCTGTATAATGCATTTGTCATTATATAACCAATTTTATGCTCTTCCATAGGTAAGATTATTCCTCCTGCTCTCAGCATTCCTTACCTGGCCAAAGACATGGTCGAGGCCTCCTCGTGAACTGTCTTGGTCCACATTAACTTTTTATTGCTCTAGTCTTTGTTCAGGTCTTCTTTAGGTAGCCATGTTGGTGAGTCTGCACCCATATAGATTTTGTGACATTTCAAGAAGACACAAATTCACATCAAACTCCCTGTTACATTGACTTTTACAATCTTTCTGTCCCCTCTTCTGCAATGGTCTCTGAATCTTATGTGCAGGAATTGTGTTCTAAAAGTATCAGTTGGAGATGGAATACTCATCTATTTAAATTGGTTGTGTCTTTCAGTAATGTTCTCCATATGTAGCAAAGAGAAATTTCCTTGCTTAAGGTTTAGCATATTAAGCTCACTTAGAGAGCTGTTGGTTAAAGTATTCTTGCCACTACTATAACCTTGAGATTATCTTGCCTAATTGGTCATTGTTGTGGTCCACAGGCATCATAGCTGCATAAGACTGTTAGTTACATTCCAATGAAAGCTTAAATGAGCACAGCATGAAAGATAGGAGTTTTTCTTAGATGGTCTATAGTTCTTCAAGAGAGCATTGTCAGTGAAGATAGGTCATATAATGTTTGTGTGTGTGTGTGTGTAGCTGTGTGTGTTATAGGTAGTTTTAGGTAGGTCACTAATAATACAATTCCTTATGGCACTGTAAGACATCCTTACTGTTGTTTTACCGTCTTCTGTTTCTTCTATATTTATCTCCCCCTTTCTTCCTAAGTAGAGCCCCCAGTTTTCCCCACTTCCTTCTTCAAATCATATGTACCTTGGTATTTCCTCTTATCTGCCCCCTATACCTACACAATTGTCCTTTTTACTTTTCTGGTATTTCTGCTTTAATACATGTAAAGATTTGGAGCCAGGATCTGCAAAGAAGAGAGCAAATACTCCATTTTCTCCCTGGGTCTAAGTTACCTCATTTAGCATAGTATTTTATCTTTTCCATATACTTACCTGCATATTTCTTGATTTCATTTGTCTTTGCAGCTGAATAAATTCCCACTGTGTATATGCACCACATTTTTAGTGCCCAAAAATCAGTTAAAATATATTTAAATGAAGACTCTGAGAAGGGTCTTAAAGTACTTTTATGACAAGTTCTGAAAGACTCTGAACTTTCCCTGATGAAGAAATGGTCTTTTGTTATAACTTCTAATACTATTTGTGGCAAAAGAAAAGACAGGATCCAGAATCCAGAGTGATGCTAGGATGACATCCAATACTCTTTCCCTTCTTCACAGTCTCAGTAGCTTTATCAGTCTCTCCTTCAGCAAGCCATTAGAGCGGGCCAGACTATTACCATCCATCGAGTATAACCCATTCTTAATTTCATTGTTATACATATGCAAAGAAACATGAGGTCAAAGAGAAAATATTTTCTAAATAGTTTGTTCTCTTATGCTGCTTCATCGTTTCCTCTCTCTATTCTCAAGATAGCATCATTGGTGTATAACCCACTACCAACTATCTTACACCATTCATCTTTCATTTTCTGTCCACACATCCTCCATGAAACACTCTTTCATTTTGTATCTATCATCTCTTTTCTACCTATGATCTACCCATTTATCATCTATAATTCTATCATCTCTCTTTCATATATCTCTCATCTCAAGTTGCATTATTGGCTTTCATTATTTAATCAATAATTTTTATTTCCTCAATTCATCCTCTATGCACAGTTTTGAGGGTGAAATCAAGAAGTCTACATGGCAGTAACATGTGTAAATAAATTATTAATAATTTTTTTCTTCTTAAGCATTTAACTGCCATTTGTTTGAAAAAAAAAAAGCTTGGTGACATGAGCATGTAGATCTAGCTGAAATTATGAATTTTAAGCTAGCCTGGGCTACGTAGTGAAACTCTGTCATGAATATTTATGGTACCCAGTGGAATAAATTTATGAAAAGAGAATTAATGTGGTTGTGTTATAGGGAAGCCTTATCATGGGTTGTACCCTTGAGATTCAAACTCATTTATACAAGAATTGATCTCACATTTATTATCACATGTGTTTTTTCCAAACTATATTCATATAGATAGAAAACTTTAAAGCTTAATGAAAGTTAGAAATGATTTTCTCCTACACTAACAGCTTTGTATTATCAGAACTCTAATTTTTAATATTTAATTTGATCACTGTAAGCCTAGATTGACAGAGCCTCAAGTCCTACACTGTCATCCCTCTGGAGTTATAAAAGCAATTATCAAAATATTCCAAAAACTTTCAAGAAAACATCAGGGGTTTTTTTTTTAATTGCCACATACTATGAATACATTTATTGTTACCATTTCTTTTTCTTTTTTTCACTTTCTAAACTTTAGGTATTCAGTTGTATGGGAGTTGTTGAGTGCTGGTCCATGTTATACATACTTCAAGATATGAATGGTATAAATTGCCATAAAGATATGCTGGGTGTGTATCAATCTCAGCTTGCCAATTACAGGAAATAACCGAGAGAAAGAAAACATATAGAGGAGACTAGACAGAAATCTTTGAAGACTTTTGTAAAACAAGTAGCTTCATCTCATTGCTTTGTACAAAGGCAGACATGCTAAAATCAAGTGGAGATCTGTATTTTATTTGTGTGCTACCAAAGCAAAATTCGTGCACTCAACAATAAAAGGTGCTAAGAGTGGGTAGAGCTTACAGACATGAGCACAGTCATGAGTCACATCAGCATTAGAAAATGCTGTTTAAATCTTAAAGCGATTCTAGGTAAGCTTTTCTCATTTTTTTTTTAAAGAATAAATTATTTCAAAATGATAGCTCCTGATTCGCTGTGGGCTTTAATGGATTTTCTCAAAAAAAAAAAAAAAAAAAAAAAAAAAAAGCAAGGTTGTCAGACTAAAGCAATCACCAGAAAGGTCTTTTCATTCTCAAGGGAGATCAAACGGGACTTCCTCAATGCATAAATCGTGTCTGTTTATAATACATTATAAACATTGAAGTGGATGTGACCATAACACATTTGTCTCTGTAATATGTTTCCATATGTGACTTTGAGTTAAGTCACTCGGTTTTGTTTTCACTTCTGATGTGAAACTTTCTAAGGTGATATTTATTGACCCAGCATGGTTTTTAATCTAACTAGATCCCTTCCTTCATTTTCTCTTAATACTCTCTTTATACCATGTTTTGACCAGAAGGGAAATCTCGGGAGACCAGAAAGCACTGAGAATATTGAGAGATATTCAATCCATTAACAGTGCAGTCAGCTTCAGGGTGATTTTCAATTCTTATGCCTGAATTTCAGAGCAAACTCATAGGCACACATTGAAAAACAAAATATGCTTTATAAAAATAAAATGCATGAATAAAGCTAAAACAAATGACTTTTGCTTTTTGTCCTTTGGTCAAGAAATTAATTTTTGTTTTGTTCCATCAAAATCACACACACAATCTTGACAGCGATTCCTGGAGAATTACTAATAGGGGCTTAATCTTGATCAGGCTTTATTTGTTTAAGTCAGGCCTGGGACTGATGGCTCAAAAGCCAATTATCAGATGCCCTGTGTCCACTGTCGGCAAGGGACAGACACTTTTGGCAGTTTCAATGGGACTCAGAGCCTCTCTCAGTCCCAGCTGCTGCTAGCCAGCCCAAGTGCCACTAACAAACACAGGGTGGTATATTGACCTTGTGGTAATTGAGGTTATGAAAAGGCTCTTGTTCTGAGAACTGGTGAATGTAGGCCTCTCTCTGAGGAACTCTGGAGCGGGGCAGACCTGCTAAAGTGCTGAACTGCCCAGGAATTTCACTCAGGGACTGCCCCAGGTCAGGTCAAGAAGCGGACATGGTTAAGAACCCTACACAGGAATGGCAGGTTGGCAGGCTGGCCTGAAGTCGGGAGTTCTTTACACCACTGGCTGTGTGTGATTACCTATTTCTGTGCAGAGAGGTCAAACAGTGGAACTGAAGTATGGTAACACTTTTCCCTCATGCCTCTTCCTGAATATTGGGCATCTCGTTAAAAGTCAGTGTGTGGTGACTGCAAATATTTACTGGTGCTGCCGGCTGCCGCAACTCCTGCAAAAGCGGGAGATTTGCTAGAGAATCTGGCTCAGAAAGACCACAACGAAGTTGTTCCTCTGTCACGTCACTGCCAGCCATGCTCCGAGTCAGAAGTCAAGTCAACAGGGAAAACTACGAGGTTGAGTCTAGTTCAGAGAATCGCATGACAGTATTGTCAAAAAAAAAAAAAAAAGCTTTCCTTCCTGTCACGCACTTACATTGCAGCCCGGAAGTGAGGCTATGAATTATTTTTTAAATTACTAAAAATTAACAGACATGAAAGTTATTAGCAGTTCCATGTGTGTTAAAAGGTCAGATCAAATAAATATGCAGGCCTGGCTTTAAGGATACCAAAACATGCATAGAAACAGGACAGGCATCCCTCTTTGGAATATTTTATTTTCAAAAGGAATATAAAGCATTATTCAGCAATTATCAAGGCAGACAATAGCCTCAAGTAACCAGGTAGACTGTGCTCAAACGTGATAGATAGCTAAGAGAGATCTTCCGATCTTTCTGCCTCCACTTCCCCAGTACTGGTAGCTGCGTTCCACCACACCCAACATATGCAGTCCTGAGGATCAAACTCATTGTGTTTTGGACACTAAGTAACTACTAACCTACATCATCATCCCTATTATGTGGGTGGTTAAAAAAAAGAGTTTGTTGTTGTCAATTCACCTGATGGTCATGGTACTTCAACAAGGTGCAGATGCACCAAATTGGAGGCATCAGAAACAGTTAAAGCCATGCTGGACTATCAGACTGAACTTATTTTCGGTTGGAACAAATATAATTAGTTATTAAAGAAATAGGTTGTAGTGACTGAGGATTTGAGAAAGTAGGGCCTACAACAAAGAAATTTAGGATGAGGGGGATAGAGAATCCCTTTATGACTTCCTTTGGATATAGTTTTTGTACAATATTGCCCTAATATGAGAAATTATATGCCAATTTGGAATATTTGAGCACATAGAAGCTAGTTGAGGCCACCTGTCTCCAGATTATTTCTCTGGAAGTCAGGCTACCTGTGTGGTCAAGATTCTGGTCACTGGATTGCCATGATGAGATTTTCATGGGCTCCCCAGAGAAATTTGATAAAGTTCAGGGTCACTTTCACAGTCTTTGATAAGAGCTTGTCATATTTCACATGGTCTAAGTCAAAGCTGAGCTCAGGATATTTGAATGTGTTTTCTATTTAAATAGTTGGTGTTTTTAACTGCTAAAAGTGTTAACTATTTAAAATAGTTTAAAGTTATATTAGTCTGGGAACCAGGTTAGCCAACAAGTGCAAAGACTCTTATGAGTGTCAGATTTTTCTGCGGTTCATTATCCTCTTTGATGAAGACAATTTTAGTAACAAATTAGAGAAATGAACATTCTCAGAGAGTTCTGACATGTTATTTAGGTGTGTATCATGGTGTATGTCCATATATACATACATATTATACATATATATAACAATGGAATTTGGCGATGGAATGTGGAAATACTAACACTGTCTAAAACTATGTGACAATGTTTCTATTTATATTACATCATGATGTAAAATAATTTTGTTTACAGGAAACTTCAATAATCTCTTATAAAACATCAAATTTATTTTCTCTTATAACCTAATTTGAATTACATACTTTATAATGCAATCTAATATTATACAGACTACAATAAGATTATAAATTTTTAAACTATAAAATAACATTATTTCTTTTACATTGTATCTCTAATATTGTTTTAAAGGACATAGTATAGCTCACGGATAAATAATTTATTGTTACCTATTTACTCTGAAATAACATTCCTATATTGCTGTTTAATCAGGATTAATAACTGTTTTATTTTGATTTGGTTTGTTCTTAGATATGTTTTCATTATGGAGTTCAGACAAAGCTGGAAATAAAAGCTTCTCTGCTTCAGCTTCCCCAGGACTAGGATTACAGATGTGTGATCATGTCTGCTAACCATAAAACCAATTGTTAGCTTAATATGAATGACTCTAAAGGTAGAATTAGAAGAAAACTGAGTACACTATCTTATGGTGTTATTTTGTGTGTGTTTTTTTTAATATTTATTTATTTATTATGTATGACAATATTCTGTCAATATGTATGCCTGCAGGCCAGAAGAGGGCACCAGACCTCATTACAGATGGTTGTGAGCCACCATGTGGTTGCTGGGAATTGAACTCAGGACCTTTCGAAGAGCAGGCAATGCTCTTAACCGCTGAGCCATCTCTCCAGCCCCCTATTTTGTGGTTTTGAATGCAAACAAAATTTTACTAATATTTAAAAAAAATTGTTCTGTACTAGTAAAAGTTGGTTGTTTTATGAGGGCTCACTTTTGCTCAACCTGAGTTATTACAAGATCCCCAAGCATCTTGCAGTCCTTCACAATACACTGATAATGATTTTCTTTGCTGTTTTTAAAAGTTTTGTTAGATTAGGGTTTTGAATACTGATTATGTTGATTACTTTTACTTTTGTTTTCTGGGAAAGAAATCACAGACATGGGTCCTTTAGTTTGATTGCCTTTTCACCAAATTTTCCCATAACATTTTGTAATTATCTTTCTTTATCAAATTCGTACCTTTCAGGTTGTTTCTGTTGTTCTTTAATTCCCAGTTTAATAATATATATATGTGTGTGTGTGTGTACAATGGCTACTTTTACAGTTGAGCCGCATTTGATCACTAGCAGCTCTGTTACAATGCACAGCCTTCAATGACTCCAGTTCCACAGTTTCCAACACCATTTCTTGGTCTCCAAAAGCACTGCACACACGTTGTATACTTACATACATACAGACAAAACATTCACACACATAAAATTAAATGAAAAACTTGATCTTAGTAGTGGTGGTGAATGTTTTTGTTTCCGGCACTTGGAAGGCAGAGACAGGTGGATCTATATGAGTTCGAGGCCAGCCTGGTCTACAAAGTGAGTTCCAGGGCAGCCAGAGCTGTTACACAGAGAAACCCTGTCTTTAAAACCAATAAACAACAAACAAACAAATAATCTAAAACAATTAAAAAAAAATAAAGACTTATAAAATTACCTTTGTTTTGAGCCAGGATTATTTTAAATTATTTTTAATGTCTTTCAGTTCCCTACAGTTTTAGATCCACTCTTATTTTGTTTAAAATTTACCAGTGTTCATGTTTTTAGCCTATTATGTTCTGCTTATCTATACATGAGATTCCCTAAAAACACAATTTGTGAGGTATTTGAAAAAATATTTTTTTCTCTTTGAATTTTAATAATATCCCAAAATATCTATATTTATAATGTAATAGTTGTAGGTAATTTTTACCTTCATCCAAATTAAATAGTGAAACCTATGAGCTAAGCATTTAAATAGGAAAATAAGAAATATATGAAGGTATAATCCCTCAAGCATTGTCCATCTCTTTCTTTCCTTCCACCAATCTGTTTAAAACGTTACCTAATGCTGTTGTTTGAAAGGCAGAAAAGAAGCACATACAAGTGATAGCTTAATATTATAAATTATGTGAAATCAGATTAAAAATGGAAGTCATAAATCCTCAGGATATGTTTTAAAAGCACCTTCCCTTGGGCCACTGGAAATAAATCTGATCATTATTTTGAAATACAATTTAAGCCTCAAATAGCCTTTTATAAGTTCAAATGCTTTTGCTGGAAAATAAATATCCTTTTCGCTCTCTTAAGGAACACATAGAGAGGCACACACACATATGTTGTATATACAGTGTTTACACTTACGTGTACAGAGCTAGCATTTGGGCAGAAGGCGATAACTACTGTTATGACCAATGCTTTAGGTCTTCCTTAGACATAGTTTTAATAGGTGCCCATCATCATTCATAATTTGCTATGGTGCTTTTAATGTGTAAATTATGAATGAAAGATAAAATAGTGGATTTCAGGCATGCATATTGCCCACATTTTTGTTACCAGTAACACTCCCGTAAACATAGGGATCTCTTCTCATTATGCAGACTGCCATGCTTCATTGAACCACATAATTTTACCTAATTAAAATAAGCATTATGCAGCTTCCTCTCCCACTCCTTTTTCTTTAGCTGGACAAATGCCAGTAATTATATTTAAAGTATCCTAAGTGGACAGCACATTAAATATTCATTTTGGTAGTCCTCTGTGCAACCAGATGCAGCTCCTGCTTCTATTTTTGGAATTAATATTAATTTTATTTATAAGAACCCAGCTCCCAAAATCAAAGTATACTTCTTAAGAAACAGAATTAGTCGGGTTCATTAAAATGTTTGTTATGCCAGAGAAGTAGTTATGTTAGTTAATGCCTATCAACTTGTGTGACTCTTACCAATCCTCTCACAGAGAGTCTCTAAATTGCCTCATTATATACAGTAATCTAACTTCTAACTCAGCAGCCAGTATTGTTTGTAAATATTTCTCTCTTATTTTTTTCCACATAAACAACTGCGAATGGGGTGAGTCCTCAGCTCTCTCAGTTTTTGTATTAGAATGACATGGGAGGAAACCAATGATTTCCTTGAAAGACAGTCTTAGGTTATTTATTAGCAGGGTCACCCATATACAACTGGAACTGTTAACACTGGTAACCGTCTCAGCTACAGCTCAAGAAGTGATCATTTTGTACATTAAATCCATGTCAATTTTTTATAGAGGAGAACAATTTCTCATAGCATGTTCTCTGAAGTGCAACATGTAAACATGCACACCCCAGTATATGCTCACAAACCCATCATAAGATCTTGACCTCAGAAATACTTAGGTGCCAAGCCTGATTTTCCTAACAGCTAGACTAGCAACAGGAAAACCATTCTAGAAGAATTCCAGTGGAATTGGAAGTGTGTCTCAGCAGTCAAGGTCACAGGCTGCTTACATAGATACCCTGGTTCTGTTTCCAGCATCCACTTTGTGTGGCTCGCAGCCACCTGTTTCTCCAGTTATGTGGGCTTTCTTCAGGGTTCCTCGCACACCCACATGGAAGTGGTTCATATAAACTCATGTAGGCACATGCATGTATATTAGTTAATATTAAAATGTTAACCTTAAGGATTATAGCAGGAATAGGTTAATTTCATGTGGAGACAAGGTTTTTAATTGACGGGGCTTAGCATTTCGCATTTCAACACCTTTCCTTCCATTTGTTCACTCCTGTTAACAGTTCCTACCGTGCAACTGAATTTCACTTCACACAGATTTAAAATCACACTGCATACAATTTGCACAGATGGCTAGTGAGACAGGACGTAGGCATTCATGAGGCCAGAAGCCAAGCTGAGAGGCAGCTTTCACCAATAATGTCAGGGGAGGCTGCTGTCTTGGTCCCCAAACGCTCTCCCCCGCAACCTCACATTAGTTTCCCAAGGAAACATTCTGTTAGGGAATACTGCACTCCTGTTACTGTTCCAAAAAAAACTCAGTGATGATTGACAGGAAATATTACCTGTTAGACACCATACTTTGTGGAACGTTTTCATACCACTAAACCTCTTGGTAGTAACATACTCTAACTTCCTCGTCCATTGTGCCCAGAGTCTCTCTTACATGTCAATTATCTCCAACATAGCAATGCCTGGCAAACAGACTACATGTATGAAGCCAGCCTATTAGTACTGTTTACCCTTTATGCTTGTGTACATTTAACTGCAACAAAACAGTAGAAATCCAAGCCAGACTTAGAAGCAATTTCCAAATGTCATAGTGAATGAACGTACCACATCTAGCTTTCATATTTTGCAAGTGGGATAAATGTTTCCTTCCTTTGGCAGATGAGAGATCAGGCCCACTTTTTTCACACTCTGATGTAAAGCAGAGTTTAATGGAAGCTTTGAATCTGTCTTAGAATATTCACTATTCCATTCGGACAACACGTTCTGTTGTGTCTACTTTGGAAACTGCCAACGGTATGATGAAGGGATTATTTACTTTCTGCTTCATCTGTTGAATAAAACAGCAAAAAAATGTTTTCAAAGTGACAAGTATTACTTAAACTAATGATTTGCTTTTTTAAAATGACACCATAACTTTCACTCTTTTACAATGAAAACATTAATTTCCATTTGTTTACAAGGAGGTATTGCTCTCTTAAATATGTTGATTGTCATTTTCTTACTTTTAAATATTATTTCTTGTAATTTCAGATAATTTTATAATTATTTTCGATTATGGAATACAGAACAAGGAAAAAAGTAAAGATAAAAGAAGAAGAAAAGAAACTAGAAAAGTGGGAAAATTATCTAGTTTCTAGAAGGATAATTTACGTATTTAGAATAACACAGGATCTGAATCTGCCAAACAAAATAGCTGTTATGCTTTAAGAATGTTTATTTAATTTATTTTATTTATATGCTTGTATGTATGGAGTATAGTCCTGTGAGTGAAGTCTCTGAAAAGCCCAGAGCTATAGGATATTCCTGGTGGAGAGATCTAGAGGATTGATTGTAGAGGCTAGAAACTGAACTCAGGGGCTCTTCATGAGTGGTATATAGTCTTAAACATTGAGCCATCTCCCCAGCCTCTTATTTAAATTCTTAAAAAATAAAACTAATTTGTAATATTAATTCTGATATTAGCTACAGTGCATTTCAAACACCTATACCAAGAGGCCCAGGGAAGTCTACCTATCATTACAGAAAGGCAAAGTTGTTTACTGTTGTTGTTTTTGTTTTTAAAATAACTTTATTTTGGGAATGAAAATGAAAGCAGAAGTGATGGCAATTTTTTCTATCCACATCGAAAATAAATACAGCAGTACTTTGTGTATAGAGAGTAGAGAAATTAATTTGCGGGCAGATGATGGTGAGGAGAGGATGGTCCCAGAGCTTCACAGATTGCTCTGCACTACTTTTTCTTTGGTGTTAAAACAGAGATTACTTTTTCCAATCTGCTTTATATAAGCATATTACAATTGGCTGCCTTCCCCCAGAAGACTGTGCTGTGTTGTAGCACTGACATCAAATATAAAGGAGACACTAATTTTGTTTTAGGAGAAAGACATGAACTCCTGGATCAAAGCCTATATGTAGTAAGGCTGTGGTAAAACAGAATATACCAAAGAGACAAAGAGAAGAAACGTATGTGCCAGCTTCCCTTGCTGCTCTACCAAAGGAATATCCATACCTTTGGCTTATGGAGACACCAGTTCTGAAAATCGTCTCCCTGTTGTAGAGTTGGAGTTAATGAGGCAGACTTCCTTCTGCAAGCTCCACAGGAGGATTGTGGCTTTGTGTCTTCTAAATTTCAAGAGCTGTTGTTATGTGGGTCCTCCCGAGCTCTTGGTTTTATCATTGAAGTAAGAAAGGCATGGCCATGATTTCCTCAAACCACCTTCTTTGGTCCTCTCTCTCTCTACTTTCCTTCTTCCACTTACTATATCCTGGAATTACAAGGATACATCTGCATATCACAAAACAATCTTTTTATTATAAAATTATTAATAATTTACTAACTTCACCTGTGCCTTTAAATCTCTCTGGAAAGCAAATATAATGTCAGGTCCTGGGGTTAGAAGTCTATTGCTATTATAATCCAACACTTAGAATTCTGCGGGATTACATGGAGCATCATGCTAACCTCAATTTTTAGGCCACAGTGACTTTCCCAGGACACATTCTGAGATTCTTAGTTTTGAGGTACATTTCTTCACCTGCTTTGTGCATAAGAGGAAGGAAATTCCAGAGAAGACTGGAGGAAGCAGTTTCCAGAAGGTGAGGCGTTCCTGAAGAAACAGCACATTACCTAACTATACCACCTTTGACCATTTGTATTATTTTCTTTATCACTACATAAAGATCTTTTTACTCTAGTGTTTGTCAAATACTGCATGTGGAAATTTCTCAATGTGTGAAACTTCAGAAAATGTGTTATAAATAACTTCTCTGATACTTTTGTTTTTCTTTACCTTTACCTTTCTTCAGTAGAGAATGTGACTTGGTGAAATTGCACCCCTCTAGTTGAGTACTGCCTTTATACCATCTAATATTGCTAGTCATAGCTGGAGGATTAAATATACTGAAGGTAATGTTATTATCATCCTGGCTTTTAGGAATAGACCCGAAGAAAAGTCCAAAATATTGGATATGACTCAGCTGGCAGAGCACTACCTAATATTCAAAAGACCCTGAGTCCCATCCCTGGTGCCATGTAAGACTGAACTTGGTGTTGCTTGTGTATAAACACAGCACTTGTGATTTGGTGGTCAGAAGATCCAGAGTTCAAGGTCATCCTCACCTCATTATGAGTTTGAAGTCATACTAAGTATAATGGGATGCTTTTTCAAAAGGGAAATAAGGAGTTGGTTTTCATGATATTATGTTTTGATGTTATAAACTTGAAAATAATGACAATTTCAACTTGTTCAACTTAGAGTAAACATGGTTAATGTGCTATTTCTCCAAGGGAAATTTTTTTTAATAAATTTATTTTACATCCCAACCACAGTTTCCTCTCCTTCATCCCTTCCCAGTCCCTCCTCCTACCTTTCCTCTGTTCCCTCTCAATATTCTCCTTTGTTTATGTTCAGAAAAGAGCAGGCTTCCCATGGCAAAACATCATATATCAAGTAGCACTAAGACTAAGTGCCTCCCCTTTTCTTAAGGTTGGGCAAGGCAACTCAGTCTGAGGAATAGAATCCCAAAAGACAGTAAAAGAGACAGAGAGAATACCTGCTCCCTTTGTTAGGAGTCCTGCAAGTAGACCAAACTACACAACTGTCACATATATGTTGAGGACCTAGATAGGTCCCATGCAGGCTTCCTGACTGTTGTTTTAGACTCGGTGAGTTCCTATGAGCTCAGGTTAGTTGTTGTTTCCGTTGGTTTTCTTGTGATTTCCTTGACTTCTCTGGCTCATACAATTCTTTCTCCCTCTTTTCAGCAGTTCTATGAGTTTGGCCTAATGTTTAACTTGCATTTTTTTTCATCAGTTACTGGATGACAACTGGGGTTGTCATCAATTTATGAATATAGCAGAACATCATTAAGTATCATTACATTTTCTCCAATCGTGTTTGGTTCTGTCCTAGGTCTCTGGACCATCCAGACTCTGGGTCCTAGCACGCTAGGCAGTGTTCGGAGTATGCTTTCTCTTAAGACATAAATCTCAGGCTTGACCTGGCATTGATTGTCCACTCCCATAATCTCTACACCCCCTACCTTACCACAGCATATGCCATAGGAAGGACAGAATGTGTGGATGGTTGGTTTCCCAATCTCTCCACCAGGGGTCACGCCTGATCACAGGAGATGGTCGGTTCAGGCTACTTACCCTTTACAGCTAAGAGTCGTAGCTGGGGTCATTCTTGTAGATTCCTGGATGTCTCCCTTGCATAAAGTGTCTATGTCTATCTGACCCAAAAATGCCCCCCCTTCCAGTTATCTTTCAGTGCTCTCCCCTTCTACCCATCCCCCAAATGATCTCTCATGTTCATATCCCTCCCACCCCCAGTCCACCCACAAGATATTTTCTCTTCTCCCTTCCCAAGGAGATCCACAAGTCCCACTTGGGGCCCTTGGGGGAAATATTTTACATCAGATGTTCTCATTATATTACTGTTATTAAAAGGAATAGTGAGCTTTTAATTATTCATTCATTTTATAGACACTTAGCTTCATTACCCTTATTTTATAGACATATATATAAAAAATTATAATTGTCTTGATATAATCTTATTGTTTTCTCAACTAATTCCTATGAAAGTTAATTAGGTTTTAAATATAGAAACATCTAAAATTAATCTCTGCCACTATTGCTGTATTTTTTTACCTCAATATCATTGAAGGAAAGCGAAAAAGATGGAATTGTTGCTAATAATCTTGGTCATTTCAAACTAATCCCATTTAAACCAGCATGAATTTTCTGGTTGCCCACAGCATATGGACACCATAGAGAGCACACTTTGTCTTATGGGTGCTTAGACCATTTGGGTAAGGGCAGGCTTTCAAAACATACAAAAAATATGTATATGATGCATGCAGGAAGTATGGTAGAAAGCCAGAGGTAGGAGATATTTTAAATGAAACACATTAATTTGTCCCCACCTCATGAATGATCAAAATTAAATTTACCTTTAGAGACTAGGGCAGAGCAAAGGATGAGGGTAAACCCCTGCCTCAGCAGAGCTTGCATGCTATGATTTCCGTCTGCTTAAGCTGCCTCTTTCATATCTTTGCATTTTGATTGTGCTGGGGAGTATACTGATGATGAGGTTTGTACAGTTACTGACTACAAGAGATTTGAACAGGTAGAACGTACATAGAGAATACCTAACTTACGGTTTTGGCTTTATATCTTTTTCAACAAACACATATACAATTTCTACAACCATTGTTCTAAATATCTATTTTCATGCATTTCAAACTCATTTTCTCCATCTTTTTATTCATCTACGAGTCAAATAATTCTGAGCATTTTTATGAAGTTATTTTTTTGATGTCTGGAGCAATGAAAGGAGATCCTTGCTTACTGCTAGCAGGTAGAGTCAGGACCTATTTCTGTAGAAAAAAAGAAATTGAACATTGACATCTGGAAAAAGGATATACACATGATTTTAGGTGAGAGAATATGAGCTAGAGTTTGTTTATGGGATGCCATCTGTGTTCTGAAATAGTAACTGAAGACCTAGGGTCTGGTTCAGAGATGTGATGGGAGTCAGGAGTTGAGGACTAAACAGCTTGTAACCTTTAACCATCATCCCTTTGAGTCAGGGAAATCGTTATACAGATAAGGGGCTGGATAGAATCTGTATTTTATTAAGAAAGTTCTGGCAGTTGCATGTAGGGTATAAAAAGCAATAGATTTTATCTGGGGAAAACCCTTGGCAAGTAATTGAAACAGTTTATGTGAGAGATGATAATCACCTGGCCCTGGGTGATGGCTCTGGGGATAACACTGGGGTAGGAGTTGAGATCCAAAGTAAGTCTGCAATCTCTGGAATGTGTTAGCTGAATGTGGAGGTAGGTTCAAGGCAATGTGAGGGCTAGGAAGACTTACATAAAAACGATTCATACAAGAAGGAGAATAGAGGGAAAGCTGAGACAAGGAACAATCTAACAGACACCATAGACAGGGCAAGAAATTCATGGAAGTGTGAAACATATTGACTTGGGGCTGTAAAAGGAATAGATGGGAGACTTCAGCTATAATGAGGATTACCTAGGATGAAAAGAAGAAGGATTGTGAACACAAACATAAATCCCTCTAGAGCTACAGAATGAAAAGATCACCAGGAACTTTTAAAACAACGAGAAAGAACTGAAATTTATATTAACATCTTCTCCTCAAATTTGCTCTTTAAGTAATGTTTTTAACATTTATAGAAGAAACACAAAAAACATAGTATAGTTCTTCAGCACCACTAGCACTAATGGAGATAATTTGTAATATCAACAAAAAATCTTTATCTTCATTTTGGAAAATGACTAGATGCAAGACATATGAAGATCAACACATATGTTGATTTCCCTTATATAATACAATAACCATCACAAATACTGACCACATATTTCTATTTTGTAATTGTAGGGTCTTGAGATCAAGTTCTTAATCTTAGGCAACACCATCTATTTAAAAGTATGGGATGAAGCCCGGTGATTGGGATTCAGAATCTCTTCTTTCCATAATAGCAGTCACATGTCTCTCAAGATGTAAACTCAGAAATTTATTTGATTGATAAGGTGGTTCTAAATATCTACAGAGTTTTAGAAGTTAAAATTTGAGCTTCAGTGGTCTCTACATGTAAAGTAGGTCATCTAATCCAAGCATACTGATTAAAAAGATAATTATTAATGTCAGGTAATGAATGGAAAGTTAGATAATGTAGTAGCTATATTAAACAGAGGAACATAGAAATGGTTCCATCTTTTGGTACTGACATGAGTTTAGAATTAAATAGAGGACAAGACTTATGCACAGATAAGCGGTACTGGTTATGGTGTTTTCCCAATCACCACTGAGCCATTATTGCCTCTTCTCCAATCTTTTCTGTAAGGCATACTGATAATATTACCGATACTACACAAAATCTTCCTATAAGTGAAACTATGAAATTGATGGGGGAAGATTAATTCCTTGGGGTCCACTTCTTTAATAGTCTTATATTTGAGCTGATGGATTTGTGTATGATTAATTAGAACATCTCCACAGCTTGGGTGGAAATACCCATCTAAGATTGGGACACTAACAAAGAAGTCTGACACTATTTCTGTGGAATTTGCATATGATTTTTGCTTGATTTTTCACTTTGAGGATGGCATTGACTCAGCCCATTTATTCATGAGGGACATTTTCCATCCACTTTGTAGCTGAAATATCAAGAGGCAGTATCTGTCCTAATATCATTCTTGCCCCTAACTTTTACAATTCTTGCTGTTTTCTTCATCAGTCTTCAAATAGTTTTGCCTTAAAGCTTGTCTGCTGCTGCTAGTCAGCTCCACCAGGAAGCACAGCCGTAAACATCAAGCTTTGCATTGACTATGTATGGCCCTTGACTCCTCCTCAGAAACTAAGTAAAGTTCTTCTGCGAGCCTGTGATTTCCCTACTGCTGTAGGCTCTAACATACCTAGTAGGACACATTGTTGACATTCTGTCTAATTGACCTGTCCATTGGTGAGAGAGGGGTGTTAAAGTCTCCTACTATTAACGTGTGCGGTTTGATTGCTGCCTTGAGTTTTAGCAATGTTTCTTTTACGTACGTGGGTGCTTTTATATTAGGGGCATAGATATTCAGGATTGAGACTTCATCCTGATGAATTGTTCCTGTTATGAGTAGGAAATGTCCCTCTCCATCTCTTCTGATTGATTTAAGTTTGAAGTCAACTTTGTTAGAAACAATCCACAGGTTCTAACCTGGAAATACTAGGAAAACAATTGCTACTTTGAAAAATCTGCAACTTGCAAAGTTCTCATGACTATTGAATTATACATGCATGTGTATTCAATCTACTATATGGTAACTGTAAAGATTTTAAGACTATAGGTTTACACTAAGATACTTATCATATAACTTTGTGTATTATAATTTATTTTGATAAAATCATACATACTGAATAACATAAATAAACATTAAAAGTATTCCCTAGGCCACAATTACGATTAACATCAGAACGTCTACAATATACAATGTTCTATGCAAATTAATTCATTTTCTTTTCTTGGTGTTTGGGACCCAGAGCCTGGTGCTTGTTAAGCAAGTGCCCTATGAGTGAGCTAAATTCCTAAGTCCCTATGGAAATTAACTCTTGAATTTAAGTTCTTGACTTCTTTTTCTAACTATATATAATCCTATTAACTATACCAACATTACAACTTAGTAATTGTTGATACAATTACCATTAGTCAAAATTGTAATTTATGTCACAAAATAGATAAGAAAACCAAACTTTATCAAATAACCCATATAGCCATGACATTTTAAACATAATATTTCTTCTAGAAATCATTATGCCTTAATGTAAGACATATTTTACTACTGGATAGAAATAGTTGGTAAAGTCTTCATGGTATAAAAATAGGCGATGATTTCTTGAGGGACAATATCTCAGTTCATAATTACAAGGATTGATAACAGTATTTCATCAAAGTAAGGGCCTTACTCAGCAGTTACTAGAAAGTATATAGCCAATAAGATGAAAAGGAAACATTTGTTAGCCATTTATTTAACAGAGAACAAATATACAGAATTTATAAAGAGTTCAAAAATGTTTAATACCAAAGGAACAAATAAAAAATTATTGTGGGCAAATTGAGCAGACACATCTATGAAGCATAAATGGACCATGACATTTATGTCCGGAAATTAAAAATCAAAACCACATTGAGATTCTATCTGATCATATCAAGAATGGCCAAGGGGCTAAAGGCTGCACTAATCTTGCATAGCACCAGAATTCCCAGTACTCACTTCATCCAAATCACAACTGTCTATTCCCCAGCTATATGGTGATCTGACACCTCCTAAACTCATCGTACATGGAGTCACACATACAATTAAAAAAAAAAAACAATAAAAATAGTTCTTAAAGGGGAATGGTTAGAATCCAGAAAAAAAATTGTTGACAAGGGTGTGTAGAAAAAGAATCCACACACAGTGAATATAAGCAGTACAGCTGCAAGAGAAGTCGTGTTAGAAGTTTCCTCACAAATTCAAGTAAGAGTTCTAATATGATCTAGGTGCAATCTTTTTCAATATGTTACCAAGTGAGTGAAAGTCAGTGAACAATAGAGATGCAGGCATACAAATGCTTATTGTGCTCAAAAGAAATGAGTAATGTAGTCATACCAGGTGTCTGTCAGTGAACAAAGACACTGTGGTATTGAGGATTATATAGCTGTAGAGAAGACAGAACCATGACAGCTGTAAAAAAATGCGTGGACGCAAAGATCATGACGTTAAATGAAATAAGCCTGACATGAAAGTGGAATGGAGAGAATTGGAGAGGAGGAAGGAGGTCAGGGTGTAGGGAAAAGAGGAGGCCTTGATGGATGTGGTGATCAAACAGATGGCATGGACACAGAGATTGTTGTATTGAAGACTGTAACTCTGTATAAATGTAAATCTTTTATCCTGAGTATGTATTTATGAGGGAAAATGATAAAATTAGACATAGATATTATCAACAATTGAAGTTAGGGAATTCTACTCAAGATGTAGTTCCTGGTCTTTGTTGCTTCCATGTTATTTTGTGATTTAGCCATGCTACAGGATTCATTTGCATTTTTCTTTGTTTTGTTTTTCCGTTTTGATGTAGTGTTTTTTTTTTCCCAGAAAGATCTGGGACTTTCTGTGTTCCCCCAGCTTCTCTGAATCTTGAAGTCTCTTACTTAGACCTACAGAGTGCCAGAATACCAATCATAAACTTCCATGCTTTGCTCAAGAACGAGTTTCCTTCGTTCTGATTCTGGCATTGAATTTGGAGATGTCTATGGTTCCTAGAAAGGCTACAAAACCATTTTGAGCTTAGTAAAGCATATTAATTGCTCTTCTCATTTATGAACACAAAATTATGAATTTTAAAATGATTAATTACACAAAAATACAGAACTTAAAAAGAAATGACATAAATGCCCTTGTGATCCAATATGCATCACATTCATTGGTCTGCTTCCAGGAAAGTTCTGAATCTAGGTTCTGTAGTTGATACATTTTTTATCACTAATGATTTACTTTGTCAAAGAAATACAAACGAAATGATTAAAATAGATAATTTGAATTAAACATTCAATTTCTACCACTTTATCAATTTTAATTCAGGAAGTCTCTAACTCATTGCTCCATGATATCTATTGTCTTTATTAACCATATCTCAGAAAAGCTAAAGCTAATCAGTACATCAGCTAAACATAGACTACAGATGTTCCATTCCTTTTAGTGAATTTTATTATGATTTCTGTCCCAGAAAGTGTTTGGTTAACTTTAGTACAGTTGAAATTGTATCCTAAAACACTCTAGATTGAAAAGCATCATTTTTAAAATAACTATTTTTTTCTTATTTCCCAACCCTCTAAATTCACAACAAGCTGGACCTGTTTCTTTTAGTACTTGATTGGTGGGTTTGTTGGTAATAGTAAAAGAAACTACTTCAACAATTGATTATTTAAGTAAGAATGTCTGTGCACACACATCCACAAACAGGAGAAGATATAAGTTCTCTAGCATGAAGCACTTTATTAAAAACCAAGTAGTTTAACTTCCAGATTGTATGAACTCCAGCTTCATTCATCTTATCCTGCCCTGTAATTCCCTCATCGAATCATCTGTTCTGGAAATCTGAGTGCTAAAGAAACGGTGTGACTTAATGAGATTGCTTACATAAAGTGTCCTCTGCACAGGGGAAAGCATTATGCAGGAGAGAGTTCCTACTTAATCTGTATATTTTTCTTCACTTAAATTTTCGTTTCTTTCCATGCTATGCTACTAAATTGAAAGCATAAGTCCATATTTTGATCCTAAACTCTTCTCCTCATCACAAATTCCCTCATTCCATTTTTGCTTTCTTTTGGGCAACTAACTACTGGCCTCTTGTTCCAATGTGTGTTTTCTTACTCCTGATTCAAGGAAAATTTAGCATTGCCCATTATAAAAGTCTCTGCTCTTTCAGCAGAGTGACCTTATACATACCTTTCCTAACTGTTAATTTCTTTTTATAAGAAAAATTGGAATAAAAATGCTCCTAATGCAAGTTTGTTAAAGAAGTTAGAGACAGATTGCAGTATGATGCCCAGGGCACCATGAATATCAAACCCACATTTTAACCCAGGTAAACTGACAATATGGACCATCAGTTGATACACAATTCTGCACAATGGCTTTGATTGGTATACACTAGGACTGTTTATACAAGAAATGGTAAGTTGAGGCTGAACAGCTGGTACACTTCACAAACCTTGTAACATTACCTAACTGCGGAGATATGAGGACCCATGTCCTCTGGCTTGTCTCAAACATTTTATGCTGAACTTGCTGTCATATTTCATTGATTTTTGTTTGTTTGTATGTTTTAAGGAAAAGATATATACTTATACTCTCATTTTTATGAGATAACACATGAAAATACCATCAGGCATTTTTGACACATGGAATTCAAATTAATCATGAATAGAAAACCTCCAGATGATGTTCTGTGTACAGAGAAGTCATCATGATGTACCCTCTTTTTTTTTTTTTTTTTTTTTTTTTTTTTTTTTTTTTTAGTTTTTCGAGACAGGGTTTCTCTGTGGTTTTGGAGCCTGTCCTGGAACTAGCTCTTGTAGACCAGGCTGGTCTCGAACTCACAGAGATCTGCCTGCCTCTGCCTTCCGAGTGCTGGGATTAAAGGCGTGTGCCACCACCGCCCGGCTTTATGATGTACCCTCTTGATCTTTGCCACCCAGCCATTCCAGGACTGGGCACAGTTTTCTGATATCCTTCTTAATATCTCTATCTTGTCCCTGCTCAACAGCAAGCAGAATATGTGCACCTCAGATTGTAGAATGAGGTATTGGAACACCGAATACAAAGCATCCAGGGAAAATAACGCTAAGAGCAAAGGATAAAACTTGGAAAGCCTGGAATAGAGAGCCTGGAATCTGAGTGGGATATCATTCCTTCCCATTACCCACTGTACAACAGGAAATCAGCAGTAACAGCAAAGGCATATGGAAGAACCATTGACCTGTGAGAATATAAAGGATATTATTCTGAATAACTCTTACAGAGCTTAGTCTCCTGCTATGATACGAACTGAATTATTATTTGTAATTTGTTAAAAGAGTGTCCACATAAGACTTATGGAGTTGAAGTGGAAAGGAGAAGCCTTCAATAATGCTCTTTGGCCATCGATAAAAGCCCAGAACTAAAGCAGCAAACCGCATTGCCCTTTCTGGAAGTCTACCATCATGTTTGCTTCTACTTGCATTTGCCACAGTTGTCAGTGTTTTAAAATTGGAAGCAGTCTCAGAATAGTGATGTCTAGTACTTTATACAAGTTTTATATGAAGAAAAATTTGCTTTCTAAACAACTGGTTATACCAAGTACAATCACACATACACATGCATATAATATACACATATATGCACACCTCTATTCACACATACACTTACATATGTACATGAGCATATGTATATATGCATGAACATGCACAATTTTACTATCTCCCTGTCTATCTCTCTCACACACAAATAAACACGTTGTGTATATACATACATGTGTATATACATAAATATTATTAACTTTTCACATATATACATACAAGTTTGTGTACAGATATATTTTTACAATTACTGTACGTGTAAATTTTTAGGCATGGGAATCTAAATTTTGAGTGAAAATAAAACCTTTGTAGAAATACAAGCAAAAAAGAGTAATCCTCAAATGGAATATTCCATTTGGAGTTACCCAAGCTGGGTGCTGGACATTTAAGTGAGGTATTGCAACACACCCTAAAGGCAGTACTATGTTGCCAGGCTGGGGGCAGGCTGTTCTTCCACCCACAACTGCTGTCAGATGGCACAGCCAGGTCTCACTGCTCAGTAAATGTTCCAATAAAAATAAATGGATGAGTAACTTATAGAAGGCGGGTATATGCCTTGCCTTCAAAAGTACCTGTGTTCTCATCTGGGAGCTTGCTCAAGGATGAGGTTCTGGTAAGGAAAGGGCCATTGTGAATTCATGTCCTTTCCCCCACTTAGCATAGTTCAAAGCATCTGTGGCATCAGAGTGAAGATAACCTACAATGAAGATTTCATCCATATTCCTGGAAGCCCTCCACATTATTCAAGTTATCATTCCAGATTAAGGGCTGTTCTGCCTTCCCATGTGAACAACAGCCTTGTAGCACCATGTTTGGAATGCTTTGATGTCCCAATTATCTCATGGCATTTTTCCACTTAGCCATTTTTTTTTCACCATAAAACAATGTGGTAGGTTTCTGGGACCAAGGTGATGGAAAGTTCTCTTAGTGAAGTTATTGCTACTCGATGGTGGTATGTGAAATGCATTTTCAGGTTGATTTATACTTAAGATGTGGCACGCCAAAGAACATCTGTGGTGACTTATTTTTATAATTAGAAATACACTTAGAGGATCCATAGGGTGTGCATTCCAGAAGCCCACGTAGATTGATGTGTTTCTGCCTATAAACACATGTGAATTTCTGTGTACATATGTTTCTCTTCTTATTACATGACAATTAAAACTTCAGACATAAATTAAAGAGCAAAGTTACCAAAGGAAAGCTGTCTTGTCAACTAAGTCAAACACTTCCAGAAGAGTTTACTGTTTAACATGTCATATTTTAACCTAAACAGGAACTTATACAGTGCGGTTTCTATATGATATTCAATGCCATTACCTAAGCTGGCAAACTAAGATTGATTTTTCAGGTATTAAATATCTATCGTGTAACAGTTAACTCACTGGAAAATACAAAGCATTAAAATCTAGAGAATAACTCAGAGCAATAGAAAAGTTCATTAGCAGTTGCTTGGGTGTCCTATGTGAGTGATGTTCAATTAACATGCTTATTTTGTTTTGATTTCTTTACTGATTAGGTAGTAATCAATACAGGCCTTCATAGCTAATGCAAACATCAAGTGATGATGTCCATACCACTAACTCGGGCAGCATTTAGTTTTATAAATACTGGAGCAAGGCAAATAAAAAACAAACCTGTTGTCTTTTATAACTGTATGGTTCCCTTTGTATAGTATGCACTGACTTTTAATATCTACAAGAGTCTTCTACCCTAACACCCCATGGAGAGTTGAAAGAGAGTTTCTCTAAGAATGTTTCATTTCTAGTGCATGGCCCTGGAATCTCCCTTTCATTAATAATAATTGGCCAGTTGTAGTAAAATTATCTGAAGGTCACTTTAAAAAACAGTTGCTTCTGCAAGTCCCTTCCAAATGCCAACGAAATCACAATGTTTTTCATACAGTGTTTTGAAATGTCTTTACTTGGTTCTCTCCTTGAAAGGCTGCGTATCACCTGTGGCCCCATTACAACATCTGATGGATGCTGGACTAGGTCTTTTGTCAAGGCTTGTGGGCATATGGAGAGAGTCTTGATCCCCAATAACTACACAGTGTGATCTGTGCTGGTGCTCCTCAGCTGCTCCTCTTATCTTCCTTGCCATCAGCAAGAACTTTATGCTGAAATAACTGCCTGCAGTGAGATTTGTCCTCCAGTGGGAGGGGCCAGAGAGCTGGTAGGGACTGTTGCCATGGGATTGTTCTTTTTGAAGATACAATAAATCCAATCACCTTGAAATAAGTTTTTAAATGAAAAGTCACATTGGAAAAAAAAGGAAAAAAATGTATAAAGGTGAAGAAACTGAGGATGATTGAAGGTTTCCTGTTGGTGCTGCTGAAAGTGATGTTTCTGAATGGCCCCATTTACTTTTATTACCCAAAGTGTCATAATTTCAGACAACATTTTTTCCCACTCTGCCCCACCTTAGTCTGTGGAACTAACCAGTTGAGTTTAACAGGTAAATTAAGAAAGTCTCAACACTAGGTCTTCATGTAGATTCCACCACTGGGTTTCACATAGTTCTCCTACAAAACACAAGGTTATTGTGAGCACAAATCAACTTGTCTAAAGATTCGTGTTACAAACTCACTTGAGTGGTGTCTGTGGTGCACATTTTCCAAACTATATGATATTTGTACTTCAGTAATCATCTTTGCTGTTCTCTTGCAGTCATAAAAAGGAAAGGAGGAAAATAAGTATGTTTGTTTTTTTAAATAGTTAAGTTACACTACTTATACACAGTTGAAAGCATTTTACAACATATTTTAGACATGACCTCATGAGAAATCATCAATGTTTTAAATATTTTCATTTGCTTTCTAGACACCACCATAGATCATATCGTGTACAGAGAAGGCCTATCCCTAAGTGTATCATTTAGGAGTTGAATAATGCGCAACTGAATCTAATTTTTAAGTTCCTTTTCAGTGCTTAAAAAGTTAAGTATTTAAAGGATGTGATCATATTTGTGGAACAAGTATAGTTCATGGCTTCCTTTTTCACAAAAACATTTTCAGAAACACAATGAAGACAGGTAGTATTGAGAAAAGAACATCCAGTCAATCAAAGCCGTATGTAATTGGCAAGGCTGCCTTGACAGGGGGAAACACTTAACCAGGTGGTTTTTGGCTCACATAGTAAAGAATGCTCAACAGATGCTCACATGCTTTGTGGTCAATAAAGGCACAGAAATATTGGCAATGAGATTATTTTAAAATATGCATCTCAATGATGAACTACAGCAAATAATATTCTAAATATTTCCAATAAATACTGGGTGGTGACCACCTGTAATCCAAGCACTGAAGAAGTAGAGGTGGAAAGATTAGCATTTAATGTCAGTCTTGCTTTCCTGTTTACACAGTGAGTTTGAGGCTAGCCTGAACTACGTAAAATCCTGTCACAAAACACCACACCCAAAAATCTATGTATGCATTTTACTAGAACATAGAAAAGAATGTCACTCCCTACCAATGGGAGGCCCATGGTTTCCCGCAGTCTTTAGACACAGCCTTCCTCCCCTCTTTCCTTTTCTACCATCTCCCCTTTCTCTCTCTGTCTCTCTCAGTCTCTCTCTCTCTCCCTCTCTTGTTCTTCTTCTCCCCCCCCCCCATTTACCCTCTGCCTTACCTTGCCCTTGTGGATCAGTCCTCTTAACCTCTTAACTCCAATCTGCTCCTCTCTCTCTTCCCAGGTACTCCCCTCCTCTCCCATGCCTAGGAAAACCACATGCTCCTAGTATTCAAAAATGGGAAGTCATGCAACCATGAGCATTAAATTAAGTTGAAGACTGTTGTTAAGCTATAAATTAAAATGCTAAGTAATCATACAAAAGTCTGCATTTTGTGTCTCCACACAGCACTAATTCCATGTGTCATGTGTCAAGCACTTGGGATGATGTTGAGACTTTCATTAGCTATGGTATATATCTTAAACTTAAAGGACATGAATTTCTACCACTCTTTTTTTTTTTTTTTTGGTTTTTCGAGACAAGGTTTCTCTGTGGTTTTGGAGCCTGTCCTGGAACTAGCTCTTGTAGACCAGGCTGGTCTCGAACTCACAGAGATCCGCCTGCCTCTGCCTCCCGAGTGCTGGGATTAAAGGCGTGCGCCACCACCGCCCGGCCTTCTACCACTCTTCTTTTGAAAAGTTTGTTGATTACAACAATAATGAGGCAGAATATCTTAGAAATAATTTGTGAACTTATTTGGAAAGTAAGGTTAACCTTCACCAATTAGCATTTACAATTTCACTGCAGTTTATAAATTTATATAACATGACTCTTACTCATTTTTTATTTTTTAAAGCTAAAATATAATTACTGTTGCCTCTTCCATTTTCTTCCTAGACTCCCACTCAAGTCTCACCCTTTTCTGACTTTAAAATTACTGACCTTTTTTTCACTTTAATTTTCATTGTTACTCTCTCTTTCCATTTTTAAAGTCATTAAAAAATAAAAAATCCCAAAATGTCAGATATGGTTTGTACATGTCAGTATTTAGGGTCTAATGGAAGAAGATCATAAGTTTGAGCTCAGTTAAACTACTTACTAAACCCTGTTTGTTTTTCCTTGCTTTTGTTGTTGTTTTTTAAGGAGATGAATAAATAAACACACACATATAGAGAACTCCATGAATACTAATATATCGATAAATCGTACACACATATTGTAATTATTTACTAAAAAGTCACTTAAAACTTTTGTTGCTTTAAGAGCAACTGTAGCAAGAAATTAGACATATCAGTTCAATATAGAGAGTCACTGAAATAAGTTTTGGTAAAATTTAAAATTCTGTCAAAAATTGTAAAAACAAAAAATTAAAAACATCTAAGAGAGGGAAATAAAATAACAAAAATCTGGAAATCTATTTCCAAGTCAGAACAGGAAGTAGTTGCCTGGAAATAACCCAAAGGCCTTCAGAACTCTTTAAAGACAATCATCTCCACAGCAACCTCTGGAAATCTGAAAATTAAACAGAGGTGTTTCTCAGTCAGATCACTAAGTTTTTTTTTGTTGTTTGTTTGTTTCTAGAAATGGAGTAAAATGCTCTGGTCATGTAGTGAAGAGCAGTCCCCTTTCCCTCCTGAATTTGTCTGGCAGCACTATTGTTTTGCCAACCAATTGCCCCTGAACACTATTTAGTGATAACCCTACCTTCCTTAGTCAGTAAAGAAAACACTCCCTTCCATCTGTTTGATCACAGAGATGGACTTTGTCTGCTTTGTTAATTGGACATAAGATTTCTTGTTGGTTAAAATGGTGGTGCTTATTATATAACCAATCACTTAGGTCCAAAGAAATATGTGAATTTGAAAACACTTTTGTAGAATATGCTTTTTTCAACCAAGCACTGTAATTTGGATGCAAAGTTTGTTTATAGCTATGGATTTTTTAGCATTCTTGTGTCATGTCTGAAGCTAGATCTATAATTTTCCTCCTCCATTTTCCTCTACTAGATATCTATGAGCTTGTGCTTGAACAAATACGTGAGTGTGTGAGTGTGTGGAAAAAGAGAAGGAGTGGCAACATATCGGAGGAAAGAGTTGAAAAATGATGCTGGGAATATAAAGAAGTCAGTAGATACTGAGGAGTGGGGAAGAAGAGAGAGAACACTAATATATGAAGAAATATTCAAAAAGCTAGATAAAGACAAAGGGAGAGACATATATTCATGTGCATGTTCACACACAAAAAATAGAAGACATGTTTAGAGTAGAGTAGAATATTTAATAAAATGCCTTAAATAAGGTTGTACAATACTATCATGCAATTTGCTATGCCATTCTCAGAAAAAAAATCATTCGTTAAACCTCAGAAGACACTGTAGTTAGTGCTATGAAAAACTTGGCTCATGAACAAAGTTCTGTGAACCATTGACCTAGAAGCATAAAGCCATGTGCTCAGCCCTGGCTACTTGTGGAATAACCAGGCATCATCCCACACATCTGGTCTAACTTTAACTCTTTGGACAAATATTCTTATAAAAGAAAGCACTCACAAAAAGACTTTGCCCATTTCCTTCTTTGAGCTCTGGCTCCCTGCAAAACTTCCTCTCTGCAAAACTTTCGTGCAATATAGACACAAGTTCACTTCTAGACCCTGAATAGGACTTCCCTAGGGCCACCATGAAGGCTTTCAATATGCCATTGACACCTGCATCAATGTAAATGTTGTCCAAGAAGAATGTAGTGCTTCTGCACTGTGATAGGTTCCATGAATTCGGCCTTCATAGTGTCATAGAGAGTGACAGTGTTTTGTTGGAGTGGGTATGGCCTTTTTGGAGGAAGGACTTTTTAGAGATGATGCTGTGGGAGCAGATTTTGAAGTTTCCTTTGTTCAGGATACTGCTCAGTGAGTCAGTTGACTACCTTTTTTCTGCAAGATGGACGACCCTCAGGTATCAGCACCAATTCTGCCTGCTGCACAGCATCAAGTTCCCCATCATGATGATAATGGACTGGGCCTCTGAAACTGTAAACTAGCTACCCCAATTAAATGCATCACTTTCTAAGAGTTACCATGATTATGTTGTCTTTTCACAACAATGAAATTCCCAACGAAGACATGCACATGGGTGTGGGTCGGTGTCCACAAGTCTGTGTCAGAGGCCACACAGACTGGAAAAGGCCAGGTTTGTGTTAGATCTAGGAGAGGTCAAAACTCCAGATCTTAATGAGAAACTCTGAATAGGTCTTCACACTGAAATTTGTTCCTGATCTCCCGTCCTCCTTTTAAGCTTAATGAGGATTTTATTTTATGTGTATGGATGTTTTATCTGCACATGTGTCTATGTACCACGTGCATGCTAGGTGCCTAGAAAGACCAGAAGAGAGCAAAAGACATCCTAGGACTGGATTACAGATTTGGGAGCCACCATGTGGTTGCTGGGAATTGACAGAGGGTCTTTTGGAAATACTCTTAGTTCTTGAGACATCTCACCAGCCTTGCAACATGTATTTTTTAAATATAACGTGATAGAGCAGAGGACCCAATTAGCTTCTGAATTTTTCACACTGGATTTTCACTCTTTTATACTACCTGGTAAATGCCGGTGATTTAATTTATCTAGAGGACTTTAATAAAATAAATGCCTAACATCACCAGTAACAAGAAAGCTCTAAGCCTTTGGTGTAGGAGTTCTGCTAGGCAACTGAGTATGCAGAAGAAAGGTGGTAATGGTGTTGAATCCTCTTTGCAGCCACCCACTCACCAAAGAATGGAGGATTCATATAACTGGTTCATGTTGGTTTTCTGACACTGGATCCCGAAGAACAGATTTATAAACATGTTTTTCTGTAAGGGGGACTTAGTGACCAGCCCAAACTTGAGAATTTTCACATTGCTATAAATTTTCCACATGAACCTTATAAGAAATGGGAAACACGGTTAATATCGAACACAGTCTTCTTAATTTAATTTCACAATTGAAGACAGTACTTTAAAAACAAAAGACGCCTACACTGAATCAGCTCCTTCATTGTTCCGTAAAAACCACAGTTCTATTAGGGGGGAAAAGAAGTGCACACTATTTCTGGGGAACTGAGAACTCCAAGGAAGAAAAAGGGTCATTATCTCATTGCCTAATTAATATGCAAAAATGTTATTATGCAGAAAGATGCTCCAAAGTAATTCTGCAACATGTCTCAAATTGAGACATCATGGAAACTGGAAAATTGTCAATTGTAATAAGGGGTAAAATACCAAAGTTATAGTGCGCACCTTTAATAGATAGAAGCATTTCCAGTGCAATCTGCATCAGTCACCATCTGAAGGGAATGACGATAATACTCTTTAGCACTTTCAAAACACAGTACTGAAAAACGGATATTTTTAGTAACTGATTTATCAATCGCAAGCTTATTATCTTTTTTGGAATCCTGTCTTCTTTAATTGAGACATTTGCATTTGGAAGTCCCTTTGAATCATCTTATGTTCAGTGATCATTTGTGAATACGATAACAAACAGAGCTACTTGGAACGTGCTCACTCATCCTAATTAGCAGAAGGCAAGACCCTCTCACAGACAATTATGAAGACAGGTGTTCTCTGTGAGCTTTTCTTTCTCTGCTTTGTGAGAAACATACTTGGTGATATGATCAGACTTCTTTTTAAATAGCAATGAAAAGTGAAAATAATTTTTCCCTTAGGTACCACCCTCATGGATTAAAATCAGCATTGCCATTCTGATCTGATGGTGAGATAGATGATGGTTCTGCCAGCCTGCCCAGTAGACTGGGAACTGAGCTACTCTAAGCAGCCCCAAATGCAGAGAGGTAAGAAATATGATAAGATATAGGTCCATCAGGATGTACTCCTTTCGTTTTAGAAATTAAAATTTAATCCAATATAAGTCCTGAATATCACATTAATTTGTTAATATTTTACTCCTATTTTGATGTTACAGCTATGAGTTTCAAATAATTACATGCTAATCCTTTAGAGAAGCACAAATTCCAGCCTTCATTCATTACCTTGGCCTTCGCTTTACTAATTATATGCCTTAAAAACTTGTTGTTTATGAGCTCCTATTTAGACAGATCTGTTATTAATAATAGATATTAGTTATCAGTAGTTTTTAATCACATAGGAACTCCCTTTTCTGTTTTCCTTCTATTTAGCATGAAATGTGTTTTGATCATTCTTTGCCCTCTCCAAACTCTCCCTAGATCCCCCTCACTACTACATCATCCAACTTCATCTCCTTCCTATCTCTGTCTCTCAAAAAAAAAAAAAAAACAACCAAAGCAAAATGAAAATAAAAAAAAATAAGCAAACAAAACAGCCTCTTCAAGACAAAATATAATAAACCCAAAGAAAAAGGACACACACACACAGACACACACACAAACCATGGAATCCAGTTGTGTGGGCCAACTATTTCTAGGCAAGGGGCCTCCCTGGAGCGTGGTTGATAAACCTAGAGACATTCTCTTGAAGCAAACTGGTTTTCCCTTTCCCAGTAGGCATCAGTCACAAAAGTTTCCTGGTAGGGGTGGGCTTTGTGTCCTTTTCATTTCTCATCGCTGGAAATTTGCTTGGATTGAGCCTATACAGTCCTGGTGTTCGCTCTCACAGTCACTCTGAGTTCATATTTGCATCAATCCTGTTGTGACTGGGTGATGTTGTTTCCTTGGAGACGTCTGGATCTTATAAATTTTCTGCTCCACTCTCTGCATTGTTCCCTGAGACTTGAGGAGAGTGGTTTAATGAAGGCACACCAGATTCCTTTTCCTGTTAGTTTCAGAGTTTCCTCCCTGTCTCTCGTTTTCTTCTATTCCCCAATCCTTCCTCTTCTCTTCCATTGTTTCCATCTCCTTTCCTACCTTACATCTTTCCTCCCTCCTTCCCTTCATTCTTCCCTCCTTCCTTCCTCTTTCATTTACTTCTCACCCTTATCTTTCTTTCTTCTTTACTTCTTTCCTGGCTCCTCCTCTCCTTTCTTGCCTTCATTCCTTTCTTCTCTCCCTTCTTCTCCTTTTCTTTTTTACTCTCTCCCTCACCCTGTTGCTTCTATTCTTTCTTTACTCTTTTCCTTCCTTTACTTTTTTCCTTCCTTTCCTTTCTTTACTTCTTCCCTTCCCCAAACTTCTTTCCTATCTTTCCAATTTAATGTTTATAGATTATAGTTAGTCTCTCATTTCACTAAAATTTTAACTCCTCTTTTCTTGAATATAGAGAGTACATCTTCAAAAATCTATGAACAGAATATGGCACAGAATACTGTTTAAATTTTGTTAAAAATATTAAAACTAAATTTTATAAACAAGATATCTAGTTATAATAACTTAGTTTAAATATTAGTGCTAGATACAAAAATGTACATACATAACATGTAATTTTTCACTTTATTTTGTAAATATTTTGTGTAGGACATTAAAAAACACTGCTACTTTGTACAAATTTATAACATGTACAATATTATTCTCCAAATATTGTTTAATAACAATTTACAAGTACAAAAGAAAATCTGTAAACACTCTATCAATAGTCAGCAAAGAACATGCCAGAAGTCATTAATGTTATATATGCAATGTAATTAGAATAACTAGCATGAGACATATAGCAAACATCAGGAACAGGGTTTTATTTCAAGGAAGTCAAGGTAAAATTTATAGAGAAGGGTTACAAAACACTGAAGATAGATGGAGAGGGTTTGTATCGTTTCTGTGCTTAATAGACTATGGACTTTTTATTGCTTCTATAATTTATACTCGGCCATGTATTTAATTTCCAAGTCTTATAATGAAGAGAACAAATTCATTTAAAAATTAACAGTATGTGTCATATATAATGCCAAATGAAAGATGAAAGTAAGCTACTGTTTTGCATGGAAGAATGGCTGACATTCAAAAGGACCTATGTTTTACATGTGTCAAGGGACAGCTAAGTTAAAGTCACTATGGTTTTGAAGAGATGGTTGATGTTAGGTTCCCCTCTGTATGCTGTGAATATGTTTTATATCTTTATTGGTTAATAAAGAAACTCCTTTGGCCTATGACAGAGGAGAACTAGGCAGGAAAACTTAACTGAACGCAGGGAGAAAGAAGGCATAGTCAGGGAGATGTCATGTAAGAAGAATGACAGCAGAACCTTACTGGTAAGACACAGCCTCGTGGCGATACACAGATTAATAGAAATGGATTAATTTAAGATGAAAGAGGTATCTAGGAATACACCCAAAGAATTGGTCAAACATTTTTGCAATTAACATACTTTTTGTATGATTACTTGGGTCTGGGTGGCCAGGAAAACTAAAGAACAGTCTCTACTCAGTTTGGAAATGAAAGGAAAAGCAGACAATAGCACAAAACATTCCTAAAATTCATGACCTAGTTTTATTAATGCAGGCTCACTTAGCAGTTACTTTACCAAAATGCATACATTTACATCACAGGAGAGATTCAGTCTTTCCAGACATGTGGGAGACCTGGCGGGAGCATATTTGAACCATTTCCAGAGGTAACCGATAGTAAACAGAAAGACAAAAATTAATTTCAGCTATTTGTTATGCATCCCAAACACAAGGAATTTGACTATTTCTCTGAATATCCTACTCTTAAAGTTACTGATAAAACTTAATACTCACATAGAATAGAGAGAAGGACCCATGCATGGAGAGACAGAGAAGTGTTATTTCTCCCCCTGCAGTGTTCTCAGGACTCTAAGGAAAGCGTGATTCTACAAAACAAGATAGGAATCTAATCTTCCATGGCCTGACCAAAGACTTGGCAAGATATCTATGCTCCAATGGGGGAAAAAAAAAAACAATCCCCACAGAACGTGTGATTTCAGTTATCATCCTTGCAATACATCTGACTTTTAGTACTGTTAGTTTGCTTCCACGAAAAAGAACAAGATGATATGCTCTAATTTTATTTTTGGTTATAATGTTATCATTTTACTTTCTTTTAGCAGGTACATATGGTGCAGGAGTAAGTGTTAAGTAGGAAACAATAAGTACAGTACCTTAGATGTCATTTCAAAATAGTCAATATATCCATGAAGAAATTGAGAGAAATGTGTGACTCACAGTCAGTGGGAGATGACAGAGAAGCAATGTTCGGTTTGTAAGAGAGAAGTTTTGTAACAATGAGAAAGAGGAGCAAGAGAGTGTGGTGGGTGGCACCACTCAAATACATATACATATTTAAAGTACTGTTTATTATCTCTGTGTGAAATAGTTCTTCATCAAAAGAAATGGACGTGAGCTGGACATCTAACATATGCTCAGCATGGCTTCTCCCTCCTGTGAATTGCATTCATGCTTTCTTTTGTTTGAACTATACTGTTGTTTTATGAGTGCGTCCATATGCTTCTATTAAAATTGTTCTGTATGGGTGTGTGCAAGAAGTGATCAGGGAATTATCATTCTAAATTTTAAAGATTTGTTCTTATCAGAATGTTTCTCATGTAGGGAAAGGAAACAGTAAGCTTGTAATAGTCAAGATGACTTACAAAATGAAGCTCAAAATATGTAGGATGCCTAATTTACACTAAGTCCTGACAGAGCACCAAGTATTAAATATATGCATATATCAGCATTGTGTGCATGTGTGTACATATATTTAATTATCTCTAGAGATCTCCAAGTTCAGTAAAAACTAAACCATAATTGTACACTTTTCAATTACATGAAGATTTTTTGTAAGCGTATGAACCTAAAGGAAAGCTGCTATCAGTTGGAATCTGAGAATACAGAGCCCTTACAATTAAAAATCTATGCTTTTGGTTAAGTCATTTCTCCGGTCTTCTAAACCATCAATGCTTGCAGTTTCCACATTACATGAAGACTACATGTTTCAATCCAGTTCCTCATGTCTGAAGGGTTCACTTGTAACATTCTGCATGACACATTTCCATAACCACATGTTCTGACACATCTCCCTTAGACTATTTCAACAGATATTTTGAACAAGTTTGAGTCCCCTCAAAAAAAAAAAAAAAAAAAAAAAAGGAAGTTGAATTTGTCTTTCATTGTTCTTTTAAAACTCATCATGTGGAAAGTTGTTATGCCCCTGGGTGAAAATTTATTAAAATGCCATAGTGTACTTTAATCACTTTAACAAAAAATTTAAATTGGTTGTTTGTTCTCTTTAAATAGTGGTGATTTTTTTTAAATCTCCAAAGCTGAGGCTGTTCTATATTTCTACAGGCTTACCACATTCTTATAGTAGAAAAAAAAATCTTCATTTCTCTCATTCTCTATCTTCCCCACTCACAAAGCTTTACATTTAACTTACTTAATGTTTTTTTTTTGTTTTTTTTTTTTTTTTTTTTTTTTTTTTTTTTTTTTTTTTTTTTTTTTTAGTTTTTCGAGACAGGGTTTCTCTGTAGCTTTGGAACCTGTCCTGGAACTTCTTGTAGACCAGGTTCTTGTAGACCAGGCTGGCCTCGAACTCTTACTTAATATTTTTATATGAATTTATTTTACTTTACAGATCTGAATATTTTTCCTGAATGTATATTTGTGTACCATATGTGTGCCTGGTGCCAGTGAAAGTCAGAAGAGGGGTTCTGATCCTTTGCAACTGGAGTTACAAATGACTGTGAGTCACCAGGTGTGTACTGGAAAATGAACCTAGGCACTCTGCAAGAGCAACAAGTGCATTTAACCACTGAACAATCTCTCAACACCTCCCGGACTTTATTTAATTACCTATAATTGAAGGAGTATTAAGAGAGAATTATTATGAGAAGGTAAGTATTGCCTTATGAATAAAACTATTGAATATGAATATTTAATTCTCTGGTAGCAGACAATGGGTATAGATCCCCCATCTGATGCAACACTTGGGAGTTTTCAGGCAACCTCACCTCCATCTCCAAGACTGTATTGAGGTAACCTTGAGTATTAGTGTATGAAGCTAGGGCTCATCACTTTTAGCATTTTCAGTTTCCGGAAATTCTGTGACTGACTCCATCAGTAACTGATGTGGGGACTGACTTCTAGATGGACAGTCTTCTTTAATAGATTTTTAAAGTAAACAAATTCTGGACTTCTGTCCTATAGATCAGAACAACTCAACAGTGTGCTAATAAAATGTGGTCGGATAGAGTAATCTGAGATAAACGCCACATGATCTTTGTGATGTCTGGCTTCTTACCACTGAAATTTGCATGACTGGCACTCAGACAGCCTCTCTGATAGTGAATTTTAGACTCCATTTTTCCTATGCTATAGTAGCTGGCTATTAAGCCAAACTAACATGAGTGACAGTGAAGACATTTTATACAAGTAATTATCATCTGAGAAGAAAAGGCTTAATTGTGGAGGAAAGGGATAATGGTGAAGATAAGAGAGTTGAGTAAGAAAACAAATAGAAACTAACAGCATGAAAAAGTCATATGGATACTTACTATTTTGTCACCCAGTTAAAAAGAGAATTATAAAATAGAGTAGTGTGTAAGATACCGTGCATGACCACACAATACTGCTCCTAAAAGTCATATAATGCTAAATAAGAAACTCATCACCAATTGTTGATCTCTCCATATGTGTTGTTGGTCATATGTGTTGTTGGTCATATGTGTTGTTGGTCATATATATTGTAGATCTTCCAAATGTTGTGGTCATATGTGTTGTAGATCCTTCCATATGTGTTATTGGTCATATGTGTTATTGTTTAGAATCCAGAGATTCTAAAGACAATTTCCTGACATCCCTTCTTGTTTGCCATAACTAGATGACAATATCTTATTGCTGAAGACAGTTCAAAACTTCTTTGCAAAACATACAGAAATCAACAAGAAACTGAGTTTAACCTTTCCTCCCTGATGATACTGTCTGGGAGATATCAGTAACATATCCTGATCAAAACTCACATTTTCTTATCCCCAAATAGGGTATCTTCTTCTATGCTTAACCACAGGGAGCTCAGAAAGCATTCAAGTTACATGTGAACATACATAAACACACACACATGCACACATACACACGCTACACTATTTAATTGCTATATTAAATACAAGAGGAAAATCAAAATACAACCTAAAGTAACTTCTGTTAACATAGAAAGATAACATTCTTAAGTTGGTGGTAAATGGAGGAACAATATTATATATTTTAATTACCAATAATAACAGAGAAAAACATATAGATAGGAAAAAAGTAGAATTAATGCCGCATCATGGGTCCCTGTAGAAGACTGTATCATCACAGGCTTGGATTACTTTAAATAAAGTCATTCAGATCAAAGTGACTTGATGAGACGGGTGACATAGGTACAGGTAGCGATTTGAGTAGCTTCGCATGTGATGAGTGAAGAGTTAAGAATATGTTAAGATATATTCTAGAATTCTATTGTTAAAAACCTGGCTGTGAGTGCATGGGGAGAGTCACATTAAAGCTGGCTGTTACAGGCATTTTATGCTAGACCTGAAACACTTCAGTCCATCACAAATTCCCATGGCCTGTGGTATTGTTGGAAATTATAAAGCCCATCCAGGGAATAGTGATTGGTGTCAGAGCTGGAGTAACCGGGATGTGGGGTTCCAGGCTGTGTGTTGAGTGACATTAGGATGGTTTGAAATGCCCTAAATCCATTCCTCCTGCTAACATATAATGTGTTCTCCAAAGTGGCAAGCAAAAAATAATGTGATTTTGCCTAGGATTCAAAATACAAAACACTAATGATCAATAATATTATAATAAATTATTATAATCAGAAATACATATTTCACTTACTTATGCTTAATTTTCAGCACTCTCTTAGCCCATTTATGTAGTTCAAGTGTCTATGAATTAATTAAAACTGCTTGTTGCCACCATTCAGCAAGAACATAAACCATATATAACTCTGCTTGCTAGGCTTCTTTATTTTTATGTTTCTATTTTCTTTGCAGGTTTGCTCCATCTTTTATAAAATTTTGGCAGCTGAAACATCAAATTCTGGGAAGGAAGGATGAGTGGGTACTTTGCTTTGAGAAGTGCTTTTGTAAATGGGTATTTAAGGTTTTTTGAGAAGTTATTTACAGGAGTAGATTGGATAAAATAACAACATACACCATGGAAGTGGCGGCCACAGCAGCTTCTTTTCTCACTCATAGTGGTGGGGAGCACTTATGATAATGGGTAGGAAAGTGGTAAACTCACTCAGCAGGAGGCATAAGACTCATTCAGCTTCTTTCTAACTGAATGTCTTGCTTCTTTAAAATTGGATCAGGTCTTTAATTTGTCTTTTGGATACTTCTCAAATTAGAACAAGAGCAATTTTTGTATGCAAGCCTCATAATGGAAGTATTATGTTTGTTCAATTAATGTTCTCAAAAAGAGGTTCATCAAAATAAAAAAAATAAATGCAAAATACATCATTTTTAATTTTACATAGTTTGTTATTGGCTCTTTGGAAGTTCCACAACATCTATTTCAATCCCAATAACCTCCCAATCCATCTGTATCCACCCACATCCCTGCATCATGTCTCCCAAATTAATTAAGAACTAAACAAAACAAACACAGAAGCAAAAAAAAAAAATCCACCTTGATCCTTCATCTTCACAACACCTCTTCATTCATCCTAGTGGTATTGGTCGCTGCAGTGTATCACTCAATATACTGATGCCCAATCGGCCACACCTACCGGATGTTTATTGCATTGAGTCATTGGTATGGTTCAATATCATATTGGGCCATCACTGAAACCTCTCTGGGTCATCCAGCTGCTGCCCCCAAGTCATGGTCATCCGATAGTTATTGTTACGCAGGAACAGTCCCTTTGCACATTTCAGCAGGTCATAGATGCCACGGCCCAGGATATGGGTCCAGGTGGTAGCTGAGCTGGTCAGTTCAGGCAATAAGTTTGGTCCCTCAGGCAACAGGCTGAGCCATCTCTCCTAGGCCCATGACCTCAGGCACAGCTCTCCCATGCCTTTGCTGAGGGATAGGGACATCTCTCTTGATTGTATGTGGGGGGAAATCAGCTCCCCCATGGGAGGGGCAGCTTTCTTGCGGAGGCAGGAAAAACTTTTCTGTGGGCCAGTAAGGGGCAGGGTAGACTCAGCACAACCCTCCAGTTTCAACATATACAGTACCTATGAAAAGCTTTGGTAACAGGAGCCATGGACATCAGACCAGACCTGTGCTGCTGCTGCTGGGCCGTAGACCCAGACATGACCCATATCAGTAGCCGAGGCTCAGATGACACCGTGGCCCAATGTGGCTGCTTAGACACACAGACCGGAATTTTCCAGGTGGTAGCACGGTCCTCAGACACAACATGGCCAGAGGTTGAAACCCAGACCCTAGGTGTACATGTGTCCTTTGGTGGTTCCATGGGCCACAAACATTGAAAAAACCCTGGCTGTGGTAGGACCATAGGCCCAGATGTGGTCCTTGGTAACATCCTGGGTGTGGATACCATTGTGGCCCCAGGTGATGGTGCAGGACATGCAGATTGGCATGGCCCCAATGGCAGAAAGTCCCTCCAACACCAACGTGGCCTCAGGTGGTGGCCCAGAACCCTAGCACCAGCATTGCTTTCAATGGTATTAGGAACAACAGTTGTTAACACAGATTCTGGCTACAGTAGGGCCAGAGACCCAGACTTGACCCTCAGCAGCAGCCCTGGTCCAGACAACACGATACGTAATATAAATCTTGATAAAATATTGATTTAAAAAATTTCATCTGTTATCAAATCTACTGGAATATTTCAAAGATAATATGTAAAAATTCCTGCTTCCTATGTATTTGTTTAATAAATAAATGAAGGTTTAAACACATGTACTCAGCAATTAGAGACAGACTCTCATTGTTGCAAATAAACATGATGCCTGTACTTGTAAGATAAAATATCCCTTTAGTATTTCTCTAGTATAAAATATATACATTTTCTTCTTCTAACTTCCTTTATTTATGCTTGATACCATTCAGTAGATGTACAGGAATTGAGTAGACGCTGCATTTGTAAACTGACATTGTAAATGATGAGACAACAATAAAAACTTGGGAGTTAAGATGAGATTTTTGTCTGTAGTATTTTAGGTCAATGCTTTGGTCCAAAGCTGTGAAAATTGTAAGTCATGGGAATAAAAGCAATCTGCCATGAGGAATGAAAAAGAATTGGAATAGTTTGACAATAGTGCTTGTTTCAAAATGCTTAGATGAACAGACAGTGCACACAATTTCAGTACTCACTGAAGACTAGAGGTTCAGCGTATACAGCTCCTTTGACAGAAATATTTTTCGGCACACCTATTCCCTATTTCAAACACCTCCTGTGGTGGGAAATGATTCAGATATCTCAAGAGCAGAAATTTAGAACTATTTCCAGTCAACTCAAGGACTCTCAAGAGGAGATGGTTGTACATGTTTATCAAATATTTGATAAATAAAGCTATCAAAACACCAATACAGTCTTTGAGAGATAATGTAAAATGACTTACAGAAAACTAAATTATACATATACCACTGATATAATGAGGAATAAAGCCACTGGAGTGTAACAAGGTTTTCAGACATGGAGATAACAACTTGCAAGATTCTTCTCCCTGACATAAATAGCTAGCAGGTGGAAGGTTGAAACAAAAATTAAGAAATATACATAGAGCTGTTAATAATTGAAGATGGCTAGAGAGGCAAAACTTTTTATGAATGGATAAAATCATTGAGACATCCATAGCCTACATGGCCATGAATAAAAATACAAACAAGCATGAACACCGGATTTAGTAGTTTCCTTCTTAATGTATTTTAAGAATATCTTAAAGCTCTGATGAATAAGAAATTACACCATTAAATACAGATTAAAATGAGTCTACCTTTTTGTTAGACGGGTTACAGATACTGGTAAAAATTGTTAAACATAAATTAACACAGGAGTTCTATGTCTAGTCATGTACCCAATAGAAGGGCATGTTTATGGAGAGCGCATAAAAAACACATAGTATTAGCATTAATATTTGCTAATTTTTTATAGCAAATCAAATATATATGAAGAAAAGCATTAACAATTTTAGCATGTGAGTGATAAGAGAATATGAATATATTCATACAGAGATACAAGTAGAATGGATTCACCTCTATAGAAATGAACTTTGGCCCAGAATTTCAACTGATAAAAATTTCAAGTGGGAGAAACAGAGGAAAAAAGTGACCTGTCAAAATAGAAACAGATAGGAAAAATCCCAGAATTTTGGTGTTTAAGCAGGAGAACTGCTATGAGTTCACAACATGGTGAATTCTTGTCCAGTCTGAGTTATAGGAAGAGACCCCATTTGAAAAACAATAAATAAAATAAAATAAATAAAATAAAATGGCTAACTTGAATATTAGATGTATGATTATTGGTTATTGGGAGAGCTGGGTTGTAAAGGAGACGCTGTGATTAAAGTAGTGTAATAGTAATTCTGTCTTCACTGATCCAAGTGATAATACTGTAAGTAGAAAATTCATTGACTACAATTTGATTTTATTTTTTTCTTATAATTTGTGGACTGAGTCATGTCATTTTAATGTTGGTAGAGAGAAACTTTAGCTACATTAGGGTAATTATCTTCTGAGCAATAGAAATTAGGCAGGACACCAGAATTCAACTACATTCATCCTAATTCTCAATGCTTAGATTTCAACTTAAATACCTCTGTTTTAAGGTTAGCAAAAGATATGAGATATTAAATTAGCATTTATTGGTTAACAACCCAAACTTGGGGGCATTCAACACAGGTTAATTCTGAGGAGAGTTATATTGGAGAGCCACATGTTTAAAAGCCTAATGTTTATAGAATTCTAAAAGAATAATTATGGAAATTATCCCAATATGAAAGCAAGAAATAAGCAAAGTATTATGTATAGATAAAATATTTGAAATATATGGATCCGAAGTTGAATGGGAAGCGTTACAATAGATAAAACTTTAAGATCTGGGAATCCAGTGTCATATACCAATACACCTTCCCTCATACCACACTGAATACATCATAAAGGCATTTCACAAAAAGCTATGAGATTAGAAAGCAAAGATACAACTTAAAAAGTTTCTGTTTAAAATCTCTTTGAGAAGACATCTTATTGTATACTTATCCAGAATGTAAAATGGAAGACAAGTAACACAGGCACAGCAAATGAGAAAGAAGTCATGGGGAGTCTGATCAATTAGAGAACTACTCACGGGGAATTAGTTCTATTCATGGGAAATTAGTTTTATACATCTATTTGAAAGATCCTTGCTATTTGAATAAAACGGATAGGGGTAGCTCTTCAACACATCATAATGTATGCAGCCAGGCATCTATCAGTTCAGAAAGCAAAGACTGATCTTAATTGCTAACTGGAAAAAAATGTATCTATAGTAAACCTGTGGAAAGAAATCAATAAAAGTTTAACAAATTTGTGAATGAGATCTCACATAGAGGTGAATGAGTAATGAATAAATATGGAAATATAAATGGCCTGTAGGAGAACAGCCCTCTAAACTGTGTTTTCATGCCATTACCAAGCTGATCTTATTAATATTGCTCTAGAGTAGAGCTTGAAGTCAGGGATGGTGATGCTTCCAGAAGTTCCTTATTGTACAAGATTGTATTAGCTCTTTTGAGTTTTTTGTTTTTCCATATGAAGTTGGGTATTGTTCATTCAAGATATATGAAGAGTTGTGTTTGGATTTTGATGGGGATTACATTTAATCTGTAGATTGTTTTGGTAAGATTGCCATTTTTATTGTATTGATCCCACCTATCCAAGAACATGGGAGACTTTTCCATCTGATATCTTCTTCAATTTCTTTCTTCGAAGACCTCAGATTCTTGTCAAATAGGTCTTTCTCTTGTTTGGTTAGAGTTACCCCGAGAAAGTTTATATTGTGGCTGCTCTAAAGGCTGACGTTTCTCTGATTTCCTTGCTAGAGAGGATGTAGAGTGAGAGAAACACTACTCCACCGGTGGTGGAAATGTAAACTTGAACATTCATTTTGGAAATCAATATATGACTTATCAGAAAATTGGCAATCAATCTACCTAAAGATCCAGTGATAGCACTCTCGGGCATATATCCAATCACAGGGTATGTTCAGGCATACCATAAGGACACTTGCTCAGCTATGTTTGTGAGGGCAGTAATTGTAATAGCCAGAAATGGAAGCAACCTAGTGCCACTCAACAAAATGGATAAAGAAAAATGTGTTACATTTACATAATGGAGTATTACTCAGCTGTAAAAAAATGACATCATGAAATAAATAGATGGTACTAGAAAAAAATAATCCTGACTGAGGTAACCAGACTCAGAACGACAAAGTATGTACTCACTCATAAGTGGATACTGTATGTAAAACAAGGGATAATCAGACTACAGTCCACAGCTCAAGAGAAGCTAAGTAACAAAGTAGACCCTAAGAGAAATGCATGGATTGCCTGGGTAGGGGAATGAGGTGAGAAGTCCTAGGCAAACTGGGGGAGGTGGGCCAATACAGAGGAGGAGATGGGGAACGAGAACATGAGGGAAAAGGGTGGTTGAGTTGGGGGAGGGACAGAGTGTGAGAGCAATGAAGAGACGTCTTGATAGAGGGAGCCGTCAGAAACCTGTTGCTAAGAAATTTCCCAGGAATTCACAAGGGTGACCCCAGCTAAGACTTTTAGCAATAGAGGAGAGGGTGCCTGAACTGGCCTTCCATTGTAATCACATTGATGACTACCCTAACTGTCATCATAGAGCCTTTATCCAGAAGCTGATGGAAACAAGATACAGAGATCCACAACCAAAAACCAGGCAGAGTTTCAGGAGTCCAGTAGAAGAGAGGGAGGATGGATCATATGAGCAATATCATGACCAGGAAATCTGCAGAGACAGCTGAACCAAGCTCATGGGAACTCATAATCTTTAGCCTGACAACTGTGGAGGCTGCATGGGACTGAACAGGCCCTCCTATATGTGGGAGACAGTCATGGAACTTGGTCTATTTGAGAGGTACCTGGCAGACCAGGGAGGTTAACATAAAGGCTATTGGGTTTATGATTTCTTGCAGCACAGTGGGGACTAGGATCTATTCCTGTTGCATGAGCTAGCTTTTTGGAGCCCATTCCCATGGTGGGATACCTTGCTCAACCTTAATGCAGGGGAAGGGCTTGGTCCTGCATCAATTTAATGTGCCAGCTTTTGTTGACTCCCTATGGGAGGCCTCACTCTATGGAAGGGGTGGGTAGTGGGGGGACTGGAGGAGAGCTAAACAGGAAGGCAGTTGGAGGGGTGGGAGAGAGAACTAAATGTGGTTGAACTGTAAAAGGAAGAAAAAAAGTTTTCATGTCTGGGATACAACAGACGTTAAAGAACTGGCTTAGGCTTCTTGGGAGGTCAAAGGAAAGCCACAGGAACATTAAGCTCAAGTGGCCCCCATTGTAGAAGTTCAGTGCCAAGGAGAAGCAAGAGTCAAAGAAGAAAAAGATTCTAACGGCTGTGGTTTATTTATTTCCTTACAAATATATGAATCGAATGAATGGTAGGTTTTGCAATGAATGGGTATTTCCTACATTTCTGGCACTTTTTTTTTTTAATCTTGTGATTTGACTGTAAAGTGAAAAGGCAGATAATTGTTGTTTTCCTGAATTAGCAGAAATTTTACTGTGAGGACGCTGAAAAACTATTTGATACATAATAGTTGCTTTTCCTAAAGAAAGGAACTGATTTTCTTTTAAGCAGCGTGCATTGTTTTACACAGAAAAGGGACATAAATAAAATAAGATTACAATTACTGTACATTTTACAAGTACTTCATGTGTTAGAACAATGTAGGCTGAACTCATTTAAAAGGTAGTGAATCCAATGTGCATGTCTCTACTCTAAATTTTCATATGAGTACAGTTAAACTATTCTTTATTTTAGACATGTCAGCAACTGCTACTGCAGGTACAGTTGGGCCACAAAAGATGGAAAAGCAAAGATTGGGGATAGCAGGGAATTGGAAAGAATAACCAGCACAGATATTCCCATGAACACACATGGGAATGTAATGTAGAGTTTCAAATAAAGAAAGAGTGAGCTACATCTCAAAACAATGATAAGGCTCATGTGATAACATATTGGTGATGGTCTAACATCTTTGTCAAAGTGTATGGATTGAGAAACAGAAAGGAACTTGATAAAGCATACTTTTTATTGTGTCTGGAAGTGTTTTTTCTGAGACATAAGAAAAACTCGTTTTGAGAATGTGAGTCACACAGCACTTTTCACCTAACATGGTCCCCAGATAAAGAAAGGAGGATGGAAGAGATAGCCATTGTTGTGGGTAAGGTCAGTTGTTTTATTGTACATTTTATCTCTCAGGTATCAGTGAGTTACTCAGAAGTTCCTTACTGTGACAAGAGACCTGATTTCCTAGGATAATCAACCTACAAAAATGAAATACTCATTTTAGGTTAGTATTGGTCCATGGTGATTTGCATAAGACCCTGCTTGGCCAAGCAAAATGATCAGCTCATAGCTCCCAATATAAAATGAAGCAGAGGTAAGGCATCAAGAATGAGAAGGACAGTGGGAGTTAGAGAGTTCACAAGAATAAGCTAGAAACAAAACACATACTTCAAGGACATGACTACAGTGACCCACATTATCCAATTATTGACGTTTCTTTCACTTAGAGCCTATTGCAGTGCGAATATACTCTGAGGGTAGGGCAAAGCACTCATAATCCAATCTCTTCGTGAAGATTTCTAGCCTCTATTAATCTTCATTGAACCTAATGATAGTTGGACACAGAGTTCCAAATTATCACATTTCCTACTTGTGAAGTGTATAAAAGGATAAACAAAATATTTAACAGCTCAAGGACATTATGGATGATTTTTTTTTTCAGTGAAATTGAGAGTACTGGACAGCCTTATGGAAAAGTAAGGATTAATACTTAGTTGTTTTTTCCTTTTCTTTCTTTTTTTAACAAAATAAATGTAGATATTACCTTTGTAATATGATACATGCATTTAAAACATGTATAATATCTTTCTATTTCTTTATATATATGTGATTTGTTTTTTGTGATACAATGTATAACTTTACTGTAAGTAACATGATTAAGAAAGTAAAACAAAACAGAAGTTACATAAAATGAAATGTAACTCTGGCATAATATAGTGTATGGGGCTATAGAAATTTACTATTGCAGGCAAAGATTTATAGCAAAGATAACAAATTGTACATATAGTACAAGAAAAGCGACTGCAAACCTTTGAAAACAATGTCAAGAACATGTTATAAGCATAAAAGCATTACTTAACCATGTATATCACAGGTCATTAGTATAATTGCAAACGGGGAAAGATTCAAAATATATTAAGTTATTATATGACTTTATCTGTTATTCTGTGAGATATTAATTATATTATACTGTCCAATATAATTAATAATTCAGTACTAATCTCATGAGCAAGCAATACCAGGTCAATTAGTACACTACAGAAAAAAATATGTATAATTTTGTATACAGATATCATTTGAAAATTTTCTTTAAAATGTAGGAAAATTTCTGTTAAGGGTAAGATAGTTACTTTTATGAGAATCATTTATCTTACTATCTTAAAAAGTAATTAAGATTAATAATCATAAACAAAAATCTACATATACATTCACATGTATAAATAAATTATAAGTATCCTCATCTAATTCCCCATCTAAGAATGTCAAAGACACATAGTCAATAAAATTTAAAAATAATCACAGAATAGTTTTGTCAAATGAGGCATATGGATGAGAAAAAGTTAAGACTGAAGGGAAAGAGGAAATAAATGAAGTGTAAAAATTTTAAATCATGTGACCAAGGAATATTTCCTTTGATGCAAATCAATAAGGAAAAGCATGCACGTGCAAAGTGTGGGTATAAAATTAAGTACAGTTTTGTTTTGAGGTTCAACTTATGAGAGTTTTATGCAAAATTCAGATACAGTTGATAAACAAGGCTTGTGTACACAGTAGTCACTAAATGTTCCCTGTAAATTGGGGAGCTGGGAGCTCACAGGTCCTGATGAGCTATTTAAGAAAGCCATTGCCAATGGGGCTGTGGGATCAGGTGACAGATGGAAGAATTATTCTCACAGAATGATATTCAGGAAGATCATGTCTGTCTTCTTGTCAAGTGAGTCCATTCTCTGAAGGAGAAATGGAAATTATGGAAATTAAAAGCATAGCAGTGAGCTGGTCCTGTTTTAAAACAGCACATTTAACTTCTCTGCTGGAAATGACTAGGAAGTAAGAATCACCTGTGATGATGCAGGTTGACAGGGAGGTGAAAGGTACGGGATCGAAGTCTCACCTGGGAAGGAGTAGTTGGTTTTGGAGCCAGAGCCACAAATAGACTCTCTTGAATCCAAGAACTAATATGTAATAAGGAAGTCAGTCTTTGTCTAGGGAGATGGCTCAGTGGGTAAGAGCACTTGTTCTAAAATCAAGAGGACAAGAGTTCAAATCCCTACAGCCCATATAAATTCTAGGCATGACTACACTTACCTGTAACTTCAACATCTGGTACAGAGATAAGGGGATCCTGGCAGCTTACTGGCTGGTCAGTTTAACCGAAAGTGAGTGTTCCAGGTTCAAAGAGAACCCCTGTATATAAGTGGATAAATAGGAAACCTGTATGTCTTCCTTTGTATTTAACATCTACACAAAGAGAAATATAACACTTTTATGTTTATATAGCATGTATACAGTATAAACACACATACACTCATGTCCATACACTATATTCAAAGTATAACTGCGTGCACGTGTGCGTGTATGCACACACACACGCACAGAGGTGGAAGAGATGAGGAACTTGTGAACACAATGTTCTTTGTCATTTACTCAATAACTATAGTAGGTGAAGAATAAGACATGTAAGACATGTATCCTTTCTTTCCCTAAGCTATGCACTATGTTTCTGTACACTTAGTTAAAAGAAAAGAAAATGACAACACAGTAACATTCTGTTTTATTTGCCTCTGTATAAAAAATCGACCTTCCACCCCCCCCCCCCAATTAACAATTATCAAGTAAAGGGCAACATGATTGGGATGAAGCCTCTGTGTGAAGGTTTGGCTTGTTTTGAATTTAGGAAACCTGAGCCAATGATTCAACAACCCTTTGAGGTTGACCAGTAGGTGTCATGCTTTGCTGAAGGAAGAACAAAGGCTAGGCATTAACATGTATCTACATGAGTTCATACAGCTGCATGAGCCTACTAAAGAATTAATGTTTAAAAAGCAAAGAAAGTAAGGGTTAATTGTGATAGCAGCAAAATATGTGAATATGTGAACATAATAGAATGAGCAGAAGAGGTTTATAAAAAAAGGCAGTAAGCATAGCAAATGGATGATCACACATAAGTCTTCAAGAAGACCCAGCCTCTCACTTGTATAATGAACTACATCTCAATTAAATGTTATTTGAAGCTACTAATTTTTAAAGTTACTCAAGTGAAGTGTAAATGCACTATAAGCTTTTAGAAATTACCTTATGAGGTTTAAGAAGGATAATGTGTGAGTTCTGCCTCCTTATGATCCTGCTGTTTTGTTTCTAATTTTAAATCATAAGAATAAATTTTTGTGCAAAATTAATGTGGGATGTCCTTCCGTATATGTGCTGCTTTTATGGTTGATGAATAAAACTGTTTTGGCTAATGGCTTTTCAGAGTAAAACCAAGTGGGAAATCCTAACAGAGATACATAGAGAAAGTATGTGGAGTCAAGGAGATGCCATGCAACTACTGAAAGAGAAAGATGCCAAATCATTACGAGTAAGCTGTAGCCTTTTGGCAGTACACAGATTAATAGAAATATGTTAATTTAAGATGTAAGAGCCAGCTAATAATATGCCTGAGCCATTGGCTAAACAGTGCCATAATTAATATAGTTGCTGTGTGTTTATTTGGGACTGAATGGCTGTGGGACAAGGCAGGATAGAAACTTCCATTTACACAAAATATCTTTAAATTTTCGTGATATGAACTGGAAACATAAATAATATTAAATATTTTTAATTTTAGAAACAATGAATTTTAGCATTCTGATCTTAAAACTATACTGTGGTTATTTAAATGAAAATGGCCTCTATTAGGCTCCTATATTTGAGCACTTGATCCCTTGTTGATGGAACTGTTTGAGAAAGATTGGGAGGTGTGGACTTGTTAGAGGAAGTGTTTCTGAGGTTTTGAAAACTTGAGTGATTTCATTATATTTCTTGGCCTACTGTTTACAGATCAAGAGAGATGCTCCCAAGAAGAAGTGGGAGAAAAGGAGTAGGGGACATGTGGTAATTATATTATGATCTCACAAAAAGACTGATTTTTTTTTAAAGGATTTAAGCTCCCAGCAGTTCTTGCTACCATACCTTCACTGTTTCATCGTGGATATTAACCCTTGGAAACCTGAAACTCAGTTGAACAGTTTCTATTATAACTTGCCTTCGTCATGGTACTCCATCACAACAGTAGACAAGTAGCTGAACCACATACTAAAGTTTGAAAAGTAAGAATGAAAATAAGGAAAAACTGTAAATGAAAACCCGAAGATAACTTTCTCCATGAGACAGTATGCCACACACACTTTTACATCACGTACTAAAACAATTTTTTACTGGAGTATAGTCATAAATGAAAGCAACATTTGAAGACTAGTATAATAAATTTTAAGAAGAAAATAGATGTTCTATTTAAAAACTCAGAAATAAGTATATGCTCAAAACAAATCTAGTATTTGCCATGATTAGTAGACAGTTATATTAGCCTTCATTTGAAATTACTAAAATGACATTTATACTCTTAAATGTATGTTAAAAAATTAAGTCCAAGTAGATGTCTCAGTTTGTAAATTAATCTTGAATATAAGACTGAAATTTTAAGTTCAGATTCTCAGAATCCATCTAAAAGTCAGACCCAGAGGTGCCTGTCCTCAATCCCAGTGCTCCTGTTTGGTCGAGCTCTTGGATCAGCTCGGTGGGTGTATACAGCATTGAGGATAACAAGGAGAGATCATATCTCAAAAAAGATGGAAGATGAAAGACAAGATGTGAGATTGTCCTCCAACCTCTTTATATGAAGAATATTGTATTGTGCCCTCACAAAAGACACAGGGACATGGATGTATTCATAAAATAAATAATGTATTTTCGTCAGGTTTTTATTTTTGGATAGAAAATATGCTTATAAATTCCATGTCTAATATGGTTTATAGATTCATAATGAGTAGCTAATATACCAACTATAGAAATCTGTGAAATATGATAGTTACAAAATATGCACTGTACAATCACACATTAATGTTGAAAACACTGAAGTTAGATGTTTGTGTTTTAGAAACTGTGAGGGAGGGTTTACATGAAACATGTACTTATTCTTCCACTAAAGGTATTTCACAAGCCAAGACTCATGATGTTGGGAGCTGTGAACCGACAGATCCTGAATTTCTTGTAAACAACTTGTTTTCCCCTGAGCTGAGTGCCTACAGCTGCTCTGAGCACAAGACCCTCATGAGTTCCTGATGGCAGAGGAATGGTTTCTGGTGTGTTCGGCTGGGGCGTGGCTGTCCCTATATAAGCTACCCCTGGACACAATAAAGGGGGCATTCTTGGGGCATTCTGGAATCAAGGATGACCTGTGTCTCTGTCTGTGAGTCTTTGTGTGTTTCAATCTCCAGCCCTTGCCTGGCTCATGAACTGTATGGTAGTGCATAGAGCACAGACGGGTGTTGTGCGCTGCACATATAACCCTGCATTCTAGCAGATGACCAGCAACAGATGACCAAACGTCCTCACTGCTCAGGGTTTTTATATAGAAGCTGTCTAGAACAGAAATAAGAATTCTACAATGATGAGGCAATGACTGGATGTGAAGTCTGTGAGAATGGGGAGCTTACAGTCAGCGCTGTGTTAACATATACAAAGCAAAAGACTCCATCCCCACTTACATGAAGTTTCCTTATAAGATGTAGCACATAACTTTCCCTTTATTAAAACCTTCAATTCTACACTCATTTCCTTTATTTTTTCTTTATAATAGAACCACAAAATAGAAACTTTTAGCTACCCTAGGGCAAAATTTACTTCCTGTTCTTACTTCTGTCATTTTCATTGTTGCAGACTTGACAAGAACTTCCAGAATATACAAGTTCTGTTAGATGTCATACATTAAAAAAAATTTACTTCAATGCATTATTTATTAATAAATAATAAATAAACACATTTTTATTTGCAATGGAATTATTTTCCTTATTACTTTATATGTTTCCTTTCAGTACCAGAAGTTACTTTCCAGTTATTCCTAAATTAATATGCCCTCCAATTTCTCTTCTGACTTACTAATGTAAAAATTCATGATTATAGCTAATCTTTCCCAAGCTACTTTTTAATTACTTAGAAGAAATATTGTGTAACAACAGGTGTATTTTTTATTAAATTGTATCCACAAACATTATGTTGATATACTGTCTAGGATTTCAAATTAATTTTAAATGAACTAATCTAAAGTTTTCTAATTTATATCTCCTTTTAGATTTATACTTATTCATAGATTTCCTATTATTCTTCACAGTTGAGTATTTCTAGATACTGATTCTTCTCCAGATAGCAAAAGTCTTCTCCTATTTTCCTAATTCAAATAAAGGCAGAAAATTAAGAACAAAAAAATCTCAAGTTTTTCTCTCTTTTCTTCTTTGATTTTATTTGTCATCATTATTTCATAAATATATACTATTGGAAAAACATTGGAGCAAGTAGGTGATGCAAGGATTTGGAAAAAACACTGTGTATCCCAAAGCAAGCACTCAAATGATTAGACACAGAGTATTCTTATGGCCTAGTTGGAGGACAGGGGAGATTCTCTTTTTAGAAGGGACAATAATTGCTCAGTTATAAGTGGATATAAGCTGTTAAGTAAAGGATAACAGTGCTACAGTCTACAGACCCAAAGAAACTAAGTAACAAAAATGGCTCAAGAGATTCTCATGAATCTTTCTGGGAAGGGGAGATAGAGTAAACATCACAGATGGATAGGTGGAATAGAGTGGGGGGATGAGAAGAGGAGAGATCAGGTTGGGCAAGAATAGAGGGAGATAATACTGAGAGAGACAACTGGAATTTGAGACCACCTTGAGGATGACCCAGAAACCTATTGTAATGGAAATGCCCAAAAATTTATGAGGGTATACCTTAGCTAAGACTGCTGATAAAATAGAATACAGACCCCAAACAGTCCTTTTTTATTGTAATTTTTTTTAACCAGGAAAGAGTTCTATTCAGGGACTGAAAAACCATTCCGGCCACAAAGCCTTTGACTTACAATTTGACCTACAAGATGTGCTGGAGTAAAGGTGGCACAGAGTTTGTAGAAGTGACCAACCAATGACTGGCCCAGCTTGAGACCGATACTGCACATACAACAGTGAAATGACTCCTAGAGATATTCTGCTCTAGATTGGTGCCTAGCCAAATTGTCATCAGAGAAGTTTCATCCAGCAGCTGAAGAAACAGATGCAGAGATCCACAGCAAAACATTAGGTGTACCTAGGGAAAACCTGTGGAAGGGAGGGAGGAATGAGCCAGGGAGGTTAAGGACACCACAAGAAAACCCACCTAATCAACTAACCTTGACTCACAAGGGCTTACAGGGAGCCTGCATGGGGTTGACCTAGGTCCTCTACATATATATTACAGTTGTTTAGCTTGGTCTACTTGAGGGACTCCTAACTCAGGGCGAAGGGCTCTCTCTGACACTTTTGCCTGTCTTTGGAAACCTTTCCTCCTAATGGATTGCTTTATCAGCCTTAATACAAAAGACAATGCCTAGTCTTGCTGCAACTTGGTGTGCCATGACTAGCTGATATCAATGGGAATCCTACCCTTCTCTGGAGAGAAACCCAGGAGAAGTGGATGGGGGCAGAGAGGAAAGTACAGGGTTGTATGTGAGGAGGGAGGGAAACTGCAGTCAGGATATAAAAAAAACCCAAAATTCCTCTTTGAAAACCAAACAAGAGGAAATAACAATGCAAGAATTCAAAACAGACTGCAGTGAACTAAATGAAATCAAAACGGCCTAAGTGAAAACTCAATTGGTAAAGTCTTGCTGCACCAGCATGAGGGTGAGTTTGATTTCAGCTCCCACATAAAGACTAGAGTGTGGTGGTGTGTACCTGCATTTCTGGCCACACAGAGAAAGAGACAGATGGATCCTTGGACCTCAATGGATTACCAAATTTGCCAAAACTATAAGCTCCAGGTTCAAAGTGAGACCTTTTCTCAAAAAAGAAGAAAGATGTTTAGGTAAATGGTTCAATGGTTATAAATCTTTTGAAATGCAAGCAGGAGGTCTTGAATAGGACTCCTAGACCACATGATTACATACAAAGTCTGGAAGTTTAATAAAAGCATCTGTCAGCCAAGCATTCTGGTAGGCAGATGGGAGGTAGAGAGATGAGATTCTTGAGGCTCCAACATGGGTAACTACATCCATATAAAAACCCGAGAAAGCTTAAAAAGGAATCCTAGACAGAAAAGAACAGAGTTAAGCATGGTTTGGTAGCGTCATTTTCTTGGGTGGGCTCTGTTTATTAAAAGTAAACAGAGGCATGGTTCCTTTAAGAGAGGTTTTCCTGATTTAGTGGTAGCAGAAAAAAAAATGCTATTTTAAAACTGCGACTTTCTGGGTAGTGCAGCCAGAACAAACTCTGACGAGGTTTGACTATGGAGCATTTAAATGAGGTTTGTGAACAGAGTGTCACAACTTACTTAATGGTAAAATAGACTGGCTGTGAGCATGGCTCTCAGAGATAGCAAACAGCTCCGCCATGCTGGACTGGGCAGGGCAAGCAGGCAATGTCATTTTTCCCCTAGCAATGGTTCTGCTTAAGTTCATAAGAAGGGCTTAGCATTTTAAGAAGCAGTCCTGGTCAGAAAAGAATTTCAGATACACAATAGGACAGATTCAGGCATAAAACACCTCTAAATGATATACAGTGTGCTTAAAAAATGTATGTATGATTGGGAGAGAGAAGATAGAGTATAGAGAGTCATAAAAGAAAATAAATGGTTTTGAAATAAATAAGACAAAGTCTTTAATAAAATAATATTAAAAAGTAATAGAGTGAAAACAAATAAGCTGCTGGGCTGTCAGGAGCAAACAAGTGGCCTCCTACAATATAGTTTAGTAAGCTTGCTGTACATATTTGGTAGATGAATACGTAGTTAAATAAATGAATAAATAAGCCAGATTATCTCTCAAATTCAGACGGAGGGTATGCAGAAAAACACGAGCTTTTTCAATAACTTCTACAGGTGTACTATGACATACCAGCTACATTTGCATACATAAATGCATACACACCCATGCACGTAAACAAGCTAATGAATAAAATTGACAGTGATTGAGAAAGATAGCACACTTGACCTCTGGCCTTCACACAAATGTACATATGTATACACATTCATACATGAACTTGTATACTAATGAAAATATGTGCACACACACACAAAAGAAATTAAAAGCATGTTCCTGAAATGAAGAAATCAGGTTTTAATCTTTGAAAGGAAAAATCAAGAAGAGAGAAGAAATTCAAATGAGAGTTGTGTAGCTGGAACAGACTGAGGGGTTAAGCTACTGTTGGCAGTGTTTAGGCTGAGGGAATACCATGGGTTATGTTAATGAATGCGTCTCTATTTAAAGCAATGGGAAGACTCTGTGGGAAAGAAAACAATGGGTGACACTATGCAATTTGCCTTTTAAGAAAACAACTGGCAGCACAGTAGCAAATTGGCAGGAAAAGGCCCAAGGGTAAGGTTAGCTGCTGGGATGAACTAGAATGATTCTTCAATAATTCATGCAATGTCTTGTTACTTTGAAATCCAGTGTTGGAAGGAGAGAGATGGGTGGTTGCAGCTATACAGCAGAAAAAGGGAAGAAGGGAAGATTGACATTTTTCTCACTTGACTTATTGCAGGCCGAAGGAGATGTTACTGATGTGGACATTAGTGAAAATGGACTTCTTCAAGAGTCCATTTATAAGCATCATAAAATGAGTTTTAGATATTATAGTAGTATTAGATATTAGATATTAGATAGTAATTAGATTTAGATATTATATAGTATACATATTTATATATTATATACTACATAGATTTATAAGTATATAGGTTATATGGTAGTATTAGATAATATGTAGTATATAGGTTTTGATAGTATATTGTATTCTGGTACATTACTGGTTTCCATTCATTTACCTATTTGTTTTGGTTTTGTAAGGTCACCACAGGTGGGCAATTTTTTTATACACAAGCATGTATGATGTATATATAATTTATTCACAGCCAATGAGAATGGAATAGAAGCTTGCTGACTGTAGCTTCATGAAAATCTAATATTATCAATGAGCAAATACACAAAGACACAAAAAACAAAATGAGCTAAAAAATAGTAGACAGATATAAGAAACTAGGTTCAAACTGTTTATGTTTTTCTGTTACCCACATGATTGTTTGAATGAGTGTGCCTGCTTCAGTGGAGAGGGTTACTACATGAAAAGAATAGCACAGAACGCCTAAGGAAGCAGACTGTTTCTATAAAACAATCACTTGTTTTCGTAGCCTACATTTTGTCAACTATTATTATATTAGATTCATTGTTATTCTAACTTTTAGTTACTGGCCTATAAAGTTTGACAGACTGGAAAGAAGAGAGATAAGTAGGTTTTGTTTTTATTAACTTGCTTTGCATTGAGAGTCACAATTTGAAGCCTAAGATAGCTAATATAAAGCACAAACTACACCAAAACTCACGACAATCCTTCTACATAGTCTCTCCAATGCTGTATTAAAGCTGTCAACTATCATGTTCAGCTGCAATGATACTAAGAGTACAGGAGAGCTTTCTAAATTAAATATCACAAGAAAAATAATGATAAGTCCCTGAATAGATAGTCAGTAAATCGTTGGATACAAATAAAAATGTAAAAGGAAAGTTGGAGTGAGAAAGGGCTGGGAATGGATTTATTGCTTTATAAAATTTATTGGGTAACTAGGGAATAAAAAAATTTAAAAGAAGACAATACATTATTTTCCAAACAGTTTGAAAGAAATCCAGGAATTCCCATTCTCGATGCCTTTCCATGGTTGTTCCGCAAAAGTTGTTCTCTCCAGTCAATTCATCTCCATATACACACCTGATTCCTCATGATTTCATACATTATCATAATTGGACAAAGCCTTATGATTAAAAATCTTCAAGATATAATGACAATGAAGAGTTCTCACTCTTTTTTCTTCCTGATTTTACTCTTTCCCCCTGCGTAAAAGGCATATTTTCTTGCTTTGTGTGTATTTTGTATTGCCCTCTCTACACCAAGTACACTATTCATTTTATATCCTCAAAAATTGCCTAGAACTTCTGTCAAATCCCAGCTCTTTCATAAAGCTCTCTTCAGCTATTCTGACTCAAGATTTCTCTCTTCCTTTAAGGCCCACAACACTTAACATTTTTATCATGAATCCAGAAAAGTCAATGATATGTGCTGTTCCCACACAGTTCATGAATACTTATCAGCTCTCTCAAGCACATTTTAAACATTCTTTCTCCTATTTTTGCTTTTATATTGCTAAGAGTATTTAACAAAACCTTACCCCAAGGAAGTTTAGTCTACTAAGCTATAAAAAATGTTGATGTAGAAATTTCTCTGCACCAAACTTTCCAAGTTACTCTCATCCCATGATATTACACTTCTAAGAACCATTCTCTGTTTTGTATGTCAAATGTCAAATGTCAAAAAAAAAAAAATTATGGGCTATACAAGTTTGCACTCCCACCAGCAATTGGAGAGAGTTCCCCTTACCCCACATCCTCGCCAGTATTAGTTGTCATCAGTGTTTTTGATGTTGGCTATTATCAATGGTGTAAAATGTTGTCTCAGATTCATTCTGATTTGCATTTACTTGATGACTATGGATGTTGAGTAATTCCTTAAAAGTCTTTCAGCCATTTGAGATTCCTCTGTTAGAGTTCTCTGTTTAAATATGAGCCACACTATTTTTATTGGTTTATTTGTTCTTTTGATATATAGTATCTTGAGTTCTTTGTATATTTTGGAGATCTATCCTCTGTCAGATATGGGTTTGGTGAATATCCTTTCCCATTCTTTAGGCTGCTGTTTTGTCTTGTTTATCCTGTTTTTGGCTTTGCAGAAACTTCTCAGTTTCAGGAGGTCCCATTTATTAATTGTTGCTCTCAGTGTCTGTGCTACTGGAGATATATTTAAGAAGTACTTTCCTTTGTCAAACATGCACAGCCACTTTGGAAATCAGTATGGTGATTTCTCACAAAATTAGGAATAAATCTGCCTCAAAACACAGTAATACTACTCTTACACATATATTCAAAGGATACATAAACCTACCATAAGGACATTTGCTCAACCATATTCATAAGAGCATTATTCATAATAGCCAGAACCTGGAAACAACCTAGACGAACTTCACCTGAAGAATGGATAATGAAAATGTTTCATCATAACTAGATAATTGCTCACAGACAGTTAACAATCCAGGACACAATATTGAACAGCACCTCTTGCTTATTCAGCTTCAAGCAACAAAACATCTCAACATTCTGGATTCCAGAATTTTAAACCAATGCTCCATGTTCTACATATAATTATTTATTTCCTCTTTGAGTTCCCTTGTCCTGTTTGACTCATGCTAAACTTAAACATAACCATCCCCAAATGGTGCTGCATCTTCCTATGTCTTTATCTTGTGTATACGTTAATGTTCTGCTTGGTTAAGTGAGTGGAACTCATTGAGGTAACGAAGATGGTCTGACAATATCAAGATAGTTCTCCATTCAAATAAGAAATCAAATATTTTAGATATCATGACACTCAAAGTTACAGAGATAGACCATGAATGTCTGGATAGTGTTTTTCACATTGGACTCCACCATTCAATAACAAATAATAAAACTGAAATACAATAGATTTGGGTTATGCTTGTGAGGACTAGTTATCTTACTTAATGGAAGAAGGTACATCAGGCTGTATGATAGATTGCTTAAAATGAGACTAACAAAAGTATAGAGCCTTTATTTTAAAATTAAAGAAAATGCTAGAGCCGGGCGGTGGTGGCTCACGCCTTTAATCCCAGCACTCGGGAGGCAGAGGCAGGCAGATCTCTGTGAGTTCGAGACCAGCCTGGTCTACAAGAGCTAGTTCCAGGACAGGCTCCAAAACCACAGAGAAACCCTGTCTCGAAAAACCAAAACCAAAAAAAAAAAAAAAAGAAAGAAAGAAAATGCTAGAGATGCAGCTCAATGGTAGAGCACTGAGGTAGAATGTTTGAGACCTAATATCAATTTTCATAACAGTGAAGGAAATAAGAAAAAAATAGTGACAGAAGAGAAAAGGGTGGTGTGGAGGCAAAGGATAAGGAATGCATTAACTTGCAATATAAATATTATGCTGTGTGTAAGAAAATAATATAAAATAAAATATTTATTTCTGTCTTATTTTCTTAGGGTGGGGTTTCTCTCAAACTGTAGCTAAGCTAGCACTCAACAAGCCAAATATCATCCATCTCTACCATTCACAGTATTAAGCCTAACTTAGCCACACACAAAATCTTATATGAATGCTAGAGATTCAAGCTGAGGTCATGTTGCTGTGCAAACAGCATTCTCACCATTGGAACCAAGTTCCAGATCAGAGAGTCCTTTGTTTTGTTTTGAAACCATTTTTAAAGATGAGACATTATATTTTTTGAACAAAGTTACTTTTTATGTCTGAAAATGATGACTTTGAAATACCTATTTCTTTTTATTGTAAAAACATGTATGATAAGCTTGCCATCGTATTATAATTTGCAAACTAGAGACATTGGTTATTACTGTTGTTATTCGAATACAGTTACTTATGTCAGGAATGGATTTGAGAATGTTCACAGGAATTACCATTGTTTGAAAACACACACTTAGACTGGCAGAGTGTAGTCAATTATAGTTACCTTTTATTCCATGACATCTAATAAACATAATGCTTTATGTTCTGCATTATACATTTGTCTATGGTCTAAATACTTCACAGTTTGTTTATTTTACTATAAAATCATATACCTGAGAGTAAAATTAAAAATATTTTATTTTCTACTATTAAAAGCATTTAAAATTAAGTTTCAAATTCCAAATTAATCATTAGAACTTCAGGACTAATGTGCACAATATAGATATTTAATTTTACGTGTATACATGTGTTCCTATGCTAAACATATATATATATAATGTAAATATTTTCTTATTTCAGTCTGTTATAACTTGAATGTGCAGCATAAATCTGTTTTTATTGGGTTAGAAGATGCTGAAGGGTGTAATAAATGAAGGCTTATGAAGCCTGAATTATTGAACATGCAGCTGTGTGGCTTTTGATATGGGTGAATAGTATATGGTTATATTTCATTACTACAAAACACTGTTTCCAGAAGGAGGCCGTCTTCACCATGTGGGCAATTCTAGGACATCTGGCTTGGCATATGTGTCTATACAGAAGCCAGAACATGTGAGAGGATTCCTTCCCAGATACTTCTGATCAAGTGGAAGCGTTTCATTAGGTGGTGAGCAAGAACTGATTTTATGAGTTCCTCATGAGCACCAAGGCCTACTGATACTTGGACATCTAGCTGCTTATAATGGGTCCCTTGGTAGTGAACAAAATTGTGCCTCATACATACAAAGTGCTCTATAACTCTCTGCAAATGGTTGAATGTGAAGATATATAAACCATGATCTCGGGCCCACTCCCTGTCAAAACTTAGTTACAGTAAATGAATCTGTTTTCAGATGTTGTGATGATAAGAACACTTCTGCAATGTTGTCTATCTGCTTGGAAAAATGAAGGCCGAAACAGAGAGATATTCGAATACCTGAGGAGGAGGGAATTACTATAGGGCATAGAATGGAAAACTACTGAAATAATGATTGTAGATAATTTCTTTGCAACGTATATTACCAAATACAGCAATTTGTAGTAACCTGATGAAGAATTTGCTGTTTTCAAAAGTAACTTTTAACATAAGATAGTTCATGCTGACTCCTAAATCCAGTGTGTTTCTTTTCCTTTTCTGAGTCAAGAGCAATTCTCATGGGTGTAAGTCAGGAACAGGCAGAGGTCTAAGGGATAAGGAGATGCGAAGCCACATCTTCATCACTATATCATATTTGGCTTCAGGAATATTTCTTCCATTCAATTGTCCTAGAACCCTTAACCCTAAGGGTCATTTTCTTCTTGATTTCCTTTTGCTTTGATGTGTTTATTTACATTCTTATAATAAGTGATTCATAGACACACATGAGAATGAAACTATATTCAAAAACTTTAAAGTCCAAAATGCTAAACAAAATTAACTCAGGCTATTTTTGGTATCATGACTCACAAATGAATAAGTTAAGTTTTGGAAAGGCTTAAGGTCATCAAGTCACTGAATATCCAATGCTAGAAAAAACAAATATATATTCAGCTACAAAATATATGTGCTTATTCTTGGAGCATATGCATTCATATATACAGAAAATATTGGCCTGAATTGCAAAACATATGCCAAGTCAACTCCTTCCACTTCTAACTCACTTCAAAAAACTGCCAGTTTTGCTCTCAAGGTCTCTGTTCTTACCTTCCAGTTCATGCATCTGCAGATGAGATCTCAAGACAATGATCACATCTTCCACAGTGATTTTGAGCATATTATATTCTCAGTTTTAAACCTGATTGTTACAAATGACCCAATATAAATTCAACATCATCTTTTCTACAAGAATACAAAAGATGACTGCTGACCAACATTCCCATTTCTATTCACAATACCCTCTCCTCTGTTGGACTGGATTTCTCATACTGTGTAAGTGTCCAGAACCCAGAAATTGAGGAATTCTTAGCTTTATTTAAAAGAAGTGAACTTAGGTATTACCTCATTTCTATTCTTTATTCACACACACACACGCGCAACACACACACACACACAGAATAGACGTTACAACTTATAATATTTTAGTTCCTTCTTTTCAAATAGCTTTCCACACTCTAAAGAGAGGAACCAGTTTGTTTTATTCTTGGTTTGCATCTAGCAACTTGAAGAGTACCAGCCTTTGTTGATTCTCATTAACATTTACTGAATGAAAAAAACTCAGGTGAGTTGGCTGTGCATATTCACGGCAGACTCCTCCTGGTGCTATTGTTCATATCATTTTCACACACAGCTTGCAAGAGGAATGTAAAGCTAAAGAAAATAAATTAACGAAGTACATCCCCAGATCTGGGAAAGCGTGTACCATCTGCTCTGATAGGGCTGTCTCCATACTGCAACTTCCATTTATATACTCATCCAATTAATTGCATGACAAGGTGGGTAAATGGAAATAGCCAGCTGTCTCATAACTTTGCAGTCTCTTGGCACTGACATTCAAAAATAAGTCATAGTCATTCCGCTTTTATCCATAAACAGTTTTAAAAGTAATTTTTAATTAGTTTGTTAATTGTGGATCTTTAATTCTATTCAGTTTTCTATAGCACATATGGAGGTTTTTTCATACTATGAACATCAACCTCTATTAGTAAATTAGAATTTAAATTCATTTTTATACTTAAGGAAAATTACAGTCAAATTTTTGAGAGTGCTTGAAATTTTGCCAAAAAAATTTATGCAGGATTGGGCTTATTGTTACCAGAATGCCTTAATGTTTTCTCCTGTATGAATTATAGAGTATTTTCTTTTGGCATCAGAATGCACTTTTTGCTGATAAATGTGCATATATTTGTTTGGTTAAAGTATTAACAGTAATTTTTAACAGGTAAAGCAATGGTTGCTTTTCAAAAATTACTCAGAATTAGTTGTTGAAATAGATATTCAATAACAAACTTCACAGGTCAGTATAGTTTTTGAGATTGTATTCATAGAATTTCCTAGTTCTGATTAAAATACATTCTTTACCTTTATTGATATGAAGGCTAACTATTGATTTTACCTAGATCTACACTGGTAAAACAGTGGGAATGTAATGTTCACTCCTCTTAGTCTATTAAGACATGATTATATACCCCCCAAAGGATTAATCCAGTAAACTGAGCATGGCAGTGAGAATATATATGACAGATTGCTCATTACATGACTTTTTCTTCCATGTAGAAGACAGATGGATTTTCAAGACCATTTATGTATTTAAGTGCACCCTAAATCCCCTACAGCTACATATAGTTAAGGAATAAGACATTGCACAAACACATTGCCAGACTTAGTAGTATACACTCTTAATCACAACATACAAGATGCAAAGGCATAGGACTGAGAGGTAGGGGTCTACTTGGCTCCAAGATTATATGGGTTTGTGTGAGAGCCTATGAAAAATAATTCAGTGTGAACTAACAGAAAGAAAGCAAAAGAAACAAGAATGTCACCGAACCCTTAAAACATGTTAACCATGATAAAAAGTTCCTCATTTCCATTAAGGCATCTTACAATGTATATAACTTCGAATAGTTTGGTCTACACAAAAAGTTTTATTAATGGTACAGTTTATATCTTTTCCCAATAATATTGAGATTTAGTAGATGTGATGTCACTTGCATTATCCTTTTCAAACCTGGAAGTCATTTCGGTAAAACAGTATGATCCTTGTGACCTAATGCATCAATCTCACCACATGGACATAAATGTTTTAGCTACCTCTCAATCAGTATCCAGATTAATGAGGGAAAGAATAATCCAGTGCTAGTACTATCTTTTAGCATAAACTCAGAAGTGCTTCCAGTTAATTCCCTTTGGTTTTGGAGATTACTAATAAACAAAACCTGGTCATAATTGGTCAAAACCTTTCAACGTTTCTGTATGTGTTCTCATTTATTCTATGCACACAGTAATTATCATCACTCAGTGGTTTATTAATACTAACCCCCTTCTTTTCATTTTTATTAGGTCTGATTAGCTCTTAAACTAGAAAACTCAGTGTACATAGACACTCAGGTGTTGGACAAATGTGATGACGTTAAATATAAACAGCTATCTTCAAACTATAATTTTCATGGAAAGATTTTGAAGAACACATGTGCACAGGATAACATGAGACATGTAGATATTTTCAGTCCCAGTATCCCTAAACTATCTTCTATGTTCATCTGTTATTTTTCTAATGAGTCAGCTCTCTGTCCTCCTGAGTCTATCTCTTAGCTAGCTTTTAAAATGTCTTCCTGTATTTTGTTACATAATTAAACATGTCCTCATGTACTTTGTTACATAATTCCTAAGGCAAATACAGGGAAAAGTTGTGCAAAGCATTTCCCCTACTTATTCGTTCTTCTAATAAATTTATGTTAAAATAAAAGAAAAATTTAAAAAAAAAGAAATGAAAAACTTCAAATATTTGGGGAAATGAAACTCCTCGAAGAAGAAAAAACATGATTTTATTCATAGATTTCTGTATATTAAGCCTGGTTTTAGTATTCTTAGACTCATTTAAAAGCAAATTTTACTGATGCCTTTGAAATTATGTTAAAGCTACTAATGGAATAATGCATTTTCCCTGTGTGAGTAATAATGCCGTGTAGAAATTTTGATACATTTCCCACAAGAGTCCCATTTGTTCAGTGCTAGCTGTTTAAGCCTCATCCCATTTAGGACAATAAATCACTGCCTTTTAGAATAAAATTATCTTCTTGAATATGTTCGCTGATACAGCATTTGTGACAGGATTCTACTGTGTAGGGACGGATTATGAATGAAATGTTCATCACCTTTGATGGTGGGGAAACAATTATAAATATGTCTCATCATAGTATGAATATTGCCTGGTCTTGACTTCATCACTCCCAGGATATAAGAAAGCAGAACACCAACACAGCAGGTATCCAGATGGAAAAGGCCATAGCGAAGTGCTGATTCAACTGCCCCCTGGAGACTTCCCATGATTTCCCTGTCTCTAACGCTTTAAAGTAGAAAACAAAGAAGTTCATCTATCTTCTGTTTCTTTAACTTATGTTTTGCATGTTGCATCCCGTTTCTCCCAGTGTCTGTTCTCCCTGGAAAAGCTGTCCTTTACAATGCTCTCACGGATGCCTACATGAAACTCCCACCCTCACAAACTCATACTGGAAGGAAGTCTTTTCTTTCACAATATGTTCAGCCTTTTGCCTCTCACAATATGTTCAGCCATCTCCCTCAAAGTTCATTGCTTCTTTCCTTTTTATGTTCATTCAAACACAGTTTATATATAGTATTGATGTATCAATAAATTCCTCCAATAGCAGCTATGACAGGGAGATGCCATGGTCAAGCAGAGCTCCACCTGTGAGCATTGCTGTTCAGCTACGTTCAGTGTTTGTTAGTTGTAGTCAATGTTTTATTGAATACCATATTTACATGCACATTTTAGCTTATGTACTAAGGACAGATAACTGCTTCCCCAATGTCAAGATTCTCTTTCATTTTTTGATAGGTCTGTATATTACCTAAACACATGGAACTCTGGAGTTGCATTTATGATTCTTATCTTCTTATAATTAGACAGATATTATGAGGGTTCTGCTCAAAGGCATGAAAGTTGAAGCTGTGTACACAGTTTCTAAGATACAAGTTAAGGGTTTGTGGAGCAGGCAGCATGCCTGCCCTTTGAAGATAACTTTGTGTTAAATGAATTGATTTTGTAATTTATTACTGAATATAGAATTATATTTACAGGATTAACTATTTAATTATTAAATTGGAATTTTATGTGAAATTTCTAGTGAAATTTTAGTAACCATGTGTGTAATATCGTTTCATTTAATTCGTGAAAACTAAAAACATATACATGTTATTCAAATGAAAAACCACATGTCTATTTGCAAAAAAAAACAAAGACCTTCATAATGTAGCATTTCCTCTCTTTCAGCTGGCTTTCTAAGAGCCACGGGTGAACACAAAAACATAAAGTAAGTGTATAGTAAAGGTGATATGAACGATTCTTCACCCTTAATGACTGGACTAGTGCAGTCCTTAGCCATTCTGAATCGACACCCTGTGCTCTGATTGCTCACCAGTCTTGGTTGGCTCTGGTTTCTTTGGTTCAACTTTTTTGGAGAAACCTCCTCTGAAAATATGGATCACTATCTTTTGATCTGCTGTTGCCTTGAGCCTACTTCCTTCTCTCTGTCCAAGGTAAGATCCTTGAACTTGATAAGTCCCAACTCATTCTAAGATTTCTTTCTTGATAACTTTGTAGCATATTCCCCTCCTCTCTTTACCTACCCACAACAACTGCCTAGATAATTTTATATTTCAATCCCCCAAAGCCTGAGAACTGAATATCCACTGACTGTAAAATCATAGCAGCTGGGAGTCTCTATCTTTGAGGAAATTGTCCTGTAGTGACTTTATTAGGCACTTTCAAGATGATCAACTATGTGGAAGTGGGAGGAGGCAGGAACTATTAATCTCTCCTCAGGGTCTCCATGGTGATTGTAAAAAGCAAAGTTTATCCTGAAAATAGATGCAATAGGTTGAGCATATACAGCCCACAAGAGGCATTGCAACTGTCACATGTCCACTTTTCAAGACAGCAGCTTATACCTGCTACAAGGAAGACTTAGTTTCTTAAATTCATTTTTTTTTCCTATGTAGAATAAACCAGCCACAGTGCCATATAACTTCTTCCCTGTACTGTAACCTTCTTTTCCAGACAATGTCAGTTTATGGTCTCTTTTTGTGTCTTTGAAACAGACTTTTTAGAGAGTACAACATGTTAAATATTCATCAATTCTTTTGAGTTATAGGAATTAAAAAACAGCATCTTTAAAGCTGTTTTATACTTTGTAACTCAGCCTGGAAGTTTCTCCAAAAAAAAAATTAGAAATAGAAATGCCATATGACCATTCCATGGCACATGCTCAATAAGATTATACCCTACTAGAAAGACACCTGCACATCCAAACATCCCAGAGAATCTAGACAACAATGAGGACCCTAAGATAGACATACATAGATCTAATCTACATGGGAAGTAGAAAAAGATAAGATCTCCTGAGTAAACTGGGAGCATGGGGACTTTAGGAGAGGGTTGAAGGGGAGGGGAGAAGCAGGAAGGGGAACAGAGAAAAATGTAGAGCTCAATAAAAAAATCAATAAAAAAACCAAACATCTAAAATATTAAATCAGCTTAGATGCCTATCAATAGATAAATTGAACAAAGATGCAATAATATAGATAATGGAATATTATTAAGCTGTAAAGAATAAAATCATGAAATTTTTAGGTAATTTTCGGGATGGATCTGGAAAGAATGTACTAAGTGTGTTGACAGGTGAAGAAACAAAAAGGCCATTTGTTCCCTCTTATATATGCAGTTTCTAGTTTATTTTTATTCTTTTTCTTTCCCTTCTTTTTCTTTGTCTTTTTAACTTGGAATAAAAGTAAAAGCTATAAAACTAGAAAGGGACTTTGTCTGGGGTACATTGTAATGAAGGATGGGTCTAAGATATGTAAAATGAAAATAGGTGGGATCTGTGGTAAGAAACGTTAAATCTGGCCTGAGCCTACGAGTATGCGAGAAACCGATAGATAATGCGAAGTGCTCACCCAAAGGAAGTGGATGGAAAAACCCATTTGGAGGCCAATTAGCTCAAAATTCAACTTTCAAAAGTAGTGGAAGGACAGTAAAGCACATGGGAAATGAAAGACTAGATTAATATTGAAGGTTAAAACAGTTAACAGGGATCAAGTTGTGGGCTGAGGTAACAGAAGAGATAGTGAGAAGTCAATCAAAACCGAATAAGTATGAGAAAGAGTCATGGAAACCCAACTTGTTGGTAAACTAATTTCAAATAGAATTAGAAAATGAGTTCCACCAGGATTGGCCTGCATGGTCGACAGTGTTGCCCCTGACTGTGTAAGTCAATAAATGAAAACTTCACTGTAAGGCATGGGACTTTAAAAACTGCTCAGAAGTCTCCAAAGCCGTAGGTTCTTGGCATTGCCATTGTTGTTCACCATACTAACATGGTAGGACTACTATTGCTGCAGCTAAGCACCCCTTAACTGATTGACACAAAGGACACAACTTCAATCAGATAACAAAGCCTTTTCTCCCCACGGACTAGCTTCCATCATGCTAGAGGTTGTTATTCAGACTCAGACTGCTAGGGAAGACAACACATCATTGGAGACACCCATAGATGGAGTTTTCATGATACCATACCAACCTGCCAGATAAGATGTTCTTACTGGTGCAATAGTGACAGGGCTGTTATATACTCCACGGGAGGGAATCATCTCTTGAATGACAGTCATGGTCATATATCCAGGGGTAAGCATGTCATAGGTCACATGGTAGATCCTGCTGCTGCTGCTCTGCTGACCAGTGCCTTCTAAATATTTATGTTTACAGTTAGATACCAGAGCTTCTCTCCACCTTAGTCAGAGAAGGTTCTTTATTTCACTGGAAATGGTCAACAGAGAGATATGTAATTGACCAAAGTGCTGAAGATAAGATTACAAGTGCTTATTCCTAACAGAGCATCCATATAAACTTCCCCTCCCCAAGCTCTGGAAGCATCACTTAAGAAGAGATTAAAAGAACATGTAAGAGCAGAAGTAGGACAATCAAATACTGTCTTCTTTTGAACATAACATGGCTATCACATTTCATAAATTTACAGCAGCCATGATTATCTGTGTTGTGGAAAATTTTGTTAAGGTGTATTACATCTGTTTATGCTGTTGGACATTTGTTTAATGATGAAAAGGTGTGTTGCTTTGTTTATGCTGCATTTGTTTAACTCTGTGAAGCTGTGGTGTTAGCTTTGCCTGTCTAAAATACCTGATGGTCTAATAAAGAGTTAATGGCCAATAGTCCGGAGAAAGGATAGAAAGGACTGGCAGGAAGAGAGTATAAACAGAAGAAGAAACAAGGAGAAGGGAGGAACAAGAAAAGAAGGACATCAAGGTACAGCCACACAGTCAGACACATAGTAAGAGCAAAAAGTAAGATATACAGAAGTAAGAAGAGGAAAAATTCCAGAGGCAAAAGGAAGACTGGAAAATTTAAGAAGAGCTGGCTAGAAACTAGTCAAGCTAAGGCCAGGCATTTGTAATTTAGAAATCATTAACCTCCATGTATTTATTTGGGAGCTGGGCGGCAGGCCTCTAAAGAGTAAAAAGAATGGAGTTAAAGCAATCAAATACATACCTGCAAAAGATCACACCGTACCAAGGCACATAAAATTCTGACATAAATGATCTCCACACTACACCCTTTCCTGAAGAGTTATTTGAGTTGATATCTTCTGGGAGAAGGAGAATAGCCTTTGTTTGAAGATGTAGCAAAAGTTCCTGTTCTCCAATAATCGACCCAATTCCCATGCATATATGAGCATCATACACTATACTTCCTGGGTTATAAAGAAAAGTCTTCAGTCTGGGAGAATGATGTGTTGAAGGGATGTGGAGGGAATTAGAATCATATTTAATCATGAAATTCTCAACAATTGTGGACTGACAGTGGTTTTTCTTCATTTAATTTTAGTTATAAGAAATAGGAGCCGGGCGGTGGTGGCGCACGCCTTTAATCCCAGCACTTGGGAGGCAGAGGCAGGCGGATCTCTGTGAGTTCGAGACCAGCCTGGTCTACAAGAGCTAGTTCCAGGACAGGCTCCAAAACCACAGAGAAACCCTGTCTCGAAAAACCAAAAAAAAAAAAAAAAAAAAAAAAAGAAATAGGATACATCACTCATTATAGCCAATTTGATGTACAGTTTCACCATGATAGTTGCACGTGCATATTACAGAATAATTATGTCATCAATTTTATTTTGAATTTTATGATGTATTGTGTATGTATTACACGTGTTTGCAAGTGAACCTACGTGAGTGACTATGCATGTACATGTGGAGACCAGGAGTCAGTGTCAGGTCTCTTTTTCTATTATTTCCTAACTTATTTTTTGAGACAGGTCATTCACTTCACAGGTACTTTTACATACATATCCTGTGTGTAGCTGAGGTTATAGGTATTTGTGAGTCATCTAATGGTGTTTTCTGGACACTGAATTCTGGTCCTCTGCAAAAGAATTGTGTGCTCTTGACAATTTATCCATTGCTTCAGCACAGGTTTGCCCATTTATCATCAATAGAAATTTCATATCTAAAACACATATTTTTCAAAGACTAACAATTTTGAAGTTAGTGTAGGCTAATGATAACTATAATCTTAAAACCCATTTGATATTAACTTTCAAAGATTAATACTTTAATAAATAATGTTATAATTTGTATGAACCGTAAATAAAATAATGTATTTCCTTATATCTTCAGTTATTTTCAGATAATGTGTCACCGTATGATTATTATATTTCCCAAGTTTATTATAAATACAATATTTTGAAGCCTTTCCAAACCAGAAGATAAGCATTGTTTGATAACTTAGAATTGTGACTTCATTATATTGCTGCATTACTGTGTATTGTTATTAAATATTAAATGATCAATTAAAGGAAAGTGCTAAACTCAAGATACATCAAGATATAAACCAGGAAAGTTTTCAGAATTCATTTGCCAATTTATAATGTATGCATACATCTAAAATGAATAGAAATTAGCTCATTACCTGTGCCCCAAACTCTTGCTATAGCATGAGCTAAGAAATTCCCCAGCTTCTCAGTTTCAGTTCTTTGGTTTTCCAGAGACATTTATTAAATCTGAAACTAAATGAGGCTTCTAAAGTAACACCAGAGTGGTAAATGGTTTAAATGTACAACACGTTAAAATATTTGGTAGGGTTGTCCCAGATGTTCTATGTACTTCCTTTACAAAGCTGCGCATAGTTATCAAGAAGGATGAGATTATCATCAACCAGGTGTCATGCCTCTGTCCCGTGTGCTGCCGAGATGCTCTTTGGGAAAAGCATTTTCATTATTTTTTCTTTCTTCTTTTTGTTATATGAAGGGATAGGATGTGTCACAAGCATAAACAATGCTTAAAAATATGTAAAAATAGAAAAGATAGCTTCCAGGTATATCTTTTTCAGAGTGACCAAATTTCATACTTTCTCTTGGAAACCAATGGTAAGAATCACTTGTTCTGTCTAGGTTAAACTGTTCAGATTTAAGCTTGGCCTCCATAAAAACAGGTGACATTTTGTCATAGACTGATTGTTTCCCCCTCTTCTTGCTGCCTCATATGTAGATGTTATGAAGGAAAATCAGATGATTTGTTCTAGATGGGTTATTTGTAAATATTCACTCAAAGTAATAAGCAGAAATACATACCAGTGCTAACCATGGGGTAAGTAGCACAATGGTATAATTATTCAGTTGCCTTTCCTATTTTTTATTTTCTGCATGTCATTCTGGTGTTCTAGAATGACAGAGAAGTACAGGAGCTAAGATGTGAAGAATCTAACTTTGTGCTTTTCTTTGCTGAGAACTGACATTTTATTTATTCACTGAAAAGAACTTTTGATGCTAAATTGCTAAAATGGGGTTCTTAGGTTAGGCTAAAGGCCTTACATCTAATTTTAGAGGTACAGAAATCACATTAAGTAAATTTAATTGGGATGCTGTCTGGTCCAGTATGGGTGTCTAACTTTGTAATGGCATGATAATAGATAGACTTCATTCAGGTAAGCAATTCACAGAGTATCTCTAATAAGATGATTGAACAAAGAATTCCAAATTATTGATGCATTATTGTGCTTATAGATCAGATCCAGCTAACTCAGGATGTTCTATGTTTATTTGCTGCCATTGTTTAGTTTGGTCTAATTCTACATGCTATTTTTTAAATGTTCTACAATTCTAATTTCCAAATGTATTCCTCCTCTTTTATTCCTATATTATGAGTGTTCATACAAATGATCATTTCTGACCTAAAATTATTCCTCCTTTTTTGTCTTGCTATGATATAATTCAGACACAATACCTATTCCAGTTCCTACCTTCTCACCCTGTCTGATCTACTGTAATAGATTCCAAATGTGTCAACCTGTTCCAACTCCAGTTGTTGCCAGGATGCACATTTCTCTCTATTTTGCTCACATATTATCATCTCATTTCCATGAATGAAACACAGCTATCCTATCTCAAAAGCCCATTCTCCATCTGTCAACAATTCATTGTTAGTTGATGTAGATATTATGCATCCTGTCTAAGTTTATCAGAGCTCAGGCATATCTACAGCTTGCCACAATACCCGCCATGTCTTATGTCTCCATCATATGGCTTCTCCCATTGGCTAGGGATGTTTTTCATCTCCAGTCTTGTAAAATGTTTCAGCATAGAGAAAATCAGAAGCCCTTTCTCAACAAGACATCCCCCAATCCATTCTCATTATGTGCCACATAGAATAATAGCTCTAAAATGCTGCCCAAATGCTTATCTCTAAACATCAGAATGTTTTGGTTTACACACAAATAAAGAAGAACATGAATGAGATGGAACTGTAGAAGCTGATTAGATGGGCATGAGATGACAAGGCTCTGCTGGATTATGCAGTGAGGAAACTTCAATGACAAGGCCTTAATGATCAAATCAGGAAACACTCATAGAGATGGCAGTGTGGAAAGACAGGGGCAATGTAGAGAATGAGGCCATAGGCAAACCACAGTAAATACGTGATCTCTTAAAGGACAAACACGTCATCTCCCCAGAGCCTACACAAGCTCACTGCATCACTACTGTTAGACACATTTCAGAGTTCTGCCTCAGAAAAGTAAAAGGCAATGAGTGTGCGTGTGTGTGTGTGTGTGTGTGTGTGCGAGCGAGCACACATGAGCACATGCTCCCATGTATGAACAACTACTTTTTTTTGTTTTTGGTAATTGTTCACTGAAGGAAAGGGAGACAGTTTCATGGAAAAGCTAACATATTTCTGTTAAAATTATAAAAGCATATACATAAATGAGACATTGTGCCAGTCACTTTTTTAGGTACTATTAATTGTCCTCTGTTTCCTTTGCCAGCCCAATTAAGGAGTTATCATTGTGTTCACTTTACAAATAAAATGCATATGACTTACAAAACTTCCATTGTTTCTCAACTTCAAAATCATGTGGTAGAGCTAACGATGGGGCTATGTAGGAGACATAAAGCAGAAGTTTCCCTAAATTGTTCTTACTCTAAATGTGAGACTCTTCCATGCATTCCATTCTGCTTCCTAGAGTTAATCCAGATTTTCTGCCTACAGGTTCTTGCTCAGCCCTCTGAAACACAGAGCTGAGCTGAATCCAATGATCTGCTCATGATCACACAGCTGGTTGATCTGAATCCAAGGACCAGGCTCTTTCCAGTGTTCTCAGCTTCCAATGTGCAGGACCAATATCTAAAATCCTGACTTGATATCTATAGCACAGCTGCCTGATTTTGGCAGAACTACACAGAGAATTAGAAAGTGGTGGGTCTGCTTCATGTCATCTTGATTGAAAAGGGTTGAAAGAAATATTGTTGGCAGAAATTCCTCATTTCTCCATTATAAAGCAAAAGCTGGTCTTTAAATTATTGTGAAGGCAGGTAAACTAATTTAATGGTTGCTGGGTTTTCTTTTTTATACTACCTGTGAAACATTTAGTTCAACTGCTAAAATATTTAGGGAGTGTGCAATCCCCTGCCCTTCCATTGGGTATGTTTCACATATATCAGAAGATCTTGTCTGTCTTTTTTTGTGGCCATTGTTTTCTTCTCAATACTACCTGCTTTCTGAAGGGAAGGAGGTACCTACAGTTAAATTAGAAATTTAATAATATAACAATGATGTTAAAGACAGAATACTTATCTACTATCCCACTCCTGCTTGTCAGTCTTCAACTAAATTCCATTCAGCTTTTTAATATATAAGTCAGCACATCAAGCTCATTAAAAACTGTTTACAGAGAAAACATTTCATAAGCTCCAACTAGCAAAAAATGTTAACAGCATTAATAAAAAAAGGTCTAACACTGAGGATATCTTAACTTTTAAAATCCTTGTAATACCCATACTGAGCATGAGAGTATTCTGAAAAAGAAATCTCAGAGCTGTAAATAAGGTAGTACTTTTTAAAGATGTCACCATTAAAAATTGGTATTGTAAATGTCAATAGCCATTTGGTTCCCCTCTTCACTTCCAACAAGACATTAAATTATCTTGATAATGCTTACCTTGTGTAGTAATGAGGCTGCTTGTTGGTTCCTGGCTATTCAGCCCCAAAATAATCACATAGAAACCATATTATTTGCAATACTGTTTGGCCAATAGCTTAAGCGTATTTCTGGCTAACTCATATCTTAAATTAACCCATCTCCATTAATCTGTGTATCACCATGATGCTGTGGCTTACCAGGTAAAGTTCCAGTGTCTGTCTTCTGTGGGGCTACAAGGTATCTCTCCGACTCCACCCTTTTTTCCTCCCAGCATTCAGTTTAGTTTCCCCTACCTAGTTCTGCTCCCCTATAGCTCTGCTATAGGTTCAAAGCAGTTCTTTTATTAATCAATGTTATTCATAGCATACAGAGGGGAATCCCACATCAACCTTGAGAATGACCCTGGATTTCTACAGAATATACACAAATATGTAATCAAAACTAATACACAGTGACTTCATGAGACATCCAAACATATGAGTCAATGAACAACACTAAGTTTTAGCTGTTCTATTATTGTGTGTGTGTGTTTGTGTGTGTGTGTGCGTGTGTGTGTGTGTGTAGCTTAGAGGGACTTGGTTCTCACTTTGAGGAATATTGTATTTAACTAAGTTTGTCAAGATGGGTGGCAGATACTTTAACTGTTGAGGGATCATGTCAGCACAACACTGAAATTCCTTGAGAAACATGTTGTGCTTTGTGACATATTGAGTGGTGTAGGAAGCCACAGTTCTTTGGTTAAAAACGTTCTTACCACTAGCACACAAAGCAAAACACCAGTTTGTGTTTAGATGGTTATAAATTATTTATAAAACACTAGTTGACTCTTACCATGCTAGTAGGAGACCACAGGAGCATGCTCCTGGCTGGGCTGCTCTTTAATAAGTAACAATAAAGAATGAGCCAGAGCAAAAGCATTGAAATATAAACATTTAAGAGCACACACAAGCAGTCCTTGTTTATATCTGGAACATATTTATGTTATAGACTTAAAAAAATAAAAAAAGAATCAAGCTTCTTCTCCATCCGCTCTTTCTAATACTATTCAAACACAAAAATAAAATACATTAGTCACTCACACCTTTGTATCCTTCAGAAATATAGTCTCACAAGATCCATTATCAAACACCAAGGAGTATGTGAAGGAAAATGGGAAAGTCATATTAGAATTTGTTCTAACACATTTGTATCCTTATTAATAAAACGCAAGGAAATAATCTCTAGGGATTGATATACCATGGAAAGATTTATCAGTTGTCATGAAATCTAAGCCGATGGTTGCCCTGTAGTGAGGCTAAACTTGTGAAGCTTTGTAGTGGCAGAGCATTTTGGCATTTTCCAGTCTTCTTAGGGAAGCAGTATCATTCACCTTCTCTTCTTTTAAATAAGAAAATAAGATAATAAATAAAATCACTCATACATGTCTCAACATTTAGTGAGCTATTAAACTGAAGTTTTAACCAAGCCAGACTGGATCCTAAAGTTATGATTTTACCTGTTTCTGAAGGGTTATAGCAGACATTAAAAAAATAATAGAATGAAATAAAATCCATGAGGTGGATATTAGTTTTCATGCTCTGATTTTTATGAAGATTCACATAAATGCTGTGACAGAACTTTGCATTAAACTCTAATAATGTCTTTAAACTTACATCTATATATATATATGTGTAGATAGTGAGGGAGACAGTTGAGTTTCAAATCCTATGTAGTATTTGGTCAGTTTCAGTAATTGTTGCCTCAAAATTGCATTTGTTTCAGCTCTGCCCACTTCCCACCTCTGTGTTTGCTGAAGCAATTCTCAAACATCTAATTATACTTGGGGATGTAGTTCTCTGGCAGTTTCTTCAGAGATCTACATGCGAGGTTTCTAGAAATAAGAGTAAAGTTTGGTTGAATCTGGAGGCAGGAGAAGACATCGGAAGAATGGGGGAGGTTTGGAGAGCAGAAAGTGCTTGGCAAAGTTGAAAATAGCTGTGGGCAAGTGAGTTTGATGGAGACTCTGTGGGAAGAGGCAACTTGAACTTTTGCCTAAAGTCGGGCTTTGTGATGAGGCACAGCGGTAATGTGCTAATTACAGGGTACCTCTTCTGTGAAGGCACTTGGCTTCAAAAGAGTGTTAACCTCCAGCTCTCATAAACACTTGCTGTCAGTGGTGATGTTCCCACTAAAGATCATTTTCAGTGTGTGCTGGGGAGTTCAGATGTATGTGACTGCGCATGTGTATATGATACACATGTAAGATGATAGCTTATAGTGTCCATAAGAAACAGACTGGGGAATCCATGCTGAGGTAGTGAACAGGAATTTCTGGTAGAGTTTCATTTCATTGTTAAAATCCCAGATTCTTAGTCCCACAACAGACATTTTTATAACATAGGGATAAACAATAATAATACCTACTGGAAATGGATCTCTTCTCAGCACTTATCAGAGATTACAATAATTTTAACATCCATTTAGTACTCCAATCACAGTACATTTAAAGGGTCATGTAGGAAAATAGGAACAAACATGGGTAGGTCTGAAATGACTGAAGAGCCCCAACCCCCCTTGCCAGAGAGAATCATGAAAGTATTAGAAAGAACTAAAGTTTCCAAGTCTCAAATGATGTGTTAGATCATACTGAGATGAGCATTTCCCCCTGTCTGTGTTTTTGGTTTGTATTGATTGCCCTGGAAGAAATAAAGGTGGTGATCCCTGTCCTAAAAATTCCCTTTGACACTCATAACAAATGAACTTGAGCATAAGGACACTTTCACCTTTCACTACTTCTGACACGTGTGCAATTTTGCACGGCACAAAAAATTTGACCATGGAAAGTCAACTGTTATTGAATATGTGTGTATATGCCTAGATATGATAGTTTCCTTGGATCTGGCCATCCCAAAATCTCTGCCAAGTCTACATTTGACATTTAGGAATGGAGAATTGTACATTAAGACAGACACAAAAACTTTCACAGCAGGTTATATACATAAAATTCTGGGAATAAATATTTTAAACTAAGACAGATATTTAGACATTTATGGATTCATTTTCATAAGAAAAAAATGGACAAGAGAAGAAGGCTTATTTCCATTTAGTCTCATGTGAGAGGTGTCTCTGGTCCTCTTCCCTGTAAATGAATTGCCCAATGAATATAATGCATGAGCTGATTAGAAAACAGGATTCAAACCATAGACCTCAGTAAAGAGTACCATGGAAATAGTGAGGGTGTTCAAACCTGCTAACAAAGCTCTGTTCCTCCAGAGTTGACGTAATTCATATCCCTATAGCACTTTCACAGATTTTTGTGTCAAGTCTACTCCAAGCTATAATAACTGCATTAAAGTTAATTCTGATTTTTAAAGGCCAGATCATAAAACTAAGTGAGAACAGTGAACAAAAGGAATTTTAACTGAGGAAAATATTATTGGGAAAAGCTTTATAGAAACACTGAGAATTAAATCTAAACGAAAAGCTCCATTTTCAAGTATATATGCATGGTGTATACATAGTGTATTATCAATTAGTGGAAAAACAGAGGCCAAAAATTTTAAAAAGAACCGGGAAGATTATATGGATGGGTTTGGAGAAAAGAAAGGCGGTAGGGAATTATGTAATTTATATTATAATCTCAAAAATAAAAGAAATACTTTTAAAAAACTGACTAGATATATAACGTAACACTTGCCATCCTGGGAAGGTTAGGTTGAGAGTAATATCGTTCTTCATAAACCATGGCTGAAGGCGCAGATATGTAATGCCAATGTTGGTGTGAGCAGTGATGCAGAGGATACAAAATTGAGAGGGTAAATAAATACACCTCATTCTTGCTAAAGATACGTAGACTTTTTTCCCTTACTGGAGACATATGGTCTTGACCTATTTTTAAAGTCATCATTCGTTTATTTACGATTTATATTTAATTTGCTTATATACTTAATATCTAAAATTATTTTAATTTTTTATTTTAAAATTAAGACAGTGCCATAGGCACACAGTGTCTAGCTGATATCATATACTGGGGGAATCTTACATATCTTAATATGAGAGCACAGCATGGTGAGGACTGATCTCATACTTTTAGCTCAAGACTTCAATTTTGAGGACATGCCTAAGGATTGCTTTGCAAGGCAAACAACGTATCAATTTTGTTTTTCCTGTTATTTCACAGAGTTTATTGTGTGACTTTGGGAATTTCTTCGAGACAAATGCTGTGTTTGTCGGGCTCCAGAGAACAGATTTTCATACAAATGCCTGGAAAGATTCAAAGCTTAACTGATCCAGTGGAATGCGTCATCAGTAGTTGCATCTGTGGTCAGCTTACAGGAGTAATCGATGGGAAACCTGATAGTGTGTTGGTGTGTTGTACTTAGTGCATCTAGGTGCATTTGGATGAATTTAGGTAATAAGGTGCTTCTGTATCATGGTCCAAACTCATTTTGATCTTCACAAATAAATATGCTGTTTAAAGTACAGCAAAACATAAAGACATGACTTTTTATTTTATTTTTTTTGCTCATCGATAATATCATTCTAGTTTTTATGCATTGCAGAACTGTATGTGGAAATGATTTGAGATTTACTCCCCACAGGCTGGAAACACAACATGTTTTCATGCTCTGTAGTATTTTCGCTGAAACTTTTGTGTTTCTTCGTCATATTGGAAAACAACAAGTAGCCCAAAATGAAGCTCCCAGAGACACGTGGGAGGTGGTTTGCAATGCAGTCACTTCTAAATTTGTTCTTACTCCTGCTTTTAAATGGTATGCTTTTGTGAACTTATCAAGAGTAAGTAGGAGAAACAAATTTAATTAAATCTAAAGTCCTACTTTCTTTTCACCTAGGAAGTATTGATTGGAAGCATGTAAAGATACTGAACAGCAGAATCTGTCTTCCCACTGGGAAGCCTTTTGCTTAGCAACTAAAAAGTGGCCTTTCTTTGAGACTTTCTTCACCCATTCCTAATTCTAAAACTGTCTTCCTTCATTGTGTCTCTTACCTTTGTTAAACACATACATTTAAAAACGGAGGAAGAACCGACAATAATTTTAAAACAGATAAATGAAGGCATAATAGCAAAATGAAATATAATGAGCAATAAAATGTCCCCACGTTAAATAGAGCAAAATTTCCCAGATGCTAAATTTGGTATAAGAAACTTTACCTTAAACACAATTCAAATAATTGTGTTAATGAAATGGCCAGACAGCCAAGGCTACAGCATTGTTCCATGATCTTTACCACAAGACTGTTTCTCCTGTGAAAATACTGTTGGAATCAGATATAAAATACCATTGCTCAAGAACAATTCCATTAATATGGCACAGAAAATAGCTAACACCTATCACCTATAAAAATGATCTTTTTAACAAAAAAGAATTTTATGTTTTTTTTTTTTTTTTTTTTTTTTTGAGACAGAGTTTCTCTGTGGCTTTGAAGCCTCTCCTGGAACTAGTTCTGTAGACCCGGCTGGTCTCGAACTCACAGAGATCCACCTGCCTCTGCCTCCCGAGTGCTGGGATTAAAGGCGTGCGCCACCATCGCCCGGCTAAAAAAGAATTTTAAAGTGAATTTTGAACTAAATCAAATTATAAGTGAAATCTGTATATGCCATATTTATTTCATATTTCAAATATGAATGATTATGTGACTCACGTATAATGTATTATTATGTAAACAAGTATGTTTCCTCCCCTTTTATTCCAATATGCTAAGTTTAATTAAGGTTGTCCCTAGCTTTCTAAGTAGGCACACAAACTCAACTGTATAAAGTAGAGACATAGAATTTTGAACAATTGGAGCCCAGAGATAACAGCATGTTTGTTGCCTCAGACAGCAAGTAGTATCTTCTAGGACAAAAATTAATCAAGTAAAACATATTTTCTTAGAACTGGAGATTATAGTAGCTATGAACAATGTTTATACCTGTATACATGTGACATACAGAATATCTGTGCATGTTTGTGTGTGTGCTTGTCAGTGTGCATGTGTGTGGTGTTCACGCACAACATTTTATTACTATTTTATATATGCACTTTGTTGGAGTATGATTTCTAAAACAATGAATTTAGATTACCTGAGACCCCTTTATGTAACAGTTTTTTTGTGCTATTTCCTGACCCATGTTGATTGCATACCATTTCAAATTTGTAGAGTAGATCAAGTGGTTAAGTATTTTCAGGAACTCAGACACAGTGAACAGTTAACAAATCACAGTCCAGATTAGAGATTAGAGGACACCTCTTTATACTCTTTACCTCACCAACACATGTCCCTTCTGCAGTAGCTCTCGAATTACCATGGCCTGCCTTGTGTGGAATCTGCTCCAACCCTATTGAAGGGTTGTCCTTGATTCCATCTGTCCGGGGAGTCCTGAAAAACCTGGGATAAAGAGCTGAGGGCACTGAGTGAGAGGGAGCCCAGGGCGTTATATCATCTTCTTTTCTCACTTTTAGATGAAGCAAGAGTCAACAACCATCTTCAAATTCACGTCTAAAGAAGCATTGCTTTCAGAGAGGTTTCAGGGCATTCATAAATGAGGAGTGTTTCCTCTTATTTACTTTCAGCTAGAACAGGATAAAGTTACTCTCTAGATATTGGATTCATATTGCTTTGCATAATTTCATATATGGATGCCTAAACTATAAGCTGGATTCACAGAGATACTAAATTTGAAAATAATAAATACAGAGCTCTTGTGGAAAACATATTCATATTATTATTTTAATATTTCTTGCACGATGAATTCAACACTGAGCCACCCCTTCTAGGATCCTTTGAAGGATATTTCCTGTAGAAGAATCATATAATCACGTACTGGGCAAGTACTAATGATTTACACACACAAAAAAAATGTGCTCAAAATTAATTGTGATAATCTCCCCAGAATTCAGCATACTTGGCATGCAACATATTTATCTAGGAGTTATCTATTTATCTCTATCTATCCATGTATATATGTATCTATGTATCTATCTATAGGAAATATATATCAATCACACACACACACACATATATATATATATATATATGTTTGTTTTTCTGTGTGTGTGTCTGTGTGTGTTGGTAGGGGGCTGCTTGTTCGTTTCTCAGGCACCAGACTCCTGAAATAATCACATAGAAACTACATTATATGCAATACTGTTTAGCCAATAGCTTAGGTATATTTATGGCTTACTCTTATATCTTAAATTAACCCATTTCTACTAATCCGTGTAATGCCATGTGGCTGTGGCTTACCGGCAAGTTTCTGGTGTGTTTGTCCCTGGCGGAGGCTATATGGCTTCTCCCTGACTCTGCCTTCTTTCCCCTAGAATTCAGTTTAGTTTTTCCTACCTAGCTCTGTTCTGCTAATCTGCTAAGCCACTGGCAGCTGAAACGGATTTATTTGTTAACCAATAAAAAGTAAAAGCAATATGTATACAGAAGGACTTACCAATATAAGTCCTAAAGACAACCTCTTGCTATGATTTTTTTAAAATTATGTTCCTCCATTTTACCTTCTTTTTAAGTGTTTGACAGGACAATTATTATTATTATTATTTATTAAAATAATCAGTTTCAGTGTGTCCATTTATGGCAACAACATGAATTATTGACAGCTGTCTTTAAACATAACATTTAATGTTGCTTTGTTGTCTGTTAGCCTATAACATTCAGAATGTATCTGGATTTGACTAGCGCTTTAGAGTTCTGCCTCCCACCTTAAAGACACCCAAACAGTCTCTGAGAAAATGCTTTACCCAATTAACCAAATGTCTAAATCTTACATTTCCATCATTTCCCATGTTCTCATCTAATGCATAATCATACTGAGGTAAATAAAACTAATTTATTAACAGTTTGCAATGGAAAAGGACAAACTCACAAATACAGAGAAAAGGCAGAAGTCGTCGCTGATCCCATGCTGTCTCTCTGCTAATTGAGAGTCAGAGCAAGAGAGCAAGCATGTTTTCTGTTTGTTTGTTTTTTGTTTTTTGGTTTTTTTTGTTTTTATTTTGCAGCTTGCCAGTGGACACGTAGCACCTCAGAGTGTGCCCACAGGGCCGGCCCCCTAAAAGCTAATTATCTGAATGGATTCCCACAACACTCATCTTTGCCCTTAAATTTACAGTATATCATGCTCAGTTTCTCAAAGAGAAGGCATCAACTTTATTGTTTATACAAATTAAAGAAATTTACATATTCAAACATGAGTCATGATATAGCCTTACTGATTATTCTGTAAGTACTGGGTGAGTAGTCTTGGATTATTTTCTAAATTACTAGAGTTAGATTAGTTCCATTGATAGTTTTCATACATTATCAGTTTATATTAAATCCCGTAAGTTAGAGATAAAGTCATCTGCCTGGTAGGAATCAGAGCAAGCATCTGTTTCCATGTTTGTAACTGATGAAGTTAATCTTCAGATTTGGCTTGGCTAAGGCAAACATCTTTTGTTAAATTTTGCTTTACACAAATATCAACACTCTAGTTATAAAATTAAGGTCTGTGTTTTTAGAAGTATTAGTTAATAACCAATCGTAACAATACTATATTTTAAAAATATAACTTCTGACTGGTATTGGAAATGTCCTAGATGAGAAATGAATACTGGTAAAAGAAATATACTTCTGTCTTCAGAAAAATTAAATTATGTAGAATACAAATAAAAGATGGGTATGCAAAACTATGGGCTGAAGATGTAACTTTGTGGTGGTGGTACATTTGTCTAATCTGCAAATGTTTTTGATTTGACTCATACCACTGTGTATGGGGGGTGTATTTGTGTGTGTGCATTTGCATAATTGTGTATGTATGAATTGTGTGCCTTTATAACTATAATAGAAGAAATAAAGTTGGTAAATGAAGTATGAAATGGAGTATATGGAAAAGTTTATCAGACAAGCTATTCAGATAATTAGGGCATCAATAAATAAATAATGTCAACCAGTGAGGCAATGAATTATCTTTGGGAAGACACTTTTGTAAATTAGTGTGTGTTGAGTCATCGAAAAGTGCTGAGTGAGTGCTAGCTGTGTTTCTGTAGAACACCACAAACAGGAAGTAGATCAATTTTTTTTTCCAGGGGTAAGGTAGAAGGAGATTGACATCAAAGACTGAAGAAGGTCATTTGATTGACTTTTGTTTGCACGTGAGGAAAACTGAGAAGCTACTCAAAGACTCTCATCAGAGGCACCATACTTTTCCAATTTCTTTTTTAAAAAAATATCTGAGTACATTGGTGAGAATTCACTACAGGAAACTTAATTAAATGATGGAAAATAATCAGGATGGTATTTTGTTAAAATCTGTAAGACATGAATGTTTCCTGACCAAACCAAGAAGTGAGGGCATAGACGAATGAATGAATGAATGAATGAATGACCAAGGCAGAGAAGATATTAAACAACCAAGGTGATGGAGTGATGGATAGTGGAAGTCTAGCAATTGCAGGCACAGCCTAGGGAGGATTAGAAGTAGCTTCAGGGTATAAGCTCCGGAGAGAAGCTCCTCAAAAGCACATGCAGCTAATTGACTTATTGCCTTATTTTCTCCTTTCTCACAGATGCTTCCCATTCTGAAGTTCTTGCATTTCTGATACCATTTTTACCAGAATCTTCCTGTCCAGATTATCATTTCGTAATGGATTTCTCTCCTCCAACTTCCATTTTTACCTTATATCCAACTTTTCAGAGAGATAGGGCATATTAGCAGTACTGAGCCAGTAATGAAGCATCAGACTACAACATCGAAGTACCAGTGGACTAGTAAATGTTCTTTGCTTTTCTTAAAATTTTCTTTAGATGTCTGGTTTTAAGGCCATGTGGCACAATGATCTAAAACAGAGTATTGCACCAAACAGTGTCTTTTCAGACGAACCCTGGTGTGCCTGTGAACACTGCCACCTGTCTAGCACCAAACATGATGGAGACTGATAAATAATCAACTTCTATAGCTCAAAAGCAACACTCTATAAATTTGGCATTTAGCTTGTGTGCACAAGAGTTCACGAGCACACAGAAACCATTAGAAAAAACAGAACTGAGAGCTTACATGGTACAAGAGACTAAAAAAGGACAACACAGCCTCACCCAACACCTCACCCGAACATCTTCATCGACACCTCTCACCTGCCCCCCTTATCTGAACCCCTTCATCTGAACCCCATAGAGAGTAGAACACCTAGCATGGAGGGCAGTGGCAGGCATCCGTCTGTCATCCTACTAACCTGTGTGTTCTAAGGAACTGGCAAGCAGAAAACTCCTAAATGTCCCGTGGTTTCAGCTCAACCTGGCTCACACTGATGAGTGTGGCTTCATCCACTTGTAATTCACTGGCTTCTTGCTTGTTTATCCTGCATTCACTCTTGCACCTTGCCTCTGCAGCTCAATGAGAACTTGAGGTTCAGTTTAATTCTGCACCCCAGAAATCAGCTGCTGCTGCTCAGCACTGTGCCTCCAGCAGTTCTTCAACAGGGTTATCTCATAACTAAAGTGACTTTTTATGCATCTCTATCATCTCTTTAATTCTGCCTCCCACAAAGCCTCTTAGCACTCATGAAATCCACTGTGAACTTTTAAGCCAGTTTGGTATTCTGTAATTGGCTTTTAGTCTGATAGATATATATATATAAAATGAATCACTATGTTATATGCAATGTGTGAGTTGGGGATAAATATTAGTAGTTAATATAAAAATAAAAGAGCCTGCATTTGCCAGGGGTCAGTTACTAAGGTTCATCAGAACAAATTGGAAAATTGCAACCAACAATACCAGTAGAGCTTGAGATTTGTTATTAATAAATTATTATTTTGTTGAGCACACAACCATACTCATCTGTGTTTCTAATAGCATAGTTGTGACGCTTGTGATCCCAAATTACTGTGATGTTTATAACCTCTTCCTGGCTTTCTTTAAGAGACTCAATATCAGTGTAAGTTTCTGACTTTTAGACCAATACAGTTCGAAAGTTGCTTCAACATCTTTACTGCTCTTGACTGATCCATCACTGAGGTAGATGACTGAAAGGTAAAGCACAGGAAAACCTTGCCCAGCCTGAATGATATTCTTACCAAGCTGTCACAGAAGCACCCCCACCATAAGAATACAATGATTCTGATTTCGTCAGAACAGACGAAAATACTTCTGTCTGTACATCATGCTTAAGATGACATGTGTTAGCAGTGTGCTTACTTATTTGTAAAAAACTCTAATAAATAGAGTTTGGGAATGAACAAATAAACTAAATTTTCTCAAAGTTGTCAATGAATTTTACAATGTATAAATACTGCAAAGTAGTGCAAGGATTTAGAGAATCAGAAAGTTTGGGTAGGTAAATATAATTTTGGAAACACACTTAAACGTGGACAATTGACTTTGTGCCTTCTGGAATCAGTATCTTGTATCGGTGGCTGGTTTTTCCCTGCTATTCTATGCTACATTAAGGGCACTGACTGTGACCTAGAAAGAATGGAGTTTCAAAACAGCTTTACTGTTTAGAAATTTAAGAAATGCAAAACTTAAAACACAACAAAGCATACATCTAGATTGGCAGCTGTGTACCCTCTGTGGAATCGAACTAGGTCCTCTGTATGGGAGACATGGTGAAGCTTGAACTATCTGAGGGATATTTATTTTCAGTGAAAACTTGTTTCTCTATCTTAGCTCCACTATTATTTCTAGTAGAGCAGTTTTAAGTTTTTATGGTTTAACTGAATGGTGCCTTTAATGAGCATAGAGAAACACTGACCTCTTTGATTAGGGTAAGGCTACCACAGCTGTAAAAATTAAAGACTGAAACCATGAGCTTCATTTATATGGAACAAACTGGAAACTACCATAGGCACCTAAAAGTCCCCTGAACCCCAAATATCAGTAAAGAAGTGGAGGTGTGTAAGGGAGAATTCACTTCACCAAATGTAGACTATAAAACTTGTTCCTTTTACACCTGTCAGAATGGCTAAAATCAAAAACACCAAGGATAGCCTTTGCTGGAGAGGTTGTGGAGAAAGGGGTACCCTCACCCATTGCTGGTGGGACTGCAAACTTGTGCAACCACTTTGGAAATCAGTGTGGCGGTTTCTCAGAAAAATTGGGATCAACCTACCCCTGGACCCAGCAATACCACTCTTGGGAATATACCCAAGAGATGCCCTATCATATGACAAAAGCATTTGTCCAACTATGTTCATAGCAGCATTATTTGTAATAGCCAGAACCTGGAAGCAACCTAGATGCCCTTCAATGGAAGAATGGATGAAGAAAGTGTGGAATATATACACATTAGAGTACTACTCTGCGGTAAAAAACAATGACTTCTCGAATTTTGCATGCAAATGGATGGAAATAGAAAATACGATCCTTAGTGAGGTAACCCAGACCCAAAAAGAAGAACATGGGATGTACTCACTCATAATTGGTTTCTAGCCATGGATAGGGGCCACTGAGTCTATAATTCGTGATCCTAAAGAAGCTAAACAAGAGGGTAAACCCAAGGAAAAACATATAGATATCCTCCCAGCTATGGGAAATAGACATGACTGATGGGCAAAAAATTGGAATCTTGGGGGTGGGGTGGGATGGGGATGAGGGGTGATGGGGAGAGAAAAGTGTGAAGGAGAGGATGAGGGGAACTGGGGGAATCGGGGTGATTGGGGATAAAGGAAGGTTGGATAGGGGAGCAGGGAAACTCATACCTTAGGTAAGGGAGCCACCTAAGGGGTGGCAAGAGACTTGAACTTGGAATGGCTACCAGATGCCCAGGGCAATGTCCCCAGTTAGTTCATTGGGGCACCTGAGGATAGGGAACCTGAAATGAACCTATCCTATAATCATACTGATGAATATCTTGCATATCGCCATAGAACCTTCATCTAGCGATGGATGGAGATAGAGCCAGAGACCCACACTGGAGCACCGGACTGAGCTCCCAAGGTTATAATGAGGAGCAGAAGGAGAGAGAACATGAACAAGGAAGTCAGGACCATGAGGGGTGCACCCAACCACTGAGACAGTGGGGCCGATCTATTGGGAGCTCACCAAGGTCAGCTGGACTGCTACTGAAAAAACATGGGATAAAACCGGACTCTCGGAATGTGGCGGACAATGAGAGCTGACGAGAGGCCAAGGAGAATGGCACAGGAACTTTCAACTGGCGATAGATCGAGAGAGAGACAGAGACCCAAATTGGAGCAACGGTCTGAGCTCTTAAGGTCCAAATGAGGAGCAGAAGGAGGGAGAACATGAGCAAGGAAATCAGGACCACGAGGCGTGCACCCACCCACTGTGACAGTGGAACTGATCTATTGGGAGCTCTTCAAGGCCAGCTGGACTGGGACTGAATAAGCATGGGTTGAAACTGGACTCTCTGAACATGGCGGACAATGAAGGCTGATGAGAAGCCAAGGACAATGGCACTAGGTTTCGATCCTAATACATGAACTGGCTTTGTGGGAGCTTAGCCTGTTTTGATGCTCACCTTCCTGGGCCTGGATGGAAGTGGGAGGACCTTGGTCTTCCTGTAGGGCAGGGAATTTGGACTGCTCTTCAGTATCGAGAGGGAGGGGGAATGGACTGGGGGGAGGAGAAGAGGAGTGGAGATGGGGGAGGGGAGTGGGGGGAGGGGGCAATGTGTGGGAGGAGGGGAGGGAAATGGGAAACGGGGAGCAGTTGGAAATTTTAATTAAAAAAGAATTAAAAAAAAAAAAACTTGTTCCTTTCTATGGCACAGTTGTTCCTAAGCCCTCAGACCCCAAGCAGACCACCACGGAGCCACATACTTCCGAATGCAAAAGAAAGGTTTTGTTTATTATGTATGTATGGGCTAGCACAGGTCCTCTGCCTCACAGTCTGGCACAGCAGATGGAGGGAGAAGAACCCCACCTGCTATTGCAAGGGGTTCATAAAGACAGAAAAACACAAAGCAGTTACAAGATTACGATTTCAAAGTACAAAATTTCTTACCCTATATCACAATTGGCTAAAGGTTAGGTAAAGCTTAGCTGTTATTCTCTGATAGGCTGTTGCTGCTTAGGGGTGTTTCTTCTCCACGCCCCAGCAACTATCCCCTGGTCATGTACTCAGGACATCTGCTGACCCTTTGCTAAACACAGGAGATGCTTGGAAACTCATCTGATTGGTCCCTTGTTACCCAATAATAGGGGAAGTTAGGTGGTCAGCATTTTGTCAGCAGTTTTGTGTAGATTGGGTTTTTCCCATTAGCTAATATTTCCCCTAAAGGAGGGCTAGCGATCCCTGGCTTTCCTCAGGGGTAGGGGTGAAGTTCTAAGTTCCACAAGGTCCGAGCACAAAAATGGAATCTTTTCCAGCCTCAAGGTACACTATATAAGTCCTGTTGGTGATTCCTGAAATATTCTAGGGCTAGAGTTGAGAAAATTCTGCCATCTTTCTACAGCTACCATTAACATGTTGCATATCCACACTCCGTTAATCCTCTCAGGTCTTTCCTTATTTTTTCATACAATGAGGTCTCGAGTTTACATTTTTGAACATGCATTGTTACTATAGTTCATGTATGTTGTCTAATCTGATGGCTGAGTGGCTTCAAAAGCTGTGGCAGTTTCCCTTCGCTCCTCCTCTCCTTTTCACCAGTCTTAATAAATGTCCTCTTAGCAGTCCTACCATTTGATTACAGAAAACATTTTTGCAAACACAGTCCAGAAGGAAGATCTTTTTATTATCGTGCATGCAAACTGAGACATTGTGACTCACACGAATTGATGCATCACAGCTCAGTACTGAAGATAAGGAAGAGTTGGAACAACAGTTTGGAAATACTGAGATTACCCTTAAATCTTTCTCCCACCTATTATTTGTTTCTCCTTTTTATATTACATCTGCAATGGGCTAACTTCATTGGGATCACATTTGAACTTCCATTTATCATTATATCTCAATCAATGAGAAATTATTGGGATATATGAAACATATATTAATATACACATATATTTAAATATCATAAATTAATTAAGATGCATAATTATTATATAAGTAGAGAAAAATTTCCAGAGTTTTTTTACTTTAATTAGGTAATCAATAACTACTTATTATAGTAAATTATATTCAGAAGTCTTCAAGGTTTTAAAAGTGGTCTCTGTGAATGCATTTCAATATACAAACCAATAGAGAACCACATCTCTATATTTTATGGTAGACTGTGTTTCCCTACAGTCTGTGTATTATGTTGCTTTAAATTTTTATTTAATCCAGTGAGACGCTTTCTGCATTGAATGAAAAAGTTACTATTTTTTGCGTTCAAATTCAACAGTCAATATTCTGTTCTTATGATCCTAAATATAGAAACATGTTCATCACTTTGAGTGAATTAAAGATTAATTAACTTTGCATCCCCTGACGGCCACCGATTTGGAAATTCTCTGTAATTGGAAGCTATAAGTTCTGTTTCTGTAAGCAGGAAATCATACTCATAGATAATATGCAGATACACCAGACACCCACTCATCTACAGCACTGATGTACATTTTTATTTTATAAAAAAGCAAATTTTATGCTCAGAAATAACCTGAATCAAACCAATTGCATTTAAAAGATTGTATACATAATATTGTTTGATCTTTAATGGGAAATTAGAGGCTGAAAACTGTTCTTGTCCTATCATAAACTGACTCAATGCCATGGCCCTGTCTCATCTCGTCTTACTGGGTGTCCTCTCATTATTGCAATGAATGAATGCAAAGACATCCCCAAGTCCTTGGTAGAACCTGCAGGGTGTGCTTTTTAGATCTGGTTTTTATGACAGTTACAATGCAAAGGTGTCACAAGATTCCTGAAATACCTTGCCTTTATAACTCTGCATTTGATTTCAGATTGTGTTTTGATTATTGAATTTAATATCATTAATTTATGAGTTTCAAAGCTTCATTAACATGGCCTTTAGCCAATGATATTTGTAAAATCCATTATCAATATGCATATCCAGAAAGGACCACCTTAACATTGGAAACACAGAACTTAATTACTCCCAGTTACAAAGATAAAAATTATAAGAAGTATCTAGATAAACAGATATTCTCTGGGAACACTGGAAAACCTGTAACAAGAAAGCTAGTGACCAATAGCCTACAAAACTCTTTCTCTGGCATGCACAAAGGTATTGAATGTCTAGGAATAGCAGAATAACCAGAAACTGAGAAAGAAGTTACATTTTTATCCTTTTGGCCAGGGAGTAGCCCTAGAATTTAGAGTCTACTAAATAGACTATGGTTTGAATATTTCATAGGGTTCTTTTACCTTCCCTTAGGACCTGTTTAGAACCTGTGCTTTCTTATTTTTAATGGTATTATAAATAAGAGTCTTCTAAATAGGCAAATTACTTTTACTGAAAGAATAATAAATGCATAACCATCACAGGAGATGTTAAAAAAAACATGCCACAAAATTCAGTAATCATCCATGATAAAAATAAGTCGATATTTATACATCCAAGAAACGTGCATCAATACAGTAAAGAAAACATGTGGTAGGACCACAGTGAACGTAATATTTGACAGTGAAATTTTTGAAAAATTTTCCTTAAGCTCAGGGATAGAAACAGGCTGCCAGCTCACAGTTCTATTTTATGTAGTTTCAGAAGTCATGGTCTAATCAGTTAGACAAAAATAAACCAAACAAACAAATCAAAGCCGTCCAAATAAGGAAAGTGTATGCAAAATGAGCTATAATTAAATCAGATCCAGTGGAGTTGGGGTTAGAGAGCTCAGCCAGGACTGCTGGAAGAGCAGCTCTCTGGGAACAGCAGGGCCGTCTTTCCACCCTGTGTTTTCATATGTGAACAACAAGCAGCTTAGTATTTGCAGAGGCAACAAGCATATCTTTTTGTAGTTTTTTACTTTATTTTGTTTTTAAAATATCTATATTTTTCATTTTACATACCAATCCTAGTTCCCACTCCCTCCCCTCTTCCCATTCCCACGATCTCCCCTAGCCCCATCCACTCCTCAGAGAAAGTAAGGCACATTGCTTTGAGGAAGGACCAAGGCTCTCCCTACCATATTTAGACTGAGCGAGGCATCCATACAAAAAGAATGGGTTCCAAAAAACCAGTACAAGCAGTAGTGATACATCCTGATCTCACTGCCAGTGGCCCCACAGTCTATCCCAGCCATACTGAACTTAATATGGAATTATATTAACAAACAACAAGTCTAATAGAAAGCACTATGTAATTTGATCAATTGATTAATACCTCAATGACAAGAGAATACAATTTAGAGAAGTGTATTGAAAGACAATATATTGAGAACCATGTATGTGTCAGAAATACAATAAAAATCTTATGTTTTCTGTTATTCATTCTTTTGACTATATTCTTTATTTTGTTTCTTATGAAAGATCATGCGAATAGATATTCATATTTCACCATGTCCTGACACATAATCTTTTACCTTTGTATTTATGGTATTATGGTATTATTTTTCCTGTTACAAGACATTATCATTTCTGATCCATTTACCTAATGCTTGTGTTGCATAAATTTAATAAAGCATAATACTATAAAAATAACTATACATAATATTGTAATTGAGGGTGGGGCCTAACCTTACTTGGTGTATGTGAGGCCAAAGAACCAAATACATGAAAAAACCAAATAAAATAAAATGGCTGTAATAGACAAATCACATAAAAGTGTATATCCTAACACAAATTGCATATCATTACAGCAAGACACAACCTAAGTCGCAGGAATGTTGCAATGCTCACAGATTATGATCTTCCTTAAGACAATATTCAACATGAGCATATGTATGGCCTTGTTTTAAGTTCTAGGCTGCATTTCTGATGCTGTGATGAAAAACCCTTAGAAAAGGAACTTAAAGAAAAGCAGTTTGTGTTTGTTTGTATTCCCATGATACAGCCCATCATTGTGGGGGAGCCAAAGTGTCTGAACCTACACAACTAATCAGATCCTTGCTCAAGAGTCAAGCGAGAACCAACACATGCAGGGTGGTATCCAGGTCACCTTCTCTTCCATTTTGGAGTTTAGGAGTTCTGAGCTAAGGAATGCTGCTCCCTACAGTGACTAAAACTTCCCAACCTAATTCCCATAATCCAGATAACACTCCAAAGACAGGTTCACATCCAACTTGATCTAGACACATTTTCACTGAGACTCCCTTCCCAAGAGATTCTATTTTGTGGCAAACTGACTGTTAAAATTAACCATCACTTGAACTTTGGGTGTCAAAAGGAAAAAAAAAAAGTTGCTCTCATATTGTGGGAAGCTTTTCTTTTTCTCAGGAATAAAGGGGAGGGAGGAGTGGAAAATCACCCCCCTACAGCCTGCTTTGTTAAGTTGCTGAACAATGAGAAGTGGCTTTTGTCTGAATGTGTGTTTGTTTTTGTCAGAAAGGATTAAATTCACATGAGTTGAACATAAGTGGCAGGTTGTTTGGAAGAATCTGTACTCAAGCCTCTTCATCAACTGCCTTTGCTGCTTTGTAACTGCAAATGAAGCTGTTCGCCCAGATTTGTTTTTTTTTTTTTTTGTTTTTTTTGTTTTTTTTTTTTTTTTTTAAACAGAGCCTCTTGTAGCTCAGGAATGTGCCAACTTTCTGTATGGTTGCTTGAACTTCTGAACTCAATGCCTTCCACATGCTGGGAATCCAACCTCACCTCACCAGGCCCTGTTTAAATGGTTTGAAGGTTGAACTCAATGCTTTGGGCATCTGAGATAAGCGCCCTACCAACAGAGAAATATTACCAGTCCTAGCACTTCACACATGCAATTTTCTGACTTGTTACTTCTTTTGACTAGTAAAATATGAACTAGGTGATTCTGTATGAATTCTGATGCTGGGCTTTAGGATGAATTGTCTCAATATTTGGTTTGAGAACAAGATAGTCACGTGATGAAAAGCATGTAACAGGTAAAGGAAGAACATATTTGGAGGACATAGATGTTGATGGTGAAGGTCCCCAAGATATCTTTTCTCTCATAGAAACCGAAGATTACTTTCAGTGTATGTATAAGCCCAATGAAGACCCAAAGAACTATGTTCAGCTTATGCTAGAGGTAAATATGTCTACAGATTTTAGACATAGGAGGAATGTAAATTAAGATGGACTACACATAATAGACTTTACTGCAGTTCCAAAGATGGTTGACTGCTTTTGCAAGGAGAGTTTACTAGTCTTCCAGTCTCCCCACTTGTTTGTTTTGCTAAATAGAATATAAACAAAGTTGATATTTGTTTCCTTCTCTAAGATACTCAATATTGTGCAAAACTGTGGATTTTCTTCAGTTTATGCTTTCCCTGAGATAAATTTACAGTGCCCATTTGGAGGATGAATGATAACCGTGCACCTAGGTGGAAATAGAACAACATGTGTCTAGCAGCACCTTGTTGCACAGAGTGGTAAGTTCCTGGGAGTAGGAAGTATAGCATTCTGTGACATGAAATTCTTATCACAGGAAAATAATATTATAAACTTTAGTATCTAGAGGCCTTTGAATCATATATCTATATAAACACACACACATGAATATATATATGTATATAATACATATATATATATATGAGTTTGAGCCTATTTGAGATAAGAATAAACTATCCTGTTGAATTCCCTAAAATGGCCATTCTCAACCCACCCTCAGGCGACATAGGCACATGCTTGAAATTAGCAGAAGTCCTCCTTGAGCCTCATTCAAATGTCTGAAGTCTTAAATTATAAGTATATGCAATTCTCACAGCTTTCTACCAAACCTCACGTAATCAAAGACAACGGTTCTATATGTAAAATATTGATAGACATCACTGGAAACTTTTTAAGAGGTAATATTACTATAAGTGTCCTGGGAGTCATCCGCAGGCAACTAAGGCTAGAAAAGCTTCCCCCCCCTTTTTTTTTTTTTTTTTTTTTTTTTTTTGGTTTTACGAGACAGGGTTTCTCTGTGGTTTTGGAGCCTGTCCTGGAACTAGCTCTGTAGACCAGGCTGGTCTCGAACTCACAGAGATCCGCCTGCCTCTGCCTCCCAAGTGCTGGGATTAAAGGCGTGCGCCACCACCGCCCGGCTAGCTTTTCCCCTTTCTTCTTCCATGCCTAAGTCTCTTTTTCCATCTGCTCAGTCAAGACGTTCATTATGAATTCTGTATTGACAGGCAACCGAATGTCCTAGGGCATCCGGCTTCCACTCTGGAAATACATCGTTAGTTGCCATTTATCAAGACATTTAAAAGTCAGGCAAAATTAATAAAGTTATAGGAATTGTTTATCATGTTAGTACATGTTTGAAATTCCAATATTGGGTAAATAGAGAAAGGACACCCACATTCTAGGTTGTCTTTGGCTTAGTAAGGACCAGGGCTACAGAGTTATACATCACAGAGACTGCAGAAGGCTAGTTAAAGGATTTGTCAATCAAATTCTAAGTAAAGTTGTAGCAAGTGGTCTGATGATATAAGTGGATAAAGCTGGTAAATTAGGTGTTTTATGATAGAATGATAAAATAATAAACACGTTGTAGTAGAAACAGGCCAGCATGATTGTGTAGTGGTAAATGCATGAGATGTGGCTCTTTCAGTGGCAGTAATTTATTATATACTCTTACTTCCCTTTTTAACTAGATGAAGAAAACTATTTTATTCAATTCATTATCATCATTATTAATTCTTACATTACACATTCTATTTCATAGCTAATTTATCTATTATATGTTTCTCTATGCATCTTATAGAATTACTACAAAGTATTTTAAGAGTCTGCATCAGAATACAGTAATTTCCAAAGAGGCTAAGAGGCAGAAATGAGAAGCCAATGGGGTGAAAACAAGTATAATTATTTTATTCTTACAAACCTGAGAGAGATCTATTGAAGACACCTGTTACTGAGTCAGCCTGCAGGGTCACATATTTGAGCTCAGTATCAGGGTTGATTTAAAATCACAGAGGAGAAGGCTAGCACATGAACCAGATGGATAAATTGTCAGATGAATAAATGATAGAACTAGATAATGGGTAATGATATGACTGCAATTTATGTAGACCATGCCAACAGTGGGGGCCAAGCTTAGCTAACATACCTGAGACAATTGAGAAATCTCTACTTCTCAGTACCTTGATACGTACACTAGGTGGTCAGATGACATGTTGATGGGCTCCTTGTCATCACAGTCTTTAGACAGCTTCCTTTTTAGGGTCCAGGTAAACATGTTACAAGCTTTCCTCAGTCTGGTGAGGTTAATGAATTCTTGGGTCTGACTTTCCTGGTATGATTTTTAATATTTCTATATGTTTGCCTGATTATGACTAACTACAATAAATTTATATGATGGTACCCTCCTCACTTTTATGAAATGTAATTTTTATGTTTGTGACTCACGGGATAATTGAATAGATGGTAATGTTCAATGACCACCACAGTATGGAGTCATCTTTTCTACATGACTACCCTCCAAAATGAGCAAAATAGTGCTTTCTAAATGGAGCATCTATAGGGCAAGTTCATGCTGTAAAAGGACAATTTCATGACATAGGTTAATTTAGATTAAGGAACAGTGTGATCTCCCAACAAAATAGAAGAAAGAAATGATGCTGGTTTTGCTTATTTTAAAGCATATTGTAGGAGCAGCACAAAAATGCTCAAAATTTTTGAGTTCAAGGATATACATTCAAAATTTATGCTACTCAGTAGATTTCTGTTATTGACAAGTGTTGACTATATTCTTTCCAATAGGAAAGCAGATAGTTTATGATGTTTAATGCCTAACATTTTTGCGCAGCATTCTGCGCATATGCCTCTGATGACTTTAAAGCGAATCTTAGAAGAGGTGACATATGAGAAGAGCACAGTTCTTCTTCTTCATATTTCTTCCAGACAGTGCATGAAAGCATCTCATTTCCCTTCCCTCTGAAAGTCTTGATAGTAAACCACAATTCCCTTCAGCAAGCTCTAGAGTGGCTTTTTATTTATAGCAGGTAAAGAAATAGGTAAGGACACTTTTGATGACAAATGATAGCCATTATGTCCACTTTTCAGCATGGAGATTTGCAATATGAATTCGGTGTTGACTGTCCGCTTCTGTTGAGTGTGTGTGGAACTGCTTACATCTGCACTTTCCTACGATTGTGATTGTCATTGTGTGGCCACTCTCCAGTTGACTGTGTGAGTGTTGAAGACTTTTCTCCTAGGTTGAAACGACTTCCTGTGCATCATGTTGGTTACCATGCTAACCAGAGATGATCTTGTTGATCTCATTACAAATTCAAAAGATGTTATCCTGTATCACTTTTCAGAGCATCTCTTTGGCAAGTGGAGTGTTTCACAACTTCTAGAAACAGAAAAAAAATATTACCACTTGATCATGAGGCTAAGTATAATTTAAAAGAGAGAAACAAAAATAGCATTGATGGGTGTGTAAAAATATTCAGGATGTGCCTCCTGCATTCTACTTTATCAAGAATCATTTTATTTATGCAATAGCAGGATTATAATGTACAAAAATGTGACTAATAAAATATATTATACATTAGAAGCCCCTTCTTAAAATACAATATAATTGTATATTTATTCTGGTACCTACATAAATATACACAATAGTTAGTACAGTCTACTGAAAAGAAAACTAAGTCTTCTAGAATTTTCCATCCTCCTCACACTAGACTTAAACTGGTGTCTTTGTCTCTTAGCACCCAGTCATATTCTTTCCTCTGTTCATCAGCTCAGCCGATGACTGATGTGTTCAGTTTCTGAGATATGAGTTACTCTCATCTTCATATGTCTGCAGAATTTGCCCTTCCAACCAGAAGGGTGGAGGAAGTGGTCCCACATTTTCTATTCCTACCGTATCTGTGTCTGGACATTAGAATGAGTCATCCTGAAACAATAAGAGATGATTACCTATATTTATATATCAATAAATCTCTATCGTAGTCCACTGTGGAACAGCCATTTGGCCAGTACTGTTGAGCTGCAGTGTCTTGTGTGAAAATGTCACATGAACAGACCCCAGGACCCGAATCTGGCCTTTAGTAGCTCTCAATGACAAAAACGCAGGAGGCAACTGTGTTCTTTGTTTTTATTCACAACCTCATCTTCCTGCAGGTCCAGGCTTAGATATTACTGCAACTGTCAGCCTCTTGATTGAGTTCAGTTTGCAGTGAGCGGAGATTTTGGCTTTGTCCCCTGCCATATTTGTATTTATCAAATATGAGGCAATACATTTGTTTTGAGTTAATTTTGTGATATTTATTTTTTTAGTAATAGATACTATATCAATCTAGGTTACATCCTTCTTTTCTGTCTTATCTTGCAAATACGTATGATGGGTGCTCAACAGGTCTTTAGACAGTCAACCACTTTGTAGGAAGCAAATATCACTTCTCTCCTTAAAAGTCACCCCTTCGTGTAAATCAAAGAAGCTTCTGACTGTCATATGGAGACACTAACACGTATTTAGACAACGTATTACCTGCCTTCATAAATCAGCAGCTTGCCTTGTGTTATTTATTACTCATCATTGGAACAGAGGAAAAGACTCCCTGGATACTTGATTCCTGTGCTGACAGCTCTCCACCCTGTAAAGGCCTTTCCTCTGGTGAGTGGTGGCTGCCCCAAAGGGAAGAAGCTTTAAAGTTGCTGAGTGGAGGGAAGTAGAAGAGAAAAGATGAGAGCACCCAAGAACAGAAACATTAGTATCTTGAAAAGTTTCCTGTTCCCAGGTTGAGTTATTTTTCTCTCTGCTATCTGGAAGAAGAGAAAAGCGCTTTGAGTATGTCGCTTCTTCATCAAAAACCTCAGGGCAACATCTGCATCACAGTGATAAAATTACACAGAAGAAATATGCATCTCGGGAGAGCTGAAGTATTTCATTTATGGCCGCCTGAACTAGAAATGGATTTCGGGAAATGTGGCACCATTCCTTCCTCCGTAATTAGAAATAATTTATACATAGCTATTAAAAATACACAACAAAATCACATCTTTTAATTGCTCACTATTTTATCCGATACACATAAAACATTCAAACTGAGTTTAATTCTGCCCTACCTTTAGCCATCCTTCCAATATGTCCCACGGGTAATATGAGATAATCACTAAAATGTACCCTCGAGAATATTTTCTGCAACAATTTAATGTCTTGGGCTTTTTGTGTTTGGCTATTGACGTTCACACCTGTATATAAAAACATAAGGAAAGACTGTCTTGATATTGCCCCTGAATGCTGTGCGCAGTGTAGATCAAAGTTTGACATCCTGAGCTGTTTAATTTTCTCAAGGGAAAGAATTTCCCTAGTGAAAGAGCTTCAAAGTTATATATCCAGATCGCAAGTCTTTCTGCAACAAATCTAGACCTTGATAAGATTATTTTCAAATACCTCACCACTTGTAGGGAGATAATGAATAAATTGTTTCAATAAGGGCTTTAGGCAAGGATCATAGTCCTAACTCTCTTATGTTCTCTGTGTAGAAAATGTTGAAAAAGCAATGCTGGTATTATAGAATGTTCTTTATCCCATGTCCCATGAGATATATCATTCTTATTACACATGAAAGATTTTTGTTGAAATTATAATATTTATAATTCAACTTCTAGAGTTTGTTTTTAACTAATATTTTATTTCTATATTGAATGACTTGGCAATGTATTACAGAATAATCTTTGTTTTTCAGAATATTTGTGATAAAAATTATCTTCTAATAATAGAACATCAAGCCATTAGTTACCTTTGTTTTCATTTTAACTCAGATTTGAATATCATTAAGTTGTTTAAAATTAAAAGGTTTGGGAACTCCAAAGTAGCAAGTGGTCTTCAGCAAACTTAACAGTAAAATGAAAATTCATGCAATTTGCATAATATATTAAATTATCAGCTAATAAAATTATGTAGCAGAAAATGGTTCTTTCAACTTATTTTGTTTCCAGCTAGTGATTTCATAAATGAACTTCCTAGTTAATATAGACCAACATTTAAAAAGATATACCAATATTAAACTAAATAATGTTTTGAAAGGAATATTCAGAAAAATGTACAGCTTCTTTAATTTTTGATTAAATGAAATAATGCTAAAATGGTTACTTAAATAATACATGTGATACAACTCTTTTAGTTTTTCATCCTGGGACTTTGGGACAACAGATAAGGGATGGAACAAATTAATGACCCTGCCACCTGTGAACCGAAGCATGAAAGCTTAACCTCACTAGTGTGTGGTCAAAATGTCACTGGGAAATTTTAGGATGTATGTTTAGAAGGACTAACTGCTATTCTCATGATAGAATTCAGGGGAAAAATTTTGTTATACACCATTCAATAAATGTCATACCTGTTAAGACCGGTTCCCACAGTTAGCGTTACATATGACACCCATGAACTGTGGATGAACCAACAGTGTAAATGAAAGAGAGATGGAGGATTGGTACTAGTTTATACCGTGTCAATAAACTGTAAAGAGCTATGATAGTTCTTTACAAGCAGGGGAGATGAGGCTAACACACCACTGAAACCACTTTTATCATCGGAATAAAATACTTGAATCAGACATGTTCAAATTATGTGTTCGCAAGTGGATTTTATTTGCACTCACCAAAAAGACCCAATTCACAATGTTTTAGTGTATTTGTTTTGGCCAAATTCTACAGCTGTGACTGTAACCTTTTTAAATTTAAAGAGATTAAAGGTGCTTAACTGTTATCTGTTTAGAATTGTACTTTCACTTTCCGAAGAGTTCACTCGTTTCATTGTTCAACATTTGTTTACTTAAAGCATAAAGGTAAAAGAACCTAGCATTATAAAGATTTTAAAATATATTTAAAGGATTTTTGTTTGTATTTGTGTGTGTGTGTGTGTGTGTGTGTGTGTGTGTGAGAGAGAGAGAGAGAGAGAGAGAGAGAGAGAGAGAGAGAAGGAAAGGACAGATGTCCATGAAGCCAGAATAGGGTGTCAGATCCTCTGGAACTGGAAATACAAATAACTAACTGTGAGCCGCTTGATGTGGATGCTTGGAGCTAAAGACAGGCCCTCTACAAAAGCAGCAATCCTTCAACACAGTACCATCCTCCCAGCCTCTTACTAAGACTTGTATTGAAACTTTACCCTTTGCTACTATGCAAAGAAGTTGATAATGTCTGGATAAATTTTGTAAAAATATTTAACAATTGAAAATCATAAAATAATTATAAGTTGATTTATGATTTAATTTTGTATCACTAAAACTTTTAAGAGTGTTTTATAGAAATACATAGAGCTTTTGAAACTTTTCCCTAAACAATACAATGTATACATTTGAAAATCAGAAATTCAAAACATTTAAAAATGTTAAAATGTTAGTTTTGATTTCAACGGAGAGAAAATTTTAATATAAATGAAGTGATGATATAAGAAAATGTAGAATTACCATAAACTTAAAACTAGCATATATTTATTAAAATTTCAAAGTTCTATCAAAATTTCTATCATAATAAGATCAATGAAACTACCAAAGACTAGCCTAAGACAATATTTTTTATGATTCAGCCCACATATTTAAACAGACTTATTGACAAATATATTGATATGTCTTACTATTTGAAAAGTAAATATAATTCATTACTTAAATATAATATTGATGTACAACTGATAAATTGAAACTTAAAGTGTTTACCTGAAATATAGCAATATTTGGATCCCATAAAGGATGGATTATAGGACTGTATTTAACAGGCTTTCTGTAGAGCCAACTTTCCTTTCAGTTCATTAACTTTTATCACCATTCCAAACAGATGTGATTTGTATGAATCCACCTATGTAGAAACTAGATCTCCCAACCTTGCAGTTTATAGCAATCTCTAGAACACTGACACTTCTAATCAGGCCTCAAGAGTTCCTTTTATCCCTTACCTCCATTTCAATATGGAATCATATATACAACATCTAAATGCAAAAACCTCAAGCCTTCTTTTGTTGTCTAATACGTCAGTACAAACTAGTTTTTTAATAGAATTTTGGTACAAAGTCAAAACTTATCTGTAAAAACAGAAGAAAGCTTATTAAATGAGAAAGGGGAAGTGTGATGACTTTTCTTTCTTGTCAACTTGATTACATCCAGAATGAACTAAAATCCACGTGCCTGGTTTGAGTCTGCATCTTTTGAGGTGAGAAGATACACCTTTAATCAGGGCCACACCTTCTGTGGGAAGTCTAAGTAAAGGATGCAGAAGCTGGAAGCTTGCTCTTTGCCTGCTTGCCAACACTCCTGCTGGCAAGTCCATTCTTAATAGGCATTAGAATCTACTGCTTCAAGATTCTGACATGTATTGAAGATTAGCTGTGATCAGTCTGGCCGACTAAACAACTATTAGATTCTTGGATTTTTCATTGGTAGAGAACTATTGTTGGATTGACTGGACCTCGGTCTGTAAGCCATTATAGCATAATATTAATGATAATAACTATATAACATAACAATTAAGTTATGCATACATATAATATTTTATATATATATTTAGGATGGCCTACAGGATGAGATTCATATAACTTATTCATTATATATATATATATATACACATACTTACACACACATACATATATATTATTAGCAATGCATGGGCAGACCATATATATGGCAGTTCTGTTGAACTTGTCCATATTGGGCTTCATGGTCTAAGTTGATGAGGATAACTAACCAGGTCTCTTCCTCAAGAAGGCACCAGATTTCACTACAGATGGTTGTGAGTCACCATGTAGCTGCTTGGAATTGAACTCAGGACCTTTGGAAGAGCAGGCAGTGCTTTTAACTGCTGAGTCATCTCTCCAGTTTACACATACTCACATACACACAGGGATTCTATAAGTTCTGTTCCTCTAGATAAGCCAGACTAATATAGGAAGTATCTCCTGAATCACAGGTTCCATCCCTGGAAGTACTTAACACCTTCCACCTGACCAACCTAGACACAGATGAGCTGAATGAAGGTTCAGCTTCTACACCACTGATATTAAAGTTGACTTTTTAGTATGCAGATTACAGAAAGCCACAGCAACAGGTAAATATGAAGAAAGCAATAAAAGAGGATATTTGATGGATTAAAATTTCAGTGAGAAATAGAATTGTAGTATGAAAGTACTCAAAAGGAACTTCATTTTTGAAAGAATATTTTTAACATCTTTGTGATTATAATACAACTGTGTCATTTCCCCCGAATTAAATTTGTTAATTTTACACCTGCATATAAGGCATTCGGATTGTCCTCACTGCTACACTACAACCTCTTTATTTCGTAACACCCGTGCCACCCCCTCTCCTCTATACTGGTCTTCTCGATAACATTCCTGTATTGATATTTTAATTTGTCTTTTTTTGGATGAAGAATTTCCTCAGTGCCAACTTCTTGCTTTCCAAATCCATGTGATGCTTTAGCCCTGCTTTAACTCCCTTCCCACACAGCAGGAGGTTGATTTGACACTGAAATGCTCATCACCATTGCTCTGCTAAGAAGGAAGCTGCTCAAAGACATGCCATTCTCAGATCCAAGGATGCACATCCAAGCTGCAGGCTCCTGACTGAAACTGAAAATATCATTCTTACAAGGATGCAAGCCAGGTTTCTTCCACGTGAGTGGGGGAGTGTCAAAGCACGGGAACCAGTTCTTGGAAATACATGCTTAAGCAAAAGAAAAGCCACCATGCTGACCTCGGGCTCCCATTTAACTTCCTAGCTGTCATTTAACTGGTCTCAATGGGACCTGTCAGGCAGCTCAAAGGTAAGTCATTCTGCCTGTCAGTTTATAACAGTTTGAGGAAAATTAACTTCTCAGAAATCGAGCCCAACTAGTGATCATTTCTGATTTATCCTTTGCTGTGGCAGACACTGGCTATGCACTATTGCTTTCTTCAATTGTGCTATTCCATCAAGAGGCTTAGTCAAAAGAAATAAGTGGTGAGATTGTTTATCTGAACTCTAACCAGTCAAATGTCTTCACAATATATTGCAAAAACACATTCTTGCCTTGAAATGTTGACCTTGATGTTGCAGAGCTGACTCAATAATCATATTCAAATTAGTCACATCATTGATCTCCTAGAAAAGCCTAAGAAGGACAAAGTGGTTCAGAAACTAGATCTCATTAATTCATGCATGAAACAAAATGAAATTTGGGTTGAAAACAAAAGGCAGTCAAATACACATGACTGGAAATTGGCATAATAATTTTGTGATTATCCTATTATTTTGTGGGGGTATCTTTTTATGATTTTGGCATTAAATTGACTACTTTCATCTCCTTTGTTTATTTCTATTAAGAATGGAGCTACATTGGGTAAACATTTCAAGGAAAATTTCTGCATCATGAAGAACATTGAAAAATTTTAATTAACTCAAATAATTTATTTTTATTTATCTAGACATGTCCAGAGACATAATACAAGAAATCCTACTCTCCATATGATAGATCATGGAATTTATCTATGTGATATATAAGAGAATTTATTTTGCTACCAGTATCACAAAAATATGTTGACAGCACCATCATGTATATAAGTGTGTAAGAAGTCAAGCGGAAGTTTTTATGATGTCATGTAGTTTTGTAGATGCCTGTGAAGCTCATGATGTCAGAGACTTCCATTGAGGGCAATGTGTTTTCACTATAGTCTTGATTCAGTAACCATGTATATAACTCAAACAAAGTTTATAGATGTGCACAAAAGCTGTTGTTCACTACTGTCTGTTTTTCTGATGTTCCAGTGGATCCAGCCTCATGGCACAGTCTAGCAACATAGTCACACGCGAAACTTTGAATACAGAGAGCATAAATTGTCTCACCATTTGAAAACACACTTTATAGTCTTTGGCATTAGTATTTAGAGACTCTTACAGCTAATATTTTAAAATATCAATGTTTTACAAAGTGAAATTTTTTTGTATTTATATTTTGCTATCTTTTATGAAAGAAGGCAATAACAAACCATATAACAGCATTTTATGGCACTTTCTTCTGGGTTTTTATTATAAACTTTTAAATACGTCACACAGATGTTAGCATATACACATTTGTTTTTATAAACTAATTATTCAAGCCCTTTGGGGTGAATTTTTTAAGTTACATAATTAATGTAGTTCTGTGCATGGGGGTACATACTTGTTGACAATACCTGAATGTAGAGGCCAGAGGACTACCTTCAGCAGTGGGCTTTCTCCTTCCACCACGAATCTCTGTGGGATCAAACTCTTTTTTTCCAGGTTGGTAGCAAGTGTTCTTACCTGTTTAGACACCTCACTGGTATTTATTAATTTAGTTATTTATTACTATTGAAAAGGGTCTCTGGGTCTGACCTTGCAGTTGTGGTCCTTCTGCATAAGATTTGGATTTAATTTAAAATATTCTTTGTGCTCTAAATAATGATAGTAATAATTCATTTAAAAGTCCTGACATCAACTTCTCTGGATAATCTTAATGATTATATTAAATTAGGAAAGCATTTCATAAAAACAGTGTCTCACATAAAATGTATTTTCCCCAATTAGAAAAAAGTCATCATAGTATTACTGACATAAACATAATGATCTTACATAAAATATATTTAGTTATTACAAACTTGTTGTAGCCATTCATCATACTGGCAAAATCATGGTGCAAAAACCTAGATAAAGTTTCTATTCTCCATGGAAGATAAAAAATTAATAAGTCAAATAAATATAAACAAAATAAAAACGCAAACTACAAGTGCAGTACATCCTTCATATCTGATTAAACAGAGGAAATAATCATTAAAAACCTATTACGCTCTCAGAGTCGTCTATTATACTCACTGTGCCGTCACTCTGATGGCCACAGACAGTGGAGTCAATACCAAGGAAGTTGTTTTCTCTTTCATTCCATGCTAGTCACCATAGTAATCTGGGAAGTGACAGAAGCTTAAGATAACTTCAGGTTTGGATGCGTATAAATTATAATTCAATGTAAGGAAATGACAGTAAGATGATATATTATTTGTCGTTATAACACAGCATAGTATTTAAATTACGTGGGGGTTACTGAAACTCTACGCTGGATGTTTAATCAGCTACAGACTTCTTATCCCCAAATATACGTTAAGGTGACATGTGCTGAAGAAATTGTAAGTTTTCTTAAACAGCAGAATAAGTGAGCAGGATCAGGCACATAATTTGAAGACTTAATCACATGGTTCACCTTTATCTTTTCCCTATGTAATAGTTTACCCTAATCATCAATATACATATAGCTATTCCATTGTTACTGTTGTTAAGGAAACTGTGTCCAGATCAAATACCAGTCACTTACCGAATGCCAGATCACATTTGCACAGGTGAAGTTTTAAGTACTATGTTTGAATATCTGTGAAATATACCAGAAGGTGTTTGGAAACTACTCAAACTAAAAGTTTGTCTCTTTTAAGAATCTTATTTAATAGCCGGGCGGTGGTGGCGCACGCCTTTAATCCCAGCACTCGGGAGGCAGAGACAGGCGGATCTCTGTGAGTTCGAGACCAGCCTGGTCTACAAGAGCTAGTTCCAGGACAGACTCCAAAACCACAGAGAAACCCTGTCTCAAAAAACCAAAAAAAAAAAAAAAAAAAAAAAAAAAAAAAAAAAAAAAGAATCTTATTTAATTAAATCACCCTTTCTATGTTTGCTCCTTGTGTTAGTGAAATAAGCATCTGGGATGACGCTTTAACAAATGGGGAGTTGGACTACTGAGTTGATGGTTCACTGAGTTAAAGCTCTTGCTGTATAATCGTGTGAATCTGAGTTTGAATCCCCAGCATCAATATAAAATTCTCAGAGCAGTCAGAGTCTGTGTGATCTTAGAGCACGCTAGAATAGAGAAGGGTCACAAGGGCTTGCTCTCTTATGTTTAGCTTCAGGGTCATGGAGAGACTCTTTCTCAAGGAAATAAGACGAATGCTAAATCAGAACATCGGGTATCCACGTCTGTTTTCCCAATGTATAAGTATTCCCCGTCCCCACACAAGTATATGCATGTGAATACACACACATACCACACACACACACACAGACACACACACGAGACACACTTGAGAAGTTTACCTTTCTTCAGTTTCTGAGTTTTCAGTTCAGTGCATTGGTGGCGCCCTTGCTCTGGGAAAGGCATTCGTCAGAATGCAGAAAAAGGAAAGGAAGGCTCCAATATCTCTGATTGGACACACAATCAGGAATCATATATAAAGTGTTTCAATTGATTAGTTTGGTCTGAGGGCAAACCTGTGAGAAATTGACTTTATTGATTGATGTTAAAGACGGTTCGGTCCATTACCGGCAACATCATTCCCTCATAAAACAGCCGTGGACTGCGTAAGAATGAGCTGAGCATGAGAATGAGAGCAAGCTAACAAGCAAGTTCCCTCTAAAGATGCTGCTTCTCCAAATTCCCACGCGCTGACTTTTTTCAATGGTGGTCTGTGATGCTAAAGTATCCACCCAACAAACTCTCTCTTTGGTCAGTGCTTTATCACAACATCGAAATGATTCTAGGACATTACGCCTCTCATCTTATTTTCTACTTGGCTCCCAGTAGCATTGGGACCCAGAGCAAGCAAATGGTCATTCCATTACTCCATCATGGGGGTCACCAAAAGCTGAAGCTTTAGAGAGGGGTCACACAGTGAGTGGCTGTATCATCATTTATTCAGTTCACTGACACCTAGAGTTGCCTTCTCTGGCAGAGGTATCCTTGGATGGGCATTTTCCGAGTGTCTTTTGACTTCATCGCATGAACACATCGGATACTGGCATCTTTCTACTAAGATTCTCCTAGAAGCTGTCTGTCTGAGTCATTGTTCAGATGTGTCTGTGTGTACAGTTCACCTAAAATGGAAGCTGTGACCATCAAAGCACTTGGATTATGGTCACATCATGGAAATAAAAATAAAACTAAAAGTTTTCAAAATACTAGAAAAGTTCAAGTCTCCCCAATACTTTTATTTTAAACTGGATGTTGACATTCTACATTCCACTGTTTGCCAGTCACATGTGTCTTATTCTTCGCCAGCAAAACTCAGCAGAATGTTCATGTTCATCGCAAAGTAAGTCATGATTCAAGTTTGCCAGGACATTCTAATTTGTTTCTTCCAGCCTATGGTGAATTTTAAAAAAGCCTGGAAGGAATCATGATTTAAATTGAAGTTGTGTCTAACTTGTTTGTTTAAGATAAAATCCACCATTAAACCTATTACATGTGAAGTGTTCCCAACCAGAGCCACCAACTGATGACATTTCCCCGAAAACCTGAGAAAAACTTATTCCAACCTGTGCTCAGCATACATACATGAAAAATTAAAACTGAAAGGAAATTATGCAGGAAAATATCAGAATATAAAGTAAGAATTCCACAGAGTAGGGCAAATGGCTGCTCTCAAAGTGTATGCTAATATTTTTAACTACACACAGATTCCCAAAAGTATTAATTTTCATTACTTTCAGGTTGTAGTTTCTTTTAGAAAAGAAATTGCAGAAATCTCTCAGAGAAAGGAATGTATCTCTTTGCTTACATGTACATGACTTTAATATTCATGTAGTTCATTTTTTATTGCATCTATAAAACTATTGAAGAAAATTCATATATACTATAAATGTTACAAAATGTTGTTAGATAGAATATGTCAATCTAATATAGGAAAAATTATTAATTATTCTCCTACAAGTAAACAAGTAGAGAAAGTTACCATGATTAGCTCATAACAATGATAAAAAATTTATACATTATAAGTATATTTCAGTCATATAACTTGGAAATAAAAATTATAAGTTAATCATATTTAGTTTAAGATGTATGAATAAAGTTTCAGTACATATAAAAGACAATACAAAAGTCTGTAGTTAGTACTCAAAAGAGTCAACTCTGTCTTAGTAACGTGACATTAATGAATGCACCGTTTCTGAATATCCACCTTTAAAATCTATATTCACCTACAGGATGGAGAATCCATGCATACAGTGAATGCCTTACTCTGTTTTCACTGCAGTGATAAACAAAAGAAGGGAAGTCAAGGCGGCCAATGCTTGAAGCAATGGGTCATATTGCATCAGGAAACAAAGTAAGAAATGCAACTCAGCATTTTCTACTCACATCATCCAGGATCTTGGATAGGGAGCGGCACAACCCACAGTTCTCCCTAAATCATTAAACGTCATCAAGTTAACTTCCTACAGGCAAGGAGACACAGTCCTGTGTCCCAGGTGATTCTATATTTCTTTCAAGATGACAATAAACACTAATCATTGCAATGAAGATTTAGTAACAGTTTATTTTTATTTTGTTAGAAACTACATGAAAGGCCTCTTTTCCTTTCAATATGGCCCCAAGATATTTAAAAACTAAAACATGTGAACAAGGAAATGTCCAGGAGAATATCATAGCTTTGAGAAAATTATCTTCAGTGTAAACAATGGGTAGAAGCAGGAATTCAATCAGTTTATTTGGAAGACGACCTCTGTTTCTGATGCCGATAAAAGTTCAAGATAATGCATCATGGTTTTTGTTTATTAATTAATTACTGATGCTTAAACTGTTGCTATTTACACTGAGAAACATTCTAAGTGAATGTCTTATTTTTCTTCCTTTTATGGCAGGATAAATCACCACAGAGGGGTTTGGAGCGAGGGCTCACACCTATAACCCCATCACTTTGGAGGTGTGTACAGAAGGACTGCAATGAGTGCTAGACAATTAGGGGCAACCGCTGCTACCATTCAGAAAATGACAGCTATGTCCAAAATAATGAATAGACACAATTAAATTTTGAAATTATGTTATGTATTCAAATATGGTCTTTTCTTTTTACCCCCTATTATTTTTTTAATATTTTGAAAATAGATTCTTTTCTCAGATACTGTATCCTGCCATAGTTTCTCCCCCTCCAATTCTCCCAGTCCCTCCCCATCTCCCCTCTGCTCTGGATCCACTCCTTTTCTGTCTCTCATTAGAAAAGAACAGATTAATAATAGATAACAACAAACCTGACAAATAAAATAGAATAAGATAAAACAAAAGACATCACACTGGGTCTGGACAAGGCAACCCACCTGAAAAAAAAAAAGAGCTACAGGAGCAGGCACAAGAGTCAGAGAACCACTTGTTCACATACGCAGGAGTCCCATAAAAATACTAAGCTTAGAGTTATAAAAAATACACAGAGGACCTTTTGCAAACCTGTGTGGGCTCTGTTGGGGGCTTCAGTCTCTATGAGTTGATATTAGCCTTGTTGAGTTGATTTACATGGCCTTGGTGTCCTCCATTGCTTCTATTACATTCTACATGCTTCCTATTCCCATATAGAGTTGTGTGTTCCAAGGCCTCTCTCTCTTTAATGTTTTGCTGTGGGAAGAAATATTCCATCTTCTAACTGAACAATTTGAAAAAACTGAAAAGATTAGTTCAAATAAAATTGCAACAGCCATTAGTGATTAAAATATAACCTTCAACTGACTCTGAAAATTCCAAGTCAACATTAGTTGTCAGATAATGTAAATTATATGTGTAAATTTTATGGCTTTTAGTGTCTAAGTGTATAAGAACAAGTGTGTGTGTGTGTGTGTGTGTGTGTGTGTGTGTGTGTGTGTATGGTGTACCTACAGGTTAATAGTAAATATGAGCAGAAATCATAGATTCCGAGGTTCTAAGCCCACTGAAAAGCACTTGAACCCATGGGGTGGTATAATTTAATGACAGCCACACTTCTCTCACATCTTTCATTCCTTCAGCAGGTTTTCATCTTCATATCACCATAGCAAATAATGAAGTGTCTAATTACTCATGTTGAGCCTAATGAGTAGATGCTATTTTCTTGTAATAGCTTTCCTTTCACTCTAAAAAAGAATCAGCCTTACAAAATTCGAGACGCCTACCTTAAATGAGCTCATAAGTTGAAGCTGGTGAAGAAAGTCAAAGTTAATGATTCAAGCTTGTTGTACGTTGATCCCTGTAAGTGTCAGCTCAGCTCGGAGGTGCAGCCAGCGCCCTTGTTTTGTGGGCTATGGAGATGTTTGGTTACCACTGTATGAACAGAGAATGAGAAGTAGTTTCCTTCTCTTTTATGTTTTCTTTACAGTATAAAGCATCCACTTCAGAAGATATCTATAAAATAAACTGTTACACACAAAAAATATTTGTTTTACCTACTGTTTTAAAAATGCTCATCTGAATAATGTAGCTCAGCAGGTGCTGAGCCAGTGTGCTCAAGTATGCATGTGTGCAGAGAGGCTAGAAGTCAATTTTACATATCTATTTGTTAGATCACAAACCAAATATCACCACAGATATGTCCAAATAAACTTGGAAATAATGACTCAAGTAACGTAGGCTTGAGTTCTATCAATGTGTATGAATGGCTTTGATCAGATTTAAAGATATCTCACCTTACCTGATATACTACTTTTCACCAATAATTGTTTTTAGCTGTTTCAAAGGAAAAAAATTATTTTAATCTCAAAGTCTTATTTTCTCACAGAGAGATGTTGGGTGAAGCAATCTAAGAATGTCACCTATGTGTGTCATTCTAACTTCTGATTTTCAATTGTTGTTCCCAGCCTTCTTCAACACATGCTTCAGCTCATCCAGATGCATCTTCATTCATTTAGAGTGAGTGACTCTGTTTTCTTTGTTTTTATCCACAACATCTATTCTAAAGTTTTCCTCTTTTAATTTGTTCTTTAGTGGTAATTTTAGGTTTACTTCTTGCCTAGAATTAAAAGACGGAGGAGATGGATGGTGGCAATATTTAGTCTCCTTCCCTTCTTTTATCTCTCCCTTTTAACAAAGTCTCCCCTTAATTACCATCAATCTCCACCACCTTATTTACTTTAAACATAGAGGAAAGAATATTATTCATTATGGTAGAAAATTGAATAGTGTAGCATTGGGGGTTTCTCAAGCAAATGAACCTCTTTCACTATGCCAGTAATTACAAAAATTATTAAATCATTTCAATAAAGATATGGTTTATTAAGAGAATGTTTTTCTTCATTAAAGCTATCATCCCCCAATGTTCATTGACTTGACTTCTGTTCACTTAATATCATACTTTTAGTTTCCACCTCACTGAGAGCCAGAAAAGCAAATGCTGCGTGCTCTCTCATATATAGATCCTATACTTAGATTTGCATGCTTGACTTGGACTACCTAAAGAATACAGAAAACCAGAGAGAGACATTAGAAGAATAGCAACATTTTTAAGGAAGTGGTATTTTAGGACACACATCACAGGAAAAGGGAATGGAGAATAATTGAACCTGGAAGATTAAATTGGGCTCTTAAAAATATTTTCTGTCTTTGCTTCCTTCACTGTTTGCTTACTCCTTTTGAGATGCATTCTCACTTTGTGGCTCAGACTGGACTAGAACTCGGTATTAAACAAGGAGAAGAAAGTAGAGAAGGAGGAAGGAAAAAAGGAGGAGGCTGAGAGGAGAACAAAGAGAACAAAGACCTTAAGTCAGGAGGTAGTGAAATGAGAGTTGGTCTGGGAGTAATGGATGAGGGTCCGTGTTTATGATCAGAATTCATTACATGGAATTCTCAAATTTATGTAGTAAAATAAAACATTATTTATGATGTGAGATAAAGAGGTAAAAGGTGAGAATGTGAAGGCATAGGAATTAAATAGGAAGCTCCATAGACAGAGAGCTCGGGTCTACAGGAGGGAGTGGGAACACTAGTGTGAGATGGAGAATTCGAAAAATGCTGCAAAAGGAGATGTTTCACAAAGTTACAGAAAAAATAAACTTCAAGCAATACAGTCTAGGTACGAAGGAAGTACATCACTACTAACTCTATAAAATTATTCTCTTTATTGTTACATTGCATTTCTTTGGCAATCAGTTTCATAGATTAAACCTGCTTCCAAATTTACATGGAAATGGGCATGGTTTTGTTTTCACTGCTCTACGCTCTGCATATTGAATCATGGTGCCATTTACCATTTGAGCTGCAGGGACTGTAGAGGGAAGTAACTCAGTTAGCTCATGTTAGGGACTTAAAGACTGAGCTCACATGAAAAGGGCAGGAGCTGAGCTAGAAGGGTAATCTGATTGGATTCAATCACAAGCTATTTCAAAACTGATTCCAGGTGTTTTGTCTTTTATATAATCCTGCAGAGGTCTTATGGGAATGATCGCTCTCATTTTTTTTAACACATTTATTTTCTGGTTAGCAACTGAAGATTGCTGCTCATGCACTGTACCCATCTTATTCTATTTTCTGCCAAAAGGATACAGATAACTTCATACAATGAGGCATTTAAAAAAGAGGCTATGCGTACACAGAGAAGATAATAGAATATACTAGGTCAGAGATGGAAATTATCTGTTAGGAACCTTTTTCTTTCTTTCCCACATTTTCTGCTTTCTCTTTCATAGATTATCTTGCCAAATATTTGAGTGCTGTGATTTGACAGCAGCTTCAGTAATGACATTGTTCATATTCCCACAAGGTGTTTTCTGGAATCCTAACCTGTCAACTACTAAGTATTTTCAGAGAGGATATTATACTTTAATTTTATTTTGGACGAAACGCCTTCCTGCTCCATTATTAGTTCAACATAATTGATGTAATTACTGAACTTTCTGCTCATGTTTACTTCATACTGTGTTGATCTTTGATTCCTTAAATACCTCATATCTTTGGTTGCTCTCAGGTCCAAATGAAATTTTATTTCCCCAAATTCTGTCAGTAGGACAAAAGAAAGGATTTCTCAGGAAATTGTGAAGCCAATTCCCCTATACCAAAAAGAGCCATTCCCCTGATCACTCATTGAAAGTACAAAGGGCAATCTGAGGTGCTTATTAACATACCCAAGTGCCTGCTGGCCTTCAGGCTCATCTCTTGTACCAGTTACACATTTCAGAGAAATTGATGGAATCCTGACTCTGCTCTGCTCTTCTCCCCAGCTAATCATCCTTATAGCCCTGCTATTTAGGCTTCTCTCTCTCTCTCTCTCTCTCTCTCTCTCTCTCTCTCTCTCTCTCTCTCACTCTCACTCTCTTTCTCAATCTCTTTGCTTTGCTCCTACTTCACTTATGGCCAAGTTCAATTTGGTGTTAGCTAATTTTATTTAGTTGTTCCCATCAACTAAATTTCTGCCAAGAAACATTTCCTGAAAATTCACAGAGAAATCCTTCTTGATAGATCTGCTAAGCACTTTCAAAAATGAAACGCCTATGAACATTTTTCCCTTCCTGTTCGTATCAGCTTCATTGAAAACATAAAACAGCAAGCTTCCAGCACTCGGGAGGCAGAGGCAGGCGGATCTCTGGGAGTTCGAGGCCAGCCTGGTCTACAAGAGCTAGTTCCAGGCCAGGCCCCAAAGCAACAGAGAAACCCTGTCTGGAAAAACCAAAAAAAAAAAAAAAAAATCAAGCTTACACACAAAGCATAATTGATTCTCAGTTCATCCATGATAGTAAGTTTTTCAATAACAGGAGTTTAAAACAAAATATGCACAGCCCTTAGCAGCTGGGTAAGAGGCAAAAGTTTGTCCTTTTTTTATTCTCCCAATTTTCCAGTAAGATTTCAACATCCTTATAAATATCCCCTTATCCAAACAGATTATTTTTTCCAAACAAACTCCATCTATATTACTATTTTTTCTAGAAATGGTAAAAATCAAGATGCACATTTATGGTTTTCTAAATTTCAAAATATTCTAATGAAAATCAGACATAGAGCTGTTTAAATACACTCTGCTCATATGTGCAGCCTGCCTGTTTTAAGCTCTATGCACATTCATGTATTTCATAGGATTTGTGATCAAGAAGAAACAGAACAAATTCAAACAAGAGAGAAATAAAATAAAGTTAAAAAACCATGCTCGAGCCAGATGATGATTACACCTGTGGTGCTAGGTGTGGGCTTGCCTAGTGTGGGCTGACAGCTTAGATACATGTTTCTAGGAGATAAAATCCAAAGAAACAAAAATAGATGATTCATATTGTCCAATAGAGGAAAGACAAACAGGGAACTCTGTTGAAATAAAGCTATTGTTGATAATAAGTTTCTTTTCTATGGAAGAAAAATTACCTGTGATTTTTGTTAAGGAGAAAATGTGAATATGAATGAAGATGTGAATATGTATGTGCGTGGTAACAAATGTCCAAAAAAATTTGTCATAAAATGAATTAGAATATAAAATGGAGTTGCTACTGTGGATGACAGTTCATTTTATTTTTTTTTCAAATCAGCATATGATTACCATATAAGCCAGCAACTCTGCTGCTGGAATAGTATTTTTCCCCAAAGAGTAAACGCATATGCTCAGAGATTTGCACAGTATTTTCTCTGAACAAAAGATGAAGGACATAAGCCACGCAATGCACATCTAAGGCTGAAAAACACAATTTTTCACTTAATAAAAAATATCACTTAGCCACCAAAAGTGAAGACAATTCTGACACAGGCTAATTGTCAATTATACTGGATGGCTAGGCCAAACACAAACAGTTATTGGTTGAGATAGTAACAGCACGCTGATTCAGAGACTGGATCATAGTTTAAAGGACTGGGATGAGGGTGAGGGACAATTTCTTCCTAAGTATCACAAGTTGGTTGGAAGAAGGAAAATCTCTTGCGGGTAGATGGTGGTGGTGGTTACACAGTGGTGAGAATTTTCTCATTGCCGCAGAGCTGTATGCTCTGAGTGATTCATGAAGTTGATTTCATGCTATCTATATCGAGACAACTTTGAAAGTGGGTTTTGTAGCACTCTTCATTATAACATCTCTAGGCTTAGGCTCATAAGCAGTGTTCTGAGTGTTGTTCCCTGAGAGCATTTTATTCAGGCTATGACAACATAAGCTGATGATACAGCTGTCAGATGAGAAAATGATGCAATATAGAGACGTGATAGGCATGGTTTTCAATACTGGGCATGAATATGTGTGTGTGTGTGTGTGTGTTATCACCGTGGGTTTAAACAATATCATAGAACTTGAATATGAAGTGCTTACCAGGGTCTTTACTACATAAAAATAAAAAAAAAAATTCACCTTTAACAAGTCTGAGTGATAATTTTGTCTTCCTGGATATCCTATTACCGTATCTTGAGATCTTCAGCATCAAAACGATCAATACAAGACATGAGTGAGGTCTGCTTAGTCATTAGTAAGTCACCTCAAAGGCCACGTGTAGACCCTCATATGATGCCGTTTTTGAGTAACTGAGTCTTTCATTCCTAGCTGAATTGCTGAATCCCAGTTCCTTACCTTACATGAGGCAATCACATAGAGCAAAGTCTTTCTAGAAAGTGCTACTCCTCAGAATTATTCATGTTTGGCTTAGTCAAGCATACACCTGAACTTAGCTTTGGTGAAACTTGTCACTATGTGAGACCTACAACAATGTGCTCGAAATGTTAAAAAAAAATCACTTTTAATTAAAAGCCCTTTGAAAAAAACCACCCAGCCCCAAACAAATCATTGATCTGCTATGCAAGATCTCACATGTTCCAAATAAAGATAAATTATGAACACAATCAAAGAACTACAATAACCTTTCTATGTTTGTGTTTGACAATTTCTGTGTGTTCTGTGGTTTTTATAAACAGCATTTAAAGCACCCCATGGCATAATACACCTTTGTTACCCTCAAAACCACTAGATTCCTATGTTTAAATATGTTTCTTATATCTCTGGATAATCATGCTAAAATCAATAGCCCCAGAGAGCTAGGTAACAAAAGGACCCAAAGAGAGACACATGGATTTCCATGGGAATAGAGATCTTCTGGATAAACTGGGGGCAGGTGAGAATGGGAACATGAGGTTTTGGATTCCAGGTGGGATGGAGGGAGAGATTAATGAAGGAGATGTCTTGACGGTGAGGAGAATTTGGAGGTCTGGTAGTAACCTGGAACAAAGGAAATGTCCCTGAATCTATAAGGAGAAACCCAACTAAAACTCCTATTAGTAGTGGATAGGAACCTGAATTGACCATCTCTTGTAACCAGATTGGTTATTACCCTAATTGTCATCAGCGAGACTTTGTCCAGTAACTGATGGAAGCAAATGCAGAAATCCATAGCCAAGTGTTGGGCCGAGCTTGGGAAATCTTATAGAAGGACTGTATAAGTGGTAGGGGGAGGAAGGACAATGTCATCACAAAGGAACCCATAGAGACAACTGACGTGGACTCATAGGAGTTCACAGACAGTGGAGCAAGAGCTAAGGAGCCCACGTAGGACAGACCTAGGCTTTCTACATAAGTGTGACAGGTGTATAGCTTGATACTTGTGGAACTCCTAACAGTGGGAGTTGGGGCTGTCCCTAAAACTTTGAAAGACTTTTGGTAACATTTCTTCATACAGTGTTACCTTACAAAGCCTTAATAAGAGGTGTGGAGCTTAGATCTACCTCAACTTGATATACAATGCCTTGTTGACACCCATGACAAAGCTGCCCTTTTCGGGACAGAAACAGGAGGAGTAGAAGGAACAGGAGCAAAGGGGAGGTGGGTGGAAGGAATGGAAGGAGAAGAGGGAGTAGAAACTCATGTGAGAATGTAAAATAAATGAACAAATTTAAATTAAAAAACAAACAAAGCCCCACTAGATTCTAAAACTTCAGGTCTTTGAATATGATCTGCATAACAATAATTTGGAGGTCCAAATGGATTCTAATTTTGCTTCTACACCTAGAACACAGTTTATGTATCTGCTACAGGAGGTAGTCTAATATGGAGACTCTGGGAGCCATTTTTTAGGTTCCAAATCTACGGAAATAGATAACATGTGAGGAGGGCATTCTAGGAAAATAAGAGCCAGCATCCAGATGATTACCAATAGGAATGTAGATGCTTTCTGACAAACTGTGGTCAGATGGTGATGGACCATTATAGTACTTTACAAATATTCACCCTTTATGACATCTCTGCTTTAGTGTGAAATCTTTGCATTAACAAATGCCTTGTCTTTGGGTTTTAATGTGGGAGATGAGCTTATTTGTATAACACAAATTAATGGAATTCTCCAATGTAATGCAACATCATTTCACACAAACACTAATGATTAGTCATAGTGGACAATTAAGCAATGTCAATATTTTTATTGGTGTCAATGACTTCCCTTTATAGGTACATCAAATTACTGGGAGTGCCACATCCCACACACGAGCTTTGCTTACAATTATTGATTTGTTTGTAACAAGCAGTGCTAGATACTTTATTAAAACTGAATAACACAATAGTCTTCTGTTCTTCTCACTTTTTGCTACACTCCCCTGCTTTTCATTGGTAAAATGTCAAATTCCTAAAGTTAATAGGACAGTAAAAATTTTTCTAAGTTTATATACCTAAGTTGTAAGGTAAATTTGTTCTTCCTCCCCCACCCCAATTAAATGCTTGGAAATGGCTAGTGAGGCCTCATATCCTCAGATTTCCCGTTGAGAGAGTTCTATCTTCTCACTTGTAGGAATGTGAACAATGCTTATAGACAGCTCCATCCAGTGTTTGCCCTTTAATAAACCATCCATTCTCAGGTCAATTCTACCATAATTCTTGAATGTGTAACATCCTCCTCTTTGCTCCATGCTTCTTTTATTTTATAAGAATCAGTTCCATAGAAGGAGGACAAAATATTTGTGATTTGTTTCTCCACTGGCACAAGAATCAGTGAATTGAGAGGGATCCTCAGTATGCAGTTTCCCTGACAGTGTGTGATTTTATCTTGTCCCCTCAGATTTAACAATATCTGAAGCATAAGTCAGACTAAGCTGTGTGTCCTACTATTTATGTATTTCAATGTGCAAATGTGATTGCATGCTTCTCTTGACCTTTTACCGTACCTTCTTTGGGTCCCTGTTATGCCACCTATAATATATGCTTAGTTGGAAGATTAGATTTCTCTTTATACATTTTGCTGCACCAGTATGCTGGGACCATGAATCAAGCCAGCTTTTTCATCTATGGACATGGTGGTAAATGTGCCTTTGTTAAATGACTTGTAAACTTTAGCTAAAAATCTAATATCCCCCAATGTTCCTGTATTTACAACAACCTGAATTTACACACTATCCTCAAATGCAAATGTTTTAGAAGAAAATATGACATTTATAATTCTCTATGTTCTCTGGGGGTAAGCTTGAAATGTAGTGGTAACTGTTTGAATGGAAAATAAGTTCTATACTCTCTGGAAGAAAATAGAAATTAGGTTGTGCCTAGCATAGCACTATATGAGCAGCTTAAGGACAGTTAAGGACTTAATTGTTCTTCATTGTCCATCATCAAAATGCATTTTCTGCTGGTCCTAGCTTTTCAGACTACCCTGGATTTGAAAGTAGGTTGCCTGTTCACTACCTCAACCAGCACCCATTCTTTAAAAGGAACTCACACAATTGGAATACCCTTACTCCCAATTTCTGATAGTGAGGTAGACAAAAATGTTCCTTCGTGAGACCATATTTTGCCCAATTTTTCAATGTTGTGAATTAAAAAGTTCACTTCTGCCCAGAAACAATGGTAGCTGGAGGAGGGAAATGGGAGGCGGGGAGGAGGCAGAAATTTTTTTTTCAATAAAAAAATTAAAAAAAAAAAAGAGCTAACTCCTCAGTCCCAAATTCTAAAATTTAGTGGACAATGATTGACAGTTTTGGTTCTGACAAAATTAACCAAAATAAGGTCTGGTGAGACAGCTAAAAGATAAAGAAGTTAGCTTCACAAACCGGGTTCCATTCCTAAAACCCACAGAAAGTTGATAGGAGAGAACTCCCCCCATAAATCTTTTTTCTGACAACATATGATTACACATGCACCATGACACAAAAGCCCTCCCACACCATATTTAACATAATAGTAATAACCGTAAAATAAAATTCAAAATCACTATCAATTAGCCTCCTCATTTATGTTGAAGAATCTTCTTATAAAGCTGCAATGAATCACAGGATTTGGTGACAGCAATGGTTTTGCTGCTCTTGAATTAGTTCCTTCAAGGCATCATAATGATTAGTTCAGGGAACCCCAGCTTTTGAGGCATGCTGTTGATGACACACCTTGTTCATTTGGGGTGTGTCCAGACACAGACTTGAAAATTGCTCTTTGGCCTCAGGCAAGCACTCTGAGGAACTGTGTTCATTCTTTTGCCTCTCTATAGTTAGAGTACTTCCAGTTTCACATTATACATAAAAGAACATCACTAATGTCCTAGCCCAAGTCTTCTAAATGTCAGGCATATTACTCAGCACTCCTACTAGCACCAAGATATTGACATAAAAAGATTTGTTCACCTCATCCAGCAGATGCCACCCAACAATAGGGTTGTTGATTCTACCTACCAAACTGATCTCTGCCACAAGAACATGGTTGCTACCTGTCTTAACATTTTTGTTGGGTAACACTTCTGATTTCCTTCTAAATGTTTGACTTGATGTTGAGCTTCAGTAGGTAGGACAGACACCTAAATAATTCTTTTTTTGTAGTTTCTGAGCCCCAAGTGCACGAGGGCTGATTGTAGCTCTGACATCTGGCTTTTCATGAGTTGGAGATATCAAGAGGATGAAGGCAGATATTAGAGTGCTGCTTCTGTGAAGAAAGGTACAACGTTTGCCGATTAATAACCAGAAGTAGAGACATTGACAAAATTTCCGCTTCTGCCCTTGGAAGGAATCAATTCTACTGATAACTTGACCTTCACCTCTAGTCTCCAGAACTCTTGACAATAAATTAATTGTTTAATCACCCACAGTGAGCTATTTTGTTCTGACAGTCTGGTCAACTACTACCATCCCCATGTGGTATGAGTTTGGCCGCACAATTTTTACACGGTAAGGTTATCTGAGGGCTATCTATCACATTCTCACAAAACAGATCACAGGTTGAACCTAACTCTAATTTATGTACATACATTCTGCCTTTTATTACTATTTCCCAATAAGTATATTCTATGACGCTTGTAGAAAAATGCATGTTTCCTAGCAAATTAAAGAAACAATATTTAGACTTCACTGATAACTGTTTACCAAGTAAAACCAAACAATAAAAGCATGGTTATTACATCTTCGCAGAGAAGATTTATGGAATCCTACAAAATTTGTTTATTGCTGAAGTAATATGAAACTCGTATAGGTTCAGCAATTAGATTTTTCCATGCTTCTTACTCATGATGGATTTACATTTTTATGCTGCCGACATGATATAAATTTCTTTATGAAGAATAATATATAAACTTTAGGTTGTTTAAAATAAGTATGCTCCGTAAATCTCTGAGTCTCCATGCCCCTGGTTGGCAATCTTTTACACTTCGCACAGTATTCAATATTGTAAGGTCTTGTAATTTTCCTGTATTCAAAAGGTACTCAATCATTGCAAAACCACAATATGTCTATTAATTCATATACATGAGTGACATTTGTATCAAGTATAAGGATGTAATTGAAGGAATTAACAATTACACTATTACATTAGTGATTATATAGAAAGTATAACAAATAATTACTGTTTTAAATAACGAATTAAAAATGTAAAGTTATTTAGATAAATATGCTTACATACCAGAAATGAAATTGTTTCAAATGGCTCCAAGCTACATCCTTTATTCATTTTCACACTTTCAGAGTCTAGCTGTTTTGTTTATTGTATATATTAATGTAAGGAAAGAGCCTGTATGGAAGTTTTTTAAAGTGAATCCTCTCTGAAGGTGCAGTAGAGCAGTGAGGCTTAGTTGACCTGTCAGCATAAACATTCTGACCCCTTATAAACAACAGAGACTACTTCTCAATTTCTTTCTAATGTTGTGTGCTTATTCCATGTTGAGACATGTGCCTCCTGTGACAGAGAGCATTGTAGGACACAGAAAGAACCCATGGTCCCGGCCATGGTCAACGGGAAAATTTAGAACATGAAAACCTTGACCACAATGTTGGTAAAGGAAGTTACAGATGACTGTAAACCATTTTGTGGGGGCATGGAATTGAACTTGTGTCTTATGGAAAAGCAAATAGTGCTTGTAACCTTTTATCTATCTCTCCAGCCATGACTAAGATTTTATCTTTAATGATTGTCTTCTCTGACACAGGTAACTGAAATGTAGCTCTGATGCATTCTACAGATATCTTTAATTATTTGTATAATCAAATAATCAATAATATATTTGTTTCTAGAATACAGTATGCTTAATTCATTTATTCAAGAATTTTAAGTAGGTTTGCTCCATAAGAAATTTCTTTGGAGTTTTGTCTGCATATCCTAAGAAATTAATATTTTTTCTAAATCTCTATATACACACAAAAAATCAAGTCATAAGAACATTACTAAAAAGTAAAGAAGAAACAATGTCATAATGTCAAGTATATGTCTTCCCAGATGTAGTCATATAAACTTATACTAATGAATGTACACAGACAGTAGTCCAAAGGATGGATGAAAGTATATCATAATAAATATCATTCAAATTATGATATTGAAATTACAAAGCATTATGTTAACTTTACTTAAAAACTGAAAGAATAAGGGAAGTATTATCAAGCCATATTTCTTAAACATGGTATTATTTTATAGTGTTAAAGAAATGATTTCTTATAGACTTTAAACCTGTTTATGCTTTTTAATTTAAAAAGTGTTTTGTGAGGCAGGGATTTGAGATAAAAACACGTTACTCTGTAGCCCAAGCAGGACTCAAACTTATGGCAATCCTCCTACCTTAGCCTCCAGAATGCTGGGATTATGAGCATACTCTGTTCACCCAGCTGTTATGTTCTTACTTTTGATCATTTCTAACACTAGATACTTTCCCTTAGGAATGGGCAATAACATCTAACTTCACAGTTCTGAACATCCCATGTTTTGTCAGTTACTTGAGGTTTTGCATTTATTTCTGTGACAGTGGTAGGCCACTGTACACAATAGTGCTGATGCTTCTTTTGCACTGTTTTTATTTATAATTTGATTCGGTATTTAACAGACGTAATGTTAGCAGGAGACCTCAGTCATTAAAATGATTTTCTTTAATTACTTTTTGACCATCTTTAATTGACAAGGAAACCTTTTCATTGTTGCCAGGTTTACTCACACTGACGCGATTCAGCTGTGCCTCTGTGGAAAACAACCTTGGGAGAACAAAAACTTCTTGCTGAAAATCTGGGTAGGCAAAACTCATTTAACCAATATCCATGGCTGTCTGATTCTGACTTTTCTCCCCTCTATGATGTAGGATTGCTGACTTCTGTGCCTACATAGTGAGGAGACACATAAAGAGATCATGCTCTGGTTGTGAAAGCATGTCTAACTGGTATAAGAAACTATGTGTGATGTGGTTAGAATCTGTAGTTAACAGGGTTTACAAACTCAGATGGGAAAGCTGGTGGTAATTTAGCTACGGGGGGGCGGGGGGGAGGAGAGAACACATGAATGATGAGACTGTAATCCCAAGCAGATCATCTTTCTAGAAACAATAGGAGGTAGACTGAGACTCGGCCAGTTAGGACATGACCAGGTTTTAGCAGACCATGAAAGCCACAGAGAAGATTCAGAGTCATAATAAAACGACACAAGGAACTGTTGTGTACACACTGAAAAAGTCCAGAAAATGAACTTGTGACATCTGTGTAGACCTGTGAGATGAGAGTGAGACCCAAGATCAAAATATACCTGGGCAGGGTGAGATAATCTTCTCCACGGGGCTTTTGTAAAGAGTAGAACCTGAAACATGACATATTATGTCATTTTATTAGGGTTGATGAATTTTAACTAATATTAAAGTGATTTATACCTTGGAGGTTATACAAAAATGTCATAATCAAATAAAGAAAAAGAGTACACAAAAAGCATAAAAAATTTGGTGTTTTTTGGTGTTTAATTTCAGATTAGACTGATGTTTTTTATATTACTTTTCATTTCATGAAATCTTCATAGAGCCTCCCAGGCTTATTTTATGGCCTCCTGATTTTTCTTATCTGTTGCTAAGCTGTTTACATTGCTTTTCCTTTCTTAAGCAGAACTTCCTGTCAAATTACCCGGTTTCTATATAAATAGATTCAAAATGTGCTCCTGAAACCAGCTTCATTAAATCACTTGGGAGCTTGTTCAAACTACAGATAATTTGTCAGCTTGCTGGGTCCTCACAAGTCTGATGATCTGGTAACGGGAGCAATCTGTGTTGTTCTGAAACATTTTTTGACTGAATTTTATTTTGCTCTTTTAATATCTAATGGTAATAGTAACTGCTAGTTGACATATATTTTCTAATTTTTCAAATCGGCTTCATAAGATAATAGATTCCATCATGGCATTCAGAACAGAACTGAGGATCCATATTCTAAGAAATGATTTTTTTCTTTGAAGACAACTACAGCATTCTCTTTGATATTCTACCCAGTGATTATGAAAAATGCGGTGGTCGGCCCTACCAATTCAGAAGCAAGTTCTTTCTGTAGGGCTAGAGGTATACGTCGTGTTAATTAACTTCGTAATGCATGATTCTACGTGCTTCTTAAGTCACTGAGATTAACTTATTACCCAGTTCTGATTTATTTCACTTGACACTGCTGTTTCATTATATTGTACCATGTATAGTAGTTTTATTAGTTTTGGTTTTATTCATATTCAAATGTCAATACATACTATTTGTTTTAAGATTAAACAGGATTCATCTTTATATTGCTTCTGACATATCTCATAAAGGTGTGTCTCTAACCGGCATTATGAAATCTACTTTTTTTGTTTCCCTGTAGGTTGTCTTTTCCTTTGTGGGATGCTGGCTCCCCACCAATAATGACACTGAGACTTATTAATTGTGAAAGTTGGGCCTTTAGCTTAGCCTTGTTTCTACTATCTCTTATAACTTAAATTAACCAGTTTCTAATAATCTACATTCTACCATGTGGGTTATTACCACTCTTGCATTCTGTACATTCTACTTTCTTGCATCTGGCTGGTGTCTCCTGTGTGCCAACATTCCTATCCTCTGAGTTTCTCTCTGCCCTTAAATCCTACATAGCCTCACCTGCCTTGCTATTGGCCATTCAGCTTTTTATGAAACTAATCCCAATGACACATCTTCACACACTGCAAGGAAATATCTCACAAGGTGTCTCATTTGGTTCACTGTTAGATAGAGTTCTGCCTATTCACACTAATATAACCTCAAGAGCACCATATAAGCTTCTTTTGATTAACATTCTTCATTTGTGGGAAACTTTCTGCTCTTTATTTCAAGACACAGGCTAACAATGTTGACAAATATTGCCCTTATGGTCATTGTTCAAGTGCACTTGGTCTTTAACAAGTCAACAAGTAGCTGTTAGCATTACAGGAGAGGATCTCTACTCTTCTGCTCTTCAAGAGTAGGTGTGCTCCCTATGAAGAGAAAACCCACCGAGGCTGTATAGTACCACACAAGCGATAGAAAACATTCACATACAAATCTAAGCAAATACACTCATTAACCAGAATTTTAAAACTGTGTAAGAGTATGAGTTATTTTAATGGTATCATTTGAGAACATGAAGAAAGTCATATTTATACAACCTATCAATTACACTCTTTAATGATTTTTTTCCAAATTTTAATTTATCCATATAACCCAAGATAAATTTTGTGATATCTTCTTTTCAAAAACTGCATTTATTTATTTTACATCCAGGCCACAGTTCTCGTGTCCTCCTCCCTTCCAGCTATCCCTCCATCTCTCCTCTCTTCCCACTCCCCAATCCACTCCTTCTCCATTTCTGTTTAAGAAAAGGCAGATCAAATGAGTATCAGTGGAGCATGGCTTATTATGTTGCAGTAAAATCAAGCACTTCCCATGTATTAAGTCTGGACAAGGTGACCAAGTATAAGGTGTACCATCCCAAAAGCCAGTAAAAAGAGTCAAAGAGAGCCCCGGTTCCCACTGTTAGGAGTCCCACAAGAGGACCAAGTTAGCCAACTGTAACATATATACAGAGTGCCTAGGTCAATCTCATGAAGGCTCCCTAGTTGCCGGTTCAATCTGTGAATTCCAGTGATGCCAAGGTTTGCTGATTCAGTGGGTTTTCTGGGTGACTCCTCTGGCTCTTACCATCCTCTCTCCACTTGTGGATAATTAGGGACTAATTTGGTGGGACACACTCTGCAAACATATTGTCTCTGATTATTCTGTATATTTGGAATGTATTTTAGGAGTCTAATGCTCTTTGCATACAGTGACACATCTCATTTTTCTCCTTGAAAACCATCAAAGTTTCATGCAATTTTGCGTATTTACATATTAGTCACATGTGGGTTAAGGTATAATTACTTAGTTCATGATTGAACTGTGAGCAATGTCTTTTCTCTGAGCTTCTCATAAATTCTTTCTACTTAAGCTAAACTTGAATATATAACTTTATAGCTATTATTCACATGTTGCCTAAAATGTAGCTTAATTATTAAAAGAATCACAAGGTCCATCCTCAGTTATATACAATGAAACAATTGTTGAGGAAAGGAGATTTACAGCAGTCAGCTTTTGTAAGGGGCTTGAGGAACGTATCTTTGGTGAATGTTCATAAGGCTGTGGTGGGCTTTATTTTGATGATGCAGCTGCTCTTGAGTTATCCATTCTCCTGCAGGTAATTCTAGTAAACGCTTTTGTCATTAGTCGATACAGGGGCAGAGTTATTTGTTTCCTCTTTTTCTGAGAGTCTACCAAAAGTAGAAAGATATTTGCTTACATCTCCTCAGGAAATGCCATTTAATGTACATGTTCTCTAATGACGACTTTACGTTAATCATCTTCTTACTTCATACGACAGCATAGAACTTAAGATAAGGAATATTCTGTCACCCTTCACATTTCATCTCAAATACCTGCTTCTCTACTTTCTTATGCTGGGGCTCCAGGGCCCTATACATTTGATGCTAAGAATTTTTAAAAGTAGACAGTGAAAGTGTCATATAAAGAGAAAAGAGCTCCCTGGGTGGATTCTATGATACTATCCGCTATGCAGAAAAGCTGTGATAGGTTACAGAATCTCAGGTCCTGTCCCATGCTGGTCAGAATCCTGCACTATTGTCGCCACACAGCTGGTTGTGTCTACTTCCTGCCTAGATGTGATAGAGAATAAGATCTGTATTAAATGGCAAACAAAAATCAGACACATAAATTTGAGTCACTGTTTGCAAGATGCTCAAACTGAAGGAATGAAAGATGGAATTACAAGACATAGAGAGGGAATGTAATCAGATATTCTTAACTTAACTATCTGTTTTCCCAACAAGATTGACACACTGATTGTCTGCTGATTGACAAGGAAAAGAAATACAGACATTGTCCAGAGGGAAATTTTGAAATTGAGAGTTTGTAACTCAGAGTCTATGCTTACCTGACCATGTTAGAGAGTGAAGGAGAAACTCAGAGATCTAAATTAGGTCTACCTGGAGTGTCCATCAAAATGCTGATACCATACACAAGTATAGAAGATACCATATTCTAAACAATGATTCATTCTAGAGAATGGAACAAACCTCTGTGCAAGTTGACTCTAAAAGTGGCAAAATGACCCATAAAGAATGACATTATAAAACCATCTATTTCTTATTTTATTGTATTAAACTATTATAGAATGACTCAAGAAATCATAAATTAAGACTGTAAAGGGACAGCTTGTTTCTGTTTAACTTAACTGTATTCTAAGCACAAATGTAAAGATTACTAGGGTCTGATTGGATTCTAGAAATCAAAGATATTTAATATGTAGCATAAACAAAGCTCAAGATGTCAGGCTTCCAGTCAAAGAAGATGAGAGACACAAAGAAACAAAAAGTCAAAATGGGATGGAAAACCACTAACTGACTTTACTGAGAATTGAATATAATGATAGATTTAGCATATTTGAGATTAATAACTAATTAATTATCTCAAGAAGAAATATCAGTGAATTTGTATTGATTAATGATTAAATCTGTATAAAAATAATATCCTAGGAACACAATTTCTAAATTTTGCTAGAAGGGCTGAATTCTCCTCTTAAGCCTCGGGGTTTAAGAGCTGGTACTGCGCTTGCAGAGTACCCAGGTTTAGCTCCTAGTAACCACATCAGGTGGATCACAATGTCACATAGCACTAGCTCCAGGGGACTCTAATATTTTTTCTGGCCTCGTGGACACCTGCACACATGTAGTGCACATAAGTCATCCAGGCATATGAACACACACCCTGACATACACAGTTTCCAGTTTCCAGGTACTTGTGAGCAGCATGGCTGATCTAACGATGGATGTAAAACTAGACTTGTGTTCTCACAGAAGCAGCTGTATACTCACTGACTTTTTTAATTGCTAGATGTTTATAACTATATTTTTAGGATCCATAAGTAATGAATATTTAAAAAATAATGTTGTCATTGCTATTGTTATTAATTTGTTATTTTTGTTTACTCTCCTTGGTGCTAATATTTTAAAAGAAAGGAAAGGCAAAGCTGCAATTACTGAGGCATTCTGAAGTCTGCCTGACTGCTCAAGCTTGAAAACATGGGAAGGGAACATGTGATGATTCCCAGCTAGAGTGATGGTGTAGACAGCCTCCTAAGGACATGAGTCTAATGCCGCTGATACCAAGCTCAATGGCAACAACACCCAAACAATTTTCTTGCTGTAATTTATTGTTTCAATGTATTCCTCTTATAGAGAATCAAGTTCAGAGCCTGACTAATGTAAGATTACCTCTGACTGAACCACTATTTTTAAAAAATAATAATAAATATTTTTATGTTTATAATTAATTTAAAATATATATAACTTATAATTTCAAACAGTGTCAAGCAATTTCTCCCAGACTGTCTTTAAACTTCTGATCATTCGTCTTGCTCAGTCCCTGAATACTTAAATTACAGGCTTAAATGAAGATAAGCTGTGTTTTTCTTCTATTTAAACCAACCAAGTTCTTGCTAAACATTGCCTATTATATAAAATCCTTATTGTCTATAATCACGTAAATGAGAAATAAATATCTATAATGTTTGGTTTGCAGAAATTATATAAATTCCCTTTAATATCCTTGAGTTCTGCTGAAATCCATGTTTCTCAGATGGCTCATATTTCAGTTCAGCAAGCATCTGCTCGTATTATCAGGAGAACATCAAATAAGTGAGGATATGTGCATCTATAGGACACTGGACAGGACAGGTGTTTTATATTATCAGAGTCCTTTTGGTAACATCTGGCTCCCCATCAACTTTGAGGTTAAGAGGTTTGGGGAGTGGATAGGGAATGACAGAATGGGCAGCAGGCAAGGAGGTCTATCTGGAAGAACTACTTAGCCCTCTGTGTTTCCTGAGACAGACAGGCTGCTGCCCCAGCAGGTGGGCATGCCTTGAACCCACATCCATATCTAGGAAGACAAAACAGTACATGGATCCTGTTCCAACAACGTTTTAGAATGCAAGCTCATTGGAATATGGTTCTCAGTAGAGAAAATCCTCATGTCCACACCATTGTGTAATAAATCATCTGCAGTATGCATTGATTCCTACAGGGCTGCATGAGCAAACTTTCACACTTTTCTTTTAGAGCTGAATATTTTTAAATCTTTCTGGTATTTATGGGATTATAGAATATCTGGGTAAATAGAATAATTAGATAAACTACTAAAAATGATACTCTTATCAGCATTTTGGTAAAGCATCTTCCAAAGTAGTTCCACACTCAAAACTTATTTTAGACAGGAATTAATACCATATACTGAGGTGATTTAAATCAAACTGGGCATACTCTTATCGAAGGGAGTCTTTTGTAATGATTCAGTTCAGGTGGGTTGAAGTAAGCCAACATTCCTGCCTCTGTTCTATGTACTAATAAATGCCCTGAGAACCATTTATGCACATGCACTTCCAGTTATGACCATCAGGTTTTCATTCTCTGATATAAAAATTTAAAGTGGAAAGACACAGTCTGGTACCACTGACTACAGAGTTTAATGAAACATAGAATTTCAAAGCAATATGCACACATTATTATATCTATATTTCCTCCATTTCTTTTTGCTTTTATTACAATTCTGTAAGTGAATACAGTTACTCCCTTCTAAAAATATTAGGCAATGTCAATTTCTGTTGCATATAATCCATAAAACATTACTAAAACATGAATCAATACAGAGGTTTTGTCATTATTCTGAGCCACGTGGATATAAGTTGTTTTGAAAATTAATGTTTTATAAACTTTGTTATATGTCAAATCCATACCCCAATATATTTTCTAGATAAACTTTTTGTCTGAATTCCACTTGTTTTTAAACTCAAGTTAATTCTTTTATGAATATAATGAATGAAAAAAATTAAGAATCTCAAAGATAAAGGTCATGATAAAGGAAATTGGTGAGAAGAGAGAGATGTCATTTAATCCCAGAGATCCCAGAAAGGTTTTAAAATATTCAGGGTTGATGTTTGTCATGATCAGATTTATATTTTCAAGCATGGAGTAGTTTGGAGGGCCTGTGAAAGACACGGTAAAAATCTGATGATATATTTCAAATGAGGTTAAACCGTTGCTATGGTGGTATGGATGAGATAACCCCATAAGTAAGCCTCTGGTATTTAAATAGTTTGTCCCCAGTTGGTGGCTGTTTGGGGAAGATTAGGAGGCATGTCCTTGATGGAAGAAGTATATCACTGGGACTCACATCTTCTACCGCAAGCAGAAAATTGATGGAGTACAGAAAAAGTCAACCCACCTTAATAGACCTGGATGGAGGTGGGTGGTCCTTGGACCTCCCACAGGGCAGAGAAACCTGCTTGCTCTTTGGGCTGAGGAGGAAGGAAGACTTGATTGGGGGAGGGGGAGGGAATGGGAGGTGGTGGCGGGGAAGAGGCAGAAATCTTTAATAATTAAATTAATTAATTAATAAATAAAAAAATTAAATCTGAAAAAAAAAAGTCTTTTGAAATTCTGAGTCCTCTCCTGCTGCTCTAGTTATGTGCACCTGCTGCTACCTCTGCTCTTCCATCGCGGTTTCCACCCTCTGGCACTTTAAGGTCAGTATTAACTCTTTCTTCTACAAGTTGCCATGGCTATGGTGTTTTATCACACTAGAAGAAAAATAATTAAGACAGTTGCTTAACTTGTGCAACAGGCACAGCAGGGTCTGGGAATGTTATTAGGTTTGAGAAAGGTGTTCAGGTTCAGTTTAGAGGTGATAGTTATGTGTAGGTTACAGAGTTATGGTAAATACATGAATGCAGACTTCTGGATTACTGGTGTATAAATACATGAATGGCTTCTGGATTACTGATGTATAAATGATCTAGATTAGGAATCAGGCGGAGCAGAGGATGAATGAAGAGATGAAAGATTTGATGTGAGACATTTTCAGGTGTATGTTCCTTAAAGATTAACAGCTGAAGTTATTCACCAGGCTGCCAGAAGTTTAAGGGTAAAAAAAAAAAATTGAGAGAAATATGTGTACCTGTTCCAAACTTACCATTAACCACTTCTTGCTTGGTAGTTTCTCTATTGAGCCAACTGCTATTAGCAGCGCTGTTAAATTAATTAGAGACACAGAGGTAAGAGCTTCAGGAAGTTTGGCAGTTCTATGACCCTGTACTTTTCCTGTTTGTCATCACAATTTCTGATCTAGTACCATATCCATTTCAAGGAACATTTTCATAGCACCCAAGTTCACACTTTGAGTTTCTAGCTCTGGGGCTGGGACTGAACTTCGTATAGGCGCCTCCTCACTGCCTATGCCTGGAGTTCTTCTCTGAAGTAACAGCCTTTCTCCTAGGACACTACTGCCTTTGTTTCTTCCATGACCCAAGTAGCTCTAATGCTAGATGAATATAAAAGGGTTATATAGCAAGATGCTGTCTCCAAAATAAATGGGGGGAATCATAACTTATTTTTTAAAAATAGAATTTTTAATGAACCTATCCAGAGCACAAAGGAAAACAGAAAAAGAAAAGATAAGCTGGTGAAGTAGCCAGAAGAGGTGATGTCATACACAGTTACAAATACCAGACTTCTGGTAGAGGAGACTGGAGAGACAGAGGTGCTAGAGCGAGCAATCACTAATTGCACTAAAAAAGTTGGTGGTTTTCACAATGGTTTCCTAATACACAGTCAAAACCCTGCATTACCTCCGCTGATGCAATATTTATAACACGGGGGCTTAATAGAGAATGCAATAGAGGAAGGAGCAGAGGAAATTCTCATCATGTTTTACATTATTATTTCAACAGAGAACCCAAATCACCAATGTTAACTTCATATATCTTGCTTGAGGAGAGACAGAACTAGCAACCTGGAGGAAGACATGAACTGAGGAGAAACACTTTGTTTCTGTACCGCCTTACCTCCCTTACGTTATGGGATCAGATCAATCAGGCAGACATCCAGACTCAGAGTCTGGTGGGAATTGTGGTCCACACTCACAATGAGGTCTGCTGTTAGATGTTAAGGCGAGGGGCAAGTCCATGCTCCTTCCCATTCCACTATTACCAAATCGCTGAGTGAACTGTAACAGAAGGATGTGGAATTCAAATTCCCACACTAACCTCCCCCCTATAAAACCTGTTTTTTATTAGCAATTTACAGCTAATGTACTTTGCAGAAAGTCCCCCTGTTCTGAGGATATTCACACCTGGAATGAAATTCTGAACTATCCAAAGGGAGGAATAACTTTACCCAGTCATAAAACTCTCAGACTTCAAGACCTCCAAATATAACTCCTAATAATGTTTTAAAAGTCTCTCTTTTTTCTTCTATTTCTCCATCTTTCTCTTTCTTTATCCATCATTCCCTCCCTCCCAAATTCTCTCTTTTTCTCTTTCTTCCTTCCTTTTTTCCTACCTCTGTTCCTCCTTTTCTTCCTTTCTAATGGCCGTCCTTTTTCCCATATTGTAACAGCAAAAGACTTGAATGGGGTTTATAGTGCACTAATCTTGTGGTATATATTCAGAATATGACCTCTCCAAAAATAAATTATTAGGTGGACTCAGCTAGTTATTCCATATACATAGTTTATGTGATGAATTTAAACTTAAAAACTCGGTCACAAAAATAAATTGCAAAACAAAGTTTCCTTTAGGTATTTTGGTTCTCATGGAGATTTCAATAATATAAAATATACCTTAAAATTAAAATTGGAATACAACTCTTATTTATATTTAAAGTATGCTTAAGATAAAGCAAAACGGCTATAGTTTTACATTTGATAGCTATAGTTAAGTATTAATACTTTGGGAAAACAGTTTTCAAGTTTATGAGTATATTAAATAATATAGTGGTATCTCTCTCTTTCTCTGTCTCTCTCTCTCTCTCTCTGCATGTGTGTGTGATTTCTGACAAAAACAAAAATATGAAAAGTTATCATGTTCAAGAATTGTTGTCAAATTGGTATAATTTATGAACATAAGCCTATTAACTGAAAAAATGCTGAATATTGGAAATTTGTGAATTGTGTATTCTAGTTATATTATGAAGCTGACACATATTTGAGGCAAGCATTTTTCTCTACTTGGGTGGTAAAGTATTATGTAAAATGGCGTCTATTTGTGAAGTTTGTAATATAACACAAGTTAACCCTGGAGATAATTGTCTGTATCAACGTTCAGCTTTACCAAACTGACAGCAGTGCGATTTTAGACAAATAGACACCAATTCTGAATTTGGGGTTAGAACCTCATGTCAGAATAGCCTCATTGAATATTGTATCACTTTATTTTATGCATTAATATGTTTTTGTGTTCATAGATATTACACATGCATTAACAAACAAGAAAAAACTCTGACAGTTTTCTTTCTTTAAAAAAAAGTACATTTTAAATTGAACAGAAATTAGTTATGTAGATTAGGGTAAAAATAATGTGTCCATATCTTTGCTTTTGGGGGTTAATACATTTTGGAATGTTTAAGTCAAACTGATTTACAGTTTTGTGGATATGCACTTTAGGGAGTAGACTTATGGGGTATCCTTTTACACAGAGATAACTGTGTTAAGGAAGGTACTCCCTCCTTCCATTGGTAATATATCTGGCAGTGAAACGGTGACCACTATTGGTCTAGCTGCAGGAAATGTAAATCATTGCTGGATGCTCCATACCAGTACTGTTCATATCTCTCTTCCTTGGCCTCCAAACAACCAGATGACATCATCGCATCATTAGCCAGGTGACATCATCACATCATCAGCCAGGTGACATCATCATATCATGTACTTTTATTCAAAGGAAGTTTTGATGACTAAATTCTTCTCATGACTCATAGTTGGTCTTTTAATACTGTTTACTCCTCCCTGCTCATTCTGGGTAGACTGAATGCTTTCTTCTACATCCAGTTTGTTAACCATTAGCTGTTCGTTGTATTCTTTTAGATGCCTGGGTAATTCTGAGTTATCAGTTTTAATGTTTTCTCTTTCTAGTATATTAAAAAGTTTAGTAGTCTTTCCTCTATAATGGTCAATTCATTTTTGTTAATGACTAATGTTTTTCTAGCCACTATTTTTTTTTAAAAAAAATCTGTGTTCTTATCTCTGTAATTTTCTTGCTTCTACTGGGTTTGCATTTGCATTATTCTTTTTAATACTACCTCAAATCCAATGTCTGGATGAAGAACTACTGCCAACAATTCTTAAACTCGAAAAATTAGGAGAAGGAACATTTCCAGACTCATCCTATGAGACCAGCTTAATGCTGATGTGATCTATTGGTGAGGTTTTATTTCACTAACCTAGACAACACCATGTTTACTGAGAATTATGAATTAGTGAAAAAGTATTACAGTGAACAGGAGAGTATCCACATGCTGGTGAGTAAACAAACAAGTGCTAGTATCCTCTACTTAAGGAAAAGAAAATATTTGGCGGTATCTAACAACGAAAAATAAGCAACTCTATGTAAAGTAACAAAAAGTTTGAGCCCTTGGTGAATCAAGATAATAGAAAAAATAGCTTCTTATAATGATCAGGTGTTAATCAATAGACATTTTCTTCAAGGCTGTCATTTCTATGAACTGTAGACTTCAACTTTGTGTTATAAAAATTAATAATAAGCAATTAACTCCCCTGCAATGCCTTGTGTGAGAATCATTTCAAGTTACCCTACTGTTTTGAAATGTTTCTCCTCATTTTTCTTACTTTCTCACAATGGACGCTCTTATAAAATTCTAGTTTTAGAGCTTCCCGGTTTAGCACAGAGGTTATTTGTTCGCCGTACCACAAATTTTGCTCTGGATGCACAGGCTTGATCGCGCCTTTTATTTTTAGCCCATACCTCACCCACTGTGCCATCTGGAAATATTATTAGAAGAGTAACAATTATGTTTCTGAAAGACTAGAGATTATCTGAAATCTTATCGGATGATGGATCATCCTACAGGACGCAATAATAAAACTGTCGCGTGTAGTATCACACGAGCATCGACTATCGCATAACACCTGCAGGGGCCCCTCCATCAAGTTCTGATTACTGTCAACAAGAGGTTAGCAGTTGAGAAGGAGAGGACAATTTGCAGAATAATGGCCTCTGACGTGTCTCTGCAGCTGGCAAAGAAATGGAATAGATGAAAAGCTCGCACGTAATATAACTTTCATTTCTCAGCAAAGACACTCTCTACTGTGGAACATTTCAACAACTGCTTATGACTTCTGGTCGACTTGACTTTTTCTCCAAAAATGCAATTAAACACAGGAAAGCTGTACTGTGTTTCATAGAAATATTACTGACATTTCAATCAAAACGTCCCAACTATTCACACTGGACTGAATTTCATTTTTTTTTCTGGGGCAAATACCCTTAGTTGTACCTGCTTGGGGTTACATATTGGTGGATGAAACTGTTCCTAGATATTTCAATTCATTCATCCTATCTCCATGCTATCCTTTCATCTATCTACACAGAGAAGTTGACTTAAGTGGGAGAGAGAGAAAGAGAAAGAGAGAGAGCGAGAGAGAGAGAGCGCAAACAAACTTATTTTTCAGCAAAACCATGAAAAACTTTCCTCTGGTTGTATATTTTACATGCCTACTGGTTTACAACTATGTCCCTTTGGAACTTCAACTTGAATTTTGATTTTAACTCTTTCTTTGAGAGGCAACTGTGAAATACAATGGAAGAGCATATTCTTCCATTCCTCCTTACTATTATAATTTCTATTTGCCATTTTCCATATTATATATAGAAAATGACTCATAAAGAACCTAAAATACAAGACTCACTTAAAACCATACTTCTCAAGAATGTGCACTGGCTATGTACAGTCAGTAATAATGTGTATAGATGCTGTGAGCCTCTACTGTCAGTTTACCTGCTATAGTTTAGAAAATTGTCATCAATAAACTTATTCATATAGCAATTGCCTCAACTATGTGGAATTTCTGAAAGCAGATTTTCTATGTTAAGTAAAATACATTAGAGAGTAATGGTTATAACAAGCCACTGAAATATCAGCAGTTTAAAGCGGCAGTGTTGCAAATGGAATTTGTATTCTTACATTGAACATGTGGTCATGGGACTTTCTGCCAAGTGTGACCTAGAACTTTATTCCTGCCAGCATGCAGCTGTCAAACAGAATGAGTAGATGTTCAGAATGAGCTCTAAGCTCTGTTAAATATGATGCATTTTGAAAGGCTGATAAAGAAACTTATTAATCACATCATACAACATGAGGGAAAAATGAAGATTTTGCCACAGTGTGGTGAGGAGTTGCAAAGCTAATGTTTTGCAGGCTTGATAACCGTTGCAATGCTGTGTTCATGGAGTAGGTGTGCAATATGTGTTGGCAAGCTGTGCTCATAAAGTAAGACAACTACTTCAACATTTTAGACATGGTGTATATCAAAGCCCCGAATGTAACTTTTAATGTTAAGAAGCACCGGTTAAAATTTTAAATATGCTACTAATATAGGTCACTGTTTTGCATGTGATTTTTTATGTTCTTAGCAAAAAAAAAAACCAGATCTCTGCCTCAAATAAGATCTTCAAACAATATCAGGAAGGTTTATGACAAAGCCTTTGATCTCCCTATACATAAAGTAAATACAAAACGTTGCAATGTTTTAAGGATGTGAGGACCTGCTCATACTATGCCTTTAACAAATGTTTAAAGCTGTATTCTGGAGGTTATTGACTTGGTAAAGCTCCAAACACATCCCCCATTTAGTTTGCAAGGCTCGCCATTTGTGCTTCAGTGTAGAAACTTTTGCACACAGTGGGTAACTATGCGTTTAACACTCCACTCTGTCTCACAGATGCACTGGTTAGGGTTTCAGCGGATAAAAGTAAAATGCAAGTAAACATAAAAATGAAGGAATGCTTCCAGCAGCTATGATGAAAGCACCATGGCAGAGTAAGCCTACACGTGAGGCCCAGGATTAGTTATACAGTGCAGAATGCTCTGTAAAATGTGCAATATTTTAGTTATGCTGTATTTTTCAGCCTTAGTAAGCTTAGGAACATTTTACAGTTATGGGCAAAATTTTAAAGAGGTATTTGAGAATACTGTTATCTTTTCATAGAAGTTATTTCATCCTAATTTTTCGAGGACTAGAGTCACAATATTTAACTCAGGTAGTTAGCAGCACAGAAACATTAAGTCCACTGGTCTTTACATGTTTATTCAGAACGTTTTAACAAGTAAGTGTCTCTAAGTATTTAGAAAAATGACTCAAAACATTAAAAATATAATCTAAGGACAAGATACACTAGCATGGCTTTGATGAAGTATAATTTTTTGAGTCATAGTTATAGTTGAGACAAAAATCATTGGATAGTCTATTGTTATTGTTTTGCACAGAGTGTGTGACCTTCCCTGCAGGGCCTCACAGACCTAAGAGACAGCAGTGTAAGAAGTTAACAAATAAACCAGGCCAGGTCCACAAGTGTTTTTTATTTTTTTTTATTTTTTTTTTTATTGTATGTCTTATAATTGAGAGAGCAAGATGGAGGGGAGAGAGAGATACAGAGACAGACAAGGAGATACCAGGGGGGGATTCATTGCTCAATACTGTGAATCCAATTATAGTCACACTCTTTTTTATTTGGGAGTTTCACACACTTTTATGAATCATGTTTGTTTTGGTCTCTAATTCTCTACTGCATTGTTCCCATCACCTTCCCTTTTCAACTTCACGTGTGCTATCACTCTCTTGTTTTATTAAACCTAATGAATCCACTTAGCGTTTCCTGTTTGTGCATGGATATAGGACCATCTACTGGAACATAGGTAGCCACTTGTGGCGTTGTACCGCCAGAAAATAATCTTATTCTCCCTCCATCACATCCATCATTTGTCAATCACATCTCTGCTTATGATAGGACTCTATATGCCAGTCCTTGTTTGGGTTTCGTCTGGCTTGATTTTTTGCATGGATTTCTGCTTTTGTTGTTATTTTGTTTGATTTACGTGTATTTATTTTTTTTACAAATAAAAATTGCTACATTTTGCAACGAAGAACAGGAATGATATTTTTTTGTACTGTGCCAGCTTGCTTAACATTGTATTATGCTCACCTTATCTTGCTGTGCATTTTTTAATCTACATATATTTCTTTAAAATTTTGGTGTATATAAATTTATTATGACATCAAACTACTGAGGTTTAAGCTGTTTAATGTGTTTATTATTGTGACAGAACAAAATAATAACATGGATTTTGATATGCTACTTTATATAGCCATTAAATAAGTCATTATATAGACTTCTTCTTTAGTAAATGCTCAGAGAATAACTGTAAATTGGGAAAACTCAGTTAAGTAAGTCGCTACTATAAAGGGTTCTAAGAACCAGGAAACAAGATCCACATAGGCTGAGAATTAAAAATAATATAAGAGGCTTTATATAATATGAGCATGTGGTGGTCATTTAAAGATGCTAACTACAAGGATGGATACCTAAAGAACGGGAAATGTACACTATCTGGTGTGTCTAGGAGAGTGCATCCAGAGAAAATGTGGTGATGTGTCAGTGTACACAGAGTGGGACATCTGTCCCATTCGTGACCGTACTGCCTCGTGTTCTGGGATCCAGGGGGAATGAAAAAAATCAGCAAGTGCACCCTTCCAGAACAAGCACCTCTTTCTAATGCTGATGTCGTCGATTTGGGCACTTTCAGATTTCATCTTGGATTCGCACCATAGCTCTGCAGAGAGCTTTCAGGCCTTCGACCTAGGGCTAAGCTGCCGCTGGTCTGTGTTCTGAGGATTCTAGCCTCCTCGAGGAAAGCTACCATTTTCTCTGTCTCTCGAGCCCGAAGGTGGCCTCTGTGGGAATATTTGGTGAACCGGGTTAATAAATCTCTTCTAATAAATAGTATTGGTTCTGTTTCTCTAGGGACTCCAAATACAGCTGCAGACTCTGAGCTTCAGCTTTCTAAGTTTCTAAGTTGTAAAATAGAGAAATGAAAATCTACTTGAGTTTATTCAGGCCTGATGTCTCAAATGTAATCAAAAGATTTAAGTATAGTCTATGAGATCCAGGTGGGCTAAGCAGATCAAAGAAGAGAAAAAATGAATTTTGGAAGAGTCAAAATACAGAAAATCCTGGTATGTGTTGGCATATCAGCCAAACTATGCTTGCCATATGAAAGCTACCCCCTTTCAAAGACCTGCAAAAGCATATTCTTTGTGGAATTATACATAAAATCTATTGGTCAATCGCTCTAGCATCCATTCGATGGTAGTTTTTAAAACTTTGGTTTAAAAAGTGTTTGTTACTTGAAATTTGGATGCTTCAGGCTGAGGGTAAAACTCAGTGTTAGAGTATTTTGTCTAGCACACACTACAATCTGGGTTTCAAGTGCACTAGAAAACATACCTAAATATTTCATTAGAGATTTATATTGATAGGTCAGAATATTAAAACAAATTAATTTTAAGTCCTCTACTTAAAAAGTTGTGATAAGTATTACAAAAATAGAATGAACAAAGAAAGGGAAAAATTATAATCAAGGATGTTTATAAATTGTCACCATGTTAACTAAATTTAAAAGACATATGGTTATTTATGCATATCTATTTATATTCCTGTCTGTGTACATGACATAGATACAATTAAGGGTCTATTGATAATAAATTAAAAACCTCAATTCTAGAGAAACTAAGTGGAACCTTTTCTAAAGAAACTTAAAGAAGGCAGAAACATACTTTAATACTTTCGGTAAGTTCATGCATTATTTTATATAATTTCATACTTTTTATTTCTTTCGGTGGTAATTATATAACAAATAAAGTTGAGAAATATTTTAATCAATTTGTTGAAGCAGTGTGCTTATAAAGGGAACACTTTTTAATTTTTTTTTTTGTCAAAAGTTTCTATTGAGGGGCTGAAAGGTTGGCAAGTGGTTAAGAACATTGCCTGCTCTTCCAAAGGTCCTGAATTCAATTCCCAGCAACAACATGGTGGCTCACAACCACCTGTAATGAGGTCTGGTGCCCTCTTCTGGCCTGCAGACATACACACAGACAGAATATTGTATACATCATAAATAAATAAATAAATAAATAAATAAATAAATAAATAAATATTACAAAAAAAGTTTCTATTGAGAGGTTATTTAATGGGCTGTTCTGCCATAGAGAAAACCTTGAAATTGCTTTCTATTGAATGTGTTGAGAGAGTGCTTAACCTCAACAGACTAAGACTGGCCTTCCATGAGGACAGTGCCTCATGAGTGGTGGAGATAACAGAAGTCAAAATTTGGGGGAAGTTTTTCTCAACAAAAAAAAAAAATCTTTTCTCATTGAGCAGCAGATGTCTGGACACAAAGATCAGCTCTGAAGCAGTGATATCAGTAGTTCTCATCTGACGCCAAACATAGAATACATTGTGCTGTGTTTGGTTTCATAGGGATTATGTGGTGGAATCACTGTGTTTGGGTTTAATGTAAGATCTTTGCTTGTCTGACATGACTTCTTCTGTACATAAATTCAAGCTATTTTGAGAAAGGAATTTAACTTTGAGATAACATTCCTGGAACTAATGGATGTTTAGTAAAATAATTTTGTCATGAGATAGTCCATAATTTAGGTTTGGACTATTTTAGGTTCGGGCACTAATAAGTGAGCTACTACAGTGGCTGGTAAAAGTGAGCAGAAGGTCTTGGAGCTAAGTCATGAATAGATACTGAAGGATTTTGAGGTTCATCTCAGAAGAAAGCAAGATTACTGTAAAATGACAGACATGTCGATATAATTAAGAATGTGGGAGCCGTTTTTGATGACGTCTCAGAAAATAGGAATGGGTTTTCTGAAGCTGGAAGAGAGGTTATCCTTAATAGAGCAGCAGGATCTGGGATAGCTGGGTTCTAGTGTTTTGTGGAAGTTAGAATTTGCATGTGATGAGATCAGATATTATCAGAGGAGATTTCTGAAGAAAGTCAAGGCTTGGTTTGGTCCTCCTTACTGATTCAAGTTAAATGCAAAGGAGAGCAGAGATTTGAAGAATTTGCTAGGAGGAATGCCTCTTGTAAATCTAGAAAACCCTCAGGAAGCCACACTGTCCATTATGAGAACGTGTGCTCAGAAGAAAGAAGTGAAGGTATGGAGAGCTACTTGCAAGAAATCTCATATGAGACTCCCTGGGGGCCAGACTGACACATAATATAACATAATGTGTCAAGTGAGGTCCTTATCACTTTGAAATCTCAGCTCTTGGGTTTCAGTGTTTAGATTGTCACCAGCATACAATTATTACTTATTTTTTCTAATTCCCCATTTACCTTCCTATAATAATTAACATTTTTTCTTGTTTTATTATTTTTTATTGAGCTCTTTATTTTTATCTGCTCCCCCTCCCTACCTCTCCTTTCTCCTTCAACCAAATCCCAAGGTCTCTATGTTCCCAATTTACTAAGGAGATCTTGTCTTATTATACAAATATTATATATTCATATATATGATAATTAAGCAAAAAATAATCATCATTGATCATGTATCTGTCAGCCACTGATGTAAATTTATTAACAAATAAGGATGTTTTATAATAGTGAGAAAATGCCCCTGCTATTGCTCATAACACAGCCTTATAATCTCACAAGATAAACTTGTGCTCCTGGCAATGGCAAAATATATTATTTATGTTTTAGTTTTTACTATTTTTTATTCTTTATTTTTATTTTTCCTTTTAGCTTTTGCATGCTGATAATGAAAGAATAAAGTTATGACTAATACTTCTGTTTTAAGCAGTACTTCTGATGGACCTGTGTGAAAACTATGGATTTTATTAAAACAGTTCCAGCCCCAAATGGAATGTTAATGTTTCTTCATAATAGAATGCAGTTCCTTGAGAGGACACACTGGAATATGACTTAGAGAAATGAAAAAAATGGGATATTACTATTTCTGTTGTGGGCAGGGGGAAGTTAAATATTAATATGCAAATAAGTAAGATATGGGACGTGAAAAAATATAGGCAGCATATGCAGAATTGAGATCAAGGAAGATACATGTTTTAACCTTGGAATCATTGATGTTGCTGTCATGTTTAACCCCTGAACCACACTGTAAACACTGCAGGAAAGTAAGGGATGTTTATCTTTATGGGTCCATTCAAGACAGGAAATAGGAACAAGGTCATTTGTCTTGTAGTTCTTGTGAGATATTTACATGGAGATTTAGATTAGGATAGACTCAGGGAACCGGAACCAAAAGTGACCATAATGTCTAGAATACCAAATCTTCCTGGTCCATTTATCATGAGAAATTAATGAATGAAGATTAAATGCTTCTTTTTCCAAATATTCATAAATGATCAGATAAACTAATACTTAAATAGGCTCAATCATGACAGTATAACTTAGGTTACTTATAAGTGTACGTATTTGAGAAATCTGTCTGGTGAGGGTAACTCTATAAGACAGAACATTCCAAAATATTATTTCAGAAACCATTGCAGATCAAAGGGTGGTTTGGGGGTTATTTCATTACCACAAACACTTATTAAAAGTTTAATTTATTCAAATTATCAAGGTTGGTTTTGGAATCTCTAACATTCCAAGGAGAAAATGCTATGGGTCTGTTTAGGACTTTGATTTCTCAGGGATCCATGTCTCCTCTTTTGTAATGTCATCAAGCAACAGCAATGCCAAATATTGATTGAAAAGCATGATTACTAATGACTACACTTGAGTTTTTACAGAGAATATTTATATTTTATACACCTTTAGTGTCTGTTTATCTTCATGGGTTACATGTGTTTTAATGCAACTAGACTAATAGAAACCAAGTTAAGTGTTTATTGTTTACCAGCTTAAAATTTAATACATTTTTAAAAGATAAAATATATTCTGTACTTAGTATATAAAATTTAGCATAAATTGTGGGTTTTATTTTTGCTATTATTCTATTGTTTCAAACATTTAATAATAAAGAGTACAAATTTCCATAATATTTTAAAAGCTTCTTTTAGAAATTTCATTTTGTATCATAAAGTGTTAAGAGAAATTTGATACAGGAAACTGTTTTTTTTTATCTGATCTCTCCTCTAAGCAAATTTTTCTCAGGATTTCACTAATGAATCAATATATATATATATATATATATATATATATATATATGATTCTGTAAATGAGGTGGCTCTTGTTTATTTTTAAGTCACGATTCTCATCAGGATATCTATGTTACTGTTTAGGACAGAAGCTGAAATACTGAAATACAAAGTAGGAGGAATCATACAGTTAAGCAGGGAACACACAGAGGTCTGTGAGCTACACAATTGAGAAAACATAAGAAGCAAGGAAAGGTTAGAATTTTCCATGATCTGCCGGGCGGTGGTGGCACACGCCTTTAATCCCAGCACTTGGGAGGCAGAGGCAGTCAGATCTCTGTGAGTTCGAGACCAGCCTGGTCTACAAGAGCTAGTTCCAGGACAGGCTCCAAAACCACAGAGAAACCCTGTCTCGAAAAACCAAAAAAAAAAAAAAAAAGAATTTTCCATGATCTAAGGTCCTTGGGTGTTGTCATGCCAAGGTTGCAAAAATCCAGGGCTATCATTCATTCCCAGCTTGGTGTAGTACAAACCATTACATGTTAAGTTGCTAATGTTGTCTAATACTTCTAAACATATTCTTCAGAGGAGACTCAAGCCTTCTCTGTGTAGCTCCAGTTCATGAAACTCTTATAAAAATGAAATATATTAAAAGTAACTTGGAGTGGTCCAATTTCATAAAAGTTAAATTGGGAGATGGATAGATGAATCAGTGGTTAAAAGCACTGGCTTCTCTTCCAGAACAAATAAATTAAATTCCCAACATACACTCGTGCACACACACACATACATACACACAAACAGACACACGCATGTGCACTTGACACACTAAAATGACATACAAATGGTTAACAAGGGACATTCAGTCCTCATCAATCTTTGAAAATCTTGCTTTCCTGTACAATCAGAAATTCATAGTTTACACAGGTAGATCTGTTTACAAATCCATACCACTCTGAAGGCTTTGTAAAATTGTCTGTTCTTATGTATAATTATAAATGCAAAGGAGATAGAAACACACACACAAGTCTGTGCAATGCCAGCCCTGCTGGAGTATAAAACCCTAATCTCCTATTTCACTACAAACTTGTAGACAAACTTAAAGGTCACTCCAGAATTCTCAGGCATGTGCATACACCCACTCATGGACATGGTGTTTTCTGAAGCAGGTTCCAACATTCTATTAAGAAAACATGTTCTGGCGTCAAGCCTCTCGAGTACACATCTGAACCGAGCTCTTAAGGAATACGGATGTTGGTCATACTCCTGTGGGAGACGTAAAGAGAACAGAGGAATGACAGCAGGCTTGCACTTAGCAGATTGGGTGAAACAGTCATGAATTTACAGCAAAACTATTTCAGTTTGCAATGTAATATTTTCTCCGATTATTTACTTTTATTGCTCTATTTACTAGTCGTACAATAGGGTTCTGTGACCAAGACAAGGTAATGGGCAATGTCTGTGAAAGCAAATGATGAGGATGAAGGTAACACACAGGTGCAATCATGCAATTGAACCATTTATTACGTTTATTAGCTTTTTTTTATTGCACATGCCCATACAAAAGCTTCATTGAAATGAGGGGAAAGTTCTAATGCAGGCCAAAAGCAGGCAAATTTACTGTTAAGGATGCACTTTTCCTTTTGAATTTCCCCACTGGAGAGAATAAAGACAGAATTTTATTCCTCCAAAATGAAAGACAATGCCTAAAAATTGAATGAAATTAATGTTATAAAAGATACAGTATATCATGAAATGATATTCAATGAAGGTAGGGCAAATTTTATTTTGATATAAATAATGCTACATATTTACATTTGATGTCTGGGATAGCTGACAAGAAGATATATTTTATTTATTTTATCAATTTGAAATGAACTGTCAAGAATCATATTCTAAAACCACCTGCCAGTCTAAATCAGGGTTCTGCAGTGTACCACGGATACAACACGACAGAAAAGGTGATTGCGTGTGACAGGGCTAGGGTGGCCTTCAGCTAGATATTTACCAAGAGTTGCTGACTCTGTGCCCAAGGTACAGCAATTGTTATACCTTTTCTCCCTTCAGCCAGCTGTCCATTCCACTGCTCCTCCTCCCCACCTTCTGCTTCCATGCCTCCTTCTTTTCATTAATTTGAAAATTCTTCACCAAGTTCTTGCTTGGAATGCTTAGTCCTCACACTTTGGTGTTGTGGAAACTTTCAGAATTGAGATTAAGAAGGACAGCTGGTGCTGAATCTTGGAACTATCTGTCTGTTTTCTAGCCATCTCTTCCTTATCTTTGGTATGTGTTGAGACACTTCTCCATACTTTTCCACAACTACAAGTTAAACCATGCACAAACAAATTAACTATGCCCTCCTTCAGATTATCTCATCAGGTTATTTAGTCATAGCAACATAAAGACAACTCATGCATTATTTTGGAAAACTGATTTTTTGTTTCCTAAGTTTTTGTAGAAGAGGTGTACTTTACTCTTGACCTGCAAAGCATGTGCATTCATTGTTTAGTTTGTTATATGAAGAGTTTGCCAATTCTTGTTACATATATTTTTTTCAGAGGTAAGTTTTGTAGTTTTGTTCATTTTAAAGCATGCTTTTTAATTCTCATGTCCAAATCAATTTATCCAGCCATATTACTAAATGTCTTGAAATTTCTGAAAGGTCAGAAACTGATGATTAAATTTTTTTAATGGGGTAGTTATGCTGACTTTTGGATATGTTCTCTCCCTGAGAAAGGGTATTACTGCCCTACTGCAGATTCACTATGGCATTCATCCCTACATATACAGACAAAGCATAAGATACACAAATTCCATTGAATACCCTGGTTCAATGTAATTTAACATGAATTTCTTCATTCTATTTAATAATTTTCCATTGTAGATGTTGAAAATTACTCAAAGGTCAAATGAAGTTGAGAAAAGTCAATAAAGCTTTTAGGATGCTTTAATGTTAATATTAGAACCACAAATCAATAAACAATTTCACAACAACAACCATCACAGTGTAGGATAATTCCAATTCTACTACTCTGCATCATAACTTGATTTTCTTTTAAATTTTAAATGCTCAGCCAATAGTTCAGGTTTATTACTAACTAGCTCTTACAATTTAAATTAACTTGTTTATATTAATCTACATTCTGCCACAGCATGTTACCTCTCTTTCATCTTGTACCTCCTATTTCCTCTCCATGTCTCAGTGGCAACTACTCTGACTCTGCTCTTCTTCCCAGCATCCTTAGTCTGGTTCTCCCAACTAACCTTCTCCTGTCCAGCTATTGCCAGTCAGCTTCTTTATTAAACCAATCACAGCATAATTTACACAGAGTGATTATTCCACAGCATCTGGTGATGTTGATTCTTTCTTTTCTTCAATGAGCCATTGTACATGTCTATTAGTGTCTACGCATACAACTATTAATAAGGTATCATTTTATGAATGCTTAGTACTTTCTTCAAGAACTTTCATATCTATTGAAGATATGAAGATATGATTGACAGATTCAGAAGCTCTTAGGACAAGTGAAAATATACTGTGTACTGCGTGCACTAAATGGCTGGTCCAAAGGTAGTGAGTTATCTCAATTGATTTTTCATAACTTAAATTTTTATAGACATCTCTTGCTTCAAATATTCCTAAACTTTAGAAAACATAATTTTATAACTTTTATATTATCTACTAATCTTTTCTCCCACTCATTTAATCAGCTGAAAACCTTAAAAGTTGTTTTCATATATAAAATTAACAGCTTTCACAATAAGCACTAATTGCTGCAGCATTACCAAATTTGAAAACTAATTATACATTTAAACTGCCACTGATGGAAAGGCTTCAACATAGAAAGCCTATTAGCAGGTGTTCTCTGTGAGTTGCTGGGAACTATGTATTGTGAGAATATTCTGCCCTTAATGTTAAATTCAAAAGGTGGTACAGAGTCTCATTACTGACACTGACTAAAGACACTTGGCTTTTAATTCATCGGGCAGTAGGTGGATATGAGGCTGTGTAATAGGTAAAGTTACCCTGTCAACAGGGAGCTTGGAATTCCTAGTGCTTCCAGGGAACCAAAAGCCACACTTCCCTATTTCATCCAATATGAAATTAAGCACAAAACCCTTGGGAAGAGACCTGGCTAATCTCAGAAAATGTCGAGGAAGCAAGTTCACTCTAGAAGCTAGACAGTAATTAGCACAACACCTGACTGTAGCCGGCACTGTGCTCCTCCAAGCAACATCAGAGTTGCTTGAGTAACAAATATCTCATAATAATTTTAATTGACATAACATAACTAAATTTAAGATCCAATGACTATATAGACTAGATAATACATTAGCTTTGAAATCATGAATCTTGACCTTTAACCTTTTAATGTATTTGTTGATTTGAGAGAGCAGGTTAGGGTCTTACTCTGAAATCCAGATTGGCTTTAACTCACAGCAATCTTCTTGTCTCAAATGTAGGACAGCTATACTTTCAGACTTGATACAAATGCCACACAGGGTTCTTGAGGAGAAAAGATATCATTGGTCTTCCTTGGCACTGGACTCTGCACTAGAATACCATTCTTCCAGGTTAGCCGGGCACACTAGTGCAATGCTGTCAAGATTATTAATGTATATAACCAACTGCCCTGCCGATTGCATTTGAGGTCTGCACCAAAAGAGGGAGTTCATTCCTGGCACTGTAAACATAATCAATGCCAAGGAATAGATAAGTCACAGACCCAAATCATGTTGCCTCACTGCCTCCTGAAAATGTGTGTTTCTAGCCATAAGGTTGGGGCTGTTCTCAGTCTTGGTCAGAGAAGCTTCTCATTATTGTTGGTAGTGGTTGATACAAGGACACATGTATCATTAAATTAACATGTTCAAGTGTTAATTTAAAAGTGATCCCATTCTAATCTGTATAGATGTTCCAATAGAACATAGAAATGAGGACAGGGAGAAAACCATGATAACACTTTAATGGATGGCAATCGTTAACCACCTGAGTCCTAGTGAGGAGAAAGTATTAGGCTCATGTTACTATTTTCCTTTAAAGCTGCACAGAAGAGAAGGTTAGTGTTTGATTAGTTGTTATCATTGGTGTTTTAGCTCTAGAAGGCACTACCTTTGGACTATAACCAATATGGAGAAGTTCTCAGTCTTAACTTTCTACCCAAAGGATACAGAAGATGTAATCCTGCTAGAAGAACAATACTGAGACGAGACAACATGCAATACTTGTTCTGTCTCTCATTTCCAGAGAATACTTGTGTTGTTTAATGTCTCTGCCATAGTCATCAGGACCATCAAGTTAGTCACTTTAAGCTTTCAACGCTCTCAGATCTCCACGTTGTTTATCAATGATTTTTCTAATTCAGACATAAGTCTCAGGTGGGTTTTCAAACCCACCTTTGCCACTGAACAATTGTTAATGAATTTTATTACCTTCACAACCCACTAGATTGCAAATGAGTCTTGTATTTTAAACCACTTGTAAGACCAAAAGAAGTGCTATAAAACATTCTGAACAGCAACTAAATAAAATATAAAATCAGAGGATGGGTATAGATCTATGGCTGAGCACTTTCTTGTGGTGCAGGGAGCTCTAGATTCAATCTCAAACATAAGAAAAAATAGTAAATGCAAGATTATATTCCCTCCAGGACATTTTTTTGTAAACAACTAGTTTCAAATTGGCATTTTTTTGTGTGTTTTTGTCTCCACAGACCATATCACCACTTTGTTTCGATGTACATTCCCACTAGAATAGCTGTTAATCTACATGTTCCTAAAGAACATGATACAATGACAAATATTCCTATCCCCCTTCCTCTAAAATGCAAAGAAAAATAGCAGTGCCTGCAGGTAATCTAAGAACTTAAAATCAAGCAAGAAACTGAGCATAAAGTTCTCTTGAGAGAGCTTCATGTTGTCAAAGTGATAGGGACATTTTTATACCTCTGTAAAAGTCTGTAAGTTATACTTGGGAAAGAGAATTGACTTCTAACTCTTAGGAACTCTTGACAGCTAAGCCACAAATATTTATACAAACTCATTTCTGTCTATTGTCTGAATCAATTCTATCCTATCAACCATAATACTTTCCTATCCAACCCTACTTTTCCAGGTACAAACTCCTCCTCCAAGAAGACTGAATATAAGGAACAATGTAGACCAAAGAGTTTATGGGTGACAGTCAGGGAAGTCTGTCTGCTAGCCTGTATGCTGACCCTCAGACTTCAGGCTTAATCATCCCAGGACAGAGCCAATGTTGTAATACTGTGGAGATGTTGATTTTCCACACTTTCCTTTTACCCTGACATGTTCATCTGCCTAAATCAATCATATAAATATTATCATACATAATATTGCTAAGGTCTTCTACATGTCCTTTCATAAGGTAATATAATTATTAATTAAGCAAAATAAAGAGATATCTCTAGTTCACTTTTAAAATTATAAAGCTTCGTGAGCACTTGGAATTAATTTCCAAATATAGAGCTAAGTTAGACATATTCAAAGATTGTATTACTTATCTTTCTGTTTCTGTGAAAAAAACAACTAAAACCAACCTATATAATAAATTGTTTATTTTGACTATGGTTTTCAATGGGGAGCACTCAATGATGGTGGAAAAGGTCAAAACAGAGCTGACAGATTACAGCTTCAACTGCAAGCATGAAGCAGAAAAGTAAAGTTGTAGAACTCTAAAATAATTCTAAAGTCATTTCTGACAACTCTGAGGCCTCTCAGGAGTAGTGCCCCCACTCCCCTGGGAACCAGGAATCTAACAATTACCCACACATGTACTGAATTGTTGGGAACTTTCCATTTCCCTGAGTCTTTGTGAATGCTCTCCAGAAATTGGGGCAAGATAACTTTTAAGATGTTGACTCAGTTCATGATGTATATGCCAGGTGGAAGGCCTCCCAGAGACTTGATTTGATTCTACCCCTGGGAATGGGGTCAAAGTGACCCTCAGATGTTTCCTCTTATCTGGAAACTGCTCTCCAGCCAATTATTGGTAATAGCCCTTTTGAATAAGCCAATCATAATAGTCAAAGAACAACTGCCAGACACCCCCCCCCCTTGCTTCTGTGGCTTTTTACTTTAAAAGTAGCCTGTACCAGCTATTTGGGGTCTTTCTGGCCTCTCTAATGCTGAAAGACCCTGTCATAACAGAATTATAAAAATCCTCGTGCTTTTACATCAGCTGTGGTGTGAGAGATGGTCTCTTGGGACTCCTCCATCTCGGTGATTGGATTCTAGGGTCCAACAAAGTGAGATTACAGACTCTCAAAGCCACACTATTGATCCAGTTCTTCCAGTATGGCTATCTATAATGAAGGTTTCATTGTTACCAAAACTGGACCACCAGTTGGGGACCAGGTGTTCAAATACCTGGGCCTAGGCAGGTTATTTCTCATCCGAAGAACCATAGAAACTCTATAGGTATAGCTAAATGATGAAGTGCCTGTCTAGCATGAGCAAGGGTTCAAATCTCTAGCACCTAAAAAAGGTTAAGGTTAGGGTTGGACTAACATAAAGTAACAACTAACAGTAAAAATAAAGAATATGGAAGCAGATGCAGAGATCCACAGCAGAGTACTAACTGAGCTCCCAAAGTCCAATCAAAGAGTGCAAGGAATGAGAATAGGAGTAAAGACATCAGGCCCATGATGGGGTCATCGACTGCAACAGTTTACCTGAGCTAATTCAGTAAGCCCATCAATTCCAACCTGACCAATGAGGGAACTAGCAAAGGACTGAATTTGGCCCTTTGAATGTGAGAAACAGTTTTGTATGGCTGGGGCAGACTGTGGGGCCACTGGCAGTCAGACTAGGATTTATGCCTTCTGTTTGTATTGGCTTTTTGAACCCCATTCTCTTTGGAGGAATACTTCTGTCAGCCTAGATATAGGGGGGAGGGCCTCGGTACTGCCTCAAAACAATGAGTGTAGTGGCATTCCATTTGTATTTTAGTAAATAAAGCTTGCCTGGAGAACAGAGAGTAAAATAGCCCCACTGGTCAGCCTTACAGATAAGGTAGTGGTAAAACACTCATTTAATCCAAGTATCATACTAGTGGCCATAGAGACCAGGCAGTGCATGCCTTTAATCCCAATGGTGCACACCTTTAACCCCAGGCCTAGAGAGGATTATAAAAAGGGAGAAGACAGCTCTCAGACATAGTCTCATCCTGAGATTCCTGGAGGCAGTATCACTATTTCAGATTGAGGTCAGTGTAAGAGCTAGTGGCTGACTGCTTTTTGGGTCTTCAGATTGAACCCCAGTTTCAGTTTCTGAGTTTTAAATAAACAGCTTCAAATGTGGTAAACTTTGTTGATTCCCCATGGGAAGCCTTACCCTCTCTGAGGAGTGGGTGGGGGTAGGATGGTGAAGGTGGAGGAGTAGGAGAGTGGAGGGAATGGAAACTGGGATTAGTATGTAAAATGAGACAAGATAGCTTTTAAAATAAATAAACAAATAAAAGTAGCAAAAAAAACCACAGAATATGTAACTTTGAAAAAAGTGAGCTACATTGTGTTATATGGAACACATATAGTACAATAAACAATTGAACAGATAAATTAAAACAAATATAAGATATATAGGTTAAATAAACACTGCCATAAACTTTACATATAAAATCAACAAAAATTAGCTGGATACTTAAAGTAATTCCTCAATGTAATTTAAGGTAATTCATCCAGAAATGATCTCTCAGGAAAATATTGTCATCTATTAATATTCTGGGTAGTACCTTTGAAATGTAAAAAGCAAAACTAACAGAATTATATAAACTATTTCATTATTTCATTCTAAACATAATTTTACAAATGTGTTATATGAGAATAACACTTTTCACCAACACCAAAAGTATCAAAACCACAAAGATGTGAAAACAGTTAATGATATAGATCAGTGTTGCGAATAAATGTACAGCATGTAGCTGCAATGCTAAGCACACATGTACATAACTCTTTCCCAGACAAGAACTAAAAAATACTCCTTTTTTTAAAAAAAAAAATGGATAATCATGAAATATGCTCAAATGGCCTGTTTTTTTTTGTTTGTTTGTTTGTTTTTTTGTCATTCTAGGTAATGAACCTAGGACCTCTGCCTTCTGCCCTGAAATTATTTTCCAAGCCTGTGTGTGGATCGTTTTTAATAAACTTATTGATTTTAGGGTATTGGAAATGAGTTAAATTCAACAACAACAACAACAAAAACACTTACAAAAATACTGTCAGAAATAAAAAAAAAAAAAAAAACATTCCTCCAAGGAAGATGACACACTGAGCACCCACAATTGTATGCAGAAAGTTGTTATGTGTAGCTGAGACTTTAAAACATGCTGCATAATGCTTATCTATTATATTGCTTCTATTCAAATAAATTTCTAAAAATAGTTTAATTAAAATTACAAAATGAATATAAAAGTTGAGCTTTATTTTCAACTCCAGTAGACATGGCTCGTCACTGAATATAATATATTTCTCATAATGATCAACTTAGAATAAATGTTTTTTTTTTAAAAAAAATTGATTTGGGAAGAGAGATTTAATAACCTAAAGTTTTCTTTTGTCCTACTATTTACAACTTTATTAAATCATCCTATTTAGTGTTACTTAGTATGTAAACAATGTTGATATACACGAAAAAGGTACATTTTAGATGTTTTTATTTATTCTTGAGATCTTTATAGAATATATTTTCATTGTATTCTTTCACCTCCCCCATTTCCTTCAGGGTCTACTTTCACCCCCCTATTTGTCCAAAAACATATTGTCTCTTTCTCCTTCTCTCTAAAGGTAATCTACTTTTTCATTAATTAAATTTAGTTGAAGTCTATTCCTGAGCATCAACCAATAGTACCAGGTGGTTGTTCATGGAACAAGACTGATTACCTTTCTTCCAGCAGTTAATAGCGTCTTAGTTAGCGGTGAGACTTTGTGACCACTTTACCTACTCCATGCTGGGATTTTTTCTGTTTGTCTGAGTTTTTATGAGCATCAGCCTTCTTGTTTCTAGAAAATGTGGTTTCCTTGGAGTCATTCCACTGCCTCTGTCTTTTACAATCTGTGTCCACTTTCGGATACATCGTTGAGCCTTGAAAAGAGAATGGGTGTAGTGATATCTCATTTGTATTTTAATAAATAAAGCATGCCTGACATTCCGAGAGTAAAACAGCCACACTGAACAGGCTGAGAGACCAGGCAGTGGTGACACACATGTTTAACCCCAGTAGCCACACTAGATTTGCCATAGAAACTGGGTGGTAGTGGTGCATGCCATTAATCCCAGCATTAGAGAGGAATGAATTCAGGAGAAGACTGCTCTCATATACAGTCTTATTCTGAGATTGCTGGAGGTTGGATCGCCATTTCAGGCTGAGGTAGAGGTAAGAGCCAATGATTGACTGTTTTGCTTTTCTGACATTTAGGTAGAACCCCAACTTCTATCTCTGGGTTTTTATTAATCGTGCTACAGGCGGGAAAGACATTCCATTTAGGCATGAGCACTCTAAAACATCCCACACTCTGCACTTTGTCCAGTGTTTGTCTCTGTGTTAACTGACACCTACAGGAAGAACAAGTTTTAATCTTAGCATTCAGATGCACAGCTCGATGGATCTCTGTGTGTTCTACTAGTAAGTTCTAACCCATCAATAGTCTCTATCTTACAATAAACAAGCAAAAATAAAATATATACAGTATTTCAATAAAGGTTATACCACGTATAAGAAAGGAAAAAGTGATGCAAAAGTTAGAAGCAGAGGATGATGTCTAGAAAGTTGGATACTGGTGCCTCAAAGCAATTATGAAAATTCTATAGTGTTCTGCTCTTTAGACAAAGGGTTGCTACCGAGTTTTTCTTTAATTAATTTCATTTATAGGTCAAATGCAATGGGTTCTTAATTTTGTTTCACATGGTATAGCTTAAGCTGTTACATGAAAATCAATAATTATTTCACTAAAATAAAACAGTTTGTACTTGTAAAATATGATGGTTATGCTTTCTGCAACAACATAATGACCTCAAGTACAATGATCTGAATACAACAGTAAGTTGATTTTAGCTTCTATTACATTTTAATTGAATTGGATTCATTTCTTGGATTTCTTTTTGCTTGAAATATACACTTAGGAAACAGATTTTTATACAAGTGGAAAATATCAGTTGGTTTAAGTGTGCATATTTCTCTGCTCAGGTCACTTTCTGTCACCTGACCATCTCAACTTTTTGCCATTATTTTATGATTGCAACACCAGTCCTCTTTGATTGAATCTCAGACAGGTCCAGACACATTCAAATTTTGTGACTGTCTTGCCAGGACTTTGGTCCACATTCTATGTTTAGGTTTAAATAATATAATCAAATTAATCTGCTAAAGTGTTTGTAAAACTACAGTGGGGTCTTAAAGTTTCTACATTGTATCCAAAGTCAATTTAAAGCACTGCTGAGTGTGTAAACTTAATTTAGAAAGCCAAGGGTGTGCAACTAAATCAGAGTCATTCATTTAAATTAACTGAAAATGTTCCTAACTTCAAATATTTACAGGATGATATTTTCTATGTATGAATGTAGAGATATTTAGAGTGAACTCATGCGTTTTAGTTGCAAGAATTTACTTATTTTGTCTTTTCTTTCCTTTTGTTACCAACAGGGCTCTTCAACTTCATATCAAAAGCTCATAAAAAAATTTTCTTGGTCCCATACATTGATTGCCTCTTATTTGCAAGGTTCCTATTTCTACTGGTAATGAAGCACATGACAAACAAATATCGTTTTGGTTCTGTGCCATGTGAGTATCATTATTTAATATTTCTCTTTGATCTGATACCCACTCTGACTCCCCCCCCTTCAGTTCCATGTCATCCTCTTTCTCTGCAGTTGATCCCTCCACTATTTGGTAACTCTGGCAACACAAATAAAATGTCACCCTTCTTAGGAATCCTCAACATTCTTCATTGATGGACTTTCCCATCTCTTTCTGAGGGTTGAAAGCCCTGGTCAACCCACACAAACTGAAAGAATTGAGATTTTTATAGAATGTATCATAACTTTTGTACTTTGTGACTTAGCCTTGGGAGAACAGGCTAAGTGAGAGAACTGAGGAATATGCATGGGCATGAGAGGGGAAGGAATGGAGAGAGAGAGAGAGAGAGAGAGAGAGAGAGAGAGAGAGAGAGAGAGAGAGCTACTGAAAACTAGAACACTAGTTCAGAATGCTGAGATCTTGGATGTGTTTGCTTGTTGCTGAACTGTGATGGTTACCGTGGTTACTATAACTGTTCATTCCCTTATATCAGCCACATGCATGGTTACAAAGCTATGCTTGGAGAGACAGCTCATGACTTAACTTCATGGATTGTCAAAATACAGTTGTGAACCACATAATGTTTGGTTTCAGGATATACCAGTGCAATGCTGGCACCAAAAGAGGCCGGTCCCATAACAACCCCAAGCCACCCTAATGCCACAGAACAGTGCATTGCCTACCTGTTCCTGAAAATGCCAATACAAAGGAACCTCCTGGCCAGGTGGTGGTGGTGTATGCCTTTAATTACAGCACTTTGGAAGCAGAGGCAGGTGGATCTCTGTGAGTTTGAAGCCAACCTGGCCTACATGAGCTAGTTGCAGGACAGGCTCCAAAGCTACAGAGAAACCCTTTTTCGAAAAACAAATACCAAAACAAAACAAAACCCCAAAAGAACAATGTAACCCACTCAACTCCCTGTTTTGGAATTAGGTCATGTGAAAACAGAGGGTTGTTAGGTAGTTTTTGTTCAACTGCAGTTATTATTCACAAACTTACCATACCCTAGATTTCAGTGTTATTTTAAAGACTTTTCCACATACTTAGAAATACTTAGAACCAGTTTACATGATAAATCAGCAGCCTAATCCATCTTAGATTTGCCACTTCTCTTCTGTGCAGCACTAGCTTTTCTGATTCTTTTAATCTTAATGTTCACTATGGACCTCGGAACTACAGGATCCAATTTTACTCTAACTTTATAATGATGTAAGCATTATGCATAGATGCATATATTATATAGCTCTATATATCATATAAGCTTATCATTACACACGCAAAGACATCATTAAATACACACACAGAGAGATACATGCACACACAAGCTCTAGAAGATATATGCAAAAAAGGCTCAAGAGTCCAGGTTTCCTATGTGTCATAGTACTGTAGGGTGTTCACACAGAGTAGTGATTCCTAATGATGTACTTCACTACCATATTCTGACACTTAATCAGTGTACAATTATAATCATATTTCACATTACAAGCAACATAACTAACAATGATAAGACTCATGAACACAGCCTAAAGTTTTTATAGCCTATGAACGCACGTGCTTATTCTTGCAAGTTCTATTAATTAGAACTTAATTAGAAATTCACACATATGTCAAGGAGAAATTAAACTGAACTTATATTACCAATGAAACCGCAAAAAAGAAACAGTGACTTCTAAACAAGTTGCAATGAAGCCTGTGCATGCCCCTTTGCTCAATATGACCTAAGTCTACAAAAATCTAGACACTGCATTACAGTTTGTCTTGGCATCAATATACACATTTTGTCACCCTTCCTTAAGCCTTGGGCACTTTGCATGCCTAATTGAGGAAAAGAACGTAGGCATAGTTTTAAAGTTAGTTCCATTGGCTGTGTTTGCTGCTACTCAGTCATTAGTCTACTAAGTATTCAGTTTCAGACAGGAGTTTTATTAATGTGTTCTTATTAACACCTTTGACAACTTCATAAATAACAATTATAAGGTGGAAAACTGCAGTCTTCATCCGTGAGAAATGACTAGCTGCTTGGGATAGAAAACAAATTTCATGATTATAAAGAACAATTTTTTGGTTTTTTTTTTTTTCGGTGTATAGAAGTATTAAGCCTTAAAACCCAGAAATTTTTGGAAATAAACTCTTATTCATTTTTAACTGAGCAGTATTTTCTTTATGTGTCACTCTTCATTAGCTTAGAGAGACATAACTCATTCTCTAAAATGTTTATTTAAAGCCCATAGTTTTCATGTTTGTGTCTGCAGGATTAAGTCCGTTTTGATTTGACACAAAGTTTAGGAGCTTGAATGTAAACTCTGCCGCTACAAAACATCTTTGCCAAAGAAGTTGGATGTGTTACTGTGTTTCTGACATGCAGCAGAAATATCATTACAACATTTAATGTTTGTTACCGATTTACATCCTTTTCTAATACTATACATTCTATAACTGCTTTTTAAATACATTTAAGGTTTACTGTTGATTTATAATCTTTTTAAAGAGCACCTTCTAACAATTGTGTTTTACTCATGCAACCTGCCCCTGAAACTTTAAAAAAGAATATTTTTATATGATAAAATATATGCTCCCTAATGGCCAAGAGCCCTGTGTTTTCTCACAGTAATTTTGTGGGTAGAAACCAATGGCAACAAGACTGGGATCCAATGAGACATGCCAGAGAATAAGTCATACCCCAGTATTTCTGGATTTTTATGACCATAAATAGTTAAGAAGAATGGTAGGTTCTCATTTCTCAGAAAGTACCGGATAGTCACTCATTAATTTGTGTATCTCCTCATTCATTCTATCTCATTCCAAATCAACAAAAGGTTCACATTCCTCAAAGGCCTTTCCATGACTATCCCTCTTTCTTTACAGGTGCTGTTTGTTGAGAGAAGAGGGATTTCTGCGCACACCAGAGTTCTTTATGCAAGATATATAGTTTTAATGTGGAAGGACCACCTTATCCCATATATAAATAAGTGATTTATCTTATCAATACAGGGAAGAAAAATAACCTCTACCATTTTGTAGATAAAGCAGTAAACATAACAACATGCTCATCTAGACAATAGTGGGCATAACAGCAACCTTCCTCAAGAAGACAAAAGAGAAAACCTAGAGAGATGGTTCATTGGTTAATGGTACTTACTGCTTTTACTGAGGAGCAGGCACTTCCCAGAAACCATATAGTTGCTTCAAACTATCAATTTCGTAGCATTGAAAGCACACACACTGTTTGTAAAACATGCATGCAAAAAAGTAATGGACATGCAATAAAAATAAATAAATATTACAAAGATGAAATGGGTGATGACAGTTAGGCTAGGAGGCAGAACACATGCTCCAATGTTATTTGGCCCCTGCTTGCTTACAATGTCTATCTCAGGTTTCATATTGTTGGATTTACCAATGTTCTACCTTCCTTCAAGTGTATTCTGTTTGCTACTAATGTGAGTTTCCTTGGTAGTTATGGTAATAGACTAGAACCCAAGTTCTGTTTCTGTCTAGCAATTCTTGATATCAAGAATGGATTGAAGGCTTGAAAGTGAAATTTTGTCTGTTATTCATAATTTGAAGACAGTGGCCTAGGTTTCTAATAGTTTAATACATTTACATTTTTTATATAGTCTATGTAAGGATTTTTAAAGGATTATAGGTGATAGCTAGTGTCAAAGAGACATCATGGAATGATATGCAGTGTCATGGGAGGAATAAGATATGGCATATTCTTTCTTTTTCCTATTTTTTTAAGAAAACATGTTATTTGAAAATGTTATGTAATATGTTTGATTAGATACATTCCCTTTAATAACCAATCCAACTCTTCTTGTACTCTCCAAACTTTTCCCTCACCTTCTTGTCCCCTAGGTTATCCCACTAAGTCTACTTAGTGATTTCAGAATGCATATGTGTGTAGAGTCATTCACTGGAGTGTTGGCAATGTAGCAAAAGACACATCCCTGAGAAAAAAACCTGACTATCTTTCCCCAGCAGCCATCAAGTACAAATATCTCCTAAGCTAGGGATCGGACACTGTGAGCCTTGTCAGTTAAAGTGGACAATTGTTGTTTGATTGACATAGTAAATTTTAAGGCACAAAATGGGAGACAAGGATTCTCAGTAAGAAAATTTATGTCAGAAATGGGAGAACTGATGACTATACTTCTTCAGTATGCACTTTCTCTAAGAAGGACATTCAAAACAAAAACTGCCTTGATAGTTGGAAAAGAGAACTCTCTCACCACCCATGCTCCCTCCCAAAATTGTTGCTTCCTCTAGGTGATGCTTTCCATTCCAGGGAGTCCTATTTAGTCCTTTAGTGTAGCCTCCCTTGGTGACCTCTGTCATTTGGACTATCCTCTCTAGACACTGGTTCTGCTCCCTTAATGGGAGGCATGGGATGTTGCGGATCTGTTAATATCAAATACTGCTGTAGTCAGATGGTTAATAACTCATACAGGTATACAAATATGAGGTATCCTCTACCACATGCTGTTTCCTCTTCTTACTTAATTTCCCACAGGATTCACTAGGCACAACATTCACATAGGTTTACAATGACATTAACGATTGAATTGGTGTAATTGTCACCCACAAAAATAGGATAATTCCTTATCATGGCATTCAGACCCTGCCAAAGAACATGTCCTTCACTTCGACCTGTTAGCTGCAACTCCTCCATCATCCTAATGACAGAATCTGTAAGAAAGTAGGAAAGTGTATTGGTTAATTTATCACTGTTATAACAAAATGCTACCACCAAAATCAACTTACAGGAGGGATTTTTTTCCTCATACTTCAAGGGTACGGTTCTTCAAGGTAGAGAAGTGGTAGTGGGTGGAACTTGAGGCTACTGGTCCCTCAAGGGGAGTCAAAGATAATTGTTCAGCTTGCTTTCACCCTTCCATTCTGTTGAAGACTCAGCCCATAGCCTTGTGAGGCCCATGCAAAAGATGAATCTTCTCACTTCAGTTAAGTTAATGTATAAACAACTGAACAGAGATTCCTAGTAGTTTATGTGTCATGTGACTCTATACTCTGTCAAACTGGCAATATTAACGATCGTGAGGAGACTTAACAGACAAAGAAGGTAGCACCTGGAAGGTCCGTGGACAATAACAGTAACAGAAGAAAACAAGACACAATGATGCATATATGAGTGCACAATGATAAAAACCCACTGCAACATCCACTATAAGCAAAAATAATGTTTAGAAAGGAAAAATATTGTTGTGACAGTTTCTGCAAAGATTTGATACTTGGAAGATGCATTTCTTGCCAAGTCATGCTATCTAACTTGGGTAATGGAGACCATGTTGTCTTAAACATTATGACATTGTAAGAGGCCATAGAAAGTTGCATTGGATAAGCATATAGAAACTGGGGCCAAGTTCTTTTCCTATAAAAATTTCTTTGAGCTTGGGCTAAAATGAATCACTTTTCGGGACTTCAATTTCTTCCTCTATCAATTGGGCATGATAACACAGGCAATAATGTCCCTACTAAATAAGATGTGCTGTCATATAGTGCATATTCTGCAAAGAAATAGGACCTTTGAGCTGACACAATTAGTTCATCTATCATAGGGTTAAGAAAGTGAGACTATCAATCAAGGAAGAAAAGCCGCCCCGAGCTTACTTTTAACGGTATATAAATTGATTCTAAAGACAGAAGTAAAAGAGAATCAGAAACTCTGTGGGTGTGGGTAGAAGATGCAATGTAAAGAGAAGAAAAGTATTAATTACTGTGATGTGGTAAGTCCCAGAACCAAGAACACAAATGAACACTTCGGCATCCTCAGGACCGATCTTTACCCTATCCTAATTCCTGTGAAGTTCATTTGAATAATTTGCTTGTGAAGTCCTGTAATCTTATGGAACATAATTTTCTATTTTCAGAGAAATTTTCTATTATATTCATATTTTATTTTCCAGCGAGTTCTTTGTTAACAACAAGTATTTGGATAAAAATGCTTGTCTTTTAGACCAACTTGCCGCTGAGAAGAGATGAATGATGGAAGTGTTTGCAGATGAGGTGGCTTTGTGTGTAGGTCAGGATTGGAGGATGTATCTGCTTATTTGGGATCAATGATACGGTGTTGGATAGTGAGCTGGTGTGCATTTTCATTGTATGAGGAGCAGCACATACAAAAGCCCTGACTATAGGCAGAGGTTGCATATTCCAAGTTGAGAGATAGGATAGGGAGATACACTTCAGAAGAGTGTTGAGAAGACTAGAGATATAGAGTTATCTAAACAATGTAGAGGTTCACATGTCAAATAAAGGAAAAAAAACAATATATTACAATTGTTCCTGCAATTATAAGATACTTTTTTCCACGATATTTGATCTTGTAAAAGTTACAACACCGCTTTGTAACTGTTTATATGAACAAAAGCATTAGTGGATATTTCTACTTTTAATATTACTATTAGTAAACTATTTGAAAAGTTAAGTAAGGGAAGATAAAAGGGTAATCTATTTTTATGTAAAAAGAATTATGATTTTATTTTTTCACATAGTGCAGATAAAAAATGAAACTATAGTGAAAATTTTAAATTAAAAACACTTTTATTGGCTTAGGATATATCATACTGGCAGATTCTCACCTAGCAGGTGTTGACTTAGATTCCCAGAACCACTACAGAAAACAAAAACAAATCTGTGTCAAAATGTATGCTATATTTTGTTCTCTGAGGATTTAACAGCAAGTAAATAACTCTGTTTCCGTTTCCAATATAAAGAATGAAGTCATGTCTTGCAGGAAAGACGATGCAACTGGAGTTAATCATACTATGTGAGAAACCAGCTTCAGGAAAACACAACCTTTATGTTGCCTGTCAAGTATGGGTTCTAAATGATTAGATACATATTATCATATATGTACTGACCACATGGCAATAGAAGTGAAAGTGTTTTGAGAACAAAAGTAGAAGATAGTGGAACATTTGGGTGAACCTCCTTAATTTGCAGTATAAATTTGAATCAAAGTAGCCTTATATGTATATATAAAAGACAAGATTTTCCAGATAAACTGTGGACAGCTCATTTCAACATAGCAAAGTTTAATGCACTGAAGACATACTTCATTCCTTCTGTGTCTTCTTGAAGAGATGATTGGTTTTAGGAAATAGAGAGATGGTTTAGTGGGCACAGTAGTTTCCATACACACATAAAGACCTGAGTTTAGATCATTAGCACTCACTTATGATGCCAGGTAAGGCTTCAAAATGCTACTTTGGACTTGATGTTTTCCTGTACTGGATGTAGACAGAACTGGCTAGAACAGTTAGTTTAAGAAGGCAGAGGGATTCAAATGTCTACCCCTTCACCTACAAACTATTGGCTACCGACAGGTTTTTAGAGAGAGAGAAACACTGTCTTTAGTTGTGTGTCTATTTTTGAGCTCTCTAGGCTTCAAAGGATAGGTCCAAACCAAGGATTACACAGATAACCATATTTAATCTTGGTGAGTCACAAAACAAGTAGATATGAACATGAGGGAGAGTTTGGGAAGAAAAGAATGGTAAACCAGATGGCACAGTATGGATGTTATTTTATTTTCAGTATTTAAAGTCTTTCAGTATTTAAAGGATTCCTGGTTTTCACCCAGGCAGCCCAGGTTCGACTCCCGGTTTGGGAACCCAAAAATAATTAAATAAATAAATAAATAAATAAATAAATAAATAAATAAAGTCTATAAAAGCCAAATTATAAGTATAAATAAACATATGATAAATAAATAAGAACCTTTATATATGTCTAATACATTCATGTCTATGCCCTGATTCTTGTAAATATGAATGAAAATGAAATGTTAGCCAGTTTTGGTCAGTGATCTGGAAGGATGATGGGGCCTCCTGATAAAGAATACATCATCTTTATGGGCAGGGCATAGGAGAATGCGTCCATCTCCTCTGGATAACTGGACCATATAGTGACTCCTACACTCAGAAAGTGAACTAGCACATTAATGTTTTCACCACAGTAAAGCTCCTACAGAGTCTTGCTGAGCAGACTCTAGAAACGGGATCCACGAGCCCACAATCACCTCTGTCTAGACAATTTTGCTGTAGAAGATAAGAAAAAAAATTTCTCATACACAAAAAAGTAAAGTCTCTTGACTCCAGCTTTCTTTCCATTATATGAAGTTCACGGCCTGTTCAAGGCTATAGGCTGAATACAGGCTGATTCAGGTTGTTACCAGGGAGCCAAAAGCCTTCACTCCGGGGCTCAAAAGTACTGGCAAAACTTGCAAGAAAAGAAAAAATAATGTGGAGCTGAGAGGAAGAGGCACGAATAACAAAGACTTAGTAAGGAAGTAAATAACCTTGATTTCTTGCATTGCTATATCAGCATCCAGGCTCTTAGGAGATGGTTTATGGAAATGCTTATTGAGCACAGATGTTATCTTTCTGTTTCTTCACAACCTGAGTGCATGCTATGTAAAATCATCAAATTGTGATTGCAGAAGCAGTTTTAACAGATGCGTATCCATGTGGATAAATCATTGCAAAAATATTAGATCATTTAAAATAATTCTTCTGCATTTAAGCACCTTTTTGGTTTATTGATTGGTTGTGAAAGAAAATAATCCCGAAGAAAATTATTCTGAAATAATTCAAGCTAGTAGCATCTCTAGTTTTCAGAGCAACTGAAATTAATCAATTTTATGGTTAAATAAAATATCTTTCATTTTTACTAAAAAATTAAAGACAAAACAGAGTCAAGAAGCAGAATTTCCAGAATAGAAAGGGGATGATAATTTAGTTTTACCTTGCTACCATGATGCACTGCTTCCTTGTTTGCAAACATCTAGCCTAAACCACAGAGCTTCATGGGATTCATCTCCTTCTAATGCTTTCTAAGTCCTGTGAATCTCACCCATCTCTCTCCAGCTGCCTTCTATATCTGCAAGGATCCTCACTAGGCCTAGCACGAATGTGTGTCACCTTTTAATTGATCTTAAGGATCTCTGCTACTGGGAGGGAATGGGTACATAAAATTGCTTCTAGAGTGAGTATCTTGAAGCACAGACAAAGATGGCTGCTCCAGGTCAAGAAGGGACAGAGCAGGCCCTTCCTGTAGCTCTAGATTCCCTTCAGCCCTCGTGGAACACCACAATTCATAGCCCATGCTCTCCGTAATGACAACAGGTTTCTAATCAGTCCTACTGACTCAAATATTTGTCTTCTCAAGGCACCCTGTCAGACATACTTAGTAATAATGCTTTTACCACCTATCCTTTAGCCCAAGCAAAAAAAAAACTTTGTTTTCAGAGAATTCCTGAAAAAATTATGTGCTAATTCCTTAACACCACAAAATACCATACTATGAAAAACTAATTTTTATTCTTCTGAAAGCATAATCTTCATTTTGAATTGTATATTTAGATGAATTATACCATCGCATATTCTGAAAACAAAAACTATGATTACTCTGTATCAATCTCCTATCAAATCAGTAAGCAGTAATGTTTCAATGCAAAGGTATCAGTGACTTCTTCCTCTATATATACCTTCCATCAAACTTCTTTTCCCTTAACAAGTGTAAAATCTGGCAACTAGTCTTCCTGTTTCATTTAATTCACCAAGTTCCTGTCAAACTTGTTTAATTTCTATAGAAATTCTTTATACAATTTCAATTAAAATGTGAAATCTGTTTTCTCACATCCTAGCACAAAACCCTATTTCCTAACATACAGTCATTTAAATTATGTGAGCCAATTTTCTCAGGTAATCTTGCAGTTTGCAATTCTACCAAACTTGAAGAAAGGTATATTAATGCAAATATGAAGTTAATGGTAAATTTCTTTATGAAAATCGATACTTGTTTACCCTGAAGTATCTCAAATTTACCCCTTTCAATATGGCTACCTGTATATACTGGCCAATTGTCCTTGTCTAAGCACATCTGGTAAGTCATATGTCTCAAAAAACTTCAGAGATGGCTCACAATCTCTGAATGAATAGTCTTGACACTGTCCTCCTCAACAATCAGCTCACTGGCATTTTTTAAAATCTCTTTGTTGTTGTTGTTGTTTCTTTAGTCAAATGTTTAATGTATACTATTCTCTCAGATTTTAGTAAATGTGTCTCTTGATATGTATATGACTGACAGAAACCATCCACTAAGAATCCATTTTGAGTACTTAGTACAGTTGCACATTTTTAAAAATTAGTCATAAGTCTGCATTTTCATAACTTCTTTCAACATTGACTATATCAATACATGTAACCTAGAGCAAGATTTTATTGTAATTTCCTGCTTAATGCATTAAGGCTTTTTTTTTTGAAAATGTAATTTTCTCCTTCCTGTTTTAAAAATAACTTCAGATTTGTTTTAGTTTATTTTTGTTTGTGGGGTGTTTGCATGCATGTGTGTATGTGCACCAGGCATGTGCTTGGTGCCTGTGGACATCAGAAGAAGTTATAAGATTCATTGGAACAGGAGTTAAAAATAGTTGCTAGTAACTTTTTGGGTGCTGGGAAAGGAAACTAGATTTTCTGACAGAATAAAAATTTCTCTTAACCACTGAGCATTGTCTTCAGCTCTAAAGCATAAACTTATTTTTCTAACAAAATAAGTTGTTTGGTTGTCTGCATTTTCAGACCTAGAGCTTTAACTTTAATATTAATGAACATGATTTTTCTAATATCACAGACATTTCGTCCCACTGCAGGTCTTAGGAAGAAGACTTAACCTGTGACTTCTAGTCAACGCACATTTGGAACAGGAGAGAATGAAGGAAGCGGGTGCTTGGTGTTGGTAGGAACAGACTGTATTTGTACTAAGTTCTGCTACCCAGGAAGAAGGCTCTCACAAGTTTCATTTGTCTTGATCTTGCGTGATTACAGCCAGCTGCCATGTACTGCAGGTAGGAGTTATCCAAGCCCATTATTGTTACCATGAGGTCTTGGAGACGAGCCATGGTTTCACCGTGCCCTATTTCCTGCCTTATTACCAAATGGGCTTACATGAAATCCCTGAGCTATCTACTGATGAAGGATTTTGACACAGTGGGTTTTTAGGTCCTGGTAATATGCAAGGCTTTGCTACAATCCTTTTCCTCACTTATAGATGTAAAACTTTACAGGGATGTGGCAAAATGTAGATTCCTGCTTCTTTGTCTCTGAGCACTGGAGGAGATCAGATATCTAACTATTGCCAATCAAGTCCTCATTGCTGGTCCTGGCACTTCACAGTGCAGGCCTGTGCCTAAGGGGTTTTCAGTTCTCTCTATTCCAATAAAGTTAGTTTCCTAAAGTTCACCCACACCAAACTCTAAGGATAGACCAGTAAGCAAAAATTTATACACTCTTTCCAAATCAGGAATTCTGTTAAATATTGAAAAGATAAGGTCGATACAGTACTATGCTCTTATATCCCTGAGTTTTGCTTAGATGTTATGTTGCAGAGTAATAACTTTACCCAAATCTTCTGCCAGGGGAATGTAGAATGCCTAGCTCTAGGCCCAACTTTAATACTAGATGCTTCCCCATAAAGTTCCCTTTGAATATAAGCAAAAGTAATCAGGCAGATTTTAACACAAATAGTAAGATGTTCTACATTTTAACCCAACCTTTTTTTTTTTTTTTTTTTTTGGTTTTTCGAGACAGTGTTTCTCTGTAGCTTTTGGTTCCTGTACTGGAACTAGCTCTTGTAGACCAGGCTGACCTCGAACTCACAGAGATCCACCTGCCTCTGACTCCCGAGTGCTGGGATTAAAGGCGTGCGCCACAACCGCCCGGCTTAACCCAATTTTTGCATTACATTTTATTTCAACATTTTACATTATACATATACACACACATAATACATACATATATATAATACAGCTAGCATATAATATGTATATATAGCTGGCAGCACTTTAGCTACCTATCATGTAAATTAAGTTCCATTGAAATCGACAACCCACTCTCCTAATTTGCAAATTGTTATATTTAACCCAACAATTTTTACATACGTATTTTTATCAATGGTTGTTTTACTATCTCAATTCCAGAAATCAGCTGATCCAAAAGATACTATGAGGACCCCAACTTCAAAGCATAAGCTATGCTAAATAATTTCTTATTCAGAAACATGGTTGTCTAATCAACTAAATTTCCTTTGGAAACATATTCACACATGTAAATATATATTCCACAGAAGAAATACATAATAGATGTTATTTTATGGAATAATAGCACACTAGCTAACTTGGGCCAAAAAGATAATATTCATAGTGTGTGGTGTGAGACTTGTTTGAAGTCATGACTCATACATTCACTCCTCCCAAAGAAAACTCAGGACACACCAAAATAATGACTCTACCAAAGTACAACTAGATGAACAAAGTTTTTATTGAGATGAGCTTTTTAGTGATGCATCTGCTTTTTGGGTCTCCCTGCCCACATACTCCTGCCCACATATATGTATGCCCACTTACATACATAAGCCCAATAAAAATACATTTTAGGTGATCTTTGAGATTCTAAGTAGGATGCCACTTTCGGTGGACATAAAGGGCCTGACAAGAGATCTTCATAATTTATTTTACCCATTCTGTTAATAATGAGACAGTTATTGAACCAATCCACCAATCCATCACCCAAAGGTCTGTTTGGCAAAGGACCCTTGGGTGTTCCTCCTTGAAAAAGTTTGCACAAAGTGTGGGGAGTGCTGGTGCCCATGATGTGGGCTGATACTCAAGTGCACCTGGAGTCTTGTGTAGATTTTCTTTGCTCAGAGGGAAAGCTAAATTGACTACACCTCTTTCCCTGCCATTTGAGTATCCCTAAACATGTGAATTAAATTATCTTGATTCAAATAAAGTAAAGGCAGTCATGCTATAAAGTTTGACAGAACAATTTTACAGCCATAGTCCTACTTATCACTTCAGTCTCCCCATGCGCTCACTGTCCTGAAAAGTAATAGCAGATACCCTTCTGGCTGTTGGACTCTGGTGTGTTCAGGTGGCATTGGCCTGTCTGCAGATGAATGCTATTAAAACAAAAGGAAACAAAACATTTAATGTCATGTTCTACAGTCTGTATTGTGTCTGCTTTGACTGATTTAACACATGTTCTATAATAATTCACATATAAACTGATGTAAAATTTGAACATGGGTTATTAAGTAACTACAGAGAGATATGGCTTCTCATTCCAATATGTACTGTATATACTCAACAGTCAGCACTACAGATTACATCTCTGTCATAACCACTTTTAGAATACAGCTTATTCATAAAATTCTATGCAAGGGACAGGTGTCATGAATATCAACTGCCATTGCTTCCTGTTATTCATATTATGCTTATTTAATATAAACAAAATGGATATTCAATTATAGTAGTACACACCTAATTCATAATTCATCCTGTTGGAAAATCCTGTTGTCTTTACACCCTCTTGGTAATGATAGGAAAATGAATAAGTGCATATTACAGTACATATCAAGTCACCTCTCAGAATATTTTTAAGTTGTATGTATACAGGAAACATTTAATTAAATATTTAATTTTAGTTAATATGAAACAACTGAGTGACAACTGGTCTGTGAATTTGCAGTGGCTAATTGACCATTGTTGGGATTATAAAACAAGTGCCATTCAGATAAAATTGTAATTCAATTGTAAATTACTTTCACCCATAAAAAGCAGTGGTTACACTCATTGAGAAGGTGATTACATCCATTCCAGCACATCTAAGCATGGCAGAATAAAATGAAAGTCCAGTACACTTGATGTCAGAGTATTAAAGACACTTTTGTAGAAATAATGAGAGAACACAATTAGAACTTTATGATATTTAAAGGTAATCAATGATTCTATAAATGCATTTGTTCTCTCAGAAATTTAATGACACAAATGAATTTCACATGTCTAATTTTTACTTACTTTTATAAATGCAACCACCTTGTGCATATATCCTCCTTTTTAAACCAAAGTAGCTTTTCTAATTTGAAACAGCATAAGAATATAGTCATTCAATATTTCCTTCATCTTCTAAACTACATCCAAGACTTGTAGCTTTTGTTACATTTTCAAATGTACCCTTGTTTGTTAAATTGTTCTCCGCGTCTCTTAATGATGCATAGACGAAAGATATCATCACTTATAATCTACACTATTTAAAATGGTAATATTTCCATTCAATTCAATATTGCCAATTCAACTGACACTGCGTCCAATAGCCAGTGAGAATTTAAATGAGATTTATCTCTCCATTGCTACAGCCCTCCAGTGGCTTCCAAATAAAATTCAAATCACCTTCTGACTCTTACACAGTTCCATATGTGATAAAAAGCAGATAGTAAGATTTTATATGTCGCTAATAAAAAAGATAAATCCTATTAAATGGGTTTCTTCTTAACACAACCTAAAGATTCCATTCTTAGGGTGACCAACAGAGAAAGACTTATTTTTTCCAGATTATATAAACTTGTAATAGAGCAATATAACTAAGACCAGGGAGTCAGATATGATCAAGACTGCCTTAGATTTTTCTTGATGGTAGACAGTTTCCCCACCTTCAAAAGGTATGTGTTTTGTCTGTTTATATATTACTGCATTCATATTTGTTTATGTGTGTGTATTCACACACACACACACACACACACACACACACACATATATATATGATTTCTAAATATAACCTCTTCAGTTTCTTCCTCAGCCCGAATATTACTTATATGTATGTTCTCAGGGTGGATCATTTGATACTGCATAATTAATTGGTGTCCTCTTGCCTGTGGAAGATTGTTTCATTTGCTCTCAGTGTTCTTTAGTTATTTATCATTCTATGTGTAGGGGAGAGGCCTTTACCTTTACCTTTTCTGCTTTGGAGTGCCCATTGGTATCCACCTTGTTCAACTCATTTTTGGATAGCAATTGGTTGCTAAGACCTTATTGTTTGTCACTATTTGTAATTTTTGTCCCAGATAATATTGAACAAATGATCCTTTTATGTTATTCAATAAATATTAATATGGAGAAAAATATCACAGCATTAAAAATACGTGATTAACCACACTTGTACCTTCACACACACACGTGTTATATATAGGTGTGCATATATATATATATATATATATATTTCACAAAATATATTTTCAGAATTGTATATACCAGTGAAAATAATTTGAAGTTTAAAATATCAGGGTTATTTTTAAGTAGAAAGCCCATCTTTGTGTAGCTAACAGTGATCATATATGTGCGGAAAAAAGCAACAGTGTAACAATCAAGTAACAAAGCAATAACTATATGAAACAAACTGCTGCCATAGAAATAGAAGGCAAAATAAAGTAAAATTTCTTATAACACCAGTTCGTAAACCATAGCCACAGGGAACAATACATTTTCAACATTAAAAACGTGATTCAGTCATAAGGAAATGAAGCCATTTTTGTGATTACTTTTAATAAAATTTCATATAATCATTACAAAAGGATACAAATTAAGAAAGTAAAAGCATCAATTACAGTGTGAAAACATCTTTGATAGTGCAGATTAATAAAATATGATAGGTATTATTTCTCATAATTACAATTACACTATTTTAAAAAAATACAAGTTCCCAACATTTTTACAATCTTCCACCATCTAAGTATTTTAAAATAGTTGCAAAACTTAAATTGGATTTAACAATAATGAATGGCATGGTAGCAGATAGAGTACTTTATATCCTTCAGTTATTTTTTCATCTAGGTGTTAAATGTTTTGCTTTTGCTGCTGTGATGTTAGTGTGCCAATTAAATTATAGCAAGCATTAATTTTTTTTATGAAATATCAACAATAAATTAAATATTTTTTGTTTACACTGATATTTAGATTTATTTTCTTACTTTAGTTATTTGTTAAAATCATTGTTCAAAAACAATTAGTGTTAAAGAGGCTCATGTGCAAGACCAATTTGTGTACACATTCTATTGGCAACAGCTCATATATATTTATTTGTTAATATGTCACTGGTTCAGACAAGATTTAGATATGGTTTGAGTGGATATTTTAAAAAAATACGGTTCTATTCACTTAGATACTACAGTTATATGCATGACAAAAAACCCAGACAAACAAAAAAAAAATTATTTTCTATTTTCTTTGTATTCACTGAAAACCAATTTATTTAAAAATGAAAGTTTTTCTACATAAAATATTTTACATTGTATATGATGCTTTGGTGTGGGAGGTCCTTCTGTCTATGTGTTGATTTTATTGATTAATGAATTAAGAAAACTGGCTTGGCCTATAGCATGGAAGGAAGAAGGTGAAGCTAGGAGGAGAAGCCATGGATCCGCCACCTGAGACAGATGCTGGGAACTTCAGTTTGTTAGCCACAGCCACATGGAGATATACAGATTAATAGATATGAGGATAGGAGTTTAGTCAGAAATACGCTTAAGCTATTGGCCAAACAGTATTGTAAATGATATTTTTCTGAGTGGTGATTTCGTGGCTGGACAGCGGGATGAACAAACAACCTTCTCCCAACAATGCTTGTGTTAAAATATAGTAAACAGGTTGGCAGTAGTGGTGTATGCCCGTAATCTGGAAGGCAGAGGCAGGAAGAGCTCTGTGAGTTCTAGGCAAGCCAATACTGTTACACTGAGAAACCCTCTCTCCAAAAAACAAAAACAAAAGCAAACAAAAACATTAAAGGAAAACAAAGAACCTGTAAGCATTAAATTCTCAAGCTCGGATCTGGTTCTCAAGGGACTGACACATTGTTAGGTTCCATAAGCCTCGGTTTACACCAGCAACAGCTAAAGGCACAGCCGTGACTCTGGCTGTCTCTCTAATGCTATCTTGTTCAGTACATCATTGAGGCATTGCTGCCAAACTCAGAGCAACTAGAACACAGGTGTAACGATGTAAATGAATGCAGGCAGATTATAGAAATATATACAGCTTTAATGGGGAAATAGACTTACAGGACCACAGGTTCCCGTGGAGAACAGGAAAGCAGAAAAAAGGACTGCTGGGATCACGCCAGGCAGATTTATCAGTAAACATTAGCCCGAGGCGAACACGCCACCAACGGGTGGGGTTTATCCCTACACACAGGCACGAGTGAGGTTAGCAGGTACAAGGCATGTTCTCTGTCAGACTCACACAGGCTTCCTATGCTTACCGACTGTACATAGAAACTTCTGAAATGCCTGCAAAGTCTGCAGTAGAAAGTACATGCATAAAATAATGATGAGCTCTAGAGACAAGAAAATAAGACATTTTTACATTCTGAAAACTGAAATAGAAGGGCAGAATGCCCCTTCACTCCACTTAATTGCAAACTGTCATGTTGATGAACTCATTTTTTTTTCCCCACTGGTCTCTGTTGTGTCTGAGACTGACTGCAGAAGAACTGTGATATTCTGGTTACAGATTTTAACACATGCTTGATCTGACGATGTGGAACTGTGAAGGGTGAGGTTGAATTGGATTTATTGCCTTGGCCCATGCCCCTCCCATCTCGTTCCTACAAGCTTGCAGTAGCTTACTAAAGGGATCGGTGCTTTACTCCAGGTGCTGCCTGTTTGATACACTCGTCTCCATATAGTTTGCTCCATCTGCAGCAACAACCAGAGGAGGTTAAGATGAGGACAAGACGGACCCGTGGATGAAACTGAACTGTCAGTGTATTGTCTGTGTCTTCGGTGGAGATTTGGCACGTGAAGTGTTGCAATGGCTTTCAAGTTGGGTGAGAGTTCAGAGAAAAAAAGATCAGAAAGACAGTGAGAGGGAATGCAGAGGTTAGCCATCAGTGGCATAACCTTTTTCACTTTCAAAAACCCATGTATCACCTTCTCTGGTTATTGACTTTTTTTCTTAAAATTGAAGAGCCATCAGCTTTACCAGTTCTTCTTTCACCCCCTGCCAAGATCCAGGCAGCATATTCTATTATGGAAATCCTTTGGACTGAATTCTTCCTCCCATCTTCCCAGTTATGTTTTGTCTCCAAAACTCCTGCTCTGAGAACAATGACCAGTGCCTAGATTCACTTTTAATTTGTTTCAAGACCAGCTTAGAATGTTCTTTATTTTTAAAGTCAATGCCACTTATGTATAAAATTCCAAGCAGTAAGTTAGTCTAAGTTGCCATAACCCAAACATTGAGTGTCTATACATGGAAATTAATTCTAATTCTTGCTTAATTTGGTGCTATGGTCCTCAGAAAATCTAACCACAGAGACTAGTGTGAGTATTTGAAAGTCTTCATGATCTCCAAGACTATTTCTTCATGTAGAGTATCTACCTCATTGTTCACTCTGCCATGGATAAATGAAGATGCCTACTGAATATGAACTCAGCAATTACGGAGGCTGCTGGTAAAATTCTACTTGGTATGCTTTTGCAGGTGTATCTGAGAAGAAATAATAAGGCAAGTCAGGCACCACCTGTACTGCAGGACTGAAGTCTCAGACCTTCATTCAAAAGCTACACTGAGTTATGCTTAAATTAAGACTGAATTGCTATTAAAACATACACAATAAATGTTATATTTCAATTGTTAGATGTTGTATGTGTACTATACTATCAGTGATGCATTTCTTTTTTTATTATTTTTGACTTTTGAATTTTATTATAATTTTATTCTCTGGTCGAATAATAATTTTATGAAAATTACTGAGATTGACTTAGATTCTGTTCCAGTTATTTTAATTAAAGTGTCAAATTTTATTCATTGTCAAATTGGCCTGTGTAGGGATAGGAGTTACATGACAAAACTCCATGATTTCTGGCCAAATTTTCTTTGACAAAATTTGTCTAAAATCCAATGTCTTTCTAAAACGTGTCACACTGTCCTATATATGAAGTACAGTTGTTAATATCTAAAAATTAGATGAAACACTATTGTCAGCTAATGCCCAATCCCATTCACATCTTGTCTGGTACACAGCCTGCAGCCTTGTTGTTCATTACGCAGGACCCAATTCTCACTCTCATGCTGTGTTTTGTTCTTTAATTCTTCTACGCAAGTTTTGTCTTTTCGTGTAGTATATGAACTTGGAAGTTAGGTAACTCTTGCTACATCTTTCAGCATATCACTTAGTTTGGACTTTGGCATTATAAAACTACTCCTCCTCCTCTGCTGCTGCTGCTGCTGCTGCTGCTTTTTTCTATTCTTCCCCTTTCCTTTCTCCTTCCCCTCCTTTTCCCCCTTCCCCTCCCCCTCCAACACAATGGACATGGGTGGAAGCAAAATCACTCCTGTGCAGAAGCTTTGAGGCTCTCTGTAGTTCACAGCAGGTGGAAGACTTGAGATGACAATGACCCTACACAAGTCACTTAGGAGAAAAGATATTCTGAGGTTCTCCATGTCCACCATGCTGTGGTCCCTTGGCTCCCTGTTGCTCAGTCGTTCACATATCATTAATATAACCCAAACATGGAAAAACTAAGTTTTATTTAAATATATGTTGCTTTCCAAAGAAAAATAAGTTGACCTTCATGAGCTTTTCATACAACTTACTTTGTAATGTATATGAGGAGGTTTATAAAAATGTATGGATACTAATGGTGTATGGAAATTAAAATGAATTTTATTGAAATTAGTAATCAAGACATATGCATGCACACTATAAAGAAAATTTCTATGTAATTGCAATGTCTTACAACGTTTGTGTTTATGAATCATCTGGGAGTGTTTTTAAATGCAGATCTGTCCTCACTTATTCTGGAATAGAGAAAGAACTTCTGTATTTACAATAAACCCTTGCTGTGTGCCGCGCTGTGCACCCAGGTGTTTCGGAAGCTCTCAGTCCTTTCAGAAAACAAGCAGGTAGAGAACACACAGGGGTACAGCACTTATCCTTCTTTCATTCTCTTAACAAAGCAACTCCATTACAGTCAATTCCCACTCACATCATAAATACATCTTCAAAACTGAGTACATATTGTCCTCTAGGGTTTGATTTTGCTGTTGTAATGTCTGAAAGTTAGTCATTCTTTTAAATTTTGTATAGGGTTTTTTGTTGTTGTTCAAATAGTGCATTCTAACTAGGAAATGAGACTGTTGTATTTTTGGCTGGAGATGTAGCTTAACAGAGAAGTCTTTGGCTAGAAGGTAAAAAGCCACTGGGTTAGAACCTGTGCATTGTACCAATAAAACTAGTTGTGCTATTTTCTTAGAATCACTCCCAAAAGTGTCTTATAACTTCCAGTCTGTTACACAAGAAGTTTGGAAGAAATAAAAGGGTGAACAACAACAAAATAAACCAACAGTAACTTCCTTCTAAGAGACATAAGAGAAATGAAGCCAACAGAGGAAGTCTCTAACAAGTAAATTCACAAGTCACCAAAGGAGATATTGTAGAATATTACCACCCAAGGAATTAGTGTTTTGAGAAAAATCTGAATAGTGAATGATGATTAGAGCTATAGTGAGAGAAGATGAGGGACAAAAACTTCAGGGAAACCCAGCCTTGGTGAAGGCAGGATACACAGAGGGTAATCTCTCTCAGTAAAGTCTCCTGAGTTATCATACAAGTATCAGAGGGAAGAAAAATCGCCTTTTGCTCAGACAGTGAAATGAATGAAAGGAAAAAAGAATGGTAACAAATCAGATATTCTAGTTTGCTTTGTTACTAGGATGAACATCATGACCTAAAGCAACTTGGGAAGGAAGGGGTTTACTTGGCTTATACTTCCAGGTCACAATCAATCACTGAGGGAAGTCAAGACAGGAGCTCAAGCAGTAACCGAAGTAGAAAACATGGAGGAATGCTGCTTGGTGACTTATACAACCTGGCTGATGCTTGATCACCATTGTTATGCAAACTGTAATCATAAATTTATGAGAAAATGCTGAATGATTAAATATTTTCAATAAACAGGGAAAATAAGAGACAATCAGTATACTCCATATTATTTCTGTAAGTCAATATTTTGCAATGTGTAGCTAATACAAAATTTTTTTTAAAAGAGGAATTTAATAGGAAAAATGAATAATCCATTTAGTTAAAGTTGATAAGAAAGAGTACACTGAAAGACAAAATGAATCTTGTATCAAATTTATATCTTTACCCCGGTAACTTTGCTTTTATAAATTCAGGTAAAGAATGAAGAGCTGCTGTGGGAAGTACATGATGCAATCTTAAGTAAGAATAGCAGATTGAAGGCTAGACTCCGTAAGACAATCTTGTTTTGTTAGCAATAAAAAGAAAATTCACAGCAAATACAATACATCCTGCACATATGTTTATAAAAGCCCAGACTTTTCATAAAGTAACTGAGTACAAATTAGAGCAAAATTGAACCAACTTTAGCAGCTTTGTCGATAGCACATTCAGAAAAAATGATCATTATATAAACATGAGGACCTAAAATACTGAGCCCCAGAAAGCCCAGGAAACATGTGAAAATTCCTGGGGTGATTTTTATCACACTGGCACTAGGAAGGCAGAGATTGAGAGATCCCTGTAACTTGCTAGTCAGTTATTGCAGTGTAATTTATTGTCTAAGCTCCTGTAACTGACACCCAAGTTTCTCCTCTGACCTCAACAAACACGTAAACACTTGTGCAGGTCACTTGTGAAGGTAAATCTCCCCTCAAACAAAAACATGCAGGCACACACACTTGTATAACAACATAGTTATGCAAACAAAGTCACCAAAATGGTGTGCAGAACAAGATAAAGAGAAGTTATTGAGTATTTAGTATTATTTAGACTTATTGATGTTAATATGCATATTAATATGATTCAACATGATGGAGTTAAGTGTTAATACATTAACTATAATTTTTTAAATTTTTATTGAATACATTTATTTACTTATTTATTATTTGTTGAGTGTATATGTGCATGCAGGACACTCATAAACGCCATGGTGCAGGTTTGCAGGTCAGAGGACAAATTGGGGATTTTTTACAACCTGCCATGAAGAGCTAGAGAGCAAACTCAGAGCATCAGGCTCGGAAGAATGTGCCTCTAACCTGTTTGAGTCACCTTACTATCTTATGCTAACACTAATTCTAGTTCAAACTCTAATTCTCAAATATTTTCTCATGATTAAGGAGAAAAATATCTACAAATTAAAAACATGAGGCATATTTCTCAAAACAAAGAGAATATTTTGAGGGAATCAGAATCCATTATATTGTCCCAGATATGACGTCATTAAAATTTATTTGAGTTTATATAATCTCTTTAATGGTATTAGAAATTAATAACAGACTGTAATTTTGACTGATGGCGTTAATGGGAAAATTTAATGGAGTATAGAATCCAGACAGTCATCAAAGCTCTCACTTAATCTTCTGCCTGAAGCTGGCTATTGCAAATCTTCCTCATTTTTTATTTATATTCTTAGAAATAAGTAACTGAAACTAGAAATAAAAGTTTACTGAAGCAACTGTCCTTCTCTCAAACCCATGGCTTCTGTGTTTTACTCAGGTGTAATACATAAAATATTATAACTTTTCTAATGTATTTTGACATCATTCAACTCCAAAGATAATGAAAAATACAAGTAAATATCACGAAAGACCACAGTTTGCACAGAGATATTGCAAATCTGGTTGTAATAGGAAGATATGTGGACAGCTAAGACAAAAAATGATGATGGACTTAGAGTTGAATGCATCTCTACTCATACTTCTTTTGTGAACTCTCAAGAGATGAATGTTAATATCAAAAAACAATATCTTATAAACTGAATTTAACTTAATTTTTATAAGAAAAACAATATAGTTGCAAAATAATTCCTACAATAAAATGGACTTGGCAACTCAACCCAAATTCGAGTATTATTTTCCTCAATTCATTTTTAATTCAGACAGAAATTTCATCAAAGTTTCCCCGCATTCTTTGTATACTATTTATTAAAAAGCAGGTGAAATGTACCCCAAAGATGAATAGTCATCAGTGGCTTGTAGGAAAATGAGAGTAACCTGCTGATGAACTAACTCAATGTTAGGCAATGAAGCAGAATGAAGCAGAAGTCAGGTTTTTTTCCCCTCATGAAAATAATTGCCTCAGGTTATGGAACTGCAAATTACTTTGAACTTCCCTTTATACTCAGCAGGAATAATGAAAATAATATTGCATGAACTGTGTTATCACCCACAAAAATTCACATTAATAATAATACTTATGTATTTGGATAGAATTTTAACCACAAAGTATTTGTAATCATTAAAAATTCATCTATGAAAGAATCCACAAGACATGACACTGGCAGATACCATTTTAGCATAAAATTACAGGAAGGCAAAAATAAGCTATTTTAATGTTAATTTGATGCCACAAGAAGTCTTATTTCTCTTTTTAAGATTTACCTTAATTATTAATATTATCTTATTATTATTATTGCTCTGTGTGTATGCTCTTGTGTGGGAGAGGCCTTGGAGGCCAAATGAAGGTGTTGAAGCACCTGAGCCTGAGTTCCAGAAAGCTGTGAGCTGTCAGATGTGGGTGCTGGGACCAGCTGAAGTCTTGTGCGGGAGCAGCAAAATTCTTAACCACTGAGCCACTTATTCAGATTCACAAATATTTTTCTTATGCAATATGTTTGGTTTCTATGTGGGCCTGTCTTTCAGCATTTGAAATGTCAGATCATATTCCATAGGAGGGGTGAGATGGTAGAAAGTTTTTTTAATTATGAAAGAGTGAAATTAAATTTACCTTCCTAACTCCACCAAATGTTACCATCCATATTAGAGTCCTCTTTCATTTTTGAAAATTGTTTATCTATTCTATAGAAGCAGATTCTTCTGATAACATGAAACTTTAAACCAGTTGATTTCCTTTGTACAATCCCAGTGCTGTGCTTCATTAGCGGTCAAATGAGTTGTCCTGTGAGGAGCAATACAGCTGATAAACATGGGAATTAACAATGTATATTAATTTTGTTACAAAATGTATCAGTTCAGTTCATTTTTAAAAAAACTTGTTGGCAACCACATCTTATTTATTCATTTTATTAGTATTAAGTAATCAGGTAATACTGGATCTTGTTTTAATCTTTAATTCATAAACATCCTAAATGAAACTGAAAACCTGATTCATTGCATCTTATCATATTTTTCCTTTATAGGTAGAGATATAAATTCTGCAATAGTAAAAGTATGGGTGCTTGAGAAAAGGTTAAAAAATTATTAAAATCGAGAATGTTTATTGATTTCCCACTTAAAATGCAGAATTTCCTTAGTGCTTCAAATTAGGTCCAAAGGGGTGTTTACAAATGTTTTACTGAGAGACCACACCTGAGTTCGGTACTGAGTATCAAGTAAAACTAATTTATTCTCATTATCTTTTAAAGTCCCCCTCTTGTTACATCTGCTAACCAAATTCACCCAGATCTTTATTATATTTTCCTAAAATCACTGAAAATATATTTTAGACAAATGTTATATTTATGTGAATACATTCCAAGTATAATCATAAATCCCAATGTAAAACAAGTTTGAGAGGTTATGGACTTTTGTGATATCAGCTTGGCAGCCTGGGCCTTTGCCTTCTGCTTCATTCTGGCAAGTACTCTGCCAGCTCACTCTACACCTATAATGATAAGCTAAATGTAGGATACATCCCAAAATAATATGTTACAAATGTTTCTGCACAAAGTGCTTTGCCTATTTGACACCCTTCTTGTCCCTTCTTTGAAACTCAATGTTTTTATTGCCATTGGCTGAATCTGTCCCACTTTTGGTGAATTATTTCATGTATTTGTTTTTACTGGTTTGCAGATTTTTTGAAAGTATTTTTATTTTAGATATACTTTTTAAAGCAGTCCTCATATGGTGCACACCCAGATTTCCAAATAGATCACTAAATTCCCTAGGGAAGGCATAGAAGAGGAAATGGAGCAAAAATATTTATCAGAGGTTGCATGCAAATTATGTCCTAAGAGTCTGACTTATGTGACAGGGATGCTGGTGTGTGAACCTTTTCCAGATGTTTCATGCTAAAGCATCTATTCTTCAAACGATTTTCAGTTTAGCTAATTTTTAAATGTATAGTACAAGATACCAAAGGATCAAAATAAGTTTTCTTATTTAGATTGAATTGGTTTTATTTGTTGACTAATTTGATTAACTTCAAGGAGTAGGTTATTAGCAATTGAAATTTTAGTGAAATTAAATACATTCGATAAGTTCTCACCAGAAGTGAAGATGTAGGGGTTATTCCTTGAATTAGTGATAATTTTCATTTCTATGACACATCTGGCTAGTACATTATAGCAGTAAAATAAGCCAGGCTTTTTTTTTTTCCAACTCTCCTCCCCAAGTAATTTTTAATCATTTAAGGTATTATGTGATTTTCTCCCAGGATCATTGTGTAAAGTAATGACATTTTACTTCCCTAACTTTGATGGGTTGATTCTGCATTTATTACTTAAAATGCTGCATGAAGATAGGAAAAGTACCTTTGTAGTGTAATTACCAGGGGTGTCTTATTAAAATACTCTTAAAATAGGTACAGAGAATGACAGTCTTCCAAGGAGCTCTTTTTTCAGCTTTCTATAGAACATGCAATATGGAACTTTCCTCTTTGTAGTCAATTGTGCTTTCGTGACAAAAGCCAACCGGGTTTGCTAAAAACAACCAGAATTTCTCATGATTTCTCCAAACTGCATAGGATTAGATTTCCATGTTAAAATGAATCTTGCTTTAGTACATTCATTTTATGAAGTGAGGCTTCTTTTAGTATTTCTTTTCTTTTCTGAAAAAGGATTGGTGAGGGAGGAATGCTCTTTTCTAATTATCAAACCTCATTTGCTTAATAATCAGTTGAACTTTAGCCAGAGCCACAGTGGATATGAAACACTAACTTATATTAAATTATAATATATTTATTAGTTAGAAATTCAATACATTCTGGGCAGAGCATTTTTTTATTTTCTTTATTGGGAATGCATTTAAATCATGAAGAATAAACTGTAATTAGAGTTCTATCTTCATAGGTTCGTTATATGTTTATCTATTAAATTTTTGGAGATTTTTTTCTAATTTTTTCTGAGATTTCATTTTCTCATCCATAAAATTTTGCCCTCAAGATAATTGATATATTAAATGTAAAGGCAAAGCATCATTAAAATGTTAAGTGTAGTTATAGATAATGCAAAAATAATTAGCTCCTACCTTCAGATATCCTTTGGGAAATCTTTGCCTTTTTTACTTGACAAATTTCTAACTCCTCAGATTTGAACCAGAAATAAATGCTTTTAAAAGTCAAAATTCATCGATCATGTATAAAATGATTACAGAATGTTTAAATTGTACCACGTTGGTATAAGATTATTCTTTGTGTAAGATGATATCAAGACATTTGGGGAGGAGTCCTAAGTATCACAAGGTATTTTCCCTGATCACTAAATTCCTCTTTTACTTTCTCACAAAATATAGAATAATAATACTAAATAACATTTTTTTAAAAAAGTTTTCTCACTTCTGTGTTTACTTATATATCCTGGTGTTCTTAGTTCACTGATTATAAATAAAATAAATTATTTATATATGGAGAAAGTTAAATATTTGAGCTCCCTTTTACTCAGCTCATAGTTAATCCCCTCTACCCCCATATACGATATGGTCTATAATATATTTCTTATTTTGATGTTTTCTAATTTTGTTTTTTCCCTCAACCTTTTGAATATTACATGCATTCTGACATTTCTGAGATGAGATTGGACTTCCCAAAATTTACTATTACTATTAAAGGTTTTTGTAATTCTAAATTTCTAAATTGTAAGTTCTAAAATTTCTGTAATGCATGTACCTGAAGTCCTTGTTCATCAGCTATGTTGTATAGGTATTAACTATAAATGGCCGAGTAGTCTTTTCTTACCTAGACTTAATATTGTTCAGTGTTTGTGTGTGTGTGCGTGTATGCATGTGTGTTGAACCATGCCTTCAACCTCAATCACGTATTCCACAACTCAGAGTTACCATTCTCTTCTCTTAGAAGAATTCTATGTTTTTTTCTAAGGACCATGGCTAGTATTCACTCTCTTCTCTTCACTAACTTTTTCAAGTTCCATTTACCACACTGGCTTCCATAAGAGAAAGAGGCAGACTTTCAACTATCAAAAATATGAAATTTCTCACAGTTAGGACTCCCGAATACACATGTTTACAGTTAAGATAGAGCTGAAATACTCTTTTTAGGTGAAAAGCCTTGATCCTACAGGGCAGTTTTGGTGCATGCCTTTAATCCTGGCACTCGGGAGGCAGAGGCAAGCCGATCTCTGTGAGTTTGATGCCAGCCTGGTCTACAAGAGCTAGTTCCAGGACAAGTTTCAAAACTACAGAGAAACCCTGTCTCAAACAAAACAAAACAAAAAAAAAAGGAATAAATGAAAAAGAAAGAGAAAAAGAAAGAAAGAAAGAAAGAAAGAAAGAAAGAAAGAAGAAAGAAAGAAAGAAAGAAAGAAAAGGAGGGAAAAAAGGAAAAGAAAAAGCAAAGAAAATCCAAGGTAAGGAGCTGTACCCCAGAAAACTCCAGTGAGAAGAAAGAAATTACATTTATCTAAGAGGAAAGAATTATGGGACTGATCTCTGTGTGTACTATTTCTGGTCTTGATTATAGTATTCATTCATCCTAAACTGTTTATTCCCTATCTATTAGATGCCAACAACTGTGTTCACTGAGATGAAAAACATCATGAGATATTCCCAAATGGCACAGGTTTCCCTGGCTGCTGGGATTTTGCGAGAATATAAGAAGCATTTTTTTAAAAACAGATACAGAGATTGGAAATGAAACCTCCAGAGTGAATCTCAAGCCTCTGTTCAAAGATCAATTGTGGGGGTTGTAGTTCATGCAAATTAGCTTAAGTTTGCTTCTTGTCTCATCAGAGAAAGACTCAGAAGTTTATGGTGTAAAATTGATGGGCACTGTTAAAAAACGTTGATGATTCTCTCTTTAATATTGTCACATTCCTGGTCAGGATAAAAGGCTAGTGAAGAAAATTTTTGTCTTACTATAACAAACTAAGTCTCAGTTCTGCTTATGATTCTGACTATCAGAAAATAAGCCCTGTGTTAAATTCTGGAGGTAGTGAAGTTGTGGTACTGAAAGCCTTGTGGAGTTCAGAGTCATTTCCAGACACTTGACTGCAAAATCACTCATATTTTTATTCTTCTAAGCGATCTTTATATTATGTTTTAGAGACTCCAGGTCCACTGACTTTAACCTAATTCCTTATTGATTAGTAATGCTATTTTTCCTATGAAGCACAAAAGAAATTAGTGGACCTTAGTATTAGTATTGCATCAATGCTTAATATTACTAATTTCAATGTGCAATTTAAAAGATGCAATCTTTAACTTAATGAGAAACTAACAAAACAAGTAACATTACAATTTACTGGGCTTAAATTAGTAACTTTTATTTATTTTTACAAATAGTTATTTCTACTGAGTCTGTCTTGTTCAGGAGTTAAAAGGATGTGGGGTCTGAAATCTTAGTTTTGTAGCTTATATGTTTCAGATAATTTTTAGCTTTTGGAATTTCAAAATACTATTATTGCAGAGTGCATGTATACTTTCATGTTTATAAATGTAGATAATAGACTTAAACATTTACATGCACCTCATGTGTTGTTACTTGTATATGTACAACATGTATGTGTTGTTCCACCCCCTGTAAATTGATTGACAGTCACCTCAACCACAGCCACATGGTTGGAAATAGACCATCCAGAATATGGTGTGTCTGACTTCTGGCTCAGAAAGAACACATTTTAAATTATTACAGGTAAAATAAGCATTTTATTTGTGTTTGTTAGTTTGTTTGTTTTTGCAGGGGTAGAGTCTATAGACATGGCTCACATGTACAGAAACTTGATGCTCTTCCAAAAAACCTGTGTCTGTATCCCAGACCATTTAATATGGGTCACAATTGCTTAGAAGTTGAAGAGGGCATGTGAAATGTTTGCTGTCCTCTGTATTACAGGCTTGCAAACATACACACACATAAAAACAAACAAACAAACAAATAAATACTATTAAGCTCATGTGCCTCTTTGCGGAGTTCTACCCCATGTAAACACGTACTTAGTTTGTTCCTTGTTTTCTGGTGTGAAGGTTTTTCCCCCCAAGGTGTTGTACATCCTGTAGAGCTGAGCTACATTCTCAGGAGTAGGCACGCACTGCAATTTTGCTCTTAGATTTGGATTACAAATGCATTCGACAAGGAAGAAAGTAATAAACACAATAGGAGCCAGGTTATAATGATCTCTATTGTGCCAGAGACCAGATAAATCCTGGTTTCCTCTGATAACCTGTGTCAATAGAGCAAAATGATTTAAATTCTATTTTCTAACATTTTCATCCAAACATGCTCAAATGTTTAAAAAAAAAAGCAAGCACTTTTTTTTTGACAACTTCTGAAAGAAGAGGTTAATGATGCATTTGTTAACTTCATCAAATGTACTTCACATAATCCTATGGATTCAATTGCATTTCTCTGGAAAACCCTATCTGCTGTCAAAGCTGCTAAAGTGACTTAGCATTCTTTTCTTTAGTTTTGCAGGATAGCTTCATTTTAGCAAGTTATTCAAAGAATTGATTAGACAACGATTCATACCGTTGAAATTTCAAGAGTTTTAAAGTATTATTGATTGTATGAACATAATTATTTTGTATACCCTGAAAGGGAAAACAAATGTGGGCTATTGAAAAAATGAAAACCAATGATTTTTCACATGCATTTTACTTTCAAAAATGTTAAAAGTTGCAAGCAGTGAATGATGCTCTTCTCCCTGTAAGTTCATCAATAACACATTCTTTTTCCTAACGAAGATTGTGCTTACTTAGAGTGAGGCTCCGAACATAAGTTGAGGTAACTCATTTGAAGTAACTTCGCAGAATTTTACAATTTGCATAATAGTGTTTATTTTCAGATACTCCCAAAACAGATTTTATGATTTCAAGGAGATCAAGAATATAATCATTTTTGGATGGCCAAGTAGTAATATTTTTCATGATTCTAAGTAACTTTTGGGCAAAGTTAATTGTTAAGAAAGGTTACGTGCTGATTTTTCAGATCCTGCCCAACATATTTGTACATATTGGGGGAAAATAGTGCAGATTAAGTCAGAAATAGACATGAGACAACAGATGGAGTCGGGAGGGCATCTAGAAAATACTGAGATTATCTTCCTGTTTATTTCTAATAGCCGTTATATGCCCCAGTCCATAATGTGAGGGAGGCAAAAGACTTTATTACCAAGATGAACAAAATACTCAAAACATCAAGTATAGAAAGTAGGATGGCAGCCTGTTCCTACTAGACTGTTCCTCTGCACTGCACGCCCATATTCTGGGCTTGGGGTCTTCAAGGATTCCGGTGAAGATTCCTCAGCTTAGACAACAAAGACATTACAAAGTAGAACTAATTTTGCTACACACTAAATCTCAACCACATTATCCTGCTGGATTTTATTTCAAATAAAAATCAAATTGTGTTTCTCTGCCCTGTGGGAGGTCCAAGGACCACCCACCTCCATCCAGGTCTATTAAGGTGAGCATCCAAACTACCTGGGCTCCCACAAAGCCATTACATGCAATAGGATCAAGAACCCATTGCCATTGTTCTTCAGTTCTCAGTAGTCCTCATTGTCCATTATGTTCAGCGAGACCGGTTTTGTCCCATGCTTTTTCAGTCCCCGGCCAGCTGGCCTTGGTGAGTTCCCGATAGATCATCCCCATTGCCTCAGTGTGTGGGTGCACCCCTCGCCGTCCTGAGTTCCTTGCTCGTGCTCACTCTCCTTCTGCTCCTCCTTTGGATCGTGAGACTTCAGTCCACTGCTCCAATGTTGGTCTCTGTCTCTGTCTTCTTTCATCGCCTGATGAAGGTTAATATTCAGGGGGATGCTTATATGTTTTTCTTTGGGTTCACCTTCTTATTTAGCTTCTCTAGAGTCACGAATTATAGTCTCAATGTCCTTTATTTATGGCTAGAAACCAAATATGAGTGAGTACATCCCATGTTCCTCTTTTTGGGTCTGGCTTACCTCACTCAGGATAGTGTTTTCAATTTCCGATTGGGGGAGGGGGAGGGAACGGGAGGTGGTGGCGGGGAAGAGGCAGAAATCTTTAATAATTAAATTAATTAATTAATAAAAAAATCAGCAAGGAGAAAAAAAAAAAGAACCCAAAATACCAAATTAATAACTATTTTCCTATGCAGGAAAACGTAGAAAATTTGATAGACATTTCAGTTAATTTGTTCTATCAAGAAGAATTAATAAATGTTATTTCACAAGGCATTTTTGAAATCTTGCGTTTTTTAAAGTATAATTGCTACAAATAGTGGTTTCCTACCATGTATAAATAAATGATCCATATTTTCTGAAAAAAAAATCAAATTGTGAAAAAGCTATTATTTTAGTCATTAAGACAGCAGGAGTGATACCTTAGTTATGTGCATTCTCTGACCCTTGTGATGTGGAAAAATTAGAGAAGAAAAGTGAATCACTGAAGCATTTCTGTCACTTCTTAGATAGCATATCGATTTAAACAAAACATGAGGAAATGCCCAAGCATGCCAAGAAAACCAGAATGGGCTCTCTGGATCATACATAATGCAGGGTTTGACCCTTGAAACAGTTTTTGAGAGGAAGTCTGAATTCTGAGTTGAGTACTGGGTGCTAAGGTTGATCACACAGATGCCCCGAGTGATATTTTATATGTATAGACTTCTGAGAATGGTTGTGTTGCGGCCTGTATACAATCCTCAGTCCACAGAATACCATCTGTCTATTGCTTTCTATCATAGATCAGTGTTACTGAGCTGTCAATGTTTTCCTTTCATCATTATAAATCATTTTCCTGAAAATTCTTCAATTCGGTTTTATAAGAGTTAAATAAAAGTTTCCCTATGTTTTGCATATAACTCATATATATATATAATATATATCCCATGCATATGTTGACAGATGTCTGTATCAGTATGTCTGTATTTCTGTTCACCAATTCACCTATATAGACAGGGAGACACAGATGTGCACGTAGTGTCTCTATCTCTATTCCAGCCATCGTCCAACATCTTTGTATTTGGAAAATTGGTAGACTGCTTCCAAAATAAATACCTTGTCAGTTGTGACTGATTTCTGTGTCATGGGGTACAAACAGGATCATCAATCTGAATCAGGTTAACTGGGCCATGAAATGAGCCTGGCATGAGATTTGCAAGAGTACATTCATAGCCCATCCAGAGACAGCATTCCATTTCTGATAGGAGATCAAAATAATGCTAGGCTTTCCAAATGCAGTACTTAAAATCCTAAGGCTGTCTAATTCAGTGTCAGGTGGCTAATGCTTCTTCCAATCTCTGTACTACCATATTCTTTTCATTGTGAAGATAGGATTGAACAAATCTTTGCTAGCCCTCAATTCAGTGGTGTGAGACTCCAAAACCTTCTTCCCTTCCCAGCAACAGTGCGCTTTTGTCATTGTTCAGTTGGAGTGTATAATTCTCCTTTGTGCCTACCTCTGCTGGCTTTTCACATATTTTCCCTAAACATTCCAGATCAGATTAACCAATGTAAGACGGTGCTTCTTATGAAGTTTCTAAGGTATATAATTGCTTGCATTTGAATGTTAAAATGCTAACTCAACGCATTCATACCATTCACCAAAAATGCAGTCAGTAAATAATTGATTCTCTACTCAAGAGAGTATTATAATTTATTGCCCTTGCATAGATATTTACAATTTATAGACATCTTTGGTAACTTAGAGGTCATGGTGGGTATGTTTTGATGTACTAGCCGTGCTGAAGAGATTTAAATCAGCAGTCGGTGTGCAATATTCTACATGATTTGAAATGGACTGCTATTTTTTTTTTATGAGAGATATGGCTACTCGTGTTTCTTGAGTTCTCCAAAATAACAGCACAAATCATGTAGGATTTGTTTGGGTGAAACAAAGTTGCATAATTGTATGCTTAGCTGAAAAATTTTGAACAAATTAGAGGCAGGCGGATCTCTGTGAGTTCGAGGCCAGCCTGGTCTACAAGAACTAGTTCCAGGACAGGAACCAAAAAGCTACGGAGAAACCCTGTCTCTAAAATTAAAAAAAAAATAAATAAATAAATGGAAGGGTACCTTGGCGTGTTTAAAATGGGAGCGACAATCACATAATTTACCACTAAATGTGAGTGACTTCCTTTACACGGCAATCACGTGATAAAAATCTGTCACTCCAAAGTGGTTTAAGCTGTGTGAAACTAATGACATGGGGTGGTAAGAAATTTCTCGGCTGGTATAATGATATTTTCTCTGGAAAAAAAATCAATGGAAAGTAGAGACAAACAACTGGTTTCATTATTAAAAGGCCGTCTTTGGCCTGATACAATCACTTTCTCTAAGAGCAGGGAAGATTGTCATTTTCTGTAAAGCAGCCTTGTAGATGGTTCAAAAAAAAATCTATCAGCCTGAAAAAAATTTCACATGTCCTTCCCACATTTATCAGTGTCAGTCTGGTAGCTTTCTCCAGCTTTTCCCACACGTGTCAATGCCATAATGACACTGTAATGAACTAGAGGATCTCGAGATGCTTCGCACCAATCCAGATTCTGTTAGTTATATTGATTTTAATGATTTTTATTAGACTCATTTCAAATTCTCTAATCCTGAATAAGTACTAATAGAATATATTTATTTGTTTCATTAATTTTTGCAGAATTAATCAAATTATTGTCCTCAAGAAAAAGTTGTGTAATAGATAATTTAAAGGCATAAAGTATTGAAGTATTTAGATTAAAAAATTTATATTCAGCTATAAAATTTCAGAATATTTGACACAAATAAAAAAATTATCTTTTGCACTAATGTCCAATCTTCTCTTTAAATAACCATCCAATCATGTAGGTTCTTCTTTAATTGACGAGTGAGCAAAAAAGAGATTATGTTAAATCAGTTAAAATCACATTTTAATAAGAAATTTATTTTACACTAGTTTTAATACTTGTTACTTTAAGGAAGTTTTAAAATTTTTTGTATGTTCATGTGATTAAAGTGGAATATAAAATAATAAAATTCTATTAGTTGGTATGAAAAGTCTTTCTGTATATTTGTTGGTTTTATTGGTTAATGAATAAAGAAATACTTTGGCCTGTGATAGGACAGAATAGAACTAGGCTGGGAAAACTAAATTAAATGCTGGAAGAAAGCAGGCAGAGTCAGAGAGAAGCCATGTAGCCTCTGCCAGAGACAGACGCCAGTAAGCCACAGCCACTTGGTGAAACACAGATTAAAAGAAATGGGTTAATTTAATATGTAAGAGTTAGCTAGAAATACACATAAGCTGTTGGCCATAAAGTATTGCAAATAATATAGTCCACGTTGTTATTTCGTGTCTAAGTGGTGAGGAATGAACGAGCAGCCTCCAACTACAACTAGGAATTTATTTCCTTTGACATTAATTAATTAAGTAGAAACACCTTAAGACAATTATGCAGGAGAGGGCGATACACTTGCCTAAGCATTTCAAAGACAGTTGATTCTCTGAAATTACTTATTGTGCATTGATATTTCTGCCAGTGATGATAGCTGAGTTTCTGTGATATTTTTCCTAAGTCTTAATAATTTATGTTTTCTAATCTTTTCTTTCCTCTTTGGGAGCCAATTCCATATTGCATTGATATGCAGACTGTTTTTATTGGCACTCCATTTCCTGTGCTCACAGAACAATCATAGTTTTGACCTTCCTTGCTAGCCTGAAAGCTCTAGGTGTAAAAGTGATTTCCATATGAGTTTGAGGATCTAAGTTATATTCTTGGAACCCATGTTAAAATAATAATAATAAATAAGTAATCTGCCTGCAGTAGTGTCCACCTGTAATCCAACCTCTCCAATAGTGAAATAGGAGGTGGATACAAGAGAATTAAAAAAGGAAAATAGAATAACGCACAGGTCATGTTTCTTGGAGCATGCAGCAACGAAAAAAGATTGGATTTTGTATCAACAAGGTTATGAATTTAATTGTCATCTAAACTTCACATGCACACTGTGACACATAGAAACACACTAAGAAACATGTATTAAAATGATTAAAACCTCAATCTATTAGTTCTCCAGTCATAACACTACTATGATGATTATATTACACAAACTCACATAAAATTTGAGTGAAGAGAAAGTTAAATATTGATGAATCTACATGTATCTGACTTAAATTTATGAAACAGAGTGAGGTACCACATGACTGCAATTGCAGTGTGTGGAAATTAAGAGAGAAGAATAGTGAATCACAGGCCAGCTTTCGTCACATAGAGGGTTGAAGGCTGGCCTGGGGTATAAAGTAAGGCCTTGTGTTAAGAAAAACATTTTACAAATTAAGAGAAGAAAATGTGTCTTTGTAAAATGAATGTGCTATATAAATGAAAGGTGTTATCACACCTGTTAGCACTTGGGGTCTGGACAGTGTTGCTGTAGAAGACAGTGATAGAAATCGAGGAATGGGATAATGAAAAAGTCAATGATCAATGCTGAGGAGTTGAGTGATCACAGGCTTGAAGCTCAAGCCACTTACTAGAGTGATAACTTCCTACAGAGTGAAATAACAAACAGAGAAAATGTGGTGGAACCACACAGCATCTTACCACATCTCAACAAAGGTAGATCACAGTTTCTATACCTGGACTAAAGGAGCTTTCTCACCACTGTGCAGTATGAAAGCTACTGAGCATTGTTGGCCATTACCCAGTATGGTATCTAGATGCTGTCTGTTAGGCATTAATATTTATCTCTTTGACATGGAAGGTTTTTTTTTTCATCAACATGTTCACACACATACTTTATGTCACAGTGCAATAATACACATTTGACATTTTATTAGAGTGCAGCTTGGATATTTGACTCTTCTCCATAAGACATGGCTTTGAAATTTTGTGTGTCCCACCTTTTAACAAACATTAGACATTCTATGATGATACAATATGTACTAGCACAATGAGATAGAAAAGACAACATAAATACTTTGATATGTTTGGTTGATGGTCTATGTGGGTGAGAGTAGTTTATACCTGGAAAAGTCAGTATGAGCACATGAGGAACAAATACACTCTACTGAACTCTGGTGTTCCCAGGAGCAGTGCATTAACATAGCGTTCAGACCAGGGATTCTAAAGACCAAATGCTGCTTAACGAAACATAGATATTTGGGTGATAAAATATTTTATTCCATGCTTGACTTTGTACTTTGTCATATGGAAAAGACGAGCCCATTTATTGAGTAACTTTCAAAGCAACGTGGCCTTAGTTAAGACTCTTCCCTTGGTGAGTAGTTGGTTAAGAGAGTGTTATAGTATAAGAGATACCTAACCACAGGTTTCAAAGAGAAGTATGCTACTTTACTTTTGAGTTATACGGGGTCACCATCTCCACACAAATTCTTACCACCTAAAATGAAAGTTAAAGTAATTGTAATGCAAGCTTCATAACATCCTCTCAGCATTATTGATAGGTACCTGGCATGAACACTTCACAAGATACACTTGCTGTGGGATAACTCTTTTTTTTTATGCTGGAAACAAATATTGCTTTTTTTGGTTGATAAAACCTGTTTTGTTCTATAGGAAGGCAGAATATAGGCAGGAAAACCACACTGAATATAGGAAGTAAGAAGGGCAGAGTCGAGAGACACGCAAGCCAGCTACCTAAGAAATAAGATGCCAGTCAATTGCCAAAGCTACAAGATGTACTAGACCATAGGTAAACCTATGAGTTATATCACCATATATAAATTAAGAGAAAGGGGCTGGAGAGATGGCTCAGTGGTTAAGAGCATTGCCTGCTCTTCCAAAGGTCCTGAGTTCAATTCCCAGCAACCACATGGTGGCTCACAGCCATCTGTAAAGAGGTCTGGTGCTCTCTTCTGGCCTTCAGGCATACACACAGACAGAATATTGTATACATAATAAATAAATAAATATTTATTAAAAAAATAAATAAATAAATAAATAAATTAAGAGAAATGTATTAATTTAAATGTAAGGGCTAGTTAGTTATAATCCTAGACAATAGGCCAAACAGTTTTAATTAAAATTAATCCTCTGAGTGATTGTTTATAAGTGTCTATGGGACAAGTCAGTACAGAGAAACTTCTAATTACATATGGAGTTCTTTTATGTCTGAATCTGTCCTATCGTGTATCTGTAATTGTTTTCTGTTATGGAGAGCTCTTTGTTTGTTATTTTGTTTTGTTTTGTTTTTCTGTTGTTTTTCAAGACATTCTAAAAAATATCCATTAGCCAATAAAACAACAATATACAGAAGGACTTCCCATACCACTATGCAGGTGTGGCAATGCCCATGGTGAGCTGATACTTTCCATACCAGTCATTAACTAAGAATACAATATCCCATAGACTTGCCTGCACGTCAACCTTGTGGAGGCTTTTTTCAATTAAGATAACTTTTCCAAGATACATCTATGTTCATGTCAAGTTGACGGAAACTAACCAGGAAACCTTTTATCACAATACTTATGTACTGCAGGGAGGATATACTGAACTGATGTTCAGACATTGGTATTTCAACTTAATGTCACACCACTAATTGCTAAGAACTGTGGAAAATATCATGGGATGTAAACCAATACTAAAAGAAGTAAGTTAGGTCAAAATCAGAAATACTAGTATAAACTCAAACACATCTGTTATTTGATAAAAAGGTTTAAAAAATAGCATGTTTGTAGAGATGAATGAGAGAGATCCTTATCTGAGATATCAGAGATAATGTGGGAGTTTCAGACTTTCCTTAAAAGCGATCGTTTGGTAATAATTTCAGAAGCCAAAGCCAAACTGTCTGTTGCTTTCATTTTTGAGACTCTATTTCTCCCTCTTGTTAAGCTCTCATAAAGCTTTTTATTATTGGTTCCTTCTGTGCATTCTTTTTTTTTTTCATTTAAAATGTATCAGTATGGTGGGCATCAGCCAAATTTAACAGATTTTTGCATATTGATTAGAATGCAGACATGTGGATGGGATTTTGTCATACCCTTAAGTACGTTCATTCACTGAACAGGCAGTTGACAACTTAAGAATCTGAAATTCTCGTTAATATTCAAGGTCTTTGTTTTCTTTTGTTCTGTGTATGAATTACAATGGCCTGAGACTGTGAAGGGCAGAGGACACTACAGATATGTGTGTACCACAGAGCCTGTGTGCAGTGTTAGTGGTAACTATTTATGGAACTGGGTTAGTCCTCTGCCTTCAAAATTCTAAAAGGATGGAAGAACAAATGGGAACTGTGGGCCCATGTTTAGGAAATAGTTTGGTTGTCGTTTGCGAGCAGTTCACAACAGTGGAGCAGAAACAATATTCCTGTAATTGTAGTTTTATACTGTTGCTCCCTCAGTTTCAATTACAATTCGTAGCTTAAGTGACAACATGAAGAATATCTAACTTGTTACAAACTTATATTTTTTGAAAATCCATTATTTATTATTTTATCTGCGGTTGAAACTCTACACCTCATATTACTTTTAGTCAGAAAAAAATTTAAATAGCTTTCTTTAGTATAATTTATGTATCACAGATATGACTAAGTTTCTAGAAGTGATAGTTTTAGAGATACAGGAGTTTTATTTTTGGCAATTACAACTATGGGACTTGTTTTATGATTACCCAAATATTCAATTCTTCATTAATTGTTTATTTATCTATTTATTTATTTTCAACTATTCACTGATAGTCAGAGGTTACATCATGTATGCCAGGCTAACCTTTAACTAATTAGCTATCACTCTATCTTTTCACCTCTTCCTCCAAGGATTGGTTGCAATGGTGTGGCCTACATGACCTGATATCACTCAAGATGGAATAATGAACCTTGCAGCTTCCCACAAGCACACCAGGTATATCTTAGGTTTTAAGTTGATGCCCAGGTGTGTGTGTGTGCATGTGTGTGTGTGTGTGTGTATGATTGGTTGAATTGATTACATGTTGTTTCACAACTCATTTATTGTTCTAAGTAAATATGTTAATTTAATAGAAAAACTAATACATCGTATTCCAGTTGTATTTAAGTATAATTATTCATTACCTAAATTAAGAGATCAATAATTTTATATGACACAATGTAAAGGGTTATGCTACCTTTAACATATTCTTTAAACATAATTTTATGTACTATTCATTTTTGTGAAGGTAATTTATATCTAAAATTATAAAATTAGAGAAATATGAGGAAAGTAATACTTGTATTTAATACTATCCAAGATTATATGTAGTCTCATGGTTAGGATGTTGGTCTTTTTCTGTTTCATCCAGTGATTTGGAATTCTCCTCTGTATGCTGTAAATACCATTGATGAATAAAGAAACTGCTTTGAGCCTATAGCAGAGCAGAACAAAACTGAGGTAGGCAGAGAAAACTAAAAAGAATGCTAGGAGAAGGAAGACAGAGTCAGGGAGGAGTCATGGAACCACTGCCAGAGACAAATATGTTGTAACCTTGCTGGTAGGCCACAAGCCTCACGGTAAAATGTAAAATAATGGAGATGGGTTAATTCTAGATGTAAGAGTTAGCTAGCAATACGCTTAAGTAATTGGCTAAGCAGTTATTTAATTAATACAATTTCTGTGTGGTTATTTCAGGAGTCTGGGCAGACAGGAAACAAACAAGCAGCCTCCTACAACAATCCAGAATGAAGCATCAAGACAATATTTAATTATGTTCCAATGTGTCTTTGGTGTTTGTCATTTATATCTCTTTAAACAGGCCCTTTGTTATTTTGATTTCAGTAATTTGTCAAAGAGTTAATCATTATTTATATATCAAGTTCTCAAATTAATTTGTATTTCCCACATCTTATTTCTGTATATCTCTTTTAGAAATAAAAATATTAGAAATAAACATAACATTTATCCCAAATCTTGTGTTTTTGTTTCTTTTCTGGTGTTCTACTAATGAGAACAAGGTTACCATTTCCAGATATATATTAAACGAATATCACATCCACAATAATTTTGTAATAGTTATACAGACACAGTAAGTTTTCTATGACACTAAACAACTTTGATAAAATCATGCTAGCTTACACTTTAAGCTTGACTTGGTTTAATTACAAAATATTTCCCATTTGGTCAATAGGATTATTTTCCTTTTGTGAGTACTGATTTAAATGCTGTATACGTTCATGAGTGTTATTCATGCTTATATTTTCATGCTTATATTTCCATATTTTTATTTTACTGTGTTTAAAAATAATCTTGTTAGCATAAAGTGGGCTTAACTCCCTAGTTTATGCCTGGTTAATTTCAACTTGTCAGTCAATGAATGTTTCTTCTGCAATTGTGACATCCTTATAATCTACAATTTTTCACAAGAAGGATTTAAGGTCCATCTTTAGTCCTTATCTTCCTTCCTTCTTGCCATTTCTTTCTTTACCTTCATGGTCCGTTACTCAATCTCCCACTTCTCTCATCCCATTTCTTCCCTCTGTTTCCCTGCCTTCTTCATTTCATTTGACATTCTCTTTTTTGTTACTTTAAATAAAATTTAATATTTGCAAATTTAATAAAACTGGGTGCATGACAATCAGTATCAACACTCTCTGTAAGTTGTACATAATATCTGCATTTAAACTGAAATAATATTGAAATAAACACAGTATTTTGAAAGAAACCTTAATTTGAAAAGCATTTTAACTGATGTTATAACACTCAGTTTCATATTATGATGTTTTATCTTCATTTCATAAATAATGTCTATGTCTCTCACTCATGTATGCAATTTTGCTGCTGTAGAATTTTATTTTAGATAGCTTATTATCAACTTCTTTTAAATTTTTTTGTTGAAATGACCAAACCTCAAGCATTGTTTAAAACCATAGTTTTGAAATAATTAATCTCTAATTTCTATCACGTTTCTGTATAGTTTACTTTATTTTATAATATTATGGTTTAGTTTTAAAATCTTTAATTTAAAAAGCAAAATAGAGTTACTGCATCTTACATTAATCATAAAGTGTTTGAGGGTCACAAAGGATTGGCTCTCACTGTTTTTGCTAGATAAATTCTCCATTAAATTTATTATTTAATGCATTCTACCACAAAGTATATTACCATTACTTTCACCAAGAAGTATATTTAACAATAATACCACTAGAATGTGTTTTACTAAAATATCTAGTATTTAACTAAGTACATAGAAATGCCTTGCATTAAGTACAATATTAGGCTTGATCTTTATCATCTGCCAAGCACTACTAGCTAACTAATAAAATTATCTTATGAAAATTGGTGAACTATTCGATTTCCTAAATTTTATATAATAATAAGATAATTACTTCCTTGTAGTGGTGTCATCTTACTTGAGTACAGATCATGACAACCTGTTTTGTGCTAATTTTAAGTTGCTTCTCTAGAGAAGTGATTTGCATAGGTTTGGTACATAAATGAATTGTTGAGAAAGTGCTTTCCTGTAAAAATGTATGAAATTCCACTGAAAATGTTATAGTCCCAGCATCTCATGAGGTGCTTTAAGCTATGGTTTAAAGCAAACCGGATCTTATTCTGTGCATTGGTGTGAATCTATAGAATCCAAGCATTTCCAGGCTGGAAAACTTCTATCAGACATGGGTGAAACTCCTTAAGGGTAGACAGTTATATATTATCATTATCCAGTCTTTAGGCCAGCTGGGAGGCTCGATTGAAATGTCTAGATAAGGGTATCTGGTTTGAGAACCAGCATTTGAACAGCCCCGACAAAACATATCTGGTTTTCTTCTCTGGAAAGGATTCTGGATTCTGGATCCGTCTTGAAGAATATTATTTTAGGGTGTGTTACATTTGCTTATGCTGTGGAAAATTTATTTTAATGATTCAAGGATGTGTGTTGCATTCTTTTATGCTGCATTTGTTTAACTCTGTGAAGCTGTGTTACTTTGCCTGTCTAAAACACCTGATTGGCCTAAGAAAGAACTGAATGGCCAATAGCAAGAAAAGAGAAAGGATAGGTAGGGCTGTAGGCAACGAAATAAATAGGAGAAAAAGAGAAAAAAGAGGAGAGATCAGGGAGTGAGAAAAGATGGGCTAGCCATCTAAGCACCCAGCCAGTCACAGAGTAAGAGTGAAAGTAAAATATTGAGAAGTAAGAAAAGGTAAAGCCCAGAAGCAAAAGATAGATGGAATAATTTAAGAAAAGCAGTTTAGAAATAAGCCAAGATAAGACCTGACATTTATAAGAAAGAATAAAACTCCATGTGTGATTTATCTAAGAACTGGGTGGCAGAACCCAAAAGAGTAAAGAGTAAGAAACAAACAACGTTTTGGCATTCCAACGTGAGGTTTGTGAAAGAAAATCCAGAAACAGTATGGTAACATCTGTTAGTCTCTCTGACTAAGAACTGCTTGTTTTTCACATTAAGTTCACTCTGTGTGGTCACAATTTCCTCAAGGTTCTGGATAATGGTTGTTGCTGGGAAACTTGCTGAAGGTCAGTAGCAAACCAAACACCAGCTCCCACTGGTGAGGTGTATCCTGAAGCCGTAATTAAGATGACTTTCCCACCAGTCTCATCTGCTCTGAGTCTCTGAGCACTCATTGACCTGGATTCTCAACCCAGAAGATTCAGGTATCCTTATTAGGAGATTGTTCATACACTTGCAGTACAGTGAAGAAGAGACTGAAAATACCGAGAGAAAGTCATTGGTGCTGTGCGAGGATGCGTCTTCACTGTTTGGACACGCTCAGAATCCTTGAGATGAGGGTGAGTTAATTATGTCACAATAGTCTTCCTGGCTCTGTCATCTGTCCGTTTCCATGCAGATAAGAGCGATCTAACAGAAACCAAGACTTAGTGTGAAGTAGATGGAATAATGCCTGGGACCACGGAACATGAAAATAGAGCTTGAAGACTGTTCATTACTTTATGTTAATGGTGATAAAACAGTGTCCCCAAAGGTAACTTAATGGGGAGTTTATTTTGTACATTTCCAGACTCCTAGATGTCCATAGTGAGCAAAAAAACACAGTGGTAGGAAGCTAAGAGAACACACACCAAGACCCAAGGCAATCAGAGAGAACTAGAAGTAGAAACCGGCTATAAAAACCCAAACCATAGCCACAGCGACGTACTTCCTCCCGCAAAGGTTCTAATCCAAAACTTTCCATTAATCTCCCAGGTAGTACCATGAATTTGGGAAAAAAAGTTTCAAATGCATGACCATATGCGTGATACCTTTTATTCAAAGTACAGTAAAATGCTTTGACGGACATTTTTCCTGACCAAACCCGAAAACAGTGAAATAAGGGAGACCACTTATTTAGATCTTGAATTTACATCTTATATCACATTTATCCATATATTACATTTTCATTTTTACTATGTCTGGATTTTTATTTTATAAGATACTTAAATTTTGAGTAGCAATAGTTTCATTTTTTATTTCAAACTAACTTTTATAGTTTTCTCAACATTTTAGTGAGTTTTTTTTAAAGTGCACAACTGCCTAATTAATTTATCTTTTTATTCTTTATATTAGAGTAGTGCTAGACTCTTTAGTTTCTTCTTGAGCAATTTGGGATGAGACAAATTATGGCAGAAGGGAAAAATACTTCAGTGACCATTACAAGATGATGTGGTCATTATATTTTTAAGGTTTATTGAGTTTTGTTTTATGTATGTTTGCTTGCATGTACGTATATACATCATGCATGTGCTGTGTGCTTGTAGAGATGAAAAAAGGGAATTTGATCTCCTTGAATCGGAATCACAGGTAGTTTTGAATCGTCATGTGGCTACTATTAACGAAATCTACGTCCTTTGGAAGAACAGCCAGTGTTGTTAGCAGCTGTGCCACCTCCCTGGTTCCCCAACCCAATGTGTTTGGTGTCCATAAGGCATAGATTTCCTATCCATATGGTTTCTGTATCCTAAATTATTTTAATGAAATTCTCTCACACCTTTTTTACTTCTTTCATCAGAGAAAGAAAAGTATATAAGATCTAGTCATGCCATGTATTTCTTTAAGTCTTTATATAGTACATAATTTTAATATATCTTAGTGTCATTCTCCATACTTAATATTCACATTTTGAATGTTTTATTATTTTTACTGTCTCATTTAATGCTTTCTATCTTGTACTCACATTTTATAATATAGATACAGTCAATCTCATTCACTTGTCTGCCATATGTCTCTAAATCTAAATCTTGATATAAGAAGCAGCATTGTTTTTGCTATGTCTATAGCATATTACCTACAGTTGCCCTGAAAACAAGCTTTTTAAAATTAAAATCTACTTAAAAACATATGAAGATCCAATCCATAAGTGTGCAATTCAAGACACAGTTTTTAGTTAACCATCAACCATAAATGAAACTTCTTTTTACATACAAGCAACTAAGGCATGTCATAAAATTCCTTCTTATTGGCATTAGTTTAACTCCTACATGTTTTCATGGTAATGCAGGTTTTATACTGGCTTTTAAAATATTAAGTGATTTTTTTTCATTTTTGTCATTCTTTTCTTTCACAGTGTGTAATTTATTTGTTTCTATTTTCTGATGTCAAGAGGACACATCCTATTCTTATTAGATTTTTTTAAAAGTCATCTTTATATTTCTCAAAATATCGCCTAAGTTTCTGGTTCCAGGTGGAGTCAAGTCTAGGTTATAGAGAATAAGTTTTGAGTCTTTTCTAAATAAAGTAAGGATGTGAGCCTGCATTCCCATCTCTCATCCTCCCACTTTCTGACGTTAAGAATATAAAAACCATTCCCTCAGGAGCCATCATATGAGGACACTCTGCAGTATTGTGTAGCATATCCTCAAGGAAGCATTGCTACAGTGGAAACTGATCTGATCGTAAGGGAGCTGTTTCTTCTGTTATCCTTGAAAATCAGTCAAGCTCAAAGGGAAATTCAAAACACCATAACTCAAACAGATATGAAGGCTCTTGGTAGCCATTATATCCACAGCTGTGAATATTTGGGTCCAAGCCTCCTAGATCTCATCATAATGGTCACCTAGAAGATTCTATGAAAAATACCCCCCTTTTTTGTTAGGACATCAAGATGAATAAATGCATAGATATAGGAAGACAAAAATGTTAATGCGGTGTTCATGAAATAGCATAATAGCATTACAGAGGCTAAGTAAGAGAATGAGAAGAAAAAAAAAAGATTGAAGGTGAACACCCCAGGCTAGTTAAGAGAGTAGAAGGATTTCCTGTTAAAGAGTTCTTTTACTGCTGTTGGTGATGGCTGTGAGCCTCTACACATGGCGAATTCTCAGTATGTGGCTTGTCCTGAGCTATACAGTTTTGAAGAAAATCATTCTTCAGTTCAGAGTTGCAAAGTGAAGAGAAATGGGATATTGTGCATAACACTGAAAATTTCATGGAAACATTTTTACGTGCAAAGCTAGCTCCCCTGTTGATTGTGTATTAAGGAAATAAATGCAATTTATTTTGATTGATCTCTACATTTTCCTATATATTTTTTGCTATTTATACATTGAGATTTTTTTTCTGTAATTGAGTGTCAGACAATAATTGCTTAAAAAATTGATGCGTAGTAGAGAGATAGTGGACATGATAAAGGAATGTCCGTGGACCTCACATTAAATTTTATTTATTATTAACCTTTAAAGTTTCAATGGTTTATTTGTTCTAATGAAACAAAAATTACTTTTACTATAAAATAATGATGACGTAGTATTCTTATTGTCTCAACTTTTTAAAATTATATAAAACCATTCAGGATACAGTTATTTTAATTATTTTCTTAGACATATCTTCTCGTGTGCCAGTTTTTTAGACTTTCTTTTCTAAAAACAAAATAAATAAAAAGACGCATTTTATTTTTATGCATGTCCTGTGTCTGTGATTATATGTTCATATGTTCTTTTCTCTGTTGGAGCAGCAGGGGCCAAATGAGCATACTGAACTGAGGACATTGAGTTCCCAACATAATGTGGATGCTCAAAAAATGAAAAACTTGGGGTTTTCTGCCTCTCTCTCTGTTTTATTTGTTTTGTTATTTGTTTGTTTAAAGTTCATTAAGAGCTCTTACTGCTGAACTATCCCTCCAAACCTGACTTTCTACTTTCTGTGCTTTGGGAATTCTTGAACCATTTGAAGAAGGCTTGGCCTCTTTTGGTCTCTTTATAGAATGTAGCCACATCGGGATCTGTCTGATATTTTCTAACTGACTAGAATGTGGTTATTTATTTGAAGGAAGGCGAACACACACACATTTATTTCTTCAGCTATTTGCCTCAGGCATTGATCATTTGCCTGGGGTGCTGGCCAGGAATGTCCACTTAAAACATCTTGGGCATTCTAGTCTGTGCTTTCTAAAAGGAAGCTGCTAGGCACAGCTCTCATTTAAGAAATATACTCCTATTAATGGGTAGAGCACATCTGTGAAATATTTAGAAGTTGTCTACATGGAGTAAATATTTGCCTTTCTTCATTTATTCATATATTTATCATTATTTGTGGGAGAATGTTTTGCCTGTGTTTGTATCCTAATATTTCCAATCCTTCTTCATTTGCTTTTAGGAACATATTTTTGCAGCATTTGTCCCTGTGTGCTTTTCATTAAGGTTCTGGGATTGATTGTTTAATTCCCATCAAGATAGTGACTTTTTGTTGCTGTTGTATTTATACTTCTTTAGGTAAGGATATTGTAAAATTTTCAAGTTTCATACTTTATGTATTTTTCAATTTTTTCATGAACCTTAAAATTTTCAGTGATCCCTGCTAGTTTTTGTCTGACAACAATATTAGAAAATAATAATTTTAAGCTGAGTGTCCACATTGCTGTGGGAGTAAAATTGCTCTTAGATCCTTTCTTAACACATAAAGCAAAGATTGTGTGTATGGTAACTATGCATATACACATATATGTCCATATTTCTATGTGTAGCCATCTGTATCTCTACTAAACTAAGTAGGAGTTCACGGTGATGTTTCCTCCTCCCATGCCTACCCCATGGACCATTCTACCGTCATTATGCTTGTCCATAAATAACCTCTGCGGCCATGAGCGACTAGAGAACCACCATCTGCCATTCACTCACCTGTTAATTTATGGTGTACACTTAGTGTGTATACTTATTATGAATGTAAAAATTTCCTAAAATAAGTTGCTTAATTTTTGTTTAATTGAAGTTCTGGTTTTCATCTTGACACATTAAGAATTTAGATGACAAGTGCACCGGTGACTACAGGTCATACTAAGGAAGCGCTTCTCAAATAAACAGGAGAAGATCAAACTAACCTCCATTAAAGGTTCTATTAACTAAAACAGGAAAATAAGTTAACTCTATTTTAAATATGATGATACAATCAGTAGTTGTTGTACCATCTGGGTCAAGATGGCCACTATGCAAAGACTTATATTCCTAGAGAGAATAAGGTTAGAAATATATCCGAGTCTTCCATATACAATAGTAGCTTCCTGCATGGGAAGTAGAAAATTACTGATAGATAATGAGAAGTAGAGATGGACATTTTTTTTTCTGATGTAATACATAAAAATGGTGGTGACCATAAAGCCATAAAGCTCATTTATCAAAACACCCTTTACTTCAATAAAGTACTTCTTTTCCCTCTTCTTCTTCTTCTTCTTCTTCTTCTTCTTCTTCTTCTTCTTCTTCTTCTTCTTCTTCTTCTTCTTCTTCTTCTTCTTCTTCTTCTCCTTCTCCTTCTCCTCCTCCTCCTCCTCCTCCTCCTCCTCCTCCTGCTCCTCCTCCTCCTCCTGCTCCTCCTCCTCCTCCTCCTCCTCCTCCTCCTCCTCCTCCTCCTCCTCCTCCTCCTCCCTCCTCCTCCTCCTCCTCCTCTTCTTCTTCTTCTTCTTCTTCTTCTTCTTCTTCTTCTTCTTCTTCTTCTTCTTCTTCTTCTTCTTCTCTTCTTCTTTTTTTGGGTTTTTCAAGACAGGGATTCTCTGTGTAGCTTTGTAGCCTATCTTGTAACTAGTTCTTGTAGAACAGCCTGGCCTTGATCTCACAGAGATTAGCCTGCCCCTGCCTCCTAAGTGCTGGGACAATAGGTGAGCTCCACCACCGCCCAGCTCAAATTATGTATTTCTATGACTGACACTGGTGGATACTCTTCTGCACTAGTGTTCTGGAATTCTTAGAAAGGCAAAGAACAGTAATGTTCCCCCCCCCAAGATATATCATGCCAGAATCTACTAAGCAAATTTAAAAACAAAGTAGATGTATTAGAATATAATTCACTATGTATGAGTACCCATTCAAATCAGCATATTTGCTTGGCTATTAAAGTTGTGTGTGTGTATGTGTCTCTGTGTGTGTGTGTTGTAAGGAGCTGTTTGTTGGTTTCCTGAAATAATCACACAGACAGTATATTATTTGCAATACTGTTTGGCCAACAGCTTAAGCGTATTTCTGACTAATTCATACCCTAAACTAACCCATCTCTATTAATCTGTATATTGCCACGTGGCAGTAGTTTACCGGGTAATGTTCCTAGCATTTGTCTCAGGTGGAGTATACATGGTTTCTCCCTGAGTCTGCCCTTCTTTTTCCCAGCATTCAACCTAGCTTTCCCTGCCTACCAAAGTTCTGCCATGCTATAGGTTCAAAGCAGTTTTTTTATTCATTAACTAATAAAAGCAACACATAGACAGAAGGACCTCATACACTATGTGTGTGCATGTTTGTGTGGGTCTGTGTGTATTTGTGTGTGTATGTGTGCTTCTGTATGTGTGTGTGTGTAGGTGTGTGTGTCTGTGTGTGATCTATGTGTACTCATTTTTGTTTTTTTCTTTGTTTCGTTTTACTGTTAACTAATTTGTGATATTATTGTGAAAATTATTGGCTGGTTATTCCTAAAAACAAATTGCCATTTTATGGGGCTTTATTAGTAACAGTGTATATAGAAAAAGATGTGGATGAAGATTGCATTAGACATTTTTTTTTCCTTTTCAAACCAAAGCACACAGATTTTTATCCCAGTGCAGGGTGACAAGATGAAGAGGCTATCTATCCATTGTACAGTGACCTCAGCATTATTATGTATGGCTTGTTTTCTCAATAAAAAGGCTCCTGATTGAAAGATAAATTATTAGGTCACATGACCCAAATCACACAGTTTGCCATGTGTGACTTTAGATGCTTTCTTGTCCAAGCCCTATTTAGTCTATAATTTATTTTAGGGAGACTGACATGGGTTTTTTTGCAACACTACTTATATTAAAATCTTATAATGGATATCATTTTTTATCCCTATGCTAGAAGAGCTATGCAAATAGATGTTATTTCCATGGTTGCTGAGGATCATGTGATTGAAGAAAATCCGTACTCATAGAAAAGCAAATAACTGTCCAGCCCAAAAGCCTACCCTGAAAGCATGCAATTTTAAAACAAGAACATAAGTATTATTAACGGACTACCTTAGAATTACATGGGAGAATTATCAACCTTGGGTTCCTCTAGTATTAGGAAAGGACTTGTGAATTAAATGGGGTTCACACTGGATACTGAGGACAGGAGTTTACAGGCTGTGCTGAGTTTGCAAACACCCAGACATGCCAGAGAAGACTGTTCTCTCCCTGCTGATGCTGAGTTGCCTGATGCAGGGGCACATAGAAAAATCATCACAGTTTTCTGATAGAGATTGCAATAGACTCGTGGAGTCTAAAAGTAAGTAAATGACTTAGGAGAGAAATTTTTTAAAAGGAAAAAAATAACCATCATCAAAAACAGCAAGTCTTTTACCTTTCTGACTTACAGTTGTTAACTGGTGCATGTTGAGGATTTCAAACGGTGAAAGTACAGATGTATCCTGGGACTATTTTATAGTATCAAGTTAAATATATTTGTCTCTACCACTTGTATGAGTAAGTAGTTTTGATCACACTACTGTTTTAATTTACCATGTTATGTGTCTCAGTTAGTTGACTTCTGAAAGATTAAAATCCAGTGTAGGATGTAATAATACACTCAGAGACAGATACTTGGGAAGGCACACTAGTTACCATGTCACATGAGTAGCACAGTGAACACAATTATTAGAGATTTGGAAAAACTATTGAGAAGGCATAAAGAACATGAAAACTTTTAAGCAGAATGGGAAGGGACCTTAGAGACAAAACAAAAACAAAACAATATTTTCTTCACATTAGGTCAAGTTAGGAACCATTGTTTGTCAATGAGACAGTGAATCTAGTGATTGAATTAGCTCATTGTGACATACTATCCATGTATTATACTCAGGAAATCCAAAAAGTCTGTTCTCAAATATAAAAAATACCACTTACCAGAAATATAACTTTTGGTGTGAGTGTGTGTGTGTGTGTGTGTGTTGCACATGATCTTGAGGAGAGAGATATGAATGCAATAGTGTATATGTGAATGTAGGCATTCACCTTTGTGGAGTTCGTTACCTCTCTCCCTCTTTTTACAGGCAATGAGTATCTATGCCAACCATCTGTACCTTCTGAGACGTATCATGGGGTTTAAAGGAAATTATTTTGAAGAACAAAATTAATTACATATAAAATTTACAGTGTGGTTATATAATGACTTTATTATTTCTTAAAAAAATATCATTTTGATAGTTTAAAACATGTAAACCAATGGATTTATAAATTTCACACATAGACATAGAAAATTTAAGTTCATTTTTGTGACTGCTTTTAAACTGAGCTTCTTTTTATACGATATGATCACAAGACCTCATGTTACAATAAATGACTAGTGAACAACATAGTGCACGTCTTACTGGACAAAAATAACCAAGTTTTGTAACTCCCTTTATGAACTAGCACACCATGGGGAGCTCCAAAAGAGTCCTAATCAGCTAGAGTCTTCTCTGCAATGTCATTTAATTACAGTTAGATACAATATGCAAGATTTAAAAATAAGAAAAAAGGAGGTTCTCAAATACTAGTGCAGCTATCTGATGGTGACTTCATATGGGAGCTTCTATCTTGCCTTTCATTCTGATTTCATTTGAAATAGCATTTATACCTAAGGAAAAGGACCAAAGATATTATCAGGTGCCCGAGGTGACCTACTTTACCATTTAAACCCAAGTCCATCTATCCCAGATTATTTCAAAGACATAACTTTTAAAATTTTTAATGGAAACATGGTTTTTGCCTGCTTACCATGTACCTAAAAAAATGAAATAATATTAGCAGAAAATAACATTGGAATCGCCCTCCATGTTTTTCACAAGCCCTTTATTGCCTTCATTTGTTTTTGTGTACTTCTGGAATGCTAAGTAAAGAAGTTCACAGGAATTTTCACTTACTATCTTTGGATACTAAATTAGATTTATATTTGAACATAGTCACATGTAACATGGATTCATGTACTGCTAAATAAATGTTTTGTAAGAATTCGGGAGGTTCTATTTTTACACAAAAATAACTATATAAGAGGAAATGTCTAGATATCCTGTCCTAATTCTGAGACAATTACCCAACCTTTAGTGCCCTCATTGTGCTTTCAAGCAGGGGTGTTGAGTCTGAAAAAAAGAGTCAGTGTTTTCATTCATGTCAGTGTTGACACATATATTCGGGATTCTATTTTTAACTGTGTAAGCCATTTTGCAGTTCAAAAATAACATGGCTCTGAGCAATTTTTCTTGTTTGCTTTCAGTGCTCCTAAGACTGAGGGCCATGATCTCTGGCCATGAGGTCACTGAGAATGACTAAATTGTTCAAAGAGACTGTTGATAGAGAAATAAGCAGAGATAATTATCACTACCCAATCCTACCAAAGAACCATATGTCCAAACACATTGTCCTCCCATCTTTAGCTCCACTCTCCTTGCCAGAACACCCCAGAATGAATTCTGGTAATGAACAACATCCTGATACTATCTGGGAAAACACTAATAGAAACTCATTTTCTATGGAAAACAAATTCATTTTATGGGAAAAGTTTCTTAATTTCCTACTTAAATATTACACTGTTATAGTCTGCACTTGGGAGTCATGAAAGTAGAATCTTTGGATCAACATTTCAAATTGTTCAGGAATTTCAATATTCCTGAACATCACAGTGAGGTTACTTTATGGCTTGCAAAGCGATAAGGTCCTTGCTTACTGACTGTGCCCTTAATACCCTCTGTTATTTAGTTGAAATGGACATCCCTCAGTGCAGATGTAGTTATGGAAATCAGTTTCTTATAACTTACATTTTTTTCAATACTATGAAAGTAAATCTTCTTAAAACAAATTATTATTTTCAAAAACTAACGTAGTCCTCCCCCATTTACAAAATGTACTAAGACAACTGAGGAGAGTGCCTTAAAATACAAGTCAAACTAAATTACCATGACAGAGACTGTCATTTGTAGTAGACTCAAGAAGATGACGAGGTACAGATATTTTTAACAATAAAAATAGAGAGTAAGAATTATCTGAGGTATTATCAAAGGCAGACAATGTTGCTCAAAATGAAGAAAACAAAATCAAAGTAACTGTATTGGATGACAGGAATTTATACACGTTTCTTTGAAAATATTTAATGTTTGATGTACAGATTATTTGATAAATTAACATTAATATAGTTGAAATTTTATATCATGAAAAAAATTAATCAAACATTGGACTTACAAACAATAAAATTTATGTCAAGATAATCAAGAGCATGGTTAAAAATAATATTTCTCTCAACCCCTAGTTAATCATATTTGATGGTTCTAATATCTAAACTATTCTCTAAGGGAGTAAAAATACTAAGACCAACACTACAAAGCAATTTACAACTACAAGAGGCTTATGAATTGTCTGATTATTATATTTTCTAAGTAGTACATGAACTTTATGTCTGCTATGTTCAGTTTCAATTTTTAAAAACAGTGATTCTTGAAATTGTGAGATGTCTCAGTGGTAAGAGTCATGCCTCCAAGCATGAGAAGCTGAGTTGAATTCCTGGGACTAACACAATACAACTGAATTCTGCAAGGTTTTTTTTGTTTTTTTTTTTTCTGCTTCAAGCTCATCATTGTGTTTGTGTGCACACAAGACAAAAAAAGGTATAATAAAATATGACTCTTAAATTCATAACAGTTGAACTTTTTAGATGAATGTTATTAACTAATAATAATAAAATTTAAATGTTAAAAAAGACAAGCACAAAAATGTGATTTGCATTGAAAATTGTTGCTATGTATTTGGGAAAAAGAAGAAAGGGATAAATAAATTGGATTCTTTGCCAACAGTCTATGAATGCAGTTAAATTACAGAATTAATGGCAAACACAGCAATTACATATGGACATTTAAAGACCACAGAGGCAGATGAAAGGCTTTGGGGCAGGAACACTTGCTGATGAAAAGACAACTGACCACATGCTTGGAAAGGACAATGGCATCCCTTTCCACAGAGAATAAACAAAGCTTAGTTTGGAAATTACCTTTTAAAATACTTAAGAGGTTTTGTGTCAAATTTCTATGGCTTTGATGAGGTCATGCGAAAATGTCTTCAGAGAATTATGGAGAAGGGCAAAGTTGAGGAGTCAATTACTATTCTCTTCCAGGCCCTCAGTAAAACAATTCTGTGCAGAATAGTGTGCTTCTGATTTATAGTTCAACATTCGTTTCTTCTCACATACCAACTCAAGCCCCTTCTGCACCCCAGCACTTCTTCGTAACCAACTATTCTTAATTCTTGTAATTCTGTGTTCACTTCAAATAAACTTTGATATCCTTTCTCTTTCTACAAGCTTTCTAAAGTTTTCTCTCCTATGTGTATATGTATATAAAAAATATCATCAAGTTTCATCAAAATAAATTTGATTGTAATGTTCCATTGCTTAGGCTTGCTTAAGAAATTATATTAACTGATATTTTTTAGTGAAACTTTGTATTCTGTTTATTTGTCATGAGTGCTAAAATGTTGTTTATCTTTTGGAATAGAAGACCCATGTGGTGCTGGTTGTTTTTTTATTTGAATTAGTTAAGACAAATATAAAGAAAGCATAATTGAGGTGGTGGCATATTTGATTCCAGGTATAGAACATTTTAATTTTTACTTATTATTTTTAGTTTTGATTATAATTTAATTGGGTGATGGAATTTTGTATTTATCTTATTTATCTATTATTTGTTTAACTGTATGTTTGCTTGTCTATAATTCCTTTATCTCATCTAATTTTACTTTGGAAACTTAGGAAGGAAATAGCTTATTCAACTTAAACTTTGTTTTATCTTTTTCAGATTTAGTAGTGATTTATCGGACATAAGCTTCAGGAGGTTTGATATTCTTAGGAAACTATTTCACTTTTGCATAGAAAATGTTTTACTTCTTGGTTATTATTTTCTCTCTAAAATAGCAGCTTTATAACTTACAGTGTTTGCCCATTCCCAAGGTCACCTAGAAAATAGCAAGCAGCTGCCTGGTTCCTCTCTGTACTTCTTACAGTTTGTACACACACACACACACACACACAGTGAGAGAGAGAAAGAGAGAGAGAGAGAGAGAGAGAGAGAGAGAGAGAGAGAGAGAGAGAGAAACACACACGTTACATAATTTCCCCCTTCATTTTCTCCCTCCAACCTCTCCTTGTTAACTCCTGCTCTCTGAATTCATAGAATTCATTTTCATTTATTTACCTAGATGAAGATAGGTGGAAAAAAATACCCTTTTAAATTGAATTGAATCTTTTATATAGATTTCCAAAATTTCTGAATAATGAAATTGTATTTTTTTGTACACCTCTTAATTCTTAGCAAATGTTACATCCTAAAATGTTGACATAGGTTTTACTACTCTTCCCCCTCAATCCCACAATTACGTATGGATACACATGTAACTTAGATCAGTTAATTCTACAATATATAACTGAATTGTTTCTGATCATCAGAATCAAATAAATACAGCAAATTTTGATTTATTATTTTCTACTTATTTGTTTGTATCTAATGCACAAATGTTTTTACTAGTCACTCTTAAATATTAATAATTGAATCCAACTCTCTATTCTTGTTCATATTTGGTCACCTTATTTATGGAGGAATGCTTCCTCAAGTCCCATACCCTTCTTCCCAAACTGGATGAATGCCGTCTTATATGGGAAGAGCTCATCCCCAACACTGGCATATGCTCGATATGCTTCCTGAGTTTGCTGTCTTCTGCAGTCTCATAGTACTCCCTTACAGAGAAGCTCATCAATAGTTTATCTGTGAAAAATGAGAGTACAGATAAAGTATTGTGGTGGTTTTTTTCATATCTGGAAATATCATTATTCTGTGAACATTTAAAATTGAATGCTTGGCTAGAAATTGCTTTCCTTCATTAGTTTCAAACTTGGTATTATTATTATTATTATTTAGTTTTTATTCATTTTGCATACCAACGTCTTCCCCCTCTCTCTTCTCCTCCCTCTCCCCCTGCCACCTCTCCCCAGTCCACCTTCCACCCACTCCTCAAAAAAGTAAGGCCTCCCATTGGGAATCAACAAAGCCTGGCACTTTCAGATGACGCGGGACCAAGACCCTCCCCTTTGCATCAAGGCTGAGTAAGGCATCCCACCATAAGGGATAGACTCCAAAAAGCTAGTTCATGCACCACGGATAGATTCTGGTTCCACTGCCAAGGTCCCAGAAACAGTTCAGGCTACTCAGCTGTTGTCCATATGCACAGGGCCTAGTTTGGTCCCATGTAGGCTCCCCAGTTGTAGGTATAGAGTCAGTGAGTTCCTATGAGTTAACTGTGTCTGTGGGTTTCCCCATCATGCTCTTGAACCCCCTTGGTCATGTACTCCCCGCTCCCTCTCTTAGATTGGACTCCAGGTGCTTGGCCTGGGAAATGGCTGTGAATCTCTGCATCTGCTTCCATCAGATACTTGATGAAGGGTCTATGATGACGGGGTAGTCCGCAATTTGATTACAGGGGAAGGCCAGTTCAGGCTCCCTCTCCACTATTCCTAGTAGTCTCAGCTGGGCTCATCCTTGTTGGTTTCTGAGAATTTCCTTAGCACCAGCATTCTCCCTAATCCCATAATTGCCCCCTCTATCAAGGTATCTCTTTCATTTCTCTCCCACTCCATCCCTCCCCCAACTTGGCATACCTAGTTTTACTGTTTTATATCTTCCAGAATTGCTGTTGAAAACCTGGAATCAGTTTGGTGTGTGAATCTTGTCTGTAAACTATCTTTTATCTATGGAAATGGATTCTGAGGAGGTACCTTTGCAGCACTGGTGAGCATTGTGCAGGGTAGACTGGTTGTGGGTGTGTGTGAAGCAGATCTGTGGGTGTCACAACCTTGGTAGCTTAAAATAATATGCATTTGTTTTCTCTACATGTCTGGAACACAGAAGTCTGAAAGGTACCCCCATGTTGCTGAAATCAAGGATTCTACAGGGCTGAGTTCTTATGGCATATCCAGAGTGAAATCCATTTTTGTGCCTTCTCCATTGTCTGTGTCTATGCCCAATGTTTGACTTTTTGACTTACAACAAAAACTCACTCCAGTTTCTGCACCTAAACACTTCCAGAATCTCTCATATCTCTCTCTTCTTCTCTCCCCTCCCCTCCCCTCCCCTCTTTCTCTCTCTCTCTCTCTCTCTCTCTCTCTCTCTCTCTCTGTCTCTCTCTTTCTCCTTCTTTCTCTCTCTCTGTCTTTCTCTCATGATATTAATAGAATATTCTTAGTCCATGGTTCACTGCACAATATAGGATAGCTGTGATAGCCTAAAGCTCTTAATTTCTTTATGCTGTCTTATTTTCTTTTACTCTGTATGATATTATAGTCATATTACATAAATTCATCTTCAGGTTCAAATGTTAACACAATCTTTTTTTTTTTTTTTTTGGATTTTTCGAGACAGGGTTTCTCCGTAGCTTTTTGGTTCCTGTCCTGGAACTAGCTCTTCTAGACCAGACTGGACTCGAACTCACAGAGATTCGCCTGCTTCTGCCTCCCAAGTGCTGGGATTAAAGGCGTGTGCCACCACCGCCCGGCATTAACACAATCTTTTGAGAGGTTGGTAAATTTTTAGCCTTACAGCAGTGACCAATCAGTGAGACTCTTCTTCAACTTTGTAATCATTTCACATATAAGCCCAAGAAAAGCATGAATTTAGATTACAAGTTGCAAATTGATTCATATTCTGGTGGTCAATTCTCTCTATATGCTAAAGTTTGTTACTGCTCTCCATAAAACCAATGAGAATCCTCAAGATCTTAATACCATTAGACTGGTATCTTAATTTCCATGTATTGCTCTTAACAGTGGATATTATTATCAAAGAAGAAGTGGAGATTTTTAAGAAATGAAGTCCAACGTTATTGATTATGGGAGTCATGAATGCTAGCACTTGCTGTTCATTGATTCCAAGGCCTTCTACGATCAGAATTTCACATGGCAACTTTCATTAGATTCTAACAGCAATCTCATTAACATTACTCCCATTTTGCAGATGATGGATTACTTGAATACCCCAAAAGTCCATCATGGTCTGATGTCAGGAATAGAATTTAGATTGAAGGTTTTTGGGAAAGTCCATGCATAGCAGAGGGGAGCATGAGGGCTTATTTCCCCTTATAGCTCCTTTTCACTGACATAGCAGTATCCAAGTAGGAAGATGGCTATTTCTGAATAATAATAATAATAATAATAATAATAATAATAATAATAATGAAATGCTTTCTCTAAAAGATTAAAACAATTTGAAATTATTAATTAGGTTTTTAAAAAATAAATACAGTAGTCTAACATTTTTAAATAGACAGGAACCATTTGTTATCACTGAGAATGACCCAATCCTGAAATACTGAGAAATTTTGGTTGGCTCTAATCATATTTTCCCAATTACTGAAATGATATTTTTTAAAATCTAGAGTCTAGAATAACTTCCGTGCTTAACAGTTCCTGAAAGGCTCTGCCAGAATACGTACTGGCTGTGGAGTGCAGTTTTGTTTTATTTCCTTGGGTGCAAGTAAGGAAAAGAGTAAGCAATCCCCTTCGCTCTATTGTTGTATTTCCCAACAGGAAAGACATTAGGGTTTAATTATTGCTCTTCAACTACTCAGAGCAAGTTAATTAATTTACGGGATTTAGCATGTTATAAAGTTGGGCACAGTATAAGAACCTGTAGCTCCTTGGTCAAGCAAAGAACACAAATGTGGTCCTTGATTCCCTCCGTTTACTTCAGTTTTACAGTAAGTGATCTTAACTTAGGGGACAGGGAAGTCTTTGCTGGGCTATTCCAATGAATTCATCTGCTTTTGGTTTGTGGCCCTTTCACTCTTGGCATTTCCAATTTTCCTTGCTCTGTAATTCTTTAGCCAGGGGCTGCATCCAATCACTGCACAGTTGTGCCAAAGTGTTCCATTGCTTCTTTCCATGCTCCCAAGCAGTACTTTTCCTTCCCTTGACTCTTCCATATTCTGAATTGTCTCATACTTCTGATTTTATTCGTTGATGTTATTCATCCTATACTGCATGGAGATTTTATTTTTGTACATTAACTATCATGTGCTTGTTGACCTGTTTTGAACTCCTGCCTTGTTCTGAAACACACAATAACAGACCTAATTTTATTGAAAGCACCACACATCGAGTTTAAGCTCAATGTGTTTGCAGCGCAGATAAGCAGTCTGCTCTGCCCCACCACTCTAATTAATTAACTCTAATACACCGCACTTGGTAGGGTTAGCTTCTCAAATGACCTGGAGTTTAGCATGTGAATTTAATCCCAGAATTCATGGGAGCCAGGTCATGCTAGTCAAAATGATACCAAGTCTGATGTCACCAGGGGCCATGTCTTAAAAAAAAAGGGCAGAATAAACAAGGAAGGAGGAGAATGGTAAGGTGGGGGAAGGAAGAAAGAAAGAACAGAATACAGAAAGATAAAAAAAAGGACAGGAGAAGTGAAATATAAGTGAACAAGCTACTAATCACAGTAAAAAACAACAACAACAACACTGATTCCTCTCATGCAGCAGTCAAGAGATTACTGACTCCATAAATCACTGATGCATAACCTTTAGTGAGCCCTCTAATTTTCTTGGTAACCAGGATGTACTTTGATACGTGAACCTTACCTGTTTAGCTGAAAACAGTGATGCTAGTAGACTGGGTTATATACTCACCCAGATATATGACCCTGATATCACATACTAGCCAGCAGTTTTGATGATACCTGTAAAATCTTACATTGCTCATTTGCTGGAAGTTGACATCCCTTTGACTGAACCTCGTTACTGCTGCCAAATTTATCTTCTGAAAACAGAAATCCCAATCTTATTCAGCCACCTACAGTGGTATGGAGTTTGTGAGAGACAATTCTCTGAGATCGTTAGGTACATTTAAGGAAAGAAAAAGTTGCTTCCAAAGAATCACTTAGCTTGTGTACTATACCATCATAATAATATGTTTCTTGTCAACTATTTTTAACAGTTTAAAAAAGATAAACAAGGATGGTGAAAAGGGGATTGAAGATAATAAACGACTCTAAATGTCTTTTTTGTTTGTTTTTCCTTTCCACATTTGTTATTGTTAATAAAATGGACTATAAAACAACGGATCTCTCATGTCAAGAACATTTTCAATTAAGTTACGATAATAATAAAACAAATAAATCATGATTACAACAAAATAGGGTGTTCAGTTGTTATGGTTTAAGCAAGACTTGATTATATATTTCTGTGTAACAAAGGAAATACTACAAATATCTATTAAGGATGAACAATTAGCAAATGGCTTATAACACCTGAACAACTGAACAAAATCATCAGTCTGTGTAAATGTTTCATCTAGACTGGTTTCTCAAAATGATCCCCAGTTATGCTGAGTGGAAACTGTTCTGAATATATCTAGTCAATAAGATTAAGTGGTTCACACTTCAACTGAACAAAAAAATAAACAAACAAGTTGAACATCTGTGTTTCCAGATGACGGGAATTTAGAACTCCTCTGCTCTTTGGGTTATGCAGTATTTTGAATCTGAATCGATTTCAGTGTTATTCCAAAGATGGATAGCTTTGTGCAGCATGCCAAACCAATAGGGACATGTCTGAATGCAGAACACTTTCCCAAGAAGCAAAAGGACTTAAAACCTTGTGGTGTTTTGGATAATTAGAAAAAGTATAATCTCCATTTTCTCATTATCTCTCCTTTGAGAAATCACTAAATCTGTATCCTTCTGTCCAGGATAAGAATTAAAATTTAAAGCTCTCACTTTTGAATATGTTCATCCATTTCATAGAGAAATACAGAGCTGTGGATGCATGTCATGGCAGTTAACGACCAAGGTCCCAACTTGGTGTTCTTTCTTTGTGTGATTCCTTTAACTCTGGGTATTCAAAATCCACATGATAGACTCTTCTGGCTATTAGGGGTTGGACCCCAGGCCTCATATATTCTAGGAAAGCACTCTACAATTGAGTTATTTCCCTAATCCCATAGCATTGGAATCACAACAATTTTACCTTTACTTTCTATTCAGGCCCAACTTCTCTTTTTGAGCCAGTAATTATCGTTGTCTTAACTTGACCTCAGGCCTACAGAGGTATGGGATTTGTGAAAGATCATTCTCAGAGATTTTTAAGGTAGATTTAAGAGAAGAAAAAGTTGTTTCTTGATGAACAAAGTTTGAGTCTTGGGTTCTGTCTGCAACGAGGCTTTGTCATCAACTGCAGTAAATTTTCTCTACTAGGAAAAAGATTTTCATGGCCATTAGAGAAACAGAAAGAGAAATAGGGTTTTATGATTTCTAACTTCCTTTGGCCTGACATATTCATGAATGCCTTTCCTTCTTAGAAGCAAATTGTTCTACACTGATTGAATTTAATGAGTCAGTGCTCCTAGAGTTATGTTAGCCCGACTTAGGCCTGTCAGAGACATTTGTTCATGCGCCCTGTTTCATTGCCTAAATGCTCTGCATGGTTAGTCTCTATGGTCTACGTTTATAGGCTTGTGTATGTGTGTATGTGTATGAGTGCATGTGTGCATGCATGCACGTGTGTGCGTGTGAATGAAACCAAAGGGTTTTCTTAAACAGAAACACTTAAAAGTCAGCCAATGCCTATACAAGTACACCACCAGCTGTAATCAATGGCCCCACCAGCATGGAGTAATAGATTACTGGTCTAAATTTAATCATTTGCCAGTGCTCAGTAAAATCATAAAACCAAAAGGACCCTACAGGAAAAATGGTGGACTTGATGGCATGGTATAATATTTGTAGGGATTAACTCAGAGAAACTTAACAAAATCAAATTCAACAATTGATTTGTTAGGTGTGGTTAGAAATATTCAAAATATTGTTACCTTCTATCTTACTTCTCTTTTCCATCCAGTCTTATCAATGAGGCTGAACAGACACCATCTCGTCCTATGTTCCTCCATGTGCATTGAGTCTATCCTCACTCCTTTTCCTTGTCATCTCTATGGTGCTTTCTTGTTCATACACTTAGTGATCCACAACACTTCCTCTGACATGTGTCTTCTAAACAAATGATCAATTCTCTGATCAATTTCTCCATTTCCACCAGAATCCCAGCCAAAACAATTTATACACTTTTATAAATAGTGTTACCAACACCACATACACACTAAAAATAGTGTAAACAATGCTTTCCTACACAGCTCATATGTAAGGAACATCAATATTGTCAGAAAGACCTGCTCTCATAGCCACTCTGCCTTCGGTTCTCTTCTTACAAAACTGAATTAATATGGGATCTGAAGAGTCTGGTGAGACAGAGGGGCAGCCACAGTTTCTGCTTATGCAGCCACTCATTCAACCTGACAAGTAGCAGCCTGTGAAACTGTGCATGGTAGAGACAAGGACACAAACAGAACTGGAAAAGATGTCTTTTTCAGTCCTTCACCATTGCACAGAAGCAGGAGGAAACAAATCTGCCACACAGACCTTCTGAGCAGAGTGTGTGCACATCTCCATGAAATCCTAAATGTAGCCATTTATCATCTGTGATGAACATTAAACTCTTAATGTTATTGCATCTCTTAGGAAGAATTGGTTTATTTAGGGAAACACTTAAGTGATTTTCATGGACTATTATTCAGAACAGCCTTAGATTGATATGAACACTGTGAGAAAGATGAATAGCAAATGCATGATCCTTCCACCTCTACATATGAGTGTGGATCCCACTATGGACAGGAACATGTGCAGACAAATATGAAGGAACAAGATCACTCATGTAAGGTTGACTTCTTCCTCTTAAAGGAGAACATCCTAAATGGTCTTTCAACATACCTGTAATTCTCTACCTGACAGCAGCATGGAGAATTACACAGGTCCTCAATCTCACAGGCATATATTTCTGTCAGTGGTTTAGAATTTTATCAGTTAGCAGTTTTTAAGAGGTTTCTGAAGCTGTCATTTGTTCAATATGTTCATAGCAGCATTGTTTGCATAGTAGTCAGAGCATGAAAACAATCTAAATGTCCCTCGACTAAAGAATGGATAGAATGGATAAGGAAAATGTGGTACGTTTACACAATGGAGCACTACCAACAGAGAAAATAATGACATGAAAGTTGCAGGTAAATAAATAGAGCTAGAAAACATTATTTTGAATGAGGTAATCCAGACCCAGAGAGACAAATATCATATGTATTCACTAATAAGTGACTTTTAGAGATAAAGCAAAGAAAATCAGCCTAAAATTCACAATCCCAGAGAACCTAGACACCAATGAGGACCCCAAGAGAGACATACATGGATCTAATCTACATGGGAAATAGGAAAAGACAAGAACGCCTGAGTAAATTGGGAGCATGGGGATCTTGGGAGAAGGTTGAAGAGGAAAGAAGAGGCAGGAAGGGGAGCAGAGAAAAATGTATAGCTCAATAAAATGAATAAAATGGTTTTTCTTTTGATATCTTGAAGTATAGTGATGTGCATTTACTTTCTAAATGTCTCCTGCATGTGAGGTGCCAAAAAAATGTGGGATTTACAAACAGTTTCTTCATATGACTAAATAGGAACTATGTGAACAGTCCCATCTGCACTTCAAATGTCCTGGAGGTTAGCATGTGAATGTAATCCCAGAATTCATGGGGGCTAGCTCTTGCTAGGCAAAATGATACCAAGACTGATGCCACCAGGGGCCACATAACATGACATTGTCTTAAAAGATGGGCAGAATAAACAAGGAAGAAAGAGAGTAATTGGATGTGGGGAAGAAATGAAGAACAGAATACAGAGAGATAAAAAAGAACAGGGGAGGTGAAATATAAGTGAACAAGCTACTAATTACAGTCAGAAAAAAGAACACTGCTCGCTCTCATGCAACAGTCAATTTAAACAGACCTATACCACCAAGGAAATAGAAACAGTCATCAAAATTTCCTAACCAAAAAAGTCAGGGCCAGATGGTTTACGTGCAAAATTTTACCAGAATTTCCCCAACATATGAGGCATTACTTAGTCACATGCCACTTTTTTTAAAAAAAAACAAACTTGGGCTGTATTAGACACCTTCCAAGAAGAACTCTGCTAAGGAATGTTAGAACTCTGGAAATTTCTTTGACTGTAGAACATCACTTACCACCAAGGCAGGCAGCACCTTCGGAATGCTGAACCACCCTGATGCCAGGTAAACAAGTCTGTTTCTCTTGTGGTGGTTTAATTTCCAATTTTTGTACATTTCAATTGAGATTTTGCTCTTTGTACCCCCAAAGGTTTAAGAAATCAGCACACCACCTCCATGACAACTCACCTGCTAAGCTGCCCAAGCTTCTTTCTTTTTCTATTTCTTCTTCCTATCACCCTTACTGCTTTTTCTTAGAACACTTTGTTTTCACTGGAAAATTTGTGATAGCATGTAGGATTCTACTGTGGCATGTGAATTATAAACTGAATTGAAACAAATAAATCAGTAAAATAAGCAATTATTTTGATTCAATTCATTAAGTACAACTCAGTGCTAGAATGTTTTAAAATCATTCAGATGAAAACATCTTCAATGTGTTAGAAAAAAATTCCCTGTGATCATTATTGAGAGGCACATCAATTCCACATCTTTAATTTAAATATTTTTTCTCATATTTCCAAATAATCTAATGTTGTGAGTGCTACCTATAGTCTATAGGAGTGCTTTATCTGAGTATAATATAAAAAAGTCAATGAAATGTGCTATACATTACAGAAAAGTTATAACTCTCCAAGCACACAGCAAAAATAAGTAGCTCATGAACCAGAGTTCCAAGTAATTATAGTGAGTTCATTAATTTCAAAGAGATTAATTGTCATTTATAGTACAGAAAAACGGCAAATGTCAGCTACTCATGTGTCCATGTTAATAAGGTGACAGGATGTTTTGCCACCATGATGCTCAGATAAAATGTGATGAGGACAGTTTACTTGTATGTCATTATTTTCAATGAAAGAAAGTATTAGTCTAACGATAACAATTAAAATCACCAATCAGAAAAAAAGCATAGGGGGAAAGGAAGTGAAAACAAATTCTCTAATCCTGTGCTGTTCTTCAAAGGCATGAAAAGCAAGGAGACAAAGACAACACTTGCCCAGCCATTCTCTTACTTCAGTGTAACTCAGAGTGGCACCTGCAGAGAACAGTATGAGCAAGCTGCTAGACTCTATGACCGACTAAGGCATTTGTTGACAATTGAATTCCTTATTTCCTTATGTATTAGCCAATGTACACTGCAAATAAGCCAAGGAGGTGTATCTGGGAATTATTTGAGCCTTTTTTTATACTTTTACTATAAGTCTATTATCAGTCCCTAGGAACTTAGTTTTCAAGAAGCAACAGCACCAAATATCCTGTAATATGGCTTTGCTATTTGTGCCAGTTTTTCTTAAGGAGAAATATCTGGAGAGGGGCACATGTGATGGGGATAACAATGAAAGAGAGCTGTTACTCGGCTTAAAGAATGAATTAAGCAGCAGTTGAATTCTTTCTAAGTGTTGGGAGATCCCACCACACTCACAATATTTGGAGAGAATTGAAAAAGAAACCCCAGACTTTGAAGATTCACTTCCATTCACTTTTGTAAGATACTTTGCCTTTACGCCATAAGAAATATTGGAAATAATACCCAGAGATAGAATTTGCATTGACTCTCAGGTACATAAATATTTTAGGATAACTATATTCCAAATATTGCATTTGTTGTTTATCTGAGATTTAAATGTAACTGAGTATCCTTTATTTTATCTGCAAACCTACATAGAAGGAGCCCTCGGGGCCTGTGGCAACCGGGCTCTCCAAAGCAGTCATAACTAAGAGTAGTTTGCATGCTGTGGGGACACAGCAACGTACTTAGTAACTTGAGAACATGGTACAATACAGAAGATTCTAAAATAGACATAAAAAGAAGCTTGAAATCTTTCAGAGAAAACATTTAATTTGAGCCAAGTGAATTAAAGGGCCTAATGAAAGGGAAGTCTTCTGTTTTCCTTTAAATTTATTATTATTGTTGTTGCTATTATTATTTAAATATATATATAATATATAAATATAATATAAAATATATAAGGTCTAAAAATGGAAGACATGTTTTTCACAATAATTAACTATGCAATAAAATGTTATAAATTCATTCAGCAAATATTCAGGGACTACGTAATAGGAACAATTCCATGTTATTGGAACTAGGGAATATGTTTTAGAAAAACAAACACACAAACAAAAATCCCAGTTTCCAAGAACTTAGATTTAAGTGAGAGAAATGGAGTAAAAAATATTAGCAGGTTAATTAAGTGCCAAGTGATATGTGATCTCTAAAGATGAAAACTGAAAGCTTAGGAAGATGTCAACGAACATGAAACTACCACAGTTATATGACACTTGAGCAGACGTGTTAAAGAAATAATGGAAAGGATCCATGTAAAACCTTAGGAAAAAAACATCCCAGATAGAGGAACAAGTCGCTGTAAGTGCTTGAGAGTTAGAATAGACTGCGAGGGAGAACGGAACTCCAGCATCAGCGATGCAGGGGAGGAGGTGGGAGAGCTTAGATGAGGAAAGGAATCACACTGTGGGAAGTACGCAGTCCACAGCTAGGCTTGCAGCACTAGAACCTCTGGAATTTAACCAGCCTGTGTGTGTGAGCTGCCATGAGCTGTAAGTTCTGGGAACCAAACCCAGCTCTTTTCCAAGGTTACTCAAGTGGTATTAACAGCTGAGTCATTTGTCCAAACCTTACTCGACACATTATTTACAGATATGTATAACTTTCTGCCTAAAGGCAAAGTAACCCTAATAATTAGGACCTAAAACAACAGCAGACAACAGAAGGTCCTCATTAGGACCTAAAACACTGGTCTCTCTTATAGTGTATTCTAGAAAGACTGATAACAGAACACGGCACTCAGTCACCTAGAAGACCTTATAAAGATGGCAACTACATATCCCAGAGGAAGACACTGCTTATTATCATCTATATTAATAAGAGTATGTTCTCTCCTTGTTAGCTGTTTTTTTTCTGACTCTTCAAATCGTTGCTATGAATAATTCCTGGGAACGATGATCTGAATACAGACGGTCATTTCCTGTACTAAGATATGCAGAAACACACGATGCCAATGGCAGTCACCTGCAAGAGAACCTACATGTGTGATTCTTACACTTTTACTTATAAGTCGATGTATTCAGTTTCAAAACAAATTTTTAATTATTACATACTGATAATATGTTTGTATATTAATTTGGAAACAGTAGAATTTCAAAGATATACCCTTCCAACAAGCCTAACAAAATCCTCTGATCTGTTAAGAGTTCTTTGTATATCCATTAAATGATGCTGTAAAAAATACACTGTGAAAAATATTAGTAAGTAGCTTGACTTTCTGTCTTGTTCATATGTTTGCATTGTATATGGAAGATTTTTTTTTTTTTTTTTTTTTTGTCACTTGACTGACAGTTCCCATTTACTTGTCTTGGGCTTTCTTATCTCTTAAAATGAAAGGGAAGAAATGCTTAAAATGTAAATGAAAAATGTAAAAATTTCTGAAATCTGGAAGAACCCTAGAAATGAACATCAATGCTCAAAAGATGTGAGTAGTAAGGTAGATGCTTATGGAGGGGAGGGGCGGGGAGAGAGAGAGAGAGAGAGAGAGAGAGAGAGAGAGACCATTGCTGGAAAGTATCACTTTTTTTTTCAAAAGTAAGAAGAGTATATGAATATAGACTTTTTCATGAAACATTTCTTCTTTGCAATATTTTAATGATTTGATGAAAATTATCTCTGTTGGAAATAATTACATAAAGTAATTGTTTTGTTAATTTAATACTAAACAAGAATAAACTAAATGACCTGATAATATGAAATACCTAAGTAATGTTACGTCCAGCACTAGGAAAACAATGTATTTTCATGCTTAGAGCATTGGATGCGATATTTTAAAGTAAATATTATTTTATTATTTACCAGAAGAAAGAAAGAAAATGGCTAATACATTTTAAGAAATCTCTATGGTCTGAATGCTGGATTTTAAGCATTCTGAAAAACGCTGGCTCTCAGAACCAGAAATAGCACAAGTCCTAGAAAACGGATCGCCACCATTGAAGCAGTACTAGGTTTTAGCCAAAGGCAAAATGAATCAAGTTTCCAACAACAATGACAGATCCACTAAGGGTCCATTCTGCAGAAACTCTCTCTTGTGGCATGAGTTGTAACACAACAACAAATATTATCAATTTAAAAAACACTTGCCATTAATGAAAATGACTTGAGCCTGAAGACAGAACCATATTTATTTGATATTTTGTACTTGTCATGATTAAAAAGATATTTGACTAAACATGAGGTGGTTCACAGTTACCTCTTGTTTGTGCTTTTTCAGGTTCACAATGAATAGCATGGGATTTTGAAAAACTTTACTAATCAGTAGATTTCTGAAAATATATATTTTATATAAATCATGGCTATACATAATAATAGTGATTTTAGCGCTATGTCTCTTAATAACCTTTTAATAAAAAATTCTCAATGTTTTTTTGAATTTTCTACTCCTAAACATTTTATTTACCTTTATAAGAAATGAGGGAGGATGAATGTAGAAAGTTTGGTTTTTAATGGGCTCAAATGTTGATGATTTTTTATTTATTTATTTAGTTTGTTTGTTTTTCGAGACAGAGTTTCCTTGTAGCTTTGAGCCTGTTCTGGAACTAGCTCTTTTAGACCTCGATCTCATAGAGATTTGCCTGCCTCTGCTTCCTGGGTGCTGGGATTAAAGGTGTGAGCCATCACTGCCTGGCTTCTGTTTCATTTTTTTAACCTTCATTTTAGAATGTCATATTAGAGAAGTATGAAACCTGCCATTCTCAAATTCAATATGTGTAGGACTGAAATTTTGTTCCTTTAAATATACCAAAACAATTTGAACAACAAATCAAGAATAAGTCAGCTTAGTTTTATAAATGATCTAGTGCAAAGAATATACAGTCTTTAGAGAAGAGAAAAAATATGGGAAAAGCAATCCTTTTAGCCTTATGGCTTCTAAATACACATAAGTGCTAAGTTATCCCTCTGGCATTTCAGTACTGAATGGTACTAAGATAGGTTTATTTATTTTATCCATTTTGTATTACTTTATTAAAATTTCGTGGAATGAATTTTGATCCTAATTAACCAGAATCAACCCTCCCAGAGTCATACAAACTTATGTTGTCTTTTGTTTTAAACCCATAAATTACAATTTATGCCTCTAATATATTATTGTGTCAACTTACAGGAGAGTAGTATCACCACCAGGTTCATAAAGAAACTGACTCTCCTGCTAAAATCTACCTACTGCCAAGTGACTCTGAACTAGCGGTGGGCTTTCAAGATGACCTCCCTCTCCATGCTGGGATTTTGAGTGGCCATAGCCTATGGATTTCTGTGTGCCATCTCTGTGTGGATTATCATATGCAACTGCTTTGCTGTGTACAGAAGACCCTGTCTCTATAACTCTATATTTTGATGTTGCAATTGTCTCTAGTGCTCCTTGTGGAGTATAAGGGAAGATTTGGAAGGAAAAAGGGAAAGAAATAAATGTAATGATATTATAATCTCAAAAACTGAAGAGAAACTGTAGCAGGTAAATGAATCTGAACTGATGGTATATGATGAAATACTGTTATGAAGCTTTTAATTCATGTTGGTATGTTGAAGAAAACATTGTTTATGCATCTAAGGTTTTCTGGACACAAAATCAACAGAAAATCTTATATAACAGAAAGTGTGTGGGAACTTAGTATTCTTTGTAAAAAATGCAGGAATATTGAAGCTATGATGTGGGAAATGAACCTTGACATTAGAATGTGGGAGAAGCATTGCATGAAATGTCATGGTAAGAATACTTAGAGACCTCTAGATTCATGTCAGATTGTTTTCTACACTTTTAAAGGAAGTATCGATGCTGGATAGTGAGCATAATTTGGTTTTAAGGTTCAAATATATATGTAAAATCAATGTTGTCAAAATTCACTGTATTTTATTGTCATGAGAAGAACATTTGTGACTTTATAGTATATAAGAATGTGTCAAATAACAACTTCACAAGCTGTGACAGTTTCAACTGCAGCAGTTTTATCAACTTTTACCTTTCTTTGGTAACCCTATTCTTTTTTTTTCTATTGCTAAATACTGACTATCAGATTAAGCATAATAAAACATATAGTAAACATATTTTTGTACAGGTATGTGTAGTTAAAGAACAGCTCCAAGGGTTTCAAGAGGCAGCACTACCTAAGAGGCACAGCCTGGGAGAAATTAAAGGAAATAACTGGAAGTGAGATGACCATCTTGCTGGAGGTTGTTAGAGAAGAGCTGCCGAACATACCAGTCATGAAGTTGGACTGCAGAGCTACCAAAGAGACCAGTGGACAGATCCATACAGACCAAAAGGATGATAGGCAAATGGCAAATTGAATGGATGTTGTCAACCGGTGAATCTAGTAGAGCTGAAAATCTTGGGACAGTGGATGCATCTCTCCATGTATGTTCCTAGATGTGCTACTCACTGAGTTGTTCTTGACAGGTGATGGCAATTAACACCATTGCAGTCCACCTGATGGAGTTCGGATAAAGGAATCACACCCTTTTGTTGGTCTCTGCGGTCAAAGTTTTCTGGCCTGGTTTTTCTGATGTGGTTTTAGTCATCCTATGTGTCCCATAGTTACAGTTTACACTGATAAATTTATAGACAACTTACTGTCAGGCCAGGAATACTTCCATGACCACTCTGTGGTGTATAACCAATTGTGCTGACCACATTGACAGGTACAGTCACTCTCTGTCCTTAAGCATGAGTTAAATGTGTTTCCATACTAGAATATCTCAGGGCAAGGTATTAGTTGATAAAATGCAAAGTACAGAATAGCTTATGAAAAAGCACAGACCCATGTCAACATTTATGTACTACTAGTTGGGTAACTGGGTAAAATAAGTGAGATGTTATATAATTAAAATTTTAGCCTTGTTTTATATTGAATCAAACTTTGACTTAAATACTTGAAGTGTCGATTCAACATTTAGAAAAGGCTAAATAAATAAAAACATCTTTGTATAAACTCAGGCACCACACACTATCAGGAGTATTTCACTGAGAATAGCGTCATTATTGCAGCCTCAACCTAGTTGGTACTTAACAAGAATCTTAACAATATTTCATATTGTTTATTAATTTTTTAAAGAAGATAGCATAATAATCTCTCATTAAATAATTTGTTGCTTAGTACATTTTATTCTACATTTATAAGTTTATATTGCTGTATTCAGGAAGATAATGGGAGATTCTATTAATCATACTGTAGCAAATGGTAGATCAGCAGACATTATAAATGGCAGAAAAGAATTACAGTGCAGTATTTTATAACTATAAGGCACTAATATTGACACTCTAATCTATCTAGTGTTTTCTTGCTAATCACTCAACTCAGTATGCCTAAGATTGTACCAGCTCTACAGAATCATGTGTAAAATGTTCTTTATTCAAATGTTTTATAACTGAAGAAGATAAGACACATCTGTGTAACTGGCTAGGAAGCAAAGTTTTTGAGAGACCAGGTGTGAGAATATACGACAACACTTTTCAATACTAAGAAACATGTTTTGTTCAGGTCAGGTAAGAATTGCACACTCCCCTGCATTTCAATGCTTTAGGAGAGCTGTTTGTATTCACTTCAGTGAAGAGCAAGCACGTTAATCTCATAGTTTTTAATGTTGTTGTTGGCATTCTTAGACTCTTCCAGACCAGCTTCTCCAAGGGAACTGTACGAAATTTCTTTGTAGTTCCAAGTGTTATTTTGGATAGCTACAGATCTACACACCTCTACAGACAGAGACAGAGTGAGCAGGAACCTAAGTCTTTCACTGGCTCATCTTAATAGAGTAAGTTTTAATTTCTATAGAGGCAAAACACAATTTGCTAAAAGAATAGATAGAAGAACATCAACTAGTCTTTCAATATCTATTTTAGGTATAAGATAACTTGTGAGAAGTACATGGTATTTTCAGAGGATCATTTAGCTTGTAATTCTAATAATTAAGAATTTGCCTGTAAAAGACATTCTACAAGTTGAATTTGTTGCAATCAGGTATATAGTTTTAATGTATAAATGAAAACCATTGTCTGTTAAGTATCTTTAGTAATGAATATTCAATGTTCCACAAATTATAGATGCGATATTCAAAATATTTGATATATAAACAGATAGTGGAGACTATATTTGTTTTTCAGATGTGGCTTCATCATAATGAAATAACTGAGACTATCAAATCATATCAAAACAAATCAGCAATGCAGAGAGCTTTAGGAGTGAAGGTAAAATATGGAAAAGACCAGACCATGTCCTTTCCAATTGTATATCTCACTTGATCATTCTCTGTGCATGGCAGGGTGTTTTGCTTAACACTAAGGTAAACTAGATATATTTTAGGTTGATGGCACAGATATTCAATCATACAGAATAAAAAATGGGTGACTATATGAATAAATACATCATTTAGTGTGAATCCAACGTTAGCAATGAATATTTTGCTGCATATGTAACTACAAAGGAAGTGGCAACCAAGAGCACCCTGAAGGAGACAGCTTACCTGTATTAGATACCTTGATAGGTAAGCACTGTGGAGCAGAACGATTTCCCTATCTGCCATTCAGCCCTTGCTTTTGAATTCCACATAGATATTACAGACATAGTATCAAATTATAAATTTTACTGCTCTTGTACCCACATAAGATTATTAATGCATAGACCATGGATAAAAATCTAGTCAATATTCTTATTAGTGGTCACTTAGAAACACTTGATAGTTTATCAGATAATCAATATTTCTATATGTGAAAAAGTTAAACATACAGGAGAGATATCTGAAATGCCCTTTACAAATTGAAAAGAGTTCCCAGAAGATTTTTTAAAATATTAAAATATGCTACATTTTAAATTGGCCAAAGAATCCTCAGTAATAGCCTGAAATTGGAAATGATTGGATAGAAATATAATTTTCTATGAAGTTTAATATTATATGAGCTATCAAATATTGCAGCAGTAAAAACATCAGCCAGAAATTCATGGGGATGGTTTCTGTGTTGTGTTTGTAGCAGAGACAGGTGTGTTATTGAAATCCAAAGGAGGTAAATCATATGACAGCATCTGACAGTATCATTCTTTGATTGAGCATACGATGCTCCGCCATTGCTACTCTGTGGTTGCTGTGTATAGAGGTTGGAAGGACATTGAAGCCAGGCCTGTGACATGAATCCCACTGCCAATCACAGTAACTCATGCTCACAGACTTACCTAAATTGCTGAATATTGGCCTTGTCTATGAAGTACAACATATTTTAATGTTTTATAGGGTAAGAAAACATGTATTAACATCTATATTTCTGTTACTTTAGGGAGTATTGGGAAGTGAGTGTGACTGTTGAGTACTATGTGAAATTTAGAAATTTTCAATAAAAATTACATTGAAAACTAGAAGAAAAGGAAGAAAACAAGAGGTTACAAAAATAAAATATTTTATATAAAATAATAACTGGCAATTTCTAGTTAAATTTTATTCATAATATTTGTAAATATTTCATTTTGAAACCAATAAAGTAAGGTAAGTACTCTTTCAAAAGTCTTACATGAATTACATGTTATGTTAATATTTTTAAATTTGTATGTGTGTATATGTATGCTTTTCTGCGTAAGTGTATGTCACATGTGCAAGCCTGTGAAGGCCAGATGAGAGCATCAGAGTCTCTGGACCGAGAGTTACATGAGTATGTGAGCCTTTGGACATGAAGCCTGAGAACTGAACTCAGATGGTCTAGAAAAGCTTTATGTGCTTTTAACCTCTGAGCCTTTTCTCTAGCCCATAATTTTTAATGTCTGTAGGGTAAGGAACAAAAAATGTCTTTAAATAGTAATCAAGGCCGATTTGTGTTGATATTTTGATTGACAGGCTGGAAAACACAGTATTAAAATCATACAGTTTGGAACATAGTAATTATAGAAACTACAATTTCATAATTTTAAAACCAACATAGCAGTAATAATAGTAAAATGATGATTATGTAGTCTAATTATTATTAAACAATTTCTATATAATAGGGACTTCTCAAAACCTTGATAATACTTTTTAAAAGACAAATTTTGATCCACATAGATGTTCTCCTGAGTTCATAATGCAGTTCACCCATTGTGAGTCTGAGTGTTCTAAAGGTTTTACACAGTTCCAAGTGAAAAGCAGCACGATAAATATGACTAATGGGAAATACACATTTTTTTTAAATACATGTACATAGCAAGAGAAAAGAGAAAAAATGTAGGACTTGGTGAAATTAAAGAGTGTGAAGTTGGTAACTATTCTGTGGAATAAAAGGTCTTGAGTCTGTACCCCATTTTTTATTGAATTATTTGTTCTTTTGATGACCAATTTCTTGAGTTCTTTGTATATTTTGGAGATCAGCCTTTTGTCTGATGTGGGGCTTATAAGATTGTTTCCCATTCTCTGGACTGTTGTTTTGTCTTGTTGACAATGTCCTTTGCTTTACAGAAGCTTCTTCCTTTCAGGAGGTCCCATTTATTAATTGTTTCTCTCAGTGTCTGTGCTACTGAAGTTGACCTGTGTTCAACTATGTTCATAGCAAAATTATTTGTCATACCCGGAACCTGGAAACAACCTAAATTCTCCCTGACCGGAGAATGGACAAGGAGAATGGGGTACATCTACACAATGCAGTATTACACAGCAGAAAGAATAATGACATCTTGAAATTTGCAAGCAAATGGATGGAGCTAGAAAAACATCATATTGAGTGAGGTAACCCAGACCCAGGAAGACAATTATCACATGTACTCAGTCATAAGTGGTTTTTAGACATAAAGCAAAGAAAATCGGCCTACAACTCAAAATCTCAGAGAACCTAAACAACAATGAGGAACCTAAAAGAGACATACATGGATCTAATCTCCGTGGAAGAAGAAAAAGACAAGATCACCTGAGTAAATTGGGAGCATGGGGACCATGGGAGAGGACTGAATGGGAGGGGAGAGTCTGGGACGGGAGCAATAAATAAAAAAATTTAAAAATAAAATAATAAAAATAAAACTTTAAAAAGATTTTCTAATTAAAAAAAGTCTTAGGGAGCTCCAAATGATTCCTGCATGGTTGGTTCTCAGGCATGCTATACAGCTTCAATCAAAGAAGAAACTACTCCACATGAATCAGGAGCGTTCAGAGCTAAAGCAGCAGTTACCTCATTGCTAAATTCCAGAGTGAATTCCCTTAAATCTCATACCCCATTATCACTCAAAACGCAATTTAAACAAATAAATCCTTAGCCGGGCGATGGTGGCACACGCCTTTAATCCCAGCACTCGGGAGGCAGAGGCAGGCGGATCTCTGTGAGTTCGAGACCAGCCTGGTCTACAGAGCTAGTTCCAGGACAGGCTCCAAAGCCACAGAGAAACCCTGTCTCGAAAAACCAAAAAAAAAAAAAAAAAAAAAAAAAAAAAAAAAAAAATCAAAAACGCAATTTAATGTGATAAGATTCCTGAAATCAAGAAAGTCATCATGACTGAAAACACAGTGTTTACTTAATCCTCATTGGCACACTGTGTGTTTTGTTTTATTTCATAATTATTATTGAAAATGACAAATAGAAGATGAATTGTAATTTCCTTAAAGACAAGGTGGCTTTTAACCTATGCTGACATGGGGTGGAGTAAAAACAAACTTGGGACAGTAAATAGAGAAACTAGAAGCAGTTAAGATTAACTTGGAGTAATAGTTTTTATTTCTTTGAACAATATGTCACCAAAATGCTTTCTGTTGATTTGTGCCACAAGCCTTTTATGGCTTCTCTCTCTCTCTCTCTCTCTCTCTCTCTCTCTCTCTCTCTCTCTCTCCCTCTCCCTCTCTCCTTTCTTTCTCATTCCCGTGTTACACACCTGAGGTTGGACTTCTCGTTCCTATTCTATGAGTTTGCCCCTTATGATAAATAAATATAATTTGAATCTTTTGGAGTTAGCTTTTGATTCTTTGACTCGCGTCCTCACCCCCCTTTCTAGTAACAAACCTGCCTACAAGTCACAATCCTAGATAACCTAGACTATAATGAGGACTCTAAGAAAGACATACATGGATCTATGCTCCATGAGAAGTAGAAAAATCAAGATTGGGAGCATGGGGATCACGGGAGAGGGTAGAAGGTAAAGGAAGAGAAAGGGCGGGGAGCAGAGAAAAACATATAGCTCAATTAAAACATTTTTTTAAAGAAAAAAATATCTGAGAGAAGTTTCGATGAGGGACAAGTAATGATGGTGTGCCAGAGGTCTTGAAAGAAACCAGCAACTCATTGTGATGAATATTCTGTGGGTCTGGATGATTGGACAAAAGGAGTAGACTGTGTGACTCATCACAGCTTCCAATGCCACTAGGATGAGTGAAAAGGTGTTGGAAAGATAGAGGAGCAAGTGGGCGTTTTTGGTTGTTTCGTTTTCAATTAATTTGGAGGGCATACTTCAGGCCCTGATACAGAGGGATTGGGAGGTGAATGGGATTGGGGTAAGTGATGTGAAATTTCCAACGTATCAATAAAGAATTGTGTTTTAAAAGAGAAAGAACTGGTTGTAAAAAATGCAAATTTTCACAGGTATCACTAGATATGTTTATTAAAAAGTAAAAATTATACCTACAGTGATAACAAATTCACCCTGAGACCCATGGAGAACTTTGATCAGATAAAAGCTATTTCTGCCACACCTGATGACCTCATTTCAATACTCATAAATCATATGATAGAAGGAAAGAGTAGACCTCTGTAAGTTATCCTATGCTATCTGTCCATACCATATGGCATGCACAAAGCCCCTAAACACACAAATAAGAATATATAATAAAACCCAGCTATCTCTAAAGCACTCAACCCAGTATTTAAAAGTTAAGAGAACCAACGTTTGTTATGCATAATGTAAATGCTTCGTCAGACATGCATGTTTCCTAGGACTCTTTCTAAAGCAAAGCATATGTGAAAAATGCAGGCTGGCTGTATTTTATATCCATTGATCATTAAATTACTCATGCCATAAAAAGGAACCTGCCAAGCATTTTTGTTGAGCTGAATGGATACCAGATCTTGCTTTGTTGTTATTGTTTCCTGCTCTTTCTCGTCTTAAAAAATAGCAAGTAGAATCGTTTTGAAAGAATCTAGTAAGTGGATACTCAATATGAAAACAGGTAGGGTGTACAAATCCTGTGTGTGTGTGTGTGTGTGTGTGTGTATTCATTCACAGTATGAATATTGTTAAAGGGATCTAAAGCATTATTTGAAGTTGATCCTTTTACCCCTACTTTCTGAATCAGAAAAATTCTAGCAATCATTTTAAAGGCTGGGAAATCTTTGAGCACCCTGGAATGTATAACTATGGCAAGAACATATCGAGTTAGTGATGTAAACAGAGGTTTAAGGCAGGGAATGAGGGGTTAATCTTGGGGAGAAAATCAGCATGAGCGCCATCCACATCTCTAGCAGATGAAGCATCTGCTTCTGATGAAAGGCTTACAGCTGTGATCAATTTCAGCAGTTGCTGCAGGACGCAGACTTAGGCACATAGTAAAGACAGGATAAAAGGATTCCGAAATGCGTTGTTCCCTCTGATCATTAATCGCTTGTTTAGTCATGAAGATTTTTGATATTTTACTACTGGTTTTTCACATACCTTTCCTTAACTTCTTACAAACACAGGGGGATGTGTTAAGTGAGCACAAAAGGAGCCTTTTAGATTCTTTTCTCTGTTGACTGAGAATGAGATGTCGCCAAGTTCAACTGCTCAATTTTTTAACCTTTTCTTTCAAATAACAATTTACATCTAAACTCGACTTACTAAGTACTATATAATCTATGGAAAATTTCCATAAATGTTTATTGTACTTTCCAGAAACTGATTAAATTTTATGACTAATAAATACTCATCTTTTTAATCTTATAATCATCACAGTCACCATCATTGCCTCCTCTCTTCTTAAATTTGTTCTTCTTATGTTTCCTTCTGATTTTAATTCATCTCTTACTTCACCTTAAGAGTACCTTTAACCTACAGAGTAGTTTATGAATTTCTCGTCCACATTATGAACATGTAGATATAATAATTTGTGTGTGACAAAATAATTTTTATGTTTTGCTTTAAAGTATAGATATTTGGATATATATAATAATGTTTATCATGCATTAAAAAGTATGATACTTAAATTGAGAACTGATTATTAGAAAAGCTGCTAATTATGGGAGGAAGAGCTACTGATGCTGTGAGTATATCTAAGCTTTGTATATTTTGATTAAGTAAAACAGAAAATGGAAAAACCCCTGCTCGTTTCCAATGGATAAAGGTTAACATTTGGAGTTAGATAAATATCAAGGGGAATTATTTTAGATTTGCTTCTATGAGAATAAAGCCATGACATGCCAACATGTGTTTTACTCCATTATATAATTTTATTGCTCATTATTTTACTATTCCTTACAAAATCGTTGTTTCCAGCAAAAAAAAAGTTGAAGAGAAAACTAAACAAAACTGTTATAGAGCAAATACTGAAAGTATAAATCCTTGGAGAATCATATGTCAGTGATCATAGTATAAATAGTGATAACTCGGATCACAGTTGTTAAAACTCTGTTTAAAAGAAATTTTACAAGGACTCCAAACGTAAAAGAGTTCCAAGTGATCTCACGGAATTTATAAAAGCATTGCTATCACGAAAAAGAAATAGTCAGTTTGGAAAATCACGAGCCCCTCATGGAAAATCATATGTACCCAGTAATTCCACGATCTCCCAAGCTCAGGGATGAACATGCCGTGTGGTTGGATTTATACCATAGGAAAATCCCTGACCAGAGGCAAAGAGTAGAAAAATATAAAAAGCTAGAGATAAAGCAGAGGGTAATAAAACTGAAGAAGAGTGAAAATACTAAAACAATATGATTATATTAAAATATTTTATCTAGGCAGAAAATGGAATGAATCATAAAAATCAAATAGTTTATAGAAGAAACAATATTTTACTATAAATGACTTCTAAAAATTGAACAACTTTTCGGTTTTTGAAGAGCAGTAACATTTTGTAACTTTTATTATATATGTATAAAGGTTTGCGTTTATGTTTATGTATCATGTGCATGTGGTGGCAGTAGTGGCCAGAAGAGGGTGTCAGGTAGTCTGGGTCTGGAAATAAAGAGTTTCTCTAGAGCAGTTCATCCATGGTGGAAACTGAGCATACTCTGCAAGAGCAGCAAGAACTTCAGAACCACAGAGAAAATAAACTTTAATATATTATCCTTTCCTAATGAAACTCTGAGTGAGGGACTGTTTCGTGTAAAAAGAGGAGTCAATTATAATGGGTACTACTAAAAAAAGCTCCATGAACTTTACAAGTAATAACTCAACGCATGTCTTAAACATCCAAATGAAAGAAAAGATACAATTTTTAGAATATCAAAAAATAAAATCAAGACAAAATATTTACTACTCCTATCGAGTTTCCTTGATACAGACACACACATAGAAAATTTTCATATATATGTATATATATATACAGTATGTATATTTATATATTTATTACTTCTTCATTTGTTTTTGTTTTATAGTCAAAGAGCAAACATATTGGGTACCATGAAATGTTTGACAGGAAAGATTAGAAAAACCTTTTATTTGGTTTTCCAATGCAAAAAAAAAAAAGTTGTGACCATAAAGACCAACTGTAATATTGTTGACTCACATAGACAGACAGACACACAACTTTTTAATTATATACATTAATTTGTAATAGTTATTTAAGTTATATGAATGATATATGTAGAAAATAAAATGTAATATTCCTATCATCTTTATATTCTATGCAGAATAATTTTAGACATATTAAAATATTGTAAGTAGGCAATGTCCTTTGTTGTAATTTAAGAGTAACTGGATCACTGATTACATAAGCTGAAATATAATCAAATTCAAAACCAATACCAATTAAAATTAAAGATATAAGCTAAACATTCCAGGATGTTTTCTTGTCTCCAAATGTTTTATGGGACACACAGCAGGCACCTTCTCTTCATTAACATTAATACCAAATTTCTCTGAAATAATCAGATCAGCAAACAGTAACAGCTTACACTCATAAGACCTCATTAACAAGTCCACCAGCCCCAAAGGAATGGAAACACTTTTGAGTGATCAGATGTGTATCACTAAAACACTTATATCTGTATACCTTTTTCTATTAAGCCATATACTCTGTTTGTTCTTTATAACTAAATTCTCAAAATATAACTTTGGAATGGCTAAAATTGCTAACAAAGACTTCTCTTCTCAAAATATAATTCCCCTCCAGTCAGGCCAACGTTGCCCGAAGCCCGATAGAAATGCTCACTCAGGCCTTACCCAAAGATCTTGACTTTAACATAATCCCCCTTGTAGATATCCCTCAGAAAGACACATTTTGCTGTCATCTCTTTGACACAAACTACCACCAGGATTTGTTCTAAAGAGGGAGCTTCTATGTTTATGTGCAGAGTGTGCACACTCAAGTGTGTTGGGTTTGTCACAGTATTGACACAATCATGGTGTAATAACCTTTCTTTCACAATTGCAACTAAACTTGACCTGTATTGTTTCCCAAATAATAACACACATAAAATTTAATTTTCATCAAGAAATGATCAGTTACCATATTGTTCCTTGTCTTACAGAAAGGGAACACAAACATGACCAGTTCCAATTTTATAGAATTTTAAGGTCATTTAATATGGAAACAATCTTTTTTTTTTTTTTTTTTTTTTTTTTTTGGTTTTTCGAGACAGGGTTTCTCTGTGGTTTTGGAGCCTGTCCTGGAACTAGCTCTTGTAGACCAGGCTGGTCTCGAACTCACAGAGATCCGTCTGCCTCTGCCCCCCAAGTGCTGGGATTAAAGGCGTGCGCCACCACCGCCCGGCTTGGAAACAATCTTCTAAGTGTGAGAATTAGACCTCAGAGCAAATACAAAGGAATGGCGTTGGGGTTTATACAATTATAGTTCTCATAGACTTGATTAAAATTGGAGAAATTAAATGTTGGTAATGGGAGATTTAATCAATGTTGCTGTGAGTGTTATTAATCCAGTTTATAACAATGTAAATATTTGCCTATCCGCATGAGTACATTTTAATTGAAAAAGACCATAATGAGACAGAAGTTGTTCTATTCTACTGAAAGAGAAACAAAAACCCAAATTAGTAGAAAATTGTGATGTAAATGGTATTGAAAATATCACTCATCGGAAGCTACATTTCCTTTCCATTGTTGCTCAGATAACTGGTATAATAACATTTTTCGCCAAAAACAAACCATCTATGTTCCTTTTAATCACTATAATCTAAACTTATCTGCAGCATATTGCAATATGATTGTTTTCCACAACTTAGTATATTTGATTAATGAAAATACATACAGTGCTACTTGCCATTTCTATATGGAATACTTGAGAGTCAAATTCAATGCAATTAAGTTATTGATTAGACGATTAAAGTGAACCTAACCATCAAGTGGTTTTAGTTGACAGGATGAATCGGCTGCTAAAATAGCAATTCTACCACAAGGTGAAGAGGCTTAGTTCAACAACTCAAAAGCAATCATTGATTTCCTTTGGATGCCAAGTCCGGCAATAAGCACTAACGTAAGAAGATTAGCCAGGCTGTGTTAAAAAGCACACTCACTGGTTCTGTCATCAGAAACTCTGTCTTCGTAGCAGGTTGCATCCCAAAATTACTGCTTTTAGAAAAATAATAATTTAGTTTTCTTAATAAGGACACAAATTCAGACAACCATATATCGAGGTAAAAGAATGTGGAGGAATGTCAATCAATTAGGTGGGATACAATTATTGTTAGTGGTAGGTGAACTGAGTACAGACAGACATCAAGAATTCTGCCCTTGTCCTTTTCTTTCATGGATGTTAGAATATTTAGAGAAGGGGTCATACTGTGTGTTGGTTCAATTCCTTACTTAGCCCAATACTTTGCTATAACATAGTAAGAATACTGTCTAGTGACACATGCAAATTTTGCTTTGTATATATAAAGTCTTTATTCACAGTATACCTTGGAAATCCTTTACAGCATCAAATATTTATATTTATATACGTAATATAGTGCATAACAGAGTATATTATATAATATGTATATTACAGAATTCCATATATGTCAGTATGTATACCCCTTCTCTAATTTACTTATTTCTACCTAGTCCATCCTTATATCTATCCCTTTAACTCTCATCCCTATCTCCATCTCTAACTTCATCTTCACTTCTTGTCTCTCTTTCTACCATAGTTTTACAGTAAATTACTTTCAAACATCATAGAAAATGGTGTCCTGTACCAAACAAAAACTCATTGCCATAAAATTAAAACTTGACACATAATTGCTTTCAGTACTGATTCTTAGATACATTATCTGTCTCTCTGTTTCCACACACTGCTATTTAGTCATTGTAATTCTACATTTCCCCCAGAAAGCTCCTATGCATTGCATCCAGATAAAGTATAAGTAGAATGTTTTTTGTCATTGTTGTTCCTGTTGTTCCTATTACAAGATAGAAATCCATTTGCCTGCTGCTTTTCTGGAAATATATTTGAAAAGTAATTATTCAGGAATCCACAAAACCCAAACTAGCAAGCATGACTTTCTTTTTTAATATTTTATGTATGGTGCATGAGTGATTTGCCTGTGTGTATTTTTTTTGTGAAATATGCATGTTACTGGTGCTTATGGAAGTCAGAATACGGAAAATAACTAGACAGACAGAAACCTGTGAGCTACATGATGTACAGGTGAGGAATGAATCTTCTCCACGAGCAAGGTGTGCTTTTCACTACTGGACTGTCTCTCCACTCCTAAGCTCGACTGTTTTGATTTCATTGCTTTTATGGAAGAGGGAAATTTGGCACTTGTGTATAATAGCAAAATAAAATAAGAATTGTCTATGTAAAATTAAAGTATCAAAGTAATATGAGAGACATATAGTAAATCATTTGATAACTTGTATACTAAGCTGAAATATTCATAGCTTACCCAAAACAAAGCCTGAACATACATTATTTGTCATTGTCTGCATAATTTTCAATCTCCAAATCTCCAAACTCCTTCTCCATACAGTTGGTGAATGTGAGTGTGTGTGTGTGTGTGTGTGCATGTGTGTATGACCTTTCCAATTTTCTCCAGAATGCTACCTCTATTTGAATTTATTACATCCACTTTAGGGTATTAACATTAGTTAAATTCTAACTTTACAGACTTCTACTTGAAGTCCACCTTATGATTAGATATTCTTTTTTAAAAAAAGTTGTGTTTCATTTTGTATGTAGTCAAAATGTGGAGCCTTTGAAAGCAAACCTCACACTTAACCCTGGTAAGAACTCCATGTTTTGACAATATATGTCTCCTCTCAAGGGCGTGTTGGTCTCAATTGGACCGAGGAATCAGTCTTTCGCTGAGGAGAACTAACAGAAAGTGAATCAGAATGAGGCTGACAAGGTATTCTAGAGGAAGTGTGACGTGAAATAATGAGCATAAAACTTTTGACAATGCTATATACTGTTTCAGGAAAGATTTTCACACAGCCCAACTGCCTGCTCATTTGTAATGTTCCACCTCTCTCAGTCTGGGCAGGCTACCAGGTCACAATTCTGTGACATCTGAATAAATTTTGTGACCAACTGGGGAATAGTTCACTTTTGGTTGATCCCAGAGTTGATGGTCTCCATTTATGGTTAAAAATGGAGGATAATAAATTATTTCTATTTAACAGTTATGGGTTTAGAGGGCACAATTTATTGTATTTCTTTTTTAGACCCATAGAATAACTTCACTGGATTCTACTTAAATCTCTTCCCAAAGGAAAAGAAATTTAGTAAGAGTTGGAAGTGGACATTGGCCCTGGATGGAGACTTCTGTTTTCTAGTCTGCTAACATTATACCAGTGTCTGTTAACCTGGGTGGCCATTTTTAGTGTGGACATTTTTTGAAGGAAGTAGACCGAAACCACTAAACATATTTTCTCCATGAGCTAAACCACAATAAAACAGAGGTCCCCTGTGGATAGCTTTCCTCGCCCTTTGAATTTGATTCATTTTTTACTTTATTTCCATAAGAAGCAAATATCCCCTTAGAAAGTTCCTCTTTGAAGTTTAAATGTAGTTGTATAAGTGTATGAACGTCTGTGTATCCAGAATGCAATTATATACGAGTATCTGCTGAGATGATGAAATGGCCAACTGTTTTCTGAGAGGAGCCTGGCCTCCTCTGAGAGATGGAACATGCCAGACCCTGTACCAAGCTGGAGGGTCAGTCATCACTTGCCTATTGTAAATGTGAATGCATGGGATGGAGGGGGTTTAAAGTGTTATATGTGAGTAATATTCAGAATCCAAGAAAATGCAATATTGTTTAAGTGTGTATTTGTCAACAAATGATATGTTTCCCTGGATTTATTCCAGTCTACCTGTATCTTCAAAGACTCTGCCTCATCATATTGTCCCTTTCTTCACTTTTGTACTGTAATAAGATTTAGGTTCTGTTTACCACAGAAACTATAAAGTATCCCAAACTGTTGGGGTCAAAGATCCTGTAGTTAACTCAAATGTTGACCAAATCAAGGAAGCTCACATGAGACCACAATCAGAAAGCAACCGAATGGCCCTGGTATGATGCACACCCTTGACAGGTGCACTAAGCGTGGCTATCTTGAAGGTTTGCCTCCTTTCTTATTTTAGTGTTAATGTTTCAGTGTGTGTGTGTGTGTTTGAGTGTGCATGTCTGTTTGTGTTTGTATGTCCTATTCATATTTTATGTCTTTATGCTGACATATACCTAATCGTATGAGTCTTTTCATCTCTGAAAGTATAAGTGTTGTATGGTAGTTTAATTAACATAAACTGTATATTTCCTATATAAAAAATAATTTAAGTGTGAACTCAATACAAATGTCCCAAAACGTTTCTTTGTAAAACTTAGTAATGGCTTTTACATGCTATATTGTACCAATGAGAAAGAGATACAACTTGTCCCCTGATAGATACAGAGGTGAAGTTTCTTGGAATATACATCACTATGGGGAAATTAGCAAGATGCTTGCAGAGCTAGGAATGTGAATTAGCAGGGCCCTTAACTTAGTAGCCACACATGCAAACACAGAAAAATTAAGAACATTGGCATATTTGAAAAGAAAATAGTTATTCCTTCTTTTTTTTCAAATAAAAATCAATTTTCTTGTCGGGCGGTGGTGGCGCATGCCTTTAATCCCAGCACTTGGGAGGCAGAGGAAGGCGGATCTCTGTGAGTTCGAGACCAGTCTGGTCTACAAGAGCTAGTTGCAGGACAGGCTCCAAAACCACAGAGAAACCCTGTCTCGAAAAACAAAAACAAAAAACAAAAAAAAAAAATCAATTTTCTTTAACTAACTAGTTAAGTTATATGTCAATAGTTTTTTTTATTAAAATGACATTGTATTAAATAGTTCATAAGAGATATTTTTATCTTTTGAAAGCACTGTGAGGCTATGTAAATCATAAAAATAGTGTTCAAGAAGCACGTATATTCATATCATTTTACTTTAAAACAAATGTCATTGGAGATGCCGATAAACTGGAGAGATCAGTTTTAAGGTAAGATATGTTCTTTATGTCAGTGAATCAGAAAATACCTGAATCGGTTCATTTTTCCAGAAAAAAAAAGAATGTTATTGACTTCTTTGGGTTTCAGTCTATTATGAGAGATGCTGACGAGCATCCACCCACAGTGTCAGTAACAGAGTTCTATTAGGGGATTCTGCACGGAGAATAATGCAAAAATCAATTCCCAGTCAATAGTCAGTGTCTCTGCTGGTGGCGGACAAATTTCTCTTTAGAGAGCTGTTGCTGCTCAGGGCAAAGACTATTTAATTATTAGTGATGATGGTGAATTGATCTGAACTCCACCATGTCACATAGGTCAAACGAAGCTCTCCACAGTAGTGCCATTTGCTTTTTGACCTTTTCCAGAGCCAGCAGCTTGGAATGACTTCAAGTCTCTTTAGCATAAGCACTTGCAATGGTCTTGAAGCATCTACTCTCTTTCTCTCAAAACCATAAAGACTGTGATACAGTCAGGCAGCCTTCTGTAACACAGTCTTTTCTGTTTTATACAGTTAGGCTGTAGACCCCACATGGCCGTAATCATCAACCTCACTGTTCTCATCCATTCACCAACCACCTGTGTCCCATACTGAACTAGTGAGGACTAAAGCTTGGCCACCTGGAGGGTGGGGGCTTGGAAAACAGCAATAGAATTCTTAATCACCCCACTTCTGAATAATGGCACTACCTTGCTCCAAATTAAGTGTGTAATTGCCAACCCATATTTATCCTCTCAGAGGGATTAACTTTTATTGATTGACTTAAGAAGATTCTCTGCCACGATTTGCCCATCACCCTGATAGAATGCAAGCTGCATACCACTCTATTATATAAACAAAGTGGCCGAGGGAGGAGAACAAAGCTGAATTTTCTAGACAGATTCCATGTCAGTGAAAGAAAAGTTTCTGAGACCAAAGCAATTCTGGATGGAAGAATGAGCCTACAAGTTCGATTTTACTTTATGCTGTTTTTCCTGGAAAATAGCACAGTATCATTAAATAAATGTTATACATGGACTATTTAAAATGTACTTTTCTCTTTGTAGCCGATTCTCATGTCGTTCCAATTTTAACTTTGATTCTAATCAATGTACCAGAAAGAATGCTAATAAATATGCTCCTTCACGTTTAGGAGTCAAGTTCTCCACATCCATCTCAAATCAGACTCTTGAAGCAAATAGTGGGGAATGTGCAAGGATGTCTTTTCCCTAAAAAGTATCTGCACAGAGGCAAGGGGATGAAACATGTGACTCACTTATTGGGCTTTGCCTAAGGATGTGGGTGGCTGTGCTCAGTGATTTAACCCCATTGAGATCATCTTGCTGATTCATCCCTGGGCAATGATGGACATCAGTGCACACAGCGTCAATATCGTGAAGATTAGAGGACAGAGAATGGGCCTTTCATTTTAAAGATTGCATCAAATTTGAGTCATGACTCAATGACCTTAGCTCCAAATGAAAATCCAAAGTACATGGTGGTACGGCAAAGATGATTAAATTTATTGGTGGAGGTTAATGAGACTCCTTAAATGGGATTAAAAAAATTCAATCTTATAAAATCTTTAATAAGGACTTTTGGTCTTTGAAACTGTAAAATTACCAACATACATCTGTATTTATTACTTTTCAAAACACACTTCGACATTCCATTTTCTAAGAGATATGAAATATATTAGATGGTTTCATTAAACATGAAGACTGAAGTTTATTAACACACTTCTGTTAATTTTACTCATAATTAAATAGGTCAATTTTCATTCACATATAACCAATGGATTTCTCCTTGATGTCTAATGAACATTTTTCTATTTTTATGATGTAGATAGCAAAGTCAAAAAATGTATTTTGACAATATTTTTGCTTTACTAATCCAACAGATTTCATATTTTATCTATCTACTCAGATGTATGGATACATTCATATATTCATATGCAAAGAGAAAGAGCTACCATTTTACTTGAATTCTCAAATTTCATCTGAAGTACATTGAGACAACAAAAGTCTCTTTAAATTTTTTATTTTTGTTCTTGACATTTTAAGTAAATTATTTCCCATCGTTTGATCTGCTCATTTATTACAGAGATTAAACTCTAAACTATTAATTGTGTATAGGTGATAAGTAAAAATAATTTTAACGGACTATTCCTGCCTTTGTGACTTAGTCTCTTTCAGAATTTCTGCAGAAAGAATATGTAAATAGAATTAGTTAAAAAAATAGGATGGGTCACTCTGTGGAAAGGGAAGAGATAATAATATAGCTAGGAAGCACAACTCTCAAGAGAGGTGTTGGCCTGACCTTAAAAGTCATTAATAGACTGAGGGGCCAATGATAATGGCACTGGGATTTGTCTCTACTGCATGTACTGGGTTTTTGGTGACCTATTCTCATTGGATGCACACCTTCCTAAGCCTGGATGGAGAGGGGAGGGCCTTGGACTTCTCACAGAGCAGGATATCTTGCCCTCTCTTAGGATTGGAGAGGGGGTCGGGGTAAAAGGTGTCATGGGGAGTGGGAGGGAAGTGGGAGGAGGGAAGAAAATGGGAATTTTGATTGACATTATTTTTTGTTTGTTTGTTTGTTTGTTTTTTGTTTTGTTTTTTTTCGAGACAGGGTTTCTCTGTAGCTTTGGAGCCTTTCCTGGAACTCCCTTTGTAGACCAGGCTGGACTCGAACTTACAGAGATCTGCCTGCCTCTGCCTCCCGAGTGCTGGGATTAAAGGCGTGCGCCACCACCGCCCGGCTGATTGACATTATTTTTAAAGTAATAAAAAAGAAAAAAAAATTCTTCAACAGAATTGTAATAGGATTGAATTATGCTATGAAAGAAAACCAAAATTTTTGTTTTTATTTGTTCTTTTTTTTTTTTTTTTTTTTTTTTTTTTGGTTTTTTCGAGACAGGGTTTCTCTGTGGTTTTGGAGCCTGTCCTGGAACTAGCTCTTGTAGACCAGGCTGGTCTCGAACTCACAGAGATCCGCCTGCCTCTGCCTCCCGAGTGCTGGGATTAAAGGCGTGCGCCACCACCGCCCGGCGATATGCTTGTTTTTTTATGGAAAGAAGACATTCTGATTTATTTCAGGACGACAAATTTTCCAGCAGTAAAATGCGAAGTAGACATGCACCCTACGAGTTTTGCCTTTGAAAAGACCATGTATGAGGCCCAAAAATATTTTGAAAAGTAACAAGAACACCATGGTCTTTCACTGGTTTAGGAAATGGTCTGACAAACTGAAAAAAAAAATTCAAATCCAAAATACATAGTTTGGAAAAAACACACTTTAGCCATAAACCCAAAATGAGGAGGGAGGATGATTGGGCAGATGAAAGGATTGCAAGCTGACCCAGGAAGTAGTTGATAAAGAACAAGGATGCTAGGGAAGTCAAGGAGCCATGTGTTCCTATGTACCAGCGTCGATGAGCAGCCAACGGTTCATATCCAAGAGGCCTGATACTCAGAAAGATGGCAGAAACTGGGGCAAAAATGTGTTGATTATAAAATTGTGGGTGAAGGATGGAAGACTCAACGAATTCAACTGGAGTCAGCAATACAAGTAGACAAGAAGAACTGATCATTCAGCAGAGTTCTCTTGTCAAGGCCAAGAAGAGAACAAGAAAGCCTGTTTTTGTTTTTACTTTTTTCCTAAGGAGAAAGAGAAATGATGAGAATTCTAATGGGAGGAGATATGGGATGAAAATGGAAGAAGTAAAGGGAGGGGAAACCATAATCAGAATATATTGTGTGGTCCAGTATATTTTCAATAAAAAATAATAAACATAATATTTTCACTTAAGAAAAATCAGCTGAATATATTTGACCTGTCCATAAATAGTATATATTTTTTATCATATGGAACTGAAAATCTGTAAAGCGACTTTGCAAAAATTATCCTTTATTTCAGTTTTATCCACTCACTTTAATCTCATACAAAGCTCTGACTTATTTTCTTCATCATCACCTGAGAATAAATGTAAAGAAATTATTATTTGAACTAATACCTTGGAAGCTAATATTCTGAGCAATCATCTGGATGTCTAGTTAAGCAGTAGGATTTTGTCTCTGTAGGTGGGGAATGATAGTATGCTTCTACTTAAGAACTCTAGGCAATGCTGCTCTTTCTGGATCAGTCTGGAAACACTGTAAGAGTAAGAGTAGTGAGGTTTAAAGACCAAAGAGCCTTCCAATTCAGTTATATGAATTAATTTGGCACAGGGATTAAGCTCAAGAGATGTTGTTGACCCATACTGTACTCTGTCACTCTCTCCTCCCCCAATCTTTATTACACGCCCATTTTATTCTGTCGTGTTTCTAATGACGAAGGTGGCGAGGACACAGTAATCTAGGAAAACTGTAATTTTTCAATGTTCATTCAAACAGAGATAGATGACAGGACAAGAAAGACTAGTGCATTATTAGTGTTTGTGATTTCATACCAAGTAAAGGACACATCTATATTTGAATAGGTGGAGAATTCTTACTGACTTCTACTCTAACTTGGGTGAGTCAATCATCTTAGTATACTCATAAAGCTGTCATTATCCAATGATTTTACTACCCTGAAATTTTAGGAATGAAAAATGAAAGATGCTATGACCCCTTTGTTGCTTTTCTGAGACAAAATTTTCATCCAAAGCAAAATGCACCTCTTAGTCCTTTATTCTTAAGGGTAATGCATGGAGAAGCCTAGCTCCAAGGTTATTTAGGAGATGTATTTATCAGTGTGTCTGCCTGGGTTAAAGGACTAAGGTGAGCCCAACTTAAATGCACACAGCTTCTATGATTCCAATACATTCCTTTGCCGGGAATAATTTCACAGAGCTTGTGCCAGATTTTGTGGCCAAACTGAAAACCACACTTAAGTTCAGCAAGCATTACACTTCCCAAATTGGCCCTTCAGGGACCACAGCATGGAGGTGAAGGCAGAAGAATTTTGTTTGTGAACAGGCACCCACATAAGTAAAGCTGACCACAAAGAAGTCATTAAAACAACACAAGAGTCATCATTTATGGAAAGAATTTCAAATGTTAAAAGGATTGTTGAAACGTCCTGAGAAGAAAGTGATATGTGTTTCATGTGAATTGAGAATGATGTATTTTATATAAGATTATATCTGAAACAAGCCATTTCTCTTGCTTTATTTCTTAACAAAATTTTCTCATTGTCTTTTAATGAATCAGTTTGATTTTGGGTTTTTATATTTCTTCTATAGTAACTTCGTTTTTACAAAGACCAACAAACAAATCCAATGAGTCTTCTTGCTTTCTACATTTTCTACATTTAATCTTTTTTTTTTTTTTTTTTTTTTGAGACAGGGTTTCTCTGTAGCTTTGACGTCATTCCAGCAATTAGTTCTTGTAGAACAGGCTGACCTTTGTCTCACGAGTGCTGGGATTACATTTAATCATTATCAATTGATCCTCAAATATTCTCTAACAGTTAATAGTGATGAGACAACTTCATTGGTGTACTCTAAATAAAATTTATTGTTTTCTACTTCATGCTAGATGTTTGGTAGTTGGGACGGAAACCACTTAAAATGTTCTTGTGGGTCACTCTTCCTGGGAAGACATGAACAAAGATCTAACTACTTGAAATGTATCAGCAATGACAAACAAAGAAATTATTTCACTCAAATCCATCTTCACGAACCAATGAGTTCACTAAGAAGCTTACAAGAGCATGAATAAAAGGTATTTGTGGGAAGATGGAAGACACAAAGGCATCAGGATTATTGAAAAGTCCACTCTAACATGCAAGGTAGGTCACTGTGTATCTCTGGAACTTCTTGTACATTCTTCAGACATATCAATCAACTTATATAACTACGGAAGGCTCTTGCATATCTCTTTTGAGTCTCAGAAACATTAAGATTTGTAAATTCTAGTTACTTCCTAAGTCTTGTAAGTTTCACTTACTTCCCGAGTTTTCCTTCAAGAGAAAGCATTTCAGTTTAGAAGATATAACTAACCACCTTCTTCGGGAACTTTTACAGTTTTATGAAAACTGAAAAATAGTCTCTCAGAATTTTATCATTATGAAAAATAAAAGTTTGAAAGAATAGACTTGAAGATCAGATGGAATGGTGTTGGGATGAGAGAGGAAGACATTTCAGCAGAAGTTGTAAGGTTATCCTGAGCAGAGTGAAGAGAAATTGTAAGAACGGAACTGCTTGTCCTCATGAAACAATATCAGGGGTGCAGGGGATGAGGCAAGAAGGTCTGGGGTAACCTATCTCTACTGCCATACAGGGGTTAAACACAGGAAGGAAGGAGGAGAAAGCTGATAGACCCCTGATGCAAACAAAACCACACACAACATCAAGAGCTGGGAACAGCATGAAATTCAGTCTCTTAAAGCAGTGGTTCTCAACCTTCTTATTAATACAGTTCCTCATGTTGTGGTGACCCCAACCATAAAATTATTTTGTTGGTACTTCATAATTGTAACACTGCTATTGTTACAAATTGTAATATAAATACCTGATATGAGATCCCAAAAGGGACATGATCCACCTGCTGAGAACTACTGTCTTAAAGGATACTAGGGTTAAACCATTTGTTTATACTTATGGATCTTAGTAACACAACTGTGTCTGTGTTTCTTTCTAACAGTTTGCTTTTATTTTCACTTTATAGCTGGATAATTTCAGAGTTAAGCTTTAAAATGAGGCTATGAGTGAATAATCACAATTTTGTCCTTTCTAATACAAGCTTCATTAACCTGAAGGACTGGGCCAGTGGATGAGAAAGTGAGAGAGACTTATAGTTTCTTCTCTTCTGACAATCCTGAGCATAATAGGAGAACCTTCAGCAAGATATATTGTTCCCATTCTTACCTTTTCCTCTAATATTTTGTATGTTTGGGTTTATGTATGAAATGAGTCAGTCCAGACAGGGTAGAGCCAATTCTGTGCAACGACCATATGCTACTGGGGCCTGCAGCCAAGACATCGAGTAAGCACCTATAAGTACCTGAGAATATCCACATCAAATTCAAATGAGAACAAATGGCTCATTTGAGCCAAGCAGTCATTCTCCACATCCACTTACTGGTAATTACACTCTGGAGATGGGCAAGTTAGAGTAGCCAATATGCCAGAAAACCTATGTCCTACTGTCCTGTATTCCTGTGTCTCAGGACTTCCCAGACAGTCAAACAAGGTACCAATAAAAAAGGTGGCTATCTATACAAATCAGTGCCAGTTGTAAGTCTACAAGACAAAGTCATAACCTTAGATATCATGAAACTTGATAATGGAGGGTAAGGACATTCCCAGCGGAACCAAATTAAATTACTGTGGATCTTTCTCTAAGTTCATCGCTGACTGTGTGGAAGAACAGTAAAGCCCAGTGTTTTTCTTGTACATAATATTCCCCTTGAACTTTTAATGTAAAATGTGGACTTATGATTTTATACAGGGTTTACAAATGTTTCCCTATTGCCACTAACTTGAATGATGAATTTATCCATTTAAAAGTCATGAAATTAGGTAATATTTAGGTAATATTTTATACGCTATTTTGTGTAGCTTGGCAGTGGTGGCATACTCCTTTAATCCCAGCATTTGGAAGGCAGAGGCAGGGGGACTTCTGTGAGTTCAAGGCCACATGGGTCTACAGATCTAGTTCCAGGACAGTCAAAGCTGTTGCACAGAGAAACCTTGTCTTGAAGCAAAAAGTAAAGAAAAAAGTGTATTTTAAAAATAATTTTAAATTTGATTTACATTTGTTTCATAATTATACAATAATTGTATAAAGGTATTCCATTTGTAATAGTCCCTGCCTTTAATCATTTTTATTAGTCAAATATTTCTATCCCTTTGGTGAATATATAGTCTAATTTAAGAATAAACTGTGTCTAGCAAACATCTGATATGACATGAGTTATTGCCCACCAATGAATTCTTCATAATGTTGTATGTTACACGTGTCTGTATTTCACAACCTCTTTTAATTGCTTTTTATTTCCTGAAGGAAAACCTATTTTTCTTGACACAGCAAAGAAGTTACATCTATGAGCTCATAGCCATTAAGAAAACATGCATAAGACCTGTACACATTAAGAGGAACAAGAGGTAGGAAGTTCTATCACTAGCTGAGTAGCTACTAGTAATTGATAGCTATTGGAGAGGGAGGGGTAGTGTCTTAAAGGAGTGGTCATTTGTAGGAGGACCATAGTCCAGATGCAGACCAATACATGGGCAGGACAAACTGTATTTGACTATGTTTGTTGTTGTTTTGATTTTTTAATTTTTTTTATTTCATTTTGCATTCCAGCAACAGCTTTCCCTCCTGCTTGTCCTCCCATCCCCCTCACCTGTCTCCAAGCCTACCACCTATCCGATCTTCCCATAGGGAGTCAGCAAAGCCTGGAACATTCAGTTGGGGCGGGACCAAGCTCCCTTATCCTGTATTAAGGCTCAGCAGGGTATTGCACCACAGGGATTGGGCTCCAACAAACTAGCTCATGCACCAAGGATAGATCCTGTTCCTACTGCCAGGGCCTCCTCTGTTAGTGGTCAAGCTTCACCACTGTCTCTGACAGATGGAGGACCTAGTTTGGTCCTACAAAGACATAACAGACACAGCTGTCAGTCTAGAGTTATGAGTTTCCAGGAGCTTGGTTCATCTGTCTCTGTAGATTTCTCCATAATGATCTCGGCCTCCGTTAAAGATTAGAACATGATGGAACTGGGTGTGAGTGGGTAGAGGGGGGAGTGGGAGAGTAATGAAAGAGAGATCTTGATAGAGAGAGCCACTATGGGATTAGGGAGAAACCTTGTGCTAGGAGAAATCCCAAGAATCCACAAGGATGACCCCAGCTGAGACTCCTAGCAACAGTGGAGAGGGTACCCTAATTGGCCTTCCCCTATAACCAAATTGGTGAATACCCCAGCTGTCATCACAGAACCTTCATCCAGTAACTGATGGAATCAGATGCAGAGATCCACAACCAAGCAACAGGACGAACTCCAGGAATTCAATTGTTTCGATTTATTTTTTTAAGTGAAAGGATGCAAAGTTGGAATGGTCAGGAAGAATGGGGGACTTCAGGGGACACTGGGGAGGGAAATGAATAAGATCACAAAAAGAAATTCTCAAAGAACTATAAAAATGTACAAGTGGAAAAGGGGTGGGCAGGGTCATGTAAAGTCGGGTGTCTTGTTACTTGCCTCTGTTCTGAGCACTCAGGAGGTTTAAGCAGGAGATTTTTGAGTTACAGCGCACCCTTGGGGGTATATAGTAAGACCTTATCTCAGTTGAAAAGAAAGGGAATGGAAGAGAAGGAAAGGGAACGGAAGGGAACGGAAGGGAACGGAAGGGAACGGAAGGGAACAGAAGGGAAGGAAGTAAGGAAGAAAGGAAGTAAGAAGGGAAAATCAAGAAAGCATACAAGTAGACAAAACAACACCAATACAGACCCCGGAAGTATAAGTTCAAGTCTATGTTACGCCTTTTATCAGTCCAGCTTCCCTTGGTGAAAAGATATTTTTCATTCTCTAGTGAATTCCTTATTAAAATTTTCTTCTTTTCTATTTTAATCAAAATTTCTTCCTTCTTCTTGTTTTAACTCATACAATACCTAGTCAGGTCATATCTACTTTCTTAGAGTTACTACTGCTGCAATGAAATTCTGTGAAAAGGAGGGTGTTTCTTTGGTTACACTTCCTTATCACTGTTCATCCTCCAAGGAAGTCAGGAAAGGAGCTCAAACAGAGCAGGAACCTGGAGGCAGTTGTTGCATAGGTCATGAAGGGGTACTGTTTACTGGCTTGCTTCCCATGACTTGCTTATCTGCTTCCTTATAGACTACCCAGGACCACCAACCCAGAGACACTAACACCTACAATGGGCTGCACCCCCCCATCAACTACGTTAGTTTAGACTTGTCCCTTACCACCTCTTATAAACCAAATTAACCCGTTTCTCTATCTCCATTTCGATGTTCTGCCACATGACTCAGTTACCTCTGTTCTGTCCGTATGACCGATTTCTTTAGAGTCTAATTGGAGTCTCTCTGGCATAATTCCTGTGCTTAGATTCTGCCTCCTTTACCTCTGTCTCCCCAGAAATCCCATTTTTCTCTCCTGCCTAGCTATTGGCCATTTCACTTCTTATTGAACTAATCAAAAGGTGCCTCGGGGCAGAGATAAATAGAATCAACAAATAATCTGCAACAAATCACTAATTAAGAAGATGCCCTTCCGGCTTGCCTACAGCCAGATTTTATGGAGACAGTTTCTCAATTGAATTCTCTACCTCTCAGATGACTTTGTGTTATGTCAAGTTTACATTAGACTATCCAGCACACTTACTGGCACCTGAATACCATCTCCCCATTGTGTAGTATCTCAGTACTACGGAAGGCACATTTCAGTATTATCCCTCCAATTTTCGGAAATCCACCTTTCAACATTTGTGTAAGTGGAGGTAGGATGGCCTGTGGCGACCAGAGCCATATTATATAGACCCCAGGAATATTGCAGTTTACATCTGCTCAGATGTCCAGAATAAACGGTTGTTTAATAATGGCAAGTGTTGATGGAGATACGGAGCATCTCAGTCCTCCGTCCCAGCTGGTGGGGAAAATATGATTCTGTGGCTAAGGAAATACAACATGTTGCTTCCTCCAAAGCTTAAACACAAAGTGATTCCCAGGACTTTCAGGATTATGCACCAACCTGGGAAGGCTGAAATCAAGTGCATGACCTGGCTCCCGTGTGAATATTTATAGTAGCCAGGGAGAAGTGGCCCTAGTATCCACCAGCTCAAGAGTGAAAGATGAAACATGACATTTATTAACATGGAGCTACTCTATAATAAAGAAACAAACCAAGGATATTATGGTAACTGAAATAATGAAGTCCACAGGTCACCAGATATTGGTGGATTCCAATTTGAAATGTCCATCTCAGTGGAGACATGAAGTCTCATGGCAGCGAGAAACTGGGAATCTGTGTACTGTAAGCAGTGGACAGTGACTGCTGAAGACAAACAACTTCAAAACACTGCAAAGCTGCAGCAATATACAAAATCAGCCAATAGTTAACGAAAGCTGTGACTGATAAGGTCTTATCTTAATAAATGTAGAATAAAAGAATTCTGTTAGGTAAGTAGACTTCATTTTTCATTATTTGCCTAATGGTAAAGCAATTCCCCATTTCTCTTTTACATTTTTTGTGCCACAATACATGAACCTTTTAAGGTGAACTCATCAGTGAAACAAGCTAAAATGCACTTTACTGGAAAGATTCCAGTTAAAGTGTAATTATCCCCTTCCTCACTTAATTTCAAAATAGTCAACGAAAGACACCTTTCTGTGAAGTCAGATATAGATACATTATTTTACATGATACCTCTAATGATTTTAATGCTCTCTTTAAGTTACTTTAAGTTAGCAAGATCAAGGTACGGAGGAAATCCCCGCGGCTGTGGGCAATATTTCAGTACGAACTTGCCTAAATGGGAAACCGTCTTTTCTTATAGAGAAACACAGTGGGAGCGATTCTTCCTGTCTGCAGGTGTTTTCAGTAGACACCTTGGGAGACTGGCAAACACTTGAAGGTAAAGCTGCAAATATCCTTTTTGGAATACAATTTAAAATACATTTAGTGTATTTTAAAGAAAACATAATCCAAATATTTCTAATTCTCGACACTCAAGTCACCAACACATCAGCTTTCAAGTGGAGTTGCATGGAAAGTTTTGGATAACTTTTACTGTCTCTGAGAGAATCCAGGAAATTTTGGTTTTCTCAGTATATGTTGTGGTTCTGGTGAGTTCATTGAACTTGGATTCTAACAGGTCCTTTTGCCTGCCTCAGGCAGAGGAGCAACCACACTGCTGACAGTTTCAGTAAATCTGCTGTGACTCCTGATGCCATGGTGATCTCCTATGATTCGGACCACACACAGAGCTCAGAGAAGGTCAGGCCTTTCCCTTGGGTGACTCGTTCTGAGAGCACTCATTTGCATCGGTGTAGATGCCTTTCCGTGTCTGGCTTTATGATTCTGCACTTCAAAGGATTACTGCTTACTCAATATTATGAAGCATTTTATTACACTTTATTTGATAAGTGCTCAGTAAATCCTTTCCAATTTATTTTTGCATGAAGAGTAATTTATTTTCTCATAAGGTGTAAAAAAATTACTACACATTTTATATATCACTGATTCCATAAAAAATGCTTCTGTGTGTGCGTTGTATTCATAGTCGGTAAAATTACCTCTAATGTTCTATAAGAAGAAGTAGTTTGGGAATAAAAGTGTGCTTGAAAGTGGATAATTTTGCTCAGCCTTTGTATTTTTGTAGTTAAATGTTTTCCTCCTGATCCAATGTACGCATTAAAAATGTTTAAGTGACTCTTTACTTATTCAGCTCTTCTTTATCTTATTTTCCCAAATGACATTTAGTACTGCATTTATTACTCTGCCCATATGGAGCAGTTACTATCATGTCATCTCCAGTGTCCATTTGCAGATCAATTTCCCTTTCTAAGGTTACTTGATCTGACAATTAACGGCATGCTATTATACAAAATTTTATCTAAGTGGATCACTATGCAGAAATTATGCCCTATAAATGATATTTTCTGAGGTGTGTTCTGAAATCTTTTCCCCTTTGAATAACATCCAGAATTTATAGGGCTTATAAATGGTATGTTTACTTTTACATAATTTAAATTCCTTGCTAGAAAGGCAAATGAACTTTGTTTTCCTTCAGATAAAGTCTACATTGTATGTTTTAATGGATTAAATAGTCATTTGGGGAACGAGATTGTTAGCTTTCACTATGGGCTGTCAGTGATATGCTCGTTAATGGAATGGGCATTTACAACATGAAATTATCAATAAATGCAGTATGTACACAAGTTAACCTTTGCCCTTGTCTATCTATGACCAGAAAACAGAACAATTGCATCTTAAGGGATAGAAGAAAATATTACAGCATGGGTAACATCTATGACTCTGTGGTAGTCTCAAATTTGTGATTGCCTCAAGCTTAAAAGTAGGTATTTTGACTGTGGCATGGACTATGATCATGGAAGTGGCCTTTAAAAAAAGATATATAGGGTTTTATCTAGTACTATGTTCACCCACCATTGATTATCAACTGCTTCCTTTATCTGCTTAAACAAAGAAGAAGCAACTGTCCCACATTTCTATTTTTCTTAATTTTTATTAGTTTTTTGAGAATTTTGTGCAATGCACTTTTGATCATACCTAGCTCTCCACTAAGTACCCAGAGATCCACCAGTGCTTCTAGTTCCACGCACCTTTGTGTCCTCCTTAAAAAGTTAAATTTATTTTGTACTATCCATTTGGGTATGTGTCTTCCACTAGAGAGCATGGGGCCTCAACCAGGGGTGCAAACTGACTTTCCCTCTTCTATCAACTGCCAGTAGCTTCTCAGCTAGAAGTGAGACTTCAGTAATTGCTATATTGCTATTTTCTATTTAGTTTGAGGTTGCACATGTCTTGTCTATACAATCACATTTGCTATGAGGAGAGGCATTGTCATCCCATTACAAAACAACTCCATATATAATAAATAATTTATATATAATATAAGATTTTATATAACGTATGAAATAGGTTCACATGTCACTTTTCAAAATTATTTTAGCAATATTTATCCATGTCCATATTACCTCATCTACCATGTCCTCCCACATCTTCCCCCAATTTAACTCTAGTTGCTCCCAAATTCTCCTTTTAATCTTTATTCCAGTGCATTCTATCTAAAACAGTGAAGCGACTTAGTGTCTCAGGTTCATTATTAAGGGTGTGAATGGGAAGGACTTTTGCCAGAATTCTGGCTGCTCAAATGCAGCTTTGCTCATTATTCAGTAACACAACACTGTCATAATTTTTATTTGTATGAATTGAGTTTATATATTGCGTTTTTAATGTGAAAATCTAGGAGTTTTAGTCATAGCAGCCTGGAAATGAGCTATTTCACTGATCTCCACTCTCTTATTTCTCCTCCTCTGCTCCCCGCCTACCCCTATCACTGAATAGCATTCAAAGACTCACATTGTGTCTCTAATCATTTTAGAGTATGCATTTTCAAATTTCATCATTTTACAAATATTCCAGAGATGGCACAGGGTTTTTGTAAATATTTTTCAATGTGTTGTTTATATAAGTTTAGTGGTTAATGATCCTTTTCTATTTCTTCTTTTTAAAAGAGTTGTGATATTTATTTGCAATTGTATTTAATTTCTTTAAATAAATAATATGTGGTAGAATTCTTTGCCTGTATTTGTCAATGATATACAGATATCATCTGTAAAAATTACATTTATAAAACTTTGTTTGGGTTCTATTTGCAATAATTTCATCCTAAAAATAATGAGAGATGTTTAAATTCAATAAATGTCTGTTTCATCTCAAAGTTCCATCTTTGCGGTTCAATCTCATATTTAAGAACATTTGTTGTTTGGTAGGTAGAAAGAGGGGCTGGAGAAATGGCTCAGCAGTTAAGAACACTGTAGACTCTTCCAAAGGTCCTAAGTTCAGTTCCTAGCAAACACATAGTGGCTCAAAACCATATTGAGACTTGGTGCCCTTTTGAGGAAGAGATCTGGTCAGTCATCCTCAACAACTTAGACCATGAAACCCAATATGGACAAGTTTAACAGAATCACCATATACCCATATGCCCATGCGTGCTTCAGCATTTCCAGGGCATACATTTCTTTCATTTTTTTTTCATTCTAGTAGAAAGAGCGATAAGGGGGATAATAAATCAAAATGTGGGTCCTTCAAGAATGTTTTAGAAGATGTTTTTCCATATTAATTCATGCCATAAAATGGATCTATCTATCTATCTATCTATCTATCTATCTATCTATCTATCTATCTATTTATCTATCTATTGTCTTTTTATAATTTAAATTTAAACTACATATGTACCAATCTTATACCTGCATATATTTATGACAGTTCCTTACCTATATAGAACATATGTGCAACCTGTCTATCATAGTGAATGTGTACTAGGAAGCAATGGTAGGAGATGGTAGGGAAATACAATTTCCCATACTTACTTTTGAGGCCGGAGGACATCACTCAGGAATCATCAGATTTAAAACTGGCGTTTCATTAGTTTACTTGCAATTTCAGTAAGTAGAGTGAACAAACATTCCCATATGTTACATTACTAATAGTTCATAGATACAAATGTACATTTAACATCATTTCAATTATTACCCCATAGAATTTCCTTAGGAATATACTATTATATAAGTTCACAATATCTGTAGGCTTTAAATTTTAATTTTGCATATATACTCAGGTCAAATACTAAGTCAAAAAATATTTTACCTGTGATTTATAAAATAATATTGAGAGAATGTTAAAATATGAAACTGATGAGTTTATTTTACCCAACTTTTGTGAATATATACTAAGAAGCTTGCTAATAATTCTGTCTTAAATATTTTTGACAATATAAAGCTCTCCTAGTCCAATAACATTGACTCTGGTCTCCTTTCTCCATGAGCAGAACCATATTTTGTGTGAGCTATTTTCAGATGCATCACCATCTGCAACTGGGTGATTAGTGAAGTTCAGGAATGTGTTTCCTACACTTCATCCCTATTGGCTGCTTATATTGCTTTATTATTTTAATTGGAAAGACTGATTATCATTGTGACTATTATATGCCATTTGTATGTTAAAACATAACCTCAAATATTCATGTGCTTTGAAATTGCACTATCATCTTTAATGATAGTGTTCTGAGATTAATCTGAGGTATCACTAAGTGTTCCTGGAATGGGTCTGTGCTCCATGGTGGTAAAGGAAAGGGAAGTTACATCTCAATGTTAACTGACTAGAACATGACAAGTAAACAAGTTTAATTGTGTTATTCACCTCATTGACTTTAATGAGTCAATAATAGATGTAATAGGCACCTCAGGACCAGATGGCACAGGGTAAAAAGTCCCCATGAAATGCCATTTTTTTCATCTCAAGTATCTGATAAATATGTTAACGTCCTGGACGATGGCAATTGCTAAAATTTCTTAGCAGCTGGTCAGTCAGTCTACACGGCAGGGACTGCCAATTGCTGTTTATAGCTCACATTAGCACTTTACATTTGTAGATATAGCGTGTGTGAATTTTTCTTAATGCCATAGCTAATTAATTGTATAAAATGTGCATATGTATTTTAAAAAATTAGCAGGAATTGGCTATAATAAGTCATATCAAATAATTGTTAAAACATACATATGTTTTTAAAAATTTATCAGGGATTGGCTAAAATGAATCATACTGATAATTGTTAAAACATACATGTGTCTTTAAAAATTCAGTAGGGACTGACTAAAATGAATCATATGTTGAACTTTGTACACGAGCCGCAATCTGATCTTAACTGATAAACACCAGCATGCACTAGGGGAAATGATCATTTCATTTCATATAACCTTAGAGTATGTTTTAAGAAGAAATTTTAGTTGTTGCTTCAGACACTAAATAAGACTTATTTAATAAATAGAAAGAAATTAAATAGTTTTCTTGTGAGTAATATCTAAAAGCCAATGTAATAGTAAACGCTTGCCATAGTGATATTTTCTTTTAGTTTTAACATATAATTTTGTTTATAGAGAAGTAAATAAATATTTACCTTACATTTAAACATTATATCAGAAGAAATATAGGAGGCCAAAGCTCTACCTATCTATATTCAAAGCTATAAACCACATCACATGACACTGTTCAGAGGAAAATTTCCCTCTCCTGTTTCTCTTCAGCTCATCTTTTTGTAGTCTGGGATTTATTTGCATGGATTTAGCATTGAATTAGTTTTCCTTATTGGTATTCTAGCTAGCACATTTCACAATTAAAATGCTGTGGTTTCTGATAAAATAAAAGTTCATTGTACTATCTGCCTAAGAAAGGATGTATTTGGAAATTTTATATGTGAGACTTTGAACTTGTATCACTTTGTATCTTCTAGATAAATAAGAACACTAACTTCTGGTTTTGATAAGTCAGGGGGTTTAGAATAAAGAAATGTCAAAATTGATTTTTTATAACCTATAATTTAATATTTGTTTTATTTTGCAAAATTAATTCCAACTTCTGAAAATAATGAGATATTTATCAAAATACTGAAAACCTCAGTAAATCTTAAGAATTTATTGTGTCTTGAAAAACATTGTTGGAAAAAAAAAAAAAAAACAAAACATTGTTGGAACTTTAGTCTCAGCAAAACCAAGTTTTTGCAAATGGCAAAGCAAGGACTTTGGGAGACAAGTAGAGTTTCCATCCTGTTTTAGAATTATGAGGCAAAACTATTTGTTTACAATGCACATTTCTGATGCTGTATGATTGAATTAGCCTGTTTGGTCCAAGGCTTTAAAAAAAATCTCTACTATAAAGGCAAGAAAAATTAGTAATTAATCAACTCAGGATGAAAGGATCCTGTCTTGGCAATAGAACTCCCATTGTCCCTGGGGTTCTAATAAGAATGTTACCTTCTGAAGGACCATCACATACTACTGAAATATCTACCAATCTTTGAAGATTAATGACGTAGTTTTCCAAGAAGTTAATTAAGCAGTGATACAATTCTTTAGAGTTATAAAGGTGGGGATGACTTTTTAAAATTTAAATTAACTAGTTTAGTACATAAAGATAACCTGTGTAGAAAGAAAAGAGAGTATTTAATATGTATAATAATGTATAGTAAGCAAATAATTCTAATGCATTAAAGACAACAAGTGAAAATGGAGGAGCACGGGGTCAAAGATATTATCTAGCAGTTAAGAGCATCTGTGGTTCCAGTTACAGGTGATACAACACTCCCTTATAACCTTTGTGTGTTCAAGCCATATCCTTGGTGAACATATATACATGCAAGCAAAACACCCATACACATAAGGTGAAATAAATAAAACTTTTAAAAGTGAAGAAGCAAAAACAATAAAAACAACTGAATAAAACAAAACACTTATGTGAATTCATACACATTTTTAATTTTAAAGGCCATAATATCTATATAAGACAAAAGTAGTTTCTTTCATTTGATGGAGAAACAGCAACTGGAAATCAAAACAAAGGGAATACTTCACAATCAGAGAAGAAAGGATTGGACTCAGGACAAAATCAGTTTGTGGGAAGCAGGAGGATATCCGTGAACTCAAAGCACTTATGCAATACGGAGCACTTACGCAATACGGAGCTCTTTCACAAAACCCTGCCTCAAAAATTGCAGTAAAATGGCATATAATAGAAGTAAATCTGTTGACAGAAGTTTCTGTCCTGTCCATTCCTGCAACCATTCAGTCCCAAAGAAACCCACATAGGTCCACATTAATTATAAACCGATTGGCCTATTAGCTCAAGCTTCTTATTAACTCTTACTTCCTACATTAACCCATAATTCTTGTCTGTGGTAGCTACATGGCTTGGTACCTTCATCAGTGAGGCTTTCTCATCTTGCTTCCTCTGCATCTGAGTGATGACTGCAGACTGAGACTTTCCTTTTCCCAGAATTCTCCTGTACTGGTTGTTCCACCTATATTCCTGCCTGCCTACAGGCCAATCATCATTTTATTAAACCAGTACAACTGACAAACCTTTACATCATTGAAAATGAACTCTCTCTAATACAATCAATATAGTCAAATTTTATTTGTAATTGATTTTAGTACACTTTAAATGTTTTAACAACCAAAAATTCCTATTAAATATCTTCTATAGAAATAATAATCCCCTATGTTTACTAGTATTTTATAGTAAAATAATTCTTTATGTTTCTAGGATTATCTGCAGAACAACTTAGGGGCAATGAAGAAATGATATTGAGTATTTTGCAAACAGGCTGTACTGTTATAGAAAGAGGAACACAATGAAGGGATTTGAACTTCATTTCTTGACTCAACTTTGTGCTATGACTACTTATTATTTCATACATGTTAAGTTTTAAATTTGATTTATTATCACTGAATTTGAAGACATAGACTACAGTCTAAGATACATAAAAACCATAAATGGTTGCAATATGCTATGGGAATGCATAGTTATATCCACAAATATGCATTTGGAAAAGGCCAAATTCACCTTCATGCACAAGATAACAGGATAATATAAAACAATATTAGAAAATATGTATAACAATAGGCAAGTGTTTAAAATACAAAAGACACTAAATGTGCAGCAAAGAATAAAACAATGTTTACCCTAATTAAACAATAGACAAGACAAATGAAGATAGCAATTTGTGTGGATAAGCTCTCAACAATATGTCTAAAGAAAAAGGGAACCTGCCACGATGCAGTGTCTATCTGTGATTTCTGCTTTGTTTCTCTTAGAGTATTAGTGAGATATTTGGAAATGATATTGTTGTATTAATGTCACTTTTTCAATTTTGAAAACTGCATTTATATCCTAAAATAATCTTTTCATTTTCAATTGAAAGCTGGAGCAATGGTCTGAGCTCTTAAGGTCCAAATGAGGAGCAGAAAGAGGGAGAACATGACCAAGGAAATCAGGACCACGAGGCGTGCACCCACCCACTGTGACAGTGGAACTGATCTATTGGGAGCTCTTCAAGGCCAGCTGGACTGGGACTGAATAAGCATGGGTTGAAACTGGACTCTCTGAACATGGCGGACAATGAAGGCTGATGAGAAGCCAAGGACAATGGCACTAGGTTTCGATCCTAATACATGAACTGGCTTTGTGGGAGCTTAGCCTGTTTGGATGCTCACCTTCCTGGGCCTGGATGGAAGTGGGAGGACCTTGGTCTTCCTGTAGGGCAGGGAATTTGGACTGCTCTTCAGTATCGAGAGGGAGGGGGAATGGAGTGGGGGGAGGAGAAGAGGAGTGGGGATGGGGGAGGGGAGTGGGGGGAGGGGGCAATGTGTGGGAGGAGGGGAGGGAAATGGGAAACGGGGAGCAGTTGGAAATTTTAATTAAAAAAGAATAAAAAAAAAAAGAGTATCAGATATGCCACACCTAAATGGTTTTGGAAAAAGTATGTTCATATGTGTGTGTTCATTATAGTACTTAACAAAATTCAAACTTTAAACATAGACTATGAAAGAGAATGTGTCATGAGTAGGAGTTAAGTGGGAATATACACTGCTGGGACAAATCAAAGAACATGTGTCAATGGGTATTAAGACTGAGGAGGTGCAAACACATCCCTAATTGGCTTCATTACAAATTCAACAAATAGACCAAAATATGACATTCTTGTTCTTTTTTTCCCTGGAAACTGTAAAGGCCATAACCTAACTGGAAACAAACCTAAAATCCATAAAATGTAGACTGGAAAAATAACTGGTGGTATACTGAGTATTACTTAAATTTCTCAACCTAGGGCCAGAATACCTGATACAATTTAAAGGGACCAGATTTTATTCTGACTCATCATTTTAGAGTGTTATATCAATGGTTACGAGATCCCATAGACCTTGGTAGAATATTCTGACCAATGGAAGCTTATAGTGGTGAAAAAAAAGTGTTCTTCATTTATCAAATGAGAACAGAGAATAATATACACTAAAGATCAAGCCCCTGAAATCCTATTTCCTCCTTTTAGGTTCTATTTCCCAAATGCTCAAACATCCCAATAGCAATACAAGATAGCTAACAAACAAGAAAAATTCATGTATCTAAAGGACATTTCACAATTGAGTTACAAATATAACTTAGGAATTTGTTATGATTTAGATATGAATTATTATAAAGTATTCTCCTATTTAAGGCTCAAAAATAGAGAAATTGTCTTATGTGGTGAATCTAGTCACTGAGAAAAGTGATGGGATCACGGCAGGCCTACCTTTATTCATAAAATAAACAGTTGGAGCATTCATATGTGTTAGGCTAGCAGAAGGCAAACCTTGTCAAAGGAAAGAACTCATTGTAATCACTGCATAGAAGTGTAAACTTTTGCCTTGTCATGTCTTGCATATTTGTCTACTTGCTAGCCAGCAGGTTAGAACTTTTCTCTAACATTATTATTATACTCTCTTGCCCCCAAGATGATTTACTTTATTACAATCTCAAGGCATTGGAACAAGTTAAATATAGAATAAACCTCTGAAGTAATGAACAAAATGAGAATTTTCTTCTTTTAAATTGCTTCTTTCAGGAAATTGTCAAAGCAATGAAAAGGGGAACAAACATAGATAGACTCTATGTTGCAATTCAAGTAAGCATTCTGCTTGTTCCACCAAATTGCATGGATTTATCTCTCAAAATAACAGTCAGCCAAAGAATAAGTAGTAGGTAGACACAGTTTATCATTTTTGTGTGATTTGAAATAATTAAGAAATATATATATGAAGACATTATTTTGGGTTCTGACAACACCAAGTTTCAAAGCTGAGACACAACTGGGGGGTAAGAAGATTGTCATCTAAAGGTTGGAAATATTCCATTTCTTGACCTGAGATTATAGGTCAGCAAATGTTTTCAGATTGAAACAAATCATTGAATTGTGTAAATGTTTGTGTTTTCTGTTCTGTGAAATTTTTAAGTAAAAGCACATAAATACATTCTAAGTAACATCCAAGTTCATTTGTTCATTGAATGATGACTTTTAGTGTGCAAACACTCTTACGAAACAGTCTCTTATGAAGCAGTCACTGTTTTAAGATTTTTGAATTAACCTTTCAGGTAAAGACACCACATCTTCTCGTATATCCCTCAAAGTGGTTCCATCCTGGCAGGATCTCTGTCATGAATATCATCAGATTTTTTACCTAGTAGTGCAACAAAATATGTTGCACGTTTTATATTTTTATATTGACTTTATTCTAAGAGTGATAGTCTTCTAGTTTTCATGAAATCAAGAACTAATGCCTGCTATGACATTTTGTTCAAAAACTCTTGAGGAACGCAGCATCTCATGTTCTTAGATATACTAATATTTGACATATCATGAAACTATAATATTTGTTGAATTGCTAAAAAAAATAGTCATTTTAAGCCTTTAGTGAATATAAATACAGCAAAGTATAACTATTTGCTACATTAAATAATGACAAAAATCTCCTTGAACTTAAATGTGTTGGTATTTCATTTGTATTTTAATGAATAAAGCTTGCCTGAAGATCAGAGAGTAAAATAGCTGCACTGATCACCCTTACAGACCAAAATGGTAACACACATCTTTAATCACAGTAGCCACACCAGTAGTCATAGGAACCAGGTGGTGCATTCTTTTAATCCCAGTGGTGCCCGCCTTTAACCCCAGCCCTAGCGAGGATTATAAAATGAGAGGAGGCAGCTCACAGTCTCAGTCTCATTCTGAGATTCTTGGAAACAGGATAGCGATTTTGGACTGAGGTAGAGGTAAGAACCAGTGGCTAGCTGTTTTGCTTTTCTGTTCTTCAGGTTGAACTCCATTTTTTCTCTCTGTGTGTTTTTATTAAAGATGCTTCATTTAAAAAGAACCTAATCAGGGATCTGTCATAATGCCTTAGTTATGATTGCTATGAAATTCTATTGCTGTGAAGAGATGCCATGACGATGGCAACTGTTACAGAAGAAAGTCATGTAATAGGTGTGGCTTACAGTTTCAGAGGTCTAATATATTATTATCTATTGCTTAGTGGGATGGCAATCTCTATTCAGCACACAGGGTTTTTAAAAAAATTAATAATCCATGAATGCAGTGAAGTCTTAGAAAAAATTCTTATCCATTTGAGGGCTAGATTTTTTTCTATTCGGGGGAAAAATAAGGAAACACATGCTTTCTGATGGTAAAATTTTTTTTACTTGATCTTAAAAGTGCTCTCTGAGCATCTCTCTGTCTCCACACAACTACATATCTGTATCCATCCAGCTACATATCTCCACATTGCCATGGCTATCGTCTCATTTACATAGCTTTCTCACAATACAGTACTTTACACAGTTCCTTGATACTCTCACACAGTTCTTTCCACAGTTCCTTTGCATAGCAGCAGCTCTTTCACACAGCACTCTTAAACTCACACACATGTGAGCGTGCATGTGCATGCACGCGCACGCACACACACACACACCTTTTACTCACGTTCTGCACAGGTCTTTTCCCAGCACCTCCCTACGTAGTTCTACTGAGCTTCCTCCTCTACAGTGCCTCTGCTCCTCTTTTAGCCAAACTCTGGACAATTATATTTTACATTTTCAGGGCCTGACCTTTTCTCACAACGCAAGACAAGTCACACATTTTCTCTTAGGTTGTGGATGTCACATTGTCTAGCTAGTGAGTAGCACTTGGCCATGCACAAAACTCTAGGTTGGTGAGGGTTTTAGAGAGAAAGTAAACAGTTGACTGAACCTTGAGACTGTAACATCAACTGAGCCTGGGATTGTGGTTAAAAAAAAATCAATTGCTGAGAAAGTTACGTCTACTAAAGTTGCTTCAAGCACTGACCTTAAATCAACAACAAACACCTGGGAAAATGACCTTTTATATTTGTCTCTAGGGGCAACCGGATAGTCATCTCCAGGGGTAACCAGTCTGCTTTGAATCAGCTCTAAGGCCCAAAATTAGCTCTTTCATTATTCTTCCCACCTGTCTGGCCCCCAACCCAACAAACCTGATTCCTGATCAGAGAGCATTCAGCCAGTAACAGGTGGAAGCAGATGCAGAGACCAACAGCCAAACACTGGGGAGTCCTGTTAAAGACAGAAAAGAAGGATTGTAGAAACAAGGATGGTCGAAGTCATGGCAGGAGAACCCACAGAGACAGCTGACCTGAGCTCACACATTCTGGACCAAAACCTAAGGAGCCTACATGAGACTGACTTAGGCCTTTGCATGTGTGTGATAGTTGTGTAGCTTAGTCTGTTTGTGGGTCTCCTAGCAGTGGGATCAGGACCTGTCTCTGGTGCTTGAGCTGCTTTGGGAGCCCAATCTCCAAGCTGGGTTGCTTTGCCCACCTTTGATTGGGGGGAAGGGGCGGGGTGGTTAGGGTTGGGGGAAGAGTAGCTTGTTCCTGAGTCAACTTAATGTTCCATGCTGTGTTGACTCCATGGGAGGCTAGAGGCTTTCTGAATGAGACAGAGGAGGAATGGATGGGGGGAGGGTGGAAGGGAGGTAGGGCTGAGAATGTGAGGAGAGGAGGGAAGGGAAACTGTGGTCAATATGTAAAATAAATGAAAAAAAATCAAAGAAAAAGAAAATGTTGATTGCCTGTCCACATCAGAACTTATCCATGCACATCTAAGCAGAGTTCATAGATAGCATCTCTGCAAGAATAAAAATGTAATAAGGTACTTAGTATTAGTACTCTAATTTTAAACATTAAGAATATAGCAGTTATTAAAGATTACTACAAGAGTAGATGCTATAATCATATATTACTGAAATTGTTACAGAATAATCTACTGTAATTCATTAACAATTATGAAAGAATACTAATCCATATTACCAATTCCCTTGAAACATGGTATAAGTATAGGCATATTTGATTTTCAAAAAATAACTATTAAAACTACTTACAAAAGTAAATATTCTTTTGTTTGTTTTTTGTTTGCTTTTTTAATTTTTGAGACAGGGTTTTTCCGTGGCTTTTTTTTTTTCTTTTTTTTTTTGGTTCCTGTCCTGGAACTACCTCTGTAGACCAGGCTGGCCTCGAACTCACAGAGATCCGCCTGCCTCTGCCTCCCGAGTGCTGGGATTAAAGGCATGCGCCACCACTGCCCGGCTAAAAGTAAATATATGTTAAAGCAAGTTTAAAAGCAGTTCCAATTAACTTGTAAAAATATTCACGATTCATAGAAAGAATGCTAGAAGATATACCTAAGAAATAGAGGGGCACAATTTGGGAGAGACATAAATGAATACATGAGGTATGTGTGTTATGAAAAGCTCAGAGGGGAGAGTGCACTATGGGGAAAGAAGGCTGTGGTTTGATTGGACAAAGTAGTTTTCTCCCAGCAAATTTAGTTACTTTTCCCTTCATTGTAGAAGAATAACTGACAAAATCTCCTGAAGTAAGGGGGAGATTGTTTTTGTTCACTGTTTGAGGGAGAATACGCCATATTGAGGAAGCAATGGCAGTATAGACAAGAGACAACTGTTTATATGGTCTTACAGTAAGGAGGTCAAATGTGATGAATGCTGACACCCAGCTCACTTACTCCTTTGTATTCAGCCCAGGGCTCTGACCCATGGAATGCCACCTCCCGAGCGGGTGCCTCTCTCCCCTTAGCTGACCGAATGTAGAGAAACCATCAAAGACCTATCACGAGACTTGGCTGTTCAGTGACTAGGGAATCTGCTAAGTTGGCAATCAATATTAAAACTATATCGGAAAATTTTAGCATGAAAATTTTAATGCTAAAATTTTCATGCTAAAATTAAATACTTGATTTTTTTCTTAATGAATGTTGCCTGCATGAGTTTGAGGCTCTTCATGTGTACAATGATGAATCAAGTTCTCAGAAGACCTAAACGAGTGGAATCATAATGCACCAAGGAAATCCAGGTTTTTTTTTTTTTTTTTGGAGATATTCAGTATATATTCCTCATCAAAAGTCACTGCTGAGCAATTGCAAACCAGGGCTTGCTACTCCCACCTAACCACACCTGAGGAACATTGACTCCCCTCCCAATCCCTGTCTTCTTTCCACCCTGACAAACTTCTGCTAAATATCACTTCACTCTTAACCTTCTTTGGTGATTTTAGATTCTGTATGTGTGATGGCTAGTTTTCTATCAATGTGGCACATATGAAAGTCTTCTGGGATAAGGAAACCTCAAGTGAGAAAATGCTTTCATAAGATTAGGCTGCAGGGGCTGGAGAGATGGCTCAGAGGTTAAGAACACTGACTGCTCTTCCAGAGGTCCTGAGTTCAATTCCCAGCAACCACATGATGGCTCACAACCATCTGTGATGAGATCTGGCACCCTCTTCTGGTGTGTGGGAAGCAGAATGTTGTACGTATAATAAACAACAACAAAAACAAACAAACAAACAAAAAAACAAGATTAGGCTGCAGGCAAAACTATATGACATTTTCTTATTTGGCAATTGGTGTAGAAAGGCCCTGGTACCTTTTGGGTGGTGTTATCCATAGACTGCAGGCCTGGTGTGAAATAAGAAAGCAGGCCTGTCAGATAAAGTCAATAAAAGAACTCCATTGTCTCTGTTCCAGTTCCTGCCTCTAAGTCCCTGCCTAGAGTTTCTTCCCTCCCTTACTTCAGTGATGGAGTGATACCTGGAAATTATAACCTGAAATCAAACCTTTTCCCTGCAAGACCCTTTTGGTCAAGGTGTTTTATCAGAGCTTGAAAATCCCTGGCTAAGACATGTATGTGACATTTGTCTTTTGTGCCTGGCTTATATCTCTCTTAATATAGTGATCTATGTTCTCACTCTGTTGTAAATGGAGGATCCCATCCTTTTACGACTGAATAAAACTCTGCTGTGTTTATGTACGACTATTCTTTATCCAGCCATCTATTTATGGATATTCTTTTACTTAAGGAACACTAGTCATAGGTACTGAGTACCTTTTCCAATGGGTAAAATAACAGCTTCATAATCACTAATTTCAACCTGTTTTTAAAAGAAGGTATTGATTTAAAACTTTGAAATGACTTGGAAACTTTTGAAGGCATATGTCATTCAAAGATTAAAAACAATTCTATACAAATTATTTTTCTTGCTTTTGAAAGTTAAAAAAATAATATTGCTGACCAAGGAAATCTGATAAGGAGGTATAACTCAGGAGTCTTTGGTTGGATCTTGGAACGTAGAAGAAGAGGCATACTTTGAAAACTATAAATGTAAATCACCATCAGGGGTTCTGGCTCATGAAGGTTGTTGTTGAACACGCTCTGATTCCTGAATTCCCACACGCATGTGTTGCTGACACCAGCAGAACATAGGACATCAAAGCCGTTGGGAGAGCGATTCTGTCTTTCCACATGAATCTCCACTTTAAAACCAAAACTTTCACACAGGAAACCAAACATTTATATTCTGCATTTCTGTTCTTTTTATTGCAATTTTGGGGAGCATTACCTCAGTTTATGTCGATTTATATAGTACATTAAATGCTGTAAATTACCGTAAAGTGAAATAACACATCACGCAGTGATGTTGGAACCATAAATCATTACTATTTCCTGCTGCAAACAGATGTTCTTATTTTTAGGCTCATGTCAAAATTCATTTTGTTCTTCCAAACTGTGGAGGCAAACTTAGATTTTCTTGTTATCAAAATGAAGTATTATACTCACGCTGCCATTTATAAGCCAGTAAAATGGGTTCTGCAGACAGTCAAGGTGGTTCAAATTGCTTGTATCCTTCTTACCCAAATGGCTGCACATATGTCAGAAGTTAAATTAGCAACACCAAAGCTGACGGACTATGAATGATTATCTTATTTGACATCATTAAGCAAAGATGACATTTAACTTCTCTCAAAGGTGATCACACCTAATATAAGCAGAGAGGGTTTTAGTAGGGAGCTTCTAGGTATTGCCCATAAAATCTGGCTGGCTGACTCCTTCCTTGCCTTTGAGGATCAAGCAATGCCATTGGTCAGAAAAAGGAGATATTGGAGAACCAGTTGGGATTTGATTCATTATCTTTTCTCAAGGATCATCATATTTTCCTCACCAGTCTTCCCTCTGCCTCTTCTCACCTTGTCTAATAACTACCCACATAATTCATGCTCAGGTCCAGGCCTACATGCCCTCTCCCCAATTCCAGCATTATCCTACCTCATCACGTATTTTCTGGGTATACCTTCATGTGTCCTCTTGGTCTCTCTCCTCCCTTTCCCTCTCTTTTCTCCTCTCCATAAACCTTTTCACGAGCCTAGTGAGTTTGTTTAAAGCCTGCACATGGTTGGGTATAGGTCACCCGCTGTGCATAGGGAGTTCTCAGCGGTTCCATAGGACAGCATAGGACATTTACTGTCTATTCTCGAGCATCTATCCATTGTCAACGGCTCTTAGCTATGGGATTTCTCCCACCCCTTGATGACATTTGCTCCATCTGGACCCTGAAGGCCTTGAGCCTACACTGTAGAATTTAAACCTGTCCTTTCTGTCTCTGCACCTTTGTGTTTCTTACCTGTTTCCCCTCTAAAACTTCAACTGTTCTATTCTTTGCTCTCTTTTTCTTTATGTTTTCCTACAGAAGATAGCACTAGTGTTTGGAGACATCAGATTTCAAGTCTAAAAACAAAACAACGTGAAAAAATATCGCTTTGTCTTTCTGTCATTGTAAGATAGGAAACTTTTCTAGAATTGGTGCTGAGATTTGTGAACTGTGCTAAATATAAACATGCAAGATATAGGGCAATTGAAGAATTTATTTAAAATTCTTGGGGAGCATACCAGATCAATTGTTGGTGTATTAAATCACCTACAATAGGACCACTTCTGCAATCTTAATTTTTTTCATATTTATATATTTCAAGTAGATAGTTTACACTAAAGATTACATCAGGTTTAAGACACCACATTGCCAATAATTCTCCATTTATATAGCTATAGTGATATTTTATTTGTATTTTAATAAATAAAGTTTGCCTGAAGATCAGAGAGTAAAACTGCCCCACTCTGCAGCCTTATAGACCAGGAAGTGGTAACACACACCTTTATCCCAGCAGCCACACAAGTTTGCTATAGAATCCAGCGGGTGCATGCCTTTAGTCCTAGTGGCACACACCTTTAATCCCCACCCTAGAGAAGAATATAAGACAGGAGGAGACAGCTCACAGACACAGGCTCATTCTGAGATTCCTCAAGGCAGGATTGCTATTTCAGACTGAGGTCAAGGTAAGAGAGTGGTCACCTGTTTTGCTTTTCAAATATTCAGGTTGAATCCCAATTTTTATTCCTCAGTTTTTATTAATCATGTTTCATATAGCTACCATGTATAAGTCTTAGATTAGTATCATCAACTGTCCTATATCATATTTCTTCGTGAAAATGGAAACTTTTCCATAAAGTATAAAAAATTTAAATTGGGGAAAAGGTAAATGGTACCAACTTTAAAAGTTCAAATACTAATTCACACTCTGTCATAGGTCAAATATTGAGATGGTCACAAGGCTTAGATGAACAATTTCCTACTTTTGTTAATTTTTAACATCTCACATTCAAATTATTTACATTCTATACACACACATACCACACACACAAACACCACACACATATACATGAGCACACAGACAAACAACACACATGTACCACACACAGAGACACACAAACATCCACATGCACAATGACCACATCTTATATATACACAAAGAACACACATACAACACACACACAAACAAACCACACATACACAACCACACACACATGTATTTAAAAATATTAAAACTAACTTAACATAAGCAGAATTGTAATCAGATTTAGCTTTCCCTACACTGCTAAAACCATCTTGTTTCTGCTTATATGACCTATAGGTATTGTTGAACCTTCTGCCCAGATTGTTTGACTCCCTAAGGTTAATGTCAATCTGTTTTCCTCTCTCTTCTGGAACCCAGCCAATTTTGGACCAACTTCTAGGCTATTTATAACAGGGTTCGTCTAAGGATTAATTACTCTTTGCTCATGGGACTCTAAATCACATACTTTTATTTTATATTTTGTTATAATGGCTAGTATAACTCTTATTTTTGTTATTTGATATATGCTTGGCCTAGCACTGCTTCACGGCCATGGTCTACATGTCTTTACCATGACACCTTGAAAGTTAAAGTTCACACATGATAAGCAACCTGACTGCTCTTCCATACATTGTAATATTTTTTCCAGGATTTATTTTATTTATTCATAATCTATCAACTGACCATATGCTATAGCTTGAGCACCCATTTAGTTCTGTGCAACCTGTATGCAGACTATGTAATTTTGCTATGATTTCTAATTAAACCAAAGGAAAATAACACCATGCCATTGTAGAGGAATTGATCATATTTCAACATGTATTTGTTGAATATTGACTCTTGAACAATCTTATTTAGACATGATTACATATATGTCATATCTTGACTATAGCAGGGAAAAACATGAAAAAGGATTCTGGGAGACAGGAGGCAGCATGGTTATTGTAACTGTAATAACATATGCTTGCTTAAGATGGTTGAGCCCAGTCCTGACTGACAACTGATATTCCAATGAGAGACTATATCAACTAAGCAGGTGCCATCACCAGACTAATTTTACACATGAGCAATCCTAGATTCTATGTATCTCAATAGTGTTTGCAAAGTCTGTATTCAGCTAGTCTTGAACAACAGGCTAGTTTCATGTTGTCATGAAACATTATATAGATATATGAAATTGTCAAAGAATATATAAAAATAAATGGTAATATTTTACACACACATTCGATTTCTCATTTATTTTTGCTTTAAAAGATACAATGGGAAATTTATTGCATTCATATTCTACTATAGACTAAATATAAATGTGAATGACAGTCAGCCATTATACTCAGAATAATCTTACAATCATATAAGATAGGCATTATCTGTTAATTTGAGATCTAAACCACAATGATTGCATGACTGAATTGCCAAGGTTTGTGTAGTGATGGGAATGGCGGCGAATATTTTACTAGTATATTTTGGTTGTTTTTTATTTTTCAGTGCAGGGAAGCAAACAGAAGTCTTTCATAATTTAGGTAAGTACTCTACCAGGAATCCACACTAATCTTGCAGAGCAAATTCTCCTAAAAGAGTGTCTTCATCTACTCTGAGTGCAATATGTAATCCTAATTAATGTAAAGGCCAAACTTTCATTAGGCCTTCAGATTATTGAAATTAGAATGCATACATTGCTGAGACAGAAGAGGGAGCTATTAGAAAGTATCACTAGTTTATACATTAAGAACTATTATTAATAAATTATAAATTAAGAACTAACATTTCTATTCAGAGTTATCACTAACAAGTTTCACTTTCTTGCACAGATTAGCCAAGACTTAGAATTGCTTTACTTAGTATAAATATGATTTGGGGCACACTATTGTGTAAATAGACACATCGTCTGATGAATAGATGTCATACATGAAGGTAAACCATAAATAATTTATGTAACCTGATATAGAGAGCAGTGCAATAAGTTAAGTGCTGGACAAATACTCGGAATTTGAATTGACCACACTGCAAACGTTTGCTGTAAGACAAAATTTTAATATCAGTATGATATGATAGCTAAGTGACTTATGTGAACAAATAATAGCTGTTGCTTATTATGTGGCCTTGGATTCAATGCTAGTGGGTGAATACATAAAAGTCAAACTATGCATGTATTTTATATCTATCTCTATCATGTATAACATTATAGCCTTCTAGTAATATCATACAGTTTTTATCAACATAGCCACCTATTTAGTTGTTAACATGAAATTATTGTTTTTCTTAGTTAAGACTAGCCAACATAACAGAAGTATCTAAATATGTGGACAAACTGGGGTATTCCTCTCAGTTAGTGGGCTTGAGTGGTGACTACACATAAGCTCAGATGACACAGAGCATGTCACCGGTTCTAGGAAATGCTGCAGGTTGGCTTGAGGTTGTCTAGAAAAAGTGCCAAAAAATAAGAATACGGTAATGAGAAGGTAAGATTAGCCATTCACCAGCTATTTCCCAATGGGAACAAAGAACCATTGTCATTACATAAGAAATATGACCAAAATGAATATTCAAAGCAAAAGTAAACAAGGTAATGTTCCTGTAAAGTAACAATCCAGCTTCTTAGATTGAAAGGGGAGAAAAACATGAGAAGACAACAGAAAGTAATGGGAAGAAGCAGAAAAGTGAGTTCCGGCCAAGTAAGACCAGTTGCTATGAAAAACAGACAGTTTACAAATAAAGAAGAGAGAGGACTGAGGAACTAGGTCAAGATGCTAGAGGTGACCCCTTTGTCTATAGTACTTGGATGAAAGGTAGAAATTAAAGAGGATAAGTTGAAGGGGAACCAAATAAAAGACAGAAATAATGAGAAAAAAAGAAAGTGAATGCCTTACAGGAAGAATAGAGAAGATATATCAAATATAGAAACTAAGCTTCAAAAACCTGAAACTTACAAGGATGCAAAAACAGCAAGGTCACTGATGATTCAAAGGACAGAACCAGTCATGTGAATCCGACAGAAGTGTCATGTCATGGCAGGGATAAATTCTCACAGCACACAAGGGATATTCACATCCATTGTAATAAGTCCCCAGGAGAACATGAATGAGGTCCAGCCTCAGAGGAGATGCACAGTTTAACAGGAGCTACAGAAGAAACAACACTAGCTACAGATAACCAAAGAAACCTAGGGAGCGAGTGGAGTGAAGCAGGAGAAGGAAATAGACTTGATGACAGTGTGCATAAACAGGTGTTCTGCTATGCTGTCTATGTCCTGGGCCACACTCTCCTGCATTGGATAGTGAGCAGATGGGATCCAGGATGGCTGCAGTCTCTGTCCTCTAGCCTTCTGGGGCTTTGCCCTTCCTCTCTAACAGAGCAGAATGTTGAATACAGACAAGGTCAACGACATACTTCAGAGTCTGCAGAATGACAGAGTCAAGCATTTCAAAATCCTATTTCAATCTGAAAATCACAAGGATTTAGGCATAGATGAAATTCTTTTAGCTCGAAAGTTTGAGATTTCTCTGTACAAAACACATGTAATAATATCTCACAGGAGTTAGAGGTACTTATACCACAGACATTGAAAAGATTAGACATCTGCAGAGGGAATTTTGTGATTCAAAGAGAAAGTAGCATATGGTTATGGAAATCTTCACATAAAGTTAATTGATAGACAAAGTAAAGGTGATGTCAAGTGATCCAACAACCATCTATTGGAAGTTAAATTCTGAGACTATATACGGAGATAGATATGTATGGTTATTTATTTTGAATAGAGCTGCAGAATGTGTTAAAGGAAACTAATTAATATTTTATAATGAAAAATAGTAAAATATACCAAGAAAGTATGTGGCCTTAGCTTCTGATGGTGCTGTGGTAGCTAAAACAATATTCACGTGATTCTAGAGATTTAAAAAGCATATGGAAGCTATGAAATCTTCTAGAAACTGGAATATTTTAACACAATCAATTAAATCAAAGATGTGGTGTGAGCCGGGCGGTGGTGGCGCACGCTTTTAATCCCAGCACCCGGGAGGCAGAGGCAGGTGGATCTCTGCGAGTTCTAGGCCAGCCTGGTCTACAAGAGCTAGTTCTGAACGGGCACCAAAGCTACAGAGAAACCCTGTCTCAAAAAAAAAAAAAAAAAAAAAAAAAAAAAAAAAAAAAAAAAAAAAAAAAAGAAGATGTGGTGTGATTTTTTGATATGGGTCTCTAATAAATCAGAAAGCCACCCTGCAATTTTGGTTCTGTTTTAATGACATATAGGCTGTTTTCAATCAAAGAAAAATAGACTGCAATTTGACTTAAGTAAAACGGGACAGAGAGAGAGAAGACAGATAACACATAACTTGAGTAGAGTATCAATAGAGGATAGGTAGCGAACAAAGTTAAGGGAGGTTAATTGAGAGATGACTACAGTGACAGGACCAGTGTGTTCATTCAGGACAAAATTTGTAAGCATAGATTTCCTGTCTAGATAAACACCCTAAGGCTTAAAATGAGAGGGATGTTGGAAACAGCTTTGAGATCTCAGGTGCTGCTGTCTTGAGGGTGAGGGAGCACAGCAAGAACAGAAATGACAGCAACTGACATTGTATTCTTACAACATTTAAGTGTGGAAAATAGGGGCAGGACGTTCTACTAGACTATAGAGTTTTCTTTGCGAAGCATTTGAGGACATCATAATCTAACCCAGACTGTCTCTAATGACCTGAGGATAAAATGACATGATAGGGTTTAATGAGGAAACACTGGAGGTGGCTAAATTAAAATTAAGAAAATAATTTACATATGAGAGGACAGAAGAGGCTTGGATTCCTTGGGGGAGGAATAAGACTTCTCTGAGAAATGCTGTTATAACTTTGCAACAGCAAAATGATAGTAAATTAAAAGTATGAAAGACTATCATTGAAATCCCGACAGGATGGTTCTCTGTGGAGAGCTACCCAAGGTGTCTTCTCCCTGCAGTTTTGAATAGGGCCTCCAGATTCCCCTGCTGTTCTTCTACCTATAATAGGTTGTTTTTTTATCCAGATACAGAACAATCATTCCAAACTCAGTGGAGCCAGAAAGAAATTATCTTTCTCCTCTAAGGGTCTACACTCTGATTTGGCTCTTTCATTAAAACTCTTATTATCTTTCCAGTCCTACAAACAAAATCTTTGGAATTCATTTTGTCAACCATTTGTCCTTCAAATCCAAATGGATAAAGTTTTCTTTCTGCTTTGAAAACATTTCTGGCCCTGGACCTTCATTGTCTTTTGCCTTTACCACTACAGATTTAATTTCTAATATACCAGACCCTGCTTAGGATATTCTGTCATTATGTCAGTTTATTATATTGATCTTAAATATTCACTGTACATATTTAAGTATTGATTATCTGTCTTTTATTCCTTTATAATTTTATCTAATATATAAGCAAACATTAGGAAAAGAACTAAACACATATACTTAATCTAATTCCTTGTTATGGTAAAATTAAAATCCCTAGTTGTCATTAATGGCCAAGGGTGTTCAATTCACTTTTCTAAATATGTTCTTGATAACTCCATCATTTGTCCATGAGTGATTTTACATACAGTATGAGTATATTCTGCTTAGTGATGTTACCTTATGAAGTTCTAAGTTCCTCTGCTGCAGTTTTTGCTACAATATACCAATAGTTTTATATTTTATTTTTAAGTATTTGGTTAGTATGCACTAATATTTAATTAAGTGTTTCATTATGACATTTTAGGCATTCAAAGAATACATTTCATTACATATATCCCCATCTGTTGACTGAGTTTCCTGCCTCTCACCTTCTCTTATTAACACATCTGATAATTTCCCTTCTTGACAAACTTTATACTCCTAAATATTTCTAAAGACTACAGAGTTTATTTTAATCATGTTTTTGATATTGATGTATTTAAAAAATAATTTTGTAATTCAGAACAAAGATCCACGTAATGATATGTGATGGTAATGACATAAAATAGAAATGAAGAAGAAATTGAGATAACAGAACTATCAGTAAAACAAAAAGCATTTAAATGAGTGCATTCTGCTTTCTCGGGTTATGGGCAACTGCAGTGCATAATGGATCCCTAGTGTGCATTACCCAACCAAAGAGGAGATCTCAAGGTCACGTTTCTAGGACCTCACAAATAGCAAATTCCAAATGTACTCGTTCACTATTTTCCACATATAAAAACTGTAGTAATAGTTATGTGGTAATAGTTGTGATAACATTTAAGTGATTAGAGAAAGATTATGAGACTGTATACAAATTCTTGAGTACCATTGCAGAAATTAGGAATTCTAAATAGGACGCAGGAATCAAAAAAGTTGTATTACAAGCATATGTTACTAAAATGCTAAATCATGTCAGCTTGGCCACATCTGCAATCAACACAAGGAATTTAATTTTGTTGGGTAAAGGTAGTAGTATTTCTATGTGTGTCTTGTTGATTTTTTGTTTTGTTTTATTTCTGTAGGGTTTTTAAAGAATAAAAAATGAAAAGAAAATAGATGAAGTGTTTTAAAAATGCTAAGTATGGGCATGTAGTTGTAAAAAGTCCATCATAGAGAGGAAAGAAGGCAGAAATAGGAGCTCTCACCTACTTGCAATTGTAGCTCCAACAGATTCCAGAGATTGAGGGGAACTAAACGCCCAGTAACAGTAATCAGAAATCCAGGCAGTAGTGGTGGGTTTTAAAGTCCCCTATCAGCCAATTATCGACTCACAGCCAACCCCTCTGGAGAAGGTCCATCAGCAGTGCTAAGCAGCCAAGGGCAATTACCAGTGAAGGAGTCAGCTGCAAGCCCTCAGAATACCACACTCTGGCAGATATGGATTGAGTTCATCTAACCCAAATTGGTGTCTGGGCCAAGCAACCTTGTATCCACAGCACATACCAAGTTTGTATAATTATAATGAAGAAGCACTAAATTTCATAGAAAAAACTTGCAACCTTTAAAGGCAAATTTTCCAACTAATATTTGTGGTTAACACATTTTAGAATCATAGATATGTACGTGTGATTGTTTTCTTCTAGATGGCATATGATGGTTTAAATTAGAAATAAAAATGAAATACAATGCTTAAAACAGTAAAAACTGATTTTTACCAGTAATGTATTTTATTGATTAATATTTGGAAATAAGTATCATAAATGCCTGGAAAAAGATCATTTAGGGGAAAAATAATTATGCTTCATAGAGAATTCAAAAGAAAGGAGAAAAAAATCTAACCCCCTATCACCTCTAAACAAATCTAAATGTTAAAATAAATTAATTTACTAAAGAAATTTTATGGTATACATCACTGATGTTAGAAAAAAAATCACTATTTAAATGCTTTTTAAAAGCTCAAATGGGATGAAGCTTGGGTAGAAACTAGCAAAATTTAGTTTTTTATCATCTTTCTTTCTAAAGAAAATATATCCATGTCCACACTAATGACCTAATGTACAATTGACTTCTGATCATTTACCTTGTTTCTTCTAGTGAACACAACTTTGTGTATAGGCAGGGGAGGCAACTGAAAGCTCACGGGGTTTGTGAAACTGGAAACAAGAACGGACTACATAGACATGGTGTGAAACTCCCTTCCCTGGAGTTTTTAAAAATAGACACCCATCTGTTAAGAATAATTTAATAAAATTCTGCCAAGGTACAAAATATATTCCCCAAGTTTTCAATTCTCTGTACAATTTATGACAAAGAAAAAGAAAAGATATAGATGCCTTTGATAAACATTTCAATTAGAACAAACAACACTATATATATATATATTTAATTTATTACCTCAAAATAAACAGTTGTTGTAAAATGTTTTTAAGTAGATGTTTACAGACAATATATATTTTCTTGTAGTTTAATTCAGTCTATGATAGATTGGTTATCTCTGGCTTGACTAAGGAAGGTGGTATCCTTAGACTTCCTCCAGCCCTAAAACTTGGCATTAGGGGCTTTAAATATGGTTTGTGAGATCAGGGACATCAAATGTGTTCTATGGAATGGAACAAACTGGTTAGTGAGAGTTGTTTCAGACAGCAGCTCTAAAAGTGGCTCTGGTGAGGACATTTCCCTTAGTGCTTTGTTGCCACCAAAACTGCTGTGCACTCTCAAAGCTCTATCCTTATTTCCCTCAATGGACACAAGATGGTTTGGGACTTATGGTGCTGTCTGGCTGTAGTCAGTGGAAGCACCATGGCTGGATGCTGGCTGACAATTATTCTCTAGGAGAAACATCAGAGCAGATTTATATCACCCTTCATGGGTGCTTGTGCACAATCCACATTTACATAAGTGTGTGTGTGTGTGTGTGTGTGTGTGTGCGCGCACACGCGACAATGGGCCATTGGGTAAAACTGGATTTTTGTCACAGAAAGCAATCTTAAAAGAAATATCCAAAACTTAACACATTATAAGCAGGGGAGGAAAAAATAAAGAATTTCCATCAACCTAGACAAATGACAAGCTTCAAATGAGGAGGAAGGCAGTGAAGCTCGGTCTCTCAAGGTGGTGAAGTAACTTGTTTCAGTTCAGGTTTTCATAACAGGAGGATATCCACCCTGGCTTAGCTGTGAGAGAATAAATACAAACAACATGCTTTGCCTCTCCTTCCTCATGGATCCAGAACTCTGTTCACTCTTCCCTACCGAGTTTTATTAGTGACCACGTCTATTTAATCACTGCTTTTATTATTGAATGGCTTATTGATCTTCATGCGACACAGATTACAACTTAATACCTAACAGTGGAGTGGCGTCTAACCGATTGTGAGTGAGAGAAGAGCGGAGGATGAGATGGATATGTGGATTTTAGGACGCTAACCTTATGAACACTTGCACATGTTCAGGAAAGCCCAATGGATAAAATTTATGTATTGCTAATGATTTTTATTGGCCCCCTGGCTCAGAGAAGTGGCATGCTGCCCAGGAATCTGAAGGAATCCTGTTTTTGGTTACTAGTCAGAATGCAAAGAGTAGTAAAATTCCAAGAAGCACAGTAAAAGTTGAAGGACATTTATTCAGGTGATTTCTCTTAATTTTTTCTCTTCATTTTGAAGTTATGCATTGTTTCATCAGGTAAACTGGATGGGGATCATTTTCACAAATCTTGGAGAGAACAGCACAAAACCATCCGTGTGTATATTTGTTTATGTTAATTGTTTGCACAATGTCATGAAATGGCTGATAAGAGCCACAGTTTTCTTTTTCCCTACTTCATAATTGGTGTTCTTTATTTCTGACAGAGTTCTAGGCAATGTACTTTGTTTATATTAAAAGCAGATATTTGGATAATCTACAAGTTTTATACAATGATTTTCCTCTATGCAAAGTAGAAATAAATTTCCTCTAAAACTGCATGCGTCTAACCATTAGAAAGATGACTTGGTCATAAACAACATGGGAGCTTTCATTTTTTTCTCATTGATCTGAATCTGTTGTTACTAATTAGAATATAGATTTGGAACTATATCAGTATTGCACAAGTATTTTTATTTTTATTTTATTTATTTATTTATTTATTTATTTATTTATTGGTTTTTCGAGACAGGGTTTCTCTGTAGCTTTGGTGCCTATCCCAGAACTAGCTCTTGTAGACCAGGCTGGCCTCGAACTCCCAGAGATCCACCTGCCTCTGCCTCCCGAGTGCTGGGATTAAAGGCGTGCGCCACCACTGCCCGGCATATTTTTTTTTATTTTTATTTTTTATTTTTATTTTTTGGTTTTTCGAGACAGGGTTTCTCTGTGGCTTTGGAGCCTGTCCTGGAACTAGCTCTTGTAGACCAGGCTGGTCTCGAACTCACAGAGATCCGCCTGCCTCTGCCTCCTGAGTGCTGGGATTAAAGGCGTGCGCCACCATCGCCCGGCTGCACAAGTATTTTTAGAAGATTCATTGAGGACAGGAAAGATAGGTTAGTGGATAAAGTGCTTGCTGGTCAAACACAGGGACCTGATTCCCATATTTAGCACCCACGTGAAAGGTGACTACATTTGCCTATGTCTTCCAGGAATGTCAGAAACTGCATCCATAGAGGTTCACTCAAGACTCCATGAACATGTGCTGTACAAGGACAACACCAATGACATACATGTTCTTGTGAAGGGGTAAACTCATAAGAGGTCATTCTTTTTATGTTTAGGAGAACAGTAAGTAACTAAATGAGACACCCCATATTGACATCTGGCCTCCAAATGCACAGACTCACAGATTCCCTCACATTCATATGCACAAACTCCCAAATAAAAATATAGAGAATAAGACATTTGTTTGCTATTATTAGTACAGGAAGTAATATCAACATGAAGGAAATAAAAAAATTAATGTGGAGAGTCAGGAATTATTGCACTATTGAAAAGCTCAGGAGTAAGGACAGGTATCATGATCAAGCTCTATTAAGATGGAACACTGTCATATCAAGGTTCACACCAGTCATGATAAAAAAAAAATGTCTGACATGCCTCAGCATTTAGTGAGTCACTATAAATCTCTACAGACTACACAAAATAAGGTCAATACCTTAATAACCCATCAACAACTCCTTTGTGCAATAAATCCTCCTTTTATGTAGTCACTCTGAACTATTCCTCATTGTGTCTGTACTTCGTACACGTCCCCATCAACGGCATACCAGAGGTCAGATCTAAATCCTACAAACTTGCACTATGAGTTCACTACTTGCAGCCAGTGTTATTAAGTTCTTCTATGAATTGTTGGATGAAACCAGCAATTGTTTCAGTACAATAATAAACCTCGGCCTCGGAAACAAACAAATGAGAATCCTAAATACTTCTTTGGAGGAAATATTCATAACTCTTATAAAATTGGACTGTACATGCCAAAGTGGCAAGGAAATGGAAGAGCGCAAGAACCCAGGAGAGTGTTGTTTGACACACGATAATGAATCCTCTCCTTAAGCAAGTAGGAATGAAATTCATGGATATAAAAGCTAGTATTCCAAAGATAAAGCATGCAAAATAAAGATGATAAAGCAGCAAACATGATAATCGTAAATTCCTAGGATTCAGTTGAATCTGCAGAAAATTAATAAGCACAGCTATTATCAAAAATGCCGAGAGTCAGCAGAGAGCCAGCAGGCAGGTTCTATGCAGGATCTGTGGGGGTGGAGAACTTATCTGGTGGTGACAGAGGCAGACAAGATTGTACTCGTAAGCTGAAAGCACTGACCTTGAAAGAGATACTTATAAATGACCCCTTAAAAAGGCCCTGCAAAGCCCCAAGTTTAAAGAACTGTGAGGAAAAACTCACATAACCACACTGAAAGGCCTGAAAATATAGAGAAAAGAAAATGGAGCACTCTGAGAACGGAGAGTAAGTGTAGACAAGTGTTCTTGGTATGGGAAACATTTGAAAAAAAGGAAACTGGGAAGGGAGAAGGAATACAGAGAAAGCACACCATCTGAAAAGGTCATGTCCCAATTGACTCGCAATAAGGAAAAAAAAATGTTTCTGCACGTGGACACATTGCAAGTTCATCACAGATTGACAAGTTTATCAAATACCCTCAGGGTAGGATGCGTCCCAGACCTCCACTCAACAGCTGCAACATCCATAGTCACTGGGAAGGATTGTTTCATCTTTAGCTAGACAGATCATACCTGTCCTCTACAGAACAATGCAAAAATCACATTTACTAACATCAATCCCATGCAAATTGCAAATGTTTGCTAATTATTCCTTTGAATATATTTACTTTCATTATAATTGTATTAACTTATTTCCCTATGGAAAAGTCAATAATATGCTTCCTAGGGCTATTCTATTCAAATACCAGATGCCAGATTACTTTAAGCAGATTAAATCGACTCGATTCATGGTCCTGGAGTAGATGTTCAAAGCCAAATGGTGGGCAACATTGGTTCCTGCTGTGGATTGTGAGGATGAACCTGGAACATGGCCACTTTGAGATTCTGGAACTTGCTGACAATCTTCCACATCACTTAGTGTATGAAGATCTGCTTTACTTATCAGAGGATGATTGATGCTTATATTCAAAATTTCCACTTTAAAAAAAATGGGCTGCTCTGATTAGTTTTAAAAGTTAACTCAACATAACATCGAATCACCTTGGAAGCTAGTTTTAATGCAAAATTATTTTGATCAAGTTAGCATTTAAATATGTCTTTGGGGAATTGTCTTAATTGTTCATTGATGTAGGAAGACCCAGCCCTTTGTGGGCACCACCATTCCCTAGGGAAGGGGTCTATATGAGGGGAGAAAGCTACTAGAGAAAAAGCAAATAGGCAAGCAGGGACTTCTGCATTTTGATGATGACCTGCCTCAAGTGCCTTTCTTGACTTTCCATAGGTCACCGACTATAATTTGGAATTATAGACCCCATTCTCCACTAGTGTTTGTTGCCAAGTTATTTTCCCACAGACCTAAGGTGACTCCAGAACACCAGCTATCCTAGAATAGCAGTCTACTTCATGAATGCCTTTTAACTGAGAAAATTCCATTCCTAATATTTGTTCCTGTGACACTGTAGTAGACTATCAGCAAGTATAGTTTGAAGTGTGATAATATTACAGGATGGACAAAGTAGATTCCACAAAATATCCATGTCAATTTAATTTTTTACTTGCTGAACTAGAAACACTTCTATGTGTGCAACACTGCATTACTGTGTTTGTGAACTACTGTGTAATTGTCATGTCATTTCTCCTGAAGTACATGTTCTCAGAAGAAGTCGTTTCTGATTCTTTATAGATGATATGTGCACAATAAAGAGAAAAACACTGTCTACTCTAAGTACTTAATTTCAATAGCTTATTAAATAAATAACAACTTAGTGTTTATTGGTATTTAGTGACACCATTGAGTGCTTTTTTAAATATTAGCAATAAGTTCTATCTCTTTAATTCAAAATTGCATTACTACATTTTTAGATTTTTATGAGCACAATTCATATCTCAGCTATGTGTCTAAATTTAGATATAGTCTACAAAAATATTTACAAATTTATGAATATTAATATTTACACAGAACTTATGGAAGTCCAATATTTGTAAAGTAGCTAATGCAACATCTGAAAGTTTGGGGATGCATTTGAGTGGTTTTAAGGAATCATCATTAAAAACTTAGGGACACATGCAGATAAAATTGCCTTTGACTGTTTGCCAGATGACTCAATAGAGTAATATACACATGAATCAACCAATATGTGCCAAACTACTGTTAACATTTATGCAGCTGTAAGGAAAAAATTCTTTCATCTCTTCTGTCTGTGAAAAATCATCCTTGCAAAATGAAAGAGATGCAGAAAAAAAATCCCTGCAAGAATATGAATCAGTCATGGTATGGCCTCATGACCTGAAATATTTGACACCAATTCTCTTAATGAGCACAATGCTTTAAAACAATGTTAGATGCTCAAAGATGGCACCCTATCTGTGCTCTGAGACCTGCAAGCCTTTGATCTTGTATGAACAACAACTTTCACATCTGGGCCACAACTTGGTAGTCTCATTTTCTACTTTATTTTCCTCCATTTATATGTGTCTTTTCTTTTAAATCTGTAAACACATTATAATCTTACTTTCATTTATTTGAGGCATAGTCATGCTGTCTATACCTTGATGTTCTGTTTCTTGCTGTGTAGCCTAAGCTGACACCAAATTCATGGCAATCTTCCTGCACCAAACCCCTGACTGCTGAGATCATCACTGTGTAGTACAATAGTTGATTTTGAATATAGTTTTCTGAGTGATGATAAGAAAATTGTTATTGTCTTCTCCTTTCATTAAATATTGCAAACAAATATTGGGTTGTAAATGACAACATATTAAATTTGAAATAAGTAAATCAATGAAAAGAAATATGTTATATACATACGTACTATACAAGAGAATCTTGGAAAAATATGTTTATTAGATGACTCAATTACTTTGAGGAATATAGTAGTCTTGTCTCACAGATATTCAAAGTCTTAATAATCTTCTAAGGGCCACTAGGTTCTCGATCTACTATTTTTCTTTGATGCTAGGTAGCAGATCATAGTTTCTTTTTTTTTATTTATTTTATTATTTTTAATTAAAATTTCCTCCTCCTCCCCGTTTCCCATTTACCTCCCCCTCCTCCCATGAATTTCCCCCTCCCCCCACTCCCCTCCCCCTCTGCCCACTCCTCTTCCCCTCTCCCCACTCCCTTCCCCCTTCCTCTCCATATTGATGAGCAATCCAATTTCCCTGCCCTGCGGGAAGTCCAAGGTCCTCCCACTTCTATCTAGGACAGGAAGGTGAGCATCCAAACAGGCTAGGCTCCCACAAAGCCAGTTCATGTATTAGGATGGAAACCTAGTGCCATTGTCCTTGGCTTCTCACCAGCCTTCATTGTCCGCCATGTTCAGAAAGTCTGGTTTCATCCCATGCTTATTCAGTCCCAGTCCAGCTGGTCTTAGTGAGCTCCCAATAGATCAATTCCACTGTCACAGTGGGTGGGCGCACTCCTCGTGATCCTGACTTCCTTGCTCATGTTCTCCCTCCTTCTGCTCCTCATTTGGACCTTAAGAGCTCAGACCGTTGCTCCAAATTGAGTCTCTGTCTCTATCTCGATCCATCGCCAGATCATAGTTTCTATGAGGAGCAGGGTTTGACAGTAGCTGGCTTGTCTGTAGTCACAATTCAGATACCAATGTTGAACACACTCATATATGGGTCTCGTAGAATCTTAACATGGCTAAAACGAAGTGGGGGCAAATAAGAGTGATATTTGCCAAGTGTGGGAGAGTAATAAAATAGAGTCAAGGCACTGGGCAGGTGAGCATAAATTATAGTGTGTTCTCTCTCTGTTAATTTGACACAAGGTTCTCTTCATTGATTTGAATTAGGCTGCTCTCTCTTTTTTTTAGGATTTGCCATTATTATTATTATTAGTAGTAGTAGTAGTATTTTATTTACTATGATTTTTTGTGGAATGGGTGTGTGTGTGTGTGTGCATGTGTGTGTGTGTTTAAAAGCAGGTGTTCATGGAAGAGAAAGTGAAGCTTCAAATCCCTTGGAACTGGAGTCATAGGTGTTTGTGAATCACCCAATTTTGGTGCTGGAATGCAGACTCTATGTCTCTGATAGAACAGCAAGTACTCAGCTTGGATCCATATCTCCAGGCAAATCTCATTGTTTGTATTCAGGAAAACTAGATTCATGCACAGGAGGAAAACTAAGTAATTTCTTCCTTAGAATTGAATGAAAGAATTGAAGAACACATGAGCAAGGGTTGTATTGTTGTTTTTGGTTTATCTAAATAAAATATGACCTTTTGTATAATAAAGGTAAGTAAAAATATACTATCAGACAATGCATAATTACATACAAATTTATATAAACACACATAAGGAATGCAGATACATGCACCTATAATACACATAATTCCATATTGTGTATCTGTGTACTACAAACCAAGAATTATTTTTCATTTTATTCAGGAAAATGTTTGAAAACATGCAGAATGTCATGCTGCCTGGCTCTCAATCACCATCATCTTCTCTGGAAACTGTAGGAACTGTGATCTTCTGTACTCACTGAAAATATTCTACAACAGTGTCTTGCACCAAGGGACAGAATAACATTCTAAAGCTTACCTGAAATGTAAATCCCCATGAAAAAATATTAATAAAATTAATATACACAAAAGTATCAATGCTCTTTTGTGTCGTAAAAAGTTGCTCACTTTCTGTGTGGCTGCAGGTTTAAAGCCAGGAAAATCTTTGAACACATGAAATGATCTGCAGGAAATTACATCAAGGATGTCACAGTAGTTGCAAAAATAAAAAAGGCAGTATAAACCCCTGTTACAACATTTTGAAAATATTATTTAATTTAGTTTATGCCTATGAGTGTTTTATTTGCATTTATGTGTAAGATCTATTATTTAGTGCCTTGTGCCCTAGATGTCAGAAAACTGCATCAAATCTCATGAAATTGGAAGTAAAGATGTTATAACCCGCCATGTGGGTGCTAGAAACTGAACTTGGTTCCTTTGCAAAAGCAACAAAAACTTGTAATCACTGAGCGATCTGTCTGGTCTGAGAACTCTGTTTTAGACAGAGAAGTTCCACTTAAGACTTGGTACATTATTTTAGCCTCGTGTGTTGACAACGTCAAAGAGGAACAGGGAGATAAGAGGCCAGTGATTTCAAGCACAGGCTACACCTTTCCCTGCCTGTGTTCAGCATGATAAAGAGCTGCATTCTTAGTATTGTAATCTCGAATTGTATACTTTCCATCTTGCACCTACCACATGAATTAACCTGAAAATGGCGCCAATGCTACAATTAGTGGGTGGGAATAGATTCTCTTATTTCTGTAACAATTAATGAAGCAAATTCTATAAGAAATTTAGATTGCACCATTGCACATATATATTAAAGCTATAATTACACTTCTCACAAGAAGTATGATTTACTCTGAAAGACTGTGCCAAAATTTCTATAGTCTGGATGTGAACCAAGAATCTGGTATATTCCTACAGGGTAATACTCACCTTATAAAATAAAATTTATGTATTTACTTAATTATGCCATAGGATGCCCTTCAAATTCATGGCCAAAGTTCAATTCAACTAAATTTCTTTGTGATGAGTGTACCTCTCAAACCAAATGAAATAATTAACTGATTTTCCAATTATAAATGAATCAGAAATCGATTAAACAAGCATTGACCTCATGCCATAGAACATTAAGAAAGCAGTTGCAATAAAGCATCTCTGGACTTAATCAATATGTGCCCTCACATATTACATGGAGAAGAAAGCATTAAGGCCCAGCTTAATCAATATTGTGAAATGCACTTTTTTCTGAGTGAAATGACTGGCTATTTGAATTGTTGCACATTCAGAGCTAATGCCTGAGGTTATGTACAAAGAAAGTGTCAAAAATCTGACAATATTTCCTTGTTTTGACAATTTCAGTAATAAAGAGTGATTATGTCATGCTGGACTGGTGATCAAAGAACTATTCAAGGACACAAATATTCTATTGTAAGAACAGATAAAATAGCAGGCTTATATTGTTTATATGTACTTATACAGTCATGTATCACATCTATGCCTTGTTTAATAAAAATCACAAAACAAGTCATTGCTGTATTTGTGATTCTTTGTGCATCTCTTTCTTCCAGTTTTAAATGCTATGTTTTTTATAGATCGTTGTCAGGAGTTTTCATAGTTCTGTAGACCCTACAGCACTGACTACTACGGCAACAGCCATATCCAAACCATTATACCGCTCTATGATGTAATCCCATTTTCCAGAAAATTTCCAACTACGCACAAAATATTCTCAAAACTTTCTCTCAAGCTGATTTGCTTTTTCATGGAGATAAACTTGCTACTTCAGGGATCTATTATCTTCATTCATAATAATGAAAGGAAAAATAAATGTGCCACCAGAATATTAGATACATTAATTTTCACCCAATTCAATTTCCTAGGGAATGTTCTCCTCAATTGAACTCAAGTATCAGTGGGCAGCAGGTGCACCTGCCTTCTGGAGAAGGGTTTCTAGCTTCTGTCAGAAAAGAAGCAAGCACTACTGGACCCCTATAAATACAGAAAATAAGATCTGAAAGAAAACCTCCACTTTCCCCCATCCTCATCCCTCTCCATCTCCAGGCTTTTCCCTCCTCCTCCATGTATACCTTTGCTGCTCTTCTCCTAAGCAAGGAGAATGGATTCAGTCATTACTTATTTTCTTTGGTTGTTTAACAGGACACAGCAATGGGGAGTGAAAGTTTACTTTTGTTACAGGTATACATCTAAGGAAGGTGAATTCAGAGATAGTTCATTGTGCCAGAAAATGAACATGGAAGATAAGTAATCTGTGAAAAGAATCTAGACACTTAAAGAAAAAGAATGTACTAATAAAGCCAAAAACATTTTTTTAAAAATATCTTTAGAAACAATCAGTGACTCCGAAATGTCATTGCACATTGAAAATGTAGAGATTAACCCCTGAGTTATTACCAAACATTCTTTACTCTTTAGGGTATTCCTATACTGTATGACTATCATCCAATGCATTGGGTATGAAATGAACTAGCCATAGCAGTTTGACAATATGCAAAGAAAATATATCCAGCGTTGGAAGAAGAATTTATTTTAGAATTACCTGCGTAAAAAGAGTCTAATTTGGTGCTAGGTGCATCAGAAAACTACAGGCCAAAGTTTACTATACTGAATTGTTGAAAAACATTTAAGCAAAATTATGAGACTTTTTACGTGGAGCAATAATCATGTGAAAGTTTTGCCCAAGAAGATCAGAGATTTTTATAAGCTCGTATAAATCATTGAGATTACGGCTTCACGCAGCTTTAAAAAACTGTTTCTAACAGCAATTGTCACACACTATAATAGCTTGCCAGGATATAGTTTAAATTAATAGAAATTTATTATATGGAATATTATATATATACATTAATAAGAGTATTGGAATTTGTATAAATATACAGACATGGATTTTTCTGAAAACATTTCTGTGGCTGTATATTTGAGGGTCTGAGGTGGTCTTGTTTTAACATGTTCATGTCAACAATTTCTGTCCAAGTTGTTATAAGTTGTTATGTGTGAATCACCACTAATATGAAACAAACCATTTTAAAATCCCCACTTAATATTTTAATATTTTCTGTGTGTGTGTGTGTGTTTTGTGTGTATGTGTGTTAGAGAGAGACAGAGAGAGAATGAGAAAGTGAGAAAGCTAATTCTACAGTAAGTTCTAAAATAAACAAACTCTTCATGATATGTGTATTAATTCTCTAGGCATTGTTTTATAAGGAGAACAGGTTGAAATGTTCTTGGAATCTAGACTAAATTCTACCTGGAAGCATGATAAAGGGTAGCTAATAGTACTTTGTCCATTTATTTAATACAATCACACTCAGAGATATTGATCCAGTTATTTGATTTCAGATCTGTATCTATGCACACACACATATATAGATAAATGAATATTAAAATTTATGTTCCACTACTTAATTCAGATTTTCTAGAAGAATATGTTATCACCCGTATCTATTTAGCTATCATTTAAAACCCTGTATTCCAGAGAGTTTGAATAATTTCCCAAGGCTACACATTTTTTAAAAAAAATATGTGCACACGTGAAAAGTGACCATAGATCAAATTATGCTTAGATGGAAGAGCCGTTTCTTCAATTTGAAAAACTCTCCAGTATTCAGAGCTTGTTACTGTTATACATGTCTGTGTACATATGTATTCAAGATGAAAGCCTCTATCCTATCTCCATCCCCACACCTGAAGAATACAAAGCTGAGTAAAACATTGTATGTATTCAGCTACTAACAAAATCTTGCATAAATAACTATGATTATACAAAAAACATGCAAATAAATATATTCACCATTTATATAACTATGTAGATCATATAAATGAGTTTATAACAAGTCATCTGACTGTATACATATGAAATAATATATTGCAGAAACAATCTATATAGCTTACCTGTCCTATGTTTTATAAACACAGCTTATTCCTACTTGGCTTCAGACACACACATGAGTGCCAAAGCTGAGCTTATTTTTAAGACAACTCCCAACTCTAATAGAAGCAAGCCTAGGAATGAATAACATTTGACACTTTAAAGACAATTTTAATTAAACTGCCTTTTTCTCCTTCTTTTTTTTCTTTTTTTTTTCCAAGTGGAGAAAGGTGGAAGCTGTTCTATTTTGACATTTTCTCCTCTCCAGGGGCTGAGCACCAGGTTCCCTCAGCAAGTAAGTGGACAGACCATGGAGTGGGGACATCTCTGAATTTATTCAAAGGTAGCATGCTGAGGCCTTTAGACCGAGCCTGGAATCTACCCACATCAACACTGCAAATTTAACTGGAACACAGCCGAAGCATTTGGTTTACACATTGTCTGTGCCTGCTATTAGGAAGCCAACGACAGAGTCCATGGCCTACCAAGTCATAAATATTTACTCTTTGGACCTTTCCCGAAAACTCCTGCCAAGCTCTGGTGAGGTTGCTCCAACTGAAGCAGTAGTCTGTTAGAGCCTTTCTAAGCCAAAGGCTGGTCAGGCAGTGGGAACGGCGCAACAGAGTGCTATTCAACGGACAGCTTACGTGACTCAGCTCTCTGTGCCAAAACCAACTTGTTAAATTTTATTTATCGTGTACAGCATTTTACCAACAGAACACTTTAGAAAGTGCGTGTAAAACATTGTCCAAAGTTAAAGTGTCTTTCCTTAGCTCTTCAATTTTTAAATGACTTTAGACTTAGATGGGCCTCATTTTCAGCTTATTTTTCTACTGACTATTTGGCCTAGCAGGTCATGTATGTCACTATGCATACACACTGGGAGGCTTGAGGGGTTCAGTTCTGTGAGTAAAACCCAGCTCTTTCTACCCCTGTGATAGGAATATTGCATACCTGAGGAGGTAAATATCTGCATTCTAAATTCCAGCTACCAACAGATTGTGAGTAATGTGGTTCAGAAACAGAGAACGGTACTAGGAGCCAGTTGAAATAGACTGTCAGGCCCGCCAGCCCACAGCCCACATTATAGCAGGCACACATCCAGCACTGCCATTTGAGGAACAATGATCAACGTTCATTTCTTAACCCAAAATATATGGAAGGTATCAGCCATGTACTACTAAAGGAATATAGAGACTAATAAAGTATAGCGTCCTCTGAGCTGTAGTATGCTCAACAGGAGTCATGTGCTGTAGTCAATCACTGTCAGTATTTAAATGTGGTATAGTTTGGGGCATAATAAATGCTGTTAATATTCTTGAAATTGGGGGCCAGCCAAATGGGAATTTAAGTTCCAAATTCTATCTTGATTAATAATGGAAAAGGGCTTGAAATTGTGTGTATAATCAACTAGACCCGAACTACATGAAAGAATGAATCTTATTTAATTTTTACCAGAAAGCACATACTTTAGGCCTAGGAGATACATTGAAATATATCCAAGTTTTACTTCCTCTCACGTAAGGAAAATTGCCCGGTGTGGTTTTCTGTCATACTTCTTTTGTTGCTGCTGTTGTCATTTTGCTCGTGTGTTTCCAGATAAGGCTATAAAAACATGGTAGCGGCAAGCCTGGTTTTGTGAGCCGGAGTCTTGCTACAGCACAATTTATAATCTCACCTGATGGAAAGACCATTCAATCTCAAAGGGGTCAGACTTTTTTTAATGGCACCATCCATTTCTTGATGGGGATAAGAAGAGGTGCCAGACATGAACTTTTGGAGTGAGGACCCTTGTGGGAAATAAAAAGAAAAGAAAATTTCAGGATGATATCCTGCATTAAAGTTTGACATGGAACATATTTTGCTCTGGTCGTTTTCTAGCTGAGCCTTCAGCCTCTGAACACAACGCTAGGTGTGTACATTACACAAGTCCTCTCCTCTGGTCTGTGTCCTTTCCATGAACTAGGACTTTGGCTCCAAATTCCTTCTCTATATACACCCAAAAGCATGTTTGTTGGGGATACATAGCAATCTTCCTTTGAGAACATGCACACGGAGAAGCCATGGTTCACTGTCAATGAGATTTGATGTCACACTTAAAGTTCAAAGTGTTCAGCTGGACAGTGTTGGTGCACTCTGTTAATCCCAGCACTCAGGAGGCAGAGGTAGTCGGATCTTTCTGAGTTTGAGGCCAGCCTAGTCTATAAGAGCTAGTTCCAGGGCAGGCTCCAAAGCTACAGAGAAACCCTGTTTCGAAAAACAAAATAAAATCCAAAGTCTTCAACAGAGGTGTAACTTTTATTTCTTATCACATTCCTCTGAAAGGTTTTCTACCTCAACAAATGACTGCTTTTATTTTCCTGGCAGAGATATTGAGCCAACCTTACTTCTCTTCCCCATGAAACCTACAAGCAGCAAATCATGAGTAAATACTGTTGGTCTTGTTTAGATTAAAAAAAAAATAACAAATCTCAGCCTCAAAGGAGGATTATCCCCATCCTCTCTGAGGCATATCCCAAACAGGGGGCTTGCTAATTCCTCTGCAGCTCCATCCCACTCCAAGAAGTTAGACTCTGCTTATAGACATTTTTTAATCTGTGTGAGATTATCCATGTACATTCAGCTTTTGCCATTAAACAAAAAGCAAATGAAAGCAAAAACAAACAAAAACAATTAGACACACAGACACCCCCTACACACACACATGCACGCACACACACACACACACGAGCACACACACACAAACACACACACAATCGGGTAGGGGGTGGTACCAGGTGGGACTGCCAAGCTAACATGGACAAACAACTACTCTACACGTCTCCCCCTTATAAAACTGGAGCAATCCACAATATTGTCTCCCTTGTCTCCTGCTGTGTTTTATGGTCTTTGGTGCTTCTTGCCATCTACCAATTTGGGACTGAATATTAGCTTGCGTTATTTCTGCTGGATACATGAAGGCATCCAACAGTTTATAAGACAAAATGTCTTTGAGTGAAAAGCAGCCCAGAGGAGGGAGGGAGGAGAGCCCAAACTCTTTATTTTAGCATTCTTTTGAGGTTTCTTAGAACTGTTAGTACAGTTTTTCCTGAAGGTATCCTAAATAACCTTAAACCTACAATAATATAAAAACATAGCAAAAAAGTTTACTTATTATCTACATAATATGTAAACATAATAACTAAAAATGTTATGAATAGGTTTATCTCTGTGATCATTTCTCTTTTCTCAACTCATATTTAAAATTTATATAAAAATATTTACTAATTTCCCCCAAAAAAACTTGGGATAAAATGACAGATAAATTTAAGTATTTTCTTACTTTTATATTACCTTTCTTTTTAAAATTTACAAACAAAGTCCATAGAATTATTTTTATAAGTTCATTTTATTATGTTACACTTTTTTGGGTGCTTGCCTGATTGTATGACGGTATACTATGTGCTTGTCTTGTATCTAGGGAGGCAAGAATATGATGTTAGATTCTCTGGAACTGGAATTGCAGATTGTTCTGAAACTCTAAGTGAGTGCTGGGAATCGAAACCAGATCCTTTGGGGAAAAAAAAAATGTGCTCTTAACTCACGCACCCAGAGGAGGATTTTAAGGATGTAAATGTTTAGCAGTTTCTGGTGTCTTCCCTTGAGACAGGCTTTCATCAGATTTGAAGCCCACCGTGTTTTTAGTTAGGGTGCTCTCAGTAAGATCCTGGAACATCCCTGTCTGTGCACCAACCCCTTCCTGAACTGAGTTCTACTGTGCATGGTCACACATGAGGCATTTTACTTGTGCACTTGGGATCTGGGCTCAGGTTCTCGTATCTAGGCAAATCGTTTTACTCACTGAGCCCTTATTCTGACAAGCACACTCACATGTACACAGCTAGTGCATCTGTGAGACCAAAGTTAGCAGGCTTGGATAGAAATGGCTAATATTCAGATGTGCACCTTGTCATTATTCAAATCCTATTTCTAGAAATATTATTCCTAGTGGAATTTGAATAAAACTAAGGAGGAAAAAAAGCAAAGGAATGCTTTTCTATATTAAAATTTAAGCAATTCATAACACTAACTGAGTTGGTCTAAAAAATAAAGGAAGCATATGCTGGTATATTATTTATTTAAAGTTGATGTAATTCCTTTGAAATTTCAGTTGTGCCTGTGGTTCATTGCATATATAATATAGTAATATATTGCTGTATATAAATCGCTAAGGACATATGCTAACAGAATCTATGGCCTCAACATCCATCCTGCGTTTTCTGATCTCATCTGACCATGAAAGCTAATCTGGGTCTGATTTGGTTAGTTCTTGGAATCAAGACCTCCTGAGTATCAGATATTATAGGCATTATATGATCAAATTACATTATATACATTTATGAGGCCATCATAAATAAAGCCATTATTATGTATAATTAATAAATGTAATTAAAACTTTAAAAGGGGCTGGAGAAATGGCTCAGAAATTTAAAATGATCATTGCTTTTGCTGAAGTCTAGAAATTGATTCCTAGCACTTATAAGACAGTTCACACCCATCTGTAACTCCAGTTCCTAGATATCAAAAGTATTCTTCTGATCTCTGTGGGCATCAGACATTTATGTGGTGCATATACGTACATGTAGACAAAGCACAAAATGCAAAAAATACTAAAAGAAACCTATAAAGAACTTAAAAAAGAACTATGCTTCAGTGAGTGGCATGATGAGGGTCAGTAGTCGTTACTTCATCTGTCTTTTATAGAAACTCATAATTTTAGGGCACAATGGGTCTGAAATTAATTCTTTTCAATTACCTTTGTCTTTAGTTTCTTTAAAAAAAAATTCAACAGCAAATAACCCCAAAAGCTATTATAGGGGAAAAAAAGGAAAGCATGACCTATCAATTTTAAGACACAAGACTGCGACTTACAAAACAAAAAGAGAATGAAAACAAGTCCAATAAAGGACTTGTTAAAGGATGTTAAAAGGTTGAAAAGTGGAAACTTAGAAAAACAGTAGGGTTATAATTTATCCAGATTTGGTTTTTTTGTGAATCAATATGACTTTAATCCGGTAGGGAAAATGATATTATTCACAACAAAAATCGAGCGGAGGAGATGAGGCTCTGTGGAGTTACTGAAGATTTCCCCCAACTCTGTACAGAGGTGAGGTTTTTCTTGAAGCAATTGCACTGGAATTTCGACATATTAATTAATTGGCATATCTTAAATGTACTGGAACTTCAGCATATTAATTAATTGATATACCTCAAAGCAAATTCTAAATGCAAGGAGTCACAGAGTAAAGGACCTTCAGTAATGACTTACATTCCAATAAAACACAATGTTTGAAAGACGTGGTCATTTCTGGTCTCCGTGTACACCGGGGCACAAGTTTCAGCCTCAATTAATAGTGTATTAGAAGCAAACAAAAGAGCTGAAACTCAGCTTCAACAGCAAAGCCATTTCTTCAGGTGGAAAGCAGGCTTCAAAAGTTGGCTCACACACTCTGTCAGCCTGTGTGCGGCACCTAGTCTCACACTGATTGAACTCCAACCACTTCACTTCTCTAGAAACCCTCCACAATAATCAGATACTGGGAGATCACACTAGGGGAGGAAGGCTGAAATAAGATGAAACTTGAGGTAGGCGGCAATAATCCATCTTAATCATCACCTCTAACACCTGGCTGAAAATGTTGGAGAATGTGAACTGAAAGCTATTGGCAAGTCAAAATACATTTTTTCACCTGTTTAATTTTGATCTGAGACCTGAAATTTCTGACACTGAGTGCCTGCTGGTGTGTACAGCTGTCAGTTTAGACTCATCTTGCGTGTTACTGATAAGGTGTCTTTAAAATGTACTTTGAAATACATGGTGCAGTTAAGACTACTACATATTAAGAAGAGCATGGGGTTAGTAGAGTGTTCCCAATTTTGTTGCAAGAGCCCAAATTAAGGAACGACTGTGATATCTATCGACTGTGGACTCCCAGTCACAAAAGTGTTAGTCAGTTTCACAACAGTTGAGATCCAGACACTTGAATTCAGATTTTCAATTCATTCTATCAGGAAAATTTTGAAACAGTATAAAACTATGGAAGTTACTTCATCTGGTTTTTATAGCTTAACTCACATAAACTCATTGATACATTTAAGGAGTACAGAAGGAATGACAAAACACAAAATGATCTGTAATCACTAACACTTTGCCACATTTAACCAAAGTATCTTTCTCCTTTCAGGACAGCTGGCTGACTCCATCACCCTAATTTACAAACGCTTACTCAACTAAAGAACAGAGTGCCTGTCAGAGGCTGCAAGGTAGATGAACTTTGCCTTCCTCTCATTTGGATAAAGCAGATGGTGCCTTCCTTGTTTTGAAATAAAATAGCACTGGGCATTCTTTCTCTGCTCATTACAGTTTTGGAAACTCGTATACAATTGTGGTTTAGTTTAGGAATTTAGCGAGTAGTGCTGAAATCAGATTTGATTATGACAGGGTATGTTAGGATTGCTGTATTTAAGATGTGAAACTCATATCTAGAGATGATTATGCACAGTGGCAATGTATTACCGTGGACTTTATTAGCTCACGGTCGCTATGTACAATAAGTTTTATAAAAAGTTGAGTTTGCTCCTGCTGACATTGTTTCCACCTTGCAGTAATACGAGCTGTAGCAAATCACATTTAACAGTCTGTGGGACTCAGGAGCTCAGGCTTTTCATTCCCTTGGAAACACATTTGAAAAACTGGTGCAATTTACAAGGATCAGATGTCTGCATTCTAAGCAAGCTAAAAAAGTTAACCACTAATATTTATAAATCTCAGGTCCATTTGATTAAATGACTTGGCTTAAAGGGTTGACTTTTAGTTAGCACATGATTTCATCCTTAGTAATTTGATATTGAAAGGTAAGGGCTGATTAGAAAGCAAAAAGTAAATTGTGTGAGGGAGGGGCAAGATAGTTCTATCAATAAAGCATAATTTAGATACACTGATGTTGTTTAATTGTCTGAATCATAGAACTTTTGTCCTCCATTCCCTGTAATAAAGCTGTGCCTTGGCCATTCACACTGAGCCAATGTCATCTTAAAGAGAGGTGTGTGTTCTCAGGTTCGCCATTCTCACTGGTGTCAGCTTTGAGGGAATGTGGGTTAGCAGTGTCCAGCCACAGTGACATGATGGAAAGTCTCTTTAAACACATCGAAGTCACATATTGAGGTAATAGAGCCTGAAACAAAGGTGGTTTTAATAAAGAATGCTTTTTATATTCCACATATTTGTTTAGATTTATGCTCTGTAGCGTCCGATGACAACTCAGTAATGATTGCTCCAGACCTCTGTATTAATAAGATTTAATATAGTAAAGTTTCCAAAAATGTGTTTTTTGAAATATTATGAGTCAGGAAATACTCCTTTGTAGCTGAATCTCATCAACGAATTTTTATGAGTATGAATTCAAAGAATTATATATAGCTTCTAAGGAAAAAATGACCAGAAGCCAGCAAATTAGTTAACTGGTTCTTATGCATGACAGATACGTTTGCTAGAATGCAATGCATCTTCCATGAACCTTTTGATGTTCTCATTTTGGGAGTTAAGAGAATTCATTCTGTTTGCAGATGTATTGCATAAAAATTGCCAAAGGTCTTGAGACAAAATGTTAGCTCTTTAAAATGCACTACAGTTTTGTTCATTTCGAAGAGAGTACTCAGTATCCAAAGAGGATGAAAGCTGTATGTTCGGAATACAAAGAATTTTGTATATATTCAGTAACTTATTTCATAATGGAAATAAATGTTTATTTATTAATATCTTCTCAGGATATTTTCATCACATTGGCTCAATGTCAATGTAATTGTTTTGTAGCCAAAAAGGGAAATTAAGAATACACTTTTTAAAAAAGAGATAATTTGCGTAATTATTTAACTACTTAGAATATATCTAATACCTTATTTTTCAAAGATGAAATAGAAGTGAACAAAAACAAAAGTAAAATAGAAGTGACCTATGTTTTTTTTAAATAGTGGTTATTGAAATAATAACATTATGTAAATTCTTGAACTATATATAAAGTTGAAAATATTTTGATAGTTACTATATCTCTGTGATTGTTCAATTTCTTTAAAGTTACAGTGTTGATTTACACCAGCATTTTGACTCACTTTCTTTTTAGGTGTATATTTCAAATACATAATAACTAAAACTTAAATTCAACTCAAAACTATAGCCAACCAAATGCAGCCTCCTCTTTGTTACTATGAAGAACAACATATCAAAATAATTACATTGCATCAGGAAACTCTTTGAAGTTCAATTGCTGGGAAATCACATTATATTGTTTCTTTATAATCTAAATATTTTATCTTTTGTTTTCTTTAATATGTAGTGCTGTGTGCGTGTGTTTTCAAATACTATTCTGATACTATATTCAAGAAGATTGAATATAGATAGCTACGGCACCCGCATAATCAGTTCTTCAATATTATACAGCTATTAGTAAATTATTTAAACTCCTTTTCTAAATTTTTACAAATTTGATTGAGTTGTCAATATTGACAGAGTTCAAAACGAAATCATTTATCAGCAATACTCCAACACACAAATGAGATCATTAAAAATGAGTGAAAACATATGTTATCAAGCATTTATAATGGATCATGAAAGTGAGTATTTTAATTAGCCTATTCTGTTGACTACAAAATCCCAGGACTTCTAGGCAATATTATTCTGTAGAAACATTAACAAAAAAATAAACATTTTCCCAAAAACTAAATCTGGAAATATCAGCATGATATCATACTGAAAATTTTGTTGGGTAGCATATCGTTTTTTTAACCTTTTGAGTTTCTTTGATTTATACAGGTATTTGGGAGGTTTTCTGGATTTATGAATGTCAGCTTAAAAGGGAAGTGTACATGGAGACGTATTGTGCTTTGCCAAGGGAAGTGCTGCATACAGCATCAAGTGCTAATATAATTTCCAAACCAGAGTTCCCAGGAAAGGCTCAGAAAAGCTGTTTTCTAATTGATGTCCTACAATGTTATGAGCAGAATTTTCCAACTGGAAAATGTCATTTATGGCTGATAGTCTGCCAAATGGCCTGGCTGCTGTTGACCACCCACTTAAGAAGCAGAAGTCTGAGAATTATTAGCTATGGATTGATCGTTTGCCTAGGGAACACTGAACGTAACATTGTGGTCTTACATCCTTCAATCATCTGCTCGTGAATGCAGATGGGGATGGGGTTTAGTGACACCCAGTATTTTTCTAGCTACTTTCTCTTAAACTATCCTCTTCATCATCTTCTTGTAGCATTTCTACTAAATTCTAGTCTGATCTTATCCCTTTACAATCCAGCATAATGCATTTTCACACAAGTCTTAAGCACCTATTTTATTTTATTTTATTTTATTTTATTTGGTTTTTCGAGACAGGGTTTCTCTGTGGTTTTGGAGCCTGTCCTGGAACTAGCTCTTGTAGACCAGGCTGGTCTCGAACTCACAGAGATCCGCCTGCCTCTACCTCCCGAGTGCTGGGATTAAAGGCGTGCGCCACCACCACCTGGCCCTTAAGCACCTATTTTAAAGTTTTATTCTGTCACACACTTTCTAAGAAAGTATAGCTAGTATATCTTTGCATGTTTCTCTTCCCATACAAAAACAAAACACAAATACATGAGCACACAGGTTCATGTAAGAGGAAAGACAGAGACAAAAACAAACAGAGAGGTTTGAACAACCTAGCTCTGAGGAAAAACAAAATACATTGTAAGGAAAACTTTTGTCTCTTATTGTTCAGTCAGAGTTGAGAAAGCAGATACCTCAAATGCCCATGCCTCTAGCAAGAAGGGAAAGGGGATTTGTGGTTTGTTGGTGGTAAGAGTATTATAAAAGAATTGAAAAGGAATGGCTGTGAACAAAATGCATTTCACAAACACACACATACACACATATCAATGTATCTGTGTGTGTGTGTGTGTGTGTATTTATATATGTATGGCTGTAATTTGTGGGAGATTTGTTAGTATTGTTGATTCAAGATGGGCAATGGTGTTAGACTTTGATTCAGAGGGTGAAGTCCACTTTTACCTACCCAGAATAAACCATAGAGTTTTCTAGCAAACTCAGAGGTATATGAAGAGACACAGAGAGGAATAAGGACTCCAGAGAGTTCAGAAGGACTTACGGACCTTTTTTACATAGGACGGTGAAAAGTAGGGCATTGAACATTTTCTTCTTTCTCCAACACTCTGTGGATCTATATAAGGTTTTACCCTAATATCTGACTCCTGAGCTTTATTTATTAATAAAACAATAAGGAAGCCACTAAATATACATACATGTACATCCAAGTACCCATAATAAGAAACTGTCAAAAATATGACTCTGGTGTAAAACACTTAGTACACAGTAAAAACTAATGCAGTGGATAGGGAGATAAAATATCAGGGAGAAAGAATGTAAAGTAAGGTGTACACAAGATGAAAAAGAATACAATAGACTGAAACAATAGTGAACAGAATCTGAGGATTGCTAAGAATAAAGAGGTTAACACCCATGCCATTGTATTCTACACAGAATATAAAGTAGAAGTTGATGAATATATCTAGAAATAATTAATAAAAAGGATCCTGTATGTTTTTATTGACTGCTCTTTTTTAAGCACTAAAATGAGTTCCTAAGATAAACTCATCTGAGAGAGAGAAGCAGGAGGAAGAAAGAGTGATGAGCACACAATTTAGATTCTGGACAGCGAGGAGAAGACTGTGAGCCTTGTAAGCAGTGAGAACAGGAGAACATGTTTGTGAGGAAGCAACTCACATATCATGGAGTTTCTTCTTCAGTGAAAAAGGATAATGAAAGGAAATGATATATTTACTCACTGCAAGGAACAGAATTGTGAACACAGCCTCTCAAACTTAGAAAATTAAAATGTATGAATGAATGAAAAATCAAAGTATTCTCACATGAAAGCTAGGAAAAACTTTTAAAATATAGCTGAAGAATCATTTTGAACATAAAAGTAGAAGTTTGAAAAATCCAGAACGATGAGGAAAATAAAAATAATCAGTATTCTCTTAAGTCATTGATTTTCTAAATCAAATATTATTACTAAGGAAAAAATTATAGTAGTGTAGGTTGTGTCTTACATTTAGGTTGAAATGGTACATAAGGTATCACATTATAGACCTCTCGAGTAATATTACTTGAAGGTTATTGTCTGTCATCTAGTTTATTTGTAATGTGCAGATATTAGGAGACTATAAAAGATATGTGGTGAAATCTGTTTAAGCAAAAGTGTCAAAAATCCAATGCATTCTAATCAATGCTCAAATAACCTACAGACTAGAATGTTTGAAAGTAATGTGATCTCAGTGTTTTACAATGTCATTACCAACCATCAAGAAGCTGTTTGTTTTTTTTGTTTGTTTGTTTTTTACAACAATCTATGTTTCCAAAACATGAACTTGGTATAGTAGGTATTTTTCAGTAGACACTTCATGGAAACTCTTCTCCTTGGGATAATGACCTTGAAGGGGGTTGTAGGGACCTATTCTTTTTTCCCTCTCCTTTTCCCACACAGCAATTAGGGCAAGGGTTGAGTTTGACTATGAGCTGTCTGCTGGCAGTACCCTCACTGCTATACCACATGAGACCAATATAACAGGCCACAAAAATTCTGAAAATTTGAGGCAATGCAAATTTTTGCTCTTTGCAATTTTAATTACTTTATCATTTGTTGTCATTTACTGTTGTCTTACAAAGGAACCATAAGGATTAACATGAATCTTTTCCCTCCAATTCACTACTATTTATTTTTTGTTAGCTTATATAAAACCTCTCAATTTGGGTGTATGTCTCCATTTGTATATAACATTGACTAGTCCAAAAACACCAGACCTGTACTCTCAATTATGTCCTGCCTGTAAGCATCTACTAAATTGTACTTTTATTTGTTATCATTTCCAATGACTTTAGAAACTTCTTATTTGTACTTGTTCTTTGAATCAGAAATATATTTTATCAAAACACTGGAATTATTTGAACACATATTAATAAAATCAGAAATTAGATATTTCCTATGTATATTGTAAATCTTGCTTTGTCTTACTGTTACTAAGAAATGATACATCTAGAAATCCAGTAGCCACAGCGTCATTCAAACATGGGTATCAAGTTATATGAATATGAAGTATATGGAGGCTAGATTCTATTTTCTTTAAAGTGTTGACCCCAGGTAGTTAAAAAACACAAAATTGTTATTTTAGATTTTTTTTTACCTTAATGAAAATTTAAAGTCCAGGTTATTAAGTTTCCAGTTTTGCATTGTAGGTTAGAGTTTAGCAGGGCAGTAGAAACAAACTCAGCTATAGAAGCATTGTTTGATATCCACCCTGATATCTGTTAGAAATTTTAACAATGATCACAAAAGTAATTGGATAAATATAGGTTCGTTCTTTGGGACCAAAAGGTTTAATACATGGAGACACTAGAACTGTGTTTAACATTGAAAGTGTCCCACAAGGTCAGGCAGCTCAGGTAGTGAATAGAAAAAGATGAATACTATAACAGAAAATGGTTAGGCATAAGCAGGTGTCCTTTTACAAGAATTTTTAAATTTCTGCTTGCCCTTTAACCAGCTCATTTCTCTTGAAACCTAGAGAGCCACCCATAAGAGCACAGAGAACACACGAATTATTTCCAAACATGGCATCCAAAGTAGAATTATAACTGTGCTACAAACTCTGAACCAGAGTCAAAGATGTTCACATAGGGATTCAGACATTTGCCCAGACATGGAGATGTTCTCAGTTACCTCATAAAGGACTGAGCAAATGCTGACAGCGAAAGAATGTTGACTACAATGACCAGTTTAGGTAGAAAACAAGTTAATACAGCATGACGAAACATTACTTCATTGTTCATCTTTCCCACCAGAGTCATAGCTAAAATAAATGCAAAACATAGGCTTAACCTGTGTTGTGCCTTCTGTGTGACAATTACTAAACCATGAAAATCATCTTCCATTTGGGAAATTAGTTCTCTCTCTCTCTCTCTCTCTCTCTCTCTCTCTCTCTCCCTCCCTCCCTCCCTCCCTCCCTCCCTCCCTCCTCACTCTCCTAGTCAGTGACATTGGTGCAGCCATTTTTTTCTGTTACTTTTTTTCTGATACTGTCACAATATTTTGTATTTAGTCTAAAAAAAGTTCCATATAAACAAAATATTGGTGATTCAATATTTAATTAGTTCTGTTGCTGTCATCAAAACTTCCATCAAAAGAGATTTAAGGAAGAAATAGTTTACTTTGTCTAATAGTTCTCTGTTCTAGTCCATTACTGTGAGTGAGTCACGGAATCAGGAATATGAGACATTCTGTCAAATCATCCACAATAAATACACTGAAGAAAGAATGCCCTTGTTCAGATCAAATTTTCCTTTGGGTTTGTGTAATTGATTGATGTCTGTTTCTTTTTGATTGTATTATTTTATTTCTTAACGCATGTTTTCATATTAGAGATTGAGAACCCAGTAAAATACTTGACGTTGCTAACTTGGTTTGATTAGTTAATAAGCTCTCTAATGTCCAAATTGGTAAACTGAAAAGTGAAATTTCAAATCATTTTAAGGAACACATGAGGAAGACTGGGCGTATGACAACAGAATCAGATTTTTAGTAAGCTGGTATGTTATAAACCAGACTTCTCTGAGATATCCATTACACAGGACAAACTAAATGTAGAGTAATGAGATAGAGTTTTAAACCTGGCTTCCTGCCCCAGTTAAATCATTACATGTGACATGGGCCTTTCAGTAGAGGGGAGGAGAAGGGACTCGGTACTCTACAGAGGCTATCTACCACAGTGCAAACCTAGCATTCCTCCTCAAGGAATAAGACTGGAATAACAGGAATTGGTTCTGAAAGAAAAATGATTGGTGCATGAACTGGATTGGGAATGGCAGCGAGGATCTGTAACAAAGCAACTGGAACTTCAAGTAAGAAGTATACACTCCCCAGAATTGATAGACCAGCTCCCACCCCTCTAGGCAGAGGATAGTGCTTACAAGAGTCAGGTGAGAGGACCATGGGGGAAAGCATGCCAAATAATACCACCTGTGTTTGCTCTTCTGGCTTTCCAATTAATTACAAAATCCTTCCTTCTGCTGAATTGGAAAGAGACATAAGTGAGCAGATGGAGAGCCTTGCGGGTCTCTGGGGTCTATATTCTTATCTCCAATGATAGGGTTTATTTGCTAATTGACAGTTACCAATTGAAGCCTCATTTTTGGAGAAGGAGGGAACCAATGCAAGTCCATCTTCATTGTTACTAGGGAGTGTAGAAATTTACGCCTTCAGAAATACATTCTACATTCTTGTTCTTTTAGGTTTTGACTTGAATATTTTCTCTGACAGAATCTTCACAAATAGTTATTATAACCGTAGCTCCTTACATTTAATTTATGATTTGTGGTAATTTATTCTGAGGCAGTCTTTCACTGCACAGGCTGGGCTCAAGCTCACAACATTCTGGTTTCAGCCTCACTGGCACTGCCTGGTTCAGTATATGACACTATAACTGTTTTTTTACATTCTCTCTCTCTCTCTCTCTCTCTCTCTCTCTCTCTCTCTCTCTCTCTCTCTCTGTGTGTGTGTGTGTGTGTGTGTGTGTTCTAAGCATATCTGCAGCTCCATGAGGACAGGAACTATGTTGTATTTTTATTATATGTAGAAGGAACTGAACCAATGCCTTTTGAAGAAATGAACTATTAAAACAAATACTATTATATAAGTAATGAATAGGCGTTCTGTAAAATTAATTGGCATGATATAGAATGTACACATGAATGTTCTACTTAAATATGGGGACTAGTGGACCAGTCATGAGATACTGAAAAGATTATCCATTCAAATGAACTTTAATCTAGTGTCCTATGGAGAAAACTAATGAACCAAGATGAAGAGGGAATTAGTGGAGGAAAAAGCAGATGCAATTTTATTTAAAAGTTCTGAGAAGCAGTTTACCAAGATTAAAATTTGGGTAGAGCTGGTGATTGTACATTTATGCATTGATTTGTGTGAAATACTTTGATCTGAGTATCACCGACTTGGTAGTCAATGATCGAGCTCATTGTAATTGTGGCACTGTACTTTCAATAATAATGGAAAATGGAGACCAGAATTAAGTTCTTGGTAAATAGTGAAATCATTGAAGAACACAAAAGGCAGCTTGACAGATATGCCTATTGATTCTCTTTTTTAAGAGCATACAAACTCTTTGTTTCAGCCTTCCTTCCAGATTCTGGGTCTCAGAGAGAGCAGGGGAGAGGGGACTGACAAACGGACAAATGGTTATAAGCAGAGAGACTCAGAGAAAGACAAAGACAGCGAGACCGTGACAGAGAAAGTTTATATGGGAAGGGGTCAGTGCATGTACAGTTCTGACATATTGAAGGAGGAAGGGCAGGAAGTAGGAATGACTAGAGACCCAGCCTGCAGCATAGCTTAGAGAGTGGAGAGTCTGAATCAGAACAATGGGGAGAGAAAGAACCTATGATGCCGGGCGATGGTGGCGCACGCCTTTAATCCCAGCACTCGGGAGGCAGAGGCAGGCGGATCTCTGTGAGTTCGAGACCAGCCTGGTCTACAGAGCTAGTTCCAGGACAGGCTCCAAAGCCACAGAGAAACCCTGTCTCGAAAAACCAAAAAAAAAAAAAAAGAAAGAACCTATGACCAGGACTGCCACACTCACCATTTGTGAGAAATGAAAGGCCAGTCCGGTTTCTGTGGTGCATCCAGGCTTGTCAGGCCTGCAAAAATATCATACAAAGGTTGCCTGGTGCTTAGTTCTGGATGCTGGGAAATCTGAGGTCAAAGTGTCTACACATTTGGTGTCTGAGTGGACCTGGGCTCAAAGACGGCAACTTCTTTGTGTGCATTTATTTTCTGGAAAAGGCAAGATTGGTTCCCTGAGAACTCTTTTAAAGAAATATTGACCCCACTATAAACTCTGAGATAACCATTACTTCCTAAAAGGCTCTACTTCTAAATTCTGAGAAGATCTGATTGCAACATATTTTAGGGGGCACAACTGTTCACACTACCTCCCGTAGTGGTCCTCTAAGTCATAATCATTGGAAGCTCCTGGTGTGACAAATCTATGCCTGTTGTTCTCCTTTGGCTACGACAGTGAATACAACTCTCCTCTTTCATGATGTAACACCTGGCTATCTGCAGGAATTTAATAAAATAGCATGTGTGCATATTTGCCTGTTTGTGTGGATGTACCTGTGCATACCTGTTTGTGTGGACATACCTGTGTGTGCATTTATGATTCATGTACACCTCAGAGTTCAACTTTCTGATGTTCTTCGGGAGCAATTTTTCTTGTTTTATAAAAAGGTTCTCTGTTATTATCTAAGACAGTGATGTTGATGCTAGACTTACTAGACAGAGAGCCTCAAGGAAAGTACCTAACCCCACATCCTTAGTCTTTGATTATAATTTTACCTAGTTCTTAGTAGCATTTCTGGGAATCCAACTCAGGTCCCTCTGCAAGCATTGCAACCTCTAAAAAAAAATACCAAACTAAACGGTTTGTACCCACAGACTATGGAGCATTGTGCATAAGAGGAGGGCATCAGTGTTTGTCTATACATTTGGATTATATTTACAACTTGCATTGGAAGGTATGGCAAACTGGTTGTGGCATGACATTAGGGTTCCATTCTGAGCACCATCTAAAAATTGCTACATCATATTTTCTTTATCTGTTTTTCTGTCGATTGACACCTGAGCCAATTCTATACCTTGGACATTGTGAACTACACTGAAGTAAACAAAGCATACAAGTACCTCTGTTCTTTGTTGAATCAGAGAATGAATGAAATAGAGATAAACATAAAAGTCAGGATCAGAAAGATAGATACCTCCTGCTTTCTTTAATTTAAAGATTGAGAATTTTCAGACACATAAAATTGTGTATAGATACACACAAAAAATGGAAAGGTAAAGAGATGAATAAGGAGAAAGTTCAAGGAAGAGAATGGGCGCGATGAAAGTGTAGGATCGTTGAGAGGAATTGTCCTTATCAGACCCAGAATTGTGCACAGTGAATATAATCCGGAAGAAAAAGAAATTGATTTTCAGAGAGCTTATTTTTTGACTTAGGATTTTTGTGTCATTTTAAACAATTGTTCCACTGACTGGATTTGAACTCCATGAGTGCTCTGCACCTGTATGACATAAAGAGTCTGTGTTTGAAAGAGGCAATAAGGACCTCAGTGGAAAGGCTTGGAAGATGTTTAAATCCATGTTACTAATTTTCTTGCAGGCTGAAAAGGAAAAAGGAAAGAAGAATAACTGTGGAGTTAAATTGTTTTGCAAATACATGGTCTGTATCTAGGTCTGGCACCAATGACAAGGACTGGGTGTCTGAAGCTTCCTGGGCCGGTTATGTCATTGGAGCGACAATTATAGGCATTTGGAACTACCCGTTCTTTTTGCCCCTTGTACTATGCTTTGTGAAAATTTCATTTGCTTTTCTTTTTTTCTCCCGTGATATGTTTTCTTTCATAAGTGAGTGCCTTCATTTTCATAGCCAACCAATTTCTTTTCTCTCGAGAAAATAAAGCACTTGGGGCCAATTCATTTTCTGTCCTCTCTCGCAGGTGCTGGATCTCCGGCTTGGCACGGGCTGCCAAGAACCCGGTTTTGGTTAGCACCCTGTTGTAGCTGGGATAATTGGCACACTGCTGCACACACCTCTGCTAAATATGCTCAACATAATCCTGCTCACTACTTCTGGGTTCCTGCACATTTTTGGATTTTTTTTGACCCTGATGAAAGCAGAAGTTGCTAACAGATATGAGTGAACAGGTTTATATAAAAGAATGCCTGTGAGCCAGCTGGCCCAGTGTTTGTTCACTGAAGCGGGGTCACAGACCTTGTATGGTCTTAATAAACAGAATCCATAGACTTTGTATGTACTTTGGCTCTAATCTGTGGCCTATGGCATCATTTCCTGGGATTTAGTACAATATTAATAAAAAGGACTATTTCAGATTAGGCACACACCAGTGCTGTATTATAAATCAGCTTTCATTTTTTCTTTCTTTTTAATTTTTTTAAATTTTTTTACTGAAAAGAATACCTTACTGATTATTGCTGCTTGTAGTGTTGACCTAGATACCTGCAAAGTCAACTTGTGTTAAATTTTGCATTTATTTTGAATTCTTTATTGATTTGTGTTTTATACCTTAAAAACACATGTAGGGACACACTCACAATGCACATATATGCGCACATTCATTTCAATTTTGGAAAAATGATTCAAGCAGTATAAGCTTATGTGCACAAATTTAGCCTTTGGTTTAGAAAAGAACATCACATTTGTTTTTGCAGCCCATCTTAATCTACTGCGACAACAAATTAGACTCTGATTTAAATTAAAGCAAATTACAGGATAATTAGAAATGGCTTTCTTTATTTTTCCTTTCCCTTGCCAATGTAACTCTCATCACATAATCTAGAAATAAAGGTTGCTATTTGTGCATCAAGGATTTATTATACGCAGAAACACTGAATTAATGAATGTTTCACTAATTTCTTAAAGTTTACTTTGCATAATAAAATATGAAGCTACACAAACTCAATTTTTTTGTCACTGTCCACAGATATATCCTGTACCCTGTATTCAATCTTTGCTGTTTGTTTTTCTTCTGAGATGGAAATAGATTAATTATGATGCGTTGTGTGAAATAAATCTGTATTGGACAAAATAATTCAAACTCTGAAAAGTAAGACAGCTCCTCAAGGAGAGTTTTTCTTGCTGCCGAGCCAACCAGAGTCTGATCCCTGGAACTTACATGGTGGAAGGAATCTTTCAAGTTCTCCTCTTGACTCCACAGATAGGCAAGGTATGTTCACCTTTCCCTTCTGTTCAAATGTGAGTAGTGCACAGGCACACACACAGGTAAATAAATTAACGCAACTAACATAATTAAAATTGAATTAAAGCATGCTGGAGGAACTAGGGCCCCAGAATTTGATCACCTAAAGATCTCATACTCCTCACCCGGACCCTCTGAGGATCTGTTGTCCTTTCCTGCCTACTTCTGCACGGGCAAGCAACTTTTGATGATACTATACAGAGACGATTAATGAAGGAGGAGTGAGCACTTGAAGACTCTACTCTCTGCTTTCTCTGGTCACCCATCCGTCATTCATACAGAGTCCACAATGCCTCCACAATAATTGTCCTATTACATTGTATTGTTCTTGGATTTCATATGTTAGCTAAAAGGCTTCATTCTGCAATGTGAAATGTCCCGGAGGATGCTCATCTTTGAGGAAGTGAAGAACAGAGAGCTGATAATGAGAAATCAAGATTAAATTCAGGATCAAACACTAAGGAGTGTTTACAAGGGTGCTTTACATGCCCAAGGACTCTTGGGTTAATTTGCATTAGTGCTAAAGACTGAGATTGGATGTCAAGTCCCAAGTTTCTTTAATTTGATTTGGGGATTAAGTGACATGAAGACCTTTGCTGAAGGTAAAGTATTTGTCAGTAACAAATACAGACAGTTATTACTCGAAGCCATTCTGGAACTTTTAAGAAACGGCACTCCTTTCTCTGCACACATACAGGGGCTCATGAACACAACCTCTTCCTCAATTTTAAAGAACACAGAGTATAAGCTGAACTTCTCAATATTTTGTTAATGTCCTAGCACTTCACAATGAACAAAAAAATAATTCTTTCAGGATAAAGTATTTGGAGGCATGGAAATGATGAATGGTGGCTAATGATAACCAGTAAGTGGACAATGACTATGTTTTTCTTCAGGCAATATTATTTGTCATAAACAGAAAAATATTTAAGAAAGCTATTGACCAAGGTTACTGCATATCAACACTAGATCTCACTTCATTACAATTGGCACAAAATCATTATGCAACAGGTGATCAAAGTCGTAACTTAGTATCACAAATAATTTTCCTCTTGAAAAATCATTCAGTGTTAATCTGTGAATATCTGTTTAATTTTATGAGCATACTTGTTACTGATGTTAAATAAAATACAGTAAAATGGATCCTCATTTTCATCATTTTGGCAGCTATATCTCCCCACATTTACCAATTCTCCTTAAAGCTTATAGCAATATGAATATTTAGGTGCAAGAAAAAGGCATGGTAATAATGAAAAATGTTGGACAAAACTAGGAATTGTCATAACAAACTATAAGGTGTGGTGAAATATGATTTACAGACACCCTAATAAAACTTAGGGGTGACGATAACACAGCATAGGTTCTGGGACTCCCATTGTCTAATTAACCTGTGCTTGGTGTGCTGCAAAGTGAGATGCATTCCTAGCACATGAACATATTTAGAGTTCATTGGATTTTTTTCTCAGCTCCCTGAACCAAAAGACAAATGTAATTTTGCCTGTGATAATAGGCTTGCTGGAAAAATGTCATTAAATCTTTATTAAAAGGCTGTCCCATTACCCACCCCTTTTCAAGGCTTACATATTTCAGAACTCAAGAAAGAGAAGGATATGAATATGTACATAGAATTGGACTCCTTTTGAAAAGAAGTAGAAGAATATATTTCTACTGCTATTTTCACTATTCTCATTTTTATTTTTACTTTTGTAAGAGGTTTTATTTCCCTTTTAAAAATAACTAATTCCAGGAATTTTGCCATTTGGTATTTGAGTTTTAGACAGCACATGACCATTATGCTTTCTGTGACAGTGTTTAGAACAAAACTCCAGGTTTATGTTTCAACATGAAGTACAATGAAGGGGTTGTGTTTTCTTCTTAAAAACAAAGTACCTCGACCAAGAAAGACTTGGCCACAAATTAATGTTTTGTCCCAGATAACTGAAAATTGAAGTGTAGAGAGTAATGATTTTATGAAATAATTTTCATTCTTGCTCTTTTTGCAGGCATCTGCCTTTCTCCTTGCACAGACAAACACTAAACTGAATAATTAACATGATCCATTGTTTCTGTACTGTGAAATTCACTTCTAGTATTATGGCTTGGTCTATAAAGATTCCTTAGACCGCTATTGAATTTTTTGCTCAGAAATAAAAATGATGAAACTAAAAAGGAACAAATAAGTTTCTAGAATTATGAATTTGAAAAAAGTTAACATCTAGAGTGTGTTCAAACCTCACATTTTCATGAGCTCATACAGGCTGAGCTTGTTAATCTTTGTCACCAGGAAGACAGGGCAGGCTGAGAGAAATGAGAACTCCTTTCTGAAGGAAGACTGTTCATAGCTGCACAAGAAGAAGCTCTTCATGGAAGAACTTTTCGAGCAGAAACTTCCACCTCGAAGTCTTGAGTGACCATCCTATGACTACTTTTCTTAACTATTCATACCTTAGCATTTTAAATCTGTCAATGAAGATGCCATCCATATGGTAGATGCCAACTAAGGAATGATTAGACTTTGCGAATATAACCCTACTTACTGGGGGTATTTTCCAGGCCATTTAGGTATTCTGTGTAACCATAGTAAAAATAAACCACAGACCAATCTACTCAAATGCAGTTCAGTTCTTCATCTGTCAAGAGTGATTAGAATAATGCTATGGCAAGATCAATGCCAGGAGACCTCTCTCATTGGACAGTGGTGACATCAGAGATGTTGAGTACAACAGGGGCCAAGAACAACACCCTATATTCAATCTTTGACAGTTCAATGTCATCCTATAATCCCCTTTGGTGTTTGTATGGACCAAATAGCAGAATTAAGTATGTGAAATTCCAACTGGAAGTATGATCTGTACTTGTGAGTCATTTTTCTACCTATATTGCATCACTGCTATGTCTTCTTTAAATTAATGTGGATTGATGTGAATATGTCCAAGTATGTCCCTCTTTCATAATATCACTTTAGTTTTCCCAACTTAAACATTTTGAGAATGCTTTTATTTATTTTTATTTAACTGGTTATAAATTTTTCAAGTTCAAAATGTGATCTGTAAGGCTTTTAGGAGGCTACTACATTACTTTTATGCAGGAACAGACCTTAAATTCTCTCATCTTCAGCTTTGCTCCCTTTCAGAAGTTTATCCACATACTTCTTTATCAAAATGAGTGCTCAACTTGATTAGATCCAAATAAGTGATCTAACATAATTCTTAAAAAGGAAAAAAATAAAATTAATGTTCATCCATATTAAAATTTATGAATACTCCTCTCATCAATTTCCTTTAATGAATATACTAAGAAATATAGTGGATAGAGGTAATATAAGGTTGAGGGAGATCTTTTTATTCTTCTTTTTAAATCATGATTTATACACTGGAATATTCTTTAGATCATAACACATGGAAATAGAGTAAATATTTGGGTTATAGAATATTGAAAAATCCCGTGTTTTCTTTCACAATAATTCACAAAAATTAAAGAATGTCAGTGTGGGTTTTTAGACTTCATGCATCAAAGTGACAGAGTGGAAAGTCGGGGAATAACAAGCTGCTCCCAAGAGTCTGCTCCAGGTTGGGACCAGATGGTCCTTCCTTTCCCTCCTCTGTGAACAATTGGAGCACTTCTGACCACAGCTGCACCATGGAGGGAAGTGCTCAGAGAGTGGATGTGTGAAATGAAAACCCATGGAAAGCTTCCTTCGGCAAGTCTAGACAAGCTCAGAGAAGACTGGGAAATGCTGGATATGCCCTTCAGCCCTCTAGCATAGTCTTACATTCTGCCTTATTTGTTCTCTTAATAATACAGTGGTGTGTTATATTCACAATCCAACCCTTAATAGGAAGTGTCTGTAAATGACTTTGCTGTCAAACTGGGCAAAGAGACCTCACTGAAAATTAATATTCTAATTACTTTTATGACATTGTGAAGACAGGGAGGGAAATGTCATCTATTGTTACTGTGTATCTTTACATTCATATACTGATTAAATGGATTTATTGCAGTCAAGTGTGAAGAGGATAGGTGCTAAGGATATCAAAATACATGATGCTTGGTTCAATGTTAATTATTAATAACTGTTTTAGTGAATATACTAAATATCATGGGGGACTCATATACTTCAATACTCTTAATTTTTAAGTCAACTTCCCTCATTCCAGGTGAAACCATGTATAAAATATAAATATTTGTGCCAAGTTTTATTGATCTCATAGGAGACAAGCCCTTTCCCGGATGGAGACAGAAGAATAGAAATTCGGAGAGAATGGGGGACAGGGACCGGGAGGACAGGATGGAGGACAGGTTGTGTTGTGGATGTAAAATAGATAGATATGAAAATGAAGATTTGTCGTCCTTATAGTGGTCACGTGTAGTGAGTAAGGTAATTTAGTGTAGCCATGAAGTAAAGAACTCATAATAATAAGTTGCTTAAAAGGGTATGAAACCTACTAAAGAGATCAGAGAGGCTAATGGGAAATAGTAATGTCAGGGCTACAATAAAGAATTAACTTACTAATGTTAAGAATTGAGGCAGAAACAGAATGTTCCAGACAGAAGTGATACCTGTTATTCTCTCAGAATTCAAAGAAGTCTGTGGAATTCTTTTATTAAAGAGTTATGCTTGTTATATTTTCAGTCAATTAGTAGTTAATTTGTATTTCATACAATTTAAAATTCTATATATTACATTAGAAAACATAGTGTGTACATAGACGACTATCATGCCCAGCAAGTTAAATGTAAGGTAGCTTCATGTCCACCATTCACTACAGAATTTCAACCATAGTTCCTTTAAATTTTTAGAGAGAGTTTAATATATTTCAAAAGATGTGATTATATTTCATTTATTATGGTGATGATCGTTACTGTTTACCTAGTCTATCTCCACTTGGATGTTCTTGGCAACTAATGTCAGCTCTCCCAATATGAAGTAAATTTAAGATTAGGGCTTCCCAGCAAAGACATTATCTTAAAAATATACAAGGTTTATTCACAGAATTGTTTAAATGTGATTATGGCTAGTAGATTCTTACTTGCATATGAAACTTAAATATCTACTCTAAGATTTCAAACAGGTGTTCCTTTCCTTTCTTAAATTCCATTGTATCATGTCTCTGTCCATGCTGTGATAGCCAGGAAGCTCATGCCAGCCCTGAATCACATTGCTGAGGATATTTCTACCAGTTCTCGTTACCTAAGCAGCAAGTTAGGAGGACCCACAGTTCCACCTTGGTGTAGTTGTTGAGAGCAGTAGTAAAATGAGGATTATAAAATCATTGGACACTGGTGCCGAGAAGGACCCCGGAGAAACTGTATGTCTCATTCTTAATTGGAAGAACTGTGATTGTGAACAGTTTATTGATTTTGCCAAAGCCACACAGCTTATTACTGTCACATTGGAATTAACACCTAGATTGCCTATCTGCTGCTGGGTTTTATTTGTCTTCAGCAAAACCCACATTTTATGATCAACAGGGCCAGCATGGCCGATTGGAAGAGTTATTGAAAGACAAGGGCAACAGAAGAATAGTGGAGAGGCATGCCTGCAAACATAAGGTTTGCATTGGAAATGTCATGTCATCTGTCTGACACACACCATGAACACATTGAGAGTAGCTTGGAAATATACCATGTATCTACGTAGTGGTGTATATATATTCTCAAATACACATACACACACTTATGTTTACAGGCTTACAAACATTTTGGCTTTCTGCAATCATGTTTGGGACCAATAATGTCACAGAGAGTCAAAAATGGTGATGGAGAGTCAGCAAAATGTTAGGCTAATACAGAAAAAGTTGAAGAGACTGGGCTGTCTACACTCACACAGCAATAGTTACATACACTTGGGAGAATTCACTAACTGAATTACTTGCCTTTTGGCTTTCGAATAAAGAACTCTAGCAGATAAATGTGGGTCTGTTACTTTCTTTTTGATTTGTTAATCCTAACAAATGTAAATCAACAAGAAGTGAACTTTCTAGATATGGTTACATCCACTCAGACAAATTATCACTCTGTGTGAATTGTCCACATAAATATGTCTTGTTCTTACAAAAATCTAATGTTTGTTTATAAGGTTTTTTACACAATTTTATTAAAAATCGAGTGTCTCTTTTTATTTATCTACATAGTGATATTGAAAAAATAAACAACCAAACGAACAAAACTGTGCCATTTAAAATAATCCCAGTTTTGTGTATTCCCCAACAACTTCTCACACTGTACAATATATACTTTCTCAGTGTAGCTGAGATCTTTCCTCATTAAATTCAGAGTCACTCCATCTTCTATAACAGGAGTTACTTTCCTGAAAAGCTGATATTTTTTACTTACATAAAAATTGGGTTTGCTAGCTTAAATGAATGTTGAGAGTTTACTGAAAAAATAAGACTTCTCAACATAACTGGTTTGATTCAGGGTCTATTTTCAGACACAGAAACCATTTCTTCTGTGCCTGTAGTCATGTTACCTCCTGAAATAGTTGGGGTAACACATCAAAAACAACAAGCGAGCTTAATGGATTAGATTAAAATTCCATCAATAGCCAATAGAGAGCTCTAGAAAGGATGAGCACATTTTTCTGTCAAATAACCCCAGGTTCCACCAATAGTCAGATCACGCATTCAAAACGCTGTGAGCTTATTTCCCCAAGGACTAGCAATGCTAGCACAGACTATGAAGAGTTCCAAAATTAAGTATGTAAGGCAGATCTATCTATTTTCTCTCGTAAGGGTTGTAAGCAGAGCACAAAATGGAGTTGTTCAACATCAAATTAAGAGTCAGATTCTTATTATAGGTGTATCTTTTCTATAAATCCAATGGCATGTAAGTAAACATTAGTAAAATATTCGGGAGATATATGGCAGTTTCAGTGGATGTGGGCTGTGGCCCAACATTGGTGTAGGCTGGCATCTATTGCCTGAGACTTTATTTTGTTCTGAAAATCTTGTTTCCTCAAGGCTAGGTAGCTCAGGGCTTTGTCATGTACCATTGTGCATCAGTTGTCCTTTCTTCTTACATATTGCCCAAAACAAGAAAGAATCACTGTAACATTGGTAGCATACCAGTCTCCTTAATAAAGTAGCTCAATGACAGAGGCGGTATCAAATGTAATGTGTGCCTCGTGTCTCCTTAGGGAGGATACCAGACCCTAAGAGCAAAGTAAGGACCACATTTTAAGTTGCAGATGGGCCTAAGACAATTTGTAAGATTTTGATAAATCTTAAAGGGCAATATTCAATTAAAAGTACAGAAAAAGTGAAGCATTTTTATAACAGGTGATTGTGTTTGGTGCAATGGATTGCTTGTGAGCATCAGAATAACAAGTTGAAAGTTCAGGCAAATATAAAGAAATTAATTATTTAATCCCAACTTCTGTAGATAATCTCAGTGCTAGAGACTGGGTTCTGTTTTGCATACAGTGCAAGCACCTAAGGTAGTCTCAGAAGATCAAAAATAAATAAATAGATAAATAAATAAATAAATAAATAAATAAATAAACTTCACGGGAAATACAACACCTTGCCTACAAGAACCTAGAAGAAGCTCCAATTCCTAGTATTTCCTGTGAGTTGATTACGATCCTCTGCCCATCACAGGTCTTTACAGTACAAGAGTCTTGTAAGGCAATTGGGATCTGAGGACGTTCATTTTCAGTATGGAAACCCAGATTGTATTTTCTCTGATGGGAAAAGACAGCTGGCCTAGGGTCTATATGGAACTGATGGAATAAGAGAGAAACTTCTAAAGACTTGCAAACAAGTGAAATGAAAAGCAAGTAATCAAAAATATAAATATAACCATCACAGTTTTAGGACTCCTCTGTGACCACTCTACCCCCTGGTTTTCACAAAAATGCCCTTTTCACCTTTTTCCTTATAAGGGCATAAGTAGATCAAACATCCTGAGAGTTTAAAATACTCATATCTTCTTCTTCAAGCTCAACTCCGAAGGCCGGAAGCTCATCACACCATTTCTCATTTCTCTTCCTTATATTTATCTGACAATATTGATTCCTTTATTCTTTGTACTCCAGTTGGCAGACATTAATCCAGAATCACAGGATTGTAGAATTCTTGGTTTACATGAGCTCCCAAATCCCCTGTGTTTGACCTGAGCATTGACGTTTCCAGAGCCATCAGCCATTTGTTGTTGTTATACAAATAATGAAGAATATCAGTGTACATTTCTGATAGCTACCGAATTAAGTATATAGATATACCCACCTGACCGTATAATATATCTGTATGTGCACTGGGCATTTTTCTCTTGCTGTGATAAAAGACCATGACCAAGTAAACATATAGTTTATTCGCGCTTATGACCCCGGAGTGTTAGGATCCATAATGACAGGAACAATATGGTGTCAGGAAGCTAACGTGGTGGCTGGAGCTGGAAACCCAGAGTTTGCCTCTCTAAGCAGGAAGCAGAGAGAGAGTATTGTAAATGACCTGTGGCTTTAGAAACCTCAGAGCCTTTATCTGGTGTCATTCTTCTTCTAGCAAGATTACACACCCTAAACCCACATAAACAGCTCCACCAGCTGAGCGACAATTATTCAAATGTCAGGGACATTGGTGCACAATTTCCTTCCAACTACCTCTGTGTGTGTTTGTGTGGTATGCGGTATGTGTGTGTGTGTGGTGTGCAGTGTGTGTGCGGTGTGTGTGTGGTGTGATGTGTGTATGTGTGTGTGGTGTGTGTGTGTGGTGTGTGTGTGTATGTGTGTGGTGTGTGTGTGTGGTGTGTGTGTGGTGTGTAGTGTGTGGTGTGTGTGTGGTGTGTGTGGTATGTGTAGTGTGTGTGTGGTTTTGTGTGTGTGTGTGTGTGTGTGTGGACTTGAGCATGTGCTCTCTTATTTGTGTGTGTATGTTTACTTGCCATGATGACAAGTTATGTCAAGTGGAAATATGAAATCATAGTGTAAGACAGAGAGGGCCTGGGACAGAGAGGGAATTTACAATTGAAGAATTAAAAAGAACTTGGTCATTAATTAGATCTTCAGAAGTAAGTAGTGACCTTAATATCTCAGACTGGTTAGGAGCTTATTTCAGGAAAAAAGAAACAGAATGTGAAGTTCACAGGAATGAAGGTGTTAGTCAAAATGATGGAGGAAGGGAAAGAAAGAAAAGGAGGAAAAAGGGGTGGAAGGAATGAAAGAAGGAAGGCAGAGAGGAGGGGACATGGGAGGGAGGGAAGAAAGGAGAGAGGAATGGAAGAATTGATTCATGTGGGAGAGGCCCCTAGAGTGGACGTTGTTGGTACATTCTGCAAGCCTTGTGAAAACATCACAATGACTAAAAGGGAAGCTACAGCAAATCAGGTATTCGAGACTGGGACAGACAACTGAGAGGTCCATTTACATTTTAAACTGGATCTATCTGGCAGCTTGGAGAGTAATTAATTAGCTGTTAATAGAGAAAAAAACTGGCAACAGGGATCAATTAGCAATCTATTTGAACTATCAAGCACAGAGATTGCTCTGCACTAGGCAAATGGAGGCTGGGGAGGGTTTTAGGTTTATTCAGATTTTGGACCATATTTTGAAGGTGAAAACTAGCACTTGTTGGAGCAGAGGTGATGCATAGAGTATTTGTGCCTGTGTTTGCCAATGATTGTAGCACTTTCATTTTAGGGTCTCTAGTAAAAATGGTGTTTACCAGAGATTCATAAAATACATTTACCACCCATTATCAGAGCCAAAAGCATCATTAAAGTACAAGCAGGAAAAAAAAAATGCGACCTTATCTAAAGAAGATTACAAAGCCTTTGCAGAAGCTTTTGAGATGATAAGTGCTGCTAAGATTATTCAAGTGCTCCAAGTGCTCTGCTTACCATAACCCCAGCAGAACAGCCCTGTCCCTGGGAGTCTGTCTTGTCCCAAGAAGACTCTTCCTAATGGCATGCATAAACCCCTTTTCAACAAAAATTGCATGATGATTTCATCTTTTAATGCCAATACTAAAAGTATCACATATCACATACACACACACACACACACACATATTCTATTGTAATGAGATTTAACTCTTTTTCGTTTGTTTGTTGTTTTTGAGGTTTCTCTGTGTAAAAGTGCTGACTGTCCTGGAACTCACTTTGTAGACAAGGCTGTCATAAGACTCAGAGAGATCCCCTTGCCTCTGCTGGGATTAAAGGTGTGTGCCACCACTGCCTGGCTTGAGATTTAACTTTTACGTGGTTATTTAAGTGTATCTCATGCACCAAGATCTACTAATATGATTAATAATTGTGGAATAGTTCCTCCCATAATTGTAACAATGTTGACTTATTTAGACAGATACAGAGATTTTAAAGCTGATATCTAGTTCTACTGTACTTTATAAATTTTTAACTTTTATTTTTTTATTTATGTGTATGGGATATAAACCTGCATGAATTTATGTGTGTTGCATGCGTGTAGAAGTCTACATAAGCCAGAAGAAGGCAGAAGATCCCTTTAAAGTGGAGTTCCAGTTAGCCATGAGTCACCACGAACATTCCAGGAAACCCAAAACCTTACCCTCTGTAAGACCTATTAGTTCTGTTAATCACCATTTCTCCAGCCTTGTTATTTTAAATGCAGTACTCTTTAAAGGTGGAAAACATGATCTTTTGTCATGCTATGTAGGTGCTATGGAATTATTGTCACAATCAGATAGCCAAGTCCTCTCACTGATATTTATGTGTGCTTTGAATGTGTATCCGTGTAGAGAATATATTTATATTCCAAACACTTAACAAGCTCTAAGTGTAAAATTCTGGACTGTAAACTGTTGCTTACTCTGCCATACATGCTTCTAGAATCTGCAGCACTGTTAAGTGAAGACCTTTTGACAGACACCCTATTTATACCTCCACCCTGCCCAAATGCTCAAGAAATCTACCATTCTATTTTCTTTTTTTATAGGTTTGAGTCTTTTAGGCCCTGTTGATGATATTACAGAGTGTCTATCTAGTAATTTTATAACTTCTAATGAAAATGATCTCATTTTATTTATGAATTAGCTCAATTATTATCACAAACATTTTGTGTATAATTATATATCATTGTAATTGTGCTATACTTAGGAAATTTAAATCTAAGGTATGAATTCCTTAGTTATATAGTTAGTAAAGCTTGACCAAAGACAGATCTAAATATCATGATTTTAAATTTTCTAAAATCACTCTATGCAAAAAATTTTGCTTATTTGGTTTTTATTGTTGTTGTTGCTGCTGCTGCTGTTGCTGCTAAGTGGAGTGCGGACTTAGGGCAAAAAAAAATCATTAGATGTATTACAGAGTGGCCAGTATCAAGTATAATGGAATATGGGGATCAAGTACAGCTTTACATGTGATTACAGCAAGTGACATCTTTCAGGTGAAAAAGAAATACTCTTGGACATTTGTTGTATTAGTTTGCTTGTTTGTTCCCAGCTTCTAAGCCCTGAAATAATCACACAGAAACCATATTACTTGCAATACTGTTTGGCCAATAGCTTAAGCATAATTCTGGCTAACTCATATCTTAAATTAACCCATCTCCATTAATCTGTCTATCACCATGAGGCTGTGGTTTACTGGGTAACGTTCCAGGATCTATCTCTGGCAGGACTACATGGCTTATCTTTGACTCTGCCTTCTTCCAGAATTCAGTTTAGTTTTTCCCTCCTACCTATATTCTACCCTGTACAGGCCTAAGCAGTTTTTTTATTATTATTAACCAATGATATTCACAGCATGTAGAAGAGAATCCCACATCACCTCCCATTTTCTGTTTAAATACCCATCTAACTGAAATATATCTCTATTTGTCTAGAAAACCTAACTGACTAAAAGCTTGGTCATTGGAATGCAGCTTCTTTATTAACCAATGGTATTCACAGTATACTGAGGGGAATCCCACATCAGTGAATTTTACATTATAAATGTATAGAAGACGTAAAGTTGATTGTTTGTCACCTACAGAAGATCACGTAGCTCAGACAATTCTCAAGGATTTTAACTTTGCTCATGACTTAAAACATGCTAGCAGTCTAAGGAGTGGGACACTGTTGTAAAAATTTTTGCCTATGAATTTGAACCTTGAGTGCTCCTGCCTATATTTGGATGAGTATTCTATCATTTTTGAATTATATTCTACTCTTTTGATTGATTTTTTTTCAGTTGTGAAAGCAATCTATTTACTACCTCTGTATTTACTTTGCCTGAATATAAAATGAAAGGGATTTATTGATAAAACATTCATATTCATGATTGCAGTACAATACATATCTTCTCATTATTCTTCAAGCAGACTTTTAGGATTATAATATAAATTATATTATTTAACTTGGTTGGTCTTAAGTTAATTCTATTAAAAAGCTAAGTTTATGATTTAAAGTGTAGTGAATTAGTGTTGGATTATTTTCTTGTCATTTTTAGCTTTCCATAAATAATCTTCTATATTATTTAATGTTGACTTCTCATAAAAGATTTATATAGAATTAGATGCAAAGTGAGATTCTCATCCAATACTAAACCTCATAAAAATTAATGCTTCCCAGGATGTAATTTGAAAATCTAAAAGGCACTTCTGATTTAAATCTGTTAACTCTCATTATAAAACTTGAATTTCTCCCTCAAACATACACATGAGGTGCACAGACACATTTGTGTGAGAAACAAGAAATGTGAGGAAATGCATTAATCAAGTGTAATAAAATGTTATGATAATGTATTCATACTTTGCTTCAGTTAAAATGGATAATGAGAATACTGAGGCCATATAATCGAAGTACATTACCATGAGAAGGCTATCTTATGATTTATTAGGTCTTCTGAAAGATACCCAGTATGTAATCTCACATGAAGAATGTTAATTTCATAAATAAAATTGCAAATGATATTGAAAGTTAACATACTATGTTTTCAGACATCTTACCTTGCAAATGACCTAAACAGGAGTTAAACATTTTTTTTCATAGAATTTAAAAATTATACAAAACACAGACTAACATTAAAACATTAGGATAATTTATGTGTGTCTTTTTCAGTTGTTAAATAAAAAGCTGAAGGCTGTCTCTCCAACAGACCTGCATTTATTAGCATATCTTGTTAGTACAAAGTTATTGTAAAATATTCAATGTATTGTCTCTCTTTTCTATTTTGATCCATGGAGTGAGGAAAGGACATATTTCCTTATTCCCACACTTTGTATGTTTTTAGCATCAACCATCACCTTCTCTTTGTTCTCTATATGATAGCAAATTTTGTGCCAAAAATATGCTAGTCTTCAAGAGAGTATGCTATAAATATCTCAAAGTGAAAGAGAAATTTGTTTTACATTTTCCCATTAGTTTTATATATACTGAACTCCATAAAGTAGAGTCCTAAAAATATGTCCTATCTACGAAACTCTGTAGGAAATTATTTACTGTACATTGGTCTGGCTTCTAGATAAAAGAAAGCATTCTTTCTGTGGTCTCCATGCTTTGCCTTGTGAATCTTGGGGAACGCCCTGGGGCATCCACTCCCACCTTATGCTGTGGTGCATGAACACCCAGCACCATATGTGCTGTTAATACCAGCAAACAGCAGGGCTGGGTTATGGCATTCCACATGCTTTCTCTGCTAAGCTAACAGTGCCTTCATTGATATGTCTTTTCCATCCGTGTTATTCATTTGATATAATTGGGGTAGGTTCTGTTTGTGTTTCTTAAGACAGCTTCTTTCTGAGTTGCTGCCAGGAATCTCCATATTCAGAACATTACAAAGTGAATTACACCCACTTACATTCTATAACAATGAGACCCACCAACATGCTTGTATATCAACCCAACCTACTTTAGGAAAGATGGAAACAATCTTGGTGCAAAGATCATCCTTCCCACAAAGAGCACCTGTTTTGTCTTATAAAGCAGTCAGGTAGCTGTTTCTCCAGCAATAGTCTATGATTCGCAGTTCTGTGCAGAAAGTTCCCATCCACTGTATCTAGGCCAGTGACTTACAGGTGAGGCCTCACTAAAAATACCAGCACAATCTTGATGTGTGAGGCTAAATTTATTTGAACTTGCCACCACTCTTCTGGGCTATTAGCATTTAATAACTAGGCTAATACAATAGAGAGTGGGAAATATATGGAAGAAGATTTGAGTTTTAAGTTTCTACTGATCTTGAAGGACCATAGTCTATGTTCTTGGTCATACTGGACTAGGATTCAGAAATGCCACTGTGAAATGGGGATTATAGTTACAGTTTGAGGAATTGCTCTTTACATAGCCATTTTTTAATCACTGGGAACTAATATGAATAATAACTGTATATAACTATAGTGTAAAGAAGTGATTATATTAAACATTTTGTAAAGAGGTCTTTCCTTCAATCATGGCAGATGTCATCCATGCAGATAGCATTTTAGGAGAGAATGAGTTGGGGTTAGGGTTTAGACATTAGAAGTCAAGAAAGAAAGAGGCTCAGTTGGAAGGATGCTGTATGCTTCAGAAACAACAAGAAGCAAAGAGCATAGCCTAACTTTTCACTTCTGGAGAGAACATTTCCCTGTTTGCACGTGGACTTTGGGACATTTATTTTTACTTTTGAGTTTATAATATAATTGCAACATTATCTTTTCCCTTTCCTGTTCCGAAGTCCACCCATAGACCACATTCACTCTCTTTCAAATTTACACTCTTTTTCATAGTTACTACATGCTTATATCTGTATATATGTGTATATATATATATATGTATGTATGTATGTGTGTGTGTGAGAGAGATATATTTGTATATGCATGTGTATTCATATATTGATTTATATCCTTAAATATAACCTGCCCAGGCTGTATAATGCTACTGGTGTATATGTTTTCAGAGTTGATCATTTGTCACTGGACAAATACTTGGTGTGCTCTATCCTGGGCAAAACCTCTCCAATTCTTAACTTTCCTTACTTGCTGTAGTTCTTTGTTTATGGTTGAGGCCTGATAGGCTGCTCTCTGTCCAGTTCAGCATGTTTGCTGGTGTCATTTTTTTCCGCTCTTATTTGGATGGTCATGCTGATGAAACTTTATGGGTGAAGCTTCTGACACTATTAGGAGATAAAATCTCATATCCAACTCTCTGATCTTTTGGCCTTAACAAGCTTACTGCTTCTGCACTCTCTTCTGCAATATTTTTTGAATCTTAAGTTTGGAAGGACCATTAATCATATTTTAAGATATTCAGTTTATGGCAAATTATAATAACCATACAGTGATGCAACACACTATACATAGTATATATATATATATATATATATTTATAATTTCATAGCAGAGGTATGTGAAGGGGACTTAAAATAATATAATTATTAAAAGAAGCCTTTGATTAAGCGCATACACTAAGCCTAATTAGTAACATTGTAGTTTGTAGCTATTTCTAATTAAGTGATCATTTAAATAAATATCTATTTAGCTCAAAATGTTGCTCTCCGTAGATAAAACAAATAACACAAATAGTAAAGATTAAGCAGCCTCCCCATAAAGCTACAGAGAGTTGTGGGCATCAGCATTAAGAGCATAGTAATGTTTAAGTCCATACTTAGATGGGCAAAGATGAAGAAATGATTATCTTTTAGCAGAATGTTGGTAGCCAATTAGATAAAGAATAACGTAATCTGAAGGACCTTATTTTCACTAAAAATAGCAAAGTTTCTTTGAGAAGTATTGATCAGTCAGTGTTATTTTAGTACTGATGACATTTTTATACTTTCATTGTGTTTCTCCTTTGACACCTTTCTTATTTTTTAGAAAAAAATATCAGTTCAATGGAAATCAACTGGATCCTTAAATATTAGTAAAAATGAATATCACCAAGGAGGGCAGACATTAGCAGGTTCCAGATAGGTGGATAACATGAGAAAAAAAAATCAGTTACTCTACATAGAATTCTGTCTAGGAAGCAGTAGCAGACCCACGCATGAGACAGCATCTGGCAGGACTAAATTGGGGAGGATGCTTTAGAATGACTGGCCTCAATCTTCAAGATGCTAAGATGGTAATATTGAAGAATGAAGTATGAGAAAGCCTGAGCCTGTTCCTGCGTCGCTCAGATTTGTCAGAGTCAAATGCTTCCTGTAAATCTGGAGAAAAGACAAAGTGTAGAGAATAATAGTCAAAGACTCCTTTCTGGAGTCACAGGCTATGAGGAAAACTGAAATGATGGCGGCAACAATATTGCTTGGGCTTGAATGTGACACACACAGCATGTGCGTGAGACATTGGAAAGGGCTGAACCATGCACAGTTCATGACTGACATGGTATTTACCTCTAAAGAGCAGAACACATCGTACAGTGAAGAGCCAAGAATTAGCCCAGGTATACACTTGAGTAAGGAAGGGGGAAGGTTCTAATTAAAGATTTTCTATCATATTCTTTGCTGAGAAGCTGTGTTTTTCTGCTTTCCCAACCTACTCTGAGCAACTCACACACAAGGTCTATTTGCACACATAAAATCAGGGAAATAGTCATGAAGGTCACAGCCAAGTTTCCAGAAGAACTGCTAGACCAGTATTCATTTTTAAAATAATGAAAGGCCTCTTGTTCCAGCATTTCTCTAAGATAAAAGTTATAGTGCCTTTTACACCATAGCTAAAATAGCTATAAGATATTGTCCAAAGGAAGGGTCCTAAGAAGGTATGAAGGGTTTATTTGATCAAGGTTCAGAGAGAAATTTGAAACTTTTTGAAGAGACCTCTAAAAGGAAAAAAAAAAAAAGTAAGCACAATCTAAGTTCTAGGCAGATTAGCATAAATCTTTCACTTAGACCTTGATTATTTCATTTTCTTTTAATGGTTATATTCTAGTAACTTCTCATATAAAATGACAAGCAGTTTGAATCATAAAAAAAATCTTGTCTACAGAGACAGAACAAGCATCAGATTCAGCCTCAGACATCATGCAGATGTTAGAATCATCAGACTACAAAATGAAAATTACTATTGACATATCCTGAGCCTCTTTGATGATCTCCTTAGCTGATGAGCCCATCAGAGTATTCTCCATTTATATCAGTGTTTTCAATATCTTGCATCTTTTTCTTGTTCTTACCACTTTAAGCACTCTGCCTGGCTTGCTTATTTATTCCTCCCTCTCTCTCTGTTAGTTTTATCCACCATGAACATAGATTGGAAAATACTCAGAAAGAAGTTTTAAAGAACTTAGCAATGTTCAAAAGTTTTAAGCATGAATATCCAAGAAGATATATGATATACATTCAGGATTGGTCTAACATTTTAAAATCAATAAACGAACCTTGTCACGTCTCGAAGCCAAAGTTAAATCATGAGTTTATGAGCAGAATACATTTTACAAACTACAACAACCATTCATAGTTTATATACTCTATAGACTGGAAGTTTATTAGGACTTCCTAAAACGTGTTGAGAACATGTAAAAAAAGTATAGATTACATCTTACTTACACTGAGAATGAATGTTTTCTCCATCTTACTTACACTGAGAATGAATGTTTTCTCCCTGAAAATGAGTCTAGGGAAGGATGTCTTTTCAAGAATATACTTGAACTACTTCAGGCCATTAACTATATGCAGGGAAGCATTCCCACAGATGTAACCCAGATGCATCCTTAAACAACAGAATGTATCAAAAGCCCAGCATTGTGAAATAGTAGTAACAAGTTCTGAAGATCCCAGGTATTGTCTGCATCCCATGTAGAATGTGGAGTACAATGTTCTCCCTTTATGAAGCTTCACACTTTAATTGCAGCCAGAGTTTCAAGAATTTAGTGGATTATTTTCAGGGTTCCTCAGAAACTTGGAAGTTTCAAGACATGGACAGAAAAGAAAGCATTTTCATGAAACATTGTCCCTTGGGGATAATGACTTTATCTGGATCTTAGTCTTATTGGACATCTCAGAGACCAGCCTGGGTTGGATAAGATCCTGTGAAAACATCTCATATAATAACAACAAAAGACTGAACAAATCAGAGTCCTTGAATTAAGATTTTTTTAAAAAGACATTGTTTGATATGCTCATTGTTTTAACTTTTATTTTCCTACCTTTAATGATGAAATTAGAAGTGGGCACTACTATTCTGGCAATTTTTAAATTTAAAAAAGAAAAATCACAAAACTGATGTTTAACATTAGAATCAAGGAATTCAAAAGTTTTTAGTCATAATAGTAATATAATAAATCTTTACTCACAGAAAAAATATTGCTGTGATTTTTTTGTAGAAATTTTATGACTTTTGACCCTATCTAATTCCACCTTAGGTTAACACTTGTATATACTTTATCAAATTGAAAATCTTTTTAAAATTTATCTTTTTTAATACTTTCAGTGATGAATATTGAAAACTGTGAGTGAACTTTCATGTCTATATAAGTAGATGGATTTATCTCAGTCTATTAGTTGAAACATTAAGTAACTTGAATTCTTGTTAGATACCTTTTTTATTCATTATGCACTAACTTTCATACAACAAACATATAAGACCATTTCCAAAATTATTTATTTCCTTTGAATCAGTCATGATTATGGAAAAACACTTTCCATCTTCCATTTTAATACTTTATCATGACTGTTAATGAGAAATTAATAAACACAAAATATTGTGTCCCAAATCTAACTAGATAGATGGCTATTAAAATATTTCAGTTCCCCCACAAATTTCCATCCACTATGTGCAAGCTGTGTTTTTTTTTTTCAAGATCAGTGTTCTGCACACCTTTTCATCAGCACAACTCTAACGCATTTTATAAAATTGTTAAAGAGAGTATGAAAAGGAAATGGCACAGTGGTTAAGAGATCTTCCTGCTCTTCTAGAGGACCCATGTCCAGTTCTCAGCACCTCGTGATAGTTCACAAACATCAATAATTTCTATTCCAGGGGATCGAACACCTACAACTGGCCTCCTAATATACCATGAATATATGTGTTGAACACAATGTATGTAAGCAAAGCTCTTATAGCATAAAATAAATATATTTAAACGAATGTTTTATTTTAAAATTGCTATAGCGGCTGTCTAACAACTGAATTGACTCTATCAACATTAAGGTTGTCTTAAGATATTTGTAAACATGACAATAAATCATACATAGCATAGTCTAAGTTTACACAATAAAAAAGATGGAGAAATGCTAGAAAATTAAAAGAAACTTATATGTGAGAATATATGAATTAATTTCTAGGAAATATAAAAGATTTGCTAACTGCAGTATCTCAGTGTTGTCTGATAAAAATCAAAACATTGATTATAGGTATGTTTGAATTTTTCTATTCTTAGGTGTATATAATCAAATAGAAATTTACGTATGCAGTGTGCCATTTTCTCCTTGTAGTAGACATTTTATCAGAAGGAAAGCATGCATTTGGGTATCTTTATAAATTTACCTATGAAGTAGATGCTATTTTAGATAAATTAGATAAGAAATTTCATGGTTCATGAAGAATCAAGCTGTAAAATAATAACTAACAGGTGTTTCCTGTTGAAGGAAGTAATTAAACTTTAACTCTGAAACCATATAATTTGTGTGAGTCTATAGATCTTCAGTTGCTGATTAAAACTATAATCACTTTGCTATGGGTTTGACTTTGAAATAAGTTTAAAGAATTAAATGTTAGAGAATGCTCTACTTGTTGTTGTGACCTCAAAGTTACTTTCATAGATTATAGGCTTCAGTGAGCAAGAATATTACAAATAAATGAGTACAATATATATTTTAAAGGAGACTATTTTTTTAGGCAGTTCATTTGAAAATGAAGGAGCTATTTTGTACTTTAAAAAATGCAATGGTTACTACATTAAAATGAATTTCTACCTTAATATTCCTTGAAAATCTGAAATGTACTCCCCAAAGCTCACAGGGAGGCAAAGAAACAGCATATAATACATTCAAATGTGTTACATTGCCAGCCTTAAGTAAAGCTTTATTTAAAAAATAATTATATTTCAGCTCACCTATTTTGAGAGTCATTATAATAAAGTCAGAAATTTTGAGAGATTTTCTTGTTGCATATATTTAACATTTTCTTCACAGCATATATAAAATGTTCATCTAAAGAACCCTTGTTTGTTCTTTCATCCTACTCTGAGAATTCATATTCATACAATAATGTAGCTTCAGAATGTTGAGATTGATCAGGTGTGGGCATGATGTAAAAAATCCTTCTTTTGTTCTTTATAATGGTTTCAAAAATTATATTTAAAATATAATTTTCTGCTACAGCAAAAATGTTCCAAGTGGTCAGCATTAATAAAGCCAGTTACGCTATATTGGTGACTGGTAATTGTGAGTTTTAGAGGAAATTACATATATTATTCTTTTGACACACATGAGGCAATAAAGTGTGATGCCATGTGGATACTCTTTCTAGCATCATGTTGCTAAATTCTATATGGTGTTCTCTTGCTTATACTGTAGGTAGGATTCCCTCATCTTTTTTCTTTACAAGTTACTTATCTGAATAATCAACTTAATCTTTAGTTCATGACAGATGCGGAAATGGTTTAAATTCTACTGAGAAATCTCATCAGGATCAATATATTAGAAATGCAAGGCTTGGTGGACATGAAACTTTTCATTCAAAGCAATTCTTTTTCATGAAAATGAATATTTAATTAAAATATTGCCACCACGTTTACTGCTAATAAACACAGAAGTTGTGATTTCGTTTAGAGAGTATTAAAAGTGGCAATATGGGAAAGCTGAGCATATTGTTCTTCTTTCCTTTCTCAATGACAAATCATTATACAGAAATGGCATTCCTATGTAGGATTTAAAAGTCTATCTGTGGTATAAAAATGCACATTCATACAAACTACAATTAATAAATCCCTCACTTGCCTATGATTTGATCAGTAACTACACAGGTTGAGTGTTTGTTTTTGAATACAGAAGACTGAGCCTCCTGTAACTGATTGGTTAGAGAATGTAGGTAAAATGTAATAAGAAAACAGATGAAAATTCCAAGTTAGAAAATTTGAAGCTAATGTTGTTGACTTAGGAGGTGGTGGGGACTGTTATGGTGCAGATTTGACAGTCTGCATCACAGACCAAGGTCATTGAGGTCGAGGGGAGCTCAACAAGCAGTCACCATTCAATTGTGACTATTGAATTCATTCATCATTACAATCTATTGGACATGATAAATAATTCCTAAAGTGGATTATAACCACCACCAGAAAAAAAAAAAGATTTATAGGTCTTTCAGGAACCAAGGTGTCTATGCGAAGGATGGGAAAGAAGTTGGTATTAAAGTTGTAGGTCTTTGCAAACGGAGCAGGATTTTATTGCCAACTTCCAGAGTTCTGTTTGCACAGAGGAGTGATTCACCGATGGCTATCAGGTTACCATCTAAGTTAGTAAGGACTTACAGCACAGCAAACTTTCTGCTTTCTCCACATCTTTGCCAATATTTTCTACTTGTGTTTTTGATGATAGTCTGACTGGGTGAAATGGAATCTAAAATCTGTATAACTTAAAATTCCCTGTTAGTTAAAGAAATGAACTACCCTTTCAAATACTGTTTGCTAATTAGGTTTCTTCTCCTGAGGACTGTCTATTAAAGCCTTTGCTGGATGAAGAAATTTTTTAAAACGTTGAAAAGAGAGACTTATACACTATTGGTGGTAAGGTAAATTGATTCATTCCCTAGAGAAACTAGTTTGACGATTCCTCAAAATCCAAAACTAGACCTTCCATTGGAATCAGCCTAGTTGTTCTTCAATGTTGAACAAGTAGGGAAAATTTGGTCTGCATACACAATGGGATTTTATTCAGCAGCAAACTGGAATGAAATAATGACACTTTCAGGAAACACATGGAACTGTGGTACTTTCACTGTAATAAGCCAGGCTCAGAAAGACAAATAAAAAAAATGTTTTTTTATTCCAATTATCTGGAGAAATAATGACACACTTTGAAGTAGAAGGTGTGGACTCCAGTGATAGATATATAGTCACCAATAGTGAATTGAGGCAATCCCATGTTTAAGATAAGAAGCAAATTCTCAAGGGAAGAGAGGCTGGAGGTAGCATAGAAACCTCTGTTGACACTGAGTACTTCAGTGGAGAACCTGCTGCTTGAGTTAGGGTTAAAGTATGACACCTGTCTTTCTGACCCACAGGAATAAGGAACAACGTTAAATCAATTGTCTTATACCCTCCAGTAAACCTCAAGTGTGATTATGTCTGATTTTCCATTTTCTAAGAGATGTATCTTCTCGGAGAACTCGTATCACAAAGTACCTTGAAGTTTATGTTGCCAGGATGATTATGAAACTTTGTTTAGATAGAAAATTTAAAATGGATAACATGGTGTTGCAGCGATGAAAATAATTACCATAAAGACTGATCAAAACTGACTGCTCTTGGGACTGGAGAGGGAGGAGAAAAGGAGTGGGGGGAGGGCGAGAGGGGCGGGAGGAGGGGGAGGGAAATGGGAGGCGGGGAGGAAGCAGAAATTTTTTTTTTCAATTAAAAAAATGTTAAATAAAAATAAGAAAAAAAACTGCCTCTTTGTTGATAAGGTTATTTTATCTAAAATGAGGATGATGTTCACACTTCAACTGAATTACATTTCATATCATACATAAAAAGACAAGCGATTGTTATTAATACAGTCTACGGACTTTAATACCTGGAATGGTGTGGATAATCAGATTCTGATAATATTTTCATACTTCAGGTTCAATTTTTCCAGTAATTTGGATCTTAATTTTTAAATTAATGTAAAATTCCATTGAATTGCAAAGCTCCAGGGGGCTATTAGGCATGGTACATCCATGCATTGAAATTCAGGGCACCTAAGTAAATGGGGGTAGGTGATTGAAACCTGTCTTAGAGAATCTATTGATGCAAAGAAGAAACACTATGACCAAAAGGCAAGTTGGGGAGGAAAGGGTTTATTTGACTTATACTTCAGCATTGCTGCTCATCGCTGAAGTAAATCAGGACAGGAACTCAAACAGGGCACAATCCCAGAGGCAGGAGCTGATGCTGAGTCCACGGAGGGCAGCTGCTTGCTGACTGCTTCCCCTGGCTTGCTTAGACACCTTCTTACACAATCCAGGACCAGTAGTCCAGGATGGCGCCACCCACTAAATGAGAAAATTTCTTACAGCTGGATCTCAAGGAGGTATTTTTCTCAGCTGAGTCTCCTTCCTAGTGCCAAGTCGACATACAAAATCAACCAGAAAAAAAAAAAAAACCTAAGACTAGGATATGAATTTGTATTATACTTTCAACTGGCTGGGATTGTAGGACCCATTGTGACCCTTGGCCCCAAACCCCCTTGACTTTCAAAAAAGATCAGAAATCAGAAGGTTTCTAAATCATTTTAAACTCGCCTCTGATGTCACATGTCTCATGATTTGTCTGGCACAGCTTCAGAGAACCTTTGAAAACTACATTTAAAGTTAATGACATCAGGACAGTGATTCTTGTGTCTGAATTTGAATTCCATTCCAGGGTTCACTATTGTGGGAGGAGATAACCAACTCTGCCAATTCGTTCTCTGACACACTCATAGTGATACATGCCTGCACAGTTCACAAACAAATGAATAATAAACATTTTTAAAATGGAGAAAATTAATAGGACATGATATAGGACTCCAGGTTTCAAAGGGAACAGCTCAGAGTTCCACTGACTGCCTATCTCTATGTAGTGAAATTTTCTGAAGCTAAGAGTCTCATCTAAGTTTAAAAGAAAAGTCAGGAAGTGTGCATGAAATGAAATAATAATCTTATCAAGAGTATTTATTAATATTTTATTGCTATTTATTATTATTAAACTCACTTTCTATTTGCTCCAGTCAAAGAATAGATATGAATATTAAGAAATCATCAGAAATCCTTTATTTTTCCTCAAAATTGCATATGATAATGAAATAATATAAAATGAATGCAAAGTTCACTTTAGGAAATAGGATTTTTGAAGACATATATAAGAAAATAACATTAAATATTAGCATGCCAGTTATATTTCAACTTACTAGAACTCACATGGGCTCAGCTGTGCACTGCTGCACAGGACAAAAAGAAAGAATATGACATCATTTGCTGCATCGAAGGTGAAATGAAAGACATTGTGATACTGGAAAAACCTCTTTTGAATACAGGGACCTTTAGACTCTGACTTCCCTTGTCTCATTCTCATTTTAATTCTTTCTTTGATTGATTCTCTGCTTAATTGACCTTAGTCAGACACACAGTAGCATGAAGCTGTAATCTAGCTGGCAAATATTCTCCCAAGTAATTCCTGAATAACAAAGTCAAGAAATATGTACAAAATTAATCCATGTGTCAGAAAATACTGGTGCCATAAATGGATGTGAGTCTTCAAGCCCGTTGTGCACTCAGACTTCCAGTGAAGGAGAACAGAACCACTCTGGAACAAAGGAGGGAATCGATTCTGAGGCAGAAGCTGAGCCATTGGGTGGAGCCAGCTTTTCATCCCAAGGGTGGAGATCCTCTGCTGTTCTCAGTACATCTGGCAGCACAGATGGCAGGAAAATTAATAGGAGGGAAGCAGCTTTGACCTCGTATGGATATAAGCAAGTTCTGAGACTCCACACTCAGGCGAATCAGATAATATCCTTAGAAGAGACCTTGAGAGTTCACTGGGTTCAGCTCCCTGCTGCTGACAGAGCTGTTCATGACAAAGCCCAATGTCCTGGGCTACTATCCGTTAGGTAAGAGACACTGAGAAACTAGACAAGGCCATTGGAGAAGGCTGTGAGGCTTACATTGCTCTGTAGGTGTGTGTGTGTGTGTGTGTGTGTGTGTGTGTGTGTGTGTGTGTGTGTAAAAAAGTTCTGTTTTATGTTAGTGCATCCAGCTAGAGATTGGAATTGGGAAAAAGACTCTTCAGTTCTTCCTATTCCTTACATTATAAGCCATTATCAAACTCAACAGAGGGGAAAATTCTACAAAAAGATACTCATTTTCTAAGGAATTAGTGGGGTTGATCCAGCTGTCATGTTTCAGGGAGATAATGGTGGGCATCAAGTTCAAAATAAATATGTTCATTGTTTACAGAATTATTGATTGAAAACTGATTTGAGGTTTCTAAACACGTTTTGTGGTATCTTCGAAAGGCAACTCAGACACCTTTGAAGTCTGAATGTTGTTGTTCCCAATTTCTATCACCACTTCCTTCCCATTAAAGGTGTCTGTGTGTGGAAGTGAGCCTAGTTCAAGGATCTTGTGTAATTTAAAGGCAAATTTGCTTTCTGATTACAAGGGCAAGTGTCTCCAATGCTGTCTTCTCCCGAGTTTCCTTGAACATGAACTTGATGGCATGTCGTAACTGCAGATGCAAAGGACGATGACTGGCAAATTTCTAAATCTGTCTAGAAATTTCCCATGATAGTGTATCTCGCTGTTTAAAATTAGTAAATCTCATTATGAAGGCAGGTCTAGTTCAGTGACTTTGCTAAATAATAGACTTACATAACACTGTTTCTGCTATCTAAATTTTCTTCATTATAACCAAAGGACAATAAGGTCATACCCAAATTACAAGGGTAACATCAGGCTAAGTCTTTCTCTAAATATTTCTTTTACTAATACACTTAGGCCATTGAAACTCTGACACCAGTACTTCTTCAACTTTAAAACTGTCTCTATACCAATATTCTTTATTATAACACAAATTGACAATCCTGATTACATGTTATTTCATATTTTCCATTTAAAATTATACCTAAAAGATAGCTAGGTAGGCATAGTTAAGTATATATGAACAGTAATATGTAATGAAACACAATAGTGATTTTGTTATGAAGAAGGTGTGATGACAATGATTATATGTTGTGTATGTATATTTGTATATATTTGTATGTATATGTGTGTATCTCTGTGTATGCATGTGTGTATGTGTCCATATGCAAGCATGTGTGTCATATCTATGCATATATATGTGCATAAGTGTTTATTTGGGCATAACTATGAGTGTTTAATGGCAGTAATAAATAGATATGTTCAAGTCTAAATATTATCAATATTATATGATTGAACCAAACTATGGGCACCCAAATTAGCCTAACTTGTGCTTTCTAATTCATTTACAAGGGGATTATCTATCTGGCCCTGTCTCCAAACATTTCCCCGTAGGCCTCCTAGCTGTAGAACTCAGAAATTTTTGTTTCTTGCTATACCCCAAGCTGAACTTTTTTTGCTGGTTGATGGAACATTTTATAGCAGCACACATATCCTGCTGTGTTCAGAAATAAGAGCTGTTATGCTAATTTAACTTCAAGTTTGGGAAACTGTTTCCTTTGGGAATGGTATTATACAATGCACTGTAATCTCTGATTGGTTTATTACCACCAGATCCATTTCTAATGCAGCTCAGTCTCCTGATCGTCCTGTTGAATGACTCAAAAGCATATAAGGCAAATTTCTTGACATAACTACTCCCTTACCCTCATTATGATACCTCTCATTTTGTCATCATCCCACCTCTGGAATCAGGGTACATGTATAAGACCATGCTTGGGTAGTGTGCATGAACAATCTCTAAAATATTGCTAATATTACAATGGAAGAGCAGGCTGAAAATTCTTCCTCTCCTCTCTCTCTCAATAACAAATTTCAATGTTGCTTTTTATGCCTGTAGATGAGGACCATTGGCTTTGATGCACCTCAGGCATCAGGTGTCTGGAGGACCATTATTTAATCTCTTCTTCAGAAAGGAGCGATTAAATGGTGGCTGTTGGTGTTTCTTCAATAAAATCTCCAGATGTTTGCAATGGTTCTCACAGTCAGTGACATTAACTATTCTCATAAAGCTGCTAAATAATGATCCAACTCAATTACTTCATTATTGTCCCTGGGAATAATTCTCCATTCTTTATGTCTTTATGCAGAGTCCTTATGGCATGACTCAGTTACTTTTCAAGTATAAAATTGAACCAGATAAAGGTGACGTGTGATGTCTTCACATGTATTACTATACACTTCTATAAAGAACTCTGATGCACATTCATGAGTATATTTGAATGTGACAATATAATTCCATAGTTATGAATCTACAACGTATCTTGGAATAAACCTTCTAATATGTCAGTGTATTAGCAAATTCTCTCATATAAATGCATATTCTTAGATGATCAACATGAGTAAATAGGAGAAAGCGTAGATATTTTATTGGTTAGACTGAGTAATTTAAATTAGCAAATTTAAATTATTCACATTTTATCCATAGAGTTAAAAAAATTTTCATTTCGTTGTCTTTAATTTTCTAAATGTCATATTGGAGAACATCTTAAATTTTGCCATTCACACAAAAAATTTCATAAATATTTCTGAACTTTTTTTTGGTATTGACAGAGGGACTTCTGCCATAGAGCAAAGACAGTCTTCTCTAGATTTTCTAACAATTCTCAGAAGTAAGCAAGGATAAGACAGGAATAAAAACACAGACACAGACATCTAGACACCACGTGTTTGTTTGACTATTTCAAGATCTGAGACATCTTCAGGAGGGATTTGAAGGAGTTTTGATGTAATGAAGCAATAGCCCAATACGCTGTCATTATAGCTGCTAATGAAAAAAAAAATGCTTCCACACCTAAATGCATCCCTCCACATTATGAAAAGTGGAATATTTTGAATGCCTGCCACGAGGGAAGCAGGGCTCTAGCTGCCTCTGCTCCACAAACATACCCAGAACACCTCATTCAATTCATGTATGTAGCATGACTTCATGGTTCTTCCTTCTCTTCCTCACATGACTGAGAATGTCCAATATCACCGCGTCAAGGTTTAAACTTCTGACACTGGTTGGAAACCCCACTGTAAACACTGAGTAGATGTTTCTGCTGCAGGGTTAGAAACTTATAGAATAAACAAAACACAAGACTTCTTACCTTGCTCTCCAAAAATATGAAGTAGGTTTAACTGGCCTGAAATAGGGTGTGGCAAGAGTGGGATCTCTCCTTTGGTAGTCCCTAGGATGTGTCCCTCCTGTCCCCTCTCCTCCTCTCTCCTCCCCTCCCCTTCCCTCTCTCTCTTTTCTTGCCTTGCCTTGCCTTGCATTTCCCAACAGAAAAAGAGACATATTCCTTAGTTTCAGTTCATCATCCTCCATCTTCCCAGTCTGCAGGGTCTTTTGAAATGCAGAACCCTAACCTCTCTCTCTGCCCAAGTCCTCTTCTCTCTGACCCCTGTTGTGTTTGTTCCATGGGGATGCTTCAATATGCTTTTCTAAAATGCTCAAACTCAACACATCCATCAAACTTCCACATTACTCTGTCCAGAGACTGTCAACTAAGGGACTGTTTTTATTAAGTGATGGGTGCACAAAAGTTAAAACATCCTCAGGAAATTCCCAATGATGTAGTTTAACTTAGATTCAGTTAAATGAGTTAACTGTAGGGATCGGACTCCCAAAAGTCATCACTCGATTTACATGAAGTTTCAAAACGTTCTTTCTGAAGTAGATCTTTAAATGGTTAAATGTGGTAGAGGCCTGAGTAAGTTCATTAAAAGCATGTAAGATTTAAGGTATCTATTTTAAGGGAGTTAAACTATACTAATTGCTTCTAATTACCTAATTATAATATGAAGATTGGAATATTAATGCATATAATTTAACATAAACTGATTTGTAAATAAATAATATGTGATACAACAGGAATGATTGACACTTTTTCCTTAGGGTTCTTTAAACTCCCTGGAGTTTATTAACAACAGTTTGAGTTGGCACAGGATGGGAGAAAGAGAAAAAGCCAGCAGGGAAGAACTGACTACTGAATATAAAGTGGAGGGGAAGCTTCCTTGTTGTTGATTTAATGAGATGCAAGAGGAGGGCAAAGAGAGAAATGAAGGTAAGTCCATAAGCAAGGTATTCCTTTTCTCTGTTTTGTTGTGTCAATGTGTGCCCCATCTATAAATGTGTGCATGTGTGCACTTGTACACACACACACACACACCATGCAAACTCTTTCTGAAATGTTATCTAATAGAAGATTTAGAAATATTCCAATTAAATTATTGAATAGATCACAGTTAAGATTGATTGTAATATTGTAAAATTTATATATATATATATATATATATATATATATATATATATATATATATATAGTATTATACTTGAGTCCCTAATTCACAGAACATTATGCAAGTGAGAAAAGTAAGGATATGGTCACTAACAACAAAATTTATATTTCAAAAGCATGGAATTCTCTAATGAACTATGTAGGATATTGTGGTATAGCATAGATACAGTGACATTGTTAGAACTAATATGCCAAAAGGCCTTAGAAATGAAGACACTATCAAATTCTGCTCCATTTGTTGTGTTATAGAATATGAAAAATTAAATAGGCTTCTTTGTAACATTAAAAATTGTTTAAAAGAATTTGTCAATGTGTTTAAAAGTAAGACACAAAGCTGCATGTTTTAGAACAGGCCTGAAATCCCAGCACTCCACTAGAAGTTCAACAAGGAGGATGGACATTTTGAATTCAATTTTGGTTGCAAATAAGAGTCTGTCCAAAAAAGCCAAGCATGTCAGAATGGAGATCCATCTTTGGTTGTTTCTAGGACATACCTGAAGCTCCTGCTTTAATCCAGAGCTGCCACAGTGTACGGCTTAATTCTCATGGACAGAAATTTAAGACCCCAAATTCGTTCTACCAATATAACTATGTTAGGGAACTTTGTATAACATAAATTATATAAACCTTCAGAAGAATTGTGTCATGATGTATGTGTACAAATGCTAACATATATTTATGATGGTTAAAACCACAAAATGCTGTTTTCCACAACAAGTGTTAGACACATTATACATCCATCTGAAAGAAAATATGCCCTGATGGTGTAGCCAAAAATTACTTAGAAAACACAACAAAATGAACAGAAAAATATATACATATATAGAACTTCATGGGAAAAAAATCTAAAACTAGACATTTTTACAACGTCCTACAGAAAGGAAATAGTAAAGGAAAAATTTAGTTTTTTTCTATTCTATATGAAACACCATGTCTTATTTTTAAAAAGTATGACATTTTTAAACACATAAATAATGACTATTATACAAAATATTTGCATAATGGAAGTGCCATTACACAGAAGTTTAATAAAATTGAAAGTGGTCAAAGTCTATGAAGAGGCAGGCAGAAGATTGAAATTGTGGAGAATTCAAAGATTATAAAAGATAGTATTTGCACAGTAGACAGAAACGTAGGCTGACAAATCAGAATCATTCACAATGGTTCCGAAAGATGCCCTCATACTCAGACATCTCTAGAACGTAAAAAACATAAAGCCCAGAAGGCCAAGTAAAAACATTTTTGTCACTGAAATACACTGGAAACTTTCTGAATGTCTGGAGAATAATAGTGTCTTTCACTGGACAATGGAAGATAATCAATGTGTCAAGAGCATTTAAGAGACAGGCAATTCATAGTTTTATTTTTAAAGGAACTGAACATCTTAAAATAACTCATTAATAATTATCCAGCATGTTAAAGAAGCATAAATAGAAGCCTCTATTATTTTGTATATCTGTCATCTACTTGTAGGTGTAACTCTATCTAGATATAGATTACCTCACAATCCAAGGTTGTAACATGTCACAATAAATGCCACTAAGCCTAGAAGAAAGAAAAGAACTTTCTTTATAGAAAATATAAATGTAAAGAAATAGGAAGAAAAAAATAATGGCAAACATAAATGTAATATTATTTTTATACTTTATAATGACAGGGCTAAGTGACTGTTTTAAGTTCAATAAAGGACTTTCATGTTTTTATAATTAACAGAAGCACTCTTGCATAAGCAGTAATTAACAGAATCTTTCACCAAGTATAGATTATAACTGAAAATTAGATGCAAATATGATAATATTCAGAGGAAAAGAACAAACAGTTCCATTTAGTGGGTAGATATGTTGCTGAATCAAAAACTGAGCTTCGCGTTGTGAGTTGATTTGGGGCTCACTTCCTAGGTCTGTTCAGCAAAGAGATCTTTGATATCCCATGATCAAAAGTATCAGTGATTTCTCTAGAAAAGCAAAAATCTTCCCAGACTTACAGAATCTCTCTCTCTGAGATTTCCATAATGTGGAAAAGGAAAGCACAACACAAACATCTTCATTCTCTAGACAAATGATACTTTGCAAGAGATATTATTTCTTAGTAACTGCTAATGTCCTTTCCAACAACATTTTTCAGGTCCCACTCTCATTGAGCAGGTAATTTTCCTGCCAAAAAATGATCAACTGTCACCATTTTTAAACCAGAGCTCTGAAGACGATCAGAATGCTGTGCTTTATTTTATCCTGTGCTCTTTAAGTTTTACGAGTCTTCATTTCAGTGCTATATTTCTAGTATTCTGTATAGAAAATGTCTTTTTTATTTGAAGTAAAACTTAAGATATGTATGAACTGAAGATCATCAGAAGCCATGTCTGGAAAAAAGCATGTGAAAAGATTATATGGTGATCTGTCTTTAATTTTTGAAAGTTTAGAAAACTGAAATTGATTTGTGTAAAGCTATACTCCCTAGTGATCTTTCCTATTTTAAGAGTTCCAGAGTAAAAGAGTGTGCACAGACATTCAATAATTTACAGCTATAAGAATTAAATATTTTAAATGAATTACTGTTACATTTATTCAGTTTCATAAAAGGAAAATGGGGTAATATATTTTACATTTTTAGTAACAGAAGTATTTATAAAGGTAAAAAGTATTTCACAATTAAAAATTTGCAAAATTTGTAGTTCAAAGTTAAATGAATGCTGGGGATTGAATATAGATTGTTATTTAAAGCAATAATACATTTTATCGTCTGTTTGGTGAGTCTGAGCTGAAGAGCTGCATTTTATTCATTATTATTTCACTTTCTGTAAATAATTTTATGGGGAAAATCTGGCAGATAATTTTTGTTAAATTCTCCTCTTACATCTTTGTGAGGTACTCTGCTACCCTTTGTAAAAGACATGCTAACGTTTTTGAGACCTCATCTCCCAGAGAAAAGCAACAAGAAAATCAGCCTTGCCTTTATAAGGAAGATGAAGTTCTCAGGGAAACAAGGATGTGTTCATTAAGATTCTCTTACCAGTTTTACAATGGTTGTTGATTTTCTTATTACTAACTTTAAAGAATAATTCCTACATTCAGATTAGTTCTTAATGAGAACTGTCTCTCAAAAATATTTTTCTCTCTTTGTATGGCTGTCTTTTTTTTTTTTTCTTGACAATGTCTTTGACAAAGGCCTGTATTTTATTCAATGATGCTCAGCTATCAAATGTTTCTTTCATTGTTTTGGTTTTGGTGCTCTATTTAAAAGTCATTGACAAATCTGAGATCAGCCAAAGATTTGCTTATGTCATCTTCAGCAAAATTTACCCTTGTACATGTGAGTATTTGCATGTAGGCACTTGTTTGCCAATGAGTACATTTATATGACAATTTGAAAATTGTATTTAGATTATTATTTCCCTTCCCTTCTCTTCTTCTTCTTATTTCTCCTTTCTTCCATCCTTCCTTCCTTCTTTCCACCCTTTTTTCCTTCCTTCCTTCCTTCCTTCCTTCCTTCCTTCCTTCCTTCCTTCCTTCCTTCCTTCCTCCCATTCATCCTTCCTCCCTTTCTCTTTCCAGCCTGTTTAGTTGTTTGTTTATATTTTGAGACATGGTCTCCCTAAAGTCCAGCCTTGGGTCCAAAATGAAAACCTCTGCCTCCTTAATGCTATGATTACTACTGTACCAGTTGCCCAGTTTATCTTTTGCTTTTCTTTACCTACACTGTATTTCACTGTATATAATACACACAGAGAAATACGCACATACACACACACATACCCAGTACCACTAACCAAACATTTTTATCCTCTATTATGTTGTCTTTGCTATATGATCAAATAGTAGTTCAAACAGTTTATTTGGTTTTAGCTATTTGGTTTAGTTTCCTACACATATCTGTTTGGTTGCCTTGTTGATATTGTTGTTTGTTTGTGTATTTCAAACTGTTATGTTGATTTGATTAATGTATGTTTTTAGTGTTTAAGTAATAATATCAGGGATAAGTATAAAGAACCAAACTTCTTGTCTATCAATATTTTTTCTGGCTATTCTAGATTTTAACTTCTCAAGATTAATAGTATAATAAATGTATCTTTTCTTTTTACTTTGGTGGCAAAAATTTAGATATAAAACTGATGTGGTGGAAAGTAGCTGATACAGATATAGAGGATAGGAGAGTATTGTTATCTATGCCACTGTGAATACAATATCTATTTGTGAAATGTTTTCAGCACTTGACAACCCAATCTTTTATCCTTGATGCTAAAGGGAAGTATGTGTTAATATTTTCAAATAAAAGTATATATTCCTCCAGTGGAAAAAAGTAACAACTTAAAATTAACAGCAATTTTAAAACTTCAGCTCTGAAAGATTATTTAAATATTAAAAAGATACAGCACTAAAATATATAGCATTCATTTAAGATTATAGATATTTATTTGGTCAATATACAATGTATGTATATGTTAAGATATTAAGATTATATCCCACAAATAGAAGACTGGTTACTAAACCAAACTTCCAGTACCAGAAGTGGGGTACCTTTTATGATTTGTTTGTTAGATTGTACTCACAGAACCATCCAAGACAGACTCTTGATTTTTCTGGTTGCCAAGAAAAATTAGGTTATATAGTCCTATTAATGAAGACATCCACTGAAGTGGTTACTTGCAAGATACAGAGAAAGTATGGGAGAACTGATCTAAAAAAATTCTCCTGTTGACTAGGTTTCATAGTGCAAGAAGGTGCAACGCAGGCTGCCGGGGCGAAAATACACCGTCTTACCCAGATATGAACCCCATTAACTTCAGTAAGAATCTACCACACATTATGGTGTGGCAAACTGTTCTCTGAATTTGAGTCCTGCTCGAAAGAAAGAAAGCATCATGGTACTGAAGATTCATTCATTAACGTATGTCTGGGGAAGTCATGGGTCCTAGCATTGAACTTCCCAATGTTGTTTAATCATATTGATGCAACATCAGAATTCCTTCTAAATAACTATGTATATGTCCATAAGCAAATTCTGTGCTCGGTGTTAACCAGAGAAACTTCTCTTCACAGGGAACTGCAGAGACTCACAATTGTTCAAGCTTCTGAGAATAAATAAAACTTGAGGGCATTTAATGAGTATCACAAATGTTCAGCGTATATTGTTAAAGCGGGATCAGAAATAGCATTAGAACCAAAAAATGAGAATAAGGGTTGTCAAATGATATTTTCTGGGCATGAAATAAACATTGCAGTCTTCAACACACACTAACTGTAATTAATTGCACTAGGTCTGAAAAAGACTGTTTTCAACAGTTTTATAGAGGGGAGGAGCTAATGGATCCCTACTTTGCTCTGATGACCTACAGCCTACTAAAAGACTCTGGGGTTAGAATCATTGTTTTCAACTGTATATCAACTGGTCAGTCTACCAAGATCCACTAGATGGTTCTAACTCTATGGCCACACTCTTGTTAACGTCAGTGGGCCATAAGCCAAAACATAATGATACGTATGCGAGAGCAGAATTCATATGCAGGAAAGGTTAGCGAGTTTAGGAGACAAAAATACTTAAAATACATTTTATAAAAGGATGAAAAATGCCAAAGAACACATCAAACGAATTTTTAAAAAGTCCCTAAAGAGCGAAAATAAAGCCATACATTTAAAATAATATATTGACAAGTTTTGCTGGAGGCTGAAAAACAACATTTGCAAGTCAAGTACTTGATCAAAGATTTACGTATGAAATGAGCCAGAGAAATAAGAGGCAGCATACAGAAGATAAAACATATGAAAAGGTACTCTGCAGAGTTTGTCTTTAGGAAATTACCAACTACAACCATAACAGTTTTACAGTTGTTAAAATAACAAGAATCCCAAGGCATCAGCAATAACACATGCTTATGAAGAAGAGGCAGCTGTCTTTGACAAATTTAAGTATAGTTTCTGTGAAGCCTCACAACTGGGTTCTGAGATAGTTTTCTATTTTTCTGAAAACAAAATTATTCCACATAAAATTTCAGGCAAATGTTTGTAATTGTTTATTTCAAATTTCCCCAAATCCAGAATGGGCAAGAACCTTGTTAGCCATAAATATGTTGAAAATATTTGGAGAACTGGCACAATGTTGCTATGAGAAAAATGAGCACTCATCATGGAAATCACACAGATGACATTTGCCTTTGCTGAGTCAAAAAAGTCAACACAAAAATATCTGTACTCCAAGGGTACAGTATTCAAGGAACAACAAAATTATATGAAAAGAAAAATAGTTTATTCAATTAGAAAGATGTTGCATACTGGGTAAAGCACAGAGCTTTACCAGGGAAATAAAACTATTCTATATATTACTACGATGATCATTACACAACAATATGAATTTTTCAAAACCGAAAACTTAGAGCAAAAATATATGTAAAGCTGTACAAATTGAAATCACTTAAGAGGTCAAAGGCTCATGTGAGGAAGTTGAGTTGGTGAAAGATGATTACACATGCACAAAGGAGTTCTGTCGAACTCACTTCTGCTTCCGAATGAAATATGAAGATCATGGCAGCATAGAAAACCCCTTGAGATGATCAAGATATGTTTGCAATTGTATCAAAGTCAAGAGAACTTTTATAATTCTATGAAGTATAATAAATGTTATTAAAATTAATTTATAAACATTAAATTCTAGTATGATGTTTCAGAAAGATTACATATTTGTAGTGGTTTTAGATGGACTGAGTTTTATAAAATTTATCATACAATAAACTGTCAGGATGCCAATATGGATATTATAACTGCTACATTTAATGAGGAAATACCTGAGGCACTGGCATGGATGAAATGCAACATTGACTATTCAACCACAATGTCGGTCTAACTCAGTGTCCAGAACTTACTTTGTCTCACCAGTGTAATTTCATTGAACTTATCATATACACTACAATGTTAGGTTATATATTAAAAGAATGTTAAATTTTTAATGTTCAAAAATATGCCATATAATTACTGTTTTCTTATCTTTCATACTATATTATGCTATAAAACTAAAGGATACAATCAAGAAAATGTTTACTGGTATGTGTAGTAATCACACTGGAAACTATCTAAGACTTTAAAGTTATCGCTCTCTCTATGTCTCTTGTAAATAATTTTATAATGTGTTTCTAGAGGAAGAGAGTCCTCTTGCACAGCTTGGTGTTTTCAGTTCAAGCATTTTCTTTGCATGAATTTTGAGCTGGGTTCTCACATGTGTCTTCACTGTTATCAGGAAACATTTTCAAACCCAGATTCTGATGCTTAAGCTATTTACAGGAGTCGTTACTGATTTTGTCTGCTCCACTCTGCGGTGCAGATTGGTGAAGCAGCACACTATCATTGAAACAAAATAATTGTAAGTCATTTAAATTTTCTTATCTTTTGCTTTGGATTATTTTAAATCTCTAATGTATCACTAACAACACAGTTTCCTATGTTTATGAAAAAAGCTGAGGACTTAGAAAATGTTTCAGATTTCAGGGTAAGATTTTCTTTTCAAGAAATTTTATCTTTTTATAAAGTGTGCTTTGTGCTTTGTCAAACACTTGACTTTTGATGAGTGTTAAGAAGTCTATGTTTACAGATAAAAACAAGTGGCAGGTGAGCTTCAATTTTTCTCACATTGACCCCAGAAAACAAGGTCTAAAAACAAGGGCTGCAAAATAAAGTTAAATCCTTATAAACCTTATCTTCTATTTAAAGAAAACAAACAAATGAAAGTTTTAAAAGCTTCTAATGCCAGGAAAAATGCTTTCTTTCCTTAATATCTAGGCTTCCTTTTCTTCCTTTCCCAATTAAGCTCATTAATCCACTTTTACAAACACTGGAATGGCTATCCTTTGCTATAATTTTTCCACTCAATATCCAGGTCAAATTACAAAAAGTGAAATACTTGGGGAGAAACAGAAAACTATGTATTGGATTTGTCAGTAATCTGAACTTGCTCAAACAATGTTCTTTTAGAAGCTTCTTTCACCCATACCTCATTTCCAGACCCTGCGTTTGTTAGTTCACTTGCCCACTTTATTAATCTACTGCCTGAACTGTGAAAAGAAGTGAGCATGCTTTATTCACACAATATTTCCCTATGTGACCCTAAATAATTTCTTAGCCTCAAGAAAAATATAATCATTCAATGTTTTAAAAATTAAAATTTGCACTGTTATTTTTTGTTCATCTTGTCTTTTAAAAATAAAGATGAAGAAACGCTAAAAGTAAGACTTGTTCATTTTCTTTCATATAAAATTTGACAATTACTTAGGTAAAGTTTTTAATAATACCAAGCCAAAGTAATTTTGTAAGTATCAAAGCACAAGACACAATATTGCATTTTAAAACATAATGCCTCTTAAACCAATTGCATCTTGAAAGTATACAACTGATTACATTGCAGAAGAGACATTTCGTGCTAAGAGCGATCGTCCTTGAAGCTTGGTGTGGTTTTTAGGAGAAAAGTAGATTAATACATTTAAGAAATATTTGTGGGAGCTGGGTCATCAAAGACATTAAAGTATCAAGTATCAAGTTATTTAAAAAATAAAGAGCAACATCTTATAAATCAAAAATCTAATTATAGAAAGAAAATTACAAAATGAACGGTAGGTATAATAGTGATTTATTTGGTATTTTTACTTTGATTCCCATAAAAGTTTCTTTTGTAGTTTAGATTGAACCTCACAAGATTAATGACTCACTTAAGCAAGCACTTGAAGCTTCTTTTAAATGGATTCTGTCTTTTAAGCTGGAAATCTGGCTTTAGACTTTACCCATAAATTGCCTAAAACGAATGATAGCTATATAAACATTTAATAAAGTCAGACTGATGGAATTGTCTTTCTTCTCTGGCTTTCTTTTTGCACTCTGTCTGTAAATTGCCTTGATCTTTCCCTATAGGTTTGGTTATTGCTGCTCTCTGGCTGTTATGACATAACTCATAAATTTCTGTCCTTCCTTCCTTCTTTCTTTCCTTCTTTCCATCCTTCCTCCCTTCCTTTCTCCCTCCCTTCTTTCCTTCCTCCCTCCCTCCCTTCTTTCATTCCTTCTTCTTCATCTAACTCCTAAATTAAGCATAGGTTGTGTAAAGTGGCAATCTATGGAAGTCTTATATCAGGACTTATTTATTAAGGGATGAAATAACACACTCACGAATACAGAATGAAGTGGCACTGCTGCCTCTTCATCCACAAGGGAAGGATGGGAAAACTCTGGACCAGGTCACTGAGCCATTGCGTCAGAAATCCTTCCAAGTCCAACAGAGAGAGCCTGCGACCTCCTCCTTTGTTTCTCGAAGAGTCATGTATCCCCAGAGAGTATCATGCCCATTGGGCCTACCCACTCAATTCCATTGGTCATTAGACCAAATGGTGAAATTCCCACAATGGTAGTTTATATCAAATTTATATCAAAATCATGCTCTTGTATGCTTTCATGTAAGTTTTGATTCTAAGTCAGGGAGTTCTTTGGAGAGTAAATTTAACTTTGAACTTCACCAGAAAGATTTCACTGAAATGAGAAAAGATACAAAGTATGACAGCCAATTTCACAGTTAGGTCTTAGTAATAGCGCCATGCTTAGAGTGATGCAAGAGAAGGCACCATTTGCTTGAAAAACAGAGGTTACATGGTTGTGTACACAAAACCTTTCGCACATTATTTAATTGGAGGACCCATCAAGGGGAATTTCTGCCAATGACTGCCCACCAATGTGTGGAACTTCTAAAAAAGGGGATAAAAACTTCTCAAGTTACAGCATCATAAGTGAGATTCTTGTCCTCTGAGTCAGCAGTAAGGGGAACCACATGGGCACATAGATTGCTCAACTATGCCTCCAGAATTCATCAGAATAAAATAAGAATTGAAGGCAGCAGTCATCATAAATATATATTTTCAAAATGTGGTTGACATTTTGAAATATAAATTTTATCCCAGAGCACAAAAATTATTTTTTTACCTTTTAATTTATAAAAATAAATGAATTGCATTATAAAAAAGCAAATAAAGCTACTACACACAAAAATTAGCCAGACTCATATTCCATACCTCTTAATGAACTTATCTGCATTTAGAATAACCACATGGAATTCAAACGGTGTAGCATCACATTAGATATATTCACTATGGAATAAAAGTTTATGTACTTACCCTCCACCAAAACTGAGTGGTGGTATTATATCTTCCATGGTGGAGATATAATACTATAGTATAATATAATATAGTATTAAATGTCACAAAGCCTTAAAGAAAGAAAACAAAAGAAAAACACATTCTTCCTCATGTGAGGAAAATAGTCGGAAATACATGTATGTGTATATATGTTCATGTACATATACGCATATGTATGTCCGTGTAGGTATAGTATAAGATGTAGATAAGTAAACAAAGAAGATAAATATTAGGACACAAAAATAAACTGAATACAGTGATGGCAGAAGTTGTAAAATAGGCTATAAAACTAATTGCCTTTCTGCTTCTAAAGTGATCAGATGAACATTTTAATAATCACATATTTCATGATTTCTTCTCTCTAAAGATTTAATAATGAAATAGATGGAAAAGGGTATCATCAAAGTGTATTTTTTAATTTGTGATCTCTACTGTTTAAAATAAAATATAATTCATCTGAATATACTATTTTTTTCTTGTGGTCCTAAAGAAATTTACAAGTGTTTTCAATATTTTATATAGAACTGTGGCTGCTGTTGGTTTGGTAAATTTGAATATAAAGTAAATTATAAATAAATATCATGGATCATTTTTCTCCCTATCATTTTGATTTTGACACTTAAGCAGAAAGTGCTGAAAACATTTGAAACTATTGCTCCTATATGTACTTAAATGTGTTACCAAATGACAAACCCAGAAAGAAAAACTGTTCACATACGTACCAGATAACTGTTAAATTAATTGTGTCTAGAGGAGGTTTGAGGGAACTCATGGTTTGCAGGAGGGGTTTTTCTGTCTTAAGACAGCAAAGTGAAAATGAAAGATCAGTTAATTTTCCATGAAGCATAAATAATCATATAGTTACATTCATAGTATTTGTTGAATTAAAATATCCAGATATTTCTTGAATGATGTAGAAAACATAAGAAAAAAACGTCAACTCATGTCTTATGTAATTTACTACAAAGAAAAATTACATAGAAATAGTGCACTATGAATTTTGAAGACTGTGTGGCTATTAGTAGAGAACCTAAGGGGAGCAACAAACAATTTAGAGGGTTTTAACAACCAGTGATTTCCTTATGCTAGTCTCTTAGCAGAATCACATGCTGATTTTCTTAACTCTATATGTTCACAAACCTACCATTTACCAAACATTTGCTTTTCATATTACCAGATATTTGCTTATTCCTTCTCATAATCATTATAATATTGCCATAAATATGTTTGTGATTCATATATTAAAATTACCTCTACTCTGTTTGAAACAGAAAAATAAGATATTTATCCCTTTGTATGCTTTCCAAAATGTCCGTTTATTCTATGCTTCTTTGTACTCCTGAAATAAAATAGTCAAGTAAGTTTTGTGAGTAGCAGTCTTTAACTTTTCTTGCTTACTAAAATAGATATAGACCTTAGCATATTGCCTGATATATAATGGGGCTTGACACATATTCACTGATCAAAAGTAGATAAATGTTTCATGGCCTTTCAGTTGAGTCAAACAGATGCAGTTGTTTTAGTAAGGGTTATCTAGAGGACTAGAACAAGATAATAAGCGAATAAATAGGGCTATCTACTTATTATAGTGGTTATGGGCAGTGATCCTGATAGTCTAGCATTGGTCATCTACCACTAGGAAGTCCAAGATTCCGGTTATTGCTCAGTCTGCAAGACTTAGTTTGTTTGCAGTATGTGGGGGAATCCCAATGAACTCGCTAGTGAGAGTGAAGGCAAGCAGGCAAAGAGATAAAAAGCTTCTATCTTCCATATTCATTTCATACTCTGCCATTAGGAGCTGTGGCCCATATTAGTTTTGGATCTCACCACCTCAAAAGATCCTGATTAAAGGTCGTTCTTCCCAATTCAAATGGCTGAATTATGAAAACATCCCTCACAGGTATATCCAGCCACTAGGTTGAGTTAAATTCAGATGCCATCAAGTTGAAAACTGGAAACAGCCATGACAGCTGTTATTCTGAAAGAATTAGTAAGCATCCAAAAAGCTCTGGGCAAGCAGGTAACAAATATCACATTGATTCTTCACTGAAGAGCATGGGAAATGAGAACTGCCACTCTGTATCAGACAACTGACAGACAAAGATCTCAAACTGAAACAGAAGCAAACCACTGTTTTCTAAATGAGTGAGGAAGAAGGAAACCCCACTGATGATGTAGCATCTACATTAGAATCTGCAGGAATTTCAATGTGTTGTCACAACACATACTTAGTAAAGGATAGGAAGCAAAGTATATGTGAAAGTGATATAAAAGTTATCTCGAGTCTTTCAATACTGTGACAATCATTGGTAGATACCTTACCACAAGATACTCGTGGTTACTCTTCTATGCACAGTATATTTAAAATAGGAACCATATTATATATTAAAATGTTTTAAGTGTTCAAATTTTATCAAATATGTATTACTCAGAAGACACACTTCCTCCACATTATGTCATTATACAGCAAGAATAATAAAAACCAGAGAGAGAAATTGGGGTTTAACCTGAAAACCAGAAAAGCAAAGCAGTCAAGCTGCTGTGAGGAGCTGCAGGCTGGCGTTCCTGCCACCCAGCTCCCAGCCACCTGGCTAGCTCATGCCCCCAAATAACAACGCACAAACTGTATTCTTTTAAACACTGCTTGGCCCGTTAGCTCTAGCCCTTACTGGCTAATTCTCATATCCCGGTCAACCCATCTCTAATAATCTGTGTAGCACCAGTCTTACCAGGAAAGATTCAACATGTCTGACCTGACGGCTTGCTTCATCGCGTCTGGCTCTGAGAGGAGCTGCCCTGCATCTGAGCTCACTTCCTCTTCCTCCCAGCATTCTATTCTGTTTATTCCACCTACCTAAAGGCTGGCCAATCAAATGGGCCAAGGCAGTTTCTTTACTAGCCAATGACCTTCCATCATCAAGCCATTATCTTATCTCTACCAAGGCTGGGCTACCATAAACTAAGCAGACTAAACCTCTCTCTCCTCTCATTTTATAATCCCTCTAGTGTTGGAATTAAAAATGTATGACTCCCTAGGACTGGGATTAAATGTGTTTGCTACCATGATCTGAATTTGTTTCTGCACTGATCTTATGTAGCCTAGATTGGCCTTGAATTCACAGAGGTCCATCTGACTCTGTCTCCCAAATCCTGGGATTAAAGGTTGTATGTCACTATTGTTTGTCCTCTAGTAGCTTTGGCTTTGCCCCTGGTCTTCAAACAAGATTTATTTATCAAAATACGAATAATATACCACTACACCATTAGTTCAAGTACCTTCTAAATTCTTTCTAAATTTAGAGATTGAGCCAATATTAATGTCTATCTTGTGATAATCTACCCTAGTTTATTTTTTCTTCCTGTCTGTCTAATTCTTCTTATCCACCAGTTTCAAATGTAAAGTCCTAAACTGGGAATTCAAAACAACCAATAGTTTTGTTGTGTTGACTTTTATAGCACACAGTTCTGGGAGAGCAGTAGATTTGAGAAATAGTTTGTGACTACACAGCACATCCTGTAAGGTTCTTAGTGAGATTCCCTCTTCTATACACAAAGACAAGAAATGCTCTCAAGGAAGGTTGAGTCACTGCCAGCCAAGAATTTTTTTATTATTATTATTCATATCAATTGAGCTAATTCTCCAAAAAGAATTGATCTGCTACTGGTAAAACTTAAGGGGCAAAATTTACTAATTATGTTTGTCTTTCCTCTCCAACTTACTGCATGAAGTACCATTTTCAGGGGATTATTTATGTAGTTTTCTCTATATAATTTCTCTGCTTCCCTGTCCCCAAAAGCTCACACTGCAGGTAAGTCAGAGAAGGCCTTAATGGAAATGTTTTAGCCACAGGAGATGGGTGCTTCTGATGTACTAATCTTCTGCCCCTGGTCATGGCAACCCTGGCAACTCAAGTGCCTTTAAAGCACTTGCTGCTGCTGTTTAAAATCTATCCCTCCCATATTTTCTACTTCTCAGTGGGAGGTTAAGCGGTATAGAAGCTGTTCTGCCTTAAAAGAATGAAGAATAATACCTGCCTGTATATATTTGGTTCTACCAATCCTCACACTGTCAATCACGTGTTATTTAAAACATACCTTTCTATTTCTCTGTTCAGATGGTTTTGTGTCCAATCTCATGTGATTAAATGAATTAACTGACTTTAGTATTTTCTGAGTTGAGTACAACACTTATGCACATTTAAAATGTGCCCCAGGTACTGAGCTAAAATGCTGAATGAATATTAAGATATTCAGAATATCCTCTGTTGCCTGCAATATGTCTTTGCATTAAAATTGCACTGCAACTGCATCCATACTGTCAAAATTCTTGACAATAAAAAATGGCAAATCTTTGAACATTTATTAGTTATAGTTTATGTTAATATACCCCAGTAATATTTCAGAAATTAGCTAATTTAACCCTTAGGAAAATATCTGAAAATAGAATAAAAAACACAAGACAAAAAAGATGACAATGAAAATAACTCAAATAATACTACTTAATATCAAGTACTGTGTCTATGATAAGCAAAGTGAAATTTACCTGGACCTCAACTGAACAAACCAAACAGCATCAGTACAATAACAGAAAAATAACTAGCTATAAAAGATGAAAGATAGATTAAAATAAAGCACTGACAAGTCACTCAAGCATGTAATTTTACAAGACATCTCCAAGTGCTTGTCTGATATTCTCAGGGCTAAAGCCAACATCAAAAAATATATGGAAAGTTTTTTAGTGTTTTATACTTTTATAGTTTTATGCTCACCTGATTGAAATTTTGACTTCTTATGAATGTATTCTGTCCTTCCTAGTCAGGTCTCCACTGTTATACAGTGATAGGCGTTATTTTTATGATGTCTTTATAAATTGCTGAGAGTGAAATGGCAGAGACAATTGAGTAATAGAGAACATCAGAGCTCAGTCCCTCAGTATCTTAAAATTTTGCCCAGATTTAACTGAGCATCATGTAGCTTCCCATGAGCACACTTGCCCACAGAAGAAAATAGAAGCTTGGATACAGAAAAAACTTGCCCAATTTATGAAGTTTCCAGAAATGTAATTGAAAGAAATATTACAAACAAAAAAATGACAAAAAAATGGGAAATCCAAATGATAGGAGTAAATATAAGATTACACAAGATTAGAGGTTTTAAACTCTATAGAGCCATAAAAGGATAAGAAAAGAGGGGAAACAGGAGACCAACAATTTGGGGCCACAGTGTTCTTTTTGATTATATATGAAGGAAATGTAATGGCTTCTCATTGTCAGGCAAGATTACTAAAATGAAGTCAAATTGATCAAGGATAACTTGTGGAATATCTTTACATGCATAAGAGGGATCTACATATCTCAATCCCCTACATATTATACTAAATTGCATAAAGATATTAAGAGATAGATGTAATTTAATGCAATGATTGTTGGAGTGGGAAGCTAAGGTACAGCAGCTGTCATGAATATTTTTCATTAGTTCTGATAATAACAAATGTTTTAAGGATGCCAAAGATAAATTGATGACTCATTCTTTGGGGTAATTTGTAAGTTCTACTTCAGATGTCTAAACTTCATCTTAAAGGAACCATGTAGTTGACTTGGTATCTGAAAGCTGTAAAAATCAACCAGAAACATGACTCTAATGACAAAACCTAATCAAAAAATTTCACTGTAGAGAGAAATACTTTTAATGTTTATGAATTTGGCAACCTCTCTAAAAAGATAGCTTGCTTTTCAATTAAGCTTTCAGTGTTGTTTTTGGTACAACATATCTGGAACACCTGTTGAAACTCAGCAGATCTAAAGGTTGCATGGAATAGTGTAAAATGAGTCTTCACAACCTCATATTTGCTGTCACTCTGATGCAGACAGACAGAGGGACACTCTAAGATTTCTCTAAGCCCTCTAACCCTTCTTAGTCCTGCCAGGACAAACTAACATTATTGTCTCTTCTTTGGAAGCACATGAACTGTTTGGGAACTGTGGGAACATCTCACTGAAGGAAACATGCAAGGCTCCACGGGGACCACGTGACTGAGTGTGTGAGATTTAATACTGAATCATACCTTATATTGGCATAGGGGGAATGAAGGTCAGGGTGGATTTTGGCACCAAACTACTAATCCATGGCAGTTTCTTAAGAATATCTAGAACTTTGAGAAGTCTCAGGAATGAGTTCCCACTCATGGAGTAGATCTTACATCCAACCAGACATTGGTTACTCTCACAAATTTCAGCCACTATTGCATAAGCACATCCAGGCAGGCAGTCATTTCTAAATTGTAGCGTATGAAGGAGGGTTGGTGTTTAATTTTCTTCTTTGGTAACAGGCAAAATTCCTTCCAGTAGCAGGTACATTAGCCCATAGGGGTGAAAGCTCTAAATAGACACCAGCTCGACTTCTCTATGTTCAATGAGTGGTGTCAGCGTTGTCTTCAGTTACAGGACTGTACCATAAGTTTGTGAAGAGCAACCAATAGCCTTGGCTGTTGGGTTGTTGGGGGTTCCACTGAGAGTCCTTTTGCCAACAACTCGATTAAATGTAGCTCATTCATGATACTGAAAGCTTCATTTCATGGTGAGAGATGTCCCCTGCTATTTGCATTTTCATTTAGATTGTCTTCATGTGTGTATATATTTTAGGAACCACCTACTGCTTAGGTTTCCATAGGGAACCTCAAATGACACAATTTTAACTGTGCCTCTCTTTGTTCCCTCTATGTTCACCCTCTTCTCTACCTCTCCACATTTGATTTTGCCTTTCCACTCTTACCCCTTGTCCATCCATAATTATCTATTCCTTCTTCCTATGGAGAACCATTATTTCAACACTGTTACTTTTCCTATAGCTAATATCTATGGTTATATGAATCATAGATTGTCAAAGTTTAAGAGTTTATATCCACATATAAGCAAATAAATACTGTATTTTTCTTTCTGGGTCTAAGATACCTCTCTCAGAATGACTCTTTCTAGATCCATTTGTTAACTAAGAATTTTATTATTTCATTTTTTAAACAGCTGGGTAATATCACATTATGTATGTGTACCAAAGTTTTATTCATTCATCCAACAGTACTCATTAGGCCAAGAACCTGAGACTATATAGGGCAGAGATCTAGGGTAAAATCAAGATTGCTGTTATGCTAAAGGAATGTATTAATAAAATAATTCCTAAGACCATTATATTTCACACATAAATTGGTGCCTTGCTCAACCATCATTAGAGATTTTTTTTCCTGCAGCAGATGGGAACAAACACAGAGACCTACACACTGCTAGACAACACACAAGGAGACTTTTGAACACTTAGTCCTAAATATGATGCCTCCACTAAATCCTTCTGCAGAAGAAGAGACAGAAAGATTGTCAGAGCCACAGTGGATAGAGGACACCAAGGAAATAAGGCCTTCCAAATGCCACAAGGCTTAGCAGTATGAACTCACAGAAACTGTGGCAGCATGCATAGGGCCCTCATGGGTCTGAGTCAGATGGAGTCCCAGTGCTGCTAGAGGAAGTAGACACATCCCTAAACCAGAACTATTTCCCAGTGATAATCACTCACAAATGAAAAATTGTTTTTTTTCCAGTTGAGTTTCACCAAGTGTGCAAACCACTTTCAAGGACAAGATGATTAGCACAAAGAGAACTCAATGACATCTTCGGAGATTCTTTGTCTCATAATTTATTATCAGAGCATTTATATAATATTTATTTGTATTTTATTAATTTTTGCTTTCTTAAATTCCATTTCCATATATATTATGGCTTCCAGTTTTGTGCTTTTATGGGATTTCTCTGTGTCTATCTGTCTATGTCTATACGTGTTTATTGAGCTTTTACTTTGTCTTTTTTTTTTTTTTGGTGATGTTCTACTTAGATTCATTGGGTTTTGTTTTAGCTTCTTTTACTTTTGTTGATTATTATTATAGATGTCTTTTTGTTTTCTAACGAGAGACAGAAATGAATTTTGATGGAAGCAGAGATGGGGAGGATCTAGGAGGAACTGGGGGATGAGGTGGAACTTGTCATATGAAAAAACTCTATTTTCAATAACTTAGTATAGATTTTTTTTAAAAATTAAAAAAAGAATATCTAGCATCCTGATAGTTCAGGCATTATGACCCAAACCTACTAAATGCGCAGAATACTGCTGTACAGCTAAGGGCAGTGTCATTAAAACTAAGAAGTAGCCTACAGAATATTCTTTACTAATTATATACCTCACACAGAATTAATATTAGTTACTATATAAAGAACTCAAAAGAACTTAGCATCAAAATGATTTCTCAATTAAGAATGTTACATAGGAGCAGAGATTTCTCAAAAGATGAAACGGAAGTGATTGAGAGATACTTGCCAGTGTGCAATATCCTCAGCCTCAAGGGAAATGAAAATGAAAGCTACTTTGAGATTGCATCTTACAGTAGTCAGAAGGGACCAGATTAATAAAACAATGACAGGAGATGCTGATGAGGATCACAGAAGATAAGAACATTTGTTCATTGCTGGTGGGAATGAGAACAGGCACAGGCACCACTGCAATCAGTATTGCAGGATGCTTAAAAAGTTGAACCTTGATCAACCATAAATCTAGCTATCCGACTCTTGGGTGTATACTCAAAGGACTCTACATATTTCTACAGGGCTACTTGCTGGTCTATTCAAGGGTACATTGATGCTCTATTCAAAATACTTAAAAAATAAAAAGAACAGAGTTGTCTGTCAGTTGATGAATGCATAATGAAAATGTGGAACATTTACACAATGGAATATATTCAGGTATTTAAAAAATGAATTCAGGAAATTTGCATGATCATGGATGGAGTTAGAAACAATCATCCTGACTGAAATGGCCTAGACACAGAAAGAAAAACACTGTTTTCTTTTATATGATATTTTATTTTCTAAGTTTTAGATATCTGTGCTGTATTTTAGGTATCTATAGAGGTTAATTAGCTAGCAAGGAATCAGGAGAGAGGAGGGAATTATTCAAGGAAGGGGAATTGGAATATATTGTCACAAAGGGGTAAAGAGGAAATTAAATTATGAAGATTAAGTGGGAAAAAAGAATGTGATGACAATGCAGGGAATTTAGATAAGGACAGGTAATACTAAAGGCTTTTGAAGAGTCATATTCTAGAAACCTTATATTCTAGAAGCTTCACCAAATTAATAGGAATTGAAGGAGGGACAATAATATGATCAAAATATATTATACAAGAACATAAGTAAACAAAAATATATAAAATCAACCAATTTTAGGAGAAATTTTATAGTTATAATCAGTGATAATTTTGAAGGAAACATTTTTAGGAATATCACAAAGAACTTGTGTTCTTCAAGATGCTCTGTCAGGTCAGTTAATGTGCCCATGAACCCAAAGTTCCAGGACAAGCTATTGTAGATGTGCAAGCCTGCTTGCTTTCTTACAACAAATGATAGAATTAAGTAATTCAACAATATATAAATATTTAAACAAACCTATAGCTTATTATCTAGTTTATTACTTAATATAAAAAGAAAACAAACAAGTAACCCATTATCTACCAGATGAAGCCACACAAAGTTAAAAATAAAAGAACATAAATAAAATTATAAAATAAAAATAAAATTTCAATTATTAGAATAACAGAATTAGATAAAAGAATGTGATAAATTATTAACATTAACAAGAAGAAATGTCACTCAGTGATATACAACCATACCTCCAGGATAATGATGTTCTTCTTAAAGTTACTAAATATATTAATTATATAACATCTATGGCGTCATTTCAGCCTAGCGTTCTCATCAAATCTACTACGCACGATTAAACTTCATCTGTATTTTCACTAAATCATAGCTGTGATGTGAAAATGGTCAGCTTCTGTAGTGGACACATTGTCACCAATTACAGTTTATTTGGTCCCCACTTAGCTTGCACAGGCCCAGCTGTGTAAATGTCATTTTCGTTCATCCATACAATACACCTCATGTAAGTCTTATGTTGTGCTTGGGATCACAGTACACCAGTACATAGTGAGCAGTGAAGAAGAATGGTCTCTTGGTTGCAAATGTCACAGGATAAGGTATTCGTTTTGCACTGCTTTTGACATGAATTGTAACCGTCACGGTGCTGTAATCCTGTCAGGATTTTACAAAGACTCCATAGAACTGCCATATCTCACAATCACATTTTAGTTTTAAAATGTGTAGAATATTGCAGCCTTAGGTGGTGTGATTCCTACATCTAATAATCACCGAAGTAAGATTTAGCCAACTTCTCAATATAACACACTGAATATGCCTTTCTTCACATTAAATAGTGGAAGATACACATACGTATCTCGGTATATTGTTGATTCTCTTCATATCATTGTATTGTGAGGACTTTTCCTAATTCAGGAAAAGTCAGACCCTTAGCTTTTAATGTGATCTATATTATCTCCTTTTATATATTCATACTAAGGTTTTGAGTCCTACTGATCTCTCCAGTTATCATGATGTCATCAATGAACAAGATCATGATGTCTTCTTTTGAGGTGACTGAGGTCACTGGAAGCTAAGCATTGAAAAAAAAAACAGGGGAATTGATTTTCTTTACAAATAAGGCATGATAGTTCCATTATTATCCAAACTCATTTCATGAATTATCTGATTATCTTTATTGAGAAAGACAGAAGAAAAGTCTCTTGGCAGAAATGAATGAATTGAAGGTGTCAGTCTGCTCTGATTCCATATGAGGTAAGGATGGACAACACATCTTCCATCAGAATCTGGAGAAATGTAGCCATGACCTTTCTCTATTGTACATTTGGAGTATGCTGGAATCCTCTTGTCAAACAGAAAGTAGTAACCTACAAATTGTGTGTGTGAGAATCACCCAATTAACTACAAAAGAAAATTTGAAAAGAAATCACAAGAATAATCCAAAGCAAAGTTAATGATGAAATACTACAAATGAATGTTCAACATATATCATACTTGTCTATAAGTCTTATACAAAACATCATTTGTGCTGAAGGATGAATATAGAATGAATGTCAATAAATGGCATTTTTCTTTTATAACTCTTGGCTTTATACACAAAGAATTCCTGTCTGCCTCCTAGGAGTAATACTCTCTGATGTCAATAACACCTGCTGACACTGATGCCTTCAGGATGTTTTGATATTTTCAGAATACTTTTGAACATGGACAAATTTCTGGAGGAAGGGCAAAATCCTTCATCAGAAAAGGAAATTTCTGTACCAATTTTTAACTTTCCCCCTTCAGATGTTCATTCACAATATATTTTCATAAGAAAATTATCATTATTTAGAATTTAAAATGTTAAGCAACCTTTAAAAAATAACCAATTAATTATTTGATTCAAAAGGATTTCTGGAATTTGCGTGTATTTTTATAGCATATTATCCATACATAGGGCAAAAAGAGATACTTAAATGATCATTTGCCTTTGATTTATGTTGCCTGATGATGTGAAAGTAGTTTTACAATGATGACCTAAACCAACTGCAGTATTAAAAATAAGAATGTTAAGAATAGTATTTGAAAGCCAGGTATCAGCTTTCCACATTTAACAAACAGTATTAGGAGGGACACTCTAGGAGTATAAATTCAGCTTCTGGTTTCTTTTCTTACCATGAAGAATCAGGAGCTGTGGACTAGCAGACCTGTTAATACCCTCAGACAGAAAGAGTCCAGATACCTGCTATCACAGGCAACTTTGGGATGTTTCAATGAGTTCAGGATATTTTGAACATGTACTTTTCTAGAGGAAAGATACAACTCTTTATCTATAAAGGAAACTTGTGAAACAAACTCTTAACTAACTATACCCTGTCAAAGAGTTTCACAAAACTTATTTCTGCTTATCAAACGGTTGCTTAGAACTCCAGAAAACTAACCCAGTAGGAACAGAATTTCCTTAATTTCTTTTCCCCTATGAAACCAGCAAGGACAAGTATGAGCTGCAGTACACATATACCACCAAGTGTGAGCATTGAAATCGGTGTGCAGCTGTCTTCCTGCTGCGGTTTTACAACAAAGAGAAGACCTACAATACAGCTGAACTCCCAAGGTTAGGCTGAGGTGCTCCTGCTACTCCACATGGGTACTAAACTTGCTATGCCCTGTGACAGTAGCTATTCTGGGTTCTATAAAGTTGCAGGCGAACTCAGCCCTACGACTCTCATCTCTGGGGTCAGGGCACTCAATAATTTATTGTTTGACAACTGTGTGCAGATTCTGGCCTCTCTCCCCTGAGGGATTTCCTCACATCCTTATGACCAAATGGAGCTCGCCACCTTCCTCTCACTTTATGCTGTGCAAGGGGCAGTGTTGAAAGATGTGTGATCTGTTCAGTTTCACTAGAAACAAACGACAAGGGAAGGAGTTTATGTGAAAGAGTGGGAAAGGCACCAAATTCAAGTATTCTGTGTGAATAAAACAGGAAGATCTGAGCCTAACTTCAGGATATTGACTATTCCTGGCAAATGTATCTATGCATATGTATGCTTTAGAGAACAGTTAAGTCCAGCAACTGCTGTTGTTCACATGCTGTGCTGAAGAACAATGTTTTCAAATATGCTACTTGATAGATCGTTTTGGAAAAATCTTTTCCCATAATTTAACACAATGTTCTTTATAAATAAGATTTCAAATCTCAATCATTTGTTTAGGTTGATTTCTCCAGTCATATTCAGTGGGCAGCTGTATGTAGCTCATTGTACGTGAAAGAAAGCACAAAAAATCCTATAGAAATAAGATCTCAACTTAGCAATTAGCTAATAAAACAGCAGGGATAATATGGGAAACAGGAGGAAGGAGCAACTACATCTAACATGCCTGTGTATCAAAATCACATAACTAAGAGACCACATATAGTCTGTTTACATTTCCAAGGGTTGAAAAGTATTGCACAACGCTTCTACTCTGCTTTTTCGCTTGGCAACAAATTACATTCAAGGTTGTTTCCCAGATCATAATCATTCTGATAACTTATTTTTGGCTGTTCTTTCCTTTACCGTTAAATCTCTTGTGCATATAGACGTCATATAGATGAAAAACGATAGAAGGTAAAACATAGAAAACATAAAAATTGTTAGCTTTCAAGGCTTTGAAGAAGAAAAAGATTAATTGAATGTTGATCTTATCACAAAGTAAATGTTAACTATCTTTGCTTTAAAAAATGTATACACTGGGAAATGAAATAAATTACAAGGACAAATGCACTTTATTAAAATGTTTTCTTAAACAAATGACCTCTACAAATCCCGACTTTTCCCATTTATCTCAAACACCACCTAGAGGAGAATTCATTTCTCTACCACAATTGTGCAGTTTTTTTAAAAAAATATCAGATTAGGGTAACCTCCCTCCTGAAAATTATAATCAAGAATATGTAAGGAGATTTTCATCATGTAATAGAAAAATATATCATTAATGTCAAAAGAAATAAAGCCATCAGACTACTCCTAAACCACAGTCAGTTGTTGAAGGATGTCAGCAAGTATTTGGAAAATGTCTTTATTTGAAAATATGTAATATAGTAAATTATTTTATTGAAAGTAAGGCTGTATTATTCACTCACTTTACAAAATTTAAACAAAAGTATTCGTTTTCAAGATTGATTCGTCACTTTTTAGAGTGAATTATAATAAGCAAGTTGTTTAACTCTGTTTCTTTTTTTCTGTTTCAAAGTCTTACGGTCAGTGGATGCTTCCCCAGCCATTGATGGTCTCTTTAGGAGTGACCAACAATAGTTTTCCAAAGAACAAATGCAGCTTACATTGAGGGAAGAAAATCTCAGGATAGTATCTGGTTTATCTGAAACTCTATAAACATGCAAATGGTCAAATAAATCCTTGACAGAAAACCAGTTTTTCTGTCCTGGGATTCATCAGACGTTACAATAACATTATGTGAAAATAATAATCATCCAGAGAGAGCTATGAGTGTTGCAAACAGAAAAAAATGGATGGAAATGGCAGCTATGAGAATGTGTTTTCTAAATGCAGTGACCTTCACTCAGTAGAATCATTTGACATTACGTTCAGTACAAACTATTACAATGTTTGAAAGGAGAAGCTATCTGGACTTGTGGGCTTGGGAACATACCTGCTTCCTCTCACTGTAGATTACCTTCATTTAAGGACATATGTAAATAAAAAGCATGCCAGTTTGATTGTTTGCTCAATGACTTCAAATTCTCAGTTATCCAAAGGCAAAATTATAAAAAGAAACAGGAAAAAAGACATGATATTACTAAAAATATATACTGTTCATGAGCCCTTAGTCATCCTGTGCTGTGGAGAGTATTTTCTCATGTCATCAATTTGAAACATAAAATTAATTAAATTACTATAATGCTAATAATTGAATCCATGTATTTGATCTTTTACCATATAAATTTGACTAAAAAAGTAAATGTTATTTGCTCTTGTAATAGGAAAATTCTGTAGGATAATCCTTATTAACACAACAAAAGATATTTTTTCTAATTTGTGGATATGACATTCAGTGATAACAAGATGGCATTGCCATATATTTTTATTTGTATTTTATAGGCTATTAAACATTGTAACCTTTAATTTACGCTAGCTTCATCAAATATGCATGCTTTAGCAATCTGATTCCAAACGTGGACCACAGACACTGTGCACTCACAGCAGTTCTGTTCCCTCTAATGGGTCTGTAACAGCGACGCTTCCAAGGAGAGGGCAGGGAAGATGCAAAGACTGCTTTAAATAGCAGCACACCAGACTCTGGGAAGCGATAGCCCAATAATTTATATGGGGAAAAGCTACTAGCAGTCTGGAATGTGACACTAAGATTATGCAAGCCAGGGAAATATTGAAATTTATCTTCATTTCGAACAACAGAAAGGCAGCAAGGCGAAGTGCAGCCGAGCCAGCAGCTTGGTCACGGTGATGTCCTTGTCAGGGCAGCTGACCTTGAAAACAGATTTTTTTTCAGCTACCTATATGTGAAAAAAGCATGAGGTTTGAACATGTTTGTCTTGTATTTGATGAACTGTGTTGACAAGAATAATTGTGTGTCACCTACTGTTTTGGGAGATGTGGGTCAGAATAACAACTGCAGTTTCAAGGGGGTGGTACCCCTACTTTTTCCTTGTCTTTGTGCAAGATTCATTGAACTGTCCAGGTGTTCTCTGAGAAGCCAGTCACTGCCATCCTATCAAGAATGACCTTGACATCTTTCCCACATCCTCTCTGGTGGTACTCTGCAATATGTCTGTGCGCCTCAGAATTTTTACAGACAGAACAAAAGCATGATAAAATAAGATGCCTTTGCCTTCAATCACTGGGGTTATATGAAGTCACTCTGCATAAAATCATGTACCAGGGTCAATAGAGATCAGTCAGACTCAGATATTGTGATCATTATGTTTAAGTACCAACTTGTTACAACTTAAAACTACCTAAGGAAGGGATCCTAAGAGAAGGACTTTTGGTGGATTTTTTATTATTATTATTCTATAAGCTTGTGTTTTGTTTTGTTTGGGATTTTGTTGTTTGTTTGTTCTGTTTTTCCACAATTTTTTACTTTTATATAATATATATTACATTGATTGCATTAATTGAGGCGAGAGGGCTGACCAGTGCAGTTTTGAACTTCAGTCCTGTACTATATAAGTGTAGAGAAGAGTCTCAACCAAAGTAGATAAGTGTGCATTTGTTCCTTCTCTCTATGCTTTTGGCTATGGATGTGATATGGCTGAGTTTCCACCCTGACATTCCCTTAATGATACACTGTAACCTGGAATAGTGAGCCAAATACATCCATTCTCCATTACATTTTTTTTGGGGGGTCAGGATGTTTTAGGACAGCAACAGAGGTGAAACTTAGGCAAGCATAAAGCAAATGTTTGTTTGACAAACCAAAGAACTTACCATACTTTGGAGATTGGAGATTGTGTACATTAAGAAGCAGCATGGCTTGCAAAGTATTTCCTAAACGTATTCTTTGCAATAAAGATTCATGTTACATAAATTGTGATTGCTTAAATCATTTCCTTGTGAGTTTGGGTGCTTTCTAAATCATATAATATAAAAGTGAGAACAAGATTCTAAATCCAGTTCTGCTTGGTAGACATAACAATTAAAAGAGCACAAAGTTTTTCAGGAATGTAGATTCCTGATAATAATTCCAACATTGATTTTTAATTGATCCTTTTAAAACTGCATAATAACGTTGGCAATATAATTTCCATGAATAATCCCATCAATTGGAATTATACAAAGCAAGGCTAGAAGCTCTCATTATCCTCCTTGCCTTTCTGGACACTGCCTGTAGGTTGTGTTTAGTTCAGAAGGGGATGAGAACAAATAAATAAGACAGAGTATTTCCAAATGTGTATTTCTGATTCTCAATGTTTACAAGTACCTTTAAGTGTCTGTTATAATACTAGGAAGAATAAAAACTATTTTGTGGCATTACATATGTCTGTGTACATATATGTATATATATATAGTCATAGTTAAGACATGTGAATTTGCTCCAAAACATACATCAAATAGGTCAAATTATCTGCTTCTTTATGACCAAGACAATGATAATCAAAATTGTTAATAAAATAAATGTTCAGAAGTTATCTCATATAACTATGTGAGTCACTTATTAAAGTGTCTCAGGCAAATGGAAAGTTGTACTGTCTTTGATTTCTTTAACTTTTTACCATCACTGCTTTTGCATTTAAACTTCGTGGTAGGTCAAAAGAGACAAACTTAATTAATATAAGATATACTGTACATAGGTCAGTAATCCAAGTACAATCATGTAGAAAAACTAACTGCTTGTACAAAGCGTGTTTGTGTTATCAGTAACAAAGATAGCTTATTGAAATATGTCTAAATATTCTTGCAGCATCATAGAAAGTATAACTTGCAAATCACTTTGAGTTCTAATTATTACAGATACTATTTTTGATGATTGTGTGTTTTTATTGAAAGAAAAAATTATAAAAATGGTTTAAGTGATTTGTGTAAATTATGAACTCATTTGATTCCAGCATCAAGAGATCAGGTCATTTTTTATTTTATTATTATTATTATTTTTTTTTTTTTTGCTTTTTCGAGACAGGGTTTCTCTGTGGTTTTGGAGCCTGTCCTGGAACTAGCTCTTGTAGACCAGGCTGGTCTCGAACTCACCGAGATCCGCCTGCCTCTGCCTCCCAAGTGCAGGTCATTTTTTAAATCAAGCCAAACAGGCTGTCCACTGCTCATTATTCATTTCTTTTTCAAAATCTTTGCTAAAGTGATGTGATAATAGTCCAACTTTTAAAACCATATTAGCAAATTTGCTAACAAATCCAATATTCAGTGATCTCCTTTGATTTTCCTATAGTGACATCAATGTGAAAATCCCAAGAGGATTCAACACCACACTGAATTAGAACATGATGTGGCAATTACTGTATTTTAACAATTGATGTTTGAGTCTTCAAATAATGACAGCCTGCATTCACAAATTCAGACAATGAGATATAATATTATATTGTAGGAAAAGTGGGTCAGAAGGCATAGGAAAAAAACATCTGGATTTAATAAGACATTTCTTGGATTTCTACTGCCTTAGTATTTCTTCACTAAAAACTGAATGTCATTTTCAAACAGGGAGATTCTGTTGTGTGTTCCACTGGGATCACTTGTGAACCTTGAATAACACCATTCTGGCAACAGTCCCCGTCCTGCCATACTGTTTGTGTTTTACAACAGATGAAATTCCATTTGTTCCTGCCTGTAATTTAAATTCATAAGCCTACCCTATGGTAAAACTGACAACCCATTAAAAAAGAAAAGACAAAAATGTCCTTTGTTAATCAGGGGATTGGGCTAATGGCTGAAAGGTTTATGCTTTAATTGAGGATGTTCTTGCTCTTTTTATTCTTCTTGAAGAACATGCAACTTGTGAAGAGAATTAAACAATAAAGTGAAGAACAACAAACACAGAAACAATTAAGCTTACTCAATAGGATTAAACTGATAAGCATTTCATTCAAAGAGGCAAACTCTTCTAAACAAAGCTGGGCTACGAACAAAACTAAGAAAGCCGACTTTGATTTGGGGATTTAATTTAGATAGCTCCCATCACATTTCCCCTTCTTGCTATTCAACTGAAAAGAAAGACATAGATGTGCCTATGTCTCCTCCCTTAGCTGCTACTCTTCCCTATGCACTGTTTTAGTCAGGGTCTCCTCAGCCAGAATATCACTGGTAGAAATTGTTAGTCATATAAAATCTCTAGTTCTTATGTTGTTTCAGTATCTCTTTGAATTCTTGCATGATGAAATGAATGAATTGAAAGAAACTAATTCTAAATAACTCCTAGGCATACTGATGTTTCTGAATCTGTCCCATGCAGGAAGTTTCCCCTTCCACACCTATTTGAGAACTCTATTCCTACACACAGAAGGCTCTCCAGTTTCATAGGATGTTCTGGCCTCTAAACATCCTGTTTTGTCTTTCATTTGCAGCACCCACACCTCTATCGCTGATCTTCACCTATTTTCTCTGACATCTCATCTATGTTCATCTCTGACTGCTTGGTTTTTGATACACTACCTGTCTCGCCAGTGACAAGTGGTAAATGAATTCATTGTGAACCTCCATGCTCTTCCTTGGGTATTTTCTCTGACCTTGGGTAAATGGATGCAGGTCTACATTGAAATACCCTTCCTTTCAATTTTAGCTTTTCATAGCCTTAAAAATCTCTCAGGGAAGTGTAAGTTCTATGAATACCATTCATGCAAAGCTTCTGTTCCTTTAGGTGCACTCAGATTTGAAGTTCTTGGCTCAAAAGAGAATACAGAATCAAGCCTGTCAACTAAATACTGATTTTTTAATGGGATCAATTAAGTGTTAATGCATTTAGAGACATCAAACAGTATATGCTAATTCAGGAATCAGGAGAGCTCTCTGCTGAGGTCTGTGTTATTGTATGGACTCCAAATACTCATACTTTATGCAAGAGAAAACTACTCTACTTTTCTTTATGCCATTTTAATGGTCTCACATGGTTGTCAAACAAATTTTCAAACCTTACACTATCGGGAAATCTTAGAAAAATAAGGCTTTAATATTGTTGAGTAAGCTTCATGAGCATGAATTTTGAGAGTGAATGAATATTATATATTTTGTTTTTACTCTGCAGTCTCATTGGTAGAATCGGAATGATGGGGGGGAGGTATCTCATTTCTCACCTGGAGTCTATCACTGTGTTTTAAAATGACTAAGTGGAGAGGTACGGTTGCAGATTTATCTCCTTCAATGGCATAATTAATAAAAAGATACAAAAAGTAAACACACTATAAAAGTAGTACTGCCAGCTAGTAATGTATTTTTGAAGATAGATCGGCATCTTTTTTTTTTAAAGAGTAATTCTGTAGCACATGCAGTGATTTTACTTAGGTTTTTATTTGTTTGTAAATTAGGAAGTGAAGCAATTAAATATCCCTAATGAGAAACACCAGTGAGCAGCAAGTTCTGTATCTCTAGCACGAGGAAAGAAAAATAGCCTAAGTAATAACAGTCCTGGAGAAAAAAAGAAGATGCCATTGTGGAGAGTAGGTATCCAGTCTAAATGAAGGTTTTAGACAATCTTGAGTATTATTTAGAAAAAGTGGAAGTCCTTGAATATTTTGAAGAGGGAAGTCATTATGATAATTTCAATAAATATAACTTCTCTAGGAGGTTAGCATTATACTGATTTGTTCATTAGTCTTAAGAATGTCTTACATAACTGACAGGTACCAAGGGAACCAAAATTCAAACCCATGTTGTCCAGAAATGAGAGTTCTTCCTTGTCATGCTCAAGAAGCGACAGTACACACAAGGGGGAGACATGAGTTAAAAAGGAGAACCAGCTAAGAGATAAATTCATTGAGTACTCTCTGACACTAGGGTTCACAACGCAAAAAGGCAGAAGATCAAAGGAATAGTGGATTATTTCAAGACCAGGAAAATATATCATCCATATAAACTGGAGGTACACTGTTAAAGCACAAGATTTTTAAATTATTACAAAAGAATAATTCAGAGCAGTGTGCTGATGGAAGATATTTATTGTATTTAAAGTAATTATATTTTGTATATGATCCCACTCTTATATTTGTCAACTTCTTCCTGTGAATTACTATATTTTATTCTCATAACTTCTTGAGATGACTTTACTAGTAGAGAAGAAAAATGAAAGCTTACACAGAATAGGTAACTTGTTCATTACTGTACAATGACCACATGATGATGTTGGGTAGGGATTTTTCTTTTCTCACTCCAAATACTGTATATCAGATCAATCTTAAGGCCTAAAAACATTCCAAGGCACTTTTAACTTCCCGGAATCAAATATACTACACATAATTCCAAACTAAATAGAGCAAGTTATCAATCTATTGAAGTGCAGCAAGAGGCTTAGATAAGCTTAAGACATAAATTCTAGCTAAGCGAAGATATAAATTCTTTACCAAAGCAAAGGTGAATTATTTTATCTTCCTGAATATAAATGAAGAAACAAGATGAACTGCTATCCTTATGAGACTGTAGAGGTGTTCTGAACCTTGGGGATCCCACCTAATACCATAAGTACAACAGGTCTGGGCAAGCTTAATTGTAGTCTTTAAATCTATTCCCAATTAAAGTAAGATTTTCTGATTCAAAATACAGTATGCAACTGAACTTCAAAATATGGAAAGGGCTCTTAGCCAACAATTCTTATGTGAGATGGAAGTAATGTTCTCTCAGGCTGAGAGATTTTATCCCTACCTTTTGTCTTGTTTTTAAAATTTGACAATCCATAAAACTATTAGGACATTCCTATGATGGTATGTGTCTTTTACACAGAAACACAGGATGTCTTAGCTCATGCCTGCTATTGAAACAGGTTGTTATTAGTACCGTGACTACCCTTTTCTCAAGAAGAAGGCTGTTCCTGGCAATTTCTTTAGGGTTTTAATTCCATCATGGCAGCTGGAAGTTTATTTAATAGGTTCATATCAGGCCAAGCTTTGATTTTGTAATTATTATGAGTTATCATTCCAAGTGCTTTATCATTAAGCAACATAAACAATGTCAAGGTGAGAAAAGTTTGTGTTTTGGCCTTTCTTCAATGACTTTCGAGAAAGTAGTACCCTACTACTTTACTGATCATTGCAGTGGATAATTGTTGGAACAGGGGCCCAGAGAAATGAACAAAATGATAAGAACTGATGCATAGCAGTAAAGTTATGTCCGAAGCTGTAGAAGAGGTATTTAAGAAACTGAATTGTCTTAAAGTGAACCTGGGAATGTTGGCTCATTTGGTATTTCAGTTGCTTAGAATGCAGTAATTACTGAACTCAGTCCCTGTCACAGTAAGGTATGGTACAGAATCATTGAAATCCCAGTGCTTGGGACATGGAGGGTAAAGGACCAGGAATTGTGGGACAACCCCAGACACATAGTGAGTTTCAGACCAGCCCCAAAAATATAAAAATAGGAAAGGAGTAATTCAAGTAATTTTTAGAACTTCACTGTCACTCCAGATTTCAAAAAAAAAAAAAAAAATCTCTTGCTACTTCAAAGGAGGTGGGAATTAATTGTCTATTAGAGGAAATTGGGGCTACACACTGAATAAGAAACTATGAACCAGTGAAACACTTATAAAATGCAAAAGACTAGGAGTCTCCAGTAAATGAGAAAATTGTAAGTCATCTCTTGCTTTGCAGAAACTAGCAGACCATAGTGGTATGTGAAACAGAGGACACTATGTTTAGTTCACTCATGGACTAGGTATGAGTTCCAAAGGACAACCAGACATCAGACACACAAGCACCCATATCGTACCTCTGAAGAAGTGCCTGGATTTGAAAGAACGTTCTCATTTAGTTATCAGCAGATTATGAGTGAAATACTCATGAGATTTTCATTTCAAATAAGAGAATGGGAGTAAGTTAACTTTTACACAAGGCACTAACAGCCTCAGATTCTGTAGAAAGAACAGAGAAAAGATGCTATCTAAGAAATAAATGTCTGAATATTTTGTGTGTTGATCTGTGCTTGCTACTCCCCTAATGGCCTCCAAGAAATAAAGGAAGCAGTTTTATGTAAGAGGCAATCACCTGCATTTGTTTTTTGTTTGTTTTTTAAAAGATCACTGCCATACAAACTTGTTTGTAGATTATGAGAAGACATAACGGTCTGAAATATTCTAGTTTAACAAGAAAAATGGTGAATGGAAAAAGAAGAAAATAAATCCATACTTGTTAGTCTCCCCAAGGGACCAAGAGGAGAGGAGGCACAAGGAACTCCCTGGGAAGGGATGATAGACTAGAATTCAAGAGTGTACTTGGGTCAGGACAGAGGGTTTGAGACTATGAGGGATCAAGTTCTGGGGGAGTGGAGGAGCAAATATCGGGAGAAATGATTGTAACTGAAGGCTTTTCATGGGCACGGGGAAACCTAGTGCAATAAAAACTACATAGAATCTTCAAGAGTAACCCTAGCAACGGTTCCGAGTAATACAGGACATGGAGTCTAAATTCGGCATCTATTATAACCAAGCAAGTTCTCAGTAAAGGTATCCACAGAACCTTTGACCTTTCACATGATCTGCCTGCAGAGTGTTCTCAGACCTTTCACTTGATCTGCCTGCAGAGTGTTCTCGGACCAGAGCCTTGCAGAATCCTCATCAAAGAGACCAGAGAGACTTCATCCAGCAACTTATGGGAGCAGGTGCAAAGTCCCCCAGCCAAACTTTAGGTCGAGCTCGGGAAGTCCTGTGGAGGGGAGAGAGGAAGGATAGGAGGAACCAGAGAAATCAAGAACAACATGCAAACATGGTCCCCCACAGAATCGACTGGCTCGGACTCATGGGGCCTCACAGAGTTCAGGGCACCTGTAGGGGTCTGATCTAGATCGTTTACATATGCCTTATAGCTGAGTAGCTTGGTGTTCTTGTGGGACTCCTGACAGTGGAAGCAGAAGCTGTTGCTGGCTCTTTCGTCTGGCTATGGGGACCCTTTTTCTCCTACTGGATAATCTCATCCCGCCTTAATATGAAGATATGCGCCTAGTATTGTAACATATTATGCTGTGTTTGGTTGAAGTTCCTGGAAGGCCTTCCATTTTCTGAAAGAAGACATGAATGGGGTGTGGGTGAAGTGAATCTAAGGGAGGTGGTAGTCAGGAAGACTGGATGGGGGAGGGTAAGGGAAACAAACCTGAGGTCAGGAGGTAATATATGTGAGAAAAATAAAATTACAAAAACAAAACAAAACAAACAAACAAACAAAAAACAACTATATCCTACCATATTGTAAAATACAATACATATCCACATAATTTAATGATGTTATTTTTATTTTTTCTACAATATATTTAGTTTATATTCTCACCTCTCTTCAACTTCTTCTGAGAGTGAGGCCTGGAGTATGGTTGACACACCCAATGCTTGCAGTGGTATTTTGTTTGTGTTTTAACAAATGAAGCTTGCGATAGGTGTAGTTGGAGGCCATTCGTTTGCTTCCCAACTGGCCAGATTCAAAATAATCACATAGAAAACTGTATTAGTTAAAACACTGCTTGGCCAATAGCTTAGGCTTCTCATTAACAGACTCTACATCTTAAATTAATCCATTTCTATTATTTTGTATTTTACCACGAGGCTTGTAGCTTACTGGTAAGGTTCCAGGGCAGGAGATTTTTTCCTTCCTTGTCTACATGGCAACTCTCTGACTCTGCCTACTCTCTCTCTATATCTCTGTTCAGGTTTTCAACTTTACACTTTTAAGCCACTGGCTGAAATCAATTTCTTTACTAACCAATGGTAATAAAACATATTTACTGCATACATAGGGAAATCCCACATCAGGTAGATAAATTTAGCATAGTAAAAATGGCAACTTTACCAAAAGCAATCTATAGATTAAATGCAATCCTTATTAATATCCGGACACAATTCCTCACAGAGGATGAAATAAAAATATTTAACTTCATATGGAAAAACAAAAAGCCTAGGGTAGCTAAAACAGTCCTGTACAATAAAGGAACTTCCAGAGGTACCACCTTATCTGACTTCAAGCTCTACTATAGAGCTATAATAATAAAATACAGCTTGGTATTGGCATAAAAACAGACATGTGAGCCAGGCAGTGGTGGCGCACGCCTTTAATCCCAGCACTTTAATCCCACTCACTCTGTGAGTTCGAGACCAGCCTGGTCTACAAGAGCTAGTTCCAGGACAGGCTCCAAAACCACAGAGAAACCCTGTCTCGAAAAACCAAAAAAAAAAAAAAAAAAAAAAAAAAAAAAACCAGACATGTGACTCAATGGAATCAAATCGAAGAACCTGACACAAATCCACACACCTATGATTACCTGTTTTTTGGCAAATAGATCAAAATTGTTCATTAGGAGGGGGAAACATCTTCAGCAAATGGTGCTGCCATAACTGGATGTCAAAATCTAGAAGAATGTAAATAGATTTCTATCCCCATGCACAAAACTCAAGTCCAATTGGATCAACGGCCTCAACATAAATCCAGATACACTGAAGCTAATGATAGAGAAAGTGGGAAGTAGCATTGAACACCTAGGCACAAGGGATTACTTTCAAAATATAACTCCAATAGCATAGACACTGAGATAGACAATTAATAAAAGGAACCGCATGAAACTGAAAAGCTTATATAAGGCAAAGAATAGGATCAAGTTTTAAATAATATATTTGTCTCAACTCTATTCTGTACATAATATGCTGATCAAAATTAAAAGTAAAGGATTGTAACTATTTCTTTCATTTATTATGCAAATTATTGATAACATGTCTATCCAAAAGGGTCAGTAAGAAGATTTTAGAATTAGTTTACTAGTTTGTCAATAGTTATTTTTTCTTCTTTCTTTCTTTCTTTCTTTCTTTCTTTCTTTCTTTTTTTTTTTTTTTTTTTTGATTTTCGAGACAGGGTTTCTCCGTAGCTTTTTTGGTTCCTGTCCTGGAACTAGGTCTTGTAGATCAGGCTGGTCTCGAACTCACAGAGATCCGCCTGCCTCTGCCTCCTGAGTGCTGGGATTAAAGGCATGCGCCACCACCGCCTGGTTCAATGGTTATTTTTAAGTGGAGTTATCTCAATCTAACAAACTGAGTGCATAGTTGTTTCTAAAATATAATTATACATATTTCCCATTTCCCCATATTTATTTAGGATCCTATCTGAAATTACTAGCAGTTTGCTGAAGTCAAGATGGTACATATGAAGTGAGTCTTGTCTGTTTATCAGCATTTTCAAAAAAACAGAAATTTTAATATTGTGATTTGCCTATCTATTATAGTTTAATTTCTGTTGCTCTAACAAATATCCTGACCAAAAGCGACTTTGGGAAAGAAGATCTAACAAATATCCTGACCAAAAGCGTCTTTGGGAAAGAAACCTTTTGTTTGTTTGTTTTGGTTTGGTTTGGTTTGGGGTTTTGAAGGCAGGGTTTTTCTGTAGCTTTGGATCCTGCCCTAGAACTAGGTCTGTAGACCAGGCTGGCCTCAAACTCACAGATATCTGCCTGCCTCTTCCTGCCATGTGCTGGGATTAAAGCCATGACCCCTGTCACCCTGGCTGCCCAGCTGGGAAAGAAAACTTTTATCTGGGTTAAATTCCAATTTATGATTCACCACTGAAAATGAATACAGTAACCTGTCAAGGCAATGCCTTCTTGCTATTCCTTGCCCCAAAATCACTCACATCACAGCCTGATGTGGTTGCCATGAGCCACAGAAGATGCTGCTTTCTGGTTCACAGGCAGGTCTTAGCTTTCCTATACAGCTGAGGTCCATTTGCCTAGGGAGTGAAGCCTCCCAAGGTAGTCTTGGTCCACCTACATCAATTAGCCAATGAGAGAGTTTCTCAGAGAAATGCTCACAGGCACAGGTGATCTAGATAATTGCTCATTTGAGAATCTTTCTGGTAATTCTAGTCAAGTTGAGACTATAGCTCATCAAGACATTATCTAATTAAACTATGCTGGTTCCTGGGAATGACTATTTAATAACCTTGCCAGATGGGCTTTCTGTAGTGATGGAAATTATCCATTTTCTCAACTTTCTAATATGGTACCCACTAGTAATATGCTTCTATTTGGTACTGAAATATGACTAGGAATATACAGTAATGAGTTCTATTTTAAAAATCAAATAAACTTCAATAATGTAATTTTATAAAACTCTTTTAAACGGAATTTTACCCACTCACTATCAATAGAAAGTTCAAAATCCTACTTGATGCTTTGTATTTGACAATTCCTTATGGTGAGTGTACTTATTGTTTCTAATGTTTAACTATTTTAATATTACGATACTTGTAAATTTTACCTGCATCAAGCACTTTAAGACAATTTACATTTAAGTATATATCTTCTTCATTGTTTTAATACAATGTATTGTAGTCCTCACCATCAACAACCAAAGTAACCCTGTTTTTGTACATGGAGATTATATTTACTAAAACTTTTGCAAATAATACACAATCCAAACCAATTCCTACATTTACAGGCAAACTAGAATTTGACTCATTTTTTTAATCTTTTTTTTTCTTTTATTGTCTATTATTTCTCCCCTGAATTTTGGCCGTTTACTTCCAGGGGTTAATAACAATTAGGCACACTACAAACTTTTTGACTGTTGTATTTATTTTTAATACTGCGAGCTATTTATGAGATGAATGTCAGCAATGTGTGTTGCATGCTTCAAAGTATTTGCCAATATTATACTTTATGACTCTCAGAAAATCCTTATAATGCAGGCAGTTTCTCGCAGTCCTTGCCTTCCCTCTCCTTGCCAGCAGCGTATATCCACCCACAGCTCATTCAGTGACTCTGGGTTCCCATTCTTGACATCTGAATGTTTAATTCATCTGGATTTTATTAGTCCACATGCTGTGAGGTAGAGATTTAGTTTGTCTTCCTTTTCCACATGGATAGCCAATTGGCCCAGTTCTGTATGTTAAATAATTCATCCTTTTTTCTCGTGATAAAAAATGTCATCTTTATCCATCCGACTTCAAACACATGCACAATATATATTTGGCCTGTCCATGGACTTCCTTCCCTCTGCCGTTTTTTTGGACTGTGTCACCCTACAAACACGTCTGACATCTTAACCATGGGGTAACTTTGAAGATGGATGGAGTGGGGGAGTGGGTATAGCAGAACGCTGGAAACTGATGACTTGACAGGATTCAGCGAAAAGAACAGAAATCAACATCTCCTGACATGAAAGTCCCCTTTCCCCAGAGGACCTGGAACAAGAAAGTGCCACAGGAAATGGTCAGGAGAGAACAGACAAAGTTTTCAAGATTTGTTATTTGTTTTGTTTCCCACCATTACTCTAGCTGGTGACAGCAGGTGATGTCTTTGTGTTCTCATTAAGAGGTCTGACCAGCACACAGTAAGGAGGCAATCAACACGGCCAAGCTCTCTGGAGCAACAAGACTTAGAAAACCTGATCCAGAGTTAAGGAAGGGTGTTTGTCAGTTTTAAAAGCAGACTTTTTGCCATAAGACAACTCTCTGTTTCTTTAGTTGTCCAGACAACATGGTTAAAGGCTTTCTTAATTACAAATCTAAGTGGCCAATATGTGGCACAATTTTTGCATGGAAAGGTCCCAAACATACATGCACTTCTAATTTTTAAATTTAATGTAAATTTATACTATGAATGTTCAATGAAATATGAAATATTAGTGAGTTAAAGAATAATAAAAATGCTTTATTTCTGTGTGATAAATATTCTCATTTGAACCTTAAATTACTTTACGATGCACATAAAAATGATTACCTTTGTTCTTTATGGCTGTGTTAGCCAGCACAAATGTTTCACATGGGTTTAAAGATGACATGACCCCAGGCATACCAAATATTCTACATATCAAGAGAGTAACAAGATATGGTTACCCACAAAGTCAAGGTCTGTGTAGTTCCTGATATGCATTCCTTACATATTTGTTCTATGAAAATATCTCCTTGCTGAAAAGAATGGAGTCACACAATAACAGAACTCCAGTGTAAGGAAAATAAGGGAAACACAAGTGATATACATTTTTACAGTATCATAATGAGTGTTGGTGTGTCTCAGCACCATCTGTTTAGGTAATTAAGCACAAATATTGAAACGCCAGGATACCTCACAGCAAGAAGCAAAGTTGAATCCATAGAGGATTCATAAAAATGTGTTGAGGTTTCACTCAAACTCCCAAAAGTATATTCACAAGGAAAGCCTGTTTGCTTTTTTTCTTTAATTGTTTGCTTATCAAAGGGAATACAAAACATTCTTGGCTTTTTGCCAAAGTCTCCATGCACTTACACAGAGCGGAAGGGGAGAATGAGCAACAGGAAGTATTTGGAGTTACTGATAGGGTGGGAAGCAGCACAGAAGAGGTAAGGTTCAGGAAAACCTCATAGGACAGCATGTGAGGATGAGCTCATTCCCCTGGAGTAATTTCCTCCTGTGGACCCACGGGTCTCCTGCTGTCCTCTTTCAGTGGGTCATAGTACTTAACGAGGACAGAGAGTTAATATTAATTATTCTCAGTCCACCATTTTCCTTTGTTTAGATACATTAACTTTCTCCTTTAGAAACCTTTTCCTTCTCTGCTCAGAAACATTTTGTTTTGCTTTTCCCAACAGTCTTTAAACAAGAATACAACAAGTTGCCTATTCTAACTTAAATTATTAAAAATATGATATTTATGTCATTTCACTTGTTACTCAACACCTGCTTGACTTTCGACATATTTGATCTATACCACACAAAAGGTAAGATGTCTTAAATCATAATGTTTAGGTGAGAGAAAATGACTAGCAAGTCTCTGAAATATTCCCACATGAGATACATTTTCTCGTATTTCATTATATTTGATATTGTGATTGGAACAAATACATGAGAAAAAGTCTTTTCTTAAGATGTAGATCTGACACTATAGAAAAATGGACTCATGTTGCTTCTCTGTTGTTTTATACGCCATGACTTCAGAAAGTAACCATATCTTTGCATGACAATGAACATATAAACAAAAGCACATTATATTTACTTGATGGCTGTCTGCTAGGAAGGGAGAAGCAGGTATTCCATGATTTCACTGTTTCAAGGAGGAACAGAGAAACATCCACACCAGCACTCATGGAAAGTTCTTTATGGGAAGTTAATGAGCTATATATTTGACCAGCTCATCCCAAACTACTTTCCATAGCATTTCCTAGAGAAGAAAGAGAGTTCTGAGTCAATCAGTGAGAATGTGTGGAGAGGAAGTAGTGATGGGGAGAAGAATATGTGAGGGAGGTGAGGGAAGTGAGGTCTGAATACCAGTGAGACCCAGCAGGAATATATCTGTGGTGTATTTCAGCCTTGATTTTAAGCCTCTTTGCTGGAGTCCTAGATATGACCCTTGCCCTGTTAAATCCACATTCCTCAGAAGAAATGTTTTTCATGAAGCTGTCAATGTTCAAGGTTGGTTCAATTTTCTATAAAAAAAAGATGTTTCAAAAGAAGGGAGACTAGAAGAAAAGGAAGGAGGGAAGGATGGAGAGAAGAAAAAGGCAAGAGTTAGAATATCAGGGTACCATCAATAAGATGAATCAACAGTTGAACAATGACAAGAAAGGAGAGAAAGAGAGAGAGAGAGAGAGAGAGAGAGAGAGAGAGAGAGAGAGAGAGAGAGAGAGAATGCATATCAGGATCCAGGAATAAGATGAATCAACAGTTAAAAGATTTCTTGGCAGTAGTGGCACACATCTTTAATCCTAGCACTCCAGAGGCAGAGGCATGCTGACCTCTCTGAGTTCTAGGCCAGGCTGGACTACAGATCAAGTTCCAGAATAGGCATTATTATTCCTCACATATCCTGGCACTTTCCATCATGGCAGGGAAGTCACAGTTGCACAAACTTAAGGAGGTGACTGGTCACATTGCAAGAGCAGTCAAGATGCTTCAGAAGATAAACCCTTGTGGTCAGTCCCTGTGGTTTTTTTTTTTTTTTTTTTTTTTTTTCAGTCCTGTATTCCAACCCACAAACTGATGCTGCCGCCACAGGCAAAGCAAGTCTCCTGACTTAAACTAATCTAATCTGGACTATTCCTCACAAGCATGCCTACAGGAGCCTTCCCTAGTTGATGCTGTATCCTAGCAAGATGAAAATCAGTATTAATAACTATTGAAAGGAAAAGTTAGAGATATTACTAAGCAACAAATACCAGGAATAATATGTGCCTATCTGTGTACCACACCTTTCTAGTCTCAGCCTTGGCTCTGAAAGGCAACCTTCACTGCAGTGTTGATGCTGGCTCTGCTGTCCCATCATCCATGTAACCTCACAGAAAGAAAATCATCAGAGTCCCTAACATCTGCAATATTAGAAGCAGCGTTCTTATATAATTAACACAGTCTAAGATTTTTAGACCATTGTTTGCACCAAATCCTTTGCTTTAGACTGCATTGGTGTGCTACAGCTGAAAAAGCTGAATACTGATGGTAATTTTATGTGCCCTAAAAATCAACTTCAAGGAATAAAGCCAAGAGACTCAAACTCAGAAAAAAAAAACATTGTTAATAAATTATTGCTATTAAAATTATAACTCAATAAAATATCAGAATAACAGGTAATCATCTAATGTCTTTGATTCTGCCTATAGACAAACATTTTCACCTTTATTTTTTGCTTCATTTTGCCTCTTCAGCTGCTAAAATCTAACTTACCAGATGATTTAAGGCTTAATTTTCCTCGATAACCTCAATTTCAGAGACTTCATCAAAGTGAATTTTTTTTTTTTTTTTTTTGATTTTTGGAGACAGGGTTTCTCCGTAGCTTTTTGATTCCTGTCCTGGAACTAGCTCTTCTAGACCAGGCTGGCCTCGAACTCACAGAGATCTGCCTGCCTCTGCCTCCCGAGTGCTGGGATTAAAGGCGTGCGCCACCACCGCCCGGCCTACATTTAATTTCTATATCAATTTAATTCTCATATTTTATCTGCTTTTTCTTCCTCTCAAACATCTCCTAGAAGCAGAAAATGTACTTTTACTAAGAATATTTCAGGCCGGGCGGTGGTGGCGCACGCCTTTAATCCCAGCACTCGGGAGGCAGAGACTGGCGGATCTCTGTGAGTTCGAGGCCAGCCTGGTCTACAAGAGTTAGTTCCAGGACAGGAACCAAAAGCTATGGAGAAACCCTGTCTCGAAAAATCCAAAACAAAAAAGAAAGAAAGAAATTAAATTAAATGTATATTAAATGAAACTCTGGATGTGTCTTTTATAGAAACTTGTTGAGCTCACTGTAAAATGTGAAGAAATGCAAACTTTGTAGAATAGGTCAGATAATTGAATAAAAGGTGTATTGGAGAACAAAAGCAGATTTACTTATAAACCTACTATGAAATGATCATGAACTAGTCAGTGTAATTATGGGTTAATAACGAAATTACCTAGATCAGTAGAAAGAAACGGGTTGTTTAAATAAAGAACTAAATATACATGAACTGATTTTCAACAAAGATGCAAATTTGGGAAACAATTAACTCAAATACAATAATAAGTGAATGGGGCGGGGCCGTAGTTCAGGGGGTAGAACGTGTACATAGCATTGTGGAGCCCTTGCTTCAGTACAAGAGTACACAAAGAAGGCATTAGAGTACATGTCTGTAATCTCAGCAGGTAATAACAGGAAGACGAGAAAACCAACCAATCCTTGGACACATCGGGAGTGCCAGGGCAACCTACGCCTCATGAGACCCTTCCTCAAATCGAATGAAAGAGTCCATGGTGCTTGAATGATTAAGTGTATGTGTGGGTGAAACAAAATTAAACAACAGAGCAAAAAGCAACCTTCATAACTCAAAGTGGATGTTGGCTCCAAATGTAACGGCAAATCGTCCAGAAGAAAAGCATGAAAGTGTCAGGTACATTGTATGATATTTTTAAAAACTGATGAATTTAAAGCCTTCATAAATTAAAACTTTGAATTCCCAGTAGACGTCTAGTAATTGGGATGTAGAATAAAGCCATGTTTGTCATTCAAAGATGGCATAACTGGTATCTATATAAATATCAATGTCAATTGCTTGTCTTCATATAATTTTGGCTGACTGTGCATATCATTGCATAGATTGAAATAGCTCTCTGGAAAATATCAATATGGTGATAGAATAAGGTAAATGCAAAGGAAAAGAAGGAAATAACATCTAAAAAAAATGGGTGGATCTCAAAGGATTTTATCTCAGTGAAATACAACAGGCCTGTCTTCTCGCCTCATAAAAAAGGCCATGTAGTCTAATTTCAGTATTGAATTTTCTAGAAGTTTCAAATTAGTCTCTAGCGATCGACCAGAACAGCATTTCATGGAAGAAGGAAAGACTGAATTTTTAACCAGCAACCTAAGAAATCTCTTTGCGATTATGGATCACAGTTTTACTCCGGGTCAAGGATTCCAATAATTTATACATACAAACATGTTTCACATTCTGCATTTTCGTATGTCCAGTTTATTTTTGTTAGGATCATCTCATTTTTCTAAAACAAGGAGAAAGACTAAGAGTTCCAAAATTTCTGGCATCATCATTATGCTTTCCTCCACCTCTCTTCCGTCTAGGGTGGTACCCTAAACTCCTGGTCAGGTACATGTGTCGGGGGGTGGGCACAGCATGTGGAATCACCTGTGTTTACTGACATCTGCTTCTGAACTTGAGTAAAACTCTCAAATTTCCCAGAGGAAATATGGTACCTATTGGATGTGAGTGCCTGTCAATGACTGGTGACCGAGTGAATAAACAGTGGGGCTTGTTAAAGTACAGATGTTGTCAGGAGACTAAGCGCTCTTCCCTCCAAGCTGGTGGCAGTCTGAGGCTAACTGATGTTTGCCTTTGCTAACTGAGGAGGAAAGAGCAGGGGCAAGTACTCTTACAAATATTTAGATTCTGAGTGCAAATACCAAGGGCCAGAAGAACTCTTTAGACCAGCAAAAGGGAACTTCACTAAAACACCAGGAGGTGATTAGGAAGGTAAACACTTCGACAAGACGCAAAGACATATTCCAGAAGGATGAGCTTCTAAGGTCAAGAGAAGAAAACCTTAGTTTGTTTATCTTAGCTAATATGGACGCCAGTTTTTGTAAGTGCTTTGTAAAGCAAGAGTTCCTATGCCTAGCATCTAGATTGGATAATCAATAATAAAAAGTTCTTTTTATTTGAATCAATATGATTTTCATTGTCTATGTGACAATTTGGATTAGGGTTCAGCCTTTGTTTAAAAAAATAAGCACATACACAATTTCAGTCCTTAAAATTTTTCAAGTAATAACTCAAGATCTTATAAATTCCTGATTACTAAATGTTTATTTTTATACACATTACCATGTAGAACTAGTCTGATCACCACTTCAACAAAAATGCATGATTTCAGCATGTTCAAACAACGAACTGACATTGTACTCTGAAACGTTCACACCTAGAATTGCATGTATACAATATCAATAAGGCTACACAATGATGTTATTTCTTAAATTATGTTGATGTAGTATTTCTAAGATAATATGTTAATAAAATGCCATTGAATGTATTCTTTTTTAATAAAGGAATGCCAAGAATATCAAAACAAACTCTGTGAGGCCTTGATTTGGCACTTCCTTGTACGAGACAGATATCATTAGCATTCTCAATAATCTATGCTAGGCAGCCTGCACTTTGTATTTTGTACAAAGTCACCTCACACTCTGAGATGAGGGGACTTAAATGTATTAGAGTTCAGGTCTCCTTGATTAAGGGCAAACTGTGGTTTCATCTTACTACTCCTGAATCTGAACTGCCCAGAGGTATTCTATTGTTACCCCTGGTCTCCCACTCTCAGAACTCCTATGAACTTAAATACCTGTCAACATTATTATCTCTGCATTAGTGGATTGAACTAGCATAATCGAGAAGTTAATGGGAGTAAGCTTCAACTACAGAAGTTTATTATCTGGGGGATAAATTAAATAGCCTAGATGCCTAAACTGAAAGTGTCAGGAAGATTTCTAACAAAGCGTCTCCCTCCAGCAACCCTCTCCATGTCTCTACAAAACTACACAGTGTGTGTCTGTATCTAAATTTACTCTTCTGAAAAGTTCATCTAATTATCTCTTTAAATATTCTTTCTGTGAACAAAATAACATTCTTAGGTTCTGGGTATTTAAAATTCATCGTTGAAATATGTGGGTTCACAATAGAATCCTAATGTTGCAAAGGATTGAGATTTAAAACTGACTTGTCAATTATCAGTGACAATTTTTGTCTCCATTTTGAAATTGCATGTGAGAATATGTTTTTCTTTACTCCACTGAGGCATTCATTCATAAATCTTGATTTTTTGTCTCCACAAAGAAGATTAATGTTTTATTTCCTTCAGAGTACATGACTTTAAGACATAAAATTCAGTGCAGATAATTTGTCAAGATGGGAAAACTTAAGAGATACTAAGAAACTCACAGAATCAATAAAATTATTAGCAAAGTTCATAGAAATATAAGCATACAATAATATCCGCAGTTATCATCACCAAACAAATCTAAAAGCAGAGCTTGTAGCTATGTACCCTACTCTAAATCTTTACCACCTCTTTCCATATAATGTCCAACCCACATTTTCAGTCCTTAAGTTGACTATTTAAAAATTCATCTCATGCATGCTTTCGTGGAAGTGTATTTTGAGGTATTATTAATGGCTATTTCTTAGTCTAGATCCATATCCAAGTGTTATAATTTAATCAGCCTCATTTTGTGTGTGTGTCTGTCTGTGTTGTAGAATACAACTGTTTAAGCCATTTACATTTTAAGGTATTATATACACTTTATGAAAACCTATCCCTTTCTCCAATAACTTGATCTATACAATAAAAATTCCAGTACAGCTTTGGCCTCTGTCTGCATAGCAATAATACATACTGAGTGGAAGAATTTTATCTGTACCATGAGTGCGTAGCCTAAGACTGTCTGTAGGGATTGTGGAAAAAAAAATAGAGAAAATGACCATTGACATTGGCTCTGAGGGTTTTTAATGTAAGAAAATAAAGGAAAGCATTACCATTTACAGAGAGGAAAAGACTGTGAGATAAACTTTTGTGAGAGGAAAATATAGAAAAACTATCTCAACCTGTATAACACCCTTACAAATCAGAAAAACAAAAACTACTTTCCTGTAGCAGGTGAGTATACACATCTCCTCAGGTGCCCAAGCACTGACTTACCAGGGATGCCTTCAATGTGTTAGTGTTGCCATGAAGACTGACTGAGCTTGTTTATAAGGAGCTGGAATATAAAAGTAAAACTATAAGTTATATATCTACCACAGAGTGAGCATTTAATAAAAATATTACATGTAGAATTTGTATAATGCTTTGCATATTAATATGTACCTACAGGTAAGCTTCCTTTTTAATCACATTGTTTAATATCAGTTAAATTTTCTGAAACAAAGAAAGCTTGCAACAAAATTATTGAGGTTTCCATTTACCAAGAAAAAAGATAGGTAAGTTAAAATGATTACAATCTTAAATGAAATGCAAACAATTTTAGATAAAAGTACACTTTGCAATAAAATTAAATTAGTTTTATGAAAATCATTAAGGTAAAATATGAATCGGTCACATTAAAATAAAGAAGCTATAACTAAGGGACTTTTGGCCACCATCCAGGAAAGTGGAATTACTGAGTGCTGTCAGCTGAGGTTTCTTAATGTGTGTCATCATACTTGTTTCTAAATTATTCAGTGCCAGCGTAGTCAAAGTTCAGGGTATTCAGAACCTCTGTACTCTTTGTATTCATCTGGAATTCAAGCATTCCTCTAAGTTCAATAACTCAGGCCTGTCCTATCTAAGGGCAGAGAAAATTATGTCATGGCATCAGACAAATAACTGCTGTGTCAATATCTAGGAAGGGAAGAGGTTGGAAATTAGGAATATCGTGGATTTTTAAGGACTTCTTTACAAATAGTAGTAATAATAATGAAGTCAGTTATAGTTTGAAGCTATAATTTCAAATGCTATGACTGGTCTCTTAGTATCCAATGTCTATGTTGAGGGTGTCTCTCACAGCTGTCTCTCCCTGTTTCATTACAACAATTACGCTGAAGTCGCTTTCTGGGAACTCTTAGGCTTCCATTTCTTAAAGGACACAATTTCTGGATAGCTACAGGATAATTTTGATAGCAATGTATCTATTTGCTTTTACTGCATTTCCAGTGCTGTCTGTAAATCTCAGGCAACGTCCATCTCTTTCATCATTTTTCTAAGGGAGTCAATTAACAAGACACTCATCTGCCAATAACTGCAAAAGGTAAGTTGCTTTGATGTGGTAACCTATTTCTGTTTCCCCAGAAAGTTCGTGACTTAGACTCAGTTTAACTGGATGGTTGGGGTTACGGACTGAAAGAAGCTGTGTTCCTGCAGTCCACTTCCACTAAGGGAGGTTTCTCTTGGGGATCAAGTTTGGTACACTGGCACATTGGATCCAGGACCAACTTGACCCCAGATCCAGTATCAGGATGCTAACAGGGAGAACAATATCAATACACGCTGACGTAAGAGAACTGATAAACTCTCAGGCCAGTAAACCTGGAGTCAAATTTCTCATCAAAGGGCTGGATGGCTGGCTTAGTGAACTAACCCTCAGAACTCACATAATACTTGGGCATTTTGTTCATGTCTGTTATCCCAGTACTCTAACAGAAGGATGAGAGATAAGGATAGAAAATACTAGAAAATTGCAGTTCAGCTACTCTGGTGTCTGCAGCAGTGAACAACATAAATGAACCCATCTTTAACAAGACGGAAGTTAAAGACCAGTCTCCCAGATTGTTCTTTGACTGTCATACACATAAACGGTACACGTGTTCCTGCACTTTGCACACAGATGCACATGATTTACACACGCATAAACCCATACAGGATAGCAATAGATATAAATGAAGGTTCCACTAGAAAAATCATACACTATGATCAAATGTGATTTTTTTTCCGTGTGGTGCATGGATAGTTTATCACTGGCAGATCAACAAACAAGATTCATTTCATCAATAAAATAAAAGACAAATATGATCTTCTTATATTATTTTTACTTATCCCCCTGTGTATATAGCTATATATTCACATATGTATGCATATATGGGTAACCATAGAGACCAGAAAAAAACCTTCAGAGCTCCTGAAGCTTGAGTAATAGGCAGTTGTGAGCTGCCTGACATGGGTTCTAGAAAAGAACTCTAGTCCTCTAGAAGAGTCAGAAGCTATCTTAACTCCTGAGATGTTTCTCAGGTCCTTTATTACCTTAATACATCCAGAAAAAAAAACAACACATATAAAGAAGTCCAATGCTCTTTGATAAAAGCAAAAAATCAACAAATTAGGTACCCAAGGATTGTACTTAACATAATAAAACCTATGAATGACAAGTTACAAACAACATCATACTTAATTGAGAAATGTGTAAAGCATTTTCTAGATCAGAAGAAATTCAATGGTATCCACTCTTCCACATTTCATTACATTGTGGGTTTTTATTAGGAATATGTGTGGCTAAACACGCCAATATAAGCATGAGGAAGTCAGAGGACAACTTGTGAGAGTCACTTTTTTGTTATTACTCAGATCAAACTCAGGTCTTCAGGCATGGTAGCAGGCCCCATTAGCCATTGAACCATCTTTTTCAGCTCATGATACTTACTTTTTTTTCTCTTCAATGAAGCTCTGACCAGATAAATTAGAAGAGAAGAATAAAAGAGATGCATTTAAGTTAAAAGAGAATGGATGATTTGCCTGTTTGTAGATGATAGCAATTCATGAATGGAAATTCTTAAAAGTCTACAATCAAAAACTATGGGATAATTAAGTAAAACAGCAAAATAGATAATAAACATAGATATTTCAATAGTTGTTTCATACATAAACTATCTGAAAAACATAAAAATATACATTTCATTTATAAAGCATAAAAAATCAGAGAAACGATTTTTCAAAGAGGAACACATACATAAACAAGGAATATGAAGAATTTCTGAATTTACTAAATAATACAAAGCAGATCCTCTGTATTCACAGAGAGGAAGAGTAGCTATTGTGAAATATTCACTCTACCCACAGTGTTATAGTCACTATCAAAAGAGCAATGATGTTTTTCTCAGAAGTAGAAGACAAAAGAAAAACAAAACAAATGTTTAAACTCAAGTATATATAAAATGTAACTGAAAGTCTTACCATTTCCCACTTCAAACCTCGATGCAATGTTACAGAAATAGGAAATAGACTTCTGGGGTGAGAGGGAAGATGAATTCCAGGTAGATGGCTGTGCAAGAGTATCATGGAAGCAAAGTCATTAGGTTATGCAGAGGAAAAAAAAGAAATTGGTAACGGAGAGAGAGAGTGAAAGTAACAAGTAAAGAAAGAGAAAACTGGCACTTGGAGGAGTAGAAGACACTCCACAGATCAAGCTGTGCTCTCAGGGAAAAGGGAATACGGAAGAAGGCAGGCTGAAAAGTCCATCCATGCAAATGGTCTTGATTTCTTTGACTTTTTTTCTGAACAAAAGAGAAGATTTATTGAACAATAAAATCAAAAGATGGTAGGGAGTCTCAGTAGGTAAAGGCTTTTTTTTTCTTTGCAAGCTTATGCACTGAGTTGAACACCCAGGATTTATTGCACAAGAGAGCCAACTCCTATAAGTCTCATCTGACCTCCATACCCACACTGTAGCATGTGAGCCCAATTCCCTGAAACACAGTGCTTTAAATAAATGCAGACATACATAATTGAAATAAAAAGAAAACAAAATGCCATATTTTTCTGTCTGTAAGGAACTCAGCACAATGAAAAAGGAACCTGAAATAAAAGTCAGAGAACTGGAAGCAATATTTCAATAAACAAAATAAAAAGCAAGCAGGATTGGCTAGCCTCATATTCGATAAAAATGATTGAAAAACAAAATGATGCCTAAGATATAAAATGCTGCCACATACAATAAAGGGAATCAATTTAAAAATATATATGACCGGAAGAGCATATGCACTTAACACTACTGTACCTCCTCAGCCACTGAAATTAAACACTACTGGAAAATAAACAGAAGGATAGAGCCATTCACAAGTATAGTTGGTGACTTCCACACCTCACATTCACCAACAGATATATCATCAAGACCAAAACCAACAGGAACAAGGAATGTCATACAACAAACAAATGAAGGTCTATTCAACAAATCATGATCACGAATTGGATACCCATCTGCTGAAGAATGAAATCCAACTTTATCTTCATTCTGTGCAAAAGATTTACTGAGGAGTAGATCAAAGAACTTGATTTAGAAATCCAAATGCTGGGACTCCTTAAAGAAAAAGTATTAGTATAGGCAAAAACTTTCTGAACTCCAAAAGCATGGAAAACAGCTCTAAGGATCAACAGATGATGCATGAGATTAACGTGTTGGTAGAGCAAAAGAAGGCATCAACAAGACAACAGACAGTCCAAAATTAGAGAAACTTTATTAACTGTCTTTTAGAACATAGGCTAATATACAAAATTTACATAGAACTGCAGAATTAAACACCAAATGTTAGCCAGTCAACAAATAAACTAATGAAATGAGAAGACGACACAAAAGAAAAAACCACAATTGTTCAGTAAGTGTTTTTAAGAGTGTTCAACCTTCCCAATCACCAGAGAAAGCCTAACTCAATACTTTAAGACACCACCTCACCCAGGCAAGGAAGGATATTATCTCATAAGCAAACAACAAATGTCTGAGAGGAGGTAGACAGCATGAAACCTATGTTCACTGATTGTGAAAATGTAGATTAATACAGTCATTATGTTATGTTATATTATGTTATGTTGTGTTAGTATGAGGATTCCTTAAAAAATTAAAAATCCAACTAATATACAACACAGCTATCCCACTTCTGGCCAAGAGACTTCATATCCTGCCATAAGACACTTGCTTATCAATGTCAATACTATGATAATCATAACAATAAGTATTTGAAACAGCCCATATGTTCATCAACAGACGAAGAGATAATGAAAATGGGCTGTGATTATACAACGGAATATCGATTTGTTTTAATGAAAAATTAAATCAAGAAATGTGCTGGAAAATCGATCTGTCTGCCAATTATATTATTAAGGGAGGTGTGTCAACTGGAAAGACAAAAACCATGTGTTCTTTCACATATTTGTAAACAAGAAAAGTTGGAAGTTCTAGAGAGGATACCAAAGGAGAGCATTCCTAGGTGATGAGGAATCTTCATCAGGTGGGCAAATGGAAACATGGGGTATAAAAACAGGTATAATCATTCGGGAAGCTACATGGAGGAAATAAGTGTAGGGGGTGGAGGGAGGGAGAAAGAAATTGAACCACAGAATATATTTTCTTCAAAATTTTCATAATGGTATCTAACGATTTCATTTTTATTTTTATTTATTTATTTATTTATTTTTTATTTTTTTTTTTTTTTTGGTTTTTCGAGACAGGGTTTCTCTGTGGCTTTTGAGCCTGTCCTGGAACTAGCTCTGTAGACCAGGCTGGTCTCGAACTCACAGAGATCCGCCTGCCTCTGCCTCCCGAGTGCTGGGATTAAAGGCGTGCGCCACCACCGCCCGGCACGATTTCATTTTTAAAAGTAAAGACATTAAAATATTTTCCAGTGTTAATCTTCAATATTGAAAAAATGGATATAACAAATGCAAATAAATGGGTATAAGAAATATTTGTAGGATATTTTATCCAGGAAGAGAGAGGTAGGTAAAGTAACAAGTAGATGGTCAAAAATCTACAAGAAATCATACTAATAACTATGTATCACAAACCCTGTCATATATGTAATTCAGAGTATAAACACACACACACACACACATTGAACCTTTCTTATTTGGTTTGACGATGTTACCTTCAAGAGCCAATGACCACTTAAGAAAAAACTCCTATTAGCCAACATGAGAAGCCCTCTTTTGAGTTCTTTTCCAGGGCTGTCTAAGACTCTAAGAGTCTCCCAAAACATATAGCTTCTTAATTTTGCCCTTAAGTACCTCACCAGAGATAAAAAGTAAAACCATATTGTTGAATACACCAAGTATTTCAGAAACAGACCCCAGAGAGCTCTTGCTGGAATTACTTTAATGCCCTGTCCCTGTATGTGACATTCCAAAGGGCAGAGGCAACAAACAATCCCACCCATAAATGATGCTTATGAACTATATCAGTGATTAGCATGGCATGGTAACCTAACAGGTCAAGAAGTAGAACACATACATGGGTGAAAACAAACAGTTCTCTAACTGAGCTTAAGGCCTTTTCAACAAGAAGGATACTATGCTTCATACTGGAAACCTAGCTAACTAACCAGTGCTAGAGACATCACGAATATTGGAGGAGAATCTACAACCAATATTTTATTAAATAAACATGATTACTAAAAACAATATATAAACATTTGTTCTTATGTCCATGGAGAGTTGAAGACTATACTTCTCATTAAGGAATCTTCATTTTTTTAACAGACAGAGACCACAACAGAAAACCACAACCAATTAAAAGTAGTTGTAGAGCCCAGTCCCAATGGATACATGTGTTAAAACACCCCACACGTCAAGCTTAGGTAACATTACAGAAGAGGGTGCATAAACATTGTAAGAATCAGGGGATAAGGAATTCTGCTGTGAGATTGTGTCTCCTAGCAACATCAAAAGATACACCCATAAAGTCTCACCAAACTGACTATCAAAACATAAGCTAAAGAAGGGGGATACCACCAAAATGACCTGGGGATAATACGTAAGAGGCTTCAACCCTACACAAAGTACAAAAGGCAACTAACGAAAGCTGGGAGCGAGAGATTTAACCCTCCCCAGGGAAAGGCATACCAGTTTCTTGTCCAATGTCAAAGGGCTAGCTCTAAAAACATACATGCAAGTAACATTATATGGATTTAGCAGATGGCATTTTGAAATATGTATGCATATACAAATACATACATACATGCTATGACAATTGATGAAAAAAAGAGGCCACATATTTGAAATTGGGGGTGAACAGGTAGACAGAATGGTTTGGAAAGAGGGAAGGGAAGGAAAATTCTTTGTAATTAAAATACAGTATCAAAAAATAAACAACAATAAAAAAAGATGGTACATCCCCAAAGTGTCAGATTCAACCAATTTTTTAATGTCAATGTGAAGAAATTATGGCAGCAAGAAGTGGCTCAAATGAGGTTTCAGAGAAGAGAAATGAGCTGAGGATCATTGTTGATATAGTCTAACAAACAATCCGATTGTATTTTATCTGTGTCCTAAAATTTTCAATGATGCTGAAACAAAAGCAAAGAGTAAATTATATTGCTTGTGTTAAACTCAAGAAAGCATAATGTTCAGACTGTTGCTGGGCCATCCCTGGCTACTACTCATTAAGTATATAGTAAGAATTCAAAGCAAAAGTCAGAGTCGAAGATAGAATAATGTACAGTTTAGTTAAGAAAAGAGCATGGGTAGATTTTGTAACTGGAGTTGTCAAAAAAGCAGTGCCTTTCCCTTTGCACTAGAGTGACAGAAAGCAGGTCTTCCAAGCAAGCCTAGACCCACTGAATGCCCCAAAGTATAAATATCTACTAATAATTAAAAGCTTTCTTTGAAGAAGAGATGTCTTATATAATACCATCTCCAAGGTTATCTGTATAAACAAGGGAATAAGGAAGCACTTCCCTGCTGTGGGTGCTAACATAATAAGACATTGTAAAAGCCCAAAGCTGTAAGATACAAGAACACAGGCTCATTTAAGGGTCTAGAGAAAAGTTTATTGGCCAGGCATTGTGTAGCAGGGTTATATTCCCTTCAGGGAGGCCCATGAAATGTTTGTGCATTGATCTCTGAAGGAGGTGATCACTAAATTTCAGTAAGGTGCTAAGGATGTTGGAGAGGCAAAAAATAAAATAAAATAAAAAAATAAAATAAAATAAAATAAAAGGGAGCATCTCGTAAAGAAACAGCAGTCATTGAGTGGGATGGTACTAAGGAGATGTCATGTGTGTTGAAAAGTTCAGGGCTGTAAGGAGATGTGGTGGTTTGAAAGAAAACGACCCCCAAATGGCGTGGCACTTTCATGAAGTGTGTGACTGTAGAAGTGAGATTTGTGGTTTCATATGCCCAAGATACAGTTCAGTGTGTCAGCAGACTTCCTGTTGCCTGTAAGACAGAACACTCTCAGCTCCAGCACCATGTCTGTCTGCAGGCTTCCATGCTCCCCACCATAAGGATAATGGACAGAACCTCTGAAACTGTAAGGGATCTTGCATTATAAGACATTAGTAAGCCTATGTGGGCAAGAGCATAACTAATATTTTAGTTTGTATGTGATAGTTCTTCCAAAGGTTCATGTCCCAACATTTGGTTCCCAGACGGAGCTACTGTTTTTGGAGGTGGTAGAACAGTTGAACATGGGGCCTATCTCACAGATAAATGCCAATAAGGATGGGTCTTACAGGTGGCAGCCAAGTCCCACCTCTCTTCCTGCTTTCTGATTTCTGATCATCCTAGATCAGCGGTTGTCAACCTGTGTGCTCTGACCTTTTGGGGAGTCCAATGATCCTTTCATAGGAGTCGCTAAAATCATTGGAAAACCTACATAATTTCATTACAATCCTATTGGTAGCAAAATTAGCTATGATGTATCAATGGGAAAAATTTTATGGTTTGGGTTCACCACAACATGAGGAACTGTATTAAAGGGTCATGGTATTAAGAAGGTTGAGAACTTCTGTTCTAGACATTGACAATATCACATTAAAAGCTCCAGCCTCCAGATGGGTCTGTCCAGATTCAGTATCTTTCCTGGGTGATGGATGGACTGTGCACTCTGGAATTGTTAGTCCACATATGACCTCCTCTCTTAAGCAGTTTGTGGTAGGTATATATTGACAGCAAAAGTTATAGGTTGACTAAACAATATTTTGCATACTTTTAGAGAACTAATCCCGTAAAAATGTGTTATTCTTGTAATCTTCTAAAGGGGTCATAGCATGGGGGAAAGTGTTAGAAGCAGGCCCTATCAACTGATTCTATGAATCCATTTAATTCTACTTCATGTACATAAATTTAATAGAAAATAGAGTTTGTCTTTTATTCATCAAAGGTAAAATAGTAAAAATAAACATAAATGGACTATATTTTTCTGTGACACTGTTCTTGGTCATTTATGCTAGACTTCAACTGAATAGTAATTAAAAGGCTACTTTATTTCTCCATCTGAGAGGACTATGATCCTTTGGAGCTTACAATATTGTCTGTATACACCCACATACTTAGGCTTAGCAGTCTCAGTTTGAAGTTCTATGCTGCTCTGAGTATAACAAACAGCAATAGATTCTGAAAAATATGTGTCGGTGTCGGGGAGTGCATCTCTGTGTGGAGAGACCGGAGAATGATGAATGATACACAGCAAATTCAGTAAATAGACTGTTTATTCCAAATACTCCACTTATTACCATAAAGTAAATTAAGCAATGTGGAAATTACCTAACCTGTTCTAACACCCTGCTTATCTTAATGCATTGTCTCAATATCACTTTCAAATAAAGATGTTTGAAATAGTATCTGCAATCTACATTTTTGATCTGCCTAAATAGCTGCTGGCTTCAGCAGAACATTAATGCAAATCTAATGTACCTGCTGGTATGATTAGCTGAGTCAAATGATGGCATTTAAGTAACACCTAAATAATCTTAATTAGGATCTTCAACTCATCTTAGCACTTAGAACTCTACAGATGGATAGTCTTAATTATCAGCCTTTTGATTAGGATAACAGCTCTAATCAAGATGATGTGGGCTGATAGACAGGGTATCAGTAAATTAATGACTGCCGTTAAGGGGAAGCATGAGCAAAAAAATTAGAATTGCTTTCTATGAGACATGATGACGTGTGTGCAAGGAATTTGTGGTAGAAGGGAAGAAATCTTAGCAAGAAATCATAGATTGAGATTAGTGTTGTACTCAGGTATATCAGACCTCTAACTGATACTGGTTACATTTTATTATTATACGAGTCTTATATTTGAATCAAAATTAACATATAGCTTATGTTAATAGTGTACCTTAATTCCATATTTGTATCTTAGTAAAATAGGACAGATTTGCTATGTGCTGATCAAAACTACAGAAAACACCTTGCTCAGGTAGCAAAGATCTGATAAGTGAAACTCTATAGAATTTCATATGCTTAGCTAGCTTGCTTTTCAGTAAGCAACAATTTCTGCATCTTAGCTTCCTACACAAGAAACTATGTGGTTAATTAGGCATACATAAATATTAGAAAGTATTTTCCTGAAGTTAGACATGGATTCCTTGACTTCAAAGCTCTGTTAGCATTTAATAAAGTGAAAACAAAGGAAGCATTGTATGGATATTCTTTAAACAGGACTGTGCACTGATGTAGAAACAACTGAAAGGAGACATTCACCAACTTCATTTTGGGCTTGATCATCCCACATATCCAACATAAAGGACATTATACCATTTTGGTTTCTACATGACCTGTGTCTATCTTCACACATTGGCTTCTCCCAAAGAAGGGTCTTTGGGTCTATCCCCAAACAAGGATGGAACGAGGAGGAAGGGGAAAGGAGAGGGGAAGTAAAAAGATAGTAAGAGGAAGAGAAGAGAGAACTGCTTTGAAGATATTATCTGAGATATTCTCTTTTTGTATTCCTCTTCAAGCTCCTGTACCCTGTGTGAGTCCTATCAAATTCAGACACTAGAGAACTTTCCCAACTCCCTCACTTAACACTGGATCTAGTACAGGTTTCACACTCACCAAATTTCACATGTTCATTAGACATCCTGAAGATGATACCAATGATGGTTAGCTGTATCATTCCTGTCTACATGACAAAATTCCACACATTACTGGACATCTTTAGGATAATACTAATGGAGGTTAGCTGTGTTCCATGTCAACAAGCAAAGCACAAAGCCATCATGCATGCACAAATCAAGATGTTTCATACATGTAAAAACACAAACCCTCCATACAAGGTGGTGCTAACGACTTCTGTCACCAAGTCTGACAACCTGAGTTTAGTCCCTTGGACTCACAGGGTGCAAAGTTAGAAGAGACTCCCACAATTGTGCTCTGAGCTTCACACATGAATATAGCCATACTCACATTTTTTCCACTTTCCTTGGGAAAGGGAGTGATGGAAACCACCCCCTTTTACTCCTGATAGTCTCAACTTTATCACTGAAGTCTCTAACAGTACTATCTTTCTGTTCAGTTCAGTTCTCTTTATATAATTCAAATGGTCTTAACTACTCTATCCTGAGTCATTCTCACATGATCATATTGCTTTCAGAGTCACACCGTCTTGTCATCAACAGTCCCTTTTTGTACATTAGAATCCAGCTATAACACCTTTAGATTCTCCCAACTTTTATCTTAATCTATTGGAGGTACTCCGGCAAGGTAGAGCCCATAACTTTAAATAATGCATGTGTGCAGAATTGGGAACAGGGCTTGGTAGGCAAAGTGCCTACTGTGAAAATGAAACAAGATGAATTAGGTCCCCTCCCCCACACCACATAAAACCCCCAAGTTAGGATGCAGCATTAACCACAGCTCTGGAACGGAAGAGACAAACTCCTGGAGCTCAATGGCCAACTGTCATAACCGAATCAGTGAGCAGTAAGTAAAATGAAGAGACTCTGAAAACAAATATGGTGGAAAGTAATAAGGGTAATATCTGATATAAATTTATGGGCTCTGCGTTCACACACATGAACCCAAGGTGTGCACACATGCATGCACAAACACACACACATGCACAAGCGCACACACACACGTGTTAATTTACATCCACCATTTTCCTTCCCATAATTATACTTTCAGCATTAGTATCAAAATGTGTGACTGAGCTAGTTGGCATCCCCTTATGTTCCATCTGCAGTAAGTTACCATCGTCTAGTTCTGCCCTACAAACAATCTAGGACCAGTTTTCTTAGCTATCTCTACTTCCAACTCCAATTTCTCAGCCTTTTCTTCTCCATGTTATCCTTCCTTGTTGAAGTTTAGTCAGTTTGCAAGGTCACCTGCTTTCCTCCTAAATCAATCACCCTACCAACCTAGAGACTGGAGTACTGGACAATTGCAATCGACAAAGGAAATGAAGACAAGGATGGAATCTCACATGTTGTCAAGCAGCACATGTCCAGTTAAATGTCTGGATGGTGGGAAATCTTAGCTTCTGTTTTCCCATTTAAACATCACCCATCTTCCTTGCCTTAATTTTTCTTCTGAAAACTACAATCAGAAACAGCAAAGTCTGCGGCCTTTACTTTGCAATGTGTGTTTACTTTACAAAATCCTCTGTGTTTCACTCTGCTTATTCCCAGTTCTAAGCTCTATTTCCATTCCTGTTGTGTGTGCAATCAGATTTTACAAAATTGTCAACCACCATATTGAACTTTTGGACTTCACTTTGCGTAGGAAAGTTTGTTCTCAGAAATTTCTCACATATACCTGTTGCTTGTGGGTCAACATAAGGTATAAGAAAAAAAAATATATCTACTGACTCAATTCTTTTAGCAACACAATCATTACACTATCATAGTATAAATAACTAACCATGTCTTTCCTGCTGAGCAGTGAAGTCCAGACTTCAGAACATGAAGCTCTCTGATCCTGTGGGGAATGCTCCATGGAAAATAAAAATTGGATACCTGAGGCTTTATGATAAAGTGATGTGGTGTTTCTAAATAACTTGTGCGTACATTCCTTGAACAATAAGTCATTAGTACATTGTTTCTAGTACTTAATGATGTAAATAGTGGAAACATCAGTGTATTGTATCACTGTGGGGTATAACACAAAATTAAGTTAATAAATCTAATTGCATGCAGTCTATGAACTAAGTACAATATTCCTGGTTACCATATATTTTATTTAAGATATAAATAAAGTTTTATTTAAAATATATTATATGGACTATATATTAAAAATACATATATCAGAATAAAGTCCTATTATACTCATTGTAGTGAAATTGTTTAATAGTATTTTGGATTAATACTGTCTTGGTGTAGATATTTATGTTTCTTTTATCAGTCATTATGTGAGATAGAGTTAGGTAAATGATTGGCATCATTAAGTTGCTTGTGATTATTATCAGATGCCTCTTATTGATATGATATGTACACTTTTAATCCTAAAATATGACACTATATCATTATCATTTTGAAAGTATTTTTAAAATTGACAACTGACATGTACGAACTAATAAAGGTATACCCAAACATCTGGAAGTATTGGCAAACCATTTTTCATATCTTCTTCACTGATGAGCTGTGGTTTTCACATATGTTTGAATTAGAATCAGAGACATATTTCCTGTGTGCACTAGGGTGGATTGTAGATGACACCAAGATTTGAAAATGTTATGACAAAAGATTTATGCCTTCGTAGATTTCCTGGGGGTCTATACAGACCTTGAAATTTGCTGCATAATTGTCAGTGGTCTTAATTAACAATCTGATGATATCAACATTCTTGTCAAAAGCCTTTTATGATTTCCCATTCTCTAATTAATTAATTTTGAAGTAAATCTGGCATTCATCACAAGACTCAAGGCATATTCTGTGACAGGTTTACAAGCCCCCACTCTTTTTGATCCCTCTGAGGATGGGCTCAATATAGATTCATGCTTTCCAGTTTTTTTATTTTTCTTTTTAAATCATATCCCTATACCTGGCACTTTCCTTCCTCCTTGGTCTTTCACAATACAGACTTCATTTAGACTTCCTCTCTTCTTCTGAATTACTGCTTTTCTAGCCTATTTCAGGGTTTACATTAAGTGTTTTCTTTGAATGAATATTTCCTGATATTATAAACATTTTTGAATCTGAATTTTGGTGGCACTTAACTTGTTTATGATTATATATTAGGTAATTATAAAATGAGCATTTTAATAATAAGGACCATATGATATTTATTTGGCTATTGTTCTCTGCAATTTTCCTACGACAACATTTTAATTATAGCAAGTGTTCCGTGTGTGTATGTGTGTATGTGTGCGTGTGAGGGAGAACTAGAGGTGAAGATGTTCCAGTATAGTTCAGTTAGCATTTACATTCAAGAACTTGGACTTGATTATTAACACTGAAAAACAATAATAATTTTGGTTGTTTGATGAACAATATAAGATGACACAATCTTTAAAGAAAAGTCCCAAACTTCAAATAGAATTTAAGATCTTTAAACTTATTATTTTTATTGAGAGAAAATAATATGCATGGTTTAAAAATGTTGTTAGAAATAAATAATCCTTGAAATATAAATGCTTCCTAATTTTTAATTATGTTCCAAAGTAAATATTAATAAATAATAGGTTTAATCGATAAATCAAAATTAAAAACATTGAAGGCATCTTATCTAACTTTCTATTGATGTGGTATTACAGCATTAAAGGGTTTATTTATTTATTTATTTATTTTATTTTTTTTTTTTTGGGTTTTTCGAGACAGGGTTTCTCTGTGGTTTTGGAGCCTGTCCTGGAACTAGCTCTTGTAGACCAGGCTGGTCTCGAACTCACAGAGATCCGCCTGCCTCTGCCTCCCGAGTGCTGGGATTAAAGGCGTGCGCCACCACCGCCTGGCTGCATTAAAGGGTTTAATTCAGTTCACACCTCTCAGCTCATACCCCATCACTGAGGGAAGCAAGGGGAGGAGCCTGAGTAGGAACCTGGAAGCATAAACTGAAACAGAAAACACAGAGCAATGCTGCTTACCGACTTGATCCTCAAAGCTTGCTCAGTTTGTCATATATAACCCAGTCCTAACTGCCCTGCGGTAACCCAAATGGTGGTGTGCTAGGTGCTCCCACATTAATCAATAATCAAAAGAATATCCCATAGACTTTATTACTGGCCAATTTTATGAAAGCATTTTTTTCAATTAAGATTCCAGCTTAAAAGATACATGTAAGTTTATGTCAAGTAGATAAAACCAGTCAGCACCAGGGAACTCAAACATTTTAACATACTTCACGATTTCGCTAATACAAGTCAGAAGTGGAATTTTCATCAAACAAGTCAAAATCAAGCTGAAAATTAAATAATTTCATATTGATACTTGAAATAAATGATATCTGTCTAAATTATATGTCTAAATACAAAGACATTCAGAGAAAACAACACAGGGAAAACAAGCATAAGATATACAAAACTTTGTGGGACAAATTTCCCCAAAGATAGGTAAAATTATTATGATACAAAAAAATTTATCTCTACAAAAAATCCAAATAATCTCCTGCCATTTACTATCTTCTATTTGATTATTTTAGCTATAACTGCATCCCACCATTCTTCTGAAAAAAGCTGTCCAACACCCACTCTTGTAAGTACCATTCATTTCCATGCTTCCTTTATTTTAAAAGATTTGATAGATTGGTCTAGAAAAGCAAGAGGGTTTAAGAATTAGCAGTACATCAAAGAACTAATTTTGCTAGTTGCCGGATCACTGATATTCATGAATTCAAAGAATGCATACATTCATGCACATAGCAAACATTTGAATACCTCACCTTTAAATGAAACCCATATATAAGTAATTATTTTGTGTCCCTGTAATATTGAAAATGTCATAGTGACTTTCATATAGAATATTTCAAAGATGAAGTTCTGTTTGCTTAACATTGATAATAAAATGCTTGGGATGTGACATCCTGGCCACTGATTATTGTTTTCAGATTCCTTACTGTTAAAATATATTTAGGGCTCTTTGTTCTCTGTGTGTCTAGTAATGCCTAAGAATAGTTGACAGCAAAAATAAAGCACTGGTCATGAACTTTATCATATAATGGGCCATTATTTCAGTAGCTAAAAGAAGTGGGGGAAAGGCACATTTTGCCAGAGTCTAAGAATTTTCCACACTTGCACAACAAAGAGGGTGTAAGAACAACACATGGGGAATTTGGAGCCCAGATGCTCTCATCAGTTGTTTGTTATTGCTGCTGTAATATACAGCTGTTGTCAAAGATGCTGTATTGGACTCTTAAGATTGTTATGCATCAGTCCCAATTTTGCATACACACAAACTATCACATGTAGCAGGAGGCTATTTGTTTGTTTCTGGATGCCCAACCCCAAAATAACCACACAGAAACTGTATTAATTAAATCACTGCTTGGTCCATTAGCTCTAACTTCTTATTGGCTAACTCTTGCATCTTAATTTAACTCATCTCCATTAATCTTTGTATCACCATGATGCTTTGGCTTACCTGGTAAAATTCCGGCATCTGTCTCCAGCAGGGATACATGGCTTCTCTCGGGCTCTGCCTTCTTTCTACCAGCATTCAATTTAGTTTTCCCTGCCTAGCTCTGTTATGCTCTGCTCTGCTATAGACTCAAAGTAGTTTCTTTATTCATTAGCCAATAAAAGCAACACATAAACAGAAGGACCTCCCACACCATTCCCCTTTTCTGTTTAAATAAGAAGGAAGGTTTTAACTTTAAGATAGTAAAATTACATATAGCAAAAACAGGAATCTATCAAGAAGAATTAATTTACAATATTTATATTTACTTTATCTTTTATCACAACTAACGAAAACTATAACTATGTATTCTTCAACTCCATCAAAAACTCCAGAAGGATATAATATTCCTAAGTAAACAGGAAGTCCATTGCAAGCAACTTCCAAAACTCTGGAATTGGCAGAGACATCTCGCTGTCTAGACAGTCCCCCCAATTTTGGGGGGGCATCCATCTTCACCCTATAGGCCCATAGTGACTGGCAGACTTTTCCATGAAGCAGGAAATCTCAAAGACAATTCCACTTACATTGGCAGTTTGTCAGTCAACTTTTTTCTGTGTCCTGCAGAATGTCTGGCAGACTTTTTCATGAAGCAGGAAGCCTGAAGTGTTGTCTTGCCTTTAGGCAAGTTCAGCATTAATTTCTCTGTGGTTTCTGTATGTCCAGTTCATACAGCATAGCATCAAACAGTCCAAGCAAGAGCAGTTTCTTGCCCAAATGGCTAAAAAACTTTATGAGGTGCGGGGCGGTGGTGGCGCACGCCTTTAATCTCAGCACTCGGGAGGCAGAGGCAGGCGGATCTCTGGGAGTTCGAGGCCAGCCTGGTCTACAAGAGTTAGTTCCAGAACAGGCACCAAAGCTACAGAGAAACCCTGTCTCGAAAAACCAAAAAAAAAAAAAAAAAAAAAAAGACTTTATGAGGAACCTCTTCAATGCCCATCTTCTACTTGAAGTAGATTGGTGCTGCCAGGAGCAGCTATGCCTCATTGTCATGAAAATTCCTAAGTTCTTAAACATTTTAAATGCCATATTCTGAAGGTTTCTGAAAGATTTGAAGAATACCTATCTAACTGAAATATATCTCTATATATCTAGAAAACCTAACTAACATGACTACAACCTTGACTATTATAGATGACTATCTATTAACCTATATTTCTTAATTATACATTGCATTTTAAATGAACTGTACAAACACAATACCTTAATCAAGGGCAGAAATATGCACACAACAAACTCAGCCTTAAATGTGTATCAGTAGACCAAGATCCACAGCAATGCAAAGTATTCATCACTATATCAATCCCATGAACAAATGAGAATGAAATAAATATGATATCCATTTTGATCATAGTAATATTTTCATAGTTAATGTTCAGAATATCATGATGTATACCTTGAATATTTGCAACTTTACTTGTAGACTAGATCACCAGTGTTGGTTGCTGGGGGCTATCTTTTCAATTCTCGTCATTTATATATCTCATTCCTTCTACGTGTCAGTCAATGTGTTGAGTGGAGCAAAGGAAAACATCAGAGGAGAAGGCGTGATAGACACATCTACATCATTGTTTCTGAGCTTTGTGCTATCATTTTATTAGGATGTCCAAACTTTGTTTTTTTTTATTTTTTCTTTTATTTTTATAAGATTATAATATAATTATATCATTTCTGCTTCCCTTTCCTCCAACCATACCTTCCTATAAACCCCTCCCTACTCTCCTTCAAATTCAGTCTCTTTTTTCATTAGTTGTTGTTACATGCATGCATACAAACAACATACAAACACACACAGGGACAGATGACACACACACACACCCCTAAATGTAACCTGCCCAGTTAATCTGTATAATGTTACTTTTTTGAACAGCTTAGGTTTATTTAAAGGTTTATCTCTTGAATTTTATTTTATTTTGTTATGTATATGAGAGTTTGGTTGAATTTATGTATGTCCATCACATATATGTCTGGTGCCTATAGTGAAAAGAGGGCAGCAGATCCCCTGGAAGAGGGGTTACTAGCATTTCTGAACATATCTGTGGGTACTGGGAACCAAAGCCTGTTCTTCTGCAAGAGCAGCAAGTATTCTTAACCCCTGAGCCATCTTTCCAATGGCAGAATGCCACAATCTTCTAAGCAGGTGATAGAGTCACATTGCACATAAGGTCATTGCATTTGTGGTTTCAAACTATTTATTACATTATTGTGTTTCAGTTGGGGAATATTATTTTCAGGTGTGTGACTTTTGTTTACACTAATTTGTTTAACTCTGTGAAGTTGTGTTACTGTGACTATCTGAAACACCTGATGGTCCTTAAAAAGAGATGGACAGCCAGTAGCGAGGTAGGGACAATGATAGGCAGGGCTGCAGGCAGCAAGGATAAATCGAAGGAGAACCAAGAATGAGGAGAGCAAGGAGCAAAGGAGAGAACAAAGAGGACATCAGAGGTCAGACACTCAGCTACACAGCAAGTCACAGAGAAAAAACAAAGAAAGGCATACATAAACAGAAAAAGATAAAAACCCAGAGGCAAAATGTAGTCAGGTTAATTTAGGTTAAGAAAAGCTGGTAAGAAACAAACCATGCAAGCTGGGGGGGCGGGGGGGGGCACACACCTTTAATCCCAGCAATCCGAAGGCAGAGGCAGGGGGATCTTTGTGAGTTCCAGGCCAACCCCGTCTACAAGAGCTAGTTTCAGGACAGGTTCAGAAAACTACAGAGAAACCCTGTCTCTTAAAAACAAACAAACAGCCGGGTGGTGGTGGCGCACGCCTTTAATCCCAGCACTAGGGAGGCAGAGGCAGGAGGATCTCTGTGAGTTCGAGGCCAGCCTGGTCTACAAGAGCTAGTTCCAGGACAGGAACCAAAAAAGCTATGGAGAAACCCTGTCTCGAAAAATCCAAAATAATAATAATAATAATAATAATAATAATAATAATAATAATAAGAAGAAGAAGAAGAAGAAGAAGAAGAAGAAAGAAAGAAAGAAAGAAAGAAAGAAAGAAAGAAAGAAAGAAAGAAAGAAAGAAAGAAAGAAAGAAAGAAAGAAAGAAAGAAAGAAAGAAGCCTTGCTAAGACTGGGCATTCATGATTTAAGTTACACCTCTGTTTGTGATTTATTTGGGAGCTAGGTGATGCCCTCCCTCCAAAAAAGCCAAAAGAGTATAACATCACACAGTATGTTCCAGTCATTTTATCAGCTCATTTTATACAAACCTCAAGGACAGAGTTGGCACATTGTTGCTGGTTACAATCCTCACACTCATGAGGCTCCTCAGGACGTTCCTGAGTTTGAAGCATGGTAGGGCTACATAGTGAAACTCTGTTTCCAAAAATATAAAATAAGGAAACAAATAAGCAAATAAAAAATTTCTGCAAAAATAACACACACAAAAGCAAATGGACAAAGAAACATGACAATGGACAGTACTGACTTATAGGGTTGATCCATGGTGTATGTGGGGAAACATTATTTTGAATATCAGTGTTATCCTCAATAAAAAGCACTGCTTTTCCCTTCATATTCTAACAGAAATGCATAAATCATTGAAAGCAGATAGAAATTTAGGGAAAGCAGAACTGTTGAAAGGACTCCAAAATACATATAGAAATTCTTGTCCATGTTTCTCTCTGTACTACCACTTTGGCTCTCAATGGGAGATTAAGAACTCTGAGGGAATTACCAAATAACTTTCAGGAATTGTGAAATAAGAAATCAAATTCATGACCAATACTTGCTCATTATTACCCTGTGTTACTGTGTGAACATTTACATCTGTACCTGGAACGGGAAGCCTAAGACTGAATGGCACTGCCACCACCTGTCACAGGCAATTCACACACCAGGGACAGAGAAAAACCACCTCTCATCAGAAAGAACTCAAATTCCTTCAAGTTTCTTTTCCTAATGAAGTCTTGAACTGAAGTACGTGTTTATGGTACCTGTGAGTGTGGCTGATCTGAGGAAGTAGTATCCCAGGAAGTCATCATATCTGGGGGAAGTTCAAGTGCCTGAACTGAGAGGCAGGTTAACTCTCACCGTGGCTTCTAAGGTGAACATGAAAGAACAAGGGACAGACTCTAATGTTGATCCCAATTGTGAACTCTCAGGTGGTATAGTATGCATTGTTCATGCAATAAATAATAATTTTAATGTTTATCTTATTTCATCTCTGATAGTGTACATCTTGTAGATATAATTTGGAAGAACAAAGCTCTTTGGAGGCCTTGGGGACTTACTTGCTTTAGAATATGAAGACCTTGTAAATTAGCCATAATTTTGACAACAGATAACGTCTTTTTAAAAAGGCCTTAGTGGAGATAAACATAAGGTTAAATTTACTCCCTTCCTGCCTTTGTAGAGTTAGGGTCCAGGAAACTTGAGAGAAGCCAGACTTCCTCCAAGTACCTTCTGAATTAGGAAGAGGAGGAGGAGGTATCCGTGCCTCTTAAAACTTGAAATTAGCTGTGCAAAGCTTTCATGATTCCCATGGCTACTTCTCTGTGAAGGTTTTCTAAATACTAATTTCTCCTTTTGTGATTTTTTTCCTGCTTATTTTCTATCAGGTAACTTGCCATTTAATTAAATGTGCAATTTCATTGCTCACTATGGAAATTTAATTTCCCTTGCATCTTAGTACATTACAGTTCTTGCTTCCAAAGTTGTGTTACTTTCAACTCAGAGGGGAGAGATCGTGGTGTAGTCTTCCTTTGAAGATGCTATACGTTCAAAATTGTTTTATTTAGATGGAATACTGAAACAGCATTTGACCTTTAATTGTAAGTAAGAAAGTGCCAGTGCAGAGTACATTAAAAATGTGTAAATAAATAACCTTTGGCTCTTTAAACTGCTGAATATCATCACAAATATGCATAGTATAGTTGGTTCTACTCCTGAATTTGTAAGATGCATGCAGAAATTAAAACTCACTTCTTAACCATAAGAGTCATGTTTATTATAATATTGCAGATCTGATAAATTATCATTTATTTTGCTATTCATATGCAGTATTCTGTGGTAACCAGCCCTCAGTGGATATATATTAATATTTGTTGTAGGAGGCTGCTTGTTCATTTCCCAGCAGCCCAGACTCCCAAAATAATAACACAGAAACTATATTATTAGAAACACTGCTTGGTCAATGACTCTAACGTATTCCTAGCAAGCTCTTACAAGTTAAATTAACCAATTTCTAATATTTTACACTTTACCATGAGGCTCACGGCCTACCGACAAGGTTCCAGCTGGTGGCTTGCATCTTTCTCCTCTAGTGGCTCCCTGGCATCCCTTTGACTCTGCCTTCCTTCTCCCAGCACTTAGTTTAGTTTTTCCCACCTAGCTCTGTTCTGCCTTGCTATAGGCACAAAAAGCAGTTTCTTTATTAATCAATGGTAATCACAGGGAGTGGGAGGAGGAGGGGACTGGGAATTTGGATTGATTTTTTTAAAATCTAATAAATTAAAAAAATTTAAAGTAATCTTATAGCCAGACACTGTTTCTATATTAATGTAAAATATTAAATATTTCCTATGTACATATTGTTTTATTTATTGAACGGTATCAAATTGCAGTCATATAAGTATGAGTTCACAGTAGCAGTTATTTACATTATATTCCCCACAATTATTACTGATAAGATGACAAATCAAAAGGGGTATAGATGGGCTCAGTCAGGTGGAACTCTCTAAATATTATTGTAAAATGACACCTAATTGACTTTACATTATACTTAACAAACAGACAAAAAAAATCTGTCATCCATATAAAGGTAATGAATTGTTAGTTAGGTAAACATACATTTATAATCTATGAAATCAGTAATTAAATGGGAACTGAAATGTTCTTACATGTTTGTACACCATAAGATTGCAGTATTTTAGCACACAGTAATTAATTCATATTTAACATACACTCCTGCATGCTTGATTAAATGTCAATTAGGTGCCTGTGTGTGAAAAATCAGCCATCATAAATTTGTGGAAATATTAAGATAAATCTAATAAAATTTTTTGCTAAAACTTTTTATGCTGGTCTAAATGTCAACTCCAGCTCAGTTTTTAACATTTTTTGGCATTATCATATAAAATCTAAAACCTAACTCATGACATAGTTCAAGAAAAACGTTAATACCAAGTTCTATAATAAGAGGAGAAACAAAAGTTTTCTTACTAATAGGACTTACATTTGGTCAATTTTAGACATTTTATTAGTTTGCTTCCTCATAACTGTGAGTATATTTTTACCATCATTATTTTATCCATATCTTCTTTTTAATGATCAACAAGTTTGGCAATGTAGAAATTTTTCTTAGTTATATTTTTAAACAATTTATATCAATGTTGATTAATAAGCATATTTACTATATATCTATTTTCTATTATACATGTATCCTGAAAGTTAACATTTCTTCCAGATAATCAAAAATAAATAAGTGTCGGTCATATGATTGATTTATCTATCATTATTTGGAAAATGATATGCATGAGTGATGTGTGTGTGTGTAATAAATGTAAAGAAAGACATAGTGGGCAGGCTCAGTAAAGAGTGTTTTTTGTTCTTGTAGTGGACCCAGATTCAGTTCCCAGAACCCACATTGCTATAGTCACCTACAAACCCAATTCCAGAGCATCAAACACTACATTTTGTCCCCGCTAGAGTCCTGAATGAATGTGGTACACAAACACTGACAGACTGACACACAAACACATATTTTTAAAAATATTTACATTAATCAATTAGTTATAATTACAAGAGTTAAAAGGGACAGAGATAAGAAAACCCTTACAGACGTTTTGATAGTGAGCTGTTGCTCATGTGACTCACTGTTAGATTGGTCTCTAGCTAAATAGTTCCATTAAACAATGATATGCTATGAACTGACTTTGGAGCCCGTTTCCTAAGGAGGGATATCTTGCTAAGCCTAGACACAGGGGAGGGGGTGGCCTTGGTCCTGCCTCAAGTTATGAAACAGACTTTGGTGACTCTCCACGGGAGGGCTCACCCTTTCTGAGGAGTCGATGGAGAGGGGGAGAAGGAGGGGAGATGGGAGCGGTAGAACTGGAGAGAGGGGGAACTGGGACTGGTATGCAAAATACAGTTGCTTTAAAGATGATATGCTGATCTATGGCAGGAAATAGCTGTCAATAACCTATGACAATGACATTTTTATGGGAAAAACACTGAGGAATGGTGCTATCCTTTTTAAAGTATAGACCACAACCCAGAGAGTGGTAAGAAATACTCACACAGCCGGGCGGTGGTGGCGCACGCCTTTAATCCCAGCACTCGGGAGGCAGAGGCAGGAGGATCTCTGTGAGTTCAAGACCAGCCTGGTCTACAAGAGCTAGTTCCAGGACAGGCTCCAAAACCACAGAGAAACCCTGTCTCGAAAAACCAAAAAAAAAAAAAAAAAAAAAAAAAAAAAAAAATACTCACACACACAAACACACACACACATAAATCTTTGGATTGTTGAACTTTTTTTTAATAATAACATCATGTCTGTAGGTAACGCAGCAAGATATTTTTTTCGGGTTTTTTCCCTTTGACCGCTGTATGAGCATGAACCATGCCACCTTTATATAGTTTATAAAGATAGACTCAGAAATGTCTTTGATTGCCTTGTGATAAGTGGGTACATAATTGAAAGTCATTTGCAGATTAAGAAGTTTGTATTATAATATATTATAATGTACTACATTTAGCACAAACAACATTGGTCAGCTATTAATATTCAAAAAACAACAAACAATGTGTAAATAGCATTGATGTTTTTGAGATGAATAACTATAAGGTACTTTTTGGTCTAATTTCAAACTGATTATGACATACTATATAAATTGCTAGAATCATGAGTGTATTTTTGGCCAGAAATTAAATATAAGCAAAATATATTTCGATTGAATCTTTTAATACTTTGTGAGAGTAAGATGTAGTTGCATAATTTACCTCCTCCATTTTCCACTCTCCAGGGAAAGGCCTCCCTAGCATCCCCTTGTCTTTAGTTGTTACCCAGATATTGAGAGCCACATAGTAAAGGAATCTAAGTATTCATGATGGTTGTTCTTCAAAGCAGCAAGCAACATGCAGTGCTGAAGCAATATAACCACCAATGACAGATGAGCATTGCTGACCTGGAGGACGTCAGTCAAGAAGGCTGTGTCCCACCAAGCAGTGCCATTCCACATCAGCACAATTACCTCTCAAAGAGCTATTCATATTTCCCATAATTTAATGTAAAAAGCAGTCTGTCCTAGGATAACAGCAGAAGCAGGAATTTATCACTGTTCTCTGCTCCATTCTCTGATCCCGTCTAGAATATCCCATGGCAGTAGAGGATCATTAATCTTTGTTTATAAAATCATTTGGATGGCACAATGTGAAGCTTTGCAAAGAGCCAAACATTAGTGTAATTGTATTTTGTATTCAGAAACCATTTTCTAAGAGTGATAGATAATAAATTATGAAAATTCTGTTCCTATATTTGATTCATTACTAATCTTTTGCCAAACAGTCCCCCTCGTGCTATGTAAGTGCATAGATTTGAAAGAAGTCTTCCCAGTATTAAGGTCCACAGTTTTATGGAAACAAACAGATTGCATCACAAAATTTTTAATGAATATGTGTTATTAACAGTATAATGATGAAATATCCTAGTCACAAAATAAAGCAATGCATGCCACTATCAGAATTAAAACTCCCAGAATACAAAATATTCAAGCTATGAACTCATTGTCATACAATAGAACATTTATTTCCTATTTAAAGTATTACAAAGAAAATTATGTTTATATAGACATAAACTTAGCATATTCCTTAAGCAACCACAATGACATTTTTATTATTTATTTATAAAATTTATTTTTAAATTTTTGCACATATGTAAATTGTCTGTAGGACATGACTGTCAACACATGGAGCACTCTAAGTTTAAGTCTGTAGAAATACATATTTAGTTGTATCGGTCACTTTGCATATATTAATGTGAATGTATAATTGTGTATTTACTCATTTTAGGTATGGTCCCAGAATACTAACATCTTGCTCATTTGAGTAACTTATGAGTTAATATAAAAGTCCTGGGAGAGCTTAACATATGCTTCCAATGGGTATGAGATATGGCAGCTGTAGCAGAAGCCCTCAGTTAGGCCCTTAACACTCATACTGGTCAGCACACAACGACCTGATGCTCCTGCTTCAGTAGGATCCAATGCCCCTGCACTCTACAAACATGCAGGCATGCAAACATGCCTCTTATTCATATATGCACACATGAATAGTCAAAAATAAAATGACTTTGAAAAAGAAAAAAGATGAGTGAGGACAAATATAACAAACTATATTACATAAGTGTATGATGATATCATAATGAAGTCCATTACTTAGTAGGTTAATATAGAAAATAAAAATACAAGGTAATAAATTATTCACTTGAAAAAGAATCCATAAGTTTAAGTGTCCTGTTTTAAGCCATTATCTTATTGATTTATGCTTTTCTTATGTATTATAAATTTTTGAGGTTTTCTTCCTTCTGTGGAGTAGCATTATAAGTTCATGATAGTGTAACCTGCTCAGTTTCTCTTCAGTTTGCTTCATTATAAGTTTTTTATCTTCAAATACACAAATTTAAGAGCATAATACCAAAGAAAATTAAATAAATTAATAATCATGGAGAACACAAAGAATCCCCCATAACAGAAATATATTAATGGAAAGTGATTATCAACTGAATGAAAGATATACCAGAGTAGAAACAAGATACAAAGAAAAGCGATTTCCTCAACTGCAATAAAAATGCATGTTTGCTTTATTTTATTGTTTATCTCAACACACACCTCAAAGTGGCCTAGCATTCTCCGTGTAACTAACTCACTCAAACCTGCTTCGAATTAGTGATCCTCCTGCCTCAGCTTCCCCAGGGTTAGAATTAAGGCACGTATTGCTATGAACAGCTGCAAATGATCTCTTACATATTCAACACTGCCAGCATAACCAGGAACAACATGTAAAGTACTTCAAAGGGAGTTCCTATCCATTTTTAGCTGTATTTAAAACATAAAACATTAAATATTAACATAAATAACAAAAATGATAAATTCAAATATTCTTTGAAAAAAACATCGGTTTAGAGGATCTGGAAAAGGCGTCCCAGGAAGGTAAAAAACCTCACTACTCAAGTGTGGAGAATGGAGTTTGGATCCTAACAACCAATGTAAGTGCCAGACTGGCCAGGCTGCCCATCTGTAATCCCAGTGTGCTAGAGACAGAGTCAGGGGTTCCTAGAATAAAATGCATAGCTATACTAAACAGATCAGGGAGCTCTGGGGTAAAGAGAAGCTAGCTGCTTGAACACATGGAGTACAAATACTCAATGAAGACAGCTGGTATCAGCAGGATGAACCCACAAACAAGCTCATATTCATTTGCACTCCTACTTGCACACACAACCTAAATAAGCACAGGAGAACACCCACAGAAGCACAAGCAAGTACACCACACATTGATACGGATCACACAAAAGATAGGCAACTGGAGTGCCGGCAAAGTAAAGGTGATGAAAGAGCGTGTAATAGTGTCTGTGACATTTTACCAGAATGGGGACCTCTTCATTAAGTGAAGAGAGGGAGGAGTGAATATATGAGCAAGGGAGCTCAAGATCATGATGGAGAAATCTACAGAGACAGCTGAACCAAGTTCATGGAAACTCATGAACTCTAGACTGACAGCTGTGGAGTCTTCATGGGACCGAACTAGGTCCATTGTACATGGAGAAGGTGGTGAAACGAACTATCAGAGGGGCCTCTGGCAATAGGACTAGCATCTATCCCTGGTTCATGAGCTAGCTTGGGCGAGAGCCCATTCATTGTGGTGGGATGCCTTGTTCAACATTAATGCAGTGGGGAGGGGCTTCTTCCTACCCCAACAATGCCAGACATTGTTGACTTCTCATGGGAGCCCTTACCTGTTGGGAGGAGTGGAAAGAGGGTGCCCTGGAGGGGAAGGGAGGGAAGAACAGGAGGAGGGAGAACTGTGGCTGGAAAATAAAGTGAAATGGTTTTTTGAGACAGGGTTTCTCTGTGGCTTTGGAGCCTGTCCTCGAACTAGCTCTGTAGACCAGGCTGGTCTCAAACTCACAGAGATCCGCCTGCCTCTGCCTCCCGAGTGCTGGGATTAAAGGCGTGCGCCACCATCGCCCGGCCAAAGTGAAATTTTTAAAAATAAATAAATAAAAATAAAAATGTGAGCTCTGAAAAACAGTTGTCCATCCATCTACAGCCACGTACTAGATATTCTATCCACATGAAATATGTGCTAGTCTTTGGAGGACTGTGACAGATTTCCTTCGTATTGCACAGCTATCAGGATGAAAGACAAATGGATTGTGTATGTGCATTGCTGATTCGACCATTTTATCACTAACCATAAAAGTGTTTCTCTTTAGGTAAACTATTCAGTACAAAACACAATAGAGCAGCATGAGGGGGCCAGGGCTATAGAAAAGATAAAACACTAAATTGACAAGTTAAAATGTCCTCTCGATTTCTCAGTAGATTGGGTGTTTTATTACAAAGGACTAATGAATACGTTTCATGTTTCCTTCTGTAAATAGAACTTGTCAAATATGTCTACCTAACAAACAGCTGTATCACAGATATGTAACAATTAAATTAAAACAAACATTTTCCCAGGAGAATTATTTTGGTTTTATTTTTGTTTTTTGGAAAATGAACAGGAAATTATTCAAGTTAAAAGTATAAGGTAATATGAAATATGCATTTGGAAAAAACTGAATTATCACATGATTTTACACAGATTTGACAGTTACACTAGGCAAGGTAATAACATGGTTCTCAGAAAAGTCAGAGCTCTGTCAAAATCTGTATCTGAAGGAAGATAATCAATTTAATATGTAAGTCAGCTGCTCTTTTCCACCTTGCCTAGAGATTGCTAAGGTATCATATCTGGTGCTTCCTTAATATTTTAATAGATATAAATTATGTTACTGAATTTCAAAAATTGAGTCGAGAAGAATCACATATCTTCCTTGACGTTCATGTAGAAATATTAGAAAATCTGATGTGTTTCACCAATCATTTCTCTAAAAAGTTAAGTTCTTTTTTATCAATTCATATTGCCATTGGTGTTTAGCTGCACAGGAAACAGATTTTTGTACTGAAAGAAAACATCCATTTTTCAGTTTCTCATAGTGACCTCCATAGGGAGAAAGGAAACTGCCCAGATCCAGTTCATAAGCAAATTTTGAATTAGCCACATCAGGCCAGCGCATTAATGTCTTAATATTCAGCAGAAGGAATTATTAAGTCTAGAGCCCTTAATATTGCCTCCTATCAAGCTTTGAAAGTCTATCAGGATACTTAATTAATTTTTACCTTGAGGCTTCACATATTTATAGCAATTATCAACATTTTTCAGAATTTGCCACAGACATATTTAATTTTTTTTAAATGGACAAAACAGCAAAATTAGCTTTTAAAAGCATTTTAGCTAGATTTCTATGAAAATATATGCATAATTAATTAATATTAAACTAATGTAACTCCTCAACATTGTTTCTATTTGTGGGTACACTGATTCACAGTGACGCTGAGATTAGACTTTAGACCTAAGAGGGACACCAGAAGATATCTAATTCCTTTGCTAATATCATTAATGAACATAATGTAACTTGGTCCACCTGCTTCACTTGGTCCCATGTCAGGGCATCTCAGATAAAATGTACTAAGAAGACAACATTTTCATAAACTTTGAAATTCCAAAACAATTTTTATATAATTCCAGGAAATAAAATATTAGATATATTAGTGCCTTTTAAACTAATAGAACATACGATTATAAGCAGATTTTTTGCTAGTATCTATATACACAGCTTTGAATTCCAAATGAGGTATTGAAATATAAAATATAACACACACCAAAGTTGTGTGTATAATATTTTAACTTAGAAAAACTTATACACCTGTCATTCATTATGCCCAGGAGACTAATCATAAAGCACGGACACATTACAGTTCACTCTGATGTTTCTCATCTACCATGCCGAAACAACCACTGTTCTGATCTCTATATCTAGTCCTGATCTGTGTAAAATAAACCCATTGCTTATATATGCGTGGTGGAGAGAGTTTGATTACTTTTGCTTACCTTTATGTTCTTTCTCTTTATTTTCATTTGTGTTTTTAATGAATCGTTTAGGATTTTTAGTCATTGTATTTTCACATATTATCTTTTCCCATTATCAGTATTATTTATGGCTAGTGTGTATGACAGATGGGTCCAACCTATCCTCATGTATTATCAATATTTTTTATACTTTATTTTTTGTTTTATTGAGGAGGGGACAAGGGGACGGTTGAGGAGAACTTGAGGGAATGGGATTGTCAAGATGAAGGAAGGACAGATATTAAAGCAAGGAAAGAGATATCTTGACTGAGGGAACCATTATGAGGTTAGCAAGAAACCTGCCTCTAGAAAACTTCCCAGGAATCCACAAGGATGACTTCAGCTAAGACCCTAAGCAATAGAGGAGATAGTACCTGAACTGGCTTTGCCTTGTAGTCAGACTGATGATTATCTTAAATATCACCATAGAACCTTCGTCCAACAACAGACAGGAACAGAGGCAGAGACCCACATCAGAGCACTGGTCTGAGCTCCCAATGTCCAGTTGAAGAGTGGAGGGAATGAGAATTGAGCAAAGAGGTCAAGACCATGAAGGGTTCAACCACTTAGCAGTTTAGCTGAGCTAAGGGGAGCTCACCAACTTTAGCTGAACTGGAAGGGAGTGAGCATAGGACCAAACTAGACCCTCTAAATGTGGTTGACAATTGTATGGCTGGAACAGACTGAGGGGACCCTGGCAGTGGTACTGGGTTATATCTCTACTGCATATACTGGCTTTTTGGGATCATAAACTCTTTTAATATATGCCTTGCTCAGCCTGGATGTAGTGGGGAGGGCCGTAAAACATCCACCAGGCAAAGTGCCTCACCTTCTCTTAGGAGTGAAGGGGGTGGTTGGAGGATGTGTGGAGGGAATGGGAGGAGGGAAGGAAGTGGGAATTTGGATTGTTATGTTTTTTTAAAAAATCTAATAAAAAAGAATACATATAGAAAAGAACAAAATGATAAGATAGATATGATCGGTCAAGTAAATATAGTTCATTCTGAATGATTATGTAAGTGTAAATATTTTAAAGTTATATAGCATATGTGATTTTATATCTGTAGAGAATTTAACAGCATTTTTTTGAAATTCAATATGATTTATATATTGGTATTAGTTTGTGTCAACACAAAACGCCAACGTAAACATTCCTATGTGTTAATTTCATTTTATTAAACATCTAATATTTCCTATTCTGCTCCTGAAATACAAGAAATGCTGTGTGGCTTGAGGAGATTAATACCCTTTGTTGAGGCTCTGTAGTTTTCTTGTATATGTTGGTTTGATATTGTCTGACATGCATACAATCTGAGCACTTGGTCTTTGAAGGAATGGCACTGTAGTAGGAATGGTGGGTCTGTTTTTCGTCACGCCCTGCTCCTGCACAGTTAGCTTATGCCCCAAAATAACAACACACAAACTCTATTCTTTTAAACACTGCTTGGTCCATTAGCTCTAGCCCTTACTGGCTAATTCTCATATCCCGATTAACCCATCTCTAATAATCTGTGTAGCACCAGTCTTACCGGGAAAGATTCAGCATGTCTGACCTGGCAGCTTGCTTCATCGCATCTGCCCTGGAGAGGAGCGGCATGGCCTCTGACCTCACTTCCTTCTACCCAGCATTCTGTTCTGTTTACTCCACCCACCTATGTTCTAACCTATCAGGCCAAGCAGTTTCTTTATTAATTAACCAATGAAATTAACAGATTAATCTATGACACTCCCACATCATGGCACTGTCCTAATGGATGTTTAACTTGGTTTTAACTGCTGGTATCTAATGCGGAACGTTAATTGATTGGAAATCCACCTTGTTACACATAGTAAATTTATCTTATTTATGCAAAAGATAGCTTGATGGTTATAGTTAATTGTCAATTTAACAAAGTCCAGAGTCATCTGGGAAATGGGTTGCTGGTTATATCTGTGGCAGACAGCTTTGACTATGTTAGTTGGTGTGGGAAAGACTATACCTAGGCAGAGGATCCTAACCTCTGTTAAGTGTAAAGCAGCATCTAAGAATTAACATGCAGCCTTTGCTCACTGTCTCTGGTTACACTTGTAATGTTCTTTGGGACTTCCCTGGTGTGAAACTTGATTTTTCCTGAAGGGTAAAATTATGACCCAAAATACAACCCTTTCCTCTTAAATTGCTTCTGTGAGGACATTTCATCTTAGCAACCAGAAAGGAATCTAAGCAGGGAAGATGTATCTTTTTCTAATGGGTGTATAAACCCTTCTAGAGTGAATCCTTATTAAATAATTCAGTGAAAGCATATTTTATTTTAGAGAAAATTTTTATTTTGTGGAATTAATTTGTTCTATAATTAGATTAAAATATGACTAACATATTTCTATATGCTTAGTAAAATATACTTTCGAGCAGTACATTTTAAAAATGGAGACCGCTGTGTTCTGAAGAAAACAAGTTCCTGTAATTTATAAAAGATGTTGTTTCATCTTTTATGTGCTGTAAGGAACTGAACCAAAAATCTGCATGAACTTTGCATTCTCCCCCATACTAATTTTAAGCTAATATTGCAGAACTAATGACAGGCTTGAGCAGCCCTATTATCAATTCCAGCTGTCTCCTGCCTCAAGATCGCCTGAATTATGGCAACATTTTAAGAAATGAAGCTCTGAATAAAATCCATTACAGATGAGTTCTTGTTTTAATATTTTTGCCAACTGCTTCATAATCATGGCTATCTTCTTTCTTCACAGGAAAAAGTTCAGGACAACTTGAGTAATTTTGCTTCATTTCTCAAAAAAAAAATTATATCCTAGACTCATTTATAGCAAATCACTAGCCTCACTGAACGGTTTATCCTTAATCTCATAATTTGAACTCTCTCCAAATTGATGTATGTATATTTGTTAATGTCTTAGAATCAACCATTCCAGCGAAGCCTGTCACTGGTTTCTTATGCCTTCTCGAATTCTACTTTCTGCACTGTGAAATTATTTTTGACCATAATTTTCTAATCTGTTTAGAATTATAATAAAATCTTACATCACCAAAGCTACCAGTGCCCCATAGATTCCTCAGTTGAAAATACAAACCTATCATCATATATGTGAGGTAGCACTGACTCTCTACTAACACGCATACAGTCTCAATGTTTAAAGGACATTATCAAATTCATGAAGGCCCACAGTTTACTTTAAGTAGACTTCAAGCATGTGTTTGTACATTTATTTACTGAAGTGACATTTGTTTTTTACAATCCTTATTAATGAGTTATTTTGTTTCAAAATCTCCCTGGTGAATAATAATGGGATTATACATTATCCATGTATTTTTAGCATCCATAGTGCTGTAAGATCATAGGCAATGAACTAATGAAGAGAAATAGAGAAGAAACAAACATGGGCTGGTGCATTTATATCTAAAAGATGGTGATCCCATACACATGAATGTATTTAACTCTGACAGTGAATGAAGCTGTGCTAAGGGAATGAGAATGTTAAATTGGATTTAACATAATTAAGTAGAGAAGAGTGTAAGCACAGGGCTCTATATATGCTGAGGATGGAACATAAAGTGAACTTGTGTTGTCTGAATGAGTATCTGTGAGTAATTTCACAAACTGATAGCTCAAGAGATAAAAACAGAGACAAATATCATGCGATGGATAAAAGGAGCTGAAAGGGGAAGAGGATTTGTGAGAGCATGCCACAAGATGGAGAGCCATTGAGGAATTCTTTTTCTAAGGAAGTGGCAGAAGATGAAATTAATTTGAGGATGGTAGTTCAATACGCAACGTTTTGCTTTAATTAGGTGTGAGTGAGTATAATGCTAGGAAATCACAGGCAGAAAAACTAAGAAGGCTAATAAGATTTTAATAATAATACTCAATGAACTAAACAGTTACATTACCAGAAAAGAAATACTCTATGAGCTGCGAAGATAGCTCAGAGGTTAAAGAATCAGGCATGTAAACTTGGGTAATAACACCCAAGTAACTGTCAGGTGGGCGTGGGAGCCCTGACATCTCAGCACTGGGGAGGCAGAGACAAGAGATTACAGAAACAAGCTGGCTAACTGCGCTAGTCACATCCAGTGTGCTCTGGTTTCAAACAATAGCCCTTACCTCAAAATATAATGTGGAGAGTAACAAAGAAAGCACTGGACATCAACCTCTTGGCCTCCAATTCCATGCAGACACTTGCAAGACACCACCCACCACACACACTAGAACACACACACACACACACTTGATCAGACATACATGCATCCAACTCATAAAGACTATGCAAACAAGCAAATAAAAATAATAAATTTTTTCTAAACTCTTTAATAATATTAATCAGGAACAGCTAGATGACTCAGAACTGGCCGCCAAATATGAGAACTTAATTTTGATTTCTGGCTTCCACATGGTAGAAGGAGAGAACAGATTGCTTTGGTTGTCCTCTGACCTTGACAGATTCTCAGTGGCACATGTATATCTAAAGAGCAGTTACACACACACACACACACACTTGATCTATTTTCTACTTCTGTGACTTCATGAGAACAATGAACACTAGCTCAAATCTTCACTTAAATTCTACCTCACCATTTCTACAAGAACAGATATACTACTTCCATCTAATTGAGTTTTTCCTACTTAGCAAAGTTTAATTGAATCTCTCTTAATCCTTCTTTCTTTTAAGATTTCAGTGAGTTTTGCAATTTCGCATAGACCACAACTCTTTTTGGCCTTGGGTGCAGCTGTGTTTAATAAATCTTGTTTACTGACCTATTAGCAGCTCATGAATTCAAAAAATACTCCTTAGGTGGTTCTTTTCCACAGACATCTACATTTGCTGAAAACGGGGAGAATGTTCCAGAAAGACTCACAGAGTCTCAGTGCACTTGTCGGTCTTCCTCTCATAGCACATTGAAAAAGTTAGGGACTCTTGGGAGTCTGAGGTTGTGTTGAGGTGGTGAAAGGACTGACAGGAAGCGAAACCCCTCCAGTGGCTTCCATGCACACCAGCCATTGTCTCTATTGAGTGAAAAGCTGGAGAAGGATTCTGGAACCAGACAAAGTGAGTCAGTAGTAACTCAGCCGATGAATTATAATGCACACTTCACATGCCAAGAATGCTGAAGAGGAAGCAGCTGTTCTCCATCTCCTAAGACAACGTCAGTGGCTCATCTGCTTTTCTTCCTCCATTCTCAACAGCATACTGTCCTCCACATTCCTTCTGTCTTCCTTAGGCCTGAGTTTTATCTCTCACTGTCTCTTAACAGTTAGCTGCTTTGAATGAACCAATATGAAGAAAAGAAGCAGGAGGGAAAGGAGGAAGTGGAAAAGGAGAAAGAGAAGAAAGATGGGGGATGAAATAAAAACAAGAACAATGAAGGTAAAGAAAAGGTCAGGGTTTATTATTTTTTATTACATTGTCCTCAGTGGCACCACTAAAAATCCTTTTTCCTTAGTTCCTAGTCTTCAAAACACTGATTTTTTTTCAAGATCCTTACATTTCAATAATTTCCTGATTTAAATTCTTGAGGTTGGATCCCATCATCTGCTATGACAGCTTTTATTTTCTATTTCCTTTTTCCTCTCTCTTTACAGTAGCAAATGTCAGTCACCATTAAATACTGTTTCTCAGTACTGAATGGCAGCAGAATTATGTGAAGAACAAAGTTAGAGTTCTGATACTTCCTACTGCTGAAGTTCCTGTGAACAGTATGGTACTGTGGGGAGAAAATACAAATCAGCACAGTGGAAGACAGAGCCTGGAAAGGCACACAGATGAGAAAAGAGCAAAGACAGAGGAGAGAAGGTGGCTTTAACAAATGGTGCTGAGTGATGAGACAACCCAAGCAAAACAGACACACTCATATACGTGTACTTAACTCCCTTTCTTTAATAAAAAATTTTAACCTGCGAAATAAAATATAGAGAGTTATAATTCCCCCAGATAATATTACACAGATATTCATCATTGCATTTATGAGTTCTCAGTTAAACTCAAAAGCTGAGCCTCCTAGTGATCCTCAAGGCAACTGAGGATTTACCCTCACACAATAACCTACATATCAATTGTTGTAATAATTTTTATTGTTGTCCAAACTTGGAAATGGTCATGGTGTTTACAGGTCATTGATCTTCATTGTCCACCTGATTAGATTTAAAATCAATGAGACTGAGTCACTTCTTAGAATGTCTCTGTTAGTTTATCTCCAGAGAGAATTAAAGAGGAAATGCTCACTCTGAACATGGGAGGCAGTATCCTGTGGGATAGGAAGGAAAATAACAATATAAGCCCCCTTCTGTTCTGCACTGATATAAACTGATCTTGGTGGACATGCTTTTCTTACCATAAGAGATTGAACCTTTTGGTACTGTAAGCCAAAATAATTCTTTCTTCTATGAGCCCTCTATGCCGGGTGATTTGAACATGACAGTGGAAATGTGACTCAGGTAATTTCAATAGACTAAAGCTGATAAACTGATAAATGCAGGTGATAGAATTCTAAGTAAATTATTAAACCATGAAGAATAGTGAGGATCCTTAAATCCTTATTACCAATGAAATTTATCAATTTTGAAAGATTATACACTCTCTGATGTGAAGGAAATAGCCTCTGGAAAAAGTGAAACATATTGAAAGAACAGATGAACCCCTGGAGAACAGGGAAGTCAAGGCAGTGAAGGCATGATCGTGCTAAATGATGTGCACTTCGTTGTACTTCTTCTTAAGATAATGGAGTACACATGACTGGACTGAGTCCCATGAAACTATGGCCTTGAATAAAAGTTTTGTGTCAGTACATGTTTGAATGCTCACCATTGCATGTTACAATAATGGAGGGGTTTGCTTGCCTTTGTGTCTTCTGCTCAGGGTAGCTGTGCATATGATGTTGATTTACCCAGAAAACATAACACAACATAAAAGCATTGTCCTCTTTCTCATGGGTGTGCATTTTGTTAAATACATGAACAATTCATATTAAAATTAGAGTGCCATGGGTGAGCTATCCCAGGAAAATAGATGATGTATTTGCAGCATACCACCCTGAACGCATCTGATCTCGTCTGATCTCGGAAGCTAAGCAGGGACAGATCTGGTTAGTACTTGGATGGGAGACCGCCTGGGAATACCGGGTGCTGTAGGAGTTTGAGGCCAGAGTGAGAGCAGAGGGAAGTGGCGGCATTTTTAAAGGGAGAGAGACCACGCTCCAGTGGGCTGGTATCTCAATGGCTGTTGGCTGAAGAAGCAGAAGGAGCTCCCGCAACATATAATGTCAGAAATTATTGAATAAAACAAATGCATGTAAGTTACCAATTTTACTCATCTCATGTTATGGATCTTTCTTGATTTCACTTGCTGTTCATGACCACTGTCAGGCAAGGGTTCGTTTATTATTTTATAATTATTTTAAATGTATTTATTTATTTCTGTGTGTGATTATTTTGTCTACATGTAAGTTTGTATGCCACATGCATGCATGGTGACCACAGAGGCCAAAATAAGGCTTTAGATCTCCTGGAGCTGCAGTTACAGTCAATTATAAACTGTTGTTTTGGTGCTGGGTATCTGAACCAAGTCTCTGGAAGAGAACCAGTGCTCTTAATGGATGGGCCATCACTGCAGCCCCCTCACTCTACAGTATTTATGACTAAGAGTTATAATACTCACACAGTACACTTTGTCTGGTAAGTACAGACCATTCTAGGAAAGGTTTAAAGAATCAAAATGGTGACTCTCAACCTAGTTACAGAGCTGTCAGAAGAAAAGTTGTTAAAGCAAGAGGCGGTGATCATAGAACAGAGCTTTATAACTCATGGCTATAGATGGTTCTGGTCTGATGAGAACCTTGATAATTTGAGTCTTGTGACAGATGGGAAATGTGTACTGATTATTTCATAGCACATGTACCAAGTAGTGTGTGTTGACTGAGGTTTCTTTCCTGCCTGGTCCCACAGCCATAAAGTCCCAAAGAAATACACAGAGGTCTACATTAATTATAAACTGATTGGTCTATTAGCTCAGGCTTCTTATTAATTAATTCTTATATCTTAAATTAGCCCATTATTCTAGTCTGTGTTAGCCATGTGGCTTGGTACCTTTATCAGTAGGACATTCTCATCTTGCTTTCTCTAGGTGACAACTCTAGACTGACCTTTCCTCTTCCCAGAATTTTCCTGTCCTCATGACCCTGTCTCTACTTCCTGCCAGGTCACCCAGATTATACGTCCTGCCTGGCTACTGGACAATCAGCATTTTATTAAAATTATACAAGTGACAGGGTAAAAAACAATTGTCCCACAGCAAGTGTGAAGACACATCAGCAGGTTCAGCTGTACCCAATGTCTGGAACCCCTACTTTTGTATTACCCAGATTGCACCATTCTTTAGTTGTGTGCTTGTTTATCTCTAGGGTCTTGTTTATGTGACATTGTTTCTTAGTCCATGTAACTGCAAGTTCATGATCTAACTTGGTAGGTTTGTGAGTGGTGAGTTTTATCTGCGTTAATAAGTTAATTCTGAGCCTAAGTCTCATGATTTTTTTTTACTGTACAGACGTTGACTTGTAAAAACTTACATAATCATCACCTTAGTACTTGCTCTCAAATTGGGACAAACCTTTGCTTTTAAAGCTGAAGTCACTAAGAACAAACTACTTCAATATTGCTGTTCTGTGCACCATGAAACAATCAGAACAGAAATGCCTGATTTTCACAAGGTGCATTTAAACGTATTTTATTATGTAAACAATATATTCTTACATAGTCATCTCCTATATACATACTCATCATTTCTACAATTGTTTTTAAGGTAGAGACACTAGGAATGGGGATGTTATGTAACATATTCATCATCTCTTGTGTAACAAGAGATCCAGCACACAGCAGCCTCATTAGCCCTGAGTCATGAGCCCAGTCCACTGTCCTGACCCTAAGACCTCAGTTAGAACACTCCGGAAAAGAGTAGGACAAAACCCTGTTAATTTTTGCTGCAGTTTTCTGTAAATGTGCACTGACTCAAATAGTCATGTGGCTATGTACTGTGTGATAATGCTCTAAACTGGGCTACAGGCTCCTTAAGGGTAAGGGACACCTTAGGTCAGTATGCACTGTGTCCCCCCTCTTAACTCTCTGGCTTCACTTTGTAACGGAGATGATGAGACAGGGGCAGTACATGCCCTATATAGAAGACTGGAAGGCACACTGGCAAAAACAAATAAACAAGCAAAAAAAAAAAATCACAGAAGGAACAGTTGCTTTTCCAGGTATCCACTGAAGATCTTTGTTTTGTTTTTCTACATTGCTAAATATAGAGTGGCATTTTCTCCTAATTACATCTTGGGATGAAAGTCACCTTGTGTTTAATATCTCCCAAAGTACTTCCTATTTTAGGCCATTTTTATGGTTTTACTTTGAACCATTAAGTGCTATTGGAGAAGATGTGTGGCCTGGACCAACCCCAACCAATTCAAGCTCAGAAAAAATATAAGAGTTACCTCATCTCAACCCAAGCCATTGGTAGAGAAATAAAGAACTTGATTATAAGACTGTAGACAGAAGTGTCTATCCCACCTGGTCCCATACTAAGTCAATCTCAAAGAAATACACAGAGATTATATTAATTATAAACTGTTTGGCCTGTTAGTCCAGGCTTATTGTTAACTAGCTCTTACAACTTAAATTAACCCATAATTCTTGTCTATGTTTAACCATGTGACTTGGTACATTTCTCAGTGAGGCATTTTCATCTTGCTTCCTCTGAGACTGTGTCTCTGCCTTTCCTTTTCCCAGAATTCTCCACTCTAGTTGATTCAATTGCCTGGCTACTGGCCAATTTAATTAAAGTAATATGAATAACAAATCTTTACTGCGTACAAGAGTATTATCCCACAAGCATAGGACCGTGATCCTACCCTTACGTCACCTGGAAATGACCTCACAGATGCCAGTATTACATATCAGAAAAAAATAAATACTATTCTGATGTATTATTCAATAAAATGGTAAATATTTTACCTATTGTATAGCCAAGTGGATATACATTCGCAGGACAAAGTAAGATGACAATTACCTTCTTAGAAGATTTGTGGACCAACACTGAATTTCTAGTAATAGTTTCAACTGCAGATTGCCGCATGCATGGTATTCCATATAACCTGGATGGAATTTCTATCCAAGTGCGGAAGACTTGGGAAAAAAAAAAACCCACTGAGTATACAGACTGACTGATTTCCAGGAGTCCAGAGCAGTATGTAAATTTAATTTTCACATTTAATCTTGTGTCATGACAACACCCTAGCTATATTGAGGTAAAATTTGATTTTGGACAAATACATGATAATTGATACATTATGCATTACATAAGTATAGGTTATGCTTTATAATTTATACTTGCATAGTATTTATAGTATCATATGTAAACTAAAACATATATAGCTTATATATAATTAAAAATGATTGTATGCATTGTGTAATGAGTATTGCATGAAATGAAAGACTGCCATATTTTTGTTAGTATAGATTAAATATGTTTAATCCTTGTTTATCTATCCTGACTGAATATGCTATTATTTATTTTAGTGGAGAAATATACTTCTATAATTTCAATATAGTTTTAATGATGTACTTATATAATACATTTAAGAATGATCTCATCCAACAAAGGATTGATTAAGTAAGCTCTGTTGTGTGGGAGCATTCTACAGGTTCTACCACTAATTGGCACAAATAAGAACATATTAAATTCCTGTAAAGATATTTTATAAATTAATTTCTTTCTGTTTAGTTTTGAACAACAAAAGGATATCTTGAAATACTTGTTAAATGTCTACATATTTTGTTGTGCATTAAAAAAAACACAGGCTGAATGTGATTTGATCTGAGAAAGTATTCTAAGCTTAAGAACATACTTAGAACAGCACTAGCTGAGATCAGAACTCGAGTTCAATAGGATTAGGATTAAGGAAGTGAGATACATGCACTGTACAATCCTTTCCAGGAGGTACCATGTAAAATTTATTCCTTGAAAGTAGTTTTCCCTTTGACGTGTTTTAAGTAGCTCTATCTTGGAGTCTGTATAAAATTAATGTGTACTACGTGATTGTATGCTTTGTATTTTATGATCTGCCTCAGTCTATTTCCTTGGAAATGGTTAGAAAAGAATATATGGTTATAACCTCTTATAGCTTTGAAGACTTTTTATTCTTGCTGGCAGGGCATTCTTTTTCCTGTATATAATGATAGAAAAATAAAAGCCCATATTGTTTCAATAGTAGGCTTGTACATAGCCAAACATTTCCGATGATAGTGCATATCATATTCTGGTTAGTTTTCTGCTCATCTAATTTCTGAAGTTTTTTGCTTCTGTGTTTGTAGACCTCATTACCTAAAGAAGCGGCTCAGACTCCCCCGACCCACCCTGGGGAAGAGATCGGCATGGAGCTGAGCTTCCTGGCTTTGTCTCTTATCTCTCCTACTTGTCAGCTACGTTACTGGGAAAGGGTGTAAAGTTATGGCTGATTATGCAAATATACAATTGATGTTCTATTGTTTCGTATCTTAGAGAGTTACACAGAATAATGGGTATGTAAATCTATTATGTGACATAGCAATGTTTGACTCTTAAGAAGTGGGTTTTTATTTAGTTTGTTTAAATATGTTTAAGCTATGTAAAAGTCAAAACATATAGTTTCTTGTGTCCGGAGGAAAGTCACTATACATAGTGAGCACACCTCATTTGCTTTTGATCTTTAGTGGAGCATATGCCACACCACCACATTTAGCTTGGTCCTTCATCCAGTACTTCCTGAGTATACTTCCAGCTGAGCCCAGGGTAAAGTGATGTTGTCAAGGTGGATAAGGATTCCTGATTGCAGAGCTCATGCTTCAGAGATAGAGAACTCACACAAGGCAATTAAAGCTGGTAAACACAGACCAGAAAGAACTTGGGCTATGAGAGGAAGCGGGAAGCTAGGAATCATGTCCCCTCTACTCAGCCGCAGCCAGTGCTAAGAGTCACTACCTTCATTGTTAATGATCACACTCGTGAAACTCATGAACACAAGATAAATGATTTTTACCATTTGGGGCCCATTTCCCTTCTGGAAAATGTAGAGTGCTGACTTAGCAATCTAATTGAAAATTATGTTTCATGTTCATAGTAAATGTTGATAGGTTATTGTGATTCAGGGAATCTGTTGATTTTATAAGCATCCTGAAGATTATATGTAAAGAATTTAGAATGATATCTGGTATATGTAAATAAAAATATAGCTCTTACCTTAATAAAATAGGTGCTGTGTTATTTTCTTAAAATTTTATTACTTTATTTTATATTCTTGTCACTTCAATTTAAATTTTATTGCTTTCTCGGTGTCTGTGTGTGTGGGTGGGGAGACAGAGAAAGAAGGAAAGAGAGAATGAGTGTCTGTTTCCTGGCCACAGTACACTTGTAGAAGTAAGAAGATACCCTGAAGGAATAGGTTGCCTCTCTGTCCACATGAAGATTCTGGGGATGAATCTCAGGCTGGTCCTCAGGCTTGCTGGCAACCATTTTTACCTGCTGAGTCATTTTACTGCTCCTCTCTCCTTTAATTTTTCATTAAATTCAATTATTTATTTATGTGATGTAATAATTTATTCTGAACTAATTATGAATGACCAGCAAAGACTCACAGATTTAGGCTCTCTGGAATAAAATGTTCCACACCGGAAGTGGTTATATGAGCCTTTATTAGACACCAAAAGGTTTATAAACAGAGAGTGTCAATATGTATTATATCTAATTCCCATAGTTCAACTACCAGTGAAGAGGAAAACACAAAAGTGATCAGAACTATGGTAGAAATTTTGGTATGAGAGTCATTTAATAAGCCAGGCAAATATAAATATGGTCTTGAACACCCATATTTCCAACTCAGCATGAAAGACGTGCAGCCCTTGGTCAGCCTTGGCTTGAAAGGAGTTCCAGTAAATCAGGATAATTTAATAAATTCTGCCTTACAACAACAAAGCAACTAGAACAATCAAAGGGACACAACAAAACATCCAAGCAAGTTATAGAAAAGCCTCAGATGAGGTAGCAATTTAAGAAATTAAAGTGATATCAGTGGGAAATGTTTTCAAAAGACAGCCAATAATTCTGTTTCCTTTCATCTGAGTACTTCCAACCTGGGGATGGTGAGGTTAGGGAGCAAGTGAGAGAACAAACACGGAGAGTGAGTGTTCTGTGATTGCTGCTTCTGCTGACAACACGGGAAATGACACAGGTAATCGATCTTGGATGTAGGACGGCCGCTGCTAAAATAGCTTTGAAAAAAAGCTGATAATCTGATCAATGTTGACACCTCTAGGAAGACTGATAGAAGCATTTTATAGAAGTGACATGGCCAAGAATGTTTGTGGTGGAATAGCCACTGACAAGGGTTATGGACAGCAGCTTCCTGGTGCTGTGGCATAGTAGTAAGTCATAAGAATTTGATGGATAATGAGGGATATTCCATATTTAAATAGAGTATTGGGTCCTTTGTTTGCCCTGACATGGACATTCTGATAGACAGGGAGAAAATTGGTATGCCAAAGAGAAATTGGACAATTACAAAAGAAAACACCGTCAGAATTTAGCAATAGGGATTTGGATCCATCAAAGAGGATTAAATGGCTGAAGATATAAACCAGTAAATAAACTGAACAGCAGGGGGAATGAGGCCATTCATTATGGTGATAGGCATACGGATGAAAATATTTCATGAGTAAATTGGTAGGCAGTTTGGGTGGTAGTGTGATGTGTAAATTTTTATCACATACTTTAAAACTCTCCATCATAGTATATGATATAGAAGAAAGTCAGTGTTTGTGTTCACAGCCTTAGAAGTATCTCTAGACTGTAACTCAGATACAGTCATGAGCCGGCTTTTTTCAACAGACTTGGGGCTCTCTCCAAACTAAATTCTCCACCAGACAGTGGGGAATCTGTTTTCAGGCACTCTCCTAAAAAAAAGGCTTTAATTAGCATTAGTATATAGTCTTCATTCCTACTTACAACTGTGAGTCCATGTTAATCTTATAAAGATGGAGAATAGGGTTTCCTGGTGGAGGATCCTGTTGGTTCTCATGAAATCCATTCTGACTGGATTTTTAGCCTCTTGAAACTGTGCCTCTATGTTATTAGGCCATGTGGATATTTGAACAAAAACTAGCACAGGCAGTGTTGTCCTGGGACACTACAGAGATGTATATATTGGTCATTAAACATGTTGCAAACATCCCCTAAGGGCAAAGGCAAGGGCAAGTTATAAGACTGGATTCTACTGGAGTAATCATGTCATATATCTGTAGGAAAAAATGTAAGTACAAAGGAAAACTTGACTTCATTAAAAATAATATTTAGTCATTTGATTAAAGTTTTCTGGAGTTATCTAAAGCTTAGAGTTGTCCTCATCACCATTTTTGATTCTAAAACTTGAAATGATTGTATTTAATTTTTAGCATCTTTTCTTCTATATAGAACATTTTACTCACATATACAGGTCACCCATCTTGTCTTTCTCTCTCTTTCCAAACACATTCACTCATCTATGCACATTCACACTTAACAAAAGGTAAGTTTTTAAATGTCAGCATCCAAAGTGAACATATATGGATCGTGAAAAAACAAACTTACTACTTAAAAAGAAAAAATAACTTTTACTATGGATTAAATATCAACCATATACACAGATAGGTGGTTTTTGCTATTCTTGTTTTAGTTTGTTTGTCTGTATGGTTTGGATGAGACTATTTTGTTTTTGTTAAGGAACCTTACTTTGTTTCCCAGGCTGGGCTGGAAACTAACACCTTAAGTGATCATTCTGAGGCAGAAAGATGGCTCAGTGAGTCAGAGTAATTGCTCACTTGGGTTAGATTCTCAGTACCCTAATGGTGGCTCACACCTACCTACAAAACCCATTCCAGGGAATATGATGTCCGCTTCTCGCCTCCATGGACCCTGCACATATGAGATACATTTACATACAACTGTGAAGATATCAATAAGTATAGAATAAAAAACAAAAATCCTGAGCCGGGCGATGGTGGCACACGCCTTTAATCCCAGCACTCGGGAGGCAGAGGCATGTGGATCTCTGTGAGTTCGAGACCAGCCTGGTCTACAGAGCTAGTTCCAGGACAGGCTCCAAAGCCACAGAGAAACCCTGTCTCGAAAAACCAAAAAAAAAAAAAAAAAAAAAAAAATCCTTAAGTGATTTTCTTGCTCAAACTATCAAATTTTTGGATCTCCATGCATGCACCACACTACACAAGTTTTGAACATGACTGACTTAAATTAATTGAAAAGTATGTCATAAGCAGACTCCTATCACACCCCTATAAAGAAGGTAAATTATTCCTTTAGTAAAGGATAATAAAACCAATCTACATGCCTTATGCTAAATATTTTTGGACTCATAGCTGTAAGATACCCAGTTAAGACATAATAAACCATTGGTCTTAAAAGGGCTGCCTAAGAATTTTTTTTTAGCAATAAATTTATGGTTTAAAACATTACATTCATGACATTTTATACAGCAATCATTTTATACAGGAATCAAAATAATCTGCTTCGCTAACATTAAAATTAACCATCATTTCAATGTGTTACACATGAAATATACTGACAACAATATTTTAAATCCTTCTGTTATCGTGGAGATTAAAATTATGTATGTTCAGTAATACAACACATATGTTACCATTAAGTGCCATTGTATGATTTCATTAATTTGTATCACAGTTTTATCCTAACTCACCAGATGTGCACTAAAGCCTGGAGCTGGTAGTTTTGATATGAATATTTGGATATTGTACAACATAGGCTCATGACATTCATAATTGGGCACTTATAAATTAACCAGAAAATATTTCCTTACTAGTACCGTGCTTTGAGTAACACAGATAAGAAATTTATGAATCCTTTGTATTTGATTGTATTTGATCACTGTTGAAGAGTAGAGTTTGAGGGAGGTTTCCCAAAAAGCCATTTTCTTGTTCCCCTCTCTTCTCCTCGCCTCCATTCTCCTCTCCCTTCTACTCCTCTTCCCTCCCTTCTTCCCTCCCTCCCCCTTTCTTTCCTGTCATTTGCTCTCCTCTCTTTTCCTCTCCATTACTCCCCCTCCCCTCCTCTCCTCTCCTTTGCCTGTCTCCTCTCCTTCCTCCCCCTCCTCTTCTCCCTTCTACTCCCTTCAACTTCCTCTCATTCCCTTCCGCCATTCCTTTCATCTCTTCTCTTCTCTCTCCTCCTCTCTTCTCTCTTTTTCTCCCCTCCTTTCTTCTTCTCTCCTCTCCCTCCTTTCCTCACCTCATCCCTGCCTCCCTTCCTCTCCCTTCCCTCCACTGTCTGCTCTCCTCTTCAGCACACTCATCTTTCTCTGTCTTATTTCTTCCTCACTTGCATCTTCCCTTTTCTTCCTGTTTTCACTTCTTCCATTCTCATGCTGCCCTCTCTTCATATTTTTTTTTTGTTGTTTTTTCCTAAGGAAGTTTCTGAGCAGTTAGCACCTTGCTGTACATTTCCTCCCCTTGCTAGTCAAGGCTGATTCATTTTCATTTGTACACACTCCATGAATTTGTTACTATTTGCTGTTGTCAGAAAGAGATGCCTTACACGCATGGGCTTGGTAAAGGCCTAATTCAGTAAAGGGAAAGAATGATGGGCCTCCCACCTTTACTTCAGATTAACATTTTAAACTAACCTCTTAATCATAATTTTATATAAAAAAATAAATACTCAAAAATATACCCAAAAGAATTTTCTTAATCTGGGGAGCTAATAAACTAATTAAAATTTATAGAAAATATTTTAAAGATACTTATGAATAGCCTTAGATACAATACTAATTTAAACCATTATTTTATTTTAAAAGACTATGATATATAAAGACAGAAGTTTATAATACATAAGTAAAATCACTCAATTTCCCAGTTAAGATAAATTTACACATTGTAAATACAATTATTCTAATTGAGGGCAGCTATCATTTTTTATGGATGTATTTGTTATATTACTGAGAAAATTAGAGTTATCACAGTTCTCTTCATGATTAAAATGTGTTCCTAATAGCTATTCAGAGCTTAAATTCTTAAACATCACTGTTATTCTTCTCTCCATCCTTTGATTTTGCCGAATGATAAAGACTGTGACCCCCATGTCCTTGTAATAATTGATGTCTGTTTCCTAAAATTTAAACATAAAAACTTTAGTAAATATCAAACTTTCATGACTTAATATTCTTAGAGAAAATATTTAAACACATTGAGCATTAATTTTTCAATAGAATGAAGAAATTCTGGCTATCATCTATTCAATGTGATATATTTTTTATTCAGCGATGTTCTATATAAAAAAAATATTTAAGACAAAGAAGTTCATGCTAAAGGAGCAGCTGAGATTGGGGAAATTGGCAAGTTAACTCCAAGAATGTCACTTAGGAGTTTTCATTTGATTCATGTCATGTATACGTTCATGCCCATATAAATTTATGAATATTCAATCTTGCAAAGGGCATCTATTTTGCATTTGGTCGTGGATCAGAATGAATTATATCTTAAATAAAGAAGGGTTTCTGGGAGTTCAAGTGACTTTAAATGGGCCTCATAGTGCTTAAGACATCAAAGGTAGATATTATCCTAACAAATATAAAGGAAAATTAGAGAAATCTGATGATAAACTGAACTGGCAGGGTTAAAAACAAAAAGATGTGCCAGGCACACTGCTGGAGGAGAAAAGTCATGAGCAGCTGTGAATCCTTCAGGTTGCAATAGTGATCAGTCAGGCAAGACACACTCACCAGAACAATAATGACGCAAATGTTGAAAGGATAACCACATGTTTTCTTACTGACTTTAAGACTGACTCTACCCAGATCTTAGGCCTGGCGCTCTAACTAAGAACAAGAATGCAGGACTGGGGAGTTTGTAAGCCCTAAGTGTGTAACATGCTCCTCCTATTTCGCTAAGTGAATATAGTATTAAACTGCCTTATAGATACTTATCATTATGCCCATATGTTAGTGCATCTCTTATCTCTTATCAGTAAAGAATCATTTTGCTATGGGTGGTAGTGAAAATAGAGACACATAACAAGTCAAAGTGCAAATAATATGTGAGCTGATGAATTTTCAGCCTCAGTTAAGATATCTATAACACACATGTGTGTGCACATGCACCACACACACACACACACACACACACACAGGATTCAGAGATCATCATAGAGAAGCTGACAAAAAGTCTTGAAGATCCAGACACTGGGATGACTGATACTACAGTGTGTCCTCTAGACAGGGCATGGCTATTGGACACTTGAACGCACAGCAGCTGGCACTGAATGCACAGAACTAGCTCAAGATAGACCAAGTCAAAATTCCAGCATGAGTGGGGGGAGGAGAGACAAAACTCCACTGTAGCAGTGAAATTACTGACAATTAGAGGCTGATATTGGAATATACATTAATTTTATTAAGGGATATGGTTTCTGGTAGATTGCACAGGAACTGTGGATAATCTGTGCACACACTGCCAGTACTAACAGAACTCCAGCAAACTGATATTGGAAGAGGGACATTGTTGGGGATTTAGGAGCAGTTAGAGTTGGTGAGAAAGGGAGAGATATGATAAAAAATGTATTATACTTGTATGGAATTCTCAAGGAATAGATATATTTTTACTCTAATAACACGATGGGCATTGATTTTTTTTTTCTTTTCAATTCTGTTGCACGCCAATTTGTAGGAAGAGGTTGCTTGTTTGTCCTGTTCACCCAGAAATGAAATAATCACACAGAAACTGTATTAATTAAAACACTGCTTGGCCCATTAGCTCTAGCTTTTTGTTGGCTAACTCTTACATTAATTTAACCCATTTTGATTAATTTGTATATTTCCATGTGACAGTGGCTTACTGGCAAAGTTTCTGGTGGCTCCATGGTATCTCTCTCTGACTCTGCCTTCTTCCTCCCAGCATTCAGTCCAGTCCTCCCTGCCTTCCTAAGTACTGCCCTATCAACAGGCCAAGGCAGTTTCTTTATTCACTCGTGGTAATCACAGCACACAGAGGGGACTCCCACATGACAATTCTTTAAAATTATAATTTAAATACAACACTTATCCCTACTCTTCCTGTCCTTCACATCCTCCCATACCACCCTTCTCTCTCTTTCAAAGGCATGATTTCCTTTTTGTACAAGTTGTAATCGCATTCATATATATCCCTAAATATGACCTGTTTAGTCTGTACAATGTTATTTATATAGAGCCTCGGGGCTGACCATTTGGCACTGGACAACAAACCAGTCTGCTGTTCCCTGAGAAGAACCATCTCTCTAACTCCAAGTTTTCCTTGATTACCCATAGTTCTTTGTGTAGGGTTGTGGTCTCATGAGCTTTTCCCATCCTATTTGGCATATTCATTGGTGTCATCCTAGATCAGGTCACATTTGGTCAGCCGTGTTGGTGAAACTTTATGGGTATAGCTTCTGACACTACAAGGAGATAGAGTCTCGAAGCAAACTCCCTGATTTTCTGGCTCTTATAGTCTTTTTGCCCCTGCTTCTACAACGGTTCCTGAACCTTTGGAGTAGGAGAATTTTGTAGATGTATTCATTTTGACTGGACTTTACCACTTTGCATTGCAACTGTTTATGGTTTTCTATAATGATTTTCACCTGTTGCAAAGAGAATAAATGCATTTAAAAATGAGGGGATATTTTGAGCTCTTTATGTTTAGTTGGATAAAGCTAAAGACGGAAGAGAGTCCCAAGAAAACTCATGAACTGATGCTGAGAAACTACCTGGCATCTTAATCAGAAGAGCTAGCAAACCTCAATGACTTCCCATGAAAACTCAAGAGTTCAAGAAGAAACAACAAATTAATTGCAGGTACAGAGTTCAGTCAGCAATTCATACATCTGGAAGCTCTTGACACGTGGTATTAGCCACTGTTTCAAGGATTAGAGAATAATTTGCCTCAGTATATTTGGGGAATATCCAAATAAACAAAGGCAAATCAATCCTTTGGTGTCTCTTTGGGATACCCTTTCCAGGTCCTGGTAGTTTCAACTCTCAGGGTCTTTGACCACCCCTCTGTTAATATAATGGCCTTGAAATTAAGTTCAGTTGGGCAGCTCTTCAGTTCCCTTTTCAACCCCTTTCTGAGTTGTCCTAAGCTCAGAATAACCCATTTTCCCTCAAAAAATAAAATAAAATGCCATTTATTTTCATATTTGTTAAAGTAGTTTGTCAAAATTAAAGGTTTTCAAAAAAAAAAAAAAACAAAGTGAATGAGCTATCATGACAATGAGAACTTCCAACAAACAAAATAAGAAACACTGTTGTGAAAGATGGGTCAGGTAAAGCTGACCTACTCCTGCTGTAGAATATTATTTTATAGTTGTATTACTTTTGTTTATGCTGCAGAACATTTGTTTAATGATGTAAAGGTGTGTTGGTTTTTGTTTGTGCTGCATTTGATTAACTCTGTGAAGCTGTGATCTTTTTTGCCTGTCTGAAACACCTGATGATTTAATAAAGTGATAAATAGCCAATAGCAAGGCAAGAGTAAGGATAGGCAGGGCTAGCAGGAATAGAAATAAAAGGCAAAAATTGGGAGAGGAGAAGGAGCTAGAAAGAACAAAAAGAGGAGAATTCAAGGTGTAGGGCACCTAGCCATCCACAGAGTAAGAGTGAAAATAAGATATTCAGAAGTAAGAACAAGGAAAAAGCCCAGAGACAAAACATAGTTGGTATAATTTAAGTTAAGAAAAGATGACACGAAGCCAGCTAAGCTAAGGTCAAGCATTTTTAAGTAATAATAGGTCTCTCTGTGTGTGATTTGCTTGGGTGTTGGGTGTTGGAGCCCCCAAAAGAGCAAAAGGTAAAAAGAGAAAACAAAAAGCCAGCCAACATACCAACATACTTCTATGATCAAAATAGGTGAAGATGTGTACTAATTTCACTGGAATGAGGACAATAAATGGATAAATGATAGTCAATGATTTTTCTTCATGAAAAGAAAACACAAGATTATAATTACATTCTATGAAGCAATAGAGTGATTATTTTGTATGTTTGTTAATGATCTCTGACAATGGTTATGTGAAGTAATTTCCAGTCTCTACCACATTAAACAAACAAGAAAATCAGACACAAAAATGACCAACATGCGAATTCACATTAGGACTATACAAACAAGACATCTGACCCTACCTTCTATATCTATCTATCCAGGCCTGATCAACTCCTTTTGTAAACAGTTTGTCCTTCTTCCCCAACTTTCTTCCTTCCCTTAACACATAGTCATTTCTTATATATCCCCAAAAGGGTTCCCAAGTACAACTCAGGGATTGCATTAATCCTAGAACCAACAGCTATATTCAATACATGGTATGCTGAATGGGGCTTAAAACAGAATCCATGCCTCACAATGCTCTAGATATAAAAGAAGGAACTACCACTATACAACATCTAGTTTTCCCAGAACCCTTTATGGAAAATGATGACTTTTCTCTAGTTGATAGTTTTTGTTTCCTTTGTCAAATATCAGGTGGCTGTAGTTATGAAAACAAATGTTTGGGACTTTCATTTTGGTCCAATGGTTAATGTGGTAGTTTGAGTGTAATTGGCCCCCACAAGCTCATATTTAGTGGTGTTATTAGTAAGTGTGGCTTTTTAGGAGTAGGTTTGTCTTTGGAGGATGTGTGTCACTGTGTGGTCAGGCTTTGAGGTTTACTATGCTCAAGACACTGCCCAGTGTCAAGGTCACTTTCTGTTGCCCTCTGATCAAGATATAGCCAGAACCATGTCTTCTTGCACACTGTCTTGCTCCCCACCATGATAATAATGAACAAAACCTCTGAAACTGTAAGCTACCACCTCAATTAAATGTATTCCTTTACTCCAATTTCCATGTTCGTGGTGTATCTTCAGAACAATGCAAATCTTAAGAGCGTCTACATACTTATTTTTGTGCAAGTACCACATACTTTTACTACTATGTGTCTGCAATTTATCTTGATATCTAGAAATCTCTTCAGTAATCTTTTCTTTCTTGGAGAAGTGTGTTTCTGGGGGTGAGCTTTGATGTTTCAAATGTTCAAGCCAGGCCCAGTATCACTCTCTCTTCCTGCTGCCTACTAATCCTGATGTACAACTCTTAATTCTTGTCTGCCTGACTGCTGCCATGCTTCCTGCCATGATCAGAATGAACTAAATCTCTGAACTGTAAGCCAACCCCAAGTAAATATTTCCCTTTATAAGAGTTTCCATGGTAATGGGGTCTCATCATAGAATAGAAAGCCTAAATTAAAAACATAATTTTGGTAAATTAAAAATCCTGTTTTAAGAAATGTAAAACCACTTTTTTGTATTGTATGACTTAAGCACTTCCTTTATTAATAAAGATGTGTATCTTGAACTATGATAAGCTGAGAATGGACCCTTCCACATTCCTATCTGACCTCTGTCCCTCTAACCAAGATAGGCAAAGCCCCTTTTCTTCAGTAAAAAGTAAATGATATCATTCATTTTACCATAACCAATACAGTAAGGTGCCGTAAGCTGTGTAACTCACCTAAACAAACATGTGCTAACATTGAGATCCATACATGTAATCCTAGCACTAAGAATGGTCAACAGAATCACCATCTTAAGAGGAACTCTGCCACATAGCTAGTCCTAACCTATTCTAGAATTGGACCCAGGCCTCACTTTGGATTTTGTTGTTGTTGCTTGCTTATATGTTTGTTTGGTTTTGGTTTTTGCTCTTTTTTTTTGCTTGTTTGTTTGTTTAGATATTGCCTTGCAATGTTTCAGACTAGAAGTGTGAGGCCAAAAATTTGATATGTGTTTTCTAGTAAGAGTTACACCAGAGAAACCCTGTCCAATATATGCCTCACTGATGCTTCTCATGGTATTTCTGTGTCATTTGGGACCTGCTAAAGAACAGCTTCATATTTTTGGTACTGCCTTTACCACCAAAGTCATTTGCTCTGCCTGTGACTCTGCCCAACTTCCCCCTTTTTGTAAGGACACCAGTCATATACAATTAAGGATCTACCCTAGTTCAATTTCACCTCATTAACTAATTACATCTGCAATTAACCTATTTCCAAACATGGTCACATTCTGAAAGGCTGCAGGTTAGGACTTCAATATATGAACTGTGAGAGAGGGCATAGTTCAAACTTTTGTAATAATATTGAACATAATCTTTCAGACTTCTGTTAAGGATAAATGAATTAAACTACACAAAGTGCTAGCACAGCCTCTGAAACAGCCAAGGTCATTGTATAAGACTCCACATCTATCCCTATGTGCAGGAAGAAGTCAAAGACACAGTCTGTTCTGTATTTTCATGAAGATAAATGTACCAGTGTGTGAGAACACACTCAGTAGTATATACTTTATATTAATTTCCTGGCATTAGTGTTGCCTGATGAGAAATCAAAAGCTTGATGAGTAAGTAGGAGCAATAGATATTTTTTTAACTAAGAAAGGGTTAAAAAGCAAAGAAAATCATTGTATGCAGCTGCTTTATTGGGTCATAACTAAGAGAAACACAATGAAAGCAACAAAGAACCCACACTGCTCTGCCCTAAATCAAATTCTCAGAAGAGAGCATCTCTCAAAGCACTAAGTGGGGTAGGTAAATCATCATAGGGACTGACTCCCCTTAGACATCTGCATACTGAGGCAATGGTCAGCTAATCCATCAGCTTCATCAATAAGACACCGAGTTTTATAGGAACGGCAGGAGTTATAGGAAGTATTCCTCATTTCTGTTGCGTTATTGCATATGTGTTTTTCATTAATGAGCAGATGATGAGAACACCTAAGTCAGTTGTACCCTACGCCGAGCCCTGCTTACTTCTAAGTATGTTAAGCACAGGGGATGGCTTTGGGGGGTAGATTTAATTAAACGTATCAATTTATGGTTTAGATGGATGGACTGAAAGTAGCATATGGCTCCAAGAGGCTGCCCAGCATTATCATAATTCCTCACGTTGACCGGTCTGTGTTCCTTTAATCCTTTCTCTCATGTACAAACATCTGTTTCTTAAGCTCATTTATTTATTTGCTTTGATGGTCATTTTGCTCAATGCATTCCATATGCTTAGGACTCAATGTTTGAAAATGTTACATCCAAATTCTCTACATACCTTGGATCATTAATGTTTTTAACGATAGATTATCAGCTTAGCACTCCTCTGAAGAAAGATCAAATCATTTTCTCATTGAAATTCTTTTCCCCTTAATACAGTCTGATATTCCCCAATGCAATTTAAATAGTGGAAGCTCCTTTGTCTCTGTAAAATCTTTCAGGGTTTATATATATATATATATATATATATATATATATATATATATATATATTCCTAAGAGGATATTGGGGATTCTCTGCGACGAAAGGCAATGGTTAGACCAGAGAAGAACAAAACTTCCATGTTTATTGCCACAACTCTTTGGAGTTTCAAGGTCCCTGCCACCAACAAGAAGCATGCTGTGGGTTATTCATAAACACCACTTACATGTTTGGTGATGGGGCCTCTCAAAGGAACTGCAAGGCTTTTGCAGCTAAAGCTGAGTCAGTAAGCCTCTCTTAAATTAAATGCATTTGCCTCTAGCAAACAGAATGAGCCCACCAAAATCTGTGCTTAACCCTCTTCTTTTGTGTCTAGAATTACTTCTCAAGCTCTCTCGGGTTTTATGTGGATTTAGTTCATCACATTGGAGAGCCACTCTGTAGTGAGGGCTGTAGCTTTACAAGAAATAATTACATGGAAACTGTATTCTTTTAAACACTGCTTGGCCCATTAGCTCTAGCCTCTTACTGGCTAATTCTCACATCTTGATTTACCCATTTCTAATAATCTGTGTAGTACCACGAGGTGGTGGCTTACCAGAAAGAATCTTAACCTGTGTCCATCTTGGAGAGGAGAGCTATAGCGACTGCCTGACTCAGCTTCTTTCTCCCAGCATTCTGTTCTTTCGACTCCGCCTACCTAATTTTCTGTCCTATTAAAGGGCCAAGGCAGTTTCTTTATTAACCAATGAAATCAACACAAAACAAAAGACTCCCACATCAGCCAAGCACTGGACCAAGCTTCAGGAGTCCAGTTGAAGAAAAAGAAAAGGGCTTATATGAAAAAGGGGGAGGGTCAAAATCATGATGGTGGAAATCCACAGAAACAGCTGACCCAAACTCATGGGAGCTCACGGATCATTCTGCACTTCTTAAAATATTTTAAGTGAAAGTCATACTTAACATAAATAAATCTTAACAAGTTAGAAAATTTCAGCACTTAAAATTAGTTGAAATTATTGATAAAATTCTGGGTAAATTATTTCACTCTCTTAAAGACACCAGGTGTTTCATTAAGGTTAGTCTTTTTGGATAATTGCTGTTTGGATAATTGGGGAAAGTTGTGATATCCTATTTAGTATACATATTTCTCATCTTTTAAAAAACATAAAAATATGGTTACATAGTTAGTCAAAATTAGTATCTGCTAACTTTACTTCCTTGTTGTAATCCACAAGCTGTACATTTAAGCAGATGTTGAAATAAACAAATATCACAAACAGTAATTGATATTGTTACTAAATTACAAAAGTTCACCTATCTTTTGAATAATCAGTACCTATTTTTACACCATGAGGTCTATTTTCTTTTGTTACATACCATACAAATGGCTTCAGATTCCTCTAAATAATTAAAATGCTGTCTCTAGTGTTGTTCAAACATAGACACTACAAAGTTAGTGACTCTTCTCTCAAAGACACTTTATTCTTTAAGTGAGAGAGAGCATAAATCTTTCCTTCTGCAATTACAGCAGGTGGAAAAAGGTCCTCCTGGGTGTACCATTTCTATTGTGTGAGGACGTTTGTGTTTACTACATGTCTTTACCAGGCAGCTGCCAGGACTTCAACTAACTTATTACTAAGCACAAGACAACCCATTCATCAAGAGTAATCTGACTTAAAATACCAAGGAATACCTTCACTGGGACAGCACACTGCACATAGTTCTGAAACAACAACTACCAATCCTTGCCCTCAACTGACTTAGTCCCCCTTCTTCCCTCCCCACCAAAAAATGAAATGAATCAATATTCTTCACAAAGAAGGCTTTTTAAAAAAAAAAGTTTATTTTGTTTCTAATTATGCTTGTGTGTTGTAGATCATGTGAACATGGAAGTGCAGATGCAAAGAACAATGAACATTGTATCCCATAGAGCTGGAGTTACAGGTGAGGATAAGAAAAAAGTGTCCTCAGACGTGAAGGAGATAAAAGAGGGTGAAGTGGGGAGGATATGACGTGAGCATAGTGCATATGTGACATTATCAAAACTGATGTTAAATTTAAAAGAAGTTAAGAGTAAAAAAATTTCTTAAAAGAGTGTGAACTTACTAATATTACAAATTAAATACCAATATTTTATATTTACAAAAATTTATATCCACTCTCTTTTGATGATATATATTCCCTTAATAATAAATCTAATAATTTTCTTCTTGTTTCTTATTAACAGTGTCCATTCTAAGCTACAAAACAGGAAATTGTTTCAAAATATCTTACTCATATCTATGCTGTTTGAGCAGTAAGCTTTATTTCAAAATGTAAGAGAGTTCAACTATAGCTATATACTGTAAGAATAAGAAAAAAGCAGTAGTAAGCTGTACTAATAATTATGATAATGAAAACAATAAAATTAACATTTGAGGTAGTAACTAACATTAATGTTGTAGCTTAGATTGGGTATAACAGTGAAAATTTAATAATATTATTAATGAGGGCAAATCACAAGTGGCTGAAAAATGTCAGAGTAATTTTTTGTGTAAATTTGGTTGAAGATTTTCCCATTTTAGCCCTTTCACTGGCAGACTATGAGATAATAATTATCTAAACAATATCAGGATTAAATGCTGAACAAAAAGCCAAGCTTGGTACCTATGACTGTTATATCTACCTACAGAATGTAGGAGCATGAGTATTGTCAGACGTTTATGGCCAGAATATTCTACAGTGAGTTCCAGCCCAGCTTGGCTTGCAGAGTGAGACTCTTTCACAACAAAGAAAATGCTTGAAGAATTTAATATCATTTCAGATCCATAGAATAGAAAAACTGTCTTGTATGTTCCAGGCTACTGGTAGTGTGTGATGTAGACATTAGATTTTCATTCAAAACTTACTGTCTTCACAGTACCTGGAAATGTCAGGCTCATTAAAAAATATCCCTATAAAAATACATGAATGAACATTTAAATAATTATTTTATGTGTGTAGTATTTTAACAGTATTTTAATGATTTGTGGAAGGATAAATGTAAATAATAAAATTACTGCACTTTGATTCTTTTGAGAGAGCATTAAAGTTAGTAATAAAGGCTATCTGCCATCTATAAAAAGCTTCATTAAAATTCTGGCTTCCTTCTTTTAGACAGTTTAAAATAACACCTACCTACCCATCTCTCCATTTGCCTATCTCCCTAATGTCCCTGCCTACACTGATAGAATAAAGACTGTGAATTGCTTCCTTCCCATTCATTTATTATTTTTTTCAGATCTCCTGTTCTGATAAAGTGGAGGAGTCATCCGATTTAAAAAGCACTAGGTATTACCATTTATAAAGAGGAGAGTCAAATGTCATTTCTCTTGGCTTGTTAAAGGAACAGATTCCCATCAACAATTCCTTATTACCGCCCACCATCTGTGGGATGGCTTCACATAATTGCTTCCACACCCGGTCTCCGGTAGGCCTTATTTTTGATAAACAGAAAATAAAATTAAGCTCTCATATGAGACCTATTATGTAGGAGACTTGGAATAAATATAGTAGATTTAATTTTTCCCTTTCCCAAACCTGACAAGGCAGCTGCTTGGAGGCTTGCTGCAAATCTTTGTTTAGATTGAAATTCCAACGATGAGGCTTCAGCCCTTGCCCAGAGACATGCTATATGGTCAATGGGAAAGAATGTGTTCTCCAGGCTTATGTCTTACGTACATCAAGGACTGAAAGAATAGGAGATAATTTAGAACGATAATCATTGATGTCACTGAATTTTAAATTAACACTTGGGTTATGCATGGGGAAGAAGACAGAAAACCAAATGCAGCCGAGAAGGCAGGGACATTCACTTTAATATTCATAAAGGTTTTTTTTTTTGTTTTTTTTTTTTTTTGTTTTTTTGTTTTGTTTTGTTTTGTTTCGGATTTTCGAGACAAGGTTTCTCCGTAGCTTTTTTGGTTCCTGTCCTGGAACTAGCTCTTGTAGACCAGGCTGGCCTCGAACTCACAGAGATCCGCCTGCCTCTGCCTCCCGAGTGCTGGGATTAAAGTTGTGCGCCACCACCGCACGGCAATATTCATAAAGTTTTGTAAAGGGGATCTGTACAGTGCTTTGTAAACAGGTGGTGCTGGAGGGAGTTGTGTTGTAAGTTGATGCATCAGCAGGTAAACTCTTGTAAGCCTGCCAATGAGTTTGGACAGAGGTGTGATAGTGTGATAAGTAAGACATTATTGTAAATGAAAAAAGGGAAAGGATGTAATAAAAAAAAAACTTTTAACAGAATAAATAACAAATAAGACACACTATCATCCATGACAAGTCAGGTCAGAAAAAAAATGTTACATGTGCTATAAGTATATAAATGACCATACTAACAAAATGGGGGTTCCAGGGTTTATTAACACAAAAAGAGACTAATGGTATTGTTTGGGTTACTTATTTACTTACTTATTTGTTTGCTTAGATTTCTTGAAACAAGTCTTGTTTTCTGGCCTCGGCTGGTCTAAAACTTACTACCTAGCCTAGGCTGACATCAAAACTCTTCTTTCCTATCTCCTAAGAGATAGGTATGAACCAGCACAGCAGGAATTTGTAAGTAGCATGGTTTAGGCTGAGATTTTTATGACTGTGAAATTATGACACCAAGAAAGGCAGTGAAATTTTGACCCTTCATGGACAGAATACGAATAGAATCCATCTACAAGTTCATGTTGTGTCTGGTTGTCTGTAACCTTATATGTGTTTCTGGATTCAGTCATAGTGTTCTGTCATTTATCTGGTTCGTTTTGATTCTCCATAACCTACGGTGTGTGGGGTGTCAATCATTCTGTTTTTATCCATTCTTCTATAAATGAGCCGATAGATTATTTAGTTTTTAAATTCTTATGAGTTCAGTATCTACATTTCCTGAATAAGTCAAGGTCCTTAAGCAATTTGACATTCTCACTACCAAAATATTAAAGTGGCCATTATATCTAATCTACTCAAGTTTGGAAAGGTGTACTATTTCAGACATCCCATGGAGTGAAATGTAACAATAATGATGTTTTTGTTCATTTGATCAGAAACATTTCACTTTCTTTCTGAAGAACTTCTCAGACCTTTTTATTATCTATTTTGATGAATATTTTTAGTAAAGCTTGCACAGCGGAGAACTGTATTTCAGTCAACAACTTAGCATTACTTACTCTGTTCACCTTACTGTGTGACTACTGTCCCTCATTGGTTCCAAACTAAATATAAGTCCATTTCCCCCTATGTAGAAGGAGCTGCGGGCTGTGTTCCTGCCACCCGGTTCCCAGCCACTGACTAGCTTTACCCAAAATAACAACACACAAACTGTATTCTTTTAAACACTGTTTGGCCCGTTAGCTCTAGCCCTTATTGGCTAATTCTCATATCCCGATTAACCCATCTCTAATAATCTGTGTAGCACCAGTCTTACCGGGAAAGATTCAGCATGTCTGACCTGGCGGCTTGCTTCATCGTGTCTGCCTCAGAAAGGGGAGCTATGGCGTCTGAGCTCACTTCCTCTTCCTCCAAGCATTCTGTTCTGTTTACTCCACCCACCTATGTTTAACCTATCAGGCCAAGCAGTTTCTTTATTAATTAACCAATGACCTTCTTCCATCATTTCCCCTTTTTCTGTTTAAACAAAAAGGAAAGACTGATGAACTGAGTTAAAGCTATGAGGACCCCCATTAAAAGCTTCTTGGGGCCACATAAATCTGTATGTAACCACAAGCTGTAGTGAACAGAGGCAGTAGGATCTCTTGGGATTGCTACTGCCAACCTAAATGTAGGATTTTTTGAGGGAGACATGGTCTCAAGAGAATACATCAAAGAATGATAGATTAAAGGGAGATGGGGTGGAGAGAGAGTGGGGGGGAAAGACAGCTTCAGTTGAAGATGTACATTTTCCTGTAAAGAAAAGTCCAGATCCATGTGGGTTTCACATGAAGAAGAACTCTTAAAAGAAATCTCATCCTAGCTCAGAATTGAGTATAAGAGGGGGGTATTTATTTAGGGGTAGACTCACAGATCACAATCTTCTGCTGGAACAGGGAACAGCATCCAAATCCCACAGCATAAAAACAGGCTGGATGTGCGCTTTTATTAGGCATATATAGTATAAGAGGCCACGCCCAAGTGGGTGGGTAACTTAAAGGATACTGGTGGTAGGAATTTCTCCAGCAGTGGCACACATCTTTAATCCCAGCACTCGGGAGACAGAGGCCGATGGATCTCCGTGAGTTCAAGATTACCCTGGGCTACTTGAGATTGATCCAGTCTGAAAGAGAAACAGAGCTAGGTGGTGGTAGCTCAAACCTTTAAACCCAGCATTTGGGACATGGAGACAGGAAGGTATACGGCTAGGCAGAAAGAAAAATGTAAGGTGGGAGAAGGAAGGGGCTCACCACATTCAGTATGAAGATTCATGGAAACAGGATCTTGCCTACTGTAAGCTGAGGATTCAATAGACATAATGGGTCTCTCTAGTGACTGTCTCCTTTACTCCTCTGATCTTTCATCATTTACCCCAATATCTTACTCCAGGTTTTTATTATTAAGACTAATTAGAATTCGAGCTGCATTTTTCCATAAAACGTTTCTCTAATACTTCAACACCACTCTCCCTCTGACTTTACCACTTGTGACCTCACTGGTAACATTCAAAATCTACAGATGCCAAGTTCTTCAAACTTCTTATTCCATAATTCTCAACTGGGGTACTTTGATGAACGGATGCTTAAAAGAAATCCCACCCTATCTCAGAAATGAGAAATAGATATCTATTTAGGGGTAAACTCACAAATCAGAATTCTCTGCTTGAACAGTGGACAGAAATTGAATCCAGCAATCCAACAATCCGAACGAGCTGCCAGGGCAAAGGAAGAAAAAGGGGGCAGACGCAGGCTCTGCATCCGCATATATAGTATAAGAGGCCATGCTGCCCCCATAGGCCAGTAGCCACAAGCTGCAAGCCTTCCTACAGCAGTACTTAAAGAAATATGGTGTCTCAGTCATTCAAAGACAAATATATTTTTAAAAGAATAAAAAGTATGAGAAACTCAGAGAGCATATAACCAATCTTCTTCATCATTTTCTGTCTTGTTCTGTTTGTCTTGTTTTAGTATTTATGCTATAACTCTAAAAAAACTGTTTTTGAGCACATCGTACAGTTTAAGGTTAAAATAAAATAACGCTAAAACACTATAATGGAAACCTTGTTTCTGCAGGCCCTGGCAACTGCAAAATTGGAAGGAAATGAATGTCCTGATCAATGCAAGAGCATGGAATGCAGAACTTTAACCTGATCCTGTTATTGCAAAGCCAAGAGTGGGGGCTGGACACCTGCATAGGCCTGGAGAGAAGCTCAGCAGAGAGAAAGGACAGAAGTGAGATGAGGTGATGGTTTCCTATCAATGTCTCTGAACTGAGCAAAAGAAAAATGGAAGCTGAATAAAAATAATAAAATAAAAACAAAAATGAATTAAAGATAGAAGAAAGAGAGTAAAAATGGGAGGGAATGAATCTAAACACTTTGTTGTTTGTAAATAAATATTTTGTTGAGTGTTTTATCACAGTGTACACTGTGTTTTGATCAAGTCCAATCACTGACTTCGTACCCCATCACTTTTCCCTCTCAGCATCTAGGGCATTTTTCCCTTTCTGAGTCCACTTTGTGGTACAGTTTGTACATGGATGTGTGGATATTTACTGGCATGGCAGTGGATGCATCCCTGAAAAGAATCTGAGTCTCCCTTCCCCAGCAGAAGATTGCCAGTAGCTTTCAGCTAGCACTGGTCTTCACGAATCTCTTAATGAATTTCTTAACATTTTTAGCATACTCTCAGGGATTGGAATACCTAAGTAAAAGACCCATTGGCTTGTTAGGAAATTAGCTTCACCTATTGGAAAATAAAACAAGCAAAGGTTTCTACCTAATGCAAATTCACCAGCTGGGGCTTGTTTGCCCTAAAAGAACAGAGGTCTTAGCATAAAAATCTGAAGCCTGCGTTTAGCTGGATAGAGGGCATGCACTCACTTTCCTGGTTTGCTAGTTTTAGCTGGTGTAGGAAGGCAGAGATGTGGATGGCATGCTGTAAGGACAAAGAATATTGTGCTTTTCCTTCCTGGGAACTGAATTATAAACAATCCAAGACATCCTGAAGTTCAGATTTCCAAGCTCAGAAGCTTCATTTTATCTGCAAAGTGAAGTTGAGTTAGACCTCGGTGGGTAGGGGAGGGAGTTCAATTTCAGGGCTGTTCCTTTTAGGCCATGAGAAGTCAGGGAAAACCAGTACATTTCTCCCCTCGTGGCTAATTAAAGAGAAAAAAGTGCTTCCTTTCTCCATTTCAGTTGACACCATCTTCAGGGGCTGAATAAACCCTCTATTGTCCATTCTCAATGGAGAAGGAATTCAATTCCACACCATGAAGAAGGAGTCAAGGAGAAGCAACTGATACTCAGAATAACTAGGTAACCTACTTCACAAAGAAAGGTCACTAGAAAGAAAACGAGCCTTGAAAACCAGTCTCAGATACCAGAAACAAAGGCCACACAGCTTTACTACATCATCGATTCTCATTTGCTATCTCATTTTTCCAGAAAACAGGAATATTTTGCAATCTAAATCTAAGGAAGAAGTAAATTACATTAGGCTAAAAAATACATTATTATATTTTTTTCTGAAAACAATAGAGAAATAAATAGGTTTATTTGCAGTATCTTAGAAAATAAGTAAGCTAACAGGACTAGAGAATGCCTCAGAGGTTAAAAACACTTGTTGCTCTCATAGAGGACTGAGGTTGATTCCCAGATCCCACACGGCAGTTTAAAAACATCTGTACCTCCAGTTCCAAGAGATCCCAACCAATCATTCATCGCCACCAAACATTCAGGGGTTATACACATACATACACACACACATACATACATACATACATACATACATGTAGTCAAAACACTCAGACACAAAATTAATAAATGAAATAAAATATCTTTTAAAAACATAAATAAACTGATATATGAATTATGATGTAAGAGAGAAGCCGGAGAGTTAACAGTTAACACAGTGGTTAAGAGCACTTACTAATTACCCAGAGGACCTGAGTTTGCCCCAGCCCTATATCTAGCACTGCCTTAACTCCAGTTTCAGAGAATATCATGTTCTCTTCCTATCTCTGCACCACGAGCAAGCAAATGTCCATTCCCAACACAGATGCACATGCTTACATATAAGTCAAAATAATTTGAGAATAGTCAATGTTTTAAACATAAACAAAGTATATCTATGCACATATAAGTACACACACACACACACACACACACACATATATATATATATATATATATATATATATATATATATCCCCAAATAATTACTAAATTACTAAAGTCAACTGTGCTTGGCCCAAATCTGAAAACAGAAAAAAACAGAAAAAGAGTGTAGAGAGTTATAAAAAGCAGTAAATGGTTTAAAGTCTTTAAAGAGACAGAGTACAGTCACAGATTAAAGAAATAAAGAAAATAAGCCATGTAAAGATGAAAAATTCACAGAGTCTGGATTATGTATATTATTGAGTTTTCTTTGAATTTTTTGACTGCAGAAAGAAGCCATGTAGCCCCCACCAGAGAGAGATGCTGGACAGAACTTTTCTGGGAAGCCACTACCACGTGACGATACACAGATTAATGGAGATGGGTTATATTAATATGTAAGAATTAGTCAATAAGAAGTTAGAGCTAATGGGCCAAGCAGTGGTTAAATTAATATGGTTTCTGTGTGATTCTTTCAGGGCTCTGAGCAGCTGGGGACCAAGAAGCAGCCCCTACTACAGGTGTATAGAAAAGAACAGGGTGCATCTGACCTAAAGCTGGAAGGAACATTCAACACATCATTTCCCTGACTTAATTTTCACTTTTCTGTATATACAGATACAATGGTAGAAAACTGTACTGAGAGTTAAATGAAACTAATTCTACAGTGAGTCTGTGTGATTCTCTATGTAGATATGCTTGATTAGCTTAAGATTGGGAAGATCACAAGGGCTTGGTGCATGCTTTTTGGTTTGGAATTAAATGTTTTTTTTTCGTAGAGGCTTCTGTGATTCTCTGAACAGAAAAGAAGCGCACATCATCCGCATTCCTGTAGCCAGTTTTCAAGGCAGTTAGTATTGGTGATTATATTGTTGTACAGTTGTTCAAAGTCTTGAAGATGTTAGACCTCATTGCCTCTATTCAATTACATACTCAAATGAGAGTTTTATAGAAATCATATCTCTTTATAGTTAGGAGAACAAAAATTAATCAATTTGCAGTATTTGGGAAAATACTTCTAAGTATCAATATTTAGCATGGATAAAATATTTTAAATGAAAATGTCTGAGAATTAATGAGAATATCTTGAATGCCTATTCAAGCTGAAAGACTTAAAATAAAAAACATTGGTTGTTTCATAATTAAATTATCCATATTCTGAAAGAAACATCAGCACGCTATAATCTGTGACCCCAACGCCCCACAAGCTTCCCTTTCCATGACATACTAATGACTTTCTTATAGCTGAAATTAAATTTATACCAATTAAAATATAAAAGGACCTATTTTGCTCATAATTTAAAGAGATGCAAAGTTCCATGGTTGGATCTCCATCATGGCAACAGAACCTCACAGTGGCTTGTCACATCCCAGGTCCAGCTGGAAGCAGTACAGAACTATAGTCTTAAAATCCTATCCATTCAGCCCTATGTCTACTAACAAAGCCCTGTGAGCATAAGACAGCATGGATCATTACCACACAATACCAGATAAGGACCAAGTCAGTCTCTGGGGACATTTCACATTCAAATCCTGTATCTGACATTTCTCCTGTCTTCTTTGCTTATAGCCACTTCTTTCTCCCAACATCGGAGCTCTAAAGACCTTGCTTTAATCCCTCCTGAAACCCCAGTGACTTCTCTTTAATCTCATGACATCAGATCACAGTTCTCTTCAGAAAATGCACATGTTTTACCTCTAGCATGAACTATTTCCTAAGCCCCAGCAGCCTGCTGTGCATACCTTAAGAAGCCCCGTCTCTGCACGGAGTCATCATTGACCTTGCTCTCTCCTCTATCTTCCTTCCATCCAGTGTAATTGCATCAAATTCTGTATCAACTATGCTTAATTGTTCAATATTAGCTTTTATTCTACTTTCTTTTTCTTCTCACATCCATTTGTTTGCAGAACAATTAATGCAACTTCTACCATTTCTTTCATATTCATGTTTTGGGGTTACACTGACCATATCACACCAGCCTTTCATAATTTTGCTTAAAATATCCCCCTTCAGTGTATTAATATAATTTTCCAATGAATTTCTAAATATAATTTTTTGAGGTATATATCATTTTTGCACTAAACCCAAGGCCAATTGTGCTGTTCAGCTATTTCCTCCAGATTTTAAAATTCCTTTGGAGAAGGGAGACTCTCAAAAGCCACAAGAAAGTTAGAGAACACACAATGAAGGTAAAAGAATCACAAGTCCCCTCCCTGGGCTATATAAACAAAAAAACAGCAGAGGAAGAAACTCTTCAGTGGAACTCTCTACACAGCACACACTGTTGAGGGTGCTTCAGCAGTGTAGCATTCAAGAGTCAGCTCTTAGTGTGCAAAGGACTTCTGTGATGTAGCTGTGTGAGTCACACATCCTTGTAAGCAATCCTTCACCTACCTTCCTGCAAAAACCCCAGTTAATTCACTGGTTCACCAAACCAGACTTCAGAGGAATATTTTTCATTGTTTGCCACTGGTGTCCTTTCTGGGGTTGTTCTACCATGAAACAATTCAGATGATGAGACACCCTTCACTATCATTTTTAACCACACTGTTCCTCTGTTGATACTCAAAACACACAGGCAAGGAGGATCAGAAAGTAATTACTCCACGTGCCTCATAACCTGGCTTCTCCAGTACCTTTATCTGTTTGATTCTGTTCCTGTCAAGGTGATAAAATCGCGGACAAGAAGAGTATTTCATCTTCTATTTTGTGGTTACAGTCTATAAAGCTGGAAAATAACAGTCCTGGGAGACAACGCCCAGAGGAATGCCCAGTCAGGAAGCAGAGAATGGTGAAAAACTTGTACTCACCTCTCTCTTTGTCCCTTTATTCAGATTAGGATGCAATAAAGGAAATGGATGGTGTGCGGGGTTCTTTCCATTTTATTGAAGCTAATAAACATAGTATGCCACAAGTTTGCCCAGGAACCTGTTTCCCAAGGGATACTAGCTCCAAACATGTTGACAGTTGAGATCATCATCCTAAAAATCTCCCTATTTCACACTTGTTTTGCATAATTAGGTGACAATACTTGAAGTGCTCTCTATAGGATTAAAATATTAGTGTCCTTACATTCTCAAATAGATACATTTTTGCATCTCTGCATTCTGATCTTCATCTAATTCTGTGAATAACAGTAAATTTCACATGAATCAATTCATTCCAAGCAATATGATGATTTGTTTCTCTCTCAGCAACCTAGCAAAAAGTCGTGTCTTAACAAAACAAAGAATGTCTATTGAAATAATAGAATCATCTGATCAATTTCTTATACAGAATATTCTATAAGAACCAGGAGAGGTGACTCAGATGAAAAATTGTTTTTATCACAAAGATGAGGGCCTCAGTTCCAATGTTTACCACCTGTCTCAATGTTTCTATGGCTATGATAAGATACCATGACCAAGTCAATTTATAAAATAAACCATTATTTGGAGTTAAAATTTAAGATGGCTAGATTCTATGGTTGTTGTTGCAGGGAGAATGGCAGCATGCATGGATGCATGCTCAGCCCAAGAGCTGTAGGTGAGAGCTCACATCTGTTTCACAAGCACAAGGCAAGAAAGAACAAGCATGCTGGAGATGAAGTGGGCTTTTGAAACCTCCAGGCCCATTCTAGTGCTACACCTCCTGCTATAAAGTCACACCTCCTAATCTTTTCCAATCAGTTCAACCAACAGGAGAGAAGGCATTGAAATACAGAAACCTATGGAACCATTCTCATTCAAACCACCACACCTCCATGCAAAAAGCAAGGCGCAATAGCAGGAATCTGTAATCCCAACAACAAGGAGGCAAGCAGGGATAGATTACTAGTCACAAACTAGCTAGACTAAGTTGATTTGTGAAATCCAGATTCAGTGAGAGATCCTATCTCAAAATGAAAAAATAAAAATAATTGAAAAGATGAACTGATAAGGATGCACACGTGCACACTTACATGCACACAACATAAACACAGACATATCCAGACCTGATGAGGATGCACACGTGCACACATACATGTACACTACATAAACACAGACATATCCAGACCTGATGAGGAAGCACACATGCACACTTACATGCACACTACATAAACACAGACATATCCAGAGAGAGAGAAGTCACTTTAAAATGTGATCTTACTATTTAGTTAAATATTTTTATAGATTTTAAATTTAATTGTTCATCCATTTTATAATTCTGGCTTTTTCAAAAGGCCTCCAACATAAAGCCCACCCTATGTGAAATTCCACTGCAATTTGTCTTGCAGAAGAATGTGGTACCCATGCTTTTTTATTTTCTTTACTATTTCAGTTGAAATTAGATATTCTTTCTTTGTAATTTTATTGCATGATAACGCTAGAAAAACAAAGCAAAATATACCAGCTGAATTATATGCATTTTGCCCCTTCTTTGAGCCCTAGGTTCTCAAAGAATTTCCCAAGAGACAAATGCATAGCCCTTGCTTTTATTGCCCTCATAAATGTACACATGAACCAGTATGCTATGGGTGCATCCAAGAAGTAAGTGTGTTTATAGAGCTCTTTCAAGCAATGCAAAAGAGAGCGGGCAGTTGGGCAGTTGCATGCCAGCTGATTTTCCTCATCTGGTAAACTCAAGAAGGCATTTTCCTGTACTCAGTCACTGTTTTTCCTCCAGTTATGATTGAAAATGTAAGTGGCACTTCTCCCTTCAGGGCTCATACTGCTTTTAAAATCTGATTACAACTTGCACAAACATTTCAAATATCCTACGAGATAGAAAAATGTACCAAGGTTCCCCATTTTATTTAAGAGCACCAGACAGACTTGAATGTAAGAAATGACTAAAGAACATGATCATGGTGCTCAGAATCTCCCTCCTCTTAAAATGTGATTTTTATCGAATAATTTAAAGGTAGGTATAGCTTCAGTGTTCATCTCACTGCTTTGGAACTGCTCAGACACATGACCAGAATGATTGTAAGAACAGACGAATTCAAGAGGAAAGTGTTTTCTGGAGACAACAAAAAAAACTGCGGTTATTAACCCACTGTGGCTGTGACAGCAGCCTGGCCTGTCGCAGTTCAAGTCGATGAAATTCCAGTCTCAAGGGAGGAAAGGGAACACCACCCTTAACTGAGATACTATTGGTATTTGACAGCTTCTGGAAAAGAAAATCAGCTCTCTTCAGGAGTGTAACTTCTGGTAAATTAGCCATAATCCAGGTCATAACCAACTCTGAGAATATTTGAGCAAGACAAGCTGTAGTAGATGGAGAGAGATAGGTAGAGAGAGAAAGATGAAGGGAGAGGAGGGACAATGGGGAGGACAGAAAGAAGAAACGAATATTTGCAATTGTGTGTGTGGGAGGTGGAGGATCTGAGAAGAACCGAGTGAAGGAGAAACAACTCAATCACAACACATGGTATGAGTTCCACAAACTTTATTCTCAAACATTGTTATCTAGTTAAACAAAACTTCATGGGATACTGTATCAAAACAATCAAATCAATGTGAATTTCAAGTTGCTGTTCTTCAGTGAATACTTGTACTGAAGTGACCCAGAGATTAATAAGCGTAAGGTAGGTGACAAATACAGAGCCATGTAAAAAAGCTCAAAATGCAAACTATGAAGAACCTCATCCCTACCAAGAGGCAGTTTAGAGGACTTCCTGAAAAGTCATAGCCAGGGCAAACTAAAGGGGGGATCTTGAAGTTGTTTCAGTGACCAAAAAGCCTCCGATTGTCCTATCACTCACATAAAATACATGGTGCCAAAAGTTTTCTCCCCAGTCATCATCTAAATATGTTTCGAAGCCCTGAGCAAGCAAATTTGACTGTCCTTGGAGTTTCCAGCACTTAAATAAAACAGGAGATATTCAAGGCTCTTATAATACATTAATTAACTGACCACAGCTCATTCAGTCCTAAATGATTTGCTGAGTACAAATTTTGCATCAGTTGCTGTTTACTAAGCTATGAAGTTCCAAGAGGAAGGGTGGGTCGTCAATGTGGTGAGAGTGATTTCTTCCATAAGATAAAATGAAAGACGCACAGAGAACAGTATGTGAGGAGAAGCCAAGGGTGTGAGGATGATAGAGAGGGCATTGAAGCAATTATAAAAGGAAGAGTGGGTAAGCCACAGCACAACAGAAGAAACACATGGGGCACATTCCCCGAAACAGACTCCACAGAGAGCAGGGGATCTAACACCTTGATTTGGGTTTTCTTTTCTAAACAACGTGACAGTACAGGCTTCTGTGGCTTTCAACCACCCAGTTCATCCTATAATTTTGTTATGTATGACTTCGTTACGGCTGTCCAAAGGAATCAATAGTCAGAGAACCTTGAAGTTGTATATCAGAACCCTTTCGATTCTTAGCAATTATCCAAGCCCTGTAAAGAGTGTTTGTTTTAACAGACTAGACTTATATATTATTTAGTGGATTAAATCAGATAAGATTTTTAAAACACTAATTCCTTTAAAGTGATAGTCTACACACCACATCTTAATATGAATGACATTTCAACATAAGTGTATTTTTTTCCAAACAATAAGAATCAAGTTAGAAGAGTGATATTGTCTTACTTTTTTTCTTTTTCAAATCTCCTTAATGTCTGCCTTAATCGAAGCCATATGGGGCCTCTATCAACTCCTGCTTTCAGTCTGCTTCAATATGTTGTTCTGGGTGAAGTATATTAAGGAAATATGGCCTCACACAGATACAAAGTGGGAAGAGAGGAATATTTATTTAATAGCCATTTTAGATAATTGTGAACATTCTTCTTTGATGCTATACTCAAGCTCATTAAATGGGACTGTCTTAAGGTTAATTGCAATGTAAAATCTGAACCTTTACAATAAACTTTGTTCTACTTTATTAAACAACTGTTCTGTTTAATCCATTGGCGTATTAAACCCAGTTTGCATTTCAAATGGACGCTCTATACAGCATTGTGTGTTCATTGTTTGGAAAGCAATGTTTCACTTAGTTACAATCATTCCAAACATTGACTCATTTCTGTGTTTTTTAATCTTATGTATTAGTATCAATAATTTGGGGGAGAAATTTTTTATAGTTTGGAAGGTGTTAGGTACTTGGCGTCTGAGTTAATACTTTTGAAAATTTCAAACAGCAATATGCATTGATTGTTTAGAAATCAACGTTTTACTTAGTTGTAGTAACATTTCAAATATTGACTCATCTCTGTAGTTTTTTAAATCTTATGTATTAATATTAATAATCTCACAGAGATATTTGTATGTATTATGTATGTAATTTTATGTATTAGTATCAATAATCTGGGGGAGAAATTTTTATAGTTTAAAAAGTGTTAGATACTTGGCATTTGAGTCAAAACTTTGAAATTTAAATTTTTAATTTCAATTTTATTTTACTTTACCTTTCATTTCCATAGTTTTTTAATTGACAGTCATTACCTTCAGTGGACATGATGGAAGAGACAGTCTCATCTCATGTAACTTGAAATTTTCTACCTGGCAGTGATGGTGCACGCCTTTAATCCCAGCACTCAGGAGGCCGAAGCAGGTAGATTTTTATGAGTTTGAGGTCAGCCTGGTCTATAGAACTATTTCCAGGACAGCCAGGGCTATGACACGGTGAAACCCTGTCTCGAAAAAATAAATAAATAAATAAATTTAAAAAAAAAAAAAGAAAGGACAGAAAAAAAGAGAAAACAAAAGAAATTTTCTGACACACGTTGGAGGTGAATGACCAGAGTGTGTGTGTCATGTCCATCATCTGGCAAACAGAGAGCTCCAGGATGAAAGGTGCATATCACACAGCAGCAACTTAAGCATGGGTGTCATCCAAGTCAGCCACTGTTGCTTGGGATGGAACACAAGTTCCTTTCATGTATCTTCTACCCTATTACAGAGAATAATGTTTGAACATGTATTCAAGTATAATGTGTAATAATGCTAATTTTTCATTGCTTCTAAGATGACAGGAAACGAAAGCAGAGAAAACAATTTAGGGAGAGGCAACCATGGCTTCCAATGCTGCTTTCTGACTTGGGAGATACCCAACATTGGGGGAAACTCCTTCCAAGCTACCGGATTGTTGTGTGAGCTTTGAAATTGCACAAAGCACGTGTTTTATAGAATAACTGAGAAGAAGAGTCAGTTTCGTATTACTTAACTCCTCATGCATGAATCTGCTGTTTCCATGCCTACAGGTACTGACTTCATGAGGGCCTTCAGCCAAGGGTTAGAGAAGGTTGACATTTATCTTCATGTGACACATGTGTATCATACATCTGCCTTAGTCTTGGGTTCACAGTGGGGTACTGGTGTAGAAATGGAGGCCGCCAAGGTTATTTGCTGAGGGATATAAATGAGTGGGAGAGAAAAGGAGGTTCTTTAATAATGCTCAACTGTGAACCATATTTGGGGCGAAATGACAAAGTCCTTAGGAAAGCTTCTCACAAAAATTATAGATGGAAAGAGGAGGGTCAAACGAAGAGCAAGTGCTCTCAAACTAGCAGGACAGAAGTCAGCAAAGAGGCAGTTCCAGGTAAGTATTTACAGACATGGGAAAGAACACAAATGTTTGCAGTGTTTCTTTCCATACAGGTCAGGACCGAGACCTCTGAATTTCCTGCAAGCTAACATCTCTCTAATGGAACCAACAGTTTCAAGGCCCACTTTCAGAATGTTTGCCGGCAGAAGCAAGATGCTACCGGGTGTAGTATACGTCTCAGAGGATTGTGGTCAAGCAGCAGCTATGAAGGGACTTATCTCAGTGTAGGACAGAGACACTGACAGAGTTATGACTATGTCACCTTGTGAGAAGTTTGGAAGTTAAACATATTGCCACACAGCCAACAAAACCAGTTAAGTATGGTTTGCTCTGGTGGAAAAAAAAGCTGAAGGAAAATGCTGACATAGCTTTGGTTCATCTTTTTTGCCATGTGAAAATATTTGCCTTTCAGTGATTTGGTGAAGGGAACAAGAGGGTCAATTGGCTTGAATATTCACTAAGTAAGGGAATGTTCAGGCATGACATCACATTCAGCGTCTGGAATTTCAAATACTACTAAACTCTGTAACTTGTTTTTACCTAGTGGCAATCATACCTGCTTTCCTACCAGGATCTGACACGGTGTCTAGTGTCAAAGGATTCCCTTCTCCCAGCGAGTAAAAAAGACAGCATGACTCTTAAGATGCTGCTATCTGTGAGTATAAGTACTAATTTTTAAAACGAGATTAGAGTGTATAGTGGTTGTAGGTTATCCTCTAAGATCTATGACTTCATCAGCCTTGGGGAGTTGGCTAGAAGTTTGAAATAGACAAGAAGGTGTATATAGGAGAGTTTGGAGGGAAAAAAGGGAGGAGGGAAATGATATCATTATATCATAATTTCAAAAATAAAAGAAATAATGAAACATGATAATGTTCCCTATAATCTGTAAATGTATGGTAGAAGAATTGCTAAGCCTTGATCTTTGTCTGTTGAATAAATTAATTTACTATAACTTTATTTACTGTGTTTTTATATGTTTACCAAAAGTTAACACTTAGTTTTTTATCATCACAGCCACCGTTCTTTGAGTAATGAGCCCTAAAAGATAGCTTCATAACAGTTTTACGACATAAATTACTTAAATTTAAAATAGTATTCATTTTCCCTGTGAGTTTGTTGCTCACAGGTAAATGTCAAATCTTACTGAGAGTACACGATCAAAGGCACAAGGATTTGTGTGCTCTCCTCTGGGTTCCTCACTCACACAGAAACCTACTGGGAAAGCATTGTCGAGAGAGTTCCCTGCATGTCCTAGCACATGCAGTGAAAAGGTAAGTTATATTTCCGTCCTACAAATCGCCTCTGAGATTAAGATTATTTCAATCAGCTTGGTGGGTTTATGTTCAACCTTTTCATTACAAAACATGGTTGGGAATGAGTTGACTCCTACATTTCACATCTGCATATCAAGTTCTTTGTGAGCCTTTGGAAAAGAACTATCCTTCATCTGCTCCCTAGAGCACTGACACCAGTCACCCTTAGAAGACCTGCTCCTCCCAGACCCCATCCTAGAGATCTCACCTTCAACTTTCATGAGCACCTCACTTGTCTGTACTTTCTTCTCACCAGATTCAGGATTTTCAGTTCATTTGACCACAGCACAAATATCTTTATCAACAGGTTATAAGGGGTTCATATTGAAGACTACATTTATTTTTAAAATAAAATCAACAAACTTTAATTCGAGACACTTGAAATTTTTATAAATATTTAATGCTTTATGGTTAACTAAATGATTTGATGATATTTAATTCCCTTTTTCAGCCTGGGGAAGTGACTGAAAGGAAGTTTTCCATCCCATTGTTTTGTTACTGACAGGGGCACTATCAGGTTGTCTAAGAAGTCACTGCAGACGCAAAACCTTGAGCCCTTGCGTGCAGTTCCCAGAACCTTCAAGAAAATGTCCTGTCATTTTATAAACTTCTTGTACGTGGGCACAGTTCAAATGAGAAAGCAGATATGTTTGTTTCTTGAGCAAAGTGCTGTTAGAGCGACCCTGGACATCAAAAGGTCTATTTGGGTTGAACTAAAGGATAGTGGTTACTATTAGAGAAGGAACACAGTGAGTCAAGGTGCCCTCGTACTCATGAGATTGTTGTGTATTTGAGCAAGTACAGACCAAGGGATGAACAATTGCAGCTTCATAAATCAGAGAAACAGGTCTCATTCTTCACAATATGGGAAGTAATACAACTAAATTCCTTGGAAAAGATTTTCAGAGAAAACAGAGAGGCAGGTTTCTCTGCCTATATATACAGGCAGAGAACATATATATATATATATATTTCTCAGTTTAAAAAAGTGAAGAAATGCTTTTGACATATTACAGTCTTGTTCAAACCCATTGTTTCCACTTCAGGTTAGTGCTCCTCATGGCCTGCATTTACCATCAGGGTCTAACTGGTCTACCTTCATTTCTACCTCATCATGGATGTGCCCCCAACCCCTAGGACTTCCCTTGCCACTTCTACAGTGTAGGAAGGATCTTTAAAACAATCTTTTTGAGAAAGACCCGTACTGACATTCACTAAAATAAATTAGACATAATTTTCTAAATATAAAGATGATTATTTAGCTTAAAGAATAGTGTTTATCTTGCAGTATTAGTCCTGTGAATGGTGCCACAAAAAATAACAATGCTGAGACTAATAGATGCATCTCTCAAGATTAAACAAGACTGCAATTGAATGTTTAATTAAAAACAAAGTGATAATAAGGACGTATTTCCAGAGATTCAATCAAATTATAATACATACACAATCTACCAAATAAGCCATCATATGATAATTAAAAATTTTAAATAATTAGCTATTGTAATAAGTGCATAGTTAAGCTGATTTAATATTATTGGGTTCCCAGGGGCATATATTTTCATAAAATATGGGTTGTAATACACTTAGCATTGTTGATGGCATCAATTCTTTCATCTTCAAATATTGAGGGCATGAAGGTACAATCTACGTATCTAATGATAACAAATACATATTTTTTTTCTTAATCTTCACTAAAAATGCCATTGTAGTATTTGAAATGGCACTAAGTTTTGGGTTTAGGGGTAACGAGTTTAAAAAACATCTGGAGATGCTGAAATAACCTGCATCCATTTATGTTATTTAGGTTGTAAAATCATATTCAATCTTGACCCACTCAGGAAACGTAACATAAACGTCCTGCTGATTTTGACAGTCATACAGCAAAAACACCCTCTAATGAGCATTTAATAGTCACCAAAAGTTTTGCATTAAGTACAAAGCCCTTTTGATTACTTATCCCACTAATTTAAAGTAAATGCTTTTACAGATGGCATCTGTTAGGCCACAGAACGTGCGCTGCATACATATGTCGTCATTGAAAATAGATTCCAGCTTTTCTGAGGAGATTGTAGAAAAAAAGATCAAACATGAAACAGGGAGTAAACACTTGCCAGGGATGTATTTTCTTTAAGTCTTTTTGTAAATACTTATCCAATAAGAGAGGACAATGCTTAGGTTCTGGGAAGTAATTGAGAAATACCTTGACAAATTAACACCTATGACAAAATGATCTAGACAAAACGATGCAGCTCGGGATCCCACCTCTCATTTTCCTAACTGTGGAAGCATATAATATTTCAGTCTCCTTCAAACTGTATTATATTACACACATGAAATAATGCCGTGAAATGCTTTCAGATGGTAACGCCGGTCAGAAAATAACAATGACACATTACAAAGGCAAGCATGAGAAAGTCAAAGACTGCCTCACAGACTGATGAAGGACTACTTCCCTGGGTTTCCTTTTAATTAATACACTGTTGGCGAGTTACTTTAAACATCAAAAGAAATTATCACAAAGAAGTAATATCAACTTCATTGTGGCGTTGTGTAACCAGACTCCATTTATACATTTAAAAAATACCATACCCAATGTGAAAAGGCAAAATTGTTCAATGTGTGGGTTCCGCGTTGACTTCTCAGGGAAGATTGAGTGAAGGTCACTCAGCGATGTGGTGGGGCTCTAAGGAACTTTCTGTGTCCTTGTGAACAGGATGGAATAGAATAAAGTCCCAATAAGCTACCCTAAAGTTTCTGCTTGGGTATTACACAAACAAACAACAACAACAGCAAAAAAAAAAATAAATAAAAAAAAAACTAGCTATTCAGGCATGCAAGTAATTCAACTAGTTTTAAGTTTGAAAGTAACCAATACAACTGCCCAAACTGACAAAATTGCTTCAGATAAGCCTCTGAACATGACTTTACATTTAGCAAGGCAATGGGGATTGAATGGTATGATAACTTCATTTGAAAATACTTTTTCAATGTGTTTTTTGCTAAAGTTAAACAAAGTATCTTGAATGGGTTTGCTGCTATGCAAATGTAGTTAGTTTTGTCAAACTCCCTAGCTTTGCATTTTAGACTGAGTATCACTTTGTTGTTGCAGGTTGGATATAAGTTTTAGAATACTTAGTAACATTGTAACTTTTGATCTCTAAATGACAGTTCAGTCTCAACTCCTGGCTGGGACAGGAAAATAATTGTCTCTAAAGAATCCCATATTTCCCCTTAAAAACAAGAAGGTCTTGGTTGACAAGCAGTCATGCAGACAAATCTAGCTGGAATAGAATAATAAATTGGTGAGTTACCTTACATTTAAGGATCTGAGGGATGTTAGGAATTGATTATAGGACATGCTGTTTATATGAAGTGTTGGTTTAAGGACAATGTTAAAATCTGAAGACTTTGTAGTTTTAGCTTTCAGGTACCCACTAGACACAGGTAGGCATGCTTCCCTCTTTATCCCAGCATTCTCCAATAATCGAGGAATGTGCATGAACCATGTAAGACACAGACAAAAGTGGATTCTTAAAAGTCTTATATATATTCAAATATTAGAATGAAGAAGAAAGAGGAAGACACAATGACTTTTCATGTGATAAACAACAGTCAAGGTCTTTTTATGGAGGGAGGAATTTAAGAGAAGTTTGGACATACTATAGGTTGAAACACTCGGAGAAGTAACATAGGCACCAGTTTAATATGGTGGCCCAGATCAATCTGTAGAAGACCAGTAAGCTCCTATAACATGCCAAGAATGTTACCATGTTCTGTATTTAAATGAATGAATGATTTGTAATTAATGCATAATTAAAAAAGAAATATTCATGGCCTTCAATTAGATTTTTTGTTTGTTTATTAACACACAACAAAGTACATACCTACTTGTTGAAGTAATGCATACAAACAAAGATATGGGCTTGAAAGAATGTACTGTTCAATGTAATAATTACATTTAAATTCAATATAAGATGAGTTTTTATGGTACATAAAAACAATTAATTTAAAATCCACATACCTTGTACTATTAACTTAAATGTCTCAAAGTTCAAATTCGGTGGTTAAATTATAGGTGCCAAAATTTATGCAACATTACCTTAGAAAAGTAAATCTGAGAGACTGGAGAGAGAGTTCAGTGGTTAAGATCTTGGAGAGGATCATCAATCACTTCTCAGCACCAATATGGTGGATCATAATGGTAGGTAATGCCAGTTTCAGATAATCTAATATCTTTCTATTGTTTCCAAGAATACATTCATGCACATAGTACACACTCATACACATATAGTCAAACATTAACACACATAAAACAAAAATAAAATCTCTACCAAAACAGAAATTTGGGTTCAACAATTGTCTAGTCTGTATGATAATTACGATGATAATTAGTTTTTCAGCATTATACACTTAAAAACAAAACATGTGTCTATGTAGTGCCTTGAAAAGTCCATGGCTGAATATAGTCATATGACTTTCTTGTGCATACTTGTGTTTTTGAATGTGTAAGGAATAATAAGTAAAGAAAAGAGACCGAGAAAATAGCAAGGAAAACTTTTTCTTTACAAGCTTTGAGTTTCATTTCCATGCAATATTTATGCCTTGCTAATTTTTCCTCGTCCATTGATATTATCCAGTATAAATTATCTGCAGCCAGTGCTACGGTCTCTATAATGTCTCATATATGACATATTAAAATGAGAAAATGAAGAAAAAAAGAGTGAAGTAATAAATTCTTTCTAATTCTAGCTTCCTCTGGTTTTACTTATAGAAAGGGTCAATATGTTAAATTAGGGGTCAGAAAAGATGACTTCAGCCATAGCTGCTGGTTAAATTAATCAGACACAGTTTATTATTTTACCTCTAGGGTTTAATTAGAACTGCAGTGAGGGCAGAAGGAAAACATAAATTTGTTTTACTGAACAACTTCTCTTAAGCTACTCTTTATGTGGAATATCATATGTAATATGTCACAACCTTTTTAAATACTAGACGTTGTAAATATATAGAAAGTTTCCTAAACTTTCATAGAATTATTTTTATTTATTTAATACACCTGAAAAACTCAGTACATGAAAATATTATAATTGTGATATGTGATGCCATTACTTTTGAACATAATTAATAGCTAAAATAATTTCTATACATTGTTATTATTTTATTATATAATGTGTAGGTATTGAGGGGCCATGTAAATGCCACAGTACACATTTTAATGTCACAGGACAGCTTCATGGAGCCAACTCATGCCCTACACTTTAAACTTCATTATGGAATCAAAACTTAGGTTGTAGCAAACATTTTACACAGCTTTTTTTTACAGCTATATCCAATTCCAAGTGAGTTTATTGAATAAAACTGAGATTTATAATTCTTATAATGTAGAAACTATCTATGTAAAATTAGCTAGAGTAATACTATGCTTCATTTTCTCTTATCTTTCATCTGTACAGAGTATCTTTTCAGTAATAGCAAAAATATTTATAGTAGCCATGACTCAGAATAAGACTAATCCTTCACATGTGCATTAACAAAATATATTAATTTATATACAAAAATAAATTAAGATTATAAATTATCATTAAGGCTAGCCATAAAAATTTGATATTTTTGCTGTAAAGAACAAATCAAAAAGTATATATACATATGAACATGTATATGTACATATGTATATATTTATAAATATATGTATGCATATAAAAACAACTTTGGTAAGAGCACTAATGTTCTTTAATAATTGCTGTTTTACATGGATCTTGTTTTTCAAAAATCATCAAAACCTCTTGGTTTTCAATTATTAAGAATGCATTATCATATGGTTTATGACTTCTGAAGTTTAATATGTTTCCACTGGGCCTAACTGAAGGTGTCAGCAGACACCTTTCTACAGACTCTGTGGAAAATAATATTTATTAGCTTTAAACTTTTCCAGTTTCCAGAATATTCTTTGTATCATGCCCTTCCTTTGTAAGGTTGTCAACATTATCAGGAATTCCTTTTATCCCGCATCACTGAGAAGACTCTCTCTAACCTTGCTCTCTTAAAAATACCCGTGTGAACTACACTGACTACACTTCCTTTTCCAGAATAATCTCCACAGCTCACAGTCACTTGAAAGAATCCATAAGTCTATCTGAAACAATACTTTTTCTCATGTCACTCAATTTATGCATAAATTCTCAGAACAAGTGTGGTAATTGTGAAGTCATATGGTCAACTTTCAGACTACAATAAAATACTTAAATCAATTAAATCCAGAAATATCCCATCCAGGAAATGTCTCAGAAACACTGAAGGAGTCATTCTATTCATAAAATCTATGATTATGTGTTTCTCGTGATTGAATAGTCATGTAGATAAAGCCATTATGGAAGGTCCATAAAAATAAATGGACAGCAACCACAGGTACACTGAAATCACAGCCTTCAATTCCAAGTCAATGCATGTCATGCCTTCCTTAATTAGCTCTAATGTAATTAAGGACTAGGGCCATCTAGTTTGTTCTAGATCTGCCTTTTCCATTGTTACCTGTTAGTCTGTACAGGCATTTCCTACCCATTGCAGTGGTCACCCAGTCTAACCATTCTTCCAGTAGAGCCCCTACCATCAATGTTTCCAATAACCTTTTGCTAAGACAGGCATCACTGATAACTTTCCATTGATGAAGGGATCAAGCTCATTATCCTTAGGTTGGCATTCAGCCCCCAATACTGTCTGCCCTATCATTCACTTAAATGATAGATATAGATTTTCCCAGACTTAAAGATACTGTGACTAAATCTTTCGTTTTACAGAAAAAGAAAACAGAGCTCAGAAGGATTGTTTGATTGACCTAAGTGAGGCTGCTCGTGAGATTTAAAGAACAAGAACAGAAGTTGCTGACCCCTAGTCTGCTCCCCATAATTCCCAGTGCTACTCTATGCTGTGTACAGGATTCCATTAGAATTGGCTTTCTCATGTGTCGAGAATGCTATTAACAAAAGATGGAAACCTAACTACTGTTAACATAAGTATGAAGACAATATTTACTTTGTGACTATATCACCAATAATAAATGTTCTTATACAGTTCTATTTTTCTTTTTCCTTATGCATTTTTAAAATAGTTTGCTAATGGTATCTTTATATGCTGAAATCTTTTTCAAACTACAAATGACTCATACATATTTAACATATTTATTGTCCTTCATTCTTTGCTATATTTAAAATCAACCCATTAAAACCAATATACAGTGTGAAATTTTATGCCTTTGAACTAGATCATGGAGAGCAATGCAGCATTATAAAAATATAAGATTTAAAATAAGGAAAAAGGAGTGATAAATAAGTTCATTGAAACAAATACAGAAGATAATGCTAAGAATGGGAACTATGAAAGCTACCAGAAGCAAATAATAAGACAGATTATGATTTGGGTAACAAGTGGCTTGCATAGAGGTGACATGTTGCTCAATCATGGTCACATAGTTACATTTTCTACTTGCTCTAAGAAAGTAAAAATATTCTGGCAAAAATGACAAGTATTCTTAAGGATGACATTATAATAGATAGAAAATTAAAACATATATATACATACATGTATAAATATATGTGTATGTGTGTAATATATATATATGTATATTAGATGGATGATAGATAGTTCTACCTCTTGACTTGTTGGTTGAATATTTATCATCAATTTTAATTGGTGGATTAAAAGAGAAATAAAAGAGGCAAATCATGAATAGTTCCTACATTTAGAGTGTAAGAATTGGCGCCCGCTAATCTTTAGGTTCACATATCTATTATGCTGCCCTATTATATTGTGTTTATTATGTTAGAAAGACTACTTGGGTAGGACACATCCTTGGATTCCATCATGGTATCAGCCACAGACAGAAGCATCTGCAGAACCTCAGACAGATCCGTTAGATCTCATCCCCCATCACTCTACTGAGAAGTGCTAGGAAAGTAACAACGGAGAACAGAGGAAAAGCTACAGAGACTATGCCAGGAGCACAGCAAAGACAAATTAGGGGAAAACAAGGTACTACAGTGCAGTGTCAGCAAAAGGTCTACGTGTTGAGGATTCCGTCTCTATGAAGTCACTGCTGGAAAGTTCGGAAACTTTTAAGATGTAGGACTGAGCAATAGGTCTTAATGTCATAAAGGTCATATCTTTAGAGAAGATAGGGGCTTGACAACAATGTCCATCCTCCTCTTGCTCTTCATCCTCATCCTCGTCCTGTTCTCCTTTCATCTTCAACCACTTCCTTCTCTTCTTCCTGTCCCCCCCTCTTCTAACTTGATCCAAATGTATTTTCTCTGCCTCTGTCTCTCTCTCCATCTGTGTGTATGTGGGTTTCCCCAGCTACACCTTCACATTTTGAACAGCTTTGCTCCTCTCATAAATCCCACCATGAACCCCAAAGATCAAATCCCACCAACCATGGCATAGGAATCTCAAAAATTAGGAGCCACTGTCAAACATTTCTGTTTGTACACTGATTGTCTCAGGGGTTTGTCATAGCTGCTAACAATGATGTGCACACAGGAATGACCTTGAAATACTGCCATACATCTGCCTGTGTTGGGTGAAATTTATACCAACGATGACCAAGAATTTCACCAATTACTAACTGGCATCATACTAGAATGACAAACACTACCCTGCTCAATAACTACCACATTAAAGAAAAATGAGATAAAAATCTTAAGTGAATCATGATAATGCAAAAAAATTATTTAAGTAGCCAGATTATGAAACAAAGAGAAAAAAAGACACATTACTTAGAAGCACTAAGGACAAGAAAAAATAGGCTTTTGTCAGCAGCATACAAGTAAACAGGTCAATGGAGTAAAGTATTAAAAATATATTTAAGAAAGTTTACCAAAGTCAGTGTAGATGTTGAAAACAGCCTGATGTGAAGCTTCAAAGTTTAAAAAAAAAAAAAAAAAAAAAAAGAAAGAAAACCAAAATTTCCATGGGTAACAATGAACTGAAAAAATTCAGTGCCCAGGGATCCCACAGAATTCTCCAAGCATCTGATCCAAACAAATATATAAGCCAAGGCACAAGTTTTTATTATATTCTATTCTATTTTAAATGTAACCGTTCTTTAAAACAAATTTTTATTTAAGACATTTTGTTTCTACATGGCATGTATAATGGCAGGGATGCAGAAAGCTTGTGGGAAGGGATGTTGTAGATGGCTGACACTGTGTGCGACACTGTGTGACACTGTGTGCGACACAATGTGCATTTTCACAAAGCATGCTTAAAGATGAAAACTGTAGCTTCAAGGCCGTAAAATAAATTTTGTAAAGAAAATGGTAAAAATAAGCTGCTGGAGAGGATGTTTAAGGAATGTCGGAATAAAGAGTGTGGGATGAGGAACGCATACAAAACAATTACCAAGAAAGGGAGACGTAGATTTGACTCGATAATCATATTTAATATAAGTGGTTCACAGAAACCACAGCACGGAATGTGACAGGTATAGAAAGAGTTAAAAGAATTTAGCAATATTTTACACAGTGTTTCCATGCATATACATCCTTAGCCAATCCCTGCTTCTCACTGCCTCTGATTTCCTTTTTATATTTTGATCTTTAACCTTTGTGTATTCATGCATTGCAAAACACAACATTGTACATTTGTTCACTGAAAAATTATGCAAAAACAAAGTTGGTGAAAGTGTTAGTCATAGCTTTTTATCCTTTAATGTTGACTTTCATGGGTGGTGTGAAGAAGATTACTTTCAAACGTATAAGCCAACAGACTTGCCATAGGGACTATCTCCCTGAATCATGGCAATATATATATACTACCCTATAGAGAATGATAAGGACTGAAGATTTTATACAAAATAAATAGCTAAAGTTATTAGGGAATGTTTTGGTGTACATAAAAATGTAATAAAATTGACTTAAAGTATACATACTATAAACACTGAATAGAATACATTAATATTAATTTTAAATGCCAACTTTTATTAGATTTGCTGTTTTCTAGAAGAAAATATTTATAGTGATTCTTTTTTTTCAGAAAACAAATTTTTTGATAAACTTTCTTTTTAAATGTTAGTCCTAAATTTCCCTCTTGGTATCACTTGATAGTTTTATCTTGAATTAACTAACATATTGTTGAAAATATTAAGCAAGTTTGAAGAGAAGTCTAGCATGGTAGAGGGCTGGCCTAGCAAGTGTAGAGCCCAATATTCACCTTCCCAACACAGAGAATAAAATAAAATAATTAGATTATTTTGCACACAAAAGAAATTGATTTCACACGAACTTGACATAAGAAGCAGCAGAAATGTTACACCTCCCTTTGGATCTAGAACAAAGCTATTGCAAACACATGGAGAACAACATATGAATGTAATGTCTGAAGATGCATTTAACAATACTGGATATCTATTATAATTGTTTAAATCATTTTTATGGAATTATGAACATTTTTAAAGTTTCGGCAACTGGTTATTTTATTGTCACAGATAATACAAAACAGGTAGGAATAGGCCATAATACTTGCATTTATACTGATTAAGTTTTCTTAGGAAGCAAATATATTACTATATCCAAATGATTAGAGAAAAAGAAGAATACCTGTGTTACCTTTCCACCTAGATTGTACATTATAGAATGAATAAATTAGGATTCAGATAGAACTACAAAGAATTACATAATAAATGCCTAAAGTGCTTTAATGAACAAAGGGAAAAAATATTATATTTGCCAAGATAATTTTACTCTTGAGGGGTTTTAATCTCTGAGCTTCGTGTAGATATCACAGAAAGAAAATCATATCTCGGAGCCAGCTATTAAGTGTCATTGTCATGATATACTTTTCTGGGTCCTATAATTACCTTTCTTTCTCTACCCTGGGCAATCAAGACAAATCAGAATTGAAAGGACCAATTCAATTCTGTCATCGTGATCCATTGTCGGGGCTGCTCCTATTGTGAATCAGGAGTCTGAGCAGCCTGTAAATGACTGAAACTCAAATTATTACAGTTGCTGAAAGTCCCAATTACCACAGAAATAACCCTATACAGATCAGCAGACTGAAGTAGGTTGAGGAGAAGGAATTGAAACATCCCCATCAAAGAAGCACAGAACTAACTATGGGTCACTATGCAGAATAAAGAAGAGATAAAAACTAGTGCTGGTTGCATTCCTACACAGATTTTTACTCTTGTTTTGTTCACTTTTCTTTCAACTTTAAGATGGAAACATTCGACTTTCATGATCGGCTATGGAATTTGGATTAAGTCAACGAAATGATGACGAGTCAAACAACTGCTAAATGATTCAGCAGTCTTTACCAAGAATAGGTAAATTAACAAAATGATCATCCTAACCCCCAGAAATTCAGAGAATGAAGTAACTATAGAAGAACATGAAAAAGAATAGTTGCTAGGTTAAAAGGAATAGATACAGTGGTCGGGGGCAAAACAATTGCAGAGAAGGCATCTGAGGCAGTCTGATATTTTTCAAAACAAATGGGATGTATTTTGGCCACTAAAGACATGTTTATAAACACTGGATCACTATTACAGGTCTCAGCAGAAGGATTTTCCACAGGTCACAATAGAACAAACCCTGACACCACAAATAATCTAGTCAGGATCCACAAATCTAATATAGAAAAATGGGTTAAAGGGAAGCAGAACACGCCATGAAACTGATTACTTTGATCTCTGAGAAAGTTCATGTGCTGTGGTGGTCTACAGTAGCATCTACATCTACTTAGTGTTGCTTGTGTGTGCATAGGTGTAGAACCATGGAAGTGAGCATGGGAAGCTTCTAGGAGGTAGCATTCCTGATTAGAAGTGACTGCCCCTCCCCACTAGCTATCAATTGTTATTAGTTCCTCAGGTATACACAATGGGACTTCGGGAGCCCCACCGGCAAGCCATGCTGGGATTTTATCTGTTGGTTGATTGCATTTCTTAGCATTTTTAAAATACTACCTGGGTCACCATCTATAAAAAAAAAAAAGAACACCTACTTTGTAAACTGTGTGCAAAATATGCCTTTTGAAATAAACGGATGAACGCAGCAATTGATTTCAGTTCATCAACTTTGTGAATAATTTCTTCTCTTGTAAAATTCAAACAACTGAGGTGCAAGCATTTGCAAAAGCTACTTATGACTCGGTGGCCACACAGGGCCATAGTTCAGGCTTTTTAATTTCTTTTCACTAACAATATTTTAGGAGCTTAACATACTAATGAATGGAGAAGTACCTCAAATGATCTTAAATTATCTGAGCAAAGGACAGCCATCGATCTTCATAACTATGCATTGCTTGAGATAAATGGCATTAGGTTAGCATTGGATGAATTTCTTAGCTGTAATACTTAGGGCTACACTCCTGACAGGTGTAATGTGAGCTATTAATGCAACTATATAGAATTTGTCTCCAGTTACCAATCAGGATTAATCTCCATGGGTGGCAAGGGCATTACAACCTTCCATGAAAAGATTGCTGATGTCTTATGTAATTGGAAAAATCCATTTTTAAAATGTCCCAAATAGCCCCTAGGATAATAGGACATCAACACTTAGAACAATATTTGAACAACTGCTAAGTAGTTTTTTTGATCAATACTAAGAATTGTAATATAATTGCAAAAAGGAGATAGATATGTGTGATGTATTTTAATTTATATTTCCTGAACAACCAGATCCCCTAATTATAATTTAAACTGACTAATTATAATTTAAACTTGACATTCTTCAAGACAATTATTTTTTTACTCTCTCCAGTGTCTCAGAAAATGAACTCCAGAGCCTTTTCAAAAGGCAATGCTGGAAATATTATATACAAGGGAATGAGAAAGGTGTTGTGTGGGTGATGATGCTGTAGAAATAATAGGTCATGAAATAAGAACCATATGACAAACCAAAATATTATATCTGAAGTGCTAAGGAGAGAGAATCACAGAAAAGTTTGAATTCCCATTGCTCCAGGCAGGCATCAACCTAGTTACTTAAAGAGATCCTACTGAAGTATAAATAGCTTTCTATTCTATACTTTAGTAAGTTTTAAATAATATGCCAGGGGCTGCACGCATAAATACATAAAATGTATTTAATCGTCACAGTATCATGAAGTAGGTTTGTAAAAGAAAGAGGACATTACACAACACAAGACAAACATCTGGATTGCTCAGAACCAATTCCCAGACTATCCGGGTATCATTGCTTGCTGCTCATTATACCAAGCAGACACTTTTTTTCATTACATTTTACATTGAAATTAGACTCAGAAGTCAGATGTTAAAATCAAGCTTGCTGGGATTGAAATCACTAGCGAACACTCCTTGAATCATTTGTAATCTTTAAGAATCAAGAAATCAGCATCTGTCTTCGCAAAAATAACATTTTTTTTCCTAACATTTTCCTTCTAACATTGGTTCCAAAAATACAAAAATATGGACTGGAGAAGTTTAAAGAAATAGCAACCAATGGATGGCCTCCCTTGTCTTCCAACCTTCCAATTCCCTGTTTTACATTATCCCTTTCTTCTTGTATAAGTTATGGCATTCCACTCATTTGGACTCCCAACGCTCCCTTTTACTGAATTAGGACTAAGAGGTGTGAAAAATAAGACTTCTGCATTCTTCTTGTTAGAATTATCTCTTTTTTTTTTTGATGTATAGTATAAGTGAAGGGAATGAAATTTATTTTAAGCTTACATTTCTAAATTGTTCCTGATCTGTACTAGATTTCTCTGCATTAACAATATTAGAATTTTTTTTAAAAAATTCTCTCTCCTAAAAATGCTTTTGATCAAATTCATGTTTTAGTAAAGCGATGGAGAAAAGAGAAATGTAGAACCAACCCATTGTCAACCCAGTTTGCTCTCAAATTAAATCAAACTAAAGGAATTACCAAACTAAAGTTCTTTTTCATTCTCTATGTGTACACATATCTAGTATGATGCATTAAATGTTTGAAAAGAGGAACCTACAATTATTAGATCTTCTTAGGATTTTGTTTTAGATAAGCAAATTTATATATGGCTAAAATCACAATATTCTTTAATTTTACCAACTTAAAATGCTTGAATGCACATGAACACAGAATTTTTTTTTTCCCATGAGGAATGTTTGTAAAAATATGTGGCATGATTCTTAGGTTGTTTTTTAAATTAAGTTTTATATATTACCTAAGTTTCTGTCCTATCTAGTCCCAGTTCCTTGTCACCCAAGCAATGTCAAAGATGGGTTCTACCCCATGGAATGGATGGATTTACCTCAAATCAGATATTGACTGATTAGTCCCACAAGTTTGTGCGACTATTGCATTAGCACATATTGCAGGAGGATTATCGTTCTAGATCAAAGAGTTTGCAGGTGGGTTGTTGTTTACATTTCTCCTTTGGTCTTTTATAGAGTATTTTCCACTTGCATGAACATTGGTCTGTGGGGGTGAGGGCACTAATTAGAAGCCATCTCAGTGTCTCTGTTTCAATGAGTTGAGGAGGTGCTGTCTTCAGCAGTAGGGCCTAATCATCAGTTTCTAGACAGCACACCACCAACAAACAGCCTTGGCAACATCCTGGGTTGTTTGGGGTGACCATGTGATCCCTTTGACCAGTAATTTGATTAGATGCAATCCATTCCTGGAGCTAGAAGCCTCATTTGGTGACAAGAGATTTCCAGTTGGGGCTTCATTTCCCCTTTATTTGGTCATTCAGTTTTTATCACCTTATTTTTTATATATTCTAGAAGTTTCTACTGTATTAGTTTTCCATGCAGTACCTCAAATGGCCCTCCCCATATTCCGTCCCTCACAGTCCTTATCCCTACCAGTCCCCATTAGTACCTCTTATCCTTGTATTGACTTTGCAAGAATTTTACTGAGAAAGTTGCAACTATATTCACCAGAAATATTGGTTTGTATCTCTCTTCATTCATTGAGTCTTTATGTGGTTTAGATATCAGGGTAACTATGACTTCATAAAAAGAATTAGACAATATTCATCCTGTTTCTAATTTGTGGAATAAATTGAGGATTAATGATATTAACTTTTCTTTTAAAAGTTGCTATAATTCTGCACTAACTGTACTAAAATCTTGCCCTGGGCTATTTTTTTTGTTTGTTTATTTGTAGACTTTTATTACTGCTTTTATTTCACTAGATGTTACAGCTGTGTTTAAAATGTTTATCTGATCTTGGTTTAACTTTGGTAGGTGGTATATAACAAGAAAATTATCCATTTCTTTTAGATTTTCTATTTTGGTAGAGTACAGGTTTATAAAGCATGTCCCATGACTCTCTTGTTTTCCTCATCATCTGTTGTTATGCCTCCATTTCTTATCTATTTTATTGACTTGGATTGTCCCCTTCTGCATTTTAGTTAATTTGTCTAAGGCTTTGTTGATCTTATTTATTTTTCTCAAAGAAACTTTTTTGTTTCATTGATTTTTTGTATTTTTTATTTCTATTTTATTAATTTGAGGCCTTAGTTTGATGAAGCTTTTCCATCTACTCCTTTGGGGCTTTATTTTTTTCTTCTGTTATGAAGGTTTCAGCTGTGCTGTTAAGATACAAAAAGGCGATCTCTCCAGTCTTTTATTTTAACCCAGCACTTAAACTTAAGCTCTGAACTTGCCTCTGTTTTTTATTGTGTACTGTAAGTTTGGGGGATGATGTGTTTTTGTTTTCTCAAAAGTTTAAACTTCTTTAACTTATGACTTGACACAGTTTTCATCCAGTAGTGAGTTGTTCAGTTTCCATGAGTTTGTAAGCTTCCTGCTGTTTCTGCTGTTGATGATATCCAGGCTTAATTCATAGTAGTCAAATGGGATGCAGGGTGTTATTTCAGCTTCCTTGTATCTGATTAGACTTGTTTTGTGTATTGTGGTCAATTTTGGTGAAAATTCATGGGTGCTGAGAAGAAGGTATATCCTTTTATATTTTGGTTCTGTAATATCTGCTACTTTCAGTTGGTTTATAGCGTCGGTTAGCTCCAGCATTGCATTATTTCTTTTTCTGTTGGAGAGTGTGAGTGTTGAAGTTTTCCACTATCATTTTGTGAGGGTCAGAATGTGATGGTTGCTGTGGTAGTGTTTTTGTTTGTTTGTTTGTTTAAGGAAAAGGTGGTGTTGTGTTTGTCATATAGATGTTAGGAATTGCAATGAACCATGGTAGATTTCTCCTTTGGTGAGTATGTGGTGTCCTTCCCTATTTGTTTGTTTGTTTTGAAATATATTTTGCATTTTAAAATGGATACGGATACTAGCTTCTTGGGTCCATTGCTTGAAATATATTTTTTATCCTTATGTTTGGATATGTCTATCCTTGATTTTAAGGTGTATTTCTTTGATGGAACAAAAGGATGGATCCTTTTTAAATCACAATCTGTTAGTCTATGTCTTTGTATTGCAGAATTGAACAGTGTTTGCTGATTCCTGTTATTTTGCTGTTGTGGTTTGGGTTTATTCATATTTTGGATTTGCCCATATGGATTATTAATTCTTTGTGTTTTCCTGGCTTTGGCTGTTCTCTTCAAGAAGAAATTTTCTCTCTAGCATCTTTTGTAGAGCTATATTTGTGTATATATATAACCTTTTATTTTTAACATATTATTTTTATTGATTATTTGGGAATTTTGCATTATGCACACCAATCACACTCACTTTCCCGTATTCCCAGGTCTGCCCTCTACAAACTTTTAACCTCCCAGGGAAAAAAAGAAGAAAAACAAACAAACAAAATGACAAGTCCATTTTGGTGTACGAGGTCCTTTCTATGTGTTGATTTTATTGGTTAATAAATAAAGAAAACTGACTTGGTCTATAGCATGGGAGGAGGAAGGCAGAGTTAGGAAAAGCCATGGATCCGCCACCCGAGACAGATGCTGGAAACTTTAGCTGGTAAGCCACAGCCACATGACAATATACAACATAATAGAGATGGGTTAGTTTAGAATATGAGTTTAGCCAAAAATATGCTTAAGCTATTGGCCAAACAGTATTGTAAATAATAAGGTTTTCTGAGTGGTTATTTCATGGTTGGTTGGCCCAGATAAACAAGCCACCCTTCCCCCAACAAATTGGTTCTAAAAAAATAGTACTTAAGTATAAGCAAGCCAAGTGGGCAGAGTTTGCAGCCTGTTTCAGCTGTGGATCAGTTAGGCCTTCAGGTTGTCCACCTGGTAGGTGTGGAGTCTGAATCCATGTGGGGCGCCAGAGGAAGAAGGATGCTTTAAAAAAAATCCCATACTAGTTCAAAATTAATAATAGAGGGTTATTTATTTAGGGGTAGACTCACAAATCACAATCCTCTGTTGAAACAGAAAACAGCAACCAAATCCCACAGCCAAAAACAAGTCCTGAGGATCTCTTTACATCAGCATAGCTAGTATAAGAGGCCATACCCTAGTGGGTGGGTAACTTAAATGCTCCTGGCAGTAGAAATTCCTGCAACACAGTTTGTGTTGCTTTTATAATCACTGTAGCCTGGTCAAACTCCCTGTAGCCAGTCCTTTAAAGAAAACTGAGTCCTTTACCCGTCTATAGCTCTGCAAGTGTAGCTGTACAGAGCTAGACTTCAGCATCCTTGTCACAATTTTCAAGAGTTCTCTTCAATGACTTTCAGTCAAGACTGTTAATGTTTGGAGGGTGTCGGGTGGAGAAAAGGGTTCTCACAGAAGCCTTATATATCCCCCTTTGTCTTTGTCACTGTATGTTGATGTCCATTGGAAGTGCTGCCTCCAAGGGCCATGTCTGGGTCCATGGCCCTACTGTGGCCAAGGTCCCTGTTGACGTCTTTGACCCGTGTTAGAGATGAAGGTCATGTGGATGTCTGTGGTTTGTGCTGCCACCTAAGTCATGCTGATGTCTATGACTCAAGCTGCACCAGATGACCATAGTGGTGTGGCCTCAGAGACCATGTAGATGACCTAGGCCTGTTTTACTATGAGTACCATAATGATCCTGATGGCCTGTGCTGCAACAGAGGACCGTGTTGATGTCCACGGTCTGTTCTACCACTGAAGACCATGATGAGGTCAGTGTTACTTGGTGATGCCAGAGACCATGTGGATGTCAGTGGCCCATGCTATCACCAGAAACCATGTGGAAGTCCATGATGCATGCTCCAACTGATTGAAAAGGAAGCTACATTTGTTGGGTATCACTGACTACAGACTCACAATTGATGGATGCTTCTTAAAATTGGTTTCATTGTGAAATGTCTTTCTCCATCTATTTTGATTGAAATGTTTGCTGGGAATAGTAGTCTGGGCTAGGCATCAATGGTCTCTCAGAGTTTGTAGAATATCTGTTTAAGCCCATCTGGCATTTAGAAGTCAGGTGTTATCCTAATAGTTCTGCCTTTATATATTAACTGGTCGTTTTCCATTGCAACATTTAATATTATTTCTTTGTTTTATATGTTCAGTATTTTTATTTTCATATGTTATTGTTAATTTCTTCTCTGGTACTATCTATTTGGTGTTCTGTGTGTTTCTTGGGCATCTCCTTTAGAGTAATTTTCCTCTATAGTTTTGTTGAAAATATATTCAGTGCCTTTGATATGGGTTTCTTCATCTTTCTATATTTTTATTATCCATATAGCTGATTTTTACAAAGTGTCCCAGATTTCCTGGTTGTTTTTTGCCTAGATGTTTTAGATGTAATAATTTTTCTACATAATATTTCCTTTTTTTCTATTTTGTCTTCAATTCACAAGATTTTCTTTGCCATCTCTTTTATTCTGTTGGTGTGGCTTTCTTTGAGATTTTTGTTTGAATTTCTAAGTTTTTCATTTCACTTCTCCCTAAATTTTAGTTTTATTTATAGATTTTATATCTCCTTTCATGTCTTGAACAGCTTTTTTCCATTTCATTTCACTGTTCATGTTTTCATTGACTTCGTTGTGGATTTATTCAGTCCTTGAATGTACTCATTATAGCTATTTTGTAGTTCTTGCTTTGTGCTTTACCTATATGGCATTTTTCAGTGCCTACCATAATAAGGTTGCCAAACTCTAATAGAGACATATTGTCCTGGCTGTTGATTGTGTCTTTATGCTGATATCTATATATCTGGATTTGGGGTGGTTTAAATTATAGGTATTGTTATCTGGTCTTATCTTTGTTGGATGTATGTTCCATTCCTTGATTTCTGTTACCCCCTCTGGATCTTAGGAGAGTGTGGTGGTCATGTGTTTGATAGTAGGGAGTGCTTTTGAGTCCCTTCCAAGTGAGCCACTGGGTAGAACATGTCTCAAGGCATTAGGAGCTGACATAAAGGAATGGGCATGGATTAGGAGGATAAGATTGGTGAGGGGTTGAGAGGTCATATAGGAGGAAAAAAAAGTGGGTCTGCCATAAGGGTCTGTGGAATCCTGGAGGATGGATGAAGAGAAGGAATACAGGACACTACAGATGCTGTATCTTGAGCTACTAAATTGTGGATAAAACTAGGAATTTAGAATTGGAGCACGGGAAGAAGAGTAAAGTTAGCCTTTACCAGAAAGGGCAGTAGGTATCCAGACTGGTGTTGTTGTGTAACTTCTTACAGCACAGTCTCTCTTTCTCTGTCTCTGTCTCTGTCTCTGTCTCTCTCTCTCTCTCTCTCTCTCTCTCACACACACACACACACACACACACACATTATGATATGTTATCTTGAGCCAGAAAATTTCTAGACCAAAGAATAGTATATGAGACAGTCTCATCTCTGAAACTCTGACTTTTAAAAATTTCAGCAAAAGAGCTACAAGCAGTTTCAGAAATGATTTTACTCTAATCAGATTTGCAGTTTGAAGTGATCACCGCACTCATTTAAGAAGGGCAAATGTCAGTGGAATGAATCAATAAGGGAATGAAATTTAATCTGAAGAGAGCTGTTGGCATGCAGAGGTCATGTGACAATCTGGTGGCTTAGACTGTTCTTGTTTCTAAGGAGATGGCGGCTAATGGGTGTATCTCAAAGAGTATAACGCCAAAGAATGCCACTTTCCTCACGTTAGAGGCTCTAAAGTTGGATTGTTTCATCGTCATGGGGTGCTGCTTTTGCATTTGTTATTTTCTCAGGGATTAATGTAAAGACCACATTGCCTATGATTTCAAGGCGGGACTATAGGGACACAGGCCACATGCAGTATACAGTAGATGATTATGGACTGAAAGAGAGAAACCTGGATGTTTATTTCCCCTAATTGTATTCTGTTTCACTCACTTCATACAAAGGCACTCAAATGTGTCTGGGATCACTGACTTGGTATTGTTAAAACAATGATTTTTTGAAATTATAATCACTCATAATTATATAATTTCCACTTTCTATTTCCTCCATGAAAACACTCTCACATTTGCCCCTGAGAACTTTCAATCCCATGGTTTACTTTTCTTTAATTGTTGTTCCATGTGTGTGTGTGTGTGTGTGTGTGTTTGTGTGTGTGTGTGTGTGTGGAGAGAGAGAGAGAGAGAGTATATGCATGTACATTCAGAAATACATATATAGCATTTATTTTTTTACTCAAGCTAAAATTATTTTAAGACATGGTGATATATAACTCTAGAGACTGAAGCAGGAGAATTTCCATGTGCTTAAGGACAGCCTGGGATATATAACGATTATCAGAACAAGTAGGGGTACCTAAGAGAAATCTGTTACAAAAAATAAGTAAGAAGAAGATAAATCAATTTGACTGTATATGAATAGATGTGGTTATAGTGCTTAGACATAATGGATTAGCATTATCTAATTTTCAATTTAAGTTTATTGGTCCAAAGTATGAAATACAGAGTCTGCTTTCTTTTACTATAACCCTTTGTTCATATCTGGCTCCTTGAATTTCAGCATTCTCTAGACACAGTCTGAGTAGGAATTTCCAAACGTAGGCCCTCTCTACAAGTGAAAAATGAGATAACAGGGGTCACCACACCTCAAAAACAAGAGTTTAGACATTGCTTATTTTTGCCCCCAGTCTTATTAATCTCCTTTCCACTTGTCACAAGCCCCATTTAAAAAAATGTGAACTATCTGTGAAAATGGTTTAACATAGAAAGAGTAGAGGGTTAGACAGATGGCTCAGATGTTAATAACACGTTTGAACAACCACATCAAATGGCTCAGAAGCTCCTGTAACTTCATCTCCAGGGGTTTCCCTGGATTCATCGGGTACCTGCCTACACATGGCCACACACAGATATACATAATCAAAAACAAAATAAACTTTATAAAACTGTTAGAAAAAGAAGAACTGTCTTAGAAACCTAGAAAACATTGCAATTTCTAACAAGTATTCTGGGTCTATACTGACATGAAGGCCAAGCACATCTGTTGTTTGTATTGTAGCAAGTTAAAATTAACTAGTTATCTATGGACCTCATCCTCAAGGAAACGATCCAATCCCATTTATTATACTTGATAATCATATTTATTTTTCAAAGAAAATTTATTGATTGTAATGTCATCATCCAGCATCAAAGATTTCATTCCTTATTAGTAACTACATTTTACATAAGCATCTGTCTTCATGGAATGTGTCGCCCACACAGGTTCACTGGTTTTGCTGTGAGTATGGATCACCAAAGTTCTATTATTACCAGTGTATGATTTATGAAGAATTACTCATGGAAACTGCTTTAGCTACCTGGTATTTAGGGTTCATGCTGTTAATTAAAGCCATATGCTGTTTTGCTGTGGTGAGCAGAGAATGCCTGGTACTAGAGCTGCTGAAGCTGACTTAACTGAATAGCATTCCATGCCTGAGTAGAACAGACCTCATTTGGTTTGTTTCCAAGTGGTGATGTTCTTCACCATGTAGATAAAGTCACTGGGCCTTGTCAGAGAGGCATATGCTGAGTTCTTTCTCTCAGGAGAGGGGCAGGAGCGTCACTCCTCAGCCCACACACTTTCATCCTGGCATCCTTATGTTTAATGACATTTGGCAATCTAGCTAGTAGGGGTTAGGGAGCAGTTGAAATTCATCAAGCAGCATAAAGCAAAGCAGTCCATGCAGTAGTTGTATCTACAAATTTGGCCTTGTACCGCAGCCTAAGGGTGTTCTGCCCACAGGTCACTGCTCTTTGTTCACCCAGATGTAGGGTTCTGGTAATATGGGGCAAAGGCCTTGAGGTTTGAGATTGTGGCTTTTATTTCAAATATTCTATTCTTAGATTTTAGGACAAGGAACAAGCCGTGTGACCTATCCTAAACCCATCAGGCTGATAAGTAAAATTACAGCCTTGAGAATTTTGTTACAGTGTAGCTTAATTCTGTCAGCATGTAGGCAGACTTCAAAAATCTCTCTTACCTACAGTTTCCGCAGATAGTAGATATTTATTCATAAATTAATTTAGTGGTTGTCATAAAATGTTTTACTGTAGCAGAAGCCAGTTTAACAAAATAATATTAATAAGATCTTTTATCAAAATCTATTTTATTATAGATCTCTAATCTAGAAATCATAACTCTTCCCCCTGTAATTTTATAGGAAATTTAGCTAAGATTCAAATGTCTCCTGCTAAAGACAAGTACCATTCACATGCAGAAATGAGTTTTGATTTTGATCTAGGATTTTATAACTTGTTAAGGAATCAAATTCTGGACAGTTTTACAAATATAATTATGTGAAACTTAGTTTGACAACTGATATTTACATGTTAGACAGAACAATATGGAAGCTATTAACTTGAATTCCTCAAAGGCACCCACCCATTGGAATATAATTTAATGAAGAAACCTAGAATTTAATGAAGAATAAATAGCCAGGAATACGTCTTCAAATGTAATATTTATTATTACTCCACAGACCAAATATAGCTTAGAATAAGGAGAAGTCAAGATATGAAAATACTGCCCTGTATACCATGATTATTTATTCTTCATGAACATTATGGTTCTTTAACTTACAGGTACTACTAATTTTCAGATCAAAACTTCATCTACTAATATAAGGCTGCTCACATGCTTATAGTACATTATAGTTAAAGAAACCAATCTACCCATCCAAGAGGAAAGTCTGACAATGGAAGAGAGGAATGGAACAACATGAGGGCTGCCCAAACGTAGCGGATAACTGATGCTGCTTCAAGTAACGTTGAAGAGGAAATTAAATTAGAGAGCAAACTCCTTAGCAGTAAAGAGAGAAAACATTTCTGGGTGCTCCAAAGAAAGTGAAGGAAGGGCTGAGGGGACCACTCTTGGCTCTAACTTTTTATCCATGGGACTCTGGCCCGTGGCATTCAAATAGGATCTTATGGAGATCTTCCCTGTCAGTTATACTTGCAGGTAATTTCTTTAAAAAACTCTAATTAGTGTGTCAAGTTGCCACTTATCATGGTGAGAATCTGACAGAGAACATTTCTGTAGAGTATTCTCTGGTTTTCTTTTTCTTTTTTTTTTTTCTTATTTTTTTTTTATTTTTATTTTCGAGACAGGGTTTCTCCATAGCTTTTTGGTTCCTGTCCTGGAACTAGCTCTTCTAGACCAGGCTGGCCTCGAACTCACAGAGATCCGCCTGCCTCTGCCTCCCGAGCGCTGGGATTAAAGGCGTGCGCCACCACCGCCCGGCTTCTCTGGTTTTCTTTAGACACAAAAGGTGTTTGGCGAGATTTAGAAAACCATGCTTTGAAAGGTGACCATTATCCTTCCACAGAGATGTGTCACCTGCTCTCTCATCTTCTTCTCTCAGTATCAAAATCCCAAGGACCATAAAGAAGCTCCATTTGAGAGGGGCTTCTTTCAGATGTGTACCTACAGGTCTGTCTGCATCAAAGGTGTCAGTTCCAGTGGATCAACCCTGGTGTATGATTGAAACTTGTGAACGTTGGATAACGGCTGAAAACTATACATTTTTATTTCACACAGGAAAGAAAAATTACTTTCAGTAAGTCTGTTAACAGAGATAAACCTCTGAGAGATAGACATCTTAATGGCTGGGACATCATTTGTTTCAAAAACTAACTAAGCATAGACTCTAAGACACTTCATCTCAAGTACACAAAGGAACTGATAGCCAGAAAACCTCCCTGACTGAGGTGCCCTGTCAGGGGTCCTGTGTTATGCTCAGGAAAGACAAAAAATTGAGTGCTTCAAGATGGCCCCATGCACCAGGGAGTAGTGGTAGAAGACTTTAATCCCCGCAGAGGCAGGTGGCTTTCCGTGAGTTCCAGGTCAGCACGGTTTATAAACTGACTTCCAGGATGGCAAGGGCTACACAGAAAAATCCTGTCTTGAAAAGCCAAAGTTAACAACAAAAAAAAGGCTGCTCGTGACTGCTCATGCAAATTATCTGGGGAGGACAGACAGACAGAATTAACATTGAATAAGGAAGTGGTATCTAAAAATATGAAAATAAGTGTGAATTCCAGTATTCAAAGCTATAGGAAGCATGCATTAGAAATAGACATGCATGAATCACAAGAACTTAAGAAACAGGCATGAGAAAACTCTCAAACACAAAAGAGAGATCGGGAAAGCTAGGGAATGATGAGTTGTCCATAGAAAATCAAACATGCTACAGGTCCAGATATATCTCAGTGTTAGTACACTCTGGGCAGGTATGTTGTTCCCAAAGCAGTGAGTCTCATGAGAACTGTGACTCTCCAATAAAACATATAAGTGATGGCACTTATACAAGACAGAGTTTCTGAGACTGGATAGAGGCAAAACATGAAGAATGGCCCCTGTTCCTTGCCTGAGTTGATACAAAGAGTCTATTACAGGTAAGGAAACATATCCATAGCCCCTCTACATTCAAGAGACAGAGTGATCACAGAGGCAAATCAGATAGACTCTGCAGACAGTGAACCAAAGGTAAGGAAGCTCACAAAATTGTTGTTTGAAGTCATTTATGTGTCTATAAAATAGATCAAAAAGGTTGAAGAGTTTATAGCAAAATGTTAATTGTATGTATATCCATTTAACTTTTATTTGTCAGAGTGTCACACAACAGTATGGTATGTATATAATTTTCTTTGCTTCCTTTCCCAGTGCCAAATTTTCCAGTGCACAACCATTTCCACTCACATTCATGACCTCTCTCTCTCTCTCTCTCTCTCTCTCTCTCTCTCTCTCTCTCTTTCCTTCTCACCCCTCTATTTATCTCTCTGACACACACACGCACACATGGGTGGGTTGCCTATTTCTTTATTTTCAGTATTTCTTCTGCTATCCTTGTAACTTTTTCATATACTTGAAAAAAACCTGTGTCATAAAAACAACCATCCTCCCTAACTTCTGCCTATCAAAGAGATATATTTGTATGTATATAGTTTTTAAAATATCTTTTAAAATATTTTAAAGTATCTTTTCATATTTTTCTTTTTAAATTTTAGTTGTGAATATATCATTTTTAAAAAATGAGGCTTAAATATATTACTTTAAACATATTATATATTAACAGGATTTCATTTAGTCTAGTTTTCCAGATTAGGTACAATTCAATTTACTTAGTATTATTTGTGTCTTAAGAAATAAATTTTGTACATGTTTATTAACAAAAGTATATAATTATATACATTGTGTGTATCTATACATAGTCATATGTCTACAGAGAAAAGTAATGCACATGCTGTGTGTGTATTACTTGATTCAAGACCTGACAGTATATCAGATAATCAGCTTTCCAAGTTAAGCTGCAGCTAGCATAGTCTTACACACACGCACACACACACACGACTAGGGCTATGGGTAACAGTAATATGGTAGAACTGCCAATGCAGAAACTCGACTGGGTATCACTGCTCCCTGATTGAAACTCTGGTTTAGAATTTCATGCACTTAGTACCTATTTGTTGCATTATACATAATGAGACACTTGTGGACAAGTAATGATTATAAATTTTATAGGTATGATCTTATAAATAAAATCAGATTTCGTGCCAAATATTTTGACCAGAAATCAGCTTTGTTTTAAGTAAAATCTGAAAAAAAACCCACAATAGGTCATTGTCTCCTTATTTAAATATTTGATAATATGTTATATAATCTTGAATATAAAATTTTATGTAGAACCAATATTAATTTAAAAAGATATTATTATAGTTTTAGCATATTGAAAAATAGTTTTTTAAACCAATAAACAAAACAGGTAACTGTTACATATTTTATATTTGAAGATATTAATGTTAGAAGATAAATTAGAAGACATAATATTATTAATGGCAATATTACTCCAAGAAATTTTCATATTTAACCTTCCCCAGTTGAAAATCCTAATAAGGTGGCTTGTAAAAATAAAGGTCTCATTCTAAGATATATTTTTTTCCTGAAACTTCAAAAGTCCAAACTAACCTTAAAAGAATAAGACTTGCCTTACTCGTTTTCTGACCTCCCGAATGTGTAGCGTGTTTCCCAGCTCAGTAATGTGACATCTGTATGCAGGCATGTGGAGACCAGGGAAATGGGGTACAGTGTGTCCAATCACCCTCACACTCTTGCTTAAATCCACACAAACAGAAGGGTCCAAGCCTGAATCACGTAATGACAAAAAAAAATAATAATAATCATATAGGAAAAAATTCAGGAAAAATTGCCTGCCCATACCCAAAAGAATAGACTCGGGCCTTAACACTGTGGGCAACTATTAAATAAAACTGAATTCACTATTTAAATATAACACTGAGACGATGCATTTTTTGAATAACACACGAAGTGACAGCTCACTGATATTGAAATGATTACTTGACTTAGGCCACCAGGAGGATATATATTAATAATACAATTGACAAAGGACATTGCATGAAAACAACAATAACAAAGCCCATTTAAAGCAAACAACAATAACAAAGCCCATTTAAAGTTACTAAGCAGAAGGCACAGGCCTTTACTCCCAGCACTCAGTAGGGGGAGGCAGGTGGATCTCTGTGAGTTCAAGATCAGCCTTGTCTATAGAGAGTTCTAGGACAGTTAGAGCTACACAATTCGATGATGTCTTGAAGAACAAAATCAGACAAACAAACGAAAGCAGTTACTAAGTCAGACCAAAGGACTGCTCAGTATTTACATACCTTTCACCAAGTCTGGTGACCTGTGTGTCTGATACCCAAAATAGCATGCCAGAGGAGAGAGAGGTCTGACTCCAGCAAGCTTCCCTATGGCTTTCATGTATCTATGATGGCATGCATGTGCCTATACATCGTATCATCCAGGTCTCAAAAAAAAAATAATATGAAGAAAGTAAAACTTTAAAGAATGCAAAAAAAGAACCATTGCAAATCATTCCATATGTGTCAGTTTTGCAACTATGACATGAAAATATTACCAAAAACTTAGGAACCAAAAGAAACAGATCTTAATCGGTTCCCCCATGTCTGTGGGGGAAGAATGTTGGGCCAGTGTGATTAGGCCATCTTCATGTCTGTGGGGGAAAAAATGTTGGGCCAGTGTGATTAGGCCATCTTCATGTCTGTGGGGGAAAAAGTGTTGGGCCAGTGTGATTAGTCCATCTTCAGTCAAATGCTGTCTAGGACTATGAATTTGCCTTCTGCTTGACCAAGAACGAAGGATCCTCTCAACACACTGAGATGGTGAATAGATTCATAGCTTTGCCTTTCTAATTCTGCAGTCTTTTTCTTGCTGGCTTTTGACTGAAGACTTCCTTCAGCTCCTTTCATGTCACGATAGAAACTTATTAAATTGAGTCTAGAACATGTCTACTCCCTTTCTCAAAGCCAGCAGTAAGAGACATTTAAGAAACATTAGCTGCAAAAACGATGAGCTTCAGGATCAAATCATTACACAAATGTCAACCTCTCTTTACCCTCTGGTATTTTCTGTGTTGCTGCTTAGCAGAAAATCAACAGAGCATTTGACCCCGGCAGATGTGTGTGTGAAGACCACTCTGAGACGGTTGACCACACGTGGCACTTACAAGGTTCTAATTTGGATGCTTTCATCTAATGAAAAATCCATTTCTGTGGGGCATTGATTTGGGCTTCTCTGCCTCGTTTTGCTTTGGAAAAAAAAGGAAACAATTATCTATTTCTGAATCTATTAAATATAACAATACATTTGCCAACTCTATTAGTCACTCCAAGATAAGTATAAACTTCCCTCTCTCAATTATCTGAGTTATAATTTATGTTCATATATTCATTCTATGACTGTCACTCAACACACGCTGTATTTCCTACCCCAAAACATAGAGTATCTGCCATAGAGATTTCATTCTGCATTTGAATTTTGGAAGATGTTTAAAATGATGAAATGAGAACATGTTTATATTTACTTCTAGAAGTTTACCATTTCTGTGACATTTCATCCCACTTTATAGGCAACATTTGTCATCTTGCTGCTTCAAGTATGTTTAGCTGATGATACCATTGACTCCTTTTAAGAGGCAAATAAATTATGAAACAATGTATAAAGTGTTGCATCTTTCCTAGTCATTAGGTATGTTTGCATACACAAGGGTAAAAATAAATGTGGGCCTCTGCAAGTATAAAAGGACCACAGTGCATAGCACATGTTCTTTGTAAAAAACACCCCCGGCTTTCATTATTTTGTCATGAACTCTGCTAAGAACCACTTACCCCAGTCAAGGCCTTAGATTCCTCCTGATTTTGGCAGCAAGTCCAATTTATGGTGTAAGTTGAAGAGCTCTTCCAATGTACCCTTTCTTTGTTCAGAATTCTAAAAAAGAGTTGAACTCTAGCACAGAAACCTCATTACATCCACTGTAAACAAGCAGCCTTGTTCTGAGATCCCCTTGCTGGGTAATCATCATTGTGAACACATGTACATCTAAGCCCTTGGTAAGCTCTTTTTTCTCCCTCAAGGGATACCATTTGGTTTATATTAAGATTCTGTCTTCTTGGATATTATTGGCATTCATTTGTAATGATTTCACCAGAGGTGATACAGGCCTTATTCAAAAATGGAAATCTTAAATTCCAATGAACTCAGTGAGCTTTTGGCTGTCAGACATTCTTCATGAAATAAAAAGTCTTCAGAGAGAGTATGAAGTGGGCTGAGGGAACGCAGACTCACAAAATATAATTAAAACCACAGCAAAAGATTAGGAATTATGACAAACATATTAGTTCCTACTTAATTGTAACTTGGATAATAAAAACCCTGAGACGGATATTAGGATTCAAGCTGAAGATCAGAAAAGCAAAACAGCTAAGCCACTAAAGAAGTCTTACCTCTACCAAGGTCAAGTGATTACTGACCCTGAGCCTCTGTCTCCTCCTGTCTTATATTCCCCTTTAGTGCTGGGATTAAAGGCAAGTAACTCCCTAGTCCTGGGATTAAGAGTATGAGCCACCCCCACCTGAATCTGTTCTGTATTGATCTTGTGTAAACCAGGGCATCCTTGAACTCACAGAGATCCATCTGTATCTCCCAAATCCTGGGATTAAAGCTGTGTGACACCACCACCTGGCCTCTAGTGACTTAGTTTTACTCTGTGATCTTAAGACAAGCTTTATGTATTAAAATATAAATAAAATATTGCAATATTTCTGCTTTTGTCTAAAATAAAAGAAGGCTATAACTAATATAAGAAAAACTATATACAATAAGTACAAAATATATATGCAATATATACAGGCAATAAATACATCAACAATGTCTAGTCTATTTAATTTGAAAAATGCAAAAGAAATACTCCATATCTAGCCTATCTTGTGAATCCAGAATCTTTTACCTAATTTACATTCTATCATAATATGCTTTCTGCATCTGCTAAACAGGGAAACCTATAATTATCTAGTCTTCAACTCTCTCAGATATCCAAGAAGGAAATAATATTGACCGAGTAAGAAGGAAGTGCCAACAAGTTATTTCCAAAAATTGTGAGAAATGACAGAAACAGGTGGCTGCCTAGACAGTAACCCAAAGTTCCTCTGCAACATTAGGGTATCCATCTTCAGCCTATACTCCTTGACTATCTGACAGACTTTTCTAAGAAGCAGGTCTTTTGATGGACCATCCTGCCTTGTCTGGGAATGCTTCAGCAGTCACCCTCTTTAGTGTTCTGCTTGTCCAATTAGGACAGCATACTGTCAGGAGTCGAAGCAAGGGCATTTTCTTGCCCAGTGGCTTTCTTTTGCCACAAAGAAAGCAAACTCCATGTGGAGTTTCTTTGATGCCCATCACCTTCTGTGAAATAGATTGGTGCTGCCAGGAGCAGACATGTTCTTTTTTTGTCATAAAAAAAGAGAAAAATAACCTGTATTATTAAAACGTATTGAATGTCATATTCTGTAGATCTCTGAAGTGTTTGAAGATGACCTGTCTATTTAAATCTATCTATCTATCTATCTATCTATCTATCTATCTATCATCTATCTATCACCTCTCTATCTATATTTAAATAGATATATATCTTTGTTTGACCTTGAAAACATACCTAATATGACTACAAGTTTGACTTTAATAGCTGACTAATTACTAACCTGCATTTTTAAATATCCTAAGCAATTGGCAATAATAACTTTCAAGAACTAGAAATTTGCATTACATTGTTAAATGAGCTTTGCAGGTACAATACCTTGAACAAGTTTAGAAACATATGTACAGTCTGTTTTGATAAAATTAATCTCAAATTTGTATCAATATACAAAATTTGTATACAATATACAAAGTCCAATCCATTGTAAAACATTTAATACTAATAGTTGCTTTTATAAAGTAGATTCAATAATCTAATTTTATATCTTATCATATCTGTGTATCCTTTTTTTTCTTTTCCAAGAACTTTGAATTTAGTATGCTCTGCTAAACTTTTTCCTGACCTTTACTAGTAACAATTTGTAACCAATCCCCCTAAACAATGACAAACATCCATAACCCATTGAATGACCAATTCCCACCTAGTGGGAATGTGGGTGTCCTAGTCTTGAATTTACTTCCTTCTGTCTGGGGGCAGTGGTATATTTAGGGGACCCTGAAAAGAAAAAATTGAGTAGTCTGTTAGGTTGGATCATCTCAGCTACCTGGAAATTGTTCTGAACAGTTTGTAGCCCAAAGCCTATCTTTAGGTGGTGTTTTTCAGCTTAGTGGTGTTATCATTGGAATCATCATGGGGCCCCATATGCCTTTTGTAGACTTCAAAGGTCACTGTTAGGCATGCTCATGGCTCACTGCAGAAAAATGATAGAGACTCAAAACTGAAATCATGTACAGGAAGGTAGATGAAACCTTTTATCTAGAATTATTTTGAATTAAAAAGTCTTCAAAGGGGATAGGAAGTGGGCAGAGAAAACTCAAAATCAGAAAATATAATGTAAACCTCAGCAAAAGATTAGGAATTATGACAAACACATTAGTTCCTACTTAAAATAGTGAGGATGACCATCAAAGTGTATTTGTGTGGAGATATATATGGGCATGTAATGTGACACATAAAAATACATTGCAATATATACATTTTGAGGAACTATATAAGAATAAAATTTTCAAAATAAATCACTCATTTTCAAGTGATTTTAATAGGCATAGTGTTTCATATTCTATTATAATCAGAGTGTAGAGAAAGAGTTGAACAAATATATCAGCTCAGCAAAACTACCTGTTCACCATAGGTAATTGGCAGGACCTGTGTGTAGTGAGTTTCACAAGGTAGATTTTGAGCAAGGGTAAATGCCATTTGTATAGATCTTCCCTATCTTTGATATCACAATCCAGGACTACTGATGCATGTTATATCTTGTTTAGTTTAGATTTCACTTCTGTAGGATCCAGGATTTTCTTTTGATTGCTGACAAAATAGCTCCCTTTATGCTGGGTTAAATACTCAGTAGACAAGCCTTAACTCTCTTTAGAGAGGGGTCAAGTAAAGGATTACAGATTGAGTTATGTGTATGTCTTTCTGGTGGTTTACCAATTAGAAACAAATACGAAATACAGATATTCAAACATTATAGTCAGTTTTTCAAACACCTCCTTTCTCACTTGTTTGTAAGTAAAGCAAGGTTGGCAGAAAAAGAGAAAAATTCAAAACACATTGTATTAGAGTGTCTGGTTTTACAAAGGATACTAAAACATAAAATCTGGAAATATAAATATTTGGAACAAAGCAAAATTAAGATTACTCTTAAGAAAATATACCTTGACTTCAGCCAAAACAATTATTTTTGATTAGTAAAGGGCTGAGTTACATAGTTTAAATTTCTAAAATAGTTAGAATTCCTTCTTTGTATTAAGTGAATTATTTTAATAAAATGGATATAGAACTAAAACTATTTAATTTCTGAAACACTCAACATGTTCAAACAGCATTTTTCTGATATATTGAGATAGCAAATGAAACAATTGTTATATACAGATATAGATTTTAAGACAAATCATCATACCCTCTTTCCCTTACTAACTTACGGTTATGGATACCTTCTCACAAGTAAGAATGAAGATTTTAAGTCTAGATTTCCAGCATGGAGAATCTTGCAAGTTAACAGGGCAAGGAGAGAAGAAAAAGAACACATTTTGTTTTTTTTTTCTCCAAGCTTGTGTTGATGCGACGATGGGTTTTATATGTGAATCATCCTGCTAGCACAAAGGAATCCATAATGACAGATGCAACTGAGCTTTCTAAATTGGAGTCCTTAAAAGCATGCAGCCTAGAAGTCACTCTTGCTACTGTTTATGGATGAAACACCCCCTACTTAGTCCCCAGATTGTGGTGCTTTTTGGAGAGTGAGTCACAGTTGGTTCACGAGTAGTAAGGATATTGTCTTGACAGTGCTTGCAGCAGATATGCTGGATAATCTAGAATTATTCCGGAGGAGAACCTCAATTGAAAAAATTCTCCTACCAGATTGGCCTGTGGGTAAGCCTGTGGGGCCTTTCTTTTAATTAGTGACTAAAGTGAGAGGACCTGTTCCATTGTGGGCGGTGCCACCCAGGGACAGGGGGTTCTGGAGTGCATAAGAAATAAAGTAGGCTGAGCATGCTTTGAAGAGCAGGTCAGTGACATCATTCCTCCATGGAAGGTTCATGTGCCTCCAAATTCCTGCTTTGAGTTTCTGCTCTGACTTCCATTCATGATGGACTATGATTAGGCAAGATAAACCCTTTCTTCCCCAAATTCTTTTTGGCCATGTTGGTTTACCTCAGCAATGGAAACCCTAAGTAAGGTGCCTGAGTTGCTGTTTCCTATTCTATGATGAGAGGAAGACAAGCCTCAAGACTCCTCTCCCATAAACTCTGCCGTGCTCTCTCTCCTCTGAGGTGGTGTGCTTTCTGAAAGTGTGAATGAAAACAGAGCTCCCTTGCTTTGCTTCTATCAGCTTGCCACAGTGATAACAAAAGGAAGGGAATTGACCCAGTTCTAGTGACAGTCCTAGATCAGCCTCGATGGACTAAGATCTCAAGTGGTCCTCTCACTTCTGTCTGTGCTCAGTAGAAGAGGATACCAGAGATGTTGTCAGAGCTAACGGACCCATCAATGGTGGTACATTATGCATCTCAGGTGCAAGACTTAATCTGAGCTTTACTTGTTGGTGAAGGGTTGGAGTTAGAACCTGAAAATAACAATGCACAGCTTTAGTTAATATTCTGCTGTTGCCTCTACCAGAGCACACTAGCCCTTGCTCACTCCAGGGGTTAGCACCTTCTAAGGATGTCATTTTCAGGCCCAGCGCGCTTCAGTACCTACGTCCTATCTGTATCTTTAATGTCAGCTCAATGATCAGAAAATTGGTACTTCCTGTAATATCTTTGACTATTGTTTAGATGTTTCCCTAAAAAAGCTTTGACTTTACAATGTAGACAGAAAAGAAAAACTAACGTGGGGAAGCAGAGTGGTGGGAGAAAGCAAACTCAATTTACGCTAAGTGCTCTTACTTGATTCATCCCTTATTTACATAACAGTTTTTGCAAGTTTCATTAAATGTCTTTATAAATATAAATTTTACTTATTAAAACTACAGCATTGTATGCATGCAAGTTATATGTCTTACCTGTTTCCCCCCCCCCCCCCCCCCGAGGGTTGATCTAGAAGCAAGGAGATAAAAACACATCTAAAGTGGATTTCTAAACAAATAGCTAGCAAAGCCTCAGTATACAGTTGATGATTAAAAATGGTTTGAGTAATGCATCAATCTTTGAATGAATCATTCAATCACACACATCATGATATGACTTGTGTCTCCAGACATTTATTGATACTAATCACCTTTTTATATAATAAGGCAAAATAAAATACATTGTAAGAAATTTCCATGCAGCATGATCCTTTGTTTGATTTTTTTTTCCCCAATAGGGATATCACTTGCTCAGTAATGGGTAAAGTCTAAGGTTTACCCACTGGTCATTGAGATCCTTCTAAATAGATCTGGTCTTATATTCTTTCTTTTCTCTCTCTCTCCTTTCTTTCTTTCTTTCTTTCTTTCTTTCTTTCTTTCTTTCTTTCTTTCTTTCGCTTTTTTGGTTCCTACATACTCACTGGCTTCAGTCTGCAGTCAATAAACATTTTTTAGAGTTGTTTAAAAATATAATAAAACCCCAAACTTTAATTCCTAAGTTGTTTAATGCAAAAATGATGGAGGAAGGTCATTTGTCAATAAACAAACTGCCTTGGCCCATTTGATAGGCCATCCCTTAGGTGGGTGGAGTAGACAGAATAGAATGCTGGGAGGAAGAGGAAGTGAGCTCAGATGCAGAGCAGCTCCTCTGAGAGACAGACGCCATGCTCTCCTCTCCAGAGCAGACACGATGAAGCTCCGACACAGGATGGACGTAGGCTAGAATCTTCCCGGTAAGCACACCTTGGGGTGCTACACACATGAATAGAAATGGGCCAAGCAGTGTTTAAAAGAATACAGTTTCCGTGTAATTATTTCGGGTATAAAGCTAGCCGTGCAGGCAGCCATGAGCCGGGCTACGGGAAGAGGCCCGCAGCCCCCACTACACAAATATCCATGACAACAGAGAAAAATGGAAAAGACGAAAGAGAATTAAGCTGTCAAAATTATGTTTGAAATGTGATTCAGTCAACATGTTCTATAAAGATTATAAGTTCATCTTTATTATAAAATCATTGGTGTATACCCATGACTGATAGTCAGCAATCACTACATTTGTTTGTTTGAAATATTTAATAATATTTGAAGTGTTTTATAATATGTTTTGAGAACAAGTTTGCTCATTTATTTTGGTATGTATACATCATATTTCCATTTCCACAGTTAAATAGGTGGATCTTATTTGGAAAGAAAGTTAAGATCTAAAAAATACTCTTGAATTTTTCAAGATCTCGTAAATTCTTAAATTTCCAATTCTGGTTCGTGTGGAATTAGTAAACTTATTACTTTAAATCGCTGGGTTCATTCTAGCTATGAAAAAAATAGTTATTTTATTTCTGACCTAAATAATTTGGCCTCTAGGGAGATGTTAATAAAAATAGACTCAAATAATTACCACAAGTGTAAGTTAAAAAATACATACAACTGTGCACAGAATCATACACATGCATAAATATGCATATATTTATGTGTCTAAGTGTATGCATATGTATAGGAAACAGAAAAAGACACTTGGATAATAAAGATTCCCAGCAACCTTCAGTGTCATATGTGAGGTTACCAATGAGCTTCTACATCATAACCATGCTGGCCATGTCCTTGTCTTTGGGCTACTGCCCCATCTGGACCATCTACAGTATCTATGAGTCCTGCAGTTAACACCTCAAGTTACTTGCTCAGGATCCCAGTCAGGCCTTCAGTTCTTTCTATAAAGCAGTGTTGTGCCCCCCCCCCCAAAAAAAAACTAGGAAATTGAAGAGATTATTTTGTTCTCCTTATTTTACAACAACGTCTCAAGCTCCAAACATGAACTGATAAAGAATAAAAATGATTTTGTTGCATAAAAGTACTTAAAAGTATATTTGGAGAATTATCAGCAAAACCTAGTAGGTTTAGGTTTAAATTCGAAGAATACGTTGATCTAGTTCAAACCCCTTTCAGTTTTCTGTACTTCTGTCATGTGTGGGTTACTCTTGCCTTTGTACCTACTGTCATTTTCTCTTTTCACTTGGTATTCTTGATGGATTTTTTTTTCAATTTTGAATGATTATTATTCTTTCTTCTTCCTTGGCATGAAACTTTATCGTGCTCACTGTAGGAGCCTCACAGAATCTAATACCCAAACTCTCTGTACATCCCTATGCTGACATCTAAACAAGAGTGTGGGCTTTGAGATCTTAGGGCAAAGTGAGTGTTATTCCTTTCTCTATCAACAAAGGTGATGTAGTTTGCACGGTGCCTGCTAGCTCTCTCATGATGATGATCTTAGATAAGAAGTGTGCTTCTGGATATGGAATGACAGATGCATTTGAGGAGTCTAAATGATCAATGGTTATTCTTAGCTAAAATGAACAGGTTTGGTGGAGGGAGAGAGGCACTGGCCAGTGTTTGAATTTCATCCTAAGAAATCATAAAGACTTTGTAGCCTTGCCTGCTTCTCTCTAATCCTCCCTCACCCCCAGCAAAGAACCCCTCAAGTTCTTCTCACCCACCACAAACAAAGAAATCCTCATACAGCACCATGACAAATTTCTCTGGGAAGGCTAACCAAACAGTGGCAAAGGCTTTCATGTTATAGGACTGTAAAGATTTCAGAGAAGAAACTGGATCCAAAAGAGAGTGGGTTACTAGTGCAATGTTTTGAATTTTAATCAACCCTTTCATTTCTTAACCTGCAAACACCAAGTCCATTGTTGAGGCCAAGGAGTGGTGGGCTGTGCACATTTGTTTTGCAGGGTGAGGCACAAAAAAACATATGCAAAAAATATTTCAATACATACAAATGTACCCCCACAGGAAAATCGCTACTATTTTGGGTCATGCCAACCTAGCTATTTTTCTTTACCGACCTGGGGTTAACTACACACAGAGGGACAATGGTCACTATCAGCAGCTTAACTGGGCCTTTCAGTCGACAGGGGCTGGCTTCCAGGGTTGGTTGAGAAGACAAAAGGCTGCATGACAAAAGCTTCTCTCTCCCCTTTCCCTAAGGCTTTGATGCTGCCTTTCAGTGACTCTCCACAGTGACAGCCTCCTCACTCGGGAGGGGTCTGAGAACCCACCCGTGCGTTTGGATTCCATGAAACTTTTCGCCTTGGTTTCCCTGGCATCTATTTTGCATTCAGGGTTGTTATCAGTGACTCCATCATATCCGTGTCCTGCCACTAGATACAGAAGCGCTTTGTCTGGCCTCTCTTCAGGCTGGAGGGGATTTTCCTAGGGGTTCCTTCTTGTTCTCAAACATGAAAATGTGTGAAGCATAAAACTCCAGCTGTGAATACTTACTTCCCTGCAGTGTTAAAAAGTTCAATATACAAAACACCTGGTTTCAAGTAAAATGTACATCAAGATATACGGCAAAGAGACAGATTTAATATACCCCATAGGGCCCTTAGGCGATTTTTAAATTAAAGACACAATGCAGTTTTTTTTAAGCCTAGGTTTTACTATTTTACAAATAATGAACCAATAAACATCATGCAGTTGAAGGGAAAGTTGTAAGAAAGAGTGAAAGGGGTCACTAACATGCAAATGAAAATTGGCCTCAGACATTATTTAGACACATTGTAAATGTGTTTATTCCTCTTCAGTAAAATTCTTTTCCTAGTGATAAATGTTGCCTCAAACTCCAATGGTTTAAGTCCTGTGGGAAACAGCAACTCTTAACTTCAGTGACCTTCTAAATGTTCCTGCTGAACCTAATTTATTTAATATAAGATAAAAGTATTAAATGGCCATTAGAATGTCTTTCTTTCCTTGTATGAGCTCTAAAATTGAATAATTAACTTTTTTAAAGGTAGCAGATAATGATATTTATACAGCACTTTTTATACTGCAAAAATTAAAATTAGCATGTTTTTACATTTTTCAAAGAAGCATGGAATAATATTGGGAGAGGCAACATACAAAGAAAGATTTTTTTTATATGGCAATCTATGAGTAATAACAGAAGAAAGTACCTTCAATATTTTCTTCTTTTTTTCTTAGTTTCACATTGCAAGAAATACAAAAGTATTTCTTGTATGTCTAAATTCAGCAGTAAGGATGGCAGGTGGATATCGTAGAAAAGGACATCTCAAAGATGATCTTTCTCAGGGTATACCAGAAGTTCTAGGAAAAAGCCTTTGGCTTCCATCCCTCTCCCTCCCTCCTAACCCATTAGATTCATGCAACTTCATTTTAGTATTTGCAAGCACAGTAACCTCCCACCTTCGTCCTCATTCTCAAAGCAGTTGCAATCATCCCCATGGTCAGATTTTGAGACTCTTGTGTCTCTCCATGTCACTAATATAGAATCCTCAAATTCTCCTGAGAACCTGCCATATCCCAGAGTGATGGCTCACAGGGGCATTCTCGGTCCATATTAATTGAAACCCTGAGGAATGACCAGGCATGCATGTTCTCGGTCCCTCGTAATGGAAACCCTGAGGAAAGACCAGACATGCACATTCTTGGCACCTGCCAGACTTGGTGTCAGCATGTTAGGATCTCTAGCAAATTTCAAGCAAGTCCCTGACTGAAGTCAATGCCCTCTTCATTGTATCTCCGGTTCTAAGCTATGCTATCTGCCGTGTCTTTCAGTTTTCCTCAGAACCCTATACCTGCCTCTGACCACCTATCAGAATCTCCTTAAAAATAGGATCAATGAGAAAAATAGCCAGAAATAGCAGTGAACAACAATAAGGTTCATTGTTGATACCAATCTAAGTTAAGAGGGGACTCTACCTTGCTTTCTGGTAGCATCAAAACTTTGTGGGAAATATAATACAAAGTTATAATCTTAGGTATGTCTTAGCAAAATCTCAAAAGACAGAAACTTCTTTTTGAATTCTCTAATATCTGTAGTCAGGGAAGGACAGCCAATATGGAAGTGTGGGGAATAACTTCATAGAAATAGCTTCAGGCTTTAATTAGGTTGTGACCACAAGGGCGTCCTCAAAGGCACACATACAAAGAGGGTGAGATTGGGGCTTCTAGATCTCCGCAAACTGAGTGACAGTAGACTGTACTGACATCCCATGCATCATATGTCACCTCTAAAAATATGTTGAAAAGGATATTAGGGTAATTGTGTTGCCTAGGAAGATGGGGGGGAATTTACCAAGGTCCTGCATATCACTTTCCAAGGGCTAATCAGATTTAGGTAAGTAAATTAACTGAATGTTTTAACTGAATGATCAACGCTAGAAAACAGATATGTTACATATCGTTTGACTCGTACAGAAGTTAAGCCTCAATTAGAACATCAGCCTGTCACTAGTGACCTAAATGTGAACAGATGTGAACAGTGTACAACCACCTCCAACTTCGACCCCCAAACACAGAAATGAGAAGAAGGGACAATCAAATGTCACTGACCATCTAGGACTGGATTTCACCTATAATTTGGCTGATACACAATTAATAAAAACTCAGAGACATATTATGGAGTTCAACCTGAAGACCAGGAAAACAAAGCAGCCAGTCACTGGCTTTTACCTCGACATCAGTCTGAAAATGGCGAACCCGCCTCCAGGAATCTCAGAATGAGACTGAGACTGAGAGCTGTCTCTTCCTGTTTTAAAATTCTCTCTAGTGCTGAGATGTAATGGCGTGTACTACTACTACCATCTGGCTTCTACAGCAAGCTAGTGTGGCTACTGGGATTAAAGGTGTGTGTCATTATGGTTATTAAGACAAAAGATGTGTGTTCCAACTGCCTGGTCTGTAAGACTGACCAGTGAGACTGTTTTACTCTCTGATCTTCAGCAAAGTTTATTTATTTAAATATAAATGAAATACTACTACATTTGATTTTCTGCTATTAGTAAATTGAAGAAACACTTTAAGAAAAGGGAAAAAAGTAAATATGGTCAGTTTTTATTTATTTATGTTAAATAGTCTGTGAGTTTATTATTATTATCTATCATTTATGTATCTATCTGTAATTTGTCTTCTCTCAGATGTTTCACCTAAATTTATTGCATTTTCTGCACTGCCTAGATCAGAACTGACCTCAGATAGAGCATTTTCATATGTGCTTACAAGTGGCTGTCCAAATCCTTAAGTGAATGTGGTCAAGACTAATTAGATATCAGGGGGTTAATAGATATTGGAGAGATCATTAAGTTAGGAAGTGGATGCAGTTGGGGTACTAGAGAGGATAGAAGGCAGGACATGCAGATACACATGAATACACTGAACAAATTTTTGAAAATTTCCAAGAATAACGAAAAGTATTTTAAAATCATCAGATAAGTTCAAGAAAGCACCTTTTATTTAATGTACCAAGAATTTTTGGTTTAGTGGCATGTACAAGTAAATTATATCAGTAGTATTCTATAATTATTAACATAATCAGAAGTCTACCAATCTATGAAATTTCTGTTGACTTGAAGCCAGGTAACTTAGTTAAGTCATAATAATATAAGAGATTCAGAGATTTAATTGGTTTCAAACTTTTAATGTGAACAAAACTATATTCATGGGCTGTTACATCTAGCATTCTGGGATGCTAGCATTTAACAAATAAAAAGTCATTAATTTGTAAGCTTAATAAAATCCTGTTGCTAAATAGTAATGGCAATTTAGGATGGGATGACCCCACTAAAACCTTATGCTCCCTTTTCAACTTTTGAAAGACTTGATTTTTCTTATATTTAGCCTTTATGTTTCCTTTCAAATTTCCCAATCTTCTAGACATGTGCTGAATGAGTAAAGGGGGACAAAAGAACACATTTTTGAACTTCCCAAACTTTATTTTAGTTTAATAATAATAATATTCCTTTCCATTTCTACAAACTACATACAGTTTGTAAAACATAGAATATTCGGTTTTTGGTTTTGGCTTTTTTTTTTTCCAAAACAGGGTTTCTCTGTAGCTTTGGAGCCTGTCCTGAAACTAGCTCTTGTAGACCAGGCTGGCCTCGAACCCACAGAGATCCTTCTGTCTCTGCCTCCTGAGTGCTGGGATTAAAGGTGTATCCCACCACCATCTGGCTTCATAGACTGTTCTTAATACATCAAATGAGACTTTTATTTATTTATAAGATATAATCACAATATGAAAATATCATGACATTTAAACAATGAGACCTTTGGTTGTACATCTAGTGGAGTGCAAACTTGTAGAGCCACTATGGAAATCAATGTGATGGGTCTTCAGAAAACTGGAAAATGATCCATCTCAAGACCTAGCTGTACTCTTTTTAGTACCCAAAAGATGACCAATCATACTACAAGAACACTTGCTCAATTATGTTCATTGTGGTTTTATTATAAAAGCCAGAAATTGAAAGCAATATGGATGTCCCTCAACAGAAAAATGGATAAAGAAAATGTGGTACATATACACAATGGAGTATGTATTACTCAGCTGTTTAAAAAAAAAAAACTGGCATCTTGAAATTTGCAGGAAAATGGGAGGAACTAGGAAAAATGAATCCCAAGTGAGGCAACCCATAGTCAGAAAAACAAATATGATGTATTGACTTATAATTGAATGTTAGCTGTTAAGTAACTGACAACCATGCTATAATCTGAAGACACAGAGAGGTTAGGATATTGAAGGACTCTAGGGAGGACATAAGAATATCTCTTAGAGGGTAAATTAGAATAGCCTTGGAGCCATTGGGGTCAGGAGGGGCAGATGAGGTGAGAGGGATCAGGTGTGTAGAAAGAGAGAATGCTTGGATAACCAAGAACCAGAGAATACATAGCCCAGAGACCGAGGGTAAACCCAAACCCTACAGCTATAAAAAGTAAAAAAAAAAAAAAAAAAAAAAGATTCTTTTAAAAATTTTATTATTTTTAACTTATTTATTTATTTATTTAATCTCTTTTTTGGCTTTTCGAGACAGGGTTTCTCTGTGTGATTTTGGTACCTGTACTGGAACTAGTTCTTTTAGACCAAGCTGGTCTTGAACTCACAGATATCTGTCTGCCTCTGCCTCCCGACTGTTGTGATTAAAGACATATGCCACCGTCCCGCTCTTATTTTTTTATTTTTTATTGTTTTTATTGAGCTATATATTTTCCTCCACTCCTTTCTCTCCCTCCTGCCTCTCTTCTATCCTCTTCCCTGTTCCCCACACTCCCATTTTACTTAGGAAATGTTGTCTTTTCCCATGTAGATTAGATTTATGTATGTCCTCCGTAGGGTCCACTTTGTTCTCTAGTTTCTCTGGGGTTGTGAATTGTTTTTTCTTTTTCTTTGCTTAATGTGTAAAAGCCACTCATAAGTGAGTACATATATTTTCCTTTCTAGGTCTGGGTTATTTCACTCAATATGTTATTTTCTAGATCCATCCATTTGCCTACAAATTTCAAGACACCATTACTTTTCTTTTCCACTGTATAGTACTCAATGTTCAAATGTACCACATTTTCTTTATCCATCCTTCGGTAGAGGGGTATTAACAAAGGATATGGTCAACAAGACAAAATGGCAGCCTACAAAATGGGAAAGTCCTTCACAAACCCCACATCAGACAGAGGACTGCTCTCCAAAATATATAAATAACTCAAGAAACTGGCCATCAAAAGAATAAAATATCCAATTAAAAACTAGCGGACAGACCTAAACAGAGCACTCTCAACAGATGAATCTAAACTGGCTGAAAGACACTTAAGGAAATGTTCCACATCCTTAGCCATCAGAGAAATTCAAATCAAACCATCTCTGAGATTACATCTTACACATGTTAGAATGGCCAAGATCAAAAACACTGATGACAGCTTATGCTGGAGAGGATGTGGGGTAAAGGGAATGCTCCTCCATTGCTGGTGGGAGTGCAAAATGTTAACAGCCCCTTTGGAAATTAGTATGGGAATTTCTCAGAAAATTAAGAAATAGCCTACCTCAAGATCCAGCAATATCACTTTTGGGTATGAACCCAAAGGATGCTCAATCATACAACAGGGTCATGTGCTCAACTATGTCCAATAAAATGATTCTTAATGATATTCTTCTGTACTCATAGATTAGCACCGTATCCAGTCATCCTTAGAGAGGCTTTCTCCAGCAGCAGTAGGGAACAGATGCTGAGACCCACAGCCAGACATTACATAGAAAGAGAGTGTAAACTAGAAATCTCCATTGAATCCCTCTCCTCAGAGCTCAAGGAATCCAGTGGAAGTGGAGATGGAAAGATTGTAGAGGACATCAGGAGGACAAGGCCCTGTGAATCACCTAAGCAAGGGCATATGAGCTCTCAGAGACTGAAGCATCAATCACAAGGTCTCCATGGATCTACACCAGGCCCTCTGCATATATAGTATATCTATTCATTTAATATTTTATGAAACTCCTGAGTGGGTCTCTAGCTCTGTTGACTACTCTTGGCACTCTTTTCCTTTTCTTGGGTATCCATGTATAAATTCAATATAAAAAAGTTTGCTTCGGCTTATTATATTTTGTTGTGTCATGTTTGGTTGTCATCTCTTAGAAGCCTGTTCTTTTTCAATGAGAGATGGAACAGAGGTAGCTCTAGAGGAGAGAGTCACCGGGGAAGGACTGAGAACAGGAGATGGAAATTATAATCAGGATATAGTGTTTGAGAAGAGAATCTATTTTCAATAATAAAAAACAACAAATAAACAAACTAAAAGAAAGCAAAATAAAACAAAAGGGATGTGAAATTTCAGAGGCCTAGGGATCAAGCCGAGGAAAGTCCTAAAAGACTGGACAATATCATGAGGATGATGGTGTTGGTTGTTTCTGTGATTTCACCCTTACCTCCCTAGACTCTTGATTCCTATAATAGGGTGTTGCAAAGAGATTCATAAAATACTCTGTGTGCATTCTCTAGTTGAGCAGGATGCCTTTAAACAATGCTCTCCTGGTCATCTTTCTCTAGTGGTGTAGAGGCTGTGCTTTGGTTAATACTTTTTGCAGCTAAATCTAGAGAAGCTGCATTCCTTAACAGTTTGATTTGATCCGGGAAAGTTTACAAAATTGATATCTAAGCATAATGCCTTTTAGAATTGGCGCCTCACACTGGCAGCCCATTCCCAAGCACGGCAGGACCTTGATGCATCCACGAGCTGGTGGAAGCACAAATTGGATTACTCTGCAGTTGTCACTTAGACTCACAGTGAGAACAGTTTGATAAATACCAGCCTGCTATTGGCTGCTTAATTGTTCTGTTTCTCCCATGAACTAACATATACAATTAATTCAACATGATGTTAAGGACATACAAATATTTGACAAGTCCTGATTGAAATCCATTGTCAAACGGCAATACCATTTCAAAATAACAGTGACGGTTTACACTGTCATGTAAATTGATCATGGAAGACTCAATTTGACTTAAAAATGGTTTCAATTAGGACATGGCAGGGGTTTTAAAATGACATTATATTTATTTTATGACATTAAAATTATTATTCAGGCCAATCAGTCACAAGTTTGAAACCTTGCAGTTCACTAATGATCTCTGTAAGCATTCAGTTAGAGGCAACTTCAGGAAGGCCTGCTCTGCTACAGCAAGCCCAGGATCCACCTTCAGCACAGCAATGCAGCATGGGTAAAGAATGATTGACAAACATGTTGGTTGCAACAACAGTCGCAGGACATCCCCTCAAGGGTTCAAATGTCTCTGAAGAACCATGCCCAACCTCACCAAATAAACAAGACTATGTGTCCCAGTCACCAGGCATGGGTCACTGCCTTTCAAGTATATCATCTTAGGACACAATTTCTTCAGAGTCAGTACAGCTCCCAGTGACTGGGACATCTCCTCTATAACTGGAGGTTCATCTCCCACCTGCCAGTTCCTCAATAACGAATCTGAGGCTTAATATTCATTAAAAAACTGTTTGGCCTATTAGCTTAGGCTTATTTTTAACTAGCTCTTCCAATTAAAGTAACCCATTTCTATTATTCTACACATTACCTCATGGCTCATGACTTGGTACCTCACATCTTGCTTCTCTGGTGGTTACTGGCATTTCCCAGCTTCCACCTTCTTTTTCCCTTATCTTTTCTTGGATTTCCTGCTTGGCTCTATTTTGCCTGGTTATTGGCCAAATCAGCTTTTTTTTGATCAATGGTAATAAAATATATTCACAGCGTACAGAAGGGCATGCCACTTCACTTTTTAAAAGCTTTTTTTGGGGGCGGTGGTGGCGCAAGCCTTTAATCCCAGCACTTGGGAGGCAGAGGCAGGCGGATCTTTGTGAGTTCGAGACCAGCCTGGTCTACAAGAGCTAGTTCCAGGACAGGCTCCAAAACCACAGAGAAACCCTGTCTCAAAAAAACCAAAAAAAATAAAAATAAAAAAAAAAAGCTTTTTTTGTGTTTTATGTGGAAATTTTTGACCCACACTGGGATGCCATTCCTTCCCAGAAGAAAAGATCTGCAGTTTGTGAGAGGAAAGTTTGCTGTCAAAGGGGTATACTGACAGCAATCAACAGCACTTCAGCTATGCTGTATCCCATAATTCATTAAGTCTATTTGTCTGGGTCCAGCCTCAACATGATTCACATGTTCCAAGGTAGTAAAATGATGATTAGAATTACTAAGCAAAAGGAAGAGAGATATGAGAAAAATAAAAGACAGACATAAACACAGAAAAGCACCACGTGGAAGTTCAGTAAATACTGAAATTTCCCGCATTTATTTTCTATATGCTTGTATACCTTATTCCAAAAGAGGAGGAAACCGACTTCATTTCCATGATATAAGGAATAAGCAGAGCATCATCAGCCAAGCACTCTGTTGTTTGGACAGACACGCAATGACCACACCCTTAGACCAAGTTTCCTGCAGGCAGCCACTCCATGAACCTCTTGCCAACCTCCCTTGAAGGAGCAGGAATAGACTTAAATTCTCCCACCTTTGGTCAAGGTGGAGTAGATCCACCTCTATACTCAAAATACTAATTAACCACACCCTAGGTGAAGATCTCTTGTTGTAGCCGCACCTGTTGTCAACAACTTAGAGAGAGCAAGAATAAGCTCGAACTCTCTAACCTTTAGTCAAGGTAAACCGGATTCACATCTGTGGGCCATGACACCTACTCAGTGAATACAATGATTCCAGATCAAGGGTGAAGTTCAATTCCCATAGTGTGAAGAACCAGAGTTCAAGCATGAACATTTTAATACCCATTCCAATGTTGGAGCTTTCTCGCTCTTTGTTTAAATAAGTCAGACTTCTTTATGGCTCATACAAATCTTTTTTTTTTTTTTACTTACAATTCTAAGTTCCAGCTCATTAGTAAATCACAGGCCTCATGTCCAGATATTCATTCATTTCTGATGGGATACCAATAGCACAAATCAAGAGGTCATGCTCCATGGAGCTAGAGTCTGTAGTTCAGGCTACATTACTCCATAAACCTTTCAAACATGTCCCTTGTGCTGAACCCTGGTGTGGGCAACACCTTTCATCTGTGCTTGGTCAACCATGTGACATATGCAATATGGTAAGTGCCTGGAGACCCACTTCTCAGGAAGCCTTCTTTATTTTCCTTCTTTTCTATTGCTAAAGAGGAAGGGCATACATCTACTGGTCTTTGACAGAGAAACTCTGGAGCATACTGTCTTTAAGAAACCGTAGCCTGTTTATAGCTTAGCCACAGAAGTTTCAATTCTAAGACTTGCTGGCACTCAGAGTTCCAAGGTGAGATGAGATTCAGTTTGGGGAATAAGTCTGAAATTAACATGGCACCACTCTCTGGATTGCTTGCAGAGTTTGAATCAATTGTCATTGATATTTTGGTTTTAATTTTGCTTTCCAACAAATGTATATGTGTTTACTTTGTAATGATGATTATATATATATATATATATATATATATATATATATATATATATATATATATGACAACAACAAGTTGCACTGGGCATCACAATATGCAACGTGTCCTTGTTTCTACGTCGATGATCACAGACTAACTCTCCAACAGAGCTTTGATTAACTTCAGATTTTTCACAAATTTAATCGACATTGGTCCGATCTGTTTTGCTGGGTATAAGACAAGTCCACACCAAAAGTGAAAAGGGCAATCAGATATGAAAACTTCTTGGATTCACTTTCTGTCCACACTATTCTCCAGTACAAAGGGTGCGCACTCCACAGCTCTATTGAGTAAAGAATATGCAAAGAATTTTCCTTAACTCTTAATAGTTCCTCTTATATGACTCAAGCCTGTGAGAAAGCACGGCTGTGTCAATATTGAGAAACATGTAATAGAGGTAGATACTATGTAAGGTTGTGCTCCTATTCTTAGCTGACAGATTAGCTAGGATATGCAGATGAAACCATGACTTACACACTCTTTCCAGGTGTCTCTGTTTATTACATCTGCTTTTGTCCCTTCTGTTCACCGATGAAAGATGATAGCAACATCCCCAGTGTTGCCTGTTTCTACATGTGGACCTTAATAAATGATTCATGACAAATTGTGCTTTCTAGGTCAAGGACACATGTTGATGTCTCTATCATTAGAAACTGACAGAGATGTCACTTTGACACCCAGGTCAGAGGTTTAACCCCATGTGCTTAATAGAATCTTTGAACAAAATGTACATTCTTCTATAAATGGCCATAAGGCTGTCTATGGTAGCTACCTCTAAGAACTCACTATTTATGGAGATGTTTCCCTGGGCGTTATTTGGCTATGTTAGCCTCATTGAGGGACAATAAGGGTGATTCATGCAGTGAAAAATCATTAGTAATTGGCAATTAAAGGATACAGAGACAAGTGTTCTTTCTCCTTCTTAATTTTCTTTTGTGAATATGGTAACTGGGCAGCCCTTATAGTGGAAGACCAGTAAATTATGACAAATTACTTTAAGTAGATAAAGAATGAATGAGGTATGTCATTTTAAGTCTACCTTCCTTTGTTCACATTGGATCATGTGTTTTTCTAAGTATTTATATATCTTAATACAGCAAATATGTTAAATGCAAATGTGTAATTAATTTTATAGTGTTGTAGGCATTCAATATTGAACTTTTAATTCATCATCTGTATCATGCAAACACATACACACCAATACACACACATACACACAAATAAACACACACACACACAATTTGCCCAGACAACTAACGGAACGTGTTACGGTGGGGTTAATTATATTCTTGTTGTTCACAACTCATCTTTTACAGCACTCTTTTGCATTTATGTCTAATTAAACATTTGCATCTTTCATGTCTATATCTTATATATCACACCAGGGGACCTCCTATAACCTCCACTTAATTTTCTAGTATTTCCACACTCAAGATCATATAATTTTTATTCTTAACCTCTTGTGCTCTATTTTCAACTGGTGACTATAATGGTTTGTTTTCTGTTTTTGTTTTTTGAGACAGAGTTTCCTATGTAGTCCTGGCTGTCATGAAACTCACTCTGTAGACCAGGCTGGCCTCAACCTCATTGAGATCCACCTTCCTGTGCCTCCAAAATTCTGGGATTATAGGTGTGTGGCACCCCTGCCAGACTCAATTGATGGCTCTTATTTATTTATGCCTGACACATCATGCCACTTTTCCCAAGTTCTTTCCAGCTACCCTTTATCTTCACTGGACCTGTTCACTCTGGGGTTTAACCCCCCCCCCACTTTTTAAAATTCGTCTTCTATCCCTTTTGACTTCAAACTTTCCATTTTTTTCTGCAAATCCTTCTCATGAATTTCCTCATCCTACGGTATCTTCTGCTCTTTGTTATCCTCCCCAAATCTCTTGGCCTCTTAAAACTCCTGCCTAGAGTAAGGACATTTATAACTGTAAAGGCATTGAAGGTCAAAGATGTTCCTCTCAATAATTGTTTTCCATTCCTTCCTTTTCTTCAGACCAAGTTTTAGTACATGATCTTTGTATTCCAGGATTATTGTGTTTTTATCATTAATATTTATTTCAGCATTCCTCCTACAGTAACCATTGCCAAAAATAATTGACAGAATTTATTTTTAAACAAATAAAGTAATAGCCAAATAATTGTGGTATCTAAATATCAATTAATAAAATCATTAATGCTCTCAAATGGCAGGCAACTCTATGATAAAAACTAAGTAGAAATGTCACTCAATGATAACCACAGATTCACCCAACTAGATCTTAGAATTAGGTGATTTAGCAAACATGTCTTTCTTTGAAGCTTAATGTAATATTGTTGTAGGTGGAAATTGGCTATTAAATTCTCTTTAATCAAGTTAACTTTATTATAGGAAATGTCATTTTAAAAAAGTACTTGGTCCAAGTGGTTAAGATTTTATACTATCCATATGGAAATCTTGAGTTTGCTAAGTAGATCCTGTTTATATGACTCTACACAACTTCCCTTTTTCTCTTTGTTCCTGAATTTTCTATTTGGTAAGATGCTGATGAAGAAGATAAAGTATCCATTTGTTTGATGTGGTCAGACACATTAGTTTAGGAAGGCACTCTGTTTTAGAGCCAGCACATAGTAGGTGTTAAGGCATTGAAATAGCTTGGGCTCTCTAGTTTAACTATCATATTGCTCTTAGAAAGCACTTGATCTAATAATTTGTAGTTTTCACAAATACACACACACACACCTTGAAGCTTAAGAGATTCTACAAGCATAAATAAAACAACTTTTAAATACAGTTCTAGAAATATTTAGGATTCTATTTTTTGCACATTTAAATGTTTGTGGAGTTGATTGAGACAAGCTATCCTATGTGAAACTGTGTCCATAGTAATAACATAACTGAGATCTGCTGCTATGGTTACAAGATTTAAACTGTGCCTTCATTTTTCTCTATATTTGGCAGATGACTTAGACCTGAGCCTCTGAGTACTTATCTATACGAACTCTGTTGATCAATACTTATACTTGAATGTAAAATTGAACAGTTCAGAGTTGGCAGCTAATAAGTACTAGCCAGTATTATTGTTTTCAATACAACAATTTGCTTTATTCTTCTGACATAATTTTTAAAATTGGGCTTCTTTGAAAACAAAATTTTAGCTAGGTTCGAAAATCATTGTGCATTGATATTCAATAAATCACTGGTATTCAAATAGGAAAAGAAAAAGGGCTGCACCTTAGGTGTTAAAATCACTCTCTCATTTGCCTATAATCAACACATCAGCTTTCAAGGCAGTGTGCAGATTGTGCTGGTCACTGCTTACTTAAATTGTGCAACCCTTTATTTTGAAATATATGTAGGTAGGAGGAATTCCAAACACTGATCTCACTCTGAGATTAAATTAGAAACAAAAAATTAAATTTAATTTCAATAAACATGTGTTCAAACAGAAAAGTGAGAATGATGTACTTTACCTTATTTTAGTATTTGCAGTTGCAAAACATATACATGTTTAATTTGTCTTTTTCTCTTTAAAAGTGTTATTAACTTTATATTATTATAGGTACTTACTGGATTCAATTAACTCATGAGAAATGTTAGCTATCTCTTGTTCTATAGGTTCATGTGCATGTGCTTCTGAAGAAAATAGAACTCCACGAGGAGTGCTTGTAGCAGAGCAAACTATTTATAAAACAATCAAGGAAACAGGAAAAGACTGAATACCTCTGCTCTCCAAATAAATGCTAGCAGTTTAATGATGTGAAGATCTTCCATTGGTCCCATTACATCACATAGCAATGGTATTACCTTAAGACTAATCTGTTGGGGTTGAGGCATTTAGGGAGTGCTTGTTCAGTCACAGAACAAAGAAAAATATTTTGGGTCATTTATGCTATATTATAGCAACAGAATAGATGTCTTTTCAAGAGAGTGAGCTACACAGACTAGAGATATAGTTCATCAGTCAAGAGCATTGCAGTGCCCACTTGCCAGCTCACAACTATTTGTATCTCCTGTTCTAGGGAAACTGATATACTCTTCAGGCCTTTTTAGGCATACAAGTGTGTGTGTATGCGCACAAACACACACAGTGAACACAAACACATGTAGGCAAAATCTCAAACACACAAAATAAAAACTAAAATCTTTTTAAAAATAGAGTTAGCAGCAAAATAACAGTATATAATGCCTTGCAAAATGAAAAGGGATCACTGCAGGCTAACACTGAAGATCTAATTCACATTGTAAAACCCAATCCTCTCGAGGAATTCTACAAATCTATTCATTTGCATGAAATTAATTGCAATATATCTTTTTATCTGAGATAATTCTGGTATTAAATAAATATAATCCAAAAAAGCACATTGGGGTGTTTAATAGTTGAATTTTTCTAATATCGTAGGATGACTTGTAATTTGATTTTTATATTATTTTAATATTTTAAAAATAACACCTTCAGTGAACTCTTTCTGGATTAAGATGCAAACATTGGTATTTATATTTGAACAATGAGTTAATCATATCTAAATTGGAAACCTCCCCGAGACCGCGCTAGGCTGCAAATGTCATCTACCAAAAAGAAGACCTCAACATGGTCATCTACATAGCTCCTTGTCAGGCAACTATATTCCACTTTATTATGCTTCATTAAATATTGGGAAACAAAGCATTTGAACTTCTCAAATATACTGCATCCGGTTTTTACTTCCTGATCCTGTAATGCCTTTCATCAATGTTTCTCTAAATATGTTTCTTTCAGTTTTCTTCAGTATGTGCAGACTGAAGGCCAAGGCCACTTTCATTGACTGTGCATATACACTAGAATAGGAAAAACCCTGAATGTATACCCAGCGTTCTCTCTTACTCAAATCAAGAGCATAACAGTGGCATGCAATGGACAGTCATTATTTTGTGCAAAAGTAGCACAAAGTCTATTTCCCCATGGCTTTTATAGCCATTAGAGTCAAAGCAAACGAAAGCCATTGCCATCTTATTTCTAGTACAATTACTGCACTTTGATAAAATACACTCAGGGTTCTTTCCCAGTAATGTAGCCTCACACTAATCAAAAGCAATTCTGGACAGAAAACATTCTTCTTATGAATATAGAAATTTGCTTTATTATGTTTGAGTCAGAATATGATGGAGGCACTCAGCAGACTTAGAGGCCAAACTTGAAAGCATTTGCTGACCATGAAAGAAATCTTTAATTAGAAAATAAGGTTCATTTAGGTAACTTTAAATGTGAAATAAATGAAAATGGCCTGCAAGCAAGTACATCATGGTCTTACCTTTATAAACAAAGTAATTTTTTTCCTGGAATCCTGATCAATGGAGATGGAAATGACTACATTTTTGCGTATTTTCCAATTGCTGAAGAGTTATTACTTTCATAATATTTGGGAGGGCTAATCTCAGCTCTCAACTTGACACACTTGGGAAAAGGAAAGCTAGATGAAGCATTAACTACATCAGATAGTCTGTAGGCATTTATGTGGGGGCATTTTCTTGATTGCTAATTGCTGTAGGAGGGGCCAATCACTGTGGTATCAGCTCTGAGCCAATTAATAAGAACGGTACTTGTAATGGGCCTTGGCGCAATCAAGTAAATAGCAATCCTCCATAGTCTCTACTTTACTTGAGCCTCTAGTTACTGCCTTGAGCTCTTGTTGTGCTTTTGCTGTCAATGATCAATGAATGTAACATCAGAGATGAAAAAACAAATGAACAAACAAACAAACAAAAAAACCTTTGATATCACCCCACATCCGTATGGGCACTATGGGCTCATAGAAAGTAGCAGCAGAAAACATGGTGCCTGCAAGAGTCTGCAACAGTTCCTTGCATATAGGTTGTGGCTGTTAGCTTGGTGCTTTTGTGGGACTCCTAACAATGGGAACAGGTGTATCTCTGACTCTTTCTCCTGCCCTTGAGACTCATTTCCTCTTTCTAGGTTGCCTTGTCCAGCATTAGTATGAGGTCTTTTGCCTTGTCTTATTGTACACTGTTGTGTCCATTTTGGCTTCATCTCTTATAGGCCTGATCTCTGAAGAAGAAACGGGAGTGGAGGGTGAATCAGGTAGAAAGAGGAGGTACAGGAGATCTTGGAAGAATAGAAGGCAGAGAAACTGTGGTTGAGATGTATTTTATGAGAGAATAATCTATTTTCAATAAAAAAATAAAAAAATTTCAAAATTAGAAAAACATTAATCTAATAAAGGAAATAAATCCTTTTATCCCCAAATTGCTTTTATTTTCATAATAAAACAGGAGGTTTTATTATCATAGCAGGAAAGGTAACTAGAATTTAATTTGCAACTGTCTACAAATCATTTTGTTTTATACTTATATATGAAATTTTAATCAACGCAAAATGGAAGAAATGCCAAAAAGCTTTTTAAGGTAGATGTTAAAGGAATGTAGTAACATATCTATAGGGAATAATTTTGGGGCATTTTGTTATTTTATTTTGCTCATCTGAACTCAAGTGTCATAACTGTTTTCATTAAATGGAAGGTTTTCTTTCTTCTTTATTTTCGCTGTGAGTTATTTATATCTTGAAGAAAATCAATTCTATGCTAATTTTCAAAATGTGAAAAATATTATTGTTCTTTTACATCATATACAAATTCTTAATGATTTACACTTCATTAAATCTGCCAATATAATTTTAAATTATTAACTCAAACTTTTCTTATTGTAATCATGATTGCTACATTGATAACTTAGATCACCTGACTACTAAGATCATTCTTTTGATGGCAAAAGCACTAATAATATTACTGATTTACCTAATGTCACCTTGCCAATGCATTAGGTATGGTTGGTATTGAAACCTAAGCAGCATGGCACCCAAGCCTCAACAATAATTCTTTATTAACAGTGGATTTTTCTGAGACCTATTTTGTTGTTTTCATCTTCACAACAACAGGAGGAGAAATGTGAAGTCATTTTTGTGCAAGTGTTGTACTAATATTATGACCCAAAAAATACAAAACAAGGTACAGACCAGAGTGAGAAAGACTGCCACTGAATGAAACCCTGTTGTGGGTTTGTGTATCTATGTATCTAATACATGAAAAGTGCTACTACATTGTGGCTATAATAACAAAAGTATTAGATATGAGAGGTTCAAATAACACACCTTTATGGTTATTAATCTGAAAGCCCAAGATCAAGGAACAGTCAGATTGGGTGTTGTCAAAGGCCCCCTTTTTTTTGCTTATGGGAGAGGGAAAGTGGGGAACAGAGTTCTGGGTTCTCTATAAAAGTATACTGACCATGCCCACAGGGCTGTAGCTTGATCTGATTGCCTGAAGTCTCATATACAACCTTGCGTAAGGAACCTGCGGGCTCATAGTAGTGCACATTATATCTTAAAGACTAAGTGTTGAAGAGAGGCTGTTTCTATGGAGTACATATATGGTATATTTTGGTAATTATAATATTTGTCCCAATGCTCCCTAAAAAACAAACATTATTTTTACAAATCAAACATAGAGTGAATTGATAACATTTCCTAATCAAAACCATGAAGAACAGATACATACATATCTTGTGTATATACAGAACCTCTGCTCTTTTGGTGCAGGAATGTGTCCATGAAAGGATAGAAGGAAAGACGTCATGAATCTTTCATTTCAAAGTCACTGGAAATTCAGACAGATTTTGATCTTTCTTGATAGTCAAAATATCTTTTCCTAATTTGCTCCATGGGTTAATATTTATAAAATTTTATTTTTATTTATTTTTCCTAGTATAAAAAAAACATTCAAAGGCAGAAAGAAAATAAGACAGATATGAAGGAAAATAATCCATAATGATAACAAGATGAATATCATTGTCTGAGAAGGAAGTAAAATGAGAACTATAAAAAGAAATCACATAAAGTTATTTTACTTTATTTGCATATAAAATAATCCCAAAGTCTTTATCAACTTCTACTTATAAAAGACAACACATGACTTATAACTGAAGAATATGTATAAATGTCAACAAATGAAATTTGAGATAAATTAATAAGAAATTAAATATTGGAAATGCATTGTATTTTATGGAACATAATTGAAGACTTGCATGTTTTCTTTCAATTCACCACATAGCCCTATTAATATATTAAACTTACAAGTCACATAGAAAAATCAGTGCTCCTTCCTGTTGTTCAAAGAGGAAGAGAAGAACCCAACAGTATGCAAATGGATTCGTTATGAATCAGAAGTTACTAAGGGTCAGATATCTGGGAAGTGTTATAGGGAACTGTTACTGGGTTTAGATTCACAGTAATTGAAAAATGAAATACTTGAATGTGGATATGGGCCAGTCTAGAAAAGAGCATAAGTAGACCAGGGAAAGGATCTCTTAGGTTCTCTGTCAGACAAATCATCCATACATCAAACTGGGGTTGATACAGAACCATTAGCATCTTTTTCTTTTAAATGAGGAATTCCTATGACCCAGACTCTGTAAATCATGGAGTTCTTGATGGTGTTGAGATCAGATCTGCTCAGTTAGTCAGGGACCAGAAAAAAAATCTGCATAGAGACGGGCAGAAAGCAAGGACCATCTGGAGATAAAAGGAGCTTTTGTGTTGACTTAACACTATGTTTACTTTAACAAAAAAGACAGTGGCTACCACACTGTTAACTTCCAATTTTGAATACTCTCTCTTTTTCTCTGCCCTACTGTCTGCAAGAGTACAAGGAAGTAGAATCTCTGAGAAGCATAGTACCCAGAAGAACCAATTTCACATCATAAGACCCACGAGAGTCTAGATGTTGATAAACATTGCTCAGTGTTACTTAGTCACATTCCATGCGTTTAGACATTTCCCACAGCAACTCTGCCTTCTCCACATAGCATCTACCAAAGAATGTTGGTAAATGTGATCCAGGAAGAAGCTTCAGAATCATTCACTCCAGGGAAAATGCTCTCTAAACACTTAGTCTCCAAAAGAGTAGGCCAGGACAACCTTAACGAACCGAAACCATATAGAAAGAGAGAATTCTTGAGTAATTAAGGACAGACAAGACCATCCACTGAAGAATCTCTGCAACTTCAGTTTCAAGAAAACCCCCAGATGAAGAAACAAGTCTAGACAAGTGAAGCAGAATAAGAACCTCGTAGCTTGCAGATTTCAGACAAAAATGCACTTCCTTAAGGAACTGGCTGTTTATAATAAAGTTACATAAACCAAATCAGTCATCAAATTTACACGCACTCTTTATTTATTTATTTATTTATTTATTTATTTATTTATTTATTTATTTTGGTTTTTTGAGACAGGGTTTCTCTGTGGTTTTGGAGCCTGTCCTGGAACTAGCTCTTGTAGACCATGCTGGTCTCGAACTCACAGAGATCCGCCTGCCTCTGCCTCCCAAGTGCTGGGATTAAAGGCGTGCGCCACCACCGCCCAGCTTAAATGTGTAGCCCAGGCTGGCCTCGAACTCGTGATCCTCCTGCCTCTGCCTCCTTCAGCAAATCATACCAGCGTGCGCCACCACTACCGGCTACACACACTCTTTAATTGCTAAAAAATTGAAGTAAATATTAATTTTATTACTGATGTACAAAAAATGTGTGTAAAATGCACAGAACTGAATTTACTAATAAAGAGTCTTCAGTAGAGTCTGTTTTGCTTTGTTGTTCAAATTATTGACATGGTGATACTTCAAAGTCTCTCAATAATTAACATGTGCCAAATGCTTTATTAAGACCCGGTGTTTCCACACAATAATGATTAACACTTATTGGTATTTTCTGTGTGCCAGCCTCTGTATTAAGTTTTCTACTCAGTGAATTCTTACAACTTCATATTAAAGAATTAGAAATGCCTGTTACTTAAGACAGAAGCAGAGAATATCGAGGAACTCTTGCTAACACATACACCTATGATGACAGTGGGATGGACGTTATGACAGAGAATCACTTCGGCTATCATAAGTCATCACCTCTGAAAACTCCCATGTGCTGCAGTCTAGGGACACAGTAGTGTATAAACACGTTGTCCTGGACCTGAAATATTAGTTGATCGTTTTTCTGATATCTCTAAAGATTAATTGACAAAATTAAGATGCATGAGCATGGAAAAGATACCACATAATTTGTGTTATGGTTGATTCTGTTATTTCTTCCATGGCCTAATGACTTGAAACTTCGTTGAGCAGTTGTTGGCACTATTCGGGAACAGAGAAACTTTGGGAAATGGAACCTAGCTGGTTTGAGATCAATAGACTAATGATACCATCACATGCTATGGATGCTGAGCACAGAGGTACATGGTTTAATATTCGCTCTCCTGGGTTTTAGTCTTACTTTGACCCTATTACTCCCTTATTTCCTCCAGCCACCACACCCCTTGTATTGAGAATGCTTTGTGTCACATTATATGTTGAAAGTCTGAAAGTTTCTGCCTTATTTCATAGATACTTATGATTAAGAATTGATACTGATTATCAAAACTTACTGTAATAATCATTAGAACTGTTAAGACTTTGAATTTAGATTCAATAGTTTTGCTCTGAGAGATGGCCGGAGTCTTTACTCGCCAAAGTGTAATGCTCTGTTTTAAATATGAAATGTTCTAAACAGTCTCATATTTTTAATGGTTGCTGAAATTTGGCGCTGACATTTTGGGAGGATATGGAATCCCAAGGACATAATCTCAGCTGATAGAAGTCGGTCATCAGTCCTTGGGGATGTGACTTGAGGGCTATACTCAGCCTTTTCTTCTGACTTTGTTTTTTATTTTCTGGATGGACGCACACACACCTTCTGCCATAAAACCCCCAGCCATGAGCTGAGCTTTCCTGATATGTCTTCTACATAATGAGATGAAGGCTTTGAAGCCATTGAAGGAAATGAGTCTTCATACCCTTCTGTTAGGTATTAGAGTAACAGTGACAAAAAGTGCTCTCCTGCTGTGCTTTGTGTCAGAGCCTGACACAGCTCAGATCTTCTGAGAAAGAAGTCTCAATTAAGAACATTCTCAGAACAGATTGTCCTCTGCAAATGTTGGGGGGAGGGGGTTCCCTTGATGGTTATTTGAAGAGGAAGAATCTAGTTTCCCTGCGGGTACTATTCCCAGAATTGGTAAACATGAGCCTATAAGTGAACCAGGAAGCATTATTCTTCTGTGATATCTTCTTCAAGTTTCTGTTTGAGGTCCTGCCCTAACTTCCGTCAAGGACATATTGTCACCCCAAGCCCCGATGCTGCTTTAGTTATGGTGATTGTGGCAGTAACAGAATGTGAGAACAAGTACCTAGGAGAGTCTGGTTCACATGTGAAAGTGACAGCCTTCCGGTAATAGCTCGGATCTTCTCTACCTAAATCAAAGCCAAGACCCTGTGAAAGTAGATAATGACAGAGAATCCTGCCTTATTTTCATACGTGTGGCTCCACCTTTTCTCTGATGAGATCTCCTACCTCTCTTCTTCTATCCTGTACCTGGTGGCAGAACTAAGTCATTTTGTTCAAAAAAGCAGAAGAGTTTAAGTGTGTTCTGATTTTGTCTTTGAAAAACAAAACCCTTTGATGGGGTTCTATTTCAATTCATGGCAGAACTTTCACAGGGAGAGCAGCTAGCTCTTTCTGAACAGAAACAGAAGAAGAGTGTATTGAGGTGAGGGCAGAAGTGGAAGGGAACTGGGAGGTGAGCAGGGAAGGGAAATTGTGGAAAGAGTGTAAATTAGAAAAAAAAAGAAATTTGCAACTATTTTATTTAGCAGTGAGTACTATGCAGATAAATAAGTTCAATTTGTAAGAACAGCAAGATGGGATATTTTCTTCTAAAAGACGAGGCAGCTATTAACAACAAATGAAATTACAAATGTTATGGAGAAGTAGTATGTAGTCAAGAAGATCCAGGTAAGTCAGGGAAGAGGAGAACTCAAAGATTTGAACTATAATATCAGTCAGAAGATTTTTAAATAATTTATGTGATTCTAAAAGGCATGTAGCTTTTTAAAGATACAGAGACAAGGGAGTCCTGGGTGAAGACTCTTGAGAAACTGATATGATAGAAACAAAAGACTTTGGCAAGTTGTAGGGAAAAATTCGTCATAAATGAGTGCTCCATAATAGATTTTAGAGCTTTTGTCAAGGTATTTGACTTTTGACAGCATGGGGTAAGAAGACGCAGGTGGATAAGGGCAGGTCATTTATAAAAGGAAAGGGTAGAAAGGAAAAATGTATAGAAGTGTGGAAAAGTGAGGTTTCAGACATGTCAGTACAGGAGCCACACACATCGGGAGACAGGCAGGATAGGATTACTTCAAACACAGGAAAATAAGCATATATTCTGAACTCACACGTATGCTCATCTGGATGGAGGGCGATGCTGTGAAAAGAAGTGAGGTAACCATAGGCCAGCGGCAGCTGTTTCTGAATCCATAATAAAAAGATGCTATTGATCCTGCTGGGTGGCAAGTATCTGGAAAGGGGTTAAAAAGGTTGAATCAAGAGTAACTTTGTGTGAGAACCAAGCAGGATTTAGTGCTTCTCAAATAGCAAAATCTAAATTAATATTTACTGAATATGAAGATCACAAATGAGAGTAACTGCCAATCAGGCTTCTTTTAATTCTGTTCAGTTCAAGCCTGTGACTCCGTCTCCCTGCTTATGGGAAAGCATTCCATATCTCACTCTACATAGCTTGATTACATGTTGCAATCATTTTATCTATGGAGCAGATGCGATAGGACCAAAGTTCCCAGGTTGTTATGTCGGCTAATTGATGTTTATGGAACACTGACAGGTATAGAAAGCGAACTGTCCCGTGCTCAGATAAACTCAGAACATCCCAAAAGACCCATTTAAATCCCTTCGCCTTAGTGACTCATGGGAGTTGGTCGAACAGATTGAGAAAATAACTTTTATTTTATGTGTTTTCCATTTCTAAACTGTGAAGTGTAAAGAACAACGGAAAGGAGTTAACACTAAGAGAGGGTGCCTCAGGTAGGTAGGCTTACCTTGGAAAATAGGAGGATATGCTGAACTGTGGTATTGTGCCTCAAACAAAACCAACTATAACTAAATTCTTGCTTTTGAAAAATAATATTTCCCCTATAGGAAAAAAGTTATAATTATTATGAAATATAGTAGGAGAAGGTACCTTTGGGGATTAATAAGTAAAGATTCCAAAATTATAAACTATTTATTAATATCATTACTCCTGCTCCCCAGGATGTATAGGCGTTGTCAAACCCTCCAAGGTAAAAGTTGTCCTTCAACCTTGTGCCTGGAGATTTGTGTAGTTTTGAAAGTCAGACTCTTAGGAAAAGAATAACAGCATAATTTGCACTAATTGAATGATATTCATCCTGACAGTCTAATAAAGCCATGTACTCTCACTTGACTCTGCCTTTGTAAATGAGAGGAATGCTTAATATGCCTACCAAACATCCACACTGTGTCAGGAGGTCCAACTGCCTAACTTTGAAAATCTGAAAATGGAGGAAGTGATTGTTTTAGCAAGAGTAACTGAACAAGCAAGAGGTAGATGTGATCTCCACCTCCATTATTTAGAGAACACAGGAAAATAGAAAATCATGCAAACACAATTGTCATGGACCTTTCATTTAAATATGTGCTATCAACCAGGCGATGGTGGCGCACACCTTTAATCCCAGCACGCGGGAGGCAGAGGCAGGCGGATCTCTGTGAGTTCGAGGCCAGCCTGGTCTATAAGAGCTAGTTCCAGGACAGGCTCTAAAACTACAACAAAACCCTGTCTCGAAACCCCAAAAATAAATAAATAAATACGTGCTATTTATTTGCCTTCTTGTCCAAATTTTCCTTGGGTTTTAACATTATGTAGAATTGGATCCAAAAATCAAAGTAGAAACTTTAGTCTCTTCCAGCTTGTGAACCCAGGAGATCTATTGCTCTCAGATATGTTTTTCTCTGTGTAAAATGCAGCTTGTGTTTAAGCTCAAAGACTTGGTATGGGTTGGGGCTGGGTAAACATTTGCCATACGAGCATCAGAATCTGAATTTGCATCCTAACAATTATGTTAAAAGCCAGAATCAGTCACCTGCTGCTGTAATGCTATTGCTGGGTAACAGGAGACAGCTGGATTCCCTAGGAATCCATTAGCAGGCAGTAGAGTGAATTTGGCTTCACCGAGGGACTCTGTATTCAAAACTAAGGTGAAGAGTTATTGAGGGGAAGATACTGGAAATCAAACTATGGCCTCTTTGTTTGTATGCATATATGTGCTTACATTCCTGCACAGACACGGAAGCACACACAGACAAGCACACACTGACATACACAATAGGGACCAAGGGTGGGGGTTAAGACGTACAAAGGTGTAAAGTGAAAACACCTCTTACCAAGAAGAAACACCTGATTTCCATTAGCTGAGGAAATGAGAGGGAAGGAGCACTCAGTCATAACTCAAACAAATCTGAAAACCAAATTATTTATAAAGCTAATATAGAAGTAGATATGCAGTGCTGTCCAATACATTATAACTGATTAAAATAATCAGTGTTGAATGGACTGTCAGGCTAAGTAAGAACTTGGAAATCATCACTATAGCTTACACTAAGATAAAGCTTTACAATGAAACACAAATATCCGTCCTTGGGTCTATTAGAAAGCCAAGGTTATAGAGCAAATCATTTCATGCTGGTCTGGAAAGAAAATCAAAATTGGCAGGAGAGGTGGGTTTATTGAACAGTAGGTACTATAGATATAACCAAGCAGATAAAACAAGTTATGAAATACCTGGCCATTATGATGAACAAGGGTATCAGTGGGAAACTCCCAGAGATCACAGAGATGGAGATTTTTTGAACTTTGGAGAGAGAAAAGGATGGTGGGCATAGTCTGGAACATTCTCAAAAGTAAATGCTAAGATCAGGAGAAAAGGTATTTCCTGAGCTGGGTTCAGTTGTGGGGAGGGCATATGCCTGGATGGCAGCCTTTCTTAAGAGAGAGATTGAGAAGCCTCCGATATATGTTACAGCCACAGATGGGTGTCAAAAACCCATTGACAGTGAAAAATGAGTGTGCAAAGCACCATCTGTCTCTAAGGTCACCAGCACACCAAGAGAGTATTTGGCATGAAAAATGCCAGCTATTTTGGAGCAGTACTTTGAAAGTAAGACCACCAAAGACCCAAGAAAAACTGGGAGACCTGGGCATGTTAATCTGTACCTACCGTGAAATACAACCCAGTCTCCAGCTAGAATAAGGTAAGTCTTCAAACTAAAGACCTGAAGCTTGTTTCCTACAGATACTCCCCCTTTGGCTTTCAACAGAAACGGAAAGAGCAAAGGAAAACAAAACACTTCCTACAGAGATAGAGAAGACTTAAAGATATAGCCAGATAAGACATATTCAGGAATTACTGGTCAGGGAATTAAAAGCAAAACAAAACAAAAAACTGTGATTAAAATATGAACCTAGAAACAGTTGGCAATAAATAAACAAACTGGTAGGCAGGTAAACAGATGAAGGTTCTGAAGATAAATTAAAGTGTTGGAAATGAAGAAAAACACTGTGTCGGGGAAGTGAAGATTGTCTTTGAGCAGGAGATTGGAGACAACCATCAAAAGCATCAATGAGCCTAAAGAAAATTAATACTCCTTTGCACATACATTATGGGACAGTGTTTTTATGTGACTCCCGTGCGTGTGAACAAGTGAGTCTCTGATTCTTGTGCTTTTGCTTAGACTCTTTTCCTTCTGTGGGTTTTCCTTGTCCAACTTCAATGTGATATTTTTGTTTTCTATTATTTTATCAATTTTATTTTGTATATATATATATATACATATATAATATCATTTAAATAAATAAAATGAAACTGTCTCAAAATGCAAAGAAAAAAGCTAGAGGTACTAACTTGGAACTGTGGGTGGGGGTTCAAAGGTCATGCATATTTGTAATTGAAGTACAAGAAGGGGAACAAATGATACAGCAGTTATAATAGCAAAATGATACGCTCCAAGATTCACTGGATCACTGAGAGTCATAAAAGAAACTCAATGACACAGGAAAATGTAGCATGATTTTAAAAAAAATATAACAAAGATACAACCCCTAGATATAACTTCTTTCAGACTTCCAAGTGGCAAAGAGAAACAGCAAATACTGAAAGGGGAATAGAATCAAAGTATCTTACTCATTAAGGAAGAAGAGAACTATGGTGTCACTATTAACAGACATTACATCAGTAGGCAGAAATATAATATATTGAAAACAAAGAAAACAATGGTAAACAAAAGTCCATAGTTCCAGGCCATGCAAAATTATACTTAAAAAAGGACAGAAAGGATAGCTCTAAAAATATATATATACTCTAAACTATATGCTAATATGCTGCAGTTATATTTAAAGACAGCTTTAGATATGTTTAAAAATTAATTTTCAATCCCAACTTTAACTAATAAAAATTATTGATTTGGTAACACTCATAAAAAGAAAATACATCAAATGTTCAAGTGAAAACAGAGAAAGCATAAAAATGTCACAAAATGAAACAAAGGAAAATACTTTTTAAGAGTAGAGGATATTCAAATTACAAAAATAATTCCTTAAATGCCTATTTAAATAGACACATGTCATACATTATATACTTGTATTGCATGTTACCTATAAAAATCATTTACAAAGGACACACTTGAAAGATATACGCTTTGAAAAAAATTTAAAGTGTATGTTTTAAGGAATGAAAATTTAGTGAAACCCTTCTACTATGATAGAACACAGGGGCATTGAAACCAAAATCTCTATCAAGGAAATTACTCATTCAAAAGTAATTAATCCCTTGTTCAGCAACATTGAAATCTACACTGCAGTTAGATGGGAATACCTGTCTCTTATATGAGGGGTGACAACAAACAGCCAAATTAATAATTACAAGTTAAACACGACAAACACTTTTAAAAAGTATCTGTCCCATAATAATTAGAGTAGAATGCTTAAAATAATAACTCTAGTAGGGGAAGAGGAAGAAAAAATTCATATCTTACCTTGTAGGAATGAATTCCAGATCTATGGGTGGAAGGGAAGGCAGTGAGGCATCAGAAAGACAAGGTGGGTATTCTGATCAGTTGAGGTCATTGCCAGGAGGGGAGATGTTGAGAAATGGGATCCAAATTTGCTATAGAAATACAGACAATAATTTGGAAATCAGAAGAACTGCTTAGATAGTTCTAAGCAGCATTTTGACAAAACCATCCTTTTTATTAATTCTTCTTTTAAATATCACACACACACACACACACACACACACACACACACTGCTTCTCCTCAAATTCAATTTCATACCTCTCCCTAACTCCATTACTTCACTGCTAAAATTTTGTATCTATTTATTTATTTATTCTTTCATGATCCACCAATTCCAATTTGTGTTGCTCATATACGCATGGATGTAGGACTACCTAATTGAATATAATCAACTTACAGGGTCCACATTTTTTAAAAAATTGATTTTATTGAGCTCTGCATTTTTCTCTGCTCCCCTTCTACCCTCTCTCATGGTCCCCATGTTCCCAATCTACACAGAAGATCTTGTCTTTTTCTACTTCCCATGTAGATTAGATTCATGTATGGCTTTCTTAGGGTCCTCATTGTTGTCTGGGTTCTCTGGGATTGTGAATTTTAGGCTGGTTTTCCTTGCTTTATGTCTAAAAGCCACTTATGACTGAGTACATATGATATTTGTCTTTCTGAATCTGGGTTACCTCACTCAGACACTGAGAGAAACAATTAATAAATGGGACCTCTCGAAACTGAAAAGCTTCTGTAATGCAAACAATATGGTCAACAAGGCAAAAAGGCAGCCTAGAGAATGGAAAAAGATCTTCACTAACCGCCACATCGGACAGAACACTAATCTCAAAAATATACAAGGAACTTAAGAAATTAATCATCAAAATAACAAGTAATCCATTAAAAAATGGGGTACAGACCTAAACAGAGAACTCTCAACAGATGAATCTAAAATGGCTGAAAGACACTAAATGAAATGCTTGACATCCTTAGCTATCAGAGAAATGCAACCAAAAAAAAAAAAAAAAAACCTCTGAGATTTCATCTTCCACTTGTAAGAATGGCCAAGACCAAAACCACTATTGACAACTTATGCTGGAGATGGGTACAAAGATATCATTTACAGGACTCATTTAATACTAAGCTTATTTGATAAAATAATAGTAGCAACCCTGAGAGCCTATACACTCCCCAGATAAGGATTGTAGGGCAGATTTAGAGGGCCAGGTGTACCTTTCCTGCTTTAAACCCAGTCACAAAGTAGTTGGTAAGCCCATAGCATTCTTGTCATCATCGAACCCATGGGCATGAATTGCCAGGACTATCATTCTGTAGCTTGATGGATTCACAGCTGGATAGGATTACTGATGACTTTTCTCTCCCAGAAGATACCCGCCTAGCACCTTCCAGTACTATGGACGCTAGCAATTTAAGGTGTTCATATTAGTTCTTTGAAAATGACCTGGAAGTTAAGACAGTGATGACCTGTGAGTTCGGGAAGTTAAGGTTTGGCAGGAAGCAGGGCAGTAGTGACCAGAGGACTAAGGGTGTCTCAAGCATAGGGAAAATGAGATATGACTGGAAATATCTAAAGATGTTTAGGAAAAAATCAGGTCAGTAGTTAGAACACTTGCCTTTGCCTTTCAAATATAGAGTTCACATGGAAGATGATACAGACTAGAGAAAAGAAAAGCTAAAGGAAGAACTGATCTTAAAAAAAAAAAACACAACCCTTTTAATGCCAGATGTTTTTAGTACAGAGGTTAAAGGAATGTACAATGGGTGGTGTTATCATAGCTGCTTTGGTAATAACCTTCATAACTCTTGAGTTTAGCACAGGAACCTTGCTCAAGCAGCCTGGGTTCAGATGCATCTGAAATCTAATTCCTGAACATAGGAAGTTAAACAGTTCTAAGAGAAAAACTACAGTGTAACCAAGGTGAAGAAGCAAATGGAACAGCAAAGGTGTTTAAAAAAACAAAAAGATGTATGTATAAAATGGACATCAACGTCTAAGATAGACAGTCACCTGGCATCAAGGGAAGACAGGTTTTCTTCATAAAGTTATGCAATGTCTCAGTATTTACTTCCTATTTTTGCTTAAATTTTCTTCTTGACTACCTACCTTGTCCTCTCAGAAGACCTCAGTTTCATAACTTACTGAAGGTCAAGAGATCCGTAACACTGTTCATGGCTGATTTCACTCCCTCTGTGACAGCACAAATTCCTCCATTAGAAGGATTTGCTTAAAATCTCAGATGATGGAAAGCATCGTTGCAATTGAGAAACTGGGACAAAGCCAGCTGAAATGAAAACAAATGGGCCTTGTGGGAGCCAATTAGATTTTAAGTTGCTAGTGTGATTGATGACAGAGAATGTGTTTCCAAAGACAGTGGTGGCATTTGGATTTTGGCAAAACTTGTTCTCTTACAAGTGTCCTTGACACTCCTCCAGGTATTCTCTCCTTGAAGAGCTTTTGATTTGATTTTAATCTGTTGATTATAAAAAGAGTGTCTTCCATTGATAGAAACAGAAGATGCAACCTTCACTCCATGCAAGGCACTACTCTGCCCTAAGTAAGGTGTCTTAGTTTTCTGAGGTCACTGTGCTTGAGAGGAAGTGTCTCAGAGCTGGAGAATAGCACCTACAGGTCTTTCTCCAATTATCTCACTCTAGAATGTTTTCCGGCACTGGATACAGACACGCTAGTGATCAAGCCACCAGTTTCTCTCTTTTTACTAATAACTAAACTATAAAAGGCAGACTGGAGAAACCCTTTTGGTTGTCTGCAGATGGCTTAGCTGAGGTAGGTGGAAAGTTAGCCTTCGTTGAATCTGCACATCAATCAAAACAGGATTGTTTATTGTGAGCTGATGACTGATGCTGGCTGTTGCCTAAGACACCCACTGTGGCCAGCAGTTGGAGTATTTACATAAGACTTCTCAAAGTTTGTTTGTCTTTCTCATAGATCATTGAAAGCCTCCAAAAATGAATGTCCTGAGACAACATCAGAATCATATAACACTGTGTTACCTAGCTCTGGAATTCACTTTGGATCATTTTGACCTTTTTTTCTTACATGGAGCTGATTGTAAGATCTACCCAAGTTTAAAATTTTTGAATATATATACACACAGATGCACTGGTATGTATGTGCACACACATGCATACACACTCCATCTATCATTTATCTATATCTATCTTCATCATCATCATCATCATCTTTCAGTAAAAGCAAACCAGAAAATCACATCATAACAGGTGTATATACATGAGGTGTATTGTAACATCCTTTTATGTGTAGTACCCAAGATAGAGCCTCCATATAAGCAAAGTTTTTAAGGATATAAATCTCTTCTATAAAAATGCAAACAGGCTCTTCTTTGTAGAGAGTGTTAATTTATCTTGTAATAGAAAGACTTCCCATAGGGTAGCAGAGTAGTAATGAAGAAGAGGAATTTTATTCCTCCTCTGCTCTGGATCTTGGAACGGGAATGTCAAAATCTGTTCAAGGATTTAATTGTCATTACACATTGAGGAGGAATGAGCAGGTTTCATTTCTCTTTAGTTACAAGATCTTGAGGTAGAAAACATATGCTGAAGATGCAGCACTGAGCATCTGCATCCATGCAGAATTTGTGTATCTGAAGATGGCCTGGGTGGCAGTCTCCTAGATTGCAGGCTGCTATCGCATTACAGACAAGATTCAGTTTTCCCAGAATGTACTCACAGAGATTCTCATAGCCCAGTTCCTCACGATTTGGCTATAGATGGAAGTTCAGACTTCACCCACAAAAGTACATGTCTGTATTGCTTATAGTACACACACTGTGGTAGTTCTTATATCAGCCTTTGAAAATTAATACATGAAGCTGTGTGAACCTTAGGGAAGAGTGATGGTGTAAATTGCGTAGAAGATAGAAATATAGGATTTTGGCCAGAATTTAGACTGTGGCATTGTACGTGTTTCACAGAAAGATACCTCAAGATATTTCACCTCCCATGATCTTTTTGTAAAGTTAAATTTATGTTCCTATTAAGTGTCATTTCAAAGGTCCCTCCACCCTGAATCTTAGTGTGATGATGCCAGTAGACATGAATGTATACACTGTGATATTCATGGCTCTACTCCAGAAAGTCAATACTTATCTGTCTGCTTTACTTCCTGGAGACACCCACTTGGTAACATGAAAACACATGAGGAGCTCAAGGAGCCTTGATTTGGAACATGTACATGTATCTTAATGAACAGCTAAACTAGTAAACCACGTCCATTGCCAGGTCCATCAAGACCTATGATTACTATGTGCAGATGTGAAGTTTTCCACCTACAGGCTGGCCCAGTTGACGAAATGTGTAGCAGAACTAAATGGCTCTCTACTGAATCATTTGACTCACTGAGAAATTATGAGACATCTGATCAAGGTTACATTCTGGCTTAAAGATTTGAACTGACCTCCAAAACTGCTGGAGAAAGTAGGTCAGAAACCTGTAATGCATACATATACATATATGTGTAAACACATATTTGTGCATACACACATTAAATGCATGTATACATGCATTTAATAAACATAACATATACCATATATCACACGTATTATATATATATATCACAAATACTACTTATACTACTCATATATAGAAATCATATACACTCTATATGATTCCAAGTGACAAGATTACAAACTTTAAACAAGATACACACACACACACACACACACACACATTGAAAAGTAAGTTGAGGCAGGAACATCAATAAATGAATGAATCTTTGTAAGGCAGACATGCATTAACTGTTTCATATTATTTTAACTGTTTGGCTGCCCAGTACTCAAGGCAGGGACTCCTACCTACTGAGCTCTAACACTTTTAATACTGGCTATACCAATATTCTAGGTAATTCACTCTAGGCAGAGTGCTCTTAAGTGGCCCTCAAGTGTTCCCATGTTTTCAGGCATAGTCTGTCTCTTAGTTATGCCTATTGACATAACTACATAGTCACCTTGAAGTCTTTCTCAGAAATGCTTAAGCTATAGCAAGTGAGCCTCTTACATTTAAAATCTCAAGTTTTGTAAAAGTCTTGTCTAGAACTTATTTTTGTTTCTCGTCATCCTTTTCTTTCCTGCTTAGCTACTATGAACTTTCCAAACATGTTGCGTTTGGATGGTACAGCTGGCTCCCCAGTTCACAGCCTCCCCAGAGAACTCATGTGACGACATTCACAGCTGTTTACCCCCAGCTAATGACTTCCGGGTTTATAAACAAGAACTGATCTACCGGTAATGGCTTCAGACCAAGGACTTTGGCACAATGAATTCATTCACTAAACTTGACAGAGAGAGAAATTAAATTATGATTTAATCTATGCATTTTTTGTGTTACCAAATGATGACAAATATTTTCAGGGTTACTCTACAGAATATGACCTCTCAGAGTCTATTATGCCTTTCTCTCCTAGGGCTTAATGTACTCTATAGAATGTTATTTTATTGTTCTCTTTGACATCTATGGAGCCCAATACCATAATTCTAGCCACGTTTTGATCTTCTTTCCATTGCAAACCAAACACATCTAACCCTTTAGGGAGCTAAGTAATGAGTATGATATTGGAAAAAATAAAGATAAAAAATTCAGAGTGGTTCTTTGAGAGGTGAAAACACTGAATCATGCTTGCTTTCAGAGTGTGAAGCCATACCATATGCAAACTTACTAAATAAAAAAGTATCAATCCAAAATGCAGTGACAAGAATCATACAATCTATATAATAATGGTCGCCAAATCGGAAGAGATATGGATAACGTAGCTGGAGTCAACAAGTGAAAATATTTGGTCAGTAAACAAATAAATATCAGAAATAAAATCTCTCCATATGAAACAAACATAGTTGACAAATGAAAGTGAGCCTTTAGAAAAAAATGAAAAACCAAACCTTAGTAATAAGGGAGGATAGGAAACAAAATACGTTTGACATCTTGGAAAAATGTGGCTACTCTTTTCAGAATCACTTGTCTTTGGTCAGCTTGGGCTTTTGGGGGCATTGTTCCAATAGCATGAAATGGGTTTCACGTAACCAACACAAATAATAGGTATAGTTTGTATCTGAGAGAAAAATACAACATTATAAGACATGGGTACATAGTACCTTTCCAAGAGAACAGGACCACACAATCTCTGAATATCCACATTTGCGTTCACCTGTGCTGTGCTGGCTAGCTTTATGTCAAATTGGCATGAACTAGAGTCATCTGAAAGACGCAAACTGCAATAGGGAAAATGCTTCCATTAAAATCCAGCTGCAAGGCATTTTCTTAATTAATGATTGATGGGGGAGGGCCTAGTGCATTGTTATGGTTTCATCCCTGGGCTGGTAGTCCTGGTCCTGGCTAGTGGTCCTGAGCAAACCATGATGAGCAAACCAGTAAGCAGCACCTCTCCATGACCTCTGCATTTACCACTGCCTTCAGCCTCCTGCCATGTTTGGGTTTCTGGCCTGAATTCTTGATATGAAAAGAGATGTGGAAGTGTAAGCCAAATAAACTCTTTTTTCTCTAAGTTGCTTTGGCTATAGTGTCTCATTACAGCAATAGTAACCCTAACTTAGATATGCATAATTATGTTTGCAGGTACACAGGCAAGCACATGCTGGAGAGCAACCTCAGGTGTCATTCTTCAGGACACCCCTAACTATTTTATTTATTAATTAATTTTTGGAGAAAATATCTCTAGTTGACTAAGTACATTAGGCTGGATGGCCACAGAGTTCCAGGGTTCAGCTGTCTTTGACTCCCCAGTGCTGACTTTATACGTGCAGGTTTTTATACCTGGTGTTTTTATGTAAGAAAAAAATGACCAAAAAGTGTCCTTATTATTGAACAATTGGCACTTTGCTAACTGAACATTTTTCCTAGACTGTCTTTACCAGTATTTATAATTCGTACAGTACACTTTAATATAATTAAAAATAAAAGAAATACTGATTCACCCTTGGTAACCTAATATAGACCTTTATATTACTTTAACCAAATAAAACCTAGGAAAAGAATTCATCATAACTTTGCAAATGAACTTCGCTTTTTTTTTCTAAAATCAGTAGACTGAACCTCCAAGAGCATTTTAATCTCAGCCTATTGCAATTTCAATAATATTTTAAGTACAGAACAATTATAATTCTCTCCTAAATCTTTTGAGTTTGTGCACAGGGAATATAAAATGAAACTGCAGATAGTTCTCAAAATTGGGTTGGTCTTTATTCTGCTCTTTAGACCAAAGCCAAGAAGAGCTGAGCTTCTCAACCTGAGTACTAAATGATTATGAGGATATCTTAACAAAATAAGAGAATAGACAACCATATGTCTTTCCAAGGGTTAGAAATTATGCACACGCATTTCAACTGCCCTCTTATTGCAGAAATACAAAGACTGGGTTGAGGTGGGAAAGGAACTGATGGTGCAGTATTATTTCAAATCAAGAGTGTACCAGCGAACCTATTATGTCCATTTGTGTGTGACGGCCTAGCAATTGCCTCATTGCTGTTTTTTTTTTTTTTTCCCACACAAAGCTACAGGAGGGAATGTTGAGAGGTTGTTGGTTGGTGACAGAATCTCTGGTGTAAAAGATTCTCAAGGTTGTTAACACGTGATTCTCTTTTTCAACCCCCTTTATTTTTTGAGTAAATACAGGCCCAGGTCTTAATCATTGTTACTGGATGTACGACAGACAAAGGGGTACTTAGCCCTGAAGTTAAAATCTTTTTATAGGCAACTGTTCTATTACAATTACTTTGACTTACTCCTTATAAGTTATCAGAGACTTCTAATTCTGGTAAAAGTAAGGACAATACTTTATACTTGGCTTGGTGAACTGGAGGAGTGAGTTGGTTTCTTCAGCGGCAGACTTTTGTGGGGTTTCACAGTTGTTCACAGGATGATATTATTTCTTTCCACCTGCATATAAGCTCTCTGAGAGTGGGGAACTTTCTCTCCACCATCTTGCCATAGAGCGATGCTCAAAAGAAAGAATATATTTAATGCATTCTTCCTGAATTACTGCATAATATGAAATATATTGAAGATAATGGAGATAATCATTCATTTGGATGACACAGGTCAAAAGAATAAACACAAGTTGATTCCTTAAGACTTCCACTCTTACAGGTCTTTGTAAAGTTATTGAAAAATACTGAAATGAAGTGAAGGATTTGTGTTTTTTAATTCTTCATCTTTAGGGAAAAAGAAATAACAACAATAGTAAATGATGCAGGTATTACAAGCACCCATATAATTGACAATGTGTATAACTGGATAAATTTGAAGTAAAAAAAAAGAAACAAACAAATAAAAAACATGAAAATGTGTATAAATTTTTGGTCAACAAAAATCAAAAGATTCCAGCATTCCAACAGGATTTGTATTTTATTTTTCTTATCATGGTTTGTTCTCAGTCAAATGAGAGAATAGGATTTATAATAAAGTCATTTTGGTATGGTATTAAATTGGGAGTAATCTAGTATTAAGAATAGTTAGCAGATAATTGATAATTTTTATAAGGGGAAATAAACTGACATTAATAGATATTTAACAATATAAAAATAGGCATTATGTCTGAGTGAAACTCAGATGATTCATATATTTCAGATCCACTTTAGAATTGTGAAACCTCAGCTATCTTAACCCAAAGGATCGTTCTTCCTGAACCTCTCAAATGATGGGGTAATTAGTCCTCTCTGAGTTGTTACTCTTTCAGTATTTTCAAAATGTCACAGCTGAGACATTTTCCTCAAATTTATTCCCTTAATATGTTATTTAGCAGGAAACTTTTCAGAAAAAGAAAAGGCACACATATATACATACAGAACACACTCTGTCTTCTCTCTCTCTCCCCCACCCCCCCACACACGTGAAGCTTTTCCTGCAATCTAAATGGTGCTTCAGATCTGAAAATGTTACCGTGACGTTCAACCAAGAAACTCACTGAGAAGGAAAGATAACACACCTAACTGACCATGAGGAAGGCTCATGGGAAGCTAAGGAAATAACCCTTTCTTTCCATAATATGAAATTGTATACCTTGGGTCATCTGAATAACATATTTTATTACCACTGAGTATAGAAATGCAGTAATATGTTTGCTGCCCCTGGAGAGCCAAGTTATGGATTAATCTACAAGAGAATTAGGCAGCTGTTCCCTTAAAGCATCCCTCTAGCTTAGGATCAACAAGACTTCATTACTTCCCCTGCTGGTGCTAGGAAAACATTGCTACTGCTGAGGTCTTATCTCTGTTTTTGTTAGAGACTAAATTTCCTGAGGTCGATTTGCCTTGGCAGTCTTTTTAGTTACAAATAGAATCTACTCTGGCCATACCATATATAAGTTGTCAGTTCAACCAAAAAGATGTCTTACAAAACAGGACATTGCTTTCAAAGAGTGCGGCCTGGTCGTCAAAATGAAGCATCAGGCTAGTTTTAGAGACATCAAAAATACCCCCCTAGGAGCTCAGTGAACCATTCTGGTCTGCAGGCAGGCTTTACTCTTCTGAAAGTACATAGTTCTGTCCATCAAGTAAGAGATATCCTGTTTGAGGCTACCGTAAGAAAGGAGCTGGTAATATTCACAACGTCTGAAAAGCAAGAGTTACTTTCATAACAGTCTGGTAGATTTGGAGCACAAAGACTAAGACTTCAAAATCAATTTGATTTATTTGGGATGAACACAGTAGAAACTGCAGTGGTTGGTTTAAATGATTTTCAGGTGTTATTCTTGTAGAGCTTATAAGATAGTGCCTGGTTGTAAAGATCTAACTATCTTAGTTTGTACAAATAGAGCAGTGACAATAATGGATACTTATTTTTAATAAAGTTACAGTCATAAAGATTTTTTTCTGTAAGTGCCCTTAAGGGAGATGAAATAAATTGTCATACTAGAAAAATAATTAGGAAATTATTTTTCACCGAGCAGCTAAATTAAACTTCTAAATGGGGAAAATAATGCATTTCTTGACATGGATCTTTAAAAGACACAGGCTGTTGTGGGGAAATTGGTAAAATCAGGATGGTAATCATACACATAGCCCTCTGGCAATATTTATTGGTTTAATGAAATTAGACAGTTCAGTGTTAGTTGGGAATATCCAATATGACTTATGGCTTATTGTAATGTAAATAACTTATTAATTAGATCTGCCTCTTTTTAATGAGGTCATGGTAATAACATGTCAGCAATAGAAGACAATGATAATTAGCCTTCTCCATCAAAGAGAGGTTGACTTACACTAGATTATTTCTTCACAGTAGAGCCTGGACTGGGACAAAGAAGAATGTGCCCAATGTTTCAATCCCCCTTCCTACTGTTATTCTTCTCTTTCTTGTGTATGTTTTAACTTTTAAAAAGTTTTAATAGCATTTAGCTAGGAAAAATGTTCAAAATTGGAACAATAGTTCTCATTGCTAATGTAAAAGACCAAGACTGTTTTGAACCAGTTGTATCCCATGCAGTGAGAATTACTGAGGCTAACTTTATAAATGAGGAAACAAGTAAAAAAGAAAGAAGAAAATTCCTACAATCAAATCTTAAATATTCATGATAAAAGAGATCTAATCCCCTGTGCATTCTTCCCCTGGTATTCATGTGAAATACTATATAAACTATGATGAGGAAAGGAAATATTTAATGGTAGTGGCAATATTAATAGAGTTTCTAAAACCTGTATTTCCAGCTCTCGTATTGATTCTTTTCCTTATCCATAGCATGATCCCCGTGCTGCCTTTTATTCTTTTCAATTACATCAACCTTACAGGATTATCAGAATCTTATAGTTTAAAGAAAAGGGTAGCCGAGATTTAACTTGTGCATCTAACCCTACGTTATTTAAAGACTTCACATCCACAGATTAAACCAACTTCTGATCAGAATGAGTCTTTCAGAATAGTTGCTGCAGCTGGGGATATAGCTCAAACTAGCCTAGAACTCATGAAAGAGAGAGCTAATATGCTTTTGTTGTTGGTAGGTTTCACAAATGGCTATAACCTTGTTGGGAACATTTGAAAAATAAGACATCAACTTATGTAATAAGAGAAATTCTAAAGTAAACAAATGATCCATGCTTGCTAACTACAAGGTACCTATACCTTCTTGTAGTTCAAGAAACTTCTATACTGGGTCTTCATTTTATACAAGATAAATCTATTTTGTTTTTCTGAAATCAGAAGTCACATCATGACTTTAGTTTTCAGGGGAGTGGTGTAGTGAGGAGGCAGGCAGGCCTACTTTTCGTCCCACCTGGCTCCCACATGGTTAGCTTTACACCCGAAATAACAACACAGAGATTGTATTCATTTAAACACTGCCTGGCCTATTAGTTTCAGCCTCTTATTGGCTATTTCTCACATCTTGCTTAACCCATTTCTAATAATCTGTGTACCACCACAAGGTGGTGACTTACCAGGAAAGATTCAGCATGTCTGACCTGGTGGCTGGTTCCATGGCATCTGCCCCAGAGAGGAGAGGCATGGCGATTGCCTCACTTCACTCTTCTTCCCAGCATTCTGTTCTGTCTACTCCACCCACCTAAAGGCTGGACTACCAAATGGCCAAGGCAGTTTCTTTATTAACCAATGAAATCAACACAAAACAGAAGACCCTCCCACATCAGGGTGGCACACTTAATGTCATTCATACTCAGATCTTTAAACATAAAGATTATCTCACCATATTGGGAATCTTTGTTTCATCTGAACCAATAGGCTGTTTGTATGTCATTATATTTCCCATGTAGAACATAGACTTCATTGTGTTGTTTGTGAGAGGAAAACTTCCCTAAAATTTAAATATAATATTTTTACTTTTTCCCACACATGTTAGTTTTCTTCAATGTAATTTGGGCTTGTTCCAAAGCCATCTTCTCTTCAACATCTCTGCACGAACACCTCAACTTAATCATGTCAATCATCAAAAGCCAAGCTGAGGCTCCCTTCTGTATACACACCCTGCTTTGACATTTCCACATTCCTTCTTAGACATCTGCAGCTCACTCCCTCAAGTCACTCCCTGGAGTCCTTCTCTTCATAATCAAATTAGCTTCAGGATCGCATCCAAGTGGTGTACTTTGTTATTCAAACACCTTTAAAGACCCAATTACATGAGGAGAACAAGATATAAATGTGTGATAATTAAGGGAGTTTACCAGTTTTCCCATCAACTTAATGAGAATTTTTGGATAAATATTTAAAAGGTAGGAACCATCAATTGAAATAGAAGAAAGAATGTTCGCTTTGCTTTGATGAACCATTAGCAACAAGTTTATAAATGTAGTTATAATTATGTAATTATGTAGCCATACTCTGCACTAAATGCCACTCTCTTCATCCTTTTTATGCAATTATTATTATGGTTTTTACATTTTAACACTCAATAATAAAGATGAAATAGCTAATGGATATGTAGTGTTTCTTATCTTGCAACAAAGGAGACTATTTCTACTTATCATAAACTAGAAGTTCATGGCCTAAAGAAAATATATCTGTGCTAAGCATACAGAGAGACAGATACCCAGATTTAATTTAAATACTTGGCTAGTATAGGAATTGCTGTCTGGCAGACAGTTCATATGTTTTACAGTCTGCTCAATCTTCATTTTCAGATCACGCCAGCAGAAATGGTTAGCAGTGGGCATACACACTAGGCCCACAATGTTCTCTCTTTATTAAAGGTTGCAGTGAATGTCAGGAATCAGTCTCATGCTCGCAGATTCTTACCACAGTGAAGTAAAAAAAAAAAAAATGCCTTTTGGTTCTTGAGGAATGCAAACAGATAAAGAGTCAGGACTGGACTTGAGACAAATATTGTAACTATTCTCATAATATTTTCAATCCTCTGAAATTTTTCAGGCAGTTTTCCCTTGTCCATAATTTTAGCCAAGTTTGTACCCTGTAAACCACTAACAAGTCAATGGGATGACCACACTTCAGCCTGCGTTTGCAGGAATGGTTAGAGTTTCAGAAACATTGGATTGAAAGAAAAGTCAGATTTCCATGAGGATTTTATCCATTTTAAAATTATAAAATAACGCCCCCATTTAGATGTTGAAGACCACCAACTAGGTCTTACTTTATGTTGCCAGATTAATTGATCTTTATGTGTACTTCAAAATGTGGCTCTTTGTGTCACACCAGTGCAAATATCCTAAAAGCACACATATATGTGATTTACTAGAATGGCAAGGGGAGGCTGCAGTGGTCTGTTTTTACAGTTTAGCAATACATATGTCATAAGCCTGAAAGGGGCAGGTGAACACCTTAATACAGCATGTGTGCCTTAGGCTAATTAACTTCAAACACAGTTGGCATACATCTGTGTGTCACATGACCTTAGCAGTGCACACTTCTGAGGGAGCGGGCATGCTATTAAGCTCATCATGATGGAACAAGATGAGGGACTGCGATGAGATCAAGATCAGAATAAACCATACTTAAGTTCTGTATTTAGGTCAACTGTTTTGAGCCATTATTGGATATCTTGGCCCTACACTTAGAAAACATTTAAAACTTCCTAGATAATTTGTATTCAAAACTATGAAGCAAGTCAATTAAAATAATTAACAATGATAATTTATCTAATGCAAATCAATAAATAGTCCCCCCCCACACATTTTAGAAAAACACACAAAAAGAGGAAAATATGACCTGTTTTTGTTTGTTTATTTGGGGATGTTTTTGAGATGCCCTATCAATAGTTTAGGTTGCTCTTGAACTAATAATGGTCTTGAATTCAGCCTTCTGAGTGTTGGAATTATAGGCAAAACCCATCATGCCCTTCTCAAATATGAGAAGATTTAAAATTTCAAAATAAAGCAAAAAATTGAAGACTAGCCAGTGTTATCATATTGAAAAATATGGGGTGGGGCCTGGGAAAAACCTGAACAGAAACAGTCACAATATACTGATAATTTCTGTAATTATTTCTAAATATTGGTGAAAGGCATTGGTATTTATGCAATGCTGCAACTCTCATCCTTGAGAACATTTCTTATATTCCCCAGAGATGTAGTAAAATGAAGGGATATCTTCAGATATTAACTATGAAAAAAACTGGTTTTATGTTTACATCTTCATGTGTATTCTTTAGATAAAACATGGTCAGCTATTGAAATTTTACATTTTAAAATTCCAGAAAATACCTTACAGAAAAGACTGAATTGTGTTCCTAATTTCAATTTCAAATTCACTTACCATTTTCCTGAAGGAAAGAAAGGGGTGGGATAAAAAAAGAAAAACACAGAAGCAAAATACCAAGAATTCTGAAGTTCAATAAACTAAATAACTGAAGTTCCCACCCGTAAAATGCTTACTTAAGTGGGTAATAAGAACAGTTCACCAGGTGGGAACCATCCAGAGCCACATCAATCTATAAACAGTTTATAGCTACCATAGCAATGTTTTAACTTCAGTTAAAATTGTTGAATTATACTATTGGATATTACCAAATTGTTAGAAGCAGTAGTTTGAAATTTTAGTTATCAAGGACTGTGGAATTGAAAACACTATGACATTGGTCTTGTGGTGAACGAATGTTGGATGTTGGAGGAGGGCCGCTTGTTGGTTCCTAGCCACCTTCTAGCTTAGATCCGAAATAATCACACCGAAACTGTATTAATTAAATCACTGCTTGGCCCATTAGCTCTAGCTTCTTATTGTTTAACTCTTACATATTAATTTATCCCATCTCCATTAATCTGTGTATTGCCACATGACAGTGGTTTACTGACAAAGTTTCGGCATGTCTGACTCTGGTGGTGGCTCCATGGTGTCCCCCTGATTCTGCCCTTCTTTTCCAGCATTCAGCCCAGCTTTCCCTGCCTACCTAAGTTCTTCCTTGCTATAGGTCCAAAGCAGTTTCTTTATTCATTAATGGTAACCACAGCATACAGAGGGGACTCCCACATCACCTCCCCTTTTCTGTTTAAATAAAAAGGAAGGTTTTAAATTTAACATAGTAAAATTACATATGGCAAAACAGGAATCAAACAAGAATTACAGTTACAATATTTATATCTACTTTACCTTTTATCATAACTATGGAAAACTATAACTATAAATTCTTCAACTCTATCAAAGGCACCAGAAGGATATAATATTATCTAAGTAAACAGGAAGTACATTGTAAGCAAATTCCAAAACTCTGGAATTGACAGAGGCATTTCTCTGCATGGAGGTTCACCCGAAGGTTTCTGTACCATTGGGGCATTCAATCTTCAGCTTACAGGCCCATAGTATCCAGCAGACTTTTCCGTGAAGCAGGAAATTCCAAAGACAGTTCTGCCTATATTGGCAGTTTGTTAGTCATTTTCTTCTGTGTCCTGCAGAATATCCTAATTATGCATTACATTTTTATATGAGCTATGCAAACACAATACCTTAATCAAAATCAGAAATACATATACATATAACAAAATTGACCTTAAATTTGTTTCTATAAACCAAGATCCATACCAATGCAAATTATTTATACTTATATCCCCCTTTAAGTGTAAACAAATATTTATAGACAATATTTGAGAATATGGGCATGATTTCTCCAATTATAGAAAATATTTGGGAATATGGGAGTCATTTTTCCCTTTATAGACAATATTTGGGAATATAGGCATAGTTTTCTTTAGAGCTTCTGTGCCGTCTATGCCACTTTACAATGTGCATTCTGGCTTTGCTCTTTCATTGTCCTAAGACCATTTTCACTTGACTTCAGTAGTGTGCAAGCCTTGTAGTGTTAAAGGACTATACAATCCCGTGCAGCTGTAGGTTATAATTATTATATATTAAAGGAGCAGAACATTCAAAATTCATACTTAAGAAAGACTGTTTGTAGTTTGCTATCAAGTGAAGCAGAGGTTATTTGGCTTCTTCTGAGTTTATAAATTAGCAATATCAATAGCAATAAACTCTGGTTACAACACAAATTTCTATACTCAAAAATCTACTCAGAACAATAGGCCATACACTTTTTAAGGAATTATATAATAAATTGTCTATGTATTTATGTCAGTGAGATACATTCTCTTTTTTTTAAGTTTATATATTTATTATGTATACAATTATGCCTATAGGTCAGAAGAGGGTACCAGATCTCATTACAGATGACTGTGAGCCACCATATGGTTGCTGGGAATTGAACTCAGGACCTCTGGAAGAGCAGCCAGTTATCTTAACCACTGAGCCATCTTTCCAACCCTGAGATACATTCTCTTTATCTCACTTTTTTCAATACTTAAGAACATAAACTTAACCTAAGTCAAAACAATATGCTCCTAAATCAGCATGATTCCACACCGAAAAAATTCTATAGATAAATATGTAAAATAGTGACCACCTTATAAACAAGCCAAAATGCATCTCCCTTTGCATGTAAACGAAATATGAAAATACAGAGGACAAAATATAAAACAAAATGGGGTTATTCTGACCCAGTCCAAAGATGACCAATAACAGCGTGAAGCCCCAAAGGCTTTCAATCCAAAAAAGTGGATTTTCACTTTAGCAATTAGCAATTAAACCTCCTAGCAAAATGATATCACTTTAGCATTCTCCATTGTAAGAAAGCACTCATATCAAACATCAAGGAGTCACATAAACTATTAATAATGCACTCGAGTGAACTCAAGTGGAGAGTGTAAACACAGCAGACCATGGCAGCTACTTCCCTGAGTGCTGGCTGATGGCTCTCACAGGACACATGCAAATCAGTCTGGGAAAAACAATTCCTAGCCCTCTAGCTCTAACTGTGTGATAACTTTTAAACAAACAGGGTGCTTCTGTGCCATTATTCCCAGTGTGTAGCAGTAATTCACAGTTGAGAGCAAAAGACACAATCATCGAAAAGATGTTTGGATAGAATCATCTTATCTTCTCAAACAAAGACAGTGAGGAGCAAGGACAAAGCTGGGATTAGGAAAGTAAGAAAGACTGTGGTGCTCCCTCCTGAATTTAGCTCCCTGCCATGAGATGGTCATCAAATCAGTATGATGCGGTGGAGTAGGTACAAAAGATATTCACCTGAGAGGAAGCTGGGTATCTATCAGACGTTTTGAGGCTGCAGCTGGCGGATGAGAGGAGGGAGGTAGATGCCACCTTCATCATGAGTTCTCTCCATTGGATCAATGTCACCGAACAGTCATACTTTGCCATCACCAAGGCATTTTTAGTCATGCCAGATTACATCCCTTGCTGAAAAGCAAAATTGCAATATAAATCCCTGTGAGAATTAGAAGATCTAGAAGTACATACAAATGAGCTCTTGACATAGTTAAAAAAATAAAGCAAAAGATGGACATATAGTTCCTTTTTATACTATGTTCTTTAAATAAATATAATTGGACACATACTCTTATGCTCATGTGAAATTGATATGTACACAGACAATTTTCATTTACTAGATTGTCTTGGTTCTCATTACAATGATCATTGGGCAAGAGGCCATGTTATTAGCACTTAACACATACATACAACTCTATCTTAAAAGGAAATACCTCATCTGCATCCCGGGATTCATTTAAATCACGTTTTCCTTATATTTTCTCAACCAAAAAATGTGGTAAGAGAGATAACTTCTAATTCTTATTTTCTGGCAACATAAAAATGCAACATCATAATCCTGAAGTACTTAGTTTACAGAGATTGTTTAAAAAGTATATAACAAGGTTTGGTTTATTGTATATTGACAGAACTTTCGGTCGCATAATTTAAACTTTATGTGATAATTACGAGTAAGCAAGAAGTCAAATATACATTTGTTGCTTTTTATAATAATTTCTATACTTAGCACTACTCCATCTAGAGAGATTAGGAAAACAGACAGCATTTTTCAAAAGCGCATGGGAAATATTAGACATCCCTTTAATGAGTTAAATCACCCACTAAACCTTAATCCATCTACTTAGGATCAAAGTGCTCTGATTTTCAACCGTGATACCTGGTTTCCTTAATCCATGCTCTTCCTATCTGGTTGCCAGGACTTAAGATGAAGGGATTCAGGACCTGTTAATGCTGTTTTGGAAAGAGATGAAATCAGGCCTTTATCAGCATCTAAAAGGTGGTCTACAACTAATTGGAAATTCTTGCATAGAGGAATTTTCTTTAAATAGCAGGGACTTGAGAGCAGAGGATCTTTCCTCCTTGAACAGTTGTAGAGTTTTAGCAGAAGCAGGGTCGCCCTCTCAAAACAAACTCGCTAAGTGCTAATAACATCAGCAGCTTAACTGATAAAATCAAGCTGAAGAGAAATAAAAGTGTATAGGCAATGTGTGTGTGTATGTGTGTGTGTGTTTGTGTGTGCGCGCGCATAAGCGAAACTGTAAAATCGGTGAAAAGTAGTACTAGCCTAGATGCAATTGTTTATAAAGGATGTTCACTTTTCCCTTTAATCATGATTTTCAGGACCTTCCTGTCTAATATTAGACAATAGAGTCTAATTGATTCCAGAATTCTTAGAGGTGAATTCTATCAGACTGTAGGTAACACGTTAGTTTTATCTGATGTTTAGAGGCAGAATAAAAAGAAATAGAGACAGAAGAGAGTTTCTGTTATAGAGTACTTGAGTTTCGAACAGTGACAGAATGGTTGGTCTACCTTAGCTTGTTGCTAAGTTCTCAGGTAGGTACAGCAGATACCATTTAACTCTTGGAATATTGGCATTTCCTGCAAATGAAACCACCTAACCTTGTGAAGTCTGCTTGTTTCTTTTGTATTTGACATCTTACATTACAACAGTCTTACTAAAGTCAGAAGAAAATCAGGAAGCATTGGAAGCTGCTTGTGTTCTAGACAAAGCCCTGCGTGCCAGCCATGGCTTCGTCCTCTTTGAAGAATTCTGTCTAGGGTACCTATTTTAGTTTTATTTCTGTTACTGTGATAAAAATACCCCAAATCCACCCCCCTAAAATACAATGCAGGAGAGAAAGAGTTGAATTTTAGCTAACAATTCCAGGTTACAGCTTATCAAGTGGAAAAGTCAAGGGAGGAGGTACAACAGTAGATAGTAAGTTCATATCCACAGTCAAGAACAGAGGAATGATTGTGTTCGTTCTTATTCACACTCTTGCTGCTGCTCCTCTATATTATAGCCCTCTCTTTCACAGTCAGTTTCTTATAACATGCCTTTGAAATATTGAGCATGGCTCTGAAAATGAGTTTAGACAGTTTTCAGGAGGAGCTAAGTTTGGGCTACCAGTGCCTCTGCTTGGCTTCCAGAATGGCTTCTTTCTTTCCAGACAGCATTTAGGGCTCCTTGGCGTCTCCTTGTACTCTTTCTGATTAGAAAATTTTAACCTTGAACATATGACCATATAATCAAACTGTAGCTTCATTTTCCTTCATTTAGGGATGAGTGGTTTTATGATCTCTCTTTTTTCTATGTACAATTTCAGACTGATACAAAGATGAGAGAAGAAAAACATTATTCCACTAGCTTCTTTTCCAGATAGAGGTGGTCATTATTTTTTAGTTTAGAGGTGAAATTCTTAGAGAAGTGGAAATTATTTGCTCAGTGGGACTCAACTCAAAACAAATAGTCTGCAATTAACTGACTTTAACAGGAATGGAAGCAATTAATTCCCAAACATGGATGTTTCTATTTGAATACATCATGGAATTGTAGTGCAGTTCTCTTAATTGCTAAATTACATTTTTTAAATACAAAATTCCTACCCTACCACCTTTGAAAGAGATCAGAATTCAATGGTAGGTTATGCAACTACTCTAAAATTAAAGCCTTGCTCCGGATACTCAAAATGCTGATAGATGGTAGCTAAACTGCTCTCATTCACCACCTCTGAAGACCTAGTGCATTAAAATGCAATGTGAAGAACATGGATTTCACTCCCAAATTGCAGATGCATGATAATATTCCATTTCTGTCAATTCTATGGTATCAATTTAATTTTGAAGTTAATAATATTCTTGATTACAGAGTCCTCTGAAATCTCTCAATTTCCCTCTCCCTCCCTCTCTCTCTCTCCCTCCTCTTCCTCTCTCTCTCTCTCTCTTTCTCTCTCTCATCTCTCTCTCTCGTGTGTGTGTATGCATGTGTGTGCGCGCGTGCGTGTGTCCAGGCCAGAATCTAGGGAACAGTAATATAGTAATGTTGTCCTAGTTACTATTACCTCAGGCTACTTTAAAAGGTCTCAATTCATTATGTGCCTTAATAGACTGATATTTAATTCTCCCAGTTCTGAAGAGGTTGGGAAGTGGAAACACAGGTGTCTGATATCTTGCAGGCATCTTCTTCCTGGTTTTACACGGAGCTGTTTCCTTAGTGTGTCCTAACCAGATCAAGAGCAGAGATGCAAGATAAGCTTCCAAATATTTCAAGTGGGGTACCAATCCTTGCTTTCCTTCCTAAAAGTTTTGCCTCGTAGTGTCAAGGTTCCAAATTCAAAGTATTAGTAGAGAATGGACACAAATATCCAATGTAATACAATCTTCTTTGGTTATCTGTTTATAGAGTCATAACAAGAACTGTCCTGAATTCTACGTTTACTTTCTGTCTTATGGATTTGTCTATTCCTTCCTCATATTTGAGACCTCATATTTTTGTGAATTTCTTTCCAGTTTCATTGTCTACGTGTTGTCTTTCCTATAGATCCCGACCTACCTTTGCTCGCTTTGCTCAATTCTTTCATTTCTTTTCCTCTGTGTGATGATTTGCTCTCTCTCCAGTCACCTTGCCTCCAGCTCAACTTGTCTTATTATAGAAAACCACCTCCTTCCTTTTCTGTCTTTTCAAATGTTAAGATCACCTGAAAGCCTAGGACTCTGAAAATCTGTGAGAAATATTTGGGGACAAATTATGTGGCCTACCTGATCAAAGAAATACGAAAAACGCTCAATGAATTAATGTGTGTGAACAGTATCACTCACCATGGAAAGTAATTATTTTTCTATTCTACAACCTCTTTCCTATGAGGTTAGTGTCTGCCTGTCATTGCCCTGTGTCCTGCAACACAGTGCAATGAAGCTATCAGAATTGACAGCATGGGGCACACTAGTCCTGTGTATAAAGTGGGGAAATTGAAATAAAGATATTATATAAGAATTTTCTTTTCTTTTTAGGTACTGGGATATCAGTCCAGAATCCTGGGTATTGAATCCCAGTGCAAACATTACCTCTTTATGTACAAATTCTATTAGCACACAAAAAAGTTATCCTTAAAGCCTGTTTCAACTATTTGTATTTGGATAGACTCAGTCCTTCATATTGACTAGTAATGATCTCATCAATGTCTATAAACACTTCAGAATCAGAGTACAGAGGAAGAATATTAGCTATGTCCAGTAAACCAGAATACTGTCAGATAAATGATTCAATTTAATTTGACTGAAGTTTCTCCTTATTAAATTTAAAATCATCCACTAAATTCTGGCAAAGAAGGTTTATGCCAAAATGTTGATGATGAATGTGCCCTTGATTTGAACACAGATAGTACCTGAAGAGACGTGAATTGGTCAGTAAGTGAAAAGAATCATCCTAGTCAGACCATTATGTATTTATTTATAAAAAAAACAGCTTACAGTAAGCCAAGAATATCTTCCTAGTTAGAAAATAACACATTTTAATGGTAATTTCTTTTTATTTGAAGTTTATAATATTTTCCTTTTTGTTTTTTATGTTTTTTTGTTTTAACTAATTAATTTTTTAAAACCAATCTTTTCTCATTATACATACCTCCCCTCCTCCCATTCCTCCCACATTATCCCACTTGGGCCTAACTTCCGGAAACCAATGGAAGAAATGGAGAAGCAATTATATGAACTAAGGAGTCAAGATCATAATGGGGATACACACAGAAACAACTCACCTGAGCTAGTGGAGCTCACTGACTCTGGACTGACAGTGGGGTACTTGTATAGGACCAAACTAGACCCTCTGAATATTGGTGATGTTATGCCCAGTCCGTGGGGATCCCAAAAGACCACCAGGGAGACTGACTCATCAAAATGCAAGAGCAAAGTTTATTATCGTTTGTGAGTACAAGTTGGCAGGAACCTGGTCAGTGCAGTAGCAAGGTTAGGTACCCCGTCCTTCTAGAGAGCACTATTTAAAGGCAAAAATCAGAGAAGTTATATAGCAGGGTTTGGGGTGACGGGTTCAATCCTGACTGGCTGACATTTGTCTAGGGGTGTCCTGGTATAAAGCGATGGGTGTGTGCTGGCAGGTGATCTTATCTACAATGGTTGGAACATTAGGAATTTCCTCTGGATGGTCTGTTCCTGGGTGGTTCCTGGGTGGTCTCAGTATATGGTCTTTCTTGTAACCAGGTATACTTTAAAGAAAACTACTGAGACTCAGGACTCTATTAAGTTTATCATGCCTGGGTCCTACACTTTATACTTTTAGATTTTATTTTTCTGTGTGTGCATGTATAGAAGATGCGTGCATGTGAGAAAAGCTAACTGTGTGAGTCATATGTGGTCATAGAATCCCTCAGAGCTAGACTTAGAGGCATCTACCTACCCACCAAATCTCAACTCAGGAGTTCTGTAGGATCATTAAGTGCTCTTAAACACTGAACCATTTCTTCAACTCCTGAGTTCACATTTTGCCCACAATATAACAGGGCTTGCCACCCTATGTTAGTAACTAGAAGGGTGACAGCCAATGACTCCTGTCTTCTTTTTGGGGGAGGAAGTAAAAATCAAAAATGTACAGATGGGATGAAACGTCAAGTGTTGGCATCATGCCCATGTGAATTTCCATAACAATTCTGGTAAAGAACAAACTAACAAGAACAAACTATGCTGTATTTTATTTCTTTAGAAAAAAATGTTTTGTTTTGTTTCTTTCCCCATCTGTTCCCATCTACTGTAGGGGAAAGCTTCTATACTGTTAGCTGAGCATGACACGTACCTTTGAATTTAGCATCATGAGTTAGCATCATAAATCATTAGTCATTTTATTGCTATGAACCTTTAGCAGAACAATATTGCTGGTTTGTTTCCTAGTTACCTGGCCTATCTGGTCTCAGAATCCTGACCACGTGTGTTAGGCACAGCTTCTGTCTTAATACTGTAATTTCAACCACATAGTGGCTGGTTCTTCTGACAAATGCTGTGCCACTATTGCACTGGCATTATAGAATACGGGTTTCAGTTTGGTGTTTTTTATAGGATTTCTATGTGTGAAAACGTGTGTTTCTCTGTGTCTAAATGTATTTCTTGTGCTTTTTCTTTGAGTCTTTTTCTTCTTCTTTTGCCTTATTCTGCTTCTTTATAATTTTTCTCAGATTTTATTTTGTTATTTATTATTAATAACAATAATTTCTATTACTTTTAAATCCCTGCTTTTATTCTATGAGAGATACAAAAAGGGGCATGGATGGAGGAGTGGGGAAGAATCTGGAAAGACTGCAGATAGGAAAACTGTAATTGGAATATATTGTATGACAAAAAAGCCAGTTTCAATCAAAAGGCATCCCAGAAAATAAAACAAACAAAAACCAAAATGTCCTTATAAGTAATGAGAAATTCTCATGTGACTCAAGTTTCACTAATTTTATCTGAGTATTTATTGATATACACATATTGCTTCCTTCATTTTAAAGACTTTTAAACAAATTTTGCCTATGCTACTCAACTGTCTTAACAGTATAATTTTATACATACACATACACACACACACACACACACATATATATATACTATACATATATAATAAATATAACAAATATTCAAACACTAAAATTGTTGGTTTAATGTTTCTTAAATAATTGCTAATGTTCAACCAGAGGCATAGAAAAGGAAAACAAAGTTGGGTTTTGATAGAAAAATGAAGATCAAACTAAAGATGAGTGTCCTAGAATGAAAACAAGGATAGTTGTAAGATGACAAAGGCACATAAAAAACATTTGGTAATTTATGTACATTAAATCATGTAATCACCATAAAAGGAAAGCCCTGTTGTATCAGTTTGGGGAACACAGACATGGACATCAATGCGTTTGAAAAGTTGTCAAGTTCTTGTATTCCTCATTGGGTATTTCTGACTTTCAGCTTCTCATGACATGCTAATGCCTGTATCTTTAACACACACTTCCATCAAGGTAGAGCATGCATTTTGTGCCACATGCAACACGTTTCTTCATCTGGCTCTGCCTGGGATCTTCAGTATCCCGTTTTCATCCTGCATGTATCTGATCTACACACCCACTACCGGCTCTAACTCATCTTCCTCTGGTGTCCTCAGACACGAGAGTCCTGCTATCCTCATCTTCTTGGCTTTCCTATGAGCAATTTTCAAGATTCACCTGGAATGTTTCCTCCCTGTGGGAACATCTTTCCCCTGGCTGTCTGAGCATAGCTATATTCTTTTTCAACAGTTTCCCCCTCTGCCATCATTACCCATTGTGTGGAGTCATAATTCTTCCATGTCATTAAGGTGTCTCCTGTGAATGGAAAAGAAGACAAGTCCTTCATCTTCTACATTTTAATATCCCTGTGGCAAACATCTGCTTAGCATCTGAGATACAGGAGATGTGCGGTAAATATTTAGTATCCTAGTGATTGATCAGAGTAAAAGTTGAGACACTCTCCAAGTGCTCATGTGAGAATCAATGAAAAGAGGAAATATTTTTTTATCAAATATCTTGTTTGTTCTCCAAAATGTCATTTGTTCTTACTCAAAGAACAACTTCTAGTTCTTGTCTTTGAACTAATGTTTCTTACTAAATTATATTCTAAGCTATTAAATCAGAGCTTTCTTTCCTCTAAATGATACCTTTAGGAACCTGAAACATAACTATGCTCATATATTTCATTATTAGCGAACACTCTACACATGGTCTTGTGTAGTGGTAAACAGTAAAGGGGGAGACTGGTGTCTCTTTTGCAGAGAAATGTCAAACATTTCCTTCATTTTCAAAGACGTGACCATGGCAGAAAATGACTGGTTGCCTCATCATGCTGTGAAGGCTCTGACAGCGGGAACCTGGCTCCCACTCTAAGTTTTTGCACATTTTCACTGATTTAATGAAAATATTTTAAAGAGAATCCGTTCTCCCTTTTCATCACAAAATGTTAGATTGTGAAGCTGGGCACCCATATGAAGACTCGTCTTTCATGTATATGATAGGAAATTAAACTGGACATTCACCACTTCTGATTCTTATCAGGGTTTCAGTTCTCTGACTGCACTGCTTGTATATTTAAGTGAATCATGGGTCCAACTATTGGAAAATGAAGGGCTCCCTGGGGAAAAGGAAGAAATTGCAAGTCTCTTCATGAGTATCCCAGGAAGGGTTCCCTTTACTGTAGTCAGCCTAGAAAAAACTGATTATACAAAGGAAGCCGTTGGTCATTTCATTTGAACATTTTGATACATTATTCTAAACAAGCCTGCTGTCTAATAGGGTGAGCCATGATCTGAATACACTGGGTCCTGCTTCTGAGGGAATGTCGCCTCTCACCTAAGTCAAAGTTCAACACAATAAAATTCAGGGGCATCTTCATTGGGAAACCCTCAAGCTTCCTGTTGACAAGCATGTACCCAGAAACTCCCTGTAATAAAGTTAAAACAGCTCTTTGGTAACCAATATAGATGCCTTGGGCATATCATCCAGATTATAGATGTGAGCATACTAATGATACGAATGTCGGTGTTCAAAACTCCTAAAACCTGTTTATGTCCCAGAAAATATACAATGAATGATGTTTCCTAACAGTGATACCACTCTACTGAATGGTGTGGACAATATCACATCGTTTTTGTGTGTGTTTTATGTTCAACATAGCAGCAATTTCTCACAATAATTTTCAAAGTTACTTCATTCGGTCCACCTACTTCCAAGTCCACAATGTTCTCAGGTTGCAGAGGAGTCTCAAGGACTCATTTTTCTTGTAAACTGACCAATGAATCTGACTTCTAAACAGATGCAACAACTAAAACCAAATCCTCTAGAGTGGAAGTTTGTATCTATTTATACCACTGCCCCTACACAGTTAGAATCAGGTAACCAAGTGTCTTAGATCTGCTGATATGGTACATAAGTGGACAAGGAAGCTAGGACACCAAACATTTACTTCTCAAAGTTCTGTAGGCTGGAGGCCCAAGATCAGTGTATCATCAAATTCCATACACGTGTGAACTATTTAGTCTTCCTTACTCTCTGGGGGTCATTTTCATGTTTCTAGATTCTTAATCAGACAAATGAAATTCTTTTCTCCAAAGAAGTAAGCATTCATAGTCTCAAGGGATCAGGACCTTTTTTGAGAAGTAGAATGAGTAAAAAGAAGGGAGGTATGAGAAAAAAGAAACGAGAAGAAAAACTAACAACCACACCCCAGGAAAGTCAAATAATGACTGCATTTGTGCTAAAAGTGTCTAAGACAGCAGGACACTGAGCCTGTGACTTTGACAGCACAGTCTTCATGCTGTAGGGAAGTTTCAATGTGGAAAGCAGAGAAGAGAAACACTCAGCCAGCATTGGGCACTGCTGTAAATCCAGCATCCATCATAGGTGGATGTTAGTAATGATGCTTCTTTACTGGACTGTATCCAGAATGTATTTGATTGATGTCAGTGACACAGTTACTGATTTCAACACTGAAGTCATACATTTAACAGTGATTCGGAGACAACAGGAAAATAATCACATGTGCGACAGAAAACAGGAGGCACAATCACTCATGGAGATCCAAATTGAAGATATCTTCAGAGAAACCCAGAAATATAGCAAAACAGAGAAAGCAGGAAAGAACCAGTAACTACAGGATGATTCAGATGGAGATATCCAATACTCCTAAAGAATTTCCTAATTTTATGTTTCACACAGCTCCCTAATGTCCCTGCACAATCTCATTCTGAGTACTTCCTTGTGGATCATTCACAGTCATGATATTCATAACAGACAGAATATAAATGAACTCACAATACTAAATGAATCTCACTAAATCAAGGTAATTTCCCAATGGACAGTCCATTGGTTTGGTGTCTTCAACCGTACACTTAAGAATATTTTAGGTGCATTTAACTTTGCCAAGAGGATATTATGCCATGACATTATGCAATGGTCTGTGATTTTCTGCACTCTGATGGTAATCTTACTAGACATTGCTGATCTGCTTTTAGGTGTGGCATAGGCACTGTGGTTCTCATTCATTCTTGATACTTGTAGACTGTAATTTGAGTGTCACTTGTGATTTAAGAGCTAATTCTCTAATTTTGAAAGGTTCACAGATATTTCTTAATCAAAATAATTAATTCCCTAAATCCTAAGGTCTTGTATGTGGTATAGTACCTCTTTACAATGAAAAATTTCAGAGATATCATTACATCTCAATTTCTATCTCTAGGACCTTACATAGAATAAATACACAAAAATGGTAAAATGAAGCCATTGTGTATATATGGTCATATGGACTACAAATTAACAGACAAGGCTCTGGAATAAAAAAATTCTAGGTTGGTTTTTAGATTTATTTTTTCAAAGGCAGGTGTATAACACCTTGAGCAAAACTTTTTTTTTTAATTTTAATTTAATCTTCATTAATTTCAAATCTTAGGGCATAATACATTTTTCCTTCATTACTATACTATTAGTTATAACTCCTCTTTCTTTTGCGGAAAAAGCCTTTTATGTTATTAATTTTTCAATGAAACAAATACCAAGAGAAATGGATTCCATGGAACCTGGTAACCTAGTGTAGAAGACTAAAATCCAGCTGAGGACTAATTTTGAAAGTTTGGCAAACAACTAGATTCTCAAACAGAAGTAAAAGGGTAAGTGAGCCACTGTGAAAGTCAAAGCTAAGGCAAAGAGTAAGGCAAAGATGAGGAGACTCCCATTTAGACTGTTGTGTGGTATATTTGGAATGGAGACTTCCACAACCAAGTCTCACTGGCACTTTAGTGTGTCATCTATCCAGAAAATAGCTTGTTTTATCAGACACAATATTCTTGATAAATGTAGATAATTTAGTGATTAAATAATGTTATGTACCTTCTACTTATTTGTAGATATAAGTTTTTCCATCATAAACAGACTCTTTGCTATTGTCATTGAGTAAAGGGAAGGGGTCCAAGATATGCATTCTGTCCAGAGGATGTCAGGTTTGTAGAAAATCACATGTGACATTCTACTTCCATCCCAATGTTAATTTTTAATTTTTTAAAAATATTTTAAGCATGTATCTAAAACTGTTTACACTGTTCGCTTCACACTCTCGTGTTTTAATCCTACCTCTGCCGGATCCCTATGTTTCTCTCACTGAGGCCACATCTCACTTCCATGTTTATTATTATTATTATTTTTTTTGTAATTGCAATCAGGGCCACTCCTCCATCCACTGAAATATGACTAATTCATCAGCAACTACATCACTCAGGACACTGACTTCCTCTCCAGAAGTCCTCTCCATCAAATGACTGAGTGTTTATTGGCTCAGTCTGGTGTTCTGCTCATTTGGGCAGCACAGTAGTTGTGAGGTCTTGAATGCCAAGGCCACATCATGCTCATAACAAAGGGTATCACAGCCCTCTTGCCTACCGCTCTGCTCTTGCATTCGTTCTGGTCTCTCTTTTCCTGTGTTTTCTAATATGTGGAAGACTTTTATAGGTGCCCTTTTTATATTAAACAGTAAACAATCACATTTTCTCAACATTTTGACTAGCCATTATCTCTTTATTAGCCAATTTGTTTTCAAAGAGAAGAATCTTTGATTAAGGTGAGAAGTTCACTAGTCTAATGTAACAGACAATATTATTTAAGAGACAATTTGACAACATCTCCTTTTAGCAAAACAGAATTATTTGTCTTGTAGTATCTATGACCTTCTGTGTCATGGTCCTTCAACAGGTCTACAGGACTGGATAGGAATTCTGTCGTACAGAACAGGCTCCAGTACAATCAGCAATCAATTCATTATCCAAATAACATTTTTTAAAAGCACTGAATAAGGGGCTATAAAAGTGACTGAGGGGTTACAAGTAGTTGTTGTTCTTACAAAGACCCAGCATTCATATGGCATCTCAAACCATCTGTAACTCCAGCACCAGGGGATCTGATGTCCTCTTCTGAATGCCATTGGCACTAGGTATGCATGTGGTACAAGATCATACATAAAACTAAAATATTCAGACAAGTGAATGAGTAACTTTCATAGAAAAAATTACAAATAAAAACAATGCCACCCCTCTACATAAATGAGTATCTGTACAGTTGAAGAATTTCTAGAGAATTAATTTCAGATAACAGGAAGAGACACAGTGTGGTCTCAGCTCTGCATCTGTGTCTTGTGACTTCTTAAAACTAAATAATAGTCAGTCACAGAAAGGCTTACAGATGGTGACTATATACTCAACTGCACTTAAGTGACCAGTGGGAAGATTTATTCAACTTCACTAAGCTGACTGGGCGATTAGGTTGAATGTTGCTTGGGAAATAATATTGTCCTGAAGACATGGAGAAGAGGATTCTGGAATTACCTTAATGATCCACTGGGCTCCAAAGGATTGCAAACAGTAGCTCTGAGTAAAGATGCCTTATCCCACTCTCCTTATGACCACATGACTTGGGAAAGCGATAAACCTGGTTGAGATTCAGTTGCAACTTTGGAAAATCTAAAAGTCAAGAGCTTAGATTTAGATGGAGAAAAATGTTTGTAGATGGGAGAATATGCTATTTTTAGGTCAACATAGGAACTTCTGTTTTGAGTCAAAAGTCAATCACATTGATACTTCAGGTCAACATAGTTCATTCTTGTAATAAAATTTCAATCGACATAAGTAAAGACTTCTAATGAATATTTTAGTTTTCCTAGATATAAACTTAGTTGTTATTAGTTTGCATTAAAACTATGCTATATAAACATTGGGAGTACTCACAATTCTTACTTGGCTCATAATTTTCCTGAATGTTGTATTAAAATTTCGGTTGTTTGTTAATAAAAAACAACAGCCAGGTTTGGATCCTTATCTAGCCAATACCAATGTGAACACCATAGGTCTTCACAGTTCTGGTACCAATGTTTGCTGTGCAGCCATCCACAGGAAACATTAGCAGATGAAGGCAGCCAACCTACCTGTGAAGTGTTGTGGCAGGGGGCTAAGTGGAATCCCCAGCAAAGCAAAAAGATCAGGCAGCAATCCAGGGATTTCCTTGTCATCTACCTACAGGCCATTCATCACCCTAATGGACTGAAAAAGAATGTGTTGCTAATCCTAGCGTTCAAAAACCTCTGCATTTATTGCTGTGCTCAATCTGGGGAAACAGGGTAGTCTTGGAATGGAAATAAAAGTCCTAACAAATCAGCAGATGACTGTTGTCTTGTTGCATTGTAGTTGCTGCTTTAATATTGAGTAATGCATGATTTGAGACTAGATACATTTTCTCATATGCCCAATAGTAGAGTCAATGGAGTTTTTTTGTAAGTCTTATTTCCGTAGGCATTGGGTATCAAAATGTTTCAGCTTCTCCTCCTGAGCTAAGGTAGGTATTCTCTTGTTGTATTTGAGACCACTTTCTAGTCATGCTGTACTCGTGTCTCTTCCACTACAATAGGAAATGATCTGGAATACGTAGGGTCTTAGTAGAGCACAGACTGGTCTTTGTACTATCTAGTCCGATGTATTCCTCACATGATGATGGCTTTCTGTATCTTGCTAACATATTTGATTCAATTAGATGCACAGGTATTGATCCTCAGGCCCATTATGAGTGTGATTCTGAGGTAGCACACATTTAGCTTTGTTAATAAATGATGAAGTGGCTGTGTACAGATGTTCTTTAAGTAGTGTGGCCGCACAAAGATATAAAAGATATGATCTTTAACCCTGAAGAAATCGCAATGTAAATAGGGAAGCAATAATATTGAATACCAATTTTTATTATATAGCCATTTGATCTTACATTAGCACAGGGTTCTACCACTGAGCTAAATTCTAAGTCTCTGGCCTCTAACTTAAAAACTAATGGAATAAATTTCATAATAAAAGTGGTATATGAGGCTTCTCTATAAAATGTATGTTTTTCTGAGAAGGCTTTTTTCAGAAGGTATGATTTAAATTGGGCTTCTTAAGCCATTTAGTTTACCTGATTAGGGAATATTTAGGACACGTGTAAGGAGCCGAAGTAGAGTGTGAGTATGGTGTCCCAGGCCTGGAGTGCCTTCACTTTGGAGGCTGTGGTAAGAAGACTGTGACTTTGTAGCCAAGTTCAGAATTGTAATGACTTCGAGGTTAGTAAGACTACGTAGCAGACACTGTCTCAGAAAAAAGAAAGCCACGAAATTATGAAAATTGTTGAGTGGGAATGTTCAACAGCCCTAAGCTTGATTTCAGGCCCTTTTCTGAGATTTATGGTGAATGCATTTCTTCAGGAAGCTTAAAGTCTACAACTATCAGTCTGGTTTCCTGGCCTTATTTACTTAGAGATAGATTCATGGATCAGGGTGGGCAAACGGAGCCCAAGTGACACCTCCATCCTGAACTCTCAATGGCCCTTCCCAAGGCAAACTTTCCTACTTAAGTTACAGCATCATCTTCAGCAGTCAGGGACAAGCTGACTAAACGTCATTTTCACTGACTCTTGGAATGTGTATGGGGTCTTATCACTTATTATTCCCTTCTGTTTGTACAGAAAAGGAAGGTGGGTGTTTCATTCTGTAAAATGATACTGCTACTTCAACTACAAAGTGACCATGACTAATGATACAGCTCTCAGGAACTCTACTAATGACTGGAGAAGTACTTCTGAAACTTGGTAAGAATCCAGACAAATACCATACTGGCATACTCAATACCTTTATTGTGTCCCCAAACTGAATAAATAATAATAATAATAATAATAATAATAATAATAATAATAATAATAATAGTTATTTGTATTTAGTTTACTCTCTGATAATTTCATACCACCCTATAATACATTCTCATCTCACTCATCTCTCTTCCCTCTCCTAAGCAAGTGAACCCCAGCTTCCCAACACCTCTATCAATGACCCTCTGCTCACCCCTGAATCTCCAACCCACTTTCAAGTTGTTTTGTTTGTGACTTACTGGTTTTAACCAGAGCCACTCCTGTGAGCCTGAGGAGCTGAGTGTGAAGCTGTCCACTGGAGAGGATATGTCGTTGAGTTTGTCACTTCCTTTCCTACAGCTGTCCTCACTGATCCTAAGACACTTTGGGTGGTCATGGTCTGATCTCATGAGCCACATCTCTGACTAAAACAGCATATTCATTTTATTAAAAATCCATCTATTGGGCTAATTATATGCCCAATATTTTATGCTAATTATACTTGAAAGATTAAATTTTTCAATCATCTCTGAAAGACAAAACTATTTTAATATACACAAATTAGTATTTATGATTCTTTCCTTCTTTCGTGCACACAGCCTCCGCAATGGTGAATCAATGTTAATATTAACAAAACATAGAGTTTAGGCAATTATCAAATTACACCACAGATGAAATATGTTATCGTATCAATTGCACTTTTGCTTCAAAATAAAATAACAAATTAAAAAGAAAAACAACATGTTAAATTTGGGACTTTTCCTTGTGAGTCTGTATTGTGATTTTTTTTCTTCCTGCATGTGTATGTGCATTTGATGGGTACTGTACGCATTAGTGTGTGAGGTGGGCTGCACACATCCATGAATGAACAGATGCCAGAGGACATAAGATGTCGCAGTCTATGCCTTTCCACTTTATTCTATGACTGGATTTTTGATGAGCTGGGTGGTACATAGATGCCAGGAAGTTCCATTGACACCCCTGTCTTTGCCCTGCATCATACTTGGGTTACAGGTATACCTAATACACTACTTGCTTTTGTGTGTTTCCTAAGGATTTGAACTTAGATTCTCATGCCTTTACAACAATCTCTGTGATGATCTGAGCCTTCTCTGAACCCACATGTGTTCACTTTATTATATTCTGCTTAATGAGAATACTTCACGTATAAAATGAAAGTTCATTTTGCAAAAGAAAATGTGACCCCTTGTGGCATTCAATCTGCCTCACCACATTTAGTTTTAAACATAATTAAATCTCAATTGGTCACATAAAAGAATTGGATCTAGTCAAACCCATTTTCTCAGACTTTATAACCACACTCTCAATACTGCTTATTATACATACTAGTTATATGCAAGACTATTCAATATGATTTAGACACATAAACCGTGAGGACCTTCAAAACACTGTTCACTTATCTGAAAATTAACAAACCCATAGCTGTGGCAGGAGCCAATTATGTAATAGCGAGCAATCAGAAATAATTTTCAATTACCACCCATTATTATAAGGCTGAGGAAATGGCTCACTGGGTCAGGACACTGGCTGTGCAAACATGAGGACCTGCTATCGGTTTCTCTACTCCTCTGAGAAAGTCACAGATGTCTGTACACTCCAGCAACTCCAGCACTGAGGTTGTGGTTTGTGAGAGATGCTGACGCAAAGAAATCTTTTGAACTTGCTGGCCTCCTTGCTAGCTCCAGGTTCAGTGAGACATTCTCTCACAAGGACATATAGTGATAGAACAGGAAAGCTGATATCTTTCTTTGGTCTCCACTGCCGTACAATCACAATGTGTATACATCATATTGTGTATACATACACACATACATGATGATGATAAGGAAAATTACGATGAAGAAAAAATAATATACTGGTGCTATAGTTTTTGAAAATTAAAATACACACATATATTAGGAAAAACTCAACCCCAGTCACTCTGCTGCTTAGACCCTGGGACAACATTACTCCCAACACCTCAGTGAGTAATTTTACCACTGTTTAGAATTGCTTGGCCAAGCCACGCTAAGGGGTGGATCAGATTTTAGACAGCTTTATTGTTTTCTAAAAGCACTCCACAGATGAACAGTGCTCCTAGATTATCTCCAGTTCCCAGAGGACAGAGCTCTCTCTTCCTTGTTTCCCACTTGTCAGTGTTATGAACTTTGACAGCGTTGTGTGTACATCTCTGCTGGAAATCAGAGAGGATGTCAAGGGATTATTGTTTGGTACATAATGTCTCTAAGATGAGTTAAAATAGAAAGCATAAGGTTACATATCCAGAGGGGAGAGAGAATGTGTGTGCTAATCTACACTGTAGCACTCAAAAAGGTAACACTGATAATCCAGAAAAATCATTATTTCAAGTATATGTGTAGATACAACTACTTAAGAAGAGTATTTTCATATGGTCTCGCTTTAATATTTTATATTTCTAGAATGTCTAATGTCTAATGCTATCATGACTTGGGGGAACACCAGCCAGTCAAGAGATTAGGCCCTTGTCTTTATTAGTAGACAAAGGCAAGTAAAAGAGTGTAAATAGTTAAACCACAGTGAGTTATTGCAATAATTTAGTGATGAAATAGTAGGACTGCTTAACTTGAATGTTAAAGAAAAAAGTCTTTCAAAAAGTTAAACACAACAGTAATTTCAACAGTAAGGACCACAATTATGAAAAGGGCTGAGTCCCTAGAAGGACTAGAAAATACCCAATATGAACTACAACATGGCAGGTGAATAGGAAATATGAGTGTGGGCGACATGACCATGCAGGAAGCTGGAGAAGCGATTTCTGCCGTATCCAGAACAGAGAAACCTATCTAATGTCTCTCTCTCTCTTTTTTTTTTTTTTTGTTTTTTTGTTTTTGTTTTTCAAGACAGGGTTTCTCTGTGGCTTTGGAGCCTGTCCTGGAACTAGCTCTTATAGACCAGGCTGGCCTCGAACTCACAGAGATCCGCCTGCCTCTGCCTCCCGAGTGCTGGGATTAAAGGCGTGCGCCACCACCGCCCGGCAAATGTGTCTAATTCTTGCATGTAAGGAGAGTCACTGAAAACTTTGAACAAGTAAGTGTCATAACTAATATCTGTGTTTGTGAATGGGTCCCCATTGGTATACGAAGCCTAGGTTTGAAAAGAAAAGTCTAGGAGCTGGAGAAAGAGAGAGGGCATTGCCATGAAGGTGAGAGGAAAGAGGAAGTCAACAAGTCCCACATTTCTACCAAATTAAGTGAATAATTAACATGATAATAAATAATAACAAAACCCATAAATGCCATCTGTAGAAACATGGCATATTGAGAAAGACAAGTGAGAAGGAAAATTAAGGGCTTTGATTTTAGACACTAAGAGTAGAGGTTCCTCTGAAGTGTCCCCTGGGCAGTTATGAAATTATAAACAAACTTTCAGAGCAGAGTTCAGAGCTAGAGATTGTCTTCAGGAAGCATTCACATATGGAATGTTTGTAGTGGCAAAGGGAGCAATTAGATTTCATATGAGACTCAATGTACTACGGAATTCTGTTTGCATTTTTGCATTAATGATACACTACATAGCAATTAATTCTTGCGGATTTTTTTTTTTTTAAGAATTATCTGCAAGAGTAAGCTCTTGAAGGCAAATAGGAGATATTGATAGTGGAGTACTTCAAGTGAATTCTGAAATGAACAAATGCATAGTTTTCTACAAAATAGTATTCTGTATATCATTAACTTGCTTTTAATGTAACTATGAGCACATAAAACTTAGGAATGATACTAGAAAAATAAATATTCCATGAGAGTTCTCAAACATATAAAAAAAAGAATATCATGAAGCTGGACGGTAGCTCAGTCAAGAAAGTGCTTGCAGAACAAGCACAAGGGCCTGAGCTAGAACCCCAGGTCCCACTCTCGTAGTCTGGGCATGTTGAGCTTTCTGTGAACCCAGTGCTGGGGAGACAAAGACAGATGGACCCATCCAGCTTTCTGACCAGTACACCTAGCTTAATATATGAGATCCCAGCCAAGTGAAAGACCATATTCCAAAGCACAAGGAGGATGGAATTTGAGGAATAACAACAATATTTTACCTGTAACTTCCAAGTGCATGGGGACATGCGCCCGCACGCACACACACACACACACACACAGAGAAAGAATAACTACAAATGTAATGAATATCACTTATTAAACAAACTTCATTTTTGTCAAACAGTTAAAACGTTTTATAATACTTTTTTTTAAATAATAGTTTACTTATCTGTAAATACTATGAAAGATAAACTAAAAATAGAAGGGAAATGAATGACAGAAAAATATTTACCATTTTCTAAAGAATATAGAATACTTTTATTACTTAAAATATTAGGGTAAAAATAAAAGTACTCATAAGACATAGAATCTAGCCATATACTCCTGCTAAAATTATATTTTAAGTAATAAAATGATTTGATCAGAATATGAATTGTTCTTCAGAAATTAATTTTGTCAACATCATGAACTTTTATTTAATATTGTAAGACAATGCTAGTTAATGTTTGGCTTCAATGAATTAATCATGTCTATCCATGAACTGTTCTATAATTATCTGAAACACTAGAATGCATTGCACTCTTGAAGACGTATTTTATGATTTTTAAGGTGTTCATAAAAAAGCAAAACTAAATCAGCTTAATAAATACTTAGCTATTTTATTATATTATCTGGTACCTCAAGTTCATATCTGCTTGAGAGGATTTAACATTCTAGAAGACAAAGTTCTGGGTAGGTCTCAGCAGATATTCATACTTGGTTTAACTGTGGATGATGCCTCTTTCAGCTTAATAAAGCTAAGAAAAACTTCCAACGTGGCAACGGTGCTGTAACATGTACTATGAAGTAAGAGATGAGTAAGATCCACTTTTAAAATCAACAGTCATGCAAGTATCATGACTGAGCTTTAAGTAGACTATTCATAGTCACTGACAGAAGTGAATACCAGTATAATATCACAAAAAGAAGCTGCTGTCATGTTAACTCTCCAAAAAGTTTCAGAGAAGACAAAGTATTCTTCTGAAGAGTGTCTGCAGTATATTGAGCCAGAGTTTTATTAACCAGAACCAATGATTAGCCTCTGGCTACCACCTAGTTAAGAAGAAAAGTCACTGGAAACAGCCTTACCATTTTAACAACATCATGGAGTATTTTTTTTTTTTTTTTTTTTTTGGTTTTTCGAGACAGGGTTTCTCTGTGGTTTTGGAGCCTGTCCTGGAACTAGCTCTTGTAGACCAGGCTGGTCTCGAACTCACAGAGATCCGCCTGCCTCTGCCTCCCAAGTGCTGGGATTAAAGGCGTGCGCCACCACCGCCCGGCCATCATGGAGTATTTTGAACTATAACAACAAAGGTATAAGATCTTCTTATCAAAGAGGATGTGCTGATAACTTTTCTTACTGTTGTGACAATATATTTGAAATAAACAAAGAAAGAAAGTAAGGAAAGAAGGAAGGAAGGAAGAAAGGAAGGAAATGGAAAGGAAGGGAAGGAGGGAGGGAGAAAAAAAGAAGGGATGAAGGAAGACAGAAAGGCAGGAAGAAAGGAAACTTTATTTCTGACTTATAGATATATTCTATCATGGTGGTTGACAAGGCATCAGAAATGTAGAGCCCCTGGTCACCATGGTCTAGATAGTTATGTCACATCCATAGGAATCAGGGAAAAGTGAATGTTGCTATACAGTTCAATAACTCCTTTCCCCATTTTATTCAGCTTGGGAGTTTAGATCATGCAATGGTACTGTCTACATTGAGAAGGTCTTGGCTTTTTAATCAAACCTCTCCTAACACTCTCTAGAAGTATGTCTCCTAGATAATTCTACGTGAAGTCATGGCAGAAATAACCTGCACAGACAGTAACCATAAATCCTAAATCATTTTCTCTTTGCTCTTTGTATAAAATATTTGGCAAACTTTATATTAAATAATAACTATTCTAGTTATACACACACACATACACACACACACACACACACACATATATATATATATATTTAATGTTTGCAGAGTAAATACTTTGTCTGGCATCTTTCTATATACAATTATGGCCATTTATAGAAATAATGAGTCTCTCTTTTGATAACTGATGATCTTAAAGTACATTATCAAGGACTGCTTTAGTCCTCAGAATTGCTTGCTCACAAATCAAGTGGAAAACGTAAATAGCACAACATTTTCAGGCAGGCAAGAGAAATTCATGAGGATGACATCAGTCACTCATAAATTTTGTCAGCAAAGGCAAAGTAAATCACACGGATTCCTCAATTCATAAAATCTACGTTGAGTTAAGAACACTTTTCTGTTCTCATGAAGAAAAGGCTCCAGAGCAAAGACCCATCTTGCCTTACCTGCCAGACATATCTGAAATTATATCTGTGCTAAATGATACAAAAGAGAAGTGTGGGCTTGAAGAATGATTTTAAGAGACGCCCTCAATGCATCTGTACGAAACTGATATGATCAGAGTCCTACCCCGAGGTTGTGAGCAGCAGGGGCATGCAGCATCCACAGCAACGAACAAATGTCAGGACTGTGTGTTATCATATACAGGGGCATTGGGTGGAAGAAGTCAAGGGCTCAACATGATATGGTGTGTTTGTGGGTCAATTTCTTCTGTTAGGGATTTATATATTTATAATTTTTTTAAATGGATGAAAGAAAAACCTAATACCCATGGCCAATAGATACCACATAACACTAAATAAAGGTAACTTTATTTGCATCATTATTATTTTATTTAAAAAATGAAATCGGTAAATGATAATTAACTTAAAAATAATAAAAATACAAACATCTAATTTTATTTTTAGAAATGAGATGATGTATATTTGATTGGAATACCTGTATTTTCAAGTTCTACATCAATAGTGAAAAGGTGTTACCATGGTCAAAGAGATAGAAAAGCATTTACAGTAGTGGGATGTGATTTAGAAACCTAACCCATATAATGAGCATACAGTTTGTGAGGTACCTAACTCCATCTGTAGCTCAGGTATCACATAGGCCAGCAAACAGCAAAAACATGGGTGCAGGTTCTTAGAATCCTTTGAGTTATCCAAGGGACTCTTTCTTGTACTCAGTATTACTTATAATAATATTCTCGGTATAAAAATACTCAAATAAAAAGTCAAGATTCATTCCATTTCAAAATTTACACAACCATCCAACATAATTCACTTTGGTGGCAAGATGGAATCACGCAGAATTCCTGGTTAGCATGATTTGTGGCATGGACATAAAAGTTAAAAAGTTTTTTTCAGTGTATGGGTTTTAAAAATCCCAAAATGATGGACAGATTTAAGCAATCAGAATGGGCAGACTCAATGACCTCATAACACTCCTTTCTAACTAGAAAAACGAACATTCTGCGGCAGTGGAAAACAAGCAGAGAGGTCTACTCAAAGAAACTGCTCCATCCACCCTCAAATAAAAACCCTCTTTGCTTGCCTGCTTGATATTTTGTTACTTTTATTTTTAAATGTTCATTACCATACATATGACTTCTTTCTAGATTTTAAATTTTAACATAATCACAGTAATACACTATATTCAATTCATACAAGTCCAAATAAACTCTTTTATGTTACCCACCTTCTAACACACACACATATATACACACATACACACACATACACACCTATTGCACATACACACAGATAGAATATAAGAGGCACACCTACAGGATTTGCCTTGTTTTATTTTGTTTTCCTTTGTCACGGGATAAAAATATCCATTAATTTCCTGGGGTCATTCTTGATTGATAGATATCTGACCTCTGAAAGCCCAATAAGTGGTAAGAGGTATTTTTAGGTAATTCTTAGTATTTCAAAAGTTGGCCTGAGGACATGATCAATAGAAAAGGAATAATTGATGATAGTTTGAAAGAAATTATTGATTCAACATTTAGGGAAATTCTCAACCTTATTTTTAAGGCTGTGTGATATTTTTATGTTATGCAGATAAACATTTTTGTTTTACTTTTTCGTTGTTTGAGAGTTTGATATACATATACACTGTGCTTGTGAAAATTTTCCCATACAACCCATATCCACAGCCTTTAGTTTCCTCAATGAACGTCCTAGCACTTCTGCTTTCCAAATTCAGGAGCACCATTCCCGAGTTTCACTATTCTTAACTCACTGAGTACACATGATAGAGCCATCCGCTGGAGCGCTGGCATTCTGCACATTCCTGACGAAAACTCTGCATCTCCTAACAGACATCAGCTGTCAAAACAAAACAGAACAAAACCCAACCAACCAACCAATCAAACAAACAAAAAAGTCTCACTATTGCAGCAATTATCGATCCCAATCCTAGTCCTGATAAGTACTGAATCTTGGCTGACTTCACCTTGTTCCAGTCTTATATGTACAGTCATAGACAGTGTAAAGAAAAATGAAATTTTCAGATTGAGATGGAACTGATCATTCTGAAGAAGTCTACCCAGACCCAGAAAAGCAAGTGATGTATATTCTCTTTTATAAGCCTATCCTAGCTTTGAATGTTTAGAAACTTTAGAAACTTCTCTTTAAATTGGAGAACAGTGGAAGGCAGGGAACTGGATAGTGGTTATTGTGATAGCCTTGGGGGCTCAGTTAGGGGAAGGAGGACAAAAGATTTAATTTTTGTCAATAGATGATACAGAAAGTAGATATGAAGGAATCTGAAACACACCTTGATCACTAAGAAAATTCAACTGTAAACTCTGATGTCAATATTGTACTTCGGAGTTTTTATTGATAGAAATTATAACATAAATATATCATTTTCCTTTCTTTTACATCCTTGCTTGCTGGCTTTCAAATTCATGACCTCTTTTTACATAAATGATTGCTACATACATATATATTATGAGTCTATTACACTGTTTGTTTATTTGTTTGCTTGTCTCAGCATAGTTCCCATGCCTTAACCAAATGTTAACTTTCTTTTTTATTAACTTTTGACACTGCTGTATTAAATGATAACACTATCAAGTCTGAAGAGTTTTATTTATAAATACAATGTTTTCATTATGACCCATTTTACTATTTTTCTAGCCTATACCATAAATAATTTCAAAATTCACTTATAAAATGATTAGTCAATACAAAATAAGACAATAAAGAAAGCCCACTTTACATGGCATTTCAAATGAATTATATAAATCATAGATGGTAGGCTTGGAAATAAGAAAGCAAAAAGCTTAATATACTTATATCTGAACATGACTGTGATCTTTGGACAGATGTCATGCACCATGTGGATATAAATTTGGTGAGGGTTGGGTTAGCAGGAAGCACAGGTGAGAGTTAACACTGATCCATAGGTAACTACTGTCATCATAGAGTCTATAAAATGTCTTGTGATTTTCGTGCTGATTATAACAACTCGGTGGATAGAGTTTTAGAAAGGAATACCTGAGTATCTTGGTAGTATCTTGGTTTATGTCTCCATCCTCAAATCAAATCACAAACAAAAATCACCCCATTTTGAATATCGCACCAGAGCAGCTACGAGATGCTTTGCTTAGACTCCACGTCATCGGACCTTTCCCACAATGGTATGTTACTGAAAAGTGGGTGAGTCTGTGTCTCCATCAAACAGAATGTCTCCCAAACACAGGTGATCAAATAGTCTGTTAAGACACACAGTTAGAATGTGATTGTCATTAAACAAATACTACAGGAGACACACTGTTTAAGCAAAAGAAGTCTCAATTACGGACACCTGCCTAAATGTTACAAGATGTAGTTTTGTTAAACAAAACTGTCATATGTAAGACATTGAATGAGATTCATTATGTTTTTGGTAACAATTACAGAATATACAAGTGCTGTATTTTTTTTGAGACTTTCCCCCCATCACAAACAATTATCTTGTTGGGCAAGGGCTGGACCCTGGGGAGAGTATGGCCTGTCTGTTTTTATAGAGCTTTACTTATTCCAGATCTGTTGGGGAAATATTGCCTTAGTGGCTGTTAAATAAATGTCATTTGTCCATAAGGGAAATGGTAGCTTCATTTAAAGCAATAGAAATAAAAATTAAATATTTCTCTGCTTGTGTATTTGTTGTTGGTATTTTTGGGTTTAAACAGAAACACTTATTTGTCTTTACCATGTCTCCTTATTTAAATTATTTCTTAATGTTTCAAGGGCCTTAGAATTAATCAGCTCCATCTGCAGACACAAAAGAAATGACACAGGGAACAAAAAAGTCTAAGGACAAAACTCTGCTTCCTTTCACAGGCAGTCGGGGAAATTAGTGTCATCACTAGGTTGAAGACATGAAGAGACTCAAATTACAAATCCTTTGAATGCTTCCAACAAGATTCCTGTAATCAACTGGAAGATAAGTAATGATCAGAGCCCTTTAAAACAGTATTGTTCACTCCATTAGAAATGTTTAAATGTACCCTACTATTCACCAGAAATTATACAAGATTACTGCCGAAACCACGCTATTGTTTCAGTCAGGCACCCAGATGTTTTAAGGATAGCTCTCCCAACCAACAGAAGGTTAAAAGCCAAGGTACAAAACCAGCTGAGTTATAAACCTTAATTGCAAGGCATGTTCTACCACATAGGTGCTCAATTGTTCTGACAAACAGATTTATTCTGAAGAGCTGAGGAGAGGTGGACTTGAGAAACAGTGACGGGCAGATGGTAGAATGGGAAATTCCTTGCTAAATGGAATCAAATTTTGGACAATTCTTCAACTGAACACTTCCATAACCCTTACTATATTTGTATGGTATTTCTTAAACTTATAAATATTTCTGTTTTATATATTCCGTGCTATTCCAGATCTGGTAGGATGGGTGTAAAGACACAAGCTTTGGAGTGCACCTCATGACTGTCCTCAGGTTTACACAAAAATGATTTTGTTTAGTAGATCATAGTTGGGTGGAGATAACTTGACTTAGCTTAACCTCAAAAGAAGATTTTTGATGTTTTTTGCAGAATTACAATACAGACTACCAAGGAGGAGCTGCTACAATAAAAAAACAGCAATGTTGCTGTGTGGTTTCATTTTGTATTTTAGAAGTACAGTTCCACGTGGTAATGTTAGTCTTTGAGAAGACGGTGATGGTTTTAGTCAACAAATACCTTTCATTGAAGAAAAATGCTCTACAGATTCTCAGGGGGAGAAATGACAGTGTGTATCTCTGGCCTATGTAGTACTTGATCTTCGTAATTTTTCTTCTAGTGCTGCCTTTAGACTGTGCTCTATTCCTGCTGTTGCAGTCTAAGAGAGATAAATAAATTGAGATACAGTGGTACTCTCATAAAGGTTAACATTCACTTAGCCATTCTGGTAATTATCAACTTAATGTCTGTGAAATTGTTGATATTAGATTCTATTCAAAAGAACACAGGGTGTTTTTCTTTCTGTGTCTGGATTGTTACACACATAATTTTCTCCAAGTTCACCCACGTTTTCAGAAATTATAAAATTTATTTTTTTTCTGTGGCCAAACAGTTCTCCATTTATTCACATGTATGGTAGATATTCCATCTGGTTATCCATTCATGGGTGCTGAAATTGTAACTGATCTCACTCAACAAAGCCAAAGTAGCCTGTGATTCAATGGTAGCAATAATTTTATTCATTCCTTTTTAAGGACTTATTTTCATTTAATATACAAGCATGTTTCCTTAGTATTTATGTGCTCTGCATGCATGTCTGGTGATAAAATAGGACAGAAGATGGTACTGGATCACTTGTGTTTCACAAATTGTTTTTCTAATCAGGAGTTAGTATTTTTAAACACAGTTATTAATTTAAAAATTTGAGAATGAACAAGTTATTCAGATTATGTCAAAGTGTGATCCTTGCTTTTATGAAAACATTTTATTTAATAATTTAGATTTCTTCAAAATCATTTTTTCAGAGATCACATAGTCAAGTCTTCAATTACTGAAATTCTTCAAAAACTTTACACAGAGAATTAGGTGATTGCCTTTGATGTATAGCCCCAGCAATGTGAAATTGTTAATGGGAACTTTCCTGTAGACAGAATTTTTTGTTTCACCTGGTCTGCAGCTATTCAAATAAGCACACAAGCCGGGCGATGGTGGCGCACGCCTTTAATCCCAGCACTCAGGAGGCAGAGGCAGGCAGATCTCTGTGAGTTCGAGACCAGCCTGGTCTACAGAGCTAGTTCCAGGACAGGCTCCAAAGCCACAGAGAAACCCTGTCTCGAAAAAAAAAAAAAAAACACACAAAGTCTTATATTAATTATAAACTATTTGGCCTATTTCTCAGGCTTATTACTAATTAGCTGTTATGACATAAATTCTCCCACAATTCTTGTCTATATTTAGCCATGTGATTTGATACTATTTATCAGTAAGGCATTCTCATCTTGCTTCCACTGTATCTGGCTGATGACTGTGTCTCTGACTTTCCTCGTCTCAAAATTCTCCTAGTCTGGTTCCCCTGTCCATACTTCCTGCCTAGTTACTGGCCAATCAGCATTTTTATTAAACCAGTATGAATGACAAACCTTTACAGTGTACAAGAGCATTATTCCACAGTATTTACCACCCCTTTACTTTCAAAATAAGAATCCTGAATCTAATCTCCTTTGTTTAACTTTTTTTCTGACCCTTATCCATAAAAACTTGTAATGAACAGGAAAAACGAAAACAAACATCCATATTCCATTTTTGGGGGGAATATGGGCACAGTTTTCTAGGCTACTTCCAGATGATTGGGGGTGCTGATAACCTTATGGGGACCTAAAGAAAATTTAGAATATGGTCAAGTCCTGGCTGAAGTATTCTGTGAGCCCGAATTATCTCAGCCAGGAGTCATGAAGCTGTTCTGGATGCAGAACTCAGAAGAAATGACAATAAAGGTGCTCTGAAATATTGGGTCATCTGGGTCATCTGCATCCATTGAAGGTTTTTCATGGGATCTTCCTCAATTAAAACTCATTTTTCTTGACCAAGACTAAATCCACAGCCTCTCATTTCCTGTGGAAACAAAAGCAAAACCTCTTCTCCAATGTAACATATTTTTTGACTTAAATTTTAAATCCAAACCATTTTCAAAATATATAGGTGGGATTAATTTAGCAGCACTTATAATCAAATGTCTTTTAACAGCTGTTGCTCCTTCCTCCATAGTGAAACAATTCAAAGACAGTAAACACACGGTATCCAAATTCTCTGTGTATTTTCCATCTTTACATGTTTTTCCTCTATTGCTTTTATTTTTATTTTTTAATTAGTGGTTTGTTGATACAGTGTTTCTCTGTGTATCTTTGGTTGTCCTGGATCTCACTCTGTAAACCAATCTGATCTCAATCATAGAATTCCACCTGCCCCTGCCTCCCAATGGCTGAGATTAGAGTCATCTGCCACCATGTCTGGCCACTCTGTTTCTTTGTTAAAGGACTCTCTCTAATCTTTTCCTTTTCTCTCCCAAGTCTACATATATTTTTAAACACAGTGTAGATGATTTAATAGTTTTTTCATCTGAATCTGTCTTTATTGTTTATATCTATCTTTTTCTGAGCACATGGGTCTTTGATCTCCTAAACAGCAGGGCTGAGATTAAAGCTGTGGCTTCAGTGCCTGGCTCCGCCCCATTCCTTAGCTTCCTGAGAGTCTTTCTTCTACAGGAAGGAGGCACGTTTATTGCCACAACTCTTCAGAGTTTCTAGGTATATATCACCACCAAGAACCATGCTGGCAACTGCTCATAAATATCTTTTAACTGTTTGGTGCCAAGGCCTCTTAAAAGAACTGTGAAGTTTTGGTTACTAACGTTGAGTCAGGAAGCCTCTCTTAAAGGATTCACACCTCTGCTTGCCTCTAACAAATAGAGCCCATCCTAGAAAATGTTGTTACCAAGAAAATGCTTAACTTTGTTCTTTGTGTCTAGAATTCCTTCCCAAGTTTTTTTCAGGTTTTATATGGATATAGTTGTCAAATATTGGGTGTCATTTATTTACAGAAGTTTCTGTCCCAACCTCTCCCACAGGGATTCAGTCCCAAATAAACACACAGATGCTTATAATAATTATAAACTGTTTGTCTGATTTCTCAGGCTTATTACTAACTAGCTTTTATGATTTAAATACACCCATAATTTTTATCTATATTTAGTTACAGGATTTGATACCTTTACTTAGTAAGGCATTATCTTCTTGCTTCCTCTGTGTTTGACTCTGACTTTCCTCTTCCTAGAATTTTCCTAGTCTGGTGGCCCCACCTATACTTCCTGCCCAGTTACTGGTTAGTCAGTGTTTTATTAAACCAATATGAGTGAAGAAACTTTACAGTGTATAAGAGCATTATCACCCAGTAGTTTCCCTTGTAACTCTTGAAATAATAAACAAAATATAGTATGATAAGAGAAACTCTCAGTTGAGTGTTCTCTAGCAAAAGTGCCATGGAACTTTCTAAGGCAGCTGTTGGGAAGATGATGTTGGGAAACTAAAATCCCTGCTATTTAGTCTGAAAAAGGAACACATTTTGTTGGAATCAGTTAAATAATTTTTTCTCTTGTTCTATATCACAAGCTATGTGAACAATGGTGAAGAATAGGTTTAGCACAGGTCTTCACATAAAACCTTCAAGTTTTGATTTTTATGTTTACATATAGGTTTAGATATCTTCTTTACAAGTAAGAGGGTATGCACACATCTGTTGAAAGCATGCCCTATCAAGAATAATTGCTATGATAGCTATTGTTTGGACATTTTCACTATTATATATGCACAACTCCTGACTACTAGTTATGTGGGCAGGATTAGCTTAGTAAGATAAAAAAGAAAGTTAAAACTAAAAATGAAGAAATGGGAATTGTATAATTGGTTAGACTGTCTTGTTATCCCTAAAACTGAAATCACTTTCTCTGAGAGATATCTGTTTTAATGAATTGCATGAAGAACTCCCCCATTCACCTTTATGTGAAACTGGAATCCAAATGTATCAAATGTCTAAGTTGGTAGCACAATTTGCATGCCCTGCTTTGACAGCCAAATGCTTCTGCACAGAGTGACAGCATGCAATCATCACACATGTCATGCTTTTGTATTTATAGATGAAATAATTTGACTTTGTCCTCCACAATGAGGTTTGGAAGAAAAAAAATATAATAAGTAAGATAATGAGAAATGTATTCCAGTATTAAGTTGCCATTTAATTACTAGAATCAAATATCAACCTCACCTCCAGAGAGCAAGCGCCATGCCATTCCCAATGTCTGCATGCCATTTTTTTCTCTTTACTTAATTTTCTAAGGAATATGAAACATCTGTCTTTTCCAGTCTCTTCACAGTATTCAATCCCATGGACAGATGTTTTCAAAACCACGTTGTCTGTGAACATTTAAAGGAATAGTATATTTGCATAAACTCTGGGAATTCCACGCTTCGTGCTTTCCATACTGTTTGAATTTCTTTTCTTTTCTTTTTTTTTCAAATCAACATTTTTTTGTTCTGTACCCATCATTTTGTTTTACTCCTCATAAAGCAGACATTGTGTGCTCACATCTGTTAAATCTGGGCTGCATTTATTACAGTTCTGTTCTTCCAGAAACAGGAAGGATTAATTACCACAGACCAGCTCTAGAAGCACCCCCGTGTTTCTTAACACACAAAATTAATTCAGAGTTGACAAAACTCTTTCAGACACGGCCTGCTTCCTGCTGAGGGCGCTTTATTAGCATATTTTTTCCCAGAAAAAAAAAGTGCCTGATAGACCCTTTTTACCTCTCCTCCGAGTTCAATTTGTACAGCACTGAGTGACAGGCAGTAAATGGCTTGAACATATCGGAGGCAAGTTGCCAAAATCCTCCCGATAGCAACACTTTGGAGCCTTTGTTCAGAGTACATTAAAGTCACAGAAGGTCCATGTACTGTAGACAGCACAGGGCAGGCAGGATGTTCTCAGTAAGACAAAACAGCAGGTGATAAATGACATTAAATAACGGCGAGAATTTACCACAGACTAAATTAACTACTGGAGTGAAATGTTCTCAGCTCGAAGGCTATATTAACAGTGAATTTATAATTAGGCGATTATCATTCTTTTTAGTGTTTGAGGAAGTCTATATGTAAAAGCGATGAAGACAGCTCTATTTGACTCTGGAGACACACGACTGGAAGTGGTTCTAAAAGTGCTGCTGAGTAATTCTCCTTTCAGGATTTATAAAGTCATTTATAAAATAAATACGTGGAAGATGGCTGGACCTTTGAAGATCTCGCACATATGTGTACAGATATGCACTCGCACATGCAACGATCTTTAATGAACTGCAGTCTCACTGAGTTGCTAGAAAGTCAGGCTACATCAAATTATGATCTTATGGGTGTTCCCTAAGTGAGGCAGATATTAGTCTCCACTATGAGCATTAAATTTTGTCTTTGTTTTTCCATTAGAAATGGGGTCCTTGAAATATGTTTCTTTTCTATCTCTTAAGGAATTCGTTTATGACAGAGCTATTTCTGATTTCCATTTAGATTCCCCCTGAAGCCTCTTAGAATCTAAAGTATTTCAACCGAGTCTTTTGGTGAGTATGTCAATTTTATCACAGACGATCTTCTTCTAAAATTGCCATAGAGAAATAAGCTTGGTCAAAAGACCCTAAACATAACACTAGTGATTAAAAAAAAAGAATTAAAATAAGACAATTTAAAGATTATATTTAAAATCATCATGCTGTCGCAGTACTTTTCTCTCCCAGTCTTATGCTGTGTCTACTAGACAGTGTTCCACATTCTCTTGCTCACCTTTCTAGAAAGAGGTATGGGAGTGCTTTCCCAACAGTGCCCAGAGCACACATGGTCCCTTGGTAGGTTCTCACCAGCCAACATCTTGCGTACTTTCCAGACAGAGTTCTTGTGAAACTCGACCCTGCATCATTGGCAAGCAAGCCTTGTCAGTCTAGACACACTGTAGTACTTGGTTACAATTGAATTTCCATAATAAACTAGAACCCATTCATTCATAACTTTCTCCAAGATTCCCTTCTGGGTTTTAAACTCTCCAGGCTTGGCTTCAGCCAAAAGGTGAATATTTGGAAAGTTTCTGCTAAAGTCATTTTATCAGATATTGACTTATACGACTCAAAAAATCATTTTCCATATGTCCACAAGAATTATTGCCCAGAAAGAGGAGACCATGAGGAGCTGACTCTTATAATTTAAAGTTTGAATCTGAGTATTCCTCTGAGAGACAAACTCCATAGCTGGAATGAAAGATTCAAATTCAAAACCAAAATGTGCTCATAACCATGCATATTCTACTAAAGCATAAACATGTGTGCCCACCACACAGAACTTTTCACTGTTTGGGATTATCTCCAGATACAAACTTATCATGGTATTTATTTCGTTTTGAAGAATTATAGAGCTACAAACACACTTCATAGAAAGCTCTAGCTATAAATTATCAATGTCTATGGTCAACTGAAGGAATTTATTTATTTATTTATTTATTTATTTATTATTTATTTAATCATGACTGCCCCTTCCAACAGTACTCGAAGCCACACACGAACCTGCCATTGCACCTTTGTGTTTACGTATCCTCCATCAAAACATAAGCTTTGTGTCATTTAGGTATCTTCTATTTTGTGCTAGTGCACACTTTACTTGCATAAATTTATATGCTTATATATAAACAGTATGGGTTAAATAATAAAATTTGACACTGATGTCTTCATCCTGTCTATTTTTCTTTCTTATGCTCCTAATGCCAATCAATCTGTGGCATCCAACATTTGAGTTTATTTAGGGACTTTATTTCCTTGTAGACTAATAAATGGGCATTAAGTGACCACTTCTCTAAAAGTCTTTGTTTAAAAATCCATTCACAAGTAGAATATAAGTCAACATAAACACCTATGACATTTGATGTGGATGGTTCTTTACAAATGTTCACTATTTAACTGAATTTAGGGAACAGACTTTGTCAATTTCTTATTTAATGTCTTTGTTCATAACTTTCTTCATCTTAACAATAGGAAACAAAGCAGTTTCTATATTTGATTGCTTGAAAATTGTAAGGATATGTACTTCATGCATAATTTCCAGCCATTCTGATTAAAGATATATTTGGTAAATACTATTTACCAAAAGACATCATTCTTACTGTCTATAAATGATAACACTGTCTATCAAAATGGCTATTTACTAAAGAGAGTGAAGTTTTCCCACATGACAAAAAGAAATAGCAATAAAAATTTAAATCCAATGCTAGTCATAGTTTCCTTGGTTTTTAATTTGATTATAATTTTCATGTATATATATGGGTCAATATCTATATTGTGTGTGTGTTTATTCCCGTACTATTGGGGAATGGGAACTACATATATAGATATATAAAGACAAAATATTTTTTAGACTTTCTGAAATAAATAATTATAAATTACTATGAGTGGATATATGTTGCTTACTAAAGTAATTTTGGCATAATTTCTGTGTATTCTCTAGAGCAAAGTCAAGTTATTCATGAGTACATTTGGATGAACTTAAGTATCATTACCAATCTGACCGTCTTGAGTTCAGATGCCCAATACCCGCATGAAAAGCTCCCGAGGAGAGACGTTTCTGTAATATCAGCACATGGTGATAGACTGGAGGACTCTTGGGGCTTTCAATCGAGTCAGTTTAGGGAAACTGGTGGGCTCCAGTCTCAGTAACACACCTTGTCTCAAAAAATAATGTAGAGAGTGGTTGAGGAAGACATCATCATGCACTGGTATACAAATATGGACAAATGCAGATTCAAAATTAATTTGAAGGATATTAAGTACCTTTTGTATGAGTTTAGAATCAATAGGATCCATAAAACTCAAAAATGATATTGGAGGAAATCTAATTCTATTTTACTTTATATCACAACCTGACAAATGCACTGTATGGATTTCTGTACAATTAGAACAGAAAAGAAGAATCTCTTATTTTTCTTATACACGAATTAAAAAATAATAAGCCATCTTACAATGACTCAGGATCACAAATATATAAATTAAGCAACGTAGTTTCACTGAAATGCTATGATTTCACATCATTTATCTACTTGTCACAAAAGAACAAAACAAAAAATGAACAAAACACAAATGAAACTAAAATAAAACATAAAAGAACCTTGAATTCCATTTCTTCAAGAAATCAATAAACTTTTCTCAAATATATACTTTTCTTCCCTTACTTTAATTATTAGTGTCAGTTTTGACTCTTTACTACCAAAATACAAATTTTGTTTAAAAATATTACACTTAAAAAGTATTTTTTTAATATTTATTTATTATGTATACAATATTCTGTCTGCATGTATGCCTGCAGGCCAGAAGAAGGCACCAGACCCCATTACAGATGGTTGTGAGCCACCATATGGTTGCTGGGAATTGAACTCAGGACCTTTGGAAGAGCAGGCAATGCTCTTAACCTCTGAGCCATCTCTACAGCCCCACTTAAAAAGTATTTATTCCATTTCTATAATGCTACTGATGACTGCATCATTTTATATGTAATACTCAGAATGTTCAGTATGTAAACTTATATGTTCATAAATTTAAGAAACATTTTTCTATGATAACTCACTCCTTTATTACACAATTTTTGTGTTTCACTTAGCAAACCTTTTAGGTTATCTATCCCAAGTTTGCTTCTCTATATCATTAGAACAAACAGAGCCAGGCTCAAATATTTTAAACTGTAAGTCTCACTTTCTTACAGTGGTACTACACATTTTAAGCAACAAATGCTAATCTTTAAAAAATAAGATTCATATAGTATTAAGAACTCAAAATATACCAAACAATATAAAGTGGTTGAGCACTGATTATTCTAATTCACATTTAAGGCAAATGATGAGATAAGAGTTTTATTAGAAACACCTTGCTATAAGAAATTAGAGTTTAAAATTATGAATGAATTTCTCAGGCTAAGAAATATAGTAAAAATTGCCACTGGGGATATAAAGGCTTATTCTCCCTACCTGTGATCCTATGTGTATAGCCAGGATCCTTGAAGAGTCACTCTTTTCCAAAGAGAGTAAATGATGGTCATGAAGCTTTTGCAAGTCATATAAGGCAGCTTTGCAGACAGTAAAAGCTTTGCAGACAGGATCTGTAAGAAGAAGACAGCAGATCAATATGTGTTGTAAAGGAAGTCACTTGAGATCTTTAAAGACTGCCAAATGAATCCTAAGTAAGAAATCCTTGAGGGTCTATGTATGTTATAGGAGAGGGGTATGTCTCTGCCACGGGCTCTAAGAAGGATTCTCTGTGTGAGGGCCATAAAATGGGATTATGAGTTAAGGATGAGTAATGAGTAAACTGACTTCTTTAAAGTGGGTTATTTGAGTCAGAAATAAGGCAGGAACGTGGACGTTTTAGGAGTCAAGTGATGGGAAGTCCCAAGGATAAAATAGAGCCTTTTGTGATCACTTAGCCCTCCTGGATTGGATCACACATAAGAGTAGGATTAGCTAAAAGTCAGCAAGGCTGGGAGCCAGAAGTTGGAGCATTACAAGGGAGACATTCCATTAATCTAAATGTATTAGTTAACCAGGGTCTAGACCAGGGATAAGAAAAGAAAGCAATAGGTAACAAATAGAAGTTGGAGCAGACAAGACAGAGTTAAGATTAGAAAGGGTCTAATTTCAACCCCATTCACCTTTGGGAAAGCAATGTGAGGAATTCTCATGATAAGCTAGCATCACAGGGACTCATTAAAATTAGTTTCCCCTATAAAGATCACACACAAATTAGAGGAATGAAATCTGCCATTCTTTCTATTCCTATGACAGAAAGATTCTATTTGCTTCATAGATAATAAACTCAGCTTTCTAACAAAGTAAGGACACAAAAAGGATTTGTGTCAAATCTGTTTACAATGCTGAGGAATTAAGATATTGGTCTTTAATTTTCATGCTAACATTGCATCATACAAAATATGTCTGCAGCAAATTGTGCTTGGACAAGAAAGGACACACATGTTATTTCTGCAAGCTCATTTTTAATGTGTAGCCTGATCACCTAAAGGTGATTTAGATTGTACCATAGCAATGAACTTTGCAACCAAGTTATTTATTTCATTTTTCACCATGTAGATTAGCATTTTCTGATTTTAAAACTTTTAATATGCAGACACAGTCAACTCTAGTTTCTGGCTCTCAATCAAGAGCTTAGGTTACATAGAAGGCAATCTGTCATCAGCTGTTTTCAGTATGTAATCCCTCTTCCATTTTTTTCTTCCTGAATCTTGGTTTTCTGAAGTCAATCTTTTAACTTATTACATGACTTCATCTGAATGTGTTAAAGATGCACGTGCCAGAGTCTCCAGTGCAATACAGCTTTGTTTCAAGATTTTCAACACTGTTCAGGCATGTAAACCTCCACCAGGGCCTCACTGGGGAACACACATCTCAGGGTCTACTCATCGGGCCCCTTACCCTTACTACTAAAAAGTTTCTCAGAATTGCAGAAGACAATATTTTATGTGGAAGACCAACAAGCTAAGATCTAAGAGCCAAACTTAAACATAAAGAGCAACCATTCTCTAGAATTCTGTTTAGAACAGAATCTCAAATCATGGAAAACAGGCAAGAGAAGGAAACTCTGGTGGACAGACTGGAGTCACACATGTAACATCAGTGTTTTGTTTTTTAAGCATTACAAACCCAAATTCTTTATTATGTATTTTAAAATTTTTAGAATTTTCTATTAGCATATAAAAGGTGTCATTATACAGTGTTTTCACACAACATTTTCTCCAGTTGTCTCTGCCAAATGTCCTGCCTTTACTTGTGTTTCCCAACTTCCAGTTGTTTGTATCTTTGAGAAAAGATCTAATTGAATCTCTCAGGCTGATGTAGCCTACTGTAGCCTTGAATTTGAAACAATTCTTTTACCTCTGCATTACAAATTCTGAGGTTACAAGTGTGAGCCCAAAGACATGAATACAGACGATATCATTTTATAAGTAGAAACTCTGAAAGAATCTGCTAAAAGTCTGTCAAATGATCTCTATTAAAATCAGCATACAAAATACATTAACATTCCTATGCACTAAAGTGTATTATCAAAGAAATAAAACCATAATTTATACTGTGAAATGTAATACTTATGAGCACAGTCAATAAAACAAAATGAGCTATCTTTCCTTGTGAACTATGAGACACTGATGCTAATGAAAGCAACTGAAAAAAGATGGAAACAGATGAAAACACACATGTTCATAGATTATAAAAATCATTATTTTAAAGATGTGCATATTATCCCAAATACTTATCAGAGTCAATGTAATAACTAGTACTACAGTAACATTTTTAAGAAATTATATTTTAAGTCTAAAAAATAAATCAACACAAAAACCTCACTGCATTAACCAAAATAATCTGCAGAAAGAAAAGCAAAGAGGGAGTTACCCACCTTTCTGACTTCTAACTATATTACAAAATGCTATCAATCAACACAAACCTGTACTGCATGAAACCAGCTGAATAAATCATTAGAAAAAAATACAGAACCCAGAAATAGTTCCACATATTTATACCCAGCTGAGTTTTCAGTTCCAAAAACACCTTGTGAAAGATAAGAGTCTCATCAAAAAATAAATATAGATGGACTGCATATTTAGACACGGAAGAGTAGAAATGACTATGGTCTCATGCTGTATTCGAAATATCAGTTCAACACCGAGTAAAAATACATGCAACATGTAAAACTATAAACTTATATAAAACTTCCTGACATTGGGTTATAGAATAATTGGGGGGTTATTTGAAATTACAATCAACATAACCGAAAAACAAATAGTTCAAATTGCATGGAGACAAACACCTTACTGCATGCCAAATGAAATCATGAACACCGAGCTTGTAGAACAGAAAATCATATTTACAAATCACACATCACCTAATACTCGAAGCTTCCACATCAAGTAATCATCACAACTCAACGGAAAGAAAAGGCAAAACCTCATTTACTATCAGTAAAAGACTGAGGATAACATTTTCAATAAAAGGCCCATAAATGTTCAAGAACTGTATGAATAAACACTCAACATGCCTAATAATCAGCAAAATGCTTTGAGATGTCACTTCTTATCTATTAGCCTGAAATAGATATTATGAAAAAGCATAAAAAAATTCATGTACACGAGAAAAGATAATTCCTACATATTTTGCGTAGGGACAGAGATTATTGTAGTCATTACAGAAAACATTGTGGAGATTCCTCATGAAACTAGAAATAAAATTACCTTATGACATGGTAATACCACTACTGAGTATGTATCCAAAGAGGGGAAAAACATCAGTATAGGAAGCTACATCAATTCTTCCATGTTCTTTTCAGTAAGAGTCACAACAGTCTAGATGCAGATCGGCTTTAGTTCCCATCAAAGGATGAATAGAAAAAGAAAATTTCTATGTAGGAAATAGAATATACCTCAGCATACTAAAGCTACATATGACTTATATTGTTATTGTTCCTTTAGTTGTATTTCAAATAAAATTTAACTGATGGACTGAATCAAACACATTGTTCAAGAAACGTGTACTAGCTTTAATTAAAGATCCATTTTGCCAACTGTATTATGAAATCTATATAATATTGTATAGTAAATATTGTTCTTAGTTTAACTTGTAGACACTATATCTGGAGGATGTGTAATGTTTTACGCAGGTGTCCTACTGGAAAGGACATTACTCTTCCTCTTGCAGAGACAAGCCACCCTTTTCTATGTGGACCAGAACTTGGTAGATGGGACAGTCATGTGCTCGTAGCTAGAACTACTCAGTAGGAGGTCTCTAGCCAGGGAAGAGTAAGTCTGCTTTCTTGTATGTGGTAAATTTTATGGGATGTCTGTGTCCATAATAGCTTGGAATAAATGAGGGTGTCTGGGTAGCTGAAGAATGAACAGGCCAGTGTCATCAGATAGGCACAGTTTTATTTTCCAATGATATTTTCTTATGTGTTGTGTTTTCTCTGGTCCAGACAGAAGCCACATGAACAGAAATGAGACAAAACCAAGGTAGTATGATTCGAATCATTTGAATTGGAAAATATAATCCTAGAGTTAAATATTCCATAAGGACTTGGAAAGGACACCAATGACATCAAATTTGATTCTATATCTGTTGCATTATTTGGGACCCTGATTTTCATCCCATCATTAAGAATGGACATCAGAATCGAGGTAGGTAATTGCAGGTGAATCTAGTGATTGGCCTTCAAATTACCTTCCTTCTTAACTTCTCCAGTCCTTTACAGAACCACAGTTTACCCCATGAGTTGGTATGTAGAAGATAATTCAAACATATATTGGTAAATACGTTTATTGATAATCTAGACCTAGAGGTTTGAAAGGCTTAGAATTTGTTACATCTAAAAGAAGATGGATTGCAGAATTGAGTAAAGTAATAAGAAAAATCAAAATTTTTATGGAAGAACAAATAATCAGTTTTCTTATTTAGACATTTTATATTGATTTCAGATACACAAATAATTAGCAATTTATTAATCAGTTATTTTTTCCTATCAAGTGTCAAGGATTTTAAAGACAATCAGAATGAGAGAGAAGAAGTAGTGTATTTCTACGCAATATCTTGTTATGCTAGCTTATATATGTGTTGAAAGTATTTGGATGGGTGTAGTTTTAAATTTATTTCTTTAAAACAGTACATCTGTCTAAAATACTAAAAGACAGGCAGAGACTTGCCTGTTCCTCCACAGTTAACACAAGAAACACTGACGGCTTCTGTTGTGCAGCTATTTAAGCTCCAAAGAATACACACATGTCATACAATGTGATAGGCTTTTAAAAACCCCTGTAGAATAGCAGCTTTTACTATCAGGAAATATTTATATGTAGGCTAAAAATAAGTTGGTCCACAATGCAAAGCACTGTTTGCTGGTAAAATCTAAATAAAGCAAATCAACATGCAGTGGGCAAAAGAAAGAAAGAAGTAGACACAATGATTGGCAATGCCTTTTCAGGAGCTAGGGTGTCAGTTAGCCTCTTAAAACTTGTGTTTTCTCTCACGTTTCTGAGTTACCTAAATACTATTCATTCATTCTCTACAGTTCGTGTAACAAGCAATATAATTTCTTCTTGAACGTTTGTGGCACAAATTCCAGTTTCTGGTCAGTGACTACTCAGACATATGCGTTGGTTAGGGGCGCCATTTGTTGACAGAGGTTTCTGTCTCACCTGGTCCTGCAGCCGTTCGGTCAAAAAGAAACACACAGTGGCTGACATTAATTATAAACTGGTTGGCCTATTAGCATAGACTTCTTATTAACTCTTATAACTTATATTAGCTCATAATTCTTGTCTGTGTTAGCCACGTGGCTTGTTATGTCTTATCAGCAAGGCAGTCTTATATTGCTTCCTCTGTATGTGAGTGATGACTACAGACTGTGTCTTTACTTTTCCCAAAGTCCTCTGTTCTCCTCACCCCACCTCTACTTCCTGCCTGGTAACCCCACCTATACTTTTTGCATAGGTACTGACCAATCGGCGTTTTATTAAAAGCATTACAATGGCAAATCTTAACAGGGTACAAGATCATTGTCCCACAGCAAGGTATTTCTTCCTAATAGACACCTAGTTTTGATGAAGTCACTTTCCCAGAATGCCAAGCAGCTAACCAGACTGTACTGTGGCTTATCCACATATGTATCTCCGGCTACCTTTGTCCTTGGATTTCTAAGTCTTTGACGCTGATCTTTCTTACAACACAGTCGTCATATCTGGATGGGAAGAACTCATGCTGCTGATGTAAGAATCTGACATTAACTGCTACTGCCAGGCTTGCTGATATCTATAGCACAAAGATGTCATGCAGCTCTGCTTCTCCTACATCTCTATTTCTTTTCATATGAGGAAATGCTAATATCGCTCCTCGTGCAAATAACTCTGGACTACTGTCTTCTGTAGTTAAGTCTAGCAGTCCCTTGAATTGGAAGTAAAATGATATAAGGATGTTGTAGGAACTCCAGACAAGTGACGCTGCTTAACCTCCTCACCACATTTCGGCACTTTTTTGTGCCAACAAGTACTTGATGGACACACACTAATGCTATTTTCAATCTCAGTGTCAGTGTGTGAAGAATAGATCCTGTACCAGTTTCCCTTAATGGCTGACTGTCAAATGCTCTACAATCAAATATATTTATCTTTCAGCAAGAAAGATTGAAAATAAGAATTTTCATGTAGGAGGACATTACATGTCAAATGATTTTAACAGCAGCATTATATATGACCAAGCAGAATTGTCAGATTAAAAATAGGGTGATACATAAATACTGACAGGAAGAAAGGGAAAAAATTGACCCTTGAGCATGAATGTGCTGTGGGGAAAAACTAGGATCAGAAGCATAGAAGGAACACATTTGGGTCTTTCTCTAAGTCACTGATCCTTTCCTAAGTCACTTCAACAGTGACTCCTACCCCAAATTTCCCATTTATTTTCTCTCTGACCTTATTAGCTACTAAAACTTGCTTTCAGCATTGCTTATGTTTAGAGGAAGATGTGGGGAAAAAATGCCCACTCCAGGCATTATAACCCTGAAATGCATGCCCTTTTTGAAATGACCGCCCATGAACCGTAACCAAATAGAACCTCTCCATTCTGGAAGTGATCAGATGGGTTCAAAAAGGGTATTTGAAGCTGTGCCAAGCCAGTGCGTCATTGCAATTATAAATGGCAATACCCACACACCCCAAACAGCTAGACTTCCCCTTCTATTATAACCCAGCTGCCTCCCACAGGGAGTCTGATTTAACACAAGATAAAAACTCAGTGCCCTCTCCATTGGTTTGGTGACATTTCCCAGTAACAAAGTCCCAGGTAAATCATTAAAAACAACTTGGGACTGTCGCTGAAAATATTGAAGCCCTAGGCAGTGACTACCACTTTCCTCAAACTGGATTGTCCATTGGGAACTTCAATGGTATGTTAGAAAAAAACAGAATGGGCAATATTTCACTCAAACATTCATTCATAGGGCAAATACCTACTAATAAAATACTGTATCTGCTATACTGGATAAAGGTCTATGTTAAGGCTCTGCTTCTAATTCTGTTTTCTCCCTTGGCTTAAGCAGCTGTGTTCACTCAAGCCCCTTCATTATTGTGCCTGTTGTGTGAAATTCTCTGGGTATCTTTCCATTCTAGTACCTCAAGGTTGAAAACACCAATGCTATAAAGCACACAAAGTATATGCTATCTTATCTGTTTTAAGCAAAGTTTTGACTTCTCATCTTTGCATTAATCAACCCACAGCACTATGTCTATTGTGCAGAGGCATAATAGAAAGTTATTGAAATAATAGATTCTCTCTCAGAATGGATTGTCATGTGTAGGAGCCCACAGTGATTCTATTTCCATCTTTACTCAAGGTCAGAGAGTTCAATCTTGTGAAGGCCAAATAACAGAATGTCTGGCCAAAGGGATGGTCACTAGATGCTTTGCTTTTCAGTGTCAAATTAAGGGCCTGGTTACTAGATGTTTTGAGTATTAATGAGATAATTACACTTATTTATTCCTTATATCATTGGTAAGGAAGTCTTTTGACCCCCCCCCTTTTGCTTTGGGTATATAAGAGCTATAAGAAATAAACTCGAGGCTAATATTCACTGGAAGCTCTCCTGATTCTATTTTCTGTCTTTTGTCTCTTTCTTTCTTAATCCCTATTCCCTTTTTCAGGCACACTGGAACAAGTCTTTTGGTCCCAACAGTCATAATAGTTTAGAAAGCATCATGTTGTGGTTTGTCAAAAATAATAAACAAACAAATAAATAAACAAACAAATAAATAAAGCCTTTTTTACTTCTTGGTAGATAACATGATTCTAAAATGGCATCTCTCTTGACATTTATAGCTCTTTGCATTTTGCTTTCAAGCATTGCAGAAAGGACTAAAGCCTGGGGTGGAATCTCATTCCTGTTATCCAAGACTTTGGAAGATTGAAATAAGAGGAGAATTAATGAGAGTTTGAGGCCAGTCTGAATTACAGGATGAGATGCTCTCTGTAAAGAAAATTAAAACCTTTTAAAAGCTAAATAATTATCTAGAAATTTCGGGTAACAGCACTGGGACATGCTGGATATAATTCTTCACAAACCGTCATTATATCCCAAAGGTTACTGGGTTTACATCTTGAAAATACGTCCCCTTGTGGCTTCCTGGGAATCATCCTAGGCCATTAACTCTAAACCTTTCTTTCCCCTACTTCTCTGGATCCATTTCTCTGTAAATATCGCTTAGGAAGAGATGACAAATGCCACCTATGAATTGTGAGGATGTCAGATCCCCTTTGTCAGGTTTCACATTTCCCTCAAAGCAAGCATTGTTTCCAGGTTCCCTTCCGTTCTGGCCCTCTTTGTCCATGAAGATGGCCTAGAGGTCTTTCCTGCAGTCTTCTATAAATTCATGCCTGATCCCGTGTGGAGTCATGCTATTCATCTAATAAACTTACTGAGACGTATTGTAATTAAATAGATCATGTTTCACATCTCTGTCTGATTAATTTATGTCTCTAAAGAGCTTCTTAGATGATGAAATATTTAATGTGAGCCTAACCTCATGCATCTATTTGAGAAACCCTCTAAATGCACACAAATCTACAAAGTACTAGATAAAATACTAACAGAAACTTGAGTTTCCTCCTGATCCCATACCAGATATTTTTAGCATCAACTTCCCCTCAGAAGTTGTTGTTATGAGCTACATCCAGAAGCCTGGAGTAGCCCCATCAACAACCTAATACACATTTTCCCCTTTCCTTATAGTGTGTCTAGCACTGTTTCATCGACTAGGCAGGTTCAGAGTTGACAACATTGTCATGGTCATAGAGGTTACTGAAAATGCTGAGCTTAGAGAAATTGAAGTTTAATTGGTTTTTTAATAAAGAAAATGATCATTTTTTTCTACTAAGATATTCCCAAGTTTCAAGCTTTAGAATAGTATTATTTTTAAATAATAGTACATAATAGTTATTATCATTATAATTTATGTATCCCTTCTCATTTTATGGGAACAACATCTTAAAACTTCTATTTGACATCTATCTAATGTATGTTCCTCCTTTGTTAAGGTTTTAAAGCGTTACTATTTAGCAGAATAGTAATATTGGTTTCCACCTTAAGGCCTACGAACTCCCTACACATGAGCTTTGGCCAAATTTAAAGTACCAGGTATGGATTCTCTTCTGTGGAACAAGGGTGAAGCAGCCAGTTACCATAAAGGAAGTCAGGCCACATTTTACCAGTGGGCACATCTTGCATGTCAGGTTGATATTGGAGCCTGCAGTGTCCAGTACTGGGTATGACCATTGATGTTCTCACTTTCCTGCCAGTCTGCATAGCAGCTCCCAGTACTGTGAAAGATAAGTAGCAGGCAGGAAGTTTCCCACTCCATTTGTGATTGAGGTTAAAAACCATCAACTATATGATAGTATAAGGAAGAAAAAAAATTTCACATTAAAAAACGAACAAAAATCTCATGTTGCATATCCAAAGCACCCCAGATTTTTGGGCAAGCTCAGTTAATTTGTAGTATAAGAATAGGTATTTAAGTTATTTATATGTTAAGTTATTCATTCTCGTAATTTTTCAAGTTTGAGAAATTAGTATAGCAGCTCGAAGGTATATGATTGAAATAAGTTGTGAAAGTGACTTCCTTAATCACGAGTTTGAAGAAATGAATATAAACATGTCTATTCTCACGATATACATATTTACAATGACATAGCTGACTTCTGACAGAAAAATACTTAAATTTCTCAGGACCAAGCCCATATACATAAAAGTAAGATAAAATACATCAGAAAAAATAAATCAACCTTTACCATATTACCAAATTAATACAAACATTTGTGGGTCATAAAGAAAGCTGGAATCATTTATAAAGGCAAAATAAGCATTTTAATTCAGCATTGATCATATATATATATATAAATACAAATAAACACGTGAGTATTTTTTGCATATCAAAAAAGTATGAATATATTTTTGATACAAGGTCTTCATATGTAACCTGGTCTCAAATTCAAATTTGTAGCCATATTGTCTTAGCCTCTGGCATGGAAGTAAGTAAGTCTTTTATAAGCGTACTTCAATATATATAAGATATTGGTTATTCATCATGAGGTAACATACATCAAAATGAGTCTATAAAAGCAATATCATTTAGATATTCATCTTTCAGTGACAACTTTAGACATTCAAGCAGAAAGTTAATAATAATAAGTTTCAAATGATTGTGTAGTAACAAAGGTAGAGCATAATTTTATAAATCAAAATCATCATATTTATTTTATGCAAATGATCTCAATGAAGGATAGTATGAGACATACCAGTGATCCCAGGAACATGGAAAATTTTAAGTGTAATGATCAAATTAATTGTCTTTAAAATTTTAGGTAATTAAATATGCTTTGTGTATGCCTGTCTTAACTGGCTCATGTTTTGCACACAACACCATCTCTTCTACTTGGGAGCATTGCTATCTGGAACAAAGACCAAGCAAGGCTGAAACCCTACTCACTTCTTTATGTTGGTTGCTGTGTCTGGATAGATACTGCATGATATACCAGGCCAGGCATCTGAGGGCAAACCACATATATTTTGGGCTTTTTGTTTTTTGGGGTGGGGTGGAGTGTGGGAATTTGTAAACTTTAACACTAGAAATAAACTCCCTTACAAAGAATGTACCTTTGGACTTACCACTTTGTTTGGTTCAACTCTGAATTAGCAGAATTATCATTGTAGACATGGTTATATCTCAGAGAACAGGCATCAACATCTCAGTTTCTTTTAAGTCCATAATGTCTTTGGTTAATATCAGTTATAGATATATGTAAAAATAATGTGGGATACGTTCAATTAAAATAATAATGCTTTGCTCATGCCTTTTAAAAATCTTTTCCATTAGATTTGGGAAAGATACCAGACCATTAGCAAGTTTTAAAAAGTTTTCAAGCTAGGTAAGTTGTAGCCAAAGTAGAATATTCTTGAAGCATATAATTTTCTATGCAAATAGATGACATAGAAAAATGACTACATTTACAATAAAATAGTTATAATAAATTCACCTAAAATTCAAGGTAATTGCTTTCATAGAGAAAATTTGAAAATGACTTTTTAAGATATTTATGAACAAGTATCAAGAATTTATTTAGACTAGGAAGCAATAATTACCCTTCCAGTAACTAAAGTGGCAAGATCTATAAAATTATAAGGTATCAGAACGATATAATTACTAATGATGTTTTATAAATTTCTATGATAAGACATCTGTTGTGTTTAGGTATATAAATTATAAAATACTTAATATTAAGGGAGTGTTTTTTCATTTCATATTGAATAAAATGACATAAATACAGGAATTTTTGAGAACCCAGGAGATAACATATTGTTCATGGTCGCACATGCGTCTAATCCAGGTATCAAGGAAGTGGAGTTAGGTTAGTTTCTGGGACTCATTGACCAGCCAAAATTGTCTAATGCATAAGCTGTGAGCCATGAGGAAAACTTGTCTCATGAAACAAGGTGGATGGTACCTGAGAAATGTCTTCCAGGATTGACTTCAGTCTTCCCCTTTTGTGCACATACATGTAAACCTATCAGTCCCCCACAGTCACATATGCATATATAGACACACACAAACACACACACACACACACACACACACACACACTCACAGAGGACTTTGGACAGAAGTGCAGAGGCAAATGAAGATACCACAGTTCTAGATCACAGAGAACCCATGCATGCTTTGCATCATGATTAGGAAGTTCTTTCCTGAAATATCATATCAGCTGAGTTCCTAACAACTTTATTCTCTTGAAACTGAAAATAGTATATAAAGCATAATGAGTCTGCTTTGGTTACTTGTCGTCTAGTCATGTTTGTATTCTTATGGCTATTAAACTGGAGATCACACAGTTTCGTAAGGAACCCTGGCATGACTCAGCTGACCTCATTCATTTTAAAAGCTTTCTATAGATTTTTGCTCACCTATGCTTGCTTTCAATGCAAACCCTGCATGCACACCTCCAGATGGACTGTGCTTCTGATATGGAGGAGTCAACATGAAGTAAATAGTTATAATGCTGTCTTTGAAAAGGTGTGAAATCAAAAACTGAATAGTTTTAATTCTGTCATCGTATGAAATCTTTTCAAATGCTCATTCCTTTTGAACATTTTCTACTGCAACAGTATTTGAATACCAAAAGAATGAATGCCAACGGAAGAGAACTATGGACAGGATTATAATTTCTGGAATTTATTGTGCAATGTGATTTTTATTTTTCTCTGCCAACCATAGCCATATGTGTAACATCTTCCTTGATTTAGAAGCATTAGAATGTACAGTTCATATGTGCTGTTTTGTAATAAATAACATTTTGAAACTAAAATTAAAAACAAGTATTTAGTTAATAGAACAAAAATGAACTATCAAATTTAGCTGTTGTCTACTGACAATACACATGTAAAGATGTGCTAGAAAAAATAATTGACACTGCATATTGAGCAATTATTTAGAGCATATATCATTTGGAGAATGTTGTAACATCCTTGCAAAGCAGGGCCAGCAGTTTAACCCAGGAACTGAGTGCAGAAAATCCTTTCCTATGGTCTTATCAAGTGAGCATTTTTTAGGAAATCAAGAGACAAGATGATACCTGTGGAGACTTTGAATCACTGCTGCACTTCTGTTGCTATGCAGCAAGCTACCTGATTAGAGGCTGCTGTGTGAGAGCAGGATGGAGCATAGAGCATTCTCAGAGTTTTGGGCAGCGCAGCAGCCTTGTCCAGAGAACACAAGGTCCAGTTAGAGCACAAGGTTTTCTCCATAGGAAGGGAGCTGTCTGATGGAATCACTGCGCAGGCAGACATGTGCTTGATCATCTAGAGAATAGTGTGCAATCTGAGACTCAGGCTTCTGGCTCTAGAACTGGTATACTGGACACGCAATGGGAACAATATTCAGGCAGACTACATGGGTAAAAATCTATGGACAGCCTCTATTCCCAACAGTATGTCCATTCCATCTAAGATCCCAATAGGCAATGATAGTAGTGGCTGGGAAATAATAGGCATTCTGCTACCTATACAATGTGTTACAGCACTTACTTAATTATTGAAATCTTCTGTGGGGTTTAAGTTAGATGATTATCCATGAATAACAAATGGATATTCATTAAATTTCCAGTTGAGCAAGATTTGTTCAGACACCTTTTACAGAGACTTTTTTGTTAAAAATTTTGCTTCCGGTATATTTTTCCCAAGTACCTGCCTCTCCAGACACACCCTTGGCTGAAATCTACAAGTGAATACATAATCACATGCACAGATCTTCCTCCTCTACACAGAAGCCTCTATGGTAAAATTTCTTTTCAATCATTTCTCTGTGATGTCTGCTCATTAAGTAAAGTGACCAGTTGCATGTGCTAAGAAGCGTGCTCTTATGTAAGATGAACATTGGACATTGAATGGGTATAGTTTCCATTGACATTTGCCTCCACTCGTTATCTGTTTATAGAGTCAACTCTACAATCACAGCATTCTCTCTATCACAGCTACTAATCAAAGAGCGTATCCCCAAAGTATTAAAACATTGAGCTCATTTTCATGGCTCCATTCTCTTTCTGTGTATCCTTGTGAAACATCAGAGGATCTGTTGGAAGATCACAAAGCAGGTAATGAAAGAATAGCATTCTATGTACTGCATGGCATATGATATGACCAAGACTCTTTTTTTTTTTTTTTTTTTGATTTCCGAGACAGGGTTTCTCTGTAGCTTTTGGTTCCTGTCCTGGAACTAGCTCTTCTAGACCAGGCTGGCCTCGAACTCACAGATATCTGCCTGCCTCTGCCTCCCGAGTGCTGGGATTAAAGGCGTGCGCCACCACCGCCCGGCATGACCAAGACTCTTAACTCAAATGTAAAAGAGGATAATTTATATTCTATACTGAAATATTTATAAAAGGTCCACCAAAACTTTCAGATATAAAAATTGCAGATTATATTGAAATGTAGGGAATATACACTTGATGATGCAGGATGTGATACATGAAATCTAATTTATACTCTCAATCAAGAAATAATTTATACTCTCAATCTCTATTTTACATGAATTATCATGTTTTTCTACATATGAAATCTGTGTATACACAATATACATATATGTATATACATTTAGAAGCATATATATATATATATATATAATTGGATGTGCTTAAATGATAATGTTAAGTTAATAAATTAATGGAAAGATGATAAATTACCAAGACAGGATTGATAGCAAACTGAGAGAAAAGAGCACCTAAAACTCATGGACTTGGAAATAAATAGAAAAATTATAATACAGTGGTAGTGATGGTGGTGGGGGGGGTCTGTGTGAGGGTGTATGTGTGGGTTTACGTGCTGTTCTGTTTGCTGAAGATAGCAAATAACTTTTTTGATTTTGTGATTGAAATTCATACACAAGTATTGAAGTCTTTAAATATATCCAGTGAGAACACAGAGAATGCATGAATGTTTTCTCCAGTTAAACAGGAGCAAATAATGGTTGGGGTGGCTACATAAGTTATCCAAATTGTAACACTGCTGCCAAGAACATGTGCTTAACCATATGGCGCATCTGCTGTAAGTTGGGAATGGTACAAAGGTAGCTGGGACATATGGTCATCCTAAATATAGTGCATATCTTCAATAGTGTACATTTAACATGCAAATACCCTTCTTTGTTTTAGAAGAAGTATACCTCCAATTCAGGGATATGTAAAGAAAGGTTGATGTCATGGCGTGGACTCCAGAGAAAGAAGCAAATTCAAACGGGTGGTGAGTTTTATTGCACCATGTTTGTATCTAGTAGAATAATCAACAGAGGTGATGTTCATGATTCTGGGCAGCTGTAGTGTCTTAGCACTGAAAAATTATTATGCACTTTACACTGTTAGTTAAGCTTGTTGTGAGAACCATCTAGTTTGAAGATCTGGACACTGAATTCTGAGAGGTGAACCACTGCCTATTCTTATTTCTTTTACATTGCTGTGATAAATATTCCAGCTAAAAGAGAGTTAAGTGAGGAAAAGGTTTATTTCTGCTTGCTTATAGGCCAGAGCCAATTACTGAGGTAAGTCAGACAAAAACACTCAAGAAGGCACCTGAAGTTAATCCTAGTTGCTCTTCCACAGTATCATCTCTGACCAAGGAACTTAACACAAAAGGACAGCAGGAATGATAGAGGATGTTGCTCTATAGTTCCTTCAGGTTGCTGATCAGCTAGTCTAGAGAATGGGTACTATGACGGGCTGGACTCTCCTGTTTCAATTAACAATCAAGATAACCTCCAACTGGCATGCCTACAGACTGGTTTGATAGGGAATTCCTCAACTCAGTTTTTCTTCCCAGGTGAGTTCTAGAGTGTGTCAAGTTAGGGTTAAAGCCAAGTAGGACACTGCACAGAACACAGAGTGTTAGAAAGCAATGAGACAGGATTAAGAATCAGGGGATCAACCCTAGTCCCTGCAGAAGACAAGCATATACTACAGATGACAAAGATGCACACGTATTGGGCTCTTTTCCCCCTTTTCATCATGGTGAGATCGTCATATGCCCTCACATATATATGAATTTAAATGGCAGGTCTCTACTTTCCAACATGCCTGACAATGCTTACATATTTTAAATATTTTGGCATCACAATTTTGAACAGAAGGATTTGTTTTTCCTATTCTCCAATGAGGGATTCAGGTTTGAATCATTATGATATTATGCTGTATCTGGCATCACTAATAACTGTATACTCTGAAATTTAAGCCATGGTTTGTGGATTCTGATTTAAACAGTTTCCATTACAGTGTATGACCCAACATACTATTCAGTGTTCTGCTCTCCACATACCAAATATTTCCTTCCATAAAGGAAATGAGACTTTTTATGCCTGAAATTTCCAGACACGATGGTATTTTAAAGCCAAATTAACTAGACTAATCCTGTACATACTCTTGTGTTTCCTGCAGGACCAACGTGGACAGTGCTATGCTTGTAGAACCACAATCTCAACTGAAGCACACATCGCTCTTGGATTCCGACAAAAAACCAGAATCACAGAATAATATAAAATTTTGTCTACTCCCAGTGTCTTCCCTTAATCCATACATTAGAATAAAATCATCTACAAGGTGATTATTTCTGGTCTGTGATTCATGGAGGAATCAGTTGTCAGACCAAGATTTTGCAATAATCTTTATGATAATGCAGAGAATAAAATATATTATAATTGTGGCTGTTTATTTGTTTTTAAGTGCTTTGTTATTTGAAATTTTGAACAAATTAATTCTATTATTTTATATATTCTATTATTTTAACAAATAATTTTTTGCCCCATAACTTACATCTTTTAGTTAAGAAATTCTTATCAATATAGATCCTCTGCTAAATATTTTCAAGATCTTAATTTTTTTCGGAATTCTCATTAAATAAATTTATAAGATAGACTTTGTGTACTTTGATAAATGGTATATAATATATAAATTTATTTTGATTACTGTAATATAGAATGTCTAAACATTAGTACTTCTAAAAGCAAATTATAAACATGATCAAGATGATCTTTCTCTAAATTTGAAACTCGACATTTAGGAAAAAAGTTTTTATTTATTCTTTCATAATTTCATGATATATATCTATATTTATTATATTTATTCCCCTCCTTGAATTCTTGCAAGATAATCTCTTTCCTTCCTACCCACCCAACTTCGTGTTCTCCCTTTAAAAAATTTCCAAAATTATGGATGTTATACGACTCCTTTGAGTGTGTGGCCGTCCCTGTATATAGCAAACATATCCAGCGTCACGCCATTGGAGAAGACTAATTTTCTTTTCCCAGCAGGTTCAATTGCAAATAACTTTTTAGCTTTGATACCCTTAAAACACAGGTTTCATTGTGTCTTTGTGGGATTCTTCTCTGGGTTTGAAGGAACATGGGAAGAAGTGTTGGAAGTGTTGGTTGCAGTGCATTTCCTCAGGATATCAGGATTGACAGGCAGCATGTTCAGCTGCAGATGATAATGATGAGGAGAAAACAGGTTGCCATCCTGAGGGACTGAACAATGTACTGGTAGGGTGAGCACAAGCGGGGACAATGTACTATCGCTTCATACCTTCATTCTTTGGAATTTAATCGTATAGAATACTGATGGAATTTATTACCAAGCCTTTCTCTGAGGTTGTTTGTAAAGAAAATTTGCTAGACCTTAGCATGGAGACCCGAAAGATGAACATTTTCCAAAACCTTGTGAAGATATGGTGGACAGTGGTTTGCATTATGCAAATCCTATAGTGTGGGCTGGCCTGAAGCACGAGTTCCATTCCATATGGCTGTGTGTTCTCCAAGAACCGCCTCTCCAAAATGGCTTGGCAAGAATTACTATGAGGTTTGGAAGAGAGTCAACAGGACTTGATTCTGGAAAGAACGATTGCTCCTGGGAGCAAATGGAATAACTGACACAGAAATCAGTTCATTTGCTTCTCAACAATGATGCAGGGCTTGGGAATTCTCAGCCTCTTTTGTATCTGGCAGAAAGATAAATTCCAGCCTTCACAGGCTCTCAAGCTGAGAAAATGTATGTTCCTTGGGCACTTTTGGATAAATCATGGCCAGCACTGTGGGGAACCCTAGATAGGAGAGGCAGGACAAAGCAGAGCCCAGATGAGCCCCCGAGCAAAATGCAGGGACTGTACTTTAACTATTTTAAGAGCAAGCATAAGCCCATCACTGTTGCATTCAGACTTCACTTTCTTAGAGCCATCTTCCAGGTAGGTTGATATGTGTGAAGACAGTGGTTTCAATGTTATATAAATAGGAATGCCCTTCTTATGGGCTGATGTGCAGAACTCGGTTATACTTATGGGTGAAGACATTCTCCTGTACACAGATCTGAGGTTGATTTTCCTCATTTTTCAATAAATTTGATTATTATTGTGTCTGCATAACATGTGTCCATAGATAGCAATGTCATTACATGTGTATGGAGGAAAGAGAATTTATTTATTTATGGAATTTATTTTCTCCTTCTACCTATACATAACTTCCAGGGATGGAGCCAGGTTATGGGGCTAACATGACATGTGTTTCAGCCTCTGAGCCATTGAGAGCCAGCATTTAAGTTGGCTTTCTGATCATATCATTTATCTATCAGCAACCTTTCTTTTCCTATGTTAGGTGATATTAAATCATTGCTTTATTAATGAAAATTCATGAGATGCTAGATATTTCATGAAATATGGGGAAAGAAAACAATATATATATACATATATATATATATTAAATAAAAGATCCAGAAAATTCACATTTAGCAAAAATAAAATCTAAGCAGATTCTCAGGGGCTGTTCTGGATCTTTGATTAATCTTCACTGTCGTCTATGACACAAAACAATTTTAGCATTATTAAGAGAGGTAATGATACTTGGTACAAGATCCATAAATACCTATTCTTTCTACAGTTGATGTATAAATATGAGTCACTTTATTTATAATTGTTCATTTTAAATCTCATTTTTCACTTACCAAGAAATATGATTCAATAGTGATACATGCAATAGAAAAATAAATTAGCAAGATAATGAAAACTCCCTGGGTCTCACTATAAATTTAAGTATTCATTTGATTTCCATAAATGATCTTTAAATTGAACAATCAGAAATCATGCAAGAAAGTCATTCCATAAATCTAGAAATAGAGCTGTAAGAAATTTGTAGTTCACACAAGTCAAGTGTCAAATTGTATTTATGATTGTTTGTTCATTACATTTTTCCTTCTCTTTTTATTGATGTTCACTGATTTATCTCACAAATTCTTGAGTGTGTGCTGCTGTGCACATGTGTATGCATGTGTGTGTATATCTGTGTGCATATGGGTGTGAGTGCATGTGGAGGCCAGAGGTGAACAGCGCATATGTTGTTCTGTCATGCTCCTTCTTACGTTAATTAATTAATTAATTTGTTATTTATTTGGGAGACCATATCTCTCGCAGGTCTGAAACTTATACATTAGGTTGATCTGCTAGTATGTTTCACAGATCCTCCTGTGTCTGTCTCCCCAGCTGGGACTACAGTTGCATCTCATGTGTCATGCTTTGTAAAAAAAAAAAAATAATAATAATAATATTTTTTTCTAAAAAGTACATTGCAATGAAATTTTCATCCTTTCTATCCCTCTCCCTTCCACAAGACCACCCCCCACATACATCCTACTGAGTCTATTTAGAAGTCGATGCATTTAGGGATGACCACTTGGAACTGGGTAACCTATCTAGAAGCCTATCCCTAGAGAAAACTGATTCTCTCTTCAGCCATTGATTGCTTATGTCTCTTCATCTAGGGTAGGACCATGTGAAATTTTCCCATCTACAATCCCTGTCAACTGTTACTGACATTATGCATGCTTTCAGAGATCCACAAATGATCAAAATACAAAAGACAAATGTCTGTGACCATGGACTGTGAAGTTCAAATTACTATATCTTTAATGACACCTTTATATCTAAGGCTTAGAGAATATCACTGAAGAGGGGCAGAAAGATTGTAAAATACAAAGGACATGGGCACCTACTGCTAGATAGTATCTTCTTGTCATGATGGGAAGCTACATCCTCGACATCTCAACAAAGTGCTTCTGTACTAGGCTCTTTCTAATGGATCTAGGTTTGCACAACTGTGCGCTAAGCACTTGTCCCAATGAACTACTTCAGTTGCTTTTTGCAGTCCTTCTTGGGGCTCCCTTTTCAGTTCGGGTCACTTAGCACCTTCTTCCCTGATCCGTCCCCAAGCCTTGCCCTCTAACCACCCTGGCTACTGAGACAGACACTGTGTTCTGGCACAATCACGCAATTTCAAAGGATTACATTAGTCACGGTTTATCATCTAGCAGATTCAGAAATCCAGGAGTAAGCAGGCAATCAGGTGGACAATTACCATCAATTTCTTGCCATTTGATTTATTTGGCTAGAGTAATTTGAAATCCCATACTGCTTCGCACAGAGCTTGACCCCTCCACAGTCAGTACATTCACTGTGTGTTGACTATTAACGGCAAGGATAAGTGATTTGTCACAAGAGAACAACCCCCTTAAGACAAATGAGACACATGACTCCTTCCAGGGATGCTTTCTGTCTGGTCAGGAAAGAGTCTGGCGATAACGTTGCTGTGAGATAATCATTCCTGTGATAAGGGTGAGGATGACAGCTTAACAGAGCTTTGAGAAAGAGCAGATATGGATCGCCTTCAGCAGATATACAACACTGATATTTTTATCAGCCATTTCCTTTAGTATTTTACTCAAAATGCAGTCAGCTGTTAATTTTCTAGGCAGAAAACATTCAGGCGGATAAAGATAATCCATGGGCACTTGAAAACCACTTTAGGCGGTGAACTATTACAGGCTAAGGGCTGACCCTAGGTTCTCACGTCTAATCTGGGGGATTCTGACCACGACTACATTTTTTACTAAGGGAAAAATTAATTAAGTAGAGCGATTTGGACCATGATGTATAATAAATGAATTCTACTGTTAAAGTAAATGCTTCAGCTATTCCTCACAGTGCAGTGACAAGCTAGTACCGCAGCTTATTGCATGTATCTTGCAGAGCAGTGGGCAGAATTCTAGACTAGAACGAGAAAGAGCAAGTGCAGGCTAGGTGGAGTAACGTGATGGATCACTATGTTGTGTCGAAGGAGGAAGAGATTCTGATTGAATTGAACTCTGTTAAAACTGGAACTGGGAATGATTTCTGAGGCTCTTGCATGTGTTTCTAGCAATCGAGTATCCATAGGTTTTAAGGAGTAAAACATGCACACATCACAAAATAGTGCTACTAAGAAGATAGATTTGGTAGTAGAATATGATAAGGGACTTTTTCTGCCATGCTAAGCTTGGCACATTTGGGTTATTTCAGCCAGGTCTGCGAGTCTTCCATTTGTTACATAAGATTAGTGTCCTCCTTGGTCTCACTCTATTTGTGAAGCCCACACTGGACAGATAATAAGATATCAAGTGACAGATGCAGGACTAGCCTGAAGATGGTGAAGTCATGAGGGTGCCATTATCACTGCAGCCTATAGACCCTAAAGCTGGAGATCAGTTACTGTCTCGTGGGATTGATCCCCAAAGACATAAGCACACATTGCTCTCCATACCATGACTGAAGTGAAGCTTGTTAAGACCTGAGAATTGATTGTAGGTATACATACATCTGCCACATGCCATTACACACTGCCTAAGGCCAGGATGTCAAATTAGGCAATGCTGCAATAGTCTTAGGTTTGGATGCAGAGAGAGCATAGGAAGAAGAAGAAGAAGAAGAAGAAGAAGAAGAAGAAGAAGAAGAAGAAGAAGAAGAGGAGGAGGAGGAGGAGGAGGAGGAGGAGGAGGAGGAGGAGGAGGAGGAGGAGGAGGAGGAGGAGAAGAAGAAGAAGAAGAAGAAGAAGAAGAAGAAGAAGAAGAAGAAGAAGAAGAAGAAGAAGAAGAAGAAGAAGAAGAAGAAGAAGAGAGTTCTCTTTCTTTGGCATGTTTGCCCCAATGTTGGCAAATTACTTCTGCTGTGACATATCTCTTCCCAAAAATATGTCCAATAATATAATTCATTATAAAATACTTTCAAAAATTCTTCTTACTTAAACTTACTTCAGTGACTCATATCCTTCTAGAAATATACAGATATCTTCATATTTCTCTTTCTTATGTTATTATAGAATATGATAGGATATATGGAAAACTTAGGAAATCATCTGAATTTGATTGTCAAATAAAAATTTTTCAAAAAATATAGTTGTCAAAGGAATGAACATTTAACTGCAAATAAGAGCAAATCTCCCTGTTTTATATGTCCATTGAATCCTTCACAGGCATCCACCATATCCCCTTATTTGTCTCCTATGCTGTTCCTGACACACTTTACAGGAAACCATGAACCTTAGTGTCATTCTGTCCCTTGACTAGCAACCCAACTTACAGTAAACATACGTGAAATGAACTCTTATTTAAGTCAGCAGTTTTGATGAGAAAAATGTGAAATACTTGTGACAAAAAGAAGATATAAATTAGTTGATAAAAAATCATGAGACCATCTGAGTTTATATATATATATATATATATATATATTATTATAATGTATATGGTATCTATATTAGAATTTGATCTAATGATTAATAAAATCTACATTATTTTATTAAATAATGTAAAATCAACCTCAGATCTTTTAATAACAAATCACTGCACACAGTGTACATCATTTCATAAAGGTATGATTGCCTATCCAGCTCTATAGACAAGTTACTGTAATTTTAAAGAAAAATAAGAAAGCATGAGCTTTAATATTCCGAGTCAGGAAATACAGACCTCGGTGTCATGCTTTGAACATCTCTGTGAAGTTTTCATCCATGCACATATGTATTTCCTTTAGGTTAGGAAAATGAAAATCATTCTGTACCAATAAGACTATAATAAAATTTACATTTTTTTCCTACTATTTTATGGTCTCGTTTACTTTTTTCAGGAGCCAATTTTCTCTATCCAAATGAGCTGCTCATTACTTCTAAGTTTGTGTAGTTGTTCTGATAACTCAGCCCCCAAAGGCTGCCAAAATGGGCGATGGAACAGATAAGCCATGCTAGTGAATTTAAAAACCCTTCATCGATTTTTAAAAACATACTTTGTAAACTTTACCTGTATAAATTTTTAACTAGAAATTTAAATAGTATATGTCATTTATTTTTATAAATGATGTTTATTTTAGTAATGTTACTAATGTTTATGTACACGCTGAGTCACACAGTGGACTGGTCAACGCTTGTTAGAATTTCACATAACAAAGATTTCAGTTTATATGTTAGTGTTTTATAGGAGGTCTAACTTTGAGAGCTTTCAACTGTTAAATCACTATTTTCATTTAAAAGATCAATCTGTGTACATTGGGCACTTATATTGCATCTTAGTGAACTCTTCTCATTTTGTCTCCCAACTTACCTATTGGCTTGTTTGACTTCATGCTGTTCAAGTTTTTTTTTTCTTTTTTACTTCTTCATATACTTGAGATATTAAACCTCTGTCAGATACATAGCTGGTATTTTCCCAATGGAAACTTTCAGCCGTAAAGAATGAAGCTAAATCAATCCCAGGAAAATGGAAATTACCAAAGTCAAATCAGGAAAACTATGAAACTCTTATAAAGACAAACATCACATGTGGTCTCACATCACTGTATCCATGAACTTACATAGAGCCATAAAATCATATGCCTGAATAAAGCGTGAACAGTGAACAGAAGCTAACAAGTCAAAGGGACTGAATGGAAGGATATGGATGAGAATGAATTGATTATAAACTGGCTTATGGGGTGGAACTCTCAGATTACACTATAAGTTTGCATGAAAATATCCATATAATCACATTGCCATGTTCAGCGAATATATGCTAATAAATATTTACTAAAGTTAAAAAATGTTGTCATTCACACTTTATGCCAAACCTGCTCTATAAATGTTATCCACTCATTCCATGCATTTCTTTCTCCTACTCCATTCCAAATTGAATACTGAATCTTGTCTCTATAGCAAAATATTAACAAGACAAATGAAGTAGAATAAAAACTTCTAGACTCTTCCATGAGATGTGGTAATGAATCAGCGTAAGCATGGAAGTGCACCTGAGCAGCACAGAACGACATTAGCACTCAGGGTCCTTTACATCTCAGTGGGAGGTGAATTCCTAATAAAATGTAATAACCAGGAACCATGACTTAACTGTCAATTATAACAGGTATCTGTTATAATCAACAACACTGGATCATTATCCTTCTAGCAAGATGTTACTCTTTATAAGAAAGTTTAGAAATAATACTTACAAAAACATTGATATACACCCAAGTCAAGAGAAGCAGCTGCATGCAGCAATGCAAGGGGTATTAAAATCCCCAAAATAAAGACAAGAAATTATAATTATAGTGCTATCAATTTCCTTAGCAATGTGCTATTACAGTAAATTACAACCTTCACTTAACATTTGAACAAATATCAATTTTTTGTATCTATAATATACCTACATTACATATACCTGGGTGCAACTCTCATGGCTTCTTTTCTGTGACAAGTCAGAGCGCCTGTAATGGTAGAAGGACACAGATGACTTAAGAGTCACCTGAAACATTCCATCGACGTTTGTCCTATTAGAAAATCTCATTCATTGAAAGCTACATTTCTGTTTGCACAAAGTTTGAATGCCTTGTTGCAGTCAAGGTGGATGCAGTCCAATGACTCAGGGCTTAAGGAAGAAACTAGGAAGAGAGCAAGCAAGGAAGCAAGTTGTTAGGAACACGACACAGAAAGATGTCTTGCTTCTGATTTCTGATGGTCCATTATCACACTTTTCACCTCATGAGCACAAAAGTCATACTGTCTTATGCCAATTCTTTGTTGTGATCATTGCCTCTGCCTCCCGTCTGAGATCAGCAAGCATTAAACTACAAGGAGAGTCCCGAACACAATGCTTCCCTTGATGATCAATGCAACTAAATATATTTTGCATCACAATTCCACAAAATTTTAGTGTCTACACTTGTTGATACAGTTATTTACAACAGTTATAGTGATCTACAAATTACATAAGGAGATTGAATAATAAATCATTTTTATTTGTTAATATGTTTATTTTCATAGACCTTCACTTAATTATTTCCTTCTGTGTTTTTCCAAGCAATGTTGGGGCATGCATTAAAAACAGTAACTATTAAAGCCGGGCGATGGTGGCACACGCCTTTAATCCCAGCACTTGGGAGGCAGAGGCAGGCGGATCTCTGTGAGTTCGAGACCAGCCTGGTCTACAGAGCTAGTTCCAGGACAGGCTCCAAAGCCACAGAGAAACCCTGTCTCGAAAAACCAAAAAAAAAAACAAAAAACAAAAAAAAAAACCAGTAACTATTTTTTCTATCAGAATTAAAAAAATGTAGACTCTCATGAAAGATCCACAGAAAATAGGAAGTCAATAATGTAACACAAGTACACAATCATAACCCCATATTATAATTTACACAACACTGGGGGCTGAACACTAACACACACAAACAATTACTCACACAAGTGTTGGAAAAACCTTAATTCATCCAATGGGCCCACTCAACAGTCTTTAAAAATGCTCAGCAAAATCTTTCTGTTGTACTCCTTTGTAAGAGGGATATAATTAGTTGTCCTTCCAGCTTTGTAGCTAAAGATGGTGCGTCTGAAAAATAATAGGCTGTCATTCTGTAAGGGTTAGTAGCTAGAGTTCCACAAAAAAAAATATGTTAAAGCAACAACAGTTTATTCATCTTCTGCTAATAACTGTGGTATTTCAGAAGTCCTGATGTCTGAAAGCACATGGTTAAAAGACAAAGTGGGTGTATTTATATTCAGTTTTATTTTTAATCTTTGAATCCTAAAACACTTGTATTAAAAACTTAAAAGTAACAAAAATCGTTACCAAAAAAAAAAAAAAAAAAAAAAAAGGTTCTCCAGGGGCCATCACCCATCAGAGGCTTGTACACACTGGAGTAAGCTAGCTGGTGGCATGGAAGAATGAGACCTGATTACTTCCCCTTTTCAGGTATTGTGTTCTGCACGGCAGCACTATGTGGGCCTATGGAGTATTCTGCTTTCTTCCCCCCTTTTGTGCATGGAATATTAAGAGATTCCATCAGGAAGCTCTTGTCTGAGAGGAGAAGCAGCTACAGTTTCTTTGGAAACACACTGTTAAACCGTGTATTATTTTTGCAAGATTGCAGATTTCTTTTGAATCAAAAATTACAGTTTCTAAAAATGGCTGCAAGTCTAAATTGTGCATATGATTATGTATAATGTAAATTTTGAAAAAAATTAAAGAGAATGGGAAAAATTCCATGGACCCCAAACTCCTTGACTTTTACAAGAGCAATTTGGTCACAGTTTTTCATTTAATAACTATGTGACCCATCAAACCTAGGATTTTTATTTAAAGAATTTTAAAAAGAATAAAACAAACAGTTATTTAGTGAGCAAAAAACAATGGCTAAAATTATAGTATACTGGATATAACACATGAAATATAAACATACTTTGAGATCATTCACTGACCTCTAATTAATACAGGAGCAAATTAATAATAAGATAATATTTGATTAAAAAAAGGGCACACTAGGTGGATTGTTTAGGGCTGGACATAAAATGATAATTAAATGTTTTCATCCCACCTACTTGAAATCTGTGTACTTTAAATACAGAGAAAATATGAATTCACTCTAAACTGACTCTTCAGACTTGATCTTTTGAAGAAAATAATGGGACAGAACAGTAACCAGTTATTTTCCAAGCCATCAATACTGACAGATTTTTCTGAGAAACACACAAAGTAAGGCTTGCAGTTTTTCACACAAATGCGCTACTGTAAGTGAACAATGAAGATATAAGCTTCATCATGAATACAGCAGCAAAACTACAGAGAAGATGCAATCTTCACAGGTATTAAAATATAATCAGTTACAATGGGAATTCTTCAAAGAAGTAAAACTACCCATACTGACTGGTCAGTTTGCTTTTAAATAGCCACTTGAGCTTTGGATCTGTACTTAAGTGAAATCTGATTTTTAGTTAATTTCTGTCAGATATTAAAATATTTGTCTTGCCATATTTGCAATGTCCTTGTTGAGGTAGAATATATGCAATCTACCAAATGGAAACAATATATGTATATGAAAATAAGTGAAAAGAAAGATCTGTATCATAAATTAAAAGCTAATAAATTTTGTTAAGAAAAAGTTTACCTGTCCCTTGACCTGAGTCCAAAAATGGTGATCCTGTCTCCAGGAAACCTCAGAAGAGAATGAGCCTGAGAGCTGTCTCCTCCAATTTTATAATCCTCTCTAGTTTTGGGATTAAGGGCATGCACCACTACCACATGGGTTCCATTATAAACTAGTGTGGCTACTGGGATTAAAGGTGTGTGTCATTGCTGGCTGGTCTGTAAAGCTGGCATAATTGATAAAAACACAATGAAAAATGTTATATTGTATTACTACTCAGCCCTGTCTGATTTTTAAAATACAGTATAAGATAGTCCATGAGAGGACTAAGAAAGTGCTTGCCACTTTATCAATGAAATATATTGATAAAAAAGGAATTCAAATGACATGTTACATATCAGCAAATAATATTTTCATATGTAAATAGTAAAAAATTTATTTTTAAACAATCTATTTTTAAAAGAAATTACATATATGATATACAACCATAACACCCTATGGGTCATACCCAGAGTCCTATTTATGCGGCCAGTACCAAAATGTTTGTAAACAACATGCTTTGTAGGGTGTCGAGAATATTGTAGAAATGGACTTGTTCAAGATAACTAGAATTTCCCCTAGGTTTGCATATAAAATGGTAAAAATTACAAGGTTCTTTGAAAGTATATCTAATAGGGTAATATTTTTTGATATAATCAAAATTTGTAAGAATATAATGGCAATAAGACTACTTCAATTAGCCAGAAATCATGACAACACATATTTTCATTTGTTCATGAGTATGCTGATTCAAAAAATATCAAAGCAAGTAACTACCATCTAATAGCAAAAAGAGCCATAATAGTTCATTCATTCCTTGTTCTATGAATTCACTGTATCCAGCTATTTATTTTTAGTGTAGTAAATGAATTATGATCACACACTGTAGTAGGAACTGCGGGTTGTGTTCCTGCCGCCCCAGCTCCTGGTCGCCTGGCTAGCTTATGCCCTGAAATAAAACACACAAACTGTATTCTTTTTTTTTAATATTTATTTATTTATTATGTATATAATATTCTGTCTGCATGTATGCCTGAAGGGGGCACCAGACCTCATTACAGATGGTTGTGTGCCACCATGTGGTTACTGGGAATTGAACTCAGAACCTTTTTGGAAGAGCAGGCAATGCTCTTAACCACTGAGCCATCTCTCCAGCTCCCAACTGTATTCTTTCAAACACTGCTTGGCCCATTATATCTAGCCTCTTCTCGGCTAACTCTCGCACCTGGACTGGCCCATTTCTGTTAATGTGTGTAGCACCCCAAGGTGAGCTTACCGGGAAGATTCTAGCCTACGTCCATCTAGCCTACGTCCATCCTGGCTCGGAGCTTCATCATACATGCCCTGGGGAGCAGCTGCATGGCATCTGAGCTCACTTCCTCTTCCTCCCAGCATTCTGTTCTGTTTACTCCACCCACCTATGTTCTAACCTATGAGGGCCAAGCAGTTTCTTTATTATTTAACCAATGACCTTCCTCCATCATTTCCCCTTTTTAAACAAAAAAAAAAAAAGGAAGGCTTTAACTTTAACATAGCAAAATTACATATAACAAAACAGTTATCAAGTATGAATTAAAATATTTACATCTATTTTATCTTTATCATAACTAAGGAAAACTATAACTATCTATCTATTCTTCAACTCCACCAAAGACTCCAGAAGGATATAATATTACCTAAGTAAATGAGAAGTAAGCAACTTACAAAACTCTAGAAATCACAGAGACATCTCGCTGCCTGGACAGTCACCCAAAGTTCCTCTGTACCATTGGGGCATCCATCTTCGGCCTACAGTCCCATAGTTTTCAGCAGACATTTCCATAAAGCAGGAAATTTCAAAGGTAGTTCAGTCACTATCTGCTGTGTCCTGCAGAATGTCTCGCACACTCTTTCATGAATCAGGAACCCCGAAAGATTATCTCACCTTTAGGCAAGTTCAGCAGTCCTCTCTCTGTGGGTTCTTTGTGTCCAGTTTATGCAACAGTCCAGGCAAGAGCAGTTTCTTACCCAAATGGCTATCAAACTCCATAAGGATCCTCTTCGATGCCCATCTTTTTCTTAAAGTAGATTGGTGCTGCCAGGAGCAGAGTGTCTCATTGTCATGAAAAGTCCTAAGTTATTAAAACATTAAATAGCATATTCCATAGTCTTTGAAAGATATGAAGAATGTCTATCTAAAATATATCTATGCACATCTAGAAAATCTAACATGACTACAAACTTGACTATTATAGATAACTATTCATTAACAACTTATATACATAACATTTTTACATGAGCTACACAATCACAATACCTTAATCAATATCAGAAATACATATACAAATAACAAAATTGACCTTAAATTTAAATCACTAAAGCAAAATCCATATCAATGCAAATTATTCATACCTATATCAACACACATTTTATATGTGTGATTAAAAGCATTAGTATATGTTTCTATTTTTAGAGAATGGATACAAATATCTTAATAAACAGAGTTTGACCTCATCCTGTTATATTTATGAGGAACAAAATTCTTTAAAGGAGATTTATTGTAAATTTCATTCTTTTTTTTTATTTTCAAAAATTATTTTAGATCATTCAAATCTAAAATTTTCAGGAAGAAATTAAGCTTTAAGCTAGGTGCATTTGTGCAGACCAGTAGTCCAGCACTCGGGAAGCTGAGGCAAGGCACTGTAAGCCAGCATGGTCTACATAGCAAGATCCAGGCTACCAGGGGATACATAGTCAGACCTAGTGTCACAAAATATGAGGAAGAAATTAAATTTTTATTTATCATATTGTTCTGAGTAGGAAATTATATATATACATATATATTTAATTTGAAAGATAATTTTAAAAAACCCAGCAAGATACAAATATAATATAAATTCATTTTTTTCATGAGTCAAGACTTATCAAATGCTATAATGAGATCAAGCTTATGATATGAAAAGACTTGCAAATGTCAGGAATGTTCCTCAGTTTCACATTCATTTTTTGTTTTCTTTTAGAAATTCTTTTTAAATTCTAATATATTTTAACTAAAATATAATTATATGTTCTCCGCCCTTCCATTTCCTGTTTTCAAACTCTCCATTTTGCCTTCTTCCAATCTCTTCCATGTTCCAACCCTATCCCCCTCAACTTGATGTTTTCTTTTTCATTGTTTTATATTGTGATTGATTGATGATAGATTATTGATTGGTAGATTTATAGATTATGATAAAGATATATATAGAGAGATAGATGATAGATTTTTATAGATAGATGATAGTATGATAGACAGATGATAGATTATATATAGATTGATAGATAGATGAAGGATATAGATAGATAGATGATAGAGCATAGATAGGTACATAGGTTGATAGATGGTAGATGTATAGATGATAATATATAAGCTAAATTATGACACTTGACCTGAGAATGCTTCCCACAAGTGCCATAGATTACTTTAAAAAAATCTATCTTCGTATTCTTAACCCTTGGACTTCGAGAGAGCTATGCTCCATCCTGCAGTTCATTGATTTATATATTGTCACGAAGAGACTTGGTTTGAATCCAGTTGGTAAAACTATATTCTGGGACTTTCTACAGAAAATGTCATCTTAGAAGGTTGTGAATTTAATTTGGAATCACCTGCTGAGCTCTCAGTGGAATAGTCGATAATTCAGAAACCATTTCCCCTGTTTTTAAGACCAGAAAACAGAGAGGGAACTTGAATATCTCTTCTGAAACTTCTCCCATAACAAATAGGTCAAAAAGCAGTCTTGCAGATAAATAGCTGAATGAAATGTTAGTGTTTAAGGCAGTATATTAAAAACATAAGTCTAGCAGAATTCCTTTTCCAAGAAAGCCTATCTGAATGGTTCTGGAATCAAAAAAAAAAAAAAAAAAAATCAAACAAACAAAGGTCCCAACATATGTTGGGAAGGAAAGCGATATTCCCTGTGAATATTTCTTGACAAATTAGTCTAATCGAGCATGTGTACACAGGATTCAGGAGATCTTGCTTCTTCTAACCCAAGCTCATTATACTAATTTTAGCTGTGTTTTATTGTGTGTAGCTCTCTAGTTCTACAGAACTCAGCTACTTTAAAAGATGATGGTAGAATGGGAGTCAATGTCTTTGCAAGGCAGAAAGATGGCTCCATTGGCAGTGAGGAGGTAACATGTGCTTTTTATATTATTATCCCATTCATTCCTCATGTGTCACTCTAAAAACTTTATGAGAATATCACTTATACTATCAAAACATATCCTTAGTCAAGATATAAATTTTCACTGGATAGCTATATATTTAAAAGTTTTCCCAATCGATCCAGGAACTTGATTCCATGTGCTTAGAAGATTTCCTCTTTAGTAGGGAGAAAAAGTATCAAAGGCTGGGGTTTCCTTGCTCCCTAGTCAGTGTGTATTTGGCTCGCCTCTCTCTACCACTGTGTGTACAGATGATTGCAGGACCAATGCTTGACATACTGTCTGAAGAGTTGAAAGAAGACATGATACATGAGTTAGAAAAAATATTACCGGAAGGAGAGCACCCATGACAACTCAAAAAATAAGCTGTAGCCTGATGCTGCTGGAGGGCTTGGGATTGCATGCTGTGTTTGCTTTGCCTGTAAAAACTTGCTCAGAAATGCAAGATTTAGTGCAGAGTAAGAACTGATGTGATTTTCATCCCAGTTTTCCCTATTTTAATCTCTTTTATTCTTTTTTTTTTTTTTTTTTTTTTTTTTTTTTTTGGTTTTTCGAGACAGGGTTTCTCTGTGGTTTTGGAGCCTGTCCTGGAACTAGCTCTTGTAGACCAGGCTGGTCTCGAACTCCCAGCTCTTTTATTCTATTTCAATCATTTTAAGAATCAGTCGAAGAATATTTAGTCAGTTTCAGCATTCTGTTGTAGTTTTCAAATTACCTTCATATTCCAAATTACTTTTGGAATCATAGTTAAAAAGCAAATAAGGAAAAATGTAAATGTTAAATATCTAGAAATTATTATTTGGATTAATATGAAAAAAATCATAACAACAACAAAAAGTTACCATGTAGTATGATTTAGATTAAGAATATTAGTTCACACATCAGATAGTGAACGTTCTTTCTGATTTCAAAGCCTCCTTGATTCATTTCAGTTACACAGTGCATGCTTTTCCTCAATAGCTCTGACTTCACAGCTAGCCTTTGATTTGAAGGAACCTGAGTCACAAAGACAAGCTCTGTATCACCAGAAATTTTAAAAGTTACTTTTCTCGTTGTTATGCAAGAGAAAGCAAAAGTAAGAAGTGACTTCAGAGAGACAAGATGGATGAGGGGGTTCAGGGGTTTAAAGGAGCCAGTGCATCATGGGAGAGAAGGCATGAGTTGGGAGGGATAGGAGTGATTGGTACCTCAGGACCGAGTGTGGGTGTGCAGGGCATATAACGACCAGCCATCTGGAATTAGGTTACTTAACCATGCTAAATATAAACCTGAACCCTATGCCAAGAGACCCACTTTGTCCCACTAGGGAACAATTCTTAAAGCTTCCTTGGCATCCTAAAATGCTTAGCTAGCTCAGGACTAAGTACAAACCTTGACCTTGAGGGTAATTTCATACTCAAAGCACAGAAGCACCATTCCTTTTCCAGGCTAAATTTAACAGCTCTGGCTCCACCAGTTAAGGTATTTGCTTCTAAACATGGTGATCTGACAACTTAAGTTCCATCCACAGAACCTACTTGGTGAAGAGAGAGTATCATTACCCCCTCTGTTATACAAGTTGTACTCTGAAGTCGACAAACATGGTACGCTATCACACACTCATGAGCACACACTTGAACACGAATCACAAATATATTGTTCTTTTAAATTAAACTGAAAAAGAGTGAGATGAAATTACAGGATTGTCATGCTCAAAATTGATGTCCTTCATGTAGAGCTAACCCCTCATTCTTCAAGTTAGCTTCAGCTGTCAGCTGTACAAAGCCCAGAGTCATTACAGGTAGTCACAAGTAGGGATTATTCTCCAAAACAATGGCCTTGGAACATATCTGTGGTACATTTTCTTCATTAGTTTAATTGATGCAGCAGAAGCTAAGCCACTGCAGGCCATGCCACCCCTGGGCAGGTCACCCTGGGTTATGAAAAATGCTTGCTGGTTGAAGTATGAATAAAGAGCAGTCAATAAGCAGTGATCCTCCAGAGTCTTTGCTTAAGTTCATGCCTCCAGGTCCTGCCTGGAGCCCAGCTCTGACAATCCAGAATGATTGGCTATAATTTGTAAGCCAAACAAACCCTTTTCTCTCCAAATGGTTTTATAGTCATGGTGTTGATAATAGCAACAGAGACCAAACTAGAACACTAGTCTTGAGATGTTATTTGACTTAAAAAATTTCACTCAGACTCTTTTCACCAGGCATATTTATTTTCAGTTTAGCAAAGCTAGAACGAAAATTGCAATCTACTTTATCTAAAGGGGGTACTTGAACAGCCCACATTGCATAGATTATAATAATTTGTCTGTCACTTGAAATTGCTCAAAACGGGTTATTAAGAACATATATTGTATTTTGAAATTCTTTGTAATGTGCTAGACAGGAAATCTGTATGCTCAAAAACAATGCAAGTATGGTATAGGTCAGTGTACTTCATTTTAGCATTTGTTTTCATTCCAAATCAATCTGTCTAAAACTTGAGTGAGCTACAAAAAGTGTATGAACAAGTTCAACTGTTTTAATCTATCCTATTTTTTGTAATAGAATTATGTAGTTAAGAGTCTGTTTTATAGGAATTTTCTAAAGTAATATTGTCATTGAGGACACTAAATATCTTTATACATCCTCATATGTCAGTTAATTCTTCCCCCTCAAACTCTGTATTAATTCACTCTGTCACCATTATATCAGCTGGGCTTTCAAAACAAAATTCAAATATAATCTTTCTCTTCCTGTATAAGAGGGAGACCGACTCTACTCAGAAATTGTTCTCATGCCAGTGCCTCAGTCTCGAGGACTCCTCGGACTTTGAAAGGGGTTGTCTAGCAGGGCAGATTCGATCATGACACCCAATGGATGCCAGGCCTCAAGAGAGCAGTGAACAGCCCCAGTGAAAATGTAGCCTGGATTCTCCCTGCTATGCCATCTCCAGAGACTGCAAGTCTATGTTTAAGGAGTTGTTTTAGTTTTACTTACATGTACTTGTATGTGACTGTCTGAGTACATGCAGGCAGGTGCCTGAAGAGAAACAGGCTTCAGATTCTCTTGGAGCTGGAATTACAGGTAGCGAGTCACCTCTTGAGGGGCGGTGAACAAAACTTGGATTCTTTACAAATACAACAATTGTCCTTGAACCACCAATACTTCTCTTTAGCCCTGTAACTTATTTTTAAAAGCATGAATTCTAAATTTCAGTCTTAGCATTTGAATATTTTTGATCAAATGTTCTATGAATTATGCTATATTAAGAAATAATGGCTGCCCCACTACATACCAGCTTGTTACAGGATGTTAAGTAAATATTTCACTCCTGCTTTCTGTTCTATGTATGTCCTAAGATAGGATTTGTGACTGAAGTTTTCAGTTTTTATACCCAACCATGCTACCCGGGTGTTTGGGGCATTCTGTATTCGGCCAGATTCTCTCTAAAGAAACCATCTTACCAGTACAAAAGTTGAGCCATTCTCAGCATGATCAGATGATTCCCTTGTGCTCATTTTTTTTTCTTTTTCCCCCTCTCTGAGTTTTCTTGAACCATCCTCACCCCTTCCTAACTCTGTATTGAGCTAACCTTTGGGTTTATATTTATTGTCAAACACTTGCTAAACAGAGACTTTCCTATCTATACTGCCTCCTCAAAACAAGCTGAACCTCTTGAAAACAGAAACCATGCATTACGATTCTTGCATTCCCCATTTATAAGAACATTTCATAAAAACTGAATGCAATTTCTTAAAAGGATAAGGCTACAATATTCTTACCACTTTGTCCAAATCTAAAGCACCCTCTTCAGCCACAAAGAATGAAGCTGTGCTCTGAGCAGTGAAGCTGGCTCCCAGGAATTTGCAGTCACTGTCTTGACTTGTTGCCCTTCACCTCCTCATGTCCTCTATTCCAGCACTCAGCTGAATCTCTCTCCTGATGAGACCCATCAATATTGAACACGCTGTTGTTGAAATAAGTGACACAGAGGGCAATGTCATCCATGGCTCTCTTTTTTCCCGGCTAGAGAAGCTGAGATTAGATTGATTCATTTCCCATCACTCTGCTTTGCCTCCGTGACTATTTCTATTGGGAGAATATTCAAGGGTATGGCTAAAGGTGGGCTTGTTTGTCCAAATTGTGACTGTCCAAATGTTTCAGTATAAGGGCTGTGATATTTGCAACACCTACAAAACCAAGAGGACACAAAGTTACCATTTATTAAACTTGTTCATCAGTGTCATCCTCCAAATTTCTGAGCTTTTCAGACATTGCTTCTTTGTTAAAGATGATGGATGAATTCATCAAGACATCATTAAATGGCCTCTGCCTGGCCCTTATATAAATATATTGTTACTACCCATGGGCCCTATGACATATAGAGAAGGACATGATCACACCCCTCCCTTTTACGTAGAAAAGAGAGAGAATATAATTCAATTACAAACAAATGATTAAGAAGATACCAACCAATTTCCATGTCTCTCATGTTTGTTCTCTCAAATACAGAACTCCACCCTGTTTCCTTTATCAACAAGAAAACAAGGGGGAATTACTGCAAGAGAGACTGAGATTAGATAACAAAGAGGACTTCCTGTGTGCATAAGCTAGGCATCTAAAAGATCAGGTAAGTAGTAGCACCCGTGTGCTTGCTGGGAGTGAGTCAGAAAAGTGCAATTAACTTAAGAGGTTTCATTCTCGTGTTTATTTTCACAAAACTCTGCCTCCCTATTTACAGAGAGGAGCCAGATACACATTAAAGGAGCCCTGCCATCAAAAATAATGGTACTAGATATAACCACATTTCTTCCTTTTAATGTTTTAGATAAAACAGAAACAAAACTAAATACCAACAATATCTGTGGTCCACGAGAAACGTTTCTTTAGATCATATCTCTTTAAAACATGAAAGAAATTAGCTTCTGTTTCTGTGATCTGCAAATCTTTGACTTCTTTTGCCTTTTTTACATCAGGGTTTAAAACATGAATATTATGCTCTTCTTACTGAGAAACTGCACCAGAGAGAATGGAGACTCGGCGAAGGCTTCCCACTCCTTTTGTTCGTCTGACAAGTGTCACATGTTACAGCTAATACGCTATTCTGTTCTTATCTTCCAAAATTCACATGTCTCACAAAGCCAGAACGCAGTAGAAAAACAGCCTGGATCCTGGACCCCCTCTCCAGAGTTAAGACAGACTTTGGTTGCCGCCTTAGAATTTCCTGGCCTGGGAGTAAAAATTCCACACTTAAGCCAGGCTGTCATTTAGAGGAGTCCCATTGTACTGGTATATCTGAAGACTAACATTTCTGAATAGGTCCTTGTTCCATTTTCTCCTTTCCTGGGGAAGTTTTATCAGGGCTCTGATGTACAGTAAGCCGATAAGCCTTTATTTAGCACCCATATATCATTGCTGAACCTTTAAGGGAGGCTGCAGGAGGCCCAGCCTTCACCCACTGGTAACTATAAACAATTAGTGCTGGTTGATGCAGATGGAGGAGGAATTGTATTTTTTCTGAAGTATAGATTGCAAGCTTCATTCAGGCCTTTAACACTGATGTCTGCCTGACAACTTATACACAAGATTTAAAATCTTGTCAACTTAGATAGATACAACAAATTACAACTTACATGTGCACACATATAAAATCAACCCGACTAGCATCACATAAATCTATTAATAGAGTAAGACAGCATGCTTCACAATAAGAGTCTCTTCAAATGAGAACTAAAAGCTGCAGGAAAGCCAGAGGCTCAGAATTAGAACCATACCTTTTATATAAGATTTATATAAATCTTATCTTTTATATAAGATCTTCTTAAATCAAGAATATTCTGTCTTTGAATTTGGAGTTCATTAATCTTCCTGGTAGGTAATAATAATAGAACCACTAGTGATGTTTTGGAAAATTTTTTTTGAAAAACAAAACGATGAGTAACCCATATTTCTAGCTCATTTGTTACTTGTCATTAATAGAGTGATTTGTGTAATAACTTTAGAAATGAGTGATTCAAGTTGAAAACAGAGTGCTATTCCCTTAGAGTACCAACTGCTAATAAAAGAGAGTGAACTTTGATACACAACATCATGAAGATGAGACAACAATAGATAAGCATCTTCATGATGTCTTCTCACCGGATAGACAGAATGAAAGAATTTCTTCTCATTGATCAATGTGTCATTTTACTCCCATGTAAAATATCTTCATAATAACAATCTAATTACCAAAAGGTTTTTATCACTTTAAGCTAGCATGTAGATTGAGGCTTCCCAGACCTGAAATAATAAAACAGAAACTATATTAATTACAACACTGCTTGTCTAATTAGCTCATGCATACTTCTAGATAACGCTTACATTTTAAATTAACCCATTCCTATTATTTTGTATTTTACTACGAGACTTGTGGTTTACCGGTAAGGTTTCCAGGTGTCTCTCTTCTTTGGCAGATTCATGGAATCTCCCTGACTCTGCCTACTCTCTATCTCTCTACATCTTTGTTCAGATTTTCTACCTGATTTTACTCTGTTAAGCCATTGGCCGAAAGCAGCTTCTTTATTAACCAATGGCAAAAAAACATATTCACAGCATACAGAGGGGAATCCCACATCACCAGCACTTTGGGGATAGGGATTCTACAAATGAATATGAAGCTGCTGCAAAAATAGTTCCTAGCACAGAGAAAGACTCATATAGGCCCATGAGCATATCTTTCCTAGCCTGGGTTTTAGACATGGTGCACTAGAACTGTTCAAAAAGTATCTGTTACTGGGAAAAGGAAAGTGATGGATGTTGGAGGTGCTCATGGGAAATTGTACAACAGTTAGTCGTGTGTGTGTGTGTGTGTTCCACGGCAGAATTGATGTGGCTTGCTTCTATCATGATCTCTGATGGGTTGACACCACAAAGAAGGCATCTTGCTTGTCATTCCTTACCACATCTCAAGATCTAGCCAACTTCTCTTAAACTGTATTTGGTTTATTTGAAGTGCACTCATCATCTAGATATGAAGATTATTTCCACACTCCTGGGAGGTAATTTCTATCTGTTTACCCACAAGCATGGCTACTTCTTGAAGCCTTTATCACAAAAGATCTTGATATACTGTGGTGTTGTCATATGCTGTCAATCACTTTGAAGATCAGAACAACTTCCTTTGTACTTTTTCACTCCATGTCCGGGGAATACTTTTCTTTCTCATGCATTTTTAATATCAGAGCAGATAGATCCGAATAAAATGCTCTGATTTAGGTGATCTCTTCTCTACTCTGTTCTAGATATCAAGAGGAAAGAAAGAAAGAACTTGCCAAATAACATGAAATTCTATTATTTGAACACATTAGCACATAATTGGAAATTGTGATAGAAATGCTCAACAAGCTGTTTCCCTTATTAATTTAATTCTTCTCAGTAAACTTGTCACTAAATAATTTTATCTGCCTCTTGTTCAAGTGTGCGTGCGTCATAAACCAATTCCAAACCATGAACTGATGCAGAATAGTGATGAAGTGCATTTAGAAATTAAAACTTAAAGTTTAGAGTATTTGAAGACATATAACATTGCCATGTGATCAGCACTTAGTGTACTTATTTCATGGGATGAGAATAGTCAGGGTTTGATATAAGTTGCAAGTGTACTGTATACACAGAAAGTGCTGTGGGACAATGGTCTGTACCCTGTCACTTATATTTTAAATAAACGCTGATTGGCCAATAGCCAGGCAGGTAGTATAGGCAAGGCAACCAGGCAGGAAGTAGAGGTGGGGCAATGAGAATCCTGGGAAGAGGAAAGTTGCAGTCTGCAGTAATGACCCAGTCACAGAGGAGACAGATGTATCTGCCTTGTGGAAAAAGGTACCAAGCCATGTGGCTAACACAGACAAGAATTATGGGCTAATATAAGTTATAAGAGTTAATAAGAAGCCTAAGATACTAGGCCAATCAGTTTATAATTAATGTAGACCTCTGTGTGATTTCTTTGGGACTTAATGACTGCAGGAACTGGGCAGGACAGAAACCTTAGTCAAGACAAGACTTAATAAGATTATTTGTGCCAAAGAAAGATTTGAGATAAAATAAATTAATCTCTGTAGATAATGTAAGGGCATGTCTCCTGCTCACATTTAATAGGAGGTAAGCAGTTTGGGTTCATTGTGGCATTAGCTAATCTGCTTTTCTGTATGTTTCCACGTTTTGAAGATTTTGCAGCTATATCTCCTTAAGCCGATGGGTTAGAAGTCAGGCTGTGAGGCTAAAGGTCCACAGAATCTAAAACACACCTGACAGTGAACTGAAATTCTATTGATTTTTATAGTTTTTATTTTCAGAAAGAAGAGGGCTCAGAAATAGGGAAAAATAGTTCAGAAACTTGTTACTAAAATACCATGATAAGAACTTTTGATTATTTTTTTAAGTAAAGGATGAACTTGGGTAAAACTTTATAAGAGAAAAATAAGTACACCAAAAGATTTTGGAAAGTGAAAAGTCCAAGCATCTTTGTGGTGTGAGAGAAGAGAGGCTGGGAAAAGCAAAGGGACTGACAAGTGAGCACCTTCATTCCAACTAACTCTGTGTGAGCTGCCTCAGGTCACACACTCAAGATCTATGATACGTGACTGGTTTAAAAAAAAACCCAAATGAATCCTGTGCAAAAAGACTGTAAGTATGTATATGTCACAGTTTTGAAATTTATGAGCATGTTTCTATTCCTATATAGTTAATATTTCTTTTACTTTCGTATTTCACTTGGGAATACTTCAAATACAGGAAATTACAGTTTGAAATATTATAAGGAGTTTATTTTTGTAACCCATAATATCCTTCCTGTTTATATCAGCTTTATCTTGAGAAAATACAAATAAACCAGCCATGGAAGTTTTAGATCTCAATCATAACCATAGCAGGAAAGAAACAGAGTAGTAAATTGTATCATGACAAGGGTTTGTGCTTGTGTGTATCACACACTTGTATGTTTATGCCACAGGTTATGTGAGCTACATTGTATGTGTGTGCATGCGAGTCTAGAGGTATCACAACATGATGTATGCTATATTATGATGTTAGTAAGGAAACAGAAAGAAAGTATTCTTCTTAGAAAGTGTATTTGATGATAACCCAACACCTTGGTCATGATTAGGCTCATTAGAACAATGTCATGTTTTGAGTCAGAGGTTTAGAACAAGACTTCATGCACCATCAGTTGAGTAATCAACATTCCTTGGTGGAGATTTTTCTGAATTTTGGGTTATATTAGTGCCTAGACCCTCTAGGACTGTGGGAAAGAAATAATAAAAATACTAAGGAATGTTTAAGTAATAAATGTCATAGTTCTTTCATATTTATTTCACCCAAATTTTCCATCAACACTTTTGACTGAACCGTTCCTATAGAAATACTGCTGAAGTGGGATTTAGTTTCAGAAACATTTTAAACACCATCCTCCTTAGCTTACAACCACGTTAGGGAAAAATGCCTGGATGAGATCAACAGATAACGACGCAAGATAGCATAGTGAACAAGAGAAGAGATGTACCAACTATGAGATGTGATAATGACTCCAGATAGCATAGTGAACATGAGAAGAGAAGTACCAACTATGAGACGTGATAATGACTCCAGATAGCATAGTGAACAAGAGAAGAGATGTACCAACTATGAGACGTGGGCCTAGACAGTGTGGTTCTTGACCAGAACACTTCTGGTTTGCTGAATAGAACTAGACAAGGAAACGGTATTTGAGCTGCAGTATGCTCGGGGTGGAAGCTCTATTTCAGTCAAATGTCACGTTTGTGGAGTTTTAGGACTGTAGTTTGGTTTCTTTTACTAATTTCTTAGAGGTAGAAAACATCCATTGTCCTGCTTCATGTAACTCAACACTTGATTGTTTGCTTCCCTTCTCTTGAAATTGTTAGTTTCTCTTGAAATTGAGTGACTTTTCACTAGTGACTCGCTAAGAAAAGAGATTCAATATAAGACTCGTGGAGTCACTGCAGGAAATATCTCCGCATTGCCCATATGCAAACCAAATGGTACAAAGAGAGAATCTAACATGCCACACCTGCCTTTCCACACCACGGTAGGAGGTTCTTATTAATATCTCTGTTGTATAATATCTTTACGTATATACATGTGTTGAGAACACCCAACCACAAACCACTCTGGCATTTTTTCCGACAGGTTTAACAAAATACTTGTCCTGTTATCAAACAAAATACTATTTATGATTAAGAAATCTGCTATGCTAATACAAGGATTCTATAACCTTAATGGACTCTACACTACTTGTTTCTTTTCATTTACATTTGGTTTTAAAGTCTAGTCTTGCTGGGTACCCAAGCCTGATCTTAAAGTCATTAACCTTTTGTCTTGGCTTCCCTGATGGATGAGATCACAGCCATGCCACCATGCCTGGTTATAATATTCTTTATCTCCTACCATCTGAGGTTCCAGAGATGAATGGGAAGTGTGGTTATCTTCTTCTATTGCTGAAAAGTAGTTTGGGTAAGATCACAGAACTCATCTAGAAGGTACTAGACGCCAGAGTTTACTCTCATTCTCCTGTGTCTCTGTCAGTGTAGAGGCCGCCATTCAGTCCTTGGTGGGAATTCCAGCTATGCTGTAGGACTCATTTCCTAACCATGATATCTCCCTTAAATGGTCAAGGAGAAAACCAGTGGATATGGTGACAGTTTTTCTAAAATTTATGAATCAAATCACTTTCATTTTTAAATCACCCTATCCCATTTACAGTTTATTGTTAGCCAATTACATGGGACAGAGGAAGAGAGGGAAACAGAGTTAAGTGAAATGTGGACCAGCTCAGATTTTCTGTATTACAGTTCTTCCACTTCCCACATAAGGATAACTACACTTTCTCTTATTGTTAAAGATGCTGATTGTTAAAGTCTCCCAATAAACAAATGCTGAAGAATTTTTTATCAGAAAATCAAAGATGCCTCACATTTATTTTAACTATCAGGTGAATGTGATAGTCGTAGTATCAGTCAGTAATAGATAGACTCATTGAACTTCCTCTCACGTTGAATGAGTTAAGATTTTATGTGAATGCCCCCTAGGCTTTCTCTTATCTTTCTTTCATTCAGCTAACTATGATTTGAAAACTGACAAACAATTCAACTCTAACTCTATCTTTCAAGTCATGCCATTTTGGTTATGCTAATTTTTTTCACAATGCCCTATTATTTGGAATATCTACCATGCAAAAGTCCTTTACAAATTTGTACCCATAATAAAAAGCTAGAATCATATGAATAATAATTATCTTTACAAAATGTGATATATCCAATTTTCAAGACCCTGATAATAGTAACTAGATTTTATTCTCTTATCACAAACTTAAAAAGCAATATCTTAACCTTCAGTGCAAATAAGACATTATCTAGAGGCTAAACATCAGCACCAGGACATTTCCCAATTTTTGAATAATAACAGTAATTTTGGAATTAGTGTAATGCTTCACAATGTACCTGTTTTCAAAATTAATACTTCCAATAAGAGACTGTACTTTTGCTACAATGACATCTACTACAGTTTTTCTTTAAGAAATCCATTTAACCATTTAAAAGTAACCTTTAAGTTTTACTTTCTGTTTCCTACAGATACCTTTATGGGGTCCATATATTTTATTAAATCGATGAACGAAGAAACGAATCAAATCTAATATTTATTTTATCCCATAATTCAGAGAAAGACAAGGTTTGCTTAAAGGAACTCTCATGCAGAAGCACTGTTGGACAAGTCAGCCATAGCAGCATAAAAGCCATTGCATTTTAAAGATACATCTCTTAACCTACAGTGATGAACAAGTATGATCTTGTGGCGTACTCATGAATATATAAACTGCACCAAAACCACCCTTCTACAGATCACACCACTTCTACAAGGGTTGTATGTATATGAGTATTGTTTCTTGACCCTGTACAGAAGCAGTAAATCATGTGGTCACGATAATATATAGTTATGATTGTGCAAACAACTCTCGATAATTTGAAAGCAGACATACAAGGGCAGAAGCAATGAAGCACACATGCATGTTTATTAAAAACTTGATTTTCACTGCTCCCTAATTGATGACAGAATGAATGACACAGAAACATGAGGAAAATCAAGCCTTTCTCTGGTCTACTTCTATGTGAACTCAACTCCACACATTGCTGTTGGCACACTAGTCTCAAAGGATGCTTGGGGCTAGAAATTAAAGCTGTGTTGTTCTTATTCAAATATTATATTTTAGGGGAAAAGAAGAACAATGGGATAGACAGTTTGCAAATTTTAATAACCCACAACACTCATGAGAAAAAACTGCACCTAAATATTTTTCCATTTTTGAAAAGGAGCCTGGTGAGGGCCTTAACTGTTGGTGGAGTGGCTGACTCACATATGAGAGGCCCAGGGCAGATTCCCAGTGCCACATGATCTGGATGAGGTGGGGTTCCGCCTGTAGTTTCAGCATCCCAGAGACACGGGCAGGAGGATCAGAAGAGTAAGATGTTTTTTCAGTTAAATAATGAGAGGCAGACTATTCTGAGTTGATCGAGACCTTGTAAAAATAAATATGTACTAGTCACAAAAATATTATTGGTTTTGTGTGTGAAAGTTGTGTGTGTAGTTTGGTTTTCATTTTGGAAAGATAGTGAAGAAAGAAATCCTTTTCTTTTTACCAAAATCTTAGCAATCTTGGAAGAAATAAATGAACAAAGCACAAATGCATAGTGTACCAAATATAAATATATTTTGCCTTTCTTTTATGTCCTGAGAGGCACTGAGAATGCCTTAAACATGTGATAAGCCTTGCTGCCTAAAAGATGTAGTTTCTCTAATATCACCTTACATTTCATGATCTGGACCTCAGTATTCTTTAAATAGCACATTTACAGTGAACTTAAACAGGAGTACATGATACAATAGACCTTGACCTAATATAGTCATGTGACCGAGAAAGATATCAAGCAGGGAAACATTGGAATGAACTTAACTTATTTTTTATTTCTGTCGATAGGGAGTCAGAAAGAGAGAGCACGAATCTCATTACTTAGTTCCCCAGAACTCAATCCCACTCAATCCTCTTACCCCTAACTCCTGAGTGTTTCTATTGCAAGCAGATAGCACTATCCCTGGATGGAGATCAAAATATTTTAAATTGATTCATTTTTTTTAAAGCACTGAAAACAGAGCCAACAGCTGGTGAGATTGAAAGTGTCTGTGGCCTGCTTCTTGCACTCCGTTCCTATAGAAGCATCTTTCGTTAAGTTCCCCACATCCTCTTCTACCTCCCCCTCTGTTCCTGCTCCTTGGCTCTCCTCCGCTTTCTGTTCTAGTATCCTACAAAGCACACTTCTGTGCCAAATAACTTCCTCTCACCAGCCACTCTGAAAATTTCTATTTCCTTAATGAAAACTATTCTCTGAAGTTTGGAGGAGAATAATATAGTCTTATAGCATTTCATGTTAAAATAGAAGTGACTTTTTGGTGAGGTTTAAAATATACAATGCGGGTGCCATGTTATGGAGTATGCTTGAAGACACAATAATTTACTAACTGGCTGAATTTGTCTAGAATGTCACAAAATGACTGGACCACAGTGGACATCCCAGGCTTCCTTGAAACACTTTTATGTAACTGCTTCCATCGGGTATGTATCAGTTACGTATGTAGCATCATGTATGTAGAATCATGTATGTAGCATGTATGTTGCATCATGCATGTATTACTTTTATGTAACTAATGGCTCCCATCATACTTAGGCTTCCTTTATTGAGAAATATTATCGAGCGTCAGTGCTCCACTGGCCATTGTCTACCAAGCACATGCCAAGGCAGGTGAGAGCATCTGTGCTAAATTTGTTACAGTATTCAAACTGGGTTCCATTCCCTTGAGTAATGTAAAAACTCTTCCTGTCTTCAGGAGGTCTATGCTACTGTATATATTAGTTAATCCATCATTCAATGCAGCACCCTTCAAAGCTCTTCAACTGCTCAGATCTTGGCTACTTATAAAATATTCAAAGGCAAGTTCTTCTCACCCGACATTGTTGAAAACAGAGTTGATCATTCTGACTTTGAAATATGGAATAATGGCATTCATAAGATTTTGCCAATGACCTGTACTTAATTCTTATTCTACTGTGAGGTGCAAACTCACCAACTGCATGAAACCCAGAAGGGCTGACTTTGTTTACTTTCTGTCCTTCTTCAAGGCAGGTGATTCATCAGCATTTGTAAAGAAATATTAGGGTGGGAGTCTTCCAGTTGCAGTTAACTGCCACACCAATCTGCAACTAACATCTCATATATACATTATGAACAACGATACACATTTTTGAAATCTCTAAATTAAATGAATGAGAAAAAATGGAGACACATTTTTAATCGTGATAAAAAACTAATAATCATAAAGTTGTAGCAAGAGCCTTATTTTATGCATTCCCTCTTGTATTTATTTCATGCAAAAAAAGAAATCGTTTGTAGTAGGTGAGTTCATAAGGCAAGACAAAGACTTCCCATTTATTAACTAAATATCTGAAAAGAAAGAAAACAGTAGTTAAGTTCCATGCACAGCTTTAATGGTTCTTACCAGGATAAAGTAAACAGTTAGAAGCTGACACTTGAGGCACCCATGCCCGAGACATGCCTCTCAAGCGAGTCTGCCCACATGACGACAGCAAGTGAAAACAAAGTGGTTTTCATGGAAGAAAAGATTTGACTCTTACCACTCAAATCTCACCCCTCAAAACTAAGAAAGTGGTCTCACAACTAGCACCGGTCTAGCAAAATACCAACATAGCACCAAATGTTTATGTCTTTCTTTGAATAGAAATTTTCAAGCCTAATAATATTTATATACATCATGATTTATAGGAAAAGAAGAAATATAAATGATGAGATGGATGTTAAATTGCATTTCTCACTTCAGTCACATGTTTAATAGTATATATTATAATAGTTTTGCATTCTCTCAAGGTTGAGAGCCAAAATATCTTCCAGAAAGACAGAATGAGTCACACTTGATGCCATTCTTCAGAAAATCCTCATTTTAGAGTCAGATATACAACAATTTGTGCACTGAGTTCTACTTTGAGTTTATCTCAATATAAGGATTTAAAGTCCTTCCAACAAAAAATTAATGGAAGAATTTAAAATAACCAAGGATCTGCTTACGATTTAATCATCATGTGCTTGTCTTATGGGACAAATATAAGCATCAATTTTTAGAATGGACAAAAAAAGAACAAACCACACATTGTTATCATCATACTAATTAGTTAATAATTTTAAAATACCTTTAAGAATTTGTTTATTGATTACCAAACATCTATATTTTCTAATTTAGTCAATTATCCTTGATAGTGATCCTAAATGAATTATTTGGTTATTTCACATGTTTTGTTTCTTGTTCATTTTGTCTTTCTTATTTTTAATAATTCCTATGTGTCTGAGCTCTGAGTTCCTCCTTGAACTGTTAGTCTATCTGCCTCCACCTCCTAAGTGCTGGAATTACAGGCAAGTGTCTCGATGCCCAGCTCTATTTTATCTCAAATTTTCATCAAGTTTCTAGGATCTGGGTAGATCTATTTCAGTGTATAAAGTGCTTATTCTACAAAGTGAGAGGTCTTAATTTTGTATCCCCAGAAACCGGCTGAAAGCTGAGTGGATATAGTAGCCTGGATATACAACCAGTGTGCAGGAAGCGATGACAGACATTCCCTGAAGCAAGATGGAGCAACACTAGTTGCTTGAAAAACTTTGGGTCTGGTGAGAGCTCTACCTCAATAGATAATGTGAACAGTGCCAAAGAAGACACTTGATGCCAAACTCATGCAGCCATACACACATGTACATGCACTCCGCACCACACAGTAGGTACCTACATATACTCAGATATGCATGTATGTGTCACACATGTGTGTGTGTGTGTGTGTGTGTGTGAGAGAGAGAGAGAGAGAGAGAGAGAGAGAGAGAGAGAGAGAGAGAGAGAGAGATTTTATATGTGGAGAATTAGGAGCTTCCTATATGGCACAGCATTATACTGGTCTTGAATTTAATTTAATAACCATAGTTAATTTCTGGCTATGAGTTTTTAGGCTTACCTGTTGATGTCACAGCCAAAACAGTATAATATAAATAATTTCTCCGTGGCATGCACTTTCTGAAAATATATCCAATATGTTTTTTTAATTTAAATACTAAACATTAAAGTTAATATATTCTGCTAGGTTTACAAGGGGATTCCATGATCTTAAGAATTATCTAAGTTTTTTTTTGGGGGGGGGTTCGAGACAAGGTTTCTAAGTGTTTAAAATATATTATTTTAGCCTTCTAAATTGTCTCAGAAGTTAGTCATGCTATTTCTGCTTGACAGATGGAGGCCCCAGGGTTTGAACTTAGATGCTACTTCCTCAGTCTCATTAACCTCACTAGTCCACTGCCTCTTCATCCAAAAATGTCGTGATTCCTTTTAAAAGCATGTTGTGCTCCTACTCCTACAGCCAAGACAGCACTGAGTTAGTAAGTGAGTCAATCATGGCCGAAAATACTCCCTCACACATTTCCTTTTGCATTCAATAATAAAGGGGGAAACATTTAGCATTTAAGTCATATGTAACAAAGTTCTTAAAATATAATACATATTAGCCATATTCAACTAGAATGAAGGAAGGTTCCCTGTGTGGTAGTGAGAGTCCTAAATTCTCCAAGGAAAGAGAAACAAAAGAGACATATGCCTCCTTCCTTAAGAAAATTTAATTTGCTTTTACATGAATGTTTACTTTTTAACTCACATGTGCATTAACATTTCATACTGTAGACTATGTTTTAATGATTTTTTTTTCCTCTACACCCTCAGTGAGGTGTGCTATGTTTCCTACAAATATATTTCTTGGCAATATAAAGTGCTGAATTGAGTGGCCATATGTCTATTTCATACTCCTTTAGGTAAGCTTTTTATTTTATTTTTAAGGATATCTTTTCAAAACATGTGACTTCTCAACTTTCACTATTAAGGACACCTGTTGTCTTACAATGCCTAACACAAGTAAGTAAGATTCTACATTGAATGTAAAAACTTTCTAAACACTAATGATAGATATGTCAAGACCTGAGTCATGCCGGCTTGATCTCCATTCTGTATTTATAAACCGCCTTCTCCTTCCCACATTGCACTTTATAAAAAGAAAACTACTATATACAATTCACACTGAAAAAAACAACAACAACAGGGAATTTGTACAATTCCTCTATGACAGGGAAACACCTTCATAAAATCCTTGGCACAGGAGAACTTGTTCTCTTCGTATATGTATGCATTCTCTCCCTTGCTCGTGTCATTATGGCCCTAAATATCTGCTTTGTACTGGCTTATAATCCTACACTTCTGCATTGCTTTTCGAATCAAATTATTTCAGCTTTGGTCATTAGGAACCCAGAGACCCACTGTTCCCATTCATATACCTTGCCAAATTAAAACAGTGCCCTCCTGTACTTGGAACATCTGATAAAGAGACTACATCACATTTTAGAACACTGATAGTTATGACACACACTAGTTTTGGTATGGAGTCACCACACATCAGAGGCAGAGGAATGATCTAGTACATTGTTTGAATGAACTTATTTTCTGTTGAGGATCATGTGACTTCTCTCTAATTACGCACTGTGACATAAAAGGAGAGTGGCCTAAGGAAACCAAGATATTTTGAGGTCAGGTCTCTTTCCCCAATATTTTACTGAAGTGACTCCGGAATAAAAGAAAAGAAAGCCCCTGAGTGCTTTGGTGGCTTTTACAATTGATCACTGTCACTAAATGTCTTTGAAATAACTTTTTCTGGTCTTAAGCAGAAATGAAATCTATTGCTTGCTCACAAAAAGCTATCAGAACAAACACTTCCCACAAGATTCCCTAGTGTATATAAGAGTGGACAGACTAAAAAGCGGTGAGGTATTTCTGGTTGCATCAAAACTTCAAATCAATAATAGAATATCTTTTGCCTTATACCACATTAAATACAAAATGCACACCCTGACCATTGGGTCATTGGGATTTGGCTATTAGGGAAAACATCCCTCCCACACAAACCATCTTCTGAATCCAAAATGAGACCATTTTGCCCATTAGAGGGAAAAGAATCCATTTCGCTTTTTTTTTCTTTTAGTTCATTTTCATCTGAGAGATATAATACGAATCTTGGCCCTCAGCATTTCCTGTGACTTAACAGCCAGCTGGGCCTCAAGCCATCACACCCTCTCAGGCAACCATTAGTTCTCAGGAAACACTGCCTTAATCATTACTGCGTAATTAAGACCATTTTGTGTTCCTTTAATGTAATGTATCAATTATTGAGGAGAAATACAATACCAAGAAAGAGTGATGACTGCTTCTTAGGTAAAAGAAGGAAAAATAACCAGTCATGGGTATTCATTTTAATAACCACCTTTAAAAAATCATCATCTGATGTTAATTTCTAAAGATCTTTTCCAATATTTCTACTTGAATTTGACAAAATGGATAAGCAATGAAGAAGACAGCAAAGGAGTCGCCTGTCTTCCAGGGAGTTTTACAATATGTCCAGAACCTTTAGAATAAGAAAATGTCAGTGCTGGGATAGAACATCTAAATACAAATGGGTAAACTAAGAATCTGATGTTACACTTGGGTGAAACGCTAAGACAGTTTGAGAAAAAGGAGAAAGAAAAACATAAGAAGAGAACAAAAAGAAAGGAACATGAAAATAGACTTTCAATGCCTCTGTCATGATGGATGTATTTTGTAAAGAATGAGGAGAAAGAAGAAAGCTAAAGGGAAAATAATAAATGATGTATTGTGTTAGGGTCTCTGCTGATTCACCCAGCTCTAACAGCAAGAAATAAAAAATATAGACAAGTAGAACATTTTAGTAATATCTGTATGTAACTGGAAACTGAACTTAGGACCTTGTGCCTGTCAAGCCCTCTACTACTGAACTGAATGCCCATCCTTCCTTTTATTTTTTGAGAAAAGGTTTCATTCAGTTGCTGGCCTTGAAATTTGATCTCCTGACTCAGCCTCCCAGTACCTGGGATTATGAACCTTGCTCAACCAGGTAAACTGGTTAACTAGACTCTCTCTCTCTCTCTCTCTCTCTCTCTCTCTCTCTCTCTCTCTCTCTCTCTCTCTCCCTCCCTCCCTCTCTCTCTCTCCCTCTCTTTCTCTCCTCTCTCCCCCTCCTTTTCTTTTCCCCCTTCCCCTCTACACCCTCTTTCCTACCTTCTTTTTATCCTTACTTCCATTCTTGGGATCAGATCAAGAACTTTGTACATATTAGGCAAGTACTCTACCACTGAACTACATCCTTAGCCCTAACAGCGCTTAAAAAAAGAGGCTCATTGATTTTGTTAGTTTTGTCTTATTATATAGTTCATGATGATCTTAGTCTCCTGATAATCAGTTGTGTTTTCTTCTAAGCCAACCAAGTCCCCAATGTTAAATATAAAAAATGATCACAGAGTAATGTTATTATACCACTTATTCATTTATTTATCTATTTACTTGTTTGTTGTTTGTTTCTAGTGGTATCAAAGATTGAAGCCAGGGCTATGTCACGAGCTTCATCCCTGTGCTTGATGTACACTCTTAGACAGTACAGTCAATGTACTTCTTTATAGGGAACCTAGAGGTCCTAGATTCTAGGAAGTCTTTTTGCCTCTATTCTACCTAAACAGGAAACACATGAGCAAGTGTCTTGCCCTCAAGGTACCACAAGCATGATAGGGGAAATGATTGCACCAAACAGCAACCAACATGATTCTCTTTATGAACTGAAGGGTGAATTTGGCATTCTTTTCGGCACTGGGGTATGTATTTCTAAAAATTAAAGCTTCAGAATCATCAGCTGTTGTCACTTTGGAACAGCAGCCAAGGTTGCTTCCAGGAAAACTGAGTCATTGAGTCAGAATTCTGCACTGGAATGTTTTCTTTCCTAGATGGGGACATGCATGACCAAACATGTGGAGCAGAGTGGTCAGGATTCTCCATTTTCATGCTCTTTGTGCAGAGCTTTCAGTATTACAAAACCAATAGGATTTGTGATTGATTCCACCATATTAGACATTGTGTTCAGATCACTACAAAAAAAATACCTAAGAAAACAGCACTTTAACTAGTCACCTCTGAGGTGAAACCAAGTGGCCACTGCCACACATTGAGTGACAAGGGACCCCTGTCTTCACTGAAGACCACTCTATATTGCTTTCTCGGATCATGTAGCAGTTTTTTTACATGTGCACAAAACAGACTTATGCATTTGATCTTAGCTATGGGCAAGTGCCCTTAAAATGCTGCTGGGCTCTGAGAGCTCTTTTGTGAAAATCAGTATAGTTCGGTATTAAAGACTGGACCCCCAGGTTACCATTTAATTCATGGGACTGCCTTATAGCACATCACTGTGCGCTGTTAACAGTCTGTGTGAAGAAAATACACAACCATTTATGTAAAAATACTTTTGTCGATAGATCATCTAAAATAGTTTTTTATTAATAAATATGCCATGAAAAGTATCAGATAGTTATAAATATTCATCTCTCTTTTCTAAATTCACAACATGTGTTCCTTAAAATCTGTTTGCCCAATGATTCAGTGGAACTAGCTCCAGGGTTAGGGAATCTCTGTCTTTCCAGCATCTATCAATTGAACTGAGGCAGTCCCAGGTGATGCTGTAACTGCTGTAACTTTTCCATTGATTACCCCTTCTTTTTCCTTTTTCTACACAAAACAGGGAGCTCAACTTACAATTTACTTTTCCCTCTTTTTTTTTTTTTTTTTTGGATTTTTGAGACAGGGTTTCTACGTAGCTTTTGGTTTTGGTTCCTGTCCTGGAACTAGCTCTTCTAGACCAGGCTGGCCTCGAACTCACAGAGATCCACCTGCCTCTGCCTCCCGAGTGCTGGGATTACAGGCATGCGCCACCACCGCCCGGCTTACTTTTCCCTCTTAATGTCCAAATTTCAACTTAAATATTCACAGCCTAGGTCTTCAGATAGCAGAATAACCTCACCAAGGCATCCCCCCCCCGAATACCTGATGGTTATGTGGTAATTTACTGAAATTCTACAACCGATTCATAATAAACACCTCTTCACACTCTTATAGATGTATTATACATTACTAAGGATCCAGCATCTTGAAATTCTATTTCTTTTTCCATGAATAGCAACCCATTTAAGTCAATGCTTTGTTGCTATGAAATAATGCTATCAACTGGGTGTGTTATACACACAAAAAAGATATATTTTATTTTAGAGTTCTAGTATAAGATTGAGGGGACCCATCTGGTGCTAGCTATGTTGGCAGAGTTCCAAGTTGGCATAGGGTATCACATGACAAGAAATGACGATGAGACACAGGAGAGGTCTATCAACAGTGGTTTTTTATTCCATGGGTACTCTTGAGATAACCCATTAATCCATTAGTTACATGATGGAATTAATTCATTAATTAGGGGAGAACTTTAGTCACCTCTTAAAAGTCCCTTGGTCCTACTCCTTGACAGCTCATAATGGGGGATTAGGTTTCAACAAGGTCACCAGAGAGCTAAAACATCTTCAAAACAGTACCTTTGCAATGTCAGTCCTGATCCTGACACAGATCTTTTGAATTTGTACATATTCATCTATGTTGAAAGACAGGAAAGTGAAATTATTAGTAATCACTGCATTCTATACAGTGGGGTTACAGGCATTCTGGACCTCCTCCTGCCCACACATGTTTGTCATACTAACAGGTGGTCTGGCCAGAAATATTCTAAAAACTATTAAGAAAATGATCTGATTGTCTGGTTATTGTCTGTTTCTCAAATTTCAACTTTTCCTGGGATAAACTATGATATGTATTTCATTCAAATACTACCAATTTTACTTCATTCATTATCAATGTCTTTAAGAGTGATGGTCTTCCAGGTTACAGCCATATCTGAGTTATGATAACTAGTCAACCATCTGTAATTATGAGACAGTGGCTTTCTGGGTTTTAACTCGGCTATTTATATGGAATTTTCTGACTTAGGTTGTGATCATCGTTCTGGAACTTTATTAGATTCTTGCCAGGTTTTGCCTACTAAGAAAGGAAGAACACCCCTTGAGTTTTTTACATGGAGAGAAAATGGAGCAAAAGAAAGAGCAATGTAATGAAAAGTAACCCCATCACAATGCTGGGTGCCATGGGTTTTTTAAATCTCACCATAGAACACCCTAAGAAGAAAGTTATCTCTAAATCATTTTTATGCCTGTGTAGATTAGAAACCGTGTTTATAAATCTCCTCACCTTGCTGAGATAAGAAGCCCCCAGACCAGCAGCGTGCTGCCAGTCTCTGTAGGTGGTTGTAACTGCTTTAGAATAGGACGCTTTACAATCCTTGTCACATGACAAGTACGGCGCTTTTGCTCGTCACCCTGATCATGCCTTAAAATCTCTTCCGTGGACTTCTGAAATGGGCCTGTCTTTGCTTCCCTGCATCCCCTCAGAACCCATCCTGTCATCTGTCCAGGACGTACCCAGACAGCTTCAAGTGACAAATGTAAATTTTCTCACCAGGATTGTATAGAGATTCCCGTTAGTGGCTTCCTCACTCTGGATGAATTCCAGGCTGCTTGCAGGGTCAAGCCCTAGCCAATAGGCCCCTTGCACAGGTGTTCTCTTCTTCCAGGCTCTCCCTGCCTTTTGTTGGTCAACTAGTAAACATGGCACTAAGAGCTCAGACTCAGAACGCCACATCTTCTTTTGAATTTCTTGAAGCTGCTTCACAGTTCTTTAGAAAGGCTTCCGTGAACATAGTTCAAGCCGCTGACATTGATTGAGACTGCTTTCACTTACAGCAATTTTATATTTGAGTGGAGTCGCGATCTTTCAAATTGATGCTTTCAGTCGTACTGTTCTAGTTCCATTTCTGTTGCTATGACAAAAAAGAAAAAAAAACATCTTGGGAGAGAAAGTGTTTATTTTCTCTCACAGTTCTAGATTATAGCCCATTGGTTTGGAGAAGCCAAGGCAGGAACTAGAAGCAGCTTTTCATGTCCACCGTCAATAGCAGAGTGAAAGAAACGCTGCCAGATTTATTAGTTCACCCTCCTTCCCCATTTATATAGACAAGCACCCCAAGCCCAGGGGGTGATGCCCACCCACAGTGAGCGAGGTCTGGACCATATCAATTACCTCAAAAAGACAGTCTCCCACAGACCTGCCCGTGGCTTCAATCAGATTTATAGAATTCCTTGTAGAGACTCTCTCCCCAGCTGATTTCGGGTTATATCACAATCACATGTAAAACTACCACATTTATGTTTCAATGCACAATGAGATGCTATGAATAGAGTCACATCCTAGAGGAATACCCTAGAGTTTCTGTGTTAGGAAATAAAGTCCACTGGATGCATACATACCGAGTACTGGTAGAGAAAGGCCATATTGCAGTTCTATTTCTGGGTTCTTAAAACACCTTCAGATGAATATAAAAGTGGTTTTCACTAATGCACACTACCACCAAAGGGATATAAGAGTTCTTCCTTTGCCGTACCCATTCTAGCATTTGTTGCCATTTCTATTCTTGATGATGGCCAGAGGTGGATTTGTAAAGTGGTTCTCATCTGCATTTAAATAATGGTTAAGGATGCTCTACAGTTTTTTAATCACTTACCATTCATTTGTATTTCTTCTTTTCAGAAATTTCTGTACACTTTCACAGTATTAATTAATTAATTGGATTTTATATTTTCTTGATATTTAGGTGTTTGGGTTTTTTGTTTCTCTGCTGCTACTCTTTTTTCATATATCCCAGACATTAATCTTCTGTTCAGTGTTTAGCTTTGCCTCTTTATTGTCTGCCTATTCACTTGATTGATAATTCCCTTTGGTACACTGAAGCATTACAGTTTCACGGGATCAAATTTGTTGATTGTCTGCCTTATTTCTTACTCTACTGATACCATGCTCAGAAAATCCTTACGTGAGCCTAAGAGTAGAAAAATACTCTTCCTAGTGTTCCTCTGGTGTCTCTGGATATCCGGTTTCATAGGAAAGGTCTTTATCCATTTGGAGTTGAGTTTTGTGCAAAGTGAGAGACAAAGATTAAATTTCATTTTTATGCATATTATAATTTTTCTTCAGTACTATTTGCTTAATATTCTTTTCATTTAATGTAAATTTTTGGCATCTTTGTCAAAGACCAGAAAACTTAATGGACTTATATATGTGTCCTTAATTATTTTGTTTTAGGTACAATGGCCATGCTTATAAAATTAATTTTTCAGATCCATTAACATGAGAAATCTAGTATCGTCCTCTATTTCTTTTTTCAGCATCTTAAAGTTTCCATCAATGAAGTATTTTGTTTCCCTGCTTTGCTATATTTCCAGAATGTGTTTGTTTGTGGCTATTGTTAATAAGATTGTTTCGCTGATGTTTTATTTTTACATTTTCAAAGTCTGTATTACTTTGTTGTACACACACACACACATACACACACCCTCCTGATGGATTATTCTATTTTGCAGTGTGATAAGATAATCTCTATCACTTAATACTAGTTTATCATTGAAGTTTGTTTCGTCAGATATTAAAATAGCTATTCCTGATTGTTTCCTTGTTCCCTTTGCACAGAGAATTTTTATAACATTTTATACTAAGAAGGATTTTATCATTCATGATGAAGTATGTTTCCTGAAGGCATCAAAATTTTGAACTTTTCCCAATCCAATGTACCAGACTGTATCCATTTATTTGAAGAATCAAAGCCATTAATATTCAGGGTTATTATGAAAGATGTGTATAAATGCCTGCCACTCTGTAGATTTTGTGGCATTTTTTAAGACTTTACCTAGTTAACTATCTTGACACTATTTATTTAGCTCCTTGATCTCAAAGGTATGATTGTACTTCTCTTGAATCTAAACCCTGTCCTATCTAATGCTGACTTGGGAACAATAAATTCCTTTAGCACATTTTTATTATGGAAAGGTGTTAGTTATCTTTTAATTATACAGGTTTTCTTAGTATATACTATAGACTGACACTTTTGATGTTTCACGACTTAAAATACATCTTTTCAAGCCCTCTTAACTTTAAAGGTTAATATAATGATCAGCTATTATTATTGTCATCTCAACTTTTTACATGACTTGACCTATTTCTTATATAGCTTTCAACATATTTTCTCCATCTAGGCTTTAAATGTTTAAACTATGGTATGTTGTGGAGAGTTAAAAAAGGCTTATATTTTAATTAATAATTTTGGTGGTAATGTTATTTAAACTCTATAAACAAATTTTCAAGTTTATTACAATTTCAGGTTTTAAGGGAATTAAGCTTAAAAAAGGAAAGATCACTGAGAATTTCTGCAGAGCCTTTGTAAGTTACATTTAACTTGCTGGTTTCCTTTCAAAAATTGAAGTTTGAAGTTCCCAGCGGAATTGAAGCCTTGTTTAAATGGACCAGAAAATAAAAATCCTGACATTTGTTTAATTCTCAATGAAGTTTCAAAGTATTTCTTTGAGGTTTGCTTTTAACTATAAGGGGTTCTATGCAAACTTTGAAATGCCTTTTTACTTCATATTTGAGAATGTGTATGTCTGTGCATTCGTAATGGGGGAGATGGTAAAGGTTCTCACCTGCATTAAAACTAAGTGCTCTGTAGGCTGCTGCCATGAACTAGACTATCAGCTTTCTCCTTATCTATGAAATGGAAATGTTGACACTATTATCAAGTCCTGATTGCATTCCAAAGAGAGACCCCTCTGAAGAAGAAGAAGAAGAAGAAGAAGAAGAAGAAGAAGAAGAAGAAGAAGGAGAAGGAGAAGGAGAAGGAGAAGGAGAAGGAGAAGGAGAAGGAGAAGGAGAAGGAGAAGGAGAAGGAGAAGGAGAAGGAGAAGGAGAAGGAGAAGGAGAAGGAGAAGGAGAAGAAAAGAAAAGTCACCGGCAACTGAGAAAAACAGCTCAGGCACAGGCATTCTCACGTGTATTGGTTACTTACTTTTACCAGGATAAAATATGTGAGGGGCATTCTTGGTTTTCTTAGAAGCATTACTGCAGTATAGTTTACTCACGGGGAATTTTAACTATTAAGTCTTTCAGTAATGAAGAAATTGTTATCAATATAGGGGATTGTTGTGGAATATTAGTTTAAGATGTGTTACATTCACTTATGCTGTGGAATATTTGTTTAATGATGCACATGGGTACTGCATTCTTTTATGTTAAATTTATTTAACTGTAAAGCTGTGTCACTTTGCCTGCCTATAACACCTGATTTGGTCTAATAAAGAGCTGAATGAGCAATAGCTTGGTAGGAGAAAAGGATAGGTGAGACTGGCAGGAAGAGAGAATAAATAGGAGAAGAAATCTAGGCTCAGGAGAAGAAGAAGAGGAGGAGGGCACCAGGGGCTAACCAGCCAGCCACACAGTCAGTCACAGAGTAAGAAGGAGTAGGAAGAAAAGAAAGATATCTAGAATAAAGAAAGGCAAAAAGCTGAGAGGCAAAATATAATTAAAGAGAAACAGAATAATTTAATTTAGAAATCTAGCAAGAAACAAGCCAAACTAAGTCTGACATTCATAAGTAAGAATAAATCTCTGTGTATTTATTTGGAAGCTGGGTGGGAGACCCCTAAAAAATAATCAAATAAAATAAAAATAAAGCCAACTACAGGGGACAGAGATATTCACACAATGAACTCTTAGAACTTTATATACTCCTTCAAAACTTAGATGTTAGCACTGCAGAAAAACTTCACTTTGCCTATACTTACCACTGTGTGAGACTTAATTTACTGACAACATGTTATAACTTATATCTGATTATTTCAAAATCAGCATTCTTTGGTTAAATGCTTTCCAAAATATTCTTTGTTATGTTCCTTTAATTTCCCCACTGCCCATCTGAGGGGAAGACCATGTTTGAGACTTGAGTCATACTACAGTTTGATGAACTATTTTGGAGTCTATTATTATTAAAGGTCTGAGAAATACCAACTGTGCTGTCCAGGTTAAGCCTTTCCTTGGTCTCAGACTGTCCACCAAAGGACCTCATATGTCAATGTTCTGTGGGCCATAGTGGAATGATATGTCCACAACAGGTTCTCCTGTGCTGAAATACACTTTAGCTACACTTTGGAAGTTCCACTAGATGTGATAGCAAATTGATTGCACAAGAGCCAGGTCTGAACGCAGCTCACTCTTTGTCTTGTTTGACTTTCTACAGTCAGAAAACAATACTCCAGTCCACGGTCAATGGAATTGAAATGCAAGCAGGATGGTGGTATTTGTCTAATCACCTTTGGCTGAAGAGAGAGAAACAGGAGTATGATGTGGGCTGTCCTTATGCATATGTGTTCCTTTTATTGGTTAATGAACAAAGCTGTTTCAGCCAATGACTTAGAAAAGTAAAGATAGGCAGGAAGTTCAAACAAAGATATAGAAAGAAAATAATCAGAATCAAGGAGACACTATATAGACACCAAAGGAGCAACATATTGTACTGGTAAGCCACAGCCTCGTGGCAATAAATAAATTAATAGAAATGGGTAAATTTAACAGAGTTAGCCAGTAAGAAGCCTAACACACTGGCCAAACAACTATAACTAATAATAAGCCTCAGAGTGGTTATTTCATAAACAGTTGGGGTTCTAACAAGCAGGAACCAGTCAGTGGAGAGAAACCAGTCCAGTGGGAAAAGGCAAGACAGAAAAGCCTTGCATCTACAGGAATACTTACCTCTTACACAGACCAACACGAGTGGGGCAGACCAAAGGGGCAAAGACGTCATTTGGGGAACCCTCATTTTACCACTACCTTGGACAGACCATTTGTCTGCTCAAAGTATATTTCAGACATTCCTAAAAATCTTTCAGAGCTATAATCTCTTTTCCACAGCTCCCAAATCCATGAGGTCTTTAAGCCTAGATTTATATTACAGTCCCCTTAGGCAAGATTTGGAGAAATGGCATATGAAATTTTCTCCATAAATCCTTAGCTAGCATTAAGTTTCCTTTGAGTTTGCTTTTCATTTTAGATCTTCAATGCACAGATACAATTAGTTTCCAAACATTTAGCTACTGTGTATCTATGCAACAATGTTATGGGTATAGTTTAACAGAGTAACACATTAGAGCAAAGTCTAGGTATAAAATTTTCAGGAAGACAGACTGTGAATTACACCTGGACAGGGACCAAACTTGGAGGTAAATAGACTCAATGACGAATTGCTTACATTAGGATAAAATGTAAATTTACAAGCTTCAGATGTAGCTCAGTTCATAGAGTGCTTTTTTATTATGCACAAGTCCTTGGCTTCCATTCCCAGCACCACATAAAGTGAGCAACATGATGCCTATTTGGAATCTAACAGTGGAGGATAAAGGTGGGCAGTCCAGATGTCTACTTCATACTGAGCTATCTGGCAATTACACAGAGAACTTAGGGCAATGGAGGAAAGTGGGGAGCGGGAGGGATAGTGGTCCCCAGGGAAAAGAACACCATTGCTGTATAGTGTCAAATGCTCACCTATGAAAACTTGCATACAAATAACATTATACAGACGGATCAGGGTGTATTTAAGAATATACATGTACATATATGTATGCATGTAATGACAATTCATGAAAAAAAAATAGGCCATTGATTTGAAGGGGAAAAGAAAGAACAATATGGGAAGGAATGGAGAGAGAAAGAGGAAAGGAGGCATATTGTAATTTAATAATAATATCAAAAAAATAAAAAAGGTGAAATAAACTATGCTATGAAGGGGTAGGGTAGGAGAAGGCAGATCTGGGAGAAGCTGGGGGAAGAGGTTGGGGATAAATATGATTATGATATTTTGTACATTTATTGTTCTCACAGAATAAAGCAGCTTGCATTATTTTAATGGAGAATAAAATAAAATATATGTTAAGCTAATTAAATAACTTTTGGGAGTGATTAGTGGAAATAATACACAAGTGTGGAAATGAATAAATACATAAGTATGTGTAAATATATTCTAGATAAATACAAAAATATATTCATTTGGCTCATGAGACAACACAAACATTTGACCTAGTGCATAGCAATATTTTCAGAGAATAAAGCTATGTTTTAACTTACTAGGGTATTTCATCCTAATTTTAAAAATCCATCTCACCATGAGTCAGAGATGAGGAAAAGTGAAGGCGACAGGAAAGAACAGTAGATAAAGCACAGCTTACCAGAGAACACCCCTTAGGTGGGAAGTCAAGGTCCAGTATGTGTGTTCTGAGGAAGAGTGACTCAATTTGATGCTGACAGGTTTATACTGTAATTAGACATAAAAATACCCTTAAGCTGAGAGAATACAAACTTACACAAACAAAATATCAGCTCTCTTCTTATGTGTTTGTAAGACTCTCTCTAAACTAAAAATAAAAAAAAAAATGCGATTTGATAGTAATAAGGAAAAGGGTCTTATGTTTTTAAGAGTTCCTAACAGAACATTTAATTTTTCATTTGTTTCTCTTGCATATTTTTAATATTGTTTAATACTTCTTGTTTTTCCTCAAGGAGAAATGCCAATGGACTTTAAAATCAAACACTACAGATAAGTACTTTTAATTTTTTTCAATTTTAACCTTGCCTTTATATATATATATATATATATATTTTGACTGCTGATATGCATGCTCATTTTCTGCTGGGATAATTACCTCCTTTGAAAAACAGCCTTCAGTTTGAAGTTGAAATATTGGGTTACCTCTCACAGTGACAGTTTGGGAATTTCTTTTAAGAGGCACACATTTTTCTTCCCTGAACCCATACGGAAAACAAGTTTTGGCCTGCAGTGTGCGTTTGTTTCTACGCACCAGGTTGGTTATGCGACTGCATGCTCTCTTTGCTCGCTCTCGGGAATAAATATCACATGAGGAGGAGGTGGGGGTGCTAGCCTCACCAGCCTTCGCTCTCCTCTCCCCCAGGGCAGTGTTTCCCAATTATACATCTCTGTCATCAGCACCTCTTCATGTCTGGGCCCATCAGCTTTCCAGCCCAGTTCCTGAATGGCTGCATCACCAGAGAAAGCAGGACCTCACAGCAAGACAATCTTCTTAGCCTTGCTCGACATCCTAGCATTGGAACATATCAAATATTTTAAAAGGAAAGGGTGGTGTTTGTCTGAATAGGTGGCTTGAACGTTCCCATTGATTACAGAAACATTTTTAAACAGAAAAAAAATTGCCTTAATGATAAATTCAAACAAAATTCCAAAATATTTTCCCTTCCCAAAACACTGCAGGAAAGAATACGTGAATTAGAATTAGGTCAGTTTTGAGCAGAAAATATTGACTTTCTGACCGCACGTGTATATTTTTCTGTAAAATATAAAAAGAAGTTTGTATTTCAGAGACAGGTAATGGACTGTTTCTACTGCTTTTGTTTCTGAAACGCCTACATTTCACGGTTTACCATCAACCTAGAAACAGCAGCAAGAGAAACTGTATGTGTAGAATAAATGCTTTAGTTCTGTCTTAGCCCACTCACAGTGGAAGTGGCTTCGTATATATTTGTATAACACAATAAACAGGCAGCCTGCAGTCAAGGGGTTTATAAAAATTTCCCCCTGGCATTGATACTCTTTCTAATACAGCCTAAGAGTATATTTTGTATATGCACACATATTCAACATGTGCTAACACTAACATTTGTCTTGTTTCTGTCATATATGTTTATATGTACTTTATTTAATAATGTTAGTTAACAGTTTCCTATTTCTTTGTAAACAATGATAGTATAATTTTAGAAGTATGGCGTGACTCCCAGACTTAGACCTAGCTAATATAAGAATACATTTAGTCATGCTTACTTTGTTAGTGGACTTTGCTATTGAATGACTTTTATTCAAATGACTAGTTTTCATATTGTAAAGTTGGAAAATTATTTAAATGATAGAAAATCTTTTTGTTGCCTATTTTCTTAGCCTTTAACCATATTAAGAAAGTGTATCCAGTTTAGAAATTACAGTACGTGTGTTCTGTGTGTGAGAGTTGAATAATGTGGGGAGTTTAAAATTACACTGGGCTTGAGGAATATTGTTTGCATCTCATTTCTTCCTGGCACGAGATCATATTTTCCTTATTGTTCTTACTTGTCTCCGTACTTTTAGGAAAGTAAGTATTTGTATCCACAAGTGGGGAGCTAAACCATCTAAAATTACCCTTCTTTACTTTCCCTATTATTTATTTCACTTTATGGCTTTAAGTGATAGCATCCCAACAACCTCTCAGATTTGAGACTGGCAGTTTCATAGTGACTGTCATCCCTATCATTCCTTATCTTTTGCTGATTTTTTTAATTTTCAGTTCTCATAGAGACATATACAATTTTGTCTCTCCAAAACTATTGCAAACGTATTTTAACCATTTCGGGATTGTTTATTTGCTGTTTCATTCCTCTTCAAACCAGCATTCACTAGAAAGTCAAAATAACACTAATAATACTTACTGATACATAACTGTTTCTCACAGCCTAATGAATTGAGGTCAAGGGAGCTGTACCATCCCATTATTATCTGCTCTACCTTTACTTTTTTGATTTTTAAATATGTCAGTCTTGGCAGTACATACATGAGTTTGAATTCAGTTTTGTGGAAATGGACACATGTCTCTGAGCTTTGAACACATTCTGTGACATCTCAACGCATTTAAAAATGCCACACTGATTACCTAGTATAGTAGCTGGCTAAGGATTACTGCATTACTGGTGGGAGTGCAAGCTGGCACAGCCACTTTGGATATCTGTATGGTGATTTCTCAGAAAATTAGGAAAAAACATTCCTCAAGACCCAGCAATACCACATTTATGTATATATACAAAGGATATATACAATATGTTCAATCGTACAACAAGGACATGTGCTCAACTATATTCATAGCAGCATTGTTTGCCATAGCCAGAACCTAGAAACAACCTAAATGCCCCTTGACCGATGAATGGATAAGGAAAATGTGGTACATTTATACAGTGGAGTACTACACAGCAGAAAAAAAAACAACGATCTCTTGAAATTTGCAGGCAAATGAACGGATCTAGAAAATAACATATTGACTGAGATAACCCAGACACAGAAAGACAATTATCACATGTACTCACTCTTAAGTGGTTTTTATGCATAAAGCAAATAAAACCAGCCTACAAATCACAATCCCAGAGAACCTGGACAATAATGAGGATGCTAAGAGAGACATACATGGATCTAATCTACATGGGAAGAAGAGAAAGACAAGATCTCTTGAGTAAATTGGGAGCATGGGGACAATGGGAGAAGGTTCAATGGGAGGGGACAGAAAGGGAGGGGAGCAGAGAAAAATGTATAGCTCAGTAAAATCAATAAAAAAAGAAGACTTACTAAATAAATATCTGTGGAATAAATGAACTATTCTCAATGAAGTCATTCTTAGCCATCTGATCACTCTTACTCTAACTTGCTGTGCTTAAAATCTATTCTGCTACTATATGAAATCATTCCCTACGTGGAACTTTCACTACCTGTACAGGTACATAGAACATATGGCCCAGGAGTACAGGATAGCATCAAACAGTCCAAGCAAGAGTAGTTTCTTGCCCAAATGGCTAACAAACTCCATGATGAACCTCTTCAGTGCCCATCTTCCTCTTGAAGTAATTGGTGCTACCAGGAGAAGATGTGCCTCAGTGTCAGGAAAAGTCATAACTTCTTAAAACACCTTAAATACCATATTCTGAAGGTCTTTGAAAGATTTTAAGAATCCCTATCCATCTGAAATATATCTCTATATATCTAGAAAACCTAACTAACATGACTACAAGTTGGCTATTATAGATATCATTTCTCTGTGGGTTCTGCCTAAAAATGAGATGGTCCTTTGGGGTTCCTGCTTCATGAAAGAGTCTGCCAGACATTCTGCAGAACACAGAAGAAAGTGACTGATATGCTTGGAACTGTCTTTGAAAGTTTCTCCAGATACTATCTATGGGCCTTTGGGCTGAAGATTGGATGCTCCAACAGTACGGAAGAACTTTGGGTGACTACCCAGGCAGTGAGATATCTCTGTCAATTCTAGAGTTTTGGAAGTTGTTTACAATGCACTTCCTGTTTACTTAGGTAATATTATATCCTTCTGAAGCCTTTGATGGAGTTGAAGAATATATAGTTATAGTTTTCCTTACTTGTAATAAAAGATAAATTAGATATAAATATTGTAACTGTAATTCTTGGTTGATACCTGTTTTGCTATATGCAATTTTTCTATTTTAAAGTTAAAACCTTTCTTTTTATTTAAACAGAAAATGGAAAGTGATGTGGAATTCCCTTCTGTATGATGTGAATCCTATTGGTTAATAAAGAAACTGTCTTAGACCTGTGCAGCGCAGAATATAGGTGGGTGGGGAAAGCTAAACTAAATGCTGGGAGAAAGAATGAAGAGTCAGAGAGACGCCAATTAGCCACCAGAGGGGAAAAACTTGAGCTTCCAGCTAGAACCTTACTAGTATGCCAAAATACTCATGGTAAAATATAAAATAATAGAAATAAGTTAATTTAATATGTAAGAGTTAACCAGAAATATGCTTATGCTATTGGCCAAACAGTATTGCAAATAATATAGTTCCTGTATGATTATTTCAGTAGTCTGGGCAGCCAGGAAACAAACAAGCAGCCTCCTAAAACACCCGTATAAGCACACACACACAGAGACACAAAAAACTAAGTAATTTACATTTTAAAAAACCAACAAATTATTTGATATTGTACCATTCAAATACTTATTAAATAACACTGTTGGGGGAGGCTGCTTGTTTGTTTCTCAGCCATCCAGACCCCTGAAATAATCACTCAGAAATCATATTATTTAAATCACTGCTTGGCCAGTCACTAAGCATATTGCTAGGTAGTGCTTATATCTTTGGTTAAACCATTTCTATTAATCTGTGTATTGTCACGTGGCTGTGGCTTAACAGCAAGGTTCTGGTGTGTCTCTCCCCGGTGGCAGCTAAATGGCTTCTCCCTGACTCTACCTTCTTTCACTTAGCATTCAGTTTTGTTTTCCCCACCTAGTTCTATTCTTCCCTATCATAGACCAAAGAACCTTCTTTATTCATTAACCAATAAAAGCAACATATATACAGAAGGACTTTCCACACCAACACTCAAAGTTGGTTTTCAATGGTTATATTTCTATTTCTTAAAATATCCTGGGAAATTGAAGTAAGTCGTGTGTGTTTTGTATGTGTGTGTGTGTGTGTGCGCGCACTTGTGTGAGCATGTGCATGTGTGTTTGTATGTCCTTAGTATATATGTATATAGTAAAACATAGTTAATGGAACATATTGGTTACATTGGTCCTTAATGCAGTATGACAGATGACAAAAACAAGAAATGAAGTATTTTAGTTTGTTTTCCTGTTGCTGAAATAAGATATTCTCATCAATTGTACTTTGAGAGGAAACAGATTGTTTCTGTGCAGAGGTTTGTGTTTGTAAGTTTTCTTGTCAACCTGGCACAAGCTCAGGTCATCTAGGAAAAGGGAAACTCAGTTAAGAAAATGCTACCCTCACATTGGCCTGTAAACAAGTCTGCAAGGCATTTTCTTAATTAATTATTGATGTGGGAAGGTCCAGCCTCTGCTGGTGCTGCTGTCCTTGGGCACTTGTTCCTGGATGGTATAAGAAAGCAGACTGAGCAAGCAACAGGCAGCAAGTCAATATCATTTCCCAAGCCCTCTGATTCAGCTCCTTCTTCAGTGTCCTGCCCTCTTGAGTACTTATGGCTTTTCCTAGATGGTTGACATTGATAAGAACATGTAAGACAATGAAACCCTTTCCTCTTCAATTTAATTTTGTTTGTGATACTTTATCACAGGCACAGAAAATGAGCTAGGAAAAAGGTATTGTCTATCACCACCACATCCACCACTGTTAGACCCTTATGAATGTTCCGTTTGTCTATGAGGTTTTATTTAATCTTGTACAGACACAATTGGTATGGAAAGTCCTTTTTCTATATGTGTGTTGCTTTTTTGGTTAATGAATAAAGAAACACCATGGGCCTATGGCAGGGCAGAACAGAGCTAGGTGGGGAAAATTAAACTGAATGCTGGGAGAAGGAATGCAGAGTCAGAGACACCAAGTGGCTGGAAATGTGAGCTGCCAGCTAGAACCTTACCAGAACACCATGAGCCTCATGGTAATATAAAAAATAATAGAAATAGGTTAATTTAAGATGTAAGAGTTAGGAAGAAATATGCTTAAGCTATTGGCCAATAGCCAATCAGTATTACAAACAATATAGTTTCTGCGTGATTATTTTGGGAGTCTGGACAGTCGGGAAATGAACAAACAGCTTTCCTCAACACACAATGATATTTGTGCTTATTTTCAGTTAACACATAAAGATTTATACTGACAATGTTAAAAGGCAAAACCTCTGGAGTCAGTTACATCTGAAATGTGATTGCTTGTTGACTGCTTCCCAGGTGTGCAGCTCTGGAGGTTATAGACAGAAAGACACGAACCTCAATTTCTCCCATTGTAAAAGTGGGAATCTTTGATCTATCTGTGGCTGAATTGTTAATGAAATAAAAATCTAGCATGGGGCAAACCTGATGAATATTATTATTTTGCTGCTAATGAATATATGGATCTATTGATAGCTTTGTGCTGGGCAACTAGGAGTCTGAACCCTAAACATATTACCTTTGCTTTTAATTTCTGATATAACTTTGGTAGGGATTCTTCATAGATTTACAATGCTACGCTATGAGAAAAATATATGGATAGATGTCAATTCTGTAGATATGATACTTTTTATCATGGGCCTGGCTTAAATTCTTCTAAGGAGTCGGAATGAGCCAAGATAAATCTGTGCATTGTATTTTCAAAATTTCAATTTATTTAAAGATATTGAAATTCAAATACAACATAACTATTAGTCTTTGAGCTGTTAATCTTTACTTGCAAACACAGTCACAAAATACAAACCTGTAAAGTAGAAATAAGACTTTTTCAATGATTATTAAGAAAGTAGATACCTCTCTGGGAAGAGGTAAAGAATCCCGTCCCCATCTCTGGACACATACACTCAAAGGCTACTCTCAGCCTTACTCAGCAAAACCTGCCTTTGCATTGAACATATGATAATGAGAGTCCAGACCTAAAGAATATATTTATTCTATTTTCTAAGGGCTCAGAGTATATTGCAGAAGAGGGAAAGGAGGAAATAGAAGAGCCAGAGATACGGAGAAGGGTTGCGAAATGCCACCTGGTATTTGTGAAGTCCTAATGACTTCACCTTCTGCCTTTGGTCCTCCACAATGTGGTCCTACTCAATTGAAGCCTATGAACAGGGAGGATTCTCATGGAGTCTTATCACTTACTGTTGAACTATTTGGGAACTATCAGTGGCTAGAATGAAGATGTGTATAGAATTCAGTTGTGTACCCACTGGAGAATCCATCAGAACTTCATGGATAGTGCCAAACCCATGATCACAGAGAAAGCCCTAGTTAACACCGTGGAGCACAAAACGAAACAAAAAGTCCAGAATATGGGAAAGAGATTTGTTGTGAAGAGGCAGGACTGCCAAGAAAAGCGGGAAGCAAGAAGGGTTGAGAGAGAATAACAGGAATGCATTGTACACATGAAGAACAATTTAAAGGATAACATTTATTAATAAAAAATAAAAGTTCGCCAGGTGGTGGTAGTACAAGCATTTAATCCTAGCACTTGGGATCTTAGCACAGAGGCAGGTGGACCTTTGTGAGTTCGAGGCCAGCCTGATCTACAAGAGATAGTTCCAGGACAGGCTCTAAAGCTATAGAGAGACCCTGTCTTGAAAATCCAAAAGATAAAATAAAATAAAATTTCCACTGAACCCTATAGCTTATATGTATACAAGAGGTATTTATATTGTGATATTTCCTTTCAAACAAAAATAAAAGTAAGTGTTATAATGCAAATAGTTCTATTCACATCTAAGGATGGCCATTCCTTGGCATGTTGATCCCTTCAGACATTTGTCTCTAGTTTGTGGCACCATGATCAATAATGTAAATATAATTGTGGATAAATGGGAAGAAACCAGACATTCAAAGAAGAGAGATCTTATACCAGATTTTATTTATTGTGTTCATCCTGATGTCTGTGCAGATGCATGAATATGAAAGTAAAGAGAGTAGAACAGTTAGAATAGTCTCCAACACATATTTTTGTCAGACAAAGCCTGACATTAAAAACATCTGTACAAGTAGGGAAACATGGATGTCAATATGATTCAGCACACATGCATGCATGCATGTAGAAATAGGTAAAATGCCTACATTTTTCCTATGAGTAGGAGAGACTTATTATCTGAGTATTATGCTGTGTGGTGGAGTAGTAAGAGTGCTGGAGATTCATATTCCCATATCTCCATCTGCTTAGTCTTATCCCTTATGATATACACTGTTGTTCGTGTCTGCATTCTCTCTTCTTCAGAGAGCTGTTTCTCCTAGCTTTGATTCTGTGCTGTCATATTTTATTAAGGCCTTATTTTTCAGTATGGAAAATAAATAAAAAGAAAATCACATTATCCAGTCCTTAGCAGCTTATAATTTCTTACATGCATTCATTCACCAAATTGACAAGCAATAAATGAATAAATAAAAAACCCCAGTATCCCCATAATGAAAATTTTAAACATTTCTTATAGAAACATTAGACCATAGATATTTTCTGCAATAAAGAGTTTAGAAGAGGCCACAAAATAATGTTTTTTTCTGCCACCACCATTCTTATAAGAGTAGATACTCAAGGTTGAAAATTGCTTTCCAATTATGGTTCCTTACTCAGAAGTAATTACAGTACATTGAATTGAACTCTTTTGGTAACATTCATTCTTTCCTTGCTCCAGCTCCTTAAAAGAAAGCACAGAATTTGAAAAGAAAATAAGCAGAATTAAGTGGGTTTGTGCTGTATGGAGAATCAATGATTTAATTTTTTAGAATTAACTTATTTTCATCTTAGCTCTAAATATTCAGTAGCAATAATTTATCTTCTGACAAATATATATTTCAGTTTATATTGAAGAAAAATAGACTCTCTCTACATCTCCTTTATCCAATTTTGAGGACCATTTTTATTTTTCTCTTACTTGAAAAATTTCTTGAAATTTAGTTGCTCTGTAAATAAATTTAAATTCAGTTTTTTAACGTGTTTTTTTCTGCCTACCCATAACATGATTATCGTCTTGTCTCTAGGCTTGATATTTTTCTCTACTGAATTTATCTTTTGATAATTTTTTTCTTATTGGCAGATGGTAGTGAATTTACATTCTCATGTCTATGATCAGAGCAACCATCAAGATGAAAAGCAATTCCTTGAGGATTACCAAATACCACTCTAAAACCCTGTAGGTGGTCCAGATTGCTCACTGGCTTCCTAGGAAATTCACTTGTCCTTCAATGAAAAGGCAACCATGTGGGTCACTTTCTTGGCTTATCTTTGTCTCCACAATGGTTTTAGTTTAAACATATTTGATGCCATGTCTCTTCATTTTTCTTATTTATAATCATTTAACAAAATATCAAATGAAACATGTACCAATAAACTCTACCACTTATTAGATATCTGTGACTTATAGCAGCTATGTTGGTAAAAGTAAAATGGGTAAAGGAAGGCTATGAGTATATGTAAAGTATATATAAAGTCATTCCTATTTGCTTCTATTATAAAAGTCATTTGGTAAATGACTGAGCATAACTGCATGGAACATACTAGTCAAGCCAAGTGTGTATCAGATGAATTTTGAGTTTACCAAGAAAAAGGATGAAAACATTGTAAGAAATGAAGTATTCATTGGAACAACTGGCAGTTCTAGGGCAAAGCAAACATCAGCAGAGATTGAGCGTGAAGAAACACATTGGGCGTATGATGTCCTCAAGACAGGCTTAAGAAAATGATTATGCTTTAATAAAACAGAAAAGTCAATGGGCTCCACATTTTAAAGACATTTTTGTTAATTGATGGGATGGATGTGAGGTTATGCCATTATTAACAAGGTTTAATTGAAAACTCATGCACATATAAAGTGCACACACATAGAGAACTATCCTTGGTGCCTTAAATAGTCAGGAAATGGGGTGTTATAATCATATGAGAAGATAATTTCAATCATGCAGAAGCCTACTCAAAAAGGGGCAACTGTGTTTTCGTGGTTTTACAACGACATTGTGTTTTGATGGAAGACACCATGGTAACACTGCAAAGTGACCATTCACAAAGATATAAATCATCTGAAGATGGTGGACTGTGGAGAACTATTGCTAGGTTCAGGTGGGTGGAGACGTCTGACATCTTCAGAACCCACATTAAAGCTTTCTACAAATCTGCGACATTCAGAGACACACACAAGTTCTTTTGCTCATCAGAACTAAAGAAGGCTTTTAACCTAAACTAAGCTCTCTGAGGTCCACAGAGCCCCATTGCTCCTGAAGGACTTCAGGCTTACAGTTACAAGGTGTTGTAATAGGAGCGGCAGGGCGGCGTTCCCAGCACCCAGCTGCCCACATGGCTAGCTTATGCCCCGAAATAATTACACAGAAAACTGTATTCTTTTAAACATTGCTTGGCCCATTAGTTCCAGCCTCTTATTGGCTAACTCTTACATATTGATCTAACCCATTTCTAATATTTTGTGTAGCACCATGAGCTGACTTACCAGGAAAGATCTTAACCTGCGTCTGTCTGGAGTGGGAGAATCATGGCAACTCACTGACTCGGCTTCTTTCTCCCAGCATTCTGTTCTGTTTACTCCACCCACCTAAGGGTTGGCCTATCAAATGGGCCTAGGCAGTTTCTTTATTAAATAACCAATGAAAGCAACAGATTAATACAAGACCCACCTCCATCAACAAGGTGCGGCTTTATAAAGGTGTACATCTGGATGCAAAGATGAAGAACCACAACTTAGTTTGGACTCTTCAATCTAGAGATGTGTATCTAATTGTAAATGAGAAACTCAACGTTCATACAAAGGAATCTAGACTTGTTAAATTTAATGTTGATAAGCAACCCTGTAAAATTAAGTAAATTAAATAAAATTAAGTATAATTGCCACCCGATTCTTTCATTGATAGTCATATTTAAGGGTATATTATAGGGAGAAGCACAAATTCATATTGTGCAAAGAGATGGAGATGAAGGAAAGAAGAGAAGATGCAAGGTGGTCGGGGAGGTATAGGGAAGGACCCAGCTAGGCTCAAGTGCTCAGAGTTGGTTTCAGAGATGATAGCTGTCTCATTTGTCTTATTAGCATGGATCATTTCACCTTAAATCGTATTCTTCAACACCAGGACAATTTCTAGATACTTTTAAAAGACTGATTCAATTCATGCGCAAGCGTTTGTATGCTAGTGTGTTTCTATGTATGGCATCAGTGTTCGGGGTCAGAGGAGAGCTGTGGATGTCCTGAAACTGAAGTTACTAGCAGTGTGGCCTACTCCGAACCATTGAGCCACCTCTAAACACCGCCTTATATACATTCTTTAATTATTAAATTCACCCTAATTTCTATTTTTCTCACAGTCAGAATTCTTCATATCTCTAGAACATAATACCTAATTTAAAGCTTTAAAAAAAGAGTTTCATGTCCCATTTCTATTTGTTCATCATATTCTGTTAGCTGTTCTTGAGTTTAATTTCCATAGCTGTTTTTTAAAAACATTATATTTTCACAGGGCCAGACCAACACCCGATTGTAAATGTAAATTACATTCATCCCACCCCTCTCCATTAAGGATCTTAGAGTACCGTAGTGGTGGGCCACAGTCTGCAACAGCTAACTACATAGAAAAAAAAAGAGAAGGCACATGGAAGGGGGAGTGTTGAGGACGACACTGACCACTCTGTGGCGAATGTGGACCTACGTCCACTGTAAGTCACTTAAACTCACATCCTAAATTATTCTTAGTACTGTGTTCCATCTAATTTTCAATCTGTGCCCATATGCCATATTTAATTCTAACTCTGTCTTGTTTCGTCCCTGCAGTTGTTTAATTATTCATTTGCTCAGCTAATCTAAACGAGGTCTTTTATTTCCTATAGGCTAAGTGTAGATCATAAATGAGATTTAAATTACCTTTTTATACTTGTACACCAAACATATTCAGTTAAAATGCACAGAAAAAAAAGTGTTTTAAGGTTCCTGATGAAATTCAATATTCTGTTATTTTTTTAACCAGAGTAACTCAATGTGGACTGTTCATGTTTTTTTATGAACGTACTTCAAAGTGTCATTTACAGTATTCCTGATGGAGGCCCTCTGGTTTGTCACAGGAAAATGGATCTAAGCTGTCAGAAAATGCAAAGTCACTCAGTGGAATTATATTTAGAGGCCTAGCAACACGACTGCTATGGAGTAATTCCACCGTGATTTCTAGTCATACTGATGAGCTATAATCTGTCTACAGCACAGGAAAGGCTCTAGTTTATTGGTCTGAAATGAAGTTAAATTTAGACAAGTTCTCTAAGAGGTGATTTCTACTCATTTTCAATCTAGTTGTAATCAGAACTGCCTAATCTTTGGACTATGGGAACACTGCTTTAGTAAATTTTCTTATCACTAAAATGAAGCTAAATTCTTCAGATTTATTAACAAAATTTCCTTTGGAAGAAGCAGCTTGGCAAGAACTCACTGAGGTAAAAACCTGTGAAGTTCTGCTAAAGACATGACAGGCCAAAGAATACCATCCATATGCCACAATTCTACACAAACTAGCATATTAAGAAAACTATTTTATTGTTCTGCATGGACATATGTCCAGGATAACCAAAAGATTTCATGTCAGAACTTTATGTGATAATCTTAACACCTTCATTGATTTCCTGGACCTGTGGTTGGCTGAGAAGAGAACGATGCTTCGAGGCCAGCCTGGTCTAGAAGAGCTAGTTTCAGGACAGGAAAAAAAAAGCTATGGAGAAACCCTGTCTCGAAAATCCAAACAAAGAAAAACAAAGAGAGAGAGAGAGAGAGAGAGAGAGAGAGAGAGAGAGAGAGAGAGAGAGAGAGAGAACAATGCGGCTATAATAGATGTTACATATGAGTCCTTCTGAAGCCACCTGAACCATGCAGCCACAGGAACAGAGATATTGTCTTAGCTCATTGGGCACCTGTCAGGAATTCAACCTCACGGCACTGCTTATTAATAGAAACAATGGGATGTGCATGGAGTTTTGAATACACGAATACTCATTTGTTGACGTGACATGCTCTCTTAGAAATTGATCACCGCTTGCCGATTTAAGGTCATCGAAAGATGCCCGTAAGTGATAAGGTTGTGCCAGTTTCAATTCAAAAATTAAGTTACATAATATTCTATGTTATTATAAACAATCCCATGATTAGGTTGATCATCGGGATTAATGTCTAAAAGGGGGTGATTGCGTATGCCCACAGGAAAGGCACATCGAAGAGACACATTCTGGCCTACATAACCTTAAAGAGACTACTTCAAATCAGAGGAGAGATTCAAGCAAGTAGAGATAGCAATTTATGCTTTTCCATGTGTAATTAGGAGGTGAGAGGCAAAGAAATTGGAGAAAAGTCATGGGCAAAACTTTAGTGAGGGTGAGGGAGAACAGAGTGGAGGAAACATCACCAGTGTCCTTCAGAACTGGAAAATGCTGGTCTCAGCCAGAAATCTCAGTGCTTTTAAACTGTTAAGGAAAGTCTTTGTGATACGTCTAACATTAGCCAGAAGACCACACTTGCTTTTCCGAATGCTCACCTCATTTGTTCAGTGTTATTCAAGAGGTCTAAGCTGTGGTTTATGCTGTCATTTTAAAAGCAGTTCTGTAGACATTTGCTAGGTAGTTTATGGAAGGAGACACCGAGAAAGGACTTTCGCAGCTGCCCTGGGTTAGATAAGAAACCAGAAGCTAAGTCAACTTTAGAAACCAGATATTCAGACACCACGCCTTAGTTCCTAAACCACGCTCCCATTTAATAGACCCAGGGTGGCTTTTACCAGGATGGAACTGTAATTGGATCCATGAATGAAAGCATTGGAGGACGCTATCAGCCTTACACGTTTATCTTTCATCTCGAAATCTCACAAAGCTTTATTAAACCATTCAAAAAGGAAGTGTTATTGTTCCCATGGACCTCGCTCTCCCCAAAAGATAGCTCAAGTGGATTTATCAGGTGGCTAAATGGGAATAGAAAGAGGTTAAGTTTAATTCAGGGGAAGAAGCTCTCCTCGTGTACACAGACTCTTTTGTAATGACGGTGGTAAAATGGTCTCCTTGTCAAAGGACTTATTTCTTATAAAGTCTTTCAAACAAATTTAGAAAATAAGAAGTAATTCACAGCAGAAACCACCAGCTATGCTGAAGAAGCAGAGAGGGAATTTTCATTCTTGGAATGCTAGGCTATGGAGGAGTTAAGATGTCTCAGACTATAATAGCTATGCTAACTGAGGACTGTATTTGTGTGAAGTGAAAATAAGAGATAAATTGGATGGGAAGTTTAGGGACAGTGATTTAGGCTGAAAATATGGAATTTCTCAATACATTGAAATGCAGTCATTTTGCACTTAGGAAGTTCAGTGTGTACATGAAATCTATTATGTTTTGTCAGGTGGTAGATTGTTGGCTTTTTTATTACGTCAGAGAAACTGAACAATGTACATAATAATGGCTTCGATTATTTACATTTATTTTTGTGCCCAATCATAAAGGAAATTGCACACAGACCCTTTTAATTGGACCATTTAATAAAGTGTATAATTAAACCACTGTTGGGGGGACTCTTCTTTATTACTACAATACAGTAAATAATTCTCTTTATTGATACAACTTGTTATTTCCAGGATCTCATAAGGATATTTTAGCTTTTCCTATAGAGAAATCAAAAAAGAACAGAGATATCTTTATCTAAAATTTTAACTTATCAAAACTTGTGTCTGTCTAGAAATCAGCCTGGGAATACAGGAGCAGTGACATTTCCTCTCCCACCCCGTTCTTGCTGACGCACCCTGTCCCATTTTCAACAATGACAATGGTGAGAGGTCTAAGACATTTCTCCCCATTTTGAATTCTCAAATAAGCTCAGCTCAGAGTTTTGTAGGATACAGTATTAGCTTACTAAATGATACCAACAATAGCCATAACTTCACGCAGAGATATTTTTAGAGAAAGAAAAATAATTAATGGCTTTCCTCCATAGGAAAAAAAAATACTTATCCCTCCTAAACACCAGTTTTTGTTTTAAATATTTATTTTAAGCTACATATGAGGTATGAAAAAGAGGGGTCAACAGGACTAATTCACTTTCTTGGTGACTGATGATGTGGATGGAAAAGAAGAGGCCACAAAAAACAGACTGAAGCCTTCCTTTATCTCATTCTAAGTCTGCCCACGGCCGAGGATACAACACAAAGCCTTTGGTCAGCCCCAATTATTTAGTTTCCTGACACACAAGTCATTTTGTTGAGTTGTATTACATGGCACCCCTAAAACATTTGAACCTGAACACAATCTCAGCCACATTTGTCTGGGTTTCACAGGCATCCGTTTCTCTTGCACAGAGTTCCCACCCTGCTGCCCTCCGACTCTCCATGTGTCAGAGACATCTGCCAGCATGTCAGAACAGCATCACATTCAACTTCTTCTTAGCTATAGCTCTACACATTTAGTGACACCACCAGCAAGATGTCTACAAACACTGTGGTTCCCTACAAACTGAATGAGTACCTGTGTATGCTGCCTCCGATGTTCTTCCTTCCCTCGGTTCTCTCTATATCCTACAGCTGCAGCTCTGGTGTCCTTTATCATATAAACAGTCTTTTACCCTAAGAGCTCATCCCTCCAACACTGTAGCATACAGCCATCTCCAGACCTGGGCATGAAGTGACGTCTTTGCTTGGAGACACTCCATAAAAGAGATTTTCCATTTTCTCACTAAACTGAACTTTCCCAAGCAGAGATTAATTAGCAATTTCTTTTAAGGTTGTGTTCCTAGAGTTTTGGAGTATAAAATCTAAATGTATGGAAAAGCCAATCACATACATAAAAACAAATATAAATTAAAACATTTCATAAATTTGGCAATGAGAAAGCTAAAAATTAATACACTGGGCTGATAATTTATTATTATCATTAATAAATATATTAATGATAAACAGGGCATAAGACTGTCTTTTGTGTGTGTGTGTGTGTGAAGAGGTCTTTGATACTCTCTAACTTGTTCTTAGATATGGTGTTGCTCACCGAAACTGGAGCTCACAGACTGGCTAGTCTATCAGGCTAGCAAGTAAATGAACTCCTCCTATCTCCATCCAGTCCCCAGCTTTGGGATTACAGAAGTGTGTCACTAAACCAGGCCTTTCACCTAAGTGCTGACGTTCCAAACTGAGACTTTCATGATTGCACAGTAAGCACTTTGCCCATTAAGCAATCATTCCAGCCCAGAAACGCATAATTTTTGAGACAGGTACATGACCATGGAAGAGCTGTGTTGACTTCTAAAAGTCACCACATTGATTTAGAAACAGCACATGACAGGACTGTTGAGACTCCTGACATAGTGTATGTGTGTGTCTGTGTGCGTGTGCATGTATATGTGTGTGTCAGAATGTGTGCGTGTGTGTGAGTGTGTGTGTAAGTGTGTGTGTTTGTGTGTGTGTGTCTGTGTGTGTGTCAGAGTGTGAGTGTGTGTGTGTGCTGTTTGTGAAGCTCTACAGGATAAGGTAGGCGGCCAGTCTCAAGAACACTGTTCACCTCATTTGAAACAAGTTCTCCTATTGGTGTGAAACAGGGTAGGCTGGACAATGAAACCAAGGGATACTCCTGGGTCTGGCTCCCCTGAACAGGGATAAAAATTGGTTCACCATTATATTATGCTTTTTGCTTGCATGTAGGCATGGGACACGGGTCTCTCCAAAACTTTAAATCTCAATAGACATTTGTCTGCTTTTCTTCAATGAAAGAGAAAAACAGAAAATAAATTCCCTCCAATAATTTATCTATGATCTAACATACAGAGAGATCTTTCCTCTTTGAAAAAAATAATTCCTTCACCAAATCAATGTGGCTATTCTGTGAATTAAAAAAAAAAACAAGTTATTGAAATTTCTCCTTCTTTTGGACCTTCCTCCTCAATATTTAAATATGGTCATCTCTAACATTTTACGTCTCAATCTGTCTCTCCCCCTCTATTGTGTGTTTATCTTCTTTAAAAGAAAGCGCTATCAAATGACTATATTTGCTAACTGTACGTGATTCTTCAGACAACCCTTATTTCCTCATATGTAGATCATTCAACTGAGTTAACAGTGTTACCTGTGAATGTTCTGGCCTTGATTTCTGAGCATTATCAGAAAGGGTAGTTGGAACCTCAATGCTGGCTGACAGCACCTCTCAGGTTCCTGGGCTCTCTGATCCTTGGTGCTGGCCCATAGCATCTCTCAAGCTCCTAGGATTCATGCCTGTGCTTCTTTTCCCAGCTTCTGTTTTTCTCCTCCAACTTGAGTGATATAATGTAAAAGTTCAACATAAAATTGTAAACTTCAAGAGATTTTCCCCAGCTTTTTTGATATAATTTACATAGCAAAGTGATCACACAAATGTATAGAGCTTTATCCACACTGATGTGTGATTTAACCCTGAAGGCATTACCACAGACACAGCAGCTGAGCCCACTGCCATTCTTAGAAATCTCCCCACTTTTCTTTTCAACATCCCTTTATCCATTCTGTCCTTCTCCCTCAAGGAAAGCTCCAGTAGATTTCCAGATCAACTACTTCCTATATTTGTGCCTCAGTTCTCATTCATTACAGTTCACTTTTATTATTTTATTGCTTCTTAGAGCAAGATTTCACTCAAAAGTCTCCTGTGGACAGTCCGTTAGTCAGCTGTTTTCCATTTCATAGCAATCTCTTATCAACTCACCTGCTCAGGAGTCATGATTATTCTCACTTAGGTTTCAGCTGCTATTGCATAAGCTTTGAGAAAGTCTTTACTTGCTCATTTATTTGTTTTGTTTTGTTTTGTTCTTTGTTTTGTTTTGTTTTTTGTAGCTCAAGCTAGTCAAATTTACGATCTGCCTGCCTCACCAGGTCTGGGATTCTGTATCCCACACCTGGGTCTGAATACAAGTCTTTTAATAGACATAGGCCTTCACTCTCGTTGGTGGGTGAATGCCTAGATCATGTGTCTAGATCAAACTGGTAGATACATGCTTATCTTTGGGAGTATGTATTGCATTACAAAGTAACTGGATCGTTTTTCACTCTGATCAGATATGAGTGCCTCCCCCACCGCACAAGAACTAAGGTGAACCTTTATAGTTTATAGGTTACCTACACAATTGATATGCAATGATGTGTTGTTATATAGATTTTTTTAATGGCTGATGTTAAGGGGAATTTTTTCATATGAATATTTTCTATCCAACTAAACATTTGCCTCATGTCTGCTATAATTTCATTCTATAATTTACAGAATTGATGATAGTTTTTATACTTTGTATTTTGAGAGATTTTACTAAGTTCTGGATAGAGACCCTGCATTAGGTAGACCTTTGCAAATATTTTTTTGACTTACATTTTGACCTCAGGCTTACATTTTAATTCTCTTAATGGTCACTTTATAAGAACAAAAGTTTTTCATTTGATTGTCAATCTTAGAAATTATCGATACTTAATTTCACAGAAGCACAACTTCAGCAATTTATTATTAATAATTAAGATCGTAACAATCTCTTACTAGCAGGTCTGGTTGGACTACAACTTCCTATATGGACTATGCGGACATCAAACGCACAGTGCTCTACCTCCCTTTGCCTCTTGAGTGCCAGGATTAAAAGCTTTGATGCCAGTATGCTCAGCTAAAGATTATGGGTTTGGTGAGGCATGTTAAAAAATACACACAAGACAATCACCCATTGTTTAGTAGGCCTACAAGCTAGATGCAACACAAAGGATGCTTTGGATGCAGAATCCACATACGTGATGATCCCATAAGTTTCATCAGTCTTAGTATCAACTCTGCACAAACCTGTTCTGTGTGGAATTCTCTCCCTGCTGCACTTCAGAACTACCTTCCAATCTGCACCAAGGTTTCAAGGATGGACTAAATTGCTCAAGCCCCCTAACTAACACAAACACGGATTACCTGGTCAGAAGACAACAGGCACAGATAAATGAAGTAGGGAAAATTGAAGTACCCTGTAGAAGGCAGATAATAACACAATTATGCCAGCTGGTTTTGAAAACACCAGGTCTTTCACTAAGGAGAAGGCTGACTTCTACTTTTCAGATGTATATTCATGTTTAACTCCCTCCTCTTTGTTATTTTTTACAAAGGCTTTTCAAAATGATATAATTTATATAATAATAATAATATATTGATAATTAAGACAAGGTGATTTATCCCATTTATTTATCCATTCACTAACCATGTGTGCATATGTACAGGTGTGTATACAAGTGTAGGTCATGTATATGTTCACCTGTGTGGAGGCCAGAAGTCACCTTGGAGTGTTATTGCTTGTGAGACACCCAATTCGTTTTTGAAAGACAGGTCTCTCTTTGGAACCCATGGCTAGCTAAATTTGCTAGTCCGACTGGCCATCAAGTCCCAGAAACATACCTGTGCCATTTCCTCAGCATCTGGATAATAAGCATGCACCACCATGCTTTGCATTTATACGTTGGTTTGGGATTGCACTCCGGTCCTCATGACAGCAATGGTGAACTTTCCATTAACTGAAATGCCTTCTCTATCTCATGTATTGTTAAAAACAGCCTCTGAGATAAGTCCCTAAAAGACACAGTGCTGACGATCATATTTATTATTCAGTCTTTAAGAATTTATATTTCAGAAATTATTTCTTCTTCTTAACATCGCCCCGCCTTCTTTCCTACAAAACATACTCAAAAGTGATGAACCAAAGGCTCAAAATACTTTGTAGGAGAAGGAGAAAAGTGTGACAATTGGCAAGACAAAAATGAACAAGTAGAGGGCAGGAAGCGCATAATCACCAGCAGACTTGAGGTGGAAACTAGAAACTAAGTTTCATCAATTTAAAAAAATATAACTATGTTCCATTTTTTAAAAAAAGTCAAATAAAACGATGAATTTCAAATAGCTCTTTTAGTTAGGTCTCAATAATGAAGTATTTATAGGAAATCAGCCACTAAAGGCCTATTACACATGTTAAACACAGTTTGTATAATTGTCTGATACCTATTTTAACATGGCCAGTGAAGTAAAGGCAATGGTTGGTGTCCCATGACATCACCGAGGAACCATGCATGCCCAGGGACTCAGAATGCTGTAGCCACCTCTGGGGACTTGCTGCGAGTCTGGCAGGAACATTAGCTGATCATGCTGCTTCAGCCTGACAGCTTCAGATTTTTAACAGAGGGAAAAGGGGGGACTAATGGACGTGAATAAGCTTAAAAGCCAGGGCTTATCAACTGCTGTAAACAGCGGAATCCTGAGAGCTAATAGAGGTACTTCTGAAAATGTAAAAAGCCAATAGCTACATTTTTCAGGCAACTAATAATTTCAATCTGCTCTTCCTCATCTGTCGTTTCCCCAGCGGCCAATACATCTACCTGCTCCTTTTCCCTCTTTCTTTTCCTCTGGTAAAATATTCCCATCAGCATTGATTAACACAAAAGAGTCTCCTTACATAGCATTCCTCTTGGTAGAGAGAAGTAACACAAAAATCTTATGAAAAGACAACTCAAAAAAATGAATGAAGCAAATCGAATTATCATCATGGCCTTATTTCTCACCGTTTTCTGATTTGCTAACAGGAACACACATGATATGGTTTGTAATTGCCATATTACTGAGTGATGGCTAGAATTATTTATCATCGTATTGAACCTGAGGCACATAACAGTTTACATGTACATTTCAAAGAGTTTGAAAATATGATTATCTGTTTTGCCTCACAAATATTTCCAAGTATTATACTACTGCATTTCTGCATAGAGGGTTCTATCCTAGAGTTTTGTGGAATATATTTGTTTTTGACGTGGCAGCAGTTCAAGAACCACAGCATTGTCCTGTTTATTTTTACTAGAGGGTGGAATACATTTAGTGTATTTATTTCATTATATGTATCTACCTTTAAATTTTTAACTGTAGCATCTATCTTTTTGAAAGAAGAGGATAGGGAGGGAGGACAAACCATTAGAATACTGTCGGGTAAGCATCTTCAGTACAGGGCCTGATGACACAGAGGTGTTTGAAATGCATGGTGGGCCCCTCTCACACTGAGAAGCTATATTCTCTCAACGTGTTTTATCCGATCTTTGTGGGGGTTGAGAAGGTATCAGTATTAATTTCCTCCTTTGCAAGATACACAACATCATTTACTAGGGTAATGAGACACTTAACAAACTGTTATGCTCCAGTGATCTAGCTGTCTACCAAGGCAATCTGTGTGACAGTTCACACTGCTGTTCAGAGTGACTGAGCCCAGGAGCGTGGACAGGACCTACAAACTGGGCGACTGTTTGGGGAGCTAGGGAGGATGTTGAATGGTAATCTCTGAGCATGTTTATACAGTTGTATGTGTGTGTATACATAAGTATATGTATAGTAAGTAATATAATAAGTAATTCAATATAGATTCTAAATCTTGTTCCAATATTTCTATGACATGGAAAATTCCGTTACCTCTAAAGTTCTCATTTTAGCAACTGAGAAATGAACTTTTACATTTACATTTTCTTCTTTCAAATGACCTGTAATCCCAGTCTGCTTAGAGTTGGTCTATGGGGCATTTTAGGGGTTAATGTTGAATAACTATAGTTTTTTAAAAAAATAGCTTTTCTCCAGAACAGTTAAGATAGGTTTTATAGTATGAATGCCACGAGTTTATACCAGTATTTTACACTTTCAAACAAGATAGACTCATCTAATGCAAGTCTTGTAGACACTGTGGATACGTGCCATCAATTCCAAGATAATCTCTAACATTGCTATACATCTTTGCTTTGTTCATTAGATCTAGTTTTGACTTATGGCAAGTTTAGCTAGAATTTCCTGGTTGTGGTGAGACCTAAAATTTCTTTAATTTCCAAAATTCATGGTGATTAGTGTTAAACACATTATGGTAAACACTGAACGTGTGGGTTGTTACTATTTCTGATGATTCAACTTCAAAAATCTTAAGTCTTTGTCCATATTCTGAAATATACCAGGGTAATACACATTAAGAAATGATTCACAGAACCCAGTAGGCATTCCAGCAAATGTCACCTGCCAATGTATCAAAGTGAGGCATTGTTTTGCCTTCTTCAGAAATGGACTTCAAAATATTCTTACACCATCATAGCATTTTAGATTTCTGCATGGCTACATCCACATATACAGTCGTGGTAGACTCAAATACAAGCCAACAAATCATACTTGTGAAGACCGTGTCTTTGTATAATTCCTTTCCCCTAGACACAAGTGATCTGGCTTGCTTGATGGGTTACATTAGGCAAGATTTGTCCCACTGTGATAAGATTTCTTAGAAAGCTTGATGTCTCTACCAGTAAGGTTGGAAGAGCCACCATGGTAAAGAACTGTGTTGAGTTTAGTTACTGGAGGATACTACAGGAACTTATAAGGATGTGCAATAACAGACAGAAAAAATTTTTTGCAGCCATAAAGAATTGAACTCTGCCCAAACAGAACAGTCTCCAGAGGCAGATTATTCCCTGACATATATCAAGAGAATGTGGTACAGTCACAGGCTTGAATGGACATTGAAAGTCTTTGCAAAGACTTTTAGAGTATGGTATTTGAGGCACAGGCTTAAGAAAAACCTGATACTGGACTTGAAATTAATATATCATCAAATTCTCCCCGTGGCATGGTTATATTTCATGGCTATATTTTGATTGAATGTGGAAAGAAACTGATATAGCATTTTGCCCCAGACTGAATTATTTTCCCTCTAGGAACTATAGAACCAATAACCTGGCTGGACTTGCACTGATCAGAGAAGAACACTTCCAACTTGACTGAGAATAGAGGTGGGAGATAAGGTCTCAAACCAAATTCTCAACCCCTGCAGGTCAGGAGGTTAAAAATATAGATTTAAAGAAATAAAATCGGTGGCTAGGCTAAAAGGAAAGGTGATGAATATTCAAGACTTTTCTGAGAATGAGCAGAGATTTTTCTGGGAATTTGGGCACCTACTCTTTCTTTCTTTTTTTTGTTGAGTTGTCACCGTTCCAACTGTCAACTGTCACAGCAGTGAGGAGGATAGTATTTAGTGTACAGGTGGGATTACATTGAGATCAGAGGTTGCCTGGCATCACTCTGGCAGCAGTCATTGACCTGACTAGATCCAACCAGAAAACATGAAGATGTACTGTGGTTTCATTGGCATACTGACCTTAGAGTTAAACACAGTCAAAGTGATGAGAATGGCTGTGAACCAGGGAGTTTTCAGATAACAGAACGATGGAAATTCAACTCAGTGCCAGAATTTTAAATTAAAATGAAGTGCTATGGAGAAAGATGCAATGTGTTAATTTGTCTTAAACAGAACTGAAATCCACCCTGTTCTTGTCTTAAATCTATAATCTGTTACCCCTAACAATTCACTTCCATTAAGATTACTGATTGAACCTTTCCTGCTTTTACAATATCTAGTTACTATGGGGAAAATGCTATTTTTAAGTTGTTTGTTTCCTTGTTTGTTTGTTTGTATTTTGTTTTTTATGCTATTTATTTATTTATTTATTTATTTTCTGCATGGGATTGTCCTAAGCCCTCTAAGTGCATGTGACAGTAGTGGCATTTGGTCTATTTGAGAGACTGCTAACAGTGGGAGCAAGATCTATCCCTAAGGCTTTGGCTTGCTCTTGGGAACCTATTCCCCATACTGGCTTGCCTTGCCCAGCTGAAATACAAGGGGAGGTGCTTAGTTATATGGCAACTTGATATGCCAGGCTTTGCTGATACCCATGGGAGGCTTGCCCCTTTCTGAACAGAAACAGAGGAGGAGTGGATTTTGGGGGGGGGGTAGAGGAGGGAATGGGAGGAGAGGAGGGAAGGTAAACTGTGGTTGGGATATCAAATTAATTAATTAAAAAAGTTTATTTGCTTTAAAGGAGGGAATTTATGTTTCAAGTGTATATTCACAGCGTGTTGAGATATTGTTTATATGTGTATATTCACAGCATGTTCAGATATTATGTTTATATGTGTATATTCACAGTGTGTTGAGATATTATGTTTGTATGTGTATATTCACAGCATGTTGAGATATTATGTTTTAGTATTTATCTATGTATTTAGTCTACATTTATATGGGGTATGAGTTGGTTACTGTGCACAGAAATCAGGATACAGGTGATGTTTAAACAAGAAAGCAGCGTCATCTTGTCCTATCTCTTTCTACCATGTGAGGTACAGAGACCAAATTCAGGTCTCAGGCCCCTTGGTAGTTACGTTTCCCCACATAGCAACCACACTGAGCCATAAAACATGGTTTTTATGTGCCCATCTGCCTTGCATTACTGGGAGTGTGTGTGTATACTTGTGTGGTCAGTGTGCCACATGCTCTAAATAATTGAATTCCCAAGCAAACAATAGAGGTGACTCTCCTGTTTCTCTTTGGTCAAGTTCCTTCAACTTGGAGTGATTTTTAGTAAAATTTACTGCTAGAGAAACAAGAGCAAAGAAGGGTTTATATTATTGTCATAAAGTGATGTCTTCTATGCCAATGTGACCAGCTTAGTGTAGAGAGCTCTGATTGCTCTGAGAACCATGCTGCAAACAAGAACACACATTTTTACACAGATATATCTGAGATTCACATGATACAGGCCTCTTGAGTATTATGAAAAAGGATGAGGATAAATCCACAGCACACTAGAGGCAATGATCAAGAGTTGAGTCTTTGAAAATAACTTCCTAGGATCGAGTTCTAAATCTTTTACATTCTACATGTGATCTTGGCTAACTTACAGTCTGCCTATGGATCACAGAAACCACCAAGAAGTATAAATATAACACATGCTCAGAGCAAGGCTCTCTGCCTCCCATCCCTCAACAGCTCTGTGTCACCATCAGTCTAGACAAAGTCTTTCCTCTTCACACTAAAGCGGATCATTAAATGTCCATCCCAATAAAATAGAGAACAGTGCATGGTGAAGGCTTTGGCTATTAGATTTTATTTTAAGTTTCTTACTTGCTTTTGGCATTGAAACTGGACAACCAAATCAAAACATTCAATTAAAATAGGTATATCTCACAGAGATCTGCCTGCCTCTGCCTCACTAGTGCTGGGATTAAAGGCGTGCACCACCAACCTGGTCTACAAGAGCTAGTTCCAGGACAGGATCCAAAGCTACAGAGAAACCCTGTCTCGAAAAACCAAAAAAAAAAAAAAAAAAAAAAAAAAAAGTATATCTCAAACATTTTCACATGAGATAGGACTTAATAATATTTCTCTTTCCTAGTTAGCACTTTTCTCACTGGGTAACAAATGGTGATGTGTATTGATTATTGTGATGGTTGACTAATTTCTGAAATATAAAAGGGTATCTGTTTTAAATTGTTCCTTCTGGTTTCATCAGATGATTTTATTTCTGCCCCTCCTGAGACTATTTCCCTAAAATTGGAATAGTAATAATGATCATTATTAAGTTCTAGGTTGTAAAACCTCTTCACCAGGCAAATAAATAAATAAATATACAAAAACCAAATAAAAACTAAAGTATAGAGAAAAGTAAGAAATTTCTATGTTCATAAGAAGCAGCAGAATCTTAATAGTGAAAAAAAATCCCACCTTAATGTATGTAAATCTTAAATGTTTCTCAAATTAGATTTTTTTGCTGTCAGAATGTATATATTTATAGGTAGTGGGAATATTAGTGTATATAGGATTCCCAGCTTTTAAAATGTCTGTGTATATTTTATTTAAACATGCCCATGTTTTTATTGGTATTTGTGTGTATAAATTCATAAAATCCAGAAATATAGATGTACATAGATCCTTGTCATGATCGAAATTTTTTTTAATTCAGATTAGTTCATATATTAAAGTATTAGATATTTTATATAAATTCTGGAGATTCCATTTACATAAAATATAATTTGTTATTTTAATTAAAATGGTTATTAGTAGAATAATTCCCCAAATAAGCAATGAAACATATTTTTCTGACATTAAGACAATACATTTAATTTTATCTGAATGTAACAATTACTTTTGAGATTTGAAAACATTTCAGTTATTAATAACATAATTTTATTTTTGGTTTTTCAAGACAGGGTTTCTCTGTAGCTTTGGGGCCTGTAGACCAGGTTGGCCTTGAATTCACAGAGATCTGCCTGACTGCCTCGATAGTGCTGGGATTAAAGGTGAGTGCCACCACCACCTGGCAACAATATGTATTTTTATTAAAGAAGATATCTATGCTTTTTTAAAGTTAAACCTTAGAGTATCACTTTTTGTTTGCTTCTGAGAAACTAGTTATAATTATCTCTATTCTAATTATTTCAGAAATTACATCTTACTTAATCTTTTCATTTTTATTAATAATTTGAAATATGCAAATTAATTTCCTACAAATGTTTTGTGTTTAATTTGAACATATTTAAAATTAAAAGAGGCAAACCACTGTCTACTTCTGTGTTTCTAGTTACAAGGACACCTAAGGAACAGTGGCAACCCACTAGTGAGGCGTTCTTAGGTCGGTAGAGGAGGAAACTGTCTATGTGAGCCTTCCATGCAGAGCACTGGCTGACGGCCAGCACTCGCAGGAAAAGAGGAGACACCATGGCATTATCTAACTATTCCCTGTAGCAGGGCTTCAATTACAGGGAATTTTATATTTGAGAAATGTTTTTATCATAATGTTTTCCATTTAAGATATCCCCCCAAAAAAACCCATCACTCCTATCTATAAAACAATTTCTATTTTGATTAATATTTCAAATTTTCAGAAAGAGCAGACTATTTTGTCTCTGACTCACATATCTAGACATTCCCAAAATGGACTAAGTATTCAAAAATATTATCAATAAATTAGTAAATCTGTTAATTATATTCCTCATTCTATGAATGTGGTGACCCATTCCTTGTTATTTATTTCTAATATAGACCAAATTTTATTGGAATGGAGGTCTAGTTAATATCTGCCTATATATTATTTCATTTATACAGACAAATACACATCTTGTTTCTAAAGGACACAGCGTGCTTCCCAGATGTAGAAAACAAGGATAAAAGGAAACTATCAAAGGCATATTATGTATGCAATAAACCACAGACTCATTTTTACTGTCATATTTTGGTGCAGCTAGCAAGCTTTTCTAAGATGCAATTGGCTCCATTATTAAATAGTAATAGCAAAGCAACTTATCTGATAAGGTTTTAGATCAGCTAAAACCTCAAAAAAAATTTTTTTTGGGGGGGGGCAAGACTGGCCCATACAAAGATCTGAATAAATACTAGCGGCTGTGATGGGAGACCGCTGTACGCTACGTATTATGAGTTAAGAGGCACTATGCTTAATAGATTTGTTATGCTACTTTCCATTGTGCTTAGAAGGTTGGGCTGTCCTGTGTAAAGATTTACAGAAATCTAAACCAGGTGTCTCACACTTATTCAGCCTTCGGGGGTGGGTCATGCTTCCCTTTAATGCCTAAATACCAATAGCTTGGGTCTCTTTGTGTGTTATGGCAGAAAATCTAGTATTTTATGGGGTTTCTCTCTTCAAGTATTTCTGAAAAGCCCTGAAAAAATGCTTATAATACCGCAGCTTTGTGTGCCACAGCCTTTGCCTGCCATCCAGAGAGGCAACTGGGTGCACGAGCCTGTAGTTCTTTTCTACGTTTAGCCTTTGTTTCCCTTGTCCTGGCTCCTTGAGGACTGTTGTATCCTTCCTGATGCAGAATCCCCATAAGTCTGAACCAGACCTGCTTCGTCGTCCCCTTTAAGCCCAGCTGGAATTGGGGTCTTGCTAGGCATGCCCCAATTAGATGCTGTAGAGCACAGATTAGAAGTCCTTGCTAAAAGCATTGTGTTTGTAAAGTTTTTAATAAAATGTGTGGTTTTATAAACAGCCAAAAACTCAGCCTCACAGGGGTAAACAATCCCCAAATTCCCTCCTAGGTCAGCTGGAACCACGCCAGGAGTCTGTTGGGACTGTCTGGTGTGACTCCAGGTTGCTGGTTAGGTATAAGCAAGCTGATTCGCCTCCTGACGCTGGGTAATGCAATGGCCTACAGTGTTTATTTTTTATTTTTATTTATTTATTTTTTCGGTTTTTCGAGACAGGGTTTCTCTGTGGCTTTGGAGCCTGTCCTGGAACTAGCTCTGTAGACCAGGCTGGTCTCGAACTCACAGAGATCCGCCTGCCTCTGCCTCCAGAGTGCTGGGATTAAAGGTATGCACCTGTTTATTTCTTGATATGTAGCAGAAGCACAGGAGCCCAAGCCCTGTCTATTCACATCCTGTCAGTGAGCCAGGGACCGACCCGAGGATGCTCACTAGGCTGGTGGCATAACAGAGAAGGCTACACCATCCTGTCTGGGTGGATATGCAGAGCCTTCTAAAAGGTGTTGAAGAATGATCAACTATAAACTCTCCTGATACGTGGGGCTTCTGCATATTATAAGAACAAGATATTTTCAGAAGTACCATTGATATATTTCTCAACAGAAACTGTAACGGTAGAGGACAGTAAACGACCTTCTTAGAGCAACAGTTATAAAGTATGAACTGTTAACAGTGAAGAAAACATTTGGTAATATCAACAAATCAGGATATATGTTCATTCCTGAAATTGTAAAACTTTGCTAGTTTCCTGAAAGCATAGACAATTCTCTCTCCCTCCCCCTCTCTTTCATATGTATTATATTGTACTAAAAATCAATATTAATAATGAACACACCACACACACACACACACACACACACACACACCTTCAAACTATGTACTCCCCTCTCCAAAAGTAAAGGAACAGTTATTTCTTACTGGTGAACTCAAGCGGCCTCCAAGGAAAGAGATCATGTCACTGATTGTCAATCTCAGTCCTTCTTTGCCTACAGACATCAGTAAAAGCTAGCCTCAGTTAGGCTCTACTCTTGCAAAATGTTTCAAAAAAATATACAAAAGTTGTTAACAAATTTCAAAAGACTCATAAGCCTATAAACTATTGGAGTTCAGCCAATGTGAGAACCTAGCCCTGTATCATAGCTGCAGTCTGCGCTTGTGTCTAGGCCCTGCACCATGGCTGCAGTCTGCACCTTGGTCTAGGCCTTGTACCACAGCTGAGGCACACACTTGGGTCTAGGCCCTGTACCACAGCTTGCAGTCGGCACTTGGATCTAGGTAGCAATTTGCTGTTCTGGATCTCTGGAGAAGGAGCCCATCCATAGCACACAGAGACTTGTGGAAGGGTTTCCTGCTCAGAAACGTTCAACAGAAGCAGAAGTGCAGGGAAGAAGAATCTCAGAAGGGAGGTTAACTACCTGAAAGAAGCTGATGAGGGGTGAGGTGAAGTTTTCCTTTAAATAAAACATGGGGAGTTTGAAGTGAGTTTGTTTCCTAAGAGTAGGCTCAGGTGTAGTAAGTAGTGACCAAAACAGCTCTGTATTTAAAGGTAAACCACCCCTACAGAGATGTCACCTTCCCTATAAGTGATATAACATCGCTCATGTGGTCATTGAGGGGAGGAGTTAGTAACTGAGTCCTGAGTCACATAGTCAGTGTAAGGTGAAGCAATATATATGACACAATAAACTATGCAGAAGAAATAAAAACTTTAAAGGTATTAAAAATTCAGTTATACTAAATTGTAGGAAATTTAGTTACATTTTGCTACATAAAAGTAGAAAGTTTTGTGATGGTTGATATATAAACATGTGTATGCATTCATATACACATGTATATACACATACACACATATATTAATATATATATGAATATATAGTCTGAAAGAAAGTCAGAATGAATAATATCAATAAATTATTTTTATTAAAAACAGGTGAACTAGAAAAATGCAATATTAAATTTTAATATTTTATACTACACTATTTTTATAAACATAATTTTAAATAACCTAACAAATAATTTTTATCCCGCACACATGCATTTGTTTTCTCACAAGACAAAAAGAAGAGCAGATCAAAAAAAATCCTACAATCATTCACAGTAAGTAAAATCTGAATCATTTTCTTGTGAATCTGCCTTATCTCTTGAAAAATAAAGAAAATCAATACTTCTGACTCCCAAACAGAGAACTTGTAAGGATCTTGGTCAGAAGATCCCCTCCTTTTGTGGAGAGGTCGGGTTTGCTGAGATTTAAGTTTCTAAGAGCCTGCCTCAGTTGAGGAAGCTGAGAGCTGCCCAGGAGGGGCAAAGCTGACCATAAGGTCTCTGTGTGCAGTAGTAAGAAGAGGAAATAAGGAAATAAATAACATGCACTTTTATTTTGCAAAGATAGCCCAGACTGCAGCAAGAGGAAAAATAAAGTAAAAGGAATATGATATCTTAAAATAAGGTTAAAAAGAGAAAATTTGAGATAAACCGAGAGTCATAAAGTCGGAGAAAAATCCTATTTTTTTTTGTTCTATTTTCTCCATAGACATATGTTCTTCAAAACTAGAATTCAGTTATATAATATACCAGATTTCCTCTTTGGCTATAACAGTGGTGTCTTGTCATGCTTGCTAACGAGACAGATATATGAGAACAGAGAGTATGCTGTTAGTAGGTACCTACTCAAGGTTGGGAAAAGTACGGGTTTAGCTACTGGTTCAAGGAGCTGCCCAGCTGATGACAGTGGCATTTGTTGGCAATCAATCGGTAATTAATAGATCCTTGTCAGGTGAAAAAACAAATTGCATAAATAAACAAAAGATGTGGGCTGGAGAGATGCGATGGATCAGTGTCTAAGAGCACTTTCTGCTCTTGCAGAGGACTCAAGTTTGGGGTCTCATCATCCACATGAAGTTCAGAAATTCCTTCAGCCTCAGCTCCAAATCATCTGATGCCCTCTTGAGTTTTTTGAAGGCTCCTATATGCACACTTCCATAAACTCGCCACACACACATGTACATAGAAAAATAACTCTTTAAAAAATAGAAAAAAGGGGCGGACGATGGTGGCACATGCCTTTAATCCCAGCACTCGGGAGGCAGAGGCAGGTGGATCTCTGAGTTCGAGACCAGCCTGGTCTACAGAGCAAGTTCCAGGACAAACTACAGAGAAACCCTGTCTTGAAAAACCAAAAATAAATAAATAAACAAATAAATATAGAAAAAAAAACACAAAGCAAGAACTATAAATTATAGAAATCACAGGGCTGTTTTTGTTTTTTGTTTTTCATGAATTCCCCAGGGAGATACTTGAATAGTCTTTACAAAAGACAGTGTCCTCAACCCGGAGTCTGGAAGATTGAGCAGACTTTCCTAGTAACCATAGAGGTCTTCCTTTTCCAGAGGCAGCACCAACTACTTGTGATGGCTGCTTTCACATGCATGTGTGTATGTCACTCTCAGGGCTGAGAATTGCGTGAGCGCTCATCTCATACAACCTCCAGGAAATTCTGTTTCCTAGTTTATGTTTTGAATGGCTTTCTGTCCTGGTTTTGCAGAATGCTATGCATTCATTGGTCATCATTATTTCTTTTTCTGTGCAACTGCCTGTGACTGTTTAATTTCCTCTCTCTCTCTCTCTCTCTCTCTCTCTCTCTCTCTCTCTCTCTCTCTCTCTCTCTCTCTCTCTCTCCCCCCCGCCCCGTGTCTTTCCCCCTTCTTCCCCCTTTCTCTCTTCCTCAATATGAATTAGGTTCTCTTGCATAGACTTATCGGGAGTTATTTTCCATCCATAAATACATAATTCACATTGAGCTGCCTTCCAGGACATCTCCTTTTTATGTAACCATGATTCTGCTGCCTTGACTCTAGTCACTTTTTCTATAGAGACCATAACTTTTCCTGGGTGATCATCTGTCTCAGTCACTTTTTCTCACATGGTAAGTCACTTGTCAGGTTTTAAGTAGAAAAGGTTTATCTGCCTTCTACTTACAGAAGTCTCAGACCTTTTAGCCCCAATGCCTTTGCGGCTGTGGTGTGGCTAAATGTCATTAAAGAAGTGTGGCAGAGGAAGCTGCTCTCCGAGTTACTGCTGGGAAGAAAAGAGAGGGAAAGGAAAGATTCAAGGTCCAAATATCACTTTTAAAGAAGCCTCTGTGTGGCTTAACTTCTAAATAGGGCCCACTTCAGAATGTTCCATCCCCTCAGAGAATAGAGGCATAGGACATATCCTTGCCTTTAACATTCAGGATTCCTGACTTTGAATCAAAAACTCAACACCACAATGATGGTGCAAGACATAAGTATGACTGGTGTTTTTAATAAAAATAAATAGTATAATTTTTGCAATATATAAAAAACATTGATCTAAGTTCTTATTCAAGATTCATTAGTCATATGTGTATATGTGCATGTGTATGTGTGTGTGTTTTTGTGTGTGCATTACAACACACTTTTCTGCCTAGTGTTTCTTCCATCTCTTCAATGAAACTTCCACAGTATAGAAAATATTCTCTACACATATCAGCAGGCCTAAGGACATGCTGAAGTATGCCATCAGTCACCCACAGTGTGTAGGCACACTTCCACAGTTCTCAACAAAAATTTCACAGTTTCTTTTTATCATTATATTTCAAATCTTTTCTCATATAAATGTCAAAATTAGAATACATATAAAAACCAAACATAATTATGAAGAGGAAATTATGCTGAATCACTGCAAAATCTGAATTTGAAATTTGTGCTCATTGTGTGTATGTATTATACGATTGTGTAATGTGTTTGTATGTGTGTGTGTCCATAAGTGAGAAAGAGAAAGAGCTTCTCTGTGTCCTGTGTCTTCTTCTCTGGTCACTGAATTCTAATTATCTTATTAGAACTATTATAAATTCTATAGCAGAAATGTATATCTATAGATTATACTGAGATTTATTTGTATGACTACATGTTTATATGTGAGTAATCCTAATACATACAGAACACTTAATGTGGGTATACAAAGAGAGAACTTAACCTCCCCTACAAAACACTAAAGACATAAAAGTAGCTTTTGAGCTGTGAAGAGTAGCAAATCATGCTTATCTCGACTATTGCAACATAAAAGTTGTTATCTTCAGATCTCACCTGGGTTTTGAAAGGGTGTATAATAGAGTTTCCAATCTCTTGTGTAAGCCTGTATGCACTGCATTTTGTTACACTTATTATACAAATTGAAGTGAATAATAATTTGCAGTTTTACATTCCATGAATATTTTTTAGTCTTCTCAAGCAGTAGTTAATATGCTAACCAACTTTACCGAAAGGCATACAGATGTGGAAGGGATCTATCTGGGGACTTTAATTATCACCTTGTCAAATTCAAATTATTATCTCGTGTGTTCATTTCCATAAAGTGTCCCTTTTGCTGTTCCAGGGTGTAGTATGTGTCTATTTTTTATCGTATGTGTGTCTATCTGGAATCTTCAAACTGTTCAAAGGAGGCAGGTTCCTCTCAGATCTCATATTTAGCACCAATATGTGGTCAAATTCATGTTAACATAACTTGCTTAAACAAAGCCAAGTTGTGTACAATGCATCAAATTGACTTAATCGACATGATGACTCAAAATTCAGATTGAAATCTAATTCAATATGAACCCCAAGGTCACAGTAAAAAAGAGGAAGTGACTATATTATTCACTCGCTCTAATCGGAAAGATCGTTGAAAATGCATGGTGGTACCATTGTATTGAAATAGTTTCGGGTTTCTCTTGACTTCGCATGTTGAAATTTAGCTCTCTTAGTGATGATATGAAAGGCACTATGAGACTTTTACAAGATGAAGTCTAGTAAGCAGAGAGTCATTGGGCCAATATTTTGAGAAGGGATTAGTGTTAATTCTGGTGGCACTGCCGAGCCTGGTGACTATCCCCGTGCCGGCATCCACTGGTGCCTTCTGATCATTCTCCCTCATAGTACATGCAATACGATCACTTTCAGTTCCATGTACTTAAACGTCCAGAGCACTGAAGTTGATAAATCCATTTAATACATGAAGTAGCAGTTCCTGCTTTGTTGTTATCCTAACAGAAGATAAATTAATAGAGTAGCGTATCTTAAGAGCAGGAAAACTGGACAGCTTCTAACATTGAGGTATTTGCTAATTTGTTGTAATGTGAAGCCAGTGGAATACTATACAACCAGTGGGCCCTTTCCCTTAACATTTCCCCTGAGGTTGGTACTATAAAAGGGAGAAAGGTACATGGTAATAACAACAAAGAAACTTGTTTTCCATAACTGTTAATAAAAGTATCAAACACAATATAGAGAAACAGAGTCCGTTACCTCTTAAAATATTTATTTATTTATTTTATTTATTTATTAAAGATTTCTGCCTCCTCCCCGTCACCGCCTCCCATTTCCCTCCCCCTCCCCCGATCAAGTCCCCCTCCCTCGTCAGCCCTAAGAGCAATCAGGATTGAAATAAAAAGTATGTCTTTCGAATCACAACACAACGCTTGCCAAAGCTTATACTTTGTCTTGACTTCCATGTGATTTCAAAGATTTAGCTTTGAATTCCATTTCAAAGAGTTGCTGTTATTTGAGGGCACCCTCCACCATTGTTAAAATGTGTTAACATATATATTCAAGTGTTTCTACAAGCAATGCAGCTAATAACCTCTATTATCACCTGTCACAATCCTCACCCCCAAATGTACAAACTAAAGAATTAAAACACTGAATGTTTAGCTAATGAAGTGGTGGCAGTAACTAGGTGGGAGAGCCAACGCCACACTTGTTTCCATATCCCCATCTAGGAACATAAGCCCTTTAAGAGTTCATCAACATCACTGATATCCTTATTTACAGAAATATTGTAGATGCAGTTAAATATTATTTTTTGAGAGTTGGAGTATGTCCGGTTTAAAAATATCATCATATCAAGGACAATAAAATATCTCTTCTCAGAAACCCTTCCACTAAGTGGAAGAAAAGGAAAAGCAGAAAGACAAAAAACACAGCAGCTACCAAAGTCACTATGCTATCACTTGAAGCTCCTTCCAGAAATGATTATAGATTTTAGTATTTCTCTTCCCATGAAGCATGCCAGTGGTCATAAACTAAAATTCAGAATTGAATAATAAACTAAAAATGTGCATACCTTTAATCCCCGAACTTGGGAGGCAGAGGCGGGGAGATCTCTTTGAGTTAAAGGCCAAACTGGCCTACAGAACGAGTTCCAGGACTGAATCCATAGCTAGTGCAAAACCCCATCTCAAAACCAAAACAAAACTAAAAGTAAATAGAGCTTTATATATGAGTAAGAGAAATGTCTTTATACTCAAAATAACTATAAAAATTACATGATTTGTTTCTATTAAAACTCAATACTTGTCTTTTATGGCTGCTAGATTCATACATGTCCATTTCCATACTTAGACTTTATGCTTGCTGAATTACAGTTCTGTCTCTTACATCCCTTAGCAGTTAGTTGACTTCCTCACAAGCATTCTATAAACTTTTCTTTACGAAATTCTTGAAATTCATGAAGCTACAAATATCCCAAGATAAGCCAATGTTTACAGAGGACACTCTTGTGGCTGACAACCAGCCTACTGTCCTCCTGTAAAACATACTAAATCATATTTCAAACCTTTAAAAAAAAAACTTGATTTTTCCTTCTAAAGTAAATCAACTCTTCCATACCTATGCAACCAGACTTTTTTCCCCAAAGAAACTTCAACTAGACTCTTGGAGGTACATACCATGATACTACAAATTACAAACTTCCACCTACCTAAAAAACAACAGTCAAAAAAAAAAAAAAAAAGAAAGAGAAAGGGAGGAAGAGAGAGAGGGAGGGAGGGACAGATGGAGGGAAGGAGGGATGGACAGAGGGAGGGAGGGACAGAGGGAGGGAGGGACAGAGGGAGGGAAAGAGAGAGAGAGAAAGGAATGGGAGGAAAGAAATAAGAGAAAGGAAAGAAATTAAGACAGAGAAAGGAAGTAAGAAAGAAAAGAAGGAAGGAAGGAAGGAAGGAAGGAAGGAAGGAAGGAAGGAAGGAAGGAAGGAAGGAAGGAAGGAGGGAGGGAGGGAGGGAAGGAGGGAAGGAAGGAAAGAGGGAAAGAGAGAAAGAAAGAAAGAAAGAAAGAAAGAAAGAAGAAAGAAAGAAAGAAAGAAAGAAAGAAAGAAAGAAAGAAAGAAAGAAAGAAAGAAAGAAAGAAAGTGTGGTGAAGGAAGAAAGAAGGGACGAAGGAAGGGATGGAGGAAGGAAGGAGGGAAGGAAGGAACTCCCATTATTGCACTATTTTTATCTACTCCCTCGTTTTATTGCATATTTCTAAGCTTCCAAATTTACTAGACTGTTCCTCATCTCCTATAATCAGTGGTGAAGCCATTGCTCCTTTGTTTCCAACCTATCAAATACAGTTTAAAAAACAACACCTAAACAACAAAGAAACAAAAAAACATCTAAGCTCAAAATCAGTCACTCAGAAACAAAACTTCAAATGTTCCGTGCCACAAGTCTTTGCCATATGCTTCAAAATTTCTCCCAGTAATAAAAAATAGTGTATAAATATTTTGTACATATATGAAAAACTTCAAACTCACTTTTGGTGTGCTAAGTAGAGTGGACACTATCGGTAGCATATTTGAAAGCAGTAATACTAGAAGCCATGACCTTTTTGGCAAAGTACTTCTGATGCTAAGAAATGAGGCTCAAATGTGTAAGTCGTGGTAATTTCCTGCAGGAAACAGGGCCGAAGTGGGTGAGGTTGAAAGTGTGATTTCCTTAATTTAATTTAGCCTCTGTAGGCATTGGAAACATTTATCTTTAATGGCATCAGAAACTAATAATTACAACAAATGTGCACCCATGCAGCTGAGATAAATAAAAACAGCTGTGGATGCAACTGAACGTACAAAAAAAAAAAAATAGAGCTGTCACCTGTGTCTATTTTAAATTAAAGCTTTGCTAAATGCGGTCCTTTGTAGATCCGAGCCAAGTGTTACTTGGAGGGCACATGCCAGAGCGACAACATTGAAGTGTTTAGCCCACAGTCTGTACAGCGATAGCTCCGGTGTGCCTGTCTCCTCTGCTCTTCTGTGGACCTATTGATTTCTGCCCAGTGACAAGCAACCAAGCATACAAAACTGGTAGCAGACACACCGTGGAGTCCTTGCCGCCAATTCTTCCCCCGGGGTTTTTGTCGGTAAGGAAACCATTGGATTTGACTTGCTTAGGTGGATTTTCAACAGTGGTGGCTTTAAAGGAGAGTTTACATCCTAGGCTGCAGGAGAAGAAACCAAAATTCAATTGAATGAAAGTAAGTGGAACCAATCAAACGTCTCAAGTTTTCCAGGCAAAAAAAAAAAAAAATGCCGCTGCCCTGAGTATTGTTTGGTTTAAAGTGGTTTAGGGCAAATGGAGGACAGAGGAAAAAGTACAAAAATAGTGTCCATATATCTGCTGCATGAACGAGCGATGATTAAAATTAAATGAATGATGAAAAATGTAGAGAGTAAATACATTCTATTTATATATAGTAATGGTTTTCAATCCAGCATTTCACAATTATGCTAGACAATTAATGCAACTAGCTGTATTTTTAGGTTTACTTACAAAGGATAAAATCAAAAGAAATGATTTTTATGACATTAATATTTGTGAGCTTGTTAAACATTAAAACTACATTAAATCTAAAAACAAATCTCTGGTACAAATGTGAAGATCAAAATAAACAATATTAGCTGGAAATATATATGTCTATGTATGGCTCTGAAATTAGAATTAGAAAACATTCAACTTGTTTTAATTTATTAGTTTTCTTAGTTCTCAGTTCCCTTTACCCATACCTAAGAAAGACCCAACATGCTCTAGTAGATAAATGTGGCTCCTTTGTCTCTGAGTCCTCTGCTCCTCATGATCTTTCCCCACCTCTCCCTTCCCCATGCTCTTAGCCCTCCCCTCCCTCCCTCATGCTCCTTACCCCTCCCCTGCCTTCCTCATGCTCTTCCACCCCTCCTCATCCTTGTCACTACTCCCCTCTTCATCCTTTCCCCCACCCTTCCCTTTCCTCACTTGCTTGTTTGCTTGTGTTCCGCTTGGTTTCTTCGCTCTTGTATGGTTTAGAATCTTCCTTGAGAACTGTTCTCCTGACATTGGACTGGATTTTCCCACATCAATTAACTCAATTTGGACATTTCACAACCATCTTGTTCAATATCAGCCCAAGGAACACAATCATTTATCAAGCCTGTCTTCATAAGTGATTATGTCAAGGTGAAAAAGCTAGGTTTTCTTGTACCATCACAGCCATAAAACCTAGATCAGTACAGGAAAACCAAGCTCTTTACAAGTAATCTTTCAAATCCTATCTACTACGTACTTCAAAATACACTGTTTTCCTAAATTATTAAACACAGGCAAAATTTCAGTAAGATTTGTTGATCTGATCAAGGCTTACCCGTTATCCACTGCAATGAGATTGGCACCCACCTCTTCTAAGCTCCATGTTATTCCTGCCTGTCTCTCATTGGGGCAGGGCCACCATTGGACCTCCTTTATAGACCAATCATTGCACAGTCATTGTCTGATTATGACTGACTTGATGTGTAAAATAGTTTCCCTTGCTGCGATGACTAAGTGGAATGAAAGTATTTGAAGTAACATCTACATTCTAATGATGACCAGGTTACTCTTCTAATTAACCTCTCTAATTTGGTTCACATGAGAAATTGGAATTCTAGTAATAGTTGTTAAACATGTATTAAAACACATAAATGGTTTTCAAAGGTGGTACCAAATTACAATGAAATCTATGGTTTTTTTAGGTAGTTTATAATGATTATAAGAAACAGGTGAGATAACCTACTTGCAAATATATGTACATTAAAGAATAGTAAAAACAACTTTTGGATACAATAGCCTTAAAATGAGATTTTTATAAGAAAAACTCTAATTTAAAATATTTTTTAAAAAAATTAAAAATATGTATTGGACTTTTGTTTTTATAATTTAATCATTGCTAATATTTATCCTGTTTTTCACTGAGAAATCTCAGATAGACATAACTAATATTAATTTCTTGTAGAGAAATGGGATTAGACCAGTGGTTGTGAGATATAGATTTTAAATGTAACAAGCAACATAAACATTTGGAAGTGCATATAGGATCTAGGCGGTGCACTCAGTTCCCTCACACTTCGGATTGCTTCCCTAGTAACTTCTACATTGTATCCTTATTCCTGTATCTGAAAAGTGGGACTAACAACATGGTCTCAGTGCTGCTTCAAACAAGCCTTGGCAAAGGACGAACAGTTCCAGGGAAGGGCATATTAATTACTGAACCTCAGACCTAGTTTCTCTCAAACCAAAGCAAAATGTCTATGGATGAGTTAAAGACATCGATCGGTGTGTTTTCTTTTGTCTCTCAAACATGTTTGCCTACTAGATTCTCTTGAAAATTTGCTATATAATGTCCACCAAGAGCAAATCTGTAAGGATGGCAAACACAGAACACAGTGCCTGACCCTTGGTGTGCACTGGGCTCTCTCAGAAAGGGAGCAGTCATGTGAACACTGATGTAGCCCTGTGGTTGTTGAAATTGCATTCTCACTGGCATGCAGGTGATGCCCAGTTCAGGCCTGGAGTACAGCTGCCTATAAGGCTACAGCTCTCCAGAGATACCCGTCCCATTTTTGAACACCGCCTCAACACTAGTAATGCTTTGATTATGGTTATTACCAAACGAAACTGAAAAGAAGCAAGCAAAGGTAGAAACATTTATGTTGACTAATGGGTCTGGTGATATAGTCACACGTTACAGCAGGACCAATTGGGCAGAGCAGGAAGCGGGGGGGGGGGGGAGGGGAATCCATCACTGAACTATATCTTTTAGATTTCCTGTGTGTCCACTCTAGAACTCAAGTCCACCAGAAACAGGGGCACCCAATCAGAGCAACTCTTCAACACTCCGTGAATCCTTCATGGGCAGGCCCTCACTAATACATCCAAAGTGTGTTTCATTGATGTCAGTGGTATATTATGCAATTAAGTTGATAAATAGCATTAATCACTATGTTCTGCAATCAACACAGGAAGCATTCTTTCAAACCTTGTCACAGTCTTATCTCCATAGTAAGGAGAAGTGTGAGAAACCCTGGGCTGGGTGTTTTTATAGACACCATGCCTAGGAAAGTGATTAGTATGTGGGATCTGTTTAGCCCATGTTCATTGGCATGAGTTGAAATTCAGTGTGCCTCAAAATGGAGGTTCAATCATTCCAATAATTGTTTTTTTAAATAGCTCTAGACCTGAGATCGCCTTCCAACTAGTAACGACACCAGGTTATATCATAAAGATAGCAATGGCATAAATGGGGACAATGAAAATGAGAGTATGCGGTGTACATCCTTGTATTTGCTATCAAACCACTGAACAAGAGGATTTGAGCAGTTGTGATAAATTCCCACATGAAGCTCCAGAGTTCCAAGTGCAATAGCAGTCTCGGGCATGAACAGAATTCTTGAAACACTCCAGAAGATCTGATAGTGTTTTTTTCCGTACTATCAGCAATATGTCCTAAAATAAATTTAATGATTTGTTGAGTTCTCAGTTACCTCACTTAAATGAAAGAAAAACTATCTTCCATGAGTAATTCATTGGACTAGTGGAAAGAAAAGACTATATAAAGCCTGAAAATTAGTGAGCACAAAATAAATAATTGCCATTCTTATTTTGTTTATAGTATTTATATTCCAAATGAATGCAATCAATGTGCTACGTAAATCGGTTTTTTCTTGTTACTAAATATATGCTAGGAATATTCTGCATCTAAAGAACCATTCCAAAATGCAAATCATGTTTGTAATTCATAACTCTGAAACCATATCTTTGGTTCTCAGGTTTTTATGTGCTAATCATAACAAAAATTCTTCATTGTCAGGTCAATCATAGGTGGTAATACCTAATCCCTGAACCCTGGTATCTTACATTAAAAGTAGTACAAAGAGCATTTTTTTCGTGTTTCAAATGTGAATATATAAACTTACATTACATATTTTATTAAGAAGATACAATGGACAAATCCAGTGAATTTCTAAATGAATTAGAAGGTAATGCCAAGACTATTTTACAATAGTTAGCTGGACCAGCTGATCTCTTACTATCACCACAAATAAAATGCTTTAATAACTTGTAGTGAATATTTCAAGTTAATACACCCTTTGAAATGGAGATATTGTGGCCAAGAGTGTTTCCATTCTTTCCCTTAAATCTCCCTTTTGTTTCTTTTCTTTAGGACATTTTAATGAAATGTTTGTATAGCTGTAGTCCATAATTCAAACATACATACACACACACACACACACCATACCTTCAATACACCATGTTAAAGAGGTTTTAGGTGCATGGTTTTTATCAATTAAAGCAAACATCCCCCCAAATTTTAAGAGGCTATATTTCCTCAAATAATCCTCTCTTCCATAAGCTTAGTTGCTTTCAGTACCCCACATATATGGGTTCAGATATGTTGTCCTGTTTTAAACTTACTTCACTCATTGTCCTTGTAGTCCATTGTTACTGCTGCTGGCCTTGGGATATGAATACGATGGGGGCTTTCTGTTCCACAGGTACAAATGGTCAGTTAGAAAAGACAAAAAGTCCTAGAGACCTGTTGGGTCACCTGGCACATAGACATCGCAATCTGCTTTTCAAAGTGCAAGAGACTCTCATGCGACGTGTTCCTCTCCCAAATATAATGAGCAATAAAATCCATTCCTGGATCTCGTTTACTTCACTAAAGTCATACTGAAAGACCATGAAAAAAACTAAACTTAAGCGATGGTTCTCAGAAGTGCATGTGCTTTTGGAGATGCCACGAAACACCCTAGAAAGATGTGTGAACAATCTCATGAGATACCTGAGCACCGCATGAGGTACAGAAAAGGAGACAGTCTCTTGAAAACATGGCCCCATGTAAATAAGCTGGGGCTTGAATGCCAGGGCCACAGGAAAGACTTTTAGCCACTTCCTTTCCTGAGAACTCGTCTCCTCTTCATGGGGATTAAAGGGCTTTCTCTACATTCAGCAGTGACATTTCTGGATTTCATTGGAAGCCTTGTGCACATTTGTTGTGTCAATTAAGTAAATCCAAAACCGTCCCTTTACTATTCCACTGACAGAAAGAATATGAAGAGAGTAATCCCCACCATCACAGCATGCTGCATGCCCACAGGTGCCCACGCACCCTCAGGACCATGGATGGGCCTCAGGCTGTCATTCGATTGCCCTAGCCAAGGCAGTGCAAGAAAGGAAACACAGAGAGTGCACCAGTGTGGTCGGTCACAGTCTAGAAGCAACGCTTTTGCCTTTCTCCAGTTTGGCTGTTTCCTGGTCATTCTTTCCTCCTCCCTTTTCTGCTCCTGCTCCTCTTGTTCCTCCTTCATTCCTTCTCCTTTTTTTCTTCTCTTTTCTCCTCCTCCTTGTCTCGTCCTCCTCTTCCTCATTCTCTAGTTTCATACAACCTGTTTTCACCATATTCATCCCCTTCACCGACTCCTCCCAAATCTACACTTTCCTACCTACACGACTTTGTGTCTTTTTAGAAGTATTTTGGACTACCTTAGTAGGAATTTTGCTGCTGTATGCATTTGGTGGCTGGTAGCTCGGGGTGAGGTGGGGTGTAGAAGAGCTGGGGAGCTGGGGAAGAGGGTTTGTTATTTGGCTTTCACATCCTGAATCAAAGTTCATTGAAGGGGGTGAAGGCAGGAACTCAAACTGGGAAGAAACCTGGAGGCAGGAGCCTAGGCAGAGGCCATGTAGGAGCCCTATTAACTGACTTGCTCCTCATGGCTTGCTCAGTCTGCTTTCTTATAGCACCCAAGGACCATAAGCCCAGAAGTGGTACCTCCCACTATAAAATGGGCTTTACGTTAATCACTTATTAAGAAAATGTGCTACAGGTTTACCTTCAGACAAGATGGAGGTGATATCAATTGAGGATCCATCCCTTCAGACCTGTCTACCTTCTATCAATCTGACATAAAACTATCCAAAACAAGAACCAATTTGTGCTGCCCAGATGGTCTCAGATCTGTGGTCTTCCACCGGAGAATGGTCAGCTTGACAGCTGCAACACTCAAAGAAAACTTTGCCCTCATTTCCTAGCAGCTAACAATTGCAAATAGCTCCTTGTGTAGGGGTTGGACTGGGTGCCTTACTTCCTCTCTCTATATACTGATATTCATTCTAAGTCTGTAACCTGTCTTTGTGGGCTTCCTTAAAATTACTGAACTCCATTATACTCTTTCAATTAAATTTCCTACTAAAATTGCTACATGATCATTTATCTGACTGTCTGAAATGAAGAATGTGTTAAAAACAAAATTACACTTTTTCCTCAATTATTTGTACTGCAGGTGACTTCTCTTGCATTCTGCAGTATAGACGTAGTACAATTCTAGTGAAAGCATTTGCTGACACACCGTGGGAAGAAGGGAACTTCTGCACGCTCTCCAGACAGGTTCCTGCTCATATGCTGTGTTTTACAGAATATTTATAATGTACTAATTGAGTATTAAATGTTAGTTAGCATTATTTACAAATCATGTAAAATTTTGCAGTTATACCTGAAATAATACTTTCTAGTGAATGGCATAACGCCAGAAACTAATTATACCTTAGATTTTTGTTTGTTTCCCTAGTTAGTCCCCTCCCTCCATTACAAATCTCTTCGTTTGGGAAAGACTTAAATTTCTGTCTCTCATGTCAATTTATTTGTTTTTCCTTCAACTGTAATCCATTGGCTAAAGAGCTAAAGTGACTCTGCTGTGCTTTATATTTCATTTCTGAATGAAATCTGATAGTAATAGCCAAGCATTTACTATTCTTCCCCACCAAAAAATAAATATTTGTTATTATAAGGAAGGTCGTTCACCATAGAGTTTGGGATAAAGCACCATAACCATGGCAACTTATGGAAGGATGAATCGATTTGGTCGTAGGGGTCTACAGGGATAGGAGGCCATCATAGTGGAGAAGAGGCCGACATGAACGCTACAGCATGATGCAGAGGGCTGGCATCTTGAGAGGAAATCATGAAGCACAACAAACAAACTAGAAAGGTGTGAATTTTTAAACTCTCAAGGCAGGGCACGGTGACAGGCTTACTCCCTCAAGGCCACACCTACTGAACCTAGCTAAACAAGTGCTGTCAACTGAAATTCAAACATTCAAATGTCCAAGATCATGGGGAACGTTTATCATTGAAACGCTGAGAAGACTACGACAACGACCTAAAACAACCAAGATTGTTGATTTAAGTGGTAGACTTGAGATGGGCAGCATAATAAGCTACAGAAAAGCACTTTTCAAATATAAAGTGTAAGAAACCTTCTAAATTATTATGCTAATTTCGCTTACAATTTTAAATTCCAGAGGACACATTTTGTCTCTGCTTCACTATTTCAAGTTTCCTGCGCATAAACCATGTTAACATGTAGGGGCAGTGAGGATTCAATCTTGATTGCACAAGGCCAATTTCTTTCTAGAATTTCAGATTTTCCTTTCCCAGGACTAAACTACAAGCGAGCGAAATTTCATTGTGCAAACTTTTCTTTATTTTCATGTTCCTAATATCTTGGACTTCCCTTAAAAGCTAACCTGGAAGGTGGTAACCTTCAAAGAGACTGACAAAGAAAGGCCCTGTCCCTTTGAAGTTCCTCAGTTAGAAGTTTCCCCGGTGGTCAGAGAGATGAGCGCTCTCTCAGAAGCCAAGTTGTAGGAGTAGAGGTCTCGGGCAAAGGCCACCCAGATATTTTTTGTCTTGATTCCAGCACTACTACCTCAGATGAAAGAGGATGTCGGCCCAGTAAGCTGGAGTCTTTCGCTGCCTGCGTTATACACTGTCTACTCAATCCTGTACAGCTGATAGAAATACAGTGTTATTTGCTAATGATTCACATCAGATTTATCCACTGGTGCTACAGTCTGAAGTACTTTCTCCTTCTCACTTTATAGCTCATTTATTCAGCTTCATATTTTCATTCACTGATAAACTTTTGATAAACACAGAGATGTGTATTTATTCACTGCAATGACTGAAGTCAGAGCTTAAATTAAAAATGCAATTTTGATAATCTGTCCCAATGCTAAAGTACTCTCAATATTCCTTTATGTATACTTACAATTATACGAGGCACTACCTTCTGTGCAGATATCCTGTAGTCTCAACTAAATATTATAACAACTTAATGAATATCAGCAGGGATTTTTAAGTTGGTAATGATAGCCATAATCTGGAATTGAGACTCTCAGTTCACTCTTAGATTTCTTAATAAGTTAGAAAATTGAATGGTTGTGGCCACATTGCCTGTGAAAGAACTTTTTATGACAGAAAAACCATTGGAGAATTTTCTAAAAAAATCACTGGACTTGATTTGGTTGGAACATTTGTGATTTTTCTTTTCTTTTTTTGCCTGTCCTTGTTGCTATAGAGTGTTGAGATTTTAAAATTGTTCCCTGTTTTTTTTTCTTTTTTTTTTCTGATTACTGTGTGAAAAAGTAAAATCATCCCTCCTCGATAGTCATGCTTTTAAGATTTTAGAATCAGTGTAACAAATATTAACTGGAGAACATTCTTCGTAGAAATATTTAAATAAATTAAATTAAGCTAAAATTCAGGATTAAAGGTCTCTGGAATTAAAAGGAAATCAGGTATCAATGAGACTTTACCTTTTCCTTTTCTAGTGATGAAAATCCTGTGATTTAAGCATAACACATTGTTGTTTTGCAGAAGGAATGGGAAAACAATTAAAATAGGACTTCAACAGCAGCCTCATCAGAATGAAGTTGCTCAGAAAGTCTCATACCATTCCAAGGTTAAAACTAAAAGTATGTATTAGCCATCCCAGATCTCATACCTACCTCTCTTGGAAGTTAAACACAGACTACCAATTCATAAAATCTCCACACATCTAAAGTTAATTAAAAGTTAGTTCATAGTCTTGAGGAATAATTCCTCCAATACCGAATCACCTGTGTAGTTAACATGGCCTTTGAACTGTTCATGGGTCTGCTTCACAGCCAGAATTTTCATTGGAATAAAATCTTTGAAGGCCAGTCAATCTTCTGCTATTCTGAGGACCGAGAAAGTGCAATAATTTCTCAGATATTCAGTCTGATGCCAAAAAAACCATCACACTTTTAATTTTCTATGCTACTAATTTCCATGTCTGTTTCATGATAAGCTTATGGCTGTGTTTAAATTTCTTTTCCTTTACCCCTCTTCCATTAACATAGGTTCCACCTAGAACGTCCTATATGCCTAAAGATGACCTTCAGTGGCTTTGAAGTTATGATCTTTATATCTAACCCACAAGGCTTCTCATGTGAAAGGCTATGTTTCCTTTAGTTTCTAAGTCTTTAGGAAGAAGGCTATTGCATGTCTTTTATATTTCTGGAAGAGGCAGAACATACTTCTTTTTACTCCTTCTGCTGCCGCTGTCCTTTTATGCTGGGTCCTTTACTTTTCTCAGTTACTAGACTGCTGGGTTTTATCAAGATTTTTCTACCAACCAAGTTAGCATTCATTTTCTGGAGGCACTCAAAATTATAACAGTAGTTCTGATAGTTATGGCATGAGTCAAGGACTTTTGAAAGGAAAAGACAAAGCAAAGGAAATAAAAAATGGCATCTGATAAGGGTGGAGTCTTTGAACAAGATATGGGGACCACATTCTTTCTTAGACTTCCAGGAAGCTCCTAGAAATACAAGGAGAATAAGTAAACCTAACCTTCTCAGAAATATGGTCAGAGACCATATCTACAAAGACACTAAGTACCTTTCTTGCCCATGACCAATTTGAATGCTCTTAGGGGTAACATTTTAGTGCTGGCAGGAAGTCCAGGAAGGTGGAGGAATGGAAGCCAATCCTACAGTTAGCATGGTCTTCTCTTTCTAAACCTGATGCAATTGTTCTTACCTTCCTTAGTAAAGCCAGCATCCTAGCATTGTATTTGTTAGGTATGAGACAACTGGGATGAGATTGTCTCATGAACTGTAGACGTGCAAAGTGTCATATGATAAATGATAAATGATTAACAATGGAATCATATCTTTAACCTGCCCATATTTTAATAGAAATCTGGAGGGTATGAACCTAAGCCAAAGACGGCTTATTTTCTTCAAGTTTCAGGTGGATGTATACGCATTCCAGATTAAATGGTTTATTACACAAGGAGAATAAACTTCCTGCCAAGCTTTGTTGGCAATCATATTTCAAAAGAATACATTCATCTGTAGTGGGAAGAACACATTTAGAGATTTTAGTAAGATACTCATAACTAACTATCCTTAAGTCAAAACATCACTTTCAGTACTCAAAGAGAAAACATGACAAGAATTTTTTTAAAAGTATATTTATTATGTTCCTTATAAGAACTTAAAAGTAAAGCAAGGGCAAAGAGAACAGGCAAATGTAGGAAGAGGATAGAATATCCTGAGAATGAAACAAATATGGAGGATGAATGAAAGATTTCTGCCAAGGGAGACAAGACAATAGGAGCCCTGTCCTGTTTCCAGCCAAAGAAATTACCTGCTCTAATAGGATTTGACCCACCTAGTAAGACGCCCTGGCCTTTCATTCCCTCACTTCCTGTCTCTCCCCACCTCCACCGCACAGAGAGTGTTCAGTCAGTTAAAGCGCTTGCAACTCAACTAGTTTTGCTTAGATCTCACTCTTTTTGATGAATTACTATATAGGAAAGTTAGAAGGCTTTTAATTTAATAAATTGATATTTGAAACTCCAACCTGTCATCCAGTTCTCTCTTAGCATCAGAACCTCTTTCATACATTCCTTTGACTCCTAAACCTATTCAACGGTCTTCTATTTATGTAACCAGTTAGTGAGTTAAGATGCAATCAGAAAAGAACCCCCTCCATGACCTATGAGGACCAGTCTCTGACAGGGACGACCTTATTGTCAGCTCTACACCTGGATGCACCACTCCACGTTCAGGTAACAAAAGATGCTGTGGAGACACGCAATCACGTATTGACTTTACTTATCACTACGATGCACACATTATGGTCAGCCGCATACCACAAAATATGCAAACACCAGTGTCTGTTTCAAAGTCTCTTCAGGCTGTTCAGCAAGTGAGTAAGCAGTCTATAGTTCCTGTGCCATCCACCTCTCTACGTCTTTCCTCTACGGGAAGAATTGAGGAGGTATCATAGGGAATAGTATGTACATCATCTTACTTTTATATTTTAAGTTGTGCACCTCACTTATTACCCCATGGGTTAATTTTCTAAATTTCTGTGCATGTGACCTTGTTTGAAATAGGAGCTTTTACCAGCATGCCTTTAATCCCAGTACTCGGGAGGTAGAGGCAGGTGGAGCTCTGTGAGTTTGATTCCAGCCTGGACGACAAAGGAAATTCAAAGACAGTCAGGGATACACAGAAAAACCATGTACCAAAAAAATAAATAAATAAAACCAAAGAAAGCAAGGAAGAAAGAAAGAAAGAAAGAAAAAAAGGAAAGAAAGAAAGAAAGAAAGAAAGAAAGAAAGAAAGAAAGAAAGAAAGAAAGAAAGAAAATAGGAGCTTTCTATATCAATTGAGATGAGGTCTTGTCCACTTTGGCTGGGTCTATTTGATTAGTATCATTGTACCAATAGATAGCCCTTGAACGTAGGAGAAAGTCCGTAGGAAGATAGAATTCAGATCTGAGGAATTACAAGTCAGTTTGCCAAGGATCCAGAAATGAGGAAACAGTGCTCCACAGGTTTCTAGAAAAATCACCCTATGAAGCCTTGATGTCTCACTTCAGTCTCTGTAATTGCGAGGGAGTCCTTTCCTATTGTGTTAAGCCACACCACTGGTGCCCACTTTTGGCATCTGTGTTAGCTGGAATGTGAATGGCCCCCATAGGGTCATATATTTGAGTGCTTATTGACCAGTTAGAATTGTTTAAGAAGGATTGAGAGGTATGACCTTGTTAGGGTGGATGTGGCCTTATTACAGGGGTTCTGTCACTGAGTGTGGTTTTGCAGTTTCAAAAGTCCATGCCATCATACCCAGTATCCAAGTCAATCTCTCTCTCCCTCTCTCTCTCTCTCTCTCTCTCTCTCTCTCTCTCTCTCTCTCTCTCTCTCTCTCTCCCTCTCCCTCTCCCTCTCCCTCTCCCTCCCTCCCTCTCTCTCTCTCTCTCTCTGTGTGTGTGTGTGTGTGTGTGTGTATGTGTGTGTGTGTCTTCTGCCAGTGGATCAGGAAAGAGGATGTGAAGTTCTCAACTGCTTCTACAGCACCATACCTGTCTACTCCCCACCATGAAGATCATAGACTAACTGTCTAAAATTGTAAGCAAGCAGCCAATTAAGTGCTATCTTTTATAAGATTTGCCTTGGTCATGGTATCTCTAAATAGCAATAGAACAGTAACAAAGACAGCATCCTAGAAAACTCATATATGAGCAGGGGGGTGGTGTAGTGATAATGGTAATGGAAAAAGAATAAAAGAATATTGCAGAATCAAAATATTATCATCAAGTAAAAATAATTCATGTAAATATCATTTTTATCAAAACAAACCAACTCTATTCAATTAATCCTATGATATAAACTCCTTCCCATCCAACTGGAAATAAGGAACACCTCAGACAGCCTATATGTCTGAAGATCTCTTAAAGGGTATCTTAAAATTCTACATGCATCCACATTCCTTGGTTCAGAAATCACAAGATATAGATTAAACACCAACAACCTTTTCAGAATTTATTAATATTCTTCCATGCCAACATCAATGCTATTTTTTCTCTATAAACGATAGGCAATGGAGTTTACTGAAAACACCAAAAGGAGGTGGATTTTGTGTACCACGGGCTAAAGGTATCAATGTAGAAATGTATGTTCTTCAGGCCAAGCCAGGAAAGAACCTTGGATCTGGGCTGCTTGGCTATTACAGACACTGATCAATCCAATTGGTCCAAGTATTTGAAGAATGAAGAGAGAGGGTATAACAAAATGTAAATTTGCAGAGCAAGAGTGAGAAGGCACCAAATTCCCGTTAGAACAATTCGAGCGGCCCAGACAGAAAAAAGGCAGGATCCAGTGCCTCTACACAGCCTAACTGATCCCTTTCAGTAACACCCATGTAAATGCAGATAAACAATGCCTTGCAAGAATCCAGCTAAAATTACAGATCACTGAAGTCATCTGCTTATTATATGGTTAAAGAACCTAAAGTTAAATAGAAAGAGCAGATTTCTCTGAGTCCATAAGGAAAGCAACAGCAAGGGAATGGAAAAACAAATAGCTGTACTCCTAGGAAGGCCACCATTAACTAGACACCTTAACATTATATGGAAAAGCATTTAATTAGATTTTGGCTTTCAGAAAGTTAATGTCTATGATGATGGAAGAGAGGTATGGAGGCAGGAAAAGCTGAGAGCTTTCATCCAAAAGAAGAAGGCGGGGGGGGAGGGAGGGAGAGGGAGAGAGAGAATATCACACAGTCTCCTTCCAGTGACACACCTTCTCCAGTATGGCCATGCTTCCTGGATCTTAATGATCTATTGTCAACATTCCTCTCTATATATATCTAGCCTACAAATTTGCTTTTGTCCAGGCTCAGTTTATGTGAAAATGACATAGTCATCATCTTTAAATTCTCAATAATATTTGAAGGAAACTGATAAAGTTACTTCTCATGTGTTTTGTTTTTGTTTTTGTTTTGTTTTTTTGTTTGTTTTTGTTTTGTTTTGTTTTGTTTTGTTTTGTAACTTGGATGACTGTGGTATTTGAAGGAAAATAGCCCTGAAAGGGAGTGGTGGTGTTAAGAGGTATGGCTTTGTTGGAGCAGGTGTGGTCTTGTAGGACCAAGTGTGTTACTGTGGAGGTTGGATGTGAGGTCTCATGTGTGCTCAAGCCTTACCCAGTAAGACCATATACTTTCAGTTGCCTGTGATAAGACAGGATCCTCAATTCCTTCTCCAGAACCATGTCTGGAGGCCACCATGCTTCTTGCCATGACGATAATGGACCAAACCTTTGAAACTCTAATCATCACCTCAATTCATTGCTTTTCCTTGATAAGAGTTGCCGTGGTCATGTGGTCATGATGTCTCTTCACAGCAATAGAAACCCCAACAAAGATGATGACTTTGTTCATTTTTCCCCATTTTTTATATGTGCAGATTCCACATAAACTTTCCATTTCCCTGTTTGTACACTATTCCAGATAATTCGATCAGTGCTGTTTCCTAAGGCTTTCAAGTTCAATTTCACACAGTTGAATCAAATTTTATTCATTCTTTAAATCAAGAGTTTTTCTTGAGTTATTTGTAGTGTCAACATGTTAATTATCATCAACATCTTATTCAAGTTTTGCATGATCACATTATTAATGTTTTCCTCATTAAACATATATATAACATAATATATAATATTATATATATGATTATTCTCTGAGTTAAATTGTATCTGATTCTCTAAATGATTTTATTTTTGATTCTTTTATTTTGTAGCCTCTTCCAATTGTTTCCTCTTTTTTAATACTTTGTAATATCACCTTTTCTTATAAGATTTTAAAGGGAGTACTTTTATTTGTTTAATGATTGTAAAAATGCCCCTAAGCGGATTCAGAGTATTTTTCCACATTAAATTATCTTTAAACTCTACTTGGTCTTTGGTCTGTTATAGATTTATTCATTTTCTCAGGCATTAAGATTTCAATGTGTTAGACCCTATGCAGGCTCACATTTCTTGGTCATTTGCTGGTGGCAATGTTTTCAGAGGACTATGCAATGAAGTTTTTTTTTTTTTTAAAACAAAAAAAACTTAAACATAAAGTCATGATTTTAAAGGAAGTTTGTGATTGTATCTTCTACTATGTTCACAGCTATTGCCTGCTACAGGTTAGATGTGCCTGCAAGGGACGCGGCATTGCCTAAATAGAAGGGTTTTTTTTGTGTGTGATGATCATGAAAGATCATGTCCATCCCTGATTCAAGATGGTCGCTGACTTTACGTGAGGAAGAAGCCTCGTACTGTTGCCATATCTGGAAGATATCGGTGGCTTTTCATACCATGCCTACCTGACTCTGATGGGCTATGCCTCCTTAGCTATAAACTCGAGTTAATCCTATCTCTCATAAATTTATTTTGGCATTTAATTCTTTCACAGCACACAGGAAAAAACTACTGTATCAGATAAGAACACAAGCTGGGCCTTTTTATACATTCTTCTTTCTTAGAAGGTTGGAGGGAGATTTACATGTGCATGGGAGTCCTTGGTTTTACTTTACAACAGTGTTAATGTTTATCAATAATTTGCCAGTGTTACCTGAAATGATAGGCTTGTTTTACTTTCAGCTCCTAATTATAATAAGATTTGGCCTTTGAATGGTTCCTGCACTCTGGAAATGCTTCTGAAATACCTCCCCTTTTGTGGGACCTGAGATGATGTGTCTTTTTTTTGTACTCATAGAATCTGTAAACCAATTTGAAATTCATCATTCTTAAGTAATATCCTCTCAGTAAACTGGGTTTGGAATTCTACGTCGTTCTCTAGGGTTCTTCCTATATTTAGCTTTCAATTGATAATACTTCTTTGACTTAAGATTTATTTTTATTCATTTATAGTTGTGTTTGCCTGTAAGTGTACCATCTATTCTAGGTGCCCTAAGGCAGCAGCAGACAGCATCAGATCATTTGAGGCTTGAGTTACAGGTAGTTGTTTATCTCCAGGGGTGCTGGAAACAAAACTCAGGTCCTCTGGAGGATCGGTAAGTGCTCTTTATAAAAAAGCCATCTCCCCAGTTCAAATTTTTTATTGTCATTGCATTAATAATATAAAAATCATATTTTCTAAAACATTGAGCTCTCTCATCCCCCCTTCCTTCATTATTTTCATTTCACACTGTGGATTATAATAACACAGATTATAATGCCTGTTTTATGAGTATTGCCTAAGAAAGAAATTATGCGGAGTTAAGAGAATCTAAATTCATGTACATTTACTAAACTCTTTCTCACTGAGAAATGGGTTTTTTTTTTTTTTTTTTTTTTTTTTTTTTTTTTTTCTTTTGGTTTTTTGAGACAGGGTTTCTCTGTGGTTTTGGAGCCTGTCCTGGAACTAGCTCTTGTAGACCAGGCTGGTCTCGAACTCACAGAGATCTGCCTGCCTCTGCCTCCCAAGTGCTGGGATTAAAGGCATGTGCCACCACTGCCCGAGAGAAATGGGTCTTAAAAGGTAAACTTTGTCTCTTCAGTGCTTTGGACCTGCTTTGATTTTCTTATAAAATCAGTTGTTACAATGCTATAATACATTTTTTCAAATTCTAATCTTATACATATTTAGGAAACATTTATGTATTTATGTACTACATATCCTGAATAACTAGTGTGAGCATGTTTTCATAGAGATGGCTCTGTAGTGAACATAACCTGCCACACATTAATGTAAGAAGCACACTGCACAACCCCTGATTCCTGAATGCTTGTTTTCATTATGTAAATGTTAACAGTTCCTTGTGTGATATACTATGAAAGAGAATGTCATCTTTGCATTTGATACAGGTATTTTTGATACAGTATGGTTCTGATTCTGTAGAGCTTATTCTTTGGAGGTCCCAGTGCCTGACTTTGAAAAACAGAGCAGATCTATTTTCCCTGTGCGGTAGCATTCTTCTCCTTCAGAAAATTCCCTAAGCTTGGTCTTTCATACCGTCATGTTTGTTACATGTTCATGGAGGTTTAAGAATATCTGCAATTAGTCTTGGTTTATGCTTGATGAATGCAACTGGAGAATTCTTATCTGGACCAGTTAATTTATCATATGCTAGTGTCTATGCCACAAAGCTTGTCTTTGTAGATGTCATATTTCTCCATAATATATTGATGGATCTCAAACTATTCAGGTAGAATCATGGAATAATGTTTTCCGGGGTAGAAATTTTGAGAAAGCAAAATGATGGCTACAACAAAAATCAAATCAAAAGCAACATGGAATCAAAAATTACAGACTTAGTTGCTGAAGTGGTTTACTAATACATTAATAAAGGTATTTAGGTAAATGTGTTTGATTTAAAGCGTGTATTTGCCATTGAAACATCACCAAGGCATGGCATCACTGCAAATGCCTGGTGTCAGGATTCTGTTCAGCATTGGTTTGAAAACCAAAGCTCTCTTCCGTATCCCTATGACCACTATACTTTCACTTTTATCCCTTCAGCCTGTTTGTCACCAACCTCTTCTACTTTCTGGGAATCCTACAATTCGTCTATCTCCAAGAAGTTATCAGATACTGTTTTTATCTCGCTGAGGATGTTGGAATCAATCTATGATTCTGTTTTACAAAGCATCCATCACTTGGTTTCCTAGAGTCTGTTCCCCATACTCTCCCCACATATGCAGAGATTAAGTAGCCAAAGCTATCCAAATAAAACAGTCCACAACAGTCCACAACCCCCCTCTGAGTTTATCTCCTTTGAATCATCATCATCATCCTCATTCTTAAGTATCTCTTCCAAATCCATAAGCCGTAAGTTATTGGCTAATGGTCATTATCTAGTTTTGGATGGAGAATTCCTGCTTTCTCTTCCCTGTATTTCTTATGTTGTGATGTGTTGTGCTATGACCCTCTCATGCTTTAAATAATACTGTCTTCTTATTCCTACTCTTTACCTTCATGTAGCCAGACATGGTTACATAGGTTATATTTTTATTTTCTCTCCATTTTTTCCTTTTATTGTTAGAGCAATTAAAACATTATATATATATATATATATATATATATATATATATATATATATATTCATCAATTTTCTTTTATAATCTTCTCATGGCATAGCCAAAGCCTTCCTTTCTTCCTTCCTTCCCCTTTACCTTCACTCTTCCTTTCCTGTCTTCTTATACTAATCCATATATGCTCAAACCTAGTGACTTTTATCTCAGTCTCGTTGATATTGACACATCCTGAAAGTATCAGCGAGCATCTACCATTTTCCACAAATTCCTGAAGTTGAGTTCAGGTTTTGAGAACTCCTTTCTGAAAGAAAACACAAACTCACAACTAAAGTGTCCAGCATGGCTAGAACCCCACGGGAACTCAGTATTTGTCCCTGTAATGAACTCCATGCCAGAGAAACAGCCATCTGAGACAGGAAGTGTAACTTGTCCACTGGTTTTGAACCATATGGATTTTATGTACAATATTTTCCTGAAGCTCTCTGGCTTTCAGCTCTGAGACTGGATCAAGACTAATTATCATGCTCTGAAATCAACTGAAAGTGTGTTAACATTTGACTGACTCTCTTTTCTCTCTTTGAGGAGTGTGGATGTTTTGTACTAGGTGATAATCAGCAGAAGTGCCGGAGAAACTCGAGAGGAACAAATAGTAAGTGAAGTGGCAGAACTTTTATTTTCTCTGCCCTCTCTCTGTGCATGCCAATAGACCCTGGAATAGGTCCTTTTTCTAAGCAACCCAGGAAGCCAACGGGGGATAATGCAGACTGTGTGGTGTCTGTTGTAAACTGCCAGGCTGTTCTAAGTGTGGAGCATTGATGACACGGGTATAACTGTGAGGATAAAGTAAATAGGAATTGTAGGTGGCAGTATCAAAATTGCTATACCTGCAAATTTGGTGCTAAATTTGTGCATGCTATAGCTTGGTGTTTCTATGCAAGGTAGCCACATTTCCTAAAACTCAGCAAAATGAATCAAAACTGTTCCTGCAGAGGAAAACATTTCCACACTATATTATTCTAAGAGGGAAACATGAGATTTGCAAATGCAGTCCACTAGATATGCGTTTCTAAATGAGACTGATTAGATAAGGCCATGAGCAGCAAACGTGCATTTGATTCATGCGGAATTGTCGGCCCTCTTCTTCTTTATTCCTCCCCTAAGAACCTTTGGTTCAATTGTGCTTTTAGTGAATCCCTGAAGACTAACAGGATGACTCTTTATGATGCAAGAGCACTTTTGAACTATATGGGCAATGGCTTGTTTTGTAGTCAAATTAATGCCTCTTGGGAAGATGGGGTGGGGGGGGAGTGTTCTACTTTCATTCCGTGCTGTGACAAAAGGCTCCAACTAAAAAGAACTTCAGAAGGAAAGGGTTTGCCTCGGTTTACCAGTTAGAATCCATCCTTGAGGAAATCAAGGCAGGAAGGAACTCAAGCAAGAATGTAAAGAAAGAACTGTGGAGGGATGCTGCTTTCCGGCTCAATAGAAGGGTCATGTTTGGCTAGTTTTCTTATATACAGATAGGGCCATGTAGCTAGTGATGACAATCCCCACAATGGGTTGCTCCCTCCCGAGATGATAAATTAGCAATAAAGACAATCCTGCCACAAGTCAACAGGCCAATCTGAGCTGGTAATTCCTCAGTTGAGCCTTTTCTCTCAGATGCTCTAGTCAGTATCAAGTTGACACTTAGAGTAAGTACATAAAGCTAACTAGGATAAAAGGCATTTGATGTTTGAGTGGCTTATAACTTTTTTCATGATAGAATTTAAAAACACTGAAAGTCACCCTGTTTAATAAATAGTTAGTGTCCAAATAATTTCTTTTGTAAAACTACAAAAAGACTTTTGTTTGTTTACATAACTAGAAGTCACAAGTCCCTGGGGCTCTACAAAATCTAGTTTTTCATATATTTAAAATGTTCTATACACGAGAACAACGAGGTTATTTACTTGATACTTTTATGTGGATATAACTTTCTCTTTTCTCATCCAGTATCAGTAATGATTTTATATATATTATAGTTGTTTCGATATATTTATATAGATGAAAGATAGATGATAGATAGATAGATAGATAGATAGATAGATAGATGATAGATAGATAGATAGATAGATAGATAGATAGATAGATAGATGGATGATAGATGGATGATAGATAGATAGATAGATAGATAGATAGATAGATAGATAGATAGATAGATAGATAGATATCACACCACAAGGAAACTCGTTCTGTGTTCTGTCAATTCAGGTTTTAGTCACAGTAACAAGAAGACTTTTAGTAAACTTTCCTCTGAGTTTGGAGGTGACAAGGTTGAATGACAGCCGTAACTATAGTGCAGAGTGTTTGGTGGATGCTAAATGTAAATTTCTGAATTGGAATACTGCCGGGTGTGAGATTCGGATCTTCTGGAACACACTGTGTAGCACCAGTGGGATCAGTGTGGCACTGCGGTAAGCACTGGTGAGAAGAGTCACTGAGGCTGACTCTAGATGCTGCCATGTGGGGAGGACTTCTCCTTGACAGTTTCTAATAGTAATGCTTCTGCTCATTAGCAAAGCTGGATGAATCCATGAATCCTCCCATTTCACATGACATATTGGAAGCCATCGTTTTTCCTATCTGACTGATGAGCTCCTGAAGTTCATATGGCTAGCATCTTAAACTGATAGCTAGAATTCTGGGCAGATTGCTAATCCGGGCAGTTCCCTGTGTTCTTTACAACACAGGGCAGTATCCTGTGTTGGGGTTACTGGGCTTTATTAATAGAATATTGGGGATCACTAAAAAGCACCCCCCAAAAAGCAACGAAGACACTGTAAAGATTCAAGTGGTTTAGGTCTGACTGTCCCCAAACACCATTTACCTGATGTGCTATGAGACAAGATCTCATTTAATTCCAATGACAGGATTTAGCTATAAGACTTCAGTGGAAAGCATAACAAAATAACTAACGTCAATATTCAACAGAGTAAAAATGAGTTTATCAAATTGTTATTAAATAAAGGACATTGTTAGTTACAGAAAAGCAGCTAATCTAAAACTAACCTTCCTGGTATAAATAATTATTATAAAATAACATACAATAGTAATCCATAACAATAGTAAATAATGATATAATTATTATATGATATATAATTACTATAGTATAATAAGAATAAATGCTGTTGATCCATCAAATGCTACCTAATTAAAATATTCATTTTTAAAAAAGATGGAATAGGATATATGGCTATTCGATTATTAGTTTAAATTCATTTAAAAGGCAAAAAGGTAACTCTAGTATAAGAAGAAAAGAACAGGAAGAGGAAAATTGTTTAGTAAAAAGTAAGAGAATAAGTGGTCATGCATATAGATTTGAGCCACTATTGACTCTTCATGGGTTCTAGAGACAGGGAATCACTGCCTTCCATTGTCTACCACCAGGTAGCCTACTAGACTCTGGTGACTAACTCAAGCCAATGACAGCACAGATGGCTCTGCTTATACACAGTGGGCCATAAAATAAGACAAAGAGATATAGATCTTAAAAAGGGTTATAGGGGAGGAAACTGATAATAGTGAAAAGAGATAAGAAAGAGTAGGAGGAGAAAGTAATCATAATAAGCTACTTATTAAATAATCGAATAATATGATTAAATAATAAATATAAAAAATCTTTTAATACACAAGATTTCTAGGAACACAAAAACACCAAACACCAAAAAAATTCATATTAAGTTCCTGTTTTTTTCAAGTGACGATAATGAAAAAGAAGCCATAGACTGGAAAATATTTACAATATATGTGACTGACTAACTATATCTATAATATGAAAATGACACTGGAATCTAGAATGTAGAAAGATAAATATGGGTATTCAATAAGTCCTAAAAACATACCTGCAATAATTATATGGACTCAACAGATTATATTTGGATATCTAATTGTGCAATCACAATTAGGGTGGAAAGAAACATAAATGAATGAGAGCAAGGAGGGATACATGGGGAAGTTTGGGGAGAGAAAAGGAAAGGAAGACATGTAATTAAATTATAATCTCAAAAACAAAAAAAGAATTCTGAAGTATGCACATTGTAAAACAAAGCAAAGGAAACAGAGATTGGCCTACAAGAAAAAGGTTTTTGTTCTTATTCATCAGGAATTTCAAAGGTAAGGTACGTGTTTGAGAATGGTTGCAGTTAAAGGTTTTTCCCACACTCGTAAGAGAAGTGCAAAGTTATGAGCTGTGGGAATTTGTCTTCCCTGGGTGCTTCCTGCCTCTACATGCTCTCTGACTTCTCCATGTGTGCAGGTCTCATGACCTCCTTCGCCTGCACCATTTCCCAGGGTGAAATCTCTGACTAGCATCCCTGAGGTGAGAGAAAAAACACTTTCTCCTCAAGCTTGCTTTCCACTTACCTTAAATTAGGATCCCCAGGACCAGGTACTGTTTATAATGTTCAGCGTCCCTTAGGCCTGTGTGTTCCTTTTTGGACTCCAGCAACACCATAAAACAACCTACACATAGTGGTCATGCTGCTTCCTCTCCTGAACGATAAAATCCGTTTTCCTTACATCAGGAATCACATGCCTTCTTCCTGCAACCATAAAACATTAATAGGCAAATTTATTAGCTTCTAAGTAGGTTACAATCCCAGACACTGGCAACTGCTTTGAGAAGATTTTTACCTTTTCCAATGTAATTGAGTTTAGACATAGCTCATGAAGAAATCCCATTGCTGCACATTTATACAAGGGTCATGAAAACGTAAAATCCACAAAACTGTATGAGAATTTGATAGGACTTTAGATATCACAGCCAACATTTGACTTATCTAAGCAATGAATCAATTTAAGCTCATCAATTTAAAAAGTCAAACCACCGATTCAATGTAGATGAACCTCAAGAATATTATGCTGGATGACAGACACCAGGCGCAAAGACACAGCTTCCTCTCCGCTTTTTTGAAGTTCCACAGTGAAGAACTGGTGCACAGTGACACATTTTTTTTTTCACTTGTGGGGAGGGAATTCATGATATTTGCCTTAGGGAAGTTACACTTGAGATTTGCAAGTGGATGTGTTAAATATTCAATTATTTAAATACTGATTTGTGAAGGAGCAATATTCAATCATAGTGATCTGAAATGAGCGAAAGAAGATATATAAATAGTCTTTGATGCTACAACATGGCCATAAATTTTCAATGTGGAGGCTACCTATCAACAGGTCCTGCAGTAACCTGGGAACTGAAACAATGGATGCTGCCTACACAGACAGGTACATCAATAATCACATGAAAAGCGGGTTCAGGTGCCTTGCTTTGGTGAGATCATAACACAAAGAAGAATTGAACCTTGAAAGCATTCACATACAATCCAGCCACGTTAAGTAGATTCTGCAGATTTTTGAATGTATGTATTCATTTAGATATATTAAAAAAAAAATCAAAGAGAAAGAGGCCATCCATTTGAAGGAAATAGCAGTCTCAGGAGAGAGGTTGCAAGGCAAGGATATGGGAGGGATTGTACAGAGGAAATGGAAGGAGGAGAAATTATCCAATTATATTTTAATTAAAAGTTTTAATAAAAAAGAAAGAAATGCAAAAACAAAGAGGTTTAAAGGCCAACAAGGCTAAAGAAGTGAAAATGAAAATGAGAATACTTTCTGAAGTTCATTAAAAACAGTTGGTAGACAACAGAGACCTAGATCACATACTGGGTAGGATTTAGGGCGGTCTTTTAACTTCTATTATTTTCTTAACAGTGTTTTTATTGAAACTGATAGGAATCTGCAGTAAAGAAATTTGGGCTTAGAATTTATTTGACACATAATAGCGGCAGGGGCATTTTCTCCTCCCTTTGTCCTCCTCCCGTCCTCTCTCCCTCTGTCCTTCTCTCTGTCCCTCCCTCCCTTTCTTTGTATTTTCTGTGGGAAGAATCTAATCTATCTATTGGTAAGCATTGGAAGGGAGCTGAATGAGCCGCTGGAAACTGCACTTGAGTCTGCAAATATGATTATCTGTTTGGGTCAACTTTTCCTGGGCTTTGCTGTGCTGTTGAATAGCCCCCAACTCTCAGTGGAACGTGACAATAATGCATTTCTCACTCCTGTGGCCTTGCAGCTGCGGGCTGGCTGGGGTTTCCCTTCTTGTGCCTTTTCTCTCCGGCATCCAGATCGAACGTGCATTTTCTACTTGAAACATGTGGTTCTCTGGCAAAATGGAAAATTGTGGTAGCCAAAGCCTGCAGGGGCTCTTCAAGTTCTTATTCAGACATGCAGAAGTCTTGTGTTATGAAAGGTGAAAATTCTCTAGGAAATCCACTAATATGAGAGGTTTACACCGGAGAAAACATAATGTTCAAAGCGCACACTGAGTATCTTGTTTAGGAATGAGAAAATGCTGGCAATGTGTACATATGTGGGAGTGGATGAGACAGGAGCACAGGACGCACTGTAAGAGCTGATATCCGTGGAAATGGCATTAAATGGCAGCACTTGATCATTCCACAGTGTCTGGGGGAGCATGGCTGGAGGTGACACTGACAGTTTGGATGCAGATAATGAGGGACCACAAGTTGATGAAGAGGTGGATTCAGAAGAGGAATCTTCTAGCTGTCATTCAGATAAAAAGTCATAAGGATAGATCACAGGAGGCAGCAATAACCATGAATGTGGGTGAATCCCCACATAGTGAGTGCCAAGAACAGGGGACAGGGTTTCTATATGGGACAGTGCAAGGCACCTGCTGTGTAGGATATGCAGATCCTCATCCGGAAACATCTTGTAAATGACGGTGAGAAGCTTAGACTTTGTCCATGGAGCTGTGGCAATGTGATGAATTATTTAAAAAGAGGATCTATTTTTTTTTAATTCAGCTTCACTGAAGTAAAAAGAAATCTCCAGAATGGATAGAAACTGATGGAAAATATTAAAACATTCTCATTATATTAATGTTTTAATACAATGACTGCAGTGGCCTGAGATCATATGGTAGTCACAATAAAGTAAGTACATTTGAGAGTTATCAAGGGAATTGCATCCAGGGGATAGCACCAGCAGGCATTTGTGGCTTAAAGTTGGGAGTGGCTGTGAAGCGATCATTCCAATGCAATTCCTATGAAAAAATAAAAGTAAAACAACAACGGAAACAACAGGAACCTGGAGGGCAGAAGAAGCCTCTAACCAAAGAAAGAAAGGAGGATGAAGAGATTTTTTGCAGCTTTGTGATTCTGATTCTGAAGTGTGAACCACCTGCTGGACATCAAGTATGAAGCAGGAAAGTGACAGATGTGAAGTCTCTAGGAACACAGATGGCATGGAAGGGCCTGCGTGGCCTGTTGCTGCGTGACAAGCCAAGGGAAGGCTGGTCACTGGGATGTAGCTTTAACATCAGAAAGATTGTTTCAGATAATGTATTAATGGGAAGTGGGACAACTGAGTATGAATTGATTCCTGAGTAGACAAGATGAGGAATGACCTAATTACAACCTGTTCTGCGATCCTGAAAATGACAGTCATGGGAACGTGAGTTAAGAGATTCAAGGAAAATCTGGGTGCTTTTACAAACAAGTCGTGATGGTTTAAGGAACAGAAGGGCGGCTTCTTGGTGCAGAGGTTCTATGGCGTTACAATCAGAATAGAAATCCACGAGGAAGTGCAGGTTAATGAAAAGGCATGAGGGCTATATTCTTTGTTGTTTGTTTGTTCGTTTTAAAACCAAAAGGCCAAAACCTCGTGACAAGACTGTTCATAGGCCGTAGTAGGGGAGCTTACTGCTCCTACTTTGATAAATGGACATCAAATTAAACTGACTCCTAATGACTTATCATTATGCAGAATTGTTATAGATGACACGATCAATCCTCAGCTGTGCAAAGACTCCTGACCTCCTGACATGAGCAAGAAACAATTAATTATATTTATGCACTGAATTTGATTTAGAATCTGCCAATGAAGTTAAGCGTGCCTTAATACTTCCAAGGTGGAAATTTAATGTATTTACTCTGTTAGAGACTCTACATGACAAGGATACTAAAATTATTCTGTTCGGGTCCTTAATAGTAACCGCATGCGCATGTGTTGTGTTGTCTTCTTTTCTTTAGTTGAGTGAATATGTCCAATTTTTGACCTGAGTGGTAAACACACATGAAGTAGACTAAGGACATGAAGTTAGTAAAAATCAATTTACTTTTGACAAATATTAGAATATGTACAAATTATCCAATTTGCAAAATATTAGCTCTAGAATACCATATAAGCACAGCAATTGTTTCAACGGGGTGTCAATTGGTGAGCAAAGAGCAGGGGGAAAAAGCAAGTCATAGAACCATTTAAAACATACTAGTTGAGAAACCAAGCACAGGAAACAAATTCCTATACCACTGGAAAAGTAGATACTATTTACTTTGTAATAGATGTTAAAATTTATATTAATTACTTCATAAAGAGATGTCTCCTCAGCAACCTCGGTTAGTAACAGCTCTTTTTGGCTTCATTTCAAAATTCTAGATGAAATTTCTAACCACTATGAAGGAACATTGGAGAAATCACTCACCTCGATCATTGATAATTACAAAATTTATAAAACTTTTTTTCTTTATGATCATATGAATTATGCATTTCAAAACTGAGTCTCAGTTGTGTGAAGCAATCAAATTATAGATGTGATGTAATAAGTGTTAAAACTTCAGAAGATATTCATACAACCTACAGAAATATCATCCCTACTATCCCCCAGGAGGTCATGCTGTTCCCAGGTAATACCCCATACCCTCTCAATAATATACCCCTGTGATTTCATGGTTACTCCATTCATGATGAAATATATTGCCGATTTTTAGCCTGGTAAATTAATATCCTTTAGATCTCATTTTATAGATGACTGTCTCTGTTTCTCCTTCATGTTCAGATTAAGTAGCACTCACTGCTGCATTTATCATTGTGTTAAAAACAGAGAGTCATTCTTCTTTGAGACTGTATTTCACTATCTTCAACGATGATCTTCATTCATCCTTCAAATGTTACTACAGATACTAAGTGATTTGTAGGAACCACATCCTACAAATTATTAAAAGCCTTTATTTTTTTTAGCTCACACTAGAGTTTCAAGAATTAACTAACCATGATGGAGGGTAAGGAAGCAAATAAAAGGCCTTTCACTTTGGCAGTTAGTTTGTAGGGAAAAGATGAAAGCATAGTTAGTCTCTTAGATAATTTTGCCAATGGAGTTTATGTAAGATAAATGTGTTTACCGAGGTGTTTCTGATATATCAGATTCTCTGACACAGACAAAACACCAGCAAACAATAAGCAAGAAGAACAAGATATCTAGCGCTAAGAAGTTGGGACTTCCAACTTTTCTCATTCATTTCAGATTGTGTTTTTCAGAGCTTTCCTTCTTTGCTGTTTAATTTTGCTTTTTGTTTTTATAAGCAATGTTAGGGTCATTTTGCTCCTCCCAGAGCTTCCTCCTTCATAAGACTGTCACTGGGAATTTTCATTTCAGGCCATTCAAGGAGGCTCATGAGGGAAGTCCTGATTTCAACGAGAGGTTGCACTGAATTCCCTTTAAAAAGCATTTCTCCACCCAAAATTCTTCTCCACAGGGTTATGAACCACGTTGAGTAAATTACGTGACCTAATTTTTCAGTAACTTGAACTTCAAATTTAATCTCATACTTGATATGATTATGTGGCTGGCTTAATATTGTCAACCAGTTGTTGGAGTATTTACAATGTATAAATACAGGTTCAGTTTCTGACAAGTAACTGGATGCCATAATCTAGCATTTAAAAAATGTCACATAAGTTGGAAATAAAATAGGAAGATTCAAATCACTAAAAAGTAAAGAAAATATCCTCAGTGGGTAGGAAAATGACAGCATTAAGAAAAAAAGGTACAATTGTGTATAGTTCCATGTGGCTTAAATCCACCAGTTTCCATTGTGGGAATTTAATCCTTAAGAATCCTGGAGAGATGGCTCAGCGGTTAAGAGCATTGCCTGCTCTCCCAAAGGTCCTGAGTTCAATTCCCAGCAACCACATGGTGGCTCACAACCATCTGTAATGAGGTCTGGTGCCCTCTTCTGGCCTGCGGGCATGCACACAGACAGAACATTGTATACATAATAAATAAATAAATATTTAAAAAAAAAAAAAGAATCATGTCAGGTTGGTGGTTTAGTTCAGTGGTATATGCTCAGTAAGTACAAAGTCCTGGATTCAATCCTCTATAACACACACACACACACACACACACACACACTTTTACAAAATGTTATAAAAATTTCTCATAATTTTGTTCAGCAATAAATATTAGTCTAAAAATTTTAAATTCTCTTAGTGACATTTTCTGAATTGAGGTTGCCTTTTTCCAAACTTCTCTAGCTTGTATAAAGCTGAAATAAAGCAAGCCAAGCAGATTTATATTTTGACAACTTGATATATAAACCCATCACTATTTAAATAGAACCTTTCCTTTTTCATTTGTTTCCAAGATGGGAACATATATTTTTATCAATATCACAATGTAAAGTATTCCATCTTTTAAGAGCCTTACAGTCATCAAAAATTCAAAGACTTTGCTGTCCAACTATTACACATATATAGAGGGCCTAGGTTGGTTCCATGTAGGTCACTGGCTGTTCATCCAGACTCTTTGTGAACCTATGAGCCCAGGTTATATTTTTCTGTGGGTTTCCTTGTGATGTCCCTGACCAGCCTGACTCATACAGTCCTTCCTTTCTCCCTTCAGAGGGATTCGCTTCAGTGGGCTCCAATGTTTGGCTGTGGGTCTCTGCAAATGCCTCCATCAGCCACTGGATGATGCTTCTCTTTGACAATTGGATCAGGCACCAATCTGGTAATAGGAGATAGCCAGTTCAGGCTACTTATCCACTATTGCTAGAAGTCTAAGTTAAGGGTCATCCCCATAGACTCCTGGGAGAGTCCCCTGTGTCAGGCTTCTGAAATGCTCCACAGCAGATCCCCTCAGCACTCTCTCCCTCTTTGCTCCCCAAATCTGATTGCTTACGTTCCCATTCCCATCTGCTCTCAGTGCACTCATGAAATCTTTTTCTCCATTCCAGAATAATCTGGGAATCCCCCCATGTACTCTCCTTGCTACCTAGTCTCTCTGGGTCTATGGATTGTAGCATAGTTATCCTTTATTTTATAGCTAATATCCACTTATGAATGAGAACATACCATGCTTGTCTTTATCAGTCTGGGTTACCTTACCCAGGATGATTTTTTTTCTAGTTCCATCCATTTGCCATGAAATTTTCTGGTGTCCTTGTTTTATAACAGTTGAATAATACTCTATTGTGTAAATGTATCACATTTTCTTTAACCATTACTCAGTAGAAGGACATCTAGCTTCTTTACAGATTTTGGCTATTACAAATAAAACTGCTATTAACATAGTCAGCAAGTGTCCTTGTTGAATGATTGAGCATCCTTTGGCTATATGCCCAAGACTGGTATAGCTGGGTCTTGTGGTAAATTAATGCCCAGTTTTCTAAGGAACCATTACCCTAACATCCAAAGGAGCTGTACAAGTTTGCACTCCCTCCAGAAATGGATATGTGTTCCCCTTGCTTCAGCATGAGCTATCTCTTGTGGTTTTGGCCTTAACCATTCTAACTACTGTAAGACGGAATCTCAGAGTTGTTTTGATTTGCATTTCCCTGATGACTAAGGATGCTGAATATCTCAAGTGTTTCTCAACTATTTGAGAATCTTCTGTTGAGAATTTTTTTTGTTTAGAGCTGCACCCCCATTTTAATTGGATTGTTTAGTTTGACAATATCTAGTTTATTGAGTTCTTTATATATTTTAAAATCAGCCCCCATAAGATTTTGGGTTGGTGAAGACCTTTTGCCATTCTATAGGCTGCCATTTTATCCTATTAATGGTGCCCTTTGTCTTACAGAAAATTCTCAACTTCATGAGGTACCATTTATTAATTGTTGATCATAGTGTTTGTGGCTATTGGTGTTCTCTTCAGGAAGTTGTCACCTGTGTCAATGATTGGGACATTAGCTCCCGGGGGCTATCCCCAATGCTTTGGCTGGCTTTTGGGAACCTATTTCTCACAGTGGGCAACCTTGCCTCGCCTTAATACAAGGGGAGGAGCTTAGGACTAAAGCATCTTGATATGCCATGCTTTGTTGATAACCAAGGGAGACTTGTTCCTTTCTGAACAGAAATAAGAGTGGCTTGTTGGGTGTTGGAGGGAATGTGAGCAGAAAGAATTGGAGAAGTGGGAGAAGGGGAGGGAGGAGAAACTTCAGCTGGGATGTAAAATTAATGAATAAATTTACTTAACAAAAAAAAGAAAAAAGAACGTATACTAATAAACTTGAAAAAAATTCAAAGACTTTAAAAGTTCAATCTTTTTTTTTTTAAATTAAAATTTCCACCTGCTCCCCGTTTCCCATTTCCCTCCCCTACTCCCAAATATAGCCCCCTCCCCCCACTTCCCTCCCCCTATCCCCACTCCTCTTCTCCTCCCCCCACTCCATTCCCCCTCCCTCTCGATACTGAAGAGCAGTCCAAATTCCCTGCCCTGCGGGAAGACCAAGGTTCTTCTATCTACGTCCAGAAAGGTGAGCGTCCAAACAGGCTAAGCTCCCATAAAGCCAGTTCATGTATTGGGACACTATGAAAGCAGTGCTAAGAGGAAAGTTCATAGCATTAAGTGCCCACTTAAAGAAAACGGAGAAAGCACACATTGGAGACTTAATAGCCCACCTGAAAGCTTTAGAAAAAAAAGAAGCAGACTCACCTAGGAGAAGTAGAAGACTGGAAATAATCAAATTGAGGGCTGAAATCAACAAAATAGAAACACAGAAAACAATCCAAAGAATCAATGAAACAAAAAGCTGGTTCATGGAGAAAATCAATAAGATTGATAAACCCCTATCCAAACTAATCAAACGGCGGAGAGAGAATACGCAAATTAACAAAATCAGAAACGAAAAGGGAGACATAACCACAGACTCAGAGGAAATTCAGAGAATACATGAAAAGTTCAATCTTTTTAAATCACCCAAAGCCTTATTCAAAGTTCAGTTTCTCTAAAATATCCAGTCTCTGAAATACTAAATTTTCTCTACAACACCAAGTCTTCCAAAAATGTAAAAAAAAAAAGTCTCTAAAACTTTCCAAAATCTCTTATATGTGGACTCCAGTAAAATTAAAACTAAGTTATATTTTTCCTGACTTTTTGAGGAAGGAACCAAGACATAGTCACAATTAAATAAAAATAAAAGCAAACTGCAGGAGTGTAAATAACCTGGTGTTTCTCTGCTTTCCAAAGGGTTTAAGAAGCTGCCACCCACAACACATCAGCTCGTCATGCAGACTCAGGAAAGCTCCACTTAGAAACTGCTGGTGACTTAGTTATCCCATATTAAGGACATTTCCAATATGCTGAAGTCTCCACTATAACGGGGATAGCAAACTGATCAGTGACCTCTCCTATGCCCTCATCAGGGACCCTGACCTGCTACATCATGCCAAGTCTCAACTAGTCTCTATGACCCCTTCTTTCCTGGGCTTCTACAGCAACTGAGGCTATACTCTCACCTATGGCCCTTTCTAGCCTCTCGCTGGGCCAAGTTTTGGCTGATTCATGGTCCCTTCATGTATTCATAAACAAGAATGCTTGGGAGACATTTACACATTTACCAAACATGTGACTACCAATACGAGGTGCACCCTTGGACTCCTCTGCACAGAGGCTTTAGTGTGCTTCCCTGAGGAAAGACCACCTCAGTGATGCTATTTTCAAAATCATAGCTGATTATTCAGCCCCAGCTGACCAGAGTGATGAATTACTAAATCAAAACAATACATAAATGACCCTGATAGAGTCTTGCAGAGACTCACAAATGTCCCTCTGAAACTTCCCTTTGATGTGAGCCATGCCTCCATCACATTGCTCTTATTATTCTGTATTTTCCAATCTCACAAAGAATAGTCTATAATACTCTGAGCACTCAACAAATTTCCCAATCTGAAGTTCGAATGTCACCACAATCCTAACTAAAATCACATGCTCAGTTCTGTCACAGCAATATCCCATGGTTTGGTTGCAATTTCTGTCTTAAGTTTGGTTTTTGTTTTGATATATTTAAATGTGTTCATTTATTTTATATTCCAACATTTTCCCTCCTTCCTCTCCTCCCAGTCCCTCCCTGTCACCTCCCCTTTGCTATCCCCCAATCCACACATCCTCAGTTTCTATTCAGAAAAGGGTAGACCTCCCATGGATATTAATAAAAGAGGGCATATCAAGTAGCAGTAAGTCTAAGCACCTCCCCTTGTATTAAAGATGGGTAAGCAATTCAGTATGAGAAATAGGGTCCCAAAAGCCCGCAAAAGTATTACAGACAGTCCCTGATCCCACTGTTAGAAGTCCCACTAAAAGATCAAGCTACATGACTGTTCCATATATGCAGAGTGCCTAGGTCAGTCTATTGCAGTCTCCCTGACTCTGAGGTCCTCTGAGCCAACCTCTGAGGCAAGCTTAGTTGATTCTGTGAATTTTCTTGAGTCCTTGACTCCTCTGGCTCCTAGAATTCTTTCCTCCTCTCTTCATCAATATTCCCTGAGCTGGGCCTAATTCTCTGAGCTTGGCTGAAGGCCTCTACATTTGTTTCTATTGATTGCTGGATGAAGCCTTCTTGATGACAATTGGACTAGGCACCAATCTATGAGTACAGCAGAATGTCATTAGCATCATTACAGTAGAGCCATATCTATCACCCTGCACAAAGTTCAAGTCCAAGTGGTTAAAAGACCTCAACATAAAACCAGATACACTGAACCTGATAGAAGAGAAAGTGAGGCATAGCTATGAATGCATTGGCACAGGAGATAATTTCTTAAATAGAACACCAATAGCACAGACACCAAGTTTGACAATTAATAAATGGGACCTCATGAAGCTGAAAAGTTCTGTAAGGCAAAGGACACTATCAATAGGACAGAAACAGCGGCATGTATAACGATGAAAGATATTCACCAACCTGATATCCGACAGAGAGCTGATTCCCGAAATATGAGAAAAACTAAAATATCTAGAAATCAAACAAATGCCCAATTTAAAAATGGGGTACAGATCTAAACAGAGAATTCTCAAGAAAAGAATCTCAAATGGCCAAGATATACTTAAAGAAATGTTCAGCATTCTTAGACATCAGGGAAATGCAAATCAAAATGATGCTGAGATTCCATCTTACACCTGTCAGAATGGCTAAGATCAAAAATACAAATGATAGTTCATGCTCGAGAGGATGTGGAACAAGGGGAACACTCCTCCCTTGCTAGTGAAAGAACAAACTTGTGCAGTCATTATGGAAATAAGTATCCTCAGAAAATTGGGAATAGATATACCTCGAGACCAAGCTAGCTATACCACTCCGGGCATATACCAAAAGATGCTCTACCCTACTTCAAGGACAATTGATCAACTGTGTTCATAAGCAGCGTTATTTGCAATAGCCAGAAACTGGAGATAACCTAGATTAACTAAAGAATGGATAAAGAAAATGTAGTACATTTACATAATGGCATATTATTCCCCTGTTAAAAACAAGGACATCAGGAAATTTGCAGGCAATTAGATGGTTTTGTCTTGGGTTTGCATTGCTGAAAAAAAAACTTAATGACTAAAATAAACCCAGGAAGGAAAAGGTATATTTGAGCTTAAAACTTTGAGGTCATACTCTCTCAATGAGGAAAGTCAGGACAGAAACTCAAGTAAGAAACCTGGAAGCAAGAGCTGAGGCAGAGGCCTTGGAGGTAGCCCTTCCTACTGGCTTGCTCCTTAGAAGCTCCTCAGCCGGTTTCCCCACAAACCTCAGGACTACAAGTGCAGGACTTCTAGACCATCCACAATGAAATGGGCCTCCTCACATCAATCAAGAAAATGTCCCCAACACTTAGCCACTGGGAGCATGTTTTCAATCAAAGTTTTGTCTTCCAAAATGAGTCTAGATTTTGTCAAGCAGACATAAAAATAATCACACAAATTACTAGGTACATCGAGTCCTCTAAGGACCATATTGCCCTTATACGAGAGCTTCAGTGGGCTACAAACATACGGTAAACTCTGGTATCGCATATTATCTAACGTCTAACACATCGCTATGCTTCCTTTGGAAGAGCTTAGTGTTAATACCCAAGGGCTAGTCACAGAAGACTGCTTCATCTGGAATTCTGACATACTCAGATTGCATCCAGCCTGAGAACTTGGTCAAGCCTAGGTTTCCTTATAACAGAGTCTATGCTTCTTTCTTTCAAGAACACATGGAAGGTCATTTCATTAATTCATTAATATATCGCAGAAAATAAAATCCGAACAACTTTTGCTCTACTATTCCTCAGTCTATTCTAATAACTTAAAACAAATTACTCATCTTATTAATTAAACATATAATATTAAAGCCTCTTGTAACAAGTATAAAATAATATATTAAAAATCCTGTTTAGATAAACATGCACTTGCCATCACCACTAGCAACATTTTTTATGGAAATAGAAATACAATAAATAATGTAAATATTTCTAAGATATTCTGTGTGTTTGTAGGTGTGCATATGTGTGTGTGATAATGTGTGTATGTGTGTCTGTGTGTGATACTTGTGAGCACACACATACATGGTACATAGAAGATAGTCTTGGGCATTGCGTGGTCATTGTCTTTCAGCTCGTATTGAGACAGAGTCCCTCTTGATTTTGTTCCATGTTCCTGGCTAGCTGGCCTGGGAGCTTCTGTCCATTTCCTGTTTCTGCTCCCTGTCCTCTGGAAAGAGCTGTCTAAGATGGCAAGCAGCTGTGTCTGGACTTTATGTAGGTTCAGAGGATCCTAACTGAGGAGACTGTCTGGTTTATTGGCACATTACCCACCGAGCCATTTCCCCAGCTCCCTTCTAAGGTTTCTAAACAGTCTGTAACTAAAGAAAATAAAGTATTTGACTAGTAATTTGCAGGAAAATAACAAGCGCCCTAGCTCTAGCAACTTTTCTGAAAAAATCTCATAAAACACTGGGTTGGGACCATCGGAAGTACATCCCTCTATTTTGGACAAATGATTTCATCTGAATATGGTCAGCTTTTCTGAATCAAAATATCATATTAACTTTATGGAAATTCAAAAATATTATTTCAGAAATTACTGGCTTTGTGGCTGGAGAGATGTCTCAGCTATTGATATATATTTGTGGTGTTGTGTGTGTGTGTGTGTGTGTGTAACAATAAAAATCAAAGGACAAGAGACTATCAATTTGAGAGTGGGTATACTAGAGGGGCTAAAGGAAGGATGACTGAAATGGACTGAAGAGAGAAAAGTGGGGGGATTGGCAATATAATTCTATTCAATTAAAAACATTCCTTTTAAAGAGATTTTTCTCCCACTCTCCCAATAGATCAGCGTTCTCGTCTCGCATCCACATTGAGTCATCTCGCGAGTGTCTATAACTTGAGTTCCCCGATTCCAAGGCCTTCTTCCAGCCACCATGGAAGCACACACACACACACACACACACACACACACAAATAATAATAATAATAAAATTAATAATAATAATACAAGGTCTAGGTAGAGGTAAGGAAAATGTACTGTACCATAAGTCTACATGTGATTTTGGGATATTTGTGTTGACAAACTGGTAGAACTGACCATTGTTGACAGTTTGGTGAGGTATCTTATTTTTTTTAATTACAAGTTTATTCTTTAATAAGGTATTTAGGCAAATAAGCTCATTTTCTTCCTTCACTTCTCCTCCTCTCACCTCTCTCCTTCCTCTCCCTTCTCCTTTCCCTTCAATCAAACCTCAGGATCTTGTACCCCAAATCAATATGTCACTCCACACTCAGCCACACTCCGGTACACTCATTTCTTAATCCGAAAATATAAATTATTTATAAATTTTTAATTTGTTTTCTAGACAAACCTAAAAGAGTACGTGATATAACTATTATATAACTTTTGGTAAGAAAAAGCTTGGCAGTTATAAACTATCTCTAGCTGGTGGCACATGCCTTTAATCCCAGCACTCAAGAGGCAGACGCAGGTGGATCTCTGTGAGTTCGAGGCCAGCCTGATCTACAGAGCAAAGTCCAGGTGGTCAGAGCTGTTACACAGAGAAAATTTCTCAAACCCCCGTAGCAAAAACTTATTTAAGTGTTATAAATTTACAAAAAAAATACAGAATGGAAAGAAATAGTAGGAAGATTCTCTATCCACTTTAAGGAAATGCTTTCAAAACCCATTAATCTATGATCACGCTGTATGCAGTGGAGCATAATATCTACAGACTTTGGTCCCGGTAATAGAAGACAGTTTACAATTAAAATGAACTATGGGCAGGTAGTTTTCTTTTACAAGATTGAATATTTGACGTCGAGACCATTTTCCAGGCAGACATTCTATGTCTAGAATCTAGAAAATGCTGGATGTAGACATTCGACTCCGCATCACACTTTATGTGTGTTTGCTCTTTGGATATTCTCTTCTGTTAAAAGAACAATAACAAGAGCTGTAGGGAGAGTATAAATTCAGGAACTCGTTAATGTTACTGTGCAATGTGAAACAAAGAAGTCTCGGTGTAATTCTTCTATACAGGCTACAGATGTCAGGATCAGGTTGAGCTGGGCTCTGAGGACAGATTCTCCACAACTACGGTTATAAAAATTCTTACATCTGGAAGAAAACTTAGCAAATTTCTTAAGATGACTCTGGCAGTGTCACCATTTGTGAAACTGCTAAAGGTAGCTTTTCAGTTTTATATTCAGTGTGGGAAAGGAGAAAATGATAAAGGCTCAGCAGGGACCCAACACCTAGCAAGAGTTCCAGGACCCCCCACACCAGGAGCACATTCATATTTAATACATTACATCAATGGCTCCCCAAGTAATATTTTCTACTCTCCCCAAACAGTCCTATTTCCCATATGTAGACAAATTAATGAAGGTAGATTCTGGAACTGCATATAAATAACCAAATAGTGTCTGCATTTATGCCTTGGGTTACCAATAACTAAATGGTCAGCTGAACCAAAATAACCATATAACTTAGTCATGCAAAAGGATAGCAGATCCCATTTATTACACCACCTGTGAGCCTTCTAGAGGAATAGCAGTCTAGTGAAATATTTTGGTGTGCTGACACAATTTTGTACTTGTTTATGAGGCTGTGCCAGCCTATCACTAATTTCCTGTTATAATTCTTTGCTTCAAAGGCCAAGTCCACACATGGGAAAACTATATTCTACAAACAATCTTCTCAAAGCTCTACTGTCTCTCTCTTCAATGGCCTCTCTGGAAATTGTCTTCACTTTTACACTTGCTTTTAACCACCATGAGGGATTAAAATTAGCATTCAGGGGAGAGCAAATCCATGAGCTGTGCAAGATTTAAATTGCTGTGTCGATTACCTGCCTCAGACTCTTCTCAGAAGCAGTGGAGAAAAACTCTCCTTTCTGATTCATGAGCTAAAAAAGACAATGGAAAAAGCTTTGGCTCCAACACTTCTCACAAAAAGACACCTCAAGTGGAGATAAACTGATATAACTGCTAAGTTCGCAACTGCTGCGTGTTTCTATCCTAAAGTATTGATATACTGTGGACAGCCTAGTGATAGCCATACTCTTTCTGTAGGGAGCATTGATAGCACTATCTCATGGGACAGTGCTTATCACACTTTCTAAAGTATCTTATTAAAATGTGTAAATCCCAATTGAGAAGCTCAACATCTCAAAAACTACAGTAGAAAATGCAGTCACTTCTGCCATTGAATGTATCAAAGTGCAGCAGCAATTTGCACTGTTAGGACTTTCAGCATTAACTTTTCCCCTGTTATTTGCAGCATATAGTGTTAGCACTGATTGGAAATGTGTCTGCTTATTTAGCAAAATATACTTACAGCTCGGGATTTCAAAGTACGGAAGTGTTTACTTCAAGTTAAGAATTGGCACTTATTTTAAAGGATGTACAGTTTTGACTGTAGATGTTTCAGAAAGCAAGGGAGAATATTCTGGATTAATGGAACCCATTGCTCAAGCAGAATCAAACATGAAACAATAAGAGCATCACGAGCTCCCCTAAAAATATAAGACAACAACGTAGAAAACTGATAACTGGTACTAGCTTGAACTGGAACAGTAGGGTGCACTCAGTAACATCTGGAAGTCTTCACTCAAAATAATTCCTAGAATTTCTTACCTGCTGAAGGATGAAGGACTTTATTCTATTAAACAATTGCAATTCTCTATAGACATTGATGGGTTTTCCATTCCTCTTGTCAAATAAATTTTTGGATCTTAGTTAATTATATAGAACTTAGAGCCTGGTCAATGGCTTCAAAAGGAACTGGATAAAGAAAATGAACATGCAAATAAAAATGATAATTAGAGTCTAAAGGGCACATTGCTGAACTCATAATTTGTTTGTTGTGTTTAAATACTGCAGAGGTTCCTGATATGCACATCTTGTTGGGCCATATGGAATTCTGACTTGCTTATTCCCAATAACTGCTACTGCCTGAGATTAACCAAACCTGCCTTTCTGTGTTTCTATCAACGATCACACTATCTAAGCTGTCAGGGTAGAATAACAGGAATGATATTTTTTTCTTCTGAACTGACCTTTTAAGGTGTAACATGTAAGTTTACATATATGCCTGCATATCTAATATACATGTTCCAAACCACGCCTAAAGGAACTGAACTTTTTGTTTTATCTTATTATCTAATAAATTAATACAACAAGGAGCTCATTAAATGCAAACGAGAAAGAGGGAAAAGGTGTTGCTAGAATGTAATTAGCAAGATACAAAGATACCAATTAACACCTATAGCAAAGAAAAAACAACCCCCCCCCATGGGGCAGCATCAAAAATAAAGCCACAGCTGGTTGCACACACTGTGTGGAGTGAAGACGCATTTTAGTTTTCTATTAATATCGAAGCTTGGAAAATAAGCAGGGAAGAAGAGGAGAGTCTGTGTGCTGCCAGTAAAGGGGCTGTCACTCTAAATGCCTTCAGTTCTGGTTAGAAGAGTGTACAGCTGAGAGGAAATTCTGTACAAGTCTCATGCCCTGGTATGTTGTTGGTCTCAATCCTCCCTACATTTATTTCCTAACGTTGTACTATATCATTCTCTATGTCACTTCCTAACAATCTCATCAACATTTGTTCGAATCAAGTAATTAGTGTGACAAAATAGACATCCTACATGTCGCAAATCTTTGTAACATCTTTCGTATAAAGGGCTATGAACTCAAACAGTGTTTTGTTTAAGTTCTCAGAAGAAATGGCCAAGCCATCCCACGTGAGTGTGACTTGATCATATGCATTTCATTTTATTTATTTATTTACTTATTTATTTTTTATTATTTTTTTGTTTTTTGGTTTTTCGAGACAGGGTTTCTCTGTGGTTTTGGAGCCTGTCTTGGAACTAGCTCTTGTAGACCAGGCTGGTCTCGAACTCACAGAGATCCGCCTGCCTCTGCCTCCCAAGTGATGCATTTCATTTTAAAAGAAGACCGGAGGCTACCAGCGACTTCGTTCATCAGGATCTCTACAGCTGGGGCTGGGGAGGTTGTGGTGGCCTCGTGGGTAAGAACCTTTGCTCTACAAGCATGAGGCCTGCCCTGACCCCCCTGCCCATACATAAGCATGGTGTGACTTTCTTTAACTCCAGTTCAAGGGGAGGGAGACAGGCAAATCATAGCAGCCTGTTGGAACTTCAGCATTGTCAAAGCTGTGAGAGATGATCTCAGGAGAGTAAGGCTGGCATCTTCCTCTGCCTTCCATACACATGCACATCAGCCCATACTCACACCACATGCACACATGCACATCAGACCACATGCACATGCAAACACAAACACACACACACACATGCTGATTTTTAAAAAAGTTATTAAGACCTAGTCCAGCTAACATTTACACCTCCCAAGTCTATAATGAAGGCAGAGATAATGAGCCTCACACATGAACTCATGGCACTCTTGTAGCTCTCAAAACAAAGCCATCGAAGTGTTAACCTACACTAATATTACACCATTCTTTTCAGGGGTAGTATTTCTAACGTCCTATTTGAATGCAATTATAAGCTTACAGAAAAATCACAAGAATGGTACGTGCACCCCCTGCAAGCTCTTTTCCCAGCTGTGTTGACGGATGCAACACTGCCACATTTCTTTGTGTGAATGTGCACCCCACGCACACCCTCTGAAAGCAAGCGGCTGTTCTCTGACTTCTCTCTCTCTCAGCACTTCAGTGTGCCTATCTTAAAAACCAAGACATCCTCTTGCTTCATCACAGAACAATTTCCATTTTGGGAGGTGTACCACTAATAGACTACATATCCAATATATTACAAACACCAGTTTTGTAATTGATCAAGCAATGCCTTTAATACCAAGTATTCTGTCTTATGTGTATTTTGTTGGTATATTCCATAAGTTTCTTTTAAACTGAAATGGGTCATTATATTTTGTCTCTTACAGTAGTTGTCTAGAAGAAAAAAATTTAACAATAAACACCCTCGCTTGGCTTGTGTGATGCTTCCTAAGAATGTGGTTCAAACTGTGAACCCTCAGATGTGTTTAGGTCCTCAGGAATATTATTCACCTGTATATCAGTGAAAATTTTAATTATTTTCACATTATGCTTGTCTAATTTTTTCACTATCTGTTTCTGGAATCTTTTAAAGGTGGTTGTAACTTAGCTAACAATTGGCTTAACTTTTAAAATACTACATTAGTGCCTGGGTCAAGCCATGTCTTCTGCATGTTTACCAGGTGGAAGACCTTTCTATTTTAGGTGTCCCTTTGCTGTGTAGCAGTTTCCTCTGAGATGAAATTTTCCATCAAGGAGGGAAGCTCATCAGGAGCAGGATACTGTAAAGGCCTGTGAAATAGCCCATCCTGTAGGGGAAAACTCTTTAAAAATGAAGAAGGCACTCTTTAAAACTCAAGAACTCAAAAGCATCATGATGTCCCTGACACTGAACAGATTACCAAAACCCCTCTCTCCCCAGGCTTATATAAGCACTGCTGAGAGACACTCTGACCTAACAAGTCAAACTCCCCAAAGAGGCTCAGAACAGCCAAGCCACCTGAAAGTGATAGAGCTTACCTGATGGGCTTGGAAGAGACAAAGGCCTACAGAGCTGCCTAGAGGAAGCAGAGGCCAACTAAACTACCTGGAAAGGATACTTTCCAACCTGTGGAGCTGTCTGCGTACTTCAGGCTGGACTCTTTCTTTCCTGTTCTCATGAGATGTCACCCACACTCATGTGAGCTTCTTGAGATGGAGCTGTCTTTCAGTCATTTCTGTCCCTGGGTATAAACCCTCACCAATATAATAAGCCCAATAAACCTCATTGGTTCACCAAACTGGAAGCCAAAGGAATGCTATCTTGATTGGTCCTTGCATCATTTGTTATGGTGAGTAGGTATTTGTTCAAGTGTCTCCAGGATTAGTATTGCACAACACCACTGAACTTAGCACTGTACAAGCAAATCAAGACTTGCACTAAAGTAAGCAAAATTATATATATGAATGCTAGAATGCTTTAACCAAAGTACACAGTATCAAGAATTTGTGCAATATTTATTGTTAATTTGCTCATATAACTTGTACAATTTTTAAATTGTGTGTACTATTTGATAAGATTCTGTATCCTCTCATTCCATGGGAAGTGATGTGTGTGTGTTTCAACAATGAATAACTAACTATATATCTATATATTCCCATTGTCTATGAAAGCTTCATTTAAGGTTATTTAAAAACTTTCTAAAGTGTCTAGTTGAAAATACAGTACATAGCACTTGCAACTGCACTGAGGTGAATAGCAAAAGAAAATTTGGATACAAACAGAAGCATCACTGACACGCCTTTCTTCAGCCAAACTATTACTAAGTTACTAAAGCTTTGATCAAAATCAAAATGACATGATTGCCCTCTATGTCACACTACATCTTACATGTCTTACTTCACACATTCACCTGAATCTACCACCACAGAAACAAATGACTTTTTAAACCAGCTAAAGATGACAATGTCCTTCTTCTGCTTGATTTGAAACAATGATTCTTAGGTTCTGATACATTCACTTCTTCTGTTGTTCATTTTGACCCTATTTCAATAAACTATGTCCTCTGAAATATAGTTCTACAAACATTTATATTAAGCTGAGGCATACTTATTTCTTATGAGTCTAAAGTTTCTATCTCTTATTTTTATTATACAAAGAAATTTGGCGGTAGTGTGGGGGGGAGACCTTTTGGATTTTGGCTAGAAAATATTTTCTCCTAAAGTATTGAAAGGCACAACTCTTCTGCTGTCTAGAGTCTAAAATTGCTAAAACAGAATCTCATGTCAGTGGGCACCACTTGAGCTTGATATGTGTAATATTAAAGAATGTCAGCAGCTCTATAATAAGATTAGCCCTCTCTACTCTCCGTTTGAAGGTTTTACTTGTGTGTGTGTGCGCGCACACACACACATGTGCAGAATCTGATAGACTTCAGAAGTAGGCATCAAATTCCTCAGAGCTAAACTAATAGGAAGCTGTAGGCCATCACACAGATGTGCGGGGAATCAAACTCTGGTCCTCTGAGGAGAAATATGATGCACAAGATATGAGCTGCAGAACCATCTCTCCAGATGTTCATATCCTTTCTTAAAACCATTAAAGAACTTAAATTGAAATGAAATCAAATACCCAGAGTCTGTGAGATAAAAGACTGCTTTTTCTCTTCCAAATTATTGAAGAAACAGCAGCTCCTATTTCATTTCGCACCGAATACAAGCAAACAAACACTGACAATGATTGACAGGCAAGAGGATGTTGTTCTACCACTTTTGGTTACAATAGCTCAAGAAAATGGTGACTTCAGGCTGGTGAGAATGGTCAGTGGAATAAAATGTCTGGTGCCATACCTAGAAGACCTGAATCTGGTCTCTGAGTCTCACATATCTCAAGAAGAGAACAGAATCATAATTGTTCTCTGACCTCAAATGCAGAGCAAAGATTTTTTTAATGAATTTTTAAAAACTGTTGCTTGTACATACAGTTTGGATCTGAAATGTCACTTGAAAGCATTGCCAGACTTGATAGCACACCTGCAGTTCTGGAGTGAAGAAGTGTAACCAATAGGGGGAAGGACTGAATTGGATGTAATAGGTCCTCGTAAGTGACCCCTTTATTGGTATGTTGGAATTTTAGTCTAACATGGGTCTTGAGATCTTCTCTATTATGACCTCTGTTCTAATCAGGAACACACACAATTGGAAGGCTAACAGGGATTTTGCAACCCCAGTTCACAGATGAACTGACAGAAAGAGTCACCTATCTTTGTCTCCAATGAAACCAGATATACAGCTTAAACAACATAACAATTAAAATTGAAATTATTTTAAATAAGAAAAAATTTAATGCTTAAGACCTCAGAATTGTCAAAAACTGGTGCATTTGGGTCTATCCCCTTGAGAGCATTCAACATAATGGATAGAATGCTTACAAGCCTGGATTCTTTGTGATGAGGCCCAATGCTCAATTCTAAAATGGCTTTGGAGCCAAACGCTGACTCGATAATTTCAGTACAATTATCTGGCCATACATTTAGCTGACTTCTGTCCTTAGACTATTTTGTCCTCTGGCTCGAATAAATATGTTATGCCATGTGCAATTAGAGGATATAAAAGGCAGAGAGCCAGGACTTCATTAGGCTCAGTACAATTGATTCTGTCCCTGCATCATAGTACATGACTGCGTGTCCAGCAGAATTATGTCCGGGCCTTCGGGGAAAGAGACCTTTATTCCTCCCATGTCCTTACAAACAGAAGGCTAACAATATTAGTAAAATTTACTTACTCATTGTGAATGGGGAAAATGAGGTTAGGCCGGTCTACATTTGGAGCAGGCTGACAAACTGCAGCTGTCCTGCGTCAACCAGTAATTCTTGTTCTGAACCTTTGAAAGCTTTCTCTAGACCTTCCTCAGACTGGTACCCTGTCCTTCTTCCTTTGGTTCTGTAGCTTGAGAGTTCATGGTAATTTGTACTTTTATTTCTATATGCTTAATGTGTTAACTCAGTGAGGCATGTTGAATTCATACTTACACTGGGCACATGAATATACATTCCTTGAAACTAGGCACATTAGTGCAGGGAATGTTTATTCCTTGACAGCTGTTCTGTGTATATATTACTCAATAATTGCTGCATGTTTGCTCCCCAAATTTCTAAGCTTAATAAAAGTACCCTTAGAAATTCTTGCATAGCAAACACATGCTTTTAAACTTAAATACGGATATTAAATAATCATATTCTAGAGGAAGCTGTTCTGTTTCAATCTGTAATAATGTTAAATTGAGCATTTGAAGAAAAAAATATTATTTGGCTGTTAAAAAGGTGAAAAGGGGAAATGTGTGCAAAATTTTTAAAGAAAAGAATTTTTTTCCTAAGAAATTAAAATCTATTGAATCGGGCTAGAAATGAATTGCATGAAAGAAGATTATAGCATAAGAGTCCAGAAAAATGAAAATTGAAGTACTGCTAAGGAAATTTTGGGTTTTATTCATATTTAAAGATGAAACAGGAGGAGGCCAGTTTATCTGCATATCTAATGACTATTCAAAGACTTGTCAAACCCTACAGTTACTTAAACTGTCATTCATTCCTCCTTTACAACTTGTATCTAGGGACACTAAGAATATGTGATAATATAGTCGTATATTTATACACAGGAGATGAGCAAAGAAACAAAAACCATGACGGAAGATATTCTGAAAGTTTGAGGAATATTTTCACCTTGTGTAACTATGTAACAAGAATGTAGAAAAAAATAAATTTGGTGTCAAATAAAAGACACTGGGTCATTAAAGTAAAACCTTGACTGAGAAATGATGCTGTGTAAAGATTTTCAGGCCTCAAAATGTGGAGGGTACAGATTTTAACAAGGTTTAAAGTCAGGTCACAAAAGTGTAAGAAAATGCATGAACTGGAAAGTTCTGAAGAAAGAAGAGAGAAGATGGCAGGTAACCGCTGCACCAAACATCAGAATTGAACTGGAGTGTGGATCTCTTTGTGTCTGTGTCCTGACACCCTGTTGCCACTATATACAGGCTTGTGGTGGGACAGTAAGCAGTAAGGGAAACAGCAGAGAACAGAGGAGCAAAGAGAGTGAGCCATTCTAGAGGAGTAGGGATGTGTGATACTTTACCAATATAATATGTAATAAATTGTCAAGACAAATATCTCACAACAAAATGACAAATGACAGGAGAAAAGCAGTGGAGTGTTACGGTTTTTAAGACAACCTGTGGGTCTTCTGACACCAGTGACAGAATTGGGACACTGGAGGTGATGCTTTGCTCTGTCAGTGTGGACAAGATCTGCCTATGTTTACACAGAAAGCGAAAACATCATGATGACTTGAGTTGCTTAAAATGAGCTAGAGATGTGTACATGCTTTCTATCTTCGTTTTGTTTTGTTTTCAGGGAAATATATCTTACATACATCCTCTTTCCTTTCCCTTGGTTATAAACATAAGAAAATCATGGAAGCTACAGTGTCTGCCTCCCATTGACCAAGGTCTTGGGCAAAGGTTCTGTGTTCTTGGCCTACTTACACGAGATACTCATGAGGTCCACACCCACAAAGATCATGAACAGAAACTTAACAATGTTCATGTCACACACAGGAAAGCAAGCTATCCCTGAAACTCTGAAGACAAACTTCAGAAACATTAAGCAATCACCTGTTTGTAGGGTTCTTAAACTTCAGGGTTGATGAGTATAGAGGAGCAGAAGGTAGGAACAGGGGTGGTAGGATTATAGTGCCTTTGTACTTAGATGCTGACAACACTAACCTTATTTAATATTAATTTTCCTCATTTTCAAATTAAGTATGATAAAAGTACTGCCCTTACATGAGACTATGAGAATTGAGATGAGATCACATCACATCATTGAACCAATCTTGTCTGTTTATAACTACTAATACACTGAGCAAATTGGCTTCAACCTTGCTATTTCATTGAACTAATATTTTACATTTTTATTTATTATTTACTCATTGTATTGTATGGTAGTGTATGAGCCCATATAATATGTGTAGAAGTCAAAAGATAGCTTGCCAAAATACATTTTCTTCCATCATGTGAGTTTTGCAGATTAAACTCAACTTGTAAGTCTTGGTCGCAATCACTTTTGTCCACAGCAACAATCATGCCAACCCTGTGCTTATATTTTAATAAAACATTTCTATTAAGTATTTCAATAATTCTCCTAATATTATTTAGGATTTTTTGCTTTTATCATCTGTACAAACTCGATAAGAACCATTTTCAACTCCATGTAATGCTTTGGAAATATTGTATACATTATTTAGTTAAAACCAATTAAAGTTTCTTTAAATTTCTAATAGATTCCTCACAATCAATAGAATTAACTGGCTACTAATCAGAGAAAACCTCTGCATTTACTTGGCATCAGAATAAAGAATAACCAAATTTTGTGATCAAACAACACTCATGTACTCTTTGGCAATATTCATTTTAATAATTTAAGGTTGTTGATATAAAAATTGAAACCATATGAAAGTAAAGTTAATGACAAAATTTGCTCATACATAAATACATGAGTTGAAAATCCTTAGGTTGAAATATCTAACTTCTAACTATGAAGCAGATAAGATTATTGACCTAAGTTTTGATATCAATACAAGGAATGGTGGAGGTGTAGATACTAGAGAGATGGTTCAGGGGTTAAGGGAACTCACCGCTCTTCCAAAGGTATCAGGTTTAGTTTCCAGCACCCACACAATGCCTGCAACTATAGTTTCAGGGTACCTTATATCTTTCTCCAGCATTATATATTCATGGTGCACATAATTGCACCAAAGCAGAGCCTAGCACACATAAAAAAACAAATCATTTAATACAAAATGGACAGTGATGATGGTTATGACCCTGCTGCCTGAGGTCAGGGAGAACTTGCTCCTCTTGTGTGCCTGGAGGGGTGCCTCACAGTAGAAGCACAGACACAGTGTACTCTGCAGGGGTATCTCTCTAGACAAGATCAATAATTCCACAGCAGAAGAGTTGAAAAGAGTACATTTATATAAATAGATCAAATCATCATCTTTCAACTTGAAGATCTAATTTATCCTACACCTTGTCTCAACCCCTTTTTTCTCATTATCTTTAACAACCTCTCTCTAGGTATTCAACTACACACGCAAACTTTTCTAATGATGCCAGAGAAGCCACATTGATAGTGAACTTATTAACAAAAGAACATCCGGTTGTTATATTTTGCCTGAATGCCTCAATCTGTTCATGCTGCTACTGTAAAAATAGCACAGTCTCAGAGCCTTAGACAACAGAAATTTATTTCCCACAGATCTTGAGGCCAGGAAGTTCAAAATCAAAGGAACCCTAGATAGGGAGGTTGGTGAGGGTTCACTTCCTGGCTTACAGATGACCTCTTTCTTGCATTATCCTTGTACTGATGATAGATGGTTCCTTCTCTGTCACTTTCACCTTCACGACCTCATCTAAATTTAGGGACTTCCCAGTGGCTCCGCCTACCAATAGTGTAATAGTTTAGAGACTATGCAAATTGCCAGTAACTAAGAAGAAGAATGCAGACCCAATGACACTAGAAGAAAAGAGGCATAAATACCTGTTTCTCACTGTAGAGGTAAATTGCTATTAACTGATAGTAAGTCCCCATCAAGTCAGGCATGATGGATCATAAGATCTCATCCCAGCACCCAGGAGGCAGAAGTAAAACGATCCTTACCAGTTTGAGGCAAACATGACCTCTATAATGAGTTCCAATCTGGCAGGGGCTACCTTCTGAAAATTTATTTTAAAAAAATCAAAATAAAGAGGTATACTTACTGCACAAATCACTCCAAGGGAGAAAAATGGCTAACAACATAATTGTTTCATAATCTCAATGATAACATCTGGCCAGCATGTAAGGATTTAAAACCACAGGCATACGGTAATGAGTGTAGTCTTGAAGGCCACACACAGAGCCAGATATCCAGATATTTGTAGTTTTGCTGCTGTTTAGTCAGACTTCTACAATGGAAGCTGTCACTCAACTTGTGGCTTGAGATTGCTATAACTGAACGGTCTGTTAAACTGCAGGTTTGGTGACAGGTTTCTTCTAATATACCTCATCATTTGGTGGGGTTACATTTGTACTCTTCCTCCATCCCTTTGTGGGGTCACATTTGTACTCTTCCTCCATTTGATAAGGAGTTTTAAACCTTTAATGATCATTAAAAAAGAATTAGCTTTTTCCATATTTTGAGACTACACAGATATGTTTGTAAGTTTGAAGACTGGAAAAGTTGCTTAATGTTTTCATCTTTGAATGATATTGATTTAATGACTTTTAATTTAATAATATGACTATGAAGTTGTATGTATATTGCTTACGCTGATTCCAAGAGTCTTTTGGGCTTCATAAGATTAGGACACACATTCCAAAGGAAACATAACAAAATGGTAACCAAGGATATGGCCTTAGAACAAAAACTGAGGATGGTTACAATTTCTATCAGTTTTGCTTCATGTCTTTCTGATTCACATCCCATTACTCAAATGATCACATTATATCCTTAAGCAGGAAATGTGACAATATGGACGTTGGTGATACATTAAGCAAATAAAGCTATTTTCTATGAAAGTCTGTCAATCTTAGATTAATCACTGAAACCCCTGTGAAGATGAAAGGCAAGAACTGACTCCATGAATATGTCCTCTTAAACACACACCCACACACATAGACACAGGTGCACACACATACCATGTACATACACTCACAATTATATTAAATAAGTTTTTTTTTTTTTTTTTTTGGTTTTTTGAGACAGGGTTTCTCTGTGGCTTTGGAGCCTGTCCTGGAACTAGCTCTTGTAGACCAGGCTGGTCTCGAACTCACAGAGATTCACCTGCCTCTGCCTCCCAAGTGCTGGGATTAAAGGCGTGCGCCACCACCACCCGGCTTAAATAAGTTTTTAAATAAAATAAGAAAATAGCAAAGTCCAGCTGATGATGCAGTAGGAGAATAGTCTGAGCAAGCATATGGAAAGGTACTTCTGTATTCAAGCATGCTGGTAAAACTCAGATTGCCATTTTATTGTTTCAGTATTTCCTTTTAAATGGATAAAACAAAATAAAAATGTGTGTGGGTTAAATTTCCCTCTCCATCTCTCTATGCAGCATGCTTCAACAAACACAGTTACTGTTTAATGGCGTGTGTTTAACTGGTATGTACGGGCTAAGAAAACCAAAAGTATTTTTCAGCTGATGCCTTAACTCTGTTCTATAAATATGAAAACACTAAAACACGCCTCAAAGTGTGTGGCTCTGGCTTTGGTACGTACACCCCATCTGTGGTCGTTCACATCTCATTTTATCATCCCCTGTCACCAGTTTGCCATCGCAAATGGTGTGATTGCTCACCCACAGGTGCGTCGATGTGGGAAGGACCTTATTAAAATCAATACTGAACGTAACAGCACACTTGGCTTGGATGCTATATCCATACCCTTAAGTTTCTGGAGTGGATTCTATTGTCTCCATTGATAATTTTAACTCAGGGTAACTTTTCTCAGTCTCTCTCTTCCTGAGACTAAAAATGATCAGGAGCAGCTCATGTTTTCTTCTGGAATTTCTCATCACAAGATTGCATCTGCATTTAAAGATTCAAATTCATGGAGGTATTTTTTTCCTCTCTCTGATGTGTTTCTCAAATCATGTGTTTGCTAAATCCTCATTTGCGATTTCTGGCTTGGAGCACTAATGGCATCGCCTTGGAATTCTGCACGAAATCATCTCCACACAGCGTGTAATTTACGATGCAGTGTTTATATGAGTGCTTCATCACCTTTCCACTTCTGTTCTCTATATCTCTAAATGCTAAAGCAAGTTGAGAAAGAATGTTTTTTCCTTTTCAATTAAATATTAGAGCTCACCATTAAAAGGCTGGTGAATATAGTGAATGCTTTTTATAGTGAATTTAAGATGTGCTATCAGAAATAGTCTTCATTAGTAGCCTGGTCCTACAGTTTGCTTCGTGAAGCTAGAATTACCTGAGTATTACAATGTCCTCAAAGCAAATCTGTAGTACAAGTTTCATGAATTCTTACATTTTTATGAAGAAACCAAGCACCAGAGAAATGGGCTGATATACTAACTAGATTTCAGATTGTGGTACATATTGTACATCTTACATACATCTTAGTACAAACTATATATATATATATATATATATGTATATATATGTGTGTGTGTGTGTGAGTGTGTGTGTGTTTCAAATATGCCATACACACACAGAGAGGCAAACAAACCAGTAGCTTTCTCAAAGATAGCTTTCTTGGCACTATGCTCAGACAGGCAGATTCAGAATGGAACTTTGTCTTCTCTTTCCCAACAATCTTACAGATGATGGAGATCCAACCAGTACAGATTCCACAGAGATCCACATGAACTGAACTTCCCACACCAACTCCCTCTCCAGGATAAGCAAAGACACAAAATTGTATGGCAATTTGCTACTCACATTTCTGCAGCATTAAACATCATTCTGTTACCAGAATTGACATCAGTCTGTCAGCCCACACATTGTGTCTAATACTAATTCTCAGTCTTCAGTTCTTTACAGAAACATGTTCCTGAAAAGCTTTAGAGTCATATGTCTCTGTTTTTAATTCTCATTCTGGAAGCTTTGCCGGTTTGGGGTGGAGCAAAGCATTCTGTTTTCCACAGTTATAAAATCAGCAAGATAGTTGCTTTCCTCAATCTGTAGGTGGTTTCAATAAAGTAATATTAATATAGTGATGTGCCCGATAAACATTTTGTTCAGTTAGACTTCAAGTACTATAATGGTCTTTGGAATTATTTCACCTGGGCATTATAACTCCCTTACTTTGTATAACTAGAGTTATAACTAGATTAGAATCTAGGGGTCTCGCACACTAACTCAGAACACCTGCTAACAGACGTCTGTGGGCCTGTACTCCACGAAGCAAAGCATGGTATTACACAAGGTACAGAGATGCAGCAGTTTCCCCCTTGGCATCTACTTGCCTTCCTTTCTTAGACGACTTCCATTAGGAAAAACATGAGAAACTGTTTAAATAAATTGCTAGCCCATACGGTTAGATTAGGGGCAATGCAGGAAAAAGAAGACAAAGTGAGACTTCATGGCTTATATATTGACAAATGTCTTGTTTCATTGAATGAGAAGTTCAATTAATTTTATAATAAAAGTAAAAACATTTCCTGACAACTTCTCTCGCTAATAGCTCCAGTGAAGTGATTAGAGACCATTATATTCTCCTGAAATAGTCACTTCCTAGCAAGAACTCATTAAGCATTTTTAAACTGTGGGACACAATTATAGAGAATAAAAATGCTTAATTGTTAAAAATAATTATTATTCCTGAACTCATGGAATTAATTTTTCAATATGTTGATATATAAAGCTCTCTAAGAGCTTGTAATTTTTAACCAAGTTTCCCTCTTCCTTGATCTTTAAAATTACCTATCTCTCTATATTTTATTGTTTCATTAATTTTGAACAGATATTGGTGGCATTTAGGCTTTTCTCTTGCTAAGCAAAACTATGAAACAAATTAGTGTAGGAGAAAGATCATGGAATTATTTGTACGGGTGCTATTAAAATTGGATCTAGTCTTTAGACTTAGGTCTTAGCAGTAGCACAAGGTTCCTGTCAACAATCATGAAAGATGTGTTTGTGTTAAGACAGCTGCAAGTGCTTCATATCCCTTGATTCTATGGTGATGCCTCCAGGATAATGATTGATAATTGGGAGCCTAAAGCTTCTCAGGAAAGCCCTTCTAAGATGATATTGATGTTACACATACTCAGAGCTGTCTTCAGGGGGCTGGAGAGACGGTGTGCAGTTGAGAGTAATCATTGTTCTTTAGACACACAGAAGTGTGTGTTGTACTTCTCTGCCTATGCAATCCAGTGGAGTTGTAGGGCAGGGCTATCCATTGGAGAGGATGATGGGTAGATGGGGTTGGGTGTTGAAGTGAGTCTTGAGGTGCAGAATGCAGTGGGTGGCAGAGATCCTGTCTGCAGGCTGGTCACTCACCTGCCTGCCTATTGGTGAGGCTGCACCAGAGTAGTAGAGAGAACGTGCGGGATGTGTTGGAGGGGGGTGAATAATGAAAAAGATATCTTGATGGTGAGAGCATTCTGTGATCAGGTAGAAACTTGGTGCAAGGGAAACTCCGACAAATCTACAAGGGTGACCCCAGCTAAGACTCCTAGCAATAGTGGGTAGGTTGCCTGACCTGGCCATATTCTGTAATCAGATCAATAACTATTCTAATTGCCAATTGTATCACAGAGCCTTTGTCCAGGGACTGATGGAAATTGATGCAGACGTCCACAGGCAAACACTGAGCGAGGTTGAGGTTGGGGGATTCTGTTGAAGAGAGGGAGGAAGGATTGTAAGAGCCAGTCAGCTCAAGGTCATTTTAAGGGAACCCACAGAAACAACTAACCATGTCTCATAGGAGCTCAGAGATCAGCTAGGGAACCTTTAGGGGACTGACATAGGCCCTCTACATATGATTGACGGTTGTGTAGCTTGATCTACTTGTATCACTCCTAGTGGTGGGAACGGTGCCTGTCCAGAAGGCTCTGTATGATTTCCAGGAACCTAATCTTCATACTGGGTTGCCCTGCCCAGTCTTAATACAAAGGAAGGAACTTAGTGCTACATCAATGTGATTTTCAAGTTTTGTTGGCACCCATGGGAGGCCTGCCCCTTTCTGAACAGAAACAGAAGAAGAGTGGATTAAGGGTGGATAAGGGGAGGTGGGAATAGGAAATGGGAGGACAGGAGAGAGGGGAAACTGTAGTCAGAATATTTTTAAAATGAATAAATATAATTAATAATAATATAAATAATCACTGCATCTGCAAAAGACTGGAGTTTACTTTGTACAATCCACATCAGATAGCTCACAACCAACACAAATGTCTAAAACCCCAACTTCTTCAACCACCCTCTTCTGTATTACATGACTACCCATACACACACATGCAAATACACATGATACACACACACCACATGAAATAATAGCACTATAAATAAATATTTAATAAAAGAGTTATTGCTAAGAGAATAGACACAACCGTAACAGACAGAATTGCAACAGCTTTACAGTGGGTCATGAGGGTCTTTTGAGTTGCTACTGCCTCATTTTTACTGGCAGGCTAGTAACAATGATATTATCTATTAAAATTAATTCAACTGATGAATTATGATTTACTTTAGTTTACCATGGCCCTAACTCAGTTTTCTTCCATGCTCCAACATTCCCTATTTGTGGAGTTGTTAGTAGCAGAAGGTAAATAAGATTGTTTACTTCCTTCCTAAAAACTTTCACTTTTGGTCTTGTGTTCAAAAGAGCATTTGAAAGACAACATTTGTTATTGAACAAAATGTTTGTATTTCATGGTCTCTATAAATACACATTTCAAGAGATTGTAAACTTATTCACATTTTATGCTGGTTCTTGGTTTCCATTTCTTCACACAGGCCTCAAATCATTCCTGGATAAAAAAAAAATCGGTAAACTAAATTCAGAGGCATGATCCAGGACGAGATAAAAGCCACCATCTTCTAGATTTATTTATGTTGTTACTATGCTCAAACTACATCTTTCAGCTTCTAAAGACTTCAGAATAATTTGTTTTCTCTAAACCAATTTGTATTATGTCAAAGTGAAATTGCAATTTTACAGCCACCTGGGGAAAGAAGTGATCCCCTTCCATAAATATAAAAGTAATCTGCATAAAATATGTACAGAGATAACCACGAAGACTTTAAAAGTGTTTCTTATGAAGGGGAGGTGTGCAAGAACAAACTGTGATCAATCATGAGGAACCATTATAAAGTAACTGCATTGGGTAGGTTCTAATTAGTAAATTAATATCAACACTGAGAACAGGTTAGTATAAATATTTATTTGGGGTGAGGTCCAGAATCTGAGACACATTTCACCACTGAGCCCCATGGCCCAAAATGAAACCTTAAGAGATATAGTACATATGAATAATGTGGGATTTGGAGGGAACAGTATATTGAACTCAGAAATCCTGAGCAATTCTGCTATATAATGGTCATCAAAGACTATGGAGATATCAATACTAGATGTGAATCTTCTCTACATTAGCTTCACATGAAGGCAACAGATTTGAAATAGATAAAACAGGAATAAATACCCTCAAACTGACAAGCTGGCAAGAGAGTATGGGAAACACCTCAGAAAACACGAGAAAAGAATGAAAGCACAATACTGTTCCCAAATAAGTTTCACAAATACTTTACAAAAATGTGGTTTTGGATTACCAGTAAAACCCTAAATTCATAATATTTGCTGCTAGCAAATACCACAGTCTTTAGAATAGTCTGGATGTTTCCTGTATGTGATTCCATCTTCCCGTGTTGTTGGGGAGGGAAAGATGCTGACTGTGAACCCAAGGTTGAATTTGAATATAACTACGCAGATACCTTGAGTTATTCTAGCTTCATATAGCAACCAGAGTTTTCTGTAAGATCTTCCCAAGTGAGTTTTAAATACTTCTACTGGTCTCTAAGACAGTGTTATGCCTTTCTGAATCTGTCATATATATTCATCGTTTATACCACTCAAATGTACTTTATCACACATTTTTATATAAATTTTTCCTTTAGACACCACATTTTTACTAAATTATCTTTGCTTTTCTCCCAGTTTTTTTCCATCGGGGGAGGATTCCCAGGGTAGCTTCTTCCTGGTAAGAAAGGGGAACCCTTGAGAGAGGACTCAAGCACACAAGGATGTGTTCAGATATTGCTCCTTCAGCCCAGAAGGTAACGCATCAGCGTCAGGAAGTGCTCAAAGATAATATATAATTTAATTCCAACTCTGTAAGTGTAGCTTTCTTAATTTGGATGATTTTGTTTCATCATAAAATCAGCCATTTGGCTTATCAACCTGTGTGTATGTGGTAAGTTCAATGTTCGTGTGTGTGTGTTTGTTGCTCTTTTGTTTCAACATGATTTCAAACAAAAACTATGTGAACTTCCCTTTGTAATAATATGTGTTTTTACCATAAAAAGTATCACAGAATCCCCGAAATCACAATTAAATCTTTAGTAGGGTGAGAATATCAAGGGTTTCCAACATGAGAACTTGAGAACAGATCAGAGAAGGTGTAGTAAGTGTGTGGTTGTGCCTTGTGGGAACAGAATGTTTTGCTCACAGAAGTTTGGCTTTTGGAATCAGGTGAAACTCATCCATAGACTGCATTGAGAAGGATCACAAGAAGAAACTAAAGAGTAATGGTCTCATGCATCAATGCATGTGGAACACACCCCAGGGAGCACAGAAGGCTATAAATGAAGGACAGCAGATAAAAGCTAGAAAAGGAAGAACGAAGAGTTTATTGTTATCATTGTAGTCAACTACAGACAGGTGGGTAGCTGTTGGACACTGCATTCTGATGTTGTAATCTGCAGTATGTTCTAACATCATGGGACAGGTAGCTCATGGGCCACAGATTGGACACAACTGATCTAGACTTTCCTAAATATTTGAGGAGTGATACCCTGTGCAGATTTTCTGAGTATAAACCAAGCAGTCTCAGAATTAGAGAACGTTTGAGTCATATCAAGGAGCTTAGAATAAATTTACTTTTTCACTAAGTACCCAATTTTCTGCTCTCTTGATAACAGAACTGTTATCAAGGACTGAACTAGAACAAAAAGCTCTTCATTTTTATGTTTAGTGGCAGTTTATGCTTCAATTTATCAGTTCTTTCTTAATCTTTTTTTATTCCTAATCTTTTCAGAGAACATAGTTCTCTAAAAAGCTTCCATATTCACTTCCAAATTTCCTGTATCTAATCAATATTTATTGAGCAACTGTAGTATGCTCAGGAACCTTCTGAGATAAATGAACAAAGTAAGACTGGCTTCGTGCATTCCTGTGTTTCTCTCTCTTTGGAGAGAAGGGATTACAAGTCTCTGGCTCCTCCACACCACCATTTTTTTTTTTTTTTTGCTTCATCTTGCTTCAGGTAACATGGGGCTATCTATGTTCTCTTGAGACACACAGCAGACACGGTTACACTCGGAAGAATTAGTCACTGACATTACATCTCCCTAGACAAGCTCAGGGAATCAACCATGGTAAAAACATTTAGATATAGAACTACTGATAATCCTTTACTGTGTATCCTAACAAAACAGAGGGATATAGGAAATTATTGTAATACATAAACATCTTAAGGATATTTCTTTGGAATCTGTTTAATTATTAACACCAGATACTGCTCCTATTCCTACTGCATGTATTCTCTCTCTCTCTCTCTCTCTCTCTCTCTCTCTCTCTCTCTCTGTGTGTGTGTGTGTGTGTGCGTGTGTGTGTGTGTGTCTGGTGCATGCATGTGTATGCCTATGATTTTTACATGTCAGTTAATATGGGTGTGCCACGGGCATTGGGGAGCATTTGGATATGTGTACAAGGAAAGGTTTATTTTGGGTATCTTACCTCTATTGCTCTCGACTTTTATTTTTTTAAGCATTATATCGCCCTAACTTGAAGCTCAGTAATTTGTCTATGTTGGCTAGCCTGGGAGCTGCAGAACTTGCCTGCCTCCAACCCACAGCCCTGGAGTTACAGGAGGGCATCTCCACACCTGTGTTTTTGTGTGAACATAAGGAGCATGCCATTAGAAGAATGGAAAGTTACAAATAAGTCTCATTTTTAGTTATTGTCTAATGTTACTCAGCCTTCTGACCAGACTTCCTTCTCCACATTAGAATTATGAATAGTTCTTTTTCATGAATGGGTTTACTGTGCTCCTTGGTCTTATCATATATCTCAAAATTTCTCTTAATGATAAACTTGGCTTTCCCCAGCCTTTGCTATAGCATTGTGTTTGAATATTTCATTTAAAGGTGAAAGCTTTAACAAAATATTTTCTTAAATGTTTCAACAGATGAAATGGCTTTTAAATACTACAAAATTCATTTCTTTTAGAATACAGTGAGTTAAAGACTTTCTGTGTCTTGCTTGAGTAATTTTAACTAGATGAATTTTCTAAGGTTGACTATATTGCTTTTCAACTCTCCAATTATGGAAACAAATACATCACAGTGTAGCAGCAAGAGGCATGTTTAATTTTTCTAGCCTTTCTCTTCAGGGTTCTACTTATATATTAAAAGATAAAACTGGGAGGCATTAGCATAGCTACTATGGCTCAGAGAAGGAAGATGTGTATACTTTTTTGACAAATGGCTATAATAAACATGACCTTTTTCATGCATCTCATGCTTTCAGGAAAGGCTTAGAAAATTTTGAGGCACCTGGTATTAGACTTCTACTATGATGACAGGGTTAAATGTCGCCTTCTTAACTGCATCTAAATTTTTGCCAAGGATTTACAATTATTTTCTTGTGTAGCAAAATAAAAAATAGTATAATGAATTCGGATTCCTAAATAAGTTCAATTAATCAATCATATTTCTTATTTTCCGACTCCCATATACCCATAGAAAGCTACAAAATTTTGGCACATGTCTAATTCAAGTCTAATTTTGCTGTGGACAGAGGTCCTGGTAGAGAAGTGGCTTTATTGTAAGTTTTTGTAACACAATTGTATAGATAGGATTAAAAAAATAGAACACATTCTTTTCCAAGCAATTAATTCTTCTTTTTTCAGTTAGTGTAGGCATAGTCTATTAGGTAATTAACTATGGTGAGCTCAATTATAGAAAACATAATTCATCTGATTTAGAAACTTTACTGACAAGGCAACTGAACTTTTGCTAACCTTGGGGAGCAGAATTATAAAGTAATAGGGAAACAAGGACTTGATCTTTCTGGATGATGTTGAATGGTATCAGTGCTAAAATACAGGGATGGGTAGTTACCTTGCTACTCTGAAATAAAGAACACAGTGTAACTCCTGAAATATTCAATAACATTTCACTCTTTGTTTGCCATTAGAAAATGTACTTTATCTCCACATAAAATAAAGAGATAAATTTTATATCTTAAAAGTATTAAATTTATTACTTAATTGTTGGTCAAAGAGGTCCTACAGAAGCCCTAACATTGCAGGATGTTGCTAAAGTGATATGGAATTCCCCTCTGTAGGCTGTGAATACCATCAGGCCTGTGGACTGAAGATGGATGTCCCAATGGTACAGAAGATCTTTGGGTAACTGTCCAGGCAGTGAGATGTCTCTGTCATTTCTAGAGTTTTGGAAGTTGCTTACAATGTACTTTCTATTTACTTAGGTAATATTATATCTTTCTGGAGTCTTTAATGGAGTTAAAGAATTTATAGTTATAGTTTTTCTTAGTTATGATAAAAGATAAAGTAGATATAAATAATGTAACTATAATTATTGCTTGATACCTGTTTAGTTATATGTAATTTTACTAAGTTAAAGTTAAAACCTTCCTTATTTATTTAAAGAGAAAAAGCAGAGGTTATGTGGATTCTCCTCTGTATGTTATGATTACTGTTGGTAAATAAAAAACTGCCTTGGCCTTTTGATAGGGCAGAACTTAGATAGGCAGGGGATAACTAAACTGAATGCTGGGAGAAAGAAGGCAGAGTCAGAGAGGAGCCATGTAGTTTCACTAAAGACATATACTGGAACTTTAGCTGGTAAGCCATTGCCACGTGGTGATAAACAGATTAGTAGAAATGAGTTATAATAGAATTTAGGATGTGAATTAGCTATAAATACACTTAAGCTATTAGCCAAACAATAATGCAAATGATAAGTGTATGATTTCTTTGTGATTATTTATGTGTGTAATATTTTATAATTTCTGGGTGATTATTTTGTTCTGGGTGGCCAGGATGAACAAGCAGTCTCCCTGCAACACCAAAGCTACCAATACTTCTCCATAAACAATTATAAAGGCCCTATTGCCCAATATACAACTTACTTATGTCACTGAACATAGAGAAATCAGTCAGGCGTCCAAATAGAAGCTTCACAGCTACTGCCTAACATTTATGGTTCTGGATGGGACTTTGCATGCTGCCTAATTCAAAAAATAATCATTAATATTACCTAGCTACAACTCTGTGACCTACAACAGAAACCTGCTTTCATGATATACTGGTGTAATCATGGCACTAATGTTATGAGAACAACCAACCACTTTTTAATATAAGGATACTACATGTGAAAGAACCCACACCTGACACTGTTAAAATGGCCAAAACTTGAGACTAGATAGACCATGGGCCTTAGGCAAAAACTTATTACTATTATTCTAATAAAGAATATAGCAATCAAGTGACTTCTAATAGTATATTTTTAGACTTATATATCAGAGCATCACTGAACCCTCACCAAAAAATCTCCTTCTTGCTGCAGATTAAAATTAACATAGATATCCACAACTAGACCATTGTGCAGGGTGAGAGATATTGGAGAACTCAGTCCAAAATAGGATGTTTATGGCAAAATCCCCAACCCAAGACTCGGGAATCTCTACAGAAGAGGAGGAAGAAAAGGTTTTAAGAGCTGTAAGTAGTGCATGACTCCAAGGAAACTATGTCTTCTAAACACAAAACTGATGCAAATATGAACTAATAGAGATGGTGGCAGCACACACAAGCTTGCACAGGTTCAAGCCAGACAAAAATCCCAGGACAGAGAAGGGGAGATGGACACAAAGTTCCATTCCTAACCAAGAAGCTGTTTGCAAATGGTACCTGCCGGTAAAGGGAAAATCAGTTTTCTCCAATGGATTATCACTGGGTATATCATCCATATACTAGGGCAGACATGATGCCCAAACATAATTTCCTAACCCAAATTGGATTCCATAGTTTTTTGTGTACTTTTTTTTTGTTGTTTTTTTCTTTTTGATTTGTTTTAGTTTTCCAAATTTTTGTTGTTCTTATTTGGATGTTGTGTTAGAGAGAGAAATGACAAAGATAGATACATACATACATACCTACATACATACATACGTGGATGGATGGGTGGATAGAGCATGAAGTTGGGCTAGTAGGGAACTTGGGAGGTATGGAGGAGCTGGGGAGGACTTAGGAGTCGTGAAGTGAAAATAGCATGAGAAAAATATATTGTATGAAAAGTTAAGTCATAAAAAAAGGAAAGGAAGGAAGGAGCGAAGGAATGCACTTAGTAGTAAGTTGCCAAAAGCATCGCATAAATATCTTTAAATTTATGTTACATGCTTCGTGTCACTCAGTGTCTATGATTTTTCATAGTCTCTTTCTGTTGAGTGATTTTTCTTTTTTAGAAATTTATTTCTCTTATTATTTGAGATTATAATATAATTGCATCTTGTCCCACTTTCCTTCCTTTCAAATCTTGTAGAATACCGAGCCTCTCTTTCAAATTCATGGTCTCTTTTAATTAATAATTGTTATATACATACATATGATATATAAGTCCATAGATAATAGGCAGGTAGATATAGATTCTTAATTACATAAGAACAGTCTATTTAGTCTGCATAATGTTACCTGCTTGTATGTACTCAGGGCTAGACATTTTGGTCTTGGACAACTAACTGGTCTGCTCTTTCTGAGAAAAGAATATTTCTCCCACTCTCGGCATTCCTTAGTTCCCTGTAGTTGTTTGTGTAGGGTTGAGACTTATTTACTTTATTCATGAGACTTATCTAAGGCCTTCCATTGTCTGTGTTAACATGTGTATTGTTATTGCTTTTTTTCAACTTATTTCTAAGTGTTCATCTTAGTGAGACTTTGTAGATTTCTGGATTCCTAGATGAGTCAGTCTCACAGCAAACTCCGTGTTCCTCAGACTCATACAATCTTTCCAACGTTTCTTTTTTAGTGATCCAGACCCTTATGAATGGGAGTTATGTTGTAGATACATGTGTTGGAATGGAGCTTTATAACTCTGTGTTTTGTTTGTTTGTGGTTTTTATGTAGGGGTCTCTGCCTATCTTAAGAGAAATTTCCCTGATGAGACACAATGAGAATTACTCTGGATATGAGCACAATTTTTACAAAGTAGTTAGTGATTATGCTGATTTAGGAAAGGCTGTAGGTTCTCCTGCAAGCTCCATGACTTCACTCACCCTAGATAGTTGACTAGGCCTCCATTATTTTTCGTACTGTATTCATTTTATCTCTTTTAATCCTTTAAAATTCTTTTATGAGATTCACAGAAAATTATAGGTTCCAAAACAAAAGTGACAGAATAAAATATAGCAAGTATCCAGATAGAATTGAATAGTTATGAAGTAATTTTCTCCATTAGTGGCACATAAATTTTACAATAGCACTCAGTGTCTCCAATAAGTTATAACTAATACCAAATGTACAAATGCAAGGAAGAGAATAGCATCTCCATGCCAATTAATTGTTTCAGGTTAATTTTCAGACCATGTTTATGACCTAAAATATTTGCAACTGTGATTATAATTTTAAATGATATGTCAAAATAGAATGAAAATGGAGGTAGGAGCTGATGGGGAAGAATCCAGAGGTGACCGAAAGATGATTTGCTGGAGTGACTTTCCCCATGTCCTGTGCCTAAGGCATCATTTGCCATCATAAAGGGAGAACTATATTGTTTGTTTGCTTCTGCATGCAAGATACTGATGTTAATGCTAGAAACACAGTATTGAATGGAGTACAAATAGTAATGGATTGTTTGATTAAAAAATTAAATCATTTTAAACATCAATGGAGTTTTTGGTTCCTTTTTGCAATATTTTAATTCTGTAATTTTTTTTTCAAAACTTGGGCTTCAGCTACTTCTTTAAACCTTCTATCTGCTACCAGATTCAAGCTTCCTTCCTCTGTTATAGTCTCTCTTTCTGTGATACTTAGCAATGTACTTAGCAAGATTTCTAGGTGGGTCTTCATTGTAAAATTATCCAACCCACCATGTAATTTAAGCTGAATCAAGATTGGGTTTTCCTGTTTCTTGTCACCATTTTGCCTTGAGAAACCTTGACACACATTCACAATGACTGTATACTGGCCTTAAAAGTTGCACTTAGGAAAATCAAATTGGACTAGCTAGCCATTCAGCTCACAGGTACATGATTTACACAGCCACATTATGAATGAACAATGCAATAAAAAGTCAAAGGCAGATTAATAGAAAAGTTCAATAAAATGATATCAAAATGAGGGAAAGAGGGTTTAAATGTGTAAACAGAAATTGAGACGGCATTCAGAGACTCCGATACCTATGCACTATGATGTGTCTAAATATTTTCCTGTATGTCTCTTTATAGCTCTTGAACATCGTGCTTGAAATCTCAATTAAAAATAGCTCTCATTAAACTAAAATTCTGCCTAAAACTAAAGTTAAATTTGTTAGATGAATGCAATCGGGACAGAGAAATTTGCCATCAAACTTGAGCTTAACCAAACTGTCCACTAATATATTCCTTGACAATTATTGTGAATTTCAATGTAGTATTGGCATACAGAGGAATTAAAAGTACTCAATTCCTTCTTAATACATAATTTTAAAAAATTTGCTTGATTTTAATAAATTTATTTTAAAAGATAAGAAAATTTTAAAAGTAAATATGGGACCAGCACTCTTACATATTATAAGTTGAATAAAATCAAAATAATATATGAAAAGCATATAAAAGACAGTAATGATAAATATGTGCTAAATTCTAAATCTATTTTAAATCAAGTAACATAAAAATAATGTCTGGAGAGCATATCTTTTAAAAAGAGGAAATGATTTCCTTTTCTAGAAACTGATTGCTTTGAAAAGTTCTCATGTTTCCACTCTTTTGCACTTTAAGATACAAAATCTATTTGGTTTCATGTGAAGGGCAATTTAGCACCCTCAATAGTCACTTGGTCTTCCTATCATAGAACATTTATATCTTTAAATGCAACCCTATTGCATTTTTATGTTTTTATTAATCATAGAATTATTCATATTTATAATTCTAAGTAATAATAAACTGGTGTGAATTTTAATCAAAAAATGAATAAATAAAATAGCTGCTGACTTAAGATAACACAATTGTGAGAAACAACATACTTATAGCTTTCCTCTTTTTATCTGATTTGCAGCAATGCAAATAAATGCTATTTTAGCCGGGCATTGAAGAAAAGCAAGGTATAGCTTAGATTTTAAATATCTTCCAATAGCACTCATCTCGGGATTGGTCTCTAGCTTCTGACACCACTGGGGTATTGCAGAACCTTTTGAAGGCAGAGTTCATGGAAAACAGACGATTATAGGAATAAGTATGACGGGGATATTGGGAATGCAGGCACTTGAAATAAGTAGATTTCTCTATACCATACAGTTCCATCATGATGATTGTGCCACCATAGCTCCATATGATCATAAGTGAATATAAAGTGAAACTCATAAACCTGAGTCAAAATAAATCTTTCCTCTTCAAAGCTGATTTATCTCAAGCATTTTTTTCACAGTGTCATAATAACTGAGTAGTATAGTCTGAATCTAAACCCTTACTGTTTACAGGGTGTCACTGTGCAGCCTTGATTTCATCTGACCTTCTCAGACCCAAATCTGGAGAAACAAGTGTGTCCCGCCATGCCTGAATAGCAATAACATCTTAAAGTTAATATTACAACTGGGGCATAACTGCCATGGTCGGTTGAATAATATACACTTTTTAGTTAAGCGTTCTTCATAATTTTTAAACTGAGAAAAAATACCCCCTTTTAAATTGCATGATCTTTTATCATTTTCCCATGGGCATGTTTGTGAGGAAGATTCCCAGTTGTCTCCATTGGGGTGACAAAATCCACCCTAAATGGTAGTATTCCATGTGCTCTGGGCCCAGATTAAATAAAACAAAGAGAGAAAGCTGAACACTGACGTTCATAGCTTTCTGCTTCCTACTGGCAGGTACAATCAGCTACCTTAAATTCCTCCTGTCATGGCTTCTCCATCCTGATGTGTAATACATTCCAACTATGAGTCAAAAGTGAACCTTCCCTTTCTTAAGTTGTTTTCGTTAGGCATTTTCTTGCAACGAGGAGGATATAGCCAAGAACAATGGCCTGTTTTGAACTACTATCTGAGGGTCTCTTCTACTTCCAGAGAGTTATATACCTAAAAATTCTGACTACTTTCAAAACTCATTCAATTACCCATTATCACCCAGAAAAATCTCTCATGGCTTCAGTTTATAGTTAACTGATTAGCAAAATTAATGACTCCTGAATTCTTTCATCTTCACCTCCCCGAAGAAAGTATCTTATGACTCTTACCACATTCCAGAGAAGAGACCAGTTAGAGAAGAAGCCAAACGTGCATTTACCAGAAGGCTAAAGTGGACACTATTGACATTCCTCTGAATTCATTTCTGGAGTCTTCTAACTGCAGTGGTGACATTGGAGACTGAAATTCAAAGTGTTTCCCTATGCAAGTAAGTTAAACCACAGAAATCGGTAACTATTATATGCATCATCTAAGATTCATCTCCTTCATGTCTCCACAGAATTCTACCCCTCACCTTTCTGAAGGAGGTGTTGGTGCTTTCTTGATGCTTTCTGGTATAGATCCTGAACACTCTGACATATGGAGTTATGCTGTGTTCTGAATATATTAGCAAACAATTTTAGGAATCTAAACAGTTTGTGCAATTGATTTCTACCATTTTTTTCTTCCAGGCTATGAAGACAAATTTGAGAGACACAAAACAACCATGAAATAATGAAGATCGCTGTGAAAGCAAAAGGTTATAAATAAGAATTCAGCAGTATGTCAATCATTATGTCAGAGAAAACATCTTCTGGGGGAAAAGTCAGACTGATTTTCACATTACCACTCTGATGGTGCATACTCATATTCAGTCATAAATAATCTTTTCTGCTTCTCCTGTTGTCTATGCTCTCAAACCAAAGAAACATAAATTAGTAAAATGAAGTAGTAAAAATGTGGGATTAAATATTTTCAATTTTGCAAAACCCAAAATAACACCTGTAGTCAGTTGACAAGCTCAGTGACAAACAAGTTTGGAGCCACCTTTGTGGTAATGCATATCACCATCAGTACTTATTGTGAGAAGTAGATGGGGGGTGTTCCAACCAGAGAAGGCATTTGTGTGACTAATTCTTGACTATTGAAAATAGCAGCAATAAATACAAAATGTTTCCATTTAATAAGAAACTGTCTTCATGTACAAAATATTTTCTCAATAAAATTTACTGTTCTTTATTTTTTAAATAGATTATTTTCTCATACAATATATCCTAATTACAGTTTTCCCTCCCGCTACTCCTCCCAATTCCTCCTCAATTTGTCTCCCTTCCAGAACCACTCCCTTTCTGTTTATCATTAGAAAATATTGGACTTCTAAGACATAGCAACCAAGTTATGACAGAATGAAATATGATAAGATGAATCAAAAACTTTCATATGGAAGTTGGACACAGCAACCCTACAGAAGGAAAAGAGTCTCAAGAGCAGGCACAAGAGTCAGAGACCCACTTATTCTCATAGCCATAACTTCCATAAAAAATACTGTGTTAATAGTTATAATATATATGTAGAGCACCTGTGTAGACCGATGTAGAACCTGTGCTTGCTGCTTCAGTCTCTGTGAACTCATATGTGCCTAGCTTAGTTGATTCAGAGGGCCTTGTTCTCCTGGTGTCCTCCATCCCCTCAAACTCTTAGAATCTTTCTGCCTACTCCTCTACAGGATTCTTTGAGCTGTAAGGGAAGCGATTTAATGCTGAGTGCCAATGTAGACTTTCTGGCAGTGCGTCTCTTTCAACTCAATGTATGGCTGTGGGTCTCTGTACCTCCTGCTGGAGAAACCTGTTTGATGATAACTAGATAAGGCATTCATCTATGATTTTGGCAGAATATCATTAGGAATTATTTTACTGATTTTTTTATACCCTTAGTGTTTAATTTCACCCTACATCTGAGGTCTATCTGGTCTCTGGTTCTTGGTTACCCAAGCAGTGTGGAGTACTATTCATGTAGTGGGCCTTACATCACATCAGACATTCGTTGACTACTCCACACATTCTATACCACAATTGCCCTAACATATTTTGCAGGCACAACAGATTATAGATCCAAAGTTTTGTGGAGGGGTTGGTGTGCACATTTCTCGTTCTGTGGTCTACAGAGTACCTTCCAACACCAAAGACACTAATATGCATGCAGCAACACTAATTCTCCATGTATTCAGTTGTGTGGATGTTTTCCTTGGCAATGTGGTCCTGCCTTTTGTCAGTTTGTGGAGAGTCACCCTTTATCTTGCAACAGCCTGGGCTATTCAGGGGATTTCCATGGAAATACCTTGGCCAGAAAATTAACTGAATGCAACTCAGTCTCTCTACTGGAAGCTTTGCCTGGCTACTAGAGGTGGCCTGTTGAGACTATGTATCTTTTATTACTAAGAACTCATTAGGTTCACTTTCATAGATTCCAGGAAGTTTAAACCACACCAGATTTCCACACCTTCCCTCAAATGCTCCACAATTCTAGCTGCTCTTTCCCACACTCTCTCCTTCCACCTCATGCCCCCCATCCTTTCCATTCTCATCTCCATCCAACCCCCAGGCCTAAGGATACCCTTGCATCCTCCCTAGACACCTCCTTCTATTTAACCTCTCTGTGTCTAAAGATTGTAGCTTGGCTATCATTTATTTAATGGCCAACATCTACTTATATGAATTCATAGCCAATTTGTCATTCTGGACCTAAGTTACCTCACTCAAGATGATTTTTTTTGTTCCATACATTTGCCTGAAAATTTTGTGGTGACATAGGTTTTTGACAGTTGAGTAGCACTCCATTGTGTAAATGTACCATGTTTTCTTTATCTATTCTTCTGTTGAGGGATGTCTATGTTGATACAGTTTCTGGCTATTATGAATAAAGCTGCAGTAAATGAGGCTGATCAAATGTCCTTGTGGCAAGAGGGAGCATCCTTTGGGTATATGCCCAAAAATGCTATAACTGGCTTGCTGTGGGACAATGATCTGTACCCTGTCACTAGTATTTTAAATAAATGCTGATTGGATAATAGACAGGCAGGAAGTATAGGTGGGGTGACCAGGCAGAAAGTAGAGGTGGGGCAACAAGAATTCTGGAAAGAAAGAAGTTTCAGTCTACAGTCATCACCCAGAAAGAGAGGAAGCCAGACACAGAGCAAGATGTGACTGCCTCGCTGTAAAATGTACCAAAACAAACCACATTGCTAACACAGACAAGAATTATGGGCTAATAAGTTATAAGAGTTAATAAGAAGCCTGAGTTACTAGGCCAAGCAGTTTATAATTAATGTAGACCTTTATGTGTTTCTTTGGGATGGAATGACTGCAGGACCAGGTGGACAGAAACCTCTGTCAACAACCTCAGTCATCAATGAGTCTTGAGAAATATCAATTCCTAATTTTCTGAGAAAACTGCCATACTTATTTCCATAATGACTGTACATGTTTGTACCTATGCCAGCAACAGAGACATGTTCTTCTTGGTCTAAATCCTCGCCAGCAAGAGCTGTTGCCTGTTTTGTTGAGTTTAGCTGTTTTGACAGGTACAAGATGGAATCTCAAAGTAGTTTTGATTTGATTTTCCTAGACAGCTAAAGATATTAAACATACCTATAAGCATTTCTGAAATATCTCTGATTTCTCTATTCAGATTTTTCTGTTTATGTTTGTACCACACTTTAAATTCATTATTTAGGCTTTTAATATCTAGTTTCTTGAGTTCTTTATATACTTTGGATACCAATCCTCTAGAAGATGCAGAATTGGAAAAAAAAAACTTTTTCCATTCTGTAGGTCGTCAGTTTGTCCAGTAAATGGTATCTTTTGCATTACAGAAGTTTCTCAGCTTTATGAGGTTCCATTTATCGATTGTTGTTCTTAGTGCCTGTGCTAAACATATTCTGTTCAGAAAATTATCTCTTTTGCTAATTTGTTCAAGGTTATTCCCATTTTCTTTTATATCATGTTCAGTGTATCTGGTTTTATGTTGAGGTTTTTGATATACTTGAACTTGAGTTTTGTGCAGGTGAAAAACATGGATTTATTTGCATTCTTCTATATGTCAACAATCAGTTAGACCAGTATTATTTATTGAAGATGCTGTCTTTTTCCAGTGTGTATTTCTGGTTGGTTTCTATATAAAAAAAAAAAACCAAGTATCCATATGTATTTGGATTTATGTCTGAGTCTTTAATTGATTCCTTTGATCAATATGTAGAGTTTTATGCCAATACCATACTGTTTTTTCATTACTATAGCTCTGTAGCTCAACTGGAAATCAAGAATAGTGATTCCTCCAGCAGTTCTTTTATTTCTTAAGATTGTTTTAGCTATCCTGGCTTCATCCCAGAGAAGCAGGGATGATTTGATATATGAAAATCAGTAAATATAATCCACCATATAAACAAATTTAAAGAAAATAATGTGACCATATCAATATATACAGCAAAGACCTTTGACAAAATCCAACACCCCTTCATGATGAAAGTTCTGGAGAGATAGGATACAAGGGATATACTTAAACATAATAAAGGCAAGTGACAGAAAGCCTATAGCCAACAACAAATTAAATAGAAAGTCAAAGAAATTCCACTAAAATTAAAAACAAGACACAAGATAAAATTGTCCATGATCTCCATAGATTTTCAATATAATACCTGAAATTTTAGCCAGAGCAATAAGACAACTGAAGGATATCAAGAGGATACAAATTGGAAAGGAAGAAGTCAAAGTATCATTATTTGTAAATTATTTAATAGTAAACATAATCAACCTTAAAAGTTCCGCAAGCGAATTCCTACAGCTGACAAATACTTTCAGCAAAGAGACTGGATACAAGATTAACTAAAAAAATAATCAGTAGGTTAAATAAATTAGAATATTCCACTTACCTGTGGGAAATATTATTCCATGGGATGGATCTAGGGCTGAACAAAAAAGAAAACTAGCAAGCATGGTTTGTCTCCTTCCTGGCTGTCCCCTTCCTGCCTGAGGATATAGTTTGATCAGTTCCTTCCACATTTCCGCCTATTGCCACGACTTACATACAGGGATAGACTGTACCCTCCATCTGTAAGCCACAATGGGGCTCGCTCCTTCCTTCCTTCCTTCCTTCTTTCCTTCCTTCCTTCCTTCCTTCCTTCCTTCCTTCCTTCCTTCCTTCCTTCATTAAACTGTGTTTATCAGGCATTTAACATAGGAAATGGAAAATGAAAGAGTACAAACAGTAGAAAGGTATTTCTCCAAAATAAGTATTTGCAATTGTCTAAATATGTGTGTTAACTGAGGAGTAAAATAATACATATATACCCCATCCATTAAGCTATTCATCTAATACTATTTACTGCCTAATGTTAGGGACTAAGTATAGTAGAATATGGACAATTAAACATATCTGAAATGTAGATTTGTATTAATCATATTTTAAAAATATATTTCATCTTTATTAAAGCCCTTTAAGTGTATGTCTTGATAAAGGGTGAATATTTTTTTAAAAATTTAGGTTAATGTAAAATATGATCTGTGTGGCAGGGTTCATTAATTTCTTTGATAATAGTAGAGTAAATGTCTAGGAACTTCCAAATATTTGTTTAAAACTCAAGAACTCACAGGTTCATATAAAAGATCATAAACAGAGTATCATACAGAAACAGCTTTTGAATATATACATTTATGCATTGAAAACTTCATATGTGTGTCTGCATGTGTTTATGTGTGATGTGTGTAGACAGTTTTTCTGTCCCACAGTTGCTCTCAAATAATCACTCAAATGTTTAATATTAATTAGAAATATTTGGGCAATAGTTCAGGCTTATTAGTAACTAGCTTTTACAATTTTAAGTTTACCAATATTTCTTATTTACTCTCTGCTACATGGTGGTATCTTTGTTAGCATGGCACATTCACCTCCTGTTCCCACTGCATCTGACTACTGATTCCTCCAACTTCAGCCTTACTCATTCCATCATTCTCAGCTGGGTTCTTGCCTAACTTTATCCTGTTCATCTATTGACAGTCAGCTTGTTTATTAAACCAATCATAGCAATATATGTTCACACAGTGTACAGAAGGTTTACTCCACAGCATATGTAAGTGCATGTGTGTTTGAATATATATGTGTATGTGTTCTAGTTTTCAAATAACTTTTGTGCTGAACTAAGCCACTTTTTATTTTATCCTGTAAAAAATTTCAAGATATAGATAGAAGGAAATATTTCAGCTGGAATAATAACTTTTATCAATTGAATGCTCTAAGGCATTAGTTTTTAACTTGGGTAGTAACAAATATTTTATTTGTGGAAAAATAACTGCTTTCATACATTCTACAAAACAATATTTTCTAATTCAGAACCCAAACTTGTCTTTTAGCATTTTTTCCTCCATATGCAAATGAAATCATGGGTAGCCCAAGACTTTGGCCATCTCATGGTGCATGGTTTTGCATTTTAATTTGCTTTAGTTAGCACTTATTTATTTACTTACAAGATACCATATTTTTTAAGTAATTTACCAACCTAGAATCCACACAAAAGTTTAAGATGGCATCCACACGAGTGTCAGAACTGGAGGAATGACTTTGCTATTATTATTTCTCTAATAAACTCCCCTTACCAAATACTTTCATGTTTTAAATCATAATCGTCTTATGTATGTATTGGATGTGGAAACTCTTATGTACTTTATTTTCTCTGTGTGGTAATAAATAGATGTTTTACTTTTTGAGGTTATAATATAATTACAATATTCTCACTCCCCTTTCCTCCATTCATGCATATGTGTAAATATAAATACATGCCTAACTACAAATTGCTCACTATGTGTAATGTTACTTGTCTCTATGGTTTCAGGGATGGTCATTTGGTATTGGATAGCCAATTGGTGTGTGTTGTTCCTTGACAAAGACAGTTATTCCCACTCTGCATACTCTATACTTGCCTCTAATTTTTTGCATGTGGTTGAGCTTCCCCCATCCAGTTTTTCAGGTTTGTTAATGTCATTCTTTTCAGCTCATACTTAGGCAGTCATAGTGATGAGACTCTGTGGGAGTAGCTTTTGATATTACAAGTATTCATATTCCCATAGCATACTCCTTGATCCTCTGGCTCTTACAGTTTGGTCCCTCTCCTACAATGTTCCCCAAGCCTTATGTGTGGGAGTCTTGTCGATGTGTCTACTGGAAATGGGTTCCATGATCCTACATTTTGATTGGTTATGGTTTTCTATAGTTTTGCAAATAGAAGTTCTCTTCATGAGATGTGAAGACCATACTTATCAGTGTGTATAAAGACAAACATTTAAGTTGCTGCTAGGGATTATGCTGGGTTAGTAAAGCCATGGTTGTAGGTTTACTCTCAATGTCCATGACTTCACTTGCTCTTGACTATATTGAAATACAATTTCCCTGATCTCTACTTGTTGGAATAGGACTTTCCATTTTGGCCCCCTTTATAAAGGCTATTGTCTAAATCATAAGTGCTCTTTTACAATCAACTATCCAAAGTCATACCAAGGGATGTTGAGTTCTAAGTGAATTTTCCAAGGATGCCCAAGAATCAAGACAACGTTCTCCCAATAGTGCCAAAAATTCATATCACTCTCACATGCAAATTCCATCCACCATATCTCAACTGACTTATTAGAATGAGGCTCAAATATTCATAGTAGCACTTAAATATCACCTAATTCCAATATGAATCAATTCCAAGTTACAATTCATTCTGGGGCAAATTGTTCTCAATTTTGAAACAATGATCAACATATCATGCATTTCCACATGTAAGTGTATGATTGGCGCAGGGAATAAAATCCATTCCCCAAAGGGAAAATTGGAAATGTAAAGAAGAAATAGATCCCTAGTTGATCTGTTTCCTAACATGAAAACAGCATCAGTCATCAGGGTTAATGATTAATAATACCTGGGTTCATGCTGAACCTCCTGGCACCCTTGGAAAGAAGTTCCACCCTTTGTGCCCATGGGCTGGGTGCCTCTACAACTTTATTAAGTAAATGTTGGACTCTCAAGCTTCCGGCAGCTCCTTCACCCACAATTTGTCTGGGTGCTTTTTACAATGAGGACCTCGTGGATTGCAGGTGTGAATCTGTGAATTTGCCTGCATTGGGAACAGATGGTTCTACAAGGCTTCATCCCAAGTGGCTACCACATCTCCATTCATGAATCCAATGGGCTCTGATCTGGAGGGTCTGTGTGGTAATCTTGCCCTTGGTTCTCCATCTCCTTGTTCTTGTACTTAAAGTTTATAATGCTGTCCTTGTTTTAGACACTACACATTGGTTTTTCTTGAAAACGGTTGAATTATTTCTTCTCAGATAGTCACTTGGCCATATCCTTAGTATGCACTCCATTGGTGAAACTATTTCTTTAGATATCTGTTCCAAGACTTACTTAGAAGTATAATTTGTAATAACAATAAATTCAGAATTTTTCTAATATGTAAGTTCTGCTTCTCTTGTGGATAATGATTCCATTTAAAAAATCACTTTGCAGGGGGAGGGAAATGGGAGGCGGGGAGGAGGCAGAAAATTTTTTTTTTCAATAAAAAATAAATAAATAAATAAATAAAATCACTTTGCTTTTTAAATATTTTCTATTAAATATATAAAAAGAACAAGGCTACTTTTGAAGAACTTCACATTAAAATTACCTCAGTAAAATACTCAATTTAACCACTCGAAGTTTTACCTAATATTAGGTTAAATACAGAATCCTTCTAGTTTTATTCCACAGTTCAGAACACATGAATTCCTCTTGCCCAATCACAAGTTCCTCTGGGGAAATAAGAATACTTCCCTTCCTATTTCTATCCCCTTGATCTCTTTCAGTTGTCTTTTTTCCTCTAGGTAAGAATTCAAGTACTATACTGAATAAGTATGGAGAAAGTGGACAATCTTATCTGTTCCTGATTTTAGTGAAAATGCTTTGAGTTTCTCTTCATCTAGGTTGATGGTGGCTGTGAGCTTTCTGTAAACTGCCTGTATTATCTGAAGCTATGTTTATTGGATACTTAGTCTCTCCAGTACTTTTATTATGAAGGAGTGTTTGATTTTTTTTTCAAAGGCCTTGTATGCATCTAATGAGATGATCATGTGGATTTGGACTTCAGTCTGTTTGTAACTTGAACTGTAGCTATGGATTTACATTTGTTGAGTCATCCCTGCATCACTGGGAAAAAGTCTATTTGATAGTAGTGGATGATCTTTTTTCCTCCAGTGCTCTTGAATTTGGTTTTCAAGTATTTCATCAAGAATTTTTTTTTCATCTATGTTCATATAGGAAAGGTCTATAATTCTTTTTTTGTTGTTGTTGGTTCTTTATGTGGATTAGGTGTCAATGTAATTATGGCCTCATAAGAAGAATCACACAATAATATTCCACCTGTTTCTATTTTCAGAATAATTTGAAGAATATTGATGTTAATTTGAAAGATTGGTAGAATTCTGCATTGAATTCACCTGACCCTAAGCTTTTGTGTGTGTGTGTATGGGGGGGAGCTTTTAATTACTGCTTTTGTTTCACTGGACATTATTGGTTTGTTTAAATTGCTTAACTGATCTATATTTAATTTTGGTAGGTAGTGTATATAAGGAAATTTATCCCTTTATTTTAAATTTCCAGTTTAGAGGACTACAGTTTTTTATTTACTTGCTTGTTTTGCTTTGTTTTGTTTTGATTTTAAAGTATGTTTTTACGATTCTCTGGATTTCCTCAGCGCCTATTGCTGTTCTCCCTGTTCACCTCTAATTTTATTAATTAGGATCTTTGGAACTTCTCTCTCCACCATTTAGTTAATCTGGCTAAGGCTTATCAATCTTACTGATTTTCCCAAAACAAAAACCAAAACAGGGCAAACATGTAAGGCTTGATCGTGAGTGAGTGTGAGCGTCGTGTGAGAACTTTTCAAGTGCATTCAATAAACTGTTCATTTCCATCAACCAGTGCTCACGGTACCGGAAAGCATTCTGTATGCCACCAGAGGAGACAGCTAAACACCAATCCAGCTACAAGACCTTTGGTCAACACTGGTGACCGGCATACATGATAATGTTGGTGCAATAATGGCAAAAAGTTGTGGAAGTACCCAATAACTACATGGTTAAATTTAAAACCCACACCATGAGAAGAAAGCCATGCCTGACACTGTTTGGTTGTCCAAGAACCTGAGACTAGATAAGTCATGGATCTTGGAGAAAACCAAATATTGCTGCTCTGATTGAGGAATATAGGGATAAATTACTCCTAGGGACGTCCATCTCTCCTAATATATTAGTGTCTCTCTCAACCATCATCAGAAAAGACTCCTCCTGTTCTAGATGGGGATATATACAGAGACCCACATCTGGACAAAATACGGATAATGAAAGACTCTGGAACACTCAGTCCTAAATATGCTGTTTCAATTGAATCTCTTTCCTTTGACTCAGAGAACTGTATGGAAGAGATAGCAAAAAGATTGTGGGGTATAATGGGGGTCGAAGACACTAAAAACAAAACAAAACAAACTTTCTAGACCCAACAGGATGGATGTACATATGAACTTAAATGAAATATGCAATCATGCACAGGACCTGAAGAGGACTAAGCCAGATGGAGTTATAGTGCTGTGTGTGGAAATAGACATACATCCCATCCCTAACCCAGAAGCTTCCCCCAGTAGAGAACCACTAGCAAAGGAAAAATCAGTTTCTCTAATGGAGTCTTACTGGCTAAAAATAGCAGGCCCCATGCCCAGCTAACATAAAATGAACTCAGAGGTATTTTTGGAAGGATTTTGTCTAATAATGCCTTGTCCACGCATTTTTTTCATGCATGTTTTCTGCTTATATTTTATGGTTTCTTATTTTATGTCTTTATGGGATTTCTGTGGGTGGGCATGAATGTGTGCATCTCTGAGTCTACATGTTTCTTGTGAATTTGAAGTGGAGTGTCTTTTCTTTCTGCTCATCTGTTTTTATCCTATTCATTTTTTCAATTTTATGTCACTTTATTTTTTTCTTATCTTTTTTCTTTTCTTACATGCTTATTTGTTTTCTAATGAGAAAGAGAGAGAGAAGGAGGGGTGTGGATATGGGTAAGTGGGGAGACAGACAGATGTGGGAGGGATTGGGAGAGAAAAAATGGGAAACAGAATATATTATATAAAAAATTTTACTTTTAGTTGAAAAAAAGAAGAACAAAACTCTGTTCTTTATTTTGCCAAAGACTCACAGCACAGCTCAGTTAGCAGTCACTCCTGTGTGTGCAACAGTGTGAAGTGTTCTCTAAAATGTCTCATTTATGAGTCCTCACCGAAAAGTTTCTAAAGGACACTCATGACTTCCCTTAGGACAAGGGGATGGTTCATACTTTGCCCCTCAAGACTCTTCCAGTTTCTAATAACCCAGATACAAAGGTACTTCTATACTTTAGATACTAGCTACAACATTATTCCCACATCTCCTTTTTATATTTATAACTGAATGCATATGTATTCTCATAAAAAATATTTTATGCTGAAAGACATAAATAAATAAAATCAAAGTATTTACAACAGTTGCGAATGAAGGGAAAGGAAGAAATAGGTTGTTGGTGTTGGAACTTTGATGCGTGTCTGTGTCCTTATTGGTCAACAGCAATTTCTCACACTGTCTTAACATAGTAAAGCAAGTGGCGTGCCTTTTCGGACTCCCTAGGAAAAGACATTACTCCAGCCATATGAAAGTCATTGCATTCGTCAAAGGCTCCACATGCTGGTACCATTGATTGGGATGTCAGGATTTCAGGATATGGACTTGGGTGTTATATTCATACAACAGGAGGGCATAGTAAAAATAAATCATATTAAAACTTCTTTAAAACAAGGTTTTGCAGTGACAACATATTAAATGCAATGTGTTGAGCAAAGCAAGAAAATATCAAATTTAGTGTTTAAAGAGAGCAAAGCTGTCACTTGAAAAGCATTAGTGTAACACGGGTGGTTCATAAATGATCTAAATAATCTGAAATCCGGACACCCAAGCACACCACATCATTCTAGCTTCACCAAAATGTGAGCAAGGGTGCACAAGAAGTACACAGAAGCAATCACCAGGGAGAGGCATAGGTATGGGCAAAGATCATTCTAAGGATGGGGAATGGCATTATTGATCAGTAAGCATAAGTGAGGTTGAGAAAGCAAAGGAATAATAAGAACAGCTTTTTATTATGTGTGTGTGTGCATGTAGTGTAGGTGTCCATGGTTGCCAGAAGAGGGTGTTGGGGTCCCTAAGAGCTGGAATTTCAGGCAGTTGTGAGCCATGTGATGTGAGTGCTGGAAAACCACTGGGAACAAAATTCAGGTCTTTTACAAGTGCAGTACATTCATACTATTAACTGCTGAGCCATACCTCAAGCTCCCAAGAACAAGGAGATTTCAAAGGAAAATATCTGTCCTAATTGGGGCTAGCTGAAGTTGAAACACCAGTATGACCAGGTTGAGGTCATAGCAAGCCATTTTACAGATGCTTCTGAATGGAAGAAAGATATGTCCACAAGACATGGACATACGGTAGTTTTCATTATTCAAACTGTGGCTCATTATCAGAGCAAATGAGATTTTTGAAGGACAGGAAATAATAAAGGATCATGATAAATCTGAGGAAAAACCAACATTTCTGCGATGTTCAGAGAATGAATAAGTAAGTGTATTTTGAGCTTGGAAGAAACCCAAGAACAATAGATAGTTCAAGAGAGCAAAAAGGAAGACACAGTTTAAAATTGGTGGCCAAATCCAAAATAGTATGCCAGAAAATAAACGCCAAAAATCATCAATCCATGCAATAATGGATGAACACCAAATAACATTTTAGTGCCTTATTAATGGAGTTATTTTGACACATGTGGCTGGTAGGGGAATATAACAAAATGAATAGCAAAGAAATAAAACTGCAGGGTCAGAGCACTAGAGGGAGATGACATACCCAGGGGATGTTGGGGGAGTTTAATTATAACGGATGCCACCACAGAAAACACATCTGAAGGAGGGAAGCCAGAGGGTGGGAGGAAACCGCATTTGTAGCCACCTTTCATCCATCAAAGCTGCTGCACTTCCTCCTTCATGACTGTTCCGAATCTGTTGCTTTAAATAGCCGCAATTTCTTATATACCAGTCTGAAGTCGGAGTCAATGTCGAAAGTGAATATAAATATATGATCTTACATATCCTGCTTGGGTGTCATAACAACAAGCTTTGAAGAGAGTCCAACCTGAAGCCATCAGTTATATAAAAATAACATCCAACATCGAAGCAATTGGTTTTTGAGCTTTGGCTACTCGGAACTAAACACATGTTAAATGTCACAGGCAAGATTTTCCTTTCCACTGAGATAGGATGGCCATACAATCTATGAATGGTACAAAAATTAGAGGTACATACCTTACTATTCCACAAAGTCTAAGGAGTGGGATTTTTATGAGAAAACAAATCTAGGACTTTCAGCTGTGAGACAAATTTTGGTTGGCTAGCAGTGAGTGAGTAACATCTGTATTTATGCCAGCTCTGAACATTGACTTACAAAACCACTTTGAGAAACACCGGATTTTATGTTTTCTTTAAACTTTGACTTTTAAGAGACAGGGTCTCACTATGTAACCTTGGCTGTCAATCAAACTCATAGAGATCTGATATGGGATTCTCCTCTTTATACTGTGAATACCATTGGTTAATACAGAAATTGTCTTAGGCCTTTTCAGGGCAAAATATGGGAGGCAGGGAAAACTAAATTGAATGCTGGGAGAAAGAAGGCAAAGTCAGGAAGAAGCCATGTAGCCCTGCCAAAATCTTGCCAGTAAGCCACAGACACATGGCCATACAGAAATTAATGGAGATGGGTTAATTTAGGATGTAAAAGTGAGCTAGTAAAAGCAAATAGACCAAGCAGTGATTTAATTAATACAGTTTCTGTGGGATTATTTCAGGTCTAAGTGGGTGGGACCGTACACGTAGCCTTCCTACTACAGAGATCTACCTGCCTCTGTCTCCATAATGCTGGGAATGAAGGTTTATATCACCATGCCTAGAGTGTTATGCTTTGAAAGTATTAACAATATCAATAAAGATAATAAATATAGTCTAGTACCTTGATGTAATAGATACCATGGTTTATATTAGTGATCTAATGGTTTATGTAATGATTAATGCATCAATGTTTTAGACGGATGATGATTGTTTTACATTCTAATATTTACAGGGACATGCAGGATAATAAATAAAATATCTTGCCAGCAAGCATATAAGTAAGGGCACAACAGTACTGTGTTAAACTCCTTTACTTGTTTTAAATGCTCTTCACTCAGGAAGACCACAATTGCTAATTGATCTTGTAAACTGTGCTAGCTATGTTCACCATTTGTACTTCAAGGTATTTTCATCAGATACATTCTTGAAATCAGTGCCTAATTTAATATACTGGAGAAAACTAACTAAACTAATTATAGTAAAATTTCAGTTGGACTGAAACTCATTGAAAGTGATGACTGCAAACTGTGTAACATGAGTGTGTCAGGATAATAGCTCATAGCTATGCCAGATTGTTTGAGACACGCATGTATTTTATATTCAGCAGACAGGGCACAGAACCATACACACGCAATTATTAATACATCCCGACCATAATTTTCATTCTTGATAAAATTTCATCTTTTTGTGACTACAGTCTAGCAATTTTACAGATACTTTTTCTTTCTTCTTTTCTTTGATTCACCTATTTATCTATTATGAATGTTATATTGGCCACTGCTGTTTAATAGTAATGTGTGGTACGTTTAGCATCCTTCCAACCTGTCTGGATTCTTAAACTTGGTTTATTGTATCTCTTGCAATTTTAAATAAGTTGGCTGACAGTTGTCACTGATTAGGAGGCTCTGTTTTGCTGTCTGATAACATATAGAAGGCTTTCATCATAATTAAAGATTGTGGGAAAAGCAGAGGTGGCTATTTTATAATGAATAATAAGAAGGTGACTCAATGACAGTCTTACCTGCCATGCATATATATGCAGTCTTCATCAACACAAGAAATAAGGAATAAAGTATTTAAGTAATATAGCAATAGATATAAATTTGTACTAAATCTTCACTTTATAGGAACTCCAGGTAAGACCCAAAGTTAAACAGGATAAGAATGGGTATCTAGCAGGATGTGGTGGATCAGGCCTTTAGTCTCAGCATTTGGGAGTCAGAGGCAGGAGGATCTCAGTGAGTTCAAGTCCAACCTGGACTACAAAGTGAGTTCCAGGACAGCCAGATTTGCTACACAGATAAAACCCCAGAGTTGCTATATAGAGAAAACCTGTCTTGAAAAACCAAAACAAACAAACAAACAAACAAATAAAAAGGCTGGAATGGCTGTCTACAGTTTAAATATATTAAAACATTCATTGTTTTATTCTGTTTATTCTTTCCCACACATGGCAACTAATATAACCCACTAATTCCAAAATAAATAAATGAACTATTTTATAACATATTTTCAAATTCTCTACAGTCTGAATTACACAGGCTGAACATGTTATATTAAGAAATAAGCATGTATATAAATATATGCCCTCAATAGCAATTAATGAAAAATGAGGCAACAGATTTGAAGGAGAGTGATGAGGGGCATATGAGAAGCTTTTAAGGGAGGAAAGGGATTGGAGAAATGTGATTATGTTATATCCTCAAAAATTAACAAGCCTTAATATTTTTATAAATTCCCAAAATTTGTACATTCTGACTCATTGGAAAGGTCACCGTGCTATCTTTCACTATTTGCCCTGAGAGTAAATTAGATCCAAAGAAGCAGAAGGCTGAAGGTGGGAGCCAACCATGCTTCAGCCTTTTCTACAAAGTCTTTGCTCACCGTCTTCTCCCACACTAAACTGAATCCCTTTCCCTCTGGATTTATTGTCACCTTCTCCCCAGCTCTCACAAATATAGACTTGGTGTTCCAAATCTGGCCAAGGTCCCTTGAAGTCGTGGCTGGTCTTGACCTTCTGCCATTCTTTGTTAACCTTACCTTTCGTGTCTACATAACGTCACCATAATAACACCACTGAAGGCTATTTTCAGCTACTTTCTAGAAATGTGGCCTCTAAACATCATTAAAATTAGATTTCTCTTTTTTGTACAGAATGTTTAAGGATTTCCTGTGCTAATAATGATCCATGGAACACTTACTCGTGTATGTGATAAGTGTGAAAAGAATCTGTGCAAAAGCAAGTATCCAGAATGGCATCATGACCCCTGGGAAATGTGTGCAAACTTGGCTCAGAGTCTCAGTTTTGAATTCTCTAGAAGTCCAGAGAGTGCTGTGGTGTTTCATGATTGGTAGTACTCCTTTCATGATCTTTTCTGAAATGGGTCCCTTTCTAAACACGTTTATCCTACAATAGCCAGTATTGGTCACATCCAGGGCTTCTTTAGGGAGTTTCTAGATGGCCCCATTGCTGATACTGTGCTGCTAGTCTTTCAGCAGATGAATATCTGGAGAGAGTAGCCCTTCCTTTCTTTAATTTCTTGAATTTCTATAGTGTAAATACCCACCTGTGGTTATCTTCAACATATCAATGTGATACCACTAATTCAGATTAGAGACTGGGACATTACGTGTTACCTGTGCATGTTTGCTTTTCAAAACAGACTTTAGAGCACAGATGCCCATGATCAAAAAGATTTCTCACTGCCTTTCACCAAGGTACATCCAAGCCATCTTTCTTGTGTAAATAGATGGGGTATTTTTTTTCTATTTTTGATGAGTACAGAACCTCTCAGCTTTTGCCCACTCTGGTGATTTTGAAAAGTTTGAAAAGGGTTGGGCCTCCCTCTCTCCTTCCCTCAAGCCTTCCCTTCCTCCTTCCCTCCCTCCCTTATCCCCAGAAATAGGTAATGTTGATATCCCATCCACTAGAAGCACAGGTAACCTTCCACATCACTCTCTTGGTAGAAAGGAGAAGATAAACCACATTCTGTAACTTAAAAACTTTCACACTAGGAGACACACATCTGCCTTAGCATATCTTAGGACACTCTTCAAGGGTCATCCACTGGCAGAGATTCTACTTCTGTGATACGGTCACACTATACAGGCAGGTAGTAGTGACGCAAGCAATCCCCAGCTGAAATCCAGGTAATAGACAATGTGAACATTCTGTGCTGTTAGTTTTCAGAATAAATACAGAGGGAAATGCCAAGCTCTGCCCTTTCCAACTCTATGACCCCAAAGTCATTAGAAAAAGGAAGTGTTTCGTGAGCTAACAAGTTTAGTACAGTATTCTCATTTGATCAAAGTCATTATAATTACAGTGATTGAAAGTAGACATTTCTCTTCACGAATAACTGTACTTTATCAACGATGAAAATTTAGATAAATATGCATGTGAATAATACTCCCTGAGAAGACACATCCAAAGAAAATCATACAGTCTAGTGGAGAAAGATCCACTTCCTGTAAGGCCCAGATACTGACTTAGACAATGGTGTATGTTCTGGAGGCAGCCTTGTATATCGCTCCATTTAGCAAGTCTAGACATCTTTAGGGTTTCTTCTTCCAGATTTGCAGTCAGTTAAGCCCTCTACTTAACCTCATGTTTTCTAGGAGTAAGGAAGATGATTGAGATGATTAAGGACCAGCCAATACTGCTGCTAAGGTAAAGGTATGGTTTTGAATAAAGGGAATAAAAAATATATCTTGCTTGTAACTCGAGAACCCAAACCAGGTAAAGCAAGAAGTGCTTCAGTTCGAAAATTTGTGGACACAATTTCTTTATCATAGGCTGTTTTGGTTCAGAGTTTCCTGAACTTTTGTTTTTTTAGATTCCTTGTAGTCTTCAAAGTGGTTTTGGTCAGCTTTTATTTGCTTAAGCTTAATTCAACAAGATTCCCTTGTTTATGGTATAATTATTGTTGAAAGGTAAGATCCAGAGGAATGGAGACAGGTTAACTTGGCTGCTTAAGAACAGGGTAAGACCCCTGGCTTGACTGTTCCTGATCATCATCCACCCAAAGTGACATAAATTTAACCTGGAATTGGGTCAGTTCCCCCGTTACCACTTTAACCAAAGACCATAGCCAGTGTGGAAGTGTGAGGAGTAGCATTTCCTCCAGCACTGTGCCTGCAGGATGCCCCTGATAAGTGGCAGAAGCTTCATTAACATAAGATGACAATGCCAAATTAATTCTAATTATCCTGATCATTGAACATTTAAATGGAAATGGAGACATTAAAGGTAACTAATTACTAAGAGGGCCATTTCTGAGAATGAATTATGAAAGATTTTAAACAAAGACATTTTAAAGCAATGAGCCTCAACTGCCCAGATCTTGTCAGCTTGTATGTTTGTGCTGATCAAATTGAATTATACAGCAGGAAATTGGGAATGAGTTGGTCGATAAAGAGAATATAGGTAGAAACCTGCAGAGAAATGCATCCTGAACTGTCTTTCCTAAAACATACAGCCTCACTTAATTACTTCTAAATAAAAAACTTTATTACTTTTTCTGACCCAAATGTAGATAAGCAACAAAGAGTATGAATAACCAGAAGAATAAGGAAGAAAATGCATTTTTAACTAATTGTGAGCTACATGAATGAACTTTCACAGAACAAAAAACAAAAAGGTATCATAATTCTGTAATTCTTATCATTTACAGAGATGGAAAGGAAAGATTGGTATTGATCTTATCAGGTAACTATGTAATTAGTAAGAAGAAAGGAAAATATATTTGACTTAAATATTTTAAAATGTATCTTTTCATTCCTTTAAATAAGACCAATGTATAATATTTTGACTAGTTGAAATTTTACTCCATGGCATTAAGAACCATAAGATTAACAAAGAATAAAACTTGATTGATGCTATTTAAAACCGCAAGGCACCTTGCCTCTATGTGGAACCCTGCTTAGGGTTTGGCCCCCAGTTACATCTTTGAAGTAATGCAAGAGTATTCTCACATTCTGGGTAAAACAGCTGAAGATTGAACTTCATTTAAAAGTTCAAATAAGAGAAAATGTAAGTGTGCAAACACTTGGCTTTTCTCAATTCAAATATAGAATAAACAGAAAGTCAAAATGTAAGACTATTAACAGGCATAACATATATCTCAAATTAATATTACTTAGGAACTAATTGTTCTGTCAATAAGTCATGCAAACAAACAAGAAAGAATGCTCTCTTCATCAAGTTCAATACCAAATCCTGACTTTCACAATATACTTGAATTCATGCTGTATGACTCCCTATTGCGAGATTATTGCCATAGTCGCTAGCCAGTTGTCGCACTGACCCCATCTTCATTCCATTCTGAAAAGTTGAGGGACTTTGAAATATTGTTCATGGGTCACTAAGTGTGTGATGCTTTTTAAAAATCACTGTGACATAAGCAATTGAGTATGATTCAATCAATAATATGAAGGAAGAGGTCTTTGATCCTGTCTTCCACTATGTTTCAGCAATCTCTTAGTCATCTCGGAGATAGAAATTCTCAGCAATTTGGTGTTCATTAAATCGGCCACAATGGCTACACCCAGTGTTGTTTACCTTTGTCTACCACCCTTGCGCATATTCATCAAACACTCAGTGACAAGTGTATTTCTGTTGACTGTCGTTTATCCAACTGTCAAAGAGGAAATATTATATTGATAAAAGATACACCTTTTCAAGAATAGTTACCACAAAAAAGAATACCTTCGACTACAAGAGTAAGAGAAGCCTCACAAAATCAAATTAGAATATAATGTTTTCAGGAAGAAAATTCATCTGCCACCAGCTTGGGAATTTTTTTTTTTGCCATCCTAACGACATCATAACTATGTATAAATTGGGCAATTAGCAAACTGAACTGGTTGTACTATTTTACTTGGCACCACCCTTCAAGAAGAAATGAAATCTGGGAACACTTGCTCCTACACACAAAGGACAGAGTGTGAGCCGACGTCTACCTGAGACTGAGCCTCTCTCATCAGGTTGTGGTATATATTCCCAGGCTCTGTCTCACCCCCTCACTGGCATTAACTGACAAGCAATGAAAGGGCAGACATTCACTCACATCTGGGTCTATAGAAATTGGTTTTGTGTAGATCTCTCTATTTGACCACGCTGCTAGAACTGTGAAACTCAACCTAACCCAGGAATAAATTCAGTAGGAAATCAGCTCAAACTGTAGGAGCAGCAAACAGTGTGTGAATCGCTCTAAAGACACAGCATCAAACGCCTCCTCATTAGAGGCTGATGGACTGTGGTCCAAGCTGAACTGACAAAGGAGAGTTGAAAATCACCTGGAGAAGACGGGAGACTCAATTAAACTACTTAGAGCAGGGTCAGGCATGGTGGAGCACAGCTTTAATCCCAGCATTCAGTAGAGAGAGGCAGGTGATCTCTGTGAATTTCAGTTGGGTTACATAGGTAGATTTTGCCTCAACACAGATGAAAAATGACTAAAACTTCTTAAAGTAATTAGTATGGATCAGCTTGCAATTTAAATGAAGTTTTAAAGGTGTTTGGCCCACTAGGGGCTGTAACTTTAAATATTTAAGGACTAGGTAAATTAGAGGATGTCTCAGATTTAAGAAGATACCTCGGATGAAGTACAGTCACAGTCACTAAGTAGCAGGACAGAATTAAACCTGTCTAAGAGAAATGATCTATTCTGTTTTCATGAATACAGTTACAGGTTCTAGAGTCGGATGAAGTTAGGTCTAACTTCCTGTATTTCCGTTTATCACCTATAGGATTGTGCCAGATTAATTAACTTTGTCTTTGAGAGTGATGTGTAAATGCATGTGTGTGTGTGTATTTCCGTGTGGAGGTGTGTGTATGCTATGTATGTGTGTGTGGATGTTCACAGCACTCATGTGGAGCTCAGATGACTGCCCTGGTGTCAGTCCCTACCTTGCACTTTGAGGAAGTTTCTTGTTTTCCATCACATTGTGTACCAGAGTAGATGGCCAATGAGCTTTGCTTCTGTCTCTGCTTCCTGATTTCTGTAGCCACTCTGGTTCAGACATGCATTGATTATCATGTCCAAATTAAAAGGGGTCCTGAAGCTTCTTCCTCGGCGCTACCTGCGAGGTGGCTGCCATCTCCTTTACGGCATCATGGCTGCCCTCCGGCCTCTGGTGAAGCCCAAGATCGTCAAAAAGAGGACCAAGAAGTTCATCTGGCACCGGTCAGACCGATATGTCAAGATTAAGCGAAACTGGTGGAAACCCAGAGGTATTGACAACAGGGTGCGGAGAAGATTCAAGGGCCAGATCCTGATGCCCAACATTGGTTATGGGAGCAACAAGAAAACCAAGCACATGCTGCCTAGCGGCTTCCGGAAGTTTCTGGTCCACAACGTCAAGGAGCTGGAGGTGCTGCTGATGTGCAACAAGTCTTACTGTGCTGAGATTGCTCACAATGTTTCCTCCAAGAACCGAAAAGCCATCGTGGAAAGAGCAGCACAGCTGGCCATCAGAGTCACCAATCCCAACGCCAGGCTGCGCAGCGAAGAGAATGAGTAGATGGCTTGAGTGCACATTTTATTTGTGTTTAAATAAAACCACAAAAACTGCCAAAAAATAAAAATAAAAATAAAAGGGGTCCTGAAGACTAGCTCAGGTTCTCAGACCTGCACTGCAAGTATATTTTTCATTGAAACATTTATATGGGCAGTTAAATTGTGTGTGTGAATGTGTGTGTGTGTGTATGAGTGTGTGTGTGTATGAGTGTGTGTGTGTGTGAGTGCGAGTATGGAGTGTGTGTGTTTGTGAGTGTGTTTCGATTTCTTTTCAGCTATAAAAAGCAGTAATTACCACCATGACTATGAGAGACAACATTTTAAAAAAAACTCTTAACAATTCAACATAGGGTCCAGCTAGTGTCCAGCGTTCAAAACCCTGCTATTGTATTGACATTTATGAATTGACAGCTGGCTGGGGTCAACAGAGCCAGAAATAGGAATATATTGATCTAATTTTAACCTCTGACCAAGGTTGATACTTTGCTAGCTCCAGCAGGAGCCCTCCCATGACAGGAGAAGTCCTCTACAATGCTCATAGGAACCTTCTCCCTCATTCAACTGCCTCCTCCTCATCCCCAGGTCAGAGCACTGGTTTGTGAAGGAAATGACTCAATTGTCACAGATTCTGGGGATAAAATAAGAATCAACACTATTTTTGTCTCTGACCATCAGGAGCAGTTCTAAGGTGAACAGCTTCACAGTTAAATTACATAGGCAGCTAAGACTTGTTTCTCGGGTATCAGCTAACTCTACCTGGCAAGGATCCCTCTCCATAATTAGGGCCTAGAACATAAACACACAGCTCAGGAGAATCTTTATCAGTGGGTGGGAAAAGAGGAAACCACATTCTGGCTGTTACTATTTTCTGATTTTTTTCATATGTTTGTTTTTGTTTGCTTGTTTTCTTGAGTCAGTTTTAAAGATCTATACTCCAAGGAGCTGGAGAGATGGCTTAGCAGTTAAACTACTTATTTTTGCAAAGAACCAGAGTTGAGCTCTGCTTCAAATTCCCACATCAGGCAGGCCACAACGGTCTGTAACTCTAACACCAGGGGATTCAACACCCTTTTCTGCCCCACCACCATTGGCAACCTATAAGCACACACACAAAGATAAAACTGAAATTAAAAAAAGTTATTACCTTGAACTGTCACTCATAACCCTAAAATAACAATAAAGTATTTCTATTTCTTTATAATCAGTTTACTTAAGATGCTTCAGCTGTGGTTTCTCTCATTGTAAATGAAAGCATCCTAGCAGATTCTTGGTGAGACAAGCTTTGTAATTGCTATTGATCAGTGCTTCCATGGAAAAAGTCAGAAAATCAGCTCTCCGGCTCCTGTAATTCATCCTGTGATTGTGAGCGCTAATCTGGTCAGAGACCTTAAAACACATTTGTTATTACCCATCTGCTGATTTCTCCTGATTATTTGATTATTTTTCTTTTAAGTAGAGTAACAGCAGACAGAAATAAAAGTGAAATAATTCCATGAACATTGAGGTGGGTTGTGAGGTGAAACTGTCCCTACATCCTCTATTTGTAAAACTTCCAGACCTCAGGCTATTATTTCTTTTCTACTTTGGAAACTACGATAGCCATTCATACAAATGGATCTTCCTTTGTTACCTGAAAACAATAAAAACAAACAAAAAAGAAAGACTGAAGAAATAGTAGTGCAGTAGTGGGCAGAAGAGTGTACATTAATTTACTAAGTAAATACCTTCTTCTTTTCAATCAAACACTGGGGTTTTCATAATGGGAGCCATTCAAATGTAGCCTACTATAAAATATATCCTCAAAAAGCAATTAACCACAAGGTTCTGGATAAATTCTAGCTCAGAGACCTTTGCCACACAAATTATTAAAACACAGCCCTGTATGTTTAGGGAGCAATACTCAACAGAGTAGAGATTCTAAAGGCGTGTTCCCATGCTCATGTGCTTATTTATTAGTTGGCATTTGTGTGTCTCATTAAAGCAAGAAAGACATGTGATATGTAGTTATCAATATACTACAGTGTAGAGATAAGGATTTACCCAATCACCCTGTTTACTTGGTGCTATACACTCAAGAGATGAAGCACTGGTGTCTGAAGCATACTCACCATCTCAGATGGGGCAATAAATTCTATATCGTGGTTTGGGATTGACTGTATGTTCGCAACAGTTTATATATCAAGCAAAAATTGTTGGAAACTAGTTTAATCTCATAACACACATAATAAGTAATGTTAATGGAGCAAATCTCTGGCTTACATGAATTATCAACTTGTCTTCCTTTTCCATATAAAAACGATAGGGAGACATTAATGTAAAAGACTGATGAAGAATGTAGAACGAGCCAATGCAAATAAAAAAAGAGTGAGACTGCTAGGATCAATATTGAGGCCAAGAAGCATCCTAATCTATGCTCGAGAAGGAAAAAGGAAAGAAAACAGACTGTAGTACTCAAATGACAATGAATTATACCACGAGCAAAGTGTTTGGGTCCTAGCCAGGGCCTGAAGCAAAGCTGTAATGGTATGGTAAGGCGAGTTCCCATCGAAGGTTGTCATTTAAGAATAAAGTGACTTGGCCATGAGGTATAAAAGATGAGAATAAATTTAAACAACTTCAATAAGACTTCTAAGAAACCTAGAGAGTCTGGGAGGGGGAGAAACTGAAAATCACAAATTTAAGGGAAAATCGGTCTGAAATGTCACTAAAACACATTAAAGATACAAGATACGTCCATGCCCCCCCCCCCGCGCACTTGGCTCCCAGGTGTCATAAGAAGCATCTTCATCCCAAGGTTCAGCACAGTCTCTCGTTTATTCAGCCGTTCCAGCTTTTTAATAGTTTCAGAGGTAACATGGAACAGCCCCTCATCAGGGATGAAATGCTGATAGACGTTTTCCTGAGTATATGTTAGTAATCCACGGTTTGGCTTTAAACCACAACTTAGCAAGACATACTTGTCTATTTTGAGTTTATATTTGTAACAAGCCCTTTTATTATATTTTCAAAGATGCAGAATTTGTTGCTTAAACAAACATTTTGAAGGAGATAATTATTCAGTTATCACTATGATGCCAGTTAAACAGTAGAAGGAAATGTGGGGGAGAGGGAGAGAAGCTATGTTGTCAGAATATCTTTGCACATTTGATGAAGAAGGACAGGACAGAAGAGGACAGCTGATATTCAAAAATATCAGTAATATTTACAAAAGTGAAAATTGAAGGTTTTCCTTATTTATGAAAAACCTCAGATTTCTACAGCAGGTGAAAAAGATAGTCTTTCTGGATCTGTTTCTTGAAGTAAAATTAATTTTTTAAAATGATCCTAACATAGATGATTTTGACTCCAGATTACTTAAATTTAGAATGCTGCCCCTTGGAAAAGATAGAATGCACACACACACACATACAAACACACACACACAAACACACACACAAACACACACAAGTAAATAAATAAATAAAGACTAAATGCATCTAATTTTGGACAATATAGGAAATGCATTATCTATCTACATGTTTATCTGAATACACATATAGATACATAATTAGTCAATTAGATTAATTCTACTCCATTATCGTCAAACTAACTCCCTTCTTGGTGCAAAGCCTTGAGGAAAATCATAGTTCACATAGCAGATGTGCAAATCCTCACCAACCCTGGTGGAGATGCCCCTGTTCATGTCCTGTTTTAGATTCATATCGCTATGACAAAATGAATAAAGGAAGCCATTTAAAGAGAAAAGGCTTATTTGGAATCACGGTTTCTTGGGCTTCAGTCCTTTGTCACTTAGCATATGTGAGAGAAAAGTATCATGGCAAAAGGTGTGTGGTGCTGCTAGGCAGTCACATCAGGTGGCCAGGAAGAAGATAGAAAGAGGAGAGAAGAAGAGCTAGCCTGGAACAAGATTCCCTTGAAAGACAAAAAAAAAAAAAAAGTAACATTCTTCTTTTAACCAAACCCATTCTTCTTTGAACTCATCAGTCATAGAAACACACCCACAGGTTAATACTGGTTACCTTTCTGTGGTATCACCAGCTGATACCAGTGCCTAATATCTTGGGAGACAGCACATCTCATCCCAGTTGGTGATTTGTAATAGCAATCTCACTACAGAGCCTAATAGAAGAGACAAAACTTCCCCCATTTTAGTTTTTTAGTTTATTGAAATATTGGCCAATCCCCAAACTACTGCTTCTGTTTCTCTAGAGTGATTCATTTAATAGACCATTATATTCTTCCAAATAAAGTATGCTAGACTTCATTTATGGTTCTTGAACATATATTGTGACTTTTACAGGTACTAGGCACTCTTTTTTTTTTTTATCAATTTTTACTTTGAATTTATTTATTTCTGTTATCCAAATTCAAAAGATTCAGATGTTAGATGAGTAAGTAGGTGTGTAGTCTTTCAGGGCTCACATAAAGGTTCACTTTACACTGTCCCAAAGAGACCATAGGATGGCCAAACTGCAATACATTTTCCTTCCCAAACGTGACTCATGATTTAAGTTCACTAGGAGGGATTTTTTCCCATTAAAGAACAAATGAAAGCCTTGTGCTCACTCTTCCTTCACATTTGAATAAGATCCTTAAACCATTACTTTAAGTGAAATTTGTCATGCATCCTTACACAGATGGATTTTGAGTTTCTGTTTTGGAAAATTATTCATCTGGTGTTAGCATAGGCCAGACTGGTATTTAGAAGGAGCCAAAGGTTCCAGCCCTTGGGAGGCATAAGAAGTAACTTGTCCAACTCTGTGTCACAGTGGTAAAGAAAGAGGTTGCTATAACTCACATACCCTATGAAACCCTCCATGGAAGTGTTTATTTCTCCCTGTGTCCCTGAGTACAAGAACCCAAGGAAACCTCACTTAGCTGTGATTGTAGTCTTGGAATCTTTTTGTCCCACAAAGGGAAAATTGCAGTCTTCCAGATAGGGGTCCTTTAGTCCCTTGTTCATACATGAATATTGTACACACCCCAAAAAAGTTGTTATCAACTTAGCACCTGAGACAGCTAAGGGGAGCGCTGAGGCAGACACAGCCAGTGTGTGGCTCCTAGTGATGGCATGTGTTACTGGGAAGTTCTGTGTGTGTGTGGTGTATTTGCCATTGCCACCTCCCACATCTGCTTTTCCAAAGAGGCAGGTTTTATTGGAGAAAAGTTCAAAGGAGCACAGAATAACAACAATGAAATGCTCGCTTCCCATCGGTTGGATCTGTTCTTTCTGCAGTGGCTCTCAGTAAATTTCAGTTGATGTATTAAAAAAAAAATTAACTTTAAGAAATTACATTGAAAAACTAACCAGGGACAAATTCAATTATCAAAATATGTAGATATGAAATAAGGCAATTTTAATTAGGAAAAAAAACAAAAGACTTTGCAATCGTTTGAAAGTCTTTACGATCAGGGGGAATGTGGCAACAGACAGAGACAGCAAATGAAAAACACAAAAATTTCCATGCTAGAGCTTTGTACATACCTGGAGCTTGCGCCCAGTAGCAGAGGTACAATTGGTGTCACCCACTGGAGGAAAATGCATTATAAGCTTAAAGATGTTGCCTAATATTTTTATCATTTTGGCTAAAAATTGTTTCCATTAAGAGTGATCCATGCATTCGATCATTCCTATTCCAGTCTCATTATTAACCTTATGTTTTCTTTGCAAGGGTGGTGTTTCATTCTGACCTTTCTCTGCATTATACTTCTGATATTAACTCATCACCCTTCTCTGTACTAGTGTGCTTAAAATTCTTTTACATGCATAATTAGTCATGCAAATTGTGAGATTCCAACCTGAGAGCTGTGCTGCCTCCCCCCCCCCCGCCCCGTATCTGTTCTTTGAAATGTTCAAAATAACATATTGACAAAGGTGTGCGCTTTGGAGAGTCTTTAACGAAACATCTGTGATATGATTGTTGCTATGGCAACCGGTTTATTAAACATTAAAATTAATAACTCCGACAACCATTTAGGCTGGCATGAAAGGAAAAACTTTATAAATGTAATTGAAGTATAATAGGAAAATAGCACTCTCAGAGCAGAGAGACCACCCCCCTGTCGCCTTCCTGAATTCCAGTTATCTGCTGAAAAAAATGTCAAGACTGGTACTTGGGAAATTAAATTCTGTTTGCCTTTCAGGTCCTTTCTCAATACTTGAGTAAGTGTTTATTTCTCTCTAGACCTGTTCAAGACTATGCATGCTATATCAAACCAGGGCTGCATTGAAACTGTCGTGGCTGTTAAGAACTTCTACCTTTGCCGTAACGTGGTATTCTAAAAATATTAATTTATTAATATTTCAATTCTTTGCAAACAGTTAAAACATTTACTTTTAGCTTATTTAGTATAATTTTAGTAGACATTACCATTAAAATTTTTACTTCATTCAATTAAGAAATCAAAATTTCTCAGCTTAGAAAAGTCGTTATTATGGGCATTTAAGGGGCTTGGGTACCTTATAAAAGACTTTAAAGGCCCTATGTGTAGGTCGACTTTTTCTCATCTCATAAGTGAAGTCTATGATAGCAATGTTATCCACGTTTTTGTTCCCAATACCATCTTTCCAGGGAAGATCTCTTCTGTCTGAAGCTCACATGTCTCTTGGGAGAATCCACTCTTCTCACTGGAAAGTCTAATATCCCCAGGAATCCTCCTAAAATCTCACGGTAGCTCTGAATCAACATACACCAGCAAGGAAACATTGACCCAATAGTGTGTAAGATTTCTAAGTTAATAGACCAAAACTTCGCATTTACATTTGGATGACATTTCAGAAACCCTCTGTTGCTGCTACTAGGAAAGGTCTTATTGAATTCTTGTCTATGCATCTGTTTGTTTTAAAGAATAACCTGTATGTTACCAGATAAGCACTAAATTTGACCAAAGTTGACATGAATGAGAAAATAAAAACAAAACTATACACCAATTTCTAGAAAAGTCATCAAGAATTTCTGTCTAATGCCAACAACACACCATCAATCAAAGAGAAATTGTTGGAAGACTCATCCTGGCCCCACACATTCTACCATAATTTCAATTTCAATTGAAATGAAGACATTTTCCATCTTTTCATATACAATGGAAACTGTTATAATAAATAAAGGCCAGAGGTAGGTGCTAGATTTTGTATTTATTAAATTATTATAAGTGTAGATAAAACTGTGCCCCTTCCCCCTTCATATACAGAAACTCTACCATCAGTAGAACTTTTTTTGGATTCAGAACCCTTGAAGCAATCTTTAAGGTTAATTGGGGTCATATGGGTGGAGCCAGTGTGTGAAAATTGCTGACCTCAAGAGATGGGGAAGAAGAGAAACCCGCTCAGGAAAGGCAGAAAGAGACCTAAATAAGAAGCTCACTGTCTGCTCCAGGAATAGTTCTCACCATGAATGACCTCAAGGCCACTTTGATCTTGGAATTCTGGATTCCAGAACTGTGAGAAAAGTAAGTTTCCATCAGGCAAGATGCAAGGTGGAGACCTGTGTGGCATTCTGGTACAATATCTGGGCAGAATGGAACAGTAGCTCTTTATCTTTTTCTGACACTGATTGAGATCTTTATCACCTTGGAGAAGTGTGCCGGCTTTCTAATTTTTCAAGGAAGTAAACGTAAAACATGTTTGCTAATTCTCTCTTATTCTAACCATCTTAGTTCAGTTCTCATAGTCCAGAGATGTGGGTGTTCAACAACAACAAGAAACCCACACAACTGGTATAGAATTCCATGAGACTGCATAGGTACTGAAATGAAATGACTGTGATTAAATATGAGGGAAAACGTGATGAAAGGAAAGATGAAGAGATCCTTTCCGGTCATTCTGAACAATGTTTTTATTTTGCTCCTAGAATATATTTTCTGGTGTTGGGTATAGTGGCAGCTTCTGACAATTCTTCTGAGCAGGCTTGCCTCTGGATCCCCTATGCTCTTCACATGTTCTTCTGAATTTATCTTACATGCCTTGCTATGGCATCACTATATCTAGCCATACTGGAGGAATACTGGCCTGTTCTGGAGTGTGATAGCACTCACGGTCTTCACCTGAGAAGACAGCTGGTGTCGTGTTCTCCAGTCCCTCCTTGTAGGGCATTTGTTCTGGGCTTCATGTTTGTAGTTCTGAGTAACTATTGTCCAGACAAGAACAACTCAACCCAGCTTCCATGACACAAACACAGGGGCAGGAGGAATCACTGACCACATCTGGACACACTGCACAGGCCTACGGTTATGTATCTCAGGGAACTGTGAGCCATCAGGATCCTGTTTATGTTTGTTGTAGAGATCCACTAAGACAGGTTCCTCAAATCGCATTACTGTTTAATGGATTTTAATAAAAAGAACATCTCTTCCAAATGTCAAAACAAAACAGCATCTTCCATATGTGTCAAAATAAAAAAAATAAGATGGGGGTCATAAATTCGGATTATCACATTAAATAGTCTCAAACACAATCCTCTGTATGATCATCAGGATAGCTCTAGCAGGCCTTAGTTTCCATGATGATATTTCACCCCTAACCCCGAGCGAGTGCTCTTTCGTGTTTTAGTGAACTATTTGAATCAGTTGTGGATATCTCTGCAGAAATCCCACATTCTTCTCACTCACCATGCACTGATTCTCTGTGGATTTTATATCATGCCTCCCAATCACACTCATCTCCCTGTCCCTTCATATCTACCCTCTGCCCTTGCATTCTTCCAAAAAATATAATTTAATAGAAAATGAAAATTCTCATAGTGTGACACAGTAAATCACACAGTGTACTCATTCCCCAGCTCACCCCTTGCCACCTGCGGCAGTAGGAGAGCTGACCTAAGGTGCAGGAGAGTGGGAGAATTGAGCCTGCTGCTTGTCAGCTGAAGCTCTCTGGAGAGTGGGGCCCTACATCTCCTCGGGGCAATGCAGTAGAGCCAACATCCTCCAAAAAGGGCACATCTACTCCAGCAAAACTACACCTTCTGATAGTGCCACTCCCTTTGGGAGTCATTTTCTTTCAAACCACAATACCATCTATGGCCTGCTGGAGCACATAAAGGGGCCTGTCCTGCAGATCCAAGCAGTGGGATTTCCACGTCACAGGCAACAGCAAGATATCCAAGAGGAGTCCAAGTGAGGGCCCAGCAGAAGCCAGGGGCCTTGAAACAGAACAATGACTCATTGCAATGAATACTTGCGCTGTTTATTTTTAATAAGACTTTCCTCTGTATGACAACGGGCCAGCTTAACTGGGTCCCTTTCTATTCACAGGACAATCAACACCAAAGTGAATGCGAGGATTGTCTCCTTTCATCCTCAGCCTGATGCAACCACTGAGTCAAGAGCTCCCACACAGCCTTGGTAGGTGCTACAGATCAAAAGCACTATGAAAACAAATATCAGTTATTTGCTGTTTCACCAAGATTTGCAATCACATGCTTTTTTGGGCTTCTGCCTAAAATTCTGCTGCTCACTTTACCAAAGAAGTAAAAAATAAATAAAAGTTCTAAAATCAGTGGTTGCTTTGCCTGCGCACAGGTAGAACGTCAGATCCTCAGATCGCTGCATGGGGAACCTCTCAAAGCCCTCCCCATTGTGAAGGATGAGTGACAAAGTATCTTTCTTCTACTTGATAGCTAAGGGTCTCTCTCCAACAAAACAACCTTCTAAAATGAAAACAGGTGAATATCAACATCTGTCATTAAAGGAAACTAACTGTACATACGTCTCTATTAAAGTTACCCGATTGGCTCCTTCCATTCATTTATTCTACATTCTCGTAGAAGATTCAACCCTACTTTCAGGTGGAGAAACCCATCAAAGTTTGTGCACTCGGTTCACAAACACACCTCCTGGATTTTGCACTAGGGCATAATGACAGCTCTACATTCACAGTGCTTGTCAAACCCAATCAGGGATACAGGAGAGTTGGACTGTGCCAAATCACCAAGAGGTGGAGCAGCATTTGAGGAACCATCATTAGGTATACACAAAATTTCCCTTCAGCACCCAAGAGTCCCTTGACACTATGTCCCACATCAGCCAAACAACCACAGAATTTGTCACTCCTAGGGAACAGTTTATAGCACACCTCATTCTAAGCATCAGAGCAGTAGGATAGGACAGTAATTTAGAACCAAAATTAGAAAAGAAAGAAGAGGTAAAGTCATCTTCATTACAGTCTGTACTTCACTTTCCTTCACAGACAAAAAGTTTGTTAGAGATTCATTAAATTCAGTGACATTAAGTTTTCTAAGCAGCCAGTGCACACTAATTGCAATAAACAGATAATTTTGCAGCAAATTAATTGAATCCTTCTGCTTTTTAATTTCAGTTGTCTATGTAGCACATTAAACACCTACTCAATATCTGGATCCACTCCATTATCACTGTCATGAAGAAGTTTCTGTTCTCTTAGTAAAGACACACCTTAAACAAACACACCCTTGTTTCAATGTTATTCCAGGTGCTAATCCATTCTTGAAGAAAAGAAAGGATTAGAGGACAGAGCACTTGACTCCATGCAGCATCCTTGATGGGATGGAGGACTGGAGAAAATCTCTTTGATTAAAGTGATGACTTTTTCAAAAATCTGATTTTCATTTTTTGAGAATTACATACATTAATACACTATATTTACATCACTTTTCCATCTTCTTCCCCCAACTCATTTGACAGTCCCCAAAACACATTTCAAACTCATGACTTCTTCTGTAAATTTATATTCTATAATTATTCTTCTTCTATAATTATTATTTGTATATATATATGTGTGTGTGTGTGTGTGTGTGTGTAGATGTATGAACACCCACACACCCTATTTAGTCCAATAAACATGCACAAACACATGTGAGCAACAGTACTGGACTAAATAGGATGTGTGTGTTCTCCAAATAAGGTCAGGTAGAGAAGAGGGAGCCCCCAATATGGGAAAGTCTTCCAATTGGGGGGTGGTCCTCCACTAATGTGGGATTCCCCTTTGTATGCTGTGAATATTGTTGGTTAATAAAGAAACTGCCTTGGGCTTTTGCAGGGAATAGAGGGAGGTGGGAAAAACTAAACTGAACGCTGGGAGAAGGAAGTGGGGTTTAGAGAAGCCATGGAGCTACTGCTGGAAGCAGACAAGATGAAACTTTGCTGGTAGGCCACAACTTCATGCTGATGAACAGATTAATGGAGATGGGTTAAATTAAGATGTAAGAGTTTGCTAATAAGAAGCTAGAGCTAATGGGCCAAGAATGACTTAAATATTATGGTTTCTGTGTGATTAATTCAGGGCTGAGCAACAGGAACCAACAAGCAGCCTCTCCTCCAACACTCCATGTTGGGCCAAGCTCAAAGAGAAATGTCAGGCCATGGTGGACTACAACCACTGATCAGCAAGGTCTCCCAAAACTTCTGGGTATCTGTAATAATTGTCATCTACCATCTACTAAAAGAATAAACTTCTTTGATGAGTGCTGAAAGAAGTATTAGTTTGTGGGTTTAGTGATACGTCATTAGTAATTGGTTTAATATTAAGTTCAACTAGCATAATAATAGTTGTAGGCTATTTGCTAGGCCCTATGTGATGTCTCACCACTGGCCTGATAATGCCTCATAGTATGAGGTTTATCTTGTGGGAAGGGCATTAAATTGATGCAGAAAATAATTACTTCCATAACACTCTTACTACTCTTGCAGCAGTGGGAAGATTTTCCCAGGCAGGTCATTGTTATAGCTTGCAGTGGTCACAACTTGGTAAGACTGATGTAACGGTTACTTTTCTCCTACAGCGGTGTACACAGAGGTTCCCAGAACCATGAAAAGTAGTCAGTAGGAAATTAGCTTTTAAGATCACTACCATGTTAAGTTTTCTATGTTCCATGATTCAAGTATATTACCTATTTACTAAGAGTCTATAACCATGAAGTTCTAGGGAGAAACCATGAACAATGGCAATAGCTTTCCATTTGAACGTCTATGAAACCCTGCCGACAAACATCTTTAAAATAGTTAATCCTTTCTGGGGTGTTGCAATGTGAATTCACAGTTATTTTTATGACATGCATAAGGCCTGTTTAAGCTCAAGTCAGACAAATACCATCGTGAAGAGAGGAGGTGGGTACAAAACACCTCACCCCAAACTGGAGAGCTATTAGTAATTGGTATATACTAGGAGAGTAAATTTTTTAAAATGTGCTATCTGTGGAAAAAAAAATCAATGAAACTCCAGGGGATTATTCCACACCCAATCGTGTTTGTGAAGCACAAATTGGACAAATGGGCTTTAACAACAACTAAAAGCCCACAGAAGATGAAAACATGAAGCTGGGTGTAGTAGTGCCAAGGAGTTCCACAATAGCCCAGAACAAACAAGCAGCCTCTGTCTGTAGTTGGGTGGGTATGGAGATGAGCTGACTCTAAGAGTTGAGAAAGGGAAGGTTGAATATAATCAAAATATGTTGTATAAAATTATCATATAATTAATAAGATATCGCTTTAAAAATAAGACTGAGGTATAGGGGAAGTATTTTCAAAGACTGAAGTGCTGACAATTTGAGAATAGGATTCAGATTCAGAATAATGAATAACTTAAAATGGGGCCAAAAATGAATTAATTTCAATGTGAACAAATTAGTAAGGCATATAAACAACAATTAAACAAGTCATTTTTTGAAGTTTATTTAATCTCCATAACAACTTTTTGAGGTTGACATTTACTATTTTAATCTCAGATTTAAAACTGAGCTGAGGGGAAATAATAAAAACAGTTACCCATGTGTTTAAGATTAAGGAAAGCATAGATTCTTGACTAGCCTAAGTAATTTGTTTATTTAATGGTAAGCATTTGAAGGTGCTTTTTGACTTTTCAAACATAAGGAATTCTGCCTGGATTGTATTGGTTCACCCTTATCGTGGGTCCTTACTATCGGCATAAAGAGGCACTAACACACAACTGCCATTCTTGAGAGACCATATTTATATAAACATGTCCCTGATCTTCTATTCAAACCTGCTAACATCCTTGCCTCTGGATGAAACATAATTACAATTCATCATAGACCATCTAGGTCAGCCTTCTCTCTCCTGTATATTGTAGAGTGAGCTCTACAGATGTTCATGTCCCTGAACAATCACACAAGTCAGTCTTGCTCTCTCCTGATCTGTGAAGAAAGAAACGTTGCAAGGCTTTTGCTTACAGCTACTAATTATGAATGGAAGATAGTAGAATAGTTGTAGATAATTCCTTCACCCACAGAAAAGTAGACTCAAATCCTACTACTTCACAGATGGGTCCCTTTTCTTCTCTGATACAACCACACAACATTCAAGAAAACGTGTGTCAATGCCATGAGTTGGACTTCAGATAAGCTGGTCATATATCAAGGCAATATCTTGAAAGAAATAGATACTGTTGTGTCTAAATACAATAGAGTCTGCTAATGCTGAAATTGGAATAAGAATTACTAAGAAATATATTGGAAAATATCAGAGAGAAGAAATTGGCAGTGTTTACAAAGCAGTAACCTTGGGAGACTGATACTTGAAATCATGGGGTGAGCGTAAGGACCAGTTTTTAAACATTAAAACGGAACGGAAATGGAGCTCCCTATCTCTGTAAAATCTTTAAAGCGGATTCATCTCACAGGCAGCCCTGGAGTATGTAGGTTGGTTCTGAATCAAGTCACACCAGGCTGTTAGTGGAGACCTTAAGCTTGTATTGAACTAATTTTCAACAGAAAGTCAAAGAAGACAACTTGATTTTTGGAGCTTAAGGAAATCTATCTCATTAGAGTTGCTCTCTTCTGTTTTTATGTGAATTGTTATTACAAATAAGGCATTTTCAAGGAACTAGCTCTCAAACCAAGAGGCACAGCGAAATTGTAGGGAGAGTTCAGAGGAGAAATAAAAGTAGGCTAAAATCATACAAGAATTGGAATGTTGCAATATGTCTTGCTACAAACCACAAACAAAGGGAATGGGAAAGAAAACACAAGCACCGCTAAAAGCAAAGACTCAGAAGTAATGTCAAGCATAAAGAAAAGATTGTCCATGATTCTGTAATGGTTTCTTTCTCAGAAAAAAGCCCAGAAAACAGTTCCCTGGTGAGGGTGAGTCTGCAGCCACCAGTTATGAAACAAAACATTGAGCTCCTTTAAATTACTGTGGTCAAAATATCAAGAGTGAATTTTCAGTAGGTTAACTATATAGGCAATTCAAAGCACCACCCATCTCCTATCATCTCTCCCCAATTTTGATCACACCCTTGGCAAGGCACGACAAAGCAAGGCTGACTCTCCAGACCATGGGAAGGATCAAGCAGGGTAATTAGGTAGAGCTCATGCCGCAGGAAGGAAGACACCAGCTCCCACCCATCTCCACATCAATGATAGTTTTATGCTAGCTGCAAGGCAATCTGCCCATGCACTTCACTGTATTTCTGTCATCTCCCTTTAGGATTGGTTTCCAGCCTTCAGTTATTGTGCTGGTATGACTGTAAGCACCCCACTAGGCCACATTGGATTAAAGCAATTATATAGCCATTGTTCTTTTGTCTAGTGGTAGCCTAAGAACCAACTTGGCCACCTCCCACCTTATCCAGTAGTTTCTGATGATATGTCTTTGCTTTTGTATCTGTTCAATACATCATCTACTCAGTCAACAAAAGCCATTACTCTGTCATCCAAACATGAATTAACACTTTCATGAATAAAAATATGGAAAAGTTACCAAAGACTATTTCTGAGGTAAATTATTTACATTAAATCAATAATCTAAGTTGAAAATAGTGAAAAGCACACCTAAAAATTTTTAATTTTTTAACCAAGTTTCTTCAAGCAAAATCAGAGGTATAATAAACTCCCAGCTTTTTATCTTCCGCGGTGGTGGCGCACGCCTTTAATCCCAGCACTTGGGAGGCAGAGGCAGGTGGATCTCTGTGAGTTCGAGGCCAGCCTGGTCTACAAGAGCTAGTTCCAGGACAGGAACCAAAAGCTACGGAGAAACCCTGTCTCGAAAAAATCCAAAAAAAAAAAAAAAAAAAAAAGAATTCTTCATGCTTTTTATTGAAAACATCATTATCTAATTAAGTTTTCAGAGGGACTGTTCCATTGGAATTTCACTTCATGAGTTCTATCAGAATAATCTACCACATTTTGACTAAGGACACTACTTCCCAGATATCTACTTCTTCCTTTCATTGACGAATCCTTTACTCCTCAATAGTAGTCAACAAATATGGCCTCAGTGACATGAGGAATACCTTGAACGGGTCAAGGATGACAACACACTTAGGTCTTGCCACTCTTCTTTAGTAATGTATTAGCTAGAGTCAAGGAACAGAAGCTGATTTGAGGTCAACAGAATGTAATATTTGGACAATGATGGTTGGGTTCATGTTTCAGGAGAGAGAAGGATTAATACAGAGCTACAGAGCAGGGTCAGGGTCTCATCATTTTCCACTTGCAATACACACTCCTACAAACAAAATTAGACATGACTTCTGAGTTAGGGGGGGTTGGGACAGCCAAAGTTAGTAGAAAAAGGACAGATTTCCTTTTTGGTAGAAGAGAGTTCTGCTGCCATTAGCAAATTTAAGCAGGAGCCGGGACGACTGTTTGATTAGAAGGGAACCAGGAACAGTGATGGGACTGTAGGTACAGTGGGAATTGGGGAGATGAATTAGAACATAATCTGAGGGCAGCTATGTATGTAAATGTCACAATGAAGGCCATAACTGTATGTTAACGTTAAAAAACAAGAACAAAATACATACTGAAAAAAGAATCGAATTTAAAATGATTATGAAAAGTTAATTTTCCAATTAAATATGTTTTCCAGAAAACTCTGATGATGTATTTCTTCCTAAAAACATTAGGTAAATGAATAATTTTAGAAACAAAGATTGAAACAAACATTGGATTTTTTCTCTGCACAGCTTAAGTCAGAGAAGATTTTGTAAATGTACTTTCAAAGTTGTTTGTATTAGAATTAGCCCTTGCTTCTTGAAAATTAATATTACACTAAACAATGATTGTAACTTTATTTATTTATTTATATGTAGCCAGGACATAGAATACACTCTATGATTATTCTCAAAGTATACCTTTGTTCTCTTTGAAGACAAGGTTTTAATATACATCCCTGGCTGGTCTGCAGCTTGCTATGTAGACTAGACTGGTCTCAAATTCATAGAAATCCTACTATTTCTGCTTCCCAAGCCCTGGGATTAAAAGCATTTTCTGCAATACCAGGCTTAAAGCATACTTTTTAAAGTAAGACAAGCAAAATATTCTATACTTTCTTATTTCTCTATACTACAAAATAATCAAGAAGAATAAAGTCTGAAATTCTAACCCTGTTAATTCATGTTATCAAACAATTCTAATTTTTGCAGTGTCACATACTTAAATTTCAATTTAGTATGTACTAATACTTTGTGTCTTTGACAAAATACCTTGCTCACACTAAAGGGAGAAAAAGTTTAATTTCTGCTCAAAGTTTCAGGAGATCTCAGTCTCTCGTGGTGAGAGGCATGGCCACAGGAGCAGTGGAGATAGGATGCTGAGAGGGTTGTTCACAGTAGTGCAGGAGGAAGCAGACAAGCAAGTTAGTCCCGTCAAAGCTCCCTCTCTTTCTCCAATGACCTGTGTTTATCAATTCTACCTCTTCAGAGTTCGTTGACCCCCTCAAACAGTCTCCAAGATGGGGACTAGGTATTGAAGTGCCTGAGTCTATTGGGGGAGCAGGGATGGGGTGTCCACATACAACCTATAACTGAGGGAAGACTTAGGATATCACACCTCAGTGACTTTCACCAACATTGAGTACATATTTGAGGATGGTATCAGCTGTTAATAAATTCGAAACCTAGGTACATGGTGACTTGTTTATATTGAATTGGAAATATTTCTTAAAAGAAAAACTTAAAATAAAAATCCCTCAATTTCTCTGGCTTTTCCCAGAGCCCACCTACAGATACTTCTGCAAAGTCATCTTGGCTCAGAGAGCACATCAAGAGGAAAAAAATAAACATATTTTCCCTGACATTAATGGGTTTATTTTTTAAAGGAGAAATTAGAACGCATTCCAAATATGCAGAAATCCATTAAATGAAGTGGCATGCCAGCAGCAAGACTCAGTTTTATAGTATGGCTCCATTCTTCTTGGCTGTTCTCACCATGGAAATCTAATTTCTAATTAGACTGAACACAACACAAGGTCTTCAACGCATAATGACTACACCACTTCCAATTTGCCACCGGCCTCTTCCAGCGAATCTATCCAGTGGGATGAGGAAGCAGGCAGGGCCACAGCAAGAGCAGTCAGCCGAGCTTCACTCTAACACCAAGTGCTTGCAAAACACCCTGCACCTCTAATGCCGTAGATAAACATTTTATCTCTCCACTTTTGATGGCATATAATTTTCAGCCTTTGATCTCATGTAATTTAAGGTGTGGTGAGATGGATTTTGGCAGAGCAGGCGAGGGAAAAGCAAGGTTTAGCACTTTGGTTCCTGGAGATTCACATCCCAGACATGGGCTTGGCAAGCCCCAGGCCTGTGTAGCCAGTTCGACTACAGGAAATAAAAGAGGTGCTATTTAAAGGAAAGAACTTGGGTTAGAAAGGAATCGCTGCTGTAAAAGATGTTCAACTCACATTGCCATATGGGACTCTTGGAACGTTTCCCATGTATATTAGCTGTATTCTTGGCACTTGGGGTTGCTTTTGGCTCTATGACATTCAATTGCTGCTTTGAAGCTTGAAGGTAACGTCATATAGTTACACCTTTACAGAAAAAAGAAATCACTGAAAACTTCAACAATAAGACCTGTTCAAGAAGCTCAACTATTTCATCTGTCTTGGAGTTCCAGTCTATAAATACACATTCCAAGACAGTTGAACATGACTAGAATTTGAGACAGAAGCTTCCAATGGTTTGCATAAGCAGCAAAAAAAAAAAAAAGATTTCTTTTTATTTTGGAATTTTTTATAAAGCAAACACAATATCTGTCAAATTCCAATGACCTGGAAGATGCTGCCCTAACAGGTACAATTCTGTCCAGCCACATAAAAATAATTCCTCAGTGAGTTCATTACCCCACAACATAACCAAAACATTCAAGAGCAATATGCATCGTAATCCTTTTTATGCATTCATCCACTCATTCAGAAAGTTACCAAGCTGAGCATCCAGGCTTGCGATCACTTACTGCTCTTGCGGAAGACCCGACATTTGTTCTCAGTACCTTACTGCAACTCTCAGCCTCCTGGAACTCTAGCCACAGCGGCTCTGATGTCCTTTTCTGGCCTCCAAGAACTGAGCACATACATGATGCAGATGCATCCATGTAGACAAAATGCTCACAGGCAAAATAAACTAAAATAAAAGCTAAGAGAACTAAATAAAATACCAACCAGATTCCAGAGATGAGGCACCATTTTTAGCTGTAGGCTACGGTCAATAAATACATGAACTAGAGAGTTTATAAATATAGAATTTTCATTCTTGTTTCAGAAGCAGCAGAGTCTAAAACTCAAGGGGTTGGTAGATTTCAAGATTGGAGAAAGTCTATCTTGTAAACTTCAAACTCACAGGGTGGAAGGGGAGAACTCTGCTATCTTCAACTCTTCTAAGGGCTCCAGTTGCATTAGAAGGACTCCTCCTTTGTCATCCAGTCACCTTCCCCCAAACCCAGTCTCCCAATTCCCGTGGACATTTATTTCACTATCTGATTTTTAGCTATATTCTTGGCATTTGGAGCTGCTTTTAAATTGAGGATGTCCAGTTCCTGCTTGACATCTTATATTTAAATTTTTCCAATGAAATAAAATTATTTTCCTCACTGGAAAATGATATTTTATATAGTAAAATAGCATCATTCTTTTTATATTTTATTTTGTATTATATAATTAATTCAAAATTAACTTCCTTTCTCCTATGACTATCAATAATACAAACAAGCCAGAGTGCATTCCTCTTGTATACTTGTTATTATATTATATAATATATTAAATATTACATTATATGTAGTTATTTGTTATTACACCATTATTTTTATATAATATATAATTATATTATATTATTACATATGTTATATTATTTATATTATATATTTGGTATAATATTATTATATAACAAATATCCCTGTTGTATAATTGTTAATATTGATATTTGATAATTAATAATTATATTATTTAGAAGGCATGAGGTAGGATTTAAATTATATTTTATTTTTCATAGCCTATGCAATACTTCTTTTATGATTTCTTGAATAATAATTTTCTAATTTTTCAAATGTCACAATTAGCCATTAATAAATTACTTCATTGTAGATGGGGGCTTCTCGTTTGTTCCTGGCCACCCAGACCTGAATAACCACACAGAAACTATATTAATTAGAACACTGCTTGGCCAATGACTTAGGCATATTGCTAGCTAGTTCTTAAATCTTGAATTAACCATTTCTCTTAATCTGTATATTTCCATGAAACTGTGGATTACCATTAAAGGTTCTGAATTCTTTCTCCTTTGGCAGCTACATGGCATTTCTTTGACTCCATCCCTCCCTCTCTCTTCCAGACTAGCTATATTCTGCCCTGCTATAGGCTGAAACAGTTGTTTTATAAACAAATGGTAATAAAACAAATTCATAGCATACAGAGGGAAATCCCACATTACTCTGTACTCAAGGACTAATTTAGATTTTATGAGTGTATTGCTATATTTCTTGTTTATTAATAGACTTAAAGATGATTGAGGTCATTTTTCTAATAGGATTTTCCATTTTCTAGAATGTAACTGGGAATGTTTTCCTTATTTAGTTTCTCAACATTATTTAAAGATGCAGTCTTTAAAATATAACATTTTAATATAATATAGCATTATTTATATACTATTTTTACAATATTACTTATATAACATTATTCAAAATTTCATACTTGTATTCAGTATATTTTGATCATCTCTGCCCTTCACCCATCCAACACTTCCTTGCTTTGCCCTGTTCACTCCCTGATTCCATCCTCACAGCTTTGCCAACAGCTCCTCAGGTATGGGTATGATCCCATGATCATCTCCTCATGCAAGGTGAAAGATGACCGGCTTGACCTTTGACAAGTCATGTGTATGCAAATGTTATTGTTTTCTGTCCACGAATGCAAAAGACCCATCATGTCCAGGAAACGGGGTTTCTCTGTAGCAGTCCTCCCCACCTTCTGGCCCTTACAGTTTTTCTTTTCCCTCATGGTATAATATAGGTTTATTTGCATTTTCTCCTGAAATAATCTTGAACTTCGTAAACAGAGAAAATGACATTTCTTCTTCTTCAACTTTGTGCATTTCCTTTTTCTCATCTTGTTGGATCTATTGTCTTATAGTTCTTAGCATAAGTGAATTTACCAACGTTCTTATCCTGTTAATGATACACAGATGATTTAATTTACTAGGTTAGGATTTATTCACTTTGCATCCATAGGAAAGCTAATATTGATAACAGTTTTCCTTTCTTCTACTATCTTTATAATAATTGACATATAGAGGCTGAAGCAGTGGCTCAAACATTAAGAGCATTTCCTATTCTTGAAGAAGACCTGGGTTCAGTTTCCAGTACACACATACTGACTCACAACATTCTGTATGTTCAAGTCAAAGTGGTCTCATATCCTCTTCTGACCTCATTGTGGTATCCATACACACAAGCAAGACAGACACCCCTGCAAATTAAACAAATCTTTAAAAAACACGCATAAGATTGTGCCAGACATCAAAACTCTGCGAAGTTCTGTAGTCATTAGCATGTATGCAAAACAAATTATGTGCATAACATATACATAGATGCTTAGTATATCTGCATATATACATATGCAAGATATGATGTCTGCAAGAAGCCTTTACAGAAGGCATGCAGGGATGATTTTACCCAGAGAAGATTTTGACTACTTATGTAAGCTTTTGAATTGGCATGAGACTCTAGTTTTCCAATATGTCTTGAGTAACATATATTTAGGAATTCATCAGCTTAATCTAAAGTTTCAAGTTTATTGGCAAAGGGTTTATAAAAATCTTTATTTTCTTTCAAGAGTGCACAACATTTAAGTACTGAGTTTTCTACTTCCAAATATTTGTGCCTCTCTTTCTCATTGTTCTAACTCACCCTTCTTTGCCAATTCTGAGTCTTTTCAAGGAGCCAACTCTTGGTTTAATTGGTCCTTTTGAATACAAGTTATAGTTTGTAATTTCATGAAACTTTGTTCTTATATTTACTACTTGTTCCTTCTATAGTCTTCTAATTTATTAGATTCCTATTTTATTGTTATTTAATTACATTCCCCTATTTATATTCCTGTACTTGCATATGTACGTGACAATGTGCTTGAGTACATGATGGTTGTGGAGGTGGAAGAAGAGAGTGAAGGTGTGGGTTCTCTCCTTCTACCTTGTAGATTCTAGAGATAAAACTCTGCTCTTCAGGCTTAGCAGCAAGCAGCTTTATGTACTTCAGTACCTTCCTTAACTCCTACCATATGTACCCCAATCTCTCTAACATCAGTTAGAAGTAGGGAGGAGTTCATGAACCCCACCTCCATCCTTGCCAAGATGTTGACTGGCTTGATATTGTACAGGTTTTATGTAGGTAACCACAGCTACTGTTAGTTTCTAAGTGCAGAGGTCCTATTGTATCCAGGAGGATTTTTTTGTTCATATCTTCCAAGACAAGTAGATATTATGATCATTCCTCTTCTTCCTCAATGGTCCTTGAGTCCTGTAAAGTGGATGTGGTATAAATGCCCCATTTGGAACACTCACCAGTCAATTACTCTATACACTTTGACAAGTTGTGATTTTTCAGAATTAGCTATCACCCACTGCTCGAAGAAACTTCTCTGATAGGTTTAAGAGCTGCAATATTTTACTGGTAGAGAGACAGGAATGTTCAGGACACTTAGATATTATGTCCATTTAGCACAATAATAGTAAGAGGGTTAGCCCTGAGAGCCTTGAGCTACTGAACATTTGTAGAATGAGCCATGCATTTCTTCCTGAGAAGTCCTTACATCAATCAGAAAGCTGCTGGTTACTCACATAATACTTATGCCATGACTGTATCATTGCATATATTGCTCTGTCAGTCAATTGCTGCTGGTCATCGGGGTCACAGCTGGATAAGACTGCTGAAGACTCCCTTACCCTAGAGGCCTGCATAGCACCTTCCAGCACTATGAGAACTAGCTAGTAAAAGAGAAGCTTGGTAGTCATTATTAACTTGATTTCTTTGTGTTCCGTGATTAATTTATGCAGTACCTCAGCAAGTTAGCCTTGTCATTAAGTTATTTGGGGTGACGAAGATCAGTAGTAACCACAGGTACTGTTTAGGGGATTTCCTAGATATCTTTGGCCAACAACTAGAAAGAAGGTAACCCACAGTCTTTTTGGTAAACTATGGGTTCTCAGAAGAGTTTTATTTCCTTTGTAGGGTTACTAGAATAATTCAAATATACTGTTTTATATGAGAGATAGATGATAGACAGAGAGATAGTTTAGGTAGCTTACAAAATAGTAGGTATCCATAATACATTTTTATGTGTTGACTTCACTAAAATTTACTGAAAGATAATCTCCAGAATTTCTTAGAATTTTCTTTACCATAAATTTCTAATATTGTTAGATCTCTCAGAAGGATCTAGTGTCAGTCTTGCAGCACACAAACCCCTTATGTGTTTTTTTTTAATCAAACTCTAGTATAGGTTTTCTATAAATAACATTCAGGATGAATTGCCTCAATCATTTGATGTTTGGATTGATCCGATGGATCCAAGTTAATAATGAAGACCCTCTTTCAAATCAGAGACTAAGTACCCACTAAACTTCAGACGATGAGCAACTGCTGAATTTGCAAAACTCCTTGTTCCTTTTCTGACTTTCTTACTTTTTTCTTTCTGTTTTCCAAGATAGAGTTTCTCAGTAGTTATGGACCAAGTCCTGGAACTCACTCTGTGCATAAGGCTGGCTTCAAACTCACAGAGATCCACATGCATCCAAGGACTGGGCTTAAAGGTGTGTGCCGCCACCACCACCCAGCTCCTGGATTTCTTCTTGAAATTGCAAACTTCAACTCATGCTGTCTGGAATTCCTGCCTGCTCATTGCATTGCCTTCTTTTGCTAGTCTTCTGGCCTAACTTCTTTTTTTGAAAATAACACAGCAAAATATATTAAGGGATCATTGGGAATTATGTTGATATTCTCTATTAAAAGTTACATCACCTATACTTAATTTATACATCTAAAATAGTATCTGCTAGGCAGTGGTGGCACACTTTAATCTCAGCACTCGAGGCAGAAGCAGAGGCAGAGGCAGAGGCAGGCAGATCTCTGTTATCTTAAGGCTAAGCTGGTCTACAGAGTAAGTTCCAGGAAAGCCTTGGCTACACCATGAAACCCTGTCTCAAAAGAAGCCAACATAAAATAAAGTTAATTAGTGTCATTCTGATAATACGGTGTCATAAAAACTATATTTTCTCTTGTTCATAGCATTCATTTCAATTAGATACTCAAGTGGAAGACTATGTTTTGTTGGTTTTTATTTTCCCCATGAAAATTATTATTGACACCTGTTTATAGCAAATTGATTTTATCTCGTCAATAGTTTGCAGTTTTATTCTAATAACTGAAAATAAATTAACATTTTGGGTAGAGCCCTAAGCTCCTAATTATAGCAACTTGGTGAATGAATATACTAGTACATTCTATTTAGGCTTATACGACTCCTCATTAGAAAATTCACCAACCCCACAACAAAGGTCTGATCTCCAAAATATATAAAGAACTCAAGAAACTAGACGTTAAAATGCTAATTAACCCAATTAAAAAATGGGGCACTGAACTGAACAGAGAATTCTCAACAGAAGAAGCTCAAATGGCCAAAAGATACTTAAGGTCATGCTCAACCTCCTTAACGATCAGAGAAATGCAAATCAAAACAACTTTGAGATATCATCTTGCACCTGTCAGAATGGCTAAAATCAAAAACACCAAGGATACCCTTTGCTGGAGAGGTTGTGGAGAAAGGGGTACCCTCATCCATTGCTGGTGGGAATGCAAACTTGTGCAACCACTTTGGAAATCAGTGTGGCGGTTTCTCAGAAAAATTGGCATCAACCTACCCCTGGACCGAGCAATACAACTCTTGGGAATATACCCAAGAGATGCCCTATCATATGACAAAAGCATTTGTTCAACTATGTTCATAGCAGCATTATTTGTAATAGCCAGAACCTGGAAGCAACCTAGATATCCTTCAATGGAGGAATGGATGAAGAAAGTGTGGAATATATACACATTAGAGTACTACTCTGCGGTAAAAAAACAATGGCTTCTCGAATTTTGCATGCAAATGGATGGAAATAGAAAATATTATCCTGGGTGAGGTAACCCAGACCCAAAAAGAAGATCATGGGATGTACTCACTCATAATTGGTTTCTAGCCATGGATAGGGGCCACTGAGTCTATAATTTGTGATCCTAAAGAAGCTAAATAAGAGGGTGAACCCAAGGAAAAACATATAGTTATCTTCCTGGCTATGGGAAGTAGACAAGATTGCCGGGCAAAAAATTGGAATCTTGGGGGTGGGGTGGGATGGGGGTAAGGGGAAATGGGGAGAGAAAAGTATGAAGGAGAGGATGGGGGGATCTTGGGGAAACGGGATGATTGGGGATAAAGGAAGGTTGGATAGGGGAGCAGGGAAGCACATATCTTAGTAAAGGGAGCCACCTAAGGGTTGGCAAGACACTTGAACCTGGAGTGGCTACCAGGAGCCCAGGGCAATGTCTCCAGTTAGTTCCTTGGGAAGCTGAGGATAGGGATCCTGAAATGACCCTATCCTATAGCCATACTGATGAATATCTTGCATATCACCATAGAACCTTCATCTAGCGATGGATGGAGATAGAGACAGAGACCCACACTGGAGCACCGGACTGAGCTCCCAAGGTCCTATTGAGGAGCAGAAGGAGGGAGAACATGAGCAAGGAAGTCAGGACCACGAGGGTGCACCCACCCACTGAGAAAGTGGGGCTGATCTATTGGGAGCTCACCAAGGCCAGCTGGACTGTGACTGAAAAAGCATGGGATAAAACCTGACTCTCTGAACATGGCGGACAATGAGAGCTGATGAGAGGCCAAGGACAATGGCACGGGGTTTTGATCCTACTTCATGTTCTGGCTTTGTGGGAGCCTAGACAGTTTGGATGTTCACCTTTCTAGACCTAAATGGAGGGGGGAGGACCTTGGACTTTCCACAGGGCAGGGAACCCTGACTGCTCTTCGGACTGGGGAGGGAGGAGAAGAGGAGTGGGGGGAGAGGGGGGAAGGAGGGGGAGGGAAATGGGAGGTGGGGATGAGGCGGAAAATTTTTTTTTCATTAAAAAAAAAGTCAATTTGACAAAGCTTACGCAAACAAATTATGGGTAATCAGAGACTACAGTCTGGACCTGTGATTCTGTTTCTCGAAATAAAAGAGATAAAGAAAAAAAAGAAATCATTGATTATAATATTTATCACTTTCATTTGAATTTCTCTGATAAGTTTTCAGTTCTCTGGTTGTACTTTTTCCCACATTGAAACAATAAAAAACTGATTTAATATATAGCACAGTAATCTGCTTTTTCCTCCATATCAATTATTTCATATTCTGTATTATATGTAATTTCTTTTGACTTCCTTTGACACACTATATCTCTCTTCCTTCATTGTCAGGTACTACTGCTTTCACGTGTTTATCTATAGAATTAGTTACTTGAATCTTACTAATAGAATTCCTTTCTATTAGTTCCAAATATCTCAGATCATTCTATGTGTAGTTTCTTATTAATTTGCATGTGACTCCTCTTCCCCCAAACACAGTAGGTTGTTTCTAGACTGTGAATTCTCCTGTTCATTAAGCTGTTGCATTAATTTCTAGATTCCTGCTCATAGAGTAGTCATATATGAATTGACTACCTGTACCTGCTTAGGTAGCAACACAAGCTGCATCTCATGCTTGAAAACTAAGCCTATGATGAAGTTGCCCTTTTTTTGAGCAAGTGATGGATGTTGCTTATGTTACATATGGGTGAGGCATATTATCAAACTGAGATCATCTTCCATAGAAGGTCAATGATTGAAAGAAGAGTTGAATTCCACAAGGCCATGAGCATTTGTGCTGAAAATTCCTACTTTTTTTGTGGGTGGTGGTTCAACTTACCTGAATGGGAAATTCCTACATTTCAGCTTAACTTAGATAAAGTATTCTATTATGTTACTCAATTCAGAGGGCTTTAGGCAATAACTTCTATCCTTCAGTCTGATAAATCACTCACTATAAAAATTCATTTTTTCTGAGCTGGAAACTAACCTCCAGACAATTTCTATCTTCAATTTTCTGTCAATTCTAGTCTCATGATTCCTTCATGCCATTCTAACTTAAACTATTAAAATGGAATATCCTTCATATTTTATTGCATGAATACTTCTGAATATATAAATAAATAAAAACAAGATTTCTGGTTGAGAAGACTGAAGCAGTTTGTACTAGTAGCACAGGGCTCTATGTAAGTTAATCCAACACAACCAGTTATGTATGTTAAGGGAAGAAATATAGGAATGCAGAGTATGAAGAATAATTAATTTCTTTGGCCAATAATTATGAGCATATATTCCAGTCATTTGAAATCTTTTAGAGATGTAAAATTGTATGGATTTATTATAAAATTTGAAATCTTTCTTATTTTTATTGTATCTCCTACATTATCTAGTCAAAAATTTCCACATCTTTGATTTATACAGAAACTTATTCATGGAGGAAGCTTTTTGAAGAACCACACTAGCTGTGAAGAAAAGAGCAGTCTTAAACCCTTTATGACTGACACTTTCAGATGTATACCACTGAAGCTTAATGCTTAAGTTTCAGATGGAGAAGGTCATTAAGGAATCAGAAAATTGAATAGAGTCACTAAAGGATTATGTTTCAATAATCCTGCCAGTATCATGGCTCTAATAATTGTAGTTAGTTTTGAATAAAGGAGGAATAATGCATCTTGGTCACTGGGATAGCAACAGCTAACCCAATATGAAAGATAGCTTCTAAATGAGAAATGGTAGAGTAGTCTTTACATTTGTTATGATGGAGAAAGGGATAACTCACACCCTGGGTCTAATGTAATCTTTATTATATGTAATTTAAAACTGAAGGACTGGTTGCTTCTCAAAGTCTCCATTGAATATTTTTTCCAGACTATGACCTACAAAGAGTAACTAAAACACAGAAAAGTAAAAAATAAAATAAAATAAAATAAAATAAAATAAAATTATTGAGGTTGAAAACCATAATGTGTTTAACAAAAAAGGGAAGAATATGTTCCTATATCACCTTGCAAATACAAAATTACAATATATAAATATTGTAAATAAAGACTAATAACTGGGGAATTGGCCTCCTTCCCAAACACCACTAGAAAAGTGATCACATTTGTGTTCTCCACTTTTCTTCTTTTCCAGTTGGCCATGAAGAAGCTGATCCCAATAAGTATGCTTTAGGATTCTTTCCCCTGGCCCAAAAGAAGAACAATTAAGGTTTGTATATCATGAAAAACCTATGTGTGAGCAGAAGTAGATGAAAGTCTTTTTAGATTCACTACAAAATATTGTTGCAAAGTTTTGACTTTATCTTCCTTCTAGATTTTTATCACTGACAGGCTATAAGATGGAATTCTTATAGTTAGAAAGGCCATAGACTTTACCTGAAACTGACTACTGTCATTTTCTCCACCGGTACAATTCCTAAAAGTAGTCTAAATGTTTAACCTTATACTCACAGGTAAATATACTTGTCAATTTTCATGAATTGAATCTTTCTAAAAACAATCAACAAATTCAATGGAAACCCCATCAAAATTCCAACACAATTATTCACAGACCTCAAAAAAAAAAAAACAATAGTCAACTTCATATGGAAAAACAAAAAACCAAGAATAGCTAAAACAATCCTGTATAATAAAGGAACTTCCGGAAATATCAGCATTGTTATTTCAAGTTCTACTATAGAGCTATAGTAATAAAAACTGCATGGTATTGGCTTAAAAACAGAAAGGCAAATCAATAGAATCCAGTTGAAGAAACTGATGTAAATTTACACATCTATGAATATCTAATTTTTGACAAAAAAAATCAAAACTTTACAATGGAAAAAAGAAAGTCCGGACTGAATGCTCAAGGTCCAAATCAAGAGCAGGAGACAGAGCACGAGCAAGGAACTCAGGACTGCGAGGGGTGCACCCACACACTGAGACAATGGGGATGTTCTACCAGGAACTCACCAAGGCCAGCTGGCCTGGGTCTGAAAAAGCATGTGATAAAACCGGACTTGCTGAACATAATGGACAATGAGGACTACTGAGAACTCAAGAACAATGGCAATGGGTTTTTGATCCTACTGCACGTACTGGCTTTGTGGGAGCCTAGGCAGTTTGGATGCTCACCTTACTAGACCTGGATGGAGGTGGGTGGTCCTTGGACTTCCCACAGGGCAGGGAACCCGGATTACTCTTAGGGATGATGAGGGAGGGGGACTTGATGGGGGAGGGGGAGGGAAATGGGAGGTGGTGGCGGGGAGAAGGCAGAAATCTTAAATAAACAAACAAACAAACGAACAAACAAATAAATAAATAAAAAGAAAGTCTCTCCAACAAATGGTGCTGGCATAAATTATCACTATGCACAAAACTCAAGTACAAGTCAAGTCGATCAAATAACTCAAAATAAATCCAGATACCCTGAACCTGATAGAAAAGAAAGTGGGAAGTTATCTTGAATGCATTAGCTCAGAATGAATATGACAGCAGTACACAGACACTGAGAGTGACAATTAATAAATGGGACCTCATGAAATGAAAACGCCTCTGTGAGGCAAAGGACATTGTCCATAAGACAAAACAGCAGTCTACAGAATGAGAAAAGATCTTTACCAACCCAACATCTGACAGAGGGCTGATATCCAAACATGTGAATTTGCCTCCTTCAGAAAATGGAGGCAACTATGGAGACCTACAACTGATGATAAAAATGAAGATAACAAGGAACCCCGGGATTCCCAACCCTAGCTGGAATGTCTATATCTCAAGGTACATTGTGGAAGTTGGGGAAATGTCATAAGAACCAGAAGACCAACATATCAGCCATGAGATAACATCTTCTACATATAACAGGGAAGTTCTACCCACAATAACTTAACAATACGATTGTGTACATAAAAAAGACCTACAGAATGACCACACCAGCCAACATGCCAGTGCAGATGGGGGGATTTTACAAAGTCCCTCCCCTGGTTGAAGAACTACAGAAAATTGAGGGTAGCTAAGAGGGGGAGAATCACTTGTCATCAGGGAAGAGGCACCAGCGGTCATCCAATCCAAAATGGTCAATAATCTCAGATGTTTATATGAGCATCACTGAATGGATTCAATAGGTAGTGTGTGAATACATGAGTGACGATAATGATTCCGGAGAAAGAGTTTTTAAAGTTGAAAGGGAGTAAGGAAACCCACAGGAGTCACAGGGGATAAAAAAGAGTGAAAATGATGTAGATATAGTACTCATCCATGAAATTCTCAAAATGTTTTACAATTCCAATTTAAAAATTCTCTAGAAAACTATTGTCTAATAAAAATAATACTGACAATGCCTCTGTTTCAGAATTATTCTCTCTAGCTTTATGTTAAATGCCTTGTGTTTACCTATTACCTTCACTACAGCCTCCTGAAAAAAGACTTGGCACTTGAGACTCTTGCACAATGGCATCCAGCTGTGCAGATTTCAGTTCAGCATGCACATCTACAGAACAACTTAGAATCTGAGGACGAAAGAAAATCAGATATTACAGGAAGATAACCAGTCATACAAATTTCTATTTCACATCCTTCTAGGTTTCAAGGTACCACATGTGCAAGTAGTCATAAGAAGAAAAAGTGTGCAGCAGAGTTGGCATTTTATTCATTATATTTTGAGAAGTAAATTCCTTTTATTATCAACTTATATGTTTATAATAAGGAACATAAAATTAAAACTTCCATAGGCATGGAAATGGCAACACTTAATTTTCAGTTCTGAATAATCCGAGTGCCTGAAGCACACCTTGGATCAGCTCCATAAGACTTGCATCCTAGAGAATGATCTGAATACACTGATCTTTCTCATAATTTTGGCAAACCTTTTTCCATTATGAACACCCAGAACTGTATCTTAGAATCACATTATTTCACCGCAAGGTTAATATTTGCCATGTTCCAGACTCAATTCCCGGCTCCTCACTGGGAGTGAATGGGTGCTTGCCAGTGTGCCTAGCAGGCATTAGCCATGTGTGTTACTTAATACAGCTTTTCAGAGCACTAACTCCCCGACTAGTTTTCCTTCCTGTGTTTACACTGGCAACTTTAATATTTCTTTATGCTGTTTTTGCATCTAATTGCCTAAAATTTTATATCAAGCACAAAATAATTTCCCTAGAAATATGCATTCAAAAATATATGGAGGGTGAGATCATGCAGTAAGAATTTACAAAGGGTCAAGGCAACTTCAGCACTTAATGTTTAGCTCTGCTGGATTATATTTTCCACAAATGCTGGTCCCCTTATGACTAATTGCAATTCCAGTTAAAATATGTTTTACTAAATGGACTTCTGCATATGTTAGCCCAGTTTTTGAAGAAACAAATGTCTGATCCTGATTAAAATTCTTTTGGAAATAATACTGAAATTTTCATGCAACCAAATCAGAAAACTGAAAGTACTTGAAGGGTTTTAAAAAGTTCTCTGCTAATTTATTTGTTTGAAAACATCAATAATTCTATATTAAGTGACATTTTTGGTTCTCAGTTATAAATATTTGTCATGGAAAATCACTTGGCTTTGGGGCAAGCTTAGGTATCAGTAACTAAATGGTCTTCAAGTGGCATAAGAAGTCAAAGCTGACCAAAACTGGGAGAGCTATCAAGACAAGGGGTGTACTAGTCCTGTTAGTGAGTAGGCACACCCACCACGTTTACTTGAAGAATAATCTAATGACCGTTATATCAGCATCATGCTTACACAATGACATGAAGTGCACGCAGAAATATGTGAAATTCAATTAGCTTATATTTTTACAAAATGAGACTTATTTTCCCTAAAAGCTATTGAAGGAAGTTTTGGGTTATTTTTTAATGTTTGTTTTATTCTTCCTGTGTGACAAAACTCAGAAATGAGCCATAATGATTATTCTAAATTGCTGCAATTGTATATGAAATCATCAAAGCTGGCATTTTGCTTTTTAGTGCTTTTTAATACAGATGGAAGTTCCGCAGTGTTTATTTCATGCAGGGATGAATAAATGAGCTTAATTTGCCAAGTGCACTGATCAGGGTTCACATATTAAATTGACAATAAAAAAATGCCACCTTGGACACTCTGTCCATACTCCAGAAGATGGGCCTACACCCACGTATTCACTGGAAGCACTAAATAGACACAGTGAGTATGTGAATACCTGAAGTGTGTGTGTATGTGGGGGGTGGGGTTAATAAGGATGTATTTCATCAAAAAATGTTATATGCATCTATGAAGTTCTCAAAACATAATTTTTTAAAAACTGTGAAATATTCTGAGTATATACTCAAAAGTAAAGACAATATCTACTACTTTGGATTCTTTAAACAAGCAAATGGTATACACATGCACACATACACACACACATACAAATCGATATATTGTATCATTGATTCATGTCTATTGGCTCATTACACACTCAGGCACACATATCAGTGGTCCATGTCTACTGGCTCATTACATATTTTCAGTGATGAGAAACTCAATTTGTCTTCTCTCATGTGGTTCACTATTAAATAGCTCGAAGTTTTATGATCTCCTTTGTGTTATTCCACAGAAATAAAAATTATGTCACTCTTTTGAGAATATATTATGCCTATAAATTTCAACAAGCAATCTGCAGTTCTGTTATTTCGGATCATGTGAAGGAAATTTTAAATGGTCCTTATTCAAGCACATAAAGAATGAGAAAATAGAATAAACTACATTATTCCCACAGGATCAATAAAGTCTACATGTAGAATTTAAATACATATTCTCACTTCAACTCACTTTCCTAGGAAAAAGTCAACAATTTTGAAGGAAGACTTGCCAGTGTTTTTCTTAAGTTTCGATTATCCATAAAGTATGGAAAACTAAGTGGACTGAGAAGGAATCTAGACTTGTTCACTGACACCTTTTTAAAAATATAACAAAAAAAAGAAAAGGGGGCAGCTCTTGCTTCCAACCTGAAATAGGAGCCGAGAACTCCAGAAAAACTCAGTTCAAGTCTGTACTTGATTCCTGTCATCTCTCACCCAGCTGTGTGGTCACTAAATGTCCAAGAAGCAGTTCTGAAGACTGAAGGAACAGACTCTTGGCAAGAAATGGAGACAAGAATGGAAAAGCCATTTTCCTGCATGTGTCTTAATTCATGTCTTCTACACCCCCTCTTCTGGTAGAAGAGTTTTGAGGATGAATTTCTGGAAGATAATGTTAGTGGATTGGCTGTGGGAGCTCACATCTGGAGCGAGCCCTGTGTGAGACAATCTGCCACCCAAATCTCTTCTTTTCACACTTTCAATGGAAAAGCTTCCTCTTTGTGTGTGCTGTTTATATGTTAGGGTTCAAGGGAACCTGGAACTGGAAGACATTATGAAGGTCCTTTAAGACTAAGAACATCCAGTTTCCCCTGAAGACACTCTGCTCAGAAAGTAAAGCCTTCTGTCCCCACTTGCGTAAGTTTTCTGTTTGCTATGGGCTCAGTTTTTAAAGTGTGTCAAATGAGCGAGTATCGGTGGTCAATCTGCTTCAAATGTATCAACAGTGAGTGCTCATTTTATGATGGTTTCACAGAGGTCTACCCAAAGAGCTGCTTTTCTTGCAAACTTGTTTTAGAAAACCATCTGTTCTCCATGTAAAACCACAAATGGTTAAGAAAACATATAAAAAATAGAAAGTAAAAAAATCCTTTTGATAAACAAAATACCCAGAGGCTTAGAATTTAAATAAAGGAAGTAGGCAAAGCAAACAAACAAAGACCAAAGTACCAGGTTTTTAGACTTCCCCATTGTAGAACCTGAGTAAAGTCTTTCAATAAATTTCTGTTAGAATATTTGGCTTCAGATTAAATGTGCACTAGATATTTGGAACGATGGAAAGTTGTGCTTTATCTAAACTCACTCTTTTATCTCTAGCTATGACTCTGTATTGTTCAAAGATGATGTTGTGTGGGATAGATTGGCTGTGGAAACACAGAACAGGCCTAGTCTGAGAATTTATTTGCTGCAACCCTGCATTCTTGTAATGTTTCTGCCAGTGCTTTTCAGAATCAAGTGGAAACAAAAACAGCAAAGTGAGTCACTCTATGATAGATGAGTGTGCTCAAAAACAGGAGCCCGTAATGCCAGCCAGGATTATTGGTGCAGTCTAAAAAAATAAAAAGTAACTAGAAAAGGGTCTACTCCAATGCCAATTTAATCATAGCTGCAAACATAATAACAAAAACATTTAATGGAAAAAATTTCAAATAGTCTGTTGTTATCCTGATAAGAATGAGGCAAAGTTTGAAAGAAACGTGGACTCTAAATCTTCTAAGTTATGAATCTGTGGCCACATTGATGACTTAATATCAGTATTTCCAAGTGTCCCAAGTAAACCAAAGTTTGGACACATAGGTAGAGGTTTAGATGCACAGTGGTTTGAAAGAGAAATGTCTCCATGTATATGATCTTGTATTTGAACAGTTGGTTCCCAACTGGAGATATGGAACCTTTATGAGGGGGAGACTTACTGAAGCAAGTACATCACTTGTTGATGGTTATGAGGGTCTATAGCCTTGCTTCACTTCCTGTTTTCTCTCTACTGCTTTCTGAGTGCAGAGGAAATAAGACCAGCCGCCACCTTCTATTTCTGATAAACATGTCTTACCCTCCATTATAGACTGTAAGTTGAAAAACAACATTTTCTTTACTCATTTTTTTTTGTAGTGGTACTTTAAAACAGGAAACAGAAAGTAAAGTATTACAATATAGCTTTTGTGAAATGAAAGAAGCCATTGGTATACTGCATCAATGGAGCTCGACAGAATTTAAGGGTTCAACGTCGGGAAGAAATAAGAAGATTCACCTCTAATATTTAGTCAGACCCAAGAGAAAAATCCCAAGAATATTGATTTTACTTTTGATTGAAAGAGAGATGTCAGTTGTATATAAAGAGAAGTTCTGTCAGCTCAGAAGAGAACTACCACAGTGGTAGAATTTGGTTGACCACCTTTCTTGTAAACTTTCCACCATCAGCTGACAGGAAAGCTGACTTGGAAGCTTTCATTCATGATTTTCATAGCAAATATTTATGATTTTCTGGCAAAAGTGCTAACTTAGATATGTGAGTTTACTGCTTCTGTTTAATCAAGTTTAAATGTCATTTAACTTGTTGGCTATAGATTTTCTGGAATCAGTAGCACCTCTTACCTAAGTAAATCTGTTTAGATAGAAAAATCAAAGAAACAAGGCTGTGTGTAAACTGGGGACCCTGGGAGAAAGGAAACTGTCATCAGAATATATTGCCTGACAAATATCTATTTTCAATAAAAGAAAAAAATTTACTGAAAGTGTAATGAGCAATGGAAGTGTTTATCCAACTGGCTGCTAAAGAATCTGAAACTCTTGGATGAATGGATAGAGCTAAAAACATTCATTCAGTGTAAGGTAACTCCAAAGGCCACCACGAGCTCTCTTCCACATGTGTACACTAGACTTAAATCTTTATACGTGTGTTTATGTACCCGCTTAACTCACCTAGGTCTCCATGGGTGCTCCTAACATTACAACTCAATTTAAGTTTCATAAACTAGAATGTATTCATTTTTAAATTTTTATTTTATTTTATTTAAACAACATTTTTTTCATCTATTTTACATACCAATCGTAGACTTTCTCCTCCCTCCTCTCCTCCCAGTCATGTCTTCCACCTACTTCCCATTCACTCCTCCACTTCATTCAGAGAGGAACAGGCCTCCCATGGGCTTCAACAAAGCAAGCCTCATCAAGCTGAGCCAGGACCAAGCTCACCCCCTTGCTTCAAGCCTGGGCAAATTAATCCAACATGGGGAACAGGTTCCCAAAAGCCAGTTAAGTGCCAGGGACAGGTCTGATCTCATTGCTAGGGGCCTTACAAAGAGACCAAGCTACACAACTGTCAAGAATATGTTGTAATGAACTAAAGTAACAAGATCACCTGCAGACAGGAGAATCTCATGTTGTCCTTCATCTCACACCATTGCTTAGGAAAAGTAGGAGTGTTTGTATGTGTGTGTGGATGGAGGGTTTGTTTTTTGTATGTGTGTGTGTGTTGTTTTCTGTTCTATGAAGGGTTGAAGAAATCTTTCAGAGGTCAAACAGTGCGTTCATAAAAGTAGCCCACAACAACAACACCACGGAGTGACCCATTTTTGCAGGTAGACATCACATTAAACAACAGCTTGGAAATCAAGGCACAGTCAGGGATATCTGTATATAGTTTTAACAAATGTTGCTTTGAAGTGAAACAAAAAATTGTATAAGCTGAAATGAGTGTAATGTTTCCACATAATATATCTTTTATTTGTACCAACACATGATTAGGTGTTTCTAAAAATTTATATGCCTAAAATTTTTAAATGCCTAAAAATGTAAGTTCTTAGACTACTTATAATATCACAATATATGGCATACATATTAGGAAGGTGGAGGAGGATAGAATTCAGGTCCTGGGCTAGAAAGATGGGGGCAAAATAAGGTCAAATACACTGTATGAAATTCTCAAGATATGAATAAATTAATAAAAATAGATGAAAAGCATATATTTCAGAAGAAAAAGGCTTATAAAATAAGAAATGGATGACATACTGCCATTTGGCAACTCCTGATGACAGCTGATTTTCACGAACATTAATTAGAAATGTTTTTGTTAAAAGTTTTCAGAAATAGTGTGCTCACATTGCCAGAAGTCAATAACTCTCAAAATATGTACAAATACACATGGATGCACACATAAATAAGCATGCATGTATATATGTTATGTCACATTAAACTGCATGTCTTTATTATGGATACATGTGTCAGTCAGTTATACCCAAGCCAAGGAAGGTAACATTGCCATTGTCATTTGTGGAAAAGCATGAACCCAAGGGTCCCTAATGGACTGATCTAAATAACACATAGTATAGCATATGTGTCATTTTTACCAGAAACAATTTGTTTGCCTCTAAACACAAGGTCATGGTGAAGGAATGTAGAATGAAAAGCATTCTGAGTTGTTCAAAACTTCATTATTACATGAAAACTAGACCAAACTATTCCACCATATAAACAAGTAAAATCATTTCCCATTGACAAGTGCTAAAACAAATACACAAAAAATATTGGAAAATACATTTGAATAATTTTCTATATTAGGTAATGTAAATAAATTAGTGCAAATTTTCATAGATGTGATTTTTTTAAATGTCATGATTTCTATTTGATTGCAAATAATCTTCTCTCCTGCAATACATCCCAAACCACAGTTTTCCCTCCTTCCATTTCTCCCAGTTTCCCCCATAAGACCCACCAACCTCTACTCTCTCCCAGATCCAGTTTCAGAAAAGAGCAGACTTCCAAGAGACAACATTCAAACATGACAAAACAAGATACAATAAGACTAAACAAAGGCCCTCAGATTGAAGCTGGATAAGGCTATGCAATAGGAGAAGAGTCTCAAAAGCAGGCAAAAGAGTATGACCTACACAAGATAAAACAACTCTGTATGTGGTGCCTGTCTGTATAATACAGAGAGAGATACACTGATGCATAGCCAAGATAGAGGATGGACTGGTAACAGAAATAAAACTATAGAGATATAGCAAGAAAGAAAAGTAAATATGTTAAACCCACAGTTCATGAATTTCTATGATGGGTTCAGTGTATATTTCAACTCGCCAACATATTTGAAAATTTTCAAAACCAAAATGATGGACATGATATACAACTATCTTTTTTCTTTTATAATAAACTGAGGTAAAACAAATGATGATATGTCCAAAGGAAAAGATAAATGAAATCAAACCTGATATTTTTTCTGATTAGATGTCTTCGAGACACACCATTTTCACATATTCATGAAGAAGAGTCACAGTGAACAAGGTGGCAAATACTTCACCAGAAGCATTCTGCATCTGAGGGTGATAGATACAGTGAGCACATGCTGTAGTGATGAGGCGAACAGGCCTGCTTTTCGTCCCTCATGGCTCCCGCATGGCTAGCTTAGCCCCGGAAATAATAACAGAGAAACTGTATTCATTTAAACACTGCCTGGCCCATTATTTCTAGCCTCATATTGGCTAACTCTCACATCTTGATTAACCCATTTCCATTAAATCTGTGTAGCCCCATGAGGCTGTGGCTTAACGCGAGAGATTCTTGGGCCAGAGATTCGTGGTGTCTGTCTGACTCTGCTTTCTTTCTCCCAGCTTTCTGTTGGGTCTACTCTGCCTACCTAATTTTCTGCCCTATCAAAAACCAGGCAGTTAATTTAGCCAATGAAATCAAGACAAAACAGAAGACCCTCCTATATCAACATGCTATGGGAATAATTGGATCTAGGGTTAGAGTGGAGCCTTCAGAAACAGAGTGCCTTTCCATAGTGCACCTTCACTACCCCTCATGGACAATGGAACTTCCAATGGGTATATAGGCATTAATAACAGTACTGACGTGAGTAGCTCTTAGGATACAGAGGTTAACTTAGCGGAGTCAACTGATACCAAGCAAAATGGTCACCCAACCACTCTCATGGTCCCTATCTTGGAATGGTCAGAAAGTGCAAGAGAAGGAAGTCACATATCCATGACTTTGTCAATACAATCATGACTGATCTAAACTGTACATCTGTTATGAGCATCTATTATTTCACAGGAGCAAATATGCTGAGTAAGGATACTGATTTAGCCCCTGACAGTGTGGAAGAATCCCTGAGACTTGGATCATCCATCAGTTCAGCACCACCTTTCAACACATTGCTCAAAATAAAAAGTATACTCCAGCTGAAATCAAGATAGCAAAGACCATTTAGAAAGGATGTTATTGCTTAGAATTATGTTGACATTTCCATCAATATAAAAAGTGGCTCATATTGTTATCAATTTAATGGGGGTAATTTACAATTTTAATGGTCATTTTGGTTCGGATCCAAACACTTAGGCCTTCTTTAATTTAGTTTATCTTCCTTGTTTTTTGTTTCTTCTTGTTTGTTTGTGAGAATTATACAAGTTGATTGGTAAAGGTTGTTTATTCTTAGTATAAGTTGCTCATTGTTGCTGGAAATTCCTTACCAATAGTAGTTATCAGTTGAGGTCTCATAAAATAAATATGAACAATAAATTATCAGTCAAAATCAAAGAACAAACAAAAGTTTCTCAGATCAAAGTTGCATCCATTGAAATGGGCCTTTTCCCTCCTGTGTATTCTCCAGATTGTGTCAGAAAACCACGGATCCTCTCTATTATCACGGGCAGCAAAACCCTCAAAGCAGAATGCTCGTTACTCTCTCTCTAATAGCAAGCCAAGGCACTGCCTCCTGATTTAATGTAATACACAAAGAGAGCATTAAAAATACTATATATTTCAGGCTTACAGAAATGAAAAAGACACAGATGAGACCATCTAGCAATTGGCACAGGTCCTTCAGTGACCTCAGACATATACCTGGATTTCCCAGAAGTACCAATTAAGTGGAGTCATTTTTCATTCTTTATGTTATCTGGGTATTTTACTTTACTGGGATTCATTAATAACTGGAAATATTGACTAGTTTTCTATAATATATTTAAAACTACTGCCCAACTCTGAGCTCATGGTTCATGAGTGTACTTCCTAGAGAAGAATCTATTTTGAAAACATAGTAAACATTATTATCCCTATTTTCTTTGTTAAGATACCTCATTTTATTATCCCCAGGTAAAATGAAGATACTGTACATTCACAAAGTGGCTAAAGTCACATACATACATATATACACACATAAAAATGATATAATGCTACTAGTAAGTATGCTTTTCCAGCGCTGACTATTTGGCAGAGGACAACTAATTGGTAGGCTCTTCCCTACTCCCCAATTTCATTTGTTGTTTATAAATTTATGTGTGGAATTGAAGCCTCATGGGCGTTTCCCAGTCCAGTTTCGCATAGCCATTGGTGTCATCTTTGTTCAACTAATGTTTGCTCAGTCATATTTACTTAAAAGTTGTCGCTCTGTATGAAGGTGAGTGAGGAGGGATGTAAGAGAGGGCTTAGAGGGAAGAAAGTGGAGGGAGAAATGTAAATGTATTATAATCTCAAAAATACAGTATCAATAAATGTAATTATGTTTATATATCAAAAAGAAATACAAACTGTATACAATTTCAATCTATAAAAAAAGTGGCACATCTGTATAAAATAGCAAAACAGAGATGTATATTATAAAGATAAGTATCAATTACAGGATCTTGAGTATTTTGAAAAACTAACAGAAAGATGGAGAAAGGGGGGCTAGGGATGAAGTTCAGTTGGAGAATTGATGGAGGAAGGTCATTGGCTAATAAAGAAACTGCCTTGGCCCATCTGATAGGGCAGAATTTAGATAGGCAGAGTAAACAGAACAGAATGCTGGGAGGAAGAGGAAGTGATCTCAGATGCCATTTCCCATCCTCTCTGGGGCAGACGGGATGAAGCAAGCCGCCAGGTCAGACATGCTGAATCTTTCCTGGTAAGACTGGTGCTACACAGATTATTAGAGATGGGTTGATTGGGATATGAGAATTAGCCAGTAAGGGCTAGAGCTAATGGACCAAGCAGTGTTTAAAAGAATAGAGTTTGTGTGTTGTTATTTCGGGGCATAAGCTAGTCAGGCGACCAGGAGCTGGGGAGGCAGGAACACAACCCGCAATCCCATACAGAGAATTCCTGCTGAGCCTGTGTAAGATCTTGGGTTAAAGCCTCAGCACTGGGGAAGAAATATAGAAATAAGCAAGCAGAACAGATAGATGAGAAGACAGAAATATAAAAGTCACTGAGCAATAAATGCCTTGTGGGGATTTTCACTATCTTCTCAGCCAGCCTATCCCCTTAGCTCATGTCATTCCTATTTGCTTTCATTTGACTCAATCAACTACCCAAGAACCCAAGTCTTCCTAAAGAGAGAAGAATGTGACCTTTTCCCGCTGAAGTATGAACTTCCTCTACTGCCCATGAGTCTTTCGTACATATTGTCCACGCAGCAGATGACCCTTGAGTACTCCACACCAGCCCCATAGAACAAAATTGTCCTCGACTTTAATTCAGTGATTAAAAGTCTTCAAATTTACATCCAAAGACATAAGTAATTCCCCATGATGAAAGCTAGTTTTTCTTTATTGGGAAGTGCTTGGGCCTCTCCAAAGGGAGAGAGGGCTACTGTCCAGTGGCGTCTTTCCCTAGGATCCTCAGAAACTGTGGTGAAACCTGGAATTAAGTTCTACCCTTGCAATGTACCCAGGGAGTACTTGGACTCCTGGGGCCAGACACGCTCTGAGTCTATTTTCGCTAGATGTATTTCTAATACTTTCCATACTTTGTCTTGGGATCTCAATCATTTTCTACTCAAAAGCTCTCTTATTTCTGAGACCTTAACTCCAACACACACACACACACAAATGCACACCTAACAATGCACATGTAGATGGGAGAAAAAATCTTTGGGTCTTTTGGATCTTCATGGTTCTGGGTGTTTTATAGGGGACATTGCTCCTGTGAGTTCCCTGGCACAATAATAATAGAAATGTGTTCAAAAGTGACTAGTTAGGTGAACCATTTAAGGGGTTGCAGCATTTTTTCATGAATCGTGTTTCCCAAGATGTCCAATTATTTAAAAGTAGAAAAACAATAAATCAGTGGCAGAGTGAATACCAGGCATTATTACAGAATGATGCTGCACAGCTGCTGGAACTGCCCTAAGAAAAGAAAGTCATCATTTCTTAAACACAAAACAAGGCTGCACGTACAGCCAATCATAAGTTTGTGGTGTGGTGAAGGAAAGCTATTCTTATTTGGAGAACAGCTTTTCCTTTATAAGGTCGATATGTTTATATACACGGGAAAGGTACATGATACAGTGGTAACACCTTTAAGAATTCTTTTTCAACAACAAAATGAATTGAGTAGAAGTTTGCACATTGAAGAATAAATATTCTTAATGTTCTATCCATGCCAGTCCCTGGCATGGATAATGTGAAAAAACGTGAAAATGTGAGGAAGTGGAAAATTCAGTCTCTTAAAAAGTAAAAAATTGTCCTGACATAGATTTACCAATTCTGGTAAGAAATAACTAGCTGTTTGGTCCGAGATCAAGTTTCTAAAACTCTGCTTCCTACAGGGCAAATAGCATCAGATAAAACCAGCATTCATGTGGTCTGCATTCCAGGAAAAAACCCAGAGACCAGATAACCTTACCATTCCATGAAGGCAATAAGCCATCTCTGTGTGTTGTTCCACCAGGAGTGTGATCTCTGATTTCTAGTGCTGTTTGCTGCATAAGTACTCTGCCAAAGACAGACTCCAATAGCAAGTCATCTGATGTAAATTGCACAAAAATATAAGGGACCTATTTTCTCCCTAAAGAGAAATGCTTATAACAAAACAAATTAGAGAAAAAACTTTACCCTAGGAAAGAACAGATAGATGAAAGGGGAAAGGGTGATGGAAATAGTAACTATTTTAATTGACTGATTATATGCAAAAATGTTTGCAAATTATGCAGCATATTAATAATCCACCACAGTCTTATTCATAACAATTACTTCTGTTAATTTATAGTATTTTAGATTGATTGTTGTAAAGATACCACTTCTGCCAGCTATTAAATTAAATGACTCTCAGCCAAATGTATTGTGGTACTGTCTGAAGATATTAAAGTTTTCTTGCAATGGGCATGCTAGTGATACATAGTATGAAGAGGAATCAACCCCTAACATCCTACAACACACGTCAGATCCTCCTAAAATAATGAAAAAAGTACCCAAAGCCAATGGTACAAAGATGGAGAAACCTTAATTTTTTTTTTTTTTTTTTTGGTATCAGTAGCTTTTCATAGGAGCATGGAAAAAGTTTGGACTCAGTGAATTTATGCTGGGTTCAAGTGAAGAAACAAAACTCTTATATTATTCCTCCATTTAACCAAAATATTATTTATGTATGACTTCAGGAATACTTTTATACTTTCCTATAGCAGTACTTTAAACGTAGACTATTCCTCAATTCACATTTGGAAATTCTGCCAATAAAATGTACATTACAGAATGGCTAAGAGATTTTCTTCTCCATTTTTTGGAGAATCTAGGGCTGACTCTCGGTAGCATCACAGCTCAGATGAAAATGACATAAATGTTTTGACCCCGACTCTCTCGACTTTCACATTGAGTGATTATAGCACGTGGTGTCAATATCGGTTCCATAATGATATTATGAGGACTAATTGACATAATGGGCTGATAGAAAAACACTTCTTAGGATCCTAAGCAAGCACTTCAGCTTGGATATGAAGGGCAATGTTTTTTGTATTCTTTCTTTCTTTTTTTTTCCTTGACATCAAAGAGAAAGCAATGATAAATGGCCTATTCTCTTCTGTCGGGTCATTGATTTTTGAAATCCTCAAGGGTTTTAATCGGTACTTTTCTAATTCTTCTTCAGTGAGCTTTAGTTCACTGTCTTTTGAAGGCTAGGTAGGTAGAAGCACAGATGTCAAAATCTGAACAGTGGTTACTGCATCTTTACTGCCTCATGTTCATGACACTTCTGAGTGCTGTCTTGGCAAGCTTTTCAAAACTGGGAGTTTTAAGATTAAGCATGCACTGAGGACTGCTTGGAGAAACAGAGGCAAGCCCATACTTTTCATCTGCTTATGAAATCATTCTTTCCTTTCTCTTCTGACAGAAGCAGCACCCTGAGCATTCCTGGAATTGATTAATGAAATGGATCTTGTTCCAATCAGATGTTTACACGAAGTAATGGTAAATCCTTTCAAAGGTGATTTTAAGGTCATGTCTGAAACATTAAATATGTGGTTGAAGCACATCACTGAAATATATGAAATCTACCTGAGTTTCCCTTGGTGAAATTCCAGATGTCCCTGCACTTTGTTTGGTCTCAGTGCTTGATTCCTGTTCACCTCCTGCGAGAGAAGAAGTTGTTGCCTTGCTGCTTGTGTCTGTGTTACTTTTGCCAGATCATCACACATGTTTTACAAGTGTATAAAGAGATTGGAGGGTTTAGTTTATAGAATTACTTACCAAAGTATCCACACATCCAATGCATTTCAAGAACAGCTCCTGACCCATTGTTCACTTAATGGATGCCCTTGTGTATGTAGCAATACGTAAAGAAAACCACAGCAAGAGACTATGATTTGCCAATATAAGAACTGAATTTTCACAAATCTCACACTACAGCAAGACACTGTTAGTTAGGAACTTTATTTCCATCAACTACAGAATACATTTATTTGTACTTATGGATACTTAGCAATTAATTGGCTATATTTATAGAAATATATATGGAAACAGTTCTAGAAGGTGTAGATGCCTTTCTCAGTTCATCTAGTCATGAATTTATAGCTGTACTAAGTCAAATTAAAAACTCTTGACTCTGAATTGGCCAATATACTTCAGGATAAGTAATCAAAATGTACCTAAGTACTAACTGATAAGAATATAAAAAATAATAAAAAATATTGAAGACCAAAATTCAACACTACTGTTGTAGAATTCTATTACTTCACAACATACATCTCTTGGAAAAGTTCCACTGGGTCTGAACTGTCCACAATGTCATATTTTTTTCTTCTAAAGGTAAATTCCACTGCTTAAGGTCAAATGTTTGAAATAAGTTATGAAAAATGTATTAGTAATACAAAGAAGAGTGACTATTACTTCCAAATGTTTATATTGGCATGCTTTTAAATAACTGTTATCCATAGGTTCATGTACACTTACTGCTCTGTGACTTTGTGTGTGTGTGTGTATGTGTACTTGTGCACGTGTGAATGTGTATGCACATGATTGAGCATACCTGTGAAGGAGAGTTTGGGTGGGAGGTTGTTCTCTCTCTTATCATGTAGGTTTAGAGATTGAACTCAGTCGTTGGCTTGGTAGAAAGCACCTTACCTACTGAGCCACCTCTCCAGTCCTCTTATGTATATTAAGTAGGTAAAAACAGGTTGTTTTCTTTTACTTTTATAGATTTGCAGTTTCTGCAAACAAAAAAAAAGAGGATCAAAAGAGGATCAAAAAGAGAACAAAACCTCTGTCTGTTGTCTAGATTGACATATGGTAAATTTAGGGGCATTAATCCCAAAAGAGACTCAGTCTCTCCATCTTCATTGTACTGTTTATGATGTGGATAAGGGAGAACCTCACAAAACCTCTAGAAATATGACCTCAGGTAGCTCTCTCTCTCTTGTTGCTCTCATTAATAAGTACTTGTGCTCCACGTATCTCCATTTTGATACATTTGAATATCACAGACCGAATGAGACAGAAAATATCTCTGAAAACATGGGCCAAACAAACTCCTTAGATATTTTGCCACAGTTTTATAAACCTGGCTAGTACAGCCAGTTGTGGCACGCTGGGGCTGGGTACTGGTAAGATCCATGAGCATGGCTCAATTCAAACACTAGAAGAGGCATTTACGACGCCTCTGTGTTCTTGAGACCCTGCAAGCAAAGGACAGCACTCACAGCCAAGTTTTGGCACAGAAGGAAGAAGGAAGCATCAGTTCTCAGGCAGCTATTCGAATACTACAGCCTTGAGCACTAATGGTTCATAAAGTAAAAACAGACAGAGAACAGATAAACAATGGGAATCATTCAAAGGCCACAGGTTATAAATTAAGTCCTTCCAATGGCAGGTGGGCTGTTGTCAAAGAACATGATAAAATGTGCATTACATGACAACTTTATCCTTACCTTAAGTTGAAACAGCTATATGTAGCTTCTTTCTAAAAATAATGTTTTATTCTTTGGAAATTTCATATGTTTATGCAATGTACATTTGTCATAATTACTTTCAGCTGTCAACTTGACAAAACCCAGAGTCATTTGGGAAGAAGGAGACCCTGAAGAATTCCCTCTGTCAGTCCATCCTATGGGCCGATCTATGAGGATTTATTAATTGTTAATACTATAGGGAGACCAAGCCCATTATGGGTGGTGCCATTTCTGGATAGGTGGACCTTTGCTGTATAAGTGGGTAAGCCAGGGGGAATCAAGCCAGCAGACATTTTTCCTCAATGCTGTTTACTTCACTTCCTGTTTCCAGATTCCATTCCCCTTTCAGCTTCATGTTATTTTTTAACTTTTTAATATTCCCTAAATCTAAATTACTACTACGTGTGTGTGTGTGTGTGTGTGTGTGTGTGTGTGAGAGAGAGAGAGAGAGAGAGAGAGAGAGAGAGAGAGAGAGAGAGAGAGAGAGAGAGAGAGAGATGACTATCCTTTGGGTCATGAACAACCTACCAGTACCAGTGGCCAAGCCCCCAAGAAGACTGATTCTCCTTCCCTCAGCAGCCACCAGCTGACAGTGTATCCTTGTATAATGGTGGGACCTCTGTAGTTCGTTCCCTCTTGCCCATCTGCCAGTTCTTACCAGTTCTCTGTTTCCTTTTCTATGAAGTTTCCTGAGTCTCAGTCTGATAACTCACAACTGAACACTCAGCCAACTTTACTTTGTAAATCAACCAATTATGAGTCTCTACATTCACCACTGTGCACTGCACACAGAAATATTTTTTCTACTCCATGGCTTAGTACAGGTAAACCAAACAAGTCATATAGAGTGGTCATTAGGATTGCCCAATAGCTTCTAGAAATGTAGCACTTATTTTTTATTGCTGTTTATTACATCAAATGAATTATTTAATTATGCATATATGCATGTTGAGATCAGATAATCCTTCCTTTGAATTCAGTTAATGGGAAAGATGTCCTCTCTGAAGCTTAGCTTCGTTGTCAGGAAACAAGTGAGAATAAGTATCCTTGCCTTGAAATACAACTATAAACGTAGAAAACAGAACACACATACACACACAGAGGGGGTTTAGAAACAAGATCAAACAACTATAGCAATACTATGCTTTCATCCACACTACATTACTACATTTATGGTAGTGTCTTGCTGACTAGGACCTTCTAGTCATGGTAAAGAGAATAGCAGAGAACATGGTAACAGTGTTGGGCAGTGACTGTTGGGTATTAGAAGCACAAATTAAAATTGAATAACAAGTGTAGTCTTGATCCCAGATTTGTTTTGTGATTAGCATAGTTTCCTTTTCTTCAGTCTTTAGGCATTAAATGAGATTGACTAAATCTTAAAGTCTAAATGGAAGAAAGCAAAATGATGATAACCTTTAATTATAAGGCCATTTTTCTAAAATAAGAAAAGAACAGAAAATAAATCCCCTAGACTTTCTAGACAGTCTTTGAAAATAATTTGCTTTCCATTAGCTCACTGCAGCTCTGCGCATGTGTAGGCTAAGCTCTCCATGCCCTGCCCAAAAACCAAGCAGGGCTAATGCTACTTTGCAGTTTTCTTCTCCCCGGGGCTCACTCTAAGTTCTGAAAACACAAACACGTTTTTCACATGTGGGTGTTTAATAAATGCTATTTGATGATAATGGAGACGATTTCCTGAGAGCAAGGGTCTCCCATCAGAGGAATGCGTGGTCGTTGGAGGCATTTGATTACCTTTTCTCTTGATCACTTAAAAATAGGCTGGATTTGCTCATCTGTTCAGGATGGTTAAAGGGTCACCTTCTCCAAAGGCAGAGAAAGCCCAGGATGACATCAAGGTCCCTTCTCATTTCAAGATTCTATGAAGTAGGATCATTTACTCTGAAGCAGCAGCTCTAACATGTAGTGCACAGAAGATGGTGACCAGCTGTTTCCCTCACTGATTACAGAAAAGGAAGTGTGTTTAAATTTGAGTGTGAGCGATTGGTGCATTGAGGGAAGAATTCCCTAACACCAAGGCTATGTCAAATACAAGGGCAAAGGTAAGCAGGAAATGAAGTCAGTTTGCTTTCCTAAGTATTTCTCTACCAAAAGTGGGAGAGAACACTGGCATAAACAGGGGGACCACACCTGCTTTCCACTCCTCTTCCTGGTTCTCTCCAAACATTAGTCTCATCTGTTTCTTGCAAGCAGATGAGAATTAACACAGAGATCCACAACTGGACAATATGCAGAGAGACAATATGTGAGAGACCTTGGGGCACTCAAGCCTAAACAGAAATGTCTATCAAACGCTTCCTTTCAAAGTTTAGGGAATCTAATCAGAAAATCTTGTATTTCCTTAAAGTGGTAGAGAGTCTCCTGTTCTGGAAATAGTAGCTTCTAGAATTTCACTCACAAACACCTACCCTGCTGGTTATCTCCCTCTGTTTAAAACCAAGCTTAACTTGGCTTGGCTGAATTTTGAGCCTTCTCATGAACAGAAGCTCACATTCTTTCTATAATAAGCATCCAAAAGGCAGTGGTTCACAGCCATGAAGAAATGGAACAGACTGCAAATGTAACAGTATGTTTAATTCTAAGGGAGAAGGGAACAGGTGCCTATTAGTACATCACAGCAGTCACCTGGCTCTCCAGTATCAGCAACAAAGCTGATGCATTGATGTCCATCTATGTTTTCTCAGAGTCAAAGAGAGGTATGTGTTCTGATGTTAAGCCCAGCAGGAGATAATCCATGCAGAGCTCGACCCTTGTGCTCCCAAACCCTCTTGGCCTCTCTCATCTTGCCCCTCTGCCCCTCCATTTCAACTTCACTGATCCTGACTCACTCCCATAAAGTTCCCTGTGTCCTTTCTGCTGTTTCTATTTGAACAATCTAGAAAGGCTACTCGTTATACAGGTGCATAGGAGGATCAGATAAGACCAAAGATACAGACACTCGCCCTTCACTGATGCTGTGGGCTTTATGAGCACTCTCCCAAGCTCTAGTCAGGACACAAATATCAACTGTACATCTGGAGAAGGGAGGATGTTCATGCTGTGGCCTCCTCTGGGTCTTCAAATTACCACCCTGCCATGGAGGCTGGTTTTCTTTTGAAAATCGTTTACGTTCTAACTGCAAGTGCTGCAATTATGAATGACCTGGACTCAGAGAGCCTGTGATGTGGGGATACACTGTGCAATTGGTCTTTGTAAGACACTAACCATTCCCAGACAGACAGCTACATCAGTCTTAGGGATAAGTGAAAAGCCAGTCAGTATCCTGGAGCTTGCAAAGAGTTAATACCGACCATGCTAGATGGCTTTAGAACCCCAATATTGAGAAGATCTTTCAAAACCCTAATTCCTGAATATGCATTCATGATCTCAGGACTAACATCACTGTGTCTAGGAACAACGACTCTAAAAGCATGCTGCAAGCACCTGCTTGGTCTCCCCAGCATACAGAGTGATATAGACTCAATAAGAGAACTGAATGTGCTCTTCCATCAAGACAACAGATCAGGGAATTGAATTCTTGTTAATACTGATTTAGTTCATTGTTTATTAGTGTAGTCTTAGTGGAAAAGTTAAAGCAAAAATAGGATTATAAGATGTGCATATTGACAATGGCAAAAGATAATATTTAGTTAATATAGATTATCACACATAAAGAATATGGCCATGTGTGAGTGTTTAACCACCCGTTTCTTGTTTGAGAGTTAAAAGCATGGCAGTGTTCAAAATAGCATAACAAAGATTTAGGTTAAACTGACAAAAGAAGGAAAATCAGAGTTAAGGTTGTCACAACATGTTAGAACTCCCTCTGATATAGAAGTGGGATAAATCCTCTAATGTTTGATGTCATATATTTGTAAATTATATCAAAATGCAGAATAACTCTAATGTGGGGGCTTCCATTCTTGCCTGAAATGTATTTTCCACTTCTTATTTAAGATACTGAAGACTCTTAACAAATATTAGAGAAAATTTTATAAGCATAGAAAGCTTGTCAATAGCCGAGTTGAAAGGTTTGAAGTTCCTATATCGTCTAAGGCTGGCTAGGCATGATCAACAAACACATGGAAATCATTTCCATCATATGGACAAGAAAGGTGTCCTTGGCTAGTTTGGCACAGAGAATTTAGACAGAACATCAGGAATTTAATCTCTGGTGCAGGTGTCTTTCATTTAATTTTTTCCAAGGTTAGGTCAGTTAGGAGTTATAATTCTGTTAGGGAATTGGGTTATTATCTGAAAAAATTCCCATCAGAGTATACTACTTGTATGTATAAATAGAACAAAGGTCATTTTATAATTACAACTTAAGCAGGATAGAACGGAATGTGCCTAATTATTCCCTTAAACGTGTGAATATTGTTAACACTTGAGGGCACAATTGTCAACAGGAAAAGTCTTTCTATCCCTTATTTGCAGGAACAAAATCTAGAAGAATTTAGTACCACTATAAAATATACGATGTTAACAGTTTCTTTAGAATGACTTCAGCCTAAAGAGAAAACTGTAATCAGTAAGCACCAACATGAATGTTATCTGCCAGTCCTACTTTTTGCACATAATATGCACTGCCCACATACGTGCATGCATGCATACGTACATGATTACATGAAAATGTGCATTCTGGATGTAGATGCATTTGATACAGTATTTCTTTTGCTATTTTTTCAAGATATAAATCTAAACCTTGCATGGAAAGCAACATATGTTACTGATGCTAGCTTTAGAAGAAGCGCGTTTATCCTCAAATTTCTACGAATTGAATACCAATACCATCCTCAAATATCATTGTGAAATCCTAGCCTGGAATTTGGTGGCATCAGGAGGAGGAGAATTCAGGAAGTGACATGGGTGTGAGGACAGAGGCTTCACAAAGGAGAAGCCTGGACTCAGAAGCCTAGAGAGCTTTATCCACCACGAGACGTAGTGAAGAGAGACTGGCTGTTGACCACCTAGGAAAAAGAGACACCCGGGAGCCAGTGGCATCTGCACCCAGATCTTCACCCAAGTCTGCTAGACAGTGGCATAAATGCTCCTTTGAGATACCGTCTAAGGTACTCTCTACTGTCAATCAGAAGGGACTAGGAAAAAAAAAGGCTTGTTTCACTCTCGTGGCGTCTGTAGTATTTCTTAAATCTTCTTTATGTATATTAAATGTTTTCTCTGGATAAATCTCTGCGTTATATCTTAGAAAATACAACACAATGATGTTACTACTATTCACTAATGTTTTGGTCTCATATTATCTAGATAAATGTGTGAATGTCTAACACCTGTCTTGTGTTTAAGATGTTTTGCCCATGACCTTGTGATGGGCAAAAGAAATCAACAAAATTGAAGCATCTTGAGTTTTCTGCATCACCTCACCATAGGTCTATTTGAGGACAACTCAATTATCCAATGCCCCTCTCTATAAACCTTAAAACACGGTTTCTTCACCTTTTTTTATCAAAGAGTCCTTCTTACCAAAAAAACATTTTATATGGCCCTGGTTTTAAAGGCGAATAAAATAGGCATAAAAAGAAAATATTTACTGATAATAAGCCATAAGAAAAACTAATTATTTCATTTAATATGAAATTTTTCCATTTATTAAAATGAAAGCAATTTTGCAAGCTAAAATGATGATGTGCTTGTAAATTCTAATATAGAGAATTAAATCTCAGCTGAAAATTGGAATTGATGAACAGTGAGCACCTTCCCAATTTTTCAGAATTGATCAGTATTTGGAATTTATAATAGTGCCATTTCACATACATATATAGTACAAGTTGGGATAAGTAGTGGCCCTTTCAAAAATCATCAGAAACTCTGTCCTAATCCCAGGTCAAATATGTTTAGTGATTTTTTAACAAAACTCAAGTCAGTAATCAAAACGGCAATTTTTAAAAACAATCTAATATGGTATAATCCAAAAATATAATAATCTGAAATTTGCATCCTAAGTAACACTGAAGGAAAATATTTTGTGGAATAAACTCCTGTGTTCTTATTAGAAGTACAGAAAACTTAAACAAAGTAAAATGTACAATTCATAAATCAGCTACGACATGTTACAGGGGGTCTAGATTGGCACCGCTTGGAATGAGAATATGTTCCATTCACACCGTGCAAGCCATTAATTCTGAACAACACAGGCAGGAACTGCCAGAAGCAGCTCACATTCTTTAGATACGATCCATTATATATTTGATTTTAGATCAACTTTTGGTCATTGTGCGTTCAGATGCATAGTGCACAATTGTACATGCACATTGTGCATGCTTTGACCATTACCATTTTTTTTTCCCACAACTTTCCTCACTAACCACCCTGATGTGAACTCATAGTCCAATTTCAGGAAAGAGTTAAGACTCTGAGGCATGGGTTAAAGGAATGCTACAAGTGGCAGCCCCAGGGACACACGGGCCAATGTGTCAAAGAGAGCCAGTTCCTCTGAAATAGCTCTAAGTGCCAGCATGGACAATGTGTGGACAATACTCATTTGTGTGTGTGCATGTGAAAACATAAAAAAATATTGTTTTTGAAATGTAAGTTGGTCTTTTGTTGTATTTTCCTTTTAAAAATTATTTCTTAATATTTTAGCTTTTACATTTTTATTAAAATATAATTACATCCCTTTTCCCTTTTCATTCCTCCCTCCATGTTCTTCCATGCCCTACCTCTCAAATGAATAGTTTCTTCTTCTAATTATTATCATTACATATGTGTAAGAATATATTTGAACAAATATATAAATTCGGTCTGCTGAGGCACTTTTTCTTGTTGGTGTTTTTATAGTTTCAGGACTTACCATTGTGTACTGGACAACTAACTAGAAGTCTAATCCCTAGGAGTGGCTACCTTTCCTTCTCCCAGCAGTCTCACTTATGATTCCTCGTCCGGGCACAGACTACAGTAACTATAACTATTCTATATGTATACTTATATAACTATAACTAAATACCTATAACTATTCCAAACGTAGAAGGGTATAAGAATACATGCAAAAACTTAAAGGGCGATATGGCACCACCAGAACACTGTGGCCTCACAAAAGCAAGACTTGAACAACCCAAAACAGATGAAGCAGAAGAAAATGAGCATAAAAATAATGTTATGATGATAGAAGTCATTTAAGGGGAAATAAAAAATTCTCTTAAAGAAATCAAGGAAAAGAAACAAAAAAATTAGAAGAAATCAATAAATCCCTTAAAGAAAGCCATGAAAAAACTATCAAGCAGGCGAAAGAAACACTGAAAGACTTCACAATGGAAATAGAGGCAATTAAGCAAACACAAACCTTCTGAATTCTAGAAATGGAAAACCAGGGTAAGCAAACAGAAAACTACAGACTCAAGTATCAGCAGCAGAATACAAGAGATGAAAGGGAGAATCTCAGGCACTGAAGATCTGATAGAGGAAGTAGGCTCATCCGTCAAAGAAAATGATAAATCTAAAATATTATTAACACACAAACAGAAAACCATCCAAGAAATCTAGGACATCATGAAAAGATTAAACCTAAGAATAATATGGTTAGAAGAAGGAGGAGAATTCCAGTTCAAAGGCACAGAAAGTATATTCAACAAAATCATAGAAGAAATCTTTCCCAACCTAAGTAAGCACATGCTTATGAAGGGACAAAAAGCTTGCAGAACATCAAATAGACTGCACCTTCCCAAAAGTGTACCCCGACTACATAATAATCAAACCACTAAACAAACAAAATAAAGAAAGTATTAGGAGCTTCAAAGGAAAAAGGCCAAGTAACAATTAAGGATAGACCTAATGGAATTACACTGGACTTCTCAACAGAAACTCTAACAGCCAGAAAGTCCTAAACAGACATTTTGAAAACACTAAGAGACTACAGATGCCAAGCCAGACTACTATACTCAGCAAAACTTTCAGTCACCATTGAAGGAGAAAACAAGGTAGTCCATGATAAAACCTACTGTCGCTGGTATTTTACTCTTTACTCTTTGGGCTTTTTTTGGGGGGTGGGGGGGGCGTTTCCTAGCACCGAAATATATAACACATGGAGGCTTAATTCTTACTTATGAAAGCCCGGGCTTAACTTGGCTTGTTTATTCCTAACTTTTCTTAAATTATCTCATCTACTTTTGCCTCTGGGATTTTACCATTCTCTTCTGTATATCGTACTTTTCTTCTTATTCCATGTCTGACTGAGAGGCAGGTCCATAATGTCCTCCTCTCCTTATTCTCTCTTGCTTCTTCATTTCTCCACCCAGATTTCTCCTTTTATTTATACTCTCTGCCTGCCAACCCTGCCTATCCTTTCTCTTGCCTCACTATTGGTCATTCAGCTCTTTATTAGGCCACCAGGTGTTTTAGAAAGGCAAAGAATCACAGCTTCACAGAGTTAAACACAGCATAAACAAAAGGTATGAATCTTAAAATGATATTTTACAACAAAAACAGATTCAAACAATACCTAACAACATATCCAATCCTATAGAAAATTCTAAATGGAAATCTCAAGCCCAAGTAAGTAGCTGTATCCATGAAAATATTGGCAATAGATAATCTCACTGTAGCAAAACCTAAAGAAGGGAAACATAGGTACAGTACCACTACCACCATCCTAACCAGAAAAATAACAGGAATTAACAATCACTGGCCATTCATATCTTTTTAATATCAATGGACACACTTCACCTATAAAAAGACACAGGTTAACAGAAAGGATAGTAATATGGGATCCATCCTTTTGCATACAAGGAACAAACGTCAAATTCAAATACAAACATTACCTCAGAGTAAATGTTAGAAAAAGGTTTTCCGATCAAATAAACCTGGGAAGCAAGCTTTTGTAGCTATCCTAATATCTAATAAAACAGATTTCAAGCTAAAATTATTCAAAAAATTCATATTTATCACATGAAAAATCAATCAAGATTAAGTCTCAAATATGAACATTTATGCCCCAAATGCAAGGGCACCAATGTTTATAAAAAAATCACTAAAGTTTAAGTCACACAACAAACCCCACACATTAATAGTGGAAGACGTCAACACCCCAATCTCACCAATGGAAAGGTCTGGCAGACAGAAGGTTAATATGGAAATAAGGGAAATAATAGAATCATAATTCAAATAGATTTAACAGATATCTACAGAACATTTTACCCAAACAGAAAAAAGAATATACCTTCTTCTCGGCACTTTGGGAACCTTTGCTACAATTGACCATATGCCTGGTCACAAAGCAAATCTCAATAGATTCAAAAGAATTAGAATTACCCTATGTATCTTATCAGATCATCATGAAATAAAGTTAGAATTCAACAACACAAACTAAAGAAAGCCTACAAACTCACGGAAACTGAACAACTCTCAACTGAATTACCACGAGATCAAGAGATAAATTATAAATTAAAGACTTCCTACAATTCAATATAAAAAAAAGCACGACATAACCAAACTTATGGGACACCACGCAAGCAGTGCTAAGGGGAAAGTTCGTAAGAGCCTATATAAAGTGCACTGGAGACTTAATGGTACAACTGAAAGCTCTAGTATGAAAGGAAACAAACTTGCCCTGAAGGAGTAGACAATAATAAATAGTCAAATTGAGGGCTGAAATCAATAAAATAGACACAAATAAAACAATACAAAGAATCGATAAAACAAAGACTTAAATCTTTGAAAAAATCAACAAGATAGACAAACCCTTATCCAAAATAATCAGAAGGCAGAAAGAGAATATCCAAATAAACAAAATCAGAAATGAAAAGGGGGACATAACAACCAACACTGAGGAAATTCAGTCAATAATCTGGTCATATGTCAGAGTCTCTACTCCATAAAATTGGGAAATCTAAAAGAAATGGACAATTTCTTGATAGGTAACACATACTGAAATTAAAACAAGACCAGATAAATAATTTAAATATAATTTAAGTATACCCATTAACGCAAAGGAAATAACAGTCATCAAAAGTCTCTCAGTCAAAAAAAAAAAAAAAAAAAAAAAAAAGAATTCCAGAGCCAGATGGTGTCAGTGCAGAATTCTACCAGAATTTCAAAGAAGAGCTAAAAAGATATACTCCTTAAATTGTTCAACACAATAGAAACAGAAGGAACACTGCAAAACTCTTTTCTTAATGATATAGTTACCCTGATAGCAAAACCACACAAAGAGCTCCTGGGAGCTCATGGACTTTGTTTTCTTTGTTTTTTTTTCTTTTCTAATCTTTTTTACTGATTTTTATTGAGCTCTACATTTCATTCAGTCATATTTATAATGTCTTAGAAAAAAAGAATTCTTACTATCCATTAACTTTGAGCTCTTCCGAATTATTTGCCCAGAGATTTTTTTTTCCCCAGGACTATTTTTTTATCCTTAGTGCCTTAACCTCCTTTACAGAAAAGATTAGCCAGACTTGAGATGTAAAACTTTGTTGATCTGATAATTTAAAATAGTTTTATTTATTTCAGAAAACAGAAGTAGGGTTACTTATTTTCCAAAATCACTTTTGAAGCAATGTGTAAGTGCTGGGTGATTGAATGCTAGTATTGCCAACTAGAATACAGACTATAGAACCAGCTGGAAGATGGACTCCTGGACATGCCTACAGGCCTTGGGTATCTTGTCTAGCTTCCTTGCTATGGAAAGACCCGACCATCAAGACACTATTCCCTGACAACTAGGCAGAGGCAGGCGTTCAGAGCACAGCCCCCTGGCTGCAGATGACACCTGGACAGCTCTTTCAACCCCTGTTGCCTGACTCCCCTACTGTGATGGACTATGCTCTCAAACAGTGAACCATCTTAGACCTTTCTTCCATAAATCAGGTACTCTTGCCAGAATAGTTTATCACAGCAATAAGAAAAGAAACCAACACAGCTATAAAAGGTGAATATTTAAGAGTATGTTTATCTTGATTTGACATGGCTGGATGCTTAGAAGATAAAAAACATTCCTTCTAAATGAACAAAAACCCAAACTCTCTGAACACTAAGGTTATGAACTCAACCTTTAGCCTCTCTAGGGCTCAATTCCACCATTTCTTCAAACACTCATATAATCCTGATATCCAAAACATAGACAGCTCCATTATGACTTTTATAAACTCTTCTAAATACTTTACATTCTAAACTCAAATCTTTGTTTACCCATACTTTACAAACCTTTGGGTGATCAGATACTTACTGAAGAAACTGAATTTTAGGATTCAGTCACCAGTTAAACAGACTGCTAGGACCAATTCACACTAACTGGAGACAAACAGCTACTAGAACCAATTCACACTAACTGGAGACAAACAGCTACTAGAACCAATTCACACTAACTGGAGACAAACAGCTACTAGAACCAATTCACACTAACTGGAGACAAACAGCTACTAGAACCAATTCACACTAACTGGAGACAAACAGCTACTAGAACCAATTCACACTAACTGGAGACAAACAGCTACTAGAACCAATTCACACTAACTGGAGAGCCACAGAATTTCACAGGTGTCATTTCTAAGAGAAACTGAAAATGCTATGTTGTATAGACTTTCCCCTACCAACCTACTTTTAATTATACATCTGATGACCACTGCCTTAACCACACATTCACCACATGCCTGTGGCTATCACTCTCATTCATTAATAATTGTGGAATAGGTGAGACTCTGAGATGAGTTTCCATATAAAAATTATTCCAATTAAAGACTCAAAGTTCCGCATGAAAACCTATTTGATATAAGTGCCATCCATACTATTTGCAGCAGTGATGATATATTTCACATGTAGATTGTCAACGGGACATATTAAGATCTGTGTACCTGATCTAAAACAAAACTTTATCCCCATTTTCTCTAGAACACACAAAATTAAAGAACACAATAGTAATTCATCTTAAAACAATCAACTTGAATGAAAATTATCTTTTAAGCACCCACACAGCTCCATGATATACTCCTTTTATTAAAGTAGAAATTTTCTTTATTATGGTTGTTTGATGTTGCATAGTTTACTCAGCTCATGGTATTTCAACGTCTTCATATGGAGTTCTCTTGGGAGCAAATATAAATATAAATATAAATCCAAGTACTCAGTGGGAAGGGAGGGACCTTTCCTCATGTTCTTAAATACAGTACCAACATTTCCTTTGTTTGATATCAACTCAGTTGTTATAGAAGTAATATATCTTGTGTGTGTGTGTATGTAGGTATGGGTATTATCAGACATATTATCAGACATGCTATGGTAGAAGACTATTGGAAGAAATACTTAATAATAATACATGATTACACAAAAAAGAACACATGGGAAGGCTGGGGAAAGAGACGTAGTGAACTTTATATCCTCTATCTTCTCTATCTTAATTTATATATCAGAACACTGACTTCTAAGTTTACAGCTTTTTAAAATAAATTACTTTGTTTTGTCAAAGTTTCTTATGTATTTTTATCTATTGTCTTTTTAAAATAATTTTGCAGTCAATGAGGAATTTATTCTTTGTTTTTACAAAATTATTTTATCTTGAATCTTCCAAATTAAAAATACATACTGATTTTTAAGAATCAGAAATACTTAATAACTTGACAAACTTGTATGTGTCGCCACGTGCATGTTTATTGTAAAATGACTTCTAGAGTGAAATAGCGCATGTGTTCGATTACAGGCTTAATGTGATTGTAATGGGAACAGTTAAAACCTGCTCCTAGCATTTTCCCAGCAGAGAACACATAGCTGTTGCCTATTGTCACTAGGCTGTGAAGTCGATCTCCTGAGCTTTGCCTCCTGCCTAAGCGCAAAAGAATGTGGATTTTTGATGTTTCTGTAATTGTATTACGTTGTGGCTTTGTCTGAGCTAATTCTCATTCATATTTCTCAGAACTGAAAATCTCATCCAATCTGGACCTCATTCTTTCATCTACTACAGAACGTTTCTCTCCTTTCAACTCCGATTCTCCTTTATCCTCTTCATTGTGAACTTCACTGGGAGATGTTGGAGCCACTAAATCTGCCCTCATATATCTGAACTGCTCTTTTATACACTGTGTGTGTATGTCTGTGTGCATATGTCATATCTGTGTGTTTGTGTATGTATGTACTGTATGTGTGGCTTCATGTATGTGTGTGTGCATGCACATGTGTGTGTGTGTAGTTCACTGCTACCTATAGGTAAATCTTTCCTGATTGTTTCTAGTCTGGAAACAATCTATGAAGCATTTTATGATCCTTCAATTTTTATATTGTTACGTTATATGTTTTAGAGTCATCTATTTATTAATGCCAATATTTATTGTTTAAGCTGCCATGTTCTTTTCATGGTTTTTGTGGCAGACAGATCACTCTCATCAGTTATAACCTGGTTCTCTCAAACATGTAAAGGTTCCAGTACCCAAACAAGAGATGACTTTTATGATGTTTAAGGCTGAGAATGTAATCTGCCATCCTTCCTTGAGGGAGACAGAAATATGCAAAAGAGTGCAATGCTGATGATGGTTTTAAAAAGCAGGAGAAACCAGAACAAACAAATACAGAAACCTCTAGAATCTAGAGTCTAGAAGCAGAAAAAAAATGATTCACCTACCCAGAGGTTCACAAGAAAACCAGCGTAACATGATGACATCTTGATCTTTAACTGTCCTAATCTGCTACACACTTACAAATATTTGATGATTTAGCCACCAATATTAAGACAATTTGCTGTTGTCTATAGGAAGCTAAGACTGATTATTCCCCCTTTTAATGGCACTGAACATATTAAATGTTTTTATGATGTGAGATTCCCCTCTGTATGCTGTGGTTACCATTGATTAATAAGGAACTGCTTTGAGCTTATAGCAGAGCAGGGCAGAACAGAAGTAGGCTGGGAAAACTAAACTGAATGCTGTGAGAAAGGAGGCAGAATCAGGGAGAAGCCATGTAGCTCCACTGGTGACAGACACTGGAACTTTACCTGATAAACCATAGCTACATGGTGATACACAGATTAATGGAGATGGGTTAAATTAATATATGAGTTAGCCAATAAGAAGCTAGAGCTAATGGGTCAAGCAGCAATTTAAATAACATAGTTTCTATGTGATTATTTGGGTCTGAGTAGCTTGGAACCAACAAGCAGCCTCCTTACAACACTTTTAGATTCTTATTTATTCTGCCCGTTATTTTATCTGGAACATTACCTTATTAAATTTCCCTTCAACCTTGTTCTTTCTCCTTGGAGACACAGACCGGTGACCTGGTTGTCACCTTCATACATTCTACCCAGGAGTCTCCAGCCTTGAGTAGAGATTCATTGTTACACAGGGCCCCTGGAACAATGCTGGTCCTATATAGTATAGGACCACAATGACTATACTATATACAATCATAGTTGTATTGCTCTTTCTCCATGTTATTTTGACAGATACTATTGCTTAAGCTGTCTGTCTCCCAGGCCATGATCAGTAGCTTCTTTCATCAGCAGTATTTTTAAACTCATTAACAGTTACTTAGAAGAAAAAAACATCAAGTAAAAAACTTGAACAATGACAAAAGATATGACCTGCCCAGAAACTGAAGTACACCTATTTGGCAATCTTATGAGGTGTAATCATTTTAATGTAAATTGTACATCTGAGATAAGTATTTCTTCAGACTGTTGAGTGAATTCTTCCTCTTAAATGTGCCTTTATGTATATCTACACACAAACACACACACACACATATATATATATATATATACAATTTAGATTAAAATATATATCCATGGATGGGGGTTAAGTAAGTTGGTACAGTGCTTGCCTAGAATTCATACAGCCCTGGGTTTATCCCCACAAAACATAAAACCAAACACTGTAATCCTACCATTCAGAAGCTGGAGGTAAGAGGACCCAGGCTCAAGGGCATTCTTGGTAATCTAGTGAGTCTGAGTCCAGGCCTAGCTTCATGAGATCCTATTTGAAGTTCAAAAACGTATCTATAAAGAGATGAAAAAAATAGCAGCAAGATTAAAATGATAGACTGTCTACTCTTGTTTGATGAATGGAACTGGTAACTGCTAAGAGCACATGAACACTGATTTCAAACAGAAAAAAAATCTAATTGTCTCCTAACTGAAATGAATATTGACTATAAAATTTAGCCTGGGTTGAAGATTTCTTTGATAAGAGTGTTATCAGCATCATTCCTATTATAATGACTCCTATAAAGATGATTAAATATAGATAATAGCAATGTCAATTTTATAACTCACACAATGGTACAGGGGAAATTTTAACCACTGTTGTAAATTAAGTCTGTTAGCCAACCACTTTATTTTTAATTATGAATATTGTCATGATATTTAAAAATAAAATGGATTTGTTCTGTATATTTGCATAATATTTAACAAGTGGTACACTATAAGCCTATTTGGGACTCTTGTTGTTTAATCAATATTATTTCTTCTATTCTCTCTCTCATGCACCATCTTGCAGCTGTCACTGACTTATATGGGACATTAATTTATTACATTTGATCTAGAACCTATGCTTCTTTTTATTTATTTATTTTTACTGAGAGAGGCTTTCTCTATAGCTTTGGAGCCTGCCCTGGAACTAGATCTTGTAGACCAGACTGACCCTGAACTCACAAAGATCCACCTTCCTCTCTCTCCATAGAGCTGGAAATAAAGGTGTGCACCACCATTGCTCAACCTCTTTTTTGATTTTATGTGGTTTCCACCCTCTAAATATGACTGGAAGTTTGTCGTTCCCACTTCTCAAACGCTAATGTGAAGAACAAGGACATCAACATGTGCTCCATCTTCCCTCACACAGATTGATTTTGCTCATCAAGGCACAAACATTGAAAAGCACTAATTGCACTATGAGGGTTGATGCACTTTCTTCATAGACTGCTAGGGCTAAACAGTTAAGACTGTGGATTTAAGAGAATGTCTACTTATATCCTCACAGACACTTTCTCTAAGTTTGGCCCTGCTAAAATCTCTTCAATCTTACACCAATTTGGAGGAAAGTTAGGGTAAGTTTCTATTGAACATGGACATTATCCAAGATGACTATCACGTCAGCCAAGCACACCTTAGAAAGTCACTTTGTCGCCTGTTAATTTTACAGCACATGATGCTTGTCTATTTATTTGCAAGATCTTTCAGAAGAATCTGAGTTACAGTTCTAGAGGTCAGCAGCAGAGATAATGACATATTCTCAAACATTAATAATGTCGAGTTGCAAATTTATTGTCAAGATCAGTATGACAATAACTTCTTCAAGACGTTGAGACATCAAAGATCATCTCTTTGAAGATTTGCCCTCACTCACCACACTGTCTTCCTTCCATTCTTAATGAGAAAGCATGTGTGTCAAAAGAAAATGAATTTTGGCTTTTTATGACCACCACTTCACATAACTTCCGTGTTAAAATGAATCAAGCCCATACAGAACTGCCCTGATCAGAAAACGTACAAAACTGATACAGAAAACAATACCTGGATATCATTAGGTTATAGTATCTACACTTCCCTGATTATCAGGCTTAGCGATGTTCTAAATTAATAACATTTGCCTCTCTTCTGCTTTAAAAAACCATTTCAACTTCAACAAGGAAATATGATACAATTGGGAAAAACAATTATGAAACATTAAACAATAAATTCACCATTTGTACACATAAACTTGTAAGTTAAGTATCACATAAATGAAATAGGAAGGTCTATTTGAGTGCATCTAGTACATATGAGAATGATCAAGAATTGCTCCTGCAAGTTTAAGAGTTTGCATAGCCCTGTGTGGTTTGGAGGAATTAATCTTAGATCAGCATCTATGGTGGGCCCCTTGTTTTTGTCTCATTATCTCTTCTCCTTAGAAAGAAATAGAGATATTCATATTCTTAAACCTTTACTGACATTGAATTCTTAGAAGAATGTTTTCTGCATTTGAGTTCAAAGATGTTACTAAAATTTCATTTTGTTTTACATATTCTTGAAACGAATCCTAATTTTCTATAAAGAGTGGTTGGGGCAAGTGAGGTTGGTCAGTGGGTAATGTTGCCTTGCCACCAAGTCCATCTACATGAATTCTGTTTCTGAAGCTAACATAGTGGAAAGAGAAAACTAACAGGGAATCACCAATTTGGGGAAAGACAAACTATGCCATTTGCTGAGTACCAATATGTAGAACACTGATCTGCTATATGGAGCCATGGCAGCTCCACAGGTATAATTTTAGGACTTCAGGAAGGCAGTAGAAGAGATACATCAATCATAAATTTATATATAGATAGATCTAGAGAGAGAGAATTGGATTAAGAATTCTCCAGTGGCTGTTTCCATTATCTGCTTCAAAAATGGTATGTCAAACATTAGTTAGGGTCAAGTTTAGTAGCCCCAGGATTTATTTGATATCAGATATATTTGTATTTTGTAAGCTGAATTCATCATGCTTATCTTGCTTATTATCTATTATTCTAAATCATTTGGATGGTTCCAGTCACAACAAGAGTCCAATGACCCAATAACATAACTGTATCTCCCTGCTGAGACACAGCTGGATATTTATTGCTATACTTTCCAAGTTCTCATCAGTACCTAAGTTTTCTTCGAGTGAATATTTCCCCCATAAACAATTACAGCTATTATAACATCCCCCGAGGTGCATAATTTAGGATGAGATGTTTAATGTTCTTATACAAGACCTACTCTAGCATGTAAATTTTTTTCCAAACAGAAAGCCAACTTAGTATTCAATTCAATCCAGAAGGGTTACTCTTCCCCACAAAGCATTTAAAATGTCATTTTTCACATGCACACGGACATGCATCCCCCTGTACAATTGCCCTATAGCAATTACACTGTATGGAAAGAAGCTAAATTGGCAACAGCACTATAAAGAATTTTTTATAAAGTTTTATTTGAGCACTTGCCAATGGAAAAAGCAAGAGTTTCTGAAAATAATATTGATGCTAACACAAGGAAGAGATCAACTCCATGTAGGATGGTCTGAAGCAAGAAGACCATGGGTTCAGAGAAGAAGACTGATAAATCTTGAGGGGAAAAATATTTCATCCTTGCTAAGAGATTCTACTGATCCATTGGGGAAGATGACATGGAAGTGTGTGTGTGTGTGCGTGTGCATGTGTGTGTGTGTATACACAAAATAATATAATTCACATTCAGTATATCTGAAGATGTATGATATACACCATATTCTTACCAAATAAATGCCTTTAGGTTGTTGGGAATACTCAACCTTTGTAAATGTCACTGTGATGCAAAAATATGGCACAATCATATTGGTAGTAACCCTTAGCAAAAAAATTATGCTTTTTCTAATCGCTCCTTCAAAAGCAGCCTCAAATACACCCATGCACATCTCTTCCCACAGCTTAAGTGCAATCCCTTTGTTCTCACTGTGTTCTCTTGGAAGATGAATCACATCAGAGCTACACTGTGAGCCATCTGTATTCCCAGTGCTTCTGTGTGTGGCAAAGACAGAGACAGTTAACTGTAGCTTAGAAACTTAGGTAGACAAAGAGTTTCATAGGGATATATGTGAGATATGGATCATTTTGTTATATTTCCATAAAAGATATACAAGTTTGAAATAATTTTCTGGGAAAGGGGTACAATTGGTAGCAATAGGAACCTGCTTCCACACTCAGGTAATCAATGTTAGAACCTCCCAGGTGTAACTCATGGGCAACTCTGGAGTCTACAAACGGAAAGTACTTGTGAAAGACTTCCAACCATAAATTTCAGCAGACTTTGACCATAGACTTGACTTGATTTTGGTCAACATGAGATCTAATCAAAACAGAAGCTACCCTACATCTTCTCTCATAACTGTTGATCAGGGTACTGAACACTTGTCCCTGAAGGAAATACAACATAGAACACAGGAGCAAAGATAGAGGAAAACACCTTGGTCCTTAACTATCGAAAGTATCCTTGTTTTCCAGTTACTAACTGAAGCTTCTGACCATAGGCACAGAGGAACCCTATGCCACATGATGAGACTCAGAATTTCAGGAATCACATCAATCTCAAAAGGCACATGGTGTGTTGAAAAATGTTGTCAAACAAAAACACCATAACTTTCATAATGGTCCTTCCAGGTCAGGAAAAGGAAGACATTGACTTATAAACAAAATGGAGGATCGTTACTAGCTGATTTCCCCCTAAGAAATACAATAGTAAGTCCTTGCTGAAATGTGTGTTAGATTGCAGCTCAAAGCTATATAAAGAAAATGAAATTCAGATGAAGGGAAAGCTATGAATTGTCTAAAAGTTAGTATCACTGTAGCTTTAGATAACTCTGTCTTCTGTATTCTATGTAATGTATGACTAAAATATTAAAACAGATTTGTTAGTATAACGATTGATTGTAATACCACATTCTGTTTTCTACATAATTTCTACATAGATGTTTAAGAACTATCAGTTGTTATTTTGGGACATAATACATACATAGACACAATTTTATAGCATGGGCAACTGAAAAGGATAGGAATGAAGCTTTTAAAGGAAAAAGATACAAGTTTTCTTTATAGTAGGGTAATCTTGCTGGAATCCATTCCAATTAAACTATAACCTGCAACTAAAACATATTAAAATATAATTATCATGGAAACCCCGAAAAGAGAAAACAAAAAGAATATAAAAGAAAAGAAACAAGATGGGAGTTTAAAGATTTCATTTTAACAAACAGTTATGCAACTGAAGAGATGACTTAGTAATTAAGAACACTGGTTGTTCTTCGAGAAGACTCAGTTCCAATCCCCAGCACCTGCACAACCATTCTTAACTCTAGTACCAGGGGACTGAATGACCTCTACTGAGTTCGTGTATACCAAGTAAGTATGTAGTATACAGATATGCATGAAGGCAAAACCTCCACACACATTACATAAAAAGTATTTTTTTAAATAAATGAACTAAGCATGAAAGAAGGAGAAATGCAGGGAAAGAAGGGAAAAAGGTGATAAACACAGAAAAGCTCTGCAACTGACTTATGGTTTTTCAGTTTAAGAAGACATAGATCAGCGCTACCAATCGAAAATAGGAGTTAGCTGCCTGGATCTTAAGGTACTTTAAATACTCTATTTACAAAAAAGTAGACTGATTTTAGAAAGGAAGACACAAAACAATAATTTGAAAAAGAAATTTGAAGGTAAAGAGAATTTAGGGATCTCACACCCAAACAAGAGCAGGAGGGATTATCCCAAATATCAAACAAAATCGACTTTAAAGAATAAGATATCGAATGATGATAACAACTACATATTAGTAAAATGTCTGGTGTAGATCTCATGAAGGCACAGAATTATACACGCATGCACACACTCAAAAATCAACAATCACAGTACACCATTGCAGGTGAGAACATCATTAATTCTGTCATTAACAATGGATATCAGCTAGGCAGAGAGAAAATAGAGGAATCAACACAATAAACCAAGAAGATACAAGGGATACACAAATAACTCTATACAAGTGTCCATAAGACACATTGTTCATGATAAGACACATTGTTCATGATATTTGTCAGACCACAAACTGAGGTTTGATGGTTTTAACAAATTAAATGTAATGCAACATATCTTCTGCAGCAAGATAAAGTCAAAACAAGTGAAAAAAGAGAAAGTAGAAAACTTACAAATTGGTAGAGATTAAATCATGTTCTTTTAGCAAATGATTGATTCAGTATTAAATAACAAAATAAAGGAAACATAAATAATAAAAAAGTATATCATGTCAAAACTCACTAGGAAGAAACAAGAAGACACCAAGATGGTATGAGAGGAAAGAAGGTTGGTTCTGGGAGGCAACAAGGTGGAAAGAAGAGGTTAAAATGATCAAAATATACTCTATGAAAATATCAGTGTTAATAAATTATGTAATAAAAAGCTTTAGATACAACAAATGCATTTCTAACAGGAAAAATCATGCATTGTAAAACAAGAAAGAAGATCTGTGGATTTAGCTTAGTATGGATTTCGCTTAGAGAGGGTGTGAGTTGAATCCTTAGAACCCACAAAAGAAAAAAAGCATAGTGTGGCATGGTTTTCTGTAACTCTGGCATTGGAGGACCAGAGACAACCAGACCCAGGGTTCTTGGTGTGAACAGCCTAGCTGAAATATCAATGTCTTTCTTGTTCTTGGCATGGTCCCAGAGATATGCAAGCATATACATGGTTGCATATGTACAAAGATAAATGTGGTATGTATATAGATAATATATGTGTGTGCATATAGTATATATTTTTATCACAAAAAAATACAAAAAGAAAGCCTTGATGTCAACAATCTTACTTCATAGCTTTATGAACTGAACAAAGAACAATAAATAAAACACACTTAACAGAAGCAATGAACCATAAAGGACAGAGAAGAGATTTCTGGAATTGAAACAGGAAAATCATAAAAAACCAATTTTATAAAAGTTAATTAATAGCATTTATTTTTAAGATCCTCAACAAAATACTACCAAACTCAAATCACTAACATATTAAAAGAATTATACACCATGACCAAGTACAATTCATTCCTGGAAAGCAAATACGTTTCAATATAAAAACTGAAATTTATATAATATACCACATTAACAGAATGAGGGGGAAACAATACACAATCATCTTTGTTGATGCATAAAAATCATTTGGCAAAATTTAATATGCTTTCCTGATAGGAGCACTCAATGGCAGTACTAATGAAGGAAATTACTTCACCATAACACAACCCAGATGGTGACATGCAACAAACATCATGCACAATGCAGAGAGAAGGGAAGGTTTCCTGTAAGAACAAGAGCAGGCCAGAGATGTTCATTTTGGCAGGTTCTTGGTATAAGTCTGGAGTGCCTAGCCAGAAAGTGAGCAAGAAGAAGAGTCTTTCTCAGAACCAGAAAACTTAATCAGTTTTCACAAATGATCATATGTGAAGAAAAAAAAATAGATTCCATAAGAAAAAAAAATTAACCCAATTGAGCAAAGTGACGGGATACAATTCAACAAAGAAACTCAGTTGAGTTTGCAAATATCGTACTAACAATAAGTGCTTCAAATGGGAAAATAATCCAAGGACAGTTTTACTTATAATAGCATCATAAAACAAAATAGGAAGTGTGTAAAAGATTGTTGTGACAGAAATCTGAACATTTCCTAACAAATCAAAGAAGACATTGATTGTGAGTCAGTGTGAGAAAAGACATCACACACTTGCCAAATGGAAGAACTGATCATATTAAGAAGCACAAGTTACCTGCAGTGATTCAAAACCTGGGTTATTCCCCCCAAATCTTAAGGAATAGAAATGACCCAAGTAGTGAGTGGGCAGATCATGGGGTATGACACTCTACTCCACAGCAGTTGCTCTAAAACACAGGTCTGGTACCTTCTGCAAGTGGCTGGTTCCTTTTCTACTTCTGCTTCTATTCTGATTCAGGCGAAGATCAGACACCACCAAATGCTGGCACCATACTGATGGTGCTTTCTACACCACAACCACTCACATGAATCTCAGTGACCTGGGCTGACACATTTTGCTCTATCAACGTAAAACAGGGGAAGGCATTATCCAAATCATTCCCCAATTTAATGAAATTCCTGTAAAAATTTCAACAACTTTGAGAGAAAAACATTCTAAATTTCTTAAAATCTCAGGAAATCCTTCACAGCCAAAACAACACTTAAAAAGACTAATTTGGAGCAATCACACTGACTAATTTCAGAATTCACTGCAAATCTATGATAATCCAACAGTGTGGTACCAACATTAAAGCAAACAGCCCAGCGGATTGCAATGTATAACCAGAATAATTTCCTTGTGGATATGCAGGTAATTTTGACATGTGTGTTAGAAATATTCATTGCCGAGAAGTCAGCAATTGCAACAAATATTGCTGAAACAACACAATGCTATTGGATTCTCACCTAATAAGATATAAAGAAATGAACTTAAAATCGATTAAACAACTAAATGTAAAGTCTAAAACTATGAAGGTTTAATCAATATCTGAGTTGACGTAAGACCCGCTCTACAAGATGGAACCCATACCCAATACGGCTTCGATGACCAATACCTGAGACTAGGTAGCCCACAGACCTAACCAAATATGACTGTTCTAAAAATAAGTATATAAATAAATAAATATAGTAATAAAGTTATCCCAAATGATATTCTGCTATACTCATAGATCGGTGCCTCACTCAGTCACCATCAGAAGAGAATTTTCCTCCTACAGAAGATGGGAACAAATACAGAAATCCAGAGCCAGATATTACACTCTGGATAAGAGACCATGAGACACTTAGCCATAAAAGGAAGGTCTCCATCAATTCTCTCCCCTTGAGGCTTAGAGAACCTTGAAGATGAGGAGGCAGAAATAGTGTAAGATAGAAGGGTTTGAGGACACCATGAGAATAAGGTCTTCAGGATAAATGTGATCAAAGCTCATAGGAACTCTCAGAGCCTAAGGTGGCGTACACATGCACAGTGCACCAGGTTCTCTGTGTTTACATTACGCCTTCCAGTTTACTGTCTTTATGGGATTCCTGTGTGTGAGGATGGCTGTGCCCCTGATTCTTTTGCCTTCTCATTGACTCATTTTCTTCTGTTTGTTTTGTTCAATTCTGATGTGATTGTTTTTGTTTAATCTTCATATTATTTTAGTTGTTATTAATGATGTTACTTTATTATCCCTTAGAAGTCTGTTTTTGCTTTTCTGAGAGAGAGAAAGGGAGTGGATCCAGGAAGAGAGGAATGTAGGGAGGAAATGTGAGAAGTAGAGATAGGGGAAACTCCAAATAAGAATATATTATGTGAGAAAACTATTTTTCAATAAAAGAAAAAAACAAACTGTATATATTAGTTATAAAAAAATACCACCAGGCAAATTCTTTATTAAGTTACAGGCATAAAGAACTAGAGTAAAAATTAGACAAAATGAATGTTTTGAACTTATCTTCTTAAAGTTGAACATCAAGAGAGATACTAAAAAACCAGCAATTCGCAACGTAGAAGAAAGAAAAATAGCTGAACTCCTGGGCATGGAGATGTGCTACATATGAAGAAACACACTTATGCACACACATACACACACAGAGAGAGTAAATAAATAATACATAAATTAAGTAATCAACTGGGTAACCCTAAGCAGAGGAAAGTACATTAGTACAGTCACATCAGAGAAAAGTATAGAAATTTCTTGACCAACTCAAGAAACAAAAGATCAAATAATTAAATTAATTCTATTTCTGGAGATATACATGAATAATTTGATCCAATAATATAGATAATATATTAATGAGGAATCTCCTTCAGCCAATGGCCTTTAAGAGGCTGTACCTATTTGAGGCGTGATTTAGGGTACAAAAAAAGGCATGGTCCCACCCACCTCACCCTCTTCTTCCTGTACTCCACAACCTTAATTCTGGACCCCTGTTTTTGTTCTGTGAGTTTTCCCTTTTAATAAAGAAAAATCTTAGAATACTCTATTTAGAGTTAGCTTGGGATTATTTGATTCACATTTTCCCCCATTTGATGTGTTCAACATCCATATATACAGGTAGATAGATGATTGATAGATTGATATATCCATAGATAGATGGCAGAGAGAAGATAGATAGACAGACAGACAGACAGACAGACAGATAGATAACAGAAAGATTAAATGACAGAGAGTTATATCCCTGAATATAATAAAATAGGTCTCTATCATTATCCATTTGTACATGAATGAAAAGTAAAATGTGAATATGAGTATATGTGTTATCATGTGTTATTTTATATATTCAATAAAATATCATTTATCCCAAAAGTCAGACCACTTTTGAAATATGTTACAACATGGATAAAATTCAGGAACTTATGTTAAATACAATCAGTCATGGAAAGGAAATATGGTCTGATTTTGTCTGTACAAGACACTGATGGTAGTAAAGTCAGGATAAGAAGGAGGATTATTCTGGGGCTGAAGAGTAAAACACAGTGCTTTTTTTTAATGAGAATAAGTTCTAATTTTTCCAGATAAAGTAGCTATGGATCTAGATAATTAGTACAAAATATTGATGTGTTTATTATCACTCAAGGACACATAAATCGTTCTGGTAACAGAATTTGTGGTGTACCTTACTGTGACAAAAAGAAAAGAGTAAAAAGATGCTACTTTTCTCTAATTTTGTGTTTTTATCCACCAGTTCAACTGACCCTCATCAAGTCAGTTCATGAACCGCACTGAGAATTTCTTGGAAACGCAGGTTGTCACTTCAGATACCTAGGGATGGCACACCTTGGGCTAAAGGCTTAAATATCAGATTACTTCCATCATCCAATTCATGAGTATTAACACTTTTAATGTTTAAATGAAAATATCTGGGCAAGGGTGTCTCAGGATCTCTAATTTCTACTTACTATGATACCACTCTTTATTTCTTTATGTTTCTCCTGAAACATCTACATTTTTTTTTTTGAGACAGGGTTTCTCCGTAGCTTTTTGGTTCCTGTCCTGGAACTAGCTCTTGTAGACCAGGCTGGCCTCGAACTCACAGAGATCCGCCTGCCTCTGCCTCCCGAGTGCTGGGATTAAAGGCGTGCGCCACCACTGCCCGGCAACATCTACATTTTTTAAATGTCAGAGAAAGCATGTTCTCTCTCTCTCTCTCTCTCTCTCTCTCTCTCTCTCTCTCTCTCTCTGTTGTGTGTGTGTTGTGTGTTGTGTGTGTGTGTGTATGTGCAATTTGCCTTTAACTTATCTCTGAGCACAGTATTTATGGCTTTGCTTATATTTAACATAGTGGTTCCCATGACACACCTTGAAGAACAGTATGAAAATACAAGCGCTCCCCACTCCAATCACAGGCTTCATTCATTCTTTCATGTGCCCTTGATAGGACCTAGAAGTAGAGAACAGTAGGAAAAAAACAGCTGGCCCTTCTGCATTTATCATGATGCTCTCGTACAAAACCTAGAAAGGAGTCGGGGAGTGGAAGGAGAGCATTGAAGGGAATAATCAAGTGTAGTGTATAGTTGCAATTACAAATTAGGTAATTGGGCATGGAAACATTGCCTTTAATTTGAACATTCTGCTGTGAATTCTGAATTCACTGCTGTCTATTTGTGTCACAGTTTTTTTTATTTCTTCTTTCTTACTCTAAAATAATTATCGTCAGCTGGAAATAAAATATTCTATGTGGCACATTCCATACATGAAGCTCCTCGCTACATCATGGTACAATGACAACCCATTGTGTTTTGATCATCAGATATTTTACCAAGTCTAAAAATGGAAGAGAAAAAATCTAAATCCTGGCAAAGGAGCTAATGATAGGAAATGAAGGGAGACACCTGAAAACAAGAAGCAGTGAACTTGCCCAGAGTTCAATACGTCCGTTGTAGCTGTATTTTACAGTGACTGCTTCAAAACCAAGTTGGAGAAATGGGTTTTTCTCAAAGGAAACTGACAGAGGAAGGGGCGCTAGAAGGGTTAAAGCTACTCCACATTAATAATTATAGCACAAAACTCCCCTGTATTTTCAAGAGTAAACATGTTTCACCCACAACCCTATGCTCCAGCGAAGTGTTTCCAACCAAACTCAGTCACAGAGTGTCGGGAAGCATGACCAATAGTGCCAGCATCCTCCTCTTGTTCAGCCCGAGCCAACAAAACTGTAACTATATTTCAGGCAACTGTAATCAATACGATACATGTGGTGGTTACTCTGGCAAGTCACTGTTTAACAGATATCATATGTTCTGTAAAGTCTGTTCACAGTACACCATGAGACTTCAGTAACTTAATGTGAAGATTGTAGACTTCAAGGGTTTTCCCTGTATACCTATTAAAACAAAACACTCTAAGAAGTGTTGTATAAATACAAATATAAAAAGTTAGATTTGTATATTGTTTTCTCACAAATTCTGTTTTCTTTGTAAATATTGCAATAATATGAGTAATTACAGCTAAAATACTAGCCCACGTACAACCATTTTAAAACTACTTTGGTTAGAGTGAGGGCATATTGAAATTTTCAAAGCTAAGGAAACAATTCGTGTAGTTTCTATCTTCTCAGTCTAGACTAAACTCAGGAAACAATACATAAAGAAACAAGAGCAGAGGGAATTGTGGATGGGTCCCTCACTCTACTGATTCTGGAATCCCTCTCCTGCCTTTAGTTCCTCTGTTCAATGTGCAGTTCCCATCAGTGCTAATAGCATGTACCTGGATCAAGCAAAAGCAGACAGGCAAGTGGGTGCTGCCTACCGGTTCATTCTCAGCTGAAAAGCAGAGGGTATTGCCTGGAGAAATTACAAAATTTCTTTCTAAAATCACCCTTACCGACTTCTGCTGTGTGGTTAGCATACATATTTAAAAATAGGATTTCCCAAAATTTACAGCAGGAAGAAAGTAAACTAGGAGAGTTAAAATTTTATGATTATTACAGCAGTTAATAAGCAAGGATAAATAGAAAGAAAGTAAGACAATGATAAATGTCTTCTTAGAAGGAGAATTTTCTGTAACAGATGGTCTTTGAGCATGCAAATTACCTGAAAAACAGCCAATGCCAACTATATTTATAATACAAATTTAAATAAAGCAAAAATATCCTATATTACAATTAGGAAATTTAATTGCCCTGGATTTTTGTTCACCAATCACTACATAAATATAAAATAAATCATTGTGATAGATCTGTGCCTAAATTCATGTTATTTGGGCAAAAAAAAGTGAGTAACTGTTTCTTCTTTCCCTAGACCCTTCTAGTAACCAAAATGTTCTCTGTGTGCTTCATAAACATCTTAATATTAGGATGATGGTCAGTCAGTAATACCCTTGCATTCCAGCTTGAGCTATTGTTCCAGGCTAATGAGAGAATCTATTTCACAAAACAAGGTTAACACCATCCAAGAAAGGGCAACCAAATCTGTCCCATGACCTCTGCATGCACACACTTGGACACTGACGGGGGAGGGAGGGAAGGAAGGAGAGAGTGAAAGATCTTAGCATATTCAGCTTCATTTTCATATATTTTAACTTGTGCCATAATAATGAAAACCACCAAATATTAGCGTTTGTTTTGCATAACTTTATCAGTTTGTGGAAATTCCTTTTAGAAAATATGTATATATAACTATGCATGTGAGTATAGTTCTGCTTATCCAGATATTGGGAAGTTGTGATGTAAAGTTCAAAACAGTGTGTGTGGCCTGATTTATGGTACCGCCCAATAAAATTTACTTTAGGAGCTACTAAAAAATTATGACAAACATTATAAAATGGTAAAGTATCCAAATTATGAGATTTGATATTTAGGTTTACATAGCACAAACTCTAAGAGCTGGTTTTCTGCTTGTTAGAAAACCTCCTCCTGCTCAAGAATGTTTACAAAATTTTCACTTGAAAGCCTCCACTGTGAAGACATTACCCTCCAAGGGAGAAAGGCATTTGGAGGAGGGACACACACCTCAGGATCTACGCAGCTTACACAGTTGACAGGTATAAAGTTTCACATAATTATGGTTCTTAGCTGTGACTTTCCTCTGATGAGTCTTTGACTCTAACAGCATGTTCCAGCAGCTGACTGGGACCTTGCTATTGGTCTTTCAACCATTTTCTTTAAAAACAGTTGAAGAATCAGTGAGGTTAGTATAATATTGACAGTTAGTTGATATATAGATAGGGAATAAATAAGTTGAAAGTTGACAGAGAAGTTTATGAGTCATACCAGGTGGGAAAAGTGACAGGTGGACATAGCAAAATTGGGTAACGCTACTGCAGTGTGGAAGGATTGAAGTATCAACATTGTATTAAGTATATGACTTACGCTTTCATGTTTTTGTGATTCTTAATGCTCCTGTGGTATGGAACCCTATAAGGGCAAAAGAAAAAATAATTGCATATTAGTTAAGGGCTATGGCTTCTTCCACTAGATTGGAGTCACAGTTTCCAGGATATTACTCAAGTGATCTTTTCATTAGTTTAGTTCTCTCCAGTGTTGTCACTTAAATAGAGATGTTATAAGTTTAGGTTTTTCAGGCTTGGTCATGTATGTTTCAGTATGAGGCAGTATATGTTTATGCAATTTACACAGATAATATTGAAGTATCTGGTATGAAAGATATACAGGAAATAAAGGGAGCGCCTAAGGCAAAGTTTCCTTAGTTCTGCTAATGCCTTCGTCCTATACTTCTAATAAAGACAGCTTTCAGTTTCTTGATATAATTATTAAGGTTTGGCTTTCTCTCAATAAATGTTCTAAAAATAAATCCAGTAGAAAGACAAATGCTGAGTCCAATCTCAAACTTTCCTGGTTAACTGTTGATAGACAGCTAAAACTTGAGTCTCCCTTTTCTGTGAAATCAGTTGCTATGCTGCCTGTCCTCTTCTTAAGGGTCACCCATAAAAGCACAGTGAATGATGGGTAAATAGTTTGTCCTTCAAGGACCCATGGGTGGGAAATACTCCCGAGTGTCCAGGTACTGAGGTGTGGGGGACGTTTAGGCTGTAGAGGAGTTTGCAAGACTAACTTCACCCCCATTCTAGCTTCAGATCTTAGGCGATTGCCTTCTATTGAATACATTCCTGACATTAAAATGCCATCCACCATGAAATAATTAAGTTATTCCACAAAGCCCCCACCAAAGTTAAGCTTTATGGACTTTCAGTCTCCAGACTGCAAGCTAAAATAGATAGACTCTTTTCATTGTAAATTCCTATGTTTGGGTCTTTTCTAGTAGTATTGAAATATTAACTATTGCTAATGCTAAGACACAGACTCATATCAGAATCAAAGTCAGCTTAACAATTTATATTGATTATTCTTTACCCTCAAGATCCTTACAGTAGAGGAAGAACAAAGTACGGAAGCAACATCCACACACTCACACCAAACTGTCACTGAATGCAGGCGAAGGCTGGTGATGAGGTGCAGCAGGACGGAGAGGAGGTCAACTGAGTGTGACACTGACCTCAGACTGTTCTTCCAAACTGTTTAAGGCACCACAGCTCCTCACCAAGAGAGCAACAAGAAATATCTTGCAATCTATCGAAGATTTGAGAAATATTATATAGTATTTTCAGAAACATGAGACTCTCATTCCGTTATCTGTGACTTTTGAGTGTTATGCAAACCCATAGTAAGAATGGTGAACAATACCAACAAAACACGAACAGCCTTTACATCACTAAAAAGATGGTACTTCCCCTGTTCTTCAAAACCTTTTTAATGTGAGCTTCATAGGTTTTAACTTTGTGAAGACTATCATCATCATCATCATCATCATCATCATCATCATCATCATCATCATCATCATAATATATCTTACCTGTTGAATTCAAGCTGTAGCATGAATAATAAAAACCCAGAGACACATATTGGGGTTAAAGCTGAAGATTAGAAAAGCAAAGCAGCCAAGCCACTAAAGAGCTCTTACCGCTACAAAACCTTCAGACTGAAAAGAGAGCGAGTTCCTGTCTCATTCCACATTATAGTCCTCTTAAATGCTAGTATTAAAGGCATGCACCACCACTGCCTGAACTCTATGGCTAACTAGCCTAGCTACTGGGATTAAAGGTATGTGCCACCACTGCCTGGGGTGTATGGCTGACTAGAGTTGCTACCTTGGCTCTCTGATCTTCAGGCAAGTTTTATTTGTTAGCTCATAAACAAAATATCACCACACAAACTTTTCAGAAGTTCCCCAAACTTGACATGAACTCTATGAGACACTCAGAAGCCCAAGCTCCACGTAGGATCCCTGTGTTGTGTACTTCACACAAGAAGGTTCTAATGTTTCCTAAGAAAGCACATAAGAACCTATGAACTGAAATGGTCCTCGTCAATATTTCTGATGGAGGTATGAGAAAGTCACTTAGTGTCTTCTAGTCTTCATCCTTTATCTACAGAGTTCACATAAGAGGTCTAGCCTAATGATTAGGTGAATCTGGGAGCTATTTGAAGAGCTACAAACACAGGAAAGTAAACTAAGGAAATTAGGTTGTTTAAATTTTAGATAGTAGAGACAGAGTTTCATAGAGCAAAAAGGTTAACACAGGGAGTGTAAAATACAAGGCATTAAAAAATTAAAGATGGGTACTATCTGTAGAACTTATTTAATATGAAAAGTATAACTTTAATGAACTATGTTTTCATAGTAGTGGGGGGAAGTGCTTCCATTTGGTTTGGAGGAACAAAAATTTAACAAAAACTGAAACTACTTTTGAACTTTTATCCCTCTCTGGCTGTCACCAACATACTCAGGTACTTTGACAAGGGCAGAATCTTGACATAAACCACACTAAGCAATACCGAAGATCTCCATCCTTATAGCCACAGGCTCTTTTAAGACCTGTGTGGGAAAAAATGAATATTGGGAAAGGTCAGAAGGCAGAATGAAGAGACATTCTGATTAAAGTTTTCGCTCCAGGCAGTTAGCATTTTTCTGTTCTCAAACTCAAATGCGATGTCACTTTGCTCATGCTAGTTTCCAGCTTAAATTTTTAAGAATATGGGTTGTTAGGGTTCAGAATATTGTGTGTGCTTCAAAGGAATTGAAAGCCCAGGCTGTACCCAAACAGTGGGAACTGGGTCTTGCTACTCGTAAAGCTCCCTTATTCCTTCATTAAATTTCTACTTTTCTTCTTCATGCATGGTTTTCAAGGTATCATTTTTTAAATAGAGTTTATTGAGCTCTAAATCTTTCTCTGTTTCCCCCTGCCTCTCCCCCCTCTCTTCAACACTCTCCCAAAGTCCCCATGGTCCAAATTTACTCAGGAGATCTTGTCTTAATGGTCTCATTTTAAGATATGTTATTTAGGACAAACAATTCCATAAAGCTATGGAGAGTAATTGAGTTCTTTGATGTCCAAAGAGTATGCTAAAACCCAATAAGATAGATAAAATACATACATGAACTTTAAAATTTTTAAAGAAATAAATTTTACACAAGTAACGTTAATGCAATGCAGACAACTACCAGCTACCTGACCCCAGCCAGGTTTTTCTTTGTAACCACAAAACACCTTGACTTTAAGTCAATCTCCCCCCGCCCTTTGTGTGTGTGTCTGTCTCTCTCTCTCTCAATATTTGACAACACAAAAGTTTACAAAGTTGTGTACATATTTCTCATTGATAAAACATGGGAAAGTATGAAAAATGAAGTGATAACATTTCTAAGGAACACAACCATTCTATATCTCTAGACCTTTAAAGTTGCCGTCCAGCCTAACCCTTAACTCGGCCAAGCACCATGGATACAGTAGAAGTTCCCACATCACACATGTAAATATTAGCTAAAACCAAGGAACAGCAGCTTGACAGGTCCTTGAAAAGTTAAACACATCATTTCTCCGTGAGCCATCAGCTGCAGACTAAAGTACATGCCCTATTGAAACAAATTCACATAGGGAGCGCCAGTATTCCTGGCAACATCATTCACAACAGCAAAAATGTGGACGCAGCCCAAATGTCCACCAGTTGATGAATCGAGGAGAATGAATGTCAGAAGGGATGTTTTCAAGTGTGAAAATAGATGAAGTTACAAGCTACAACATAGATGAACCTTAAAAATGAACACATTCCATGAAATAAACCAGATACCAAAGGAAAAATGCTGCTTAATGCCATTTCTACGAGGTGTCTGTCATAGAAGAGACACATTCACAAGGACATAAAATAGAAGACTTCTTGCCAAGAGCTGTGGTAAGGAAAAATGGGGAGGCACTATTTTATATAGGAATAGAGATTTTATTTGGAATTATTAAACAGTTCTAGAAATAGATTGAGGTGATGGTTGTACAATATTATAAGAATAATATGACTGAGTTAGGTATTTAAAATAATACAATGACAAAATTCTAAGCTTATTTGTGTATATTTTATGTTTTATCTTATTAAAATATAGTATTTATAAAATCTATGAAATAGATTAGTTATATTCTACTTAAATATGCTAATAATTATTATTATTAATTATCCTTCTTAGTAAAATTTAATTTCAGCTTGATGGATTTCTCAGTATTCCATGTCAAATTCAGTGGACTAGGAAAGTCAAACATACAGTGGCATCCAGTTCTCTGTTTTGCCTGTCCTGGGCCTCGCCACACCTCATGGCAAGCCCTATATATGGGTCTGTATAAGAGGTGATATTCTTGGTTCCTAGATACAGATATTTCATCATGGGGTTACATGTTCTGACCTCAACTAGCCAGGAAAGATAACATGTCTTGTTTGTAAGACCCTGATTCACAGAAAAAAAGACAAGGAACACTGTGTAAAAGAGGACAAAGGCTGTTTGTGGCCATGGTCCTTAGACTTCAGAGGTACTCTGACCTGTTATTGGTGGGTGTCAGGAATACTGCTCATAGCGGGTTTAGAGTCAATGCCCCACCCTTGCCAGCAGTATGGGTGCAGCTCCCTATGCCTCCCTCCTAAGGTCTAAGGCAGAACTTGGTCCTGTAAGCAACTCACCCTCTGATGACTCAGTTTCACCAGCACCTTAATGGAAAGCACTTTACTAGTTCAAAGACAGAGCTAAATATCTGATCTGGAGCGTAGACAATAAAGGCGCAACCCTTCGTGCAGGTCTTGTCTATTTTAGGAAATGACTGTGGTGTTAAGCCATAAGAATTAGCACCACCAGCTCTCCGCTGTGTGTAACCTTTTGACAACTAGATTGGTTTGTTTAAATACTCTTTGTTGATGCCGCTTAGTTATTTCCTTTGCACGCTGGCAAACCACGCAGACATCCAACGCTCTCAGTTGTCTTGGAGTCCCTGAAGTGCTGACTGACTTTGTTGGACAGCTGCCACATGGTGTCAATTCGCACACCACTTCCTCTATCTAAATACATCTTCTCGTGAGCGATGGAAACATTCTTAACCTGAGTTTTTAAAGAATGTGACAATATCAACGAAAATCGAATCAGATTTTCTTCCCAGGAACAAGCTTCAGCTTGTTCAGTGGCAAAGTCATGATAAATGTTCATTTATCTCTCTGTGGTTTTAAAACTGTCTGGGGCAACTCTGTCTTTCGTAGCGAGATGTTCTGTGTCTGCAAAGAGAATTTAGCACAGCGCTTTGCTCTGCTCTTTGAATTCTCCGTCTATGTGTAGATCTTTCCTGTGGCAAATACATTCAGCTGATTCTGAAATCAAAGAATGCCAAAATCCAGAATGCCACATTTATGACCAGATATCTAAATAGCTCACAGGATCCTTGTTCTCATGGATCAAACCAAATAACTCCATATGCCTTAAAAAATATTTGACCACACAGTCACCTTTTGATAATAAGCCATGAATCTATCTTTGTGCTTATTGTACCGATTCCTATAAAAACCATCGACTTAAACAATGTAGAAGCCGCCACAGAAAGGAAGGGCAGTTGTTGTACTAAAATTGGTGGACAAATGCATAGTGTAAATCAGAGTAGACCAAAGAAACCTGGGAACTGCACAGTGAAAATCCTCCCTTAAAGACATGGTCAAATGTGGTCAACGCTGTCAAAACCAATAATCAAGTTTTTCCCTCCTGGATCTATGATGTCATATAATGAGAAATTCACAGTGTCACCTTAGTACCATTTGAGCAATATCGCATGATTTAAATCTAACCATTGGCATATCCACTTTGAGGCACATTTTCCATGTAAACAGACTAGAAATATTCAAATATTTCAGAGTCACAAAAGGTAAGGAAAGAGTAAACAACTGGCAGACAATTGATCCTGCAGCCAGAATAAAAAGAAGAAATATATGGAAAAATGAGAAGTTTAAGCACACATGAGTTAGTATGACTAATAAAGACAGACGAAGAGCAAAGGTAATGTTATTGATATCTTACATGATTGCATGGTGTAATTATGGTTAGTGTTAATTTTTATTTGTACTATATTATTAAAGGTATTATTAAAATAATCATTGTTATTAGTTCTAACTTTTAGTTATAGTGATGGAGCAGATAGGTGAAGATGGAATATAAGTGCTTGTTTTTCTGATTTCAATGAATATACTGGAGTTACAGAAGATGTTAGCATTAAATGCTTCTAAAGGAAGAGTGGAACTTATGGGAAATCATTATTACCTTATAACTTCTCCATAAGTGTAAAATTATATTAAAAAGAAATTGTACAAAACAGAGCACAATCAGCAGACACTTTGTGTCCTTTGTCTCCTATCTGCCTGGGGTGTGCCTCCATGCTGCAAGTGGAGACAGCAAGGCAGGAACGAAAACAGGGAGGAGGGCTCTGAGGAGCCAAGAAACTCAGCCCTGTCAGCTCACAAATCTGCAGAGATGCCTGAGCCTCACACTAGCTTCCTATCCCCAGCTTCCTGACATATGGGGACAAAATAAGAAAGACAAAGAATAAAACACAAATGAAATCTATGCATTTGGATCAGGTCACTGAAAACAGTAATTCGCTACCTCCGTTGGCAATTAAACTTTTTCCATTGGAGATTATTGTTCTCTGTGTCTACAGCTAAATTTTTGAGCATCACACCCTCTACAGTTGAAGATTTGTGATTCCTTCTCTGAAGGAATGTACTTGGACAAATACCCAGCTTCTAATGGATAGATCTCAAGAATTCTTTAAGGTGGATTTTGTTACCTTAACTTGTGGAAGAAACTGATGCTTAGATTAAGTGATTCAAAGTTACACAGCTACTGCCATTCTATTGCGTATGAAATTAGTTCTACACAATATCATCTCCCATTTAAGATGTTGAAGTCATTCTCCTGCATTACAGTGTGACCAAGCACTAATGATTTATTCTAGTTAACATGTGTTTTAATACAGACATGTGACATTGGCACTAGATCATAAAAGCACTGTAGACTGTGTGTGCCCTCTGTCTTGGGCTACACATTTGTAGAGAAAGCCAGTCACCTAGATGTGAGGAATGAGCACCCTGCTAACACCACACAAAAATATCTTGGATGATGATGTTCCAACCCCAGCTATATGTTCAGATATTATCCTAACTGTAACCTAAACCAGACATATTTAACAAATACAATTATAAATTTGACTCATAATTTTAAAAAGATTTAAATGTTTTGTTTCTAAAACCTAAGTTTTGAAGTAACTTGTTATATAACAACAGGTGGTAATTATATATTAATTACATACATATTTGTATGTGTAAAACAGAAGTAATCAGGGAAGAAGAGACTATCATCATTAGAGACAAGGTTGTGGAAAAGTTGGAGGAAGGGAACTTGTGATGGCTGGAGACAGGAAAGAGAAGGGGTAAAGTTATATTATTATATTTTAACTTAAAATGTATTAAAATAAAATAGAATCACACATAGCTTTTAAAATGAGGTAGGAAAAATCTATAAAATGAATATATATGATTTCTAAAGAAAGGTAACGAGAAGCTTGAATTGTATAATTTTTAATTTCTACTTGCATATTTAATTTTCCTTGTTATTTTTCACATCATATTGTCTATCACCCATGCTACAAAATAGTGATATTTTCTTAACTTCTTATTGTGTACCAATTTTTATGTTAGCATTACACTCTCATATTCTTTAGCTCCCAAATAAATTTCTTCAAACAATTAAAAATAATGAAGAAAAAGTGTGTCAGGAGGGAGGAGAATGAGCTTTAAAAAATAAAATGACTGTCTCCTGCTTTTTCAACAGGAAGTTCAGGCCAATGAAAGGGGCAACACATTCTTATTGTAGCTTATTAGCTCCTTTTTATTTTAACAAATGAGAAAATACTTTTTTCTCAGAAGCCTTATGAAAGGAAAATAATTTTCTCTTTCTTTTAAAATCCTTATTTCAAGGTTCAAAAACTTAATGCAGATGTGCGTGTGTCATCCAAATATGAAACGCACGTGTTTTCTCTAATCATGCCTTCTTCACATCAGGTCGCCTCTCATTTGTATTTGTGCTCAGTTAGGCTCCTCCACACTTCTGAAGTTCATACTCTCTCTAAAAGGAACGAACGTTCTTCTCAGAGAATTTTCCATATGACTCTGGAATGGCATGTTAGTCACAGGGTAGGAAAAATTAAAAGCTGGGTAAGACCTATCATGGACATTACCTTTGGCCAGCTGTACTGCTCTACCAGGAACTGTTGTCCACAATAAGTAGCCATGGAGACTAAGAGTTTCTTCTCCTGCTTCCCTTTTGGTGAGCAATGGCTGCTTCTGAACTTCCAAGCCAAGGTTTATCTGTCACTTTTCTGTTTGCCCTTCCTGCTGAAAACCCCCAAGCTGAGGTAGAAAATTACAGAGAATCTTCTTTGTTATTGCCCCCAGCTGCCTACCCTTCAGCCTCTTGTAACAGACGATAAACTTACTTTACCCTACTATGGTAGCAGCTGTTGAATGTCATCCTTCTGAGCAGTAAGGTTGATGACTGTGAACTCCACCATAGAGGCCTTTTTCATCTAACTTTAATCATCCACAGTCTGAAAGGAATAGCATACTAGTGTTTGGGTTTGAATTTGTGGTGTCTACCAAAACTCAAGTATTGCAGACTTAATTGGCAGACATGAGGGCTGATTAGATCATTAGCACATTCACTCAATCGTTTGTTGGCTTCATATCTTCTTGATAATTTTATAATATGGTGGCATTTGAGGGACATGCAGCATGGTGGGATAAAGTACGCCCACAGGGACTTTCCCTTTGAATGTTGTATATTGTATTGGGTTTCTCCCTGTCTTATTCTCCTTCATGGTTGCCATTAAGCAAGCAAATGGGCATGCTCTCCCAATTCCATCCTGTCGTGCTGAAAACTTTCTGAAATAGTGAGACTCAGTAAAGCCTTCCATTTCAGGTAATTTTCCTGGTATTTTGTCATAACCATGAAGGTCAGACTGAAACCCCAAGTCACAGATAGAAACTGTAATAACAAGAGTCCTGAAGTCCTTCATCAGGATAACAAAATTATCTCAGTGTGTCAATGTGGCAGCTCGCAGAGGACCTTACAATTAATGGGACAGTGTGTTTTTCTTTTGTATATTTGGTTCTTTATTGTATGTGTTCTGGAACCATATGCTTACCATGGTGCCGACATGGTGGTCACAGTACAACTTGGAGCAGTCAGCTTTCTGTTTCTATGTGTATGTTGCAGGTGTGGGCTTGAGATGTCAGGCCTATCTGCAAGTATCTTGATGCACTGAGCTATATCCGAGGCCCCATGAATCGTGATATTTTAATCCCTAGTGTATTATGGAGACGACAGTTAAAGATGTTTCAGGAACCTGCTAGCAAGCAGCTGGCTCTCACAGTAGAGACTTCATCTGGGAAGTCCATCTTCCTCTAAGCTGAATAGCTGATCCTTGTCTACCTGTGGTCTAATGTGATATGAGTCAAACTGCAATTGTTGAGTCAATTTGCAGGAAAGTTAAATAAAATCATAATACGTGCACATCAAATTTAGAATCCTTATCTAGTACAGAGGAAGATATAGACTTCAGAAATGTCACACAGCAGCCGTTCTTTCTTTCCCATCCCTAATCATCATTCAACTGGGACAACTAGACAGTCTGCAGTAAGCATAATCATGGGAGCTAGCAAAGGTTGTGACCTCCTAAAGTTTACCATATAAAGGTGAAAGTAAAACTTCTCTCACAAAACTGTGTAAGATTGCAGTAGATTTGAGTCAAGGGGCAGGAATGGCAGTGGGAAATGAGACAAAAGAGGAAGCTTGCGTGGGTCAACTGAGCATCAGAGTGTGGAAAAATTGCATATTAGGAAAATAACCCTTCAAAAAGGAAGAGCATGAAGAATCATTATTTCCTGAACCAAACAATGAGGGCTGCTTTTGCTCATGAAGATACTGAAGACAGAAGGGAGAAGCAGAGACAGAAAAGACTGTGTATATAATCCAGAAACAGTGCTCGGTCTATGCCCTCAGAGTGGCAGTGAATCAGAGGATTGGGATTTTTAACTCAAAATCAGTGCCCAAGATGCTAATATATAACTATCAGGGAACACAATATAGTGCTTAAAACTTTTAATATAAATATTTCTGAAATTATGCAATATATGGAGAGACTCTTAAGGTTGAACAAGACCTTGGCTGTTCATAAAATATTATTGCATTGAGGAAAGACTTTCACACTCATGGAAAATAATTGTACAGCACAGCAGTCCCAGGACTGCGGTGCATATTGGGGATTGCCCCTTCAGGAAACAAGTTTAATGGGTCATGATGGTGGCACTGGAGTTCGATGTGCCTAGAGTGCTCTTCAATAACAGGGCACACCTAGGAGTGTGCACAGAGAAACAGCACACTCTGGGGACAAAGTGAGAAGGGCCTGTCTGCTGTCTGGAGAGGGAGCTGAAGCAAACAGCAGCTCTCCTTGCCTCTCATCCTGGATCCCAACCTCCAGCACTGGGGAACAGGCTTTCAATGCCCATTCCTCCCAGCCGGTGGTGTTCACTCTTATGGCAGCCAGGCAGACTAATACAATAATATTTTGCTATTCCAACCTTAGCACTGATTGGATGTCTCTTCTGATTTAACAAAGTTTGCCACAAAGCTCTTTTCTGGATGTTGGAGTAAGTTAAGAAATGTTAGATCAAACAGCCTTGTTACTTCTACCATCTCTCATTCTTTCTGATGAAAGAACAAACCTTTGTGAATTACACAAAATGTAGATTTATGTGTAAAATACATGCAATCCTGTCATTCATTTTCTTCTATGTAGCACAGAATATTAGAAAGTCAGAGTCTCAAGAGTTGTCAGAGGAGGTTGGTGTATTTGTTCAAGATTGGAGCAAGAGTACCTGAAAAACAATAACCTTAACTAATTAATCAAAATGTCATTAGAATATGCCAGAGTAAACTTAGAAGGTCAATACCCTTAGCTCTTTCAACAGCTAGGAAATTTTATTTTGATAATCAGAGATGCACAAAATTAACATAGAACAGTCGAACAGACAGCCCTCTTCTGTCCCTGATGATGTTCGTTCGTCATTACAGAGCATTTCCCACAGGCACTCAGCCTGTGTCATGTACAAGTAGTGGCTTCTCATACTTACTTTACCAAAAGTCACTGCTATGAGCTCCCGTCCAGAGTGGAGGTGTCAACAAACAAGGCCGGCTCAGGGCAGCATAAAAATATCTGCACAAGCAATTCTAGCTGCCGGTGTCTCCAGAGTGTACTAGGTATACAACATGTGCCTGATGCTTAACCAATTAGTTATCAGTGCACTGGACCAGGCTTTCCAGAACACGAAAGGACCAAAAGTGGACCTCTGTTATGACTCTTTTGAATATTGTTCATTTCATGACCTAAAAGAGATATAATAAAACTACTCCTCTTTCTTGTGAAGTCCAGCTCATGCTAAATTTCTCAATCTGTACTTTCAAAGAAGAAGTAAAACATTTCTCAAAGCATATATAAACGGGGACACTGATAAGTTGTCTCAGTTACTCAGGAGACTGGGGCAGCAGGATTGTTCAAACAGGAGTCCAGAGCCCGGATGGTCAAACCAGTTAGACACTGTCTTCAAAATAAATACCTGATTTGTACTGACACCTGAGGACCCAAAAGTCTTACCGAGTACCCTGATTGTTTTCAAAACTGCCATGTAGCTATGTGTACGCACTCACCGAGAATGCTTCCCTTTGAAGCAGGACACACATGGAAACTTGATTATGCACACAGGACCTAGCCTATAGTAATATCTGAAAATTATTCTCACTTATACACTCTTAGGGAACAAGCTTAATTTTATGCATGGAGCCAAATCTTCCTAGGAAAAGTACTCAGGCATTTGGCTCAGAAGCTCTCTCAGACTGAGTCTGGACTGTTAGTTGTAATGCAGTGATCTGTCAGAGTCAGATGACTACTTGCCACTGGAAGCACAAGCAAGCAAAGGTCTTAAGTCGATTGGTTTTCTGAAGCAGCAGTGAGATAGGAGGAGTGGAACAGAGGAGCTTGAAGAAGCCTGTGACAGCTCGTGTTTGTATCATTCTCAAAAGCTGTGCTTGTATTATTTCTCAGTGCTCACAAGAGTCCTGTGAAGGAGGAAGAAACACTACTTCTCCCAGATTACAGATCTGCCCCGGGAGTTCAGTCGATTGTTTGAAGATGCATGGTACCTTCAGCAGCGGAGTTGGACCCTAATCCTAATTTCCATGTGATTTCAAGGCTCCCTTTTGGCTGTAAAAGTATTTGATTTCAAAGCTTCCCATTTGAATTCAAAAATCAATTTAAAATACTGAATTAGAGAAGCTTGCCTTCAGCAGCTAGAAATATGCTTTGAACAAGCAATGAAGGAATCTCATTTTGCAAAACTGAGATCATTGCAAAGTCTGTATCAGAAGGCATGTTGGCTTTAGTATGTGCTCGGCTGAGCATGTTTCAAATGAAAGAGTCTGTGCATAGAAAATATGAGAAAAGATGTGGACAAGAATCAAAAGAAGCAGACAGTGGGGGCTAACCAGGCACACAGTCTAGGTGACATCACGTTAGAAAGAATACAGAGGCAAAAATTTGGGAGGGTACAGCAAGCTTTAGAAAATGAAGAGATGATGACAGGAGAGGGATGCCATGAGTTTCTGCTGTTTTGCGGTTAGAGTATGGATCAACTTAGGGAAAGTCAGAATGAAGATGACTTTCTAACCACCATGAGCATCCATGGTTGAAACAACTGCCCAGACTAAGCCTCTGACAGGGATGTCTTCAGAACAGCCCTACTTCATAAGATGTGGTAAATGGCATCACAGCTACCTGAAACCCTCTGTAGTTTATGTTCAAACCAGCCACATTTACACTCTAATTCTGTAAGATGACATCTGAGAAAGTAAAGACAAAAATAAAGGAAGAAAGGAAAGAAGGAAGGTAGGTAGGAAGAAAGGAAGAAAGAAAGGAAGGAAGGAAGGAAAGAAAGAAGCAGCCGGGCGGTGGTGGCGCATGCCTTTAATCCCAGCTCTTGGGAGGCAGAGGCAGGCGGATCTCTGTGAGTTCGAGACCAGCCTGGTCTACAGAGCTAGTTCCAGGACAGGCTCCAAAACCACAGAGAAACCCTGTCTCGAAAAACCAAAAAAAAAAAAAAAAAAAAAAAAGAAGGAAGGAAGGGAGGGAGGGAGGAAGAAGAGGGAGAGAGGGAGGAAGGAAGGGAAAAAGAAAGCACTTATTCATTTTTTATTCAATAAGTCAAAACAAAAAAAAAATTCTAGGAAGGTAAGATGTAGCTTAAGCTATTTTTAGAAATGACAAAGCTTTGTGCTAAAACAAGTGTCCTGATTTTAGGCAATGGAGGCCAAGTGAGGAGGATTCTACTGCTTACATTTAATTGTGTTTCACATAAATAATCTTGTGCTCACTCTGTTTACTCGCTCAGTATTGTTTGTACAAGTGAGCTGGAGCCTCCATGAAGAATCAGGAAGTAGATAAGCACTGGTCCCACACATGATTAGATATACATATCAGTATATAGGTACCCGCACTACACACACACACAACATAACAAACATGAGATTGCAAAAAAACTAATGAACAAGTAACTATATAAACCAAATAGTATAGAACAACTAAGAAAGACACTCATGTCGGCTTCTGGCCACCACATATAAGCATGTGCACCTGCACTTTTTACACAAGACCTTACATACACATCACAAACCACCAAAGAGAAGACTGAACATTCGTAGTCTCTCCTTTTCCTTGAAAAGCAAGAACTGTGCTTCTCACTACCCGAATATTATGAAGCAAAGTAAACACCAATCCAAATGTTCTTATAAGATGAGTGTTGTTTGTTTTACGTACAGCAAAGCTTCCCAGAGCTCATGATGTTTACAGAACGGAGGCTAAAAGTGGTATCCTTAGGTTTGAAACAAAGAACTCTAAAGAGAGAAACCCTTTACAATGAGGTCTTTGTCATGTAGAAGATGGAAAGGAGAATACAGAATGACGGAGACACTAGGGGGCTGACTGGAAAAAGTTCTGTTTTCACACTGAAGTGTGAGCCTACTGTTCTCTTAGTTCCCTGGTGTCATGTGGACAGCACTTACTGTCCCCTGGAAGCAAGGCTTGCTGATTCTGTTTGTCTTTGCTTCTCCAACCCCATTCTGCTCTCCTGAAGACCTTGTAAACTTTCTAGAAGTGTACCAGTGTAATTCTAAAGAAATGATCCTCTTCCTGCTCATATATGCTTACAGTAAAGAAAAACTTTGACATAGCAAGATTCAGGGGCACAAACCCATCACGAGGAACAATACAAAAGCCTTATCCTTCACTGATCCAATTAATGTCATCCAACTATACAACATAGCACATGGATTTCAAGCTCCATCCATTGATAAAGGACTTCTGTTGGACTAAGACTTTCTTGTAACAGAATGGATTTCACAGTGCTATCTTTTGAAATTCAATTATTTATGGAATTTTCTGTAATCTGTTTAAATAATGGTTAAGGAAGCGATGCATTTAGTTTGTAATGACAGTGTTTGGTTAGTGATGAAAATATCTTGCAAAAGGTTGTCATTTATAATACTTTGAGATTTGGAAGCTTGTTTATTTGAAGGTTTTTTTAAAAAAAAAAAAAACTCAGTTAAAATCTAGAATCTGACTGGATGGACAGCATAGTGATTGCCTATTGATGCTACAAGAACAAATAAAAGCGAAATAGACCAAGAAAAGAATGGCTGCCAAATCCTTGTCTGTCTTACAGATGGCTCCGTGGAATGGAGTACCAAGGAAGAGAATAATGCATATGCCTGTATCTTTTAGTAGTCTGAAATTGAATTCTGGGGATAACTGTAGATAAATTCTTCCATCCTTATGTTCTTATCATCTCAGACTTACATATGTGAGGTTAAAATGTAGACATTGCCATTTAAGGCTGAAAAGTAAAACCATAATTATTTCATGGAGGTTATACTTTCAGAGACCTCAGTCCCCCCACCTACATTGTCTCTTGCTGGTGGATGTTCTCAACACTCATAAACTACTAATCATTAAGACTTTATTTTATTTTCCATGATGGAGTGTGTGTGTGTGTGTGTGTGTGTGTGTCTGTATGTGTGGTAGGGGAATAAGCTACTGAGGCAACCAGAGTGAGGTGCATGCCTCAAAGTCTTTTACTCCTAGACCCTATCTCTAGCCTTGTTTTAGTTAAAAAAATATTTCGAGACAAACTCTCACTAAATTAAAATCACTCTGTAGCTTAAGCAGGCACTGAACTTGCAGACTTTATGCCTTGACTTCCAAAACACCTGGACTTATAGACCTACACTAAAAGGCCTGGATTCTGGAATTTTTATTAAAGTTTCTTCAGTAACATTGAAGCAAAACAGAATTTCCAAAATAAATTTTCTATATTGTCATTGACTCACTGAATATGTTGTGAAGGCATAAACTGTATAACATACATATAAATCACATCCTATCTGAGGACTGTATTCATTGGTTCTTCACAATGGGACACTAGATATTCTTAGAAAAGTATGGCTAAAATATATCTTATTTCAATGTTCCTAAATGACCCTGAACACCCTATTTAAGACAATCATGCAAAGAAGATCACCAAGATGTATAATTCATTTAGGACTAAGAGAACAAGTGTCTTAAAAAGATAATATATTGAGGCTATCAAACGCACATGTCCCAATTATTTTCTTTACTTCTCTAAGTATAGACTTACTTAGTGCTGCAACAGCTCTAAGTTCATTTTAAAATGCCAAGTAACATGCACCCAGGTTTGTAGGGGCTCCAGAATGCATTTGCAAACAGCAGCCTTGGCTGGCTTTCCTCTTGCAGGTAACTGGTACCTTTCTCATAAGGTGACGATAACTTGCATTATCATAAAGTGTCCACTTAATCGCTACCAGTTCTTGCAGTTTAAGAAGTAGGAAGTAATTCAAAAATGACAAAGACACAAGATCCGAAAACCTCACATTCTTAGAGATTTCGATGTCTTTTTCCCGGTTTCCAGAATCTTTCATGTACAGTGATTTCTTCAGCAGTGATGACTTTACTTGTATAATGCAGCTTTCAAGCCACTTGGGTAGGATGCCTGATTCCTGAGTCCACCATGGAGAACCTATCAGGCCTAATTAAGATTGGTTCCACTGTCTTTCAAGCTTGCTAACAGTATTCCTCTCACGTAAGATGTGTTTCCTCGTTAAAGGTCAGATAGATAAAATCAGTGGTTCCTATAATCGCAAACCAGAGACTGAAAGTGGGGTCTCTACCGTTCACTCCCTTCTACTGTGATATGTTATGGTGACATTTCTGCCAGGTGTCTTACATTCCATCATTTACAGTGTAAACCAACAACAGCAATAAAATTGGAATTCTCTTCCTTTTCATTCTCTTTTTTTTAATTCTCTAAAGCTAGAGAAAAAAGTAGTGGGGAGAACTTGGCTGTTTGTCACTTCATTTTAACAATGCAAATGGGGACAAATAAGCAGGCTGAATTATCCAAATTAACTCATTTGATGGATGAAATTAAATTAGGTAATGTGTCAGCACTCTACTTCACAAACACAGCCTTAGCTGTGGCTGAAGTTCAGACTGACTGGAAGTAATCATGGAAGAGGCAGATAGGAATCAGAGCACAGCCAGTTCTGGGGACAGAGCAAAGCCACCCTGGCTTGCTGATATCAATATACTTTTGTACTTACTTCAATTTCTCTATGACTTTAAATTAAGGAAGGGTTTAAAAAATATGAAGTTTGCTTTACAGAGAAGGAAGCAAGATAAAAATTGCTCCCAAATTAAAAAGATGAGACAAGTGAAAATTATTTTTAAGCAGAAGCCAGAGCACAGTCAATCCATAAAATTTGTGCATGAAGTCATTTCCTTCTCTAACAAGGAACTTCAAGTCCAGCATGTAAACATCTAAGCTCCGGAGAAGGCCCAGGAAACACAGTAAACAAACCTCAGAGTCCATAAAAAGCTGACCAGCTGACAGGAATGAAAGAGGCTTTCTGTAAATAAAGAAAGAAAATAATTTACAGAGCTATAGTAGATAAGGTGCCATAAATGACTCTCACTTATGAAAATGCCTTCTTTTGATGATTTCTGAACATATGCTTCAAAATATAGTAATGACATCACCCTGAAGTCCAAGAAAAGGGGCTATGTCTGTTGGTTTTGTTTCTGGCTTAACTTCCTTCCTTCCTTCCTTCCTTCCTTCCTTCCTTCCTTCCTTCCTTCCTTCCTTCCTTCCTTCCTTCCTTCCTTTCTTTTCAAAAAGGAAAGAAGAAAAAGCATGCTGAATTGTGACTAGATGTGTGGTTTCTGGTGGTCTTAATTCACCCAAGAATTGTTTAGGGATAGGCATAAAGGATAGATCATATATCTTCCAAACAAGTATTCATAACCATCATTTCACTAAGCCAGACCTTGAAGGGTTTAGATCATAGTAGAGATGAATATTTCCCTTCCCACAGGGCCTGGAATGGGGCATTTCTGGGCACTATTAGTGACTAAGCAATAGGGAATTAGTAATTCTCTTAGATCATGTTATTTTTGAAATTCTCTTGGATAAATTTTAGGAAGAAAACACCAACTAGAAAAAGTCTTCATGTGATTTCAAGCTTTTTAATATGAATGAGGAACAACTCATCAAAATAGCAGACATTTATTTCTCTGAATATAGTATTGCTCTAAGCTTCCTAAATAACACATAGCAATTTCCCCTTTTTAACACAAAGTATTTGATTAACTAGTTCCATTTACACACACATTTGCCAATCTTAATTTGTTGCTCCAATAGTTTGTTCTAGTGATCATTAGAAAATACATAAGATTGATACTGTATACTGATGAATGGATGCATTAGACGTTTTAAATGCAATGGCATTATAACTCGTCTTCTATCATTATCAAGATGCAACATAAAAACATAGAAGTATTTTCATTTTCTTTATTCTGATAGCCCAGGGTGACCATCATCTTATCCTCTGTTCTCACTTAGATTTTCTATGCCTTCTTCATCATCTGCAATTTTTTCTCTTTTTATCTTTGCTTAGATTAAAAGTCAAGACTAGACATTTGATTCTGCTCTTTACCAGACTAATAAAAATCTATTCCCTAAGGAGCTGATGATGTTTCTTACATTGACATCTATAAAGCCTTTTGATGGTATGTTTTCTATTCTGTCGTGACCACAGGAGGTGCAGCATAGCTAACTTTCATTTAAAGAATTTGATGATATAAATTGATTAACTCCACATTTGCTTTTAAATAAATTCTGAACTCACTCTTCCTCCTGTCATCAGACTTATCAATTTCTCCTTCTCACTTCACCACCTACAGCCCTAGCCTGAACTGTCTAACTTACGTTGTCAGTGCATCACCAAAATATCTCTGGGGACGAAACCTCCCATGGCCTTTCAACTGCAATGGACCCTTTTCTGCCCTTCCATTTTATTTTATCACCACAACCTCCCTGCTACCCATTTCTCTTAGCTGGTACTTAATGATAACCATTTCCCAGAGTCATCTGCAGTCCTGGCTTTGCTAGGGCTACTACAAAGGATCAGGTGGAGACATGATGGATGACAGATGACTCACTGCCACTGTTCTTAAGCTTATCCAGAGCGTGGTGCCAGGACCACCTACAAACACTAGGGACTGGGGACTACCAGAGTGCCATGGTTGAAAAGAGCAGGGCTGGCAGCAGTAAGGAGAAATAACCATCTCAAAAAGATGCCTAAAAGCAAGAAGCTGTGAAACAAACAATCAAAAAAAGTCTACTGGCCTGTGGTCATTGACAGAGGCTACCACACAACCCAGAGTTATCCAATGATGCAGTTAAAAAAGAGCTCCTTAGCCAAACCCTGACATCACTATGCTTCATGTCTTTAATCTCTCTCAATGTCTGCAGGGAATGGTACCCACAACAACCCCAAAAGAGAGAGAGAGAGTGTGTGTGTGTGTGTGTATGCCTTGTATTATACATATAAAACATTTAATTTTATGTGGAAACTTAAAACTTAAGACTAATTTCACAAAGAGAAGGCACAGAAGGGTAAAGAAGAAAAGGAGGAGGAGGGAAGAAGAGAGGAAAGGAGTGAGGGAGAAGGAAGGGAGGGGGGAAGAAAGGAAAGATTCACTCCATAACTGATAGCTAATCAGATATTTTTTTCATTGCTCCTTTAGGCTACACAGAGATGAATTGGTGAAAATCTTCATCCACTACCTGCAGAAAGGCCTAGAAAGACTAGTAGGTAATTGACAGAATGTTCCCAACAGTTTACTGTTGCCTGCAATCAAACGCTGCATACAAGTTTATGCATCTACTGTACTGTATATAAAAGTACAGCAGCTACAAGAACATACAAGTACTATATATATTCTCCCCATTGATCTAATTTTTCAGACTCTAAGATACTAGCAATACCATTGTCAGTTTTTGATCAGAGAAGAAAATTGAGCCATCAAAGGCAAAAGTGAGATCCCCCAAGTCACACAAGCATGAAGTGAACAGTCAAAACGGTGTTATTGCACATAGAACCATTCCAAGCCAGCAAGATGGTCATGCCTTTGTCTCTAGAGTAGATCAATAATTAAAACATTATCATCAATTAAAGAAAATGAAGCCTTGAGGTTGAATGAAAGCAAGAGGGGGTATGTATGGGAGATGTTAGAGAAAGGAAAAGAAAAATAAAAATGATGCAATAGTTTTATAATCTCAAGAAAGTTTTAAATTACAAAATAAATACCATCCACTATCTGCGAGAGTATCTCCTGAATCACCTCAGTTTCACAGATCTGTGTACCTCTTATCTGAGTTCTACCCTCATCGAATGGTTGGCTTGAGCTTGAAGAACAAACGTGTCCTTGGTAATCCTTCTCTTTATGTGCTCACATACTCAAGATGGTTCAAGTGGCATCCACATTATTAGGTATCATCAGAGTTTATTCCTCATGGTTACTGAATAGGATTCCTCTTAGAGGGGCACCCCCCATGCCACCCTTTTACAGAGCTGCTTCCCATTTGTTTCAAATCATGCTGTCATGAATATGGTGTATCTACTTTGTGTACATGTTCATACACATCTCTCTTGGAGTTTTAGAGGAAAATTACTGGTTTTGAGATCTTGAAACACACTTCATATATTTTTACTTCATTGCAGGGCTTTAGATAAGTATGTAACCCATCTGTAGGACTTAACCAATCTCAAATAAAGATCTGCTTCCCATTCACTTAGATATTTAAATGTTCACTCACACATTTATAATTTGTGCATGAATGTGGGCATGCTTGCATAGGTAGGTGTGCATATATACATGAATATATGTGCAGAATATGGAATAGGCATTACACTTTTTATTTTGTATATTTAATATACATATAGAAGTTGTACAAATAGAGAGGTAGAGTAATTTGTTGTGCAGGACACACTCTGTGAGCCACAGTGATAGGATGTTAAAATATCCCAGACCTCTTTTATCGCTATAATAAGCATGCAATCAGATACTGTAATTCAATATAGTCAAAAGGGAAAAAACACAAACATCTAACATTTCTAAATCTGCTCTCATTGAAATAATACTGAGTTATTTATCACATCACTGAAACCAAGCCTCATTGTTCAAGATCTATAACTCTACCTTGGGTAAAGGCTTCTGATGATCAAGAATCTAGACATTAAAGATTGAAAAACATTCAAAGTTTCCCTAGACAATTTGAATAGTGTCATCATCCATGTTTGCAAAAAAACAGGGGATAGAGGTTAGAGGAATGGCAGTAAGGAGTCTGAACTCTTGTTCATCTTGTCAAACATGGTGGAGAATATGTTTTTTTTTTTATTATGCCCTGACAATTTCACACACTTATATACTAACTTTGGGATATTTTAACTCATCCTATCTACTCATATCCTGCCCCATTGCACCTCTGAAATCTTCTGCTCCCACCAATTTCCCCACCTGCACAGATGTCTTGTTTTTTGTTGTTGCTGCTGTTGATGGTTTACTAATAGTGACCAATCTTTGACTCCCCGTGGGGACTGTGAGGACCTCAGGGACTCAGATTCTACCTAAAACTGAAGGAAACGTTGTTCTAACTTGTGTGCTTCCAACCTCAGCATATCACTGACAGCTCCTGCAGTGTTTGAATTGTGCTGCAAAAGAAAACAAATGTCTGTGCAGACAAAACAGGTGATGATGTCCTTTAAAAGAACATCTGATTGGGTGATTTCTAGAATACATTTTAAAGTCATTGTAAAAGCTTGTATAGAGGCCTCTTCCTTATTTGACAAAATGTCCATATTTTTATTTTGTTCACCCCATTTAATATAGACAGTGATACTATAGTGGGTGGTATAGGCGTTTCCTTACTCATATTTCTCATTGTGTTATTAAATACAAAAGTCTCAACACATAATACAGACATTAACTGTATAACAAATATCCTCCTAGAAGTGTAGTCAGATACAAGGCAAGCACACATGTGCATGCATCCACACAGACACTCATGCATTCACATGTATACACGTATACACATACTACAGCTAACTCTGTACCTTCAACCCTCATGAAATAGGATTTTTTTCTTACATATTTTCTTCTGAATGCCATCTTCACTCAATAAAAGCCACATTTCTGAGGCATTTAGTGTGAGTTACTATTTATGCCACTCAATAATTCACATCATCTGCAAAAAACATGTTTATATCCTTTCCACACCCTTCAGAGATGAAAGGAAGAAGTCTGAGTGCTAAAATGGCCTCATGTGCCCAAATCATGCAAATTTCCTCAACCATTTCCTAGATTTGCAGATGTGGAAATTGCTTCTGGGATTTTTTTTCTTGTGAGTAGGTATACAACGGTATGAATCTCAAATCAGCTTTTGTCCTATCCCATAGTTCTGAAATATCACTCTGCCAATGATGAGAAAGATTTATTACTGAGGCATTGTGCAATTCTGAATGGGGTATAATCTTCTATTTTAATCTTTTCTGAGGAAACTGGATAAAAAATTACAAATGCAAAAGATGCAGGTCCCTATACGTGTGTGCATGGACTTACATAAAATAGACACGTATGGTATGACAACCTAATAGGAATGAGCACTCCTGCAATACTAGATAGACAGGGGCAAACCTCAGCTCTGCACCCTAGGTAGAAAAATATCTAAGGAAGCCTGGGCAATGTGCTACCGTGACACATAGAAGACCCTCGATGAAGTGTTTTAGTCTCTAAGGATCCTGGGATCACATTCATTCTCAGCTTCTTGATTGCCAGGGAAAGAGGGGACTGTAAGTTGTTCAACTTTTTAAGCCTGTGTATTTGCACGTATTCTTATACAGTATTCAAATAACTGTGTATCTCATTTGGGGGAAAAAAGATGCTTCCAAGACAACAGAAAATCATGTAACCCTATGGAAGAAATATCATCACAAATGACATTCACAGATCTTAAAAAGAAGCAGTTTTTTTCCACCAAAACAAAAATTATGATGACCTTTTAAATCATGTAAGAGTTTCTTTTAGAGATATATGTAATGATAAAGTGTTTGGGGTTTAAAACTTATCCAGTAGAAAATAATACCAGCATTGTGTTTGAATAAACATTGATGCAATTTAAATGGATGATTTCAGCTGAGCCTGATAGAAAAGGGTTTGCAGGTAGCCTTTTCTGAATGACTTACCGCTCTGTTCTGGGGTATTTGTATTCACTTCTGAAGTAATCCCTTTATTGTATCTTAGTAACTATTCTGTTGCTGTGAAGAGCCACCATGACAAAGGCATCTTAGAAAAGAAATCATTCAGTCAGGGGCTTGCTTACAGTTTACAGGTTATTCTATGACCATCATGGTAGGGGGCTTGGCAGCAGGCAAGTAACCAAGCAGGCATATCACTGGAGCAGGAGCCGAGTGCTTACACCCTAATCCGCAGGAAGAGACAGAGCTAGACTGGGCCTGGTGTGGGCTTTTGAAACTTCGAAGTACATCCCTAATGACACACTTTCTCCAATGAGCAGCAACTCCTAATACCTCCTAAATGATCCCACCAACTGGGAATCAAACATTTAAATGTATTAGCTTATGGAGGCCACTCTCTTTCAAACCATGTCTTGTAATCAGTAAGCTGGAATCATGAGTGGATGGAAGGCACAGATGATGGACACCACTTTTGTCTAAATGTCTTGAGACTAGAAAATCTTATAGGTTTCTCCAAGAGGGTGGGTATCAGAAGTGGGGGAGTTTGGGAAGGATACAGCAAGAGGGCAGCAAGGGCAGTGCATAAGGAAATTGGAAGGTAGATTCTTTTTTTTTTTTTTTTTTTTTTTTTTGGTTTTTTGAGACAAGGTTTCTCTGTAGCTTTGGTGCCTGTCCTAGAACTAGTTCTTGTAGACCAGGCTGGCCTCGAACTCCCAGAGATCCGCCTGCCTCTGCCTCCCGAGTGCTGGGATTAAAAGCGCGCGCCACCACCGCCCAGCTGGAAGGTGGATTCTTTACACACCCCAGAGGCCAGCCCCTCACCCAGTGTCATTCTGAAGTTGCTCTTGGGCATCACTCTGCCTTAGCAGAGAAGTAACCTAGAGCAACTGTGATATAAAGTTTGGAATGTAATTTTCTATCTCTGTTATTTTTGTTGAAGTGTCATAAAATATCATTTATGAACTAAATAACTTGAAAATCACCAAGGTTTTTTTTTTCTACTTTTAAAGATGATATGTACCAACTTCATTTCTCTTTATTGCCTTTTCCTCCCAGGACCTAGACTAAATGAGAATAGTGTTTTAAATTGAACTCTATCATCTTTTTTAGTGATACCACCCACGATGTTCAGTATTACTGATATTATCCTGCTAACATTATTTTAGCTCTAAGGTTGAAGATAACAGTTACTGAAAAAAACCAAAGTGGGATAATCGTTTTGTATGCTGTGAAAGCCAAGCCACATTCTGGTTGGTTTAATAAAGAACTGAATGGCCAATAGCCAAGCAGGAGAAGATAGGTGGGACTTCCAGGCAAAGATACAAAGTCTGAAAGAGTTGAGAGGTAGAATTCACCAGCCAGACATGAAGCAGAGATAATAAGCCATGTGTCAGAATGTAGACTAAAGAAAAAGGGTAAAATTAAGTTTTAAGGGCTAGTTGGGACAAGCTTAAGCTAAGACCAAGCTTTCATACTTAATAAGAAATCTCAGTTTTATTATTTGGGAGCTGGCAGTCCAAATTAGGTCTGATTATAGCAAAGAACAAAAGAAAAGTATTTGAATACAGAGTAACCTTTTAAATATACAGGAACTTGATAAACTTCGCACACCACATTATTCTTGTCCTAAATATTGCTCTTGAATTTGTCTTCTTAAACTAAATGGTTTTTGGCAAAGATATAAATTACATCATTCACTACTCCACCTTTTTAACTGGGTCCTCAAAGATTCTGAAACTAAAATGGAGACACTGAAGTTTTTTGTGCATTCCTCAAAAAAGCTCATCCCTAACCGTTGTCCTATCCTCAACAGGGGTATCTGGCATTTCTGTGCCATAATTCACAACGTCTTTGAATTGCTTACAGAGTGGTACAGGTCACCTGGGCTCATCCTTCTCTTCCGGGGAGACTGCTACAGTTATATGAGAGTCATGTTCTCCACCCCCCACCTTCTTCGTCCTCAGCAGACCACAGAGTTCCCAGTTCAACTTACTCTTTTTAATTTTTTTCTTATTGGACTTATTTAGTCTTTTTATTCCCCATTTATGGGAATCTTTACCTTTCTCTTTATCTGTGTCAGTTTACTCAATGAATGAGCCTGTGACTTGTTTATTTTATATGTCTATTTCCCCCAGACTACTGAGTTGATTGTCCAAGCAATGATCCTTTTGAGTGATCAGTTGTCACTATGCACGGAGTGTGTTCAAACCTGAACTCATCTTTCTCCAAACTGTGGGTTGCCTTTAAAGCATCCCTTTCTGCCCAGCATCTCCCATCACCGCATTTGCTATACATTTTGGTATCATCACATGTTAGCTGCTTGTTTTCATCACCTTGATCCCAAACTTTCTATGCTTGATCTTTAAAAAAGAATATTTTTAAATTAAACCATTTTTCTCTGTTATGCAATAGTCCTTAGGTGATTTTGACACCTACAATGTCCACTGGACTTTACAGCCCCCTTTTTCTCCACTCCTTGGGAATGCCTTCGGCAGCCCCATGTCTCCCGTGCAGATCCTGGCTTGCCTGATTTAAAACTGCCTTCACTGTGTAGCTTCAGTTAAGTGTGAGCAAAATTGTTACATTTAAAACAAACTGAATGGTAGCTTTATTAGTGGTATGTCTTTCTGTGTATGCTGCTTGCAGAAAAAAAAAGAGTGAAGCCAACTTTCTTCGACTATGGAATAATTTTCTATTCTTCTATATAATTATGATTTATTACCAGAGCCTTAATTTAAGTCCTAACAACTCAAAGCTTGCATTTTTAGAAGCCTCTTCATTGCTTCCTGTGAGGAAGAGAATCAGCCCTTCATCTGCATTTAATCATTTTGTATTCAAAATGTCTGAAGCCCTTTTATGAAACAGATAGAAAATCCAGAGCATTACTGAAGATTTACTAGGCTTGTATGCAATCCAGGAGATGCCAGTGTTTTTGGCTTATTATCTTCACATGTGACACTTGGAACCTCACCCTATTTATGAAGGAGTAACTCTTCATCTTCCCAGAATTACCTCTGCAACTGCTGACTCCAGCCTATTAGTTGATACTCTATCTTGTTTCTCTGCCCCCTTTCTCATCCTGAAAGCAACTACCTCCTCTCCTAAAACTTCTACTAAAGGCTTCCCTGTAATTCCTCAACACAAAAGGTAAAGGTTGAACTTCCCTGAGCCTCACTAGCTTGCTAACTTAGTCTGCAATATCAAGGCATGTAGTTGTTCAACAAATATCATATGATACTGACATAACCTCAGAATAATAACAGTAAGGAAGATTAGATATGATAGAATCAAAAATATACATGGTTCTAAAAAAATAAGATGTTTAGGAACCGTTCTAAAAATAATATGTGAAGGAACAATGCCTGAAGTGTTTGTCACACAAACGCAGATAAGCAAATGTGCCACGCAGCCTACTGTCTCCCCCTTCCTGCCCTGTCAAACTCCTTCACCAGGCTTTCTGGTTCCTATTATCATCTCTCAGCAGAACATGAACTAATAAGCCAGCTCTCCTGAGGAGTATGGTATTTTCTGTTGAAATTCTAAGTATATTTACATGCTGGTTGGTTAAATGAAGCCTCAGTATGAGAAGAGTTAATTCATCGGCCAAAACAACAAAATTGGAAAGGGGACATAATTTAGACTTGTCCATGCTACATTAGTATAAATGACAACCCATTCGAATATTTCCGCCTAGATTTGCATTACTGTTTCTCCATGGCCCTAAAAGAACAGTGTATCCCTACACGGGGAGGAGATGGATTGGATTTTCTTTAAATGGGGATCATCTTTATGATTAGTTGTGTATCTCTGGTCACTCTCAGCAGACATCTACTGGATGATCTGTGAATGTAAAGGGAAAGGATTTTTATAGCTAAAGGTACTTTATGAAACATTTGAAGTGTTGATTGCCTTCTTCTCTCAAGGGAAGAGAAAGAAGCCTGACAACCACACAAAGTTACAACTCTCATTGGGGTCACAATGCTCAAAGTTATGACTTCTCACATGATGCTATCCAAAAATGTTTACAGCCATGTCATTAATAGATGCTTGAAGTCCTATATGCAAATGTCTAACTGGATATCCCAGAAATCCACAATGCAGTTAGCTCCTCCTTCAGTCACCATGATGCAAACACTTATGAGTCTTTGTCTGCTTTGGACGATAGGAACTTCTTTCTAGGAAGTGGCTCAAATCACAAACTAGACGTGTTTTCATTGCTCCTTTGCTTTTCCAAGTTCAAATAACCATAAAATCATGCTCTTGTTTGTCTCCATGATCCTTGGTTCCATGAATTTACCTACTGGCACTCCTTTAATCTGGGCTAAACTAGTTATTAACATAGGAACTAAATTCATCTATGCTTGCTTTTTACTTAATTCTAACCATTTGCCAAAAGTCATTCAAAATCGTTATTTTAGAGATTATCATTTTGTATTACAAAGCACTTTGTTATCTGTCTTAGAAATACAACTGACATTTAAAAATATACATTATAAATTTTAAAAATGTCCCATACCTCCACAACTATGTCTTCCTAACAGAGAGGACAGTCCCTCTCTGTCCCCTTCACCCCATCCACCTCGACTTTACGAATTCTGCTTGTTCCATTTCATCCCTGAACTTTCTCAGGAGCTTATTCTCATTGAACCCTGTGTTCTGGAGCATGCTGCTTCTTTTCCCAGGATGACATATGGAAGGATCTTGTTGATTTTTAGCTGTCTTACTGTGGCACTTGATCCCTGGGCAAATCTTACTGTGTTTTGAAAACCAGTTCTGTGGCTGTGGTTTCTGTATGTAAAGAAGAAACTGGACGGAGCAGAAAGGAATCCGTGCTCTGCGTCATTTTCATTTTGGAGAAACCTATGGTTTAGTTGAACCCTTCCCTTGCTCTTAGTTTTCTTGCTTCCTTCCTTCACCCTCTTCTTTCTCCCTCTCACTGTTTCTCCCTTCTGGTTTCCCTCTGTCCTTCACAAGATGACTTCTCAAGGCATCAGTCGTTCACGGATCTATTCAGTAGAGTAATTATTTATATGTTTACATTGACTACAGGGACATCTGACAATACGCATCTCTTAAGCCAGCAAAACAAATTATTTTAAATTTTTTCAAACATAAATAATATTATTATCATATTATTACTATCATAATTATTGTTATTGTTATTAAAGAACTTTTTAGCTTCTCAAGCTGTTTCCACTTACTTTTCCATGTCCCTGTTTTTTATTGGTTTGGTCTTTCATTGTCTAGAATAGATCATGAAACGAGTATCTAAGAAAATGCTGTCGAAAGTTGAATTTTCAAGATTTTTTCAATAATATGAAACAATGATCCTTTGTTCCTTATCGTTGACAGATCCAGTGAGGATAAACTAAACATCACTTTCCCTAAATAATTTTGAAGGTGTGTCAGTGTCTTCCAGAAGCAAAGAGTTCCGGATGGCTTTTTTCAGGTTTTAAACTGAATTATTAGACCCATGAAAGCATTTCTCCAGTAAACCAGGGTCTCACACACCTCTCTTTTGACATTTTTTGCCACTCTCAGCTCACACAATGATTCTTCATTCATTACAACTAAGGGATAAACACCTTCCTCTGGTGTTGGCTGTTCCTGTTCTAGTAGGCTGTGTCATATGCACAACTAATCTCCATGTCTCCTTGACTTCCTCCCATGATCTGTGACAGTTCCTTGACCATCATTTTGCATGATGCTGACACTTTAAAAGCACCCATCAGGTATTTTTGTTAAGTTATATTTCAGTTTTGCCTTGACCAGTGTTTACTTGTGATTTCACTGGGATATGTACTTGAAGGAAGAATATCATAGAGAGATGAGCCTCTCTAGTTTAAGAACTTTTATGGACTATGAGTCAGGGTTTTTGTAGGTGACAAGATTTTCCTTCATTGATTTTTAATCCTCAGTTTCTAAGTATGAAGCATTTCTTCTGCTGGGTGAAGTTTGCATTGAACCCCATCTGGGGTGCCTCTGTACATAGTGAAGCTCTGTAAAACTCTCATTTACTTCTTCTTTGATATTCTCATTCCTTTATCTTTGTCCTCATGCAATGCTGTTTACACCATCATTTATTAGCAGTTTGTTTATATGGTATCTTGAGTTGCTTACTTTTTTGAGTAAATTAGTGCCGAAGATAACTTAAAAGGGAAGGGTTCTTATGTCTCTTTCTCCAGTGTTTACAAGGTACGACAAGCTTTGCTTTCAGATCTCCACACACTCAGAACTGAAATACAAGGAGGGGTAATTGCTGCTGCTTCTTCTCTTAATAATTAAAAAAATCCTTTGTCCTATTTTGGCCTCTGAATACTTCAAAGCAATGACTCGCAATTTGCAGCATTCTTTGCGTCCTTCTGGCCTGCAGCTGGCAGGGTGGGCATGCTGTTGTATGCCTTGGCTCTCTTGCCCCAGTCCTAAACGAAGGGGAGCCAAGAGTTTGGTCATTCTGACACCAGACGCTATAAGCAAAGTGTGGCTATGTTTTCTCTGGCAAATGAGGGAGATGGCCCGTGGTTGACATTGACAGGGTGGTTTTCAGTTACCAGCTGCCCAGCTCTGGGAGTTCCCACTCCCTTCAGGCTCTGGGACACCAGCATGAGGTAATGTTCCTTTGTCTTCAGCTCACTTGTCACAACCAACGTTCAGACTATTAGATAAAAGCCAATTTTATGATTCTACGATTTTCTTTCCTCATTAAAGTAAGTCATATGAAGAAAACATAAATTGGAGCTGTCTTCCAGATTTGCATGTTGTGGTTTACCCTGGCTTCCTGTTTATTATTGAGCCACTTCAAAAGACTGAAATTCTAGAATCCTTAAAACTGACTCCACAAATTACATCCAATGTTCTAAGCAGAAAAGTATTTTTTGTACAAATATTATAACTAACGTAGACAAGGGACTCTACCTAAAAGTGTAGACGATCAAGAGTCAGCTTACCCAGTCAGTCAGTCACCCTATCTGCATGGCATTGGCCCTCCCTCTGGTTCTGTTCTAATGTTAGTTGTGTCAGGGTTAATGCCTGCAGAGTGGAGAGACAGGTAGTAATTAGGTTTCCTAATTCTAGGAAGACCTGTTTTCAAAAAGTCACAAATGAGAGGAAAATCAAACAAATGGCTAAGATGGTTTCTTAGATTATTCATGCATTACAGTATCTGTCTATCAAACTTTAATGACTGCACATAAAGTTGTTCTATATTTAATTTGTGCAGTGAATTCCCTTTAGGATAAATACATGGAAGGAGGATGACCTTGTTAGTTAAAGTGATGCTTGACATAATTTTAGAAATTACAGCAATCTTCTAATGCTAGCAAGTCCTGTGGTTCATGTAGTGTTTCCTGAAGTATAATTCATACTCCAACTATGAAAGACCAAAGCCTCCAACTAGACACAACAACAAAGGTCCAAAAACATTGTGGAAAGGTCATCTTCTTGCCTTATACCTTAAAAGTCAATCACTGATATTCGATCTTTGTCGACCTCTCTTCAGACTCAGTTTGTCTCACCACCATTCACGCTATTCCCACCTGTTCTCATTGTATACTGCATCTCTTGAGTGATTTGAAGATTCTTCTAAGATTAATGCAGACATAAAAAAAATCATACTTGTCATCTGGTCTGTGCTGAGTCTTCAGACGGGAAGTCCTTTAGAGGTGAACTTTAGCTATGTCACTTGTTTAAGAAATGTCGGGAAACTCTATGCCTGTCTGGGAATGTGCAGGGACATGTGAGACAGGAAAACATTGATTTTGGAGAAAGAAAAATCTTCTATTTACCTTTATTTTCTTCATCAGAATCACATGCCCACTGGAGATTTTACGTACTTTCAAATCTTTCTCTGTGTGTAAAAATGGGAAATATATGAGTGTATCTATGTATACATATATATGTATACACAAATATAAATGGATTTGTATATTTTTAAAGATTCATATATTTGAATATATATCTTCAACCATGTGTCATGGGAATATTAATTACAAAAGAATTGAGAGTCTTGCATAGCGTCCAGCTTTTAGGGGTACTCCATTGGTTATATAAACAAGAAAGTTGAGAGGAATGTAAATCTCCCTTCTAGATGCTAAATGATGAAGTAGCAAACAGTTACCTATCACAGAATGTTAAGTTCTAAGATTAGATTTAAGATAAATTATTTGAAAAGAACCGCTAATGTGAAGTCAGCTCCCCTTTGGTGCTCACCCTTGGAGCAAGCTTTTAGAAGCTGTGGAGAATTCTTTTGACTCTGTATGATTTATGCTCTGCAGGCATTGAAGAGCACAGCACTTCCTCTTGTCTCCTTTGTGGAGGTACGCTCCGTTTCCCCTTCACCCCTTCCTTTCTTCACTTCATTCTAATAACGACCTGTAAGTACAAGAAAAATTACTGTCAGGTAAAAGCTTTTTTAATAGATCCTGCAATGAAAATTATAATTACTTTAAAGCAGTCAGATTGTAACACTAAGAGGTAAGGACTCGAGTGTGTTCTCCCTAAGCACTCTATCGCATCTCCAGTGATACATGCTGAAGCCCTGGAGGAGCCCCTGCTCCAAGAACTGACATGCTCAGTCTCCCTGCTGATGAGAGCCACTTCAATTTCATATTGTGTTATTATAAAGCTACATAAGTGGGAACGAGAGATGACATCAAGTACTCACATGATCATCATTCAAGGGCTTTGATATGTGAATACATAATTTTTTACCTATCTCCTATATGTGTCCTACAGTCACTCCTTTGGATAAAATGGAAAGGAGGAATAACTCTTCGTATTAAGGGTAAATTTGTGTATTTCAGTAGAGACCACACATATGTATGCCTCACAATTGATGCCAGTTGGACGTTCTGTTGACTTTGTATTTGTTTACATCAAAAATAATTTTCAGGTTATGACTGGTTTGAAAACAGGCATTGTAAGATTGCATAGATCACCCCTATCATAAAAACTGGAGTTTTTAATTGCATAATTGTTATACTAATTATCATACATACATCATTTCATCCATTCGACAGCTCTTGTTTAATATTCCTGTGCCTTGGGAGTAGCAGAGCCTGAGGTTTAAATACACTAGATAGGCACGTGAGAAGTGTTCATTAGATGCAAGCACACTAACTCTGGTCCACACCTCCTCGTCATGGCTGCCCCATTTGTCCATAGACAATTCAGTACCCTGTATTTAAGAAAACATTTTCCACTTGTGTGAAAGTAAATTATTGTCCATTTGTGTCTTTGAAAGGAAATTGTTCTCTCTGATAAATCAGAAGAAGTTTTACAAAATTACATTTTTAAAATACTTGACATCGTATCTAAGGTTAGCTGTTAATAATCAGTCACTTTCATTCAGCATGGATCTTTTTGACAGTCTAGGATGCCGATAAACATACTGAATTATTTAAGTTCCAGTAAAGTTAGTTTGGGGCTTGATTATCTAAGACAGTGTTTATTTTACTTCAGTCCAATAAATACTTGTTGAGTGTGTGCTGTGGGCCAAGCACAGATGGCAATATAAGGAATATCACTTTGAGTTTGATGAGGGAACACATACCACTTTGAGGGGTAGGCACACTGGGAAAAGAAAACACACAAGCCAATCAGATTTCATTAAAGGAGAGAAGTTTTCCAGATCTGTATATTCTAATTATATGTGATTTGAATATGAGTAGACGTGAGCCAAAGAGAAGAAAGAGGTAACAGCTTACTGCTTGAGGCATCGGAGTGAGCAGAGGCCCCGGAGATTCTGGAGCATTTGCTTAGAATATGGCAAGTTTCACTGCCATGAATAGGGAGGTGGAGGTCATAGAGAGGACACTAGCAAGCTGGCAAGAACACAGAAGTGCCATGTGGAGAAGGTGGTCTCTGTGGTCTAGTGACTGGGTGCTTGTAAATAAAAGTCACATTATAGTACTCAAACACACCAGATCCACTCTGGTGAAGGTGACAGAGAACGTGAGAGGAATGTTACACACATCTCCTTTGCTTTATTCAATACCCTTGGGCTGTGCACATGTGTCTAAAGAAAACATTTCCAAACTGATGGCTAGTAAAACAACTTCAAGAACACAGGGGAATTAAACTCCAAAGAACATGATGGTAGGAGCCAATCAGAGAGGGAATAAGGCTTGAAGCATATTTTTTTGTTTTCTCCAATTCAGATAGAGTATGAGAAGAAGTTCTGAGGAACATTCACTTGGTTTTTCTGTCAGTCAGACTCTCCAGACCTGTATCTTCGGACTGTCACTATAAGTGGATATTAATTCAACTACATTGTTGGTTCTGTGCACTAGTTCATTTTTGAACTATTCAAAGAAGATTCATCGAGCATGTGTGTTTCTTAGTTATCATAGGCCAATTTTTGCAGAAATCAAGTCACCCTGAAAGGGTTCTAAAAATCCAATGCACAAACCACCTCTCTAATACTTCTTTGCATGGTAGTAGATGCATGTAGAGTCTAGAAAGGGCTTCTCGGGAACGGCTAAGCAACTTGCAATAGCAGCACCTTGCAAAGCTATACAATGAACCCCTTACTTGCTCAGTACCTTTGTCTATTTCCTCTGCACTTTATACCTCTGAGAGTTGTAGATCTGTGGTGCCCCTTGTCCCATTTGTACCTCCCTCTCTGCTTTGATGGGGACATAGTTTTCAATATCTCAGGATTTCTGTTCAAGGGCCCAGGACAGTACACTGCACTAACCAACATCTCTACAAATATTAATAATTGCCAGTAAAAATACAGCCTTCCACACAAATGAAATTTCTGAGTCAAGCTCCCAGAATAATGTGAACTTCCCCTAAAATGCAGAGTTATAATCAGAGCCTGAGCTGGTAGACAAGGGTTTGAGCCCTGTCAGCAAGGTGGAGACTAGGGACTCCATTCAGTGAAGAAAGTGGTGGGGGTAGGGCGCGAGGAAACAGCAAGAGCGTAACCTTTATATGATGTTTATATATTTTTAACATTCCTTTCTTTTAAAAACATACATACAAGGATCTATTTTTTCAAATTAATTAACTTTTAAACTTCCTCTTTTTGATATATGTCAGCATTTCATTCCTGTACTGTAAAGAGTTCTATCCTAATAACAAAGGTTACTTGATGAAATCAATAATGTTTAGACAGAAAAACCTTGGGATCATATTTTCAAACTCTTGTACTCTTTTTTTTTCCAGCTATGTACTCTGCTTCATCTAAGTATAACTCAAAGAATTCTTACCTGTAGAGTGACCTTCAGCCCGCAAACTCATCAGCTCAGGAAGATTTCATTTCTCTCAAATGCAGCCATAGATAACTGAAATACAGTGCAGGAGAGAGACAAAGATAGAAACAGAGACATAGAGAGAGAGACAGAGAGAGACAGAGACAAAGAGAGACAGAGACAGAGAGACAGAGAGACAGAGAGAGACATAGATATAAACAGAGATAGAGACAGAGACAGAGAGAGACAGAGAGACAGAGAGACAGACAGAAAGACAGAGACAGAGAGAGAGACAAAGATAGAAACAGAGACAGAGAGAGACAGAGACAGAGAGACAGAGACAGAGAGATAGAGAGAGAGAGACAGAGAGAGAGAGCGAGCAAGAAGAAACAGAGATAGAGAGAGATAGGGAGATTGAGATTTTGATTCTTTAAATTTTCTATGAAACTTATGGTCTATCATTTTCCTAAGATTTCTCACTTTTATTTATATTTCTTTGATTATAAATGCATGCAATGTTTCCATACCCTGGTTACATATTTTTACAAACATCACTTGATTTAAGCATTTGAAATAACTAATTATAGTTACCTTTTGACATGTATTTCATTCTATGACAGCATGACTTATTGTTATGACTTATTTTTGGAAACATAATGTGTTCACATACCTCCTTTCAGAACACATACACACAGTTAGATACTTAATACTAACGGATGAGTGCAATACAGATCTTTAAAATGTTGAATATATTCTCAAGTGGTAGCTACATGGCATTATTAACAAATTCTGCAGTGATACCTATGTTAAAAAAAATTACCATCATCTTTTATCAAACTGTGTGGCAAAATGAGAATTTTGAGTCATAATTGTTTATTAAGCTAGATTTTATGTTGTTGTCAATTACTGAAGAAGAAAATAAAAAATTCAAAAATATATTTAAATCTCTATTTCTAGTCCTGTTAATATTTAATTAATAGATTATTATGCTTTTATTATGGCAAAATCCATATGTCATTAAAATATCCTCTTTTAAAGTTTTCAGGGTCCAGCTGTCACATATATCCATATAGATATAAGGGATATTTCATAATGAACATTGGAAACTCTCAAAACCAATATATTAGTTAGCTTTCTATCACTCTAACAAAATACCTGAGAATAAGAAATAAAAAAAAATAGTGGTGTAGGAGGTTCCTTCTGTTTGTGTGTCGCTTTCATTGTTTATTGAATAAAGAAACTGCCTTGGCCTAGTTGAGAGGGCAGAACTTAGGTAGGTGGAAAAAACAGACTGAATGCTGGAAGGAAGAAAAGCAGAGTCAGAGAAGCCAGGAATCCTCTGCTGGAGACAGGCACTGGTTAGAAATCTCCGGTAACCCACTACCACATGATGATACACAGATTAATAGAGATGGGTTTAACTGAGATATAAGAGTTAACCAATAAGAAGTTAGAGCTAATGGGCCAGGCAGTGTTTTAATTAATACAGTTTCTATATGGTTATATCAGGTGTAAGCTATCCGGGTGGCAGGGACAAACAAGGGGCCCTCTCTTTACAACAAAACAGGAAGCATTAATTTTGGTTCAGAGTGGGAGAAATTTGGGTCCTTGGTCACCTATCTCCATTGTTCCTAGGCCGTCTTGAGGCTTCAGAGTGTGAACAGTTGCATACGACAAAGCCAACTGCCCAGCTCTCCTTAAGGAAGAAATAGAGAGCAAGCAAGCCCTGGAGGTTTAATCCAGGATCTCAGCCTAATCAATGGTGCTACCCACAATTGGAGCAGTTCTCCTCTAGTAATCAATCATCTTCAGAAATGACCTCAGGGAAACACTTTCTGAACTACTGCTTGCTTCTCAGTTCTATAAGATTAAGCATTATATTTCATTATATTTCAGTCCCTATTCATGGCCCCTCCCCACCTACCAATGAGGAAAAATCACTCAACTTTCTTTTTCCAGGGATTTGATGTGCTTATGTTATTTATGCATAATATTTATCCACATACCATAATGTCCTTGGGATTCCTTTCCATCCTTCATATTTACCCATTCAGCCTCAGTAAACTTCAATATTCCTGAACCTTTTAGTAAATTTACATAGTAGATGCTTTGAGCCTGACCATACACCTACCATGCTGAGCTTTGGTTTTTAATTGCTTTGTATATATAGACCCCAAAGCAGAGCTCGTAAGTCACAGGGCAAAGGAAACTTCTGTTTTTATAAAGCTTGTATCATTTGATAGTCCAAAGGACACAGAAAGGATCCAGTTACTATACAATCTCAGTGGTGCTGTTTGGAGCTTTGTGTATGCTGATTTTAATATTATCCTTTTCAGTGAGAATGCGCATTGCTGCCTTGCACGTTGGTTGTTGGGCGTTATTGATGCTGAACGTCATCAAATATAGCTGGTCATTGGCATATTATCTTTGAAAAAATTCTGGTCTAGACATTTGCTAATTTTTTAATTTTTTTAATTTTAGGTCTTTATATGTCCTAGAAATTGCCTGTCCATCAATTCCACGATTTACAAATATTCTCATTCAAATATTTGCGTTTTTACTTAGTAAATCGGTTTACTTTGTAAATTAGATTGTGTACACATATTTAATAGTATTATCCAGTCTCTTAAATTTTCTCCATCATTCTTTTGGTGTCGATTCCATTGCCAAATCAAGTAAAAAGTCATGTGCTAGGAGAAAACATGAATCCAAGAGTTTTCTACCTTTAGGTCTTATATTCAGGTCTTTCCATCATTTCAAGTGTACTTTCATATATGGCTCAGGAAAGTATATACCACCATTCCTTCTATGTTAATATATAACCTCTAAAGGTTCATTGAAGACATTGATTTTTCTTAATCTATGATGTTTATGTCCTTACCAGGTGTTACTTGACATGTCAGAATTTTAGACTCCACCCCTCCCCAAGGATCTAATTGTCTCTTATAACGGTACACAATGCTTTCAGTTTTATGTTTTATAATGTGTGATGAAATCAGAAGTATGATTATTTCCCCCTTTTTAATTCCTTTATCAAAATTATTTTGGGTAGATAAGAACCTTGACGTTTCATGTAAATTTTGGGGTGCAGTTTTCTATCTTTCTGGCATAATAACAATGATTGCATTGAAATGGCAATTTGGAGGGTAAATGGACATCTGAAGAATGCTAAACCTTCCAACTGATGAATGCAAGATGCCCTCATTTATTGGCATCTTTTATTCTCTGAAAACTATATTGTACTTTTCAGGGATTAAGTATTTTGCTTCCATATTTAAATATGTTATTATTTTGGTGCTGTTGTAAATAGTATTTTCTTGTTAATTTTTTTAAAAAGTGCATTGGGTATAGAAACTTGATTGAGTTTTATGAAAGTTTATATAGTTCTAGTAATTGTGTGTGTGAACGTGTCTGCACACATACATATGTCTGTGTGTCTTTACAAGTGTGTGAATTCCTTAGAAGTTTTCTGCTTATAAAATCATGATAGCAACTTTCAAATGAATCCAATTATTGTGAAATGTTCCATTTTTATATATGCTGTTAGTTGTGGCAGTTTGTATTTGAGGTTTCCTGTTTCCTGTTTTTTAAATAACAGCCTTTAATTTATGTTCTTGAAAACAATGAGTACCTAAAACTGTGCAGTTAATGAAACACAATATTTTTAAGAAAATGCATTTCTTTTCAGGGCTGTGGCATACCATACTTTGGAGAAAGTCATACTAGTTCTCAAATAATCCCTTTAGAATTGCATCTTCTAGAGTCAAAAATGCAGAATCATTCCATCCCACACCCTTCCCACATATCATACTGCACAGCAGTGCTGACCTTGTTTGTGCTCCGCTTATGATGCACTTCTAGAGAGGCCTTCCTATGATGACGATTAAGAAGACTATTTAAAAAATAGCTCAGATACTACAACAATAATTGAATTTTGCTGTTTTATGGAAGCCTTTTGCCTCTAGTGTAGTGTATGCCAGATGTCTCTACAATGTTGTTCACAGTGTAGGACTTGGAAAAGCCATTTTGCTGTTGATATTTATGACACCATTAGTATTGGTCTTGATTCACAGAAATAAAATTGTCAGTTTGGAATGTTGGGAAATTTTCTCTGTATTGTAAACTTTAGAAAGAGCATCCTACTCCTTCACGATGAGATGGTATTGCAGAGAAACCAACAGCCACTCTTGGCCTAGAGCCATTAAACTTAGTTTTTCTGTGATTACAGGTAACATGAATAATATTAAATATGGATGCCTTGTCTATCTACATTTGACTATAGAAACTAACGAGACATTCTCTAAATAATAGAAATCAAGATACTGGTATTTGCAAATAGAATTTTTCCTCTTTTGAAATTAAAATGCTTCATATTTTTTTCCTCTGTCTTACTGTTTTGGCCAGTAGTTCCAATATTATGTTGAACAGAAGTTCTAAAAGTGAGGTCCCTTCTTTGTTCTTGATTTTAAAAAAGTATTTTCAATATCTCATAATTGAGAATGGGGGTTAATATTGCTCTCTGAAGCATTTTATTATATTTTATCTGGGTTTGTTTTTCTCTCTCTTCTTATCTCATTAGTTTTTGTAGGAGATTGGCATAAAATAAATATTCCACACTTTGTCTATGAGTTTGTCCAAAGGTAGACCTTTGTAGAGATACTTGTTGACTCTTGACTTCAGAAAGGTTATCTGACCTGCTACTCCTGGCATCTGCCACGAATACACGGTTCCAGTATTCTGTTTGCCTGTCCTCAACATCATGAAAGTCTGTTGAAAAGGTCTGAACGTAAGTCAGTAGTCATTTGGAAAGAGCACAACCATTGAGCTACATCTCCAGCCCTTGGAAACTTAATAACCCAAACAGGTGATGTGGGGGAAACAGCAGCCCTTGCTTTACTGATTCATAACCTCCCAACATTGTTTATTTATAAATCTGGCACCAGTACTGTGTTCCTGTGGGGGAAAGACTTCTTGAGCCACGGCAGAGAATGTTGGATACACAGCACACTGATTTGTTTGTACTCTAGGGAAGAAATCCCAGATTGAGTGATTTTCTTTCATTGATTGTATGCTTTGCTAATTAAATAAGCAAATACAATACCCCATCTATTTAACTGGAATATTGTCTCTGATTTACAAGGGCCTGAATTTGATAGCTTGTCACCTGTTCATAAGAATGTAAGAGCGCTCAGTGGTATACCAGAACACAAGTTACAATTAATTCAGAGTCACTTGGTGTCTATGAGAGTCTGTGGAGTCCTTTTCTATCTCAGTGATGATGTTTCCCCCAGAGCTAATCTATCTTAAAGCTCTGTCATGAGCTGCATATGCATTTAAACAACATGTTCATTTGATGATCTCAACATTTTCATCATTATAAAACAAACGTCCCTATCCATTAAGGACATTCTGTCCTCAAAGCATTATTTCATCTGATATAAATATTACAGACTACTTCATATTTTACTAATGTAGACGTGGTATGTTCTCCACAATTTAATTTTATTCTCTTTTGACTGTTTATAAAGGTGTATTTTACGGTCTGCAGGTATCGAAGTTCTGAGTTTTGCTTTTCAGCTCACTGTAATAATCCTTTATCAGTGACTGGACTGTCCAGACCACCAGCAGTTAATGGTGCTAATAACACATCTTTGTTCGACTCTACTGTGCATATTTTTTATTTCTCCTATTTTTAACCATTATTCTTGTGACTTCTTTTCAATTAAAAGTATATAATTTATGAGTTCATTTATCTTTTATATTGACTTAGATAAAAGTATTATGTGTTTCACTTGTTCCTTTGGCCTTCATAAACAATCACAGATTTTTGCCAGATCATCTCATATTATTCAAATACAGGGAAAGAACGTGTGATAATTAACTTTTCGTGTTCTCTCTCAAATTTTGAGTGAGAGGGGCTATGGGTTTATCTTTTCCAATTTTCTTAATTTTATGTATAAATTCCAACTTTAAATGATTTCCATTTCATTTTTGTTTTACCTGGTAGGCTTTGATAAAATATTTCTCCATGAGTATGTCTGCTTTCTCTTAATTGTTTCAATTGCTCTGTGTATTAAGATTCCGATTTATTTCATTTACAGTTTTGAAGGTAAATTTTGCCTAATACAGGAACCTAGACTGGCAATTGCTTTTCTGTATACATTCAAGAGTCTGCATGGCTCTCCATTTACTTGCTTAATATTCATTGATAAATCTATAGTCAGTTTTAGCTCTGCTTCTCAATGTAACATATATTCCAACCATATACTTAGCTTTATATTCAGATTTTTTTCTTTTATCCATTGAATATATTTCTGTTTTCTTTATTTGCTTTTTGAATGAGGTTATTGAAACTCTTGACTATCGGGTTCATTGTGTTTGGAAACACTCTGACGATTATTTCTTCAGATACTTTGCATGTGTTCTACACTTCCTCTATGGAGAATGCCAGTGAGAATTTATCTTTACTCATTGCTACTGTCTTCTTTGTAAGTCGATTCATTCTGCATGGTTTTTATTGCTACATTTCAGTTTTCCTTTCCTTCCAACTGAATATTTTTTTGTTATTCCTTCCAAATAAATTTCTCAACTGATCCGCTGTAGTTCCCATTTCTATTACTTTAAGGGTAGATGTGAGTTCCCTTCACCTTCTGTATCTTTACCTCAATAACTCATGCTGCAGTTCAGAACAATTGTCACCGTTTATCTTAAACATTAGTTTTAAAATCTGTCAATTTTCATTTTGTTTCAGTTGATATATTTTATTCTGGCTTACATTTATTTATTTTTCTTCATGACTTTCATGTATTTCAAGAAGTCATGCATTATAAAAATACGCAAGAGTGAATCTTGGCCATTTTATAATCTCATGTCTGCCAGATCCTTATGTTCAAATTAAGTTAATTTCACTGGGGACACATTAAACATTCTGGGCCAGGCCTCTTAGTTTGTTCAGTGGAATCTGGAATAGACTTAATCCAGAGCTAATCAATTATAGCTATAGAGTAAATTCTTCCTAAGTAATCCATCCAGTATACCATGTACTGCAAGGCTTCCCAGTCTAGCAGGGGGCAGTAGGCTGCTGTTTTCCTCTGTCTATATAACTGCAGGGCATTTCATCCTGTCTTATTTTCAAATTATTCTTTTCTTTGCCTTTAGGATTTCTATGATGCGATTCCTAATGAGTACTCAAGCCCAAAACGGAATAAATGTAAGTATCTACTCTTTTCTTTCTATCTGCCCCTCTCTTCTCTCTGATGAACATTTCCTGAATGAGGATTGAAGGGTCCCACTCGATTCTACCTGTGTTTCTTTTCAATAGTGTAGGAACACTTTTCCCTGCTTTACAGCAGTGGTCAAGATTGAACACAAGACCTCATCCCACTAGCAAGCACTCTGATACTGAGCCAGCTCTGGTGAAACTCATACAAATGTAAAATTTTGATAATTGTAGCACAGACATTGTTGATTGATACCCATTCAGGGAATGCTGGTCTTTCTTCCCAGATCTAACATATCTTACAAATAATGCTGGCTGTCCTGTCTCTGTTTCCTCCTGATATCTTTGGGAGAGCGTTTTCTGTTGGGTGTGTTACTGCCCTCATTTCTGTCTAAGTACCATGTGGGAGATGCCATGCTTTCACTGCATCATTTTTCTCTGCAGTGTTTAATGGTTCCCTATACTCTAATTGGGCTAGGCCCCAGCCTAGTTTTTTGGATAAGAATATTTGTAACTTTGAAGGTTATTTCCCTTGAATGACAACAGCAATAATAATAATAATAATGACAGGTGACTTTGAAAATCACTTCAGTGACTTGCAAAAGACCCAAGGGATGTTATTTGCAAGTGAGAAAACTTGCAAATAGAATAGCTTTATCTTCTCATTCTTCCTGAGTGGAGGAGGGGGAAATTGGCAACATTGAATTCGGCACCTTTTGCCAAATAAATGAACATTTAAAAGAAATCGTACGAGATGTTGGCACTGTCTGGAGAAGAATATTATCAAAAAATATTTCATCAGCATGACTTTGTTTTTGTCCTCTAAAACACTCATTTGAGCAAGGTACGAGGGCAGCTGAAAAGAGGCGGGGGCGTTATGACCTTTTTTCAAGCGTGATGAAAAGATATCATGATCTAGGAACTTGAAATTCTTGACAAATCTGCATCTGTTTATTAACAGACCTGGAATCAGTTTCTATCTATACTGACTGGTAGACTAGGTCTACACGTTTAGAGGAGTCATTTAGGAACTCTCCCAACAGAGTCCCACAGTGGATTATCATCAGTGTTTTGAGTACTTTTTTGACCTTTTGTAATGAATTGGCAGACAAAGAGGATAGATAAAATTCTTTCTCTCTTTTTATCATAGTTTTTAAAGCCAGTCAATAAAATATGAAGATATAATTTGTCATTCTTTACTTCTACTATGATCAAGCATCATGACTTTCTCTCTAAGAACAGAAGTAAAAATTTAAAGGAGAATTTTATTGTTTGTCATTTTGATTACCTACACATTGGTGTCTGAACTTTCATTTATTTAGATGAACAAAAGGCCTGGGACCATATAAATAAAGCTGTAGGATAACGAGGTATTATTAGCCAGTAGATAAAACTATGGAGGTGACTGGTTTCTTACAGTTTTTGAAACAAAAGTGTGACCATGCCGTTTTTCATCAAGAAATGCTTGTGAGTTTTTGCTTTATTAAGTAGAACTGCTTCCCTTCACTCAGGAACAATTGATACAGTTAATAAAAAAGAAGAAACCCTAAATATTGTTCACATGGTCTCACATTTCCATGAAGAACATTCATTCTGGACACAAAGTACATATTTACAAACTGGATAAGCCATTGGTAACCATATTGATAAAAATGAGGTAGCCAATGAAAATGGTGGAACTGTTAATGCAATAGCATTGATAAAAAGATAAATGATTGATAAAAGATAAATTATTTCACCAATCTTATCAGGGACTACAAAGGAAACTAAGGGTTGGTCACCATCATCCATGAAAGAGAAAGAGCCTTGACAGCAATCCTCTGCTGGGAGGATGTAGTTGTTCGAGCCATGAATGCAGCTTACAGAGCCCACACTGCTCTTTCTTTCAACAGTTGAATCAACCGTCAAAGGTTGACTATTAAACGTCCCAAATCTGCTAGTGGAGCAGGAGATACTTGCCATATGTGGATCTAAATTGTTTTGACGAGTAAACTCTGCAAGACAATAAAGGGCTTACCTGGTTTTAGAGGTTGCTGAGCTTTCAGGGTGTGTTCAGTCTCCTTTCAGGGTGTGTTCTTGCTTAGGTATACTGTTGCTCTACAGTTAAGGAGAGCAAGTGGTGAGGTGTCCACAATGTGGGCAGATACAGAGTCCTGATTAATATTTTTCCTAGAAATTTCCTGGAATTCAGCAGTTAATATACTCTGTACTGAGAAAAAGTGAAACCAGGCTAGGTTCAGGGCACCAAACCAACTCACTTGCATCATATCTATTTTCGAATCATCACCATGGACACAAACTCTTGGCCTCCTAGTAATCATTTTTGTCAGTAGAGACATACTAAGTAAACCTTCCCCTTTGTCACAAGTCTTAGCTAATTAGTGTACATGTACAGCTCCATGGTGTCTCTCAGACTCTGCCTAATCTTTCTCTCTGTCTTTGGATTCCCTCCCTGTCTTTACTCTACTAAGCCATCAGCTGAAACAGTTTTATTAATCAACCAATAAAAGCAACACATATACAGAAGGAAAACCCACATCAGTGGGGAATATGCCTGCAGCTTCCCAACTGAAAGTTTAGCTTCGTTTTTCTTCCTGAGCAGAATCTTGCATTAGCTAATTTGGCAGAAGTCTCTCTTTTGGATGACATTATACTGTGATACTATAATCCTCCACCACTTCAGCTCATACCATAACTGCCAAGGAGAGACCCCAAGTTGGCCACATGCCACAGGAGTAGACAACTTCCTTGCCTTCTGAGACTCAAAATGATAATATACTATCAAAACATAAGTTCTTGGAGAACCAAGATGTCAAGTTCCAAGTATAAACCTGTGCCCCTGACCATTCTCCTCTGGACCCTCAACACAGCTGTGTATGATTTGTCTCTGGAATCCCAAAAGACTCAGGTTGAGTGCTTGAGCATAAAGGCCCAGCTGAAATAGGAATATCTGTTTCAGTACAATGACTCTAAGCATCAAACACACATTGAAGTTCCTGCCTTGATTCATTGAACCCATGCAAGACCAACAAATATTTATCCTAATTTCAGACTCATTCCCAAGAACTCAGTTTAAGGAACTGTGGCGACATGTGTTTGTGTGTGTTATTATATATAATATATATTATATATAATTTGTTATTATATATTATATATGTATGCACTCCATCCCTTCTTCCACTCTGCTTCCACAGCTATGCTGATGAACGTGAAGATAAGTCTGTGCTTTCCTAATACTAAATATTAATACTAAATACTCATTTACTCATTCCCGTTTTAGGCCTGTCTTTAGTACCTGAAAACCCAGCTTTGAATCACACCCTAGAGCCTTCTCCCCTCTTTTGGGGAGCATCTACCCTCTGTCAGGACCCTTTCACCCATGCTGTCATTAAGTACAAGTAGATGATCCTTCCAGTCCGGAGCCTGTCCTCTTAATTTCTAGGGATCCCCTTCTTCGGTGAGCATGTGGTCCTTCCATCCAGCCATGCTGCTGTTGCTCACTTCCCAGCGTCACTCACGACCAAGGATGGAGCATCCTGCTTTTCATTCACCACCTTCCTAGCTCACCTCCCCCATGACGAATCTGGTTTTTTAGCCCCCAGTCATCCATAATTCCATTCTTCCAACGTTCTTGCATTTCCTTGGCAATAACCACAACTATAACTTGTATGCCTGCTCAGTATTAACTTCCCCTCCATAACTTCTTAAGAATAGTGTATTATAGTATGGATAAGATGAACATATATCTCTCCTCACCAGTGCCTGTGCACCCACAAATGAAATTAGCCTGACTAAGGAAAAAGCACAACCCTACACCAGCAGGTCACAATTTAAGCTCAGGATTACTGACTCTTAGGGACATTGATGCTTCCTGGTGACCTCTACCAAAGCACATTTTCATAGGCTCTCATTATCCTACATTGTTATGTTAATTTCTCCAGATCATCCTTTCCTCAACATTCCAACTCCTCCTCCTCCATTCTCATCCTGTACCGGCTTCCTGACTTTTGTTTCCATAAGAACTCAGAGCAGTACTTAGGACTCCCATAGACTGTGCAGCTGATGAAACACAAGTCTTCAGGGTCCACCCTGTCTTCTTCCCTAGAAGCCTGGCTGCACTTGTCTCTCTGCTCAGCCCCCACAGAAAGCAGTGCTGTATTGTCTGGTCACTTACAGACATCACTGAAGCAATTGTTCTCTCTCTACTGCCTGAGCATATTTTCCTTCACAGATAAATCAAGCCCTTCAGAGCAAAGATATGCTGTTGTTTCTTTTATCTGAAGCCAATAACTCTTACCCCAATTTCCCTCTGCAACTGCTCTTTCTCCTCCAAGCAGCATGGTGCCTCAAAACGGATCCATGTCCTTCATTCACCCTGCTTCTCACTTACATACATTCTGATTAAAAATCAATTACTAGGGACACACTCAAACCCCTTACATTTCTGACAACTTACACTGGGTGCTCATAGCTCACTGCTCTGTGCTGCCAGCATATTAGGCACTGAGCACTGTCTTTAAGGAGGATGGGTAGTTGGGCAGTAGCAGAGTAATTTACTTTCCTTCAAATTATCCTACACTTAAACCCTCTGATAACGCCGTTCCATGTTCCTGTTCCTAATACCTTACTGGCAAGTCCTTCTCAATTTTCCCACATGTATTTGTGCTGAGCCCTATATAGCTAAGATACCCCAGGTTCAAACTTTGGACCTCATCTTGGTTCTACAGGCATTCACACTCACACTAATTCCATTTGGTCACATGGCCTTTACGGGCATTAATATTTTCCTTCTTACTTTTGACAGCCTCACACTCACAAGCACACATACACACACACATATCTGCAATGTGTTGTAATCATATGAACACTTATTGTCTTCTCTTAATTCAGTGGCTCTCAGTCTTCTTAAAGTTGTGACCCTTTAATACAGTTCCACCTGTTTTAGTTACTCTAAAAGCAGAAAGTTATTTTCATTGCTACTTCATAACTCTAAATTTGCTACTTTTATAAATCATAATGCAAATACCTGTGTTTTCCAATAGTCTTAGGAGATTCTTGTGAAAAGGTTGTTGAAACCTTCCAAAATGATTGGGACCCACAGGTTGAGAAGTACTTACTATCTTACCCATTTCTATTTGTATAGCTCCTCTTAATTTTCACAACTCTTACTCCTACATTCATATCTTTGTTTTGTGTATGTATATGTGTATGGTGTGTTATGTGTGTGTGGAGGTGTGCACGTGTTTGTGTGGTGTGTATGTGTATGTGTGTATACATGTGTGCATGTATGTGTGGAATGGGTTGTGGTATGGGGGTATGGTATGTGTGTGTAGTGTGGTATGGATGAGTGGGGGTGTATTTGTGTGTGTGTGTGTGGTGTAGTATGTTGAATGGGAGTTGTGCATGTGTATTTGTGTATGAAGTATGTGAACGTGTGTGTGTGTGTGTGTGTAACTATAGGTGCCGAGTGTTCGTGATTGTAGCAGCAATGCCCTGTCAACAAGAGAGTGCTTCATAGAACTCCTCCTAATTCTCTGGCTCTTGAAGTCTTTCTCTCTTTTTCTCTGATTTCTCTGGGCCTTGAAAGGGCTGATATATCATGACAGGCATATTAATGTTTTAAAGTTTATGTCTTTACTTCAATTGTTCTATTGCATTCTAGATTCACTATTGCAAGATATTTGATTATAATGTGTAGAGATATGTCATTGTGATTAGTTTAATAAAAAGTTAATTAGCCCATAGCTAGGCAGGTATAGGTGAAAATTCCAGACAGAGAAAACTCTGGGAAGAAGAATGGGGCAGTCACCATCTGGACACAGAGGAAACATGACAGGCAGGAGGTGAGGTAACTGCAATGAGCCATGTGACAGAGAATAAATTAATGAAAACGGGTTAATTTAAATTATAAGAGCTAGTTAGAAACAAGTCTAAACTAAGGCTGAGCTTTCATAATTAATAGGAAGGTTTTGTGTCATTACTTGAGAGCTGGTGGTACAGAGAAAGACTTGCTACAGTACACACATCAGGCACTACTTCTCCATTTACACGAGGATTTGTTCTCATGGTAAATTCATCTACCAGTTGGGTACTCTGACTCCGAGACCTCTGTTTTCCCCTCAGATGATGTGGGAGTCCCTTCTGTGTGCTGTGATTATTATCAATGAATAAAGAAACTGCTTTGGATCTACAGCAAGGTAGAACTTAGGTAGACAGGAAAAACTAGGCTGAATGCTGGGAAAAAGAAGGGTGGAGTCAGAGAGATGCCATGGAGCTGCCACAGGAGATAGACATGCTGAAACTTTGCTGGTAGGCCACAAACTTGTGGTGATATACAGATTAATAGAAATGGGTTAAATTAATGTAAGAGTTATTCAATAAGAAGCTAGAGCTAATGAACCAAACAGTGATTTAGTTAATACAGTTTCCTTGTGATTATTTTGTGCCTAAGATAGCCGGGCAGCCAGGAACCAACAAGCAGCCTCCCATTACTCTCGGTTTCTTGGACTCTTCATCACAGATGAGACAGTTTTGTCTAGAGCCAAGCTATGACCTCAGGGATCTATATATGTTTCTCCTGTGTAGGAATTCTTCTAGCATGCAGTATGCCCTGGGCAGAGCATCCTGTGAGTGAGAAATGATTGATGAGCAGAGTGATGAGTTGGTAATGACCTGATATAAGCAAAAGCAATCTGCATAGGCTTCTACTATTCTTAAGACAACTTGTATTGGTTTTGTGACTTAAATTTCATTTGAAGCCCAGTACCCTCTCAGCATTTACTATCACTGTTATCTGAGTAAGTATTTAAAATGTCCTTTACCCTATAGACAGTCATTTCTGTTCTGCATATTCCTACCCAGTGCTCATGTAGGGGATAAGGAGAGCAGAAGTTGTGAGGGTTGGTATGACCTTGCTGCCACTGAGTCTCCCTAGGGCACGACTATCAAATTTCTTCCATGTGTCCCATATCCCATGTCCTCTGCCTTGTCTTAGTTCCATTGTTCCCACATATGGTAAGAGGTCATCCATCACACAGATCTCTCCCATGCATGTCCTGTGTCAGAGGAGCTGGCCAAATCCACCCTCAATAGACTAGAACAAGTAAACAGGCTACAAAGAATAACAACTCTGATGATTTTTGTAGAGAAATATGCATGCCTTTGGCTCTGTCTCATGGTCCCACCCTTAACTGCATCTTTCACTCACTAAAGAATACTTTTTCCCCTTTCTCTCTTTGCTCTTCCTATTTCCTTCTTTTCAGACTCAGCCTCTTATTTATCTTAGTAGACAAAGCATTCAATATGACTTGAGGTCATCCTCTTCAACAGAACCAACAACATATGTGCCTGTGGAACACATCACACACACACACACACACACTTCACTGCTGTCCTGAAGACTGAGATTTTTGCTGTCATATCCATGGCCTCTAGTGAGCATCTCATGGTCCATACCCTTACAGGAGCAAGATGATGCACAGAGGAAAGAGATCTCATGTCCAGGAAGAGAGCAAAAATTGTAGAGACACGGATCTATCAAACCTTTTAAGGACCACCAAGGTGTCACACAAGAATCTCTTCAAGGTCCCCCACTTCCAAATGCCATGAGTCTTGGGGTCAAAGTTATCTCATGAAACTTTGGTGGATATACAGTGCTCATACCATAGCAGAAGCAAATCTTTCCATAGTCGAGAACACAGCTCAGCTGAGTAGGGGACGATAAGTCTGACCTATACTCCTGAGTCACAGAAACTGAAGGTTTAAGTGAATATGTTTTAAATCACTAAGACACAGCAATTTGTTACCCAGAGAGTAGAAAACTAGCATGGCATTTAATGAGGAAGTGATTGCAAAATTGCTTTCTAAAACTAAAAGTGACAGTGTACCTAGGGTTATTCAAAATTCATAGTATGAGAAGCAAAGACAAACTTAGGTCCCCAGACATGCATTGTACTTTGCAGAAGGTCATAAAGGGCTCCTCTTCTTCTCACTGGGGCCACATAAGAAGAAAAACTAAAGGACCCCAGGGAAGAAAATAAGTTTCACTGCTTTTAGAAACCTGGCATGATAAAATGACAGGGGATAATTACAAACTTGCTAGATTTTAAACTAATATTTCTACAGTTATATTTTGAGATGAAGAAAGAAATTTTACAGGGTATGTCTTTTCCTGGATATATAAACTAATTCTGTTCTTCACTCTAAATAAAATCTTTATGATTCCAAGAGTGTGTGTGCATGTGTGTTCACACATGTGTGTATATATGTGTATGTGTGTGTGTGTGTGTGTACACTAGTGCCAAAAGCAGCCAGAGGTATTGGCTCCCTGAACGCTGGAATTGCATGTGCTTGTGAAACAGCTGACATGGTGCTGGGAATCAAAATATGGTCTTTGTTAGATCAATATGAGCTTTTAACTACTGAGCCAACTTCGAGCCCCAACTCTTGACTCTGGTAGTATTTTGTCCACCTATAACTATGATGAATTACTTGTTTATTTGTATATGAGAGCACCATCTTTACATCAAGTTGGAATCAGGAATAATACTCATTTTCTAGCAATCTGGTTATGTCTGTATACATTGCTTGCTTATGAATGTCTATAGATGGAGGAAGGTGGTGGCACACACCTTTAATCCCAGCACTTGGGAGGCTGAGGCAGGCAGATCTCTGTGAGTTCAAGGCCAGCCTGGTCTATAAGAACTAGTTCTAGGACAGGCCCCAAAGCTACAGAGAAACCCTGTCTTGAAAACCACGCACACAAAAAAATCTCTTGAACACCAACGTGAGAACTCAATACTTGAATTCTCAGTTTTCTTCCCAGTCTAAATGTTTGTCACCATTACTGCTAATTGTGTTCTCCATAAACATACCCAGCACATATGCTGACTCATCAGGTCACATGGACACACAGAAGATCTAGCATGTATCCCCCCAAAATTAGGAGCCTAGGGCAAGGCTGTGTTCGCATCCCATAGCCATGCTTGGCACAAGGAAAAGGATTCTTTATAGCCTCTTTCTCCATAGGACCAATCTGAAGTTAGATGACGAGGAAGAAGGGGAAGGGAAGGAGAGGACATATTTTCTTCATAAAGCTACTGCAACTTTCAACATCAGTTGCAGGTATCATGGTTGAGATTCCTGAGTTGTACACAAGTGTTGTTAGAGAAAATTTAAGCCTTTTTGTACAAAATAGAAAATGATACTGAGGCTTGATTTTATTGCCCTAAAGCAATGTGTGCAAAATTATGTTAAAATGATCAATTTATATGATAACCATAGGTTACAAAATAAAAGAATAATTGGAAAATTTCAAAGCATCTTGGATTTTTTCCCTTTGTTTTGATTTGGTTTCTCTACTCCCTACTTAACTTGACTAAATGGATCCATTTGTGTTTCTCTCTAGTTCCCGATATATATTCCTGATATAGGTATACTATGGGTCTGTAACTTTATTTTCTTTTTTTTTGTCAATGTTATAAGGAAAATCATTCAAAAAGTTTGATGAATAAACCAATGAATATCCTTCATTTGGATAGATTCTTACAACATACCATCCAATAAAGTTGGATGTGTTTGTTTCCTAACTTGTTAGAAACAGACAGAAACCATCCAAGGGTGACTCAGTCAGACAAACCACCAACAATGTCTTTCTACTTGGACACTGGACGTATCGGCACACTACACCTGAGTCTTTCCATCTTCCAATTTATTAATAGAATCCATTTAACATTTTATTCTTACAAAAGTGGGACTAAGTCAGCTGTGCTCTTCTCAAGAGTACCAATGATTACCTCCAAGTGAGGACTTCTGAACTCTGGTTACCATGGTAATAGCTGAATCTCTGAGCGGCTTTTCTCTCCCAAGTCATTCCAGCAAGTGTTTCTGTTTTAAAATGTTATCACAGCAGATCTCCTTGGGCTTTAAAATTTGTATGGTTGGAAATCAGAGAAGTAGAGCCTCCCTTATCAGCCTCCAGTATAGCAATCCTAGAGGTACATTTATATTTATGGATCTAATAAGTATAGATGCAATGATTTTCCAAGCTCATTTATTTTGAAGGCAAAAAATGGGTCAATATACATTTGAAACACAGTGAAGATATATGACATTTTGCATTTATTACTTCCTCTGTCTGATCTCCTTTGCATTTTATGATACCTAATTAGAAACACAAAAGAAAATTAAGGGAAATGGCTCTACTCTCATTTTCTACTATGTATATATCTCCTCAACAAATTTACACTCTCACAGGAGTGAAAACCATTTCATCACCCTAAGGATGCAATAGCTATTTTTTCCGGAGATGTTGGGAGTCATTTTACAGAACATCTTAATGCAGAAAACATTTTTAATGTATTGAAAATAGAGCATGGGGAGGATTTCTGCCACGAGAACATTCCATGTAAATAAATCATGTAATTTGGGGTTGTTAATTAAGTCTGTTTAAAAGCTTTTCTCTCTCCCTTCATGCATCTTTGTGAATGAAGAAAAAAAAATAAACTCACTGACCAAGTGTGCTAATATGCAGTTAACGTGGGAGTGGAATATTTTTTGGACAGTTATATATCTAAAATTAATTACTGATGGGGACAGGGTCTTTTTACAGTCTGACAGAAATAGCTAATTATAATTTTGTACTTTGAAATAATTCTTTAAAATAAAAGAGACTTCACATTTATGCAAAGCAACCTGATTATTTCTCAAAGGCAAATTTACTTTGGAACACACATCCTCCTGTAGGAGCAGAGAAGTGGATTAGACCCCTCATAAAGTAGTCTTGGTAGGTGAAATAGAGGGAAATTCATGATTAAATCCAATTTATTTTTTAAAGAAACCACTTTAAGTACTCAATGGATCTCTGTTCTTTAGAAAAACTAAGAAACTTAAGTTAATGAGAATTTTGTTAATCTCCTGTTTCCTTTCCAAGAAAAAAAGGGTATTTTGAGCCATAATGTGTAAAATAGAAAATTACGACATAAAATACATGAAAACATATGCATACAGACGGTTTTTGTTAGTACTAAAGGGAAGACATCTGCTTCACTAATGGTAGCTCATGAAAATTCTGGAGAAAAACATTGGCTTCTCCCATCTAAAGGGTGCCCACTAATGCCCTGATTGGAAATACCAAGCACAATGTGGATGTATCTTAGAGACTCCCTGTTAAGCACCTGGAGCCAAACAGAGGTGAGAGAAATGCCCTCTGTTGGCAAGTGTGACTATCAACACCAGCACAGACCCATGCTGTCACTGTCAGAGCCCATGTGAGCTGCGAGGGTCATGATGACAATGTTAATTGTCTAATTAAAAGATCTAGAGTCGCCTAAGAAACCAACATTCAGGTGTGTGTGTGGGTGTGTGTGTGTGTGTAAGTGAGTTTCTAAATCGGGTTCACTATGATGGAAAGGCCTACCTTAAATATGGCTTTTACCATCTCATGGACTGAGGCCCTAGAATGAATAGAAAGGAGAAAGACAGGTGGAACTACGTACTTTTCACTCTCAGCTTGCTGACTGCCTACACAGTATGACCAGCTGACTTTAGCTCCTTCTCCAGATCCTCCATGGACTGTACCCACTTTGAACTGTGATCTACAACAAACCGTTTCTCCTTTAAGTTGCCTTTGTTAGGTACCTTGTCATAGCAATAGAAAAAATTACTAATATACTTCTCACAGGTCCTAAGCATCAGAAATGCAACTCTCATCAGCACACTACTGATACTGTGTGTCTCTATCTGCCCCCCTCCTCAACTCTTTATACAGTGTATACATTTTGATTGCTCTGCACATGATATTTTAAATAGAAAGTCTAGATGAGCACCTAGCTGATGTCTACTGTTTCGTGTTAACTGCTGTGTCTAATTTACTGGGCTTCCCATGAAGTATTCTCTTAAGCCGTTTAAATATTATCACTTATTTAACCTTTGCACCTTTCTGATGCACAAGAAGAGCGAAACAGCAGCAAGAATTAACTAATCAGCTCAAGGGCATGTCTAAGTCACTCAGGTGGGGTCTGTATTTAGTATTCCAGCAATGTGACAGTAATGGTTACCAACTCATCATCTTCCCTCCAGCTCTCAAATGGCATGGAAGACTTAACTGTGGTACAAACTTTAATCAGGTCCAAATTTAAATTTCTGCAAGCAATTTTACAAACAGTAATTGGATTTTAAGAAATTAGGTGGGCATGCTCTAAATTTATTTAGATGTGCATTAAGTAAGCATTAAAACGATATGTCAGACAATCTGCTTAGCTGGGGGCTGGCATCATCTGCAAGACAATCCCAGATTCTCTGCTGAGTTTGTAGTCTAAAGAGAATGTCAGGAAATTCTTAAAGGTGGGGAAATTGCCACAGAAGTAGAAGCTGTTGAAGATCGGTGTGGTTACACACAGTAGGGTGCTGTGAAAGCTACCACTGGTGAACAAAGGAATAGCCTTCAGCAAGGAATGGTATGGATGCTAAAATATGGAAGGCAGGTAAAGTTACAGCCAATGACACGGACAGAGAACCATACCCCAGGACTTCAGAGAACACAGCAAGAAGAGATAGACCCTGGATGTGGTGGGACTGTGTGATGCTCGTCTCTCACTTAAACAGAGGATGGTGGCATCACTGAGTTGGAAGCATGGAAACCATTCAATGCGTAAGGACTTAGGGTTGTGTTCTAATTACAGTTTTAAAAGTTTCACTGAGTATAGCTTTTATTAAGAATGTTGAACATCAACAGGGAGACAGTTGCCGTTATCTGAAATTAAGGGGACAGTAGCTCATTCTTTTTTTTTTTTTTTTTTTTTTTTTTTTTTTTTATTCTTTTTTAATTAAAATTTCCACCTGCTCCCCGTTTCCCATTTCCCTCCCCTCCTCCCAAATATTGCCCCCTCCCCCCACTTCCCTCCCCCTATCCCCACTCCTCTTCTCCTCCCCCCACACCATTCCCCCTCCCTCTTGATACTGAAGAGCAGTCCAAATTCTCTGCCCTGCGGGAAGACGAAGGTCTTCTGTCTACTTCCAGGAAGGTGAGCATCTAAACAGGCTAAGCTCCCACAAAGCCGGTTCATGTATTAGGATCGAAACCTAGTGCCATTGTCCTTGGCTTCTCATCTGCCTTCATTGTCCGCCATGCTCAGAGAGTCCGGAATCAACCCATGCTTATTCAGTCCCAGACCAGCTGGCCTTGGTGGGCTCCCAATAAATCAGTTCCTGAGGTGGCATGGGGCAAAGGGGAAATGGGATGAGAAACATGAGAAGGGGAGGATGGGAGGAGCTCGGGGGATTGGGATGGTTGGGATATAGGAAGGATTGATATGGGAGCAGCGAAGTATATACCCTATCTAAGGGAGCCATCTTAGGGTTGGCAAGAGACTTGACTCTTGAGGGGTTCGCAGGTGTCCAGGAATATGTCCCCAGCTGGTACCTTGGGCAACTAAGGAGAGGGAACCTGAAATGACCCTATCCTATACTGATGAATATCTTGCATATCTCCTTAGAACCTTCATCTGGCGATGGATCGAGGTAGAGACAGAGTCTCAATTTGGAGCAACGGTCTGAGCTCTTAAGGTCCAAATGAGGAGCAGAAGGAGGGAGAACATGAGCAAAAAAATCAGGACCACGAGGGATGCAGTAGCTCATTCTTGAAGGAGCCATTGATTTCTGAGATGCTCAGAATATAGAGTAAAGGGGGCTGAATGAACAGGAGTTGGTCACACAGCAGGTGGGGATGTGTCAAAAGATTCAGCTGCATTCTCTGTTCCTGATGTACACTGGCTGTTCGGACACTCACTTTTATCTCTCAACACATTCTGTAGTCATCATGAACTATTTCATTAGCGTCTATACCTACTAAGATAAACATGGCATTTCCTGTTCTTATCAGAAGCTCTTCAAGACGTATCCATACACAGTTAAAGCAGATTTCTCACATTCTCATATTTGAGTTAACATTCTAGGTGAGAGACCTTGGCCTCATACACAGTTATAACAAATGCACCGCACTACATGCTTCACCCAGAAAGCTACCCTGGAAATAACAGGGTGATTTATGGTTTCCAGGTGAAATGGACACGAAAGACGGCAAGATTCTTCAATATTAGTGAATAACAGTGGCCAGACTTGAGTGCCGCTCAACTGCTATAACAATGTTCTGTCTATTCTACCTGAATAATAGTTAATTCAATGAAGGGCTCACACAGACAAAGCAGGCAAGATTATCTCTGAGATGCCATTGAGATAACGTTATTGTGGCAATCACGAGAGTGAGCCGGGAGGCCTCTAGGCACACAAGGTTATACTAAAAGCTCCAACATAAGTGCTCACTGAATGCTCACCGTACTATTATAAAGGAAGGGATATTTTTGTCTCCATTTTACGAACAAAGAAAGTGAAGACATAGGAATTAATTTTTCTGCCCAAAGGCAAAAGTTATTTAAGTAATGGAGATGAAGTTCTCATTGTCTGACAGACTTAGCAGGATACGTTACACCCAAGCACAAAGTTCCTTTCAAGGTGAGCTAATGCTCAGATTGTGTGGTTTAATAAGCATATTTTAAAAGTACACCTACTGTCTTTTTCCTGGGAGAGTAAACATAATATAGAATATCATCCAAATTGGACAGCCACCTTCCTTGTAATACATTTTGCTCTGTAGTCAGGGTGCTTCCTTATCGTACAGAACAGCAGGACAGAGCAATAGACCACCAGGAAAATAAAGCCGTCAGCATTGAGATGTAAAGTTTGCATAAAGCAGCTTTCAATAAAGGGATGGCTATCAGGTAAAAGTCAATTATCTGTGGACAAGAGCAATAATAAGGCACGAGGAAAGCAAACATGCTAAAGGGATCAGAGAGTGAGAGCATAATTTCTTGTGTGGCAGTGTGCAGTATGGTATGTCCTGACTCAGTTCCCGGAGTGGCAATAACCGTCTTCACACTGTGCGACAACTTAGAAGGGTATACAGGGGAAACACACAACAGGAACCAATGCATGTTAATATAGAATATTTAGGGATGCTTAGAAAAAAGACCTCAAACTGTAGAAAATTATAACTTTGAAGATTTAATAGTTTCCTCATTCTCTGTCCTTCCAGAGTTTTAACTATTAGCTCTCTTTTACCCTAAACATATGATTTTTTCACTATAGATTTTACATTAAAGAAATCTAGTTGGATTTAAGCTGATCAGCAATAAAGCATTACTGTTAGAGGTCCCGATCATAGTCATAGTCAAACGGGTCTGGAATGCATTAGTATTTGAAGATGATTTTTTTTATAGTGACACAAAGCTGCTTGGCCCCTGCGATGTTCTCAGAAAGGAAATGTTTAAATTGTTAACACTTGCCTTATAAGTTGGAATATAAGAAACAGCAAGGACAGAAAAAAAAAATGAAGAAACAGCTCCATGGTCAATTTAGAGGTCACTTTGAGTTTGAAAAAAAGTTCTCAATGAATTAGGATAAAGAGGACTCTTGTATTTTTTCTCTATGGGAATGTAAAATCAACTGTAAAAAATTCATAACTGGAACAGAGGGATCGACATTAGAGCAGATCCGTTGATCTTTGAAATGCACGCCTCGCCAAGGAACGCACTATTCTTCTGTCTAGACTTGGTGACATGCTGTAATAAATAAGACTGACAGCCTCGATACATTTCATCAATATAAAACAGGAATGTGCATCATTTCTAACCATTAAAACTTTCTCAGTTACCGTAGGTGAAGCTATGCGTACATCTTATAAAATAAAATCTACTGATAATAGCATTTGCTGCGAGACAAAGAAATAGTAATGGCATTTACTTCTTTAAACATATTCGTCTTCTTAAGTAAACCTCGGAAGTCTGAACCGGGAGCCATAGATAATTCATTAGCTTCAGTCCGCAAGTCTGTTTTCTTGGAGTCCTTCTCATACATATAATATCCTGCAAGGGTTTTAGAATATCGCTTCAGGGTTTTTTTTTTAACTTTTTTTTCTTCTTTGAAAAATAAACTAAACTGTGAGGGATAATTTTAAAGCTATCAGTTGGCATGCATGAAGCTGAATGCGCTTCTTTCTAAACAATTTCTTTGAGGGATACATACATTTTCTGTTAATGAAACCAGAACCAGCAGATGGGAGTTCACCCACAGCCATACCCACAGGACCCATGTTTTTTCAGACTCACGTTTCTCAGCACTGTGATGCCGTCAAGGCAACTAAAAATATCACATTGGAGAACAATTCCTCACTCTCAGGAAATCTATAAATATTCTGGGAGAGTAATATGAGCTACACATCCTGCTGGATGGAAGGGGTGAGCAGAGTTCTCTTCTGCCGTGACTTGCAGTTTGTGACACAGACCTGCTTTGCTCTCTTTTAAACCTGTTTTTGGAAAACTTCAAGAAGCACAAGAGTCACTAAACACATGCGAATGCACCACTTCCCTCCTCCTGCCCTGGTTCCCGTGTCCTTTCTCTGTGGCTCTGTCAGTGCTTTTACTGAATAAATTGCAGCTGTGCTGCCTCATACTTATGAGTTTCTCCACAAAAGAGCATGGTCCTATGATGACAAAGCAAGAGGGAGCGCTAGAACAGCCAAGGACATGAGAGTACATGCTTTAATAGGACTGGCTCAATATCCATATCTCCTGTGGGAAAGTTGGGATGTTGGTCAGCTCTAGAGTACAGGGATGGTGTGAAGCGGACACATCTCTGCACTGCTGTGGACATGGATATGAGCCAGTTCTCACAACTCTCCCAAATACCAACTACTCAAGAGCAGGAACCATCACTTTTACGTTCTTGCATGTAATTGTCAGTAATAGGCTGTGCCACTTGATGCCACCAACATGTTTCTCTGTAAGAGTAATTTAATATTTTAAAGGGTTCATATCCATTACTTAGGAGTACTGTATAGAAAATAATTAAATTATCTTTTCAAATATTATTCTTCTTGTTATGTCATTTTGGAAAACACTTTCCAGATATCATGTGTAACTGCTTTGTCTTTTATTTAAAGACTATATTTCATAACTCTGATAAAACGTGTATAAATTAGAATTAAGAGGAGAAAGTGCCTTAATGATTCTAAACTACAAAGCAAAGGATTACAACTGTTGATTTCAAATTCATGAATTAAAATTGTGGCCTACATACCACACACACTATGAGAAGCCAAATAGGTTTCTTGTCTATTCACAGTAAGAAAGCTTTACTGAATATAGTCACACCACACTGCCTAAAAACTGAGGGGATTCATACTATCGCCTTACACCCTCAGGACAGCACTGAGCACAACAATGCTCTCAGTATACGACATGGGATATTGGTCCTTGATTAGCATGAGACTCATTCACAGGGAGGGCAACATGAAGGGTCTACTCGAAGGCTTCTTGGAGAGCCCCTGATTCTGAAGAAAGAGACAGATAACCCCTGTGCTGGTTTGTAGGTATCTCTACAAAGATGCATCTCTTCTAAAAGGGTGCTCTCTCAAACAGCAGACACCAGCCACGTGGGGCTCTTGGACTTGGGAATGTGACTGGTGACATTGGAGAACTGAACTTCAATTTATATTTCACTTTGATTATAAACACAAATGGCCACATGTGGCAGGTGGCTATTATTTTAAGAGTGTGGGATGAACCATGTCATTGTAAGTCTTGCACCGAATTCTTCATCACGCTGTCACACTACGCTTGTGGTGCTACGCGGCCGCCTGGAATGTTGTCAGTGAAGAGAGATTAGAAGAAGGCATAGAACCTTCCGCTGTACTTTCAGCAGTGAGCTCTGACGAGTGGGACTGCCTTCTGTGTGAATCTCCTGTGCTCGAAAACTAGAGGAACAGGTGCTTACTGAGAAGCTCAGAAAGGGTGGCTTGCTGCACTGGCTGTAAACACAGAACTCCCCCATGTGTTTTTCTCAACGGTCCTCTTGCAAAATAGAAATTTGACTCCAGCATTGAACACTCCCATTCACTGCTGTTGAGACATCATTTTCTCCTGAATAAAAATTTACATGAAAATTGAGTGTACAGGCGGCAGCTGCTGGAGTAATGGTATGAGCATAGTGGGTTCGTACCCTTCCTTCCTCTCCAGCTGGCCTGGCTGCTCCCTTCTCTAGAATGGAGACCCTTTCTAGCAAGTCCATGGTTTCCATTCAGCTTGTTTCAAAGACCTTTGACTCGATGTATATCCATCTTCTGGTAAACCCCCAAAATGATCAAATAAGGGTAATAGCATGTGATAAGACATGCCTGGTGTCTTAATTAGGTTTTCTAGGACTGGTATAAAACACCATGACCAAATGGAATTTGGAGAGGAAATGTTGCAAAGGAGGGGGCCACGTGTTGGTTCCTGGCCACTTAGTCCCGAAATAAATACACAGAAACTGTATTAATGAAATTACTGCTTGGCCCATTAGCTTCTTATTGGCTAAATCTTACATATTAATTTAACCTATTTCTATTAGTCTGTGTAGTGCCACGAGGCAGTGGCTTACCATCAAAGTTCCTGTATCTGTCTTCCACTGGGCTACATGACTTCTCCCTGACTTCACCTCCTTTCTCCCAGAATTCCCTTTAGTTTTCCCTGCCTACCTCTATTCCCTGCACAGGCCCAAGACAGTTTCTTTATTAACCAATGGTATTCACAGCATACAGAGGGAAATCTCACATCAAGGAAAGGTTTTCTTTCATCTTGCAGTTTGTAGTTCTTCATTCAAGAAAGTCAAGGCAGAAACCTACATGTAGGAGCTGATGCAAAGGCCATAGTGGAATGCTTGCTACTGGCTTTGCTCCTCCAGGTTTGCCTAGCTTGCTTTCTTATAAAACCGCAGGACCACCTGCACAGAGTTAACTAGGTCCTCTCACATCAAACTTCAATTAGGAAAATGACCCATAGGCTTGTGAGCAGGACAGTTTGTTGGAGTAATTTTCTCAGTTGAGGTATTGTCTTCCCAAAGAACTACAGATTGTGTCAAGTTGCCATATAACTATTTAGCACATCAGGATCAAATGTCTCTTTGATGTTACAAAACTTGACAAAGGTTGAGCGCCAAGCATGGCCAAGCAGAGCCATGGAGAAAGTCCAGTTTTCTCATGTAGCATTCACCTTGAAATAGAGCAGTGCAGAGGAGGACCCAAACTTCCAGACACTTGCTGTGCTTTGTCATTGCAGCTAGAACTTCAACTATACTTGGGAGCATCTTCCCTTGGCAACCATATCTCAAAGCTCAGGATTTGTTCCATTGTTCACGGGCTGCACATAATTCAGTTTGAGGTCTTTGTTCATAAGCCCCCTTCTGAAGCCTTGTGTTACAGCAGTTATACAGTTGTGCCTGTCTTCCACAAGGGTCATTATCTTTTCTGGGTGTCATCTATTATAAACATTTAATAATTTTATTTATTTCATTAATTTTCTTTAGGCAAAGATTTGTACCATTTTCATTCACAGCTATCAAATGTTCAAATAGCATGTATTGAATGACTGAATCTTCTCATAAATTTTTTCTTTGACTATTAATGAAATTAAGCTTTTGGACAGAAGACTTATACTTTTCTGACTTTGAATCACACTCATTTTGCACACAGCAATGAGCTAAAGCCCTGTTATGAGGCCTTTGTGGAGAAGGATCTGTTTGAGAGTCTCATGTCACTTGTGTGGTTTCTTCTCATTCCTGGATCTGTCTCCTGACTTATGTCTGACTGACCAAAGAGATCTGCAAGTACATCTGGTGAACTTGGTGCATCCACTATGGAGGTTACTATGCAGATATGCAGTTGGAGCTTACCTAGGAAGCCACTTTTGGTGGGATCACCATAACTCTTCAGGAAGGCAATACTTTAGTATTGGTTTGTTTTGTCCTAAAGAAATCCTTAGATATATCTGTGAGTGCCAGGTCTTTCTATATTAAAACAAGTGAACCATTATTGTTGAAGATACTTTGCCATAGTCAGGTTGTTTAGATTCAATTGAGTAGATTTCTTTTTCATCCCTGTAAACATTTTGCTTTTTCTCTGGCAAACTGTGAAAAGTTTCCAGCTCACCCATATTTGTACTTATTGATAAAATATGTATGAATGGATTCAGTTTGTTCTTGAGTACAGTTTGAGTTCTCTATAGTAAGAAACAGTCCCAGATTTCTAACTTCATCATGAGAAACAAACAGCCAGATACATTGCTAGGCTTTCAAACATGAAGAAAAATTTACTGTCTGTCTTTAACATCGTGGTCAACCTTCTCATTTACTGGAAAATTATATTTCAGGTTCTAGAAAACCCATGTAATAAACAATCCCCCTTCATATGATTTTTTTTAAAAATATACTCCCTGAGTTTGGTTGCAAAATTGTCTAGAGAGCATGGAGTCACCACGTGCTCCCTCTTCTAACAGCACAGTCTCTGTCAGCACACAAGACAGCACTTCATTTGACATAATCACTGACACATCAGTGTCCCTCCAAACCCTTGTCTCACATCAGAGGCTGAGAGGGTCCATTATAAAGTTTGGAAGAAGTCCTGACATGTGTCCACCATTACAGTGTGAAACAGAACAAGTACACAGTGTGAGTTGGGCTGTCTCTCTCATAGGCAAATGCTCAGTGGTTTGCTCATTTGGAGCAGAATTGCTGGCTGTTTGATGACTTGAGCCTTCCTCACCAATGCTGCTTACTTACACTTAGTCTGTCCTTTCTTTATAATATGTCTTGTTCTTCTCTGGACACATAAGCTCCTAACTCAGGTCAAACACACTGGAGATCTATAGACTTTTCTTTCGCCAATAATGATCCCCAACCAAGCACCTGAGCAACTTCTCTCTCAGATGACATTGGAAGAGAAGAGCATGCACTGGACAATATAGCCCATCACTCTTAGGCCTTTCTCTGACTCCATTTGCCTACCTGAACCTATCTTTTCCGAATCTTTTATGTATGTTTAGGTTTTATGTTTGTCTTTGTGTCATTGTCTTCCATAATCTTATCTTTATTTTACTCCCCAGAATGTATAAAATGACAAAAAGTGACAATATACAATTGCTGGAATGATTAAACAAGTTAATAAGACAAATTGCTTCAAACTATGTCTACTATATAACACTTGATGCATGTTGTCATTACTTTTATTGTTTTCAAATGAAAAAATGAATCACAGCCTCTTCCTCTGGATCAATGAATCTCAGACCCTAGTGAACCTCTGTGTTTCTGTGTGTATTATTAATATCCCCACCTGGGCTTATATATTTAGCAACTGACATATTAAAACATATTAAAACAGAAAGAGGAAACTATAGCCAAGATGTGAAATAAATTTATTTCTTTATTTATAAAGATAAAAAGAGAAAAATAGATTAGAAGCTTTACTGAAAGGATAGATAAAAGGCTCAGTCACACTTCTAGTGCCTCTTCTTGTATTAAGGAAACAGCTGTCAAAGTGGGAGTCTCTAATGGAGGAAACCTGCACTGGTGAAGACAATTGTTCAGTTTTTGCAAATAGAGTAAAGAGGCAAATTTCAAAAATAAAATGACTTTGAATATGTCACTTGCTTCTCAGCATCAGCAACCATGTAAGTTGAGGATTGTGACAAAGAAGAAATAAACATTAACAGTGTGAACTGCTAAAGGATGCTTACAATATCGGTCTGCATCATGCTTACTAACGTGTTAGAGAAAACTGGGCAAGTCACAGACATACTAAAGGCAGTTGTGTGTACAACTGCCTCATCCATGTGTACCATGGAACTCTTCAGAATGAACCTATTGGGTTCTTTTTATTCTCTAAATATAGACAATAATTAAGGACACAACCACTAAAGTATTAGCAGTTCTAGTACATAAAGATTACAATGTCATTCCATTGGACTTGTATTCAAACTCTCTTAAAAACATGTTCTGTGTCTAGACCCCAATAGTGATCCAGTCAAGGTAATAATGCATGTATTTTGCTCATCTGGTATTATCATAGTAAGTTTCTAAAATAAAAATATCATACACATAAGTATATGTAATGGCATATAAGCTAAATACAGCTTACGTAGACAAAATCTAAATGTCTGCTGAAAAGAAGCACTTTTCCTACATAGTGACATTTTAGGGGACTTTAGCGATTTTTGCTCTATCTGCCTAGGCCCCCCTTCTCCCATGAAGCAGCTTGGAGAACAAGGGTCATCTACCCTAGTCCTATTTAACCTAAAGAATTTGGCTCTGTGTGGGAATGGTGAACAGCCCTTCCCAATGCTTTTGATACTTTGTTTCTCTTGAACGACCTTCTCATGGTTGCCTCAGTTTCTTAAATACCTGCCTCGTGGTTCATTACCCATTTACTTTATCCTATTTCTGATAAACAGTCTACTTCAGAATTTTGCTGTTGAACTGCTTCAATACTGCCCTTATTGGCCCATCTTTGCCGCCTTGTTCAGGTTCCAGCAAGATGGGTGTCTAAGGTAGATTTGAAAGGGGAAAGGCATGCACATTTCCAAGTTTACCAATGGCCTCTGTTCTCTCCAAAGCATTTCTGAATGTCAAGGTGCATCAGGGCCCTAATTACCCAGTGCACTAAAGTACGATTAAAATTATGATTTTTAAAATGAGTCAAATTTAGAAGCATCTTTGAAAAATATTTGATTTTATATTGGTGAAGAAGTAATATTTGTAAACTTTATTTCAAATTTATTTTCTAAAAATTTTATATTCAGAAGGAATTTTATTTCAGGGTGGTCAATTGTATAATCAATTATCCTTAATTCTAATGTAAGACAATAATGAAGATGTCCTCAGAAGTCAGGCTCCATTTTGCTTAAAGCATTCTTAGTACACATAATGAAACACTTGTGAAAAATTAAGCATTGTCATAGGGAATTACACCAAAGATGGCATTTTAGTTGTTCCTAGCTTTTAACCTATTGTTTGAAATATTTTTAAATAAAAAATAATTCCCCCATAAAGGAAATGGAATAAATTCCTTTAGGAAATACAGAGACAAAAATATAATTATAAAAGATTGTGTTATTTCTCCAAATTGCTGCTGCAAATCTGAAGAGGAAATTAAGGCTTTTAAAACCCATCAAAATGTTCACTGTTCAACAAACAAATCTTACTTAAACCCAAGCTTAAGTGAGGTCTGTGGGAGATCGCTTTGAGAACCATCTCCCAAGAGAATAGTAACATCAGGTCTGAGTATGGGAGTGTTTATGACTGGGTTTATGCAACAGAACAATCATCAATCTAATATTTTCTGTATCAACAAAATTACAGCTGTTCTAACATCCTTTTAGCCCTTCAAAATTTGGTTTAAACAAGCTGTATTAGATCTTACCTTCTCTGATTTTTTAAACAAATACCATTTTATTTTGAGACAGTAGATTACTTGTACAAATGTCAACTTTCAAAAAATGTTTTTCTATGGCTCAGTAGGTAGAGGTGCTTGCTGGCAAGACTTGTGACTGAGTCCATTCCCCAGATCGACTGGGTAGAAGGAGAGAAATGACTCTTTCAAGCTGCCCTCTGATCTCCATATGTACACATTGGTATGGATGCACACCCACCCCTGCACACATTACTGACCAGTGGAACTGTTCTACTCTCAGATCTTCAGGCAATCTTTATTTATCAAAATACAGTTGAAATGCCACTACATTTATGATTTTAGATTTACTTCAAGATGCTCTATCTGTCTAAATAAATCATTCTTAAATACTAAAAAAAAAAAAAGAGTCTAAGGATATCCTATTCTGCAATAGTTACTTTAACCCATCATGTATGGATGGGGTTGCAGATATCGTCTGCAAAACATTCAAAAATGTCACAGTCACCATTGCATACAGAACAGTGCTAACAATGGGATGGACTACCATGAACTGTGTGGGCATGGACACTTCAAGACAACAATGACAAAAATACTATCTGCCAGGCTTGAAGACTGAGTTACCAATGAAGATCATTGCAAACCATGATTTAAAAAAAAACTAATGGTTAGAAATTTGAATCCACAGGAAGCCCATGGAACCCGCCCCCCAACATTACAATTAACCAGTACATTTGTTATCAATGCTGATTACAAGACCACATGAAAAATATAGTCTATTTAGGGTTATGGCTAAGTCAAGATCATAACAACTTCTCTAAGAATATAGATAATGTTTATCATAAGGAACCAATGGCAGAGGTAGGTCGATAACCATTTCTTAATGGAGGGAATTCCAAGGACGATTACTCTAGACATTCCTACTTTCTCCACTTTCTTTAAAGTTAGACTTTGCGAAAACATCACAGCCAAATATCTTAGGGCCATTGCAGTGAGACTGTGTGGATTGATTAATGTGGGGTGTATTGGAGTAATCAGGTTGTATTTATAATGTGTGTATGTACACGCGCATGTGCTTGCATGTGTGTGTGTATGTGTGGTGTGTGTGTGCGCAAGTGTGTGAGAGACAGTCATAATTAAAGGAAAGGTCACAAACTCAAGAGAGGGTAGAGGGGTGTGGAGGAAAGAGGCAGAGTACCACTTGAAAATACAGTCCTCATGCATGAAATTCTCAAAACATAATGAAAAGCAAGTAACAAATATTGTACCAGCCAAAAAAATATGTCTACCAGATCCCATGAAAATTTGCGAAAGGGAACCAGTCTTATTTCCTGCTATTTTATACATTTCATGATTGCTCCTGTCTTCTGAATATGATTATACTCTTAGTTTTATTACTATTATTAGATGAAAACATCCTTTCATTTTATGCTTAAGAAGCCTTATTCCACTGTTGTACCTGGAAGAGGCAGGTGGTTTTTGTTTGGTTATACACTGTAGGATACCATATGGCTAGTTAAACCTTTCGAAACAAATGTTCTGGCATGCTTGTTTTCCCCTACACATAAAGTCAGAAAGATGCTAGAATTTGCATCAGCTTCATGAGCAGTTTTATTCATGGCTACAGCAAACAACAATGTCTTCATCCTGAGGCCAGCCTTGTCCACCTTCTCTGCTGTGATTGAATATAATAATGTCAGCAATTTTTAGGATGCTGTCTTACAGAGAAACAACGAGATAAACAAGGACATGAGAGACAGCACAGAGCACACTCAGCTCTCTCCTCACACTCTCATGATTCATACTGCAACCCGGAGCTTAACTGAACAACAAGACTGTGCTTAATGAGAAGAAAGTTTATGCAACCGTGCAACTGTAGGATGTGTTAATAAACAAAAAAAGGGCAACAGCATGGTATCTTTCCAGCAGCACAGTGGGGTGGGTGGATAGAGGGCGGGGGTTAGCCTCAGAGTAGAGGAGGCTTAAAGTGGTTCTGTGAAGCTGGACATATATCCTGAAAGAAAGATATGTGACTGGTGATAACTAGCGATGAAGGCTGGCCATGCAAGTGGCTGGACAATAGAGAGCACAGAGTGGTTGCTTGAAGGCTGGAGTGTACAAAAGGAAGCAAGAGGCTGCAAATCCCTGGGAGTCACTTTCAATAGTGCTGGTAAAAACTTTCAATTTAGTCAAGTCCATTTAAAAGCAAGAGAAAAAGGTAAAATGGATGAGACACTGGATTGGTGGGCAAAGGCATGGGGAAGGGCCTGCATTCATGAGGTCAAATTAAACAACATCAATACATAAAAAGCCACAAGATTCCTTCCAGGAAGATTTGCAGCTGCAAGGAAGTTCAGTGTTCATAGGATATGAGGAAGAGCCATCCCCTGCAAGTCACCCTTGGTGGACAGAGACATCTCACATTTGTGGGGTCTAAGCTTACCTTATAGTTCTGCTTAGTTTGGTACTTTGGGATAACCCCGTGTGCTCATGTATTGGAACCAATGGTCCCCAGCCATTGGCATTATTAGGGAAAGTTATAGAATCTCTAGGGGGTACAGGACGGCTGGAGGAGGTACACCACTGAGAGAGGCCTTTCTGGGTACATAGCTGTGCCCCTCTTCTCCCCAATATGTAGATGAAAATGTGATCAGTCAGTTTCCTGTTCCTGCTGCCACGCCTCCCCACCGCCATGGACTCGGTCCCTGTGGAACTATTTGTCTTTATGTTCCTTTTGGTCATGGTAATCTATCACAGCAACAGAACCACCAGTTTTGAGAGCGAACTTCGGGATGAACATCTAACAGTAGAAAGCAGAAGCAGAGAAGACCTTTTCGTGGATTGAACAAGTCTCTCCGGAAATGAAAACTTCACTGAATTTGCAATTTCATAAGGACAGAAAACTTATCCTAGAGCCATGGTAGGGTGCGGTAATTACTTTGATAGGGGAAGATAATTATTACTGTGAACCTTCTCATAGGAGCAAAAATTTAACTAGTTTTGCATATGTTCTGTGCTAAATTCAGCATAGGTAGCCTGAAGGAGATGAGCTATTCCATCATTAATAAAAGCTACAGGGATAGGCACAGAGTTTTTATTATACACACACACATACACACATAGAAACAAAGAGAGAGAGAGAGAGAGAGAGACAGACAGACAGACAGACAGACAGACAGAGAATATATCAGTATATTGCATATCATTACCCGTGTGTTAGGGACATGAATGATTTACTTAATTATATCGACTCTGTATATTATAAAATTCATAACTGTTTAAATATAGGGTAAATGGATTGATCATTATACTACATTATATTATATTTACTTTTTGAAATAAGGTAGGGCCAGCTAGCAAAAAATTCCTTATGTAGATAAAGGGAACATTGGCCATCTGATCCATCTGCCTCTACCCCCTGAGTACAGTGATTTCAAGCAAGAACATCCATGCCTGGTTTCATGCAGTGCTTGACATGGAACCCAGCACTTCCTGTATGCTAGGCAGACACTCTACCAACTTAGTGACATTCCCAACTCCTTGATAAAATGTCTTAAAAATATGAATTCAATCCTGGTTCCATGTGAACATATGTGATGAGAAAAGTTGGTGGTAGCTACCTTATCATTTCTGGAGAGTTGCAAAGACCAGCTATTAGAAGCTGAAGAGATAACACAAGGATTTCCCTCCCTTCTTATCAGCATTTCTCAGTCAATTCCTTCTACAAGAACACTCTTTTACCATGACTCTGTGGATTGTAGCAATAGGAAGTGAATAACAGGGTGGTTAGGCTAGAACTACCTAGAATCTGGAAAGAAAACAACAGTTCTCTGCAGCGGAGAGACTATTTCCAAGAGAGAATACATGTGCTCATGTTCCCTTTAGTGAGCACACAGAGGTGCTCTAAGGTAAAACAGGACAGGAACTAGGCATCCACCAGCTGAAGTTCTGGGAGTTTGTAGAGTCTGCAAACACGGGATGTGGGTTTATGCATTTGGTGTTCACTCTGTGGCTTGTGTTGAGGCTGAGAAGTGACATTTCTGGCTCTGACGAGGTCAGCAGCTTCTGAGTCTTTGGCTTTTTCAAGCCTTCACTGTCCCTCTGAGAGACTAAAGTGTCTCAAAGAAGGCACTCCTGAGAGGCTTTAGTGGCTGGCCCAAAGTAAGAGATCTGCTCTTTTCATGGTACATTTGCTCAGCATTTGAGAGCAATCAAATGCATCATGAAGAGTAATGAACTCTAATTGAAAGGGGACTGAGCAGACTGAATGATCCATCTGCCTGAAATACCATCCTTCCCAAAGCCTGGTACTGTGGTTTGATTTTATTGCCCTAAGGCCCTGTCACCCTTTATTTTTGTTCTAAGCTTTTCGTTCCTTATATATAAAACATGGGAAATGTTCCATTTCTCTGCAATTTAACTTAATCTAATTTGCTTTTCAATTTCTAAGGTATTTATACCAACTTCAAAGTCTATTTTCAAACTTTATCCTTTAAAGAGGGAAACAAAGAAACCCTCCCATGAAACGATGGTATATACGGCAGTTTAAAAGCAAACTTCCCCTTCATTCCCCTCTATTCGCTTCTGCAGTCCACAGAACCTTTGCAAAGAATGGATCTGAGCAATTCACTCATGAATTAATTTCTTTAAAGTCACAGGTTTTTGGTGTGACTTGTATTAGGATTACTGCAGTCTAATGTGGAATACTAGATCATTAGTCAGGATTCCTTAGGTGACTAGCACTGGACAATGAATATAAACTCCAAAAGGTACTTAAGAAATCAGCTTCTGCAACAGACTGGGTAGCCGAACAGTAGCCAACTGCATGCTGGAAATGTTGAGACTCCTGTAACTGATCAGTTAACAAAGCTGGATACGACAGCAGTTCCAATCCAGTGCAGAGGGACTGAACAAATATAATCCTGATAGTTACTGGGCTTCAGGACACATTAGCAGTCCAACAAATCTGATTTGCTATGTCAGCAAAAGATGGCCACAGCAGAGGCAGCATGAGGGTGTATGCACACATGAGAAAGGGAAGTATTGGCAGCATAAATGAGCATAGCTCTCTTTTGAACCGTTTTATATCTGGGCTGCTATCAGAAGATAGTGTCCACTCTTGGATGGGGACTCCTATTCTCAGTTTATACTTCCAGGAGGTACTAGCACAGATCTATCAATAGGCATGGCCCTTAGTTGAGTGTTCCTTCATTCCATTCAAACTGACAAGCAGCATTAACCATCACACACCATGAGAGAATGAAAGCCATGGTTTATCCAAAATTTCTATGTTGTTTGTCTTCTTGCTGAAACAGTCACATAGGTAGATGTGAGTACTTTTGTGTGTGTGTGTGTGTGTGTGTGTGTATCTAGTTTTCATGTTGAAGGTTCCTGCTAGGCAAATGACAGAATTTAGTTAAATAATTATCCTCAAAAAATGTTAGGTGTATGTTTTATTCTGATTTCAATCCCAAATTCTAAGTTATGATTCTTTTTGTCTTAGAAATATTCATTCAGCCCCTGTACACCACTCTGCTGTGAGCACCACTCAGAGACCTATCCCTGTCCCTTAAGTCTTGAATTCCTGTTCTACACCTAAGAGTTCACTTACTATACATACATTAAGATGGGGGAACAGCGAATGCAAGTTCCAGCAGCAATGGGAACTCCAGGCTTCCCAGGGTTTGAGAATACCTGAGAACTGCTCCAAATGGTCAGTCTCAGCTAGAGTAAAACTCCTTAATTTATTGTATGTGTCTATCTGTAGCTTGAGCTTGCAGAATCCAGACAAAGGGTTCAGATCTCCTAGATGTGCATGCGGGGAATTTAACCAGGGTCCTGTGATACGGAGCCATCTACTCAACTCCCAGGGTCAACTTATAATCCTAATGTTAAAAAGTCAAATTTTTAATCATACTGTTTAGTTGACAATTTTGCTTGACACATTAAGTCTAAAGGTCAATTAAGTCTTGTTCTCTTAGCTATGATAATAAAAATAATAAAATCTCTATTCAGCTTTGATTAAAACCATCCAGTGAGATCATCTTCCCTGTCACAAGGTGATAAATGCACATTTGTATGAAAAGTTAAACAGGAAGTGAAATTATGTAATAGGTATTTTTATGAAAGTTACTATCATAAAACTACTACAAATATTGTTGTCATAATAATAAAAATTATAATGCTAGAGTAAAACTTTATTTCTCATCAGCTTGAAAATTATGGGAAAACAAAGTCCTGATTCCTATTTGAATTGCACCAATTAAATGATATAAAAATATCTTGCACTCTTCCAGATATTAGTGTAATTAGCAAAGAAGCAGGTGCCATTCTTTATGGGCATGCACCCAGTGCTGAATGAGAAAATTTACAGTAAATAATTCAATCCAGGTGTCCATGTGAAGCCACTGAAATTCTCAAGTGGAAAAGTCTCAAAGACATATAAAGAGATTGCTAACTTTTAAAAATTATCTTTAACTTACAGTAAAATTATCAAGATCAAGAATAATGATTTTAGAACAATGGTATTTTAAAAATATCCATCTCTTAGGATTCTTTTTCTTCTATTGTATTACCTTGTCCAACTTTGGTCCTTTCTGAAGAAAAACAGAGGGGAGTGAGTGTATCTGGAAGAGAATGGAGTAGAGGGAGTGGAAACTGTAGCTGGGCTGTATTATATGAGTGAGCAATCTCTTTTCAATAAAAAACAAATAAATAGCATTTAATCCATAAAATGATTTTAGGTAGGATCGATTTAAATATATTATTGATTTATATTTCATCTTATAAGTCATTTATAGCTTGTTCTCAGAGGCTACTTGTTTGTTTCTGGCTGCTCAGCCCCGAAATAATCACATAGAAACCAAATTATTTGTAATACTGTTTGGCCAATAGCTTAAGTGTATTTCTAGCTAACTCATATCTTAAATTAACCCATAGCCATTAATCTGTGTATAGCAACGAGGCTGAGGCTTACTGTTTCTGGCAAGGCCACATGGCTTCTCCCAACTCCACCTTCTTTCTCCCAGCATTCAGTCTAATTTTTCCTGCCTACCCCTGTTCTACCCTGCTATTGGCTCAAGCAAGCTTTCTTTATTCACTAATGGTAATCACAGGATACTCCCACATTAATAGATCAAGATTGTAAGAACATATCTTTTAGAGTAAATTAATGCAACCCTGAACACTGTCAAGAGCAACAGTATACACACACATACACACACACACACACACATACACGCACACTTCCATATAATAATGTTTATTTAAAAACCATCCTGATTTTGTATTTTAACAAAACTCAGCATTCACATAAAATTTTTTCTAGGAGATTTAACTACAGTAGTCTAGAATGGCTGTTCTACAGGATCAACACTTTACTGGGCAAGATTATTGACTGTAACAAAAGAAATTAACTGAGCCAACATAAAGAGGAAAAAATACACGTTTGGGAGTTCAGAGATTCAACAAATAACCTACATAGGTGTAGCTCAAGACTTGACTCTGCAATGATGATTGAGTCAAACCTACATTGATATCCTAGACAGAGAAAACCAGACTTGCACATTACTGCAGGAGACAGAATACCTCAACACTCCCGCTGTACCATGGATGCTATGAATTTTGGTAGAATGAACTCTAAATTTTTATTTATATATGCAGTTTTAAAAAAGAACATTTGCTTGGAATGGGTTGGGTTAGGCACTCTGAGTCCACCATGTATTGTAGACAGAAGAGCAAACTAATGCTTCCTGCTTCCTTCCTTCTTTTCCACTGCCCTTCTTTCCTTCCCTATCCCCCTTCTCTCTCTCTCTCTCTCTCTCTCTCTCTCTCTCTCTCTCTCTCTCTCTCTCTCTCTCACACACACACACACACACACACACACTGTGTACCTCTCTCTTCCTTCTCATGCAAAGTAGATTTAATCAGAAAGCCAATCTGAAGTACTAGGCATCCAAAGGAATGAAACAATTGATAATATTCCCCCACAGAGGGCCTCACAGACAGAAGAGATGGCACCATTGCCTGGAAATGTGTTTACTTAAAACGACTTTGATAAATGTCTCTAGTATCCTCACAAAGATTTTCTATGCCCATTAGAGGACAATTAGAAAAGATAAATAAGCAAACAGAAAGGGTAGGCAGAATAAGATATCCTTTTGGAAACAATAAAACATCTTACCTTTTATATATTTCAAGATTTTAAAAAGTACGATGTAGTGTTTTATGTAGAAATACGTTATACTTTTTGTATAGCACAGTAAAAACAATTTTTAAAAGTTTAAAAAATGTGTCACTTGTATCTACGGAAGTATAACAACTTATACACATACTGTGGAGACAAATGTACAGTTGGATATGTATCTGATCTCCAAGGATCAATCTTAAATATCTTCTATATCCATGCTGCTCCTCTGTAAGTGTCACTGTCTTGTAGCAATCCACCACATCACTCTGCCATCATCGCCACAATCCATCCCCTCTTGTTGCCATGCAAGGATTTCTGCTCACATATTTTCCTGCTGTAAATAATCTTGCAATGACCATAACTGTAGAAAATGTTCTATTGTTCTTTGGTCGGAAATCATGAGACCAGAATTACTTCAAGATCTGTATCAGTTACAAAATTGCTTCTGAGATGAAGACAGACGTTTGAGATTATTCACCAAAGATCAACACATGATACACAAAGAGAGAACGAGGAAGCTGCACAAGTCTGCAGAGTGACACAGTTAGGACTCAACAACAATGTGAACCACAGATGACCCACCAGGAGGTATTCAGAATAGGGTGAAGTCATTGCAAGCAAATACAACCAGTATCCCATTTCACTTTCTCTTCCTCATTCCACCTACAAATATTAAAATCCTATCCAGTCTTCAAAAGATAACTAAAATATTGGGACTCGTCAGAACCATGTGTAGTGGTACCAATGTGTAGTGGTACCACAGAGTTCCATAATAGCCTGGAATGGAGTATAACAAAGGTTTATTTATTCAGGGATAAACTCACAGTAAGGTAGCCATCTGCAATCCTCTGTGTGCACTGGGAACTGGAACCAAATCCAGCAGAAAAGAGGGCCCACACACACTTTTCATCTGCACTTATAGTACATGAGACCATGACTCAAATGGGCCGCTATCTTAAATGCTATTGATTGAAGGAGTTCCCATAACACCATTGCTTTTGTCTAAATAATAGAGTTCTAAGCCTAATGCAAAACTATATACAATAAGGACAAATATCAAGTATTATCCAGTAAAAAGAAGAGGCAAAAATATACACAAAAATTAGATTTACAACCAGCACGAACAACATTAATCAAGAAACATATGGTAAATGTTACAATAGTTATCCTATCCTAAGGAGTCTCAGTCTAATATTAAAAATGGCTTGACTAAGTCATGAGTATCTATGATGACAGAGACAACTGGCTACCTGGGCAATCATCCAATGTCTAATTTGCAATGTTGGGGCAACCAATTTTGGCTAAGACCTAGAATATCTGACAGACCATTTTCAGAGGCAGGAAAATTTGAAAAATTTTCTTACCCTGTCTTAGAAAGGTTTGACAATTGTTTTCTTGTATCTTGCTTGTCCAGTTTAAACAGTGCATTTTGTCAGTAGTTGAGGCAGGGGCAGTTCTTTTCCCAAAGGCCAGTTTTTCCAAGAAGAAAACAAGCTCCAAATGGAGTGCAACCATCTCTGAGGAACTGATCTCAACCTGAATATTAATTTCTTTATATTTTCTTTATCACTGTACCATCTTCCATGCATGTATATTTTTCTATACATGCCTACATTCTCCTTCCTCTTATTACCTACTTAGTATTCAAATAAGTCACTATTTTTCACTACTATCTTTAATGGACCAAAGAAAACCATTTATTTTTCAGAAATGTATTTTTAATTTTATATTTTTTTAAAATATGAAGGAGCACATAATAAATTAGATGGTAAGAATCCTACCCATCTACCATTTATATCCAATATGTTCTAAGAACTGCTATTCAAGGGATTTCTCCCATAAGTTTCTGTCTTGTCATCTCTTAGATTATAAATATCACTCCAGTAAATATCCTTCATAATCAATGGAATCAATTATTATAATGTAAAGGATTTAAGTTCTTATGTTGTTTCATGACATTCATATTCTCTTAACTATTGCACCCTTTTATCAGTCTTTCTGCTTTCTGAATCTGGTCAAGTCTTTATCCTTGCAAACCAGTCATTCCTACACAGCAACTATTTCGCACCCATCTTAGAGGTAACACCATTGTCTCCATTCTTAGATATTCTAAGCTTCATTCTGATGGTGTGTATTGGCCACCATTTCTTAAGATCTAATATTTATTAAAATATACAAATTGGTGGTTCCTCATCTCTGCTTCTCTCAGCTTCAGAACAGCCAGAGACAGTGCCACTGTACGACACAGCTGACCACAGAGGGCTAGTTACTCCTCAAACAAGCAAGAGGACTAGCCCTATCAACAAAGACATGATTAAACTGATTCAACAACATCAATGATTGTCCTGTCTTCTCCATGGCAACTGTAAACATCAATACTTCCGTCTTGTCCTGCTGCACATTCCACACCAATGTCTTTGCATATATACTATCTTTTAGTAAATGGTGTATTCCTGCTATATAGTATGATCACATAAGACAACTGACTTTACAAAGGAACTAAGTTCTTACCACACTTCCTTAAAACATCTCAGTAGGTACTCAGCACAAACACGTGAGTTTTTCAACCCATGCCCTAGTGTCTCCTCACGGCTCCATCTCCAATCAGTACCTAGAGTGGGTTGCTCACTTTTTCCCAGAAATGAGATTCTGATTTTATAACTTCAAGTTTCAATGTAAGTATAATTATTTATATACTGTATAGTTTTTCCTGGCCCTTGTTTTCATGAGCCAGCACTTTGATAGAAATAATTGCTTCTACAGTCATATTTTCACAGAATATTACAAAATGAAATTCCATGTTAAGATACTGATTGTGTAGATTTGCAGGATTTATGATGTCTCATTCTATCACAGTTAATTGTGAGTTGCCAAAGTTGTCTTCTCATCTTTGTACACTAAGATGCCTGAAAACGTGTTTTGCATAAAACATAAACTCAATAAGCATTTGCTAAATTGAATTTTGGGACACTTAGCAACAGGGATATTTCAGAGATAGATTATTTTCATTGATCTAATCACCCTCTATCATATAACACGGCTATGCCAAGAAGGCAAAAACTACTTTTATGTTTGACATATTTTTATATTCACTACAGCTACTTGTTAGTCAGGCTTACTAGGAAAATAATGTGTGCTTTTACCATGCGCTATAATTTCGTAGACTATTTTATTCTACTCAAACATATTTTTTGAGCTTCTCTGATCACAATCTACAATGATAGATACAGAAATTATGGATTGCTGTATGGGAATCATAGCAGTGAAATTCTCTTGTCTTCAGAACCCAATGCCACATACAGTCCTTTACAACAAAACCAGGCACAAACATCTCCGTGGCATGATGAGATGATTCTGCAGCACACGGAGCACATGGTTCCCAGTTGCAATGCACTCCATTAATTAAACAGGTCTGCCTGCTCATAATTTAATTCACTGAAAGAATTCACAAGAGGGATGGGAAACTGGGTTCCCTTGCTTCCCATAAATGTAATTGACATAATGAGCAGCTTTCTTCTCTTTTGAGTCACAAAGCCTTACAGTAATACCTGACTCACACGATATCAAGCTGTCTCTGAGATCTACAGAGAAATAATTTCCTGAGTGCAGTTCACCTCTGTGTAGATAGATATCATATGGCATCCAAAGCTTCAGAAATAGAGCAGATGAAAAAGACCTCAATGAACATAGTGGGTGGCCTGGTAGAACCTGAGTTAGCTAATTCACATCACATGAGCTACACCGCTGCCTTTCACTCTAAGTATTCTCTAGAAAGGACTTACAATTTTTGAAATGAAAAGTAAAATACCTTCGAGATTTCGTCATCATAATCTCCTTTTGTAGGTGAAAAGAGGAAAGGTTTGCAGAATTTAGCAAATTAATAAGGCTCGTGTTGCTTAAAAAATAGAAATTTGACTTCACATTCACGCCTTCTAGTTTCTAACACTATGATTCTTCAGCTATACAGTTCTAAGTTGGCCTAGCACTTACGACTGAAAAATGATTATAATAGATAACATATATACAACCAATAAATGAGTAGAAAGGGGCTGGGAAACCATGTTTTTATTTTGCCACTCATTTTTACCAGAACGTTAATGTATCTCTATTCCTGACAACAATAAGAATGAAAAACAAAATTTTCAATCTTTTCCAAGATTACCAATCTCCTTTGTTTTTTAATTAATTTTGAAATGGTATTGCTAGATTGTTAAGATGCCCACTCAAGGAGGAAACATGAATCTCACTTTTATGGTGCACTCAGTTCACCCACTCTCTCACAGCTCAATTTCACTTTTATTTCTCCAATTCTGCTTTTCCCCAGCTAATTATTTGTAGCCCTTTTATGCTTCAAGTACAATCCTTTACTTCCCTTCCTGGGCTACACTCTTCAGAGTGATAAGGAAAAATAACCAGAGAGCAAATAAATGTCATTTTCTACATGTTATATAAAGTATTTGTAAAACAGTAAGCCATGTTCAAGTATTTTTAGAATTGGCCACTTAAGACTTTAATATCTGGTGCTGAGAAAAATAACTCTTTGAAAGCTTTCATTTTATACCCGCGCGATAAAGATTTCAGCACCTACTGATAGGTTGTGAACATTTGTAAGTGAATGAAACAAAATGACAAACGCCTACCCATGTTTAAGACATAATATTTTAGTGACTTCTTTATTTATCAAATAAAAATAGAATCCTGAGCTAGTCCTAAATTGCCTTAGCTTTTATTATTCCTATATCTTACGTGGTGAGAAATACCAGTCTATAGAAAGGTATGTTTTTCTCAGATCACTTTATTGTGCAAATCTCTAGATGCTTAATTCTATTTCTAAGAGGGCATTAGAGAACTTGTGTCTACATCTACATATTAGCATGGGGGATAGTCTGCCCTTCCTTGGATGATGATTTAGTAATGCTAATATGCTAATCTATAAAAAAAATAAAGATCCATTGTGTGTGTGTGTGTGTGTGTGTGTATGCTTGTGTGAGTTTATGCATTCAGGAGACTAAGGAAGTCAGAAGGGGCCATCACATCCCCTAAAATTGTAGTTACAATTGGTTGTGAGTCACCACAGGGATACTTGAGAACAAACCTGGGTCCTCTGCAAGAATAATAAGCAATATACAGCTAAACCATTTCTCCAATCCCCAAAGACTGATCTTGTTTTTGTTGCTTACAAGATTGTCTCTGTCTTCTCATCCATCACTTAATTTTCCCTAACATGTTAGGCCTTTCAAAGCTGGAAGCTCAGAGAGTGAATGACAGAACAAACAAAAATGAAACTTCAAAACCAGGATCTAAGAAAGGATTTCTGGCTTAGTTAGAGAAGAATATATACAATAGACTAAATGATTTTACTTTCCAAACTCACATGGTAGTGATGGAGGAAGGTTATTGGTTAAAAATAAAGAAACTGCTTGGCCCTCATAGGTTAGAACATAGGTAGGTGGAGTAAACAGAACAGAATGCTGGGAGGAAGAGGAAGTGAGCTCAGACACCATGCTCCCCTCTCCCGGGCAGATGCAGGGCAGCTCCTCTCAGAGGCAGACACGATGAAGCAAGCCTACAGGTCAGACATGCTGAATCTTTCCCGGTAAGACTGGTGCTACACAGATTATTAGAGATGGGTTGATCGGGATATGAGAATTAGCCAGTAAGGGATAGAGCTAATGGGCCAAGCAGTGTATAAAAGAATACAGTTTGTGTGTTGTTATTTTGGGGCATAAGCTAGGTAGGTGACCAGGAGCTGGGGTGGCAGGAACACAGCCCGCAGCTCCCCTCAACATGGTAGCATTCAAAAATAGATTCCTGGTGTCCCGTGAGTCATGGTACACATGAGATTCTGAGGGTGAGGCCCTAGGACGAGATTGGTGGCCGTATGAGAGGAGGAGACAACAAAGACCTGTTTCCCTGTTTCTCCTGTGTGAGGATACAGAAAATCAGGAGTGGCTTCACCAGAAGTTGTTCATCCTTGCACCTTGGTTTTGAACTTCTGGAACTGTGAGGAAAGGATCTTTGTTGTTTAGGCCATCCAGGGATGTGTTTGTGATTTAGCCTACACTGGCTAAGATGATATTGAGTAAAATAAGTCAGCATAACTTCTCTGAGCTGAGAAAGAGCAAGGGTACCCACTCACGTTAGGAAATATAATCACACGAAATTTATACTGAGAGTAGTTGTTGAGTCTTACAGTCCACTTCTCTTCCTGTGTCCTACATCATTTTTCTGGAAAAAAATGTATCAAGAGTTAAGATATGAAAGTCTAAATAAGGCTATGAGTATGAAATAGAAAATAACTATCCCAACATTCACTAGAACATGGAAAGAGAAAAGTAACAACCTTGCAGAACTCTCTGGGAAACAAGACATGCTGTCAGGAGTATTGCATGGTATATAGACACCTGTAGTCTAAGATGACCCTATAGAGTGCACAGGTTCCCTACAGGGTGTCTGAAGAGCATCCCATGCTTCCACATCCTCAGGACAGGCACCTTATTACCACAGCAAAGCCACAGGCTTGCAACAAATAAGGATAGGCGATTCGGATGACAGTATGGCCACTTCCTTGTTTCATATGGTTTTATGGACCCTCAGACAATGGTCATAGGACCAGAGAAAACAATGGTACCTCTAATGGTATATCTAGGGACAGCAGTGTACTCCAACAAACAAGACCAAATCGCACCCTCTTTCAGTATTATTATAACATGACCAGAATTGAAGAGCAATCATAAGAATAAAAAAAGAAATTAGACTGGAATAATACTGAATTGACTACATAAAAATAAGAGGAACATGAAGGACTCAAAATAGCTATGAATTTGAACTATGAAGAGCTATATACAAAATGCTTCTTCCTATAAATTGGGTATTCATTCCAGATATGTGTTCTCTAAATGGAATACCCACCATGATCAAGGGACTTAATAGACTTCAAAAGCACTATGATTTAAAAATAAATCCCATGGTAGACAGGGAAATATAAGAATTACGGTGTAAGATAAAGGCTGTCAGACAAAATTTTAATAGTATGTTAATGCTATATTAAGATAATTTCATTTTTGTATCATTAGAATAATGAAGCTACTTTTGAGTAGCTTTGAATGAGGTAATACTATCACATCTATAATTCAAGTTACTGGTTTAAGTGCAAACTATAGACAAGAGTTAAATGTAATGATAAGTGTTTCATTCAAGAAACAATAACACTTGTCCTGACAGAAAATGATAAGGCAGATAATAAAATAGCAAAAGTAAACATGAGAATTGACAAAGATGAAATTATCTGAACTTGTCTGGTGACCAATTATAGGAGAGAAAGTCATCAAAACATCTCAGAATTTCAGAGCTGGGAGTGCGCAAGTGCCCCTTGAAGGCACTCACTGCATAGCTGTATTGATAAAGAAAACTCTTGCTTGCGGTTAAATGATGCCCTGAGATTGAACATGTTTAGTTTTAAGTGTTGGCCAGAAGTTTGAGATGACAACTCATAAAATAAGAAAGAGGGGAACCTCTGTGAGGACACAGCTGGATAAAAAGAAGGAATTGATGTATTCGAGTGTTTGGAAGAAGAGTGTCCAATGCTTAAGGACCAAGTAGGGAGAAAAAGTACTAGAGGAGTCAAGCATTGGGGTCACTAAGAAAGTTAAGGCTTATGGTGACTGAGGACTCACTCCTGCCCTCAGGCCTGTGTGGTTAATACAAAAGATCACTCATCTTTGGGAGTTGTGTCTTATCTATGATAATAAGGTCATGAAATGTTGCGTGGTCATCTGAATTTCCCACAGAGTCTATTTTCATGACGGCTTTGTGTTGGTTTCTTTCTCGAGGTTATTTTTCACATTTGTTTGTTTTAATTGCATGTTCTATGAAGAGGGTTGGGTCCTACAGGTTTCAGAGTCTTCCAAACAGCTTTCCACTCTACAGAGACTAAATAAAGGCTCTGAAGTATCTACACTTGTGGGAATTCCGAGATCTTTTTATAGGCAGTTATTTTAGTCAGATGGAGTTGAGAATGAGCTTCCGGTTAACAAAGTGTGCCAGGGAGCATCGTGATGACAACAGCAGGGCACACATCCTGAGTCATCAGTCCGTTAACCACTCAACGTCCAGATGGCTGCAAATGGTTTTAAAAGGAAAGGAAAAAACAAACTTATGTTAGCCAAATTTTTGTTTGTAGCTTGCTGCATCTGGAGGGTAAAGACACGCTGACTGTGATCGCATCTGACCTCCTCCCTTTATTCCTCCTGGGAGGAGAAGTAGGTCATAGACTCCAGGATCATTTTCAGTGGCTAGAACATTGAGTTGTATTTAAAGAAAGGAGGACAGAAACGTGTGTGTGACTATTTTAGCCTGACTCCGCCAATGGAGTCAGTTAGGCCCATCCACAGTGTTTGGTTCTTTAGATGGAATCTTCTCTGGAATCTACTAAATTTGTTGCGTGATGCTTTGCTTTACTCTTTTGGCTTCCTTTTTGGCGGGGCTTACCACCCAGCTTCCAAATAAATCATATGCAGAGACTTATTCTTAGTTATGAATGCCTGGCCTTAGCTTGACTTACTTGCCAGCTTTTTATAAATTTTCCCTTTTACTTTTTACCTCTGGGTTTTCCTTCTTTCTTTCTTTCTTTCTTTTTATTTATTTAGGGTTTTGAGACAGGGTTTCTCTGTAGTTTTGGAGCCTGTCCTGGAACTACCTCTTGTAGACCCGGCTGACCTTGAATTTACAGAGATCCTCCTGCCTCTGTCTCCTGAGTACTGGATTAAAGGCATGCATCAGCACTGCCCCACTTTCCTCTGGGCTTTTATCTTTCTAACTTCTGTATGTTTTACTTACCTTCTTTCTCCGTGGCTTGCTGTGTAACTGGGTGACTGTCCCCAAATATCCCCCCTCCTTGCTCTTGGGTTCCTTCATCTCCTCCTTTCAGAGTTCTCCCTTTATTTCTCTCTCTGCCTGCCAGCCCTGCCTATCCTTGCTCCTGCCTCGCTGTTGGCCCTTCATCTCTTTATTAGACTGTCAGGTGTTTTAGACAGGCACAGCAACACAGCTTTACAGAGTTAATAAATGCAGCATAAACAAAAGTCAAACACCCAAAAATAATAATCCCCAGTATAAATTAAAGGTAGACGCTCCCGATCAGCTCAGTTCCATGGGGGCTGGCAAAGAACAGAGTCCTCCCCATGAGTCTGAAGCCATGCTGTCCAGGAAATAGTGAGAATTAAGTTCTATTGCTCAAGTCACGTAGATTCTGTGGCTGATCTGCTCAGCAGCGCGTAACCTTGATGTATATACCTGACTCATCATGTTTCTCATTGCTGACACAAAACACTAGCAGAAGGAACCTGGGGGCAGTGTGTGATATTTATGCCCAAGGTGTCAGGATATCAGTGCACAGGCCAGGGAAGCGATGAGGCCAGGCTAGTCCTGTGTCTATGGCACAGGGATTTGGGGTATAGCCTGTTCCACATCTTGGTGGATCAGGAATCAGAGATCATAAACCAAACCCACAAGGGGCCATTCAGGGCTGGTCTCCTGTGATCCAGTTTCGATAGTCAAGAAATGACCTCAGAGTTTTCAAAAATCTTTCAAATCAACTCTACTAGCTAGGGCTCAGGATCAAAATCAGAAATCCATGAAAGGCATTTCATATCCAACTTCCAATGAGCTCTCTTTCATTCTGTATGTGAACTTGTTTCGTTTTCTCTTTTACCTCTATTTCATTTGTGTGCACCCTCCTTCCCTTCTTCTCCTCTCCCCGCACCAGTGTTCACCACTGAGATGAAGCGGTTGCGATATCAGCATTATTCTTACACCTGCTGCTGGTTACAAAACCGCTGACTTGTCTGTCACCACACTGTCTGCCAGGTCTGTCACCCTACTGTCTACCCAGCTGTGAGTCTACAAATACCAAGATTGTGACGTAAAACTCAACCCACGTCAGGGTCTTCCCTGAGAAGATAATACCAATAAATCTAGCTTGCCAAACTTTCGTCATCATTTACTGTGATTTTAATCCCTTTGGTACTTGACCCATTTTTACTATGTTTCTTTGACTTATCTACAGATGAGGGAACATTTTAAACTCTGAGGCTTTATTACTATGCCACAGATGCACTACCTGGCTCATTTTATAAAGGATATCCAGGGAATTAGCACTTGGTACATCATTCATCGTTATCTAAGCACATAGCACCCTTAAAGTCCTGCCCTACCTCAATACTATAGCAATCAGGTTTCTAGTTTAAGGTGCCCTGAGACTGCAAAGAGGAACATGGAGTACGATTAATAAAAATCCTCTGAAAAGCAAAACAGTCACTCAGTTCACCTCAGTCTGAAATGGTGATCCTGCCTCCAGGAATCTCAGAATGAGACTCTGAGAACTGTCTCCTCCTGTTTTATAATTCTTTCAAGTGCTGGGATTAAAGACGTGCACTACTACCACCCAGTTTCTATAGCAAACTAGCGTGGCTACTTGGATTAAAGGTGTGTGCAACCACTGCCTGGTTTGTAAGGCTGATAAATGTGGCTATTTTATTCTTTAAACTTCAGGTAAGCTTTATTTATTAAAATACAAATGAAATATCACTATAATAATAGAAAACAAGATGGGGATTTTGACTGCTAATCTTATCAACCTGATTAGATCTAGAGTAATTTAGGAGAAAAATCCCTGGGCATGTCTGTGAGATGGGAAGTGGACAGGACTAGTCCATAGAGCATGGTATGAGATTGAATAACAAGAAGTCAACAGCAGCTCTCACACCTTTGCCTCCTGACTGTGACCAGCTGCCTCGGCTTCCCCCTGACATTACAGCTCCACAACAAAGAACTTACCCTAGAGCTGTGAGCTGCAATAATCTCTTCTATCCTTAAGTTGCTTCTTGTAAGGCATTTTGTCACACAATAGGGAAAGACACTGATACAGGGTGAACTCTCAAAAGACAAGCAAGACAAAAGATGAAGTCATCAAATTGGCAAGGACTTAGTACCTCTAAAATGATAGAAAGGAATCAGGAACAGGGAAATGAAAAAGGGCTGTTCTTAGTAGAAAGGTGGGGGAATGTGGTCTTCTGGAAATCCCAGGGTGACTGTCATAAATAGTTGTCTACAAATGTGCCTTTGGGCAACTGAATCTGAAGCTGCCCCCAGATCTCAGCACCTAAGAATCATCAGCAAGTATAAGTATATGCATGAAAAATAACACCAAGGAAAGAATCCAAATAATTTAGCTCGACATAGACAACTTGAATTTACGTTGTCTTTAAATAGGCTTTTACATGTTCTCTTTCAACTAAACTAAAACAATTGAGTAAATACATTTATAATATAAAAATGTGCACTGGGGAATAGGATCCTGAAATGTGTGCATAATGATTCTAGTTTATTAAAAACATTTTATTTGTCTCTACAGAAAGCAACGTCTACATTGTCAGTGCACATTGAATGTTGGTGAAGTAGTGTAATTTAGGAAGGAATTTTCCATCACTCAGCTATACCTCAGTCCTGTGGAGATGATCATGCTTAACCTGAAAAGCTAGCTGATGTAACTCAGATCACTAAATTATCTTTCTGTGTATAAGACAAAATTATGATCCACATCTGACTGTTGATGCTAAAATTATTTTGTATGCCATTTAAAATTTGAGATTGTAGCTTAAGTTTGGGGAAAAAGTAATCAAGGAACCAAAAATGAAGAACAAATGAAAAAAATAGGATTCCAAACACATAATTAAAAATGAGATACAATTATCAAGTAGAGGGGTAGTCTTTTTCATCCCTACCAAGAACCTATCATTATGTTAAATAAGTAGATACAAAATTTATGTGGGATTCCCCTCTGTATGGTGTGAATACCATTGGTTAATAAAGAAACTGTCTTGAGCCTGCACAGAGAATAGAGGTAGGTGGGGAAAACTAAACTGAATGCTGGGAGAAAGAAGGAGAATTTAGGGAGAATCCATGTAGCCCAGCTGGAGACAGACTCTGGGAACTTTATCTGGTAAGCCATAGCCACAAGGTGATACACAGATTACTAGAAAAAGATTAAATTAAGATGGAAGTGTTATCCACTAAGAAGCCAGAGCAAATGGTCTAAACAGTGTTTTAAATAATATGGTTTCTGTGTGATTTTTTTCAGGGCTGAGCAGCTAGACACCAACAAGCAGCCTCTTTATAACACAAAATAAATAATATTTTAAAATTATCTTCTAAACTTCTAAGATTAAAACTATGGGCAAAGATAAGCTTTGGTTTTCCCTTAAGGATCCTGTTAACAAGTTTGAATATACTAGAATGATATGTTTACATTACAATACTTTCAAGGCTATTGTTATAACATTCTAAATAAATGTCGCTTAGAAAAAAAGTAAGATTTACAAAGAAATAGGCAAGATGTGGGGCTATCTTAAATCCCACTCCTAATTTTTCCCAGTTATTAATATGTCCTATTGGTATAGTCTACTTCCTACAGTGAACAATTATCATGTTTAAACTTAAGTCTGTGGTTTATACAGACTGCTCCAGCTTTTAGCTGATGTCGTTGGCCCTGTTCTTCGATGCATGAGGCTCCCCCAGGCCTTTTGTTTGTGAGTTCTCAGGTTCTTGACCAGCAGTTTCTCTAACTTCTCCCATCAGATACGAGATGACTTCCTCTCCCTTTTGTTTTCATTCAGCAATGGTTCCGTGCATGAAAGGAAGTCCTGTAATTAATATTTTTCTGATTAGACTGAGGCTATGTGTTTGTAGAGCACATAATAACCATATGATTTGAGTGTTGGTTTTGTCCTCCATCACTCGTTCAAGACATTTGTCTGCATCATTGATTACAGATTTGCTCACTTCTCAGCCCATCCTGTGATGTAATCTGGGAGGAAATTACCACAAGTAGGAGACGGCTATGATGTGGGGAATTTTGTCTCATTTTTTAGGGGAAATAATCATGGCAGACTGAATCCGTATTACGCTAACTTTGAGCTTACAGTGTTGACTTCAACTCTAATTCATCACAGCATACATCCCATGATGGCAAAATATTTTAAAACAGGAGTGAAAAATATTATTTTTGAGAGATCTAAAAGGTTGAATAACTCTTGAATGACAAATGATTTCAAATACATGTATAGTTGATGCTAGGACACATTTTCATGTAGCAACTACTGTGTTCTCAGTTCCATGTGGAAGTGGTCCTAAGCAAGAATGACTGTAAGTGCTTGTGGTATAATTTTATATTTCCCACTACCCTGGCTATTCTGACATTGTACTATTTCTAAGACAACTACTTTGGTCTTGTCATATGCCTTTTTCTTTTCTAAGTGCAGACAATCTTTGGTGAGATATCAGACATCCTCCTATAGGCGCATAAGCAAGTAGCATCCAAAATTATGTTTGCCCTTCATTATTTGTTAACTTGTCAGAAAAAGAATTAGAGATAGTCCAGAAGTTAGTTCATGTGGGGTATTGTGAAAGTGAGGACAAACAATAGGAATGCCTCTACTAACTGCCAAAATAGGGTTTCAGTTCTCAGAATGTAGCAGAAGAAAAAAAAAATCTGGAATCATACATATGAGTCAAGAAAATATTTCTTCAGTATACTTTGTATCCTTAATATTATAACTTCAGTCAATGTATTGTAAAAAAAAGATATTTAAGTCAGCCACTACAATAAATCCTCTTATATAAATTAAATGTTCAATAATTAAGAACATTATTTAAGTTACTAAAGGTCAGAAAGTTCACAGCTGACCTTTGTGATACAATCATTCCTCATCATTATTTATAGTCATTCAGATCAATACAATGCATAAAGATTTAGGTTAAGTCAAATGTGCAGCAATGAATATTTAAATCATCATCAGATTCTGAGGAACACTGGTGTGAGACCCAGACAGGTGCACAGACTTTGCATAGAGGTTCTTTCTTATTTTGTCTACCTGGTGGAACACAGGAGCCATCCCTCATGTAGAGGGTAGAAGACAGAGAATTTCAAAGGACTAGATATGATGACTGTCCCATTTCTGGATAATGACCCATGAATACTTTTATAGAGTGCTCGAAGAATCCAATTAAAACTGGCTGCAGGAGGGAGAAGCTCAAATCTAGCTTATAGATCTAATCTGGAATTTATAGAAGTATCAATTCAGGGCAGTTGGTGTCCCATTACTACATATGAAAGCATACAATTTACCCTCAGACAGCATTTCCCAACTTACTTGCATTCTTTTGCTGTCTTTCATCTGACTTCCTGAACATCTAAGAATTGGGTACCTGATTTCATATATTGCTTCTCCAAATAATGTGTGTGGGTGTGTGTGTGTGTGTGTGTGTGTGTGTGTGTGTGTGCTGAACATGAGTGCAGATGCCTCAGAGGCCTGAGAAGGGGACAGATAACCTGGTGCTAGATTTAATGATGAGATCCCTGTTGTCTGAGTTTCTGTCCTGCCCGGTTCCTCCAATTGTTGAGTCTCAAAGAAATCACACAGAGTCTACATTAGTTATAAAACTGATTGGCTCAGGCTTCTTATTAACTCTTCTAACTTATATTAGCCCATTATTCTTGTCTATGTTAGCCACATGGCTCAGTACCTTTTTCAGCAAGGCAGTCACATCTTGCTTCTTCTGTGGTGGGGCCAGGACTGCAGAGGAACGGGCTTCCTTTTTCCCAGAATTCTCCTGTTCTCATTGACCCACCTCTACTTCCTTTCTTGTTGTTCCACCTATACTTCCTGCCTGGCTACTAGCCAATCAGCGTTTATTTAAAATATAATTAACAGGATAGAGACCATTCTTCCACACCAGATCCCCAACATGGGTACTGGGATCTGAATCAGGATCCAGTCAAAGAGTGGAAAGTGGTTTTAACTGTGGAGCCATCTCTACTGCCCTAGGAATGATCATTTTTGATAATATGTTGAACTTTGAGATGATGATTGCTGAGTTGAGAAGGCCTAGAATACCTTTTTCAGCAAATCTGGGGAGTAAAGCCAGATAGTTTCCCAGGTGCCAATATGCTAAGTGATTCAGAAACAGACAGAAGTAATTAGCACAGCACAAAGGTCAGGTTAGCTTTGAGAAAAGGATGAAGATCCCAGACCTTGGACTGGCCTCCTTTTGAGAAGACAGAGGCCAAAGAACCCAGCTATTGATTAATTATCCACCCGCTCCCTTGAAATGACTGCAGATGTAAAGACAGCCTTGCCAATAACGAGAGGAGTGTGGGACATTGAAGGCAAGTCCTCTTTAAAAACTGAAGTTTGTAACCTGAAGACCCAGAGACACAGACTGATGGTGGCAGACCTGAGAAGAAAGTTTCTGAACACCCTGCTGTAAGAGCTGGACTTTGTCTCCCTACTGCATTTTCCCACACATGACATTTTTTCACATGGAAATAAGTTTACATATGAGATCAGACCACTAGGATGGAAAATGAGTGAAGGGGGTATCAGTGTGATGTTTTGATGAAATGCCCCAGGGGCATCTCATTTTCAGGGCTCTATACATGCCTAGGGCCCTCAAAGCCCCGATCAACAGTGGGGCTTTTGTGAGGGCCCGGAACTATGTTTATACTTGCTGTCCACAGGAAGTCAGACCTGGACAAAGGGTCTTCTTATTGGCACCCTGGGTGTCGTTTGATCTCAGCAGGCTTGGTTGTCAGTGTCTTGCCATTCTAAGACAGGCTGTCTGGGGTTGCCCTGTACATCCTCCTTGAAGTTCACACCTTCCACCAAATGTGGGGATCATGGCTGAGAGATCATGGCTCTTCTGTTCCACACGCTTTCTCATACATATCAGACTCATTCATTTATAACTGTGTTTTTCTCTTATCTTCTTATAACTTACTAACATAAATGCTGGGCATTCTATTAGTACTTCAATATTTATTATGTTCCCTAGTGCTCACAGACGCTAAGGCAGTTTCTCTGTACTAATATAGTCAGTATGAAGAAATGTCTGGTGTTTACATTAACATGACTGTCCACAGTGTGCACTCACCATCTCATACATGTATTGGACAGCTACACAGTTCATGGGATCTAGGCTCATGGACGCGTACAGGTTTTTGAAATTAATTCAGTGTCTCTACACTGATGGGGAGAATCAGAATCCTTTAAGGAAGCAGAGGAGTTTGAACGTTCTGTGATTTCTCCTTCATCTCCTCTGAAGAGTGATCTTCAGGGAACACAGGAATCTGGAGTACCCTCCTCCCTTGCTGATTTGCACCTCACTGTGCACTGAGAAATCAGATGAAATACGTGCTTGGAGTCATCTTCTGTAATACTCTTACTAGGAACAAGTTCAGAGAGGTGGGTCCTGTTTATGAAGTGACCTTCCATTTGCAGAAAACTGACTAGAAATGTGCCACCCAATGCTGGAAGCAATAGGCGGGTGAGCACTCCCACACCCTAGCACCAACCTCCAACACGCCCTGAGTCAAGTCCATGGAGGGCACCTTCCTTCTGGGTAGCTCTCAGGCAACGAGACTGCTGCAGAGTTCAGAAAGTAAGGCCCAGTTTAACTTCCTTTACCTGACTCCTGTCATCTCCGCTTTCAGGAAGCTTTATATTCAGAAAATGGATTTCAGAGGAAACCGCAAAAACGTTGCTTGTGTGTTAGAATGGACCATTTGTTCAAAACCATCACCACCTCCTTAGGCAGCGTTCCCTTTTACATATGTTTGTAAAACCAGAGATATTTTCTCCCTCCAGTGTGTCCCACCTGCGAGTGTTTCCATTTTAAAAACATCAGAGAGGCAATCGCCGTGACATGTTTATTAATTACCTTTAATAAAACAGACTTATGGCCTGTCTCCTGGGGGTGAAGGAGGGACTGTGTGCTTTTCTCAGGCAGTGGGAAACAGCATGTAGAGAGTTCGCCCCACTTGATTGGGTCCAACCTTTCCCAGGAAGAAGAGGTTTCACGTTAATCCACCCTCCGTTCTTCTCACCAACTTCCACATAAACAGTAAAACCACCTCAGCTTTTTGTTTACAAGCAAGAGCCACCTGTGGCTGCTGGTGGCCCAGATCTGACCTCCGGTTCTACTAATCCACTGAGCTTGAGACAGGAAGGGAAGCGGGGTGTCTGAGACAGGAGTTTTACAAATTGACTTAAGATGAAAAGAACAGGGTTAATAAGAAGAAGAGGGGAACGGAGGGAGGAGATAGAAGCAGCCTGCCTTCCAGCCTTCTGCTCCTTGAAGCCATGTTTCCTTACACCTTCCCAGGAAAGCAAATGTCCTCCTCCTCCTACCAGCCCATCCCCCTCAAACCTCACCCTGACTTTTGGTTAAATGAACATCCAGGCTAGCTACACTTTGATCTTTTTTTATTTAGACTTTTGTTTTAAAAATATAGTTACCATTGTGTTGTGTGTGTATGAGGGGAAAACCAGTGAATGGAGTCTAGATGACACCTTAGATATTGATTCTTAGGCAATATAGTCAACTTTTATTTTAATTTACTTTTTAATTTTGAGACAGTGTCTCTCTGGTCTAGAACTCAACAGGTAGGCTAGCCTAGCTGGCCATCAAGTCCCAGAGACCCAACTTTAATAAGATTGCAAATGCAGGTCACCATATTTGCTTTTCACATGGGTCTTCGGCGATGGAACTCAAGTCCTTGGCTAGCAAGGCAAACACTCCCCTAGCAAGCTAGTCCCTAGTCCCACTGCTTTGTTTTGAATTGGCAAATCTTTGTACCTGTTTATGGAGTAGAGTAACATATGTGACAAATTCTGAAACAGTAGACACACAGGTACACTATATTTCCTTACTTGATTTTTGAAGTTTACTTTTTTCATGTAATTGAAATGAATTAAACTTGGCTCTGCTTGCTCTGTCCCCCTCTCTTCTCTGTCTCTGTTCCTCTCTTTCTCATTTGAAAATTTAAACACTGAAGACTGTCTTAGATCAATAAGAATCCAGAGTCATTGCCAATGAGGGAGAAGAGATGCGACTTCTATGTAACTCCCTCCGATTTCTTCCTGGGAGAGGTTTGCTGTATACCAAATGAGAACTCACATGTGGGCATCAATGTCTTTTGGAAAATTCTAGAATGCACCATATGTAGCATGAGATGCGGGGTGATGAAGCTATAGTATATACCAGTGCCACTATGTTGCTGTACCTGCAAACTGACTCAACAGACACAAGAAAGAAGCATGCCGTGTCATAACATGCAACCGCGAGATTGTTTGTGTGTTTATCCACTCACATTTTCAGCAAATGTCAACTCAACAGCAGCATACAATGTTCACTACAATAACAGCAGACCTTCAACAGTAATTACATTATATTTTGGTATACTGAGAATTTAATTATGACTTATCTGATACTAGATACATTCCATGTGCTTCAAGCAAAATGAAACAAGATTGTTTGTCTTTCCATACCAGTGTGGCCCTGATAACTAAGCACTTAATGCTGTGCCGCACGTCTCCCATACATTTATTTGACTCTGGTAATTGTTATAGGTACTTACCAATACCCTTCTGCCAAATTAGAAACTCAATGCAACTATAGGAAGTGACTGGCTGGCCCATAGGTTTTAAATGGCAAATTATGAATCTTTATGTACCAATACATGGGCAATGTAATCAGCTATTAGCTCACAGACATTGTCCAATCCAAGAGACGCACACTGAAGAGGATGGGGATCACACAGCAGCCCATTACAGGAAGCAGGACCAGGATTTGGACCTGATTAGGTTTTGTATAAAGCAGGCTCTTCTCCATGACACAGCTCAGCACCCAGATCTCAAGATCCCAAACTACCCTGAGACTTGGAACGACCTTACGTGATTTACAGAAGAATTATCTGAAACAGTTAAGCCTCGGGAAACTATTCTATCAGAACCATTTTCTTTTTAAAGACTGTAAGAAATCTTATTTATAGTGTTTAATTTTACTTTACATTTTATTAACGTGACTAGAGCAGTATTTTTCCATTTCTGTGATAACCTGCTGGTTTCTCAGGCTGTATCATTTTATGATGCATCCTTTAATTTTTTTTCTATTATTTCACACTGGGTCTTTTAATAGATTTTGAGAAAAATTCCTTTTCTTTCTGAGAGAAAGCTTTCTTTCTTGCAGAGGTTTTCTTTGGGATGTTTCCAGCCGAGGAGTCATCTCCCCAGCTGTATCAAAGGTTGTTAGCTCTCGGTTTGCTTTCTCTATAAGGTCTACGGAGATGAGCTTTTAATATTTATTTCCAGGGGCTGTTTTCTCTCTTTATATCCTGCTGTTGAAATGAACAGCTCAATAAACTCCTTAATGAAGGTGGTTGAAGCATTTCCGTTTTCTTCTGTTTCTATTGCTTCTGAGACGACACTACACTAAACAGTTTCAGTGCTTTGCAAACTTCCTGTGAACTTGAGACACCTAGTAAATATCCCTGAAGTCATCAATAGGCATAGAAAGTTACTGCTCATAGAATTATATTGTGTTTTAGGAAAGAATTGGGCTCTCAAGATTATATTAGCCCTAAAATAAATTGTCCTAAATTCCATTTCCATAAGGCTTTGTGATAAAAAGCTATGTCTGTAATTAGGGGGCATTATCTGTCATGTTCTACTGCAACATATAACCTAATTCCCGTGACAGTAAATCAGGACTTGAGTAAAATGAGGCTCTTCAAGGGAGAGGAGTTTTGTTTTAAGTCCTACCAGGGCTTTGCTTCACCGTAGTTCAGAACCTGTGCATTGATCCTTCTCCCTCCTAGATCATCTAAAGTCTCAGGTAGCTTCAGTTCACACATTTCAAAATATAGTCAAATGATGACCCTAAAAACATATATACACAAATAACTTTATAGGGAGTATTGTATTACAGTACTTAGGAAAATGAGGTGTGTGTGTATGTGCGTGTGTGTGTATGTGCACGCACGCGCGCATGCACACATGTGACAGAAATGGAAGAAAAAGACCTATGAATATGAAAGAGAGCAAATAGGTACATGGGTAAGTTTGAAGGAAGGAAAGTCAAGAGGGAGAATGATGTAATTATAATCTCAAGAAATTCTAAAATACAACTATATCAAAAAAATATAGCAAACTAGAAGCCGAAGTCTTATCCTGTCTCAGGCCCTACCTCTTCTGACACGAGCTAACTAATACTCTCACCAAGTAAACCAAGCCTTGGAAATGAGTTATCTGCAACTGCAAAATGAACTGCTTTTCAAAAAGTAAGAATAGGGTGTTTTGAAATCATAAAATCACTGCTTTAAAAACAGAAAACTCGCCTTCTGTAAGGCAGGCATGGTAGTTTCTGCTAATATCCACCTGTTTATCAGTTACCTATTCATTAGCCTGTCACTGGTCTATCTAACATCTGCCAATTATCTATATCGTTGAGTTGAAAAGAGGAAATACTTAATAAAAAAGTTGTCACTCAATATTATTGGAGTACATATGTCTATATAGATTTTTAGGAAGACAGAGATTGTAACTAAAATAATTAGATGATGATAAGATAGATGATAGATAAATAGGTGGATAGATCATAGATAGATAATAAACAGATGGTAAATAGATGACAGATAGATGATAGATAGATAGATAGATAGATAGATAGATAGATATAGATAAATGTTACAGTATTTTTCTCCTTAATTGTTTATACATCTAAACTTAAAGCACAACATTATATACAATAGAAATGGAATATGATGTGTTTCATATCACATCGACTGAGTATTTGAGTGTATGAACACAACAAGATTGACCTGAAAAGTTTAAATCTCTGTGAAAAGATGCAACAAACTTCTGAGGATGTATCTTGTATTTCCTCCTATGAGTTCCACTGGGAAAGTACAGTGAGGCCTCTGCCCTGTGAGATCCTGGTAGAGGGAGGATTACTCACCTGTATTTTCTGTTCTTGTCAGTACCTCCCACAAGAAGAAACAGTTCTGGCACGTCCTGGACTCCTGGGCTGGACAGAATTGTTACGTGTGAGGACCAGATAGAGACAGCTTCCTTCTGATGCTTTCTCAATCGGCATTCCTGAAAAAGAGGGGAAAATACATCAAACCCAGTGAGCTTCTCTTCTCACTAAGTGTGAGGTTGAGTGAATCAAGATACAGTTTCAGTTTTAGAAAATATAAGATCACCTTTGGTGGCTGTTCTCTTCCTTTGCAAATATTCTGTTCTCAACAACATGCTTAACACCTCTTTTTATCACCAAGCTTTGATCCTAGACCAGGGCCCCCTTGTCCTGAGGCCCATGCCTCCAGCTCTTCTCCTCACTGATAAGAATATGTGTTGCCTGACTAACAGAAGTGATCTCTTGCTTAACTGTTGCTCATGGCACAGAGATTAAAACGCCTTCAGAGAGTGACTTTTGTCTGAGACTGGCAGCAGTAACTGGTACTAAACGGCTTAGATAGTTACCTATAAAACTGAAAAACTCCATTATCCTGCTTATTTACTTAAAAATCTTTGAAGAGGTCCTACCACATGGAAATCAGGTCTAGATATGAGGGGTACAGCAATGAGTTAGCAGGAACACCCTCGACCCTCGTGAGTACACGCTAGTTAACGTAAAGATCTGGATATGAGGAAGGGATTCCCTACGCCTTGAGAATTTCAAAACTGTGATCAAAGCAAACAAGAAAACTAACAATGGAACATTTTCTCTCCTTGATATTTTCTGTAAGAAGTTATGTATTTTTATTTGAATACTAGAAATCAACTGGTAACAATTAATCTACATGCTCCACTTTTCACATTCTGATTTTCATTTTATGTCTTTCTTCAGATTTCAAAATGGAAAGATTTCACATGGGAAAAATCTTTGTAAGTAGCTTATAAATCAGAAAATTAAAAGTGCTTTTATAGTAGGATAAAGCTTAATGGCTGAGAATTCGGTTTGATTATATTTTACAGTCATGAGAGCTAACGTTACTGAGATGTGCAAAGGATAAAATAAGAATGCCATGATCCAAAGCTTTCCAAAGACCTTTTCCTTTGCCTCGTGGACAGACTTACAGTCACGTACAGCATCTTTACGATGACCCTATGTGGTCATCACCTTTGTTAGTTTAAGGGATCTCATTCTTGCCAATGTTCTTGGTTCATAGTAGCACAGTTTGCAAGTGCTCACTCAACTCAAACGAGAGACCCAGAGAATGTTATCCATGCCTACCTGAATGAAGAATCAGCAGTTTTTGAAAGAGATGTTTAGTACTTTAATGTCTACATCATTAGTTGGGATTGCTATCAAGTTTAGATTCTGGAAGATTCTGAAACAAAGTGAAGGCTAAGGGAACAAAACACAAAATAACTTCAGCATAGAGGGTGGGCTCTTATTCCTATTTCAAACAAATAAACAAAAAATTCAAAAGTTCGAGACTATCCTGCCACTTCCTGGTAATGATTAAAATTTTATCAAGGTAAAATACTTTTTGAATAGACTCATGTTTGGAGTATGCACTCTACAAAGTTCTCCAAGCTACTTTCTCAGCCAGAGCCACAGTGGGCATCAGGAGACGATTATCTGGTACTCTAAAGTTGTACCAGACACTCAATTGCTATTACAAAAATAGGCATGATCATGTTTCTAGAAACAATCTCTATGAAACTTGAATTCAATTAATCTATAATCTTGGAAAAAATAAATTAAGTGGAATTGAAATCAATACTACCTCAAGGGATCTACAGGATTTAGTGCAATCTCTATCATAGTTCCAGTGACATTTTATCATATTGTATTTGGTGGTTAATAATTATTTTAACTTAGTTATATTGAAGATATTTAAGGTAATATTAGAGCACCCCTTCCCCAAGCATGAATGAGCATGGGTAAATGTGGGTATGAATGGATGTTTGTGTACCCATGTGTATATGCATGTGTGAACATGTCATGAATGGATGTTCATGTGACCATGGGTATATGGATGTGTGAACAAGTCATGGATGGGTGTTTTGTGTGACCATGTGTGTAAGGATGTGTGCACATGGCACAAGCATGTTTGTAAGGACTATGACATAATAAATTATTTAATTCACTTATAGATTGAAAATTTGTGTAGACTATTAAACGGTGGTCGCATTATGGAGGCTGAGTGATGCTTGAATACTTAAGGCTCTGTGGCTATAAGATTGACAGCTGTATCCTGCCCTTACCTCTTCTAGTTATTCCTCGTCCCTATTCCTCCTCCATCCTGACTACCAGGAGTTGAGCTGTAACAGCTAAATGCTCCACTACCATGTTGTTCTTCTACCTTAACATGATTCTGCCTAGAACCAGTGGACCCAAGGAAAACGGAACGAATCCATGATGCAAAAGGAATCCTTCAGTCCATGAGTTCTTTATGTCAGGCATGCTGTCTAAGCCATGACAAAGGTGACTAACACAGTGATAAGACTAATCCTAAAACTCATATGTAATAACAGATGAAACAAATGAGCAAGAGAGGAGGTGGAGACATTAAATTTCCTGATTTTACATTACACTATAATATTACAATAATAAAAGTTTAGATTTCTGGGTTAAAAGACAAAACTAGACAGTTATGACAGAGATAATAAGTAATATTACATTAGAAATGAGTCACATTACATATATCAACTAATATTTGTCAAGGGTGCCTATAAGTATACAACAGAAACAGGAAACTTCTTTCAGAAATTGTAATGAGAAAACTAGATACTAATATATAAAAAGAAAGAATGGAAATTAACAATAATCTTATACACAAAAAAAATACAAAACAAAAAATGTTCTTTGTGTAAGATCTGAGACTGGAAGCAAGAGTAGGAAACACGGGCCCGTTTGACATCAAGGGTCTTTGTAACCACGTGCTTTTAAGAAGGATCTAAGTGCAGGCTGCAGAAAGTGAACTTAGTTGTTGAAAATGTAACAAAAGAGGGTCTCCATTGCAAAACAAACCATCAAAGCTGTAGAAATGCAGTTGACAGAACTGCAAAAAATATTTCCAAATCATGCATTTTTAGATCAGTGTCCAAGACTTTCAAGGAACTTACAGAATTCAATAGCAATGCATGAGTGATTAACAATATATTAAAGTCAATTTTAAACACAAAGTTATGGATGGGCATTTTTCTATAAGAGATATATAAGCAGTCAACAGGTCAAGGTAAAAACATATGCAACAACATTAATCATTTTGGAAATGCCAGTCAATCTCACAATGAGCTATCACTCCACATCTGTTAGAGTGGAAATTAGCAAAATGTGAATAACTAACAAGTATTGGCAGGGATGTGGAGAATTAGCCACCCACACGTTGTTGATGATAACGTAAATTGGTGCAATGATGAAAACCAGTATGAAGATTCTTCAAATTTTTAATGTTAGAATAGCTAAATAATTCAGTATTTCTAGATCTTGGTATATAGTCAATGGATAGGAAATCCATATGTTAAAGGGTTACTTCTGCTTCATGATCATTGACTTACTTACAATGCCAAGAAAGGAAAATAATATAACTACCCATCCACAGATGTGATAAAAAAAATGTGGAGAAGGGCTGGAGAGATGGCTCAGCTGTTAAAGGCTAGGCTCACAACCAAAAATATAAAAAATGTGGAGAATACGTACATGTCCATACACACACACACACACACACACACACTAGTGGTTACCAGGGAATAGAGAGTGGGGCAGGGGCTTAGGAGACGTTGGTCCTAGGCAGTCCTGCAGTGATGAGATGCTGAGTTCTGGAGATTGCATACAACATGGAGGCTGCTTCTGAGAAGAAAGTACTATGTACTTGAAATCTGTTCACAGAGACCATCTCAAGTGTCATTAACACACACACACACACACACACACGTAACTTCAAGATAATGGATGTATCATACTCTCTATGTGGAAACTGTTTAACAGTCTATACATACATAAAAATATCCATGTGTTTCCTGCAAACATAAGCAATTTACATTGACGTTTAAATATCAGTGAAGCTGGGGTAGAGAAAATTGTAATACACTTAAAAACGAGAACCAGCATTTATACCTTCCCATGGATATTTGATATCACTGTGATGTTTTATTGTATTTTACACAAATAAGAGGATCCCATTAACTGGAATTTTTAGAAAATAAAAATAAAAACTGTTTTCTCCACAGACAGCTTGGAAATCTCTGGAATTTCAACCCAGAAGCAGTGACTTGGAAAGCTTACTCACTTATTGCAGGAGACATGATACAAGGCAGGTCTGCACGCAGTTGTGGTTGGGATAGAGCTCCCGGTGATGATGTGAACGAGGGACGGCTGCTGACCTAATTCAAGCTCAACTGACCCTGTGCTGGGGTGGAAAATTGTCCCTAATCTAAATATTCCATTCATGAAGTAAAAATGATAATCCTTTATATGCAATCAGCACAGACTCCAGACTCCGTTACTTTTGTTTTTTAGCACAAAGCCTGTTGCTAATGAAGGAAAGGGTAACATTTGAAATGGAACTGCATATGCAAAACCTAGGAAAGACCTTTATGGAACCACAAATCTTCATATCCCTTCTGAGTATTGACTGTAAGTGAAATAGCCTCAGGTTTTCTATGGACATCAAATTATCAAATGAACAGCATACCTCTTAATATCAAGAATGAAATCAAATCATCCTAACTTAATTATTATTCTATGGAGCAAGGGCACATTTGTAAACAGAGGTTGTGTCTCAAGTAAATGGTAAATCATTTTTTACCATATTATATGTGTTATACACAATGATATAACGTTGTGGCACAGAAATATATATTGTATATGGTATTTTGTACACATGTATACCATGCATATACATATGTATGAACTCTAATGGTTTACATATCATTCTCAGTTGAATCAATATCTCCATACCCATCTTCACAGTAGCTATCTCATGCTGCAATAGGCAATTTTCCATGTCCATTTTCAGTTTCATATTTCTCACTAGACCTGTCTGCAAGTATGTTTTATAGTGTCATTATCCAGTTCCCTTAGTGAGACGAATGTCTTTCCTTGGGCAATAGAAGCAAGGTTAGCCATTTGTATCATCTCAGAGTCAAAACTCCAATTTCTATGCATGTGTAGAAATGGTGTCACGAAACCCTTCCCTAAAACCTCCTCAGAGTCCTTCTCCCTTATGGCAATCCTCCGTCTCCTGTCTCTGTCTCAGAACAAACATTTGTATTTAGTATTAAACTCCCAATGCCCCTTCATGTACCTTGTTTTATTTACTCATCATGATACAGTAGAATGAAGTGAGTGGTCCCCTCTCCATCTAATAAAAGGGCTACAGGAGCTGAGTGAGACTGGCTGCCTGGCTGGTACAGAGCCCACATATTAGGTGCAGACATCCCTGGACTAGAGTTGTCAAGGTGATAACTGCCGGCTATTTCTTTTATGGCAGATCACTTTCTGCAGAAAGACATTACGCTCCAGCAGGCCACTAAGCTGTATGCAACACTCTCCATTGTAGATTATATTTGATTACCGGATTTTCTTTTTTAATGAAACATTTATAATCATTTCCTTTACAACATCTATGTGTTTTGGTTCCAGGAAAAATAAAGATTCATTAAATTATCAGATGCCAGTAATTTCTTTTATTTAAGCCAGTAATGACATACACTTTCACATATCCAGAAGTATATTTTAAATTTTCAACAACTCTACATTACTCAAAATAAGAAGGTAAGCATATATAGGCAGGAAATAGAAATAGGCTTTGCCCACGAAACTTTTCTAACCAAATAGAAATAAGAAGAAATTGGGAAGGAGGTGGTTTATGATATAAAACCGAACCATTTTTCAGTGGATCCAAAAACTTAATTTGACATATGTTTCCCAAGAGGCAAAAACGAGCAAGTGGCAGAGTCAGGCCTGGACATTTCCTGACTGCACACGCCATTTTCCTCGTTCTCATATGCCAGAGAGTCTGCCAAGGAGGCTGCATTCATTCCCAAGCTTCTACCTCATGCCAGCTTGTCAGTGTGTAATCCCTGGCTGTCTACCTAGGATCTCTGGTTTGTTGAGCTACAGAAAGTGCAAAGCCCAAGATTGTCTTTACTGGAGCTGGTATGTAAGCCTGTCTGAATATGCTGCTTTCTAGCCAAACAAACCAAACCCAAAACGAGGGAAACCAGCCAGCACAAACTTTAAACCCAGCATTTAAAAACACTGGAATTACAGCCGTGTAGCGCTCCAATGTAAATGTTGTCACATCAGGCATGGCCATCAGTTTAGGCGAGGCCGAGCTGTCAGAGGAGTTGATGGAAAACTGTTTGGTGTCACTGAGCCATTGTGTTGACGATGGCAAAGCATGTTGCTGGCCAGGCTGATATTCTCTCTCCCCTTCCCCCTTTAACAAACCCCTGCACTTTAACAAAACCCACCGTTGCCCACTGAGCAGATAATTTCCCACCTATCCTGGTCCGTGCTGACTACCACTGCTTGTATTCAAACATCATCATTTCTAGACCAAATTGGTGCAGCAAACTTCGAACTGTTTCCCCTGCCCCCTGCCTTGCTTACCTAGGCATTATTCCCCTCACCGTTGAAGGTGTTCCTAATAAAACTGAAACCTAATCATATTTTTCTCCAGCTCGAAATTTTCTAATGTTTACCATGATTTGCACTCTGAAGGCTCAGCTCCTAATTTTGAACACAAAATCTTCCAATGTCAAAGTTGTGGCCCTTTGTCCTAGGCTAGTCCCTTGGCCATTGTCTCTCAGTATAAGTCATTGTATAAAACCCTGTGTTACATGAACACTTCTACAAGAAATCATATCAGGTATTTCCTGCTATCTGAATGCTTCAGTGGCTTTCATCTTCTGATGAATAGTCAATCTCTGCAGGGAAGTTTTTGGAAGGACCTGAGGTCTCAGCAGAGACTTGCTGAGTACACACAAGGAGTTTTATGACATCTAGGACACTGAGCATAGAACACCCTGTAGATTCCAGCAAAGCAACTGGGTGACAAAATGCTAGTAGCCCCACACTAAACCACTGCAAATGTTTTGCTTGTTATTTGTTGTTAGAATACTTTACTCATCAGTTCTGAAAACCTCTTGCACTGCCCTTCATCAAGGGAAGAAACCAATCTTTCCTGTCATATTCTTAGAAGCACTGGATTCATCCCCACCTTGTGGCTCTCACATCATTTTCTGGCTTGTTATTTCCCAAACCTCTACGCATCCTTGCCAAGCAAAGCACCGTTTTCCTTTTTCATCTTTCTTTCCCCAGATTCTCCCGGGAAAGCCTCAACAGTACAGGTAGCCCATGAACATTTGGTTGCTGCCTCGCAAGAGACTGTTGGTAACTTCTGTAATCACTTTTACACAACAATCATAACCTGCTTTTAGATCCCCTCCAGAACTACTGCATTCTCCAGAAGAGAGGGAGTCAGGGAAATGTCAAGACGAGCAAAGGCTCTGCAAACCACCTGTATGCAGTACATTGAGATAGATCCTTGGCAGGAGTTCTCCTTAATAATTGAACTTGGAATTGAGTCATACTGTGCTTTTAGGATTAAGGCAGACAGAGATGGAGACTCTCTGGTCAATGTTATTTAATTAATTAGCTTAAATGATGCTTGGAATAACTTTGCTGAGTAGATGGTCTTATTCTAATTTTATCATTATTAAAATATATTTCATGTAGTCAATACTCCTCCTTAGCTAGGATTTACAGCGTCAAGAGTCTAAAACTCTCAGCATGAGAACAAGCTATGAATTGATTTCATTATCTGTGACAGGCAGGTTTTCACTCTCAGCAACGGGATTCTGCCTTACTTTTGTAGAGTGTTGTAAGTTCTTGACTCCCAGCACAATTCTGCTACTCAATGAAGAGTAGTAGAATGGAGGAAAAGTTCCAGGAGAACCCACTTTCCCCAGCTAGGAACCACGGTTAGAACATCTCAACCATGCTAACCCAACCCACACTTCCTTCGTACATACCTTTCTCTGCATGTAGATTCCAGAAAGAAGGAAAACTTATCAACACTGATCTATGACCCACTTTGCTGTGTCCTCAGATTCTTATGTGTTTTTAGTTTATTAGATTTTGCATATATTACTTGCTTAATAATTTCTGAGGCAGATGCTTGTCTTTATAAATGAGAAAGTTGTAACAACAAAAACTGAACATTTTTCACTATTGCTGAATAATGACTGTGAACATTTGTGGTAGAATTCAAGTTCTCTGAAGAGGCCTCCCTGGCTCTGAGTCATAGGGTCAGCCCATAAGGGGAAACCCAGTGGCAAGACTAAGGTCAGGCAAACGCATCTCTCTTACTTCATCAAGAGTGTTACCATGACCTATATTTTTTCCTTAACAAATATCACTCAAATACCTGCTATACTGTATGTACTTCTGGCATTTCCTTCTTGCTAGGATACAACTATAAACAATAGTATTATTCTTTAGTTTTTTAAAATAGGAGATTAGCTAAAGATGGAGAGATAGATGATAGATAGATAGATAGATAGATAGATAGATAGATAGATAGATAGATAGATAGAGAGATACCACTAGAAAAGTTATGTTATTGAGTTAATCAGAACTGTAAGTGGGAAAATTCTCAACTACATAAGATTAACAAGCACGCTCCATGTGAAAATGCAGGCAGAGTTGTGTGGTCATGAAATGGTAGGGACTAGGACACCGCTTGTACAAATTCTTGGTCTAGACCTGACAGAATAAAGGTAGTTTTGTTTTAGAAAATATTCACAATTAATGAAAAAGAAAAGAGCAGGAAAATCCCCTCAGAAGGTATTCAGTCATAAGCAGAATATCCATACGTATACACTGTGCTCGGTCTGTTTGTCTTTCAGAATGATGGCCGATGCACCTGTGCACCTGCTATGCCTAGAGAGGGACCAACGAGTTGCTCACCACTGTGTATTTTACCCCAGAAATTTTTTAAAATGTAGTTATCAGTAAGATGTTCCACATGTGTTTTCAAAAGCTCTCGCAGCTAAGCTAATAAACCAGTCAGACTATTCTAAACAAATTCTTAATCTTTTGAGAATTTCCTGTGCTTAGGCATGTATAAACATTTATGAAAGCATAAAACAATCTTTAGAGTGGAGAAATGCATCCTCTGCATCTGTTTATGAAATAAACTTTTCCCAATTTCTCATTTCTTTCAGTTTCAGGAAAAAAAATCCAGTTGAGTCAGTCTGTTAAAAAAAAATGGCCCATAATTTCATATATACGGTGAACAGTATAATTGCTATAGACCCAGAGTTCTAGTGTTTATTCACAATAAACTGAGAGTTTTTCAGGGAAAATTATTTCCCAGTCTCTTCTAGTTAATTCTCTGAGTTATAGTCCATAATTTTCTCTGAAAAATTCTATAGTTCAACAACAAATGCACAAATCCATATATGCACATACACTTTGAAGACTGCCGTTAAGGAAATACTTGATTATCATTTTCATCATAAAGATAAATGAATCCAAGGCAGGCTTTTGTAAATCTTTAAATTAAGCATTCAAAAAGCTTCTATTTTCTCTTTGCTTTATACTTCATAAAATATAACAACGTATGTGGTTTTATGGTCACAACAATAGCAATTTGAATAGACATTTATTAATCTTGGCTTTGCCCATGACCCAATATCCTAATAAAGAGAGAGGAATGAGCAACCTATAGATAAATGTGTCTTTTATATTAAGATGTGTTTAATCTCTTTCCAGTGCCCAGTTTACACCACCATCTGGAATGAAATCCTAATTTCACCAGCATGAGCATTCACAGTCTTCTTAAAGCATTGTTTTTATCTCAAAAGTTCATATGAATTTCCAAGATTCTGTCAAGCTCTAATAATATTTATTTTGATAAGAATGATTTTTCTTTATCACTGATATTTTTGGGAAATTGCAAATATTGGTTATATGGCTCTGAGGATGCCTAATGTTCCCTTAAATAGTGCCAGCTCAGCAGAAGAACCAGTTTTGTAAAACAGAAATACCAAACCCAAGACATATGGCTCAAACCTAGCATTGGTGAAGACATGATTGCAGTCTCCAGGGGTGCAAGAAGGGCAATTTCCTGTTTGTGGCCCAAGTAGCCATGTTTCCATGAATGACCTTAAAGAGTCATTAATGTTTACTGGGGAGATGGGGTCAGATTAGATGTCAATAAATCTATTCCTATTCACCTATTTCAAATTCTCCTTTCTAGTAAAACTAAAATTGTATCAGTTATCCTGTCCAAAGCAGTTTATTTAAGTAAATAAAACATGAGCAAAATGAAGTTGTGCCAAATATAGGTAAACCAAATAAGAAAGTGTTGGGGCTAAAGAACTGGTTTAGGGTTCATGATGTCCACACATAAAGGCTAAAAATCACCATTAACTTCCTCTCCAGAGGATCCTCTGGCGGCCAGAGGCACCTGCATGCAAACTTGTGTGATCCAGACAGACACATACCCACACACCTAACTAAGAGATAAAAATTATCCAGCCTCTGGCCACAATAATGCAAGAAGTTTCTTCTCATGTTTTCTGTTAAAAGATATTTCTTGGTTTCTTAAGCCGAGTTCTCTAACACACCTGTATCTTCGCTCTGCCTTACAACTCTTCCTCCCACAAAATGAAATTAAAGTGAAAAAAAGAGAATGAAGAAAACAATTTTGTCATGGATGCTATAGTGTGCACAGTGACATGCAGCAAAACCTTTCATCCATGTGCATTCACTTGCAAGAGTTCATTGCAGGGAGTCATTGGTCTGGCTCAAGGCCTCTGACTTCTGTTACACTACTGATGTTGGGCCCTCATGGGAGCTCCTCTTGGTTATCCTGGGTTTTGTTGGCCTGTGCTGTGGAAATTCTTCAGCTTTGGGTCTACAGACCACTCAGTTCCTTCACGTCCTCCAGTGGATCACAGACAAGGTGGTTGTTGGGGTGGGCTAACACATAGCCCTGTTTCTGGGCCTGGGTAGTTGCAGGGTAGGTCAGTATGCCAGCTCGCTCTTGTCCTTGAGCTCACCAGCTGAGCTCTCCTGCATAGTTGTAGTGAGTTCATCCCTTGCAGCCATGAGAGAGGGATGGGGCCAGTTCTCCTGTTGCCATATTCTCATGTTTGGATCTCCCACACCTACTCCTTCAGGGTCTGTTCTACTGTGTGGCCCAGGTGGGGTGTAGGGGCCACTCTCCTGAGTGCTGAAGCTGATAAGGGGCAGGGGAAGCTCTCCTGCTCTCATGACCATAGGGACTATATAACAGTGCCTCTGGCACTGATGTCAGGGGAGAGGGGCATCTCTTCCCTGCCCCTGCCCACCACATGGCAGATGAGTATTGGAGACAGTGTTCCCATGCTGACAACTATGTACTGACTCACCCACACCTCCACTAACATAGGATTGGCTCGATTGTGCTGCCCAGGGGAGGTGCAGGGCCTGCTCTCCCAAGAGTTTTAGCTGGTGGAGGACAGGGCCAGCTCTCCTGCCCTTATGACCTCAGGGTCTGCTCTCCCCAGATCATGCCACTATATGAAGATGAGCATTGAAGACAGCTTTCCCACGCTCACAGCTTCAACGCTGGCTCACCCACACCTCCACTGCCCAGGTGAGCTGCAGAACCTGCTCTCCTGGGCATTACAGCTGGTGGTAGACAGGCACACAGGAAAGCTGTCCCTATTACTCACCTGTCATGTGACTGCATGGTGAGGGAGAAACGCCCTCCCTACTGACACATCAATGGCTGAGGCAGGTGGAAGAGCCTGCTCTGAGGTCATGAGAGTGGAGAGCCATCACCTTTTTTGGGAGACCACTGCAAAGAAGAATAGCTTTCCCTGGGGCCACTGAGCAATGTCCTAAGAGATGTTTCCCTGGACTAATGTCATATTAGTGCAGATGCTGGCTCCACCCACATCACTCTCTCCGTGCTCACCGTTACTCTACTGAAGGACACATTCAAATGCCCATTTGTTCTACTGACAGGAACCTGCTCTGAGTGATGCATTATGGGTAAATAAGTACAAGGTATCTACCATTTGGACTGCTGCAACAACAAGATTTATATACTCTTCATTACAGAATTGTATGGCATAAATATAAAAGTGTATTATTCTGCCAGATAGATAAAAATTATATAAAACTGCCAATGTCACTTTATGCATATTTATAATCATTTTCCTGCTATCATTTCAGTCTTTAAAATTTTTGAAGAACTGTTCAAATGCATATAATTGTTCAAATACCTATAATTCTAAATTAAGCTATTTATATCTCCCAGATTACATTCATAAATTTTTTTCAAAAAGAAAAAAGTCATTATCCAATTTTATTATAAATAAACCTATTTGTCACCCCAAAATGAGTAGATATTTCCTTCTATTTATCAGATAATCCTTGTTTAGGTGAACTATTCATGTTTTTTTTGCTTATAATTTCTTACAGTGTGCCATATATACACATATTTATTTTCAGTTTGTGTATGTATGTGTGTCCATCTGAGACAGTTCTATTTCAAACACTGTCTCACTGTGCTGCTAATAGTCTGAAAAATTACTCCAAAGCAAATGCACTAAGTGATGACAAGAATAGTCAGCCTTTGGATCAGATGTAAGTTACAAAGAACTTTGAGAGCTTGGAATATATCATTCCACCAACTTCCAGAAAGAATTGTGAAAGTGTATGTTTTCCATAAACATCTCCCTCATAATATTGGAAATGCAGTTAACATATTTGCAGTATGTCCCCATACCTTATTCTGTTTAGTTGCCAGGGATTGAAACAAAGCAGAGCTCAACAGAAAGAATACTGGAACACAATCAAAGTTACATGAGGGGAGCTGAACACAGCATTGTTCCTCCAGATTGCTGCAGAAAGATGATACAGGGAATGGAGCAATATGCAAGTTACACAGAGCTGTATAATGCATTCCTCATTCGAAACCAAAAGCGATCAAACGTGGCCATTCCCCTTCCCATTCTATAATGACTTATGCCTAGATCTCAATAAAACCTAGGATTCTGAGGTAAGTGGGAGAAGATGTCACATAAGACTCTGAAAGCCCCAGATGGTCCATCAACACTTAATAAGCAGCAGACCCTGAAACAGCCGTGAAGCTGTGACTCCAAAGACTACAGTGTCTTCTAGACTCCAAAAATGGAAAACCAAAACCTTGTAGGGTTCGGTACTAGAGATCTGTGACATGGTTCAGAAATTTATATGGTGGTATACTCTCTAGACTTCCAGACATGCTAGCAGTCTGCCTTATAGACTCAAAGACTCATGACAAGAAGCACAAACAAATGAGTATGGCACTGCATATAAAATCCTCAACACAGAACCTTAGTCTCTGTCGGTGTCTTTAATCTTCTTTAATGCACTTGGGATTAAAAGTCATTAGCCTCTCCCATCTGCTCACATAATTATATACAACAGGAGTGGGTCTCGGTCTTGTGTTTGCATACTTTCCTCCACACTCACTGGCCTCCAGGATCCTCTAAATAACGTTTAATAAATATAATAATTTAATAATAACCAGGACAACCCGACTCTGTGTGGAGGATACAAGTCATCTAAGCGTTTCATGCCTTGAGTTCTCTACACGTGATGGTGCTATCAGCGCTACATGTTGTAAAGATAAAATAGGTCAGCCCATGCGAGAATAATGCTACAATGAGAAGTGGACTTAATTGCAGAAAATAATGTTAGTGGCTACTATGAAGAAGAGGACCGTGACAGTCACAGCAATGGTCATTTTCCTCATGATGAATTTTTAATATATTGTTCTGGTAAAATAGATAAACAAGTGTTTGGAGCACAGTTGGACTTCATGGGTATATGGTGAAAAAATGGATGTCTGGCAACAATTAATCAAGCTAATGATACAGATAGGAGTAAAGCTGCCTTTCAGATGAATACACACATCACCTCACCCAGGCAGAAATGGTCTCAGTAGGTGGATAGAGGTCTCCCTTGATATCCTGTAGCTTCATCCTAATCCTGACTGATCTCATTTTCATCTGAGCAGCACTGTACTCTCACTAAAGAGCACTGATCTTCAAATGTCAAGTTCAGAGTACCTAACTCAGGTCTGAAGCAACTGAGCATTTTTACCTGAGGGAAACTGACTCTAATGACATCTTAGAGATGTTAGTGAGAGAAGATGGGGCTTTGACTGCAAAATTTCCAATACTCAGGCAACAGACATCTCTAAACCAACAGACACACCTCTGGACAAACAGGAATAATACAAAAATTCCATTCTATCCCAAGACTATTATGTACCCCTCTCAGGTTATGACAAGGCCCATGCTGTTGAAGGTCTTTATTATCCACTGTGGGTTTTCTAGATTTTTCCTTTTAAAAGCACACCATTGTGTACATTTTATTTACTCTCTCTTTTTATTGTTCATTGTAAGAGTTCTACAGAAGTGGCAAACACAGCAGTGGCTCCTCAAGAATATTGCTGTTGTCCTGAAATATTTTATTAAAATTTTGAAGCAATTGGCTAGGGCCAGTGAGAGAGCTGGCCCTGTGGCCATGGGTGTGACAGCTGTTCCTGATCCCTACCAACTGCAACACTTTGGAGAGCAGGCCCTGCACCTCTCCAGGGAAACACAATAGAACCAACCCTGTTAGTACAGGTGTGGCTGAGGCAGCTCCAAAGTTGTGGGCATGGGAGAACTGTTCCCATCACCCATTTGTCTTGTATCAGCTTTGGCTAGGAGAGTTGCCCTCTCCCGACCCCTGCCAGCCCATCAACACCCAGGGAAGATGGGAGAGCTGGCCTTGTGGTCATAAGAACTGGAGAGCTGCCCCTGACCTCCATCAGTTACAACACTCAAGGAGTGATGAAGAGTTGCCCTCCCCCATTGCAGCCCCACCTATCAATGCCTAAGGCAGGTATGTGAAATTGCCCTGAGGTTGCAAGACCAGGAGAGCCACCCTTTTCCCCACCAGCTGCAAATCTTGAGAAACTAACCCCTGTATTTCACTCCGATAACACAATAGAGCCAAACTTGTTGGTAGGGGTATAGGTGATGCAGTCCCAAAGTTGTAAGCGTGGGATAGCTGTCCCCTCTATGAGTTTGTCATGTGGTGATGTGGGAGCACTAGAGATGTCCCCTTTTACTCCCACCCCTTACCACCCAACCCTTATTGCCTGCAACAGAGGAGAGGGTTGACCCTCTTCCTTACCAGCTGCAACACTCAGGAAACTGGGCACTGTCCCTCCCTAGGTAGCATAGCTGAGGTCAGAGGTGAGGGTGACCCAGTCCGGGTGTTAACAGGCAAGGGAAAGCTTCCCCCATTATTCATTTGACATGTGACATCACAGGTAGAAAAGAGATGCCCTCCCATGCTTCCCACTCATCAACACAAAACAGGGAGAGGTGCTGAGGTTCTAACAGGCAGAAGGCTGTCCCTACCCTTTACAGGTTCAGTACTCAGGAAAGTGGCCCCTGTATCTCACTTGGGCAACAAAATAGAGCTGGTTCTAATGGTGCAGGTGTGGGAGAGTTGATACTGATGGCCTGAAAGCAGGAGAACTGGCTCCACCCCTTGCTCTTTGCTGTAAGAAGTCAATTAGCTACAGCAGTGCTGGATGGAGAACTCACCCTGGTGCTGAGGACAGCAGAGAGCTGGCTGGTGGACCAACCCAGGCCCACATCCAGGGTTATGACTTGGTCTGCCTCAGCATCCACCCCATCTATGATCTGCTGGAGCAACGTGAAGGGACCTGACCCACAGACCCAAAGCTACAGAATCTCCACAACACAGGGCAACACAGGATAGCCAGGAAGAGTCCTAGTGAGGGCCCAGCATTGATAGTGAAGTAGAAACCAAAGACTTTGAACCAGATCAACAAGTCATGCATTGAACACTTGCAAGTATACAGAGAAAGTTGTTTATTGCATGACTCACTGTGTCACACTGCAGCTTCCGTGATGAGATTTTTAATTTTTCCTTATTTTAACTTTTTTCCCTTTTTTTCCTTTTAAATTTTGTTTTATTATGGGAATGGTGGGGGTAGAGAGAGGAAATGAAGGGACAGGGAAATGAATGGGATCAAAATCCATGATGTAAAAGCCACATAGGATAAATAAAAAGGAAATAAAAAAAATTGAAGCAATGAAATGTAATTCTGAAAAACATCTCATGATTGTCAAAAACAAGAGGTGCCAGTAGATATCTGCTATCTCTCAATTTTGTTTTTATTCTTAGCTATTTTTTATTTCTTTATTTTTCATTTTATTTTTTCGGTTATTTGAACAAGCAGAATAGTTGTGATTCTCAACTGGCAACGATAGTAATGGGTACACAGGGGGTGGCTAGTCTTCCTTGGATGCCTTGCTTGCTGAATCTCAAAGGCATTTTACACAATTCACTTTCATGCCATGCTCTGGGACCCACAGATTCCTGGGCGCAGGTGAGGTTTAGATGCAGATGGTCTTGCCTACACACCTGTATTCTTGTCAGCTGTTACAGCAAAGTTACCCACAGCAAGAACTGACACGCGGCAATCATCTCTGATTAATGAAAGTATGACAAGACAAAACACCCCAAATTCATGACACCACACAGTACCTGCTACCAGCTTTTTAAAGATGGCTTTAAAATATGGTCATAGAGGTACAGTATTTTTTCCAAAACCTGCTTTTAAAGAAGTCTTCACAATGGTGTTCAATGTTCTTCATAAAAGACTACAGTGCAAACGTCTTCAGAAAGACAAATGTTACTTCTCCTGATTCTTTTACTTTCTAATGTTATAGAAAGGAAGGCTTGCTGTGGCTTTGGCTTCTAGGAAGCTACGAGAAAAGCTTCAAATTAACTGTAGCATGCTTACAAAGATAGCTGTCATTACAACCATTCTCCCTCCAGTCCCCACTATTTGCTGGACTTGTGTGTTACTTTTTTTCATGTAATTCCACTTAGTTAAAACATTAATTTAATAAAAATATGGAAGGACGTTTCTTATGTGTGTTCATTTTCACATACTGGAAGTAGTTGTGATCTTTTACATAACCAAATTGGACACCAGTGGATGGCATTATGTTTTTCTTTGGTTCGAGGAAAGCTGGAGTTTTGTTGCAGTGCTGCTCATCGAGGATGTTGTTATGTTAGCTTTGGTTGACAGAATTATAAGCTCTGACCTGTTGTGACTCCACCCCACTCCTCCTTCAGTTCAGACAAACTTAAACTGAAGAGCTTCCACACAGTGCAAGGCAAACACAGCCATTAGCAATAGACCAAGATTCACATATAAATCAATCGTGCTGGGTTATAGTTATCACCCTATTCACACCGAACTAATAAAAGAGATGGTCTCTGACATATCACTCTGGGCAACACTGATCCAAAGTTTTTTGAATCAAAGAAGGCCTTTTGACTGTGCAGGATACATGCAAATTGGTTGAGAAAGATACATAGAGAATTATGTGGCAGACATCATCATAATGAGTACTGAAAAGGCCTGAACCCCTTGGCACAGTTGAACAGAGGAGAAATAACAGTGTAAAAAATATATAATATTTATCATATATTTCTAAATGTTCAGATAGCATTCAACAGAAGGGACTATAGGTAAATATTCCCATATGAGTCTTTAATTTGCTAAACAATATGGCTAGAATTAAAGCCGTGGCTTTGACAGCTGGATCCAACCCATTCCTCAGCTTTTTGAGAGCCTAGGCTCATAGCAGAGGTACTGGATGGAGTCAAGTTTATTGCCACAACTCTATGGCATTTCAAGGTCCCTGCCACTAACAAGAAGCATGCTATCAGCTATTCATCAACACCAGTTAAATTTTTTGTGGCAGAGCCTCTTAAAAGGGCTGCAAAGTTTCTGCAGCTAAAGCTGAATCAGGAAGCCTCTCTGAAATGAGATGTGCTTGTCTCTAGCATCAGAGCAAACCCAAGAAATTGCTGCTACCAAGTAGCCATGATTAACACTGTCATTTTATGTCTAGAATTATTTACCAAGCTCTCTCAGATTTTCTCTGGATGCAGTTGTCCACACGTTGGGCACCATTTGTTGACAGAGGTTTCTATCCTGCCCAGTCCCACAGCCATTCAGTCCCAAAATAAACACACAGAGGCCTACATTAATTATAAATTGGCTTATTAGCCCAGGCTTCTTATTAACTCTTATAACTTATATTAGCCTATAATTCTTGTCTGTCTTAATCACATGGCTTGGTACCTTTTCTGGCGAGGCAGTCATATCTTTCTTGCTCTGTATCTGGCTTCCTCTGTGTCTGGGTGATCACTGCAGATTGACCTTTCCTCTTCCCATAATTCTCCTTTTTCTTGTCTCCCCACCTCTAGTTCCTGACTGACTACTGGCCACTCAACTTTTATTTAAAACAATACAAGTGACAGAATAAAAGATCATTGACCCACAACACTGGGTTGTGAAGAAAATATCTTTGTTAGACATCAAGGAATCTCAGGACAATTTTGGGATTTCTTTCAATATACATGAATACTTGATTTAACAGTTGGATGTGAACTTTTTCCTCTTGATTTCTCTGTGAGTAAGTAAACTTAAAGTACTAGGATATAACAGAGGGAGTATCTCACACACTAAGACCTTATTACTGTGGACGAATGGGAGTGTGGGAGAGCTAGGAACTGAGAGTCAAAGACCATGTTCACTTTACAATGGACAGTGGGATAAAAAGGAATATGTGGCTCCCTCAGGACTCTGCAGTAAAGAGGGACATGCTGCTAGCAAGTGCCCTTGCGGTCTTTTTTTTTATCTGATGTATACTCTGTTGAAATGCTATTGATCTTTTGAGATATCAGTCAGATGTGGTTTGGAGACCCCTGTCCTTGGAAATCAGCCAATGTGCTTCTACATAGGTGAAAAATGCCAATTTCCGTTATTATATATTGCTGAGGGTATAAATTAGTAGAAAACCTTCTGAAGGCAGATAAAGAAATGTAAACACTCCAGGACATTGGTTCTCAACCTCTGGGTCATGACCCCTTTTGCAAACTTTATCACCTCAAATATTTACATCATGATATATAACAATAGAAAAATTACAGTTATAAAGTTGCAATGGAAATAATTTCATGGTTGGGGGTCACCATAGTATGAGGTACTGTATTAAAAGGTCACAGCATTAGGGAGGTTGAGAACCACTGTTCTAAGATCTTTCAGACATTCAATGTAAGTATCTACAGAGACGATCACAAATGGGGAAGCAATGCTTTGAGAGATACTGATTTACTATCAAGTAAGGGCCTGGGCCCAATCTTGAGCACCATGAAGCAAAGAAAATGAAGTAACTACACTGGAGGAAACTGAAAGCAATATGGCAACCAGCAGGAAGTCAGTGCAGCTCATGGCACCTATATAGCAAATAGTTTATAAACTCTGGTGGCTTTAAGAAAATGAGGGACAGGGCAAGCACTCATGCTGGATTTTTGTGAGGAAATGTCTACATAAAAATAGTTACTAAGTGTGATCTACATTAGTAGATGGAGCATTAACACCACAGTAATATTTTCAAAGGATGCCCTAAGTAGAAAATTGTCTTAGCATGCCAAGTGTCACTCATGGAAAGCCACCCTTCACACAGATATTATCCTACCCATTTATATAAAAATTCAACTGTCTTTCATAGGGTGATCTCCCATATCACTCTGGACAACAATACTGAGACAGCTATGTTGAGAAGGACTTTTGGGTAAATAAGTGGCCTTGGCAGTTGGGCCAGGCTAAATGATGGTCTACATTGCATCCATTCATGTTTCAAACTGAGTTAATTCGAAAGAGTAAGATGTTCACAGTTTAGAAATGAAGCCTGGTAGTAATCAAGGATAACCTCCTGATGAGTTTGAATTATGTGTGCTTCAGCCAGGGACCTTTGAGGAACAATGTAATGTTCCATTAGTAGTGTTTACAGGCAACACACAGCCATGTGTCTCTGAGTGTCAGTTAGTGTTCTTCACAATATAACGTTTAAAAAGCACATAAACAGACAAAAAGAGAGCTGAAGATGTAGGAAAATTGATGGCTTGCTTGCCAAGCATGCATGAGGCTGTCATCAATCCCCAGCACTGCATAAAACTAGACATGGTGGTTCATGTAATCCAGGAATCCCAGCACTCAAGAGTCGGAGACAGGAGCATCAGAAGTTCAAGATCATCCTCTTTAATACAAGGCCAAAAAAAGAAAAAAAAATTGACAAAGACTAGAGAAGGAACAATGAAGGGTCAGTGGCTCCACTCCCACACTCTTTGGATACATTCATGAAACTTCCATGAATGTATAAAGAAGACAGATCACAGACTACAGGCTCTACAGCTTTCACCAGAAGTAACTGCACAGATACAGCCCCTCAAAGACTATAAACATCTGTGTCCATACATGCAGGGCACTATGCCTGTTCATGGCTCTGCTTCTAGGGTCTTCTGAGAGAGCAGAGTCATGAGGACTGAACGGTGTTTCAGTATTGAACAAGTGACCTCAATTAAGAAAGAAAGAAGGCAGGTGGCATGGCCCAGGCAGCTAACTAAAATCACATTCACGGGCAGGGCTCACGTTGTGAGACTGCCACTCGGGGACTTGAGCAGCACAAGACTCTGGTGCTGTCATCAATTTGGTTCTTATGCTGCACTTTCTAGAAAAGTCTGTGTCTCGATGGCCTTCACATTTTCTTCAGACTTTAGCAATAAACTGTTGAGACAGCTATATCTATTTTCTGATATTCTGTTTGTATGCATTTATCACAGTGTTGGAAAAGGCAATGGATGCAAAAAAAAAACCCAAGTTCCATATTTGTGTACCGAGTTCATTTGTTCTTTCTCCTTTTTTATTTTTTAATTAACACTAGCCCATCATGCTCTAGATAGGTAAACTACTGAAGATTTATTGCCTTAGAGAAACGTAATACATTGCCTGGAGGTTTTCTATGAAGCAACCTTTCCTGTCAACATTACAAGTCCCACAGAGAGTGGATGATAATAGGTAGGTGACCTGTCTCTTTGGCCTTGGATCAATTCTTTTTGGAAATAGAAGGGGGGATAGCAAGGTAAGGAAACTATTTGTTGAAAATATATAATAAAATGCCAGAAATGCTCCACTAAATTATTCAAAAGAAGTTATTGACATGTAATTCATTTCCTAGGGAAAAAAATTAATGCATGTAAATTTTTTAAGAGATGATGCTCTGTGCTCACTTAGACTATCAGAGGGGTTACTCCCACGTGCTCTGAAGTGAGGGGAAATAATCAATGGGGGAAAGTATACACTGAAGAAAGCTAAAAACTTCACAAAAATGCATGCAGACTTTTAAAATCCCACTCAGGGTTTGGGATGAAACTCAGGGTAGAGATTTGGCAGTGCTTGCAAAAGTCCCTAAGTTCAGTCACCACTGCCCCCAAAGAAAAAGTTAATAATAATAACATTCCTTCTATTATAGATGTTTTTCATTTAAGGTAAAATTTATAAACAAATGGTATTCACAAGATAAATTTACCAAGTAAACACAAATCTGTCAGTGGAGGAGGGAAAATGACTGCTTCTCTTGATCCTTGGGTAAGAGTTATTCTGAAATTTCAAGGAAGGGTGACTTCTCATGCCTCTTTAAGATGAGAAGGAAGGTTTCTCCCATCATCCGTCAGCAAAGAATCCAGTTTGATTTCAACGCCGCACAGAATGTTCAAGCCCTGAGGTTTTTGTGTATCTTCAGGGGTGAATGAGGTTCGTGATTTATGGTGTGGGGATTGTGTACTTCCAAGCTTGGTTAATCAAGGCCCCGTGTGCCAGGACTGGAATTGAAAATTCAAAGCTTCAGAAGGGTTGATGCTTACCGAGTCCATGACTCAGGGTCTAATTCTGGCCATCACTCAGCCATTATTAACGACTTCATTATGTCATCTGTAAAAGTAGAAACCCCCAAAAGAAATCGATGAATTTGGGTCTGTCCTAAGAGTCACTTGGGCAATGCTCTTTAAGGTAAGCCTGCAAGCATATCTGAGCACCTTTAATAACATACATCAACCTCTAAGTTGGAATGGAAATTTGGGGATTCACTCCACCATGTAGGCTTCATTCAAATGGTAACATACAAGTGTCATTTTGTATTCAAGAGAAAGTTTTTAGTTTTGTTTGAAACATCTTAAGCCTTTCAAAGCTTCAATGGTATGGTTTTCATAGTCTTCCATATTCCTAGATGCTTGAGTGCTTGCTGTAGGATATGTGTGTGTGTGTGTGTGTGTGTGTGTTCATGTTTAACATAATCGTTAAAGGCTGGTCATTTTCCTGCCCAGTTGCCATCCCAGTATTTGGGAGGTTGAGACAGGAAAATTGTGAGTTTGAGGACAGGGTAGATTGCATAGCAAGACACTATCCCTCAATAAAAATATAACAATAAAGCTTAATAGGGAGAAGTTCAGAATATAAATTGGATCTGAAAATCTCTATGAATCCTAGCACTTAATAAGTGAGTTCTGGATTGTATAGCAGTGGGGCTTCCAGGTAAATTACAAGACTCATAATTAATTGAGATTTTAAAACCAACTAGAGAATTTTTAAAATATGCCTTATATGATGCTCAGGGCTGATTTACATTAAATATGGTGCTTCATTAAATTGTGGTATAGCTTAGCTGACTGATTCCTTTCTTCTAAGGATGGCTGCACTCACTGTAAGATTATTACAGTAGATTTTTCTTCTAAGTTCTAAGTGGTCACTGGTCTTCTGGTGAGGTCCTTATGGCACTCACTTAAAGTATGGCATGAGCATCTACCTGCCATCCCTCACTGGCCCTGGAGAAGCTCCTTCAGGCACATATACATGCATCGTTGCCAGTGTTGGGAGACATGGTAGGAACTTAACACCATCCAAACAGACCAAAACTGACATGGTGCAGAAATTTCTAATCCAAGATTCCTCCATTTTGACTTTCTTCTATCTTGCGAGGAAATTACAACTGTTTTCTATACAAAGCAACTACTCAAGAAAATTCTCATTTTCAGGTTTTTTGGTCTGTTATGGGTTTTATGCCAGGAATTAAACTCCAGGCATACTAGACATGCACCTTTATCATCAGATGATAACCTCAGTTCTTTCCCATTTTTCTCCTCTTGAAATAGTGTGTTTCTATGGTGTGAGTGTTCCCCTAAATAAATATTTATTTTTCTTTATTCTGGGCTCCCATGGTCTTCCTCAATTACACCTACAACCTAGTGAGTCTGAGACCAAATTAGGCTACATGAGACCCTATGTTACACACACACATACACAGAAAGAGAAATACAGAGACAGACAGAAGCAGAGTGAATTGAACATAACACAGAGAAATTCACAGAAAAGTACAGTCATGCTATCCCCAAGTGCTCGATGACTTTGAACAAATGACATAAACTCCAGAGCCTCAATGTCTTCATGAACAAGGCAGTGATCAACTTATTTTATTGATGAATAACCTCATACCTACAACATCTAGCTTAGCATCAGCCACAGGCACAAAAGTTTATTTAATACATGTGATTTTCCTTTCACTTTTACAAATCTCTGGCATTATAAGTTCCATGTTCTCATTTTGATTTCAACTTTATCTAAATTACCACAGCAGGCATTTGGATTCAAGCGACATTCCCTTGAACAGGGTCTCCCCAGAGCTCGTCAAATACCTTGAGTCCAATTTTCCAGGAGTATTAAATCCCTAGGTACAATTTATTAGAAATCTTTTCTGAAGTGGAGCAAGAATATATAGGAAAAACATAGACCCCTGCTGCTTACCTTCTGATAGCCACTCGTTAGACCATGGTGACACACTCAACTGTACTTTAGACCATGGTAGCCACCCTTTAGACTCATGGTGACACACTCAACTCTACATTCATTATAGTGATAAGCAGTTCCTCAGGTTCCTGCACACCTGGTTGCTAACAGCTTCAACTGCTAACTAGTGGATCCAATTAGTTCTTCCTGTCACCTGTGGCTGACTTACAGCCTTTCTCTTCAGGCAGGCTTCAGGACAGGGTCTGTTGGGTTGTAATTGTAGATGATGCTTGCTTCTTCACCACTCTGCTCCATGAGATAGAGACAGACAGGCGAGACGGAGAAAGGGGAAAGGCAGAGATTGGGACAAACACAGAGAGAGAAAAACAGAATCCACAATTCCCAATGCCCTTTTTAAAAAGAGGTAGCTTTAAAGAAATATAGAATATTCTTCAACTTTATCATTAATCTATTACATGAATTTTTTTTTTTATTCTTTAGTAACCATCTTCGTCTTGCCACACTTCTTTAGGGCGTGGGGTGTGTTTACAAAGACTCATCACTGCGCCCTGTGATGAGAACTTCTTAAGGAAATCTCTTTAGACCTGATGTAACAAAACCAAAGAATTAGAGCCTTTTGAGAACTACAAATAGATGTAATTACTTCCTCTTTTCACAAAGAATGACCAATTTTTGCCTACACTTTGAATGTTAAATTTCATTCTCACTTACTTTCTTTTTTATATGTAAATATACTTCATTACATGGAAAAAATAAACTCCAATAAAAAATAAGTTAAAGGAAAATGATCTATAATTTTGTATTAAGCAAACAATGGCAAAAATCTTATTAAGATTTTATATATTATACCCAATATATTCTTGATTTCTCTTTTCAAATACACACACACACACACACACACACCTTACCTGCTATAATCTGTGCAAGTGATGAATTTAGAAAGCTTTTAGTTTTTTAATGTGCAAGTCATGAATAAATTTTTGGTGCAGAATTGATAAAATACAGCTAATCAAATTTTGTGTTTGGTTTGCATTGGTTCTGAAATATCAATTGGATACAATTCAGCCAACATTACTAACCCACAGAGCTCAATGAATATTGTTGAAATTGCAATTGAATAAGAAAGCAGCAAATAAAGAAGATAAGTGTGCAGGAGATGGCCCGGTGGTTGAGAGAACTTGTTGTTCTTGTAGAGGACACATTTGATCCCCAGCATCCACAAAATAGCTCACAATCATCTATATCCCTAGTTCAGTTCCAGGACACACAATATGCAACATAATATATATATATGCATACAAAATCTTATATACGCACAAACTAAAGTAAATAATCCTATTGCTTTTGAAGATGGAAGGTTGAGAAGAGAACGCACTGCCTTTTAGAACCACTTAGCCTCCCTTCACTAAACTGACATGAGTGATTTTACATCAATCACAGGTCCTCATTGGTCTTCATGAAGGCTGGAGATAGACCCTCATTTATTATCCTCAACAGAACTCGCCACTGAGAAGAATCACGTGGAGTTATTCAGGAAGGCTGCTCAATCTAGCATTCCTGTCTTCTATCAAGATGACAAACTCTAAAAAGTAGCAAGGTAAGTTGTGAAGATGCTGGCCACATTAAAGACAGAGGCATCATGGAAGCACAAACTCCCAAAGTAGGACATCAGCTTTAATAAACATCTCAGCAATCATTTTCAGGGCCTTGAGTCATTTTAACTTCATGCTATCTTTAAGCATAATGCTGATATTTCTTAAGACATGTTTTCTTTCCATACATATAATCATTCAATGTTTCTTTTGGAAAAAGTGAGTGTGATGCTAGTCACTGTGGGATTGCTTGTGCATGCTCATGTATACACAGGGTGAAGGACACGGGCAGCCTAACCCCTCAACTCTGGCCCAGAACATTCTGAAACCTCACACTCTCCAGCATGTTGGCACAGATCAGTCACTAAGTATTGTTCAACCTTCTAGGAACATCTTTAGTTTGTTGTACTTCTTTACAATATGGTGTTGTGAATTAGCATACCCATGTATCTACTTGGAGGACACAGTCCTACCCAGGACCTCTTTCTGTCTGGATGACAGTTGTCACGTCCTTCCCCTTTAATAAATGTGATACAGTCGTTACGCTCTTATAGATTGCTTGTCTTTCCATGCTTTCAATCATGGCCAAGAGTTGTCTGAAGTTTTTAAATAAGCAGCCCTGAAAATAAACAGGTCACACAATTTAAATTGAATCCACTTCTCGAAAGCATAGTGAACTCCTATGGCTGGAGTTCATTCTATGCAAGAGATGACTAATTTCCGGAGTGTATCCATACTGTGTATGCTACCTTCTCAGGAGCTACTTTGTGATTATCTCAATTATAAGACTGGTAGTCATGGTAGCAGTGTTAATTCAAGAAACCCTTATTTTTTTTTAATAGTGGCCAATTAACTCAACAACAGTAGTGCTGAATATTCACCCATGCCATGATGTTGCTGGTGACTAGAAAGGTGACATGTTAGTATGTACTTTAGTATGTATATGCATGTATAACATGAAAAAACACAGATGGTATTCAGTCCTATGTGCATTGCCCAGCATCCCCTGAGGCTCTTAGAATACATTCCCTATAGATAGGGAGAAGCTACTGTATAAAATCAACGTGAGTTGCTTTGGTGTTGCCCACTTACCACTTTGAGTCACGCACTTTCAAAACATTATTTTTTTGCTTGTGATCCCAGCCTTTAATGGCTGAGCTATCTCTCCAGGAATAGGAAAACGGCTATTAATCTAAAAGTACAGTCCTCCACATCCTGCTTCTGCTCTGTTATCTCCGGGTGCTGTTTGATGGGCTCATTTTTAAGTTAGATGGAATTAAAATCAAATTTCATTTTCCTAATTTTTATCAATAATGCTTTTCCTTCAAAGGCAAATGAAGGCATGATAAGATGCCGCAGTGCCATCCCAAGACATAGATACTACGAGGACATTCCACGTGGATAAAGACCTGAACACACGCTGGAAGCTGAGAGATCCATGCTTTGCAACGTCTCTTCTGACAGATCGTGTATTATGTCCTTCCCTTTGCCTCTCTTGCCTACTTTACCAATACTCTAAATGTTGTATTAAAGCAGAAGAATAACGCCTTTGAAAGTGGCATTGTGATACATTATTTTATTTTTCTGAGCAGTAGTAACATAACTTTAACCTCTTTTCATACACTGTTTATTTCTAAGGGCGGACAGGAAGATAAGTTGGAACTCAGTCTATGATTTTAATTTCAATTTTAGACACATACTTAGATAGTATTTTATAATCTGTATACATATTAATTACCCACAATTTATCTTATAATTGGAAAATCTCTTCTTATTGCAGGATTTATTAAACTATTACCTCCTTTTGTCCGCAATACTCCAACATTTCTTATAGAAGGCAAGAGCCATAAAATATCACAGTTCCACTATTGATAGTGTGGCTCAGGCAACTTCCTTGGTTGCTTACTGTCTCTCCCGCCGTGTATTTAAAGTAAAGGGAATTAGATTAGATTCATTTCAAACCATGAAACTCAGTGACGCGAACTAAATCATTTTGAAATACTTGTGGATAGTCTTACTTGATAATAACACACTTGGACAGTTAAGTATTTAGACAGGGCATAATGAAAAGGGTGTAGAAAGCGGCAGAAATATACAAGGCTGATTCAGGCATGAAAAATTATACAGTGAGCCAGCGTGTCGCACCTGCCTTCATTCTGAGAACAAAAAAAAAAAAAAAAAAAAAAAAAATGTGTGTGACTAACCAATAATCCACCCCAACATTTACAAGGGCGATTAATTAGCTGGGAATGCATGATTCTTGAATGCAAACTTGTTTTTATTCAGCGTGAGTCATGCAATACAAATTAATGTTGTCTCCTAGACACGTAATTCTTGAGAGTCAATGCCAAGAAGCCAGCAGTCCCCATTGCTTTATTTCATCTTAAAGGAGTGCAAAGGGAGATTAGATTTTAAATCTCATCAGTTCATATCAAACTTGACTCGTGCTACAACCCAGCCAGCCTGTGCCACATTTTATCATGATCGTACACCCAAGCCTCATCATTATGCCCTTAGGTGTCCAAAGGTATTTAGAAAACAACAAGACAACTTCATTAAGATTGGCATCGTACCAAAAATACAGATGCTGAATTCAGAGTGCATAACAAAGCTGGCAGACAAAACTATCTGGTTCATTAGCCATGTAGCAGGGAGATGAGAGCAATCGAGATGAGTCCAGCACCCTCCATAGGGAAGGTGTTATTTTATGGGTTTTGATCAAGGAAGAAGACAGTCTGATAGGAACTAATATACAGATAGTCTTGGGAATAATGTCAAGCCCTTTATTATATGCTATTGTATCTCACGTCTTCATTTCATTCTGTTGCTATGACTGACCTCCCCAGGCCATGTATCCAATAGCACATAGACGATTGTTTAGCTTATGGCTTTGGAGGATGGAATTTTCCAAGATCGTGGTACTGGCATTTGGGAACTATCCAATGGGGGTCTTATCTTAGATCCTGGTACGTCACAGGGTGAGGTAGAACAAAGTATACTCTCAATATAACATCAAAGTCACCCCCAAACAACAGGGTTTATCCGTGAGCCAATCACCTAACTGAGGCCTTGTCTCTGATCACTGCAGCATTGCAGGCAATGTTAAGGAACAAGAAGTCCAGGGTGTATACTCACCCTATAGCATCTACCCTTCATAAGGAGACTCACTGTGGGCCTTACATTGCTTCATCAGGATTAGAAAATTGTCCACTATGAACTGACTACTCAGGGATAGAACTCAAAGAACACTGGATTCACTGTCTCATGTAACCCCAGCTGGCTTCAAACTCACAACACAATTGAAGATGCTCTTAACTTTCTGATCCTCCTGCTTCTACCACCAGAATGCTGATATTACAGGCATGTACCATCACCCCCAATTTATGTGGTCCTGGAGATCAAGCCTCAGGTTTCAGGTATGCAAATTGTGCACCCTACCAACTGAGTTAGATTCTCAGACAAGAAACCCAAACTCTGTGTCCAGGGACCATGAGAAGTGAAGTGTGTTTAAATCCTGAATAGAGACATTGCCTTAATTAGCTGGATATTTTAATAACTTTGTGTTACATAGATATGGTAACAATGCTTAAACTGCCTGGTAAGTTGAATCCAACCTAAATAAAAATTATTCTGGGATATTTCTTTAGTTTCCATGTTTTAGTGAAGATTTATTTCAGTTGTCAAGATTCTTGGTTAAAATGAAGTAGGAAAAAGTTTAATCTATTTTACTAGCAGACAACATATTCAGACTCCATATCCTAGAAGGACCCAAAGCAAGCTTTATTAGAGCTAAAAAATCTGATCATTCCACTTAAGGCCTTAAGTAACTTGCCAGTCCTCACAGTACTACGCAAGAAGAAAAAGGAAGGCTGATGGAAGCGATAAGATCATTTTAATTTACTGTTGTATTAATTGAAATGTGTTCCTTCCATTTTTGTTTATTGTGCTCAGTATATTTATGCTGGCATCAAATACAGCTATTCCAGATGATTAGAATGCCCTTTTTTACAAATCATGTGAAATCTCTGGACTTTTAGAACAAGAGAGACAGAGTCTGTTTCCCCATGATTCCCTAACTTAAGGCAATTAGGAACTGAGTTGGGGATTAGAGGAAGACAAACAGGTGAGAAGACAGGCCTGCCACTTGCCATTTACTATTTGTGCTAGAAGGTCTGGCTCTGCTGAGACGCAGTGAGTTCCAGAGAATGACAGCTCGATGGAGAGTTCTCTAATCAGATTATCATTTCTCTGTCTCCCTCTCATCCCCTCTCTCCATCAGTGTCTCTCTGGGAAACGGGTTTGGATCCTGGTCCATCCCAAAGGCCCCAGCACATGTCTTTCTTAGTTTGTTAAGGACCACCAACCTTCTCTCAAGCATGATGACTTAGCAGTGTCTGGCTCTGACCCAGTCTGAGCTAAGCAGGTGCCACTGAGCAAGCAGTCACTAGGAGATCGAAAAGACTATTTAGACCTAATTTTGAACTTCACTGAACACAGTGGGTTGGCTCTGGATGCAAATGAAATGCAAAATCTTTGTGGATGATTTTTCTTTGAACTTTGGAGCCCTACCTGTAAAAACACAGCACTGAGCTGCTGTAGCCACAGACATGACAAGCATTTAGGTTTCTAACATTCCTCAGAATTTATGGCCTTCATCATTATGAGTGAGATGATTCAAATAAGCTCTCCTGGAGCAAGAGCTTAAAGAGTTATTATCGTAGCATCTGTTAGCACTAATGGCCCGGGTGCCTGCAGCAGTTCTAGATGAGCCCGTACTATCAGCATGCAAGAGGCACAAACCAAGTCTTCTGAACTTGACACAGACATACTGTGCTATAAACAATGCCAATCACTGGAGGAAAAAAATGAAATTGATGGGAATTGATGAGCTTGGTTTATCTCCTCATGGGGCTGGAGTAGAAATTGGGGGAAAGTTGAATAGGGGTCCATGTCTGGAATCTGGCTTGAGTGTTAGGTTGTGTGCTGCTTTCTCCAGCTACACCCATCTCCAGGAATACACACTAGCAGGGTCAGCCTCTCCCAGGCCCTGAGGTAACATTGGCTATGTCTGTCTCTTGAGAACAACCACAGACATGGGCAGAAGGCCATTAGGTAAGTGTGTCTCATAGGGTGGGTATTTGCTGGGAGGCTCATAAAGCTCAAAGCTTTTTTGATTCAAAGCTTCCTTGATGCCTAGGAAGTAAACCAAGGTCACCCTTGGGTTCAAAGAAAAGTTCCTATATAATTTTCAGTCTCTTCCTTCTCTTCTATCTCCTTCCATCTCTCTATATATACCTCTATCTTTCTCTCTCTCTTTCTCTCTCTCTCTCCCTTCCTTCCTCCCTCCATATCTTTCCCTCCCTCCCTTTCTCTCACCCTCTCTCTTAGACACACATACACACACATACACACTAAGGAGTTCATGGGAAGTTATTTCTTCATAAGCTAGGTGTGCCTCACTTTTGCACGGCAATCAGATGAAGCATAACAAGAATTCCAGCAAGCAAGAGAGCCAGTGCCATGAGATGGACAGGCGAGGACTGGTCCAGGAAAAGGAGTTACAAGAAATATTTAACCAACTAAGCATGTCTAGATTCTACTAGAGATAAATACCAGATACAAGAGTTCTGGGAAACATTAGAAAATTATCTCCCAGTAGAGTCTTGTACAATAGAAGAAATCTCTTTCCTCTACAAGACTTCTTAGGTGGAGGAAATCTTTGTGTTGTTTCCATGTTTGTAACACTCAGGGAACTTTCTGAACCTCACCAATCTCCTGCCTATCTAGAAATTCTATGCAATTGTTAGGTTTGGACGTTGGAGGAGGCTTGTTGGTTCCCGGCTGCCCAGCTAGCTTAGACCCGAAATAATCACACAGAAAACTGTATTAATTAAATCACTGCTTGGCCCATTAGCTCTAGCTTCTTATTGGCTAACCCTTATATTACTGTAACCCATTTCTATTAATCTATATATTGCCACATGGCTGTGGCTTACCAGGAAAAGCTCCCAGCGTCTGTCTCCTGGGGCTCCATGGCTTCTCTCTGTGTCCCCTTTCTCTCAGCATTGTTTAATTTTCCCCACCTACATCTATTCCCTGTGCAGGCCCAAAACAGTTTCTTCAATAACCAATGGTATTCACAGCATACAGAGGGAAATCCCACATCATTTGGGCTCTATTTTGTGTTCTTTGGTATACCCTGAGAACTAAGGAACTCTGTAGCAATATTTTCAAATCACAGATTTTGGATGACATTTTCTAGAGACTTTCTACTACCTTGCTTAAAGTGATGCTAGGAAATAGAGTACTGCCATATCATGCTCTCAGTTGTCACAATTGTACCCGGAAAATGGATTACATAAAAATAACAAAGTGTAAAATGAAAAATAAACTGACTTTACTATTAAAGAAAGGATGAGGAAGAGGATGAGGAATTTGGTGACCACTACGATGAGGACAAGTAGGCAGAGCTTGGTAAAAAGTCGAGCATGGCAGATCCCAAGACCAGGCCAATAGCACCTGACAAAGCATCTTTCTTTTGCCTCAATACAGTTTCCTTGGTCACATAAAATTTCCCCTCTCAGTCTGTGTTCTGCTGCTTTAAAATATGTAGAGCTACATGACTGCATGTATTTTACCAGCAGGTAATGTGTGACCAGCAACTCCTAATATAATGCCTGGTTTATACTATGCAAAAGGTTTTAATATATACCAACCTACTTTTATTAGGACAGTTTCCTTTTGTTCATGCTACGTTCTGTGTTTATCATCAGGGCTGACTTCTGCTTATAAAATTATTGACACCTGGTTGAGTTCTCAACCACAACAGCACCCAGAAATCTCACATTTACTTATGCAACTCATTGAGTTATTTCACTCCATACCTCCCAAAGTCTAATAGCCTCTAATTTAAAGTTAAAATGTAGATTTATATGAATTGCAGTTCATAGCTAACAGGCAAAAAATTAATTTTGGACACCCAAGATATCAAAATTGTTTGAGTGTCTGTGACGAAATATATGAGTTACATCAATATGAAAGTAGAAGAGAGTGTTTTTTTTTTTCCCACCATTTCAAAAGCTGCAGTTCCAGATTAGCTGACTCAGTCATTACAGGCCCATGATGAGACAGAAAAGCATTGCAAGAAGTTCTTACAGAGACAAAATTAATCACATCCTGACTGACAGAAGGCAGAACTGATAAGATTCTATCTTTCCAATACAGTCTTCAAGAGCAGACCCTAGTGACCAACCTTCTTCAGTAGTTCCTACCTCACAAAGCTTCCAACAGCTACTAATTTGTCCACTTACTTTTGAACAATCCTTTAGTACATTGACTTTCTGGGGAAATCATAGACCCAAAATACAGCACAAACCTTAATGGAGGCACAAATTTGGAGCCTGGACTTCACAGTCAGGCTCATAATGTGGGAAATTATTTCCATTCTGTATCAATGATATAAATTCTCTAATTCCATGCCCACATTCATGAGCAGGCTTCTAGAAAGTTCTATATGGAAGACCTGAGATAGATGTTTTCTGTACTGTTGACCTTATGCTTTAAGTAGTTTTCTGTTGCTGAGATGCTCAGATAAAACACTCTGACAAAGCAACTTAGGGGAGGAAATGAATTATTTCATTTTACACTTCTAAGTTTGATGTGAGATTCCCCTCTGTACCACTGCTTAATAAAAAAAGCTGCTTTGGGCCCATAGCAGTGCAGAACAGAGCAAGGAGTAAATTCCAATAAGAGGTAGAGGAGAAAAGAAGACAGAGTCAAGGAGAGGCCATGTAGCTGCCAAAGGAGACAGACCCCAAAATCTTATTGGTAAACCACAAGACTGGTGGTAAAATATAGGAATGGGTTGATGTAGGATATAAGAGTTAGTTAATAAGAAGCTTAAGTTATTGGCACAGAAGAGCTATGTGATTATTTTGTGTCTGGGCAACCAGAAAACTAACAAGCAATCTCCTAAAACATAAGTCATAATCCATCATTGCATGAAGTCAAGGCAGGAACAGAGACCAGAACCTCAAGGAAGGAACACAGTATAGAAACCATGCTGAAACATTGCCTACTGGCTCATTCCCTCTATCTTGTTTTCTGCTAGGTTTCCAATAGAGACCAGGACCATCTTCTTAGGGATGGTGCTACCTACAGTGGGCTAAGCACTCCCACATCCATCATCAATCAAGACATTTTCTAACAGACATGACCACAGGTCACACTTACAGAGGCAATTCTTCAATAGAGGCTCCCACTTCCTGGGTAGCTGTAGGTTGTCTCAATCTGACAACCAAAAACTATCAGCATACCTAGTAAAGATTTCTTAGTCCTTACTTTATAGTAGAACAACTATTAAACATGAATTATAATATGAAGTAAGCACACACATAAAGACAATGCATATAGAAACAGTGATTTGCTTTTCTTTCCCACTGGAGTAGGGAATTTTGTAATATTTCTGGGAGAAATATTTCTGATTGCTTGAAGTTAATGGATGCATTTACATAAATTCAGAATGAAAGAATCAGAAGTAATTTTCTTCTGATGAGTTTCCCCAGAGGACATCTGCTTCTGAATCCACAATACCTGACTGGATCTCAACATCATGACTGAAATATTGGAGTCATCCAGAATCACCAAGAACCATGAAAGAGCAAGCAATAATCTTAATCCTTTGTGCTTTTCAAAACCTGCTCCACAGTATGTTTTAAATCTTTTCATTTGTGTCCACAGCAGTGGAACTGAAGAACATTGTGTTAAATGAGAGAAGTCAGACACAGAAAGGGAAATATGCCTGTTCTCTCACCTGTCAAAATGGAAAAGGTCAGCCTCACAGAAGTGGGAAGTGCTGATATGGTGTGCGGAGGATTGGGAGGATGGGGGTATCTGGAAGAAGCTAGCTAGGGGCATTCAGTACTGATGGTTGGGCAGAATAACTTCCAATGGCCTATAGCTTTCTGGGTGACTATGGCTGCTCAACATTTTAATTGTATGTTTCAAAATAGTTTAGAGGATTTTGAATGCTGTCAACAGAGAGAAATGATAATTGTTTGAGGCTATTAAACCAGTAACCTTGTCTAATCATTATATGCTGTGTGCATATCCCATATATATGTATAATTGATACACATAAGTCAATTCATAATAAAATCATTAACATGAAGAAACTGTCAAATATTTAAGTATCAAATGCACAATACATACCTTATATAAAATATGCTTTTGCCCATCAAGTTCTCTAAAAAAAATAAATACTGTATTCAATACCAGTAGAATTCTGACATTGTTGTTCAGAAACCTTGGCATTGATTGTGTTGAATATGGACTCAAGGGTAAAATTAGAAATTGCAATCTTAAAATCTGATTACAGAGTTTTATTGCTACTTATTAAATGAGACAACTATCACCTAAAAATATGAAGCACAGAACATAGATAGACAGATGCCAAAAAGAAAGAAAGTAGATAAGAAAAAGCAGCAGAAGATAGGAAGGAGAAGGAAGATCCCAAGTCAGAAATCAGAGGTTCACACTATTTCAATGTTCCCATCCGTGACACTGGCTATCTGAGAGGCTCACTCAGAGGTATCAGAACTGGCCCATGAGACTGTTATGGCACAATACACTTCTCTGTTAGAGATCCCTCACTACAGCATGGACCATTATTCTACTTTCGGTAGATTTTTACTTATTCTACTTTAGGTAACATGAGAATCACTGACTCAGGAGGACAAGCAGGAAACACTATAACATTTTCTCATCTCAAGAATACTTCACTGTTAAAAGGATATTTGCCTGAATAATCTCATAGTATACTCACATGAACTGTGGAGAGTAGACATATATTTGATTTAATTTGGGGGTCATGAATGTGCCTTTCTCAGTGAGCTTAAGCATTGGAACATAGGAAAAACAGCTTCTTAAAAAATGAAGGCATTCTGGTCAGAGAATTCAACACACCATCTGGAAGAAGAAAGCTAGGTACAGCCCGTCTGAGAGTTTGAAAAAGTCTAGGTTTCCATCTCGTCCTGATTGGGCCTTCATAGCTCTGTGACCCTGGTTCAGTCCTTAATAAGTTCCCAAAAATGTTTACAGCATAATGTGTCCTACAGGTTTGATACAGAGTCTAGACTACATTACTCATGGAATGGCCTTAGTGTGATCTACAGGGTGTCACACACCACTTACTGGTAGTTTTCACAATGTTGTTATTGTATAATAATTGAAATACACACACACACATACAGATATACACCTTGTGTGCATGTCTGTATATACATGTGAGTGTGTAGTATAGCTTCAGTGTATGAAAGTAAACATACCTATGCACATATGTGTAGAGGTCATGGGGGGCATCAGCTGCCCTAACACATCAGAGTTCTTTTTAGTACTTATTGATTGTTCCTAAGACATCAGTATCTCTGGACTACACAGTGATAAGTTTATCACTTTGTACATGGCCATAATAGGCTTTTTTCAATGGTTTATGGAAAACATATTCAGATCCTCCACTTATACAACAAGCATTCTTACCTGCTTAATTATATCTCTAATTCCTGAAATAAATATTCAAACATAGGATTCGCATGCCCACAAGGATATTGATTTTCTTTCTTTGGCAATTTTACCCATGTGATACCACAGTTTTGTTTCAGTATGCCTATGCCTACAAGATAGGGCCTTGTAGGAGGTCGACGTCCAGATCTTCGGGTGTAGATCAATGTGTGGATAATGGCTTGAGGAGTGAGTCCGTATTCTGTTTCTCCCTAGATCCATCTTGCAGGCTCTGCTGGTTAGAGGTCTGGAAAGTTCCTTTGTTGCGCATTCCCTACCTCCACATACCATTAAGGGACCCGTTTACCTGGTGAATTTTGTGGGTGAGATGATGGCTTTTTGCCCTATTGTCTAAAATCAGTAAAAGACATAGATCAAGAGAAAAGGGTTGTGTTGGGACCCAGAAATGCTAATGACCTTAACAAAATACCAGTGAGAGTCCCACCCTCCATCATGAAGCTGTTACTACAGCACTGACCACTCCCTCTAAGGGATTCTCCCCACCCAGCACCAGCCTCAGCAATGTCTTCTCTCCCAGGATTATGAAGCACACTCCCTTCAGCTTCACAGATCTCACAACCATCCTCTTCTGCCCCAAGAACACTTTCCCACCAAGATGTAAGAAGGAAGCTCCCTGACCATTCCACATGAAGCAATGACTCACCCCACACATGGGAGTGGGTCACTCTCTTTCAAAACCTCCAGCGACAACACCACGCCTTGGTGTAAACTGGACCATGTTTCTTGTTCCTGTGGCTTAGCTGTGGACTGTACAGTCATTTCAGACTTCTATATTTCCACACACTGTCATCTCTGTCTTGAATTTCTGTATAGCTCTAAAGACCCTCTTGGGCACATGTTAAGTTTATTAAGTAGTCATATTGGATGACTGATTAACTACCAGAATTGCCCTACCTCTGCTGGGCCTGAGGCTCTATGCATCTTATTTCTCTTTGTGCTGGGGTGGATTTATCCAGGGAAATAGGAAACCAACGCTGTATAATATGATATATGTTATTTACTTAAATGCTTTAGCTTTGATTCTGTAAAGAACTGAATATCACTCTACCCAATTTTCTCAAGAAGTGTTTACCGAGAGGGGAAAAAAATCACCACACTTTCTCCCTCTCTAGATATAGTAAGTTAAGCATAGATTACAAGAGTCAGATTTTTTTTCTTCAAAAGAGAATTGAAATCTCAGAGCCACTTCTCATGTAAACACAAAACAAATATCTTTCTATCATCTAAAGTAGTGGAAGACAACCGCAGCCTGGGAGTTCATTTTCTCCCATCTTGCTTCTCAAGAGCAGGTGCAAGGCCAGCTGGCTCTTGCCAGACGTGTCTCACACATGATCACAGGAATGATGGAGTGTCTATCTTAATAACCCACAGATAGTGGGAGTGAAGTAAAAATAATTGATAATAAACATCTTAAGAGGTGACATTCTTTTTCGTCTGCATCCTTGAAATGCTGATGACAGATAAAGGATTAACTCGGTCTGTTTGGGTCCGGACATTCCTCCAAGGCACAGACACTCCTAAAAGGGGTCGCCTCGTTCTTTCTAGAGCATTCCACTCCCCACCGGTGCAGTTACCTGAGATGGGATGCTGCTACTGAGGGCTGTCATTGAATAAATTCCACCAGGAAATTGATCTGGAAACTTTGTTAAGTATATTTTCATGATAGCTTTACTTACGTAATTAGGATTGATGACAATAGCCACATGTAAGTATCTCATTATTTCACAGCAAATGTGGGCATACGTATGTTGATCTATGACGGAGTATTCTTACATAATGGAAGACTGTCTGGCACCTCACAGTTAGGGTGCGTTCTTCTTGACACTCCTGCACATTGAAATCCCAGAAATGCTGCCAAGTGAGCATTAACCAGAGCTATCACCTATCCCTGCACATCCTGTGACCACTAAGATGTGCCAGGACACACCCAGAGTGCCTTTCTTTTTCCTCACCTTAAATAACAAAGAATGAACCAGGTCCGAGAGGTTTATAAACTGACGGGGAACAGGTTTTCCATCTAATGTCATAAATACACAATCCCATTAGCAATACCCCTGCTTAAATGAAGACTTGTAGTTCATCCCTGGATCCTGATCTTGGCCTGTAATATCTGGTGCGGCTCGTATAATAAGTCTGCAATAATTATCTGCACTGTGCTGTTCTAATCTGGAAAATTTGCACCCTAGATTTCTGAATTCCTACCTGCATCTCGTTACTGGAGCCATGGACAGGAAGAAAGCGTGAAACACAAGGGCTCTCAGATGCCAGTAATATGATTGTCCTGATTGCTAAGGTCAGGAGAGACTAAAACCACAAAGAACATCTCAACATAAAACGGTGGTAAGATCCCACCTCAAACTTCCTGAAACAGCAGTGGTTTATACCTGAGTTCTAGGAGTTCCTGAAAGTGTCCTTCACACTGACAGAAGTAGCTTGCTGTAGATAGAGCACCGTAAGCCTATGATGATTACAGTAAATGCTGACACCAATTAAGAACTGCAATATGGTTAATCAGCTCTTCCTTTGAAGAAGAAAGAATTATGAAAAACATATTTTGGTCAGATCCAGCAAAAAATGCTGAAGACAAAATGGACTTGGCAATTCAGTAAGCCTTGGCTATCTGGAGACTGACTTCTGGGGAGCACAGGAGTCCCCATAAGCTGTTATATTAATAAAATGCTATCATAATCAGCTCAAATTGATTTCTTTTTCCCCCCGGGGCCTTGCAATATCACTTCAGGTAAGTCTTATGGCTTACTTGGTTTGCGCACGGCGTGCCTGTCTCCCTGTGCTCTCCCTTCGCGATTTCTTTCTCTAACCTCTAATGACTGGAGTCTTGGGATTGCTTCATCACTATTGCTTCTTAAAGAAACAAAAACTGCTCCATACAGGACAATGCCCAACAGAAGGCCAGCATATTGACAGTTTTTTTTGTTTTGTTTTTTTTTTTTTTGCAAAAACACAAGTTATTTTGGAAAGAAAACAGTGCATCTAACTTCCCATCTGGTCTCCAGGAAATGCTACTCTGGAGTGTTTCCCTTGAAGAAAAACTAAAAGACTTCACTGGTGACCAGGATGGATTTCAGCTTGATCACATTGGCTTAACTTTTTTTTCTGCTGCTTTTCTCTCGCTTCAAGTACTTTAAATTTCTAATTAAGATAAGATTTATGGTTTGTTGACATATTCTTGCGCAGCTGCTCTCCCTCTGTCCTATCTGAAAGGTTATGTGTGGCTTCAATTCTTGTCAGCCAGGGAGAGAACTGAATGTGCACGCAGGCAAACACAAGTCCCACGTTGTGCTCTGTAATATTTTTAGCATGGTAAGACCGCCTGTGGGTTCCATCAGTCACATGTAGAAACCAACATGCCACAACCCATTTTTCCCTTGGACTGCAGCAAGACCAACCACCACAAAAACCCATGTCTACTTGCATATTGAACGAGGACTAAGGATACTGTTCAGCACTTGCTTTTCTTCTAAGTACAAGAACCTGAGTTTGAGCCTCAAAATGAACAATAAAGAAAACAGAACACACTCACTGTCTTAGCACTGGGGAAGCTTTGTGCAGCATGTCAAGACCAAAGGACAACCTCAGATCGTACTCCTCATGTACCCCTCATGCCCTTAATGACACAGGTTCTCTCTCATTGGTCTAGGACTTTCAGATTAGGCTATGCAGTCAGACTAACCAACCTAAGACTCTACCTGTCTCAGGTTCCCCAATTTGATGCCAAGATTCTTTTCATGTGTTTGCTTGAAACTCTATACTTCTTTGTTGATGCGTTTATTCATCTTTCTTACCATTCTGCATTTACCAGGATATTTTTGGAATGATTATAATTTACATATTTATATATTAACCTCCTATCAGGAATATTAACTGCAAATATTTTCTAATGCTACATTGATTGTTCCCTTTATTCTAGAACAAAGTTTCCTTATGTTGCTTAGGCAGACCCCAAACCCACACCACCGATACTCCATCTGTCTCCATGTACTGTAGTTACTGTAGTACATATACCACAATGATGTTCTGCCCTAAAGTTTATAATTTTTATACAGTGATGCTTTTTTACTTCCACTTTTGCTCCCTGTCCTTCACATGTAAAATTATTGAATACTATCCACAGGAGTTAGGTGACTTTGCTAAAGTTACCTGTTATTAAGAGGCAGAGAGCTACACGTTGTATCCAAGTCTATGTCTTGGAATTTCATATGTCTCTACTATGCTACCTGGCATTCATAAAGCATAGAAATGTAAGAGAAGCTGCCACATACCAGCACTAGAAGGTGTGAAACTGAGGAAATTCTAAAGATATGAAGAAAATGATAGCAGAGCTGAGAAGAGGAAAAGGAACGTAGGTGGTAGGTGTGTGATACAGAGGACACAGAAAGAGAACCACTCAACAGCGTTGACAGTGCTGGCACTTCCTCTCAGATGTCCAGACGTGATTACCACGTTTTTGATGATTTTGTCTAGAGGAAATGCAATAGAGGAGGGCACTGTGGATTTCTATACCCGAAACAGCTTCAGTCCTGCCTCTTGTGTGTATTGAATCACAGTGAAAAACTTATTTCATTCTTTCTTTTCCAACTGTATAAGTTAATAAGTTCATAATAAGGCATTCCATCCCAGTTCTTGTTAAATGAAACTAAATACACCTGATTAAGAATAAAGAAAATCAAAACAAACAAACAACAATAACCACAAAAAAAAAAAACTTGGGTCTGGAGAGATGCCTTAATAGTTAAGAGCTGTTCTATGAGAGGACCACGAATTCACCAACATGTACAACTGAAACTCCAGTTCCAGGGAATCCAACATCCTCTTCTGGCCTACTTGGGCATGTGTTATAGAATTAAACATACAGGCAAAACTTGATACATAGAAAATGAATTTTCAGTCTGATAGCACCATTCTAAGAAGAAAATTAAAAGAAAAAGAAATGAAAATAATACTTAGCTTAAAGGAAAACTTATATGACTATACTAACAAAAATTTGAATAGAAAATAATGCTTATAGTATATGCATCAAAACATTAATAATCAACTAGAAATATTTTGAGAACTTTCCCATCATATAAAAAATAGTAAGGATTTAGTGTGGGGAATAACAGATTTCCATTGGAGCATATGCATTACCCAAGCTTTAATACTACAACATCACTATGCGATAACTTTGGACAACAGGAAACTGAAACGGAACAATTACATGACTTCCTGGGAATGTTCGCCAAGTAGGCAGAAGTCAGGCAGTCTGACTACATACCCATCTGTGAACCGTTGCCACCCTCCAATCTTGTCTCTAGTGAATTCCTGAGCTTTGCCAGATCATCTTCTGCAAAATGTTTATCAAGAGTTTCCCAAGGAAGTGGAATAAATAGAATCATTCGTGAAATTCCTATACTACAGCATGACGAGCAAAATACTCTTTCTTGTAGGAAAATGGTTACTTAATAAATTGCATATATATATATATATATATATATATATATATATATATATATAATCACTAGCTCTCACGGGTCAATCTGTTACACGAAGATCAGGGCTCTGTTTGTGGAGCTTGACTTTTGCATGGAGAGTTATAGTCTCTGATGGGCAAATCACACAACTTAAGTATGTATGGCTTGTCTTCAAAGAGATGGTTCTAGAAGACAAAAAAGATCTAAAGAGCCAAAAGTGTGGGTAAGGGATAAGAGGCATTATTTTAGAAGGCACACTCAATCCTCATGCATAGAGATTTACAATAGGCAGCAAAAAGAGAAAGAGAATAGCAGACCTCACAGAAGGGTGCTGCCAACCAGAAAAGAGACCAGGGTCCTATATAATATTTACCATAGCATTCAACACATGGTGGCCAGGGTGTATATCAAAATGGTAGAATATAGAGAAAGTAGAGGAATCTCTATGAATAGAGGCATAGAGACACAATGAAGATAAGAAGCAAGTTAGTGGGGTAAGAGAATGAGTTCCCAGCAAAACTCTGCTAAGCCAGACTCCATGGTTTGGTGAACTGCTATAGGAAAACTATTTAATCACCCTGTATTAGTTTAATAATGTTCAGAGCTAATTGGAGGGCTCTCCATGACTCCAGAGACAAGTGAAGACAACATCCTGACTCTTGATACACAGCCAGTGAGACTGGAAGGTGATGGTATCACTGACTCTTAACATTTTGTATGGAATCAACATAGTATGTATTATCTCCCTTACCCTTTAACCCCCCTGGGTCCTCACATGAAGCTATTGCTTATGAGAGGCTTGACTCCAAAGGTAAAACACTTACTTTATCGATTCTATATGTGATGGAACAAAAGAAGGTAGGAATCCTTGTCCTATTTTAGGAAACCAAATATGCTCTCAACCTGTTAGTAGGAGACTAAATTTCCTTCTTCCATTATCCCCAATATTAATATCCAAACTCTTCAAGGGGAAGCAATGGGGTCGCTTCGGTTCTTGTGTGAACATAGTATTTTCTCGGAATTCTCAAGTTTGTTGTTGATCTGGTACCTCTAGGTCATTGCTGCTTTCTGATATTTCCCAAGGGATGCAACCCCCAACAAGAGCTCTACATTCAGCCAGGCTAGTAGAATAACATCCTGTGCCCTCTGATGTGCATGATCATGTCTTTGATCCTGAGTCCATGGACAGAGGAAGAACTGCCACAGATTATGCTCAACACAGGTAGCCAGGAGGAAGTTGTTGGGTAGAAAAAGTGAAGGCTCCAAATCTATTTTTGCTGCCCATGAGGCATTCCTTGTAATGGTTCAGGAGATGCTAAAATGGTGTGTGCCAGCTTGCTCAAATTACATGGGTACTTCTGTATTCTCCACACATTCATCAATATCCAACACAATTCAACCTGAATTTCACAGACATTATCACAGCACCCTGACAGAAAATTCTGTGTTTCCCTCAGCGAAAAGCAGTGAAATAGTTTTTGACAGCTTTGAAAGTAAAATCTCCGAGAAGAAAATTTCAGAAAAAAATTTGAGGTGGGTTTTCAGAGTAGTAAATGTTGTTACTGGCTCTGATTTTCAAATAGGTGAGATTTTTCTGTATTGTTCCTGCTGATTGTTGTTAATTTTAGTATGAGCTGTAAAGAAGGTACTACACACATTCTGGGGAATGGGTTTTCAGGCCAACTAGTGACATCCATCACACTCCTTCAGACTGCAATAGGATCCAGCATAACTACCTGTAAATCTCCCCCTCTCTCTCACAGAAATATCCCAGAAAACATTGCACTTCTCCATGGCACCAGCGTCCCTATTCTTTCTCATCCAGCCAATTCTCCAAAAAGAAGTGTTGAAATTAATTAGACTTATATTCCTTACATTTTCATGTATATTGTTTCTATTTTAAAGTGAAATGACATTACAACATTGTTCTTAGGCTTCAAGCTCCTTTCTATTAATAAAGCATACTTTTCAGTTTTTATTTTTGACCATCATTAGCAAATAAGTCTGACTAAAATTATTTCAATTGAAAATAATATAATTGAAAAGAAAATATGGGGCACTTTCATAGAGGTCTGTTATAATTAAGTTTTAAAAACTGTGTCAAAGCCACAAGCACAGAAAGATGAAAAGGTAACAAGGAACACAAAGTGTAGAGAAGGGATTGCTCACCCACGTGCACCTGGACTGTGTCATGTTCGCAGTGACACGTCTTCAATCCCCTTCTAACACTTCAAAGTTGAGCTGGATGAAAGTGAGAACACAGGGACTTGCTGATTTCATTCTTTTGCCTACCCATCCCCCAAATGAACAGATAATTTCATTATAGTGCTCGAAATAAATTGGGCATCATTAGTTCACCCATCAAAATTACTGTCTCCATCCAATTCAAGGTAGGCAAAATTATGAACCAGCAGTTTTCCTCTTACGGTAGGTGGACACTTGGAAATGATTGATCCAACTACCAGAAACAGTAAGAAAATCAGCAAGCAAAGGGCACAGAGGTGCTGACACTCTTTCAGGAAAAAGAAAAAAGAGAGAATGTCCCATGTGATAGTTAAAATTGACTGTGAACTTGACAGGGTCAAAAATCACCCAGGAGGCATTTCTTTGGCTATTTTTGTGAGAAAGTTTCTAGAATGGATTAATCGAGGTAGGGAGACCAACTCTAACTGTGGGTATCACTAAGGAAAAGGGAACAGGGAGCTCACAACCAGCACTAATCTGCATCTACACATTGACTGTAGATGCAATGTGTCCTCTCATGCTTTCTTACATGCCTTCTCCACTGCAATGATCTGGTCAGAGACAAAACCAACCCTTCCTTGTGACTTAGAGTACATAACCAGGAAAAGGAGAAGTAGTTAATACACTCTCCACTGACATCAATCACATTTTACATTCTTCTGCAAGGTGGTCATTTCAAGTACACTGAAGAAACAATGCTGTGCCCTCAGGAGAACACAACTCATCTCCATTGAGGATCACCTTCTACCATACGGCTCATCTCCATTGAGGATCACCTTTCTACCTTCCTAAATAACCTTATTCCCCATTTGGAATTTTTTTTTCTTTCTCCTGTCAACATCCTTCTTACTCAATCCTACTCAATGACTTATATAGTCTATTTGAAAATGTATTCATGCCATTTAATTGCTTTTTGTTCATTCTGCTCCAACACCAAAGGCATTCTTGGATTTCTTGGCATTTCCAACCTCTATACACATAATTGCCTACAAAATTGCTACCAAATACAATGAATTGGAAAGCTATTGAGTATTCGCCAACATCCATTAGGTCTAATTATCTGGAATACAATGAGATTGTTCATAGAATCACAAGAGTTCTGAATGGTTAACTCACTAAAGTATAAGCTGCTGCTGAATGCCGTGTGCTGTGATTGGCTTAACTATGGACCTGGATAAAGTAACCTCTGCAACACTGAGAGTGAATTCTCTGCTCAACGCTCACTATTTCTACTTCTGTCCTTAATACCATCCTGCTGCGGAAAAAGACAAAATATAGGGACTTCATGGCCCCAAGTTGAGGACAGATGAATACTATGAGCAGTCTGAATGTTTGTGAATGAAATCCATGTGTTAATAATTGTCAAGATGTTTGTGTGAGTCATGACTTCCTTCCATGTAACAGTTTCCCCCTCCATGGTCTATCATGAGTATTTACTGGGACAAGTTCCTGGTTTCAGAATAGCCTCTGACTACCATGTGTAGGGAAAAAGACAGAGTTGCATTGTGTTAAATCTGTGTTTGGGGAAAACGCTGGATACACCTAATAAGGTATATTTAGATCACTGTAGGAGGAAATGCTGCATCTTGCTGGGCCAGTCCATTTCTGGAGCATTTTGGTGCCCTGCTGTTCAAACGGGAAACAATTGGGGTCAAACTGAAGGAAACTGGTCACAGACATTTAACACGTTTGTTTTCACACCCCAAGAGCAGCTTCCTCTTTCAAGGACTTCACCCAAGCATGTCCTCAGATGATCAAACATCTCTGTTCCTTAGGGAACAGGAAAAAAAAAAAGACGAGAAACTTAGACCAAGAAAAACACCTCCACCGTAGGATGGCAGGCACCCTGAAGTTTCAGCATCTGTTTTGTCTTTAGGTGGATGTACCTTGCAATCTGTCTTGGGACTTGCTGGATGTAATCCAAGGATAAATATGCCTCAGTAGTATGTGGGTAACATAGGAGAATCAGTTGAACCTCAATTTTATTCTTTCTCATAGCGTTAACTATAAAGTTCTCCAAAAGTATTCATGACCTAGGGAAGGCATATCTCTTAATAGGTGTTCAGTAGCTCTCCCTTTTTTCCCTTCATGCATTGATGAGGCATCAGGAACAAAGAGACTAGCGTGCTCCTTGCCATCCACACAGGTGGAGGTTTCAGGACATGGTCTGGTTGTGGGTAACTCCGCAGCTGTCAAATCAAAGGCACACATGCAGAACTCTGCCCTCATAAACATTATGTGATGTGGTTTTGTCATCTTTGCTTGAGGACACTAGGTTTATAAAATAAAGGCAAGATCATCAGGGAAAGGGACTAAGAATAGTGTTTGTATGTGTGACAAATGGCATCTTATAAGAAAAATAAATATTTCTTTTTGTCTTGAAAAAGAACAGTTACTCATTTCCGGCAGACTTAGATTTCTAATTAATAATGTGGTTTCAGAGCTCAGGTGCTTACACTTATGCTGTGGCTACAGCTACTTTAGCTCTTTTGTGTTTGACAGAAGTTCTCATAAGCCAATGTTCTGAGGGAAACTAAGCACAAAGGAAGAGGGAGATAGGTGCATGATTATGGCATTGTCCACTCAGGACAGAAAAGGCGGCAATGATAACAAGGTCTCTTGATTTCCTAAGGAGCTGCAGCCACTCAGAGACCAGAGAAAGATGAAAGTCCATAAATGCAGTCACAGAAATGTCCAGAACAACTTCTGGTTCACCTGCAAGGCACCTCTGTCTTAGCCCATGAAGCCAAGGATGAAAGTCAAGTTTCTGAAAGAAGCTCAGAGTCGTCTGATTAACCTGTCACTATAATTATTGCAGGATCCTGTCCTGAACAAATCTTCACTATCATTACAAAGAATCAGAGATCAATTTGGGACACATTCAGTACTCTATCTCCAAATCTAGAGATTCAGTCAACAGGAACAATTGAATCAGTACTGAACATGTGTGGACTTTATTTTCTTGTCATTGCTCCTTAAACATAGTATTAATAACCACACAACACATGATGTTTATAGAGTATTGTGTTAAGTAAGTAATCTAGGGATTATTAATGTCTATAGTAGTATTATTTGCATATATGCTCTATACCTCTGGAACATGATTTCAACCCAGCGGACTTCTTACAGATACTTCCTGAGAATCTACTGATTAGAGCCTTGTACCAGTTACTTTCTTTAAATGGCAGAATCTTTCAGAAATAATTTAAAGGTCTTGAACTCTTGAGATAAATCAAATCTTACATATGTTTTTACTACTGTAAAAGAACCATAGTGCCGGGTGGTGGTGGCGCACACCTTTAATCCTAGCACTCCGGAGGCAGAGGTAGGCGGATCTCTGTGAGTTCGAGGCCAGCCTGGTCTACAAGAGCTAGTTCCAGGACAGGCTCGAAAACCACAGAGAAACCCTGTCTTAAAATAAAATAAAAATAAAATAACCATAGTTTTAAATATATCTGGGAAAGTGGTGTCTTTTTAGTAATCATAAAGAATAAAAGGGTTTATGACACTCCATATATGCCTTAGGAAGACAGAAAAAAATCACAAAAATCTAGACTGATGCATGAAGGAAGGATTTGTGAAGGAAAGTTAGAGAGAGGGTGAGTAACCAGACTTCTGCTTTCTCCTCTAAGTGAGCTCTGGCCCCACAGAAGAATAAACAGGGAGTGAAGAGAGGAACAGGTGGTAGAGGCCTGGACTCTACTTAGCCTCAAATCACCAAGTAATGAAGTACATATTATTTTCTGGACCTTAATTTACAGGTAAACTGAGCCATGTCCGTCCTTTGAAGATCCCTGCCACCCTGATATCTGGAGGTTGGGAACCAAAAGTAAGTGCAGAGGGAGACTCTTCACTAAATTGTTACATTCACTGTGCTTACAGTAGCTCCACATCAGACTAAGTCAGACAGCCTCTAAAGAAAGACACAAAACAAAGGTAGATTATCTATTGTTCAGACGTAATCCCGAAAGACAAATTCCCTAAGGACCATGTGGAGATTCAACTGGCAATTGCAATCAACCACCCTTGATCTCAGCCAGTTGGTAAAATCTGCTCTGTTGGAGATCTGTCCCGAGAACCCATCGTTACCACAGCTGATAATGAATGGCCAATAATGACACAGCCACCAGAAATCCACATGTGCCATAGTTACTACACAGTACTTTTCCAAGCACTGTCCATCCAAAGCAACGAGGAAACATTGCATAGCCCATGTTCTGTAAACTATTGAACATGTTGTGGCTTTCACATGTTAAACAGACACGGGACTGTAGTCAGACCCAATGCTCTCTTGCACACTGCATCTACATGGTCTGATGGACCTCCATCTCACCAAATTTCATCAAGTCAGTTGGCAGAGATGCAGTTTCTAATTGGGAAATCTGGAGCTTCAGTAGACTGAATATTCTAAGGAAAAAGTTAGAATGTATCTGAGTAACACTTGGTTCCTTTCATTGTATCATGAATCTATCTAAAAATATGCAGTAGTGTTGGCTTTGTAAGCATGAAGGCATGAGCAGACCCAGAACCTATAGAAAAATCCAGGCATGGTGGCATATACTTGTTAATTTCAGCTTGGAGTGGTAAAAATAGATAGATCCTTGCAGCTCAACAATCAGTCAGTCTAATCTACTTGTCAATATTCATGCCAGTAACAGACCTTGTCTCAAGAAGCAACATGGATGACTGCTGAGGAATAATAACACGCAAACTTGTTCTCGGATCTCCACATATATGTACACACAGATGCATATGTACCCACATGCATCCATGTACTCAAACACATACACACAATACATATATGATGGTATGCCTATATAACTATATATGTATGTAATACTATATAGGTATGTATGAATGACAGTGTCCATAGTTAACATCAAAGAAAATGGAAATCAAGTTATTGCTATCATCTTTATCTAAGAATTCTGAATATATATGGGGTTTTGTTTTGTGCAATATTTTTAATACAATTAAATACACTTTCACACATCTGGACAGAAAATGAAATTCTGACTTTAACATGCTGTGTATACAGACATCCACCACAAACTAAAGATCAAAGTTTACATGGTCCTCTGTATATCCCCTATATTTATTGTACTTTACTCTCTCCATGCTTGTGTTAATAGATGGAGACTCACACATCTCCAGCCTTACTAATCTATAGAAATGTTTTATGTATGTCACAATGTGACCTCATGTTTCTTTCTGCTATTTTAGCTAAACTGAACTCTTTGAAACTTAAAAACATTCAAGAACTCCACTTGTAAAAATATCCAGGGATTTGAAGTTAGTAGGAAAAAAAATGACAGGGGTCTATAATTAGCAGGAGGCAGCCTTTTCTTACCACTGTGTTCCTGACAAAAACAAAACCAGGAAGCACCTACCTAAGCAAAGGCAGTCAGTCCCTGAAGGTACTGGAAATTATTCTATTCAACACAGACACTTATCATTCAGTAAAGTGTGAGAATCCTTGATTGGCAAAACAAGCTGCTTCCCTTGGTCAAGAGAAACGTGGAAATGCAAATGCCTTCATCTGCCATTTTCTGCTTGGTTTTGTGTTACAGCAATCATCATGGAAACAAGTGATTTTTAACCAGGTTTTTTCACTTTCAGACTCCTTAAGGGAAAGGAACAGAATTCATTTTCAGTCACAAAAAAAAAGTAGGAAGACAAGAAGAAAAACTTGGTCCAATGTGCAGGGTTTTAAAGACATCCAAGAGAATATAATCAGGATTCTTGCACTCGGTCATTGGTTAATACCTTAGTGGATTGCTGAATGTCTATGACAGCCCGCAGCCACTATTTTAAAAACCAATCAAGAGTTGTGTTAAATTATGTCTGTAGTCATGTCCCTAACACAAGTAAGTGTTCAGAGTAAGATATAAGTGACTGACATGAGAAATAAGTGAAGAATGGGATTGGGGTGTGTAGGACACTACGCCTGTCTGTACTCCATGTGCTACCATAGTTGGTGAACGAGGAAAGGGGCTGGAGATTGAAATACACAAACTCTCACAGACAGAGACACAGGCCATCCTTGATGCCAAAATGCCCCCAAGAATGCCCCCTTTATTCTATACCAGAGCCGTTAAATATAGAGGTCCTTAACTGATAGGCACGCCCCATCCAAACCCACCAGAAACCACTCTCCTTTCATCAGGAACTTCTGGGGGTCTCGTGCTCAGAGCAGCTGCAGACTGTCTCAGAGCAGAGGAAAACAAGTTGTTTAACAGAAATTCAGGATCTGGGGGGTTCACAATTCCCAACATGGGTGGTGTGGAAATAAGATGATTTGATACTTGAGCCTGGGTCTGACATGAAGCAAGAGGAAGCCATGGTCCTAAAGCAACTGGGCCCCTGTGGGTTTGGTGTAGGGGCCCTCTGCTCTACCTTGACTGAAGGTCAGAAAACTTAGTCCTCCTCTTGCTCTTCCAAAGTTATTGACAAGAAGCCTGACTTAAGGTGTGGCTACAAACAAGGCATCCTGAACTAGAATGTTGTTTCTTGGTGTTTTGGATATTAAGATGGCCCATAGAGGTGGATCTGCTCGACCTTGATCAAAGGTCAGAGAATTCAAGCCTACTCCTGCTCCTTCAAGGATAGACAGGAGGTTTGACCCAGGGAGTGGTTGCCTAAAGGTCTAAATGTAGTCGCTTAATGTCCTGCTTAAAACATCAGAATGCTTAATTCAGGAAATAGTGGTTTTACATCTCTAGTATTGAAGCAAGTAATTGTTCTGCTTGGCCTTTGTGTCATGATAAAGCATTCTTTTGCTTTCTTTCCCCCCCTTTTTGGATTGGGGAATAAAATCATATGGAAAATAAACATGGGCATATTTCAGTATTCTTTGATAGCCTTTCAGGTCTATCCTATGTCTATTTCTTTCATACCTCTGTGCCTCCTACCTAATTTTTCTAATCCACATGTCCTCCCCCAGAACATGCAAACTCCTTTGAGAATGGACCTCAAGAGATGTTACCCCAACATGTGGCTATGGCAGTTTGATGATGGTGGAGGTTTGTGTGCTGCCAGGTTCTGCAATAATCACACAGAAACTATATTATTTGCAATGCTATTTGACCAATAGCTTAAACATATGGCTAGCTAGCTCTTATATCCTCAACTAACCCATCTCCATTAATCTGTGCATCACCACAAAGTCGTGGCCTATGGGCAAAGTTTTGGAAGGCTGCGGCGGAGGTGTCTGTTCCTGCTGGTGGCTACATGGCTTCTCCTTGAGTTTGCCTTCTCTCTCTCTCTCTCTCTCTCTCTCTCTCTCTCTCTCCATATATATATATATATATATATATATATATATATATATATATATATATATATATATCTTTCAACCGGGGCATATTTTGTTAAACCATTGGCCAAAAGCAGCTTCTTTATTAACCAATAAAAGCAACACATATAGAGAAGTACTTCCCATGCCAGTTTGATAGTCATGTCAGAGAGGACATGGTCCCAAAGCTGGGCATGAAAGAAGTTATATCTTGAAAGGTCCTTTATACCAAATGGAAATGAAGTTTGGATCTTTATACAAAAGGAAGTATGATTGGACGGTTCCATGATGAGATAAAAAAAGCCTACACCTTCACTTTTGGTAAAGAAGCTATTTTGAAAGTGATATTTAAACAAAAATCAGAAAGGATAAACTAAAGTTTACAAAAGGAACATGCAAAAACAAGATCCAGGTACAAGGGGAAAAGAGTGGTAGAGAAACATGTGGCCAGGCAGCGGAGACCACGTGGGCAGAAGGTCTAGGGTAGAGAAGCATCGTGTGCATTTGAAGATCAGGAAAAGAGCATCTGCTTATTAGGGTTGACATAACAAAGCACCACTAACTGATGGCTCTAAGCAACACAGCCAGCATCCTTCTAAGACCCAGATCCTTACAGTCCTAAACCAATCTACAATATGACTATTCTACCTCGGAACACGTAGAATTCCTCCTGGACATGTCCTCATTGGTAGTGATATCTTCCAGTCTTGTGTTCCTTGCTTGCTGTTGTTCCATAGTAGCCTGAGTCTGCTTTTAATACCAATTACTTATATCCATAAAACCACTATTGTGAAGTAAGGTTACATTCAGTGGTTGGGACTTCAGCATATACTGAGGAGGAGAGAAGTCAGGACTCAAGCCACAGAAGGGGACAAAATGTCAGGAATGAGGAAGTTGAGACTGGAGTGAGTTTTGGTTTGTGAGGAGGATGATGGCCAGGACCTTGTGACATATGACAAAGATTAAGATTTTAAGTGAGGAATCCTAACATATGAAAGTAACATACTATTTACATTTTAAAATATTTCAGGAAAATATGATTGGAAGAGAAATTATAGAGTTTTGATGGTGCTACTGATGTTTAGATAAGGCTACCTGCACTTGATTCAAGTTTTCAGAAAAAAAGTATAACTTAAAATTTTATATTATAGATACACACATTAAAATGTAACACACTTATTTTTTAATTGGAGTGATGATGGAAAGCTTCTGTGTAGTAAAGTGACTACCTAGAACTTGACTGATATTAAGCTGATACCATATGTTCTCACAATGAAAAAAGTTAGTTGGCTTTGTTCATCTGGAGTGATAGCTGAGTCCTTTCAAAGAGTACAAATTTCAAAAATAGATTATCATCTTAAAAGCTTCTTGGGGTAGGAGAATGATAGTGATAAATTACCTTGCAAAATAAGGGAGTTTGAGCTAAGGCAAATGTGGTTACTGTGGTCTTAGACTGTTGACTCGGTCAAAACCACAAGTATTAAGATCAAACCTACTTCCAAACATTATGTCTCAACAGTGAACACAATTAACTACTATGGGGGCTCAGTAAAGGAGTTTAGGTACATAATCTGGGTGGGGGGCAGATTCTACAGCACACATCACATTTCTTTCCAGAGAACAGAAATCACTTAGTTCTTAAAGCTTATCCTCACCCTCAATCTCATTCCATCTATTAGAAAATTCTTCTTGGATATCCAATAACCCCAGTGAGCCAGTAAGTCTTCCAATCTGAGGAATTTGTTTGTTTGTTTTGGGTCCAACTTGAACATGGGGTTATATTTCATCATTAGAAGCAACTATTGTAACCAGTTGGCATCTGACCGGCCTTGATTGGCTTTGCCTGGTCTCATTTAATAAAGGGATTCAATTCTAGAGCTGGCAGCGCAGACAGAATTGGATCAAACGACAGGAGAGAGGGAGCTTTCAAAAATCAAACTTTGCGAAAAAGGTGAAGCCCAATTGCTAGCTGACATCACATTCATGATGCATGGCTGCTTTACATGGTATGCCGCCACCACAGCTAAAAACACAATACACTAAATACCAAAGGCATGACAGGAGAGTATTCACCAGCAGCAATTTTGACTCTACACATAAAAGTCATGATTCTAACGCTTTGAAATGCAACTTCTTTGAGCCAAAATTACAGCTCAGAAAGTCAGTGTTTTCAACATAGCACTATAGAATTAAATTTTCAGCAATTACCAAGTCCTAGCTGTTCCGTGAGCACTCAGGATTTACACATTAGTGAGAAGGCAAGCGTCCTTGGCAGGCTTCTTAATCCAAGCAGCTCTTAAAGGCTAGAAGTTGATGTTCGGAGTCTTTAAGCCTACTGTCTAATTTTGCTTGAATTTTTTTTAGATGTTTTCCTCTATTAGAGGGACAAGTTTGTTCAGGATTTCTATTCCTTTGTTTGTAAGTCAAGTCTGTAGTCCTTCTTATATAATACCCAAACGTCTCAAACTCTGATTTTCCCTGGAGGCCATACTTTTAGACAATATTTCAACATGAATGATGATATCTCTCAATGATGTTATAAGATATATGTACTAGGTTATAAAGTCTGGAATTCATAGGTCTGGACTTAGATTGCTGTAAGGTTAACAAGGTCTCACTGGTAGTCACGCTGTTGGCGTGCACACCAGTTTGAACAGTAGCATCATTGAACAGCCCTGCACTTCCCCAAACTTGTTATTCATCCTGCATCCTTCTTCCAGACAACAGATGGAGGTACTGTTAGTCTTGTCAGTGTTGCTCTTATTTCTCATCTCCATCCTTTCCACAGACATTGACCCTCAAGTTTTGCATCCTACAGACTCCTTCCTGGTCCTCTTCACCTTATTCAACGCATATGCAGGATCTCATCACACACACCCAAACTTTTGTTGCTGTACTTTCATCTCACCATTCTTTTATTTTACTAATCTCATCTCTTTGAATTTCTTCTGCCTATTCTAAAAGAAATCTCGTCTTCTGAAACACATCTTTGTATCGTTTTTATTGCTTCATTATCATTGCCTCTATCGCAACTTCCCCCTCTCATCTTATTGAAGACTCTCACCATTGTCAGACACATCACAGTTTGGATCTATCCCTCTCTCACAAACATCAAAAAGGAGACCATGCTCTTAGGACTCCTGTAACATATATTGATACCACTTCTCATGGATCCGAGAAGATAAGATAGTAAGTATTGTCCACATGTCCCCTTCCTAGATCTGGTGAAATGTAAGACCTAGGCTCTGTTATGATTCTCTTCTACAAGCTTACTACCAAGGAGATTAAATGATCTAGCTGGTTTCACAAGAAAATATGATCTTCCCATTAAAATTAGTGTCAAATTCAAAACATCGTCCATATTAATCAGTATCCTTGGCTCAATGAGTTCTCAAATTTAAAAACAAATTGCTAATGCCCATTAAACAAGAGCATATTAACAGGAGAGTATTTGGAAACACGGGCTTGTCCTTTTCAACAAGTATACTCTTGAATATTTCACTTCAAAGCTTTACATTTCTATAATCAAATCAATAGAAGTCATTGCCACTCTTGAAGTCCTATGACACAAACTGACTTGGATTGAAGGTCAACACACACTGTTCACCAAGTCCCTTCTAATATAGGGTTAGTGGGACCCACTCTGTCTCAGTCACAGGGCTGGGGAGGACAAGAAAGAGCAAGGACTAATTTCTGCCACTGAGTTTCCATGATTCTGTATGTGACTGAGTATTCTGCCTCACCCTGTGCAACCTCATAATGGGGTCAGAAAAAGAATTGTTTTGTGGCCTTTGTCAGTGTGGTATCCTGTGAGCTTGAAAGGAACAACCATACACAGTTCCGTAAAGAATGGCAGACAGTGGCCCCTTTAAAAACCAGTGAGCAGTAAGATTAAAAACACATGGCCAGTCTAGTACCCAAAGAATGAGCAATATATTTGAAGTGGTTCCTTGAACTCTGTACTGTGTTTTTACACGGGGTTGTTCATTTGATCTTTGCAGTAATCTAGAAGAGGTGGCGAAAAATAGAATTCTCTCACACATGTTGAGGTGTAGATAGCTTGCATATTTAGTCTAAGTAGACACGGATATAAGCAGAGCGAAGCTCAAGGTCCCGACACCCAAGCATTTGTTGCCTTTCCATCCTACCACACCGCCTGGGGACTTGGGAATGTGCTCCACACGAAGGCTCCAAGCGTTTGTTGCCTTTCCATCCTACCACACCGCCTGGGGACCTGGGAATGTGCTCCACATGAAGGCTCCAGGAGTTGCTCTGGCCTTTTCTAAGTATCTTCAGCTACAGCCTGGTCCACTCAAAGCTCCTCACTGATTTGAATGTAACTGTATTGTGATGCTCCACTGGACTAGGGGGAAAGTGTTTGACTTGAGATGACACCTTCTATATTTCCTCTTGATGCTCAATCTGCCTAACTTTTCATGCAGCTTTCCAAGGTGTTTAAATCTCACCCAATAAAAGGAATGAGAGGACTCATGACAGATGACTCAAATAAAAACTCTCACACAGGTGAGCTGAGAAGGAACAGCGGCGGAGACCAAAGTGGGACTGGAAGAACTGCCTTCATTGTCAGGGGACTTAAATCACAATCACCTTAGGGTGGCGTTTGCTTTCCTCACAAAAACAGTTTCAGCTGCTTCCAAGGGGTTCCCAGCTTTGACATTTACCTTTAGCCAAAAATCCTGGAAGCAAAGATGCTAGGAAGAAAGGTGGGGCCATGGGCATTGCCCTGAATGAGGTTAGGCCCAGATTTTCCAGATAGCCAGGCAGAACTACAAACCAGTAAGTAAAACTTGTGATAAGTATTCAGAATCTGAGTGACACCTCCTTTCAAATTGTTCTTCCTCCATAGTTAGATGTGTTTTCTTTCATCTGCTTCCCCCAACCACTTCCACTGAAGCTCAGGAAAACTCAGTGAGATTCCAAAGACTACAGTTATTACCCTGTCCTGTCTGTTTAATCACTTTGCCATGTAAATATCTGCATTTTGATTGTAAGCGGAGACTCGGGAGATGGTAAAGTGAAGGCAGGTAATTTTCTTTAAGAGAAACAAGTAGCTTAAGCGGAATCCTGACGGAGCAGAAAGCAGAGCTGCCAGAAGCCATATGCTTGTCTTTTCAGAGCAGGATGCAGCCATCCAGGAGGGAAGGAGTCTAGATAAATAAATGAGGCACCACTTGTGACAGGCAAAAGCTTGTGTTGTTGTACCTATTGAACAAACACCAAGACTCCTATAGTCTTTGGCAGGAACGTCACAAGACTAAGCCAAGCCTGAAAACCCTGTTGTTTATGTAGTGATCCAATCCCTTTCCTGAATGTCTTTACGTATAAAAGGCAGATCACTAACAATGGAATATTAACCAATTCGAGGGGAAGAGCCTGTCCACACGCATATGCTGCTGGCAACACACATTCCAAGAGTTATTTTCATTTATCTGTGCTTCTTCATCAAAAGGAGGAACAGAAGCTGAGACCACAGACATGTTTTTCATCTCAATGACCAATGAGAGATATGAATAAGACAAAGGTGTTCTGGATCCATTTAATTGACGTCGTCACCATGAACTGCGTCTGGACTTTTTCCCTTTTACTGTGTTCCAAACCCACACCCTACAGCTGTAATGAAGTCATTATCATGTTCAGAAAAGTCTGTTTCAAGAGTCAAAAGTCACAGAAGGAGATCAGGGACGGGGTTGATTCTTTTTTCTGCTCCCAAAATGCTAGATTTGGACTTAGTTGTCAAACAAACGAACAAAAACAGAAAAAAAAAAGCCTTCCAATCCAATCAATTTCAAGAATATAACATAGTTTCAAAGCCTTGATAGTAAAATATGAAAAGCTCCTACTAGTTGTCTTAAAATATGTAAGTAAAAATTGCATATGGTTTGTTTGTATTCAGATCAGAATGAAAAAATAAAATGGCCAGAAAATTCATTATTGGTAATAACTGTGTTTGTGAATAGGAAAACTAAATCACTGATACCTGTGTTTTCAGCATAGCCATGATAGCATCTAGTTACTGCATTCAGCATTGCCTTCCATTTCAAAGCACTGACATAAAAATATTCGTGGAGAAAAGCATGTCTGAGGGTTGGTTTACCCACAATGAAAGGAGTAATCTGGTACCAAGCCATTCAGTTCACTTCAGGCAAAACCTCTCAGATTTTCTGCCCAGATGCCAAATAGCACAGATCAGGACTTGCTTGAAAAGCATTCCTCACCAACAGGATCATGCTTCAGCCCAGTGGCATCTGACCCATCTCTCCTACAGCTCCCAGGAAGAATAGCTGTGCAGGTTCAATCTGACACAGCACAGGCAGAGAAGCAAAAGTATTGGCTGTTTCAGTGGGAGCTTGTGCCAGGGAAAACCACAGCTGTCATGGTTTAGATGTAAAATGCCTCCCTGAAGAACACCAATAGACATGCTAACAGGGACTGGGGAAACCTCAGGGGCCCTCACCCATGGACGAAAGACTACAGGCAACTAAGGAATGTTTAAAGTGTGAGAAATAGTTTTCCTCGGGGATGAATCTCCTAATTGGCTATCTAGTACTAAGTAGTCAGCCCTGAAATCATATACAAACAAGTAACACAAGACAGAGTAATCAGATTGTATTTATTTATTTAGGTGTGTGTGTGTGTGTGTGTGCATGTGTGTGTGTGTGTGTGTGTGTGTGTAGAACAATAAATATTAAAGAGAAAGAAGCCAAAATTTTAAGGGGGCAATATATATATAGGAAGGACTGGAAAGAAGAAAGGGAAGGGGGAAAAGTATAATTATATTTTTATTTTTTAAGTGTAAAAAGAAGTTAATGTTTAAAATTTGCCTCCCCCGGGACCATGCGTATGAACACTTGTTCCCTAGCTAGCAGCGCTGTTTTGAAACTTTGTGGAGCTGTTAGGAACTGGGACTTCGATACACACTTTGGGATTATAAACTGGTTCCAGTTGCAGTGTGGGTTCACTGCTACCTGCTCTTCTAAGATGTGAGCAAGCAGTCGAGTTCCACTACCATGGGTACAACGTGTTATTATTACCTTGACTTCCTCTCCATTGGCTGGCACTCACAAAACACGAGCTTAAAACAAACCTTCTTTCCTTAATTTGCTTTTTCTCAGGTATTTCAGCACAGCGGTGAAAAGTCTTATAGCTAAATCTAGGGCTAAAGAGCTGCCTCAACATTTAGAATCGCTTGTGGCCCTTGCAAAGGCCCGGGGTTCAATTCACAGCAACCACATGGTGGCTCATTACCGTCTGTAGCTCTTCTAAGGGCAGCAGGAATACAAGTGGTGCACAGATATCCAAGTAGGAAAAGCATTCATCATATAAAATAATTAAGTAAATAAAAACATGAGCTAAATCTTAAAATACCCTGATGCTTGGCTAATCATGGAGGTGATAATACATGCAGATGTAGTGCCATGAGTTTACCAATAGTTCGTTACCGCCAAGTGGCTAGAAATCCGGGATTAACAAAAACATCTCAAAATTACATCACATAAGAAGGACATTTTCTCTGCTCAATTCTATCTGGCAGGTAGAGTACTCTAAGAAATGTGTAGTCCTGTTTTCCCATGGTTAACATCAATTCTATACAACTCTGAAGACCAAAGCAGAAACTACTGTGACTCAATGGTGCCTACTAATAACCACACACAGACCTGATCCAAACTGAGATGCAAATACAAGATAAACTCTGGATTTTAGAGTTAATATGAAACACACACACAATGCATAATAGTTGAACTCTGATTACATGATAAAATTACATTTTAAATGTGTTGGGTTGTACAGTGTGCATGATACAATACGTGGCTCTTGTATCTCACGTGTTTCTTAGTTTGATAAATCTTCTATTGTGCCAATGAGAAATTTAAAACCTTAAAATATCAAATCTTATTCATTTGTCAGTCATGCTAAATATGATTAAACTTCTCAGTTAGGTCATAATTTATTTTGCTATTTGTCTAATCTGAATTTAATTGTTTTGAAATTTTAGATTATGGATCTGCAACTGTGGTTAATGAAAGATTTACAGTTGGTCAACGTTCTGAGAATACATGACCACTGAGTACCCAGTTCTCAATGGGACAAACATAATGTCCCTTTCAAGGCTTAATCCTAGAACACTGCAGAAAGACATAGAAAGAATATGAGGGTTGTGAAATGCTGTTTTCTGTGTGAGATGTGATCATTGTACTCTTAAAATAGAGACTGTGGTTGCCTACATAGGATATACACATCAATATTTAGTCATAGACTGAAAGGGGGATCATTGAACCTGCCCCTTTTCAAGCAGCTATGGGCAACTGATGGCTGATTGGGAAGGGGAAGTCATTGCGATAGAGTCAACAGTGAGTTGTTGATGCTTCAGTTGACACAGGAGGCTCTAGTTAAACTTTGTGGATCTCAAAATAAAAAGAAAACAAAAGAAGATAAAAAAAACATGAATGTAATATCTGTAAGTACCAATCAATACAATTCAAGAATATAAAAACTGTATTCATTGACTGAGTCCTTGATGCTAAGTTTTCATGATTCTGTACAATTTAATGTTGGAATGTCAGTATTCAAACGTTGCTTTATGTAGAAAACATTTTCAGTACAGTCAGAAAAAAATGTGTCTTTTGAATACAGGAAACATTGATGGTTCATACCATTTGAGTTGGCCTAATTCAGTACAAATTGTGGAAAAATTAACTATGGCACATTCCATATCAGTGCATTAGCAAGAGGAACAAGAGAAAAGACTTGGTGCCTAATCTGGCTGCCTGAGTGAAATTCTACCACTGAGAGAAAGCACAGGGTTAGATCTAAGCTATAATCAACTGATTATTTGGCCTTTTCTTTTTAATAAGACAATTGCTTCCCCCAGAGTAGAGTATTGTGCTAATTATGTTTATCAGTTGAAGAAAAAAGTAGAAACTGTAATTGAAGTTAGTACATAAAGAGACACGTTGTGTCTGGTATTGAAATTTGTCAGATACCAAGAGTCTAGGACTCATATGTGAATGCTAAGAACACAAAAACATATAATCCAAATTATTCAAGTATATAACTCAGAAAAGAATTCGAATATTTTTTCAGTTTGAAATACCAAAGAATCTCAAAACTGACATTTCTATGTGTAGAGGAAACTGGGGGAAAGGTAATCTTTTGAAAACTATGAAGCTTATTTTGTTTTGGTTCTCTCTGGCCAATCTCAAACATAATGATAATATGAACTTGACATCACCTCCCTAACTTCTCAATGATGTCAAGAATCTACCTCAAAATAGCAGAAGCCATCCTGGGGAAAAAAACTTCAGTCTCACAGCCAACCCAAGCAATGGCCAAAGAAAGCTTCTTAGTCTCTTATGGGATCCCAGGACAGTGTCCACAGGTTCTGAATGAATATCAAAACTCTACGCCTGTATTTCACACATCTTTCCTACGATCCTTCTGTTGAGACATAGCTCTCTGTCTCTTCCCTGTCTATAGTCCCTAGGTTAGGATGTATGAGTCCCAGGGGAGAGACACTTAAGCCATCAGAGTTTTAAAATGGAATACCCAAAACCTCCTCAAGCTTTTTAATCAACAAAAAAAATGTAATCTTTCTTTAGGTAACTGAGGCCAGATCACTTTCTTCAACCCATGTTAGTTCAACACAGTTAGTGTTAATGAAGAGTGAGTGCTAATTAACCCTAGTTAATTAAACCACCACATAAGTGGTGGGTATATAATGATTTTAAAAAAACAAATCAAATGTAGTACATCCTATATAAAGCCATGTGAATAATAATAAAATCATAAAGTTGGTCCTTCTTTATAGTAACCATGAACCACATTTTCAACCATGGTTGAGAGGGAAGACTGGCTTTTTAATAATATTTGGGTTGTAAAAAAATACTGTGGAAATGGACATATTTATTTTATTATCTTTACTCCTTTAGTCTATGACTGTCTATACTCTTTTATTTTATTTCTATATACTCTTTTTCTTCTCTCTCTTTCAAGCCTACATGCATTTATCCAACACTGAGACCTGTTCAGAGGTCTTTTCTATCTTATTCTGTCTTTATTGTATATTTGCAATCATTTTTCTGATCAGAAGTGCCTTTTTAAAAAATGCTAAGCGGGCCTGGCTAGGACCAACTCCACAGCCCTGTCTGTTTGTTCTGCCCAGTCCAAAATGGCAGAGGCATGTTCACTGCCTCTGCATGTCATCATGCACACTGCTCCAGTTCCAAGGACCTAACTGGTCTGTGACATCTCGTTGCCTGGACAGTCACTCAAAGTTTTTCGGTACTGTTGGGGCATCCATCTTCAGCCTACAGGCCCATGGTATCCAGCAAAATTTTTCATGAAGCAGGAAATTTCAAAGACAGTTCAGTCATTTACTTCTGTATCCTGCAGAATGTCTTGCAGACTCTTTCATGAAGCAGGAAACCCAAAGGATCATCTCATCTTTAGGCAAGTTCAGCAGTCATCTCTCTGTAGGTACTGCATGTCCACTAAAGCAGTCCAGGCAAGAGCAGTTTCTTTCCCAAATGGCTAAAAAACACCAATTTGTAGGAGGAGGGCCTGCTTGTTTGTCCTGGCCGCCCAGCTAGCTTAGCCCCAAAATAACCACTAATTAAATCACTGCTTGGCCCAATTAGCTCTAGCTTCTTATTGGATAATTCTTACATGTAAATTTAACCCATTTCTCTAATCTATGTACCATCACATGGCAGTGGTTTACCAAATAAAATTCCCAAGGTCTGTCTCCAGCAGATCCATGGCATTTCTCCCTGACTCTGCCTCCTTTCTCCCAGCATGCCATTTAGTTTTCCCCACCTAAGTTCTGCCCTATCAACAGGCCCAAAGCAGTTTCTTTATTAACCAATGAAAGCAGCACAAAGACAGAAGTACCTCCTACACCATGCCTGACTGTTGGCTTCAGTTCCTGTTGCCCTCTCATGCAGAGAACTGTCATCTGTGAGTCCCCCCTAAATAAAGAACCCTTCATTATACTAAATTCTGAATTAATGTGGGACTACTTTATTCATGTTCTCCTACAAAGTACCTGTGTGGTGCCCAGCCCAACTGATACTTCTACAACACAGCTCCTACAACTGAGGCTCAGGGAACATCACAGAGGAGGAGGACATAAGGACTATGTAGGCCAGAGGCCCAGAAATTCTGGTGTGGGACTGTGTGTCCTAGAAATGTCATGAAGCTATACACATGATATCTCATCACCATGACTGCTTAAAGAAGACCTGTAAAAGAAAGACACTATTAGGCAAACCAACAGAGAAGGGGGGAATTTTAAGGCTCCCCAACTCTATATAAGGAACCATGGCAACTAAGGAATGCTAAGAGCTGAAGAAACAGTCTTCCCTGGGGAAGAACCCCCACCAATAGATTATTCAATACAAAGTCACCACTCTCATTTTAAAACCCATGTCTGCATTTCTTTGATATGGCTATGGCCCACTGTGGATTGTCAGTCTAAGTTTCTTCTCCCGACATTAAAACCAAGCATGAAAAAGAGGCATTAGATAAAGGGTTTGCATACACATCTGCATCTCTCATGCCTATCAATAAATCATGCACATATCTTCTACATTCTCTCCAGAGTAAGTGATTTACCGCTCATTTGGATTTGTGAAGCGGGATTTGAATACAGAATGAAGAGGTAGGAATCAGATGAGTAGCCATGTAGAACAGTTCTTTCAGAAGCTATGAACACAGGGATATGTTACCAAGTAATGAACTTCCAAGAGACTGGAATCAATTGTTGGGAAAGTCTCACGATGACATCCAGAGGAGGACTCCAGGTCTATATTCATGCAATACTGCATCCACATCATCTCCTGCATGCATGCATTCACTAGTCACTTTTCTTGATGCTATGAAAAAAAAATACCTAACAGAAACAAATGAAGGGAGGCTTTATTTGTCTTAAGGCTGACAGTAAACTGTCTATGATGAACAAATCAGAGAGAAAGCAAGGCAGTAAGACTGGCTCATGTTTATGACAGAAGCAATGAGACGTACCTAGTCCTGTGTTGGCTAATCAGGAATCAAATATTAGTGAAATTTGACACTCAACTGCCTTTCTCCTTTTCCCATTTTATTCAGTTTGGGTCCCAGCCCATGGGATATTACTGCCCACAATTAGATCTTTCCTCCCCAGCTAATTTTTTCTGTAAATGTCCTCATACATTTGTCCAGAGTTGGGCTTCTTATGAGAATCTAATTCCAGTCACACAGATAATAAAGGTTAAACATGCCAATACTTAAAATACTAATGGTTTGTAATAATATCTACACATATATGACAAATGATGGAATATTTGAGGCAAGAGAACTTTTGGGTTGGTTTCTTCCCTTCAAAGTGTGGAGTAGGGGCAGAGCCCAGTTTGAAGAATGGTGTCTAGCTGAAAGAAAAAGAGTTGATATCAACAAAGTGGCCTCTTGAGAAACCACATCTGAGAACTGATATTGCAGTAGGGAAGGAAAGAAAGTCATCTAAGACAAGAAAAGAGCATCAGGGTGGTGAGGAAGCTGTGGGTACCTGGAGGAAAGGCCAAATTGCCTTGTCAGCTGAAAGAGTAGACAGGAGAATCTCTAGGCTTCTCACTAACTTTTGCATACGGATAGTTAGTCAAGAACGTCACATGCCACACAACATCCCTAGGAGGGTCAGGGAACTGGACCCAGATGCATACACAGCAATAAGCTTAGAAACAGCTTCCACCCATCAAGCCCCGCCATACTGAAGGGCTGTGAACCAACAGTCAGACTCTGTGGAATTAATGGAAGAAGAGAGCTCAGACAAAACACTTTCCTTTTCAGGTTTTACATAGGAGAACAAAGTGTGATAACTACAGATGTGGGATTTCTGTCTGTGTGCTGTGATTACCATGAATGAATAAAGAAACTGCTTTGGACCTATAGCAGGGCAGAACTTATGTAGGTGAGGAAGACTGAACTGAATGCTGGGAGAAAGAAGGGTGGAGTCAGAGAGAATCCATGTAGCCCTGCCAGAGACAGAGACCAGAACTTTAGCTGGTAAGCCACAGACACATGGCGAAACACAGATTAATAGAAATGGGTTAAATTAATATGTATGAGTTAAACAATAAGAAGCTAGAGCTAATGGGCCAAGCAGTGATTTAATTAATACAGTTTCTGTGTGATTATTTCGGGGCTAAGCAGCTTCCCCCTACAAACTACCTTTGTGTCCTGCTTAATATGACATCCTCTAGCTTGATCCATCTTTCTGAAAGTTCCCATACTTGACTCCTTTTTTATAGCTGAGTAATATTTCACTACATGGTGTATTGCATCCTACAGAAAATCTCTTTTTGCTATTTCCTTGTCTGTTCTCAGGTAACAGTTCAATGCCATCCCATTTGTCACTTTTGCTTGCAAAGTCTCATGAGGCATCCATTCACACACGTGCAAAAACAAGCCTGGACAGATGTTTTCACTTTTCTCATACCCATTATCAGAGCTGATAATGCTTTGCCTGATATCTCCAAACAGCAGTTTACATGATTTCAGGTCATGTCCTGCGACAGTGAACAAGGTGGAATGATGTCACCTGCTATGTGACCGGATCAATATGAGGTACTTAAATTTGCTCTATTCTGAAAATTCTGTATGAGTTCAGATAAATCATATTATTTTGTGTGCTTACCTTCCCCAACCACAGACTTTCTGGTGGTGCCTGTTTTTCTGCATAGTCAGTCTGCAGTCTCCTGATGGCTAGGTATTTTGAGACGTTTTCATGTGTTTATTGGATGTTTTCATTTTTACCTTTAATTGTTTATTTGTTCAGGAATTGGTAACGCTTCAAGAGATAAACAGAACTTAAGGTCCTTATACATGAGCTACTTACAAAAGGAAGGCCAATTGAAAGGGATTGGCAATACTCCAAGATATCAAACTGGGAAGTTGTTTCCAACCCAAAAATGATGGAAGATAAGGGAAGAAGTGTTAGTGAGAACTTGTAAGAACTTCAGCGAGAGAGGAGTGGCAACAGGATGAGAGAAGCAGTAAGATGGGCAAAAGCTGAACCTAAAGAACAATACCAGAACCTAATTCCTCTCCCACTTCCCCTCAATTCTCCTCTTTGTACCGTGGAGCATGGAGCCTGGACAACCAGGTGAGGGGAGGTTTCGTGAAGAAATAGTGCAGCCTGGAAAAGCACAGTAGAGTGGGGAGGAGACAAGTGGAAGACATCCAAATAGTCTCCGTATTATACATAATGTTCACTGGGCTTCCAAAAGATAAGGTATGTATGGATACCTCCTTTAAAGACACTCAGATTCCTTCCAAAGTCAGGTAATAATTGTGTCAAGAGTATGTTTACATGTTATCCTTTATATTTCTTTTCCGGAGGAATTTTAATTTTTCTAATTAGTTCATGAGACAAAGGAAGGAGTTGGAATAAGTTCAAAGAAAGTTACTGAGAGGTTATGAACACGTTTGAAAAGGAGGAGAGGTGGTTAAGGAATCGAGAGTCAGGGGGAATGTCTGAAGGCAAAAGTCGTAAAAGAGGGATTGCGGAGGCCAGTTGGAGAGATGTAGAGATATTAGGTTTGCTTGTGCCCGGGAAGATCATTGTAATAAATCTTCTTGATTCTCACTGTAAAGAAAATGTTCTTCAGATTTAATGTAAGCAGTGGAGCACTGTGCAATGAGAGTAACAGGCACACAAGCCGTTCCTCAGCTCACACTTTCCCTTGATTTCATGTCAGGGATATTTCTAAAGAGAAAAGCATTGCAGTTTAAATGAATAACAGTTCTTTGTAAATTAAATAAAAGAAAGTCTGACTTCCTTCTTCTGGTAGCTAGAAATGCTACTGACTTAAAAGTAAGTTACAGAAAGCATCTCTGAAGCCACAAATATTTACAGCAAAATCTCTCAAAGCAAAATCTGCAGATGTGAGTGGTGGGTAAACTCAGAGGAATCTAGCTTAAGAAAAAGACTTTTACCCTCCCAATGAGTGACATTACTATGCTCTGGAGGATTCTTCACAACAGTGCAGGGGGGGGGGGGGGTGTTAAAACTTAAAACTGATTGAAAAAAAAATCAGAATGTTTGTTCTTTCCTTAATATGATTTAATTTTATAATCTACATTTAGAAATGTCAGAGTAAAATTTCAGAGGACTGAGATGCTGCTCTGTGGTGCCTGAACAGCTTCTATAGGAAATGAGGTCTAAAACTCACATGGACTCCACTCTAAACACTTCTATAAGAAACAACACATTGAATAAACTCTAAGACAGCCTCTTTAGAAAACACTATGGTGATTTCTCAGAAAGTTAGGAAATAATCTGTCTCAAGAACCAGCAATACCACTTCTGGGTGTATATCCAAAGTAAGCTCATTCATACCATAAACACATGTGCTCAACTATGTTCCTAGCAGCATTGTTTGTAATAGCTAGAACCTGGAAACAACCTAGATGCCCCTCAACTAAAGAATGGATAAAGAAAACATGATACATTTACACAATGAAATACTATCCAGTGGTAAAAAATAATGACATCTTGAAATTTGCAGGCAAATAGATGGATCTAGAAAAAAAAACATATTCTGTGAGGTAACCCAGACCCAGGAAGACAAATATAATATGTACTCAGTCATAAGTAGCTTTTAAACATAAAGCAAAGAAAAATCAGCCTACAGTGCACAACTCCAGAGAAGCTAGACAACAAAGAGGACCCTAAGAAAGATACACATGGATCTACACAGGAAAGAGAAAAAGACAAGATCTCCTGAGTAAACTGGGTGCATGGGGTCAAAGAAGAGGGTAGAAGGGGAGGAGAGAGAAAGGAAAGGGAGCAGAGAAAAAAATGTATAGTTCAATTAAAAACAATTTAAAGATTTAAAATAAAATAAGAATCTCTCCCAAGACATCTTCCAAGGCTGCAGCAAGAGGAGGAAGAGGTAATAGACCACATGTCATCATAGTCTTTTGGCTGTGTCCAAGGCACTTACAAATTCCATTGGGTAATAACTAAAAAATCACAGAAAGCAGGCTGATGATGTCATGAAGGCTCTAAGTCATACTGGCCAACTCACAAAGCCTCACACAGCCAGTAACACTAACCAGGTAAGGCTGAGCAGGGTCCATGACAAAAGAAGAAGTCTAGACTGCAAGACCAACATGGAAGTCTAGGAGGAAGCTTTCTTCTCACATACAAAGTACTCCAATTAAAGCCTAGAGTCCTGACAAGTTGTTGCTTGTTTTGAGAGAATGGCATTCCCTTAAAAAAATGAAAACCCTGTGTCTTCTATGATCTGTCCAACCTCCAAAGGCCAGCTGACAACAGCAGTATAGTCACTACCTGTCAACCCAAGCTCTTGGCTGCTAGGGTCCCATTGCGTCCTGGATCCAAAACAGATTTCCAACCAAGCTACAGACCTGTGCCAGATCATCTTATGAATGGACATCATTTACACCATTCACCTCACACTCGGCCTTTCTGGGGCAGGATGAAATATGAATGCTCATTGCATTACACTCCGGAGGTAAGAAGCTGTGGCGAAATTGACGAAATAATTATGTAAATAATGACCGACGTCCAGGGAAGACTAATGGAAGAAAAAAGCTGAATAACATTAAAAGTTAATATATTTATTGTTAACCTTTGTAGCTCTCAGTAATAATTCAAATATAAAAAAATTGTTGTCGAAAGCATAGGAATATTGAAGCAGAGCAAAAACGTCACGGTAAAAAATGAACACCCAGATTTCTGGGAAACCGAAAGATATTATTTTACTAGAATATTAAAAGCTAAAAGTTTTATTAATTTTGAGTGCTGTTTTTCTTTCCATATTAGCCTTACCTAGAAAACGGTGGCTTTTGTTGTTAATTTTGTGTGTCCATCAGGATCTTGAAACCACAACTAAAGCATAGTAAGGACGGTTGCAGACTAAAAGAAGGAATTATCACTGGAAGACAAAGGGAGGCGATCTTAGGGAGTTTCAGCTTTATATTTCACAAACCAACATTGAACTAAACATTTCAACTTCTCAGAAGTGATGTCATAGCACCACCCAAGACATTTGTTTCCTATAAAATCATGAGGGGTTAATAATTAAACAGAGGGCAGAATGAGAGTAGGGGTTGGAGATTAGATGGTTTGGGAGGAGTATATCAACAGGGAAGAGTGCTGTCCCCCAGAAACTTCTGAGTTCCTGAGAAAACTCTATCGGTCAGTCTTGAAGTGGAAATAACAGCTGAGATCTCCAGACATGAAAAGAGTGATTGATGCCTTGGTAGGTCTTTCTTTTCCAGAAAAAGACACTGGATTCTAAAGAGAAACACTGGATGGTGTCTTTACTCCAACTCCTTTCATTCCCACACGGAGAGGTATAGAGTTATATATTTACCTATTTCGTCTCTAATATGAAAATAAAGGTGACAGTCACTAGGCAAACAGACTTATTGCTTCCATTTCCTCCAATCATCTAAGAGTCCTTGCAACATCCTTGAATTGCCTAACATTTGACTAAAATCAAGTTGCCTATGACTCAAAAGACAAAAAAAAAAAAAATAGTATCTCTCTCTCTCTCTCTCTACATGGAATGCTAAAATATTTCTGGTGTTATAGAAATACCTATTGGGTCTCTCTACACTAGAGGCTGAGGAAGATGGAAATCCAACCTGAAGGAAGGAAAGTATAATAACACTGTGTAGTTTATGTGACTCTTGGCTTTGAAGAAACATTGTTTCTATCAGTAAACCCTTAAGAAAGAACATCAGGACACGAGAGAGCCCAAGGAAAAGCAGACATGTGAAAAGGTGCTTGTTTCACTGAGTATTGTGAACTTTGGATGTGTTAAATGCTGATACCATGCCTTTGTAATGGTTTAGAAGAGCAGAAAAGCAGAGACGTATGACTTACTGTGGCACCCTTAGCAAGTAGCCATATTGCAATGAGGGCACAATGAGGATATGCTCTGTTATTATTCCCCAAGCACATTACATTGTTCTGTTCTACTCTGCTAGCTTGAATGCCTATTGCTCCCCAGAAAGAACTTACAGTTCCCTTTACAATGCGTTTACAGTTGATTAAAGAATGGATTTGCAATTTGGAGTCTATAATTAGAGCAAAGGGTCTCTATAATTTTAGTTCCCTCATTCACTAATGATGATGTTATGGAGATTAGCTACTATTATAAAGACCCATGGCCACTAAAATGATTACGGGAAAACATGTATTAAGGTTTAGTATTCCATTCTTCTACCACAGGAAGCCGATTATAAACAGAGTGTTCTACAATGCTGTGAGGCAGGAAAAATAAGATTAACAATTAACACCTTGCTTAAAGGATTAGTCTGTCTCTTATGCGGTGATGGCTTATGTTCTAATTAAAACTCTTGGAGAATTGTGTGTGGCCATGTGTGAACTGATCTGTCCTTTCCCAGGTTCCTGCTGTGGAGCTGAAGGATTTAGGACAAATGGGTCAGGACATTCCATGAGCTGGTAACAGGTTTTTTCAGAATTTCATACCAGTCATTAGAAGGCATGCGATACATGTTAGGGAAAATTTCAATGTACGTTTAAGGCACTTAGCGACTCTTAAAATATTTTACTACATTTACTCATTTTTCATGTGTATGTGTGTATATATGTGGCATGTGCAAGCATGTTACGACACTCATGTAGAATTCAGAGGGCAATTTTTGGGGTTTGGTTCTCTCGTTGCACCATGTAGATCCTGGGGATGAACTCAAGTCTCTAAATGGGCACCAAGCCCTGCTACCTGGTGATCCATTTCACTGACCTTGATTCAACTCTGTTTTGAAGTTTTTTAGTTAATATATTTTTCATGTATAATCCATTTTCTTATAACTTTGTGTAATAATTCCAATACGACCTTGCCTTTAATAAGAAATCACCAGAGTTTTATGAAACATTAAAAGAAAACCTATACAGATATCAAAAGGCACAGTCTATCCACCCTGCAATGAGCTGAGTCATCTTCATATAGAAAGAAAAAATGACATTCCTGTCTATAATATTAAGTATTTTGACATCAGAGAAGTAGCTCAGCAATTAAGACCACTTTCAGCTCTTTCAGAAAATCCAAATTAAATGACCAGCACCCATGCCAGGTAGCTCAAAGTCACTTGTAACTCCAGGTCCAGTGGTTACGATACCACTGATTAACTGCAGACACGGTGCATAGACATACATCTGGATAAATAAACATTAAGGAAACCTTAAACTTCAGAAGTTAAATGTCTGTGAATTTAAAGTGTATTGTAATTGGCACAGAAAGATATTGTGTAATTTGTAACTGACTTGCATATATCGAATGAGTACAGATTTTAAAATTTTGCAAATAAGTAATAAAATATGTCCTGTTTTTCAGTCCTTGTCAGTCATGCCAACTTAGACTTCCAAACTCCTGTATTCTCATCTTTTCTTCCATTCTTTTTATTAAAGTTGGTAAGAGAATAGAGAAAATTAAGTTCATTTCTCCCCAAATTTGTTAACTACTTTGAGTATCACTGACTTGGAATTATATATAAAATGGTGAAGAGATTCATCATTGAGTGGAAAATAATGATAGAAATGTTACATATTACATACGCCAAGGGACTCATGGCTAGGCTCCAGGAAGTGGGTATTAGAAGAGGATGAAACTCTACTTCAGGCTCCACTAAGAACTCGTACAACAGATTATTTAACACAATCGCACTTAAAGAGAAAGGGCAAAGTCACCACAGAGAGCAGAGGAGAACTTCCATTTGAATCTATGTCCCAAAATAAGGCTGACTGTACTACCAGAAACCTCAGGGCTCAGTGAACACATTAAAATAGATGATTGATAGATAGATAGATAGATAGATAGATAGATAGATAGATAGATAGATAGATAGATAGATGGATGGATGGATGGATGGATGGATGGATGGATGGATGGATGGATGGATGGATGGATGTGATCCCAAGATTCAAGACTGAACTACATGACAGTTTCTAAACCTTAGGAATTTTGACAATTCATGATCTTTTTATTTGAAATTTATGAGTCACCAAAGAACAAAATGACATCTTGCAAGTACCGAGTACAAAAATGTAGGCATTGCATTTTTAAAAATTTTTAAATTTAAAATATTTTTTGAAATATGTTTACACATGGCCACCAATCCCGGACCAAGCTTTGACTATATTCTGCCTCACGGCAAGAACAGCATTCAAGAACACACCTGTGAACATGAACATGCATGAACATGCACAACCGCAAGAGTCAGGCACATGGGCACACACAAACACACACAACAAAATTGTCCATTTCCTCTGTAATTGATATGGAAGCTTTTGTATATGAAAATCTCCTTACAATTATTAAAAATTAGCATAACCAAGGGATAGAGAGATGGACCAGCAGCTAAGAGAATCTGACCTTTCAGAGAACCCAGTTTTAATTCCTGGCACCCACAGGAATGTTCACAACCCCTTGTAAGCCCAATATTAGCGGACTTGGAGCCTTTCTCTAAGTTCAAAGACACCATGTACATATGTAGTACACATACATGCGGGGAAAACAACACATAAAATAAATAAATCTAAAAGAACTTAAAAATAATAACAAAATTTGTTTCTTTTCCATTTCTGTACATTACCACACAAGTTTTGCATGGCACTTTGTTCAGGAATTTTTGAAAACTGTATGTGTAAAAGGTATTGAATTTGAGTAAAATGGCTAGTTAATGGGAAAATTTAAATAAAAGTAATGAAAATAGATTATTAGTGTTAAGAGAGACCTTAAATCTTAGAGAAAATATCAAAATGGTTTTGTAAAACGATGGCAACGTTAGCAATATAATAACTTTGACAATATAATCTGATAACACCCATTTACAAATAGGACCAGATATTAAAAAATATTTGAGTACAAAGGTAAGAGATTTTTAAGTTATTTTTCTTGATAAATGATAGAAAAAGCAAGCTTTTATTTGCTCCCCAAAAGAGAAGAGTCACAAACATTTGATAAAGCTTGGCATAATTATTGCTTCAATCTTGCTGTGTAAAAACAGTCTAATATACATATACATATATACACATACATAAGCAACTCAAACCACATCTCAAAAAATAGAAGACTAAAGACATGACAGGCTTTAGTTCAGATATTCTCATCAATATATAAAACTACCAATTTTCTCTCCTACCTACCAATTTTCTCCAATGTAAAATTTATTCCAAGAAGGTTTATACCCCCCTTCTACATGCTATGCATAATTAAAGCATGTAGAACTTAGTCAAAACATGCCTCATCGAGGAAAAGTCAACAGGAAAGGCTCTTTACGAGAAATGTGACCAGGCCTGTTTATGAAGTTTTGGTGGCTTAGCTGGGATTTATTTTCTGGTTATCCCTGCACATCAATCACGCTAGTTGAGCCCTGCTCCTTGAGCTGGCTTTTCCCACAACTAGAGCAAATACTTTGACAAGGAACAACAAAGACCACTCAAAACAGCATTACTGTTGAGAACTTCCACAGTACGGGGGGGGGGGGGGGGGTGGAGGCAGAGAAAGAGGCAAATTTTATTTTATATCAAAACTATGACTTCTGACTGAATGTTCCTCCTAACTTCACTGTGTTCAGAACGTTTTAGCAGAAAGGGCTTATGGAAGCTTTTTCTTTTAGTTGAACAGATTATCTACCTGCAGATAAAAGTTGTGATCATTTTGGTCTTATTGTTCGCCCTTCTTCAAATCTAGAAGATAAAATTTAGTCACAAGTAACTGTGTCTCCTTCAGTTTCTGGGTAATATTCTGCTTTTCTTCTATCAGTAGAGTGTAGAAAATAGCAAATTAATGACTATTTTCATTAATATGTGCTAATTCTGCTCAGTGTGTGTGTGTGTGTGTGTGTGTGTGTGAAGGTTTACACACACATGTGTGTGCAAGAATATGTTTAAATTTGTGTGCATCATATTGGGGTCAGAAATCAAAAACTTTGAGTCTCTTCAATTTTTCCCTATGGGGGGCTTATAATCTCACAATGAACTTGAAGCTCACTTGTTTGCCTGGCTGACGGGTGAGTGAACTCCAGGTACCTATACCCACCACCCCATAATTGGGCACACTGGGTTTCCTTTGTGTGCGTTCTAGTAAAACAAGAATCTTCCTACGTTTGCTTTAAGTGCTTTCTGGCTGAGCCATCATCTCAGTCCTCTGCTTATTAATTCTTGGCTTGGAACATGTGCTGGTTAAAATTGGTTTTGTTCTTTAATAACTTTTACTGTTTGAATGATTGATATATTTATACTCTGTATGTTGATAGTAGCAGTATCCATCCACCATCACCTCTTTTCCATTCCTCCAGTGTACCCTACTCATCTCCCTCCCAACCTCTTGTCCTCTTGCTACTGCACTGTTGCTAACACTGAGTCCAGTAGTATCACCCATATGTACACGTATATGATGCTACTTACTGAATCATGGCCAATCTACCATCAGTCATATCTCCAAAATGTGCCTCTTCCTCTCATGGCAACTATCACGGGTCAGTAACTTCATGGATAATGGTGGGGTCTCAGAGAACGTCATAGACAAGGGAGTGGAATGGCTTTAAAAGCCAGTGGGCAAGATATGCAGAAACATTCTATCTTGTAGATATGACAGGAAAACTATACTTGTGAAATTTCCTTACAAGACACAAGCAAAAGCAATATGAGTTCACATGCCAACACAGACGGGGGAATTTCATGGGACCCTTTCCTTAGATTAAGGGCCACAAGTAGGTAAAGACTTCTGAGTGAAGGAGAATTAGTTTGTCTAGGTATGAACTTTCTAATTGGTTATTCAATATCAAGTCGTAATACCTAGAACCATAAACATACAACCAAGAGTAAAAGGATTCAGTGGGTTGTATTTATATATGTATTCCTATACACATATATGTAACAATAATATTTAAATAAAGAAGGGTCAATGAACTGGAAACATACCTGAAGGGAAGTGGGAGGGCTTGGAGGGAAGAAAGGAAAGGGAGAAATGATATAGTAATATTGTAGTGAAAAACAAAGATTTCCAATTAGGTTTAAGAAAGACCAAAAATGAATGTGGCTAGCAACATCCCTTATGATGGGATCCTCAGCTGAATAAAAAGAGATACCCAGAGAACTATCCTTCGTCTCTCTCTGTTTCCCGACTGAGCACAATTTAACCAGAGGCATCACACTCCAGATACCATCCTCGAACTGTTTCCACACCTTACATCATCAGGTATTTTGCTACAGTAATATAAGAAGTAACTTAGATGGAGTCTGGCTGTTATCTTTGCAAATAATAAGCAATATTCTTAGTGTGGCAGCCGATATTATAATGCAGTTCATCCTCTGTATGTCCAGGGAGCTTGCGAGAGGTATTAGGAGGGTTGAGGTACACAGTTCTCTTCATTAGAGAAACTATGTGGGACAGCAGAACCTGGATGAGGCATGTGCCAAGTGGCTCTATCATGTGCAGGTGAACAGAGACAGTTTTCCAAGGGTTTGGTCTGATGTTGATACATCACGCTTGCCGTTTCTTTCAGAGTAGACTATGGCCTATGGTATGGTAATTTATTCCTTATCAAATGGACTGGCTTTCCACTTAAGTTGTATTCTACATTTTATAACATTTTCACACTAAGTATAATTACATATGTCAGTGATTTGTCTCAAACATAAGGCTTCATTCTCCAGAGTTCTACTATTGATATTTTATCAATTTAAATACTAGGTTTATATATTTTCAAGTACTTTAATACAAAGAATTCATACTCATACATAAATAACATAGGGAGTTTTCTGTTTAGTAGATTGCTGGAGGTATTTGCATTATCGATTTGAAAACCAACACAAACATCACTTTCTGTGGTTAAGTTTTCATTGGTAATGTAGATTATTAGGCATATGATTATTCTAGTCCTAATGTCTCCCTCAAAGTGAAGGAGCACATATAGTTGATCTCTCTCTCACGCACGTTCTCTCTCTCTTCCCTCCTGCAGGCAGATCTGAGTGTCGGTGTCTCTTTGCAGACTGGTATAGACTCAGAGAGGAGTCCTCTGTTCCTATAGAAATAGCATGCATAGTTCGTGCTCCCTCTTGTGAGACTTGGGGGTCACCATGTTAGGTCAAGAAAAAGACTTTCAATTCTGAAAAGAAAAAGCCAAACCTTGTGGATACTTCTCAGTAACCTTGCTCTCCAAGGTCTGAGCTCATTGCTACACTAAGCGCAGGCAATCACAGATCTTAGCCATGACACTGAATATGAGGGCTGCTTTTACACGCCTGCCCCTGAATTCATCCTATTGTTTGGAAGTTATAGTGGGTACCAGGTGTTGAGATATGTCATTGCAGAACATTGATTTCTACTTTCTTCCTCATTCTTTGTTTCTGTCACTAATCCTGTTGTGATTGTTTATGTCTAACCCTTCATATGGTGGGTCATAACCTTGGCTAACCACTGTAAATACTTGGGGAATTTCACAAACCCCAATATCCAGGTTGTACCAAAGGCTACATTAGCCAGAATTTGGACTAAGTCGACCAGGTCACATATACATCATGTCATATCACTGCATATGTATGTATAATAGGGAGAAAGTTCTCTATACCATGCCAACACTCAGCATCTCATATGCTTATAACAATCACTCCCAGCTGCCCCTTCTATCATACACAATAATTTCACAGGTTCTTACCTACTTGTTCTCGGTTTGCTTCCTTTGTACATTTATTCTCTTACTAATCTTAACCCTTTTATTTGACCCACTCTATATCTGCCAGTAACTAGGGGCGTGTCACAGCATAAGCAACACACCAGTACCTATGCTCGGATGTACAGTTCTAGTCTCTAGTCTGTAGGGTACTATCCATTCCATCATTGCTTTTAAAGTCCTGATGAAATCGTTTCATTTGCTACTATAAGACAGACTGTGATCTCATGTGTGATTCAGAGGACTGCATTACTTGGAATACCTAGTTCATTGGTGTACAAATGGAGCCACAAAATTATACAATAGGTCATAAATCACATACTAAAATAGGCCATAGGACAATGTTAAACACCTTATGGTCAACACCATCCCCAATACAAATACGTTATGTTCAATACAGAAGTTCAAGCAAAGACCAATTTTCTTCAACAAACACCATAAGCTGTCAAGAAGTAAACAATACACCCATTTCCCATCACAGAAAAAGCTTACTTAACTTGGAAACTGGTAAACAGAAAATATTACAGAATCCAATTGGTAAACTATAGCCAGCAAAACAGGATGACACAATATATATAGGAATACTATACCAGAGAAAGTTGAGTTGAAAGACTTAAGTTATTGCTTTAAATAACATTCAGGTGGGTTACAAAAGATAAATGAGAATGAAAGAGAAGATGGAATAAAATTTCCAGGTTGTCTTTTTAACACTTACTTTGGATAAGTAATGAAACTCACACTTCTCTTAAATGAATTTTACCATATATGGATTTTTAAATTTGGTGAGTAATGCTCACATTTCTGAAAATTATTCTTGGCATTGAGCCTACTTAGATACCAACTTCAGGCCAAGACAAACATTCACCGTCTCACTCCTTTCTAGATATTATAGTGTGTGTGTGTATGTATATATATATATATATGTATGTAATATATATATATATATATATATATATATATTACAAGACTTGGATCACTTACATGCTACCTCCACTTTAAAGCATAAAGATTGTATTTGAGTTTCCTTGATATTTCTCTATAATTTGAAATTTAAAAACACTTCTCCCTAGCTAAGAAATGGTTGATACTTTAGCATATCTGTAATAATCACTCCAAATTAAAAACAAAAACAAAAAACACTGTAAGTTACTTTCCACACACATATGAAAAGAAAACAGAACTGTTAGAAGCCAGTGTGTACCCTCAGATGGAATGATGGTTGACTATTTATTTTCACCTATAAGGCTGAGAAAACATAATATTCCATACATATTGAAACAAAACTTTCTCTCTGGTAGAACACACATATATATTCAAGGTTTCATTCAAGGTGTTGACATCATCCTTTACAGCACCCCATACAGTCTGGATCTTGCTTTCCTTGGAGATTGCCTCAGCAATTACTACCAAGATAACTTGGCTTGGGGTACTGGCTCTAATCTAAGTACTTCTCCTGGAAGCACAAGTTGGAATATTTTAATTTAACTCCACCAGGGACACATCCACTTTAGACAAATTATTAATTTCCTGCACTTGTTTGCCCAAAGAGATGTTCTACTTAAAGAATGTCTAGAGCTTGCCTGCTGGTGCTAACCACTGAGCAGTCTCTTCGCACTCGTCTCTGGAGATCTGTACCTAGCTGCACACTGAGCAGCTGAGCCCTCCAGTCAGAAGTGAAATAGCGAGGACACACACAGAAGAGTAAGGAAGATGCAAACATGTCCATCTCACCAGCCTTGTCCACTTAAAAATAAAGAAGTATCAGGCCATGGAAGGACATCACTCTCATGGCCATTCTTTTATTGATGCCAGTAGCTGTTACAGATACCAAAGCAGGCTACTCCCTGCCATGCAGAGTGGGAACCCATCTCATCCACTCTTACAGTATTGTCTTGTGTCTATATACAGTAAACAACCAGTCAATAGCAGATTTCAAATAATCACATGACTTAAAAGAGCAAACATGGTGTTAACAAAGAAAAATCTCAGTAACTTTTTTCCTTCAAAGTTTGTGGAACTACACAAATTAGATGCAGAAAATCCAGGTAATCAGATAGGCTCTGGAAAACTAACTTGTCTGTATGAAACCTAAGTCCTTAGTGATGCCTATAAAATAATTGTATATTTTATACTGACCCAGTGGAGAAGAATAAATTTTAACTAATGAACATTCTCCAGCTTCCAGTATTGTTTAGCTCATTCCAGATGATGCCAATCCCTAGAGAATTGTTGATTAGACTGGGGGAGGTTGACTGATGGACTTATTTCATGGTGCTAGAATTTTGGAATGTTTGTGGAGAGTGAGAATTTGATCCATATTTTGAAACAGATCATAGGTTAGATTCTACCTAGTTACTTTCATAAAACATCAAGATGAATATGTGTGATTAGAATATGTAAAGATTTCAAAGTATCTTAGAATAAGAAGGAACTCTGCTCAAGTTTCAACAGGGTCCATACAAATGTGAGTTTAGTAAAAAATTAGGAAATGGACACCCGCTTTACCTTTCAGCCAGACTTGTCACAAAACTAGATCATTGGCCTCTAAATAAAGTCTTTCCCATAGTGTCTCTGTTGGATTTTCCCACACAGATGAAGAAGAAAAGAAAGTTGCCCAGAAATTCAGTTTAGTTGAATGAGGTGCCTCTCCTCTTCACAGAAAGGAAAGGACAAGAAGACTAACAAATGTCTTGGGATAAAAGAAACAGATGAGCCAAAATGGAGAATCCTTTCTAGAAGGGTAAATCCAAGAGACATTAGCACCCTCATGGTACAATCAGACACTAGGAGATAGGAATAAGGGAAGGTGTGATGTTGAAAAAAAGTCATGTCAATCAAGACTTCTGTCTAGGGCCAGGAAGGAAAACTACTTTGTATATTTCTTGAGAAGCCGACATTGCTCTTATACTACAGAGATTTATGTTCTTAGATGAAATTGGTTCTTCTTTATTGAAAGCAGAACTTTGTACACAGTCTCCTTGAATCATTTATTTTGGAACTTGGGCCAACTAGATCCACTTAACAATTTCCCATGACTTAGGAAAGAATGATTCTTGGTTTCCAACAAGCAGTCATAAGTTCAGCAGAGCAGGAAGGACAAAGAGGCTGCCCAGGAAGTAGAGGAAGCTCAGCCAGCCCTACTCATACAGGGTCTTGCCCAGGAATTTACGACCTTGGCCTTAACATGTTGCCTCACTGCTTCTCCACCTGAAATGCCCCCTTTAAATTCTTATCTGAAATTTCACCAAAACATTCCTTATGATGGGATGTTAAGGATCTCTATTGAGTATCAAGATTAAGTCAAAAGAAAAATGTGAGCATTGTTCTTAGTACCGGCTTATAGCACTTATGCCCTTCCTTCACAAAAGGATGTCATATCAAGACCTCGCTAGAAACATCTCTAGCAGGCTTCTGTCCTTGTAATATCTGCCTGGCTTCACTGGACAAGGAGGGATTTCCTTCTTCTTCAGTCACTTATTTTTAACTCAAACAGTATTAGCTCTTTGACACCATGGGTATAATTTTATCAAGAACATTAAATGTTATGGTGATATCCACTTATGCTTCTGGAATCTCTCTGGGCACACTTCCTTAGAAACACATTTAAGGGCTTTGAAATCCCAGTGGTAGAGCATTTGCCTAGAAGACAGAAGACCCTGGGTTTAAATCTCACCACCACCACTACTCCAACAACAATAAAACAATAACAACAATAATCAAGTCAAGCATTTGTCTTTTGCTAGGCTATTTTACAATCTTGTTAATTCCTTCAGATGAAATCAGGGTTATTTATAAATTAATCAGCTTTTGCTACTGAGGGGACAAACTACAGTCAAGAAAGTTCCTCATATCATCTCATTTTTCTTGCTGTAGAATTGGCAATTAGCTGGGTGGCCCTTGGACTTCCCACAGGGCAGGGAACCCGGATTACTCTTAGGGATGATGAGGGAGGGGGACTTGATGGGGGAGGGGGAGGGAAATGGGAGGTGGTGGCGGGGAGAAGGCAGAAATCTTTAATAAATAAATAAATAAAAATTAAAAAAATAAAATATTAATAGCAAAAAAAAGAGTTCAACACACACACAAAAAAAGAATTGGCAATTAGCACAAACTGATGAAATCCATTATTGTCATCTGAATCAGCAGGAACAAAAAAAAATAAAAGGCTATATTTATCACTATGTTTTAAATGAGATTAAACTCAGTAACTTTATTAAATTAGTACTCACTCAGTGATTATCTCAAGGCTGTTCCATAGTACCTGTGAATGCATTCCATGTTAAGCATCTACTTTAATAGCAGAAGAGAAAACAGGGCTTCAGCCAATGTAATCCAAGTTGATTGAGGTTCAACTTTTACAGGACTTGGGTTCTTACTTGTTCATAAACAAAGACTAATATGGTTAGGAACAGATTTGCACCATTAATATAGAAAGTCACTGTTGGCAAATGATGTCATATGTAAATACAAAATTCTATGTATATCCAAGGAATCAGATACGTGGTTTACCCTGTTTTATCTCCCTATAGTATAGTTAGTGTGTGGAAGACCCTGACAGTACATTCCTTTCATGGTTTGCTGTGTGCTTATTACTATGTCCTGAAGGTGACTCACAACACTCCTCCCCATCAAAAAGAATCCAGGAAACCAGAAAGGGACCAGTTTTCATTAGAGGTAGGACACACTAAGGGGGCCAGAAGGGATAGCAGATTACAGATGAAAAGTAGAGGGGTAAGATATTGAGGGTTGCCAGGCTTACACATCAAGGTACAGGGAAATACAGGGACAAACAGAGATGCGTTAATAACACATTTTTAAAACTTTATATGTAATTGTAAATAACACATTTAAAACCTGGCTAATCACACAAGCAAAGAAATTCTTGAAAACTTGCCAATAATTAGAAAATTTAGCTTTGCTTTCATTTTGATAAAATTAAGAGAAATTTAAGAGATTAAATGTAACAACATTCTGATGTACAAATTATTCTAACCAGTAGTACAAGACCCCTGAGGAGAGAGGTGTTAGCAACGCATTCTGTCATGGAAAGGGAAAGGTTTTTTTTTTTTTCCTTACTAAATTTTGAAGAACAAAAATCAAAACTTTCCCACAAACTCTAGATGTCTCTTTATTGGAAATGCCTGGTTAGAAATATAAGGTGTAAATATAAAACTGAGTTCATATTCTGAATTCTTACTTAGGTAGGACAGATATTTGAGCTGATTGGTTCACTGAAAGGGTAATAGCTATTACTATTAAACAAAATACATCTTCTAGAACCAGTTACCTGAAAAAGTCATTAATTTTGTATTTCTTCTAAGTACAGGGAAAAGACATATTGAGGTCATGAAAGCACAATATCATGCCCAACTATTCACTACCTCATTTCTTCCACAAAGAAAGCTCTTTATATTAACTTCCAGTCCCTGGTTTCAATCCAAAGTTAAATTTTCTTGGAAAGTAAATTCTTCTAATGAAGCTTCATTCTTTACAAACAGAGAGAGAGAGAAAGAGAGAGAGAGAACATGAAGATATGAATGCCCAGACATGTATGGAATGCCTACATATCACAAAGAAATGTACAAAAACATAAGTAACCCAATAAAAGTAAGTAAGCATCACTTGAAATAATAATTCGAAAAGAAATATATTTCCAAAAGTCACATAAAAGTGAGCAATATTATAAACCAGAAGGGAAATATGCACTAAGTTTACAGTGAGCTACAGATTCTTGCCTGGTAGAATGGCTGCAATTGGGAAACTATCTAAATACACTCAATCTTCCAAGTACACAGGCAAACTCAATCTCTGATTCATACCCCTTTTTTTGACAAGTCTCCTTAAATATGACCCAAGCAGAGGAGACAAGAGTTACAGTGACTTCACCAAAATTCATTTTATTTTGTTAGTTCTTCTGGATTGAAGACAAAAGGATAGAGTAATTGAAACTCTCACATACTATGGGTAGTCATTTAGAATAATTATTTCAGGAATTATTCTATCATATCTTCATGGGAACCCATAATTCTAACTCTAGTTATACACTCGCCCCATACCTCCTAACCCATGTTCCAGGACAAGTGATGCCTGAAGCCATAGATTGTACCAAATTGTGCAGTCATTCTTCCTTTTACAATCAAACACATGATAATTTTATTATGGTTTGTGCTGTCAATGATTAACAAGATTATAACCTAGAAAATACTTTAGCAATAGAAATATTAAAAGTAAGCTAAATCTAAATCTACCAAATGACCTAGGTTTATCACTTCTTAGTATATGCCAAAAGGACTAAACATCTTATTCTACAGATAGTTGCTTAGCCATGCTCAATGTTTCTCTATTCATAATAGCTGGAAAATAGAAACAACCTGAATATCCTTCAATTGACAAATGAATACTGAAAACGTGGTACATATGCAGTATGAAATACTATTTAGCTGTAAAGAAAAATGATACCACAAAATTTGCAAGTAAACTAAAAATGTAGCTAAAAAGGATCATACTGAGTGAGATAACCAAGACCGAGAAAAATGAAAATGGAATGTTCTCTCTCAACTACAATTTCCAGCTGTAAATCTTCACATGTGCAGTTCTTACCCTCATCAAAAAAAAAAAAAAAGTTTCTTTGCAGTAGACAGAAACCATTAAAGGAAACCACAACCAATCCAAATGCAAAGAACAAAATATCATGTGGTGCCCCGTTCCAACTGGTATATCTATAACATATTTCCTGAACCTAAGAATTGGGATGATTATGGAGGAGGGAGTGAAAAGATTGTGAGTCAGAGGAACAGGAAGTTTGCTGTGAGAGAGTATCTCCTAGAAATGCTGGAGAAACTGCACCCATGAATTTCCCTCAGCATTGCCTAAAAGCCCTGAAGAAGAATGTCACCAATAGACATGCCACCATGAAAGAAGGACAGCTCACTGGGCAACTGTAGACAAAGAACTAAGCAAGTAAGGAAGGTTTGAGAGCCAGAGAAATAATCCCTGGTCGGCTATCCAGTACCAATTGGTCATCCATGAAGTTGTATACGTACAGATTACATTGTATGATCTGAACAGGTTGTATTTATGTATTGGCATATTTAGGAGAGAAGGAGAGAGGGAAGACAACCATTAAAGAAAGAGAGGTCATGAATTTGAAAAAGGGAAGATATACAAGAGTGATTAGTGAGAAGGAAGGAAGGGAATGATATAACTATACTATAATTTTAAAAATAAAAAAGTAACAAAAAGTTTTCTAGAAACTAAGAGAATTTGATGCTGCAATTTCCTGTCCATAGTATTTCTCGGCTACAGGTGACTGTTAGGACTACAGTTGTTGGTAAGGAGTAGACTGTTCTAGTCAGATGTGATTGCATTTGTGCTGCTGTGATAAGACACCCTGACAAAGGCATCTTAGAAAATAACAGGGTTTATTTGACTCACAGTTCTTGCTTAGAGTCCATTGTAGAAATGTCCAGGGGCAGAAACCTAAAACAGTTGGACACATCACACTCACAGTCAAGAGCAGAGAGAAACGAATGCATGAATGCTTGCTTCCTTCTCTCTCCTACAGTCAGGGCACTCAGCCAAGGAATGGTGCCACCTGTGGTACCCTGTGCTTCCCCCCACATCAGTTAATAACCAAAATCACCCACAGACATGCCCAGAAGCCAACCTGATCTATGCAAGTATTCAATTTAAACTCTTCCCAGATGATTCTAGTTTGTGTCATGTTGACATAAAAAACAAAAACAAAAAACCTAACCAACTATCCAGCCAACTCAAACACACCGAAACATGTCTGCACAAAAACGTGTACTTGAATTTTCAGTGAAAATTGCTCACAGAAGCCAAAAAGGTTAAATAAACAAAATTTAAAGCCCAGCCCAAAAGAAAGTCAGATAGTCGTACATGGAATAGTGCTTAAAATTAAAGAGAAATGAACAACTAATATATATGCTATGCAAAAATATAGCAATATAAAAATTAAGCAATATAAAAATTAAGCGATATAACTATAACACATGCTATGTGAAACAAGCTTGCTCCAAAACCTCACATATTATATTATGCCATTTTTGACATTTTTGAAGATGAAGAGGAGGCAAGCCTATAGAGAGATAATAGATACTGTCTCGTTGGCCTGTATGGGGAGGTAGAAAACAGAGAATAATGGTCAGTGTGTATAGTTTCTTTAGAGTGATACAGCCTCTCTAGAATTGGTGGTGGTTCGTGGTTAGACATAATTACTGAATACACTACAATATGATACTTTTCACTCTAAAAGTTGGTGACATGCATAACATATAAGACAGGCCTCAATGGAGCTATACACATATGTACTTAGAGCCGAGCAAAGGTCCCCTCTGGCACAACATTACGATTTCCAAAGGGAAATAGGTATACATAATGAATCCTTATCAGAACACGAGTTACTTGCTGTGTTACCATTGTTGAATCGGGGGTTATGGAAGGAAGAGAACATTGGAAGTATTGGAAGGAGACCTGATGCTTGCTTATCACACTGGGAAGATGCGTCATTTGATATCACCATACTTCAGTCATCTCCTCTGTAGCCCTCTGTAACGCACCATGTACAGACCAGAATACCCCCAATACCCACTGTCTCTCCAAGACGTTAGTATTTCCATTGAATTTACACTTTCATTACCAACTCACCACCTTCCTGTTCAGCCCATAACCTGTATCTCCTTTTCCAGCTCTAACCTTGGGAACCAAAGGCAGTTCTCCCAAACAGGCATGACTGCTACCTTGCTTCTGAATAAGGACAAGTCACAGCCTGAGTTTTTAAGGCCCAGCGGTGTTATTCACTTCCTGATAGCCTTGGAGAAGGCAGTTTGGTTAGACGGAAAGAGCTGTAGGTTGAACAGGATAAAGGTCTCCATGATAGAGCCACAGAACAGCTCCCGAGGGGTATTAGTGTGGGACTTGGCTACAGTGTTAAGAAATCAATCTGAACACTAAAAGTAGAGCTTGAATTTTATAGACCCTGAATATGCCCTGGCCAGTAACACAGACATTTGTTATCCACACTGTTCTTGCCACACGATGCACTTCGCAACATAAAATAGCAACTTCCAGCCGTGCAAAATAAAGTGATTTCTATATATTACTGAGAAATTGAGCACGGTGGCACTGGACTAGGGAATGGACTTCAGAAGCAGAATACTTTAAACTGTGTGAAGTTATCCATAACATTGACTTGCAGGGATGGCTGGGGCAAACTGCCTAAAGTCTTCCTACTTTGACAAAGGTCAGTATCTCCATAAGGGGAGAGAAAATGTACTTGGAGCATCTCATTACTAGTAACTGGGTCTATTATGAGGCATTTTATTTATGCTCATGGAACCAAGACTGGAAATTGAATCTCCTGAATTAGCTTTCATGTTTCACCATGAAACTGGCTCCAAACATTCTTGTGTGCTGCATGTTTAAATCTTTCATTCATGATTGTGGTAGGCATTTCCTTCTTATTTGTTCCTCAATATCAAAGAGCAGCTGGAGCAGCTCAGATTTTGCCTAAGAATCTCCTTAGCCCAATACGAGCTTCACAGTCATTACACTTGCTCTGTCTGCATAGCACGTACGGGTCTCAAAGCAGCGTCTCCCAGAACTGCTTGGTTCTGTGACCTTCCAGGTAGATGTCAGGCAGCCGTAAACCCTCAGAGAGAAGCGTACCCTGCTGTTCTGTGGAACAGACTTTTCCATGGGGAGACCTGGGCCCTCGAACACATCTTACGGTCAGACCTTTCTTCCTCATTTCCCACTCTGAGTAACTGTGTACAAACATAACCAAGTCCTAAGGCACAGGAGGTTTTGAGTAGGAGGAGGAACGTTATAAATGAAAATCAGACTAACAAAATAAAAAGAGACACAGGTTCGCACTGCTCTGTAGACAGAATTCCTGTGCCCAGTGTCTATATTAGCACTATTAGGTAATAAATTCTCATTAAATGACACCAAGGCAGACTCCTGTCATACTGGAACTTTGTTGTAGAGAAGAATGTCCCAAAATATAAGGCCTGAAACACTGTTTCAGTCCATTATATGCAGAAGAGGTTTTAAATTAATTTTCACTTCTAAAATTGGACAGAAATGAGTGATAATCACTTATTTTTCCATGAGACATAGCCCTACAAATTGGTGGGAAAATGCCAAACTTTTTAGCAATTGTTGAAAATAGATGTTAGGTTTATTATGACACCCTCTCTACTTCTATACACAAATGAATTTTTTTACTATAATCCATTAAAAGAACGAGATCTCTCTATGCACCTATAATTACTCTTGTCACTCATTATACATCATTTCAACACAAACTTGTGAGTTGCAAAGGCAAACTTCCATGAACGAAGCTTAAAAACCAGTTTGCCAGTCCTGCCAATGTGTAGAAAGACTGCTTTAACAGAGAATGTGGAATCAGTGTGCCAGCCAGTTTCTTGTCAATGTGATACAGGCTAGAGTCATTTTGAAAGAGGGAACCTCAGTTAAGACAATGCCCACATCAGAGTGGCTGTGGGCAAGCCTGCTGTGCATTTTCTTGACTGATAATTGTTAGGTTGTACACAGCTAACTGTAGATGGTGTCACCTTTGGGATGGTAGTCCCGTGTGCTGTAGGAAATCAAGATGAGCAAGCCATGAAGAGCAAGACAGTCAGCAACATCCTTCCATGGACTCTGCATCAGCTCCCCCTCCCACACACTGGGTTCCTACCCCAGTTTCCCCTCAGTAATGGCTGTGACCTGAGAGTTGTAAACTGAGACACACCCTGTCCTCCACAACTTGATTATGGTCACATTTTTCTATTTTTTTTTTTTATCACAGTAACAGAAACCCTAACTAAGACAGTCAGTTTCCATTGTTCAACAGCATCCAGTCTCATCCCTAGCGGTGTCTCTTCTGCTCCAAGATTGGTTTTTCCTTGGCTCTTTCTATGCTGTGCTCTGAATGGTACTCATTCCCTTTTCTATTGTACCTCTCCCACAGGGAAAAAAGTCTCATGAGGGCACAGACTCTTTCTGTCTCATTCTCATCTGTAACTGAAAAAGATTCCTCAAGCAGTCTATCTGCTGAATGAAATGAGGGCATAAAAGCCCAACAAGGGAAACAGGATCAGCTACCGTGAGGATTAAGTTTAAGGGAGTCATTTGCAGGTGATATTTGCCAGTAGCATCCGTTTTGACAACTACGACATTGGAGTGTGAGAAGATATGATTCCAAGTGAACTGGCAATCTCCTGATAAAACTCATTACACCGGAGCAATGATGTTAGAAGTTATTTCAAAGTATTTATTTGATCAATTAAATATCAAAGATGATATTTATAAATACCAAGAAATATTTAGATATTTAGAAAATATTTCGACAGTAGTTACCTTAAACTCCCTCCCTGTAGGCGTGTTTTCCACATGATCCCTTTCTAAATTCGCTATAGAGTATGACGTCTGCCCATTAAACATATCATAGATTGAATACGAGTAGCTGTTCTGTACAGCCTGGGATGATTACCAGTGTCTCTAACCTCTACACACTCATGCCAGTAACAACTACCTTTCTTAACTGTGAGGAATTGTCCGTGTATATTGGCAAATAACTCAAGGGAGCTAAACAGTCCTATGTGGAAAATATTACAAATGGTCTACTTTGTGTGAGGAATCCCAGAGCACCACTGTGTGAAAATTGCCAAGTCTATCCTTCTGTTCCAGAAAATGGAATTAGGTGACATTCACTGACCTTAATTTCGGTGCTTTTCTCCTCTCTTTCTCTTTTTCCTATCTGTCCTCCTCTTGCTTCCTCTTCCACCACCATCCCTTTCTCTCTCTTCCTCATTCCCTTTAATCTTTTTATTTTCCACAGTGACTCCTAACCAGCACTAAATATTTTAATCAAACATCATACCTATAATAAGATGAGTAAGACCCACTACTCAACTCATACTCAAGTCCCAGCTCAGAATGTCTCAGAAGATCTTTGTTTGCAATGGAATATTTGTATACATAATTTCTTAAAATAAAGTTTATCTTCTGTCTATGTTTTCCCAGTTTTATAAAAAGCAAGGCTGTGTGAAGTGAAAGAGATATGTCCTGAGAGAGGAGGAGGGGGAGATATAGACAGAGCACCATGGACATGGAATGTTAGCAATTGCCAGAAACCATTCTAAACCAGGAGAAATGCTTGATCAGCTTCTTCCCAACACCTGTAGAACGAGCCAGCTCTACTGACACCTTGATCTTAGACTTCTGGCCTTAACAACCATAAGGCAACAGATTTAATCCTGTTAGTCTGTGGTGGTTTGTTGGAGGAGCCCAGGAAAGTAATGCAATACCCAATGTAAGTGATTTGTACTCACGCACGGTGATGAATGTGCACGTGTCTTGGTACTGGTCTGCCTCTTGACCTTGGAAGTATTCATAAGTGACTCATTAAGTCAGTCAAAATGGAACACCCAAAGATCACCAGCAATACCCTCATTTCCAAAGAGAACTCATTTCCTTATTTTGAGTTCTCTCTTACAGTCAGTACTCTTGACCTTCCCTGGTTTGTGAAGACTACATTTACCTTCATTCATTCACTCTGTGGTTCCTTTCTTACAGCCTAGTATCTCCAACCTCATTATTTATAAATATTCTTATTCAGGATCGAGATGCAATTCAGGGGTGTAGAACTTGAATTGCAATGTGCAAAGGTCTTATGTTCTATGACCTATACTAATTAACATATTAATCCATTTAAAAAGATAAAGTCTCATTACTCCAATTATATAAAGTTATCCTCTTAGTGTGATGGAATAGCTCAAGTTGCCCCATCCCCAAATCCTCAGGCAAATTACATATTTCCAGATCACCATCTCACAGCTTTCATCATCACCAATTAAAGAAATCCACTGAGTGTTCACGTCCTACCGCATACCAGATACACAGCATACGGAAGTGTCTTCTATATACATTGTCTACCTTGAGTTCTGCGAGTGATTAATCATACACATCAACATGCTCAGACCACAGAGATCCCAGACAATTATTTTGGGTGTGACTGTAGGGGTGTCTAGTCAGTATTCATATGGGTATCACTTGATTCAGTAAAACAAACAGTCCTCGGCAATGCATGGGCTCTCTGAAAGTGACTAGTCAATTGCAAGTGAGTAGGACAGCAGAGTTCAGGCCCTGCATGACAGCCTTGATCTGGGATGTGAGTCTTTGCCTGCTTTCATATTTATGCTAAAGCATCTGCTATATTGGGACTCCAGCCTGCCATTTCCCTACAGACCCACAAGGCTGGGAGTCCCTGCAACTATAGTGGTGTATTGCTTATCTCTGTAGACCAGTGTATAAAAGATAAATGATTGATAGATACATGACAGACAGACAGAGAGATGATACATAAGTGATGATATTCAGCTTACAAATCAACATGTGCAGATATGTGCTAGTTCAGGTTCCCCAGCTTAGGCTAAGTCTCATCATGCCATGAGACAATCACTATTACATTTCCATCCTACAGATGAAGCCCTGCAACTTGTTCAAAGAACCTCTGCTTGAAAGAGACTGAGCAAGGATGTGGTTCTGGTTGTATATGAGTCTATACTTTAACCCTTGCACTGTTATTCTTGTCTTTATCTAAATAAACATAAGCCATATTCCTTCTATTTCTTTTATAGGAATCCTAATAGCTTTCTGTGGTTTTGAAAAACCAACAGAGATAACCAAGGGAGTGGCCGGAGCTCTACTTTAACTCAGAGTTTCATAGGTTTCAGCACAGGATTAATTGGCCGTGTATATTTGTCTGTGGCAAAGCAGCATACCATTGCACAGTGCTTGGAAACAGGAGGAACCTGTTCATGCAGGGACCAGGAAAAGAGTTCCATGATTGATGGAGGTGGGTCTTGTATTAATCTGTTGCTTTCATTGGTTAATTAATGAAGAAACTGCCTAGGCCCATTTGATAGGCCAACCCTTAGGTGGGTGGAGTAAACAGAACAGAATGCTGGGAGAAAGAAGCTGAGTCAGTGAGTCACCATGATTCTCCCACTCCAGACAGATGCAGGTTAAGATCTTTCCTGGTAAGCCAGCTCGTGGTACCACACAGAATATTAGAAATGGGTTAGATCAATATGTAAGAGCTAGCCAATAAGAGGCTAGAACTAATGGGCTAGGCAGTGTTCAAAAGAATACAGTTTCCGTGTAATTATTTTGGGGCATAAGCCATGCGGGCGGCCGGGTGCCGGGGATGCAGCCCCGCCGCTCTTATTACAACACATGATGGCACAAGCCTTTAACCCCAGCACTCAGGAGGCAGAAGCAGAGGCAGACAGATCTCAGTGAGTTCGAGGCCAGTCTGGTCTAAAAAGCGAGTTCCAGGAAAGCCAGAGCTGATACATAGAGAAACACTCTTTAAAAAATATAGGAATTGAATGAAGGAAGTTAAGATGGAAGGAAGCCAAAGAGAGAGGGGTAGAGAAAGGAAGGGAGGGAGAGGGGAGGGAGGGAAGGAAAGAGGGAGGGAGGGAGGGAGGGAGGGAGGGAGGGAGGGAGGGAGGGAGGGAGGGAGAGAGGGAGGGAGGGAGGGAGGGAGGGAACAGGTAAGGAGGAAAACAGCAAGGGAGGAGAATAAGAGGGGGTGAAATGGGTATGAAGGTGGAGTGAGGAAGCAAATAGGTGTGGATGAAGAAAAGAGTGGGCGTGGTGCTGAGGAGGCGGGAGGGAAGAGCTGGAGAAGCAGAAGGAATATTAGATATAGTACAGTTTTAAGCTCCCTAGCTTCTACCCATCAGGACCCATCTTTTAAAGCTTCCACTCCCTAGCAATACACTACCTTGGGGTAGTGGTCAAGTCTTAGAGGACAATTCACCCTGTACATAAGCTCCCATTTTTAAAATCTACATCTCCCCCTTAATTCTAATCTAAATGCATCTTCCAGATCTAGTCATTTATATTCCAGCTGCTACTACCCGAATTGAGTTCCTGAACACATCATGGTTACAACCCACATGCAAACTGGATTGTATGCCTAATTCCTTCCATTCTTCTTCTGCAGTTTATTAATTAGTGTTTTTGAGAAGCACACTGATTGCATCCTTTGACAGCTCAGAAGGCCTAAGTGGATCCCCACCGCCCTGCTCTGAGATGCAGTAGAAAAGAGAGTCTTCTGATTGTCTTCCCACTCAGAGGGGTCAGATCCCACGCAGTCTCGGTGGTTAAATATTGTCAGTATCACTCTCATGTGACAAAATCCTTCTTGGGGAGTTTTTTCAGTCTAAAGACGCATTCCACGTGAAACATGGGTGTACTTGGGCACCTGTGTGCTGAGAATGCTCTTCCCGAATGCACTCTTTCTATTGCCCTTTGGTCATTGAGGGGATTGACTTCAGGTCAATTCTCCTCTTACCCTCCTAGATTCCAAACTACTGGTTTTAGACATAAGGGAAAAGATGTAATTCCAGTTGTAGATCCCTCCCCCTTTGATTGTCACTTGAGTCAGTGCAGTCCCCATGCATCATAATCCAAACCCATTTTTAATGCTCATCTACATTTTTTTTTTAGCAAATCATTCTAGCTTATTGCTGCCAGGTGTTGCCCATTCTGACAGTTGACCAATCTGTCAATGGTTAAGGTGAGTCACAGGGTAAGAATGTGGCACAAGTATAGAATATGGCATCAGTGATCCCCAGGGAAGATACCAGTGCATGTCAAAGTCCCTGAGAAGGCAATGCAGTGTCAAGCTCCTGGGTACAGCATGTACCAAGGGGAGAGAGCCTTGCCCTGCTTGGGTTTTCCATGGCCAACAAGACACTTTTATAGACTGATATCTTGAGTCATTATCCCGCAGTAAAACACTCTCCTTTCTTCCTGTGGTCTGAAATACAACAAGCCAGAGGAAATCCCAAGGGCCATGGATGCACTTTTGAGCAGAATCAAAGGGGGAACCACTGAGGGCAGAACAAAGGCATGCCCACACATGTGATGAGCCCAGATGGAGAGGGCTTACAACCTCTGGGTAAGGAAACGCTCCAATCTATGGCTGTTATGTGACTAGGAAAGTTTTGAAGGCTGCAATCACTGCCTGACTTCCACAGTGAATACAAGACTTGGGGCCTTCACAATCTGAAGAAGATTTGTACAAAGCCCTTAGTTTGGGAAGCAATTATTTCAGGTACATATGTTTATGTTTTTGTTTTACTTCACTCGTGAAGAACATACCTTGGCACTTCTAACAAGCTCCAATCTTTGGAGATAAATTTGGCAAAGAAAGATGGTGAATACAGTGGAAATAAAAGATGGCTGTTTCTGTAGACATGCTAATGAAAGGAAGGTGGCCTCCATTGGCTCCACTTTTCTTAATGCCAAACGTTCCACAGCCATAGACACTCTTCTTCTGCACAGGAAGTTCTGATGTCTACTTTTCTGACAAATAATGGAGTTCTAGAATCCTCTCTGAACCTAGACACTGCACAAGTTTTTGTCTTTGCATTCCCAGTTAAAACAATAAACGGCAGAAATTGCCTCTTGCCATTGCATAATACATGTACTATGCAAAACCATACAGCTCACTTCATCTAGTGCCTGAGCTCATCCCATTCCTGATGAAACACAGCTCTTGAAGTAATTTGATAATTTATGACTGAGGAAAAATATTTAATATCACTTTACGCCAGATTTTTTATGCCAAGCTGAGGTTTCTGAGTTAATGACAGGCTTTAATTAGGATGATTTAAGGTTCATATAGTTTAAATTAAAGTGAAGTCTTGAAGAAGTTTAGCAACTTCGTTGTTTTGATTTTCAAGACAGAAATGTTTTCCCAGATCGTCTGCCCAATGTGGATGCTCTACACTTTTATAAAACCCTGGAAGATGTTCTAATTACCTTGTCTCCTCATTGCACATTCCCAGTATGAGTGAGGGTAGAGATTTGGTTCTTTCCTAGACAGCAACAACTTTCCCTTATTGTTAAACATTTCAATAATTGCTTGAGAAATTCATACAATGCATTGTGATCACACTTATTCCCAACTCCTCCCCTTAACTCTTCCCAGCCCCAGCTCCACACCCCTACCCACAATCCCATGTCTTCCTCTGTTTTGTATACATTGAATAACCCTTGGCTTCATTTAAGTGCTGTTCATGAACTTTGGACTATGGTCTATACCCCACAGCATGATCAACTTGTCAGGCAGGGGCCACATTTTTAAGATTGAAATTGGTACCTCTCTACCCCTGTAACTGATGAACTGTCTATAACCCCTCTGCTAGCATGGGGGCTTATGAATCCCTTCATTCCCAGATTAACTAATTTCTGATTTCCAGGGGTTAAGGCAGCATGTACTTATTCATATTCTACTACAATCTTCTTTTTGATTGATGCTGTCAACCCCCAAACTTGCCAAATTACATGAGTGTTAGGTTAAAGAAATACGTTCTGTGTCTCTGTCCTCTGGAAATACCAGCCTGCCAGGGCACTCAACTCCTGGGGAAGAAACACCTAAGATTCCCATGGGTAACCCAGTGACCTGTGATCAGAAAGTACAAGACAGGTATGCCTAAAACAGCACTGAAAGGTTTCCCTGAGGAAAGAACATCTAAGAACTCCTTGTTCCTCTCAGCCAAATAAAGTTCCCGGAGCACCCTACGGAGTCAGGTGCCTTCTGAAGTCAACAGTTGACAAAAGGAAACAGGCCACATCGTTAAGCGTGGAACTAAGAAGCTATTTCTTGGTAATATCCTTTTAATTCCAGGATGAGTCCCAGCTCTGTTGGGCAGCGCTTGGCTTTGCTTACCGAATTCAGCCTTCGCTGCACTGCAGGGCTATCATGCCTCTAGTCTCAGGATATTGCTATGAAACCCTAAGACATTTTTTTCTTCACTTAACTGCTTCACTGTTCTGCCTGAAGCTGAGAGCAGAGGCAATTTTGGCAGACCATTCAAGAACATCTCTCTACTGTAAGAAAGCATTCGCTGAAATGGACTCAGTAACAAGATTTTGCAGAAGTTAAAAAAAAAATGGCAATACTAGTTTTAAAAAACTTGTTGATTTTATTTTGAAAAGTATGTATTTCCCTTTGATTTCTTTTCCATGGGCATTGAAGCACTACCAGAGTGCTGAACCTCCATTGATCCATCCAACTACATTTGCAAAGGTCTAGTTCCTAAACCGAGGTCAGAGAAGCCAAAGTACAAACTGATAAAATAAGGCTGTGTCTCCTTCAAAGCTGCAGAATACGAGCAGGGTTTACCTTCCCATTTACAGAGGAACCCGTGCACTTGAGTTATGAATAAAACCAGCAAAAAAATCTTAGCTTCCTGGTGACATATGAAGTCTTTTAGCTTCTAACAAACCACACTAGCTGGAAATATCCAGAAATATAACAATTCTGATAAAGCCTTGGACCATTGTGAAGGAAGTGTCTGTCCCACGGGCACGCAGTTTTAAAAACAGCTAAGCAACACTAACACTCTAGCAACTGTGGTAACTCATCCATCGCTGTTGCTCAGGAGCTAAATACCCTTGTATTCCATCTCCTCCAGGAAATACTGAAGTATTAGTGTAAAATACTTGTGTTCTCTAACTTGTTTTGTCTTTGCTTGTTGGCAGTTTCACATGTGTATCTTGTGAACTGTGATTACTACAACCCCTACTAGCCTCTTCTCTTCCTATCATTCCTCCTCACCACAAGTCCCCTTCCCACATCCATAACTGTTTCTGTTATATTGTTTTCTTTATGTTTTGAGATCTACTGAGTTTAACCAGGACCATCGGTGTGACCATCAACAGTTTGTAAATATCTGATATCTCCTAAAGGACTTCTTAGTGGGTAGCCACTGAAGACAAGGAATGGCCCTCTCACAGAATCCTCCAGCAACCAACAGCTTGGCAGAAAAGCAGAAGGAAAGGCCCTGTAAGTTCTTCTATGTTCCGTGATTGACTGTTGATGGGCACAGTCTTGTAGAGGCCCGTGGCAGACAACCACAGCTGCCATGAGGTCATGACTACACTGGGTGCGCCATGCCCGGGGGTAGCATTTCACAGTCTTGCTCTCTAATTGTCTCCTGGGGCTTAGAGGGGGTGGAATAAGTGCGCTGTTTACTGCTGAGCTTTATGCCTTTGCTACTCTCAGCATTTTCAGAAGTCATGAGTTTCTGCATCCACTGGCAAGGACCAGCTTCTCTGATTAAAGCTCAGAGGAGCTTTTATCTATCTGTATTTAGAAGGCAGCTTGACAATTAAGATTTAAAAAAATATTAAATTCACCCTAAGTCCTACAACCATGGCAGTCATGTTTTTTGTTGTTGTTGTCTTTCTTTCTTATCAGTGTAAGAAACAGCACCAAGTATGAATTCTCTCCAGTGAAGACAGTCTCAAACCCAGTCAGAGAGCAATTGTCTTCCCCTGAAACAAGTTTGCCACTCATACTGAATATTCTAGTTCATCTTTTTTTTTTCATAAAAATAAAATGTGCCACAGTATCAAGTCAGTGAAATAAGTAACTTTTAAGATGACCATCCAATTTTAAATGTTTTAACAGTATAGGCATGATCATTTAGACACAATATCTTCCAAGTAGCAAAATTAAATTATGGATGATACTAAGTAATTAAGGTAGGATTTAATATTTCATTTTTCAACATAATCTTGTTATCATTTTCTGGTAGGCATAAATGATCATCCATGTGACAAAACTGGAGACAATGACAACAAAAGCTGTCTAAAGTCTCCACACTTTATTGGATTCTGTATATCATTTTCTACTAGTAAGCACTTAACTAATGTAATCTCGTAGAACCCTCCCAAAAGCTTGATGTGTTAGATGCTATCACTTGTTGCAATTTAAGTGAGGATATGAAGCAAAAAGTCTATGCATCATTTACCCTCAGTCTCAGGGATGCTTGACCATCTAATACATATTTTAATGTTGCAGAAAATTCTCTGGTTTTCAAAGGAAATTTAGAGCTAGGCTATTGGCTTTAAGCTCTACATTTACATACACTTACACGTTCACAATGTGTGTCTTGATTGGCTATTTCTCTAATGAATTTAACGTACGCTTCTGGTTCCTCTTAAGGCATCCTTGCACCTGTATTATGCTTGTTTATTACACTAGATGCTTTTTTCAAGGGACACCAATGATCTGATGAGGACAACTGTGTTAGAACGAGTGGGATGATTTCTGCAACAGTTGAACACCTTGTGTGTACTGTATTTGAATTCCTTCAGCTATATTTCTGCCTGAATTTTTTCCACTGTATACAAAAATTTTAATGCAATAAAATAATTGTATCCATTTAAATATCTAAAAGAGTCCACTTTCTCAAAATTATCAGTGAAATATAACTTACTTCATGATACTGGGCACACAGATATCAAGAACTCACACGTACCCTAACTCAGAAGTTCAGTTCTTACTAAGAAACACAGATCAACATTCCCTAAATTTAAAGCATTTCAATCATACTCAAGTTTATTTACCACTGGGTAAAACAAACAAACAGAAATCTGCAATCATTTCTCTTGAAGACCATTGCATATATGACTTGTCATGACATCAGAGAAGGCATCATTTCAATGAAAAGTGGGATGCGTCCCCATAAGGAAGGGGGGATATTTTATAGCTCAGTTTTGCAGACTTCTCTCCCTTATTACACTGGTATCAGTGAATTATATTCTCTGACAGAACTGAACAGAACGATTGCTGTAATACTTAGTCATTAGAAAAGTACATAGGAGCTCAAGAGTACGCGCACGCACACACACACACTTGTTACAGTTTTAGTTATTGCCAAGCCTACAAATATAGCCAAAATGTTCAGTTTTTAAATTAAGGTTATCAATGGAATGGTGCAACTTTGATTTCTCCAAAACAATGTCTACCTTAAAGATGTTAAACTTTTCCAAAGCAGCTAAAATTTTAAGGTAGAATTCTGAGGGGAAATAGAATGATAGATAGAAGTTTATTTCTAGTGCTACCTTCAAGTACAACTACAAACTACCACACTTAGAATAATGGTGTGTGTTTTTTTCTCTCAGGAACCACGGGATCACTCCCTCATGTATGAGCAACTCCTCTCTGTTTCATATAGACAGACAGAAAGTAACAGTTTTAAGCCATTTTGACAAATGAACAGAAGGACTTAAAGTAACTATTACAAGACAAACAGTCACCGCTTTTAGCGGAGGTCTGTTTGGGCATCCTGTGAGATGCTGTGACCAGAGGGTAATTATCCTATGGATTTAAATAGCATGACTAGGCATTAAAGTAATTCAAACCCTAGTCACCTGCCTTTTCCTCAACCTCTTGGCTAATTGAATGGGGATTAAGTATAAGTAGAGGTAAAACAGTGACTCTGAATTTCATAAGGAGCTAAAATGAACTAGAGAGCATAAAGATTCAGTCTCTTGTCTTGGATAAGTGTAAACACAGCATAAACATTTGCCCTGTATCAGGAGCAACATTCTGCCTCCAGGAGAAACACAAATAAATATGGGTGTGGACAACAAGATATGTCAGGCAAACCTTGCTCCAGCCTGTCTGTTCACTTCGAAGTATCCTATAAATGTGCTTAAAAGCCCTTGTGCGAATAATATGTTGCAATGGGCAGAGAAAAAAATAAAAGGTTTCATTACTGATTTATAAGAACTGCCTTCCCCAAATTATAGTTCTTCCTGGTTCCACATGCTGATTTTCAATCTTCTAAGTGTGTTTATAAAGGGAAGATGGGAATGGGCACAGGCAAGACAAGGCTGGGTTGAAAAGCTTGAGGAAGGAGGGAGATGGGACATAAGAAAAAGATGAAGCCAAATAATATCAGCCCATCAGCTCCATCCTTCATGCTCTCGTAATCCATAGTACACATATTGATTCACGTGACAAACATGTTACGACCGACATCTAGGGGATACACATAAATAAGATCTAGTCTATGCTGCCACAGTTCTGATGATAAAGAATTTTAGTATTAGGAGGCATGCCCTTGCCCAATCATCCAGTAAAAGTATGAATTCTGTCTATGTATTCTCAGCCAAAGCTTTATACTATAGATAGCATGGAACTATAATTAATAGCTCATTTTTGACAAATACTGCATCATCTAAGTTGTATTTCCTGCATTTCATATTATGGGATAGAGTTCTTTTTATTCAAATGCCATCATCCTTCATTCTTCATAACCTCATTGACCCAGGTAATCATAGGCCTGAAATACAGACTTGCCTATGGGGTTACTCCTCTGTCATTAGCATCCATATTGAATTCATCAAGCTCTCTACAGGCCTCCTAACTGCATGCTATATTAATGATATGCAACGTTAGTGAAAGTCTCGCATAAAGGACCTTGAGAATCCCTACCAGTACAAGGATGGCCACGTACAATGGAAAGAAACAACTTCGTTTCCAAAAGAGAACCACATATGTGAAAGAGACTTGCTGTGTGCACTGATCTGCTCAGTTCCTACACAGTTATCAAGCAGAGCCTGATTTACCTTCAAAAGTATCCTAGCATTGACAAAGAACTGTTATAGTTCTCTGAGTTAGAGGTAATGGAGCTTATGGAACATATTTCTATTACTTTCTTTAACCCCCCTAGGTCACTTCTCCAAATGGCATTTAAGGAAGCAAATTTCTCACCCTGTAAGAATCTTTGAGAAATTCTTGACCATGCTTGGTCCTAGAGAGCCAATGATTTTAAGGGTAGAATCATCAGTTACTTAACCCCCAGCAGCTAGCCACATAGCTAGAACATGAAAGCACTCTATACAAATTTATTAAGCATAAATTGTATTAATGAATATATGTCACAACCAGCATCTTCATCTCTCTGGTGTGTTTATTATTTTATTCTTTAAACAATGAAAACATGAGCATGTAAATATTAGTCTCAAAGACTAGGCTTTATCTAGTTTTTGGCAACATTCTATTTAGGGCATTGGGATTGACTCCACCCTTTTATGACTTCACACTGTCAGTTTGGCCTTAGCAATAACAAGTGGTGTTTTGCCTCCTGGCATAAAGGCTCTTTAAATAATAATAAATTCCTTTGAAGTAGGCCTAGGTATGTAAGACTGACAGGAATCTGTACTCACCTGCTCTACTCTTAAATTCATCAATATTAAAAACAAAAGTAATTTGGGTCTGGGTCTATAGTGGAGAAATTCAGGTCAATACTATGGTTCTTGGTATTGTTTATTCATATTTGTCTATTAAAAACCTCATCGCAATCTAACACACTCTTCCTTGTTAGCTTGAACAAAGAAGAATTATCTATAGAATGGGAGAAAAATGTGTATACAGAATTCATCCTAATTTTGAAAAAAAATCTACACATATTCATTCCCTTTTACTGGGCTTGATGTTGACAGGCCATATTCAAATTATTAACTGCTGCCTTTGAAATTACATTTAATTTAATTAAAACTCTTATTGATACCCTACTGTGTGTACACCTTCTGAATAATAGAAATGAAGAATTCAAATGACGTGGCACTTCTCCATAAGAGAGAGAACCATACAAGATCCGGTCTCTGTGCACGGGCTAACAGATGCCAGAATACAACTTATTTTTAGAATAATTTTAGGCTCATGAAAGAAAACAGTTGAGTGCATTTTCATAAAGTCCTCTGGTTTCCATGGCAAATGGAGCCATTATTTTTTCTGAAACGGAAGGCTTTTACTTACACTTCCCGATTGCTTTTCATATTGTGCCAAAAACTCAAGTTGGTCCAGAAACAAGTACACCAGTGGCTTATTGTTAAAAGCAGCTCTTAAGTGAAAATTTGCAGTGGGTCAAAGTGACCTTCCATCTGAGCCCAAGGGTAACGCATGTCAGTCAAATAGAAGGCGTGCATCTCAGCTGAACCGAGAGGGAAATAGAGGTTTTCTAATGAGCGTATGCGCTTCATCAAGATGAGATACAAACCAACACATCTAGATACTATCCATGAAAACATCAATGTTTCTTAATTTAGGAGATAGATGTGCTAAACACCCTTTATACAAATCCATCTGATACCTAATCCACATTGCCCATATCAAAGCATCCCAAATGAAAACCTGCACAATTGAATTGACTCTGTTTAATTTCATGATGGGCAATGCTCCACCTCCCTTAGAGAATCACAGGATCTTTAATGCTGAATGTTAAATGGACTTTGGAAATACAACTAGTTACACTAATAAATATCAAGGTGGTATTTATACTGTTTGCTGTCTCTTTGCTTGTAAAATATTACACAATTGCAGGGAAGAAAAAGTTACCCATAAAAACCCCTAGATATAGGAATAGAATGTTTTCTTTTTCAGCATAGAATTTTGTGTATAAATTTAATTTATAAAAGTAATAATTCTAATCCTATATTTTATACAAATCACCCTTTTTAACCTAATAGTAGTATTTATTAGTTATCAGTTTAGCTGGCTATTTTCTGATATGCACTGGCTGCAGGCTCTCCCTGTAGCAATGTAAAACAACTAATAAATTGTGTTTGTCTATAACTAATGTAGAAGTGCTCAGGGGAAAACCTTTAAATATTAAATCCTTCAATATGTGCACAAGCATGTCTCAGGAAACATTGCGGGACTCTTTTTTCTGATGGGGACTGACCAGCAGGAAATAGACTTTAACACACAAAGGGAGGTGTGCCATTCAGTTGCTTTGTTTCCTTATTCTATGACCTTGGATTTGAGGTCAACTCTCTGGCTTCCTTGTACAAGTCAGTCTCTAAGCTATTATAACTCACTATTTCCATCCTTGGATCTCAGGTTAGGACTGGAGAGATAACTCATTAGATAAAATACTTAACAGAGAAGTGTGAGAACCGAGACTAATATCCTCAGAGCCAATATAAAAAACTGAGATGGCCATGGACCACCTACAACCCCATCACAACTAGAGTAGCCACAACTGGCAAGTTTCAGCATTCAGCCAGAGACATTGTCTCAATAAATAAGAATAAATAAGAGACTGCCGTTAGACCCTAGCCTCGCATGCATAAGCACAAACATACACATGTACCCTTTATACATGCGAACATGAATATATACATGCATACATACAAGCCAAGTAGTATCTTTGGATGCCACTTTATCTCTTAGGACCCCTAACTTTATCTCTGTTATTTATTTAGTTTTATGCAAGTAGAACCACTTTGTATGTAATTTTAACCCATAGTCAGCCCACTGAGAATTGCTTTGGATGTAGTTTTAACCCACAGTCAGCTCACTGTGCATGTGCTGAAATATCCATTGTTGGGTGTTATACCATGAATATATATCACAGGGAAGTAAAAATTTGGTCAGAAGTCTGATTCTGTGTATATGTGGTCTTCTCTTACACCTTGTAGGAGGCAAGTCAATGTTTAGCTGTTTATAATTTTATACTATCAAAGAATTTAGTAGGGATCTAAATTTATCAGCATAAAGAAATGGTTTTCCCTTTCTAATAAGTGGCTTCTTCTATCCTATGTTAAGCTTCTCTTCCCCAGGTTTTTTTTTTTAAATGACATTTGGTAGACATATATACTTTCACCAGTTTCATGTTTTGAACGGTTTTATTTTAGTTAATGCTTGGTTGCTTTTGCTACTTGTTTTTGGGGTTCCTCCTGTATTTGCTTTAAAGCACTAACCTGCCCTCCCCTCCAGACAGAGACAAATAAGATTGGAGAGAGTGGGGTGGGTTGGAAAGTTTGACTCTCTCTTACCTCCAACCATTTGGCACATAGAACCATGGAGTAGAGTAGAATGGGAGGAAAACACACAAACTCGTAATTTTATGCTCCTTTATGGGACTAACATTTCATCGTCTGTTTCTGCTCCTCTGATCTTCACTGCCAGTGATGTCTGTGTGGCATGTGTCACAGTGTGGTCTCAGTTCTGGAGCTCAGATGTGGTTTCTGCAGGAAGTACTCCAGAAACCTCCGTCAGGCACATTAAAAAAAAAAAAAAGGAGACCAGGTTCTTGTATTTGCTTCACCCTTTCTTTAGACTCCAGCATAGGTGAACTATTCTAAAGTTCTTTTCTCTATTTTGAAGGTTTATGCTCTATGAATCACCCTCAATCTTCTCCCTCCTGTGGCTTCATCATTCTCCTCAGCACTGAGGATGGCAAAACTCTTGGGGTTCTGTCTGCTCCACTCACTTTTCTCACTTTACTTGATTGTTGATCTTTCTGTGGCCCGGGCAATAACATCAGCTCACTCAGGGTACCTTACTGACTCCTACGGATATGTCTAGAGGTTCTGGAGTCTTTCTTCCCCCATTTCAGGACAGTGAGTAACTCGGAGTACCTGACTCTTATGGATGTGTCTAGTGGCTCCAGAGTCTTCCACCCTGCCCCCTTACAGCACAGGAATGGAAAGAGGCCATCTATGTGAAGATCAAAACAGCCCCATGGTGTCCCCCTCTCATTGTTCTATCTATGCTGCTTATGGCACTTACTACAAGTGAGTAGGGACAGAAGACAGAGCGCAGTGGGACACTGAGCTTGAGAGCTTCCCTTTACCCAGGCCACTGTCTCCTCAGACTCAGAACAGACAGTATGGATATGTGGCAATTTCCATTTTCAACTTCAGTTCTTAGCTTACTTTGTGGATTTCTGGAGAAATAATTCCATAGACACATCCCATTCTTCATGCAACTGTGTCTTCCTCATAGCAACTCAATCAAAATGTTAGTTTCTTCAAAGGACAAATTCTTGAATGTTATCCCCAAAGAATATGTTGAGATATGTTGAACTGGTAACATTCATATTAAAGTGCATATCATTGTGTGTATTCATATGTGTGTATGTCTGTGTGTGTCTGTGTGTTACAACAAGTATGTTAAAAGAAGTTATTTATCAAAATAGCATTGTGCCTGGTTGGTACAAAATGAGATGAGAGGACATTCTGATGTTCATATTCATAAAGTACCTTTAATACTTTAGACTACTGGTTTACATGAAATGAAATTATTTCCTAGATATTGGAATGTCCAAGATAAGGGAATTGGTGATTTAGCTCTACTAGTGGATGGCTGAAGGCTGGCGCATGGTTAACTTCTTCCTGTACATTTCTACAGTGGAGAAACAGACTCTTGTCTTCCTACAGTGACACCAATCCTGCCACCAACCTCCAGCCCAGTGACTGATTCCAGTCCTGACCACCAACAGCCCCATCCCATTCATGTCAGGGATTTAAGCTTCTACACATGAATGACCAGTCATGATTTGGTACACAGCACAATCATACTCATTTCATCCTTGCATGACTCCAGCTTCCCTTCCCTGTTGCTCGTCTATGTCCCTATGAAAACCTCACTGAAATCTTTCAGAGAACAAGACAAAAACAGTATTATGACCAAACTTGCATGATTCCTCTGATGAAACACCGACGTCTTTAACAACTTTCCCACTTCCTAACACACGCACATATATTAATTTTAAGCAACTAGCCAAGACACTGGCTGGTTTAGGATGCTCAGTACATAAGTGTTCAATTAAGGGCATGACATCAGTAGGCAGAGTTTCTGCTAAAAGAAATAAGGTAGGGAAGATGAAGAGTGATAAACCACGGCCCCCATGTAGAAGTTCTGGCAATAGTCGCAACACTTGTCAGGAAAATTGATGATCCAGTTGGACATCATGCCAAATTTCTATCAGGATGGAAGTTAGGATAACATACAGTCTTACAGTGCAGAGAGATGGGGACCCGAAACGATGCCTTGTGAAACATTAGTAAACTCCATGTTTTGAAAAAAAAATTCAAAATTTGTTTACGCCATTGGGAAAGATAAGGAGGAACTCCATGAAGGGTCAAAACTTGTAAGCAAACACCTTGGACAGCAAAGCAAAGCAAAAGATGTTAAAAGGCCCAACTTAGTCCTATGGAGAGAGGCATGGACAAGGAGACAGGGAGAGATGAGCAACAATAGTCAGGGTGGATGGCGGTGGAGGAGTATGCCACGACCACAGTGCTCTAGAAACTGAAGATAATACATAAATTTGCTTCCTGGGGCTTCCTGAATGATGCTGAAGAATAGCTCATTGGGTGAATGTGTGGAGAAGAGGCAGCAGATTAAAGATTGACTGTTATTTTTTAAGTATTTTATCATCCACTTCAATTCCCCTTCAATTTAATAAGTACCTTGGATAATGGCTAGTTCCCAATTTGAGGCATAAGGCTGATGTTTAGAACCCTAATGTTCTTTTTAAAATATAGAGTAAATGAGCTTAGGAAAATGATTTTTTTTTAAAAAAAGACAGCATTGCTAGGTATCTTATGGATAAAAGATTCATTGTGTATGCAAAGTCCTGAGTTCTGAGAGCTACATGTTCATTCAACAGGGGACATAGAACTCTCCCAAGTGATGATATTTTTGGTCTGGATAAAGGAAAGTTCAGAGCACTCATTTGGAAGCCAGGATTTAATAGATCCTTGTTAATGTTTGTTTCTTCTCCTTCCTCATTCACAGCTTTCAGCCTCTGCTCTTGGAATAGCTAATTAACCTTGCCAAATTGAATGAACTGAGACACAGGGAGAGCCTGGCAGAAAACACAAGGTATTCTGAGCACTTCAGAAAAAAAATAAAAAATAAAAACATACCATTATGTATACACATCTTGTCGAAAAAATGTTTGGCAATCTCACACTACACACTCCAGGTACGACTGAAAAATTTCATATGGGGGCTGTGTATAAAAACCCAGAGTATTTAATGAATCTGTTTTAATTAAAGAGAAGAATTAAAATCAACCAAGTAGTTTGCATTAGCTTCAAGACACTACTGAGCGCAATGACAAGCAAATTGCAAACCTACGCGAGCTGCCCTTTGCTTATCTCTGCCTTCTAATTTGGTCTCATGGTGTTATGTCATAATAAAAAAAAAAAAAACCCCAATTAATACATCTGCCAAAGGAAAACATAAGTTTGTCCATGTCTCATGTAGTAATAGCTTACCACTAGTGGATAGCAGATCAAAATTTGCCTTTATTCCTTTGTAAGAAAGGCTTTACCCCGAGATCTTTTGATTTCTCTGGAAGTGGTGAGCAAAAGCCACGCTGGGTTTTCCTAACAGTGGGAGGGAATTTCCTCTATAGTCTTATCTGCATGACAACCCTTATATAGATATCCGATTCACCAACAGATTATAATCCTGTTCCCCCAGGAGGGGAGACACGTACGCACACATGTTTTGCTAACATTCAACAATCTAAAAAAAAAAAAAAAAAAAGATACAGCATACACGAGTTTTTATTTGTCCAAACTATACCAGAACTCTTTTGTAAAAATCAGAAATAAGAGTTTGCTGGCTTCTGCTAGCCATTTGAATTTAGATGCCCTGACTAGAATGAAGAGTCTTTTTACCGTATGCAGGCTGCCACGTTATATGGCCCTGTGTGCAAATACAACAAAAATTCATTTTTGTAAGAAGAGATGTGCAAGTTGTCTTTAAAGTGAAAGGAAGCATGCAGCAACAAACAGAAGCGATTTCCAAGAGAATCCACGCACATTTCGGCTTGTTTCGTTGTTTGGGTTGCGCTCATTGCGTTCACCATGCCAACCTGGTGCTCCCTCTCTACCCAAGCCTACGTTGAAGCCTATGATTCTTCTGCCTCAGACTCTCAAGTAGAAAGATTACAGTTATATCCCTACCATGTTCAGCTGAAATATTAATCAATGATTGTATATTGAAGGAAACCTATGTTTCATGTCTGCATACCTGAGCTACCTCTCTGTGACATTTATACCGACTTTCTCCTAAGTTAAAATATTCAAATACATAAAATCGTTTATAGTTGCAAAAGCTAAAATGGATAAAGATCTAGAATCCATGCTTAGTTATTGTCTATGTCTGGGTTCTCCTGAAAGTTATCTAATGAATTACTCATGCCTTGGTTTAGTTACCAATACAAATAAAGTCGGTGATGCTTATCATATGAGAATTTGATAAAGCTCTAATGAAAAGGATGTTTGAAAATGCTTAGCAGAGCTCCCAATGCCCGATGAATTAAAGCTAATTATCTTTTTAAGTAAATTTGAGTTTTAAATGTATATTTACACAGTACTAGTGGATTGAGCTTTGTTCAAGTTCCCCATAGATTACAAGAGATGAGACGGTAATGGGACTACTCTAGATGACTGCTTGGTATGCCCAATAATAACAAAACAAATGAGTCCTAAAGCTTGCTGGGGCTACCTGTTGGCATCTTAGGTGCGGGATGTATCTAAGCTGGGATTGGTAAGCGGAAGCAGAATGAAACCGGAATCAACGGGGAAAACCTCAGACGCTTCTAAGGAAGCAGTGGAGTATAACCATATGTTGACAGTTGGAGTACGTAAATGTGCATGTCTAAAGGCACAGAGATAATGTGACTTGAACTTGTGTGATGATAGAATGCATTACACAGGGAATTGCTTTTATTATTTCCTCCTTAGTCTTGTGGATAAAGCAACATTCCCCCATTCCCTTAGTCCCCAGACAGGGTGCATTGCATTTTCATGTTGTCAAACACAAGATTATTTTTTCACTACTTCAAAAAATTAGAAGAGTCCAGAAACTTGCTTATTTAGTATAATTCCAAATTACACAGAATATTTTAAGTAAATATCCCGTTTTCCATCATTTTATTAATTCAGTATGATTTAAGAATCTAAGTTACGTTACACTGACTTACACAGAGGAAATTACTTTCTTCATGTCCACATGCAAATTAAGATTTTCATTAAAATACTGAGGTTTTAGCTTCTCCGTGCCAATGGGCAAACAAGAACTCAGAACTGCTTTCTCTGGGCTCCTTTTGCTGGTTCCGTTTCAGTCTTTTGCACGTGCGTATGCTAAGACACATACTAAAGTAAACTCATACAGCTGTGTGACACTCTCTGGCCAATACTATAAAAGAATGTCATAACACATTTCAAATTTCTTCCTGGGGCTCTTTAATGTATCTAAAATTAGAGAAATCAAAACTCATTTCCGAGCAGCCTTCTCACAGCAACGAAAGTCAATGACCACAGCTGCTGGCTAAAGGCGAGAAATATATCCAGAGGCACCAGGGGACGGAACAGCAACAAATACTGCCCACCCAGGAGGATGGGGGGAGGGCACCAGTATGTACGTCACCTCTAACAGCTGTATGGTCAAATTTTAAAGAAATCTGTCATAAGCACATAAAATATCTGGCTCCTTCTTCCCTTTTACCTACTGCCTGTTTTCCCCACACTTCTGGGTCACAAGGATCCCAAGCTCATTGTCCAGGAATAATTTCTCAATTTTAAGGGAGATCATTTACATGTCATTTTACTCACTTGTCCCCTGGAATGGCGAGAGCTAATTTCATCTTCTTTGAATGGGTTCCATGTTGGGTTGTTTTGTGGAACTAGCTCTGTGGAACAGCCAAGGGTTTCTGTTGTCCTAAATATCTAAACAGCAGAGAACTCTGACAGACTTCTATGTGACTGACACCCATTTGGCAATATCCGTCAGAGTCGTGGGCTTCTGAAAGAGATCGTAAATGTGTCTGTAAAGACATTGCAGCATATAAACCCATTTTGTTTTTCATGAATATAAACATTGCCAACTTACCTTGGAGACAAGTTTTAGGTTTGTACATGTGCCAGGAAGTTTTTCTAAACCACTAACAATGCACATAACGAGGTGTCTGTGGGAAAAGAAAAGACGATAAAATGCAGGAGTTTCAAAAATAAAAACTAGCCCATAGCTGTACTCATTTTACCAACGAGAATTATGACCTCCACAGACGAAGTTATGAGATGTCACTAGCCCAGTGGGGCTGACACGGAATGGCTCTTGCTGTGGGTTGGGCTTGCCCAGGAAGACAGACTCATGTTCTAAAGCAGACTAGAATTTCAAAAGTTTGAAGATCCGAAGGTGAATCAACTGGGACTTTCTCTAGGAAGCCTGTACAGAGATGCACTTCAGGTATCCAGTTCTCCAAATGTAAATCACAGAGAGAAAAGCAAGTTTCACCTACTTCTGTACTCTGTAAAAACTGCAGAGCCTGATGGGGAAATACAGTAAAAATCACTGACGATTATTAAAAACAAACATTTGGGGGTCATTCATCCATAGCTAGAAGTGTCAGATATTAGTCCAGCCATGTTGTGTGGAAGCTTAGTCTATGTGAAGATGCACAGACTGTTGAACAAATCTCTCTATCAAGACCTATTGGACCAGAACACATTTGTCACATGCTTTCAGCTATGTGTTTTAAACTGATTAATAAGCTATAATCTCTGAAAATTCCAAGTTTATGTATGAGATCTTGTGTGTTTTGCTTTGGAATCCCTCTACTGGATTTGAGCCTAAAGTCCACCCAAGCATTCACTCTGATATGAGATGATTCTGGAGAACTGAGTCATGGAAATTATCCCATCTGTCTGCGTCACATCCCAGGAGCCCAAATGCCATGACATCAACCCCAGACACTGTTTCTTAGGTAGCAAGAACTCAATCATATCATCCAGAGAAGGGGTTTGTTTCTTTCTGTGGGATTTTTGCTTCTTTTGTTTTATTGGTTTGATTTGTTTCTGTTTTCATTTTTGTCCGTTTGTTTTTGCTAATAACTGACTTTCGGTAGGCTCTGTTCTAACCGTGTATCACTACTATTTCCCTAATGGATTCCATTAATTCTCATGAGGAACCAATGACGCTGATAGCATACTGCTCCATTACATACGGTGGAGCCAAGACATGAAGATTAGCTTGAGGTCACACAGCTAACAAGTGGCCGGCTTGAAACCCAGCTGAGACATCTGGTCCTGCACTTTGGTTTTGCCTGCCTGTCGCCTGTGGATAATACTGTCTCTTAATGAATGCAACCTCCCTGGACCTGTAAGTGCAGCTAATCCTTTTATATCCCTGGCCCCTCTGCCTCTATTAAAGTGAAAAACGTGGCAATTATTACAAAGGAGAGAGGGCAGGAAGGGGAGGGGCCAGCATGTACATGGGGCTACGGTGATACTTTCTCAAGAAGTGATGAAAGATTCTGGGTTTATACAGAAGTTCACACATGGAAGGAGGGAAGGACAGATGTATGGACCTCTAGTAGGCCCTATATGTTTCTGTCGATCCATCTAGAGCAGGAAAAATGACAAAGGACCAACATGGTCATTTTGTAATGACTTTAGAAGCTACACAAGAAGATGCTTTAAAACCACTCCTCTCTCTTAGTTAAATTTCTTCATGACCTTTCTATCCTTCCTCACCAGGCTTTCCCTGCAGCAGCACCACACCGAGGGCTACACTAACCACAGCCATGTCTGTGAAGAGTCAGTCACTAGATTTCGGTGAAGAAGAAAGAGAGACATGAAGGCTGTAACAGCCCTGGACTGCAATCATAAAAATCAGCTGTGAACTGTGGTCTGATAGAAAAGAGACACACTTTCAGTCTATCTTATCCTAACGACTCCTCAATGATGAAAAATAGAAGGTATTGTCACAGTTACCCTACACCCCATTCCCGGAGGACTTCCCCACGCTGAGTCACTTTGTGTGCCTATACATCTTCCTCAGGGTTTGACCTGATGAGAACAATATCTGGTCACTTGCCTTGGGGAAGGAGTAAGCAAGAAGGCACAAGAGCCTGGCTGTGGTTTGATCCTGACATGTCACTTTGCTCTGAGAGTGGTCAGTTACTAAGAGACTCATCTGCCCTACCTCCTCTCTCCCACAGTGCCCTTTCCTTCTGATTGGACCATCATAACTAGCAAATAATAGTAAAAACATTTTACTAGTCATATGTGACCCATGTTGTTAGGCAAGTTAGAAATGTACAGTTTGATTTGTCCATACCCTCAGCAGTGCTCTGATCGAGTGCTGGTCCATGGGGCATGGGTTGTCATTGCCTTGGTCCCGGTCTCATCTAACAATTAGATCACCTTATTGCACAGGGAGTCAGAACATGGCACAAGATCTGTCGCTTGTGTACAGAAGCACGGATTCAACGTGTGTGTGGTTGGCCAGGCTATAAGTTGTTAAAACAGGACAAAATGTGCATGTCTGTTTTTCTGACTTGTAAATAGTTTACTGGTCATGGGTATTTTGATGAATTATAAATCAAGTAAACTATAAAATGAGCGAATGTTTTCTAATATTAACATTGTATACATCTCAGAGCTTGTCAATTTCTTTTTTAATTTTGATTACATTTTTTAAACTGTGTGCGTGTACACTTGTAAGCGCATGCGTGCACATGTGGATATTTCATGATAGAGGTTATAGGACAACTTGCGGGAGTTGACTCTCTGCTTCTACCATGAGGATTCTTGACATAGAAATAAGATTGTCAGGTTTGCTGCAGTATGCTTTGCCCACTGAAGCATCATGCTGGCTCAATGTGTCAGTTTCTTTAACCAGGCCTGGGGTGGAAACTGACTAGTAATGGTTTATATCAGTGAGCCCTGAAGTGTAGGCAAGGGAGCCCAGTGGCTTTGAAGCTATGGCATGGATCATAGTCCAAAGATCTACATGCACCAAAAACAAGATGTGGGCTAGTTAGATGGCTGAAAGGGTAGAAGCACTTGTTACTCTTACAAATGATCAAGGTTTGAGTTCCAGCACTCCATGGCACTTCTCAACTGCTTGTAGTTCCATTTCCAGAAAATCTAACACATCATTCTGTCCTCTGGGGGCATTACACACATAGTGTAAGAACATACATGCAGGTAAATAACCCAAACACATAAAATTATATTAAATCAAAGTTTAAAAACATAAATTAATTGCACAAATCGTGATTACTATTTCTCCAGTTTATGATTGTCAAAATACAAATCTGCCCTGCACTCCATATGAATCCATATATAATTAATATAGAATTTGTAATAAGATGTTCTTAGTCAGGTAATCAATTCCTTTCCTAAACTATACTTCCAACCTGTTCAATGGGTAATGAAGGAGCAAAGGGAACCTTAAAACTGCCTTTCTATTCTAGGAGCCTGGGAACAAGCAAAACTGGGTTATCTTTTCCTGGCATCTTATTCCATCAGGTCATGAACAGTGGGTCTTTGACACAAATTGTCGAGATTTCTTCAGTGTCGCGAGTGATCTGCATGGCACTCGGCATGCCATTTTTGCTTCTTCCATGACGTTTAGCTTTATCTGATTATATCAGTGCTATGAACTCCTCTCCGAGGAGCCATAATGGAGGCCCAGGGCAAAGGTCACTTCCTGTGTGGTGCTCCATGACTCCACGGAAAGTGGCTGTCTCTGTTTGCCACCCCACACCAAGTCTCATAATCCCTCTATTAGACCACTTAACACATGACACTTCTCCATCTGCTCTCCCATCTGAGAGAGAAGGGGAGAGGCTGGGTTTTGTCCCCTGGGAGAAACGCACTAAGGATCCAGAAAAGCACACCAGATGAAAGTTACAGAGATTGTGCATAAGATGGCACTGACGACCCACCCACTCATAAATAATAGAGAATCTTAGGAATAAACAATGCTGCAGCCTCGTCCCATGACTGTGCAATGTGCCCCTTCCCTACATTGTGGTTTGGAGATGCCAGAGATGTAAGAGGGAAACAACACAAAGCATGGAAGCAGTGATCTAAGAGAAAGCAGGAGAGCATGGAACCTGCTAGTCACACAATGCTACAAGAAGGAAATAAGCTTTCTAAAAGTGAAACAAATGTATCGAAAAGGGCAGAGGCCCATTAGATAGCTGGCAACAATAACTGCTTTCTCTTATTCCGTGCTTGTAATATCTCTATGCTGCTACTAATGCAGATGAACAGTTTAGGAGCTTCTCTCTCTCTCTCTCTCTCTCTCTCTCTCTCTCTCTCTCTCTCTCTCTCTCTCACACACACACACACACACAAACACACTTACAATTGATGCTAGCTTTCACACTATGTTCACACTATGTATTTGTGCGCTGTTCCCTGACATTTGTCTTTGGTTGTCATTTCATCCACCCCCTTTAAGAAACACTGTAAGGATGACCTGTTGCTAACGGAGCTCCTCCTTTTCTACATCCTGATGTCACGGAACCCATTGTTCGCTGGCAGAGCCTGGACAGAGAACCACTATGTTCCTATTCACCACATATTGATACCCCAAGTTTGGATGTCCTAAACATAGCCATGTGTAAGTTAATTAGGAAAGGACAAGGTCGAACCCTGGATTGACAGTGGCTGCAGTGACGTGTCTCAGACACGACCCTCTAGCTTCTTTCAGTGACAGCTAATATTGTAGTAGCTCTGCTCCTTTGCAGCTGGAATAATATGGACAGCAAAGAAGGCCATGTTGTCTCTTTCTTCCCACTTGATCCTTCAGGACTCATTACACATCCACACTCTGAAGGCTTCAGCACCCACAGTACCACTGAGGAAGTATTCACCTGTGCAGTGGCTAGCTTCCTCTTTCTGGCCGTGTTGCAGTAACAGTATTATTCGATATACAATAATTGTTTATCTTAGCTGATATAAAAAAAACTTTTTTGCTACTTTTCTCATTTAAAAAGTAAATTGCAATTGCTACTGTTGAAAGAGGTTGTGTTCAAACTGTTACCATAACCCACTTTCTGAGAAACTTGGTGAAACTGAAACTTTCTGCATTATCCCAGTTCACTGTGTCTACAATGTCCTGATGCAATTCACCTCAAGTATCCCCACCTTCCACTTCCCATGTCTATATATACAGACACACACACACATGTTCCACTCAAATCAGACAGGAAAGTACACATTTTATTGTATGATTCACGAGGCACAGGGGATAGCTTTGTTGTTACAGGCTGTAGAGATTACAGCGATACTTATGCAATTTCATGATGTTTTTGGCATTGTAAAATAGGTGTAATCTCATTTTCTACGTCTGGAGGCTTTTGCAGGATAATGACTATCACATAGTTAAGGGGATTGATATGACAGGTGCAGCTGACTGACGGGGCTTTGGAAGGATTTTGTGCATAGGATGTGTTTCTCTGGCTGTGGTGTTCTTCAAACCCCCATGATGCCATTTTAGCTCTGACACATGTGGGGGAACCTCCCGTTGCTTTTCCTCATCCTCATCCAGCCCTTCCTAGACATCCCCTCCATAGACATAGCTGTGCTCCGAAGATCCATTCTTCATCAGGAAACTCCCTTGTTTCTTATTTTTCTGCAGACTTCTGGTGTTGTCAACATTCTGGAGACCATGATTTTCTTCTTTGGCCTTTAAATTTAAGAGAGCATCTGAAATTTTCATTGATGGAACTTAATGTCAGATTCTAAAGCTTGAAAATTGTCAAACGTAACTCCCCAGTTTTCTTGGGGAGTAAGCTGTAACCATCTTCCCTCTACCTCAGCCCCTGAGCTCACAAGGTGAGTGTCACTTCTCTCAGGTGACAACCCTGTGCCAGCTCTGTTTTGAACAGGAAACCCCTGAGCTGACATTGTTCGATTGTCTGTCTTTACTCCTTAGCTCTCTTTTTTTCTGAATGTGTCTTGTCTTCTGAACAATTCCTGGATTACCCGGTGGAGCATTGCCTCAACAGCCTACAATGCTACCTAGACTCAGTGTCTATGACAAGATACTAATATTTGATTTGAATCTACGTTTATACTATAAACTTAACAGAAAATCGCTTACATGCAAATACTTTCTACGGAACACTAAATTCCAATATATTTCTCAATACCGCTCTATGCTGTTTTAAACTCAAAGAGAAAGAAGAATTAACACAAAGACCCCGGAGGCAGAGAAGACGCCGAGTCTATAATAGGGATAATCTTGTCTACATTTTTATATTGGTTTGCTAGGAAAATCCCTTTTAGGTAATTCTTTTGGCAGAACAATGACACAATAATTTGTACCAAACACTCTCTCAGGTAAGAGGAGAAAATTGCTTAAGAGATAAATAACAAGATTAAGTGAGAACATGGAAGCTTCTTAAAACAAATATCTAAATGACACGCCAAATGTCCAAGGAATTTCAGGAGCACAGACTTTCAAAGGATTGGTGCTTCAGAACACATCTTAGGGGTGTAGACAGCAGGGAAGTTATCAAGACAAGTGACAACAAGCTTTAATTTCATCTACACCCTTTCTGTCCTGACAATCCTGAGTAGTATGAAGAAGGGGATGGGCACATGGGATGAGATCCCTAGGAGACACAACTGAATCTCTGTTATGTCCTCAGTCTTCACAAGGGGACTGGGTGGTGGTCTTGAGGGAATGAGATGATACTATTGCTCCAGTACAGCAGCAATTCTCAACCTGTGGGCCAAGACCCCTTTGGGGGATTTCATATCAGATATTCTCTGTATCAGATATTTACACCATGAATCATCACCGTAGCAAAATTATAATTATGAAGTTACAACAGAATAATTTTAGGGTTGAAGGTCACTATGATGTGAGGAACTGTATGAAATGGTTGCAGCGTCAGAAAGGTTGAGGGCCACCACCGTACAGTGCTGTATGTTTGACCTCTAGACATAATGCTGGGTTGTAGAGACGTGTACCACCGTACATTATTTTGGTCAGCATAAGCTGCACATGAAATGCTAGTTCTATAAATTTTAATGACACTGGAACAGATGCCATGGCTTAAGAGGCCAGAAAGGAGGGAACTTAAGAACAGGAAAAGAATAAAATTCAGAGTGAGGAGCTTAACAAAATCTCTGGCAGATGTCAATAAGCTCCCTATAAAGTATGAATGTGTGGCTCTAACCATGAACACAGAGGAGGGCTTACATGGAGGAGCGAGGAGGAAGGACCAGCAAAGCAAACAAAGAGTGGGGATCAGGAGAAGGAAGAGGATGATGATGAGGGCTGAATTGATGGGAGGGGAGAGGAGAGAATGAAAGATAAAGAGGAAGAAAATCACAGAATGAAGAAAGGGAAGGGAGGTAAGGAAAGAGGGGCGGAGGGAGGAAGAGCAAGGGGATGAGAGGAGCAGGGGAAGAAGAGAAAATAGACATGTTTCCAAAGAGTAACAACTTAAAAGGAAGCAACCAGGCAGGCCATCCAAAGGGTGTTTAGAAGAGGACTTGTCCTCAGAGGAGGGAACAGAAACACACATGGCACTGCCCCTGGACACGTTCCTAGGAGCAGGATGTGAAGAGAAGACAGCAATGGGGAGGAAGACAGGGAGAGGGATGAGGGAAGAAAGGGATGAGGGTTAAAAGAGGGACGGTGGAGCCATGACCAGTGTGTCCTAGGCTGCTCTCTGTGGGTTTTGTCTTAAAAAAAAGGACAACAATAAAAATAGCATTAAACAGTTCTAAAACTTGAGTTTATATAGGAAAAAATGTTTCAATGAACCAAGACTAATATTCTTAGAGAAATATTGTTTTACAAATTCAGTATAGTCTAAAGTTAGTGTTCAGAAAGTCACAGAGGGTCACAGTAATGTCACCTCTCTCCCTATCTAACAGAGAGTTGAGGTTACAGAGACACCTGCACCATTTGTTATTTTGAGCTCAGGTCTTGAGTGAACCTGTTCTGTTTCAATAGATTTAAGCACACAAACACTTATCATTCTGTTCTGGTTGCCTGGAACATTCCGTGTAGCGACACGCCAGTGGGTCTCTATCCTGGAATATGTGACATCTACACAGCCTAACTGTCCAGAATTCTGTGCCAACTGAGTTTGTGTAAATGTGCTCTGTGCCAATTGTACAGCAATGAAACCACCTGAGATGAACCACCCGAACATGTCCCACTGCCAGCAGGGCATGACTGAAATCGTCTGAATGTTAAATTTCTCCACTTAAAGCAGTCATGCTGAACCCAGGGCAACCATGCAGTCCATCTTAAGACATTTCAGTCTAAAGTTATGCTTCTGGTTGTCACAAATGGGAGGGGATTGACACGGCCATGCAGTGGCTAGATACCAAAGATGTGGCTACACAGCCCGCGACACATGGCATAGCACCCCACAACCCAAATTTGTCTAAATCAAAGTGCCAATTAACCCAAGGGGCACAAACCTTTACTGACGTCCACAAAATACACAGTTGTGTTATTAAAATTTTTCATTGGGTGAAAGTTGAAGGCTCACGTGAGCAGGGAAGGACATACGCTGTTGTCATGAACTCTGTTTCTGAAAATGTCAAAACAGGCAATTCCATGGCCGGTACTCACCATATTCGAGAAGCATTTTGTGCAACTCTTTCTGACTCTGCTTTCTCTTTCATCAGCCAGGCTCAAAGCAAAACTAATCTTTGCAGTAAGTTTTATTTCCTTATTGATTTCAAAATAACTTCTGTGTTAATTATAATCAAACACTTAATAATATATATATATATAATTGCTGATCTTTCCTAAAATACAATTATGAATCAATTATTCATTCTCAGATGGCACCTAATGAAGAATCGGGAGAAACAAGCACTCAATTTTCTCAAGCTAAAACTCCGTGGTTTGTAGAGAACACAAAGGGAACAGGTCTAGGAACCTATTAGAAACCTTGAAATAAAAGCCTAGGGCATGGAAAAGAACTCTAGATTGCAAATTATTCCATTTACACATTTGAGCTCATTTCTTATCTTTGTAATCAGTAAGTAGCTTAAGTCTTTGCGTGGCGGGAAAAATATGTATATTCTCTTTAAGTGGTTAAAAATCTCCAAATTGCCCACTTGCTAATTATGGTTTTCATGCCGGTAGCTACTGAGTGGACAGAAACAATGTGGGCATTGAAATGTGTAAAGGACACCGTGTCCCGTTTCAGCAAGTGTAATATGCTAGAAAAATGCACTCTGCTGTGTTCAAAGAGTCACAGTAGAATGACTTGGTGCGCTACGGCTGGTCTGGACCTCCTTCCTGCCTGCCGGAGCTCACTGGTGATTGCACAGAAAGACTCGGTGAATGTGAGTCCAAGCACGCGAGAGAGTTTCCTCCTCACATCATTTCTTCTAAACACTTCTCAGGGGCAGTTTCTTCCACATTCTCTGTGAAGCTTTCACTGAAAGGCCTGTTAAGGATCGTGCTACCACACAAGTCCTTTTCTAGAATACGTTCCCACAAACGGTGCTCTGCTGGATCCGGGGACTCAAAGTCACGTCGGTCTCTCACTAGTCTTGGATGCTCAGAACATCCCAGGGAATCAGGACTTCAAGGGCTTCTCAAGCTGACTTTATGCTATGGACTTAATTCTGCTTTGGTGAAGGTAAATGTAGGATTGAAGCTGTTTGAATCACCTGGTAGGTACTGAGAGCAGTTGACCATTCTTTTTGCCCTTCTGCTTCTCCTCCTGTGATTATCTTCTTAGACCCATTCTCTACATCTGGAATTAACCTGTTATGATAACAAGCGAACTCTTGTAAGAATTCCTCCCTGGAAATTCCTCAACACCGAGTTTCTCAGATCGAGCCTGAATTCACCCTGAAATCATCAGGGCAAAGGTGGCCCAGGTTTCCAGTGCAAGGTCATGTCCCTTCAGTTCTCAGGGCATTTCCTCCTTGGACATGACAAAAATGACTTCTCTGAAGTTCTAGGGTGGCCAGTCAGCCTCTGTGAGTACATATCCCTGCCCTAGGGCTTTCAGAAGCCAAGAGAGGCTCTTTATACCTGACTCTGTGAACTAGCATACTGCCTGGAACAATTCTTCCTGTTCTGGAGCAAGAGGATAGTCTGTCTATGAGGAGGCCTGTCCAACCTCAAGTTCTTAAAGAAATGATAAGATCAGTCACTGAGACATCACTGAGTATGGGAGAAATCACTGCTGCTCATGATGTTACGGCCAGCACTGTCCCTTTTGGCTCTTCTACTGCTGAACACATCCCCTGGACCAGTGACGTCTTCTTCACGCAGCATCAGTCTGGCTACTGCAGTAGATTTCTGTTGTGTGGCTTAGAAATAGCACAAATTTATCCCTCCTATTTCTGGAGGCCAGAAGGTGGAGGCTAAGGATCCATGTCACTGTACCTGATGAAGACCATCACGGGTTTCATGTGGTTCCTTCCCTGTGCTGTCTTTGCATACAAGACAACTGAATCCAGTAATCTGATCTCTTGGGGAGGATTCTGCCCTCTTGCTCTCTCCTCCCAATTCCATCCCGTTGGGCTTTGTTTTATGTAAATGAATCTGGGGACACTATCCTGCAGTCTATAGCATCTAGTATCTGGATGATGAATTAATATAATTCATTCTTCCTTCCACTTCATTACATCAGAACACACCATGTCTCAGGCCTGCTGAGGATAGGGTATATACTCAGATACTGTTTACATCATTCCTGTTTCCACTGTGCTAACCCAACACTTGCTATTTACATAAAGGTCAGTTTGCATCATCTGGGATACCTGAGCTGTCTGTGTTTACTAAACGAGGCTTCACAGAGTACTTAGGGGTGCGATGCTTCCCTGAACCAATCACAGTTGAATAAGAAGGAGATAAATTTAGCCTCGCTCCACTCTGTAACTTTATAAGTCAGTTTTATTTGGTTTTCTGGACGTTTCGGACATAGCAGCCATGTCTTAGTTTGTACTTCACAAACCAAACAAACAGGCCCATTGTAGAGATTATTGTCAATTAATTTACCTCTTATTTATTATATACTCATTTATTTTTAGTGTTCTTCTTAATATAGATGCTAATTTTCTAGAATATAGTTTATTCTTGGACCTTCCACAGAGCGATGTAATTGGTAATTTTTTAAAAAGAATTTTATGACTTTGGTAGAGTGTATGACAAAGTTCAAAACATTAATTCTTTTAATTTTGCAATCGATACAAAATATTGCTACATGTATTTAAGTACAATTTAGTTATAGTCTCCTCTCCACAGCTGAAGACATACCCCAGTGTTTCTGATCTAACAACAGCACCCATGCCTTGGTTTGCTGTGAAACAATGGTATTAGAAATGATGCAGGGTTTTTCCCAACAAACAGCTTCAAAAATTGCATATTGTATCATTTGGGGTTTGGGTACTGAGTGTATGCACATGTGTGAATTTTAAATAGTACATTGAAATTTAACTATAATTAAAACATCAAACATGTTTTCATGAACTAATGTGTGTAATCTTTTTTTTTTTTCCTGAGGAAAACAATGGGTATATTTTTATAGTGTTTTATACTGTTTCTAAATTAGGACACGGGAGATTTTAGCCTGCATTTGCAAGCGCTTTTCTAAAAATAACACATTGAGGACATGGAAAGTCTTTATTCTGAACAAATGAAAAGACAGTTTGGATATAATTATCACTACATTTTCTTTTCAACATTTGGGTTTGAGGAGCTGGAGACAACCTCGGGTGCTAAGTAAGAAGCTGGGGGAGAAGACGAATTTAAATTCTCAACCTGCCGATCAATTTGTCTTGAAACAAATTTGTAGAATTAGTATCACTTTTGTGTATTTCAATATTTACTGAGTTTCACCATTAAGGCTTTTAAGCAATAATATATCCAGAACAAAAGTTATCCACTGGTATTTGTAAGTGGCACACCAATATCCTACTGGGTGATTGACATGATGTCCAACTGGCCCCTACTCATAGCACATAGGATAAGGTCCTCAGAAAGCCCGCTTTGAAAACTCGAAGTTGTCACTGTATCAACATGTCTTACACAGCAGCCACTGAGGCTGCCGCTATTACTGTCTCTGTGATGAGGAGCCCCTGAGAGTGAGCTGAAAGAATTATCTAGATGAGGCTTCCTCTCTTTGAGATGGTGGAAAGTAGCAATTATTTCCTGTACACAGGATATAGCTAATTGGCAATTCTTTCTAATTCTCTGTTCAAAAGGAAGAAAGGAAGCTGGGTAAACATGGAAGCGATTTTGATTATTAAAGTTATTTCTTGTAGATTTATTTCATAGCCTAATGTTGGAAGTGAGATGAAAATGTTCCTTACTGTCTTTGCTGGGAGAAGGAAAGGTATGACCATCACAAGGGGGTCCACATTTTATTGTTGGAGTTGCAGGCTCTCAGAGCTAAGCTACAGGACTGTCTGCTGGACTCCTTCCAGTAAGCACTGGCCTGCCATTGGCTCAGCCCTGAAATCCACACTCTTTACCTCTGCGGCCTTCTCTGCTGGCTGCTTTATACCTATGAACTCTCATTCATTCGTATCTCTTCCTTCCTTTCTCCAGTCCCTCAGGAGACATTGCTGGTTCCTTTGGAACTTCTGAGTGTCCCTTTAAGAATTCAGCCTCCAGTGTGTGTGTGTGTTTGTCTTAAAATTTCCTTAGTCTACTTTATTGGGTCATAGTGCTGTTCTTTGTTGTTGAACCTCACACGTCCAAATTCTGGGGTTCCTATGCAAGCTGAAGCCATTACAAAATTCCTGGAACAGTACATTTTCAATCCTTATAACCAATTTTAAAGTTCATGTACTAAAATAGCTTTTGCTATATGCAATATGCGATGATTCAGACATAGGCATTTTTCTGAGTGTGCTCTTACCAGATTAATCTTCTAGTGAAAATGCTATTTTCTTTTTATCTTTTCCATGTCCACGAAACAAGACCACGGATCTCAAAGCTCTGCCTGCAGCCATTAGTTCATCAGCTTGGGTTCAGTTTATACCCCACTAATGAAAAGACTGAGTCTTAAAAATGAGAGCAAGTTGGGGTTTTTGTAATGTCATTGACCCAGAATAAACATAAAAAGTGGTATAGCTATATTCATTTGCTTCTTTGTAAGTTAAGACTTGGTCATTCATACTGATAGTCTGAGATGGACATGGAAAACTACAGAAGCCAGTCCCAATGCAAGTGTGTGGTAGCAGCCTTCAGGAGCCTGAAGCATGAGGACTGTCATATTGAAGCTAGCCTGACCTACGTGGTCTTCCAGACCTGGGAGGCTAAGGAATGGGAGCTGTGAGATTGAGCCAACCTGAGCTTATGAGAACTTCCAAACCAGCCTGGTCTGTGACTCTGTGTTATAAACAACAACAACAATAAAGAACATTCATGAATAATATGGACCTCTGGAGTCCAACAAAAATGAATTATCCCTAGTTTTCTACTTTTCTATGCTTTGACATTATATTTAAAAAATACTTTGCTAGATGTTATTTTACATGTTTGTAATTATGTCAGACAAGTATCTATAACAGATGAATGAAGTCTCCATATAAAAGTGGAGCATGTAGCCAGGCTGTGGTGGTACTGCCTTTAATCCCAGTCCACAAGAGACAGAGGCAGGTAAACTCTGAGTTCAAGGCCAGCTTGGTATACAGATCAAGTTCCAGGACAGCCAGGGTTATCCAGAGAAACACTGTCTCAAAAAACCAAAAAAAAAAAAAAAAAAAAAAAACATGAAGCATTTTTAAATCCAGGCATCAAAAAAGGAATTCTGAATATGTTCTTGCCATGGTCAATTATTTTCTTGTCATGTGAACCGAAACAAATAACGCTTTTGAACTTCGGCTTGTACCATCTATCATAGGTTACAAACATGACCCTCAAATCAGCAGGTTGATGTTTATGCAAGATTCAGTTTTCTCTTTTTCCTCCCAGTTAGTTTCTTATTATCTCAAAGATACTGCCACCAAGAAGCCCTATAATAGCTCCTTCCTGCTCTGCCTCCACAAACTCAACCATTGAGATACTGTGTCGATTCTAAAGTGTTCAGCATCACTGAGAAAGCCCCGACTAAGAACTGGGAAGTCAGCCCTGTCCTCCAGCATCAGCCTGTGGCTGCTTCCACTTGATGCTGCTGTGAACCTTCATGTTCACAGTCCTCACAGCGCGACTCTTATGTCACCACTTAACAGGGCTGTGCTAGATCAAAGTCAGGGTCAAGGGACATCATACTTGGGACTTACACCCAGGGCAATAAATGAAAGCATTACATGGCATTTTGAAATACAATTGAAACTTTAATGTTTCTCCATTTCACTGCCCTGATTTTTCTTTTTTTTTTCTTTTTTGATTTCCCAACTGCTACCCAGGAACTGTCAGCATATATTATGGAAATGGTGGAGGTCACAGAGCAAAGAATTCTCAGATTAAGTTACTTGAAAGATCTCAATAGTGGGGTATAAAGTATGTTTTCTGGAAGTTGGTATTTATTTGAATTGTTGCTCATATCCTTAGAGATACACCATGCAGACAAACATCTGAGAGTTATTTTGAAGGAACATGAATAGCCAGAGTCAAGGGGTGTCGACTCATACCCCTTGAGGAAGCCTCTTGGCTGCCACATACAGAGAAGCATTTTTACTATCTTTGACAGTACATCTGCCACGTTAATATGCCTCTTAGTTCCTTTTTCAGTGTTGTAAATGAATACCTGACTAGAAGCGATGTGAAAGAGTTGAATGGCCCATTTCAGCTCCCAGGGTAAAAGGATACCATCTTTCATAGTGGTGGGTGGCTCCCTGGATATGAGGGGCTGCTTCCTAACAGCTCAGGCCAAGAATAAGTTAAAGTCCACTGACTCTGTTCACCCCCTTCCCCTAGCGAGGCTGCATCCCCTCAAAAATAATCCCTCGGCCTCCCACCTCTGCAGCAGCAGCTGGGGACCAAGTGTTTAAACACAGGAGCCTTTGGGGAAATTTATAACCAGGCCAGAACGTTCTCTAAATACACACTTGTCTGCCACGTATTGATCGCCTCGGCCACATGGATGAACTCTTAGCCAACGGCTTAGGTGATTTTTGTTTATTTTGGTAATCAATTTCCCTCTCAATAACCGTTTAGTGAAGTAGGCCGTGCACAAAATTGGCGTGCAGACAAATCTTTGTAATGACATGATCCCCACTGAAACCAACTCTGACATGTAAAACACTCGACTTATATTTGGTTAAGTTCCCTTATCAAGAATCCTAAACTGCATATAATTCAAGATGAGGACACAGCCTACAGCCTTCCTGCAAAGCAGCATTCAAGTCCTGGTCCCAGATCAGTCAAATCCACCCTAGTAAGCTCCTGAGGAAGTTTACATTCCTTTTAATCCTTTTGTTGGTGCCTTCTCCATATCAAGGGTATCTCTTTCTGTGCTGCTAGGGATGAGAAAATAAGCTTAAAGCTCTAACAAAACCACACTGGAAACACTGCCCTGCCGAATCCTTATAGTGGCCTCTTATTACGTCACATTTTCTAGGTGAAAGCTTCCTGGTTCCTTTGCACATCTGGCTGACTCAGCATTAGTCCCTGCACACAAAGGCCTCTGCTGAAAGGGAATATACTTATATGGACATAAGCTGCGTTTGTGTGGAATTACAGGGAGGTAAAGCTGTGGGGAAGGATGTTACTCTGTTTTTCATTTCCCCTCAAAAGCCACATTTTCACTTGCTTACCAGAACACAGCTAGTGAACACGCAGTTCACTCTTGGCGGAGAAGCAACTCCTACAAACCCGCAGCCCGTGGGATTCCTACAGATTACATCAAACAGAACAAGTGGAGCAAGAATCCAGGGTGAAATTGAATGTGTCTGGGGAAGGAAAATCCCTAACCAAGATCAGAGGTTTCATGAAAATTTTACATAATGCAAACATTGCCGGTCTCAGGAAGTTTAAGGGAATGGGAGCCAACTGAAAACTCCAGGTTCAGCTTAGCCAGTAAAGTTCAGTCCCGGTCTCCGAAGCAGCCAGTTCATTGTTTATTTCACTCTGTTTTAAACCAAAGGTGGGAAGCAAAAGAACTGTGTAAGGTAGAGACAAGTCTCATTAGTAGATAGGAGGCAGAGAGGCGGACTCAGGACTGATCAACTGGAGTCCCATGGTGAGAAACTCCCCTGCAGGAGGGCTGAGTACAGGTGTGATAAAAGCAGGTCAGGCAGAACGCTAAGGGACTACTACTCCTTTCTCTCTGCTATGGGTTATTTGGGGGAATTCACATGCATTGATGCAAAGAATCAGCTTCAACCCTGTGACCTCTGTATCTTCGGGTCCCATTGTTCTACATAGAAAATATATACAAAATTCCTGAGGTGCATTTAAGCCTGAAATCAACCCACAAAAAAAAATTGAGATCAAACTGCCTCAAAAAAGATATTGTATGATGTCCATATTCAATTTCAGTTTATCAGATGGAAGGCTTTTTATGGTGCATAGAACTGGGTTTCTTGAAGTTAAGCAAAGGTGAACAGAAAAGTGAAGGGTCTCAGAGACAGGAAGCCAGAGTTCTGGGTTGTTTACTTCTGAAAATTTACCTGTGCAAAAATATATGAGCAAGGACTTAAGTTTTTATTTATTAATGTCCATGCGGTGAAATTCCCGCCACAGCACAAGGCATTCATCTGAAAGACAGGCAAAGCATGTCCCTGATGTAAGGAAGACCCACGAGCAAGCAGCCTCCTGCCTGAGAGGGATGGGGAAGCCAAAGGCAAGGGATATACATCCTTCCTGGAGTGGATGGTGACTTCAGAATACACCTTACCCTCCAGTAAAGCCTAACTTATCAAATACACATGTATTGATTGATACCCTGTAACAACACCTTTGTCATACTTCAAGATTCTCAGTTTCCCTTCAGGGAGTCATTACACACTCCGAGACCTAGCCTGGGGGTTCTCTGGTAACAGGTCTGTTTCCAGGACGGACCCCCATGATAGAGTTAGTACTGCACAGAGACAGTCATGTTCTCTTAGTAGCAAAGACACATCTATGTGCTCAGAAAATAAAACATTCTTGTCCTGCATGAGGACCAAAAGCATCCCTGATGGAACCACCTCTTTCTATCAGTAGCGTTCCTCTTACTTATTGCCAGTCTGTCTAGGAAGCAATCAGATAGAGCTGGAAATAATGAACATCCCAGGGAACAATTTTCACAGAGACCAGACAACTGAATCATTCCAAATCTCATCAGACTGTCTCTACAGAAGCTTTCGAAACTGGGGTTTGTAGCTCTGAATGGTGCATCAGAACTCAGAAATGACAGCTTTGCTCTTAGTAGAGCCAGGGCTTAACCACAAAAGTGGGATGTGGATAGTGTGGGGAGGATGGTTCTGTACAACCTGAAACTTGTTAAAGTTGAAAGAGAAAACCCCGTCTTCCTCCCATCTTGGCTCTGCTCCCCTGTGAGAAGCAACACCTCATTCCATGCATTCTTGAGATGAGCGTTCTTCAAAGAAAAAGGAGCATCAGATACACGTGAACCATCACAGGATAAGGAAGTAATATCGTACCAGATTTTGAATGATATTTTTTTGCATACAGGTAATTCCAAACACTAATGATACATATAATAACTAAGCCAATAACAATAACTAAACCCAGTAACATGGAGCGGGCATGGCGGTGGGAGCAGGAAGCTGGCTGGTCACAATTCTTTTGCATGCAGCAAACCAAGAGGGAACAAGAAGTTAAGCAAGGCTATAAAAAAGCCCTGCTTCCCCCAGCAGAAGGTTCCTTAACTTCCCCAACACCACCACTAGTTGGAAGCAAAGTGTTCTCATGTATGAGCCTATGGGGGAAATTTCACAATGCTACAGAGTGAATTGTTGTAACTAAAAACCCAAGGGGCCCACATCCAAAAAGTCTCCAAGGCTCGGGGCAGCCGTGGGATATCCCAGAGGAGTTCTAGTGAGGGTCCAGAGATGGTGGTGGACCAGAAACCAGAGGCCTGGAACCAGACCAGTGACTCGCTGCCGTGAGCATTTGTTGGTAAAGCTGATAGAACAAAAGGGTAGACTATAGGACACACTGATGTCCCCAGTGCCACCAGGACAAATGCAGAGGTGTTGGGGAGACAGAAAAGAAATGAAGAGGGTTTTTTGTTTGTTTGCTTGCTTGCTTAATTAGTTTTTTTGTTTGTTTGTTTGGTTGGTTGGTTTTGGTTTTGGTTTTGGGGGGGTGGATTTTGGTGGGTTTTTTTTTTGGTTTTTGTGAGTGGGCACTGCAGGGAAGAGAGAAGGATATGGGGGTATCAGGAGGTGAACAGAATTGGTGTGCATGTTGTGAAACTTCCAAAGAATCCAAAAATAAATTATTTTTTTTTTTAAAGTGAACATTCTAGTACATCCAACATAAGTTGAAAAGACATTGTGCGCTGGAGCCAGCAACACAGAACAGGAACAGACCTTAGAGACCTTATTTCCTGAAAGTGGGATGGAACATGGACAAGGGTCTGTCTTCTTTATGAAATTTTGATTTGCTCTTAAAAAATAAGCTTTTGTGCTTCTACTTTCGGACTTCTGCTGAAATCAAATTATGTTTATGGTGATGTTTCTTTAAGTAGATTGCAATTATATTTGCAAATATGTGTGAAATATTGTAGGAAAAATACTGCATTTTAAAAATGTATTTTAAAAATGCATATATGTAATACTACAATAGCTTCATATACAAATATACACAAATACATATCAAAACCATAGTTCTAGAAATTGAAGTTATACTTTTTAATTTAGAAGTTATAATTTTCACTACATAATAATTTATCGGGGGTCCAGTGGTTTCAACCTCGTATCTAAGAAAGCTCAGTTAATTTTAAAGAGTAAAATTCTTCCTTTTTAATATTTATAAAAGTATAGATAAGAATCATCTTTAAAATATGCTAAGAATTAGACTTCATTGAACAAATGAGATTGTTGGGTTGGCATATGGTATCAGATAATCTCTAATTTGTTGCCTAACATCCTTGAGCCAGAATAAAGAAATATCTCATTTTAATGGCAGATTGCAATGAATCAGAAGCTTGAATAATACGGGTGATGGGCCCAGCCATCCCAAGTCTGCATATTTCTCTGATGAAAAGGGTTTATTGCCAAGAGGATATGATGAACGATTTACTGACTCTACGATTGCAAGGTGAGTCAGCTAAGACTAAGAGGAAAAGCCATGATACAGAGAAGCCAGGCATCCTGGGGGAGAATGTTGCAGGCCCTTCCCTGTGAAAAATTAATGATTAACTTGGTATACAAAGGAATTATTCTGAGCTATTATTTTCTTACCCTAGAGAACATAGGGGCAGATTTCATCTAGGCATATGACTTACAATTAAACAGTAATAAAATACACATATTCTTGGTGACCGAAATAAGAGTACAAGAACCCAAAGGAAAGTAATAACAGTGCCTTTGTACTCAGCTCTACTCTGCGCACAGTGCACCGTGACCTTCCAATCATTCACTACCTAAAAACTGCCAGGAACGGTGAGAAATGAGCAGAGTGCCTTCTAGAACAGTAACCAGGAAGAAAATACCGTCCGCTAAATATGTGTCAGCCAACACAGAAGGAAGATATTCTCAGGGGAAGTGAATGAAAACTCAACATTGGAAACTTTCTCCACTTGTATATTGACTTGTTTTATCATGCACCAACACAATCGTTAGGCATCAAGTATTAGAGGCCAGTTAGAAGAAGCAGGGATTGGTTTGAGCCTGTAATCATTGCACATGAACTTGAGTTGATGATGATTGTATATTGTTATTCGGGGGTTTATAACCGGAGTAGAAGGTTCAACTATGGAAAATGAAAAATCTATGTGATGGTGAGGGAATGAGAACCTAGGTCATGGAGATCTGAGAGGGAAAGAGCAACCTTAAGATTCATTTTGTTTTAGTCAGAGAGCAGCATTGCTGCGAGTGGTTATGAAGACCATCTGGTGCTGGGTTTGAAGCTGCAGCAGAGAGATGGGATTGAAAGCAAAGTCCATAGTAGATGAAGCTAGCATTAAGTGATAATAGTTTTGAAGGGGTGTTAAGATTTTGTAAGTGAGGAATTTGAATTTTGTGATTCCCCACCTTAGAGGCATAATCTAAGTCACCTTGTTACCTATTACATGTTGATTGCATTGTTTCCAAGAGGCATGTGTTCTTCATCTCCATAAACACGTCTCTCCCCATACTTGGAGGTAGGCAATTTTTCAAGGGCTGCCCAAGGAAGGAAGCTGCTATGGGGCATTGGCTGGGATATTAATTACTTCACAGACAAAGTTACATGTCCTGAACTGTGGTGATAGGCATTGCGTGGGTCTAGGGAAACAACAGAAATGAGAAGCAAAGTAAAACCCCAGGTAAAAAAAGCACATATTGAGTTTTGAAGCTGGAGAAGGGAGAATAAGAAAAAGGCAAACCTTCACATTCTCCAACATTTGTAGAGAGGAGGAGATGTACTGAACAGAAGGGAGCATCAGGGGCTGTGAGAGCAGTCCCACACACGTTCGTACAATACTAGGTTTCCCTATGACTTTTTGTGAATATACACGTGGTGTGTGTGTATGCGTTTCTGTGCCTGTGTTTCTGTGTAGCTGTGTGTGTATCTGTCTGTGTATCTGTGTGTGTGAAGTCCCACAGAACCCCTAATGATATCCCAAGCATCAATAGTAGAAAATAAAAATGTCTTTCTGACTGTATAGCACAGACAGTCATAGAAGGCCCCACCAGCAGTACACCACTGAGGGGCTCCTCTCTATATACACACTCCCTCACTACTTACTTTTCATTTTAGCCTGGAAAAATATGCTAAGAGGAAATAAACATGGACAGTAGGAAGAGGAACACATGGCAAATTAACAGAGAACTAGATACATCTATTTTTTTGCCTAAAGGGTGTGACTGTGGGCCTTTGTATGAGTGTATAGAAGTGTGTGTGTGTGTGTTTCTTTGGGACTACTGAGGAATCCATTTCTCTTCTTTTTACTTGGATTAGGTAGAAATGAGCCTTCTTTTATTTAATAAATTATTTCTTAATGTCCATATGTCTTCTTTTTCCCCACTAAAAGTTCAATCTTAATGAAAAACAGAAATTTCACATGGATAAATTCATTATGCAATTTTAATTAACCTCATAAAGATATAAAATGACCTAACCAAAAGGCACATTTCAGTGCCAGCGAAATTAATATTTTAACCTAAACTGAAGAGCTAGCACATTTGCGATCAGGTGTAATGCGTATTTTATAGGACTTATAGTAATAACTTCTCTACCACGAGATAACAGTGAGTTATATATATTAAATTAAGTTCTCTTTTCCCAGTTTGAGCTTAAATCCTAGGGGAGAAACAGATAAGGTCTTTTACGATATAAAAGTTGCATTTATAGTAATGGAATACAGTGGGAATTTGCTGCTATTTAAATGAGATTAAACTTTCAAGGGATTCTAAAGGAACAAAGTGTTTCATAGCATTTTAGATCCAGTTTTCCAAACAAGAAGAGCAACTACATACTAACCCGACACTGACCCCATGAACGCGGGGTTCTTACATTGATTTCTTCCTCATTGGTCTTTGCCTCGGTTAGAGGAAATGATACTGGGATACACAAAGTGAATTAGAAGACAGAAGGGGATATATTGATTTAGAATATAAATGCGTGGCTTCCAAGCAAGCAAGCAAGCAAACAAAGGAACACAAAGTTAACTGTAGTAGAGTATTATTTTAAGGCGTGTTACTTTTGTTTATGTTGCATTTGTTTAACTCTGTGAAGTTGTCAGTCTTTGCCTGTCTATATTACCTGATGGTCTAATAAAAAGCTGAACAGCCAATAGTGAGCCAGGAGCAAGGATAGATGGGGCTGGCAGGCAGAGAGGATAAATAGAAGGAGAAATCTGAGAAAAGGGGAGGAAGGAGCAAGAAAACAAGGAGAGATGGATGTGGGGGGCCAGCCAGCCAACCAACCAGCCATGGAGTAAGAGTGAAAGTAAAATATGAAGAAGAAAAAGAAAAGGTCCAGAGGCAAAAGGTAATCACGATAATTTAAGAAAAACTAGCAAGAAACAAGTCATGCATCAAAATACCAAATAATCCAGTTAAAAATGGAGTACAGATCTAAACAGAAAGTTCTTACCAGAAAAAACTCATATGGCTGAAAGACATTTAAGGAATTGCTCAACATCCTTAGCCATCAGGTAAATGCAAATTAAAGCAAGTCTGAGATACCACCTTACACCTGTGGGAGTGGCTAAGATCAATTAACTGATAACAGCTTATGCTGGTAAAGATGTGTATTAAGGGAAACACTCCTCCACTGTCGATGGGAGTGCAAACTTGTCCAGCCACTTTGGAAATGAGTATGACAATTTCTTGGATAATTGGGAATCAATCTACCTCAAAACCCAGAGGTATATACCCAAAGGAGGCACACTCATGCCCCAAGAACATTTGCTCATCTATGCTCATAGCAGCATTATTCATGGTAGCCAGAACCCAGAAACAACTTATGGCCCTTTTCCAAAGACTGGATAAAGAAAATGTGGTACATTTACATGAGGGATTATTACTCAGTGGTAACAATGACATCTTGAAATTTGGAGACAAATGGATGGAACTAGAAAAAAAAAATCCTGAGCGAGGTAACCCAGACACAGAAAGACAAAAATGGTACGAATTTACTCATAAGGGAATTTTAGATGTAAAGAAAAGGAAAACCAGGCTATAATCCACAATCCCTGAGAGACAAGTAACAAAGAGAACCCTAAGAGAGACACGCATGGAAGCCCCTGGGAAGGGGAAATAGATAAGATCTCCTGAGTAAATTGGGAGCACAGTGGGGGAGGGGGTGAAATAAGGGAGGAAGTGGAGGGGGAGGAAAAGAGGAGAGAGAGAAGAGAACATAAGGGAATGAGATGGTTGAGTTGGGGGAGGAAAAGAGAGGGGGAGCAAGGAAAGAGATATCTTGATAGAGGAAGCCACTATGGGGTTAGGGAGAAATCTGGTACTAGGGAAATTCCCAGGAATCCCAGCTAAGACTCCAAGTAATAGTGGAGAAGGTGCCTGAAAAGGCCCTCCCCTTTAATCAGATTGATGACTACCCTAATTGTCATCATAGAACCTTCATCCAGTAACTTTTGGAAGCAGATGTAGAGATGCACAGCTAATCACTGGGCTGAGCTCCTGGAGTCTAGTTGAAGAGAGGAAGGAGAGATTATATGAGCAAAATGGTTAAGATCATGATGGCGAAACCCACAGAGACAGCTGACCTGAGCTAGAGGGAGCTCACCGACTTTGGAATGACAGCTGGGAAACCTGCATAAGATTGAACTAGGTCCTCTGAACATGGGTGACAGTTCTGTGGCTTGAGCAGTTTGTTGGCCCACCGATAGCAGGACCAAGATTTAGCCCTAGTGCATGAACTGACCTTTTGGAGCCCATTCTCTATGGAGGGATACCGTGCTCAGCCTCAATACAGGGGAAAAGGGGGTGGTCATGCCTCAAGTTGATATGCCAGATTTGGTTGACTCCCCATGGGAGACCTTACCCTTTTTGAGGGTGAGTGTGGGGTTGGGTGGAGAGAAGGTGGGGGGAGCAAGAGAAGGGGAGGGAGGGGAAACTACGGTTGATATGTAAAATGAAAAAAAAATAAACCTTTTAAACAAAAAAATAAATAAAAAAAGAAAAGAAAAGAAACAAGCCAAGTTAAGGCCAGGCACAAATCTCTGTGTGACTTATTTGGTAGCTGGGTGTTGGGCCCCCCAAAAAGCCAAAAGAGTAAAGAGCCCAATGAATAAAAGAGTAAAAACTAACAACTACAGTTCACCAATGGGCTTTCTTTATTTGCTAATCATTTTATTTTTGGTCACTCCCTTCCTGCTTAAGGAACGTCTTCCCCACCTTCTTCAGGTATCACTGAACTTTTCTACAAAGCACATGTCAAAGTGGATCTTCTCAGAGAAGCCCCACAGCTATGTATTCGATGCAAGACGATGTGGGCCATTATGGCACAGGTTGTTGAAGAGAGCATGACCTCACATGTAGTCTGTATCATAGAAAACAACTGATTCGGGACAAATGGCAGCAGCCGGAAGAATCTTGGGTCCAAAGGAACCATCTACAATTGGGTTGGGCTGTTCTTCCCCTAACACACACTACACACCCCATACCCTGGTTCTTCATGCTTGTAGCTTCTTCTCTTTAACTGGTAAATATGGCTCTTGTAATTCATCAGTAACTCAGAAATACCAAACGACATCCCAGCATTTTGGCAATCATGGCTAGCTCTTGCTGGGGTTGGTTGCTAACCTTGGCTGTCAACTTGACTACATCTGGAATCAAGTAAAATCCATGGTTCTGGTCACTCCTTTGAGGGATTTTCTTAGATGAATTGAAGCAGGAAGACTCTCTCAAAATTTGGGCCACACCTGGCAGTAGTATATACAAAGGAGACCTGCTTGTCCCTCCCCACTGGAAAGTTCATCCATCCTGAGACAGAGGCATTCGTCCAACTACATTAGAACCAACTTCTTCAGGATTCCAACGTAGACTGAAAATTGGAAGCTCTCTATGAACATTCCAGGACTTAATAATCAGATTTGTATTGCTGAGACATCAACTTCATGGACTGAGCAATTACAGGAGCCTCGGGGTTTCCAGTATGATACAGTCATGGTTAGACTACCTGAACCATATCCTGTATACCTACCTAACAAACGCCATCCACATATATAGTGAATATATATCAATCATATCAGATCTGTTCCTTTAGAGAACTATAGCTAACACAGAATGAAGGCAGAGAACACAGGGAGGGAGTAGATCGTGGTAAGGAAAATAAGAAATAGAGTTGGGATGAGGAGGCATGTTGTCTTGGATGACGTTTCCTACACCCCTAGAGCTACTGTTTACTTATTGACAGAGAAACTAAGTAAAACTACTCAGGTGACATCCGAACCACTTTCAAACTCCAAAATTCTCTTGTTGCAGAAGACAGTGATGAAAAGTAAACATGGCAAGTGGAAGAAGAAAAATCCAGGAGGTAAACTTTCATTAGCACGATCGTCCTGCCTTTTGGCTCTCTGCTCTTTTCCTTGTCCACTCTTCACTTCTTGCCTGCTGGAAACTGAAAACAGAAGGTTTTGGTGTCCTGACAAGATGAGAATTTTGATCTGCTGCAGAGGTACACACTGCCATAACCAGTTTGCCCACGGCATTCACTGGCATCAGCTCTGTTTCCTTCTTGCATCTTTTTTTTTTTTAAATCTTTTGAAGAAGCAAGTACAGTTTGAGAATCCCAAAACCAAAGTCTGAAACTTCTCATACACTGGTGTATCTCCCAGAACTCTTAGTTCTGGTGCCTCTTAGGTTTCAGACTTTAGGGTTAGAGATGATCACCTAGAAACCCTGTGGATATCCAGAATTCCAGATATCTATGAATCATAGATAGCAAAACATCCTCACACCCAAACATTCTGGATAAAGGATATCTTACCTGTAGAAAGCGGCTGAAGGTTACAAACCTGCATCATACTGAGGAATTATCTCTGATCCACTGAGAACTTGAAGCACCTGAGCCACACGCCTGAGATGCTTCATGTTCTCCCAGCAGCCAGAGCAGGAAGAACCTGGCAGCAGAGGCTCCACTGGTTTGGTGGACAGATTCACAGGCCTCTCTATAACTTCTTATCCCCAACTACAAAACTAAAATCTCTCTGCCATGGCTGGGAAAAGAGAAGACTATGTTGGGCATCCATAGGATTTTAGTAGGTTCAGGGATGACTTTGAAAGGGAGTAACCAAAGTCCTGAGAAAATCAATGTGGAAAGAAGCGCAATGCGTGTAGTCTGGTCCATCCCTGAGTGACCTCACATATGGTATTTACTCTAGAACATGCCTGGTCCAAATAATGTAGGGCACAGTGGTCGATGGTATACCTGCTATCACAACGACACTGAAAATCATTTATCCATGTGCTTTCCTAGTGACCATACTAGCTCTGGACATCCATGCTGCTATCACAATGTCTGCACCAATCTGGCCCCCCTTGCAACTTTCCTGGTGGCCACACCAGCCCTGACCACCGAGACTGCTTTCCTGGTGCCTGCATCAGTACTGGTCACTCTACTCTGTGTGTAGATATTTCTGGTTTCATGTAATTCTGACTGTTACTAGGAAATTCCCAAATCTAAAATGCTCAAAACTCTGAAACAATTTCAAGCTGATATGATAACAGAAGCAGAAAACGTCACTGCTGATCTGATGTGGCAGGCTACAGTCTCAAACCTCAGGAACATCTGTAAGGGTTCCTTGAAGCTGTATGTACAAAGTGTCTATAAAATACAAGTTAGTTTGCAGTCACAAACAATGTCTTCATTTTATCCTTGGCTCTTTCTCAAGTTACCTCATTATATATTAGCAAACATTCTAAAATTTTAAAAAAGCATACGTTATATCCAAAACACTTATCTCAAACATTTGAGATAAAGGATACTTAACCTGTACCACAAACAACAGCCATCTGTCACTCAGCTTCAGAGGCCAGAAATTCAAGATGAGATGTCAGCTGACTGATGTCTGATGCAACTTCCTCCTTAGCTCACAGATGGAGGCTGGCCTTTTCAGCAGAACCTCGTGTGGTAGGGGAGGAGAGGGACCTTTCCTGTGGTCTCACTTACAAAATCACAAATCCCATTCAGAGCTCTGTCCTCATTGGTTCACCTCCCAGAGGACCTGCATCCGTATCCCAGGCTTTCTTTCTACTACGCGCTTTACAGAGATTACTGAATCTCATTTCACGTGTAAAATCACCAGGAGACACCACTCCACACAAGTAAACTCAGACCATGACTGTTTAACTAGCTACTCCAAAGTCAGCTAGACATTGGTTGGCAGAACCAGAAGGCAATCACCTTAGCCTCTCTGTACTCAGTGTTGTAAAGTTCATACCAGCACAACCTAGAAAGGGAAAAGAGCTTTCTTGGGGAGTTCACAGGGTCTCTTCTTATCCTAGGTCTCCTGAATCAGATCTAAACTTTGAAATTATCCTGGTGGAAGACACATGCACCCTAAGGTTTAAAAGCTTAAAATAGATATCAAAAGAACTAGATAAAAGATGTAAACAGACACAAGAAATGAAATTGCCTATAGTTCCTTTTTTAATTATGTGCACGAGTGTGTTTGTGTGTGTGTGTGTGGTGTGGTGTGTGTGATATGATCTGTGTGTGTTTGTGTGTACATGTGTATGTGTGTATGTTTGTATGTGTGTGTGTATGGTGTGGTGTGTGTGTGTGTGTGTCTGTGTCTGTGTGTGTGTGTTTGCAGGTCCCTGAAGTGGTCAGAAGAGGCCCTTGGATCCCCTGGCACTAAAGTTAGGCTCAGGTCCTCTGGAAATACAGCAACCAGTCTTAGCTATTGAGCCGTCTCTCCAGTTGCTGCATAGAATTCTATAAGTGTTTTAGGGAACAAATGCACTCTAATTTAGCTAGCAGACTCTGCTCAGCTGCCTAGCTGCATCATCAGTCATGAAATGGTTACTAGGAAATGATGCAAGTCTCAGGAAGGGTCTGCACGCTTCTTACAGAAGGGTATTTATCTATGCGGAAAGAATTTTTTAAAACAAATTTATTAAAAATAAAAGATTTTAACGTATAAGGAAATAGAGTAACCTTGACACCCACACATGTCAGTTAATAGCTTCCTGTTGCCCTTTTTGTTCCCCGTGAGTGTGTTGTTGAGAAACAGCAAAATGTAAAGAGAAATGAATCCAGGAAAAGGCTCTTGTGTATCAATTACCACCAGGCCTGGGCTTCTGCATGGGCAGCAGGGTGTAGATGGTAGACATGCAGATTGCCAAAGCTCCAACTACACATTATACATTGAGCAAGACAGTCCTTCGAAATTTACAAGGCAATAAATTTAGAATCAGAAGTAAAGTGCTTTCTGATACAGTTCACTGTGTGTATCGTTCAGTTGAGAGGAGTCAGACTGGGAAGTTGAAAACAAAATAAAGGTCCTTTTATCCAATGACTGGCAACCACAAATCAGCAAACAACACATGCCCCTGACAACCCCTGCCCCCAGAGGGAGAGATTGTGGGACCCTTGTGAAAGACAGATTGTCGGGTCAGAGAAGAAGGTTTCCCAGAGCATACTCCATATTCACACTCAGAGAAGAAGGTTTCCCAGAGCATACTCCATATTCACACTAACACTGGAAACTTGAGTTTCTTACCAGAGGAAACGAAGCTCTAAAAACTGGGATACAAATGGAGACTCCTCTTTGTCTGCCTTCCCCTTCCCCAGTTCTCTCCCTCCCCACTGTGGAGGGCTAAGGATGCTGCCCTCATCCTCTCCCTTCATGCTTTGGATAGCTAAGAATGCTGCTGGTTCTTTCCCTCCACACCGTGCAGGGCTAAGGATCCAAGCTACAAGGGAAATCGGATGTGGAGCCAGCAAGGGCCAAACTGAAAGCAAAGGAAAAGCCAGTAAAGTGAAGACGCTGCACCTGGGTTGATCTCCAGAAACACTACCTATTTCTGACCTGGGGAGGAAACAGCTGTGCTTCAACAGGGGATCCTTTTAAGCCTCAGGACTGATCATAGCTTATTTGTACCTTAGGAAAATCCAGAGTGGACACTTTCATACCGTCGTCCCTATTATCTCCCGTCTAGCACACATACATCAGCATCTGGCCCTGTGGAGAGCACGGGGCGCCCTGAGGCTTGAACAGGCTGGTGAAGGGTTACTGTCAAACCTCTCCAGAGTTTAAGGCCCAGTGTTACTTAGAAAAGTCCTAAAGCCCCCAAAGCTGCCCGTCAATTCCTCCTCAGTGATGGCCCCAAACTTTGTGTCCTAGTCATCTGGACTTGGAGTTCTAAGCACAATCATTCTCTAAAGTTTTCATGACACAAAGTATGTTCTCTGCAGCTCGCCCTCAGGGGAGTCATTGCTTCGATCTGGGTAAAATGGCAGCTTGCTTGTCCCAGCCCTTGGATATCCAGGCAGGAGGCAACTTCCTGTTTGTTCTGTGGCTGATGGTTTAGGGCTTAGGGTGAGCATTTTGTCACTTCCATGAATCAGGGGATTCAGACAATGTGAACGTTTATCTGATGTCTCTTTCCTGGACTCTGAAACTCACAGCCCAATATCAAGGCTTTGACTATCTGGGTAACTCTAAGGGGGAAAGTACCCAGCCTCTTGGATCTCTAAAGAATACTGCTGAACACAGCAGCGAGGTGTTTTTGTAAATGGCGCACCTTGTATCTCTCTCTCTCGAGTCTGCTCTCCTCCTCTCTCTAGGTTTAGTGGAGTGGAGCTTGCTTGGAGCTGTCCCTGGCCTTCATGTGGAGCCTTCTATCCCTGCTACAGCATCACCAGCAGGAGTCCTGCTCGTCTGGGAATCCCCATGAAGACCATTTCCATGGCATCTCTCTTTCCAGCTGGAGAAGGTTCTCTTCTTTTAACAGAACAATAGAGCAGTCCACTGAATAATCCAGAAGCTCAGTCCTTTGAAATCCATAAGCGCAATTAGATCTCCTTTGCTATAAAGGAGAACATATACAAGTTCAAATATTAGGGTGTGGACCTCTGCCATGAGCCCAGAAAATGCAAGTCCTGGGAGTCGCCTCACATGAGCCGCCGATGGATGTCTGTTGTAGGAGGCTGCAGACTCCTTACATCTTAACCAATAAAAGCAGCACATATACAGAAGGACTTCCCACGCCACATCTCACAGCAGAATCTCTTTCAGATGGCCTGTGACAGTGCAGATACTGTAAACATCCTACCTTTAAAATGGCATGATAAAATCTTAACTTTTCTCTAAAAAAAAAAAAAATCCACTGTACTGTGATTCCAGTTTTCAGATTAAAAACCTGAACTGTTGAGACCTTAAATAATGGCCTTAAATGCACACGATAAGTCCATGCTAGAGATAGCTTGATCCTACACACTCAAAAGCCAGTGCAGAGGTCGCTCAGTCATAACACCCTTCAACAAAGCTTTATTCGGAGAAGGTATCCCATAGCCACGAAAAGCAATACAGAGGTGGGAAAGGGTAAGCCCTGTGTATTTTATCAACACGCAAATCTTACATGTCCCCTCAAAGCTGGGTAAACACAAACCAAACAGGCCAATAGAAATCCCTGAAATATTTTCAGGGATTCAAAAGTTCAAAGCCATTTTCTAAGAGGAAGAGAATGCTATTTGTTCTCTGACCTTTGCTTGATTGGCCAGGTAGAACATGATTTGCCATCAACTTCTAAACTTTCCCCTCATTTTTCTTTTTGTCTATCTTCAAATAATCAAAGCTTAAGTGGAAGAAGAGGGATGTGAAATCTAAGGCACTGACATTTTTCTGTAAATGCTCAGCTCATATATGTCAGATCTGAATTTTGATAAAACAAGAACACAACAGGAGCCTGGCTCTGACAGAGGCCCCAAGTGAGGGACAGAGTCATTTCGTGGTCGAAACAAATGCATACAATAAAAGCGTGGCAGACAGAAAGTGTTTTCAAAGGGCTTTGATAAAAATAGACTTTTAAAAAATAAATTCTGGCATGATAAGAAAAGGTAAATCAAACACATATTTGAAAGTCAAAACTCACAATGTGTGAAAACACATAACAACCGAACAATAAAGAGGCGTGCTTTCTGGCTGCATCTAGGTGTAGGCTTCTGTGTCATGGAATGGTGGGGACTATATTCCTATTAGTCCTGATTAAGTGGGGTTTACATTTACTTTGTAGTGCAGGGTTTGAATGGAGAAGGAAGAAAAAGGAGAGGTGACATATTTTGAGAATATTGGTATTTAGCTGTGTGCCTCAGCCCCAGAGTTATGTTCAGATTTTCCAGAGAGCAGGTATAAACCAGAACATAGAGTTGTTTCTCGTGGGAAAAAATATTAAGGCATGTAAAAATAGGAAGGAAGCTTCTTTCCAGTAACTCAAAGAATGAGAGCTGGTTGACTTGTGTCTGGGTTTGCTCCTGTTGAAGGCCTACTAGGGTGAAATGACAGTCCTTGAGGGGACAAGATGTACCTTAAGGTCCTACCAGGGTGAAGTAACAGTCCTGGGGGGGGGAGGGCATCTGTTTGTGACTTTAGTAAATCCCATTAATCTGGTTTTATTATATGGTATCTGTTTCACAAAATGCTAAACCATTAACAAAGTTACTTTTCTGGCGTTTAAGTTGTGTATTTTAACTACAACTGAAAATAAATCCCATCAGATGCCAAAAAAAAAAAAAAAAAAAAAAAAAAAAGATGTACCTTAAGGTCCTACCAGGGTGAAGGGACAGTCCTTGGGGGTACAAGATGTACCTTAAGGTCCTACCAGGGTGAAGTGGCAATCCTGGGGAGTACAAGATGTACCAGTTGTCAGACCCCAGAATCTCTGCCCTCTCTCATTCCCTGATACCAGAAAAGTGGAAAATGTTTGAGAGCAGGCACGGCGAGGCAGCAAACATAAAAGCAAGAAATGAGTGCCCCACTTTTACTCAAAAGAGCCATGGGCTATCATGAAAATTATTTTTCCTTTGCTTTCCTCTGAGTGAAAAGTTCTCTTGGTCTAATCAATGATACCACTTCTGAACAGAGAGAAATCAATACGCACTCAACAGCCAGCTCCTATGATCAGAGGCTACTACACACTTCTGGAGCAAAGAGAAAGGGCTCTGTCTTCTCATGTGTTTTTTATTAGCCTATACTAATAATACATAATAGTGGGTACCATCGTGACTTATTCATATGTGTACGTAATTTCATCATATCTACTCCCCTTACCCTCTCATACCGCTGACTATGGCTAACCGGCTCCTGCTTCCTAGTTAACGTGCTTCTATCTTTATGTCTTTCTTCCAATGAGCCAGTAAGTTACGTTATTATTACTTACAGGATAACGGGCACCTTGTCAGTGGACACACTCCTAAAGAAAATAGCTCTGCCTCTTCAGTTAATCACTAGCTGCACATAAATCCTTGGGGAGAAGTGCAGTAGCAGGAGCCCCACCTCCCCTCCACGGCAGGCTCACTCATGTGCCGCTGTTGAAGAGCTGATTTGAGCTGCCGTGGGTTCAAGAGTATAACAGCCATTTCTTGTTCTGCAGTCCCCATGCACACAACCACAGGAACACATACTATACCACATACACAAACATGTATACCCACACACTGATGAATAAATACATAAATAAATTCATAAATAGATACATAGATAGATAAGAGATGTTTTCACCAAAGCAAGTTTAATGTATTGGGAAGAGTCTATTCAAACTGTATATTTAAGACAGAACCTAAGTGCTATCAGAAACAACTGAAAGCTCCATGAACAGAACAAACATCTAGACATAAAAGACACTCACTTGACTTCATGCATGGTTTATTGTTCGGATAGACTTATTTATAAACCCATAAACTAAAACAACTCTTATAAACAATACTAAGATGTCCTCAAGTGAAAACCACACTGAGAGGAACCTGCCCTTGTCACGCAGCCCCTGACTTACTGAGTGACACTGCTTCTAATTCTCCCAGCTACGGCTTGGTTGTCAGAGGCCCCACCATTAGAGACACGTACCATTTACCCTTTGAGAGTAAGGAGTTAGGAAACTGTCAGCTCTGGTTCTCAAAGATTGCCCCCAGGTCCAAGCCTGGCAACGCAGGTTGGTAATCCCAGAAAATGGGAAAGCTGAGGCAGAAAGATCACACTTTGCAAGCTTACCTGGACTACAAAATGAGTTTATACCCAGCTGTGGCAACTAAGCAAGGAGCAGCTTCAAAATCAAAAGTAAAAAAAAAAAAAAAAAAAAAATTCCTGATAATACATTTTAGTGGCAAACACTTGCCTAGCTCACAAGTATAAGAAAACAGAACAAAACAAAATCTCCCCCTTAGAAAGTGTGTGTCCTCCTTCGCTGATGTGACTGGAGCCCAGCTGCACTGTCTACTCAAAAGATAGGGCAGTCAATTCCAGTGAACAGCTATAACAATGCTCACTAAGCAAGCTTCTCACTGTCCCTAGCCATAAAACATAACCTGGACATCATATGTAAGGCTCTAAGGATGAGTTTATCTGCTTGAATATCTGATTTGGAATAACAGCCCACATTCAAAGTCAAGGGCTTGGTTCACATTTTATTGGCAGTTTCTCTTTAAATTCTTGGTTGCTTAAACTTTGTCCTCTTGTATTTACACATGGAAAATATATTACTCACGGGAAATGTACTGCCTGTCTTCATGTCTGAAATCAAAATTATTTTCCTTCTGCCCTTCTATTTAAATTGCAGTTCAGCTTAGGGGAAAAATAAAAGACCTGTGTTTCTCTCTTTGAGATCATTACCTCACTACCAGCAAAGCTGTCCTACCTTTTATCACCAAAACTTGTTGTGGAGGCTGCGTAAATGAGCTGGAATTTTCCTCTACAGATGACTTAATTTTTCACTATTTATATCCTAAAGTGTTTTGGTTAAAGACATGTTTTCTTCTATGTGTATGAGTATATGCTGCCATATGTATGTGTATCATAAACATTTCTGAAGCCCGGGAAAGCTAGAAGAGGAATCAAGACCCCTAGAGCTGGAATTACAGATTAAAGCCATTGTCAGGCGGGTGCTGGGAACTGAACCCAGGTCCTCTGCAAGAGCAGCAAGTTCACTCTCAATCACTGAGCCATCAATTCAGCCTCTAAAGAGTTTTTAGATTTATTGACATAACTCAAGATTCTGAGCACTGTGTTGATTATTTCCCCATATACACGTTGCTTAAGAGACAGACTTTGTTATCCTTCATGGTTGCCATGGAAGGCGTGTCATTTCCCTACAGTGTGTTTATTGGTGGTGTCCACCTACTGCACAGGACCAGTGAGAGAACTAATAATGTATGAAACCCTCATAACAAACATGGTGTAAGCATTTGCTAATAACATCATTTTCTTGACTCTGTCCGTCTGGTTCTTTGCCGTGTTTCCAGTAGTATCAGTTCTCTCCAGCTGTCTGTTCCGAGTGCCTCCCATATAGCCACGTCTTTTCAATGCTGCCAACTTTCAATTTGTCTCCTTCTGCTGTCTTGTCGTGACTTCTCTGAGTGCAGCTTTGTGGAAATGTGTGATTCATCTTCTTGCAAGATCACTTGTTGGCTATTTTCTCCTTGCCCCCTCCAGTTTTTTTTTTTTCAATGCTGAATACGGAATGTTGAGTCTCACATAAGAGACTTAAGCATTTTACCGCCATGCCCCATACTTGCCTTTTACCCTTCATTGTTGAAGGAGGGGAGATGGTTCATAAAACGCAACTGGCAAGATTATCCTACCGTGGAAGCATACACCATGCCCCAGTGCAGACGAGGCACAGCGCCTGGAAACAGACATCATGGTGGCCAGCTCTCTAGTTGGTTAAGAAACAAAAGCTTCATTTTCATTTTTAGGGAATATGGGATTATCTCGGAGATCTGGCACTTCATTTGTTCCTGGAAGAATGGGTACATCTTTTCAAGTCGATACAGCTTGGGAGAGAGGAGAATTTGAAAGAATCCCATTACAAAGACAGAAGAAGGCAAATTACACTGTTTTTACAGGAATATATGAAGAAAGACAACCATGGCTTATGAAAAACCTATGATTTTCATGCTCGTGAACCTTTTCACAATATGTTCAAGTAATCTATAACCCCTCAACACAATTTACTCCATAATTATCCCCATTTTGACACCAGCAAGAGAATTGTTCTATCAGCTCCCCAGACACATGGACACACTCTCGAGCACATGGCAGTGTGATAGCGCTTCCTTTACCCACAGCCATATTTTACTTAAGAATAATTTATTATTAGAATTACTTTGCTGTTATATCCTAGATAGATATTTTGTAGTCTCATGTCTTGGAGATAAATGTCTTTCATAAACATATCATTGAATCTATGACATAGATAAAAATTATAAAGTCTTTTGCTATATGTCCACCCTATATAAGATCAGTTAGCTAACTGTAGTTATATGTGTATCAAATGCATTCTTTATTAAAACATTAAATCAATGAAGATAAAAAAAATTCTGTGCATAACTCACATAAAACTTAAAAGTTTGCCTAGTGCCGGGCAGTGGTGGCGCACGCCTTTAATCTCAGCACTCAGGAGGCAGAGGCAGGCGGATCTCTGTGAGTTCGAGACCAGCCTGGTCAACAAGAGCTAGTTCCAGGGCAGGCTCCAAAACCACAGAGAAACCCTGTCTTGAAAACAAAAACAAAAAAAAAAAAGTTTGCCTAGTATATACCCTTTATGTTGTTTCAATCTGAAATCCAAATATGAAATAAATAACAATATTCAAATACCTAAAAAGAGTGTAAAAACACTCTTACAAGGTGTAATAAAACTACATATAAAATTCAATAACATTCATGATGATTTACAAACTTGTATAAGTCTGTCAAACCAACCAGTATGACTAAAATCCAATATTCACCCCTTGCTTGCTGTGAGCACACAGTCAGCCCTGCACTTCAACACAGAGAAAGGAGGGTTTGTGTAAGCTTGTTATCCCTCCTCATCTGGTGTAATCTACATACAACTAGCCCATAAGAGCCTTCTATAAATTTGAATAGGGGGACAAGTGAGCTGACCCTGGACAAAAGCTTCATGGAAGGAGTTATGTCTTGAAGTGGAGGACACACCTTCACATATTGAATGATAATAACCAAAGACAGAAGGAAACTAAAAGTGAGGAGATTAAAATGCATGAATTCAAGCCGACAGGTGTGCCCCAGTCTTAGACCCTGAGAAGATCTCATGGAAACTGGAAAAGGGGTGTGTGGAAATGCTTAGGAACACCCCAAATGGTTAGGGGAACAGACCCTGTTTAGGAAGGTATTTATGTTCCAAATGTAAGTTTAATAATAGATATTCTGCTAACATAAAAATTGTGTTGGAGCTGGCATCTGACGAGTGTGTAGCTACCTCATGGTTTTGAGCTGGTATTCTTTTACCTGCTAGACAGACAGGGAAAAGTTCTGCCATGAATTCCCAGAGATCCCTCTTCCCCCTTACCCACTGGTCCCTGAGCTTAGATGCAGGAGTGTTTTGTAGATGCATCCACTGGGGCCGGGCTCCCAAATCCTGCATTTGGATTGTTTGTGGTCTTCATCTGATGCAAAGAAAAGGTTGATGCAGGGTTCCCGAAGACATTAAATGACAAGAAAAGCATAATGTGCTCAGACCCAGGCTTCGCTAGGCTAATGGGCACTCTGTGTGTGTGTGTCGGGTTCTGAGAGAATGGTGCAGCATGTGTGTAGGCACTAATGGGCACTCTTGCGTGTGTGTGTTAGGCTCTGAGAGAATAGTGCTGCATAGCAGGGGTGTAGTTACAGTGTCACAATAAAATGATCTGCAGTAAAATTACTGGCTTTATTAACAAAGAAGAAAGAGAGGCTGAGGGTGGGCAGCAAAATTTGCTAGACAATATTTGATGACAAAGAAGAAGTCTTTATTTCACGTGTGATGAAATGTGATTTTTTTTTTAAATCAGGAAATACCGGAACACTGGCTATAAGATTTGCAATGTTATTCGTGGTGGTGGGGGGAGAAAGAAAAGATGAGGAGGAGTTCAGCAGTCCCTGTGCAGGTTCGTGGGCTTGACTCAAGCAGATTAAAGTTCAGAGGACAGTAAGGTGCTTGAATGTAAGTCTAATGGTAAACATGTGTGTATTACTTATCTTGTTATTATCCTGAAATACCTAAAAGAAGTGACTTAAGGGTTGAAAGGTTTATTTTGACTCATACTGCTAGGGGATATAGCCCTTCATGGCAGGGAATGTATGAGGGTAGGGTGAGAGAGATTTGTAATTGTGGCCATAGAACCTTCTTACACCAGACTGAAGAGGAAAGAGTTTATTATGCCTTACAGATTGGAGTCATGATGAAGAGAAGACAGGGCAGAAAATCAAGGCAGCAGCAACCTGGGGGAACAGAAGTTGAGGTCATGGGAGTGCTGCTTACTGGCTACTTCTTTACCTTGCTCAACCTGCTTTTATATTTATAATCCCAGGACCACCTGCCTAGGGGTAATACCTCCCACAGTGGGCTGCGCCTTCCTGCCTTTCCACATCAATCATTAATCAAGAAAATTCCTCTACAGACTTGCCTACAGGCCAGACTTGTGGATAGAATTCTTCAACTGAGGTTTGGTTTTCCCAAGTGACTCTAGTTTGTGTTGAGCTAATAAACGCTAACCAGAAGAGTAGGTTTGGAAGGGGGACTTTGGAGTTTTCTTCCATTGGCTTTAACTGCTGAGTCCACGGCAAGAAACACAATGATGCTAACAGAAGATATTCCTCAACTGAGATGAGTTCAGGGTTTGAATCTGAGAGACATGGCGGACTAGAAGGAACTAAGATAAAAGCTCACAAGACATCTCATACATACTACTTTCAAAGTACTTTTGTGCTGAATGGGAGCTTTAGGAACAAGGAGACAAGAAAACTAAGGGCCGGGCCTGTCATGCGTGTGTAGTCCTCTTTATAGTAAGAGAAAGGATGAGTCAAAACCTAAAGGGAAATATGCCAAGGCAGATGAGACCGTGTCAGAAGACTGGTGAGGGTATCCAGCATAGTAAGGGCCAACTAGAGGAGAGTAAAGACAAGAGTCCTATGCACAAACACATTTTTTATCTGATTATTAGGAGGAGCACTAAAAATGTTGGGCTACTATTTAATAGCAGCAAATTGTAATGTGATTAAAAGATCTGAGTCAAAGAAGAAAGATGTAGCTATTGTAGAAGTTTTGAAAATGAGAATGGAAAGGCTACTTGTGGTGACAGCAGGATCATACAATAACCTTTTTAAAGGAAAAAGATATTCCTTTCTAGAGAGAAGAAAGGGAGGACGCAGAGAATGGGATCTGTGGAAAACATTGAAGGAAGTCGCCGCATTAATGGTGCAAAGATTCTGGAAGTGGATTAGCCTTGTAAAAGTTGGAGTGCTTTAGAAACATTTGTTGAACATATTCATTGGCAAACACAGTGTGGGAAACCCAGGTCTTCCTTGGCAGTTGCAGAGGTTTGACAAATGTGTGTCTCCATGGGGCGGCACCCCAACAGAGTTGCGCATACTTCTATCCCAGAAAAAATTTTCCTCTTGGTTTCTCCTGTCTCAGTACAGAGAGTTTCTGCCATGAAGTGGTGTGGCATGTCTGCTCCCTCTGTACAATGTGCACTCATATCTGGTTTTGTTGATTTCACTGTGTGTTTGACATTTGCCAGCGAGATCGCAAAAGTCATTATTCTTCATTCCTATGTCAGAGTAGTTTCTTCTCATCTTGTTTATCATTTGTCTTCCCACGCTGGGCCTCAATTTCTACTATTCAGATTGTCTCAGACCTTTGTACATAAGTCACGCTAATCCCGCAAACCTTCATTTGTTTTAAGTAGATACCCAGGGATGCAATGATTAGATCACAGAGCAGGTGAATGGTTGCCACTTGGAAGAACGACCAGTTTCCAAGGTCAGTGGGAGAACCACAAGCACTGAAAGCTGTAAACCCTCACTAGCATCCGAGTCTTCATTTCCTTCAGATCTTTGCCTCTCTATGAGGTGTGCAGCAGTATCATCTGTAAGTTCTAATTTGCTCTTCATGTAAAGGTACCCATCCTATGCTGAATCCAGTAAATTATCTTTTCAACTAAATTCAAAACTGGTACAACAGTGTTCGAGTTGATTTAAACATTGATTTCTAAAAGTCAGATAAAATAAATGGAGAAAATGAAATGTTCTGATTATTATATAACTAAAATTATTGCCTATGTTAGCAAGAGGAAATGAAGATAAAAAGTAATCAACTGAGCAACAGGCGAGGAGGTTTGGGGGAGGCCAACACAGCAGACATCATGACATTGAAGGGAGGTAAAGAGGGGGTGGGACAATCAACCTTAGAAAGTTCAAGGCTTCCAGAATCCAAGACATACAGGGGATGGTGGCATATAGATAATATATTAAAGGAGAGTGGGGACAAAGGTAATTTGAAATAAGGGAAGATGAGATTTATGTGTCTGGAGCATTGGCCGTGCTGTTCCCTATTTATAGTCTGATATATGAGCTGACCCACGAAGGCCATGGTGAAATTGAAAGTGAACAGTTGGATATTCCATTTTCAGAATCACTTCTCCAAGACACTGAGTTCTTAAGGCCAGAAACAGCAAGGAGCCTGGAAAATAGGTGAGCCTACAGAGACTCCTCCCGATGTGGATGGTGTACCAGTCCCTGAGAAGAAGCCCACTGGGGCCACTTAAATGGAAGACCTGTGTCATAAGAGCATTCTTATACTATCTGGATTCAGCTTCTTCTCGTAACGACCACGGGGTAAAATATGCTACAACATGAGATTCTGATAACGCTTTGCAGTCATTTATCCCTATCTGAATATTTTCATATAATCTTCAACAGTTGTTAATATCTCAAACACTAAGTAGTTAAGAGTAACTTCTGATTGCAGAGTTAATTTTAGTCGAAGACTCTAAGAGGATGCTCATCTTTATTAAACACTACCACTGCTTGTACTGGCAAAGCCCAGGCTGGGCCACCATTCAGACCCTGGAAGGAGATGCCAAGGCCTTCATTGCTCATTACAGTTGGAAAGCCAGTTCTGCTGGCAACAGCCTAGGGGGGCAATTAGGACGGGATGTGTAAACAGCTCCATTCTCATTGGTACTGCCCCATGCTGATCCAAGTGGAGGCAGCAGCAAGCTAATATATTCACCGCTCCCCTGGAACTTAATGGGAAAGCTCATCACTGCTCTTACTCTACTAGAGGTGGCCCTAGAAATGATTTTTAATCTTACCCATTTATTGAAGTAGTTTATTGGATTGTACAAAATGAACAAGGCAAAAAAAAATTCCTAATATCTCAAACTCCTAAGGAAGGATTTGTTGTCTCTTGAACATTCTCAAGAAGCTTTGGTTTTTACGCATGTTTCTAATACTACTCCATCATGGAACTTATCCTTTGAACAGCCCCTGTATCTGTTTTCATTCTAGATCTAAACAGCATTGACAATACATCTCTGAATATTGCCTGTTACCTTGGTAAGGTGAAAAGGTTGGAACAAACCAAAAAATGAGGATCCAATTTGTAAAACTACTGAAAATGTAAAGAAATTTAGCAAGGTTATTTTCTTTGGGTAGTGACTTTTGCTGGAATAGAGGTGACAAATGCTGATTATTAAATGAACCATTTTATTCTACTGTGTTACAGATTTTGACATTATGTTCATAAAGAACACTGTGGGGCTTGGTCACTACCTCCAAGCTTTAATTTTTAAAAGGACCTCAAGAACATTTTTATTTTGAAGCTTATATGATTCTAATATTTAAATAAAGTATAAAACTAATGCGAAGCTGGCAGACCTGGCATTGTAGGCCATGTCTGAATCTGTGACCTTGGGAATGTAGGATCTCCTCCACAGACTCAATAATGGACAACAGATACAAATGAGAGGTACGTTGTCAATGGAGTCAGAATTTATCGCTACAGATCATAAAATGGAACAAGACATGAGGGACCACAGTATTAAATTACTTCCTAACGTTTTATTTGCCTCATATATCTGGCAGAAAGGGCCTAAGAAGTAGGAATAAGTCTATATGGGCTCCCAGCATGGAAAGATACCTGCCCTGTACGTTGTAAACACAGCTTCGAAGAGTTTGCTGATACTGGGCTCCGATGTGCTGCTGACCACACAGCTCCTACCATGTGGCCCTTTAGGTGACAGTCCTGTGAGAAGCTTGATGTCATAGGATAGTTAAAAGTGCTAAGCTAGACTTGGATCACCAACATTAGTACATGAAATGACCGATAACCACATCCTTCTCATCCTTTGGTAGGAAATCAACTCAGAGGCATAGTCTCATCTTTCCCTGAGATCCAGAGTCAAGATGTTCAGAGATATATAGCTGAAAGTCAGCTAAAGAAATAGCTTTCTTCAAGCCGGAAGCAATCTCTACATTTGTCAACAGGAGGATGGATAAGTAGTGACAGGACATTCATAGCAAGGACTACTACTTATCACCAGAAGGGCAGTGACTGATAGTGCTACAGTCTGGACAGGTCTCAGGTATTCGTGCTGAGTGATGTCCACAACAGAAAGAGAGCATTTATTCTCTAGAATTCATTTGTAGTAGTTACCTTTCTGTTCTGATAAAATACCATGACCAGAAGCAACCTATAAAATGGAAAGTTAATTTTGATGTATGGTTTCAGAAGGGGAATCTATAAGGCTGGGGCACAGAGCGATTGGGAGAGAAGCCCAGCTAGGTGGTCAGAGTTGGCAGCGGAAGTTCACATCACCAACTGTAAACATACAGCAGAGAGTGATCTGAAAGAAAGCTTTGAACTCTCCAAGTCTGCTCCAGCGCCATCAGGCTGCACCTCCCCAGACAGTGACGACTGATGTTGGCCTCCCCTCTGTATGCTGTGAATATCATTGGTTAATAAAGGACTGCTTTGGGCCTGCAGGGCAGAATATAGGTAGGCAGGGGAAAACTAAGCTGAATGCTGGGAGAAAGGAAGGCAGAGTCAGGGAGAAGCCATGGAGTCACCACCAGAGACAGATAACACTGAAACTTTGCTGGTAGGCCATGACTTCATGGTGATGCACAGATTAATGGAGATGGATTAAATTAAGATATAAGAGTTAGCCAATAAGACGTTAGAGCTAATGGGAGAAGCATTGATTTAAATAATATAGTTTTCGTGTGATTATTTCAGGGCTAAGCAGCTTGGAACTAACTAGTAGCCTTATTGCAACAAATTGTCACCCAACATGGGGCTTGAACCCATGACCCTGAGATTAAGAATCTCATACTCTACTGACTGAACTAGCTGGGTGGGACGGAAAACCTCTGTCAACAGACAAGTGTAAAATTCCTCCTGATCATCTGGGATACATTTCTCATTCAAACTACCACAGGATGAATGCCCAGAAGTGGTATCATCAATGAATTTACAAAAATGTCATAATGAAACCCATTGCTTTGTACAAGTAGTATATGCTAATACAGGAACATAATGTTTTATTCTCTTAATGTACATCTATAAAAAAATTGAAGCTAATTTCCTGTGGGGGGGATGTGAACTAGCATTTGCCTAGAAAGGCAAGGAAGAAGGCAGGAGGGGTACATTGCAAAGGAGACTCAGGAAATTTTGAGAAGTAATCTTTACATCCCTATCTAATGAATGTTTAGGTTTCAATATCTGCTAAGGGACCAATGGGTCAGTTCATCAGGTAGTGGCTCTTGCCTCCCAGACTGACAACCTTAGTGTAATCCCTGGGACCCATAAGGTAGAAGGAAAAACCTGGCTAACACGAGTTGTCTTCTGACCTCCATGGGTGCATTGTAATATGAGTATACACACATATGCACACACACATGTATGCATGCACACATGCATGCACACATATATTTTTTAAATAAATAATTAAAAATAAATGCCTGTTAAAATGTACAATGTTAACTTGTTAACTACTTTTAATATGTGCATTCAAGAATACAGTAGGTGCGCCTCAGTAAAATTACATTTTAAAAATGACTCTCAGAGCTAAACCAGGGTCAAACATATACTATAGATATTTAAAATGGCAAATTCTCAGATTTTCTTATACAAATAATAGGATGGGAGGGTACTGTGCGTGCTGTGTGTGCATGACTTGTGTTTCAGACTTCTTGACGCTTGTCTGTTTCTCCTAATTTTATCACGTTCAAGGCCCTCATTCATCTCATTGTTTATACACTTCTCTCTGCTTTCAGCCACATACATGTTCTATACACATGACTTATGCCTAGGTAAACAATCCTATTTCATACCTGTATTTTCTTCTTTCCAGGGCTTGCCCTATGTGTTACTTACCAACTCCAAGGAGGTTCTACTCCTTCCTTATTTCTTCTCAAATCGTGTTTAATTTTCTTTAAACTCTAGTCTCTGCAGTATTTAGAAATCTTTAAATGAAAGTGGACCAAAGCAAGGAGAGTTTCATTCAGTGCATCTTCATCAATCAGCCTGCTCCAGAGTGGCTGTCAGTCACCCTCAACTGGTCAATGTCTGAAACAAGAAGTGAATCCATCATCTTACTTAATATCCTTTTAAATTTTTGTTCCGTTTTTAGGATAAAACTTATTTTACTTAATTTATGTGTTTAGGTGTTTTGTCTGACTGTGTGTCTGTGTACTATATGAGCCTGGTGCCCTTAGATCCTCTGGGAGTTGATAACTGACATATGGGTGCTGAGAATCGAACTTGTATCTTCTGGAAGAAGAGCCAATGTTCTCAATCACTGAGCCATTTCTCCAGCCACCTACTTAATATCTTAATACCAAAGAAATTATTCCTAACAAAATAGAGGTGTTAAGCACTTCAAACAGAGATCTTAGAATTTTCTAGCAAACTGATGAAGTAGATAGTATTACCAACCTCCAATAAGGAGTAAAACCAAGGCTCAGCAAAAAGACCGAATTCCTTGAGACTGCAGGTCTAATAAATAGCAGAGCCAGACTCAGAAACCAGGTTTATTCCCCATTCCTGGTCCACTGTGCTAAGGTAACACATGATCTTCACAAGTGTCCTGATGGAGGGGTTTTCACTCTACACACTTCCATCATCAAATGCATTACACAGTTTACATGATGGAGTCAGGTTTCCCCATCACCCGTGCTCAGCTCCCTTCCCAGACATTTCGGGTTTGTTTTCGGACACAGGCACACACACAGACGTCAGCACCGTGCCTCCATCCTCATGCTGCCGTGGACATATGTGCACCTAGACCTTTCAAAGGCCTCTTTGTTTGCGATGCTTTCATGTCCTAGGCCGTCTTTCTCGGCTGTTAATATGAGGCACACATTGAATGAAACATGGGAAAATCCTTCAACAGAAGCTGAGGGTGTGGGAGCAGAGAGTCTACGGGCTCTCTGACAGAGGATAATTGAGGACGAGTCTAGGTTCCTTCTGAGGCAACATGCTGGGTGGTAAGATGAATGGGTTGTCCTATTGGCTTAGGGACGGTCACTTGGGGCTTTTCATGGGTTTACAAGAATGAACAGAGATTCTGATAAATTCAGATAACTTTTAAATAGTAACAAGATTGTAGATCCTGTAAAGGAGACGTGCCTTAGCTCATGCCCATTTTCTCAGGAAGAAGTGAAGTGCCATCATTGTTTCTTTACCCTTTGGCCACTCTGCATCCAATTCCAGCAAATACTACTAACATCAGCCCCAAAATACATCAAGGATCTACCCCTTATCCCTTTCTCACCAAGGCCACCATCTACTTTCAACTGCCTTCCACCACACCTACAACAGATAGCCATGTGTCTCTTTCGGAATGGTCAAGGGCTTGTAATCCTTTCCTTTAGTTTAAAAATGCCATTGTTTGTAACACACACACATACACACACACGCGTGTGTGCACACGTGCACACACATGATGGAGGTGGGTCATCTTTCTATCTGTTGTTTCATTGGTTAAGTAATAAAGAAACTGCCTTGGCCCCTTTAATAGGACAGAAAATTAGGTAGGCGGAGTAAACAGAGAGAATGCTGGGAGAAAGAAGCTGAGTCAGGAGTCGCCATGATTCTCCCACTCCAGACAGACGCAGGTTAAGATCTTTCCTGGTAAGCCAGCTTGTGGTACTACACAGAATATTAAAAATGGGTTAGATCAATATGTAAAAGCTAGCCAATAAGAGGCTGGAGCTAATGGGCCAGGCAGTGATTAAAAGAATACAGTTTCCGTGTAATTATTTCGGGGCATAAGCTAGCCATGTGGGCGGCCGGGTGCCGGGGACGCAGCCCCGCCGCTCATATTACAACACACACACACACACCGGCCATACTCTGCCTCTGGGAATCACAGTCATTCCTTCAACTACAAACTCAGGGGTCAGGGTTACCTGTGTAACCACCATGGTCTTTCCAAGGTTAGAATTAAATCTGTGCCTCTGAACTTGTCCCCAAGGACCTATCGGGTCTAGTCTTACGAGGGTCTGGACCACATCCTCCTCTCAAATGCTGGCCATGCTATGTGAGTCTGTGCCATGATTGATAAAGCATACGTGGAGACATGGATCTGGTTCGTGGGAGCAGCGGTGTCATGCCAATTACCTCACCCTGGCTTGTCTGGATCAGGGCTCTCCTTCATTACCTTTGCGGAAACAGAGTCGCTAGATGTGGTTTTGAAGTCTGCGAAGACCTGAAATTGTCTGCCAGCTCTGGCCCTTCCTTCATCCTCCCTTCATCCTCTGGGGTACAAATGCCTTGTACCATGCTAGCCTACTCTGTTCCTAGGTCAGTTTACAACTTGACGTCTGTTTTGCATCCAAATTCTGGCATCTGGCTCCAGACTATGATTGCCCTTCTATAACACTTGGTAAAGCATCTGACAAGAGATGTCTCACCTCTAGAGACATCCTTCGAGCCGACCTCCTGCAACTTCTAAGTAAGAACTTCTTGTAAAGGGAGCAACTCTCATATGGATGTCCTCAGGATGTCATGCTCTTCTGTAAACCTCCCAGAGTGTTTCCATAACAGTTCATCTTAACATTATTACATGTACTTAACACTATATCTAAGGAAAATCACTTCAACTCCTAAAAGTTATTGTTATAATTAGTGGGCGAGATCCTATTCTTGGTATTAACATATAATTATGTCTCACAACAAATGTGAGAAACACTTTATTAACGTACTCGCTGCTTCATTTCCTATGGATAAAACAACTATAATTATATATGTATGTATATATAATGTGTGCATATGAATATTTGTACTTCAAAGTTACCTTTAAATTTTAGTATTATTAAAATAGCACTAACTCTAAATTCAAAGCTAAAATATTGACTCACATGTAGTTTGTGAATTTATTTGGATGTAAAAGAAAGTACAAATAAATTTAAGTGGAAATTGCATGCTTTAATTTCAAAATGTGTACATGAATAATTGCTAGAATCCCATATTAGGTTAAAATTAAGATCTCATAAACTTAGTTGGGTAGCAGTGGCACATACCTCTAATTCCAAGAGTCAGGAGGCAGAGGCAGGTGAATATCTGTGAGTTCGAGGCCAGCCTAGTCTACAGAGCGAGTTGCAGGACATACAAGGGGGTTACACACAAAATCTTTGTCTCAAAAAACAAAAAACAAGCAAACAAAAAAACTAATAAACTTGGAAATAGTTACAATAAATTACGAAGCCAGACAATTTTCAAAAAGTCTCTGATGGGGGAAGGTCATTGGTTAATTAATAAAGAAACTGCTTGGCCTCATAGGTTAGAACATAGGTGGGTGGAGTAAACAGAACAGAATGCTGGGAGGAAGAGAAAGTGAGGTAAGACGTCTCAGACAGATGCCAGGCCACTGTTCTCCAGGGCAGACGCGATGAAGCAAGCCACCAGGTCAGACATGCTGAATCTTTCCTGGTAAGACTGGTACGACACAGATTACTAAAGATGGACTAGGCAAGATGTGAGGATTAGCCATTAAGAGGCTAGAACTAATGGGCCAAGCAGTGTTTAAAAGACACCGTTTGTGTGCTGTTATTTTGGGGCATAAGCTAGCCAGGTGGCTGGGAGCCGGGTGGCAGGAACGCTGCCTGCAGCTCCTACTACAGGTCTCCCAGAAACTTGAGATCATCTCAAAAAGTTAAAAAGTTCTGAAATTAATGCCTGAAGCCTCAAATACTAGAATACTTTAGTTCAGTCTCATCTAAATTTCATTTAACCCCAGCCTGGAAGCTGACCCAAGCTCAGAGTGTACATCTTAGAATGAAGAACCACTACATACTTGCATGACAATTCATTAATACAACAAAGTTCCCAAATATAGTGTCCCCTTAGGTAATTTATTCCAATAGATTCACAGGTTTGATCTCAGCTGTCAGTCAAGAGGACCAAGAAGATTTCCAAAATTAAAAATTAGAACCCAATTAATCTTCAACCTAACGTCAACATGTTTCATATTTCCCTCAGTGAGCCAAGAAATTTTGGAAGGTGACATCATGTCTGAGAAAATGTCACACCCGGCAGGAAAGATTCTTTGACTAATTAGAGTCTCCCCTTTGAGGTGATACTGTGGAGAAAGTGTTGAGAGCGTACCACTGTCCAGGAGGCCCTGAACAGCTAATGCTTAATCCACATCACACTGCATCCGACATCTGCTGCTTAGGACCTCGCAAGGTCACCAAGCCTTCCTGGCTGAGTGTCAGCGCCACATGGACCATAGGTAAAGCTACTGTCCCCAGACATGTCACCTCTGTGAACAAGCAGAAAGAGAGAATTGTGGCAGGTGCCCTAGCAGCGAAAATTAAACAGACAAAGAGGTAAGCTCATGGCGGGAAGAGCCTGGAGTCTGAGGCTCGTCCCGGTGACAGCAGGCTGAGCACAAACCAGCACCTCTTTTTGCTAAGTGCTCCTGAGAGAAAGCTGAACAGATAATCATTGCTTAAATGCAGTTTAAAAAACAGGCTTCTTAAATCCTAATAAAATTCCATAGTACATTGTGCTTCATTTAAAAATTCATCAGTTTTTAGCTGATAAAATATTGTGAGTTAATCAGAAGGATATTAAACAACATAAATATTTGGTTAAAGACCTTGCCTAATGGTGATTTCATTTTTAAAATAAACATGAAATAAAGATGAGGGATGATGCTGGAGTCTTTTCTTCTCTACAACTAATTCTCCATTACAAGAATATTGCCAAAAAATGAGGTGTTCTAAACATTCACTCTATCTCCCTCTTTTAAGGAAATAAATACACTTTAAAAATAACATGTGTTCCCATTTCAAAAGCTTAAATAATTCATGAAATGCATGCGAAGCTTTCCCTGCTTTGGTTTCCTCATTCCTTTTCTGACGCATTTTTGTAGATAAGTTCTGAATTTAGGTCTCTGATACATGTTCCTCCATCTCCAACTGCCCACGTGCCGCACCCTGCAAGAGCACAGCCGGGGCCAGCTTCATTCCAAGACACGCGTGTTGGCCTAGGTTTCTCTCCTCTGTGTCCTTTCACTGTCTGCACACCGTGGCCCTGCTGGAGCCGACAGCTCATGCTTTCTTTGGTTTCAGTTATAAGGGAATATTTCTGCATGGTCACATTCATTACCACTCACTAACCCTCTGTACTGTTCTCCTCCTACTTCTCACAGTTCATCTTCAGGGGATGAAACTCCTGCACACTTCTCTGATCATTTCACCGATCAACCACTGCTAAGAACCCCGGTCCACGCTGGCATCCACTGAGTCACTACACAGTGGAGCTTGGCAGAGTATTTCCTGTGGCCTCCCTTCATGTGAGCAAAGGGCCTCCTGTCCAGCTCTGTTCTCCTGCTCACTATAGTGTTCATTGTATACTTGTCATGGACCACTGCCTGCTTTCTCCACTCAAGGGCCACCCTTCCCATCAGCCTTCAAGTCTGGACAAGCTCTTTTCTGACCAGAAATATCAACTCAGTGGCACTACTTGGTCTTATCACATAACCAACCACAAAGTGTTATCATTATTTCTGTTATGTATTTTATCTCCCTTCCTACATCATAATCTAAAAAACTATGGGAAAATAGCATCTTGTTGACTTTGAGACCCACTGATTTTAGGAACTCATCCTAATCACTTTACAATTATATTTTTGCCTAAAACACACATAATAGTTTAGCTATAATTATGAACTAAAATTGTGATACTATTTCATCAGGAAAAAAAAGTTGATTCTCCAGTGTTTGCTCATTCATAAATGGTCAAAAAATTAAAAGAAAAATGTCTGTTTAATGAATCAAGTTGAGTTGGGACAAATGGAAGCCCTATAAGTAATTTCAAATCAAACGCAAAGCATTTGACCTGCCAAAAATGTTGTGTTTCCTGCACAAGAAAACTACATATTTTATAAAAATACAAGCTTATAGTTATGATCTTGACCTCACAAATCAATAAAAATAGGAATAATTATTTGACACATGTGTAGCCAAAGATAAAATATTGTACCCATTATGATTAAAAGGGTTACAAGAAGAATAAAAAAAGTATGTGGAAAGGAATGCTGGCCAGATGAAGCAAATTGCCAATCATTATGCATTCGAGTCAATTGGAATGGGCAACTGAGTAAGCATTGCCTGTTTATTGGTCTCTCACATTACAGACTTGTGTTTCAACCATAAAGACACTTCTGCAATGTTTACAATTCTTATTTGTAGCAGTCCCCTTTGAAACTATGCAATTCCAACTGTCATAAATGTCATCCTTACATATTCAAAAATTTGTTATACTTTTGCTGTCGTTCCTATAGTTCTACAGAAAAGTGCACTTCACATGAAATGCTTTCAAACTCTTGTAAAAATGATTATGTTGACCCAAATCCCTAGGCAAGCATGGAACATACTCCTGTCTCTATGACTACAAGATGATACCAATCTTGTACCATGCCACTGCCTCTGCACGTCCCTAAGACATGCTCCATTCTGTTCTTTTATTTAGCACATGATTTTTAAGATGTTTTTTTAAATTTACATGAGAGTGGGAGAGACTGTGTATGTGTGTGTGTGTGTGTGTGTATGTGGTGTGTGTGTATATGAACCTATACTATAGCCCACATGTGGATATTAGAGAATTGTTGGAGTTGGCTCTTTCTTTCCACCACATTGCTGCTAGGGAATGAACTTGGTCATTCAAGCTGGGTTGAAATTTCCTTTGTCCAATCAGCCACCTAGCCAGCCCAGTTTTTAAGAGTTTGAAAGGAGTGGAAATCTCAGGCTTCAACCTGAGGCAGACAGCAGATGGACAACGTGCTTGCAAAGCCTGCTCCCCTCTCCTTGTTCCCCCCTTCTATTGTGTCTGAACTGGAAATCTCGGGTCCTTTATTTTCCTCTGGACAACTGCAGGTGTGGTCGCCAACCCTGAGTTATGTGGCTTTCAGGATTTCTCCAGAAATGTGCCATTGTCTAAAAGTTCCAAGAAAAACTAATATTCCACTGAAAATCCCAGTGAAAGTTAAAACTTCTCTTTAGACCTATACAAAGAATCCGTTTCTCGGTGTGTGCATGTGTGGCCGGTATAAAAAGTAAATACACAAAGGCTATCTTCTAATATTAGCCCTTTGCATGATAAGGGATAAAAATGTGTGCCGTATGTTCATTCCTGATTTTGATTTGACCACCTGTACTGTGAGACTGAGTCCAACCACTGGCAAAGAGAGTCAATTTGAGCATAAGAAAACATCCAAGTGCGGCTGGGTTTTGCAGAGGAAGGGATGCTTTCCAAGGATCACGTAATACGATACGTGTGCCCACTCTTGGGGATGGAAACCAGTTATATATTCGAGCTTTTACTATTTTTTTAAGCAGAAACAGAGAGGCGATGAGTCCAACCCATAAAAATTCAAGAGAATATATATATTTTTTAACAGATGTGGTGGCCTGCTATTTCAAACAGCTGAATGAGAGCAACTTGGCGCATAAACCCAGCTCCCCAACTGCCTCTCTGAAGCCAATCACATAAATGATTTTAATTGCCACTGCATAAGTGGGAACTATTGAACAATTATTTGGATGTTACCGTGCTTTTGCTGCTACTACTGGCTGCCCTCACAAAGGCTATTAGAAGCACAGCTTTGCCCTCTACACCCGCGCCCATTGGCATGGCAGGCAGCCTCAGTGGGGTCAGCCATACAGGACCAACCGTAAGGTGCTCTCATTGTGCCCACCACACCCAGAGCTCCACACTTGCATTCCCCATGCCTCCCCACCCTTCTCACCCTGCTGGATGGAAAGGGGTGAATCTGATAAGCTTGCAGAGAGGTTTGCATGATTTATGGTCCCTCCCCACAGTGTTTGCATTTTATAGGGGTCAAGTGTGTAAAGCCTTCATCTCTTGGGTTGGAATTTCAGGCGTGATTGGCAGAGCCGGAGTTGGAGAGTGAAATCCTAGCCCCTCCCAGCACTGCCCTACAGTCAGCTCTAGGCTGGGCCTGCAGAGGAGGACAGCTCTGCAGACTGCCCTGAGATGTGTTACAGAGGAAGAGGACATTTAACAGGGTTTCTTTTAGAAAGACTAGATATATAGATGGATGGATGGATGGATGGATGGATGGATGGATGGATGGATGGATGGATAGATAGATAGATAGATAGATAGATAGATAGATAGATAGATAGATAGATAGATAGACAGACACACATAATTGCTCCACAAAGTCCTTATCATCAAAAGGTCCCCTCTCTTTTCTTTTCTCTAATCCAACAAAAACACTGTCAGGGTCATGGGCAGAGCTTTGGGCCTGGGCTAACACAAAGGCCTCTGTATGACCAAGAGTGCACAGAAAACTTGATCCACGGGGACACTGGAAGTCCTGCTTGAGGACATCACAGTCACTGATCTCACAGGCCTCATTAAGAACTTTAGCCATAAATGAGAATGCTTCTGCCAGATCAACTCTCTACTCAGTGCCGAAGTCCCCTACATGGATGAGCTTTCCCGCTCAACCTTACGATGCAGGTTTCCAGACATCTCACTGAAATCCGAGGGAACCACGTGGCTATGGCTTTTGAAATTAGAAGAAAATTTAGAAAGAAAATCTAAGAAACTAAGTGCAACTACAGTTTAGGGGAAGGGTTTGCATTTAACAAAAATCAGAAAATAATATAAAAAAATTAACCTTGCCTTGAGATAGTCAAGGCATCCATACTAAGAAATCAAGACATCCATACTAAGAAATCAAGGCATCCATACTAAGAACTCAAGGCATCCATACTAAGAACTCAAGGCATCCATACTAAGAAATCAAGACATTTATACTAAGAAATCAAGGCATCCATACTAAGAAATCAAGGCATCCATACTAAGAAATCAAGGCATCCATACTAAGAAATCAAGGCATCCATACTAAGAAATCAAGACATCCATACTAAGAAATCAAGACATCCATACTAAGAAATCAAGGCATCCATACTAAGAAATCAAGGCATCCATACTAAGAAATCAAGGCATCCATACTAAGAAATCAAGACATCCATACTAAGAAATCAAGGCATCCATACTAAGAACTCAAGGCATCCATACTAAGAACTCAAGGCATCCATACTAAGAAATCAAGACATCCATACTAAGAAATCAAGGCATCCATACTAAGAAATCAAGGCATCCATACTAAGAAATCAAGGCATCCATACTAAGAAATCAAGGCATCCATACTAAGAAATCAAGACATCCATACTAAGAAATCAAGACATCCATACTAAGAAATCAAGGCATCCATACTAAGAAATCAAGGCATCCATACTAAGAAATCAAGGCATCCATACTAAGAAATCAAGGCATCCATACTAAGAAATCAAGACATCCATACTAAGAAATCAAGGCATCCATACTAAGAAATCAAGGCATCCATACTAAGAAATCAAGGCATCCATACTAAGAAATCAAGGCATCCATACTAAGAAATCAAGGCATCCATACAGTAATCATCTAGACTTGGAGGCTATAGGTGTTTATTCTACCCATCTGTTAGGAAAGGACTTTGTTCCTGACTTCTTGTCTTTCTCCCCTTATAGAGTCATCTCCAGATGAAATCAAAGTAACATTTTCCACATGTATTTACACCATGCTCCCTATTTCCCTCAGTGAGTCATTTTGGTACCATCTACACACGTTGTTCAGACCATACTTCTCCCTGTTTACCTCCTTACCTTAAAAAGCTGGGGTCTGGAAGAATGTCTTTAAACACACTGCTCTGCCTGCTCAAAACTTATGCACACCCCGCCCTTCAACTGTGGGCTCGAAATGATTTGCCACAGACACCTTCATGGCTCCTGCAGACACTGGCTGAGTCTTCCGTTCAAACGTCACTTTCTCCCAGGAGATTTTCTTGGCTAATTTATCTGAAATGGCAGACTGTTTTTGCTCAGCCTTTCTCACCCTACTCTGTGTTTCCCTGCTGACACAGGTTTACACGTGTACAGAACTGGAGCAGAGGAACTGTGACTGCTCATTTTCTCTGTCTTTAATGGGCATGCCTCACACACAGTGGATATTCCATCAGAGCACATTAATGAACCGATGAACAAGTTGCCGTTGTTGAGTGCACAAATTATGTGGAAGCTGAGTTTTAACCCTTACCACGGTCTGGTGAGGAGACCTCGGGCAGGTTAGAGCATTTTCCAATGTAAAAACAACCAAATGGTTAGACAGTGTTAGAGTAGATTTACTGGGCTCTGGCATGTGTGTTCCTACCCACTAAACGAGACTAACAAAAAACAGAGAAGAGACAAATCACAGGATGAAACACACACACACAATGTCTTCTGGTCAATGCATTGTTTGGCAGCATTTGGTTTCTAAGCCTCCAAACAAAGATGGAAGACTATATGAAATTGTGAATTTTCTTCCAACCGTCTACAGATTATTAGGTCTAAATGTGGTTGCAGGTTTCTGGGGAGAAGAGAGATGGTTTGTGTGAAGGGGCTGCGAGAGTGTACGCTGGCAGAGGTAGGGAAGTGTGGAGCGAGGGAATAAAACAAAGAAAACCAGAAAACGAAAGGAAGAAAAGAAACAGCTTCCCCTACCAGATGCACAGAACTGTCAAATATGGCAAAGCCTGTAAAATGGTCCTCCGCTGTAGGCCACAGAATAGAACTGTAATAAACTGACCCATAAAAAGGCATGTAAACATTATAACCTGTTTTTACTAGGCCTTTAAGCATAGGGAGCAATTGATCTAAAACAGCTTGGCTCTCCTTGATTCCTGAGTCTCCGTGAGAATCCAGCATCCAACATGGGTGTTCAAATGCCTCTGGCACTGAAAGCCAAAAATAAGAATGAGCTAGAAAATTACAGCTATTTAGCTATTTGCCCTGGGTGGAGGGTTGCTTTTTTTTTTTTTTTTTTTTTCTAAGAGCAAAACACCTAAAAGGAAAAGTTTAGAGCCAAAGTTGCTTTGCAGTAGGTGCCTGCCTGGGATACTTTAATTCTCAGCATCTCTGCCTGAAATAAATATCTTTCTGATCCCAAGGTGCCACTGGGAGATGTCCCCAACAATCAGACTAAGCACATGGGTCTTCCGTGAGAGTTGGCACATCCACGCCTCAGGAAAGATCAGAGTGCCCACTGTCTCTCTACTCCCCTAACACTTTAAACATGAAATATAAATGTGGAAATTTCAAGTACGACTTTTACAGGTGTCAACATGAACAGTCATTTCATTACCTCTCGTGGAATGCTCGTAAAGCCACTCTTGAAAGTATCCCTTTCTCTTACTGAATTCCTATACTCCAAATGCAGGGAAGGCTAGGGGCAATTAGGCATGAAGCCGACAGTGAGGTTTGCAGGCTGGAAATCTTCCGATTTGGTTTTGATCGAGTTCATCTCAGTTCAGAAGGAGATGGTCAAGGAACCAGAAACAGTTTTGGTGGTTCTTGGAGAGACACTTGTCAAACATGGAAACTCTGAGGGGACATACCACCATCTTCATCTCACTTTGAGCTTGATGGCCGCTGTTGGGTAACTGGTGACCTCGTTGGCAGCCACTCTAAAGCATCATACGGTGGATGAAGTGATTGTTTCCAGCCAACATTCCAGATCCATGCAGCAAACACAGCTCTATAGCTTCCTATGAGAAACCAAGACCTACCACCTGCCACTACATTAAAGAATGATGAGGACTGGTCTCAAAAACTTACACAATTTAAGCATCCAAAAGAGGATAGGAGTCAACTGTTTGTGAGAGACTCCCATGGGTACCCTAGACAAGAGGTTTCTGTGATCTTGACATCTGATAAACGAAGGAACAATGTTGAGAATGCTAAGCAGAGAAAATTGCCATTAAATACAAAAAATAAAGGGAAATTGGAAGTGAGATTTTTCTTATTTAAAATTATAATTTGTAATAATTTTCTATAATTTGGAGACATTGACGTTTGCTTAATGCATGTGTTTTACATAAATATGTTATTAATTGAGATGGCAACTGTCCCCAAGGAGAGTTTATGTTAGAGATCCTTTTTAAAGTCATAGAAATGGAGTGTATTTCTATATTTTTTAAGCACCCCTAAGAATTTAGCAACACACTCACTGGATTTAAAAAGAGAAAGTAAATTCCTTCCATCTTCTGGAGTGGAAATAGAATACTACACGCAGCTCTTCAAAGCCTGAACCGAAATATGGAAAGAACAATCAGATATTACATATGTCTGGTGTCTGCAGATCATGGAAATAAATGATGCATCCGATCTCCAGCGTAATCCCTGGAAGTTGGCGTATCCTGGCATTTTCTCCACTTGAGGATATGCAAAGCCAAGGGAGAGTTATTTTTACCAAGACTATGTAGTAAAGTCAGGTTTTTAAACCTTTCATTTCTTTGCAATACAAAAAAAAAAAATGAGAAACATGCATCATCCCCACTTCTTGGTTCCCTTGCCTACAGTCCTCCTTGTGTCTGTCCATCCTTCTTGAGAGATAAAGCTCAAGAGCAGAAAGCTACCTCTCTCATCGCGATAGCCAAATGCCCCACAGAAACAATTTAAGGGAGAGACTTTTACTATGGCTGAGAGTTTCAAAGCATGTCATGGCTTTGTTTGTATTGCTGTGATAAAACACTCTGACCAAAAGCAATGAAGGGAGGAAAGATTTTGTTTGGCTTACACTTCCAGGTCACAATCCATCACTGAGGTAAGTCAGTGCAGGAACGCGAGGCAGTCGAGCTACTTGCTGGCTGGTTTCCAAGCTCATGCTTAGTTAGCCTTCTTACACATCCCAGGACTAACTTCTTGACTAAGGGTGAGCTGCCCACAGTGGGCTGGGCACAGACACATCAATTAAAAATCAAGACAATTCTCTACAGATATGACAAAGGCCAGTCTGGCCTGGGCAATCCCTCCATTGTGATTACTTTCTCAGATGACTCTAGACTTTGTCAAGTTGATATTACTAACTAGGGTAGAGGGAATAGACCATCATGATGAAGACAACATGGCAGTATGATCAGGAGATGACCTTAGGAGTCAGAGAGAGTTATGTCCAACCAGATATGGGTATAGCTTTTAAAAGGTCACCTCCAGGAACTCACCTCCAGCCAGATTCCATGACCTCTCAAAACAGAGCTAGTAGCTGTTGGATTAAATATGCAAACACAAGAGCCTGGTAGTATTTCACATTCAAATCACAATTGAAGGGCCCCTTGTCTCTCATTGGTGTTCCTTCAAGCTCAGAAGGATTTATTCTTCCCCACTCCACACACAGAATCATTTTTTTAAATCATCCCTATTCTTTCTGGGCAGGGTTGCCATCTTAAGAGAAAAAAAAAGCGTGTTATTGTTCCTATCAAACAGAAAGATGTGGCTAAGAGGCTGGAGAGCAAACAAGCAAACAATGCAAGCATTTATAACCACAGACATGGCACTCCAAATTACCTACATGTACGTCTCCCCTTCTCAAGAGCATACATACAGAGTATCCTAAAGTGAAGGTTACAGTTTTTTGTTTTTGTAATTTTGTAAGATCATTAGTCTTTTCCACTTATCAGAGTTGGTGAGATGGATAGTGAAGGCTTCACGAGCATTCCACAGCAGCAACCTGAAAACATTCCCTATGGACAGGGAGATGGGTTGTGATACCATGTGGGCAGTCGCACATTGACAAATGATTGTTTTATTCTTACTTAGGGGGAGGCTGTGATCTATTTTTCTCAGTTACAGCACTCGGTCATCATCTTGACTGTGTCTGGAATCCACAGTAAAGGATTAGGAAAGGATTGCAGATGAGGTTATTTGAAGCAATCCTAAATGCAGGTGTCACTACCCAGTGGAAGGAGGTGGGCGAAGGAAGGTTGGGGTTTTGTCTGCTTGCGTTCACTCTCGCTGGCAGGTTCATCTACTCTGATGCTGATTCTGCTGCATTCCTGTTGTTGGAAGCCAGGTTCCTCAATTCTCCATGAACTGAAAGATCAGTGGTTTTCTAGAAATCCTCCAGACCTTCAGGAATACACTGGATCTACTAAGACAGTCTTCCATAGACGTAGCAGTTTCCAAGGTTTCTACAGTATGAGGCATCCACAGTGAAGCTAACTGGACTCCAGTGTGTAGTGCAATCTAGCAATCCCCCCTTTAATATATATTCATTTTGTCAGTGCTGTTCCTTTAGAAAAACCTGACTAATATAACAATATACCTGCAGCCTGGCAATTTATTTCTTTAAAATGCAAGATTGCTTAGCTCTTGGTTCTGTGGGCTGTGAATTCTGGAGATGATGGTGCCTACAACTGTACATGTGCAGAACTTTCTTACTCTGTCATAAATAACAGAGTCATCTCAAGGCAAGACAGAGGAAAGACAAATTCAGGTCTCCCTATTCTTATAAGGCCACTAATGCCACTATAGGGTCTTCACCTTCTAGGCTACATCCCATCCAAGTAAACCCCCACCTCACCCTCAAATAACAATGAGGTATTAAGTTTCCATAGCAAATCCCTCAGTTGAATTGAGGTTCTCAGAACAGTTTTAAAAGGGTCAAATTTGGGCCCCAGTATTTGAACCCTGAGGAAAACTATTCAGTTTCTTTGCCATTGTTACAGAGGAGATCCTGGAGAAGAAGAGAAATGGAGGACATGCAGACAAGCCTGGTCTACAGCTCAAAACCCAAATGCACTCTAGCTCAATGCCATCCAATAGACCAAGGACTGCTACGCTGCCATTAAAAGTATATTCAACAGGGAAATGAAGAGGTGGCTCAATTGTAGTCATGAGGGCCTGAGTTCAATCCCCAGACTCCCTCACCCCCAATACACACATACACACACACAAAAAAGAGTGCAATCATGTTTTGTAGTCACAAGTCTGGGGAGGTAGAATAAAAGGATTCTAGAAGAGTCTCTGGTAATCCAGCCTCATCTAGTTGGCGAGTTCCAGGCCAGTGAAAGACTGGAGAAAAGACAGGTGTATTTGTCCTCTGACCATTCCACCTGTGTAAACATACGTGCACACAGAGATGTGCTTGTAGATGCACTAAAAGAGCTATCTTCAATGCAGTGTGTACATCTGGATACGTCTGATGCCTGACCTAAGTCACAATTTGCATTCTTCCACATTTTCATCATGTGTTACAGCAGCTTCAATTCATTTGTTTTATTAGTATGTATATATAATGTGCATAAGAGTATGGTCAGGCCAGCACAACACCATTTATATGCAGAGAACAACTTTGGGGTGTGGTTCTTTCCTTACAATGGGTCTCAGGGATTGAACTCAGGTCGTGAGGCTTGTAAGGACAGCACTTTCACCTACTGACACATCTCACTGCCCTAATACACTTTTAGTTTTTGCTTCTAGTATTTTCTGTAGCCAATGTTGTTTTTCAAGATCACCTTCTTCTGACTGCTGACTGGAAAGGAAGTCTTGATGAAGCATCCTTGCTACATGCATCATGAATCACAGTGCCGAGGAAACTACCATAGTCACAGACTGGAACTGTCATCCTTCCAGGCCTGGAAACTTGTGTTCAGAGCAACCTCATCAAGGAACAGCTGAGGCTCCTCCTGTGGACTGAAGCCAGTGAACTTGGAGATTTCCAGAGCATTTAGCACTGACTGCTTGTTAGGTAGAGTCATTAACCCATTAGTTGATTGGCAAGGACCAAAGGGTACGTAGTTTTGTCATTACCACCAAGCAAAGTGAAGAGATGGGGGATGTTGACCTTTGTGGGGTTGGTTAATTGACAGACGCTGGTGTGGAAACATCACACGTATTAACAGTTATCACCTCAAAAGGGAACCAAAACTTGAAAAAGAATTCTAACTCGAGTGTGGTCCATCATATGTCATCTCCCTACAATGTCAGGTACCTACAATGGACTCCCTAGGAATTTGTTTATGGTTAGAGATTCATCAAATTTAAATGTCTTGGGCCTGTGCAGGGAACAGAGGTAGGCGGGGAAACTGAATGCTGGAAGAAAGGAGGCAGAGGCAGAGAGAAGCCATGTAGCCCTGCCAGAGAAAGACACCGGAACTTTAGTCAGTAAGCCCCAGTCACATGGTGATACACAGATTAATAAAAATGGGTTAAATTAATATGTAAGTGTTAGTCAATAAGAAACTAAAGCTAATGGGCCAGCAGTTGTTGTCTGAGCTTCTGTCCTGCCCAGTTCCTGCAGTCATAAGTCCCAAAGAAATCACAGAGGTCTACATTAATTATAAACTGATTGACCCATTAGCTCAGGCTTCTTATTAACTCTTATAACTTACATTAGCCCATAATTCTTATCTATGTTAGCCACATGGCTTGGTACCATTTTCGGAGGGGGAGTCACATCTTGCTTCTTCTGTGTCTGGACAGGACTGGGGAGGAATGAGCTTCCTCCTTCCCAGAATACTCCTCTCCTCCTTGACCTGCCTCTACTTCCCGTCTCGTTGTCCCTATACTTCCTGCCTGGCTACTGGCCAATCAGTGTTTATTTAATATAGACAATTGTTCCCCAACAAACAGTGATTTATTAATAAAGTTTCTGTGTGATTATTTCAGTTCTGGGTGGCCTGGACACTAACAAACAGCTTCTTACTACAGAGTAATGAAAACTTCAAGCACTGTCTAAAGATTCAAATAGCAAACACCTTTGATGAACAAGACAATTAATTACTTTACTATCACTGTGACAAGACACCATGATAAAGGTATCTTATGGAAGAGTGTGTTGGGAGCATATGATATCAGAGTGGTTGAGCACATGACCATCAAGGCATGGAGCATGGCAGCAGGCAGGCGGGCATCACTCTGAAGAAGCAGTGAAGCTGTCACATCTTAAGACACAACCGCAAGACAGTATTTCACAACAGCGAGAGTCATTTGAAACTTCGAAATGTTCCCTAAGCAACGCACCTCCTCTTGAGGCTATACCTTCTAGTCCTTTCCAAGTATTTCCACTAACTGAGGACCAAGCATTAAAATATCTCATTTAAACCACCACAGTAAGTGTTCCATATGAACAGCGACCCACAGTCGGGTGATTGTAGCAAGACATTCACCAGGGGTAAAAGAAGTCCCATGGTGGAAGTCCTGACAGCTCCAGGACATGCTCTCACTGGAGATGAGCACAGAGTGACTCTACCACGTTGTTCAGCATCAGTGTTCCTCCTGCGTTTGTGCTGGCAGAGGGCCACACAGACCCCAAGTCTTCTTAGCTTAAATGCATTTATTCCACCTAGAATGCCGAGGATGTCGTGCTTAGACGGTGAGTCTGGAAACACTGGCAAGGCTCCAGCCCCATGGGAAGAAGTCACAGATCGTAGTGAAAGGGACCCTCTGCTCCCATTGTCTCTCTAGAGATGAGCACTGGAAATGAATCAGAGGAACGGCAGGAAACTGAAAGCCTTGCTTCTGATCTCAACCCAGGCTGGAATGTACTCCCCCGGCCTTCCTCACCTGCGGGAGCAGCCTGTAATCACAGTCTTCAGCACTGCCTGTCTGCACCAACATGAACCTGCGGCCCCACCAGAGGCTCCCACCCTCATAGTCCCTGCCTCACATCCTCCTCGTCCATCTCTCTCTCATTATCTCTCCCCGAGTTTCAGCAGCTTAGCAGGTTGGGTTCAGGAGGCATGGAAGAAGCTTTATCAGAGCAACTCCCAGTGCTGTGAGAAAGACAAGAGACACAAAGAATGCCTCCCTGACTTACAGGTTTCCTCCCTGGATTTGTCTGACTTTAATTACTGGATGATGTCCAAGGCAGAGACTGTCTGGGCTTGTCAGGGGATTCCTTGTATATCAGAGGTGCCACCATCCACACACTCAGCCAGAAGAGGGAGAAGCCCTCCCTGTAAGAAGTCGGGAACAAAAGGGTATGCTCAGGAAACTTCACTGCACTCTGGTCTCTGGGAGAAAAACAATGCTTAGACCATGGGGCAAAGCATTTAGTAAGGTTTTGTTTTCAATGTTTCCATCCCTGTCAGCAAAAACAATTTCTCTCTCTACTCTGCAGCTGCTTCCCCAAATTTCTCTCTCTCTCTCTCTCTGTGTGTGCACTTGGGCTGTTGTTTCTGTTGCAGAGGGAAGTTCTAAACAAAAGTCTTTGGAAAATCAGATTGAAAGTATAAAACTGGGGGCTAAAGAAATGGCTCAGAAGGTAAGAGCACTCTAGCTACTCTTCCATAAGTCCCAGGTTCAACTCTCAGCACCCACATTGTAAACCACCACCTTCTGTAACTTCAGTTCAAGAAGCTCTGAAACCCTCTGCTGGTCTTCGGGCCTCTTTGGGCACCAGATATGCGTGTGGTGCACAGATGAAGTAACATGCAGGCAAAACATCCATACACATAAAATAAACTCTAAAAACAAAAGAAAGTATCAAATCTGGCACACGAGATGCCAGATACCTTTGTTTTAGGTACTGCTGTGTGCTCTCTGGCTCTCATGGTTACTTTACCTGGGTGTTCTTTTATGTGGAATTATGAGTCTGTGGCTAAGGGGTTAAATTAACTTGATTCTTCTGAGTGAAAAAATAATAAATACATAATCTCATTGTTGAGCTCACACCAGAAGTATCTGTGTAATTACAAGAGACCTTGTGTATCCACCTAGACGTTGAAAGCGGACTTACCCTGTCTTCCTGGAGGCTTCTGGAAAGACCATGTTCCTACACAAGCCACATTAAAGGGCATCAAGGATGGCTTTCTCAACAGTAAAAAGGCTTATTCCTGCAAGATGCCTTCTATCCCAGGCCAACAAAAATGTCGCTGGAATTTTCACAAAGCCTAAGCTCTAATTCTGGCACCGTGGATCTGAAGATTTTATTAACTCTTCTCCCTTCACAGTAGCCGATTAATGTCGTATAAAAGTTTTTATGAAAACAGCATGCAAGCCTTCGAGTCAAATAGGAGCATTTATACCTGTCCCACATCTTTTTTAATATTTCATTCCCACACTATTGCTTTTCAAGCTGTATAATTCAGCAGTAAAATACAATTGGCCTACAGAACACTCTCCATATAGATACGTCCCTGACACGCTGTACCAAAAGGAGTCTATAAAATAGATGGTATTTTAGGCTCTTATTATTAACTTGAATTAAGTTTTCTTTGGCTGTCATATGAAAGATATTTTTAAGTATTAGCTGCATTTATCTTGCATTTTTCTCATTAAATATTATTTCATAAGAAAAATGCCACATGAGGGGGAAGGGGGTTTTGCTTAACTGCTATTCTATCTGGGCAGGCATTGCAAGTATTCACAGTCCAACGGAGGATAATGTAGCAGGCCTTGAAAGACCCACATGGTACCACAGGTTCCATCTCTGCTAGCACCTTGGGTGGGCTTGCATGAAATACAAATTGTTCTATTAAATCCGGAAATGCTTGGGAAAAATCCGGAATAAATTCTGGTTATTCAAGACTTTCTTTAAGCCATCTTTTAAGATGCAGAATCAAACATTTCTCTTTTAATGGACTAATGTCCTGTCATTACATTAAAAGCTACAACCAGTAGGCAACTAAGACTTATTTCCACTCAAAGTAGGTCATGGGCATGTGAAATTTTGATGGCACTAAGACCTGGGGGAGAAAAGCCAAGCACCAAGAACTCTCTTTCCTTCAGCATTTTTTATTTTCACTGGGTAAGAGAACGAAAAGGAGAGAAAATGGATATTTTGTTATTTGTTTTAGGGCTTCATTATGAAGTTATCAGTTTATTAAAGTAGCAAAACCATGTAATTATTTTTAAAAGTAAGTTTGTTTATAATTCTTTTCAACTGTTCCAAGTCTTTAAGCGCTGTGGTTTTACCAGGTCTTTCTTTGGCCTGGTGAATAGATCTGTATCACAATAAAAACCAAAACAACAGAAAATAAAATAGCAAAAGCCACAGCCAGCTTTGACTTCCAGCCAGGAGCATGAGAGAAAGTTTCAGTCCCTCATGGTGCCCTCCTGACTGCTTCTGATCTTTTCCTACTCCAGGTATCCATCTGATTTTATGCTATTAAAGTTCTTCCTGCTAAGCAAGGCTTATATATAAACGAAGGCTGTGAATTTATCATCAAAGTTCAGGAAACACTTCCTAGTGCCAGTGTTTGCACAAGCAAAAGAATGGAACTGAAATCCAGCGAACGGTGCCAACCCCAGCCCCAATGGGTGAGTTACACAGATACTTCCAGGGCACCAGCTTCTATCTTAATAACATGAACATCACCCCCTACAGGTGTGCAGCATACTTCCTATACAACTTCACTCAGAAAGTTCCTGCTCAAAGTATTCCCAAAAGCAAACAGATAGAGACACCTAGATGAATAGGCTTCAAGGATGTGGTATCTGTGCTCATTTCCAATTGCCTGACAAACAAATTAAGAGGAGAAAAGGTGTGTCCTGATCTAGCTTCGATCCACGGTTGCTTGGCCCAGTAGCTTTAAAAAGCTAGATTCAGAATCTAAGTGGAAGAATAGGTGATGATGGACATGTAACCTGGAGGAAAGTGGATCACACCGTGGCAGCCAGAAAGGAGAGCGAGAGTGAAATCAAGAGCAAGAGTGAGAGAAGGGGAAGGGGAAAAAAGGAAAAGAGGGGTAAGAGAAGAGGAGGAAGGGTAGATAAATGTTCACACAGAGGTAAGTCCTTGATAGCCCACTTATAACAAAGCCCCATCTCCTGTAGTTTCTACTACCTCACAATAACCCATCAAGCTATAAATCCATCAATTAATCAATATACTATGTGTTCAGAAACCTCCTGATTTTGCCACTCTCTTGGGATCTAGCCTTCAACAAATGAGATTTGGGACCACATTTCAGATCTAAGCCATAGCAATACCCAATCCCTATAACACAGATGATTTCTCTTCTTCATCCTCCTTGATTTTTTATTCATTTATTTATTTTACCTCTTAAACTTGTCAGAAGCATCCTTTGCCTCAGTTGAGATGACCACAATGAAGAACATTTGAAAACCTCAAGTCTTTCGAAAGTCTCGAAGGAACGATGGAAGGAAGCAATGTGAAACTGCTGTCAGAGTCTTCTGTGGGATGGGGTGATTCTTTCCTTTGTGAGCTGTGGATTGTGGATGCTGTTTCCATGCCAGTAACTCACTAGTGTCTATCTGTCAATCAGAAAGGCAGTAGATATGACCACAGACAGAGATGTGCTACACATATTCTGCAGAATAATGCGTGAGACATCTTTTGACTGGACATTTGGTTGCCACTGACCTAAGTACAACCACAAAGAGCCAGGGAAAGCAGCCAAGATGAGACCAGATCTACACCCAAGTGCCATGGTTCCTTTCTTTCTCTTGTAAGAAGCTGAAAGCCCTTGACCCCAATATTCTCTGTCTGTGAAAATACTTCTGCTTTCCTGTTGGCCAACTCACAATGAGAAAAATCAACCTAAGGGCTCCAAAAGGATGAGAATAATCAAAGAGGTAACTCTGGAATGTAAACCCTTAGCCGCCTGAGGAAGAAGAAAGAAAACCTTGGGACTGAATGTGAACATGAACATGGATCCTCAAATGAACACAGAGCTTGACCAGCATTAGTGCGTCAAATAAGAGGTCATCATTGGCAGTCATTAGAGATGGGTGACCAAATGAATAGAGACTGTGACCTGTTACCATGTGTCACAATAGATAGGCATTATGTAGGTCTTATCAGTATGATTAAACTTACCACAGCACACACATGCTCAAACAGGTCGCAGTCTGTAAACCACTGTGACTTGCTACAATAGAAATAGTCATAAGTCTGTATGTATTTAAAAGAAGACTCACCGTTGTATATCATGCTGGAAGTCAAGAATCATTAAGTCTTCCCAAGCACACTTTGTGTATAGGACACATCTGTATTTCACTACAAGTTAATAGTAGAGGCTTTAAAATATAAGCACAGATTATTTCTGAGTCCTCAGTAGAAAAATAAATGGTTCCAATATGGGCATTGAAGACAAAGAGCAAAAGAGGAACTCGCAGTGCCAAAGATGAGGGATTCAATAAAACCACCAACCACCACTTATCAAGAATAGCCTGGCATTAACACTTGGATCTGCTCACATGAGCCTGACATGTTTTATTCATATCAGGCATTGAAATATTGTTCTCTTTCAACAACTGGACTACCCTTGCCAGTTCATTTCTTGTCTGCAGCTAGCTATGATTCTCCAATTTGTAGAATTTGGTTTTGCCTATACTTCTACAAGCTAATCAAGCAAATGGCTTTTAGAATTTTTTATTTTAGTTATCACCTAAAGCTTCAAGCATTTTAAATACTCTGGAGGAAGTGTAAAGCAGTTAGGTTTTCAATAATTGCTAAATGGGTTCTGTAACACAGACATCTTACCCATGACACATTAATCTTACCAGAGGAAAAAACCCTTTGAGAATACGTTGCTAACACCGTGCAAAGAATAGGATGGATTAAATCTGCTTATAATTTGTCAGATGGACTCAAGTAGTTTAGGTGTGGGTGTGAAGAGGAGTTGGTGTGGATGTGTGGGTGTTGGTGTGCATACACACACAGATACGCAGATATCTACGTGAGCATACAACTTTGGGTGTTGTTCCTCACAGATCATCCACCTTGTCTTTTAGGACAAGATCTCTCAGGACTGGAGAGATGGCTCAGTGATTAAGAGTGCTGGCTGTTCTTCCACAGAACACGTTTCAGTTCCCAGGAACCACATGGCCGCTCCTAACTGTCTGTAACTCCAGTTTCAGAGGATCCGACACCTTCACACAGATATACATGCTTGCCACGCCCCAATCCACATGAAACAAAAATAAAAAATTACTTTTAAAAAAAGACAAAGTCTTTCATTGGCCTGGAACTTATCAAGTTGGCTATGCTAGTGGGCCAATGATCTCTACAGAGCTCAGCGCCCCTGACATTAGGATTATAATCTGGCACCACCATGCCTGGGTTTTTACATGTTTGTGGGTATTGAACTCAGTTCCTCAAGTTTGCACGTATGTGAATGATTCACAGGTTGAGCCTGAATCCTACTACTCAGATGGTTTGGATATAGGTGAGTTACTTGCTTTTGATTCTTTTTCTCTTATGGAGGAGTTCTCTCAATCTAAATTCCTTGGCTTTGACATAAGAGGACTCCAGAGCCAAAATAAATACATTTCTGATAATAGAGGAATGCTCTTTTCTCTCAAATGGAAATTTCAAAATATTTGAGCCAAAGGTCCCAACCCTTTCTGCAGGCAGTTGAACAGGGCATCATTAAACCTTGAAACAAGCCCCAACAGAAGCAACATGGTATTTTTCTTGCCTTGCCTGATAATTCATTTCACTCCACTGGGCTAAAGCTTCGGTAGCAGAGGTATGTTGACTCCAGAGGAGCAACTCATTCTTTGACACTGCCATCTCTCCGCCACACATCTTCTTTATGGAAGAGTCCAAGGATCCTGCCCACCCACTGTCGGTGCCTGTCAAACATCAGTACGGACAAGCAGAGTATTTTAGGGCTGACCATTTAGCGCCTCTATGCTTGTCATTCAGAAGCTGACCTCCAAGGAGAGGCAGTGGGCTTGTTCACAATGTAATTAAGTGCCAGGGCCAGGAGGTCAGGCGGCTGTATCTTCTCCAGCCAAAATAATTTGGAACCTTCACGTGGAGATTTATGATTGTGCTGCCTGGCCAAGCATGGGGACCACAGCTATCTTAACTCATCCAGGACCTGAACAGAAGAGCTAATGTCTGCTTTTGATGGAAGTTCCTTTCTTTGTAGAGGATCACACATTCTCAGGCTGTCCCTCACCAATTACCTTAGTTGGAATTATTCATATTGGCTTGGTTGAGATTTGTGACTGTTACTGCAGCCTGAGGCAGAGTAATCACTGAGAACACAGCCTTACAATGCCCATTTACACTATCAGTGTTTGCTTTACAGGCAGCTTACAGCCACGGACACCTTCTTGTTAAACCAAACCACACACTGGCTTTGCCTGGGCACTACAAGGCAAGCCTTTTCCTCTGCCTGCAGACTTTCTCTGCAAGGGACATGATGCAGACATCTTTTCTTTTGACAAACAACAAATTTAAAAAATCCCTTATTTGTGTATCTGTGTAGCAATCAAAATAGCCTCACAGGCACTGGAGAGTTGGCTAAGTGGTTAAGAGCCTTACTGCTCTCACAGAGGATCCTAGTTCAGCTCTAAGTACCCGTGGCAAGTGGTTCACAGCTGGTGTAGGAGGTCCTTCTATGTGTTGCTTTCATTGGTTAATAAAGGAACTGCTTTGGGCCTATAGCAGAGCTGTAGGGGATCAGAGCTAAGTGGAAAAAAACAAGTGGAATGCTGGGAGGAAGAAGGAAGAGTCAGAGAGAGACAGCATGGAGCCATCAGAGCCACTGCCACATGACAATATACAAATTAAAAGAAATGAGTTAAATTAAGATGTAAGAGTTAGCCAACAAAAAGTCAGAGCTAATGGGCCAATTAACGTTTTAATTAATATAGTTTCTGCATGGTTATTTTGATTCTGGGTGGCCGGGATGAACAAGCGACTCCCTCCAACACACAGCTGCCAATAACTCCTCCAACTTTAGAGGATCCAGCATCCTCCTCTGGTCTCCAAAGGCACCTGTGTGTGTACCCCACACAAACATATGCACATATACATATATTTTACTTATTTTTCTTTTATTGAAAGCAGATTTTTTTCCTCACATACTATATCCTGATTATGGATTTCCCTCCTCTACAACTCCCAGTGCCTCCCCACTTTTTCTCCCTTCCGGATACACTCCTAATCATGAGAATACAAACAGACTTTTCAGGAATCATAATAAAATAAAACAATAGCTAACACATCAGAATTGGACAAAACGAACAAGGAAAAGACCCAGGAGAAGGCATAAGAAACAAATACCCACTCATTCACATGGCTCAGGAATTAAATAAATAAATAAACAGGCTTTGTGCTAGCATGGCACAAGCATAGCTTGCAGGCTGGACATCGTTGTAGATTAAAGGATTTGTGGCTGGGTTGGTGTTTACTTTCCTCTTTTGATACCCTGCAAAGTACCTTTCTGTAGCAAAGATGACAGATGGAAGGTAGGGCAGAAGTCTCTATGGGGGCACCAGCTCCACTTCCCAACATTCAACAGGTTATGTAAGTGTTGATGACTTCAGCAATGGAGCCTTGCCATCAGTTTATTGTGAGAAACCTGGTATCTTGGCAACAGCATGAGATATTTGGAGATTCCCATTGAACCCCCGTTGGCCAACAACTGAGTTTGCTATAACACAATTCCAGTATGGGAAGCTTCATTTGGTGACAAGAAAGGGCTGTTTGGGGCTTTGTATATCCCATTATTTGGTGATTTCAGTTTGATCCCCTTTGTATATGTATATATTTTAAGAAGCTTAGACTGTATTAAAAGTTCTCATAATACCCCTCAAATGGCCATTAATTTTAGCTCTCTTTCCCTGTGTTTTCTGACTTGTCCCCTACTCCTTTCCCTCTGCCCCTTTGATCCTACCATTGCAGTCCCCTTATCCATCTGTAACTACCCATTCTATTTCCCTTTCCTAATGAAATCTAACTTACTTGCTCTATACCTAACCTCTGTGGGTCTATGAATTATAGATTGCTTTCCAATGACTTAATAAGTGAATGTACACCATATTTGCCTTTCTTGGATACATCAGGATGATTTTTTCTAATTCCAATGATTTACCCTACATATTTCAAGATGTTATTATTTTAATATCTGAGTAATACTCCATTGTCTAAATGTACCACATTTTCTTTATCCATTTTTTTCTGTTGAGGGACATATAAGTTGTTTCCATCTTATGTCTATTATGAATATAACATAAATGGACATGGTTGATCTAGTATCTCTGTGGTAGTATAAAGCATCCCTTGGATATATGCCTAAGAGTGGTATAGATAGATCTTGAGGTAGATCGATCCCTGTCTTACAGAGAAACCATCATACTGATTCCCATAGTGGCTGTACAATTTTGTACTCCCATCAGCAATGGATGAGTGTGCCCATTATTCAACATCCTCAACAGCATGAGCTGTCACTTGTCTTACTGATCTTAACCATTCTGACAGGTATAAGATGGAATCTCAAAAGTAGTTCTGATTTGCGTTTCCCTGATGGCTAAAGGATGTGGAATATTTCTTTAAGTGTTTCTCAGCCATTTGAGTTTCCTTTACTGAAAATTCTCTATTTAGATCTGTATACTCATTTTAATCAGATTATTTGTCTTTCTGATACTTAGTTTATTTTTTTATGTCTTGAATATTAATCTTTGATCAGATGTGAAGTTGTTAAAAATCTTTCCCATTATGTAGGCTGCTGCTTTGTCTGAATGACACTGTTCTTGGCATTAAGAACAGCAGTTCTCAACCTGTGGGTTAAGAGTCCTTTGGAGGTCAAATGACCCTTTCACAGGGGTTGCCTAAGACCATCAGAAAACAAAGATATTTCATTAATATTCATAACCATAGAAAAATCAAAGGTATGAGGTAGCAACAAGAATAATTTTATGGTTGGGGGTTACCACATGAGGAACTTCATCAAAGTGTCCCGGAATTAAGAAAGTTGAGAACCACTCCTTAAGAAGCTTCTCAGTATCATGAGGTCCCATTTATTAATTGTTGACCTTGGTGCCTGTGCTGCGCTCTGTTCAGAAAGTCTTCTGTATCAATGAGTCCAGGTCTGTTCACAATGTTCTCTTTTATCAGGTTTAGTGTATCTGATTTTATGTTGAAGTCTATCATCCATTTGGAGTTGAGTTCTGTGCAGAGTGATGAGTCTGTATCTATTTGGATTCTTCGACATGCAGCCATATAATTTGACCAGCACCATTTGTTGAAAATGCCTTCTTTTTTTTTTTCCAGATGTATTTCTAGTTTCTTTGTCAAATATCAGCTCTCCATAGGTATGTGGATTTATGCCTGAATCTCCAATGTGATACCATGGATCGATATTGGATTTTTATTTTTGTTTTTGTTTGTTTGTTTTTGAGAAAGGATTTCTCTGTGAAGCCCGGGTTTTCCTGGAACTCGCTTTGTAGACCAGGCTGGTATTGAACTCACAGAGATCCACCTCTGATTGCCTAGAACTGGAATTAAAGGCATGTACCACCACTGCTGTGTGCAATGTGTCTTTTTGTATGCCGATATAATGCAACAATGCATTTTTATCACGATAGCTCTCCAATACAACTTAAAATTGAGGGTAGTGATTTCTACAGCAGTTATTTTATTATTCAGGATTGTTTTAGCTATCCTGGGTTTTCTGTGTTTTCACATGAAGTGGAAATTATCCTTTCAAGATCTGTGGAATATTGTACTGAAATTTTGAAGGGGCTTGTGTTATATCTGCAGATTGCTTTTGGTAGGATAGCCATTTTTTACTGTACTAGCTGCGCCAATGCACGAGAATAGGAAATCTTTCCATTGTCTGATACATTTCATTTCTTTCTTTGATGTTTTAAAGCTTTCATCACACAAGTCTTCCACTTGCTTTTTTAGAGTTACCCGCAAGATATTTTACAGTATTTGAGGCTACTGTGAAAGGTGTTCTTTCCCTGAGTTCTTTCTCAGCCAGTTTGTCATTTGTATATAAGAAGGCTACAGATTTTTGTGAGTTAATTTTGTATCCAGCCACTTTGTTGAACGGATTGATCAGCTGTAGGAGTTTCCCAGTGGAATTTTTAGTGTCTCTTATGTGTATTATCATGTCATCTGAAAACAATGATACTTTTGACTTCTTTCTTTCCAATTTGTGTCCCCTTGATCTCCTGCAGTTATATTACTGGTGTAGCTAAAGCTATAAGTTCCATATTGAGTATATATGGAGAGAGTAGACAGCTTTGTCTTGTTCCAGATCTTAGTAGAATTTCTCTTTATTTAAATTGGTGTTGGCTACGGGTTGGCTGTGAACTGTCTTTATTATATTGAGGTATGTACCTTGTATTCCTAACTTCTCCAGGGCTTTTAGCATGAAAGAAGGTTGGATTTTGTCAATGGCCTTTTCTCCTTCAAATGAGAAGATCATGTGTATTTCACCTTTCAGATTTTTATATGGTGGGTTGATTATATTTGTTGATTTCATATGCTTAACTACCTCTTCTTTGTGATAAAGCTTACTTGACCATGGTGCATGATCTTTTTGGTGTGTTATTGGGTTCACTGTGTAAGTATTCCGAGAATTTCTGCATCTGTGTTCATAACAAAACTTAGTGCATAATTCTTTTTGGGTCTTTATTTGGTTTGGATATCAGAATATTTGTAAAATCAATTGAGCAATAGTCCTCCTATTTCTATTTTGTGGAATAATTTGAAGAGTATTGGCATTTAATCTCCTTTGAAAGACTGGGATAATTCTTCATTAAAATCATCTGATATTTTGAGGGGTTGAGATTTTTTACTTGATACTTCTATTTCATTAGGGATTATAAGTCTGTTTAAATTGTTTATCTGCCCTTGATTTAACTTTGGTAAGTGATATGTATCGAGAAAATTATCCATTTCGTTTAGATTTTATAATGTTGTGGAATACAGTTTTTTTTAAAGTTTGTCTTTATGATTTTCTGAATTTCTCAGTTATGGATTTCCTATTGTTATATTCTGATTTTAATTTCTAATTTTGTTAATTTAAATGTTTTCTGCTTTTTAGTGAATTTGGATGAGGGTTTGTCAATCTTACTGTTTTTCTCAAAGAAACCAACTGTTTGTTTCATTGGTTCTTTGTATTTCTCTCTCTCTCTCTCTCTCTCTCTCTCTCTCTCTCTCTCTCTCTCCCCCCACAATTACCTGTATGTTTATATGTACATGTCATCCACATACAACATATCCCATACATATGTACCACACACATGCACAGCAACACACATCATATTCATATACCATATTCACACAACTATAAGCACACACACACAGAGTAACAGTTGACTTTTTTATTAAATTAGATTGACTATAAAAATTTATTTGCAAATTTATATTATTAAGCAGTGAATCTACACAATTTAAATAAATATGGGATCTATATGTCCAATTACTTAAGACACACCAAAGGTTTACAATTTCATTTATGAAATTTTTCTTGGTGTGGTAGAGATGGCTCTGTTAGTAAGAGTCTTTGCTCTGCAAACATGGGGACCTGTGTTTCAAACCCCAGCACCCATATGAAAAGCTAGACATTGCTGTGAATACCTGGTGGGCATTAGGATGGAGAGAAGTGAATTCTAAGAGCTTGCTGACCTGTTACCTTACATTGAGCTTCTGGTCAGTGAGAGTCCCTATCTTATGACCACAGGGTAGAGAGTAACAAAGAAAGATACCTGACATCCTGACATTGTGCTCTGGCCTCTGAAAACTGATGCATGGATACATACACCCACATGTACCACTCTGCTATATAGACATATTTTTGTTCAGTTTTTAGTTCTGTTTTGGATTTATTCAAGTATGTGGATTTGACATGTTACAGTAAATGTTCTTTGTTTTATAAAAACAAACCAGTGATAGTAATTAAAATTTTTAAGTACTTTAATAAAATTATTTGCTCATTTCTCTTAATCTTTAACAATAGATTCCCAAGACAATATTCTAAACGGGCTTTAAAATGCAATCCCATCTAGTATAAAGCCATGTTAGCAGTGACTGGTGGAACCCCTGAAGCCAACAGCCTTTCTGGAGGTCAAGAGCTGAAAGTCAATTGCCTACCATATTAGAGGCCAAACTGCATTGGCAATGGGGCTCAATCTATCTTCAAAACACTGCTGTGTGTTTTTGCAGAACAAATGACACACAGACACCAAATTACAGTAACTCAGACAGAATGAACTAGTGATTTTAAATTCTAATTTTAACACAGTTTAAAAACTGTATGTTGCAAGAACAAAAGAAGTCTATTTTTCACCTGACAATGATAAACGATGGTGAGTATAGAAAAACAACCCCTCTCATATGCTGGTGCCAGTTCGGTAAATTGCTACAAATTTTTTTTTGGAGAGCAATTCAGCAATTTCTATAAAAACATAATATGCTTATACCCATTGTCCCAGTAATTCCACTGTTGGAAACACATACCATGGATATGATGCCACGCTGCACAAAGAGAAAGAATAAGAATGTTCAGTGTAGCTTAAATGTTCAATTCACCCTCATGAGCATCAGCCACATCCCACGTGCCCATTGGCAGCAAACTCAGATAAGGAAAAATAATGAGGGGGAATCATATTTGAGAATATTAAAAGAATAAAAGCAGCTAAAACCTGTGAGGATAACTTTACTCCTGTGAGATCATTGTGTAAAGATTAGCTACATAATAGACCATCATGGGTAAGTAGGGATTTTCCAGGGAAACAAAGCCAAAATCATACAGCAGCATAGGAATAGATAAAGGAGAGAGGGAGGGAGGGAGAGAGGGAGAGAGACAGAGAGAGAGAGAGAGACAGAGAGAGAGAGAGAGACAGAGAGAGAGAGAGAGAGAGACAGAGAGAGACTCCATCTTTTCTTCTGAAGACCTCCAACTAACTTGAAAAGGCCCAATCACCCTGCGGAACATAAACTCATTTTACCCAAAGTTACTGAATTAAATTTTCATGACAGCCATAGATAGCATTTAGAGCAGGGTTTAACCAATCAACTTAGGACCAGAGTCTAGCATGTTAACAGACTATCAGAGACACATAAGTGGATGGCCAGATAGGCAGCTACAAAGAGAAACAAATGCACAAATAAATTATATGAAAAGAAATCCCTACACCTCCACAGAAAATTCTTGCCACCAACACAGCAACAGTAGCCCCCGGTGAAGTAGTAGAGCGAATCCGGAAGAATTGATTTTATCATGATTTGTAATATCTTGCTTTTTCTCTTCTCTCTCTCTCTCTTTTAACCCACATGCAAGCGCACATTGGAACTTCGCAACTGCTTAACATATCAAATAGCATAAAAGTGATTAACATGAAAATACGTGGAATTACTCCTTACCTGTGAGTCCTTTTTTCCGTCCGCTAGCACCTCCTTTAAGACTTCCAGCTTCACTGCACCTGCTTCCTCTAAGCTTTCAAAATGCTGCTGCTTGGGGTTGGCAGACAGCTCAGTGAGAAAAGGTGCTTGGTTTGAAGCTCCGGCACACACATAAAGAGCAGGCCTGGCTGTGTGTGTCTGTGACCCAAATATTGAGTGCGCAGGATAGGTGAATCCAAAAACTAGCTAGTCACTAGCCAGCCTATCCCAAACAGTGGGACTCTCCATCAGTGGAAGAGAATAAAGCAGAGAATGATAGGGAGGGAAACTTGCTGCGCCCTTCACCCTTTGCGTGTGCACACACTGGCAACTGTATGTGCACTCTTTTGTATGCCCCACATATACCTCTTCCCACACACATCATTCCCTCATATCCTTCCTGTGACTTCACCTCTGCCCTTGCCACCTTCTCATGTGGACTTCTGAGTATGTGTTGTTCCTTCTCGTCCTGATGAACACATGCATTGCTCCCATCAGGGTTATGAAAGAGTTAGCGATTTATCTACGCCACCTGCATTGGAATTCCGCAAGTGGGAGCCACTGGGTATAGGAATTTCTCATGTATACCTGAGTCTTTCTGTTTGTTGTCCAAAGGAATGGATCTTGCCTTATCCTCTTTTACCATGTCTGCCCCAGCATCAGAATTCTGTGTATCCATTCTGTAGATTCTATAGCCCACAAATTGGCACTTGCAAAAAACAGCCACAGGTGGCAACAAAAATCCCGGAGATTGAGGGTACTTAGATCAGCTGGAGCCTGAGCATTCAGCATCCCGCCCAGCTATGTTAATCACATGTTCTCTGCAACAGGTCTGCTCTATACCTACCAGCTGGCTTGGTTTTCCCCTCTTATTCCCCCTCCTGAGTCTAACATTTGTTAAGTTTCTACTTAGCTGTACTAGCCCCACTAAAAAACGTGAATGCCCACAACCCTTCCAGGTGGTTATTGCTTTTGCTGCTTTGAGATGGAGATGGTGACATTAAAGGCAGCTATAGCTGCCCCACAGAAACCCAGCCTGCAGATTCTTTCCACTGCTCAGCCTCTGCTGAGACTCTCCACACCAACTCCTGCCTCAGCCACATCATAATGGACTCAGATTTCCTTCAGGTGTCTATCACTCCCAACCACTCAGCTCTTTCTTGCCTCTTACATCTGTAGGAAGTAGAAATCCAAAGGGCAGGATTCCTTCAAAGGCAAATTCATCTTTCTGCCTTCAGTCACGACAGTGAGGTAAGTCTGGGGTCTACACTGACAATCCAATGCCTTCTTTACAGTAAAGGACTTGGGAGACATTTTCTTTCTTGAGTATGATTCTGATTTTTCTTCTAGAAATACATTAGTCAGGGCATCTCAACCTTAGCACTACCAACCCTTGGACCAGATAGGTCTTCTCTGGAGTAGTTTTCCTGATCACTAAGCCCCATCCATGTCAGTGCACTGTAGAGTTCCAAGTGGACACTCATAATGTCCACAGATGTTGCTAGCTGTCTTCTCTGTGGGAAGGGTGGGTGGCACAGTCGCCTCATTTGAGAACCCAGAATGCCACCTAGATGTCCTATCAGCCCCCTAGCCTTAAACTAATGTAATGATCGTCTACCACCATCTTTGTTTTCATCTCCTAATTTCCACTAGTGAAAATATTTGCAAATTTGCTCATGCTATGACAGAAAAAAACAATTAAAACAATGTAAAGAGTACTGGAGAACTTGCTCAGTGGTTAAAGACCATGTGCCGCTTTAAGTGGGTTTCTAGTACCCATGTGGGGCCTCTCAGAACCACCTGTACGTCCAGATTCCACTCTCTTCTGATCCCTGTGGTTACTGAACTCACGTACGTGTACATACACACATACACACACATACACAATTTTAAAGAAGAAAGAATTTCAGCTCACAGTTTGAGACAATAAAGTTCATTGTGGTAGGGAAGACATCTTAGCAGATCACACTTGAGCCACAGTCAGGAAGCAGAGCAAGATGAGGTGCTTAGACTACCTTCTCCTTTTTGTGCAGTTGGGGACTCCAGCCTATGGGATGGCGCTCTCCACCTTCAGAATAAATCATCTTTCCTTAGTAAAGCCTTTCTGGAACCACACTCACAGACACAGGCAGAGGTGTCTGCTAAGTGATTCTGGCTCTGTCAAGTTGGCAATGAAGATTGGCCATGAGGAGAACTCACTTTCCTGTAGTCATTCAAACTTGGCAACTTGGGCTGTATCACACCAACCTCTTCTCACCATGCTGCACCAATTACAAGGGTACATGATGTTGACTTTAATCCCCAAGTTTGTCTGAGTCCAGCCTCCATGATCACCGACTAAGACACACAGTCTGCACAGTCTCACTGGATAAATCCATTCTGTACAATATGGCAAAAAAAAAAAAAAAAAAAAAAAAAAAAGGCTTTCCCTGAGACATCTTGAAGTACATGTCTTCTCTACTGGGGCTCTTCAGTACATCCCTGTAATAGACTAAATGAGGTCCAGATTGCTTGGCCATGCATTTTAGAGCCTACAGCATATGACACCCTTGGTTCACAACTTATTGTGAGTATCATCAGGGCAGGTTCTTGCTCATCCACACTGGGTTGTACATGTAGCCTGATGCCTTTTCCTCATACTGTTTGGGAAATTCTTCCCCTACGGAATTCTCTTAGGAAAGAGTCTTTCCTTTATTTTGAGATTAAGCTGGTAACCTGCATTGCTCACAAACGTTCACTTCCTTGGTTTACCCGGAATAGGCTACTTTCCCTGCTGAAGCAATATTGCTGCTTACACAAACCTCCCGTCATCTTCCGGATAGCTTTTGTGGGCTAACAGCATCTTCCCTGTTGGACTGCAGGCTTGATGGTGGGAGGCATTTAATCATATTAATCATATTCTTCTTTATCCGCCTGACAGAACCTCCCACATCCATTTGCACTTAGGTGTTCTTGTTTGTCTAAATATATAATAAAAGCCGAAGTGTTTCCTGCTGTCTTAGATCAGTTACTACAAGTGCTCTCTTCATGGGGCTCCTGAGTCCTCTCACTTCAGCCCATTCTTTGCTGCTACAAAAAGGAGCTTTCCAGACACAAGTCTGAGCATACCGATTTTGTCTTAGAACATGGAATGGCTAATATTACTGTAGGATAGTAGCAAAGGCCTTTCTAGGGTTCAGAAAACCCTTCGGCGTCTGGTTATACTGCTGTGTATTGGCGGTCCAGCCTTGTCATCTTCTGTGGCAGTTTGACAAATTTCCAAATGGAACTGTCCTGCCGACCTCTGTCCTCAAGTCTTCCATACCTCTGATGGCTTTGTTCCTTCACCTAGCAATGGCTTTGCCTGGCTACATGTATGTAACTCTATCAGTAGTTCATCTGCCACTACTGTGTAAGGAGAGCCGTCAGTCTAAGTGCTGGGTTGTAGTTCTTGCAATATTTTGGTAAGCTGACCTTTCGTATAATGGAATACATTACTACTTGATAGATATAGACAATGTGAGCTATGTTAAATTGTAGTCTTTTTGATGCCTAGATTATGAATAACAAAAGAAGTTGAGGAAAACTGGCTTGCTGAGATCCTGGATGGACAAATGAATGTATATACATATGTATGCATGCATGTATGTATGTATGTGTGGTGTGTATGTATGTATGCATGCATGCAAGGACAGATTGAGGAATTCAAATCAGTACTTTTACTTACCAACAAAAAGTATAAGTAGCTTAGCAATTACTCACATCAGTGAGTAAATGTGACCAACAGGGTCTGTTTATTCTAAAACCAGAATGTTTGACACTACTGAGAGAGGGGCATTGGAGGGAACAAACGGTCACCGTATTTCTCCATTTTATATTTAGACAATTCTAAGCTACAGTATGTATCACCCTTGCCCACCCCATAGGATGCCCAGGAAGCATCTTTACTCTGCTACATCAGTGCCACACAATGAAAACCCTGCACTTGAGCTACAATGCCTTCCCACAGACGCTTTGACGGACTCTGTCTGTCGAAAGGCACATTTGCCCTCGCTCTGACTCCAGCAGGTGCTACTTCTCAGTGCTGTTTGCAGAGCCACTTAAGCCTTGCTCCACCTTGCCCCTCAGCGCCGCTTGACCTCTCTCACCTCCATCTTGCATCAATCTTTTAATTCAAGAACACTGCCGGGAGGATTCAGAAAAACCCAGTGCGTTAAATCACACGGACGACCCGGATGATTGCTAAAACAACGCCATAAACGAATGAATTTATAAACTACATATTTATCTCTCATGGTTCTCGAGGCTTGAGAAGATGAGGTCAAGTTACCTGCAGATTCTGTTCCTGGCAAGGGGCTGTTTTCAGGTTCACGGATGACACCCCGTCATGTCCTGCACCCTGTCATGTCCTGACACAGCAAAAGAAAGGACCTATAAAGTACTCTGGGGTCTCTTCGATAAGGGCCTGGTTCCCATTCAAGAGTGTCCTGCAGTAACAGACATATCACCTCCTAAAATCTAAATACTTCACACAGGGCATTCGATTCTACTGTGCAGCTTTGGTGCGGGGAGGGGAAAACACTGAATCCACAGCACATTCTGATATTGTCTTCTTATCGATAGACGCCGTGCTGAGACTGTCGTATTTCTGTCCTCTGAAGGGCCACAAACGAGCCGATGAAGGGTTCTTTCCCTCACATTGTAATGACTTTACCCATGTATGCCTGAGTTTGAGCTCTCTGGGAGTGGTTTTCGTTTTGGTTCAAGGAGGACGCCAGCTCAATGTGAGCATCCATCTCTCTCTCTCTCTCTCTGCTTCCTGACTGTGGATGCAGCATAAGCATCTGTCTCACGCTCCTGCTGCCATGAGGGACTCTGCCCTGGAATTGTGACAAAATAAACTTTTCCTTCTGGAGGCTGCTTTCGTCTGCATGTTTTATCATGGCAACAAGTCAGGTGACCAAGATGGAGAAAAAAGAGAAAAAACTAAAAACAGCATGGAAAAGCAGTTACTGGCTAAATGTAGACAAAGAACCTACAAACCACATTTAGTAAACTATAAGCACAATTCTAGACATGTTACAGCAGTCAAGGAGATAGGAATGAATCCTGAAACCAGTGTGCTGATGTGCTGATGTACATCTGCCATCTCAGAATCAGGAATCTGAGGCATGGGAATTGATATGAGTTTGGCCAACCAGGCATCCATAGAGGCAGCATACCAGGCCATTCATGACGACCATATTTGTTGTTGCTGTGGTAAAACACTATGAGAACAACCAACTTGGAGATGGAAGGGTTTACTTCATCCTACACTCTCAGGTAACAGTCCACCACTGAGGAAAGACGGGGAAGGAGATAAAATAAGAGAAGAACATGGAGACAGGAGCCGATGGCGAGGCCATTGACAAGAGTTGGTTGGTGACTTGCTTTCCCGGGCTTGCTCAAGCTGCTTTCCTATAGTACCTAGGACCACTAGTCAGGGGTAGCATGCGGACAATGATCTTGGCCCTCCTACTTTAATTATCAGTCAAGAAAATGCACCGTGGGTGACCCACAGGTCAATCTGGTGGGGGCATTTTCTCAATTGAGGTTCCCTCTTTCTAAAGTCCTCAAGCTTGTCTCAAGCTATAATCTCAGTCAGTACAACCACATAGCTACTCTTTGCCCAAAGGAAAGTAGACAGAAAGGAAAAACTTAATAAAAGAAAGAAAAAAAAAAACAATTACAGTACAGGTATAACTGTAAAACATTGTTAACAAAATGAGTTGCTGGCCCATGAAAGGAAATACAATCTCAGAGGAAGGAATCTATCCAAAAGAAAGGACACAAAGAGCGAGTCCAGCCTGGTCTCTGAATGGTAATAATTAATACTTACTTTGTGTGTGCTTCCCAGCAGGCCCAGACAGGGCACCTTTCATGTATTATACCATTTAATCTTCACAATAATTTTAAGGTAATTATAAACCCTTTTCCTATTTAGAGGTGAGGGGCCCATATGATTCAGTTATCTGTTTGCAGCAGAATACCACGCTCATATAAACAGCCCTGTGACTACAGCCGCCTGGAACAATAGCTGTGGGCCCAGGAATGAGGACGGATAAGCCAACTGGGCTCAGGTCCCACGCACTGCACCTGCACCTGGTAAGGCATAGGTGACAAGTGCAGGTGATAAGCCCTCTGTGTTGGGGGTGGGGCAGGACAGATGATGGCTGTTCTCCGGTGTCCTCAGCTCAGTGTGCATCTATTCAGGTGGGCCCCAAAAAGCTCACCTTTAGCAACTTTAGCTCAGTCACGTCCTTCTGCAACAATGGTCACAGGAAAACCTGCAGACAGGTTGCTGTTTCAAGCCACCACCAATGCCCGTGGGTCACATGCAGTCAAAGTGCCAGGAGCAGAGGCTAAGTGTGTGTCACTGTGACTGCGCTGGTTAGTCTTACACAAACTTGACACAAGCTAGAGACATCAGAGAGGAGGGTGATTCAATAGCGAAAACACCTCCATAACCTCCATAAGGTCTGGCAGCAGACAAGGCTGAGGGGTATTTGCTTAATTAGCAATTGATGGGGGAGGGTCCAGCCCATTGTGCCATTCATTTCTGACTGGTGGCCCTGGTTAAACCCTTTCCTCTCCAAGTTACTTTTGATCACGGTGTTTCATCACAGCAATAGTAACCCTAAGACAGTGATCTTCTAAATATGTTGCTAAAAAAATGGAGTAAAGTGTGTCCACATGCAAAAGATGAAGCCAGTCAGTCCACATGCCAAAGGCCATCAGCAGTTTTGTCAGAACTTGGATTCAAACTCGAATCATGGGCTTTAGCTCATTACAGTAGAAATACAGCATAATCTGGAAAGGTTTTCACACATGGGTTTATGAAAGCCTACAGAGCAGTCGTGGACAGCATGCCTGAAAAAATGTGGGAACTGTGTGAGCTTAAAGAGATGTGTTGGTTGAAAACAACCTAAATGCCCTTCAACCGAAAAATGGATAAGAAAAATGTGGGACATTTACACCATGGAGTACTACACAGCAGAAAAACAAACAAACAAACAAACAAAAAAAAACATCTTGAATTTTGCAGGCAAATGGATGGAGCTAGAAAACATCATATTGATTGAGGTAACCCAGACCCAGAAAGACAAATATCACTTGTACTAACCATAAGTGACTTTTAAACATAAAGCAACGAAAACCAGCCTACAAATCACAATCCCAGAGAACCTATACAACAATGAGGACTCTAAGAGAGACATACATGGATCTAATCTACATGGGAAGTAGAAAAAGACAAGATCTTTTGAGTAAATTGGGGCATGGGGACCTTGGGAGAGGATTGGAGGAGGGGAGGCAGGGACGGGAACGGGGGAAAAAAAAGTCGAGCTCAATAAAAATAAAAAAAGAGGAATCAGTCTGTGCCCTGCTCTAAGTTTCTCCACTTTGTATAAAACAGTGAATTTGCATGTTATGCCTTGCCCCAGGAAATGCCTTTATACCAGAAGTTTCATTCTGAGGAAAAAGATTGACTATAGACCCGAAGAAGATCCAGAAACTGTACTACCCATTCATCCAACACATACTGACAAATGGCTTATTCCTAGTAATAGAAAGTCACCCTATAATTTATTGGGGGTGAATTAAGACTATAGGGACACACAGGCATACTAAAATCATATTAAAGAAATCAGATCAACTTCTCAGACACACTAGACCAATAAAAGGGTATATATCCATTAACTGAACCCCATGGAGGGATGGACACCTAGCTCTCTGATATCATGGTGATGGAGACAGGGCATGAATGTGGATAACTGGCACTGACCAAATCTAGACGTCCAAATGTTATCAGTCAACACAATGGTTAATATACTGGATATCTGGAGATCTCAAAAATAAGCAATGATATGTGTTATATAACTATTGCTGCAGAATAATTTAGTGGGTTTAGTAACTTTAGTATATTCTATATAAATATGAGCCATTCCACCTCCATTTTAACCAGCCTGCCTGTGTGTGTCCATGTGTAGGTCTCTGTGCTTACCTCCATGTGACATATGTGCCTGCTAGCAGGTGCTTATCTAGCAACCTTCACCAAGAATGAACAAAGTATTTTTCTTTCCCCTTGAGTCCTAGAAATCTCTTAGTCTCATGGCCTCTTGCGACTGCCCCCGTTCCTGTCCTGGCGTCAGCACAGGTACTTTGTACGTGCCCCTGCCTGTCATCTGATGCCTGGCAAGTGCGGGACCAAGGACTCTCCAGCTTGGACTCCTGCTGATGCAGCCGACTTTGTTCTACTGCTCACCTGTCCACCTGTTCCTCCCTCTGGACCTGGACCTGGCTGGCTGTTTCCTAATCCTGACCAGCTTTGGCCTTTCACCCAAAGTTGGACTTGGAAGCATTGCTCCCAAACCTGATTCAAGCAGTTCAAACAGGAACTCCATCCTGACATTGGTCTGGTTTACTATTTTACCAATAGACTCTTGGTCCACTTCTAAGCCCTCTTGAATTTGGCTGCAGCCTTTTTGGCTTGTATTCTTTCTGTAACCCATAAATATGTATAGAGATATGTGTATATATTATTTACTGTCAAATATAAGAGTTAATATTAGTAATTAAAATTGCAATAAAGAGCATGCATTCACCTTGGTCAAGTTACATAGATAGGCATAATATATTAAAAGTCGCTGTCATTGGAACCACAAAACATTATGAATTCATTGTTATCTGACCTCATAGGAAGATACAAACATACTCATTTATGTTCTGACCCAGTACACTCATGACACCTTAATTTAAACTTAAACCATCTTATTTGATCTCTTCCCTACTAGAGTGTCTGGGAAGGCCTTTAATATGTGAGATTATGAGAACCTACAGGACAGTCATGCACAACTATCTAATAAAGTATGGGAAGAATATAGTCTTTGAGAGATAGAGTCCAAAATCCAATTTTAAGAGAGAGAAAGAAATTAAAACCAGATTTCAGATCACAATCATGGATGAACCAAGGTGGATGACTTTGGGACTATTGCTCCTACAGCCACGTGAAGAACATCCCTGTCAAGAGAGAAAAGCAAGGAAGAAGGAGAGGACTCCAAGAACATGATACAGCATTTATATTTCAAATGTTACTCACTTCTCATCTCTATTTTGGTTTTTGTTGTTGTCTTAGTTAGGGTTTTATTGCTGTGAAGAGACACCATGACCATGGCAACTCTTATAAAGGAAAATATTTAATTAGGGCTGGCTTATAGTTCAGACATTTAGTCCATTGTCATAGTGGAAAGCAAGGTTGCATTCAAGCAGACAAGGAGTGAGAATTTTACATCTTGTACCCCTGGCAGCTGAAAGTAAACTAGCTCGAGTTTCTGAGACCTCAAACCCAACCCCTAGTGACACACTTTCTCCAACAAAGCCACATCTATTCCAACAAGGCCACGCCTACTCCAAGGCCATGCCTTCTAATAACACCACTCCCTATGGACCAAGTATTCAAACACGTTAGTCTCTGAGTAGCATTTCCATTCAAACCACCATAGCTGCTGGATATTCTGCTCGTGAATTTTATGTGCAAAATGCTGTCTGCGGTTTACCAACAAAAGGGAAACTTACAGACTACAGCTGGAGTAATACTGATAACAACAAAGGCAGACATCACCATCTAGTTATTTTTTGCATATTTATTTTGTATTCAACAAGGTTTCACTATGTAGCCCAAGCTGGCGATCCTCCTGTCTCATCATCTCCAGTGCGAGGACTACAGGTATGCACCTGCATGCATAGCCTAAGCTATCTTTTTCTTTGTTTTTAATTACATGCTGTGTGTTTAAATATTCATTTCTGTGTGCACAGGCATGGGCAGGTGTATGTAAACAAGTGACATCAGAGGCTACCCTCAGGTATCGGCCTCTCCTGTTGTCCACCTTAGTTTTTGAGACAAGATCTGTCACTGACCCAAAAGCTCACTGAGTGAGCAAGACTACCTGGCCAGTGAGCTCCAGGGTTCTTCCTGTTCCTGCCTCTCCTGCACTCGGGTTCCAAGTGCACCCACCACACCTGACTTTTTACACGAGTACTTGGAGGTTCAAACTCAGATCCCCACGCTTAAACAGCAGACACTTTATCCGCTCTTCAGCTTCTCCAACCATCCTCACCAATGTACTAGCCTGGCTGGTTGACCTTGAGCCGTCTTATGGGTCTAGAATTTTATAGGCTTTTGAAGAAAATATGGTAGCCAACATCAACAAATATGACTGACGACAACTTTCTTCAAAGTCACCAGGGTGGCCCTTTAGGGTGGCATCAGTAGTGAATAAAAGTAAAAGCAAAGAAAGGCACCATCTATGTCAATTCATCTGAAATGAGTGCTTTGAGAAGGGAGCCTCTGGGGTCCTTGGCACCCATCCTGAGCATTGACACAGGATAAAGTAGGACAGCTAACATTTTTCAGCACCAATGAGTGACACTGAACTTGATTTTTTCCTGTGGCTAACTTCTAACTCTGTGTCTCCCCTGACAGAACCATTTTCATTGCAAGGCTAACGTGGATATCACAGTAATGTTTGGATGCATTTGTGGTACCGTTACTTGTCCTCTTGCATCCGCTGTGCTATTCTGTCTTCTTGCTTTGGAGTCTATGGTACTTCCAGTGGGATTGCACGGGATTCTCTCTTCTTAGTGATCCTTGTGGAGGTTTGAAAGAGGCATAGCCTGGTACTGAGACCAGAGACTGATGAGGAGGGGAACTATACTTGCCACCATGATAGCGACTGTTCATAACTCATCCACAGCTGCTTTTGCTAGTCATCTTGACACTGTCAATCAAGATCCTCAGAATTAAAATCAACAAATTTTGAATGTTGACTTTGGTGTATGTGTTAGCTCTTTTTTTACCATGGTATCCAAATAGGACCAAAGTAATTTACTGGAGGAACAGGTTTAGCCCCTTGTTTCAGGACTCAAAGTTCATGGCAGGGAGGATGTGGGGAGCTTCTACATGGGGGCAGGAGGGTGTGTCTGAGGCTTGTTCACATCTTGATTCATCAAAAAACAGAAAGAAGTCAGACAGGAAGCAACAAAGAGTGCCTTGATGGCCTGCTCCAAATCCCCCATTTCTGTTTCCGTAGGTCCAGCGCGCCATCCTGGTTTTCACCTAGATAGAATCTAGAAACACCTTGAAGGCAGATTTCTGGTCAAACCTCTGAGGGATTTTTCCAGCTTAGGTAGGAAAACCCACCCTACATGTGACTGAACAGGCTCAAGGTGTAGGCTACAAAATAAATATATAAAGGGAAGCCAACTGAGTGTCATTGACCTCTGTTTACTGATTGTGGACAGAATACAACCTTTGCTTCGTGCTCCTGCAGCCAGGCCTCCACTTTCATGACGGACTGCACTCTCGAACTGAGATAAAATAAGGTCTTTCTTTTTTGAGCTGTTTTTGCAGGGTATTTTGTAATAGAGAAAAAAAAAGTTAGGACTGTACCATTGCTGCGTCCAATTTAAAAGCAGGGCAACAGTGTTTTTGACCGCTATAATGGCTTCTAGGGGGCCCGGCTCAGCCCTTGGCTCAGTTAGCTCCTTCCCCATCCATGGATCAGATTCTGTGGGAGGCAGCTTCTCTTTTTGCTCTTGATTTTGCTCTCACACCTTAGACTTGCAAAGACGCAGCCGTTTATCAAGACGATCCTAATATTATAGATCCCCCATGGTTTTTATTCACCCTGACAATGCCTGAAGCCACAAGACAGCCTCTCTGATGTGGGGGGAAGGGGCACAGAAGAACAGAACTCAGATCTGGCCTTCTGTGAAACTGTCCGTGTGACGTGGAGCAGGCTATTTCCCCTTCCCAGCTGGGTTCCCTACTTCTAAAAATGAAGTGACTAATCTTTGCCTGGCCTCCCCTCGGGGTGTGTCATGAGGACCAACAAGGACAAAGCGGACGATGTTCTTTGTAAACTGGAGAGCAATGCATGCACGCCATACTGGTTTCTGCCTCATTAATCTCCTACTGTGGTCTTGGAAGAGCTGTGCCCTGCTCTTTTCACCAACAAGACTGCACAGCTGGGCAGTCAGGCTAATATCATCCCACCTTGAGCTAGCTTCCCCTCCCGCTGACCCTCTGCTCTTTCCCATGCATGCCGATGATTTATCTTTGAAAAGCAAAACAATATGTCCTGATGACTTCTCTCCTGCCCCTGCACTTGTTGCTCTGGCCTGCCTGCCTGCCGTGTTTTTTCTACAGCATGCAAGGCGCTGGACCAAATGCAAACATCACCACCAATTAACACACGCTTACATCTCCTACAAGAGACATACTCCCTCTCTCTTCCAGAACTCAAACAGTGTGGCTTCCCTCTCTAAGTTTTTCTAAGCACTATGCAAACACCCAGCTACACGATGCTGAGACTCTGAACTTAGGAGCAAGCTGTGACTCTTGGAACCATGGGGCTTTTTAAAATTAGGAGTGCTGTCCCTGGGACTCTAGGGCAGCACATTGGAACACCTGTTTATCTTAAAGCAACCCTGTTTAGAAACTGTCTGAGCAGTACAACCCAGTATATATAAGTCTCTCTCCGTCCATGGAGAGAAGCAAGGTGACCTGTGCCTGTCTCATTGCCAGCACTGAAACCTTACATCCTGGGAAACTCCACCCAACTTGAACGAGCCACACAATTAGTTATTCTAGAAGAACAGTCCTCAATTTAGCACCCGCGTGAAGCACGATGAATCGTTTTTATCTACCTTTTACTTGTACAAAGCAGTTTTGGACAACATGTTCAACAACAAAACAAAGACATGAGCACTTCATTTTGGAGACCCCTTGTCTTCCAGGCTGACCTGGAGCACCCACATCTGAAGCCACGCCTGGCTTCTTCCCCGCGGATTCAGTCTCTAGCCTGTCCTAAACCGTCAGCTCTTTTTCATGTTTGCAGCTCTCCCAAACAATAAAGCAAGAATGTTCGTCATCCACAAAGTACAGCTGCAAGACGAGTGTAGGAGAGACAACTGGCTAACACCCAGGGGAGGAAAAAACGGGGAGAAGATTTCCCCCAAGGAAATGGAACCTTGGAGAAAGGAGGCCATCAGTTCAGATGACAAGCTCCTGGCCAGCTGACACCACTCCCTCTTCGTCCTACAATGCCCACCTGGTGCCAACAATGAGGTCCCAGCTGTGGCATGCTCCCAGGTCCCAAGACACACATCACCTGCCAAGACAAAGCTTTCTACACCTGGTGGTGGTGACTGCTGCTGTGGCAGCCTGGGGGTAACTTCACTTGTTTCCAAAAGGGCCATGGATCTAGAAAAGGCCAACCAACATCATTCCCACAAAGAGGTCTCTTTGACAGCAAGGCTTTGATTCAGGGAGGGTCTGGGGCTCTCTGTGACAGGCAGCCATCAAAGAGGGCCTCTGGCAGAAAGGCCTCAGGAACATGGATCCCCATGAAAGAAACACTACAAGTGTTTGATCCTCTTATCCCTTTGCGTCCCACTTGGTTTCTCCATCACAATGGTGCGACTTAGGGGAGGTCTGCACACAAAGAGCTGTTTGTTCTCTCTGATCTTAGTTGAGGAAACTCCAAAAATCAGTCCGCTCGTTTTGAATCTTTCCATGTAGCCTCCAAGACATGAGGTCATTCACATTAAGGTCAAGACAAGTGTTTCCAAGCTTCCCAAGTAAGGTTGTGTGTGTGTGTGTATGTACATGTGTGCTCACACGTGTGTGTGAGTGTGTGTGAGTGTGTGTGTGTGCATGTGGGGGGTGTGGTGTGTGTGTATGTGGTGTGTGTGTGTGTGGTGTGTGTGTGGTATGTGGTGTGTGAGTATGGTATGTGTGTGGCATGTGTGTGGTATGTGTGTGTGCATGCGTGCGCATGCATAGACCAGAGAGGGGTTTTTGAGTCCCCTGCATAGTGAAGAGCTATGGAGATTTACTCTCAAGTGACTTACAAATCCAAGCCTACCAACAGCATCCGTATAAGGCTGCAAAGAGAGGAGGCGGGGCCACAGGGTTTGAAGGAAGGAGCCACAACACTACAAAGAGAAGAAATGGGGAAACAAGGGAGCAGCCACTGAGGGAGTAGGCCGGAACCAGAGACCTCTGTAGGTCCGGGCGCAAGACTGGGAACTCCAAGGGAATAAGCCTGAGCCAGGACCTTTGTGGGTCTGGGTGCGAGTCTGGGACTTCAGAGGGAGAATAGGGGTGTGACTCGAGCTCCCTCTACTTCCTTATCCTCTCTAGAGAAGAGGAGATGCTCTCCCAGAAAGAAGGTGAAGCACCGTGCTGCTACCTTTCATGGTCTCTGAAGCTACAGCTCCTATCATAGAGGTCTAGGTGTTATGGGCTCCAGGCATCTGGCAGTGCATGGAACACATGTACATCAAGCAAGAACAGAAGAAATTTCTAAAGCTCAGAAAAGGTTCTGGAGATCCCTGGGACATGCACCTGGCTGCAGGAGTTTCAGTGGACCTGACACGGGAACTCTTAGTCTTGACCCCTATTGGCCACTAAGATCATAGCAGCTAAGATCTGTCTCTGTCAGTTCAGTTACTTTAACAAACTACCACCAACAAGGGGTAGTACTGGGTTTCCCATAGTACTACAGGCGCAAGATCAAGGTGGCAGCAGATTCCATATCTGGTGAGGGCCCAGGTACTAATTTGCAAATGAGCATTCTGTATATATTCTCAAGAATATATAAAGTAGAGAAAGAGAGAAAGTAAACGCCATGTCTCTCCCCAGATGGACACTAATCACCTTTCCTAAGGGGTACACACTCATGAGATAATCACTTCCTTGAAGCTCCACCCCACTACCATCGCAGGGGAGGTAGGGATTTCAACAGAGAAGTGTTTTCAGGGGATACAAACTCTCAGTCCACACCTGTATCTTCCAGGGGAATGGAACCAATCTGACATGTGTGATATCCTTACTACCACTGTGGGAATCTTCAGGCTTAGCACTTAAGATTTTCGGGAGATTGGATAAGACCCACACTCTGAGTAATCTGCCTGATCTAAGTCATGGAAAGGAAGATATTAACCAAATGTATAAAATGCCTTCCCTGCAGCAACAGCATTAGTGTTTAATTAAAGAAGTAGACTCTAGAGCACAACCCTGTGGATTCGTACTTAGGCCTCTGCCGGGGTCACCCAGCCACTCTCTCCTGCCCCCCCAATTGCAAGGTATTTAACAGCATTCTTGGGTTCCACCTGGCACCTGCCACTTAGTATCTGTTACAGTCGTGGCAATCACAACCCCCCCGCCCCCCCCCCCACACAAATACATGTTGCCAAAATCTCTAAGGTATAGTAGCAAAATCCTTGGAGTTGAGAGCTGCTTTCCTAGGGCATGCGGTAGGAAACTTGGGTTTTCTGCGTCACACCACAGATGATTCTGCGCTGTTCAAAGAAAATATAGAAAAATCCAATGCTGGGCCAGCAAGATAGCTCAGCAGATAAAATCACTTCCTGTGTAAATCCAATGATCTGAATCCAATCCCGGGAATTGACATCAAGATGAAGCAAAAGAAGAGGCTCCACAGACTGGTCCTCCACTGCTGTACTTGCACTGTGACATACATGTGCTTTATGCTCACATACATACTTAATAAAAATAATAAGCAGAAATAAAAATTTTAAGAGTGATAACATTTCTTGCTTTAGACACTTGTTTTTTCACTTGAGCATTGCTTTAGTACACTACAGGTTAATTACCTTAATTAATATTAATTATTCTTAATTGATATTCTCTTATAGGTTCTCAGGAAGCAAAGCCCCATCTTTCAGGAGCCACCCAACAGAGAAGAGTGAATCATCTCTGCCTCGGGTACCCGTCCTGAATGCTCTCTCTAGAGTGACAGCAGCTTCTCTCCTACGAATTTTAATTAAAATCAAGTCATATGGACAAATGGGTAGGGACTTCCAGAAGCTCTTGTTAACCCTTGCAAGCCAAGCCTTAGGCTCTCTAGTTAAAACTCCGGAAAGGCTTAATGTCATAATTTTATTTGCTAATTCATTAAATGGATTTTTTTTTACTCTGCAAAAACATACACACACAAATACCTTTGAGCTTGATATAGATGAAGGCAAAGTGACAAACCCATCCTAAATTATGGCTCTTTCCTTTTTCATGATACTGCTATGAACAGATTTGTATGTTACCCTTCTAATATATGTGTATGTATATAAATGTGTCCTGTGCTCTTCCAACCATCTGGAGTGAAATAACACATGGGTGGCAAACTGCTATTTTAAGCATGAATGCATTATCTATAACTAAGCATGATTATCTACTGCATTGTTAATTTCCTGCTGGGTCCATGTAATTCTGGTATCTTCATGGTCCATGCACAAGCATCTTACTAGCATCCATGTACATCTAGACTGGAGAGTCCTTTAATAGCATGTTAACTATAACATTCTGGTGCCACGGTTGCAAGACAAAGACCCCAGGAGGCTAGTAAACCACTGTTTGTAACTGAAAAATACCTGTTTATTTAGCTGCTTCAATAGGGGCAAAGGAAAGCATCCAATTTGGCTTTTCAACCATTAAGTATCATAGCAGGATACAGGAATTTCTTCTTGGCAATTCCTCTCTGCTGATTTAAATCAAATGAAGAAAGGAGCAGAACCTGTTTTTTTTTTTTTTTTCTCTTTAACTGGACTCTTAAGTGACTGCATCTTCTCTTTTACAGTGAGGTTAGCCGAGAACCAGATGCTAAATGTGTGCACTGTGAAGTGCATTAGACACCGCCTGTCCAATAAAGTGCTCATTGTGCAAACCTAGCAGGAATGGGCTACACAGACCCAGGCACAAGCCAACTCTGAGGTTGTTTCTAGAGAGAGGCTCCTCACCTTCCTGGACATTAGCATGAGGCTACTCACCAACACAGCTGAGCCTGATCCATGGCATCTGCCCCAAGTTTAGAGAGAAGAGGGACCAAAGAACCCCAGGAGGAGACAGATGTTCTAGAATTCTCGTCTTTGCCTTAATCCTCCCCGGGTGGCCCATTTCATCCTGCCTTGAGACAAAATGGAAGTGAATTGTGTATCTTAAGTCCTTTTCCAAATAGAAATCTATGTTCTACATTTCTTCTCCAGTACAAACTTTGCCCGGTGAGAAGGTAACCGCACACAGTCACAAAGGAAGATGTCACAGACTGCAGATCCTAGTCCATCTGACTCCTGGAATTGCACAACATTCACGTCTCTAGTCACCCGGGGACGTCAGTGACTTGGGCACCGCCTCCTCTCAGAGAACATGCACTCTGACAAATTAGGATTTCACTCTCCTCCTTTCTGTTAGATTTAAGAACATTCAGACTTACACCCACAGTGAGAGGGAAAATGGAAAACAGGTCTAGGCTCTTTCGGTGTGAATGTTTTATCCCCTTTTGTCCTGTTTGGTTTGCAAGTTTATCACAGCTTGAGGGTGAAAGCAAGCAGCTCAGACTTGCTGCTTTGCGTGCTTATTCTCCACTATTTCTTTGCAGGGTGGATAACATCATTCCCATTTGCCATTACAGATACCGATTGCATTTCTCAGGTTTATAAGAGGGAAGATATAAAAAAATTTATCTGATTATTAAGTTCATGGTTTTCCTACTTAAGCATGACACACAATAATTAAAATTGCAAGTGTGTATGTGTATCCGTGCATGCATGTATATGAATGCATGCATGCATGTGCATCTGAATACTGAATTCAGAAAGTTGTTCTTGTACATGCTGGGCCATTCTTCTAGCTTGACCAGTTTAAGATTTATATAATAACCTTGGACAACTACAATTATAAGTGGGACACTCGTTCTCAATATTCTCTATTTTGTGAGTCAAATCAGTTCTAAAGTTATTTTAAATGGTACGAATGATAGTAGTTAATATCTATTAGTACTGAATGTGGTGAAATAAGAGACATTACCTACAACCATGCAGACTTGACGAGCAAAAGATTAGAGAAAGTATCCCCATGCTGAGGCTGAGAAGGAGGTGTCAATTTTTATCAATAAACCCAGATACTTTTCAAACATCCCACAGTAGAGCCTGAATTTTTCACAGAGTGCAATTAACATTTACCTGGGCTCACATTCATTAAAATATGCAAAAATTCCAAATATCATCACCTCAATATCAGCATGAAACTGAGTTTAGTTGCACATGCATGCAGTTCCTGCATTCAAGAATCTGAGGCTGAAGAATCAAGAGTTTGATGCCATCCTGAACAGTGAAACTGCTTCAAAATAAATAAGTTTAATTTAATTTTAATCTTTCATTATACCCAACTGCATCCTCATTCTCTATGCATGTATAACCAACCAACATATCATTATTATTTCTTGTTAAAACTTGAATCACATGAAAGAAAGAGAACCAACAAGAACTAGGAAACAGCCTCTGAATACTAACTAATGTCTGGACAGTTTCTTACACAGAATCCCAATATGCTGTCTTTGGGTCAAAACACATTTAAAGCTACTATACATAGCACCAATTCAAGTAGTCAATGTTCAGTATTGAGTATCTCAAACTGATGAGAAATAATGCCTAGTGGGATAGAGCAATCTTTTCTGGGTTCTATCACCAAGATCAGTGGCTGGTTTCCAAGAAGTATCTAGGCAATGTTTACTGAATGGATGAATTGCTGTCAATGAATCTATGAACAGTGTTTCATATCAGAAATTCCAGAAGTTCCATGGTCTGTCTTTTTAACCAGTGCTTGCAAGAATGGGTAGTCTGGAATGGCTGTATAAGACAAAGGTGCTTGAGATTTCTCTCTGGCTACAGGATTGCCAACATACTGGAAAGACAACAAACACTAAGTGGATGAAGAGACAAACTGGAAAGGTTTGTCCACGTAACCTTAGTTGTCCCAGTCAAGTTGCACTGTAGACACAGACTCACCTTGTAAATGAATAGTTGGCTGCAGTAGAAAGAGAAGATAAGACAAGCCTTGAGGCCCTGCCAGCTTTCCCACTGCTGCCCGGCAGTCATCCACTGCATAACATATAATTGGTTTGGGAGATGCGGAATGGGAGAGATTCTAATTATGGACAAGCTAATGATGCCCAAAATAATTACTCCAATGCCTTTTGCATTGTGTGGTTCCCATTTTATGGTTTCAAGAAAAGAGAATGTGACATTCATCATGGTCAAGTCCAAATTCCTTCAAGATGATAGAAATGTAATACAACTTGACATGAAAGAATTCCACTCAGCAACTCCATGTGTACCACTCCTGACAAACTCCATAGCTCTCCCATTCTTGGCGAGGCCTGTCAACCATCTCAACCATCGCACTGCATTTATTTTTCTTGAGGATGCCATCCTCTGACTCCCCTAATTTCCTCCCCACACTTTATATCTCCTAGAGCATTACCCAGCCAATTTTCTGTTTATCATCTTCCCACTATTTTATATTTCCTGTGCATCTTGCCAGCCTCCTAATAGGGTACACACTCTAAGCCCACACCTCCTCGACAAACTCCTACAAGCTAGATTCCTTTCCCAGAGTGTTAAATGATAATGCACTCATTAATTCTGAAACGGTCTTCTATTTTTCTCGCTTCCTCTTTTTGTTAATTACACTGTCTCTAAGCTCATATTTCCCAGATTGCCACATCAGTATGCATTTTACATGTCAGATTGCTTTACTGCGGCGGCGGGGGGGGGGGGAGAATTTCAACCAAAAGGAAGATGAGCCTCTCTTCAGTGCTGCTCTCCCACTCAACCCTGAGCAAGAAGCACCGTGAAACAGAAGGAGGGTATGTTCGAGGTGGCAAGCACTTCCTGATTGAGAGGAAAATGGCTCTCCAATTGGCAAGAGGAAAGAATCTCCCATACTGAGGACCCAGGTTGGTGAAGAAGCCAAAATACATGGAAGAGTTTCAATGAACCACTGTAGAACTGCAGAAACCTTCAGAAAAGGTGTGGGGGGAGTCCCTTCCATCTTGTTTCTTTCCAGAGTGTCACATAATCAGGCTTACTACTCCACAGCAATGCTCACTACACACCAGTAATTGAGCTATGCAACACACTTCCGTAAGAAAATGAAAAGATGTGAGGTGACATATATGTCTAAAATACCATGATGGAACCCAGTACTTCTTACAGTACCTCAGGTGACATATATGTCTAAAATACCATGATGGAACCCAGTACTTCTTATAGTACCTCAGGTGACATAAATGTATAAAATACCATAAAGGAACCCAATACTTCTTACAGAACCTCAGGCAGGTGTTTGCTAAGTGTCTGTGAATTAATAAGCTCATTTAGATGCAGAAAAACTAACAAAATGCTTAAATAAATCTGACCAGAAACTAAACTGGAGATAGAAACCCTCACAATTGATCACATTCTATGATTATAGACATTTTATCAATCAGCTATGTAAAAGTCCTCAATGTGCCTTCCTATTTCTTTCCAAATTCTTTAGTGCTTACCACATATTCATTAACAGAAATCAGCCTTGCCCAAAACATATCCGTACACTCCCAACCCTGTGTCTGTGCATGTGTATGGGTGTAAGTATGTATGTCAGGTTTTTTGAGGTAAAATAGACACACAGGGAGACCCACCCTCTTCGGTTGTTTAGTTGTGAGGACTTTGATAAATTCACATTATTGAAACCATTGTAACAGCAAAGGTATGCACAGCTCGAGTGCCCCAGAGGTGCTTCTTATCTGGAAAACTGGCCCCTTGTGTCAGCCCCAGCATTGATAAGCACAAGTACATTTCCTTGCCCATACTCTTGCCTCTTCTAGAATGTCATGTAGATAAGTCTCACTGCATTTAGTCTTTTATTAATGTATGATATCAGAAGACACGAGAGCCTTCGCTAGAACTCCGGGATCCCAAAGGTGTCAAAGAAAAGAGACTAATGTTCATGGTCTGAGAGTAAAAACTGTCCAGAAACAATTACTCCACATTCAAGAAAGAAGATACACACATTTGAAGAAGGGTATTAGAAACCACTGTGGGGATGATAGATGTAACAGAGACAGAGATAAAGTGATGGCAAAGAAATTAAAGAAAGAGCAATTAAAGAAGCAGAGGAGAAAAGAAACAAATGACAAGGGGAATAAAGTAAAGAAAGGAGAGATACAGTGTTGCTCAAAGTAAGTAGGAAAAAAGGAGAGATACAGTGTTCCCAAAATACAAAGAAAAAAGAGATACAGTGTTGCCCAAAGTATAAAACAGAGATACAGTGTTGCCCAAAGTAGGAAAGAGATACAATGTTGCCCAAAGTAGGAAAGAAAGGAGAGATACAGTGTTACCCAAAGTACAAAAGAAAGGAAAGATACAATGTTGACAAATGAATAGAGGAGAAGCAAATGTCCCATACTGTAGTTCTGGCAGAAAAATAAATGCCTAATATTTCAATATACAAATAAAAATGAGACTCTTGGATGCCTGAAGAGACATAGATATCTCTCTAATTGAGTTGGGCCTCCCTTTTTCTCAAACCTGCAACTTCTTCCTGTGCTTATGGCCGTTCTCTGGACGTAGCATTGACATGTAGGATTTTGCTTCATTGCATCATTCTACTGTGATTTTAACTCTGAGCTATGAGAGGTGGAGTTTACAGTAACATTGTGACTACCTTGATGGCAAGGATTTAAAAATTCACCATCAAATCTCACCCAGTGCTTCCCACAGTGTGGCTCCTGCAGGGTAGATGCTGAAGAACATTTGCTAAGTTTCTGTGCATGAAAAAAAACCTGGTTAACATGCAGACAAAATGTGTTTTAAAGGCTAGATCTGGACCAAAATTTGCAGCAAGCACAGTTTATTAAAATTTTCTTTAGAGGACTGTCTGCATTCCCTGCTGTGTATTATCCTTCCTCCCCCTTTGGCCATTAAGTTCATATAAACAACCAGAAACCCCCCCCCCCCAAATTAGTTCACAGTAGAAAAGAATCAATAGTAGACAGAGAAGAATACACCTCTGAGAAAATTGAGTCGTTATGGTTTGTGGACTATGAAATTACAGAACACCAACAGGCGTATGCCACGGAGTTTCATGTGATGTCCCTTCAGCAAGGCACCATTAATTTCTAGAACTCATTGAATGGAGCCACCACAGACAGCCATTTGTTTTGATGTTGTCCAATTACATTATATTATTGCTACATTCATAAAAAGTAATGCCTCTGACCCACCATCAATTGGCCATGCATGGGAAGCAGCTTTCAGCCCCTGAAAATGGATCTATTTACCTGAGGAGTGCAGCCAAGGCAAGCTACAACCAACAAATACCTGAACCAAGGATGGATGTTGAAGAGATTATAACTATCTCCTTCTACATTTAACCCCATAGATAGTTGACTGGTATACTTGTTATAAAACTTTCACTGGCGTGGGGAGGAATGAAGGGATTTGAGAATCTGGCTCTCCTTGAGCTAATATGTAGAAATTGAAGCCTACCTCACGTCCTGTTAGTCTAGGAAATAAATTGGTAGGATGTGGGTGCTTAGAACTTTGATTTCTCAGGCCAGACCAAGCCCTTTGAAAAGAATTAGGTTTTCTCTGAAGAGGATCTTGTAGGAAACCAACTTGTCCAGGGCTTTGGGAAAGCAGCGTGATCACTTGGAACCTCTAAGTGTAGATTTATTGTGAGAAATCAATAGGTTATAATAGATTAGGATGGACACCAATTTAATGACTTGGACCCTTCCAAGAAAGCGGCAAAGTTTACAGAGAAGGTAGGATATAAAGAGTATCCTGTGGCTGATATGGCATAGATATAAACCGTGGACCAGCAACAAGCTGGAAACCAGCAGAAGGTAGGAAGAGGCCTGGAAGGATTTCTCCAACATTCACAGTGAGTATGCCTCTCCATTAACCCCTTGATGTCTGCTAGCCTCCAGAGATTGTGGGCAATAAACTGCTAATCATGGAACTATCAACCTTTGTACTTTGTTATAGAAGCTGGAGAAAGTAGCACAGGATTAGCTTTGAAAATCACCAGGTCTTGTTGTCAATAACCAGGCTCTGAAAACACCATCAAACCTTAGCAACAAAAGCCAGTCACATGTCAGAGAAATGCCCTGTGAGATGAGGCAGCACATTTCGGCAGGAGGAAGTGGATGGACTTCCCAAGGGTTCATGATGGGTGGCAGAGGTTCAAGTAGGACACTCTTCACAGTTGTGGGCTCTCTTGGCCCATGTGTTCTCATTGCTCAAATAAGGCCAACAAAAACCCTGCTTTTCTCATGTGGAACTTGTCTCTACCTAGATATGTTAATGGTCAAATGCAAACACCTTCAAAGGAAATCATATGCACCCCATGAAGATCAACACAAACACTGGTCACCTTTATTAATAACTTTGATGAGTTTCATATTCCATTGAGAATATTAGTCTTTTCAAGTGAATAATCCAGGAATGTTTAGAAATTTTATTTGTTTAATAAATTGGTTATCCTGAATAAAGTATAAGTGAAAATAGTAAGGCAGGATTAATATTAAGAATTTAAAAGAAAGTATTTGCAATCAAAAATCAGAGTCAAGGAGATGACTCATTGGGTAAAAGAAGATCTCAGTTTGAAACTCTGGGTCCCACATAAAAAACTGTGGGTAGCCACACACACACATGTAATCTAAGCTTTCAAGGGTGGGGTGGGCAAAGACAGGAGAATTACTGAGACTTATTGGGTGACAACTTAGCTCCAAGTTCAGTGAGAGACCCTGTCTCAAGAGAGTAAAGCTGAGAATGACAAAACAGTACACCTGGCATTCTGGCCTCAGCACGTGCATACAGGCGTACACATTTCATACACACATCTGCAAATACCAAACACCATCGCATCCCCCCAAATAAAATAGTCAACATACCTCTATAAGCAACCACATGTTTGTATATAAAAATCTACATGGATTAGAATGGTGAAAACATAAAATTAAATACAAGCAATGACATCTTAGAATTATGTGTTAGCATAAGGAATTTACAAAAAAATTAAGAATACCCAAGTAATCTTATATGTGCACTATAGAACTATTGTATGTATATCATGTATATCTACACTTGATGTAGTCTCTATTGCCAGGAGATCCCCCACATCTCAACAGTCTGTACAATGAAAATACAATGGGAGTTGAGAGTTAATAGCACTCGCTGCTGTTGCAGAGGATTCAAGTTCAGTTCCCAGCACCCACACGACAGATGACAACCATCTATAACCCCTATTCCAGGGGATCTGAGCCCTCTTCTGGCCTCTACAGGTACTGTATGTCCATTGCAAATGTAAGTACAAACAAGCATTCATACACATAAATCTTTTTTCGAAAAAAGAGGAAAATATCCCGTGACACTTCACAACTAGGTTAAACATTTTATAATTCTTTTGCTCACCAGAAACACCTACCACTTATTTCACATATTTTACTTTACTTTGCTTATAGTTAGAAACTAAGATTGGGTTTTCCAAGATAACTCTACATTCCACTTCAAATCCTAGGGAGCAAAAAAACGATGTTTCCAAAAGCGAATTCCTTGTCTTGCGTATGTTAAGACCTGTCATACTAAATTAACTTACCTTGTTTCCATTTAATACCAGTTATGGTGGAAATGAAAACAGGGACTCAAGAGGAAATTCAACTCAATTGGTACTCATCAAGAAGTATATAATTGCTAGAGGTTGTAGGGCATGACGTTGAAGGGGAAGACTAGATAAATTTATGGATAGATGGCCAACATATTAAGGTCCTGTGGGACTCAGCAGAGCTGTCAACTCTCTCCTGAGTTATGACGAACTTGATACTCCACATCAGCAGTGACCCATAAAGTTCAATTAAACTCTTGTCCTTAGTGCCTTTCTCAGTTACCTTACCTTCAGCATCTGACTTCCCCTCCAACACCACGTTCGTTCCTAGATTTAGTCCAATGTGCGTCCATTCTGTTACCTAGCCTGGGCATGGCATCTCAGTCACTGGTAAACTTTTAAATGCCTATAGAAGTTGCCTGTCCAGCGATGACCTACTCCTTTCTGCTGTCCATCTATAGCAGCCCCTTCTAAGGAACACTCATAGATATCTTTGCAGCCAAATCACTCTTGAAAAGTCTGGAAGGCATCCACCCACCAACTCCTGCAGGCAAGCCTCAATCCCCTTACCTCTCTGAGGCTTGGTGCTTCCTGCTCCAGTCAGCCTAACACAAGCTCCTCTATCCCTCTTGGCTTGCCCAGCTCCTGTCCTGCTCACCTACGCATTCTGTCCCAGGTTGTCTTCTTTCTGTAACTTTGGCTAAAGGACAGTTACCTCCAGCACTTGGTCACAGCTTCTTCTCTTGTGCTGTTTCAGACATTCATCTTGCCTTCCTATCTCAAATTGAAAAGTCACATCTACCTGCTTGCAGGATTGTCTCCAAAAAGAAATTCCTTTCTCTGTTACCGACTTGGTGATTACTTTAAAATTTTAACAATGAATTTCAGTATAAAAGAGTTGAGTCTAGGGCTAGAGAATTGATTCAGCAGTTAAGAGTATGGGCTTCTCTTCCAGAGGACCAAGGTTTGGTCCCCAGCACAAACAGGATAACTCAAAACTGTCTGTATCTCCAGTTTCAGGAGATTTAAGGCCGTTTTTTGACCTCTGCAATCACCAGGCATGCATGTGGTCCACAAACATGTATACATGCAAAATACTCATACACATAAAATAAACTAATTAAATTTTTAAAAGAAAAGAGTTGTGTCCATGTGTGTACAAACTAAACCTGATTGATCTGTCTGAGCAGCTTTGTCAGTATTTAAAGCACATTATCAGTTACTCAGAGCTATATAGTAGGTATATCAAATTCCTGTCTAAATCACAACAGTTTATATAAATCATTTCAGATATAAATTTATAATGATAAAAAATTAAGTAAGTAATGTTTATAGAGCATTTTTTGTAGCTGCTTTCTGACGATATGAGACAGAGGATGCAGAAACCAAATAATCCCAGCAGTACGATGACTGTAAGTGCCATCCCAAATTTTTGTCACATGTAGCCCTATTTCTACCCCACACCCCTCTCTCGTTTCATTTTTGTCCACCCTCCTTGGGATACCCCCTTCATCCCATTACTGATCAGATTCAACCAACACTGCTGTAAGGCAACCTAGAGACCCGTGGCATGATTCCTTTTTAAGCACAAATGATGGTGCTATGGAGACAGAGAGGCTATAGGAAAAGAACATGCGGGGTCTTCACTTCCAAGTCAATGCTCAGTGGTTACCTGATAATGGATGAATGTTGGAATTGCTTAGTCAACTACCAAATCCAATCAGAGGGTGTTGATACTGAAAGTACATTGCGAGTTCCTACGGTTCTTTCCTCTCACTCTCAGAGGCCTGGACCTTCATGAAACTTCTCTTCTTGGCAAGGAAAAGATTTTAGAGGAACCATGACACTGGTCCCTCTTCCTGCTTACACTGAGAGGCTGTGGAACCATGAGAAAACAGATCTGTCTGCATTTTAGTTGTCATGACCCTGGCTAGCCCTCAGAATGGATAAGTACTTTTATATAAACACATAATATTTTGGAAGACGGGGGAGGCTTTGAATGAAGCTGGCCCCATCAACCTCTTCTCCATTTTCCCTATTAAAATAAAATTAATTTTTCCTGTTGTATACATCTGGCACTTATCTTCATCTTACTCTAAAGCATTCTGGGTAAGTCTCCCAAGTTGAGAACACAGCCAAAATTCCAAGCAAAGTCTTCAGAGACCAGCCCAATTTCCCAACCTCTGTGGTAGTCATTGACATTCCCCCCAGACTGTGGTCTTTTTTCCACATTTCCACCTTTCCCAAAAAGGCACTTCCCATACTTGACACAAAACTATCTTTCTTCTTGCTGTATGAAGTAGCCCTGTTCACCTGCCAGGTTTGCAGTGATGGTTTTTGCCATCTACTTTCCCGTGAGCAATTTTCATTTCCCTACCTCATAAAACCATAGGTCTATGCCTCTCTACTTTATTTATAACACTTAACAATTCTGTCTTGCGTTATAATGAATTGTAAACATGCTAGTTCCTCAACTGGCTTGCACGTTCTTTAAGGATTTTCATTTTTGCTTGCCTTGAGTTGCCTTGCATACACACTGGCATTGCCAGATGATAGTGGCCAGATTAAAGTAGAAATGAATTGAGGTTATTTGAGTAAGGGTCAGTGACCAAAAGTTAATCAAGCAGCAGTGTTCTTCCTTATCCAAAGGACTATCCAAATGTACCCCATAGCACTTAAGATACACTAAGTTCAAGCATCTGTATAGAAGTTGCCAAATTTTTGATCGTGTATCAGGGAGAAGAAAAGGTACATATTAAACTGTCCTTAGTACAGAAAGTTGTTGCTCACTTTGGATGTATGTGGATGTGTGTATATAGGGGTGTGTGTGTGTGTGTGTGAGAGAGAGAGAGAGAGAGAGAGAGAGAGAGAGAGAGAGAACCACATTTCTACTTTTATTTCCTTTCTCTTGTCTTTTGTAAATGACAAAAATAGGAATATATGAAATATGAACACGTCTATATGCACAAGCACAAGCATTCTATACTTGCATAAATAAGCAAAAATGCACTTGATATACACCTAAAATAAAATATGCATGACTTCTTTGTCCTTCGGAAAATTGTAGTAAATATTCCAGTCTGAAGACAGAAATTGACTCTTTCTTGCAGCCTGATTTTCCTGTGTCACCTTTAGAATTGTTCAGCTAATGTCCTGCTGTATCCCACAATGGAGACTGAGATTTATTTTTGTAACTTATAGTGACTAAGGCACTCTTGTAGGAGAGTTTCCCACACTGGAGCCTTTTGGTCACTGTGCACTTAAGTACTTCATTGTTTGTTTTTCTTTCCTCTTTAAGGGTTTTGTTGGTGGTGGTGGTGAGGTGGTGGTCATTGTGGTGGTGGTGGCAGTGGTGGAGGCGACTGTGGCAGTGGCAGTAGTGGTGGTGGTAGTGGTGGATTTGAGAAAGGGTCTCACTATGTAGTCCTGACTGGCCTGGAATTCTGTACAAGAGATCTATCTGCTTTTACTATTGAGAGCTAGAATTAATGGTGTATGTTGCCATGCTCAGCATCTCTCTAAGTTCTTTATTGCTTCGTGTCCTATGTATTTTTCCTGGCATCATTAACTGACATCTAAGTGTAGAGCAAAAGGTGTTGATACGAGAATTATTTTCCTATGTCTAGAAAGAATAAAAGTGGAAAATAACAGAAGCAGGTTCTGGGAAATGGGGATAGGGGTTCACAAACGTTCTTGCATAAAAACTTAAAACCCATACTATTTCCATTAGGTCAGTGTCTAGCAGGGACTAATAGCGACATTTGATGAAAGTAAAAATGATTCTTTAAAAAAGCATTCTAACGTAGTTCTATGACATTCTGTATTCAAAAGGAACATTTATTTGCCTTGGCTTATAAAAATAGTATAGTGTACACTCTGGTGATAAAATATGGATGTCTTTCCTATTAGTTTCTAATTGCAAAGTTCACCTGAAATCGCTGGGCTCTTATTTTCAAACAACCACAGTCCATGGCTTAGAACTCTTTACCTCCTGATCTACTTAGACCCAAGCTCCTCACCACTGCTTCGTTGACACTTGTGTGTTTCCAAGGAAGCCAAGAATCTGTAAAGTACCATCATCAGTGTTCCTACAACTTCCAGTAAAATATGTAAGCATTCAAGGTTTGAACCACAATGATGGCCTTCCCATCTTGTATTTGCCACTATTTTTCTTTAAAAATAAGTGTAGTCCGCACTTAAACCCCCTTGGCGTATACTAGCATAGCCTGGACAACCTGATGTGACCCCCGATGTGACCCCGTCTCACAGCAAAACATTAAAAGAAGACTAGAGGATGTAGCTCAGTGGTGGAGGGAATTCCTGGCATGCGTTTCCCCCTGTGTTGAATCCCTAATATTTCAAGAAAATGAAGGAAGGGTTGAGGGATGGAGAGAGGGAAGGGAAAAAGTAAGGATAAAAAATTCGGTAATAGTAATGGAAACTGAGGGAAATGGAAACACAAAGATCAGTTTTAAAATATCTTGATGGCCATCCAATAATATGAATACAAATCCTTCAGGGGTGTGAAGCTGAGGCCAAGACAGTGAAATTAGCTCATTTTATACGAGGCAGGATTTGCTTCAAAGACCCTGTAGACATGCTAAGTCACCCTACAATTCACCCACTTTCCTATCTGTCCTGAAATGTATCTTTAGAAGCCACAGAAACTGGGCATCAACCTCCTTTTCAGAAACTCAGGAAATCATAATAAAATAACGCAAACTTAAAATACAGGACTGTTTTGCCATATTAATTTTTTCCTTTATGAAGTTTGTTCTCTGGGAATTACACATGTGTAGTGTATTCCAATTATTCTCACCCTCACCTCTCTTTTTCACTCTCACCACTAACATTGATCCTTCACCCTACAGATCTCTTCCCACATTGGTTTCTCCTTGTTTTATGAGCCACCGAGTTTAACCAGGACCTTCTGTATGACACTGGCCACCATGCATTTGAGCATGGTGGGCTCATCAGTAGGAACACAACTGAAGACAATGTCTGTCCCTCCGCCAGAATCCATTAGTAGCTCATAGCTCGTCAGGGAGGGTAAGGAGATAGGGGACTTCTCCATCTATAATTGATTATTGACAGATCTGGTGCTCTGCAGGCACAGAACAGGCAAACACTGCTTTTGTAAGACCACGATTTCCTTGGTTGTTGAGATCCAAAAGATACAATTTTAGATCTCTTCTCCTGTTTTCTCTTCTTTATTATTCAAGGTACTTTGCATAATCCCAAGTAGCAGAATACTGTGTTGGTGATTTCACTGCAGCATATTATTTAAATTTCAGTGGCAGTACAAAATGTTTATTCCTAGATGCTCAAATATGAGTGCAATCAAATAAGTTTGTATTTGGGGGATTACAATTGCCTGGACGTGATTTCCTCCTCATGCAGTGAGGTATCTCAGTAAAAGTCAAACAAAATTGTTAAGATAGGACCTTATCCTAATGGGTGTCTTTCATCTGTGTGTCACACTCATATCCAACTTCAAGGATTATCACCACAATGACCCAGCTACCATCATGAGTGAACGTGCAGGGAAGTGCCAGCTTTCGTCCTGACTTCAGCTCCAATAGTAACTGGCAACCCATGTTTTTGAATGACTTATTCTGGTATCTTAGACTAAATCCCAGGAATGACTGCTTCATACTTTGAATTTCACTTCCATCCTGACACATTCTTTTGTCTTCTTTGCAGAGCTTTTCCCAATGCATCTTGGTTTATATACCCAGCTATGTGACTTTTCCAGTTACCGTTTATTAGACTATTAACAGTAATCCAAGTCCTCAAATAACAGTTATAATTTCTAACAGCTATTCTTGGGGGTGGTGGTAGATATACCCTTCTCTGTTCATCTTTTCTATATTTTCTTTTTAAGGAGCACAATAAAAAAAATATAAATCCTCCTGAACAAAATAGTAAATAGAAGAAAAATGACCAACTCCATGGACAATGAAAAAATTTAAAATTTAAAAATTGCAAGGACACAAGAGGCTTCAAAGCTAAAAGTAAACAATTAGTTGACTTTTAGATACTAGAATTTGAACTGAACACAAAGGAACTGGTATTTTCCAAAATGAACATATGGTATCTTACCCTTAATAAATTGGTGTTAGTATCAACAGCAAAAAGAAAAAAAAAGCATGAAAGAACACTCATTTGAAACCAAAGCCAAAGTGTCAAAGAGAAAAATAGACCAAAGAAATGCAGGAAGCTCAAACTCAGGAACTTAAGATTTGTTCTTTCTGCCCTTAAGCAGAAGCTAAGCAGAAAAAAAAAAATTGTTTAATGTTAATGCAACAGCCACCTAAGGAGGAGTGTTTTCAGGCAAGTATGATACAATTGAGTAGAATAATACATGTTTTTCTTTGCATAAAGGATCTCCTTTCTGCAAATGTGTCTCATTTAATGAGGTCAAAAAGCGGCTTTGAGAAAGAGAAACCTTGAAATACTGAAAAAATTTATCTTCAGGTTTGAGAATAGGTCTCCAACAGAGCATAGTTCATCCAAAAGGACGCGGTTCACCTGCTACCTTATGTCTGAAGTTGGTCATTTGCAAGTGAACCTTAAAACACCTGAGTTACCTTCAAGAGTTGAAGAAACACTGGAAGATATAAATGGTGGCCACCTTAGGAAAAGTACTGAATGTATTAATGTACCAAATGGAACCAGGCATCTTAGGGTTTGCAAACACCATGAACAAAAGCAACTTGGAGAAGCAAGCTTTTATTTCCTGTATTTGCTCAGGTAAGAGTTCATCACTAGGTGAAGAAGGATGCTTAAAAGAAATCCCACATGGCTCAGAATTTAGAATAATAGAGAGTTATTTATTTAGGGGTAGACTCACATATCACAATGGAATGGAGAACAGCAACCAAATACTGCAGCCAGAAAAGAGACCTGACACACACTTTACATTGGCATAAAGAGTATAAGAGGCTACACTGAAGTGGGCGGGTAACTTAAAGGCTACTGGTGGTAGGAATTCCTACAGCACCTCCTCCCTTTGTTTAAATAAGAGAGTTCTCATACAAAATTATATACAATGAGAACAAATATATCAAGCAAGAAATGTGATAAATGTTTCAATAATTATCCTATCCTAATGAGTTTAAGTCTTGTATAATAAATAACTTGGCCAAATCATGAGAGGAAAGTAATTACAACTATCTAGTCTTCAACCCCATCAAAAATCCGAGAAGGGAAATAATATTACTTGAGCAAGCAAGAAGTGTAATCAAACAACTTCCAAAATGTGCAACAAATGACAGAGACAACTGGCTACCTAGGCAATCACCCAAAGTCTCATTTGCAACATTGGGGCAACCAACTTTGGCTAAGGCCTAGGGTAACTGACAGACCATTTTCAGAGGCAGGAAATTTTTCAAAACCATCTTACCCTGTCTTAGGAACATTTGACAGTCGTTTTTCTTGTACCTTGCTTATCCTGTCTGGACATTGTGCATTTTGTCAGTGGTCGATGCATGAGTCATTTTTTACCCAAAGGCCAGTTTTGCCAATAAACAAACTCGAAGTGGAGTGTCTTTGATGCTCAACATTCTCTCAGGAATAGATTGGTGCTGCCAGGAGCAATTGTGTCTCACTTCAACAGAACCCTAAGTTATTTAAAAGCCATATTCTACAGCTCTTTGAAGTGGTTGAAGATTACCTATCTATACAGAATATAATCTCTATCTAAAGAACCTGATTAGTCTAACTATGAGTATGACAAACATAGATGACTATATAATTCTTAATGCCTATATAACGTAAAGACTAAGACTTCGTATTAGAATAATATACAATAAACAACTGTGCAACAACTGAGGACAATGACCTCAAAATGTAAACATTGTATATGTATCTTGTTCAGAGGTAGAACTGTACATTGCAATATGAAAAATATATCCTAAAAATGTATCAATAAGCAAAAATCTATACCAGTGTAAATTGCCTATAAATAAAAGCTCACAAGTATTCACTCTATTACTCTCTATTATTATTAGTGTGAGTAAAGTCACACTAATCTATTATCCCATCCAATTCCCCTCCTTTTTTTAAGAGATCCCTGAGCCTACATAATTTCCCTCCCAGCCCCCAACCCTATACCAATAGAACTCATGGTAGGAACCCTGAGATCATATCTAAAACCAAGGACACAAAAGAATACTGCTTACTGGCTTGCTCCCTGTGACTTGCTCAGCCTACTTTCTTACAGCATTCAAGACCAAGAAAATGTACCACAGGCTTACCTACAGGCCAGTCTGGTGGGGATGTTTTCTCAGTACAAGTTCCCCTCTTCTAAAATGAGGCTAGCTTGTTTCAAAATGACATAAAACCAATCAAACTCTAAGAGATCCGAGTGGAATCAGAAAGTATGTATGTACCTGCATACATTAAGAGAGAAGATTTTTTTTAATTTAACAATATTTTCTATGGCTGTTCTTAAATTGATTTTTCCCCAAATTTATATTTTCAAGGGGTGACAGATTGCAAATGCAATCAGCACTCAGAAGGTTGAAGCAGGAGAGGATCGGCCTAAGCTACATAATGAGTTCCAGACAGCCTAGATTACAGTGCTAGACTTAGCCCAGGGGAAAAAAATGAAGACAGTAATTAATCAAATCTTGCAAAGCCTACCATTTCATGAAGGTTTCCTATATTATCCTCTTTTGAACTTTATGTTTTTAAAAAACTGACTTTCTTTCCAAGACTTGCATACATTTAAATTTCATTTTCCTCTTATGCAATCAAATACAAATTTAACTAAAGTACAGTAAACATGACACATGGCCAAGAAATGATAAAAATTACTTGCTTAATTAAATGTTGTTTATGATGAAATATTACAAAGACCTGCATGCAGTTTGGATTCTGAAAGACTATGTTGGACAAGGGCTGACTTGGGCATAGAACTTGCTGGAGGACTTGCCCTACTGTCTACTGACTGTATTGTAGGCAGAGGCTGCTTGTTTTTTCCCAGAGGAGAAAAGAAGGCAGAGTCAAAGAGATGCTATGTAGCCAGCAGAGAATAAAGATGCCCCCTCCCACCACCAGAACCCTACCAGTAAAACATGGGCCTTGTGCTAAAATATAAAATAATTTTAAAATGGGTTAGTTTCTGCCTACACTGTATATCCTTGAAGACAAATTTAATCCCTCTTTAGAAACTTCAGTCTCAAAGTTAGTAAAATTCAAAGAAGGATGCCATTATACCATCGTCACAGGGCCACGGAGAATAGAAAACATGGAAGATGGCAGCTATAAAATTGCCAGGTGGTGGCGGCGCACACCTTTAATCCCAGGATTTGGGAGGCAGAGGCGGGTGGATCTCTGTGAGTTTGAGGCCAGTCTGGTCTATAAGAGATAGTTCTAGGACAGGCCCTAAAGCTACAGAGAAACCCTGTCTTGAAAAAAACAAAAACAAAACAAAAATGCCAAACATGTACTTGTGTCTATATTAGCATTTTTGGTTTGACTTATCTATATGAATCATTAATAATTACATAATATCAAAAACAAGAATGAAAAAGGCCTATACATTTTTTTCTGACTACTTTGTCTTCTGACCTCCATACCCATACCATGTCATGTACACACATACACACTCACACACAAATAAATAATAGATACATGGTACAATTTTAATACATATGTGTGGATGTTGAAAATAATGAGTTGTATCTACATGCTGCGCACCATGCCCCCGTGTCTGTGCTCTGAGCGCTGGCACCCAGTTCACAAGCTTCAGGCAAGGGGCTGGAGGTTAAAATACATAGACACACACACAGACAGAGAGACAGCGACACGGGACATCCTTGAATTCCCCAAGAATGCCCCCTTTGTTGTGTTCAGGGGCAGATTATATAGAGATAGCCCACCCCAGCCAAACCCACCGGAAACCACTCTCCTGCCATCAGGAACTCCTAAAGGTCTCGTGCTCAGAGCAGCTGTAGGCACTCAGATCAGGGGATTACAAGAAATTCAGGATCCAGGTCTCACTGCTCCCAACATCTACATATGTCAACATGGAAGGAAGTTTATTATATTTTGCCTATATTAAAGTAATAAGCTTCCAACGAATCTTTTTAATTGACCAATTAGCAGCATTTGTTAAATGAAACACTACACAATGGCAGCTCATTTTAATTTCCTGTTCTGTCCTGAAACATCAGGCATTGCTATAACAATGGGTGTGATGGTGTTTCAAAAACCAACTCTAAGATAATGGAAGGAACCAGAACCCCTCACAGGTGAAATTTAATGAACAGATCAAACCACATCTACAAAGGCATGATCCTTGATGACGCTAAAAACTGACCTGGATGGGATTTGGGTCAAGTTGAGAGTCACAGCCTTTCAAGAATAGTCCAGACCACATGGGTCTAAAGCAGAGACTGGGGATCAGCAAAGGAGACAAGAGCAGCTGGAATGAAACCTGCTCTGTTTAGTGGGCTGACTCTGCATGAGCCAGAGTTGCAAGTCTCTGCCCCATTTGAACTCTACAGAATTCATCCTGATAAAATGTTTGGCTGTGTCTAATTTTTGCCATATTTCCGCATTTGCAGACATATGTGAGAGACAGCTGAAATAATCTATAGGAATAACGATCTATCCATTAGCATTACTAAATCAATTTTAATGAACTGTCCTCTTAATCTGGCATATCCTAGACATTTTAGGAAATCATTAACAATGAAGAAAAGCCTAATTACGAATAGACTTTGATACACTCCATCCCGCTAGTTGCTATGTTTCTTTTTAGAAGAATAGTAGTATTCGGTTTTCCCCTACGTTCACGACCTGTCTAGTCTCCGGTGTTTGTCACCCACCCAGTGTCAAGCATGGATCCCCTATTGTAGAGTGGGCCTTAAATCAAATCAGATACTGGTTGTTTACTCCAACAACATTTGTGCCGTTATTGCACCAAGTCATCATGCAGGCAGGAAACCATTGTCAACACAAGGCTTTGTATCTGGATTGGTGTTTAACTTTCTCCACGGGAAACATGCAGGGTACTTTCCAGGACCATGAACATCAATGCTCACTGGCCAGGAACTGCAACCTGTTCAACAAGAGACCCTGTCTCAAAAACAAGCAAGAGAATAACAACAAAAAGGTGAACAGTGTCCGAGGAACTACACCTGAGGTTGTCCCTTAACATACACACACAGAGAGAGAGCATCTTTCTCTAATGAGTAATTTCATAACAATTTCCTATATAATTTCAATGTCTCCAATTCCAAGAAAATCAACCTCCTAAGTGACCTATCCTTTTTTTTTCTCTTTCTTTTAATCTACCAAGATAGATTCCAAACCACCTGCAGCTTGGTTAACTTCTACACGTAGAAGTCCTTGAGCAGACAAATGTCACTTATTCTTGTTTCACAACAATATGAAAAACACATTGATTTTAATATAAAATAAATGTTTACAGCTCCATTAATGCATTCTCATCTACATTATAAAACAATGTTGTCAAATACGGAAGAGTGAACCCATAGGATACCCACTCCAACCTCTGAGGAATCCATTAGCCCTGTGCTGGTTATGGTCTTATCTTCTGGCCGCTGGCACGAGAGTGTGGCTCAAATCCTCTTAGAGTCTATAAACATCATGTGCAAATATTTGCAAGGCAATTTACATCAGTTACATGATCCTGGAGAAGTACCGCCAACCACATACAAGAATATTAAGAGACTGTATGATTTGTAAACCAATTTCATCTAAACAGTGTATCTAAATTGCTAGCAAACAAGTTTGCCCAAACATGTTTGTCTTCGCACTAAGATATCATCTCCATTGTGGCTGGAATTGGTGTCTATATTAAATAATGTCTTGTTTCAACAATTTGCTTTCACAGTAGAGTAAGTATTTAGGCAGATGAGCCACACAATACAGACTAGGAAGTGTGCTTTCAGATGGAAAAAGGCTTGGTTTTATAGCTAATACCATCTAAAGCTTCAGAAGGTGAGAGCCAAAATTGATGATTTGTGGTGACTGCTCCAAAACCACATATACAAAGGGGAACAGGCCATTTATTCAACAGAGAAACGCTTTTTGAGGATCTCATTCACGTCCTACCCTATGACATACCTGAAGATCTCTATCAAGTTTCCTGAGAGAAGATTCAGAACCTGGCTCTCTTCCATCCTGATCCTTTATTTCTCTGCATCTGTTCTCCTAGTCAGTCCTTTCCTCTGTAGTTTCAAGGTTTTTAGTCTAGTGCTCCACAGCCTTCCATGTAGACCAGTCTTTGCCTTTCAGTGATCCTGGAATCCTAGTCTCTGCTGTGTTAACCAGATCTCTGTCTACTTTCTTCTCTTTTTCTTACAGCACACAGCCTCCAGGGAGAAGCTCAGCTTTGTTCCCCTGTGTACCATACCTTCAAACCACAATTGCCAAGCAAGTTCCTCAAACTGCATGCATCTCATTGCTGGTGGAGATGCTCACCTGAGTCTGTGAGGGCTTCCATCCCAAGAGTGCACCACCTCATGAACTATCTTCCCTTTCATCGCCCTCCACACCTACCCACACTACTGGAGTTACACGGCCATTGGCACTCTAGCTAGACTGACCGTGTACCAACCCCTGACATGGAGAGGGGAAACTGTGGTTGGTATGTAAAATAAATGAAAAATTCAAAAAATTAAATAAATTCATAAACACAGGAAGCATTTCAAACTCATGCTTGAATTCTTGGTAAGACATGAAATATTGTTGGTTAATAAATGCTTTTTGAAAGAGTTACAAGTCAATTTCATAATGAAAAAGTTAGAATAACAGACAACATCCAAAAACATGAAGAACATTTAGATCAATAGGAGAAAACCAGGTTGTTTGGTTGTGAAAAGGGGAACAAAAGAGGTATGTCACTGGGGTGTTAAGCCTGCAGGGAATATCTCTGATGCAAGCGGGCATCCAAGAAAGAGATGTTTAGTGACTTCATGAGCGACTGCTCTTATCAGGAAGTTACATTTATTCTTTAAACTCAGAGGTGAATGACTGACACATTTAGAATTTCTAATTTCATTAGGTAATCCATGTCATGGTAGCAATGCAAAAGAGAATGTTGGTTACTGTTATCTGTAGGGCATGGGTCGTGCAATACACCAGAACTACATGTGTACTTATTCCTGACTCGATTTCTCTATGACATTGGAAAGGCCATGGACCTTCCCAAGCTGCAGTCTTCTCATTTGCAAGTGGTTTAATCATCTTAAATTTGCCTAGCTAGGGCTGCATTAAAAATTTTCAAACCTACATGGAAACTGCTTCAACAAAAATACACTACACAGTGCTGGGGCAAGATTACAGATTTCACACTGGGTGGCACCTGAAGACAGATATATTTGGATCAAGGTACAAGGCCACAGCAGCAGAAGCAGCTCCGGGTGCTGTGGGACAATAGTCTGTACCCTCTCACTTTTATTTTAAATAAATGCTGACTGGCCAATAGCCAGGCAGGAAGTATAGGTGGGGAAACCAGGCAGGAAGTAGAGGTGGGGCAACGAGAATTCTGGAGAGAGGGAAGATTCAGTCTGCAGTAATCACCCAGACACAGAGCAAGCAAGATGTGACTGTTTCACCAAAAATGGCACCAAGCCACGTGGCTAACACAGACAAGAATTATGGGCTAATATAAGTTATAAGAGTTAATAAGAAGCCTGAGTTAGTGGGCCAATCAGTTTATAATTAATGTAGACCTCTGTGTGTTTCTTTGGGAATGAATAACTGCAGGACTGGGTGGGACAGAAACCTTGGTCAACGTCTGGGTGTGGATGAAGAACCTGCCTTGTCAACTCACGCTCTATATGATGCTCACAAACCACATGTGTAAGGCCCACAGGTTAGTGTTTGAGAATCAGGCAATGTGTTAGGTGCCAGGAATGGCGAGGAAAGCAACCCTAGACATCCCTTAGGCTTGCTAGAATTTATATGATAGGTCATCCTCAAATACTACCTCAAACAAGTCTAAAATTAACTGGGCCAAGGAAGAAGGAGAGACAGTCATGATGAAATATCCATCCAGGTCACATAAACAACAGCACAGAAGATCAGTGAAGTCAATGTGCATCCTAAATCAATTTCATCAGCCATGACCCGCAAGAGTGAAAGACTGGTTTTGTTTTAGCACGAACATTCTGCCATATGTGAAAGTATTCTTATCAAATCCTAGACCGGATGTGTGCAGACACTGAAGGCAGAGTTTCCCACAGAGCTTGTAAGTGACAAGTTGTCCTGGGAGGGATCATGTCACACAAAAACAACAACAACAAAACAAAGACACATTGGATTCCTGAAGATGCTTCCAGTTTGAAGGCAGGGCCAGGAGGTGAAGGCAGATGAAAAGAGCAGGTAGGTCAGCATGAGGAGGACAGAATAGAGTGTGGTCTACAAACTGTCCCCAATTGGAGCATGTGCCCTGCTAAGGAAATTCCAGAGAATACAAAGCTAAGGTCTTTGCAATGTACATATCCTGAGACCTGAGACCAAAAATCCCATCTGTAAGAATTAAATTTTCAAAATATCTTTGAAAGTTGACAAGTGTGTCTTATTTTGAGATATTATTTATAATTTTACAAAACTGGGAAACAATGTTTAACTCACAAAAAAATTAAATAAGCCTGATCTACCTGTGAACTGAAAAATGAATGGTCCCTGAAGATTATAGAGATACGGGGGCTGGAGAGGCAGCTCAGCAGGGGCTGAAGAGGCAGAGGAGCAGGGGTTAGATTCCCAGCTCCCACATGGTGACTCCAACTGCCTGTAACTCCAGTTCCAACACATCCCATACCCTTTTATGACCTCCACGGGCACTACATAACGTGTAACACTGGCCCAGGTGCAAGCAAAACACCCATTTATATAAAAAAATAAATATCTAAAAATAAATTGTAGCAGTATTAAATCAAACTGCCATGACACATAAGACAACATATACATGCATATATTTGTACGTGCATGCATATTGTTTGATCTGAATTCAGAACAATCCCAGCTGTATGTGTTCTTAATTGTCTGAGTGAGCTTCTGAGAGCATCTCTGCTTCTACGTGGAGAAAAATGCAAATGTGTAAGCAATGGCCAATCTGGCTTTTAGCATAATTCTCCATCACTCCCCCTTGAAAGCTGATCTGTAGTAAAAGAAGTGCAGACCAGTGACAAGTGTTTGTGCAAAGAAGAGAGCTTTGGGAGAGCCTTGTCTCTCTGGCTGACCCAGGGGCTTGAGAAGAGTGGGAACTGCAGCCAGATTTCTATAGAGCAGCTGCCGTGATGAAGGTAACCCAGGGAGACTGTCACGGGGAAAACGGCAGGAAGAACCTGGAACCCCCAAGCAGGCTTTATGAAATGCAAAAATCTCTTTCAGAAGCCTTACCTTGTGTTGCATACAGCATGTTTTCCAAATGCCCATAGATCATTAACGCTATTCCAAGTTGTTTAAAAATCTTATTTAAATAATTCCAGGAAAATGGCCATGAAATTATGAGCATATTCTTCAGAGTAGAATAATCCTATTTCTCAGATGTCCATCAATTGTCTGGACTTCAAGAGGGATGTGTTGCCATAAAGACTCGTGTCTACTTTTCTTGCTTCTAAATACTCGTGTCTCTCGTCTACCTCACTAATGTGACTGCAAGCATGTGGCCCTCCTTAGCTGGGAGCCTTGGACTATGTAAATACGCTAAGTTACTCTGTCATGTAAGAAGAAGCCATGACATCAGAAAACCATCACCTAAAAACACCCCAAATTCTTCAAGAAGAGCCCCCAGGAGGCTTTTGGGTGGTGACAAACCAGCGTAGAAGATGGTCAGCCAGCCTGTGGAATGAGATCTGCCTAGCCTGGAGCCCGATGAGCCCAGGGGGTGAGACACACAGGCTGCCCTCCCAGCTGGTGGCCATCTGCTTAAGTGACAGCTGCCAGATGGGGAGAAAACACTGAACTGGGGATCAAACAGTAAATAAAAGAGGATTTCTTGGAAAGTTGCACTGACACCAATTCTTCATATGACGTTTTAATGTCTTGGAAGTTTTCATTTGAAATATTTTGGGATGATTTTTTTTAAAGGCAGATAAAATAATCCCTGGATGAATGTGCCGAGTGTGCAAACACGAAATGCTTTGGGCTTCCTACAGAAAACACACTGAACTGATTTATATGTGTTCTCGTTGTTTCCATTCAAACTTCAAACTAGACAGATCAAAGAATCAATAAACGCAGGCTTGTGCCTCTCCTCCCGGGATAACAAGCACTTTGCCTCTTCCCAGCCATATTTTGTGGTAGAGTTCCCCAAAGCTGTTCTCCCAGGAACCACTGACCTGCTGGTCGCCACACAAGTGGCAAAAGTGAGGAGATGTGATGGGAGCTTGCCCCACTCTTACCCGTTTTCAAGCCATGAGTAAGGAAAGCAAGTCATGGAAGTTGGAGGGACAAAGAAAACTGGACTCTACTTCATTTTTCTAACACATTTTTAATTTTTAAAAAAGTTGTGCTTTTTTTCCTGTGTGTGTGTGTGTGTGTGTGTGTGTCCTCCTGCCTCCATCACCCTGCCCCTGCCCTGGGATTACAAGTAAGTACCAACACACCTGCTTTTAACATAGGTGTTAGAGATGTTACTCCAGCCCTTTTAGTCCTGTGGAAAGCACCTTACGAACTGAACTCTCTCCTCAACCCCTCACACGTTCATTTTAATGTAAAATTTTGTAGTTTATGGCAGATTTCTACAATCACCAAAGTATAAAAAGGAATAATAGTAATATAAGAAAGAGAGAGTAACCATTAAAAGCCAGAAGAAGATTAAATCAGGTGGGGATGACCATATTAAACGTTTCCTTTAAAGAAATTTAAATCTTAGTTGAAACAAAAAACAAGGCACATTTAGAGTACTATCTACCTTATTAATTAAATCCAGGCCAAACCCGAGGATGAATGAGGATTTAACATGGAAGTTGAGGATAGATGTCAATAGTTAGAGAACTTAATTTGTCTCCTAGTGTTCAAGACTTCTCATAAAGCCAACAGGAAGCAGAGAGGCTTCTAAACCCTGTGAGTGGAACTGCAGAGACGGCTCCGTGGTGAAGAGCCAGCACTGCTCTAACCAAAGACCCAAGTTTAATTCTCAGCACCTATATCTGGTGGGTTGGTTACAACCCCATATGCCTCCAGCTCACAGGAATTCAACACCTCTGGCCTCAGCAGGCACCTGCTCTTGAATGCACTTTCTCTCTCACACACAATTAGAAAATAAAAGTCAATCTTTACAGAGTTTACAACCTGAGAATGTGAGTTAGTCTGGAGTTTATCTGTGCGAAAGCCCCTTGAAAGAGCCCAGTGCCTGTCCTGGTGTCAGCTGATACCATGGCTTGGGATAGAGCTGTCCTTCTCATTCCAACTTAATAACAGAGCCACTTTCTCCTGCTTTGGCTGGAGTTGGTTTTATCCAAGCACAGACCTTATCTGAACTGGCCTGATGGAGGTGGAAATCTCTAACAAAAACTGACAAACGCAAACCCTCTAATTTGAAGTTTCTCTCGTGTTTGGTTTGGCTCCGGCATAATTGCTAAAAGATGGCACACGTTATTTTAATATATTCACGGCCTTATAATGCAAACGTCTATAATGCCTAATAATCAACTACTGTGTGATTTCCTTTTGGGGTTTTATTGTGGAAATACAGATTGACACTAACCCTGGACGATATAAACAGTGTTTCTGTTGAAGTTCATTTTTTATTTTAAGAGCAAAATCTGAACACTACCATTTGTCTAAATTTTAAATCCCAGCATGACAAAAAAAAATAGTTGAAATAGACTCCATGTTTGATCGCTAGATTTATTTCTGAGCAGACAGATATCAGAAAACACAGACCCTCATGCATTTCCTACCAAAGCGTAACTGTCCGTGTTCTAGAAAGTGCTATTGCTTCTGGATTGGAAGCATGCAGGTGTCTGTTTATTACTGCAAAGCTAAGGAATGCACACAACAGAGGAGAATGTTTTAAATTGTTTTACAAGTAGCTCATCCAGCTCATTTTTACCATACATATTAAGTATGTGCAGGTCAAGTTGAATAGGATATAAACAAAACTATCGTCTGCAACTACAGGCACGGATATGATTTTTTAAATGTGTGGGGCAATGACATGAACAGTAGCATTATTTTCCCATGTACTTGTTACTGGGATGTATATACGAAATAAAGTTACATTTCTGGCCAATTCCAAATGTACAAAACAACACAGGCCTAACTTTACTTTGTCCAAGAGAGTTAACTACAAGGCGCTGGATGGTTCTCATACACCTCTCTGCTGCTCTCCTCACCCTTTGAGGATAGCTACTCCGTCTTCTCGCTGAGAGGAAGAAGGTGCCAGAGGCTAGATCTGTAGCCCGCCTAGCAGACTGCTTTCTGGAATGCACAGATCCCTGTGTTTGCTCCCCGGCACTGCATAAACAGGGCACACATCTGTAATTTTATCACATGGGAGGGGAGGCAAGAGGACCATAAGTTCATAGACATCCTTGGTTACACAGTGAGTTTGAAGCCAGTGCGACCTAAGGACTCTGCCTCTAAAACAAAATGAAAAGAAAAAAAAAAAAAACTCAAAAAAGAATTCTCCCTGAAGGTATAAACGAGAGCCAGCGTTTAGCAGCTCCGCCTTGGAGCGATGGCTAACCCAGTCTCCACGTCTCTGCGTGTCAACAGGAGTTATTCTTACCTCACTTTGGGGAATCCAGTGACTGTTATTTTGCAGTTTCTCATGGCATGTCACATTTTTCAAAGTGCCGTGCTTTAGAGAAATATTTCCTATTTTGTAGCCAAGAACTCACAGCGCTCGGGAAATAGTGTCGAGTTTCTGGTGAATCCCCTGATGCTGAGCTTTGACTCTGAGCTGCAGCTGCTACGAGTCCCGAGAGGACGCAGGTAATGCGGCGCGGCTTGTACTTCTGACCACTTCTCTCGGGTTTTTCAGACATAGTTATGGCTTGCAAGAGGCCTGGCTTCAGAGCTCTTTCTAAAAGCACCAGAGAATGAAGACCTGGGTGTCAGGAAGAAGAAAATCTGGCAGAAGTCCTCATGTCACCGTGTACGCGTGATTTCTGAAGCAAGAAACCCCGTGTAACCAGCCCCAGTTTCCGTATTTGAGTAGTGGTGACTCAATGAGATAATTCATGCCAACTGCCTGGGTCACGCATGCTTTGTTAAAATAACATTCTGGAACTGGAGATAGGGCTTAGCGTCAACTGCCCTTCTGGGCTCCTTTCACAGTACCCAAATGGCGGTGCACGACTGTCCGCCGCTATAATTCTAAGGGCTATTATTGCCTTGTCACACCTCCCAAGGCACCGGGAATATAATGTGCATACATACATGCAGGCAGATACTGATACACACAATATAAAAAATATTTAAGTAATAACAGTAACATTCCTTTTTCTGGGACATATACCATTCTCTCAAGGTATCTTTAGTCAGTTGCATACTCCCCAAAGTTTCATAAGACAGATGTGCTATTTATAATGTTAATGGGGCTCCTTTCTCTCTAAACCTTTATTTGGGGGGCATTGAGAATTCAGTCTGCAGTCTCGTGAATGTTAGGCAAGTATGCTACCATTGAGCTATGGCCCGAGTCTCCTAAACTGCTTTTAAACCAAAATTATCAGGCACACCAGGGAAGAGTAGGAGCCACCATCTGAGCAGGTATCCATCAGATCATCTTGAGGGGTAATGAGGATCATGGAAGTACCAAGCATGATCACCAGTATGGGTTCTCCGTACCCTTAAACAAGGTTAAAAGGCTTCTAAATAGAGGCAAGAGTTCCCTCATATTTGAACACACACACACACACAACCTACTTCCAACAGTGTCCAGCTAAATGTCATCACCAAATAAATGTGTTTAAAATTGGAAAGCTGAGTAATTTATCAGCAGCAATACTCCCTGCCCTCCTGGTTATCACTTGGCAGAGTCAGCACTGCAGGGAAACAGCCTCCTAAGAACCTAAAACTTCCTGCCCAACCCATGCCTAGATTAGCCAGAGTGTCTTTCAATGTTGACCTTGGCAATTTTCCACCCCTCCCCCCCGTCTCTGTCTCTCTGTCTCTCTCGTTCTCTCTCTGTGTGTGCACGTATGTATTTTCTTTTAGTTTCTCCCCGCTGTGGCCATACTTGTGGTTGTCCCCTAGAGAATTGGGTCATTGGGTGTTAACTGTGTGGCACATCAATTGCAAACCACTTGCCTATGAAAGAGCAGAAGCAGATTGTGCCAACATAAAGGAAAAATGCATAAAAATATTAATGTATGGTCAGCCAATCAATAAGATATTGATAGATTAAAGGGACATGTAATTTAAATTTCATGCCCCAAGATTAATTAACAATGAATCTAGAAAATAGAGTTTCAGCCTTCAAAAAAGTTCTAGTTAGGCATGAACACAGCCTGTAACATCAGTATTTGAAGGTTAGAGGCAGAAGGACCACAAGTTCAAAACAAGCCTTTGCTAAGTGAGGAACACTGGCCTCGAATGGGTGTGGCCAAATGGTAGAGCACTTCCCTCACAGGCACACAGCCAGAGCTTGATTTCCAGCCCCACCCAAAACTAATCAGTGAGTACTTCAAACATACCCTTTGTCCACAAGAACCATGAGTACAGTCAGAAAACATGCCAGATCATCCCTGCATACAAAGAGTTCAAATAAGGAAAGTAAAATGCTATTTATTTTCCCTTTCAATTAAAAGTGGTTAAAATTTTTACCAGTACTAAATACCAAGAGAATACCAACGCAAGTGGGAGGGTGAAGTGTTTGTCCTTCCTGCAAGTGTGTCTTATGGAAGAGAAATCATTGGCATACACACTCAGTATCCAGGAAATTGGAAAACGCCTGAAGGATTTGCAACAAGGAAGTTAGTTCACCAGAGGGTTACATGAAACACCAAACATGAAGATAGTGTGAAAGAATGCTTCCTATGCAATTGTGAGGGCCTGAGTTCAAATCCCCAGAACCCACGTAAGGCCAGCGTCAGAAGCACAGTCTCATATCCCAACGTATGGGGTATTCTGTGCAGTGATGAGAAAGAGACCTTTCTCAAACACAGTAGAAGACTGAACTTGTTCTCTGACCTCTACATGGATGCCCTGGCATGTGCACATGTGCACGTGCGCACACACACACACACACATGTGCATATACTCTCAAACTCTTCCTTGAAAACTGCGTCTTCTGCTTGGTTCCCCTCTAAACATGCAGAAAAATCCCATCTCTCTCTGTTTCTATTCTCCTGCTCAACCCCTCCCTAGCCCCCTATCTGGCTGGTTGCTCTGATCCCCTAAAGGCTACCTAGCCTTTGGCAAGGCCGCTAACACCAGCTCCACTATCCTCTACCCCATGCCAACTTTCTCTCTCACCGAACAATTTCACATATACCTTGAGTAACCTGCCACCTCAGCCCCAATGACCTCACTATGACTAACATACCAACAATGATACTTAAAATTGGAGAGACATCTCTGTGCTTAACTTTCTGTAAATGCCTTTTTAAAAAGAGCTTCTCTATTGGGTGGACACAAGAAGGCATAGGTTTTAAGTATGGCCAACCTTCCATAGGTGGCCCGTGGTAGAGCTTTCACCCACCCCACAGTAGACACAAAGGGGCTTGGTGTTTGTCTCCACTCACCCTGATTTTTTCCTTCTGTATAACTGAAGAGACAGCCTACTTCTTGATGAGTTCTGCATGGTCCATGGGACATTGCTCCCTGTCATTCCTCTCTCCTCCTCCTGCACCATGGACCACAGAAGTCCCTCAGGCTAGATCTATCTATAAAGGGCATCTTTCCACTGCACTGGGTATTTCTCCTTCTTAACCTTTCTGTTCACATTTCATGAGCTCCTAAGGAGATTTTGCCCAGCCCTGTGTACTTATATAACAGTCAATAACAGATCAGACACTCATTAATTAAACTACAAAAGTCAATCTCTTTTTTTTAAAAAAAAAAAGTGAGTTTTAAGGTTAATGTGCCTGACATGACATCCCACACTCTGCCATAAACTTGATACTATATCAGTTCTAATTTTCCACCGTCTCTGTGTCAGTTCGGCTCATATTTTATTTCAATCACCTGTAACCACTCACTCTGTCACTGCTGTTTGTGCCAATCAATCTTAAACGCACAACTACTGCTGACCCTGAAAGGAACACGCATCCTCTGGTGGTACTTTACATTGTCATGTTGAAACAATCTAAAAATCACTGGTGAAGAGAGCGTCAGTTAGGGATCGTCTACAAGTTAGCCTGTGGGCATATCTGTGGTGACTGTCTTGGTTGCCTTAAGGTGGGGGAGGATGCAGCCCCGTGTGAGTGAGTGGCATCATTCCTAAGTGAGATTTCCTGAACTATATAAATGCATGGAAATAGAGCTGAACACAAGCCAACGATTTATTCTCCCTTCTCTTGCAGGTGATATGACTTGCTGCCTTGAGTTCTTGCCTTGACTTTTCCACAAAAAAAGACAGAAGCCTGGACTTGTAAGTTGGCATAAACCCATTCTCTCCTAAGTTACTTTTTTGTCAGAGTATTTCATCACCAAAACGGAAATTAAACTAGACCAGGTCTCCAAGATGAACTTCTTTTTTTTTAATTTATTTATTTATTTATTTATTTATTTATTTATTTATTTATTAAAGATTTCTGCCTCCTCCCCGCCACCGCCTCCCATTTCCCTCCCCCTCCCCCGATCAAGACCCCCTCCCTCGTCAGCCCAAAGAGCAATCAGGGTTCCCTGCCCTGTGCGAAGACCAAGGATCACCCAGCTCCATCCAGGTCTAGTAAGGTGAGCATCCAAACTGCCTAGGCTCCCACAAAGCCAGTACGTGCAGTAGGATCAAAAACCCATTGCCATTGTTCTTGAGTTCTCAGTAGTCCTCATTGTCCGCTATGTTCTGCGAGTCCGGTTTTATCCCATGCGTTTTCAGACTGGGGCCAGCTGGCCTTGATGAGTTCCCGATAGAACATCCCCATTGTCTCAGTGTGTGGGTGCACCCCTCGCGGTCCTGAGTTCCTTGCTCGTGCTCTCTCTCCTTCTGCTCCTGATTTGGACCTTGCAATACCACTTGGTGCCCCGATTATAAGAGGTACAAGTCAGTTACTGAAACCACCAATTATTATGGGTATAACTATGAAAAAGATTATTACGAACGCATAATCTTTTCGTTTATATATACCTAACAGATGCCCTATCATACAACAAAAGTATATGCTCAACTATGTTCATAGCAGCATTGTTTGTAATAGCCAGAACCTGGAAACAACCTAGATGCCCTTCAATGGAAGAATGGATGAAGAAAATATGGAATATATACATATTAGAGTACTAGTCAGCAGTAAAAAACAATGACTTCTTGAATTTTGCATACAAATGGACGGAAATAGAAAACACTATCCTGAGTGAGGTAAGCCAGATCCAAAAAGAGGAACATGGGATATACTCACTCATATTTGGTTTCTAGCCATAAATAAAGGACATTGAGCCTATAATTCGTGATCCTAGAGAAGCTAAATAAGAAAGTGAACCCAAAGAAAAACATATAAGCATCCTCCTCAATATTAACGTTCATCAGGCGATGAAAGGAGACAGAGACCCACATTGGAGCACCGGACTGAAATCCAAGATGAACTTCTTGAGCCTCAGTGCTGCCCATGTCTAGAGTTGGTGAATTTGGCAAAGTCCTGAGGTTTGTGGGCAGGAGTGAAAAAGTTCATAAGTATCAGTGCCCACTGGAGGAATAATTTTTCATCTACATTAGACTCAAAGAAGAATTTAAAAATCCTGGCCAGGGATTGCTATTATGGGTACTCAGAATGAGTAAGAGCTTTCCTAGTTCTAGCGTTCTAGGTGCCAGCTTCCTGCGGCAAGTTCTCACCTTCCATCTCCGTCCAGAATTCTTCCCTAGCTACTGGCCGTCTCACTGAAGGTATTTGCATTACCAATAAGTAGTGAGCCTTCAAATTCATAGCCCCTCTGGCCCTTCTCAGTGAGTAAATTTTTTGAAATACAACCTTGACATACAGCCCAGTCTGGTGTCTGGCTCAAAATTCCCCTTCACCTGCTTCCTGGGCCTTGGGTTGATTGAATGCATCCCACTGCATTATCTACACTGAGAGTTTAAATGGTGCCTGGCTGCAAATTCTTCTCTTATTCAGCCCATATACTAACAACAGCAAGTCAGATCCATCTCTGTCCCTTCGTGCCTCATTCCATGGTTGTGAGTCTTCAACTTCTCCAGTGCAATATCTGATGCTTTTCTTGGTTGACTCTAATCGATTCTTCTATTCTTCAGTAGTTTGGAATTGCTATAGTTAATCATTTTAAAGAGCGTCTTGGATCATATCAGGCCTATCTACGACCTCCCCTTTTACAAATTACAAGCTATAAGCATGAGAGTGGGCAGATAATCAGAACTCGCAGTACGCGACCCCAACCTGGCCTCATCAGGTGCTATCTTGTCTTCCTTGTTACTACACAGCAGCTTCAAGACCTGTTTCCCATTTGCTAAAATGCTCAGCTAATCCCAATGGGGAAAGACTGTCTGTACACACTGTTCCCAGGAAGCCTCATGTGTCCTCTGACGTGTTATCTTACTTCCATGCTATTATTGGTTTTTTGACATGTTCCCCACAGTTGATACCAGTTTTCCCTTTAGTTCCCTATGGGATTTCATGTGAATATTCAGTCTTCCCCTTAGCCTTGTAAAGGTTCAAGTAGCCATGTTTCTTTTTTCACTCCATGCAAGAAACCTGGAGCCTATCATCTGTCTTCAGGTAGCTCGCTTCTGGTTGAGCACAGAAATGACCTAACAAGGTAGTGCAGACCCTGCATTTTGGAGATAAACACAAAGGATAGACCTTCCTTACTGAAAGAAGACAAGACCTGTTTCTGGAGATGAATATAACAGAAACTGCAACACAAAACTAACAAATTCCTAGTGGAAAACTGATGTAAAATGATGGCAGAGATGTACAGCAAGCAGGACTGGGCAGAAGGCCATGCCCCATACATAGCTTGAGAGCAGGGCAAAAAGGAGAGCAGGAAGAAGTGCCCAAGTATGGACAGTGAGGAAGCAAAGGGCATCCTCTCTCGGAGTCTGCCTCCCACTAAGGCTGATATGCCTAATGCACACAGCTGGAACTGAGCACCCATTCAGCGTCTTTTCCGAGTGTCTATTATGTTCGAGGCAAAAATGACAATTCTTGCTTCCAATGATTTAAAGTCCATTAGGAAATAACGCAGGGGCTTCAGTAAAATCACCCATTCATGCACCTGCTCTGGGATTTCACTTGGAGTCTACAAAGTGCTTTCACATGCAGGATCCTTCACAGAAAATGTGCTCAGGATTGGAAGAGCAGTAGAATCATAATTGTGGCCTATTACAGGAAATTGCTTATCCTTAAACAGAAAATAAACACTTGAAAAGGTAAAAGCATAAGGAGGTCCACACTCCACAAGGCTCTGCGCAGACCCTAATGAGGACTGCGTTCCTGCAGTCAGAAATCCATTTTCATGGAAGCCATGAAACATTGAGTTCTCTCTCTGTGTGTGTGTGTGTGTGTGTGTGTGTGTGTGTCTGACTGTCTCTCTCTCTGTCTCTGTGTGTATGTGTCTGTCTGTCTCTCTCTTTCTGTCTCTGTCTCTCTGTCTCTCTGTCTCTCTCTCTCTCTCTCTGTGTGTGTGTGTGTGTGTGTGTGTGTGTGTGTGTCTCCATATTCAGGTAATATTTGCTTGAAGAAAACACCTCTGCTTCAAAAAAAAAATTAGTTTGCCTCAGAAGCACCAAGCACCATATTTTAGTCTAAGACAGACTTGGAAATTATTTCCCTTCATTGGATGACCTGTGATCTCATGTCTGCATCCTTTCCACCTCCAGTGAAGCTTTTCATTTACTGCTATAATCTCTTAACAATTCACTCAACTCCAAAAATTTTGGGAAAACAAAATGGGAATGTTAAGCTGCCACGTCCTTAGAAAGCATTTCATATGAGCTGACACCAAGACAGCCATAACCTATATCCTTCTCCATCTTGCCTTACAGACAGACTTGGTTCTGCCAGGTCCAACTGGAATCCTCTGCAACTATGTAACAAAGGAGTGGTGTTGGCTAAGGAAGGCAGGTAAACTGCCACAAGGTCAAATGTACTGGTTGCCATATCACTTTTCAGCTGCTCATTATCTCCATAAAGTACCCACAAAAGACACCGTCATTGGTGTACTTGTTGAATAGTTATCATTAAAAACATATATTCGCCCGACATAATTTCTCCACCTTCTTTACTTTCTGATAATCAAGAAATTTTAAGTACAGGTGTAATCTTGCTGAACAAAAATGCCATATGCCTTAAATGTATGAATACACATAGTTTTAGATAGACACTGTGCATTCTGTAAATGTCTGCAATCATCAGAAATAAACAACAAAAAGTACTTATGACACAAATTCTACTAGACTCTCCCTTGAAATACTTAGCAATTTAGTTCAATTTGCCCTCTGATAATCCCACCAGGCAGCTTGAGAAACAATACAATTGGTAACGAGAGCTTGACACTGTTTAACTCCCTTTGCTTTCCAGCCAAAACAAGTTGGTTTGATCTTACGTTCATCTAGAATAGCAGAGAGAGGAAGTGAGAAATATTTAGTGCATGGCCTCGGTGCATCTTTCTCTTTGCTCAAAGACCCCTTGTTTTCACTCCTGATTTACTACAGTTGAGGGCAAAGTGAGGACTGTAATTCACAAGGAGATAGAACTCTGAAGCTCAAAAAGGGTAAAAGGGAAATCATCCAAAGAATATCAGCATAGAAAATAATGCACCCATGCCTTCTTCAAATGAGGTGTCATTAAGCCACAACAGACAGATCTCCTTCGTTCAAACATTTTACTTAAATAACAAACATTGATTTATCCGTCTACAGGCTTTGTCTACTCTTGGAATACCACATCTGAAATGGACCTTCACAGAAAATCATGCAAAACTGTAATAAGTCAGAGAGAGAGAGAGAGAGAGAGAGAGAGAGATTCATCCTGTAACCCCATAAGATCAAACAAGGCAAAGCTGTGATCCAATGGTTCCGCAGGAGGTTGGAAGGGACAGCTGTGTGCCATGTAAATGTGCTGACCCTCCCAAACTTCCTATCAACAAGGTCTTCTCAACCTCCCATTATTGCTGTTCAACAATTAATCAGCAGCTGTTGAAACGTTATGAGCACGCATGTAATTTGGGGTAAAATTAATGATTGTCTATGTATTAAGATGCTGAGGGAAGCTCTGTTTCCCAGTCCCAGTATGAACTTGCTAATTTATTCTTCAAATCAATGACTCTCCTGAACTCCCCAGCCTCCTGCCTGTTGGCTGAGAGCCTCCCACATCCCAAGCCTCCCCCTAAGGGAGCCTTGACATATTTAAGACTGTGTACGTTGCCTGGCCATGCAGTTCTACAGTGCATAGAAAAATGTCAGTAGAGAAAAACACAAAAGCATACACATACATGTTAAGAGAAAGATTTTATTTTTGTGTTATATGGTTATCTGAACATCATTTTATGAAAACTCTGATTCAAAACATAGTTATAAAATCCCATGAATCGATGACTCATGTGTTAATGAAGATATAGCATGTTTTATGTGAAAATGAAGTACAGCCAAGTGCATGAAGCCACTTTGAGAGGGTTAACTACTCTCTGGCAACTGTGGTTCTGTTTTAGGGCTTCACGCGAGCGCTGCCAAGAAAGCAGTGGAAATTCAATTTTGGAAAAGTGGATTCTTATCAGTGCTGGTGTTCTCTGCCTCACAGCAAGCCCGTGGTTATAGTCTAAACTTCCAGTAGTGTTGACCCAGGATTCCCTCATGTTCTAGAGTCCCGGGCTGGACACAGGAAGTTATCCTGTTCTCTGGACACTGTTAAACAATGTGCTAAATTACTGTAGCCTGGTTTTAGGAGTTTCCTTTTGCTCAACTTTTCATATTTTTACAGTTACAATTTGTAATGACAGCCCAGGAAAAATACAATTCATGTGTGTATGTGTGTGCTCATTTATGTGGCACATGTATAGCGGTACCTATGTATATATACATGTGTGTAGATGAAGGCCAGAAATGTCTCATGTCTTTCTCAGTTGTTCCCCACTTTATCTTTTAGAGACAACCTGGAGTTCACCAATCCATCTAGACTGGCTAGGGAAGCCAGGGCATCCTCCTGCCTCTGCCTCCCTAGCCATGATATTCTGGTATACACCACTACATTCAACTTCTTATGTATGTGGTAAAGATCAAAACTCAGGTCCTCATGCATCTGTGTCATGCACTTTACTAATTCAGCCACCTTCTCAGTTCAAATGGTGGCTTTTTAAGCTCAGAGACTTACATAAGTGAGACATAGAGCTAAATAGGAATAAGTAGGGTTTTGGTCATGAAACTGCACACACAGTATGGTTCCGTGATGTTTTACTGACTCAGGCAAGAGCAAGGATGGGTTTGCTCATTTCCAGCTGCACAGCTCATATACACGTAGGTCAGCCCCCTAGACAGTGACCAGGACCCATGACCAGGAGCCAATTCTAAATGAAACTACCACTTTCCCGAGAACTTCTGGCTCTGCTACCCAATGGAACAAATAACACTGCTCTTTACCTGTTTGTATTATTTCAACTTTATTATACATAAGAAAAAAAGGGGAGGATGGTGAGATGGGTCACTGGATAAAGGTTCTTGATACCATGCCTAACAACTTGAGTTCTATCCCTGGAGTCTCTCACAGAATAGAGAGGCAACACTCCATGCTGTCCTCTGACCTCCACATGCCCACAATGGCATACACTTCATGCTCCCTACCACATATACCAAATAAATAAAACAAGACATGTTTTTGAAAGAAAATTCACTGTATTGATACTAGCCAGCAAAGAGAACACTTTGCAGACATAGTCATGGCGGAAGCTGACTTTGCTGTGAGAGTGGGAAACACATAATCAAGAGAGAAGAGGGATTTTAATGATATAAATGTGTCACACATTTTCATTTATTTATTTATGTATTTATGTATGTATGTATTTATTTATTTATTTATTTATTTATTTATTTATTTATTTATTTATTTATTGTGCTTTGTTGTTTTTCCTACCTGTATGCCTGTGTGAAGATGTCAGATCTCCTGGTACTAGAGTTACAAACAGTTGTGAGCTGCCGTATGGGTGCTAGGAATCGACTCCAGGTCCTCTGAAAGAGCCTCCAGTGTTCTTAACCACTGAGCCACCTCCCCAGCCCCTCCATTCTCTTTTACGATTAGCCTGGGCTTAGTTACTAAAAGATTCAAGGAGCAAGAGACGTTATTTACATTTGAGGAGCCGGCAACGCACAACTATTGCACGATGCTGGACCCTGGCAGCATCTGCAGGCAGCTTCGCACCCACTCACATCTCTAGCGAGACATGAAACCCTGTGGTATGAAAAGAGCTGATTTAATCCCAGCACCACCTACACCAGAAGCCGCCATGCAGACCCGTAACCCCTGCGCCTAGAAGGCAGAGGGCTTCATCAATATCAACGAGTAACAATAATGTGTGTGTTGGGTTCCCTCAAGGGGAGTTTTCATTTAAAAGTAGATTATAAATGATACCAACAACACATCCATACAATTTGTTTTTTTAAAAGTAAAGTCATGCCCAGAAACTGAGGCAGGGGAATAGAGAACCCAGGACCTCTGGTCTATATTAGATCATTCCAGATCAACCTGGTCCACAGAGAAAGACTGCATCTCAAGACAAATCACAAATGTAGAAAAACAAACCTGAAACCACATAACACATGGTTGAGTGTACATATATTGGCAGATCTGAATTTTTAATTTTTTCTATATTTAAACTTTTAGTTGGCTACCATGTCTTCTCTATCTTGAGTGAGGGAAAATGTCTCTTACTGATAACAAATTCTTCATTCCAATTAGAGAGAGATGGATTCCTCAAGTGTTCTAGCTTTTGCTTCCCATGAAAGAATATTTCTGGGTTTTATAAATACCTACTTGTTAGCTAGGACTGCAGTCGTTCCTTTCTGATTCATTTTAATTTTTCTTCATATTTTATCTGCAGAAAAATAAACTAACTGAAATAGATCGTGTTTACACTGATGGTGGGTTTACATGACAATTTGAAAGGGCAGCCTGATTTATGAAGGTATTCCAAACACCCAAAAAGGCCGCAGAGATGGCCACGTAAAGCAATAGGCATGTTCATCTCCATGTGTGTGCAGACACCCGTGCGCACACACATACTCGCACACATCTCGTGAGTGGATATTAAAGAAGACATGCACGTGCAACTGAAACGCCTTTCACAGTGAGCTCAGTCTTTAAGCCTCTATTAACAATCAAAGTTCCATTCTTCCCTTCCCTCTTTTCAGCCTGCCTTTTTGTGCACAAGAATGACACAGCCCCTCAATCTTCTTCATTCTCTCCCAGCACAATCCTTTCTCCATCTGACTAATATTATTAGTCAAAAGTGCGCGAGTAAGCAGTGGGGGATGGGACTCACCAGGCAAGGCAAATTCTCCTAATTCTGGGAACTAAATTCTGACCTGAGATAAACGGGCAACCAAGAGTTACAGTTGCAGTTACAAGAGAAAAAGAGGCAGCACACGAGAGGAAATGCTTCCAGGTTGTGTTTTTATTTTGAACATAACACTACAAAGTGATAGAAATGATAGCTTCCCACAAAGAAGGGTTAGAACTCGGTCTGCTTTCCTGCTGAGCTGGGTCACGACCTTAGGAAAGTCATTGAACTGCTTTGCCACTCAACATCTCAGATGCTAAATTGGCAGAAACCCCACCTGACATCTTCCCATCAACAGCACAATGAATATTACAGAGAAAATTGGAGGAGAGACACTCCTGATCCCAGATTCAAAGAAGGCTGTGCTCTCCTGGTGTGATCAGCAAACTCTCAGCACAGAGCCCGCCAAGGCGCTGGCTATCCCTCCCTCCGGGCAGAAGAGACAGGAGCCTTTGAATTCATGGGCAGGCTTTTTATTAGGTTCAAGTCTATCTTGCAGTATTTGTATTTGGTCACTAAACTCCTGCCTTGCCTTATTCACATATTCGATTTAACCTTCACGATATGCAGCCATCCACTCACAAGGAACCAACGCATTGTCTATAAATAACATTGTATAAAATCCCCATTTTAGGGCCTGCAAGATGGCTCAACGAGTAAAGGCCTTGGCATCAAGGTTCTTCAGGTGTGAGTTCAGGTCCCATTAACACACATAGTCAAAGGCAAGAACTGACTCCCACAAGTTATATTCTGTCCTCACAACTACATAGTGTCATGAGCATGCACTTACACAATCAAACCAAGTCAATAAATAGATAGATGAGAGATAGATGGATGAGAGATAGATAGATGAGATAGATAGATGATAAATAGATAGATGGATAGATAGATAGATGATAAATAGATAAATAGATGAGATAGATAGATGGATGGATGGATAGATAGATAGATAGATAGATGATAAATAGATGGATGAATGGATGGATAGATGATAGATAGATAGATAGATAGATAGATAGATAGATAGATAGATAGATAGATGATAGATAATCTGATAGATATAAAAAATACCCTTTCATTGCCATTCTGCCAATTCCTTTAATGAATATTTCGCAATTCACAAAGATTTAATAAAGTCACAATTTTCCCCTCCGTATTTGTTGTATGCATTCACTTCCTTAGAACAGACTGAGAAAACACATAAACCCAAAGCAGTGTCCACATCATGACATGTTTGCTGGTCCTGGGCAATGACTGTGGTCTGCGTTCTTGTGTTACCCAAAATTCAGCATTTAAAATCTAATCACCAGTGAGATGACATTCAGAGGTGCGGCTCGTATGTAACGCTCAGAGGGCTGACGTGTGGAATGAGTGTCCTAAAGGAAGGCACAGGAGGAAACTCACCCCTTCTTTTTCCCTGGGAGTTCAGTGTAGCACGGCACAATCTATGAATAGGAATCTAGGACTAGGAAACCAGCCCTCATCACAATCAGACTCTACTGGTTTCTTGGTCTGGAATGCCCAGCCTCTGGAACTGTACAAAATAAGTCCCTGATGTTTCTGAATTGCCTGGAGCTAAACACTAAAAGATTCATGAGATGATACTATCTTCATCCACACCATGATTTTCTTTGACACACTAGGAAAGGAGAGAAAGAAACAGGGAGGCTCCAGCAAACCAAACATTCTTGACTGACTTTATCACCGTGAGTCATCAAAAAACAGACTTCCCTTGCTGTCTTCCCTTGTTTAAAACCCTGAAGAACACACTGCACTATCAGCACTTAATGTATAATACATTATCTCCTCTAAGAAGAATTCACAGGCCACAAAAACCATTAAGCCAAGCTCTTCAAATCTCTGCAGTAAAATGTGGGTTAAAAGCTTTGAATCTTCACAGTCTCGTGAAGTGACCAACCCATTTGTAAGTGATTTAATGCATACTTCTGAGAATCCAAGGTCAAGCATCTAATTCATACCAGGCAACCCCCTTATTAGAAATGAATGAACGAACCCCTTAAACCTCAAGAAGCCCAGTTCTTGGACTTTCTTTAAATTCAAGCTTTATTAAATATATTTTATATTCCCTTCCATTAAATCAATGCCCACTTGGAAGTAGTCTGCTAACTAGAAGACTCACTCACGTGACAATCATGTAACAAGATGTGATCTCTGCTCTCAAAGAACCAGGCCATGTCCTAGTGCCTAAATCAAGTATGTGCAGTACAGAGTCGAACACGTTAACTACTAGCAATAAATATTTACACAGCATGAAATATAGGCACTACATATTGAAGAAAGGCTAAAAAATTGTGCTTATTAAATGCCTGCAGCACAAAGAAATGTTTCTGATTTTGGCATGAGGAAAACTTGACATAGAAAACTTTAAACTTGAGAGAATGACAGTGCTTTTTAGGTGTGTGGAAGAGGGTAGGTGAGCACCTGGGACTTCAGGATCTGTGGGATGTGGTATCCAAAGGACTCCCTCCAGATGGCCACACAGTCTCTGCCAGATGCATCGATATTGGGGTTTCCATGGCTTCCTCAACACTGATTTTAAACTCAACTTACAGAAATTTTGGCTGATTTAACAATTATATTCCCTATTGCTTTATATTGAGTTCAGAATCACCTGAAACCTGCACATTTTCTGCTCAGCAAATGTCATGCTTGATCACTCTTGGAGTTTTGTCAACTGTTTCTTAAATGCGGAGCCCAGTGCCGCCATTACATTTCTTTCTCTTGATGTGATGTTCTGTTATTTTAATTTGTCAAATTTCTCTTTGAACCCCGACTTTGTCATCCTCTATAATAGCTATTCCTCCATGCATTAATAATAGCAGAAATTATAATTGCACTACACAATTTTGAGAGAATCAAAAGATTGGGCCCAACGGCTTGACAGTGGAGACCTTTAGCTAATCTAACTGTGCTCCGTCAATCAACACTTTTTAAGTATTAACTTGATGAGCTATTCATCCACATAATTATTATACAATCTGTGTTTCTTTAACTTCTATGCAAGTTCATGAGATATTTTTGAACTTCAAGTTTGAAATTAAAACTCACTGTCTCAATGCCACCCATAAATAGCTAAGCCTGTATTCTGTGCATGGGACATGTTCTCTGCATAAAACAAACTTGTGCTCAATGGTCCTACGTGTTTTTAGTGAGCCATTATCCTTCAGTCTAACTAGCTTTTATCAAATACATAAATAGCTTCTTTCCAGATGTCTGGAATTAATTTTGGAGTTTGTTACCTGTGGTGTGTTATTGCCCGTTTGTACCCATTCAAGAGACTATTGGAACATCCCTTCCCAGCTCCATGGTCAATGACTCACTGATAGATTAAGTCATCCTGGTAGGAAAGTTAACTCCATGGTAAAGGTTATGAGATATTGAGATGATTAAAAAAAAAACTGGCTGTTGAAATTTTTTATTAAAATAAGGTAGTCCGAATACTCCTAAGAGTCCCAGACTTTGGCCATTCATCTCTGTCACTACATATAAGTCAAATGCATTTGTTATGACCTAGGGACTTGCCAAAGAAGACATCAAAGTTACTACTAGGGGAGAAGAAGTGAAGCATAAGGAACATGAAAGAGACAGAGGCCCCAGTTTGGAAACCAGCATGTCACCGGTGGATCCTAGGCTGTAAGGGACTTAGAAAGGATAATGAGCAGGATGAGAAGAGCAAAGTCCTAAGAGCCAAACCTTGAGTGGCACCGGCACTGAAAGAGCAGGACCTGGGGGCCTCTGTAGGAAAGGAAGAACTCTTCGAGTCAGCAAGAGCCAACCTAAAGCCACCAATTCCTGACCACGCTTCAGCGGAGCACAGGACAGCCCTGGATGATAGGATGAGAATGAGCTCCAGTGGTGTACAGGAGCCCTCTAACGCAGCAAGCAATTAAAGGACTGCAATTCCAGCCTAGAGGTCACAGTTCTCTGCAAGATCCCGTTGTATAATCAAATGTAATTGTTTTTTATACATTTTAGAATGCATTTTCTTTTTTTTTTTTTTTTCTTCTCTAAGGAACCTGGAAACAAATCACCTGCGTATGTTTGCCCTTGCCTTCCCTGTCGGGTCCTACTTCACACAGCATCCCTGTATTAGTTTAGCCCTATTGAGGTACTAGAATACGCTGACCTAGGGCTGCTGGAACGGCTTTGCAATTAACAGCACCTGCCCCTCTGGCCAGGGACCCACACCAGGCAACTCACAAAGACCCATCACTCAGCTTCATGGAATCCTCTATGGGCACCAGGCACACCAGTGATGTATAGACGTACATGTAAGCAAATGCAAACACACATAAAGTAAAAATAAATAAACCTTCAAAATAAAAAGTACCCTGACAAAAGCAACTTCAGAAATAAAGTGTCTGCTTTGGCTTACAGCTCCAGAGGGGACACAGTCAGTCACGGTGGGGAAGAAGTGTGAGGCCAGCCTGACTGTCAAGAAGGGACTGCTGGGCTGAGTGGATCCAGAGAGAACCTTTGTCTGGAGACAGAGATAGAGGCAGAGACCCACATCGGAGCACTGGACTAAGGAGAAGGAGGGAGAATATGAGCAAGTAAGTCAGGACCACGAAGGGTTGGTCCATCCACAGAGACAGTGTGCCTGAGCTAATGGGAGCTCACCAAATCCAGCTGGACTGGGACTGAATGAGCATGGGATCAAACTGGACTCTCTGAATGTGGCTCACAATTGAGGCAGACTGAGAAGCCAATGATAATGGCACTGAGATTTGTCTCTACCGCATGTACTGGCTTTTTGGGATCCTATTCTATTTGGATGCATACCTTCCTAAGACTGGATGAAGTGGGGAGGGCCTTGGACTTCCCACAGGGCAGGGTACCCTGCTCTCTCTTAGAACTGGAGGGGGAGTGGGAGAGCAGGAGGGAAGTGGGAGGAGGGGAGGAAGTGGAAATTTTGAATGGTATTATTTATAAAATAATAAATATTATTAGAAAAAAAGAGAAGTGATTGCCCATCTTATCCACACACAAGAAGCAGAGAGAGAACAGAACATGGGACAAGGTTCTAAAATCTGAATCCCTGTAACACAGTTCTTCCAGTAAGGCTCCATCACCTCCCCAAAGAGTACCACCAGCTGGGGACTGACTATTCAATCATGTGAGTCTGTAGGAGACATTTCCTATCCAAACCAAAATAACCACTAGTGAGCATAACATTATCTTTTCAAAGTGGGATGATTGAAGGACATGCATAGATAATCAACACCAGTAATTGACTTTTCCACACTACTGAGATCACTCCATACCACAGCTCTGAGCATTTGACTGCCTCACTTTTAGAAACATAGATGCTGTGCCAGTCTCCATGGGATTTATGAGTATTGACAAAGATTTGACCCTACCAATGGGTCTCGTGGTCATAAAATAGTGAGTTAGTGATGTGAGAGTCCCCTCTGTATGCTGTGATTACCATTGGTGAATAAATAAACTGCTTTGGCCAGTTGATAAGACAGAACTTAGGTAGGCAGGGGGAAAAAACTAAACTGAATGCTGGGAGAAAGGAGGCAAGGTCAGAGAGAAGCCATGTAGTCCCACTGGAGAACTTTAGCTGGTAAGCCATAGCCAGCTGGCAATACACAGATGAATGGAAATGGGTTAAAATAATATGTAAGAGCTAGCCAATAAGAAGCTAGAGCTAATGGGCCAAGCAGTGAGCTAATTAATATAGTTTCTGTGTGATTATTTTGGGGTTGAGAATCAGGAAACAAGCAGCCTCCCCACTACAACTTGGAAAATATTCTCATAACTCCAGAATTTTTTATTTTGCTTTTCAACTGAAACTATACATCTGAAGCTAATAAGTGTGTAACTACTGTATGATTTGTTATAAAACTTTATACTTTTAAATATTTTATAAAAACAATGGCCTCCCAAATAATTTGTGTGTGTGTGTGTGTATGCATACATATTTGGTTTGTTTCTACATATGACTTCACTGTGTAACCCTGGATGTCCTGGCATCTGCTCTGTAGACCAGGCTGGCCTCTGCCTCCCAAGTTCTGGGATTAAAAGCATGCTCCACTACCACCCAACTCAAGTAATTTCTTTAGTTTATATTCCTTTTGCATTTCTCCATTCTAGATTTTTTCATCCAGAATTCTCAAGAGATAGGTTATAATATATTTTTCTCATTCTGTTTTTCTGTATTATCAAAGTCTTTCACAATTCACAAAAGGAGAATGTAAATTTTTTAAAGACATCTGGTCCACAAAAAGGAGAATTAGATTTTGTATAAACAGGAGTTTTCATTCAGAACAATATTAGACCCATTTGCTTCATTTTAACAACAATTTAGTTAAGAAAAACAAAGCTGCACAATCAGGTAAATGAGTTTACTGGTCAGGTCACAGTAATGGAGGATAATACCTTAATAACTTTTAATTTGTAAAAACTGCCTAAACTTTAATTTCATATCAAAAGTTGACAACTTTAAGAGTGATGAAGGATAAGGACATATATGTATCATGTATGCTAACAAGCAGATATATTCTCATCATGATTGAGATAAATACCAAGACCCCAATTGCTTGCAAATCATGAGGAGGTCTGAAGCTCAATTTCTCAACCTAATGCCGTCTCTGAATAGCTTAGGAGATGCTTCAGACTGAAACGTCTGTCTGTGTCACGTGGTTGACTCCAGCCTGCAGAACTGGCAATGTATGGAACAAGAAGATTTTCCCTTTCATGATTGATCTCTGCTTTTGCTTGCATGAAAATCCATTCGTCATTTCTGCCAACAAAAGCATCCTTCCAGCAACAGATGTTATGTCATAAAGAGAGACTTGTACATGCTGGTATAAATAACAAAGGTGTTAGTTGGAATTAAAAGTAGACATTTCATATATATACGTATATATGTATATATACATATATATATATGTCTTCAGTGATTACTGAGTGAGGAATGAGTGTAAAAATCTGCTATAAATAAAGTTTACATAAACAACATGTTTAAGGACCTCTGGAAAGTTTGACTAAGAAAGAAAATTTATCTTCAAACTGATGGCTGTTGTGCTCACCCCAAACAGAGTTTACATGACTGTTTTACATAAACAGACTCTAAGATATTCATTAATCACCAGCTTTGAACTAAATCCCCACTTGAAGAGGGCACATGTGCTTCTGGGTGTGAATTTATAAACTTCAAGATGTCTTAACCCCTTCACAGACTAGGGAGTGGGCGGCTGCCTCTCAAATCACCTCCTAGATGGAGACACTGTGGTGGGGAAGGCTTTTTGTTGGGATGGAGACACCGTGAGGAAGGCTGTTTGTTGGGATGAAGACACAATGGGGAAGGCTGTTTGTTGGGATGAAGACACAATGGGGAACGCTGTTTGTTGGGATGGAGACACCATGGGGAAGGCTGTTTGTTGGGATGAAGACACCATGGGGAAGGCTGTTTGTTGGGATGAAGACACCATGGGGAAGGCTGTTTGTTGGGATGAAGACACCATGGGGAAGGCTGTTTGTTGGGATGAAGACACCATGGGGAAGGCTGTTTGTTGGGATGGAGACACCATGGGGAAGGCTGTTTGTTGGGATGAAGACACCATGGGGAAGGCTGTTTGTTGGGATGGAGACACTGTGGTGGGGAAGGCTGTTTGTTGGGATGAAGACACCATGGGGAAGGCTGTTTGTTGGGATGGAGACACCGTGAGGAAGGCTGTTTGTTGGGATGGAGACACCGTGGGGAAGGCTGTTTGTTGGGATGAAGACACAATGGGGAAGGCTGTTTGTTGGGATGAAGACACCATGGGGAACGCTGTTTGTTGGGATGAAGACACAATGGGGAAGGTTGTTTGTTGGGATGGAGACACCGTGAGGAAGGCTGTTTGTTGGGATGAAGACACCATGGGGAACGCTGTTTGTTGGGATGAAGACACAATGGGGAAGGCTGTTTGTTGGGATGAAGACACCATGGGGAAGGCTGTTTGTTGGGATGAAGACACAATGTGGAAGGTTGTTTGTTGGGATGAAGACACAATGGGGAAGGCTGTTTGTTGGGATGAAGACACCATGGTGAAGGCTGTTTGTTGGGATGAAGACACCATGGGGAAGGCTGTTTGTTGGGATGAAGACACAATGGGGAAGGCTGTTTGTTGGGATGAAGACACAATGGGGAAGGCTGTTTGTTGGGATGAAGACACAATGGGGAAGGTTGTTTGTTGGGATGAAGACACCATGGGGAAGGCTGTTTGTTGGGATGAAGACACCATGGGGAAGGCTGTTTGTTGGGATGAAGACACCATGGGGAACGCTGTTTGTTGGGATGAAGACACCATGGGGAAGGCTGTTTGTTGGGATGAAGACACAATGGGGAAGGTTGTTTGTTGGGATGAAGACACAATGGGGAAGGCTGTTTGTTGGGATGGAGACACCGTGGGGAAGGTTGTTTATTGCAGCAGCAGAGTTCTGGCTACTGCACAAAGTGAGTGTGTAAGCATGTTAATGCCAGGTCATATTGCTGTGTCTTATATGTCTCTCTCTCCCACTGGCTATCAGCTCTTGGTTGACACTTTTTTAAGCCAAAAGAAAAACAGCATTGCCAACTGAGACAGACCATGAGTTGTAGATTAATGGACTTCCTATCCATCCATGACATAGCCTTGGAGGGTAGAGCCTCTAGAAACTGGGTGGAGAAATGTGATTCCCTAACCTAAGATGTCCCTTCTCTTGGGTGTTTATTCAAGCTGTTGGGAGACGTATGAGCGAATGGTACAAAACACAAGCAAGCGAGCATTCATGCTGCACTGAGTATGGCTCAAAACCCAGCTCTTTCACTTAGGTAGATGATCCTGCATATCTTCATGTCTGTCTGTACTTTGGGTTCCTCTCCTGTCCTTAGAGATCTACCTACTCCATGAGATTGTCAAGCATAGTTGGTGCATTAATATTTGTAGAAGACTTGGAATTTTATCACAGGGATTTATTAGCAGAAATTTAAGTAAAAGGGGTACCTGTATGGAATAAGGAGTACTTTCATGTGTGTTCCTTAGTTTCATCTCCCAAACAAACACATGAGCATAGGATGTTTAACCCCTTTTGATAGATAAAGAATCTGAGGCTTATGAGGTTAACCACCCTGCCAACTAAAAGTTCAGTAATAGGCCCACAATTGTCTGTGGCTGACGGAGAATGTTCCAAGCCCTTGTTAAATCTAGCTTGATTAATGGTGAGAGGATCAACTGCCAAGCTATTAATTAAAATATTCACCAGGGTAATTGTATACTTGGATCCCATGTTGCTCCAAGATGTATATGGAGAATCTGATTTTAAAAAAGCAGTTTCTAAAAACCTATAAATAGATGATAAAGAAGAAAAGATTTTCTATATTTTTAAGGTATCACATTCTAAAACTAAACAGTAGTTGTTTATATTTGCAGGCCATTGCCACTCTGACCTCTCATATAGGGATCCTATTCATAGAGAAATTTACCCACCAAAGGTACAATGCCCACCTCAGAGTTCCTGACCACCCTTTGCTATAAGCTTGCTTGGAGTCTTATCTAATTACCAAGGAAGAGAAGAAACATTTACAGAGAAATGCCTTTGGTATAAATTATCTTAATTGTGGAGATAAGGAAAATCTTCTCAAGCCTTGCTCTGTGAACACATCCATAGGGAAGGTGTGCCAAGAGCGAGAGAGGAAACCACAAGTGTTTGTGGCTGGAACACAGCCACTAACTGAGCCAACAAGGCAGCATGACCTGAAACAATGGGTGTCTCATCACACGGTGCTGCCACTGCTTCCTGACCCATGCAAGTCAGCATCAGGTTGTGTGAAATTGGAGAGAGTCGCAGTTCCTTGCTCATCTCTGGATACTTGGCAATCAAACATCATCTGTTGTCTGGAAGTAATTCAGTAAGTTCTTGAATTAATAGAAAAAAATGAAGATTGGTAGACTAGATAAATGAATTCAAAGATGGATGGGAGCCGTGTAGGTCATAAACTAGTTTAATATAAAGCAATGTTCATATTTAAATGTCTGTATTAATGACTTGGAGTATAATGTAAAACAAAAAATGAGCAGAAATACATTTTAGTATAGTTTATACAGTAGAGGCAAGAATGGAGTATAGAAATTTATTTCTCTATCTCACTATTTTAAAACAATGTCAAATAGAAAAAGAGGAGTTGGAGGAGGAACAATAAGTACGTTTACATACTTATGGTTTGGACATGAAGTGTCTGCCAAAAGATTCATGTATTGAAGGTCTGTTCCCTGATTCAGGCAGTGTTGAGTCTTGAGACTGCTAGGAAGTGCTAAGAGAAGTAGGTTTTCACTTTACGAGTGAGTGGATCCACTCTTGTATACCCAATGTGGACAGAGTATTGACAGGTTCAGGCTAAACTTGGAAAGGTGGGGATTGGTGAGTGGTAGTGGGTCACTGGGAGTGGGCCTTCATGGGCTATATCTTCTCTGTCACCTTTCTCTATCTATTGACTGCCATGTTGAAAACAAATGCTTGTGTCCTTTCTCCACTCTGACATGGTGTTGTGCCTCACCAGGGGCCATCATAACTGTGCCAGCTGATCATGCCAGGAACTCAGACTTGATCCAGCCTCAATTCAACCCTAACTTTCCTGTCCAATAAGCTTCATGCTGTATTTAAGTCTGTCTTCCAAAATATTCAACAAATACAATTTTTTTTTTTTTTTTTTTTGGTTTTTCGAGACAGGGTTTCTCTGTAGCTTTGGAGCCTGTCCTGGAACTAGCTCTTGTAGACCAGGCTGGCCTCGAACTCCCAGAGATCTACCTGCCTCTGCCTCCCGAGTGCTGGGATTAAAGGCGAACAAATACAATTTTTAAAATATCAAAAATGCTCTCTGTCTTAACAACTAAAACGGGGCCCACCAGTCTCCTAGACTTTGGAGTTTCCTTTCCTTTTCCCTTTCACATCTGTATGCCTTTTTGTTGGTGCTTTCTTTGCTTTTTTAGCCACTTTAGGGTTTTTATTAATATGTTGTCTCTTCACGTTAGGAAATCTTGAGGACTTTGCAGTTTATTCTGAAAAAGTAGAAATTATGGAAGACAAATCTGATTCCAGTTCACCTGGCCTACCCTCACCAGTTTGGTGACACCACAGAATACTACCCCTTTCCTGAAAATGGTATACACCAGACCTAGTCACAGATAAATGCACTAACAGAGGTATGCTGGTTAGATTTTTGTCAACTTGACACAAATTTAGACATATCTGGTATAAGGAATGTCAATTGAGAAAATGCCTCCTTCAGATTGCCTTTAAAATGGTATGTGGGGCATTTTCTTGATTGATGATTCTTAGTTTATATGGTTGGCACCATCACTGTAGATGGATTTTCTATTCTTTCAGTCCCAACAAAACACACAGAGGCTTATGTTAATTATAAACTGGTTGACCTATTAGCTCAGGCTTATTAATTAGCTCTTACAACTTAAATTAGCCTATCATTCTTGTCTGTGTTAGCTACGTGGCTTGGTACCATTTATCCATGAAGCATTCTCATCTTGTTTCCTCTATGTCTGGTTGGTGACTGACTATGCTTTTCCTCTTCCCAGAATTCTCTTAGTTTGGCCACCTGGCCTATACTTCCTGCCTGATTACTGGCCAATCAGTGCTTTATTAAACCAATATGAATGACAAATCTTTACAGTGTACAAGAACATTTCCCACAGCAGCCCACTATGTCAGCCCTGGGCATGTGGATCTGGAGAGTGTAAGAAAAAAAAAAAAAAAAAAAAAAAAAAACGGAGTGAGCCCAGAGGAACAAGACAGTAGATAGCATTCCCTCATGGTTCCTGTCTCCAGGTCCTGTCTGACTTGAGTTCCTGGCCTGTCTTCCTGTGGTGATGGATGGGCTACAACCTGAAAGCATACACTGAAATAAACTCTTTCTTCCCAATTTGCCTTTGGCTTTTGTCTTTATCACAACAATAGAAACCTAATTAAGACAATAGCAGCCTCTGCTTCTCTTGGACTCTACCACCTGAAATTTCTCATGGTCATCAATTCTGGTACAACTGGCAACACCTCAGTGGGGACAGCTGAGTCACAGCATACACACCACTGTCTTATTGTCCTGTTTGTCCTGCATTTTCCATCCCATGTGCTTTGAGTATGAGTCTCCATAAACTCATGTGTCTGGACAATTGGTTCCAGCTATAGACACTTTCAAAAGCTATGAAATGTTTGGGAACTGGAGTCTCACTAGAGAAAGTGGGTTAATGAGGGTAGTGCTGGGACTTTTGCTGGCATCCCACATTGCTGTTTGTTCCCTACAGATGCAGGCAACACGGGTGCAATGTGCCCAGTAACCTTGTGCCTCTGATTCTGTGGCTTCCCTATCACAAATGGACTATATTCCTTCTTACATTAAAAACCAAAAGAATTCCTTCTTTCCTAAGTTGTTTTATTCAAGAATTTTGTCACAGCAATAAGAAGTAACTAATATAAATATACACACATACACACATATGCACACACATGCACATACATACACACACATACATACACACATACACATGATAATGATTTTTTTTGGAGGTAAACATTTTGTTTTAGCTAGAGTATATTAAATAGTTTTATCCTGGCAAAACATCTTAAAATTTAAGGATAGCATAGAATGGCCATGGGCCCACTATGAAGAACCCTGATCCACCAGGAGCTTGCACACTGCTGGAGCCTGGTGGACTTCTCAGTAGTTGTAAACTTGGCTGCACATTCTCAGTCGACTACAGACTGAAGGCAGTAAGGGTGGGGCCCTGCAGATTCCACAGTGGAAACAAATGTGCTATTCTAATGTGAGCTTTGACTGTGAGGAGGCCAGCTGCCTGAATCCTCAGCACGGTCTGCTCAATGTTGCCCTGAATTTAAACTGCTCTTAACAAGGATGGGCTGGGAAGGCAGCTTAGTGGATGAGAATGCGTTCCTATAAGCATGAGGACCTGGTTATAATTCCCACCGTCCATCCACCTAAAATGTCTGCCTATAATACCAACAGGCGCTGGAGGAATGGGTAGGTTCAAGAGCTCCCTGGACAGTCAGCCTTGCCAAAATGGTATGCTACCCGTTCAGTAGGAGGCCCTATCTCAAAGAAATAAGGAGAAACTACAGAAGATACCTGCTATCCTGCTCTGGCCTCTGAATTCTTGTGACACACACACACATCTCATATACTAAGCACATTACATCCATATACACACATGTACACACAAAGAATAAATGAACAATAATAATAACTATTATCCAACTCCCAGGCCCGGTCAATTTGATTTAATTTGTGCTGATTGTGACACAGAGGTAGGATTTTTGAACATGCCCAAATGATTCTGTGTTGTGTTAGGTGGTTGTGTTGGGTGACTCTGCTGTCAGCGGCCAGGGACCAAAACACAAGGCTGGTTTTTCTGTATGAAGATCAGAGGTGTTCACTTGCAGGCATTCAAGTATCTAGATCAACAGCCAATGTCTGAGGGGGCAGGGAGAGCTCAGTCAGGAACTTTCTGCCACGAACTCTTTGAAGACCTGAGTTCAGAGTCCTAGAACCTACATAAAAGACCCCTCGGCAGTGTTTCTCTGTACTTCAGTGCTAGGAAATGGGATAGGGCTGACGGATTCCCAGAAATTCTTATATGTCCCCCCCTAGCCTATTGGTGAGGTACTCACACACACACACACATACACAAGAAAAATATTAAAAAGTTTGAAGAAAAAAAATTCGATTGGCTAGAAAGTTGCTTTGACAGTGTATGTGTGTGTGTGTGTGTATGTGTGTGTGTGTGTGTATAGGTGTTCTCACTAGTAGACCAGAGTTTCCTATGTAGCTTCCTATGTAGCTTCCTATGTTGCTCTTTGTTTTGCTTTTTGAGACAGGCTCTGCCATTAGGCCTGGAGCAAAGGGTTCAGCTAGGCTGGGTGACCAGCAAATGCCAGGGTCTCCCTGTTTCTGTCTCCAGGGATAGGTGCCTCAAAGTCTTCAAGTTCTATACATAATGTTTTTCTGACAATACTGGCTAAAGTTGAAAGTAAAAATCAAAATCAAAACTGACAAATTAGGAAAAAAAAAACACTTGATAAGAGGAAATGAATACACTACATGCATTGCCCTAAGAAAAACAGATGAGCAGTTGAAAAAGCTTGATAACTCTGAGCTAAAAGAAATACATACAGAAAGAGAAGAGTGAGGAACCCAGTTGTTTCAAAAGCTGCTATAGTTATGAAATAAAATCTGGGATAGCTTTGCGCTATTGATGCAGCACCTAAAATTTAACAGAAGTGATCACTGCCATGACCCAATATCATGCAAAGGAGTATTTAAGCTTAGGAAACATGAGAACACGGGACATGACTGCAAACTCAGAGTTTGAGGATCACATCAGGAAACTCCAGAAACAGACGAGCTAAACGCTCACAGAATGAAGTGTCTACAGATCACTGCATTTGTTTTTCCCAATCCTGACTCTAGAGAATAGGATATTTTTAACTAAAATACCAAATATTCTCTCACTTAGAGTTGGTTTCTGCTGTCTTGTAAATGGCCACACATCTATAGCTTTTCTTCTTAAGGAGCAGAACACTTTGTTTTTTAGAAAATAGTTTTTAAAAGGAAGAATAAGGCAATCTGAGTACAATAGAGAATGGGAAGGTCCTTGCCGTCACGGCCCCTCTGATTAATGGCTGAGCAGTGACTGTATTGTGTGACTCAATGATGTGACCTGTTGACCACGCTGTGCCAGGCAGTTCAATGTGCAATTGTTCATGAGAACATTTATGTCCCCTTTCACTGACATCCTCAGTCTGTGCATATTTATAAAGATGTCAAATGTGAGGTGCACACAGGTCAAGGAGCTCTGAGTGACATGATCCTTGGATCTGCCAAGTCTTTTAGCCACAGTTGTCAAACATGGTAAATCAGGGGTCCAATTTTTTCAAACTGCCCCAACACAGCACCCCAAAACCATTGTGTAGTTGTTACTCGTAACCTAAATACCTGGCTCTTCCTCTTTCTTTCCTTTTCTATGGCCTTATCTCAGCTCAACACATGCACACACAGATATAAACACATGCATACACATACAGGTACACACATGAGCACATATACACACGCACAAACACACAAGCATACATACGTACACACACACACATAAACATATCACTTGCTCTGTACCTTGCAAATCAGTTGCATATATCATACATACACACACACATATGCACGTACATCATAAGCACACATCACCCACTTTGGAACTTGGCTGTCAATTGCATATAGTATACACACAGATGCAGCATTTATGTTACTTAATATCCTACCATACACCAGAAAGGGGTTAGCTAATACTCGTTCCTTCCTGGACAGTATTCATCATGAAAGGATGCACACAACAGTGGAAACAAACCAGTTACGAGAAAATTGGGGAAGACAGCACAAAAATTTAGTTTAGAAAACCGGGATTGTTTTGTTATGCTGATTCTTGCTCTTAGTTTAAATGGTCCTGAAGAGCAGTAGGTGCTCTTTCTCTTGAGGGTGGGGTGCCCAATCATCCCAACTTAGACTTGTCAAATTCCTTTTTTTTTCCCTAGAGCATCTTTACATTCTGTTTACTCTAGCCTTAATTTAAAAACAAAAATTTTATAGACCAGTTACTCCAATCAGGGATACTGTGACCTGTATGCATAGATGCCATCTGTGACTAAAAATTCACTAAGAAAAACATTATCTCTTCAGAAAGGATTCTATCAGGAGTCTGTGTTTAGAAACATTCATATATGCCTATAAGTAATACCCTTGAGTTTACCTTTGCCAAAAACAAAACAAAAAAACCTTAAAACACTTCCTTTCTGGCCCCTTGTAGAAAGTGAAACAAATATTTCTTTAAAAGGTAAAACCCATATAGTCATTGTTCTACGGCTATGATACAAAGGAAGCCAAGGTAAGAGGATTTCAAATTCAAGTCCAGCCTGGGCTATAAAATATGTTGGATGACAACCTGGGCTTTATAGAAAGAATCTGTTCAAATAAATAAACAAACAAATAAATGAGATAAGACCCATGTATCAAAAGGCCAGGTCTCTTCAAATGCACTGAGAATCCACCTTGTTACTTGAAGCTCTCACACAGAAACCCCCTCAGCTGACCCATTCTCCCTTACCTAAAATATTTCTTCAGGCAGATCTGGTCATGTCCCCATCCCTCAGTAGCATTTTCCGGCTTATCACTTCCCTAGATGTCAGACACTCTGGTAAAGTTGAGCTTGGAGGCACATGGCCGTCACCTCCCAATAAGCGGCACATCTTTCTTCCTCAAACCTGCTTCTAGCAAGGTGTGAAGACCTGCGACGGCCCTATTATTGCCACAGAGACCTGTGGTTCTGAGCTGATTGTCCTGCCCTCACCATGCTTCCGGATTCAGCTGCCTTGTCCACATCCAGTTCTCTACTAACTCTGCCTTGTTTCTGTAGCCAAAAGGGAAGCCCTGGGAGATGAGGGCCTGTCGTGTATTTTCTGGGCTCTGCTACTTACCTAATATGGCCGACACATTGACTTACTTCGTTTCAACTCCATTCACACACCTGCACTACACACTGCTCTTCTGAATGTGGCAAATAGCTGAGCATCCTTAGGAGGTGACAGTCACTAATCAGGGGGATTCTATTACAAATCATTCTATGTAGTTGTTGCTTTGATGGTGATAGTTGATTGCATTATTTCTAAATTAGAACATCAAAGACATTAAAACATAAGCATATTTTAAGGCTAGATAATTATCATGAGAAGTTAGGGTATTTACTCTCTGACAACATTCTTATGGATGGCATGAAAAATATACTTGACCTTAAGGTAAATTTTTTCCAAGGCAGTGATTGGTTAATGGATAATTAGATTGATTAAGCCTATATATATGCACAGAATGCCTCTACTAAATATTCATCCATCTAGTTTTATAAATATAACTCTAAGTGACTTTAGATTAGTTCCTTTATCCTGTTTGACGTGACAGATAAATCATAAAATGTTCCTGAAAGCTACAGGCATTTCATAATCACCCCCAAGAAATTCCCTGTAATGCTACTGTTATTTTATGTCATTGCTGAATCTGAATCTTATTTTTGGTCTACTACCTGAAGAATTCTAATCTTTCCTGTCATAAAAAAAAGAAAGCTTCAGTGATTTTTTTAGTAATTTTCCTGAAAGATATTTCCCTAGGTTGTATCATGCAGAAAAGTAATTATGATGCATATTGTTTAATTGTAAATCCATGTTTTGTGCTGAAATTATGACTTGAAAGGGGAGTTAAAATTAAAAAAAGTAATCCCTTCTCTAGGGAAACAGGAAAGCTATGTTGATCTGAGATCTAAATGGTTTTGTTTCTGTTCCAGCTGCATAGATAAAGAATAAGGATATAACTGTCCCAACTCTCTTGGTTCTTTTCTATTCACAATGATCTAATTTTTATGATTTCTAGGGTGGAAGGATGAAGCCTCTAATAGATAAGACACAATGAGACCTTGGTTGTAATCAATAAAGTAAAGAAGTGGGGAATGAAAGAAGGAAGAGAGGAAGGAAAGGGGAGGGAGGAAGGAATGGAGGGAAGGAGTGAGAAGAAGGGGAGGGAGGGAAGGAGGCAGATATCTTCATGGATGCAACTAAGATAGCCACATGATCCCCAGGGCAGACAGCTAAAAAACACTCAGAACAAATATCCAGCTGTTCTTATCTACTACCGGAAGGAGTTGCATTTTGGTTCCTGGCCATCTGGCTAGCTTAGACCCAAAATGTAACTATGATCCATTTACAGGTCTTTTATGGAATCTGTCCTATTGTATTGCCTGTAACTTTTTTATTGTCCAGGAGCACTTCTTAAAATGAATGCTAAGCACTTCTTAAAGACTTAAGTTGCGCCGTAAGAGGTAATATGGTACCACCTGTTTCCTGCCCAGTCTAAATTTTAACTGCACTCTTATCATGATAATTACGATGGTTTCTGCCTGAGATCAGCACAGTGCAGCATGGCAGAGCTAACTTGGCGGAGCTGCTTGTGCCTCGGGGTCACTTGTGCCTCTGAGCCACTCACCTTTCAGGCACACAGAAAGTCCAGTTTGCCATCAAGCAAGCCATAGCATTTTTTTTTCAAAGATTTATTTATTTATTATATATACAATGGTCTGCCTGCATGTGTCCCTGCAGACAGAAGTTGGCACCAGATCTTATTACCGGTGGTTGTGAGCCACCATGTGGTTGCTGGGAATTGAACTCAGGACCTCTGGAAGAGCAGTCAATGCTCTTAACCACTGAGCCATCTCTCCATAGCATTTTGCTCACAAAACCCCATTCAAATTTTCTGTCTCCTGCAAGAGACAGAGATCGCGGGAGGAGCACAATCCAAGCGTTTTAAAGTTGCACAGCTTCCCCACCACCACCTCCAGGTAGGAGCCACACTCAGCACTTTAACTCTGAGAATGAGCTTTTTATCTCAGTTACAGCCTAATCTGCTAGGCAGACCACTGTGCAGCCTGGAAACATCTTTGTGTATGGCAGCAGAAATTCGCCGTGCTCTCCTGCTTGTGCACACCTAGTAAACCTTATCCAGCTGCCTGCCCAGGTGCAGGCGGGGAGCAGTGAGCATTGGCATGGTCTCAGAGTACTTTCTTCCCAATCCCCGAGTGGGCAAAAAACATCCAGGTGCAGAAACCCTCCATAGCCGGAGATTGCACCAGCAGCAGGGCCCAGGAAGCCACGTTTTTAAATGGTGTGGCTTCTTTTCTGCAGCTATTGCTGAAACAGGAAATCTCTCTACGGCACGTCTGAGCAAACAGCAAAAAGCTGTGTTAAACTCTCTTTCCCTTTTTTTTAAAGCCCTCTCAGGTTTTTCAGTGGATTTAATTGGCCACGTTGGCACCATTCTGTAGTAAAAAGACTGGCGGGCAGCTTCCCGCAGTCCAGCTCCCAGCTGCCTGGTTAGCTAGTTTTTACCCCAAAATAACAACACACAAATTAGCTCTAGATTCTTATTGGCTAACTCTTACATATTATTTTAATCCATTTCTATTAATCTGTATATTGCCATGAGGTCGTTTCCTACCAGCAAAGCTTTAGCAGGTCTATCTCTGGCAGTTCCATGGCATCTGATTCTGCCTTCCTCCTCCCATGCTATAGGCCAAGCCAATTCTTTATTGCTTAACCAATAAAAGCAACACACAGACAGAGGGATCTCCCACACCATCCTACTATGTGGCAGTTGATGTTATTGATGCCATCAAAATTCACAGGGGAGAATTGTGATAAAGGTGACCACATTTCAAACATATTAAAGAAAATGAACAGGAATGTAAATTTGGTTATATCAGCAGGATATCTGCAGGAAAAAAAAAGTCTTGCATAAGACTTGTCAACTCCAAAGCTCTTTTTAAAATATGCTTCTTAATGGACGTACAATACAGTTCCATATATATCCCATTCATGCTGTAGGAGAAAATACAAGAAGATAATGTATCTTCTTGTAGTAAAATGATGCACATGATTATACAGTCACTGATTTATGATGACCCCACTTTCCCTGTGTGAGGCCTTATCGATGGTGAGATGATTTTAAAAGTTTTGCTCCTCTCCTAGGCTATCTATCTGCAGAAAGACACTCACTTGCAATGCTGAGCAATAGAAGGAACCTGTACTGTAAAGACAAATAGCCCATGCTCTGCAGTATACTGTGTTGCTCAGCTATGAGCTTCCATAGGTTACAAGTATCAGGCACATTTCTGGACGACCGCATTTTTAACCTATGGACCATCTCCTGAGATGGAACAGAGCACCAAAGATATTTTCAGGGTTCTCACTTGGCGTGGCATACCTTGAAAGCCTCCCTAGATTCTTGGGAACAGAGTGCGATTATTAAAACACTCTCTGAGATATGTATCTTCAGAAGGGATCAAATAAACTTAACCATTAAATCCAGCAAGTAGAATTAACTTAATGAAAAAAACCACATCTTTTGGAAGGGAAAAGATGATTGTGCCCTACTGCTTTTTGAAATCCCAATCTGAAAACTAGATAACTAAAGCATGCAGAGAAGTCCGTCACCGACTCTGCAAACAGATTTAGCCTAGTAATCATTTAGTTGCTAAAACGGTCACAAAACTGTTGGGAGAGTAGAATGTGCATAAAAATTAAGTAAATTTTTCATTAAACACTAAAGTTTTTCATTTGGGGACAATGACTAAGGTCTGTAAAAAAGTTTGTCATTCTAAACTATTACTAGAGAAAAGGCAAAATAACGTCACATTAGTCAGTAGAAAGACATCTAACAGTACCGGCCAAAATCATGAATGCACTTGCTTTTTGCTTCAGTTATCTCAAATCTAATATCGTATTCACACAGAAGCAAAATTAAGACTATGCCTGGCAACCTAAGTTCAAAACCAGGACCCACACAAAAGTGGAAGAAGAGATCAAGTTCATAATTCATTAACTTCTGCACATATGCAGTAGCATGCATACCTATACATACACATCATGAACACACACACAATAAAAATTAAAATGTCATTTAACAATTTTCAGTAGCTGTGCAAAATATAAGAAGTCCATATCACCACATAATTTAATAAAATTCAGATTCTGGATGTTGGCCTGTATTTCCAGCCAAGATGATGCAAAGAGGCATATTTTTCTATTTGAGTCAACAACAGTAAAAATAGATAAGGCACATATCTGGCCGAACAACAGATGCCAGGAAACAAATATGCAGAGCAAAAGAGTCTAAAATTGATTTAGCTTATTGACTTGATCAGCCTATGAATATTAGAAAATTATTTCACGTATCTTGGACCTGGAATGTCCCCAAATATTTCATGTCAGAAGCTTAGTCCCCAAGGTCATGTTGTGGGGAGATAAGACATGGTGGGAAGTTTTCAGGCTGCAGAGGGATAGGGTGCGGGGACTATAGGAATCAAGTCTCTTCCTCCTTAGGCTCCACTTCACAGTAGCAAGGGATGTCATTTCACTCAACCAGGACATTCTACCTCCCTGGCAGATGTCCCAAAGAAATGTGCCCTTTCAATAACAGAACAGACAGATCAAGCACACAATTGTAGGGCAGAGCAAAGACTTGCTTTGTTTTAGTTGATTTTCTCAGATATTTCTTACAGAAATGAAAAACTGACTAACATAAAACCATGTAGAATAGTTGTTAATACCAGAGTCCAGCATAAGCACAGGGCCAAAGGAACCTGACTTTTCCCTGTAGAAAGGCAAACCCCATGATTGACAATAGAAGGCTGAAGAATATCTCAGTAATGAGGAAATGCATGTCTGTTCTACACCTGCCTGCTGAATCTTTTTTTATATATATTTTTTTATTTATTTATTTATGTATACAACATTCTGCCTCAGTGTATGCCCACATGCCAGAGGAGGGCGCCAGATCTCATTACAGATGGCTGTGAGTCACCATGTGGTTGCTGGGAATTGAACTCAGGACCTGTGGAAGAGCAGCCAGTGCTCTTAACCTCTGAGCCATCTCTCCAGTCCCCTGCCTGCTGAATCTTAAAATGATATTCACCACTAAGTAAGGTAAAGTTTATAACATGATATCTGATTTCTAAACAAACGTAACAAGAAAAAAAAGCAAAAAAACAAGAAAAATTTCTACAAATAGATAAATAAAACTTAAGGCTCCCCAGTTAACCCTGAGTCTAGAATTAGCACCAGACTTTAAAGCAAATATTATGAGCAAATATTCCATACATTCACAATATTCAAACAAAGACATGGGAAGTATTTTTTTAAAGATTTAAAAGTCACTCAGAATTGAACCCTAAAGCAACAGAAAACTGCACTGAACATAACTAGCCAGTGATGAAATTCTGCAAAAGAAATATTTCTGAACTTATATCTACACATGAAAACCATCCAAAATAAAATACTAAGATAAGGAAGAAACCACAAGCACAGAATTGCATCAATGAGCTGTGGAATGATATCAAATGATGCAGTATATGTATGAGAGAAGTTATCAGGGCAAACAGAGGGAGGATAAGAAAGGGGAGGGAATGAAAAAAAAATCTTGAAGAAATAATTAACCTTTAAAACTATAGTGAAAATTCCAACCTACAAAACTTCCTTAATAAGGAGACATGAGAAAACAACAAGGGAGACCATGATCAAACTCATTGTGTATACACACAATAACAGAATATATAAGACTATATAGCAATGACTGCATCTCTATTGAGTTATTTCAATACTAGCTCAATAACTGGTAGGAAATTACATATAAATAATTAAGGCTGTATGTTATTATTTCCTATCTATTTTCAATCATTTTGGTCCTTTTTTAGAACCCTCTACCCAACAACATTTACCAAGATGAATGAATATTCACCCTGTTTGCCGTAAAACATCCCTCGTATACTTAAAAAGATTTAAATCATACATTTTCTCTGAACAGAATGGAACTAGCTTGAAAATCAATAATGGAGAAGTGTTTGGTGAATTTCTAAACATTTGGTAACCAAATCACACATCTCAAATTAACCTATTGATCTAGGTCCTGGAATCTAGAATCTGGAAACTCTCTGTCCAGAATTACTCCATAACCAAACTTTAAAATCATTAGATGAAATAATGCTACATTCCAACATAGCTCATAAATACACATGCCAGGATTTGAAAAAATGTTTTACCAAGTAAAATTCACCAAAATATTTGAAAGAGCATTACATTATATCAAGCAGAATTCAAAAATGTCCTCAAAAGTCTTGTCGGCTACTGTGTTACTTCCATAGCCTATATAATCTCTCCTGTCTGGGTGTCAAGAAGGTTTTAAACTAATTGACTGATCAAAGTATGGCAAGGGGGTGCTGAGCTGGAATTCTTTATACTACCATTGGAGTAGAAAATGATGCAACTGTGAAAACAGGCTAGCAATTCCTGATGCAAGCAAATGTGGAGCAGACGTAAAACCAGGTTATTCAACTCTGAGATGTTTACTGGAGGAAGGGCCGCTCTTTCCCAAACAGGGGATGTACCCTCACGTTGGCACAGCTTTGCTTTGAACCACCAAACACCGAACCTAATTCAAATGCTCATCCCAGGTGAATGGGTAAGCAAACTGAGATACAGGCACATAAGGCCACGCCACACAGCCATACAGGAATGAATCACTGATACATGGCACTACACCCTGGTTTCAAAATATTATACTCGATGAAAGAAGCCAGACAAAACTAAATACATATGTGGCGTAACTCCCTTTGTGTGAAATTTCAGCAAACGCAAGCCAGTGTTCAATGACAGAGAGCAGGTCAGCAGTTCCTGAACACGGTAATGAGAGATGAATTCAGAGAAGGGCAGGGAAAGCCTTGCAGGTGGAGGACGTGCTCATCACTGCAGCAGGGGTGATATTTCCATGTGTATATCCATATGCATATCATATACATATCAAATCCACGTGGTCTTGACCCTACACAAAGAACTATAGGCAAATGAGGAAATGTGGGAGCCAGAGAGGAGGTACCTGTCGGCCATGAAAACATACATATAAGTAAACTTCTACAGATTAAACAGGTAATATTTAGGAATACATGTTATACACATCCATTTATGCACACAATAACAACTAGTGAAAAAAAGAGGTCATGAATTTGAAGTAGAGCAAGGAGCCATCTATAGAAGGAGCTGGAGAGAGGAGAGAGAATGGAGAAATGTCATAATTATAATCTCAAAATAAAATTTAAAATACACAGTTTGTTACAAATCAGCTATACCTCAATAGTTCTTTTTTTTTTAAAAAAAAGCAATGAGGAATATTTTATGTACTGATCTGGAAGGCATATCAAACATGTGAAGTAGAAAGTTCAAGCACAATAATGCAAATATACTACATTTAGCATGAGAAAGACAATAAATATAATGCCTCCCTGGGAGGCCCCCTCAGCCTATAACCTCTTTCATCATTTTAATATTTGATCTCTGAGTACTCTTTAAAAACAGTGTGGTCAAAAATAAGTGGCCATCTCAACCTCCATCAACTAAAGGCTACAGTAGTGAGATGCACTGTAACCACTCAATGCGTGTTCTTCAGAAGTAACCCATGCATAAGGAGTTGTTCATTACACATTACTACAAAGATGAACCTTGAAACACAACACCAAAATACCTCCAACCACACAGTCTAATTCCCTGGATTGAATGGCCCAAGAGAGATGAATCCACAGAGACTGAGAACAGAGATGCCCAAATGCTTGGGGGAGAGGACTGGAACAACAACAGCTAAGTATTTCAAGTTGCTCCTTAGATGATAAAAATGCTGTAAAATTAAGATATGGTTCTGATTATTTCACAGCTCAAAGTTTTTGAGAGCCGTTGAAGTGTGTATTTTAAGTGACGAATGTTATGGTAACTTATGTGTTCAGCAAAGCTGTTAAAATAATACGTTTAGAGTCACTGAACTCACTCCATTTGTAAACTTCGTACATGTTATTCTTTTATTTGACACTATTTAGCAGTCACACATTGAGGGCAGCCAACACTGACGTCCCTTTCTGCCAGACACAAAGCAAATATTGCTCTCTATCCGGCAGCACATGTGCCGTGAGCAGTACCACTGAAAGCTCCAGTTGACAGGCACACAAAGGGTCATGGATGCCTGTCCGTGTTTCCACGTGTCCTTTCATAGATGTGTCTACCTCTGTCCCGAGATCCACGTTGTCACAAACTAGCTCTGACCAGTTGATGAACTCAGCGATTCTTCCCAGAGGAGCTCCCACCGACGGGTATAAAACAAACCAAGGCTGAATGAACTTTGGGATGTACAGAGGTCGTGCTAGGGTTCATTTAAGTATATTTGAACAGATCAATTAATGAGGCAGGCTTAATATCATGTGACTTAACAATTAGAAGCCCAATCGACTTTTGAAGACTGTGTGATGAAACAAAAGATTGGAAGTCCTCCATCCAGATGGGTGGTCTGGGGATGAGAGGAGCTGTGCAGAGAAATTGACAGGAACAAAAGACACAACTTGCAGGTAGATCAACCAGTGGGTGATGGCAAAAGTTACAGAATTAGATCAACAGGGTGTCAGTATTTCAGTGAAGAAAATGTACAAATTAGGAGCTTAGAAATAACTTGACTTGATTAAATTAAAGTCTAAAGGATAAGACCACACAGCGAGCGAAAAATAAACCCACGTCTAATTATTGTTCTTTCAAATTATTTAGAGAATCGTTATAATTGGAAACAAAAATTCCATGGTGGCAGAGGTGACAGGCGTCCTCAGGAAATGCCACCCTGATCCAAAACCACAGGGTTAACCAGAGCTTCTGTTTCTCTCTGAATTCAGAAGCTAATCTGGAGGCCACAGGGCCCAGCTCCAGCGAGTTGAACAGAGCAGGGAAATGGGCTGGATGAAGCTGGCCACTATACCTGAGGTTAACAAAGAACAAGGATCAGGCCATGTTCCCCATAGCTGCACCCCTCAGCTTTCCACAAGTCGTATGGCAACTACTCTTCTAAGTTCTTCATAGTTTAGTTTAAACACCTAGTAAAAGCCGAGCTATTTTTCTTTTCCTGTTTTGAAATGAGCAGCAGAAAGAAAAAAAAAAAGCAAAGCATTCTGAGTGTTTTTAAAGGCCTGGATTATGTCTATTTCCGACTCAACTTCCTTTGCTTTCTTTACACAAATATGAGAATTAAGAAACTTATTTACATGCAAGGATGAAGAAAGGAAACATTTAGAACTTCCTCCTATGATATAAACAGAAAGAAAATCCTTCCCTCCCTGGCTTCCAGAGCCAAGGAGGACAATGAGCATATTGTGGAATGTGGAGAAAAGTAGCTGATGTTTCTGAAACACAGAAAAATCCACAGGAACAGATCCTTAGGAGCCCATTGTTGCTAAGTATGTCCTCTGGTCAAGGGCTTGCTCTAGCACTGGCTGCCTGAATAATCACCAGCTTTAAGAAAAATAAGTTAATAAAGCTGTACAATTTCTTGTAATAAAGGCACCAGAAAGCCTAGAGCTATGTGGTTAAAAGAATTTCAATGAAGCCTTTCTCCAGATTTTTCCCTAACCAGAGCCTCTCTGCGTCCAAAATGAGACACCCACCAAGCAGAACCAGTGGAGTATACCGGCAAGCTGTCTGTTGCTCTAGAAGGAAACACTATCTCTGAGTTCGAAGACCACCATGTACAAACACCTTTGAAAGAGTCAAACAACTGAACCGCCAAGTACTTTTCTCAAAAGACCAGCAAAACCCAGGAGCCCCAAGGTTCAGGGCATCTGACCAATTCCATTGATATCCAGAGAAATGGAGCCTATACCAAATGCTTTGTCTTTCATGGTGTCCCCAGAGTCCAGCTGGAAAAAAAGAATGCATTAAAATAAAAATCTTAGAAATTCCACAAGGACCAAGGTTGCCTTTGGGGCAGGAAGGAAGGAGTTGAATGACTGAAGAATTCAATCTGAATCTGCACAAATAAATCCATTAAAGTCTAAGTACACACCTGTAAATTTTACAAAAAGGGCGAGGGGAGGGGTAGAATAAGGGGAGTGGAAAGAGAGGGAATGGGGAAAGGAAAGGGAAGGAAGGGGAGGGGAGTAGGGAGGGGAAAGGAGGGGAGGTAAAAAGTAGAAAGGTGTGCATCAAAGCACCGGGTGAGAAAGTGAGGAAGATGGCAGTATCCTCTAGAGGACTGTGGTACAGGACCCAGGTCCTACCCTCTTCTTTATCCTTTTGATCCTAGCCTACTACCCCAACCCAATCATGCAGAAGACTCTGCTTTGTAATTAGCATGAATGATTGTTGGGACAGAGATGCCTTTTCTTGACTGGTTAGACAAATTAATAAAAAAATTTCTTAGACCCATTCACATAGGTGCACCTGCACCAGAGTTCACTTGGGAGCAAGGTCAAGAATTCCTTGTGGGAGAAATCATCCATAAAGACAGCTAACAGACATGCACTTCTAGAGAAAAATATTTTTTCATCAGCTTTCCTGAAATGCTTTGGAATGTAGCCATACACTGATTAAAGATGGTCCTTATATTTTGTTTGTGGGTCTTGATTTTTGCTGTTGTTTGCAGTGCTGGAGATGGAACCTGGGGTCTCGTCCATGCTAGGGAAGTACTTTACTACTAAGCCATATCCCCAGAGTAGAATTTTTTGGAAGCTATTTATTTACTAGTAGACTAATTTGGCTACTCTTCCAAAAAGATTTTCACAAAGTTTTGGATAAACATATTCAATCATGGTATAAACATTTTATTCTGCAAGAAGTAGGGAAAAGGTAGATAATGCTCCACAATCTGGTTGCAGAGAAAAAAACAAGTGGGCTCTTTAAAAACGTGTGTGTGTGTGTAGAACTGGAATCTGAACCCAAGTCATCTGCAAAAAGAAGCAAGGGCTCCTAACTGCTAAGCCATCTTTCCACACAGTCTGGGTGAATATTTTAATATTTCCTTTCTGATTACATTCAGTGGAACACGCTGTGAAGAAAGATGGACGTTCCTTCACTCCCCTTTCACGGCAGGCATCCCAGAGAACCTCTGTAAGTGCTGTGCCCGTCTGAGCCTGTCTCCATCACTGTCTCCAGAAACAAGAACCATCAGATCCGTGAGAGCAGCAGGGAGGGCTGCATGAGAATGTCGGGATGTCCCAGGGCTCTGCGCAATGAATAGCAATGAGTATGGAGGGCAAATGGACAGAAACTTTACCATGGAGAATAGAGGAAACCCTGAGTAAACGTGTAAGGAGCAGACGAAGCCCTGAGTGATGTGTAATATTGACACGAACCAATGCCTCAGACCCACAGGAACTGCCAAAGCCTTCCCTGGATCAGGCTCGGGGAATTAGCAAAGCCTTCCTCTGGTCCATGTGCAAATATTGACAGAGTGTACAAAAGGTGTGGTCTGCCCACAGCTTCCCTGTCCCACATATTTACAGCCTGATAGTGAACTCCTACGCAGACTAGCTCACCCTTCCTCCTTGGGCTACACATAATAAATGCACTGGGCTTCCAGCTTGCTGCAATCAATACCTCTCCATGAGCGCACATGTAGCCCGCACTATCCCAGCTTGTCTGTAAGTACAGAAAAAAGTCAGTGTGGGGTCTTTCCTTTGTCACCCCACATTTCTAGCACCACGTTGCACCAGACTTGGTGCTTTACACAGAAATCGCACAAAAGTCCCCCAAATGGGATCCGCAGTGCCCCCGGCTGAGATGAATGAGGAGAGAGCCGGTGCTGCAGAACCACCATCAGGTGACTCGTGAGCCCAACTCCACCTGTTTCCCACCCTATGGAGCCACAGTAGCACAGAGACAATCATGATGGACTGACTACGTAGTCACTTGCTGATATTAAAGTTGATGAGGACTGGAACAACTTGTTGGGCTCTCGGAACTTTTATCATCTCTCTTAGTATCATCTAGATACTAAGATCACCTGGGAAGTCAGGAAGCTCCTTCCCTGGGCAATAACTGGCAAGAGGGTTCTTCCCCCTCTTCAGAGAACAAATGGGTTCAGGCTCATAGCTGCTGCACCCAGGAACAGTCCAAGGTGGCTATGTCCTTGTTCTTAAGGACTTAGGTCATAGTGTGTGGTTTTTCTCCCATTCCACACAATGTGTTTGTTATCTACTCATCATTTTGTTTTTATTCCTAACATCTCAAATCAAGAGTCATTTCTGTTTTCTAAATTACTTAGAACGTGTGTATCTCACCTAATCAGGCTCAGCCCAGAGAACCAAGTATTCTCAGACAATTTAGCGAACAGCCAAGCTCTTGCCCTTCAACCCGCATTACATTTGATATTGGTAGCAAGGAGAAGAGTACTCTAGCCTGACCCTTATTGTTCCGTAGAATAATCCTACAGATGAGTGCTTTGGCTATCATACCAGTGGATACTCACAGTTCTGTTTAAACAGCAGCTGGGAGCGCTGCACCTCATGGGCAGATAAGACTCACAAGGAAGATGCAGAGGAAAGTGTGGGTTCATCCACGGCAGTGATCAATAAATCGTCTCCCCAAAAGAAAAGTCCCATTTGATTTCCTTTCCCCTGACAGCACCTGACTCTGAACCCCCAGCTGCCGCTCACTGGCAGGAACCTTAGGTTCTGCTCTAAGTTCCTCCTGGTTGCCCACTGCTGGGATTTGCTTGGACCCCAGGGTTCTCTCCAGGAGCTGAGCTCTGGAAGCCACTTCTGCAGAGGGCTATCAGTCCTCTCCTGCTATCGCCAGGCAGCTGCCTCACTCTGCTTTGCTCCTGGGATCTGGCAGCTTTCCTCCCTCTACCCAGGTCACTGGGGAGTCTGGGAGATGTAAGTCCAGCAGCAATCTCTGGAATGTACCAGGGGCTCATCTCAGCCCAGGCTATCCCCACGAGTTTTGTCTAGGGGAATCCTGCCTTTTTATATACTTCTAGTCTCCCTCAGTTCTAAAAGTTATTTCCCCTATAATCCTTCCATTAAGAAAATGTCCTTGTTATGCAAGATAGAAAAGGTTGTTAGATTTAATGACTTTGTTTAAGGCATGTAAAATTGTGAGACAAGAATGAAACAGAATATTTTAAAAAAATCCAAAGCTCCTGCTCTTAAGGGCATGAAGGAAGCGTGTCACACATAAAAATATATTTATTCACCAGCTCTCGTTCTGTTCCTGCTGTGTGTTGTGTTCACAGAACCTGCACTAGCCTCTTCCTGCTTGGTGAAGACAAGAACTGAAGTTCCTGCCCTGTCCCCTGAGGTGTTTTTGTATCTTTATTTATTTACTCTGCTTGACATCTTTTCTCCATTTCATTTACGTGTATGAGTGTTCTGCCTGCATGTATGCCCACGCACCCTGTGTGTGCTGTGTCCGAGGAAGACAGAAGAGGACAGTAGACATCCACAATTGGAATTACAGATAGTCATGAACGGCTCTGTGGGTGCTGGGAGTCAAACTTGGGTCCAACTGCTGAGCCATCTCTCCAGCACCATGACTGACATTTTCACTGAAATGCTTCTTACTCAAACTTGTATTTTTGTGTAATATTGCAAGCCTTCTTAAACTTTTCCACTTCTGACTCTTTTTCACTTGACAGAGTTTCGTGCAACCGAAGTGTGGTGGTTTGAGTAGAAATGGCCACCACAGGCTCATGTATTTAAATACTTGGTCACTACAGAATGGCACTATTTGACAGTGATTAGGAGGTACAGTATTGTTGGAGGATGTGTGTCATTGGGGGGCGGGCTTTGAGGTTTCAAATGCTCAAGTCTTTGTCCCTCTCTCTCTTCTTGTTGGCTGTGGATCCCGGTATAGAACACTCAACGAGCCCTCCAGCACCATGTCTTCCTACGTGCTACCGTGTTTCCTGCTGTGCTGATAACGGACTAAACCTCTGAATGTGAGCAAGCCCCAATTAAATGTTTTCTTTTATAAGAGTTGCATGGTCATGGCATCTCTTCACAGCGAAAGAACACTAAGACAGCAAGCATGTGAGTGATAACAGGTGTACAGATCAATCACTCCCTGAGAATTAGCCTTACAGTTATTTTAGAAGAATTCCATAGTCTACATATAATTTTCTGTTTATTGAGGATAAAAGGATACTTTTATGTAATAAACAGATATACTTGTTTCTTTGTTTGTTTGGTTTGGTTTTTTGAGACAGGGTTTCTCTGTAGCTTTGGAGCCTGTCCTGGAACTAGCTCTTGTAGACCAGGCTGGCCTTGAACTCACAGAGATCCACCTGCCTCTGCCTCCCGAGTGCTGGGATTAAAGGCGTGCGCCTCCACTGCCCAGCTACTTGTTTATTTTTACATAAATAATTATATTTAGGTTGAATATTTGATACTATAGAATGAACAGCATCCTCACCATTTTTCATAGTTAATTCACTTTTTTTTTTTTTTTTTTTTTTTTTTTTTTTTTTGCTTTTTCGAGACAGGGTTTCTCTGTGGTTTTGGAGCCTGTCCTGGAACTAGCTCTTGTAGACCAGGCTGGTCTCGAACTCACAGAGATCCACCTGCCTCTGCCTCCCGAGTGCTGAGATTGTTAATTCACTTTTTGATTGTATAATTGTCAGTCCTGAGAAGGCTTCTTTGGATAAATATGCTGCCCAAAGTTGCAGAAAGCTACTTAGCGCCATTTCGTAAAATGTTCAGAAATTCTGTCTTGATCCCAGGCAAAACTTGGTTAATGTTTTTTGTTTTGTTTTGCTTTGTTTTGTTTTTTAATGTAACTCAAGTCAGCAACCCAAAAATTGCAAAGTTCTAAATAAAACAATCTATATCGATATAATTTTTAAAATACATTAATTTAATACTTACATGGCAAGGAGTCAGGCCCAGTGTGTGAGCCTTGAATGCACGCTGGGGCCTTGCTTGGTAATGCTCCATGAGCAGTGTGGAGTGGGCATATTGGGTGTTCAGAACCAAGGCTGTAGTGAGGTTCCACGGTGCGAAATGGGTGAGCACCACCAGAAACACAGATGTACTTTGGGTTTGAATTTTTTTTGTTGTTGCTCACTGCACATTTAGTAACCTTTTTTTCCTGCTAGCGGTTTTTTATACCCTTCGCTTTCAGTTGCAGGACCACATATGGAGTGGCAACCCCCAGGGTGCAAATGGCGACGCCCAGGGTGCGAAACCGGTCCTTAAAGGGGGACGACGGAAAGACGTTTGTCAAAAATAAAATCAACAAAAACTAAAGAAATCCTGAGCTGACCGCTGAAAACTTGTGCAGAGCTGATGCTTGGGATGAAGTGTTTCCATTCTTACAACTTAATGCTCTCTTCCTAACTCTAGACATAAAACACAAGCTGTGGGAGGAGGCTTACAGCGCTGATTCAAAACTAGCCAGTGGCAAGAGACTTCTGCAAACAATTAAGAGAGGAAATTGGGAGATCAAAGATGAGGAGGGGAAAAGTGTGGCTGTGGTGCTTGTGAAGGTGGCCTTCCGCGTGGGGAGGGGGAGATGTCCTAATACACAGGGGAGGGAGGAACAAAGATGAAAAGTCAGAGATGCTGCCTCCAGAGCTCCCGCCCCAACCCAGCTGCCCTAGTAAACACAACAAACAACACAGGAAGGAACCAGCCTCACGCTAATTCAGATAAATGGAGGTGTGGAACTAAATGATTGCTCTTTCTGCAGACAGAAAATACAGGAAAACTTGAAGCCTGTGGGAGAAGCTCGAATGGGAAAGCTGAGTGCATCATGGGAGAAGCAGGAAAACTAGGTGTGTTTCTTATTGCAAATAAAATTTATCATGAGAGCATCACATTTAAAAACATTGAACCAAGCTAAATGAAATATTTACTGTGTGTTTGTTTTGTAACCATTACATTACATTAAATGCCTCCATCGCTGCTTCACAATTTTCCTCAGAAAAAAAAAATCATGGAAAAACTGTTGATACTTCCAAGAATGAACATAAGCAATTAAAGTTATTAGTTAAATTAATTAAATCAATTAAAGTAAAAAATTATAGTTATAGGCCGGGCGGTGGTGGTGCACGCCTTTAATCCCAGCACTCGGGAGGCAGAGACAGGCGAATCTCTGTGAGTTCGAGGCCAGCCTGGTCTACAAAGAGCTAGTGCCAGGACAGGCTCCAAAGCTACAGAGAAACCCTGTCTCGAAAAACCAAAAAAAAAAAATATATATATATATATATAGTTATATAACTTTATTGTGGAATAAATTAAAATTAGCATAATTTTTAAAAATTTCTTATAACTCTACCTGTTTTAAGATAACACATAACTTTTCTTTTTTCTTTTTTTTTTTTTTTTGATTTTTCGAGACAGGGTTTCTCCGTAGCTTTTGGTTCCTGTCCTGGAACTAGCTCTTGTAGACCAGGCTGGCCTTGAACTAACTAACTAACTCCTGCCTCTGCCTCCCAAGTGCTAGGATTACAGGCGTGCGCCACTACCGCCCGGCAACACATAACTTTTGAAATAACTAATGTTTACCTACATTAAATGCTGCAGTTTAAAAGGATCTGAACTATTTTTAAAATACTTCATTGCTACGACACAAGAAAAAAACATGAACATAGAGAGTATTTTCATTTCCTACTCGTTTGCTTTAAACAAATAAGTGAAGGAATTTGGGGCTAAAGAGATGACTCAGTGGTTAGGAGCAAAGTTCAGTTCCCAGAACTCACATCAGGTGGTACATATCTACCTGAAATTCCAGGGGATCTGACACCCTCTTCTGGTCTCCACAAGCACCTGCACTCACACACACATACCCACAACACAAATGTACATATACACAGTACTAAAAATAACACTTTTCTAAAACAAAGATGGATTTAAGAAATGTCAGGAGTTATCTTTGCATAAACCATGAAGACAATTCATGAACTCATAAGGAGACTAGCATATATGCTTCCATGAACTTCAGTATCAAGCAAACATTGGGCACATTGATTAGATCATACAATATGAATACTTTTGCACAAACACACCAGCAAACCTTTCACACTTTTAGGACATATTATGAAAATTTAGGAGAAAACATGGCAGGTTAGAGCAGAGATTCTCCAACCAGTGATGGATCATCTTTCTGGAAGTAGGGACACCCAACGAAATAGTTCTGAGTTCAGATGATGACTTGTTCCTTCTCATTCAAAAACAGTCTTAAATCTAAGACCTATCTGCAATCATTTACGATAGCATCTAAAATAAGCTCGTTTTGTAGGGTTTAGTTTTGTTGTTTGTTTGCTTTAAGACAAGGGCAACAAGTAGCTCTGGCATCCAGGGTAGAAACTGGGCATCTGATGGCAAGTCAGTGGGGAAGAGATGCTGGGAAGCAGAGGGGACCTGAAAGGAGGATTGTGAAACCTGGCCGTACAGAATCAAAGACTGTGGAGGGCTGTCTGTGCTAAGTGAAGAATGGCAAACATGGGGTCATTGTTTCATGTCCTAAAGCAGCTGAAACTGGTTTGCATCTTATGCACGGAGCATGGTGGAGTCACGTGACGCTCAACTGGCGCAGCGTGAAGGCTGAGTCTCTGGAAACGTTACACATCCTTGAATGATTTCAGGAATCATTAGCTTTCCTATAAAACGAGCCTCTGTATTAAATGTGTGCCTGGAAGCAATGTGTGAGACCAAATGCTGATTTAATCTAATGAACTCAAGTTACACCAGAAAATACCCTTCATGATCCTTCTCCATTTAAGTGTTCAAACACTCGAGAGAAGTTTGCGGGGCTGCTGGTGCCTCGAAAGGCACATTCTACAAACGACAGAAGACTTTGTTCCCTGGCTCCTTTCATTCAGAGTCTTTCATGGGCACTGAATTCTCTCTAAAAGCACCTATCAGCATGAACAAACTGATAAAAGCGAACGTGCGAAGCGTCTTTCACTTAGCTAACGGGCATGACTCCAGACCCTGAAACTCCCACCGCTTTCATCCGAAACCCTACCCCACCGTGATAGTAAACACGATTTGATGGAGGGTCCAGTACTGAAGTTACAAGATCCTTGGCCTATTGTGAAGCCACGGTTAATGGCCAGCTTTGTCGGGCATAATCCATTCCCATGTGGCCTTTTGGATCACCCTGTGACTGTGGTATTCCGGGTTACACAAAAAGTCAAATTAATAAATCCATTTGGCCTTCCCGGAGCATCCATTTATACACTGGCTCCTTCAGCAACTACCACCCGGGGAAACACTCGGGTGACAAAGTGAGAGTCTGAACCTCCAAAGCCCAGTAAAGATGTCACTCCAGCAGTCAAGATTATAAAAAATAAGGGGGAAAGTGATGGAGCCGTGGGATATTGATTAACTCACAGCATCTGGGTATCTCAAACACCAAGGGGTTACAAGGACAGAAAATAGTAGTCAAGACCTTGAAAGAGGTCTTTCCAGCAAGCATACCTGGAACCCTGAACACACAGAACACATTCTCCAAGAATTCCCATACCCCCTTCCTAATAGCAATATATGTATTCAGAAGAAAGTTTCCAACATGTCAGAGGATGTGTGCCAAAAATAATGATAAACCAGAAAATGGTGCAGAGAGTAAAACAGCCTCACTGATCAGCCTTACAGACCAGGCAGTGGTGACACACACCTTTAATCCCAGTAGCCACACTAGTTTGTCATAGAAACTGGGAGGTAGTGGTGCACACCCTTAATCCCAGAGCCAGAGAGGAATATAAGACAGGAGGAGACGGCTCTCACACAGTCTCATTCTGAGATTCCAGAGGCAAGATCGCCATTTCGTACTGAGGTAGAGGTAAGAGTCAGTCGCTGGCCGTTTTGCTTTTCTGACCTTCAGGTTGAACCCCAATTTCTATCTCTGACCTTTTATGAATCATGCTACAGAAAATAGTAGCCAAAAAATTCAATAAAATCTACATATATTTCTAAACACTGATTTAAAAAATCACAATGAAAAACGATGCTGAGAATTTGGCAATAATGAACATGTATACTCATCCACCACATACAGGGTTCATTACATCACTAATGATGATTTCCTGCCTCCATTTCCTGTTCACCACCACTTCCTGTATGCTGGGAACTAAACACAGGGCTTTGGGCACGGTTGGCATGCATTCTACCACTGAACTAAAACATCCCCAGCTCTTTAGATCCTTAAAAGAAAAGGCATGGACAGGGCACGACAAGAATCCAGAACACTGTCACTCAGGAGCAGAGACTCAAAATCCAAAACTCTCAACAGGGAATTAGCATATCCAAAAAAAATTTTTTTTTTTTGGTAGAAGGCAAAGTTGTTTTAATTCTGGAAATAGAAAAGAGAGAGCCTTCACTGATGAACACCTGTGACCCCTTACTAAACAGGCACCAGCTCTTCTTCTCCAGACCTGCGAGATCAGCATCTCCACTTTGGCACGATTTATATGCATCGTATCATATGAGAACTATCCCAGCAACATTCAGCACTTCCTCAGTTAGTTATACTCTCTATGCTGGGCAGGTCATTTCCTAAATGCTAGGGACAGATTAAACACTCCTTAGTCTGCTGGAGTTCACACACAAGCACCCATATATACATACATACACTTGTGAGTACATACTTTTATGTATGTACACGTACATGCTAATGCATACATGTGCATGACTAAAGTGAGTTCCTATTTTAAGCTTCTGGTATTCAGTAATTTGATGAACACTAACATGATGGGTGTGCTCCATTCTCCTTTTATATTCTAAAATTTCCCCTTTCAGTACAGTGACCCAGCCTCCAACTAGGAAAACAAGAAAAGTGTCTTCCCAAACTTTGTTGCCATCCCCTTGAAGACATGGACGAGCTGATGGAAGTCAACCAAATTCTGGATGCCTTTTGTACTCAAGCCTGCAGCAGAGAGCACAGCTTTTAGCTCAGTGTCATGAATGGCCCCTGAGCTGTCACTCTTTGAATGATTCCAGGATATCAGCTCAGGTAGCAATGAGTTCGTGCAGATTCGAAATGGAGCATCAATACTTCTGGTGTAAATCTGCTTTGCTGTACGACAATATGTCTACGATCAGCCTAACGTGATTCATAATAGACCCTGTTCCAGTTTGCTTTTCTGCTGCTCCCATAAAACGCCCTAACCAAAAGCAACTTAGTGTAGTGAAAGGGTTTGCTTCAGCTTGAAGGTTAGAGTCTATCATCCAGGGGAGTCAGGGGCAGGAAAGGGGGCACGCCTGATGGCTATTCACAGAGCCTTACCTCTAACTAAGGAAGAGCGGCAGCAACCATGGATGAAGGCTGCTAGCTGGTTCACTCACGGAGCCATATATAGCAAGCTTTCCTACATTACCTGGGCCGCCTACTTGAGGAATGGTGCCACCCACAGTGGGCTGGACCATCTTACAACAATTAACAGTCAAAATGAAGCCCACACAGAGACGCCTCCAGGCAGATATGATCTGGGCAATCTCTAGGTTCAGATTCTCTCCTCACATGACTCTAAGTTATGTCAAGTTGACATATAAGGCTAACTAGGACAGATCTTATTTGCATAAGTAATACCTTAGAAAATATATAATGCCCTATATAAAAAATAATGAATTATAATAATGAGCAATGTGTGTTTCTAATTTAGATTCTCAGGTAGAAGACAAAGTGTTCTAAGTGTCTACACAGAGGTATCTACACACTCTGAAACATGAAGCCTATAACAGTTACAAACCCTATCACTCATGGGTGTGTGGTATTACTCTGAAATCTTGTGAGTTTTGTTGTTGCCTCTAACTTGAATGAACACATCTTTCGGTGATATTGGGAAGCGCAAACTGCAAATAGCTCTCAATTTGCCCAAGAGTTTCATCATTCTTAGACCAAATAAACTCCAGTCCAAAAAAAAAAAAAAAATACTATGCATTCAAGAGAAAGAAAGAAAGAAAGAAAGAAAGAAAGAAAGAAAGAAAGAAAGAAAGAAAGAAAGAAAGAAAGGAAAATAAAGACAGATAGAAGGAAAGAAGAGGGATATAGTTCCAACTTCCAAATAATGTTAAGTTCTTAAAATGAGAAATCAACAACAACAACAACAAACGAACCTGGGAGATTAGCTGCTGAACTATGAGAAATTTTTTCAGCACTCGCCAAACTTTCTGTTGTGCAGCCAAATCTGATCTTGGCAGGATGTGTTCTATCCTTGATCCTTATCCAATAATCACCATGACCCTCTGCCCCCCCAAGTTCAATGTGGGGGCAAAAACCACCCCTTCAGACATCCCTGGACCAGGGATCCTCTAGGAGGCAGTACTGCCCCACAGAGACCACTGCTCTAAGCAGCCCTGTGGGAAGTGCAGCTCTTTGGCCCCACACTGCCTTGGACTTGAACCAACTCTCTCTTGCTCCTGGAATGTTGCAAGTGGACATTTATTTCCATGGCTCTGAATCACCCTTTAAATACAATGAGCTCCTACCAGCCACCACCAGGCTACTTTAAGCTAAATTGCCTGGAAATGTTGAAAGCTAACTCAGGTCACATTGATGACTTAATGCCAAGCAAAGTGAAAGTGTGAATCTATAGTCAGATATTGGCAAGTACCATGTGTCAAGAGTTTATCTCATAGGAGGTGAGGCTAGTTTGTAAATATTTAACCTGATTTCTGTGAAGGAACCTTGGTAACTTCTTCCTCTTTGTTTCTTTTCTGCACACCCAAGTCCCTTTAATTATAGTGCAGCAAGAACCTTGACCTCTTGTCGCTGATAACGATGAGTGACACGGGTGCTGTGAGTTCCACTCTCCTTTCTCCACTCTACCTTCCTTTGTAAAGATTAAAAGACTTAACATCAGCATCAAAGGAGTGAAAGTGTCTGTTGTTCGCTTTCTGGGGTGACTGCTGCAATCTACCTGTAAAACAACCACATATCCAAACACTTACACACATTATACAAACACACACACACGGGGTTGGTTCTTGTTATATGTGAAAATAAAAGCTTTTCTTTGTAAAATATTTGTCAATGAAGAGTTTTATGCAGCTAGGACATGTTTAAAAAGATGAGGCTGGAATGACTGACAGGTGTGTTAGTACCAGCCCCAATCTGGGTCGAGGAGGTGGGTCACCTACGGATTAGAAGGATATATCACATAACTAGAGTGGTGGGTTCGTCTCAGATGACTCAAGGAAGTGGAAATGCTCCTCAGGCCTTTGCCCTAAAATCTACACCCTAAGCATGAGGAAACCTGGACTCATCACCCATTACACCTTGAACTTTGGAATATGGTGGTATTGGGATATGGAATCAGGAGTGGCAGAGGCACCTCCCAGATTGGGGTGTGTAAAAATGAACAATTGAGATCATGAACAGGAGAGTAATGAGTCAGGCTGGCTATCTCAGGGGGATCCTAGGGCAGACTGCTCAGTTGTCTAAGGGCATTTTCATAATGATACTTATTGGAGCTTCCAGAAATAGTCAATAAATATTTATGTAAATTTTACACTTTTGTGGGCTGACCAGATGGCTCAGCAGGTGAAGACACCTGCCACTGAGCCTGAAAACCAGAGAGTTCAATTCCAGGGACCCACATGGTAGAAGAGGAGACCCAATTCCCACAAGATGTCCTCTGACCTCCACATGAGCATGTGTGTGAGCGTGGGTATCTTTTTACAAACAAAACTAAAAGCAAATGTTTTGAAAGCTGACAATCCATCCTTTCAGGCTTCTGATGTGATTTACTCCTGGTATTACTTTGATATAATTCTGCTGTGCTTCATAAACTAGTGTCCAGAGACATTTAATGTCTGACGTTGTTGAGATGCAGGTCGGAGGGCTGGAGAAATTGCTCCGTACTTAAGAACACTAGCTGTTTTCACAAAGGACTCAATTCAGTCCCCAGCACCAAAGTTGACAGTTCACAGTCATCTGTCACTCCATATCCAGTGGATCCAATGCTCTCTTCTAACCTCTGTGGGTACCAGGCACACAAGTGGTGCATAGACTTACACGCAGGCAAAACACTCATATACATAAAATAAACACGTCTTTTAAAATTGTCTCTGTTCATGAAGAAATTTACTTTTGCATAATCTAATCAGTTTGCATATCAATTCTAGAGGGGGGAAAATGGGTTTTATATGTCTTTTCAAATACCTCTTAGGAATCTATCCAAAATGTATCTTTTAACATCGTTTAAATTAGATCTCAGGGTTGAAAACATTGCAAGGAAAAGTATCACACCATAGAAAGGAGAGCCAGCGCCCAGTCAACTCACAACGCATTATGTATTATTTCCATTCGTAATAAGAAAGCAACAAATCTGCTGCAGCCAAATGAGGTAACGATGAATTTAATGAGCTAGACCCTTCACTGTTTTGAAGGGCGTATTAATTCAGGTGGGATAAACACAGCGAGAGGATGTAAACATGAAGTCTTCACTCTGTTCCCTCTCTCTTCACAGGAAACCCACAAGGCTGACCTTCAGAGTCTGTCTCTACGACAGCAACCTAATCTGTTGGAAAATGTCAAGCAACATTTCATTCCTGCTTAACCTGGAGCAAAACAATAGTTTATTTTTCTAGCTATGTGTTCATCCACTCGCTAAAAAAATGAGCATTGACACTGTTTCAAACGATCAGGTCGGCTGTGGGAAAGCAAGCCCTTCTCAGCCTAGAACCATGCAGGAAACAGGACAAACCATTATACTTGCACCAAAATTTGGAAAGATTCTCCATGCTAGGCTCATGAGGTCTTGACTATCAATTCTGCTTTGCCATTCCCCAAACCTGGCTATTCCCGAGAAGAACTTGGAAATCCTGTTAATTATTTTCAGCTCCACTCTTTGAGTCAGGTGAGTTTTTCATTCATGCAAGTGTTTGGATGAGCCACGATTTTGTGGAGTGGATAGGATATTTGAAGGAAAGCAGGGGAGTACAAAAACAGAGAGTGGATTTTTAAGAGCAGCGGGTCCTGACCCCAGCCAAGGGCACAGAAGGCTATAAACCCTTTTATGGATTACCAAGAGCAGGAGAGAAATAAGTCTCAAAACATCACTGTACTTCCAACATTTATGTCACGTTGTCAAGAATTCTGGTCCCAGGCTGTATTTCATAGCTCAATAGAACTATTCTTTTTGACTAACCACAATACTCAAGAATAGAAACATCGTAAGTTGTATTGGTCTAGCTTCTCAGCCAGTGTTAGAAATCCTCCAAGCAAAAGTGGTCACCTAAAGACTAAGTCCTAAGAGCAACAACAGAGAAGACTGGGTCCCGACAGACTGTAGCTGGGATCTAAACATACCAATCATATGCAGCTTGGTAATATGGATGACCGCCATGGACACTAACAGGTGTGGTTTTAGGATGTATATGCTTCTGGAGGAAAGGACAGGCAAAATGTGTTGTGTAGTTAGCACAGTATTTGGCCGGTGGCCCTGCGAGTGGCCAATCACGTGGTTATTGCATGTGGAGCTGGAGGAACATGAAGAGCAGAAAGTCCCCTCCTACTCTTCCCAGTGTCTCTGGAGGCCACGAGCTCTGACAGAGCAGAGCTTGGCCCCTAAGGATGGTTTGCTCTCCAACTGCACGACGCCTCCATGTTGTACTGTCACTGATTTATTTCTTATTTTTGTTTCGCCTTGTTTTTTAAGACAGCGTTTCTTTGTGTAGCCTAGGCGGTCCAGGAACTTGCTCTGTAGACCAGGGCCTTGAACTCACAGAGATTCGCCTGCCTCTCCCTCCAGAGTGCTGGGGTTAAAGGCGCGCACCACCACTGCCTGCTGTCACTGATTTATAGTAAAGGTTTCTGTTAGGTTCCAAACTGCACTATGTGGCACCATTAAAGACTTCTTTATAAAACTCCCTTGGGCCAGAGAGATGACTAAATCGGTAAAGACACTTGCCACTGAGCCTGACTTCCTGAGGTAAATCTCTGGGTTCTACATGGTGGAAGTAGAGAATAAACTCCCAAAAGTTGTCCTCTGACCTCCACATGAGCACCTTGGCAGGTACACTTCACTCACTCACACACACACACACACACACACACACAACTTCATTTTAAATCCTCTGTAACACATGTAAACAGCACAGCCTAAGAGAAGGGTTTTTGTTTCATTTTTCATTTTCATGGTGTTATTTTATATACTAATCACTCTTCCTTTCCATATTCTGTAGCCTGGGGAAAATTGTACAAACAAGAGAAACAAAAAGAAAAACGAACACATTCAGAGGTAGGTAGCCTGCCAGGATTTACTTTAATAACTGGGCGCATTTTCCTAGTAAAGTACACTTGACGCACTGATATTTTCCTTGGCCTGGCACAGAGGCTGGGGAACTGTCCCAGGCTTGTGATGACAGCCTGCACAGAGCTACCCTAACAGAGACCAAGGGCATCTTTCTCTTTTGACTTAGACCATTTCGCTTAAAATTTTATAGATGTTCTTTTACCTCCACTTTAAAAGAACACAAAACCCTGAAAATCACAGTTGTAAGAGACTGCCGTGAGGCTCGGCTCTTCCTGTCTAGTGCAAAGAGCAGACACACACCCGACAAAGACACAAATCAATGAGGAAGGGGTGTGAGGGGCCATTGACCCGAACGACCACAGAAAGGAAAGGGTAGCCATTCTCTCTGATATTGCATGAAGAGGGTTTTCAAGAGAAAGCAAACAGAAGAACCTGGTGAGTCTGGAGTGAGCTGACTGGACCACCTTCCTATGACAGAACTGAAGCAGGGAATCCAGGGAATCAGTGGAGACTCGGGATCTAGAGATCTGTGACGTAAAATCACAAGTCTGAATTGATCCCATGGCCTGCTGGACAATGATGAACCTCATAGGCGCTGATAACACAAGGTCTACCTCCTGGGATTGAAGCAAGAATGGTCTGAGGTCAGCATGAGGTACAAGGAAGAGCAAGGCAGGGGACTAGAACTCTTGACCCTCCCTCCTGTCTCATGCTCTTGACTCCAGCATCACCGATACCCATCTAGAGTCTTCATGAACACAGTTTAAACATGCCCCCCTCTTCAGGCCTGTGAATATTACATGACACTTTAACTCCTCCTTGAGCCACTTTCTCAGGAGCTCCCTTTGGCTCCCACCACATTCCTTTGTGGTATGTCGTCTAAGAACCACAGCCCCTTCCTGCAAGCTTTTCCCACTTGGAATTAGAATAAGACTTACAAGATCAGGGCTGTGAGCATTTGGTTTCCCCATGTATACACAACGCATAACTATAGAAGTATTCAATAAACTCTGAGTAAACAGTGCATGGGTGAGTGGAGGCGGGGCTGTGGGGGATGAACATCAAGGAAACCTTGTCTCATTAACATGAGTTTGGCTTTGCCACTTATGAAAAACTTTCCCCTGCCCAGCTTCCTCTACCAGTAATAGACCAAGGGGCAGTGGCTCTTTCTTGCTCTAGACGAAGCTTGGCTGTGGGACAAGAGACACAGGGAGCCGTCACTAGTTGCTGTCTTTGCTACCCGGATTGAACCGTGCCAGCATCAGGATGCCAGCTCTGATTAAATTCTTTTGATTCTGGGCTTCCCTCTGACAGAGATGGGGAAAGGGTGTTGGTTCAGCCACCACTGTGGAAAGGGAAAATAAACACAGTTCTCATTTATTAGAGACCAGTATAAGAAGCAGCCCTTCAGAACTCTCTGACACGGCCTCATTACAACATAACAACGTTGTTGAGAAAGAACCCATCACTTCTTCCTACTTCATTTGGCTCCCACCATGACCACACAGCTTTTTCAAAACCCTAGCACTCTGTTTTCCAAAACCCACTTGGAACTCCATCATAGCCTCCCCCTCCCTCTCAACAGCTCCAACCCTCAGCTTGAGAATTAAGGCATGAAACACATGGAAATACAATGTTCCAATCCATCTAATTAATGCATTAAGTCCCTCATTTACATAGTACAAATTTCCCTTTATGCTTTCAGTTGCTTGGCAATCGCTTGCCTCAAGAAAATATATTAGCAGCTAAAATGCTGCTTAACAATAAGAGAAATAACAAAGACATCAGCCATCTTTCAAAAAGCAGATTTCGGAAAGGGAAGGGAAAATCCATCACGGGAGGATTTCAAACGCTTAAGGAGCTTGGGGAGCTGATTTTGGAAACTGGTGTGAGATAGTGAGGAACGTACATTGTTCTGGCAGGCAGGAGGGATGTCCATTAAAGTCTGTGGAGCAGATGCTGCCCTCAGATCTGCAGAGCAGTTGCTCAAATACGCCTGCACGATGAAGGCCACAGGGAAGGAGGCCAATCTCTGACTTCACAAGACAGGGGGTGGGAGGGGGGACAGTCAGGGTGTCTCCAGCATCAGCCTCAGGAACACAATTGCTCTACCTAGAACCTGCGTGTTCCCAAACAAGGGTGGATGGTGAACCAAATTTGTAACCGTGCTTCTACCAAGTGCTATCGAGCTATACTGCATCCCCGAAAATAGACAGATGGGAGGGCAACTTTGATCTTAAATTAATCTCAGCTTGGGTCAGAATACCACGTGCTCCCTTTGGGAAGCCCCAGCTACATGGAGGTGAATTTACAGCAGTAAGTGTGTCTCCGTGGGACTCTGTTTCCTCATAATGTAGGGAAAGGAGTACTCCAGACAACCAAAGTCTGTGTTGAAGGAGCAATGTGACGTTTTTGGTTTTGGAATATAATGGAAGTTATGAGGACTTCTCTTACTCCTTATAAAGTGATGGAGGGTTTTGGGGCTCAGGAAAAGACTAGAAAGGGCATTTCAAATTCAGGTTGTAAAATGTTTTATGAACACCGCAGAGAGCCACCTCAATGGTTAGCTCACCTTCGTTCATGTGGCATCACGGGCCAGCATACACTGCCACAGTTTCCCTGCCCAATAATAAAACTCTCTGCACTATCTCACGTGTGTGTAACACACCAAAATAGGAAGAAAATGCTTTAGTTATGAAATTCTTTTTCTAAGAGGACAATGGGGACTGAATGTGCTCAAAATGCATTACATACACATAGGAAATTATCAATGAATGATTTTTTTAAAAAATCATTTTTGCTACATAATAAATACTGAAAAGTCTGAATTTTGACTACCCCCCTTTCTTTTTACATGAATTCGCCAAGCTTTATGAATTGCTGAAGATCTCATGACAGGCTGAGAATGTTGGCTCCGCTGACAACCTCAGCATTGATGGGGAGGAAGCAGGAGGAATGAGACCACTTTGCAAGCAATATGAGGGTATAGCCTGTACTCGCGCATGCACACACACCACATACACAGAGTCATGCACACACACACACATCCACACACACACATCACACACACACATCACACACACACCCCAAAACAAGAAATTCACAGGGTTGAAGCACATCCATATTCTCCGATTCCAAACCCTCGCTCCAGAGGAGGAATACATTAGCACATCATATCAAATTATACTAAATGTAAACCCCTCATACTTGTGGGATCAGATCAGATGCACCACATATGAAAGCCGGTGTACAGCAGCCGGCTTTCCCATCATATCTCTGTACTGGAACGGACTTTTCTCAGAATGCTGCTCTTTAGCAATTGCTATATTTACACATCCTGGCTTTTAAAACAAACAAACAAATGAATATGAGAAGGGACAGTAAAAAGAAGTTTATGATGTCTCAATGAGAAAATAAATATATATATACATTTATAAACCAGGCCAAAGCAAACAAATGCAGCAAACTGGAAGCATATCCATAGCCAGTTTCTGATTTGTTACCCCAGTTTGAAGATATCTCACTTGAAGCCAATGTTCTGAGGCGTTTTATAAATAGCCCTTTCTTCATGGGCTAAGCAGCATCTGCTGTCTAAGATGGCCTGGTTTTTTGGGACTGCTGTGAGGGACAGCTTCCAACTTCTAAACCCAGGCAGCAAGCTGTGTGGGGACACGTTTCCCAGAGGGGTTGACAGGTTGTGGTGGAAGCTTCCCAGGCCCTAATTTCAGAACCATCTTCACCTCCATTTCTGAATCTTCCAATCTGTGTAGGCACCAAGCACTCTTGGGAGAGCATGTGAGCTACTTGTCTCTTTGACGTGACCAAATATCTCACAAGGAAGGTCTTGAAAACAGGCTTGTTTTGTCCCATAGTTTGAAGACACGGTGCATCTTGGAGAGGAAAGGGTAATGGGCATAGGCAGCTGGCCTGCAGCTGTGGCAGAGAGAGCTTGTTCATATCTGGGTAGATCAGGAGAAAGAGATAGGACAAGAAGGAGGGATGAACTATAAAATTATCTACCTACCCCCAGCGACTTACTTCCTGCCACTTGTAGTCAGACTTTCTTTTCAGTCACCAGCCCCCCAGATAATGACATGGAGTCTTATTGTTAATTATGAAAGTTTAGAGGTTCCCAACTACCTCTTGTAACTCAAGTTAACCTGTTTCCATTAATCTATGTTCTGCCATGTGGCTTTTTACTTCTCTTCCATTCCTTATGTCCGACTTGCTAGGTGGCTAGCTGACGTCTCCTACTTGCCTAGATTCTTCCTGAGTTCCTCTATCCCAGGAAACCCCACCTATTTTCTCCTGCCTAACTATTGGCCATTTAGGTTTTTGGTAAACCAATCACAGCAGCGCATCTTTACACAGTGTAAACAAATATCCCCTCACAGCAGCTAGACCAAACTCCTTTACCATAACACAGCCTCCTGAAACAGTGCCATCCACTGAGGATAAAATGCTCAAACACGTCCCTGCAGAAGTCATGTCACACTGAAACCGTGGTAGGGTGTCTGTATTATATGCTATCTTCTCAAACAACCAAAATTTCCAGATTCTCTTTAAATTTCTTTTCTAACAGCAGAAATGTTACCCTAAGGAGCATCCATTTTGACTTTCCATCTCTTCTGCACTGCTACTAAGCAGGGCTCTGACGTTGCCAGTCCTTGGTCAGACTTTAGCAAAGGCTGGGAGGGTGTCAGCAGCCAATCACTGGAACCTACACTGTGGCCTGAGCCTTCCCTTGGCCCTCCTATTCCTCCCTAGGCAAGGCTCACCCAGCCTAAACTTCTGCTGTGGAGATGGCAGGACCCCTGTTACGTTTTCTCCTCCTTCATTACTTCTCTTCTCTCTATCCCAGCCCCCATATAGCTTCCCCTGTCCAGAACCAATGAAGGCCACAAACAATGACCTGCCTCCTTATTGTCTAGACTGCTATCTAGACAATCTTACAAAGCTTTACAAGATCCTCATTCATGGGACCCAGGCCATAACAATATGGTCACCAGTAGATGTAGTCTTCCCTTCCTCCCTAAGCAGGAACTCCACATTCAGAACCAGCGAGGTGCTTGTGCAAATGCAATAGTCATTCTTCTGGAGGAAAACCCATAATTGGCAGTGTTTGCTGTTTCATTGAAGCGAACACTCCCAACACGGAGTCCAAGCAGCCAATCTGGTACCACCAAGTGTGGAATGGGGAGGGTGGGATGGCACCGTTCAACAATATCTTCATTATACGGATAAAACAGATACAATTGAAAAGCATAAATGGTAATAAAGATATCATGTTGGAAAATACTGAAGATGTGAAAAACTCTGAATATTTTAAAGTCTTTTAAAAATGTAATTTAAATAATCATAAGGCTTTATCATCCAAAATTTAGTCATTACCATGTTTATCAGCTACAAAGTTTCTGGAAATTTACAAATCTGTTTTTACAAGCTGGTATAAAAAGGTTTCCACCCATCCTTTGTTCACTTTTGGGGTGTTTTGCATACTGTAGCCCCATTAAATCATTAAAGAAGTGATTTAATTCAGGTTTAGGTTCACACCTGAAATACGGCCATATGTTGTAAAGACACTGAATGAATAAAGCATTTAAGAGTCTGGCTTAATCTGACTAGATCTCAAGCAGGTAGAGGGGCCAGAATGTTGGCTCAGCTTGTGAAGAGCACTGGCTGCTATTCCAGCAAACCCAGGTTCTAGTCCTAGCACACACGTGATTGCTCACAGCTGTCTGTAACTCCAGTTTAAGGGGATCCAATTCCGTCTTCTGGCCTCCTCAAGCCCCAGACAGATATGTGATACACAGACATGATCCATGCAGGCAAAATACTCACACACAGGGAAACAGGTAATTTCCTAAAGAAAGAAATGGTAGATTCTTTCAAAACATATTGCCAATCCCATTTCTGTAGATGCCACAGTTCTCTTAGTACTGACTACGCTTATAGAGAAGACAGGTATGTGGATACTACCTATAAGGCATACCCATACACAGGCAAGCATGGGTACAGGGTAACGTTTAGAAAGGACACCAAGAAAGGGTTATATTGGGTGACAGGGAAGGACACAATGCAGAAAACGACACATGAGTCAGGAAAAAGGACAGATGGCTCTTCTCTGGTTTCAACTCTGTCGTAGTTTTTTCTTTTCTTTTCTGTGATGGGATACATGTGTAATTAATAGTAAAAGTGAAAACCCCTAAGCTCCTTGACCACTCTAACTGTTCAGAATTTCACTGATATACATGGTTTGGGGCTAAGGGGGCTCTCATTTGCAAAGCTTCCTTAAACTGTCTTCATGGTCTTATTTGTGAGCTCATTACAGCAAAGTGATTTCATTTAATTTTTTAAAAGGCCGAATATGCTTTCTCAGGTAAATTAATTCCCATAAATTATAAGCTCTATTTTATTTTTGGACATCTAGTGTGAGATTTCAGGAGTGTTAGAAAATGGATGTCACTGGGACACAGGATCTACTATAGTATACCACTTAGTGTGAAATTATCAGTGTTCACTATAGGATGTCTAGTCTGGAAGATTCCTATGGTAACCCCCATATTTGTTTATAGAAATCAGCTAATGTTCCCAGAAATGCTTCATTTTTCTAGTAGGTGGTATTTATCACAGACATTGACTCATAGCTGACTAATGAAAGCATTGATGGGTAGTGGTGACTGTCAACTTGACAGCATCCGGTGTCATGAAGGAAACAAGCTTCCATGCACAACTGTGGGGATTTATTTAGATCAGGTTAGCCTCTTGAGAAGACTGTGAAAGATTATCTTGTTTAGACTGACTGAACTCAACTGTGGAGGGTAGCATCCTCCTAAAAAGGAGCAAGCAGAATTTGAAGGGAAGACTAAGCGCCCTTGCTAGCATCACAAAGGACCCAGGTTCCCAGCACCCATGTTGGGTGACTCGCACTGCCTATAACTCCATATTCAGGGGCCAGTGCCCTCCTTGTTCTGGCCTCCATGGGTACCCTAACTCACGTGTACACATAATTTAAAAAGAAATAAAATTAAAACCTTTTTTAAAGGAAGATGCTATCAAGACATTATCATTCCTGGTTCTCCATAGATACAACTCGTAGATAAGACTTGAACAGTTGCCTCAAACTCCTTCCCCACCAGGATGGGTAAAATTAAGTTGTTAGCCAAAGCCAGGCTTGGTTATGCACACCATTAATCCCAGTGGCGGAATGCTGGGGCCAATTTGGTCTACATAGTGAGATTCAGGCCATTCAAGGCAACATAGTGACCCTGTCTCAACCATCCCCCACAAAGTGGGGAAAACCATGAGGCAAAATGAACCCTCCTTCCTTGTGTTCTTACTATTTTATTGCAGGAACTGGAAAAATAACTAAGACAAAAGCCATGCTACAGTTTTTACCTTCCGACTGCATAAATTATTTACATTTGAAATACCCTCTTTAAAAAGATGTAGGATACTTCATGACAGCCATCCAAACGCAAAGACTGTAGAAGGATAGAGTCGTAGAACAGCCACCCTGTGTCAATCAGAACCAACTTGACACAGCTTCTTTTTGCGCTCAATAAAGTCTGTCCCCCTACAACAACAAATGCACTGCTGTTGTTTTGCAATGAAGTCACTTGTTGTCAAGTTCAACTCATAGTTTCTTCCGCTGGACGCAACACGCCATGGGGGACATATTGGTGCTTGTATTTTGAAGTGATTCCTCTCAGAGCTTACAGTCTCTCCTAGTCTTTTGTAATAGGCCTGCGTCATTTTCTGTGAGCTCACAGAGGGCTCTGTTTTCTTGTCTCATCAATAATTCCTTCTCACTTCCACACCCCCAGCTCCAGTTCTGTACACCTCTTCTCTCAGCCCAAAGTGAGTCCATAATCTCCTTTATCCCAGCCCTGGTCAACACAGTGCATCTCAGAAGTCTGTGAGGCTTTTAAGAGCCTCTCCACACCCTAACCTACCCCTCCTTGCTTCTCTATTGACCCTAATGCCCATGAAATATATATTCAGGCCTCGCTTCTGCTGACACTTTCCAGTCAAGCAGCACCTCCCTTATCACCCACTCACTGACCACACTCCCTTCTCACACACACACACACCCCGTGACCGTGACCTCCGCAGTCTTTGAGGCCTGCAGCCTTGCTCCTCGCCCCCTCCCCACCCTTCCTCTGACTTCTTTAAATTCTATGCATTCTGTGGGTCAACTGTCACCGTCTTCAAATGGCTCCCCTGCCCATGTGTCAAGGTTGTCATCTTGGCACACTCACATTCCCAGCTATGGATTAACACCTTAACACAGTGAGACCCAAAAACTGGGTCAGAAGGGACCAGAGGTGCCTCCTCCTTGGTGTTTCTTTTCTTTAGCTGTAGTCTTTCGCAAGTCTCACCACAGAGCCTGCCCTTGAAGCTGCTCCTCACATCCCTCCTGATGTTATCCGCCTAGGTTTCTGTGGTATAGACTTCTCCGGGCCACTTCTTGCTGTCTCAGTGAGATTTGGAAGATGTCAATACAGACTCAAACTGTCTCCATGGCAGCCTCACATGTATGGAAGAAGCAAAATGTCAAGCCAACTTCAAATACTGACAAGGACACTATCGTCAATCTATAATTTTCACTGTGCCTTACCTCCCCGATACCCATGTCTGGTACTCTGCCAAGTCATTGCCATGTGCCGAGTACACGCTTCACTTTCCTCCACCAGTGGTTTCCTTTGCCTGTGGCATTCATCCCTGCTGCTTCCTTAATGTCCTTCCCCTCAGCTTATATTTGTAAGAACCAGCTCCAGCCACCACTTCACAGAAGCCCTTCTGCATGGCCTCAGTGCATGGTCTCTTTCCTTCCTGAACACTTTCATGTGGTTATGTAGTACTTATGTAGTATGTATAATTGTGTGTGTGTGTGTGTGTGTGTCTGTGTGTGTCTGTGTTTAGACTCCACAAGGCCAGGGAGCTACATCTTAATTTTGCTGTGATCACTCACATACCACCTGTTGCCCCCTAGATAAGCCACTTAGGAATTTGATCAAGGACCTGCTCAGGACGGCTTCTCTGGACACGTCCATCTGGCTCTGTTTGTCTTTGTCACACCTAAAGTCATTTCAGCTGATAAAGCCTGCACTTCTGTCCTTTCTTTTCCAGGTTTAGTCACTTTTATTGGGCTGATGTCCTTGTCACATACATGTATTGGATAAGCACATACTCTACGTGAATTAGTCAAATAAACCTCAGCTACCTAGTCATCTATATTTCCAAGCTAACTCTCTGACAAGGCGTCTTAAAAAGAATCGTGAAACCTACAAAGCCTCATCCCAGACAAACACATCGCAGGTACAAATGTCATAGGTGTTTATGGACTAAGCAGAGGCACCATAGAAAGTGTCTTTCTCAAAAACCTACTGACGAGGTAAATAAGGAACTGGGGAACTCTAGCTTAAAAGTGACAGTGTCAACAATATATATACATGTGTGTGTGTGTTTCTATGCTGCATGCATGTATATCCACAACTATAAGCTCATATGTGTGTGTGTTTCTATGCTGCATACATGTATATCCACAACTATAAGTTCATATGTGTGTGTTTCTATGCCGCATACATGTATATCCACAACTGTAAGACCCAACTAGAAAATTTCAACATTTTGAACTAGTCTATTGTTTTAATTTCTAAACATTTACTCAGACATTTGTTAGTAATAGTAACTAGATAATCTATAAATACAAGTTAAAAATACAGCAATCTGAAAATTAGGCTGACCTCCAAGAGACTGGAGACAAGACACAGTAGTTAAGAGTGCATACTGCTCTTGCGATGGACCAGAGTTCAGTCCCCAGCACCCTCATCAGGTAGCTCACAACCTCTGGTAACCCCCAAAGCACCCAACACCTTCCTCTGGCTTCTGCTGGCACATGCACTCCTGCCTATATGGTCCCCACCTACACACATACATACACACAATTAAAACAAAAATAGAATCATTAGAAGATTCTTGGAACATTTAACCTTTTTGTGGAATAGCCTGTAAGCCTGAGAAATATATTTTAAATGAGTTATAAGATCAACAATAAAAGTCACTTAAAGATAACACTGTGGTGTAATTTAGTTAAAGCCTTACCAAGTTGTACAGTAAGAATTCAAGTTAAAATTGAACTGTTTTCCAGGGAGCTGGAGAGATGGCTCAGTGCATAAGACCCGTTACAGCTTTTGCAGAGGATCCAGACTCAGATCCCAGTGTCCATATGGGGGCTCAAAATTATCTGTAATTCTATTTCTAGGGACCCCCCCTTCTGACCTCTTTCTTCCACAGGCTCCTGGGACAATGTGGTGCACAGACACACACCCAGGCACACACATATACCCAGAAAATAAAATAAATAAAACTTTTAACTGTGCTGTATCCTAGGCAAATTGTCACAATATTTGTTTTTGTGCTGTTGGAGAAATTTGTTCCTTGGCTTTTGTTCAATGCTTTACAGGGGATATGTTTTTCATTTCCTTATTCCTCCATCCTTCTTCCTCCTCTCAACGCCATCTACAGACTGTGCAATATTGACTCTATGCTTGGTCCTGGAAGGAGAAGCCAAGGGAGGAACACGAACTCTTATTTTCACAAAGCTCACCATCCAGCAGGCTACTGAGAAATAAGCAGGTCCTCTGAAACCACAGCCACTGTCCCTAGGTTGCAAAAGGCAGGACTTCTGGCTAGACTGAGAAGGCAGGAAGTACTCTTCCAGGAAGAGGGAACTTGAGGAGTCTGGAGGTAGAAAAAGGTGCACCTGGCAGGAAAGGGCTGTTACCACGCACCTGGAGACAGAAGTGGAAGAGGAATCAGACAGCTCTTCCTGAGCCAATTAGTGATCAGGTATTTAGTGGGACAAGCCAGAGCCTTTGAAGAACTTTTATCCAGAATTGATTTGCCACTTAAAAGGGTCTCCCTGGGATCAATGAGATAGGCTGATGGGCTAGTCCTCTGCAGCAGGAATCTCCGTGAGAGGTAGTCAGGGCCAAAGGACCATATTGGGGTACAATGCAGCCTTATTGTCAGAGCACATGTGCTGTTCTATTAGCTACGAAACACTTTGGTCCCAGTGATTTCAAACCTCAGAAGTAGTGTCAGCCAGAGCTGACATTGTGCAACGATCATTCCCATCATACACCCCTAGAATCTAATTCAGAGTTTCTGGGAAAATGACACCCTGCTACACATCCTGAGGATTCACACACGATTTATGTTTTGGTACTAAAGAGAATTCAAACATCTGGATCCACAAATGGCATCACAACTTAGGGATCTAGCAGTAGATCGCCATTCATTGGGAATGCCCCTTTCCTGATGTCCTTCTGCACATGCACTACTTTTATTGGTTGACGAATAAAGCTGTTTTGGTCAATGGCTTAGCAGAGTAAAGCCAGGAGGGAAATCTGAACAGAGATATAGAGAGAAAATAGATGGAGTCAAGTAGGTGCCTGCCACCTGCTGAGGAAACAAGACATGTAGAAAACGAGGTAATGCCTTGGCCGTGTGGCCAAGACTAATAGAAATGGGTTAATTTAACATATAAGAACTAGCTCGAAATATGCGTGAGCTATCGGCCAAAGAGTGTTGCAAATTAATATAGTTTCTATGTGTTTATTTGGGCCTGGGCAGCCAGGAAACGAACATGCCGTCTCTGTTTACAAATAGTACCCGTATGTGTTTCTTTGGGACTGAATGATTGAGGGACTAGGCAGGACAGAAACTTCCATCTACAGTTTCCTTCCTGCCTTTCCACTCCTTGCTGACCTTCCTCTCTTTCTCTCTCCTTTTCCTTCTCCTTTCCATTCTCCCTCAATTCCTTCCCTTCCTTTTCTTGCCTGGCCCAGTCTTCCCAATAGGAACACTGCATGGGTCTTTCCTGCCATCCTGTCACAGACTTATCCCACTGTGTCTTCCACAACAGAGATTTTCTCCATCATCCTCATTGTGTATGATCACTTGGCTCTTAGCGCTCCTACAGGATTTTGCACTCTATAGTGACTTTTATCATTTTCCAAATTACAACATAGTTCCTGAAATCCTAAGACTTGGCTTTGAGTGAGAACTATGAAAACATGAACTGTCAGTTCAAGTGCCTGGCAATAACTACTTAGTTAGTCGAGACAGACATAAGGAGGGAGGGTGGCCTCAGAAGGAGACTGTACAAATGAGTTTTCCAAACTCACTTTTAAATAACCTATATCTCTAAGCACAAAGATAAAAATTGGAGTCCACCTTAACTCAAATGAGATCACTGGTTGTGGAATGTTTCATCCTTTGTACATGGAAGAAAACACACACTTAAGTTCTAGATTTTTCTATGGGACTCTGAAGCATCAGAATAAAGCACATTGTCACTCTGGGGCAAATGAAGGTGGAAAGTAGCGGGGTTCTTGCAAGTAACCCACTGGAGGGTACCGGCAATGAAGAAAGGCCTCAAAGGAAGCAGGACTTCGCAGCAGTTACGGGTGTAATATCTACCAGATGCTCCAGATGTTTTCAAACTACCAAAGTGCAACTCTTTCCCACAGCCCATTTGCAAGTAGACCTGACAGCCCGAGCCCACAGAAATCAAAGACTGCAATCTACAATAAATTCTGCCACGCTAGATGGAACGAATATCTGTCAGATTTTTTTACTTAAACTTCTCTTCCTTTGAGAAAGCAGCATCTGGCCTCAAACCGCACATTTAATTGAAAAATCCTTTAATAATAGCATTAATTTTCATCGTTGTGCATTCCAGCAGGCTGGGACAAGGAAGCAGGCTCTGCATGTGGAATGCAGCCAGACTGCAGAGGGAGGGTGTGGGCACTGGGTACTGGAGGAGGTGAGAGGTCCCTGGCCATTGTTCCCCTGAGCCTTGCTGAGAGATAGCATCAGGCCTTGTGATTAAGGAGTAAGACACAGAATTGTTTTGCTTTTTTCCAAAATAGACGACGTCCTTCTAACCAGACAATGCACTTGTAGCCTACCAAATGCAAACCGGACCCTTGAGGATAAGTCAAGAGCAGAGCTCAAAGTTGAGCCCTGGCAGGTCTTTGGACAGCCTGGGCCGTATCTTCTGCTCCATGTTTACACTCTCCTCTCTGTGCTTTCACAATGTCTCAGGGCTTATCAAGCAGTTTGTTTCATTTCACTACAACAGCAGAATAGGAACCTGCCTAGAGCAGACTGAGCCTCTGCCCCCAGAGACAAGGAGCAGGGAGTGGCAGGCGGTGCCCTGCTCTAGCCTGGTAAATCCCTCCACTGCTTAACAGCTGCCTGGAAACACAAGGCAGAACCGTCACCCAAAGGCTGTGTGTCCCCCAACACATGTGCACCCAGTGCATACCTGTCAGTGGGTGATCTGGTAATGTAAGTTTAGCCTAGAGGACATCCAGGGAGGGAAGGGAAGTAGAGTTTGGAAGAAAAGTCCCCTTCTGGGGAGGCTGTGTTAGCTTCAGAATTCCTACAGAATTCCCAGAAGACAAAGGATCTGATTCCCCCATCCTACCCCCACCCTGAACCAGTGGGGTGGCCCCTTTTGTTTCTAAACTGCACACACTCTGGGGTGGACAATCCTTGGCTGTTGCCATGACTGCCTGTCACACTTGGTTATACGGCCTATTTTCTCCTTGTGTTCTCCCAACGGCGTCTCTCAATGGACTAGACGTGGACTTTTTCACTTCAGAAGGGGGAGAACTCGATTTCCTCAGGTTTCTAAGCTAATGGTCCTAATTCAAAGTCCATTTCCCCAGGCCAGCTGGGCTCATCTACATGAAGGTTCACTGAGAATATCTTATTTTTGTAATCCATGCCTTTTAGGTCTGAAAGCCACACATGATAGAGCAGTGTTACATACCAAAAAGAGCTTTATCAATGTTGATTGGAAGAAGATGAACTCCTAGGTGGAAAAGGGGGAAAGAATAGAAAGACAGCTCCCTAGAACTCAACAAAAATATAAAAAATACCTCTCCAGTTCACAGAAGCTTTCTAATGTGGCAGGGGAGGTTTGCACCATGGCACAAGTTTGACCTGTCTGCATTTAGTTAACTCTCATTAACTAGCAGAAACAAGCAGTCAGGGAGAAAAACTGCATTTTGTTGTCCGCTTAGCCCTAGCAAAGGCTTTGAGGAAGCAGGCTAGGGTACTGGAACAAAGATGGCTGCCTCATTGATCCCCATTCCTTCTGCTCTTGCTCAAAGGAGAATGCCAACCCCAGGGGGCAGGAAGTTTTGCCTAGCATGGTTTCAATGTCTACTACACAGAAAGAGGTATCTATACCTGTAGGGAAAAAAGCATACTTATTCGAACACCTCGGGGAATTAAGAATGCTGAATGACCTGAATCAGCTCCATGGAATACAGAAGAAAGCTGTACATTCATGCTGGGATTTCAAAACAAGAAAAGTACATCAGGCTGCTTTTTGCCCCCCTGTATGTCAGAGTTATGGTCTTCAGAGCAGCAGGCAGTAGGCACCAAGGGTTTTCTTCATGATCCACGTGAATTCTAATCCTAGGCAAACTCCCAAACTTCTACAACTTTGGAGACAGAATGCTACAAGGCCACATAGAGAGGGGATGATTCCTGTAGTTAGAAAGACTCCAGGCTAGCTGGTCAGAAGTTGGTTAGACAACATGACTCCCAAGGTCCTGCAACACATGGCACCGAGAAGAACTCAAGAGATAGGGAGAACTCAGTTTGGAACATCTCTTATTCCATGGCACAGAGTCTGTCAGTGAGAGACCCTGTTCAGATGTAGCTCCAGAAGCCCCACTAAACCTGTTCTGTGGACACAGTGACCCCTAGGAGAAATGGCAGAAAAGACATCCAGTTGAATGAGGTCTCCAATCACAGCATCTTGACCATCCCTCAGCCCGCTGGGCATTACTACGGAAAGGTGGAAGGGACAATCTGGAAATACTGAGGTCTACAAGTCCCACCTTCTCCACAGGGTTGTGGGAAATATGACCCACATTCATTACTCAAGAGGATGTACCAAAAGGCAAAGATGATGTTTTAGTTTAATGCAAGACGTTTAGAGCAAACTTGTGCTCTTTGTGCTTGCTCCACCTAATAAAAGAGAATACATATTCCAAAGAATATCTCACTCTTTGGTGCTATGGCTTCAATCCCATTGAACTGTTAATTCAATGAGGGCAGAAACTTCATCTGTGCCCATGGTATGGAAAAGTTCTAAATGCCCTGAAAATGATACAAAATGTGTATTCATATTGGGTATGATAATGTGTGTGTGTGTTTTGTAAATATGCACATATTTCAGAGGTCATTCTCGTGTGTCATTCCTCAGGTGCCATCTACCTTGGTTTCTCTCAATTTCTGCAACTTGCCAATTAGTCTTGACTGGTCAATAAATCCCAGGGGTCTCTGTCTTCTGAGTTCTGGGACGTCAGGCATGTACTATGCTGCTCAGCCATTTTACATGGGTTCTCAAAATGAAATGTGCAGACCGAAACTTTAACCTCTGAGCCATCTTTCCATTTCTTAGTAATATTGTTTTTTAGCTGTATTTATTTACTTAATGTGAGTATGTTTGTGTATGGGGCCACTCGGCATGGCAAGCACAGGGAAGTCCAGTCTCTCCTTTTATGTGACCACTCGGGACTGGGGTCTGGTACCTTAACCCTTGAGTTATCTTACTGGTCAAACACTGTGTTTTATAAGGTGGTATTGTCAGCAGATAAGGTTCATTCAGTTTATAGCTCTTTGTAATGATGTGGGTCTGTGATATAGAGAAATGAAATGGCCACCAGCATTCATGACTAATCTGGGTGACAGACCTTGTCCCTTTCTCCAGTGAAGTACTACATGCTTTGAGAGCTTTGGTCGTTCTTTCTCTGCGTGTTCTCTGAAGTCCTGAATCCATCAGCGTTAGAGAAATGACTTTCTGTTCAACCTGTTTGTCTCCCTTTACTTTCTCATCAGCCTATCCTGAGTCCACCTATCTTTTGTGTAGAACATGTCTGTATCAGGCGGGTCTACGTAGCTAAGCAGGTATGTTTCGTTGCCATTTTCTCACTATGACTGCGATTAATGCCTGTCAAATTGGGGAGTATCCTTGTACCCTGAGCAGGTGAATGAATACAGTCAGGTCACTACCAGCTCACTGGGATATGGAATCCAAACTTCAGGAGTGACCATAAAGGCAGGGGCCTTCCTGAATGTCCAGTACAGATTCACCAGTGTGCACCCACCCACTCTGATGCCTCCAGCTGGTATAACCACAGGGTGTGGGTGCTATCAGTCAAGGGGATCTACCTGGGCCTCTCCCTCCGCCCATATGTTGATTTTGTCTTCAGCCTTCCTGCCAATTTATTGCACTTCCTTTGTCAGTGCCCAGTGGAAGCCAACCACAAGCATTCACAACCACTTTCACCTTAGGTTTCTTTCTCATCTGACCCTTGGCAAGTCCCGAGTCCACGACCTATGTCATCCTACTTTCTATTCTGGGTCTGCGCCTCCATGGAGAATCCATTCTTCAACACTCCTGGGAAGGACTTTGAAGGAAGACCCTTTCTGCTCTGTCCCTCCACTGCTCAGAATACGTTTAAATTTTTAAAGTAATTTTTAAAAATTTATTTTTACTTTGTGTGTGTGTGTGGCATGTGTACAGGTGTCCACAGAGGCCAGAAAAGGGTATCTGATTCCCAGGTACTGGAGTTACAGGAAGTTGTGAGCTGACTATCTGGAGGCTGGGAACTTTCCTGGGATCCTCTACAAGAGCAACAAGTGCTCTTGACCAGTGAGCCATCTCTCCAGCCCATAAAATTAAAGAACACAAAATAGTGGCTTCCCTATCACACTTTCAGAGCTGCACATCTCTGTGTTTCACTCAGACCCATCACCCTTTCCTATGCATCCACCCTCTGCTGACCTTACTTTCAAGTCACCGTGTCCGTGTGTACATGCGTGTGTGTGTGAGAGAGAGAGAGAGAGAAGAGAGAGAGAGAGAGAGAGAGAGAGAGAGAGAGAGAGAGAGAGAGAGACTGACTCTAAATCCTGCAGCTCAGAAAGAAGATGAGCTATGAGTTATCCTTCCTTCCCATGTCCTCTCCTCTCCTATTTTTTGCTTCTACTTCCTTTATTCCATTTCCTCTTCCAAACAGAACCCACTTCTGCCTTCAGTGAGCTCTAGATTCCCACAGGTCTTTCCTGTTTTTCAGACTACCTTAACCACCCTACCGGCTCTACGGCAGCATTGTAGTCTTGGAGGTGACTTTGAAAGTTCTCTCACCCCTTGGCTCAGTCCATTGACTTGAATTGAACGGTTACTAAACCCAAATGCAGATCCTGAAGGAGTCAGGTCCTTCCCTGCTGAAGTCCACTGGAACCATGCTGATCCCAGGACTGGGTGGGGTCGGTTCTTCTGTCTTCCTTTCACCTCCTCTGAGAACTATGACAATATGTGGTGCAGTACAGGCATTCCCGAGGGGGCTCCTTGTGCACAGCACACCTACTGGGCCAGGACTGGGAACACTGAGTCCTCTGGAGTCTACTCTTATCCCTTTTCTCATTGTCCTTGCATTTTAATATAACTTGTCATTCACAGGAATGTAAGCCTCTGCCAATAGTCCCTGGCTGCAGTGGGCATGTTTGCTACCCTCACTCAGCTTCTAAACTAGGGCCTGGCACACAGCCTGTGTCAACAAGTATTTTCTATGTGGACAGAGGAGAGATTGAATAAACATTTTGCTTTCTTATCTGATGCCATTGCAAATAGATGCCCACTCCCCCTGCAGTTAAACACACACACATCTCTAAGAAGATCCATGTGCAAAATGTATAATACTAGATCTAGAATGGCATTATCTTACCAATAATATTAATAAGTCACAATATAGACATCTATAGAAGTGTCTACAGGTCATAAGAAGAACATGGAATCTTTACTAAGTATCAGTTGTTGTGCTAAACATTTTGTCCAGGTATGGTATTCAATCCTCACCATCACCTTTTGACATAGGCCTTTTACTGTTCTCCCTCTGGGGAGGAGAAGGCTGAAGCAGAGAGCAAGGCACCTGGCTGAAACTCACTCTGCAGTGGGTTCACTCACTACATAAGCAGCTCCCAGAATGGTGACAACATACTCATAGAGAGTATGCCCTCATCACCCTGGGCTTCTGTAACAGGATACACAGGCGGGGTGTCTTAAACAACACCAATGTACTTCTAGAAAAGGCAAAGTCCAGGATCAATGTCCTGGCCAATCTTAATTAGCACATGGTAGGAGTGTTCTTCCTGATAAGTAGACAGCTACCTGGAAGAGGAAAGGGAGTCGTGAGGAAAGATAAAGACAGCGAGCACCCTATGGAATCTCTTCTTCAGAGGTTACGCATTTTAGCCAGGCATGATGGCACATGCTTATAATTTACAAATTTGAGAGGTTGGGTGGAGAGTTCTAGGCTCGCTAGCCTGGGCAGTGAAGCCAGACTCTACCTCAAACAGAGAGAAGAAAGTAGAAATAAATGAGTAATGAGATCCCCACCCTCACCATTTCACCGAACCTTAATTTCTTCCGAGAAACCCAACCTGCAAACACGGACACATGGCTGGAAAAGGCCCTGAAATGACGGGAGTTTGGGGCAAGGGCACACAGAACCTGCCCACTGCACATGGATTCTTCCTTCCATCCACAGTCTCTTCTCAAACACCTGTTATGTGTTGGCACTTGATAAGATAAATGAACACAAGTAACTGTTTATCTTCAAGGATATCACGTCTAAGGGAAAAGACAAATAAGCAAATTTAGGGCCATGAGATAAGTGTCCTGTAAAGAAGCTAGAAGCCCGTAGCCTGCAGGGGTCAGAAGCGGCTTGGTAGGAAGGGCTGTGGCTAGGCTCCAACTTCATTGACATATAGGGAAGAGAGATACCCAAGGCCTCAGGACTAATATTGAGGGGATCACAGGCAAGGAACACAAGATTTTAGAAAATTTATTACTTGCTTGAAAGTTCATGTGCTTGATATCAGAACACCGTACAAAGATGAAGACGCCATTGTGATGTCTAAACAGGAGAGGGGGTTTAGAGAGGAGCCTGTCAAACAGACAATGACAAAGATATGTGGGACATGAACATTGGGACCACACCACAAAACACCACCCAGGGAGAGAACTGCAAGAGGTCAGCAATGGGAGCTGAGCTATCCAGGCCTTTGATAACACCCAGACAGGACTGTACAAACTCCCTCACAATTCTCCTTTAGCTGGACTGAGGCACGCCGTCCTAGGCTGCCTTTCTATTTAGAACTGACCATCAAACACTGTAGGCCCGGAAACAGTGGTCTGGATGTGTGGAGTTAAGGATGAGTTTAGATTATTCTTGGCTTGTAGATTCTGTCCCAGCATATACGTGTCTGTTTGGAAGCTTCTGTGCTCTTTTACTGAAAATACATAAGAGGAAGTAGTAGGTAGTGACAGCAGAGGCTTGGAGAGTTAGCCTGTGGGTCTGGACGGGAGAAACATAGATGAAAAGTGAAGGTCTAGAGACCACTAATGGCAGAGGAGGCTTCTCGGTGGATGGTGGGGACCTAACTGCAGGGAACAAAAGCCACCGCGGGCAGGAAGCTAAGTCTCACATGCAGAGAAATGTTGAATGTGTTCCATGGACATTTTTCTCCCTTGAAATTATCTTCAACCAAAATCTGCATCGCATTATAAAGTTTATTAAATCCCAAGTCAGGGTAGACATCAGACTCATTATCTGCACCTCCCAGGGAAGCTTGGTAATTTGTCTTGTAACAATAGCCAGCCTAAGTAGAAAACTAAATGCTGAGTCTCCAGACCAAGTGATGACTACTTCTTCCGACAGAGAACCCAGGCCAGCAGCGGCCCTGCTCTCAAGAGCCTCCCACCATGGGATTACAAGGTCGAAGAAACTACTGAAGCCCTAGGCTGGCCTTCAATGTTACAAGCTGCTACCCATGAGTCTGAGTCCATTTCCCAAGCTCATTAAACTAAAGTATAAGGTAAGAATGCCAATTTAATCATTTCAGAGAAATAAACCTATCACCAAGACTCAGCATAGTCCAACGCATTCTGTCCTAAGGTTTAGCTGCAGGAAAAACCAAACCATCCTCAGGACCCTCTTCTTTGAGATACAAAGAATAATGAGCCGGGTGGTGGTGGCGCACGCCTTTAATCCCAGCACTCGGGAGGCAGAGGCAGGCGGATCTCTGTGAGTTCGAGGCCAGCCTGGTCTACAAGAGCTAGTTCCAGGACAGGAACCAAAAAGCTACGGAGAAACCCTGTCTCGAAATATTCAAAAAAAAAAAAAAAAGGATAATGATACTATTAAGAGCTGCTGGTCAGGGCCACATGTGGAGTTCTCTGCATGTAATAAACCAGCCTAAAGATTAACAGTGAGAATTTATAGCTTCAGGGACCAAATTAATTTGACAAGCCCGGGGAAAGCCAGCCCATGGTCAAAGTATTTAGCAAGGGCCGATAACTTCAGTAGATGTAAATACTGAACATCTCAGGGCTTGAAAGGTAGCCCAATAAGTAAATCGCTTGCTTCACAAAAATGAAGATCTAAGTTTGGATCCTAAATAAAAGTCGGGCAGGATGTCATTTGTCTGTAACCCAAGCAGAGACAAATGGATCCCAAGGAATTTCTGGTCAGCCAGTCTCACTGAAATAATAAGTGCTAGATTCAGTAAGAGACCTGACCTCAAAAAATAAGGTTGAGAGTGAAACCTCTGTCATGCATGCCTGTACCACACACACTCACACGCACGCACACAGTGGGGGAAGGGAGTTGTGCATAGCATTCACCAAAGATTTACTATACCACCTGGATTGTAGAGTTTCTTCCATTAAGACCACAGCCCAGAGGAGCTGAGGTTCAGTTTAGTGCATCTCTATGGGCTTTGTGCTTGGGACATGCTAACCAATGGGCTAGAGCACTTGGGAGTCCCTCAGCTGGAAAGTCTCTCTGTGCAGGAGGATGCTACAGACACATGCACATATAACCTTCCAGGTATTCTACACAGACTACAGCTTGTCTAACAGGGGCCTTGCTTCTTACAGGTGTGGCGTGAACACCCTGCCCTAAAGGCTCTAGAGCTTCAGGGATGTTAAGTGGACATCCCACATCTGTTCTTCCCTGTACTAGGTGATGGTGTTGTGTCTAGATGTGTAAAGAACAGATGTGTCCTTTCCAGTTTAAGATATTGTGGACATCTCACTGTGGCCCTTTGATTCATTGAAACTATGTGTAGAGATGGAGACTCAGAGTCTCATATACTAGGTCCCAACTCTGCTTCTTACCTCAGCTGTCTCCTGAGGGTTCTCACGATGAGTCTAGCTAACTGTACTCTAATGCCCTTTCTAGCTGTGAGGGTTCCCAACATTTGCTGAGTGACAACTATGTGTTGCAGGGGTCTTGAGGAAGATCATATGAAAAGAACTCTTCTTAAGAATCTATGGAGTCCAGAGGCAGGCAGATCTCTGTGAGTTCGAGGCCAGCCTGGTCTACAAAGTGAATTTTGGGACAGACAGAGCTGTTTACACAGAGAAACTTTATCGTGTAAAAACAAAAAATTAAAAACCAAAATAAAAAAATTATGGAATTCATGGCCATGTTTTACTTTCTGGTTTAGAACTAAATCCAACTCCAACCTTGAATCTCCAATCTCAATTTAAATTAGAAGAAAAGAAAAAACAGAAATTAGAAATGACACTTGTCTGGAGTGGCGACTGTGCCGCCCTTTGGCCTCCTGAGTCTCCACAGAGGTGGCACCTGGCATGAACACCCTGGGGAACTTCTGCGTATGTTGCCTTGACACTCCCCTGACTTGTGTGGGGGTCCAAGGCTGTGAGGGCGACCTCCAATGTGTTCCCACTGCCAGACTCTCTGTGCACAGAAAGTTAGGTAGGTAGTTTTGACATTTTAGCAAATATTATGACATTAAGGGAATGAGAAAAAAGAGATGGGGGGGTTAGTATTAACTTGACTCTTCAAAGTCATGACTACCATTATAGGTCCTGGGCAACAATTGGCTAAAAGAGGGTTTCCTGGGATAACACCTTGCATCTCCTTAGCTGAAGGTTTTCTCACCATACATGATGGTACTATACTACAAAGATCAACTAGCAGGTTTTTTGTTTTGTTTTGTTTTTTTTTGCAATGATTCACACTATTTTCTCACAAGTGCCATTAAGACACATTGATCTGTTCTGTCTGATCCAATTGATCAAACAAATAAAAATAACTTGCTCGATACCCCTTTTAATATCCCTTCTCTCCAGCCTGAAGTCAACTGTACTCTGGTGTACATAATCTTATATAAAGGTCAAATTCCAAATAAATGCCCCAAGGTTTCTTTACCCAGTGTCATTCTTGCATAATCACCAAAGAGGAAGTAAAACAAAGGTTCTCAGAAGGGAAAAAAATAGCGAATGACATAAAAAGGTGTAATTTAATATCATGTTAACTCATTCTGCATGATACAAGGTACTGCTACATCATGGCAAAGACATGGTGTAAAGTATTCCCAGATGATTTGGGGACCATTAATATGAGAATTCCATATTTCATAACATCAACAAACCAGATGAACCCCATCCACTTAAAGCAGAGAACAGTGAAAAGAACAAATGTCTTGTGAAGAGTGGAAATGAAAACAACGTGTCTGAGGTTAAACAGTGGAAACAAGCTGCGGATGTTGCGCATGAAGTAATTATTTCTGCAATGCCGTTTCTGCATTTAGTTTATAAGCTTGTCAGGGTGTGCAATCCAGGCATATTTCAAGGGAAGAAAGACCCATCTACATGATGTGTGGAGAAAGTGGCCGTACACAAAGCAAGCTCCACAGGCGACTTAGGAAAATTGAAACTTTGAGCAGAAAGCCGCACCGGCCAGAGGACATGTGTGCAGGATATACCTGTCAGTCACTTGAGTCCACTGAACACTTTTATGACTCAATTACCATCTTTAACTGTTTGATAACCCCAAAAGATTGTGAAACAGCACTTCTATAAAAAATGAAAGTAAGTTCCTATAAAATTCAACAAGGAGCAATAAATATGCCCTAATTATTATCTAGGTTGATTCACATCTTCTGGGAAATTTCCATGGAAGTTAATGATGTGTTAGATAGTGCCTTAATGCTAAAGATACAATGGGAAATTTTTATTTTTTTCTTTATATAACTTCCAAAACAATGTGTTAACACAATGAAGAATCTTAAATGTTTAATTGTTCTGAGAGGCCATAATGGCCTTGCAAAAATAAAAAGCAGATATTCTAGAATTATTGTAGCATTTCCAAACTAAGTCACAGTAACTTGGGCAGATCAAGGGGACCTGCCCAAGAACACAAAGCCAAGTGTAGTTAAATTCAGAGCCGTACTGTGCAATTTAGAGTCCATTCTTAGTAAACAATGGATTTGAAGCTATTGACATGAGGATGAAACGAACACAGAGGAAAGGTGATGTTCTGTTTCTTTTTCTGACACTGTGAGAAAATGCCCTGATAAAATAAACTTAAAAGAGAAAGTGTTGGCCTTGGCTCACAGTTGCAGAATGCAGTCAGGAAAGTCAAGGCAGTGGCTTACATCACATCCATAACCAGAAAATAGAGAGGGTGAGCACATGCTAGTGTGTTCAGAGACTTCTTCTGTGTTCTACAGAACATCATCCCCTATCCAGGGCATGATCCTATCCCTGATGAAGATGGGCATTCCCATATCAATCAATATAATCAAGAAATGGCCCGCAGGCATATCCACAGGTCTGTCTTTCAGCTGAGTGCAGACTGTCACATTCACAGCTAATATTAGCTCTCACATGTAAACGGAGACTGTTCTTATGTTTCCCAGCTGCCTAGATCCAAATAATCACACAGAAACTATGTTGATTACAACACGGTTTAGCTAATAGCTTAGGTGTGTTCCTAGCTAGCTCTTACGTCCTAAATTAGGCCATTTCTATTCATCTTTGTATCACCACAAGGTTATGACCTATCAGGAAGATTCTGGCCTCCTTCTTTTTCAGCAGCTACATGGCATCTTGCTGACTCTGCCTTCTTTCTCCCAGCATTTAATTTTCCTGCCTAGCTCCATTCTGCCCTGCCATAGGCCAAAACAGCTTTTTTATTAACCAATGGCAATAAAACATATCACAGCATACAGAGGGGAATCCCACATCAATTACAAGCATGTAAGGCTGACTGACTGCAGAGTGTCCTTTGGAAAGTTCTGGAAGTCATGATAGACAGGTATATCAGCATTCAAGATAGGTGTAGAGTTGGGCTAGAATTAAAACTACAGTTCCTGCTATCACAGACATGGATAACAGGACACAGATCTCATCGGTGGAGGGATGGGGTACCCCAGGTTATTCCCACCAATTATGGGATTCCTCCTACAGAATCCTGTGCTAGAGCCTGGCATCCAATTTTGTTAAGCCCTCGAGCACTGTCTGATTGGCAATGTGTCACAGTATGTCACAATCCACTTTGATTCAACCTCTCTGAGTATTTGGGGAAATAGCCACAACATCACACTCAAGTAGGCTGGCACGTGGAAACCCACACTCACCATCGCCTTCCAACAGCGTGAGTCTTGGGAAGTTGCCAAGGCCCAAATGCCTTCAACGGCATAATTCCTTTCCCAAGTCCTTTTCCAAGCTCTTCTCTGGACTATGGTCAGTAACAAACAGCGTTTATACTGTGTGTGGGTCTTATTTCTAGAGGTAGAAAATGGCTACCCAAAGCCAAGTTTATAAATTGGGGTGAGCAGTCTCACTGTGCCACATGGAAATAAGTATTGTATCCGTAAATAAATGGATGTAAGTTATGGATTTTAGTTCATGAACTGACTCTGAAAGAATTCCCAAAGAAGAGTTTTAAGCATTTAGAGCAACAAACAGAAGCCTTCGTAGCTGTTTTCATCAACTTGGATTTAGAATTTTATTTTCCTTTTCAGAAAAATGTTCCCCCTGCTTTGCAGACCACACCGTACAAACATATCTTGACTCTGCACTTTCTGCACTTTGTAGCCTCCATTTTGGTATATGAAATGACTCCCACAGGCTTACAGGTTGAACATTTGGTGTTAGCAGTATTTCAGGTGATTCTGTATATATCAGTCAATGGAACCTATCTAGAGGAAGTAAATCTCTGGGCGTGCCTTTGAGGGGCATGTGTGGCTCCCTGTCCCTTCTTGTCTCTCTTTCTCCCCTCTATTCTAAGGTGAAGAAATTCTTTCACTACTACATGCCATGGACATTTTGGTCCACTATAGACTCAGAAATGACAAGTTAAGTGACCGTGGAAAGACATCACTGGCATGGCATGAACCAACATGTCAGTCTTCCTTTCCAGTCATTTCCCAGATATTTGGGTCACAGCTGTTACAATGTAATGAGTGCATGGCCTCTTCATCTCAGGATAGGTCAGTGGACATTCCTACCCATCAAAATAGAAAATGTCAACACAGTGAGACGCTGAATTTGAACTACTTACCAGGTTACGTGCTATCAAAAAGAGATGCAGTAATAATACCACTCTAAGACCCCAAATTCAGACCCTCTGGATCCCAGTTCAATAACTCAAATAACAACTGTTTCATGATCCAGACAGTTCTACATGGGACATTCAATCAGCCATTTACTACTCTGATGCCCACAGTGGTGCACATAGAGTAAACTGGGGGACAGTGGCTTCCCAACTGCTTGCAGTGGACGTACTCCCCATGGCGCCCTGTGCCCTCATCAGCCCTGAACTGCAGCCAACATTGCTCCCTACTCAGCCATCCCAAAGCTCTTACTGCAATTCCCTATATGTGGTTTTTTTGTTGTTATTGTTTTTGGTTTTCTTTTTTTTTTCTTTTTTTCTTTTTTTTTTTTTTTTTTTTGAGAAAACTGAACGCTGGAGAGTTTCTGAGGGTAAATGTGGGGTTCCAGACAATGATGATGATGGTGGTGAAGACAAAGATAAACTTCCTGGATATGGTATTCACAGAAGTGGCTAATTATCTGACACTAATCAAATATATACAGCCAATGTCGATGTCACCTTTCTCAGAGGGAAAAAAAAATCTCTTCAATGGCAGAGCTCAATTTGATTTACCTGGGTCTTCCAAGTGCCTACTCCATCATGTAAAAATGCACAATGTCGTTCTCATTATTTTTCTTCTAATTTCTTTTATATCACTTTACATGGACTTACTTTAAAACCTCCATGCTTACTTTACATATAGCAAGTTCATTTTTCATTTAGTCTCTAGCACTACTATTCACCCCTTCTCATGGGAATCTGACATTTCTTTATCTGTGTCTTTATCAACTACAATAGCTAATTAGATTAACATATACATATATTATTTATTTATATGCACATATATATTTCCAGGCATAAATAGCATAGGGAAGATCTTCACCAGGCTCATTAGCCATTTTCTGTGCACTTATCATTTATAATATTAACTTTATATGAAACTAACAAAGATTCAGTTGCTTTCTTTCCCCAGTTTCATTCCTGCTTGATTGATCATCCTTTGGTGTTGCCATGTGTGTTGGCACTGCGGCAAAATCCTCTGGACCTGGAATACTTACTTTCTAAAACTCTTCCTCTGTCTAAAAGCCATACACTGATTAATAGAATTAATCTATTAATTAATAGAATAGAATTCCCATCTTCAGGGTAAAGAACACTGCCTTCACTCAGAACGATGGGATTTGACATTGCCCTGAATAGAGATTTGGTTTTCAGAAGGGTGAAACAATTGTACTCTGAGTACTGAAAACCCCGATTCTATAGATTAACCTAATTTATCCATTCTTGTTTGTGTTTGTTTGTTTTTTCTCTAAGAAGTAGAATGCAGCTTTGAGATGCCTGATGGAGGAGCTAGAGAAACAGCTTTAATAGTGAAGAGCAAGGGACCCAGGTTCAGTTCACAACACCGACATGGTGACTCACAACCATCTGTAACTACAGCCCTAGAGCATCAAATGTCGTCTTATGGCCTCCAAGGGCATTATTCACACGTGGTTCACAGACATACACACAGGCAAGCACTCATTCATGAATTTTTTTTTTAATCTTCTTAGAGATTCCTGAAGGGTACATACACCATTTTTAATTTTATTTTGGAGACTTCAACATTACAAAGTTTCAGATAAAAAAAAATAAAAATCATTTTATGTGGCTTCCTCTCATTTTTTCAAATGTTTGTAATAAAATAATCTTTAGTGAGACTAAAGCAACTAAGATTTTTTTTCAAAAATAAGAAACAAAAATATGTAAAAGACAAAGTGAACTGAGATTATGGCACCAGAAATTAGTCATCTGTGGGTGGGAGTTGAGGAGTCATATAACTTATTGATCTCACACTATGGAAAGGCTGGACTTCCTGATGACTGTACTCTCCTGAATTAGTCACCTGATTTCAAGTGTCTCGTAGGAACCAGGATCTGCCAGATCCTCAAAAAAAATTAACCAAACAACCAAACAACACTTGGGATGGACACCTTCCTAGCAATGAGCAGAAAACAAACAAATGGGAAATGTTTTAAATTAGAATTTGGAGAACAGGAAGGGTAAGTGCTTCTTCATGAGAAGTCAAAATTCACCAGGGAATCAAAGTCACTCTCCACCTAACCCAGTGTGTCTTCTAAACCCAACCCCACAAAAACCTAAGTCACCAGTAGGAGCCAAGGAGGGTAGACTAGCCAAGGTGGGGATATTTTGGGTAATGTCAGGTCCAGGGTCTTGGCTTTCTCCACAGTTAATCCTGCTAGTTTTCTACTGAAGTAAGATACCCCTCTGTGTGCTGTGATTACCACTGATTAATAAAGAAACTGCTTTGGACCTATAGGAGGGCAGAACTTTGCTAGGCGGGAAAAACTGAAATGAATGTTGGGAGAAGGAAGGGCGAGTCAAGGAGAAGCCATGGAGCCACCAGAGACAGATGTGCTGAAACTTTGCTGGTAGGCCACAACGTCATGGTGATAAACAGATTACTAAATGGGTTAAATTAAGATATAAAAGCTAGCCAATAAGAACCTAGAGCTAATGGGTCAAGCAGTGATTTAATTACTACAGTTTCTGTGTGATTATTTCAGTTCTGGGTGGCCGGGATGAACAAGCAGCCTTCAATAACACTCTCTATTCTATTCATATACTTTGATACACCTAAACTTTTGTAAGATACTAATAAGGAAATACTCCACCCCTTTCTAAATTCCTCAGATGGACCCCCAAAACCGATTCAAATATGTCCAGCCAACAAGCCTCCACGTCTGCTCACCCATGCCCTTCGCTGGATTTTCCATTCAATTATAGCTTCTGACACCTCACCCAATCCCTCCACTAGCTGTGTGTGGAGGAAAGAGTGGAGGAGCTGGTATGAAAAAAAATCAGGAAGAGTGAGAGGAGAAAAGTCAGTTTGGGAAAGAAAACGGCATCTCTGAGAAGGAAAAGAGAAGAGAGTGAAAGAGGGGAAGGAAATGACATCCTTCTGGAATGCTTATGTATTTTTCTCTTCTCCCCTTCCCTTCATTCCAAACACCACCTGTGGAACACATACCCGAATCACCTCATTTTTCATCAGAGTGCAATGACATCATTGGATAGACTTCTGTGCTATCATCATGGGACCACCCACAAACCATTTGGCCTTGTGATTGAAGTCTGAAACGTCCCCCCAAAGAGACAATCACCTGCAGAAAAGGAAGCTTTTCCACCTGCTTGGATCTGTGAAGAAACATTAATCCTTCTGATTCAAGGAAAGAATACTTCAGTCCTGTTCCTCAGTTTACCTCCTTCGCATTCCTCATTTCAATTCCTGTGTCATTTGAAGGAATAAGAGTCCTCGTCACCTTCTTATGACCAGGTACTTGAGACAGTGACAGTGACCTCTACTGCAAGTACATCCAAGTCTAAACATTGGCCAGGTTTGGGTGAGATAATCACAAGAGCCCTAATTTGTATCTCCACATCTCGTCTCCCTTCCCTGGCTCTTTAAAGCATCTCCAAGCCACATCAAAGCCTGGATTCTAGGCGGATTTTTCTTATTTCCTTCAACACCTTCACCGAATTAAAATCAGAAGCCAAATAACTCAAGGCTTCTTTTCTGTACCCTGGGCATGATTCCAGTGTTGACTCATGTGGATATGAAATATTTGAACATCTCGATGCTTCCAGATATTTTCTGACCTAACTTCCTTGGAGATTACTTAGTGGGGGTAAAGGACCAGAGCTGAGCCTTCTCCCTGCATGGCAAAGCCCTTCAGAAGTGGGAGGAAGAGTCTCCTGTAGCTTGTAATATAGACTCCTCCTAAAAGGTGGTCTTTAAACTGTCTTACTAAAGCCTGACAGCTTTACAAGTTGAATTCTTTTCTTTAAGCATCTATGTGGACAAGGAGTCTATCCCCTTATGTAAATTACTTGGGTCCTTTGAATAGATAGTAACCAGAGAACAGCTAAAGTCTGTTTCAAAGACATTCTGACAGAAGGCTGGAGAGAAGGTTCCAGAGTTTAGAGCTGTGGCTGCTGTTCCAGATGACTTGGGATTAAGTTGCATCACCCATAGGGTAGCTAGCAACCATCTATAAATCCAGATCCAGGGGATCCAATGCCCTCTTCCGGCTTTCAGGCCTGCAGGCCGTACACAGACATACATGCAGACAAATAATTACATAAAACAGTGTTTCCACACAAGGACAGACACCTATGTAGCTCAGAGTGGAATGGATCTGTTGCAGGGAGAATCCCACTGTGACCTGATCACATGCCAGGAATGCAGAGATACAGACAAACAGCAAACATCAATAGAAGCACGGTGGGGGTAGGTGGAAGCAGCCAGTGTCTCCTGTAGCACAGTCAGGGTGGGACTTTTAGAAAGCCAGTTTCCAGGTAGGTGGGAATCTGGAGGCTCTATAACCCTAGCAACCAAGGCCAGCGCTGGGCAGCACTGGGCAGCACTGGCCACTGAAGGAAGGAAAGGAGCATGGAATCCAAACACCACGGGCACATGGGGGGTTTGGTTACTTGTCCTCACACCAGCAAAAATTTTTAGGTGGTAAGGACATATGACGTCAGATAACAGATAGTTACATCTTGACTAAAGGTCAGAGAGTTCAAACCTGGTCTTGCTCCTCAAGGACAGACAACAGGATGTTTGGCCAAAGGTGTGACTACTGAACATCTTGCTACTCAAAGACCAGACAACAGGATGTTTAACTTTGGGTGTGGTTACTAGGTGTTTTGAGATGTAAGGAGATAATTACCCATCTTTGGTTTTTGTATCATGGAAGTCTTGTGCTCTCCTTTTTAGATTGGGTATAAGGACTGTGAGTGATAAACTCGGGGTTTTTGTTAAAGTATTCACTGGAAGCACTCCCAACTCTAAATAAATAATAATAATAATAAATAATAATAATAATAATAACAATAATTTCCAACTATTCATGATACATACAGTTATGTTTACAAAACTTGAGAGGGGGGGGGGAAGGAAGAAAAAAGACTGTATGCTCTAGAAGACCTCTCTGCCTTTAACAACTGCGATGTGTAGATGAAATTTAATAGCAAAATTAAGTGGGGAGGCCATGTGGGAACCTTTGGCGCCCAGGGAGACAAAGGTCCAGAGCAGAGACTAGAAGACGTCTGCACTACGGAAACAACTCAGAGTGATTGTGCTCACCCAATTCACACATGACCCTCTCTCCACCACTGGGAGGGAGAGCTCACCCATGGCCATCCCTAGCCGCGATACCTCAGGAGCAGGCTCTGACACCATCCCAAGCCTATGACGGGGGACCCTCCAATAATGAGCCTTGCTCATTTTCAGGCTAAAATGGGTAATAACTATTAATTTGGGTTTTTAAATTTTAGTTACTCATTCACTTGTCAAGGAGGAAGATGACCACCAAGCGTGTGATGGTCAGAGCCAAGTCATAGGTGTCGAGTCTTTGGCCACATGCGTCCTGGGGCTAGGACTTAAAGGCTGTAGCTTTTGAAGGAAGTAGGAGAGCCTTGACAAGGCCAGCATTTACATCTCAGTTTCTGTATCTCTGGACCATGGTCCAGCCAACCAGCTCCTTTCACTGCTATTCTTCGGGCCAGTGCAAAGTCAAGCCCCGAATTACTGAATGAAGATCTGAAAGGCTGGGAGAAAATAAACGAACTGCCTGCTTTTCATTACGATCTGGGCCCAGGATGGGGATACATCTGGTTTTCTGATTACACTTTCCCGTAGTAAAGAAAATTCTAGTCTAGCAGGTCAAACCAGTGGATGACTAGCCAGCTCCAATTACTGGCCTGACCTGCATCTAACCTCAGAGGGGAAGAAAGAAAGCCCTTTTACCCGCTTTTAGAAATCAAAATACGGGTGGGGAAGGTGCTTTCAGTTTTTTTTCCCCTTCTTGATTAATTAAAGTTGCTTATTCAAATTGTGCTTTAGTACATAGTCTTTAATTATAAACAAAATAATGCCCGGCTTCCTCTATAAAACAACACTAAAAAGCAAAGAGAAAGAAAGACTAGACCCTTTTATTCTCGTAATAAAAAACAACAAAAGCAGCAACTTCAATATGGCATTTGGGACTCAATTCGTTCTATTTAATGAATAAAAGATAATAGTGTTTCTCAAAGGAGACAGTGTCTACTAAAATGAGCCTTGTCTCAGACTTTTTTCTTAAAAGGGCATTACTCCCACAACCATTTCCAACCTCCAACTAAATGTGGCCGTAGCTCTCAAGGAACCTCAAAACTCAGACCTAGAACACTGTTGATGTATTCTAAAACATGTTAGCATGATCAATCCACCTCTCCCTTTACCTCCAACCCATTTGTGAAAAAATTAGTAATGATATAGCATGAATTCTTCAAGCACATTAAAGCAGGCAAAACATGCAAACAAGCAAACCAAATCTTCTTACGCGTCTATGTCCATAGGCCCAGGGAGCGCTCTTGCCAGCGCCGACTTTGTTTACCTATCAGGACCTGAAATGCGATCTGTTTCTTAAATGAATGTAGTCTCCATATTAGCTTGAACTCTCTGAAATTGCTGTTTGAGCTTTTGACCTCTAACTGGGACATTTTCAGATGGTTCACCCTAATTATATGAAGATACTATGTATAATAACAACAGAGTCAACACATCTAGACCTTTTTAAGTCAACACCAGGAAGTGACACTTGGGGATAATTGTTTTCTAACTGAGGAGGGGGTCAAATCCACGGCAGTTTTCTCACCTCCATTAGGAACACAAAGGTGGTGTCTGAGGAACGTCCCCACAACAGTACCGGACAGAATTATCAGCCTTCCTCCCTCATTCAGAAGAAACAGTCAGACATGGATTTTGATTTACATAGTGCACTGCTCTTGTGAAGCAAATATTGACTTGATGGAAATGTAACTGATTAAGAGAAAGGCCATCAAAACACCCCGTGAGCCTGTGACTGGATACAGTCTGAAGGTCTGGAACATTTAAATCATATCCAAACAATGCATGCTCTGGATGCGTTTAATGAGAGTTGATAGGAACTGTTCATAGATGTTCACCTTAGTCACTGCAGGCCCTTAATTAAACTGGTCCATTAAAAATGCCAGTGCGTTCATTCCTTTCGTTTTATGCATATGTTCACTTGCAGCGTTTCCTCACCTTTCCCTGTTCAACTTGGCTCACTTCAATTCTATGCAACACACATTTTAACCACCTCATGTCTTATTTCCTGAGTGCCTACAGCTAAGTCTGATGAGGGTCACAGAGAACAGTGTGCTAAGTAACTAGAGTCTAAAAAGTCAGTCAAAGAATAGGAGAGATTCGGCGCACATAATAAGCTGTATAACTTTACAGAAGGGTCAGCCAGGACCTACACTGCAGAGGATCACACGGGGCTCCGCTGAACATCTGTGCTTTGAACATGTGATTGTGAAACCTGTTGCTATTGCCGTCTTGTTTGAGGTGAGGGGGCCCCAGCCTGAGCTGGTGTGTGAGCACATTCTCACAGTGGACCAAACATTCACAATTGAAGGTCTTCGGCATGCCAAGACAGGAAGTTCCTGTCCCGGCTCAGCTTCTGCCTTTCATTCTGTTCATTTGCTGGTCTTAAAACAACTGTCCTTTCCATCTGCCGCCTGCAGTGCAATTCAGAGCTTGTCCCTTTGTTCTCCGGGTCCCCCCACCGACGCAAAACAAGCCATACCCACACTTGGAGCAGCTGCTTGTCTGTGACCATGAACGACTTTTCCCACCCGAGGTTCATCTAATCTAAAAGGAATGTCCCTTTTGTTAGAGAGAAACCGAGATGTTGAATGTTTTCAATCAACATCACATCCTTTCATGCTCGTGGTATTATGTCTAGCAGAGGTTGATGGTTCAACCCAGCCTTAGTAACAATTATAATCTCAAAAATGACAATATCAACAATCATTAAAAATCAAAGGGGATCCTAAAACCCTGCTGGCTGTGCATGCTCAGCAGATAAGCATGCCTACTTTAATCCCAGCTGCAAGCCGCATGCGGCTTTCTTCGGCATCAGACATGCCCTTTGGAAGAGTAGACCACAGTCTCAATCTGCCTCCCAGAATCTCCTTTCCTGTTCTCACCTGACTTTCCCTACCTACCTTACCTGCCCAGCCACCTCTGTATAACTCCAACCCGTGGACCCTCTGCATGACACCTTCCATGTTTTCTTGACACTCATGAATCCCATCCCCGACACTGCCCTGCCCAGACTCTCAGACATGACACTTTCCTCTGCTGTTTCTCTGGTCCATCCTCAGCTACCTGTGCCCACCAATCTATGCCACATCGCTTGAGATGTGTCGCTCTTAGGGCTGGCCACTGGGTCTCTTTTCTTCTGGATTTATTCAGGGACCCTCCTACATCTCGAGGGCAAAAGGAAGGCAACTGAGACACTGGGTGGTATCTTGAGTATAGGAAACCTCAAAGCCAGCCTCCACAGTGACATACTTCCTCCAACAAGGCCATACCCACTCCAACACAGTCACACCTTCTAATAGTGCCTCTCCCTATGAGATTATGGGGACCAATTACATTCAAACCAACGTAGACCTTCACTCAAAACATAAGGCTTCCACACACATGCACACACACATAGGCGCACACATATATGAATACAAATAGTAAATAATCTGACTAAAAATAACAAAGGAATTTGATTGGTAAAATTTAAAAAAAAACAAGGTGAAAAGAGAACTTATAATTTCAAGTGTGTGTTTTAGACAAGTAGCAAGGCTCATAAAAGCCTCAAGGTCAAGTGTACATGACAAGTTTTTCACTAAAACCAACCTCAGATGTGAGCTGTGTTGAGAAGTTCCTCAGACATGGGTCCCATTGAGAAGCTCCTCAGACGTGGGTCCCATTGAGAAGTTTCTCAAACATGGGTCCCATTGAGAAGCTCCTCAAACATGGGTCCTACTAAGAAGCTCCTCAGTTGAGGATCCCTTTGAGAAGTTCCTCAAACATGAGTTCCATTAAGAAGCTCCAGAGATATGGGTTCCATTGAGAAGTTTCTCAAACATGGGTTTCATTGAGAAGCTCCTCAAATGTGGATCCCACTGAAGAGTTCCTCAGACAAGGATCTCACTGAGAATTTCTTCCAATGTAAATCCCCCTGAGAAGTTCCTTAGATATGGGTCCTATTGAGATGCTCCTCAAATGTGGATCCCGTTGAGAAGTTCCTCAGATGTGGGTCCCATGGAGAAGCTTCCACTGACAATTTCCTCTTTTCTATCATATCCAGATACCACTCTAGTCCCCTTGCCCCACATTATTCTAATGCATCAGAACACCACAGCTGTGCCCGTGGCTTAACACAATCCTCTGTGCAGCTCAGATAACCTGTTTTCTAAAGAGTGTCATCCTTCCCGTCCTGTCCTTAATGATGCTGCTTCATCCAGGATCCAAACCATGATCCCATCACCTATCATTGTCCCTGACACCCTGCACTTCTCACTTACCTCGGACTTTCTTGGGATCCCAGTTCCTTCATGGACACATTCATGCATGCACCCTTGGCTCCCTGTTGCCTTCTTCATCTTCTTGGCAAAACCTAAAGCCTAGTTTCACTCAAGATAGAATTTTTGCCAAATAATGAAGCAAGTATAGTAACCTGTCTCTATTTTCTTCATGACCACAAGGCTGAAGAGGACCCTGGGGGTTGGGGTCTCAGTGAACCCCAACATGTTCTTGTAACATCTTCTAAAAGTCTGCTTCTCACTTTCCCTCTTCTTGATTAGGAAATATAAACGAGCAAGGAAGACCCACTCAGTCATTCAAATTTAACACACTCATTCTCCATGCTCAATGTTTGCCCTCTTCCACATAAAGATGGATCAACTGTTTACCCCTGTGTGTCAGTCTATAACCAGCTACCCAGTTCCAGAGCCCATCCCCCCCTCACTGTAGGACAGCACTGTGGGAAGCCTTTCCTTTCCCTGTCTCATCACTTCTTTGTTTGTTTTCCATCAGCAGAACACACTGAGATGATACCAATCTACAAGCAAAACAAAACTCCCATACTCCTGCGGCTCTCGGCAGTTACTGCTTTGTCTTGGATGGTTTTCACAGCACACTCCTCTTGGGGCTCCCTGCTTCTTCCTTCCTTATCTCCCTACCATCTTGATGGCAGACATATCAGCCTTCAGTCCTATCCCCCTTATCCACACATGCCCCTTGACTTATCTCAATGGTCTGAGCATCTTAAATATCTTTCCAGCTTGATGTCTTTCCACACTTCCACACTGAGTCTTCAACACCCAGATGCAGGCAGCAAGTCGCTGCTTGCTGGTCCCTGTTTTAGATAAAGGCGATTTGCATGCTCTCTTGTTGTCTGGGTTTGATTTTGCAATCTCCAAAAAAAAAGGCATATTCTTGTTGTTGTGATGGGCGCTCATTAAAATGTCTTTAACACATAGAAGAGCCAGTGGCACTAAATTTGGCAATCATAGCATGACTTAATAAATTCATCCACTTAATATCTTCTATGTCTGTTCTCTTTGATCTATTACCTCCTTTCAATGCAATACATACTCCTTTTGGTCCCTCAATCTTTCTGATGTCATTTATTCCTATCTCTCTTATTCAGGTAGATTCAGCCTCCTTGGCAGCAGAGGTGGGTGGGCTTGCTGTGTTTTAGGTACTTGCTCCAGCCTGAGAAAGAGACAGAGCATGCTCAGAGAGTTAGCACTGAATGAAGCAATCGATCCCTGCAACAAAACTGCAGCCAGGAAAAAAGAAGAAGCCGAAGCTGAGATTGGTAGGGAGTTTACAGGAGAAAGGCAGGCCCTGAGAGTGGAATAGCCAGCAATTTTCTCTGATTGCAGAAAATGGAGATACCGTCCGACCTCAGTTTTTACCAAACAATACCCACAGGGCTTTGTTCCCACTCTGGTCCCATTCGTTCTGAAAACTGTGATAGCTTACGATGCTTCCTGAGAAACAAAACCTTGATGGTGATGAGGAGGAGGCCTGGCCTGAGGAAACCAGTCAAGAAACTGCTTCTGTTGACAACTCTGACTTTGGAAGCCTAAGGAAAAGGAGAGAAAGCACATGGTTGCTGCCTTCAAACCCTGGAGGGCTTAGGAGGGTTCAGCTCTCTGTACCTCCACAGACCAAGGCACTTCCTGATAATTACGTCTCAATTCAATACAAGAGAGGTGAGAACTGTCTGGGAAAAAAGTGAGCTTATATTGGAAGATGTGGTTCTCAACCTATGGGTCACAACTATCAAAAAACACGTATTTCTGATGATCTTAGAACTGAGACACTGCTCAGGAGCAAAATTATGGCTATCCAGTGGCAATGAAATAATTTTGAGGTTGAAGGCCATCATGACATGTGGAATTGTATCAAAGGGTCTCAGCATTAGAAAGGTTGAGAACCACTGCTCCAAATGCATTATACACACTGTCATCGTCCGATTCGGTTCAGAAAACAGTAATTCAAACAATGAGGGATGACTGGAGGCTCTAATGACGTGTCTAGTTTCATTCTGTTTGACATTATGGAACTTGATGGACAATGTATAATAAGTACAGTGAGATAAATTTCGTCTCTCGTTAAGAAAAGGGGAGGTTGTTCAAATTCTAACAGCTAGCTATTTACAGGGAGCAGAGAAAGCTCTGAGTGAGTGAAGTCCTGAGTTGATGTTATTGTTGACCTGGGCACAGTTATGTCAAGGACTCTAATGCCTCAGCTCCATGGGAGAGGCAAAGCCTCCCCCTGCCGAGGCTTAGACAGATGGCAAAGCTTTCCTTGGGGATCAAAGTAGGAATGATTGATCACTATTTACAAAAGCCAACAACTACAGCTTCCTTCTCCTGGATATTTACAGCTAAAGACTGCTCACCTACAGAGACTGCCTATGAGGCTGTTGATCCCGCCTCCTGTGCTGTAGGAAATAAACACTCTGTGTTTCAAGAGTGTGGCAGTAGTAGCAGGTGCTACTCCATCAGAGAGAACACACACTGCCTGAGCCCAGCTTTTCTGTAGGTGCACCTGTGTGTCTGTCTTTCCTTCATTCCCTCAATGACCCTAGTCAGGTTTCTGGGATCTGTGCTGGTCACAGCATGTTTCTGTGAGTTCACATCATCTAAAAATAACATCTTCATAGGTGTAGTTAAGACACAAATTACAGTGAGGGTATTGTCAACTGAGTTAGACTTTCAGCCAATGACTAGCATCTTCGAAGCTCAGGGGAAGCTGGACACCAACATGTGGAGCAGAAAATGCTTTGTAATATCATAAAGATATAGTGGAAAGGTGCTATAAACAGGCATAGAGACGGTACCCTGTGACAGAAATTGAAGAAGGTGTCTATAGGCCAGTCAATGACAGAGGCTGCCAGCAAGACTAGTACCAAGATAAAGGCAGCCAAGAGATTCTCCCTTAGAGCAATTAGAGAGACTGTGTCTGTCAATCTCAAACCTCCAAAACCAAGAGAAAGTAAATTGCTCTGTTTTAAGCCACTGGTTTCCAATCTACTGCTAAGTAGCTCTAGAAAACTATACAAGCATTGACCTGACAAAGAGGAGAACATGCCAGGTGCCCAGAGGAAGAATTACAAAGAGCCACAGGTGGAAATGCTGTATTGGCAAAAATTCTCTTGCTTGCAAATGATAGAAGCCAAACCCAAGCTGGATTAAGCGAGGAAAAGGAAGCAGACTCACCGACTGCCAAGTCCTAAGGCCTTACCTAGGTATCAGATGACAACTCAGGCTAACTTTCCCCTCTTGAGTGGACTCTGATTTCTTCTCCCCAGCAGCTCCAGGTTAGCCTGTGCTGTCTCATTCCAGGAGAGAGTCTTACCTTCTCAGTATCCATGTCTGATTTCCTAGAAGGTTAGCCTTCTAAGAAAGACACCAAGCTCTGTGACATGCTCCCCATCCAGAGACAGGGAGCAGACCTCAAAAGGAGAAAAGATTTCCAGGTATCATGAAAACATAAAAACAACAGATCCATACATTGTTGGAGAATACGGATTTCACAAGTGTTACATCAAAGAAGTGGGTAACTGGTCAGCCAAGAATGAGGAAGAGATGTCCCCAGTACCAACAAATGGTGTAGCCAGGTAAGACAGCAAAACCCTGTAATCCCAGCACCCAGAAGAATAAGAAAGAATTATCAGCCTGGATCAAAAATAAACCAACAAAACTGGTCAAATGCCTAGTTTTGTGAAATCCCAGTGGGATTTCACAGTGCTCAGTAAATGCATTAGAGTTATTGGGAACAAGAATCCACCCGCTGTTCAGATGAGAGGAATGCTTCTTTATTTTGCATTTTGAAATTAAATTTGTTATTTGACAGCTTCATGCAAGTGTATAATGCATTCTAACTGCTCTTTGCCCTCACCCTGACTCTTTCACCTCCTTCTCCTCCATATCCCTCGCTGTTCCTTTGCGCCATTCGGTGCTGTCTCTGTTTGTGTTAGTTCTCCGTTGTTGTTATGGTTTGGATGTGGAATGGCTCACATATTTGACCATTTGGTCCCCAGCTGGTGATGGTGTTTTGGGAGATTGCAGATATTTTGAGAGGTGGGGCTCTGCCTAAAAAAGTGGGTCTCTGAAGGCTGGGTTCTGAGGTTTAGAGTTTTGTTCCACTTCCTGTTCCATCTCTGCTTCGTGACCTCCCTAGATGTGAGCAAACACCCACTACCCAGTTGCAAGTCACTCTTGCAAACACTCTTCCCTCCTATGATGGACTGTATCTCCTAAAACAGTGAGCCAAAATCATCCTTCTCCCCGACTTCCTTCTATCTGGGCATTTTTATAACAACAGAGGGAACAGGAATATAGCCACTATGACAGGCCCACAACAAACTGGGAAATTTTTAAATGACATGAGATTATCATCATAAATTGTTTGGGATTTTTATCTAACACAGTTTCACTGTCTCAATATCATAGCATTGGGCAGCTGGAGACTCTGCGCAAAGATCTGTCTACTTGCTTTCTCTAATTCCTGGTGTTACTTAGATTCCATGAGTCACTGCCTCTTTCTCCACCTTCAAAGGGAGATTCCACAGGATGAGGCCTTGCATTGCCCCTCAAACTCCTGTTCTGTCTCCGTCTCATATGTTGGAGGACTTCTGTGGTTATCTGGGGCCCACCTAACTTACTCACGGTAACTCCTCTACTTTAGGTCAGCCGATTGGACACCTTACACCATCTTCAACCTTACTCCCCTTTGCCATGTGTGTTGGTCAGACTTCTTACCACTGCAGCAGATGCCTGAGTGAATCATGAAAGGGGGAAATAATTATTCCACTGGCTCACAGCTTCAGAGTTTTCATCCATGGTGAACAATCTTTGTCTGTTTGGGGCTGGAGCAAAGCATGAGATCTGGCACGTGTGCTGGAAAAAGGCATTTTCCCACAGACCATCAGGACTGAGACGAGAGAGGACCCGAGAACAGACATACAGCTAAAGGCGCCATCTTGGTCCCCTACCTCTGCCACCAGAACACACTTTATCAAGTTCCCATCACCATCTGAGGACTGAGTCTCCAATACATGAATGCCAGTGCGGAACATTTCACATATAACCCTTGACATCGCATGACCTAACATGTTCATAGATATTCTGGGGGTTATGATGCTGCCGTATGGTCCATGATGATTGCCTCAGTCTTGCCGTTTTTGGTCTTCTCTGTGTTGTTTCCCACTTCCTTGCTGGAGAGCTTTTCTCCAACATGATCTTGTTCTACTCCTGGTTTCTGGATGGCTCTGAAATCACTCCCGAAATCAACCTACCACATCACTATCACACTCTGAAAAACTTCTCTGAGACATCTAGGTATGGATGATTGGTCCCATATTTTCAGCTCAATGAGTCCTGTGAGCCCACCCTCCTCATTGCAAGGTACTGAACTCTAACAAAGTCATTTTTTATTGTATCATTGCATCCCTTGACGAATATGCCTGTCAATATCCAGAGTGACCAGCACAGTTCACTATGCCAAAGAAGTCCTGTTCAAAACAGACCCTCTGAGCTGAACCCATTCAAGACCATAGTATGCAGTTGTGGGTTAAACTAGACTCCAAGGTCCAGCACAATCAACCAAATCTTATTTTACTTTTTTTGTTTTGTTTCTTTCCTAAATCTCCTCTTGTTTCTCTCCACATCTCTCTTCGCCTTAAATGTGTGTGTGTATGCAGTCCCGATTTCTCTCTTCATATTTCAAGTGATTTATCTTGAAAAGGAATCTAACTTCACATAGTCTCTGTGGATTCACAGCAATAAGCTAGAACGCAACCCAGCCATCCCTTTATACTGTCAATATTTATTTATGTCTAAATTTTGTTCACTGAGTGATGTAGTTCCTAAGCCTTTAGGGCAGAGTTCCTGTACAATTTGCTTTGTTTATTTATTAGTATGGCAGTACAAGTCTACAAAGAACTACGGTGGTTTCAGTGTGTTATTTTTACAAACCAACTCACACCTTTATAATGATCACGTTTGTGGAAAGTTTTTTGATTGCCCAGATGGCCATCATTTAAGTCTAATTTTGTAGAAATAGGAGCACACTATCAAATTTCCGAATATTGTGTTGAACATATGATTTACTTAGAAATTATTCTTTTCTCTCCTGCCAAAATGGTAATACTTCTCTGAGCTCGATGTATTAATAATAAATGACTTAATAAAAGTTGAGGAGTATAAATAATTAACAATAATGATAATGTTAATTTTATATTCTTCACGATATAACTACTCAGTAGTTAGTAAAATGCAGATTTATAGGACCTGTAAGAAATCAGAATATTGCATTTTATTTTTTTATAAAATTGAACATATGCATGAAGCTATTATAAAGGTAATGGTGACAAGTTTTAAAATATTATAATACAATTCAGGGATTAGATGCAATCATTAATGTCAGCTATGTTTAAAGAGAAGATATCATTGTGTGTGTCCTGGGGAAAATTGTGAATAATCAAATTAAAATGCAATTATGTTTAAATACCTCTTCAGGGAAAATTGTTTTTTTCTCAGTATGTGGAGTTGTGGACTAGGGCTACATCCTGAGCCACATATGATGCTGTTTAATGACCTTGGAAATACAGAGACTGGAAGGTACTTTAGAATGTGAATTGCATGTCTGCAATGTTGGGACACACAGAAACACAAGAAGTATGAGAAAAGCTTATATTCTGAGACAGTTTCCTCTGGAATGCAACAAGATAATAGTGAGGAACACAGAATATCTAGCATTTTGATTTTGCATGTAATGATGCACAGCATTGTTTACCTACTACTAAGTTCTCCAGCGCCTATTCAACGCCTACAGTACAAAGTTAACAGGATAAAGTGAAATTAGATCTTTAAATTGTGCACGTTATATTTTTAAAGATTTGTGGACTGTATTTTATGTGTATGTGTATATGTACATATCTGATCTGAGTGTATGATTGTGAGCAACATGCATGCAAGCCCCTGTGGAAGCCAGACATCAGCTCCTCCTGGAACTAGACTTACAGGCAGTTGTGAAACACCCCTTGTCTTGTGGATGCTGGGAACTGATCCTAGGTCCGCTGCTGGAGGGGGACTAAGCTATAAAAGGTCTGCTCCAGTATGCTATGTTTTCTATCTAAATCGCTCGCTTCCCCAAACTTCACACTGGCTGGAGACAAGGTGCCAAAAAACATGAGCCTGTGGGAAACACTTTACACTGAATTCATAGTACTCCATCTTTGGCCCATAGATGATAATGGCTATCATATGAAACAAAATACATCTAACTTCCAAAGTCCCCATGGTCTAAAGTTCCAAGACTTCTTAACATCCATGTTCAAGACTTGGGCAGTCTCTTAACTGTGATCCTACAACATCAAAGGAAGGGTCGCATACTTTCAATATACAAAGGCCTGAAATAGTCCCAAATCAAAATAGAGGACTAGGGGAATAGCAAAGAAAGATACTACAGAAAATCTAAAACGAAGTAGGGCAAACATTTGAAGAATTTGCTCCTAGAGCCCAGCAACATGAACTCTCTGTGACATGGTCTGGGCTCCAATGGCCTAGGTAGCCCTATCTCTCTCCTTCAGTCTCCTAGGATGAATTTCCTAAGCTAACTCATTTTGTTGCTTTCAGCTTTCTTTACCAATACACCACATTTCTATCATCTACCTATCTATAAAGCAGAAATAAAGAGGAAAGATTATCCCTGCATTTACAGTATCTGATGTGGGATTCGCCTCTGTGTGCTCTGAATACGTTTTATTACTATTGGTTAATAAAGAATCTGCTTAGACCTATGGCAGAGCACAATAGAGCTAGGCTGGAAAGCCAAACAAAGATATAAAGAGAGAGTAGGCAGGGTCAAGGAGATGTCATGTAGCTGTCAAAGGAGAAAGACACACCAGAGCCTTACCTGGTAGGCCTCAGCCTTGTGGCGATACAGATGAACAGAAATGGGTTAATTTAAGATATTCAAGTTAGCCAGGAATATGCCTAAGCTATTGGCCAAGCAGTGTCATAATTAATATAGTTTCTGTGTGATTATTCAGGTAGGGGTGGCCAGAAACGAAAAAGTCTCCGGTTACAAGTATCTTCAAAATAGAAATCTTTCTTATACCTGTTTATTCATGTATGCATGCTAGAAACGGCTTTATCCTCAGAGTGTCGACCAAAGCTTACTCAGGACTTCCATGCAGGGACTCTGACCTTCCTACATGTTGCTAGACTCAGCCGCTTTCTGAACCATCACACTGAAAGCCTCCATAGCTCCTTCACTCTTGCATCTTTCATGCTTAAATGAGTAGCACTGCATGGGGGCTGATGTGGTGATTAGCATTGCATCAAGTTCCACTGCCAATTGAAGATGTAACCTGGCTCCATGGAGCACACCCGCTGCAACCTCTGCACATATATGCAATTTTTTAAAAATTGATCCACTAACTTCCATCTTTTGTCTTTATATATTTATATACCTTCCTAGTCTACTGATTCAGCCATCCACTGCCTGACTTGTATCACCCTCAAAAATAAGTATGCCTTTTCAGGTTTTCTGAAGGTCATCTATAAATACATGCTCTAGCCTCTGGCTTCCAGGGTGGGTACTGGTTATAAAAGGACACACGGAGTTTCCAGTGGCCGATGAAGCCCCAGAGACAATCAGCTGCCTATTCTGTATGACAAGGAGAGAGACAATAGGCACTTAAGAGTGAAACAAACAAATCTCCCAGCCACAATCATCTTCCTTTTCCTGAAAGGCAATTACCAAATTGGTAGTATTTCTTCTCAGAAGGGCTAATCCCTTTTTCCTGAATAGAGCTCTGTAGGTTCATGTGCTTCTAGATCAATAACAATAGGTTTCTCGTTCTTGGCCCAACCTTCCAATAGACGTGCAGCAGACAACACCTTTCCTAAGTTGTATAGCTCAGTTCCCAGCAGGTGTAGCACTTCTGGCCTAAGCACAGGGAAGATGGAACAGCCCTAAAGAAATGTGTGCCGGAGTCTGAAGACTGAGGGATGTCATTATTTCCTGATCCTTGACAGGATTTACTATCTGGTAACTTACATGTCCTTGGTCTAGAATGGTTATGCATCTTTTCTTGTGTTCCTTCAAACCAAAAGAAAGAATTATGTCTCATGCCTAAGTGATCACCAGCCATCATAGAGCAGGAAAACAGAGACAAGATGATCACTAGGTCCACGGACACTCACAGGACACAAAGGAGTGCTGCATTAGCTGCTGGCCCATCACTGTGACCACAGCACTGATAAAAAAGCAATGAGAGAGAAGAAAAGTTTGTCTTGATTCATGGCTTCAGGAGGATGGCAGTCTATCACGGTGAGGAAGGCTTGAGGAAGCATCTCAACGACTGAGGTTATCCACATGATAATGCAAAGCATCTCAGTGACAGGCTATCCAGATGACAATGCATCCAGGAAGGATAAAACACTGCCCGAACCAGGGTATCAACCTAGTGAGTCACACCCCTACCGACTCACATCGACCAGCTAGGCCCTACGGTCAAACGGCTTCACAGCCTTCAAAATTGCCCTATGAGGTTGTAGCCAGCATCTGAAGCCTGAGTCTAAAAGGCATTTCAGGTTCAAACCACAGAAAGAACAAGAGTTTCTCAAATGCTCACCAATTCTGACATGCAAATTCATCATATCATAAGCATCCTTTGTCTGCAAGGACTGCTACACCTTAACTATATCAAAGACGTCCAGAGACGATGTCCCTGGCTCCTCCAAGGCTGGCTTCTTCAGTGGCTTCAGTATTTAGCATTCCTTACTATCAGTTCGTTCTTAAATCTAACTGGAGTTCCGCTTTCTGCTGCTCAAGTTGGGAAATAAGCTTCTGTGAAGGAATTTAAAATTAGAACGTTACTCCTCAGGCCAGGTATCAGTGCCAGCAATTATCTACATGCAGAAATATTTTGAGGTCTGGTTCTTTCAAAAACTTGATCCCATTATTCACACACTCTGCAGCCAGAGACCAGGACACAAGATATTCTTGTGACCTACTTGGGAAGCCATCTGGCTCTCACATCCGACTGTGAGATTTTGATCCAGCCTTCACACTGGTCTCAGCTCTGCCAGCAGGACTCAGAGGAATAGCGTCTGTTTCCAGTAGAGTTTATGTCTGCTCTGACTCTGTGAGCCCCTCAGCATGGGGGTAAGATGCAGATTGATAGAGACTCCAAAGGGCTCATCAGAGGACTGGCCTGGATGCCTGGAAGATGACTGCCAAACAGTCACCAGAATCTCTCCATCCCAGGAAAGACTTAGGCATCACAGGTCAAGTCAGCTCATAGCTTTTATGACCCCTTGTAAAGAATATCATTCTGTCTGCCTCAAAGACCCACGCTGTAAATCAGAGGGGTTTCATCGGGTGACTGTTTTTTTCTTGATGAGAATGCCCTTACATGTTGCTCTCCTTATTCCAAAAGTCCTAATATTTTCAAGCCTAAAAGGCAGTGTTACTCAACAGTCACACAGTTGAATTAATAACACTTTCACAGAGTCTGGTTCCACGCCCCAATGACGCAAGACAGTTCTACTTAAATTCTTTTGCAGGAAGAATCTTTGCAGACTCCCATGCAACCCTGCAAAGCAGCGAATTTGACAAATCCTTTCAGTAGGTGCTACATACCATCAACATGTAGATCATCTTTAAATCATTTCCTTAACAATAGCCGCCTTTCGAATGGTACAAATTACTTGGCGAGAGGAGACAAGGAGAATGCCAGCACACTGATAAACTCACCGCTCAGATGAAGTCAGCACGCTGTCATTTCCTATATGCTCAGGGTGGACAGAGGCCAGGTCTTAAGAATGCTTACACATATCTGTTATGAAAAATCACAAGTCTAAATTGACAGGTCTGCTTAGGCTGCAAACTTCCCCACTGCAAAGTGTGCTGTGTGCCTTGTTGAAACACTAAGTGTCGTCCCCCCCCCGCCCCCGCCACACACACACTTCATTGCTCTTCATCAACATTGTCTAGAGACATCAATCCTCACCTTACCCCCTATAAAGGGCAAAGAATGTCCAACTCCATAGAATCACCTGCAGATACAGTGAAAGTAAAGACTTTGGCATGAGATGAACACCCCTAATCATCCAACTGACCTCAATTAATCCCAAACATCCTGATAAGAAAGAGGCAGAGGTCAAAGCCAGAGATGTGGCATTGGGAAGAGTGAGGAGGCTGAGGAAAGGAAAACCCCAGGAGCCAAGGGATGCAGTTGGCTGGTGAACTAAAGATGTGCAGCGAACGGCTCTTCCCTGTAGCGTCCAGATGGAGCACAGTCCCCCTGGCCTTGATCAGTCCTGCAGCAACTCTGACCTCCAGAGCTAAGGGCATAAGTTTGTACTCTAAAGAAAATATTTATGGATACACAATTCACATACCACTCCACTCACCCGTTAAAGAAAGTAATCTAAAGTTCTTGCTTTATTTAACAACTATCAGCATAATCATCTTTAGATTGTTTTTTGCCGTCTAACTGGGAAACTTAGTACCTGTTGGTAGTAGCTTCCCGTTTCTCTCTGCCCTCCAAACCCACCCCAGTCTGCCGCTTCTCCTTCATGTCTCCATACAACACATTTGGAACCACTCAGCATCTGATGATCGGTTACAGCAGCACTAGAAACTTTAAACATGGGATCGGGTGATGTCACAGAACAAGTGTAAATCAGAGATGCACACAGACATTGAAATGCTATCTTTCTCGAGACTTGAAAGATTTGTGGTATGTGTCCATCTGTCTGTGTTTGTGTGTGTGCCTCAATGTGCACACATATTTATCCTACAGTGTGTGTACAGATGTCAAAGGACAACTTTTACAACCTTAAGTAGGCTCTCAAGCTTGAACTCAGGTCATCGTGTTTTTATTGTTGAGTGACAAACATGCTTATCCAGGTAACCATCCTGTAGCCCAGCTCAAAAGATTAATACATATCCTAGCTTTCCCTTACCATCCACAAACAGGAATTTCACTCAATGACAACTAATCAGATTTCTTAGAGGAACAATAAAACTAAATCACATTTATCCAATAACTTAAAAATGCTAAAAAAAAAAAAAGACACCCCCCTCCCTCAAATAAAAGGAGCATAGAGTATATTGAAGAACAGGATTGGCAGCCTTCAATCAGTGGGGCAAACTCCACTGATTTTGTACATGACGCTTTGGTGGATCCCAACCACCTCCTGCTTGACATCTGGTGGCTCCTTTCATGCTACCAGCACAGGAACTGTGACGGAGACAGTAAAATTCACGAGCACCTATGTCCTATCATCAATATCGCCTCCCAGGATGCAGAGTTCTAACCATGTGCAGTCTGGCATCATACAGAAAGAACTCTTGGCTGAGGTCTGAATTAGAGCTTTCGCTTTGGAGTCAGCCATATAGCTCCAGCTGCAGCTCCACCGATCGCCAGCTACACCATCCGGGACAAAATGCTTCATCTAATGGAGCATCCCTTTCACAGTTGTAAAACAGAGGCATAGTGCCTACTCAGGAATGAAGCCTAGGACCCAGCTCCTTGAAGGTCGGTCAAAATGGGATAAATATTATATTGTAAATGTTATACCATTGAAGGTTTTCAAAGTCTATAAAATATCAAACACAGCAAAAAGTTTATAACGGTATTGTGTTTTGAATATGAAAAACAGACCCGGGTGTGTAAACACTTGCTCCCCAGACACTGGAGTTTGGGGCATTATTGTAGAACCTTCAAGAGATAAAATCTTACCAAAGAAAGTAGGTCACTGGTGACAAGACTGGAGTCCCACTGCCCGGTTATTTTTGGCTCTGGCTCCCTGTGTGCTACAGCAATGTCGCCGCCAGTCTTCTGTTGGTCTCATCATGGCCTCCCTGCTCCAAACTGTGTCTTCCTCACCATGGCAGGATGATCCCCACAAACTCTAATCTACAATAAACTTGTCCTCACTCAAATTCTTTCTGGGTGGATATTTGGTCACAGAACCTAGGAAAGCAACTCGGGCAGAGCCCAGCACATTTCCTGGTAGTAGATGTTCAATACATTCGTGGGAATGCTGAATCTAAATTATTAAGCCACGAAATGAAATCATACATATGATTCTAATAGTTTTTGAACTATCCAGGGACATCACAGCTCTCTGCTCCTGACCTTTCCAGAACTCCTCTAGGATCAACACTGTGCCCTCAGTGAAGGTAGTGGACAGTAGCAATGTCAAGGTCCAGAAGAGGCAAGTCAGCTGCACGCCACTACAGAGATGCTTTCCCTGGCCCCATGTCATCATCACACACACCAGGCTCTCCTCCTAATTTAGTTATGGCACTTTAAGAACACTCAGATTCTGGAGGAGACCCAATATGCCAGTAGTGGGGGAGAGCTATTCTGCTTCAGTTCTTTTTTTTTTTTTTTTTTTTTTTTTTTTTTTTTTTTTTTGGTTTTTCGAGACAGGGTTTCTCTGTGGCTTTGGAGCCTGTCCTGGAACTAGCTCTTGTAGACCAGGCTGGTCTCGAACTCACAGAGATCCGCTCTGCTTCAGTTCTTGATCAGGAAATCAGCCTGGATTGTTTCCAGTTTAAAATTTTGCATAACTTTCTAAAGCTTTGTTCTTCCCAAGTCAGAGACACTCACTTTTCTGGTTGAGCATCAACCACACAGCTTTCAAGTGTTTTATTGAAATGTTACCATTCAGGGCCAGTCCCTAGCCATCACCTGTGAACAGGCAGCCTTGGCTGAGAACCAGAACAGCCTGGTTGTATTCCAGTGTGTAACTTCCTGAGGTGAATCACTACATAGCCTGGAGATTCACTTTTCTCATCTGCGAAATGGAGCTGAAACTACATACACCATGTGACAGTACAATAATAAACGAAACAGCACATATAAAATATATTCAGAAAGCACTACTTTACATATTTATCCATGGAATAGAAATCAAATGAGAAACCAAATGCATGCCTGTAAATGCTGAGAGGCAACATGGACATTAGATCTCTACACAGAAAAGGACTGATCACATTTTACTCAGTTGCCCCCCCCCCTTTTTTAAGATAGTATTTTGCCAGATAGCTGAGGTCAATGTGGAACTTAGAATCCTTTTGTCTTAGCTTCCAAGCCCTGGAATTATATGCTCACCTCACTACATCTAGCTAAAGAGTCCTCTGAAGGCCACTTAATCCATGGAAACATTTTCACATAATGTGAAGAACTGGGAGCATGTGCAGGTTCCTTCACTGGTAAACCGATGGATGAGACAGGCATGCCCATGCTGAGGCACACAACTCTACAGAAGGGCAACACCTGCAACCATGTAACTAACTCCTCGATACACTCTGCTTGAGGAGATGGAATCATAAGTCATGGTGGGCGATGCCTGGTCCCATCCTGGCCAGGCTTGGAAGAGGACCCTGGAGAAAGATTTAGATGTACTCGTCACTTCAATCAATATGCTTTGGATAGAGGAGAGTGATATCCACAAGGTGGGCACCACCATCCAATCTCTCGAAGACCTTGGGAGAAAAGATGGATGCTCTGAAGAGGAAGCATTTGTGTTTCCAGGCTAACCTTGTTCTCAAGACTGCAGCCAACAGCTCAGCAGAGACTATGAGGGATTTTGGCTGCTGTGTAGACTTTATGAGTCACAACTGTTGGTCCTATAAAAGGATAGCTACACACACATACACATGCATGTTTATATAGACATGTATACATTTATTTTATACATGTATGTAAATATGTACATTTTATACATGCATGTGCACATATATGTTATTGTTTACTGTAGAACTATGACAAATGGAAGCTTATGCCACACAATTCTACAGATATAAAATTGTTGGGACTGGGGTGTAATTCAGCTGGTAGAGTGTTTACCTGCACACATGAAGACCTGAATTCAATCTCTGGAACCCCTGAACCAGGTACGCTGGTACACGCTTGTAATATCAGCACTTGGGAGATGGAGGGAAGTCATACTTGGGTGGGCAGATTGAATTACATGTCATCCTAGGCTATATGAGACCCTATCTAATGAACAAACAAAAATTTAAAAGCAATGAAAAAGAAACTGTAGGAAGATGAAGACTCCCAGAAAGGCCAGTACACTGGTGAGTCCTCTAGCCGGGGACATGAAACATCTCAGGCTGATGGAAAAGCAGTGGTCTATGAATCTGTCTCGACAGTGGTCACCTGCGTGTATCAATTACCAAAATTTATCAACCTGAGCACATGTGCACATAGATTGGGTGATTCTTAATATACTTAGAATTAGTTCAGAGAAAGTGTAAGAAAGGATCAACTACAATCCATGCGGCAAACGCTAACATGAGTCTTTGATAGCAACAGGTAATCTTGTTTTGTTATGGATAGAGAAGTACCAGGGTTCATTATATTGTTGGCATTTATTGAACACCACGCAAGGTGAGAAAATATTAACTAATATATCTGTCAGGTGGAACCATGGGCAAAGCACATATTCATTATCCTGAACAACTTAATTAAAAGCATAATACTAATAAATTACATCCACTAAAACTATTATTTTATTCACTTCTGATTTATATACTGTTTCTCCCTTGAGCAAATGGGAAGTTTTATGTGCCAGTAAAAACTTAATAACTAATATATCAATCTATAGTAAACACCATTCAGGAGCTGGTAGGACAAGAATGATGCCCCTAAAACATCGGGAAGGACAGCAAACCCAGACGACAAGTGGTAATAGCTTGCAGCCAGCACCTGCACTATCAGCGCCCACACCACCCTTTTATCTCTGGCTCTCCAAGCATTTCACAGCCGTTCCCCAGTTATCTTTAGAAATCACAGGCTGTGGACACAGCACTTGACAAATGAACAGAGCAGCAGATAAACAGCAGGAGCCCTTTGCTCAGAGCTCGCTCCTTTGAGCCTGTGATGCCCTCTTGTCTCAACAATTTTCCGATAACAAATTGGTCTACCCTTAGTTTGCCACCAAATTTTCTAGATATAAAGTCAACTTAGCAAAACCTCTAAGTGCGCCCTTGAATAATGGTCATCTGAAGAATCAAGAATCCCTAGTCTCACAGCAGCAGCATGGTTGAGCATATCCGATGTTTCTAACTAGCTTATCGTCGCCCTGAAGTTCATCTAAACATAAGGAAATACCAGGAAAAGAGTCGACAACCACCCAGTCCTATAGCAATGACATAAAGTTTGCCTCCTCCTTAGCAATGGAAACCAGCCTCGAAGATGTGAATTTGAATACCAATCTGCCATATGGAGCAGTGGAGTCTGAGGTGAACTGTTTGATTTTGCTGGAGTTGGGTTCTTGTTTTATTAACTGTGAGTGACTCTAATGACTGAATGACTGCATGGCAGTTTGAAGAATGTTTGGAAGAGCCTTCCTTTCAGTTCCCAACACCACCTAACTTCCATGGTAAAAACGAGAGATGTGATGGTTACTATTCAATAGTTTAGTCTATGGTTGTAGCCATTACAAAATATCTCAGGTTGGGTAATTTATAAGTAATGGGAGTTGGTTCTTCAGAATTCTCTAGGCTGGAAAATCCAAGACCAGGGATACAAAAGATTCAGCACATGGTAAAAATTTGGCTGTCAGTCTCCGGCTTGTTGATGCATCTTCCAGAGGAGATGCAAACTGGGTCTTCCTGTGGCAGAGGGACTGTAACAAGATAAACTCCTTTCCTGGATTCCTTCCAAAGGTCTTACCTATCAGCACCAACACCATACAGGGTTCAGATACAGCAATGACCTTTGGGTGGGGACACATACATTCAAAACTAGCAAGTAAAGATTTGGGGGCTCATACAATGTCTGAGAAAATGGCATTGTCTCGGAACACTGGTCTTGACATTAGAGAAATGAATGGGTTCCAGCTAATAGCATTGAAATGTCAGTTCCATGTTGAGTAAAGAGGTACCCAGCATGTTCTGTCTCTCCTGGAGGGGCCCCGATACGCCTCCAGAGATGGAGGGCTTTTAGACAGTGTAAGACTCACCATTGTGTATGCCTTTCAACCCTGATCGCAAACACACCAATCTGAGCTTCCATTTTCAAAGACACCAGATCGATAGATGTCTGCTATGCCTGCAACAGAGCTGACTCCAAGGATGAGAGAACTTGAAAGGGTTGACAGGTGTCAATAGGTTCTGATTGATTTTCGGGGCCTGTATTAAAAACCAAGCATGTCAATTTACTTTCTCTGCCCACGGCGCATAACAATTTCAGTTCCCTTGAAATGCATTGTGTCTCTTTCAGACGCCACTTTGAGCGTTGGGAAGGTAGATGTGTCTCAGCGGTCCTCCTTGTCTGAAATTCATTTTCTTGGTCTAATACATCATTACTCTCCAATAACAACTATGGCTTTATCATCTACACTACAATCTGCTTTTTGCAACCAGGCAGTTAGTTCCACTGTAATCTCTGTCATCAGTCAGGTCACAAGCAAATTCTAGCACCAGATGCTTCCTTATGCAGAATAAGCTTGGTTATCTGATCAAGTTCCTTATACACTGAAGCATGCAGAAGAGTGTGGCATGTAAATTGGTATTTTTCTGTAATACTAATAGCCACATACTGAAATCCCAACCCCAAGGTGAGAGTATTAAGAAGCAGTTCCTTGAGGCTGGAGAAATGTCTCGGGTCCAGCGGATTCAGGTTCAGTCCCCAACACCCATGTCTGGCTCAGAACCATCTGGAACTCTGGCTTCAGCAGAACCAATGCCCTCTTCTGGCCTGCACAGGAACAAATATATGTCAAATGCTCACACATACACACAACTAAAAATAAATCCAAAAAAGAGGAAGCTGTGCCTCCAAATCAAGTGAAATGACTCAGAGAACAAAAGCATTCACATCCTGAGCTCAACCCCTGATCCCACAATGAAAGGGGGAACTGACTTCCACACAAAGACTGTGGCGTGCATATGGCTATACACACAAAACAAAACAAAACAAAATTCTAAAGTCTCATTTAAGAAGCAGAGCCTCAAAGTGGGAAAAATATAAGCATTAGCAGACAAGGACCTACGCTGAGAGAATGTATTCTCTGTGTCTGTCAGGAAAGCCACACCCATGAAATCTCAACAAAATGTTCACTTAAATAAGACTTGAACAATGACAATATCAGTTGACATGGCCAAAATGTATAGAAAAAAAAATCTCAAAATACCCCACCCCTTAGTGAAGGGCAGAGTCACCATTCTCCCTCACTAATTATCTCACATAAAGTGGTCAAGTCAGCCTTAAACACATGCACATACAAGTAAATGGGTATGTTGCAGTGCATGTGTGTAGCAATAATAGCTCAAGGAAAAGAAGCTGTGATCTTTCAAGGGAGCAGGGAAGGCACAGGAGGAGTTACAGAAAGGAAGGGGGAAATGATGTCCACACGGTACTCATATGTAACATTCTCCAAAATAAATCAAAACGTGGAACCTCTGGGAAGTGACTGGTCATAGACGTGGAGCCCTCATAAGTGAAACTGATCTGAGAAGCCCCTTGCTTCTTCAGTATTCAGGACCATCAAGAAGACACCCTCCATGGACCTTGGTGCGCCCTCCTGAGACAGTGAGTCTGTTGGCGCCTCCATCTTGGATTGCTCTAACTCTGCTACTCTACAAAGCAAGCCTGTTCACCAGCCATCCGGTGTGTACCATTTCGTCCTAGCAGCCCCGAGAACTAAGAGTTTGATATGCCACAAGCTCTTTCAGGGTGAGTAGATAGTGTTTCGTTGGGTTTCTCACTTTGTAAAACACCCTCTACAGACTAAACTTAGCAAACCCTCGATGAACAGGTAATAAGTAGAACAGGTCTCTCGCAGCACGATGAAGAATGACGGAACCGAAAATACCCCGACCCCCATCAAACGGATGATAAGTGAAAACTGTGGTGGAATAATGTCAAAATAAAGAAAGAATCGATCAACTTCTTTCTTACGTTAAATTTATTTGAAGAAATTGTCAAATTATGAAGGCTGGTTTATACAGTGAGTCAGCCATTGACCGACTACAGGTACAAAGGGTCTGAAACACCCCAACACATAAGTGCCCTCTTTAGGACCCTGGAAAACCACCACAGGGATATTTCGAATGACTAGTAACTCGGTTACATGATAATTATCCAAATGAATCTTCTCTAAGTTATTTGAATAGGCAAATACATAGCACTAAGGGGATGTGGAATTTTAGGCACAATCCTGAATTCCTAGCCTTCCTATTGTTTGCTAGAATATGTCAGCTCTGGGTTTTTAGGGTGAGTTCATTAGTTCTACGTAGGCACTGGGTGTTTTCATATAGTCACAGGACTGTCTTCGATACGGCCTCATAAGAACCAATAGCTGTGTTTGACTCAGCTGGAGACCAAAGGAAATCACTGTGTCTCGTCAAGTCAGGGCATGTTTTATCTTATGTCTCTGTCATCACCTCCCCTGCTGCCAAATTAGTAGATAGAACTTCATTAATTGGGGGTGTAAATCCAAAGACATGTCAAATTTAACCTATGAATTCTTTTATCTGGAGTCTTCAGGGATTTTTACCCCCTTAAGAATTTGTTTTAAGAACTAAACATAATTGTACATGCTAATGGTGTAAAGTGATCTAGATAGCTATTTTGCTTTATCTCCACTTTTTGCTTTTAGCTGTTTGTATTGCAAATCTGGCTAACAAGATATTTTAAGGCTAGTCACAAAGGTATGGATGAATAGCCGAGGTGGAACATGACCCGTGTGCACAGAAAATAAATTTGAAAATGTTTACATATGCAAATATCTGGAAGCTAGAATTGCATTCTTGGCATAGAAACTAAGTTTTGTCCTAAGCACACAAAAAGAAAATGTTCCAGAAGGAATGGATTCTGAGAAAGGCTTGGGTGCAAGAGGTATACTAGCATTGATGGTGTGGATCGAATGTTATTTTTAGGCAAAAAATAGCAAGGAATTTTTCCTCAAACATTTCTCTTTATCTAATTTGGTTGCACCCAGTTTGGGAGAAAAACTGTCATCTCAGAACTAGAGTGCCATTGGATAAGATGCATGTCCCCAGGGGCTGGAGAGATGGCTCAGAGGTTAAGAGCACTGGCTGCTCTTCCAGAGGTCCTGAGTTCAATTCCCAGCAACCACATGGTGGCTCACAACCATCTATAATGGGATCTGGTGCTCTCTTCTGGCAGAACACTGTATACTTTATAAATAAATAAAATCTTTAAAAAAAAAAAAAAAAGATGCATGTCCCCAGCTCCTGATACGGACGGAGGCAAAATGAAATAAAATTCCACCCTCGCTGGAGCTATCAGAAAATAAACTCCCCTTTTAGTGTCTAGCTCATAACTTGGCACACTAATTTTCAAAGGGGTTACTTAGATGTTTGAGTATGCATGAATGCACACGCATGAGTGTGGGTGTATATTTGTGTTTACATAAGTGTAGGTGCACATATGTGTACAGGCCAACACATATGGCGTTGGGTCAACATGTATCGTTACTTAGGAGCCATCTACTGTGTTTTAGCCAGGGCTTTTCAGTGGGACCCACGCAGGGTTTGCTGACTGGATGAGGCTAGATAACTAGCAAGCACCAGGGGTGCAGCTACCTTCGCTTGCCTAGTACTGGGATGATGGGTGCACGCCATCCTTTTATGTGGGATCTGGGAAGGAAACTTGGGTCCTCATGTTAAGCGGCAAGCACTTTACTGCCTGAGCGATATCTTTCCAGCTCCGGGATGATTGTTGATGAAGTAGAGGCAGTGCCACAGAGAAATCTGAGGGCTTCTATCATGAGTGACCAGTGGTCCCTGATTTATGATCCATTGAATACCTGAGGTGATTTTTAATTTGCATATTTATTTAATTATGGCATTTTAATTTAATATATTCTCTCTCTTTCCCTCCCTCTATCCTTCTTTCTCTCTCTTTTCTCTTATTGTGTGTGTGTGCGTGCGTGCATGTGTGTATGTGTGACAGAGAGAGAGAGACACAGAGAGACAGAGAGAGAGACAGAGAGAGAGATGTGGAGAGATTATTCTCTCCTTCCACTGCATTAAGGTCTTAGGCTTTTATTTGTTGAGCAGTATAACTGGCTGAACTTTTGTTTTAGTCCCAGGCACCAATTTTATGCTACTCTTGACTACTAAAAGGAAGGAAGGAAGGAAGGAAGGAAGGAAGGAAGGAAGGAAGGAAGGAAGGAAGGAAGGAAAGAAAGAAAGAAAGAAAGAAAGAAAGAAAGAAAGAAAGAAAGAAAGAAAGAAGAATGGAAAAGAAAAGAAAAGGAAGGAAGGAAGGAAGGAAGGAAGGAAGGAAGGAAGGAAGGAAGGAAGGAAGGAAGGAAGGGGGAGGAAGGGAGGAAAGGAAAAAGAAAAGAAAGAAGGAAGGAAAGAAAGAAACATGAAAGAAAGAAGGAAGGAAGGAAGGAAGGAAGGAAGGAAGGAAGGAAGGAGAGAGAGAAGTATTTTTAAATGTTTGCTGTTCCTGTACTTACTGTAATACGGGTTATGTAACAAACCTGCTCACATGTGAAAATAAATCTTTGAGATTCCATTTGTAAACTGCCTTGATTGTAACCACAAGGAAACCAGCTCAACCAGTTTTACTCAATCCGCAGAAGAATGCTTCACAACACAAAGCAAGTATTGTGATACAAGACGAGATAGGTGATTATGAGATAATGGATAAGTTTGTCTTTCACTGTGAAATTATATAAAAATAGGAACAGAATGTGTGATTACTGATTACAGAAGAATGAAACTTGAAAAAAAAGGAGAGGCAGCTCATTTGTCTATAATGGCATTCAAAAAATGCTGGGCCGTAATCCAAGCTAATGAAAACAACGAAATTTATAGTTTAGGCTGACTTCCAATACCTGGACTCACCAGGGGTCTTCTCAGCCACTTCCTTTTTTTTTCTTTTTGAGTCTGCAAATGGGAGGTCAGCTTAAATTATGAATTTCCTTAGTATTAGTTTTTGTCACAACCCTAATGTGCTCTGAGCTTTACTCTGAGACTTCCCTGTTAGCGTATTTCATTTCCTCTCCGTAACAAAGTTGGTATGACCTTGATTGGATAAGCTACCACAGCTGAGATTCAATTTTCCCGAAGGGAAGCCTTGCTCCAGTTTGGTTCCCAAGTGTGGTGATGGGTTTCCTTCATTACCCAATATGTCCCGTCTCCACAAATGGAGTCTCGGAGGCAACCTCTTCATAAAGTTTTTTTTCCCTAATATTAATTAACATAATTTCTTTTATGGCATTAATAAAAACCCTTTGAAGGCTTTTTAACTTCTTACTTAATTGTTTTAAAGACAAGGTTAAGAAAGATGCCTTCTGTGTGAAATTACTAATGTAATTATGAGAACAGAACTTCCCAGGCCTTCTTTGTTGAGCTGAAAGAGCAGGAACTCCACAGACCACAGAGAGGAACACACACACAGAGGCAAAACTCTGCTCTTCCGACAGGTCAAGAGCCTTTGAGGTATCTCCAAGACATCACCTGATGGGCTGTTCTCAGGGAAGGAATGTAGGCCAGTCTTTTTCGGTAATAAAAATAATTCAATCTCATCAACTTATTCATTCAAAAGTATACTCAACAATTGTATACTTCATCCTCTCTTCTTCTCCCTCCTAGCCTGGGCCTTCTGTGAAAAGGTCAGCGTGGACAAGGAATGAATTTCTCTTGCACCTAAAGGTCTTCTCCTCCCCTCATACCTCTGTCTTCTCTGACTTCCTCCAGGTCTTTCCAAGCAAGAGTTGGCCCAGACTGGACTTTGGTTTCCTGGAGTTTGTGGTCCTTTGAGGTTAACTGCCATTATGAGGTCTTTGGATAGCCCCTCAACTGAAACAGTTCCTTGAATGAGGTCACAAGTCGTTTTCCTGCTATACTTTAAAGCTCCACTCAGTTTTTGCCTCGTTGATACTCCTCTGAATCTTTCGGCTGACCTGCAGGGTTCCCCTGGGGCTGATATGATGATCCTTAGACTGTTTCTTTCCTATAGCTTGTGTCTGGCCTTCTGGATCTTAGTGTAACTGTGTCCTTTCGCTAGGCCCGAGTCTTTAATTTAAAGGCCTAATAGAAAATAAAAAAGTGTGGGGCCCAAGTGTAAACCCCTCCTTTATTTTCTTTTTAGTGTTTATTGAACTTTTGATATTTTTTCTTTATTCTTGAAAGCTCACACTTACATACATCAAATAATATGATCATATCTATACACACACATGTATCTTCTCCAGTGCAAGTTGGTTTCTTCTGAGGGAGTTGGTTTCTTGAAACAAATTTCTATAGGCTGGTCTACAACTCATAGTATAGCCAAGGATGTCCTAGAACTCATGGTACTCTTCCTCCCTCAGCTTCCCAGTGTAGGGACTACAGCCATGAGCCTCCATGCCAAGTATAAACCAGGGCTTCTCTGAGCATAGTGTACCATATGACAGCCAATGGCCTCAATCTGAACTTCCATGCTGCTCCAATTTTGAACTTAATAACCTCCCACCATCAAGGCCACTGAGTCTTAACCGCACTTGCTATGCCTCTTCAGACCGAAAAGCCCCTCGAAGTCTTTGCTCAGCCTACATAAAATAAGAACAATCTCCCAGGTGAACGGAGGAAGGAGGTGGAGGGTGCTAACTCTTGCTAAAGAATGTTTCTTGGTTTCTCAGCAATGTTCTACTACCAAAGGGAGAACCAAGTAATTTCACCCATTTTTCAGTCAAGGTTCTCAACTCGGGATCCAATCACAGCATACAGACTACAGAGGAAAAAGCATGATAATTCGAGTTAATGTAAGTTTTATGTGGCACGGGACCTTTGGAAACAAAGACTCCAAGGAAAGGAGAAAATGGGAGCATTTTCTTGCTTATGTTTAATGACCAGGAGATGATCACTGAAGGCAGGCAATCGGACAGTGGACGTGTTGTTCAATGTTAACCAGCAAGGACTCTGGTGAGACTTGATTGCTCAGATTCCTCCTGGCATTGGTGTCTACATTCTTTGCCCCCGGGGTTTGGGGACAGTGTCTCTGCAATAGAAAACTTTCTTGCTCTCTTGAGAAGAAGCCCAGAGGTTGACAAGACTCTCCAGTGACTGTCTGAAGGCAGTATACTCAGACCTGACCATCTTCTAATTCTCTCTCCGGAAGCCCCTTACAATTCTCTATGACCTTCAGGACATTGTTTTCCAGGAAGAGCTTGTTGAATGGTGTAGAGTATGTAATCAGCTCTTTGTTCATCAGCATCTGCCTTCTGACGGAAGCAAAGAAAGCTTGAAAGGAAGGGATGGAAAGAGGTTTTTGTCCTCAATAAGAAGGGAGGAATGATGAGACCTGATAGGTAACCTTAGGCCAGCATCTCTTGACTGCAGAAGGGAATTGAGGGATGGAAGTGGAGAAGAGGCAGGAGCCTGATTATGTGTTTAAACCCCAGTACACACTCAGTGCTCTGTTAATGAGTTAATGGTCCCATGGGCTTCCTTTCCACCCCAGTTAATTGAATCAAGTTTTCTAGGAATTATAACCAAATGAATCCTATTGAATCTTCTAATACTATGTAGTACTTATTATAAATGTATTGTATATACATTTATATAAAGTTTAAACAAGGTTCAAATGCCTTGCTACTCCCTTTATATTGCTCATCTGTATTGTTGCTATTCAGAGCCATGACCCTTTTGCCCCTTCATACCCAGGCAAGAAGAAACAACATTATCTATAAAACTGGTCGCCAGCGATGCCAGGCTGCATTTTGTAAGCATGATATGTTCCACAATGTTGGTGTAAAATGAGCAGACATTGACCACTTAGAAGACGTATTTAGAAAATATCAATGAACCCATATAAAAGATAATTAAAGTCTACTAGTTTATGTTAATAAACAAAAGTAATGCTGTTCTGGTTTGCTTTCTGTATGATGAATACGATAAACCAAAGCAACAGAGAGGTAGAAATGGTTTATTCTTTTTTTTTTTTTTTTTTTTTTTCGAGACAGGGTTTCTCCGTAGCTTTTGGTTCCTGTCCTGGAACTAGCTCTTGCAGACCAGGCTGGCCTTGAACTCACAGAGATCCGCCTGTCTCTGCCTCCCGAGTGCTGGGATTAAAGGCGTGCGCCACCATCGTCCAGCTGGTTTATTCATCTTTATTTCTGAGGGAAGCCAAGGCAGGAACTTAAAGCAGAAACCATGGAGGAACTGCTTACTGTCATGTTCCCAGACTCACATTCAGCTACCGTTCTTACACAACTCAAGCCCACTTTCTGGGGATAGTACCACACACAGTGGGCTGCACCCTCCTACTTTAATCAGAAATCAAGAAAAGGCCCCCACAGACATGCCCATAGGCCAATCTGATGGAGGCAGTTCTTAAGTGGGGTCCTGTCTTCCCAGGTGTGTCAAGCTAGCAATCAAGACCAGCCTCATAGATGTCATGCCTTTCTCAAGGCATGGTGTTTTCAGCTTAACTTTAAAAAATTGTGTAATTTTTTTAAAGAATGTACTTTCTATATGTTTTATAGATTTTCATGTGTGTGTGCTCACAGAGACCTGAAGAAGCCATTGGACCTTCTGGAACTACTAGACACGGGTTCTGGAAACCAAACTTGAATTCTCTGCAAGAGCAGCAAATGCTCTTAACTGCTTATTTGGCCATCTATCCATCCCTGAAGATTGAGTTCTGGTATTCCTACATTGCTTCTATATCACCAATAACTATCATTTTCAAAAATTAATGTCACTTATACTATGAGGGGTTGGTTTCATGTGTAGAGAGGACTGATGACAACTCTGTGGAGTCACTGCTCTCTTTCCACCCTATGGGTTCACATGGGGACCAAATTCTCATATGCCAAGCACATTTACCCACTAAGTCAGCTCACCTGTCATCACTCGCTATCCGCTTGTAAAGAAATAACAGGTAAATGAAGTAGTGAAGAAATTGCTAGCCAGGCATGGGACAACATATCTGCAACCCCAATACTTGAGAGGTTGAGGCAAGGGGATGGTGAATCCAAGGCAAGACTGGGCTACTACATAGCAAGACCTTCAAGACCTTCATATATATATGAAAGTGTGTGGTGTCTCTCACAACAATGTCTTAGAAACCAGACCAGGGACTTAAAGAGAATGAAAAAAGGACAGACACACAGATGTGCATAGAGAAGATCTGGGACAAGGTGGGCTGTGCATACTCCAACTGCACAACAACCCAGAACCTCAGCAAATTGATTAAGTATAGCATACAGAGAAGGGTGAGTTGGTCTGATAGGAGTTTTTAGCAGGCCAGCAGTACAAGGCAGTGTGAGCAACCTGGTGGACGAAGCTCCAGCTGCTAGTCTTTGTACACATTAGTCAGTTGCTCACAAACACTCACACTTGGACTGGAGGAAAGCTTTGCTATTCCAAGCTTGACCTATAAATAAAAGCTTTGCCTGCTGCCCATGGCTCAGAGGCATTGGTCTTTGACATGGCCATGCCAACAATCCATATTCATTCTGGGCTACTTCTGCTCTTTCCACGCTCACTCCAAGCTTCCATTCACTGAAGAATATTAAATTCTTGGCTTTCTATACCCCTCCTTGATCCAAAAATTTTTCTGGGATAAAATATAACATTTTCAGATTTTATTCCATATTTTCATCAGATTTTGATATGCACATAGAGTCCTTTCCTTGTCTATGTGAACACCCACCTCGAGGACAGAAAACTTTGTCTTTAGAAGCGCAATCCGCAAACCAGGGACAGTGTATCGGAAGAAGCACAGCATGTGTGGCCTGTGTGCGGAAGAGCCCTTCCCATTCCCGACTGCAGGCTTGTGCTATTTAAAAGGCAAACTCTAGAGCCGTGGTGGGCATAATGTTTTAAATGCTCTGCAGCTGTATTCAGGAGTGCTGCTCTTTGAAGTATAGAATTAATAGTTGAATGATATACCTCAAAGGGTAGCCCATAAGGAAGGCAGCGGGTAAAAATGGGACCTCTCCGGAGAGGTGAGCACATGATGTTGATAACAACCCCCATCTGGGGCCGATTCACCCGCCAGCCATGCATGAGGGGTCTTCTTTGAAGTTGAAGAAATGCCAGTAAAACAGGCTGTAGGTGTGATAGAAAACTACTAAAGACAAACAACAACAGGAAGATTGTGACTCTCACCTGCCTTGGAGCATGCACGGAGTGCTATCCCCAAGAAGATGCTCAGAAACTCTCCGTATCTATTTATCACCTGTCTGTGTATCATCTATCATCTGTCTATTGCTTGCCTATCAGCTGTCTGTCTGTCCCCCAAATACTCTCTTGTCTAAAAAAAATAAAATACTGCCCAGGATTAAGGTCACAGTTTCACACCTCTGAAAAAGTGGAACTATTAGTGGCAGGTAGGATTAATTACCAGGTTGACCAAAGTGTTACTTATTCCTTCCAGGTTTCAACACACACACACACACACACACGGCCAGAACCTTAGTTACCCAGCATCAAAGGCTCTGGTCCCTCTTTGGCTTCCAGTTCCTCTCCATGTATTGAGCTAAGGCCTAGTCCTTTGGTGTAGTAAGTAGGGATAGGCAATATCTTGGTGATGGTACCTTACCTCTCTCTTCAGGCTTGTCTCTTGACATACACATCCTCCTCCACATATATGCATCTGCCCCCCCCCACACACACACACATGCCAGGACACGCAAACTCACACAAAGAAACACAGACGCACAGACACACACATCGAGCTGAGCGGCTTGCAAGAGGTCTTCACCTGGGTTCTTTATTCGACTTTCTAGCTGAAGGCAGCACATGTTCTCTGAGAGGCAGAAGGCTGCTCTTGAAAGGGACTGGTTCTGACTAGTACCCTTGCAGGAGGACAGAATTCAGTGTGGCTGTGGCTCTTCTTCAGTAAAATATGATACTGACATTTGAGCTTCTTGTAGTTTACAAAACAAAGTACTATTTCTCTCTTTCTCTTCACCACGTAAGCATATAAAAACCAGTGTTTTAGCTCTCAGACCACAGGATCCAGGTGAGGACAATAGGCAGATTTAACTGGCAGGCCATACACCGCCTACTCTGTTCTTTATGCCAGTCCTAAAAGCCCTCTGTGCCTCAGTGAGCATGCCACAGCTATGCAGATACGTTTCAGCAATGCCATCTCTCCTAGTATTCTAAGTAACTTTCTATGTTCACACCACCTACCCCACGGCAAAGACCAGTCTTTTGTAACTTCGTGTGGAGATTTGCATGGCAGATTTGCATGCAGATTTGCATGGCTTTTCCTAGGAAGACATAGACAAGCATAGGATCAGCTGTGAGGGCAGACCAAAGAAATGATTCCAGCCAAGTTCAACTCGGTAAACCTGTGAGTGTGTCAGGCTTGCTTAAGGGAACATGTATAGAGGGTTATTTACAGGTGTGTGACTCGAAGCCACCAAGAGCACCAAGAAGTGCTACCCCATTTTGCAATAGAGTCCTCAATTAGCCAATCTTTCACCTCCTCTATACTCTAGTGCCCCCCAAAGTCACATGCACCTGGAGGACAGGTGGAACCCCAGGCATGGGGACTGTCTCCTCTGTGTTCATAGCTTCCCCATCACCATTACCAAAGCACCTAGATATAGCTGGATTCTTGTGTTTGTTTCATCGCTATGACGATGGGCCCAAAATCATCTCTGTCCATGACAGCTGACAGTCACGTCAGACCGCAGAAAAGTGTTTTATACTCACAACCTCAATCTCTGTCCCATGAATAAATAATAATAATGTGAGGTGGGAGGAGATTAACTCTTACTCGCTATTCTCTTCTGCAAAGCGTTTCTTATGAGTCACCGTGCTGCAGACGGAGGATATTAGAAGGACTTGGAGACAGTTTGCCTGGGAACCAGAGCCCTGAACATGTGGACTCCCAGGTTTTCTGTCGGGGATAATTGCTAATAGAATCTGGATCAGGGTGTGGTTCACAAGACTCATCCCACAGCCATTCCAGGCTGGCAATGCTTCAAGCTTCCAGCTGGGAACAGGACAAAGATCTTCATTCCCCGAGGACATTACATCCCATCCTGGACCACAGCCTTCAAAGCTGGTCTAACGAGAAAGTGAAAAACTCCAAGAGGCCTGAGTGGAGGAAGCCAGGGCAAGTGGAGGAAAACGGCAAGAGGTACAGGAGGGGTGAGGAGGTCTCTGTTAAACACATCCAAGTTAGATTCCCTCCGAAGGTGAGTTAGCGCTTGAGAGTCCTCTCTTGGGCTTCCTTCCTTACTGGGTTTCTGAGGCTCTATAGGAACAGATGTTGTTTTGAAACGTTGCTTTGATTCCACATGCCTTCAAGACTTCATTCATTCAGTGAATACGTAGGAAACATCTTTTATGTGTTCCTGCCTGATTCCAGGCATCTGGGACACATCAGAAGAAAGTAGAGCTAATGACACATTAGACAATTGTGAAGGCAAAAGACCACAACGCAGAATATGGGGCTGGATGCATGTGTTCTTAAAAGTGATTTAGGACAGAACTCAAAGTTAAAGAGGACTTTGAGGCAAGCCTGGGCAGAGTGGGACCCAGCCCTTAGAGTTATTTACAGGGAGGGAGAAAACTTGATGAACAAGGGAGGGTATCATTACTAGGACTATCAAAGCATTTTGATGGGACTATGACCCGGATTGGTGAGGACAGTCAGACCGCCGAGGGTCTTGGAGGAAACTAAACCCAGTGTAGCTTTGATTCTGGTTCTCACAGAGAGCTGAGCAGTGGATTGCCATGTTCCAGCCACTTTTGGAAGGCACATTTTGCCTGTGCTGTTGAGACCAGATGATGAGAGTGAAGACAGAATCAAGAGAACTAAGGAGGAGTCTCCGTTTCGGGATACAAGTGATTGAGATGATGCAATCCGCAGGGTGTACATCCACTTTGTAAGGGGGGGTTGCTGGGAGAGGAACATCTCAGACATTTAAATGTAAGCATCACAGGCAACTGAATGGAGAAGTCTAATTCTCAGGAAAGGTCTGAGCTGAAATACAGATGCTGGCATCTTTGTTCGATGGTCAAGGTCAGCAAGAGACAAATGAGGGCAAGAGAAAACGCCGGAGGACATTTTCCTGAGCGACTGAGAGTGGGAGATTTATCACCATTGCCGCTGAAGAACTGATTCTCTGTCAGACTCAGGTGTGATATCTCACACAGGTCATAGCCACTTTATGGCCTAAGCAATGGGATTGCTGCTGCCAAGAACATGGGTTTATCCTATACAGGCAAATGTTGTGTGTCTTTAAAGAAAATCATCTTATAGCAATAAAGAAACTGTGTGTGTATCTGCGCATGTGCACGCACACACATACAGAGAGAGAGTTAGCCTTTCAAATACTATGGATTCTACATCTCTAGAAGTAACCAACCATGAACTGAAAACATTCTGACAAAAAGTTGCATTTTTACTAATCAGGTAGGCAAATTTGCTAAATAATATTCATTAACAACTGTCCACCAAGCACCCACAGTATTCTAGACACCGTAAGTAACCATAAGAGACAATTTAGCATTCTCAAGAGGACATGCATAAATGGCTTGTAACCAGAACTCCACTTTATGTGATGGACTTGGTACTAGAACCTGTCTCTCATGAATAACAAGGAGAGAAACTTCCAAAATACAACAATATCAAAAAATAGCAAAGAAGATCATATTCGGTAACATTTACCCTTACTTATACATAAATAACTCAATACAGAAACAAAAGGTGCTTGAGTCTGGTAGGGAAGACAGTGGAGCTTGTGTGTACCATACACATGGAGTCTTGGGTAAACATCCTTTGGGAAGATCTCAGAAACCCATCCACATCTGGTGAACACCAAGTCCTGAAGGTTAGGAAGGTTCCCAGTCCTTTCTTTCCCTTTTTCGCTGGTCTCATCAATTTAAAACCACATTCTGCAAGAATGCTAGTGCCCATTTAATCAAGAAAAATTAATATTTGAAAAAAAATGTGATTTGAATAGTTAAGTGGGGGGTTATGTTCTATGTTCAAGTCAACAAAGTCTGACACAGTGCCACCCATGAGCCAGATTCCAAACATGAATATTCAGCCAGGGCAAAGATGCCCGACAAGAAGACGGACAGCCTGTGTGCTATGGCTTTCCTTTTCCCCCCACCCTCACTCTTCCACAACCCCAGCACTGCCCTTGTCTGCCCATTTGCAGTGAAAATTGAGGAGGAGGGGAGGGGAAGGCCTGTGTGTCTCTATGCCCTTAGGGAAAATTTCACAGTGCTCCAGCAGAGTCAAAAGTTATGCTCAAAGATGTAAAGCAAGATGTCCTTCTCCAATTCTATACATACTCAATGAACTCTCTCATCCTCTACCTCCTCCTCCTTTTTCCTCTCTCTCACTCTCTCCTTCCTTCCTTCTCCTCTCTCCCCTCTCTCCCCCTTTCTACCCCCTCCCCTGTTCTCTTCCATCTTTTAATCCTACAGGTCCACAATTTACTAGAGTTAAGGGCCCTCTCTTCCCATAAATGTAGGATGACATTTTTGTGAGATAATGAAGAATTGACAAAATAAGAATCTGTAAGTCAGTCTCTACTCTGAAAGGTGTCAACAGTAGCATCAGGGATCTCATGATTAAATTCACATCATGGTGTATACTCAGACAAAGACCTATAGGAATGGTTGCAATGCATGTCACCATCATGATAGTATGTATAAAACCAGTGTGGTTTGTGAAAATAAAAAAAAATGATTGAAAGCAGAGTATCTGAGTGAAGGACACTGTTTTGGAGAATAACTGCTCACACAACCCTTGGTCAGCGTCTCCTTGACTAGGACATTGTGCAATAACTTTAAGGCTGGGTATTGAACCACTACCTTCATTTTATTTTACGGGAAAAGAGGTGCTGATGATTTCAGGGTGTTCCCTCGCTTACTCACATGAAATGAATCTGCTCAATAAAGTGTTTTGAGTCAGCAGCCAATCAGCACAATCCCCTGATGATCATCATTGGCTGACAAGGTCATGCTCCACCTACCTGCTCTTTCTGTTGTGACTCATCAATGCCCACATCTCTTTCAGCAGACACACATGTCTAGGATTTTTGCTTTTTGTTTCCTTGTTCAAACAGAAGATGGACAGTCAATGACAGGAGCATGTTACCCATGAATGGGAAGGGATTCTCCCAAAGTATATTAGTCACTGTCTGTCTTAGTAGGTGCCCTAAGGAATGTTCCAGAATCATGAATCAAGTCTGGCTTGAAATGCCTCAAGTCATGGGCAAGTTCTGCAAAGACGTCAGTTCCATATATAGTTCATAAAAGTGCTGGAATCATAAGTACTGCTTTCTTTTTTGAGATGTAGATTTTAAATATGCAAAACTTTAAATCAGCCTAATAGATTGTCCTCTCGATCCAGTCTATACCAATTTTCAGGTATAACTAAGATGCTTACTGCATTTAATAGCTTCAGCATGGAATAATTAACTGATGCTATTTTAATAAATGTCATGTCATAAGTGCAGCCTACTTTGTAAATGCTGAAAACACTTCTCACGGGTATAAACTGGCTGGGTTTCTCTGTTTAATGCCTTTGATACACAACATCACACTCAACTCTCTTTATATTTAGTGGGATAATATACAGCAAACGAATTCCAAAGGCGCCTTTTATGTTAGTGTGTTTTCTTTAATATCTTTTTGTTCATTTTGGAACAAAGAGAAGTTTCCAGAGTCAAAGACACAGCCTTTAATTTTAAGGTAATTTTCCTTGCTCACAAACCTTAAATATCCACTAAGCTAACTGTTCTTTTGTTCTGAGAAGATCAGCTTATAAAGCTCGACCTTGTAGAGATTAAACAACAGTTGTAGGAAATGCTGGGCTGAGATGGCAAGAGACTGCCAAGAGAAAAGAATGGTGAGGACGCTCACTTGGTAAATGTCTTCAATGAGGCAGAATAGAACTCTGTAGTAACTCTGTAGCAATGAACAGAAGGACCGGGTGTGGTAAAGGTACTGGCCCTTAGATGAGTAATCACCATTATTAGTTAAACTCACAGTTCTGAGGGAGGCATTGTGCCATCTGAACATGAGATACCTTTAAATAAGGGAGTGATTTTCCCAAATTCTCTTTGACAACTTGATTTTTGACTGTGAAGAGTACTATAGATATGTGCTCCCTTAACCATCCAAGTATGTCACAGCACAGGTGGGACAGGCGCTCATGAGGTATTAAGTCTGGTGACTCTTTGCCTGTCCACCTACGGCCTGGCAATTTGTATCTCTTGGGTTCATCATAGCCTATTCCGCTAAATCTCATAAAATAACTTCCTTTTACATCACATTGCCTGTGAATGTGAGCAGTCAGCTGTTCTCAAGTCCAAGCAAAGCACGATATTTCATCTAGGGGGGAATAAGCTTATCAATACCATTTATCAACCACATAAAATTGAAGCAAACACCTCATGCCACCCACAATCCCATGATGCTCGTGTCTCATGATCCCCGTCACACTGCAAATACAGTTTTCTTCATAGATTAAGTTTATACTTAAACAGCACTATTCTGTTTTACATCTAAACTCCTTCATTGCTTGCTCAGTCTGCAAGTAGGACTTTCATGGAGGATCTGAAGAGAAAGAGAAGAGGAGGGAGAAGTTGGGGCGGGTGGGGGAGAGTTCTTTCCTGGAACAGAGTGATTTTATTTATTGGCACCTCAAGATGGACCGAGTTTTAAATGCTCCCCTCTTGACTTACTTGGGAGAGACTTATTTGTTGCAAGGTATTTGATTACACTATGTAAAGATATATCATTTTAATTGGTTTAATAAAAGGCTAGGCAGGTCTTCCGGACGGGGAGAGCTCTGGGAAGAAGGAAGTGGAAGTCTCCTGTTGGATGCAGTGGAAGCAGAACATGCAGGAGAGGTAAAGCCCTGAGTCACGTGGGAGTCTGTAGACTCAAAGATGGGCTCATTTGTTGTGAGAGCTTTTACCTTGAAGTTTCCCCTGTCCGTTATAGGATCAGTCAAGTCCAGCTTCCAGCTTTTTTCTTCTCTGTAAAATCATGCAGTTGACTTGGGAGAAAATGTTTGAATATGGACTTTTATAAAATTGCATTTTCCAAATACTTTAGAAAATGGGCTATACCTACTGTCACTACTTCTAGCGTGTAACATTTGGATAATGAATGTGTCTTTATAAATCTAAAGCTGTACAAAGTGGTAAATAGTAACTTTGTGGGCACTGTGTTGACTAGCCTTTGGTAAAACTATATCATAAGGTCTCTTATGGTCTCATCATAATTATACTCATATACTCTTACATGACCTGCATATTGACTCACTCTGACTTCTTATTTGCTGAAATATGATAATAGATTTTAGTCATTCCTGTAAAAGTTATGCTGACTACTGAGAAGGATTTTAGTGTGAAGAAACCCTTAGACAGGCTGGCTAGAACATGTTACTGTAGCTGCTTTAGATAACCAGGTGTCAAAATTTAGTACAATGGAAAGTGCACCTGACCCCGAATAGTGTGTGTTTGAAAGTCTAGAGAACACTAAGTAGTGCACCAGAAGACTATGTGAAGATGACGATTGGCCATCACCTGTAAGTGTCAAAGTCATGAAGGAATGTTTCAAGAGGGGAATCTAGACATAACATGAAACATTCATAGGCAATTTCATTAAATGAAGCTTACCTTTATTTAACCAAGTACAAATGTGTTTCATCTTAGTATGCATGATGGAAGATAAAAACAAGTATGAGGCTAGCCCATAATATATGACTCAAGAGTAAGCATAGCCATAGCATGTGCCTCAAGAATCCATGCAAACCATCTTATTTTGCATGTAGAATATCATGATGCACATGAAATCAGAGGTCTTCTGCGAGAAGCCAAACAAGCTAGCTTTTAGTTTCTGAATGGAAAGAAAGGCATAACACTGAAATCAACAGACAGTGAGAACAGAAAAAACTGAAAGAAACAGACAGCTAGTCGACCCCATTACTTGACCAGAGGTGGCTAGAAGAGACAGAGATGACAAAGAAAGATACAGACAACTGTTCGTTCATACTTAAAAGGCTCACACTCTAATCTGCTCTTTGGTAAGAGAATTGAGGATTTCCTCCTCTCCTTATTTAATAAGCCTATTTTTGTGAAGATTTTAAAGGCTAGATAGAAGGATGATAAATATTACATTGCATCAGTATTAAATATTAGTCATGAGATTGTGACTCGCTGTCATATTATATGAAGTTTTCTACATTTTTAATTGTTTTCAGATGAGGAAAAAATAGACTAGAGGGAACAAAGACAAGGTTCTAGTCTTTGCCTCATACATATGCAACCACACATACATCTTCAGACAAAAATGACCTCTAAATAGGTAGAGAAAGTTTGATAAAAGTACATGGACTTAAAGCAGAGAGGATAACAGATAAACAGAGTGATAGACAAAAAAGTAATTGAAGGATATTAAACTTCATGGAAGAAGCTGCCAGATATTCTGCAAGACACAGAAGAAAGCAACTGATGAACTTTGCCAATACAAAGCAGAATAGATCTTCAAGTTTCCTGCTTCACTGAAAAGTCTACCAGATACTCTGGGCCTGTAGGCTGAAGATGCATGTCCTAACATTAAAAAAGAACCTTGGGTGACTGTCCAGGCAACAAGATGTCTTTGTCATTTCTAGAACATTGAAAGTTGCTTACAATGTACTTCTTTTTTACTTAGATAATATTGTACCCTTCTGGGCTCTTTGATGGAAATGAAGACTAGGTAGTTACAATTATAGCTGTCCTTAGTTATGATAAAGATAAATTAGATATGAAACTTTAGACTCACAAAGATATTTTCCTTAGTTTTCCAAATGTAAATAGATTAATTGTAGCTATAATTCTTGTTTGATAGCTCTTTGGTATATATAATTCTACTATGTTAAAATTAAAACCTTCCTTTTTAATTAAAAAAGAAAAGATGATGTGGGATGTCCTTCTGTATATGTGTTGCTTTTATAGGTTTATGAATAAAGCTGTTTCAGCCATTGGCTTAGCAGAGTAAAGCCAGGTGGGAAATTCAAACAGAGATAAATATTGTAGACATAGTTGATAAGATGCTATGTAGTCGTTGGAGGAGAAAGATGCCAGAACAATACCAGTAAGCCACAGCCTTGTAGCAATACACCGATTAATAAAAATGGGTTAATTTAATATGTACAAGTTATTTAGGACTATACCTGAACCATCAGCCAAACACTGTTGCAATTAATACAGTTTCTATGTGATTATTAGGGTCTGGACAGCTGTGGGGGGGGGTACAGTCTTTGAAAGTGCTATACACAAACCTCTATGGAACACTCACACATACAACCCTTCCCATATATTTACATATTTACCTACCAAACCCATGCACACACCTACACACATACAAAACACATCTACAGTTACCATCTGAGAGACCACTTAACCCTAGCATCAGGGAGTGGGCTGGACTCCTGAGAGCCCAGGGTGGGACTGTACCTTCTCCAATACTTCAGTTCTTAACTCCATAGTATTGGTTTGAACTGCCTTTGCAAAGACAAAAGGAAAACCTCTCTTACATTTTCCTGCCTTCACTGGCTCTTTGTCAACTCAGCCACCTGTCCCGTACATCAGAAACCCAGGCCTGTCTGAAAAGGTTGGGCGATTGCCGCTGAGACTCCAACATAACCTGTGGGTCCCAGAAGTCAGGCATGCCTAAAAGGACCAGGAAGTGGCCTTCTCCCTCAGCCAGCACAACAGCTGAAAGGAAGCAGGAAGCAGACATAGACAAGAGGAGGTAAAGTCAGCAACAGAGAACAGGGGGCCCGCCAGGAGAGGCGAGGCTCAGGAACAGTCCCGGGATGAAGAGAAAAGCAGACGTCAGGAAAAGAGAAATCAAGCCAGAACAAACACAGCTTTCTAGGCTGACATGGCTGACATTCCTGCGAGCGTGTCATCCCTGGACAGGGACATGACCAACTAAAACGAAAGGAGTGGGTCTGGGTCACAGCTGAGCAAAGGCGATAAGGACTGTCTAGAATCTGCAGGCAGTACTCTTCCCAGACCTGCTTCCTCAGCAAACACCTGCAAGGGCTGGGCATCTTGCTGCAAGGCCATCGCCAGCTCAGGGGCGAATTTATGCAGGTCAGTTATGCCTTCCTGCACTGTACTTTCTTCATTACAGTTCAGTATCAAGCCTTCAATCGGAGACGACAAGATACAGCCGCCTCGCTCATGCTATCTGACACGATGATGAAATTCCAGTTGGGAAAATTGCTTTATACAAATCCCAAACAGCTCCAATGTTTTTTTTCCACTCCTTGTCTTATAGATCATAGGAAAGCACACGGGAGTCTCGCTTTGCCTTGTATTGTGTGTATGGGGGTTGGGGGGTATCATCTTTTATAGGCATCTGAAAATATTATAATTTCATACATTTTAATGCCCCTCTCCACATAAACAGGTGTGTTGGTAGCAAACAATGCAGCCAGTATGAGATTTCTAATCACCTAGAAGAGCTGTGAGACTCAGAAAGCATTAGCAGAGCTGTGTCTCGGCCAAGGCTAAACCGAGCTCTCTTTAGCAGCCAGCAATGCGTGTATAATATGTAACAGCGAGAGCTAGACGGGAGTTATTTCAGGAAGTCCCAGGTGACCAACCCAGTGAACGCTGTAAGTAAGACTTCACAACATGGGGCTCGGCTCTGTGAATCGACTTTTCCACACTCATTTTAAAAATCCCTTCGCCAGATGTAGGTTCCAACTACGCTGATAGGCCATTTTCATTTTTGTGATTTTTCTCTGACTTCTCAAATTCCATCATAAAACAGGACGAGTGATACAGACACTGTTTCTCTATTTGGAATTTAATATGTAAGATAGAACTTTTTTTTTTGTCCTTCTGGAAAAATGTGAACCCACATTGTTCCAAGCATTGGAAAATTATTCCTCTCGTGGCAAATCTAAAACAGGGTAATAAACTGTGGAGCAGTTGGGTGGAGCGCCCCAGATTCCAGAAGTCTATGAAATTCAGAGGCCCCCAAGTTTAAAAAATAAAATGTCTGTTTATTTTGTCCTTAACACATTTCTAATTTGTTTTTCCAGATTGTTCTTTGTTAGCAAGGGAAAGCTATTTTTGTATTGTTGCCAAGAGACTCCAGAAACCAACAGCGTGATCAAAATAATAACTTCCTATAAAGAAACAGTCTTGCTGCTTCAACAATATTCTGCTCTATATTTTTTCATGAAAATGTAAATTAAGGGCTTTTAGCATTGGTGACGTGACCCCATGGCTCTGGAATCTCACACTAAATCAGCCTGCCCTATTTCACTGCTGTCCGGCAAGAATTTCTCTTTGAAGCTCCCCAGCACTATTGAAAATCTTCACAGATATATGTTACTACTAAATGCTACTTGCTTGAGATTTCTTTTTTAAAGAAATGATAGGCAGGGCTGAAGAGACGGCTTAGTGGGTTAGGAGCACATACTGTCCTTGGAGGCCCTGCCTTGGATTCCCAGTACCTACATCAGGCAGCTCACAAACACAATTCCAGTTCCATGGGATCTAAGGCCTCTGGTCTCGGAGGGCTCCTGTACTCGCGTGCAAAGACACGTGTAATTATAAAAGTAAAAGTTTAAAAAAAAAAGATAGGCCACAAAAACCATAATATAAAAAAAAACTATTCAGATTTGTCAAAACAGGGTCAAGTTTAAAATTTCAATTTTACACAGTATTTTCTCCTAAAATGTATCCTCCGCAAAGTAGAAGCTATGTTGCACGTAGTTCCAGCTGTGCTAAGATTAAATCTTTTCTCTCTCACAAACAAAATATGAAATACATTTTGGCTCTAATTTGTTTGCACCACACACACTGAATCTTCCTCTACTATTGTCCAGTTGTCTTGTGAGACATAACTGTATGCTATCGCCCTACTGGAGCGGACGTTACATTCATATTAGCCTTTAATGATATTTATAAAATAAAAAGTATCTTTAATATTCATACTACTAGTTTTGTGTCATGCACTTTCTTCATTAAAATTGTTGTTGGCTCATGAGGCACGATTATAACAAAGTGAGCCTATTATTAACTATAAATGATATTAGCAGAGTCCAGCAAAACCTTCTCGGTGTTTCCATGTATTCATGTCGCATGTTTTGGTCACACATAGCCCTGAGTTTCTTTCAAGTGTGTTCACAAGCCTGTCTCCGCTGGAGATCCAGTTGCTCAGGACAGTAGAGAGAGACAAGCAGTTATGTAGACATTTTGATGTCTGCTGGCATGGTAAAAGGTAAAGCGATGCACAGAGTTCAGGGCCGGCACACCTGGCCAAGGAACGGGTTAGTGGGGGAAACTGTAACAGAAATGGTTAACCTGGAATTACTGTGGGGCAGAAAATGGAACAAAGCAATGCCTGTTCGGACCTTGGGCTGCCCCCCACTACCTGTACTTACTTCGGTAATGAAGCAAAAAAGAACATTCACCCAAAGTATTTTTAAAATTACAGAAAAGTACTCTCATTAGAGCTTGAAGAAGTAATTGAATTTCTTTTTTGATCTAAGAACCCCTCATTCAGAGGGTCTTTTATGAATTCCATGAAAAAAAAAATCTTAGAAAAAAAAATCATACTCTGTCTTTTTTTCTCTCGTAAACTTATTTGATGAAAGCATGACTTCCTAGTCAGGATCAGACCATGTCCTCCAAATAAATAAATAAATAAATAAATAAATAAATAAATAAATAAATAAATAAAAAAGGCCATAACATAAAGTTCTGCCAAACTGTTCCTATTTTACAGAGTCCCTAGTAGCTATGCTCTGGGCCAGTCTTGAAGAGTTAATTCTGAACTTGAGAATTCTGTCTCCTGCTCTGTGACACTGATCCAGAGAACCTTCACAACCTGGGGCTCTAAATGCTCTTTGAAAAGAAAGAGAACTAACACAGGACATCCTCTCTTTCTCCTAAAACTTCAAAAGCTATCTAAAATAGAGCATTGAAATCAATGGAAGTCAAGTTGTTTAGAAGCAAACTCTACCACGCTCTTCACCTCTTCAAACATCATAAAAGCAGCCATAGAATCTTTGAAATCAATTTTAAAGAGCCAGATACCAGTATTTATTTGTGTGTGTGTGGGGGGGGGGGATTTGAAGTAAACGAGAGGCTACATTTCCAATTAGTATTGATAAGGTTTGAGATGATAGGCTTACTGTTTAAAAAGCATTTATATCATTAAAAAAGGCCAATAAAACTATATCCTGCCCCAAACAGAGCAAAAATAAAAAGCTAGGGAACCATCCAAAAAGAAAATAAATGGGCAATGGATACGGGTACAAGGACATCAATTGACAGACTAAGAAACGGAATTAAATTGTAAAATTGTTTTTATTATCCAGCTGATAAATCTGTTTAGATAATGGCACCAAGCAATATTACTAACTATATACTAAAAATGTTACCTTATTATTGATCAGAATCCAGCCAGTAGAATTCATGCTAATAAAGAGCATAATGTGGTCCAGATCAATCAAAATGAAAGTAAGCCACCGAGACAGAGGCACTGCAAGGAGTTCCTGCTCTGAGCTCAGGTTCAGGCCCTGGAGGAGTCTAGGATCCCCACAGGTGAGGAGGCCTCTGGCACTAGGAGATGGGTTCCTTCGAGAGCCAATAGCACCACTGCAGAAGTAGTGTGGAGACAACGTCTGCTCACACATATGAAGGACGACTCTGTTGGCAGTACTCTATTATACATGAAAATCAATTAAACTCTCCTTTTAATTTAAAAAGATGAATTGCAAAAAACTCAAAAATGAAGCCAGATCTGATGGTACACCCTTGTAATCCCAGAACTCAGGAGTCTGAAGCAGAAAACTTATCAACATTGGGGGTGCCTGTGTGTAGGAGGAGGTCGCTTGTTCATCCCAGCCACCCAGAACCAAAATAACCACACAGAAATTGTATTATTTAAAACACTGCTGGGCCCATTAGCTCTAACTTCTTATTGGCTAACTCTTACACCTTAATTTAACCCATTTCTAGTTATCTGTGTATTGCCACATGACTGTGGCTTACTGGCAAAATTCCAACCGGCATCTGTCTCTGGTGTTGGGGGGGGGGCTACATGGCTTCTTCCTGACTCCACCCTTCTTTCTCCCAGCATTCAGTCCAGTCCTCCCCACCTCGCCCTGCTCTGCCCCTCTCTGCTCTGCTATAGGCTCAGAGCAGTTTTTTATTCATTAACCAATAAAAGCAACACATAGAAGGACCTCCCATACCACCTGTGGCCACAGAAAGATTGACAGGTCAGCCAGGGCTACATGGGCTGTGTGTGTGTGTGTGTGTGTGTGTGTGTGTGTGTGTATGTTCACAAAGTGTGATGGTTTCACTCTTTTCTCACAATTCACTTATTTGTAATTGTGTGTGGATGTTTGTGTCATGACGTAAGTGTTCAACTGGAGGACAACTATGGACCATCTTGAGTTCCAGGTTATCTATACCTAGGAAACTGAGTACTTTAGCCTGCTGAGCCATTTCTTATCCTGCCTTGGCTCTTAGAAATTCCAGCCCAGAGTGATGGAGGAGTTACTTTCATTTAATAAAGAAACTGCCTTGGCCCATTTATAGGCCAGCCCTTAGGTGGGTGGAGTAAACAGACAGAATGCTGGGAGAAAGAAGCCGAGTAGGGAGTCGCCATGATTCTCCCACTCCAGACAGACGCAGGTTAAGATCTTTCCTGGTAAGCCAGCTCGTGGTACTACACAGAATATTAGAAATGGGTTAGATCAATATGTAAGAGCTAGCCAATAAGAGGCTGGAGCTAATGGGCCAGGCAGTGATTAAAAAAATACAGTTTCCGTGTAATTATTTTGGGGCATAAGCTAGCCATGCGGGCGGCTGGGTGCCGGGGACACAGCCCTGCCGCTCATATTACAACACCAGAGTATCTATTTAAGAAAAATTAGCAAAGATTTAAGAAAACATACCACTCACAGAATAACAACAGAGAGATAATCCCACTACTTACAATGTACTTGTATATGCCAAGTATTCTTGGTGATGAAATCTAATTATAACAAGGCTCCTACAGCTTAGATTGTACTGTTTCCTTCACTTTATACATGAGGGAAACTGAGGCACACAAAACAAAAGTAGCAGTTAACTCATGAACAATGTCAGACTCTAAAGCCTCATCCTGAGGTCTGCCCACACCCCTAGATGGGGGAGCTGATGATTCAGTATTATATGCTAATTAGTAAGCTTTAGAGTCTAAGTAAAAAATAATAATCAGGCCGCCTAAGTTACACTTAGCCTACTTAAATTTTCATTACCAATACCCATTTGCTCATGCTGCCTTCTAGCCACCTTGTATTTATGCCCAACAGTTATTACCCATAAGAGAACATTAGACTTTAGCTATAAATTGTGATGTGGATTTTGATTCAAACTACCTGCCTATGATAATGCATTTCTGCCCGCTCCCAAGAAAACACTAAACATGCCACTCTTAGATTCATAATTAAAGGCTTGGAAACAACAGCCTCGTTAAAAGCCACAGCACAGCCTCCCTCGTTCTGTGGGAAACATCTGTTTCAGGTGCACCCTTTGCAAGAAGAAACATTTCTTGACGCCGCCATTTCCTCTTACCTCAGCATCACGCCGTGCGGAACTTGGAGCTCCGCACAGAACCAGGAACTTTGGCTGCGTTCATCTTCACTCAGCCTTTGAGAAAATCCCAACCAGAGTGGGGGTAAGGACTAAGGTTAGATGGAGTCTATAGGTGCTGGTCTGTGACATGACATAGTTTCCATGGAATGACCAGTGGCCCTGTGTCACTAATCTATATCACTAATCGGTCCTTTTCGGGTTTTAAAGTTAACCTTCCCATCATTTGTGAGACACGCCTTTGGATTCTGAGCTAGTCCATTCCTGGCTAACCTCATTTTCCCCAGATCTTTCTTCCATAATTTCCATTACCACCTTACCTTACTTTCTTCAAACCAGACTTAGAAATCAAGACATGGTTCTTGGCCCAGCCCCTTTTTTTCTCCCTCCATTCTGCTTTCCAAGACAAGTTCATTACTCTTACCAGATTTGAGGGTCTAAGACATTGGACACTTCTTAGCTATGCTCTGAGTGTTCCCCAACCCCGTCCCTCTCCAGGGGCTTAACCTCATGGCCAGGAACCTACCACAGTCTCTGCATCTCTTGTCAACCTCTCCATCTCATGCACAAAGACGGCATTCACTCTATCATTTGAGCAGTAAAGAGCAATCAGGTCCAGTTTATCCCTCGCCATCTCTATGGCCAGTTCCATCCATCCCAAGCTGACCGGGCAATTGCAGCCTCAACATCGTTAAGCCTCCCTGCCTTGCATCTTGACCTACTTACAACTCCACCCTTCTTGAACTCATTCCTGGCTTCAATTGATCTTACAATAAAACGTTTCTAAGACACAACCTCAGCTGCTCTGCTCATGCCTTTATGAAGTAGATTTCCTCTAAACCCACGTCCTCTTAGGTCACTGGCTTTTAGCCATACCACGGTGCATGCTCAGGGAGGCCTTAGGATACCCTGGTGCCGTGTCTTTCTTGCTTTTAGGGGAAACTGCAAACTAATAATTAATTGATTAATCTATTGCCTTTTGCTAAGTTATCACATGTCAGAATTCACTGCTTAATGAGACATGTGAGATTACCCATGAGGAGAAACCGCTTCTTTTCAAACCTCCTATATCTCATGTATGAAAGTATATAAATTACTTGTATATCACACTTGTCATACAAGTAAGTGATTCTCCCTCCCCATCCTTGGATTGTGATGGGTTTGTGTCCTAAGAAGTGCAGAGCAGGCAGAAAATGCAGCAAACGTATCCAGTGTTGATCATGACTAACTCCTACCACACTAATGAACAATCTAGGGATCAATGGCATTTTTTTAAAAAAGCTCTGACGGAACAGAAACTAGTAAAACAATCGGCTTTGCTCTCTTGTGACTCATGGGCTCTTCTTGCCGACATTCTTGTCCTCCTTCATCACCTAATGTCTAACGGATCCATTTAGAAAAAGTAATTTTTAAACAATTTGGTTTCTGGAGAGTGATTTTTATAACCTGAAATCTTTCCTCGTTTTCTCTTACTTAAAGCTATGTTGTCTTTTCTATTATCGTGTTGATTTCAATGGTTCTACCATACATAAAACTCATACATAATACATAAAATACATACATTTCATCTTTAAGAACGAAAATGTATTATGCCAATAATGCATGTTATACAGCTAGTGCATTGATTTTCTCAGCCTCCCAGCATGCTGTAGTCTCAAATTCAGCTGTCCCCTCTCCCACCCCATCACCATGTGTCTGTGGGAGAGTATTGCACTGCCTATGGCCATCCTAAGATGAAATCAAAACTTATCATTTAAGTGGCATCACTTTTGAACCATCTGCAAAATATTCTAGAAATTATATATGGGACAATACGATATTTACCTTCTTGCAATTAGAGGTATTTTCTTTTCCACACATTCTTTTGTTTGGGTTTTTGTAAACTATGACCTTTTCGTGCAACCCAAGCTAGCCTCTGGCTCATAGCGGCCACCCTGCCTCAGCCTACAAAGGGCTAGGAGCTCAGGCATGCCCCACCACATTCACCCTCTTTCTTAATTTAAATATGAACTTTTTACAGTAAAAGCCTAACACCTCTCGGTTTTCTGGATCTTCACGATGGTGAAAATCTGTTCTAAGGAAACCTGATGTGTTTGATTCTCATTTATCTCTTCCATCCATGTGTGAAGATCTCCATGGGGAACGCTCTAGCGTACTGAAAACACAGCTCCAAAGTACCTCATGGGGCTATTACATGTGAGAACTGTTTAGTCCTATTAGGCCCATCAGAAACCAGAGCGTGAATTTTACATCTATCTTCCCTGACAGACTTTGTCACAGTTATCCAGAAGGAGATATATCTGCAGGTTAAAACCAAAAACCTCTTCCACTTTCTTTTCCTTTGAGTCTAAACACTGACTTTGCTCCTGAGAAAAGAAGGAATTCATATTTAAATGAACGCCAAAAAATAAATAAAGAAGTCACATACATACGTTATCTGCTCTCTTTGCTCTATGAACAATAACGACAAATAGGAAGGATGTTTGGGCTCATGATGATTTGAGGGGATTCAGCCCACCAAGGCAGGAAAGGCAGCTGGCTCTAGGCAGCAGGAGTGTAACAGTGTTTGGACCTTGGCAGAGCAGAAAGTGAGGAAGGGAATTCTGATGCTCATGCCTTGTTTTTCCGGTTTACTCTACCTAGGACCCTACCCACAGGGGACGATGCCGTCTACATTCAAGGAGGCCTTCTCATCTTCTGGCCATCCTTTCTGGAAAAGCCCTCTAACTACACACAAAGAGGTGAGCCTCATTCATGCCGGAGGTGTTTCTTCTCTTGACCAGGTGGACAGCTGAAGTTCTCCACAAAGTACAGCCTTTTCCCATTGACTCTGACTCCTTACTCATCGTCTGCAAAGTTCACATGGATGAAATCACATTGCAAAGGGTCTCAAGGATGCAGTGTAGGACTGGTGAAGTGTAGACCATTAGAGGGCAAGGTGGGGGCGAAGCGTCCCACTTCCCAAAGCAGCACATGGTGTCGTAATTTAGAAAAAGCTGCACGAGAGAGAAAGACGCCATGCGGCAGAGCTCAGGTGGAGGGGATTTTTTTTTCCTGAGGGAAAATGAATGGTAAAAGGCAGGAGGGGAGAGCGGAGACTGGCCTCTGGAGATAGGAGTAGCAGAAAAGAGAGAGACAGATGGACAGAGACAGAAAGAGAGCGAGATATGGGAAGTGAGCTGGGACCTTTTAAAAGGGAACGTAGTGAATGTGCACAGGAGGTGCTCTTAGTGACTACAGCTGAGGACGGATACCCCAAGGTCAGGCCAGTACAGATGACTGAATACTAACACGTGGGACATACTTGCCCGCAAACCCAGAGCTATACTGAAAAGAGAGAAAATGACTAGAAGGCGGTAGACTGGGGAATGATGATAAGCAGCCATCATCAGCTAAGCGTCTGCTTGGCATCGGGCATCTAAACCTTCAGGTCTTACGGAATCCTATATTTTAGATACCATTAATAGTCCTAAAAATAAAGACACACAGGCACTAAGTGTTATGTGCTCAGAACTCAAAAGCAACAGAAAGCAGGTTTTAAACACAGATGTTCAAGATCCAGACCCTAAACCGCTAACAGTCCATATTAATTGTCTGCAATGGTGACAAAATGCTAAGTCTAAAAGGAACTTACAGAAAAGGTTTTCTTTGTTTCTTTGTGTTTTGACTTTGGGCTTTAGAGAGACAGGGAGCCCATTGTGATATAAAGAGCATCAAGCAGGCCTGGGGGCAGGAGAACCCTCCTAAAGTGGTGGAAGCCAAGAGCCTGAGGCCAGCTTGTACACGCTGTGAGCCACCTTCCATGATGCACTCTCTCCAGAAGGGTTCTAAGTCCTAAATATCCCATCACCTCCCCCAGACGGTACCACCAACCAGGGACCAAGTGTTCAGATATGTGAGTCCATGGGGGGCATTCCCTATTCAGTCCACAGCACTGTCACTAGATATAGACAGCCACCCACCCCGGGGTCACATGTGCAGAGCCTGCTCAGTTAGTTAAAGAATGAGACTCCCCTAAGACATTCTAGTCACCCAGGCAAGTCTCCCAATTACCCTGGTGTTCTCTCCGAAGAGACAGGCCTCAGGATATACCAAAATCCTAGCAATATGCTGATGTGGGTACAAAAATGTTTTCATTTTCCCCAATCACTTCTTTGAAAAGAAAAGGCAAAAGCTGATACAATGTGCATTAGACTCTCCGAACACCTTACTCTAGAAAAGATAATATCCATATCTACGGAGAATCTTTTTTCAAGACAGTGTTTCTCTGTAGCTTTGGAGCCTGTCCTGGAGCTAGCTCTTATAGAGCAGGCTGGCCTAGAACTCAGAGATCCATCTGCCTCTGCCTCCCAAGTGCTGAAAGATTAAAGGTGTGTGCGCCACCACTGCTGGTTTACAAAATATCTTCTTATGCAAATATATTCTCACTGCTTCCTATGGGTCAGACCAGGGCTAAATGTAGTCACAAGAATCAAATCTCTACTAGTGTAAGATATGGTCCCACTGTAAGCTAAAATTTTGACTTTCATCCTATATACTGATGCATTAGGCCAGAGCATGGAGCCAGCACAGAAGAACTCCAGAACAGACACAAGATCAGATCTGGGATCACCTTTAAGGAGACAAAGCAAGGACCTGGCGTAAGGCAGAAAGACATGGCTGTGATTCCCATGCTGAGACCCAGAGAGACCGGAGTTGGAGGGCAGTTTCCATTTGGAAGTAACTGTAGCGGTCCCAGAAGAGGCATTAGTCCCTAAGAGGGCCGATGTGGAGAAGGTGAGGCTCTGGGGGCTGAGGAGTCCCCTTGGGTGGGAATGGTTGCTGTTAGAATGCTGGAGTTACAAAGCCAAGCACATTTTGTTCCTGTGGCCACAGGGAAAGCGTGGAGTATTTTCTCCTTTCAAAGATTCAACTTAATCAGATTTTGTTTATAACAAAAGCATGCTGAGATGAAAGGGTTGGGGCAGTGAGTAAAGGTAGGTAACCTGTTCAAAGGCAGTTCAGTGATTTGGGCAAACAGTGATGAAGGTAAATGGGATACTATAATTCATAGGGGCGGGACACACTGGAGAGCAAGTTAGATTTCTCTAATTCATGCCATCATGTACAAAGTGCAATCACAATATCCTGACTTTGCTCCTTGACTAATGGGAGTCACTAACTCCTCCCTGTTAGCCCCAGCCTCTGGTCAATGAAACATTTTAATGGGAGACTAAATAAAATAAATTGAACTCTTTTTAATTCTTCTACCTTCAAATTAATTAGAAACACCTTTGTGTGCTCAGTTTAATGTACAAATGAACCCATGCCACATGTAAACGGGAACTAAAAAAATAAGCATGCTTTCTGACCCGCGGCATGGACGTATTACAACCCACAAATACTAACAGAAATATCAATGCATGCAAGAACAGTTCTCGGGGAATTTAAAACACCTTCCAGACCTGCAGAGGGTAGTTGGGGCATGGCGTCATTGCAGGTATGCAGTCCACCCCAGCTCTCCCACACACAGAAGTGTTATTCAGGAGTGTGTAATGTGTAGGCTTCTAGGATGCTCCTGAACACTCAGAGCCCAGAGTTTTCTAGGGCTTGCAAAGAACAGGTTCTACGAGCCACTCAGCAATGATAAGTGTTAAAAATTAAGGTCTTTGGCCAGGAATCTGTACTAGCTACCGTTCCAGAGACTGTGTTTTTCTGTACTTTTTGCCAGAAACTCATTTTTAATATCTTCCTACCAAAGAGGAAGAGATAGAAACCTGAAATAATAGTCCCACTGTGGAAGGCCTGCTCTGTCAGCAAGCCGGCTCTTTCCTCCGGTCCCTATCAGCATTATGTGAGCTTGTTTTTCCCTCAGCAACTCCAAAGCTCTGAGCTGGCTTCTTGTTTTTGTCCCTTGGCACATTTGCATTCACAGACAGTCAGATTTGTGGAGCTTCCTCTCCCTGCCTCCTCTGACTTTCTCAAAAGACTCTCACCTCCTGCCTACCTCACAAACCCCCCATCGCTCCCAGCAGCAGGAGTTTACAAATGTCCAAATCACCCCTGAGTAGCAAGAGCATTTATACAATGCTGCCTTTAGGATATCCATCTTTCTTTCACATGATCTTAATCCGGAAAACTGTAAATTGTTTAGACTGAGAACATCAACATAAACCACTTCCACAGAAAAACTGAGATGAAGCAGCAAAAATCCAGCCCCCCCCCCTTTTTTCAGTCCTTTCATTCAGAGGCTTAAAACAACTTGAAAAAAATTATTAAATGAAAGCAATGTAATCGCTTCAGAAGGCATAACATAATAGACATCAAAGATACACACAAATAAGATATGGAATCTGTGGCTGAGGAATTGGAAGCATGCGTGCTTGCATGTGGATTTTGTTTTACATGCACAGGCTATATACAACAGATTTGCTTATTTGAGTCAGATGTGGCTTTTGGCAAAAGTCGCTTACATTTTAGGTGGCCCACTTTAAAAAAAAATAAAATAAAAAAAGCAGTGGCCATGTATGTTAAAAGCGATTTGATTTAAATAAGGGTTAACTGCACTGTTTTTTTTTTTTATTGTGTTTTTTTTTCCTCCTAAAGTATTTCAGTCCTTCAGATGCCTGAAGCCTTAACTTTTATATAGTTTCCCCACCTGCTGGCTGAGAGGGAGGTGATTCTTCTGAATCAGGACCCCCAAAGAAGGAATAACACAGTTAACCATTGCAAAGAGCAAACATGTCCAGCAGGGATGGGCTGGGTGTGGGAGGGAGTCGGGACTGCCTTTTGGAATGTTCTCTGACCTTTATATCTATGAGCTACTCATTACCAGTGGCCAGCCCCCCGGAACCATAAAGTATGAAAGAATGTCTCTGGAACATCCCAACTTGCCAGCCTCTCCTCCTGGAACGTTCATTATCAGATCTGCAGGGGCAGAGCCCTTGAGACCTGCATTCCAGGGCAATGAGGCCTAAAAAAAATCCTGTCACAGCTGATGGCTTCTACAGGGCCTGGAGATCAAAGCCAGGGAACACGGTCTAGGGCAGCAGGTGTATGTGTGCCTGGGTACAAGGGACGAAGGCGGTGGAGAGGCTTTGTACAGCCTAGACAGGCTGCCGAACCCACGAGAGAAACAGGTGTGGCCCGCAGGTGGGATCAAAGAGGCTTTTGGATATGATTTTGACAGAAGGAGCTGGTCCCTTTCTGAGAGTCACACTGCAGCACCACAAGGCTGTGTCTTAATCACCACTTGCCAGTGATGCCCTATTAGGGACGTAGGAAGAGAATGAGCAAGTTCCTAATTGCACCTTGCCTGTCTGGAATGTTGGGCCGGCACCTTTTCTCACATGGTTCCTCTTTGAGATAACCCATCTGCCCTGCCTCCTCGGAGATGAAGGCTCTCTGTGGTGACTCTAAGCCTCTGACATCAAAAAGACATTGACAGATGCAGAAGGCTGATGTGTTGGATTGTGCTCCATCCTACCACACAAATAGAAAAGAATGAATTATCCAAGCAAATAATTGTGGGTGCTTTATGTTTTGGTGAAAGGAGAGCAGACTTAAGAATGCCACAGAGGACCCTGGGGTTTAAAATATTCAAAACTTTCTTTACTTTCCAAACAGAACCAGAACAGCAAAGAGGTGCAGAAATTGGAAACAGCCCTACAGAATTGGCTGGCTCCACGGCTTAACAGCTGCTGTTTAGGGATAGAGAGAGGCAACTCGTTGAATTCCTGTGCTCTTTAAGGGGTCAGAGACCCAGAAAGAGAAGGATGCATCCGGGAAGCATTAAACATGACTTATCTGCCTCCCAGGATTGAAATGTCCCCAAGAGGTGCCAAAACCATGTTCCAGAAAGCAGTGATGATTCAGGAAGAAACCATTGTTTTGGTAAGGTGCTGCCTGTACATCCTATTCTTTGTTTAATGCCAAATACAAGCTAGGCAACTAAAACAAGATAAGAAGGAGGAGAGGTGCTGTCAGGATGGTGGTTCTGACAGTGCCACGTTACCAAACCTCTTGATGTCTCCTATATGGCATAGAGAGTTCTATAATCTACAAGAATGTATGTTCTTAGGACAACATGGCTAAGCATCTTCTACCTGTTGGACTCTTGGGTTGGCACCACAACCTCAATAGTTATTCCTCAAACCCTTCCCTCAATGGGTGAGCATAGCGCCTGCACTACAGGATGGAACGTGAGCTGGGAATTAAGCTAGAGACTTAAAAACACATGCACACAAAGAGACACGGGGACACGGGTCATCCTTGATACGAGAGCGAAGAATGCCCACTTTATTGTGCCCAGGGGCAGCTTATATAGGGCTCTGTCCATACCCCAGCTCTTGGGATCTTTCAGCTGCAGACTCATCAGAATCCACTCCCCTGTCATCAGGGTCTCATGCTCAGAGCAGCTGCAGGCTGCTCAGAGCAGAGGAAAATGAGTTGTTTACAAGAAATTCAGGGTCTGGTGGTCCACAGTCCCCAACAGGTGAGGGCCTCACAGCAACCTCCATGGTCTTCCACATTAGACAATCTAATATGGTGCAGTAGAAACAGAAGTGGGTGTGTTCAAAGGAGACTAAACTCATGAAGTGCTTTTCGTGCCAGTAAGAGGACTTGAGTCCCATCCTCAGAGTGCAGATTCATGCTGAGTATGATATTGTGTGCTAGTAACTCAGTAACTCGAGTGCCAGGGAGGCAGAAGCTGGCCAGCCAGTCTTGCCTACTCGGTGAGTTCCAGACCAGTGAAAAACACTGTCTCAAAACAAAAGAAAATCACACGGTGAATGGCACCTAAGACACCCAAGGTTTTACTTTGGCATTTACAACAAACCTGTGCCCACATATACATTCCAAAACATGTGAGTATACACATGCGCGCACACACACACACGCCCCACACATACCAAGAATAAGCCAAAGGCTAAAAATATCATGGAAAGTGGAGCTTGAAAGACTCAGGCAGGGAAATAAGCCTGTAGCCGTGTGCTAGGCCCAGGTCTTTATTGGCACATTCTTCTCTCAGGCTCAGGTCCCTACTCAAAGGTATCTCTTCACAGAGCCTTGCCCTTCCCACCCATCACTCCCCTCCGTTTCTCCGAACCTCGCAAGCTCTACCCCGTGTGGATGTGGTGCTAGGGGATGTTACAGTGCTTCTAACCTTATTTTAGTCACTTTCTCCTGATGGTTCCCAGAGAAAGGCAATTCTGCAAGAAGCAATATCTCGCTTTCCTTGTTCCTGGCAGAAGTCTGCTGTTCAGTAAATACTGGGGTAAGAACAGACAAATCAGCCAAACTCCATCCCAGTCTAGTCTGCCGAGACAGTTTGCTTACCTGTAGAAACTACAGCAAGCACATTTCCAGTCTAACAAAAGCTCTCTAAAGTTAATATCTGGGTTGTGCCATCAGTAAGGCAGCAGGCCCAAGCATACTGAGTGTTTAGAGATTATGCCCAAGTTTAAAAACCTAAAGGGAAAGAACTGCTGGCCTTCAACATGCTTTCTCTACAATAGGTTGCAATCAAGGAATGTCACCAATGAGCATTCTGACCTGAATACTTTGTCGCCAATATTTTATTCTTAAAACTCAATATCATTTTATGGAAATTTTCTTTTTTTCCACAGATTTGAAAAGTCTATTACGTTTTAAAGTAAATGTACCAAGTAGATTGAAAATTAGAGGATTCAAATTCACGTTCTGCCTCTATTATCTTTGCTCTAATGCTGAGTGTCTGTCTCTCTGTGACAGTTTCCTGGTGGCAAAATTAGGGTAATAATGACTTCCAACCCCTGACTGAGAGGCTTAGAGGGAAAAATCACCTTTTTTAATTAGCATAGAACATCCTGCAATTCTGGAAAAGGTGCAACACTCAGAGGCTAGCACTCCACTCAGCTTCCAGGAAACACTTTCAGGGAACAACTGTTCAGAGCCACAGCTGTTCAGAGAAAAACGCAAGCCAGGGAATCGCATGTGATTAATGGGGTCGGGCAGAATCTGTGATAACAGTATACTCATTGGACTTGGCGGGGATTGTCCTTCTAACGAAGCTGAGTATTTTATAAACACTATCTCTTCCATCCTTTTCAACTTCCTGTGATGTGGCATTTATTACACACAGCTTCCAGATGGACAGCTAACCACAGAGAAATGTATGGTTGTTCCAAAGGCTCAGGAGTGCCTGTGTGCTCAGAAGAAGAAAGGGGGGAGGGGTTGATGGATGGAGTCACTCATCCATCTGCTCATTCATTCACTCACCCACTCAACAGGAGGTGTTGAGACTCCATTATGTGTCAGGCGCTGACCTCAGGACTCCAAGGAAGACATGAGGATGAATAAAATATGTCAACTAGGGCTGAGCTGAAGGGCACAGCCACGAACTCAGAACATGCGATGAAAGACACGCACACGCAGCACTGCAAATTGTGATGCATAATAAAAACATCCAAAAATGATGATGTTACTGTGTTTATGTTTGTAGGAGTATAACTAGGCTTCTACTGGCATGGGAAGATGTACAACAGGTTAAAGAAATGTAGGAAGGGTCGGTTCGTTATGTGGACTGGTAGTTCATGCAAACCAGAAAAGAAAGAAGTGGGTTATTAGTACAGGACGTGCCAGGTATTGTGAGTCATTTTCACTGCTTTCTCCATCTCTAAATTCTGTTTTGTGTTTAAGTGTGTGGGCACATGTATCGTAGCACATGTGTGGAGGTCAGAGGACACCTGGCAGGGGTCAGTCCTTCCTTTCATATCAGATGGTTTACAGGGATGGAACTTGGCATCAAGCACCTTTACCTGCAAAGACCCCAACCCTTTTCTTGGTTTTTCGAGACAGGGTTTTTCTGTAGCTTTGGGGCCTGTCCTGGAAGGAACTAGCTCTTGTATACCAGGCTGGCCTCCAGCTCACAGAGATTCCCCCTGCTCCTACCTCCCAAGTGCTGGGAATAAAGGCATGCACCACCACTGCCCGGCCACCGTTTCTTTCTTTATAGCTATTTTTTCTTAGTAAACCTGTATTGGTAGTCAAAAAACAAACCTCAAAAAGCCACTTTAGTCACATCCTATGGTGCTAAGCACAATGTATGGGCCCAGACTCTGGATGCAATTCGGTGTAGCAACTACACATCCACACATGGCTCTGAGAAGCTCCCAAGAGATGCAAGCTTTAAAGAACTGAACCAAGGGAGAAGGAAGACCTGGGCACTCTAGGTAGGGAAGGTGCTGCTCTTGGCAAAGGAAATCTTGGAGGTGCTGTTCTGAGTGATCACAGACCCTTATAGGCATTGTACTTCCATAGCCTGAACCTTGGCAGACTCCACTAAGGTATGACCGTGCTGCCCTGAGCTCAGATGCTCACCTTCTTGAAGCCAGGGAATTGCCTGGAAAGGTGGACAGTATGGGTCAGTTGGTTTCTGGTGGGTTAGTGAGGAGCACCATGTTGTTGGATGGATTCTCAGAGAGAGACCAAGCACATGGACCAGAGTGAACAGTTGTGGGAAGTGACCCTGGGGAAATGCTGCATAGAGTGAGGTCTGGTGATGGGGATAACGCCAAAGGGCAGCATTCAGGGACGCTGGTTTTACATATGGTGCATGATAAAGTCATGTTTAATGCTGTTAGCATAGAGTCATCTATAGAATGTCCAGTATAGGCTGGGCCACTTATACTACAGGAAGAGTCATTGAACCCTGTATAGACTTTTTGGCAGTTGATGTTTCCTGGTTCCTGGATTTCCTCTTCTCCTGCTTGTGGTCCAACTTTGCAAAGGTGCCCTGCGTCTTGGCAAAGGCATCTGAGTTCGTCTTTGGTGCTGGATGGCAATGGGCTTGCTGGAGAGAGGAAACCCTCCATGGAATGCAAGGCACTGGAGGTGAGATTGACCTCTTTAAAGATGACAGCGGTCTGGCCCCTTATCTCTGGGTGCCCGAATACAAGATACCCAGAATCTCGCCGTACTGAGAAAAGACGACCTACAGGGATTTCTTGACCTTTTCACCGTGCCTGGTGATATAAATAGCATGGTCTGGGAACTGCCAGGATATGAGACGGTGAGGTATGACTTAAAGGGGTAGAAAGGTAACACAACCACCAAGCCATTTGGCAGACTCTTCCTCCTCCCGAAGGAAGGGAGCTCAGGTAAGAAAGCACAGCTGATCAGTGTAGCTAGTGTAGGGTTCCACTTCTCCAGGCCATGTCTGGAGACAGAATCCTTTATATAAAATGTGTCTTAATATAAACATTTTAACCAACTTCCCATTTTCAGATTTTAAGTAAGTAATTCTTGCTTTAATGCTTAACTCTGAGTAGGAAGTTATCAGTGTATACCTTAGGAAAAGGCCTTCTGGAAGTTGTCAGGCAGTTTCCTTAAGATAAAGGAATTAATAATATATGTGGTAGATTAAGGATGGCCACAGTTGTTTGCACTTCCTCTCTCTCTCTTTGAATCTAGGTGGGTTCTATGATTAGTTTGAAAAGAAATACTCTGGAATGTGTGTCAGGCCACTCTTGGAGCACAGGGGTGGGAGCGGGGAGTCTAAGCCCTAAAAGAATGTGAGCTTCTACTTCCTGAGTCTTTGAACGACTGCTGCTGGAAACAAGCCAGTCTTCTGTGTGCAAATCCAAACCACACACAGAAACCAGTGGTAAGTAGCATCCCTAACAAAGTGTCTAGCCAACAGCCAGCAACACCAGCCAGTCACCATATGGGCAACTCTAGCATTGTAACCCAGACAGGCCCTTGTCTTCCCTGAACCTATATAAGAACCACCTACAAGCACATAGAACACATTAAATCCTAGAGGAAAGTAACTTGTAGCCTAGAACCCCAAAAAGATTTATTTTAACTAGAAAAGATAAATGGAGTTGGCTTCGTCAGCAAGTGTTCAAAATATCACCATGGCTTTGTGACAAATAGGGGGAAGAGTTCCAAGGAGACAGTTACAGGGGCTTTGAATGGGAGAGGACTCTATTAGAGACAGGGAAAATGATAGCCTAGATCAAAGAGACGCTGAGAGATAAACAATACTGTCACCAGTGGCTGTGAAAACAAAATCCTCACCTAACGGATTGATGGTTTTGGCTTTGGACATTTCTATTCGGAGGGCATGAACCGGCAGTCTTGTGTTTACGCTTTGTGTGTGTACAAACATCAGAGAGCTAAGACATTCAAGGGAAGGTCATAACAGACTTGCTTAGGTTTAAGCTGACTTCCGGAGCACACCAAATGCAGCACCAGCCAGAGCAGAAGATTAAATCATTTCTCACCCTCATCAGCTCTGAGGCTGATCCTAAGAACACCTTATGCTGATGGGTGATGAGCCCTCGGGATGGTCAGCTGTTCCTCAGCAGAGAGCCTTGAGTCTTTAAAAAAAATTAGTCCTTTAGGGTTTTCATATAATATGTTCTCATCATCTTCAACCTCCCCTCATGGAGTGCTAAGGTCACCTGTAGACTTTCTCGTGAAGAGAAAGTATAGTGAAAAGTTTGCTGTACTTTTCTCAGAGACTGGAAACAAAAAGGTATCTCAGAGCCTCAAGACTGATGCTCCCATAGTTCCCCGGTTCTTGGCTCAGTAGGAAAATCTATATCAGTAAAAAGAAACACTTTTTTTTTTACCTAATAAGGTATAATTTGATAAACAAGGACCTATGACATCTTTAGAAGAATTATATGTTCTTGAGCTGAAGAGGTCAGAAATAGTAAGACATCTGGAGAGGTTGGCATTCTCCTCCAGCTACACCAGGCTGTCGGGAATTATTTAAATGCTAACGGTCGATGTTTATGTAAAGAGAAAGATGACTTGAAGGAGGAAATAAAAAACCAAGGAACAATGCCATTTCCATTGGAGAACCATTTCCGGGGGGAAGATGTAATACAAGAAAATTGGCAATATGCACCCGGATGGATTTTATAATTTCTACAGACCAGTGATTGCCATGTATTTCCACTTTGCTCATTTTTAAACAGGGATGTTATTTGTGCTTGTCTGTGCCTGCTTGATCACATATAGTATGCATGTCTCTCTGTCTCTGTCTGTCTGTCTCTCTCTGTGTAATCGGCCTCTTTGACAGATATTCAAACAGAGAACACACATGTACTTTGCATGTGGCTTCATTCATACTCAGAGCTGATTTCAACCGTAAACATGACCTTGAAGCCATAATGACACAAGATATTCTGGAGGAGGTGAGAAGTGACAAGCAAATACATTTTATATGAAGGAAGTTGTAGATAGTATGGGGTGAGAGCCTGAATTATGGTACATTAAAGAGGGTCAAACCTAGAAAAATATGTCTCCTTCCTCCTCCAACATATCTGGCTGTCTAGAATAGCAGGATACAGCAGAAGTGGTTCTATGGCATTTGGGGGTAGCGGTGGTCATTGTGCCATTGTCATGTGTGCTCTATTGTGTGTTCAGTATGTTACTATAGCCGGATGCACATGTATGTGCATATGTGCATTGTTGACATCAGTAGATGCTACGTGTCTTTGCTTGAGTGCTTTCCAACTTAAGTTATTGATACATGATCGGTCAATGAACCTGAAGCTTGTCAATGATGGGTTGGCTGGCCAATCAGGCATCAGCCTCCATTTCCTGGCACCACCCCTGCCCAGTGCTGGGCTGAGGTGCATACTACAGTGTCCTGGATTTTGTGTGAGCTTTGGGGATCCAAGCTCAGGTATTACGCTTGCTTGGCAGGCACTCTACTGAGCCACTCCCCGTGCCCAGGATTTAACAGACAGCTTCTACATCCCAGTTCCTGAAATATTTTCTCCTAATGAACAGTTAACACTTCATAATAGCCCCAACCTAATAATGGGGTCACATGCAAATGCCCCCATCCTGGTGAGCATCTCCAGAGCACCCATGGAAAGGCAGTAGAGACTCCGGGGGTGGGAGCCCGCCTTTACACGCTCTGGGAAGTCTTCAGTTAGCTGCTTTGGTAACTCCTGACTGCCACTGTATGAAAGGTACTGAGCCAGAACCTCTCATGGGTAGTTACTCTCATAGAGTACAAGATGTAGTATCTCACAGGTTGTCCTCTCAGGTTTAAGGTAATTTTTTTTACCCAGCAAAAGATAGTTGGAAATATAGAGATATGTATATACATAAATACAGGCATATATGTACATGCATAAGAACATAGAATAGATATACATACATGTCAGAAAGGGTCAATATGCATAGTAAGTAGAGAGTCATTGAAAGTCAGTGGAAGGGGTAAGGAAAATGCAATACAAATACAGGCAAGGAATGTTGAAAGGCAATTCAGATGGAAAGCTATCAGAGATACATACTAAAACAGCAGCTGCTGTCTCCAGACTGATTGATACAGAGTTAAAATGACTGGCGTGCCTACTTTCTGTGGATACTTGAGAAAGCCCATACCTTTATCAGCTAATGGTAAGAGTCTCACTGGTCAAGCTTTTATGGAAAAGTGGCTGTGTGGATGGTTAAAATCTAATTCATATATCCTTTTGTCTTACAAGTTTGTTCTTAGAGTGTTAGCAGATAGATAGATAGATAGATAGATAGATAGATAGATAGATAGATAGATAGATAGATAGATTTGCACAAATATATAAACATGCACAAATATACACACATACAGACATATATTTACACATACATAGAAGCACATGTATGTATACATACACATACAGAGGTGTACATGTATATACACATATTGTCTTAGGGGTTCTTTTGCTGTGAAGAGACTCCATGACCATGGCAACTCTTATAAAGGAAAATATTTAATTGGTACTGGCTTACAGTTCAGAGGATTTGTCAGTGATCTTCTTGGCAGGTAGCATGGAGGCACACATGGTGCTAGACAGGTAGCTAAGATCTGGATCAGGATGGGAGTGAGATCTTGAGAGGAGGCAGGAAGAGAATGAGACATGGGACTTGGCTTTAGCATTTGAAACCTCAAAGCCCACCCCCATTGACACGCTTCCTCCAACAAAGCCACACCTCCTAACAGTGCTATTCCCTATAAGTCTATGAGGGCAGTTTTGATTCAAACCATCACACATGTATGCATATGCACAGATATACATACAGATGCACACATATATTTATATCCATATACAGAGATATAATGTAAACACACATACACATACACACATATATACACACATACAATACTTAGATACATACACATACATAGATATACATGTATATACACATATATGCAGATATATACATACAGATACATAGATATGCATGCATATACATATCCATAGATATACAAGCATACACAAATGCATATGTAGATACACACTTATCTATAAACATATATACACATACATACACATACATATATACAGATACATAATACACATATGATCAAAATGTTTATGTGGCATTTTTTGCAATAATTAAAACTAAAGATAATCCAGTTTTTTCAGTAAGTACTATAGCAACTAGCCTGGTTTCTGTCCCCAACCAAAACCAGCTTGGAGAAGAAAGTGTTCATTTGGCTTTAAGGTTAGAGTCCATCATTGAGGGAAGCCCAGACAGGAGCTGGAGGAAGGGGCTGAACAGAGACTATCAAGGAACCCTGCCTACTGCCTGGCTCTCCCTGGCTTGCTCAATTTCTTATCTGCCCCAGGACCATCTGCCCAGAGGTAGCAGGGCCCTGAGTGGACTGGGTCCTCCCACGTGAATCATTAATGAAGTAAATGCCACCGATTGGTGACAGACCATGCTCATCGAAGCTGTTCTTTGGTCGCGGTTCCCTCCTCCCCATGACTCTAGGCTGTGTCTAGATGACGAAAATTAACCCGCACAGCTAGTAAATAAGGATTCATCATCTATGTGAGGACTTAAAATTACCTGGTGCATATTTGTTACATGAAATGACAGCTATGAACCATTTTGAAGTGGAAAAAAAAAACATAGAACATAACCTCAAGTCTAAGCATGCTCTAAACCAGTAGGCGCAGCTAAAGCCGTCCCAGGATAGCGCATCCAGGGATAAGATCAGTGTGAAACTCTGCAGACGTGAGCTTTATTGTTAAAGTGAGTGAGCAGTCATACACATCGACGTGTATTTGCACGTGTATGTGAGAGGGAAAGTCTAAAGCGATCCACTCAAAACATCGCCTAGCATGGATATACAGTGGACTTGATGTTCAAAGAGCACAGGCGCATGTGCTTTTCCCAAGTTCTGCAGGTGCCCATGCACCCAGACACCACACGCAGCCCAACCGTCAGGAGAGGATGCATCTGCAGCCTATGGATGCCTTGATCAATGTGTGGAAGGGAACAGGCAGCCTCTGAAAGGGAAAGCGTAAATATGGCGAGAATTCTGCAAGTGAAAGACAAATTCCTCTGCAGCTTGGAGCAGGAGTTGCAGCAAGTAGCTAAGTCAGAGAGACAGGACCCAGAGCCTGCAGGGGGACTGCCAGCCTGCTGTGTAACCACTGGAGTGGCCTGGCAAAGCCAGACCTCAGAGGGCCTGCCTTCTTCCGTGGGTCACACTTCTACTACAAACAAGGGCACATGGCCAAGGCCCCATCCACGAAGTACCCCACATAGACACTTAGCCAACTACATAATACCCACTTAAAAGAACAGCATCCTTTCACAGGTCTCCTGGGCTGTCCTCCAGACATGGATCACAAGGTTCTTATCCTCAGCCTCTTGCTTCCCAGAGGCACTGGACATGCGCTGAGCCCCTAGGTGCAGCTAAAGCCATCCCAGGACAGCGCATCCAGGGGTAAGGTCAGTGTGAAATTCTGCAGACTTGAACTTTGCCTCATGCTGTAAACAGAGCCTGGTCAAGACTTAAGTCTGTACAAGGTGCTGCCAAAGGTTGAATCCTCCGTTCTTCACACCAATGTCCTGCATGCAGCGTTGAGGCTGATGTCGGCCTCATCATATCCGCAGCACCAAGGGCAGAAGATCACTCTCAGTGAGAGACCACCTTTGATTCCCTCCCGTTGGTGAAGCATGACTTCTAAGCCCGATACCGGCTTCTGAAAACAGCCTACCTCTCCTGGAAGGCAGTGACATCAGGTCTCCAACATTAACGATGAATGAGATGCTCCTTGATGTGAGGTGTCTCCTCTACCGTGAGGTAAAGCCAGCCACACTGGCTTTCGCTGCTCCCGCTCCTGGGGGTGGTTCTCCTCATTCATCCAGGTCTCTCTCCAGCATATGTGGGCATGGTTGCCAGTTCCTCTCTATGTCATGGTCGCAGAACCTACGTGCTATGACAGATGTGACTTCTGACTGGCTGTCCCGTGGCCTGCTCAGGCAATGACTATTTTTAGGCAGAAGGCCTAGTCCCTGTTTTTATTCCCACAGCCGGCTTCTATTTTAATGCTCCATTTGGCTCCAGGAACCAAACCATGCCCATAGAATTCCCACAGGGCATTAACAGAAAGCAAAACCTCCTCCCACTTTGGAATTAATGAGCCCCTCTCACTGTCAGACATGCTTTAATGGATTTCACCAGTCTGTGTATTTCCACACCCAGAACAGAAAGTCATACAAAGGTAACTTAATTCAGGAGTGACCTTTGAGTTGCTTGCCTGGCAGTGTAGTAAATCTTGCTAGGTGGCAGGTTTATTCCTTTATCTCTGATTTCCATACAAGGCTTCACCTCCTGTGTGGTACTGACTTTAGTATCTGTGAAACTATCGCTGTCCAAAATGGCTGATAATCTCTCCTTCTATCATCTTACTGATAACGTCTCTTTCCCTTCCCCTAAATTTTACATTTTTACCAGGCTATCTCTCAAGAAGATTGCATCCCCACAGTACACAATATTTCAAAAAACTCGAAAGAATAACAACTTATCTTCTGTTCTCTTCATGGCAGGGTCTTTCTTCCTGTCATCTCTTAGGCTGGAAAGATATCAGGTTGGGCCTTTTCCTTATTTTTCCTGTTTTCTTTCTACTTTGTCAAACCATCTCACGGTCAGTTTTGCCGTTCCCTCCCTTTGTTGAATGCAAAAGAACCAGGTGAATTTGCAAGGAAACAATCTCCAAAGTGGATTGCAATTGTTTTTTCAGGGTTTCATAATTGGGTGTAAATTACACCAAAATGATGAACTTTGGGACTTGCCTGGTTCATCCACTCTTTCTGCACACTGTTGATGATGAAGTCTGTGTAACACGGAAAGAGTGGTGTGGAGGAGAAGAGTTTCACGGGAATCCTTGTCTTCCAGTAGCCATGATAAGAAGAGCACACCATGTGCGTTCGGGGTGAAGCTGGAGGATTGAGTGCCTGTTGGTCATCTCTAGGCTTTTTCTGCCTTCCTCAGACAGGGAACTTCCTTGGAGGAACTTTCCCAACACCCCACATCCCAGATGCTCCCCCACCTCATGGACATCAGAGATCAGCATGTGACCCAGGAAAAACGTATCACCATGCCAGTGCTCCAGGTCACAATGGCGGGTCCAAAGTGAGCGCGTGACTGAGGTGACCCAGTTAGCAACGTTTTTTGAGAAATGTTCCTATAAATGCTGAAAAAGACAACTAATTCTAGCAAACAAAGGTGCATTCTGTGAAGGCGTGTTTGACCTGGGTCTTGGGTATTCTTGATTTGCTGGGTCCCATCCAGTACAATAAGTACAGCCCCATTCTGTAAAGAGGACAGCAAGGCCTGCTGCAGTCAGCACTCGAGGAGTCTGGCCGAAGCACCCTTTCATGTTAGGTACGCAGGTGGCGCAGTGTAAGCCTCATGGCTTACCTCATGTTCTTCTATAACATGGGTTATAGATAAAGAAGAGGGATTGTCAGGCCAGCGAGATGGCCAGCAGGGAAAGCGCTTACGTGGAGGCTGATGATCTGAGTTCCATCCCAGAGGCCCAGAAGGTGGAGAGAGCTAACTCCCACAGTTCGTCCTCTGGCCTCCACATGCAGGTTATGCCACAAAGGCACATGCATATACAGAATCAATCATCCAAGCAATCAGTCTAACTATGTTTCTGCTCAGATGGGGGCATAGCAAAGAGTTTGGCAGTGAAGAGTGCTTCCTGCTCTTGCAGAGGACCTCAGTTTGATTCGCAGCACTAATGTTGGTTGATTTACAACCATCTGTATGTAGCTCAGCTGCTGGATGATCCTAGACCTCTGGGCTCCTTAGGTACCTGCGTTCATGTGCATAGAAGCACACACACATATGCAGAATTAAAAGCAAACCTATTTAAAGTATAAAATTTATACATGTAAAGATTTTAAAATTAAAAAATAGTTTTTTAAAGAAATAGATTGACAAGGCTGGGGTGGTTGGCTCAGCCATCCAGTGCTACTTTAACAAGGGTGAGTCCCTAGGTCCCACCCTCAGCATGGAAAAAAAAAACTAAAAAAAAAGAAAGACCAGCCTGGTCTACAAGAGCTAGTTCCAGGACAGGCTCCAAAACCACAGAGAAACCCTGTCTCGAAAAACCAAAAAAAAAAAAAAAGAAAGAAAGAGATTGTTACCACGTTAGATCATTTAGAAGATCAGAACAATATTGGGAAACCTGATATTTGGGTTCATTGTGAATCCTTGAATTAAATGGAAATGTCTAGAACTTGTTTTATCCAATTCACAATAAAATAGCACTGTATTTAAAATTATTTTAAATTAAGAAAGACACATTGAAATTTTAATTTCCAAGACTTTTCCAAGGGAAACAGTCCCAAAGCTGCAGAAGTGGCAACATAAAACTCACAAAGGGAAAATCAGATTAGAAAATTTTAATTTATGGTGCATTTAGTCCTACAATAAACACTAAATCAAATATAAGAATTATCTTGAAAAATAGTTTTCCTAGTAAAATCGCTTCTTTAAATTAAAAATGCAAATAAACTAACAGTTCGTTTTTTTTACATGAGGCCAGACAAGCAGCTGAGTTTACTATCTCAGACAAAGAAAAACTTTCCTCCCGAAAACACATCTCAGAATTAACTCACCAGGGCTGGAGCATACAGATTCCATATGTAGTTCAAGTGTCTAAAATAAAGGAAGATGTGGCCAAAACTGCGGCCTCTGGAGGGGGAGAGGATGGAGATAGCCAAGGCACAGGCATGCCATGCTAAAGGTGTTCGGCATTTTCCTCAAGATCACTGGGGACTTTGGAAGCACTTGAAGAAGGGGAGTCACTGGTCAGGTCAAATCCCTGCAGTGATGTCTTAGAGAGTGTGGAGGGCTGAGGAATGTGATTGGAGGTCAGGGGCTAAGTAGGGAATCATCCAGGTAGGGCAAGGCAACTGTGTTTGCTCAGAAGTGGAGGAGGGAAGGAACAGAGGGAGGTGGAGGCATGAAGGATGGTCAATGAAAACGACAGGATTTGGGGAACCAGAAAGCCACACTAGTCAGGGAAGCAGGGAGCCTACCTACAGCTCTTCATCTCTGCCTCCTCTCCTGCAATTCCCCAGTCTCACCCCCAGTTCCAGAGCAGAACACCTCCTTCAGCCTGCACTTCCTCTCCTACAGCCAGCCATCTCCAATGGACCACACAGAGAGGCTCCTCCAGCTTTCTTCCCCACTCACATCTGGTTATCCCAACCCCACTCCAGCAGGCATTCCCTGAGTACCTGCAGGTCAGTCTGGTAGCCTAACTGGATCTGCACCTGTTCTTCCTCTCTTCTAAACCCAGTCCCTGGTCTCACCCCAACCCTATAGCCAACACCTACTGTGATCTCGCTCTCCTCTCAGACCCCATCTCCAGTGGCTCACACAGATCCCCTTCAATCTTCTCCCTATTCATCCCGTTATCCCAGCCCCCAACTACAGCCGGCATTCTCTGGGAACCTACCAGCTAAGCCTGCCAGAGAAGCCAGAAGGCCAGTGACTGAGCTGGAGAGTTTCAGGCCTTCACTCAGCCTCCTCTGCTCCACATCCAATCCTCCAGTCTCACCACCCCTGCCCCCAGCTCTGCTAGGTCCTCTCATCCCTCTCTTCCCCACTCCCAGGGAACTGAGCAGATCCTGGTGGAATACCTTGCTTTCCTCCCCACTGTGGTTCCCCTGAGCCTCCCCCACTAGCTCATCCTCATTCCTCAGTTATCAGGACACCTAGAAACACGTTTTACTGGGAAACCCTGTGAACATACCTGGCAGGATCCTGGAAGAATTCCTTCCAGGCACCGCACAGCCACCACATCCTCCTGAGAACCAGAGAGGACAATCTGTAGGGCAAACTAAGGAACAAAACACCCACCAGACAAGACAACACCAGATATCAGCCACCTAGAATTACAGTCTTCCCAGGCCCAGATGCCTAGATACCAGTGTAAAAACAGTAATAGCCAGGCCTGGAGAGAGAAAGGGCGGGGGGAGGATTTGATGACTAACTCCACGTGGAGAGGAGGAAGAGTGAACTCAGGATCCAGAGAGTGCATCTGGAGATCTTTAGCGAAGAACTAAGATAAAGGGAGAAAAACCCTGCAGATATTTTGGGAGAACTGAATTTATGGTAAGGGAGATGTCTGCCCATCAGTTCAGGAGAAGGCAGGAGCTGCAGCAAGGTGGGCTGGGGTCTCAGGGCAGGGCTAATAGCAGCCAATAGAGGTTGTGATTTCACCTCCAACCAGGAAGTCACTGGCTATGTCTCTGCTGCCTGTGTCCTCAGGAATCAACGACTGGAGCTCTCAGATTCATGTACATTCATGCGACCATGACTCACACGCATACAACACGCACACATCTTCCTCACCTGCTAACACGTGAAAAACCTGGGAGACAGATGAGTGAAAGATGCTGTCTACAGTGACCTGTGAAGCAAAACGCAAAGCCGAGAGCCAAACCCTGTGGCTTCAGACCTGGTCAGGGGTCACATGCATCAAGCCATCCTGACTCTATGTGTGTTGGACACCACCCGTAAGAAAGCAGGGAATGAAGAGGGGTGACCGAAAAAAATGATTGAAGAAGAGAAAATGGGTTCACAAAGTGTGATATCATAGAAGATGAGGTGGGGTAAACTTTGAAAAGGCAAGATTTCTATGTAGGAAACAGTGGCCTTGAAGGTCAATCTGTTTAACAGTGGCCCTGGAACTCTGTTTCCAGAAGGCATTGCACAGCATCCAGAGGAGGAGAAAGGAGGAGAGGAAAGACGTCTGACCACATGGCAAGCTGTACCCTGGCCTACACACTTCTTCATGTGTCTCCTGTCTGAGCTGGGTTCGGTGCATTCCTGTGATTCCATCACTCGGGAGACTGGAGCAATGCACTGCTCCAGGTCCAAGGGCAGCCTGGGCACACAAGGACTATTAAGCCAACAAGAAGAAGGGGCTAGTGATGACACCCTCCATGAAGGAGAAGACCCAGGTCATAGCTGGTCAAGGGAAGTCCCAAATGAGGTCTGTTGTGTCAGTGGCCTTGTCTGTCTTTCTTAGAGTCCCTATACTGAGTATCTACTAACCCCGATATCAATAATCCTTTCAGAAAGGAGTTATATTTACGGTCATTTTGCATGACCAAGGATGAGGTCATTCCATACCCTGCCCTCCCAGTAGGTGTTCATATGAGATCCCCAACCCATTTTTGTACCAAGTTATTATTTAAATGCCCGTGTCATGCATCTCATAACTTACCACACAACTCACTAGCTATAACATGTCAATACCTTTAGAGCAGTCAAACTTGAGGCATGCTCCAAGCAAACATGCAGAAGTCTCTAGCATGCATGCTTGTGTTCTGACATTATTATGTCTAGAAAGACTTGATTGTCCAAACCTTTCTTTCCATTGTCTACCATTGTGCCTTTCCTTTATTACATTAAATACATGGTTTTGTAAAAATTCCCAAAATCTTTTCTCAGAGAAAGGCTCCTGTCTGTCTTTCATTTCATCCTTTCTTTTTCTTCTAAACAGTAAATTCCACAAGACCAAAAAAAAAAAAAAAAGAAAGAAAAAATGAAGAGACATGAGAAAAAGAGGAAGATGTTTTCAGTGATTTTGGTTTCAGGTCTTGCTGAAGGCTGAAATATGAGCTTCCTTGGTGAGGAAAGTGAGCAGGGAAGAATGGTGCCTTGATTCTAAAGGCTATTGGGGTTTTTATTGAGATAAAATGGGATTGTTGTCTCCGAAGTTCCCTTTATTCTTCCTTGGCTTATAGAAGCACAATTTGTTGGGGGAAAATGTGATCCCCTCACAAAGCAAAAGTGAGCTAAGCCAATTATATGAATTTTCATCACAGCCTTGATATGAGTTTTATTGTATCTTGTTATGCTGTGTTCAGTTGATATCACTGGGAGCCTGCTCTCTTCTGAAGGGAAACAGAGGACCGATGAATCTATGGGAGAAAGGAGGTGGGGGTTGGGAGAAGGAGAGGGAAGGGAGGCTGGAGTCGGGATGTATTGTATGAGCAAAGAATCAAAAATAAAAATAATGAAAAGAAAAAGAAATGGCCTTCTGGGTGCCTTCAGGGAAGACTGTTCCTTCTTCATAGGAAGACTCATGAGAAGAACCTGCCATGCAAGCCCAGGATCACCACCCCCACCATGTCACAGTGGCTTCCTATGCTGGCATACCCTCATGGACATCCATGAAGCCTGCACTACCTACCACTGTGAGGCCACTGGGGGAAGACCAGCAGGTGGGTCTGCAGCCCACCGCTCCCCATCTATGGGAAGATGGATGAGGCTTCCTCTTCCAGTCAGGAGAAGTGTGTCATCTCCACTCACACCTCTGCTGCTCAGGCTAATGACTTGCTGCTGGGAATAGCTGGAGTAATACACAGACATTCTAAATATGCCAGCGAGCATCACAGCTGAGGAAACTGCCTGGCGTGCCTAAAGGACCAGCAGCCCTTTGGATGCCGTGGTGAGCACGGTGAGGAGACAGGATATTACCTCCTACACGAGAGCCCCTCCCTGCCCCTGTGACAATCCTAGTCGCTCACAGGATGTGTCTCCTACAGAACTAGCCATGAGTTGCAGCAAGATCAAACCCTCCGTGTTCGGGTTACAATCGCGTTTCACACGCTTGCTTGACTTCATTGCTAATTTGTTGAATTCCTGGGATGTACTGCTTTTGAAATCAGAAAATAATACAAATATTCCTTCTAAAGTGAAAAAGGCAGTTCCCACATTATCATTTCAACACTAATCAAGAACCAAAACTAAAGGTGGCGCCGGGCAGCAGACCTTAAATGAGAGGGTGTTTTCCCAGGCTCTGGTTAAGATTGGAATGTGAGATACAGCAGGGGCGGCAGGCGTGAATCACCCTGCACGTACCCACGAACCAGGCTTTACAGCAAAGTCTCTCAATCTCCTTCCTATTCAAATTTCTACATCGCAAGTTGTCTTCATTCCCTACCCTGTTTTATAATTGCACAGATTCCATATAAAGGCCACTAATACGCTAAAAGGACAAAATTGTTTACTTCGTCATTTAAAAAAAGAAAAAAGAACCCATGTCCACTAAACACGGACTGAGTTGTTTGTGTGAAAACTGCACCTTGCTACCAGGAGAAGGCATGTATCAATTAGCTGTCTTCCCATTTGCTCGAATCCAGGCTTCGGAACTACGGAGAGTCAGAGATGGTCAATTTTCAATCTACTGGCTTGATAATAGAATCACAATATGGCTTTAATGAGCGTTTGCAGGCTCATTAGGTGGCATTGTCTGAGGGACTCTGTTATGACTGTAATTTTAGAAGCAGAATACAGGGCTCAAATGAGACCTAAGGGCCTTTCCGATTTTCCTTCCCATTGAGCTACTGCTTCCTTTTTAACCAACACGCTTCAGAACCGTGTGTGCTCTGTGTTTAGACACGGTCTCTCCAGAAAATCTCTACACTGCAAATAGAATCCTTTGATGAATGTCTGAGCAATAAATAAAATGCCCATAATCTACCGTTCAGGTTGTCTGCTGGCTTTAACTTTACAAGGCCCGAGAGGATGGACAGGACACCGTGGAGGGGCAGCCTGGCATAGAAACGGGTGTCCAGACCTGCAATTGTTCCAAATGTCGTGGCTGACTTTCGAGGGACTTTCCAGTGGAATTTTCCTCACAATGATATGATTAACCTTAAACCACGTCTTGATGCACAAGAGCACATGATGATAAAGAGTTATTTGTCTTACAGTGTGTGCCAGACTCAACAAAGGAGAGAAGAAAAAAAAAGAATCCAAGATCTGCTCTGAAGCAGACAGAAAGAGAGAGGATCTGTGGGTAGATTTCAGAGGGTGAGCAAGGCTCTGTTTACTAAACTCACCTATGGAAATGATTTAAAGCAAAGAGAAAATATGTGTCAATTGGAGGCCAGTGTATAGTTTATTCTGTAAATGAATAAACTATAAAAATATTTGCAATCCAAATATGAGGACCTGAGCTCAATTTTTGGAACCAATGTTAAAAGCCTGTGGTGATGGTTGGCCCTCTAAACCCCAGGACCAGAGAGGCAGAGGCAGGAAGATCCCTAGGCAATGTTGGCCAGCCGGGCTAATCTAACTAGAGAGTTTTAGAACCCTGAAAGACCCTGTTTAGAAAACACAAGGTGGCTCACCATCCTGAGGAACAACGTTCAAGGCCGATCTCTGGCTTCAACACATGGGCACATGCACACCTGAACATACATACATACATACATATATATAATCTGCACATGCCAACATGCATGCACATATATACATAGATATATTAATGATAAATCAATGTTTAAATACTTAGAAAAACAGAAAAGCTTGATCAAAGTTTGCTAGTACAAACCTGCTCAATTATGTCAGCTTAAAGGGTTTTTCTGCCCAATCTGGAGGTGCAGAGCTGAAATTCCAGCTCGTTGGAAGGCTGAGGCAGGAGACTCATGAGTTCATGGCCTGCCTGGGTGGAATAACAAATGAATTCAAAGCCAAAAAGAACAACTCAGTGAGACCTTGTCTCACAGTAAAATGCAGAAAGCAGGCTGGGAACCTAACTCGGTAGGAGATCGTACACTTATTGAGTGCAAGGCCCTATGTTCAATCCCCAGGGCTACCACAAAAAACAAAAGGAGATTTCATAATACGTTTATTTAAATTTTTGTATTTCCTCTTATAATGCTGTATTAATACTGGTTGGCATTTTTCCCCATCTCAGCTGTTCGTGACAACTTTGCAGGGTGTGAAAAAGCAATTTTAACCATAGCTCTAGTTTATTCTCAATTGCTCCAATGGCCACGGGCAAAGCGCATTCCCGTATAATGTTAACAACTGATTAAAACGTAAAATAGCACCCAAACAGCTCACCGGGTTTCTGATTCTCTTGTATCCTATTTTGAAAAGGTTCTTTTCAATTAGCCTACAACACGGGAGAGTGCGTGTTTGGTTGACTATGTAATTCTGTCCAAGAAACCCAAATTAAGAACAAGCATTGGGAACTTGGAAATAAAACAGGAGTGTCGAGACATGCAGAGTGTGAAAATTAGCCTAGCTTCTGAGCTATCCGCACCCTTCCCAACAGCAGGGCTACGGAGGAGTCAGAGATCTGATGGCTGGTATAGCATTCGCCAGCAGCTGTACAGTGTTACTTCATACTCTGATGATGGAAACAAACTTGTAAAATACAATAGTTAAAATGCTGTAGCAGAACTCAATGGCTTTTAATACCTATGTGTTCAAAGGGGGGAGGGTGTTTTAAATTTTTTTGATCATAATGCAATCTTCACGGAGCTCTTAAAGTATGGATAATTTCACTCAATTTTCCAGTAGGTTTCTGCTTTGAGTAAGTAAATAGTGGGTAATGGCTTGTGTCAAAGTCCTTGCCACACTCCATTAAACACAGGGCATGACAGTCTGATCGGATGCCTCTCTACAGTCGCTGTGACTGTGAGCAACCCAGTTACGTCAGGCTGCATCAGAAGTCTAAGCTCATCTCCGCCAAATCCTCCATGGTTTCCCATCTGGACAGATGTTGTCTCCTAGACTCTTCAACCTGCTTTTGATCTCAGCACTGTCCTTGAGATGCTTGAAGCTCTCAAAAAAGATGAACAGGCAAGCAAAAGACATTAATGGGATTTCACAATTTCATATACTTTTCTCTTTATCCCAGGGAAATTACAATTATACATAGGTTTATAATCAGATAACCAAAAATATGAATCATTTGTTCAATACAAGAAGATGAATTTGCTAGACGATATGACTATATAAATGTACCCAGTGTCTTAGGATATTACTGATAGTAAAGAGACAAAATTAGACAAACCAACATAAATACTGCATCAAATAAATGGAAAGTCCAGCTTACACTTTTCCTTAAGAAATTCCTTACTGATTAAAAAAATCAGCTAATATTGTCAGCCTTCAATTAAAATTTATTTTCTGTTATACAGGAGGATAAAATACTGCAATTAATTTCTATTAATTATTAAAATTATATGTACAAATGCTTCCTGAGAGCATAGTGATGGAGTTTCCTCTGGTTTTAGAATTATTTTATATTCACAATGTAACACTTATCTGTTTAAAGATTATTGACTTTGTGCTTCATAATGTCTAGATATTCATGATCAGAAGAGTGTTGCTAAGGTGACGTTTCACACAGGTCAGCGTGAGACTCGGATGGAAAGATTATACTTGGTTTTAGAGAGAGAACACATGGCACTCTTAATGCTCCTCAGCCTACCACAGTCCCCAGAGACTAGATTCCGAGAGGTAGAGGGGATCTTAGTGGCTTTCTTAACTGACAGGGTTACCGAAACCTGCTGTTTCCAGCCACTGCCTCACTAACATCCAGAATGGTTTCTCTCTCAGAGAAATAATGAATTGAGGTACTGTGACATCAGGTACAAGTTAGGTCCCGTACTCATCGTATGACTAACTGTAAAGTCAGGGGCCTCCCATAGCTTCTCCTCACATTGATAGTCTCGAGCTGCTCATAGATCTCAGGAAAACACTGAATTTACGTTATCAGTTTATCACAGGAAGTTCCACTCAGGAGATGCCCAATCAAGGGTGAGAAAGAATGACCTTTCTCAGCAGACACCCTCCCAGAACCCCAATGTTCTCAGCCAGTTCACTGTGGAACACAAGTCATTGGAGACAGACCGAATAACCAGAGGACCAGGTACAGAGCTGAGTATCCCAACCCTCCAGTCTCATGGCTAATTCCTATCACAAACAACCCCACCCTGTACCCTGACAATAACCATCTCATTAGCACACCAAAGGAATCAGCACCCCAGTTTCCAAGAGTATCCAAAAAAACTTACATCAGAGTCAGGGACTAAGACCCAGTTCTGCAGCGAGGCACGCCCCTCTCACCTGTCACATACGAAATGACAAGGGTTTGGGCAGCTGTGCATCTGAGACTGGGGACAGAGGCCACCTATGCAGTCCTTATATGTCTCATAGTTACCTCGATAAGAAATCAGCCTGGCATAAATCACCATCCCTATATTGGTTGCGTTTGCCTGGCTCTCTAACCTGCTTTGCAGGGAATTCTTTAAGCCGGCCATAAACCCTCGCTGTCTAAGAAAAATGCTCTAGTTTTTCCATTTTGCGCTGTTCGTCCTTTCCCAATCCTCCCAACACCCTGGCTGTTCCTCCTCTCCACTTCCTCTGATCATCAAAGCTTGTTTGTCTCCAACTCTTTACATTTGGGCTGTAACCTACATACAGTGCAGAACAGAGATCCCAAGTGTGGTGTTTGATGAATATTTATACTTCATTAAGGATTTTTTTAAAGCCCACAAAAGAGGACACAATGAAACTCATTTAGTAGCCTATAGGTAGGGACAGTGATAATGTAGATAAGCATGCCCGACTGTATAACATGGACTGTGTTCTCTCATCTCCTCTTGTTCAATACTTCCTTCTCTCTTCCCTCCTATTCTTCTCTTCCTCCTCCTCTTCCTCCTTTTCCTCGCCCTCTTCTCCCTTCTCTTTCCCTCCTCTCTCCTATTATAAAATTGTCTTCAAAATTATGGCTCAAGTGATTTTTCTGCTTATAATAATAACCAGCAGTCATCACTATAGTTATGAAGGAGAAAACCCATCTCCCAGAAGCCCTGAGGTCCTTGGAAGAAAATTGCAAGTGATCATCTACAGAAAATAACACATTCTCTGAATCCCTTCTGATTAATTAGCCATCATCACTCAGAACTTTCCGTGGTATTTTGTAGACTCACTCAAGCCCTCATGTATTCTCCACAGTTGTGTAGAACTTGGAAAAACCATAAAATTTTCACAGGAAAAAAATAAAATCACACACCTTCCTTTTCCATCCCTTCAGTGACCTAGCAAGCAACCGGCCACAGTAGTCATAGTGTAAGTGATTGAAATTGCTTTGTGTTTATTTTCAGCTCCCTCTAATCAGTCAGGGCGCTCATCACATGGACCCGTCCTTAAATCTCATGACGTGGTGTATTCCCCACGATCAGGCAAATCATTATGTCCAAAATGTGTGCTCTCTTAATTATTCTCATAATTACTAAAAATAAGACCTGTTTTATTTGGAATCTAAATCAATGACTTTATACATCTAAGAATATTAGTTTGGGAAGAATGTGTGAGGACAGTACTTTAAGGGCTATACGGCAGGAAAATAGATTAAGAGCCCCTGACCTGGGCTTTCTTTAGTGCTGTCTGTCTCCTGAGAAGACTGACATCTGCAATCAGCTTTCATGGCTGATACGTGTACCCTCAGGGTGACCTGAACTCAGCCCTTTGTGTACCCATGAAGGATGTCGTTAATGGCACCCCATTTCCTGCAGAATCATTCATTATTTCTGCAGAATAATCTATATACATTATCTCACCTGTACCCAATCGGATCAAGCTCTTTGTTATCCAAAACCGGTATGCACTTTTGAACCTTACTGTTCATAACTTAACTCAACGCAGGATCCCATTTGCCATGTAAATATTCAGTTGCAGAGATCAAAGCTAGTTCTCCTTGTACTATAAGCATGCAATTTTTTGTAACCTCTTTAGGTGATAGCCAATAATTTCAAAGACACACCATAGCTCTAAATTTTTCTCTGTCCTCTAATATACAAACCTTTCTATCCTAGTTAAACCCAAACAGCCTATGACCTGATAAGGACGCTACCTGTCTTTAGTGAATTAATTGAAAATTTAGTTGAAGCGAAGATGAATGAAACGACATGTTCTGGCTCCAAACATTTTAACTTAAGATACAAAAATGCATACTTATCAGCCAATTAGTGAATACAGGATCATTCTCTAAATTTGAGCCCCATGGTTGGAATCTGGCCTTGTCTTTCATGTTCCAAACTCCTGCTGACACAGACCCTGCCTTGTGCATATTTCTACTTCTTTGAGGTGAAGTGAGGCCACAGAGATAGTTGTGAAAGCTACCCAGTACAAAATTTCCTAGGGTTGCTTGACTCTCCTTGGTTGACTTGTGCACAATTGGCGGCACATCTATTTAGCAACGAGCTTTTATAGGCTCATCGCAAAGCTTTCAAACTGAGTTCCTAACAACAGGACTCTTCTTTCTGGGGCCTTTCCTTCCTGGTTTTATGTCTCCCTAGGCTGTACTGCTTAGTCATCAGCCCAGCACAATTAGCTTACTGTATAAAGACAAGCAAGTAACAGCTGAGCCTTGACGACAAAGAAGTAGTGATGTGGCAAGAATAAAGCATCCAGGGCCAATAAGGGCATGGCTACCGCCAGTAGGATAAAGATGGTTTCGCAACGTCTCTCAGAGATGTGTAGATAAAAGGGATGTTCATTGGAGAAAACAGACGTGTTGAATCTGGTAAGAAATCATATGATAGTTCCATTGACTTGGACACTCATTTTTCAGATTTGTATATATTTGCAGTGTGTGGTACCACGTTCGTGTGAAAGCAGCACTTTGTTCTGCAGCCTCACCACCTCCTCTGTCTTCTGCAACGGCACGTAGGGATACAGTGAAACGAAGACAGCCACCTACCAGCCAAAAGCATCATTTATAGATGTGGGTTTGTAAGTTCACCAGGGCAATCCTAGCATTTGGGAGGCTGAAGCAAGAGGACTGTCATGAATTCTGGGCCAGCCAAGGCTATATTAGTGAGGTCCAGGCCAAGCGTGCCTTGAGTGATTCGCTCCCAAATAAATAAATAAATAAAAGATCATTTCCTGGAGAACCTTCAGAGTTTTTTTTTTTTCCTTCTCTTTGGACTCTGTGGTTAGGCACAGCTCATTTCTTATATGACAGGAGGGGAAACTGAGGCCAGGGAAGCACACTGTGCTTGTCATTCTGTCCACAGCAGGAACAGCTCAGTGTGGTACCCACACAGTTCTTCGCTGGCAAGAAATGACTCAACGTGGGTTAAACTCAAATTTCTGTGGCGGTCGGCAAGACTGCTTGCGGCGTGAAAAATATCTTCACACTTTGCTTTCCTCCAAACACAGAAATGTCGAGCAGACCCTCCTAATGACAGACTCTGTGACGAATGGAAGAATCCAGCCTGGCAGAGAGCATTCTGCCGCACCTGAAACTCCTTCCAAAAGCCACATCGCTCGAGTTTGGGGGTCAGCAAAACCCCAAATCGTCCTCAGGAACACCCAGACCCTTGGGTTTACAGAGAAATTTGAATCCATATGTTTCTGATTTTGCTGGAAAGCACAGCCCAAGGGCTTTACAAGTTTTTTTTTTTTCTCGGGAAAATTTCTGTATTTGAAACTCAAAAGTAATATTTAACCAAAAATAAACTAAATGTAAATCCCTACCTATAGGGCATTAATTTGAACCAAGGCCACAAAACTACCTTTTAAAATGAGAACCCTGGTTTCTGGGACATGGAGGCTCCAGAGTTCTAATCTCTCCCTTCCTCCTGGTCAAGCATTGCATGCTGGGAAGGAAGTACCTCTGTGTATGTGTGTGTGTGTGGGGGGGGGTTCTGTGTATCTCTCTGTGTGTGTGTATCTATGTTGTGTCTCTCTGTGTGTATCTGTATTGTGTCTGTATCTGTGTTGTGTCTCTGTGAGTGTCTGTGTTTTGTCTCTCTGTGAGTGTCTGTGTTGTCTCTCTCTGTGTGTATCTGTGTTGTATCTCTCTGTGTGTGTGTATCTGTGTTGTGTCTCTTGTGTGTATCTGTGTTGTATCTCTTTCTGTGTGTTGTGTTTCTGTGTGTGTGTGTCTGTGTATCTCTGCGTATCTGTGTTGTGTCTCTCTGTGTGTATCTGTGTTGTGTCTGTGTGTGTGGTGTGTATCTGTGTATCTCTGTGTGTGTATGTGTTGTGTCTCTGTGTGTATATCTGTGTTGTGTGTATCTCTGTGTGTGTGTCTGTGTTGTGTCCCTCTCTGTGTGTCTGATTGTGTGTGCGCACATCTGGAGCCATAGGTCAGCCTCAGGTACCAATCCTCAGGCACCGTATATCACGCTTTTTGAGACAGGGTCTATCAAGGATCTGGATTTCTGCCAAGCAGACTAGGCTGGCCAGGCAGCAAGCCTCGGAGCTCTGCCTCCACTGCCCAGAACTGGGGTCACAGTCACTCCTCGGTCTGTGCATGGGTTCTTGGGGTCTAACACAATGCCTATGCTGGAGCCACAAGTGCTCCCCCAACTCAGCAAAGAGGCTCTATTGTAAAAGAAGACGGCACTTCTGTTTCTCGGCCACCCACACCCAAATAATCACATAAAAACTATATTAATTACAACACTGTTTGGCCAACGGCTCAGGCCTATTCCTAGCTAGGCCTTTACATCTTAAATTAACCCATTTCTATTAGTTTATATTTAACCACGAGGCTCGTGGTTTGTTATCTCACGTCTTGCTTGCTACATGGCATCTGCCTAACACACCACCTTCTTTCTCTCTGCATTGAGTTTAGTTTTCCTACCTGGCTATATTCTGCCCTGCCATAGCCCAAAGCAGATTCTTTATTAACCATTAAAAGCAACACAAACATGGAAGGACATACCACATCACTCTATGGTTAGCCGAAGTATGGCTGTCTCGACCCTCTACTCCAAACAGAGAAGGGATGCACTCCTAAACGTTCTAGAGAAACACTCAGCGGCAAATTCACAACCTCTCCCATGCTCAGAACCTAGACTGAAAGCCCAGCAGTAGAATGGGAACAATTTGGGAAGAAAGAAAAGGTGAGTAGGAGGGGAAGCGTGGGGGCTGGAGGATGAGCATGCTCAAAATGCATAGATAGACATACAAGAAAATGCTATTATCATGATGAAACCCATTATCGGGCATGGTGGATAAAGAATGCCATCCCAGCTACTCGGGACTGCAAGGTCAAGGTTAGCCTGGGTTACAGAATTAGTTCAAGGCCAACACAGGAAATTTGGTGAGACTCTGCCTCAAAATAAGAATTAAAAACAAGACTGGGCATATAGGGAGTGTGTCTAGCATGTGTGGGCTTTTCCGTTCAATCCCTGGGACAGTGAAAGATTAAAAGACGGAGCAGGGAGATGGGGAGGGGCCATACGGAGGAGAGAGAAAGAGACCCGCTATTTTGTATGACAGACACATACTAATAGGAAACAGAAAGTTGTGACATTGAGGCCTTGAGCAGGTAATGGGTTGACACTGCCCCTTTGGGATGACCATGTGACACTTTTTTTTAACGTATGCAATTATTCTACCTTTAACAAAATGTCTTAGGCATGCAAAAATCAGAATTTAACAACCACTTGAGAGGCAGGGTTGGACCTGGGAAGGCAGAAGTACTCTTGGTTTGAGGATAGCTCAAGCTGTGTCATGAGACCCTATTAAAAAAAAAAAGAAAGAAAGAAAGAAAGAAAGAAAGAAAGAAAGAAAGAAAGAAAGAAGGAAAAGACCTTTCTTTGTAAAGGGAGTAATAGGGTGCATGAAAAGGGGTAAAGCAGAGAGAGAGGGGAGGGGAGAATACATGATCAAAGTCTGTACGTCTGTTATTTACAGCAGAAGGTCACTATAAAGCCCATTACTTTGTACAGCAAATATCCACTAACAACAACTTTATCAACACATTTTAAAAGTGTAAGATTTTTTTTTCAAATACTCAAGAAATTGCTTGACAACTTATTTAGCCTTTCAGAGCGAATTCTGTGATATGAAATTTAAAATTTGGAGAATTTACCCTGCATGAAACCCTTTCAAAACCCTTGCAGATTTCACAGCCCCATATCGCGCCCCTGGGAATCCACATGGACTTCTAATATCGACTGGATTTCAAAAGCCGATTCTAGACCAAATATTTGGAGTAACTTGAGTTTTGTCTATATGCCATCTTCTTAACTAGTGTAAAGGAGGTTTACAGAAATTGGACCCTTGAGAGAAATGATTTCTCACCAGCCGTAAAGCCAGGTGCACGGGAGCGTTCATTAACAGTAGCTTGAGACGGAGAATCTAAGAGTCGCCTGAGATCCTACAGCTGAAAAGTGAGATAAACCCTTGTGCGCCGTATTCACTCTGAACACACGTAATAATGGTCAAAGTTTAAAAAAAAAATATCTAGGATATGTGTGTCCACAGTTTTTGGCATAAAGACAGAGAGATATGTAGGAACATGTGTCCAATAAAAATTAAGTAAAATCAGGCTGAGTAGTCAGACAGAAGAACGGAGCATTGATGAGCTCTAGGGATAATCTTTTCCCCTATAAACTGGTACATTTTATCCCAGCACTTGCAAGGCAGAGGCAGGTGGATCCCTATGAGTTTGAGGCCAGCCTGGGCTACAGAGCAAGTTCCAGGACAGGCTCCAAAGCTGCACAGAGAAACCCTGCTTGAAAGAAAACGCACACACACAAGTCCAACCCAGTCAAAGGCCCTGTGCAGCTGGTTGACATCACACACGAAGGATGTCACCCTCGCGGATTTTCTACAGATAACTCCTCTCTCTCAAGTTGACCTGTACTTAAGGATAAGACAGATTTTCACCTAATTCAGACTTCAAGGTATTATAAACTGACCTCTCTGAATGGGGAAAGATAACATTCTCCAAATAAAGAGAGAAACAATAAAGATAGAAATTTCTCATTTTCACCTCATTCAGACCCCAAGGTATCATAAACCAACTCCTCCTAATGGGGCAAGATGATGTTCCTTAAGCTATCCATGAATTTATTCTGCCACGACATGCAGAAGCTGGGATTATACATGAACTATGTCCTCATTTTCCCTTAGCAAAAAGAAAGCCCAATTTAGAAAACAGAGAATCCACTCTCTGGAGTCAGTAATTCCAAGAAAATTAGGAAATGTCCTGTTAGCCCAGTCAGCTCTTACCAGTGAGCTCTTTCAAATCCTCCTTTAAATGATTTATTTCATGAATCTTCTCATTTTTGTGGTGTGCCCAGAAGAGGGGTCAGCACAGAGACAAAGTGGTCTATTGGCGGACTCTTAGACCCCTGTGGGTCCACTTAGACCCTTAGCTTCCATCGCATTTCCCCCAAAGCGTCTCAGGGTGCTTCTGCCTGTACTGTGATCCTCTGCAGCTTTAAATTACGAGTGTCAAGACGATGGGACACACACTCAGACCATCCCCGCAGCCTCCTCCCCCACACCTACGCCATCACGACTGTTGTCCCCACACAATGCAGATACCACATTTCACCACCCCCAGAAGTAAAGGATCTTTAATTGGAGAAATTATTTCTCTCTTGTTAGAGGAAGAAACTTAGACATTTCATTTTGGGGATGAAAATGCGTCGTATCTTTGCTCTTGGTTTTTCCCTCTTGGTCTGGTTAGATAAGGACGATTAGGCAGCAGATTCACCCCTTACAAAGAGCTCCTTTTCTCTCTTCAGTTTTCAGTGGGGATAAAAACAGCTCTTACAGCTCTTGTCTAAGTCTTGGACAAGAGACTGAGAAAGGAAAATGAGTCACAGGTGTGTCTTGAGGTCTTTAGAATGAGTCTTTCTGAATGGACTTTATTCTGCCTAGAATTAGGCTTTTCTAGAAGACAGTTGCCAACTCTTCTCTCTCTCTCTCTCTCTCTCTCTCTCTCTCTCTCTCTCTCACACACACACACACACACACACACACACACACAACTCAGATTCACGGGTTTGTGCCTGAGAAGAAAGCTTACAACCCCCTTTCACCACCTTATTAGAACAAAGCTCAGAATGATCCAACCTAGATGAAACAGATTGCTCTTGAGTTCTGATTGGATTTCTCTTTACTAAGTAGACCCATGCCCAAATAGCTGCATTTGTTCTGGACCAATTAATGCAGTTATTAGCAATGAGGGACATTTCCTGTTTTCTTGGCCAAGCAGAGAAGCTCCACCTCTCCGTCCAAGGACACAGTCACTGCCTCGGCTTGGAGGCCACAAAAAAGCGGCTGTTCCTATAACTAAAGGTATTAGAACACAGATCACTACTGACATCTAAAAATAACATACTGTCTACTTTGAAGAAGGACTGAACAGCTAAACATTTTAAAATTTCAAGACAAATGTCTCAGACAAGTACCAAAGACATAAGATACCGTGCGCATCAGACTAAGAGAGGGAATGGCTATTTAACGAGTAAAAAGAAATCCTCATATAATTTCCCTCTTTTGAACACAAAACTGGCAAATTTTCAATGTTTTTATCTCTCTTGTAACTGGCTGTGGAAATGTACAGAGAGGCGTGGAGAAAGGCACAGAGGTGCTTGGGAGTGACGAGTCTATAAAGAACCATTTCAAGCCACTTGAGAAGTAAGGGATGGAATAGGGGAGAGGAAGGAAGAAGTAGGGACAGGGAAGGAATAGGAAAAGGGAAGGAAGGAATGAAGAAAAGAAGGGACAAAGGGAGGGTGAGGGGGAAGGGAGAGAGGACAGAAGATAGAAATGGGAGAGGAAAGAGGAGGGAAGAGAAGAGGGGGAAAGGAAGGGAGTAGAGTCATGAGATAATCGTGTTCTAACAAAGCCAGGGAACCTGATGTCCCAAGAAACCCTCCCCTCACCCTACACATCACTCCATTCTGCTGTGTTAAGACCCCAAGAGCACCGCCAACAACAGAAGAGATCACTCTTTCTGGACTCCCAGCAGGAAGCCACAGCCAGAGAGGCACAGATGAGTGAGCCCATGGGGTCCAGCAACTGCAGAGCCTCAGTCCCGGGGGAGATCAGACAAGGTCTAGAAGTCAGCTTACACACAGAGAGGAGCGGAAAGCACGCACCTGCTTTTCTGTCTTCCCTCTGAATAACGGCTCATGCCAACTTCCCAGGGTTGAAGACTCAATTTCTTCCTTAGGTAAACCCTGCAGCTACCCTATACCAAGCAACCATGATGTGTCACTTAAAAAGAGATTCTAAAACCAAACTTCTTCTTCACCCGTGTTTACATATTCAGCTTAAATCACACTCATTTACATTCATAAATATGCAACGTTCTTATGTTGTTGAGTCATTTGCTGTTTCAGTAATCATACCCTAAAAATATAAACTCTGCCAGGTCAGGATTCCCTTGCTTTTCAGATAGAAATCTAAAAATCTGTGCATTCTACAGGAGTTTAATTAGCATTTGGAATCTGTTAATTGTATGATTGTTCAGTGATACCATGGAAAATAATAAAACATCAAAGAGATGGGAAAGAACTAACAGAAATCCAGGAAAGGGAGAGTTAGCTGAATCGGACAAGATGAGGACCTCTGAGAACAGCAAGCTGGGCTCAGAGTACCAGGTCTCTCTCTGTCTCTTCCTCTCTCCCTCCCTCCCTCTCTCTCCCTCCCTCCCTCCTTCTGCCTCTCTCCCTCTCTCTCTCTGCCTCTCTCTCTCCCTCCCTCCCTCTCTGTCTCCCTCTCTCTCTCCCCCCCTCTCTCTCCCCCTCTCCCTCCCTCCATTCTTCCCCACCTATGAGGTGGTCTATCCAGGGGAAAACATAAAAACTGATTCATGATTCATTCAAATTCCATGTCCAATATCAAACATCAAGTGGAAAAAGCATGTCAGGTGTGACAAGCAGACTGAGGCAGAAGGATTGGTGAAAGTTCAAGGTCAGCCTAGGGCACATAGACTTCCAAAGTTTTAAAAAAGCAATTGACATTTAAAACTTATTTCCTGAATGTGTCACAACTTCAAATAAACACGAAGTGTAGCTAATTGGAGTAAGCCATGCTAAGATAACGGTACCTTGGGTAGCTCTCTGCTTTGAAGGCCATTTTTTTAAATACAAGCTTGTGGACAGGGAAGAAGCGACGTGCACCTCAAGGGCACAGTGAGAAATAGTGGAGGCTTTGCCGTTTTATAGCTGTCACCAATTACGAAGACAGAGTGTTCACTCTAAGGGTATAAACTATATCTTCTTTAAACAACAGCCTATTTTAAGAAGAGAAAAGACAGTTTTAGACACACACATATCTTAACAATTTTCTAATGAATAGCAGCTCAGCCTGCAGCATCTGCTTGTCAGGACAGCGGCCTCCCAATGTGGAGGCTCAAACTGGAAGCTGAGATTTAGGTTCTGCCTGGTGAACATGACGTTTGACGGTTTCTTCAAAAACTCATGAGTCTGCCTCATGAGCAATAGACTCACTGTGAAGTCTGCTAATTAAGTCTGAGAGCGTTAATTCATTGACGTGGCATCTGTGCGTGGAATGGAATAATAGTTTGCAAAGAAAAAAATGAGGAAGAATCCATTTTCCAATCACACGTTGTACCCTTTCCCAGCTTATGCATCTTGATTGTTCAACACCAACTCTTTCGTGAGCATGGACCTTGCTCAGCCCTTTATTCTCTAGTTAGGGCTTGGCTCTCATTGGCTTTGACACGCATTTCATTTAGAATAACAATCAATAAAACAGGGTCACTTCCCAAGGAAGCCTTTTCATGCAAGAAGCATGCAAACCTGTCAGATGGATGACAATAGGCACTGTGCATTGCTGAGCTCTGTGGTGTCATTTCACATTAATCTGGGAGCCAGTACTAACCTTTCAACAATAGCTGGGATAGTCAGCTTTCTTCCCTCTTGTTCCCGCTAGGAAGGGAAGGCACTGGCATGATTAAAAACTTCATCATCCCTTCAGACAACCAAACCACACTGCAGAGTGAGAGGGTGTGGATACTATTGTCCTCTGAGAAGCAGAGAAGGATGACTCACTACTTAAGGTCCAGGCCACAGGGTAGGAAGACCCTGCCCCAAAAATAAGAAAAGGAATAGTTAAGAAAAGCAGCACCCAGTGGTCTGCCACTGAGTGCTTTGTGTGTGGGGGCCATTTGTCCCAGGACTGCATAAATAAGAGCAGCCTCTGGAGCTACTGAGAAATAACCTTCTTTGTCTTTTGCTTTAATTAGCACAGAGGACTAGAACAAGCTTTCGCGGAAAGCTCTCCCTGCAGTGTTTTCCCCGGCGTGATTTATGAGCGAAGTTAGAGTGGGTTCCGCACACAGTGAGTGGAAGAAAGAAAAGCAAAAAGCTCCAAGAATGTAAATGGCTGAGTCTGATGTTTACTAGTTCTTAATACTTTTTAAATTGTATTGCATGTGTGTGTGTGTGTGTGTGTGTGTGTGAGAGAGAGAGAGAGAGAGAGAGAGAGAGAGAGAGAGAGAGCATGCGCAGTCATGCCTCTCATGCTAATTTGCAGAGGTTAGATATAACTTTCTGCATGGAATCAATCCTCTCCTTCTACATTTACGTGAGTTCCAGGGTCTCTTTGTGGCAACTGTCTTTCCCTGCTGAGCTACCTCACAGCCCTCAGTTTGTCACCTTTCTTTGTTTTGTTTGTTTGTTTGTTTGTTTGTTTTCCAGACCGGGTCTCTCTATACAATGCTGACTATCCTGGAACTCACTGTTGGCCAAGCTGGCCTCGAAACTCGGAGATCTGCCTGTCTCTGCCTCCTGAGGACTGGGATTAAAGGCGTGCGCCACCACCGCCCAGCAAGTCTGCCACTCTTAAAGTGATGAGTCACAGATTGTCGCTAAGTGCACAAACCCTACTGCAGAATTCCAAAGTGATTTTCTTTTAACCGAGCCTTTTCAGGGTGGACACATGGTGAATAGAACACCCCTGGACGTTTGGGAAGCAAGCCCCAAGCAGCCCCTAGTGATCAGACAGTGGGGGGGGAGTTTTCAGGTCTGTTAAGGTTTGCAGATGGGGGTGCAGGGAATGTGTCTGGCTTTGAAAGATATTTTTAGGAAAAGCAGTTATTGATATTGAGGGCAAATAAATGTCAAAGGAGTGTGAACGAACCTCCTGATTATTTGTCAAATATGCAAATGTAGTGAAATTAAAAATCAAACTCTTAAGACTTTTCTAAAAATTTAATGTTAAAAATCCTTTCTGAAGCTCCAGTGAAGGTGTGCTCTCTTTCTCTCCACCTTCAGCCACCATAGTTCACCTCAGTTCCATTAAGAACCCTCTTGTCTAATATGCCAGCGTCTCTTGGCCCTGGGAGTAAACAGACGTTCAATCACATTGCTTTCAATGGCCAAGAAAGTTAAAGGGAAAACAAGCCAGTATTGATTACAGAGGGGCCAGAAGGCAAGAGCCAGTTGAGAAGCGTGCAGTGTGAACTTCACTTAGACTCCCAGAAGTGTGCACATGGGGTGTGAACTTACTAAGGAAATGCATTTGTGGTCCTCTGCCACCACCTCTGTATATCTAAATTAAAATTTAAAAAATGCACTCGGTTCAGAGTTGCTGGATGAGAAATGTTTATAAAGAAAACAATCTTCTGGAATGGTGTAGGATTTCAGAGCTTATGAGATAAACAGTCCATGGACAAATGCATGCACGTTTTTTATCAGGCAAGCAGGATGGCTGCCTCGGGAACCCCATGGCATTACACACATGAACAATGACGTGATCTCACAACTCTTTTCCTTATAAGCCCTCAGAACACAAAGTTTATAGACAAGGTGGAATTCCTGCTAGAATGTTTCTATGCCCCCATTAAAGTTATCACAGCCACTTAAGGGCACAAACCCCACTGCTGTGATTCTGGCTGAATACATTCCCATGACACCTAGCTGTGTGATCACAAATCCAAAACTTGGGCGGAGAAAGCCTGTGCTATGTGGCAAAGAAATGCCATGCATTAAAAAGAGAATAGACCCAACAATGAAAACTGAATCCCGGAAATAGGCAGGTGATTCGAAGCTTTCTGTATAATCGTCCCCAACTAGAATGATAATACTTTAATTACATATTATATTTAAATAGCACCTTTCAAACTTCATCCTGTTAATCTACACAACATGTTCACAAAGGGAGATGGAACGGGGGCTCCTCCCACTCCAGTTGAGAAAATTGAGGGGTAATAGATGGCAGCTTAGGGTAGCCCTGGCAGCGGACCCAGGGTTGGACCCTCAGGCATGCGAATGACCCCTGCTCAGGGTCTCTAAACCCTCTCAGTAGGAGAAAAAGTCTTGTTTTTTTTTTTTTTCAAGACCTCAGTAGACATCAGAATGTCTCCTCTATGTTTCGACCAAATCTTGGGCTTTGTTCATATCCTGCCACCCCCCGACTGGAATCCTCTGAGGCTTGGTAGGATCTACGGAAGTGATATGTGGCTCCCCTCAAGCCCCTTCTTCATTGGAAGGCTTTGTCACATTCAGAATGTAGTAACTAAGTGTGCCATGGGTGTGGATGGAGAGGGTGCACCCCTCTCTCTGCTTCCTGAAGCTCTGCTTGTATCTACCCAGTCACGAGAAGTTTGCATCTCATTGACTTGGTCACTTGATAAATTCTATTGTAAGGTCTACCCTCAGCCTGAACTAAACTCCATTTCAGGCCTTGATCTCAGAACCTCTTCCCTACCGGAAGAAAAGCAATGCAGGTTTGTCCTTCCCACTTCACGGACCAAACCCCTAATTTGAATCCCAGTGTCAGATAAATTTTTAACTGTGACCAAGAATGTAGAAATGGAAAAAATTGCAAGTTCTTGGTCACATATCAAACTGTAGCCAGAACCAGGGTCTGAGACTGCAGTTCAAGGCAACCACTTGGCATCGGGAGTGCCCAGACTTCTGCTATACCCAGCACATCACGAAGTAGGGTGCGCGAATGGTGATTGACAGGTCTCAAGGGTGAATGGCAGAAGACAGTGCATAGATGGGACATGGCTAGACGGTTCTAAGGCAACCCCAGCCTGCACTCCTGCTTCTTTGCCCACTTCCAGATCACATCTGCTTTTCTTCTCAGCACAGGAGGCTCTCAGCTGGCTCCTATTTATTGCTGAACCAGATCCATTGCTCTTTACATAAAATCTATCATTTTCTTTCTCTTACTACAAATACATATGTGTGTGTGTGTGTGTGTTGTAAAACTACTCTCATTGTTTCACATATTTAAACAGTGGGTTTCCAACTGATATCATTGTCTTGAAAGATCATAGAACCTTTGGGAGGAGGTACCTAGCTGGAGGAAGTGGATCTCTGAAGAGGCACAGCCCACTTCCTGTAGAATTTCTACCTCCCATTGCCCTGTTCCATCACTATGGAGCTGTCTGCACTTGTACCTTCCCCTCCACGAGAAATTGTATTCCCATGAACCAAAATAAACCCCTTGAGTTGTTTCTGACACCAAATAAGCAACCCAAACACTCTACAGATACACTGTTTGTATTCACAGATGATGTGGTCTAGCAATAAAAGATGTTTTATAGTGAGGTGCTAAGGCCTTTGCGTGGGCTTTTTACAAAGGGCTCTTTCATTTCCCCTACTGCATCTGTATATGAATAACATGGGTTGCCTGAGCTTTCCACACATGTATAAATAGTGCCAACGATGAGCACCATGTAAACATGTTTAGAAGATCATACTTTAATTATAGAACCAGCCTGGGAATCCAAGCCCCAATTACACTATTGAGTCTTCTGTCAATGTGTTCTTTAATAAGGAATGAGTTTGTTTTTTGATCATCTGCCACTCATTGTATCAAACACAGTCTTAAGAGTCACTGTAAACACTAGACACCATGAGTATTGTGAAACACTTAGCAAATTGTTTCACGACCTCTGAGGTCCTTACACAGGCATGAAGAAACTTACGGACTACTTCTCTACGAAGAGAGGCTGCCTCAAAGCAAGCCACTGTACACTCAGTGCTGTTTGATCTCATCTGTCCGCATCTCTGGTGAGCAGGCACTCACCTATCTCCTTAATTATCTAACCAGTTCAGTTGACGAAGAGGCATTCAAACAATTCACTTGACAAAGAAGCATTTGGGTGACATTCAGCTTGGTATTCCAGCCTCAACTTCTCCGAGGTTTTGGCTTGGCCTCAGACATCCACTGACATGTCTGACATATTTCTCGTGATCATTCATCAGAGTCATTTTGACCTGTGTGATATTTATCACCCAATATGACTCCATGCAAGAGAAACATAATTGAGTAAAATTAAAATCTTTGTTTATAGTTTTTTTTTTTAAAATCTATCTTTTTTGAGGAACTACATTCTATAGCCTAGGCTCACTTAAAATTCATTAAAGTTCGCAATCACTCTATCTCAGCATCTTGGTACTAGAATTACAGGTGTGCTCCAACACACACGTCTAGGTGGTTTTTGTTTTACTGAGGAGATTTTATTACACTATAGTCAAAAAGGTTCATATAGTAAGTTGAACTGATAATTTTTTTCCTGGCATATTTTCATACTTCTCCAATGAATAGATGCATATACCCAGCATAAGCATATATTCCTAGGAAGAATCTAGTTCAGATAGAAATTTTGTTGACTTAATAATTCAGAAGTCGAGGCAGGCCTAGGCGGCGGAAGCAACGGCGCGCAGGCAGGCCCGGGCAGCGGAGGCACCAGCACGCAGGCAAGTCCTGGCGGCAGAGGCACCGGCGTGCAGGCAGGCCCGGGTGGCGGAGGCACCGGCAGTCAGGCCCGGCAGGCAGGCCTAGGCAGCGGAAGCACCGGCGCACAGACAGGCCCGGGCGGCGGAGGCACCAGCACGCAGGCAAGTCCGGGCGGCAGAGGCACCGGCGTGCAGGCAGGCCCGGGTGGCGGAGGCACCGACAGTCAGGCCCGGCAGGCAGGCCTAGGCGGCGGAAGCACCGGCGCGCAGGCAGGCCCAGGTGGCGGAGGCACCGGCAGGCAGGCCTAGGCGGCGGAAACACCGGCGCACAGACAGTTCCGGGCGGCGGAGGCACCGGCAGGCAGGCCCGGGCGGCGGAGGCACTGGATACAGGATAGTGCGGGCAAGAAACAGTGAAGCCTGCACTGAGAACAGATTGCCCCGCTACAATTAAATCAAACCCAATAGATAGCATCGGTAAGAGGAGATGGGCAGACGCCAAGGCAAGAATTCACCCAACAATCTGAAAAACAACATGAAAACACCAGAACCCAATGATCTTACAACACAAGGACTTGAACACCCTATCACAGGAGAAGAGGAAAAAACTGACTTTTTGAAAGCAATAGAGTCCCTTAAACAACATGTAAAAAACGCCCTCATAGAAATGGATGAGAAGTATAACAAAAAGTTTGAAGAAATGAGTAAATACGTAAATGATACCCTGGGAAGCCAAGAAAAAACGATCAAACAGGTAATGGAAACAGTCCAAGAATTGAAAACTGAAATGGAAGCAAGGAAGAAAACACAAACTGAGGACCAGCTGGATATGGCAAATATAGGTCAACGAGCAGAGACTACAGAAACAAGCATAATCAATAGAATACAAGAGATAGAAGAAAGAATCTCAGATTCTGAAGACAACATAGAGAAAATAAACGGACTGATCAAAGAAAACACCAAAACCAACAAATTCTCATCACAAAACATTCAGGAAATATGGGACACAATAAAAAGACCAAACCTAAGAATAATAGGGATAGAAGAAGGAGAAGAGGCACAGCTCAAAGGTCCAGAAAACATTTTTAACAAAATTATGGAAGAAAACTTCCCCAACATAAAGAAAGATATTCCTTTGAATATTCAAGAAGCATACAGAACACCAAACAGACTGGATCAAAAAAAAACGTCCCCTCGCCATATAATAATCAAAACACAAAATATACAGATTAAAGAAAGAATATTAAGAGCTGCAAAGGAAAAAGGCCAAGTAACTTATAAAGGTAAACCGATCAGACTTACACCTGACTTCTCTATGGAAACCATGAAAGCCAGAAGGTCCTGGATAGAGGTACTACAGAAACTAAGAGACCATGGATGCAAACCCAAAATACTATACCCAGCCAAGCTATCATTCACTATCAATGGAGAAAACAAGACATTCCAGGATAAGAACAAATTTAAACAATACGTTGCCACAAATCCAGCCCTACAGAAAGTAATAGAAGGAAAATCACAACCCAAGGAATCCAACATTGCCAACACTGCCTACAATAACCCAGGCATCTAGCGACCCTTCAACAGCACAACTCAAAGAAGGGAGACACACAAACTCTTCTACCAAAAGCAGTAAGAATAACCGGAGTTAACAACCACTGGTCATTAATATCACTTAATATTAATGGTCTCAATTCACCAATAAAAAGGCACAGGCTAAGAGATTGGATACGAAAACAGGATCCAACAGTCTGCTGTTTGCAAGAAACTCATCTCAACCACAAAGACAGGAATCTACTCAGAGTAAAGGGTTGGGAAAAGGTTTTTCAAGCAAATGGTCCTAAGAAAAAAGCAGGTGTGGCCATACTAATTTCTAACAAAACTGACTTCAAACTAAAATCAATCAGAAGAGATCGACAGGGACACTTTATACTCATAACAGGAACGATTCAGCAGGATGAAGTCTCAGTCCTGAATATCTATGCCCCTAATATAAAAGCACCCACTTATGTAAAAGAAATATTGCTAAAACTCAAGGCAGACATCAAATCACACACACTAGTAGTAGGAGACTTCAACACACCTCTCTCACCAATGGACAGGTCAATCAGACAGAAAACTAATAGAGAATTAAGAGAATTGATGGAGGTAATGAATCAAATGGACTTAACAGACATCTATAGAACACTCCACCCAAATAGGAAAGAATACACCTTCTTCTCTGCAGCTCATGGAACCTTCTCGAAAATTGACCACATACTTGGAAACAAAGGAAACCTTCACAGATACAAAAAAATATCAGTGTCCACCTGTGTCTTATCAGATCACCACGGATTAAAGTTAGAAGCCACCAACAAAGCTACCCCCAGAAAGCTGACAAACTCATGGAAACTGAACAGTCAACTACTGAACCACACCTGGGTCAAGGAAGAAATTAAGAAAGAAATTAAAGTCTTCCTTGAATTTAATGAAAACAAAGAGACAACATACTCAAACCTATGGGACACGATGAAAGCAGTGCTAAGAGGAAAGTTCATAGCACTAAGTGCCCACTTAAAGAAAACGGAGAAAGCATACATTGGGGACTTAACAGCACACCTGAAAGCTCTAGAAAAAAAAGAAGCAGACGCGCCCAGGAGGAGTAGAAGACTGGAAATTATCAAACTGAGGGCAGAAATCAACAAAATAGAAACACAGAAAACAGTCCAAAGAATCAATGAAACAAAAAGTTGGTTCTTGGAGAAAATCAACAAGATTGACAAACCCCTTTCCAAACTAATTAAACGACAGAGAGAGAACACGCAAATAAATAAGATCAGAAATGAAAAGGGGGACATAACCACAGACACAGAGGAAATTCAGAGAATCATTAGATCTTACTACAAAAGCCTGTATGCCACAAAACTGGAAAATGCAAAAGAAATGGACACTTTTTTAGATAAGTACCATATACCAAACCTAAACCAAGACCAGGTGAACGATCTAAATAGACCTGTTAGTCGCGAAGAATTAGAAACAGTTATCAAAAATCTCCCTTCCAAAAAAAGCCCAGGGCCAGATGGTTTCAATGCAGAATTCTACCAGAACTTCCAAGAAGAGCTAATACCTATACTTCTTAATGTATTTCACAATATAGAAACAGAAGAGTCATTGCCAAATTCCTTTTATGAAGCTACAGTTACCCTGATACCAAAACCACACAAAGACCCAACCAAGAAAGAGAATTACAGGCCTATCTCACTCATGAACATCGACGCAAAAATTCTCAATAAAATACTGGCAAACCGAATCCAAGAACACATTAGAAAAGTTATCCATTATGATCAAGTAGGCTTCATTCCAGAGATGCAGGGCTGGTTCAACATACGCAAATCTATCAATGTAATCAACCATATAAATAAACTGAAAGAAAAAAACCATATGATCATTTCATTAGATGCTGAAAAAGCATTCGACAAAATTCAACACTCCTTTATGATAAAGGTCTTGGAGAGATTAGGGATACAAGGGGCATACCTAAATATAATAAAAGCTATTTACAGCAAGCCGACAGCTAACATTAAATTAAATGGAGAAAAACTCAAAGCCATCCCACTAAAATCAGGAACACGACAAGGATGTCCACTCTCTCCATACCTCTTCAATATAGTGCTTGAAGTTCTAGCAATAGCAATAAGACAACATAAGGGGATCAAGGGGATCCGTATTGGAAAGGAAGAAGTTAAGCTTTCATTATTTGCAGATGATATGATAGTATACATAACCGACCCCAAAAACTCTACCAAAGAACTCCTACAGCTGATAAACACCTTTGGTAATGTGGCAGGATACAAAATCAACTCCAAAAAATCAGTTGCCTTCCTATACACTAAGGATAAGGAAGCAGAGAGGGAAATCAGAGAAGCATCACCTTTCACGATAGCCACAAATAGCATAAAATACCTTGGGGTAACTTTGACCAAGGAAGTGAAAGATCTATTTGGCAAGAACTTTAAGTCTTTGAAGAAAGAAATTGAAGAGGACACCAGAAAATGGAAGGACCTCCCTTGCTCTTGGATTGGGAGGATCAACATAGTAAAAATGGCAATTCTACCAAAAGCAATCTATAGATTCAACGCAATCCCCATCAAAATCCCATCAAAATTCTTCACAGATCTGGAGAAGACAATAATCAACTTTATATGGAAAAACAAAAAACCCAGGATAGCCAAAACAATCTTATACAATAAAGGATTGTCTGGAGGCATTACCATCCCTGACTTCAAACTCTATTACAGAGCTACAGTACTGAAAACGGCTTGGTACTGGCATAAAAACAGAGAAGTCGACCAATGGAATAGAATAGAAGACCCTGACTTTAGCCCACAAACCTATGAACACCTGATTTTCGATAAAGGAGCTAAAAGTATACAATGGAAAAAAGAGAGCATCTTCAACAAATTGTGCTGGCAAAACTGGAAGTCAATCTGTAGAAGAATGAAAATAGATCCATATATATCACCATGCACAAAACTCAAGTCCAAATGGATTAAAGACCTCAATATCAGTCCAAACACACTGAATCTGATAGAAGAGAAAGTGGGAAGTACTCTACAACACATGGGCACAGGAGAACACTTCCTACGTACAACCCCAGCAGCACAAACACTAAGGACATCATTGAATAAATGGGACCTCCTGAGACTGAGAAGCTTCTGTAAAGCAAAGGACACTGTCACTAAGACAGAAAGGCAACCCACTGACTGGGAGAAGATCTTCACCAACCCCGCAACTGACAAAGGTCTGATATCCAAAATATACAAAGAACTCAAGAAATTAGACCGTAAAAGGTTAATCAATCCAATTATAAAATGGGGCACTGAGCTGAACAGAGACTTTTCAACAGAAGAAGTTCAAATGGCCAAAAGTCACTTAAGATCATGCTCAACTTCCTTAGCAATCAGGGAAATGCAAATCAAGACAACATTAAGATACCATCTTACACCGGTCAGAATGGCTAAAATCAAAAACACCAATGATAGCCTCTGCTGGAGAGGTTGTGGAGAAAGGGGCACTCTCATCCATTGCTGGTGGGAATGCAAACTTGTGCAACCACTTTGGAAATCAGTGTGGCGGTTTCTCAGGAAAGTCGGGTTCAACCTACCTCTTGACCCAGCAATACCACTACTGGGAATATACCCAAGAGATGCCCAAACATACAACAAAAGTATATGCTCAACTATGTTCATAGCAGCATTGTTTGTAATTGCCAGAACCTGGAAACAACCTAGATGTCCTTCAATGGAAGAATGGATGAAGAAAGTATGGAATATATACATATTAGAGTACTACTCAGCAGTAAAAAACAATGACTTCTTGAATTTTGCATACAAATGGACGGAAATTGAAAACACTATACTGAGTGAGGTAAGCCAGACCCAAAAAGAGGAACATGGGATGTACTCACTCATATTTGGTTTCTAGCCATAAATAAAGGACATTGAGACTATAATTCGTGACTCTAGAGAAGCTAAATAAGAAGGTGAACCCAAAGAAAAACATATAAGCATCCCCCTGAATATTAACCTTCATCAGGCGATGAAAGAAGACAGAGACAGAGACCAACATTGGAGCACTGGACTGAAGTCTCACGATCCAAAGGAGGAGCAGAAGGAGAGTGAGCACGAGCAAGGAACTCAGGACGGCGAGGGGTGCACCCACACACTGAGGCAATGGGGATGATCTATCGGGAACTCACCAAGGCCAGCTGGCCGGGGACTGAAAAAGCATGGGACAAAACCGGTCTCGCTGAACATAATGGACAATGAGGACTACTGAGAACTGAAGAACAATGGCAATGGGTTCTTGATCCTATTGCATGTAATGGCTTTGTGGGAGCCCAGGTAGTTTGGATGCTCACCTTAATAGACCTGGATGGAGGTGGGTGGTCCTTGGACCTCCCACAGGGCAGAGAAACCTGCTTACTCTTTGGGCTGAGGAGGAAGGAAGACTTGATTGGGGGAGGGGGAGGGAATGGGAGGTGGTGGCGGGGAAGAGGCAGAAATCTTTAATAATTAAATTAATTAATTAATAAAAATCAGAAAGAAAAAAAAAAAAAAAAAATAATTCAGAAGTCTTCATGAAAAGCAAGAGTCTTTGTGATGAGGCTATTGTAAATATTTGGATAAAGTCATTTTTCTGTGAAATTCCACGTGCCACTGTGAGGTACATCGGGGCAAAGAGAGAGCAGCAGCCCTCTCTGTCCATGAGAAGGGCTACCCACCCTCTGTGTAGAGAATATTCCCATGAATGTCAGCTGATAGCCTCTACGTAGGTATGTTGTTAGTGAGTTAGAACAGGAAAGATGGGTGCACACTATACAACCGGGCAGTGCGTTTTAGCTTCCTTAGTACTTGCACGGCTATTCAATTCCACACAACTGGACACGGCTACTTACAGAACCCTTGTACAAACCACACACTGCTCTGCCTCCCCCAGAAGCCCCCACCACACACCATACATCGAATCTGAGATTCCAGCGGTCAATGTGAGACTCCATTTTCTACAGAAATGGTTTTCCTTTGAAAATTCCCCAGCAGACAAGGCCCTCTTCTAGGCAAGACGCTTTTCCCCTACAATGGTTGTGCACACCACCACCCACACACACACCCCATCCTGCTCGCTCAAGCACTGCGTTCCTCTGGTGATGTAAAGACCTCCTTCCTTGGGGGGACCTCTACACTTATTTCCTCCTGCAGGAGATTGTACTAACCAGGGGTAGGAAAGTGCGATTAAATGTGTTTACAAATTTAGTCCTAAGTGTTTAGTCTGGAATCTCAGCCACTGCTCGAGATGAGCTCATTTTCAGTCCTGCCTGCCAAAGTGAACCATGGTTTCAACGGAACCACGCACCCGCTGTCCCCACACGGTCTCAGCTTATCATTCCAAAATCTGTGGCTTTGTCCGTGCAGTTTTCTTTGCCTGGAGGCCATTGTTACTGGCTCTCTAAGTATGAATTCCTGCGGATAGTCCCTGCATCCTTTATTGCAAAGAATGTGCCATCTACCCAAAGCTTTCTCTAACGCTTCCACTCAAAATGCTCACTTCCAACTCAAATATACTTTTATTGCTACGTGAATATTTCTGTGACGCATAGGTGTACCTCAATGATTTTTATTTACCAATGGCCATAAGGTGGCCCTCGTTTTTCACTCACTGCCGTGTCTATCATAGATATTCTCAAAGGAGTCTGTGAACAAAGAGTGAAGCAGTGATTAGAAGACAAGTACTCTGCAGCTGAAGTATCAACACTCAAATCCTTGCTTCTTAACCTGCTAGAAACAGATTATGGGGAGCACAGCTAATATCTTCCTGCTGGAGAACAGTAAAAATAACAGTACCTGCTTTATGAGCTTATTCTAAAAATTAAGGAATCCAATGCTTTTGAGCAAGAGCAGAGTACTTGCTTAACAAGCAACTGCTAGAATAGATGGGAGTTTAGTCGGATTAGCGGCTGGGTGTCGGGAGGCATTTTCACAAATAGAGTGTAGCACTCAGGTTCCTCAGAACCAAACTTCCTGGGAACAAAAGGCAGCTGAGACTGAGCTGAGCAGTGAGCATCAAGTCACGGAGGCTCCCGAGTCGTGAAAGAGGGCAGACACAAAGTGCAAGCCGTGTGTGTCTGGGGAGTAGGAGTGGTAAGCCATGCCGGTGAGTCCAAACCGCTCTCCTTATCATTGACCTCAGGTTTGTGAATGGAAGCATCTGACTTTATCTTGAGTTTTGAACTAAGTGACAAAGTATGAAAGATTAAAAGTGAAGGGATCTGGGAGAGTGGACGCTTAAAGATGACAAGCTGGCGCTGGATGGAACACAGGGCACTTGAAACCACTTAGGGCATGGGGCCACAGACACCTCCGTCTATGAAACAGTTGCAGATGGCTTGCTTGGTGGTGGGAAAAGGAAAAGCCTGGTTTCTACACATGTCCTTACAAAACTTCAAGTGCATCAATGAGTATGTGTTTTCCAAAAACATCACTCTAAAGTTGTTCAGAGCCAATATGGTTTTAAAAGTTACATACATGTGTTCACACAAATGTCTCTGCTTGGATTACCTTAGCTGACACTGCATCCTTTTTTTTTTGGGCGGGGGGGGTCCATTCTCTATCACATCATCTTACTATAGAGCATTTAAAAATCTCATGCCATTTGCATCCGATGACTTATACTCTTCAGATCTGCGCTTAACTTTTACTACAGAAATGTACTAAAGGAGACCACTGGATTAAAGAAATATTCACAGTTTTAACTCTGTAATTAAAAATAAGGTCCTAAGGAACTGGAGAGATGGTTCAGTGGTTAAGAGCACTTTCTGCAGTTTCACAGGACTAGGGCTTAGTTCTCAGTGCCCATACGGTGTCTTGTAACTGTCTGTAATTTCATTTCCAAGGGATCTGTTGTCCTTTTCTGGCTCCTAAGGTCACCATACCTGAACACAATATATGTACATACATAGAAAGAAAACACACGTATGACATAAAATAAATAATCTTTTAAAAAATGTCCATAAACACAAAAGGTGAATGGATTCCAGTAGAAATATGAAATAAAATTTTTGGCTTGTTAGGAAAAACTAATGTCTAGGAGAAGTGTCATCACAACAGGTGGAAGAGGATCTAAAGAGGTGTAATAAAAAGAAAATGAATCTTTTTAAAGATCAGATTAAACAAAATGAAATACGTGGGTTCATCTGTTGGTCCCCTACTTGGTATGTGTCTAAGACACATTTCAAAAAAAAAATCAGTGAATTTACCAAAACATTTCTTATTATTTTCAGAAGAAAAAATAAAAACCCAGATTGGTGTCTTGGGAAGGCTGAACAAAGATTTAGAGAACCAAAATAAAATGATGTAGGATTTCTTCTTCTGCATAAACTGACTTACTAAAAGCACAGAAGGTATCAAAATTAAAAATTTGTACTTTTTAGAATAAAGAAAAGAACCATACGACTGCAAAGAACACCAAGACCACTAAGAAAGTTCGTGGAAAATATGATTGTGGGTGTAGTGGTTTGATTGAGAAATCTTCCCCAGCATCTTGGACCTTAGAAGACTTGGGTCCCAGTTGGTGGCATTGCTTGGGACAATTTAGGAGGTGTGGTCCTGCTGGAGGAAGTCTGTCACTGGAAGAAGAAGATTTTGAGAACCTTATCCTTCTCCCAGTCTGTTCTCTCGGCTTCATGCTTGCTTTTTGAAGAGAAGCACTTCCTTCTATAAATTGTCTTGGTCATGTTGTTTTTATTACGATGGAAAAGTAACTGTAATACAGAGGCAAAGCCAAGGGAACTCCTTACTATTTCCTCAACTACATGGTGTTTTTGAAAGTTGAATGATGTTGATCACTTTGAAGGCAAACTTAACGTTTCCTTCAATGACTAGACAAAGGTATCAAATAAAAGTTCTTGAATAAATGCCAAACTATATAGAATATTTATAATTTGGTCATAATGACAAAATAAATAATAAATCTTTTTGCTAGAGAAAACAGAAGTCAAAACGCAGCCTGAAAGACTACTTGACATAGAAGTCTACTTTAACTCCCACTGTGTGACACAAGACACAAACATTCTGCGCTCAAGTAGCCCTGCTTCCACTTACAAGGGTGCACATAGATGCCACACGTGAAGGGTGAAACCCAAGCACTGCTTTCATGAAAGTTTACATAACATGAAGCATTTTCTCAGCCAACACATATGTGCTCTGTATCTTGAGTGTTCTGAGTCCAGCCTTTCAAGGTTAAAATATAACAACTGTGATTGATGACTCACAGTAACAAAAATCCCTAAACAAAATTGAACCACAGTTCAAGAATCTTAGCCAAAGATAATGATCTTTAATGAGACATAATTAATTTCATGACTTACTAATGAAATAAATTATGTATTATTGGAATATTTTTCAAATTCCAAGAATATTAAGAAGTTTTGCTCATTATCAAATGTAGGGTGAGCCATACCCTGTTACATGGCCATGAACAATGACCCTTCTGCTTTGCCCGGGTGACCTTCTTGCCACTTGGCTCCTCAAGATACAGGAAACAGCATTCTTGACAACTGTCTCCATAATATCAGGTCCATGTTCAGTTCAAACATCTAGAATTGTCGGAGCCCATTGTGATTTGGAAGAATCAAAAAACACGTGCTATCCTTTCTGAATGACTATAATATGAGCTGGGATGATTGTTCGATAAATGTGAATAAGGAAGTCAGAGCCCAAGGAAACCAGGCTTATTCAGAAATATTACTATCTAGACAGATGTAGCATCCAAGCGGGAGAATTCCTTGAACAATATATATAACTAAAGAACGTTGATTTATATTTTTAATATTCAATATTTATATTTTAATACTCTCTTTAATATAAAAATATTTCCATAAAAGTTTATCATACCTTAATAACTAGCCTTGGGAAGTGGAAGATTTGAAAAAGCAACAATACAGGGTAAAATAATGAGTTTGACATTTTTTATGATGACCCAGAATACAGAGAACAACCCATTTTTAAAAAAAAAAAAAAGTAAACTTTTTAAGGCAATAAGGATTTTATTCATGATGAACTGTCGATTAATACAGTTGAAAACACACTCCCATGTTTTTCAAAGACATTTGTAACAGGAAATGGTAGTAGACTCCACAGCAAAAGGGATGGCTGGACATGACCTCAGCAGTACACACATGGACTCGTAGTCGACTCCACAGCAAAAGGGATTGCTGGACATGACCTTAGCAGTACACACATGAACTCATAGCAGCAATGATGGTGCACACAAGACCTGTACAAGAACAACCAGTAAAACTCCCATGATGGAGGGAAGATATACTGATCATGTACCACCCTTAGCCAAGAAACTTTTGGAACTGAGGACAGCTGGGCGATGGAGAGCCAGTTTTCCTCAGTGATGTCTCTGAGAGGCTATGAATGTCATCAGTAGATGGACCGACACCTATACACACACATACAAGCAACTCTAAATGGACACAGTGGGTTTTAAGGCTGGACAAAAAAAAAGCTGGGAGAGAAGAGGGGAGATGCAGAGGAACTGAAGAGAATGTGGGGTGGATTTAATCAAAACACATTATATACACGTATGTGTAGCGCGAATAATAAAAACCCACAGATATTTGAGTTCAACCTGAAAACCAGAAAAGCAAAGCAGCCAAACGACTAGAGAAACCTTACCTCTATCTACCAAGGCTGGGTGACTGCAAACTAAGCAGACTCAGTAGACTAAGCTTCTTTCTCCTCCCATTTTCTATTTCCTTTGGCACTGGGATTAAATGTGTGTGACTCCGTAGGACTGGGTGTACTAGGAGTGAGCCACCTCCACCTGAATTTGTTTCTGCATTGACCTGTATAACCCAGGGTGGCTTTGAACTCATAAAGATCTATCTACCTCTGGTTCTCAAACCCTGGGATTAAAGGTGTGTGCCATCATTGCCTGACTTCTGGTAGAATATCACTATATGTATGAGAGTCTCAAACTCTAAGAAAGTGTCTAACATGAAATGAGACAGCTATTTCTGTATAAGAACCAACACATTCTCCCAGGGGAGATGCCTAATGACACTGGGCTGATCTTTCCCAAATTATTTTTGAAACACAAAATTCTCTTTCCTCACATTTGCTTTTGCAATTAGAGATACATTCAGGTTATTATGCTTTGGTTCTTGGATAATATTCTGTAAATGTATTTAACCAATGCCTTCTTGGTAATTTTGAAACAAATTAGAGCTTGTTACAGAAACAGGTGAGTCCTTTGGAATAGAGGGAGATACTGAAAGAATTAGGGCATGAGTAACAATGAAATCACTGAAATCCAGCACACCAGGGAGACAAAGAGAAAGAAAAGACTCCCTGCTGCTTGGGTCTACTCTTCAAAGGAGCAGTTATCAGATCCAAGGGTCTACTTTGTCTTTCCAAGGCTACATGAAGTAGCTAAGAGGCAAGTCAGGTTTTGGAAGAAGGGAAGCATGAGTGGGGAAGGACCGGAGTCAGGACTTCTACAGCTAAGGTCGTCTTTCTTCAGTGAATTCTGGCTTACTGTGGTCATGCAGAGACACACACCGGCCATGTGAGGTGCTGTCTGTGCAGACAGAATGGAAGCAGAAGGCAGTCAAGGATGCAAGAGTGAGCATATAACAGAGGTTATGAGAAAACATTAAGCTTACCCTAGATTCCAGCTGAATCCCCCAAAGGCAGGGAACATTCCAAATCAGCATTCCAACTACAATAGAAGCATCTGCATAACTCAAAGCTATCATGGTCCCACTTACTCTCTTGTCAAGCACCTGAGAGTTTCCCATGTGCATTGTGTTATTTAAGGATGTGTAGTGATAGCTGTTCCCTATATTGCAGCAAGGACACTTAGACTCAGGAAGATTTAACGTTGTGCCCTTCATTCTCAAGTTTATAGATGATAAAGCTACTGCTGGGACCCAGGCTCCTTTGTCATAGATAATTCTATTGATTATATATAGCAAACAGTTCATGACACCTCTGAATTGTCAAAAAAAATAGTGTGTTTGTGATCTTAGAAACAAGAGAAAGGAGAATACATTTAAAAGTATTTCCACCCATTGTTTTATGATTCAAAATGCTGGTCTCTTCATTAAAATTTAGCAAAGCAAGAGAGAGCAGTTGTGTTGGCTGGGTCCCCCAAACACTCGGGTTCATCATCTGTCAAGATGTGGGGTGAAAAGGTAGCTCTAAGATCTCATCTCGCTTTCATTTTCTGGACTGAACTCAGGTAGTTTCCCGACCTGACCTAAGGGTGGGGAAAGGGTTCAGTGAAGATAGATAGACTCATTGTTCTCACTGTGGGCATCTGACACATGTCAGATGTAGAAGGGAGCCTGGGAACAAACACAACTCTTTAGGACCTCTTAGTGTCACAGACTGTATCTTCCTTCTGATAGGAGTTAATGAGCTGGGGTTTCAAGAAACCAAGCTATCTCTGGAATTCCTTAAATGCATTCTTATATGGAAGAACACTGACACGCAGAAAGTAAGAGTTATGTCCTTGGGGATGCCCCATGGAGAAGCAACAACAGTGATAAGAACAGGACACCTGTCACTCGCAGTGAGGCCAACAACACACAAGTGGAATTGGAAGCATGACCAAAGAGGAAGCTAGCTCAATGGATCAGGGCTTTCATAGTCTCTCTTGAGAGGGAGCCAGATCTAGAATGCTCTTCCCGTAATTCAGTAGATGGTGATTTCCAATTGTGCCCAGGCATGGGAGGTAGTCATCTTATAAGCTATGAGAAATGTGACCTTCTAAGAAGTACATCATGGCTCAGAAAATTGTCCTGTAACAGAACTTACATCTCTTGCTTTCCTTATCACTGTGGTTAAACACCTGGCTAAAGTGATTTCAAGGAGGAGAAATTCATTTGGGATCAGGGTTTAAAGGGATACAGTCCATCATGTAGAGGGGGACCAGAAAGCATGACAGCAGAGGTGGCTTCCTGTTGCAACAATTGAGATGGATAAGAAAGCATAGAGGGGACTGGAACCAGAGTTGGGAAGTAAACTTCAAATCTCACCCCAAGTGACCACCTTCTTCCAGTGAGACCCTACTTCCTAATCAACCTGCCAAAGGAACATGACAAGCTGGGTACCAAGTGTCCAGATACATAAGCCCACGGGAGACATTTCACATTCAATCTACCACATGCAGTCAGAATAGCCAAAATGCAGTTATCCAACGTCTATTCTTAGCACCTAGCCCAGCAGGCCCCAAAGGAACAAGCTCAAGACACACATGCAGGGAGGAACAAACAAGAGACATTGAGGCCAGGAGAGGTAGCATACACCTCTGGCACAAGCACTCGGAAGACAAAGACAGAATGGTGAATTTGATGCCAGTCTAGGCATCTTAGCAACCTCAAAGTCAGCCAGAGCTACATAGTAAGACCCTGTCTCCTTCCCATGAAAGTAAAAAGAGATGCTACAACTGTGCCCAGCAGGGAGACACAGCGGATGTGCAGAGTGCGTAGGTCTCTTCTCAGCGTGTGTGGAAAAGAGGGGCTCTGACTTCCCACTCCCTTTATTCCAGTTTGGCCTACCAGAAAGAAAACATTCTTAGCTGTCCTTGACACAAACTGTAGCAGCAGAGTTGACTGGAGTGAGACTTGCTCATTCAATGCTTTTGTTTGCTTTCTTCAGAACAAGAGTGTTTGGAATTCAATGGGCAAGTTTACTCCTTGTATTTATGGTGTTGGGTGCTTTAGTAGGCACTGAGAATCTATTAACTATTCATGATTACACAAAAGTCTTTGCAGGTCAGCATTGCTGGTCAAGGGTGACTTCCTTGTCAACTTTGGGTCCTCACAAGAAGACTATTCTTTAGGAGACTTTACACTGGAAGTTGTGGTCTCTTCTGGGAACTTTCCCACAACCGGACTTCAAGTCCTGCTCCTTTGCATATACATAAAAATTTAAATTTCAAGGGTATGAGCTATGAACTCGCTTTGTGAGATGAAGATGAGCAGAGGGTTTCAAAGGTGGTCAAGTGTTCTATTTCAGAAATTGTGGGTCTGTAAAGTAAGAATTGTTCCGAGAGGGTGAGACATATTGACTTGGCACAACAATCGATTTAAAATTCTAAAATTAGTTTGCATAGAAAACATCTATATGCAATGCAATCCATTTGTGGATCTATGACAGATCTTTTTAAAATTCGTCATAAAAAATCAAATTTTTCCATATAAAAGCTATTATTGAAGTTGTTTTTGGCATGTGGTTCCAGAAGGAACACATTATTTTTTTCTTCTTCACCTACATACACAAAACGCACTCACAAACAGAAAAGTGGACACATTTCCAGGAACATACATGCACACGCATATACAAAGGCAAGTGTGGACACATTTGCAGACATACCCATAGGTACATATGTAACTGCATACATGTAACCGCTGCCAAGACAGTAAGTACCATAGACCCTATCTAAAGCCCTTCCACTACGATTCCAGTAACACATCTCAGCTTTGTGAATCTCCTCCTGCAAATGGAAGTGCCTTAAAGCATCAGGCTAGGAAGACAAAATACTAATTTACTTATCTCAGAAAACCTTAGTAACAACTACTAAAAGCATACACTACTCCAAACAGAAACGGCAAAATAAAAAAGGAAAGCTATAAGATCAAATATCTGCTCACCTTCAGTGTTTCGTGTATTCATGAGAACATTCTGCCATTTTTATAGCATATTACTTCTTTCTGAATACGCCATGCATTATTAGAATTGTGTTTTCCTTTTCATTATGTATAAAAATACAGAGCTACACACAGTTTCCCATGCTACAGAAACTCAAAAATTTCAGGCTGGACCCAAACTCCCCCTCGACTTTTCTGGCATTGCTCTTTGTGATAAACTCTTTATGGATGAATCTGTAATGATCGGAAGAAACGGCACACATATGCTGCCACCAGCCATTGCGGTCTTACAGAGCTGAGACATTTCCAGGTCAATTAGCTCTCACTCCAGCTTCACAAGGTATTGATATGAAAGGAATTTGATTTGCTTGTGATGACCAGTTTTTTCTCCTGAACATTTCCAAGAGATCCTTGTGGCCGCATCTACAGTATGTCATGGGCAGGCATCTGAATGTTGTGAATTTGATTGCTGGATGTATTTGCTTTAATCCTGATATACACAGTGTCCAGAGGCAGCTGTCTTAGTGGGATTTCAATATTGAGCTCCCAGCCTTCACCTCCATGCCAACAGAGCTGCAAAGAAAACATTTCCTACAGCACAGAGACAAGAATTGGCTTCTCCACTTGGCAACAGATCCTGTGTTGATGATTTTTTAAAAGAAGTGTTCGGTTCAAGGGCCCCAGAGAGGCTGATGAGTGTTGCTCCGGTCATTTGAGGAGAAAAACGAAAGAGATTATTAGAAGCCAGGGGCAGGGCGTGGAATAAAAAGCATTTCTTCTAATTTAACAAAAAAAATTAAATAAAAACAAGTTTTGAGTAATAACATATGGAGCCCCTTGTAATTAGATCAAGAGCCCATAGATGCATAGACTCATGTCTTTGATGTGTCTGGCCTGCAGATCAATTATACACATGGTAATGTCCAATTTCCATAAGAATAAAGGAAATGACAATTATATGTTGGCTTAATTCTGTTTGACAGACTCTTCAGACTCCTTAGTAAGTAACTTGGTTGCATTCCATGTGGATCTCCTCCTTCATGAAGAAAGTAATTAACTTGTGTAATAAACGGGCTCAGCAGTATCCTCTCAGGGGGCGTAAGCTCTCCTCTCTCCCAGAGGGAGAAGAGGATAAAGAGTTGTTGCGGCTCCTTCATCTCCCATCTGAAGGAAAGGAAGGGTGGCGAGGGCGTGAAGGGTTTGCAGAGAGCAGTCACTGGGTCTTTCAGAGCCTTGCACAAGCTTGAGGAAGAAAGCCTCTTGTGGCTCCTTTCCCCACCTGGGGTGGGTAAAAGAGCAAAGAACTATTTTCCAAAAGAGAAAAATACCTATCTAATGTAGACTTACATTGACACTCATTTCAATCTCCCCGATGGATTCAGTAACTGAAGCTAAGGCAAAGCTCAGGTTCAGCAATATTTGTATCAATTGATGAATAAATTTTAGCATGCTTTTGGATGTTACATATTGTACATGGCACTGAATGTTCATATTGTACATGGTAGAATGTTCATAAAGGCATCCTACAGTCGTGCATAATACTTTGAACTCATTCCTCCCATGCCCACATACCTTCTCTTTTCTCCTAGATCCTCTTTTTCATTAGCCAAGTTTGTTTCTCTCAACAGTTTAATAAAAAAGTCTGATTTAAAAACAAGGCAAATCTGGTTTCACCCTTTACACGACTAAACAGTCATGTAACTTTGGATGGCTCCTTGAATCTCTCAAATTCAATGATGCTTTGACAAACCTTCTGAGCTGTTCCCTACCTTTAGGTCCAGTGGTACCGTGTACCATGATGACATTTTGCTAGAAAGAGTTTATCAGCCATGGTGGAAGAGGGACCCCTCATTAGAAAATACCCTGGGACTGAATACCCTGATGATGTGGCCTCCATCTCCAGCACAGCTAACCACTGAAGACACTTACTCTTCATTTCTAAGCACATATGAAAGCGGAGATGGTACCCAGAGGCTCTGAAGAAAAATGTGATTAACTCAGGGAAGTACTGTGGTCTCTAGCAAATACCAGCACCTTCACAAAGTGTATCTGGGGTAAGTAGCCTTGAGAGACTATTTGTGTCATGTAATGTTTCTGTAGAGATGCAGAGCATAGCCACTGGGGCTTTCTCTTGCTGAAAGTCCACAAAAAGATGCTTGGAAGTCATCAAAAGTAGAACTTCCAAATAAAAATATCACTGGTAAGAAGAACATCAAAACAGCATGCACGTCTCTTGGAAACCCACCCTGAAGTTGCTGGGAGCTTGGGTTCCAGAGCTAAAAACCCTTCTCTAACCAGAGTCGAAACATATCATTTTCATATGGTGAAGTACAAAGGCCAATGTGTACAATTAAAACGAAAGGCAGAATGATTTAAAGGAGCCTTTATTACCTTCCAATGCGCGGTAAGTACCACAAATTTCCTGAAGATGGTATTAATTTCCTCTAATAATAATTTCTGGCTCATTAAGTTCATTGCTGTCTACCTTGCACGTCTTTATCAAGTGTGCAGACCCTGTGTGACTTCCCCTGGGAGTCCAGCTGCCATATCAGAAGGGCTCACACTTTCAAAGGATTAATCATACCTCTCTGGAGCTTTTAAAAATCTCTCGCTAATCTGCATACTTTCACGTTGGCTGCCTGGGCTAGCCTGGCTTCTGAGTGATATAGATGACAGGGCCATGCTAGAGAAGAGGGTATTTAAAATTGTACCGATGCAGAACTCGCACGCCGTGCGGAATGGGTAAGCCGACTCATATTTCTTTTCTTTATTTCTTCCTCTGGAAGAAAGAATTGAAAACACAGATCATCCCAATATGCATAAAGTAGCTTTCTGATTAAAGGGATGGAAGGGATTGTTCTGATCACAATAGGAGTCCTAATTCAATTGCACAAACTGACTTAATCTTTCTATGCCAACTCTGTGCAGTTAGCCTAAGAGCTGGCATGATTTCTAAGAGTGGAACTGACCCTCATTTCAAGACCTGTCCTCCTTAGGATGCTACCGTGAGGGAAGACTTTATGCTAAGTCAGAGCAGCAGTCTCATTTGAGTGATATCCTAGACCGACAGTCACTTCAACACCATTTCCTCCTCCACGCACCCTCATACTTACTCATTTTCTCATCTAAGAATTTAGAGTTTTTTCTAAGAAGAATGATAATCAAGACAGTTTCTTTTGTCTTTCTTGATTATTATGAACCATTTGGCCAAGTGCACTTTAACTGAACCATTGAAATTTGTTAACCTACTATCCAAAAGGTGATTGGAGGGACAAGATGACCAGAAAGGTACAAAGTGGTCCCGGGTATCACCTCTAATTGCAGAAAACAATCATGTTGAAGGGCTATGTATGCAGACAAACCATCTGAATCTTTTTAGTTAGTGCTTTTAACACAAGGTACACATGTTCCAATGTGAGTACAACCCTATATGGTATGTGCCTTATTTTCCAGACACTTGGGCTATCTCAGTATGAATCACATCTTCACAGAAACCATAGGAAAGCAACAAACAGCCAAACTCCAGTAGCTCCATCTATCCACACAACCTGTAAAATGGGCAAGTATTTCTCATGATTGGGGCTACTATGTTCAACGCTGAAACTCAAAAAGTACACATGCAATGTCATAAAAATATATTTGATACATACAAAAATACTAAGGTTTTGTGTTTTATAATTGATTGCATCTTTCTGGCAGCCTCATTTCAGTTGTGGGGAGTCAGGAAGCATAGTTGCTACTTTGTTCCTTTCTGATTCTGTCTCCCATAAAATTGTACATTTTAGGTACTAGCTTACTTTGTAAAGTTTTATCCCTACATTGCTCTAAATGATGGCAAAAGTTGCTGGGGCCATCCAAATTCTCCTCTGGGAATATGTTAGCTCTTCTAAAAAAAAAACTGGCCTTGGTGCCCTAGTCTTGACTGTGTCTACTCCATGTGGTACTAGATTTTGATTTCTGGGCTGTTCTTTATCGTCTGGACCAGAATCAGGTGGAGCATTAACTGGGTCATCCCATCAAAGACACGTATTTTTGCACAGACCCAAGACTGACTGAGATCCTCACTCCATCAGTAGCCAGGCTGACGTAGTATGCTGTGACCATGCTCCCTAGCAAGCTCCTGAGTCATCACCTTCATCTTTCTGCTCTTTCCTTTCAGGGAGATGAGCTACACTCAGCTCTTCCTCATCTCAATCTTGACTGTACATCTAGCATGGACATGTCATAGGCCATTGTAAGGAAGGGCATAAAGTGACCTGAGAAGGAGGTGTGCTAGGACGGGCCAAAAAAAGGAAAAGAACTAGCTCAAAGTTCTGCCTCAGGTTGACATTTCCCTTGAAAGGTAAGCGGTTTCCCATCTTTAATACAATTAACACACTTTGTCAGGGGTGTTTTGAAGTGGTGTGCTGAATTACATGTGTTTCATTAACAGATGAGATACTTTTTGACTTCCTGGACCTTGGAGTCTAAAAGACATCTTTCAATGAAGTAACCTGATAAAATCACTGATGGGATGAAAACCTACCAGAGCGATCACCTCCTCCAAGAATCTTTCCTCTCAAAGATGTTTCAGCCCATACAGCTAGGGGAAATAGGAATGGGAGCATGCCTGCGTGTTCTCTGGATCAGCAAGGACTAAATCACAACAGGAGAGCAAAACGCACACAGTCTCTGGGTCATGAAGCTCCTGGTCTATCCTCACTTTCCTGACACAGGACCAAGTGTGAGTACAGCTAAGGGCTGGACCAGCAGCCAGTATAGCCATCTCCACCTTTGTTGGTCATTTGACTTCTTTTAGACTTGGTCAACTCGTCTATAACTTCCTGCTGATCCTCAGATATTATCACAGAGCTGACGGAAGCACAGATGCTCACCTTGTGAACTGCAGCATTCTCTGGAGATAACAGGCGTGGGAACGTGGGCTTGCTTAGTACAGTACTAACCCAACTTCCATGTGCATTGACTCAAAAAAAGATGATTTTGTATGCATGGTAGATTTTCTTACTTTAGTAGATTTTAGCTTCTTTGGTGGCCACTTATGTTGAACAAGACACATTTTGCTCACAACCAAAGGGAATATCCTCTAAAGAGATTTAAAGCCCAAACCAGAAATAAAACACTAATTCAAATGCAAAATACTATTTAGTATTTTAAACTTTAAAAGCACTTTTATTTCTTTACTTACTATTATCCAATCCTGACCTTAAAGTGTTTGTATGGATATTCTAGTTTACTGCTATGGAACATGTTTGTATAAAGTGTGTTTTCCTTTTTTAAAAGTCTTCCCAATTGCCTTCTAGCACTATTGCTTTGAGAAATACGTTGTGGGTGCGGTGGTTGGGAGGAAGAACATTCTTGAGCCTTCTGCCTAGTACACAAGAGGACTGCCATGTTTGAGAAGCAGCCTGTCATGGTGTGTGTTGTCCATACTGAGTTTCCTATGGCATGCCATACTCCCTGGGCTCACAACCCCATGGTGCTTGTGGGCAGCAACCTCTTAACTCTAATGCAAGGTGCATTGGAGCCCTCCTCTACAGTTTAGTGAGCTCTCCATCTTCTCTCCTAGTCCAGGCAGTGAGACCCAAGGTAAGGCCCTTTGGAGACCCTGGAATGCGGAAAAGACTCACTATTTCTAACCAGAGTCAGAGAAATCAACTCTCAGGATGTTCAGGTTTAACAGAAACTTTGGGGAAAAGAATGTGCGGAGAATGAAAATCATTCTCTATCGGTCTTCTTAGATTTTTCAGTTAAAAAAAAATGATCCAAATACATGTTTGCTTAAATGTGTCATCTCTAGTCTACTTCACTGCCATAATGTGCATGCTTCAATTAAGCCTTGAGAATTTGGAGGATAATAGAAGAGGGGGGTGTGTGTGTGGTATAGGGTGGTTGTGTATTTGTGCATGTGTGGTATTTCTTAGAACTGCTTTCCTTCTGTGTTAAAGCTTATATCTTTCAAACAAAAGGTAATTTTACTTTACTAACCAACAGCAACTCTGAGAAAAGTTTCTGAATTTATATGTGACAAACAGATTCTTAAACGTACGTTGTCAGTCTGTAATCCCATCCTCAGGAGTGTGAGGCAGGGGATTGAGAATTAGCAGCCAGCCTTGGTTACAAAGTAAGTTCCAAAGCAATCTGGGATATGTAGAGACCCTCCCTGTCTCAAAGACATTCAGACAGAAAAGAAAGAAAGATAAGTATATCTTATTTCGCAGGCCTCTAGCATGCAGCATGATACAGTAAGATAGACAGGATTCATTAATTAAACAGGACACAATGTACCATTAACCTTAAATACTTCCAGAAGCTGCCTAATTTTGGTTCTGTTTATAAAACGCCACATGACAGGGATTATTTTGAGATTATTTGATTATTCTGAGGCACTTTTTCAACTGTGCTTAAGGTTACATGGGATGCCATGCGGCTAGGAGTGACCTGAGTTCTGAGGAGAGGAGCGCTGTTGAGACTGTGTCTTAGGCCACTTCTGGGTTGCTGTGCTATAACATCCCAGCAAAAGCAAATTAAAGGAAAGAAGATACACCTGGATTAAAGTTCCATAGGTGCACAATCCAACATGGCAGAGAAGCTATGTCAGCAGGAAGGGAAGGCTTGATGCTTGGCTCAGAGGCTTACATTCCCACTCAGGAAGGAGAAAGTGCACAGCTGTAGGGACTATGGTGCATCAAGGCATGGCCTCAGGGACCCCCTTCTTCCATCAAGGCCCCACTTCCTGCAGGTCCAACCATCATCCCATAAAACACCACCAGTGGATGAATACATTAGCCCACAGGAGACATTTTGTCTTCAGGTCACAGCGGATTGCAAATGAGTGTACGCTCAAAATGGCGTCACCAAGTATCACTCTCACCTATGAACACAAAGACACAATCTAGGGAGCTTAGCTGACCAGTAAACAGATCACCAGCTGTCCTTGTAGATAGAAGTCCTTTGACCCAGTGACCTCACCTACAGGAAGAACACCAAGACTCAGCTGAGGTAGGCTGCCTACAACCCCTGGCTACGGAGCTGCCTGTGAGGGACTGAGAATGAAAAGGGGCTACCCATTCAAACATACCAGGGAAATCTCAAAACATGCCCATTCAAAGTCTGAACAGATTAACAGCCTCTCAACTATCTCAGGGTCATGACATCAGTGTGGAGTCTGATGATATTTTCACATGTTCCAACAATTATTAATATTAGAGAAGTATCTCTTTTCAAAATGACTTTATACACTTTGCCCTTGTCACCTTTAACTGTCAGTTAGCCACAGCCTAGAGTCTTCCAAGAAGGAAGTCTCAATTAAGAGCTGCACAGATCAGATCGGCCTCAGGGCATGCCTGTTGGCAACTGTCTTGATGTAGGCTGTGAACTGACGTAAGAGGGTGGGGCCAATTGTGTTATCTGGGCAGGTGGTCCAAGGATGTAGAAGAAAGCTACCTAAACAAAGGCTTGTGAGCAAGGCAGCAAGCAACCCTGCTCCATGGGTTTGCCTTTCTGTTCTTCCTTTCACTCTGCTCCTGGTGTCTTTCAATGATGGGCTGTGACCATACGTTAAAACCATTCTTTCATGAAGTTATGTATGGTCATTAGTTAGGGTTACTAGGGCTGTGATAAAACATTAGGGCCACATGCAACTTGAAAAGGAAAAGGGTTACTTCAATGTGTAACTTATAATCCATCATTCAGGGTAGTCAGGGCAGAAACCTGGAAGCAGGGAATACAGAAGGCATGAAGCTGGTTGGTTTGTCCTTCATGGCCTTCTCGGCCATTTCGGATGGCATCCAGAGCCTCCAGTCCAAGAGGGGCACTGCCCGGAGTAAGCCAGGCCATCCCACACCAATAGTTATTCAAGAAAATGAACCATAGATCAATCTGATGGGGACGTTTTCTCAATTGAAACTCCCTCTTCCTGAATGACTCAACCAGCAAGCACAGTCATGGTGCTCTGTCATGGCAACAAGATGAAGCTAGGACCACCCAGTTATTTAAATTCTCTCATCTGTAGTGATCCCACTTCCAAAATGCACAAAGGCAGTCCTCTGCAATCGCTGCACAACCCAGCTCCCCTCTCTAGATGTCCTGCCCAGTTCCCACAATCATTAAGTCCCAAAGAAATCATACAGAGGTCTACTTTAACTATAAACTGACTGGCCAATTAGCTCAGGCTTCGTATTAACTCTTACAACTTATATTAGCCCATTATTCTTGTCTACATCAGTACCTTTCTCAGCAAGGCAGTCACATCTTGCTTCTTCTGTGGCTGGGCAAGGACTGCATCCTCTTCCCAGAATTCTCCTGTTCTCCTTGACCTGCCTCTACTTCCTGGCTGGTTGTCCCACCTATACTTCCTGCCTGACCAATCAGTGTTTATTTAAAACATAATTGACAGAATACAGACCATTCTCCCATACCATGCATACTGTCCTTCTTCCCCACAGACAGTAACCTCTTTACAGATCTACAACATGAACTAAGAGAAGGCAGCATGACTCAGTTGAATACAGGGCATGCAGTACCATATGTTGGTTCCCTTTCGACAGTCATGGTTGGTGTCCCTGTGATGGATAGCCTCCCAGATGACAGAGCCTGCACCAGCAGCATGCATATCTGGAAGTGACTCAGAACAAGGATCATGCTGACACCATGTTCTCACTCTAGTGTAGGGGAAAAGGAAAACCAACCACTCATGCTTTAGGATTGGGTATCAGAGCAATTTCTCACTATGGCAACCTGGGCTGCCCTGACTGATACAGCCTTGAGGTTCTGCTAATACTGAAGTCATTAAGTGTAAAGTCACCGTGTGCTACCAAAAGCTTGGTCATCCCATTTACCTGTATGCTAGTTAGTTGACATTAACTAGTACACCAGTCAACTAACTGGCATACAGGGAAATGAGATTTTCATTGCTTTAAGAAAGGGATAATACAAATTTCTAAATAAAAAAAAATATTACAATATAAAAACAAATAGAAATGACTGTCATAAATCATGTGTCTAATGATGAGCAATCATGTCTTATATTCAAACACATGATTTATGTTCAACCACAGATCTTTCTTGTCTAATCTCCATCAGAGGTAATCAGTAAACTAATAGCATTAAATAGACAGTAGAAGAGTTAATGTAAACAGAGACTTCTTTTAGTTTCCCAGATGCCCAGACCCAAATAATCACACAGAAACTATATTAATTACAACACTGCTTAGCCAATGGTTCAGGCATATTCCTAACTAGCTCTTACATATTAAATTAACCCATTTCTATTCATCTGTGTATCACCACAAGTCTGTGGCCTACTGGTAAGGTTCTGGCATCTTTCTCCTTCAGCAGCTACATGACATCTGCCTGGCTCTGCCTTCTTTCTCCCAGCATTCAGTTTAGTTTTTTTCTCCTAGTTCTATTCTGTCCTGCCATAGGCCAAAACAGCTTCTTTATTAACCAACGGTAATAAAAGATATTCACAACAAACAGAGGGAAATCCCACAACAAGTTAATGGCACTCAGTGTGTACAGTCATATCTTGTGCAAAAAGGAAGCAATGTTCTTGTGCCAGGAATTCCCCACACACACACACACACACATACACTTGCAAACATGCACATACAGACACACATGTGCACATACACATGCATGCATACATGTAAGCACATATATAGACACACAGCTATTTCTACCTAAGTACTAATAATGTATACGTGTCCAGGATCTTGTCCAAGCATTCTTATGTCTATTATTTTAGTTAATAAGAAATAAAACATGAGACAGAACCTTACTGAAGAATGTTTTCAGCCTTTGTAGAACAACTATCTGTTTAAAACCAGGGATCCTTTCCCCAAGAAAAGTCTTCACATGTGACTCATTCTGTTAATGTTTTTGGGGATTTTCTAGTTCTCTGGGCCCATAATAAATTCCTGATTCAAATTAATGGGGTGATTTTCCTAGGAGATCCCCCCTTTCCCAAGGGTCTGCAGGACATCATGAAACTTCATGCATCACTCATAGAGAGTTGCCACACAGGGAATTTCCTCAAGGCATTTGAGTGAGCAAAAGACAAGCTGCCACTGGACTTGGCAGTGAGCACTGTGACTGTATATTCAAATCATGCCATGGACGTTCTCAGGCCTTTCATCTTTAGCTCTGGGAAGAATGGAACTTCTTTCCCTCCTCCAGCATTTGAAGACCCCATCTGCACAATAACCAAAATTGTCATGGGCAAAACCTGTCTAGTGCTTAGAAAAGAAGACAAAACGTAGGGTCAACTGATAGAAAGGAAAGTGAAGGGAAGAGCCCTACAGCTCTTAAGTGAGTCTACACACAATGGCTGGTCAATCAAGGGCAGAAACATAGACCAAGTTCCACATTTTGACATTGCCCCCTAACTACTGAAGGGCTGTGCCAGTACTGTGTCCTGGTTCTGAAGAAGCACCAGAGAGTTTGGTCAAGGACAAGAACACTGTTTTTATCTTGGAGTTTTATTGAAAGCAACTCGCCTCCCCAAAGAAGACTCCAGCCATCTGGAACGGCAGGAACAGTCACTGGTAAGGGTCACGGCTGGCGCACTCAGCAGGAAAGACCATCTTCGCTGACCACTTTATAGTTCCCACACGTGGATTACAGGGATGAAGATCTTGTCATTGCATTTTATAACCTGGATTTGTCAGGAATCTGTTATAGAACTGAATTCCCTTCTTAGCCCAGAAGCAGGCAGGAGAATTAATGCTAAGACAGAAGCTTACATCCCCAGTAATGGAGATAAGAGGCTTATCGCGTCTGTAAAAGTGCCCAAGTCTATCTGTGTGTTACATCCCCCTCTCTAAATGAGCTGCGGTTCTGAGTCAGAAGGGCTCTGGGTCACTATCTACCTCAGGACACACTGGCAACAGCATACCAGGGAACACTGAAGGGCACTAATCCCACCAAACACACTTCTTGGAAATTACAGCAACAATTAGGATAAAGACAGCAAATTTAAAAAGCCATTGTGAGGACTTCCGCACTGCTGTTCACTCACAGATCAACGACTTTTCGCCTAGAACCCAGAACTTTTACCTGTTGACCTCTGTGCCTCTGCTGAGAGACATGCTGGTCAGTTATAATGTTTAGACAAACACAGCCATCTATAGACAGGAATCAAGGGTCAACATCCATTCTTGAAAGTACAAGGAATGTGTGTATATGTGTATATATACAAGATACATACTTATACTAGTCTATATTTTGGCATTATTATAGTTACAATATATCTTGAAGATCTTTTCAAATGAGTATGTATAGATTGAGTAATCTTTTCAAAAATTAACAAACTAAAGCACAGATATTATAGATACGAAAAATAATATAATTGCATATGAGGAATGAAATGATATAAGAGGGGAGAAAACTAATGAGACTATAAAACACCCAACTTTAGCCGGGCGGTGGTGGCGCACGCCTTTAATCCCAGCACTCGGGAGGCAGAGGCAGGCAGATCTCTGTGAGTTCGAGACCAGCCTGGTCTACAAGAGCTAGTTCCAGGACAGGCTCTAAAACCACAGAGAAACCCTGTCTAGAAAAACCAAAAAAAAAAAAAAAAAAAAAAACCACCCAACTTTGTTACAGTCTCAATTAGTAGGAATCATTTTTTTCTAACAGTAATTTAAGCATATTTTCTTTCAGATATTTTATACTTGAATATTAACCATTATGTATTTGGATCTTCAGCCCTAAATGGGACCTCTTTTAATGCCTGCATTTGAGGGAATACATGCAGTACTGGTGTTCCTGTGCTTGGCTTGTTTTGCTCAACACAATGCCTGAAGTTCTATTTTTCTACAAATGACAGTATTTCATTCCTATTCATGGGTGAGTAATTCTCTACACACACACACACACACATCCATAGCTTGGTTATTGTGACTAGCCCAGCAGTAAGCATGGGTACACAGGTACCACACACTGATCTCATTTGGTCACTCTATTTTGAACCTCCACATTGATTTTTATGGTGGCTATGCTAATTCACATTCTTACTATCTTTGTATAAAGTTTCCTTTTTCTCCATATCTTCACCAATATTGGGGTTGTTGCCGTTGTCTGGGGAGTGTTTGCTTGATTGATTAGCTAGTTGTTTGATTGGGTGGTCATTTCATTATTTGGTTGGCTGGGTGTGTGGGTAGCTAACCTGTTGGCTTTTTGATAATAAACTTTCTAAGGTGAAATGCCACATTCTTTTAGCTAAACTTTATCGACTCCCAAAATCAAAGGCAACGAACACCCAGAAAAGTAAACCTTGAAGGTGGCTATTGTTGGTTCTCGTTTGCTTTCTTCTGTTCCCAGGTGTACAGTGTTGAGGAATTTTTGCAAGTGTCCATTACAGAGTATTCATCCATGCACACTGGACCAACAAACAACCCAAAGCAATCATTTTGGAACTCATAAATATATCATTTAACTAACACACTAAATGTCTCTCTTTGAATTAATTTAATTCTCCAGAGATAAGCTAACTGCTTGTACTCTGCCCTGGGATGGCCCTTGTAAATACAGAATAGAAGACCATCAGAACCAGAACCTGGTGGGAACTACACTAAGTAAAGACCAGTTACAGCAAGACATAGGCAGTGTGGTAGAGTTTGTGCTGAGGAAGAAGCCCACAGAGGGAATAAGAAGAGTTGACGGTAGAACTGAGTCTCAGAAAGAAGTATAATGTGTAACCAAAGACACCTTGGCTAATTAGCACTGTGGGTAAACTAAACAGAAAGCAAAACATCATTGTTGACTAAAGAGGCTGTTTTCTAGATGGAGATTAATAATTATGTGTTCTATGTCTCCCTGATAAAGCTTGAAATACATGTTTTTCTTTTCCTCTTGTTATTTTTGTCCTGGCAAGGCTATCCTGAGTGAGACCTTTCTAGTATCCCTGTGTGGCCTACACAAAAGTCAGGTTCAGTCTTTCCTCCAAGAGATTTGGGGCTCTTTCTGAAAGGAGGAGGACACGCTCCTTCAAAAGGGAGCACCAGTTCATCTTATAAGACAAAAATAACAATGTCATGCAGCATACACACATGACTGTTGAGAATGTGCGTACCATGTACCCTTGGAGCGGTTACCCAGCTTCCTTCCCTAACACAAAGCCTGAGTCGAACGTCTCCCAGCTTCAAGGTGTGGGGTGATTATTCACTTCATTACTTAGTAACTGGAAGTATAATTATCAAGTAATCTGCATGAACATAATTACGTATTTACATAGTCTTCGCCATGTAATTACAGAGGAGTTCGGTGATTATACAGTACCTCCTTGGAAAAGAAAGTGATACCAAAAAACAACCATAAAAAGAAAAAGAAAAAGAAGGAAAAAGAAAAGGAAAGGAAAGAAAATCTGCCTGATGTCTTTTCAGACAGAGAATGAAACACGACACTCGAAGTCCTAAATTCTGACAGTAAGCGAGAACAATAAAAATTGCCTCAGCTGCCAAGTCTACAAAGCAGAGCACATTTTATGAATTATGGAATATGCTGTGACCATCCAGACACTTCATCCCGATAATGTTTGCTTTCTTAATTCAAAAGGAAGGGGTTTTATATTTATCAGTATAATCATCTCTATCTAAGCCTCCTTTCACCCACTATTAAAATCACGAGTATCTCTTTCATATTCTAAGATTCTGGATAAGTACGTTAAGAAAAGCAGAAAATACAGTTGAGTGGTATTGATCACTTGACCAAGCTCTGAGGAGTTCTCTCCACACAGAAAAGGAACACTGGGTACTTTTTTTATGAGATATTTAATGTGGATAATTTATAAGATGATATTCTAAAATTTTCAAAACCATATTGTTGCTTTCAAAATCTACTGATGAATCATTGCTCACCATCCGCTGTTTGGAAGACTTCTGGACACAGTGGTTGAACGGTGTATCTTGCAGAGTGAAGATGACCCCTTTAAGAAATTCTTTATCTGAAATCATTACCATAAAACAATTTATCCGGACAAGAAGGGAAAGAAATTCTTGTACACGTGCCACAGATGAGTAACAAAGTGCGCAAAAGCAGATAAAACCGGCACAGATTGGAACTTCTGCTCAGCCCAGATTAATCATTGTCCACAGTGTAGAAAAACTTATCCAGGACTTAATTTGTCTCCTGTTTATGTCTAACCAGCTTGGCAAGCAAACCCTTCTGGTTCTCTAAACAATAATATGTCCGTGTTTGTAATTTTCTCCTGTTTTTCATCGTTAGAACAACAGCTGCGGGTCAGTGACTGGAAATAAAATTTAAATATGAGACAATCAGAAATCTGGGCTTTTGGGAATACCCACGCAGAATAACGCAGAACACATCATTATATCCTTACTGAAGAAACTGAGAATCAATTTTTATAGTTCCACTTGTAGTGGTTTGAGTAGGAATGCCCTCCACCCCCAATAAACTCAAATGTTTGAATGTTTAGGCATTAGGGAGGATGCTACTTGAGAGAGACTAGAAGATGTGGACTTTTGGGAGGAAGTCTGTCACCAGGGATGGGCTTTGAGGTTTTAGATACTCAAGCCAAGCCCAGTAGTTCTCTTGCTTCCTATTGCCTGCACATCTGGATGTAGAACTCTCAGCTCTTTCTCCAGCACCATGACTGTGTGCATGCCACCATGCTTCCTGTCATGATGACAATGGACTATACTTCTAAACTGTAAGCAAACCCCAATTAAGTGCTTTCTTTTATAGGAATTTTCTGGGCATTATGTCTCTTCACAGCAATAGAACCTTTTCTAGGACACTGGTTAAAAGAAAAAACAAACAAAAACCATGGACTTTCTAATCCTAAAATTTAAAAAAAAAAAAAAAAAAAACGACCCTAATGTTTCATGCCTAGTCACCATGCATCTTTCTAAAGTTTCATCTCTTCAGTAGAGATGCAGTCTTCCTGGCTCTGCTAATAACGCAGTCATCAAATGAAAAACTTGGACACCTGTTCTTGTCTGTTCCGATTCCAGGATACTCTGCTAACAAAATAGGAACCAGAATGGACCCCTCTTATCCCAGGCCCTGCATCTCACAACCTCACAGGCCAATAACACACATGGGCAGACAGGCAAGTCAGCTCCATCCTCTCCGTATTTATAGCCCCAAGATCTTAAAACAGGTATCAATCTAGTTTTAAAACCATGTGGCTTCTGGGATGTGTTTCTGCTCACCTGTAAGGTAGACAAAATTTTGGAGATTTAGGGAGAAGGGAAACAGCAAAACCACTCAGCAAAACATGGAGGGGGGGGGAGTAACACTGCGAAGTGCTACCTCCACATGCCACATTTATGAGATCGTGTCTGGTAAAGCCGAGGGGAATCTTCTGATAGAGATGGGCAACCATGTTCTTGCTCATTGCCTACAACATACATTGGACATGGTAGCTAAGAAATGCCCTGCAGTAAGAGATTATTTAAATTACTTAAACCATTTAAACTCAAAAATTTAAACAGTTTTAAAAACACTCAAGGACATTCATATAGGTCTAAACTTTTTAAGCAATTAAGTACAAGTTAATCAAAACATTAAGTTTTCTGAGTTCAGTTTTATTAAAATAATTGCATTTGTTCTATTTAATTTTTCTCATCTGTGATTTATTCTTTGCATTTAATTTAGTGGGTAATTTTGAATTGTTCTATGATATGACTTATTTAAAATTCTAAATAATCACAATTTTCTAGTTTATGCTCTTCATTTACATGTTAAGCAAGATATCTTCAGACTGTGAACCCAGAATTCAATTGCAATTTTTAACTCTTTACAAAATTGTTCTCAATAGAAACAGGCTTTGTCAAAATAAAAAATCTTCATGGGAAAAAACAGTCTAAATTTCTGATTAACCTAGGTCATGAGAACAGCATCGATGCACAGCAAACGTGAGAGGCACACATGCCTCCTAGGACTTGTCAAGTGCCACCAGCCTGCCACTGGGATGCTCAGACATGCAATAATCATGAGGTTCAGTCATATTTGTCACCATTAATCATACAAAAACCATAGCCTGGGGCACACTTCCCAAATGTGACATTCTAAGGATCATTTTGTTAAGAAATGATGATGAAGCATCTTTTATTTAACATGTTGTTCAGTCTGCCTCATCATTTATAAAATTTATGTACGTGGCATGCAGACCTGCACTTTGCTTTGTCCTGAGACCCCAAATCTATGTTCAGTCCAGTCAATGAGAGATACTCAGAAGCCCTGCTGCTGCTCTCTCTGTGGGCACCCAACACCACCACCAACACTATCGTTCCACACCAATCTACCAGGACCCCCAGACGGTCTTCCTATTCCTCCTAAGGAAGTTTCCATAAAACAGTGTCTCTCCGGCCATGGGGAATGCACACCAGAATTGTCACTAATACTCTGAGTCTGTCAAATAGCGTGGTGTTCTGGTAGTGGGTAACAAACAAGAAAAAAGAGGTAATAGATATGAGGCTGTGTTAACCAGTGTTGTCAACTTGCAGGATCTAGAAGGACCTAGAGAGATAAACATCGGGGCTTGTCTATGAGGGAGTTTCTGCATTGGATTTATTGAGGTGGGGAGATGCATCTCAAATGCGGGCAGTACTTTTGTGTGCGCTGAGGTCTTAGAGTGAATAACAAGAACATGAGCTGAGCAAACTTTGACAGCTGCCCCCAACACTCTTACTATAACTTGATTGCCTCACTCAGCACAGGTTTGGGATGGGCTCCCATAGCCCCACCCCAGCTGAGGAGACTTGGCAGGTGATGGTTGCTGAAGCAGAAATTCCCCTCTGTATGCTGTGAATGCCACCGGTGAATAAAGAAACTGGCTTGACCTGATAGGGCAAAGTAGAGCTAGGCGGGGAAAACTAAACTGAGTGCTGGGAGAAAGAATGTAGAGCGAAGAGAAGCCATGTAGCCCCACTGGAGACAGATGCCAGAACATTACCTGGTAAGCCATAGTCACGTAGCAAAACACAGATTAATAGAAATGGGTTAAGATGTAAGAGTTAGTCAATAAGAAGCTAGAACTAATGGGCCAAGCAGTGATTTAGTTAATACAATTTCTGTGTGGTTATTTTGGGGCTGAGCAGCTGGGAACCAACAAGTGTTGGTGGGTAGACTCTGGGAGGAATAGGAAGTGAAGTCAGGGGATGACATGACAAAGTACATTAAATGCATATATGAATTTCTCAAAGAATAAGATCAATAAATAAATAACAAAGAATTAAAAATGTATGCACAAATCCATTTTAAGTTCTTATATAATTTTCTAACACATTGCATTATAACCTATACATCTATATACATACATATATGTGTGCATGTATATATTTGTATATATACATAAATTGTATTATGCATATGAACATATATGTGCATATTCATATGTGCACGTGTAAATGTATGTACATGAGTACACTTGGCTCATATGAATTTTCTTGACACTCAAGAGTATATGAGGAAAATTGCCCTTCTTGTAATGAATCAGCCATATTTTATTCCTTCCTGATATCTTGTCACAACTAATCTATATTGAACATCTTCATGAAAAATAATAGAGTGATTAAAAGCTGATATATACACTCTGCCCATGCAGAAGCAGAACCTGAGAAGACCAATGCCTGGGTTTCTCTGGTTGCCTGATGGAAAGGATAAGCATGGGGCTGGTCCTGAGGAAGTCATTGATAGAAATGGATCTTATAGATTCTCAGTTCCAGAATCAATGCTCTCCTATTACCTAGAGTTCCCCAGTCCCAGACAAGAGCTGGCAAATATATTCGTATCAAAGGCTTGGGAATGGATATTTGTCATCTCAAGACTAACACATGTATCGTAGACCGTCATTCACCCAAACCAGCCTTCTGTTTGTCCGCTGTTCCCTCTTCCACATTGGAAATCTGTCAACTCCTTTCCCCAAGGTAACCAAAGCTTCAGCCTCCTTCAGCTTTCAGTTCTGCTTCTTCACCTCGATCTTTATACATAACACGTTCCCGAGTGTTTCAGGAGGAAAGTGTGTATTCTTCTCAAGTGTCTCTTTTACCACCTTAACTTAGCTGAGTAATTACAGTTCCTCTCCCATACCATTTCACATCCTAAGAGGCATCACCTCCTCCCCCTTGCTTATCACACTCCACTGACAAACTTTCTTCTCCACGTCTACCCTCTAGAAAAAGCCTTTATCTCCTAACAGTTGCTGGGGTATCACATTGAATTCTAGGAAAAGTCCTGGTGTTGAAACTATTTCTTCTCCTGGTTCTAAATTTCAGCTTTTAAACTATAAGCTGCGACCTTGAGCCAGATACATCTATAATCTGCTGCTTTATCTTCTGTGAAAGAGAAATTGGATCTGATAAAATGATGGTGGGGATAAGACAAAAATAACGTGGTATGGAAAGCATCACCCTCGGCGGAGTGGAAAAAGCTCAATTAATAATATGTAGCATTATATATCACCATCACAGGCTGGAAGAAAAGTTGACCAAGATGACTAAGGAGCCTTATACATCCAGGTGGGTGTGCGACTATTCCAGAAGAAACTGAGTTTTTGTAGTCCCAAAGGGTGACTTCTCTGTTTTCAATATTCTCTCTCCTGGCTCTATTTTATGGGCACACATTCATCCATTGTTTCTTTGTGAAATGACACTTTCTTTATTTCAAGAGTTTGACATTGGCAATTGAACACTAAAGTTTTCCAAAATCCCAAAGTAGCGCCTACGTTTTCTAATTTTATTTGACATAAATGGTCCCCCAGGTCATAAATTCTCTATATCATCAGCTAGCTCTCCTCACCGGTGCTGTGGGAGAGATTTGTGTTATTGCTGACATTAAATCTACTCCAAACACCTCTTACTCTGCTATAGAAATCTCTGTGGCTTTGGCAGCTTTTAGGCTTTTACCCCTAAATGTTTCAAGGCAGGATAATGTTCAGCGTCTGTGACAGTGGCCCAGCCCCACTCAAGCTCTCGGGGAGCAAACTCCTAGATAACCTCCTGCCACCCTTCTGCCTCATACCACTCTCCCGTGGATGGCATTGGTGATCTGAAGGACCCCGTGGCCCAAAGAGACGTTGAAGTTGAAGAAAGTATTTTTGGATTGTAAATGAGGATCTTACTTTACTTTTGGTAGTAAAATTTCAATCTTAGAAATGTTTTCCTTCCTTGTCTAACTTTCCATCAAATGGGATCTGCTGGCTTAGAACTGGGGAAAAATACAAACAGAAGAGCAATTATCATTACAAAATAAAGAGTATTCATCCAGGCATCCTATGGGGCAGTAAGCTGGACAGAGTATGAGTTTATCCACAAAGGAAACCAGAGTCTTTACTCACTTTCCAGGAAAATCAAACATGCTTCCCACTGCTAGACTGCAGAGACTTCTCGTGAGTTCAACAAAGACTCTTGTGTATTCTAAACACACCTCTTCTTAGGTTGTTACCAACAAAGTAAATGTGTGTGGCAACCCTCAGACTGCCTTATGAACTTATCCAGAAATATGAAAGAAAGCCAAAGCAACAGAAATGCAGGAGGCCTCAGAGAGAGAGTTGCGGGAAGCAAAATGGAATGTAACAATCAGTATGATGGGCGAGTACCACTGAGACCCAGAAGACACCACTCCTGTCTCATGTTTAATAGGCATGGTAGGCCCTAACTCCTTTTGTTTCTTCATTTATGTGAGACTCACAAAGTCCAAATCATAAGAAGATTATCATTTCAAAGTAGAGAGAATTCTTCCAAGCATCCAACGGTCAAGAGGCTTGATGGAGCTAGAGCAGAATGTGAACACACCCTACAAGACGGGTTTGTAAAGGAAGGGATAAGTCTGTCGCAGAGGGTACACGACTAATCAGTCCGTCTGCCCTCCTGCCAAACCCTGACAACAGAGTAAGCATGTGCAAAGGAGATGAGTGGAAACCCAGGCTGGGAAAGATAGCACAGGTTCTAAGAGTACCGTACTGTGATTGAGCCTCAACAGTGAGACCTTGGCACTGAAAACTCAGGTTCAGTTTGCACTGTCCTTGCGCGTATCTACAGAGCACACAGGGGCTGCTTCCTAATGCATGAACCTCTGCAGTACTCTGGTGAGCAATTCTCCCTTCTAGATCTGTGAACTCTCTGCTCACTTGCAGATGCCCTGCTGGACGTACACATGTGTAATGACCAGCTATGGACACATCCTCTGTAGCCACCATTGTAACTAGCAGTTCTGTGTTCTGTACTCAGTAAGCTTTTCTGACACCCAAATTTTATTCCCTTACCCCAGAGTCTTTCCCACAATACTTTGTCCAAATCCTACTCCTTGTTTTTGGAGTTTGCAGTCTCAGTTAGATTTGTAAGCTCTGTTTGGATGGCTGTGCAAATGTGAATATGATACAAAGTCTCCACATCCCATCAAGTGGGACCTGAGACTACCATCACAGAGGTGATCTTTCAAGTACAGTAAATAATATACAAGTGTTTCCAGCGAAGCAGCAAAGGCCACCATCATTAAAGGCATTTTTAGTCTTAGTATAGCTACCATGCCTCGGTAGTTTTGCTGCTAAGCTCCATGTTCAAGAAATTGAGGTGTGTGTGTAGGTGTGTGTGTAGGTGTGTGTGTGTGTGTGGTGTGTGCTTCTATGAGTACTTTCTGCCTCTCCTTCTGTTTCTTCAAGAATAATGGGATTAATTTTGTAAGATATGTGTCATGTTTTCAGAAAGAAGCAGTTTGCGAAAGCATTTGACAATGAAGGAGTTGGGGCAGAAATTGGATTACACGCTTTATATCTGGGATTATAGAAGCAGACTTAAAAGTTGGGAAAGGTACCAGTTCTGGGCCACAAACCAAATGTAGCAGCTATTAAAAATGCCACAGAAGAGTTTCAAAAGATAAAGACGTTTTGGTTAATGATACCTCAAACTGCAACTCAAAGAGGCAGAGATGAAGATATAGGGGCAGACACGGAGGCAGTCAGGTAAATGCAGATAGATAAGGTGAGGGCAGGAAGGACTGGGAGCACAGCTCACTTGGTAAAGTGCTTTTCTACACAAGCGTGAAGACCTGGGTCAGTCTCAACACCCACATACAAGCTTAACACAGCAGCACATGTCTGTAATACCAGCCAGTTCAGACAAATTAGTGAGCTATAGGGTCAGGGAGATACCCTGCTCAAAAGAAATCGAACCATTGAGGATGACACCCAACGTTGACTTCTGGCTTCCACATGCACAAGTACACATATGTGCACACACTGATGGATATATGTGTGTGTGTATACATACATACAGTTCTGGATAAGCATCCAGATACAGATTTGCTGCAGGTAAAGATACAAATTCATGCATAGGCATGAAGTATTCTCATATACTTTTTGCCTTTCTGTTTGTTGTTTGAGATAGGTTGTATAGCCTATCGCTGTAGCCCTGTCTGACCTCAACTCCCAGAGATCCACCTACCTCTGTCTCCTGAGTGCTGGAATTAAAAGTGTGTGCCACCACATCCTTCAGATAAATTTTTTCGATAATTATACTTAAAAGGCACTCTGGCCTCTCCCACTTAGGATAGAGCGTCTCTTCCCTGAGGACCTGGAGAGGAACCTGAACCATGTGGGAAGTACAGAGTGCCCTTATGGCTTTATTACCAAGCACCTTGAGTCTCTTCCACCGTGAGATCAATGTTGTATTTTGGGGCTTTGTCCTTAGTCATTGCTGTTATATTCTCTAAAAGTACTGTCTGTACAAACTGAGTTTTTATCAGTCCTTTTCTATAGAAGATGTTGTTCCTTTTAAATATAGAGCGCAAGCAAGCTGCTGGCTGTGGCTCGGCGATGCCCCTTTGCTTGTCCACGCAGAGCTCTACATTGTGCTAAGTGATCAATACTGTCCCCTCTGGCCTTACATCTAGAAAAATGTGTGTTCTGGAAAATTTCTCAACTCCTCCTAGCACCCCCAAGCAGGCCACATAAGAGGCTTCCAGTGGCATGGAATGGGCTGAGCTATGCCCTTTGGGAGTCCTCTCCTCTGATACCTGCAGCATGACCTGGAAACAAGGATTTTATACATGTGATTGGGGTATGGGGTAAGACGAAATCATACCAGAGTGGGGGGTATCCTGACCCCATTACCAGGGCCCTTGTAAAAGTTTCATCACAGGGAAAACACATGTAAACACAGACATGGATGTGAGGGGAAAGGGATGAGGAATGAGGGATGGTCATGGCATTAGAGACCAGCCTCTGTCAAAAGCCAGAGGAGAACACTGCCCTGCTCAAATTCAAATTTCCAAACTCCAGAGGTATCATGAGACAGAGTAGATTGTGTTAAGTGACCCATTTGGGAATAACCTATTATAACAGCCTAAGGAAATTAGTACAGTGACATGCATTGATTCATGGGTCTCCCACCCCCACAGAAGATCTCACGCTAGCATGTTTCCTGTTCTGAGCCCAGAGACATAGAGGAACCAACTGGACCTGACATTCTCCCAGATGATAACATGATGATTCACACAGCACCCATGCTCATTCAGAAAACCTGCTCTAATACTTAGCTTCATGGGCCCACCTGAAGCTAAGACCTAGGAGGCCGCCACCTCCCTACTCCCTGTATCCATGGGGTGAACAGACCCCAAGAGCCACCTCAACCATAAAGTATACTCCACCCTCCATCCTCACTTTCCCAAACACTCCTAGAGCTCTGGGCTCTACCCTATCCTGTTTTGCTCGTCCTTCCTGACACCAAGCCTATCCTGAGGTATAAAGAGATATTTCCACTAGGTAATAAATCAATTCAGAACCACAGGCTGACATCGAATGTGCAGACCCAGGGTTTCCCACCCCAACAAGAATTCTCACACCAACAAGTTTATCTGCTACACAGCCTAGTTAACCAGCTCCTTACCTGGAAAAATACTCCAATTACTGGCTAAAATGTTGGTGTCCTTTGTGCTTGCGTTTTGAACAGACTTAAAGATAGGAGTGTTTATCAGAATTATTTCTTTAAAAAGGAGCCAGGAGACCCGTATGATGACTCAATGGGTAAAAGATGCCTGCAGCTAAGCCCACTGACCTGAGTTTGATCCCCAGGACCAATATGATGGAAGAGGAGAATCAACTCCAACAAGCTGTCTGACCTTCATGTGTATGACCTCATGTATGCACATATGTATGCATACATACAACAAGCAAACATATAAACACATACTCACAGCGTTTAGAATCTTTTAAGGAATACTAACTTCTATGCTGGGATATGTGCAGGGCAGGATAAATGCTAACATTTGGAGGCAATCCACCTTGCTTCTCTTGCAAGTTGCCACACATTGCTACTTAAATCTATTTTTCCTGTGTCAGTCATAGTATCTGAGAACATATTCTCTCACCCCTTTACAGGTTCTTCTGCTAGTCTGTCTCAAAACAGGCCAGTTGAATTTCCAGGAGGAAGGCCATTAAGGAGCTTGTGTTTAATTTTATTAAATATTGACAAAGTGTTTCTGAAAACTTTATAGCTTCATGAAAAAAATCAAGAAAGAAAGAAAGAAAGAAAGAAAGAAAGAAAGAAAGAAAGAAGGAAGGAAGGAAGGAAGGAAGGAAGGAAGGAAGGAAGGAAGGAAAGAAAGAAAGAAAGAAAGAAAGAAAGAAAGAAAGAAAGAAAGAAAGAAAAGAAAGAAATGGCTGAGCAGGCCTTTTCCTGACACCTCTGCCACTTGAGCTCATGAAAACATTTACTGGTTGTCGTTACAATGGGCAAAAGTTGGTATTTTTGAGTTTTTCTTGTTTGTATTTTCGTATTTCTCTGTGTTTACATTTCCACAGACGTGAACAGCACAAACATCTTCAGAAATGTGTTAGTTGTTCCGTTTCCTTTTCTTGAAAGAACTCCTCCAGCATCCTCTCTCACTGCCCTGTGCACAAAAGCACCTGTCTTTGTCTTGCTCGGTTGCACAACAGCCCAAGCGCTGGTTTGGGAACCACGTGACCAAGCTTAAATGAGCCTGAACCAGACCCAACCTGAAGCTCCATCAATACGATTTTATTGTTGAAATTTCATATGTTCTTCTGGAAAATGGATCAAGCATCCAAAGATTAAGATATGGCTAGAAATACTTGGAAGGAACACATGACAAAATCATTTAGGGAAAAATTAATGATTTCAACACATCATGTACAGAATTATCTATTTTATAAAACAAATAAAAAGGTAAGTACTTAGACATGTCTTATGTAAATTAACATTAAAGAAGGAAATGCGTATGACAATTTTATGACTGCCAGGAAAGAAAAGATTGCTTTATTTTATATTTGCGGTATCTTCTGACAATGCCACAATGAACATATATTTATAATTAAAATGATTAAAATCAAGTTTAAATTGTAATACAGCTATTGAAACATAAAATTGCAAAAGTATTAGGAGGCTTTGTCTAACTGCATATTTTAGACAGAAGGAAAAAAAATCAAGTCTAAAAGAAAGAAAATAGAATGTTTTTCAAAAACACTAAATGTATTGGAAAAGGAAAGCCCCTGCCATTGATCATGGGCTATTTATGGATAAACACAAGAAGATCAAAATTCCAAAACAAGCTCTGACCCTCATTGGTTTGTTCTTATCATTTAGATCTGTGACATTGTACCTGATGCCATAGGCACTTCAAAGTAAATAAAGGTTTGCCAAGGACATAAAATCTAATGGAAAAGCCAAGTATTATTAGCTAATAGTAGCAAGAGGACCCAAATAATGGGTATCAGCATCAAAAACTGCCTGAAGTGGACTGAGTATCCTCCTTGAGAATATATCCAACATTGCCTTCAATAGAGAATGAAGGCTCTAATACATTAGTCAAACAATGGGAAAATTACCAAGCAATTTTAGAAGATACTTGGAGGTTGTTCTTCATACTGAGGTGGTATGTGGTCCATACTCGTGACCAGAATCAAGCTTTGTGTCAAGCGAGCCTTTACGAAGCTATAATCTGTCCAGGTTTGAGTTTCATTGTTATGGAAGAGAACAAATGAGTCTGGACCCTGTGGTAACTGTGGTCAGTACCCCTCCTCTGTTAGCATATGGAGAGCACCAACAGCATCTAATTGATGTATGCGCTCAGCTTTACAACATCCTCAGATCTTTCAAACCCACTGACCTAATTACTTGTGTTAATATCATGGTCTTCTAATTATTCATTATCCTCCATGCATCCAGACATTGCTCTTGTGCTAAGAACTCCTGGGTAAGAAATCTAATAATGCATGCAGTGGCTAGGCTTGACTGGACAACGCAAATGGCGCTAATAATTCAAGTTGATCTTTGGGTTCTGTTTGGCACACAGGTGTGCCCGCTCCGAGCAAGTGAAAAGACAGCTTCGCCGTGTTCTGAAGCCTCTCAAACCTGGCAGGCTCACCATCCTGACTCTGCCGCGCGCTTCTCCACCACCCTCTTCACCGGTCAAGAGACCAAGTGTGGAGTAGTTTGCAAAGGCGGGCATGGCGTAACTTCAACTTTCCCCAGGGTCACCTCATTTTCTTTCCATATTCTCCACTTGCCTCCAGTTTGAGACTCTTTCAGCCATGATTCTCTGTTGCTGTTCAAGTAATCTTTCCAGAACATAACCTGTCACAGCACATTCTGCTCTGACATCCTTCATTGGTTCCAAGATCCCAAACGGCTTAGAGCAAAACACAATGAGTGTGATGGTTAGGGTGTACCGGCCTTTCCTCCTTCTCCAGGGTTGTTCCCCACTGCACTACAGACCCTTGGCCCCAAGCCTCACACTCCAGACACCTCAAGCCAGTTACCATGTGTGAGCGTGTCTAGCTGTTTCCTGCTTTTATACATTTTTTCTTTTCTCTATTTGAAATGCACTTTCCTGCTCAATCAACACAGGAAACCACTATTGTTCCACCAAAATCCTCCCTGCTCAGGGACAGCGGCCACCCCATTTGACCCAATGCTGTGCTCAGTTTGCTCCGTCTTCAGTGTTGGGCTTCCATGGCCACACCCTCTACTCCTCCTAAGACATGAGATAGATACCGGATGGCAGTTAAGGGTGTGTTTGTTTGTGTAATCATACCCCATGCCTAGAACATTGTAGATGGGCTTATTAAGCGACCTAATGAATGAATTTGTCAATTGAAAGAAGTGTAGTATCTGATCTATGGTCGTAGTCCTGGCCACGGCATAAAGCTGGCAGTGTCGAAGCTAGAGCTTTGCTTGATGTTTTCATTTGGTTTTTATTAAGGCCAGAGGCGCAGTGTGGAAAAAAAATCAAAGTAGCCACTAATCTCCCTGGAAAAAAAAAATCCTAATTTTTCCTGCCAGTTGTTTTAGTGAGTCTCCAGACTGCTCGCCAGTGTAAGCCATAAAAACTTGTAAAGACACTAGAACTGAATCCTGTTCCAACGCGCCCTAAGGCGCTGAACTTAGCAAAGGATAAAATCAGAAGTCCATTACACACAGTGGCAAGGAAAATTATCTAAATAAGATGAGATGTGACCTAGACAAAAATACATTTTTTTCTCAGAATTCAAGATGAAAAAACAAACAAAAGAAAAACACTATGAAATATTATTAACTGGCTTTGCTGATGTGGTTAGTTTTTCCCAGGCATGGTACCAGACGCCATTAATATACATCTAGGAACTCTGAATGGCACCACAAAGAGTGTTGGCCACCGCTATACCATTTCAAAGCATCCGGGCAGTTTCCCAAAACCATATCCATCAGCATTCCAAGACTGAGGTGCCCTCCTAGATCCCCACCCCCTCTTCCAGCAGGTTCCTGATCACAGCCTGCCAGAGGAGCTGTTTCTGAATCTTCTGATATTCTTTCAGTCACTGCTCACTTCTGTGCGTTCATTTCCAGCAAAGACCAACCTCAGGCCTAAAAGAAAACTCTCAAACCTCTGCACAAACTTCTACAACCTGCTTCCTTTCTGTCCTTTCACTACCCAGCAGGCAAGCAGATAATGGGCCATGATTCTTACAGCCCCCCACCTTTGCAGGTTTTCCCCCCAAATAAAAACCTGCATTGGTGTCAGTAGTTCATCCCGTTTTCGATCTTTCCTTCCCAATGACCTTTAAAAGGGAGGGGCATCCATCCTTCCTAGTGACAGCTTCAACACCATCTCGCGAATGTCACGCTAGAGGGAAAGGAAAGCCATCAGACTTTTCTTCAGGTGCTATGGTTTCTTATCCCATCACGAGAAAAAGGAAAGCTCACCCTGGAGACTTGCCAGTGGCTCACAGTCTCTGGACTTCTACAGTAACACGTTGCGATTTCCACGTGACAGGAGCTTAAACTTCTAAGGAGTTGCCAGGTAAGATGAGATGCTTGGACTAAAACAGCACATTCCAGCATCTCTGATGCCCAAAGGAGGTGCTGGCCTACCCTTCCCTACAACAGTGCATTCCACACAGCTTTATATAAGGAGAAAAATCAAATACCCGAAGGTTCCTTGACCCGTGAGATTGTTTTGACCCATATAAGTTACATATGTTAATTATCAGTGTGCTTTGTCCCACAGACGTGCCACAGATATTTACGTAGGAAACCATCTGTGAGTTTATTATAGCTTAATATTTGGTTCGCATGTTGAAAAGAAGAGAGTGATCAGGGCTAGGATATCAAGTCTGTCTATAATTTATACTGGATTTCCATTTCAGTACAATGAACCTATGGAATTGAATATATGTGTGTTTCTTCTTTTTGGTTCTATTGTTGTTTTCTTATTGTTAAAATAGAGCTTCTAAATATAGTCAACTTGGTCAAAGTCAAACAATAAAAAACAAATTGGAATAAAACATCACTCATTAAGCAAACTCAGAAACAAAACCTTTGCTGGACGGTGACCCAGCCAGAAGGCTCACGCTCATAACATGGGCTATAGTAACCCCATGACACATCACCAAGAAATGTTAGTGATCACGGGCATCCTGAATGGTCATGCCGCTGAATCCTCAAAAGGAATTCTCTGAAGGTAAGTGTCCCGCTTATACAGTACACTTCATACAAGAAGAAATGCCTGCCAGCTTTCCTTTGAAGAAAGTGCTGGTCTGTTTTTAAGACTGTAAATTGGATTATTAATAACGTGAAAAGCTAAAATATACTTTCCTTTGTATCTTTATGTTTCCAAAGTAAATTTGAATTTTTTTCCCAAATATAATCAGCTGCTAATGAATATGATGTGCAGAATTTACCGCAGTGCAGAACTCCATGGTAACGGATTTAAAGTTGGGAAAATTACACTCTTTCACTATCAAAATAGGAGAGAATATTCTCTAACCCCACCACACTACCTCAGGGAGGAGTTCTCCTCGTTCTTCAGTGTGTTCCTCACACTACAAAATATTAAAATCAGTATTTAATATGCTGAACATTATTACTGTTAAGATGCTTGTCACAGAACCAAAGTATGAAATATAATAACTATTTTCCTATTAAACGTCTGTTATAGATAAGAAAATACACTGAAATTAGGATTTCTTATGTTTTCATTTTTATTTTATGCATATACACGTTTGTATGGGTGTATGTGTATGTACCATATGCATGAAGTGCCTAAAGATGACAGAAAAGGTCATCAGATCCACTGGAATTTGAATTTCAGGGTGGTTGTTGAGGATACAGGACTGAACCCAGATCCTCTGAAAGAGTAGTCAGTGGTCTTAACTGCTGAGCCATCTCTCCATCCCCCAATGCAAACTAGGATTCCAGCATGTCCACCCAAAGCCTCATCACAAATCAAAAAAAAAAAAAAAAGCTAAAAAACAAAAACCCTTAACCTATAAGCCAATAAGAAGTCTCCAGTCTGAGCCCTCTTCGGGCAGGTAATGTTCGGCTGCTAAGAGGAATTCTTAAACGAGCTGCACGTGGACTCTAGCTGCTCCCAAATCACCAGCAGCGTATGCTGAGAAGACGCTCTATTGATTCGAGACCTTGTTGATGTTTCTCTAAGTTCATGCAGAAATAAAACAAAGAAGCAAAATCAATATCCTATCATCCTGAAACTTGTGGTAAGAGATGCTACCTGCAATTAGAATTCAATCAGGATAAACTTTTCATGGGGAATTTCACACAGGGCCGTTAAATGGACACACTCAGAAGATATTGAGACTGTTGGCTTTTCTTTGATGTCTTTCTTCCATTCTACTAATTATTCTAATTTTTGTTCAGTTAAGAGCAGGAACAATTTCCCTGGAGAAGGACAAACTATGGGAATGTCACAAGACAGAGAAAGAAAACACTACAGATCCAAGATTTAAGAAAAGTGACTTTAATGGAATCAGTTTATCATGCCTATAACTTGTCAATCAAACCTAAGTTCTTGTATTAACATAAAGCATGTTTAGGGGAAATATAATAAAAAGGGGCTGAGTCTAGCTGAGGAGGAGCTTAGCAACTACTCTGAGCAAATGAAAGACACTATGATAAAACAGAGAGAGGGAGAGAGGGGGCACAGAAGAAGGGAGAGGGAGAGAGAGGAAGAGGAAGAAAGATTAAGATAGTCTGTTCTCGACCAATAGAGAAAATAGAAATGCAGCAATACCAGAAAGTTGTCTGCATGGTAATAAACGCTACTTGAAAATGTGATAACTGAGAAAATAGCCCAAATTCTACTCACCAGCCAATAAGAATATAAACTATGAAGTTTATTAATGAGTCCTCATTGTAAAAACTGAGCCCAAAGAGAGGGCAGCCACCAAGAGATGACCAAAACACCAGGAGCGCCTGGGTGAACCTCTGTGAAATTACCCTCTGTGAGCCCAGAGGACAACAGGACTGATTCTATCTGCCATGTTTAACATTGAATATCACATTGACAGGAATCTGCAGTTCATAGGAGACAAACTTCCAAAGACAGCCATGAGGATTATTTTAACTAGGTTAACCTCTGGGCACATCTGTGAGGGATCATCTTGATGGTCGAGGTTGGAAAACACCCAGCCTAAAATGTTTGAGGTAGGAAGAGCCACCTTCAAGGAGGCAGCACCACTCCCTGACTTGGGTCCTAGATTGAACAAAAAGAAGGAAGCTAGCTAGGCAGGCGCATTCCTTTCTCTTTTTCCTGACTGTAGACGCAATACAACCAACCGGCTCAAACTCCTGTCATTGAGACTTCCCCACCATAATGGACTGTGCCCAGGAACTGCGAGGCAAAATAGACCCTTGCTCCTTTAAGCTGATTCAACCGAGGTATTTTATTACAGAAACAAGAGAACTAAAGCAATTGCTTGACGCCATACCGAAGGTGCTTGGCCATGGAGCGTAAACACCACCCCAAGCTTACAAGTCTGTAGTCAGCCATTGGTGGGAACAGGATGCTGGAAATGGGAAGGCAGGATGCACACTTAAAAAAGAAGCACCCGGGTAGCAGAAGTCTCCATTTTCCATCTGTAAATACATTTCGGGACCCTCCTCTTGAGACAGACACCATTTTAGGGTTCCAAAGTATGGTAGGGCAGAGATGGCCTTGTCGTAACTCCTTTCCCTTCTGAGATGTTCATGAATTGCCTAGGCTGGAGTCCTAAATGATCCCACTAAGAACTTCGTAGGTCATTTGATTAGGATATCTAAGTGAGCAAATAAACGTCTTAGTAAATTACTCATAGTTAAATGTCCTAGTAAAATAAATATGCGAGTTAGTAGCCTTGTATCTTAGCCAGTGTAAAGGTGTCGCCGATCCTGTCTCAGCCCTTTATAGTCTTTCCTGTTCTTTTGGAATGGCACGGTTTCTAGCTGAAATATCTTCCTCCGGTTCATGTGGTTCAACGTTTACTTCCCAGATGGTGGACTGTGTTTTAAAAAGTTGTAAAAATTTTAGGATGTAGAGACGAGCAGGAAAATGTGGGTTGCCAGGTCTTAAGGTTTTATAGGCTGGCCTCACTCCCTGACCTCAGCCCGATTCTGGGTCCACGGAGATGAAAGCAAGCAGTCACACATTCCTGCCATTTACACCACAACCCATTCCTAGGGCCAGGCCTTCCCGACCCTCCAACTCTGAGCCCAAATCAATCCTCCCTCCTTTAAGTTGCTTCTGGTGAGGTGTTTGGCCGCAGCAATGAGAAATGCTCTCAAACATAAAGAAATCTTGTCTGTCTATTAACAGTGTATTGCAACTGGAAATGTATGTTCCAAATACCATCTCCCTCACCTGTAACAAGATAGCAAAGTAAAACCCACAAAACTGTTAGTATGCTTACCAAGTCCTTTGGAAGTTGGTAGAGAAAAATCATTTTACTTGGCACAAAAAAAATTTTTGTGGAGTCTATATAATTATAATTATTCATACAAACTACTTCACACAGCTTCTTGTGAAAACAATGTGATTGAAAGTCTGCCATTGTGGTGGGGAAGGAAAAGTATGTTTATGAGATCGGTCGTTTGGTTGAAATCATAATATCTGTAAATCCCTAGCCCAGAAATGAAAATACAGCTAGGATTTAGTGAAGTCAGAGCTTTGAATTGTATCACACTGATTCTCCTTAAAAGTTCAACTCCTTTTCCTCAGACAATGAGATGAGAAAGTTCCCAACATCACACTTCTCATCATGCAACCAACCTAGGGCAAGCAGGGCCACCCCAGGGACTCAGAATCCCCTCCCTCCCACGGGCTCTTCTCTCTTGTGCTCTCTGGCATTGCAAAGAGGACTGGAACACAGATGCGACAGCTACCAGTTGGTGACACATCGTGGTGTTCTCAGCCTTACAACCAGCGACATCACCAGTCTCAGCCAGCAGCATCTGGGAACAGGAGGTCTCTGCTCCAACCTCCTAAACAAAAAGTTCTCGAGACGGAGTGGGGTTAGCATGCTCTCCACACAGGTGTGAGATACAGAGACTGGAAACCACCTCCATGCAGAAGGTATCAACCTCCTTGGCTGCTGGGGATAACATCACAACAAAGGAGCGTGGCCAGAGGGAGCACTTTGAATTTGGTTGAACAACATCTTCAGAAGTGGGGTTGCCAGGTGGCAGTTCTGCCTTCCAACTTTTCATGGAATCTCCACAGTTGTCTATGATTAAGAAGTCTTCATGCCATTGTTTGTGACAGTCAACAACGAGGCTCACTACAGATGTCTTTCTGGGGAAGACTGCCACACTGTCTGACACAGCACATATTCACACTCACCCCTTCATTCCTAAGCCAACACCCTGCAGACCCATGACCACCACCTTGAATACACAGGACTGATTTACTCCCTCTTAAATACTCTGTATTCACTACTCCTTTGTGAGGAATATATATTCCAGAACTCAGAACTTGCCAGGCCACTTGCTTTTGGCTACTGAGACCTCATTGTTAATGTCAGAGAAAAATTGTTAAGCTCAGAGAAAAATTCCCAGTCCACACAAATCAACAAGGGCCTTATCTCTGCATTTCAGAATTGTGCTGTTCTCTACAATGTTTCTTCTTCTTCTTCTTCTTCTTCTTCTTCTTCTTCTTCTTCTTCTTCTTCTTCTTCTTCTTCTTCTTCTCCTTCTCCTTCTCCTTCTCCTTCTCCTTCTCCTTCTCCTCCTCCTCCTTCCTCCTCTTTCTTCTCCTCCTCCTCCTCCTTTTTCCTTTTCCTCTTTCTCTTCCTTTTCCTCTTTCTCTTCCTCTTTTTCTCCTCCTTCTTTATCACTTAGGGCCTCTCTGGACAAACTCATAAACTTTAGGATACCAGGAACTTTATCAGCCTGGAAAACCACAGTGTCTCACCAATCAGCACTTCATCCTAAAGACAAATACATGGCAAATACTATTCAACCAATAAATACATCACCATCATCTCATATATCACACAAGCAGGAGATCTTTTCAATGAGAGTGACTGAAATCATTAACCTAAATCAGAGTGTTCATGAAAAGATACAAGTCTATCTCTAAGAAAACCCAGTATTATTCCGTCTTTGGAACAATTAGAATGCAAGACTGGACTCTTATCCCTTTGCTACCACTGGTTCCCAAATATACAACACTTTCAGGGTCCATGTACCAGAAAACATGAAGCCAATATGTGGTCTTCTTCAGATCACTGCAAAAGGAATTAGTTCATAATGATCCCAGCTCCATAGTTTCCAGAGCAGTCAAGTATTGACCCATCACATGGCATTCCAGCAATGGCAGAAAGTAGATACAGAAGGGGCTCCATGAAGGGAAGTTCTGTTTTATTAGTATGTAATCTCATCAATAACTCTTCAGGCTTAGAACGAAAGGATGGAGATCTAAAAGGCAAGATGAGGAAAGTGAGGAGCTGGAACGGGCAGAAACACAGCCTTCAGTCAAGCCAAGCAGGACTGAGCCTGACCACCGGGTATCCACTGATAAGCACTCAGTGACAACGTGCTTCTTGGGAAGGGGGCTCAGCTTTACTGCCATGCTTCCACAGTTCAAATCACAACACTATCATCTAAACATCTAAAGCTGCATGCCCTGGGTCAGGATTCTTCTCTCTGCCTAAGTTGGTCCTCTGTAAAAATAAGGACAGCTGCTGTAATTTGGAGAAACAGAACTTTCTACAGGGCCCAAATAGTAGCCTATGCTAACCTTCTACTAGCCATGTTATCTTCAGATTTTATGTCTGAGTGATTGGCAGAGTGTCTGGAGCAATCTAAGCATCAAAAAAAGCATCAATGCGACAAAAGTGCCACAAACAGAACGGTTGCTGAAACAGACTAACGAGCCATCTGCGAATGTACCCTGTCACCGGAAATGCTAGACACCCTTCAGTTTCTTTCAGATACATTTCCACACATTAGTGGAAATGCTGTCATCCTGACATACAAGTGGCACTCATCGGGATGTGTGTGGGTTTGTGTATAAGAAAGATAAAAAGCTTTTCTTATAAATGGACATGTGGTGAGATCAGATGCCACTGTCTCACTGTTCGTTCTCCTCCACCCACACACGAACACTCAAAGTCATCTCCTCAAGGACCCGTCCCTCACCAGCACTCACTGACAGTCTTGAGCACCCACTCTACAAACAGTCAAAGTCAGTCGAGGCTACCTCAGACAGAACTATGCGGAGACATACTTTAGATGAGCCTGGTTCTTCAGTTGCCACAACTAGAGATGATTGATGACAGCCTAGGGAAAAAGAAGGAGAGGCACAAGGACCTAGAGAAAGTAGTAAGGTCACTTTGAAACTGTGTGGGGAGCTATCTTTACAAAGACCCAGCAGGAGCATGGCAGGGGGAGGGGAGACAACCCAGATAGCTCTCTGTCCTTACTCTTCCTTCTGAAAAGATTCCACCTTCTACAAAGTCACAATCTGGTTTGAAACCACACTGTTAGGAGCACAGGGACTCTACCTACAAAACACTCACTTGCTCACACATGCCACCATCGAAACAAGTGCATTTACCATGCCTGTATCCGTGGCGTGGAAGAGCCCAGACACCGACCTACATGAGTAATCACTAGCAACCTATGACTTTCAGTTCTGTGACTCTACACCAGATACACACAGAGCTAACCACATCTACTGCGACCACAGTGGCTGGGGAGCAGACATCAAAGTCCTGATGGAAAGCTGATCTGAGGGAGGCTGTGACCAGAAGAAACTATCACATTCTCGGGGGTGACATACACTGTCCAGGAACATGCAGCTACCTGAAAAATGGACTGCTGTTCACAATCCTCTACCCTGAAGAGGAAAATCACCCAGAGACCATCAAAAAGAAATAAAGATTTCAGGATTCTGTTATCTTTTACCAGCTTTAATTCTCTGATTTATTAGTCTCCACATGGCTTGTAAGTTTTGAATGCCTGTCTACTGACGGGTCTCCCCATGCCAAGTCTTCCCCTGTTTTCTCATAACCAAAATACAGACACAATCCAGTGCATGTCGAGTGTGCACCACAAGTTTCTGTGTTCACTTGAAGTTTCTGCTTGCAGTGGCGGTTTGAGCTCTTTCCTTCTCAGCCACTCCAGGTCTTTTTTTCCTCTAGGTCTTGAAATTCTTCAAAACAATTTCAAACAGTAAATATTTTTATGGTCAAACAGAGACGATATGTGTTTTTTTTTTAAGTTTTAGAAGCTTTAATTGCTGTTACAAATTGAAACATACCCACATTAATAAATCGCATGTGTGGATAGAACAGAATCTGGTTAAGTTGCTGCTAGCTGAAGGCATAGGGCTTTCCATTCAAGCTGTAATAATTTAACAAAATTGTAAGTGGTTAAAATAAGGAGCACCAAAGCATGAGGTTGCCAATATCTTATTTTTTATACTCAATAATGTCCCATCACAGGAAATGTTCTAGCCTTTAAAGCGGGGCGTTGGGTTTACCGTCACAGGTGAGAGCTCAGGGAATTACTGACCTTGACTTCTTAAGGCTGTTCCAGTATATTTCTCTGTTGCTATGATAAAACACTGACCAAAAGCAATTTGGGGAGGAAATGCTTTATTACAATTTATAGCGCATCACTAAGGGAAGCCAAGGCAGGAACCTGGAGTCAGGAACAAAGCAGAGTCAAGAAGGATAAAGCTACTTGCTGGCTTCCCCAGAGGTGGCACCACTCACAGTGGCCTAGGTCCTCCCACATCCTCCACAAATCTCCCTGAAAGCAAATTGAGGCAAGCACTCAATTGAGGTTACCATTTCCCAGGTGTGTTAAGTTGACAACCAAGATTTGCTAGCCATCACACAGTCACAAGTGGCTATCAGCGACAACGCGGGTTCCTTAAATCAGTGGCCACAGCAAGTTCATCTCACTTTGTGGAAGCCATCAAGGCCCAAGAGACTACCTAGAGCTGAGAAACAACTGCATCTGTGGGCTATGATTCCAGAAACAGGCAGCTCTTGCTCTCCTGGCCTAAGCTCCCATTGGCCATGTTTCATGGGGTTGCTGGATTCTCAGTCACTGATACTAATCTCACCAACCCCTCTGGAGCATGGCTTTGTCTTCAGCCTTTGATGCACTGTGTTCTTTAGGAACTCTGTGAAGGAAATTCTTTGTTGAAGGAGTTGGTCTAAAATGTTTGAAGTTCCCATGAAAAAAGGTTTCTCTCTGCCTGAGAATACAGAAGAGTCAAGATTAAATTGTCACTGGTGGTCTGACTAGACTGTGTTCTAACTCCACTCCACATGAGATCATAGACCCCCAGCCAGGAGCCTGCCAGGCATCAAAGTCACTTTCACAGTGGTGCAAGGTATTAACTCTCTGCCATTCCTGTTCTCTTCATATAAATAAAAATAGAAAATGAAGTTAGTATTCAGTCATAATAAAATTTGTGTTTGAGTTCTAGCAAAGATAATACTCATTTTACATTTTTCCATATCAGTAGCTCTACAATTACACCACTGTTAAAAAACACGTGAGCAGTCACAAATAAGCAAATAGCTTTATTTTTAAAGCTAATAATATTTTTATTATTTAACAAAGTGTTCAAAATGACAACCTAACTATGACCCCTACACGCAATAAAAAACTGGAATTGTTATTAGCAGCTGAAAGACAGATGAGGTTGCAGAGATGGCTCATTCAGCAGACTGTCAGTCCTACAAGCATGGCACCAGTGTTCAGTTCTCAGAAACTACATAAAATGTTGGGCATGGTGGGTAGCGTCGTGCTAGTAATCCCAGCTCTGGCACAGCAGATGCAGAAGGATCCCTCGGTTTTGCTAACAAGCTAGTCTAACCTAAATCAAAGCCCCAAGTCACTGGAAAGACTCTGTTTCAAAAAAACAAGGTAAGATGGTACTGGGGGGCAATGGTCCAGTGTTGATGTGAAGCCTCTACAGACACACACACACACACATACCTGCACACACAGGGACACACGTGCAGAGCTGTGTGAGTGAAGAAACATTGTTTTTTCTGTGATGTCTCCTTTTCCTTGATATTCTCCAGAGGTGTCCAAGCAGCAGAACACAGGTTCTAAATGCTAACAACGTTGTCACATTGCATACCAAAGCATGACGAAGCTTTTCCATTGCAAGCTTGCCCACGAGCTTTGCTGCACATCCCCGGTTGCTCAGAAGAACCAGAAATCCATTTCGTGTTCCTAACTGGATTCCTAAGTATCTCCAGACCCAGGAGGAGGGAACATTTCTGATTTCCACTCAGCCTCGTGCTTGAAGTTTTAAACAAACGTGTGAGGTTTATTCATGAATCTCTCACAGAAAGCATAAGGCATACTAACCATTTTTAGGAAGTCAGCGGATAAAACCACTGTACCATTTATTTGAACGGCTCTTATTCCGCTTAAATAGGATTGTGCGTGTCAGCCCCTTCTTGTCTCCGCACCCAGAATGCTGAATAGCAGTTCCTGCCTCTGTCAAACCAGTTTAGCGTTAAACTACTGGTGGATTAAGAGCTACACTCCATCTAACTACCGCCAGTGACTAAAACCGTCCTATAAATATGTAGAACTGTGGGCAGAGATAACGTATTTTACTATTTAGCAGCGCAACAGCTGCCATAATGAAGTCTCGGGCTTTCCATATTGGACCCAGCCTCAGGGCGGGTGGAGTAGAGATGGGTGGGTTTGCTTACCCAGCCCTCTGAGACCCAACTTCCTTGCAGCTACACATGGTAGTTAAGGCACAGACTCTCCTTGTGCAACTAAATGCAGTCCACATTTGCTGTGATGAGCCAGCCGCGTATCGTATTATTTTGAGCGGACACAACTATTGGCAAGCAAAGGGTCTCATTTTCTGAACCGTTTATCCAGTTGGGGCCATAGAAATGGAATTTTCTAGAAATTACTATCTTAGGATGTATTTATAAAAAGACTCTTATAAGAAAAAGCCATTATTGCTATCCAGTCGATTTTCTTACTCTCTTTCATGTAATAACATTAAAATAATTTATATCTTAAAAATTTTAATTTTCTAACTTCATTAGGAAATTTTAATCATGCAATTTCAAGTTTGTCCTAATTTAGCAAGCATTCATATTTTATCCAAAGTAGTTTTGGTTCAATAACCTGAAAAAAGAAAACAAAAATGCTTTCAAATCTTCATAACCAAAGATGCTTTTATTTAAAGAGCATTGCCAGGAGGGAACCGTTCTTCACAGTGAGTCTTTGTCAGGGGAAAAGTCTAATCACTTTGCGACCCATTTCACAAGAGTTCATAACAGTCAGACATACGTGACCTTCCAAAGTTAGTTTATTTTGGATTATAGCTTGATTCCCCCAAAGGTTTGGTTATTTAACAAGGAATTACTACTGACTTAAATAGGTTCACAGCAGACCCTAAGTGTGCTGCGTCTGCCACACCACACACACCAAAAGGCCAGAGAACCTATAAACGTGAGACTCATTTCAGCCTGATTCGCAACGGTTTCCAAAATGGCTCTGCTAATCCTCACGCAGCGACCCCCAACCTCAGCTCAAAATAAACAAGATCTTCGGCTTATTTCAGCTTGAAACCTGAGAAAATCATCTCACCCACTGTTGGGACCCCAAATGCAGCTGTAAGCATCCCTCGGAGACCCACATGGGGTTGGTAGGCAACTCAGTAAAGGAGTTTTATTAGCATTTAATTTATTTAATTTTGAAGGGATTAGATGAAATGTTAGCATAACCTACTGCAATCCACATTCTACAGTCAACAACCCAGTGCCATTGCTTCTTCCAAGAAAATGACCGTGTGTTTTCGGAATGACTCTGTATGATCAACATGTTTTGCAGCATTGGGGGGGGGGGTGAGAGAAAGATGAATCATTTGAGGTTTTTTTCAGCTTAGTAGCTATTTAATAAGCCAAGACATCAGTGAATCACACAACCTGTTTAAAGGCCCATCCAGGCCGTTTTCTCATTCCTATCTAAACAGAAATTATTTTTCTCAATTTATTACTGAAGTCTCTGCGCATGGCTATGCTCACGAGGCTCAATCCTAAATACAAATGCAATGTACAAAAACTTTCAAGTTATAATTGAGTATGTAACAGAGTTTTCCTAACTCAGAGCTCAGTGAGAAAAGTATTAACCCTTTCAATAAGGCCCCTAGGGCTGAGTCTTTAGGAGAGAATCCTGTCAGGACCTTTGTAGATGGTATCTCATGCATACAAATAACTCTGATGTACGTGTTTCTTACTGCTCTCCACATGGTGAGCCTGCCTGGTATTTCACACCCCCTCGTATGATGGACACAGTATCCCATAGATTGTCTTCTAGTGAGAAAACTAATTGTGAATTGCGAAAAAGTCCCACAGAAAGAAAACGGCCTGCTGGGTCCACACAAACCAGAACTGGCCTCGGAGGCACAGGAGGCTAGTGTCTCTGTACAGAGTCCATTTAGGCAGGCCTCTGACAGTGTCGAGCCTGTTGCCAACATCAGCGGCATGCCAAGTCTATCAGTGGTCGGGCTGGCAGCCCTGGAATAAAACAAAGACCAGATTACTGGCCTCAAATATATCAGAAAGGAGGGGGCCCTGCTTAGGAGGCATTTAAATTATCTTTCTGCTTTTCCTAACAAGATTACCCATAAGAGCCCCTCCTGAGAAACCAGCTTCTTCCTCCTTGTCCTCTGAGGGCCCTGCTTAGGAAGTTCTGGGTGGAACTGTTTCTAATGTCCCCCACCATATCGCTTGCTACTTGCTGTTGGACAGCTGAGAATCCCACTGAGAGACTGAGATGTGGCACACCCCTCATCCAGACGTTTGGCCACCTTATTACATTCAGGGGCCAAGTGCTCTGCCACGAACAGTGTTTTGTTTTCATGGGTGTGTGCATCTACGCAGCACGCCCATGGAGAAAACTGAGGATAATAGTCTACACTACATAGGAAGAAGAATGAGCCAAGAAGTCAAGAGATTTGCTGCTGGGTTTCCATCCTACATCAATCACTCCATCACCTTCGCACATCTGAAGACAGCTCTCATAAAAGCTGCAAGTGAGACCACAATGCCTCAGCGGTAAAGATGTGATATAACGGGGCCTTTGTCCTTGATGTGGGATTTCCCTCTGTGTGCTGTGATTATCATTAATGAATAAAGAAACTGCTTTGGACCTATAGCAGGGCAGAACTTAGGTAGGCAGGGAAAACTAAACTGAATGCTGGGAAGAAGGGCAAAGTCAGAGAGAAGCCACATAGCCCTGCTGAAGAAAGACGCCGGAAATTTGCCGTTAAGCCACTCCCATGTGGTGACACACAGATTAATAGAAATGGGTTAAATTAAGATGTAAGAGTTAGCCAATAAGAAGCTAGGGCTAATGGACCAAGCAGTGATTTAATTAATACAGTTTCTATGAGATTATTTTGGGTCTAAGCTAGCCAGGAAGCAACAAGCAGCTCCCTGCTACAGTTCTAGATACAGAAGACATCATTCACCTCTCCCGATTGCATGTGTCACCTAGAAGGGCAACCGGTACACACCTGGTTATGGCAGACAGCTTCTTCCTGTGTGCCATCCACACACTACTAACCTTGGTGGCTTAGGGTTACCATTGCTGTGAAACACCATGACCAGAGATAGCAGCACATAAATCACTAATTAAGAAAATGCCTTATAGCTCTATCTTATGGAACAATTTTCTCAACTGAGTTTTCCTCCTCTCCAGTCACTCTGGCTTTTATCTAGTTGACACAAAACTAGCCACACAATTGATCCTTTGTCAACGTGACATATGAATGTCATCATTAAGAAGACACAACCTTTCCTATTTATTCATTCTCAAGATCTCACATCAATATGAACATAACAGTGTAAAGCATCTCAAATTTTAAAAGCCCCACAATTTTTATCACTTCACTCTCTTTCAAATCTAAAGTCTTAAAATTCAAAGTCTCTGAACTGCAGGCTCCTGTAACATCAAAAATAAATACTTTCTTATCTCAAGAGGAAAGAACCAGGGGGCAGTTGCAATCGGAACAAAGCAAAACCAAGCTTCAACTGTATAAATAACTCAATTTCCAATTATCTGGAATTTACTCAAAGTCTTTTGGGTTCCTCCAAGAGCCTTGGGTCACTTCTCCAGCTCTGACCTCTGACACTAAACACACAGACTATCTGCTAAGCTCGGTCTGGCTCCACCCCACACCTACTGATGTCCTTGCTGGTCACCCCATGGTACTGGGTGTCCCAAACTTTTAGAGTTCTCTGTTCCAATGGGGCTACACTTTCACCAATAGCCTTTCTGGGGTTCTCTCTGTGAGTCAGCATTCCAGCATTCCTGCATTCCTGACACACAGTGCCAAGGCTCACTTCTCCCCATGGTCTTTCATGTCTTCAAAACCAGTACCATCTGAGAGACTCTTATACCATCAAGTTCAGCTGCCAGCAGGAAACACAACTCTGGCTGCCTCTGGAACACAGCTTCTGCGTGCTCAGTCTCAGCAAACACTTCCCAGAAGACTTCACCTCAGTGATGCCGGTCTCTTCTTAATCACCGCTAATTTCTCAGCTCCAGGTGACTGGCATCCATTGTCCCAGTAAAGCAAAGGTTTTACTTTATTAGTTCTGGTCTTTTTAAATCATAGCTGATATTTCTTTGACTTCAGAGGAGCAGACATCACAGGTTCTCCACACAAATGGCCCAGTAGAGAGTTTGCTTCCTCTGAAACTTCACAAGTCCAGGCCTCTGTTGTTTGTACTGTACACTGTCCCTACATTATTATCTCCCAAAATCCTACATAGGAGCTCACTGAGATCCAAACACTCACAGACTTTTCTAGCCCAAAGTTCCAAATGCTTCCACAGTCCTCCCAAAAACAACACGGTCAGGTCAGTCACAGAACTACCCCATGACCCTGGTACCAACTTGTCTTAGTTGGAATAATGATCACCATAATGAAACACCATGACCAAAGCAAACTGGGGAGAAAAGGGTTTATTTGGCTTACACTTCCACATGATAGTCTACCACTGAAGGAAGTAACGGCAAGAACTTAAGCAAGGCAGGAACCTAGAGCCAGGAACTGATGCAGAGGCCATGGAGGTGTGCTGCTTACAGGCTTGTTCCTCATGGCTTGCTCATCCTGCTTTCTTATAGAACCCAGGACCACCAGCCACAATGAGCTGGTTCCCTCATCAATCACTAATCAAGAAAATGCCTTACAACTGGATCTCACAGAAGCATCTTCTCAACCGAAGTTCCCTCCTTTCAAGCTTTCCCTCTAGCTTGTGTCAAGGTGAATAAAGTTAGCCAGGACAGGTGGTGAGGAGAACGCAACCTTTCCAAGTGCTTACAGTTGTGTCTGTTAGTTTTGGGATGATAACACTCTCCTAGTTTGCCTTCTGTTGCTGTGGAAAAACACACTGAGCGAAAGCAATTGGGGAGGAAAGGGCTTGTTTTAGCTTGCACTTGCAATACAATCAGTCCATCCTTGAGGGAAGTCAGAGCGAGATCCCGGGGGTAGGAATTGAAGCAGAGGCCAGGCAGGAACACTTACTGACTTTCTCCCTCTTACTTGCTCATCTGTGTTTTTTATACAGACCCATACCTTTTTGTCCAGGGATGTTACTGAGCCCTCCACATAACTCAACAATCAATTATGTCATGAACTTGCCCACAGGCCAATCTGATAAGGCAACTCCTTCACTGGGATTCCCTCTTTCTGTGTCTCTAGACTTGTGTCAAATTAACAAAAACTAACCTAACGTTCTTCCTTTTCAATACCTAGTCATCCCACTCAACTGGGGCTTCCCAGGAAGAATTAGGTGAGACTCTTCACCATCATAGGAACAGCCAAGTCACCCCAAATCACCTCCACTTGATACCGTAGAGTATGAATTACATCATGACCACACACAAGCAGAACCAGCAGGAGTGGAGAGCTCCAAGTCATTTTCCATGAAGTAGACATTGGCTAGAAACCCTGCTACTTAAGAAGACAGAACGGAGAGTCCCAAAGTGCAGACACAGATCAGCTCTGCTGCCGAGGGTTACATTTCTAATGTTAATCCCAAACTGCTCAGAAACATTATTTGTCTTTAATTATTATAATATTCCCATTCAATTAAAAATTAGGTGTTGTAATTCAGACTTTTAATTAAGTGAATTAACTTTTGACATTTTCTTGGAAAAAGATGTTCCCAATGTGCTTATCCCCCCTACACACACACACACACACACACACCTTTACTGCAATTAAGAATTCCCTAGTACTTTTTAAATACTTTGGTAAGAAATAGGCAATATACCACAGCGTGTGAACCTTTTCTCCCCTCAGACACTGACACAGCAGCTGACAGAGTCAGGTACCACACATTTTAGTACAGGGTAAAAATCTGTATGGAATATGAATAACTCTCAACAAGAAAGCAGAAGGTGGCACCATGGATGTATAGCAACATCGTTTTCACTTCTTCTGCCTGGTTTCTGTCACTTCCAAGTTTGGTTTACCATGGCAGAGCCTTCTCATGCCTACATGGGCCCTCACTTTGCTTTCCTGTCTCCACTGTAAAGGCTCTACGCCCATGTTTTGATTGCTTCTGTCATGTGAGGAAAAGTTAACTTTCAGTGAGCAAAGGGCAGCTGAGGGAGCCCTGAGGACTTAGCAGAAACAAGTGGCAGCCCTAGGGCTTGCTGGGTAATTCTCCCAGGGTACCATTGTTGACCATCATTGGAAAACAAGCAGAACCTGCATCCCTGGATAGAGACCCTGAGCCTGCATTCCTAAATAAAGACTTTGACTCCACATCCCTAGATACAGACCCTGAGCCTGCATCCCTGGATAGAGACCCTGAGCCTGAATCCCTAGATAAAGACCCTGAGCCCACATTCCTGATAGAGACCCTGAACATCTCCCTGCTTTGGTCATTGCAGTGTTCGTTTGTGATGTGGACAGTTGAGTCTCATTCTTAGAGGGACAGCACAGCCCTTGAATTTTATCCGAGGGAAACAAAGCTTTACCTTTTATGCAGGAAGTGTCCGTTCTGACATCTAAGACATCACAGCTCTAAAACCTGTTCTAATCTGTTGCCTACGTACAGAAACTTCCAGAATTAAGAGCAAGTAGTGAAGTATGCTCTGCCTCTGGATCTGAGCCCCACTCCCACACAGACTGACCCCCCCACCCACTTCCATCCCAACGCAGAATGATGCCCCTCTCCCCACCCCGACTTCCATTCAGATGGCATGATACAATTCAGAGCCACAGAGAATTGATATCTCACGATTCATAAAATATTTGCCTCTTCCGAAGGAGAAAAAAAATAATTGTTCATGTATTTGTGTTTGTGCCCATTTGAAATCAAGTCCTTTGATATGCAATACCGATCCTATCATCGTGGAAAAGGAGAAAAACATTTTAGAGAACCCTCGAAAAATAATGGTTCCACTTCATTTCATAAAAGCCTGAAAGCTGGAGACGTCTATCTAGTCATTTGTCTCTGAAGTCACCTGCCCAGCCAAACATTCTTAGCTGTGTATTTGTGGTTTCCAATGTTTGCCTTTGTAATAAAACAATTCTAACCTTATGGGGCCATCAGCTCGGCAGAGGGAGATCAGCTAACTAAAAGCTTTGGCTTAGGCTTTTAACAATACCATGGGGGGTGAAAAGCAAGATGAAGACAAGAATAACAGGCATTCAAACAACCTGAATGAATGAATGAATATGAGGAAAGAAAATTAAACGACAGAGGCCATTGGATCAAGGTCTGAGATCCTATCAGCATTCAAAAATTAAGTGGGTTGACACTGGCCAACTTGCAGCCAAAGAGACTGATGAAAATCATACCCCAGCACCCTGACCGTATCTGAGCGCTGATCTGCTAACTTGAGGGTTAGTAATGCCATCCGTTCTTCACCCACCAGAAGCCTTTGTGTGGCTTTGACGTCCCAGACCCCTTAAAGAAACACTGTCATTGTTCTTATGGGCCTCATGGGCTGTTTGTGCTAACTGGGAACCACTTCCTATGGTTAATCAATACAGTAAAAGAAATGAAGCATGTCATGGCCCCAAATCGATATCGAGGAATGACTTCCCGAGCCGTTGAAGGTATGACATTCCTCTTCCAAAAGCACTACCGTTTGCCGTCTCTGCATCGGATATTTTTTGAGAGCGTATGTAAGAATGTGATGTGTGCCCATCATCTTGTTTAGCTTTTGCAACGATATTGGGTGAAGGGTAAGCTATGATTTACACTGAAGCATCCCTGAGTGTCCTCCTCCTGGATCAGCCTACTCTACCAATCTTGAAAAGCTTTTAAAATAAGATCTCAAACTTCTCTGGCTCCTTTTTTCCCAAGGCTTGGTTGATGAGCTTTCTTTGGATTCCAAAAGGCACCCACATCTTTTTACCAAGTCCTCTTTCGTGAGGTATGTACAATCAGTTTCTGAGTAAGGCTTGCACCATATTAAGACTTATCGGAGCAATTCTTATGAAGGAGAATAAAGGAAACATCCCCCAGCTCTATGAGGAAGTCAAAATCTAAGAGACACATGTGTATACATCTCATCAGAGGTTTCTCCAGACTACGGAATATATTATCAAAATGTAAATGAAAGGAAACTTCTACTTAGAAAATTTCAGAGCAAGATCATACACATCTGATGGATCACAGAAAGCAATTGCTTTGTTCTCTGAAACACCTGAAGATCCCCTGTCACATACGATGGGAGTACCACATACCCGAGAGCCGGGGAGACTAGCCCACGTGCTGGTCTCAGGGAAGGCATGTGTCCTGGGAGCTTCCAGAGGTGTTTCGCGTCTTGATAAACTAGGAATGTATAGAAAGCAAAGAGTGGAGATCACACAAGCCAGGCAAGCCTAAGCATGAAGGATACCCTGCCTGTGACTCCGGGTGTTTGAACAACAACTCAAAGTCCCAGTGCCTCAGGTTTCGCCTTTGTCAAAAGTGCATCAAAACTAGTCTGCATCTATCTGTTGAAAGATTCAGTAAGAAAATGGCATCTGCAGGATAGTTGTTTGACATTGACAGGTCTTCCTGGTTAAACTCAAGGTGCTGATGGGACTGCATTCCTTTCCGGGGGAGGGGGGTCTGGGCGAGACGGCCTATTCTTGCTTTTCCGGTTTGTAGCTGCTCCCTCCTTTCTGTTCAAGATTCAAGGCAACATGGCTATTCCCATGAAATTCATTCATTTTCACTGTGTCTGTGCCTCTGCCTCTCTCTCTCTCTCCCTCTCTCCCTCCCTCCCTCCCTTTCTCTGTAGGTATGTATGTATGTAACTATGTATTTCTTGAATCCAAGTGCCATTACATGGACCCTGAAAATTTAATCTGGATTTCCTTAGATAACCCAAGAGAATTCCCACTTCTCCAGGCCAGTTGATTGACAACCTCAACTCTTGAGCAGCTCAGTTTTTAAGCGAACTAGACTTTGTAACAAGTCCTCCATCTCAAAAACACTAAGATAATAACCACAATAATCACTATAATTTTCCCTTATCGTGGAACTTGACATGCTCACTTGTTCCAAGAGCATAACATAAGCATCTTTGGAATGGCAACACCATTTGCCCAACCCAGTAAATAAAAGGTCTCGATAAGTTATATTCATACTGATTTACTTATGATTTATCAATATTGGAAAGCATTTGATTACTCCCCAGATTATGTGGGAGTGCATGCATGTGTGTGCATACACATATACACACATACACACACATGCACGCACATGATATGGATGATGTGTACTCAAAATAAATTCTGTATAACATAAAGATAGCAACCCCCAGCCTTCATAACATTTTTTATTATTAATTGTTTCATTTATTTTATGTACCAACCACAGTTTCCCTTCTGTTTTCTGCATTCCATCTACCACCCCCTCCCCCATCCATCTACTTCTCTGTGTCTGTTCAGAAAGGGGTAGGCCTCCCATGGATATCAGCATAGCATGGCACCTCAAGCTGAGACAGGACCAAGCTCCTCCCCTGCATCAAGGTTGGGTAAGGTAACCTAGCATGGGGAGTAGGTTTCCAAAAGTCACTTTGAGCACCAGGATTAGGTCCTGAACCTACTGCCAGGAGCCAAACAGAGCAAGCTACACAACCGTCACCCACATGCAGAGGGCCCAGGTGAGTCCTGTGCAGGTTCCCTAGCTGTTGGTCCAAAGCCGGTAAGTTTCCATGAATTCAGGTCAGCTGTCTCTGTGGGTTCCCCCTGTCATGACCTTGATCCCCTGGCTCATGTAATCCCTTCTCTCTCTCTTCAACTGGACTCCAAGAGTTTGGCCCAGTGCTTGACCGTGAATCTGCATATCTGCTTCCATCAGTTACTGGATGAAGGCTCCCTGATGACAATTAGGGTGGTCACCAATCTGATTACAGGGGAAGGCCAGTTCAGGCACCTTCTCCACTATTCCTAGAAGTCTTAGCTGGGGTCATCCTTGTGGATGCCTAGGAGTTTTCCTTACACCAAGTTTCTCCCTAATCCCAAATGACCCCATCAAGACATCTCTTTCATTATTCTCCCTCCTGTCCTGCCCCCTATCCAATCCCTCATGTTCCGATCCTCCACCCTCTCCCCAGCCCCAGTTCGCCCAGGAGATCTCTGTTTCCCATTCCCAGGGAAACACATGTGCTTGTTTTTCTGCTCTGAAAGTCATCTCATTCCATGTGTGGACATTTGATTAGTATCCTACAACCTGCCTCTTTATTTCACCCATTACCCTCACCTAACTTTCTCAAGCTAAGAAGTCTGGCAGGGCCAGAGTTATCACATTTCCCCATTCTCTGTGATGAACTTTGAAATCAATGAAGTGATTAATAAGTACCAATAACTGAAACAAAAATTTCTTCTTTAAAATGAGCTTGACAGTTTGCCTCTGCAACGATAAGGAGCATTCAGGAAATTAATTACCAGGATATTTTCTTAATTAACTCACAAATTGCAGGCTGCAGCATAAGACACAGACACCGTGTGTGATTTTCAAGATATTTTGTTGAATATGAGTATGATACAAGAGAGAACTATCAGGAAGAGAGACACCATTAGAACACCTCTCTTTCATTTTTTTTAAATTATATTTTTTTAAAAAAAATCATAATATTACCATGTATAATTCATAACAGACCTTAACCAGAAAAATAAAGCTATTCCCCCAAATTATACCAGGGCCATGATTAATTTGCCCTTGAAAGGAAAATTACTTTTACACCTTAAATAAGAGATGAAATGCCACGCTCAGAGGTGAAATAAAGTTGAGTCCTTGGTTCCATGGCAACGCTGTGTGTGGGATGACTGTGTTGGTAGAGCGAGGAGCCACGAACACAGTGGCCTCAGTTTCTCCGAGATCACACTGACTCGGTGTGTGTCTGCACACTTTGATAGTCTGCCTCACAACCACCTGTTGAGCGTTCACTGTGAAGGTTTTCATCTTAAACTTGGACAACCAAGAAAAGAGAGTCTCAGTGGCAGAGGGATTGCTGGAGGAGGCTGGTGCACGGCAATGTCTGTGGGCTTGTCCTAATTAAGCTAATTGCGTGGGATGCTCACTGTGGGCAGCAACATTCCTTAGTCAAGGGGTCCTGACCTGTATAAGAGTGGAAAAAAGAGCCCATCAAAGCAAGCAAGTGAGCATGCATGCATTCACTTCTCTGACCCTGACCATGGAGATGATGTCACCAGCTGTCTCAGGCTGTGACTTCCCCCATAGTGATGGACAGTAGCCTGGAGCTGTGAACTAAAATAACCCCTTTCTCCCATAAGTTGCTTTGTGGGGGGAGGGTGATAGCACCAGAAATGAAACTGCGACATTTGCTATAAGTCTGGCACACAAAAGAGAACGGAGCTCCAGTTTTTATTTTAGCACACACACTTAGAGCAAGTGAACTAATAAATATATAAGCTACTCTAATATTGATTTGAAGAAAAATATCTGAAGTAAAAAAATGTTTCTGTGAGCAGACTGTTTTTATAATTGTAATTATGTTAACTGCCTGCAGCAAGCAATCTGACTATGTGCAGAGAGCTGCTATCACACAGTTGTCTTTGCCTTGCTGAATTCTTTCCCCCAGCCTGCTGCCTGGAAACATAAAAACATGCACAAAAAGTAATTGACTTCCAGAGCACTAAAGGAAACAAGTCTTGACGGTGCAAGACTGCCCACGCTACAATGTTTTCAGTAAAGAGTGTCGCCCACAAAATCTGTTCTCTCCTGCTCATTTGAGCATGCTTGGGGCCTCCCGAAAGGACAGTGAGCTTCAAGAATGACCATTGGCCACCGCTGCTCTGTCCCAAGGTACTCTATTGAAACAGACAACATTGACAAAAAAGCAGAAGTCAGCAAAGCCACCTGCACCATTGAGGGTAACCTGAAATGTTCCTTTGCAGCCTTGGATTGAAAGAGAAAGTAAGAGGCAAATGTGGGGCAGTCTAGGATGGGGGCAGGGGATGGGTGGGTCCCACTCTAAAATTCATTGCCTTGTGGATCTGTTTTTCTGTCTGTGGTGTTGGAGAGATGACGTGTTTTCATTTATGCTCTCGCTGTCATGGCCCTAGGACTCACACTGTATCTCTCATCAGGGATCTACAGACCATGCAGGGACCTGCATTTGCCTCTTCTGTCTCCTTGACATTATACATAAATAGGTTGTACATAAATCTCTCTCTCTCTCTCTCCCCCCCTCCCTCCCTCGCCCCCCCCCCACTCTCCAGTGTTCTCTTCAGCATTCTCTTGCCTGTTTTAGTATACTTCTATACAAGGTAACATAAGAGTCATGTGCTACTGTTTGAGGTGGAACTACTATACTCTCCTTAGCTCTGGTATAAGAACAGAAAGACAGATACACTCCATGATGGGGGAAGAGAGAGTATCCAGTCTCTCGAAGAGATGCTTAATTCATGGCTTGCCAGAGACCCAGAGCCAACTGGATAGAGATGGATAGATGGGTGAGTGGGTGGGTGGATGGGTGGATGGACGGACGGACGGACAAATGGGTGGGGAGGGTGGGTGGACAAATACAATGATAGAAAAGGGGAAGAAGGAAACAAGAGGGGAGAAGGAAAGGAGGGAGAGAAGAGATGGATGGATGGATGGATGGATGGATGGATGGGTGGGTGGGTGGGTGGGTGGGTGGGTGGGTGGGTGGATGGATGGATGGATGGGTGGATGGATAAGAGATAAAGAGAGGGAACAAGAAAAGAAATGAAGAAAGCAGAGGCAGGAATGAAATCCTGCACAAATCCAACCTGAATAATCTAATCCCATCTCTGTGCCATCCTGTCATGATGGACCGTGTCCCCATAGACCACGGGCCAAAATAAATCCTTCCTCCCTGAAGTTACATAGCCAGATATTTATCTCAGGGACAAGAAAAAAAAATGGCTAATAAAGACAGCGTGAGGAGGCATTGCCTGATAACCGCTCGCTCCAAATCTTTCAGAAGCTCCCACTGAAGCTCTGTCTACCTGCTAAGTCACCCAGCAAAAACATGAAGAAACCTGATTTCCACAGAGATGTGTGGTTATTTTAGTATTTGACATTGCATACATTGTTATTTATAACTCACACTAGCCTTTGTGTGACAATCCAAAAGAGATAAAAATTAGGAAACACGTCTCTAATAGTTCAGTGTCTTCCAGTACTATTTTTTTTTATTTTTATGGTTTAATTTTTAAATTACTCAATCAAAAATTTGGTTTGAAAATAATGTAGCATATTATAATCCTTAGATTTTTATCTTCAGATTTTTTTTGCGTGTTTTAGGTGGACTGTGCATCTTCCTGTACACCCCATGCTTTGTTAATAATAGACACAAAGCGTGACTTTGTTGCTTTAATTAAAAACGTCAGATGAAAATCTGGTGAGGGAATTTATTTTTAAATGTCTTTCATTAAGAGAGACCCATCCACAATTTTTCAGAGATTTTTTTTCCAATTTCCGTTGCAGGTGATTGAGAACCTGGTGTAAACAATACCCGGTTCCTTCACACCCTTTCCAGAGGTTTTTGAAGGCGGAGGGAGAAACAGATCTCTGAAGACGAGCCGTTCTCCCAGCCCTTTTCCTTTCCCACCCTGATGTAGAGGAACGTGCCTTCCACACAGGCTCCAGGAAGACAAGCAGATAACTGATGTTAATTAGCTGTTCGCCAGGCAAAGAAGAAAAGAAGGGCAAAGAGAGATTTTAACACTGGTATGTAAGTTGTATCTCTCAGAAGTTCAGAGCAACTGTTGAGGTATTCAGACTTCCAAGTCATGCTAAAAGCATTCTCCAGATTCCCTCCCAGTCCCTCTCTGGGGGAATGGTATATTTCTTATTACACTAACAGAAGTTCATGATTATGGTGGAAACTGCAGGTTAAAAACCCGGAAGTTCAGAAGACATCTTCTCACTGACTGATCTTTAGAGTCAGACAAGGTCGAATAAAAAGGGACTTGATCTGTCCAAAAAATAAAATGATGCTCAGGTCTTGTTTAGTTGATGCCTTTAAAGAGTAGATAGTTCTCCAACAGTAGATTAAGTCTTAATTTGTCAATGGTCTATTGAGACACTCTCTCTCTAGCCTAGAACTCACTATGTAAACCAGGCTGGTCTGGAACTTACAATAATCCTCCTATCTCAGCCTCACAAGTGCTGGAATTACAGGCATGCACTACCACGCTTGGTTTTACTTTAAATTATAAAGGAAATTTTTTAATGTTCTCTATAAGTTAGAAACTTTTCTCATCGGTCTCAAAATAACAGTTTACAACCAATCTAATAACAAAAAATTAAATGAGAAATGAAACAAAGAGCCTGAGTTTCATTATGTATAAATCAATTTCATTCTTTATTAAAGTTCCTTCACAAAAGGTATTAGGTAATTACCCCGCTGCATTATCATACATGCACATAAAATACCTCGGCAGCCAAGGTTAATTGAAGCTCCGTCTTCGTCCCTGCAAATGTCTCTGAGCGTCTTTGTGTGAGGCAAATTAAAAGAAAAGATCTTCTTTAATAAACGCTCAAAGAAATTGATAACGCAGCAATAGCTGCCTCACGGATGATGTTCCTAGGTATGTTTTAAAGTTTCATTTTACATGTTCCTCATTTATTTCCTGGACTTGTTTTATATGAAGCATAATGCACATGAAGGGAGCAGATAAATTTATGAGCCACATTTTATTATCTTAATATAAAATTCCAAGAGAGAAATAAAGTCACTGAGTACATTTTTAATGCTTTGATGTTTCGTCTCATGCTAGCTTTTTCTTTTCCTTTTTTTAACTTTACGGTTTTATTCTAAACAATCAGCAAAATACAATCGACTTTCTCTATTTCGTTAATACACCTTCCTGACTTGTTACCTAATAGTGGGAACTCTTGCCTATTTTTTAATTATTTGCCTGCATTTAGTTACCAGTTTAGAAGTTGGTCACGGGAAGATGTGATGTAGCGTGTCCTTTTTTATATGTGTTGTTTTTATTGGTTAGTGAATAAAAAAGCTGCTTGGGGCTATGACAGGGCAGAATAGAGCAAGGTGGGAATTACAAGCAGAGGTAGAGGAGAAAAGAAGGCAGAGTCAGGGAAACACCATGTAGCAGTCAAAGGAGACAGATGCTGGATCCTTACCACAGCCTTGTGCCGATATACAGATTAATAGAAACGGTTTAATTTAAAATGTAAGAGTTGGTTTATAAGAAGCTTAAGCTACTGACCAAGCAGTGTTGTAATTGATACAGTTTCTGTGTGATTATTTTGGGTCTGGGTGGCCAGGAAACAAACAAGCAGTCTCTGCCTACAAAGATGGGAGAGATATGAGGAGGTAATGGAGAGTTTGTTCCCAGTGTGGCAGAAATTTGAATCGCATCACTTTGTACAAGGAATACATACTACTAAAACAATTTTAACTAAACACTAAAATGAGAGTTACCAAAGTGAAAGTGTGCTGAGTGTGTCCCTTTAATTAAGAAAGACAAACACATCAAGATACCGCTTTCATGTGCACTGAGTTTTGCTCTCTATGGAAGGTGTATGGCCTACAAAAAAAAAAAAAAAAAAACCTTACCGTCTGCCTCTTGGAAGCAAACTAGGAAGTTCTTTGGAAGGTTTTGTTGTTGTTATCCAAGACTGGCCTCTGAAAGACTAGGTAGCTAAAAATGACCTTGAACTCCTGATCCTCCCTAATACCTAGATGACAGATGACAGGCGTGTGTCAACACACTGAGTTTTTATTACTATTACTGTCTGGAAACACCAGCTCTTCTTCTCTATCATAAGGCCGCTGGAGATGATGCCAGGAAAACAACAGATAGAAGAGGACCCCCACAGAGAAACAATTACAAATTCTTGTATATAACAAGTTCCCTTTAAATTCGAAAACCAGACTTTCAAGGAAGAAGAAAACATCTTCCACATATCACTCCAAATGCCAGAATTAATATTGCGTGCAGTGCGGGAGACAGGGTGAGTCCCACACAGACTGTCACGTAAAGAAATGAATTAAGGGGGGCTGGAGAGATGGCTCAGTGGTTAAGAGCATTGCCTGCTCTTCCAAAGGTCCTGAGTTCAATTCCCGGCAACCACATGGTGGCTCACAACCATCTGTAAGGAGGTCTGGTGCCCTCTTCTGGCCTGCAGACATGCACACAGACAGAATATTGTATACCTAATAAATAAATAAATATTTTAAAAAAAAAGAAATAAAAAAAAAAGAAATGAATTAAGTTCTTAGACATGTGTGTAGACTCACATTAATAAAAGGCCGCCTTATGTCCCTCTGCTCCAAAAACCCTAGTCTTATTTCACACCTGAATTCCACGAGAAAAAATCTGAAGGCTCGGGTGCCAATCAGCAAGACAGCCAGCAATCTGACAGTGCGTGAGTGTGCACGGGAACCCAGCACCCATGATTTACATATGCTAAATCTGAAGAACGTATATTTACAGACACCTTTGCTGTCAGGCCTTATTGACGGAGACATGACTTGATCTCCAAGTATAGCCGCAAGTCCTTTAATAAAAAGAAGCTGCAACCCACCAGGACCGAGCAGTGGCATCCTGACTGGAAGGTTCTGTCGGAGGAGCTTGAGGGATGGCATTACTTCTATCAGCATCATCTATAATCCCCCTTCCGTTGGCCGCCATAACTCACTGTCACAGCCACACACACACACATACTCAAAGAATGGAGGCTTCTGCAGCCCCAGCCCGCCATCCACAAGCTCCTCTGTTGATATATAGGCTGATAGTCACATATTACCTAGTCAGAGCCCTCCGTGGGAGAACCTGTACCCCGTAACTCACTACTGGATTTATGGCTTGTCAGGAAAGCGCATGGCCTCGCTGTGCTGTGTCAATCATGGCCTGAAACCTCTTACTCAGAACCAACGAGCTATTTCTCACAGCGCCCGAGGAAGTTTGACATCCCGTAAAATTCAGGAAGGAAGTTGTGTGATAGAGGAGACGGAGAGAAAGAGAATGCAGCATCACACAAAGGTGGTGATGAATGGTGTGAGACCTCTCTCATTTAAAATGTTACAGTTTAAGAGAATATTTTTGATGAGAGGTACCTTTTTCCTATTTTGTTTGTTTTTAATCTTAATTTTACTTGTATATTGAGAGGAGAACTGTAAAGGGCTATACTGCAGCATGCGTTAAAATTCTACAGGATATCACGAGCAGCAATTACAGGTATGATGAAACACAGACTTTTGTGTGAGTGCTGCGTGTACAATATGTGTTGTGGGGACTATTCAGGTAGGTGTGTGTGTGTGTGTGTCTGTGCGCGTGCGCTTCAAGACAAACACATCTCGAAATATCTCACGAGAACTACCAAGGACAAAGCTGTTTTCTGTTCCTTCCAAAAACAACTTCAGAGGCATAAGAATCTGCAGCCTCACACTCTCGGGCGCTTTGCACACATGCTACCACAGAGAGCATGTGACTACTTGTCAGAGCAGGGGACTGTCAGCACGTGGACAGGACAAAAGCATTGCCCCCGTCAGCATTAAAATCCCACGGCACCAGTGGGTAATGGAGTCAGGAAGCAAGGAGTTGACCACTGTTTCCAAGAGACAGAAACTGGGAAGGACTAGTGGCCTTCTCCCTGCTTGGAGGAGCATGGCAGTCACAGGGGAGAGCAATGAGCCACCAGTGTACAGGATGTTCAGGTACAGCCACTATGTGTAAATAGAATGCCCAGACACACTGCTCCACCACCGATCTGAGCATCAGGCGGCTGTTGAGCCTCTATGGTAGGATCCTCAGATGAGTGAGGGCATCAAGACCCAAAGAATAACAGTGTCTCTCAGCACCTCGAGCCTCTGCTACAGTCATGGTGCAAGGAAGCCAGGCAGAAGGAGGCTGACAGCTGAGTCGGAGATCACGGATTTGTAGCTATTGTGCTTTGGAGTCCAAGCAGTCTAAAGCCCACCCAAGCCAGCTCTCTGTCACAGTAACACCTTACTGACACATCAGGCTGTGAGACGGAGGATTAGCGGGCACTACTCAGAGGAAGCAAGCAGCCTGAACCCCACAGCCCTGGGTGGTTTAGAGAGGAAGTGCTTCTAACACCCCCGAGCTTGGGTTGAGCTTTTAAGAAACTGTCCACAGCCTGCAAGAAAAGAAATTTTAATCCCCGAAGACTGAAAGGTGTAATTAAGGGATGTATCCCAGTGTCACCCTCACTGACGAGATGTCCTGGACCCGCTGCTGATGGAAGTTCTGGCTTGAGCCTCCACCCACATCCTTGTCTGTGTTTGTGGCTCACATCCTGGCTAGGGTCTCATTGCGTGTGGACTCAGGAACTCCATACCACTGAACAGCACACGTTGTCAGCTTGCTCTGTGGATCTGTGTGAATCTGTTTATAAACAGGTTTAACAGAGAGGCCCTACCACAGAGCAAGGGACTCCACACGTGGTGGAGGCGTGGCCAAGAAACAAAAAAAAAATGAGCAAATTCTGGGAATTGTGATTAGAAAACTTGAGAGCAAGCTGAGTGCCATACCCAAGACACATCATGCTCATTTATCTGAAAAGGGAGGTTACTTCAGAAGAAAAATGTATTAGCATGATCAAATATGACACGTATTGTGTGGTGAGATATGTATGAGGGGATGCTGGAAGTTACACAGAAGCTGAAACCGTACAGTTTACAACCATAGATAGACTGGGCCCCAGGCCTGTTGAACTGCTTGCTAGCTGAGCCACCTTGCACACAGGACTCAACCTCTCTGCCTTAGATTCCTCCTCAACGAAGTGCGTAAGAGTCATGCAATGACCCCCAACAACCCCCACTCCCTTCTTGTGGTCACTTTTCAGATCAGTCTTCCACGGAGCAGTCAGAGAGCCTAATGAAACGTGTCAGGCCTTGTGATTCCTCTTATTAATGCCCCTCGCTGGCTTCCTGTTTCATGCACAAGATTCCCCAGCTTCTTAGCACAGCCTGCAGGTTACAAGTCCCTCCATGAGCCCATTATCACGTCAACATAACTCCTCCCCAGTTCATCCTGCTCCGCTCTACCAGCCAAAGCACTGTCCTGGTGCAGTCAGACACCTCTCGTTCCCTGTGCCTGGAATGAGCTCTCTCCTCAAGGACTGTCACACTGTCACAGTCTCCTCTACTCCTTCAAGTCCTTGCTTATATGATGCATTGTCAGAAAACCCTATAAAACCTCTTCCTGCTTAGTCATACAAACCCACCTCAACCACGTATTCCTAGTCCCCTCATTCTTCCATGACCCATATCCCTAACATAGTATATATTTCTACCACAGTACACAGAAGTAACTTAGCACAGAAAGACAACAACTTCTAGCTGCAGAGTTATGAATTTATCATATTAATAGCCTGTTTTACTCAGTGTGAGGACCCCATGAGTAAAGACTCTCACGAGTGAACTTGTCGGTGTTTCTCTAGAATCCAACACACACCTACACAAAACATCAGCTAAGTCAAAAAGTGTTGAGCTGGCCAAACCTTTCTGCAAACTCCCTGACTCTATTGTTAGCACGGGAGAAATCCCTGCCTTGTAGGGCCATCACATTTTATTTGCTTTCTTTCCACAGTGATTTCTGAATAGTAGGAAACTCCGAGTAGACAAACACATCGATGGAAATCCCGGTACTCATTCGGTTATTCCGATGACCCGTCTGTCTCAGATGAAGATGAAAATTATTGACATGAGCATCGTATGAAGCCATCCTCCCAAGTCATGCCATAAGCTTTTTGCCTGTTGAAATACTCAGCACCCTTTATTTTCCATGTAGCTGTTCAAAGACCCATGTATGGCATCTCACAGGCATGCCCTTCTGTGAGAAACCCCAGGAACCTGTGTTCCTCCCCACATCCTTTCTTACCCAGTTACCAGTGCACACTGCAGTTGGGATATTTTGGGAGAAAGTTGTCATATCACAGTACTATTTTAAGATATGTCTGACTAATCAGAACCCTTTTTAGGATTGCTGCATTTTAGAGAGAACTCATAAATTGAAAACCTACTGGTTCAGCATGTAGGGAACAAACTTCTAATGTTGCCATCCTATCCCTGACTGTTCAGTGTAGAGACCTTAACACAGACTTCATTTCTCTATTGTCTTTTAAATTCTCCAGTTAAGTTTTGACTAATGTGTTCTGTAACAGAATTATACACACTTGTCGTACAGAATAGGCATTTTCTCCTAAAGTAACCTTAGAGGCAATTCCCCGTAGCCAGCCCCAGATAACCATCACTCTGTGTTCAGCGGCCACTGTTTGGTCTTTCCCAGTTCATAGAATTAGATTCATTTTCCTTTCATTTGGCTTCACTTAGAATGGTTTTCTGTGATGTATTAGTGCTGTTATTTGAATGCATGACACACCTTCTGTAAGGCTTTCGTACATTCACAGGGAATCCAATAAACACTCGGAAATTCACCTGACCCTGCCACCACCCGCTGACATGACCATAACCTGGAGAATATCATCTTGTCTTCATATTTGAGTTCGCTTTGCTGTTGTTTATATTCAACCATGAAAACATCTCAACTAAAACTAAATAAGCCCACTCTTCTCAAGTGATATTTGGTCTACATACAAGTATGACAGAAGAGAAAATAGTAAGGTAAAAGAAATCTGAAGAATGCTGGTGCTTGTTGTCATATAAACAAACAGACTGGAGGTGACTCATTATTCACCCCAATCCCCTTGTGTTAACATTGCATAAACCAAAGCACATTTGTATGCCTGACTCTTATTAAAGTTTTATAAGCACTTCTTATTGGCATGACTTCTCTGCACTCTAAACAGCAGCAAACGCCAACAACAAAAAGACACATGCCTGGATGTGCTCAGGCTGAACTGGGTCACCTTTGAACTCAATGGATTGAAGTCCCGACATCCAGGACCTCAAAATGTGGCTACATTTGCAGACACAGCACTGGAAGAAGTGGTTGCATTAAAATCAGGCCGAGTCCTGTTTACTCTGACTGGGACCCACAGAGGAGGAGGAGATTCGCGCATATGAGATATGAGTACCTACCAGAGGACCACATGACATCACAGGAGGATGGCTGCAAGGCAAGGCGAAGTCTCAGGAGCTCACTCCTTGGTTTTAGCTTCGCAGTCTCCAGAATGGTGAGCAGACACAGAGGCTCTGGCATTTTGTTGTGGGATCTTGAAGAAGCTGTCACAGCTTTGTTTCTTTGGTAACCCTGGGAAAAATAAAATATACCATGAATACAACCTCAGACACAAACAAAAATAGCTGTATGACTTTTCCTGGAAGGATGTGAATGAATATCTTCTATTCCCTCCCAAACAAGGTATCAATGAGAGATCAATGAAAGCTGCCTATGGGTAGCTTTGTGAGCCAGAGTTTGTTGAGGGTACTTAGAGGTCCGTGAACCCCTCTCAGTCAGACACATCCCATAAAAACTCACCTAGCCTAACTCAGAGAATCCAAATTTCTGAAACATCCTACACAACTTGAAAACAGATCCACTGAAATCCTCCCTTTCCCCAGCAATTGTTGATGCTAGTATAAAACCGTGAGGGGACACCTTATGAAGCTGGTCCCTTTCGAAGCATCTCAGCCCCCCTAAGTTTGATTAGATTGCGGACTCTCACGAGGACCCCTTCTTCCTCCAGAGGGAATGCTACTTAATGGAGGGAAGAACTGTGCAACAGCAGTGCAAACCAGTAAATAACGGGATGACATTTTAGGGTGCTATAAGTGAAGCCCAAAATTCTGTACCCACCAAAAATCAAGAGTAGAATAAATATTTTAAGATAAGCATAATCTTGACTAAATTTATTCCTAGCAAAGTTAAGATGCTAAGGGATATCCTCTAGGTAAAGAAACTGGGTTACTTTATTAGTGAGCAAAACAAAAAAATGGTAAATTTATAAATATAAGCGACTATTTTTTCTCTTGTTTCTTAAGAAAACTTATCACTAAAAGGAAAAATATAAAGAATGCATTTTGTACTTTCTAAAGTACTTTAATGCAGATAGATATTGTAGTAGAAGAAAGGTGAACGGAGCTGAAGAGTAAAATAATAAAATTATATAAATAAGGGATTTTGTAATTTTGTGAAATACAATAATATTAACTCTAAGTGAACTGTATTAAGTATGAATATTTCCACCCAAAAGCAATTCAGTAGAATTGACTATTGGGATTATGTGTGTGTTTGGGGGCGGGGGGAGATTCACAAAAAATAAGGTAAGAGGAAGAAATGAGGCAACCAAAAACATAAGAAAATTAAAGAAACAATTGCAATGTGGGCATAAGCATAGCTATATAACTGTATCAGTTGTTCTGTTTACTGTAAATGAGCTAAGCGCTCCCATTAAATGTGACTGTGCTCAGGCTGCAGAGTAGGGAAAGTGGAGAAAGGACCAGTTATTTGCTGACTGCAAGAAACACACAATATAATATGAAGACATGAGTTAAGATTTTTTGTAACAAATGTAACAAATGCATCGTGTGAGCACTACATTTAGATGGTTGTGTAGAACTGAAGTCAGAAGTGACTAAGGTTAGCCAAAAAAATGTAATCTGTAATTGATCTTTGCATCACACTAATGCTGGGACAACCATCCTGTCCATCTAATATGATGCTGTTGTGTCTTTATGTGTGTGGTATTAGAAAATTACATAAACATAGGGAACTCATCATTTTCTTAATTATTAACATTTGAAAAGTCTACAACAGAAACACTAAACCAAAGTTAAAGACCAATGTGTACTTCTAAAGAGAAACAATATTATTTTATAGCTATCACAAGAGAAAAAAATGCATACCAAAGTGCAGGCATTATAACAGAGAATATTGCCTAATGATTTAATACTGATGACACCAAAATTTTAAAATAATTCTGTTTTCAAAACACCTTTGATATTTGGCAATGGCCAAAATTACATGAATTACAAACTGATGAGCCATACATTGTATCAATAATAAACACATAGGAACTAATCCTTTATGAATCAATTATATTCAAGTAATATGAATTTTTCTCTTGTGAACTTTCTGCCTTTTACAAGACAATTTTGTCTTCTAAGACATTCTCAATTTTAACTTTTTTGGGGGGGGGATTTTCCTCTCCTTCAAAAACTGTAACATAAGTTATCTAAATGACTGCCATAATCAGAATTTATTTTGGCAAGAATGCCATGGGCATGAAAAAGGAACTTTGTGGTTCAGTAAAGTATGGGGAGCCCTTGGTGTGCTTTATAACACTGGGCGTGAGCTTTCAGCCTCTCCATCAAATGGTAATTAGTTTGGAAGCAGCAAGATGAACTTTATGTCATCACACACTAAAGAGCGACAGGACAAAAGACTTCCTAATACATGAGAAATGTTCACATAAATTTCTTCTTCAAGGGTACTGGATTCTCAGTGTGAATATACTGGTAAGTGCTTGGCACCGATGCATATGAGTGATCCAATACAAATTCAGGAGCAGCTTGACAAGAAAAATTATTCGCTCACCCTTTGGTTGCCAATTTTTTTTTCTAAGAAGGATCATATATTTTAATCTCTGTGTGTACGAACTAGAAGCATAGGTAGGGCATTGGGAATGAAGGATAGAGGAGTGATGTTTTGGAAATATTTAAAGCCCATGGGTAATCCGATATGGAACCGCATTTGGAATGGAAGCTCACACTTGCGTTTTAATATACATGGGTCTGATGCTGTTGGGATTCACAAGACTTAAACAGAATTACAAATCTGTATTCCCAGGGCAAATAAGTCTTGAGTAGCTGGAAATGTGCTCATCTTTCCTTTCCCTCTGCTCCCCATTCTCTTCAAGGGGTTAAGATTCCCCTCAGGCTCTCCAGAAGGCTTGGGACCCAACTCTCCTCTGTGGGAGGGTTCAGTATACAGATAAGAAGCCTGTGTCTCTGGGTAAGACTGACTGACTTTGGTGTGAAGGTTCTTAGGAATAAACCCACACACGCTAAAAAGAAGCATCAACACACGGAGTGCGCCATAAGGGAACATGGGCATTTCTCTATGATTCTGGAACAGACTCCCCACCCAAAAATTACTAGCAATTGAAAGAAATAAAATTTGTAAGTACTTTTCAGTTCTGTTCCCATAACTGAAAATCCCAGGTAAATAGCACCAATTTAAGGAACCTGGGGAATTTAAGGAACTACACAGAACACGTGATCCACCCTACTGGAAGTATTTAACATACAAAGATAAATGCTCCATGAATTCGTGCTTCAGTTCAAAGTGATGATCGTCCTCAAATTTTCAAAAGGGATTCCTTTAGAATTGAACAATATTCTCGAAGCTTATTTGCAAGTGTTTATTTACAAATAATAGACCTTATTTTGAATAAAGAGAATCTCAAAATTAGAAGTATCAGTTCAAATGGCTGGAGGACCATGAAGAGAGATGGCAGCAGACAGGAGCAGAGTCAGGGCAGAGCAATCGCATGTGGGAAGCATGAATCCAGCCCATGTGTCATCAGGAAAGGTCTACCAGCGGATGTCAGGAAGGATGGACAGCCATTAGACAGTGTGGGTGAACTGCCGTAGGCCACCTGGAAAATAAGTGCAGGTGGAAAAAACCCAATGGTGGAAGCAGAAGTGGGGGATGATGAAGAAGGACGAGGCTTAGAGGGTAAGAGACAAGAAATGATCCTGGGGCAGAGATGGACAAAATAACACATTGTCTTTCCAACGCAGAATCTAGGCTTATATACATAAGTACATATATGCATATATATTTACATATACATGCAAATACAGATATGTATACACATACACACATGAAGGCATTAAGAAAAGCATGTAGGGAGAGAAAGATGAGAAAGATGGGTAGGCTGAGGGAGAAACTACAACCAAATGAAAAGGTATAAATTCATAAAATGTCACAATAAAATCTGTTATTTTTTATGCTAACTAAAAGAATTAATAAGATTAATAGGCTCAAAAAATGTTAAAGGTAGCGTCTTGAGATAATGGAGGAAAGATAGAATTGAATGATTTTAGCTCATTGAAAGCCTCCCAAACCCAAAGCAGTGTCTACAAAGTAGAAGATGCGTGGAGAATTATTGCACATGAGTCTGGGTGTCATACTTAAGAGCGAAAACTCAGTCTTCGGTGTCAAAAACCAGTAAACTTTATGAAGTGAAAGAGAACACAGCTCCCACACTTGACAACAGGCTAGTTTTCAGACAGCATCCTCTGAGTCAATGTGGGGGAGACCTGATTTGTTTTTAAGTAGGTGAGGGGAGCCACTTTGCAACAGAAATGGCTATTAATCACTGTGAGCTAATCAAACTCATAAGGCAATTAAATGGAAAAACAATAAGAGGTTGTTCCTCAACTATCAAATTGGCAGCGGCTAAAAGATGAATAATAACCGGTGTTGGCCAGAAACAAGGCTCAGCGTGTGCTGCTCACAGAAGAACAAAATGGTCTAAATTTTTGGGAAGAGAAATTGTCTATTTAAAAAAAAAAAGCTTAATAGCTACATTCTGTCAACTACAATGTTTTATCTAAGAATTTATCCAAATGGGGAACTTACACTCCCTTGAACATTGTCTCGAGCTGGGATGGGCCGCAGTTCAGCGACCTGGGGCAGGAGCTTTTTCAACTAGGGTTAACAAGGATTTTGTTCCCACAGATATACAGATTAGGGGCGACCAGGAGTCCGGCTGAAGATGTGAGACCGAAAATGCATTGGAGGGTCTGAATCTGGCTTTGCTACAGCTAGACTGGGTGGACTTCCTGGACCCTTATCTAGGTCATCTGGAGGGCAGAGTTCCTTGAAGGGAGCATTTTCCCAGAGCGCAGGAAGGGACATCTTCACCTTCTTACTTTCCCACAATTCCAGAGGTGAACCAAGTCAAGAGCCTGTCTCTACAGTGTTGTTCTCCTCTGGCCAACTACAGCTGCTTCAAGTGGACTTGTTCTTCAGTTTCTCACCATTTCCTTGTGTTCTCTCCTTAGCCCAGAAGTCAGAAAAACACCACACTGCCTGTGGTCTCTGAGTGACTCACTGTGGCCCCTGTGTAAGAGGCCATGTGAGGGTTGGGAGGTGGGGAGGCACTTAACTTCCATGTCTGTAACCATGTCTGTAATCAAAGATTAAAGCCTCGCCATTTCCTCTGAGTTCAAGTCTACTTCCTGCTGTGACCCTTGTAAATTTGTAAGGATCAGTTTTGAAACTGATGATACTCTTCACTTTCTTACCTGAAGTTTCTTTTCAATAAGGCAACAGATTATAGGCTAAGCAAAACAGAATCTGTGGCAATGTAATGAACAGATTGAACAATGTCTCATCTTAGAAATCAAAGAATAGTTATTATGATTATGATGTCATGAAAATAGTCCTGATTACTTATTACTTTCTGTCTAAAAATAAAAACAACTTGAGGTTGTCATTATCAGAAAGCATTTATGAAGCACTTGTAGGACACACTAATACCTTGTAAGTTATAAAATGAATGCAGAGAGTAGAGGAAGCCATTGACGGTCTCTTAGCCTGGGGATTTCAGGATCAGCTGTCATGACATTTGGTGCTTTGTGCGAAGGTGAGTCATGCTGAGTCACTCTGTCCCTGTCCTGCTTACAGTGAGAAGACCCTTTCCTCAGCTTTCCTTCACGTAGCTCACCTTCCTTGTCTCCAGATAAGCCTTCCCAGCTTTTACGACCAGCAAGGATAGCTGTGCACCACAGCCACCAGGCCAGTTGCTAACGCTGACAAATGGATACATAAAAAGATTTGAAGGGCTTGGGCTGTAGCTTGTTTAGTAGGATGCATGCCTAGCGTACAAGAAGCCATGGGTTTAATCACAGGTATTGCTAAACAGATTTGACAAACCCACTCTTAGAGAAGACCCTTACCAAGCTATCGTGATCCTAAACAATTTGAGACCTCAAGAATTGCAATCCTTGAGGAGCAGGTCTTGAATAAGGCATATCATAGTGCTATGCCAAAAAAGAGAGAAGAGCCCATTAACTGGTCTTGAAAATCTTCCCACCATACTTTCAGACCCACGACAGCATCGCATCTGAATCTAAAACAACCTGGCAGTGCTTTCACTGTGGGCAAAGAGTACAGGTCACCAGCGTGAGTTCAGGGAACTGAAAATGTAAGCACCTCATCTTCACATCATGAGCAGTGACCTAGACCTTTTGCTATAATCAATTAGATGTCAGCCAGAACTGTAGGGCTCAGACAAAATGAAATTAGAGTCTTATTTCCACAGCCTCCGTCGTAAGGGCAGAGCAATTCTCCACAAGGTGTCTCGTTTCTGCTTTGACACAGTAGCTGTAAATGAACGGGATGAACCAAGGCTTACACACTCAGGGGCCTAATGTTACCCGGCAAGATCATTCGGGAGGCTTCACCTGAAACAGATAACGGAGCCAGGCCTTTCACCACACCCTCAGAGGTACAAGACAGGGAATGGCTGAAGTCACTGTGAACGCTCTGCATTGCAAGGCCTCCCAAGAGTCCCTTGTCTCCCTCTGTCTATACAGGAACATAAATAATGGCAACCAGAATTAAGTTAGTTGGTGTTCTATTCATGGACAGAGGCTCTGAATCCTGAGACTGGGGTTTCATAATAGAAAACATGGCAGTAATAATGGCTTCTGTCACACAAAGAAGAAAATAGTAGAAGTCATAAAAAGAGAATCCCAGGGTATGAGAGACACTCTTTAAGTACTCAAGCTTCAATAACCTTGACTCATATCTCCTTGGATATCAAGCAGTGGTCCAATGGCAGGACCTCATTCTGAAACTTCCCTCCTGTTCCAAAGGCCATAAATCTATGCCCTTCTCAGACCCCTCTTTCTGCTGAGAAACTGATAAAGCGCTTTATTAAGTTGAACTAGCCAGAGGTTTTTCTGAGCTTCATTTGACATGAGTTCACTGCTTCTGCCAATGTAAGGAGCAGACAAAGGCCCTGGACTGTGCGGGATGTTGAGATCTGGCTCTGCAGAGTTCTGAGCCACCTCATCATCAGAAATGCCACTCAGGAGTGATCCTTCCTGATGAGGTTGTGTCCTTCACCCCCACTGAAGTAACAGCCTGTGCTGCCTGGCTAGTGCAGTAAACAAAACTCTGAACAGCAGTTACTCACTCAAAGGAAGCTGTAATAGGCCTTAATTTTGCTCTCCCACCTGGGCTCCAGAGGTCACTCATTCAGTGACAGGCAGGACATGAGTCACAGCCCCTTACTGCTGCAGCTAGAGGGACAAAGATCAAGTAAGTGGAGCCTGAGTAGCTGTGGCTCCCTCAACCTCAAGCCGCGTGTTCCATCCATGTGAGAACTGCAGAAGTGCCAGGCTTTGTGCTGAAATGTGTATCCCACTACATGGTAGTAAAACTTGGTCTTCCCTTAATTAACCTGGCTCTAGAAGCCCATAGTGCCACTTCCACACATCTGCTCTCGCAAACTCATGTGCTTTCTTCCACAGCCCCGAATCAAACGGCTTATTTATTCACGGCGTCTCAGCTACCACCTCAGGGCAGCAAGAGTTGCAGAAACGTCACCAGCCTGTTTTTAAAGCATTGCCGAGGCAGTGTGCACAATTACTACTACCTTTGGGAAAACCCTAGAGAAATAAAACTACAGAATCTTTAAATGGAAAATATGATGACTCAAATACCAGGATGGGTCAATAGCCAGGCCCCAGTAGAGTTGCTCCAAAAGGCACTGGTGCTAACTGAAGTCCCAGAGCCAGGACAAAAGGAGAAGTACCAAATGAGACATAGTCCTGGCTGGGTTGATCTTGGCGCTACGGGACTATCAACATATAGAGAAATGTTTGTTGCTGCAACACTCATGCAGAAATCGTTCCATAAACCATGTATTGTTTTCTTCAAGTGTTTATATGTGGTATAGCTAGGGAGCTCACTATGTAAACTTTGAACTCAAATACATCAACCTGCCTCTGCCTTCTGGGTACTAGGATTAAAGGCATAAGCCACCATATCCAGCAAGATCTAGCTTTTCAATGTCCCCATGCAGTTGTGCATAACTCAGTTCAAAAGGTTCCCGTCTGCTCATCAAACCCTTTTGTTGTTCAAATTAAAGGAGCCCAGTTGGGTATTGCAATTAGACCTTAGTATAACTTCCCATGACCACCCCATGAAGCAAATGAGATGATCAGAGGCCATTGGACATAGCTGTAGAGAGATGGTACAGGACACTCCACTTGGAGCTTGTTTTCTTCTTGGCAAAACTGGCCTTTGGGCAAGGAACTGTCGAGGCATCAACCACTGACAAAATGCACGATGTCCGACCAGGACAAGCAGGATACAAGAAAAAAGACGGTAAGATCTTGCCAAGACAGGGTAAGATGGTTTTGAAAAATGTCTTGCCTCTGAAAATGGTCTGTCAGTTACTCTAGGCCTTAGCCAAAGTTGGTTGCTCCAAGGTTGCAGATGAGACTTTGGGTGATTGCCCAGGTAGCCAGTTGTCTCTGTCATTCATTTGTTGTACATGTTTGGAAGCTGCTTGATTGCACTTCCTGCTTACTCAAGTAATATTATTTCCCTTCTCGGATCTTTGATGGGGTTGAAGACTAGATAGTTGTAGTTACTTTCCTCTCATGACTTGGCCAAGTTATTTATTATACAAGACTTAAACTCATTAGGATAGGATAATTATTGAAACATTTATCACATGGTTCTTGCTTGATATATTTGTTCTTATTGTATATGATTTTATATTAGGTTTAGAACTCTCTTATTTAAACAAAATGGGGAGGTGCTGTAGGAATTCCTACCGCCAGTAGCCTTTAAGTTACCCCCCTATTTGGGCGTGTCCTCTTATACTATTTATGCTATGTTTCTTTTCTGGCTGCAGGATTTGGTTGCTGTTCTCCATTCCAGCAGAAGATTGTGACTTGTGAGTCTACCCCTAAATAACTAACCCTCTATTATTCTCAATTCTGAGCTAGTGTGGGATTTCTTTTAAGTGTCCTTCTTCATCACAGAGCACAGAATCACTCTTGGGAGGTATCTGTGCCCGAGGTCCAGATGACAAGGACTCAGTAGGGGCCAATGCCAGCTAAGCAAAAGCAAGTGGATGTAGGAACGATGTGACCTTCTTGTAATTAATTTCTTTCAGCTACTTACTCTTCGCTATCATGCTCAAAAAGTTATGATACATATAAATAACCTCAAAATGGAGAATGCCAAAATATAATTCACGTCTTTCCTCCCATTTGTGCTTGGTTAGATATGAGCCAAACAATTGCTCTTCAGTATAAATCTATCAGAGGGGCTTGATAATTACATATGCTTATTTCATATAAAATGATAACTAAATTAAAGTCTGAGAAAAACCTGATGGTAAAGTGCTGAGGCCGGGTGAATGGTGCTCTTCCTTGCAAGGTGATATTTCTTTTTTTTTCTTTTCTATATTAAACAATTAACTCATCCAATACCCCCATTAGCTATAACTGTCTAATTGTAAAGATGGAAGAGTGAAGTTATTCACACGGTTTGACATCAACCTGGCCAGAGAATGCCATTCTACAGGCAAAGACAGAAGTGGACTTAGTTTGGGGTTTTGGATTGAAGCAAATCTTAACACAAAAGCATATCATTTGAAAATTGTTCCGACGCATTGAATGAAATGATCTAATCACACCTTTGTCATTATTATGAAGCGCTCACACTTGTCAGGTAATGGAACTAAATTCAAACAGAAACGCTCAAATAGTTAATGGCTAATTGGGAAGAATAAGGTTTTAAAATTCAAAATTCATTTAACAAAGACCTCCTGAGTAATTATGCTCATGAATATAGCATTCAAGCTGAGGAACACTGAAGGGAATTTGAAATGTTGAAGACTTGGGACACGCACACACTGGAAAGAGTGGTCTGCCTTCCTACCCCCACCCACTATGGGTTGGTTTCCACCCCAATTTTCCTACAAGCTTGTCCTTTCTAGTCCTCTTTTCTTCCCAGAAAACTCAAGGAGAATGTCTGTCTTCCCCCATACTGGTCTCTTATTTCTTGCTTCAGGCTGCAGGTGAGCGTTGGCCCACTCCGCCCTCCTCCAATCTGAACTTTCTTCCACATCCCTTACAAGAGGCGAACCTCACTAAGATGCTGAGTGTCTCTCATGTTGAGGGACAGGAACTGACTAAACTCTAAGCTCTTCGTGCTTCCCTATCGCAGGGGTCGTGCACTAGGGCACTGTGGAGGCGGCAGTTGCTGCCCTTGCCTCAGACCAGAGGCTCACAGAGCCAACAGGTAAGGGACCTCACAAGCAGGTTAAACGATTGTTAGCCCGAAACCAGCCATGATGGAAATTCCTACAGCCTGGAAATTGATAGTCACTACAGTAAATCGGGGTATTTGGGGGAAAGAAAGTGACCAACACAATAGACTAATAAAGGAAGAGGTGCCTACCGTATGATGTGACTTTCATAAAAAAAATTATTACACTTAATTATTAAAGAAACCTATGGAATAGGCATTCCAGTTTCCAATCGTCTCAAAGAAGTAGAGTGACTTACTACTAGAATTTGATGACAAATGAACTAGCCTGCTTTACCTCACAGCCACGCAGTCCTTTCTCGTAGATTATTATAATTCAATAAAATCTTAAATGTTCTTTTGTTTGATCCACTAGTCACTCAAGCCTAGAAATGGCCAACCTAACTATTCAGACGCTACCCATAATTAGAAAGTTTATGACCTCAGACCATTCATGTCTCATCATTTGAGATCTCTTAGTAGAGTCCTTATTTCAAATAGAAAATTTTCCTCAATACCCAAGTATTGTTTTTTTTTGTTTTACCTACAGAGACTTGATGCTGGGGCTGGATATAAGGTTTGGTGGTTAACAGCCCTGACTGCTCTTCCCGAGGACCTGGGTTTGATCCACAGCACTCACATGGCAACACACAATCATCTATAATCCCAGTGCCAGGGGATCTGAGACCCTCTTTCTGGCCTTTGTATACATATTCTACAGAATAACATGTGAACAAAACACCCATATACATAAGATACATTTTAAAAGAAAAAGAAATGATCGTTTCAGAAACCCTTAAAGTTTCTCTCAGCCTAAAATTGCAGGAGATTCTGGGAACAGAGGCAAAACAAAATGCATTTGTTTGCATTCCGTGTTTTGTCTTTGTAAATATGTACATCCACACCTATCCATAAGCCCTGCAGCCATGTCAAGGGGTCAGCTCACCCCTTTCTTCACCCGTTTCCTTTGTGTAAACCATTGAGTTTAACTGTGATTGCTGACAAGAGTGTGTGGAAGGGTTTATAGGAACAGGGCTATACCACTGAAGAAAACATCTCTCCTTCCCCAGGCAACAACTACCTGCGTTCATATCCCCAGGTGGAGATTATGCCTTTTGATGGCATCCCCTCCTCCAGGACAGAATATTTATGGTCCAATCTTATTCAGGTCATGGCCTGGCAATCACAGCTGCTGAGGGGTCAGGAGTGCCATGGTCATGCCAAGGCCAGAGGACAGTGTTCCACAGCACTCCATCCCTTCCTCTGCCTCTTACATCCTTCCTGACACCTCCATAGTGTTTCCTGGGCCTTGGAAGGAATGACAGCAAGTCCCATTTAGGGCACAGTGTTCAACACTCAGTTATTCTCAGTGCTTTGACCATCAGCCTAACTGACCAAAGCTGGCAGCAGCTCTGATCTGGAAGCATAAACAAAAAATATTTAGAAAACGATTTGACAGGCATCAGATCTAATAAAAGTAACAACGGTAGCTTCCTCACTAGAGCCCGTGACCTCCCTAGCCATGGAACTTGACCAGACTTACAGAACCAGATGCGAATTCTCTCCTGTGGACCCAGCCTCAACTCTAAGCAGAAAGCAGTTGGTTGCATCAATGACAGATACATGTTAAGGGCATGAATCACTTGTTTCCAGTGCATATACACTCATTTGGAGAGTTAACATACTTGGCTGATTTTAATAATGTAAAATTATGATATTTGCTATTTCAAAGGAAAATTCTAAGAAATTCCAGAGACGATTTCAGGATGCTCAGTCAGAAGTTTGGCTGCTTTGGTATAGATGAAGGTTCAGGTTTTAAAGCTAAGGAGGAGCTTGTTTCCTTTACCTCTGAAGAAACGCTCTAAGGGGAATGGGAAAGTTGATGTGATATTTTAATTTGCATGCATATTTTAAATTATCAAATACTAACTTGAATTGAAAAGAAAAAAACAAACACTTCTGTGTTAGCAGTTATCCACCATGAGCAAGTCTCAGCAAAGCCTAAACAAAGCAAAGCAGGCAATGATCTCTACAATACAAGCAGGACAGGCCTCACTTTCTATGACCCATCTTCTTGGAACTGTTAAAAGGTTTCCAGCTGTGGCTCTCCTGTGACCTGACAAGCCTCAGGCACACACAGGTCCTGGGAGGCCTCCGGAAGCAGCTGAACTTGTTTTGGTCGTAGGGGATTGTGGCGTCCAGTTGCTGGGCAGACTTCTCCATGAGTCTCCACTAGCCCAAACACTTTCTTCTTCTCATTACAGCGGGCCACTGGTACTCAAATCATGAAGCTATAGGGATCACTTATAAAGAGGCTTCTGAGTGTATCCCAGGATTCGCCAACAGCTCATGCCAGGAGGTGCGATTTAACAAGAGCCCTGAAGGAGGATATGTAAGCATACATGTTTGTGTGCATGTGCACATCTGTACCAGGGAATCTATATGTATGTGCTTATGCGTGGAGGCCAGCGACCAACACTGAATATCTTTCTCAGTAGCTCTTCACCTTTTTTTTTTTTTGAGATGGGGTATAGTGATATTTCTTTTGTATTTTAATAAACAAAGCTTACCTGAAGTTGAGAGTAAAACAGCCCCACTGGTCAGCCTTACAGACCAGGCAGTGGCGACACACACCTTTAATCCCAGTAGCCACACTAGTTTGCCATAGAAACTGGGCGGTAGTGGTGCACGCCTAATCCCAGCACTCGAGAGGAATATAAAATGGGAGGAGACAGCCCTCACACATAATCTCAATCTGAGATTCCTGGAGGCAGGATCGCCATTTCAGATTGAGATAGAGGTAAGAGTCAGTGGCTGGCTGTTTTGCATTTCTGACTTTCAGGTTGAACCTCAATTTCTATCTCTGGGCTTTTATTAATCATGCTATAATGGTTTCTCAGTGAACCTGGATCTCAACAAATAGGCTCGGCCGGAAGCCACCAAGTCACAGGGATCCTTCTGTCTCCACGCCCTCCAGAGCAGGGATACAGGCATGGACCACTGTAGCCAGGTTTTTATGTAGGCTGGGGATCTGAACTCAGGTCCTGGGGCTTGAGCAGCCAGTTTTCAGCAGCTGACCTCTCCCCAGCCCCTAAGTTGTTCTTTCACAACTTCAAATGCAGAGATCTTGGCCTTAATTAAAACAAGTATTTTACTTCTCTGAAGCAACGTGCGTCTATTATTCCTTATTATTTATATTTTAATGAGGTGTCTTTCATAATATCTACATGCCCGCACCTCTCTGGAGCCGGCATTCCTACCTACACAATCCTCTCCCTGTTCTGAAACTTTTCAGAGGCCGAAAAGCTGTGGTGTGCTCATTTCCTGAGTGTGGGTCACTCCTCGGAGTTCATGGATATTTTTTAATGACTGCAATAAAGAAGGCCAAAGCCCTGAGATGCCGAAGAACATGTGCGGATCATGTCATGTTTTCATAGCTGCATGGGATCCCGTGTTTGTGTCTCTCTACATCTGCATTCATGGTGCTCAGCTTTGGTTTTCCTTTGAGGGTACCCCGCAGGGTGGAGGCCACGACAAGGAAATTTTGTTCCTAGCACCCCCAAGTCTGCACAGGGCTAAGGAGAGGCCACAGTAAGACCCATCCAGAGGGTCCAAAGCCAGGAAACCTGTTTTCTCTTTTTCTTCCCACGGGTAACCAGATGTGTTTACCTCATCTTGGCAGAAATGGCTTTGACCTGCACACTTGGCCCTTCCAAGGTCAGAAGTCTATTCAGTCCGTGGTGGCTGACACAGCTCCGGGAGAAAGAGCAACAAAGAGGCTCAGGAAGGACAGACTGTACAGCAAGACGGGTCTGAGAGGAGATTCGAATCTCGGTGCACTGGGAACATTTTAAAGGCAAGTGGATACTAAGTCACCACAAATCACCAGACTCTAATGGGAGCACAGTCGGGAAATCTGCTCTAAAGCATCCCAATCCTCTCTCACGATGCATACAGGGACACCCTACAGCTTTTCTTCTAAGAGCATGCTTTTGTGAACACTTTCGGGTCTGAGATAGGGTGATCTACTTATTCCTGGGAAGTGGAAACTATATTCCATTTATCAGAGTTCTCAAAATAAAGTAATCTAGATGACTGTATTTTTAGCCCTGTTTACATTTCAACCCACTCTTTTTTCTTCTCTTCCCTGGTACTTACTCCTTCTCATTCTTAAAATCAACAAAAATATAATTTGCTTGGAATAATAAAATATGATCAAGCTCTTGGTTCTGACTGTGTACATTCGTGGCAAGGGCTTCCATGAACAAAATGCTACTGACTGCATAGAGTTGATGTCCCCCAGTGATCCTCTCCGGGACTTGCAGAGCACTGTATTTTGATGCCTTGTCACGTGACATCTCTGTGCTCCCAATGCTCCTCCTCTTCTAGAGAATACATCGACTGTCCCAGGCCCATGGCAAGAGCCTCCCCTTGACTTGATCTCAACTATGAGCACCCCAAAAAACACAGGAACTCCACAGCTGACTTGGCGGAGGACCATTCAACTTTAACTCTACTTGTCGTGTGCTGCTTGAATGCTTCCCACCCGAGAGCTTCTTTAACATCTCAGCGCCTGTATATAGCTGAAAAAGAGGCCACCGCCAGACAGGGCACATCCCAAGATCCGAGATCCAGTCGGTAGCTAAGCAGTGATTGACAGGGCCCGACAGCGGTGGGGAGCCAGGACTCTCAATTGCCAAGCTTTGCTGACCTTGTTTGTTGAATTCAGAGCATCAGCAAGTTTATAAATGGTGTGCCGGGATTGTGCTGAGGAGAACAGTTCTCCTGCTCCGGTGTCGACTCCAGAACACCTAGCCCTCCCTGCCTGCCGCCAGCTATTCCCGATCTGCCTCCTTCCCTCCCCAGTGACGTCACCCTGGTTATCAGAAATAGACCATGGAGTCTGACTGGGCATTTGCACAAGGGAAACTAGCAGAGGCCACAAGCCAGAACTTTTGTTTCCCTGAGAATCAGCTTTTCATCAGCCCATTGTCTCTATGTTACAACCTGGACATGTCCCTTTGTAGCAGGCTCCTCAGAAATCTGATGAGCGAGTGGACACTCCCTATAGAGAATTTCCAAGACCCAAATGTACCTGCTTAACATATTAGCTAACCATTTTTTTTCTCTTTAGAAATTACGTTTTTCTTCTCTCGATTATCAAAATAGACACGCATTACCACATGACAGAATGTCTGCCCATCAGATTCTATTGATAACTATACAGGAAAACCAAAATGAGTGTGAATGCTTTGACTGTGTGAGTGTACATGTGTAGAAGTATATGTGCAAGTGTGTTATTGCGTATGTGTGCATGTGCTTCTGTGAGTGTGTGTATGTGAGCATGAGTCTATGTGAGCATCTATACACATGTGCAGATTTATTTGCCTCTGCGTGAACATGTTGAAGCTATGAATTGATGCTAAATGTCCTCCTCTATTGCTTTCCACCTGGTTTTTAGGGAGGGGCTCTCACTGAAGCTGGAGTTTTCCATTTTGACTAAGCTGACTTGACAGGTGGAGCCCCCAGAACCCACCTATCTCTACCTTCCCAGTGCTGAGGTTATACATCTGACATTTTTGTGGGTGCTAGAGATTAGAACTCGGGTCCTCATGCTTGCACAGTGACCATGTTACCCACTGAACATCTCCCCAACAGTGAGAATTACTGATTTAAAACATACGTTGCTAACAGGTTCCATGAGTTTATTCTTTCAGCCTTTAGATGCATTGATATCTCTGCCACCCTAGTCACTGGGGAGAGAACTGACATCTGTCACACAGGAGCACATCCAAGGAAGTATTTAAAGACAAGACCCCAAAGAGCACCCTTAATGGGCTTCAGTTTTTATTATTTCTTAGCTTGAAAGTCGCTCCTTATTTTATCGTCACGTAAACCCTTGCCCTCGCTCACCTCGTGACTTCCTCTGTCTCCCGTGGGAGATAGTTCACCTCAGAATGGACTGTACTATACTCCTGCCTCGCTGAAGCCACTGATTCCCAGCAAACTGCTCCATTTCTACACAAAGAGCCCAGCATCCTCCAGACTTGGCTCTGTCTTGGTTTAGAGCCAGAATGACCCCCAACTTATAGGAATGGTCCTCACCAGGTGGCCTATTTGGAGACAGTGATGGTAGGAACTTTAGAGATGGGGCCCAGGGGAGGAAGTAGGACATTCCCTCGAATGGGGTACTTTGTCCATGGGCCCCACCCCGACTTCCCAGTCACCATCATTTGAGCAACCTGACTCTACTTCTTTCTCCTGCCATGATTTCTGCCTCATACAATCCAGAACCAAAGAAGCCCAGAGACCAAAGGCTGAGATTATGAGCCCAAATGCACCTTTCCTATAGTAAGTGGTTTTCTTCAGGGTGTTGTCATAGCAACAGAAAAGCTAACAAATGTAGGTCCCAAGTCCCACTAACGCTCGTCACAGTCAGAAGCTCAGTCTTGGACAATGTCCTCCTTACAATGAAATTGCCTAGAAAGATAACTTTATCACAACAACTTGGCTGTCACTGGAATCATTCCTTTAGAAACCTGTGGCCAGGCCCTTCCGTCTCGATAAAGGAGGGCAGGTAGATTGCACCTTGCCTCTCTCTGCAAACTTCAAGGGTCTAGTCTCACTGGCACAGCATTTAAGAACCTGCTCTGTGTCAGATGGTGTGATCAAGACTCTCTCGCATCGTCTCTGTCGGACAGTGACACCTCATGAAAGAAGAAACTGAATGTCAAGTGAGTTAACTGAGTTCCTCCAAGACATCTTCCTCATGGGCGTGAACACCAGGACTCCAGGCCCAGGTTATGTCCTGCCAAAGCCTAATTCCCACCCCACCCCCACGGCCCACGCTATGACCGTGGACTTGGCAGTGGAACTCAAGAACTGGAAGTAGGATGTAGGGGTCACAGAGCACGGGGTACTAGGTATCCTGGGAAATCAGTAGTTTAGAGGTTAAATTCTCTGCAGACGCCATGAAACTAATCCTTTTCCTCACACCTTGAAACAGACAGGGCTTCCTGCTTGATCATAGCCCCACTGTGAGACTCCGAGCAGCCCTTCCTTGTACTCCTGTACGTGTTCATAAACAAGACTCACTTCCCCCCCCCACAACCTGCCTCATGGGTGGTTCAGATGAAGTCTATAATGTCTGCAAAACGCTTTGAGCACATCAAAGAGGGTGCTGTATAAATACTACACACGCTCCCATAGGAAGCATCTCCGGGCCGCTTTGATCCATAAATATTTCATTGACTCAACTCAGCCAAAGCCATTTTAGGCTTGAGGCATCCTAAGGTAATTGACCACAGAGCAAGTTCAGAAATCAAAGCATTCAGCATCCACATAGCAGCTCTGTTGTTAACATATCAGCTGTTAGTTTTTAAAAATAGTTTTGTATCTTTTTTTTAACCTTATAAATGTTGGAGTAAGCATGTGGCTACTACCATAGAAAATAATGTGCAGTGATACATCAGGGGAAAAAAGGAAAAATGTAATTTTTGATGTTTTTTTACTTATTTGAAAATTTTATGCAATGTTTTTATCATAATCTTTCTCCCTCCCAAAACTCCTCCAAGATCCTCTACCACCTCCCTACCCACTGAATTCTCTCTCTCTAAAGCAAATGGTGTGTGTTGTGTGTTAACTGACTCCTCCTAAGGATCGGGCTTGCCCTGTGGTATGGTTGATATACCCAATGTCCCTCCACTAAAAAAGCTGGCTTTTCCCTCCTGCAGCAGTTATCAGTTGTAAACAGCTTCTTGGTTGGGGGTGGGGCTTTGTGTCCATTTCCTTTTCCCAGGATTCTGGGGTTCGGTCCGGCTTGAGCTTCTACAGGTTCTGTCCATGCTGCCAAAGTCTCTATGGGTTCGTCTGTGAGTCCATGTGTGTGCCCGCCCTGTTCTAGTTGGAAGACACTGCTGTCTTGGAGCCATCACAGTCTCTGGGTCTTAGAATCTCTCTGCCTCTTCTTCTGTAGATGCCTGAACCAGAGAGGCACTCCATGAGGGGCCTTGCAACCCAAAACGTTTCATCGTCCGTACTTTATCCAATTGTGGGTCTCTGTGTCAATAACCATTCATTGCAAGAAGCTTCTCTGATGAGGGTTGGGCAACGCTAATATACAGGTGTGGCGACCTGCCACTGGGAGTCAGGGAAACGTAGTTTTCAAGACAGGGAAAAAAAGGGCACTGAAATAAGCCTCTCCTCAACAGTGATGCTTTTACTCTTAGACTTCTGGGGTTACCTTAATTACATTTCTAAGAAAGAAAGGATAAATGAATCTAGATATCATTTACAAAAAGGAGAATTTATATGTTCTATTTCCCAAAGAGTCAAACTTGTTGCTACTTTCCTTAAATCATTACTAGAATGTTTCAATTTGTCAGAAGATAAAGTACGTTCTGTGAAAACCAAATTAATGTCATTTATTATAAATCCAGAAGTGTTCTCCAGATCAAATTCAGAAAGATCTCTGGGGTAATAGGTATTTTTTAGTTGAATGTTCTTCAACAAAACTATACTTTCGGTGAAGATATTTAAGTGTGAATCTTATTTGCGAACACGATTCCACATTAGCAAGAATTTCAGGATTTTGAAATAAGGATATAATAACAAGACAGAAATGATCTAGAAATGAAACCTTCTGCAATCCCTGGGGACAAGCATGCCACTAAAAGCTATGGCCTGTCTTCTTGTTTAATCCTACAATCATTTTTCTGGCTTCTCTGCTGACTCCAAAAAGCAAAACAAGGAAGAAGGAATCTGAAAATGACCTGTCTCCCCGAGGGTTCATCCGTGGGAGGCGGAGTTCCCTCAGCCTCTGCAGACTGGGCTGATACATAAAGAAATGTTATTTGTAATGACCAATTTAAAAAAAAAAAAAGAAGAAAAGAAAAAACTCAAATAATCAGTAGACCTTTGGAGATTCTATCTGATCAACATGGCCACCTAAAACACTGATCTGTATCCATCGTTATTTCTGGAAATGTATGGCAATTCCTAGAACAATGTTTTCTTCTGGTGTTTGAACATAATTTTGTATCGAGTCTTTGGGAATTTAGGATCCGGCACCCCAATCCCACTCATTTCTCACTCCCTCTACATCCACCCTTCATCCTTTCAGTGCCTCCCCCTTCACATAAAGAAAATAAAAATATTAATTAAAAAACACTTTGTTCCTCCATCTTTCCCGCCTCTCCATCACCTCTTCATTCCTTTCAGTGGTGTTGGGAGCTGCGGTGTGTCACATGGTAAACCCCGTGACCAAACAACTTTCCTTGCAATTGGTCATTGTGATGACCTGTTGGTCTGGTTCAAAGCCTCTGACTTTTGGCACACCATCGCTACCAGACCTTCACCGGAACTCCTCTTGAGGATCTTGGGTATCATGAAAATTCTGTAGATTGGTTCTGCAGGACTGGCTCCTTCATTCGCTCCAACAAGTCACAGATGGGGTAGATACTGGGGTGGGGCCAACTCTAAGCAGTGGATCTGAGCCTGGGTGGTGGCTGAGTTGGTCAGTCCGGGCCTGCTCTGGGACTGCCCCACAGTCAAGGGGCAGAGCTCTCCCGCGCCCCCGCCATCAGGGTCAGGTCTCATGTCCCCGTTAATGAGGGGTGCGTGCAACCAGGTCTCCTAGGCCAGGCTCATCAGGGCCAGTTTTGCCTCAGCAGTAGCCGAACAGAGGCAGGGGCATGAAGCTAGAAAACCTGCTGACTGTGGGCAGCGTTCTTCCGTGGGCTGGGGCACAGAACTGAACGGAGAAAGGAGGATGAGTGCCAGCGTTCATCTCTCCTGCTTCCTGAGCATGCAACCATTGCATCCCTGACCGTGCATACAGCCAGCTTCCATTTCATCCCTCTGCCACCATGATTTCCTGACCTTGATGGACTGTAACCTCAAGCCGTGAACCAAAATAAGCCCTTTCTTAAGTTGGTTTTGTCCAATATGTTGTGGTTACATCGAAGAAAATAAGCAATTCACCATACACCCACACAGGAGTAAATGGGCAGACATGTCGTTATCCCAAACGTCCATGTGGAAGATAGTTGGAAGGGAATTGGGAAGCCTGGGGTGCAGGCAGATGGCCATCCAAACCAAAGGCTGTAGAGACGTGCTCTGGAGTTCTGTGCTGTCCCAAGGAGAGAGTAAAGCCTGAACAATGTTCCTAGGCTTAAGTCTACAGCCATGGAATCCCACCTCTTCTAGAAATGGTCTCTCCTGTTCTGACGCTTACAGGGTGAATAGTAAATCAGCCTTGGGAGTCTTGACCTGGTTCTTGCACAGATGAAGCACTAGCTATCAAAGCCCAGCCTGCGCTTTTGTCTATTCATTCAGTCAGCAATGGGAGGTCTCAGATGGATGCTTAATAGCACCAGGAGTAATGGCCTGTTGGGACTGTGGGAGGGAGGGGGGAGGGAGAGGGAGGGAGAGGCAGGAGGGAGTTGGGGAGGGAGAGGGAGGGAGAGGCAGGAGGGAGGGAGGGAGGGAGGGAGGGAGGGAGGGAGGGAGGGAGGGAGGGAGGGAGAGGGAGGGAGAGAGAGGGAGGGAGAGAGAGAGAGAGAGGGAGGGAGAGAGAGGCGCGAGAGCGGCGACAGTGGTGGAGGCTTGGGGAAGTGGCATGTGCTTGAAAGAGAAATACTGTGAGGAAGAAATGGTGCCAGGAGGCAGATTAAATTATAGCACATCCTTATAGCAAACTTCATCCCAGCACCGACGGGTGGGGGTGGAGAAGAAAGGTTTCTATACATTGACAAGGACAGGTGTGCATTCAGCAACAGAGAAGCACAAAGTGTAACACCTGCAGCAGCCAGGTGAATCGCTTAAAGCCAGACTCCCAGGCCACACAGAGCTAGGTAAGGCTATCTAGGCAGGAACTGGATCGGAGGTTGCCAGGTGCTGGGGTGGGGATTGGCTGTGAGCAGGGATGAAGAAACCCTTTGAAAAACCACTGATCAACCTCGCTCTGATAGCACTTATGCAATTGTATGCAAACCCCCAAACGTAGACCCATACACTTCCTCAGGGTCAGAATTGGGGTTCTGGGTATTGCATAAAAGGATTAGGAATAAACTTCACCTCATTTAATCTCACTTATAAAAAGTGCACAGGATCATATTTAGTGAGCAACTCGCCGAAGGGAAAAGAAGAAAAGATCATATTTCCATTTTACTTTATAAGGACTAAAATCTCTAGAAGTACTGGTAAGTACGCAGGAATGGCTGGCTATAAGGGAGTGGATCTAAGGGCATCCATGAAAGAGATTGACAAAGATGTCTCCTATTTACCAGAACACAGAATTAATTTCAAATATGTCAAAATAATTATGAAAGAAATAAAAGAGGAAGGGCTGAAGGAGGGATGTTGACATTGGCTGAAAACTATGAGAAAGACATATGATTTATGAGGATATCACTATCAAAAAAGGAACAGGAGGTCAGTGAAGAAAGTGAGTTGGCAATAACGGAGAACACGGGTTGCCCCTGGTCAGGTTGGCATGTCAGATAGTCGTCTCTGCGGGACTGATAGGCCCATTGGCGTTTATACCATTCTCACAGAGCAGGGCTCTCCGGCTTTGCCTGGATACCACGCGGATTGCAAAAAAGTAAGATTCTGCAGTTAGTTTAATTATAAATTGGTTGTGGCCTAAAACAACACATCTCCAGCTTCCTTCAAATTAATAAATCCATGCAGAAGCAGCTATTAATTTGAGTTCACGATTTAATTAAGTCCATTACAGCTATTTTAATAATACAATTTTAATATGGTTTTCATTTGCTTTTAATAAATTTTCAATGTCTTTCTTTCTTTGAAATTCGATGACCTTTCAGGGGGTAACCTCCAACACGCACTCGTCATGCTGGATCTACAGTGAAGGGCTGCAAAATCCTTTACCTAAAACCAAAAGTGTTCACTTTCAGTTGTGGCGTGTGAAACAGACGCTTAAAAATTATTTTTCAAAGGAAGAAACACAAGGAAAAAAATAAAATACAGCTCCCTCCCATAAGAAATCAACAAACTAAAAATGGAATAGAAGTATATGCACTAATCTTTACCCCAAGTCTGACATGCATGTCAGTTCCCTCAAGTAATTACAAACTACTTCAGGGACCTGAATGAGGCTGGGTCCTCTGCACGGTGGAAGGTCTCTCTGTACAGAAATGTTCCACAGGAAGCAAGCTGTGGACTGGAATTAGAGAATTTGAAGCAAGACTGTTTGCAGAGAGAGGGACTTCCATAAGTCGAGGATCGAGTCTGGGGAAACCATAACAAGGCCACCTGGAGTCAGTGCCAGCGGGAGCTGTTACCACCTTCAGGTCAAAGGAACAAATAGAGAGAGGGTAAGCTGGGAACCGGGGAGGATGGCGCCCCAGAGAGAAGCAGCAGGCAGCAGTCAAAGGTGACAGGAACACACAGTGACCTCACACCAGGAGCAGAGGACTGAGCTCCCCACCTTCCCCCAGACTTCTGACAGGGCTCCCTAGAGCCTCCCAGGCTAAAGCCACAGGACAGAAACCATCCACAGTACAGCAGCTCAGCACCCGGGGGCACGGAGGGGGCTGAGTAAGGAGGGGGAAGTCGAACACGGCTAGAACAAAAGAGTCTATGAAGGAGGCAGCATGAAATCCCAGGTTTAAAAAGCCAAACAAATATTGATGAGGCAATGCATTTCCACGTACAAGTCAGAGCAAGACCAAGCAGGGCAAAGTGTGAGCGAGGAGAGGTAGGGATCTCTTTCAGCACTGCACACCTGTGGGGTTGGAGCTAGGAACATGACAGGAGTTCAAACCCAGAGGGTGAGAGCATGGCAAGAAATTCTATGAACAAGGTTTCAGTCTGAGTTTGCAGAAAACGGAGAATAATCCCTTTACTAGTGGAGCAAAGAGGAAAATAGACATAGGAGAGCAGGGAAAGTCTGCCTAGGAAGCTCTGAGCTGCAGACAATTGTGCATCTGCGTCAGACGGCCTCCGTAGAGCAATCTAATTAAAATCATTTTTATCTAGGCAACAATCTAAATGAATTTCCCAGAAAATGAGAGATTCAGATCCAATCAGAGCATATTCCCATTATCATCAGCGTGATAAATAAGACGTAGTTGGGGGAAATAAAATGATTGCACTCTTGGAAAAAGACAGAGTGCACTGTGGAGATTGACCACACTCTTTCTGGATCTCCATTGCATGGGCATGTGCGTGCAAGCACATACACACATAACACACAACACACACACGTACAGCCTCTGTAGAAAAAAACTTCATTATCATATCATCTAATATCTCCACTCTTAGGCATCCATTCAAAAGGAAAAAAAGCAGGTCCATGGGTATTTTAACACCCATATTCATGGCAGCATTATGCAAAATAACTAAAGAAACAACCCAAGTGGCAAAAGATAATGAACATGTGGCAAATACATACAGCGGAGAATATTTGGCCTTCCAATGGAACAAAATCTTGATATATGCATAATATTGTTAAATATTAAAAATATTATACAAGATAATACAGACACCAAGGTCTAGCCCTGTTTGTACGAGGCTCCTAAAATAATCAGAGAGACAGAGAATAAAACAGTAGAAATAGTTACCAGGTTTCTATTTAAAACAAGGAAGGATGAAGGTGCTGTTTCATTTGAATGTGAAATCCATCATACACACACCTCACCCCCATCCTTCTACCCTCCCCTATCCCCCTGCCTCTGGGCTCATGTGTTTAAACACTTGGCCCCAGTTGGTAAAAGCATTTGAAAAGGTTGTGGACACTTTAAGGGGTGAAAGAAATTTGGAAGGTGGGCCGTAAGAGTTATAAGTCCAGCCTCACCTCTAGCCCCATCTGCCTCCTGATTCCCTGAAGTATAAGCTGCTTTAGGCACCCCACTCTTGTGGGTCAGCCTCCTCAGCTGCTATGACCTCTCCTCCACGAGGAACTGGACCTTCAAACCATGAGCCAAAGCAAGTCCTTCCTCCCAAGCTGTTTCTTCTGCCCATATTGTCACAGCAGTGAGAAAAACATTGCAGATTGTGATGGTGGTGATTAGACATTGTGAATGCAGTCAGTGTCATTGAGTTTATAGTTCCAAATGATGGAAATGACGAACATTCTGTTATTACACACACGACGACAAGGAAATAATAGAGCTTAGATCAAGAAGCAGGGTCTCCAAGGTAGATGATGGGTATTCATTTTAATATCTTCAGGGAGCACGCACCCACAGGGCATCTGCTGCTCGCACTGTAAATCCTGAACTTCAAGAGTCACGAGACTGTGTGGTGCTCGCTCTCTCTCTCTCTCTCTCTCTCTCTCTCTCTCTGTGTGTGTGTGTGTGTGTGTCACTCCTTTCCTGATTCTAAGAGGCTGGTTCACACAGAAAGTAAAGGCCAAGTGCTACAAACTATGGTCATTTCTCAAACCCTACCCTACTTTTCCTTGGAGGAAATGCTGTGATTTTTAACACTGTTAAAAAAAAAAAAAAAAAAAAGAGTCTTCATTCTAATGCAAATGGTCATTCCAGGCCATTCACCAGGAGGAAACTCCTTGAATAGTGCAAAAGTTGTGTTTGTTAGTGTGATTTGTTTAATTTTCCTTGTTTGGAGATCTGTTTTACTTTATCCAGAGTTTAAAAAAAGAAGGAAGGAAGGGAGAGAGGGAGAGAGGGAGGGAGAGGGAGGGAGAGGGAGGGAGAGGGAGGGAGGGAGGGAGGGAGAGAGAGAGAGAGAGAGAGAGAGAGAGAGAGAGAGAGAGAGAGAGAGAGAGAAGGAAACAAAGAAAAAAAACTAGTGATGTCGTTCAGAACTTTAAAGACTCTCTGCTATCTGCCTCACATCACCAGACCCTGGAGGGCACTTTTCCAAGAAAGGAAAGAATTGAATTTTGGGGCAAATCGTTATCCCTGAGACAGAAGACAAGGGACTCACCCCCAATCAGTAAAGACCCAGTTTAATAGATTACCCATTACTTGGCTGCATTTTAAAAATCGTTTCTTACTTTTACAGCAAGATTTCTTTTCAACTACAGAAAAAAATTTAAACTTGCATTTCAAAGAAAAAATAAATCAAGGCATACCTAAAAGAAATCAATTTCTTATTAAAATGTTCTCAAAAATGGCTCCGTACACAAGTATTTTATTTTCTGTTAAAAAGAGAATTAGGTATCATCTTTGAAACTCTGGATCATGACAAAATTTGCTAAGACTCTTGTGGAGCAAAAAGAGCCAATTTTTTTAAAGGAATTAACTAATTAACTTTCTTAAAGAATTATGTTTTTAAGTAAATTTTTCTAATATTTATAAACAAAATAGCTTTTTAAAAATATCTCCTATTTCACTATCATTTGCCGTAATCTAAAGATCTTAAGATTAGTCTTTCAGACAAGTATTTATCCCTACAAAATGTTCAGTCTCATAATGGAAAATATCAACTGTTTCTTACAAGGTGTTATCTTATATCCCAGCATATGTATCCTTTAGGAGAGTGTTACAAGTTTGCCTTTGTTTTTAAAGTGGTCATTGACAAGGAGGAGTCTCATACTCATGGGTGGTTTTTCTTTCATGGCAAATTTGTTCTCCATTAGGTGAACGATGTACAGTCTCCTGGGGTAGAGAAAGCAATGAATGGACGCTTTGGGCAGACTGTAGCCCACATATGAATTCGAGGCTCACCAAGTGGCCAGAACCAGGAGTTCTCTGGCTGTGGCGAATTCTGCCTTTGGAGCAGGTATATGCTAATGTTCCCTGATTCCAGACTAGACCAGGCCAGAGCATCCCTGGGCTTCTGCTAACGACCTCCGGGTCTCCTCTTGGGAAACAGACTGAAGACAGCACATTCTTCTCAGTATGAAACACTGTTACTCTAAGTCCTGTTTCAGCATTGAACATGACAATTCTATTCTAGGGGCCTTTCCCATCTCCTTTGATTCCTAACTGATGAAGTAACTTTGAATGCTAAGCTACCATTACAAGGAAGAGCATATTTTGATATTTTGCCAATAGTTGGGGCCAACAGGGACCAAAAAGGCAGGAAAAATGACTTTTCAGGATGACCTAAAGGACTCCGATGCAGTAAAACTAGGGCCTTTGGAATACAACACAAAGTAAATATTTGAAGAAGAGGAAGAAAAAAAAATTGCTTTTTAAAGAAAACCTTCCCCAGTATCTCAAAGCAAACTTACCCTTAGGGACAATATTAAAATATCTAAAAGAAATCATCTCTTTGCCTAAGAAATTTATGTTTTCTAGTTCACATTTTCTAATGTTTTCCTCAACAATCACCTGGGTGAAGATCAATAAACAGAGACAGCTATTAGATTGGACACCATCACTGATGATAGGTTAAAATCAGACCATCGCTATGGGACTCCAGGCTAGCATTATTTTGCTTATTAGTTCTATTTGTTTTATATTCTTATTCCTCTTTCTTTTTATTAACTTTGGACACCCACCCCCAACCATGGGATAATGTCAACCATGCTTCGTGAAAGGCCCTCCAAGACATGCTCAAGACTGCTTCTCCTAGATGACCCCAAATCCAGTCGAGCTGACAATGAAGATGGTCGTGTGGCACCCAGACACATCATTTTAATGTATAAAAATGTGCAAAGGCTGATGTCATTTTATAATGCCAAAGTCATTGACCACATCCATGAGTCTTCCAAGTCTTAATTCCAGTATTACTCAGATGTCTATGTTCAAAATCTGCTCTGAAACTCAAGGCAATCTCTTACCTGTGAGACCAAAAACTAAGATATTTACAATATAAAAGGACATGGAGGACACACAGCCATTCCAAAAGGGAAGCATGGGAGCACAGCATGGAAATACTGGACCAAAGCAAGGCCAAAACCCATCAGGGCAAAGGGCAAACCCAGGTCCAGCGCCTGGGCACGATGACATCATCTATACTCTTGAGTGCTCCCACCCTTCCTGCTCTGTTGCTTGCAGTATATGTGATCTTTCTTAGGCTGAATCTGCTACGAGCTCACAGCTTTCCTTCCAAAATACATCTCATGTGCCTGGCGTCTCCGACACTCTAGAGTCTCTACTACAGCGTTGCTTCACTGCCCCAGCCTCATACACAGACCAGTCAGGAGATCTGTGTAGAAAATCTAACCATTCTGCATGTTGCCTGGCCTCAGCAGCTTTCTAGAGCCTGGTAGAAAACCTTCATGATCTCGTTCATTTTTGTATCTTGCATGCTTTCAACTGCCGTACCATATGAAGAATGCTGCCAACTTCTGCTGCCGGCAAAACATGTAATTTGACAGTGGCATCTATCTGGCTGAGCCTACAAAAATGCTTCCTCAGGCAATTGCTTTCAGGCACAGAAACCCTGTGGTGGCCTTCGATGAATGGGTCTTGCTCTCAAGGTACTTTTCCTATTGTCCATAGGTAAACTGGATAGTATCTCTTTAATAGGGCCAAAATACAGCTGTCAGCACCCAACTTGTCTGCAACTTTAGCCATGTCCATGGCTAAATACATTATTTTTCACATTTTCCTGATTTTAACCCTCACTATAAAGCTTTCTAAGCACAGTGAGCATTAGCCTTGCCACCCCCTGAGTACTAGGCTGTAAACAGAGTTAGAGGTTTTTTTTTTTTTTCTGTCCTGACTGCCTGATCTCAAATAAACATACAAAAGCTTATAGTAATTGCAAAGTACTCAGGCTTATTACTAACTAGCTCTTACAACTTAAATTAACCTATTTCTGTTCATCTATATTTTGCCACATGGCTCATGTCCTCCAGCATTCTGTTTCCCCAGAGGCTGGCTGGTCTCTGTGACTCCGCCCTTCTTCCTCTCTGTAGCTTCAGTTTGGCTTTCCCGCCTAGCCTTATTCTGCCTTGCTATTGACCAAACAGCATTATTCTTAACCAACGAGAGTAATACATATTCACAGATTACAGAAGGATTATCCCACAGCACTAGATTGTCTTGAATCTCCTCCACCAAACAAATCAGTCGATGACCTTTAGTTCAGCATCTCTGCAGCTTCCAGGACATGGGCAGGTTCTTCATCAGAAAGTAACACTGTTGGCATCGAATACAGTTCCCAATAGAGTCTTTTCCCTCCTACAAAACCTCATGAGCACAGACTTAACTGTGCACATTTCTGTTGGCATTCTAGTCTGCTGCGTTCCCTCCAGAATGGCTCATTATGAACTCTAGGGGTTCGCAAGCCCCCAGCTCTGACTCCTCTATTCTCCTCTCATTAGACAATTTCCAAAAGCCTGTGAACCGGGCCAGGCAGTGACAGCGATGTTCCTACCCCTCAGAGCTCATTTTCTATCTTGCTTACTTGCTCATCACTGTGACCCCATTCATACTCTATTCATAGTAGAAGCCTCTGGCTTCTTTGTAGCAGTGAAATGAAAGATATCTCAATCAACTTTTTTCTTATCTATGCATCCTAACCATAGGGACTAATTATACTTATTTACTTGCAATAGCTTTCCATCATTTTTTTTTGAGGCAGGGTTTCACTATATAATCCTACTTCTGTCTCCCACTTGCTAGGATTAAAGGTGAGTGCCACAATGCCCAGCTTTCTTTCCATCTATTTTATGATAAATATATAAATAATCAATATAAAAATAATGCATAAAAACTATATTTTTCATTTTTTTTGAAACAGGGTTTCTCTGTAGCTATGGAGCCTATCCTGAAACTACCTCTTGTAGACCAGACTGGCCTTGAACTCACAAAGATCTGCCTTCCTCTAAGTGCTGGGAGTAAGGGTGTGTGTCACCACTGCCCAGCAATAAATAATAAATATATAAATAAAATTTGAAACTGCAGATTTTTGTATATTGTACATTTGCCATTCACATTTTAACATCTGCAAATTTTTGTATAATGTATACTTGCCATTCATGTGTTAACATAAGTGTGGTGGTTTGGATGATATGGCTTCTACTGGTGCATGTATTTGAATGCCTGGTGCTTGGTTAGTAGAAACTGTTTGAGAAGGACTAGGAGGGGTCTTGTTGGAGGAGGTGTGTCACTGGGGCCTTGATGTTTAAAAAGTCTATGCTGTTCTCGATATCTCTCTGTCTCTGTCTGTCTCTCTGTCTCTTTTTGCCTCTGTCTCTGTCTCTCTCTATCACTGCCTCTGTCTCTCTATGAATGCCTCTGTCTGTCTCTCTATCACTGTCTCTATCACTGCCTCTGTCTCTCTATGTCTATCACTGTGCCTGTCTCTCTCTCTCTCTCTCTCTCTCTATCACTGCCTTTGTCCCTGTCTCTCTTTGCTTCTGTCTCTCCTTCTTCCTCTGTCTGTCTCTCTCTCTCTCTATCACTGCCTCTGTCTCTCTGTCTCTATCACTGCCTCTGTCTCTGTCTTTCTTTGTTTCTGTCTCTCCTTCTCCCTCTCTCTGCCTCTCTCTGTTTCTCTCTCTGTGTCTCTTTGCCTCTGTCTTTATCTCTTGCTCTTTCTCTGGTCGTAGTTCTTGTCTGAACATGTAAGCTCTTAGCTTCTACTCCAGTACCAGGCCTGTCTGCCTGCCTCCTGCCATGCTCCCTGCCATGATGGTCATGGACCAACTCTCTCAAACTTGAAGCCCAATAAACTCTTCCTTCTATATGTTTCCCTGGTCATGATATCTTAGCAGAGCAATAGAAAAGTAACTGAGATGATAAGATGATTACAGACCTAAAATGTCTTTGTGCTTTCTGCATATAACTGGAAATATTATTTGTCAGCCTAATTCTGGTTTTCTCAAAATTACCTAGAATTATGTTGTGGCTGAAATAATCTACAAGACTTCCACATTTGTTCTTATAAGAAACTAAATGCAAAGGTGTCACATTCGTATCCTACCTCCAGCTAGGGTGTTTTGAATACCCTTTGAAAGTACCATCAAGTACCCATTTCAATTTTTCTTACTTATGAACAACACCAATAAACATCACCACAAAGGGCTTTAAAGCAATTTATAGCCGCTTTCTATTACTCCCTGCATTATTTTTGCAAGGCTCCTTTTAGTAGAAATATCAATCAAAATGAATAGAGACACAATAAGATTTCCTTCCACTCTCTAGTGCTATGACGAATGACTCCATCTTCCGCATGTCCCTCCAATTAAGCTGTACTAATGGCCTCCACTCACCTTCAGTTTAAATTGACTACCCCCTAAAGGACGTTTTCAGATTTGGAAGCATAAATGGATCTACGCACTGGTGGGAAGGGGGAAAAGGAGAAGAAAAACCACATCTGTAACCACAGTGTCAACAACCGCCTTGAATAGAACTCAGAAGGAGACACCTTGAAAAGAAAACGCAATTGATTTTTTTTCCCCTTTAAATTTGATGTTATCTTAATCTCTTACCCCGTGCTGGCTGCTTTTGTCATTACTGTGAAAGACGACCTGACAGGACAACTTAAGGAAGGAGAGAAGAGCATTGAGTTTTGTGGTTTCAGAGGGATTTTAGTATGTTGTGTCCTGGTAGGGAAGGCACGGAGGTGGGAGGGGCTTTGTCCGTGGAATGTTTGCCTTGCAAACAGGCTCACAGTGTTGAGGGTGACCTTTCATAGATTCCCCTGCCTCCACCTAGAATCACAGACACATCCCACCACACCTGGTCCGTCAATGCTACTCAGGGTCTAGGATGTGTCAGACGATCACTATCAACAAGCTATGCCCCCTAAAGTATACTTTCTTATGGCCCTGGGACCCTCTGCCTCATCCCCACCTTCCAGCTATAATCAACAGGACCCAGTAGATTTCTCTCTGAGTTTTTCCACTCCTAAGATACAAACATGCTCCTTCTGGCCCGGGAGCTTAGCACTCCATTGTCAAACCTCCCAAACTGAATTAAACCCCACTCCCTGTTTCCATTCGTGACACCAGCATTCTTCCAGGCAAAGACTTCCTTCTCCTAGATGCTTCTTCAACCCTCCCCCTTCAACCTTATCAAAGAACCCCCCCCCCCAATCATGACTTCTTTCTATCCCAATTTCCATACTGGTAGTCATCATCTTAACCCTAGCCTGAACTGTTAGAGCTACCTTCAGCTACTAGGGCATGATCCTGCTGGCTGTTTTCCTAAGGTCTCCAGTGCGTGGTGCCCAACACTCGTTTTCCCATGGGCATCATACTTTCGTGTTTGTTCTTTGATTTTGTTTGCTGCTCTTACTCAACATCTGAGGGCACTAGCCACGCGCCAGGCAATTGAATGTTACAAACATGAGTTCATTTCGCAGAAACCTAATAATGGATTGTGACCTTCTCTCCACTTAACTTCACCGTCCTTTTTCCAGTGTTCTCTTGTTCACATTCCACATTGTCTGAATAACCACAGCAGACTTGCTGATTTCAAAGGTATCATTTTAGGGTCTTATTTCTCAGTCTGACTTTTTTTTCTGTAAACCTATCAAAATCGTAGGAAAGGTCTATCTCATTTGTATAAGAAGATGGAAAATCAAACCAGAGGCAAAAGAGATGTCCTCCAGCCTGAAATGACAAATGAAAAAGGAGCAGTGGCCTTCATCAGGACAGCAGCAGGGTTGGTGCCAGAAAACACAAATGAGGTCAGGCAGCTCGTCCCCTGAGAAATTTCCAGATGAATCACAGGAACCAACTCAAGCTGAACCCACAATCTCTGCAGGCTTAGAAAGAACTACAACCCCCAAGTGAAGACACCAAGAGAGATGGAGCTTTCAGAGCAGAGCATCCCTGGACCATGGGGCAGTTGCAACCTTCCGAAAGAAATCCACAAAAAGAGTAAGATGTAGTTTGAGAATAACAACCCCCATTTAAGAGTTGATAAAACTGTGTACTACTCACATATGTAAACCGTTCAGCAAGCACCAAAGGGAGAAGAAGGAGGAGGAGAAGGAAGAGGAAGAAGAGGAGGAAGAGGAAAAAGAGGAAGAAGAGGAAGAAGAGGAAGAAGAGGAGGAAGAGGAGGAAGAGGAAGATGAGGAGGACGAGGAGGACGAGGAAGGAGAAGGAGGAGAAGGAGGAGAAGGAGGAGAAGAAGAGAAGAAGAAGAAGAAGAAGAAGAAGAAGAAGAAGAAGAAGAAGAAGAAGAAGAAGAAGAAGAAGAAGAAGAAGAAGAAGCAGCAGCAGCAGCAGCATCAAAGAAGCTACATAGAGAGGGCTTGGAGGTTAACAGTACTGGCTTCACATGGTAGATCACAACATCTGTGAATCAGTTTCAGGGACTCTGACACCTTCAGCTGGCTTCTGCAGGCACCATGCACACATATGGTGCACAGGTATAAATACAGGCAAATGCCAAACACATAAAAGAGATCATTTTAAATTTAATATGACACAAAAATACATCCAAATCAAATTATCCAAAACCAGTCAAAATGAGTCTCTTTTCTTCATTTTTTTAAAATTTTTATGAATGTATTTACTACTGTGTCTATGGATCTCTGCATGCAGGGTGAGGGTCCAAATGTGGATTTCACATGTGGCTATCAAAGGACAACTCTAAGACATTGCTTCTTCACTATCCTGTGGGTTCTCTGTCACTCTAAGGATTGGCAGGAGAAGCAACTGGAGAGACCCCCTGTGTGAGGACCCAAGATAACCCTGAGTATAGTTTCCATCAGAAACAAGGACAATCAGAATCAGAGAACTCTCTAGAAAGTGAGGGAATGACTTTCGTTGTGGCAATTGAATGCATGATGTGCTACAGCGATAGAGCAAGGGGTCAGTTGGACTCCAGTGGTGATGATGGTAAGCTATGGTTACACCAGGAACAATAAATCAACCACAAAAATATCGACACACAGAGCATGAAACTGCTACAAAAGCAGAGAATGGATTTAAAAGGCAGGAAGCGAAACAAAAGAGAAGGCGTCGTGGAAGAAAAGAGAATAACAAAAGACAAAATAAAAGCAAGACTCAGAGTCAGACACTGGGAATACAGCTCTGGTGGGAAAGCACTTAGCCACACAAGGCCCTGGAGTATATCCCTGACACCAAAGGATAAAGCAAAATAAACCAATCCTAGCAACAGCTGCATTAAACATACACTGCCTAAAACACCCATCAAGTATTGACTATGCAAAAGCTATGCAAAAGTGCAAGATCCAGAGTTACCTTAAAAGTATCTTAAACATAAACAGGTAAAACTAAAGCATGAAATGGTTCAGTGGGTAAAAGGGATTGCTAAACTAGTCTGATGACCTGAATCCAAACCCTGGAATCACAGGTGTGCACCTATAATCCCCGTACTCCAATAGGGAGATGGGAAGCAGACAGAAAAATCATCCAGAAGTTCACAGACTAGCTGGGTGGAGGATATCACACAAGGACCGAATCAGCCAGAGAGGCCCTCCCTCAAGGAACAAAGGGGAAGGCGAGAACTCCCTTTCTAAAGGTTGTCCTCTGACCCCTGCACACCATCACATGTATGAGGCTGCACCTACATATACACCATACGCAGATACCCACAAAAATATAAATAGGTAAATACTGATCCACTTTCAACATTCGGCCAATACCTTCATTGAGACCAGCAGAAGAGATAGGGGAAAACATGAAGGAGCTATGCGCACACAGGAAAGCTGTGTTGTCCACCCTTCTATAAACTAGAGCTGTGAAGAACTCAGGGCGAGAGCAAGCGTGAACATGGGCGAAGGCAGGAGCCTCTCTGGTTCAGAAAAAAAAACAATCTGTAGCTCATAGGTAGCAGGAGGCAGCAGGGGCTGTGTAGGGAGACGTTCCAGGGTAGACAGGGATGTGAGCCAGAAAGCCCAAGGAAAACCGCGACAACACCTGGGTACCAGGAGCCCTGCACTCTCTGGACTGCTGTCTGCCATTTAGCGCTTGGCAAGTGTCTGAAGATCCTGTCCGAACACTGACATCAGGATCTGCACTGGGATGGGGTAAAGGCAAATGAATGACTGGATCAGAACACAGAGTTGTGTCTTCATTCTTTTTCAAGCAGACAAACCAATGCTAATTCTAAAACTTTCTCATGGGTAGTTTCTGAGGGGAAATGGCACAGTCAATCCAATGACAGTCACTCCCTTTGGTGAATAACACTCAAACTACATTCTCCGTAACTGTTTTTGCAATAGAGTCATGAATCTTGTCAATATGAAACAATTTGGTTCGGTTTGTGTCTTTCGAAAACAACATCCTGATTGTGTTTTTTTTCTTGGGGAATCTTCATACAGGTTAACAATTAGGAACACACATAAATACCTGGTACAGAGCAGAGGGGACAGAAGAAGACGACACTCTTGTAATTACAGTACAGCAGGATTAACCCCTGCAATATCAATACCCAGCTATATATCAATTTTCTCTTGTCTCCACTCATATTAAAGGTCACCTTAAAAAATGAAGCTTCAGGGCTGGAGAGATGGCTCAGTGGTTAAGAGCATTGCCTGCTCTTCCAAAGGTCCCGAGTTCAATTCCCAGCAACCACATGGTGGCTCACAACCATCTGTAAAGAGGTCTGGCGCCCTCTTCTGCCTTCAGGCATACACACAAACAGAATATTGTATACATAATAAATAAATAAATATTTTAAAAAAAAATGAAGCTTCAGCTGGAATTAAACCTGCCTTAACTAAAATTTGGAGGAAGTCTCACCATGCTTGCAAAGAGTGTACATTTTGAATTTTTCCCCAGGATAAATCGGGTTTTTTTAACCCTCAATGTTTTGTTTTTCTCTAATCATTTCACTATTCTTCCATTAGTCACATAAAGCTGTGTGCAAAATCACACTCTGCAGCAGAAATAAATAAGTCCCACATGTTAGTGAAGCTGTACCCATGATTCGTGATCAAATGGGGGCTGGAAAGATGACTCAGTGGTTAAGAGCACTCGCTGCTTGGGACACAGGTTCGGTTCCCATCACCCACATCAGGCATCTCAATGTTACTGCCTGTAACTCCAGTTCAGGGAACTCATTGTCTTCTTCTGGGTCCCGCATATACTGCATGCATAAGGCATACCTACAGACAAGCAGACACGTGCATGCACATATAAATAAGTAAGCAAACAGCTGGAGGAAAAGGGCAAGCCTCAGATATGTATGCGTGTTTGGGACATGAAACCCAGTCTTAGGAGTGTATCACAAGGTATTGTGGGGTACTCCATGGGACTCGGTTTCTGTACTTATCAGATGGGGCAAATAGAATGTGACTTTGAACTTGCGAACCTGACTCCAGATCTGTCCACCCATATGTACCATCCACTAAGGTGGCAGAGTGCAGCTTCTCACAGATCCCCTGTCCTTGAGAAGTCGAAAGAGACACCATCTTACTGCCAGCTGTGTCAGGGTCTCCAACCTCAGTGTGAAATTCTCTATCAACACACACTCCAACAGGGGAGAGGGGGCAAAGGAGGGGCATGGGGGTGGTAAAAAGCCAGGGCTGAACATCGCTTGCAGGGACACCTCAGTGTTGCACCTCCCAGGGCCTTTGCAGCACTGCACTCACAAATGGAAAACCCCATAGTCCTTGACTTGCCCCTCCCTCCTGCCCTATCTCCATCCCTCCCTTCAGCCAACCATAGGCCCTATTAGGAAGGTACCAACACCTCTAATATAAAGAGCACAGAGCATTTAGTCACCTTGCCCAGGATGACCCAGCTCCGTAGTAACTTCATGGTCCATACTTAGAGCAATGCACCTACATGTTTCCAGGTGAGCGGCGGGTAAGATTTTTCAGGTCCTACTTTGAACTTAGCATTAGTTCTTAAGGCTGGGGAAGTTTGAGCGTCAAAAAGGAATAAAAAACAACACTTCACAGTGAATGTACTTCCCTAAGTTGGGGTTTTGCCTCTAAAAAAAGAGCCTTAAAGATAAGAGTTATCTGTCCTTACCCATATAAGGACCTCAGCGTCCTACACTGATTTATAGTCTAGACTTTCCTGCTTAACTTCACTTATCCTGGTTGACTGTAAGCACGGCTTTTGCTTTACCAGGAGATCTTTTCCATTATCTATTCCCCCGGGCAGCATCCCCTGGCCCACATCTCTCCAGCTTCATCTGTTCTGAAGCTTGACACCCGAAATCCCCTTATCAAATGAGATTGCAGTCTCTTTTCCCAACTTAAAGGCAATCGATATCCAGGTACAAGAAATGAAGATAGAGCCAGAGCAACTGCGAGTCCTGGCCTCAGATCCTGGCTGTGTAAGCAAGATAGGGTTCCTGACATGAGAAGAGATAAGAAAGGTTTCCAGAAAGTGCCCAGCCTCCAGCCTCGCCCTCGCCCAGAGCCGGAGCCTAGCTCTGGTCCCTCAGGAGGCACAGCCACCCAAAGGCTGCCTGGTGAGCTGGGGCTAGCAGGAATGTGCTAAAAACCAGGGTGAGACCAGGCTCTTTTTAGCTTCAAACTATAAAGGTCAGACTGTTGTTTTAGACTTACAGGACCCACCTGAGCCCTGTGTTTCCTTCACTTGAGCCCATACACAGATGTAGCCAGCGATCTGCAGCCGGACTATCTCCTTTCCTTTCCAAACCCGGCTGAGCGGTGCTCACTGCTTTTTCCGTTGTCATTAAAAATAGGATGCCTTGCATTTCCGTTTAAAATAAGTGAGTTGGAAAGTTGAAGCATTGAGTTTGTTGTGTCCAAATCTGTGGGTCCCCACAAAAGCCAGCAAAGGAGACCAAGTCCCATATGTAGAAGCAAAAAGCCTTTATTTTAATCAAGTTTGCAAACTCGGTCTCTCCGCATGTCCAACATATTGGAATATCCGGAGAGCCCCCCAAGCTCAATTAGAATTGGGTTTTTACAGTACTAAAGGTGGGGGTGAAGGGTCTCTGAGGTTCAGGACCCCTGATTGGCTGACATTTGTCTAGGGAGTCCTGGTGAAGTGCTGGCAGGTGTTTCTATCTACAGTGCTTGAAATGCCAGGAATTTCCTTTGAATGGTCAGGTAATCTCAGAACCAACTGTTCTCAGAGGCAGGAAGGCCCACCTGCTTTGAAGGAAGAATCGATCTTGCAGATGAACCGACTTACATGAGAACTCCTGTCTAGTTAGCAGAAGAGCGTTTTTTCCAGCCCAGGGAAGCTAGTCATGACCTCAGCACTAGTTTCGATTTCGTTTTCACAGAACACTGACCATGGTTCCATCTCCAGCCTTCAGACAGCTACTATGGCTTCCTGTTTCCTGGACTCTGGAATCGACTTTTTAGAAGAAGACTGAATCTGAGGAATTTTTTTTTTTTTTTGGTTCCAGAAATTAGAAGCCTCTCTGTGGAGCCAGCAGAACATTGACCAGCAACTCGGAGGTCGCGGGATGAGAGAAATGAGGGATTGTGGAAAGGTGTATTTGTCTGTATAGGGTACAGGCGCCCATGGAGGCCAGAGGTGTCCAGAGCCAAGCTGGAGTACCAGGTTTAAAATAAGCAAGTTGTCAAAGCATTTGTGAACCTTTGCTATATGGGTACTAGGAAGTGAATTCAAGCCTTCTACAAGAGCAGTATGCACTCCTAACAGCCAAGCCACTGCTCCAGCCTCATAACATATTGAAATAAACAAAAAAAAAAAACAAAAACAAAAAACAAAAACAAAAAAAACCTTACCAAGCCTTCCAAAGGGATTTGGGCTGGGAATGTGACTGGGTTGGTAGAGTGCTTGGCTAGAATGCCTGAGTCCCTGGGTTTAATCCCAGTACCACACAAACTGGGTAGAGCCAGTCCTGGCACTTGGGAGGTGGAGGCAGGAGGATCAGAAGTTGGTCATCAGGCTGAGGAGCTAGCTTACTCCGTAGAGAGCTTATCACACAAGCGTGAGGACCCGAGTTTGGACCACTGTCATCTACATAAAGCATTGAGCTTTTATAAGATCAGTGCTGACGAGGCCCTGAGACACATGACTAGCCAGCCTACCTGGATGAATCAGCAAGCTCTAGAGTCGGCGAAAGTTCACATGCGTGTGTATGTAGACATACACCACATGCGTACACACATGTGCACATATGCCATTATATACCTATATATGTACAAATACACACATGTACCCATATGCACCCAAGTGCACTTACACACACCCAGTACACAACACACCACTCACACACTCAGAATACCATGTGCACACATATACACTACACACTCCAGCAAACCACCATATGCACACAGAGGAAACACTCTCTCCCCACACAACCCGCATACACAGAAGCTCGGAGATATCCTCTGCTGCATAGGAAGTTGGAAGACAGATGCGCAAGTCTTTGTTTTAAAATAAAATATTAAAGTGAAATAGAATAATTGGATTGGCTGTACATCTCAATGGGCCTCACTCTTCAGACACAGCTCGTGAAGTCAATGCAGTCACCGAAACTGCAGGAAGGGCTTGGCTATGATATTTACAAACCCCATTTATATAAAAGCCAAATAAGCCAAACCCAACAAAAATGCCTGCCCAGTTTACCTAGGACTTTCCCGACGGCTGAGAGAAGGAAGCGTGGTAAATGAAACTCTCCAATGGAGCAACAGGCACTGCCTGCTGTTCACAGTTGCCTTTTTAATTGAATTCATGGAAAGCATCACCACAGAGTGCAAAAGGCTTTGTCCCTCGGAGGTCCAAGCTGCTCCAACATCATTAGCGTGCCATTACTGTCTGGTAAAACAGTGACTCTGACCCCATCCTCTAAGCCTTATTCAGACCACACAAAGACAGTGAAACTAGCTTGAGGCTCGCTTTCAAGGGACTCCGTGGACAGATAAAAGGCAGTGTAAGCAGTGGCTTTTTCTTCCATTTATTATTATTGTGTGTATGTTTGCATGATGTGTCACCAACAGTGCCACAGTGCACCTATGGAAGTCAGGTGATCCCTCAAACGGAGGTGGCCAGGCTTAGGCAGCCAGGGTCTTTGCCTTGACCTGCTGAGCTTTCTCACTGGCCTGCCTCGTTTTTCATTTGTGCTTGTTTGTTTGTTCTAATACAATAACTGTACTTGACAATGCGAGATCTTTATCAGACTCGAATTTAAGAAATTACTTGCAAGACTAGTGTAACTAGTCTGTATACGCGCGATGCATTTTAAAATCAGGAGTGGGGTTTCGTGGGAAAGGGGTCGGAGCGTGTAGTGTGTGCAAATACCATGCTGGCTTTGCCAAAAACAATAGGCGATTATGAGAACTCTATGGAAATACAAATGATAACTTCTCCTATCGAAGTCACTTTGCTGTAGTAAATAGAAAGCAAGCGCCGCCCTGACTTCAGTGCTGTAGAGCAGGAAGGGTAACGAGAATCAGGCTGAGAAAAAGATCCTGTTGTCCAAGACCAGTAACTCTAACTCCTTTGTCAAATCTCACACTTGGTTCAAAAGACTGCCAAGAGATGGGAATTGTTCTGTCTTTGTTTTGTTGTTGTTCTAGTTTTACCTAAACTCTAAACTTTTATGAAATAACAAAAACAAAAGTAACTAAAAGACAACATCAGAGGCATTTAGATCAGAATTCTGCACCCTTCGGAAGTTGTAAATATTGACTTGGAAAAGTTCATTTCTAGACGCTATTTGTTTTGGGGTTGCTGGGATTTGAAGTCAGGGTTTCTCCAGTCCTCTGGCCTACATTTTAGAAGGCAGAGTTCTCCGTGAGAGGCTCATAAGCATCGTGAGTTGGCCTGACGTGTTCTGGGTTCCCTTGTCGATGGCAATGTTGCCCCTCGGAGTCCTTAGGACAGATGTGACAGAACTTTGTGACTCCATCAAATGTAAAAGAGCTGATGCTACCCACAGCAGGAGAGTTCTTATCTGTGCCAAACACATGAGTTTACTGTGTGAGCAATGTACAGTCTGTAGTCTAACATTATCGTACTGTTCTGTACCTATGGATTATTAACATAATCAATAAATGACTCATTGGGGTCCTCACAGAGCACAAGATATTCAGAGGATGAAATGAAGATTGTGCACATCTGTGCTCCGACGACTTTTGGTCTACTTTCTCCAAAGAGAAAATATGAAGAGAAATCAAAACTGTAAGAAATAACACACAGTTCCAAAAGAAGTGATAAAATTGGGTTCATTTCACTGAGACACTATGGTAGCATGAATTAAAGTTTGAGTCTACTCTAGTCTTATTTACATACCTTTAAAATATTTTTATCTTATCAACCTTCGCATCAAATATAAACCACTAAAATGTGTGGTGGTGGTAAGATGTTATCTGTGGTCTTGAACACTTTCTGAGGGAAATGTGGTTAAACAGAAAGTGTGAGTTTTATATTTTAAAATGGCTAAATGGAAATGCTGACCAAAAAATATGTGAAATAATACATAAATCCAAACAAATAATCACATTTTAACCTCCATATGGTTTCCTAAGATGTAAAAATCATGGCCTGACTTTCAGATATTGTCTAAGAATTTATAAAGGCTCAGATGGTAACAGACTTTTAGGCTTTAAAAATTCTTATGCTAGTGAAAAAAAAAAAAACAACACAAAACAAAACAGCACCATTTTTCACACATGCCCATGTTGCCATGGAACAGAGCCTGCCAGGTAAAATTAATTGTGTCACTGTATTATTTTCTAATTAAAATGGGCACAAACAAGTAAGAGGAAAGCCAAAAAAAAAGTGAGAGAAATCTGGACCGTTAATTGTTTCTGGCTCCAACTAATTTTTAAATGTCTCAGGTTAAGAAACAAGCACACATCTAGTTCTAACAGAACCATATTCCCAGCCAGGCGGCAGAGTTCATGGCTGTCATCCCAGCGCTCTGGAGGTGGAGAAAGAAGAAATGCCGTGGCGTGAAGACAGCCTGGGCTACTTTGCAGTGGCTTCCAGGCCAGCCTGTAACTCCTGTAAGATCTTGTCTCAAAAAACCAAAAACAATGTAATCTTTCTCCGCTAGTCACCAAATTAATGTTCCAGGCATCCATGAAGGATTCAAACAATCAAATTCCTGGAAACACACAGAAATGCTATTTTTTTAAAGCTGTTTGTTAACATAAAGTGTTAAAATCTGATTGTGCCTCTCTTTTTAAAAAAATGGATCATCTATTTTAAATAACAGGAAGGATTCTGACCTGCAGTACTGTTTGTCAGCTAGTCAAATCATTTCTAATTGATTATCCTTAATTTTTAAATTCCCCAAAGGAGTACTGCTTCCCCCATGTAACTGAGAATGTTTGAATAAACACTGGCTGTGCAAGCGTGGGTCACCTTTTCTATGGCGGCTTTAACATCCCTTCAGGTTAATCAGCCAATATAACTAACACAAACATATTTGACACACTGAAATGAGAAGGGACCCGACAGGCCCGTGATGTGTACACAGTGATTTTATGATTGCTCCCTAAGACCGAGCTCCTTTTGCCAGGGTCATACTTCAGATATGTTACCTGTATTGTTAGGTCCCACAAAGGAACACAGGGCTCATAGCAACAGAGGCAGAATAAATGTCTCCATGAGATTCCAAGAGCATTAGTCACTTGAAAGCCTCTGTGGTGAACAACAAAGCCGGGGCCAGCTCTGTCCTTTCTGATACACTGGAGGAAGGGAGCAGACAAAAGGCTGACGCTACAGTCTGATATTCAAGAGCAAATGACAACTTTTAAGACTCTCGCTCTACTCTAAACTGCTCAAGAAACTATGAAAGTAATTTCCAAAGCTCTTGGCTTGACGCTGCTTCTTTTCCTAAAAGAAAATCCTCTCCGGGGTCTCTGATTAAAGAAGAGTGTAATCACTCTTTCCGACTCACTCTGATTTCACCTCAAAGGGGACCTGAGGTTTCTTTATACCAGGTTGACTCTCACTTCAAACCAGAAGCAGAAGAAGGAAAAGAAAAAGATAGTCAAGTCAGTTTGAGGTGTTAAACCGAACCTTTAAAAACAGAAATTGCCAGCCCCTCTGACACAGCACGTGAGGCGGGGAGTCTCAGCCTCCCAGTCTCTCTGGTGTGACAGTGCATCCTCTGATATGTGTGAAATAACTGAGCCACTAAAAGTGTTTCTGGCGCCATCACTGCTTTTCACCCGGATGTTCTGATTTATAATGAAGGTAGATGGTTTTTTTTAAAAAAATAAAAATAAGGATCATGAAAATTGCGTTTAAAAGAATGTGTGTGTGCATGAAGAGTCCAAGGTGACAATCAGCATCCTGTCCTGCCCAGGGATGCGCGGGGCCGCAGCGCCCAGTTGGATGCCCAGAGGGAAAAGCCGGGGGTGTTCATTGATGACCGCGCTGGGTGGGACAGCAGAAAGGGTTGAGTGCATATCGCTGCCAGGCCCGCTCACATTCGCGAGCCAGTGAGCCTGTCCAACTAATCGCCCGGTTTGTTTGCACAGCTTTGCTGGAGCATTTGCAGGGATGCAACCCCAGCTCCCCGCAGAGCCTGAGAGAGAGTGACCAGCCAAGATACCAGCGGGACCAGGATTCACCTGCACGCCCAGATACGGGCAGAAAAAACATACCATGGTTTGTCCAAACAGCCCTGGGTGCTGCGGACTGGCTGTCCCCGTGGTCCTCCCCTGGCTTCGCTGCCAGGGGACATCGGCCAGGTTTATCTAAAGGCTGAGATAAACTCTTTGAAGTTGGCAGCCAGGGCCTGCTATGACCCAGGGAGGGACCTCGAGGATTCCCCGGGGAACCAAGCTCTCTACCTGGAAATGCTTGGCAGACAAATGCAATCAGGTTCCCACAGCCGGCAGCCTTAGTCAGCACCTGGTCGATGGAGTGACTCAGAAATCAGGAGCGAGGAGGGGCTCCAGGCTTTCTGAACCCACCGCCCATACGTAAGTCACGTGATTCGCCAAAGCTCGAGCCTGCTCAGAACCTCAGGTGGGAGCTGTCTGCCTTTGTCTCCCGTTCCTTATCTTACAGAAACAGCACCGGGAGGAACAGCCTTTGGTTTCCCAGATCACCCCCCTCCCCAGCAGCAGCCTGGGTGATAACGTTTTTGATTAAGCTCGGAATCTTCGGCACACATCAGCAACACCTAATTATGAAAGATCTAATAATATATCCCCGTGTTTCTGTGACAACCGCAGGCATCTCCATTGAGCATCCTCCAAGCCACTGGAAGGGGAGCAGACACTGACACCACACACTACCGCACAGGGAGGGGTCTGGGCCTAGAACCTTCTACAATGGAAGCTGAGGAAGCCACCCAGCTCCTGTGAGAGCAATCCAGGCAAAACACGAAAGCGATTTTAATGTTTTTTGTTTTTTGTTTTTTAATCTTTTGTTAAGCCAGGGAGAAAATTAAGTGTTGTTTGGCAATTAAAATAAGTATCATCTCATTAACATTCCTCCAGTGGCAAAGGATGTTCAAACCCTGAGACCCTGCGGTAAGATGCCTAGCTACAGCTGCTTTATGTATAGCTAAAAATACATTCGATGACACCTTCACGGGCAGGAGAAAGCACACCTTTTCTCTATACATATGGAAATAAGCTCTCTCCCAAGACACCTGGAACAATGGTGGCAAAATCTATATCAAAAAAGATAAAACCTGCATGACTTTTCCTTTGTGCCCGGGATGCTTGCGGCAGCCCTGAGTTCATGGATTGGACCATGGTGCAATTTAGAACAGATTATGCTTGGTCTTCAACATTCCCCGCCTCCCAGGTGGGCATCCTGCCTGCATGTGCCTTGCATAAAAGGGGATCCTTCACAGAGGAAGTTGCCACCACCACACACACTTGATATAGAAGGGGTGGGGGACACACGACATTTGCATCCCTGAAACAAAGTGGCAAGGCACCAAAGACTCTGGCCGCAGGGTCCTGCTAAGACTTCATGCTCAGTCCTTGGGACCATGCTAAAATTCTGTCCTCTGAGATCCTTCAAAATACTTGTTTCCAGAAAAACAAGCGTGGATTTTTCTGCAGAACCATGAGGGCAGCCAGGAGACTGGTCTCAGCCTCTGAGACTTTTCCTCCAGCTGCCTAAGACTGCTGGCTTACCATGCAAGAGAATCGCTATGCCCTTGTCTGTCCCCAATCACACCAGGCTGGTAACTTCTGGTGTGATTAAACACAACAGATTACAGGGCAGTTGGAGGAAGCTGCCCCACTCTGGTGTCCAGCCGTGGATGCCATTGTCTGGCCATGTATCCAGGCTGTGTGTCTTTTCCTTTCCTCCCCAGACTCCCAATCCTGAGGCTAGGGTAGGTAGGCCAAAGGCCTTGTCTGGTGTGTACAAGTCCCTAGCTCCCACCCCCAGTATAGAGAAGGGGGGATCCGGTCCCAGCCCTCAAGTTTTATTTCATGTTCCCTGTCCTTTCATTTGCTTTTGTCTTTCTCTCTTTCCATGATTTTCCCTCTGTTGAACAAAGAGCTGAAATTCTCTGCACTTCATCGGTCAGAACTGCACTTGGTAGTCAGGCTTTCTTGCTTTCCCCCTGATAGATGAGCTGTTTCTAGCTAGGAAACCGTCTTTAAATTCCTGACTAATTCCCGAGGTGAACCGGGACTCTTCTTGTTCCCTTGTTGGGCTCACAGTCCATCACCGTGCAGGCCAACAGGCAATGGCCACCCAGAGTCTCCAGCGTGCCCCTGACAACAGAGCAGACATCACTTCTGTGATCAAGGGCAGGCATCTCTCATCTGGACCTGTGTGGAGGGGTGGCTGGTCTGCAGGAAGTGCCTTCGAAAAGGAGCTAATCACATCATTCAAATTTCCTGTTGTTTTGTTTCTCTCTGCCTGATAAGCCTTTATCAGACGAAAATGAAAGTTCTCTCTGATCTGGAGTTGGGCAGTTAGGTAGACATACACATACCTTTGATAGCTCCCCTCCTGGGAAGCAGGGGAGGCTAATTGATAAAGTACCAAAACCCCAAACTGGAGCCCTGAAGTCTAGACGCGGCGTGAGCCGACAAACTAACCCAATGGCTTAACTTTGACGCTCACTTTAGACAAGAGGATCCGAAGTTTACAGCCCTGGTATTCCTAAACTACCTGGTAAACTGAGGCAAAACAGAAAGCTACAGGGAGAGTTCTGGGTAGTGTCCCTAAGAACACTTCTGAGAACTGTCTGAAAAATTAGAAATTTAAATTTACTTAAAAAGTAAACTAGTGTATACATATCTTTCCTATCTAAGATCTTCTTGTGAAGTGTGGGATATTGGTAATTAGCAGGCAATTCATAAATTTTGCAACTACCTATCAAAAAAAGTGAGAGCCCACAACTAAGATAAAAATCATCAAACATTTTGGGGTATGGTTTGTCAGTTTCTTGCACAATTTTATATATATATATATATATATGTTTAAAACCTTAAAAATTTTTTACTTGCTCGTCTATTGCGTGTTTCTTTCTCTGTGTGCGAGTTTCGGAGCACATTCCCAGGCACACCTGTGGAAGTCAGAGACAGCATGCAAGAGTTGGTTCTCCCACCATGGTGGGGATCAAATTCAGGTTGTCTGTCTTGGTGCAAGCACCTTTATCCACTGAATCATCTTTCTGGCCCCAGTTACACACCGTGTTCCCTTTTGATCTGGCATTTGGTCTCCTGCCATAACTTGCACCCTCACAGAACATGAGCGGAACTATTTTACAGCAGCAACTTTCTCCAGAATTGCCAAAACGTGGAAGAAATCCAGATACCCTGCCATCAGTGAGTGAGTAGACAAGGGGTGCTGTGTGCAGACAATGGAGCATCATTTAGCAATAAAAAGAGAAAGGAACTCACCAGCCATAAAAAGACACAGAGGGACTGCGGTGCGCATCGCTGAACGCAAAAGGCATTCTGGAAAGGGAGCATGCTGTGCGCTTCCTTTACGTAGTCTAGAAAAGGCAAAGTGAATGGAGCAATAAAAAGTCTTTTTTCCATGGTGCAAGGTGCTGGGGTGGAGGATGAATGGGTGAATAATGGGGATCTTTCAGGCGGTAGGGTGGACAGAATAGTGATGGATACATGACAGTACGCATCTGTCAAGGCCCTCAGAATGCACACAGGCTGGAGGCTGAGGCAAACCACATAACCACGGTGCATCGACGCTGATGGGTCACAGGTAGAATACACACAACTGGAACACACAACCTTCATAGTAAGAGAAATGGTGAGGAGGGAAGGGGTGGGGACTGGAAAGTAAGTCAAATCCCAAGTAAACTGTTTGCCGCACACACTTGACCCTCCCCTCCCAGAACCTGTGCAAAAGCTGAGCACGGTACTGCACACCTGTTATCCCGTATGTCTGTGTTGTCTCCAGAAGCCCAAGAGTAAGCCAGCCTGCATTATGCAGCAACAAAGAAACCTGTCCCAAGCAAGGGGGGAAGTGAGGATGGATGCCCGAGTCTGCGCTCTGACCCCCTGCATACATCGTGACACATAGGTACATACAGCCACACACAGATGGGGCACCCACAGTTCTGTCTTTCTCTCTCCTTTGTCTGTCTCTCAATCTCTCTCCATCTGTCTGTCTTGTCTCTCTCTCTCTCTCCTTTTCTCTGTCTCTCCTGTCTCTTTGTCACTTTCTTCTCTCATCTCTGTGTCTGTCTCTTATCTCTCTGTCTCTATGTGTCTCTGTTTTCTCTATTTCTCCATTCCTCTGTGTCCTCTCTCCCTCTCTCCCTCTCTCTCTCTCTCACACACACACCTATCTATTCTTTTAAGAAGACACACTAAAGACGCACAAGGTGACTGGAGGTATCTAAGACTCTACGCAAGCATCAAACACGCCTTCAGCGGCTGAGCACATTTTGTGTATTTACTGTTCAGACTGAAGATTATAGACTAATTACTTTTTCAGTCACAGACTCTTTCAGCATTCATTCTGGGGAGATTATAACATTTATCTCCAAACATTTTATTCTTAGAATAAAAAATGGTAGCTGTGTTTGAGCATCCCACTTCGCTGCCCCAGCGTAGCCCAGCCAGCGATCCTTTCCCCTCGGCCCTGTTAAATCAGCCCTGCTGTGACAGCTTATTACTTTGTAGACACAACCTTACCAAGAATGCTCTTAACCCTATCGTCCTCTCCAGTGATGCATTATCACTCATCTCTCCAGACTGACCTCTCATTACCCTTAATCAGTGAGTCCTGTGGGCCAGTCTGCTGCTGGATCATCAAAAGGCACTTTATGCTAGGAACCCCTCTCTGGGCACAGGATAGCCAGGCAGAGTCATCTCAAAGGCTGTGTCCTTGACGTGGGTGCCGCTTGCTGCTACTACTACAAGTTGGAAAGGAAGAAGCTAAAATACTCATGGAATTTTCACTTTTTTTCATTGAAGTTAAAATTTTTGGAAAAAAAAATTTAAAAAAAAGATTGACAATGCTTTCCTGTATAACCGTTGACCACCGTATGCAATTATTGTAATTAAATGAGATAATTTTCTCATTTCCTGTTGCAAAAAGGGAAATCCCGCTTTAAAACAAAACACACCCAGGACTGACATGGACCAGCTAGAAATGCATCGGACACCTTGAGTGTATAGCTTATGAAATCAACGCAAGACAATAGACACAGAGCTAATGGCCGAGGAGACGGGGCAGAGAGACAGGAAGATTTCCACATACTTAATGTTAGCCGGTAAGCAGTCGTGTGAATGTGTCCCTCAAAGGTTTGCATGGGAAACCTAGGTCCTAGTGCCACCGCGGCATCAGAGAGTGGTTAGTGGCAAGGACCAAGGGGAAGGACCGATGAACAGCCCAGGTGATGTGCAAGTTACCTTTCTCCTCGCTGTGAACATATACCCAGGAGGCAACTTAAAGGAAAGATTTGAGAAGACAAAGTCACGGTGGGTGGGCGGGAAGGCATGCCGGGACAGGGCCTTGGGAGTGTGGGGCTGGTATTCCAATTATCTCCCTGGATCAGATAAGCGAAGGGCGGGCAGCTAGGTCATTAAACCTTTGTACCGCCCCCTAGTGGCACCCCCAAAATCTTCACAAGTGGAGGATCAAACACATACAACACGTGAGCTTATGGGAACATTTCACATTAAATCCACCGTGTAGGAGGAGTACAAAGGTGTGGTCAGTGTTCTCTCTCTCTCTCACACTCTCTCTCTCTCTCTCTCTCTCTCTCGCCCCTGCCCCCTTTCCTGCCCCCATTCATAGTTCTAGAATGTGAAGAGGAAACCTCCAACTCCCTGTTCTTACCCAGTTTCAAGTACTCTGTCATCCTAACAATATTTTTAAAGACACGCCAGTACAGGGGAAATCCATTAACATTTTCTGATCTGTTTTATTTGTAACTTTGGTGTATATGAGAGTGCATGCATCTATGTATATGTTATATGTCTGCCTGGTGTGCAGAAGGCCAGAAGACAAAGTCAGATCACCTAGAACTGGAAGTACAGGTGGTGGCGACCCACCACGCAGGCGCTGGTGATCCACCACGCAGGCGCAGCCGGGAATGGAACCAGGGTCCTCCACAAGAACAGTAGTGTTCTTGACTGCTGGACCATCTCTCTAGCCTCCGCTTACAGATATTTATCCTCTTCAGCATAAGAATTGTTCTGGAATTCTTGGAAATAGGAACTCCATCAATTATTTTTACCGACGCAATCAGAAGACCCAAAGATTCTCCAATCTTCTGGCAGCCAACACAATGGCTCAAGGCCGCTTCTCATCACAATCGGCCCGAAACTCAGACACTGGGCCTGGGGCATGTGCACTGGGGTCAGGGGTACATGCATTGGGGTGAGAGACACACACATTGGTGTTGGGGCACACACTGGGTTCAGGGCATGTGTTGGGTTCAGGATCACATGTACTGGGGTGACACACATACTAGTATTGGGGCATACACCCTGGGGTTTATTGACACATGCACTGGGGTGAGACACGCACACACTGGTGTCAGGGTACACACAGAGGTCAAGGTACATGAACTGGGGCCAGAGGCACACTGATCTGACAAGGTCTGCCATCTCACTAACGTAGGAAGCAATGGCTTTGGCTTGTTTACCCCTCTTCATTTGGTTATTTTGTTTGAGACTCAGTGCAGCAGTCAGCCAGTGTGTGGCCCTGAGGCTGGATCCACTGTGCACTGGTCAGTCACAACCCTGGGCTGTCCACAAAATGAACTCCATGCTTTTCTCTGGACTCCAAGGGCCCTTGGGGAAAGACGGGTTTAACAAAAGTCAGCTTCTACAGAGACAGAAAGAGAACTGAGGGCAGACTACACACTCAGGTCCTTCCTGCACCCAGGAACTCCTCAGGCCACTTGCCGCTAGCTCCCTGGCAGCTCCAGTCCCTAGCAGCTGTCCTTAACCCTTGTTCCCTTCTGGAGACTGAGTTACTTTTCAAAGTGACTACAGCCACCTCAAGAACTCTCAACACAGGCTGGAGAGATGGCTCAGTGGTAAGGAACACGAACACATATTGCTCTTCTGGACGACCAGTGTCAGGCAGCTGCTGTGGAGCAATCTTTGCACGCTGTGAAGATGTGTTGCTCTCATTGTTAATTTAAAAAAAAAAAAGCTGATTGTTCCGTGGCTAGGCAGGATTTTCAGTGCAGAATGTTGGGAAGACGGAGGGTGGCGTCAGACATGGAGAGGAAATGGGCTAATTTAAGCCGTAAGACCTAGTTAATAATAAGCCTGAGCTATCGGCTGCTTATTTATAATATATTAAGCCTCTGTGTGATTATTTGGGAGTGGCTGCCGGGACACAGAGAAAGTCCGCATACAGGCAGCTCAGAACCACCTGTTACACCCACTCCAGATCATACAGAGACATCCAAACAGATACACATAAGAATGTCATTAAAAAATGTGGGTTTTTTTTAATTTTCGAGACAGGGTTTCTCCGTAGTTTTTGGTTCCTGTCCTGGAACTAGCTCTTGTAGACCAGGCTGGCCTTGAACTCACAGAGATCCGCCTGCCTCTGCCTCTCGAGTGCTGGGATTAAAAGTGTGCACCACCACGGCCAGGCTTTTTTTTTTTTTTAGAATTTCAAATGCTGTGTCTCTCTGCATCCTAAGCACCATGGTCCTTCTGGGATGGTTTGTTCCCACTTGAGGATAACTCAAGTATTTTAAAGAATAAAGAATAACTCAAGTTATTTTAAAGAATTACTAAAATAACTTGAATACTTAGCTTTTAATTTTTATGTATGTGTATTTTTATAGGAGTGAGCATAGGCAGCGGTCAGAAAGGAGCTCAAGAGCAGGGGGAAAGGAGACTTTGCGGGGGGGGGGGGATAAGAACATGTGAAAGTGCATGGGGGGATACGAGAGGAAAACACGGGTCACGACAAGGCGAGAGGAGAGGTGGGGGATCAGTCAGAACTGAGTGCATGAAATGCCCATATGAATCCCATTACTTTGTTAATTTTGTAATTTTTTTTAAAAAGGAATTTCCATGCTGAGCCCTGACTACTGTGCGCACTGGTGGGCATGGTGCCGACTACACGATGTACCATGCAGGACCCAGGGCACACGTTATCTTCCTCTAACAGACAGTTGTGAATGGCATCCTCATTCACAGAGCCCCTTCCTCTAAGACCTTCTCGGTGCTCACCTTCCAGGCTCTACTGTCAGGTAGGTCAATTTAATCCCTCCCAGAGCAGGCAAGTTGTATATGACCTTCTGGGGCAAGGTTCAGCCCCTCCATACCCTATGTCCCTGCTGCCTTCACAGCCTCCCAAAACTGAGTTGGCAGGGCCCGATGAGTCACTACAAAAGAACAGCTGTCCCAAAACATAACAAAAAACCAGCCAAGCCCAGGGAGGGAGGAGGATGCACTTTGCGCTGCCATACAGCCCAAGGTCTGCTACTGCCTGTTCCTGTGGCAGAACCACCAAAGCTGACTACCACAGATGCCAGGGCAGGTTCTTGTTACAGTACGAACAGTGTCCTTACTGCCTCATCTTGAGTATCCCCCTCCATTTGACTGTTCATGTATAAGGCCTTCAAGGAGGTAACTAAAACGAGACCATTATGATGGAGTCTTAAGCCACAGGAATGGTGTTATTATGAGAAAAGAGATCAAGGGTGAGGGAACAGAGCCAACACGAGGAAACGTACATGAGTCAGGAGCAAAGCTCTGGGAGAAACCACTGCCCACAGCTAGATCACAGACTTCCACCTCAGAACCAGGTTAACATTGTTAGCTTGAGAGTTTTCTTTCCTTTCTTTCCCCCCACAGCACAAGCTAACTGATAATATATAGAAGTCTGATTGCTCTAGACATCAGCCAAACCCCAAGCAAGAAAAATGTGATAACCAAATCCCAGCACATCTCCCATCCATCCAGAAGGCTGTGAAATCAAGGGTATGACCCGCGTCATTGGGAAGCTCCCACAGTCCTGACTCTGGGCACTCACAGTGGGTGTCACAGCCTGTGTATCTGACTCAGCTCCCTGCCAAGGTGTGTTGGGTAAACCCTTCATCCCAGGGAAGATGCTCACTCCCGTGGGAATGTCTATAAAGACGACAACGAAAAGCAGCTGCACACAAAGCTGTTTTTCTTTGGAAGAAGACTAAAGAGCCGTGACTAATACTTTCTAGGGTGTCTTGTCTCTTTAATCCTCTCTTGTTTATTATTTGTGCTAATTCCCCTCCACGCCTCCACTTCCATGTAACAAGGAAGGACAGAGGTTATATGCTCATCTTATAGGCCTTCCAGCAAAGTAGACAGACGGCTAAAGACCTGGGAGAGAAACTGAGGCAGAATAGAGGGTGCCGAGGAGAGAACTGGGCTGTCTCAGCCCCGAGGCTTCTGGAGAAATAGAACAAGGTGGCTTCTGCTGGGGAGAGTGATAAAAGGGCCATATGAAGGGCCGTGGGTCTGGTGCCTCTGGGGAATGGACCTGAGAGGCAGAACCCACAGAAAGCAGTTTCAGAAATGATCACAGAAGTTCAAGCCCTGCAGCAAAATTTGGTGATCATTTCTCAGAGGGAATTTATTAAAACCCAACATCAGAAAAAACAGACCCTCCCAAGGAATTTGACATCCTCATGAAGACTTAGGAAAACATTGAAACACCAATGATCATCTTTGAATGGACTCAGGGACAACATCTGTTGGTAAAGAAGTCATTAAAATAACAAAGAAATAATGATCTATCAAGTCAGGCAGAGTGGTGACAACGGATGGCTCAGGGGCCAAGGAGCGAGCTCCCTGCAGCAGCTTCCTGGAGGGATTGCTAGGAAGGCCAAGCAGAGTTTGGGACTGTTCTCAGAGACGCTAAGAGGGGGAGAGACTGGCAAAAGAAAAAAAAAAGTCCTTGACGCATGCCTGAAAGGGATCCGAGAGGCAGAGGTGGCAAAAGATGGTTGTGGAGGGGAATAAACCCAGGGTGGAAGAATCCGTGCTCCACAATTCCACGGCCAGTCCCAGGAGGAGCAGAAGAAAGGAGAGCCTTGGGGTTTGGGCTCAAGAGTTAAACTTCTCGGGACTTAACAGGCTGAGGGCAGAAGACAGAGGGAGGACTCTTCAGTCACCGTGGCTGGTAGCACAGTGTCAGATACAGCCACAAGACTGAACTGTTCCTTCCAGAAGCCCACACAATCCTCTGGAAATCAAGACCCGGCACTATTCCCCACAGCTCTGACCTGGGGCCAGCACCCCCAGGGCCTTGAAGAGCCTGGTAGTCTCAAGTACCCCATGAACAGTAATGACCTGGGGCTGTATGACCAGGGACAGAACAAGAAGCTTGCTGCACATAGCCCGTATGAGAAAAGCCACCACACAATCTGCCTCCGGGATCTCCAAGTACAAGCAGCACTTGACATAAGAGATGACGGTCCCAGGACTTATCCCAAGTACACGGTAACAGTGATTTCACTGCATGCATGAATTTCCTATTAAGCACATTCTGTTGTCTGTCCTTCACGGGATTTTGTTTGTCTGGCTCTGTTTTTTTTGAGACATGGTCTCACACTGCAGGCTGGCTTTGAACTCACAGCAATCCTCCTGCCTTAGCCTCCTGAGTTCTGGAGAGACAGGTGTATACCACCATGTCAATTTTTATTGTTCATCCTTCAATAAAAAAATATGAGTGTTGCTGGCAAAGCCTCATCATTCGATGTCTAGAGTTCCTTCCTAAAAATGTCACACAGCCACAAGCCTCGATCACTCTCAGGGCCCCCATCTCTGAGATCCCAAGTAGGCTAGCGTTCCTATAGTAGCTTCAGAATAAGTCACAATAACATAGTGGGTGTGCAGACACGGTCCAAAGACAGAAGAATGTCAGGGCACAGTAAAAAACCCACAGGGGTGGGTGAAAAGCTGCAGACTGGGCGTGTGACATCCCTATTCGTTAAAGGCAGGTGTGGTCCACACGTGAGTTACTTTGCTGCAATCAGTATTCTCTAAAACGAAGCTTATCCTTTTGTACCATTAGCTGCTTTGAAACAGATTATAAGTGGTTATTATGAATACAGTAGAAAACGATACACCTGATATCTATGTGAGAGGCAGAGCCAGCTCACTGCCCATGCTGAGCCACAGGTACCCACTGAATACTCAGGAAGACCCTCCGCCATGAGGCAAGGCTTAGCTGTACACCCTCCCCAACCCTTGGCGTACTTCTGCCTGGTTTTGGCTGCTGGACACAAGCTTTCTTCTACTGTGCATCCAGTCCTCCTGTGAGAGCACACCCACCCCCAGGATTGGCCTCACACCAGGCTCCACCTCCAGAACAGGGCAGGCCCCATAGAGGGGACTTGCCTGGTGGGGGGGCAGAACGTAGCTACTGGGGCAAACAGTGTTTGTTGCAGGTGTCTGACATCACTGCTTGAAAGATTTACATTCTAAATTTTACCTGCTTGTTATTTGCATTATATTATTTTTTTTAAGGGGCACATAGATCATGGTAGACTTTGGATTGTGGGCCCAGTGATTCATTTTCACAAGACACCAACCGGGTTATATTTTGAATGTTGACTTTTCTCCCCATAAGTAGGAAAAGTGTGACCTTCCTTATCTCCTCAGAACACAGGAGTTTCAAACAAAATGCTCAATTCAGTTGAAAGCTCGGTAGAAATATAAATTTCTGTGGCGTCTTCCATGATGGTCAATCTTCATTATCGGCTTGGCTAGGTTTAGAATCACCATGGAAACTCTAACTGTGTCTACATGGAGTTTCCAGGGAGATCTGACTGAGGAGAGAAACCCCACCTTAAAGGTGGGTGGTACCAACCTTGTGGGCAGGGATCCTGGTCTGAGCCCTGGCGTTCACCTCTGCCTACTTATTGACTGTGAGTGTTAGCACCTGCTTCACACCTGTCCCTTTGCCCTCCCCATGGTGGAGGACTGTACCCACAAACAGTGAACCCTTAAGTTGCTCTTTTCCCAGGTACTTTACCACAGCAAGAAGAAAGATAATACAATCCTCGATGCTGTCTTGGTTCTGAAACATGAAGAAGTGGGGTGAGGTGCTCAGGTGGCCCTCTGCAGGGGCCTTGATGCAATCAGTTCTATTTTCCCTAACAAAACAGATGCCAAGCCCGGGTACCTCGAAACATGATCATCACTTGCTGATGTAGCTTGTTCAGCTGAAGTCTGGTGTCCTCCTTGTTCCTTTGGGGGAACCTAAGGCCACACTCTTCCCCCATGCGGTGCTCTGGCTTCATAGACAAAGCCATTCCCCTGTGAATGTACCACAGCCTGGGCTCCAAAAGCCAGCTTGTGCTGCTGCTTCCATCTGAGAAGGCTTGGTGATGAAAGCATCATTGGGCACCTCCAAGAACACACTCCTCCACAGTGAGACGCTTCCAAATATCATGAATGTTAGGTGAGATAAATACACTGTCAGACGTGACATCCTCCCAGCTCCTTCACAGAGAATTATCGAGAACACGAAATTGCCCTCCAAAGATGTCTGTTTTGTGATGTGATAATCATTACCTAAATATTACACACCAGAGACGTGTGCTATTAAAGAGGGGCTGAAACCACTTATGAAATATCAGCTGCATTTTACTTAAGCTTTTTGGACCTAATTCATAAAAATTCATGGTTTATAAGAATGATCCCTGGTCCTTAATAGAGTACTTCTGCAATTCACTAAATTCTTTAATCCCAGCACCCCTGACCAAGTGAATTTCATTTCTAGCCCTGTAGGAGAACAAAAAGACCAAAGTTCAGTGAGCAGAGGAAACACCCAAGCTGGCAGCAAGACCCCCTTGTCCAAGAGTCTGCAAGGAAGTACACAAGCACAGCCAAAGGGACAGAATGAGACAAAAGTCAGATGTTTTGTTTTCCGAATGTGTTTTGCTGCTGTAGGGTAAACCTAAAAAAACGATGGGCGGGCAAGATGGCACAGCAGATAAAGGTGCTTGCGCAATGGCCAGAATTCAATCCCTGGAGCCCACATGGAGGGAGAGAACCGATCCCCAAAGGCCCTCTGACCTCCACACATGTACCCTAGCATACCTGTGTCCCTACTCACACGCAGCACACATGCACGCACACACTTTTTTAAAGGAAATGTTAATCTTTGGGGAATTTCCCTGAGAATCCTTGGGTCCTATCTGAGGTTGGCAACAAGATTTGTGAAGTATCAGCAGCATCTCCACAGGCTTTCTCTTTGGGTTCCTCACTACCAAGAAACATCTCCGGGCCTCTGGATAGCAGACTTGTGGTCCGCAGAAGTCAGTCAGCAGGGCCTTGAAGTCTACAGGACGACGACCTGGCACAATGCACCCGTTTTGTTTCTTTTGCAACCACCATGCAGCCATTGTTTTATTGATGTACACCGATCCACACCTGTCTCCTCTCTGAACTGTGATACTGAGGACAGGCTACCCACCCATTGGCCGCTTTGGCCCAGGAGTTAAGCGCTGTGTTCACCACATGCTAGGACAATCGGTATGTTCAACTTTCGAGCCAACGTATTGTTCTGAATACACAATTTTCCACAGAGGGTGGCTAATGTCAGTGCAAGTCACAACACAGTTATTGATTTTCCACTGAAAACGGGACTTGAAAACTGAGGAAATAATCTTTTACATAAACACTCGCATTACCCCTAGGAATCAGGCTCCGTGTGTGTCTGTCTTCTGTTCTCCTCTGTGGGCTGTAAATAGGGCTGGCAGGAGCCCAGAAAACACATGTGAGCAAATCCCACCCAGGAGGGAAAGGACATGGGCTCCACTAGCAGCTGGGCCTGTCCAGCGACAGCCATGTTTACTCTCAGTCGGTCCCTTAACATTGGTGTCGATGTTGGAGAAACGGCAGGGAACAGGATAGCCTTGAAATTCCTTCTAGATAAATGACTCTCTGATGGAGAGCATCTTCCCCCTAAAAGACACTCAGAGAAAAAAAAGGTCACACAACGCCTGGAGTCTGACATTAGGCATGTCAGCAAACAGAGACTGTGTCCTGAAGTGAACAAGACAGGCAGCCCATAATGAACCCGACTTCCCTATCTACCTGAAGAGGGGCACCATTATCGTCTTGGGGAAAGGTTATACCCCACTTCCAATTCTTGTCAGCAGTGGGGCGAGGAAGGGTCTCTTGCCAACCAAGCAAAGTTTACAAAAGCAAGTTCATATGAACCCGGAAATACACCCACTGTGAGGTTCAGTCATCTGTCTCCTGGTTATTTACTCCCGAGAAATAAAAGTTTCTTCAAACACAAGTGTAGGCACAAACGTGTGCAGTGCATCAGCTCCTAATCACCCTAGTCTGCTCCAGCTGAGGACAAGCGACTGAGTCTCCATAGAGCCGATCACAACCGAGCAAGAACGCTGAGCTCAGTAAAGAAGCCACCTGCCTGCTCTGTTCTCCCTCTGTACAGCCTTCTCCAGCAGGAAAGCTCACACAGCCATACCCTGTGGCCGGTCAGTGGACAGCTGTAACTGTGAAACATATCAGTGGACACCAGGATGTGAACATGTCCGATGTGAAAATTTGGTGGGTTGTGAGCGTTCGGCATATCGGTAGAGGGAAAGGGCATGCGCAGCTGTATCCATGCATAGAATTCATAGACTAAAAAGAAAATACCATCTACCAATTTAAGAAATTAAATTTTAAAAAAAACAGCTGTGCCTGCATATTAAAAGGGGTTCCATAATGCATCCCGATGCGAAATTCACCAATGGGAAGTTCAAAGACCAAGTGTGTCCAACGCTAGTTTCTGAGGCAGCTCCCTTACTCTTCCCGTCCGTTTCTCGTGGTCAGCAAAGGAATCCCGCCCTTAGTTCAATGATCGCAGCCTGCTCGCCGTTAGAAACTAATATATTTGCTTTTAAAATATGTTAAATAATTGATTGTTTGATTTAGCTCTCTGCACACATTTCACAAAGGAGTAACTTTTTAAGCTATTAACAGTCATTTGCACCTCGCTGGGAAGAATTTAAATGATTATTCTCACAAGCTCCAATAGCAGTAGAAGTTCTTAAATAAATGAAAGGAATGATTCCAGGATGCGATACAAGGGTGAATGGGATCAGGAGTCTTTTGGGTCGAGCCAAGATGAAGAGAAGAAACGCTGGAACTTAAGCTGTGGTCGGAACAGACTGACTCCAGGTAACCCTAAACTGGCACAGAGGCACAGGCCTGCTATCCCAGGACCGCAGTTCATGGCCGGCCTGAGCAACACAGTAAAACCCTATGTCAAAAAAAAAAAAAAAAAAAATGCAAAAATCAAAGCTAAAAGGGAAATCACCCCAAGTGGGGTGACCAACATTCTTTGGGCAGAATTACATATTGACCAATATAACTAATCACTGGTCTGTATTTACCAAACACCCAAACTAGTATCTTTAACGATCTCCATCTTTCAGGATCTGTGACTCTGTAGCTTTGGGAATGATGAGCGATCTGCAGAGAAACTTGGCTCATTGGGTTAGCAGAGTCAGGCTGCTCTTCAAAATCTGGGAGGAAAGAAAAACACAAAACAAGGGGCCGCGTGTTTCCAGGGACTTTATACAGTAAGTTAGGAAAACAGCCATGATGATATGCCCAGTGATAACTTTTGTCAGGCCTGACTTCCCATCATTGCTGCTGCCATGAAGGTCCATATTTTTCTACACGGTGTGACAGCCAAGTTCTCAGGCCGCGGTTAGTTTCCGGTTAGTTAAGGAGGCAGCACTATCCTGCCAGACCAGCTGTGGCCTCCTAACAAAAGGCTCAGGGTGGACTGCTCCTTCTCTTTGTTATTATGTAGATTGTCTGGGAAGAGGGTGGATTCCAAGATGGTGACTGAGTTGCAGGTCTGACTGTCCCTGTCCCCCCGGAAAGAGAATATTAATGAGCTTCCATCTTGGTTTACCTGGGGGAATAAAAGGTGTTTGAATAATAACCGCGGGTGATCTTCAGGAAATGAAGCTTGAGAGTCCCTTCTGATATTGCTGTGTGAACTGTGTCTCATTTTTTACCCAAGCCTCCGCACCGGTCCAGTTAGGGAAAAGTAGTTTTATGTTGGGGCATCGGACCCCAACACCGCCATCATCCTCTTCTTCTTCACCCTCCTCCTCCTCATTTTTCTTCCTCCTTCTCTTGCTCCCCTCTTTTTTTTTTTTGCCAACATTGTATTCTCTTTAGAAGACTAGCATGCCATTGGCAGAGAAAGAAATGCAATTAAAAACTTGATTATGTGGCTGTATATATGTGCCTCTAGTGTAAGTTCCTGCAGAAGCCCAAAAGGGTTTTTGGATCCCCTAGAGCTGAAGTTACAGATAACTGTGTGTGGCCACATGTGGGTGCTGAGAACTGATCTCAGGTCTTCTAGAAGAGCAGCAAGCAATCTTAATTGCTGAACCATCTCTCCAGACCTCTAAGAAATGAGGGGAAAAATAGGATTTATTTATTTCTTATGTATACAGTGTTCCTGAATGACAGAAGTGGGCATCAGATCCCATTATAGGTGGTTGTAAGTCACCATGCAGTCGCTGGGAATTGAGTTCAAGACCTCTGGGAGATCACCCAGTGCGCTTAAGCCTCCAAACCATCTCTCCAGCCCAGAAATGTGAAATTTTAAGAGGGTAAAGTCTCTCCTACTTGAACCAGGAATGGCACATACCTTTAATCCCAGCATAGGGAAGCAGAGGCTACCCTGTGCTATATAGTGAGATCCTGTCTCCAAATAACATAATAATATCAAATCTTCCTCACTCCTCAGCACTACCATCCTCTCATGACCAAGGCAACCAATACAAAGTTCAGGGAAATGTTGTCCGGGGTTGTTTGATGAGGACAATGTACACAGAAGAAGGTGCTGTAGTAGGGGGTTAAACCCAGGGCTTTATGTACACTAGGAAAGAGGGCTAGATGAGGTCCCATAATACAGCCCAGGCTGGCCTTGAACTGGGAAGCACCCTGCCTTAGTTTCCCAAGTGCTGGGATTGCAGGGCACTATCCACATCTAGCAAGAAGACCCCACCACCACCACATTTACTGTGTGCATGTATGCGTGTGTGTGTGTGCATGTGTGCATGCATGAGTGTGCCTGTGTGAGTGTTCAAGCACACACCTGTGGAGAACAGAGCAGAGCAGACTCTCCTAACCATGTGGATTTGAGGAACAAATTCAGGTCTCCAGGCTTGGTAGCAGGTACTTTCTCCTGTTGGGCTATCTCTCCAACCGGTAAATAGGATCTCACAGCTTTGAAAATGATCCTAAAAATGTCACTCTAAAACCTTTCCATGTCAGGGAATGTGGCTCTGTGTCTTATATGAGCAATCATAGAGCACATAAATATATATTTTTCATAATTACTCAGTTACACTGGGGTTGGTTCTCTTTACCATCACAAGCAAGGATTGCATGTAGATGTCCTTATCCCTATACTGAGGCATGTCTAAGACTAGTCCTCGGAACTGGGGTGGCTCGAGATGACTCAGTGACCAACCCTTGAAATTATTACAGATAAACCCGATACTAACTTGTATATCCAGAGCATATGGAGAGATTGTTGCCCAAAGCTTTTAATTGAGAAAAATCAAACATAGCCATTTATATTTATCTTTCCAGCTCAAAATATGGCATCTACAGTGACTTAGCTTTCACAGGGCTTTGAAGGTTTTATTGTGCAAATTTTCACTTTTTATTCTATTTAGGTTGCTTCTAGCACTTGTTTCTCTGCCATGGTGTTTTACTGTAGACTTTTTAAAAGTATCATTACGTATCATAAAGAGTGATGGCTGCTCATTGTGTTCCGGTGTTTATTTCTAATTCTTTTGGTGTTTTGACATGGTGATATCTTTTAACATGGAGTTTAACTTTTGGGTGAACCTAATTTGATGGTTCAAAGGGCTAGTGTCTAATTTAAGATGTTTTCCTTGCTCAGTTAAGTATTTCCAAATTAACTATGAACCTCTGTTTCTGCGGCTTCTGCTCTCTTGCTAAGACGACACTTTGGGAAGCCTCCATTCCCTGACACGGAACCATTGTCTCCATGACCTAGAACACAAAACAAGCTAATGTAGTTGATGAGTTGGTTAACATTATCTTTATTTTTCTTTCCGTCTGTTGTAGCAGGGAGTGCTGGCTTGAATACTGTTTGTACCACATAGACCTCCAACATCCTGGGGGATCTTGAACTTGACTCTGGCTTGGTTGCAGGCCTCCAGAACAGATGAAAGAGTAGATGCTCCCACAAGTTTAGCTGATATTCCCACTAGACTGTAGTATCAATAGACAAAGTCAACAAAGCCCCTGTCCCAAGGGAACTGCACTTGTCTTCTTGTGTGCTGTCTCAAGTAGGGACGTCACCTCTGTTCAAGAAAGCATGGTAAGGAACTGTCTCATCATTTGACACAGAAATACACAGCCTCAGAAATGGTGACAGATTACCTGCAGAGAGGTGAGACCTGGCTTGCTTGTGAATGTCTGGGTGTATGGGCAGGATGTTCACGTGTTCGTCTACAAGCACATCTGTTTTCAGCACACAAGAAAGTCCACCATTCTTCCAACCACAGGGGACGCTGAACAGGAAAAGGGTACTCTACATCAACTCATAGAACTCCTTTTTTAACAAAACTCATGTGACAGGGTCCTTGGTGACAGGGATTACATTCTTGCTTCCCGAAAACTAACCTGCACCTGCCATGTTCACACAGACGTGGGAGCCACATCCCAGTCATCAGAGAAAGAACTTCAGGTCTTTGGGTCAAAAGATCTGGATTTTAAACAGAGCTTAGCTTTTTCTTCCTGCTTTGGCCCAGCAGGGGTGTGTTTCCCATGAGAGGTGTGTTCTCTAAGAACTAGCCCACAGATCAGGGCCACCCAGTGGAGAAGTGTTCACAGAGTGAGAACCACAGTGTCCTGGGCGGGTGGCTGGCCGTGCTTCTCCTTTGTCCTGTTCCTTCCCGAGAGGAGCAGTGGGATTCAGGAAAAACAAGAATTTATCATGACCACTTACACACTAAGAATGCTCTACATTGTTGTTTTTAATATTTCAAACTTCCAAAGAGAAAGTCTTGTTTTCCTTAGGAAAGATTAACAGTTAGATGTCGAACCGCCGATGGCCAAAGAGAACATTCTAAGAGGGTTTCATAGTCAATTCTCAAACACAGGCCATTTCCTCTGTTTATTTGGAGAGTGTGAAGAACAAAGACATTGAAATTGTCTGAGGTGATAGCACAAAACCAATTATTTTAAGGAAGAAACTGGCACGTATGAGCAGTGCTATTATTTAGATCCTTTGGATAAAAAAAATTAGTAACCAACAAGGAAGGATTATGAAGAGAAGTCTGTATAAATAATTAGCTTGAACACGTTCAATCTGTAGCTAAAACCTAAAGCTATCAGTGAATTGAATGAGGGCTTCGCTCACGGAGAGTTAGCCAGGAATACCAGCAGGGGCAACTGGATTAGAATCTTCGGTTTGTCAGATTGATTTTAGCTTATTTTTAAGAATATCTATTTTGAACATAGGTATTAATCTTGCATAGTTTAACTTGTAATTAAAATGTATGTGTATTCACCTGCTTATCCTACACATATTGTCATTAATAGATTTGGACAGCAATTAAAATAGTACAGAGTGGAGCTTGGCGGTGGTGGTGCACCCCTTTAATCCCAGCACTCGGGAGGCAGAGGCAGGCAGATCTCTGTGAGTTTGAGGCCAACCTGGTCTACAAGAGCTAGTTCCAGGACAAGCTCTAAAGCTACAAAGATACCCTGTCTCGGAAAGAAAAAGAAAGCAAAGCAAGCAAGCAAGAGTGGAACATGAATGAACAGGATATCCTTCAAAGACTGGAGCAAATCTGACTAAGGATGGGCTCAGTTGGAAGAGTGATTACCTAACACGCAGGAATCCCTGGTTTCAACCCTCAGTTCTCATAAGCCAACCATGGTGGCTCATGAGCATTATCTCAGAATAAGAGGGTTAAAAACCCGAAGTCCAAGTCATCCTCAGCTGCATCGAGAAGTTTGAGGATAGACTGGCATGAATTATATCGTCTCTCCAAAAAAAAAAAAAAAAAAAAAACCACCAAGAGTAGATAGGATAATTTTGAAGCTGGGAAAAGAACCGCCCCCTGGCAATAACTAACTGCTAGTGTGTGTCACATGAGGGAAGCTCAGCTTCCAAAAAGAACATTCTGAGCTGATCCCCAGAGCTTCAGGATGAGGAACTCCTGAGACAGACCTTGGTGGGTAGATAACAAGTGGGCATTAGGAAGGGTCTAGATGACAGTGCCTTCAGAGGACAGAGCGCTCTGTTGGTCCCAGGGGATGGCGTGGATAGGAACCAAGATTTACCCCTTCCCTCTTCCTCTCCACAACTATGTAACAATATCATGTTTCACACAAAGAAATAAAAAATCATAATAGATACATGGATTCTTCCGATTGTAAAAACAGCGTTTCAGAGATGGGGCATGCTCTCACCTTTTAAAGACATAAAGCCTGACTTTTTTCTCCACGAGTTTGCATCCCCTCTTCCTGTTACATTAATCTGTAGAAACCGCTTAGCAATATTGTCCCAGCTAAGTAAATATCAGAAAGGTGTGAGCCATAACCAACATAAACACGCTGAAAAACACAAACATTCTCACCAGATTCTCTCGCACACTTCCTCCACCCCACTCCTAGCCCCACCCACTTGTTATTAAAAGACAGCTGTGTTAGTCTGAGGCCCACATGGGGCTGGGAGCAATAAAAGCCAGGAGTACCCCAGGAAGCCAGTAAATACCTTCCCACTGCCCCCTGCTTGGTCAGTCCTGACTCATCTTCCCGGGGGCTCCCCTTTTGTCCTTGGCAGATGACCACTCCTGCTACCCCCTTTTCTGAGTCAAACCTAAGTGAGTCTTACTGCGTATCCGTGAAAGCTCTCCACCTAACGTTAAGAAATGTCACGTGCGTCAGAACAAACAGGGCTGTGATGGGAATGGCAGGCGGAGGTCTGTGCCCAGCCCGTAGGCCACTCTCAGTTTCCTTTGTAGTTTGTGTGGCTCGCTGTCTGCAAGTCACACCATCACGTTGCACCTGCCGGCAAGCATCTCCCTCACTCCGCCTGGTTCTAAAGTGCTAAGCTTCTCGACAACACCAAATCAATAAACTTAATTTGCAGCATGCACTGGATTGTGGCATTTCTTTTTATCACACTTCCAAGAAGCCACCGTCGAAAATCTTGACAACCTAAACCACATCCCAGCTCTTAACATTTAGATCTCTTCCAGTCACAAACGTAATAACCGAGTTTCTTACACATAACAGAGTCACCTCCCCAACTCCTGGCAGCTGCACCATCCCTCCAGGCATGTGGCCTTGCATGGTTCCCCAGATGCTCTGCATGCCCTGAGTTCATCTGTGGCTACTCTTTCCCACCCCACTCTTCTGGCCCTGCTTAGCTTTCATTGCTTCAGATCAGACTGCAAACGCCAACCCAGCTTCCTACCAACCTCCTCCCCGAGATTCACTGTTCCCAATGTGACACAGGGCCCATGCTGGGACTTCCACGACTTAAGAGGATAAAAAGCAGTATCAAAAGCTCAAGAACGGGGGCTGGAGAGATGGCTCAGCAGTTAAGAGCATTGCCTGCTCTTCCAAAGGTCCTGAGTTCAATTCCCGGCAACCACATGGTGGCTCACAACCATCTGGAATGAGGTCTGGTGCCCTCTTCTGGCCTGCAGACATACACACAGACAGAATATTGTATACATAATAAATAAATAAAAAAGCTCAAGAACAACCTTGGCTACTTACAACAAGATCTCATCTCACCAAAAAAAATAGTATAAGATGGAACAAAAAGAAAAAGACACTGCTCCCATACAGGAAGGAATACATGGTATCCTCCTCTCTCGACTTAGTCTATCAATTTTGATATATCCTTCCTATCTTCTTGTTATTTTATCCACATGCATAGATATATTTCTTAGACATGTAAACACATATGTGTGAGAGAGAAAGAGATAGAGATTACTATTACATATAAACACTGCTATGTAACTTGACACTTAAAACACTCCTAGTATATTAACTTGGAGATCTGTCCCTAAGACAGCATGGGATGACAAGGGTACTTACTTCTTTTTGTGGGCATGGGTATTTTCAAACTTTTCTATAACAATCATGTAAATATAATAACACACACAAAAAGTTATTTAAAGACCAAAAACACACTAAAGATGCCACAAGGAAGATCAGCTCCAACCTTCTATCAAAGGGAGAGGGGACCAATTATTATTGTAAAATGGGCAAATGAAAAGACAAATTGTCCTTCTCAAAGTGTGAGGGTTTATTTTAAATGAAATTCAACTCCCCAGCAACATTCATGTTTTTGTTCATTATATACACAAGCACATACTGGGCTCTAGGGACCATACTGCCCAAACACAGACATGAGTTTGTTCCACTGCTCCATGGTGACAGCTTAAAGCTGTTTTCAGTGACAAGTGTGCGCATGCTTGTGGGTTTTCTCTTGAAGTCCCCACTGTACAGACAACCCTATGACAACACAGGAAGCCTAGGTTACAGTGTTGCCCAGTTGTTACAGACAAGCTCCCTTCTTACGGGGCACACTTATTTAATGGCTGGGTTTTAACACTGAAAAAAACATTTTGGTGACTTGCTTTTGAAGTTCATTAGTTTGGTTGATTTTGGTTTGAGACAAGGTCTCCCCATATAGTGTACCGTCCATACTACTACGGCTGCTGTAGCTCCTATACTATGTGTACTATGTATGGTTCAATGCCTGCAGCCTACCACCTGCACTACGGGACCGGATCGGGCAAGAGGCTGGAGACTTAGACACAGAGAGAGAGACAGAGACACAGGTCATCCTTGAATTCCTCAAGAATGCCCCCTTTATTGTGTCCAGGCGCAGCTTATATAGGGATCCTTAACTGATAGCCATGCCCCAGCCAAACCCACCAGAAACCACTCCTCTGCCATCAGGAACTCCTGAGGGTCTCGTGCTCAGAGCAGCTGCAAACACAGGAAAACACGTTGTGTGCTCAGAACAGCTGCAAGCATAACAAGTTGTTTATAGGAAATTCAGGGACTGGGAGTCCACAGCCCCCAATAATGTAGCTCAGTTGGGTCTGAATTTAATACGTAGCCCAGGTTAGCTTTAAACTCACGATGCTCTTTCCTAGCCTCCCAGAGCCATACAGGTATGAATTACCACATTCAGCTTATTTTTCATTTTTTTTTTTTTAGATAAAAATCTAAGTGGCCCAGGCTAGCCTTGAACTCCTGATCCTGCCTCAGCTTCCTACAGGCTGGGTTACCAGGTATTTGTTGTCATGTCTGGTTGCTTTTGAGTTTTTAAAGCATTTCACATCTATTACTTCATGGTACACCTCAGTAACTTTTGGAGAGGGAGACATACATGATTGGTAGGAAGAGAGCTGAGATTGTCTTCCAGCCTTCTTAAACTCAACAAGCTCACAAAAGGACAAGCGAAATCTCCTGGCTTCTAATCTTATGTCTCCCACCTACCTAACCCAAAACAGAACCCTGTGAGTGCGGGAAACTATGATCCAGGAAGCAGGTTTGCCCAAGCGCATGTCAATTGACAAGTACGAATAAATCTATTCAATAGCCTGTCTTCTAACCCCAACCAACACACCACCTTTTCAATCAAGGAAACCAAGGTGGTAACAAATCCCTCAGTTGACGGACAGAGAAAACTCCAAAGATGTTGGTATCTGATAGATGCCGGGACAGGTGGGGGTGGGAATGCGCCACAAAAGGACCATCTGTTACCTATTTAAGTCATCCTTAGAGAAGAATTTGTGACTTTTCGGGGCGGGGGGGAGGGATGTTCTTTCCAGAGAGATAGGAATGGGATATAAACAATGGGATGAGATAAAGCTGTTTATATCAAATTATAATGCTGAAAAACAGTGCGCGTGTCCTGTTATTGCAGGCATGGGTAAAATAGGGTTTGAAAGACAAATTGCTGTGTTGCTATTCTTGTAGTCCTAGCTCTCCTATAAATGATGGTATCTTCCCAGACACAAGACTAGCCGAGTGCAGGTATGTCTCCAGCAACATAATTTAAGGCGAGAAAGAACAGGATGTTTGTCTTCTAGACAAAGAACATTGCTTCTGCTAAAACTTAAAGAACCTAGAAAAGCCTTTATTTATGATAACCAAAACTCACAAACACACTATGACAAACTTGACCACCAAATATGGTCACAGTCAGACCAACCAGGCAGACAGACTCTGGAGACAACAGCCCAAGTCATAATTATGGTGGCAGAACCAAGAAGGTTCTGGGTCCTGAAGCGCTTGTAGTAGCTCAGAAACTGAGGGGCAGCTCCCTGAGTACATTTCAACAAGACTGAGGCAGCCAGGACTTGCTGTGACTATGGCAGGTAGACAGTTGGCTTCCTGTATCAATCACTCAGACAATCCAGCAGTTGACAACCCCAGATGTCCTACCTTTAGCCCTCCATGGGGAACATGTACCCCAGAAACTACTTAGGGTCTCATCATGCAGGTAGCCACTGAACAGGATGCCAACTGAAGTTCAACAACGGCCATTTGCCTAATTGGTTGCCTCCTCCTCTCCCTCCTTCCTTGTGTATACAGCTATATGTATGCAGGTATCATCTATGTGTGTGTCCATGTAGAAGACAGAGGTCAACTTTGGGCCCCATTACTCATCATTGTTTTTAAAGACAGTTTTTCATTGTCCCAGGACTCCAAGGAGACCAGGCTGCCTGGACAACCAACTTCAGCAATCAGTCTATCTCTACCATCTCTGTTCCAGGGCACTCAAGGACCCTCCCACCACCCAGGTTCTGGGGCTCAAACTCAGGGCTTCATGCTTGCCCAGCAAGCACTTTACCAATGGAGCTGCGTTTCTAATGCAAGCATCCTGCCTCTTCCTTGGAGGTTATTGGTCATCGTTGTCCTTTACAAGTCTCTGGCTTCTGAACCAAAGCAATGGACACCAAGCATGAGCCATCTGTTGCTCCCAAAGGCCAGTCAAAAACTGGCCTGGAGTCCCTGCCTCGCTTGCTACCAGGAGCATCTGTGCCTCAAACTCAGGTGGCTGCTTAGTGGCCGGAGTCCCTGTAATGGTTACACAAAGGAGAACTCACCCCAACCTAGCTACACCAACTACCCAAAGTCTGAGTCCCTCATGCTAACTTGGGCCAGTACCAGGTAAATCAGGCCTCTGGTCACTTTCCAAGGGACATCTCTAGATCATGGCCAGGAATACAAACTCTTGCATAGGTTCTTCAGGCAGTTCACTAACCAGAGTCCTTCTCTGGGGGTCCCATGATTGTTCTCTGGGTGAGAGGTGAAGCCCAGAGCCTCCCAGTGATGATGCAGCACCCAGGGCTTCTTGGGTGGCACCTAGGGCTTCTTGGAACAACTTGTCTCCCCCTGAAACATTGGAAAGGCAGGGACTGCCGGTCCACGGGGGCTTTGCGAAAACCCTTAGTGAAGAGAAGCCCATTCGCACAGTCCAGAAAGACTCGGGGCTAATGTAAGCGCTTCTCAGGCAGGGACGCATTGACCCAGGAAGCACCTGGCCACATCAGGAAGCATCTGTAGTTGCCATGCAGAGGAGTTCTCGTGACATCTAGAGAACCTCTGGCCTGTGTTAAACCCTTTAGGACTCAGGACAACTTCCTTAGAACTGCCTTCCCTGGCCAGAAGTCTCCTTAGACCCCTGCACTGATCCATCACCTCCTAGGTCTGGGCAGGGTGTGCCCAGCTTCAGCACAATAAGTGGGCACTGTCGCTGAGGTTTCTCCTAGACGCTCACCCCACAAACTTCTTTCTTCCTTCTATGTCTGGCTCTATCCCTTGGCTCCTCACCCCCTTCCTACAATCTGCCTCTGCCTAAGTCAGTCTCTACAAACTACAGAGGACAGAGGACATGTCCTACTTGTCACAGAGGCCGGAGAGGAGCCCGAGTCAAGCAGGCCAAGTCCCTTCCCACTCACCCCTACCTCAGTTATTCCCAGCCCCCAGCCCCAAGGTATTACCTTTCTATAGCAGGCTTTCTTTTGGACTGCCAACCAGCTCCCAAATTGTGACACAGAGACTTATTAGCTATGAATGCTCAGCCTTAGTTTCTTGCAAGCTCTTCTAACTTAATTTAATCTATTTCTCTTCATCTATATTTTGCCCTAGGGCTTTTTTGCCTTTCTTTCCTCCCTGCATCCCTCCCCCTCGTCTCCCTCTCCTTTTTTTTGTATGTCCTACTCCATGTCTGGCTGGTGGCTGCCTAGTTGGACCCTGGCATCTCCCTCTTTCTCTCTCATTCTCTCTTTTCTCATTCTTCCCAAGCCTAGAGGCCTCCTCCTCATTCTCTCTGCTGGTCAGTCCCATCTATCCTCGACTGCCTAGATATTGACTGTTCAGCTTTTTATTAGACCAATCAGGCGCCTTGGGAAGGCAAAGCATCACATCTTTGCATCATTAAACAAATATACAAATGTAACACATTGTTAACAAAGGCAGTAGAAACAAATGTAACATATACAAATGTAACACTCCTTTACATTGGTAACAAAGTAGCAGAAACAAATGTAACACTTCTTTACATCGTTAACAAAGTAGCAGAAACAAATGTAACACTTCTTTACATCCTTAACAAAGGCAGCAGAAACAAATGTAACGCACCTTCCCACAGTTAAAGTAATGATCCTTTCGCTGACCATCCCACTGCCTAGACCCAGAAAGGACACCATTGGTGCAGGAATGCAACCCTTACTCTCACCTATCACCTGTCTCTCTCCAGAAGTTAACCAGAATCGAAACCAAATCCATTTAGGTGTTAAAAACCTAATGTTGTCTGTTCTCATGGTGATTGTTCAGGACTCAAGAAAAACTGTGCTCAAAGATCAGGGCATCACTCTGTGGAGTGGAAACGGGAACCCAGCCTACCAGAATTGCTTTCACCTAGCGTTCCTCTCACACTTCAGACTGAGAGTAAAGAAAACTTAGAGGATGGAGCTGTTGATTGTTGATTGACGTGTCAGATCCAAAACCTCATGACAGAAGTTTGCCACCTTAGAATAGTTCACAGAGCCTTAACTTTAACGGTACAATACAGACAGGAGTAAGAAACAGGTGTTTGAAGGAGGCATGATGGCGCACATTTGTGAGTCATCACTTGGAAGACTGATTACTACAAATTCAAGGCCAGCCTGGGCTCTGGAACAGAACCTCAACTCCAAAGAACACAATATTCAAGTGTTTGTCTTCATTTACCCCAGATCCTCTAGTAGTTCTGTCCCAGCAACTTCAATCTTCTCTAAAGATAACATTATGGGGCTGACAAGATGGCTCATCTGATAAAGACACTTGTTACCAAGCCTGATCCCCAGGACCTACATGGTCAAAGGAGAGAATTTATGCCTTAGGTTTTCCTCTGACCTCCTTATCTCCATAGTAATGCATCTCCCCCAACACACATACTTTAAATAATTAAATAAATAAATAAAAATAAGATTTTTGAGAAAGAAATATGGTGTTATAAAAGTCTACCCATCTCCCTGGCAAACTCTGGGCACAGCACAGGCCTGTGAGGAGTGAGACTGGAAGAGCCACTTTGCACTCACCTCACAGCCCATGCTCGGGGATGAGAACAACACAGGATCAGCAGGAGCTGCCCTGATTCATCTGGAGCACCTGGGGCTGGCCTGCTCCTGCGGCCTCTCTTCTGCCTTCTCACCCACCCACTTACAATATTTCTCTCCATTTCTTCCCTCTTTGGAGACTGGACTCATGACTGGAATACTGAGGCTAGGGGAGACCGTGAATTCTGAAGTCCCCCAACCTGAGTCTGTGTGCTAGCCTGGGTACTGTTAGGGACAGAACGCCATATGCCACTCCCCTAACCCCCACACATCTGATAAGCACATGTTGAAACCTAGCCTCTGAAGTCACCGTAGGCAGCATTAACATGAGCAGGTGATTAGGGCAGAACACTCATGGTGGGATTAGTGCCCCTGAAGTATCAATTCCAAAGCCCCTCTGCCTCTCCCACCAGGTGAGAACAGGGAGAAGGCTGGTGTCTATGAACCAGGAACTGGACTCTGCTGGTACACAGATTCTCACATCATACGGATGACGTAACCTTGGACAGGGGCTTACTCGGTGTATTCATAGATCTAGGAGGGGACCATGTCTGCCATCTGCAAGACGTCATCATTAGGGGTGTGTTCACAGCTAAGATGGGGACCATGGCTCCTGCTTGCTTTCATCACTAAGTGGGATGAAACTACAAGATCTTTCTTTCCTATTTCCTTTTTCTCTACGCCTTTTCCTGTTCTAATGGGTGGGGAGGTTTTGGATAATCACAGTATTTCAGACTCAGAAAAAAAAAGTCATCTCATCTGTTCCCCTTACTGCATGGATGATGTTGAGATGAGGGAAGTTACACTTATAGAGTCTGGCTTGGGCTGACAGGGTAGAGTAGAGGTAGGCTGGGGGAAAACTAAACGAAATGTTGGGAGAAAGGAGACGGAGTCAGGGAGAAGCCAGCGCTACAGACAGACACCCTGAAATTTTGCTGGTAGGCCACGACCTCATGGTGATGCACAGATTAATGGAAATGGGTTAAATTAAGATGTAAGCGTTAGCAAATAAGATGCTAGAGCTAATGGGCCAAGCAGTGATTTAAATATTATGGTTTCTGTGTGATTATTTTGGGAGTCTGGGCAGCCAGGAAACAAACAAGCAGCCTCCTTACAACACGTTTATATACAAATGCACATATACATACATTATACCAATGCCAAAGATTTAAAAACTGAATTACTTTGGCATTTTTTTTTCAAAGTTGGGAGCCCTGTGCTTTTCTAACTGGTGTTAAGCTTCTAACACACTTGGTCTGATTTTGTCATTCCCCTTCCATGTCTCTAAAGGCTACTTTCTGGATGCACTTGAACAGAACTCCCGAGCCCTTGAGTAGAATATCTTGGCAGCAGAGCATATTACAGATGCAACCCCTGATCTCACACAGCAAGGGACAGGAAAGGGCCAGGGCAAGATACGTCCTTTCAGCACATACAGTGAGCTACTTCTCCACCAGACTGTTGGGGAATATTATGTTCAGGTGTATGACTTTGGTTTATGCTGCATCTGTTCAACTCTGTGAAGCTGTATTACTGTGCCTGTCTAAAACACCTGCTGGTCTAATAAAGAGATGAGCAGCCAATAGCAAGGCAGGAGCAAGAATAGGCAGGGCTGGCAGGCAGAGGGAGAAATAGAAGGAAAACAGAGACGGAGAAACAAGAGAACAAGAATAAGCAGGGTTGGGAAGAAGAGAGGATAGAGAAGCAAGGAAGAAGGGGAGCAAGAGAACAAGGAGAGGAGGACATCAGGGGCCAGCCACCCAGCTACACAGCAAGCCACGAGAAAGAAGTAAAAAAAAAGTATACAGAAATAAAGATAAAAGCCAAAGGCCTTAGTCACTATAATTTAAGTTAGGAAAAGCAAGAAACAAGCCAAGCTAAGGCCAGGCAATCATTAGTAATAATACGCCTCCATGTAAATTATTTGGGAACTGGATGGTGAACCCCTCAAAAATCCAACAGTAAAACATTATACCACACCAGACCCCAGGTTCCAGCTCTCAGACCCTTCTAGAACAGTTCCGAACAGATGGTATACAAGTGCTCAGCACATGGACTTGTGAAGATTCCATATTCAAATCATAACCAACATGTAAGAGGTTTTTTGGCTGAGCAGGTATGGTGGGATTGGTAGTCATAAAAACGTGACTCAGTGTACCAGGGAGATGGCTCAGTGGGTAAAAACATGGCCATGCAAGCTTGATGACCTGAATTCGATCCTTGAATCACATGAAGAAAGAAGAGAATCATGCCTTCCCTGAAGTTGTCTTGTTCACTGTGCTATGAGTGTGCCCAAACACACACACACACACACACACACACACACAGAGTAATATTTAAAGTGCCTTTGGGTCCCTTTTCTTCTCCTCTGTTTCCTCTTCTGGTCCCTCTGCCCTTCCCTCCTTGTTCATCTCCCCCCTCTCTTCCTTTCACATATTAAATGTTGCAGTGGGCAGAAGACCATTGTCACATTCTAGAAACTCAGTGTTGGACTTCCCAGCATCCACAAGTTATGAGTCAACCATTTATGGTCATTAGAAATCATCCAGCTGGGGCTGGAGATGGCTCAGTAGTTAGGAGCACTTGCTGCTCTGGCAGAGGACCCTGGTTCAGTTCCCAGCACCTATTTGGTGGCTCAAAGCCATCCTTAACTTTAGTGCCTGGAAATCAGACCCTGATACCTTCTTCCGACCTCAAGGGTGGCCAGCAAGCAAATGTACACATGCACACATGCAGGCAGAACACCCATACATATAAAGTCAGCAAAGCTTTTAAAAAGAAAGAAGGAAAAAGAAATAACCCAGTCTGTGGTATTCTGTTATAACAGAAAACAACAACAGACTGTGTGTGTGTGTGTGTGTGTGTGTGTGTGTGTGTGTGTGTGGAGATATTCTGTCATTTCCCCAAGACCCAGTTGTGAGATCCCTCTGTATGCAGCACCACACCTGGGCCCCTCTCTCCATCCCCAGCTCTTGAGTCAGGCCCTGTGGTCATGAATTCTTTCTTCAAACAACCATTCATAAACACAAGCATGCGTGACTAACCAGGAGACAAACTTGATGATGCAGGTCTATGTGACTTATCTCATCTCCCTGTGTCAGCTTGATGCTGAAGGGGAGATTTCTCCTGTCAGTTCCCAGGACAAAGAATTTAGAGGAGTGAGCACTTATTCATGGGTGGCCCTGTAAAGTCTCTGACCACAATACCTTCCCATCCACAATCAGTCCCTCGAGGCCTGCCAGGCAAATTCTCAGATTAAAAAGGTGATAACATCAGCAGAGAAACTGAAGCCATGAAGGTCCATACTGACTCCAGGTGCCTCCCTGTCTATGGGGCTCATAAGAACAGTCCAAAATATTCTGATATGTGTCACACAGGAAGGGACAAATTATTGCCATCAATCCTCAAATTACTCAAATATGCCTTTGTCCATTTATTTCTTCAACTATTCAAACCATAAATGGATAGTAAAGTGTCAGAAAGAATTGTCAGAGTCTGAATGCCACCACTTATATCATCTGTGTACATGTGTATGTGCGTATATATCGCTAGGGATCAAACCCGTAGCATGGGCATGCTAGACAAGCGCTCTACACCCATCTATCTCCAGCCACATCTCTAAATTGTGGTATTAGAAAAGTTACTTAACAACCCAACCCTTGACTTCAGCCTTTAAAATGAAAACAACTGAAAAAATAAAACCAGTCTGATGGGTTCTTCATACTCCACAAAATGATTTGTATGTGTGCCCAGAGCAATACAGCCACGGAACAGCGTCAAATTCTTACGTGCTGGCAGCGTGATGGGATCGGCCAGCCAAGCTTCTTCAGACCAAGGTGAGATGGGACAGAACGGGGGTGTCGGCTTCAGAGTACAATCCTTGCGTTCTTCATGAATGAAACCCCTTCTAAAGTGTGTTTAAACCATAAACTTCTGTTTCTCCAGTTTCTTCAGCTTCTTTTTTGGTTCCCCATTTCAAGATGACTAAACAAGCCAATTCTAGACAAGCTACCTCAACTCCTCCCTAGCCCTATCTAGAGACAGAATCAGGAACTGAAACCCTTGTCTCCATTCCACAAGGCTTGAAGCACAGTTCCCAGAGGGTAGAGTTGTCCTGGCTGCAGGGAATGTGGAACAATGGTGGCCCATCCCACCGATAAATTCTTCACTTTACTGAGCTAAAACTACGACGCTGCTTAGTTCCACTTTGTTGTTGTCAGAAGTCAGTGGATCCCCAGTGACTACAGAGCTACTTAGGGAGCCAGCCCCTCTCCCCATCACTCAGCTACACTCACATAGACACCCCTCACTACTTCAAACGATGGTGCTTCTATGGACCATATCACATGTCCCGGGACAATAGGTTCAGCGATTTCCTGCTGACACCTGATAGGCTCAGATTGCAGCCAAAGGGCGCATTATAAATTGACAGCTGACACCATTTAGAAGCCAATAGCAACTTTTCGAATTGGAGTCTCGTCAGTACATGCCCGGGCAGGAGCCATGAGGGGACATATCCCATTCAGTGACTTCTGCAGTGTCCTGGGATTGTGAGGCTCAGGGATTAAATGCAGAGCATCAAAGGCTTTGCATCACCGCCCTCCGCTCCGCAACCTGAAATCCAATATGTTCTTTTATGAAAATGATTCATGTATATGGCTTAAAATAAATTCAAGTGCACCAGGACATTAGTCAGGGCTCTCCATCAAAACAAAATGAACCGGATGTAACTCTCTACGGTGCGAGAGAAAAAGTAACTGGAAAGTCGGGAGAAACATGGTATGTCAGTCTCAAGCCCAAATCCTGAAGGGCAGGCAGCAGGCTGCAAAACCAGGCAGAGCTCCTGTGTTTAGACTTGAAATAAAATCTCTCCTTCTTCGGGAACCTATGGTGTTTGTTCCAATATTCAACAGCTTGGGTGAGACCGGTCTTGCGGAGCGTGGCCGGCTTTCGAAGGAGACCCAATCTCGCAGCGTCTTTGTGCTGAAGAGCAGTCTCTGGGTACCGTGATCCAGCCAAATGGATGCACGAGCTCCGCCACCAAGACAGAAGATGGAAAGAGCCGCATCCCACCTCAGACGTCCTCCCCCTCTTCCCACAGGAAAACACCATCTGTTCGGGGCTCTGTTGAAGACTGCAAAAGGCACCGAGCTTTCTCTGTCACCGGCAGTTTTTCCTTGCACCCAGCCCTCTGTTTCATGCTTCCCTGGGAATATCCAAGCCTCTTCTGCAGCGTGGTGCTCTAATAATCGTGTCCCCAGAGGCTCAGGTGTTTGAGTACTTGGTCCCCAGTTGTCAGACTGTTCCGGTAGGTTTGAAGGTGTGGCCTTGCTGGAAAAGTGTATTACTAGGGGACAGGCTTTGATATTCCAAAGTCTCAGAAACCATTCCCAGCATGCTCTGCCTTCTGCCTCTAGTTCAAGATGTGAGCCCTCAGCTTCCTGCCCCTTGCTGTGAGGAAGCCTCCCTGCCTTGAGTAAACATGAATCGATTCTTTATCTTAGAAGTTACCTTGGTCAAGGTGCTTCTTTACAGCAATAGGGAAGTGACCAATACAACAGCTGACCAATGGGCCCTATCACCATCATCATATACAGCAGGATAGATAGAAGAGCAGGGATGAGAATGCCCTTCTGCTGAAGAAATAAACAAGGAGATTCTTATCCTCTTGTGGAAAAAAAAAATTTGTACCATTTTTGTGGAAACATCATGGGCAGGAATGACTTCAACAAAGACCCAGAGGCACGGACAACACCAAATATCATTCAGTGCCAGTATTACTGGAACCTTGGAGTGACCTCAGGGGGACTGGGTCTCGGCCAAGCTTTGCCACCTCCTATACATTGACATCATAGTCATTCTCTTAAATTATTCATTATTCCGTGTCCCCAATTAAGCTATAACATGACAAGCAAGTTATTTTACAAGGCAATAATAACAACAAATAATAATGATGATAACCATGTTTCTCAGTGGATAAACTATGCGGCCAAAAGGTGAATTGTCGGTTGTGGACGTTCCCTCTCTGGAGAATGGTGGCCATGTGCTGTTGTTACCGCTGCTACTCACAAAAACACAGCTACGGGGAAGAAACGAGACCGACAGGCTGCCAGCCTCCTTGAGAGCACACTATTTCTAGAATGATTATGGCAGAACTGCCTGTGTTTGTATAGGAAACAACGCTGACTGATGGATGGCGTGCAAATCAGGGTCTGAAGAGGAGAGGCACTGGAGGCCCACCCTGGCCTTGAAAGCGCAGGAAAATGTAATTGCAGATTAAGCCAAGTTGTAGGTCCATCTTCCTAGCCGGCTAAATAAAACATACCTTAAAATCAAATGAGCCCCTCTCTGGGAAGCAAAAAATGGTGTCAGGGACCTTGCCTGGTCATGAGGGTGGTTCGGGGGTGGGGAGTTCAGGGGACCACATATGGGCACCAGACAGGAGTTGATCTTCAGCACAAAAACAAAATAAACAAAAAGCTGCTGCCCTCAAATAAAGCCAGATGAGTGCACCTGCTGAGAGGCTCCAGCATTTCAGTCAGAAGTAGCTGGTGACAAGTGGGGGAGGCAGGGAATGGGCGAGAGGCCAGCAGAGCTGTCCCTTGTCTGTGCTCTGTGAACTGCACATGTGGAATGTTTGGGGAGACGGAGGGGACGGGGCCGGGGCACAGACAGAAGGGCCAAGGGCTAGTATCTACAGCCGGGGCATTGGTGCTACCTGAGTAGGCTGGCCTTACTGCTATCATCACACTTTGTCCCCACTGCTAGACACCCTGCCCAAGCATTTGCTCGGTGTGAGAACCAGTAAGTGGCCAGGAAGAGTGTAAGAAGCAGGAGGCAGGGGAAAGAGCTGCAAAGCCATCCCCCAAGTGACACACGGCCTTTGTGATCACAAGCGCTGAACAAGATAGGGCTCCACGGGTCTGCACTGGGTCTGCAGGGGGAGTCAGTGGACCCCACCCCTCACCGCTGCACTGCTTCCTATGGGTAGAGTCAGAGAAAGGAAGAGAGAGCTCTTGCCTTCCCTTGTGTGCCCACCATTGACTCCAGTCGGGCTCCATTGGATAGAACCAATCCGATGGCCACACAAGAGGCCCCGACTAAACCAAATCATCACAACATAAAATCAAAAGTCACAAATCTGGGAAAGCGATAGACATGGAGGTTGAGGGTTGATAAGGCTGGTGGGGCAGGGGGATATAAGAAAAGGTCATGGAAAAGCATAAGAAGATATTACAATATATGAAATTGTGGAAAGACTTAATTTTGAGAAGAGAGCACGTGCCCGGCTCGCTCAGTTGGCAGAGCGTAAGACTGAGGGGAGAATAAAAGGGTTTTAAAAAGACCAGCAAGCAGTAAGTGATTGATCTCTGGGTCTTACACAGCACAAGCTCAAAATAGAGGCTTGTTTCTTGTTTGTTAAGAAAGCCATTCTCTGGCTGGCAAGATGGCTCAGGAGATAAAGGCTCTTGCCCGATGACCGGAATTCAAGCCTCAGAAATCACATGAAGGCAAAAGGACCCCCACAGAGTTGTCCACTGACCTCCACATGCATGCCAAGGTACATACATGTGCCCACATACATAAGAGTCATAAAATGTGAAGAGGGAATTCCAAAGAGAAACACGCATGGGCAGTCACCAGGCCTGCTGTGGATGCTGTGGGTGGTGTCTTGCTCACAGGCACAACTGGTCTGAGGAAGATGGCAGCTGTTTTGCTTGTAAAACCGACTTCTACCACGGGGTAGTGAGAAACTCATACAGGGTGCCAGAGGTTCAGTCAAGCGGTGTCTGTAGGTACATACGTCTCTGTACCCTGATCCTTCATATTCGGGCAGCCTTGTACTTGGCTGTGCGTGGTGAACCACAGCTGAGTGTGGTTAGTTCACCCATGCTTCTTCTGTGTCCTTCTTCCTGGAATTCACTCACTATGTAATGTCTAAGGACACAGGACTCACCCTGACTACCAGCAAGCCATGAGGAATCCAAGCTGGCCAGAGAGACAAGGGCTACTGAGCAGTCAGAACGGTGAGAAAGAGTCACTTGGACCTTCAGCTCCAACGAATATTCTTCTTAAAGCGTTTCAAGATTAACCCCAGAAACAACAGCAGAAGCAGAATCTCCTGACACAGAATCCTCAGGCCTTAGACTACTCAAAGTCACTCAGTTTTGGTATAGATTAATGTGCAAGAATAGAGTAGCTAACACAGAAAAGTTACCAAAAAAAAAAAAAAAAACTTTGGAGAAACTGGGCCTATAGCCACTAAACCAAGGTTCTTGAATTTTTTCAGTTTGCAGACTCCCAAGACACTCTGGGTGGTTCTCTCATTCACTGAAGGAAGAGGCTCAGGGCTGTGAGTCAGCAGAGGGTTGACTGAATTTGGATTCAAGGCTCAGTCACTCAGGGATTAAGAGGCAGACCCGGGGTTCCCCATATTTGGTGATCAGCTCCCACAATTCTGTCAGACATCATAGGATGGGTTGTGTCGTGAATCTAGCATATTCTCTCTGGAAAGGGAAATGCCCCTGGGCTTTGGGGCTGTCTGTGCCCAGAAGCTGGTGTGGCAGAGATTCTACCTGCTCCTAGATTCATGAACGCCCTGACCATGGAGAAGCTGCAAGTGTAAGCACAGGAACAGGGCATAGGAGAGATGCAAACTCTACCAGCTACATTCACATAGTGTAGAGTTCTGGCTTTCCCACAGTTGACGCCTGTTACAATACAGTGTGCTTCTCAGACGTTGGTTAATTTCTGGGTTTAATTTGTGAGTTTGGATATGGATATGAATATTTTTCTGTCACTGGGAAAGCAAATTAAGTCTCAGAGAATCGCTTGTAATCGCTGAGACTCAAGAAGAATCTGTTTATCAACACACAGTGCAAGAGAAACCCTAGAAATAAGCCAGCGTTTGGAGACTTGCCACACGGCTTGAGGATTTCTTTTTATTTAACATGGCGTTGATTTCTCATCTTCTCAGAAGAGGCCGCTTGTCTTGTTGAAATGCAAACCACCCAGATAAAGGCCACCATTTGGTAAAGACACATGGAGAATGAAATACTATAAGGGCTAGAAGAATATCTTTAGGTAATTAACACAGTGCAGAGGGGTGGTCTTGCCAGTAGTCCCTCTCTGGCTAAAAAGTTAGTCCTCGGAATAAAAATATAAAACAGAAGCTGCTACGATTCACAGTAATGGGGCCCCTCCCTCTGTCTCTTTGTAAAGTTTAGCATTTCTGCTTAAATGAACCAGAGAGATGGGTGGATTCAAATTTCCCTGGGAATAAAATAGAGCTTCATTCCCACCCGGGGAAGACGCGGCTTTCCCAGATGAAACTTGTTGTCAGAACTGCACTGGAAAGCTAAGAGAAACTCGTGAATTCAAGTTAACATTTACAAAGTGTGTTTATTAAACAGACTTTCTCCTATTGAATATTTCCACTGTGGTCCTGGAGGGGGATCGAGGTCAGTCCTTATTAAATAAGGCAACTTGGTGCCGACTTCCACATCAGCTGGCCAGAAAGTTACAGAGCTCTTCACGGGAGGAGCAGCCCCCACCCGGCCCACAGCTGTGAACCCGGTGAACTCCATGGCTGGCACCTCTGTTTCCTGCTCTAGGACCAGTTCCTCTAATTCCCAGGGGTTCAAGTTCCCCTTCCTGACAAGGCCCCACCAGCTCACAGTTCCTGTCAGACCGGTGCAGCACAGCAGTGAGCCATAGCAGGAGGGAGCATGAGCTAGGGGTGGTTTATTGTCTTGTTTTTAATTATGGACTAAATCGTTTTCTCTCTACTGATGGGGAACTGGAGTGCCTCCCCACCCAAGTTCAGTCTTCAACTTGATGCTATTGGAACGTAAGAGAGGGAATCTAGTGGGAGGTTTTAGGCGCCCTTGAAGGGTCCAGAGATATCTCAGTCTCTTCCACTTTCTTTTTCCATCCTGACTACCAGGTGAACAGTTTTGCTCTGCTGTATATGCCTGCCTAACACCCGGCCTGGTGCAGGATGGCTGCAGGTCACATCAGGTGTCTAAGTGGATCAGAGGTTCAGATCCAGGACAAGCTGGCAGACAAGGAGGTTCCCACATTTGGGAATCAGCCCCGGCCTTTCTGACGTATCTGAAATCTAGGCCCAAAGCAACAAGATGAAGTCACACGGACTGAAGTCTCTGAAAGAGTAAGCCAGAGAAATCCTTTCTTTTGATGAAAAGAGCTTGGTTATTTGTTAACATAACAAGCTGACTCACGAGGTGAGAGTACAACCCCCCTAAAGACTCAATCCTGCATTACCTACGATGTTACCCAGTCTTCTTAGAAGAATTGTGATTCAATTGGAGACAGTTCTGCAGTGTCTTTCTTTGATCTACTCTCTGAGAAGACACTAAGAATGCCTTTTGTCTCTTGTTACACATGTATGATATTTACATAGAGAGATATAGTTAGACAGACAGATGGAATGACGGTGGGTGGGTGGATGGATGGAGAAAGCTCCTGCATGTTCACGGAAATGAATGAAGAAATTGGGAATATTCGTGACGTTCAATGGAGAGACTGATATTTAATAGCCATTTTAAATACCATGCCATTTTCTTCATTCACGTAACAAAATACCCTCCTAGGCAGTGCAAGAAGGAGGAGGCGTGTCAAACAAGTACAAATGACCACGGTTTTGAAGATACTGTCAGTCTAAGCTGATCCAGCAGACATTAAAAACGAGAGTCACATCTCTCTGGTGTAATCTGCCTCACTTGCTGGCTGAACACTTCCGCTGCAGGGCTCCCTTGTGTTCCTGTCATGTGAACTGCTAGACACTAGGCCCAGCACTGTCTCAGTCCCAAGCCAAGTATTGAGCCCCCACATCCCAACATCAATAAATATCCCAAATTCACATGTTCAGCCCTGTTTCCACAGCCCGATTCCTTATCCAGGTGGGCTCCCATGTGACTGACTCTACCTCCAAACAGGGGCACGAATGGTATTGAAAGTGACGAGACCTTAGGACAACCCCAGTTTCCTGTGGCACCAGCCTTCTCTCCTACTGCAGACAATGGCTGGCTATCCTTGCCCACTCCAGGGTCCCTGGATCTGAAAGGCAAGACTATTCTTAGACTCTCCATTCCTCCACTCCCCAAAGGTCATAGTGTCCTTCCTGGAAGTCCCTGCCATGGTTCCCTGGCAATATAGACTCCCTCCGAGGGAAGCACACCTCTGGGAAGGCAGAGAACACGCAGGAGTCTGTCAGTGAGTCACCTCCCCACTCACCAACTGGGGGTCACTTGTGTCACCACCGCATGGTCCCAAGAAGGAAATCAAATGATATTTTCCACATAATTAACAAAATCTGCTCTACAGTGGCCTATTGCCCACTCCCAGATCTCTAGGAAGCTCAGCTTTTAAGAATTGCATCATCTCGCCAGCTGCTGCACAAGAATGAGGGACGGTCACCGCGGGCAGTGCGACACAGACGTGCCAGGTAACGGGATGCACGCATCTGGGGAATCTAGGCTGACACACTGTGGAAATGTGGGCAAAGAGGAAGAGTTTTCTTGCAGAAATAAAACCCCAAACCCTGCAGTGTATGGGGTAGAATTTCAATAGGGATGTAGAGGCTTGGATGTATGTGGATGGGAGCCAAATAGTTCAGACAGATATGCATACAAGTATATGTATATATATACACACAAGTATCTCCTTATTTGCTTTATTTTTATGTTATTTGTTCTTGTGAGAGTGCAGGTCCATGCCTATTCCAGAGCATTATGGAGGTCAGAGGGTAGCTTTTGAGAATCAGTGCTCTCTCCTTTCACTAAGGTTTCCAAGGATTGGAGTCCGGTCAAGAGCTTTTACCTGCTAAGCCATCTCTCCACCCCTAATTCAATTTAAATTCAACTTAAAGAGCTCACACATTAAATAAGTTATAGCATATAGTATATACGCTATAAATCAGGCCGGACCCAGAAGGCATCAGGGATTCTCTCAACACAAGCCAGTAAGGAGGGCACCTTAGTTCTTTGTTCCGTTGCTGTGACAGAACAGCTGAGAGAAACCATTTTAAAGGAAGAAGGATTTAACTCGGCTCCATGTTTCAGAGGTTACAATTCATGATCAGCTGTCACTACTGCTTCTGGGCTTATGGGGAGAGCATTGTAGGGGGAAGGCAAGGTAGAGAACTTCTCATCTCGTGACAGCTAGGAACAGAGACAAGGGTAGACCAGAAGGATACAGGGACGATATACACCTTCAAAACCATCCTCCCAGTGACCTACTGCCTAGCTCCCACTACCTCCACATAGTGCAAATCAGCACTGGGTTAATCATGGATGAGAAGGGAGTCCTTGGGACCTGTCCTACTTAGGGTTACAATTGCTGTGATAAGAAGCCAAGGACAATGGCACTAGGTTTCGATCCTACTTCAGGAACTGGCTTTGTGGGAGCCTAGCCTGTTTGGATGCTCACCTTCCTGGACCTGGATGGAGGGGGGAGGGCCTTGGACTTCCCACCGGGCAGGGAATCCAGACTGCTCTTCAGACTGGAGAGGGACAGGGAATGGAGTGGGGGGGAGGGGGAGAAGAGTGGGGGAGGGGGAATGGAGTGGGGGAGGGGGAGAGGAGTGGGGGAGGGGGAATGGAGTGGGGAAGGGGAGGGGAGTGGGGAGAGGGGGAATGGAGTGGGGAAGGGGAGGGGAGTGGGGAGAGGGGGAAGGAAATGGGAGGTGGGGAGGAGGCGGAAATTGTTTAAAAAAAAAGTCACAACCAAAAGCAACTTGGGGAGAACGTGGTTTATCTGGCTTAAGCTTCCCCTGGTCATCATGGAAGGAAGTCAGGGCGGGAACTGAAACAGGACCAGAACCTGGAGACAGGAGCTGATGCAGAGGTCATGGAGGGGCACTGATTTGTTTCCCCATGGCTTGCTCGGCCTGCATTCTTATAGAAGCCAAGATCTCCAACCCAGGGATGGAACCACACACAGTGGCTTGCACCTTCTCCCTTCAATACTAATTAAGAAAATGCCTTACAGCTTGATCTTCTGGAGGAATTTTCTCAACTGAGGCTCCCTTCTTTCAAATGACCATAGCTTATATCAAGTTGATATAAAACCAGCCAGTACGATTGACCCATTGTCAACTTGACACACAAATGTATCACTCTTAAGTCATAACCTTTCCTGTCTTGTTTATCTCTGAGATCACACATGAATATCAGCATTACAATATAAATATTCCAAATTTTAAGAGTCCCAGTCTTTAAAAATTCAAACTCTTAAAAAAATCCAGTCTCTTTGAAATATTCAATCTTTTTTAAAATTAAAAATCTTTGTAAAATTCCAAAATTTCTTTAAAAGCTAAAGTCTCTGGACTGAGCCTCCAGGACAGGCACAGAGAGACCCTATAACCCTATCTCCAACTATGCCTCCTCCCCCCCCAAAAAAAGGGGGACAGAAAGAAAAGAACACCTTCTAGCCCTGGAATTTATCAATAATCCTGTCCAAGAAAGCATGACTCTGCAACCTCACACTCACAATTAGAGCTGAGAAAGTCTCAGGAGTTTTTTCGTCTTTTGTTAAAAAAAAAAAATAAATAAATAAATAAATAAATAAATAAATAAATTCTCTCCTGCACTGTGAAGTAGCAATCCAGAACAATTATTAATGTCTACTTGCATCTGCTTTGGGGTCTCTGTGCATCTCACCATGCTTTATGCTTGTCTATGACTTCTTATTCTCCTAGGCAGACATCTCAAACGCAAACTGTCTTGCCCTGTGCCCACTACACCAAGGAGTCCTGCTAGCATCCACCCTGCTAAAGACTTAAAGAACCTTGCGGTACAATAACTGGCAAGGAGAGAAGATCAGGGAGCCAGCCGGGACCTAGTTCTTAAGCTCGGAGGACTGAGTTCCTGTGACTATTAGGTCAGCTCCTTGCCTACAGCACCTAGATTATTAGGAAAGGCAATATGCAGGAATGTCTCACCCTCAAAAGACTCCACAGGGCTGTCAAGAGAAGGAAGGATTTAGAAGGCAGGGCTGAGGAATTGCTGGGAGATTGGAAGTCGGTGGCCCCAGGCCAGAGTCCTAGCTGAAAGAGCTCTTCAAACAGGAATAAACAGAAACTTGGGAAAAGAAAACTCCATTCATGTTAAGAATAGTTACAGATACATAACCAAGCCTTTGAAAAAGCAATTTTCTGAAGAAAAGTAGTTGAATTAAAAACAACAACAAACAGCAAGAAAAAAAAACCCACCAGATTGAGGGACTTGGGCAAGTGACCATGTTTTCATTTGGATTGGAAACTCTGAAAAATCCTGTAAGATTAGTAAACATGGGGTAGTTAGTAAATGTAACCTAATAAAAAAGCTTAGGCTCTTTCCATCACCAGACTACCAAAAAAAGAAGGAAGTCTTGATTTTGCCAGAGCTACGGGTGGGGTCAGGACACCTCAGCTCCCTTCCCAGTCTATTCCCTCCTCACTGGGCACCTGAGACATCATCTCTGTGTTTGAGTATCTGTCTTTCCTTGTCCTGTGCCTAGCATTTCTTCATGGAGCTGGCCAGCCACACTCCAGACGGCTCCCCACCGCTATTTTAAGATGAAGTGTAAAGAGGAGGCTGTCACAAATAGAAGTGCCTGGTCAGCAGAAACGGGTTCTCGCTGAGACACCCCACTCGGGTCTCTGTTCTCTGGATTGTTTCAGAGACAAAGGAGACTCCGGTTTTCGGTCATCAGCACATCTTTCTCACAGTCCAGATTTAAGGAGCATTTACGTAGGTAGCCCACAGGAAATTAACCTCTTGCCCTCCTCAGCCCTCTTCTCCCCTCAGATCAAGATCAGAGCTGGGCTGGCCTGACCGGTCAGTGTATTTCCTCCCTTCTGACCTGAGGGACATTGCGGCTGGAGGTGTGCTCTGGGTAGCTGATGGTAAATCACAGGCTTTGACAATGTCCTCTTTCATCTCTGCCTCTGCTGAGCCCTACTGTGCATGACCAGAACCCCTCAGGCTCTCCGCCTACACTCTGCCCCACTTCTCTTTCTTCTTTCCTGCTCCCTCTCCTTTTCCTCTGTTCTCTTCTTCACAAACCAGAGACAGCATTTTTGTTTGTTTTGAGATGGGTCTCCCTATGCTGTGCGGCCCAGGCTGACTTGACAATCGTGATTCCCCCGGCTTGGGTTTACATGCAGGTGTGTGTCCCCTAGTCTGCCAAGATATTACAAAACATTATTTTCCACAGAAATGTTAACTTTCATGAATGTGGCATACGATACAAACTGAATGTGGCCATGAGCAACTGACCTTTCAAACATGGAACCTTGAGCTAAGTTTGGCCCAAACTGTGTCTAATAGTGTTCCTTCTTGAACCATGATCTTTAACTGAATATACTCAGGAATGTACTCTGTTAGCAAACATACAACTCCAGTGTGCGGGCCCCTAACGGACTTTCCCGTATGAACACATATAACTTCCCAAATAAAACCCCAAGGGTTCCTTCGTTTCAAAAGGATGTGGAAGCCGGGCGGTGGTGGCGCACGCCTTTAATCCCAGCACTCGGGAGGCAGAGGTAGGCGGATCTCAGTGAGTTCGAGACCAGCCTGGTCTACTGAGCTAGTTCCAGGACAGGCTCCAAAGCCACAGAGAAACCCTATCTCGAAAAACCAAAAAAAAAAAAAACAAAAAACAAAAGGATGTGGATTTGAAAATAACGCCAGGTTCTCCTTTCCCTCTGCAGTTGATCAGTCGCTCCCTGCACCTCTATTTCCAAACCATGCTCCGTCACTAAGGTATGAGCTCATTGCATGCAGTTGTCCAGAGGTGGATTCCCAAGTGGAAACACCTGCTGACGGTGTTCCTCGGCACGAGCCGGCAGGAGCGCTGATTCCGGGAACCTGCCGCACACCACTCTGAGCACGAGACTTAGAACTCCCACCATCCAGCAAGCGATTCCAGATGGCTTCCTCATCAGGCGCCCCAGATAAGCTGGCTACTCTCTCTGCCTCTAACCTTTCCAAATCCAAACCGTTCTTGCTGGAACTGTATGGAGTCTCAGATATCCATGCCCACTCATTCGGTATCAACTCTGCACTTATGAAACAATCTCAAGAGTCGTCACATCCAGTGTCTCACCAACTGTATATGTCAGACATTCAATGTTCCGACTATATGAACACATTTCATCTGCCCGAAGTCCCATAAAGTAGGTACATGGCCACTTTCATGTTACAGGTGGGAGCAGGAGAGACAGCTCATGATAGCAAGGAAATTTTGAACCTATGCCTTTTTCTAAAATAGAGTTCCTTAACCTTGAATTTGAATAATTTATCATATCTTGGCTATAATAGTTTGGGCAGCTGTAATAAAGAGCCACAAGCCATGTGGCTTAAACGACAGGAATGTACTCTCTCCAGTTCTGAAAGCGGTCAGTCTGATACCTTAGGGGCCAGAGCGAGAACCCGCCCCAGGTTTCTCCCCCAGCTGCAGGTGTTTTACTGGCGTTGTTTGGCATTCCTTAGCATAGGAAAGCTTCACCCAATGTGTGCGTCATCATGGTCACAGGGTTCTCTCTGCGGTCACCCCTGTATCCACGTCTTCCTTGTGATGAGTCTTACCCCACTTTTAGCATGGCCTCACTTTAGCTAACTGCAACTTGTGTGGACCTCATTTCCAAATCAGGGCGCATTCTGGGGTACTAGGAGATGGGCCTTCAACCTGGGAATCTGCTTGGGCACAACTTACCACAGGCACACCCTTTCCGCTCCCTCTGAGGCACACCCAGACAGAGGCAAACCTCACACCCAGGGCCCTGGCGTCTCTCCCACGACACCACACTGTTCCTCACAAACCAGGCTCTGTGCTCGGCACCTCAGTCTGGCCTCTCCCCACACACCAAACAGAACCTGCTTTTCATAGCGGAACTGTGCGACAAACATCAGCCTTTGCCACGGAGACAGCTTGCAATCCCTGGTGCCTGTCTGCCTGGAAGTCGGGAGGAGGGCAGAAGGTGGCAGGTTCCTGGAGCTGCTGATCCATAGGACAAGGCCCCAGTTCCTCTCAACTTCTGCGCCCAGCCACGGGCTCATATTGGCCTCCACATTCTGTTACACACTGGCACTGTTTGCCATTCAAACTGCTGTATGACATTATCCTTCAAGACATCCACAGTGCCTTAAACATTTCAAACCCTCCCGAGGAATCAAATACTGCTGCAGAGCCCACGTGCCTAGAGAGGCCGTCAACCATAAAAACTCATCTCCGGCAGGGGGTTGAGATCTACTTAGGTCCCTTTCAAGGTGGCGGGTCATAAGGCTACGGCAGAATTCCCTTTTGTTTGAGAGGTAACTGCCATGAAGTATCTGTGGCAGCTCTGAGGTCTTCAGACATTAGCGACACTGGGTCACAAGCAACTCTTGGGTGGTGTTTTACTCTTTTGACTTTTTGGGGGTCACCCAGTTCCCAAATAAATCACACATACACAGAGGCTTATTACTACTTATGGATGCTTGGCCTTATAGCTTGGCTTGTTTCTAACCAAGCTTTTTTTCACTTATATTACCCCATCTACCTTTTCCTCCGGGCTTTTACCTTTCTTACGTCTGTCTGTCTTCTTACTCCGTGGCTGCCTATGTTGCTCAGTGACCAGCTCCCGACGTCCCTCCTCTTGTTCTCTTGCTGTTCCTCTTGATCTCCTCTCAAATTTCTCCTACTATTTATTCTCTCAGCCTGCCAGCCCCACCTATCCTCGCTATTGGCTGTCCATCTCTTTATTAGACTGTCGGGTATTTTAGACAGGCAAAGTAACACAGCTTCACAGAGTTAAACAAATGCAGCGTAAACAAAAGTCACACACCTGAAAATAATATTCCCCAGCACTGGAGTCTTCCAAGGTTGGTAGCGTTGTGTCTAAAGTCAAGCAAGTACACGAAGAGCACGAGATCCTGAGAGGCAGAAGTTCTATAGATTTCAACAGACCCACCTAGGAGTCTGTGTTTGCTTTTTAATGGCTTGTTTTGGGAATGGGCTCTTACTAATCACTCTGCATCCAGGACCTCCAGTCTGCAAATATATCTTTAGCCATAACACTTATAGGATCCATCCTCTGAATAAAATCGCTATTCCTACTACCTCTTTTGTTTAAGACCTCGGGGACACCAGGTAAAACAGGGAAATTTCTGAGTGAACTTATTCACCTTGCTGTAACAAACCCTTTAGACTGGGCAGCCTAGAGAAGAGCCTAGAAGCCAAGAGTGCCTTGTCTGGTTGAGACTGTTCCTCAGCCATGAGGCTGGCAAGTGACCTCAGATAACAGAAGGGAGAAATAAACAATGAGACTGCTTTGGGTCCTTTATGACAGAATCTAATACCCTCTGTAAGCTGAGACATGAACATCGGAGGAGCATGGACATTCAAACGACGCAATGTCATCTATAGTCGGCTTACATCCACAGGGAAAAACAATAGTGATTATAAAGGCTACCAGCAACCATTGTGGGGCAGCGAGGGGAGGGAGTGTCAGAAAATATGTTGCTCTATTCTCTCGTGTGTGTGTGTGTGTGTGTGTGTGTGTGTGTGTGTGTGTGCTTTCACCACAGAGTACAGGGTGAGGGTATAGCTCAGAGATAAAGTACTAACCTGGCATAGTGAAGACCTAGCTTCAATACCCAGCACAGCAAAAATAGACCGGAAAAAGAAAGCAAACAAACAAACAAAATAACCTCTGAGTCCTCTGTAGGAATTGTGGGAATCCACTGTGTTTCAGAGGCAGACTCAGGATGTTTCCATAGAAAGGACAGTGGATAGGTAATTGTCTATACCTTCTAATCTGACCTCCCTTGCTTGCCATTCCTGCAGCACTCCACAGCAATCTCTGCACCTTCTGAGTACCCACAGGCCATCCATTAGAACTGTAGGTAGGCTCATTGTTTTCTCTCTGTCACCCACTTTGTCCAGAGCTCAGCTGCTGACCTGGCTGGAGTCTAAGTCACAAGAGTGAGTGGCCTTAATGAGGTGGCATCTGAATGCTGAGTGTAACAGACCCCACCCCTTCAAGCACCACTGCTTCCCCATCCTTGCTAAGCAGGATGACACCAATTGATGTGGGATTTCCCTCTGTATGCTAGGAATATGTCTTATTACTGTTGGTTAATAAAGAAGCTGTTTGGGCCAATGGCTTAGCCGAATATAGCCAGGCTGGAAGAAATAGAGAGAGAGAGTAGGCAGAGTCAAGGAGATGCCATGTAGCTGTTGAAGGAGAAAGATGCCAGAACAGAACCTTACCCAGGAAGCCACAGCCTCGTGGCAATACACAGATTGATAGAAATGGGTTAATTTAAAAGGTAAGAGTTACTTAATGAAAAGCCTGAGCTAACAGACCATGCAGTGTTGTCATTAATATAGTTTCTGATTATTCGGGCTGGGTGACTGGGAAACAAATGAGCAGTCTCTGTTTATAACCAGCCCCAGGAAGCTCTCAGAACCTATAAAGTCCCTGGCAGCTGGAATCAGAACTGCAACATGTTTTTATGAATTTGGAAATCATGCAACTCCCTCTCTCACTTTTTAAATTTTATTTCAAAATTCAGAAGGCAGTTCCAAGGGAGGCAACGTAGTCCCTGTCGCACTAATACGGCGTGTGCTTACTGGGCATACTGAACTTACGAAAGGCTAATGGGCATGTGGTTTCCTCCCAAGAAGCACGCAGTCTGTCAGTCAGCTCTCTGTTGCTGTAACAAAACATACCTGATAAGCTCCTTAGGGAGGAAGGTTTGTCTGGGTGAAGTCACAGAGGTCTCAATCCACAGTCATGCAGCTTCCTCGTTCCTCTCCTGAGACCAGAGACCCCATGGCCACTAGCCCGCAACAGTCTCTACCCTTCCTGAGCAGGACCTGTGGGCCTATTTCCTCCAACCATACCCCCAACCCCTGATAAGAGCATCTAATTATGACTCCACCATGGGCCTAACCAAGCAATGAGGTCAGAAGCCTGACAGGATCCAGTCACCTCCCCAAATCACCAGGCAATTCAGAGCTGTATGTGTCCAGTCCACTCCCCGAAGTCTCCCAGCAGGCAACCACACCGGCAGTATGAACCTTCAGGGACCTCTCTGATGAAAATCCCAATTCATACATATGTACATTTGATGAAGTCGTATGTCAGCCCACGTCCTCTCCACCCGTAGGCATCTTTCCAGAGTGCACAGCGGCATTGTGCTGGCGTTCAACCCGGCAATTTTAGAAGTCGTTTTATCTCTCTGCATGTGTCTCTCGCTCACTCTCCATATAGATCTCTCTGTGTATCTCTCTGTATCTCTTGCTATCTCTCTCCCTCCCTCCCTCCCTTCTTTCTCCCTCTCTCTCTCTTATGGATTTCACATATATTCAAATTCACAAATGCGTGTGTTCATTTGCAGCATCCACAATAAAATATGATTGGAGTAAGGCAACCTTAATAGTAAAAATCAAATTGTAAAAAGGCAAAGTTAATAACCCGAGTCACGGCTATCAGAAAACCAGTGGTAATATTTCCACAAACGCGCCTCTCTCAGTGTCCAGAGATAATTTCTGAGTGCTTATTATTCACCTGAGCATGCAAATTTTAAATGCCTTGTTCTGGTACCTCCATTCTATTACATCAATTCTTTCAGTGATTTCCTTATAAAATCAGATTTGTGTGCCCGCGCTCTCCCCTGAAGCACTGAAGCAGGGGACTGTGATAATCTCCGTCGCCTTTCATGCCAGATTTAACCTTATGATGCACACATTAAATACAGATTAACATCTTGTCTCCGAGAAACTTACACTTAGTAGATGGGCCAAAGTTTCAGCAACATATAAATCAATATACAATTCATGAAGGGAAAACGAGCCAGGTAGCAGCAAGTCTGCTCTTCTTTCGAGGAAAACGCATTGCTCCGGCTCAGCCACTGCATGTGAGAATCTGAGCTTCACTCTGTCCAATGAGCCAAATGGCTTTTCCAGAACGTATGGAAATGAGAAAATTAGACTTCTCCAGACTTGCAAATCACAGTTTTATATATATATATATGCTTTTGAAAAAGTGAACCTAGGAAATCTGAGCTAATTCCAGTATCTCCAAGGTTCTGTCTCTGGAGGGCACATTAGATCTACATCATCATTTTATCAGGGGGCTAATTCTCCTGTGGAGCCAGCCTTGTGACAAAATGAAAATGTATTATATATTTCAGGCCAGATGGCAATCCTGGAACACACAGATGCAGTCGGATGGATCTTTTCATTGTTTCCTAGAGCAGAGGAAATATAGCTTCGACCTAGAAAGGTTCTGGCTGTCTTGCTTCTCTCCATGTGTGTGACCCACACCACCAAAGCACCGGAAGCTAGATTCAGAATCAAAGAGAAGAAAAGAGTTGGCAGTGAAGCTGCTGCGCCCACTGACAAAGCCTGGCTAAGATAGGATTGAATGCTGGAGAGAGGTGATGATAAGAAGCCCATTGTAGAGTTCTTTGTAATCTCTAAGTCAATGGAAGTATCTTGGGTCATTGTTCACCAATCATAAAAGTCACCCCTTCATTATCTCAGTTACCCTTGGAGATCTAAGCCACTGTGTTCCTAGTAGTCCTTGAACTACTTTTCTCAATACTAAGAAATGAAATTCTTTCACTCAAGTGAAAATATGACTTGCAGAGGAGTGACATTATTTTAGAAATGTGTGCACATGTGTGCACCGTGTGTACATGTGTGTACGTGTGTGCATGTGTGCACATGTGTATACGTGTGTGCGTACGTGTGTGTGCATGTGCATGCACGTGTGCTGCACACACATGTGCAAATGCATGTGGAGACCAGAGGACAGACAGCCCCAGCTGCCATCCCTAGGTGGTATTTACTCTGTGTGTGTGTGTGTGTGTAAGCAGGGTCTCTCACTGACCTGGCGCTCACCAGGTATGCCAGGCTGCCTATCAGTGAGCCCTGGGGATTCACCTATGTCTGGCTCTCCTGTACTGCGATTACAAGGCTGCCTTCCATGCCGTACATGGGTGCTACGGAGTGAAGTCTATGAACTGAGTCATCCCCCAGCCCCCTGCAGAAACTCACACTGAGATGACAGACAGGAAACCACCGCTCCCACTCCTTGTTTTTCCTGTAAAAATCACAATTATTACACTGAGCTATTCCAGAGAAATAAACCAGGAGGCTTAGAGCAGCTGCTTTTGAATACTGATGATGCAATCTAGCTCTGTCAGCATGATGAATACATGCTGGTGCTGGGCATTATTAAATTTTGTTTTAATGTTTTTAATTGATTAGCGTGTGTGGCGTGTGGTACTTATGTGAGCACAGGGATGGTCAAGCCGTGACACACGTGTGGAGGTCAGAGGACAGCTTTCAAGAGGCAGAGTTCTCTTGCCACATCATGGGTCAGACTTCTTCACGTCATTTCCCCCCTGACGCCTCTTCCAGACTGCAGGCCTATGAGCTTCTGGGTGATTCTTAGGGCTCTGTGTCCTCACAGCTGCTTGCCACCACCTCTGCCTTATTTGGTATGGGTTCTGGAGATCATGCTCACGTCACTAGACCTATGTGGAAAGAACGTCTACCTGCTGAGCCATTTGCAGCCCACTGCTTCTGTCTTAACCAGTATCATTAATGACATTTTTATTTTAAAGACAAGGTTTTACTATATAGCACTGGCTAGCTTAAAAAAAATCTCTACATAGACTGGGTTAGCCTTGAACTCACAGAAATCGACTTGTCTCTACCTCCTAAGCAATGGGATTAAAGGTGCCTACCACCACACCTGGAGTTAATGGCATTACTCCCCCCAGCCACCCCCACATGCGACTGAGTAACAGTTATTTTTGATGCTGATATATGACAAAGAAAATATTGATAAACAGAAAGCTAGTAGCTCTCATAATGATAATATTTTTACTTAAATAGAAATATCATTAGAGAAACATAAGACATTTCTAATGCTGGATATATGGGGGACAATGTGCCTTTAGCTAGAAAAGTTTCTCTCTAAAAATGTTCCACGCCAAGGCTGTTAGGATGATGCTGGCCTCAAACTCGTGATCCTTGGTGGCGCACACCGGTAGGATTCGCCGAAGAGGTGGAGGCAGGAGGATCACAAGTTCGAGGCCAGCATCGGCCTAACAAAGGGAGATCCACAGAGACCAGGAGCTGAGCTCTAAAGAAACAACACCCATAGAGACAAGCGTACAGAAATTCTTGTTGATCGCAGGCTGATGTCTTGAGGTGATCCACAAGACATACTGGTGGCACAGGAGAAGCAAGCCCGTCAGAATCTGCTGAGCTCTCTTCACTCTGGGCTGAGGTAAAGGATGCCTGAGAAGGACCTTCACGCTTAAGAGTCCCCTAGTGCTATCTGAGAAATTAATAGTCCCCACTGTAGTGGGAGAGTCATGCGGCACTGAACGTGTGGCCTAAGGAACTATGAAGCTTCGGACCCAGGGAAGAAGAGTGAAGATGGTCCCTGTTGACCCGTCATCCAGGCCTGCAGAAGGGGCCTCCCTTGTATGACCTCACCAGGTTGGCATTAGGAGATACGCTCGTTCCAAGGGGAGTGGGATCTGGTGAGGCGAAGGGCTAGGATGTAGAAGGCCTGTCCCGTTGGGCTGGAAACACTCACATTGTCCAGGCTAAAGGAATCTTAAGGCGCAAGTTTCAAACTACAAATGTGAAAGATGGAGTCCTTTTCTGCCATGAGCATCAGAGACGCTTCCAATCACCTCAGAGGCATGTTTGTATTTACACAGTTTCTTTCCTTCTACCAGTCTCTGAGTCCTGATCCTGTCAAAGGGAAACATTTGCCTGGCAGCCTAAGAGTCCTCTTGAGCCTCAGAGCTGTCTCAAGAACAATGCCCGAGAAAAGTGTAGTATCTCTGTACGAATGTCATATATAATTACACTTAACAAAGACACTTTTTCAGGCAGGATCTCAGGGAGCTCAGGCTGGCCTTGAACTTGAAATATCCCCCTGCACCTGCATCCCAAGTGTTGGGCTTACAAGCCAGTACCACCATTCTCTGCATCTTTTATCTGGAGCAGAGTGCAAATCAAAGGATCACCGTGACCTGGGGTTATTTCCTGGAAGTCAGTGACTAACTTAATTAAAAGAGCCCGAGGCTATTTCCAGACAGGTGACGACTATAGCTGGCATATGAAGCAGGTACACAATGCTGTTTACATTCAAGTCCAGCTTTAATGTCTCGGAAAGGGGAAAAAAGGAGTCATTACTGTGTCTCACAGGAAACATCAAAAGCCACAGCAGCTGTGTGTCTTCACTCTGCCCTCCCGCATGGCCTCCATCCAAAGGAAGAGGCAAGCTAGAGGGTTAAGGAATGACCACACCTCCCATCTCCACCAAGGAAACTATAGATCTGCTTAAGAGAGAAACAAGGTATAAAAATTTTAAAATGTAAGTAAGAAAGAATTGAAAGCATGTACAGTGGCAAAGCAATGGTTGAAAAGGTAATGTATCTAAGGCCTTTATGCTAGAAACGCTCTAGACAATGAAAGCACAGCATAAAAGGGATGGGGACTATTTAAGTAAGCCATACAAAAAAGATATTTGGTCCTGATAAAGCTTGATCATTGCTTCTTGGGGCTGTGTATTGTGGGCGCTCACAGTGCTGGTCATTAAGAGAACGTAGATTTAAGGGGTTGAGGCAGACCATATGCAGCACCATTGTTTCATGTTGTGAAACCAGAAAACATGAAAGTGTAAGTGTAGGTGCGAGAGACAAGAGCCGTTTTGACAAATGTATTATTAATTCGAGTCCCTCGGCGATAAGGGAGAGAGGAGACATATGGCTGTAGAGATAGTATGGTGGACCGTCATGATAGTCTTGAGAGTCCACTAGCAGAAGTGGGCAATTGCTCAGCAGACCTTCAAGTCAGACCTACACTTTCACTAGCATTCCAGAAAGAGAAAGTGTTTGGTTAGTGTCTTGGGAACACACTTCACCGTCATAGGTATCACATATGGAGCTAAGTGAACTAATAAATACAGACCAACCCTGCATTGTGCCCATCTCTGCTGAGTGCTTCCAAGCTGTGCTCCTATTTAAATGTAGGTGTGAGAAAGTGTGCATGACTACATGTGTGTGCTCATGTGTGTGTGTGTGTCTGTCTGTGTGTGTGCTCATGTGTGTGTGTGTGTGTCTGTGTGTGTGCTGATGTCTGTGTGTGTCTGTGTGTGTGCTGATGTCTGTGTGTGTGTCTGTGTGTGTGCTCATGTCTGTGTGTGTGTGTGTCTGTGTGTGTGTGCGTGTGTGTGTGCAGATTTCAATGTCAGTGTCTTTCTCTATTGAAGCCCACCTCATTTGGGGAGACCAGGTCTTAGACTAGTTGGTCAGTGAACTATAAATATCCTCTTGTTTCTGCTCCCAACAAGTGCTAAGAGATATAACCACTGTGCTTGGATTTTATATAGGTTCTAGGGATCCAAACACAGGTTCTCACACCTATACAACAGGAATTTTTTTTTTTTATTTTTTTGAAACAGGGTTTTCTCTGTAGCTTTGGAGCCTGTCCTGGAACTAGCTCTTGTAGACCAGGCTGGCCTCGAATTTACAGAGATCCACCTGCCTCTGCCTCCCGAGTGCTGGGATTAAAGGCGTGCACCACCACCGCCCGTACTTTACCCAGTCTCCAAAGTCACAATTTCTATACACCCTGCATATATTTAAATAAAGGTGACTAATATCTCAGTGGCTTTATATGTATGTGTGTAGCTGTAAATCTGAATATATTTAAAAATTCACATGGATGAGCTGGGTGGTGGTGGCGTATGCATGCTTTTAGTCCCAGCACTCTGCTCGGGAAGCAGAGGCAGGTGGATCTCTGTGAGTTTGAGGCAAGCCTGGTTTATAAGAACTAGTTCCAGGAGAGCTAAGGCTGTTATACAGAGAAACCCTGGCTCAAAAAATAAAAACAAAAACAAAACAAACAAACAAATTCACACAGATGACATGGTTTTTTCCTATCTGAAAAATAGTGCAATCTGTTTTTCACAATCTCTAACAGGCAATGGAGCTGGATATGAGACTGACTGCTTGATAACTCTGTCCACAGAGTGGCAGCTGACAAAAGACACGGGCACACAAGCCCACACACTATCATGGGGAAACTAACATGTGTTCCTGTGTTTTTCTTTCCTTCTCACATTTGTTAGGAATAGTGCAATTTTTACTGCGTGTATTTATTTTTTTAAGATTCAGTTTTTAAAATTTTTATTTTGACTGTTACACCATTTTTATTGATTTTATTGAGCTATACATTTTTCTCTGTTCCCCTCCCTTCCTCTCCCCTCCCCTTCAACCCTCTCCCATGATCCCCATGCTCCCAATTTACTCAGGAGATCTTGTCTTTTTCTTCTTCCCATATAGATTAGATCCATGTAAGTCTCTCTTAGGGTCCTCATTGTTGTCTAGGTTCTCTGGGATTGTGATTTGTAGGCTGGCCTTCTTTGCTTTACGTTTAAAAGCCACTTATGAGTTAGTACATAAGATAATTGTCTTTCTGGGTCTGGGTTACCTCACTCAATATGATATTTTCTAGATCTATCCATTTAGTGAGTGTCAGCATAGATGTATGTGTGGTCACGCCTGAGCTTGTTATGCCTGAGGAGGCCATGGGAGAGTGTCAGATCCTCTGGGACATGATTTACAGGAGGTTGTGAGACACCCAGTCAGGTGCTGGGAACCCAACCTGGGTCCTCTGCAAGAGCAGCAAGTGCTCCTAACTGCTAGGACATATTTTCAACCCTCCTCTAGAATTTGTTTTGTTTTGCTTTTAACTGTTCAGAGCATTGTTGGGAATTGAAGAAGCACCCTGCAAAACATGTTTGTGCCAGAAGCATGCTAAATAATGACAGATCAACGTTCCATCAAACGGAATGAACAGGAATGACTTAACAAATGCACTAAGGAAGCACACCAGATGATAAGCTGGTTAGAAAGAGTGCTACCTGGTTTCAGACACACACACACATACACACACTCACCTATACACACATATACATACGTACACAAGGCACACACATACATGTACATGTGTACATTCACATACATACACACACTCATCTGCCAAAACACGCATGTGTAAACATGTACACATGCATACATGCATGCACATATATACACACACACAATGATCTTTCTTCTCACAACATGGCAATGCCTTTGCACCTGACATAATTCAAAATCTGAAAGAAAAAAATCAAGTATTTCCCAAACCCAAATCCAGTCCTCTCACCTTCTCCTTCTCAGCTCCGGCCATCACAAAGTCAAGCAAATAATTGTAGCTTTTCTTCGCCGTCACCATTCCCTAAAGGAAGACCAGAAAAAAAATCCACAGTTCTCGGTTCAAAACCTTTCAGTCTATGGAAACACGGTGTGAAGAACCTTGGATTATGGCACACCCATAGACTAAAGGCCACTGGAGCAGCCTAGTCTGCCTGTGACCTCGTCAGAATTCCTCCAAACTTAATGGGAACTACTCACCAGGAACTTGGCGTGCTGGATGGGGAGCTGCTTTCTGCATTAGGGGCCATGCATTATTAAACATCATCTCATTACAATTGAAATTATGACCTTGTCGCCAGCACTATAAATGTCAAGAAATCCCACTTTAAAGGAATATATTGTCTTGATTACAAAGCAAAACCTCTTCCCTTACTTGAAAAAAGGAAGAGAAGAAAACTTGCTCTGTTTTCACTGAAATCATTTTCATCCAAAAAAAAAAATCTATGAAGAATTATGGACAGCTCATAAAACTTCTTATAACACAACCTTAAGATATGAAAAGCATATTATGCACACACATGTGCAAACATATATGTGCACATGCATACACAAACATGCACACATGTAAACACACACAAAGGGAAATTCTACCTCTTTCCCAGCAGTTCCCAGCCACTCACACAAACCATCTGACATTCTAATTAGTGTTAAAACCCACGTTACCTAAAGTCTAAATAGAATCTGAATGAACTGAAAAACAATATTCTGCAAATGTTAACACTTGCACATTTATTATTATATGAGAATAACAACTATGTTATTACTTCTTTCCTCCTAAAAACATCAGTATATCTCAGAAACAAGTTTTCTGAAAAGTTAGAAACTCAATACTGAGAAAAAGCCACTGTGTCTTGTGGAAGTCTAATAAAGGGTGTGACAAAGGGGCTTGTCATGCAATTCTGAGGACCTGAGTTTTGATTCTCACCTGGCAGAGCAGACGTCCTGTCCTTAATCTCAACGTGCCCCTGTGGAGGTCAAGGCTGGAGACACAGCAATGAACACAGAGAGGGATGAGGGTGAGCATCGGTCCTGGGGGCTGTGATCAGATCCCGAAGGCTCGGGGACCTATGCGGAAGAGGAGGCAGAAACACTGAGAGCAGAGCCAGAGGTGACGGGTGGCTTGGAGGAAGCAGCATCCTCCTGTCAGTCACAACAGGATTGACGAGCGCTCAGAGACTGTGGCAGCCTGTGCAGGGCCTGCACGGGTTCAAGCCAGATGGGGCCCGAGCACTGAGAGACAAAGGTGGGCACGGGCTCTCTCCCCTGTAGTGTGTGTTCCCACGGGGTGTGTACAAACAAACAACATACACCAGCCAGCCTTCCAATGATTGTGGAGGCCCCCAAAAGTCTGAGATGTGTGAGCTGTAGCTAGAGCATGAAGTGTCCATAAACACATGTGATTGTCCAAGTCTGGGGAATACTCCACTCATGTATACAACATGTACGGTGTATACATACAAATTCTCAACGCTGATACCTGGAAAGAATCATTTAGAATGCTTTCAGACTTCCTGATCCCTTGTACCACACAACAGACACATGTATATCATACTATCTAAGGAAAAACGCAGACACCAATGATTTTAAAATTACATTTTCTTAAATGTTTCTTTAGGATACAGTATCTGAGTTTGTTGTTGTTGTTGTTGGTTTTTTTTTAGGGTTTTTGTCTTAATGACATGGGTACACTTGTGTGGTTTTGTCCTCTCTGTCTCCTTGCTCCCCAACAAATAAATCATGACTATATATTCAGAATGATGTATGTGTCATCCTGAAAATTCTAAATAAATCACAATATATAATAAGCTATTAGTATACATATCGCACCTAAGTATTGCACCTATTAACATGTTTATTAATATCGGGCGGGGAGCTTGCATTTTTTAAACTTTGCTTTAAACCATAGACTTTCGAAGCCACTGAGCTCTATTTTTGTGATTAAAGAGGGTGTATTTAATTTGCACAAACACACATTTTTGTCAATAGAATATAGGACTTTTATCTTCTCCGAGGGGTCAAGTGTTAAGTCAGAAACATCTTTCAAAGGAAACGTGATAAAAGTGATGCCAGATTCAAGCCAGTGATCTGTCCCAGAACAAAGTATCCTATTTTCCCTCTTCAAAGGACTCTAACAAGTAGGTATTAAACTTCATCTTAATGTTTAACACACAAATTTATTTTTCAAACTGCAGCTTTGAAAGCGAAGGCTGTGAATTCTGTGCTGTCGGTGAGTTCCTTTCATGAGTCCCTGCCAGCCGAGGCTGAAGCAGCAGCTACTCCCAGTAGGATTTCATCTGGGCAAGTGGCAGGACTAAATGCCTGAAGTGATCCCACTGTGCGCGGAGCTCCGGGCTAATTTGTCAGATCTGCATTTCATTTGCTTTCCTCGAGGGCTTTGCCGGCGGTTTATTGATAAGCTGGTTTTTGTCGCTTTCGCTGGAAGTGGATGTGCATTGATCTTGTTTGCATCTCCGACTTCCTAGCAATTAGCGAGCTGGTAACAGAGTAAATGCGGGATGAGCTCCACGTGCTGTCATTGTCAACGATCCACTTTCTCGTGGGGCTCCTGTCGCGTTTTGAAGGTTTTGAAGGTGTGCGCCGCATACAGGTGTTTTTATGTCCTTAAGAAGCTGGTCTGCTTCAGAACAACCTGAAAGGGTCGGTGCCAACTTTTTTATTTACTTCATTTCTGTTGATTATTTTCAGGGAAGCAGCCCTTAAAAGACATTCAACATCTGGGCTGGCAGACCCTTTTCATGATGGTAGTGTTGAAAGCGACGGAGAAAACCTCTGACTCTATACCTCTCCAGTGCAAAATCAAAGCTGAAACCTTCTTTGAAGGTCAGGGAATGTGTGCGGAAAGGAGGGCTTGGCTTCAGAAGATCCATCACCACTCTTTTTTTTTCCTGTGGCACACACACCCTGGGAGGATGCTAGTGGTCCACGTGTCCTTGGGATACTGATCACTTCCACCTTCATCAGGCTCTCCCAACAAAGACAGGAATGGAAGAGCCATGGCCTGCTGGTGAGTTCTGAGGGCATTAAGGACAACATGGCAGCCTGGCAAAGAGAGGGGACAATGTCAACGTGTCTCCAGGGCCAATGGAGAAATGCTGCTCTCTTTGGACTGTATGAAGGAAGGGGAAAAGTCCGACCCATCTCAGATGTCAACTAAGCCAACCTTATAAATAATTTCAAAGGTGCTTCTAACACACTGCGTGGATGACCAAGAACCCAAGGCTGGATAGGTTGTGCAGCTAGGGGAAAATCAAATACTATTGTTCCACTGAGAGAACATAGCAATAAAATGACTCCTAAGGACATAGTGCTATGTGTATACATCAGTGTCTCTTTCAGACAACACCAGAGAAGCATTTCCTTGTACAGAGACCCACAACCGGACAATGGGTAAAGAACGGGAGACTTTGGATCACTCAGTCAGAAAAGCATTTGACCAACACAAAACTTACTCGATGGTGTTTTCGTATACAATTTATCTCACTCTTCTTTGTTTGTGTGTTTTATAGTCTTTTATGTGTACATTTAGGCTTCCTTTTTTGTGGGTTTTGTGGGAGCTTTTTTGGGTGTGTGTATGTGTTTCTTGCTGGTTTTGTTTGTTTTTTAAATAAAGGGAAAAGGAAAGAGTGAAGAGTTGGGTGGGTGAGAATGTGGAGAATATATAGGAGGAGTTGGGCTAGGAGAAAACTGTGACCAGTGTAGGCAGATCAGAATATATATAATCTATAAAACACTTTTCATTAAAAAGAAAAAGAAGGAAGCATCTTTTTAGACTTATCTCTCTTGTGTGTATGCGTCTTTTGCCTGCATCACAGGCATGAGGTGCCCACAGAGGGCAGAAAAAGGTCCCAACTATCCTTGAAGTGCACTCACAGACAGCTGTAAACTGCAGTGCCGGTGCTGGGAATCGAACCTGGGACCTGTGGAAGATCAGCTAGGGATCCTGACTGTTGCGCTGTGCCTTCAGCCCAGCACAGCCTGGATGAGAGCCACACATTTCCTTCTATATGATTGCTGGGAACAGAAACTCCCAGAAAACATTCAGAAAAGGCAGACGGATTAGAATGTCATGACTGTGGAACATTGCAATGGTGTAAATCAAGAGTCAAATTATCATGGGCTATCTTTGGAGGATCAATAGACATCCATTGCCCAGCTGTGTCCTGTGACGCTCAGGTAAAACCTTGGAAATGTATTAACTTGGCAAACCACTGCCTTCTACCAACTTGAAAGCTAAGACCGTCGCCAGATAGTATCCAACACTATGGCAGATACTCCCGGCTTTGCTACATCCTGCCTCCCTGATGGCGTCACCAAGGTATTTGAAAGGTGTCCCGCTCGACTTTTTGTTCTGTACCTACTAGGAAAATGTCATGAAATCATTGCCACATTTTTGGAGTCAGGTATTTGGAGACAATCTGAATCTGTATCCCCAGGCCATAGTTACTCATGCCTGGCTAAAGAGCAAGCTGTGTCCTTCTCTGTAAGGCGAAAGCTATTCCAACACGTTTCCTTGGTTTTGTTTTATTTCTTGCAAATATCTTGAGACAGTGGGGAGTTTGGTGTGCTGAGGGGAAGACAGAGTTTCAATTTGAGAAGTGAAGACCAAGTTGCCATTTCAAGGACACAGTTGCCGTTTATCTCCCTGAATGATTTTTCTCCCTCTCTACAGCTACTCTGCATCCCTTGCCAATCCATCTAGAGACACTGAAGAGTGTAAAAGTGAAGCCAAGGGGTCCAATCGACAGGATACGGAGGTCAGCAGCTAACTCTGCACCCTCGAAAGAGGTATTTTATTTTTAGATGATCACCTATAAAATTTGACTAATTGCATATCTCTGTGGAATTTTGAGGTGGTGAGGGATAGGAAACACCTGGGTGCAGAGGCATTGCACCACAACTGAGTAGCAACGTAGCTGAGATGGGCATTAAGTCATCAGAAGGTGAAGTTCAGCAGACAGCTTGAACCTCTGCAGAGAGGGAGAGAGAGAGACAGCGGTGGGAGAGGAGAGCACTGGGGTCTGACAGGAATGTAGGTGAGGTCTCTAATGCAGACAGAATCATGTCACTCCACAATGCTCATACACCAATTCTCTAGGACTATGCACATGGCAAAGGGGAGCATGGATGGGGATACAAATAAGAGCGTCTGCGAGACAAAATGTCCTAGATGACCCAGGTAGACTCAGTTCTGTAGTAACGGCCCTTTAAAAATGGGGAAACCTATTTTTCAGCTTATTTTAAAATGCACTAATAATATATAATAAACACAAATATACACACATATAATTTTAATCCACACAGTGAGTTAATCCTTCCAAGAGCCATGGGCTAGAACACAAGAACATTATGGGGGGGGGGGTCCAAAAGACACCCCCTAAAAAACAGTATAGATTGTTGCTATTGCTCTTTGTTGCCTGCCAGGACATGAAAATAAGACCCTGTTGCTTTAAACCACATGCTTTGGCTATAGGACTTGAAGACATCAAGCTAGACTTGACCTGGAAGCCTCCTCTTTGGGGACTGTCTTTCGTGATGTCAGAAGAGGTTATGCAAGACACCAAGGGACAAAGCTATCCATGGTCTTACCCATCTTCACAGCCTGAAAACCAGAAGAGTGATGGGTCCGGGGACACCCTATGACACTCACAGTGGTGTAATAGGGGCATCTGTGTCTTGCGGGCAACCAAAAGCTGCCTAATTAGCCGAAAAGCCTGCCTCATCAATTGGAGGAAGCTCACACCTGGCACTGTAAACCTACTCAAAAGCCTATGGCTGGAGACGTGGTGGACCCTGGAGGAGAACCTTCTACTGCCATATTAGTAAAGTAAGATAACTTCCAACTGCCCCCTAAACACTCAATCTTACACCCATTGTAAGTACAGCCCTCACTTCTCGTCAAAGAAGTTTCCTTTTTGCAACAGACAGACGTTATTATAAAAATCTACAGTTGCTCAAAAAGAAAAGAATAAGTGACCATGGGGTTCCCAGTCATACATGGAACATCTATAACACAATACTACACCTAAGGTTCAGGGAACTTTGTGGAAGGGGGGACATGAAGCTTATAGGAGCCTGACTGAGGACTATGCAGGGGGAGGAAAGTGTCAGTGGTCTGAATGAAGACCATGCCTGATCTTCCTGGCCAGATAGAGGAAGTGGCCTTAGGCTGTTAGCTGGGGACTAATGTAATAAGGAGGTCATCCCTGGGGCCTCCCGGGAGAACAGACCTAAGTGACACTTCCATTTGAATCCAGTATGACTGGGTGAGGCTTCTGGTCTAAAGAACTGTAAGATCACAAACATGGGTGCTTTTCAATGCAGTGTTCATGATTTACTAAACAAGATTTCCCCAGAGACCACACAGCCTGAGATGAGCTCTCATGGGGAGGTGGCACCAAGCTGCACAGAGAGGTGACCAAGCACCTCCTCTGTGAGGACAGCATAGTCCATTCCCAAGTACAAAGTGAAGACAGGTAACAGAAGCCAGGGAGGAGCCTCTGGGCAGAACCACACAAGGACTTGTGAACCCCAATATCAGAGATCATGAGGCCCCTCTTCACAGCCTGGGAGAGCTCCAAATTCAGGGCCCTTGTGCAGAGCCGTCTTTCCATGTAAGTAACCTACCTACTGTTTCCATGGGTTCAAATTTTATCTTCAGATATCAGTCACCAACTCAAAAGACCAGCTCAACCAAAATGGTCACAGCTCCCTGGCCAGTTCTCCATGCTCCGTGAGGGTCCCTTAGTTCAACGTACATCCTTTATTACTGATGCGTCAACATTTAACCGCAGCTAACTCTGGTATCTCTCGTGACTTCTGTCATGTGCTGTGAGTATATCACTGCCAGTGCCACGAAACATAAAGATCTTTAACAAAATGTTTGTAAATGAGTGAGTGATCCCAAACACAGCAGACACCTTCTATCCTGGGCGCTAGATTGGACGAGAAATTTCCCAGCGCAAATCTAAGTTAGCAGATCTAACAATGGTAGCTTGATCTCTTTGTTTGTTTTGTTCTGTTCTACTTTGTTTGAAATCACAAGCTCTTATTGTGCTCCTAAGCTTGTCTGGACTTGTGGGAATCCTCCTGCCTCAGCCTCAGTTTATAAATAAGTCACACCACATCTGGCTTTTTGGTTGTTTATTTTTGTTTGTTTGTTTGCTTTTCTGGTTTTGTTTTAGACTTGATCTCCCAAGGTTGCCAAGCCTTGTCTAGAGCCAGGCATTCTCTTGTCTCAGCCTCTGAGTGCAAGGGTCACAAGTGTGCACCCCAAGATAAGATTGTGAATGAACTTCAAATATTAACCCTAGCACTTAAACTTGTTCACCAAATTTGTGAGCTGGATTCTGTAACTTGCATTTTTGCCTTGTTTGTTTGCATGACTCACCCAATAACACAGAATTCGTTAGACTGTTCAGCTGTCATAGCAAATACCTGGGGCAACACAGATTAAAGAGCAGAAATTAATTTTCTCCCAGTTCAGCTGGGCATGCAGATCAGAGTGGCAGCAAAGTCGGTTCCTTCTGAGGCCTCTATCCTTGGACTACAGATGGCTGCTCCCCACCCCAGCTGCCTCTCAACCAGGTCTTTTTCTCTGTGTGAGAACGTTGCTAGGGTTTCTTTGTCTTCATAAATGGACAGCAATCATATTGGTTAACTACAACCTCAATCTAATTACCTCTTTGGCTAATTACCCGTATTTGGATACAGTTACATACTGAGGTACTCAGGTTGGGATTCCAGTATGTATTGAGAGGACACACAATTCAGCTCCCCAATCCACACACATTTTAAAGGTTCATTTGTTTTAAAAAGGCAATAATAGCTGCAATCTGATGGGCAGACCCTCCTTGGACTTGCATCTCCGTGTGTTTAGGAGTCTTCTCTTCCACAGCAGTTTTTGTTTGTTTGGTTGGTTGGTTGGTTTGTTGTTGTTGTTGTTGTTGTTGTTGTTTGGTTGTTAGGTTGGTTTTTTGTTTCATTGTTTGTCTTTTGCTATTGCCTAAAGCATGTGCTAATCTCACAGGAACAATCACTTTCTCACGATCAGGCTTCACTGTTTCACCTTCTGTGTTATTAAGTCATGTGATCTCAATAGCTAATAAGGCCTAACAGACCCTTGTTAAGCTCACAACTCAACTCCTTGAACACTTAGGGCTATGGATGCTGGCCAGGGGAGGACACCCCCAGCAGCCGTCTGTGCTGACCACATGGAAGACTGATTTTAGAGTTTTTCTTCCCAAGGAACAGAATCTGTGACTTGGACCCCATTGAGTCCAAAGGGACACAACTCCCTCCATATCTCTTGGCAGAATTTCCATGTTATTTGGTTACAGTGCCTGACAGTTACTGCCCAGTGTGAGCTGGATTCTCCACACCAGGCAGAGCTACTAGCTTTGGGATGCACGCCTGGTATTTTGACAGAAATTCCCATTGGTCAGGAGAACGGACTGTTTGGGAGGCCTGTTCTGCCTTCTAGCATTTTCCAGTCATTTTAGATGTAAGGAATGTTATCCATCTTCTATCTAGGAATGTAAGCTTTATCTTTCTTCTGGTGCTTTGAAGCATTCTTCACCATCTTCAGGAATAGCCCTGGTCCTCCATCTTTCCCCCTCAGGTGGGTTCTCCATTCCATTCTCCATCCCAACAGCCTCTCTCTGATCCACATCACCAAGGTGTGGCCTGGCTGTGACATCAGAGGCTAACTCCTACAGATTGGGGCCCAGGGAGGCCAAACGGGAACAAACAACCTCTTCTCACCCTTCACTCCCCTACTGAGATATCTGAAAAATATTTTGTTTGCCTCTGACAAAACAGTCTTTTTTTTCTAACCAGCAAGGACATGAGTTGGGTGTGAATTGGCACTGTCAGAGAAATCTACCTGGGTAGTTTCCTCCCTCTGCAGACAGGGTACTGGTATGTCCATCTGCACACGAATTCTGGAGGACTAGTTTAGAACCAATTGTACCTTGTCCACTTCTCTTGCATGCTTGTTATATCTGAGAACCGCTTCCAGATGATTTAGGAAAGCTACTTATATTTCAACTTTGGAATACATTCAAAGAGAACTTATTCACTAATTCTGGATAACTAGCAAACCATTTATCCGTCATTTGCATTGCATGCACACATTAATGTGTACGTAGGTGCACATGTTTGCAGGTGCATGAGTTCACGTGTGTATGAGAGCGTGGAGATCAGAGAACAACCTTGGTTGTCTTTCTCTGGGTGCTGACCACTATGTTTGGTGAGACAGACAGGGTCTCTCACTGACTCGGAGTTCACCATGGAGTGCCAGAAACCTACCTAAGGACATTCCTCACACTGGGATTACAAGTGAGCACAACCCATGCCTGACTTTTGAAATGTGGTCTTAGAAATTGAACCTAGGTCTTCAAGTTTACACAGCAAATACGTTATTGACTGAGGGCTGTCTTCCCAGACTTCTGTAGCTTTTTGTTTGATTGGTTTAGTTTGGTTTTGGTTTTGGTTTTCCAGTTCTGTGAATTGAATCCAGGGCCTCATGCATTCAAGGCAAACACTCGACCAGTGATCTACATCTTTCCTTCTGCCCCTTTGTTCTATTGCCTGCCCTGGAGTTTGTTCTAGAATCAATATTTCTGTCATAGTTGGAGGCAGTGAGGCATTCTTGAATAAGATGGCAAGGCCTGGAAACCACTATACAGACCCTAACCACTGGTTATAGCAACAGTCTCCCACCTCGAGAAGTCAACAGGTTACTTGATTGGCTCTCTCTGGCTCTCTCTCTCTCTCTTTCTTTAGCTCTCTCTCTCTCTCTTTAGCTCTCTCTCTCTTTAGCTCTTTCTCTCTCTCCCTTTCTCTTTGGCTCTCTCTCTCTTTGGCTCTGTCTCTGTCTCTCTCTCTCTCTGGCTCTTACCCTCTATCATCCAGTTAAACAGAAAATCTTACTGTTCTATCTTCAAAATACATCAAAAACCCAATGTTTCCCCAGGCACCACAGCCTTACCCTGACCCCATCCTCCCCTCTCCCATAGACTAGATGCCTGACCTAGCAGCCAGATAACTTGACTTGTTTTAACCCTTGAGTTTCTGTAACTCAACAACCTGAAGGACATATTCCAGATCTAAGTGGGTTCGTATCACTCATAAGAAATTCATCAAAGATTTCCATACTATTAGGAACAAACGCTCAAGCATTTGCAATGCCTACGAGGTCCTGCCCTGTTCTACACTATCCACGGGTATACCAGTTGTCCAAGTGCTTATGATGCTGTAAGGACCTGCACTATCCTGTGCTATTATCACATACACCAACCTGGTCTTTCTTTGCACAGGTGGCTCCTACCTCATTGTTTGCTCCACATCCCCTTTCTTATTGTCCACAGACAGCCAGATGCACACACACCTGAAGGATTTTTGTAGCCACTGTGCCTCCTGCGAGGCTGCTCTCAGAGAGGTGTCTGTAGCTCCATCCTTTGCTCTTCAAATCATGGCTCAAGTCCCTGACCATCTTCCAGCTGATAGTGTCCCTGTTGACTCTATTTTATCCCATCTCCTCCCACACCCCCACACCACTGCTTTTTCTTCTTTCCCCCATGGACTCCCTCTGCTCATGTATACCTTACATGTGTATTACATCTGTTTCTCTTTCCACTCCATGTTTTCCTGCAGTATGAAACCCCTTTACACTGCTCATTCACACATCCCCAGCCCGCATCCCTCTGTGCCTTGACTCAGCCTGCTGGCATCTTCTCACCTTGGTGGAACAGAGGGGTTCAAGAGAACCTCTGACTGGTTGCTTTTCACACCCACCACACCCCCACATTTCCAAGAAGCAGGATGGGGGCCACAAGGCCAGGTACTTTATTACGTGAGTCACAAGCCAGGGCTACTTAAGAGCCTCCCTAATTCCCGTGTTTACTGCAAGTTAAAGATAGTTCTTAAGAATGCAGGATAGATAGCAGTGTGTGGTGGTACACACCTTTAATCCCAGCACCCAGAAGATGAATGCAAGAGGATCAAAAGTTCAAGGACAAGCTAAACTGTGAATGAATTGAAGGCTAGCCTGAGTTCCAGAAGACTGCCATGATAAAAGAAATACAGTTAGCATATACGAAAGTTTTGTGTTGTGCAGATACGGTGTTTTTATGTCATAGAGATGTGATCTTTTGCACTGATTAGTGAACTCACCTTAGTGAACACACCTTCCTCAAGGCAATATCACTATTGTCCTGTACTTCACTCACTGACACAATAACTCTCTTCCAGGCATGAAAATATTTAGGTTAAATTTTCCCCGGGCCTTGGAATAGCCATCGAATTTATCTGGAGGCCATCTATGATAAGTGGCATATGGGACTGGGGTGATGGCTCAGTGGTTAAGAGCCTGATCTGTTCTTCCTGAGGGCCCAAGTTCAATTCTCAGCACCTCATCCTGGGTATGTCTCAATGCTACCTGTAACTCCAGCTCTGGGAGGATCTGATTAGGGGCTTGCATTCATGTGCATATACCCATACACAGATATACACATAATTAAAAATAAAAGTAAACCTAAAAAAAATAAAGGAAAGAGAATCCTGACATACATATAAAATAAAGTATGAAAGTTTTATGGAGGCACAAGAGCTCTATCAAGAACAAAGTAAAACAGTCCAAACGAAGAACAATAACAACAAGAAGCATGATTAATTAGCAAGCCTCCTTGTTCCAATGTCTACACGTCGTAAATACCCAAGGAGGCTTTAGGGAGCTGCCTTGCCCCAAGCCCTGTGCTTATCGAGGTTGTGAGCGTGAGTCGGGGATTTACAGTACTCCCAGCTGCAGGTTCTTGACTGTATGACCATGTGTTTTATGGTCCAACCAGATGTAGGCCATAAAATGGTTTTATCTATTCTGTGGTTTGCTTCGTACTAAGAAAATAAACTTCAAATGCCTAACTTCTTCGAGACTGTTCCACTCTTGCGGCAGTTGAGCAAACAGGGCTTTGTTGTCCGGTTCCCTAAAATATGCTCTGAAAATCAAAGTCTGTTTAGGAAGATGGATCCCCACTCCTGAGACGGTAAAAGGACCAGGAGGGTCTGAATGGATTGTGCTGTGTGTGCAATGGCTCAGTCTATTGATTTCTAGGCTGGCTGATGGGCTGTAGCCTTCATTGATAGCTCCTTCTGGCTTCCTCCAGTCTGAAAAGGAAATGGTGCTGTCTGCTCTGCTTGGAGCCTGCATTATTGATATTCTTTAATCATTATGTTGGAGCATAAAGCTGCTGTTATGTTGCAATTATGATGTGTCTTTACAGATGTAGTTAGTGAAACAAGAATAGATGATGTGGCAGGCAGGGCTGGCCTCTCATGCCTGCTAGGCTGAGCACAATTCACAGAGCTGGGGGGAGCCCCCTGGCATGCTGGCTTTTTGGCAACAGTAACACAAAAGGAACCCTCCTAAATTTTCTAAGGAGGAAAAGCCATCTCTAGCATTTTAGCCCAATGGGAGACCCGCAGAACAGAGTTCATTTTCTAAAGCAGTGCGTTCATTTTAAGTCATCTTTCTCCAGATGTGTAGCCTCTGTCCTCTCACCACCATCCCCCAACAAACTCGGGATGCAACCAGAGATGGATGTACGGTAGGACAAATGTTTTACCGAAGGGTTAGCTGCAACTCATGTCCCAGAAGCCTCTAGATACTTTTTATCAAGCCCAGAAGCCTCTAGATACTTTTTATCAAGCCCATCATAGATTTAAGAAGCGAATCGAGGTTATGAACATTCCTTAGGAGCAAATTAGCCAAATCGCATCCAACTGCTGATGCCACTCAAGGTTCCCCACCTTCTGTTTTACCTAAAAGTCCCACCAACCCATTGCTGTTGCGATTCAACCAGCAAATGAAGTCATGCCATCACCATAGCAAATACTTCTACACTTTTTATTCTTTTACCAGGTAATAAGGGACCATGTCTGCTTTAGCAAAATAGGTATTTCTATTTCTAAAAGCAACCTCTGAGTGGAGGTGGTTGTCCAAGGTCAAACAGAACTTTTCCTCCTGAGTACAAGGCCTTCTATGTTCAAGGCATCAGCTTCTACCTGTCTGGGATACAGAGGAACACGGACACCCAAGACGAACATTGAGTTTGTTGTTTAAAGCCAGTAACATTTGGGGAGCTTGTTCTTAGAACAGTATCACCTAACCTAGCCTATTCCAGCATAGTGAAAACTACTTGTAATAGTCAAGGTGATCCTTTTTGCCTTCTAAATGTAGTTGTCTCCCTTAAAACAGCTTTCCTGAGGCGTCAGCCTCCTAGGTTATTACAGGGTGATGATGACACAGAAAGCCATAAATGACAGTGTACACCCAGGTGGTCTTTTTCCTCTCTGTGTTTGTGGTCTTTTTTTTTTTTGGTGTTGTTTTCTTTTGTTTTCCTATATTGGGGACTAGAAATGAGTTCAAGTGAGATGCTTTGAGGACTGGGGTTCACTGTCTCTGGCTCTCTTGTGTTTTACCAGAGACATTTAGTTTCAGCGAACTTCACAAGAAGTTTTTGAGAAAGAAAAGGGGCGGGTGTCACCCCATACAGGTAGAAACAATTGTGGAACCAGCTGTACCTGGTATCAACCTGCTCGTTAAAAGGGTATGCATTTTGGAATTTTTTTTTTTTTTTTTTTTAAGTCACAGCTGTTATTTTACGTTTCCTCCACCTACTTCTTGCTGGTCAAGGAAGCAGATTATGGAACACTGGGTGAGTCCTTTGCTTTACCCTGGGGGACACAGCAGGAGCGGGTGGGGCTCAAGATGTAAAGGCTTCTTTGCCGTCCATCACCAGCTGCCCTCACCGCTTCAATCGTTGGGCTTTTAGCCTTTCCGATGACCACAGGCACTCAGATTTCACTGACTCAGAATAACCCTGAGGTCATAAGAAAGTCAATTTGATATCTGAATTTCCAGAAAATCCAAATTTAGGGTGATTTTCTTCCACAGGCAGAATGCCAGCTCGGTTAGGGATCCTTCTCCAAGCCGGTGCTCTGGGCCTCCCTCAGCTCCATCGACAGACTATTTTGTTCATCCGCGAGGTGAAAATAAACATTTCTCCCTCTCAAAATAACAATATTGAGAACACCTGGTTTGTAGCGCTCTTAAAGTTTGTTCTGAAAACTCAAACATCTGTCGTGAAATCGAGTGATTGACAAACTGCTCCGTGTTGAATTGCAAGGCAGGGGACCCTGTCATTAAATATCTTTTTTGAGAAACAGATAGAAAAGGAGTTAATTGTCTCTTCTTGAAGAGACTGCTCCAGATCACCAAAGGTGTCTGTTTTCTCTTCCAAGTGGGAAAACGAACTCAATTTATTCTAGTAATTTTCCGTGTTCTGTCCCACTGACTACTATATTTAATTACTCCAAATCACTTTCTACATGAAGACGTGATGGGCTTCTGAGAGCCATTACAAGGCTGTAAATGTTTGTCTATTTGAAAAGCACTGAAAGTTCTCAGCCTGGCTGTCCACATGCCATTGGTTGAAAGGCAGTATGGGCTGATAATGAGGACAGGTGCCTCCCCTGTGGCATCAGGGGATGTCATTGCTGTCCCTGCGACCTCCAGGACACAGGGCCTGATAATGGGTGACCTGTAACCTCATTTGCTGTGTAAACTGAAAGTGACAACAGATGAGAATCATTAAGACGCCCAGGCCCTTTCAACTCCAGAAGAGACTTAGCAGTGATAGATGATCGTCAGTGCACACCCCCAGGTGTTCGTGCATACCCCCAGGGGTCCGTGCACACCCCCAAGGGGTCCCTGCACACCCCAGGGGTCCCTGCACACCCCCAGGGGTCCCTGCACACCCCCAGGGGTCCCTGCACACCCCCAGGGGTCCCTGCACACCCCCAGTCCCACTCTCCACCACCTGCTAAGTAGCTCTGCCACTGCAGGCTGAGAAGCCAAGCTGGTGACAGACCACAGACAGGGACAGGCTACATGGCCTGATGCCATCCATTCTCAGCTCTTCACAGACCTGGGCCTCTTGATCTGGTTTCCATTTGGTGCAATAAACTGGTTTGTGTTTCTCTAGCAGGAAGACACCGGTGTCTTTTTATTTCCTAAAATTAAGACTCTATTAGTTACAATTTATATAAAGATTTATTTTGATGGGAGAATTCTTATTACCATGTTTGAAAAGCATAGATTTTAGTAAAAACCTTTTTTTAAAAAAAAAAGAGTTCTCCTTAAATATATACCTCTTTTTTGTTGTTGGTTTTTTTTTTTTTTTTTTGCTGTTGTTTTCTTTTCTTTTCTTTTGAGGTTTTTGGTTTTAGCTTTTGGTGATTGTTATGATTTGGACATGAAACACCCCCCACAGACTCATCTGTTTTCACACTTGGTCCCCAGCGGGAGACACTGTTTTGGAAGGCTGTGGGACCATACGAGGTTAGCTTAGCTGAGTGGGACAGGCCACCACACTCTTGTCCTGATAGCTACAGCCCAACCCTGTCTCTTTTCTCTTCCCCTCTGTCTCCTCTTTATGTTAAGTTGCCCTCCCCATGTGTTCCCACCACTGTGAATCTCACCTTTCCTTACCCACTCACGGATGGACTAAAACTTTCTAAAGTGGAAAGAAAAAAAACCCTTGCTTCCATTAAGTTGTCTTATTCAGGTGGGTGGGACAGTGACAGGACAGTGCGTGCAAGGTGGTCACTGAACTACCCATAATGCCAAAGCTAAAGACAGCAGAATAAAAAGACAGTAAAAGTAATGTCTTTGCAGGGACAGTCATGTGTGGTTAAAGCCTTCTCTCAGGCTTTGGCCAGTTCATCCATCTACAGGTCTTCTTTAACTCCCTAACACTGATTTTAAAACAACAACAAAAAATACTGCTACCTTGTATATTTGTTGTGGAAATTAGGTTAGACAATACAGACAATGCGGAGTCTGATGGACAAACTGTATAACACAACTCTTCTGGGCTCGGATGCGAGCACCCACATAAAAAGCTAGGCATGGTGTGAAGTGTTTATAATGCTGGAGATGATCAGGATAATTGACACACTCCAGGATATTGAGAGGCTCTGTCTTAAGAGAAAAAAAGAAGCCTAGCATATAACCTTGAGGAACCACACTCAGGGCTGACCTCTGGTTTACACACACACGTGCACATACAAATCAGCTATTGCTATATCTGCTCAAATTCTCTCTGACTGTCTGAGTCATGGCTGAATACCACTAACTAGCTAGCCAGTCCGTCTCTACTGTCTCTTATCAAGAATGTGTCGTCTTGACCACAGGTTTCTTTCTCTGGGTGGTTTGCTTTGAGATTTGACTTAAAATGACACACACCTCTCTATTCTAGGCATGAAGAGTCTTACTTTTGTCTTGGTTGGTAGATTTTAATGAGGTGAAACCTAGAGAAATATCTCTGACTAACTGACAAATGAGTCCCATGAAAGAATCCGTTTTCAAAGTCCAGAACCTCACCACACACAGGGTCATCTACACCACAGTCAATGGATCCACTCAAAATTAACATGAAAACAAGGTGTGTTTGGTAGACCCTTCCTCAATCTAAAATTCCGAATTCTACATGCCTGTAGTCCTAATACTCACAACACTGCCACCAAACAAGTGAAATTTGGAAGACCAAGTCACAAGAATGCTTTATAATGCAGCCCCTGGGCTCTGAATTCTACTAGCCTATGATGGCTAGCCATTTGGCTCCATGGGTCCACCCATGCCCTGCTCCCCATCCTCCCCATCCCCTCTAGCCTAGGATAGCCAGACATTTGGCTCCATGGGTCCACCCATGCCCTGTTCCCCATCCTCCCCATCCCCTCTACCCTAGGATGCCAGACATTTGGCTCCATGGGTCCACCTATGCCCTGCTCCCTATCCTCCCCATCCCCTCTAGCCTAGGAGCGCCAGACATTTGGCTCCATGGATCCACCTATGCCCTGCTCCCCATCCTCCCCATCCCCTCTAGCCTAGGATGCCAGACATTTGGCTCCATGGGTCCACCCATGCCCTGCTCCCCATCCTCCCCATCCCCTCTAGCCTAGGATAGCCAGACATTTGGCTCCATGGGTCCACCCATGCCCTGCTCCCCATCCTCCCCATCCCCTCTAGCCTAGGATGCCAGACATTTGGCTCCATGGGTCCACCCATGCCCTGCTCCCCATCCTCCCCATCCCCTCTAGCCTAGGATAGCCAGACATTTGGCTCCATGGGTCCACCCATGCCCTGCTCCCCATCCTCCCCATCCCCTCTAGCCTAGGATGCCAGACATTTGGCTCCATGGGTCCACCCATGCCCTGCTCCCTATCCTCCCCATCCCCTCTAGCCTAGGATAGCCAGACATTTGGCTCCATGGGTCCACCCATGCCCTGCTCCCCATCCTCCCCATCCCCTCTAGCCTAGGATGCCAGACATTTGGCTCCATGGGTCCACCCATGCCCTGCTCCCCATCCTCCCCATCCCCTCTAGCCTAGGATGCCAGACATTTGGCTCCATGGGTCCACCCATGCCCTGCTCCCCATCCTCTCCATTCCCACACCCCAACTATTACCTCACAGATCATGCTCTGTTATCATCTGTACTTGTTTCTAAAATCAATAAATGTGACTTTAGCGTAAGCCTCAGCCTCATCAGAAAATGCTGAAAGATTTTATGTACTGCATTTAAATGACTCTTTACCTCTCATCCTTAATGGGGACACTTCTGTTTAAACACCAGAGCCTTGAGTTATAGAAACTGTCCCCACATTCAGATTTTCACAGAAGAGAAAAGCCTTAAGATCTATTTATAACTAGCAAATAGCTCGATTTTTATAAAATTAAATGCCATAGCCATGTATACAGTCCTAAATATACAATTTACAAGTGTACTCCTATCAGACACCGTTCCACCCCCAGCTGGTATATACACAGTGGTACTAAGTGTATTTTATCTGATAAAACATGGGTACAATCATGACTTACAATTTTAAACTAAACAAGTCTAACTTTGAAATTGCATCTTTCCTAAGATAGGAATAGGGAAAATGTCACAAAATGTCAAAGTTTCTTCATTTGAGTTGTTTTGGTTTCCCCCGCCCCGGGGCTGGGGGGGTGCTGAGGATGGAACCTTGGGCTTCCTGGGGAGGAGAAAAGTGCTCTCACTCTTTGCTATCTCCCTTAGCCCCCAGCAGTCTGTCTGTCTGTTGTCCTGAGGCTCACAGTCCAAGGGATACTGTCTTAGTCAGGGTTTCTAAGGCTGTGAAGGGACATCATGACCACAGCAACTCTTACAAAGGAGAAACATTTAGCTGGAGTGACTTACATTTTCAGAAGTTTGGTCCATTATCATCATGGTGTGATATGGTGACGTGGAGGCAGCCATGGTGCTGGGAAAGTGGCCGAGTGTCCTAGGTCTTCGTGTCACACTGAGGGAAGCTTTAGCAAAAGAGACCTCAAAGTCCTCCCCCCCAACACATACACCCAGTGACAGACTTCCTCCAACCATACCAAACCCCCTCCAACAAAGCCACACCTCCTAATAGTGTCACTCCCTCTGGGGGCCACTTTCTTTCACACCGCCACAGAGACCATAGTCTGTTGTGGCACGAGTGGGAAGCTGCTGGTGAGCATTGCATCTGCAGTTACTGTGGTTTTAGGCCTCTTTGTCCATTGTGTTCTCTGTGTTTAGTAGTAACGGGATCTGTATGTATATAAACACACAGAGATCATATGTAACTCGTCATGGCATGCTAATTAAGCAAATGTTTGCACAGATGATCTCAGCCACTTCACTGTCTCTATCTTGTAGGGAAGGCGTCTCCTACGGTCTCACCGCAGACCTTTTGTGAACTCTTTTCTTTCCTGGTTCTGGATGGGAAGTCGATACTATGCGGAATACCAACTTCGACGTGGGGCCCTGACTTTTCACAAAGAGTCCCATTGGTCTTTGGCGTGTCTATGCTAGCTTTTAAAAACTCATTTAACTTAAATTTTTTCTATTTGAGGATTTTATACCTGAGTACTGTGTCTACATCATTTTGTCAAAGTGGAACCCAGCTCAGTGGGTCTCAAGGAAGCCATTGTTCATAGCTCCTAACCTCATGCCATCTCTGACAAAGCCCTGGATACCTCCCCAACTCCCTTCTGATCCTGCCTCTCTGTCACCACTGAGGTTGCCCATCTGAGCTATGGCCTCTCTGCTGGATCAGCCCAGTGGCCCCTTTCCTGTCTTCTGAACCCTGTTATTTGCAGAGCTTTCCACCCTCTGACAACGCTTCTATCAAATGCAAGTGACTCTCTTTTCCTCTCCCCTCTGGAACTTCGCAATAGCATGGCACAGCCATTTCTGGTTTTCTTGCCTCACTTAGTGGGTTAGGAGCTGGCTTATTCCTCACTTCCCCCAAACACACACCTAGAACGTCTCCCCAAGATTCACACATCACTTATGCTCTTCCATCCTGATGCTAGCTATGTTCTTGGCCCTTCATAGCTTCCTTCTATGGAACACCCATCATAATCCACCTCAGGACACACTTAACTTCAGCTCCCCCTTTGTCAGTTCCCCTAACACCAGACATTAGGACCCACGGGGACCCAGCTGACCTCCGTTGAACCTTTGTACTTTCTACTCAGATGGACTGAATTTCAAATATAGATCTTCATTATAAGGAAAGCTTTGCAATTGGCAGACTGGGATTTCAATTAATAACTCAGTGCCTGCGGCATTGTCAGAAGGAGGGCCCAGAATGCTGCAGGCACTGTATTCATGCCCTGACCCCTATCAGCTAGGATTCAGCGCTCACATGCAGAGAAAGGACTCAGACACTAAGTGAGAGAGCAAACGTGTTCTCTAATATTCAGAGCTGGCCACACAAATCTCAGTGTGAGACCCTGAAAAGGCCTCTGCTTTGCTAAAACAAAGCTTCCAAAATCCTTCAGGCAAACAAACCCCAGCTCAAAGCCATCTAGATTGAAGAGTTCCATCCAGGGAAGACGCTAACTGGTTGTGCACTCCAGACTCCTGCCCAGGGCTTGGGAATCATGGGGAGGTGGGGGAAGGTGTCACACAGGGGCAGCAGCACTCAAAGAAAGAGGATAGGAGGCCGAAGGCACACCTTTGCTGGGACTTTCTGTGACCACTAACCCAATTCCAAGATAATTGATGCTGTTGTTAGGGGGATATTTAAACCACAGAAGGTGCTTAAAATCTAAACAGTAGCCCCTACTTGACTAGCTGACACGCTAGCTCTAGATGGTGGGTTCATGAGGCATGGGTATACTAATTATTTTTCTGTTGCTGTGAAAACATATCACTACCAAAGCCACGTAAGGAAGAAAGGGCTTCTTTTGGCTTATATAGAGTCCACCATGGAGAGCGAGGTGTGGCTTCGGAAAGCTGGCTGGTCACATTTGTAGCCCCACACAGGAAGCAAAGAGAAAGAACAGGAAGTGGAATGGAGCTATACACCCTCAAGACCCGTAGTGACACACTTCCTCTGACAAAATTCCCCTCCTTGAAAGTTAGAGATAAGTTCTCCCAGTATAGCCTAAGACACCCTGTAACTCTTGATCCTCTACGCCAGTCTCCCAAGTGTGGGAATTACAACTGTGTAACACTTAGCTTTAGATTTGAAACTTCATTCAGAAAAAGAAAAAAAAAAAGATAAAATAGTATTTTCTATAATTTGAGATATTAGAGTATGCCCCAGAAAACATCATTTTTAGAGCCCCAGGAACGAGGTATTTGTTCTGGTGTGGCAAGCAGGAGAAGCCTAAAGCAGCGTATCATAGGTGTTGATAAATCTTCCCTGAATTTCAGGTTTCAAAGCAAAGCAAAACTTCTTTTCTTCCTGAGCATATATGCCATCTGGATATAATGTAATTTAAATGGCTTAAGAAAATGGCAATGATTTCAATTAAATATAATTTTATTTGGAAATCATTACAAGATCCTACCTGTGAGTGTAGCAATTTAAATATATACGCCTCACTGCCAGCGTGGTCGTTTCCTAATGGGGACTTTGACCTCTCTAGGCATCGGTTATGTCATCTGTAAGCAAGGTGATGACAATCACAGTTATGTCAAGAGATTCCTGTGATCCGGGTGTCCTGGTGGAGAAGCCGCAGTCCTTGCTATGCAGGAGGCTAACGCTGGAGGCCTGAAAGCCCAAGGCCTGTCTGGGTGAGTTAGTGACGCCCTATCTTAGCATAAGACCTGTAAAGAGGAGGGCTGAAGAGATGGCTCAGCAGTTAAGAGCACCTGCTGCTCTTGCAGAGGTCCTAGTTGCTCCCCTCCCCCATATGTAATTCTAGTTCCTGGGGATCCAACATCCTCTCCAGCCTTCTCAGAAACACACGTGGCACACATGTATCTATGCAAGCAAAACACCAAGGCAAATAAATAATGATAGTTCTAAAATAGTTTTAAATTCAGCCTGCAAAAGGATTATCAAAAAAGAAATTAAATTAAGGAGGTGTGACTGTGAAGGTTCAAGGTAGCTCAGTGATAGGATGGTTGCCCAGCATGGGCAAGGCCTTGGGTTTGATCCCCAATGCTAGAAACACATGAAAATTATTTTAAGGAAGTACTTTTTCTAAAATGTCTATAATAGTCATTACATGTAGTGAACTATCAAGAAATTTTATGGAATCAGTCATGGTGGCATATGCCTTGAATTCTAGCACTGAGGTGACAGAGGCAGGGTTGATCTGTGTGAATTCACAACAAGCCTAGTTTCCGTAGTGGGTTCTAGGCCAACCCAAGCTGGATGATGGGACCTTATCTCAAAGAACCAAAGTAAAAGAACGTTTAGGGATGTCTTCCCTCAGCTGTCCACGGCTGGCCAAAGATAATCAAGGTGATAATAGCCACTATAGAAGGCCTCTTCCTTAAGAAAGCTTTGACAACGGTGCTGAAGGAGCAATAGATTTTGTAAATACAAGTGCCTAGAGTGTGGGTATGTAATCACGTCTCCAATACGGCGACTACAATAGCCATGGTCAGACTGTCTGGTCTAGACACACAGACTCACCAATGAGAAGCATGAGAGAGCAATTATAAATCAAAAGTTGATAGGAAATATTCAAATAAGTTGTGATTAAGGTTTAAACAGTCTTTATAGCTCTAGTAAAAATCAAATTTGGATATTGTCTTTGTTAGGGTTTCTATTGCTGTGATGAAACACCATGACCAAAAGCCACGTGAAGAGAAAAGGTTTGTTTGGTTTATACAGCACCATATTGTTATTCATCATTGAAGAAAGTCATGACAAGAACTCAAATAGAGCAGGAACCTGGGAGGCGAGAGTAGCTACAGAGGCCATGGAGGGGTGCTGCTTACTGGCTTGCTCCCCATGGCTTGCTCAGCCTGCTTTCTTGTAGAACCCAGGACCACCAGCCCAGGGGTGGCACCACCACAATGGTCTGGTCCCCCCATCAACCATTAATTAAGAAAATGCCCTGCAGGCTTACCTAGCTCTCATGGAGGCATTTTCTTAATCGAGGTTCCCTCCTCTCAGATGACTTTAGCACATCTCAAGTGGACATAAAACTACCCAGCACAGTGTAGAATACAAAATTATCAGTCACATTCTAGAACTTGGCTTATAAATGAGGAATTGGAAGGGAAGAGAGAATGAAAACAAGGAGGAGGTATTTTATTTAACCTTAGATTTTGAAGCAGGTACTGACTTTAATTTATAGTTCAAGGGTCTCAAATCATTTCTCATACTTAATTGCAATAGCCCCCTAGACATATGCAACTCTGGAACACATTTGCTCTTCATGAGGTCTAGCTATCGAAAATACATTGAACCAAGACATACATGCCCTTTTATGGCAAACAGAGATCTCCAGCCTGCCCATGCATATTTGGGAGTGTTAGCCATAAAGAAAGGGACTTGAACAGTGCCCTGCAGAATCGCAAACTGACACATCCCAGGAGAGCTTCCCACCCTGAAGTCTGATGCAAACACACAGCATTCAAAGACTTTGAAGACCAGCCAGACTCCCCCAGACTCCCGAGACAGCACTGCTACCTAGGTTAGGTACTTGGTGGATTTTTCTCTTTCTTTCAGGGAAAAGCACTCCACTTTAGCGGTCTCTCTAACACGGCCTGACAGATAAAATAAGTGCTTTTCCTTTCTGGGCCTTGGCTTCTCTTTTCCTTAGGGAGGGGATGGGACCTGGTTATCTGTATTTTATTTCAGTCCCATCTCCCAACTCTTTGTAGGGTAACTTCCCTCACAGACATCTATCAATCAATATTAGTTTTAAGAAGGAGTGAATTTGCACATGCTTACTGTTTTACTGCATAAAAGTTTCTTTGATGTTTCCAACTTGGAAACGAATCCCGCTTTAGCTCTTATCAAATCCGATGGATTTTGTTACAGAACACACTGCTCACGGAACAGACTTTAAAATACGTAAGCATGCTTCTTTGCTTCATTCCTCTGAGCATGTCGGCTTTACATGAACTGAGTTTGTCATGATGTCTTCAAATTAGCTACCTAAAGGTCAAGGGTTTTTTTCTACCCAGTGCATCATCTACACCAGTGGTTCTCAAACTTCCTCACACTGTGACCCTTTAATTCAGTTCTTCATGTTGTGGTGACCCCTCAACATAAATTACTTCATAAGTGTAATTGTACTACTGTTATAAATCATAACGTAAAGATCTGATATGCGACCTCCGTGACAGGGTTGCCCAAGCCCAAGGTTGAAAACTGCTGACTTTGACTGCATTTTATTTCGGGGTTTCTCTTAACTTTTTAAAGTTGATTAAATATTTCTCAGAGTATCCTACCTCCACCGCCTTTCCAGAGAAGCACTTTGCAAGGTTCAGAAACCCTGAATTCTCCGCCCTTTGAAGCTGGAGGAGGAGTGGACAGGGACTAGATAGGTAGGCAAGTCAGATGCTCAGGCCCGCACAGGAGGAGAATTATGGACGGAGCTATGTGGGGCGGTAGGTTCCCACTAAATGGATGTCTTGGGCTTGCCATCTTTCACAGTAATTGCTGTGTCCGGGAAGTTGACTGTCTCTAGAGATGAATCTATTTTAAGTTTAATGGATCAGTAGACACTGTTGAAAGACTAGTGTGGGTCTTTCTCCTTGGCCTTCCAGTCTGAGTGAAGACCTGGCTATAGCGCCAGATAGGTACAGGGGTACACCAATATTTCTCCCCACCCCCACCCAAAAAGAAACCGCCTTCTGTGGTCCTTATGTGTGCACATTAAATACTAAGTTGCTTGATTGTATTTAGTATTAATATTTTTGTTTTCCCATGCTCGTCTCTTTCTGTCAGTGATATAATGCGCTCTCCAAACTGAATCAATACAACGCCAAGAAAAAGCAAAGAGTGTGCACGCGTGTACTTTTTCAGCGTGATTTGTGCTGCCCTTTATGGCAGCCGAATGTGCAATTTTCATGAACTTTTATTTGAAAGAACCTTGGCATTCAAAGATATAACCTTTGTGGAATAATAAAAAGCCATCGTAAATGTCTGTGGCACGCAGTCATTAGTGATCTTTCTGAAGAGCAGATGAAAATCACTCACCACACTGTATAAAAAGCTGACTGGGGCCCCACCAGCACCCACCCTACACGTCAGAATCTCGGCAGCTCTCTGCCTACTGCTGCCCATCTGGAAACACATGGAAGGAAATGATAAGAATGTCCCTTTTCAGGAAGCACGGCATTAAAAATGAAGATGAAGAAACACTAAGAAGATGGCATTTTCTAATTTTTTGTGTTCGTCTAATAAGTGCTAAGGATTTATCTACCAAATGCTGCGCAGGGTGCGGGGATACAGTGGTAAGAAAATTATGTGTGGTTTCGGTCTTCTTACGACTTACAATCTATGAGGGAAAGAAAAACATTCAAGCAAAAAAAATCAACAACTAAATAGAAGATTACCTGTTGTTGAAAACAGCCGGGCACCGAAGCTCAAGCTGTGATGAGTGTCCAAGCCTCAACCCACATGGAGGCATCAGAATTACTTTCCTGCAAAAGCTGCATCTAACCCAAGTCCTCAGGATGTGTGGACAAAGTAACTAGGCAGAGAGAGGGGAGGTTTGTCTCTGCACGGAAGGGGCACATTCGGGAAGGAGTGCTGTGGTGCATCTCTCCAAAATTCATACATTGGAGCCTTGGAATTCAGGAGACAAGTAGCCGGAGTCAAGAAGCTGCTGGAAGTAGAACTGGCAAGTCTCAGTGCGGAACCAAACGCGGTTGGTGCTTTGTAGAAATGTGGGCTTCAGCAAGGTCTTATGGACTCTCGTTTGCACCAAAACTGTGCTAACTTCCCAGATGAAAATCGGAGGAAGGAAGTTCATTTGAGATGAACAGTCAAATAATTTTTAAAAATCCTAAGTTTGAGGCCTGGCAGTAGTGGCACACGTCTTTAATCCCAGCACTCAGGACACAGAGGCAGGAGGATCTCTGTGAATTTGAGGCCACCCTGGTCTACAAAGGGAGTTATGGGATGGCCAGAGATGTTACACAGAGAAACCCTGTCTTGAAAAACTGAAACAACAAACCAACAACCAAAAGAGATAGATGGGAAGAAATACTAAGTTTGAGATGCTCATGAGATGTGTGTAATATGTAGGTAGGTGACTGTTCATTGCTCAAGATCTGTCTGATAAACTGACCTGAAACTGGGGGAGAGGTGTGACGTATCTAGGAGACAGAGGAGAAGAAAGCCAGAGTCCTACTGTCAGCGTCTGGCTCCGCTGACATTTGGAGCCACACAGCTCTATACTCTGGGTACCATGATGTGCCTCCCAGCCTCTACCGACCACGAGTCAGCACGGTCTCCTCCATTACGGCCAACAAGAACACCAGTGTCTTTCTCATATGGTATTATCTTTACCATCATAAATCAGATGGACATTATAACTTTCCCAGTAACATTCAATAGAAATATTAAGGATTTAAGCGTTTTACATAAAAAATAAAAACAACTTTGTTACTGATCCTCTTCCTCTCCGGTCAGGGATGGAAAGTCATTCTCTGTAGATCTTGAGTGGTATGTAAAAGCCATGTAGTCTTTATGGAATGTTTTGGAACCTGGGAGAATACCCTGAGACGATGTGAAGCTTCTTCAGTGTTATTTTAAAGGTCTATAAATCTGTCGGCAACTGCACCTTGGCCTTCTCAAGCCTACCCTCAAGTAGGCCGACCTGCAAATGCGATGCTATGTCTGACTGGAAGAACATTCAAGCTGCCCCACCAGCTGTCCTATAACCTTGGGTAAGCCCGAGACTCGGGGACCAATTGTGCAACATTCAGAGCATTGCACGTTTGAACCATTAAAGCTGGGGGCTGAAGATCGATCCTTTTTTATTAGCCAAAGCAGATTTTAGTGTGTCAGATTAGCTGAGCTCTGCAAAAGATATTGGTAAATTTTTCCCCAGGTGCAAAGGTGGAAAAGATATTAAAATTCTTCAGCGTCTCCCCGGTGCCTCAAGAGAAAACCCAGGTTTTTTTTTTTGCAAGGCAGACCCAAGCCCTAGGCGTGCTGGCCCCTGATTTCCTCTCCAGACTTGTCTGTCTGACTCGCTTGTGGCGTTGGAAGGGGACACTTTCAAGGCCCCTTCTTCAGGCAACTTTGAATCTTCTGATTTACTCTCAATGACCCTGGTGACTAATGGGGAACTGAGAAGTCCCCAGTGGCCACCCAGAAACTAAGACCAGGAAGGAGCCCTGCTTGGTAGCCTTCATTCATGGTCATTATCCACTGAAGCAATCTGCATTTGCCCACCATGAAGGAAGAAAGGGGAGCAAGAAGTCCCCATATATTGTAGCTCAGACCTCAGTCTCTCATGCCACAGATTGGCTATAACTGGCCCCAAGGTCCCAAGTTGTGTTCAGTGATGACTGAGGATGAAATGGGGGGACATAGGTGTTCTGGGGGCACACTGTACCCCCAGTGTCCAAACCTCAGCCTATATTAGGAGGGAGCTGTGGTTCTCACCACACAGTATTGCCAGCATCTGTTACCAGTGACCTTTCTTCCACCTTAGGTGATGAATGCTTTGGCTTTGGCTCGGCCCCGTGTTTGTTTTCCTCTGAGCAGCCTCCCTGTCATACTGCAGGTGTTCAGAAGCACGCCTTCAAATAAAGAGCAGGTGATGGATGAGTCACGTGACATTAGGTATGGTTGTGAGACTTGCCGCCACCTGGGGAGAATTTGTTAGGCGCCTCAGCTTCTTACAAACCCTTGCTATGATTAAAAACTTTCAGCATTGAACACTGTGAATCCCAAAGCAGAGGCCGGAAAACTGAATTTACTCCATTCTCCCAAGCCACCAGAACAAGGGCCTGAAATGGAAGCTTCACGGGAGACTTGAATGCAGAAAAGCAAGGAATACCTCATTTTTGTCTAGGAACAGTCCAGCAGGGTATACGTAGTGGTTTAACAGTGGCATAAATACAGTAACCATAAATGCATAAACAGTGGCAGGGGAGTAACCGACTACTTTCTGACTGTCTTTATGTTCTGGTCTACAAGATAGAGATGCACACCTGGCACCATTATCAGACAAAGTGTCTACAATTGAGCATAATTAGGAGAGAATCAGCCACTACTAGTCTGCTAAACCGGCAAAGCATTTGTCTTAGAGTTTCTATTGCTGTTAAAAACACCATGACCAAAGGCTAGGAAAGGGTTTGTCTCATTTACACTTGCACGTCACAGTCCACCACTGAAGGAAGTCAAGACAGGAACTCAAGGCAGGAACTCAAGGCAGGAACTAAAATAGATAAGGTGGAGAGATGCTGCTTACTGGTTTGTTCCTATAGCTCGGTTGGCACCCAGGACCAACCTCCCAGCAGCTGGTCCACAGCGAGCTGGACCCTCTCACTTCAATCATCAATCAAGAAAATGCACCACAGGCTTGGTCACAAGCCAATCTGGGACATTTTCTCAACTGAGATTCCCTCTTTCAAAACGGCCCTGATTTGTGTCAAGTTGAGATAAAACTAGCCAACACTGTATTAAACCAGCTCCCAAAGACTCACCATCAAATTCGAAGACCAATGAAATCTCTCAGCCTCTCTTTGAGAAAGGTCCTGTTTTCAGTAGGTGGTAATTAGCACAGATAATGATAACCAGTTCAGGTTCAAAAAATAGGAGACTCTAGAATAGTCGGCCTCAAAAGAACACATGTAACACACCTCCACACCCCAAGGTTTAGGAATTGTTGCAGAAGAGGTGACAGAAATTGTTATATGAAACTCTCAAATAACTGATAAAAAATATGCTTAAGTAGCTCAAATAGAGACATTGCCAATTCACAATGAAAGGAGGAGAGAGAGGAGGAGAAGTTGCCATTGAAAAGTCCAACATAGCAGCAAACACACCTAAATTCTTAGCACTTGGGAGACTGAGGCAGGAGGACCGCCATGAGTTGCCAGCCAGCCTGGACTGCATAGCAAGTACCAGATCACCCACAGCTAAGGTCTTCGTTCAAAGATCAATCAAATTTTAAAAGAAATAAACAATCTAGGAGGAGTTCACATAGTTGGACGATGGCTTAAATGCTTGCAGAGATAAAGCAATGAAAAGAAGATCCTATCTCGAAACTGAAGGAGACGCGACCTGAGGGGTGATACTCAGAGTTGTCCATTGGCCTGTGCTGGCATGCATGCTCACACACACACACCTGTGTGTAGTGTATGTCAGCGACGTGCAGTCTGTGTGTGTGTGATGTACCTGTGACGCTTCTGTCTTCCTTTGGCTCCAGTTAAGCACTGAGCTACATAATATACAAGAATTCATGGATGGTAGACTTTAAAGGATTTGACATTTATATTTTAAATACCTATCTTGTTTTGTCAATCCATCACTAAAATCAATACTTATCAAAATCACGAAACTGTGTTTTACCTAGCAACAACACTTGTTGGTTTTGCTCTTTCTACAAAATGTAAATTTGGGGGCAAGTTAAAATTAATAGGATCTCTGAACCTAGCAAAAGTGACCCTGAAAGTTTCATGGCCTGGCCTGAGTCACAGTTCTCCATCCAAGGCCGTGTCCAAAGTGTAGAACAGAGAGAAGAGAGAGCTTTAAGGCCGTTCCGAAGCAGACAGAGTGTCTACCGTCCACTAGCAGAACGCTGTGTATCCTGATAAACACTCACTAAGATGAGGGAGTTGACGTCTTTTGGAAGGGACAATTGAATAAAAGGGAATTTGGAATTTTGCCCAAGAAATTTTAACTGAAAACATTGGCTTGCTTTTCCATAAAGTATTTCTTTCCATCAGAAGCTTGTGGACTACCAAAAGTGGTTCCCTGGGAGACTGCTTTTTCTAGCAACTGATATTTGTACCCTTCAAATGTACAATGCCAAATGCTTGTTTATTTGTTTGGTTTTAATTTAAAAAAAACATGCATTCTCTGAATTAAAGTAAAGTATCTTCAGAAGCGGCCTGATACAGGATTTTCTTTTTTTCTAATGTGAAGTAAATAACGCATCTTGCTCTCACCAGAAAGGACCCCTGCAGTTTGCCAGTGTCTTTGCTTGGAGCCTAACTTCATGTCAGTGTTTTCTAGGTGCTGAAAGCCCTGGCTGGAAAGGAGAGACACAGTCTCTGTCCTTTCAAACAGGTTGGTTTTCAGGCTGTTGTTACCAGTTACAGACCCGGGAGGCAACTGAGGACAAGCCAACAATGGGCCCGCAGGGGGGGCCGGCCTGTCTCTCACTGAGCCTCCGGAGGACCTGGACCGAGGCCTGTCAGCTCAGGAACAATGCCCTCCAGCAGCCCCTAGCTGATTTCAGACCTCAGAGAGAAAGGTGGGGAGGAACCAGCCTGAGTGCTTTTGTTTGGTGTCTTAGGACTGGATGGGGGGCTCGAGGCTGGGAACTTAGATGGAGCTGGCAGTCTTGTCTAGGAAAAATATCCTGCCCTGTCATCCCGGACGGTCCTGAGCTCTTTGTTAGGTTTTGCTTGAAAAGTTCTCTTTTAAATGTCTGTCATTCAGGAAGTGCCATTCCAGAGGGAAAAAAGAAATAATACAGAATTGAGAGAAAATTAAAAAAAGTAGTTTAATATAGAGTAGTGTTTATTTAAAAGCATCTTAGTAAGTACTTGTTCAATCAATCCTAAAACTCTTTTACCTGGATTACATCAGATTATCTATTATAAACAAAGAAATGTGTTAAAGAATTACGATCTTTGTAGGTGCGTATCTGTGGGCTCTCTTCTTCAAGGGCATGTTTGAAAGCAGGTCATAGCAGACAGCAAGCTGAGTGACTCCTCCAAGGGAGATAAAATAATAACATCTACAGTCAAAATCAGTGCAAACAAACACCGGTGTTTGGCAAGAGTGTTAGTGTCCAGATAAAATAATTAATGCATTCTGTGATTTGAGTCTAACCGATCCACACTTCAGTTTGATTTCTCGCTCCTCTATGCCACCTCCTTCTGGGCTCCAGGAACGTTGGGGGACAGGTGACACACAGGACAGAATACCCCAGGATCGCAGGCACAAGGGGAGTTGACGCTCCGAGACCACATTTGGAGGTGCAAACTTTTAAAGAATATGTTCACAGTAACACATATCTACAGCAAATCCTTGAAGAAGGAGCCGCTGCCCTTCATTCATGTAAGTCTGTGGAACAAGGGTGTAAGGAGTAAGCCTTGGGTACGGTGGTTTAAAAGTAGGACCGGTTTATATTCTCTGAAACCAGATGAGTGCAAGCAAAAGCCACTTAGATGATTCTTAGTAACGAGTGGGGCTATTCGCTGATTAGTGAACAGAATGTCTCCAGTTGGCTTCCTTTAGCCCTGTTAAACAGGGAAAGGGCTCGGAGGCAGGGGTCAGCCAAGGGAGACAGAGTCTCTGTATTGAACTTGACACTGACTTTCCAGAGTTCATTCTCTCTCTTTTCTCATGCTGAGATATGGATTCAAACCCAAAAATCAGATTAGGAGCAATGTAACTCACCCACGGGGTTTTCAATTTAAATAGACTCAAAAGTGAGTCAAACATCTTGCCCCGAGTTCCTCTGTACTCCGCAGAAAGAATAAAATTTCTCTTCTCAGAGAAAGCAATGTTCTGTCATATAATCAATGTATTTAATAACTGAGTGAATTGGGATTGCTTCCTTTCCTAGCTAACACTAAGGAATGTGCCATCACATCCGATTGTATCGATCGTTAGAACCAAAACGGGCAATCAAGAAAGACCATTTTTGGTTTGTTTTTTTTTTACAAAATAAACAAAGGGAGATTTTTGAACACAGCAAATTTAGACTATTACAGCCTTTTGTTATTAAAATACCTAGATTCTTAGATTTTTAAACAATCAAAATTTTATGTTATATTTTAATATGAAAATGTTTCAAATATGTTTGATCTGCCTGGAATCTACATATACACTTATGTCTGTATACATGTGAATGAAATATATGAGTTTTGTCTTTGATAATTAAAAATAGCTACTTAACTTATAACTGCTTTCTGAAATTACTTTCTCAAATAACATAAAATACCAAGAAATGTCAAATGCCTGTGTTGCAAGAAAGGAACATTCTACCTGTTTCTTGTGATGAGGGCCGGAATTTCACGCCATGGGCACTGCGAATTTTAAGGAGGTATTTAAGCAAGGTCCTTAATGACATGCTGTGTAGGCACTGACTGTGGTAATTTAAAGCAACACAGTGAGAAAAGAAGTGTCAGGGGAAGACTGGCATCTTCGTACCTTAAGGATGCTCTTAATTCATCATCGGAAGGGTTGGGACACAGCAAAAGCAGTCGTACAATCTCCACATTGACACCCAAATCACTCTGCGAGGTAACCATGGCAAACCTGGGACATCAAGGGCTGATCCTGAGGAAAGGTACTTACCAGAATGACAAGTGCTTATCTAAAAGTAAATTTTGCAAAAAGGCCGTGGGGACAGAAGTCCCGACAGTCTGTGGATCCTTTCAAGGGGAAGGTGTCTGGGGCCTTAGCAGTACCTCCCAGATTCCTAAGATGTGCACAATTACCTCTTAGAGAGGAACCGGAGTTGGGAGGTCTCAAGGGCTTAGACGACACCGTGAAATAAATTGCGACAATTACTCGTGTGCTTTTCCAGGAGATGGATTATGTAAATCCTGTCTGGGGACTTCAAGAATAAAAGACAGAGGAATGTCCACTTTATGAAATTGCTATTAAAATGTGACCTGGAGCTGAGGACAAGGTTAATTATTGGTTTTTAACTGAAGTATCATTCCACTTTAATATCAGCACTCAGGTCTTAAATATTGAAGCAAGTCACATTTTGCAGGGACAATTACCATTGAATGAAGAATGGCAGGGCTCTGGTCTTTGCTGACCCTTGTAACTCCTGCAGGGTAATCCATGGCAACTCTGTTACCACGGCAACCAAGGACCACGCACAAGAATAGGCGCAGACCGTGAAATCTGATGTCATACTCTCATAAGATATAAATTGCAAATGATATTCCAAAGTGGATTTGTTCAGCGCATGTTCTAAACTCTAAATTAGTTGGAAGCGAGCACGGAGGTCCCCGTGGGACAGACAGTGAAGAATCTCACACTGTTGGATCCAGAAATCTTGGAGTGGTCGGTCTACTAAATGCACCACTCAGAGACAGCTGCAGCGCGGCTCCTCCGGGGCTGTCCTCCCCCACCTCTCCACCTTCTTTAGAAATCACCGTTCAGTGCCTTTCCTGAAAACAAAACAGTTCATATCTTAGAGCATTTCTATTGGTTTGATCCAAAAAAAAAAAAACAAAAAAAAAACCATAGCTCCATCTCCTGTATCATAGAGACCGCACACATTGATCACATTTCCAACCCCTTTGCGTCGTGAAGCTTTAAGGCTTCGTCTGACTTTCCCATCTTTGAAAACTGACTTCAGTGTTGATGGTGGGGACACTGGGGAACAGACTTCTAACTCTGCTGTATTTGCAGTGACTTTCAGTGCCTATAGTGTTGTATGTCATCATCATGCATGTGAATGGGGGTTGGGGGAAGCGCTGTTGTGTGTTCCTTTAGCAGAATTTTGCAGGTAGACGAAATAGAGTCCATCTGTGTATGGAAGGAAACATGCATGTTCATGTATGTGTTCCTATGTGTGGGGGGGTGCACATACATGCAGACATTTGGCAAAGAAGGGGGCATGCATGCCTATGTATGTGTTCCTATGTGTGTGGGGGTGCCCGTGCACATACATGCAGACATGTGGCAGAGGTTGATAGCAGTCACCCTCCTCAGGGGCTCTCCAGATCACACTTGGAGCTCACTGTGTCTGGACTGTCTAGTCGGTGAGACCCACAGACCCTCCTGCCCCCCGACCAGTGCTGGGGTCACAAGGCTCTCCAGATCACACTTGGAGCTCACTGTGTCTGGACTGTCTAGTCGGTGAGACCCACAGACCCTCCTGCCCCCCGACCAGTGCTGGGGTCACAAGTGCACATCATAGGCTTTGCTTTTCATGTGGGTTCTGGGAACCTGGACACAGACCCGCATGCTTGCACGGCAAGCATTTCACCAATTGACTCATTTCCCCAGACCCATAAAAAATGCCCCCTTACGTGGTAAACTGAAGCCCAAACATGGAAGCTAGCACTGAGTTTTGCATTAGGGCTCACGTGGAAGATTTTAGAGACATGAAAATGTGGCAGTTGTCACATCAGTGTGATGGGCCCCTTACCTCACTTCAGATATAGGTCCAATGTGTCTAGATAAGACTTGTCTCAATCTGAAGACACACGTCACCCCCATTCCTTAAACCTCCAAAGTCCACGACAGGAACTATCCAACTCACAGAAAAGGGGGGAATGTAAATGATTATCTCTCTGTCTCCTTTGCAGGTTAATCGGGTTAATAGGGGTCTAAACCCTGTGTTTCCCAGGTCTCTGCCCACTGCGGATTTGACTGTGAGGCTCTGCGCATCCCTGCACTGTAAACAGATCTCTACAAGCACTCTTCCTGCCTGTTTCCCAGTGGGAAAGTGAGCATTTCTTTCTCTTCCTTTCAGGTCTATTTATAGTACAGACATGAGCCCCAAGTCACTTTAGAGAACAAAGCAGAGCGTATTTGCTCTGCATAAGAGGGTGGATTTAGGTTAACACTGCCACCCGAGAGTCTGTTGTCCCTTTGGACACTGAATAGACGGGCACAGCACACCTGTTGGTCAACTGTGAGTTTATTTAGGGACTCGGGTGCCTTTAGAAGACACAGTCCGTAAGCTCACACTTTGTGGAGGGAATCACACATCAGACCTGCTTCCCAGCGAGTTGTCAGAACTATGAATAAAGGAACCACAGCCTGCACAGCAGATCTGTGGGGTGCACAGGTACTGGTCTCTGGTTGGGGGCCTGAGATCCTGTCAGAGAAGGTAGGAAGGAGTTCCACGAAGACACAACAGCACACAAGCAGAGCGAGCACGAGAGAGTGGGACAGGTTCTGGGTGGCTATCTGGGAGGAGTCAGGGAATCACAGCAGCAATGGCTACAGTCCCCAATGCCTTCAGAATGTGGGATCTGTGCTACTGCTCCCTTTTTATCTCCTCCACCCCTGCTTCTCCCCACAGCACAGGCCAGATGGGTGCCAGTGAGCTCCAGAGAGCAAGGATGCTGGAGCAGAGCAGCTGCGGACTGCTGTGTACCGAGTTCCTAACAGCAAACGAACGTGGGCAGGAATCCAGGTGTGGTTTGCCTGCTTGCCCTTGACCCAAGTTTGATGTTGAAGTCAGCCTGACCGCAGGAAGACCGCGGAGGGATGACTGGATGGTCCTCAAGATCACTTCCACGGACAGACGGAAAGACCTCGTAAGTGGAAGCAGGTCTACCTGGTGAACATTCCAAGACAGAAGTCACATGATTTCACAACCCCATCTCAAAAGTGGCATCCCATCTGGGCGTGGTGGTGCACACTTTTGATCCCAGCATTGAGGAGGCAGAGGCAGGTAGATCTCTTTGAGTTTGAGGTCAGACTGGTCTACAGAGTGAGTTCCAAGACATCCAGAGTGACTCTGTCTCAACAAAAAAGAAAAAAAGGAAGAAGGAAAGAAGGAAGGAAGGAAGGAAGGAAGGAAGGAAGGAAGGAAGGAAGGAAGGAAGGAAGGAAGCAAAGTATTTCACAACATTGGTTATTTCCTGTGAGTCGAGGGCTGTGCCCTAGATGGACTAGGACAAAACCCTCCACATTTCTGCGTGTTTGGCCAGCTGCTGATGTAATGCTAAGAGCTGAAGACAATGGAATCCTCCACAGTTACATTAATAATCTCAGGTAACCTTTACCAGGCATTTATTAAACCCCAGGAACAGTATTAAATTCATTATTTACTTTAGTTCTCATCACAGCTGTATAAGATGGCAAGCATCGTCTCTCCTACAGCTGAGAAAAGTATAATTAATACGGCCAAGGACAGTCAGGCTACCCTCAGAACGGGGATCCAGACCTGATTCTGGTTTGCCTCTCCCTGAATCCCATTCATTTAACCCCCTGTGTGTTGCATACCTCCAGTATCTGTCTGCGTCTGTGACCTTATTTAATTATGGTCCTTCCAGGTACTTCAGCATTCACAGTGCTCTGAAGAGTGACACAGTATGACAAAGGAAGATGTTCAGCCGGGCCTTATCCGGCAGCTCGGCATACTCAAGATCAGCCCTCGGAGCACTGAGTGCTATTATTGCTGAAGAGGAGAGAAAATTGCCCATTCACAGACTGGATTGCAGACCCACAGTCCCAACCCTGAGGTAGGCGATCTCATCCAATGCTGAGCACCAGATCATCCGCCTCCCGCGTTCTCGGTATTGTAGCCTCACGAAGCCTGCCAGACGCAGTTGGCGAAACTAGCTGTGCACAAAAGCCAGCTCTCTGAGGACAATGCGTGGAATTCTCACTGAAACTCAACGCAAAAAGTATAAATTTGACACCACAGTGAATAAACACAAAAATAGAGACATTCCTTTCGAAGAACGCTAAAACTAAGAACTTGAGAGGTTAGGAAGTTAACTGTGATGCTCACCCTCACTGCATGGTTCACAGATGAAGTGTGCTTGCCTCTGCTCTATATGACAGCCTTGCCTTGCTTCTGTTAATTCATAATCTACTCCAGGAGACCAAAGACCTTTATGCAAGTATTCCATGCCCAAGAGGCACGAGGCTATGGGGAATATTATTACCCACATTTTGAATGAGCAAGCAGACCCTTTGCTTGCAACACCCCCTATGAGTCGTTCCTTGCCTGAGCAGGTGGACAGAGCTGCAGTTCAATTCTTGGTGTTGACCTGGACCACGGCAGGAAGGTAGAGGAGACGGGATACTTACTGTCCACATGAGAGGAGACACTAAGTGTTAGGAAAGGTTGGGTTCTGTGAGCAAAGAACAAGGACCTGAAAGGGAAAGAGCTTTCCTAGGACTCTGAGGGGTTGACCCAGTAAAAGCCTCAACCAGACCATGAAGGTGAGCGAGAGGGAGGAGAAAGAGAGACAGAGACAGACAGAGAGAGAGAGACAGACAGACACACAGAGACAGAGAGAAACAGAGACAGAAACAGACAGAGACAGAGACAGAAACAGAGAGAGACAGAGAGAGAAAAAGAGAAAGAAGAGTGAGCAGTAGTGTTAGAGGCATGGGAAGTCTGGGCGCTGGAGGAGTACACACTAAAGGCTGAATCCCACCTCAATCCACTTTTTGGCCTTGCTGATCACACTTTATTTCTGTTTAGTTTAGCACAACATACACGTGTCTGATTTTGTTGCTTGCTTAGGCTGTACATTTAATGTGTGTGCACGTGTGCGCACGCACACACACACACGTGAACATACACAGGCACCTTTTGCCCTCTTACCCTTTCCAGCCATGAGAATACCATGGCATGGTGCTGCCTATGAACCAGAAAGCTCTCACTAGACCCTAAGCCTGCTTGTGCCTCAATCTAGGCCCTCAGTTTCCAGGGCAATGGCGTCTAAGTGGCAACTGCTGATACAGCTCTTGGTCTATGGTCTTTCCGCCCCAGCAGCCCAAATGGACTGTGGTTGTCTGCTTAGTGTTGCTCTCTTTGATTTTATAGTTGTTCTTATCAGTGTGCAGCCTGTTAGAACCAGAAAAGGACAACATCTCTGGCTGCACGCCATAGGAATGCTATGCCGGTCCCTCAAGGGCACATTTCCAGGACAGGACCTGGCTTTCCTTGTGCTTCCTGGTGTGAGAAAAGTCTGTTCCCTCTCACTTTGGTTGATTACCCCTCTGTGGATAAAGCTTCTTCTCCTGCTGGGCAGGCACTGCACTGAGATCCGCTTCTGAACTGTGCCATGGTTAGGATGTGAAATGTCCCTCACAGGCCCAAAGGTCAGAACAGTTGGATCCCAGAGAGTGGTTGTTTTAGAAGGTTGGGGAATCTGTAGCCTGGAAGAAGTGGACTCTGAGCTCTCTGCTTTATCACTCACCAAGTTCAAGCCAGTTCCTCTGCCTTTCCCAAGGTGGTGAGAGACAATAAGACTCCCAATCATGGCCAATAAGAACACCCAGGAATATTCAATACCAGTAGCCATCGGAGAAATGCAAATAAAAATGGCATTATTGAGATTCCTTCTCACTCTGGCTAGTACAACAACAAAGCAGAAAACAAGTGGCCATGCTGGCAGAACGTGGACAGAAAGAATCTTTATGCACTCCTGGTGCAAACGCAAAGGAGTCCAGCCACCACAGAAATGGGTAGAGAGTGTCCTCCGCAAACTGAAAACTAGACCTACTGTGTGACCCAGCTATACCACTCCTGGGTGTCCACCCACACACAGGGCTCCATGGCAACATGCCCCAGAGACACCCACAGCAGCATCTACTGCCTCCCTGTTCATAACAGCTCAGCTACAGACCAGCCCAGGTGTCCAGCAGCAGAGGAACTGATGGAGAATATGCAGGCCGTGTGCACAGCGGAATTTGATTCAGCCATAAAGACGAGAGAAGCTGGAGCTGGATGGGGTGGCTCTGAATCCAGGCCCCCAGCATCCAAATAAAAAGCAGTGGCATGAATCTGTAATGCCAACACACAGGAGGCAAAGACAGGAGGGTCTCTGAGCTGGCTGGCCACTCAGCCTAGCTAATGGGCACGTTCCAAGCTCACACCTTCTGTCTCCAAACAGTAAAGTAGGGAGAAACTGAGGAAGCTTCCTAACATGAACCACTGGCTCCACGTGTGTGAGCATACATATGTCCATTTGCCCGCACATAGACACGCACATACACCAGGACAGACAGAGAGAGCAGAGAAGAAAGATGAAAATGGATGCACCTGGAAATGATCATACTAAGCAAATTAAGTCGGTCTCAAGAAAACAAACACCACCTTTCCCTTGTTTTGGGTTCTAGTCTTTATAGACACATAAAATCGAACACATACAGATGACATGAAAGTAGAATCAAGACTCTCTTGGGGAACAAAGGAGATTAATAGGGTGAGAGAGGGGACGGGGCAGGACGGGAATTACTCAAAGTACATTTTATACTTCCATGAAACCGGCCTCGTGTAGCCCCGTGTAATAAAATTAAGAGGCCTTTAAAAAAAATAAAAAGTGAATCATTGGCTTTGGAGACAAAAGTCCAGAGCAGCCTCTTGCCGGCTCTTCTCCACCGAATGTTCTCAAGCCTTCGAAACCTGCTCATGCTTGTCTTTCTCAGAACTACACAAATATAAAATGCCGTGAGCTTCAACCCTGAGCCGCGAGTTTGTTTGGGGATTAAATCTGTTTTGAGCACTCCCGTGGTTTCGCTAAGGACAGCAGGATCCATCGCTACACCTCCTCCCCAGCATGAGAATAGGCAGCCCAAGGTCTTTCGTGGGGTGTTCTGGGGCTCCCTGTTCCCTCGGCGGGGGGGGGGGGGGGGGCGGGGCAGAGAGACAATCGGACGTCTGTCTGTCTGCCACCACTTCTACAGCAGTTTTCCCACAGGGCCCTTGGCTCCAAGGGGGCGTTGACCTATCGAAGACGCAGATAAGCCTTCACTTTCTTTGGAGCATTTTCCTGTTATCTCCCACAAATACTAAGGCATTGTCTCTACTTTGCTCCCACAATAAACAGGCACAGACTACTTTTTACATTCTTTTGACATTTTTGAGCCAAGTTTTTATTCTAAAAATGTACTTATTTATCATCCTTTCCAACTAAATAACAGGTCAGGCTTCCTTTTTCCATTTCTGTTGTCTCAACACAATATCTACCACAACTGCTTGTTGAACAATTGGTCCAATTCCTTTTTAACTTGGACATGTCCTATTCAAAATTCACATGGAAAACTAAACCCTAATATGATAATCTTGAGAGTTAGGTCCTGTGTGGGGAGAACCTTCACAAGAAAAATCTGTGACCTTATCAAACAGCAGAAAGGAGGGAGCGAAGTGTTCTCTGCTGTCCTCCATGTGTGGACACAGCCAGACAGCCTCAACAGACCCCAAGTGCTGGCCTCTTTGCACATCTCAGCCTCCAGATGACGAGAAATAAGTTTGTCTTGTTTACAAAGTACCCAGGCTCAGGCAATGTGTTATAGTAGCACAGATGGACTAAAGTAATAATTAACCAAAACTCTATCTTTAACCCTAACTTCAATTTCTATCCCACACAAGTCTTCCTGTAACAATACAAATTCAAAAAGTGGGACAGAGGTAGGTGTGGTGATATTTGTTTGGCTATAACAAATAAAGCTTGCCTGAGGATCAGAGTGTGGAGCGAGCTAGCCATAGGGGCCAGGCAGTGGTGGCGCACACTTTTAATCCCAGTACTCAAGAGGCAGAGGCAGGAAGATCTCTGTGACTTCAAGGCCACCCTGGGCTACACAAAACTGATCCAGTCTGAAAGAGAAGCCGGGGCAGGCAGTGGTGGCTCACACCTTTATCCCAGTACTTTGGAGTCACAGCCCTTTGATTCCAGCACTAGGGATTAAATCATTACCTCGGTCTCTCTGTGATCTAACACAACCCCACAGACTGGGGATATTTTACATAATGGAAATAAATCTTTCACAACTCCACAATATCCAGGAGTGAGATGCTAACAGGTTAGGAGCCTGGTTGGTGAGACTTCGTGCGTCCTTGTCTTCTCATCCCAACCATCTCTTGAGGGAGGGGTGGTCTCTACGATGTGATACTTCTGAGAGCACCACCAGGCCCGGGACTCTCCCCCACACGTAGTCACATCCTAAAATCCTTCTCTTTCTGAGCTGGCAGCCCAGGTGAGGATTGCAACCTCTGGGTCTGGAAAGGGATGGAAACTTTCGCACCATAACAGCCTCATCCTGTGCTCAACCAGAAAGCTTGAAGAAACACAGGTTGTCCTCACCAGTCCTCCGGGGCTTGTTTGCTTGTTTGCTCCCAAAGCCGGAGCAGAAGAGTGAGAGATTCTTCAGTTGCTGAGACAGGGGACTCGGGGAAGTCAGCATGCATATGGACGTGGACAGGAAGAATCTTGTCCAAAGGAGCTGGTGAATCCAAGACAGAGCATGCCTTCTCTCCACTCCCAACAGATCTGAGATACTCCTGGGTGGGGTGTTCCCCTTTAAATTGCTCCTGGCTGCAAAGCCTTCTCTGCTAGCAGGGTGAGAAAGCTCAGATCTCACGTATGGTGGGATCAGCTGGAGCACCCTCAGCTTTAGGATCATTGTGGATTGCTGGGCGGTGCCCTCCACTTCCATGAAATGAAGAAGCCTATCTCCAGCCTGTCACCTTTCCCTGGACATCAGAGCCTGGCGCTGAGGGGCTATAATCCAGACCGTTCCTGAACCACAACCCTGAGCACATGGGGAGTTCCTTTCTGCTTGATTTTCTCAACTTTTCCACCAAATGGAAGTTTCTCTGGCCGCTGCAGGGCTGCCAGGAAGGATAATAGGAGGCTATAAAGTTCCTTCTAAGTATAAAAGCATGTTGTAGAACATAATAATTTCGATGGTCATTAGTTTTTTTTTTTTTTTTTTTTTTTTTTCCAGAGTTGCCTGGGAAGTGGTGGTTTACCCAAATTTCTGAGCTTGGGCTAATTAAAGAATAATTAAGCCGTCTTGCCCCGAGCACCTGGGCATGAGTGTTAGACACACATGGAGCAAGCTTAAGCTGAAATGCTGGTTTACTCTGGAAAATGACAGGCTTGTTTTGCAAGGTGTAATAATTTCCTTGCTACAGACTTTGGGAGCTGAACTCCCCAGTGATGAAATGGCAGCTCCCATCGCTCATCGGTCCCAGAGTTTTTCTTTCATGCTGGATAGCTGTTAAAATCAAAGTCCGTAATGGCCCAGGAATGTTTAATTCTTTACATACGGACGTTGTTATCTTTGCAGTCCTGATTATTTTCTTAATCTACTTTCCAGCTTACTTATTTTATCAGCTGAAAAGCTGGAAAATATCCTTATGACCGAATGCTTTGCTGTTTATTATTTTACTTATTTTTTTAGCCAAACCCTAGGATAACATTCTAATTTGATAATGTTCCATTAAACACATTAATAGACGATAGAAAAATACAACAACTGAGGAAGATTTTAGTAGTCTTTAGTATAATGCATTCTCTAGCACAAAAGCACTTTTGTTTAGCATTTCAGGCATTTGGTACATCTGTGACAAATGATTTATATTCATAAGCTCTAGGGCTACCAAACGTGCACATTGGGAGAAGCATAAGCTGGGAGAGATGTCACAGGAATAATGTTCAAAAGCAGCATTATTAAAACCAAAACTCATATGGGCCATGCACAGTGACACTCGCTGTCACCCCAACACTCGGAGGCTGAGGTAAGAGGGTGGCCATGAGTTCAAGCCTAGCCTGAACTACGTAATAAGACCTTGTATTGAAATAAAACCAAAACAAGAAAGCAAACAGGAAAAAAATGCAATATCAAAAATCTGCCTATGCCCTGAATCCAACACTTATTGTTACAACAACAAATCACTTAGTTTCCTTTCATTTTCTTCTGAGAACGAATAGAGGAAATAACCTGAATGGCATCAAAGCGATCAACTGTGCCCCGAGAAAGGTGCCCATAGATTTTTGAAAGTAAGTCAGAACTTGGGTTCTAAGCATATTTCATTTCATCCACAGTAAAACTAACTTTCTGCCATCTGATGTCTAATTAAACTGAATCTTACTGTTCCTGCCTATTTTATTTCATTCTTAATTTTTGTTACGTTAATTTATTGTGAGTGTTCTCTCTCACACACATACACACCTTCTTTCTCCCCCCACACACATACATACACACACACACACACACACACACACACACACACAAAACATACCATGGTGTATATGTCAGGTTTGGCAGCCAGTACCTACCCACCAAGAAATCTTGCCAGCCCTTGGAAGTATATATAATGTAAGGAACTTCTCCACTGTTAGTATTTAGGCTACTGTTCTTGTATGGTAAATATGGCAATCAAGAAGACAGAAAACCCAAATCACTATTTGTTTGCCCAGTTAAGGAGACATTGTTATGAAGATAATCACACTAACCCTCTGATGCGGGATTCCCCTCTGTATGCTGTGTGAATACCATTGGTTAATAAAGGAACTGCTTTGGCCATATAGCAAAGCTATAGGGGAACTGAGCTAGAGGGGGGTGGGAGGTGTGTGTGAAACTAAACGGAATCCTGGGAGAAAGGAGGAGGAGCTAAAGAGGAGCCAAGGAGCTGCTGCTGGAGGCAGACATGCACAGATTAATGGAGATGGATTAAATTAAGATGTAAGAGTTAGCCAATAAGAAGCTAAAGCTAATGGATCAAACACTGATTTAAATAATATGGTTTCTGTGTGATTATTTGGGGGCTGAGCAGACAAACCAGCAAACAGCCTCCCTGCAACAAGGATACTCCCATGCCAGTCTCGTGGACGCCACCCTCTAAACTGTCACAGGCCCAGCTGTGGTGGTTATTTTGGGATCAGAGCCAGCTGAACTTCTGAAGATGGTGGTAGTTTGATTTGGATGATAGTCCTGCACAGCAAATATTTCTATAACAACTCAAAAGTAAGCATGTGTACACATGTCTGGAATTAACAGAGCACAAGTTCAAATGTCCAGAAATGTTAGAACGCTTTGAATTTCTTTAACACAAATGTGAAATAGCTAAATAAGTTTGTTTCAGATAATTAGGGAAGAAAATACATCCTTGTTACCCATGTGTATGTGTGTGGTGTGTGTGTGTGTGTGTGTGTGTGTGCGTGCGCGTGTGCATGTGCGTGTGTGTATGTGTGCATGTGTGTGTGGTCCAAGTCTATTTCTCACATGGGATTATGGCATCGTTAGCCTCCTTGACAGAAGCTTAAGAAATTAAGCAAATACTAGTTGGTTCCAAGATCAAGCACTATGACCATATTCATTTTTTCTGGGGTTGACATCACTTTTTTTTTTTCTAATAGAAAAGATGAAACCGCAGAGGCAATAAAAACTTCTCAGGGACTGGCCAGGGTGGGCGGAGGGGAGATGGACCATGTGAGCATCAGGGGAGTCTTGTGACGGTGCATGTGCTCTGTGTGATGAAGAAAATGCCTCATTTGTCAAAACCCACAGAAGGTCGTGGCCGGCAAGACGTCTCAGTGGGTAAAGCAGGAGACTGCCAGTCAAGTCCCCAGAAGCCACATAAAATAAAACAAACAAACAAAACTCCCGGATGTGGTTCTACAGTGTGAGAAGACAGGGACAGATGGCTCCCTGAGCAGCTCTACCAGCCAATCTAACTGTTCAGTGAGCCCCAGACCACTGTAAGACCCTCTCTCTATGAGTAAGGTGGGTGGTCCCTTAGAAACTACATCCAAGGTTGACCTCTGGCTCTAATCATGAACACAAATGCACACACACACACACACACACACACACACACGATCTCATGAACACACTCCACACAAAATGAACCCTGTTGTGGATACAGACTCTGAAGGGTTTCCCACTGTGATGAGCAACCCTCTCTGTGGGAGGCATTGAGTCTGGGGAGCCTGGTGGGTAGGGAAAAATTTTACCTCTGATTAACTATATTCTGAGAAAAGACTAGTTCTTTCAACTTTAAGTATTAGGATTATTATAGGAATTAAAACTTCTACCTAACCGGATAGTGGTGGCACACGCCTTTGATCCCAGCACTTAGGAGGCAGAAGTAGGATCTCTGTGAGTTTGAGGCCAGCCTGGTCTACAGAGTGAGTTTCAGGTTAGGCTCCAAAGTTACAGAGAAACCCTGTCTCAACAAAACAACACAAAACAAACAAGAAAACCTTCTACCTGAAGGAACTCCAGTTTTCCTACAGGAAACGAATTCAAATGCTAACTAGGACAAAAAAAGACTGTTTTTCCTCGAGACTATCTCAGCAGAACATAGCCAGAAACCTCTCCTTCCTAGACTAAATACCGTGTAGTACTGAATTTTCTGAGCCTGCGTTCCTTCTAAGTTAATCTATACATCGGCGATCTGTCTCTTCACTTTCTACAGGGAAGGACTTTCCCCTGTTCACTTGACTCATGCATCCATTTTGTACTTTTCCCTAATTGTTTCCAGGCCACAGACACCTACACCCCGAAGAGAGAGGGAGGCAGGGAAAATGAGTATTAATAGCTTAGAGCCCAGTGAGGGTTTCTTTGTTAAATGAACAAACAAACGAATGAAAAAGTCATGTGACTTATAGATGTGTCACTAAGTTGCTAGCTCTGTGGTCTCCTGGTTGTCCTTCTGAGTCTTTCTCCTTATTTCATCTTTGCCAAAGGGACTCCAGTCATATAATATTGGGACTCACCTTAGTCACCTCATCTTGGGGGCTGGGACATGGCTCAGTGGTTAAGAGCACTGGCTGTTTTTCCAGAGGTCCTGAGATCAATTCCCAGCACCTGCATGGTAGCTCCCACCATCTATAGTGGGATCTGATGCCCTCTTTTGGCATAAAATCAATAGAGCACTCGTATACATAAAATAAATTAATAAATCCTAAAATAAATTGGCTCCTCTTGGCCTGTTGATCTCCGCTAAAGTATGTTTCCTGATCAAGTTGCACCAGGAACAAGGACTTAGTCTACAGGAGGACCGAGCTCAAGCCCCCAAACAGTGTTTTCCTTACCAGCAACCAATGTCCTTCTCTCCCAGATAATACTGACAACAGCAGTGTGTGCCAAACACAGCCAAGGCAAGCAAACGGCCTCCCAGCAATGCTTTAGACAGGCTTACCTTTGCGAAAGCATTTGTCCCAAACCAGCTGAACCCAAAGAAGAAATAGTCTCTGTGCCTTTAAGACGGTACAGACCAAACTTAGCAGGATTTTCGAAAGATATGAGAAGATGAAAGACAGAGCACATGATAATTATCTCTCATGGTGTAGTTAGGCCTGCATGGCCAGAGGCCCTCGGGCTAGCCTGTTATTACGCTGTGCTTGAATTACTGTGTGTGAAGAATGCTGGCCCAGCTTCAGTGTGGCTGCTCTGGGAGTCCATGCTGCTGTGGGGGAAGCCTGGTATCTGTGCTGTGGTGGGCGGTGCACAGAGGATCTGCACACACATGGCGGCATGTGGGGCTTGAGTGGGGGACAAGTAGACAAGAGTGGCCTAAGCCATTATACTTCAAGAAGAACTTACGCCATTACTAGGAAATGCTAGGGATTTAATGTGAGGGAGAAATGGTCCTAACCACAGGAGTTAGCAATTTGGAAGATAGAAAATGTTTGACAGCTTTTACTTTGAAGGGGAAATAACAAATGAAATAACTACAGAAGGCTAAAGAAGAGAGAAGGCAGTCCCCGTGCATAGTCATGGGTCTGAGGGTACTTTCCAAGCGAAGTGGTGTCTCTTGGAGTAAGATGCTTTGGGGAATTTCTTGACAACTGCAAGCTTTAGCCTCTGATGCACGAGGATCCTGAGAACTCATGGTGTGGGCAGATGTGAGTGTCAATTAAATCAGCAAGATTACCAGAGGAGTACGGTCGAGGAGGCAGACAAGGTCTGCTTCCTGAGAGTCAAAAGGGGAAGGTAGCCAAAGTGCACATTGTACTTTACGAAATATGATCACCAAGAGTTCTCCTAAAGGTGGACGGAGGAATGGGGGAGTGAGACACTGGCCTGTGAGGCTGCCAGAGCCAGAGGACAACACAGAGCCCAGGTTGGTTTATTAAAAGCAAAGTTTGGGGCCCTTGGGAATTGGAACTATCTGTGGGGTTGTGAGACAGAGATGTTTTGGGGAGTCTGACACAGACGTTTGAAGTTCTGGACACTTGGCTGAAGTCATCATCCTAAGCTTCATCTGTGATGACATGCAGCAAAGGTCAGAATCCCTGCGAGCCATGCAGGAAGACATATGGCGGTGGAGACTTAGAGTTAGAAACACCGGGGTTGTTATTTGGTTATTTCCTAGACTTTTTTTTTTGTTTTTGTTTTTGTTTTTGTTTTTGTTTTTGTTTTTCGCGACAGGGTTTCTCTGTGGTTTTGGAGCCTGTCCTGGAACTAGCTCTTGTAGACCAGGCTGGTCTCGAACTCACAGAGATCTGCCTGCCTCTGCCTCCCGAGTGCTGGGATTAAAGGCATGCACCACCACCGCCCGGCTAGACTTTTTTTACATAGAAAGCAAACCACACTGTTCACAGTGCCCCACAGACTTTTAGAGCAGTATTGTTTCCTGTTTGGACCCAATTCACCTGGAAAACCTCTGTTTTTATTCATGGTCACAGCTGTTCTTCTGGGTGTCATCGGTGAATAGAGGTTGTCCAAGGCACAGCCAGTGTTGAGTGAACGTTGCTAATGTAGCCAGGCTTACTGGGTGACAAGAGCGGAGAAGCTGAGGAAAAATTATCTTGAATGAGACAACAACTCAAACTTCTAAATCTTTCTCCGACAGCTAGCCATTCTGGGAGAATTCATATTTACCGGTCTCCTTTGCTGTCTGCCTGCCTGGATTTCTTAACAGTAAACTACTTCTGGTAACATGGCAAAAGAAGTGTCAGAGGCAAAAGGTTGAGAAGCGGGCTTGGATGGGTTGACAGTCTCTAAGAATCAGCCAACCAATAGGATAAAGAAAGCTCTTCAGATGACATCCCATGGGACTCAAAGAAATAAAAAACAAAACAAACAAACAAACAAAAAAAAAACAGAGATTGGTCAGAGACATACCACTATTAGCAAGCCTCAACAAAAGTGGGAAATAGTGAGTTTTATCAAAACAGCGACTGGCCCATAGCCTCCCCTTGCCTCCAGCGTCCCTTGGGCTACCTATAAAGCTGAGAGGCTTTATAGTCAAAGGCTGCTTTCTTACCACGAGTTTCAGAGTCTTCCTGGACCAGGTACGGTTGGGAAGAAATTTGGGACAGGGGAACCTGTAGAAGTTTGATGTGTGAACAATGAATAAAAACACGTCTTTGCTCGAACCATGAATGTCTAGCAGTTTTCAATGTCTGTCAACTACCCAAAGTATAGGCTTGCTTGGATTTGTGGCTAAACGCTTGCCATTTGAGAATGGCAGAGTGAAGACACAGGTGAGGGCATGAGATAGCCATGAGAGTTTGCCAGTCCTGACTGTGGGTGGAAGCCAAGGTTTCAGGCAGTGGGAAAAGAAGTGGGCAATCTAGTTTGTATAATGACTGTAATCCAGGTCGTGGATGAGACCCAGATGAACAGCTACTGTTGTGAAGAAAAACATGGTTGTCTGCTTTGAAAAAAAACTCAGGCAAAAGAGACAATGCACAAGACCCAATAACACTACAAAATTTGTGGGTGCCTGTGAATAAGATACTTTGCCTTCCACATAGAAAACGTCCAGAAAAGAACCAAAGATACACTTGCAAAGCAACTGCTCAGACAATACTTATGTCATTCTTGTACATTTGTATGTGTGTGTATGTGTACAGACATGAGGTCAGAGGGTGACTTTGGAAACAGGTTCTCACCTTCCACCTTGTTGGGTCTGTCTTGTTTCTGCAGCTAGGCAGCTTATCCAGGGTAGCTGACCTGAGAACTTCCGACCAATTCTGTCTCCACATCTCAACACAGCAGTTTTGGAATTATAGGTGCGACCACTGTGTCTAGCTGTTGACATGGGTTCCCATGAGCAATTTCTTTGACCAGGGGTGTACACTAAGCACCTTTACCCACTGAGCCATCTCTCCTGGCCCTGGTAATGTTCAGAAATACAAACAATAAAAGTTCTTTGATATGGTGGACCGTCCTCTTTTCCTGTCTCCAATCCTGTTCCACCTGCTCAGGGGTAGCCATCGTGAGAACTTCGTGTGTATTTACTGACCACGTCACATCCACAGCTACATCTCAGTCCCTCTAAAGTGACCACAGATACTATGTCGTACCACACCATGTAATTCTACGTCTTGCCATTTGAGGTCCAGTGGTACACATTTCACACGTGCAGGGTTCGGGACACATCCATCTGCCCCTAGCCATCACAGGCTCACTCTGCTCCGTTGTAGGTATCCACACCTAGCTCCCTCATTGTGGACATCTTGTCCTTGTTGTAATTGTATGGTATCAATGCTGCCGTGAGGACCTCGGCTCCCGTGTCCAGCTGCATCACTGTGTATTCGTTTGTCTAGGACTGATGCCTGGAACTGCATGTCTGGCACATAGCAATGCCTACTGAGCCCCCTGAAGTTATTTAGCTGGTCTATAATTTCAACAAAATACATCAAGCCCTCTCTCTCTCTCTCTCTCTCTCTCTCTCTCTCTCTCTCTCTCTCTTGTGGTTTCTAACAAAAGCAAAATCGGCCATTCACTTGGCTAAACAGTACGGTTGCCTGGCAATTCAGCCAAGTGATTCTATGATTGATGGGTCTCTGTGTGAGAAAACCTCACACAAAGCTTGTGGTACTTGATGCTGATTGTATTACCACCGGCCAAGTGCTCAGATAACCTTCTCAGGGCCAGCTTCTGTGTCATGATGAACACTAGGGAAATGCCAAGTACCACTGCTGGTTCCCGCGTGCTTTTGCCATGGAACTAAGAATGGGACATGCCACTTGGAAACAGAAGTTCCACGTGCCAGGCTGTGGCTCTCCATGTCTGCTGCTTCCCTTCACCCCGTGGTAGTTCTGAAAGAGGACATTACAGTGCAGCTCTCAGTGGGAAGGTAACAGGGACCTAGGATGACATAAAGCTGGGCTGAAATGCAAGATGATGCCATTGGCTTGCACTTAGAAGGTGGGACCATTTGTTACAGTGTCACAACCTTGACTTATCCTAACTCACACACAGCTACAGAAAGAAGAGGCCAGAGAAGGGCAACAGGTACAGCCAAGTTTGAGATGAGTTAAGTCAACAGCTGTGCCCACTAAGAAAACACATTTCCTAACTGAATGATTAATGAACAATTGCCTTTTTTAAAAAAAACATAAATCAAAAATCTCTGTGATTCCTTTTTGCTTCAAGACAGCCATGGTACACTGTAGGAAATGGCTACATTGTATCCCCAAACACATTGCACACATGCTCACACTACATATATCTTCAACCAGGTCGCACATATACATGTACTACGTGTTGCTGCAGAATGAAACAGGAGAAACCCAGTCTTCCAATTCATGCGAAGAGCAAGAAACGGTCTGAGTACCTGCAAAAGCTTCCTTCTTAAAACTCTTGAATTAGAACCTGCGATTTCAGGAGAGACATGTGCTTGTTCTCTCTTCTCTGAATATCATACTGTATTTTGGTTGTGTCTATATATAATATATATATATTACATATATATCTTGTTTTGTATATATGTGTGTGTGTGTGTGTGTGTGTGTAGGACAGGGTTTTTATACTAGCTTTTATTTACTATTACTTGGGTTAGTTGCTTGATGCCAAGGTTGAGTTCCTGAGTTCAGTCCCTGGGCCCATGGGATAGAAGGAAAGAATCAACTACCGTACGTTGTCCTCTGACCGTGCATGTTCACCATTGCACAGCTGAGCTCATGCACACGCGCACACATAAATAATTTTTTTTAAATGAAGAAGGATTAAGATATTCAAGGGACTGCTAATCTTTTATAATCCTCAACTTTAACTCACTATCTCTCTACGAGTTAAGTTTGGAAACTGAGCTATTTTGTTATGTGGTCCAACTTGGGTACTCCTGACGTATGTGGCTGCAACTGTATCTTTTAGTTGTTTACTTTTTTAAAAAAAGATATTCTTTTCATCATATCATGTCATCTTCATTGTTAATGTTTAGCTTTAAATCATCTCTTATTTATAAGATAACACAAATAGTAATGATGGAGTTATTTTGGTACTATATTTGATGAAATAAACAGCTGGGAATGTTCTAAAAAGCAGCAAAGGACATAAAAAATGATGAGGATGTATGGCTTGGAGTTATTTAAGAAAACAGCTTAATTGGAACATGAAGAATTGGAAATATGGGGAAATTACATTTGTTCACAATTAGGTGTCTTGGTACGCAAGAGTGGGGGAAAAACCATGAGGATGAATAGCCCAGCCCTGTGGGAACTCACTCAGAAATCTCAAACAATAGATATTTGTTAATATAATGTGGAATCATGCTATTACACGAAAGGGACACTCAGAAAAGTTCAGCACTTGACTCTCCAGCTCGGAAAGCCCCCGAGCAAACTGCACCCCAGCTATGGAAAAGTGCCTCCCAGTCCAGCTGAAGCCGCAGGAGTGGCGCCGGCAAAGAGGAAGTAAGAGAGAGAGGAGGTCCTGGCTGGCCACATACACTTGTCCAAGGTCCAGCAACCAGCAGGTGGCCAAGACCAGACTTGAACTTGGACTGTGCCAACCCCGCTTTCCACTCCAGAGAGGACAAACTTGCAGTCAATGGGGCTGTGCACGGAGCACAGACTTACTTACTTTGCTCTTGTATGTGTGTTTATTGTTCCTGTTTGCTTGTTTCATGACATTTAGAAAAGCACAGTTAGAATTGTCCCTTTCTCATGACCCCCAAACGCTCCTTCCTTCAGGCACGTGCAGGCTTCAGCTAACTGGTGGATTCAGCAAGAGGACTACAGAGGCTCTGTCCACCCATGGGAAACCATGTGGCCACTCCAATCCTGAATGGATTCCTGGGGCAGCCTTGTCTCGGACAGGTTATGATAACGATGCTGAACAAATGTTCACTGCCCCAGTTAGACTCCTCTAAGATACTAACCCCGCTCAGACCCAGGAGAGAAACCATAGTTCACCTTCAACGAATCCCACTGGATGCTTACAGTTGCAACAGTGTATCACTGACTGTCAAGCCTCCCTAGCCCTGCTCTGGGTGCTTGCTCCTTCTCCTCTGCATCCCTTGCTACTGGGCTCCTAGTTTAATCTCTGTTTATACCTCCCCTTGTCATTCCAGCTTGATGCATAGGTCACCTCTCTTAGAAGACGACCTCAGCTCCTGCCTGCCTCTGGCTTTCATCGCTCACTCCTCTTAGGCTCTTTCATAAAACAAACACCCTCCTGGCAGCCCTAGCCTTGTCCACTGGCCCCATGACCTTCCCTCCTTCTCCAGGTTCTCAGAGGGGCCACCTAGTAGAAACCGCTGCAGCTGCTCTGTTGCAGTGGGTCGGCTTCCGTCAGCTTCCTGGCTTATTTGTTTTGTTGGCTTAGTTTGCATAGCCTTTCTGAAGCAAGTGATTGGGAGAAACACCCAAATGTGTAACATGGTGGATACAAACTAGAGACAGAGCCATGAGAAAGATGGGAAGGATTGTACTTCTTAAAAAGAGGACCATTGAGGACAGGAGCACGTCTAAAGAGAGGGAAGGGAACAAGAGAGGATACTGAGGGTACTACAGATAAAATAGTACCTGCATTCCTGCATTTGTAAACTCCATATTTAAGGATCTGAGTGGCATTCAAGCACGATAGCGGGTAAGGAAAAGATGCACCAAGAGGAAGGAGAAGGAATAGGAAGGACAGAGAGAAGAGGACCAAAGTAAAAGGATACAGATGTGTGAAAATGTCATAATCAAACCTGTTACTTTGTATGCTAACTTTAAAAGGTAGTAACAAAAGAGATTAAACCACAGTGATTCCAGAGCTGCTTCAAACTTTCCCGAGGCTCCCGGCAGCCACAGCAGAGGCTGACATGCTTCACCCTGGCTGCAAGTCAGCTCATTTATTTCCGAGGCAAAACGGCCTCTCTGCCCAGCTAAATAAAAACACCAGCTACAAAGTGCTAAGAAGATATGTTCCCGAGGAAACATCTTTATAGCTAGGCACTATTTTTTTTCTTTGCATATGGAGGATAAATAAACCAACCCTTCTACCAAGGGAGAATTTTGATTGACTATAAAATGAATTTCCCCTTTGAGAGTAATGTGCACCATCCCCCCCCCACCCCCCCACCCCCAGCACAGTAATATCTTCTAGGATGGAATGTTGTATCCCTGGGAGCCAGGCTCATCCTGGGTCTCTGGCTGTCTCCAACACGATCTCATTTTACTGAACGCCACTATGACTTGCTGACTTTAATTACCACTTAGCACCTGGAAGCGGACACTTTGAAGACCAGCAAGAACGGCTTTCCACTATTTTCTCTTGACAGGCCTTTTGTGCGAAATAGACTCATCGTTTCATTATCCGCGGACATCGGATTGTTAGGAGCTATGGCTGTCTCCCCTGCAGCGTGTTGAGGCCTGACAGCTCTTGAGCAGTGTGAGTGACATCGCATTATCTCCGGCCACCCTTCTGACCTGCCCTTTGCCTTGTTGCCATCTCCCCTCTGTGGGGGAGGCCACCTTAAGCCCTTCCCTTAGGGGCCTTTGAAAGCTGTTCTTTTAGAAGTCCCAACAAGAGTGCAAGCCAACAAGGGCTTCGCAGAGAACTTCTTTTAACGTCCGGCTGAATGATCTACCCAGAGTCCTCCCTCACTCGATGGCTTAGTGGCCCAGTGTTTTCCTTGACAGCGGAGCCAGTCCCAGTGGATGGCAAGGGAAAATGCTGAATTTTCAGTAGCCATGGGCACATGCCAATCTCCTGGCTTCAAAGCAAATGCCAGGCCTCCCTTGCCAATATGAAGATGGGCATTCCTGTCCCTCATTCTCTGTTCTGGGCCTGCAGCCTTGGCTGATAATATTTTTAGAAACACCATCCTTCAATTCTGAGGAGGCAGGGGAGCCAGAGGGCGATAAGGGTGCCTTTCACTTTGCACAGTGATCTCCCAATCTGCCTGGCCTTGCTAGTTTGCACAGGAACTGCCCTCAGCTGCCTTGGCTGGGGTGTCTAAGACAACTAGGTAAAGAAGAGCAGCTCACCTGGGCAAGGTACAAAAACCACCTCAGATCAGGGAACTGGGAGACCGGTGGGGTGAGAATTCTGCGGGGCCAGCCATCCCTGCTAAAGGCACTGCTGCCTCAGGGGACATGTGGAATGTGGCAGGAACCTCTGAGAAGAAGTTCAGATCTGACTGTCGTTACTGAGAGCAATGTCTGACCTTCAGGTGAGGTGCCCGGAGCTCCTATGTCTGTCTAGACTCCAGTAAACATGTACAAACCTTTAGAATTTGGAACTCAAGATGAACTACATTTTTGGCTTTAAAAATCTACCCAAATAGTTTATAAAAGTTATCCTAACATCTATGGGATACTTCACAAGACCCAAGCCCTCCCCGGGAATCTGTGGGCAGCACCTGGTTGCTAAGGGAAGGAAGGACGTTTGCTTCCGTGTTGAGTCCCTCACTAGTAAGGATCTCATGCTTCATGCAGTCCTCCTGTGAGAAAACCTCACTAAACTTACTGGGTGATGCACGCAGGGTGTGGTGGGGGTGTCAAGAGATGTTTATGGGGGATGCAGGAGATGGTTCAGCACAGGAAACTGGTGCCTTTGACAGCCTGACTATCTGAGCTTGATGCCCAGAACTCATATAAAAAGCTGGACCTGAGGTGAAGATAGGAGAATTGACTGGAAGCTGCTTCATAGTAAACAAGAGACCCTTCCTCAAAGGGTAGAATATGAGAGATTGCCAGAGATGTCCTCTGACCCCCACATGCATGAGACAGCACATGCCCATCTGCAGGTACATGCATGTACACACACACATACACACACAGAGACATACATACACATACACATTTATACACACATACATACACATGTCAACACACATGCATACATATATACACACATATATACAAATACACATGCATGCACATACACATACATATAAATACCACACACATCTATACATCCACACACATATATATACCAACACATATACACACATACATTCAAACACACTACTACTTTAACATGCTTCCTCCTCCTGGATGGCAATTATTTGAAAACCTGACTGCTTGACCTTCACGGGTACACAAACAACATCAATGAGTGTTTCCTTTTAGTGAGCCTCTCTCCCATCCCAGCTCCGTGAGCACTGTGCTATTTCCTGACTGTTTCATGAGAGACACTACATTTGTTTGTAACACAGATGCCACTTGGTCATAACAGATCAAGATTTTTGGCAGAACCGTGAAATGTCCTTATAGGACGGGGCTGTAGCTCTGTCGTGTAGCCCCCGCTTAGCATCCGCAGTGCCTGGGTTCCGTGTCTGTCACAACAATAAAAGAAAAAACGGGTTTTTGTGCTCATCAAGACCGCACTGAAGGGTATCTAGACTCAAGGAGTGTGAAAGAGGCGAGTGTCTTACATTATCACAAACCTAATATTTGATGAGCAGATTTCAGGATATTTGGGATCAGTTTCAATGCAGTTGGTTGACTTTGTGATGTGCTATGTACTTTAGTTCATGGATTCTAAACTATTTCCATTGAAAAGGAGGGGCTCCATGACTTACGCAAACTGCGAAAAGGGACCTTGACCGCAAAACTTATCAAGAGTTCCTTCCAGACAATTTCACTATGGCACAGGCTTCACAGAAGTAGCAAATGCTTCTACTTCCAGAAGGAAAGTTGCCTCACTGAGTGGAGATAGTTGCTCTTGAGGGTGAGGGTGGGGACTAGAAGTTCCTGGGGCAGCTTGGGTTCAGGAGGCAGGCAGCCCTGCCCAGTTCTGAGTCATTCATGCCCCAGGAGCTAGAAGGAGCAGGAGAGGCAGGTAGATTCCTCTTGACACTCCCCAGGCTCCCTCATCTCTGCTTATCTGGTGCATTGTGTGGGTTCCAGGCCTGTCTCACTCTCTCCCCTGGACTTTCATCCCTGCTCTGACTCAGCTTCCTGGGGTAACCATGCACAGCCCCAGGCTCTTCTGATAGAGCCACCTAGTTGACTAAGCCTGCTTGTTCCCCACTTCCCAGTATCTTGACAGAAACACGCCCTTCCTGAGTCAGGTGGACTCAATCTTGGCTCATAGGAAGCAGCTGAGAGCAACCTTGCTTCTATTCATAGTGACCCAAGGTGGGAAGCTGAGCGAAAGGGTACAGACGGAAGAGGCAGCTTTGGGGTTTGCTTGTGTTTCTTTCTTTTTTTTTAAATATTTATTTATTTATTTATTATGTATACAATATTCTGTCTGTGTGTATGCCTGCAGGTCAGGAGAGGGCACCAGACCTCATTACAGATGGTTGTGAGCCACCATGTGGTTGCTGGGAATTGAACTCAGGACCTTTGGAAGAGCAAGCAGTGCTCTTAACCTCTGAGCCATCTCTCCAGCCCCTTTGCTTGTGTTTCTTGTGTGATAATTGAGCTAAACTCCACAAGAGCTGATGACTGACTCTTGTGTGTCTTGATAGTCATTCTTTATTCAACGCCGAAATGGCAGGTGAGAGGGACCGTTCATTGGGTGTTGTTTTTAAACTTAAATAATCGTATTTCAAAGCTCTATGTTTATCCATTCGGTGCTTTGGCAATGGCAAACACAGAAGCTAACCGCAGGCCATTGGGAAACCATTGCGACCACCCGTGAGACTGGGATATTGGTCAAAGATGAGGGTACTGGGGTACAGGACCAGAAACGGAAGGTACTGGAAGGGAAGAGTCATAAACCCTCTTCCTACTTGTTTATCTGTGTGTTTGTGGGGACACACATGTACCACAGCACGTGTGGATGTCAGAGGACAACTTATGAAAGGATCCTCTCCTTCTGCCACATGGGCTCTGGGAATCAAATTCAGGTCATCAGGCTTGGAGGCAAACACCTTTCTCCCACTGAGACATCTCACCGTCCATGAGTTCTGGATTTAATAGGGAAAGAAAACATTTTAAGTTGAAAACCACCATCCTCATAGGAGTGAGGCATGGTGGCACACACCTGTAATCTCAGCACTTGAGAGACTGAGGTAGCAGGATTGCCATGAGTTCAAAGCTATTTTTGCCCCATAATGAGTCCTAGGCCGTCTTAAAATATGTCACCAAACATGCTTTCTGCTGCCACGTGATATCTGATCTCTGTTTGGATTGAGACTCCTACAGCTGCTCTGTGTGGGGTTGAAAGTGGAAAAGTATCATGAAATAAATGCAATAAATTACTTAACACGCATGCATGCATGTGGTGTGTGTGTGTGTGGTGTAAGTGCGCATGCACACATGCACTGTTTAACACAAAATTGGGTTATAATCATAACACATACTTGGGTTGTAAACATAAGAATTCTACAAACACTTCCCCACCCCAACTGGGCAGGGCTGCATGGCTTTGGGCTTGAGCTAACTGACCCCACCAGAGAATGCGGAACTGGTCCCTTAACCTTATCTAGAATAAATCTTATCACCTGGCTTTTGGGCACAATGACAGCCCTCAGTCAGGCTCCCTCATAATGCTGTGTTATCTTCCTGGCCGGAGATCACACTCCTACAACAGGAAGGAGGAGGGCAGCAGGCCTCCTTGGATTCACAAGCATCTGGCCTGGGGTGCCTTCACTAACCCGTCCAGGAGGCATAGGCTGGTGGATGCAAGCCCTTCCTCTCCCTCTGCTGGGATAGAATTCAGACATTTGGAGGCTCACCCATCTCTCTCTTTCTTTGTATTCTTCATGATCAGGTGCAGATCACTAAACATTTGTGACACTTGAGGAACTCTGTTTTTGGTGTGTACAGACATTTTGAGATTAATTGTGTTTTATATAAATATATTTTTGAGTGATACAAAAAGGAGTCAAAATTGTACATATGTATGAGGTGTCACAAGGTTCAGATGGTTAGACACCGACACACATTGTGTTCTGTTTTTTTGTTTGTTTGTTTGTTTGTTTTTTTGGTTTTTCGAGACAGGGTTTCTTTGTGGCTTTGGAGCCTGTCCTGGAACTAGCTCTTGTAGACCAGGCTGGTCTCGAACTCACAGAGATTCACCTGTCTCTGCCTCCCAAGTGCTGGGATTAAAGGCGTGTGCCACCACTGCCGGGCACACATTGTGTTCTGTTAACGCTGAACATACCAGGGATATCTTGAATGAAACTTACTTTAAACATATATAGAATAAAATGCTGTAGCAGTTTGTTCAGAGAAATGTACTAAAAGTTGGTACCGGGTGCATACGTTAGGACCCAGTGAAGAGAAAAGCCCTCCCGAGGAAGAGACGTCTGCCTATCCAAGCCTCCTCTCTCAGCCTCACCTTGCAACATGACCCTGATACTTCCTCCGGATCCAGAATCTTCTCAGGCCCTGCTGCACGCAGCATGTGCTTGACTGAGCCCAACACCAACCCTCCGTGAAAATAGCTTTACGACCCATTCGTCATACAGCTTGGAATTACCGATCATTGGCACAAGGAAGCTGGGTGTTGTGAAAAGCTGGGAGACAACTTAGAGCTCTCTCTAAAACCACACAGAATTCCCTGAGGGACAATGTTGTCTTTGCAGAATCCCTCCCCTTTTCCAAATCTCTGCTTTCCTTCTTGTCTTTGCATTTAATCAGCTGGTGCTCTGTGAGAGAGGGAGCCCCGTGGTACTGGTGTCGTTGACTTCTCTCTCAGGAGGCAGGAGCCACCACCAACCCCACTTTGCACAGAAACTATTTAGGCTCCACAGTTTGGGAGGGAGAAGTCATGAAACAGGATGATCAGGTCAGAAATGCAAGCCAAAAACTGACCTGAGACCTTACCCTTTGCCTCTGAGCTACCCTGGTTTTTCTAAGCTGCAGGGTCACCCAGGAGCACAGAGCGAAGACATTGTCTGCCTAGCCCACTTGAGAGCAGGCTGTTCCCTGTCTCCCAAGCAGGCTTCTCATGCTTTTCTATGACACCGTAGCCGCTGTTTTATTCGGTTCCCAGTGTCATTCTTTTGCATGGTGCTAAAGGATAATTTCCTCAAACAGGGTGAACCGTGACTCTCAAATCAATGAGAAAATGAACTCATGCTATAGAATTTACTCAGTTCGTGGTGCTGGAGATCAAACCAAGAGCCTCATGTGCACCCAAAGCCAGGACTCTAGCCCTGAGCTACACCTCCCATCCTACTTAACTCTCCAGTGAGGGTACTAGTTAAATGCAGCAATCTATTTAAAGAAAGATGCAAGAGACTGAAGCAGGAGGATTGCTGAGAGCTTGAGGTCAGCCTGGGCTTTATTTCGAGACAATCTCAAAATAGATAAATAATAATAATGAGAGACAATGGAGGCCAGGCTGTTTTTTTTTGTTGTTGTTTTGTTTTGTTTTTGGTTTTTTTTTTGCTAGGAATTATAGAAATGAAAGTGCTTTGTTCACAGTGCAAGGAAAGTCACAGGGATGCCTCCCCCAGACAAAGCTCGCTGCTATCTTCAGGCGTTTGCTGTCAGTGGTCTGTAGATCTTAGAGTTCCCAGTCAAACAAACCTGGAAGATGAGGGTCTGTGGCCTCTGAGCCTCTGTCAGGAAAGTGTAGGACCCTGCTCCATACCATTTTTGTGTAGCCTTTGTCAGCTCCCTTGCCCCCCCCCCCCCGCCACTGGTGGCACCAAGCAGAGTGATCACTAGGAACCAGTGGCCCGCAAAGCTTGACCTGGATCCTACCTGACCCTTAATGAAGATCTCTGTTTTCCTTCTCCACAAAATTCTCTTTAGAGCAGGAAAATGGTTTGGTGTTTTGTGAGCTGGGCAAACAGGTGCAGAGCACACGTCTGAGAACAGTAAGGGAAGGGAATGCTGGGAGTGCAAGCTTGGGAGGCTGATCTAGCAGAGTGGCTTCACAACACAGATTTGCTCTCTCACAGGGCACAGTTCTGGACGACAAAGATCCAGGGCCAATGTGTCTTTCGATAGAACTGGGTCCTCTCTCCCTGGTTTGTAGAAGACTGCTATCTGCCGTGTTTATGTGTGTTTCATTTTTGTTATTGTTCTTGTTCGAGACAAGATCTTACTCTGCAAGTCAAGCTAGCTTGGAACTCCCTGGATAGCTCCAGAAAGGCCTCTGTTTTGCAGCAGTCCTCCTGCCTTGGTCTCTCCATGTGGCCCAAGACAATTTTCTTTCATCTCATATGAAAGAGAGGCTAAAAGGTTGGTGCCCTTTACTATAGCGTTAGAATTACAGGCAGGAGCCACCACTTCCCACTTCCTGACCGCCTTCCTGTGTGCTAACTCGTTCGTACTAAGATAGGGTCTTCTCTGGGAGCTTCATTTTCACCTCCGTTTCTTTGTAAACATTCGGAAAACACTCAGAGTCCAGATTTGAATATCTGAATTTGAGAACACACAATCCAGCCCATACTTTGGATACAGGGCAATTTGCATACTCGTTGAACATTCTGCGAAGGTCACCTGTCAGGACTGTGCTGCTGTGCCGGGGCCAGAAGAGATATATTGACATTTAAGACTGGAAGCGAGGGACTGCTGGTGGACACTCAAGTCCCTACCCTTAGCCACCTTGGGAGCATCCTGCTGTCTTGCGACTGCTGACCTGGCTGTTGTATTCCGCAGAGCTGCATTCTTTGTGTGTTTTCACATCGCCATAGCTACTGTAACTATTGCTTTATTGTACAAACCAGGAAAAACCAGATCTTAGCTTGGGTGTGAGTCAGAGGCATTTAGTGTGAAGGGTATATTGGCACCAGGAATATAGAGCACTTGCCCTTTCTACCCTGGGAAAGAAAGTGAGAGTGGTTTCCTTGTCGTTTAGAGCTATCAGAAGACTCTACGTGGAAATCACCATGTTATCGTTAATGTCAGCACACCCACTAGAGACAGCAGCTGTGAGAATCTACCGACAGCAGCTGGTGGCCAGGAGTAAGGTCCTTCATGAAGCCTGACCTCGGAGTGAGCTGCAGGAAGTGCGAACTCTGGTCAGAGGTCCTCATGGAGTATTTATTGCCTTGCAGATGCATCTGTGCTGGCTGTTTATACGGACCATGCAAGAGTTCTTCAGGGCGGTCTTAATAGACCTAATTTCCTTCATGAAGAAAGAAAGCGACGTTCCAACAGCCAAAATGGCTTTCTTGAGAAATTATAGCTGGTAAGCAGCAGGCCAGAGCTTCTCCTTGAATCTTGACCCACGGAAAACCACCCTGGGGGACTGAGGAGATGGCTCTGTGGGCAATGTGACTGTTGTATAAGCATGAAGGCTCGAGTTTAGATGCCCAGGACCCGCATGGTGGCATGCACCTGTAATCCCAGTACTGCAGAGACTGAGACAGGTGGATTCCTGGAGTTTATTGGCAGTAGAGCCTAGCCAATCAGTGAGCTCCAGATTTAGTGAGAGCTCCTGACTCAAAAAAAGAAAGAGCAATGGAAGACACGTAACACAGGAAATCACTGTGGAGACCAAGGCCTCCACATACATAATACAAACACACCTAAAGACACACATGAACACACACACACGTATGCACCACAGCACATGCTAGCACACACACACACACCAATCATCTTGGGTATGTGTCATGAAAGCTGGCCCAGGATGGGGCTGCATTCTTTAAAGAAGCCCTCCCAATGTCAGACGCCCTGACTCGGAGAAGAGTCTCACTGCAGACTGTGTTATTCAGCGAGGAATGCCTGAGGCGGGTGGGGATTGCAGCCCCTCAGGAAGCTGCATGCTTCTGGATGCCTAACACAGAGGGAGACGGTGTGGGCTGGCCAGGGCTACTCTTCCTCACAACAGGACTTTCCCTTAATGTGTTTGCACAGCACGCTGTGGAAGCCTCCTGCAGCTCACACGGCCGAGAACCAGCCCTGTGAGCTCTCTCCCCACTGGTGGAAACTAGCAGGAAGGAAAGGAAGGGAATCTGAGAGTAAACAGACAACGCGCATGCGCATCTCTCCTCCCTTATCGCCAGCTGTTGATGATCTGTATTTGCCGAAATCATTAAAAGCTGTACCACTTTCTCAGTTCCTATAAGGAGAAAAAAAAAGAAAGGAAGAAAGAAATGAGAAAGTTCATTGTGTGAAAAAGAAGAAAAGAAAATTTGCTTCTGCTTTTTGTCCTCGGAAGTCTTGGACAAATTCAGTCCAACATCTGGATACAGAGCTCAAAAGTTACAGATGTTTTCCTGGCCAAAAGGCTTATTTCTGTACTGATTTTCTATGTACTGCAGGAGCAATGGAAAGAGAAAGAAAAATGGGGCATTGGACTCCTGTAAGCCACAAGTTTCCTAAGTCACCTTGGCAAGCCCTCCACCTATTAGACAGTTCCAATTTAGAGATGGAGGGCCTGAGATACCAACAAGGAAACTCAGGCGTACTCTGCACCAAAGCTTAACATGGTGTGGATACAAGGGGGTCAAGGTGGGAGGAGCTGAAGTTCCCAGCCACTTAGCTCCCTGGGAAAGCTGCTGAGGCGGGGAGGAAGGGGACTCGCTTCTTCTTTCAGCAGATTCTCCGCCGGTCTGCTGAAGTCTTCTTTACAGTTTGATCCCACCTCTCAAGCCATTTGAAGTCTGAATGGACTAGCCGGGTCCAGGAAGGCAGTGAAGAGGCATAGACTGGGTGTTTATGTAGATACTAGCCCAGTCAAATTGGGCAGGTGCATGCGGAGCCCTGTCCCAGGAGGGTAAAATCCATGCTCAGCCTCAGATCTGAACTATTTGGGAAGACAGTGAAGGAATACACAAACACGTGTGTCCTTAGCCCTGTTCCTCCTAGCTGCTAAGTGAAATTATGTTAGCTCTTAAATCCTTTAATTAAAGAGATTGAGCCTTATTAAAAAGGAAACTATATTCATGGGAAAAAATAATCTCCAAGCTGTTATGGGTGGTTTATATGCCAACAGCCTTCTATGCTTGCTGGGAAAGAAAGCGCTGTGTCATATCTAGACCTACTGAACCAGCACAGGGCTCTCTCTCTCTCTCTCCCTCTCTCTCTCATAGAACTGCTTTTACAAACAGTTATAATTCTCAAGCAGTGATTTTATTTTCCTAAAATTTAAATTTTCTAATAAAGAAAATTTATTGCCGGGCATGATAGCTTGCACCTATAATCCCAGCACTCAGGCTGAGGCAGGAGGGTGGCACAAGTTCAAGCCACCCTGGGCTACACAGGAAGTTCTAAGTCATCCTGGGCTTCAGCGTGACACAGGCCCTATGTCTAAAAACCAAATAACAAAATAGGTTCTTTAGATGAATGTTCCTTTTAGAAAAAATATCCCTACACATTGTATAGCATGATTCCTGCTTGCGTTGCATATCTGTCTGTCTTGTGGGTTTTCCAAGACTCGCTCTAAGACCCCACAGTGTGTAATTGATGGAGACACAGCCGATGGAGACACAGTAGAACCATATGACCACGTGTGTGCCTCTAAGCTGATGTCTCTAGCTGCTAACCTCTTTTTATTGGTCCAAGAGGACAGAATGCTTTGCCAACAACCTGAGTTCAAGATCCAGGATCCACATGGCGGATGGAGAGAAATGACTACTGTTAAGTTGTTCTTTGAGCTCTACCCTCATGCACGTGGGTACCCATTGTGTGTGTGTGTGTGTGTGTACATGCACACATGCACTCTATAAATAAATGCAATAAGGAAATAAAGGAGAGAGAGAGAGAGAGAGATAGAGAGAGAGAGAGCTTCAGACACAGCAAGCCACAAACAGCACCTCTTTTGCATTCTATTTGCTTCTTGTAGATTTGTAGGGGACATTGAGAGTTGACATGGTGAACGAGGTGCAGAAGGAAGGCATTGTAATAGAATGGGTGTTGAATAGTCAAACCTGGGAAGCCAAAGGGAGGAAATTGGAAGGTAGCCCAGCAGAGCCTCTGCAAAGCTCCAAAGGGCCACCCTGCACAAGGCCGTTCCACCGTAGGCATTGGCATGAGGCGTTGCTCACAGGGGTACCTCGGCAAGCATGTATGCGAGAGGAGGCTCCCCATCTCCTACTAGTTCCGCTTATTCGTTTTACTACTTTCAAGCTCAGTGTCTCCGGTTGCTTATGGTCCCCACAGTCACCCAGGGACCAGCTTGTCCAAGCCTCCATCTTGGATCTGCACCCTCCCGTGTGAGTGACAGCCTCACTCAGTACAACAAAAGGAACGTACAGAACCCATTTCTGCTCGCTCCTGCTTCCCTCCTCATCGTGGCTATGGCCCCTCCCCCAGCTTACTGTAAGCAGGGGAAAGTGGGAAATACCCTGGCCACCCAATCCCAGCACCCAATCCCGCGGTTTCCCACAGACCTAAGGTGTATCTGTGAGATATGGTGTGAGGCAAACTTAAAAGGCAGATCCTGCAAGGAGTTGCTGATTTCAACAAATGGTTCTGAAAATGCTGATGAGAAAGGAGATCTAAATATTGTATTTAGACATATTATACTTTTCTAATATATACTAGAAGCATAAACAAGGTGTGCCCTGTGATCTTTAGAGTGACCAGTTTGTAAAAAGCACATCCATTTATAGGCACGGGTGTGTGTGCACACACTTCTAAATGGATTGGTGAGGTAACTTACGATGGGGAATTTGAGAGATGTGTGCGAGGAAACACATTAGTTTTACAAATACAAATAGCATCAGACTTTCCCAGGGATGAGGCCCTAATGTAGCATTTGATATCAAATGGTCAGTCCTGAAATTCTATATATACAAGCAACATTAAGTAGACTCATTAAATATCATTAAACATTAAATAGTATCATTAGATTTTATTTTTATCATTTTAATTTATTTTTATCATTTTCCCCCTTTTCTTTATTCACTCCAATGCCTTCCATGGCCCCCATTTCATTCCCACTTAAATTCCTGCCCTCTTTTTTATTATTATTGACACACATACACACAGCCTGCTGAGTCTGTTTAACATTGCTTGTATATATAGAATTTCAAGACTGACCATTTGATAATGGATAACACATTAGGGGCACATCCCTGGGAAAGTCTGTTTGTCCCTCTCTCTGCAGCACGTGTGTATATAATTCCTTCTCTAGGGGTAGGGCCAAGTGAGATCCTCTTTCCGTGTTAACAAATCTGTTGATGTTGTTGTTCAGGTCTTGTTTAGGCAGCCATATTGATGAGGTATCATGGGCATGGCTTCCCAGTCATTTCTAGGAAACACGATCTCACAGCAGATTTTTACTGGAAAAAAAAACTTTTAACTACAAAGATGAATTTCATAAGTTGGTCATATTATGAAATTGGATGTCTGCCAGGTGTAAGTGACATTGTGCTCACGGGAAGATTCCCTCTTCTGAAATACTACGGTGAGGGAAGAGACAAAGTTTGCATGTAAAACATGTAATTGTGTACATGCACGCCCGTGTAAGTGTGTTAGAATACAGGCTAGGCACTCGTGCGAAAAACATTGCTGGCACAGTGAGTTGGGATCTAGATGTTTTTCAACTTTTGTTTTATTTGAAACTTCTCAAAGTAAAAGGCTACAGAAACAGAAGATAAACATCACAGAACAGGGACACAGAGAGAGCCTTCTGCTGTGTTGTGGGGGGACGTTCAAGAACAGCCATCATCTAAAGTCAGCCTGCAGACACCCACATCTGAAATCCAGAGACACCCTAACATACCCTGGTGACCGGACTGCTGGAGACGTCTTGGAGGAAGGTGTCGCTCTGCTCTTTCCTTTAAGGAGTTGGAAGATACAACTGATTCAAGTGTGGAGAATAATTGTCACCTCAGTCATAGATGGGACATTTCTTGTATCACACCCTCCGCGAGTCTCAAGCACCTTCAGGGAAAAGATGACAAGAGACAGAGATCAGGGAGGAGTGGTGTTAACCAGTGTCTTCTGGATATGACAGGACTGGAACTCAGGAGCTGGAAGCAGGTGTGGTTGCCCACACAAGACCCGTACAAGGTGAAGCCAAGTTAACCTCCTAGCAAGGAGGGGGAAGGGACTCAAGACACACCGTGTGCACTCTCAGAGAACTCATAAAAGGGCGTGCAAAGGATGGGAGGCCAGATTACGTGGGCCAGGCTTCTTCCACGGCTCCACCACCACCGTCATCCATCACAATATCCACGTTGCTGGTGGTGCCACTTAAACAATTCTACTGGTGTAATTCAAACATTTATTTTGTCAGAATCTATGCTCAGAGATAACATAAAACAAGCCTTGAGCCGGGCGGTGGTGGCGCACGCCTTTAATCCCAGCACTCGGGAGGTAGAGGCAGGCGGATCTCTGTGAGTTCGAGGCCAGCCTGGTCTACAAGAGCTAGTTCCAGGACAGGAACCAAAAGCTACGGAGAAACTCTGTCTCGGGAAAAAAAAAAAAAAAAAAACCAGTCGTGAAAAGCCACATGACTTATCCACTCTCTCTGGGTCCTTGAGGAGGTGAATGATTCAGGGTCAAAGCATGCTTCTGCCTGTTGCTCTCTCAGAAGACCCTCCAGGGAACAGTGGTCACTCCCATTTGATAAGATCAGGACTGGAGCATTTATGAGCCTGTGTGCTGGATTGTCCACAAACTCTTACTGTCTCCCACTCTTCCAGCAAGCCCTGCAGTGAGACTGGCCCTGGAGCACGGTGCAAGAGATGGCTGAAGCCGAGCATCAAGCCGCTGTGTCTTGCAGGGTCTGCACCTTTCTCTTTCGGGGTGGTGGTAAGGGTTCCTCTCCATCCAGGAGACATCTGTGCAAGTTCACACACTCTAACGAACAGCCCACCTCCCTGACTGTGTGGCCCCTGGAAAGCGGAGTGTCCTTGTCTCTTCCTCACACCCAGCCAGCAGTGTCTGAGGGAAGGTGTGATGAATGCAGCCATCATTTTATTGATTCTCTCTCTCTCTCTCTCTCTCTCTCTCTCTCTCTTTCTATTTTGGGAATTGGTAAGAAACTCTGGTCTTTTCAGCTCTCTTTACCAGTACAGGGTGGGGCTCAGTAGGAGGCACCTAGCAAAAGACTGGGGTGGTACTAAGATTGGGGGGGGGTCACTGGCACACAACATAACCCAGATCTATCTCTCTATCTCTATCTATCTATCTATCTATCTATCTATCTATCTATCTATCTATCTATCTAGCCATCTATCTACCTGTCTATCTATCCATCCATCCATACATCCATCTACCTGTCTATCTATCCATCTATCTATCTATGTATCTATCATCTATCTATCCATCTATGCATCTATCTATCTATCTATCTATCTATCTATCTATCTACCTGTCTATCTATCCATCCATCTACCTGTCTATCTATCCATCTATCTATGTATCTATCATCCTTTTATTCATTCATTTTTCTCCCTCCCTTCTTCCTTTCCTCCCTCTTCCCTTCTCTCCCTCTTTTCCTGTCTCTCCCTCCTCCCCTCCTCCCCCCACCCCTTGAGCTACTAACTCTTGGTAGTAGACACTCTCTGCAGTTCTTTCCTCAGAACCAAGCACACCAAGTGTAGCCAGGAAACAACCTTTCAAATACATCTCCATATTTAACGTGGGCCAGAAAACAAATGCAAACTCTCTTACTTGCCCTTTAAGGCCAGAGGCAGGCTTTGTTTTTTATTGATATGATTTATTAACTTATTTTTTTTAAAAAATCTTTTATCATTTCAGAGGCTCTTAACGCATACTCCTAAGATGTTTGAAAGAGCAGAACGGTTGGACTAAATTTAGCATCCTAACAGCCAGTTGGCATCTATGTAATGAAAGATTTAAACAGAAAGAAATTCAGCCCCAGACAGAGGAGGCAGAGAGGGATGACAAGAGACCTAACAGACAAATACATTTTTAAAAGGTGCTGACGGAAAAGAAACACGGTTAGCAGCCTTACCATTTCCTTTCTTACCAGCATCTGAGAGGCCTAATTGTTATTCATGGAGTTGCTGACTGAACACGGAATTGCCTAATAGGAGGATGCCTGTCTTTCATGTTGCAATAGCCAATATTTTGCACACTGCCTAGCATATAATAAGGGATAATGAATACATGTTGTAAAAGTGAGCAGATTGGTGTGTGTGTGTGTTTGTGTGTGTGTGTGTGTGTGTGTGAGAGAGAGAGAGAGAGAGAGAGAGAGAGAGAGAGAGAGAGAGAAAGATATCATGATATCAGAGACTTCTAGACTTGTAGGTAAGCCAAAGTTCACTTACACATGTAGGTTAATTTCTAGCATCTTAGGGCAGCCTAATTAGTACTCATTAACTAGTACTAATTAACTAGTACTCATTAACTAGTACTCAGGGGAGGATGGCCAAAGCCAGTGCTCTCTGCTAACCTGCAAAGGTCTCTCTTCCTGAGCTAGAATGCTGCTTTATTTGTTTTATCAACTACGCTTCAAATCAGAGACTCCACAGGGAGTCACAGTGTGGGTACAAGAGCGTGTAAGAGACTCCACGCAGACTGTCCAGGTGCCATGACAGGACAGACATCACAAGTACCTCAGAAACTTCCTTCCTCAGGGTCAAGTTAGGCTTCATCCAAGGACTACCTGTGCACACCAGAGAAATTTGGGTTATAGCCGGGCGGTGGTGGCGCACGCCTCTAATCCCAGCACTTGGGAGGCAGAGGCAGGCGGATCTCTGTGAGTTCGAGACCAGCCTGGTCTACAAGAGCTAGTTCCAGGACAGGCTCCAAAACCACAGAGAAACCCTGTCTCGAAAAACCAAAAAAAAAAAAAAAAAAAAAAAATTTGGGTTATGGTTGAAGACATCTCACGTCTTTTTAAAAACATGATGATTTGTGTGTGCGTGTGTGCGTGCGCATACGTGTGCGTGCGTACATGTGTGTATGCATGTGTGCGTGTGTGTGCATGTTTGTGTGTGTGTGGGTACACATAGCAATTTGCATATGTATGCAGATATCAGAAGATAACCCGTAGGAAGAAGTCAGTTCTCTCCTCCCTCCATGTGTGTTCTGGGGATCACACTTAGGTCCCCACTCCTGGCGAGCGCCTTTGCTCGCTGGGTCATCTCATCTCTCTCACACCTTGAATGAACACACAGTTAAGAGTCGAACACGGAAGAGACCAAGCATTGTACCTGGGGGCCCGGATAGAATGCAGACATCCAGAACTAGAAGCCCTCCCTTCCCTCAGTCCCCCTTTCTTCACTCCGTGTATCCTAGACTTACATATGAATTTTACTTTTTTTATTTCCTTTAATGGTGCCTTCATGACACCACCGTACAAAACCAGCATGACAAGAAGAGGCATTTGGTAGAGCTTAAAGATCCCAGTTGGTTTGAAGCAATTTTCTCTGAAGGCATCTATCTCCTCTACTATTCCTGGACTCAAAAAAGGTCTTATGCCTCTCACAAGAACAGCACACACATATTCAGGCCTCTTTACATCTCTTTATTAGAAATAAATGGTATTTAGTCAGACAATAATAGCTCTATCATCGGCTAGCTTTTCAGTGACATAGTTTTCTGTGGCAGACTGGTGACCCCGAGGTCTAACTCACAAAGGAGGTAAAGAGTATGTTTCCGATACCATCCAGGAGACAAAACACAGCGAATTAGGCTCATACCATCCATGAGAAGAAACAGCAAATTAGGGTCAAGTCTGTGGAGAAGGCAAGGGGAGGTGGGCCATGGGAGCTGGTGGAAGTGAGCCCACCACCAGGCTTCGAGGCCTGGCCATAAAGCACTATCCCCCAACAAGTGGGCCGAAGAATACGCTGCAGGCCGATGTGGCTCAGTGGTAGAGCATTTCCAAAGCTGGCCGCAGTTCTCAGGTGTCCTGTCTGTAGGGGAGGTTCTCTGGTGAGCCACCTGAAGACTGAACCCAAGCAAAGAGGAAGGCAGTTGCTGGTCTTTATGCATAGTCGAAGTGACCATTCTGAATTTTGCTATTTTATTATTGTTGTTGTTGTTGTTGATTTTCAATTGCTTACTCCTTGCTCAGCTGGCTCTGGAGTCTGACAGGGCTGGCTAAGCACTTCCTAACTGGGTAGCATTCTTTCAGAAAACTTTCCCTGTTCCACTGCAAACCTCTACCAGTGTATGAATGAGACACTCTCAGGTTGAGAGAAAGAAAAAAAAGAGAGAGAGAGGACAATGGTGAGAGCCACTCTGAAAGCAGCTGCAGGCTGGGAGGTGGCTGAAGGAGTTGGGATTTTCCTTAGCAAGCTAATATCTTTTAGACAAGAACACCGCCTTTCTCTCTGCAAGACGCTTCTGTTAGTGCAAGTCTTCTCCCCAATGGAAAACCACACTGGCACATCTTAGTTCTTTCTTCACTGACCCTCGCTAACTCAATGTGGAGAATGGTCCCTGAAGGAAAGGTGGGAAGCGACGATATCATGTCTGTGGGAAGTTTACTTGAGCACGCAAGCCAAAGTCCACAGAGTTGGAAAAGAGGCACCTTTCCTTGCTACCGTTTGCCCACCTGAAGTCAAACCACTCTTGTATGCAGGGCTGAAGGGCCAGTTTAGTGACTTGGCCCTGAGTGGTGTCACGAAACTTCTCAGTGAAACTCAGAAGCCAAAGGAAAAAACGCTGGAGATAAAACTCAAGAATCAACAAAGACTGTGCCTCGGAGGGCCTTCTGCGGGTCTGTAGCTGTGTAAAGCATTTGCTCACCAAACATTCCCTCCTGCCAGTGTGGGAGGTCTAGCCTGAAGCTCCACAGATCTCCACAGTGAGTTTCCATCCCTGTGTGTGTGTGTGTGTAGGGGGCTTGCACATTTTCACATCCACAACCCTGGACTTTTCCCACCTGCTGGGGCTGTGATCTTGAGCACAGCAGTCAGGTCTGGGAAATCCTGTCCTGTTCACTGGCCTCACACCCCCCTTACCTAAGCTGTATCACTCACTCCTTGGGCTAAGGATTAACCTAAGTGAGGTGGATAGAAACTGATTGCAGCAATAGCACTAACCCCATGGGCTAGACTCTCACTGCTTACAAAGGTTCCAGGCAGTGCAAGCATCGAGACCCCAAAGTCCACAATAAGCCTGGAAAATACTCCCAAACCTCAGGGTAGTTGAAGGAGCACATTAGAGATGTGTTTTATTTTTAAAAAATGCGCTTTATATGTACACTTATAAGTGTGGCTGTGTGCACGTGTCCTTGTTCCCTGACACCAGCTGTCCTCCTTGGACGACCATCCACCTTTATTTTATGAGATAGAGTCTCTCACTGGACCCGAGGCTCACTTATTCCATGAGACTATTGCATAGTCTTTCTCTGGGTTTGGGGGGTGGGGCGGGAGGGGCTACGGTCAACACACTCAGCTTTGATGTAGGGTGTGCTACGGTTCAGGCCACCAGATCTCATGTTTGCACGGCAGGTTGACTGAAGCATCTCCCCAGTCTTGAGTTTTTAATCTCATCACTGGTCTCTGGCTTACCTTAATGCAATTTTATAACACACTTTCCTCAAGGTATAACTTTATGAAGAACATTTGATATCTGCCTTTATCGTGGGGTCACCCTACCAAAGTGCTCAGCCGACACAGACATGTAATCCGTCTGCGATTAAGCAGCAGAATACATTATTTCCTACTCTCTTCGAGAGTTCACTGCCTGGCTGACCATTCCCACTGTGGACACAGGTGCAAGCGCAGACTTTTCCTGCGTGCGCTGTCAGGGCTTTAACCAAACTTTATTTGTAATACACACATGACTTGTCTTGATAAGTGGGCATAAAGGGGAGAAAATCAAAAGAAACTGATAAAGAAAGAAAATGAAAAGAAAAGAAAAATAATAAAAAGGAAAAGAAAATACTGTGAAGGCGCTTTTTCCATAGGAAAAAAGTATTTTATTTTTTTAAGAACAAATTCAGTTTGAAACAGACGTGGAATGTGACTGCTCGGATCTCATTTTCTGGGCTAACTGTCATGTGGAACTAAAAGCAGATTTGGAACCTATGACAGGCTATTAAAATAAAACAAAGAAAAAAATATTTATAACTCAAGCATAATACTGTGTTACTTACAAATTGGACAACGAAATTAAATAAATATTCATGGTACATAATTACGGCACAAATATGCAGCAATTTGGCAACCTTTTATACCATTTTTTTTCCTCATTACAGTGCAAAGGGGGAATGACACTGCCGTTAAACAAGCTGTAGCTAAATACATTGCAAAATTCAGATTTTATACAAAACATCTCGCTTAGACTTTATAAAAAACCAACATTGCTCTATGTACACAATCTGGGTAAGAAAAGCCATTTCTGTCTTGTTTTCATGTGTATTTTTATTAAAAAGGTGAGTAAGGCTACTGTAACACCCCGAATCCACAGACGGTAAGATCTGACCCACCTATTTACAGCATCTTCCCTTACACAGGATGGTGCAAGCTCCCAAGTCAGGTGACCGGGATGGGAATACAAGCAAGGCATTTACAGTAACTTTTCCAAAGCTGAACCAACTCCAAATAAGGGGACAGTTGGTAGATTGTCATCTTCTGCACCAGACACAAAACAGACGCACAGGGTAACTCTTCATCAATTCATCTGATTTTTCACAGTTTAGCATAGGACCAAAAAAATGTAGCCAACTGATGACACAGACATTTGATTTCATTAAAATCAGACGGCTTCCCATGTCTCCCCTCCTCGTCCCTCTCCCTCCCCGTTCCTACGACTTTTGATGGCTTACCAGAAAATCTTGCATGAATGCACAGGAGAGGCTGGGGTGACGGAAAGAATTACATATGTACTGTGGCTGATCGCCATGGCAACCCTCCACAGAAATATGATATAGATATATATAATATATACTGGAGATATATATTATACATATATGTACACACGTGTACCACACACCCACTCACACATACACATACATTGAACCAACATCATTTTCAGGTTTGGGAAGCAGGGAATGATTTCTGTGACAACTCATTGTTACAGGTACTCACTGGAGGTCTGAGAACCTTCAAATGCTGTCGTTACAATTTTTTTTTTCTCCTCCCAATTCAGAAAGCAAAATGTTACCATAGTAACAGGACTCTGTTAAAGATGTCTATTTTGCATAGCACATAAAAAAAAAGTAGGCTTCCTGCTTCCTGTTTATTCTTCTGGAAGGGCAGGGATAGGAACAGGAGAGGAGGGACCCACAGCTAAACTTTCAACTGTAACTCCCTCAGTGTGACCTGCTGGATTCCAGAGAACACTTCAGCCCATAGGGCAAGGGAAAACCCAACACAGACAGTGATGGCCAGCCCCCTTGTCTAACATAGGGCACAGTGCACCGATATCCTGGCGTTTGGGGGCTGGCATTCCTCGTCTACAGTTCCGTGAGATGTCTGCGGGACTTTGTTATTTTTGTCTTCTGCTCTTGTTACTGATAACTTTTTGGGGTGACACAGCTTCTCTCAGAAGTAGCTATCCAATCGTTAACTCTGTAAAGCACTAAGGGCTGGGATCGCTTTAATCGCCACGGCTAATGAAATCCCACATCTCCTGGTGTGTATTGAGTGTAATCTTAAAATATATATTAGTAAAAAATCTTTCATTTTATATCCCTTGTGTTCTATACACCTAATATAAATATGTCCTATCTCCCTCCTTCCCCTCGACATCATAACTTACTTCCATCTTAAGAACTCTTAGACATGGGCCATGTGTGCTTTGCTTTGACAACGGAGCCCGGGTACAGCCTCACAGCCCGGACAGCACGGCCGGCCATAAACCAAAAACCAAAGTGTAAGGCTCAATCGGGGAGGGGGAGGGGCACTTATGGGGACTGGGGAGGGGGGATCTGACCTACCTTTCCTAATGAGAATTCCCCAATAACCTCAGTGGTGATGGACTTACAGCCTGTTTGACCTTTGGCTTTTCAACTTGTAGGTCAGATTTGGCTCTCTGCTAATCTCCTAAATGCTTTCCCTGTGTTTAATAAAATGGGGTAATATAGCAGCTGAGTCTGCTTAGACCATCTCCCAAAGCAGACGGACTCTCCTGCAGCTCCAGGGCTGCGCTTTATTTTATTTTTTTATTGCCAGTACCTCAACAGTCCTGCCCCAGGACTTCGCCAGAGGCCTGTCCTCTCCCTCTGTGCTCTGGCTGGTCCTATCACAACAAATGACCCCTCCGTTCCACAGCGGGAGAGGAATTTTTTGATTCCCTGCTGCCTAGCCGTGTGACGGTGAGTTGGGCACCACTTACCACAGTCTGTGGTCTCCCACCTGCCTCTTTCGGTAAAACCAAAGCACCATCTATCGTTTCCTTCTGGCTTCCCGACACTATGCTCCAGGGGCAGCAGCCTTGACCTGCAGTGGCTGGAAGCCAGTGGAAGCCGGCACCCTTCCCAGTCTCCACACCTCCCAGGCTTCCCGGCTGACCGAGACTCCAGAAAAGCAGGACTCTGTACCTAATACCCATCTAATTTGATCTTGGTGTAAAGTGTGGAGCCGGGACTCTGCGGTGAGGGTCCCTTAATGATGCAGAATGTGGTGAGGGGTCTGGGGAGGTGTCGGAGCCCTGGCAACAGAAGGAGTGAGTAAGGACTAAACGCTAGAGATCTTTTTGAAAACCTTACTGAGCCCGAGGTCCGAGTGACAAGTCCAGCGTGCACAGCAGGAAACATGGAGGCAGGGGCCGGCCTGGTGCACGGCCTTCTAAGATGCTGCTGCGCCTTCCATAGCCTACCGTGTCCTCCCCGGGCTCTGCAGATGCCTGAGAGGCTGGGTGCATGGCTTGGAGGTCCGCGAGGGAACGCGGCAGTCCAAGTGGGAATCTCCTAGCAGTCTTCCAGCTTCCGGGGAGGGTCTGTGGTTCCCCAAGGCCGAAAAGCTACAGACTACAAAACTGTCCAGCTCCAGGCTCTTCCAGGAGGCACCCCGCCCCCACAGCCAGGCTCAGGAAGTCCCTGCGCCCACAACAAGGCGCGAGTTCCCTTGGGAGGCGCAGGTCCCAGGCCTCAGACCTTGTAGTAAATGTTGGCAGGACTCTGTGGGGGCATCTCCTGCACGATGTACACTGGGTGCCCATAGTCCCCGCTGACCTTCTCGTAATGTGGGCAGAAGACGCTGTCTGCAGTCCTTAGCGGTATGATAACGTCACTGGGTTCCGAGCCGTTATTGTTGCCACCTCGCTTGGGTGTGGCCAGTGTGCTGAGTGACAGCGTGGTCGTGTGCTGTGGAGAGTGTTTGCGGTGCCTCCTGCGGTACTTGAGCAGCAGTACTACCAAGGTAATGATGATGACGATGAAGATGATGCACCCTGATGCGATCCCTGCGAATAAGGCCACTTCGGAACCCAGGAGATTGTTCCCGGAATGCCCCGCGCTGTTGCCGTCAGTGCTGGAACCTGCACAAGAGGAAGAAGAGCCTGTTACTGTGGTCCTGGGACTGCGCTGTGGCTTGCAGGACCCTCGAAATGCAACCATTAAACATGGCCAACGGTCAACTCACAGGGAGAACCGACAGAGATCAACAGATGAGGTGAAGGAGCTCAAAAGGTCCAACATTCACTCACACACTATCCCAGTGGCTTCCTTGTCTGTGTCTCCTGCAGCAGAGCAGCAGGACAGCCAGCCCCGGGCTTCTATAGTCTCGGCACTTCATGGTGCACCAGACCCAGCAGAAAGAAAGGTGCCTGCTGCCACCACGTCAGAGCACGGTGCATCCTTGCCCCTGCCTGGTCTTCCCTCACTCTAGAAGCCGTGTGTCATGTGCATCTTAAAACGCCTGCCTTCCACCGACAGCCCTGCCTTCCGCCGACAGCCCTGCCTACTAGCAGATACGTGCCAGAAAGGAAGGAGTGATGGGGCCTGGGAAGGGGTTCAATTCGAAACTCGGTTGTATTATTTGATTTACACTTAAAATATATTTGGAAGGCAGCAGACGCTCTGGCACCGAACAGGCTGCTAACCCAAATGTTAGCACTAAAGAATTGCCTGGCACCGTTATCCTATCCATTTATCAATTTGTCACAAGGATTTGACACATCTTGTCATTGAAAGTTAGAAGGAAAAAAAAAACAACAAAACTTCCTTGAGTCTTGGAAAGAGGCATAATATTATGGTTGATCCGAATTCTTGCCACCTCTGAAACCAGCACAAAGATCCTTACTACAAAGGGGCTGATGTGTGTGCCACATTTTGTGAAATAGCACAGCACAATGAGCCACGACTGTTGAGAAAATGAGCCCATTTTAGAGGGCATGCTTCGGTCAGTGGGCCCGGTGATATTTTATTTTACACAGAGAATGTGAAAAGCATTAAGGACAGCCACCTGGAAAGTATGCCATTAGGCACCGTTTTCTAAGATTCAGAGAAGGATCGGCGAGGCTCTTTGTGGATTAGATGTAATTAGACAGGGATTAGGGCACGAATTATATATACATTAGCATCAGTTTTGGGATGGCGTCGATGCTGAGTAGGATACGGCCTCAGCCAATGAGGACCCGTCTGGCAGCACATCACTGGTGACTGGCACATCTGGTGAGCACTGTCACTGCGACAGTAAGACTTTGATGGGAATGAGTTAGTTGGTTTTAGTGGCAGAGTTAATGCTGACTCGGTCTGAGTGAAGTTCCTAGGCATCTGTGCCCACTAGTGAATCCCACTGGCTTGGGAGGATGGCGAGGCTTCTCTGCCTCTTGGGGTTCTACACAAACACAGCCCATAGATACACATCCACACCACCCTGCTGTACCTGGGTTTGGTTTCACAAAGGGACTTGTGGTTGAACTTCTCCCGTTGGTACCAGCTTCTAGCTCTGGACGTCTTGTTGGATCGTTTCTCCTGGTTGATCCAGCAGAGCTTGCATCTACATGAAGAGCAAGGGATTAATCATGGCACCGACATCTGACAATAGCAAGCTTCAGGAGCTGCACAGATATCTCAAGAGGCACGAATAGCAATGAACATAAGACTCTTTATGCAAAGCACTGTGAAATACAAGAATATAACCTTCCTTTTTAATCAGAACGGTTATCCTAGCTATTTCGGAGGTTTAGATTAGGAGGCCATCTGTGGAAACTATAGGGATTCTTGCATTTGGCAGTCGAAGTACTGCAGATGACATTTCAATTTAACTGAGCAAGTTGATTGACTACCATACCGGTCTCTAATTAGAAGAATAATTCTTTCTTCTTGCACAATAGCTTATTCTACATAAAAACGCAGCTCTTGGGCTGTCCAGATTTGAAAATAAAACAAAGCTGCAGAGCCTGGGTTTACATACTGGACACTTTGATTTCCCAATCAAAGAGGCGTTCTGCATTGGGAAAGAGAAATACGCATATCTGTGGCAACATCTGTCTCGCTGACCTGAACTTTTGGAGAGATCTCCAGTAAGAAAAACTGAGCATATCGCCTTGGGGGAGGTGGGGGGACTTTGCCAGTGGCTCAAAGTGCAGAGAAGGGGCTGCCTTCAAAACTAAGAAGAGGGGCGACGGTGGCGCTCACCGTCACCCCGGGTGCCACGCTAGCTGGGGGCTACACCTGGTCACAGTGGCTTTCACAAAGCAGCAGATGATCTTTTACCTTGTCCAACCTTCATGAGGATCTTCATGGCTCTTGTCTGGCACACCCCTCCCTCCTGGTTATCCAGGCCCTCCAAAGACCCATTTGATGTAGCTGATTAAAAATAAAATGGACAAAACAAAAAAATAAAGAAAAAATCAGGAAATCAATAGGCCAAGATTACATGAACATGAAATGTCTGAAAACAACTTGAAAAATAAGAATTCACTCTTTGTCACAAGTTTTCTGAATGTATGGGATGCTGAAAGCCGAAAAGAAACAGAAAAATAAACAAAGAGAAATGGATCCTAGAAACATGGCCACTACATGTAAGCTGCCTGCTCCCAAATGCGCTTAAACATGCCCTCCCGTACACGTATGATCTAGTATTACTCTACAGGTAAAAAGGACAGTGCCGTCCAAAATACCCACGGACTCCTAGGGGGCCAAACCAGAAAGTGCTGAAGAGTGAACACAGTCCTTTCAAAACTGGGTAATCAGCTCCCAACACCTGCTTCCTCCACTCCAGACTTCCTGCTTCAAGAACAATTAGCTTGATGCTCCCCTTGTCAAGCATCCAAGTTCTGTAAACACTAGCAGGGGAGCCTTCTGACACCCCTTGTTCCCTTCTCCAGCCAGAAATGTGCTGAAGCAGCATACAGAACTCGAGTCTTCAGAGCCCCCCTTCACATCACCATGGAAGCCCCTGCAAGCCTGTGTTTTTATCAACCCCCCCCCCCCCGCCCCATCAGCTGCTCCAGCCAAGTTTCCTGCAGGCGAAAACTCCAGCAGGACAGATTTCAGCACAACGCTTTCCCTTTCTGAGCCTTGGGACAACTTTGTTACAACACAGGTGGGGGCAACCACCTTGCGCCACACTGCCAACTGGATTCCCTTTCCATAACAGTCCTTCTACCAATGTCTTCCTGCTTTCCGAGGCTGCTACGTTGTGTCTACACACCCTGCTGTTTGTCTTTAGGCCAGTGATTTCTCTAAATGGCTTCGTAACTCAAGCTGCAAAGAGATGGGCTGTCAGGCTCCGTAATGAGGAGCAGGCTTTCAATTATAGTTCAAGACTGAGCGGGAGGAGAGGCTGGAATGTGCTGGACACTGCTTCCCCTTGAGTTCAAGGGGCAAGGAACAGAAGTGTTTCATATACATCCATGCCTGGAACTTCAATCACCTTCCACTTGGACTATCAAACTCCTGTCCACCAGCGCTACACTCGGAAGAAAATGCAAAAGGGGCAGGTGCTCTGGTGACTTCTTTCAACCTGGTCGTTTTGTTTTCCAAGCATGCCATCCCCAAACAGCTCCAAACGCTTTCAGAGTGGGTAGAAGTTTCTAACTGAGGAACAAGACAGGAATTTGCTTCTGCGTGCTGGGTTACCAACTTCCTATCTCACTGTTCTCCTAAAAACAAAGGCGCCTCTTGTGTGTATAAATATCTCGCCCCTTATCTGAGAGTGTCTCATAGCTGTATCTCTTTCCTTGGCTGTTGCAGATGCTTTCAGTTTTCCTGGGAAAACAGGTAAGAGTTGCCATAATAATTTTGTTGGGGTGTCGCAGTAGGTTAAACAGTATCTACTCGCAGACTGGAGAAAATGCTCGTCAGATAACTCAGAAGAACTGTCTAGAGAGACTGTGTTTCTGAGAATCTAAAAAAGGTCCTCTGCTGCTATTGTTACCATTTTCCCATCTTCCTTCCCCTTCTGCAATAAAAGTGGCTCAGTCTCAGAGCCTGTCTCCTAAGGCTTCTCACAGCATGGAGTCCTCTGAGAACTATTTCTGGAGGGTCCAGGGCATTGCTGAATCTTCAGTTATTGCTTAGAGTTTTCTCCCGTCATTTCTCAGGAATCAGGATATGTCCCCACATAGAAAAAAGTAGAAAGGTGACCTGTTTCAAGGAACCACTGGTCAAATGTCTAGCTTCCTGAACTCAAGGAGAATACTAAGTTTAGACTCAGGAACTCATAAAGCACTTTGTGCTGAAGAGCATCCTATTAAAAGCTAGTAAACAACTTTTCTTTTCTTGCTAAAAGTTTGAACCCTCCCCTGACAAAGGACAGTGATAACTGAAAGCTGAGCAAGAGGTAGAGAAGACTACAGATCTCTTTGGTGTAATCTCTGAGGGAAAAATCAGATTCACACTAAAAAGAATACAAAAGGAAGGCAGGTTAGGAAGCACCACTACCTGCAAGCCCCAGTATCTGCAGGGCCCTGCTGAATTCCACCACGCAGCAGGCACGGGAGGGGAACACACACACACATACATACACATATACTATATATATATAAAATGCTATATATATATTAATTTGTAGGCCAGTGCTGCTCTGCTTCTAAGCCAGAATGTTTGTGTTGAGCTCCCCAGGTTTGAACCAGAGGATGTTTAAACCACCCTCCAGATGTAAAGATCGCTAAAGGAATTCAAATTAAATTTCAGTCTGTGTTTTAGCACCCAGAGACCATAGACATGTGGGAGGGAGCCAGGGCTGCATAAAATAGAAACCACTTCACAGCTTTAAAATCTGAAATGTCCCCCTCTTGACTGACCAAAGAAAGAAAGGAAGGAAAGAAGGAGGAGGGAGGGAGGAAAGAGAGAGAGAGGAGAGAAAGGAGAGAGAGGAAAGAGACAGAGAGAGGAGGCAGAGAGAGGGAGGGAGGAGGAGGGAGAGAAAGGAAGGAGACGGAGGGAGGGAGGGGGAGAGAGAGGAAGGAAGGAAGAGATGAAAGAAAGAAAGAAAGAAAGAAAGAAAGAAAGAAAGAAAGAAAGAAAGAAAGAAAGAAAGAGGGAAGGAGGGAAGGAGGGAAGGAGGAAGGAGGAGTACTGTATTACTATATCAGTTTGGTGGGAAGAGTAGAAAAGCCTGAGGCAAGCACAGTATTCTGGACAACGACAGTTTTTCAAAAGTCAGTGGAAGAACCTGGGAAGAACTTATTTCTACCCATTGTTTGTTAGAAATGGCAAATTGTATGATACTGTTGCAAGGGTCACTGTGAAAGCTGATAGCCAAAAGGAAGGGGGGATTAGGAAACTCGTAGGGTACTTGTGACACCCATGTCTTTGAACATGTCAGATCTCTTCCCAGACAGAGACAACTGAGGTGGTCAGATCTGTGCTACATGTGGGGGGCACCATCCAGGGCCTGGGGCTGGGGTCCCTGACACATTGGGTTGGGCGATTTGGGGGAGAGAAAGCATGCTGCTTCCTGATTCTCTGAGAGGGGAGCAAGCAGTTTCATGCACGGTGGGTGGCATGTGACTGTCTGCCCCCACCGCAGCCTGTATCCCCGTAAACTGCAAGCCAAGAGCAAGCCTTCCTCCTCTGAGTGGCAACAGAACTGGATACGGCTAGGAACGAGGTGTCATGGAAAAACACATTTTCAGATGTCTGCGCCAATAGAAACTTCAGAAGGTTATAGTCTTTAGGAGTATAACACGATAGAGAGAAGCCTTATGAGATACAAGCCTTAGATCTGATGTAAATTCGATTTTCTACATGTCTTCAACAGGTAGAGTAGTCTTACTCCAGAGGACCTGCCCCGGCTGGAAGAATGGCCCCATGTTCTGTCCTGATTGCCTTTCCTTCCTGGCCACGAACTACTGAAATGCACCAAAGGTTAGTATTCCGATATTCCTCCATCAACCTGGGACCTAGAAGCTTCAGAAAGCTCAGCACTAATTTTGAAACATAACAAGAAAATTGCTAATACGTAGGAATAAAGACTATTTCCATTTCATTAGGTAGTTTTGCAACTGTATCATTCATGTGAACGCCCCAGGGAATTTTTAACTTAAAGAATAAAAATAAACGTTACCCCACTATGCTTAGCTTTCCTCTGTGTCAACCCCACCAGCATGACCTAATGTGGCCACGATCATTGTATTACCCAATGGGTAAGACTGCATTCAGCCACAGAGAGACAGGAAATATAACATGACTATACCTAGGCTTCTATGTAGTGCCCAGATATTTCTCTCCCTTGGCCTAATTGCGGGTGAAATATACTTTATAAAATTAAAAATTACTTGAAGTTTCTCTATTCATTTGGGAGGTAGGCTTAATAAAGACATTTTACACATGCCATTTTACTACTGGGTTTTAAAAGCTTTTGCACCTTGGGTCTAACTCAGAGGGTACGGACAACACCACTACACTGCCCTGTCTTCTCCACAGTCACCGCTCAACAGAAAAGCACCCTGACTGGATGTGGCATCCATGTCTGCAATCCTAGCGCTGGAAAGACTAAGACGTGAGGGCCGAGGGTTTGAGGTCAGTGGGGGCAATGCAGGCAGACTCTCTCTTAAAACAAAAGCAAAGCAAACATTCAGAGTTTGAGATGCCCGTGTTTCCGACTATCTGCAGCTCCTACTGGGCTGTGATCCTGGCTAGATGAACACAAACAGATCTACAGAGGTGGGGTCTGGGAAAATAGACGACATAGACAGAATAGTCCTGATAGAGACAGGAACACCACATGCTCTGCTCCCTCCCAGAAGGCCAAGCTGCGGCTGCAGCTGGATGGAGCACAGTGCGTAAGAGTGGGCTCATCAGATGGAGGCCTTGTTCCCACAGAGGCTGGCAAGGGAGGAGCCAAACATTCTGCAGCTCAGTACCATCCCGCAAAGGCCACAGCTTGAGGTCCTATGGCAGGATGGTGTCCGAATGCCTAGTCACACCACGGAGGATGGGTCAAACTATTTTAAGTGGCTTACGAGAGCCATGACATCTGAAAGTAAATATAATAATTAATGAGAGTGAGTTCACGATAAGTGTATGGGGTCAGGAAAACCACAAACGCTCTCGCCTTACACAGGGCTGACCTTGATGGCACACCTTTGATCAGCAAACAGCCAGCATTCTCTGAGAATTCCCTGCCACCACCAAATCTATCCACGCTGTGCTTGCCCAGCCTGCATCTCACACTGGCCAAGCCAACCCTGCTCTCTTGGATGAGATTTCCTATACACCCTTCCACCAAGCTCAGCATAGGCATCTGAGGAACCAGCAGCAGCCTAACTAGCAAACTTAAGAAGCATTGTCTAGAGAGACACGACGTTAAAGTCACCCCAATACCGAGAACCAGGCTGCTGTGTCCTCCTACGGGCGCTGCACCTCTGATCATCAACAAAATAAAAAGTGATGTATGCCAGTTGTGACATAAGGATACTGATCAAGGTAAAGTTATTTAATGTCAACATCCAAGCTGGGGAGCTAAAATCTTTCTGTTTAGCTTGGTATCAGTTTATATTCCAAAAACACAATAGAAATTCAGAGAACAGACCACAGAGATAGATTTAATCTCTAAAGCAAGGTCCTTCTTGAAGACAACTGACTCAGAAGGAGCCAAGTCCTCAACACAGAAACAATAACGCCCAGGAAAAGCCAGAACTCAATGCCTGTCTTTAAAAAGGACAACAAGAAAATGTCTGAAACAAACCTCAGTATCAGTTCAAAGCACAGGGAAGACCGTGGCTTCTCGGAGACAGGGTGGAATGCATCTCCCTACCTACCCCCACACACCCACACACCTACACCATCTCATTCCATAAGGCAGAGCTTGCCTGGTCACTGAGCAAAAACACCATGGTACTAACTGGCTCACGAAGAGACAAAGGATTTTCAAAGAGAAACATTCATTCAACAAAACATAAAACAAACACATAACAAGAAAACAACCCAGTGTGGCTCCCGGCTGGGCTGCCACTCACATTTTATCAACTTTCTTTGAAAGTGGAGGACTGTCCACTCTTGAACATCATAAGCCAGCAGGGATAGAGGGTACATGCATTTCTCATCCAAGGGAGCACAGGCCCTGCTCACAGGAACAATCCCTCCTGTTAAAACCGTGTCGCTGTTTAACTGTTTTTTCAAAATCTCCAAGCAGCCAATCATGCATAGAGAATAAGTGCCCCTGGAGCATCCACATAGCACAACCAATCAGCTTCTGCACTGGGCAGAGTGGCTTGGAAAAAGCCCATCTTAAAAAAAAAACACAAAAAAATCACAATTGAGGACCTTTTCTCTTCTCCAGCTTTGAAGAATCACTGAAGTCACGGATGAAGAACAAAGATGCGGTTTTGTGTGTGTGTGTTTTGGAGAGATGTCTTAACTTATTTTCTGTGCTCAAATATTCTATATGCACTAAGAAAGGGCAACACATCGACAGCTCAGAAAGAGAAGTCTTTAAACATGTAGCCCCTTGGGCATACCTTCTAGCCAGCTGCTTTTATAAGGATCTATACTGGGAAGACTTAAACAGCATCAGCTACTTGGCAGCTTTCAGGAGTTGAGGTCACTCTATATAGATGAGTGTACAAGGGCCAGGAAACAAACAAGGCTTGAACCCCCAGGGATAGCCACCCACCGGGAGGACAGTCACAATATCTACCCACGAATGTCATTCTGATTTATCAGGTTACTCCTAAAACCTTTCAACTGTTGAAAACTATACAATGATTAAGGACATGACCGTCCCGGATGATGGCAAGAGTCAGTTGTTCGTGATAAACAGTCATGGCTAAGAGTGAAGCAGGAATACACGGCAGACGCATGCCTGTTAGTATACCACATGTCTACAGGGATATGCATGAGTGTGAGTGCATGCGTGAGTGTGTGTGCATGTGTGTACGAGTGTGCATGCACATATGAGAGCGTACATCAAGAAAAACAGGCCGAGGGACGGGTAGGGTGGCACACCCCTTTAATCCCAGCACTCGGGAGGCAGAAACAGGTGGGTCTCTGCGAGGTGGAGGCTAGCCTGGGTCTTTTGGAACATTGAACATTTGCACAGCATTGTTAGCACCAAACGTCTCAGGTTCTGGACTCTGTTTCAGATCAGGGCTTCTCGGCCTGGACCCTCTGAACTTAGTCCAGGCCCCTGACACTGTTCTGAGCCTGGTTAAAACACTGCTGCTTCCGTTTTAACTCAAGAGATGTTCATGCATGGGAGATCAGTTATGAAGCTATGTATTTTTTCCTTTAAAATATTGCTTGTGCTAATTTGGTCTCTTGATCTTCAGTGAATTCAGCTGAGGAAAATGTTGTTTTCTAGCCTAAGATTTTACGGCTAACTGTGTGGTGACTTGTGCAGGCTGGACTTCTCATTAGGACAATAATAGCAATAATTTTTTAACAGAATTTCTTAAAATGCCCTTTTCTTATTCAGACATGTCCAAGTGTTTTGGTATTGCTACAAAGATTCAGAGACGGTCACGAACGTGAGGACAGCATAGTCAATAGCAAAGAAATAATTCTTACAAAGGAGTCACCATGTGCATATGAGCTATAATTGCTATGAGAATTGTATTTTAAAAATAGGTTTCCAGATGACCATTTCAATAGTAATGACTGAACTCACAGTAAAAAAAAAAAAAGATATAATAGTTCTAAATACAAAACATAATTCTCTATTGTCTATTAGCTTACTTAAAACTCCAGGTTTTTAAAATACAAACTTCCTGTTCAAGACAGTGATAACATCTCATGAAAATACCCCAAATCATGAGCCACATACAGTTGAGGATTTGTAGCACATAACCCATTCTCTACTCTGTTTTTTGTTTTTTTTTAATATGTCAGTGGCCATACGGACATATCTAGCTAGGAAAGGGTCGGAGTAGAAGTTCACGGGCAGTGGGGCAGGGAAGGACATCCACAATCCTCTTGCTCACCCAACTGTCACTAATTGCGGGCAATGATATTAATGACCCAGTAATTACAGAAAGAGCCGCAGCGAAGTGGAAAACATCCATCGGAGTAGAGTTCATGGCTAGGTGGCAGCAACTTCTGCAGTGGTTGAGCTGATGTCTGCTGACAGCTTAGGATGGGACACCGCAGAAGAGGCAGCGTTTCTCTGGTGGCACAACAGTTTAGATTGGTCTTGAAGTTATTGGCCTTGACCACCGAGAGACCAGCGGTAACCCCGATAAAATACCCCCGTTTATATCTGCCCTGCATGTGATCCTTACTCCATCCAAAGACTCCAGGGCCATTTCCCACATGTTTATTTCAATAAAAGAATAACTTCATCCCATAGTTCACTAGTAGGAACAGCAGACTGGGTTAATTCATGAACGCAAAGTGACTTTCAAAGCAGGGCTGTCATTCAGCAGCACATAGCCTGGTTCCTCTATAATGAGATAAACTTGGCTCTTGCCCAAGGCTGGAGTGATCTATCAGTCTTTTTCCTGCTATCCACTAGCCAGCCAGCCATATACCCACCATCCACCTATCCACCCATCTACTACCTCCCATCCACCTATCTTCTCATGCACCACCCACCATCCATACCCCCATCCACCTATCTTCTTATTAGCACCCACCTTCCATACCCCCATCCACCTATCTTCTTATTAACACCCACCATCCATACCCCCATCCACCTATCTTCTTATTAGCACCCACCTTCCATACCCCCATCCACCTATCTTCTCATGCACCACCCACCTTCCATACCCCCATCTACTCACCGTCCACCCACCTATCTTCTTATTAGCACCCACCTTCCATACCACCATCCACCTATCTTCTCATGCACCACCCACCATCCATACCCCACCCACTCACCGTCCACCCACACATCTGCAGCACATGCACTTAGCTAAGGAAAGTTAACGGCTCTTAATGTCTGTGTCTATACTGAATTAACTTTATTTTAATTACATTATTATTTATCAATGTCCTGTTGATGGCTCAAAGTACTTGCTAATGCCATGAAACAATTCTAGTATAACCTTATTGAAAAAAAGGAACAGATTTTAGACCTGAAGTACTAACAAGGGCATCTCTCCTGTCTTTCCGCCCTGTAGATATTCCTATGTTGTCCAGGTTAGCGGTCAACTCCCGCAATTGGTCGGACTAGCACACCATGGTACCCAGTTTACCCGTACCCTAGTAGGAGCTAAGCTCTGACTTTTGATAAAGTCAATTATATGTTATATAATGTATGACAGGGCATCACTACAAACATGTTTGACAGAAACATTTTGTTATTTATATCGCATGAACTCGGCATGAAGCACGGACGCTCTGTGCCTGCCTCCTGTCTTTACCCTCGCTATATATGTATGTATGCATGCCTGCTCCAATGTGTCTGACCCTCTGCACTGTCACGTGTGTGCTTTGCATATCTGTACATTATAGTCACTACTATTTTCTATGTATGCTCTCTTTGCTACCCCTGCACATACACCATGCATCTCTGCACATTCTCTTTACAGTGCATACATGGCCCAGGAGTCACAGCTACACACTTACAATGGTGGATAAGGGTTTGGAGATCCTGCGTTGGGTTTTGCACTGACATTTCATGGTGTGTAAAGTGTTCTAAGTCACACTGCCTAGGTTTCCTCACAGCAGTAAAAACTGTTCTATTCCCTGTGTTACTAGACTTGAAAAGTAAGTCGGGCGTGAAGGTCACAGCGTTTCCTAGAGGATCAAACACACCCAGACTCTGAGTTAGAGCTTTAGGGATAAACATGTGCATCTTAACAAGTATATAAATTAGATCTTCTCAACATAACCTTTTTTTCTCCCTCCAAATGTCTGTCTATGCCTCTTGGCTATTTTTTTAAGTGTTTTATTTTGCTTTAAAATTTTATCTTCATGATGAATATTTAAGGGCTGTTAAGAAAGAAACGTGTCCTCTTTTATCCACAAGGTCTCTAGTATTGTTCAATTATTTATAAATCTGTGTGAACATTAGCAAGCTATAAATGCAGGGGGAGTGATATAAAAATGAGTTTTATGAAATTATGAAGACAGTTTTATTCTGAATAATTCCAGAATAACTTTTTGGTTCTGCTAAGTCCTTTATTTCTCATGTTACTCATTTTGCATTATGAGCTATTATCTATTCTTCCTCAATCTTTGCTCCTCCTTCTGGAACTCCATCATCTTATCTCATCATTGGTTGCTTTCAGAGCAGGGAGTGGCAATGGCAGGCCCATATCTGTGTGGTTTACATGAGATATGCTGTTCTGTTTCCCAGGAGATGCCAAGGAGCATGAACAGAGTCTCTATGAATGGTAATCTCATCCTCTGTTCTCCTCTGGGTGGCCATGACGACCCTAGACTCAGGAACCTGAGTGTCTCGGTGCATCCCAAGATCAGCAGAAGCGAGGCTGAGCTTTCTTTATATTAACTCCAACATGGATCCTCCTCATCTACCCTGGAGAGGCTTCCTACAAATGGAGCCCATGAGGCAACCCTGGCGTGATGACTGATGGAGTTTTCTGGGTCCTAGGGAACCACAGCAGGTGAGAGGCCGGTGAACTGGGAAGTAAGAACCAGGACTGTGGGCATGTCAAGACACCTCCCTGTCTGCTGGCAAGCTGAGGCAATCCCAGAATGCACCACACACAAATGTATGCTTCTCGGTCAAAGGACAAGAGGACTGTACCAGCAGTCAAAGAAGACAAAGTGGGAAGATCTAATGGGTAGAGCGGCCCAGAGTGACTGAGGCTGGGCAACTTCTCTGTGGCTTGGCTGATGCCCAGACCGCAACCCAAGGAAGCTTTCTGTACCCATCCTCCCCAGGAGCTCCATCTCGCAATGAAGTCCAGTTTTGCCTCAGCCACCAGCCTCTCACTTCCTCCCTGTTCCAATGTTAACATGTGCTTGACTGGTGACCACACAGATGACCACAAGCCATCTGACATATTCTCCCTCATGACCAAGTGTTCCCGTGATGCCCTTTTAAAGATGAGAAGACTGTAGCAGGAAATTGGCTTGAGTGACTTATCTATTGGCACATAAGGCCCACGGTGACCAGACGTGGACTCATAGCTCCTAAGCCAACTTGTGTTTCTACATGTGGTTTGCACCCATCCATCCTCTGTGCCTTCGACCATGTGGTCTCCGGCAAGAACCATCACAAAGAGAACAGCCACAGATAAGGCTGGAAATGCACTTACATGCCTCAACTGAACTGCATGCAGTGAAGGCATCAGACACAAATCTCACCACTAAGACAGGGAGCAGGAAGGCAGGACGCGGTTTGTGCATCGCTAAGCTATCTGGTACACAATGAAGGGAGCGTGGCTGCTGCTACACTTAGACACAGATAACCCGCCGACTAAACGCTGTAATCACTCTAGGACTGTCATGCGTTCTTCCATGTTCTAAAAGCTATCTTCATGTCAAAGGGCATCTGAGAGCCGCTCTGGTATTCAGTGCTTTTCCAAAGAGATGTGACAGGGCACTTGGTATAGTTAGTGCGACTTGCCACACTCATCACCCAAAAAGAGCAAATCAAAGCCAGGGGAAAAAAAAATGCAACATATGTTCAACCAAATAAGGAACAAACCATTGTTTTTGGCTCATTAATACTGTTATTTGGATTTATTTGGGCAAATATTTCTCTTTTCTTTTTGAGTTCTTCGCTGAAGTGGAGTGTACACTTTAAAAACAATTTCAACAGTATCTGTGGAGCCCGCCACTTTTGCACACTCTGATTAAAGAGGCTTAAGAAACGGAGGCTCCCCCAGACTCAGCAAGGCAGGCCGGACACGGAGAGCTGTCTCCAAGACACTCGGTGACTTAGTAACAATCGGACAGTCTTTAGAAAATGGTGACTTCTAGATGATGCTAGAAGATTATGACCTGCCTAGGGGTACACAGTAAAACAAGACAGAAACCACAAGAAACAAAAGGCAAGAGCAGCATGAAGTCTGTCTACACCCCGTGCGGGACCCCTCGTTCACCCACAGTGTAAGAATACAAGACCCTCGCTTCCACCCTCACGCATGCAGTCTCTTTGTGTAGACTTCACAAGGTTTCAGCTCAGGTTGGCTATCAGCCCACAGCACCAGCCTCAGGATAGAGCTGAGAGGCCAACACAGGGAGCTTGCTGACTCAGCCCTGAAGAAGCAAGAACAGTTTCTCTAAGAGAACTTCAGTGCTGAAGGCTGGGCACTCAGAGGAAGGGTGCCTTCCCAATTCAAACGGGATGGCTTTTTAGAATACTATATCCATAGTATCAGAAGATGCAGTTATTTCATAAACAATTCAATGAGAGACACAATAAAAAACAACTACAGACTAGATAAAAGCCAGTTCTGTTTTTAAGGCCATTAAAGATCTGACTGTAACGAAGAGCAGGGAGTTCTCAGACCACACATCTCCAGATCATTCATGATTAGAAGAGTTTATTAGTTATGCAAATTAAGCCCGAGGCTAATGACTGAAATAGGTCGCTCGAAAAGTCAATTCGAAACACGAAGAAACCCATATATATCATTTTGCCACATGTCAAAGCAAAGAATCATTGCGGAGGAGGATTAACGAAGAGGCCTATCATTCTACAATGTCACTTCGTAAGAGAACTCTGGGGATATGGTGGGTATAAACACAGTTCCAATTACACATTAATGTTTACTACAAACCCAAAGATGCAGTGACTGTAAGTTGGGTAACATTACAAGTTAAATAAAAAAAATCCTTGTCAAAAAAAATAACAATCAGGGCCAGATCCCGCTGGCTTTCACTGGGAAGTACCGCTGACACAGCAGCGGCTCTGTGTGTCTGACCGTCACCGTCTGGGCAACAGTGAAAATAACGTTCTAGAGGAAGAAATTAAAGTGACTTCCTCATGAAACTCAGGCAGCATAAGTGAGACATAAGGCGTTGGACTCCTGGGAGGACAGAGTAGCCAAGTGTACATCCCCACGGGGGCACGCCAAGCACTCCTCCACACTACAGCTGCTCCTCTGCCCCCAGGATGGGACTAGCACATGATGCTCCTGACATTGCCTGGGGTGAAAGTGCCCAGCAGCCAGCTGCTAAGCCTGGGCGTCAGCAAAACACGTATGCCATTTATTGCAATCTCAAAGTGGATCAGTGCTTGGCAGTACGAAAATACGCTTGCGAATCTGAACACTTCCTGTTGTGCTATCCAGCCATCTTCATGAATGTACTGGTATAAAGATTATTGCCTGTACATACTTTCCTTCTGAGAAAACAACAGGCCTGTGTGTGTGTGTGTATGCGCATGTGCGCGAGCGTGTGCGTGTGTGTATCCTGCATACAACTGTTTGATAGGACAATTGGTTACCTTTTCAAATCCCTTGACTGTTTTTGGTGCTATTTTAAAATTTGATCTTATCACTTCCCTCTTTTCAAGGGAACTTGTACAGCAGCGGACGCTGCTACGGAGTGTGTGAGAAACTGGCTTCTCCATGTCGCTAAATACTCTCTTCTGCCTGTGACGTAGGGGAAGCCTTTCAAGCAAGCACAGGGCTTCCTGGAAAAGTCCTGAGCCACTCACAGGCCTGGGAAGGTCTTGTTAGAAGCAACATTCTCACAGTGCCTCATTGCTTGACAGCCAAGGCTCTGTTTTGAAGACGCTTTCTAGTTCTTGAATGTACAGAAGAACCTTGTGTATAGAGTAGCCTGACTTTCAGCTTGAGGTCCTCTTGTTTCAGCTTCCTGAATTACAAAAAGCCATCCCATGCTATGACATGGTAAATCCGAACTCTAAGGACCTGGGGGTCAGAGTAGTGAGAAACACGCCATACATCTGTTAATGTGGCTTAATGGGGTCTCTAAAGGAACAGATGCTGTTGTTGGGTAGACTGCTACTTTAACCACAGAATACACTGCATGGGCGAGTCCAAAGCTAAGCTCCCACACGTTGATGAAGAGCAGTTGGGACAGGCTCACCATGACGCACAGAGAGATGCTGGTAAACCGATCATTTAGCTACATTTCGTGTATATTATTTGAAAGGAAAGGTTAAATCTGTAATGTTCACCAAGCTTCCACTTGCCCCTCGTAGGAAGCTGGAATTTTCAGTGCCATTGTTTTGAAATCTAAGCTTAAGATGGAGGAGGAAATTATGCCAGCCTGCTGGTACCCCCCACCAATGGAGGAACCCTAAGATTTTCCTTGACAGTGTTTTCGGGATCAGGTATTTTCCTGTCTTGGGAACAGCTGACTCGTTCAGGCACGTGCTTGCCCTCCTTTCTCCACTCAGCTGGAGCAGTGACCTTTCGAAAGGAACTAATCTGGGGTCAGTTTCATTTTCTCCAAAAGTCATGCTAAATCATGGCAACCATTAAAAGTCTTTGTCCATATGCATGTGTGTTTCCAAAGTCTTAACTTCCATGTATTTTACGTTGTGACTACTTTATTATATCTTCAGGGATAGCCCTCTTTTCTTACCCTTCCATTTGCCTTGCTTCATCTTACAATGCCCAGTTTATGGTAATTATTTCATTAAATATCTAACTCGCCACTTTCTTTTTTGGTTACTCTTAGAAGTCTATTTTCTATATATTATGTAAGCTTCAAAAATCGGTTCTTCGTCTCCGTGGCATTTGAAGCCACAGACAAGATGATTACAGCCTGGGACCACCTTTGCTTTAATTACTGATGTAAAAACTACACACCGAGGAACACTAGGTGGGTACTGCTTCCGTCATGGAAAGAGTCGCTTGCAACTGGAGAAATCAGACCTCCAGCCTCAGGATACAGAGGTAAGAGAACCAAGCCAGAGGCCAGCTGCACCACAGGGAGCTGCAGTCCAGGGACACAAGGTAGAGAGTGGAACCCGAGGCCTGGGGTAGAACTCAGTGGTCAAATACTCGCTTACGTGAATCAGGAGTTTCATCTAAATACTACCATTAAAAACCAACTACAGAAAGCCCACAAAGAGTATACCTCGAAAGCAAAACAATGAACCAGAATCTCATTGTTTGAACCACATGGGCAGCTGCCTGAGTAACAGATTTCACAGTACCCATGACCCTGAGAACAGGCCTGGTCAGTGCTCGCTGTGGCGTGTTCATGGCACGCGTGTCACGTGGGCTCAGCTCATGAATGCACTTCAGATAGACCCAATGGGCATCTACCCTCTCCTCCTGAAATAACGCCACGTTATTATGACAGATTTGGGGGTGTCATTCAGGCAGCACACCCACACTTTACCACCCATACTGGCACCTGTCTGTAAGCCCCATGCTTCTAAACTATGAGATCTGCCTGTCTGGAGTGATGGTGTCGCAGCAGACTGTGCCACCATTACACCTTGGTCTACCGAGTCCTAGCTTTGAAACACAGTTTTTGAAACAGAATGCACACTAAATGCATGAGTGGGTGGACGATGGATGGACAGATGGATGGGTGGAGAGAAAAGGCATCACACAGATTTACCTATCAAAACCTCACCAAAGGTCCTTAAAGATGATTTTGTTAGTAGAGATGTTGAGTCCCTTCACATAATTTACTTATTTCAACACCATAAGAATCCAGGCAGGTTCGCCCCTGCTGCGTATTTATATTTAATTAATACTGTTACAACAGGGTCCCAAATTTCAATTAATTTTTTAAAAAAATGATCAAAGCTTCTCAACAAAGAATTTGCCATGCTAAGTTAAAGAAAACAGAAATCAATACAAACCTAGTTAGCTTCTAATTCCTACAAAATAAAGAGAGAGAACTATACTTACATATAATGTAGTAATCTTTGTTCTTCTGAAATTCTAGACCCCAGAGGTTAGGGCTGAATTCTTGAAACTTGATGGTGAATTTCACATCTTGGTCTGGTCTGGCACAGTTGAGCAGGGGGGTATTCTCCTTCTTAATAGTGCATTTGTCTGCTTGGTCTTTATCAACCATATAAACTTTATAATATTCATACTGGCCAACAGTTTTAGAGTCCACTTTGGGGCAAATAATATCCAATTTGTCTCCTATCTGTGGGTATAGTACCAGGCCTTGTCCGGGTAGAAATCTAAAAAGCATAAAAGAAAAACCACTGAGTTGATAAACATGAACATCCTTAAATGCAGACACCAACGAGCCAGATGCTACCAGTCACCCCCAACCATGTCAGTTCTGCACTCTGATTCACCAGTGGTGTCTCCAGGGGACAGATGCTTTGGGGAATTTACCTCAGAAAACAAAAGATGGAACCCTCCCTCCTTTGAGCCACCAGGCCTTGCAGCCTGCATTGACACACGGTTCTCACCCCCGCCCTTGTGATATTCCAATACTCTTTTGTGCAGCTTTACAACTCTTCCCCCTGCGATGAGTCACACCTTCCCACCTGTTTGTTATTTTTTTTTAACCATTGGCATCATGGTTTATTGGCCATGCCAGGGAGAGCTCATCCATTCCAGGAACAGCGCATGCACGGAGCCTTTGTTGTCCTGGTCGTTTCCATGTGCTGTTGATGTTAATTAACAGGCAAGTTTCATCAAGAATGTTTCAAATTACTTATCATAATTAGTCACTCACCAATCAAACAATGGGCTTTTTTTTAATGACACAGAACAAAAGAAATGTCTTACAAACCCATAAAAGATAACCAGAAATAATTAGTGTCGTATTGATTCAGCTGCAAGATGAAGAGCCCTCTCCTTGTGAAGACAACAAGTACCTCCTTGGTCTACAATCTTCCCTCCCCCGCCCCCCCTTGAGATGTATTTGTTCCAATTAATTCTCCGAAGCAAATCTTTAGAACTAAGACTACTGATACCAAATCCCTAAGATGCTCCTGGCTCAAGGCTCTCCTCCTTTCCTTTCTTGCAGGCCGTGTTGAAGATCTGCCCTAATGGGGAGTTTCTCTGAGATGCTGAAACAAGAGCTTCCTAATGAACATCCTTCTGCAAGTGCTAACACTAACAACACACTCAGAGAGAGTGGCCAAGCCTGCAGGCTCATTAAAATATTAAAGCTCCAGAACAAAGCAAGGCCTCCCAATCCTTCCAGCCTGGCCGCTGGCATTATTTAGCCAGAGAGGCCCACCAGCCTTGATGACCCTCGGGGCCAGAATGCAGCAACAGGTAAGGAAAGGGTGAAGGCGCTCCCAAAGTCCAAATCCACACCAGCTGTTGTGATTTATGTAACCAGTGGCCAGTTCCCAGTCAGTGTATTGTGCTTACAAAGCAGCAGAAAGCAGGACTTGCATTTTAGATTCGCATTCATAACTGATACTTTAATTCTTAGAAAAATTTTGGTATCTTGGACAGGTATCTCGGTCTTATCCATGCCCTACTCCTTCCCCCACTGCCCCCAACCCACAAAACATTTGGTCCGTTCACAGCTTCATGTCTTAAAAAGATAAAATAACTTGCTGAAACTTTTTTAAGGCATGCTCTCTCTCTCTCTCTCTCTCTCTCTCTCTCTCTCTCTCTCACACACACACACACACACACGTATGCACAGGTTGCTTGTGACTTTCTTGGGTGTTCTTGTAGAACCTCAAAGAGAGAGCTGTCCACTGACATCAGTATTTTATTGTTGCCTATTTAATTAAATTAGTCCCTTTAACAAGAACATATGATATTTACTCCTCACTCAAAAACAAAACCAGAACAGACAAGAGGGCTCAAAGGGTAAAGGTGCAGGCAAGCCTGCTGACTTCAGTACAGTCCCAGAGACCCACAAGCTGGAAGTGCAGTCCACCAAGCCAGTCTCTGTCTTGCAGAGCACAGTCACTTTCTCTAACCCTCCCCTGGAAATACAAACGACTTTTTTAAATGGCAAATTTCTATGAAACAGAACTCAAAATGAATTTATAAAATTAAAAACATCCATGTGTGTATTGCTGGAGAATTCTCTATAACTCTTAACAAAGGCCACTCTGGCATTTTCCACAGTTCTCAGGAGACTTCGTAAAAATACAACCCTGGGGACTAAAGGGCTTCCCTACAACTCCTTCTCTCTAGGTAGGTTATTCTTGTTGGATACAACTCAACAAAGTTCCACAAGGCCCAAAAGTCACCCTCTCTTCCTTCCCCCCCGGTGATTCTGAAGTGTCCTGCAGCTTTGGCAGGGCAAGATGGGGGCAACAGGCACTGCACTAAATTCCAGGAACATCAAGTTGTTCACCCTCTTAGTTTGTACCTTCTTGCGCTTCTTCTTCAACCTTTAAAGGAAATCCTTAAGGCCTGTACAAAGCAACGGCAAACACAAGGGTCAATTCCTACGGAGGCTTTCCCTCTCCCTAATCTGTTTCTCCTGTAGTTGGTGTTACCGGCACAGTGGGACCCTGTGGAACGTGCTAGCTAGCCTTGGCACATGTCTTCTACACAAAAGTCAGTCCCTTCACCATCGTGCAGTGGGAGGAGGTGGCTTCTTGGCCTCCACAATCAAGAGTCTAACTGAGGCGTATGGTCTCATCGACCCATTCAACTCTTTAAGGGTGGTGCACCAGGCCCACCTGACTGGTGTATCCACGTGAGTCTTGGGGATAACCACCCCATCCCCACATATCCACCCTCCCACCCATGCCATAGCATCCCTTATGTCTGAAGTCTAACTCATTAAGCTCTCTCTTCATTTCCCAAGGTCTCTGTGAGGATTGCTGTCTCACTGTTTAATTTGGGCATCATGGGTGGTTCCACCTGCTCAGATAAGTCACAGCCCTGCAGTCTCTTCTATCTATCACCAGGTCACCAGGCCCCAGCCCCAACGCTGAGATCAGGAGCACGGGGCTATCAGCTGGTGTGGCTTGAAGAACTGCTGTGGTTTTTATGATGTTTTTCAGGAGGAACAAATCACATAAGTAATTAAATGAGCTTTCGATTCATCTTGTAAATCAGCCTTGATGTTTAGTTTTAATTCAGTGTGTGCAGTTTGGTGGTAGAGCAGCATGGTAACGTGTGGTAACGTGTGAATACACAGCTGGAGGGGCGCGATCTTGAGTTTTCGTACCTGTATAGGATATAGTTCGGGCCAAAACTACTGTTTCTAAAGCTTCAAGGAGGATAAATATGGTAAAATTGAAACAGGAATTTGATCTTCTGCCTGCAAAAAGTTGGTGTTCCAAGTGTTCATGAGAGAGAGAGAGAGAGAGAGAGAGAGAGAGAGAGAGAGAGAGAGAGAGGCCTCTGCATGGCAATCCTCAGGAAGGGACCCAGCACTGAAGTGCTAGGCTGTATGAGTCCATCTGTGGAAGGTCAGCACACCATCACATCAACCGACTGGTGAGACATGGAGGGAGGCTGAGCAGAGCTGAGCCGTCACACATATCCCAGAGCAGACCTCTCAGAGCCCTCACCTTCTCGGAGCCAGGGACAGAGTGCTGTGGAGGGCTGTCCTTCAAGCACAACCATTGTCTTCATCAGGACAGTTGTGACCACTTGCAAGAGTCCCTGCTGCCTGTTGACATCCCCTCATGGAAAGGGGCAGGGAGGATCAACGCACCTCCGGACTCTGAATGCTCCCTCCTTCTCTTGCCTGCTAGCTGTATGTAATTCTGTCCCACGGTCTTATATTCTCTAGAAGCGATAGCATTTATAAACCGTAAAAGGTGACTGAAGGTACATTCCACCGATGCAGCTACAGAGACGTCACCACCCATGCTGGGGGACACTATGCAGTGGCATGGTTCCTGTAGGGTCACCCACCCATGCTCTGAAGGCAATCCCTCACCCTGATCTGTAAAGGAGCCTCCGAAATTCATTGGTTCCTCAAGTTGGACTTTGATGGGACCATCGTTTGGTTTGCTGTTGGTGTCCTATGAGGAGGGAGGAGGCATTTGCTTACATCTCCCCAAGGAAACAGTTCCCACGGCACAGTCTCTTCTATCCCAGGCTGGCTGGGGGAACTTACTACGGACGTGAGGTGTGAGGTTGGCCTAAACTGCTGACCCTCCTGCCTCCGCTGCCCACGTACTGGGATTACAAACGTGCACCTATACTCCTAGCAAGCTGCATACTGTTCTAGATGCTCCGAGAGACATTAATGGATGAGGACTGGGTCGTCAGGAGCTAACAACTCGGTTCCCTGAAGGTGGGCTGCTCCCACGTGTGCGTGTGATTCCGCAGCAGGGGCCCATATGGTTGCCGTACGATAGTGCTCAATAAAATTGTGTCCTGGTGGAAAAACACAAGTGAGCGAACAGACGCTAATGGCGGGTGACACATGCTGATGTCAGCTACATGCTGACGTCAGCTACGTGCCAACGTCAGGTTAAGTGCCCCAAACTGACGGCAGATCACAGGTAAGGCCACTTCACTGGGACAAATATACAGAGGAACCAGGCCGAGGTGTCATTCCACGGACTGTCGTCAGGCAGATTCTGACCCTGGCTCAGTGGGTCTCCACGGCCTCCGACACCCCATCCCCTCTTGTTTAAAGCACAAGGCAGCTGCCACACACATCCAGGGCCGCTAACCACAAAACCACGACCAGGCTGACGCAGGGCTGAGCCTTGCTCTGCTCACCTCTCACCCCAGAGTGTGAGCCACACAGGTGCCCCTTGTAGAAGACAGTCCCCGGGGACAGTGATGAAACCTGGCAGGAAAAGCCTTTCCCTGCCTTTCTCAGTTACCGCTGCATCTAGGGCATTAGGATCTAAACCTGGTTTTGTGAAACACATGTTTTTCTAAATCGAGTTTTTCATAGATAAACTACGAAGTTAAGGGGAAGAGAAAGAAAGTCAATATACAGTCAGGCTTGCAAGACTCCTTGCAAGAGAGCTGTGGAAATCTAGGTGCTGCCCTATGTAGAATGGCTGCGCCAAACAGGGCCTTCCTGGGTAGCCACCTGGCATCCATTCCTTGCTCTAGAAGGCCAAGAACCAAAAGGAGAGAAAGAAGTGGGCCAACTGCCTAGAATTTGTGTTTTAGATACAAATTAGATGTAAAGTTTCAGATGAACTCCAAATACACAGGCAGACAGTGCTTGTCAAGGGCACATGGAATGCTTCTCAGTAGCCTTTCGAACACAAGGCCATGAAGTCTGCTACATATAATCAAGTCAGTATACTGAGCAACTTTTGAAGCTATGGATTCGGACTTGTTTTCCTTGAAAGAGGCTAATACATTAGTTAGACCTCATACACGTGTACACCGGGCAGCACTCAACAGCAATCCACTGACAAGGGGTGACCATGAGAAAGTGTTTTAAAAGTTACGGTGACACTGGGCGGTAATTGCACGTGCGCCTTTAATCCCAGTGCTCGGGAGGCAGAGGCAGGCGGATCTCTGTGAGTTTGAGGCCAGCCTGGTCTACAAGAGTTAGTTCCAGAATAGGTTCCAAAGCTACAGAGAAAACCTGTCTCGAAAAACCAAAAACAATAAATAAATAAAAAAGTTTGGTGACAACCACCGGCTGATGTTAAATTTCTGGTGGAGACCCACGCCAGGAGCTGCGTTCTGACTTGTTTCAGCATATTTAGGTAAGGATCATCTTGTAACCAAGACCAGTCACCACTCTCAGCATTGGTACAGAGGTGCAGGGTGTTCAAGGGCTGGGACAACGTTCCTGGCCTAGCTAGAACAGTCACACGCTCCTTCTCCACGTTGGCTACTGAATATCAGCATTCTGCCCTCTGCCTGCCTGGAGCATGCGCCACCCCATTTTGCTCTCTGACTGTACAGAGCACGTGCCACCCCGTAGCGGTCTAAGCTTGGCCTCCCGGCTCCATCCGCTTTCCCTGGGGACCTCCAGGGGGGTCCTGGGGAATACTGTGCAGAAAGAGGCCACTCCTCTGGTTTTCCCCAGTGAATCATTTCCATGCAGACAATAGATTCCATGACTTTGACTCAGAGAGAGAATGGAACTGGGATTTAAAAAAGGCAACTCTGAGGTAGGGTTTCCTACGCCAGAGGCCTAGTGTAAAGTGATTTGATGCCAGAAATCTATTTTTACCTATGGGTTGCCTATTGATTTAACTCGGGCTGAAAAGAGTTGTTCGCCAAACTAGAAGCCAACGAAGGGCTCCACATAGAATACTTTGAGCAATTCTAATGATCTCCATTAGATATTAATATTTAGTAATCCAATTTAGATCTCTAATAATTTAAATTAGACACCTCAACTTCATACTTCTCATTGTAAAAACCTCAATTAACATCACACGACTTAATATTCTTTAATGTTCGTAGCTGAGAACGTAGCAGAATTAATGAGGAGTAGAGGAGAAAACCCAAGCCCGTGTGTGAAGCCAGGCCTGTTAAAAATGCTGGAATAACGCATGAAAGCCAATCAGCCGATGGAGCTGGAAATATGATTTTTGTGGGCACGTCACCACAGACCACGTCACCAGGGGCCTGGGAGCAGACAGAAGCACCTGTTGCCAGATCCACCTCGGACCTTATATCCTGTTCCATGGGAGATGAGATACTTTGGGGGTGACTGTGCTGTGGACCCAACATTCCCCTCCAACACCTGTCTCTCACCAGACCTCAGTGCAGACACCTCACAACTTCATATGTGTTTTCCTCATGGCGGGCAAAACGCAAAGGCTAGATTAGGAATGACCACACAGCTACTCAATGCTGATGCTGTCTGTGGCTGCACAGGTGAAGTCAATAACACGTTGGAGTGACCAGCTTCCATGTTTGGTGAACTGGGCCAGGTAGAGCACCTCCCAGACTCAAGGGCAGCCCGTCTCAGAAATGCTGAGCAATAGCTTCTAATGACAAAATGTCAGCTGCTACCTAACACAATTCGCACAGAAAAATCGATTTAACTGTTTCCTATTTCTGCACCATTAGGTCAGGTACGAAGCATCCATGATGTATGGCCCCAGAACTCACGGAGAAGATGATGCAGCCACAGAAAACTGAAGGGGAGGATGGGAAGGAGACAGCACATCCTACTACAAATCCTAGCCTTCCTTTCATTTAAAATGACATCAAGTGCAATCATACCCTTCATGACATCATTTCAGTCCACCACAGACTGCATAGAGAAAGGTGGTCCTGTAAGGTTCATGCCACAACTATCTTCGTCTGGACGCGTGAACACTGAGCTGTTCACAGAGATCAGACACACCTAAGGACACATTCTCTGAAGATGCCCCACTGTTAGGCAACCCAGGACTGTGTATGACCGCTGCACACGGATGAATTACTTGAGCTGGAAATAGCTAACATCTGTGAAAACATGTGGATTGAACTGAGCTGACCACAGAGACCAACTCACACAGAGACTGTACCACTGATGGGGGGGGGCACGTGACCATTTGGGGCTATGGTGATTTCTAGCTGTCCGTGGGTTTCAAAGTTCTCTTTAGTAAGCAGCGATTTCTGTGAAGCAGGTTGGACATTACTTTTTAACATACAGCTTCAAAGCTCCCTGGGTCTGGAGGCACAGATCTATAACCCCAGTTACTCAGGAGCTAGGGCAAGAGGGACACTGTCCTGAGGCCTGTCGGCACTATACACTACAGAGTGATTTCGAGGCCAGGCTGGGCAGCTCAGTGAGATCATGCCTCAAAATATATGCAGAGAAAGAAGTGAGGAGATAGTGTCAGAGCGCCTGCCTGTCACAGAGTAGCTAAGTTCAACCCCCAGGACTCCAAAAGTTAACAATAAACAAACATAAAAACCTGACCTAGCTGTTTGAACTAGCTTTCGTAGCTTTAATTTTGAAAGCATTTTAAATGTTGAAGGCTTACAGGTATTTTAATTTTCTGATGTGGTGCCTTGGAACGCACAGGGCGGTCTACGCAGTCAGCAGCCCTCCAGTCTACAGATGTAGAGCGGATATTTATCCAAACAAATGAAAAGTAAGATCATTAGAATTAGATTTCATCACTGAGCAGATCAGGAAGTGGGCTGACATTTTTAAGGAATGAGGTTTACAAACTGGGTCATCCTAGAAGGATGACATTAAGACACTAGAATATTTCTGAAACAGTATTAAAAATCAAGGATACTTGAAACTTGCAACATTTTGGGAAACATAGTTTTCTTCCTCAAATGCTTATATTGTTACTTTGACTCAGTGGTGAAGTTTACCAGGAAGAGGGAACTGCAGTGTTTGAGCTGGTTCATCCTCCACTGCTTGTGGACCCTCGGGATCAGGCCAGTCCCTCTATGGCCCTCACCTCTGCAGTGCCTCAGATGTCTGTAGGCAGCTAGGCTAGCATCACACATCCAGTGAAGATTCCTTTCTGGAATGTTCTGTGCAGTTGGAAGTAGGAATGCTCCACCAAGAAAGGCTTCGCACCATGGGTGCGTGAACTTCATATAAACAGGTAGAACACGCAGTCTCGGGTTACCTCTGTTTACTGCTAGAGTGTTGTAGGAGCGTCATCAGCTGCTCTAGGAATGAGTGCCCCCCCCCCCCACAGGAGCGTCTGTTAGGAAATGAATAAGGAAAAGGGTAGCACCCAGGACAGACAAGGCAATAGCTTCCAGAAGAAATACTTGGGAAACACTTTTCCCCCTTTTTAGGGAATGGCGCGCCACTGCCCCCTTTGGCGCTTCAGCATCAGAACAAGTTTCTACACAGACTTATTCTGAAACCAGAGAAATAGTGGGGTGTAGCAGCTATAGGGTGTCAGGTTCACACAGAACTAGGTTACCAGATACCATGCTTAGAGCAACAAGTAATTAGCCTGAAACTTCCAGCAAGCACACCGCTGTCTTCTCGGTGGCTTCCAAGCTCCAAGAAGTAGGGAGTAATTGGAGGCCCTAACTGCCGTTTTCTGCTTTAATTCGAGTGTGTGTGCTGGGACAGTGGCCTGTTTTTACAGGTGCCCCTTTCTTTCGGCTTCTCTAAAACAAATCCTCTGTGCAACTTGAACCCGATTTATTCAAGGATAAGAAAAGGGGCCTAAAAGCAGGCTGTACAATTGGGGACCATTAAAGCCTTCTCAATACGAGACAGCGAGGGAGTGGGGGTGTGCATTTCAGACTTCACACCAACCACAAGCCAAACCTTTTCAAGAGCCGAAAGATGAGAAGAGCAGAAATCCAAGCTCCTGGAGAGTACACAGACCCAGGAACCAGTTCAGCAACTCCTCCAGGTGAGGAGCTGACCTGGGCACCAAAGGAAGAGAACGCTCTGCCCAGCAAGCTCTACCATGATGGCGGAGGGCCTCTGGCCTCACGGCCCCAGCTTGCGTTCTACAGTCACATCATGGGGGATACATTTCTCCGGACTTATCATTTTCCTCTGCCTTCCTACAATTACCAACGAGTCAAAAGGACATTAAATCTCACAGCTTACATTGCTGTACAACTGCATGAAAACAGACACCTTTTGATGTTAAGTCTTGTTTTTTGTTTGTTTGAGATACGATGCTTTAAAAAAAAAAACACCACTGGTAACTAAAGTAGATTTCATTTTGAAATGCTCAAAGATAGTACTCTGAGAGTTTAAACAGCTTTTTCTTCCTCCAGAGAAAATAGCCCAGGTATTTACTTCAATTCTATCCATGTAATTGTTTTTACTGTCTCAACACCTTCACTTCACAAAAGGGCCCACACCTGTCACAGGCTAAGGTTGAAAATGTATTTTCTATTTACCACCCCCAAGTCAGACTTCAGCTGTGTGACGCAGAAACCAGAGTTGTTGTTGTTTTTATTTTTTCACAAGTTAACAAGCACTATTTAAATCTGCTATGGAATTAAGAACAAAACTAGGTCTTCATTTACGTAATTGACCGAAGAACATTCTCTGCCCATTCTACCCTGTCCTTCAATTAGAAAAAGAAAAAAAGTCAACACAGATTCTGTGGCCAGCCGAGGCAAGATCCAAAGACTGGAGCATGAAGCTGGAGCTCTGGGGGTGTGCAGTGAGCGAGCAGGAAGGGCGATGGAGCATGCCAGACTGCCCTGCTGGCAAGCCGACCAGGCAGGCTCCCTGATTGAAACTGGGTTTCCTAACCCCAGTGACAAGAGACACTGCGGCCTTCTTTCTCAACTGTAATTTGTTAGCACCTGTACGGTCATGTTCCCAGCCGTGCTGTGAGCAAGAGTCTATAAAGGAAGGTGGAACCCACGCTATTTATAGGGCCAGGCCCTAGAGAGAGGGATGGCTCTCACAGAGCAAGGGTCCAAAGAGCACCTCCAGCAAGTTCTCTGCTGTTTCAGGGCCATTTGCTCATTTACCCGAGGCATGAAGCTGCAGGGATGAAGACCACATGTAAATTTAACCAGGAGCGAGTGAGCGGTCCTGCCTCCTCCACACCCCAAGACAAGGCATCCAGGAGCAGTCCCTTCAGCCCGCCATCCCTTCATCCCCTTCATCCCCACTTGCGCCATGCATTTCTTTCTTCATTTCAAAGTGTTCTGCCTTTCCACATGCCTGACACTCCCCGCCTCCCCCCCTCCCCAGCACAGAGCTACACTCAAATGGGGGTGAGGGCTTCTGGAATGGAAGTAGGAGTAAGTCCACAATAGACAGAAGGGACCATGACACTCAGCTCTCTGGGTCTAAGAAGGGAGTCTCCTTGACAGGCAAGCTTAATCAGCCCAGCAAACAGTTTACAAGGCTGTGTGCGATGGCTTTACGAGGCCCTAAAAGGCAGCTTCCCAGCACTTCCTCCTTCCCAGGCTCCAGGGGAGGGGTCAGGCACAGGTCCCCGTGGTGGGTGTGGTAGAAGTTATCTTCCACCTGTGGCTGCCAGTGGACCAAGAGAAGAAGAGGGAGAAGAGAAGCCCAGCGGGTAACAAAACTGCCACCATCAGAAATGAGGAGTGGGCTTGGCTCCTGATTGATCCACATCACCCAGAACCACGTCACAGGATGGCACTATGAACGAATGGTGCCCTGTGTCTCTCTTCCCTAGCTAAACCACAGAACAGTTCAGAGTGAGGGCCTCATAGCTCCTCCAGCAGGCTGACATTGAACCAAAGAGAAAGAGCCATGCAGGGAAGAGCTGAGAGAATGCCGTGCTGTGGTGCTTTCAAAATCTCAGTTCCAAGAGAGGTGACGACTCCACTGCCTTCTTTGGCAGTCTGTCTGTCCTGCAGGTAGGCAGATGCGGGGTAGAGAGGATACAATCCAGAGACGCCACAGTCCAGAGAACCCCAGGCCCACCAATATTCACCGCCTGGGCTTCCTTAAGCAAACTGCTCCAAACTTGCAGAACATCAAAAGCCAGATGGGCTGAACTGAATGAATCCACAGGCAAAAAGCCAGACTCCCTGTTTGCTGTAGAAATAGGCCTGGACTTGATTTGAGTCTTCTCAGCTCTGACAAGCTAGAGGCTGGCACAGTTCCCAAAATCCAAAATAAAATGGCATTTAATTGTGACTAGACTCTAAAAAAGATGTCATACTATCTCCTTAGCTTGACACACACTCAGCAGCAAACTGGAGGTAACTCTGGAAGCCTGGCTTTCTCCCGGGGGGGGGGGGGGAATTGACCAATCACTTAAATTCTTATAAGGGAAATGTTGATAGTCAAAGGAGTCCCACACAGTAAATGCATTGGTATTATATACTATAAAAAAAAACTGCCTAGTCATCCTTCAGATGGCCCGATGATGACTCTGCTTCCAGTGGGTATGACCTTGTCATATCTGAGGTTCAAAGGATGCCTTGGAACGAGAGTTGCTTAACGTATGATCTTCCATTGTGCCAACATTCAACACTTCTCTTTTCTCTACCTGGTGTGGACTGCTCTGAGCAAATACACACTTACCTTACTCACAGACAATCTCTTCTTGTGACACCATCAAAAAATGGGGCAGAGAATCAGACAGCCAGACAGTAAAACCATAACACCTTACTTCAAAAATCTACATTTAAGCTTCCAAGACCTTGGATAACTCAGTTAACCAATTTGGCCCAATTTCTCCACTAGTACTAAGAGGATAATAAAAATATTCCCATGGTGGCTGCAAAAAGATTTAATGATGGGGAGGGCTGGAGACATGGCTCAGCAATTAAGAGCACTGACTGCTCTTCTAGAGGACCAGGGTTCAATTCCCAGCACCCACATGGCAGCTCACAACCGTCTGTAACTCCAAGATCTGACGCTCTCACACAGATGTACACGCAGGCAAAACACCAATGCACATAAGATAAAAATACATAAAGTACAGAAAGAAGGTTTAATGAATATGTATCCAGCAGTTGGAGCAGCAGCTGGTATGTGGTGAAGTGCTGTATACAACTGCTGTCCTTATATAATACAGGGTCCAACAGGAAATGAGGGTTCCACATGCAAAAACCACCATACTGCCCGTCCCCGAACCCCGGGTGTATTCACGGATCCACTCAAGGACAAACATCTTTTACTAGGGTACACAGAATGGGTCTTGCCAAAGTATCCACCCATAGTGCACAGCTGAACCATTTAACAAGAATGTCCAGGACTTGTTCACACACCTGTGTTCTAAGAAAGCCCTGCTATGGTAGGCAGAGGAAGAAGGTCTAGGCTGGCGGTAGATGGGGCGGATTAAAAGGTGCTTCGTGGGCCAGAGAGTCTTATATCGGTAGGAATGACAAGCAAAACAAAATAACAACAGAGAGCTTGAGATATTAGTGTTAGTCTTTAACAATGTGATTTCATTGTTTTTCTTTCTATGGGCACAGTAGATATCCAATGAATTTTATTAACGGCTGACGTTTACTGGTTTGTTGTGCCGAGCTCAGAGCCCAGTCTTTAAACGCATTTAATCCTGGCCGCCCATTTTATTACTTTCTCACCCAGGACTACTATGTGATTGTCTCTAACTTAAGGCTGGACATGGAGGGTGCTGTTCCAAACTGCACAGCTAGTAAACGGCTAAGCAGAGATTGGCTCACACACCAAAGCCTGTGCTCCTGACCAAACCAAGCAACCGTCCTTGTGAAATCAATGGCCTGACCTGACCATAATGACACTCGCTTTTAAAACAATGGGTACTGGTAATCCCCACATCAGAAAGGCTGCTGAAATCAATGGGGTGTCATCTCAGAGGGTCTGTTTGTTCCACTCTGGGATTTGACTTTGTGCCATGGTCATTCAGAGGCACAGAACACTTTATAGACATCACCCTAGGCCGAAATAAGACTCTTCTGGCTTGCGTACTTCTGTATTTCAGCAATCTACCATGACTTTGCTCAGAGAAATTACTTTCTTTGAAAACTCAAGTTTCTTCTCACCTGGACTGCATGCCCACCCAGGACTGGCCACCTTCTGTCCTTTCCCTCTACATACAATGCCATGGCATCCCAGCACGGAATGTTCCAGGTTCTACTTAGCATGTAAATCTCAAGGAAAGAGGTTTTTCTACCTTGACTTAATTCTCAGAGTAATGGGCTTGGCCATTACTAAACATTAATTGAATGAATTAATCAAGTTACAACAGTCAGTTTTCTTAGGCCCTTGTGATCTCTAAAAGGAACAACAGGGGCCAGGGTAAAGGCCAGATTTCCTCCAGGGCCCTAAGCAGCCTTAGAAAGTAGTTAGACTGCTAAATTCTATTCCACAAGAGGCTGACTCATGGTCACAGTTCTCCAAGAATGGTTTCCACCAGCAGCTAGCAGGTGATATCTTGGGAGCTTGCTAAAGTGTGTATCTCCCAGCCCCACCTCAGCCTCCAGGAATCAGAAACTTCGGGGTGGGTTCGGAAGGCAGTCTTCCCAATCGCAGCACGTGACTTTGGGACCCTTCAGTTCACGAGCCTTGGATCGGGATGGTAGATCTTGGATCTCTGACAGCAAGCAATAGAATCCGGGCAGCCAGCAGCATTAATCTGGGTTGTGCCTGCACGTCCCACAAATACTGGATGCCCACAAGAGTCAGAAGTGAGGGACTGTTGGGAGAAATTAGGCAGCGTCTAAGCCTTGTTTTGCCCATAAGGCAGGTGGCAAACACCTGAGAATGCCTGGAAGCGGCCCTGCACCTAGAGACCTGGGATTCTGGGCATGCCTGGAAGCAGCCTGGCACCTAGAGACCTGGGATTCTGGGCATGCCTGGAAGTGGCCCTGCACCTAGAGACCTGGGGTTAACTGTCAGGCCTGTAGGGTTGCAAAGCAAAACTAGACAGATATCTCCATCATATAGAAGGGAATGCACCTAGGGTCTTTCCCAATGATCTGTTTCCTGTAGGCAATTCTGACTGAGGATGAGTGTTCTGAGGACACAGTAAGGTAGCACAGTGGGGGAGGGGGAGGCAAGGATTGAAGAGATTTTTGTCAGGTGGTGTGGCCAACCATGCTGTGCCTCAGGCTGATCTGCTACCCCTTCCGCGGATGGAAGAGGTCATCTCAAAGACATCTCTGCTTTTGAAGGACAGAAACCCCATGAAGCACACATAGGTAAGGAAACAGCCAGGCAAACATGAAGAAGCAAGCTGTGCCCAACAATCCACATACCTTAGTCAAGACGAGACCTAAGCAAAATCACTCCCTTCCAACACAGACACACTGAACCTAGGCTAGGAACAGCATTCGCGTGTATTCTAGGGAGACCCAAGATGAGCATTCACAAAGAGCACAGGAGAATATCTGGGTGGTGATAGGGACTTCGGTACTAGAGAGGAGCTATAAATACTGCAATTAAAATTAGACACAACTGGATTAACAGAGGAACTGGATTGTTTAATCATCCTGTATAGAATCTATTTACAATCCCGATGAACAGAACGTCTTCTGAAGGTGGAGCCCACCTGTGGCCCGTCCACAGCCTTTGGAAAATGCTCCCCAGGGGAGGTCCCACTCCCACTGTGGAAAAGGGAAGCTATGAAGTCTCCCTTCTTCACTAGAACCCAGTTGCCCTTCCTGTTCTGATGAGAGAATTCCTCTGGGCAGAAAGAACCTGCATTCTTTAAGAGAGCCTTTTCCTACTATGGTTTTAACATTTGAAGTCAGCAAGAATGTATCACAGTCCCAGGATGCTCTGCTCTAGAACGACGTATTGGAATTTGTCGATGGAAGGGCCCTATTTAAATGAGCCACTGCTGATTCCATGTGGCAACCCCAGAAGCAGGTCTACTTGGAATGCTGCTGCCTTAGGAACGCTGGGAACCCATTGCCAGCTCCTCACTCCTTTTCCTCGGCCCTCCATCCTTAGAGGGTATTTCTAGAATACATCCCACAGATAAGCTCCGTAGAAGGGAGGGTTTGGAAGAGCAGTGAAGAAGAGCTCAGTCCTGGATGGCAGTAAACACAGGCAGGGCTCTCTCTACAGCTCTTTAATCACTTTAACCCTGTTCCTAATGGAAAGCCGAGGCCAAGGCGATCCGGCTCCTCCTTTTGTCATTGTGCCTGCCATAAATATGCGCCAGTCTGTGTGTGAAAAGCCGAAGGAAGCAGCAAGCTTGCTGGACATTTATCATTCCCTGTTCCCAGTTAACAAGCAAATACTTTAGCTGAATGGGCCATTAGCAATCATTGTCAAATGGAGAATGAAAGGTGTCAGGATGTGACCGGCTTGTAAATGAGAGAGTATCCCTCCTCTTTGATGAATCTCGACAAGCCAAATGGATATTTTGGTATAGATTCAGAATGAAGATGGGAAGGAAGGCATAAAGTGGCAGGTGTTTGGGCAGGGGAAGGGTGTGCAACCGTCACGTCTATCCTCATTCTAACGGTGGTGAGGGAAAAAAAAACAAAAACAGATCACAGAAGCAACTTATCTGCAGCCCCAAACTATGATCCAGCGTGAGCACTAGGAAGAAAGTCAACAACATAGGTCTAAAGAGAATACCTAAAGTTTAGCGAGGAAGTAAGTGGTAGAGTCTGGAAACGCACCTATAAAACAGCTCCCAGACCTCATGTGTAAGTTCACAACCAAGTCCCACTCGATGAAGAAGAAAACCCCTTGTCCTGAAGAAATGGTCAGACTTGCCTTAAAGGGCAAAAGACGATAATAAACCAAATATTTCCTTTCTGGTGGCTTAAACCAATTGTGGGTATCACTTGGCACCCAACCTAGCAAGCAGTCAATGGTTTACTTTGTTTAATGGCTGAAATGGAAAGTCCAGCTCCCTCACGTAAGAGTGGGGGCAGGGGATGGTACCAGTCAACAATGCCAAGAGTTTTGTGTTTGCCTTTAGTGTGTGTCAGCACCACCATTTTAGAGCCCCAGAACTCCACCAGGAAGCCCATCCCATCTAACTCGAAGATGACCAATCACAGTAGTCGGGAAACCCAGGAGTCTCTAAGTTCACCGATATTGAGGTATTATTAGATGGATTATTTGAATTAAACTAAATTTCCTTCCTTTTCAATATTGTCACCTGTTTTCGTTTTCTTAAATTTCCCCAGGGAAGGAAAGACCAACTTCACAGAAGAGCTAGCAGCCCCAGGTAAGGGCCAAGCTTTCCTTTGCCTCTTCTTAGGCAGAGGGGAGGTGCAAAGGGCCCTGGGGGAAGCCAGAAATCAAAAGGCCTCTGTTTTCTTTTCAGATAATTCAGGCCCTACCTATCTCCTTCTGGTCTCCCTTGCTGCCCAGCAGGTCTCTGCCCCAAGTCCAAGCAGATGAAGGCGAAGGCGGTGTAGGGCAGCTAATCCTACAGAATGGCTGCCTCTGTCAGGCCAAGAGTTAAGCAGGAAAAGCTTCCAAGCCCTAAGGACTGCGGCGAGCTGTTGAGTTTTAATCAGCCTCCATCCCGGTCTATAAAAAAGACCGTCGATGAAAGCTACCTTGGCCATATTATCTTCCACCAATGAGCAAGAACTGTACCGCTTTCCTTCGCGGCTCCAGCCACCCCACACCACAAGTAGTGCTTTCATGGTTCTTAATCCGAGTTCCCAAGTCTGCCTGGATCTCACACAATACCCAACAGCCCGGAGCAAGGCCTTCGCCCCACACCCTTTTCAGGGACGTGTCATTTCTAACATCAAGCTAATCTATACGTTGCCAAGGCTTCCCCTTTATCTGCCTTTACATCTTATGAACTGCATGGATTTACCACATTTTTTTTATCTGAAAGACAGAAAATGGTGGTTTTATTGCCATACAATCAGATTACTGCTGCCAGCTTCTCTATGCCTTTTCTACCGTACTTCAATCAAAAGGGATCAGTTTCTTTATGCTCTACCCTTGATTTACTTTACATCTGTAAAGACGTAGTCTGGGTTGTAATCCCCTTATTAACTATGACCAGGGTTGATTTGCCTAAAAATAAAGGCAAATTGTGTCAGACCCTTTCACTTTGTTTTTGATTCCGAACTACAAAATGGATTACTAAAGAAATCTTCAGAGTTCACACGGCTGGTATAGTGCTGAATTTAAAATGAGAATTAAACAAGTTAAACAGGGGAGCCGTGTCAACGGTTTACATCTCCCATCACGGGAAGGGCTGACTGCTTGCTTTTGTATTCTTCGGCTTTATGGAGACAATGAAGCCACAGGAGTTTTTCCAAGCTGTTCGGAACACGTCTCATTTGCTATCCTTCCTTTTCGCTGTTCTTATTCCTCGCCGGGCCCCCTTCTAATCCTCCCCTTTAATGGGGGAGGGGTCCTACCTAGAGAAAGCTAACCCCTCTCTAGAAGCTCGTAGTTCCACAGAATCTGCATATTTTAATCAAAATATTTCAAATAGCCCAACACTTCTCTTTAACAAAGGGTGATCTCACAAGCAAATCTATGCAGATGTTTAAGTGACCTGAAAAACAGGTTCTTCACGTAGGCAGCAAAGGCAGGCAGAGACAGTTTCATCATCTTTCGGAGAAGGAGGCGTCTTAATGTCCAGTTTGTAATTAGACATTTGAAGAATAAAGTTTTCACTGGAATGTCAGGAAATAATGTTCTTTAAAATGAATCTCTTCTCAGGGTCAACATCCTATATTTCCTGTTCTCTGCCACTCCCACTTCTGTGACGCTGCCCTGCAGCCATGCAGGGATGGGGAAATAGTCTCCCATTCCGTGAAGGTACTCTGAAATTTGGATCCAAGTTAGGTGACACATTAAGTTCCAGGGAGTAACCCAGAATGTTTCGCTGACAGTTAGACAGGAAGGATTTAGTGACTCCGGTGCCCACGCCGGTTGAAGGAGGTTATCATGTGGACCCACCAACAGGATTCATTTTAGTAAGTGCGAAGGGGTTCTAGGAAAGCTAATTAAACCCACCAGTTCTCCAGCAGACTAGGAAAACCATTCCAACACGTGGTTTCTAGGTAGTCCTTGGGGGTGGCTAATTCACCTGTCTACAAACTCCAGCAAACAAGTCAGGAGGTAGTGGAATGCGGGGGTCATTTGCATTTCTTTGCTTTGGTAGGACAAGTGTCAACAGCTAAGCTTTGTGAAGGGTTTAGAACTAAGTGCCCAGTAAATCATCCTAACCTTGGCCCTGTTTTCTGGGGCTGGAAGCTGTAATTGCTGATGTTAAGAGGTGCAGTCCTGGGACACGCAGACCCTCATCTGAAGAGGCTGCAGGTTAGTCTTTGTGTCCTGACTGGCTCAGCTGTGGAACAAGGAAACCCACTACCTACAGTTTATTATCCTGACAACATGTGAGGGGTGTGGAGGAGACAGTACCCATCCCACTCCAGGGCTCCCTGCTTCTCTCTCTGTTAAAACCGACAAGATTAACCCAAGGCAAATGGTGGAGTGTAGGCACCGTTCAAGGTGATAATCATTCACGGTTGGGTCGGCATTTATTTTTCTACAAAAATAAGAATTCCAGACACAATAGAAGGTAGGCTGGTGCATATGTGTTATTGAACAGCTCTTTAAACAGTTCTAGCCATTGTAGTTTAGTTTATCAATTTGACAGGCCCGTATTTATCCAGGGTCTGACCTGGGGTGGGGGGTAGGCCTGTGTGTTTCAGGTTATCTGGTTATTATCCAGCCATTCTTTTGTATCAAGCCAATCAATTTCAGGAATTCAGCGTTATATGGGGGAAAAACTACATGGGAAAAGCACAACGCTTTGTAAAGTAACTAGTATGTAAAACCTCCAGACATAAATTAATACTAGAACAAAAATTTCAAAGGTGTAATTTATCCTCAAATACTATGCCAGTAGCATTATTAATCCTAAAGTGAAACTATTATTCATCAAAACAAGTGGCCACAACCAAAAAAAAAAAAAAAACCCAGCCATCACTTTATTTTGGCAAAAACACTATGGCGGAGAGAGGGGTTCTACTGAAGTGTTAATTAGAAATGATTTGCTTTTCTGTTCTTTCCAGAACTTAAAAATAATTGAGAAATGACCTAAACAGTACCAGCATCTACAGATACAATGTGGCTAATCTAACAGGGCAGCCACTAATCTCTGAGTACACAGAACTTCTGATTATTACATAAACTCTCCAGGATGGGATGGCAGGCAATGTGATTAAAGTAGTTATGGAGATCCCAGTTTACAAAGGATTTTCTGGGCCCTGCGCGCACACAGCTGCTGCAGGCTCCCTGTGTGGACCACCTGCTAAAAAGGCTGACCCCTGAATGAAACAAATCTAATTACTGACGCCTGTTTCAGGACAAGGGACTTGTTCCACAGTTCCCGCACAGGGAAGTGGAACTTGCAAGCCTCTGGTTACCTGCCTGCTACATCTCACCCAGAGAAACTTTCCCCTGGAAACATGAACAAGGGAGGCAGTCCCAGGCACTAAACACTAAAAGGCTCTTTTGTAGTCCTCAGGAAAAGATCTTTCTGATCTCACAGATAGCTTTTCAGCCACATGCTTTCCAAAGGCTTCTTCGAGCCATCCTGGGAAAACTGTACGACATTTTACTGGGGAGGCCGGGGAGCAGTCACACCGACAGCCAGGCGGGGAGGCCTACTCCTCGGAAATGCAGGCCCTTAGCAACCCTCTCTTCATCCGTGGCTCAGAAAACTATACTATTAAAGATCAAAGTAGTCATCACTCCCTCCCTAATACGTAGCAAACAGAAGACACGATTCTCCACATGCTAGGCACGAGTAATACTGCTCTCCCCACCACCCCAAACAAGTCAGCGTTTCTAATTCTCCCTGCTGCACACCCAAGTAGAGTGGTCACTATGAACATAAAAAAAAATGCTTATGTCGCCCTGTTGCTCTGAAGGGTTTCGTGGGAATTTCTTTAAGCTAGTTTGAAATATAAATATTAAATCCAGACCAGGAAAGGGGAGGGGGCAGAAGACAAGAGGCTGTGAGTGAAAGGGCAAAGTGGAGAGAGGCAGACAGCCCGGGGAGGGGGAGGGGCGCGCCCAAAGCGAGCATTCGGCAGGGAAGGGTGACCTCTGTAGGCACTGCGAACGAGCGTCAGCAGCAGGCACCACCAGGGCCCCAGCCCGAGCGGCGACGGCACTCAGGACCCAGCCAGGCGCCTTCCGGCACCAGTAGGTGCCTGTAGATCCCGTGTGGCTGCAAAGATGACACGCCAGGGGAGCAAATACAACACCTTACATTAAAAAAAAAAAAAAAACAAAAAACAAAAACAAAAAAATCTATACCAGATCAGACTACAGCCGGCAGTAACTTTAAAACAAGGGCCTCCTGGCAACACGCAAAAATGTCTGCTTCGGGTCATTTACAGCTGTAGAAATTTTTTTTGCCCTTTCGAAGGGGAACGTGTTTGGTAACTTATGTTGGTGAATTCGAAATTTACCACTGGCATCTAAGAGAATAGATGCAATTCTTTGCTTATGGGGTAATTTCCAAATCAATTCGTTCATCTCTACTCTGAAGCCAGCCACCATCCATACGCTCAACTCCAATTAGGCCATTGATTTTGCTTCTAATCTCAAAGGTCTGCCTCCCAGGAGCCAGGTAGCGTCTCCACACTCTTCCAGGGCTGAGTCCAGAATCCCTCACAGCACTTTCTAGCCCTAAGTTGGAAGATGAGGTAATAGGCAGCACTAAGGTGCGGTTACCGGGACCATACCAAAGAAAGGATGGCTAGTATTTTCTAAATCCCAAGCGCACCCTGGGAGCCCAGACCTGAAAGTTAGTCTCAGGCCTGGTTTTCTTCCGGCAGTGCGCTTTGCTAAAAAGCAAGTCTGATCAAGGGACTCCCGACTCCCCAAATGCGAAGGCTGCAGCACTGACTAGGTAGGGCCCCAAGTTTTTCCAAAAGACGTCGTTAAAATTGAGCCAGCTACCCGGACCGCGCCGGTGCTACGCCACCGGTTCCGACGCAAAGGGAGAGGCGGACGTGCGGAGGGCTGGCAGCCCGAGTTCTCCGGCCGAGCCGGAGCACCCCGCGCCCTTTCCGGCTAGCGAGAAGACTCCGAGCCACGCCGGCTCCCAGACGCTGTGGGCTCAGGGTCCCCTCCCCAAAGGGACGTTCCACTGCCCCAGACCCCCGATTTCTGTCGCCTTCCCGCGAGGCCCCGTCCGGTGGCTCCCGCGCTTCTCGAGAGCGCAGCATCTCTGCCTGGCTCCGGAGCCCGCCAGTCGCTGCGCGTCTGTAGCCCCTTCAGTGGCGACGTCCTCCGTTCTCCAAAAAGAAGGGAGGGTCGGGTAGCGCCATCAGACACCTTTCCCGATGTGCCACCCGAGTCGCCAGGGCTTTGGGCACCCTCGAGCACTTGAGGTTGGACCCCCAGGAAGAGGCCCTTGGAACCGGCGCTCGCTAGTCCAACCGGTCCCCACCTAGAGAAATGTGACGGGGTGGGGGCTGGGGGACAGGAGCCTCAGGTTATAGAAACAGGCTCCGAGGCCTCCTCCCTCCCGGACCATACGGCGTCCCCCCGGGTACCAGCCCGGGGGTCGGGGAAGAGGAAGGGATCGTGGACACCACTTACTTGGAGTTCGAGGAATTCCAGTAGATAGGCTCTAAAACTATCGATCTGGAGATCGCAGTTCTGCATAAAACCATCAAAAGTCCCCAACAGTACTTCCACACCGAGTCCCTCCTGGACCGGGCCATGGCCATGGCCAAGCAGCTCCCAGTTCTGCGCACTCCGGGTCGCGATGGGACCGGCCACGGGCCGCGACCCCCAATCCTCCGGGGCGGACGCGCCGCGCCGCTCCAGCGGTCGCCGAGGCCAGGTGCGCTTGCCCTGCGCGGCCCTCAGCGCGCGGGGTGGGGTCGAACGCGCGGGGCGCGGCGGCTCGGCGGACTCGGGGCTCCGGGGCGCCGCGCCGGACGCAGCTGGGACGGCCGGCTCCCGTGCGGCTCCAGGGTGCCGGGCCAGCCGCGGAGAGCGGGCGCGGCGGGGGCGCTGGGCTGGGACAAAGGCCCGCAGCGGATAGGCGAGTCGGTGTGGGGTGGCGGGTGCTGCTCCCTGAGAGGGGCCGCTTGACTATAGATCCAGGGCAGTGGGCAGCGGCCCGGGCAAGTGGGCGCCGCGTCGGCGCGGTTCCATATTCCGGAGCGCAGAGAGAGGAGAGAGAGGGCGCCTCCTGAATCCTCGCAGGTCGAGGCCCGCCGAGCAGGCAGGAGGGCACTGGGACCCCCGCGGGCGCCGGACGCGCGCGGGCCTTTGTGTGCGGGGAGGGCGCCGGGACCCGCTATGCGCGCAGCTCCGCGATCCGACCGGCGCCGCCGTCCCCGCCGCGGAGAGTCAGCGCGCCGAGCGCGCTGTCAGAGCACTATAAACGCGGGGCCCCGCCCAGTCGCACGCAGCCCATTGGCCTGCCGCTCCGCGAGCGCACACGGATTGGACAGTACGCCCGTCCGTCCGCCGCCCACCCGACCCCGGGCACCGCGAGGTGGGGCGCCTCTGACAGGTGAGCCCCGCCTCCCGGATGAACCGCGCTGGGCGCCGAGGACCGCGCACAAGTAGCCCCGTGCGGCTCAGGACGCAGGGTCAGCCGCCTCCGAGCCACTGGTGCCCGCGCCCCGGGGTTGCCTTGGCCCGCAGCCGCCAGGGCTGACGAGCGTCGGGAGTCTTACTGCTCTAGCTTGGGTAGAGCGAGGGTCCTGCGAGCGGCGCTGCCCCCGGGTGCCGCGCCGAGGCCCTTCGCGGATGCCTTCGAAGCCTCAAATTGAAGGCCTCCTCTGATTCAGGCACCAAGTGATCAAACTGACTGTGGGGGGGCAGCGCGAACCTTCGAGGCCACCGGCTAGACACTGCTAGTCGTCAGCCGCCCATCCCGACCCCGGGCCCCACTCCGTGTGTCCCGCGCCTTCTGCGTTGGCCCGCTCCCCATTTCCGGTCCTCTCTCCTTGATGCTCCCTGCTCCCCTTCCCCGCTTCCCGCCACCCAAAGCTCCACCGCTGACGTCTAGGTGGGTTTTCCTTCACTAGGTCCCGGGAGACCCCTCGACCCCACAGTGGTCGGGAAGTTTGGGGTGACCCGGACGACTATCAGCAAAAGTGGTAGCAGTTATTTGAGCCGTGCTTGCCCAAGACCGGGTTTGAGAACCTGTATGTCGGTGACTTCCACGGATCCACAGCGCCCACTAGCGCTCACTTTTGCCCCTCTGTATTTAAGAACAAGCCTACCCACTACCGGATCAGAATCTAAGGAATGGATGAGATACTCCCAACTCAAAAACACTTGCTTAACACGCCCCACAGCAGGGACAGCACGGTAGGCAAAAGGCAGTCCCATGGACAGTCCACCATGCGACAAAAATCAACCACGTGCTCTTAAATGCTGTCTGGCAATACCAGAATTTCTTCAAACGGAACCAGGCAGCCTTCACACCTATTTAACAGAATTCCCTCCCAGTTAAATATTAAAAAGGAAACATGGCTTTGTTACTGTCTAGCATATCTCGCTTCATCATTCTTTGTAACAAATTCGGATTTTTAAAAGGTGCTGACTTTCAGGTTTTAATTTAAATTAATGTGTACTGTAACTAGAGTTGGTTTGGAAAAACTAAAATCTAAGCCCAAAAGACTAGAGCACCCACTATGGAATGGGCTCACTCTTCCAAACACAGCTTTAAGAAAGCCTTTTTAGTAATTACTATTTTTATGTAAGCCTGAAAAGTTGTGACTGAGGGTGAGGTACTAAGTCTGAACCGAGGGACTCCCGATAGGCAAAGAACACACACACACAGCACACAGCCAGCCAGCCCTGGGAATAATTGTTTAACTTCATGATTCCCGGAAAATTGGCAGCAAGGCTATTTGAACTTTAAAGGAAAAAGGAAAAAAAAACTTATTTTAGAAGATTTTACTTAAGGAATTCATAGAATTCTTCTTCTAATGTGAAGTTAATGTTTTAAGTCATGGTTTGAAGGGATTTTCAGTGTGTTATGAAATTTAAGTTGTGACTTCTTAGCTCCCCTTACATCCTTTCTGGTAAACTAAAGAAATTTGTAATGTCTGAAAATATCCCAGCTTCCAAAAATACCATTTTCAGTTAGCCAGATATTGACACCCAGCTTTTCACCTTGAGAACAATGTAAATATACTTTTAAAGTCACACAGAAATATTCCTACAGTGTGACTTTTCCCGGTTACCTTCAGTGAGCAGACAGACACCTGTGATTACAAAAGTAGCAATTGCAAACTTAACATTCTGGTTCTCAACTGTTTATCCAGTCATTTTGAAAATTAAAATGTAACCTCAAGCATTCGTATCTATTGGTACATCTATCATAATCCCGAACAAAAAATGTGATGGGGTTATGTACAAAAGATAATTGTAGAAGGAAATTCTAAAGCACGGCCATACCAATCAGCGCAATTAATGCCCCTGCCTGGAACCTCATTTTACACATACATTCTGGGTTTGTTTTGAAAACAGGACACGACTCTATGCCAAAGGACAAGTACTTCAGCAGAGGAAGTTACCGATTTCTGCAGCTAAGGAAGTTTCTCAAGTCAGTAAGACAATCTATTATAAAAGTGAATATAAATGATTTCTTGGAGGCAGCAACACTGAGTTTCTGAAAGGCCAATCTATATGCCAGCAAAAATATACCTTAGTTAGGCCTTACACCCAATGCTAAACAGTTTGGTCTTCAGACAGCTCTGTAACTTGACCACAATGAAGGATCTTAATCATTGCCTCTTCGATTTGGAGAGGAAATAATACAACCTGCAGATGCTGAAATGAATCCTGTTTCCTAAGGTGAACTGAGCGGTCTGGAGGCCCAAACTGTGTCAGGTATTATGGTGGACAAAGAAATACATAGCTGGTCTCACTCTACACAAGGTCGCTACTCTGTGAGCTGATCAGATATTTGGTTAAGAACAAAAAGCCAATGTCACTGTAATTTCAAGTCTGGACTCATTGGGGCCAGCAGCAAGGAAATGAAGGGAGCCTCTACTTTGCGCTCACAAACCCTTCTGCACTTCTTACAAAAGGCCCAAGAGAACCTCTGACAAACCAGTCCCATCTGTCAATTAACCAAAGCGAAGGGCCACTCGCACATGTGCAGTGAGGACTCTTCTACGTGGCAGGTACTCACACGTGTTTAGCCTGCTGTGTCAAACTGTTGTCATCAACATGCACTGCTCTTTAATTTATTGGTTTCACTCAAGTTTTTTTTTTTTTTTTAAAGTATGAAAAACACCATCATTCCCACATCCTCCGATTACTGATCTGAGGACTGGGGAAAGAACAATGCTCTTTTCAAACTGTATCAATCCAACAATGACTGGAGTATAAAAGATATGTCTCTAATCTGCAGAGCACTCTAATATACAGAAAACAAACACTGGTATTTGTTTTAAAAAGAACGGGGGGAGGTGCTCATCATACCTTGAATCCTCTGTATTCTGCCCAGCTGGTGCTGGTTCACAAATCACCTCCTCTAGTAACCATAACCTCACTGTACACCACACAAGGGGAAGAGCATCCCAATCATGCCAAGCAAGTGGCAACTAGCTACAGAACATGGTGCTGTGCATTAGCCAAGGCAACCAACATCAGCGTGCCAGGTTCCCTCACAACTCAGCTCTAAAACCATCAACACACGTCACAGATGCAAGGGAACCAAAGACCAGTTGAACAGCAGCCGAACAAATGAAAAGATGAGCTATCTTCTGCGGGAGAACACCTATGCCCCCCTCCCCGTCTCTGCCCTTCAGCAACACTTGATCAAAAGTATTCACATGTCCGCTGGAGCAGGTGGTGACTGAAGTGCACACATGGCTCCGGTGAAAGCAGCATGGAAAATGTTCATTAAGTGACAAACCGAGCATCCTACTCATCTAGGAAAGGAGGCCACACAGACACAGGCAGGTCGGCATGTATGCACACACACACATACAGGCAGGCCAGCATGTGTGCATGCACACACACAGACAGGCACACACACATGTTCGCACGCCAGGAACATACACTATTATAATTAAGTGACCAAATAGTATTCAGAACAGCAACAGGCTCATTTCCTGCATCCTAAGGGAAACTATGGTCCTTGCCTAAGGTTCCCTTCCCCTACTTGAAGCATTAAAGAGTCCTCACACCAGGCTAATTTAAAGGTTTAGTTTATATAGACAAGAATTCTGCAAACTCCACAATATTAAGGGCAATTAACTACAAATGTTAAATACTATAGTAAAAATAAACAGTCACTAGTTAATTCTGTAATGCATCAAAAAATTCAAATAACTCAAGAAAACAAAACTGGGAATTAAAGGCATATTTAGTAAATTAGGGAACATTTGAACTGCTAATAGATTGTGAAAAAAGTCTTAGCTTTTATAATATGTACACAAAAGCAGTGGAACAAATGAAGAAACAATTTACTACATTGTTGTAGCACAGTCAAAGGTGGGGTGCATTTAATTAACAATGACATCCTCTTTCCTGTAGCCTGGCGGACAGCAGCAATCAGTTACCAAGCATAGGAACAATTCAATACCTAGGAGTCTCCAGCAGCACACACTGTGGGAGAAGAAAACCTAATGATGGAATAAAAGGCACGGAAAAGCTGATCAAGTATTTGAGGCCCAGGCTCCTCTTTAGATACAGCGCCTACAACACTAGCAGAGCAGCTTTTGATGAGCACTTCCAAACCTTGGATACACAACCGAGGAACAATGAATCTCAATTGAAATAATTTGAGCTAACTTATGCATTATAACCTATTCAGGTAAAGAAGCAAACGTGTATTTAGAGTGCTAGGGTATTTTGTTTACTAAAACCTTGCTATAAGCTCATGCTTACTTAAAATTCTAACATTCTTCTTTACCGTATCGAAGAGTTGATTTTCTAAAGCATGCAAACACAAAATAATCTACCATTTCATCATCTCAGGCAACATTTCCAATGTTAAACTATGATAGGACTGTCTCTAGGGACTGGGTTCTCCACTATATCATGCCTATGCACCTCTGATAGCATTTTATAGCCTTTCCTTGAGTGTTTAACACTAGTAAACTTCAACAAATCAAAAAAATTTAAATGAGGCAGAATCAACTGAATAAAACCCAGGGTTATCTCTAAGTTTCCACATGCAAAAATACCCAAACAAACAAAAAAGGTAATTTAAATGTGCTTATCCCCAAAATAAACATGCAAAAATGAAGGTTTAGTCATTCTGAACATAAAAAAAAATCAAGTTCTATCTGATAGTCCACCCTAAAAGTGACCTAATATTCCATAAATTTTAGAAACATACTTTCTAGTGTTAATTAAGTATAATTTGCGGCAATAATATTTATTTTCTATAACAGAGGCACAGGTTTAGGATTTTTCAAAGATAATACTTGATGTTTTAACTCTTATCAGCATATAGTGTCTGTAAAAATAGCCAGTAGTACTAATTCACAAGTTTATTTATTTAGTGGACATAGAAACCTTGTGGAAAATATAAACCAGGGGAAATCTAGTACAGTTCTAAGGCTTCTAAAAAGTAAACCACCCTTTAGACTTAACAGAACTTAAAAAAAAAATTGCTTAAACATATGAATTTAAGACTTTACTTTATTCAGCAAAATCATTTATTTACAGTGGGGAATGCTGGTTTGACTTTGTCAATGAAAGAAACAAAAGTCCAACAGAGACAATACTGCACTGCAGGTGCTTCTGTAGCAGGTGAGCAACTGTTATCCTTACCTGTTATCGGGAACACCAAGAGCCACAGCATCACAAGGACACTGCTGTAACACACACCACACAGCTCCAGCACAACCCTGGGAATTTTGCAATGCAATTACCAACTTTTTCTTTTTTTATAAATGTATAAAAAAACAAAAAGTCAGCAACACCAGCATTAGGACGTAGTAAACAGAGTATAACCCCGAAGTCAGTGGTCAGTGAACACCTTACCAGACCAGCTAGTCACCACGTGACCTGCTCTATGGCAGACCACCAACCAGTACAGAATCCCAACAGGTGAAAAATACACCACTTCTAAAGAACAGCAATGATCTGGTAAGGATCTGACGTGATGGAGGAGAGGGAAAATAAAGGGATTGCAGAGCATAGCCCCTATTAGAACAAGCTAACTTTCCAGATTCTCCAATTAAAAAAAAATAAACAAACAAAAACAAAAAACCACTTCAACATGAAGCTACAATACGAAGTTTTTTCATTTTTCTTTGTAAAAAGTTCAGAGTTTGCCGTTCAGTCCTGGGTTTTTAACGAGAAGGACAGTTTTGGCCTGGACTTCCCCTTGCCCAGGATAATTTTTTGTTCTTCTTTTTGCTGACGTTGTCGTTCTTGTTCTAGTTTCATCCTTTCCTCATGAATCTTTCTTTGTTCTTCAACAATTCTCAACTGTTCTTCAGCCTAAAAGTTAAAATAAGAACAAGATCTGTCATGTCATTCCTTTCTCTCAGTATCTTGTTACCAGGTCACAATCTACAACCTACATAAGCCAGGAAAGACTTCCTTAATTAACTCTACATATTTCATCTAGTTCAAGTTTATGAAAATCGAATTTTATGGACTTCATGCCTTGAGCATACACTTGATTCTGTCTTTATATTTATTACCAAGAGTAACAGTTATCTAAAGCAAAGGCACAGACTTAGTCCTGGGGTACATTATCTACCCAATCAATGTATTTATAATTAGATAGATATACACAAGAACTGTAGTTAAAAATTTCCACTTTATTGTATACTCAATAGTAACCAAGAATTTACCCAGGTGGTGGTGGTGGCGCACATCTTTAATCCCAGTACTCAAGAGGCAGAGGCAGGTAAACCTCTGAGTTCAAGGCCAGCCTTATTTACAGAATGACTTCCAGGATACCCAGAGAAATCCTGTCTCAGAAAATTAAAATAGAATTTTTCTGTGTCTCAATTTCTTGGGAGAGAGAAAAAAAGTACCAAACGTTTTGACCTGATTATAAAATGTTATTTTAATTTCACACTGGCTACAATGTCAATCCCTGAAGTTCCTTTATCGCCTTTAATCTCAAGCAACTGGCTTTTCCTCTCTACAGGAAATGCCCCCTGGCTACCATGAAAAGAAAAGCTATTCTCACAACTCCTTCATCAGGACTCCCCTCCTGACCTTCCAAAGACCATGTACACCTCTATTCTCAGGGGTCATCTCTGCCTTTCTTATTAGAGTGGGACTAGTACCCAGAGAGTTCAGGATGGGACAAAGCACGACAACGTGCACAACAGAGTCAGTCACCCTCCCTGAACCTAAGCAACACCATTAGTAAGAAAGGCTGTTTTAACTCCTGAATGTCTTGTCAGTCACCACCACATCCTCCCATTTTTACTGTGACCTATGCACTTTGTCCTTCCTGCCTTCCTGCTCAAAGTTATATTTGAAGTCACTGCTTCTTTCTCCTTGTTTGGCTTTAAACTGTTAATCAACACTGAACCCACAACTGTCTCCTCCAGTCTCGATGTCCTCTCCTCACAGTCAACAGTCTCCACATGTCCTCACTTTTCTGCTGCAAATGAGGCTAAGCTGGAGGCCTGTAAGGGACTATGATGTTGTGGGACACATGCGAAACGATGTCACCTGAGTATCGAAATGGACAGAGCCATGGGGTAGGAAGGCAGACAGGTGGAGGTGCAGCCCAGAGTCCTATAAAACCTTTGCAGCAGCCTGGTAAACATGGTGCCCCTCACCCCAACTCTAAGACTTCAGATTTAATTTTTTCTGCCCTTTCTTAAAATAAGTCCATCCTTTCTGAGGGTCGAGTTCTTTTCCCCCTTTTCTAATCTTGAAAATTATTTATTTATTTATTTAGTGGGTAGAGAGCACCACAGCATGACTGCAGAAGTCAGAAGACATCTTATAGGCATCAGCTTTTTCTTTTTTTTTTTTTTTGGTTTTTCAAGACAGGGTTTCTCTGTGGTTTTGGAGCCTGTCCTGGAACTAGCTCTTGTAGACCAGGCTGGTCTCGAACTCACAGAGATCCGCCTGCCTCTGCCTCCCGAGTGCTGGGATTAAAGGCGTGCGCCACCACCGCCCGGCCAGCTTTTTCTTTAGATCAAACAGACCCAGGCCATCAAGCTTGATGGTTAAGCACTTTACCCCCCACCCCCAAGTCATCTTCTGGCCAATCCCTGCCCCCACTGTTTACTTGAATCTTACACATAAGCAAAGATTCCAACTCAAGTGGCCTGCTAGGAGCTCTGTCCTGTCCTCCCCGCACAATAATCTATCAGCCGTTCACGACCAAGGTGTCCATTCTTTTATTCTCTCTCTGACTTTGAAAGTATTTTCAACTCTGCTGTCACCATGACTGTTTCCTGTGCTCCTAAAATGGTGAGACTGCTCCCATTGTACACAGTACTAAGAGATCCCTTTGCCTTCAAATGTCCAGTGATTTCTATAGGAAATGAAAATTCCAGCTGAATTTCCAAAATTATTACTCTGCTCTGCAAGGGGCCAGAATGCCACTAAACCCTACCTACACAAGACTTCCTTCCAATCACCACCTTCCCTAGCTTTACTAATGATCACAACACAAAAAGAATGAGATATCTGGGGCTGAGGAGATGGCTCCTTGGATAAAACCTTTGGTAAGGACTGCCACTTAGATAATCAAAACCCACACATAGATGCCAAGCAGGTGTGGAGGCAATCCATAAGCTGCTCCTGGATCACTGAGTGAAGTCACACCATGTCAACTTTAGACCTTTACCTTGTACATGTGCACACACCCCCATCACTTCTAAAACTTTAAGCTAGCCGGATGGCAGTGGTACGCATCTTTAATCCCAGTACTTGTGAAGCAGAGGCAGGTGGATCTCTGTAAAATTAGAGGCCAGCCTGATCTACAAAGTGAATCCAAGAGTAGCCAGAGCTACACAGAGAAACCCTGCCTCAAAAAGACGAACAAACAAGCAAGCAAACAAAACCTTTATGCCAACTATGCACATCAAACCATGTACTTGGGGTGCCAGCACTAGATACTGAACAAAGGTGCATGTGTGTGCACGCACTTGGGAAACCTCTGGCAATGTAAACACAGGCTTACTCCTATCCACTTGACCCTAGTAAAGCGTTAGGGCTGTTTGAGTTGAGAGTAAAAAGGACAGCCTCAATACATGAAAGCTCACTGACATCACAGATGCAATTCAGATCCCATCAAAGCTTACTGAAGAGCAGTTTGATTCATCAAAACTACCTTTATAATAAATTTATTCAACAATTTCAGTTCCTGAAATTTCATTCATTAATATACCTGTAAACATGCAAAATTTTTAATTACTGTGTGTGCAGCCAGGTAAGTCATGATGCTCTCCTCAACGGTTTCTTCACCTTGCTTCTGGGTCTGTAGCTAGAGGCTGGGCTACCATGGCTAGCCAACAGACTCAAGGATAGTTCTTGTCCTGATCTCCCTGGCTGAGATTACAAATTGTGTTGTAGGACACGCGCTGTGCACTTGGGTAACATTCGGGTCTTCACACTTACACAGCAAGCTCTTTTCTGACTAAGCCATCTTCCTGGACTCCCAGATTCTTATTTCTACAGGGGTATTTATTTTATTTTAACAATTTGGAAAAGGAAATGATGAAGGCTAAATAATCTATACGAGATCTTTAAAACAATATTTCACACTCATGAAAAAACAAAACAGGTGGCCTGAGAAATGCTTAGCAGTTAAGTGCAGTGGCTACTTTTCCAGGATTCAGGTTCAATTCCCAGTACCTATAACTCCAGTCTCAGAGAACTGGACGCCCTCTTCTTGTTCTTGGACAATAAACCCATGTGGTGCACAGACACATTCAGGCAAACATTCATATAGATAAACAGAGTATTTTTCAAAAGCAACAACAACAAAACAAAAACAAAAACAAAAACAGGGGAGAAAGTTCTGGGGGTAAAGTGCTCACTGTGCAAACATGAGGGTCTCGTGTTACAAAGTTGGGCTCAGGGACTGGCCCACATCAGCACCGTGCTGGGCAGTCATCGTCTATCCAAAATGGTTAGTACCACATTCACTGAGTCATCCTGTCTCACAGTAATAGAAGGACTTATTAAGACACCCAGTGTTGACCTCTGGCTTCCATGTGTGCTCCTGTGCACACACACCAGAGGGCTCGCTTCCATGTGCTCCCCCAAAACAATATTCAGAGAAATAAAAAAAAGGGCCTACACATTCTGAAACGGAACTCCTCAATATATATTAGGTGAAAGAGGGAACAGCAAACAGTAGCAGAGGGTCTTACTTTTGCGTTTTTGTGTGATCAAGGGAGAATAAAACCACAACGTATTCATATGCTAAACACGCATTTCAAGAACTCCGGAAAAACAAACAAAGAAAAAATAACTGAAGTCACCTTTGAAAGTAAAGGATGGAGGCAGGTGGTGGTGGCACATGTCTGTAAATTCCAGCAATTGGAAGGCAGAGGCAGGTGGATCTGAGTTAGAGGCTAACCTAGTCCAAAAGAAAGAGCTAGTTCCAAAACAGACTCCAAAGCTACAGAGAAACGTTGTCTCAAAAAAGAACATAAATAAACAAAATAAAATAAAATAAAAAAAGAAAGTAGAGGATGGGAAGTAGACAAATGCCGTAAGACAGGAAATTAGCTTTGCTTAATAACCAAGCAAAACAGAACTTTAAATAAATGTAATCACATTAAACAAGCAAAAATTCAGTAGCCAAAGTTTGTCTTCAATACTGCACTGGGCTCGAGTCTCTGCTGCAGTAGGAACTGCTGCACTAGGAGGGCTGGCTGCACGGCCCTGGCATCACCTAGCAATGGACTATCTCTAGCTACAAGCACAGACAGCTAGAAGCCTTACTGTTCAGTGGATTAGCACATAAGCCCATGTATTCACATTTGTTGTTTATGCTAGTGCAGTTAGCTTCACATTTCTTAACAAATTTACATCATTTCTCACTTTTAATACCCAGGCTCACCAGTGATGGAAAACTAATTTGTCATCCATATATCTGTCAGTCTGGTGTCAATCCAACACCTTACTTGCTAGGTATTTCCTAAGTCCTGACTTCCCACCCCAGTAGACACCTCTTGTCCTCTCTTCTCTCCTCTCCCTCGTGCCCCACGTGATGAGAACTGTGGTATCTGCATGGGGAAAAGAGGAGCACAATATGCTGCTTATCCACAAGGGTTATTCTGTGCACACCTGAGAGGCCAACAAGATTACTGCCTACTACACTACAGTCATTAAGACCACTGTTTCTGGCCATTATGCCTAGAACTCTGCATCTCATACCCTCGAGTGGCTGGTGAAAAGTCAGAAAACTAAAAGGATCTGTCTCCATGTAGGGCCTGGCTGCTCCTCCCAGCATCTTAGATACCATCTAGTTTACCACAGCCTACCGCAACATAATCAATCAGTATTCTCCTTCGTGGACTTTTTAACCTCTTTAACAATCTAAAGAAAGAAAACACTTTTTATGGTAGTGATTAAAAGGACAAGGGGAAAGAAAATGGAGAACTGCATCCACAGGCACCGCGCCACTCAGAAATGTGGACTTCCACTGTGAGCCCTCTAAGAAACAAGGCCTGACCAGCTCTGCCACTTCTAAGTCTAATGACTTTATTTTCCTTCCTGGAACATATATACTAATGCATACCTTGTTTTCACAACAAAAAGGAAATGTTTTAAAAGTAATTATTGCCACACACAGTAGGGCACACAAGCACTTAAGGGGTAGAGACAAGAGAATCATGAATTCAAAGTCATCCTCAGTTACAAGACCCTGCTGCAAAAACATAAATTTAAAATGTTTTAAAATTCAATTTGTTGGGCTGGGCAGTGGTGGCAAATGCCTTTAATCCCACACTCAGGAGGCAGAGGCAGGCCAACCTGGTCCACAAGAGCTAGTTCCAGGACAGCTACCCTGTCTCAAAAAACAAAAATCAAAACAAAATATTTAATCTCTTGGTCAACCTTCATTATACTTTTCTCTAAGTTTTCATGTTCAAACTTTAAAGGAACAAAAGAGAAAAAACAAAAACACAGGTGGACATTGGGTCGCAGTCTTGTGGTCCAGCACCTAGGAAGCTGAGGTCAACTGCAGAGCTGCAAGCTGAGAGCCGGCCTGCACACGGGTAAGGAGCCACAAGCACCAGCACCCGTGTTAAATGCTGACTTTATCTTTCTGAGGAAAACATGCTCCAAACCCACTCTACAGAGATGACTTGTTACCATCTAAAGAGGATTGATGTCCGCTGCTTTACTAACCTTGCTTCTCAATTTTAATTACTTATAAACTCCTCTGTCATTTTCAAACTTCAATTTTAGATACCTTAGGGACATTTTGTATTGGTCAAAAAGAGGGTTGGGGTGGCATTTGAGGAACACTGTCTCACAGTTTCAGAAACACTGCTCTGTACACTGAACCCAGCTCCCCCCCCCCCCCCAAATGGTGCCTTCAGGATTTCCTTTTGATTTTATGTTCTAAAATTTCAAATTAAGGCCTGGAGATGACTCAGCAGTTAAGAGCACTTGTTTGTTACTCTTGTAGAGGGCCCAGGTTTGATTCCCAGCACCAACATGGTTCACAACCATGTTGTTCATAACCCTTCATAAGTTCAGTTCCAGGGAATCTAAAACCCTCTTCTGACTCCATACACTAAGCACACGTCGTACACATAGATACATGCATATAAAAGATGAACAAATTTAGTAAATATTAAAATAAAAGATACAATTTCATATTTAAAAGGCAAAAAATCTCTATATTATATAATGAGGCTCTTTTTCATCTTCTATACCCCAAATTCTTTCTCTTGGGAGAACTTTTTTGTGTGTATTGTTCATTCATTTCCCTTTGAACGACTGCAGTTTCCTTCGATGCCTAGAGTTCCCAGGCACTGGGTTCCCGCTATGCCCCACTCAGCAAGTTATCAATTCTCTCTAAAGCATCTGACTGCGGCGGTGGATATAAGCCTGTCTTCTCACACTGTTTCTGTTCAAGCCACTCCATGCAATATCAAACTCTTGCCTTTTATACTGTTTTCCCAAACACAGCAACAAAAGGTCACAGACCAGTGTTTCTTTCCTCACACAGGAAACCCATCCCTCATCCTGATTTCCTAGTCAATCCATATTCAATTCCTTACACGTCTGATGCCATCTCCTGAAATGTACATGTACAGCACTGTGACCTACTCTGGTATGGGGCATTCTATCCTATCTATCATCACTCCTTAGGGTGCCCTATTGTTCTTTCCAACTGTTATGTGCGGTGTCCTTTTCAGTCCTAACCTCCCTCTGACTATGCATGTCTTAGTCCCTTCCTGCAGGTACACTACAACAGTGAGGACTAAGTTCTCAGAGCTCCACCTCCTAGGACAGGAGAAAACACGTAAAGGGCTTCACTGAAAAGAAGCATTCAAACAGCAGCAATCTCCAAAAAGCTGTCTAGATGCCAAACCTTCATTCTATACCAAGTTCTGTGTATTTTGTGTATACGAATGTTTTCATAGCACATATGTATGTGCACCATGAATAATTGGTACCCACAGAGCTCAGAGGGTACTGGATACCCTAGAAGTGCAGTTACAGGGTATTGTAAGCTGGCAGGAATTGAACCTGGATCCTCTGCATATACGATAACTGCTCTAACTACTGAGCCAACTCTTCCGGTCCCTTCTGTGATTATCTTTTGCAATATAGATAGACTGAGATTCTCTCAAATAGCCAAGTGGACTACTTCCTTTTAAACGTTATTTTATTCTTTAGCCCCTTTTTACTGCTTCACTATGGAGACTGCGAATCCCCAAGTCTGACTTTTCACATAGCTGTAGGCCATAACCGAGCTAGCTACAGACATCTTCCCTTCAGTTTCAATCACAGGTTTGAATGTATTTCAGAGCACTAAAGAAGCACTTGTAAATGACCCGCATTTCTGGAGGTTAAAAACAACACTGTGTTTCCTGTCATGTGCCTCAGCATCATCCAGTTTCTTCACAATTTCAAACCCACAATCACCAAGGAAGTTCAAAGCAGAATTTTATTCCAGAGCCTGAAAGTCTGAACTCAGCATGTTAGCAGGGCTCAGTTCCCTTGGAACCATCGAAGGAGGCCCTTGAAATGCTGCTGGCTTCAGGTGCCATCTTCAGACCGTAATCTTAAACCTCACCTTTCCTGGAGACAACATGTCTCTTTAGTATGTAGCTCTGGCTGCTCTGGAACTTGCTACCTACACTAGGACATCCTCTAACCCAGCGCTGGTATAAAGGAGTGCATCACCACGCCTGGGGAAAGACAACATTTTGGAATCCCATTTTGCTCTGTTCTTAGCTTCTCTGATTTCTGTTATAGTCTGCCTTACTCTTAAAGGACACATGTGGTGATAGTCAAGAAATAATAGTGATTAAAGTCTCCTTCTCAAGATACCTCAATCACACCTACAAAAAGCACTCCTCACTTTTTGACCATACAAAGAAACACCTAAAAATTCTAAGAATTAAGTATGGGGGAGGGGCTGTAACATGCTCAGTCTACTACACCAAGCGTCCTTAAAAACAGAACAAACAAGCCTACATTTTCCTGAGACGCTCCTCTCAACTGCACACTGAGCTCTATTTATACTCAAGTACGTACACCTCAAGTTCAGACACTGCACTTCCAACCTCTCAGCGACGAACTTACACCATAAAGAAGTGACCCATCTCAGTATCAGACATAACTGTCAACTTATACTTTGCAGTGACTTCAAATCCTGAACATCCATCCACCTACTTGAAATCCATCAGCATTCTAATGACTCCTAGCTGCAGTGATGCGGAGATGGCTCAGGTCAATCTCTACACTGCAGGACACTAGGCAGACAGACACTGGTGGAGGCTGCATCTCTGACTGGTAACTTAGTCAGAACACATCCCTCCACAGCAATATCTAAACTCTACTGGTGGCGACATGCCTGTAACACTGCATTAGGGAGGTGAAATAGAAGGGTTACCAGTTCAAGTCCAGCCTGAGCTACAGAGTCAGTCTAGGCACTAACGAAGCTAGGCTACAGAGTTGAGACCCAAAACTAAACAAAATTCTGCTTCCTTTTCATGATTCATATACTTCTGTACTGTCCCTGGCATTTTCAAAGACACACTATACAAAACCTGTAGAAAACAGCCTCCAAAATTTAAGTGCTTCTAGAAAAAGTAAATGGGCTGGGAGATAGCTCAGTGTGGAAGGCACATATCCAGCACCCGTATAGACGTGGTCCTGGTGGTATGCATGCACCGTAAACCTGTGAACTGGAATTGAGGGTGGAGACTTCTGGCCCATTAGTCTGCTGAAATGATAAGCTCCAGGTTCAGTGAAACCACACCTCAACAAATAAATGAATGAATAAGTAAACAAATGAGGGGGGAGAGACAGAGACTGAGGGAAACACCAGACACCAACTTCAGGCCTCCACATGTTTGTGCATACATTGATAAGCACATATGCATACATATCAAAAACACAAAGGAAATTAAAATTCTGCATTAATAATCCTTAAACTACTGTAAGGCAGCTGGCTGTCAATTCAAGTTTAAAAACTAGGAGTGTACCTGCTCAGAGAAGGCAGTCCACATGTGGATTATGTGATTTTATCAAATATGTATGCATTACTTGTTTGGTCATGTTACAGAGAAACGTATCTTGACACATTATTTGGAAGAGATTGAGCAAGAACTGTGCACAGATTAGTGTTAACAGAAACAAACCTCCACGCACTCCACCTGACTAAATCTAGCACATTCCTTTTTGGTCCCTACTCAACTCCAGATTCAACTGTTACCCTAACAGGGCCTACTTAAAGTGTTCAAAAGGATGCCTTAGCGTACTAGCCCGGACAGCTTTCCTTCTATGCCATAAAGAAGGAATGCATCACTTACAACATGTGTAACTGAGGAAGGTGTAAAGTTAGATAACTGTTCTTAACACACTGACTTAATCTTAAAAGATACAAATATGCTCTTTGTGAGCAAATGTCCATCTCTAAGAGACAACAGTTTTTATCTGGCTACTTTGTACATCATGTCTCCTGTTCAGAAGTTCTTTGTCTGCAAAAAACTCACTTGGCTCCAGCTGTCACTCTTAGTGACCATAAAAGAAAGCACTGTGTGCAAATGGAATTTCCATGAGTAAGTTTTATAGAGTAAATTTGTAGAAGCAGAATTTAAAGTCTGGGGTCTATACAGATATTTAAGCAGTTTCTGAAACTTGTTACTCCCACCTAAATGCACAGGCTCTCAGGGTGCTTCCACCATACTCTGTCTTTCAACAGGGCACTTCCTAAAGAACGGGCCCTCAACAGAATGGGGAAAAGGATTTTTTTTCCCACAGATGTTGGGATCTATTTTCTAGGAATTACAGCAGCTAATTCCTCATGCCATATGTAATAATTCTGCATGTTTCTGGGTCCTTATCTGGAAGCTGGTCTTTATCAGTTTTCTGTTACTCTGAGAACTGTCCGTGGCAGGGGCACTATGTCCTCAAAGCACCCTCCTACCTGGCCTGTCTCTGCTGTCACACACCCTTCTTGGTGTGCATCACGTCTGCTCACTACTGTCTCTAACGCCTACTATTTCTCCACTGTCCCAGAGACTTCATCCCCTACCTCACCTCAAGGCCTTGGCCATTTCACTTCTTCACACTCTCATGAGAGGCCTACTTCAAAGAGACATCTCTTGGAAGGCCTTTGTAAACCACTCCATCACAATTAGGTCAATTATACCCTACCATCCACACCATTTAAACATTCCTGTAGAATTAACTTTTCTTAGAACCGTCCATGTCTCTACAATAAACACTAATAATTTACAAGAATGTAATTCCTTATCTACTTTCCAAACGACTTTTGTGAACATAGACTTTAGTGCAGTTGCCTTTGGCCACTCCCTAGGTACAATGTTTCCTATGTTTTGTTTGCCATTACAACACTCAGTACATACAACTGCTGTTCCAGCCAGGCAAGCAGCACACCACTGTCTACAATACACTACTGCTTCACCTTCCCTTTGACTGACTTGTCCTCAGTTTGACTGAATTTTAATGTTTTATATCAGATTTCCCAGTAAACAAAGAGCAAGGGAAATGAAAAGGAACAACAATATCCAAAGAGCTTTAACATTCAACCTGCCACCATCTTCACATCCAATTCATCTTCTGACTCCCTCATAAAGGACATTCCATTTTCCACATACAAAATTGCCTTCAACTCAGTCATTTCTTAGGCTCCCAACCCAAATGACCTAAATCTACCTGGGGTGTTTATGAGTTTCTAGAAGTCCAACTTCTCTACCTAAGGCATCCATCCACTGAATTTCAATGATGTCACTCCCTAGTCTATTAGCAGACAGACTTCATTTTCTTTTAATTCATGCATTAGCATTTTACAAAGTAGAGATGTGAGGAAACGGGATAAAAAAACAAAAATTGGCCATTAAGCACAACCTGAGAAATAGTCCTGTAGACTATGATCAATCTTCCCAAGACCACCACTCTCCAAAGAGAAACAAGTTTATTTTCCATAGATGCACTAGTACCTGCTAGGAGTCACAAAGTGAGGGTATCAAGGCCACCACCAGTCAAAGTTAACACAGCCATCTAACCCTTCTACCATGTCCTCATAGACCTAGATCACTAACATATTTCTCTTCTGAAGTGTTTGTCACAAACCCTTCAAAGTGCAACCACCCAAACCTGAAATAAGACTGTCCTCCTCCTTCTACCTGGAGTCCCACCCAGGCCCTAGGACAAGCTCCCCTGTGTGTTCTTCTCAATAGTCAGTTTTCAAGGAGAAATTAAGTGACACAACTTGTTCTTCCCCTAAACAACAAGTCTCAGCAGCAAATACCTCTGTTGGTCTTGACACTGCTACTGCATTTGAATCAGACTTTCCTAGAATCTCTAAGTTGTCTCTATACTCATGGGTTACTGTCTTGGAAGTTCTGAACCACTATGTTCATAGTCTCTCCTCACACTGGCCGATTATATTTTAAATTTGCCTACACCTTTTATAGCACTATGATATAATTAATTTAGTCTGTGTACTTCCGTTGAGATCGTAAATTAGAAACATGAGATAAAATGTGTGAACTGCGGTGGAGCACACCTGGAATCCCAGCACATAGGCTCAGGAATCCAAGGCCAGCCTAGATTATAGCAGATCTGTAGCACGAGAGGGGGAGAATCAGACTGCATTTAAGCAGTCTTCCTGCTGTCTAGTGAAGGTGAGTAAGGTCAGGGTTGAAGACATTGGGGGCAGGGAGAGTAAACCTCCCCCCAAAATGTTTTCAACCACTGAAAATTTTATAATCCCCTCCAAATTAGAGATTAAAATATCGCCAATTCTACCACTCTTTACCTCAACCTCAAGGTCCTTGAAGCAATCTTGAGAATCTTCACAAAGCCCAATTACTCAGCACAAATCCACATACTCTGAAGACCCTGCATGATGCCTCCCAAATCCATAGCACTCACCAGTTTGGCCTGTGCTTCTGCGATTTTCCGGTTATTTTCTTCTAATATCCGCTCCAGCTCCTCACGCTTTGCTCGTTCTTCCTCCTAAAGGGGAGGACATGTTACAACGTTAGGAAAACAAAGTGTTTAGCTCTACCAGCAAATAATTACTAATCTTCCTCTCAACTCTGCTGGATCTGACTTACAGGGCGGCTATACAGCCACCTTTCTGTCTGACAAGCGATAAGCTGTGCAGTCTAACACTAAATTTAAATCACCCCTCCCAGTCCAAAACAGCAACCGACTAAACCCTCCCTAATAGTCTCCTGGCAATTATTACTAATACTTTAATATCACACAAATCAACAAGGACAACTACAAAACTGGATAGTATTTACCAAATTAAAAATATATATAAAATATAAATAAAGTGAATATTTGTCTCACCAATTATGGATACCTACGTATTCTTTACCTATACTCCTTTAATCAGCATTAAAAGTTGAGTATTTACTGTCTTGTCCAGTGTCCTGCAGAGTGTGCTCCTCGGCTGCCATACGCGCCAGCTTCCTCTTTAAAATGATTTGTACTGTTAGCTTGGCAATACCTGCATCAGCAGCTCAACCATTTATAAAGAAACAACATACAAGGAAGGCTGAGCTGAGGAATGCAGATGTTTATGGTAAGAAGGAACAAAAAATGTAATTCATCATTCCTAAGGCAAACAATTAATAAGAAAAATACATTTACTGTTAGTGAAAAATACAAATGGTAATCCATACTAAGGACTGCTTCCATGGGGCATGGACTTAACATCAGATGTTGACACCACTAAAGGCAGCTTATATTGTCATCTACAGTCTGCACTGAAATTCAGGAATCCGGGGGATGCACAGTCAGGAAATAAAATTCTGTCATTTTTTTCTTGGAGAATTTAATGAAGTTTTATAATGCAAACTATATGAAGATTGCTTGATGGTTTGGGCAGTGTTCAGATCACAGCATACATACTCAAATGATTTTAGTATTTGGGAAGACTGTCAGAGGATTGTGTCCGTGTTAAAAAAAAATGTTAATATGAAACAAAAAGCAAATGAAGAGAAAAAAATCTTGCTATGATTAATAACTCGCTACAAAATAGCACAATTACTCCAAAAATATCTCCATTATTAAAGGCACTGATATGAACCAACTACAAACAGGTCTATGTAGTTAAGACAGGACAAGGGAAATGCACTGTACAAGCAAAGCTTACTAGAAAGCAGACTTAACACAATGTCAACTTGTCCACAGTAACGCCAGGATGAAGGATGACAGTAAGCCATGTATTTAAGCCAAATATTTATAAATTTATGTTCAAGACAATGTAACTACAGATTTCCTGTGTCACACGAATTCATTTGTTCATTAGCAAACTGTGGAGAGACACTCAGTGCTGTGAAGCAATTTGCCTTGAGTGTCTCCGTGACTTTCGCACACTTTAGGATCCTGGAGTAATCAGTGCAAACAAGCCATAAAGCTTCAGTAGCAAATTACTGTCTCACAGAAAGACATTTTCAACTTCTGCTCCAGCTGCTGATAAAACAAATCATGTGTTTAGCTTGACTCCAGACAAGGACAACCTGTTCCTTCATAACTCTCTAGAGAAAAAAAGGAGTTGTTAGTAGGTACTTAAAAAAAAAAAAAGGAAAAAAAAGATGAACAATCTGGACATTTTTCCTTAAAAGATTCCTTGAAACACATTACGAAAATGGAGGGCCTTATAATCAAAATGCTAGAATTAGTCCACTGTGTTGAAAAGATTTAGGGAGGGGATGAGGGATAACAGAAGGAAAAAAAAGAAGAGCGAGAAAACCTGTGTATCAAAAGCAGGAGCTGTCACTCAAAGTCAGGCCCTGCTCTTTGTAATCTGACTGAAGGCAAAAGGCTCTCAGTCGAGGTCACAGTGATAAACAGAAAGGAAGATGCAACCGCAGGTGGACTTTTAGCCTTTTCCCTTTTCCACTCCCTGGCTTCCCCCTACCCTCCCAAAAAAAGAATGTAGTCCTGCAGCCATGGCAAAAGTTTCAAACACTTCTCAAATACATAAGCCAGTTCCGTTAGATCAAAAAAAAATATCCTTGAATAAGTTTTAAGAAAGTAGCTTTTAAGTACCAGTCAGCACTTCTGGCTAAAAAATTATCTTTCGCAGCCATGTAACTTTAGATGAGAAAGGAATTAGAAAGTCGCATTCCATCTCGTTCTGGACTGAGCAGGAGGCACACCTGACACTGAAAGTTTTGCCATGGACTGTCTCTACTTTCCAAACGACCGAGCGTTACCTCTCTAGCTTTTTGTGCTGCAAGCTCAGCTTGTCTCTGTCGCTCGAGTTCTTCGAGCAACTGCTTTTCCATGATGCGTTTGGCCTCTTCCACCCTTCGGAGGACTTCTCGTTCAATTTCATCCTTCCTTTTCTCCAATTCTTCTTCTACCCTCTTTGCTACCAATTCTTCTACTCTTCGTGCTGTTTCTTCCTCAATGAGTTTTTCTTCTATTTCTTGCTGCCGACTAGCAAATAAAAATAGAAAAGACAACATTTTAACCTAAGAATTAAAACTAATTTTAAGCCTACTTATTAAGCCTTATTTCTTAGACCCGTAATTTTATAGCTTATTCTTACATCACATTCAACAAAAAGAGCAATCAAGATAAGTAATACAGAAATTCAATTGAGTATAAATATCTTGGGGGGGGGGGTTGCACGCACTCTAAATATAGAAAAGGCTAGTGTGTAACAAGAACCTAATTCCTTAGGTTTATTTAGGACCTGTAAATCTGAAACAGGAACCTACTCCTGTTATCACGTAGGTGCTGCACTTAGGCACTCTGAGCAAGGCTGAACTACAGAAACTCCTTAAGTAAAGGACAACAGTACTGTGGTCTTTACTCTAGGCTCTGAACTTAACTTGTTGTGCCTTTTTCTCCTTTAATATTTGATTTCATTTAAAAGCTGTTCTAGATTTGACAGAATAGAAAGGTAAGACTATACTGTATTATCAAGGCTAAACGAAGCCTTACTGTTCCCATTTTAATCCCACTGAAACAATTAGCTTACTGACTGGAAACAAAATTTTGGCTAAGAACATTTATCAAAGTGCTATCACAAAAACCTTGCGCATTTGTAGCAATGACAGTCACTGGTACCATACATCTATTGGCAAGTTAGTAGGAGGAAAACCTAAAATGCTCTTCCATTTTATTTGGTTAGATGTTAAATGTAAGTATTTTGGATAGACTGGAAGCATGCTAACACTACACTGGTCTTGGAACTGTAGTTTAGAATACAGAATCAGTAGATAGTATTGACATTCACTTTGCTTCCATTATGTTTCTACTCAGGAGCAGGCCAAGCATTATTTTGTGCAGAATGAATGAATTCAAAGGTTCTTAATAATGCATCTAAATCCAAAGAGGCCAATGTAGTAATACTTCCTCCCAAACTATCAAATTAACAAAACTCTCAACTTTCATCTTTAGAATCTATTTCACACACATGGGACAGTCGTTCATCTGGCATGCTTAGTAAAGACTTTCTAGTTGCTGTGACCGTCAAGCAGTCTAACACATTTCTACTCAATTCCCACCCAAGGGCTTTCAGCTCAATACATTCGCTGCATTGTCTACACTTATCCTTGGCCTCTATCTACCAGAGAGGCAGAAGACAGGACAGTAATTTGGTTCTTCTAAGACTGTAGGACTTGTCTGTATCTTTGCTATTTCCTTCCCAACTGCCACATTCCAACAGTACAGGAGTGCTTAAGACTCAACACAGCCCTCCTTTCTTTTTAAGGTCCTGTCAAATAAATGCTAACTGGAGTGAGCCTTTGTCAGCAGACACAGCAGATAGCCTCCAAGGTGATGAACGATCTACCATGAACAGAACGACGCTGAACAGAGAGCTGGATTCAATGGCAATCATACACAGAACAGTTTCCTATCCACCCAAAAGGAAACTTTTCAGCTTTTTTTTTTTTAAAGAAAATCAGATAAAGCCTAAGAAACTCAGCATTTACATCTTCAAAATCTCAACTTTTAATTATCAGTGGTAGATGGGACAGAGTACTAAGTACAAAAGAGATAATGAGGCTTTAGTGGAGACTTTCTGTGAGCAGAAAGGGAGGGAAATAAGTAAAGACCCTAGGAAAGCTCATCAGTGAGCAGCAAAGCTCTCACTTTTAAGTAGGAATCTGATAAAGTGACAGAGATTCTCAGTATTCAGGATCTAGATCAGGCAGTCATCCCTTCTAAGCAATACAGCAACAGAGAGCCAGCGGTACGCCCATAGATTTGGACATAAGGGAAAATAAGCAAACAAATTCAGTTTTTTACTCACAGTAAAAGCCAAACCAGCCTGAACTGTCAGCTCTGGCATTCTTCACCCAGTGAACCCACCAACCAGGGAAGATGACAGGCAGTAAGTTGCTGAATTAAGGGTCAAGTCTAACTGCAGCTCAGGTTTTATAGTCTAAAGGGGAGGAGAGCAAATGGCAAAGTCCCAGCCACAGCTGAGGCAGTGCAGGATGAGAACTGGCCTGCCCCGCGTTCTCACAGGGCTGCTTATCTCCCTTTGTTCCTGGAGGAACTGAAGGGCACCCCAGCATGCCTCCAACAGCCTTACTTATGTATCCTGAATGAGGGGCCGATCAGGCAATGAGGTCTGGGCACACAGTTGTAGCACTACAAGCCTCACAGGAACATAATTTTGGTTGTTATTCTCAGTAAGATTAAAAAGGCATCTTCAGAATCAAGGGACAAATTTCTAGTCTGTTTCTACAATCTGTGGCAAAAAACCCTTAAGGCCCCACCACTCCATCTTGTCTCCTTTCCACAGAAAACCAACTGGCACATAAACTGACTTAAGCACTAGTACATCTTCTTCCCTGATGGCCAAAATTAACAGGAAGCCAATAATAGCACCACCATTAGGACAACTTTTCCATTAAAAACAATGAACTTTCTTCAAGAGAGAACCAAACCACTCTGGGCATTATCATAAGAATCACATAGAATTCTCTAAAACATTTTGTTTTGCTCAGAAGCTGCTGCTTGAGTGAATGCCAGGACCCAGGACGTCCTGCCTGCAGGGTCATCCTGGTGTAAGTGGCTCTAGCTTCTTAAATCAGAGCCCAAATATATTGGGGAGTGGGGGTTGCACAGGGCTCTCTCTTGTCTGTCTCCAACTTCTGTCTCAACTTCCCTGCTGAGCTCACTGCTTTGCTAAGAATCTCCTGCCAGAAAAGAGTTATTAAATCAAGATCAAGGTGTTTTTCAAGTAGTATGATACCAAGTCCCATTTTTCCCCTCGGTCATTAACAAAACAAAACACACAAACAAAAAAGACCACCCACTACTTCTAATCAATCAGATGGTAACCAATTAAAACAAACCAGGGAGGGCACAGCACTGAGCGCATGGCTTGCTATACAAAAGTAATGCCGTATTTTAAGGCATCCATCCTTAAAACAAGGAAACTCACTTCTTGAAACCTCTAGGATTGCTTAGTAATTACTAGTAAACATTAGTTACTCTATACCTAACAAGGCACTAAACACTGGGCCGCAGTGAGTGCTGAGGCGATGAACGGCCCTTGCAGACCCTGATGCTCCCAGCAGTTCCCCCAGGACAAAGGTGAGGCAAGAATGGGGACAGAACCAAATGCAGGTCCTGTGCTTGCTCCACCACTGTCTTAAAGCTCTGCAGAGTAAATTCAGTCATAAACTTCTTTACCCTCAATATAGGCTCTATTTATTTTTCAACGAATCACGTACATGATGAATTCCAGTTCACCTTAGATACTCTCAGGCTCCTGATCTGTAATGTAGGTTAACACTAAAACTATTCAATCTCAGATGTCACTGGCTGCAGGGCTTACTAGACCAATGATAGGACTTGTACAGGTTGTTTCAGCTACCTCCTTTCTTCAGTGGTTAATACAACTTCAAAGAATTCCTAAGAAATCTTAGTATTGGTGAAGTGCAGGAGTGAGGACTCACGGTATGTGCCTGGGACCCAAGCACAAGACGGGGATCTGATATGAACCAACGCAAAAGCCTACCTTTTTACTACTTTCTGTGACTTATTGTTCACAACAGGCTGTGTTAGGCTACACTCAGGAAACTGACTGACTCACTCTACGCCAAACACTAAGTCCTTACAGCAGCTCCAATCTCACACACACAATGATTTAAGGTCTCAAAATTCTAAGTAGCAAAGCAATCAGTCTCAGTCAACAGGACTGAACTGGGTAAAGCCACAGACTTGTTTTACCGTGTCTCTGCCCATCCAACCCTAGACTGGTGAAAACCCACCAGGCACTCTGCATTTCAGTGTCACGTGTTCCCGCCCTGGGCTGTAACACACATTCCTGTGCTCTGCTCTTCGCTCTCCACAGTCCTCAAGGCACTCTATCTGTTGCCCAGGTTTAGAGACAAGCAAAGCCCTATCATCAACCTTACTTAGCTCAGCTGAGTTATACACAAACTAAGAACCCAGCAGTGCCAAGGGACAGTCCTACCCTGGTCTCATTTTAGGCAATAAAAGACACAGGACAAGTTAAGTTGTAGTAAGGACACCACAAACACAACAGCCAACTGTATGTACCCTAAATTCCTTTTCAACCGGTTCCTCTTCCATCTAACGATGATGGCTCTTACCCACTCCCTCTCCTTAGCCTATCTACTTTTTGGTCTCCAGCCTACACAATGCACCCTATACGACAGGAAGTGGTCTTTTAAAGGGTGCTGTTTCATTTCTCTCCTCAGAACTTCCTGATCTAGAATGAATTAAACCAAATCTCATGCATACAAGAACCCACGTAGAATTTCCAGGCTCTGCTCACTTCTCTAGTGACTCCTGGGCTTCAGGGCCTATGGTCTTCCGTGGTGACCAACACCACCCCGTGCACTCCAAGGCCTCCTTCCATTCTGTTCTCTAGTGGGTTCAGGAAGACAGCTTACTCCTTTGGTCCACAAATACCCACCCTCATGCAGCCTGACTGCCTTACCATCCCTACCCCCCACTCCTGGTGATAGTCTATTTATATTATTACCGATCATCTGTCTGAGCTAGTTCAAGATCAGTCATCCGTCTATCAACAGCACCCATCACATCACAGCTCCTGGCACTTATTAAAGGCTCAGTCAATACTACTAGCTAACTCAATAGACAAGCTAACAGGCATCTGTAAACAAACTACTTTCCCTCACTCCCAAGGCTCCGTCATCTACACTGGTGTGCTCTGCAAGACATAAGTCACATTAAACATTGTCTATTACACACATAATCTAATATTAAGGTTCTCAGTCCAGAACCAGAGCACAGCTCGCTGCCCATCATGCCATCCTATGTTGCCCATGTGCAGCGTACAATGACTCTAATTGGCAAGCAAGCTTCCTGTTATCACAGCTAACTTTTCCTACGTCCTCCTGGTAGTTATAGGAGTTACATCTTCAAGGCTACGGGCTTGTTCCACACCTAACTGGATTCTGTGTGGCCAAGGTGTACTGAGAAGAATCTGCTCGCAGCACAGGGCAGCTCCACCTACAGTATTAGCTGTGTTCAATCCCGTACCTCCCAAGCACTGCTTCTGGAAAATCTGCCCAACACAAACTCAAACATAGGAAAAAAAAAAAAGAAAGAAAGAAAGAAAAAAAAACCCACACTAGCCCATACAACGTAAACTACCTAAAGTTTCTGCTTCGTAACCATTTATCCAAGAACTCCGGAAAAGATGGCTGGCTGACCACGGAGCACACACGAATGTGCTTAGCACTATTGTTCCACGTGGCTTTGGGGGGTGGGGTGGGAGGACACGTCTTTTAAAAGTACTACGCACAAGTTCACTCTGGCTGGGTTATCCACACCTCCTTTTTACACCGAAAGAGGCCTGACTTTCAAAACCACGTGATCTCCACCCTATTTCAAGTTAAGTTCCCCCCTGAAGGTAGCCGACTTCACCCGATGGGAAAAGGCAGTCGAGAGCACTCTGGAGCTGGAAGCAAACATTTCGGCGGGGACCACCGGGCTCAAGCGTGCTCCCTAGAGGGGCTGATCAAGCCGGGACAAAAAGAGGCGAGGGGACGATGGCCACCCGAGTGCTCGCTGGAGGTGCATGCACCTGTCTTCCTACGACTCCAAAAAAAGGGGGGAAGAGCCCACACCCGCCAAACACGGACTCCCCTCCCGGACGGCCCCGTGCTCCAACGCCTCGGGCCCGGCACTGCGCGGCTCCGCCAACCTCCCGCCTCGCGCCCTCCACTCCGACTTCCGGGCCGGCGCTCCCGCCCCGCAGGCCCCGAGCGCGCTCCCGCTGCCGCCGCCACCACCGCCAGCCACGCGCCCCTCACATTTTTCGCTGCCTCTCGAACTCCGCCTTCTTCTCCTCCTCCTCCCGCTTCTGCTTCTCGTCCAGGCTGCTGCGCTTGCTCACCGTGCGCCCGAAGATGTCGATGCGGTCGGGCGGGGACGAGGCGCGCTCCCGCTCGCGCCGCGACGCCGCCGCGTTGGTGGAGCGCGAGCGCGAGCGCGACTCCCGCCGCCGGTTCCGTTTGCTCTCCCGGGACTTGGAGCGCTTCCGAACCCGCTCCTTGTCCCGCGAGCGCGAGCGCGAGCGGCTGCGCTTCTTGTTGTGCTTGGAGCTCTTGGTGTGCTTGGAGCGGGACGAGCTCCGGCTCCGCGACCGGCCCATCCTCGCGCGGCGCGGCGCCCGCCGCCTGTCACCCGCTGCCCGCCGCAGGCCGCCCCTCGCCGCCGGGAAGCTCGGCCCCCCGCCCACGGACCCTCCGCCTAGCCCCGAGCGCACCCGCCGCGCACACGGCCGCCTCCGCCGTAGAGGCCTAGCAGGCCTGGCCCGGAGTCCCTAAGATGGCAGCTGCGGCAGCACCGGCCGCCCTTCCCACAATGCCCTGCGCCGAGCGTGCCGGCGTGAGCCCCGCCCCCCCCGGCGACGTCGCCGAGGCGGGCCGGCGAGTGCTGCCGAGCGCGCTCGGCTCTTTCCGCCGCTACGCGGAAACCAGAGCCTGGAGTTGGGCCGCCTTCGGGTCTTTCTCTACTTAAACTCAACAAGACCCACGAAAAACTTAGGAGTTAGAAACTATTTATGATGAACGTTGGCTGAAAGGCAGAATAAGTTCCGAGTAAGTAGGAAATGCATGTTGTTTTTCTTAGCCAGCTTTGAGAATTTACCCTTTGCAAGCCGTGCGTGCTGGTACAGGCTCATACCTGTAGCCCTAGGAACAGGGAGGCCCGTGGTTCAGCTGTTCAAGGTCAACCTTGGCTATGCAGTAAATTGGAGACCAGATGGGGATACATACATAAAACATATTTTTATACACATACATGCAAATTATGCATACATGCATACCATACATATGCCAACCACAAAACTAGAGCAATTCCCGGAGGAGTCCCGAATTATCCTCAGGATGTATATATTAGAGCTAATTAAATACTTCTAAGTTTTATTGAAAAGGCTGCATCATTGTGGATTTTCAAAAAATTCGAGGCCAGCTAGGGCTATGTAGTGCGCTCCAGGCCTAGCCCCAGGAGGCTAGGGAAAGATGAGGAAGAGAAAAATGAGAAATGACTTACCTCATTAGGGTCTTTTAGCTTTTGGGCTGCTTTAACAAAATATCAATAACTCAAAAGAAAGTTGTTTCCCACACTTTCGGGGGGTGAGAAGTACTCTATTAAGAAGGGTCTGTTTGAGCTTCCAACAGGAGACCATAGTGCTGTGCTTTAGGAGGGGTGAAAGAGCTTCTAATCAACACCTTAATCCCATTTTTTTGAAGCCAGAGCCTCCGGGCGGCTTCATCTCTTCTGAAAAGGCCCCTCTTCCTCCTCCTCTCCCTTCTCCTTCTTTTGGACTTTTGAGACAGGGTTTCTGTACCAGTCTTGGCTATTCTGAACTCCATCTCAGACCAGGTTGACCTCCAACTCAGAGATCTGACTGCTTCTACCTCCTGAGGGCTGAGATTACAGTGGACGAAGGCCCTGCATTTTAATGCTGTCACATTGCATGTTAGGTCCAATTTATGAATTTTAGAGGGAGAAATCTGGGGTTTCCGAGGCAGCATGTGTTGCATTCTGCCTTTGCCCCCCTCCACCTCAGCACCACATCCCAGCCATAGGGCACCTTGTGAGAACTGGGTACACCACCAGGCTCCAGTGCTTCCTCGTCATCATGGCATCTGCAAACATCCCATCCTGTGGCTCAAGATAGATAGGATTTGAGGGTAACACCTCCATCAGTGTCCTAGCACCTTAGCAGGCTGTCAGTGACTTCAGCAATATACCCCTCTCTTGCTGAGACCTCTCATTGAGAGAGGGATGCCCCCCCCATCTGCCCTTCACCTGGTGAGCTCACATCAGTCACGGGGCGCATTCCACTAACATCTTGAATCAGTAGACGAACACAACGGTATTATCCAACTTCCATAGCAACCTAAAATAGTTTTCTAGAGACTTTGAGACTACAGAGTTTCACACACCTTCTGCCCAGAGCGAGCCACTTTGATCGCAGCTCTGGCCATAGAATTCGGAGAACTTCAACTTCCAAAAACTATTTTTTGGTTCAGTCTAAAATGTTCAGTTCTGAACAGAGAAAATAGCCTTTTGCCTAAAGAATCATCTGATTCTTCATCTGAAACAAAGTTGGGAAGTCCAGTGCTATTGAAAGTTAACCATAAGTGTCTGCAAAACAAAACAGAAACTCTGTGCACACTGGAAGAAACTAACAGAGACTTTCACCGAGGAAGAAGAAAAAGGCCCTTTTGTGCGTCTAAAGCATACACAGGTATGACATGCAGGGTCGGTGTCCTTTCTGTTCACAAGGCAGAGGAACAGGCCAGCCAAAGCTCTCATTACTATGAAGGCGGAAAGGCACAGAAGCTTCCATCTCGGAAGCCTGCTGGAATCGCATTAGATCACAGGACAGTGCGAGAGGACAGGATGGACTGGTCTCTGAGAGACAGGAAGAAGCTTGCCGAGCTGGGACAGGTAGTCAGATCTACAGCATTGAAAACATAGGGGATTTTGCTGGTTTCTTTCTTTCTTTCTTTTTTTTTTTTTTTTTTTTTTTGATGTTTCAAGACAGGGTTTCTCCGTAGCTTTTGGTTCCTATCCTGGAACTAGCTCTTGTAGACCAGGCTGGCCTCGAACTCACAGAGATCCGCCTGCCTCTGCCTCCCGAGTGCTGGGATTAAAGGCGTGCACCATCACCGCCCGGCTCGCTGGTTTCTTTCTTAATTGATTATTTTCAGCAGCGGCCTGGGAGTAGAGTGAGGGTCCAGGGAAAGACTACTGTAACAGAGACAAGGCCTTACCAGACCATCTGCCCCAGCGGCGCAGGTCAGGGGAAAGGTGGTCCTCCAAAGACAAGGAGTGTGTCTTGAAGCCCTGTGCTCAGAAGCAGTATGAGGGCTGGGACAGCAAATAAGATAAGGTTTGACTAGGAGGCCAGCCAGCTCCTAGGACTGGCCAGAGCTACAGAGGCCTGGAGGAGAGGGGACCTTAACTGAAGTCTGGTAAGCAAGCATATTCTCACTCCTCAGTGCAGACCAAACAGCTCAGCTCCCTGGAAATTGGAAGTAGACAAGATAGCCAGGCAAAAGTTGGGAGCATGGAGGTGGGGTGGGGTTGGGGGAAGGGGAGAGGGGGAGAGAAGGGACAAGGGGAGAGTTGGGGAAAGCTTGGGGGAGTGGGATGGTTGAGATGGAAGAAGAACGGATATGGGGGCAAGGAAGAAGATATCTTAATTAAGGGAGCCATTTTGGGGTTGGCAAGAGGCTTGACTCTAGAGGGGTTCCCAGGTGTCCGTGGGGATGTCCCCAGCTAGGACCCCGGATAGTGGAGGAGAGGGAGCCTGAACTGGCCTTTGTTATGTCCAAATCCATGGGTCCCCCACAAAAGCCAACAAAGGAGACCGAGTGTCCCATATATAAAAGCAAAGAGCCTTTATTTTAATCAAATTTGCAAACTCAGTCTCTCTGCACGTCCAATGTATAGGAATATCCAGGTCAGCCTGGTCTACAAAGAGTTCCACAAAAGCCAGGAAACCCTGGAGGGGAGGGGAGAGAGAAAATGCCTCTGGAAGATTGGGCCGTAGGCAAGCCTGCCGGGCATTTTCTTAATTAGTGATTGACAGGGGAGAACCCAGCTCATGTGCTGGTGGGCCTGGGTTCCTTAAGAAAGCAGGATGAGAAAGCCATGGGGAGCAAGCCAGTAAGCAGCACCCCTCCATGGCCTCCGCATCAGCGCCTGCCTCCAGGTTGCTGCCCTGGAGTTTATGCCCTTGCTGCTTTTTGATGAATGAACTCTTATGTAGAACTGTGAGTGAAATAACCCCTTTCCTCCCCAAGGCTCAAAGGGTGGTGGGGGGAGGACACATCAATCTCACTGCAAAGGGGAAATAAAGGAGACATCACATGAGGACTAGGATGGGGGTTCTGGATTGAGGGGTGGACATGGGACCAAGAGGGGTCAGGAGAGGATGGAGGGAGAGAGTACTGGGAAAGACAACTGGAATCAGGGACACTTCTAAGATGGGCTTGAGACCTAGTGTAAGGATGCTCCCAGAATCTATGAGGACGACCCTAGCTCAGACTCGTAGCAATGGGGCACACAGAGCCTGGACCGGCCATCCCTTGTAACCTGGCAAGACTTCTAGTGGAGGAATTGGGACTCTGATCCAGTCACATAACCTTTGACCAACATTTTGACTGCCTACAGAAATCATGGTAGTGGCCAACCAATTACTGGTCCAGCTTAGAAGTTAATGCTATGAGAGAGAAAGAGAGTCCACCTTGACACAGTCTGCAGGGCTAGGACTCAGAGGCTGGATAGGCCAGAGACCTAAGATAGAATCAAACTTGAGTGGTAAAAAGGAAAACAAGTTATTAAATGATTACTAATGATATTCTGCTATACTCATAGATCATTGCCTAGCATAATTGTCCTCAGAGAGGCTTCACCCAGCGACTGATAGAAACAGATGCAGAGATCCACAGCCAAACATTATGTGGACATTGGGGAACCCTCTGGAAGAGGGGGCATTTGAAAGTGGTGGTTTGAAAGAAAATGGCCCCCAGAGGGAGTGGCACTCTTCAGAGGTGTGGCTTTGTTGGAGTGGGTATGGCCTTGTTGGAGGAAGTATGTTACTGTGGAGGTGTGCTTTAAGGTCTCCTATGCTCAAGCTACTCCCAGTGAGACAGTCTACTTCCTGTTGCCATCTGGTAAAGAGGGTAGCCAGCACTACATCTGCCTGCACATTGCCATGTTACCCACCATGATGATAATGGGCTGAACCTCTGAACTGTTAGCCACCACCTCAATTAAGTGTTTTCCTTTATAAAAGTTGCCATGGTCATGGTGTCTCTTCACAGAAATAAAACCCTAATTAAAACATTTATTTATTCTTAGCCAGGCGGTGGTGGCGCACGCCTTTAATCCCAGCACTCGGGAGGCAGAGGCAGGAGGATCTCTGTGAGTTCAAGGCCAACCTGGTCTACAAGAGCTAGTTCCAGGACAGGAACCAAAAGCTATGAAGAAACCCTGTCTCGAAAAATTAAAAAAAAAAAAAACATTTATTTATTCTTATTTTATGTGTAAGAGTGTCTACTTGCATGTATTTCTGTACCCCACATACTCTCAGACCAAAAGTATTCAATCCCCTGGGTCTGGACTTACAGAGGGTGGGTTCTGGGAATCAAACTCAGGTCCTCTGGAAATAGCCAGTGCTCTTAACTGCTGAGCTGCCTCCCTATTGTTGTTTTATTTTTAAGACAGGGTGTCACTGTGGAGCCCTGGATGGCACCTAGACTGACCACAAGCACTGTCTATGTCAACTGGCCTCAAAAGTGAAACTGTCTTGCATTTGTCTCCCATACACTGAGGTGACAGACAGGCCCTGCAGCACCCAGCCTGGGATCCTGACTGAGACTTTTCACCTCTGTAGCCCTTCATTTTCTCCACTGCAAGATGAAGGGTTGTGCTGGGTGGGCACCCCAAGCTCACAGAACTGTGATTTTGTTTCTTCCTGCAAGTGTGCCAATCAAAACATTAGGATTCTAGACTGGATTTACAACCAATGTTTATCTGAGAGGAAGTTTCTGTGGCACACACAGCCATTTAGAACAGGGTGAAGTAGAAACACACGCAGTCTCAACCCTTCGATTCTATTCCGCCTCATTATTATTAAAACTCTTCATAGCTATCGTTTATCAAGAACACCGCTACCATGTCTTAGTATCCTTTGCTGTCCATACTCACAGGGCTGACCTTGTATGGTGATGGCGTTCTGACATCTTGCTATTGTGACCCTGGCTGGTCACGAGCAATAGGTCCTTCCTTTAATCCCTGGAAGCAGAGGTGGGCTCTGAGTTCGAGGCCAGCATAGACTACAAAGGGAATTCCAGGATAAGCAGGCAGGGTGACACAGAGAAACCCTGTCTTATATCCCCACCCTCTGAAGAACAATGTTAGGAGAGAAGGTCATGCAGAATTTGCTTGTTAGTTTGAGACAGGCTCTCACTGTGCAGCCTGGGCTGGCCTGGAACTCACAGTGTAGACCAGGCTGCCCTTGAATTCACAGGGATCCATCTGCCTCTGCCTCCTGAGTGCTGTAACTACAGGAGTGTACTGCTAAGCCTGGACCAGCGCATGGAGATTTATTACATGCTGACCTTTTGAACACAAGGTCCTTGGGCCTGCCCTGGCCCCTTCGTCTCTGACGGCATTGCTGAGCCACTGACTCAGCCACTGCGTGCACGTTAGTGCTGCCATGACCCTGAGACCTTATGACAGATGCCTGTGCATACGTGAATCATACGAAACATTCCGAACTGCACCTTTGGTTATTTTCAGCCAAAATCTGTCCTCATAAGTGACCCTGAACCCACTTGCTCTTTCTCTAGCCTGATTTTTCTCCTTGGTTTCTCGCCACGCTCTTTCCTTCCATCCTAGAGCAGGACATTATTCCTTACTTATGAAACCCTCCCGAACAGCCAGCTTGCTGCTTAATCTAAAGTGCTCCACTCAGACCCAGTGGTCTCACCACACAACATCTGTATCCCTGTCCACACTCCACTGCCCAGCCACAGTGACCTCCTTAGCTTGGGAAGAGCCCTGTCTATGTGCACGCTAAACACTGGACTCGTTGCTCTTACCTGCCTCCCTCAGGTGAGGTGACACCCAGGTTAGTTCTGCTATTCCCTAGTCTCTCTTGCAGTATGAGGTCTCAGCTGCCCACAGAGGTAGTGGCTTGGTAATCTGTAGTTATTGCCTCCTCTCTCTTTCCATTACAATGCTGTTTTCCTACCAGACTCTAAATAGCTTGTCATTGAATCTAAGTCTCCAGGCCTTGCTTTGTGTGTTTATGTGCTTTGTGACTGAGTGCAAATGTGTTCCTACACAGCAAAGACGATGTGGGTGGGGCAATCTCAGCATGGACACACTTTATAGCGAGTCAGGAGAAAGGCAAATTAGAACCCAGCCTGGGATACATAAGGAGCTGTTGTCTCAACCAATCAATCAATCCATCAATCAAACACTAAACCAAGAAAGATCTCCTTTGTAAGAACCCCCGAATGGGATGAGTGTGTGGATAAAGATCCTTTCCCAGCCTAGGCCAACTTCAACAAACTCGTTTGGGCTTTTCTTTCTTATTGGGGACTTGATTTGGGAACCTTTGTGTTATTCTCGGCATTTTCCAGTGCTGACAAGTCAGCTTAGCCCTGATAGCCCCGTTCTTTATTATCCAGTCACCCCAGGTATCTGTGGTAGTTTGAGTGAAAATGGCCCCATAGCCCAAAGGGAGTGGCTCTATTACAGGAGGTGTTCGATTGGATGTTGTCTTGTGGAAGAAGTGTGTCACTGAGGTTGGGCTTTGAGGTTTTAGATGCTCAAACTAGGCCTTGTCTCTCTCTCTTTCTGTTGTCTGTTAATCTGGATATAGAAATCTCAGCTACTCCTCCACCACCATGTCTGCCTGCATGCCACTGTTGTAGAATATTTGATTGCACAACGACACTCTCGACACTCAGAGACTGTTAACCTTGAATCAGGCTGTTCAGTTAGAAACTAGTTGACGAGAATTAGCCATAGAGATTTTGGAGGACCAGGATAAGTATAGAGAGACACAGGAAGTAGCAGGGAGGGGCTTAGAAAGCTTCTTGGGCCCTTTAGCATCCAGGAAGGAGAAAGAGTTGAGGTCAAGCCAGGCGATGGTGGTGCATGCCTTTAATCCCAGAACTCGGGAGGCAGAGGCAGGCGGATCTCTGGGAGTTCGAGACCAGCCTGGTCTACAGAGCTAGTTCCAAGACAGGCTCCAAAGCCACAGAGAAACCCTGTCTCGGAAAAAAAATAAAAATAAAAAAAAGAGTTGAGGTCACTGGTCTCTTCTCCAGCACTTCTCTGCTGAATCAGGATTTTACCCTGATAGTTGACTCCCAAGTTTTTATTAATAATGATAATGGACTAAACCTTTGAACTCTAAGTCAGCCCCAGTTAGATGTTTTCATTGATAGGAGTTGCCGTGATCATGGAGTCTCTTCACAGCAACAGAAACCCTGACTAAGAGAGCATCTGAGGAGACACAGTCCTCCCCCTGGAACACAGCCCAGGTATGATCCGCTTGTCCAGCCTGTCTTTCTTTATCATGGCTCCTGTTACACAGAGCTAGCCACATCCCTCTGCCTCTCAAGTCTTATCTTGGTCATTTTCTCCGCATGGACCTCTACTCTGCCTCTTAGGTACAGATATCTAACTGTTCTCAGAACGTGGCAGGTCACACCTTTAGTCCAGTTGCTTGGGAGGTAGAGTCGAACAGATCTCCATGGGTTTAAGGCAGGTGTGGTCTCCACACTGAGTTCCAGGCCAGCCAGGACTACACTGTGCAACCCTGCCTCAAAAAGAAATTTTCAATACTAAAAATGATTTGTTCACTAGGGGGACTGGGGAGTCCAAGATCAAGGGCCAGGCAGATGTGGTATCTGTTGAGAACATGCTTCAAAGTTGGTGATTTCAGGTTGTGTCCTCGTGTGGAAAGGAGAGCCTGAGCTCCTTGGGGTTGCTTGTTTTTATAGAAATTACACAAAAGAGAGGTTTTCTTGTGACATCTTCATGCATATTTTGTACCTTGCTCATATCACCCTCCGTGTCTAGGAGGTTGGTCGCACGTTTTCTTCTTTCTTCTGTACTCCTATCCTCTTTACTTACAATTGTCTGTCCCCCCCCAACACACACTTTTCCTTGCTGTCCTGCTTCTCTCCCTGTGCAAACCCTACTGCCCAGGGTCCCCACACCATCACAATACTACCATCATGCCTGCCTTACTCTGCTTGAGTAAGTGAATGCTGTGTTTCTTCCCTTTCAATGGAAGTATGTATAATGTATTAAAACCCAATACGGAATGGACAGGTTTTGCTCACAGTTCACTGCAATTCTCGAGCGCTTGTGCCCAAGTACACAAATAAAGGGAAGGAAAAGAACCATAGGAACAGTGAAGTCAGAGCCTACGTTTGGCTGGAAGCCACCACTGTTCACCACAAGTCAGACGTTTCAACATAGGATTTAAAGCCTAAATCAAGCAGTCTACTTGCTTGGGCTGGGAGGAAGCTGAGGGAAAAAGCCTGGGGGGTTCTTAATCCCACCAAAGCTTTTTCTTTCTGGATTCTAGCAACTGTGGTCAAGGGTCTCACCAGCCAGAACAAACAATGCCTGTTATTCCTCTGGGCTTTTGCTGACCTGGGGCTTGGTTGTAGGGAAGGCACCCAGACCACTGTACTTACAGAGGGCGACAAGCCGTGTGAGAACCTGTGAGGGCAGACACACCCACTCACATAAACAAAGCCCAGGTGGGAAAAGCAGCCATCTAACTCTACCAGGCGTTTTTCATAAATAGCTGGACTTCCCGGGTGGTGTGCTCAGAATCACATAAAAAGAAAGCATGCAGTTGCTAAGGAATGGGGCTCCTGAAATCAAGCTGCCAGGATGGGAAGGCTCTGCTACATGACTCCATGTCTCTTGGCAGTGCTGGGCATTTACAGACTTCACAGGTATGCTATAGAACACTCAACTTCGACTCCAGATTAGCAATGATTTATTTCTAGCATCATCATGTCACAAATAGTGTATTGAGTATACACAATACATGTGACATATTTATACCAAAACATTGTGTTGTTTATCTGAAAGTCAAATTAACAAGGAATCCTACAGTTTGTTTGCTAAATTTCCCAATGTGAACTGCCTGTCTTTCCTGTTTTCCTCGGTCGAAGCAGGCCTTGCTGCTCTTGTGGACAACTGGGACGCATTGACAGTCACAGTGACGTAGCTGTAGCAGATCTTGTGGGTGTGCGAGCTGGCCACTTCACTCTGGAACACTGGTAGGCATTCTGGCCAGCCCCAAACCGGCTGCAGCTAGTCTGAACAGCAGGTTATCCAATTTAGATCTCTTGCCCCTGGCAGAAGAGACCTTGGCTGTCCAGCCTGGTTGTATATTTGGAGATGTTCCCCCATAGTCTCAGGCATCTGAACATCTGGTCCACAGTTCGTGGTGGTCTTGCCTGGGAAGTCTCAAGTGGTGTGTCACTGGAGATGGACCTTGGGAGTTTAAAGACTTGCCCCATTCCCAGTTCACTCTCTCTGCTTTGTGCCTCTGTTTCAAGGCCTGAGCCCTCAGCTTCCTGTTCCTGCTGCCGCAGTTTTTGTTCCACCATCATAGACTAATTTTCTCTCTGCCCCTGCATCCCAAATAAACCTCCCTGCTGTAAGTTGCCTTGGTCGTGGGTGAACAGAAGTAACAATGCAGAAGCTGGCAGTAGGAGTGGTACTTTTTTTTTGGTTTTTCGAGACAGGTTTCTCTGTAGCTTTGGTTCCTGTCCTGGAACTAGCTCTTGTAGACCAGGCTGGCCTTGAACTCACAGAGATCCGCCTGCCTCTGCCTCCCGAGTGCTGGGATTAAAGGTGTGCGCCACCACCGCCCGGCAGGAGTGGTATTATTGCAGTGACAGACTGCACTGCGATGCTTTTTACTGTCTAGGAAATCAGGGCTTCCTGGGACATCCTAGCTGAAGCCTGGGAGACAGGACCATTCAGACTGTGGAGACTCCGCTCAAGGGTTTTCAGAGAGAAATAATATTAGCAACTGCGTTAGAGACCCGTTCTGTGGTATTTTTGACAAAGATCATGGCTGCTTTCTACTCATGTTCTAGAACTTAATCTGAAGGTAAATAAAGCAATGTACTAGGAGGGACGGGGAGATGGCTCAGCACTACTCCCTGCAGAGATTCAAAACTTTCCTCAGTTCCCACCATCTACATGGGAAGTGTAGTTCCAGTTGTAGGGGACTGGGCCATCTCCTGTGACCTCCACTGGCGCAGGATTACACATGTATATACATACAGGCAAAACCCCCATACCCATAGGATAAAACAAACCTTTTCTTGAAAAATTAAAAGTAATGGACTCATTTCTTAGGTAGAGGAGATTCTAACATGCCCTAATAGTGACTCTGTCATTTGCTTATTAGTAATAACTCTTATGCAGTTCTGTAATGAAAAAGAACAACTAGGCCAGAAAGAAATGAATATATATATATGCATATGTGTATAAATCTATATATCTCTATATATACAGTTTTGAAAGAAAAGAACACTGGCAAGCTTGGTGTTTTGGGGAGCTTACACTGGAGACTGTAACTGTGAGAATATTATCACTGATAAACAAAGTACTGATCTACATAACAATAAAGGGAAAGGCACCCTCAGGAGATGATCCCACCTAGCTAAACTTCCAGCACCTAAAACAGCACAAGGCATTTCCTGCTCCCGCAGGGCAGTTGCCATCCTAAGCTGATGCTGCTGTGACTCCAAGGAGCCGGGTCCATCCCAAGTCCGCAGCTGAACTCAGCCGTTTCGTCCACATGGTCCTAATTTTAGAATCATAAAAGATAAGCGGTCATGGATTCATTCTCCATGGCTTCAGAGAGCTCCCGATGACAAGAAATATGTCAGGGGAGTCTGTGCATGAAGACCGGAGAGAAGAGGAGGTCCTGCGGGGCCATTGCTTGAAGCCTTGAAAGTGAAACCCGTGTTGCCCTGGAGAGCTGTGGGATGTCTGTCAAGGAAGTAGCTTAAGGGAGAAGTGTGCTGTGCTCAACAAAGCTGGAATGGCAGAGCCAGCTAAGCCTTTTGACACTAGACATGGAGGTGTAGGATTTGGCTTCTATCTGACTGCTGGGTTTCAGTCTTGCTTTGGTCCAATACTTCCTCATTATGCCCCCCCCCAGTCCTCCCTTTTGGAACGATAATATATATTCTGTGCCATTCATGTTGGAAGCACATAATTTGCTTTTTGGTTTCACCGGGGGTGATAATTAAGAGATTGCTTTGAGTTTCAGAAAGGAGTTTGGATTTAGAACCACTGTTGTGACTGTAGAAGTCTGGTGGCTTTGAAGTTGGAGCACATGTTCTGCTCTGTGATATGGCCACAGGCCCATGAGGGCCAGAGAGTGGAATGCTGTGGTTTGGATGAGAAGTCCTCAGAGGACCTGGCACCTGTGAAGACCCTGTGCATGCGGCTTTAGCCTCCTTTAGTTCATATGGTCTGTGCTTAGTTGGCTCAGAGGGACTGTTCTGGTGTCCTCTGTCCCTCCAGCCCTTACATGCTCTCCACCACCTCTTCCATAGCATGCCCCTATTTTCATTTGACAAGTGACAATCACACCCTGTCATACCTTATGCTGATTTCCACTCTCGGTATATTTTCTTTCATTATATAATTGGGTTTTGTTGCCTTTGAGGCATTTGATATAGTCATGGTTTATATTCCCGTCTTATTGCCTTTTCGAAAATAACAATATGCATATTTCTTTTCATTTTTTTAGACACTCCTTTCCGTTATATCTTTGCATATGTATTTTATTTCCCTGTCACTATCCCTATACACATGACAGAAAAGAACACGAACCCTGTGGACATTGTCTTGCAAATTCTTGGTTATCTTTCACCTCTTTCCTCCTCCTTTAAATTTTATATATTTATTTTGAGACAGGGTGTCTCTATGTATCTCTAACTGGCCTGAAAATTTACATGGATCAGTTTGGCTTAAAAATGGTAGAAGCCCACCTGCTTCTGCCTCCAGAGGACTGAAATTAAAGGTGTATAACACCATGGCCAGATGTTAAAAACTTTCATGTATTTATTTATTTTAGTGCAAGAGGTTGATTGGCAGAGTGGAAGAGTGAAAGGCTATGTCGGAGTGAGGGCTTGAGAGAGGCAGGCAGAAAAGAGGAAGGAGAGAGAAAAGAAGAGGCAAGAGAAAAAAGAAGAGACAAAGCCTAGAAAGAGGCAAGAGAGATGGAAGGACAAGAGAGGTAAAGAAGCAAAGAGCTGCTAAAAACTTTTAATTTCTACTTCAGTGATCTGATCTCCTCATTTATGTTTTTTGTTGCTCTCTCTATTCTCTTATTCCTTGTAAATATTCTGATTTATCTCTATTTTATATGATTTTTTTCCTTCTCTTTTATGTTTGGGTTTGTCTTGCCATTTCATACCTGAGGCTCTCTTGTTCTTCCCTTTCTTCATAGAGGCCTTTTTCTTATGTCTTACTTTCCTATTAATGTGATGAGGTACCGTGACCAAGGTAACTTGCCAAAAAACAAGTTTATTTGAAGCTCACAGTTCCAGGAGGTGAGTCCATGGCCCCCCATGGTGTGGAGCCATGGCAACAGGCAGGGAGCCATGGCATTGGAGCAGTAGCTGAGAACTCACATCCTGAGACACATGCATGAAGCTGAGAGAGCTGGGGAATGGTATGAGTCTTTTGAAACCTCAAAGCCCACCCTCAGTGGCACACATCTTCCAACAAAGCCACACCTCCCAATCCTTCCCAAACAGTTCTACCACCTGGGGACCAAGTATTCAAATATATGAATATAGGGGCCATTCTCATTCAAACCACCACATCTTATATATTGCAAATGAAGATAGCTTATAAATCAATAAGAAAAGTGGATATTCTAGTAACCAAAAAATGTGAGGAGCTATTTCAATAAGGAAAAGGTCTGGCAAGATGGCTTAAGTTAAGCAAAGGTATTTATCACCAAGGCTGACATCCTGAGTTCTGTCCCTAGAACTCACATTCAGAAGTAGAGAACCAGCTCTTGCTAGTTGTCCTATGACCTCCTGTTCTGGCTGGTTTTGTGTACCATCTTGACACAAGCTAAAATCATCAGAGAGGAAGGAGTCTCAGCTGAGGAAATGCCTCCGTGAGATCTAGCTGTAAGGCATTTTCTCAATTAGTGATTGATGGGGGAGGCCTGTGCTGGGTGGTACCATCCCTTGACTGGTGGTCCTGGGTACTGGCTGAGCAAACCCAGTAAACAGCTCTCCTCCATGGCCTCTGCATTAGCTCTTTGCCTCCAGGTTCCTTCCCTGTTTGAGTTCTTGTCCTGTTTTCCTTCAGTGATGAATGGCAATGTAGAAATATAAGCCAAATGAGCCCCTTCCTTCCTAGCTTGCCTTTTGGTCATGGTGTCTCATCATAACAATAGAAACTCTAACTAAAACACCTCCATGTTCCTCAACAAATAAATGTTTTAAAAAGCAGAGTAAAGAAAAGCATTAAAATATGTTAAGTTCTAACTACTTATGCATGACATGGTTTCTTTTGCATCATCTTATCACACAGCACATTTGTTTAAAACACTGCCTTTATTAGGGTTTTTATTGCTATGAAGAGACACCATGACCACAGAAACTCTTATAAAGAAAACATTTAATTGGGGCTGGCATACAGTTCAGAGGTGACAATCTATTACCGTCATGGCAGGAAACATAGTGGCATACTGGGAGACATGGTGCTAGAGAGGTAGTTGAGAGTTCTACATCTGGATCAGCAGGCAGCAAAGAGAGTGACTGAACCTGGCTTGTGCATCTGAAACCTCAAAGCCCACCCTCAGTGACACACTTCCTCCAACAAAGCCATACCTACTCCAACAAGGCAACACCTTCTTACAGAGCCACTTCTTAAGGGCCCATGGGGACCATTTTCATTCAAACCACCAGGAACACCCAAGCTGACCCTGTATAGAAGCAGGCAGGGGTCACACACACTTTTCTGCTTCTGAGCACAATAAAGGAGGCATTTGGCATTTTTGTATCAAGGATGACCCGTGTCAGCGTCTCTGTCTCTCTGTCTGTCTCTGCCTATGTGTTTTTAAGTCTCCAGCTTAGTTCCCAGCTTGTACAACTGGTCCTGTAGTGACATGGAGGTATAGGACAGTTTCGGGTTTTTACAGTGGCACTCCACAGTGACAGTTTGGAGATGGAAAGTCATACATATGTCTCTACATGAAGTTAACTTCTGTGCCTAAACAAACTACACAGCATGCTGGACCCTCATATGCCAGGAATCAGAGCTCACTATGCTGGATCCTTGCTTAGTTTCTAAGTCCCTGCACAAATGGGGGTGGATGAAATTTAAATGTGGTTATAAATGCTCTTGATTTGAGTACTTTTATTTAGCAGAACTTAATGACTGGATTAAAAACAAACCTTTTTCTCATATGAAAGGGAATAGAGTTTAATCATTACTGTTTTTCAGATCTCTTCCCCCTTCTCCCCCACACAACTAAAAGTTATTTTAGGGCCTTAAACATAAAAGGCACAAACACACAATTACCAGTTTCCCTCTACAAGAAAACGATGGAAAGTAATTTTCACAAAAGGTGTAAGCAATAAACATGGAAACAAAAAGAATAGAAGGGACAACAGCCAGCAAAGCCACTACCATTTTAGTGGCTGCAGGCAAAATGGAAGGTAGCTGAGTTCATTTCTGGACCGATTATCAAGAAGTGAGACAACTGGAGCCCCCAGCATGGGAGAAGGTAGCAGGCAGGAATAGTCCGTACGAGGTTCAGGGTTTGTATGCAGCATGGCCCATCCCGACTTTCATCTCTCCACACCAGTGACCAGGTCGCCCAGCCCTGTGGAGGTCCATGTGGGCAAGGCATGGCTCTGGACCAAGAATCCAGACTCTGGGATGCCAGGAGCCAAATGTTCTGGGATGGAAAATACGGATGAAGTCAAGGTACAACCAAACACAGTTTGCCCGTCTCTAACGTTTTCCCACGCGGCCGCCTTTCATCCCCGCCTGTGTCTTGCACGCGCATGGCCTGTGATGCGGGCGAAGTTGAAGGCGCGAAGCATGTGGCCTCTAAAGCCCCGCCCCTCCTCGCCAGCACCACGGTCTCGCGAGACTTGGGTGTGCATTCCAGGATAGGAAGAGACGTGCTCGGCCACCATGGTGGGCGACGGCTGAGCATAGCGAGGCTTTGTGTGAGAAGGAGATGGGGGAGAAGAGGGTGGAGCCGCAGGACTTCCTGAAGAACTTCCGGGAGTACCTGAGCCAGCAGACCCGCCAGGTGAACGAGCTGGCGTGGGACCTGGCGGAGCAAGCCCGTGACCCCGGCCTCCCTGGCCTCCCTGGCGATGACGATGCCCTGGATGGGAGCCCGGTGCTGATGCTGGACGACTTGGGGAGGACCTTGGACGGGAAGCTGCAGTGCCCGTACTGCAGCTATGCCAGCGAGAGAGCTGAGCGGCTGCTGGAGCACACTAGAATCCACACGGGCGAGAAGCCGCACCGGTGTCACCTCTGTCCCTTCGCCTCGGCTTACGAGCGCTACCTCGAGGCTCACATGAGGTCCCACACCGGAGAGAAGCCATACAAATGCGAGCTGTGCGCCTACCGCTGCAATTACAGAAGCAACCTGTCCCACCATCAAAGGCGCAGGCATAATTTGTTACCGCTTACGGGGCCCCGGGCCTCCTTAAGCAGCGTGAAAATGTGGGGGGACTTGCAGAATAAAAGCAGCATAGCGGGTGACAAACAAAAGATGCTCATTGCTCTAGGTCCACCTTCTGGGGTCGTTCAGAAACCAGACTACCCGAGCGATTTTCCCCACAAGATCCTAGATGTTCATAATGACTTCTTTGACAGTATGGATAAACCTTCACTCCGTGGACTGCCGAGGGACCCTGAGGAGCTCTTGCTACTGGACAATTCCTTGAATCAGATGTCTGCTCTAGCAGGACACTTGTCTAGCTTGCCACCCGAAAACCATAACCGCATCTCAGCTGATGTAGACTCCAGTCTCAATGAAAATCCTTTCATGATCCAACAGCCCTCTGCCCAAGGGAGTGCCCCTCAGAGCTCCCCCACGGTCCTCGAGCCTCATCCACCGTCATTTAGTCACAGGGACTGCAGTCCGTTTGCAGGGCCCAGCGGTCAGCCGAGTGACCACACCACCAGCACCTCCATCCTCGGAAACAGCCAGCCGAGCCCTCCGGCTCTCACCTGGCTGGCGGAGGACCCTCAGCTCCTTTTCCACTGTCAGCACTGTGACACATACTTTGCAGACAACGTCCTTTACACTATTCATATGGGATGCCATGGGTACGACAGTCCTTTTCGGTGTAACGTATGTGGATACAATTGTAAAAACAAGTACGATTTTGCCTGTCATTTTGCAAGAGGCCAGCATAACTAGAGCTGAGAACAACCAACCTTACCTTTACACAGTTTAGTCTTTTTGGGTGGTTAGAGTTCTCCTTTCTTGGTAGGGCATTTTCTAATTTAAAGTTTATATTGTAAGATATAAATCTGATGGTGGAAACTACTTCCCCCTCTGTATTCTCTCTCCCTCCCCTGCCCTCCCCCCCCCTTTTTTAAAATAAAATTTGATCTGATCAAGGTTCAATCATAGTTTTACCAGGTGTTTAGTTAAATTTTCCTTACTTATGGCCCTTTTGACTTTAAGGATTATTCACACTCTTGGTATTTTTAATCTTCATTGCATTTAGTTATTATTCAAACCAGTAGAATACTTTTTCTTCTGTAAATCTGATACACCATATTTCTGTGCTGATAGTAACTTTGAAGTTGCCACTCGTTGGTGCTATCTAGTTCCTACACTTAATTGGACTAGCTGTTTCCTTTTACCTGGAAACCATAAGGTTGTTTTAGTGTAGTAACTATTTTTTTTCTACATAGGGAATATAAAACAATTTTTGAAGTTATAAAAATAGGTGAAAGTTCTGAAAAAGAAATGAAACATAGGGTCAAGTTTCCTTTAGCTTAAATTGTTTTAGTTTTTATAATACCTATGGAGTCAAAGTCTAATGTAGATATGTTAATAACCCATTGAGCTGCTTCTGCTTCATGTTTATTTTTTAAAACCAGAGGGGAAAAGGTAGCAAGGTATTTTTGTGCAGTTTGTGTTTCTTTGTGCAATTTAAGTTTTTCAGTTAAATTCTTAATTGAGACATTACTGGTGTTAGTTGAGATTGGTAACTGTAGTTAGATTCTGTGTTGCCTGTTCTTTTGATGACCAAAAAATGACCTATCTTCTCGGGGTCACTGATTCTCAAAAGTCTTCACTTAGAAGGCAAGGTGAGACTAGGGTAAGGATTTTCTAGGACGCGGAATTCGATTAGCTCTACGATGCCGGCGAGATCCCCTGGGGTAGTTTTTATGTGAGGACATGATGGAATGCGACAGTGAAATTCTTTATTTTGTATAGTTAATGTGATTAAAAAAATACCACAGGACACACACATACAGTCCTCTCTGCTATGACAGGTCTCTGGGTCTTGCTGTTTATCGAAAACACTCAGAAGTGCACCTATTTCACGTAGCCTCTAGTGTCCTCCCCCTTTCCCCTCTCCTATGACTCATACGACGTTATTGCTGTGGTGGACCGATGTGATGCATTGTCCATTTTTATTGTACTGTGAACAATGGGATTGTGAGCTCCAGTCCTCACAGGCAGGAAACACTTTGTCCTGTGTGAATGTGACCCAGTTTTGATTCCTGCTGTGCTTCGGTAAAGGCATCGTGCCTGACACAACATCTTCAACTAGAGTTTTATGTAGTCCAGTGTTCTCCTTTAACTTCCGTCTGACTTTTGTTTAAAGTAATAAATTCAGTGAGAATTGGTGGCCCACCAGCCCTATATCCTGTAGGTGTTTAAAGATGGCGCCAATCTCTGCCCCTCCCCAAGTGTGTTACAATCCCTCCTATATATACTCAGGCACTTTAGACAGTTCTTCACAGATGCGCCTGGAGGGTTGCCTCCTGGATGTTAAACTAACCATCACAGCATCTCTCCCAATTGTGCATTTTGGAGACAGGACAATGAGGTCTGGGTGAGACTGTGGACGCAGGTCACATGTGTATCCTAGATGAGGGGCCAGGGACCCAGTGGTTCCCTGGTTATATAAACTCCATTCCATAAGGGAATTCTACCAGCCTGGAGTTCTCTGGGTATGAATAGCAAACCGGATCACGCATCTAGCATTTCTAAAAATGTTAGCAAATTCTGCATTTTCAGCCTGTAGTTGCCGAGATAAATGACCACAGGTCCGGTGAAAAGGAATTCCAGTGTCATTACTGTACACCCTTGCTGAGGACCTGACCTCTCTTTTAATTAGTGAGTTTCTGGGTCAGAACACTGTCTCAGGCAACAAGATTTATCTCCTCTCCTCTCCTGCCATCTATCACAACAGTCCCGGCATTTCACCTTGGAGTGAGCTGCAATTCTCTCTGACGTTCTCAGAGTCGTTCCACCACCATGCTAAAGGCATCCCCTCAAGCTCCTGCCAGGATGATGTCGTCACTCACATCAGGCTGCCCCACGGAAACATGTCCACCCTTCTCAGATTTTATGTTTCATCCAATCCTACTGTATGAGCAATCTCAATTTGGATGGTACGTATTAGCCTGGTCCTGCAATCTCAAAGAAGCGTCACACCTTTCTTATTCTCTGTTCTCTGAGCACCCCCCTAACACATATGAGTCTTACATGATTGTAGTTCTCTGAGAAGAGTGGTAGGTAATGTTGATCAAGGGGTGATTTGCATTGTCCTGCAATGTCGACGCTCAGACATAGTATGCAGAGCCACTGTGCAGATCCAGAAGCCCCCAGATGAGCTTTCAAAGTTGTGGGACCACTAATTCTGATGTTTCGTCCTTCAGTGAGTTGAAAAGCCCCACACATTCCACCCAGACCCTTGACATTGCTGTAGGAGGTTGGCTAGGGCTGAGAACTGAACTTCTTGGGAAAGCCGCTCTTATAAAACTGTGTCCTGAACCTTACTTGTAGCATCTCCGCCTTCCTGCTCCTGGAGACGATGAGCTGGTAGGTGCCTCAGGAAGAGACTCTGACTTCTACACTTAGCTTTCAATGGATGATTCATAGGCCAGGGCCTCACATTGTCTTTCTTTAATGTATCAATAACTCAGCTGAGAGCCGTCAAATTCCATTGTCCTTAAAATTGGTGTCTTTTCTCAATTTCTGAAAAACCTGAAATGTTGCATCCACAGGGCATCTCTTCTGCTCACATCCTCTCTGAGTTTATCACCAGTGAAAGCTGTGACCACGGCACATCTCCTGAACAATGGGACGACCATGGCACGTCTCCTGCATGCCGGGGCAACCATGGCACGTCTTCTTCACGCTAGGGAGACCATGCACTTCTCCTGCACACACTGGTGCGACCATGGCACGTCTCCTGCATGCTAGGGAGACCATGGCACGTCTCCTGCACGCTGGGGTGATCACAACATGTCTCCTGCACACTGGTGTGGCCATGGCACGTCTCCTGCATGCTAGGGAGACCATGGCGCGTCTCCTGCACGCTGGGGTGACCATGGCATGTCTCCTGCACACACTGGGGTAACCATGGCATGTCTCCTGCACACACAGTGGTGACCAGTGCTTTCGTCTGCTGCAGGGACTGGCATTAACTTTTAGCCCCACAATCCATCCATGTTGTGATCTATTTCCTCCCTTTGTCCTGGGACCATCACTATGAGGTATGTTACTCTGGAAAACAAGAGTCCGAGGTACAAATTCACATGGGATTTCTGGGGAGTGACCATGGCATCTCTACAAACAACGGACTAAGCTGATGCCAGAATTCTCTGTCCCGGAGTCATGTGAGATGCTTTCTTGCTTCTCGCGTTTGTCCGTGTAGGTGGTCAGCCTTCATTCTGTTTCTTCCTGCTTCCCTCCCTTCTTTCCTTCTGGGCTGCACCAATACCGCCCGTAAACCAAAGTGACAAAGGCCTTGCTGCCCTCAGCAGACTCATTCCTGTTGGTGTCTGAGTCCACGTCGCCAGTGACTTTTGCCACGATTTCTGGGGAATAGGGCAGGGATGAAACTCCTGGGTGAAGAGCTTTGTGGAGTCTGAGTAGGGTCGTCCAGTGATGCCGCCCCCAAGGTCTGCCACTGGGGTTGATGGACACACACACACCACACATACACACACACACCACATATACACCACACACACACCACACATACATACACACACATACATACACACACACACACACCACAGTCTTGTCCCTACAATTATGAGGGAATGCATGTTACAAGAGAGGGTTTTATTAACTAGGCAAACAAGGCATGTGTGGGCATGATTGGGTTACATGTTGAAGGTGATTATTTCTCTGAAATCTCTCTTTGTAGCAGGGAGTATATCATGTGCTTAGAGTTCATGAGACCATTGGGTAGTACCTTGCCCGGCTACAAACATACAGACACACAGATTCACAGACACCCCATGCCCCAGATCTCACAGACCACGCTACACAGAGACACAAAATGCCACACACAGTCATATACAGCACACACGCCACACACACCACACATAGACACACACCACATGCAGACACACCACACACAGACACACATGCCACACACAGTCATATACATCACACACGCCAAACTCACCTTGACTTCAGTACTTCAGGATTTTTCATCCCTGAGAGACGAGGGAAGAGCAGAAGACAGCCCTCGCTCATCTCAGGAAGAGGGAGCTCCACATCTCACTGTGCCAGGCCTCCACGTCACTGTGACCTCCCTACCAAACAGCTGTGTCATCATCAGGCTGAACTCTTTAAAGAGCCCCAGTGTCCTCAAAACTCTCCTGCCTTCGTCATTGCTGTGGGCTGTGTTGTCTTCATCTTCTGGCGTTCCTCTCTCTCATAGATCTCAGCCTGGGTCACTGATATTAGCCTTAGCTCCCCCTAGCGACGAGAAAGGCAAAACCTGTTCTGGCACAAAGCATCACAAAAGCTGTTTCTCAAACACAACTGAAAAGATACAACTTCAGGGAGAGACCACAAAGACTAAATTAGTTGGAGGAGGTTAAACTATTGTTTAAATGGCTACAGAACGTCCATCCAGAAACTACAAGGTATTTTTCTATTATTATGAACAAAAATATAATTGACAAAAAACCAAAATGATTCTCATTGTATTTGAATTGGGATATAAACAAAGTTGGATGCTATAAAACACATTGGTCACAGTAATTGAGCTTTTGAGTGAAATCCACATATCTATCTGGTATATCAGAGGTTTATAGCAATCTCTTCAAGGAGTGAGGTGAGCTGTTATGATTCGAAAAGGACTTGGAAGCTCTTCCTACAACTGAAATTTCATGTGGCCCTGGGCTAATAGACACAGTGATAGGCAGACAGCCTTAGTCGATAATTATACATCTTTCTCGACAAGCTGAAGTCCGAGCCCTTGGGGAAGGACGCAAACAGTGTTGTGAAGAGCGAGGACAGTGGGGCACAGTCGAGAGTGTAGGAGCAGCGAACTCATCCAGCTGCTTTCACGCTTAGCCTTGTTAGTCCACGGCGAGATTTCTCTCCTGGGAGTCAGGGGCTGAAGCAGGCTTTCTTTCTAAATATTTTCTGTAGTTAATGGTGACGTATTAGGTCCTCCCAACACCATCATGGACAAGAGCTTGCTTTACAGGAACAGCAAGACAGAGACAAGTGGAAGAGCTTGCCCGGCTTGCACTATGACCGTCTAGTCAGCACGTGGCAACCCTGGCACATGAGTGCATTCACATGTGCACCTCAAGGGCCCTTCTTATGCAGAGAGTGCACACCAAGGTGAAGTCATAAGCTAGCAGGACAGAGGGCCAGGTCACTCACCGTCTGGATCCTCCATGAACAGACAGACAACACTAATGGGTTTTATTGCTCTAGCGTCCATAAGAGGACATTCGTATCTCAAGTTAAGAATCTTAACTTGGTGGAGCTGGAGAGATGGCTCAGCAGTTAAGAACACCAACTGCTCTTCCAGGGGAACTGGGTTCAATTCCCAGCACCCACCCATATGGCAGCTCACAACCGTCTGTAACTCCAGGATCCAACACCCTCACACAGACATACATACAGCAAAACACCAATAAAATAAAAACAATAAATTTAAAAAATTAGTAATCTTAACTTGGCTGCACAGCTTCATCTTATCTCTCAGCTCAAAGTTCAATTCTGTGCTGGTGAGGTGGCATCCAGATGGCCTCGGTTTCTCTAGGATGTGTGATAAAGATGAGACGATTATTTACTGACTCAGTGGGTGTCCATTTCACTATTTTCTGCACATACCACGGCATGCAAACTGTGCACAGTCATGTGTGTGCCAGTGCACATACCACGACATGCAAATTGTGCATAGTCATGTGTGTGCCGAAGCACATACCACGTTCAAACAAACTGCGCACAGCCGCGTGTGTGCCTACGCACATTTGCTCAGTACTCATGTCTGTGCATCTTCATGTAACAGTTCCACGAGTTCACAGCAAGGGGCAGCTAAGATCAACACTGGGAAGAGAAACCTATGGGCATTGGTAGATTGTCTGTGTGAACTGCTCAGAATGCATTACGCTCCTGGACTGGGCAGTATAGAACCTATCCTTCACACTCAGTGTGCATGTTCAGAACATGGGCAGCGTTTCTATTCAGAACTACCCCGAGAATCGGGCAAAACCTGGATATCTGTGAACACTTTGTCATATAAAAGAGGTCCCTGTGTTGACCCGCATGGGAGACTGTAAATCAGTGGTTCCTTCTAAGGTATTATATTAATGTTCCACGATATTTCACCCTTCCCTCATAGTTTTGGGGGTTTATGAAGCAACGCTCTCTAGAGTTCATTGCAAATGGAAAGCTGGCATGGAAACTTTCTATTCAATTATTCCTGCATACATTTGGTAACAAATCTTTTTAATTTTTGGATTTTTTTTAAAAGGAGGCGATAAAAATAGGAAATTTCAGGTTTCAGATGTTTTATTGCATCCTTGTAGCAGAATAACAGCTTCATTATAAATAATTCCGCAGTACAATGTGGACGTTGTGAGGTGCCTGGAGCGCTTGAGCCAGCTTTCTCTGCAAAGTGTCCTGTGCAGGGAAGCGGTGCTGGCTTGTAGTTTATATTACACTCGATCGCTGAGCTTTTGTACGGTATTGGGTTACCGCTCCCAAACGCATGATCATAAGGGTAAAAGAGGCCACCAAGGGTACTGCAGTGGAGGAGGGAGGTTCAGGACACTTCCTAGCTGAGATGTCCATGCAAGGCGCTGCAGTCAGCTTCCCTCAGCTGGGGGAAGGGTGGAAGCTGGCTCTGGGGACGAGCTCCTCTCCGCAGAGTCCTGTTTGGTTGCTGGAAGGAAACACGGTGAGGGTAAATGCAACCGACCCTTTCTCCTCGGAGTCTGGGAATAGACTTTCACAGACGATGAGCCCGAGAGGGAGGGAAGGAACCCCAAAAGGCGTCTAATCCAGAAGGGTTTTCGTTCGTCCACGCCCCTTTCCAGCACCCCAACTCCAAACAATGCTCGAGTGTCCCACAGCGGGAAACTCCGTCTCCAGAGGCAGTGCCTTCTGTCTGGGAACAGCCCCAGCATTGGAGCTCTTCCCGATGCGGGGCTGAGATCTGTCTTCGTTCAGTTTCCACCCATTGTTCATGGCTCCTGCCTCAGATTCACCACTCCAGGACCGTTCAGCTCTCTGAAGGCAGCAGGTGGAGGAGGAGGAAGGAGCTGTGTAGACGGAGCAAGGCCTGGCCTCTCTGCCTCTGTCTCTCCTCTGCCGTGAAATGGTGATGATGGACAGGGTTTTAGGGAGTTAGGAAAGTGTGATCCAGGCTCCAGAGCCTCTCCTGGGAAAGAGCAAAAGCCAGTGGCAGAGCATCGTCCATGTCTTTCTTTAGAGTCTAGCGTCAATGTACTTACTTACTCGTTCATGTCCGCTGGAGTTCGGGACTCCTGTTTCTTTCTTTCTCATTAGCCTTGTCCTGCCCACACATTGCCTATCCTTTCTTGGAGGTGTTGCCTACTGCAGAATGTGGGGAACTCTGCCTAGAACTCATCACCAAGCAGAGCTTGGTCCTTGGAGTTGTTCTCTGAGAAGACATCAAATGCCGAGCAGCTGTGTGCGAGGGCATCACAGGGATGTCACTGAGTGCAATAAAGAATGTGGAGTTTTGAAACTCGAAATGTTGGAGAGCAGCTCTCTGATTTTGGCAGTTCTTACATGTGACACTTGTCTATTCCATATGTCACCCGAGTAATCTGATATCTGTTTTCCCAGCAAGCAGATGGAACTTTGAGAATGTAAGAAACCCAGTTATGTAAGGATGGTAGTTCCTGCCCTCTGACCGCTGTTAGTACACTTTCATTCACCGAGGTGGATGTTCTTGGCCCCCTTTGACTTTCCTGTGCCTTATTCCAGTCTCCTTCTGTCTTAATCTGTATTTTATTGCTGTGGAGAGACTCCTTGACCATGGCAACTCTTATGAAAGAAAGCATAAATTGGAGTTGGCTTACAAGTTCAGAGCTTTAGTCCATTATCATGGCTGGAAGTCCAGCAGCATGCAGGCAGATAGAGAGGGAACTGAGCTCTACATCAGGACTGGCAGGCACCAGGAAGAGAGGGAGAGACATTGAGTCAACGTTGGGCTTTTGGAACCCCAAAGCCCATCCCCAGAGGCACAGTTCCTCCAACAAGGCGACACCTCCTAATAGTGCTACTCCCTAGTGACCAACGCTTCAAATTTGTGAGCCTATTGGGGTTCTCCCTATTCAAACCCCCACACCTTCTTATGGCCGTTGTCCTCCTTTCCAAGTCCAACAGAAAGCCTCAGGGATGAGGGTGCCGGCTTTTCAGTCTCCTTAGCCAAGTGCTGGGAGACTCCTGATCACCCTGCAAGGGACTGAGATCCTCTCAATATCTCTTATTTTAGTCTCTGTGATAACGAGAGTGAACCTAGCATACACTCTAGCCAAGTGCCCTATGCCAGAGCTATGTCCCTGTCCCGCTTTTCCCTTTTGATTTTGGGACAGGGTCTTTTTAAGCTGCCTATGTTCACTTTGTGCTCACTCTGTGAAGCAGACAGGATTTGAACCTCTGATTTCCCTGCCTCAGCTTCCTGACCTGCATGGGTTAAGCACCATCATCACTTAAAACTGAATAGGAAACAACTGTGCATAGTTGGCATTTCCCTTTGGGCTGCCAACCAGCTCCCAAATAAACACACGGAGACTTTTTATTAGTTATGAAAGCTTGGCCTTAGCTTGTGCTTGTCCTGCTGGGGGATAATGCTTTTGTACCCTGTAAAGATTTATCACTGGCATTAGTTTAATAAAACGCTGATTGGCCAGTAGCCAGGCAGGAAGTATAGGTGGGGCAACCAGAGTAAGAGAATTCTGAGAAGATGAAAGACAAAGACACAGTCACCAGCCAGACACAGAGGAATCAAGATGAGAATGCCTCACTGAGAAAAGGTACCAAGCCATGTGGCTAGACATAGACAAGAATTATGGGTTAGTTTAAGTTGTAAGAGCCAGCTAATAAGCCTGAGCTAATAGGCCAAGCAGTTTATAATAAATATAAGCCTCTGTGTGTTTCTTTGTGACTGAGCAGTTGTGTGACTGGGACAGAAACACCATTTACAAATGACTCCCAAATGTTTGGCAAGAATTTCCATGTAAAGCCTGAGAAAACTTTAAAACTAAAAGATTCTAGGCTGATAAGAACAAAATTAAGCACAGCTTTCTGTGTAACTGTCTTTACTCCCAAAGGCTCTGCTGGTGGCAAGCAGAGGCGTGGATCCTTTAAGAAAGGATTCCTGACTCAGCGTTAGCAGCAAAAATTGCTGGCAGCTCTTTTAAGAAGCCCCGCCACAAAACACTTAAATGGTGTTTATGAGCAGCCAGCACCATGCTTTTTGGTAGTGGCATGGACCTATGAACTCCACAGATTTGTGGCAAAAAAACGTGACTCCTGCCAGTACCTCCTCCGTGAAGCTAGATTCTCAGGAAGCCAAGGAATGGGGTGGAGCCAGCCACCAAAGCCACAACTTTAATCCTAGCTGTACTGCTTAGCAGATTTAAGATTCATGTTGTCAGAAAAAGATAGAGATATACAGTAAAGGCAGATTCAGATGATAAAAAAAACCCTAAGAAGTTTACAGTGTGTTTAAAAATATACGTAGTGTTGTGAGAGAAAAGTAAGGGGATACAGAAAGTCCTTTTAAAAAATAGAGTAGTTGGGTGTAGTGGCACATGCTTTTAATCCCAGCACTTGAGAAGCAGAGGCAGGCAGATTTCTGTGAGTTAAAGGCTAGCCTGGTCTACAGAGTGAGTTCCAGGACAGCCAAAGATACACAGAAAAGCCCTGCCTCAAAAATCTAAAGCCTAAAACTAAAAATAAAAGAAATACAGTTAAAAAGTCTCATAAAGATGGAAAATACACAGAGAATCTGGATACTGTATGTTATTGTGTTGTCTTTGAATTATTTGACTACTGAGGAAGTAGCAATAGCTGCTAAAAGACATTTGATTATAAATACTGCTGGATTAAACTAACCTATGTATTTTGAAAAATATAACTGAAAAACTGAAACAGGGACTCTCTGAAAGGATGGATAATATGGGTCTCCCAGCTTTCTTGGTGTCTGGTCACTTGCTCCGAAAACACACAACTTTTAAAAGTAACATACATATCTGCATTAACACAAATATGAACTGTGCGTTGTATGCAAGCCAGCCAAAGATGACTTTTTGTTTTATGTTTGAACAGGTAAAAGACATCTATCAACTTTGTAAGTTTGTTGGGACTATATAATAAAATATCTATCCTTGCCATATAAAAGGGCAGCATGTAATAATAAGTCATAAGAACTCTGTAACCAATAAGATTTATCATGCCTTATCCAGTCTCAGAGCCATTCCCATGTCAAGGGATCTGCATATATGTTACCCATCTTGTAATTTTTCTAGGTTTATTTCTTTGTGTCTGTGACCAAGATTTTTAGGGGATCTCCCACAATAAAATCTGGTCTCTATTGATTTTGAACTTTCCACAGCTTTTCATTTTTTTGTGAAAACAAAAGCATAATCTTTTACCCAACACAGTATATTTTCTGAATTCCATTTTAAAGTTAAGACATCTTTATAGTATCTGTGGTGCTTTAATTCAGCAGTTAATTTTACAATCCCAGGTCTCTCAGCTGTTGCTATTAACCCATCAACACTCAAAAAAATTCAGAGCCAACAAAGCACCATACAGAATCCAGATTCCCTGTGAATTTTCCACCTTTATGTGCCTTATTCTTTTTATATTACTTTACTCTTTCTTTAAAGACTTTACTTAATTATTTTAAAATTATTGATTTTTTCCTATGATGGTCTATACCCATTTTATTCTTTCTTAAGCATTTATATACATTGCAACCTGTTTAAAGTTTTGTTTTGGGTCTGTACCTGTTTTACTGTGCATCTGTAACATTCTCTGGCCACATGAGCCAAACCTTAAACTGCTAAGTGACAGCTAGGTCCCCCTTCCATGTGGCTCTGGAGGTTGGTTCTGCCCCCTCCTCTGGTCCATGAGAGACAAACCTTAAGCCTGTGGGCCTGGTCAAGAGCTGCGTTTAACTGGGAGCTGTGTTTAACCAAGAGCTGCATCTAACCACCCCAGCTCTAGGAAGTTGGTGCTTGTACTGTGACAGGTGTTTTTACTTAGCTTGCTGTTTGCACTTAGTGTGCTGGCTGCTCAAATGCTCTGCTTCCTGACAGCACCTCTAAAAGGAACTGTGTGCTTTTTTATTTTTTTTCTGCTTTCTCAGACCCTATGTGGAAATTTGGGCTTCCCATTGGGTGCAATTTGTATCTGGCCACCTTTGGGCCACCACCCAACTCCCAAATAAAGACACAGAGACTTTTTTTGTTTTGTTTTGCTTTCTTGAGACAGGGTTTCTCTGTGGCTTTGGTGCCTGTCCTGGAACTAGCTCTGTAGACCAGGCTGGTCTCGAACTCACAGAGATCCACCTGCCTCTGCCTCCGGAGTGCTGGGATTAAAGGCGTGTGCCCCAGAGACTTTTTATTAATCATGAAAGCTTGGTCTTTAGCTTATGCTAGTAGCTCCTATAACTCAATTTAACCTGTTGCTATTGATCTGCATTTTGCCTCAGGGCTTTTACCTTTCTCTTATTCTGCATGTCTTGTTTTCCTTCTTCCTCCATGTTTTTCTGTCTGTCTGGCTCCTGGCATCTTTTCGCATCTCCTTCTTTTCTTCTGTCTCCCACTGCCTAAATTTCTCCTCTCACTTCCCCTCTCTGCTCAGAAGTTCTGCCAAAACTCCTTCCATGCTATTGGCCATTCATCTTTTTAATAGGCCAATCAGATGTCTTAGGCAAGGAGGGTAAAACAGAAATACTCTGTTTTTGTTAGGGTTACTCTTGCTGAAAAGAGATGGTATGACCATGGCACCTCTTGTAAGGACAATATATAATTGGGGTGGCTCCCTTCAGTTTCAGAGGTTCAGTCCATTATCATCACAGCAAGGAGCTTGGACACATGCAGGTAGATGTGGTGCTGGAGCTGAGAGTCCTACATCTTAAGTCAGAGGCAGCAGGAAGTCGACTGGCTGTCACACTGAGAGCAGCTGGAGAAAAAGACCTCAGGCCTGCCTCCGCAGTGAACACTTCCAACAGAGGGTGTGGTCCAGACTAACGGTGTGTCCTCCAGCCTCAAGGTCTGGATTAAAGGCTCCTGTCATTCAGCCTCCACCAACAAGACCACACTTCCTCTAACAAGTCCTCACTTCCTTATAATCCCTGTGAGTTTATGAGGGCCAAATATATTCAAACTACTGCAACTTCTTTACATAATTAAACAAATGTAACACACTTTACATAGTTAAACAAATACAACACACCTTTACATAGTTAAACAATGTAGCAAATCTTTGCATAGTTAAACAAATATTCTGCACCAACTGTGTTAGTTACAGCCCTAGTCAGGGGTCTCCAATAAAAAAAAATAAAACCAAAATGAGAACAATCTATGTTTTAACACATGTGAAGGAGGATTGGATGGACATTGCTTCCTGTGATTATGGACACTGGGAAATCCCCTGCCCACTATGTGTAACCTGAAAATCAATGAAATCTGGTGGTGTGACCTGTGCCACTTCTGAATGCTTGACAAGTTAGCCGTCAGACGGTGTGAATCCCAGTCTAAGTGGGGAGTGAGATGAGATGCCTCAACCCAAAGTTAGAGGGAGGCGAAAGGGCTAAGTCTCCCTTTCCTCTGTCCTGCTCTCTCCAGATCCCCCAACAATCAGGTGATGTCCATATGCAGGGAATAGGGTCACTGTATTACTAAGCTCTTGTATTCAAATGTCAATCAACTCTGGGAATAGCTTGACCACATCCAGGAAGTGCATTATGGGCCCCTATAACCAGTCAAGACAAAACCAAGTAGAATCAAAGGCCACATTTATTTTCGAGGTGATTCCAGTGTGAGGCCCGTACAAGTAGTATAGACATCAGTAGTGAAAAGGACTTGGAGAGGAGGTGAACCAGTGCTCCAAGGCTGGTTTGATCCGCCCTTCTCTGGAGAAGTGATGAGTCCCACTAGGGGCTGAAAGTGCTTCTTCTCTGCTCATTTTTGCCGTGTCTACTCTCACTGCTGTGCGATGTGCACGGAGAGACAGGTATAAACTTCCAAACACAAGGCCGTCTTAAAGCAGGGCACAGCTGTCCTACATAACTTGTCCCTAGAGAACGTCTTCCTCCTCTGTGCATCACCCCGTTTCTGCTGTGCACAGATCTCACTGTTCACATCCACTTCTCCCGAACATTCTTTTAGAGATGTGGATTCCCAACACCCAGAGCGGCCGTTTACGAGATGAACAGAATTGCCGTTCCTTTGTTAAAACTACTATACCACCGGTATCTCTGGAGTTCTTTAACTTTGTTCCAAATGGAGACTTTTTCATATCATTTGAGAAACATTAAAATTTAAAAATACAATAGAATCCCAGTTCATGCTTAAACATTTAATAACGTATACAAGGGAAGTGGTTATGAAAGACAAGCTGTGCCCGTGGCCACTGATCCACATGAAAAGCCTGCAAAGCAATAAGCTCTGAACATTAGCAAGGCAGGCAGGATGGAGACTGTGCAGCTCCTAATAAAATCTCCTCTTTCTTCATGTTGCTTCTTTTTCAGGGCATAAGGAAACAAGCATGATAATATATTTTGCCTGTAGGTGCCAAAACTTGTATTGTTCCCTTTCAGACACTTTCCTTTGCTGTGTTTAGGAACAAATGCCTGGGAATATGAGGGAGATAGAAAAAGGCTGGATTGACACATGGTTTCACGGGACCTGCAATACCCAAAGCTTTTTCTTGGGTCTGAACGGGGGCCTGTGCTTTTATCCTTTCCATCCAGGAGATCTGGTCCTGTACTGTTCTGGTATCCATTAGCTTGTGGATAGTAAAAGGCTGGCACCTTCTGTGGGGATGCCAAAGGGATTACAGAGATGTGAGCTCACGTGGGGAAACCCCAAGGGTTAGTGCCAGAGTCCAGTACTAATAAACCAACGTTACTGTCTCTTGATCTGAAGGTACTGGAGTCGCTAAGGCGGAGGGGTGATGGTTGATGTATATAGGTGGTTCCTGAGGCCTGGGGGAGTCTCTGTAGAGAGGAGCAGAAATCTCCCAAAGGAGGAGCCCAGCCAGCTTCAGGTAACGTTGTAGGAGAGATCAAGGGTGCAGAGAGCAAGAGAGATTCCATACTCTCTCCCATCTCTGCCAGGGCCCCTGCTTTCTTTAGCAGAGTTTGGGTGACGGCGAGCGGTGGGCTTGGATGGACAACTGAACTGCCTGGAACCACCTGATGATCTGTAAATATCAAGGCAGGCAGAAGCAGGTGCATCCTGATGAAGGGGATATGAAGTGTGGGAGCTAGGGAGTATGCTGTAGTGGATTCATAGTTGTGATATTCTTCCTCTTTGGATCATGATTTAAAACACTCTACAGTTGGAAATCATTGCTTATTCACTATTCAGTGTGTGTGTGTGTGTGTGTGTGTGTGTGTGTGTGTGTGTCTGACAGAGAGGGGGGAGAGAGAGAAAGAGAGAGAGGAAGAGAGAAGCAGAGGGAGCAAGAGTCAGGGAGAGAGAGACAGAGGGAATGAGAAAATCAGAGATAGAGATAGAGGGAGAGAGAGTCAGAGAGAGAGAGACATTGAGAGAGAGAGGCAGAGGGAGAGAGAGACAAGGAGAGAGAGGAGAGAGAGACAAGGAGAGAGAGGAGAGAGTGAGCATATCTGAGTGTGTGCGTCAAGGGGGTGGTGAAGGGGAGGGAGGGAGGTATGGAAAGGCAGCAAGAGCTTCTGTCTGAGCCTCTACATTTTACCCTTGAAACTTGGCCATGACCAAGGGTGTGGCAGGCCTAATGTTCCCTTTCCTTCCGCGGGACAGGAGACAATGAGATGCGTTCAGGGAAGTTTCCTGGAACTGGGCTGGTGGGTTCCACACATGGTATGATTTAAAGCTGAAGTCAGACTTTGGAACTGCTTTGGGAGCGGCTGTCATTGTTCTGTCCATGCCTTCCGAGTTAGACCCTAGAAGGTGGAGAACAGGGTCCGCCCTAAAGGAAATGGTTGTGGTTCCTCACCCTGAGTTAGTTCGGGGCTGAGAGGGACCTCAACACGAAGCTGAGAGAAAATGAATTCTGGAGTCCGAGGTTTACAGCTAATGAAGTTTGGTTGATGGAGACAGGTGTGGTCTCCACTGAGTACACTCTGGACTGGGTATCCCATCTCATGACATAGTTGTCTGCACACAGTGATGAGATAAACTGCTGAGTTTTCCCCAGAAAACTTTTGGGAAATTGTTTGACAATAATTTGTAAATTATTCATGCAGTCATCATTCAAGGAATATTTTGTGGTACTATTTCATTTGTATTTTAATAAATAAAGCTGGCTTGAAGATCAGAGAGTAAAACAGCCACACTGATCAGCCTTACAGATCAGGCAGTGGTGACACACACCTTTAATCCCAGTAGCCACACTAGTTTACAATAGAAACTGGGCAGTAGTGGTGCATGCCTTTAATCCCAGCACTAAAGAGGAATATAAGATGGGAGGAGACAGCCCTCCGACACAGTCTCACTCTAAGATTCCTGGAAGCAGGATCGCCATTTCAGACTGAGGCAGAGGTAAGAGCCAGTGGCTGGTTGTTTTGCTTTTCTGGTCTTCAGGTTGAAACCCAATATCAGTATCTGGGTTTTTATTAATCGTGCTACAATATTTATTTGTTTTGTTTGCTTGTTCGTGTCTTTATTTACTTTTGAGGCAGTATCTTTCTCTACATATCTCTGGTGTCTTGGAACTCACTCGGGAGACCAGGCTGGCCTGGAAAACCGAATGTTGGGATTAAAAGCCTGCACCCCCACATCCAGCTAAGGAATATTTACTGACTCATGTTCTGGGGACCGGGATGCTGGCTCTGTGGTAAAGCGTTTGCTGTGCAAATGAGAGACTCTGAGCTTGGAGCCTCAGGACTCACTGAAGTTGTTCACGATATCATGAAGCTGTAATATCAGTACACCTGTGGTAAGATGGGGGCCAGAGAGAGAAGGCTCCCCAGAACCCCAGGCCAGCTAGCCTGGGAATGCAGAAGTGAAGAAAGAATCAGCTCTCTTCTCAAACTCGGTGACAGGAAGACTGAGAGCCAAGCTAGCTCTATGGTATCCACAGGTGCTACAGCACGTGCTTGCCCACACTGATGTGAACACACACACACGCATGCACACACATATGCACACACACATGCTTGTCCACACTGATGTGTATGAACACACACGCATGTATGCACACACACATGCACACACACGTACTTGCCCACACTGATGTGAACACACACACACACATGCACACACATGCTTGTCAACACCGATGTGCATGAATACACACACGCATGTATGCACACACACGCATGCAGGTACACACACATGCACACACACTAAAAACGGTTGCCTGTGGGAGGCATATTAGTTCAGAGACTCACAGAGATCTTTGCAGATTAGATCTTTCATTCACATCCAACACTTTCTCTGCATGAGGTCTGCTCCTTGTCAGGTGGAAGCTGTATATGAACCTTGCCAGTTGTGCTCAAGGGCGTGCCTGGGGTCCTGGGACTGAAGAGAGAAGTGTGTGTCTCGTGAAATGGTTCCCACACTCTGACTGCTCCTATTATAACAGACCCTGAGACCTTAACACAATGGCTGCCAAGCTAGAGGCAACGTTCTGACCTTAGCAACCAACACTGATGACTGTCAAAATGGGAACAAAGACCTAAGCCAGCCTAGACCCAGTCTGTAGTTCCAGGATGCAGGAAAGCTCCTAAATGTACTAACCTTGCTTTTTTTGCTTCCACGGTTACGGTCTCAGTGTTCTTGATAACTAAGGTGTCAACCAGGATGCGGTTTTGATGCATAAAGACAGCGAGAGCGGAGGCTCAGGAGGGCATGATTTGGGCAAGTTTCCCACGCGGTCCCCAGCCAGCAATACAGACTTTCTGTTTGGCTTTATGAGTGTCAGGTGGGCATGCAGCACTAATTCAAGCAGCATGCATGGTTCAGCACTCCTGAACTGGGGGTGGGAGTCTGAGTACCTGGCCCCTTTCACCAATGCCATGTAAGCAAAGTCTGACTTACGGTGGAACTGGGCTTGGGAGTGAAGCAAGGGTAACCTTCATCACTTTGAAGCAGGGTGGAGTGGGCTTGGCACGGAAATCCTAGGAAGCATTTTCTGTGTTCCTATTTCATATGATGGTGGTTTTCTGATAAGTAAAACCATTTGTATAATTTTAATAATGGTAAAGAAAAATGAAATTTAAGATGTCAATGAAAAAAAAAACCCTGAAAAAAATGTTGCTTGTTGCAATTTCAATTCTGTTGTATAATTTAATGAAAGTCTATGGAGAATGAAATTATTAATAAAACAATAACAGACAAATTACAAATTTTCCATTGTGGTGCTCAGATGACCTAGTTTATCCCCCGGAGGGGATCTGCTCTGCATAAAATAAGCCATATGCGTTTCAGCTTCACTGGTAAATACTATTTTAAGAAGGTGATCAGCAGAATGCAAAATTTAGAGTATTTTTTTAAATTTGACATTTCCCCAGAATATTTATGAAATCTTGGTACTGGAAATACAGGAAATGATTAAATTATCCTAGTCTTCTAATGCAATAACATACAGTTCTACAATTGCTTCAGAAATGGGTGGGTCACTGAGATGGTTGTACAACCAAGCTTGCTTCCTAATGCACATCTCTCCTCCAGCGCATCCTGTGATGTGAGAGTAAAGTCATCAGAAGAGATTGAAAGGCTGCCATTGCTTTACCTGGTCACCTCCCAGGACTTCATCCCCAGCACTCACCAATCCAGGCGAGCACACATGGTCTACGCAGTCACCCCAGCCAGATGCCTGGGAGCACCTTCTGTTTCCATGTGTGGTGGCCTGTGGTTTCCTTGGGCTTGAAGGACCAGGTCCTGTCTCTCTAGGACCTTGGCTGGACTCCTCTTAGGATATGCACACCTGTGCTCCTTCTTCCCGTGAGTGCTCTGCCAATGGAGAAAGGGTCTCAGAGTCTGTGTGCAGGATGCTGTTGGCTGGCATCAGGACTGCTGGTTTTGATCTCAGTCAGTATGCATTCAACCAAGGGAGCTGAGCTAACTGGTTGCCTCTGACAGCCGTGCACCTTGACATTGGTACCGCCCCCACCTTTGAACATTGTGCTTGGACTGGCCCCAATCAAGTCCTTGTACGCTTTCAAAGCTGAACGTAGCAGCCAGGCAGTGGTGGTGCACACCTTTAATCCCAGGAAGCAGAGGTAGGTGGTGGATCTTTGTGTGTTTAAGGCCAGCCTGGTCTACAAGAGCTAGTTTTAGGACAGGTTCCAAAGCTACAGAGAAACCCTGTCTCAATAAACAAAAACAAATAAACCAAAAAACCTGAACATAGCAACAGGTGTTCTGTCAAGGTCACAGTAGTTTTGAGGAGCATAAGAAGACAGATACAAATCACTTGAATTGTATCTCTTTGGGCACAGAAATTGGCCCAGGTCAACCTTGAAATTTGCTGCATATCTTGGTCCCATAGTTTGGGCAACTTGAAGTTGTTGGCAGAGGCTGTTCATTCGTTCCTGGCTGCCCATACCCTAAACACACAGAAACTATATTAATTGCAATACTGTTCGTCCAATAGCTTAAGTGTACTTCTAGCTAGCTCTTACATCTTAAATTAATCCATCTCTATTAATCTGTGCATCACCCCGAGGCTGTAACCTACTGACAAGATTCAGCATCTGTCTCCTCTGGTGGCTACAAGGTATCTCACTGACTCTGCCTTCTTTCTCCCAGCATTCAGGTTTCCCTTCTAGCTCTATTCTGCCAGATCACAGGCCAAAACAGCGTTTTCATTCATTTACCAATAAAAGCAACACATATACAGAAGGACTTCCCACACCAGACAGTCTGCCCCTAAGCATGTAGTACTTTGTTGCATCAAGGTTGGCTCCTGAGAAATGTCTCTGGTCTCAGTAATGGTGAATTAGAGGGTGTCATCATTTGAAAACATAGTGAGAAGCCGAGGGGAGGGTCCTGGAGCTGCCCATGAGGGTGAGTATCAGCACAGCCCAGGAACTGATGTGCAGTGGGAGCGTGGCTAAATATAGGAGTAGGTCTGAAGCCCTGCCATAAACTCTGCTCCCTTTAGAGGCTCTTAGTCTCTTTGTTGCCCAGTGAGGAAGCATGTATATTTATGTTCATCATAAAAGCAAAGAGGCAGCCTCAGAGGCTGAGGTAGTTGCAAAAGCCACACAGATTAAAAAAAAGGTGTTGGAACTGGGAATTGATTGTGGTATTTGTGCTCAAATCTACTGGAGCCGTTCCTAACCTGCTGGTTTGGTACTAGCCTTCATCTACATAGAATCGGAGCAGAGCAGTAGTGGAGGTGTGCCTTGTGATCCAGGACTTCTGATGGGCAGGGACAGTACTATCCCACACGTAGAGACAGGGTCATTACAGAGATAACCAATGTAAAATGGAATTACTAGCATACACTCTAATCCAACGCTACTAGTGTTCTCATAGAAAGGGAAGTTTGGACACAGGCGAACTTCATTGTTTAATAAAATGAAGAAAAAAAAGCTACTCTTTAGAGGGTGGCTGTGTACAAGCTAAAGAGAGGGTTATGGATAGGCTTTTCCTCACAGCCCTGAGAAAGGATTAGCCCAGCCAGCATCACCCTGTTGGACTTCTGGTCTTTAGAAGCTCAAGAACGCTGAAGCTCTCCAGTCTACATTACTGTTTGCATAGCCGTAGAAAACAAATGTGGCAACGGCAGGCCTGCTGTCTGGAATGATGAATCCCTCTTTGCAACTGCTAGCACCCTCATCAGTTTCTCTGCTTGTCAGTTTTCCCATCCATAAGGTTGTGCATACGCTCCACATCAGCTACAAAGGTTCAATGACTCAGGAAAGGTGTCACATGAAGACAGTGATTGATTCGGAGAACTGTCACCTGCACACTGGCTGGTAACGCACAGAATGAGCAAGGATGTGTCCTGCTTCTATTTCACTGCTATGGTTCTAGTGTGGCATTAGGGATCCTTAGGGCCCACTACAGGCAGAAACTTGGTCTCCAGGAAGTGCTGTGGAATCTTTGGATTCTACATCACTGCCGTGTGTGCCCTTGAAAGGTAGTTTTCCTGGGGACTCCTTGTTGGTTTGGGGGAAACAGCTACCGTGCAAGTCTGAGGTTGGCTCTGTCCTCTATTTTCTTTCCTAGAGTCCATGTCTTCTCTCTACCTTTCAGAAGGATTCTAAGCAGCTGGCATCTCTTTGGGAGAGCCACCATTCAACCGTGTTCTCTAAAGTATTAGGCTTAATCGCCATCATATCTCTGGAGTCTTTATATCTAGAAAATGAGCTGGGTTCTGACCAGTACCCCAGGGTTGGGTCAGAGCTTGGAAAGTAAGTAGTATTAATATTCATGGCCTCCAGGGCATAGCGAGCACTCCACTCAAGCCTTGAGTTAAGCCTTATTCAAAACCTTCTACAGAGAGAGATCTCACTTCGGGCTGTGGCCACTGCAACACAAGGTTTACACATGGAAGACGAAAAGCACTGAGCTCCTGATTTCGTTCACAAGTTACCAGCTGTAGAAGGAACAGGATCTTCTTTGAAATGACAGCTTTGTATCCTTGTATTGTGCCCATTTTCACAACGAAGATGCTCACGTCTATTTAACTTACAGCTGGTAAAGGAAAATCGCTTGGAACTATTTTTAAGGATTGTGTCAAACACTTACAGATTCAAAGGCAGAGAAAATTGTCGTCCTCCTCAGCCGATTTGCTCTTCTTGCCTTATTGTCTAGTCTCTTCACACTTGAACAAAGATGTTTGAAAAAAAAAAAACTAAGTTGTGTGTGTTTATACGTGCGTTTTTTGTGTGTGCGTGGACTTGTGCGCTTTTGTGTGGGGGTTTGTGTGTGTTAGTGTGTTGTGTTTTATGTGTTTGTATATGTGAGTTGTATTGTTTTGTGGTGTGTATTGTGTGTTGTATGTATTTATGTGTATGTTGTGTTTGCGTGTGTATATTGTGTGTTGTATGTATGTGCGGTGTATGTATGTTTGTGTGTGGGTTTTGTGTGTTTTTGTTTGTACTGAATGTTTCATGTGTTGGAGGGTTATGTGTGTTGTGTGTAGGTTTGTATGTGTGTTGTTTTCTGGAAAAGCTCTCCTTTCCCACTGCTTATATTAAAAACTCTAACCAGAACCACTGTGTGTGATCTTCTGTTGGACCCTCTTGAGTGTTCATCTCATGTGCAGATATGAATTAATCAGAATGTCAAGACTCAGCCCTCCTTACCTCAGGGAATTCTGAAAAGCAAAAAGACTGAAGAAAATCTCTAGAGTTTTGAGCATATTTCTTCCACATGTCAGCTGTGTGGCAGGGACAAATAGATTCAGCTCCTCATACCTCTGCTTCCTCATCGTCAAAGTGAAGCATAATTGTGTCCATGCCATGGACCCTCAAGAGAATTATATACAATGTGCGGTCAGCTCACACGACGCTGGCTACAGTCAGAGTACCCCACCTCCTCCCCTGTCTTCTTCTCTTTCTTTCTCCAGAGTCTCCTCTGTTTTGTCCTTCTATTGAGTTTTTGGTTGTTGGCAAGCAAACTCTCCCAAGCTGTTTTGAATTCTAGGAAAATCCTTGTTGCTTGGCCTTGGTTTTTGTGATTTTTTTTCTCATAAGTCAGCCCCTTTTCTTTGGATTCTGCCTTCTCAGTTTTCTGTGCTGGCATCTTTCTGCTTTACTAGTTCTAAAATGTGTTTTTTGGGGGAATGAGTTTGTATGTAAGCAAGGAGCAGCTGGAGTCATTGATCCTCTATTTCATAGGAGGTGGGGGAAGGCACGGGGGGGGGCTTGAAGGAGCAGTGGGTGGCTTTTGGTCTCTTTTTGATTTTCAGAACCACTCCCTTTTCTATCAGGTTATGTGACCCAGGACGAGCCCAATCTTACTGTTTAGCGGAGAGTTTAGCTCTTCTTTACTCCACTCAGGATGGAAAGCTGGACGAGAGCTCTGATGACTGAATCCTACCTAGGTCACAGTGGGGTGGGTGCTCCAGGCTGGCAGGAGGCATCAAGGTGAGAAAGCTGAGCTCTGGTTCTCCAGTAGGGGTGAGAGGAATTCTAGCTTGGATGGCTGATATGAAGTTGGCGAAGACTCTTCATATGCACATGTTCTCTGTGCACTCTGTCCTTGAAGTAAGGACAACACAGACTTGACTTGCGACCAAAAGTCAATACTGCAGAAATATTTGGGTGCCACACTGCTCCCAGGAAGACTACTGCAACGCACTGCAAACCAGGTGGCTTACAATGATGCGTTTGTTTGCTCGGAATTTGGAGACAAGATAACCCCATCACAATGCTAGCAGGTTCACATCCCAGCTTCCAGTGCTACTGAGCATCTTTGGAAGTCTTTTGCTTCCAACTGTGTTAGCTCTACTTTCTCAGGTTCTGTCTCTGTAGAGTGTGGTGTCTTTGCACCGTGTTTGTCTCCAGAGGGAGGGCTTCCCTGTGTGTCTGTGTCTCAGTCTGGCGTCTTCCCTCTATGGATCTGCAACTTCCTGTGGTGTCTTCCCTGTGTGTGTCTGCATTTTCCTACGGTGTTCTTCCTTTGTCTGCATCGTCATGTGGTGCTTTTCACACTGTCTGTCTACCTGTGGAGTGTTCCCCACTATGTCTGTCTACCTGTGGAGTGTTCCCCACTGTGTCTGTCTTTACATCATCACATCTTTCCTCTAAGGGCTCCTGCCTCTTCATGTCTTCTCATCTCTTAATGGCAGCAGTCCTGTGGGGTGAGGGACCACCCTGCTTCAGTACAACTTCATCTCAGCTTGCTTCTTCCTTGTATAAGCTTGCTTTCACAGGTACGAGGGGCAGGGTCTTTGACACATGTTTTTGGGGAACACAATTCATCCGTCAGCAGACACACACAGAACTGAGTAGTCTGGTTTGATCTTCAGGCTGACAACCTATGGAGACGAGTGAGACTGAAGTCACAGCTGCAGCTCTAAGAAAGGTAGGAGGGAAATTCAACTCACATCGGTGTGGTATTGGCCTTCATCTTCCTGTCTACAAAGGAGAGGTTGGGTCTCTTCCATTTAAGTAGGAGATAGTGTAGGCCAAACCCACTACCTTGTGTTTCATCCAAATCGCCACATCCTGGGTCCAATCTGCCTTGTACCCTCTCTGTTTTATCCGTTTATTTATGACTGAGGCACAGAGAGCTATTCGTCTTTCTCGAGACTGGCATCTCCAGCCCTTGGCCTCTGCAAGTCTTTCAGCCACGAATGTTCTTGGTCTCATGTTGGTGCTCCAAGATACTTCCTGACATGACCTTCATGATTACCCCATGTGAAGCCACGCCACAGAAGACCAGCATATGCACAATTCATTCAGGCTTCTCTCTGAAACATATGTCTTTTGTTGGGCAGAATTCTTGATGTAGGAAATGGTGCCCTTTTCCTTCTTACACTCTCTTAGTTGCTTAATAAAGTCCCAGGGGTTTACGTTAGACCCAAGGATACTGTGCGTATACACATGGACCCGCCATGGTGAAACAGAAGAAATACTGTCATTGACATTGCAAGGGAGAGTGATCTGAGGGACCAGTGAAGGAGCCACCTGATGAAAACTACGACCCTTGTGCCACAGGGTCCCCAGTGCAGCCATTGGTGTCTCAACGTTGCACAGTTGGCTTCCATCTTTTCTAGTCTCCCAGCTGGCAGAGCATCTCAGAAAACCGGGTGAAGAAGCTTTGAGAAGGAGCAACTCAGAGTGTCCTAAAAGAAGGGTCTTTCACTGTGCAGGCATCCTGCCAGTCAATGCCATATCACCTGTGTGTGCTCCACGACACCACGAGAAGACAACTGGACTCTGTGCACCCCATTATCCTCTGTCCTCTTCAATGTCTTTTGGTACCCCGGGGTTGCTCCTTTACTGTAATGACTTTTACTCTTGCAGGTTAGATTTCTAGTCAGGAACTCAGATCTGCATGGAGCATTGAGCATCTGCAGTGTCCAGCAGGGAAAAGCCAGCAGGGCAGGGGTGATCTCAGACAGATCGATGTGTCTGTGCCTCTTCCAGCCTCCCTCACTGATCATCTTCTCCTGAAAGCTACACGAGGCAGCCAGGAACTGAGATGCTTAGAGCATGGGGCTTCATTTCTCCCAAGCCAAATCAGACATCTTTCTTTTCCTCTTCTTTGCATAACTCAAGGATCTGCCATGACTTACTGACTGGAGCACAGAGCAGAATTTCTTTCTGTATATAAATAAAATTCCCTTCCTACAAGCCCGCTCCGGTCTAGGGATGCTGTGTGGCACTCTGCCATTGTTTTCATTCTTAGTCCTGATCCTTTACTTTCCATGCCTGTTCGCTGAACAACAAACCAAATCCATAACACTATTCAATTTCCTCCAACCCCTCTTTTCGCGAACCTTCTTCATAAAAAGCTGAGTATTTCAACGTTTTAGTATGTGCGGCAAGTCTAGGTGGTTTGCAAATTAGAATTTTGTATGACAGCATTTATAGTCATTTTCCTTTTAAACTGCTGCATTTTCTGGTAGCTCAAAATATTATATTTCTCCAACAAATGTGCAAGCTAAAAATGGATTTACTCTCATTCTAATGCTTTGCTTGCTCCTAAATTAGCGGCTTAAAAAATGCTGTTCTTATAGACACAGGCATAATTTCTCTCTTCTGTTTTATTCCCATGTGGGCACAACCTTTGCCGTGCGGTGGCAGGGTTAATTAAGTCTCCAGCTTTCAGCCGGAGTCACAGTGCTGCACGCCAGGTGTTCCAGGGGCCACCTTTATGTTGCTCTTTTCCTTCTTGGCAATTTACGCTGTATGAAAAAAAATAGCACACCAAATTTAATATCTCCATAATAGCAGCCAGCTTTTATTTATTTATTTCTACTTTCCGTGTTTTGTCAGCAGGCCAAATAATGCGTTTCATTATGACATTTGCAGACAGGCTTTGATGTACCCCACTTGTGTTTGTCCTCCTCCCCCACGTCCCTCCCCATCCCTTGCCTTTCCTTTCTCCCCCAAACAGCCCCCATCTACTCCCAAACTATGCTTTAAAATTGTGTTTTGACTGAAATCAAAAGAGGATATATGTGCTTTCATGTGTCTTAACCTTTCTGAAACATGGCCATTGTGGTATTTAATGAGGTAAAGGGAACGTGGATTTTGAGATAGCACCTAAGCTAAGCATGTTATGCCTGCAGACCCAGGCCTAAAGGGGTTGCTAGGGGTCCCTGAGCAGCAATGTGGGGTGGTGGCTCTGCTTCTTCCTCTTTTCTCTTGCTGGGTAATTTGATGCTGCTTTGAGGTGGACCTCATTTTGTAATTCTTGCTCCTTCTTCTGAGGCCTCCAGCTGGCTATAATAGACCTGTATTTTCTTTCTCAATATGTTCTTCAGATGCTTTACCTGCCTACAGACCCCCAGCAGAAAACTAAGGCTATGCCCCTTAACCCCAGGCTACAAGGATGCCACACCTGCTCTCTGAGGGTCTCAGTGGAGGGTTCCCTTGTGTGACACGTGAGGGTTGATTGATGTGTATAGGAAGCCTGGGTCTTTTGGATAGTCTGGTTGGTAGAAGTCATCCTGGATGGTTTGGTCCCATCTTAAAATCCGAGACCCTTCCTGAGCTGGGCTGGTGGGGTGAGACAGACAGAGGCAGGGAGATCTCAGGTGTGCTTGTTAGTACTGACTTTGGAGACAGGAACGGCCATGAGCTGGAAACGGCAAGCAGCTTCTGGACTCTGAAGACACAGGAGACAAGGGGACACATTTCTCTAGAGCCTCCATTGAGGAGTGCAGTACTGCAGGCAGAGATCAACCCAGAGAGATGGGTGCTGTCTGGGAGCTCCAGGACCACTGGGCTACAAGTGGCCTGTGACTGCTAAGTCGCCCAGTAACCAGTAAGTAGCCCCACACCTATTCACGTGCAAGCAGCCCTAGGCTATTAAAATAAAGACTCGAAAATCAGAGTGGGAAGACATTGGGAATGACCTGGGAAGGGTGTAGGAAGAAGGTGGGAGGAGGCAAAAGAGCAAGGTGGGGTGGTTCTGTGTAGTGGTATATTGTTTGTATTTTGATAAATAAATAAACCCCAAACCAAAAAAGCAAAACAGCCAAACTACCAGAGAATTCTTATCTCTACCAAGGCTGGGTGGCCATAAACTAAGCAAACTGCCTCTCTCTCCTCTCATTTTATATTCCCTGTAGTGCTGGGATTAAAGACGTGACTTCCTAGGACTAGGATTAAAGGTGAGGCACCACCACCTGGATTTGTTTCTGCTTTGATCTTGTGTAGCCGAGGGTGGCCTTGAACTCATAGAGATCCACCTGCTTCTGTTTTCCACGTGCTGGGATTGAAGGTGTGTTTTGCCATTGCCTGACCTCTAGTGGCTTTAGCTTTACCTCTGGTCTTCAGGCAAGATTTATGCATCAAAATACAAATAATACACCACTGTAGTTCTGATAAAAATAGACTGTCTACATGGACGATATTGTAGAGAGCTAATGCACATTTATTAATAAAAAGAGCAACAAGGACAGAGTCGCGTGTGAGGGCAGGTGCCCTGTGTGGCCACTTCCAGCCATTAGCTCCTGGCCACTATTCTGGGGTATCTGATACGGTGTCTCTGTTAAGACTGCCTGAGGGAGGCAGAGGTTTTCTATGTAGGTGCTATCACTTGTGAGGTCCAGTGCAAAATGAAATTGTGGGGCCTCTGTTCAAAATGTAGAAGAAAAGTCCAATTTAAGGTATGAATATAGTTTTTCTTTATTTCTATCATCTTTCTCAACTTATTTCTACTGGTGTCTATATGTATATATAATTTATTCTTTAGCATTTCTTTAGCAAAGTCTCTCTCTGTAGTTCTGGCTGTTCTGGAGCTTGGTATATAGACTAGATTGATCCCTAATTCATAAAGATCCTCCTGCCTCTACCTCCTGAGTGCTGGGATTTAAAGCAAGGGCCACTATACTAGGCTGGTATGTGTGTGTATACATAGTTTGTTTTTCTTGTGTATGTATATATAGTTTATTTGTTTTTCTTTCATGTGTATGGGTATTTTGCCTGCATGTATGTTTGTGTACTATGGGTATGCATTGCCCCTGGATATCAGAGTAGGGCGTTGGGTCCTCTGGAACTGGAGCTGCATGCAGTTGCTATAAGGGTGCTGGGAATAGAACCTGGATCCTCTGGAAGAGTGTGGTGGTTTGAATAGGAATGGCCCCCACAGGCTCATATATTTAAATGTGTGGCCATTAGGGAGCAGTGCTACTTCAGAGAGATTAGGAGGTGTGGCCTTGTTGGAGGAAGTGTGCCACTAGGGGTGGGCTACAAAGTTTCAGTAGCTCAAGCCAGGCCCAATGTTTTTCTCTCTCATCCTGCTGCCTGCAGATCCAGATGTAGAATTCTCAGCTACTTCTCCAACACCATGTCTGCCTGTGTGCTGACATGCTTCCTGCCGTGATGATAATGGAACAAACCTCTGAACCGGTAAGTCAGCCCCTATTAAATGTTTTCCTTTGTAAGAGCTGCTAAGGTTGAGCCTGGTGTGGTAGTAAAGGTAATAGCCTTTAATCCCAGCTCTCAGGATCTCTGTGAGTTCAAGGACAGCCTGGTTTACAAAGTGAGTTCTAAGACAGTAGTAGCTGTTACACAGAGAAACCCTATCTCGACACCCCCTTACAAAAAAAAGTTGCTAAGGTCTTGGTGTCTATTCACAGCAATAGAGCACTGACCAAGGCAAAGAGCAACCAGTGCTTTTGACTACTTAATCATCTCTCTAGCCTTTTGTGATATTTCTTATTTGAAATTCAATCACCTCTAAACCTTTAAAGTTATGAGGCTTCAATGTAAATATAAGATCATTTCACATATGTCACCATTCATTCAATATGATTCCTAGCTTTGTGTACGTGCAGTTTGTTTTGATTTTACCATAACTGTAACAACAGTGCACAAAACAAGCGATCTCCCCCTCACTTCTATCTATAGGCACTCTTCACTGACACTCTCCACTCTCCACGAGTGAGTGAGGCACAGCAAACGTTCCCCACTGTGCCTGTGTCAGCATTCCTCAGAAGCTGATTGACACATGGAACTCACTTGTGAAGGAAGCAAAGTAGAGAGTTCTGTGTCTGATACGTTGGTTCCACTTGGGAAGCAAGTTCTAGTTGGAGAGATAAGTGTGGCCTGAGTTAGCCACAAGGATGTGACACTTAGTGGCTATTGGCTTTGAATCTTCCTCAACACCCAGGCTCATGGTCTCACCCAGGTTCTTCAAAGGCTTGGACTGTAACACTGCATGTGAACAAGGGATCAGAGGAGGAAAACCAGGTCTTTCTCTTCAGTTCATACCTGGGCTTCACTTACAAAACTCAATTTTGAGGATAAAAGCTGCATATTTCAGAGTATTAGCCAAGTTCCTAATAGCTTCTAAGTGAGGGCCCCATGAGACCATGCAGGTCATATAGACTGCTGCAAGGTGTTTGTTACCCAATCTGGATGGGTTGCATCCAAGGCTGTCTGGTTCGTGACCTCCTCAGAGCTGTTCAGTTGCTAGGTAGCTTTTAAGTCCTTTCCTCCCTTCCTCCCTCCCTCCTTCCCTTCCTCTCTTATTCCCTCCTCTTCTTCCTTTTCCTTCTCTTCTCCTTTTGAAGAAGGCTGCTTGACTCAGGCTACACTTGTCTCTCCAACTAGAACTTGCTTCCCAAGTGAAACAAATGTATCAAACACAGAACTCTCTGCTTTGCTTCCTTCACAAGTGACTTCCATGTTAATTAACAATTTGGCTAACAGCTTCTCTTGTTAATCTAAATTGTTTTCTTGAACTTATACTCTATTGTTCATGCAGAGCACATGATTGCCGAGCAAGCTCCACCTGATACACAGCTATTAGTTTCATAAGCTTATCAATAAAGCATTACCTTCAGCTAGTGGACTGGGAAGATTGGAATGCTCTATAATATGCCATACAAAGCATGGTAACTTTCTTTGTTGTATGACATTTTGAATTTGCTGGAATAGTGCTTTAACTTGCTTATTGTTAGTCCCAATACATGGGGGTGGTTTATAGGACTTGAAGACCATTAAAAATAAATTGGCTGTCAGTATATAGATTAAATGCGCTATTGCAAAAAACTAAAACATTATAGCAACAGCTCGTAGTGTCGTAGTGTAACTATTTGAGCTGAGGCTGTTTCCCTTACAAGTCCTTCTCCATTAACAACATGTGCTGCTCTTCCACTGTAAGAACCATCTATAAAAATTAACATAGCATCCTTTAAGGGATCTTTTGCTACAACTTTTGGGAAAATGAAGGAATATAGTTGTGAGAACTGCAGCAACAGATCAGTTGGGAAAAGATTATTGATTTGGGCTTCAAATTAAGGAAACGCAGTTGTCTAAGAATCACTATTTTGAAATAACCAATCAATCTGTTACTTAGTATAAGAAACATTGATCATAGCAGGTCCCCTGTCAAAATATCTCCTAGATTCCATCCTGCTCTTTTGTGCTGATCAAGCTACTGCTTCAAAATAAGGGCTTAAAACTTAACTGGCAAAACAGGAAGGTGTAGCCTTAAAAGCAGACCATTTTGCCATAATCCTGATGTAGGAGTAAGTTTTGTAGGTAATACACAAGCTTGCCAAGGCTGACCATAGTTAACATAATGTACTTATTGTCTCTGTATAACATACACTGAGTACCTGTCTGGCAGCTTTTGTAAGCTGTCTGGTGGAACTCGGATCACCCCTCCCTTTAAGAATTTCACTTAGCGGCTCAAGATCTCCTGTGAGATATTTTAAATAAGGTTTTTATCATTGGATGTTTTATTAAAAGTTTGTAAGCTATCTTTCTAATCCAAATTGTAAATCTGCCTAGCTGACAGGATTAACTTGCTCATTTACATTTTCACAGACACTTGACAGGGTCTGGAGCTACTGTTCCCTGAGGCTACTTTTGTAGCTCAGCTGTTAATACCTGGGCTCACAGCTGAAGCTGGGCCTTGGGACAGGGAGCAAGCCATGGTCTCTACTGCTTGGTTGTGGGCTGCTGGGGATTTGGGAACAGAAGGCTGGCCCCTCATTGACTGCTGTGCCTGGGCAGGGTACAAGCTACGCTAGGAATCCTGACACAGAACATGACTGACTGGCAAATTTAGCTCAGGTTCTTAGGTGCCTGTCGTTACAGTCACTCTAAGACTGTGCGAGACCACAAGCTTAGGTGGGTATAGTCACACCAATTCTTAATATCCTTGCTTTTTTATTTTAAATCTTGTAATCATATAATTAGGGGAATTCCTGAATCCTCTTTTCTATTAAAAGTCAGAGATTTATTCGTATAGGCTCCGTGGCTCATGGGCCAATTAATTTCTAGCCATTTCCTCTGACCAGCTCTGGGCATTGGCTGCAGGAGGCAGATTCCTCCTAGCTTTCCTGTCTCCTGCCTTTCCTGGCTTCACCGCACAGTGTGGGTCAGCCACATGGTGTGGCTACAGCATGTGTGTACCCTTGCTGGGCCATGCGCCGTATTCCCTTCACTCTTCCCACCCACTCAGCAGCAGCAGACACCAGGTGACCACAGCCTCACAGCTTGTCTGGAGTGAACTCAGGCTATACTTTCACCACTTTGATTCCTGGAGCAACCTGAAGGCGCCGGTGTGGAGCTGGGAAGATAATATTTACAAACTCTAAAAATCTCTGTCTTTGCTTCTGCTCCATTTCAGCTCCTCTAGTAATCAAAACATACCCAAGCAACTGTACAGATAGCTGAATACTGTTTCCTTGTCTCATATTTACAATTATTATTTACAAATTTTACTCCCAACTTTTGCCCCACCTTTCCTCCCTTTTTATTATCTATTATTATTTATTTTCGAGCACTCATTTCTCACTTCTACACCTGCAGCGTTATTTTCTCCCTGCAGGGTTCCTCATGTACTCCCCTGTATGCTGGCTACACTTCTGTGTGTTTCAGGGTTCACCTGTAGCCCCAATTGTGGGCACCATTTGTCAGAGACCAGCTTTGACAAAAATACCATTTATCAGGGTAGGGGCATGGGGATTAGAAAAATAGTAAAGAGAACAAAAATGTGAGTGAAAATAATAAAACTGAAAACATAGGATAGTACCGGGAGGGAGTTCCAGCGAATACTGAAATCGCCCACATTCCCGTTTAATAGCCAATTGCTTAAAATACTCTCGCAAAGGTAGGAGTAAGATTAAAAAACTGCATTAACGTGATTCACGGAAACGAACACACCAGTTGAAGATTGTGGGGGCTACATCCATAGTTAAACATTCTGTTGCTAGAATAAGACAAATAATACTCACACCCTAGACTAAAACATTCTGTAGGCAAACCACACCCTGCGTGGAATCCATTGTTATCTCCCTAAGGGAGTAGGGACTTAATTGTATCCTTAGACTTTTGTTTGGGGTAGACCTGAAGCACAAGGGCTGGCTATTAATCACACCTGTGGACAATAACCTGGAGAGAACAGAACTCTCTGCTCTAATCTAGGTGGGACCTTTGAGGTAGAAACAGACAGTCACCTTGAAGGAGTAGAAGTAAGTTCCAGCTCTGACCTTTGGTCAACGTGAAGTAGGTACACATTTTTGGGTCCTTAAATCACTTATGGTTACACCCAAAGATTAGTGTATGTCTCATTATGGAAACTTCTTTCTTTACCAAATGATAATTTACACAGAGAACCTAACTGGTAAGGTACAAAGAATGTAAGACTGTGGGGGCTCCTAGCACTAAATGGGACAGCTATACCACACTCCCTTCTCCTATGGCCCAGGTATTACTGCAAAGGAGGGGGGGGTTAGGAGGCAGAGGCGGGAAAAGACTACAAGGGAACAGCATCTTCCACACACAGCAGGGCAACTGCATGGAGGAACTCACAGTGCTTTTGACAGAATACACAAGTCCTGTGCTAGTACAGACAATATCCTGGCAGGGAGAGGAGAGGGGGCATGAAGTCCCATCCCTAGATAAGGGGCCCATTGGTACCTGGTGACTGCTAGGAGAGGAACGTTGGGTTTCTTTAAGTGTTGACTCCTTCTGGGTCCACCCTTATCTAGTGGATGACATTAGAGTATAATAAATTTGACTCAATGGTTTTTTTAAAAAAATGAGAACACAGGTTGGGTAGGTAGAGAAGCAAAGGTGGACCTCGGAGGAGTTTGGGGAATGGAATATGATCAAAATACATTCAATAAAATTCTCAAAGAATTAATTTAAAAGGGGCAATAAGCACTTCATTTGAACAACACATAGGGCTTTAGTGCAAAATTTTGGCAATTGAATAAGAAAAGACATAACAAAATATAGTATTCAAGTGAACAGAAAACAATCTTTAAAGAGGAAATGTAAGAACCAAATGTTCAGTTATGTCAAATAATTTTTAAAAAATCGAAAGTTCTGCCAGTTGTACAACTTAGTATTATTTCTTGGCCATTGGTTTTTGCCAAGTACAAACTTACAGAGCCAAACCCTGCGCACCTGCATTCAGTTAAGAAGATTATACTTTTCATAATATTTACCCCATAGCATACTTTGCCATATGCGATTCTAATTGTTATCCATTTAACTGTTTGCTGACATTTTTTTCTAACTATAATTTTTATTACAAACCAGATACTCATTTCTTCAGAGGCATCTCTATTGAAAAAGCACAAAATGTGTGTGTGTGTGTGTGGGGGGGAGCTTGGAGTTACACCACGGAGATCACTCCCGTTGGCATTTAAAGCATGTAATTGCTTGCACTAGGTGAGCGGTTCAATGGCATAGAAGATAAAGTGTGAAACTCTCCCCACCCCCGCATCCATCTTGCTGAAGCTGCAACATTCTGCTTCTTTTGTGTCTTCCAGAAGTGTTTCAGCTGAAATTTATTTTCGAGCTTGAGATTTTGGAGAACTGTAAACTGTTGTCAGAGATGATAACAAAAGCAGCTGATATGTAGACATACGTATTACACATGTGAGATATGTAGACAGAGGAAGACTGTACATGGAACCCTGGAGCGATCCCCAGTAGACCCTTAGGATGCCACACAATGGGCTTAAATGGTTTCAGATTGAAATGGGAGACTCTGTACATTTTTCCTCAAATACAGGAAATGTAATAATTTATGTAACCTCTGAAGCCATTCAGACTTTAATATATGTGTGAGGAAAAAAAAATCTTAGAATCCAAGATCACTGTCCTGGAGTTTGCTGCCATGCTACCTGCAAGTAATATAGAGAAATACAGGTATATATTTACAAATAAAAAATTTAGGGTGAATGCTAGGGAGGTGGTTCCATGGTAAGGGCTCATACATGAAAGCATGAGGAATTGAGTTCTGTTGTGGGATATTTGTGCACTGTGTGAAGATGTGTTTGCTGTGATGGTTATAATAAGTAGTTGAATGGTCAATATCTAGGGATAGGTAGGATTTTGGGGGAGAGAGAGGAAGAGGATGAGGAATCTAGACATGCAGGAGAAGCCTGGAGACATGGAGAGGAAACGGAACGTGAATGACGGAAGAGCCATAATGCCGCATGATAGTGTGTAGATTAATATAAATGGGTTAATTTAAGATATAAGAGCTAGTTAGTAATAAGCCTAAGCTATAGGCTGAGCTTTCTTAACTAATCATAAGTCTCCATGTCATTACTTGGGATATGGCATCCCAAAGAAAAGTCCACTTACAAAGTTCACGTTCCAAGAGCTCACACAGAAAAACTTGGCCTGGTTGTGAAAATGCTTGTAACCTCAGTGCTTTGGACAGTGGAGACACAGACTTCTGGGCCTTGCTGGTAAGGCAATTGGACTGGATCCTGGTTCAGAGAGAGATCCAGTCTTCAGGGAATAATGCGGGAAACAGCAGAACAAGACACTGATGTTCTCTTCTGTGTGTACTACTGTGTCCTACACAGCTTAGTCCTGGAAACATGACTCAGATAGCAAGGGAATGGGGAAAGGACAAACACACAGACATGTGTACAGAATAGCTGGGATGAGGCAGGCTGTGCACGGACAGACACACAGACATACATACAGAATGGCTGGGATGAGGCAGGCTGTGCATGCTCTGGTGGGTGAGGCACCAGCTCTGTAATAACCTGGAACTTCATCCTGTTCATTGTGCTCAGACAGGGGGAGGGGTGAGATAGTGGTAGGAGGGTTTCCTAGGAGCTCAGTCTAAGGTTGTAAGCATCAGAAGGAAGCTGCAGTTGCTAATTTTTGCACATATTGGTCACTCATTCATAAATACACTGTCAACGTTTGAACTTGAACCAGGGGAGAGCTTTGCCATCCCCCTGAGCCTTACCCTGAGGGGTGACAGCTTGGCCATTACCATGAGTCTGAGGCATTTGTCCTTGATATAGCCATGCCTACGTCAACAGTACAGATTCACTCAGGACTTCATCTGCCTTCACACATTCACTACAGGCTTCCTCTCCTCCCCACAATGTACAAATGGGCACATGTGTTTATACATATGCTCACACATATTGCATGTGTACACCGTACACCTATATCACAAGCAAAATATTTACTTTACGGTAGTGTTAATGACAAGGAAGAGACACCCAAATTCTTTTTTAAGAGACTTCCATATATGTGTACAATGCATTTTGATTGCCTTCATTCCCACACTTCCCCCAACTCTTTTCGGATGAAACATCTCATCCCTCCTAACTTTCTGTCCTCTCCATTTCCTTAACCCAAAAGTGCAATTTATGCTACCCACATATCGTGGGTGTGAGGCCATCTATTGGAGAATGGTTGACCTACTGGTGACTGCACCATTGAAGAAAATTGGTCCCCCATTCTCTAGGAGTCCTCATCTGTGAACAGCTTCTCAGCTAGGGGTGGGAACTGTATTGACGGGCTTCATCTTGTGCAGGTTCTGCCTTGTGCATCCATCCGTAGTCTCCTGAAGATGCTGTGTCCCACTCTTCCACAGCCTCTTGATCTTACAGTCTTTCTGCCCCCTCCTCTGGGGTGTTCTCTGAGCCTTATGGATGAGGCCTGATATAGAGGTTCTGTTTGGGGACAGTTATTCTCTTTACCCTGTCCAGTGGAGTTTCTGTGTTAACTACCTTCTACTGTAAAAGAAACTGTCTGATGAAGTCTGAGAGCTCCACTACTCTATGGATAACTTGAATCCATAACTGGGGTAGTTAATTCAAAAATATTTCCCTATGAAGACTATCTTGGAAGAGGGAATAGAAAGATTCTAAGAGCAAGAGGAGGAAAGGGGGCAGAGAGACTTGCGTAGAACTGCCTTCTGGACCCAAAGGCTATGGCTCTCATGAGCTCACAGGTGCTGTGTCTCCTACACAGGAACTTCCCAGGATCAAGTCAGTGAACATGGGAACATAGGGTGGAAACATGGTAGTGAGGCTGCATCCCTAACTGGGGAGCTATGTTTGTTGATGGCATGCAGGAGAGGCAGAATCAATTCTCTTGGAGGGTACAGCTCCTAGTAAGTCAAGCATCTTACCATGGTTGGCCCCCCACACAGAAGTATACAAACAGTATAAATTGGGGTTGATAAATTATTAAGTTTTTTTTTTTAAAGAAGACATAAGAGTTTGGGGGTTGAAGTGGATTTGGGAGGAGTCAAGGAAAAGAGTTGAGTAAATATGATCAAAACACTGTATGAAATTCTCAAACAATTAAGAAAAATATTTATTAAAAAGAAATATTATGTGCAGTATATTAGAACATGATTATAATCCCAACATTCAGATGTCGAGGCATGAGAATTCTAAGTTCAAGGCTAGCCTGGGTTACTTAGAAAGATCTTGTCTCCAACAACAACAAAAATAACCAGTAAAAGGAAATATTATGTAATAATCAAAATATCTGAAAAGAGTGTTTTATGACCTGCTTTTGGTAGTCCTTTGAAACAAAGCCAAAGCTGGTTCTGAAATGACATCCGAAGAATGGTCTTAGCATGAAGGAAACAGGAGAAAGACTAGAATAAATTATCCTGCATAATAATGGTTGATATGTAAGGTAAGTCTACCAAATTTCCTAGATACAAAATGGAAGAGAAGTGTTAAATAAAGTGACCAGGGAACTATGGATTTGGAATGAGTCCTGAGCCCCAGCAGATCAAACCAAATGGAGTCACTCCTGGAAAAGCTACAAGTCATCAAGCCAAAATTCAAGGCGTCTCTCTGACCACCTGAGAAATCAGGAGAGAGCTGATGGCCCATCCCCAGTCAGGGCTGGAGGTCCCTTCTACATTATCCTTTAAGAAGAAAATTACTTCAGAGATGGAAAAGATGGCTCAAATGGTCGGGAGCACTTGTTCTTATGGAGGTCTGGATTTCCCAGTGCCCATGTTGGGCGGCACACAACCCCTTGTAACTCTAGCTACAGGGGATCGGGTACCCTCTTCTGGTCTCCTTGGGCTCCTTCCTACATAGACACCTGAATAACATTGCTTAAGAAATCGATACAAAGAGAATGACTTAAAACTCTGGTTTTTGCCCTTTCTATCAGAGTTCTGCAGCTGTTTTGCATGCTTCCGTGCACACTGCCTGTACCACCTCGTCTGTGAAGCCAACTTCTCTTGAGCTCTCCTGCTTCTCAGGAGGGCTTCCTTCTAGATTTGCTAAACTGTAAAGGTTGGAGGTTGAGCAGAGAGAGTGAACCGAGATTGCCCCACAAGCTGTACTCTGCCTTCAGCACCACAGAAGAAGCAAAGGCAACAATGGGAAAAACAAAACCTATGTTAATTTTACTTTGTCAAATTTTTTCATCTGCATTTAACATTAAGATTTTGTTAATCACGTGTTTAACTTTAAGATTTCTTCCACGAGCTTTCTCTGGAGAGCCAATGGGCTATCAGTAGCCAGCCACTCACTGGACTTGCCCCTCAGGGCGGAAGAAGTTACTCCTGAAGCTGGTGCTGGCCCCTGACTGGTCACCAGGAGAGAAATAGAGTTGTCAAGCATAAAATAGTTAAATGACAGCATAAAAATTCAGGTCAGCTGCTAATACATCAAGCTGTTTTTCCGAAATACTGAATCTTTAATTCAAATCTTAAGCGCTAATAAAAGTGGGCATGAATTGCCTACCTCACCCACATCTCTTCAGAATTCAATCACTACCAGCCATCCCTGGGGATGAAGAATGAAATAAAAAAGCACATTTCCCTGAGTTTAAGAGATTCAATAGACACGGAGGAGAACATCACTTACTTGTGTATGCATAGACTGCGGATAAGCAGGAGATGGGGGATCAAAAGCTCCAGGCTCTGATGAGGAAGAAAAGCCTCCTGTTTAGCTGGAGGTAAAAACGCTGCAACCCTGCCAGAGGATTTTAAAGAGGGGCTTTGGAAGTACCAAGCAAGCACAAATGAAAACTCCACCCCATGTGTACCTAAACAGACATCCTAAACAGCTTCGCACTCGTGACCCCTTCTCTGTCATCCATCTAGAAAGCCGCCATTCTGGATTTCTTCATGTTCTTAGAACAGGTAAGTGAGGCCTCCTGGTTTTCTGTGGCTTCCTGGGGCTGGTGTGTGAGAGTCCACACATGAGCAGGAAGGAGAGGGAGCAGTTGAGCAGCTGAGGAACGTATACCAAACAGGCATGGGCTTCGTTGTTGTTGTTTGCCAACATAACTTCTGATTTCTGGGAAGGACTTGTGTTTGTGTTATTATGGTCTGTTTTCAGAAACTTGAAAATGGCCCAGTTGTACTGGAACGTGAAAAATAAGTCTCTGCCAGGTTGAAGGTAAGGAAAACCCAGGTTTGAAAAGAGAGTTAATAAAAACAGCCACCACAACGAAAACCCCAACCAACAAACAAACCCAAAACCAGGACCGGAGAGAGGTCTCAGGTGTCAGGAGATGATCGCTCCTCCAGAGGATCCAGGCTTAGTTCTTAGCACCCACATGGTGGCCCACAACTGTCTGTAACTCAAGTTTCAGGGGATCTAAGCCTCTTCTTGCCTTCAAGAGCACCAGGCATGCAAGTGGTATACAAACAGTCATACAGACAAAACTCATGCAAGTAAAAAAAAAAAGAGACAGTAAACAAAGACAAAACTGCTTTTTATGGCACATTCAACATCTTTAGTTTTTTTATAACTCTGACTAAATGCAAATTTGTTTCTAAGGTTGCAATTTATTAGTGCTTAAAAATGACCTTTATTAAAATGGCATTCAAATAAATCACTTAGTTTAAAAAATGATTTCCAAGCTCATGGGCTTGCTCGCGACGTGACCAGAGGCAACATTTGGGGCACTGAAAAAGCCTGGTTCTGTGTTTGCCTCTTTATGTAGCGAATCCAAACATTGATGATTAATTAAGGTCAATTGCACTGAAATCGGTAATGCATACTTAGAAGCTCCATATTCAATAATAATAGCAATGGAACATTTGTTATTTACATACATGCATAATAAATACATGCATTATAATATATATATTATACATGCACACACACACACACACACACACTGCTCGTGTGTGTTTACCCATGCACATACTCATGCTGTGGTTTGAGTGTGGAGGTCATAGAACAACTTGAGGGAGTGAGTTTTTAATTTGTACCATACGGATCCTGGGCACGGAACCCATTCCGGTCGTCAGGATTCATGGTGGTGCCTTTAGTCACAGAGCCATTTTCCTGGCCCCTATTATTATTTTTAACAACATGTAAGGACTCTGTGTGCTCATTTTGCTTTCAGACGCTGTTCAATTCCTTTTCCTTGCATGGCCTTATACTTCCAGTCATATTTGATTTTTAGGTAGGGGAAACGGATGCTCAGAGAGGTCAGACAGCTCACCCCACATCATCTACTTTGAGGGTGCAAAAGTCCACAGAATGTTTGGTTTCACTGTGTCCATGAAGCTGGCTCAAACTCAGAGAGATGGGGGGAGTGGTAGCCCCAGAGATGAAGGTAGAATAATTTTCCACGGCCGTGTGTGTTGGTCAGATTCAGCACAAGTAGACTCTGGGGCACACTCAGGCTCAGGAGGAGTTACCTCACTGGGTGGCTGCTGAGGCTTGTGGGACAGGAATAGGGCAGTCAGAGGTTCACTCTGTGGGCCACCTGCTGAGGGGCAGACTTCGGCATTCCCTTTGTGTTTTGAACCCTACACATTCCTTCTCTGTCCCCTCTGATGTCCCCTTGTCTTTGCCACTTGGTGGACAGGCTGACATCTGAATGTTCATTGTGTTTTGGGATACTGCCTCCTTCCCTTTCTTCCTCCCTCCCTCCCTCCCTCCCTCCCTCCCTCCCTCCCTCCCTCCCTCCCTCCCTCCCTCCCTTTACATTTGTTTTGGGTTGTCTTACCACCCAAGATCAGACTTCATTCCTTCACTCCTGACCACTCTAATACTGCCTAACGATTTCTCGTTTTTAGACATTTTTCTACTTGAATTCAGCCTGAACCCATAACACCATCTAATTAATTTTCTCGAGACACTTTGATCATGTAACCGCTCTGACCTCAAAATGTTAGGAACCCATCCGGCCTGCTGGACAAAGCCAAGTCTTTCATTACCGCCTGTAAGGTGGTGATGGTCCTGGACATAGTCTGCTTAGAAATGCTTCAACATTCTCAATTCTAAATTTTTGTTCATACTCTTTCTTTTCTTCTCTGCTAAACCAAAATCTCAAAGTTGAAGTGAACCTTTGCCATCAAGGTGTCACACTTAGACACGCAACAAACCAGTCGGGAGAATTCCCTTCTTCCTCTCCAACTCTGGCCATAGCATCACGAGGAACCGGAGGCGGAGGATGCCGGTGATGGCACAGCACTGAGGGGAGAATTAAAACCAACATGATGGCCACGTATGTGGCAGTAAGGACAAGTGCTTCTGCGGGATTAATGATAAGGAGCCTGGCAAAATTCCAGAGCCAATTTGAGGGTACGAAAAATAAAAGCCATCACAGAAAGAGGCAGGGAAGATAGGGATTGCTGTCGTTGCAATGAACTGTTTCAGCCAATGCTGAAACAGCTGCTGGTGTCCTCTACAGTTGTGGGAAGATCCCTATCTCTGAGGTTGTAGTGTGGTCCTTCCCTCAACCCTAGGGAGAGGATTACTTGGGAGTCTGAAACAGTCCAACATTCCTTTCAAACACGGGATCCTTGACACGGTGAGCACACCCTCTTATAATAGGTTCATAACCTTTCTACTTGGGCCATTTTCCCACCGATTTCAAGAGACCTGGCCACTGCGGTCCACACCACCATTCACAGAACTTTCAGTGGGGACTCTCTCTTTTTGATCAAGTCCCACAGTTCCCCCTTATCATCAGTAACATTTTACAACGTCCACACATCACATGCCATGTTAGCCGCAGTCTGTCTCCATGAGTCCTGAATTCTTGCTTTATAATTTGGAAGTTTCTGAACCATATATAATATCAAGGACATGGCATTTGTAACTAAACAATATACGGGAAGAAATTCATGGTAATGGCATTTGGCTGGAGTTGAAAGCTTAGCTTTTAATGTTCCTGAAGATCTGAAAGAAACGCGCATTTTGTTTCCTTCAAGGGTCCTTCACAGTTAACTGCGTACTGCCCAATTAGGCATCTTAGAAGAATTAAGGGTTGAGAAAACCCAGCCTCTATTGGAATCTTTGATTCTGCAGACCATACTTCCCTCAAAACCAGTTTTTACACAAAGTAAACTCCCTGTGGGATAGAGTTGATTGTCATAACTTTTGAGTTTGCCTTGCAAAACCACAGACCCATTACAGCAAAACGCTGCAGTTTAAGATGCTTAAAGTCTAGTGTTGAGGAAGATTTTGTTCATCACTTGATCAGGAGAGGAAAAAAATACCCAACAAATCTGTTTTTTTTCTTTTTCTTTGTGTCTTCAACGAAATACGCTTCCAATATTTATTTTCTAAGTTAGTAGCATGTTAAGCACGATGTTTTTCTTTTTCGAAGGTGGGGGAATCAGAAATTGCGAAAGTATTTTGATCTGAAAGATGGAAGAAAAGTACAATGATCATTTGCTGCCGGTGAGCGGGGGTCTACAAGGGGAGCTTTGTTTAGACTCACAGTCCCTGTGGTCAGGGCATGGCAGGCTATCCTGCCAGCCACCCAGACAGATTTCCCCAGACTGCAGGTGTCTCGCTCGTGTGGGAAGGTGTAAGTCGTTTGTCATGCATCTGGGTTTGCAGGAATTTATAAACACAGTTCCCCTTAATTTGTGGAAGACATTATACAGATAGTGCCTTTCTCAGGCCCGTGGCGGGACTTAGGCTCGTTTCCCTCGTGGAGGAGGGGGAGTGCATTCTCCGTTTAGTGAGAGGAGCCATGGAAGTTACTGGTTGGATCGCGGAGTCTGTTACTGAATTCCATTGCTCTGCACCACTGTTTCCCAGCTCGGCGCTGCTCACATTGCGGGGCCCCGTTGCATTGTGGGCCCGTTGCTCTTGACGTGGGGAGCTGTTCTGCGCATCCTAGGCTGTAAGTGGCAGCCCCCGGCCACCTCCACGAGAAGTCAGCAGCACCTCCTTCTTTGTCTTTTCAATCTATTGTCGTAATAGAAAACACCCCTGGACATTTTAAAATGCTCGCTATAGTGGGGACGGGATGAGGCAGGTGAGGAAAGAAACCGCTATGTGCTAGTTAATTTTTGCTGACTTGACATACACAAGAGTTACCTGGGTAGAGGGAACCTCAGTTAAGAAATTGCCTCAATCAAGTTGGCCTCCAACAAATGGCTGTGGGGCATTTTCTTGGTTGTTAATTGGTATAGAAGGGTTCAATCTGTTGCTGGCAGTGCCATCCGTAGGCAGGTGGGCCTGAGCTGTGTGAGAATGGGGGAGAGTGGGCAAGCCAGAGGCAGCAAGTCAGTAAACATCATTCCTCCATGGCCTTAGCTTCATCTCTGCTCCTGGTTCCTGCTTTGAGATCCTGCCATGAATACCCTCAGGGACAGACTGTGATGTGGAGCCATGGGTCAGATAAATCCTCCCCACACCCTACTCGGTAAGCGTTTTATTACAGCCACGGAGACAGGAACTGGAACATACACATCCTATGAGGTTGAAGTAGAGAAGCATTTCTGAGGGACAGCACGGCAGACCTTATTGCCATGCATGCAGGTGCAGTGACTTGCTGAATAGGAAACACTGAGACTTTCAGAATACCCTGGTAATCATGATTCCATATGGAGCCACGCTCAAGGAACTTTTTATTAGACTTCAGAAGGTTCAGAAGAGTTGCGGATCCTAAAACTCTCCGCTTACCGTCAGGAAGTGCCCGCCTGAGCTTCAACTGTAAAGGCCCGTGTTAGCTCTCTTTCTCACTGCTGAAACCACAGCCTGACAGAACCGACTTCAAGCACGGTTTAGGATTGCACAGTATCCTATGTAGGGAAAGACATTGCTGCTGGTGTGTACACCCATGTGACGTGGGAGCTGGGGTGGGAAGAAGAGGGAAATGGTGAAATGTGGACTGGACATAGCCCAGAATGTCTGTACCCCAGAGGTCTACTTCCTGGAGTAACGCCCACTCCTCAAAGTTTCCAAAGTTCCCCCAAACACTACTGCCAGTAGACCAAGTGCCATGACGGACCATCTTTCACAACTAAAGCAATACTAAGGATTAAACACACACACACGATATACGTTTATGTATGTATATACATATATATTTCTCTCTGTGTGTGTGTGTGTAGAATCCTTTCTCTATGACAGACATCACTAATCAATCACTGTGCTTCCTGTCACTGAGCTAACCGTGAAGTCTCAGGATATTTTAGGCACCTGACTCTGGCCATGACTTCAGCAGTGTGTTAGAATTAGGGCTCCAGTGAAAACCTCCATGTTGCCCTTTCTTTAAAAGCGCTGCCATTTTATGAAAGGACAAGGTATTTAAAGGACAATGGTAGCTAGAAATGAAGTGTTATCTGAAATATAGCCTGGAGGAGAAAGCACCAAAGTCAAGAGTGGTCTACGTCACCATAAGCCAAATAATGGGTCTGGCGAAACTCCACGTTCTTAATAAATTATTTATCTTGTTGGTTTTATAAGTAAGACCTTAGGGGGTCCAGGACAGTTGCAGGTATGAAAAGTCTTATTATTTTCACGGGGTCCATACCTCGCCTTCAGAGGTGAGTACCTGTGTGGCCTGCTTCTCTCATTACGGTGACAATATCCCTGGCAGAAATGATTTTGATGCCAGAAATGACTTCACAGATGAAGTCTGTGCCTACGACAATAGTGTGAAGATTTTTTCTCTCGAGGTTAGATGGGCAGTCAGCTAAAATGAGAGATGTCGTGGGTGGTGAGCGGTGACCGGAGCTCCAGACAGGAGGAGCAGGTGGCTGTGCAGTCAGACCGTGGAAGGTGGAAACAGGACGGACTTTGCCGCTCTCTGTGGTGAGAAGAGAAACACTAGGAGTGGGCAGAGCCTGTACTACTGAGTCCTGAAAAAAGTCAGAGAACTCACTCTTTCTCATTTGCTGAGAAAACATCCCCTCTAGGGTGGAGGGCCACGGCGAGTACTGTGGAGGTCAAGATCCCTTTGAAGCCCTTGGGGCCACACAACTTGCGACGTGTTACCAAAACATAGAACTTAAAACTAATGCGGTCAGCTTCATTTCAGGAGCCCAAGCAACCATGTATGGCATTCTGGGGGTGGGACCAGCGATCCGCTGTGGACCCTAATCTTGGCTCCTCCCATACCCTCAGTGGATCCTGATGCGTACTGAGGTTGGAAAACACTGATCTAAGCTGTGTGTGCTGGATTTCTGGCACACCTTCCGGTTGTTAAAGCGGAGTGACTGGACACGGGAAGTGTCTTGCTGTTGGTTTGTAGATACGACCCATCACCCAAAGATGATCCCAAGATGGCAATGTCTGAAAGGCAAGAATCTCTGTCGCTCTCTAACCCAGGTGCTCTGGTCTTGTGGGGCAAGCTGTTCCCAGGACCAGGGTGGAGGCTCTGGACCAATGCAAGAGCACCTGCCTTAGAGGGTTCTGGAAGAGCGGTGATGTGTGTGATCTGGGGATGTTTAGCTGAGCACAGACTGGAGACAGCGTAGGTTTCCTTGGGCACTGGAAGGTTGTCCATCATCCAATCTCTAAGACTCTGATCTCCCAGGGATGTGGTGGTTTCAACAACCAGTTTATAGCTTCCCAGCTCTATTCAGCCTTAGGCTGTGTCCATGGAATCTGTGTGTATTGGGGTGGGGGGTGCGGGTCCTCAAGGACTCTTGGCTTGACTGCTGCTGTCTCTTCTTCCCTGGGTAGCCCTGGCTATCGTGGAGGAACTCACTCTGAAGACCAGGCTGGCCTACTCAGAGATCTGCCTGTCTCTGCCTCCAGGGTGCTGGGATTAAAGGCATGGACCATTTTCCATGAAGTCTTCTTGTTCCCAAATGACTTTGCCTGCCCTTATTCAGTGGCCTGGGTTTAGAGTGACATCAGATTATTTCTAAATTCAAACACCTGTCCCAGAAGGAAGCCTGACGGGGCTGTTATTGTAGAAGGTGGAGCCTGGTCTCTGAAGGTGGCCCCCTGGAAGCCAGATTTTCAAAGGACTCCCGAGAAGGACTTTTCTGGATGCTAGGCCATGCTCACAGGTACACGCTGAATTAATTATACAGGGGTTGCTGCAAATGAGGGCTTTGGAGTGCAGGATAAAGTGGTGTTAGGAGCCAAGGTGAGCACGGGAATACTGGGGGCCTTGAGAACAGAAATGGGAAGAGAAGGGTCCAAGGTGATGAGAGAAGGCCCTGGCTTGCAACTCTATAGGCCACCACCTCCTCAGCCTTTGCTAACCACTGTGCGGTTGGGAGGGAGAGGAGGTGGCCGTGACTCCACTGTGGTTTCTGAGTCAGGCAGCGCCCATTGCCGCCAGGGAACCAGACTCCGTGAAATGTTAATTATCTGTTAGAAAAAACAGTTTATTTTATACAATTTTGAAAACAAAAATCCAATTCCTGAGCAGGCCCTGTTATTTGACTCACTCAATGTACATTTATTTATGCCCCATAAAGGTACACAGAAAGCCATACAGTGGTCTCTTTAAAAAGGCGATAGCATGTTCTTTACTTCAAACCGTAACACCTACGCACACGGTGATTGAGTTATAGTCAGAAAGGTACCATAAATGACATTTCCTCCCACTAACTCTGCATTGCCTGTGCAGTTCTGGGGAGTAACATTATTCTTCAACAGAAAAATGTTCTGTCCCGTCCTGGCAGCAGCACGTGGCTCTGATAATCCCATCAGTTGTTTTATCAGCTTGGCTTCCCTTGTTTCTTCAGGGGTAACTTGTTCTCCGGCTCTCCTCGACATTTTATGGAGTGTGGAGTCACAGCAATTTCCTTGTCCTGGTCCCATTAACTTCCTGGTACTATTGTTTGAAGTCTCCAGACCCCGATGTGTAATCCAACTGTTTCCCCACTATGTGGGAAGCGGAAAGCTGCCGGCTTAAGTCTTGAACAACCCAGGCTACAGCTTTCCTTTCCCATGAAGATGCTGGCGAGAGCTTGCCGAGAATTTCTGGGATGCAGCTCACTCTGGTTGTGCACGGGGAGCCAGCTCATTCCCGTTGTACATGGGATCTCCTCCACTGTAGCTCACTCCGGCTGTGCACGGGGAGCTCCTCTGCTGTAACTCACTCTGGTTGTGCACGGGGAGCCAGCTCATTCCGGTTGTGCACGGGGAGCTCCTCCGCTGTGTCGGTCACTGGGTTGGACTCTGCTGCTTGTTAACAGAGCCGAGCTCACAACTCTGAAAAGAAGGCCTCGGTGTATTTGTGTCTGCTTCTGGGTGGGTTTCTCCAACTTCTTGCACTGAATTATTTCTTTCTGGTTTTTTTTTCAAGTTCTTGATCCTACTCCCCTTTCTTTTTTAACCATTTTTTCTTTCTTTTTAAAATCACTTTATGGCAATGAACTAAAAAGTAAAACCACACATAGCTAGGTTAATACAGCCAGTGCAGGTGAAGAGACATGACTCGTGCAAGGATATTTAGGTAATTGTTTTTCTAGTTTCAACCCTGCCACTGTTTTTCTTCTTCCTCCTCCTCTTCCTCGTCCTTCTCCTTCCCTTTGGTGGGTGAGTCCATGGCATGTAATTGGCAGTGAAAGTGTAAAGCGCTAAGGCTCCATGGCTTCGGGATGCAGGCTCCAGCTTGACCGTCACCATTTCCTGAGACAAGCTGATTCTCAGCTCATTCTGGAAGAGCTCACCTGGCCCATGTCCCTTCAGTTTCTCTCCATCTCTGAGTTCCTCTGTGTAGTTCCTGACCTTTCTACTTTGACCAAACCCAGAGTGAGTGTGGCCTTTGTTTTCACAGACAATTGCTCCTGCCCACAGCACCACTTAGCACGCAGCCCTTCTCCACACTTGCTTCTCATTCCACAAAACAAAAGGGATAGAGCAACGAAGATATAGCAGGTTGTACCAAACCCAGGTTCCCATGAACAAGATGCCCTGCCTTTGACCCTTCAACCTATTGCCTTCTTCATTTTCTCTACCAAACATTTTAATTTTGGAGATATCACCTGAGGGACTGGTGTCTTACATGTCTTGGTATCCCACTCTCCCTTTTCAAACACGCTAAGTCTAATCCTCCTCCAAACTCCTCCGTAAATGTGCAGAGCTGAGACTCTAGCTTCTTATGAGGCAGGAAGCCATGTGGGGGTGGAAAAAGCGGAGAAGGACTGGAGGCAGGAACACCTGTTGGTGGCAATCACAAGTCTGAGGGATCAGGAGGTGGTGAAAATGGGTGCTGGTGTGTGTTAGGTATCAGGACATGAGGACATGGGGAGATGCCTAATCTATAGGTGGTTGCTACTTCACTGACAGTGTTTGGTGTTTGGAGAATGTTTAAACAAACATTGCTGTGATTTCAGAGAAAAGGACAACAGAATGAGAATTACGTGATGTGGGGTTAATAATGTGTGAAGGGTTTTAGACATGATAATATGGAACACTAGGATGGTAGGCATCTTGGTTTTCTATTGCTATTGGAGAAATTGCTATCAAAAGATAACATGACCAAGGCAACTTGTAAGAGAGAGTATTTAATCTGGGTTCCTGTTTCCGGAGCATTGGATTCCATGGCAACAGCAGGCAGCAGGTGGGCATGGTGCTTGAGCAAGCTGAGACCCACAAGTATGAGGCAGAGGGAGGATTAACTTTTGAAATCGCAAAGCCCACCCTCAGTGACAAACATACTTCAGCAAGGCCATAACTCCTAAATAAACTACCAACTGGGAACCAAACATTCAAATATATGATCCAACGGAGGCCCTTTTCACTCAAACCACTGCAGTTGGCTTTGTTGTCTTTGGACCTGGGGTGAGGCAGCATATAAAAGTAGGGGCAGCGGGCAGAGTTCTTACCTCAAGTCAGAGGACTGAAATAGAGAGAGAAGAGGGCTGGCTGGAGTCTTATTAACCCCTCGGATAATCTGTAGATGATGAAACTAGATCGCTGTTTATCACCCACACAAAAGTTGGCAAAGTAGATCAAAGATCTTAACGTAAGACCTAAAACTCAAAACCGTTAGAGAAAAACACTGGTCAAGATAGAGGCCGGGCTAAGAACTTCCTGAAAAGGACTCCAAAACCTTGGGATGATGGCAAGGAGTGACAAATGAGACCGCAGGAAAGAAAAACACTGTTTGCAGCAGTAAGACAGCCCACAGAATAGGAGAAAATAGTTGTATATCTGGCAAGCGATTGGTATGTATAATCTCAGAAAAGTCCCAAAAGATTAAAGCTACCATGGCCCAAATCGTTCAGTTAATAAACAGGCAAGTGTGTTTAACACTCTAAAGAAGAAACACAAATGGCTGATAAATATTTGGAAAAAAAAAGAAAAGTTCCGCTCATTCATCCACCAGGGAAATTTGAATTTAACTGCGTTGAGATCCCATTCTACCCTCGCCAGAATGGCTGCCATCAAGACAACAGCTAGGTGTTATGGTCACACCTGTAACTGTAGCCCTCACATGGCTGTAAGTTTGAGGCCTGCCTAGAGACAGAGAGTGACAAATTAGCAGGGGTTATACGACACATCACTCTCAAACCAACCAACCAAATAACTCGTGCTTCCCCCAGCTCCTCCCAAAGCAAAAGGCAGCAAATGTCAATGAGAATGTGGGACTGTAGAACGGCATCGCCTCAAAAACCTAAGAACTGAACAGCCTCATGTTCCGACTCTACTGACCCTAGGAAGATACCCAGAGGACTCTAAGTCAGCAGACCACAGAGAGGTGCTTAACTTACTGAAGTAGTTCACGACAACTCAGTCACGGGGCTGATCTAGATGGCCATCAACAGATGGATAGATTAGACCATGTGACTCATGTACTCAATGGAGTTTCGCTTACCTGGAAAGAAGGACGTGATGATGTCCCTGCAGGAAAGTTGGAAGAAACGGAGATGACCGTGTTAGCTGAGGTAAGCCAGACTCAGAAAGACATAGACCATGTGTTTTCACGCATGTGCAGAATCTAGATTAAAAAGAAAATGACATGAACATGGAAGGGTATCTTGAGTAGGGGAAGAGGAGGTCTCACAGAAAGAAGAAAGTGGAAGACAAGATACAGTAGTTTTCCTTCCCACACAGAATCTAGGGGTGCATGTGACATGAAAACAGAAAGGAAGATGATTTGGGATGAGGAATGGGCCCGATGAGAGAGGTAGAGAGATGAGGAAGGGAGATAGGCATGAGCACATATAAGGTAACACTACAGGTATCTGATGCATATAACAATTTCATATACCTATGGAAGTGTAATGAAAGCTATCGTCTTGTATAGTGATGGAGGTGGGTCTTGTATCTATCTGTTGCTTTCATTGGTTAACTAATAAAGAAACTGCCTAGGCCCATTTGATAGGTCAACCCTTAGGTGGGTGGAATAAACAGAACAGAATGCTGGGAGAAAGAAGCCAAGTCAATGAGTCGCCATGATTCTCCCACTCCAGACAGATGCAGGTTAAGACCTTTCCTAGTAAGCCAGCTCATGGTGCTACACAGAATATTAGAAATGGGTTAAATCAATATATAAGAACTAGCCAATAAGAGGCCGGAACTAATGGGCCAGACAATGATTAAAAGAATACAGTTTCCATGTAATTATTTTGGGGCATAAGCCGTGCAGGCGGCTGGATGTTGGGGACGCAGACCCGCCGCTCATATTACAACAGTATAGCAACTAAATTCAGTTAAAAATGATTTCCTCCCCTTAAGCGATGTGGCTTTCTACTGACCCATGTTACTGTGGCTCCTACTGCAGCCCTTTGCTGATTTGATCCGTGCAGTCCCTGTCAGAGCATCCGTGCCCAGAGAGCTGGTGCTATCTCCTTCTCCTGTTGCACACCTTTGCCCTGGACATTGCTGCTTTGCCTCCCCTTGCAGGCTAGGATGCCTGTGTTGGTGGAGTTTCTGCTAACTGGCAAGCAGCGGAGAATATCGGAATTAATCGTAGACTATGCTTGATCCTTCTAGGATCATTATTAACAGGGGAAACTATAGGTCTGTGGCTGTTTGCTGAGATCTAATAGATGACAGAAAGCAGAATGCAGTAATAAACCGTGAATAGCTTGCTGATTGTGTGTCCGTATGCTCTGCTGCAATAAACACCGGCAACGTGGGAGTGTAGTTCAGTTTTCACGGCCATGGAGGACTCACCTTGAGGCCAGCGTCCCAGGGTAGATGCTCTTCTTGACTGCCTCTATCTGGCGTGGATTGGCCTGTCTTCTGCATCAGCTTCCTTCCGTCTTCCAGGGCTGTGGCTGGCTTTGTCAATGGGTGACTAACGGGGACACACACAGCCCTGTGTTGTCAGTGTGGTTGTTATAAGCTATGGCGTGCCCAAATATCTTAATGGGTAAAGTGGTCAGAATCCCTGGAGTCCTTTATTTCAAATGAGGAAATTGTAGCCTGACAACTGAAGTACGACTTGAACATTTTATCAAATAATCAAATAAACAACCCCTCTTAAAAATAATCAACTCCCTATATGTTTTGGTTTATACTAAACCTCTAAGGTTATTTTCTCCCCTGTTGCTGGGCTTTGAGAAGGTATGACTTCCACAACGCAGGGGTTCTTCCTGACTTCACCGTGGTTGAATTCCTAAGAGCTAACAGAATGCCAGGCATGCAGGGCTCTCCCGGCAGGGTTTGCTGAATGCATGGGAGACGGAGCGACAGAAACACGGAGGTCTGAGGCAATAAAAGCAGCACACACTTTCTCCCTTCTGGGTTGTGTGTTCTCTCTGTGGTGTTGACGTTTGGGTTGTGAGCTGCACTTTGACATCTGAGCTCTCTACAGCCCGTCTTCTCTAATATTTCAACCCACTTTACTGTAGCCGAGATGTATAAAGTCCTACACCAGAAACTATAAATATGAACCAACTGAAAATAAGAGCGATCACAGTCTTTGATTACTTCCTCATTCCTCCTCACCAAGCTATTCGGCTACCTACTTAAATGTTTGTTCTTCCAATAATGGGGAAAGGGTCACTACCAAACTCTCTTGTATTAGAAATTAGTCCTGTGTTAAGTCAGACGTAGTTGCTCATGCCTTTAATCCCAGCATTCAGGAGGCAGAGGCAGGCAGATCTCTGAGTCTGAGGCCATTTTGGTCTAAAGAGTGAGTTTCAGGATAGCCAGGGATACATGGAAACCTGGTCTTGAAAAACAAAAAACAAACAAAACAAAAATTACTCCCATGTTGATGGTGTGTAACTTTTCTCATATGTATAATTTAGATTTAAAAAAATAATGTGTATAAGTATGCACACATGGGACATGAAAGCAGAAAGGGAGTCTATTTGAGGGGAGGAAGGGGACTAGAGAAGGTAGGATGGGAGAGACAAGGGTGAGTATTGAGGGTATGAAAATTAGCAAGGTGCAATGATTCATGAGAACATCATAACACAACAGATTATTTTACAGGCTAATTTGAAAAATTAATTAAAATAATCACTTAAAAATAAATAGATATGGTAAGGTCAGTCCTCTAATTCTAGCATTCTATGGGTGAGGGCAACAATATACATACATCATATATACATTCATACATACATTCCTTCATAATACATTCATACACACATACATATAATAAATTAACTTAAAATAGTCTTATTTTGAATTTTATCTTCTAATGAGCCTCCTGGTTTGGACCCCAAAGCCCAAGCTGTAAAAGAGAAAAGAAAGTGTGAAGATCAAACTGATCAAAAAGCCTAATAATATGGGTCATTAATTCCCGAAAGTTGAAGGTTCCTTGGGGTGTTTTAAAGTCTGCAAAGAGCAAATCTAATAAATACCACCTCAGAACTGCCGGAGAAAAGTAGCTCCTATCATAGGATAAAGGAAGATTTAATCCCAAGGTCTTCCGAGAATAAAAAGTTTGAAAGGATAATATAAAAATACAACTTTTAAGTGATCTCATCGCGGTAGCTAATATAAATAGTGAGACAGGGTCCCATAAAACAGAATCTTCTAGCCTCCAAGTTTTGGGTTACCTTTCTACGTTAATACGCTTCAAAGCTTAAAACATTGGGCTTAACCAATATCAGACACTTCTTAATGAACATAAACCATTCAGGAAGAAAACATGAGTCCCTGTAGATTGCAGCTTGGAGTGGGAAGGAACATTAAAGCCATTTTGTCCAAATCCTATCTTCTGGAAAGGAAACTGAGATCAAGAGAGGCCACGCGGCCGGTGGCTTTGCACAGGAGTGTGCAAAGTGTCTGGTGCAGCCTCTGTCACACCGCACAGTCACGCGTGCACTGCGCGCTGAGAAACGATCTTCCTGGACCAAGGCCACAGTGCCCGATTTTTAATAGTTCGGTTTAACGCAGTGAATTGGGGCCCTCAAGATCACGGCTACCCCCAGAGAGCTGGCATCCCCTGGAACACTACTGTGTGAGCACAGCACAATGGAATATTTTGCAGAGGGGCCAGATTCAAATTATTTGCCAAACTGAGTCCTGAATGGGATGTCTCTATCATGTCTCTCCCCTCGGGGTGAGGGAATCCTGTGGAAGACGACGAAAGAGCATCTTTCTGTATCTATTACGGATTCCAGTTTAGTGTTTTATGGAATTCCAGAGGGGTGACCGAGTAGGTCTCTGTGTCTGTATTTGTCTCTCGTGCCTTTTCTTGGGCTCTTTCCCTTTCGTTCAGTTGTCTTGTCCTATTCCAATGTATTAGTTTGTTTTATCTTACCATATTTATTTTTTGAAAAAGAATTTGAGACACAAACAAAACAATAGATTATTTGTTCAAAGAATGATATATGTCCTTATTATTTGTTGTTGGTATCGGTAATTTGAAAGTTGACGTCCTTGGGAAACTGAGCTTCACCAGAAAAATTTTGAATATTTCACTCTTGACTATTCTTTCTTTTCTTTTTTTTTGTTTCCAAATATTTATTAGTATTACAGCATTTTCATACATGCATTTTTTAGTTATATTCTCCCATTTACTCTCTTTCATATATCCCTGAAAACATTTGTTTTTTCTTTTTAGTGTTGTAAGGCAAGGGCTTACTCTGTTACCTAGGCTGCCTTGGAACTCACTCTGTAGCCAGGGTGGCTTCAAATGCTTGGTCTTCTTGCCTCTGCCTCCTGAGGAATTGGCATTATAGGCTAGAGCCCCTGCACCTGGCACATGAAATGCTCATATAGAGTATCTATTCTCCCTTTTCTGATGTGGGAGATCATATTATAGATGAGGAAACTGAGGGCTGGTGACTATCCCCTAGCACGCATTTGCTGAGCTGTAATTCCAAACGTGGTCTAGGTTGTCCTGGGATGACCAATTCCGTGTCCATGTGACAGGTCAGAGCACCCAGTAGGCTGGTGAAGTACAAATCTAACTCTACTATGAACACACTTCCCAGATGTGACCAACATCTAAACTGGCAGACTTTGAATATAACAGATGATTCTGTGTGGATGGCAGGCCTCATCTGCGCCATTGCTGGCCTCAAAAGAAATGACCATGGTTTCCCGAGCAAGAAAGGATCCACGAAACTGCATCCAGAGACCTGTCGGGCTCCCCGGTTTGCTGACCAGCAGGATCCAGATTCTAGAGGACAACTCTAAGTCCTCCTAACCTGCCATCCCATCAGCTTGCTCTGCAGATTTGAGAGCTGTCACCCTGCAGCTGAAGCCCTGACATTCCTTGATTGTCTCCTGCTGATCCAGTTTTCAATTGGAGAACCTTAGATAACCCATCCCCGCCTTGTCCTTTGAGTCTCCTGGTACCTCTGCAGTTGTACTTTGGAGGAAACTGGTGCAGGAGAATTGTCTGTATTCTGTCAATCATGTTTTAAATAAAGACTGATTGGTCAGGCAGGAAATGTAGGCAGGTCAACCAGACAGGAAGTAGAGGTGGGGAGATGAGAACAGGAGAATTCTAGGAAGGAGGAAGCCCGTTCCTTGCGGTCCTGTCTCAACCACCTAAAAAGCAGGATGTGATATGCCCTGATAAAAAAGGTACTGAGCCATGAGGCTAACCTAAATAAGAATAATGGGTTAATATAAACTACAAGAGCTAATAAGAAGCCTGAGCTAATGAGCCAACCAGTTTGTAATCTTCTGGAGACCTCTGTGTGATTTCTTTGGGGCTAAATGCCTGCCTGCAGGAACTGGGAAGGACAAAAACCCCAACAAGCAGCACATCATGCTACAGCAAACAGGGAGCGTAAGCCCTTGAAGGTGGCAATGAATGTAAAGTCCCTCTGAGGAGATATTCTCAGAGAGCCTGTGATGAAGGAAAGAGCTAGGTGGGGAGTGGTGGACACATCACACATGATCGAGCTGACTCCTCGTTGGATCCAGGACTGGGGAGCAGCCGTGCCACTAAGAAGCATTTTCCAGGGGAGATTCTGATTGCTCCTATCAGTGAGATTGAAGATGGACACAAAAGTAGTCTTTTGTAGAATGCCTTTTAAGAAAGGAAGAAAAAATTCCTCAGCTCCAACTGGAGGTATCAACACTTTCTTCAGTTGGAAGAAATTTTGATTCTGAGTTAAATGCTTTAACGAGGAACTGATAATAAGTGTGAACTGAAACTAATTGGTGTTTTGGATCCCTGAGCCAGTCGAGAAGCTGGTTGTGGTCAGGACTGGGTTAGCTAACAGTCATTTCAAATGCCTCATTAATTGTCCTGCCCCTAAGTGAGAGTAAGACAGTGGACCGTCTGTCAAGGTGCCACACTTCGGCAAGCGATCCACCTGACAATCTGGACAGAGGTGGGTTTTTTTGGAGCAGTAGCAAAAGCCGCTTTCTTCCAGAGGAGGCTGATGTAGATGGCCTTGGACAATGACTCTCAAATGGGACAGAGGGGAATGAATGCTGCCTTGCCCTGAGCATGCACACTGTGCCAATGTGAGGAAAGGGCCACCAGCTTCTTGCTGAACAAAAGGAAAACCAAAGAGACAAGGTGAGAGGTGGTTCCACCATGGTTTATTCACTGCTTCCCTTACCCTGGGAATAATAATTAAAAGCATAGAGGATTTAAAATAGTTCTGCTCCCTGAGCAGCAAGATCATTGGTGGAAGAGCCTGTAGCGAATGTGTCAAAGGATGCTGGGGTTTTCTCCTTGCAAATCCACTTCACCTTGGGCTGAGGCCCCTGGGGTTGGAAGGTTTGATGACAAGGGCATTTTGAGGATAGCAAGACAGATGGAGTGCTGGGGAGGGGCCAGGAGGGCTTGCTCAGGCCTTTGTCCATGGAATTGTTTTTCTGGGCTTTGAGAATGAAGAGCTATTTTGGAGATAGAGCAATTTCTTAAGGTGGTGTGCCCAAGAGAGCTAATAAAGGCCAAGGAGGTTAATACGGTGTCTGCTTATCTTCCGGCTGCTTCCTTGTGGCTTCCATCTCCCCTCTATTGCCATGGGGTGCCTCTGTGTGAGCAGGTGTTCTGTCAGTTCTGGCATGCTCGACAACATTATTTACAGCTGTATAACCCACTAAAGGAAAAGAAGGTGTTTCTATAATCACCGTCTCTAAATGTCTCCAAAATAGGGGTATACGGTAAGGTGCAGGGTTTTCCCCCCTATAATTTAAGGAAAGAAATTCAAAATGCTGAAACCATCCTCACAAATATTAAGGCAAAAAACATTATATAGAGTATTCATATCCCAATGAGACCACTTAGCCCCTTGCAAAACTCTCATTTTGTGTGGCAGCATCATCCTGTAGGTGACAGTTAATTCTGAGAGGGGGAAGGAGACAGACAGAGAACCTGGAGGCTAGGAGCCCCTGCAAAGAGGAGGAAGAAGAGCAAGCAGACAGCATGTCCAGGTTACACAGGCGTATGCCAATCATTGTCCACCATCCTTGGAAAATAAGAATAGAGACACCCGGGGCCTCTGGTTGACCAGACTGTGACCTCGACATTCTATGGCTATATAACACACACATGCATGTTTGTGAGTTCACATGTCTATATAACACTCATGTGTATGTTTGCATATCCACATGTCTATATAACACGCGCATGAGTGTTTGTATATTCAAATGTCTTTCTATATATGTTTGCATATTCACATGTCTATGTAACACACGCATGCATGTTTGAATATCCACATGTCTACCCATTAGTTCTTTCTTGTTGTTTCATTTTGAGAGAGGAGTTCAAGGCTGACTTTGGGCTCTTTGTCTCTGAGCCTCTGTAGGCTAGCCTTGAACCGCTAAACCTCCTGCCTCCAGCTTCCCGCTGTTGAGGTCACAGGTAGATATCACCACTTCCTAAAGTCACTTCTTCCTTTACCCGATCCAGAATTTCTTACTCACTATTTATTTAATTAACTAATTATTTATTTTTACATACTAATCCCAGTTCCCCTCCTGCTCCCGCCACCTTCCCTTCACCCCCCCCACTCCAGGTCTGCTCCTCAGAGAGGGCAAGACCCTCCCATGGGGAGTCAGTGAATTCTGTCATATCACCACATTGAGGCAGTATACTGTGCATATTACTACGTGTACTGTGATGCTATGCTTGCACTACAAGACGGTTTGCCCTTTGCAAGCTGGGTAAGGGCCTGGAGATTTAAACATACAAAGACACACAGACAGAGACACCGGTCATCCTTGAAACAAGAATGCCCCCTTTATTGTGGTTAGAGGCAGCTTATATAGTGCTCTGGCCACGCCCCAGCTCTCGGGATCTTTCAGCTACAGACTCATCAGAACCCAGTCCCCTGCCATAGGGTCTCGTGTTCAGAGCAGCTGCAGGCTGCTCAGAGCAGAGGAAAACAACTTGTTTACAGGAAATTCAGGGTCTGGTGGTCTGCAGTCCCCGACAGGGCAGGACTCAGCCCCCCCCCCCCACCATGTCTAGGCTGAGCAAGGTTTCTCTTCATGGGAAATGGGCTCCAAAAAGCCAGATTATTCTTAGGGATTCTCCTGGTCCTGCTGCCAGTGGCCCCACAAACTTCCCAAGCAGTCATCTGCTTTCACTGAACTGATGCCTGTTGAGCAAATTGCTAGTGACAACCCTGTGTTCTGAAACCACATTGTCTTGAAGCCAATGTCAGAACCTGCTAATTTCCTTTCTTTTCTGAAGTGTGTTATGTTGTAGGTGACTCAAATTCTTCTTCCTCTCTTTTCCCCTGCACCATCTCCTCCTCTGTATGTTCTTCCTCTCCTTTGTTCTGAAACCTTACTTTCATCTTCCCCTGTAGTCTAAGGAATTCATACACTAAAAGTCCCCAGCGGAGAGCAATTTCCCACTCTGGTGTGCGGAATGGCCTTGGCATGGCCAGACGAGCATCCGGGGCATGAGTGACAGAGTGGAGCCTTGGAGCCTGTGCAGAAGAATGTAGTTCTCTCAGAGTCTGCTTGAGAAACTGCCAAGCACACCAGATCCGATCTCAAACCATGCTGGATAAACGCTTCCTGGCTGCACAGTCATTTTCTTGTAACAAAAACATTTTTAAAAAATGTGCTATTTACCTGGACAATTGTACGTAGAAAGGAAATAAACAGAAACAAAACGATTATGAACTGGAGAGGACAGAGGGTTCAAGGACTTAGCTCAGTTGCATTGTGATTCAGCTCTGGAAGGCAGTGTTGATTTTCTGACTGTTTCACACACTGGGAGAAGGGCACGGAGGCTGAACTGGTTCCCGTGTGGTCAGGAAAAGGATTGACAGCTGCGTGCTCACCTGAGCATCATCCTTCTGCTCAGCCCCATCTCTTGACCACACCTCCTCCACTTTCCTGTTTCCCCTTGACTTCATCTTTCCCTGGTACCAAGGTTTGCCTGCTCTGCCCCAAGCTCTGCTTACTGTCAGACAGTGTATATGTCTAATGACTTCCTTTCCATTGTGTTTTATTCCCTACGAAGAAGCTTGCTTTTTACTAGTTGAAGAGGTGAGTAGGTTTATTTACTAAATCGTTAAAGTGATGAAGGATGTTTAAAGCAGGAAGGCCACAGTTTGATGACTCGCCGTTGTCTGCCGACTCAGAAGCGGCAGTTCTGAAGGAGATGTGTTGAGTAAACAGCATCCCGACTCCTGTACCTTCTTAAAAAGTGGGTAGGCGGTGACACAGACAGGGTAGAATCCCTCATGAAAAACAAAAACATTGCTTACGTAACTGTTAAGAAAGTTCAATCCATTTTTAGTCTTATACTATCAAGTTCAGTGCAGATGTTTCTCTTTAGCTGGATGGTCATTCTCTCATAGTGAGAAGGGTACGGAACTACGGAACTATGTTTACTGAGCAGTTGTAATCAGAAGACAGACCGCAGTGCAAAGAGGACAGGAGGCTAGCTCACCTGCTTTGTGATTAAATCCTGGAAGGTGCCTTTAAAACTGTCTAAACATGCTTAATTTCTGACTATCGGATCAAAATTGGCTCCAAAAGATTAGAACATTTCTATGACAGCTTTGCAATTTTAACATAGGTGTGTGTGTGTGTACTTACATAAGAACAGCAAAATATACAGCAAAATATATGAAGTATGAATTCTATTTCTGATCTGAAATGGTAAGGGACTCTACTTAAATTTCAGTGTTAGACAAAACCCATCACGGAGAGAGGAGGTGGGCACACACTCTCACCCCTAGCTGAGAAGCCATGGGTAACTGGGAGAGGGAGGAGAGTCAGTGTTCTTTGGGTTTGCAGCCCTTGGTAGCTCCACCATGCTTTAGTGGAAAGCCGCACAAATAGGGATATATGCGTAGCACAAATTGGGTTTGATGGTTAAAAAAAAAACGAGGGGCATGAAATCAAGTGGGTAGGGAAGGGGGCTAAGTCTGGCAGGAGCTGGGAGAGAGGGGGAACATGACCAAAAAGCAACATACAGAATGCGCAAAGAGCTTATAAAAATATTTCAAGGTTACAGAAATTTTCATTTTGAAAAGGAAGTTAGAGAACCTTTTTATAGATATTAGAAAGATTTTAAGGATGTTGGGTAAGATGGATTTAAATATTCATGAGGCTCAGACTTGATGATAATGTAGTGCATGTGAGGGACATTTTAAAACATGAAACAAAAAGGCAAATCAAGCCTGTCACACTCTGTTCTCCGGTAGCACTCCCAGCAAGGGAGTACGGAGCTGCAGCGCAGGGTTCCGAGTCTGTTACTAGCGGTTTCACATCAAAGAATTCAGCTGTGAGGATCTCAGTGTCAGGAAGCCAGCAAGATATGAACTGGAATAAGTACTGCAAAGTAAAATTTAAGTCTACATTCGAGTTGAGAGGACCGAGAACTTCTGGTACCTAAGTGCTGGAGGTGGCCCTACTAGTCACAACTGTGTCTGTGACCAAAGCAGCTGGGAGAGACAGTCTCAGGAAGAGAAGTGTGATCTCAGAGACGACAGTCTCAGGAAGAGAGAGAGGTGTAATCTCAGAGACAGTCTCAGGAAGACAGATGGGTGTGATTTCAGAGACAGTCTCGGGAAGACAGGTATGATTTCAGAGACAGTCTCAGGAAGACAGGTATGATCTCAGAGACAGTTTCTGGAAGACAGGTATGATTTCAGAGACAGTCTCAGGAAAAGAGATGGGTGTGATTTCAGAGATAGTCTCAGGAAGACAGGCAGGTGTGATTTCAGAGACAGTCTCAGGAAGATCGACAGGTGTGATCTCAGAGACAGTCTTGGGAAGACAGATAGGTATGATCTCAGAGACAGTCTCAGAAAGACATGTGTGATCTCAGAGACACCCTTAGGAAGACAGAAAGGTGTTATCTCAGAGACAGTCTCAGGAAGACATGTGTGATTTCAGAGACAGTGTCAGAAAGACAGACAGGTGTGATCTCAGAGACAGTCTCAGGAAGACAGACCGGTGTGATCTCAGAGACAGTCTCAGGAAGATCGACAGGTGTGATCTCAGAGACAGTCTCAGGAAGACAGATAGGTGTGATTTCAGAGACAGTTTCGGGAAGACAGATGGGTGTGATCTCAGAGACAGTTTCAGGAAGACAGGTATGATCTCAGAGACAGTCTCAGGAAGACAGGTGTGATTTCAGAAATGGTCTCAGAAAGTTCAGTGTGATTTCAGGAATGGTCTTTGGAAGACAGGGGTGATTTCAGAGATGGTTTCAACAAGACAGGTGTGATTTCAGTTCACCGTTTGACAGGGACTCGTTCTTCCCGGCAGAGAAGGCATGACAGGATTCATGACTGCAGAAACACTCCTCATACTACTAGGAGCCAACTAGTAGAGTGTGCCCCTGGAAACAAGTGACTGTAACCCTCCAAGGCCTGTCCTTAGTGACCTGCTTTTGCTAAACAAGTCCTACTTCCAGAAGTTCCCACAGCCTTGGAAATCATACAACAGGTTGGGGTCTAAGTGTCCAGAACACGAGCCTGTGGAGGGCATTTCATGGTTAAGCTGTGACAGAGACCCTCTCTCTGGTTGTGATCAAGGAAAGCAAGCACTTCCCAGAGCTATGGTCCAGTCACAAATGGAGACTCGTGTCCCATTAAGTCTATGAGCTTGAGATCTCAAGCTTCTGAGGTTCCACCACTATCACCTTGTATGCTTTTAAAATATTTATTTTAAAATGTGTGAGAAAGTACAGTTCCCCAAGGATCAGGTATCAGATCCCCAGAAACTTGGGTTACAGATGGCTGTGAAGCTCCTGACCTGGTGCTGAGAACCAGACTCAGGTCCTCTGCAAGAACAGTGTGCACTCTTAACCACGGAGCCATCTCTGTGCACACTTCTTATAGTGTGTAGTATGCTCGTCCTTCTTCTCCAAACCTACAAATGACAATGTCCCATCCCAAGGCAACACACATCTCTCGTTTGACAGAATTTTCTAATTTTCACTATTTTCTTTCCAGCTCATTAGTGGTTGCTCAGCTATTTCATGATTAGTACTGCTCTTGCAAATGTAATTTTTCCTTCATTATATTTTTCTAATTACCTGGTTCCTGGGACACTAATGGCGTTTGCATATCTACACTGTCTAGGGTTCCATCTTGATAAGGATACAGGTTTAAACTGATTTGCAAGCAGGTCTTTTATTACTTGTGTGATGGTGTTGCTCTCTCCACTCTGCTCCCATAGTGAGGGGCGTGGCATAGCCATATCAGAAGCTGGGAAAAAAAGGGACAGGGCTTGCTCCCTGCTGCTCCCTCCACGTCTCTTCTCGACAGCACCTCAGTCCACACCGTTGCTTTCAGGTAACTGGTGCTGTGTCTCCATCCTCTTTTCTTGGCCTTTGACTAGGATGGAACTTATTTGGACTTGTAACAGTATGGTTCTGTACAAGATAGGTGTGTCACTTCCCCTAACCTTGATTTGGCCAAAACAGTTACACATTTTTATAAAATGGTCTTGAGAGTCTGAATCTTTATCAGCTTTCTTGTGTCAGCACGTGTCATAAAGACATTGGCCCTCTGAAGACCAAGAACCTCTAGCCCTGGAACTTGGGTTTTTTTTTAGCACACGATAGCAAGGGTTTTGCACATGGCTGAAGCATGATCAATAAAAACTCAGAGAGAGATATTGGGGTTCAGCCCGAAGACCAGAAAAGTAAAGCAGTCAGCCACTGACTCTCGCCCCGACCTCAGTCCAAAAATGGCGATCCTGCCTCCAGGAAACCTCAGAATGAGACTGTGTCTGAGAGCTGTCTCCTCCTGTTTTATATTCCTCTCTAATTCTGGGATTAAGGGTGTGCACCATTACTGCCTGGTTTCTATAGCAAGCTAGTGTGGCTACTGGGATTAAAGGGGTGTGTCATTGCTGTCTTGTCTTTAAGTCTGACCAGTGTGGCTGTTTTACTTTTCTGATCTGCAGGCAAGCTTTATTTACTAAAATACAAATGAAATGCAGGTACACTGGGCATTAACAGTATGTTTCTTCTAACAAGAGCTCATGTTGGATTATCAGATTGCACACTGAGACCCCAGTCCTTATGAGGGCAGGACCTTCAAAACTCTGGAGACAAGAGAAATGATCACAGATGTAGGACCTGAGAGATGGCCCACCCACCTCACAGATGGAGGAAGGGTCAAGAACCAAGGGACAGGAAAAGCAAGAGATGAGATGGTCAAAGAAGTAACTCTACAGGGATCTTAATTTAGCCCAGTGCAACCTGGGTCACACTTCTGGCTGCAGAAGTAAAATGGAGAAAATGAGGTCCATGCTGCATTTCTACAGCCTGGATGTGACATCAGCAGAAAGCTAGGAGCCTGCACATCTGCTGGTATCAGAACACGAGAAGATGGGCACATCAGCTCACAGCAGGGTTGTTCCCTGCAGACCAAGGGTGGTTTTCTCATAGTGTGTCACTAAGAGCAGAAGGACGAGGGGGTAACATGAGCCAGCTCTGGTGAGAGATCTCTTCCTTTGTGGCTTGCAGATGGCCTGCTCTCCACCACTTTCCCGGGTGGACTGCGAATAAAGATAGGGGAGGGCAGGATAGAGAAGGACAGAACCGCTGTGTCTTGTGAGGACGTAAATCCTGTTAGACATCAGTGCTGCTTCAGCCTGTGCTGTCGTTCGACCTGATAACCTGAGCACACAGTCTTCAAACACAGGCACAGTGCACTTGGGGCTTCAGCTTTGAACTTTGAAGAAATGTTCACTCCACAGACCTTGATCCTATAATTGAAAGATATTTTTTTTATCTCTTCATTCCAGTGGCATGCATGTATCTATGCATGGTGCAGCTGTGCATGGGAGCTAGTACTTGGGATAATGTTACTGTTCTAACATCCTCATTCGCAGGCCTGTATGTACAGGTTTTGTAATTCCAGTCACTTAGAAGGTTGGGGTGGTGTGGTGAAAAGTTCAGGGACAGCCTGGTCTACGGAGTGAGTTCAAGACCAGCCTGCAGACACCAGGGAGACTTGTTTCAAAATAAAAACTAAAAAGAGGCTGGGGATGTGTCTCGGTGGTAGGGTGCCACATACTTAACAAACAGCCCCGTTGAAAGGTGTTTTATATCTTAACCCTTTTGTCTAAAGAGCAGGAAAACTTTACAGAACTCACACACGCCGAGTTCCCTACACTTCTCCGCCAGCTTCCTCTCCACGGGTATCTTGTATAACCCTAGGCAGGGACCAAGAGGAGGAAACTCACAACTTCACAATACCATCAGCTGAGCCAGAGAGCCATCGGAACCTACCAGGTTTTCTACCAACTCTGGCTTTCTGTCCCACAATTCGACAATTTAGTTCTTCTGCTCTGTTGTAAACGATTTTCCTTCTCAGCCCAGTCCTTGTCATTTTGAAGAGTTTGGGCTAATAGTTGGGCCAGCTGTCTTCAGTTTTGTTTGTTATTCCTTTCGTAGGACATAGGAACGTCCTGCTCCCTGTGTCCTTTCCGACTTGCCCTATAAACATACATATGGCTCAGGACCGGGCAACACAAAGACCTGACCCTCTCACGTTCCCAAGCGAGAGGACCTTTGACCAGGGGATCCCAACCGCCACACACCTCTGCCGCCCTAGGATTCTGGTTTTCTCAACTCCATTGTGGTTCTGTTTGATCCAAATGTCTCCAAGCAAAGCTGAACCAGCTGGAAGAAACTGCGCAGAAGGAAGAGAAACCTCTGTGTTGAGCCGACCACACCTGGGTCTGATTTGGGGGTGGTGATTGTGGAGACACCGACTTCAGATCTGGCATTCGGTAATAACGGCTAATAAGAGTGACTATTTAGTGATTACTGTGTGTTCTGTGTACCAGGGGTTCTGCTTGATTCTTACGTGAACTCTTCAGACCGTTCTTTACACCACCACTGCGTTGGTAGAAAAGTGCAGACCTGAAGGATAAGCCATTTGCTTATGGATGTGCAGTTCACTGCCGCGTGATGGTTTGGTGGTTAGCGGACTAAATGGCATTACACCGGCTAGACTAGCAGATAAGGGAGATGGTGTCAGGTGGCAACAACTCCTGAATCAAAGACTCTGGGAGTTGAGCTGGGCGTGGTGGTTGAAGTCTGCCATCCCAGCACTTGGGAGCGGAGGCTCGATGACTGTGATGGACGTGAATAAGGCCATCCTAGGTGACACAGGACAAACTTTTTCCAAAGAAACCAACAGCGAACCATCCTCAAGGCTCCTGGAACGCAGGGTTACACAGTTACCCACACTAGTTAGCATCTTCCTGGCTGGGATGCTCTTGTATTTCTTTTCTACAAATACATAGACTTCCCTGTAATTCTTCAGCAGGTAGTCCAGCCCGTTTCTGGCCTACTGTGACTATTTCTGCGTCTTCCTTTTGAGCATCCTCACCTATGGTTTAGCCACGTTCTCCAGACCTAACAAGACATTGCAGATGTCTGTCCCATTTGACATTTTCTCAAATATTGGAAGGTAACTAACGCCTTCCTTGAGTATTTTTAGTTTCCCCTTCTTGGTCGTCGCCTCTTCCTCACAGGTGAAATTAATGGTTCTCCCTCTACAGGCAAATAGCTGTTCTTCGGTTAGAGGTGGCCAAACCTGGGTGGCTCTTCAATCCTAATGTGACTTGAAGAGCAAACAAAATCCATTCGATAATTAAGGCCGCTTAAATATCAGGAAAAAGCATCGGGCCAGCAGCAAGTCACCAGCTGAGTGCGAGAAAATAATCCATGGGAGGAGCTTGTGTGCCTGGAAGTTTAGAAGAATTCAAACTGCTGTTATTTCAGCCATTACCCCTTTAAGATTTCTCTTAACAGAACACGTAGCTCACACCTCCCAGGAGCATAATCTGGCATACATCTGAACGTTCACACGCTGGCTCCTGCCTGGCAGCTAGAACGTTTTCCTGTGGAGGGGATTTGATTGGCAAATGGGGCTTTCATCTTTTGACGCCATGACTGATGACCTGAAGGGGTGGGTGATGGATTTCTCTGGAACACATGGGCCTTCTGTATGGCCCATTTTTGGCTCTTCCCTCGTGCTTCACTTGTAATTGATTCCTAAAATAGAAGTCGGGTTGTCAGTGGTCTTCTCTGCGCCCTGGAAACACGGTTGTAGCACGGATCCCAGCTGTATTTTAACCCGGAGAGCCAAAGTGCTTTAACTAAGAGAATGGCTCTTGTCTAAAACTCTCTGGGTGTTCATACTGTCACTTAAAAAGTATAATTCATAGAGAAAAAATCTCCAAATAAGGTAATATAAAACCATTTGTATTTGCTTAATGCTAATTGAATAATCGGTGAACTTATATATCAAACACAATTGAGATCTGGAGTTGACAATATTCCACCATCCAGAGTCCTCTCAAAGCGTCAAAAGATGGTGAGTTTTATCGTCTCTAGAGATGTAGAGTGAGGGCTATGTTTGCAGATGTTAGCAGCCAGTATAAAAACAATGGACTCAGAGTCTTTAAAAACTTTTCTTTTTATATTACATCTGTATTTATTTTGCACATGTTCCTGTGTATGGGATGCACCCGTTGTGGCACAGGTGGAGGTCAGCGGCCCATTTCGGGGGTCAGCTCCCTTCTTCCACTGCCTGTGTCTCAGAGACTGAGTTCAGATTGTCAGGCAAGCACCTTTACCTACTGAGCCTGAATGTAGATTTTTAAGTCTCCTTAAAATTCGTTAATATTTATTTTTACTAGGTACATTTCTTGAATTTGTCCCTATAAAATGCAAGGATATCAGAGTTTTATCAAAGTGCAGTTGGGATATAAAGTCCATCTTAGTAATACGGTTGGAGAGTGAATGAGTGTTCTGCATGGCCGATGTTGTGTAAGTCTTTCTGCAGATTAATTAAAATCTAGAAGGGGGATGAGAGAGCTGGCCCAGTGGTTAAGAGCATTTGCTCTTGCAGAGGGGCTGGCTTTGGTTCCCAGCACCACACGACATGGTGGCTTACAACGGTCCTTAACTCCAGAGTTAAGTTCCAGAACGCTCATGTCACACAGACATACATATGAGCAAAACACTCACATACATAAAAAAATTCTAAAATTAAAAGGAAGACAACCTAATATTTTTAGCAAAAGAAATGACTTAAATTGGGGGTAGAAATGACAACTATGGGTAAATATTCTGCTGAAATACGATAGTTCTTATTTTCATAACGACAACTGTCAAGACCTAAAGCTGTGATTCTCAAGCCTCTGACTTTGTGGTGTATCATATGAATAATTCAATTTGGAGAAAACTCTGTCTTCTAGACAAGAAAATTCTCTCTTTCCTTCTCCAATGGAGTAACACGCTGCTTCAAATGATAGACATGGTTATCTTCTTCTGAGAGTACAGTTTCCACCCGGACGTCATACATCCAGGAGATATGATGTGTGCATGGTATATGTATTCATGTATGGTTCATGTGGCCTCTGAAGGGTGGCCTCTGTGAGTAGAGGCGTTTGAGGGAAGTCTGTGAAGACAGAACACTGAACGCCAGCTGTTTGGGGGTACTGACGCCTGGTCTCCCACACTGGCTGCTGTGGGTACAATGGGGTCTCCCCAGTATGGAAGGTTCCCCGTAGAGTCACACAACTTTTCCTCTTTCCAGAAGGAATTGGTCACTACAGCTCAGCTCGGCATGCCTGAGGAAGGAGGCTGGTGGTGTTACTCTCCTCAAATTAACCCCTTGGAAAAGAACCTTTAGAAAGTCTGTCAAGGCACCAGCGATCAGCGCTGACACTAGCAAGGACGATGTCAAGGAGGCTGCAGAGGGAACTAGTTTGTCATTGCTGAGATCTTCAGTCATTCTGTGAAGATAGCAGTAATCAGTCACCGTGGCCTGTTCAAGACAGACAGCTAATCCCCCAGGAGCTAAGGCTGGCAGACTCTCTCTTCCCTCCTCTTCCTTCTCCCTCCGTCCCCCAGCTTCCTATTCAGCTTTCTCCGCTTCTCCCAGCTCTTTCCCTCTTCTTTTTCTTCCTTTCTCACTTCCACCCCCTTTCTCTCCTTTCCACCTCTCGCTTGTTTAATTCTCTCTCCCTCTTCTCCATCTCTTTCCCTCTCTCTTTTCTCTTATTTCCTCTCTTTGTATTTCTTGTTCACCTTCTCTTGCTTTCTCTTCCCCCTCCTCTCTCTCTTTCTTTTTCTCTTTATTTTACCCCCTTTCTTTCCTTCCTCTCCCTTTCTCTCTCCTCTCCTCTCCTCTCCTCTCCTCTCCTCTCCTCTCCTCTCCTCTCCTCTCCTCTCTCCTTCTCTTTCTCCCTTCTTATTTACAAGTGGTCATAATCACCTTCCCTCCTTAGGACACTTTCCAGTTTGTGAGAAACCCCAGAGACACTAACAGGGTATGCTTAGAAGTCAGGGAGGTATTGTTACAGGGAAAAAGGATCAAAGAGCCTACTGGGGGCTTACTGGGCATTGCTTTAGCCAGTGCAGCTAATCATTGCAACCTCATAACTATAGGTGCTCCAGCTTTCACATGAGATTGACTAAATGGCTGTCCCAGGATCTTAACCAAGTTACTGAGGCATGTTAAGGCCCCCAACCAAGGCTGTTCAGGTTGGGAACCCAAGCTCAGATACCCTTTCTCGATTGCTACTTTCCAGTGAGACTCTACTCCTGCTGCAGGCTGCCTATGAGATGAGGCCGTTGCTTGGTGGCCTCCTCCTGCTGCTGCATTTCCAGTTGCATGGCAAAATCCAATTTCAGGTCATAAATCTCCAGAATCTTACAGAAATAGTTAAATGCGTGCAGTCCCACTCAAAGTGTAACCGACATCCTTTTCAAAGGCCATCTGATGTCTAAGCATGCATCCCTACAAACTTGTCCACTGAAGCGGGCATACAGTAAATCTGGGATTCATAATTAGGACTACATGATTCCTAACTCAATAATTAGGAGATAAAGTAACTCTGAAAAATAAAAGTAGTAAAAGAAAACATGGCAAACACTGCTCTAGGGAAACATAATGAGTCCCATTTGAGAGAAAGAAAAACAGACAATAAATCAGTTGAACAAATACAGACCAAAATCTGGACAGAATTATCTCAAATGAGTTAATAGGTTAATTCAAAATAATATTTTAGGCTTCCAGCCACAGGCTCATAGAGTCACTGAGCCTGTCCTCAGCATCGGCTTTCTGAGTCTGTTCTGTGTTTATTTTAGTGGAAATGAGTGAAGAATTAAGAAGAAACTAAATGACTTTTCCATGATGCACACTGAGTGCTGGTGCCGTAAAAACAGCTTCCTCGGCATTTAATTCATCAATTAGGCTGCTAGATTAAAATCAAGATACTCCCTGGACATATACAAATACACACATGTGTGCAGGGGCAGGCATTTATCTCTCACGATGCTCCCAGGGCACCGTGGGCACAGCATGTGTGAGTCACCAGCTTTGGGACTGGTTTAGAGCCAAACCATTGCTGGCGGACATACCCCCAGCTTTCCGACTCCCAGACTCAGACTCAGCAAACCTAGAATCTGCTTCTCATTGTATAAATTGATTTTAGCAATATTTGTTACTGTGCTAGGATACCAGAATATGAACATGAAAGACTATTACCTCCTTTGAAATATGTAAAAGAATATACAATATAGTGTTTCAGATAAGCATACGTAGCCTCACGTTCAATCCCCATCCTGCTTCAAGCCATGTTGGTAAGTTACCCAGGTTGCTGTGGTAGCAGTACCCTGGGCACTAGTACATAGCTGTCTCGTGTGTGTGTGTGTGTGTGTGTGTGCACATGCACACGTGTGTGCAGTGTTTGCATGTGATGTCTGTGGGAATGTGTGTGTTTATGAAGGTCAGAGATTGACACTGGATGTCTTCCTGTATTGATCTGCACCTTATTTATTTAATTTATTTTGGGGGGGGGACAGAGTCTCTTACTGGAGCTGGAGTCAGTGAGTCCTTCTATTTATTCTCTGTGTCTGCCAATTTGCATATCCTTTCTCTTGCCTCACTATTGGCTGTTCAATTCTTTATTAGGCCAATCAGGTGTTTTAGGCAGACAAAGTAACACAGCTTTACAGAGTTAAACAAAGGCAACATAAAAGAATGCAGCACATCCTTGCCTCATTTAACAAATATTCCACAGCCCAAAAGAATGTAGCACATCTTTAATTCACATTCCACAACACAAACTAAAACAACAATTTCACAATTATCCTGCCAACCAGTGAGAAGATAAGAAGACAGGAATGTGGTTATACCCATGGGGTGCTGAAGACAATGACTTCTCCATAAGGAGAAATTAAATAATAACACGTAAAGCATGTGTGTGGTGGGGAGTACCCATATGCCTTTGATCCAACAGCACTGCTTCTAGTCTGCAATGGAGCGCAAAAAGAATGCGGCAAACATTTCTGTGAGTTCTGTCACCTAGAAGCCTGGGTACACACATTTCACACATGCGCGCATGCTCACGGAGATAGCGCCGAGTAGGTGTGAGAAGGGTCCAAACTGCTGCCAGATGATGCGATACCTCTGGAGCGTGGAGGCGAGGGGGAATGACATCACTTCGGCTTATCATGTGATGATACCTCTGGAAAGAGGAGACTAGGGGGATGACACCACTTTGGTTTATTGAGTTTAAGTTTATCTCTGTAAAATGAGATCTGTGGGAGACGCTGCAAAGTGGCGATTCTTGGCGAAGCCAGGGGCAAGTCTTAGCTGCAGGTCCACGCCTGGAGCTTTCCTATAGACAGAAGATAAGTAGTTGCTGAGGGAGTGAGGGAGCCCATTCTCTGCCGGGTATGGAACCTGGATCCATAAGCAGAACCGTTGGGACCAGGTCCAAGCCAGCCATTCACAGACAGGAGGTAGAAGTTCCGTTGAAAACGTGAGGCCAGTGTGGCTCTGGAAAGCTGTGTCCTGGGTTGGAAAAGGAGGTCCTTTCCAGAGGCTGACAGGCCTGACCTTGGAACAGGGCAAAGTCTAGGGACATTCGGCACACTCTTGGCTCAGTTCCTCTTCCCCATCATCTCTTCGTAGGTCAGAAGACTGACATCATAGGCTGAAGCACTGTGGGTAATTACAGCCATTACCCAGGTAGAGGGCTGAAGGCCGCACTTGGTTTTGCTGTACCGCGTGGTGTGGTCTTCGGTTCTGTCTGCAGGGAGGAGCACCAGTGAACACATACTCCTAGCTCTAGAAAGAGAACGAGTTTCCAAAATGCCGACTCTTTGTCCCGACTTCACAAGGCTAGAAGTCGGTGTCTTGTGGTAAAAGTAAACATAGAAACAAGCACAGAAAATTGACACTTGAGTGCATTAACAAAATCCATGGAATTCATGAAAATTTGCCTAAATCTAGTGCTGTTTCAAATGGTCATGAAACAGTAAAGGAAACCAAACTCGAGAAATTATTAAAGACACATCAGTCTTAACCCCCACCCCAAACACTTGCATTTTCCTTTCTAGTTTTTTTTTTCATTTATTTTTATTTTTTTTAATGAATCCTTTCTTTTTCTGTATGTCCAGTCAGTGAGCTCACAGCAGGATGGGATAAGCTGTCCCTTGACACCACGTCTTAAGCTGAGGCATAATGTTCTCTCCAGCTGCATCTCAGAAGGTAAACAAGTGCAGAAAGGTCTTTGAAGACCCTGCTTGAGTCTGTGGTTCGTTAAGCCTTCCATGCAGAAATCAAACATGGTTTCCTGTTGCATGTTTACCAAGTCTCCTCCTACATCAGGCACGCAGCGCCGGGCTGCAATCTTCCCATTTGTTAATTGTTCCCGTTGAACCCCTCTCCCGCCTTTTGAACCCCCCATCTCCTGTAGTCCACCTCGTTTAGCAGTAAATACAGAGGATTACAAACATTCCTAGAAGATATAAAACATTCCAGGAAATTTAATTTCTCCAGTCATGGGTTTTAGCTGTAATGATACTGAGCATTTGTGCTTCATCTCCATGATGAGAAATACAAGCTCCTTGCTCATTATCTGGAGACGAGTATCATTATCATCATATTGCTTCCTATGTAACCGAGTCACAGGAGGTGAACCAGAAGGAAGCCATACCTGGACTGTGTCTTGCAAGGGAACCAAGCAGAGAGGAAAGATGGTTGTAGGGACACTTGCGCTCTGGCACAGTAATAGCCACTATACCACTTAGCAGGAGTGATCCATTGTTGGGGTGTGGGCTGGGGGAATGGGGGAGGGGACAGAGAGGGTAAGTCTAGGACCACTGCTGACTCGAGAGAACCCTGAAAGTCTTTCCTGTGTCCTACACCAGTGTCCCCGTGCCCTTAGCCTGGCCCATTCCTGCATCCCCAGGTCCCATTCCCTGGGCTGAGGAGGGGAGCTGAATGGGGGGGGGGTCAGGCCTAGTTATCTGGGCTTCTCTCTTATGTCCCTATGAACCACTGTGGTCCTCGCAGGATGAATCCTTCACAGCCCATGGAATAAGTCCAACCTGGCTGGAACTGTGGTAGTTTAAACCTCCACTGCCAGAGAGTTTCTGAGGAAACTGGTATTTAAAAATGGCTAGTATTCGTTTTTTGTTTTTATTTTTTAATGGAAAGTGTCAAGGGCTGGGGAGTTAGCCTACCTGGTAAGGTCCTTGCCCAAGGACCTGAGTTTGGCACCCAGAACCTATGCAAAAACTATTAATTAATTAAAGGATGTTAACATATGTTTGTAATCCTAGTACCAAAGAGAGAAAAATATGGAGCCCCGTGCCTTATTAGCTGGCCAGCCTTGTTTACTTGATAAACTCCAGGGCGGAGATGAACCCTATCTAAAAAAAAAAAAAAAAAAAAAAGTCAAGTGAACAAAAGTGATGATACCTGAGGTGTGCACCTCAAGGTATGCTCTGAGCACCACATACTTGCATCCACATCCACACATGTGCCTGAACACACACACACACACACACACACACACACACACACACACGCCTAGAGAGATGGCTCAGCAGTTGAGAGCGTTAGCTGCTTTTCCAGAGTACCCAGCAGTTCCCAGGACCTACATGGTAGCTCACAAACGTCTGTAACTCCAGCCCAGGGGATTTGACACCTTTTTTCCTAACCTCTGGGTACTGCACTAACATGGCACATAGACAGACATGCAGGCAAAACACCCATGCACGTTGAGAAGAAAGGACCTAAGTGAAAGCTGCACTTGAAGGTTCTTCCTGTGTCCCTTCTGTCCCCAGTATCTTTACAGCTGCTCCTTCCACAATCACTAAGCATCAGGTAGCACCCAGGTACAACTGGGAAGTGTGAGACTTGATAGATGTTCCACAGACGACTCCATCTAGATCCGTGCTGTATAACATTCACAGCAGACACGGAGGCACTGGGACTGTTGCTCCTGGGTGCATTTTACCTCATATGTGAGTGTAGAATTCAATGAAAAAAGTCTTTTCCAACACAGAAAGCACAATAACCAGCCCTGAAAAGCCAAATCCTTCCTGCTGCGTGCTGGTCAATTATACAATCAGGGCATCGCTCAGGAAAAGTCTGAGTTCCATGCAGTACCCCAAAGGCTAGGTGCTCGATGAAGTCCTGCAACCTTGCTGGTGTACACCAAAACAAGATCCTTCAAGAGCATCCTCAAGGGGTTGTGCAGCGGGTGTAAGGACATGGACTAGGACTTCACACCCCTCCCCACGCCCTTCCCCCTCTTATTCAATCAGTGGTGCCGTTGTTCAGATGACTTTGACCTTAAGAAGCAGCAAGGAAGAACCAGAAAGCAGAGACCTGCTAGTTGGTGGCCTTTTTTTTTTTCCTGGTATGTGCATGTAACTCAGGGTGAGAAACTCTCATGAGAACGTCTAGAAAGGAAACACACTATGTCTGTCACTAACAGGGAAAAATGTCACTGGCCCAGTCAGCACTGACGGGAACAATGAGAGCTTCCTGGTGCCAGGACCGAGAACAAATGTGTGAAATGGAATGAAGGACATTACCATGCGGAGCTTTCACAGGAAAACACTCAGTCAATGGAGGGCTTCGTGTCAATATTTGGATAAGGAAGCCTGTCTCCGCCGGACTCCAAGGCACTCTACAGGCAAAGATTCTTGCAAGATTTGATATAGTCCTCAGGCTTTGGGGTGGCCATTCTCACACGATGTGTGTCTGCAGTGGTCTCCATCTGTAAGCTCAGGGATTGTGCGTCTCCAGTTCTCACGCAGAGGAGGTGGCCACTGTGGCAGAGCTGCCAGCCGGGTTTTCGGCTCCTCGAAGGCTGGGAGGGCCCACGGAATTAGGGTCCATTACTCTTCATTGTTCTCTGTACAAGGCACACACAGCGAGCACGTTACTCATCTCATTTATTTGGTATTTTTTTTCCTCAAAAACCGAGTCCGAGTACCCATGTCCAAGGCAGCTGTGTTTCCAGTCACCCAGTCAGGAGGAAATTGCAGGCTGCTTTCAAGGGGCATGGAATCCCACCTGCTCTTCCCAGCCACCCAGTGGGGGACCTTGGCCACGCTCTCTCCTCAGTGTTCTGACTGTCAAGAGCAGACACCAGGGCCTGAATTATTGGAGTACAAAGTAATCCAAATCCAGGGCCCGAGGTTCTCAGACATTTCCCTCATCCTGGGACTCTAAAGAGAAAAGCAGGGAAATTCAGCTGAAAGAAACAATAGTGTCTTTCTTCATTTTCTTTAGTAGAGAGAGAGAGAGGAGGAGAAGGAGGAGGGAACGAGATGAGAGAGAGAGCAAAGAGAGAGAGGAGAGAGAGAAAAGAGAAGAGAGAAAGGAGAGAGAGGAGAGAGGAGGGAAAGAGAAGAGAGAGCAGAGAGGGGGGAGAGAGAGAGAAAGGGAAAAGACTTTTCTATTTTAACACTTTACTGTATAATGGTGTATGAATAATTTCATCATTTTTCTGCCATTTATTCAGATGTGACAGAACTCAGTGAATAATAATAGCTCCTGTCAAAGGTATTTATATTTAAAAGGTCTTTATGTGAAAAAAATTTTTTTGTCAGGACTGATTTTTCTCTGAGAGGATCCCTCCATCTCCTAGCAACCAATAGGGCTATCTTTCTGAATAGACGCCACACTTGCAGTGGGCGCGTAACCTTTATGTAGCAGCATTGGCAAATTTAGTACTTGGGATTCATAGGAATTCAAAGCAAGTTGTTAATGTGGTCCCAGAGCCAGGCTTGTGGGGAACTCATGGCGGGCGTCTCTTCCAGGAAAATAACCACGTGTGATCTGTAAGGACCCTCCTCCATGGTGCCTGAATCTTACATGTCCTGTGATGCAAGTGGCCCTCTCAGTAACCTGTTCACAGGATTCCTCGCCTCTTCAGGAAGAAGAATGCACCAGACTGAAGAAACACAGAGACTTCCCTCACAAATGGCTATTCTAATGGAAAGATTATCTTTCAAGAAAGAAAATGTCAGCAGGCTCACTTATTAAAATGCTCCCCACCCCCGCCTTCCCTTGAAGAAAAAGTAATGGAAAGGTTTGGAATTCAATCATCCCCTTTGCTTCTGCGTTTTGATTACTCATAATATATGAATGTCATATTCACTTCTGCTCAGTCTTACAGTCGGGACTTGCTACACGTTCTCAAAACATTAACTAGGGCCCTTCATCTCTCTCTGAAATAAATACCGTAATAAGCAGATTATGAATGAATCATCTGCGATGCAGATTTATAGAATGAGAGAAGAGATATGGAGACAAAAATGGCTGATTTCTGAGAGGTCGTATTTCACAGCAGTGTGTATTATCAATTTTTTTTAATGCCATGGGCAAGCATCCTGCCAGAATGAGTACATGGTATTAAGAGAAGTACATTTAAATAATTTTTAAAACCTCTTTAAGAATGAACCTCATGAAACCATGTTTCTGAAAATGAAATACCCAGAATCCATAAAAGAACACACAAGGGTTTAAGCCATCCAACCACAAGTACTGGGTTTGACGCTGCCAGCCAGCGCTGACACTCATCACCCTTCTTAGTCTCGGGCCATCAAAGGGGACTAAAGTTGAAGATCACATGAGCTTGTTGGGTCAGCAGGACACCAGGATGCTCACAGTTTATAAAAGTTGTGTGTGTGTGTGCACGCACGTGTGTGTGTGCATGTGTGTATGTGTGTTGGTACACCTATGTGTGTGCTTATCCTTATCTGTGCATGGGTGTAGAGGCCAGAGGTCAACTTGAGCTATCATCCTTTTGGGATTCTTCATTTTTATCTTTTGAGTCAGGGTCTCTCTCGCTGGCATGTGGGGCTTTTACTGATCAGCTAGTTGGGTGGGCCAGTGAGTCGAGGGATCTTCCCAGCTCTGCTCCCTACCCCCAGCTCCGGGAGTCTGTTTGTGTGTGACTGAACTGTTTTCCCAGCTCCATTTCAGCAGTCTTTCAGGAGATTCAGGGCCACTGTTGTCAACTCTGTCCCCATGTGACATTCAACGAGACCCTCAGTTTGAACTCGGAAACTTCTCTTCCCAGCACCCCTGATCTGGGCAACATCCCCTGTGGAATTTATTTTTATTAGTACCTGAAACTAATACTCTCTTCTCAACCAACTTTTTAAAGTGTATTGATTTTGCTCCCATGGTATTTTTTTTTTATCTTTAACGGGAAATTTCTAGCTTATGTGTTGGCAATTTAGTAAATCCCTGTGTTTCTGAAAGATAAGTTTACCTCTTCAAAACAGACAAAGAGAGAAGAGAATGTTTCTGAGAAAAGAACAAAAAAAATATTGCATCAAATAATTAGAGAGGAAAACGTTTTGCAATGCATGTTAGATCTAGGTATTGATTTGTTCTGGAAGTGTCTGCAGTTCCTCCAGAGGACACCGAGGGAGGGTTTTAGAGGCCATCGGAACCGCAGAGCTGGTGTTGGCGCCTTCCTGTAAACACGAGACTGTGGATCAATTCAGTTAAGAAGGCGGTGGTGTCAGGCAGAAGAGCCAGGCAGTGATTTGTGGCTGTCAGGTCCACCTGCTGCCTAGTAAGGCAGGAGTGTTCCCTCTGAGTGGCTGGCTTTGCTATTCTGGAGGAGACTTTAGAGTGGTGTGGATTCATGGTACTGGACAGGTTGGTTTGTTCCTTTATCAACAACGTTCTACACGGGTTTTACAAACCCACTGTCATTTCAATGTTTAGAAGACACCCTATTATGCTATTCCAACAGCACTCATGCACACACTCGGGCAAACTGCCCTTTCTCCCCCAGAGGTGTCTCAGATCTTTATTTCTGAGTCTAAGGAAAATGAGACATCTTTTTGTGTTTGTCTCTGCCTTGAAAGCTTTCTCTTGCTGCCTTTTCACAGGATGACAGCAGATGGGAAAGCAGAGCTCTCGGGAGGGAGCTGAGTGGCTCAGCAAAGATGCCCAGAGTTAGTGGTTGTTCAGATGAAGCTTCTAGGGTCTAGGGTCTAGGGTCTGTTTAAAAAAAAAAAAATCCTCATTGACGCAGCATGAAGCTGACCGAGAGGCAATTTCGGCGTACCTCTCTCCGTAGTCAAAAATTGTATCTCTGCAGCTTGAGCCTCTGCTCCAGCCTAATTCCGCGTCTTTTTGTTGCTCTCTTTTAATAGCTCCATGTGGAGACCATGATGCGACATGACAAATGGGCCCTGCTCAAGTTCCAGTATTTTCTCCCTGGTCCCCATTCATTCTCTCTTGTCAGGTTACCAATCCCATCCCCAATTTTCTCCTGCCAATTTATAGTACTTAAGCAAATACATTTTTCATTTATACCTAACTGGCATTGGGGCTGAAAATAGCCGAGCCAACGCTAAGAACTTTTTCGTATGTAGCTTTTTCTCCAAAGAGAAGAAGTATTGACTCAACTGGGTTAGGAGGGTGCAAAAATCGGTTACCTCTTATTTATCATCTTCAGATGCATTTCAGTTCTGTCTTTACTCTGTAGCCGCTCATGTTCCTTTAACTTCACCTCATGGGCAATGCTATTTCTTATATTTCTTAATGTGTGACCGTTGTTTCCCAGGCCTTTTATGAAGGGTAGTTTTATCTTGATTTTTTTTTCAGACACTCAAGGAATTTTCTTTGTAGAAATATTTCAAAATACTTGAACTGAAATGAACTTATTGTAGGGTTCGATTTATCTTCATCCCTGCTGCTTAGGCATGGTTACTTTCTTCATTCATGAGCTACTTCTCAATGCAGATTCTGCAGTTTTGGTCCTTGGCATTAGGTTGCAGGCTACAAAGAAAACTTTTTTTTTTTTTTGAGGGAAAATTTTTGAAAATTAAGTAAAACTAAATTTGCTGCCAGGGTCATAAGGGTTTGTGTCAAGGTTCCCCGACATCTAAAGTCATTGGGGAATTAGGAAGGAATCTAACAAACAAAACCAAATAACCTGCAATGCTGGACCCTTGCTGGGCCTCCTTGCCATCTAGGTCCCTTCTATTAAAACTGCCAGCACTGCTAGGTTCCTGGAAGCTTTCAGCCGATGCTGTGGCCACACATGATGTCTTCTTCACTGGCATACCCCAAGGTTCCACCCTTTTCTTCCGCCTATGGTAACAGTTTGCTAATTTGAAGGAATGAAGGTCATTGCAGCCTGGGTAAGGAGGCTAAGAGCATAACACACTCATTGTCATCTATGGAACTCAAAGTATATTTGTTGGGCTATCAAGATAGTGTTTTAGGATTTCTCCCTGTATCTTATTCTCTTCTTACTATTGTTAGCTCCCATGGGGTGTGGGCTGTGAAGATGCAGCCTTGACATGGTTGGAACAAAGGGTGGAAAGAGCCCTACTCTCCACAGCACAGATTCTTCTTTCGATTCACAGATCATGTTGAGGCCATGAGACAGACTCTGAGCTCTTCCTTCATGCTGGGCCTAGCAGGGTAGAGACAGCAGAGTCGGGCAGGGCAGCCAGGTGGCAGCGGGAAGACGAGGTTGGTCGTGGGGCCCGGCTCATGAGAACCTCACAAGACGAGTGCCCAGCTTGACTCGGGGTAACAAGGTTACAGCAGTGCTGTTTGTGAAAATGGTCTCAGAAGAGAAAGCAGGAGGAAAAAGACAGCTGGGAAGTCCACATCTCCTCCTAGAAAACTGGCTGTGCAAAGGCATTCATGAGGAAGAACTTGGGTTCCAGTCACACTCTCAATGTGAATTACCTAACATTTTCTTATTTTTCAATTTCAGAAAATTATAAAACTTTATTGAAATACATTTAAAAGCCCACCAAAATAGGGAACTATACAGTGATCTAAGGCCAAAAGCCTCAACATTATAGAAAACAGTATGATATGGCTTACCAAATGAATTTCTAAATTCAATACCTATCTAGTCAAAATTTCAATGTCTTATTTTACTTAGAAATTGTTACTGTAACTCCAGAAACCATAGGCAAGGATGATGACTAGAATTGCCAAGACACAAGGAAGAAGAAACACGCATACCACTACCATTACTACCACAACTACCACGACTGCCACTGCCACCACCACCACCTCAACATTACCAACACCATGACCACCACCACCACCACCACCATGACCATTACCACCACCACCACCACCATGATCACCACGGCCGCTTCCAGCACTGCCTCCACCACCACCAGGGCAACAAAAGTAAACCAGTAGAGAGATCAGCCAATGTTATAAGAAAACACAGGGGCACCTTGGTTTTCATTGAGACCTTTTCTGAAGTTGTAATCATTAGGATTATATGATGATGCTGTTAGGTTAGGTCAATTGGAAACAAGAGGCTCGCTTATGTCTTCTAGAAAGGAACAGGAATGAACCTGGTGTCACAGGTTGAAAGGAACAGACATGATGTGCTGTTGATGACGGTCAGACTCCGGCGTGCCAACAGTGTCTGTGGGGAAGCACATAGCACAAAGACTAGGACATAGCGCGGCTCTGCTAGTGTTTGGGAGTGACTCACAAGGACGTGCAGGGTGTTTTCCCTGAGTTCAGGGGAGGGTGGCGGTCGTCAACTGTAGATGGAATGAGGTGCAAAGGGACAGAAGGACCACTTATCTTTTGGAAGTGGTCCTGCCTTCTCAAGAGATGAGCAAGGAGGAGAGAAAGGCTGCATGAGGGATGAGCAGTCTGGCTTCTCCCTCATACTCACCTTCTTCCTCAGCAGAGGTGTCAGGAGGGAACCTGAGCCATTCTGAAGCCACTCTGAGTGGAGAAGGAACTGGTGACAGGGACAGGATTTCACTGTGGCCATTGGAGGTTCCCATGTGGTTTTCTCAGGCCAGCATGGCATCCTTGGGAAGACTGTTCTTTATGAATTTCAATGTGTCTGAGTGCCTGTAGATTCATATTCATGAGCTGGCTGTATTTGTTTGAATTGCCACAGATACAGGGCTGTATTTATTCACCTTCTTATCTCTACTTCCCCAAGGCCAAACAGAGAGGGCAGCAGTCCTGGTTCCAAAAGGCTGCTGGCTTCCTGTTTACCACCCCAGTGCAGGTCTGCTACTTTCCCACTCAGCCCAGAGAGGTACAATGAGTCCGAGGAAAATACGAGGAACTGGGAATTTAAAAACAAGAAGCCGATGACAAGAGAATTCCCTATGTGATGAATTCTGAGACAGTAGGAGTGCCCAGCAGCTTCTCAGAGCTGCAGAGATGACAAGGTCAGTCTCCAGGACTCAGTGAGCCTCGTCTCAAAGGGGACAATATCATGTCCAGATATCTCCTCGTCTCAGATTACAAGGAACTACCTGCCTCTATTGAAATGATGGCTGATGTGTAGCTAGACCAGGTCCATCCAACTGGGCTTCTGATCACTCATTAATTTGTAACAGAGTTGATGGCTGTCACTAAATAAAAGCCGATTTACCTGCACTTAGAAAGGAATTGGCTTAATATGTTGGGTGACCACAGGGCATTTGTCTCTCCCACTTCCTCCAAGATGGTTTTCTTTCCAAGCCTTCTCCTGTCTGTGCACATAGAACATGCAGGAGAAGACCACACCTTGTGGAAGCAACCTCGTGAAGCACAACTTGATTTCAGCTTGTTCCTTCATTTCATCATCTGCCTTTCCCCTTCCTCCACCCCTTCCCCATCCCGGAGAACCAAAGGAGGGAATTTATTATAAGAATTTCTAGCTGTTCTGGCACCGCCAACAGTATTTTCTCAAGCACTACATGTATCCGAGATTTGTCTCGACATGGTCCATTTATTTTAATTTAGAACTGTCAGTGGCGGGGGGTGGGAGAGAAGTAATTAAATTTTTGACTAGCATGGAGAAGCATTTGAAGTCTTTAGGCCGCAGTGTAATCCTTGCCGGCATTGCTCTTCTTCTGCTTGTCAGATCAAAGTCTCAATCCCGAAAAACTCACCCATGCTTCCATTAATTATTTCACATGGCGACGTTTGCAAATCGTGGTCCTGTGCCATGCATCTCATTCTTAGCTTCAGTCAGGAGGTGGCTAACCTTCCTAGCAGCTCCGCTCCCCGAGTCAGTCAGCCTTCACCTTGGAAGGCTTCACCTTCCAAAGCTAAATTCCAGTGTTTTTACGCTTAGGAGAGAGTTAAGCACGTTGCAGTGTAAGGAGACTACGGAAGAAGTCTGTTTTCCTATATGAAGCTTAGGTTTCACAAAATTGATCTCACAGATTGATCTCCCATTCAGTCCTGTATTGTCTCACTGTTTTCTGATGTCTTGTCCGTGCTCTGAATAATTTACCTAAGAAATGTAAACCGTTGATTTGGGGGCTTTCCCCCTTATTTTTTTTTCCATCTCCAATTTCTTGTCAGATCAACGAGGCTAATTTTATATGAGATCAGTAAAAGTTTTGGTTCAGAATTAAAATTAGCATTAGTGGGACGTGGGCAAGAGCATCACACAAAGTCTGAAACAGTTTTTGTGTTGTTCCTTTGAATATGACATAAAGAGCGGCCCTCCACACCCTGTCAGACCCGATCGTTCACGAAAACTGCAAAATCAATAATTACAAGTAAAACCAAGACCCTCCTGTCTGTTACTGAGCCTCTGCCTGACACCTTCCTCACCGTTTACATGGGATAGAAGGTTCAGGATATTGCGGGGCAGCTGCCCAGCCCTGCAATACTGAAGTAGTTCTTTTCTTTCTTCCGTTTTTTAGTGAGGGCAGAGCTCACATCTCAGAGTCTGGGGGTCCTGGCTTCAAGGGCATGGTAGTGCATGCTGGAGGAGGCACCTGCCTCAAAGACCACAACCAGGCAAAGCAGGAAGGAAAGGAACGCAACAGGCCCACAAGAGTGCTCCCGGAGAGTTTTGCCAGCGCTAGCCGAGCACGAGCCGCCCTCACGCTCAGGTCATGGAGCTGCGTATTGAAAACCGAAAGAAACACCAGAAGAACAGGGCTCTCCCAGCAAGAACGCCTCACTTGGAGTCCTGCAAACCTCAGCATAAACTTGACACATGCGTGACATGAACTTCATACATATTAATGGTTCTCCTCTCACTGAAAAACAGTGCTCGTGGCAGAATCGTTATTCATGTGGCCCGAAGAGAATTATATCGCCAAAAATTTTAATAAAATACTTTTGTTATAAAAGTAATACGAACCATATTACAGCGGGCATGAGAAGAAAGTGGAAACACTATCTTGGGTTTCATCTCCCTGTGCGTCTTTCTTGTCTGTGTCACTGCCTCTTTAAGCTCAACCACATTCAAAGCATTTTTATTTATTATTTATTTTATCATAAACACATTATGTTATTTCTGGTTTGCACAATTCTTCTTAAGTGGATACATTGTAATTTGCTTCCTTTGGTTCCTTTTCTTCCCCTGAGTTGTTTTTTTTTAAACATATAATTATAAACAATGCTGAAAACAACAGTTTGGGGCCTACAAATATTTCTAGTTAGTTTCTTAAGAGAGATTCCCATATGTGAAATTAACAGGTCAAAATTCTGGCTATTTCTTCTGCAAATCATTTCTCCCCCCTTTTAAAAGGATGCGTCAGTTTGTAATGTTAAGAGCCATCTACGAAATACAAATCTACCACCCTTTGGCTGATGTTCTGTTGTTATGAGTTCGGAAGCCGATTTACTCATTTCTTAGTGGAAATGCCTCTTTAATCTTCTTGCGGTCGGCTGTTTGCAGGCCTGTGCGCTTCATGTGTAGACTTGCTGGTTGCAGCTCCGCCTTCCCGAGGTATCCATTCCTGATCTTGACTTTTCCAGATGGGTTTCATTACTGAGTGACTTGCTGCAGGGCTGGCTTTTAACCCTCATCTCTCGCATCCTCTTCCTCCTTGCGCCGTTTTCTCCACTCAGCCTCTGTTTACCTCTCCACACTCTCTCTCTTCCCCTTACCGTGTTCTGTGTCTTTTGTGGCTTCCTTTCCTCACACCTCACACCTTTCCTGCACCTCAAGGATGTGCACGCTCTGCTGTGCACTCCCATCCCGGGCTTCGTTCTCCTGTTCGAGGGCTCTGTCTTTTTTCACTGTTTACATTCAACTCATCGATGGTTACTTGAATTCAACTAGCTTTCTTATATTCCAATTATCTGCAGTATGCCTGAAGGCTAAAACAGCAGATTCAATTCCAAATCCCTTTCCATCTTCCTTGTTGCTTTCCCCATCTTTCTCATGACATCTACACCCCTTGGGATGCTCCACAGAGAACGTCCAGGGTCCTCCTTTGGTCTTCTCTTCCTACTCTGCTTGATCACAAGGCATGAATCTGAATTGATCTCTTTCCCCCATCTTCACTGCTTGAAATGAGCCCATATAGTTGAGGCCATTGCCATTTCTTTGAACTTTTGCATTTAAAATTTTTAAAAGATTTATGTGTATGAATGCTTTGCCTACATGTCTCTATGGGTGCATCCCTTGTGTGCCTGGAGTCAGCACAGGCCAGAAGAGGGCTTTGGATCCCCTGGAACTGGCGTTATGGATGGTTGTGAGCCACCATGCGAGTGCTGAGAATTGAACCCAGGTCTCTGCAAGTGCTTTTAACCGATGAGCCATCTCTCCAGATCCGGGTTTTGCAGTTTTTTGGTTTCCATTCTGCACATTCCATTTGTTAGACAGACAAAAGCTTTGAGGACAAAATTAGATAATATGCTGGGCGGTTCTTCTGTTAGCTCAACACAGGGTCACCCGGGGAGAGGGAACCTCAGTTAGCTCAAAAACGCCTCCATTGGATGGGCCCATAGAAAAGATTGTGGGGCTTTTCTTGATCATTGATTAGGGAGGGTTCAGGTCACTGTGGGTGGTGCCACTCTGGGCAGGTGGTCCTGAGTTGTGTAAGAAAGCAGGCTGAGAAAGCCACAAAAAGTAAGCCAGGAAGCAGTGCTTCTCTGTGGTCTGGACTTCAGTTCCGACCTCCCAGTTCCTTCTTCTTTTGCCGTGAGCCACAGCATGGAAGTGTGAGGTGAAATACACTCTCCCTCTCCACGCTGCATTTGGCAGAGTCTATCACGGCAGCAGACGGTACACGGACACACCTTGCAAGTGTGGGTAGTTACTGAATGAACACGATCCAACCGTATTTGCCGTATCACTTGGATGGTGGAGAGCCACTAAAAGATCTGGCCTTTTGGATGCTGTTTGGGAAGAAAACTATTGGGGGCCTGGCGGAATCTTGCATGATGGATTCCAGAAATACACAGTTGGAAATTATGTGAATGACCTTGGGTTCCATTACAATCCTGAGATGATGAGTGTGCAGACTAAGGAGATGAGACACCGCATACGCTCTGCGGGAGCCCGCAGCCAGCTCAGTGGGTCTGTTCAGCTTGGCAGCTGGCACAGTCTTTGCAAAGGTGGATTGGTGAACTGATGGAGGTGGCACAGGTGTTGCCCGAGTTCCCCGACCGAATGAGATGCTGGGGCAAATATGAATCACATAATTTCAGTGTTTAACTATGAAGGGACTAAAAGGGGAGAGGTAAGAAGGCAACATGGGTTTGAGGGAGGGGTTCTGTTTCAGATGTAGCAGCAAGAATGCGTGCTCTGTGTGGAAACAGAAACTTAGCGGAAAGGCAAGAGGTCAGAGGGTGAGCAAGCCTGATCATTTGCTTGTGTGTGTGGTGTAGGGGCTTGTCTTGCCTCAAACAGAAGATTGACAGGTATGTTTTCTTGAGACTGAAGCAGTGGTTGTGGAAATTGCCGAGTTCTCTTGTTGCTGTTCGTGTTGTTCCTGTCTTAGTTTGGTGTAAGCCCCTGTAGCGGGGTGTTTTATTAGACTTCTTGCATTTTCTTTGATGCAGACCTCCCTTGTGAACGTGGAGAAGTCAGAATATGGTAGGTGAATACACCAAGTGGGGCTTTCACTCTCTAAGGAGTCTTCGCCCAGACTTGATCCAACTGTGGAGCTTACACTGACTCCTGCGATTGGAGCTGTTACTTGAGAAAGCCCTCACTGGCCACATGCACAGCATCTTTCACTGATGAGCCAGGTTCCCCAGATGCTGTTGACCAGATGTTTCCACTGTCATGAGCTCCGGCATTCCACAGCTGGGCACTATTATAAGCTTCACCGTATCAAAACGTGTCTCCAGCCGGTGCCCACGCTTTGCAGTGGAAACAGACTCGCTCTCAGTTTTGCTAATTTACAAATGTAGGATCATGAACACCCTGGAAAGCTGAAGGGTAGCTTTGTTGTTCTTATACCTGTGGTAACGATGTGGGTCCTGACCTCAAATCTGTTCTTCAGGACCTTTTAAAATTGCCCTTTGGTTCCTTTCAGAATCTTGGGTACAGATAAAGGACCAAGCAACAGGGTGGAACCACAACCCTACTGCGAGAGGTAAAGCCTCTGTGTCCCCATTGTCAGTTGTATTAATGAGTCAAATTTATTTATTGTATCAATAAAGCAGTCAGCTGGTCTATTCGCCCCCCTTAGTTCTCAACTTAACACTCTTAAAGCGGGAAGAAACAATACAGAGACTCTGGCTCACTGTGTTTGCTCTGGCTTTCTGTGGAAGAGGGAGGATTTTGCCCACCGCCCACCCCATGAAAGTCACTATCTAGATCCAATCTACTGAATTGTGTTGAGCGAACTCTGGTCAATCCTGATTGTCTGTCCTGACAGGTTAAACAGACTCAGGCTAGAAAGGGCGGTTTCAGCAGGATAGATTCCTTCAAAGATGAATTTTAGCAAAAAGCACGAGAGGATATTTGTTGACATAGTGCTGTTTCATAAAGCAGATGAAATATATACTGTATTTCACTAATTCTGTTTTCTTCCTTCTTGAGCTCAGGAACACTTTCTATTTCTCTCTGCTTGCTTGCAGTTGGACCATCTGGGAGATGCAAACTTTAGGTTGGAGTGGTGGGGGTGGGGGTGTGGAGACTTGGAGACCTTAAAGTTTTGCTGATCAATAACATGTGAAGGTTTCAATAGAGGCACCATGCCTACGAAGGTTTGGATTATCATGAAACCTCAGAATTGGCAAGGGGAGATTTCCCCAGACAAGTGAAATCCATCTGTAAGCTGTTTCGGAAAGCAGTGCCTACTCATGGAAGATCATCCATTCACATGGAAAACTTGCTTTGGTTTGTTAAAAAATCCACTTGGAAGAGTGATTTGGGAACATGGACTTATGTCCCCAACACATGCCTGAATGTGGTTGCCTAGCTCTAAGAGAACACGGGTAAACAGACACATACAACTACATTCTCCTGCAAGCATACACAGCATGCAGACGAAAGGGCCTCGGCATGGTGGATCTCACCTCTGCTTGTGGGTTATAAGGTCATCCTGTAGATCACTGAATACCTGGCAGAAGGAATGACTTTTGTCTCTTCTTAACGACCGCCCCATAGGCTGGAGCCCTAGTCCAAGTTCTCTGTGACTTAAAGCGATTCTAAGAAAATTTGCACTAGGGGTGAGCATTGGCTTTATTAAAATGTAATTATTTATTTAGCTGAAATAGGTTAACACATGGTATTTTGTCATTCTAAACAACTGAGATATTTTGTTAATTTGTAATAATATAAAGAAAGTTGAAAGACTGAAGCACAATCCTGCAGCATGTGCTTACCTCTAGACCTTTGGAAAGACCTGCACAAGGTTACTTATCTCTCAGTATTCTCAGGACACCAGGCAACAGCAGAGTAACAGTATCTGCTCCTGACCCAGTTCTTTTCTATGACTGTTTGTTAATGCTTTTCTTTTGTTTTCCTTCCTTCCTTTCTTTTTTTTTCTTCCTTCCTTACTTTAAAAAATATTTTAATTATTCTCAGTTGTGTGTGTGGTGGGATATAGCATGAATCTAATTGATCTTAATAAGTAAAACCCAGAGTCAGATATTAAGGAGGTGAAAACTGAAAGATCAAAGAAGCAGAGAAACCAGGCACTAGTTCTTACCTCTGTAAAATCCTCAGACTGAATGGAATACCCTGTCTCTACACGTCCTCAGACTGAATGCACCAACCAAGCTCCTGCCACCTCCTCCCAGCCATATCACACCTGTCTCCACCTTCCTAGTGCTGGGATTAAAGAAGTGAACCACTACTGCCTGGCCTCTATGACTAACTAGTGTGGCTCGCTCTGCACTCTGATCTTCAGACAAGCTTTACTTGTTACAGCACAAACAAATATCACCATAGTCAGGGGACATCATTTGTCATCCACACAGTGTTGGATGTCCTGGAGCTGGAGTTACCAACAGGTGTGAGCCCCTTGATGTGGGCATTGGAGCTGAAATTGAATCTTTGGCTGCAAGTACAGCAAGTATTCTAAACAACTGAGCCATCTCTCTAGTCTTTATCCTTTTCTTAATCAAAACATACACATACATATACACATCCAAGTTCTTAAGTTAAACAGTGTGTGTGTGTGTGTGTGTGTGTGTGTGTGTGTGTGTAAAATTTCCTTTGGCCTATCTCAGTCACTCTCAAACTTGACAGCCCAGGACACCCACTTTGTGTGCTTTGAACAAGCAAATGATCATTCAACCCTGTGTGATTCAGGTCTGATGGACCTGGGCTGGTTTCCCCGATGGTTCTTATGTATAGTCTGAGTTGAAGCCCATGAAACAAGACTCTCCAGACATTAAACCCGCTGCCTTGTCATTTTGTATTTCCTTCTTAAACTATTTCCCGATTGTGCTATAGTGGTTTTGTGGCAACTTGAAAAAACTGGTGTCATCTGAGAGGAGGGAAAGTCAATTGAGAAAATGCCTCCATAAGGTTAGGCTGTCCACAACCCTTTAGGGCATTTTCTTAATCAGTGATTGATAGGGAAGGTCCCAGCCCACTGTGGCCCTAAGTTCTATAAGAAAGCAGGCTGAGCAAGCCTTGGGGAGCAAGCCAGTAAGCAGCACCTCTCCATGACCTCTGCATCAGTTCCTGCCTCCAGGTTCCTGTCCCGCTTTGGTTCCTCTTTTGACTTCCTTCCAAGATGCACAGTGATGGAGATGTGTTAATGGAACAAGCTTTCGGAATGTGAGGCTGCATCACAGCGCTAGGATCCCTAAGACACCCGTGCTCACACTTTCAACGCCAGTCAGACTGTGGGCTCTTGGGCGCTTGTGTGACGGATCCTGAAGTCAGATTGCTTGGTTTTAAACCCTGCCCCACCCTCTATAAACTGTGGTGTCTTGAGTGAGTCATGTCCTTTTATGATGACTTGATTTTCTCTGCCGTCAGTTGTTACTTCTTATAGCTCTGATCTGGTGTCTTCATCACAAGCATCGGTTTGATTGGCAATTATAAAGCACAAGAACTGGTATCTAATACATTTTAAGAATGAGAGAACAGATCTTTAAAGTTGTTCTTTTCATTGATTTAATTCTTTCCTTAAGATCAGATAAAATCAATGCACAGTCTTTCTCAAGTATTTATTCTTTCTGCTCCTCATTGCCATTTAGATCTGTGTTTTAATAGTTCAGGGATGGAGTTGCTACAGCAGGAAGAGTCAACTCCATCAGTGCTCTCAATGTGACGACAGAGAACCATTTTCCTAGCTCTGTATTCCACCAAAATCACTTATTTGTGATTATTTCAAGGCCCCAGTAAAACTTGCTTTCTGACGCTGTCCCCGGACTTTTAGCACCCACACAAAGTGACCCTGAGGTGAACCTTGCCATGCTTTTGAAGTCAGGGTGACTTGGGCTTTATCAGCCCAGATTCATCTGGTCACTTCTCTGGATCCGAAAGCTAGACCCAAACAAGAAATCTGTAAATTGCTTTCCAAGTATGTGCTGTCTGCAGGCTCAGCCTACCTCTGCCAAGTTCCAAGGGACTTGGATTTACAGGCATGGAAATGTGCAAAATGCCCCATGGCCCTTGCTGTAAACTCATCTGCGAAGACTCACGGTGTAGAGAGTAGGCGGACTGCGTTCGCTCACTGATGGTCACCTGTTGATCACAGGGTCCCATTTTCTTCCCATTCTCCCATATGTGAGTGTCACTCTCGTTGGCTGAGTTCAAGGAGCACCGCTGGTGGTGTCTTAAGTGTAAGGAGCCAGACCGTAGCAAAAACAACAGTAAAATTTTTATGAACTCACTTCAGAGAGGAGTCTAGACATCTCCTTTGCCTTTATCCATTTTTGATCAGCTCTTTTGAGCCAGTCCACCATACAGCACCCGCTTTCAGGGACGATAGCATCAGCTAACATGGGACAGACAGCAGGGCACGCTGTCAGCTACGAGGACTCTGGGACATTAAGGGTTCAGTTGGCGTGTCTATTACCTCCATTTCTGTGACCCCTGTGTCCCAAAGTGCTTTAATAATGAGTAAATAGTTCTCTTCAAAGGAGACTTGATCCAATTTATTGGGACTCTGGCTATCTGGCTCTTGATACATCATTGCTGTTGCCTGTGAGGTCTTCTGTGGAGGAGAGGTTTTCACTGTATGTCTTGGAATTGTGTCCATAGTGCATGATTTTTTTTTTTTTAAAAAAAAACTTTTGTAAATATCATGTTGTTAAGGGCGGAACTCTTACACTCAAAATTGCTCACTCTTGCAAAGGCATTGAGGAGTCTTACACTAGAAGGTATATCTACTGTTGAGTTAAATGCTTGTTCTAGAAGAATCTTTGCTGAGTGAATGAAAAGCCTTTTACAATACCAAGCAGCAGTAACAGCATCATGCAGGCGGTTGAACCATGCGGCATCGATTTGCCCGTCTACTGTCCATTTACACGAGAAGCCTGGACTCCACTCTGCTCAGCATCATGTAACATGTCACTGGGTGCTGGGCAGCCACCCAGCGCACTCCGGTGCAACAAGAGCGTGCTGATTACATTTCCACTCACACAGCTTCTGCAGGTCTTCAAGCGACTCCCAAGGAGCAGTCCAAGCCTTAGAAACCCCCTTGTGTCTGAAGTCTTCTTCTCAGGGAGAAACCCTGGGGGAGGGGTGGGAATGGGAATGGTTATTTTCATAAACCGCTCTGCTCCAGGAAGCTGCCTGTTACAGCGAGTCACGTTTCTCTTGTTTACTGGCAGGGGACATTTCTGTTGCGTAGTTCTTTTGTTCTCTCCAAGTATAATCTCTGTCGCACATGGAGCACAGACAATGTAGATGACCCTGTCTTCCATGCACAGAGTTCCCTGTCAAGATATTGTTGTCCTTCCCTGGGCCTGAGTTCCATTTTAGTGCAAAAGAGAAAAAAAAAAAAAGAAATGAAAAGAAAAGAAACAATAGAGATAAATTTAGACACTGATGGGAAAAGTCAAACGGCTCACTGTCCACCCTGGGAAGCCACGCCCAGCAGGCCTCTTCCTCTAACCTTCCCAGGGATCCCCAGCCACACAGGGTAGCTCCTGTGAGCCAAGGCAGACAGATGATTAACTTGAGACTCACCCCTTCCGTGATAAGTTCATGTCCCAGGCGTCCCTTTTCCCTTTTCTAAAACAACAAAACAAACACACACACATACACACACAGAGCGAAACAACAGCATCTAGCCTACAATTAATCTCTCTGAACTTGACTCTTAAAAGCTGCTTTCCTTTGCAAGCAGAATGCTCCTATCCTTTCTGACTTCGTCAGTCTGGTTTCCCCAATGGTCTGTAAGGAGGTCTCTATCGGGCTCATCCTTCACTCATTCCCATTCAGAACCAACAGCCCCCAGCAGCCCCATCTCTTCTATTTGTATACTCTCTGCTCCCTCTAATTCCAGATGATGTAAATGGACCCAGCGGTGTGGAGAGACGTTTATCAGCGTGTGAGGTGGGTGACGGGTTCTGAGAGTATCTAAACTGTGCTCCATTTGTGTCAAGATCTATGTGTCTGCTGCAGTGGCCCAGATAATAAGTGCACTAAGAGTGCAATCTCTTCTTGGGCTGTCTTGTTAATGAACTGTGAAACTAGACTGATGCCGTCCTAAACACATAGCACTGTGTCACCGGGAAATAATGCGAGGCCTGAAGCCCTCCGTCGCGCCCCCAGCGCATCGTGGTTTGTCATCACCGTCTTCCACTCTTCAGCATCTTTAGTGATTATAAACACACTGAGTAGGAGCTATAGTTTATACATGAATGTCACTAGCATAAGCGCGTTTATTCGTAGCCGGGTTCTGAAGCAAATGTAAGAAGTCCACACGGCATCTCTATTCGCACATGTCAGACATAGCTATATGACCTGCGTATGTACAAATACACCTTATTCCATCCAGCTGAGCAGATACAACGACCTGAGAACAGTTTCCTAAGCCTGCAAGCTTTCTCTTTAGCTTCAGTTCCTCTTGGGGAGGTTTCCCTGCTGTCTTTCGCTCCTTAAATCTCTCCTTCTCCATCACAGACGGAAGAGAATGTGTCAGGGCGGAGGGGAGAAAAGTAGACAGCTATCCAAAGCACACAGATGAGTGAGGAAACTGAGAGACAGGGCTGAGAAAAAGAAATCCTGCCATTGCTTGCTTTTTAATTCCAGGGAAAAATATAACTGGCTACTAGCCAACCAGCCGACAGTGACCATGGGTAAAATGGCTTAGCAGGGAGACACGGGACATGCAAAGAAACTCTAGTTTGCATGAACCTTTTATAATCTCACAAAGTACAGACAGTTTTATAGTATTTGAAAAAAATAACCTCACCAAAATCCTAGACATATTTTGCAATAGAGCAGGGTACTCTCAGATATTAAAAGCTTTTTATAAAAACCCACCAGACTTTTGAGCTCTGAATTCCTCCAAAGCTTTCTCCTCTGATATCTGTGAACCCTGTATGGTCCTAACACAGCATCATCTTGCCAGGATAGCTTGGAGCTCTCTGGCTGGACATGCCCGGCATCTAGAATGTGTCTCCTCATTCTGGGCACCACTTCTCATCTCCAGCCCCAGCGTTGCGCCTCTTCCTTTCACCTTGTCACGTTTATCTCCTTGGGCTGTTATCGGCCCCTTTAGTTACTGCCGTGTTGTTTGCTGCCAAGTTCTTTTTGCAAACTGGGAGTGAAGATGTTCCTCCTACGTTAGAGGAGATGAAGCTGTGCTGTCTGGTTTAGGGGATGCAACGCAGAGAAGATACAAGAGAGGTGAAGGGTGTTTATAACCCTAACCCATTGGTTACGGTGTTAGGAACCCATGTCGAACATGTTATGGCGTGTTTCTTTTATTTGCTATGTCTTCTTACTCATGATGGTGAATGTTGGTGAGTCTCCTTGTAGGATGGATGTGCAAGTGATTGTGAGTAACAACTGCCACAGTCACAGGAGAGGTGGATCAGTGTGAGTGTGGACAGGACACTGTGGAACAGGGCTTTTCATGGTGGGCATGCAGTGGTATCTCGGGTTGCATATCTCTTGCTGGGGACTGCCCCATGCACTGCAGGCTGCTTGCAAGTCCCTTGCCTCTACACAGCAGACACCAGTAAGACATACAACTGGGACTCTCGTGATTATGCTGTCCCAGGACTCTGTCCAGTCTTCCCCCAGTCTTGCAGCAGCAACAGTCATGGCTTCTCTCATGCTTACTCTGTCTCAGGTCAAGTCATAGTGTCTTCATCCTGCACATGTCTCCTGAGACCTTAACACTCATCATTTCCTGAAGTTCATGAGTCACCTCTGTGGGGAGGTGCCTGTTCATTTTTTTTTTTTTTAACAGTGCACCACTGCCAACAATCCCATCACCTCTTCCATCTTACTAATTTTACTTCATATTATGTTTTCCTTCCTGGACTGATATTTTTACTAGTCACCTGACTTGTGGTTGACCTCACTCACAAGAACTTAAAATCCAGTGAAACTGAGACTTGGGATTGTTCACTGATAAATTCTGTATAGAACCTGGCCCATGTTGGATGGACATGTGTAGTTTGTTGAGTCAGTGAGTGACTGACTGAGCTATCTGCCCTATTGGAGACAATCCAGAGTCAATAGTCTGCTGAGGAGAAACACTTCAGGGGACTTTTCTCACAGCCATGGGTAGACTGCCCACAAGTCCTCCAGTCTTTGTTTGTGATTATTTAGTACTCTGGCTTCTTCCCATTATGGAGGAGCTATTTAAAAAGTGATAGTTCTCATATGCAAGCTGAGTAGCTCCGTCGTATTTAGTTTTATTTTTCGTGGAAAAGAACGCTGCGAGAGTGTCGTTCCTTTGTCCTTAGCTAAGTTGTTAGGAAAACGCTGAGGAACTAAAGCCAGAAATTCAGCCAACGGCGCCACACCTGAGTCAGTTTCTCATCAAGAGAGAAGCAAACTGGGGAAGCAAGCTGGATCAAAATGTGCCAGAAATGTCCATGCTGACTAGCACTGAATGTGTCCTGTTGGCAGAGGGACTCTGGATTCACGAACAGCTCATCATTTGAGGGGACTCTAGGGCCCCCACATTCCCAGTCTTGAAATGAGAGGCTGCTAGGAGATTATGAAATGGCTTGGGAACAGGTGCATTGCTGAGGGTCTTCAAGCTTTTACCATCCACACACCACTCTTAGTATGTTGAAGAAAATATGACTTTGGCTCAGGGGCAGTGTGGTGATTTGAAAGAAAATGGCCCCCAAAGGGAGTAGTACTTTGTGGGAGTGGGTGTGGCCTGGTTGGAGGAAGTGTGTCACTGTGGAGGCGGGCTTTGAGGTCTCATATATGCTCAAAAAACTGCCCAGTGTCTCTGACCACTTCCTGTTGCCTGGGCAAGATGTGGAATTCTCAACGAGTTCTCAACGAGTTTTCCAGCACTGTATCTGCCGGCAGGCTGCTCTGCTTCCCTCCATGAGGATAATGGACTAAATCTCTGAAACTGTAAACCACAATGAAATGTTTCCCTGTATAAGAACCATCATGGTCATTGTCTCTTCACAGCCTAACTAAAACAGGCAGTATCTAGAATTCAGACAGCCAGGGGTCAAGTACAGCTCCAGCCTCACTGATGGACACCTTGGTGAACATACATGCCTTATCGTTCAGCTCAGCCTTGTTTCCTCGTCAGTGGAGTGTAGACACATGTTATATTACTTGTGGAGTTGTTGGGTTTATTAAATGTGGCCATTTGCTGAAGTCATGGCACAGCATTGGCTCTCAGACAGCTCGCAGGCCTGCTGACCTTGTGCTAATGTAGTTGAATGACGAAACCCTGAGAACATGGGGCTTTCTGGTTTCGCTGCACTCAATCCTGGTGCAGCCTAGGCAGAAAAAGCTGAATAAAACAATGGAAAATACCTTATTTTTCTCATTCATATAATATCTACCACATGCATTTGCATAAATAATATTTGTTTATGATGACAATTTTGGAAATTTAGAAAAATCATAAAGGAAAAAATGGGTTATAAAACTTCAGCCTGTGTGTAAGTGCTGAGGGAAAAGGGGAGCTATGCCTATCTCCTTTAGCAATAAACTCTGTATATTTCAGTGAGAATCAGTAGCTATTTTGTGAACGCAGCATACACACATGCATACAAAAAATGCGAAACAAAACTCTCTGTCCCACTGTCTCCAGACAACGCCCCTAGCGCATTGTGAAATTTCTTTTCAGAAATTTTCTCACACCAGATTTGGAATTTGCTCTAAAATATAATTTTATTTTCTGATCTTTTTAATTATAAAAGAAATTAAAAACAGGAAGCAGATAATACACAGAAAACTGGCCTAGAATGACTCATGTATGGAATCAACCTTTCTCTCTCTCTCTCTCCACATCCTCATGTGTGTGTGCATAAGTCTGTTTCTGGCTTTCTGTGTGTATGTCCGTGTGTATGTATATGTCTGTCTATCTGTCTCTCTCTCTGTATGTCTGTATATATGTCTCTATCTGTCTGTCCCTCTGTGTGTCTGTCTGTATGACTCTTTTTCTCTCCTTCTCTCTCTCTATCCCTCTCCCCCACCTCCTTCTCTCTCTGTATCACTCTCTCCCCTTCTCCTTCTCTCTCTGTATCTCTCTCCTGCTCTCTCCCCCCACCAGCAGGCATTCTATCGCTGAGCTGTATACTAGTTTTGAAATCAACATTTTGCGAGGCAGTGAGACCTGGTGCTTAGAACCAGCTGTGTGATTTTCAGCGTCAAACTCTCAAGGCTCAGTGTTCCTACCAGAGAAGCGGAATAACAATGTTGTCAATTTTATGGATCAAAACAGCAAATGCACCTGTGGCAAAACTGGATCACAACAGAGCTGCGGTTGCCAGCATCAGCTTGTTCCCATCCTTCCGTGGGCAGGCTGCTCTGACACGGCCCACTCAGCTTACAGTTTTCCAGCTAAGAGATTCCTACCTTCCCCACGGCCCCCTTAGCTTACAGTTCGCTAGCTGGGAGACTCCTACCTTCCCCCATCTTGCTTTGTTGATTTGGGCCTTAGACAGAATCTTGGAGAGGAGTTTCTAAATATGTGATTGACTCTGAATTCAAGAGTGCCTCAGAATGAAACCTACCAATCCAATGTGTGGATACTAATGCAGAGGGTCTACAGCTCAAGGTAAGAAAGACTAGGGAGGTTGATCAGCTCCAGTGTGCCAGGGAATAGCAATGCAAGACTGGTGTCGTAGATATAGCCACCGACTTGAAGCCCATGACCATCCAGGGTCACCCAACCTCCAGCCTACCCGTCATGGAATTTTCTACTTTGGAGTCTCTCTCATTTGAAAAATCAGGATTTTTTTTGCTATCAAAAAAGGCCAGAAATAACAGTTGTAAACAATATTGTTGTTATAAAGAATTTCAGAAACTTGAAAGGGTTTCTATGGTCCCTGTTTAATAATGCTCAAAGATATTGCCTCTGTCTGTATCCTCAGAAGATGAGCCAACACGCTGTCTGTTTGGGATATTTTATAGACCCCACTGGAGTCCCCTTTCTATTTTAATATTGTGTGTGTAAGTCTTTGAGTGCATTTGTTTCTTAAAGAATGACTTTAACTCTACCTGGTATTTTCCAACATTAAATACAGTTCGCTCCTTTTTTCTTCCCTTATCCACTGCAAAGGACGCTAACAGATGGAAGAGCTATTATATAAGGTACGAGTTCCTAAGAGAGCTCTATGTCTGAGGGAAACAGTCTCAATTTAATGCTGGGGGGAAAGGATGATAGTAGCCTCAGCCCATGACATGTAGTGGTCCCTGCTACACACATGCAAAAATACTCAGCACATTTGCCATTTGAGTAGATCTGACTAATTGCATCATTGTTGGGGGGGTTGTGAATATTCAATATGCCCTTCCTAAGCTATTCAGCGTTTTCCAAGTTTCCTGTAATGAACACTTATAAATGTTGGGAAACAATGTGATTCTACAGAAATCTTATTTCTCAGATGATTTAATCATGCCCATGTTCCTTAAAACCATATCATTGGGCCACGCTTTTCATAACACAAAGGTTCTTTGTATGGATATATTTTTTTGGATATATATTACTTTGTTGGATCAGAAACGACTTGAGGTTAGGCATGGGATCTTTTGTTCTTGAAGAAATACTCTGTCTAAGAAATACTTAACATACTGTCAGTGAACCACTCAACTGACCATATGAAGAAAGTGATCAGTTATTAATAAATAGTATTTACCTTTTCCCATCAGATTTACAGGTCACGGTTACAGAGGAAATGTATGAAGTCCACTCCCGTTCAGTCCTTACTGGGTTGTTAGTGGTGATACCGATGTAAGAAAAGAGGTTTTTCAGGAAAAAAAGCAATTTCTCCCCTTTATAGCCATATGTAGACAGTTGTGGTGTTAGAGCATTTACCACAGATAATTTTCCTGCTGTGCTGCTGATAGAAGCCACTTGGATGTGGGCATGCAGGATTAAATGAATTCAATGCCAAACACCTCAGTTACCCCTAGAAGTTCTTGGTCGTTGAGATTCTGACTTGCTGTGGAAATCCTCCAAATCAAGGCAACATCTGTGATCTCAAGCACGCCATCCATAGTAGGCTTCTGTTAAAATAAAAATATGATGGAAATGGTGAGGTTTAGCATCTCAGACTTGATACACCGAACAACCATCTGTGAGAACAAACCACACCAAACCAAACCAAAACCCAAATACCATGTTTGGCTAGTCAGAAGAGATGTGGGACTTGGGAATAGAAAGAAGTCCGCTAGGCAGATGTGGTTGGAAACCCAGGAAGCCCGGCATCAGTCTGAGGATTACAGGGACTAGTTAGAGATTTTTTAGGTGATTTTCGGGGTGAGGGGCATTCGGATTCTTTTCAGGCTTGAAGGAGTGTGCACATGCATTGCCTTGTTGCTGAGGCTTCCACACTGTTGCAGTCTTCTTGACAGGACTGGTTCACTGTGCACAGCATGTGTGGTCAGTGATCTTCAGTCTAAGGCATGCACTATGTTAATAGCAGCACTGAGAGTCCCTGAGTTCCAGGGCCTCTCTCTGTGCCTGGCGAGGGAGCGGTCGTACACGCCCTTTGCCTCAGACACAAGGACAGCTCTCCCTGGGAGAATGGGAGGTGAGCCAGTTTGCTAATATGAAATGAGCAGAAGCATTATCAGCCCTCCTCGAGTAATTAGGGAAGGTGATATGAGCAAATTGGAACCTCAGATGAACTCCCAAGGAAAGACGTTCGCAGACGGAGCGAAGCCGAAGTCTGCGAGAGCACCCTGCCAGAGTAGGAAGTGCACATGGGGAAATAAAGGGTGGTTCCTAAGGATAAAATACAGCGTGAGGAGATTGATGCTGCAGAGGTGGGTGTGAATATCCACCCACCCTGGGGAAACACCAGGGGTAAATGACGGAACCCTGAGTAAAACAGATTATCTTGAGAAACACACCACGATACATGCAGTCATAGGCCATCCTTTCAACAGCATGGTTCTCAGTCTCAAGGAGGACCACACAAGAAGGACTCTCTGGGAGGACAGAGATGACCATGAACTGCCTTCACTGGAATTGGGGCACTGTATGGAGCTGTGAATCCCCCTTACCGTGTGTTCCCTCTTCAAAATTCAGCATTTCAGCTCTTGTTGGAGAGCTCAGACACACTGCCCGGCCAGCGAGCAGGTCCTGTGCCAAGCAGCTAGATCTCACTCTTGCTAGGGAAGAACATTGTTAACTAAAATAGTTTGTCTTTAGATGCCAAAGGAAATCAAATTGTAATCAAGAGCCGAGAAGGGGCTGGAGCCATCGAGGCTGTCCACTCTAGACTTGGCATCTCCGCCTGTTCCCAGGCTTGTTAAGTCTGCTACGTTTACAGAAGGGAAAGACTTTATTGCTTTCAGAATTTGTTTTAAATAATGCCTCAGTGCGACACTGGTGGAACCTGACAGAACCTGAGTCCACGGCTTTCTCTCGGGGGCTTGGGCATACGGAGAGAGATGCAAGGTGGGAGAAACTCGGATTTTATTGAGATGGCCCAGGGAAGACAGGGTATATTCAGCTGAACTGTGAAGATTCAGGAGAAACCGATCAAACTACCACAGAGAGTCTGTGGTGGGAATGTGTTGCTAGTGGTGTGGAGAAAGGGGAGTTCAGTGGGTAAAGGCACCTGCTACCAACCTGCCCCTCTGTGTTTCATCCCTGGGACCCATTTGGTGGCAGAAGAGTCAACTCCCATAGCACAGCTCTCTTTTCGCCTCTCCACACATGTATACCCCCCCCCTACACACACATAAATGAATGAGTTCAATTTAAAATAGTGGAAACCTTTCTCTGCAGGCCCAAGAGATACCGTTGGCTCTTAAGAATTTAGTTCAAAGGGCTAGAGAAATGGCTCAGTGGTAACCAACCCTGGCTGCTCTTTCAGAGTACCCAGGCTTGATTCCCAGTACCCACAGGTGTCTCAAACCAAACTCCATTCCTCGGGCATCCAGCACCTTCACCTGGCCTCTGCAGCAACTGCGCACATAATAGGCAGGATTGACGCAAGCAAAACACCCAAACGCATAAAAATCTGAATATAATAAAAGAATTCAAATTCAAATTAGATGCAAGGATTAAATGCTTATCAACAAAACTGGTACTTAAATATGCGATCTCATTTAACTCCTGTGCCAAGATCTGAAGTTAAACTTGTTACTCATGCTGTGACTCGAGAATCACGGCTCTTCTCGTCTTGGAGCCAGGGAGTCATGGACATTTGCAGCTGTGCTCAGTTCAGGTCATTTGCAGCCCACAGCTCTGCTCTTTCCCATAGGTTCATGGCGTTGGACAGGTTGATTGGCATCCCTGTGAAAGCGGGCAGAGGGAGGAGCGACCTCCTTAGCATCCTCGCATCTCTCTCCTCAGTTTCTCCTGGGCTGGGACCTAAGTGGCCCCAGAGCTCTGCACAGTGCTGATCTGATCTACTCCCCTTCCTTCTTGTTTGTTGAGCTCCTCCTAAGCAAGGACATAGAAACAAGGCTTTGAACCCCACAACACCGTGCAAGTGAGCATGGCTATAAATGAGACTGTTGAGTATGTCAACTAGAGGCTGCCTCCTGGGTTGGGTCGGACAAAATAGATAACACAGAGAATGAAAGAATAGCCTCGTGTGGTGGTGTTTGCAATCCCAGCATTTGGGAGGCAGAGGCAGAAAGAGCGGGAGTTCAAGGCCATCCTTGCCTCCACGAGACCCTGTTTTAAACAATGACAAAGGAAAGGAAAGGGAATTTCTTTTCATTTCCAACATAAGTAGGAGAAAGCATTTTCCAGAGTTTAGAGAATAATCCTGGGGTATCTGTTTATTTAAAGTTTTTTTTTCCCTAAAAAAAGAACTGATTTTTGTTAAAATGAGAAATGATAGAGAAATTGTTTTCCTTCACTTTTGAAGCATGATATGCAGTTGGTCCCCGCCTCATGAAGCTGATAGAGACGCTCATCACTCTTTGCTCCTCTTTCACAAGTGATTTTTTTTAAACGAGGAAAAGTTAGGAAATACAATGAATTGAATAGAAATCAGAGGGCAGGACTGCACTTAAACCCTCCAAGTTATTTATTTCTTCTAATTCCATTTAGCAGAAAGTCAAGCACACATTCAGGCATGCGATTCCCCCAAATTTAAAAAAAAAAAAAAGGAACAACAAAAGAGCCGAATGCTTTGAGGACTAATGGGCTGGGCTGGGGCATCTTACAGTAACATTGTAGCAAGGTTTATATATGGAGTCCGTCTTCCTCTTTGGCACCGGTTCATGAGTGCTGGCAGCAGGCTACTATAAAACAAAACCCTTTGCATCAGCACGGGATAGCTGAACTGTCCTCTGCTCGTCATGCCACAGCTCTTTAGTATTTGGGTTAGTGGGGCCAAGGCGGGGAGGAAGCTATTATCCCACCAGAGGCTCAGAGGGGAAAATTAAAGTCATCAGAACTGGCAAAGCCAGGCCTTTTCTTTGAACACAGGAATCATGCTCCTATTCATAGTGACCCCTTGCAGAGGGTAGCTGAGAGAAGAACACGCCTGGGCTTCTATTCCAGAGGAGTCCTTTATAAGGTCTCTTCACGCCCTCCAGAAATAGAAGAGACTTGCTTTTCTGGCAGAGGGAGGTGAGAGGGACGTGCGAAGTGGGGTGGAGAATCTAAAACGCGGATCTTTGAAGCAGCCCTAAAATGCAGTGGGAAACAGATCCACAAACACACAGGGCACCCAAAGAAGCAGAGGTCAGAGTGGGGGGATCTAGGGTAGTGCTGGGCCGGGGCATTTGCCCAAAGTGAAGCAGCTCTGCTTCCTTCTGACGCCTCTGACCCCTCATGTTGGAGGAGTTGCCGACCACGGCCACTGGCCTTCCGTTGAACATCAGCATCCTCCAGACGGGGACAGCCGCTCATAGAGTATGAATTATCTCCCCCAAAGAGAGGTTCTTTCTCTCCACATCTTCGCTTAAAGTTTATAGGCAATGATCCTACATTGTGATAAAGACAACAAAAGCCTGCCCTGTCTATTCTGGGAGCATCCCCAGCTCCCTTGACAAAACATCTCCCCCCCCCCCCCCATCTTTCAAGGATCACAGTCTAGAGAGAGACCTCGGCAGAGATTTAATCCAAAGAAAGTCTTTCCTCAAAGTTTAATAATAGAAGGGTAGACATGAGGAAAATACCAAAACCCTGTTTATAGAAACACTAGGGGCATTTGTGCCCATCAAAAGTAGAGCCAGGAAACTCTACCACCTCTCAGGCATTTTCTAGAACCTCTCTCCTTGAATATTTTTTTTCAAGAGGGATTAATCTTATAGTTCTGTGAAATGCTCCCAAACTTCATCTGGGGGCTATTCGTCATCGCCCAGGTAGTGGCATAAGCACCGTTAGGCATTAAAAATACAATACAATAAGTGAGCGCTCTTGCCAGAGATCATTCAGCATCAAGTCCCCGTCCACACGGCCACATAGCACTTCCTCTGGGGGTGATCTAATGCAGGGGACAATACAGAACAAATAAATGGATTTCCTCCCCTTTGGTGACCGAGCTGTCCCCATTGTGTATGTCTTCGTGGGGCATTGAAAACTGGGAAGTGTCTTGACAAAGGACGGCTCTGGCCTGCAGGATTGAAGGTTCTTTCTCACTATTCTCTGTTCCTCAGACAAGTCCGTACATTGTTTTCCGTGGTCAACCAATCCTATGACTAAGCATGGGGTGCCCGCCACTGAAGTGGGCACTGATAGTCGGACTGGCCAGTGAGGGGACCCTTGGAAATGTCCCCTTGTTTTTTATAGAATAGGCTGGGTCATGGGACCTCTGCAGTTGATCAAGAAGACCAAAGCTGGGGTAGGGACAAGATGTGGACTTGGTGTATATATTTGTACACGCCAGGTTGTGTAGAATAAGAGCTCAGAGTTGGGGTGTAGTCCAGGGGTCTACTCTGTGCAAAGGACTGGGTTTTACCCCTCAGTACAGGGAGAAACAGACAAATTGAAATAGTGAGAAAGGGACTGAGATTCTAGAATGAACTACCATTTTGGTTCTGTAACCAGAGGACTCTGGACAGCACACTCACAGGCTTCCTGGGGACTCTGCAGAGTGGAAAGCAGAAAGGAGCCCTCCCAGCTTCTGTAGAGGCTCCTGGTCCATCCTGTCAAACAGACACCAGAGGCCGCCCTGTGGGCTGCCCTAGTCATAACATGGAACACAGAGGGGTTCATGGGTTGCATAAATGTTCACTATGAGCAGAGTACTGTGAAAGAGGCAGATGTATTTAAGACACACTCCCACACATACGGGGTTACATCACTGCCAGATTTAAACACACGCAAGGCCTAAATGACTTCATCCCAGAAAGGTCATTGTCTGGGTTCCTACTCCGTCACGTGTCTCTTTTTCTTCACCATTCTCTGCATGCTACCATGGCTCTGCCTTTGTTTTCTCTACTATACCTGGAACACACTTGGCCAAGAAACAATGTACGCCCCTGTGAAGGCAACTTCCCCTCATGGCTCTCAGGCCTTTGTCTCTCAGAGGAGGGTATCCCCCTGCTGAGTCTGTGACACTTTCTGGTTGTGCTGAGTGGCCAGAGTGACTGCTCAGGCTCTTGCTTACTGGGCTGTTTTTCCTTACTTATTTTACGTATGTATTTCTTAGTGTTGCTCCTCAAAACCAGATCCCAGTGCTTCTAAATTGCTCAACTCGCAGACTTCCCAGACCATGACGTTCTGTGACATATCCACTGGCTAAGAATGTCTAAACTGACCTGCAGTGTATTCTGAAGACATTCATCTCTCCATAGCCGAGGCAGTGCCCACATTCACCCCTGTGGAAAATTCCTGCCATCCTATCTCATTGTCCTGCAACCTTATCTCCCCAGAAGACTGCAATCTGGTCAGACCAGACCATCTCCAATTTCTACATAAACTGTGGTTTCTGCTTCAGAGCTTAGGTGATATTTTATTATTTTATAATGATATCTATTCTGCACGATTCCTCTGTGTCTTACCCGTTTGCTATCCTTGGCCTTGTTTTCTCTTTTGCCTGTTTGTTTTGTGCGAACCACTCAGGAGATTTCAGCGTGTTCACAGTACCCTTCAAGTGTCTTCACTGCCAAATTCCAGGATGTTTTCACAAACCACTAAAGTAATTGTGGACTTTCTGTTCATCACCCGGGCAGTGCGATCCTTCACTGAAAAACGTCTCTACCGTACTGGGCTGTAGGCAAGTCTGTGGGGACATTTTCTTGATTAATGCTTGAGACGGGAGGGCACAGCCAACTGTTGCTGGTGTCGTTCCTGGGCAGGTGGTCCCGGATTGTCTAAGACAGTAGACTGGACAGTCACGGGGTATAACCAGTAAGCAGCACTCCTCCGTGGCTTCTCCTTCAGGCTGCCTCCAGAGTCCTGTCTTCATTTCCTATCCTGAGTTACAGATATAAGCTGTAACAAACCCTTTCCTTCCCAAGTTGTTTTTGTTTATGGTTTCAACACAGGATCAGAAACCTAACTAAACAGAAATGGGCACCAGAAATGTCATATTGCAATGACAGACCTGACAGCATTGCCTTTGGGAGGGTTGTAGTGGCATTTGGAACTTCGGGCTGACAAAGTCAGCAAGCGCTCAGAGCACTCTGCAGGAATTTGAAGGACAATGCTGAGAGCAAGGCTGGAGATGGAGGCTGGGCTTGTGATGCTGCAAAGAGAAACAAAGATTGTCTGTCACGGCTGTTTGTATGATCTTTTGAATTGAGAATCCGTAGTTTTGGTTCAGCTGGGACTGAACAGTCAGCTGTGAGGAGCAAGAGATCAGGTCATTGAGATGACGTCTTCTGGGAGGTATTTCCACAGAGTCCGCAGGTAGAAGCTGTGGTCTCAAAGGAGCCAAGGAGGTTTCTCAACCTGGCAGCCTCCAAGCCCTGGTTTTGGTGGCCTGGAGGCTGTAGGACTGAAGAGGTTATGGAGAATAGCTGAGGCGCTGTGCTGTGAGAAGTCCGGAGAGGCCACTGGTGAAGGTGCTGCCTCAGTTACTGTAGAAACCACAAGATTGAAGGGGTTGTGGAAGGAAACTAAGGCTTGACACTGTGTAGCAGGGTCTGAGTCCCTGAGGACAGGTCACCAGGCTCCTGGTGCAGGTGTAGCTTCAGATGCAGGGGAGACCTCAGGCAGGACCATGGGATGACTATTTCCTCTCCTCCCCTCCCTTTTCCTCCCCTTCTCTTCCTTCCTCTTCCCTTACTTTCCTTACCAGGATGACTAATCCCTCTCTTCCCCTCCTCTCCCCTCCCCTCCTCTCCCCTCCCCTCCTCTCCCTTCCCTTCCCCTCCCCTCCCTCCCCTCCTCTCCTCTTCCCTTACTTCTTCCCTGTCCCCTCTCCCCTTCCCTTTCCTCCCCTTCTCTCCTCCCCTCCCCCTCCCCTCCTCTTCCCTTCCCTACTTCTTCCCTGTCCCCTGTCCCCTTTCCCCCTTTCCTATGTGTGCAGTCCTGGGGACTGAGCTCAGGGCCTCCCACATGCTAGACAAGCACTTCCCCCGTGAGCTGAGGTGTACCTCCAGACCTAACAAAAAGCCATTCACTTTGAAACTTGAGTCTACCCATTTCTGGGTTGGTTGGTATTTGTATCCCTCCTGTTTCAGCCTCTTTGTCTGGGACAAGGGCAGCACCAGCATGCTTGGTGTATCTTCTTACTCTTCGCAGCCTTTTGGAATACTGCGGTGTTTAGTTTTAAGGAAATCAAGTTTATCTTTCTCAGTCGCTCACTCTTTGGTGTTACATCCAGCAAACCACGGCCTGAGGTAAGCGCTTGAAGTGGTAGGAGCTCCCCTTTAGGGTTTCCATGATTTATATCTTGTTAGGTGTTTGGTCAATTTTGAATTAATGCTTACATTGTTTGGAGACCCAGCCTCGCCGCATGGGATGTGGGTACCTATCTGGCATTATTTCATGAAAATCCTGTTCTTTCCCTTAGCGTCTTCCCAGCGCTCTGGTTGATAACCAGCTGACTATGAGCATGCGGACGTCCTCACAGACTGAGCTGGCTCCCTGTGCATCGTCCTCAGGGCAGAGTTTGCTGTTTTCATTACCATCCCACTGCGTAAACTGTGAATCTGGGGAATGCGACGTTCCTAACTTTGTTCTTTATTTGAAAGATGATTTGGGCTGTTGTGGTTGCTTGCATTCCCCTACATATGAGTTTTGGGATCAGTTTGTCAATTTCTGGCAAAAAAACAAAAATAAAAGAAAGAAAAGGCCAGCTGGAGTTCTGATGGGCGACGTTTTGAATCCGTAGACCAGGATTTGCCTTGTGCAGCCACAATGCTAAGCAACTTCTAGAGACTGTTTTCAGACAATGCCTTTGGGAGTCAACGTCTTTATATCTTGGTAACAAAATCTTGTTTTATATATATGTAATTTTGAAAGAACAAATAAAAAATTTTAAGGGAAACTCTCAAAAATAATGCTAAAATATACCTTATTTAACTTAGTACAGTTGGGTCGCTATCATTCAGGGTTTTTATCTTCGTGAGTTTTAGCAAGCATGATTTTAAAAGTTTGGGGTAAAAAGTATGTCAGTACTGATATGTACTTCCCTGCAATTATTCTATAAGTAAAATATTAGGATGAACGATTATAGGTCATTGATAGTGCCCATCATGCACCTCTGAGTTGCGATAGCATGGGTTATGCGCAGTACTACACAGTTTAATAAGGAACTTGAGTACTCAAAACATAACCCACGTAGAAGATTCCTAATAGGCCTTTCTACTCCCAAGTGTATAAAGCAACAGCACAAATCAACTTATTTAAAGCTTTTTGTGTGGAAACAATCGATCTATTTTTAGATTTTACACAATTAAGATTCTTGCATTTTTCTAGACATACCAAAGGTTTCCTAATAACTAAATTAAAAATTTTTTAACCTTTATTTTTATTTTGTGTATTGCTTTTTTTGCCAGCTTACATGTCTGTGCAGCAGTGTCTGCAGAGGCCAGAAGAGAGCATGTTCCAGACAGTCGTGAGTCATTGTATGATTACCGGGAATCGAACCTGTGCCCTCTGGAAGAGCAGTGAGGACTCTTAACTGCTGAGCCATCTCCAGTCCTGACTCTTCAGTTCTAAAATTTAAATTAATGAAAATTCAATTAAACTTCACACTGAAGTGCCATTTGCTGCTAGCCATAGTTCAAGTCCTCCACAGTCACACTACAGACAGCTCAGGCCTCAAGGGCAACCTTCGTAGGCCCCTGCTTGAGTTGGCAAGGTGCTTAAGTGACAGGGAGTATTCAATAAGTGTCTGCTGGGTCGATTAAATGGAGCAGCTGAGGCCCAGTCAGATTAAATGACACGCTCAGCAATTGGAAGATACTGAAGTGTAGTGATACAAACTAGAACCAGGCTCCCTGCCAGCTAGTGAGACCTAAAGTAGGATTCCGTGTCTCTGTTTTGGGAAATGAATCAAGATTTGGATAGCAAGAGGTTTGCTCTGAAATATTAGCAGATCTATGTGGATCTTGAGCATAGAGAGAGGGAAAGAAGGCCCTTGACAGGAGAAATTCACGATATATAGCACCTGAGTCTATAGGACGTGGGAAGAGGGTGCAGCAACAACAAAGCTGAGGACCCAACGGTTTTCCCACAGAGCCCCACTGCAGACCTGCAGCAAATGCAGCTCAGGAGTCTGAGCTGCAGCTTTCTTTATAGAAGTGTGCAGAGCAGTGTGACTGCGGTTTGCTCTGTGGGGAGTGGACGCGGCCCTGAGTGTGGGCTGGTCTTGACTTTTGTGGTTGTTTGCAGGAGGTAGGGCTGGCGGCTTGTTTGCTGGTTCCCTAGACAGTAAGGGCCAGTGTCTTACCCGTTCTCTTAGAGATCAGGCTTTACGGACTGGAGAAAGGAGCATTTCAGTCTAGCCTTTGCTGGGGAAGGATATGGTGCGTGAAGCTGTGTTGTTCGAGAGCTGCTTTGTTATTGTTCCTGCACTGTAAAAGTTGAATTGAGAACTCTTCCCTTTAACTGCTGGGAGCGGGTAGGGAAATTGAAGAACAACAATTGAATAAGGACAGTATTACTGGCTGGAGGCAAATCTTCTTGATTCAAAAATATTTATACTGTTTGACTATAGCACAAGATTTCATTGTACACAGGTGAAATGAGAATAGCGGTGAGCGAGACACTTTAAGTAGACATGACTTATTAAATGAAGTGCCTCATAGAAAGCCATCCTCCTGTCTGTCGAAGGCCATCCCATTTGCTTAACTGCCTGCTTGCTTAGCTTTTGGAATTTCACAGTTATGAAGAAAATAGTACTATGTCATAATGGACGCATCTCTTACAAAAGAATGCAAGACAAAGGCTGCTTTGCTCAGTGGGTAAAGTGAGTCCACAGGCTTGTGAGTGTCTGGGACTGGATCCCCCAAACCTGTGTACTTTACACAGGCATGGAATGAGATGAGAGGAAGAGCAAGGATCTTTCCTGAAAAGTCCCAGACTCCACAGGGGAGAACAGAAGAGACTGTGTTTCATGTACGGTGAAAGATGACGACCAACACCAGAAGTCGTCCTCTGCGTCACATGCATGCCTGTGCTCACATCCACAAGCCTTGCATGCATGCACACAAAGATAAATCAAACCTACTTCACTAAGGCCGCGTAGTCACTCCCTCCAAGTCTCGCTTCCCCGATAAACTCCCAACCTTCTCTTTAATACCACTGAAGGGCTTAGTATCATGCAAACCCCTCAAGAAACCTCGACAAAAGGGGCGGACCTACATACCTTTCAGTCACATTCCTTACAAGCTTCCTTTAGTTTAGAACAAGGCCAAACTCAAGTTCAGATTGTGCAAATACTACACACCTTCATGGAAGGGGCTGAATGAGTCAGGGCTTTTCTCCGATGGAGCAAATGCTGAAGAACGGTTGAGGGACAAGCGTGTGCTAAAACACAGGACTTAAATGAAGCATTGTCAACCGGCTACTGACAGGGGATGTTTCACTGGGAAGCAGAATGACAAACCCCCCCAAATGACAAAAGATCTTGAAGGCTGTTGTGGTAAACATTATTGCCATGGTCACTGATAGCGCTGAAGGCAATGGTAGGTATTTTTGGTGGACAGTTGAGACGTTCAGGGAGGCTGTATACACAGCTGCTGCTAGGGCCTGTGGCTCCTGTCAGTTTCACAGGGGTGCTCCGTGATCCCCCTGAGTTAAATGAGTGCTTGCTTCTTCTGCTTTTTAGATGAATATTTTGATTTCTAGCAGGAGCTAAAAATAACAGAATGGCACATACTTGAAACAAATGGTTGTCTTTTTAGCATAACTGAGGAGATCAGTGCTGCACCAATACCTCACTTATTTCAAGGGTACCTAGACAAAATCATCTACCACAGGATGGTAGGTTCTGCAAATTGGACTAATTTGCTAACACGGTTTTAGAATAATAAAGATTTTATAACCCAAACTTGACAAGGAAATCAGTCTTGATAGGGTTTACTGAAGTAGATTCTTTACAGAGAGGCTCTTAGAATGATGATGGCCTGATTTTTGAAGTAGAAATTGGCTCTGATTGCAATTATGGTATATGTTTAGAGATAAGCCCATGTCATTATACTGTGCATTTTTGTCCCTTTTGTTGAAATTGTGTGGAGTGCGTTTGGTGATTTTCTCTGACCCACACTCCTCTTGTGGTAAAGCCCAAGTCTAAGGCCCACTGTTAGCTTCTCATTCTGTCCGTGTTCAAGGGAGGAACCCAGACACGGGAGCTAATTTTTGGGGTAAGAATGCACTTTGCAAATACACAGAGAAAGAAAGATGCTCTCATTGCTTCTTTGAGTATTTTCACTGGTTTAAAAAAATCATTTTACTTATGAGGGAGAGAGAATAACAATGCTAGGAAACTTCTGAGAATATCCCTTTTAGTCAAATTTCCTTGTCTATAGAGAAGCATATTTCTCGAGCTTAGAATATCTGGACACTCTCAACTCTATTGAAGTAAAGCAAATATAATCTGGGTGCTTTATGAGACAATGGGTAAAACTACACCTTCACATGCAAAGCAGACATTCACACAGGCATCCTTTCAGCCAGCTTCGCCAAGGGCTGCAATGTCCCACATAAAGGAATTTTTGTAATAGCTAAAGTCCTTTAAATAGGAGTGAGCTTAGGGAGAAAGCTTCCCTTCACCTCTTCAATCTTGTTAGGTGTTCATTTGCAAGGGTATTCATATCTCTCAGGTACTCAAAGAGCCATGCCCCAGACCGTTTGACTTTCCTTGGTGAGTTAGGAACATTGAACATTTTATTGCAGCAACACTGTTGGCAAGATGTGTTGGGAAGTCCAGTGTGGGGTGACTTTAGAATTATCAGTACTCTGAGTTCTTAGGATCTTTCAGAGACTGATGCCCCTAAATGGAGAGCCAGAATTTAAAACAGGGTTCCTTCAGGTTCTGCCACCCTAAGCACTGTACTAAGGTTGTGTGTTGTATGACAGAGCTTAAATATACAGAGATGGGCATTTTCCCAATGCTTTGTTCATTTGCACCTTCAGTGGGAACTGTGTCAGGCTCCCTGAGAGTCTGGAAGGGGCACAATATCTGGGAAGACTTGAGGTTGGGACGTGAGATTGGGACGGTCCCCTGCTGCACTGAGCTCACTCCTCCATCCCTCACTCTTCCTCACCTCAGTCGTCATCTGGAAGCCACATCTCCACCTGCAGAGGAAGTGGGTTTGCAGCGCCATCTGACAGGCTTCAAGCAGCATTTAAACCACGTCTACCCTGTGAGTCACTTCCTTAGAACAGTGAGAGCACAATGCAGATTGTATGGTGACAATATGGGCTCATTGTGGAAAGGTTGGAAAACATAAACGTATGGGTAATACGTGCATCGATCAGAGAGGACACTGTCAATGTCAGGGTCCTTTAGCATCATTTCAACACATACGAAGATAAACATTTAGATATAATAGGCCTTTAAAAAGTTTTTATTCATTTAGCAGCCATGTGTTTTCAGTGTCTAGGTGCCAAGTACCCAAATCCTGGTCCCCGTGTCACATGTGAATTATCAGGCTCAGAGACATGTGGCCACAGCATCCTCCTACCTATTTTAAGCATATGTGTGTGTGCATAGGTGCATGCGTGTGCATGTAGGCTCCAGAAGAGTCTATAGATGCCCTGCTCTATAACTCTCTCTGCATTATTCCTTTGGCATTGTCTCGTACTGAACCAGAGCTGAGCTGGTGATGAGGAAGCCCCTGTGTGCCTCCTGTCTTTGTCCCTTACAGCTCTGAGGTGACAGACACATGTATGACCACACCTGGCTTTCTATGTGGGTGTTAGGGATTTGAACTTGTGTCTTCATGCTTGCACAGGAAGCTTTTATCTGATCATCTCTTCAGCCCGGTACATTTTGATTTTCTATCACCTCAGCTTCCTTATTCTGATAAACAGCAATGCACAATGCATGGTCATTTCTGATGATTTAATGTACTTTTTAATGGTATGACTTGGTTTTTTATTTACAAAATCTTATAAGTTCATTTTAAGTAATTATAGAAAACATAAATATTCCTGGGCTCAATGTTGCATAGAATTAATAAGAATGGTGATTGATTCAGGCTATTTTTTAGAGTTTAAAATTACTTGTTATTAAAGCTTTATCAATTTCTTTACTCAGAAAATGGGTATTCAGAAAAATAGACAAAACTGATTAACCAACTTCTAAAATACTATAAAATTCTTACTGGTTTTGGTTTTACAGATCTACTTGAAAAATGTATGAATGGCTCATACATGCTTACATGTATATATATTTATATGCATTCATGCTTGTACATGTATATAAAAAGTGAAAAAAATTTTAAATTGGGGAAACTATTAAAGTCTTAATACTGACGTTGATAGCTTTAAACGATTTAAGTATAAACAGCAAAAAGAAGAAAGATGAAGGAACTTACTACAGAGAGAATGAATTGCTGGTCATAAAGACCCACTTTCAACAGAATGAGTTACAGTCTGCAAAGATGAGGTTAAATTGACTCCTGGTAAGTACTGCATATGGTTCATAAGCTGGAATGCCAAATAAGCAGTCAGGAGCCTCTAGTGCCTGTCCTGGCTGACTTCCTTAAGGTATAGTGCCGGGTCATAGCACCTCCGCGTGCACGCGCCTCTCCCTAGTTATACCTATTCCACTGCTATCAACTCCTAGCCCTTGCTGGGCTCTGTAGGTGGGAGGAGCTTTTGGTTCTTGGTCCTTCCTCTCGAAGACAATGCGTACAATGGAGAACAGCACCACAGTGCCAGTGCTCAGGGGCAGAGCTGTGCCAATACGTGTTCAGTGTGTACGCTCAATTGGGGTGGAGGGAGAGAGCAAAGCCCAAACCACCCTGAGAAAACTGTCCCCTTGAGTGGATTCAGTCAAGGGAGGGTCTCTTCTCAACCCTCCTCTTTCTGTGGTGACTGAGCATGTCATCACCAGCTGTCATTCTTCTAATGAAGGAATATTAATTGGGAAACAAGTGGAGGGAGATACCAGAGCTGTGCAGAACACCCGAACAAGGGCACTAATTAAAACAACAGGTTATCTTTATCAGACATCGGGACATGGCATACTTGGAGTGTAGCAATCCCCGGAGTTTGTACCTGTGCAGTTAGACAGACCTGTGCCGCACCATTCATGTTCCGTTGGGGAGGGGATGTTGGCCACACCAGGTGAACCAGTATCAGCTGAGGTGCTATGCTGGTGGTTGTCATGGGCCCTGATCTCCTATCCAGTGCCTAATGCGCCTGGCTGTGACACCTGCTTCCTTACCTGTGCTGGAGAGATGAACGACCTGGGTGAGCGGGGATAGCCCTGAATGTGAGTTCCCTCTCCCTGTGCTGCACAGTAAGTAACAGGTGCTGGGGAAGCAGACTGGAGAGCAGGGCCCTAGGAGTAGGGGTGATGAAGGGGAGAATGCTAAGAGCAGAGGGGGGCATGAGATGCATGCATCTCCATTGCAGGGTGGGCTGCTTTCGCTCTTTCCTCTTCTTCTCCATCACCTGTATAGGCAGACATCTGTTCCTTTGCCAGCTGCCTCCTCTCCTTTTATATTAATATTCTAGTCGGCTGTCCTACATACATATTTTTGAAATCCATGAATTAATCAACTAATCATTCATTAGTTATGTTTTGTTTTCTGTTTTCTCCTGGGTGTCTCCTGTCTGGATTCTGTGTGATAGTGGCTCCTTGTAGAGATGGGTCATTTCTTCTTCATCTCCTGCGCCTCCATGCATGTGGAGTACAGAAAGGGGGTCCACATAGGTGCAGCCACTGAAAGCAGAGCCCAATTATAATATGACACACAGGTCTCCGGTGCCCCCTCCGTTTCGTGCATGTGAACAAGGCCCCTGTGAAGGGGAGGTGGGCAGATTCTCCAGTCTTCTAATTGGCTTTGATGACAGCCTGGTTAGTCTGTATGCAATGTTGAAGATATGGAGGGGAAGGGGGATCTTTAGCCCACACTTTTCTGTACGGACTGGTAGAGCTTTGATGTCAAGGTGTTACACAACCTCACGGCTTCCATCAGGTTTCTGACATGATACCTGAATTATTCAGACATCAAACAGCATCAAAGGATGTGCCAGAGACTCGTGAGAGGGAGCAGGAGTTTGGAATTAATGGTTAATACTGAAGTATGGGAATAGATCAAGCCAGCCAACACCTGAAGGGAAGCTTTGCCTGCAACTGAGCCATGCTCACTGTCTCCTGCACAGGGCTTTGCTCGAGAATCAGGGTTGATTACCGAGCTCGTCTAAATAACATTTCACAGGCTCATGTTTATAACGTGCCAAGCAAGACCAAAGACAGCAAATCCTCCTGGCTTAATTGCATTATTCTACCAGAGGACTTTGTGTTGCATAGTGTTACAGTCTACCCTTTGAGAAGATTCAAAATTGTATAACATTGTCTTTTTTGTACAAATTCAAAAACGTTTTCTCCTGGGGCTGGAGAGATGGCTCAGTAGTTAGCACTGGCTGCTCTTTCAGAAGATCTCAGTTCAATATTCACTTCCCATACATGGCAGCGTACAAGCATCGTAATTCCAGTCTCAGGGGGTCTGACACACTCTCCTGACCTCTGCAGGTACTGCTCACACATGGTGCACAAACACCTATGCAGGCAAACCCTAGTACACATTAAATAAAATAATAATAAATTTAAGCACTTCAAAACATTTACTCCCAATGAAAAATAATAATTAAAAAGTATGTTTATGATCCAAAAAAATCCTGCTGACTCACATCCTTTTCTGTATGCTGTGAATATGTTTTATTATCATTTGTTAATAAAGAATCTGGCTTGACCAATAGCCAGGCAGAGTAGAGTCAGATGAGAAATCCAAACAGAGACAGGGAGAAAAAAAGGGATAGTTGAGGTGACACGAGCAGCTGCCAGGGAAACAAGATGTGAGGTAATGCCTTGGCCATGTGGCGATACATAGATTAATATAAATGGGTTAATTTAAGTTGTAAGAGCTAGTTAAAAATAAGCCTGAGTTAATAGGCTAAGCAGTCCGTAATTATTATTAAGCCTCTGAGTGTTTATTGGGAACTGGTGGGCAGGAGAGAAACTTCCAATTACACTTTCTCTGCCCCAGTGTTCTCGAAGTAAGTGCACACATCCCCGGAACTATTGTAGCACAGTTCCAGGTGTCATTGCACACTCAGCTCTCCAGGGCCACCTTCCACTTGGGGGACCGCAGACATTTGTCTGGCTCTGTAATTGTTTTTGAGGAGATAGCCTAGTCAGTCTCTATGCACCAGAAACACAGTTGGGATCTCTTCAACAGGCATGGTTCAGCTAATCACTTGATAAAAGCCAGAACACTAGCCGCGTCTTCTAGACCATTGATAAGGTTCAAGTGAAAATCAAGTTCATCCTGACCCGTGGAACCAGGCACAGACTGAGTTTCTTTCTACACGTGATGGAGGGACACAGCTAAGACACCGACAGAGGTAAAGTAAGGCGTAAGGATGTGAGCCAATATTGACAAAGATAACTCGAGAAATCGACATTTATCAAGTGTAACATAGATACTTCCTACTGTAAGAGCAATAAAGGATTTTCTTGTGTGCATAAAACCATTGTTTGCCAAGATAGAACCTACCTCATACTCCAGAAACACTTGGTGACCCCGAGGCACCCTGTATTTTTTAAATGAAAATCTGCATCCTTCAAGAAGCTGTCAGGATCACTTGAGGAAGGTTGTGCTGGTCTCTGTTGAGGATGTTGTGTTTCTACACACCCAACTGAAATTCCGATGATGTGGTCACACAGAAACACCATCCAACAGCCCATCGACACGGGTGGTCAGATCAGTGGTAAGGCTAATATGGTTCTAGCCGAGGTACACTGCTAATTAGTGCTTGTTAAACTAATTTTCATTGGAAATATTTTCACCATCTCTGTACAGCACGCTTTAAAGAAACGGGTCTGTGTGTGTGGCTGGCTGTGGAGGAAGTGCCACTCACGGTTCCAGATTTATTGCCAAATTAGTAACTTTGACAAACACTATTAATATGACTCAGAGGCAGGATATCTTACTCATGCCTGGGACAGCCAAGGCACAGCTGCCCCTGTGGTCTAGGGACCTCTGGATGACAATCATCAGCCATTCCAGCTAGCCCTTGGTACTTGGCTGTTACTGAGATGAAATGTCCAGGGCAGAACTCAGGAGCCAGCACAGGGGAAGAGAGAAAACCTCACTGCCAGGCTGGGTTCTATCTTTATGCTTCCTTTCAAAATTCATCTGGCCAAGAAATAATGGATCAAGGATGGTGGTGACAGATTGCAAGAACACCGTGAAGTCGAGTGTCTACTTTTGAATTTTAACTTTTAAAAATTAGTCATATTGAGATAGAGGTTCACACACTGTAACCCAGGCTGGCCTTGAACTCATGGCATTCCTGCAGCTTTCCCCTTCCTCTCTCGCTGGGAATTTACATGTGAGTCACCACACTGGGCTTTTCCAGCGCCTGATTCAGATACAAAGATTCCTATACATGTATGACCAAGTTTATATGCATCTAGCTGTGCGCCAGTGGAGATCTGAGGGCGATGCTGGGTGTGGTTTCTCAGGCTCTGCCTGCCTTGTTTTCCCTGAGATGGGGTCTCTCACTGAAGGAGCTCAGTGAGCAGGGTAGATTGGCTGTCAGTGGGCTCCAGGATCTACCTGGTCTCTGCTTCCCCCACACTGGGATTGTAGATTCATGCCACCATGCCTGGCTTCTGTGCCCGGGCTCTGATACTGGAAGACAGGTCCTACCACTTGTACTGCGAGTACATTACTGACTCAACCAGCTTGCAGCCTCCAGATACAACGTTGGCTATTGAACGTTAGTGTTTTCTGCAAGGCAGTTGCTATACAAGTTTTCTGTCGTGGTTACATTTAAGTAACTAGCATAATTAATGAGTTCTCGCTCTGGTTCACTTTCTCCCTAGTTCATAAATCATAACTACTTATGAGTTGAGGATTTTGGGCTCCATTCTTTCTTTATTTTCCCTGCTTTTTGTGAGTATCTGGGGGCCTGAGTGTTAACAGGATGCTGGCTTCCAGCTCTGCAGGAGACAATTCCACGAGCGACGCTTTGTGTTCTACAGGGAACACAATGCCCAGGTCTCACTGGGCTAGCTCACCACCCAAGATGCTCAAAAGTGCCAACACTCCACTCTCGTGCAAGGAGTCCAAACTACAGCGTTCAGGAAAGGCCGCTACTTATCTTGTTTGCCTTTGAAAGCCCTTCAGAGAGCAGACCTGACCCTGCTGGAGCAGAGAGCTATCTTCCACGCCCAAGACTTTGATCACAGCTGGGGTCTGGACTTCAGGTCCCCACCACTGGCATGCTCTAAATCTCTGAGGTGGAATTTCCCCTCAGCAGCCTCGTGGCTTTGCTTTGTGCCTTCACACTAGGACTGGATCTTTCTCTGAGATTTTTGTCTGCTCTAAAAATCATTTCAGGTCTCTGATGAGTCCATAAAGCTGTCTCTACGGTCTCCATGTGCAAAGCTCTTAAGAATTTAATTATTTTTTAATTAAACTATGATTGTATCATTTCTCCTCCTCTTTCCTCCCTCTGCTTCCCTCCATCCCTCTCTTCCCTTCCAAATCTGTGGCTTTCTTTCTTTGTTATTGTTCAACAACCTGCTGAGTCTATTCAGTGTTGATTAATGTACAAGATTTCAGAGCTGACCATTGACGTTAGCCAATTATGGGACTCCTCCCTGGGGAAGACTATTCCTCCTGCTCCCAGGATTCTTTAGTGGCCAATTGGCCTCGTGATATCCACCCTTCTGTGTTAGCATGTGATATCTACCTTTCCATGTTAGCATGTGATATCCCCCCATGTTAGCATGTGATATCCTCCTTCCATGTTAGCATGTGATATCCCTCCTTCCATGTTCGCATGTGATATCCCTCCTTCCATGTTAGCATGTGATATCCTTCCTTCCATGTTAGCATGTTATATCCACCCTTCCATGTTAGCATGCGATATCCCTGCTTCCATGTTAGCATATCTGTTAGTGTCACCCTCATTCAGGTCTTGTTTAGGTGACTATATCGTTTTGATATCTGGTACTGGGTACCCCAAGGTTAGTTTTTCTCTACATTTTGATCAGTTGCCTGCACACAGTTCCATAAATCAAATGATTTCATGGTTTTGCTCACTGGATGATGCTTTGCTAAAGCCCAGAAGAAAATGAGTCCGGAAGAAATTACATTTAAATGACAAAATACCAACACACCTCCTTGTCCGTGTTCTGTGGAGGGAGAGTGAAGACAATCTATCCCTAGCCACCTGCCATATGTAACACCACAGGTTACAAGTTACCGCTGCTCTCTTAGTTTTGGTGTTGGGTTCCTCTGAGCTGGAGATACAGGCATTTGTGAGCTGCCCCACATGAGTGCTGGGACTGAACTTGGGTTTTCTGCAAGAGTGGTTTAGGTCCCAACTGTTGAGACATGTCTTAAGGATCCATGTAAGGTGTTTTTTTTTTGTGTGATTCATTTGTTTTTTTTAAAATAGGCATTATCATTCACTCCTTAATAATGGTATTTTTAAAGATTTTTTTTAATTTTTATTTTATGTGTATGAATGTTTGCCTGCATGTGTGTCCATGCAACATATTCATGAAGAACCTGTGGAGGCCAGAATTGGGCATCAGATCCCCTGGATCTGGAGGTACAGATGGTTGTGAGCTGCCCTATGGGTGCTGGGAATTAAACCCAGGTTATCTGAAGGAGCAACCAGTGCACTTAACGAACGGCTGAGCCATTTTTTCAACTCCCAACACTGGAATGACTAATTTACTTCATTCCTAGCACCAAAAGTCAGCAGAAATGCAAACCTGTCTAAGTCTGTCTCTCGGTAACCGGGAGTGGGCACAGTTGGGCAAAAGCAAATATTTGCCTAACACTCTCCATCTTGGCTTCCCACTTCCCTGGCTAGTTCACTGACTCTTTAAGATGAGGCCTCATCTGCTGTGTACAGGTGAGTTTTAGTGGGACGCACTCTCTTTGCAGGGTGTAGGGAAGGAGACCCTTGCAGTGAGGTCCTAATTTCTCAGGGGAAGTAGCTCCTGGGATTTATTTGTTCTAATGAGCTCAGCTTTCTCTGGAGCCAGAGCGCAGGTGGTGCTAGGACAAACAAACATAACGGCTTATAGTTTTGTGAAAGTGCATATAGCTGTGCGTGTGTGTGTCTGCGTGTGCGCAATTGTGTGTGTGTGCGTGTGAAAGAGAGACAGAGAGATACAGAGATACAGAGAGAGAGACGGGGAGAGAGAGAGCCCCTGCACAGGCTCTTCTGGGCATGAAAATTAGTGAACAACATGTTTGAATTCTCAGTGTGATTCTAAATCTTGCTGAAATTTTGTTAACGTATCTACATATCTGTGAATAAGACAAAACAGAAGTGAGGAATTGATCTGTGTAGAACATACCAGCAGCCTTACCCCAGGGAGTTCCTTGCTTAGGTAGAATTTAGAGGCCTGGTTTCTGCTGCCTCTGAAGCCAGAACATGATGTAAAACAAGCAAGCTGGACAAAATTTGGAGTCCTGGGTCAGCATGCCACGGTTGGACATGCCGCTTAAAACCCATCACCAGAAAAATGTAGATTGAACAGGAACTAATACAGGAAAGCATTAGTAAGCCTGGTATGTTTTTACAAGGTGTTTCGAATTGATTGGTTAATCCTCACACAGTCTGGAGTGCAGAGCTGCGGAGAGCACATGCTGGGGCCAGAACTCCTTGGCTAGAGTAATTAGTCCTCCAGGTGGGGAGCGCACTTCCTGCATTGTACCTGCAGATGAACCGGTATTGCTTCATGGTGGGGAAGCGGGGGCTGATGAACTTTTCAATGTTTTAAATGTAATTAAGGTAAATGTTTAGGCTTTGCGTTTTGAGCAAGACCGACAGACTGGCTTTGTTCCCTCGGACTCACAAAGGAGCCTGCCGAGGCCCCGCCCCCCGCTTATCCCGCTCCCATCATTTCGGGCGGAGCTCAAGTGCGATCTTCTCCAGGAAGCCTGTTCAGCTTATCTGAGTAGCTATGAATTGCTGCTAAGAACTTTATTTCTCTTCTTTTTAACCCTGGGAACATTTCGGAGATAAAAGAGCCAGGATGCTGGACAGTCACGTTTCTTATGCAAGAATCAGAATGGAACCCGTGACCGAGCTGAGCTAATGGACGTGGCTTCCGATAAAACACTTTCCCCTGGCCCTGTATGAAGTAGCGTGTCTGCCATTTGTCTTTATGATGATTGGTTAGCGAATATCCCTACACGGTCCTGACAGTTTACCAATATCGCGATCTTTTGAAAGCAGAAAACTGTAGCGCTGACACCACTTACACAATGAAGATGTTTCCGTGCGTGCTGGTATGTGTTTGTCCCCCTGAGCGAGCACAGGCAAAGGGCTTAGGGCTTGGCGCTTAGGGCTTATTCCACCATCACTGTTGCAGCCCAAGTGAGGTGTGAGTTGCTAGGCTGTTCTTACACTAGGGCCCGTTCTAAACATTCCCAATGTCTTTATGTTAATTTTTATGAATGTACCTCTGGAGGAGCCCCAAGAAGCTGCATTACCTTGTATGGAGAATCACGTGAGCAATTCAGTAAGTAAAGAGTTGAAGGCAGAGTTCATCTCGCCATATAGAAACTAGAATTTCTCTGTGCAGTCAGGTTAGCAAAGCTTTGAGAGCGCTGCTCCATCCCCATAAGGAGAGGCTTCTGGCTAAATATGCTTTAATGGCCATCCTTATCTCTATTGCCTCAACAGAGAATCTGACATGGGGGCTGGTGTAGTCACACCACTGTGAGACGCCTGTTGGGCTTGTAAATGTGCAGACTGACTCGTCCTTATCTCGGTACAGAACTTACAGAGTTCACCTCGGTGGGGACTGCCTTTCTCTCAGGAATGGTGGAGGAGCTGTTTAAGTAGCAAACAGTCTTTTCCTGTACAATGTCAAAATCTGCTTCCTAAGGAGACACCACAGAAATACGTCATCTTGAAAATTACGGCCGACCTGGAAGAATGTGGTTCACAGAGATGACCAGGGTTAACGTCAGATTGGCTCTTTCACAACCAACCAAAAACCAGTACCGTCACTCAATGCATTGGCATCGGCTGGATGAGAGAGGCAAGGAGAATGGATGTTAATAACGCTTGTTGTTCGAAACAGAAAGTGCCTGGAGCCTGGTGTAGAGGAAGCTTTTGCAGAGAGATAGTTCTCTCATCTGACTCACCAATACGGACGATACAGCTGCAAATGTGACCCAGTAGTGTGCCAAATCCGTCATTTTCCTTATATTCTGCAGCATGCGTGGGTAAAGGAATAGGGGAGAAGGGTTGCATTGATAGCAATGGAAGTCAGAGTGGGAAAGTCTCTCCGAAGCCTGTTAGCTCAGCTTCGTTTTCCTTGAGGTGACTGTTCTTGCCTGCTGTACACGAATCCTGTAAGACCGTATTATTGTGGCTTGGGTCTGGAATAAGTTAGATTAAACAGCACTGCTTCAGAGAAATGATTCAGTCACTACCCCGTCCAACCATTTGTCCAACACACGTGCCAAGCGACAGCTTTGCATCCACTCTGTGACACGGGGGATAGCAAAACGAGAGTCCAGGACGCTCCTTCAAAAAAACCGTATCTGATTTCCCAGCATCCTTAGGAGGACGGGCGTGGGCGTGGCTATAAACTGCCGTGGAAAAGAGTGGTTAGGCGCAAGGAGGAGTCAAAGCAGTTAGTGCTTGAAAGTGAACGGGTTCTTATTCGTGAGAGAAAGGAAAGAGAAAAATAAATGACATCCAGGCAAGAGACAAAGGTGTACGGTCAATGGGCGGAAGAATAAAGAATTCGATACTGTTTGAAGGGGACAGGAAGGTGGAAACGACGTTTGTCATTGACTCGAGCTTGACTGGTCATGAGCAGACATCGCCATCATGGTGCTGCGTGCAATCACGGGTATCCCGTTTCTTTTAGTTCTGGAGCGGGAAGCAGCACCGCGGGATCAGAACCTGTTATGTTTCCCCATAACGAGGTAAACAGGAACCAAACCACGACACTTTATCAAGAGCAGCACACCGCCATCTTTTCTTTATAGCCCGCTAGAAACCGTATCTGCAGCCCAGGTCTGAGCACTGATTTCCACCAACCATACAGAGGGAACCCTACTGTTCCATTTGATGCTGAAATTTTAGAGTTGAAACTCACGTTGAAGTAACAAAAGACCCCCCTCCCAACCCCTCTGAAAAAACTCAGTTAAGTGCAGACAGCTCAGGTTAAGAGGGAACAGCTTCAAGTTCTCACCCTTCAAGAGCCATAAAGCATATGACGGCTTTTAAGGACAAGAAGCAAATGTAAAAGCAAAAGAATAAAACCTCAAAACACTTTTTTTTTGAGGTACGCCAGCACTCTCAGGAGTGATTGGCATCTTATTTTTGTGTTCGCATGTTCTCTTTGAAAACATACTTAGCAAAAATGCCTGTGGCGTCGAAGCTGAGAAGAACTATTCAAACCATGTCCGCCAGCCTTTTGTTAAGCCAACCCTCCATACTTTCTGATAAGACTTAGTCGTCTGACTGCTGGACTTTTCCAGAAGCCCAGCAGTACCTTTTCTTTCAAATTTAAATTAAGCTGGTTTATTTATTTCTGCACTGTTCTTTCCGACTTGCAAAACCCCCAACGACTCCCAAGTTCTTTACCACTGGCCTACCTGTTGTCCAGCTAGCGCACAGAAATTGAAAGAGGATACAATGGCGCCACAAAAATGGCGTGCACCAAACTGTTACACCTTTTTAAAAATGCTGTCTGTGCAAGCGATGCAGACACAGAGGACTGGCAGGAAGAGGAACGGGGAACACGGAGGTGTGCTACCTTGCAAACCACAGTCATAGGTTAGCACACACTCCACAAAAGCACGCCGTCCCTGCTGGAGGCAGCAGCTGCAGAACTCCGTTGTCTCAGTTTACTTTCATTCTGGAAAACGTGTTCCTCTGTGTTATCTGCTGTTGGTTGGCTGTACTGCTTGTTTGTTTATCCCCTTCTCTGTTTTCTCTTTAAAAAATTCTCTCTCTCTGTCTCTCTGTCTCTGTCTCTCTGTCTCTGTCTCTGTCTCTCTCTCTCTCTCTCTGTACACATGCCAGTATGGGTGCCCCCGAGGACCAGAAGAAGGCATCAGATACTCTGGAGCTGGATTTACAAGTTGTTGTAGGTTGTTTCACTTGGGTACTAGAGATCAAACTGGGGTCATTTGAAAGAACAGTAAATGCTCTTAACCACCGAGCATTATAAGTTCCTTCTGTGTTTCTTTTGAAAAAAGATTGTATGTATGCTCAAATCCATTCCTCGGATATAGCCACCATCTGCTTCCCAACAGCCTTGGCAAGTTTTGCCATCCACAGATGCAACAGACTCTGCTTTCTCCAGTCTTGGGCTTGCCAGATGCTTCCTGACTGATTAAAGAATGAAGAAGGACTATGGTATCCGTGTCTGTCCCTCCTGCTGTTCCCTGTCTGTACTCTATGGTCCTGAGCACACATATGTACAAAGACACACACAGACAGATGCTCGCAGACACATAGACCCACAAAAATACACATACAAACATGTAAGACACATGTAAAATATACACACCAACACAGACTCACATATAGACAAGCGCACATGTTGAACCTTGTGTGAAAACCAGGCACTTACAGGGTACACATTATTTATCCTAATTCCACTAGGGAATAGTTTTTAAGCTTTGAGTTTTTTGGAGGTCATTCCAAGTGAACTATAAGACAACCATTAATAACCACATGTGAAGAAATGGCAGCTGTCCTCAGGGTAACCTCCCTTCTTTGCCTCCTCATCATTGTAGACCGCTTGGGGTTTGACAGAAGTGAGACACTGGGCGTGCCTGGTAATGGCATCTGGCAGGGGAACAGTAAATCACAAACGATGGTTGCCAAGGCAGAACCACTGGAACCTCTCTTGGAAACTCCACTTCAGAGAGGCTGATGCTTTAAAAAATATTTATGCCATCATTATTTAAAAGGTTTGGTGCTAAAGTATGTACGTAAACAAAAGAGGCTGGAAAGATTTGTGGAAGACTGACACAGAATGGGGAGAGAGGGCTCCTGATCCAGGTAACCTTGGGCTTGTTAGAGTCTGTAATTCTGATACTTCTCCCACAGCAGGGGAGGTGGGACCCTACTTCCTATATGGGACATTGGTTTGTCCATGCCACTTTCTGAACTTGGCTTCTCACTGCCACTCTGTCTTCTTTGATCACCATACCTTTCTGGGTTTATTTACTCTGTTTGGATATTTTCTTTCCAAACAGTAACTTTCGTCTGTCTCAGATGGGTTGCGTTCTCTTGGGAAGGCAATATCATATCACCCTGTGGAGAAACTCAAGGAAACTCAACAGTGAGTGTGCTCAGTTCTCTGATCTTTTCCCCTGGCATTGTTCTTCCTGTTTGATGACCCCTATGGCAATCCAGGCTTTTCCTTAGCTGGCCCATGGTTTTCCTAACTTGGGCCCTGCCTGTGCCTTCGTTCCCCTGCTCTGATGGTGGGGATCTATCTTCAGGACACTGGAAACGTGTTCATGAAGACCGCAGCATCGACAAGGAGCATGGCTCACTAGATAGACCCGACTTTCTGAAACAGACAACAATCAGGTCTTCCTGAGAGAAACCCAAAGGGTTAGAAAGACTAATACTTATCCTTAGCACACAAGCTTAAAAATACTGAAGGGATGAATATCTCAAGACCATTTTTCTGTATCCCAAAAACGGGCACTGAGTCTTGATCTGTAGAGGTCACAAGCTTTTCTGGGACATCAGGTCATCATCTACTCAGATATGGGGGCTGGTTTGGTTGTTCATCTGTGTTGTGTTCTGGGGATTAGAGAGCAGTTTTAACCTCTGAAAAACTGCCTTGACATTTCTTTTACATCCATTGAATGGCACAACACAGTTACACTTGTAAGTAAGAATAACCCTTAGAGAGAGAAAGGCACATGACCCAAAAGAAAGGAGATGAGTTCCCCTGTTATAAAAGGATCGACCCCTCCTCTGGTCATCTCACTGGTGTGCTAACTGATCTGAAGATAGCTGTGATGATCCTGGAAAGAACTCTCACCCAGAGCTGCCAGATCTCAGCTCCTGGGCAGATTCAGGGTGGACTGGCTTCTTTATTTAACACTGTTTGAAAAAAATTCAGCAAACCAAAGAAGACATTGCTATGTTCTAAACTAAATATGAGTATAATCTGGTCAGCTCATTTTTCAAACGTTTAGTCAACAAAGGACAAAGAGTACTGGTTTCTCTTTTCAGTTTTCAAATTGTCCCACGAAGAGGAAGATGTGCATGAGATAAATTAGTGGTGCAGAGAAGACTGTAGATGATAGTCGAGGCCGGGTACATTGTTGTGACTGGTTAGTTTTTAGCTGTGTATGTACTCAGGGCATAAAGTGAAGGAGAGGCATCACAGGCCCTTTTTTGTGTGTGTGTGTGACACAATAAAGATTGATTGGAATGGGGGCAACCTGCCTGAATAAAAGAGCTCCGAGCAATTCTGCAAAAGCAGAATTTTACCCGTGTCAAAAGCGCTCATTGATGATGTCTCCTTCCTGTTCTCTAGATGAAAGGGAGCAGATTCTTAATGCTTACCTCAGTGGCTAAATGCAATCTTAACAAGCTAGCTGGAGAATGTGAGGAATTAGGTAGGTGGCAGCTGTTCAAAGTTCTCTGGTCCTTTCCAGAGAACCTTGGACTTTTATAGGAATATATTTAATGTCAAAGAAGACTGGGAAAAAAAATCACTCATTTTTCCCCCTTCTGATTTGGGAATTGAGTTTTAAAATGCAATATCTACAAAGCACAGCAAATGTTTTGTAAGGAGTTTTGTTGCGTAAGGAAGAAAAGATTTTTTTTTCTTTAATCAGCAAGTCTCATAAAGTAGACAGAAGGTCACTGGGTAAGGATGTCAGAGTTGTTTTTAAGGCTGAGGTATAAAAAAAATGAGTCGTGAGAAAAAACTCAGAAAGGTTGTTACTAGGTAACTAAAATTTCCCTCCGTAGGGGTAGATCATGTACAGACAGACGGTACATCTCCTATGTCCCCTGCGTGTGCAGGAGGCAGCTCTCCAACAATGCTTCTGACCTTTGGGACCCACAGCACCTTCTTCTGCCTTGAGCAGCATGAATGAGGGGTGCACCTTCTACCCTGGCTGTGGTCGGGTTCACTGTGTGAGACGGTGCCCATGTGGATGTCTCTGTCTCACCACACTCTCCATCTTCTGCAAGGGTTCCACACCCTTCACAGGCCTCCTTCACCCCACTTCCACCATTCCTTACAGCCTGGTTGAGCTATAAATCAGTGGTTGGCTTTGATCACGTTTGCATGTGTGCTACTTGAAGGCAGAAGGCTGATTGAAAGGATAGGTGCTTGTACTCTAAATTCCGTCCCTCTTGGTACGGGGTAGGAGCGGAAGAGGAAAAGGCGGAACCTTGTGAAATTTTACTCTCTCTCCTAAAGGTATCTGAGGATCATTCGTCTTGACAGTTCAAAAACTGTTTACTGCCCTGGGGTTTCCTAGGAAGTCAGCCATTCAGGCGTCTTTGAAATCATCTCAAAAATCAAAAAGAGTCCACAGTATTTTCATTGTGGTTCAAGTAGGGTTAGAGCCAGAAGGGGGAAGAAACCTAAGCAATCGGTGACAATGAAAAGTGTTTGGTAATTATAGATTTTTCACTCATTCATTCACAAAAACATGCAAAGTGGATCAATCCTTAAATCGTATGTAAAGTGTAACCATGACAGTGGGAGGAAAACACAAAGTAAAGAGGAGCAGACACCATCCCCAGCATCAGGCAGTCGTGTGTTCAGCTCCAGGAGGGTTAGCCAAGGTGGCGCTGTGTCAGTGAGAACTCATCCTGCTGTTAGGTGAGGCGAAAGGAGACAATAAAGAAGTAAAGTCAATCTCAATTCTTGTTATTGTTTTACGATTATTTATTTTATGTGTATGAGCATTTGGCTTGCATGTTTGTCTGTGTAACCATGTGTGTGCCTGGTGTCTGTGGAGGCCAGAAGAGGACGTTGGATCCCCTGGAGCTCGAGTCATGGATGGTTATAAGTCATGAGCTATTATGTGGGTGCTGGGACTCCAGCCTGGGTCCTTTGCAAGAGCCCTGGCTGCTCCTCACCACTGAGCCATCTCTCTAGCCCCTTTCTTGGTGATTTTTGGAGTAAAGTCTCACCTAGCCCAGGGTGATCCCAAACTCATTGTACAGCTAGCTGGAAGTAATGTTGAAATTTAGCTCCTCCTGGCCCTACCTCCCAGGCACTGGAATTACAAGTTTGTGACACTATGCTTGAGCTTTTAAAAGTATTTATTTGTTTGTTTGTTTATTTGAGATCAGTTCTCACCACCTCTAAGGCTGGCCTTAAACTGGTGGCAGCCTCCCTGCGGTAGCCTCGCCAGTGCTGATGACAGGCCATATGTTACTGCACATGGACTGGGAGACATTTTTAATTGGCTTAATTCTATGAAACATGCCTCATCTATAGATTGTAGCAAAACCACATTCTCTTAGACTGTCTTAACCATCATTTTTTCAGGAGAGTTTCCTGTCACAGTCAAGTCTTGTTATCGCCTGTCTACAGTACCATGTTTTCCTGCTGTGTGGTATCTATTGGGCTTGCAATCTGTGCAGGATTGTTGTTCACATTTTGAAACAAATGATTGTGAATTTTTGAAGATTTGGTTTTATTACTTTAAATTATGCGTGAGTAAGCAACTGAGTGAAGATGTCTTAGAGGCTGTCAGATCAGTGTTCAGCTGGCGTCACAAGCCGTTGTGCTCCCCCCCAACATGGAACTGTGAACTAAACTCAGGTTCTCTGAAAGAGCAGTGTGGACCCTTAACCTGTACCACCCTATCAGCCCTGCAATTGTAAACCAAGCTGCTGTGGCTCAACCCAAGGTTTTCGATGCAGAGCTCAGGAGGGCCAGAGAGATGGCTCAGCCATTTAGATGCAGGGCTGGCCTGAGGATGTTTAATGAGTGAATATCTCTAACGAATTCTCTGTATGTCATCCCCTCAGATTCCTAAACTACGTTAAATTTCAATGCATATGATAAAGTTTTCACAAGAGACTGAAGATGGTATAATTTGGCTGCTTGGACTTTTGATATGATTTTGGAAATAGGATTTAGAAAGATCTGCAAGTTTATGTAAATCAATTGCCCTTAAATCGACCCTTCAAGAATTTCTTTGTAAGTTCTGGCAAGTGCTACTCCACGGGGAATTCACTGTTAAAAGTTTCTGGAAACGAAACACTTGAACTGTCACTCGCTGAGGAAAAACATGTCACCGTGAAGCGGAATCGTCATGTCCTTCTGAAGGTGTGCAGAGGTCTGGGCTGTGCTCTGGCCCGGGTGGAGAGACAAGGTCCCCTGGAAAACACTGAGGTGCAATGAAATGAGAAGGACATTTGGGGCCCAGCGAAAGTGAGTCCTAGGCTTAGTCTTGCTACTGGGTATCGGTGTGACACTGGTATCAGACCTCTCGCCTGAGCCACAGGTTTATTCATGGTTGAGTGGAGACATCAGGAATGCTATGTAGGCAAATGGCCGTGGGTGACAAGGGCCCAGCAAGTGCAGGAAATTAGTTAACTTCTTGGTGTAGCTTTCCTGGAGCTCACTTAGACAATGGGACTGAGCCACCATTCATCCTTACACAGGGAGTCTGATGGCCTGGGTGGAGGTTCAGGCCAAGATGACGACTTTTCAGCCACTAGCAATCATTTTCTAGAAGTTTCTATACTGTTGCTTGGATCTCAACCTCTAATGTCTGAGTTAGGAACAAAAGAATACATTGCTAAAATTATGACTGAGAAGCCTCGATTTTGGTTTGGTTGTATCTGGAATAAAACCCAAGGGACAACAGACAGTGAATTTCACATTTTCTATTAACTTTCCCGACTGGTAAGCTTAGCTTTATGAAATCTAGATTAGAATCCTTGTGCGTTTGCCATTAAACTGTAATTAGTTTTTTCAAAGCTAAGATGTGTCCTTGTTTTTGTAGAGTACATGTTAAGACACCTTGCTGCAGTGTTTGGACTCCGGCCACACACATAAGACATTTATCGCCCACAAATTGTTCAATGGGTAGGAAATGAAAATGCTACGCATTTATCTATTTCCTTGCAAACCTTTGCATCGCCAGAACTTGGGGAATGGACGAACAATCGTCTTCTTGATACAATTTAGAATCGGCTGTGGCTTTCATTAAGAGTTCGGTTGTCTCTTGCATGCTTGCTCTCATTACTAAAATGGGGGTATCCAGACTTTCCTTTATAAAAAGAAAATCTATGTTTCATTGGGAGATAAACAATTCTCTTTTTGTTCAAGAAACTGGCTTAGATTTTAATAACCTACAGTCTCCCATCTGCTCCACCTATAAACTGTACATACAATTTATCATCATGACAGGATGGTGCCAGGTCAGAATCACTGGGCAGGAACGGCATCCCGAGTCCACTCTCTTCTGACAAAGTCACTGGGTCCTTTGTCACGAGCAAGTTACTGTGCAGTCTGGAGAGCTGCCACGAGCTGTGCAGGAAAGGAGCATGTGCCCAACCCCCCATCCCCAGGACCCCAGAACTGGGTGTTTTAGAAAGAGATAGGGCTAGGCATAAAACAACACGCTTTTCCCAGTTCTCTGATCTTACAGCATTTGCTCCAATTGTCTGACAGTGGTACAGATGAACAGCCAGAGGTAAAGAAAGAAGATCTTGTATCAAAGCTATTTGATAACAAAATGGGTGTCTGTCTGTCAGTTTCCAAACGTTTGAAAAGAAGCTAACTGGTGGAAAACAGAAAGGATTCCAAACACTGACCACATCATAAACAGTGAGGGTTCTCCCACGGTGGCCATCTCTTCAAGTCAGGGCTCTGGTCCTTTAAGGGGAGTGTGTAAGAGCCAGCTGCAAATCTGTGGTGCTCTCTGAGCCTCTCTCTGGGATCCTGTCCTGCATTACAGCTTCTGATAAAATGCGGGTTGCACTAAGCTATCATGCTTTTTTGTTTTCTAACCTTTCTAACTTTTTCTGTTGGAATCTTCTATAAGATCGTGATTGTCCCATAAAAATGAGGAAAATTTGAGTAGCAAGAGAAAAAAAATCACAGAGGGACCAGATGTGTGGTTTTTGTAGAATCGTGTTATAGGAGGCTCAGGCTGTGACTCCAGGGCTGAACCACCTAGTCAATAGGCCAGGTATCTGCACAGCCAGCGGGGAGTCTCCAGCATGAGCGGGCGCACAAAAGAAGATGGTCTTTGTTGGGAACCAAATCTGACAGAGATGGGTCCCTGTGTGGATAATTCAAGCAGTGCTGAGATGTGGGATGCAGTCCCTGTCAATCTTGTGTGTAGGAATCTGCGGTACTGATGTAAGCACTCTAGACAGCCTATGTATTTTTATTTATTAAATCCAGTTCTCAGAAGACCGAAGAGCAGGAGAACAAACAGCACCCTCCATCCCTTTGTTGAATCTGGTGATCCCATCTGTTCACAAGTAACTTTGGCAAGTGATGGCAAGATATTTGACCATCGTGAAGAGAGACCATGTGTACATGCATCCTAGAACGAGCTTCTTCAATTTGTAAAAGTATGAATCCTTTGGGCTACCAATAACTTTTTTCAGCCCCCTCTCAAGCAAGAAATGGAGGCCCTGAGTGAAAGGCAGTGATCATGAGTGGTCCATCATGCAGGCAAGAGCGTGGCCTGGTTTGAATGAGAACTCTTGTTGATGGAAGTCTATCTTAGCCTCTCTTCTACACCCAGGTCAATGGAAGGAGTTTCTGTAAGACGATAGGGCCAGGGCTCAATGCACAGAGCCAGTGTTGTTGTCAGAGTCTGCTCCAGGTCCTGAGGACCCTATCAAATTTGCTCAGAGGAAGGCAAGGCCCCCAGGAGGGAAGTGCATTGGGTAAAACCAGCCCGGGGTTGAGAAGCAGGACTTTCAACCCTACCTTCTATCCAGTGTACTCTCCCACACTTTTCTCAAACTTTAGATTTATCTTTTTAGATCAGATATATTTTTAAAAAGAAAATTTGGGTTTTTTTTTTTTTTTTAACTGCTGAGTCAACCCTCTGGCCCATAAATTTCTAAACCTGCTTGGCCTGCATGATGTTACCCGTGTGCATGTTTTCAGGACGGACCACGTGGTGTTGTCTTTACTTCAGCTGTCTTGGTGGAGCTACTACAGGATGTTCACTGATTCCCGCATACTTAACTGGCTACGGAGACATCTGGGAAGCCTTTACAATCTACTCTCCACACCCAATGGTTTGAAAAGGTGAAGAAACAGAACTCTGAAAAGGACAGCAGTGCATTTAGATTTTACATCACACACGCTGTTTTTTATCACAGAAGGGAAAGGATTCTGAACAGAATCACGTGGGTTTCTGATGCTATGGAAAGCTTCTCTTTGTAGCTGATTTGAGTTGGAAGCTGGGAGCTGGCATTCTCACCACCGCTCCTGAATGGTGTGTGAAGATCTGTAGATGTGCTGTCTTTCTTGTGCTTCTCGGTCAGATCAACATGAGACACTTCCGGATCCTCCTTCCTCAACAGCCATTTCCTATTACCTTGCTTTCTTTCTAGTACAGCTTTCTACTCTTCCCAAAGAAGGGCAAAAATGGGGCTCACCACATCCTTCTAAAGCACTACAAGTTTATCTGGAAAACTGTGCATATGTTTCTTTACACATAAGTGTACTTCCCGGCCCTCCATACTCAGCAAGTAGTAAGAAAAAAAAAAGCTCAGTGAATCTCCATTTCAAATAACCTCTCCCTGCACTTCCTCAGCTGAAGGATACTGTGTCTTTCTACCAAGGAGCAAATGAGATAGCTCTGTGAACAGGAAGGAGAGTGTCCAGAGCAGTGCGTGTGTGCTGGATTTGTTCATGGAACCTGGGGATGCTGGGGCTAAGATATCCAAGGAACTGGAGCAGATTCTCAACTTCTCTCCTTTCACAGCCTATCATTTCCAGAGGAGCTCTTGGTTCTCCTGGGCAAAGGAGGGACTCCAGAGCTAGGAGTTGAGGAGAGTGGGGAATCCAGCATTGGTGCGGTTTCAAACCTCCCTCACTAGGCATGGGAGGTCACGTGAGCTGGGCTGTTGGAGCTGTGGAGTAGACTAGGCTGTGTCTAGAGCCCGAAGAAGAGCATGGAAGTCGAAGTGTCAGGACACTGGGATATGAAGAAAAAAAAAAAAAACCAACAGCAGATGGGTTAAATTATTGCTGAGTCATCCCCACTGTAGACTTGTCTCCAGGGGCATGAGGGGAGGATGCCACAGAATGACTGCGCATCTTTAGTCCAGCAGGAACGTGCAACACTCCAGTCCCCCACCCTGTGAACAACCTTCATTTCATTCTGGGAGTGGGGGTACGGCGGTACGGGGAGAGGCATTTTGAGGTATGCAAGATGGCTGTTTTGGCTGCTGGGCCATGGAGAACATTGCTATCAGAATGTAGCTCTTAATCAGGGGTGTTTATTCACGGTGGGAGCCACTGCAGGTCATGCTGTTTGCTTGGTGCCACTTGGTCTGCCTCACTGCCTTCCTGGACAGGAAGTCCTTAAGATTAAAGATTATATTTTTATGGTTGCATGCCTGCCTACTCTAAGCTATTAGCCGAAGAGAAATGTAGCTAGGAGTCCATTTGCAGAAAGGATATTAACAATCATTTGTGTGTGTGACACAATGAAAAATAAGGGGAAATCAAGGAGAGGCATAGAAGGAAGAGGGAGCCAAGTCATTGTTTGGGGTATTGGAATATTTCTGTCGATTTTCTCATTTGCGATCAGTGTTACATGTGTGATTAAAAAAGTTGAAAAAGAACTTAGCATATTGGGAAGTTAGCAGATAAAGGATTTCATCTTTCCACAGTCATCTTTCATAAAGCACTGCTTTTGCAACATTGTATCAGGACAAATGGAAACAAGTAAATATTTGTAAACTAAGTCTGCAGGTGCTGCAGGAGGGAGAGGCTGCCTGTCCTTCCCCCATCTGCCTCTGCTTCCTAGAAACTCTGTTTCTTCATACGAGGCTGATGGGTAAGTTATGGTTTGGCATTTCATAATAATCAAGCCACTTGGGTTTATATTTTCGCGTTTAATATTTGTCAAAATAAGGTAGCAAGCACAATGTATGAATGAATGCCGTTTTTAAAAACCCTTAGCTTTTCAGAGAGAATTATGGTTGTTACAAAAGGAAATTAATCTTTTCCCAATGTGTGTTGCTTTAATGTTGTACATAAGACTCATAACTCTGAAGATAAGCTTTAGGAACTGGCTGAGATGTGGGGTGTTCTGCACATGTGTACCTGTACACGTATATTGAGGTATACAGGTCATCTGAGACAAAATTGTATTGACAGTGTCCACAAAGAGGTTTTCAGACGTTTGATTCCTTCTGATTTGCTGTTTACCTCCAGTGAGTCACAAAAGCATCAAAATAATCGTTAGTGTGGAAAGCGACTTAATTAAATAATTCCTGTGTTTTAAATTAGAGCGACTGACTTTGAACGTGGGCCAATAATTATCCGCATTAATTTAGTGTCATTAGAAAACTAGATGATGAAAAGTTTGGCCTGAATAGAAGGATTTCTTTCTGAAAGGAATACTATAGCAGCTTCATGTTCCAAGCAGGAAAATCACTACAAATTGTAAGATTGTAACATTTGGTTTAAATGCATGTTTTTAATATATATATATATTCATTTGAAATATTTTAAAGGGAAAAATAAGAGGAAAAATGCATAAAGAAGAGAGCAGCTACTGATGGCCTGTTCACTGGATAATAGCCATAACTGTATTGCATGTATCTATCTGTAAGCACCTGTATATTAATCTGTCAATATTATTGTTTCCAACTGGGACTTTTAATAATATCTGCACATATTATAACAATATTATTTTATTTAGGGAGCGTCCTCTGGTGGCTTAGTTTTGGTACTCTCCCTTGAAGGAGCAGGGACTGTTGCATTATTGTTCCTGATTACATGCTTTGGTTGGGGAGGTGGGCAAGTCTAGACCACGGAGAGGATGGTACATTTAAGTCTTCTTTCTTCCCTTATTTTAAATCCACCCCACTGCCTCATTACAGATGGTGCACTCAAAGCCCTCATACTGTTTCCGTCTATTAGTGAATGCCAGGACGCTGAATTTACCTGGGGCTTTATCCCGTGACAAACAGTTCTGAAGGGTTTGGGGTGTGAAATTGCTCTCTCGGTCTTTATGGGTTTCATCTGTGGCTACCATCTTATCCATCACAGGCCCTGAGCAGTGGAGCTTAGCCACTGAAATATGGTTCATTTCCTACGGTGCTCCAAGTGCGACTTCCTTGCAAGTCACAAAAGCCAATTTTTTGTGCTTATCTGACAGAGTGGAGAATGTCAGCTTTCCTGTTATTCTCCTCCTTTTTGTCTCGATAGAGATTACCTTTTCATAAACAGAAGTGGGCATTCTATGCTAGGACTGGAGCAGGTTGGGTGGCCTAGGTCTATGGCCTGTGACCCCGGATGACAGGTCAATGGGCTGGCCACCAGCGATGTGCTCCGCAGGTGAACTCGCTTGTGCTCAGAGACCCCTTGCTGCTGGGCGCGGTATTGTCCTCAGGCCTTGCCCCAGCTGTACGTAACTAGTGAGATGTGAAATCGCTTCCCTGGCAGGCTACAGGTTCTCTGTGTTTTCAGCCGGGTCCATGCGCATTTTTCCCCCATCCTAGCAAGTCAGAAGCACACGGAAGGACCTCAGTAGCTCTCCTAACGCCTACTTTCCAGGCTTCACATCACCTTTCATTTGAGAAAAAAGATGAGCAGTCGCTACCCTATGCTCGCTCCTCTTTCCTTTCTTTGTTCAAAGCTAAATTTATTAATAACAGTGTAAAGATCTCTGACCTCTCTCCCTTGTGAGACATCTCTACTGTTCTAGGTAGATTCTCACAGGTATCAGCATGTGTGTGTGTGGCTCCTCGCCAGAACAGGGGAACCCTACCCCTGCATCCTGAGATTGTTGCCCGGTCATGGTGAGATAGAAGGGAAAGGCCTAGAGATAAAAGGCATGTGGAGTTTGTCAGCTCAGGTGTGTAAAAGAAACAAAATAAACGGGAGAGATCAGAATGGGGAGAAAAAAAAGCAAAAATTTCCAAACCAAAACCAAAACTGAAACAAACCACCCAAAAGCCTCAAACCAACCAACCAAACAAACAAAAACTAAACACACAAAAGCAAAAAACCAAAACTACAAAAACTAATTAAAATCTTAGGGTCCCCTCTCCCCATCAGAGTGGCTCCCACTGGCAGCACTGAATAGTTAGTCCTTTTGTTTTTAGGGCAGAAGTGCCCACAGCTTGCAAACAGGACAATAGGCTCTGCTTGGGAGCTTGCGGACAAGTGCAGGAAGCATGCAGAGGCATCCTCTGTTCTATTGAAGAAGCAGCTGTGGGCAGCTTCACTTCTGACCTGTGGGCATCCTCTGGGGTGGCCAGGCTTCAAACCTTTCACCCTGGCCTGGACCTGCTTGCTATTCACAGGGTGGAAGCTGGGCCAGTCCGCCAGAAAAGGAGATGCCCTGGCTGCCATCAGAAGCGGGAGCAAAATGAACGGGGTGGGGGCAGGCTTTCAGGATGGTGGTGAGGCTCCTGGGAGACTTTTATTGCTGGTAATCCTTTTAGATCTCCAACACGGATTGATAGCCTTTATTTGAAGCTATTGTCAACACAGATGGCGCTGGGTTTGGAATGCAGAGGCAGACAAATCCTGTTTGTGTTTATACAGTTTATGCTTTTATTCTGAGAGATTTAACTGTGATGTTATCTGCTCATTAAAACCGATTACAGCTCACACACCGAGGCTCACGGATACACTCACGATAAATATGATTAGCTAAATGGCCATATCAGCACATACATTGGTAAGTACACATAGCCTAAACCACTGTTACATGTGGATTTGTGGCCTTGAGAGAAATTTCAAGCATCTGAGCTTCATGAGGGCTCTTACCTTTCGATATAGTAGTTGTGTGGCTAACAGGGAAGGTTTAAAAAATGAAAAGTGTGCCCGGATGATTTATTTTCCTGTCTGTGTGTCTGTTCTGAGATGGGGCTGGAATCATGGCTGACTTGCATCTCACTGTCAGCCAGGCTGGTTTCGAACTTGTGGGAGATCCTGCTGCCTCTGCCCCAGAGTGCCAGGACAGCATACATGTGCTGACCTGCTTGAATTACATCTGTTATTCTGATGTATTGGGAGGATGATGGTTCCTGGACTTCCTATGTTTAGACTCAGGACCAGTAGGTGGGAGACGTATGTCCCTCAGACAGGAGGGGCTTGTGGGCACCTTCATGTTTCACTGGGAGCAGTGAGACACAGGGCTGTCAGGCCACACACTGAAGGGTGCTGTCAGCTCAGGCACCTGTACCCCAGCTCTGATCTTCCACCCTGGAGGGTTCAGATTTCACCTTTGTTCAGACTGGCTGGGTCATCATCCCCTAACCCCTCACCTTGAAGCTGACTTCCCCCTAGGGCTCTTTCCGTGGTCACTCTATGTCCTCGGTATCTCTTAGGCTATTCCTTATTGCCTTGGAGGATGCTCTATCAAGTCCTGTGAAGGTATCTTTTGGTCTTTCATTCTCTGAGATACCTGAGGGTGGTAACTTTATTTTTGGTCACCAGGATGTGCCAACTCTCCCTGACATCTGCAGATGTCCCATAGAAGTATATTAAGTGAAGGGTTAATAGAGATTTGCTGAGAGGCAGGAAGCACAGGGCAGGTAGTGTAGAGCATGCTCAGGCCCAGCGTACAGCTCCCTCCTTCCAAACCACGGTTCCCTGGGTGCTGGTGCCATCACAAGCTGCTGGCTGCTGGCTCAGCACTCCCTGGCACACATGTTTCTGAGGATGGACATTTTTTTTTTTAACACATCAAAATTTCACAACGGAAAGAAAATGACCAATATGAATGTTCTCACAGGTCTGGATTATATGAGTCTAGAGTCAAAGTGGGCACAAAGCTATGCTGCCTCTACGACCTCAGGAACCATCCCTTCCATGCCCCTTCTGGCTTCTTCTAGGAGCTCCAGGTGTCACGTGACTTGTGATTATGCTATATCACTCTGCTTCTGTCTCTGCGGGCTCCTCTTCTCTGGGTGCCTCTTCAAAGCCAACCTGGAAGACACGGGCTTGTTTCTCCTTGAGATTCTTGTGTTAATATTGCATCTGCAAGGCTCTGGTCATGGATAGTCCTTTGGACACTGCACAGGTCGGGAGGGAAGGCTGGAACAAGCTGAGGGAAGATATTCAGGGGCGGGAGGAGCTGTGAGCTCTCTAGTCTTATTCTGATTGATCTTACTTTACAGGCAGCGAGTTCATAACTTCCTCCTGTGGCTTCAAGATGGCATATTTTTTTCGTCTCAGGATGGAATTTATATCGCTGTTTTACCATGATCGCATAGGTGATATGAGGCATTGGGAGCGGTTCCTCCCCTCTCCCTGTCTTATTTACAGCAGATTCTTGGTGGCAGAATGATAGGCAGGCCTGGGCCACCGTACACTCAGCCATGCAACTGCTAGGAAAGCAAGGGCCAAGCCCTGTGGTTTTGAGATTTGAATGGTCTTGGGGTGTCAGGCAGTGAGGTCATCTGCTAACCTGCCCTCCTAAACTAAGGGTTATCCCTTACACCGAATTGCAGCAGGCTGTGTTGAACCCATACAAATTTTCTATCTAGTTTAGCCTCTCCCTGCTAAGCGTTTGGTAGACTGTATTAATTATGATAAAGTGAGCTGATTGGCTAGTTCAGCAGGCAAAGGTGTTTGCTGTCAAGACTGAGGAAATGCATTTGATTCTCTGGGACCCATAGATGGAAGGAAGAAACTGCTCCTTCAGGTTTCCCCACATATACCACTCCCTCCAACACACAGTAAAGAGGTATAAGGGGGACAACTCCCCTCTCTACTATATGCAGTGCTGGAGTAGTCAAAACTCTTGATCTTTTGCAGATCCATGCTCAGATGAAAGAGAACCATAGAAACATTTATTCTAAAATGTTGTGCATGGTATGAATTTTCTCAGACACCACCTAGTCCTCTGAGCTCTTTTCAGTGGAGAACCGGACTCCACTAGCAAAGGATACAGCTTATGTGTGCACCACAATGGGCTTTTTTCGTCCTTTCTGCTTATGTGGTCCACTTGCAGTTAAAGACTCGTCAGTAAAATTATCCCAGCACCTGGGAAGGGACAGTTAAAAATGGTTAAACTCAATTGAATTGGCCTGTGGACATATCTGTGAGGAATTGTCTTGATTAATGATTTATATGGGAGAGTCTGGTCCATTGTGGGTGGCACCATCATCCCTAGGCAGGGAAGCATGGGCTATCTGAGAAAACTAGCTGAACATGAGCCAACCATAGGCCAGTAGGCAGCCTTCCTCTGTGGGTTCTGCTTCAGCTGCCTGCCTTGAGCTCCTGCCCAACACTCCTCAGGGATTGGTTGTTACCTAGAAGGGCAGCAGAACCTCTCTTCCACAAGTTGCTCTGTGATCATGGCATTCATCACGCAACAGAAACAAACTAGAAGATAATTAAACAGTTAAGCTAGCATCTCAGAACACGATTGCACTTACTCTCAACCAGATCCTCCGAATTTAAGGAATCTTGGTCAGAAATATTTACAAGAGACCAACCCATTAAGCTGGGAGTCAGTGTGTGTTTCTGATGACGCGACAAGGGACAGATATAGAGAGTTAGGATTTCTTTATTATGAAAGCTTGGTGAAGGAGAGGAGAACATTAGGGCCAGCCACCAGCTATACAACCAACAATGGAGTAAGAAAGAAGGTAAGGTGTACAGAAATAGAGAAAGGCATAATAATAATAATAATAGAGAAAGGGATAATTTAAGTTAAGAAAAGATGGCTAGAAATAAGCCAAGCTAAAGCTGGGCATTTATAAGAAGAATAAGCTTCTGTGTGTATTTATTTGGGAGCTGGAGCTGGGTGGTGGGCCCCCTCCCAAAAGAGCAAAGAGTATAAAACAACAACAGAATATCTGACTTTACTATACATTGTTTCGCCTCAAGGGTTTTCTAGAATCTTGGTGCAGTCATGCGTGACCTTGTAATTCTTGCAGTTTGCACACCTGCAAAAGCAGTCCTATGTGGGTAAAGATGCTAAGCTCTGCCGCTGACTCGAGATGTGTTCCGGCTCCTTCTGACACACCCAGAGTGGCTTCTGTGGGATTTGTGGCTGTACCTGGCCAAAACAGTCCCGAGTGGTTGTGTCTGAACAGAAAGTACCTTCATGGACATTCTCACCTCAGGTCCTCCCTTCTCAAATGAATCTGTATTTTTACCACATGGAGCCTTCAATTTGGAAACTTCTTCCATCTAGGCAGCTTTGTTGACCTAGCACAAAAATTAAGTTTCTCTTTAGTTTTTCTCATCTATCACTCTTACAGCTACTTTCTTCTATCCACTTTACCTGTAACTTAATTTTTGATGTATTTATGATAGGTTTTTATTCTGTTCCGCTCAAGACTGAAGTGATTGGATGTGACAACCCCACCTACTTTTGGGGGGGAGGGCTTACAGACACTTAGAAGCTGCTCCACACAGCCTCCCAGTCAAATGACATTCTCCTAAGGCAAGAGCATCTTGCCTCTACCCTTCCCCTAGATTAGGAGATCCTTGTAGATCAGGAGCACGCCTCATTCATCATTGTGCCCAGCCCTTAAAGCACTTATCTGAGCTCAGTATATCACTTCTGATATATGCAAGCGATGTGTAGTTGACAGAACATTTGAGCCTGGAAACTGTTGATTGGGTAGCATTTCCCCCTCTCACCCAGTTCTGAGGAGCAGACATTGTTGCCAAGTGTTATTCCTCCAGTCTGAAGTTATCCCTCTCCCAGATAGAAGTATCTCATTCATGACACCTTAGCTCCCCATGATGTGTTTCCAGATGACATTGGCTCTTTATCATCAGATCAGCATGACAGCTCCCAGCTGCTTTCATCACCAGATGCTCTGCATTGGGTACACATTATTGAAAAAATAGCTTTGGAAAGATATGATTGAAATATAAACCATACTTATTGGTAAGTTTCGACATATGTATAAACTTGTCACCATAATCAAGTTAGTGAATAAGTCAGTAACTTAATTATTAAAACTAATTTCATTAATTTTTTCATAATTTCACACATCCTGTTTTGGTTATATTCATCCCCCTGCCCTATGTCTTTCCAGATCTAACTCCATTCCATGTCCATCCAAATTTGTGTCCTCACTAAAAAAAGTCATCTATTCCCATTGGTACTGCTTAGGCACCACTAGAAGAGGTAGCATTAGCTTTGTTTAAGGTTGAGGCCCTGGTTGGCCTTACTGCAACTTTAAACTTGCTCATGTTCCTCTCTTTGTCATATCCTGTTCCTTCTCATTGTAAATATGATGAAGAGCAAGGGGCAGCAGCCATTGGTAATAGCCTGATGGGATGTTGTCTCGAAATTTCCTGCAGTAAACTATCTACTATCTTAAAATCCATCCTGACTCAGTATCCCAGGACACGAGACAGGATGTCTCCAGATGTCTTTGCCTAAATGGCCTGTACTGCCCAGGCCTGCGGAATCTCTGTTCCCTTCTGAAACTTCACTGTACACGCATGTGTTGGCACTCTGACTTTCTGTAGTCCCATCAGAATGAACCAGTCAGCTCTGATCACAGGATCCAAAGTTTGACTTGTGTTGAACTACTCCAGGTACAGTTCCGAAGGTCAATGGACAGCGTGGTTGGGTTTGTCACAGCGATGGACACAATTCTCAGTACCGACCTTTTGTATTGCTTTTCTCATTGCTATACGAAGGGAAGGTTTCTCTTGATTAATGGTTTGAGGGGTACAGTTAATCCTGGCAAGACACGTGCAATGAGACATTAGTGGCTAATCCTCACCATCAATGAAACCAGACTTAGTCACCAAGGAAACACACTTACGGGCATGTGTGTGAAGGCCTTTCCAGAGTGGTCTAACTGAGAAGACCCACTCTGAAGATAGGCAGTACCATCCCCTATGCTAGATCTTTGGAAGTGATAGAAATGAGTAAAAAGGAGGAAACAGATTGGTTATCACCCATCTTTCTCTGCTTCCCGACTGCAGAGAAAAGTGCAATGTGACCAGCAGTCTCAAGGTACTGACTCCATGCTTTCCCTGCCCTAATGCAACTTTCCCCCTAAAAAAACAAAACAAAGCAAACAAACATAACCTGCCTCTCCCCAGTGTCTCACGGTGACTGACAGATGATGGTATACAGCCTGTCCCATGAGTTACTTTGTCAGTTGGGAAGAAAAAGCAATTAGTTCTTTCTCTTCTTTATTGAGCCATTTATCCTTGCAATGTAGACATGCCATCAGGAAAAGAAAACAGGCCCTGTGACAGGCATATGGGAGGGTATGCTACGAGAGAGGAAGGGCTTGGGAATTCGGACAGATGAGCAGTTTTCGGGGACTGTAGAGGCCAGGCCTGGAGGTGACTTTCCTAGGAGAGTCTTTGGGAAGTGTCACCAGCCAGACCCTCCCCAACCTCTGCTGTGGCTCTCCAACCCAAAGCGTCCTATGCACACGACAAAGCGGCCATCCTCTTGTGAAAAGGAAAGTGGTGTCACAGGGTATTTCCCCGACAAGGGTCACTGGAAAGATGAGTGCGGTTTCCTGGTGTTCACGAGAAGGCCCTGGGTTCTGCTTCTTGCAGGAGCCCTGAGCCATTGGCGAATCCCAGGTGCCATGAAAAGCACTCTCCACTGTGGTGAAGGAGACTGGATTTTGTTCCTGGCTTGGATGCTAAGTAAGTGTAGGATTTGGCTAGCACTCAGTGTAATGGAACCTCAACTTTCTTTTCTGTAGAAAGCAGGAGTCAGGCTCCATGAGGTCTTAAAATTGCTTCCAACTTTAATAATCCACAGTGTGTAAAACAGAGTCTTTGGAATCTGTAGCTCGCTTATAAAAGGGATGGGTCTGGGTGGAGGCAACCAGGAGAAAATGTTAGCTGGAGAGCAAGGGCAGAGTTTCGGAGTTTTCAGTTTAGGCTGCAGAATTGGGTCTGTGTTCCTCTCCAGTAGAGCTTCAAAGATGGGTGTACATCAGCTTGTGTGTATTGGCCAACGCTGAGCTACCCGGTCATGCAATCTTGATTTTCTCCAAGTGTTCATGGAGCAGCGAAGGCACCCTTCCCCCATACTTTCTTTACACACTGAGAAACATGGGTTCATGCTAAGGAAAGCCTCTGAATTTCAAAGACTGACTTAAACAATGCTGCTTTATGTCTTATGTCCCCACTCCACCTCATTCCACATTCTTTGGACTTCTGTGGCTCCAGGTGTTACAAGACAACAAATTTCTCAACTGGTTTGGTCTGTACCAGCAGTTTTAGTTAGGTCCTCAGGTAGCCGAGGCAGGGGAGTACCATTCACTTATCAATGAGCAGCCACCAAGGATCACATTTGGCTTTGTTTGGAAGAACCAAGTGTTCTTATCACTTTTGTTCATAGAAGCATCTTCTGGAGCACACCTAAGTGTGGGGGAGGCCGGGGAGACCAGGAGGAGAAGGAAAACGTATGTCTGGCTCCCGGCTGCCTTCCTTATGTGCTTGAAAAGCCTCTTGGCTGATTGATCTGTGGTTTGGATGCAGGCTCCTTACAGGACTCCGGAGTCTGTGCTTGTCACACATGCCTGGCATTGAGCAGAACACTCACTAGGTGAACAATGACTAGGTGGATACTAATTGGTTCGTTCCAGCACATCTTCCCAGGAAGTATGGCAGACTTTCAGTTTCCAGTGGTCACGGGACAAGCGTGGCATGTGTGAGAGGAGCCATTGAAAATGAAAATGACTTTCACTGATTGTTTTCCAAATTCTCTTGAAAAAAAAAAAAAGAACATCTCTTTAAAGTGAAGACTGAATACTACTGGTGTAAGGTTTGCAAGAGAGACGGGCAAGAGATGTGAGGCCTGGCATGATGCTGGTCTGTTATTTTAAGAACTGGAGGGAAGGGGCTGGGGAAGGCTGGATTTCTTGCCCTATGCTGTATAATGATTACAGATGTTTAGGGGAAACTGGGAAAGACCCCACTTGAAAGGAAGCCATATATGTGGAAACCTGAACTTCCTGCAAAAGCTATAAGTCTTTGGCAACCCAGTCCTGAGCAGTGGCTGTCACAAGATCTATTGCAGTTCATTGCAAAGCCGAAGGGTCACGCAGTTTTGGATCATTTTTACCCAAGCAATGGATAACTCGCTGTGAAGGCCAATTTCCCTAAAAGGGCAAGAGACAGTCTGCCTGAGAGTCAGTCAGAGGTTGGTGCTAGCGATGCTGAGAGACATTGTTATGAGGCAGAGATGGACTCACCCACGGCAAGGACAAAATGTAGATTTTGTTGTCTAAGCTGATTCTGACAGCTTATGACTCTGCTTCCAGCACACTGGGTAAAGGTGAAGCCCCAGGAAAGAATAGAGTTCTGTTGTTTTTCTTTTTTTTTAAAAAAAAATATGTATACGCGTGTTTATATATTCATATGAGTATGTGCTGCCATTGCAGGGTCCTCTGGGACAGCCTGCTCTTCCTCTCCACCGTGGGATGGAAACTCCATTTGCAGCTGCCCTCACCCCCTGAGCCATCTCCCTGGCCCCAGCCTGACTCAGGATCCCTGATGTTTTGTCTCTCCACCCAGCACCTCACTGACTGCTGAGTTCCTGAATTCAGGACTCTTCCTCAGCATCCAGATGGGGTTTGTTTTCCTTGTCAGTCCTCTCTGTACTGACTGTTGTGTAAACTGCTCCCGTGCTTTCCAACCCTTCCTCCTGGGTTGGAAACCCTTTCTTCTGCCCTTCCTTTGTTCTGAGCACTGTCTGCACAAGGCAGTTTCGGTGGCACCTCAAGGCTCCAACTAGACAGGAAGCTTAGGCCAGCAGGCTCTGTACAGGATTCTATAGTTCCTGCCTCCAGGTTCCTGCCCTCTTTGAGTTTCTGTCCTGATGTCCTTCGATGATGGACAGCAATGTGGAAGTGTGAACCAATAAGCCCCCTCCTCCCCAACACGCTTTGGAACACACAGTAGAAGTCCTAAACGGTACAGCAGGGAAGAGCCCACTGCCTGACTCGTAACACCCTGGTTGTCATGATGGCTAACCTTGGTTTTTGGAAATGCTATTTTTCCCCCTCTAATCTACTCTTCACATATTTCTGGGTACTCATCACAATTTAGGGTCTGTCCCATTGCTGAGGGTGACAGAGTGAGCCATACAGATTTTTTTTATACTTACAGTCCTGTTCTCCAAGGCATTGTCCTGAAGCACAATTAATAAAAACTCAGAGAAAGAAATTGGGGTTCAATCTGAAGATCTGAAAAGCAAAGCAGCCAGCCATTGGCTCTTACCTCGACCTCAGTCTGATATGGCAATCCTGCTTTTAGGAATCACAGAATAAGACTGTGTCTGAGAGCTGTCCCCCCCCCCATTTTATATAAAAGTGTGCACCACTGGGATTAAGGTCGTGTACCACCCAGTCTCTATGGTAACTAGGGTGGCTACTGGGATTAAAGGTGTGTGTTACCATAATCTGATCTGTAAGGCTGACCAGTGGGACTGCTTTACTCTCAGATCTCAGGCAGTCTTTATTTATTAAAATACAATTGAAATGCCACTACATTTTCCCTTTTTGCTCTGTGCACATGGAGGTCGTCATTGCCTACCCCTGCCCTTGACCTAGGGCAGCCCCATTGCAAATCAGCTGTTCTGGAAAGAAGCCTGCCAACACACTTGAGCAATTACTGTTCCAGTGCTATAAAACATGACTGAAATAATCTCTTCTGAGTCCTGTAACTTCCTTTACTGAACGGGCCGGAAGTGTCCACTGCTTTGCAGATCTGAAGGAAGACCTTAAGACACACAGATTATTCCGGGTCATTTACTCAGGCAGGTGCCAAGCGTAGCCATATCTCTACACAAACTGGAATCAGAGGGAGATCCAAGGGCACATGTAAACAGAGAGGACCAAAGATACAGGGACAATAATTATGAAGTCACTACACAAAGCGGTGGATATGGGAAGTTACTGGAGGTTCACCTCAGCAAGCCCAGAAGTCTCTCCCAGAATCTCAGACCAGGACTGGTTCTGTCTATACCATGAATTCAGCTCCACAGACTCATTCCAAACATTGGCTTCTAAAACTGTAACTTTGTGCTCTTTCTTTATAACACTGTTTAAAAGCCACTCACCCTTCTTATTTCATTGACTATTAATTAGTTCACTCTCTCCACACCCTTCTTCTTTGAGGTTCCTGCCCTTAGATCCCGCCTCCTGAAACCTTTTCTTGTATTGTTAACGACCATTGTTCCAAATGACTTCCCTCAAATCACTGCATACTTTGGTTTCTGACTCACACTTTTCCACCTTGAGTCCTGTCATCGTCCCCTGGCTTCCACATCCAGGAATGTCTAGCCCCTTAGCTAGAATTCAAGTTGCTTGGTTCCTCATGCTCCACAAAGATTCTTTCACTTGGCTCTATAGTGTACTCCCACAATCTCATTCTTGGCCTCAACAGCACTCAAAATTATCATCCACGAGGCGTCTCTGGCTCCATCTGCCTTGCCCTAGTACTCTCTCCTTTTTGCTTTCCTGGGACTTTTTGGGAGACTCCACATTCACATGCTGGCCACAGGCCTGTGTACCTCAGGAAGACGTACTGCAGCCATTAATCTGCATGAACCATGCGAAGATACACTCTAGCCATTAGTCTGCATGAACTATAGGAAGATACACTGTAGCCTTTAGCTGTGTGAACCATAGGAAGACACACTGTAGCCATTAGTCTGAATGAACTATAGGAAAATACACTGTAGCCATTAGTCTGCATGAACCATAGTGAGATATACTATAACCATTAGTCTGAATGAACCACAGGAAGACACTTTGTAGCCTTTAGTCTGCATGAACCATGGTGAGATACACTGTAGCCATTAGTCTGCATGAACTATAGGAAGATACAGTGTATCCTTTAGTCTGAATGAACCATAGTGAGATACACTGTAGCCATTAGTCTGCATGAACTATAGGAAGATACAGTGTATCCTTTAGTCTGAATGAACCATGGTGAGATACACTGTAGCCATTAGTCTGAATGAACCACAGAAAGACACATTGTAGCCTTTAGTCTGAATAAACCATAGGAAGACACACTGTAGCGTTTAGTCTGCAGGTCCCTAGCTCGCTCATCTTCTTGGTTTCCAGTACCTGAAATAGAAACTTCTAACCCCAGACCAGCTAGGTGAGATGCTGACACTCCTTCACTCAACAACATGCTTGCCCTTGCCAACTTCAGTGGGTCACCTGTCCTTCTTTGTTCCCTCTTAGAACATACCCCAGCCTTCACGACACCATATTTGTCTTCTCTGGAGAGTTTCTAACTGAACATCAATTCTTTCCTGGAATCCTAAGGCCACAGAGCAAGGCAGGAAGGGTTTAAGTCTCCTATCCATGCCTCCTTGCTATACTGTGGGTAAATATTTCTGCCCTCTGTCAGTTAGTTTGTTAGTTGGTCATGACTTATAGTTGCCTCTGTTTGTTTTCATTGTTTCAAAACACCACAGACTACTTTTGTTTATAATCATTAAAATGTTCTTCTTGGGATTGGAGGGAAGGCTCAGCTGTTAAGAAAACTTGCTGCTCTGCAAGAATGCAGGGTTGAGTCCTAGCAAACACATGGCAGTGCACCCATCCATCTATAACTCCAGCTCCAGGGTATCCCATGCCCTCTTCTGGCCTCTACAGGCTCTACACACATGTTGCACATATGCACATGCAGGCAAACCCTTATACACATAAAACTTTTTCTTACAAAAATTTTCTTTGGGTGTTTAATGCACAAGAGATTTTGGACCCTAGCATAGGGATTAACATTAAGTGGAGTCCAGACAGTCAGGCTCCCCAAAGCAGTTGACTGTCCTGGCAAGACCTCTGACCTTTACTCATCTGTTAATGGACAAGTGTGCTGGCTAGTTTTAAATTATGTGTATATGTACGTATGTATATACAACATATGCATAATTGTATATGCATAATATATTCATATCACACACATATACATAATCTTAATTATACGTGTATACATATATGTATATAGATATAAATATATAGTTTGTGTGTGTGCATGTGCTTGTGTGTTAGTATTTGTGTGCATGTCCTTACACATGCATACATTTGTGAAAGTCAGAGGAAAACTTGGAGGAATCAGTTCTCTCCTTTCACCATGTGGGGCCTAAGGAATCACTGAACTCAGGTGGTAGGTTTGTTGGCAAGTGCCTTTATCCACTGAGCCATCTGGTCTACCCAGTCATGGTTTTCAACTGCTCTTTTGGGTTTGTATTCTTCCATTTTCCTGCCATCTTGTCTTTCCCTTCTGGACCTGGTATACCCTGTGATGTTTCGCATGTCCTACTTGGTTCAGTTGGACTTTACTTTCTCTGTTGCTGTCTTTTCTTCTGGTATACAGTTGACCTTCACTCTGACTGGTAAGAGAAGCCCCTATTACCCCCACCTCAGTTACTTAAAACATTGCAGCTCAACAGATGGCAACCAGTACTTTGCACAAAGTCCCCTGGACTATCAGAAGAAACAATGTTACCTGACGCAGTGAATCATTGAAGCAAATGTGGACCAGGGCAACCATGGATAGCCTCAGTGTCTCAGCCAGAGAGAAAAAATGGGTAGAAATCCTGATACTACAATTCAAACTCATGAGTTAGATTTCTTATTTATATTCTTTCAGATTAAGTTTCTAAAACACAATAATGAATGGTGACTCAACACTTTCTAAACTGCTTTTGCTAATTCAATTGATACATTTGTCAGAAGAACCTGACTTTCTTAAAAAATATATTGCAAGACATGAGCTTACCCTTTAGAAAGGGATAAAGATGTGTCTTACAGATTTCTATTGCATGTATTACTTTAGGCTAAGAGCAACTGATTAGTCAATGTATTTTAGGAATTATTATTCCTTTTGAATAAGACCTTGTTGTTCAAAATGGCACTACAATCTACCTTTTTGTATTTTGTTAACATTATTTAGGCAATATTATGGTTTGTTGATGTTTCTAGAAAGGGAATAAAGAAAGCTTGCTGGAGAATAACAGAAACTCCTTTTCTAGGAGTTCATGCATAATTGTAAGCAATGAGTTTATTTATTATTTGAGGATTTCAGCTCTGTGTGTTATTTTCTCTCTCATGTCTGGATTCCAGCTTCAAATCTTTTGTTGTGTGTTTGACACAGAATACATGTGGAAGCCAGGAAACAACAAAGGATCCATGGGGGGGCATCTTATGGGGAGGGAGGACGGCAGAAAACACATGATGAAACTAGAGAGGGAGGGTACTGGGGTTGGAAAAGTTTAAACAGGTACAGGGAATGACAAAAATCAAAGGTGTGTGGAGAAGCCATACGGCATCCTACTCTCTTGCAACCCAATTAAAAATATAATCAGAAGGGTGATGTATCGGTTACTTCTCGATTGCTGTGATAAAACACCACAGCCAAGGAAACTTCCAGAAACAAGAGTTTATTTGGACCTTTGGTTCCAGAAGCTTAGAGTCCACGATGGCAGAATATAGGCATGATGACCACAGGAACATGAAGTGTAGGGATCATATTTTGAACCACAAGTGTGAAACAAAGAGAAAAAGAGTCGAAATTGCATGTTCTTTAAACTTGAAACTGCCAACTCCCATCTCCAGTGACATACTTACTCCAACAAGGTCACACCTCCTAAACCTCCATAGGGTGCCACCAACTGAAGAGTTTAATACTGAGACAATGGGGAGCATTTCTCATTCATTCCACCACAGAACAGAAGAACACATTGAATAAAAGAAGAGAGGACATCGAGGGTTTAAAATGTAAGCAGGGATGGGGTGGGGTAATAGAAGACATGGGTCAAGGATGGGCTAACCAAAACTGTGGATGTATGAAAAAATCCTTGTGTAAATTTTTAATAATCTCTTCTTAGTTGTATTTAGTCTTACTGTTAATAGTCTCTTTTCCCCTCTTTTCCTCCAGTGCCCAGAGTTCCTTAAAGATTAGATAGCTCAAATTTAATTTTTAACTAGCTGGATCAGAGAAGCACATACAGCATACACCCCCTTAGCCCTTTGAGCATCTGGACCTGGATTTATCATGCCCTCATCTAATGGAGGTTTCAATTTTCTCCTAAGCATGTTGATTTTTTATCACTGTGAAACTGGCCTCACTGAAAGTCAAGATAAGATTTGAGATGCTCATCTTGTTCAATTTTTATTCCAAATGCGTACACAAAGTCAAAAACTTACACATATGTTTTCTCTGGCTTTCCCCAAACATCAACGAAACTTAACAACACTCCCTTCAACTTTCTTTCTATGATATTGTTCTTCTTATTAATATTTTGGTTAACTATTTTGTGTATTAAGGTCCCTCAAAGCATAGGACACTAACTCTACAGGCAATCACTAAGGTTCCCAGGGGACACAACGTTTCCTGCTTAGACATCTTGAGGGAAGGCAACCAAATTGTGGTTTTGAGTCAGGCTGTGTTATAATGAAATGTTTTCAGAATTTAGCTGATTGTGAGGATTGAGTTTATCTATAATTTATCACTATCCTTTGTATTGTATTAGCCCCAAATTTTATGGACTATACAAATTACAACATCTCCAATATATGAAATTAAAAACCCTTGTAATGTATTTAAAATGCATATATGGCCTGTTCCTATTTCAGGCATTTTTTTCAACACACTGTTCTATGTGGGATTTTGAAGCATGTGCACTAACTTAAAATGAGGCAGCGAATAGAAGTGCTTGTTACAAGATTAAAGTAGTTATCTTTACTGTGTCCGCACACCTATAATAACATATGTGATGTCAAGGATGCTCTGTGGTAAATTGTAATGAGATGGCTGGGTGACTCGGCAGGTTCCAGCTCAGAACTCATTTGGCAAATGTTAAATCAGAAAGGACCAGGAACTGAAATTTACTTTTGATGCTAGTTCCCAGGGAGCCAGCAACAGGCAAGAGTTAGAAGCAAGGGGCAATCAAGTCTGAGGGCCTTACATCTCACCATCATTACAGGACTAGATGCTTTTGCAGGTTTGATTTTTTTCTATTAGATTTGTTTCAAACCAGAAGAAATATCTTCTAAATCAATTAAATATCTTTATAAATTAACTTCCATGTATAAATAGTTCAAGAAATTTAACTTTAAGGTTCCAATGCAAATTATAACTGCCCTCAACAGTTTGCCATTTACCTTCTTAACTACACGTATTTATGGATGGAAAAGGAATCTATTCTAAATCATCAACTAAAGAAGCAATGCCATTACTCTGAATTAGCTTTTCCTTGCCTAACTTAATTTATGTATTTATAAAACTTTGTCATTATTTTTATTCAAGTATGTCTGGGTGGTTCTTTACTCCAAGATAGTACCTGGGTAAAGAAAATAGCTTTAATTTTATGATAATGGTACCAATCTCAAGTGCCAGCCTGAGCTCTGACCCCTGAACTCCTGTATCTTTAAGGCTGTGCCTTACTGTCACCTGTGCCTTCCTAAGTCTACAGATGGAATCAGGCGCCTGTAAGCTGCTTCTCTTCCCATTGGTCATGCCCAATGCTTCCAGTCTTCCCTGCTGTTTTCGTTACTCATCCCAGTGATTGAAGAGCTGTGGGAAGGTGTGGGTAGGACCCTTACATCTTGTGGACTCAGGAAGCAGTGATGGGGGATGCTGACACTCAGTTGACTTTTCCCTTCCCCTTTTTATTCAGTCCCCCATCCCAAGCTATGATGTGGTACTATCCAAACTCAGCATGGTAGAAATGCTCTCAGAGATGCTCCTGAAGGTGTATCTCCTAATTGATTGAATACCTGATCAAGCTGACAGTGAGGACTAGCCATTATCTCCGTTAATGAGATTCATGTTTGATGTGGGATTCCCCTCTGTATGCTGTGATTGCCATTGATGAGTAAAGAAACTACCTTGGCCTGTTGATAGGTCAGAACTTAGGTAGGCAGTGAAAACTAAATGGCATGCTGGGAAAAAGGAGGCAGAGTCAGAGAGATGCCATGTAGCCCCACTGGATAGACACTGGAACTTTAGCCAGTAAGTCACAGTCATGTGGGGATACATAGATTAATAGAAATGAGTTAAATTTATAATATGTAAGAGTTAGCCGATAAGAAGCTAGAGATAATAGGCCAAGCAGTGATTTAAATAATACAGTTTCTGTATGATTATTTCAGGGCTGAGCAGCCGGGAAACCAACAAGTGGCCTCCTCCAACACATGTTGCCTTTGTACTTGCTCTTGCTGGTGCACAGCATCTGTGGATCTCAGCTGAGCTCTCCAACCTCCTCATGGGTTAGGTGTCATATCCTTGCTTCTGTGGGTAATCTCACTTCTCAAGAAGGGGTCTCCACATGGCCCTTCTGCCTCTTCACAGGTGACTTTCCATGTCCTGCTTCAAGAATGCTCTGTAAGTTCTAGTCCCCACCAGTGGCTCTCCTCCCCTCTTCTCCCTGTGTAGATAGATGCAGACACATTCCATGGAACAGTGTCTTCCCAGAGACCAGAATGGGAGCAGAGCAAGACACTTTCTGTGTTCAACACCAGGTTCCACATACTTGGCTGTTTCCACCAAGTTCCCCAAAGCTCAACTCTGATGCCCCACACTGAGGCTTCTTGATTTTCTCCTGTTCCCCCATGATTCCCCACATGCATCTCTTCTTCCCACCATCAGAAGCACCCCACATCACATCTGCTGCTCCCTTGTGGGCTCTCTTGGTTTGAGAGAGTGCCTACACCAACTTTGCAAAAGTAGTAGACTCCAGGGTTTCATCTCCATGGTGGGCATGGTGCACAAGATTTAGTTTATAAGAAAAATATATGGCTCTCTAAATATAAGATAGCTTACACTTTTGAGAGGCCCCTGCCTTGTCTCTGTCACATGGGACTAAGAAATGTCCAGAACCAGGTTTTACAATTCTCATTCCCTAATGTCTGTTCCTTTTGGCTTGCAAAATGGCATTGTCTTCACATAATCCTACGATAACCTCCCTTACCTATTGTTCCCTTTATTAGGTAGGGCTTCTTGCACTTTGGACTTAGATCTGTCATGGAATTATGAAAGACAAAATAAAAGACTAGGTTCTGGAAAAATATTTCCTGGTATCAAATACTTATTAACTGTGGGAACCAAAGCAAATTATTTAATGTCTCTCTCCTTCAGTTTTCTTGTCTTTAGTCATGGATGTAATAATAGTTATTGAGTCAAAGAAATGAGGTAATGCATATAAAATGTGTAGAACAGGACCCTGCATGTGAGAAGTGCTCTGTGCATTTTTTCCCATTTTTATGGTGGAATGAAGTCTTCTTAGGGCTGGAAAAATACTAGGTGTAGCCTTGCTAAGTTAGAAGCCCCGCAAGTCATTTTGAAGAGTTACATAACTTCTTGAATGCACCAAATAAAAGGAGACTCAGTAGCTCCATTCATTCTACTGGTGGAAATCTCTGGATATTTTCAGTTCTCCCTTATTTTAAGTAAACATTGACCCCCCTTCTTTGGCATTTATTATCTCCAGAAAGGTTCCTTGGAGACCTTTAGAGGCGGTCTAATCCTCTTCTGTCTTCGTCCCTTCCTATCAGAGGATGTTCAGGATGCCTGTTTCTTTTTCATACACATTCTTTTATGAAACTTACAGCCACATATCCCCAAGCTGTCCTCCCTAGATGGGATTCAGATTCCCTTACCACCTGGCCATGGGGAGTCATGGGAGTTGCTGTCACTCCAGGAAGATCCCGTCAGCCTGACAGCAAACGATTTAGGATTAATTATTTACAGTGCTCAAAATCAGATAAGCCTATCTTTTTTGTCGTAGTTCTTTGGAGAGTCCACATTTGAGAACGGTAAATTCCTTTTATCCAATGTCAAGTAGGAATGAAGCGTTCTATAGCAATTGAGAATTTCCCAAACATGAGTACCAATGCGTTGCTGGATAATTATTAATTTTGAATGTATGATTTGAATATATCTTGACTTCCAGAACTTTATGTAGACATGGCAAGAGCTTATGTTGATTCTTCCGATGGGAAAATCAAAAGGACATAACTACATTAACCGCTGCATTCAGTATTGTGGTAGTTTGAAAAACAATAGCCCCAACAGGCTCATAGATTTGGATGCTCAGTCAATAAGGAGTGGCACTATTTGAGAAGGATTGGGAGGTGTGGCCTTGTTGGAGGAAGTGTGTCCCTGGGGTGCATGGTAGCCACCTCCCCCAGCCTATAGACCAGGATGCACCTCTCAGCTACTGCTCTGGCACCATGTGTGCTGCTGTGCTCTCTGCTGAGACAATAATGGACTAAGCCTCGGAAACTATAAGCAAACCCCGATTAAATGCTTCCTTCATAAGAGTTGCCTTCACAGAGATAGAAAGTGACTAAGACAGTTGTCCTTATGTTCACTGAAGGAAAAGGACAAAGTGCAGAGTATAAGGCAGGAAGTCCTAAGGGGCAGAGCAGTCTCCTTAAGTTGGCATTTCATGCAGTGCATGAGTTACTTTTGTTGTGGCTGTGACATAATACCCACAGAAGCAGCTTAGGAAGAGAGTATTTTGGCTTACCATTGAAAGCATGGAGGCAGAAGTAACAGTTACCTAGGACTTTTCACATTTCAGTGCAAGAGGAGAAAGTACTGGCATTCAGTTGGCTTTCTGATATCTCTTTTCATTGACCCTGGATAGTCCATGGGATGCTGCTGCCCACAATCAGGGCAGGTCTTTCTTCCATAATTAAGCCTCACGGAATGCTCCGAGATGTGTCTCTTAGGAGATTCCGAGTCCAGTTAAGTGCCCATGCAGCTGAGGCATCCCACCTGTGAAACACTGGGAATCCATAGAGTGAGATAGCCAGGTAGACATTTACAGCTGAGGGGAATCACATGTGTAAGGGGATTATTTTTAATCCAAGTGGTGGGATAACCACAGGATGAGTGTCTCTCACTGGAAGAAATAGATGGATGGGTTCCAGAGAGGTGAGAGCCAGAAAGCAAACGGCAAGAGCAGAGTTGGAATGTTGATTTGACAGCCATAGATCTAGCTTTCAGTGGACCCTGGAGGGATCAGGCTTGCCTTGGACAGACAGTATCGTGGTGGAAATGTATTGTGACATTACACATCTGGACAGGGACTGTTGTGTCCGGAAAAGATAGTCTAACACTGAATTCTCAAAAAAAAAAAAAAAAAAAAAAAACCCAGTGTTTAATGTCAGAAAGAATGGCCACATAAAGGGAGATGCTGAGAGACTGGGACCGAGACTTTTCAGCAGTAGGGTGAAGGCACCATTTTGTAATCCTTTTCCAACTGAAATACGACCTTCTGCACAAACTTTCCTGTCTCCATGATGTTAAAAGCCACTTGTCATCCTCCCCCCAAAATGCTTACAATGTTTGTTTCCTCCTTGGTTTTTTTTTTTATGGTCCTGTCACTTTCTACACTGAAGCATGATTTTTTTTTTAAACAGACACATCATTTCTATAGACTATGAACTTCCAATGTCAGGATCCATTTCTTACTCTTCTTTGAATCATCTGAAGCCCTGAACAGAGGGATTTGCACATAATAAGCACTTGGTTTTTTATTGAAGAGAAGAGTGATCTAATTTGTATAACAGGAAGATGAATGGTCCAGTTATGTATAAGAAAGATTGCCAAGGAGCAAGACTACACACTGCGTACAGAAATACTGCATCAGATCTTCTGGGAAACAAAGATTAATGGCAGCAGAAATCGGAGGAAGAGATGTGTTTGAGGGACTTTCAAAGAGAAACTGACAGGGGATCTCCTCCAGTTGTGTGGCTTAAGTGCTTTAATATGCTTGATGACTCTCTTATTTAAATAACTAGGCTTTGCCTCTCCTTTGAGCTCAAGGCTCATAGGTTTAGCTGTCAGCTCATGTCTCTCCCATCCTCAGTCCTCTGCTTCTCTAGACATCCCCGAATTTCTTTAATGACATCCCCAATCATGGATTTCTCAAGAGTCATATTTGATTTATGACTTTCTCTCGTCTTTTCTCACCTGGCCCCAGATCTGGCTGATAATCAAGCCCGATTCTCCACTCACTCCAGCTCCATTCCCCACTTGATGTTTCTCATCACGTCCCATTCCAGCAGCCCTGGCGCCATCATCACTCATCTTCAGGAGCACAGAAGGCTCCCAATAGTGATGTGAGCTCCGGGTACCCGAGACAGCTGCTGTCCTCCTGCCTTTTCACCGTCCACTCTCCACACAGCCACCATGTGATCTTTGCTGACCTCAGTTGTCACTTGCCTGGCAGTACACATTTTGGAACCTTGCAGTGCGGGCCTCTGTTTGCAGGATAAAGTCCAGTGTCCCCCTGAACCTTCAGCTTTCCTCTGTGACATCTGAATCTCTCTCCAGCCTTCACCGACAAGCTCGTCTCAGCCAAGTCTTTAAGACCGTGAACTCGAAGTGTCATAATGCATGAATTATGTCCAGCTTCTCCCCTGAGAGTCTAAGACAACTCCAGACTCAACAGAACCTTTCCCACTGAACTGAAGAAAGGCAGCTGGACACATGGATGAAGGTGTTCTTTGTATCACTTGAACATGAGATTAGATTCTGGGCCTCTGATTTGGATCTTTTCTCTGTAGGACTACATATTCCCAAGCCCTTCCAGAACCCACCTCCTGCTGATGGCACAGGACTTTGTTCTGAATTTTACATGCCAGTTCCCAAGGAAGCCCTCCAAGTTTTATTATCCTGTTATTTTCTCCTTAATTGAGTGTGTGTGTGAGTGTGTGTGTGTGTGTGTGTTAGAATTACTGTTGCTGAGATAAAACACTATGATCAGAAGACAAATTTTGGAGGAAGGGGTTTATTTGACTGGGCTTCCTCATCACTATCATCATTGAAGGAAGTTAGGACAGGAACTCAAACAGGGTAGGATCTCAGAGGCAGGAGGCTTGAGTGCTGCTAACTGGCTTGCTCATCATGACTTGTTCAGCCTGCTTTCTTCTAGAACCCAGGATCTTCAGCCCAGAGACAGCACCACCAACCATGGCTGAACCCTCCCTTGTCAGTCTCTAGTTAAGAAAACGCTCTACAGGTCTGCCTATAGCCCTATCTTATGGAGGCATTTTCTCCATTGAGGCTCCCATCTCTTTGATGACTATAGCTGATATAAAACTCACCAGAACAACTGATGCTTAGTTAACTTGACACATAAATATTCAACTGTTAAACCACACCCCTTTCTTTCTTCTTCGTACCCAAAATCACACATATTATAAACATCACAATATAAAACATTTTACAAATGTAAACAGTCCTACCATTTTCCAGTTTGCAACACTCAGTTTGTGTGTGTGTGTGTGTGTGCATATGTGGGTGTGTTATTTGCTGGTTCATTTTTGTTTTTTAAGACAGGGGTTTTCTGTGTAGCCCTGACTGTTCTAGAACTCATTCTGTAGACCAGCGTGACCTCAAACTCAGAGATTAGCCTGTCTCTGCCTCCTGAGTGCTGGGATTAAAGGTGTGTGCCACCACAGCCTGGTTCAAAGTCTCTTAAAATCCAAAGTCTCTTTTTAAGTCCAAGGCCTCTCAACTGTGAACTCCCACAGAACCAAAAATAAGCTGAATAGTTTCTTATTTTAAGAGGGAAGAACTAGGGTACAGTCACAACCAAACTAAAGCAAACCAAACTCCGGCTGGGCAAATCCATCCATGTCTAATGTCCAGGACCCACTCACATGCATGTCTAATGTCCAGGACCCGCTCATATCCATGTCTAATGTCCAGGACCCATCCACATCCATGTCTAATGTCCAGGACCCACTCACATCCATGTCTAATGTCCAGGACCTGCTCACAATTCTCTGTTCTCCTCCACAGGGTCTGAGTTTCTTTCTCACTTCCCAGCTCTGCAGCACACACTCTTTATCTCCTAGAATCAGGCTGTCCCCAGTAGTAACTACTGATGTTCTTGATGGTAGTCCCTGATACTGGCATCACCACAGTACTGAGGTCTCTTGCTACAACTGGGCATAGAAAATGCTCTATATCCTTGCCTTTAGTCCCATCTTATGGAAGATTTCCTTAGTTGAGGTTTCCTCCTCTCTGATGACTCTAGCTTATGTTAACATATAACTAGCCAGGACAATTGTATGTATATGTGTATATATACTTGGTTTTTGTTTTGTTAACTATATTTAAAACTTATAACCCCAAAATTTATATTGATGAAGTGTTCTACATCTCTCTATTTAAAATATTGTTTATTTATTTGGGAGTAGCACATGTCCAACACAGCATTTACGTGGAGGTCAGAGGACGACTTGTGGGTGTTGGCTCCTTTTTCCATCATGCTGGTCTCGGGATTTGAAGCACAATTAATACAAACCCAGAGTCAGAAATTGGGGTTCAACCTGAAGGTCAGAAAAGCAAAGCAGCCAGCCACTGGTTCTTGCTTCTACCTTAGTCTGAAATGGCGATCCCGCCTCCAGGAATCTCAGGATGATACTGTCTCTGAGAGCTGTCTCCTCCTGTCTTATATTCTACTCTAGGGCTGGGATTAGGTGTACACCACTACCACCCAGTTTCTACGGCAAACTAGTATGGCTACTGGGATAAAGGTTTGTGTTATCATAACCTGGTCTGTAAGGCTGACCAGTGGGGCTGTTTTACTCTCTGATCTTCAGACAAGCTTTATTTATTAAAATACAAATGAAACATACTACAGGGATTGAACTTGGGTTGTCAGCTTAGGTGCCAACTACTTTAACACGCAGAACCATCTTGCCATCCCTGTGTTTCTCTCGGATGATCGTGAGCCTTATTCTACCTCTCCAGTATATGATAGCCCCACATGGCCAGCCATAGCCACCACCCATCAGTCCTAATTTTGAGCTGAAAGCTCAGCCTTCCTTGCTGAGAAGCCCTGGAAAGGTTTCTCACTGATGTCTTTTGCTGAGGCGTCTGTGATGCTTGGTCCTTAAACTTGACACGGACACACTTGATGCAGTTGCTTGTTGTTCTGGCTGCAACCTGCACTCGCAACAGGGACAACCCTTCCAAAAATCTTTGCATCTGCCTTTTCCGGGTCACATGACTTCTCTGTCCTGACCCTTCTTTCTTGGGAATCCCAGGAATTCTTCATGCTACTTGATTAGAAGATTGTGCGTATGTTGAATAGAGTCTCATCGATTACATTCGTGGTCATGGTCTGAGAATGTGGATAGTTCCTGGTCCTCAGGCAGGATATGACAGGTTAGATGGTAGTAATAAGGAATGCCCAAAGAGCCATAGCCTAGAGGCATGTCCTTTAGGAGTCTTTGGGAGCTCTGTTCCATGTCGCTACCAGGCTGAGAACACACAGAGGTAGTCACCTGCAACATAAATCAGGCCATTTGCATTCACACTGTAATGATCTAAGCAAATAGCATAGTCGTGCCCAATTGTTTGAATAAGGCTAATATAACCCACTGCAGGAGCAGGCATAAGATGGAAAATTGATGTGGAGTAGAGATCAGTAACCATGCCTGCCGCTGTGTTATTTGACACTTCCCTTGGTAAGCAGACTTAGCCTCCTGGAAGAGTTTATGATTGGGGAGATGTGGTGATGCCCCGGACCCTGGAGTCCATGATGCAGATGATGTAGAGAGACCACTGCTGGGCCCTTAGACACCGTAAGTTGAGAAGGCTTCCCCAAGAAGCTTGTATGTAGTCTGTTGGAATGGACTCTTGTGCAAGCATCCCCTGCGTTTCCTCAGACAGGATGGCTTTCTTCTTGGGGGCTCTTTTACGTTGCTGCAGACCCTACCCCAAGAAGACCCACAGAGGGCCAGCTTTCTAAGGTGGTGCGTCTCAGTTGTATGCAGTCTTCGTCTTTAGTAACTCTTTCATCTAGAGGCTCTAGCTTCCTTGTGGTTGTTATAAAGTCTTGGCTAGATAGCAACTCACATGCCTCTCAACTCTGTGTGGCTGAGGGTTCGTGTAAACTAACATCTAAAAATGACAGTGCATTGCAGCAGAGCAACGCCACGTACTCAGTCTGTGTAATTAAGTTAGGCCTGGAAGGTATCCCCGGAAGAACTTGCTTCAGTGAAGATACAGCTTGAAAACATTTCCATGAATGCTGAACATTAGATCAGTCATGGTATTTGTACTATTGAAAAAATGCATTGCTAAGATAAAAATTGGGTTCGTTTCTGGTCCATACTCTTAGAAATGCCATAGTTTGTAAGTTGACATTGATGAATTTCAGCTGGATTTACAACTCATGCTGAATCCAGTGAAGTTCAATCGTGTAGGCACAATTCTAGGGACGCTAGTGCTGTCCTGCCAGAGTAAGCCCCACTCAAGGGAGTTGTCACAACCTGAAAGGCCAGGCTGTTTCTGCAGCAGATGGCTCAGCCTGATGCTATTTTGAGAGACTGTGGATGTTATCACTGTAAGTCCGCACGTAAACATTTGGCCAAGTCCACCTAGGCAAAGGAACCACTTAAGGCAGTGGTTCTCAACCTTCCGAATGCTACAAAAATGTTAGTACAGTTCCTCATGTTGTGGTGACTCCATAACCATAAAAATAGTTTTGTTGCTACTATCTAACTATAATTTTGCTACTGTTATGGATTACAAGGAAAATATATGCAGAATATCTGCTATGAAACCCCCGTGAAAGAGTTATCTCTACCCACAGGTTAAGAACTGCCAACCTAAGGGATGGAAAGCATGTAAAATAGACTCACACAGATGTTACCAGATCAAACATCTTGCTTTGTGGCATCATGTTATTTTGAGAATATCAATATATTTCTCACCATTAAAATATTTATAAGAACTTTTTCTCATTGTAGAAACAAAACGTACTCTCTTCAGAAAGTTAAAAATGTACACACACATAAACACATGCACACACATAAACACAGACGTACATACATACACAGGGTCTCTTACTGCACCTGGAGCTCACTGCTGTTTTTCTAGATTGGTACCCAGCATACCACAGAGAATCTCCTGTTTATCCTCAACCCCAAAGTTTGGGATTGCAAAAATACCCTGCCATGGCCAGCTTCTGATGTGGGTGCTAGATCTGAACTCAGGTCCTTATGCTTGTTCTGAAAGCACTTTATGGACAGGTAAGCCCCCACCCCCCACCTCACCCCAAGCCCTGGAAGCAGTTTCAGGGAATGGCATGAGATGGGACATTCTGATATCTAAATACGGCCTTCTGTTAGTCTCTCCTGTAGAAACCAAATTGCTTTGTTGTAGTGGTTCCCACACAGGAGGTGGTTGTGAAAAATAACTGTGATAACTGGACCTGGATTCAAGTTTCTAGGATTTGTGTTGCGACAGTCAGAGCACTGTATGACTTCTCTCCCTTTCCGTGTTTCATGTCTTTGCGGTCCCAAGAGACAAGGGTTCCCAGCAGAGCCCAGAGCAAACCTGTCTTCATCTGGAGCACTGTGGTCCTACGTCTAGCAGCCTACAACAAGATAGCCTTTGCTGCTTCTTGCCTCTGTTAAGTAATTCCTGTTGCCCTTGAGATCACGTTAAGCCCATATGACTTAAATCCCTCCTGCTCCATTTTAGCTGCACCCACCCCCACGCATTTGTATGCAGAGGAGGAACAGCTGCCCCTCACTCTTGGTTTGGAGGATGCCTTTATGGATGGGTAGAACTTGCAGAGCAGACTGGTTCTCCCGTGGAGCCTCAGTTCATCCTGCCAAAGTATCCACACAGCACGGATACACAATACCTCAGGATCTGTATCACTTACTGTTGACATTCATTCCCACCCACTAGGTGTGTGCCACTCAAACCCAGGAAGTGTTTACTGAGAAAGCCATTGTGGGGTTTAGTGAGACCTGTGTCACTCACAGCTAGGTAAGTCTTCACTGTAGGGTGTTTGACACCATTGTAAGTGGTAGAATGGAAAAAGCCATTGGAAAGTCCCTTTTCCCTCTTTGTTTACTCAGCCAGTGTGGGGTAATTGCTGTGCTGACAAGGCCTGGCTGCTCTTTCATTGGCTGCATCTGTGATCATTAGAAGGTTAATTACAACTTCCATGGCACCATGGTTGAGCCTTGCTTTCTTCTGATGAACCAGGGTACCCCTACTCTGTAAGTGTGAACGGCTTCTGTTGACTGATATGAATGGCATGGGCCTACTAGCTGATCCCCACCCTCTCCTGAGAATGACACCCATATTGATGACTCCAGTAGGTTTCCCCAAAACTCAGTATGTGGTCGGCATGCCCAGACTCTCAGCTTCTCTCAAGAGTTCTTCGTTTCTGAGCAATCTGTTATTGTTTTTAGAGTGACTTTTGAACATCTAAGGAATAATGACTTGCTATGTTAATTTACAAACTGAGTAATCCCCCCCGCGTCATTATTCTTCACTATTGAGCTGTTAACTAATTAATAACTTACATTAACGAGTCTATGTGCTTAGCCCAGGACTAGGAGACTTGAAATGTCTGCTTTAACTGAATCTAAAAAGAAAACACGTTTCCAGAGGTCAGGCGTGTCACTTTGGGTGTGAGAGTAGAAACCGGTAGAAAAGATGATGGGGTATCTGGAGCACTTTGGAAAGGTACAGAAGTCCCCCACCCTAGTACCCCACTTCTAGGACCTGTTACCTCATTTGGAAATACTGGAGTAAAACTATATAATCTGTGTGGTGTCCTTACAGGATGGGAGGGAGCCACCGGAGACACAGACACAGAGGCAAAGCCATGCAAAGCTATGAGCATGGATTGGAGTGGCCTTGCTATCAACCAAGCACACAGATGCAGATCTCAAGACAGGACAGAGGCCTGCACCAGACTGAGTTCCTCTCAAGTCACCAGAGGGGAGGTCAGATTACCACCAATTTCAGTAACCTTGCTTGTGGGAATGTTTCAGTACCTGGGAAACCAACAGGCAGGTTATTCTGTGTTTTGTAAATGGTGCACAGGTTCTATGGGGACTTGTAAAAACTCACCAACCTATGGGGTTAGAGATATGACTCACAGAGTGCTTTCTATGCAGGTATGAGAACCTGCCTTTGGATCCTAGTACCCAAAGAGTACCATAAAGGATGGCTTGTGATCCCAGCACCGCTGGGAGAGGGGCAGGAGGATTTCTGGGGTTTGCGGTACACCAGCTTAGTTTTAGGTTCAGGGAGAGGTAGAAAGTGACAGAGAAAGTGACAGAGTAAGACCTTTGCACACAGGAACACAGGCATGTACAACTGCACACACCCACACACACACGAGCACACACACATGCACACACACGCACGCTGAGACCCTATCTAAAATGATGATGATTACGATACACAGATTACAAGCGTGAGCTAGGGAGAGTGGAGGAGGGCAAAATCCCTTCTTGTTCTCACTGGGAAGAACTGGCTTCATGCTTCATCCATTAGGAATTCTTCCTGTGTGTCCTGGACAGCTGTTTAGTTGACAAAACACTATACATAAATGTTGCAAAGAGAAGTCAGATGTAGCAAATGTGTGTGACTTGGAGGGCAGATGCCAGTGACAAACTGAGCGACAGAGAGTTTAAAGGAAATTTGATTTTTTCTCTTCAAGAGTTTATCTGTTCCCCTGGTCATGGGCTGTTAAGCCTGCAGTAATTAGAGGTAGCTTTTCTCGTCCCTACAGACCCCAGCCCCTTGCTAATGAGGCTTCCTTCACTTCCATCAGCCCTGGGCTTTGTGGCCTAATGGGGTCCCCCTTGATTGTCATGGAAGCGTCCACAGATAAGAGAAAAAGGGAAGTGGAAGGAAATGGAAGCTGCCTGAGCAGCAGGGAGTCTCCTCTGCCCTGGAAACCTTTGCTAGCTGCTGTCACTGGTGTTAAGTTCTAACCCATTAAACTTGCTTGTAGGGTGGCTGGAGTCAATGGAGCAGGGGGCGGCCTTCCCTGGCCTCCCCCTTTCCCATTCCAGGAAAGAATGAAAAGCTGAAAGTTCACAGGGGGAATGGTGGCTAAGGAGGAGCAGGGAGCCCGAGTCTTTTAACTCTTAACATCACAGTCCTTTGCATCTCAGCCTTTATCTGCCCATTAACTCCTTAAGTTTGCTCATCCATCCATCCATCCATCCACCCGAAGGCGAGAAAGACAAAAAGAGCCACAGGATGTGTGAGAAAGCCTTCTTGGTGTCCTGAGGACGCTCGGTTGAATCCTGATTTTGCCTAACGTGGCTGGCATCCTGAGGATGCAGATTCTCTGTAATGAGTGAGCACTTGTGGTTTTAAAAAGGCATTTAGCTTTGAGATCCTTTGGACATCTTTAAAGTCATTTCTATTTCTGGGGGAAAAAATGAAGAGGTAACCATCCTCCAGATGTGGCAAGATTGTTTTTATATAATAATAACACCTGGTTCAAATGAATTCTCCATTCTTCTGTCAAGCTCACATACCTGCAAAAATCCCAGCACTTGGGAGGCTGAGGCAGGAGGACTGTGGTTTTAAGACGAGCCTAGGATATTAAGAGTGAGACTCTGCATGAAAAATAAAATCACCAGCATATCTTGTACGTGCTCGCTTACTCTTTTTGTACTTTTAAATATTCTGCTTGTGGTCCAAGAATAAGATATTTCAAAAACGGTTCCAGGCTGGATAATAAAACAGAATTTTTGTTCATAGACCAGTTTGCTAACTTCAAAAATGCTTGTTTAGATCTTTGCTAACAAAATTCTGTTACCATCCAAGAAAAACCTAATTTTTTGAGAGGAAATGGGCCCCGGTAATTGACTGGGTTTTCCTGCATTTGACTGGACGGATGGAAGTGAAGAAGGGGGCTCATAAACACTAAGAGATTCCTCAGAAAAGGCCCTGAACACACAGTCCAGATTTTCCATATAGCCATCCAATCATATAGCATTCAATGACCGTACAGGAAATTAAGTCTCTCTGCCAGAAACCTCTATAGTCTTAGAAAAGATATTAACATAAAATTAAGGCAATTTGGAGACATTTTTCCAGAGAACAATGAGCACCTTGTGATTTCAGCATGCCGTGGTGGTGTGGGATAGACATGCATGTCTCAACTGGAGATGGACACATTGGCTGGATAATGACACCCAGAGACTGGATTCTCCGTGTGCACACCAGCATCCTTGCATCCAGGTGTACTGTGTCACCACCACGAGCAGTGAGACTGAAAACACTCAGACAAACACATGGATGCACTTTCCATCCCCAGTTCAGTTTTGGGACTATGGTTACAGCCAGAAACTGGGACAGAAGTAATAGATTCTAGTGTTGAAATTAAATGAGAAACCACTGGTCACAAAATAAAATAACAGCAGCAACAACAAGAAAACAAAACCCCCAAACCCGCAGATTCACAGTTTAGGACAATACTCGATGTTTTACAAGGTCATTTCCTACTGGCAGGTTGGGACAAGTTCCACCGTGACAGAAAAAGCAGGGCGAGGACAGTCTGATTCCACGTTCACTTTTCCCCTGTTCGGTTCCGTTGACACTGTTTCCAGGAAGCTCCAAGCGTGGTGCTAGGTGTAGAGCCTGGACAGTCGAGAAGCCCAGCTCCTGACCCTCCAATGGGACTCAGAACCTCTCGGGCCCTTACAGTCCCACCATGGCTCTAGAGAGCTGTGCAGACACGGCTCAGTGTGTCCCTGTGACTTCCTCCTAGGAGGGAAATGAGGGAAAGAATAAAAATCAGAACGAAGCTTCATACAGGAAAGGAACCAAGTCTGCACGAAGCCATGACAAGACTCCCACAAACTGCACCAGCAGGCACAGGCACGCTGTGTCACAGGAGCCCCGAGTTTGTGGGCTGGGTGAACACAAAAAGGGGATTCAGTCCAAGTGAAAGAATAGTTTTGCTAAAATCTGTTATGAAGAACCGTAAAGCTTGTGAGCAGTTCTCTTCAGAAGCCCCTGACTGCAGTGCCCCCTCTGCTCCCAGCTCCACGTGCCCGTGGCTGCCTTCTCAAGGAAGCAGAGCCTCTTGCATTCACGTGGAGACTTCTGGAAACTCACGACACAGCTTATTGCTACAAGGCATCCCCTGAGCTGGTGTGTCCCAGCAGCATCCCTGCTCGTGGCTAAGTGGGATGTTCTCTCTATGAACCATGCTGCAGGCTATAAACCTGGACCCTACTCTCTGAGGGGCTCCCTGAGACGGCCAGTGCAGCAGGGAACAGGGAAGGCCCATGGTTTTCTCTGGAATTCATGCCACACCTGATTATCTGTTGGCTAACTCTTGACTCTGAGGTCAGAGTTGAGGGAGATGCCCAGCGCCACCGAGGAGTAGCCCACGTACGCTGTGGAAAATGTCAGCATATAGTACCGTGCTGTAAGTTTGTCTGCAATAGAGCCTGGCGCAACCATGATGGGACATGACCATTCTGATATCAACCCTTGTATACACAGCTGCCTGCCACATCCAGCATGCCGCCCAGATATTTTTTTCCTTGCATTTAACTAGTTCAAGAACTCCTTTCCGCTGCTCAGCTAATTCCCAGGCCGTTCTTATGGTCAGGGAAGACATCCCTGGATCTTGGATATACTAGTAAGCTGGATCTCCCTTTGGGGAAATTCTTTAGCAATGTCTAGTCACTGTCCCATGTCTCGTTACTCCTGTTATTTTCTCTTTAGAATTCCAGCAGGTCACTATAACAAGAGGAAGATAAAGCTGTGGAAAGCTAGAAAATTAAGGTTGACTATCCTCTGATCTCTCTGTGTGTGTTTGTGAGTGTGTGTGTGTGTGTGTGTGTGTGAGAGAGAGAGAGAGAGAGAGAGAGAGAGAGAGAGAGAGAGGGAGGGAGGGAGGGAGGGAGAGAGAGAGAGAGAGAGAGAGAGAGAGAGAGAGAGAGAGAGAGAGAGAGAGAGAGAATCTCGTGGAGCTTAGGTGGGCCTCAAACTCACTAGCAGTAGTACAGGCTCCTCCTGCTCCTCCTGCTCCTCCCGCTTCCACTTCCCAAGTGCTGGGATTAAAGTGTGCTCCACCACATCTGTCACAACCTCGACTCTCATCTGCAGAAGAGAAAACCCATGCAGGAGACTGACCCTGAGCTTCAGAGCATGCACAGAACGGGTGCAGACAGGGCTGGTTCCCAGCATCAGGAGGGGTGAAGGTCTCTCATCTTCTACTGTAGAGTCAGAAGCCACTGGGGATTTGAGCTTCCAAGGATCCTGCAAGGATCTCAAAGCCCCTGGGGCAGGAGATGACACTAACATCTGGGACCACATCTCTGCATGTGGTGGCCTGGAACTCTTGCTAGATGTGCAGAAAGCAATATCCGGCTTCCTGGACTCTTCATGAGTGCTGGCTGAAAGACGTTCCTTATACAGTAATAACACCACATTTCCTGGTTATGTTACAAATGAGCTCAATTGATCTATCTTCAATTTACCGAATTTATCAACATAAACCCACTTTTGAACTGATTTTAATTGAAGTCTCGTTATAATGGGAGCTAGAAAAGTGCATATATCCACCAATAAATGCCTATTTCTTCCTTCATTATTTAGTATGCTTTATATTTAATAATATGAATTTATATTTTATAGCAGAGCATTAAGGGAAAGAAACCGATGCATTTAAGAAACCAATGCATTTTTTAGTACTGATGACTATGGTTTTAAACTCTGAGCATTTCTTTTTAGAAATTATTCAGTAATCTATTTCACATTTTGAGCTTTTCCTGGTTAAAAACACGGCATATAGAAAGATCTCTGTAAGTATCTTTTAGGGACCATTGATTTAATTAGGGAGGAGCCTCGTAGGCACTCACAGACTCGGCGTGTTGAAGTATTCAGTGACACAGACCTTGGACAGTGACTTGGTGACGTTGACAAACCTTAAAATATTATTCATAACTTGTGATACCTAAGTCTCATTTCTAGTCATTTGCTAAGAAGGGACTACGGTCATATCCAATGATTAATGGAAAGGAAAGTCAGCCAGGTGGTGTTTGGGGGAAAGATGCCAAGTTTCAAATAACTCTAATATCCCACATAACAAACTTGTCAAATAACTTTGGTCTCTTATGTCATGAAATCCACACAGACACACCTGCTTCTGTATGGAACACCTTCTGCCATGGGCTACACACCACGGTAAATTCAGGCATCCAGACGGATAGTATGACCTTCCACATGCAGCTACAGTGTCATTGCGTGTGCCTGTGGACTCTTATTGCTCACCTTTTCATTGTTGTTCCATCTTAATTTTACACTGATGACCACTCACCCTTAAAATACGAAGAATTATCTACAAAATTCTTTAAGATCTGTCATAGTTTCTGCGGCCAACTTGACACAAAGGTAGAATCACCTGGGAAGAGGTAAACCAGGGGCATGTCTGCGGGGCATTTTCTTAACAGCTGATTGATGTAGAAGGGACCAGCCCACCATGGATGGTACCAGCCCTAGGCAGATGGGGCCTGGGCTGCTTAAGTAGCTCAGTGAGCCAGAGGAAGCAGGCCAGCAGGCAGTGTTCCTTCATGATCTTTGTTCAAGCTCCTGCCTCCAGGCTCCTGCCCTGGCTTCCCTCACTGATGGGCTTTGACATGGAAAAGTTAAGTTGCTTTGACCATGGTGTGCATCCTATCAAAGCAACAGAAGAGACATCTAGGGCAAGATGATGCACTGAAACACAGAAAAGGTGTGGACGAGAATTGTTGCCTTTCTCTTTCTCCTCTTTCTTGTTGTTGCTCCTTCTTTGGCACCTCTGACAGTGCAGGACTCTGACCAGGTGTGCTGACGGATATTCTTGCTCTGGAGTTTGACCTTTGTGCTGAGATCGGGCTGAGATTTCAATAATTAATTATTGGAAAGAAATTCTTTTTCTTATTCTGCTCTTCAGGAACAAGAAGCCAAAGTCTGAAACATAACAAAGCTTCCATCTGAGACCCAGGGCAATGCTGTCTATCTGCTAACTCATTGAGAAATGACTCCTACAGGCTGTGCGGTTTGTCTCTGCATTGGTTACCCAGCCCTTCTGTGCAGAAGTGATATCAGTGATGCAATCTGCTTCCCCCCACCCTGCCGTGAAAGACAGCATGCTCTTTTTGGTTTACTCCAACAGCAGATCCCACGTTTGAATGTTGATGGGGCTGGGAGTGTGTGCATGTCAGCTTATCATCTCTGTCCTGCTATGTCAGTCACCTCCTGTTGCTTCTTCAGTCAGCTGCTTTCTGATTTGATAAGGATTTTAAGCTTGAATGTAACAGAAAACAGCAGAAACCCCATACCTCTTGTATGGGTGTGTGTGTGTGTGTGTGTGTGTGTGTGTGCTGTACATGTGTGCTGTACATGCTATGTACGGACGGATGTTTGTAGTATGAGGTGCACTTAAAATTGATGTCCTGTGTCTTCTTGATTCGTCCCCACTTTACTTATCAAGGCAGGGTTTCCGGGGAACACAGGAGCTCACCACTTCGAGCTAGTCTAGCTTGCCCCTTGGGGATTCCCCCATCTCTACCTCCTAGGCTGGAGTTACCAGGGGTCACTGTAGAAACACAGCTCTCAGCTTGAAGAGATTATGATGTAGCTTATTCTGGAGCCAAATATGAGTGACCATGGCTAGGCACCATAGGTTTAGGTTAGCCCAGCTTCCATGTTCCAATGAGGTAGCCATTTCCTGCACGCTTTAGTAACTGAACAAGGAAAAGTCATACATGAAGGCACTTCCCAATACGTTCAGCTACCTATACAAGGTAGGCAAGTGAAAGCAAGAGAAAGGGAACTTGGCCTTTGATGCCATCTGACACCATGCATAGCTCTTTGATTGGTGGAAAACAAGGAGTTTGTTAATATGGAATATTATGTGGGATATGTTAACACAAGGTTTATTGATGTTAAGGTGTTGTTAGGTCTGACACAGGCGAGGAGGGAGTACAGATACCTACTTACAGCTAAAGGTAATCAGCATGAATTGTAACTGGGCTCTAGGTCTGTCTAACATTCTAACCTCTTCCATCGCTGAAGTTTGGACCCACCATTCAGCTTCTGTGGACAGCTTCTGTCCAGGAGGCCTGGTTCACACTGCTAACCGTGCCAGACTTTTCTGTGGGTTTTCCCAATCTCGTGAGCGTCCCTGTCACTGGCTTCTGTGATCTCCTCCTTTAATAGTTTGGTCACATCTTATGGTTGTATACTCGCCTTAACGAAGATTTCTTCTGACTCACTTCCTCCAGCAAGACTCCCACTCGCAAAGGTGGCTAAGATCCCTACAGAGCTCCCTTGGCAGAGGACAAGCATCAAACACATGAACCTGCCGAGAAAACGCCGCAGCATTTCTTGACTCTGCCAAATCTCTACTTTTGCTTGTTCTTTCTCAGTTCCCTTCTGCCGTTACTCTGGCTTGTTCCTCAATCACAGTTCTTGAAAAGAATCCCAAGAAAACCCCAAACCCATGACAAGACATCACACGTTACTTCTGAAAGCTGGGTGCCCAGTCATGGTGAAGAATCCGATAAAGCACGCGTTTAGAAACTCATGCTCTTAATGCTGAGGTGCGAGAGCTGTTTATTGATGTGGGAATCCCCTCTGTGTGCTGTGATTACCATAAATGAATAAAGAAACTGCCTTGGCCTGTTGATAGGGCAGAACTTAGGTAGGCAGGGGAGACAGAACTGAATGCTGGGAGGAAGAAGGGTGGAGTCAGAGACGCAATGGAGCCACCTCCGCCAGAGACAGACACACTGAAACTTTGCTGGTAGGCCACGACTTCATGGTGATGCACAGATTAATGGAGATGGGTTAAATTAAGATGTAAGAGTTATCCAATAAGAAGCTAGAGCTAATGGGCCAAGCAGAGATTTAATTAACACAGTTTCTGTGTGGCTTTTGGTTCTGGGTGGCTGAGACGAACAAGCGGCCACCCCCTGCAACAGTTTATCCCGTCTTGATCAGTGTGAAAATGATACTCTAAAATGTAAAAGTAGTTTAGATCATAACAGCAAATATGACTGCACTCTTGGGGCCCAAAAGGACACTCATAGATACATTCACTTTCTAATGCACTTACCAATGCCTAAAAATATGATTTGAGGAAAATGACACTCATTTTTTGGATGATGGAAATAGCAATGGTATGTACACTTTCAAACAGCCCCGAGGCTTTATCATAATTTTATGTTACCTGTTTAGGCTGAGATGCACTTTTTAAAAAACCTTAGGTGGATCTAACAGAAAGTTCCCATTCCACACAATGCATTTCCATATTAAGACTTCAGATGCAGCAGGAAGGAAACCCACACTGCTGTGGGAGTTCAGCGTCCATCCTAGAATTGGAACACACGGAAGCCCTTGGTTAGGATCAGAAGAGTCCCCTGGCTGAACGTGGGGCCGCAGCATCTCCTTTGCTTCCTGTCCAGCTGCCAAAGGCTGAGTTTTTGTTTCGTTTGCCTCTTTCATTTGCCATTATGTATAAGCTTGGGACAGCTGGTGGCATCTGTGTTGCAGTCTCAAAGCCTGCTGGTGGGGAGACTCATCTACGGGGAAGCTCGGCAGGGTATCCAAAGGCTGTGTTAGTTCTCAGAAATACTAATTTGATCTCAATATTAGGTCATGATTGGTATCTTATCTTGGGCAAAACTTGAACAAGTTCAATTCATTCTTATTTTGAAAATTAGTACATTGAGCTTTGTGAGGCAGAGATTGTGCAGGTGAGAAAGCAGATCCCAACTCAAATTTAGCACCTTTGGAAGTAGCGTCACTGACTGACTTTGTGTGTTAGATGAAATAGTCAGGATAAAAAAAACAAACAACAACAAAAAAACAAAAACAACAAAACCAAGTGACAGTTTCAAAGCATCGCGTCTGCAAGTGATAATTACTCAGCTCTCTATTTGTTCACTCTGGGGCACGAATAAATTCTATTCCTCTGCACCTCACACTAACCTGGCATATGTTGAATTTACAGTCTTGCTCTAGGGGACTTTTTGACATCCGGTCACATTCTGTGCCTTCTTAAGTGTCTGTATTGTTTGGTTCCTTTTGTTTTGTTGTTTGAGATGAAAATTAGGATCTTCAACAAACACACAAGTGTGCTGAAAGAAAAAAAAATTAAGGGTCTTCCTTGTGGCCTCTTTTGAGAGCCTGAAATCTTCTTTGCCAGTGGAGTCATTCATTAGGTCCTACTGGATCAAAAAGTAACAAGTTTTTGCCAAAGTCTTTAGCCTAAAACCTCCGCTGGCTCTTGTAGATTACCTCTGTTGTGCCTGGATTAAGCCCTCGGATTCTGTTATTGTTTCTCCTCATTACACTTATCCCCATGTCCTCTGCTGTCTTTGCTTTCATGAGCGGGAACACAGCGAAGGGCTTAGGCCACGATAAGCCCCTCCTGTTGGGAGCATCTGTTTTGGATTCTTTGACACTTGTCCCTTTTCAAGGTAAACATTCATTTTGAATCCAATAACCTTGTCAATAGAAATCGTTAGCATTAAGTCCTGAGTCCGCCTCGCAAGCCAAAACCAGGATGCTACATGCATCGCACAAAGCCTAAGGTCAGAAGCAACTTAATGACCTGTTGACCCCAATGCGAAAAGATGTTAGCATCTAGGAGCCACATCTGTTTTCCTATGATGAGTTTAAAGCACGAGACACACGTCCACAGAGGCTATCAGACGTAAATACTCAGAATGTACTCTCCTTCACTTTATACCAAATCTTTTAAACAGGCTGCATGTGATTAGCATAAATGCGTTGCCCGGGCAATGGAGTGAAGGAGACAAAGCAAACATAATTTTATGCTAGCCGTGGATGGAAATAATTTCATCCTGATCTCCAGTTACGATGTCACTCGACTCACTAGACTCTGATTCTGACATTGTCTCCCAGGAGATCTGACATTGATTATCAAGGCCACAGGCAAAAGCCACTGCACTGAATTCCAGGGGAGGACAAGAATGATATTGTTTTTCTTAGAAGTGGCTTGACCAAGAATCAATACCGTGAGCATCCTATGATGTCATAACTTGATTTCCTAGCTGCCCCTCCAGCAATCAATGTCTGGAGAAGATCCAAGGCAGCCTCCGTGGCCTCATCACATAAACCTGGTCTTCTATTTACGACGAAAGTTACATCTTGACATGTCAGGATCGCCTCAAAAAGCCAGTCATCTTGCCATGATTATGTGAAAATACTTAGAACACAGAAATGTTGAGACCTGGAGTTGTTTGTGCTTTCTCGGTGTCCGGAAGCTTCTTTCCACAGGAGCACAGAACAGCCAAAGTTTTCACCTCATCATTAGAAACGATTCCCCCACACGTATAGGGGTCAGGGCCAGGTGGCTTTCAAGACGGGAAGAGATTCTTCATGCCTAGTCTTTGTTTTAGTTGTTGATCCAGAAGAAAAAAGTGATATATTGATATATATCATGGTGTTGTTATACCCAGACACATACACAACACACACACACTCACAAATTAATCTGTCTGCATGGTTTGCTTTATTTTGACTTTGCCACTTTATCAGAGAGCATTGTCTGAGTGCAAGGAGAGGACCTGCTTCATCATTTGAAGAATTACTCTCTGTTATTAAAAATTCCTGAAGAGAATCGGGATGGCACCAGCAGAAGATACAGGTGTTAACAGAACCGAGGAAGACTGTCTGGTCGGGGGAAAACGTCTTTTTATTATTTAATGGTATTGTCTTAGGGTCACCAGAGAATACCTGCTTCTTACTTCAAATCTCAGTGGCCCCTGCTTTGGAAGCTTCTGAGATGGGTATAGCCAAGAAGCACACGATGAGGGAGTTAAAACACTTGACATCCCCATTATAGCTGCTGTGGAACATGGAGTCTGCACATGGTCACAGAATGTAAAGCCCCACATCTTTTCAGGAGCCAGTTTTGAGATGCCACCTCTATAAGAGGCTGGGAGAGGAAGAGATGGAAGGTTTTAGGTCTTTCAACCGAAAGTAAGTCATAGACCGAACTGCAATTGGGGGCTTATTTTATAATGAAAATATAATGTCAGCTCTAGAAATTAAACCATGCATATGTAAGGGGCAAAGTAGTCATTGAACTCACGTTCAAGTAAAATATGCCAGGAGATAGAATTATGAAGAAACCGAATTAGATGCCTTGAGTATCTATCTATAGGCGTCTGTGAAACTCGAAATAAGAGTGATGAGCTAGTGCAAAGAACTGCTCTGCAAGCCCACCAATCCATGTGAGTTTGTCAAACAATTTAAATTAGAAAAGACTCAAGATCTATCGTTCTTTGAGCCTAATTCTATATCATGTATGCAAGAGGTTAAGCTACGTCCTCACACCTGGGAAAGCAGTGCACAATTCTTCACGCACCTTTTCCCTAAGACCAACAATTGCTTCTGCTGCAAGCCTTCTGTGACGTTCATGTCTATCACCTCCAGTCTTTCCCATCCTGGGCATATTGGTTTGAGCAAGTAACTTAGCCCTCCAAATCTCATATTATTTAGTAGTAAAATAGGTAGTATTTGGGGGGCGGGTGTCAGCCCTAAAATTCTTATGCTAATGTTATGTTTATCCGCAGAACACTGCTTAGCAAGGAGACTACTAAGATAAGTGATGCAGAATTAAAAATATTCATTCATTTTTCTGCCTTTGAACTCTGTACTAAATTCTTGCTCTGAGTTCAATGACCTATGAAGTATATGTTATCAACCTAAATTACACTTGTAGATTTTGGTCGGCTCCCGAAAGGAGAGGTGCTAAAGAGTGCTTGGTATGTGTTGACTTCACGTGATGCCATGTTCTCCCCTCCTCCTTGTACCCTTGTATTATCTTGCAGCGAGGCAGAAGTTTCTCTTGAATAGGGCATTAGACCTAATTTTCAAATTGTGTCTTTAAATATCTTTGGTGAGAAACTGCACCAGATTAAGGAGTGTCTCTGTCACACATAGACACACACAGACACACACATACACACACACACACACACACATTCACACACACTCACAGGTACCTGCTCAGCTCAGATGAACACTTTGCTTTATTTATTGACTGATCAGGTGATTAGGCTGTATATTTGAATGGACCACCCAAAATGGTTTACTGTCCCAGCTGTGCAGGAGTAATGTTATATACAGGAGAAGCATATATTTTCAGTGTTTAGTTACCTAAAGCCCAGGTAATACATAACCACCCACACCAGGAAACCCCTGAACAAGCAGACAAATCTTGGGAGATGTATAGCATCTTATAGATTGATTCCCCCTGTCTTCTATATTTTCTACCGCTGTTGCATACAGATCATTAGGCAGAAACAGCTCTTATTTCAGACCCGTGTAAATCTTTCAATGGGACTCCAAGGCAGTCTGCTTTAAAATGCTGTATTACAATAGGTAATGGGATTGCCTTCTAAGCTATGAAGTGAGGGATAAATTATTTGGGGAAATCTAATCAATGATGCTGTAAAAATTAATTGCAGAAGCCTGGGCTCATTTAACTTCTGTTCTATTAAAATGATCAATGGAGAAAAATCACTGTCAGCGCCAGCATGGGGTAAATCTGTCAAGGGTCCAGCAGCAGACAGCGGTGTCCAGCAACTCAAGTGGCCAACCACTGGATCACTCTTGTGGGAAGCTACAAATGAGATCTCATATGCTGTGAACCTGACAATTTTTTTTGTTGGACTTTTGTTATGCTTCGTAGCTAGAATGATCAGGACAGGCTCACGCCCGGAGTCTCAGTGCCGGCTAGTGCTGATATTTTTCAAGGCTATAGGACCTCGAAGAGGATGAAGCCTGGGTGCTGGATGTGAGCCATTAGGAGTCAACCTTTAAAGGTGATACCTGTCTCTGGTTCCTAGACCGTGAGGAGACTCATTCAGACAGCCACAGGTGGGGCCACTCAGTCTTGCCTTCCCTGCCATGATGGCCTGAGAACTCTGATAGAATGGACCAGAATCAGCCTCTCCCCAGTGAAGCTGCTTTGTCATGGAGAGGTCAAACATTACAAATATCACATTTTCGTGCCCCCTCCCATGGTGTTTGTGATAACTATTGTTGATTGTCAACGTGACTACATCTGAAATCAACTTAAACAAAAGTGACTGACTACATACACCTGTGGTGGTTTTTTTTTCCTTAATTGAATCATTTGAGATGTAAGATCTACCCTAAATCTGGATATTTTGAGATGGGAGGAGTCACCTTAAATCAAGGCCACACTTTCTCGTGGCAGCCTATATAAAGGACACAGAAGGAGGAAGCTTGGGCTCTGTTTGCTTTCATTGACAGGTTCTTTCCTTCAAGGGCATTAGAGCCTATTTAGTATTCTGGCATATGCTGAAGACCAGCTGAGATAGCCAGCCTTGTGAACTGAGCAACTATTGGATTCTTGAACTTTCTATCAGGAGATAGTCATTGTTGGACTAGCCAGACCATAACCTGTAAGCCGCCTGTGTGCATTTGTACGTGCGTGTGCGTGCGTGTGCGTGTGCATGTGTGCGTCTATGTGTTCATTCTATTGGTTCTATTTCTTTAGAGAACCCTGACTAATACAGCGCGATAGCAGAAACTTTCAGAAATGATGACGCTGAAGGATGTCAGGTGGATTTGAACTCAACTTTTGTTACAGTCTTCAGCCATCTTTCCATCCTTTGTCCCACAATCAATCATTGCAGGATTTTAATGCCTTTAAAGTAAGTTTCAGGTATCTGTATAATTCCTCCTAAAATGTAAGTGTGCTTTGCAATTAACTTAGAATTTATATTTATGCTTTCTTGATGGAATTTTTATGTAAATGAAATCCACAAATTCAAGATGCCCATTCTTTAAATTTCAGCAGAAGGTCCCCTGTGTCACCTGGTGCCCCCCATGCTAAGAATGCTGTATCTCTGGGAAGTGGCCAGTGAATCACCTTGTTGTAGTTACATGGTTTTCTTTTCTTTTTTTTTCCCTCAAAGCACTTTACATAAGCTAGCATACCCAACCAGTTCTCAGAACCAATCTATAAGATAAATAGCCTTGAATCTTCATTTTGCAAGTGAAGAGATAATCACAGAAACACCACAGGAGCAGATATATTAAGTTATAAAGTCAAGTTTTAACCCAGTAAACCTTTAGCCAGTGACAGGTTCAGTATTAAGAAATCCATCTGGCAATATTTTCAGGAGACAGATACTTAAGAATCTTATAAACAAGTTTAGAGTATTTAGACTTTCTTTTGTTTAGGGAGCTACTAGGCCACTCAGCTATCTTGAAAGTTTTGACATGAAGGGGAGAGTGCCACCTCCCTCCATGCTGCAGGGTGGCAGCCACCTGCCCAGCCCTACTGAGAATGTTAGGAAGTTTAGAGGAACTGGAGCTAACGTATTTCCATCCAACTACCCAACAAGTATTTACTGAGGACTTATTTGGCAAAGGGAAGTGGTCCAGGAACAAAAGCCATCTCCTGTGGAGCTCGACACAGGAATAAAAGAAAATGATAAATAGGTAAATACAAGTGCAGTCTCTGATCATAACAAATATCTGGAAAGTAATAAAGTGGTTGAAAGAGGAAGCAGTTTTGCACGGGAGCAGGTTGACTGATGGAGGGATGCAGGAAAGCCTTCCGACAAAGATGTGAGTCTGAGCCGGGGAGCCCGAAGTGCTTGATGTAGAGGTTGGGGACAGCGTGTTCTAGTTGGAGGAAATAGCATAATAGCGGTGAGAGGGATGAGCTACTTGTCAAAAAGTCTGATGGGAAGAAGAGAGTTTGGGACAGAGTTGCTCCTAGCATAGACACGCCTCCCCAGAGGGCTCCTATCAGTGGACATTCCTGACAGCTTTTTCTGTCCAGACACCACGCTGGGAGAGATTAAGATGTGTGTGGAACATCTCTGTTGCTGAGATTTTGGCTTCAGGGCCCAGGGTTATTAAGGTGGCAGTGATGGTAAGGTTCTCCCTCTCGTTAGACGTCTACGTGTGTGAGCATCCTGTCATTAGCAACAACGTTATCCTCTAAGCGCATACTTGATTCTTTGTGTTTCAAGTCTGGTTTGTGACCGCAAAGCTCATTGTTGGAAATGAACCATTTTGTGTATCTCTTGGGTAATTCTTTTTTTTTCCAGTAAAGTTCAGTTTAAATCCTAATCTCTAACCTTAGTTCTGATCCTGACTCTAAGGAGCCCTATGCTAATTCTAATCCTCTCCTGAACCCTAACCATTAATCCTAGCTCTGTCACTAAACCTGAATCTAAACCATTCCTAGTCTCGACTACTCATTAACACTAACCATAATCCTACCCTTAGTCTCCATCCTTACCTTAATACTAACCCTAGGCTGATCTTAACCTTAACGGCCCCAGCTCTAACACCGACTCTACCCCAAATCCTATCCCTAGCCCTGGTCCTCATCTTTTGCCAGTGCCTCTGAGTCTTGGTGGCTCCTTATTGTTGCCTCACCCCCTTATTTCTGGCAGCAAGCCCACGTCCTTCTCAAATAAGGGAGGGCGTATATCTGTACTAGGAGCCAGACCATTCTGAGGCCCTGTCACTGCCAGCAAATTGTCTTCAGTTTCTGCCGAGATTCTGTCACTGTGCTATGCCCTGGGCAGAGCTTCCTCCAGGACACCATTTCCTCGACACTCGCTGAGGTCTGAACTCAGTACATTAGCTTCACAGTTCACTCTGAGATGCCACAGCTCCCATCCTGCAATCTGACCTGAGGAACGCTTTCCGTGGGTGCTGCCACACAGAGTGGGGCTGTCATCCCAAATACCACCCACCCCAGAATAGCTGCAGCAACATCTTATCTACCCAAAACCTCGACCTAGGTCAGAGCAGGCATTTGCTAATGTCATGTCAATTATCTCTCCTTTCTCCCTGCCCTGCACACCTTTCAGCTGTGACACCATGTGAATGATGGTCATGTAGCTTTAAATTAAATGTCAATTAATATTAACAAATGTTATAAATATCTGTAAAATATGAGTGAGTTATTGTTCTGTTTTCCCTTACTTCCAGATCTTTATTTTTAGGATTTCCACTCTGCATTTTGACCCCTACCCTGTATATCACTGGGGAAGATTTACTCAGTATACATTACATACTGTATGAAAACATACAAGGCATATATACATGGAATATTTAAAAACAGAAAACAATAAGCATAGTAATTAAAAATAGACAATTTTCCCATTTCACATACTATTTCTAAGTAGTATTGGTTGATCGGACACATTCTTCTGAAGGAAAACTAGTAAGACGTGTGGTGTGTGTGTGTGTTCATGTTGATTTTTATTTTTTTGGGCCTGTACCCTGCTTCTCGGGCAGCTGATCTCACTTATTCTATTACTATCTCCAGCGCCATTCCCCTCCGGGCAGGCCTATGTGACCTCCCAGCCCATCAGCCGTTAATCATTCAGCAACACAGCTCAGGAGCACCGCTTGAAAAATGAGTTGGATCCTGGAATTTTTCTGCATCATGTGTTAATTGAATTTAAGTCACACCATTTAGACATCGCTTTTTTGGTAATTCTATTTATTTTTAATTTATGTTCTTCTGAAGAACAACTCTAAAAAGGCAGCATCCCAGAAGGAAAGTTATGTAAGACATTTGCCGAGCTCCAGCCTCTTCTAAGACCCCAGGAACTACCTTTGACTAGGATGCTCCCAGCCGTCTACTGTACTCTTGCTGGGGACACGTGTGGTCCCTCACAGGAGGCCAGGAGGAGTTGCTCCAACTTGGGTCCAGGTTACAGATAAAAATGATAAGGAGAAAATAGACAGCATTTCAGGGTTGTTGATGTATTTTTAACTTATCAGTGCATACATTTTTTAAATAGCAGAACTGAAGCAAACTGGAAGGTTGAAGTCCATGGGAGATCTTTTGTTTTTTTAAATCCACCATTGTGTTGGCTCTAAAGATGTGGTTGTTATCCTCTTCACATGCTAGCCGTGTGCTTAAGAAAATGAGCCCCGATTCTTCATTGTTTTAAGCTGTTATTATAATTAAGTGGAGAGATTTAAGGGTTTCTCAGAGTGATAAGCAATTCTGAATATTTTTTTCTCATTATTTCTTAACTGAAGCTATTTTAATACCACCCTATGTTGAATTTTCACTGTGAGCCTGTAAGGTGTTCCCAAGTCCACAAAGGTACTTATAAAACACTGTAACGGAGATGAAGGTAAGAGACCAATGATGGCTTCCCTCAGTGATCTGCCACGAGAATACCAGTGCTGCCCACCCCGCCCCATTCAAGAGCAAAGGAGAGAAGATGCCATGAATCTGAAGGACATAAGCATGCTTGCAGCTGCTTCAGGAAAGCACTGCAGGGGTTGGTCAGAGTGCAGTCCTGGGATGCTGTGTGTTGGAACTGGCTTGACATCCAAGCCACTGGTACTAGGGTATGCATCCTTGCAATCCCTTAGCTGATTTATCGCATGTATTTTCTTTCTTTCTTTCTTTTTTTAATAACAAAAGTTTTATTCCTTTGCCTAAGTTTTAATCTGAAGCATTGACCTTCGAGTTCCTTCTGGCACACAAATTTGTTTTCCTTTATAATCAGCTTTTTATGCCAGGCTTTTTAAAAATATAAAACATTCTGCATTTGTTTCCTACCCAGACTTTTTTTTCCTTTTTCTTTTTTCTTTTTCTTTTTCTTTTTTTTTTTTAGAGCTGGACAATTTAAGTCTGTCCCCTCAGGAACACCAAGTGGGACGATCAGGGAAGCACAGTGTAGTGTTTTCCAACAAGGTGGAAAATTCATCTGAAATGACAGATGTCCTGGGTAATGGCGAATCTCTGAGGACCTTGTGTCACAGCTGACTCGCTGATGGGTGTGTGCAGCTGAGCTATGCTTTAGTATAGGTACTCCTTCTCCCTTTTGAATTGAAAATGAGGCAATTAAAAGTTACTAAATCCCATGTTTTGAGTTGCTTCTGATCCCTTTGGGCTTGTCACAGGCCTGTTTGTGCGTCCTTCTGGGAAGGACCCTCTTGCAAACCTGAAGTGCATAGACTTTATTTTAAAATGGGCTGCATTCCAGAAATAGGTTTTTAACTTTATTATTTTCTACTCTCTCTGGGGACACCTTGACAAAAACGGCAAACCAGAAGACTTCCTGAGGGTTAATCTTTTTTCTGGGTCACATGATCCTTTTAATTTTCTTCTGCAGAGGGTTTTCTGATAACAATAGGTTTGGCTGTTGGTGAACTAAAGAAAATCCCATTGCTTTACCGTGAACAATGGGCAGGATTTGAGTGCAGTCAAGGTATTTGCTTAATACAATAGAAGTTGGTGCAGACTGGACTTGCAAGTGTCAAACAAACTGTGTGGGGAAAAAAAATCTAAATTACCACAACCGAGTCAACAAACAGATTGGAGAGCAGGAATGGTGACTGGGTGGCAACAAGAGATTTGATTAACTTCATTTCAGACTCAAAGATTGAGCTGGACCAAAAAAAACCAAAATCAAAAGAAAACAGCAACAACAAAAACCCTATAAAGCAAGAGGGAGAAACAGTCATGAAAGGAAATATTAGAAAAAAAATTTATAATTAATAACACCGTCCCAGAAGCAGGCCTGTTCCAAGGTAGGACACCCCCCCCCCCCGGGGAAGAATGAATGATCAAAGAAGTGACTGGAATCCTCCTCCTCCATCCCATTGCTCACACACATCGCTTAGTGAAACACAAAACAAGCCGAGGTCAGATTGCAGAGCGATCTTCCACCCCCAGCATTTCCAAGCTTTAAATCTGTTGAGTAAACAGTTTCCAAGTAGGTGTGACTTCTCTGGAGCTTGACAGAGCTGAGCTTACTGGCCGGCACAGGTTTCCAGATATGACTGGAATGTTGAACAAAAAAAAAAAAAAAACGGCCTTCTGTCCACAGGCGGCCGGCTAAGCCATACCTAGAAGGCTATAAGGTCAAGGGCGAGGATTCAGAATACAGACTTTTGGGCTACCATTCTCTCTCTCTCTCTCTCTCTCTCTCTCTCTCTCTCTCTCTCTCTCTCTTCTTTGGATTTGAACCTAGGTCCCTGAGTAGTGGATAGGAGTCCTAACACTGAGATGCATCTATGGTCATTTCTTATTTTATTTTGAATAAAATTCTTGTTAAATTAAATGGGGGTGGGCATAGAGGCCTTTACTTTGTGATCCTCCAGTTTCAGACTCCAGAGTAACTGGGATTACAGGCCTGTACCCACCTCACTCAGTCTTAGTTCTCTGAGTACTGCTTCTCAAAGCTGTTCCCCAGTGTAAATTAAAATCCCCCCTACACACATACACACACACATACATGCATGAATGTACACACATGTATGCACAGAGAGAGAGAGGGAGGGAGAGAGAGATATGGATGGATGATAGATAGAGAGAGGGAAAGAGAAAGATATGGACATAGATAGATAGATAGATAGATAGATAGATAGATAGATAGATAGATAGATAGATACATACATACATACATACATACATACATACATAGATACATAGATACATAGATAGCATACACGAAGAACAGGATTCAGCCCACTGAAGTTGCTCAAACAATGTCTGATGCTGGTGTATTACTATTGCCACTGTTATTCACAGGCTATCACTACTGGATTTCTGTAAAATGACCCTGAGTCTCCTTAGATTTCCACCGTCCACATTGCCAGCTGTTGGCTACTGCTCTAAAGAGGATGAAGAATGAATGGTCTGGCAATACAGGAGGGTGGAGTGAAATGTTGTCATCTGTGCTCTTATTTAGTCATCAATACGGAGGACACCCACAGAGCTTCTCCATCGTCAACAACCACTTTATGCTCTGTAGAGAGATGGCACTAACTGGAGATGCTGTCTCGTGAATTCTCTTCTGGTACCATCTATCCTGGAGAAGGTGGTGGGGAGCTTGGCCTCATACACTGGCCCTGCATCAGACACTGGTGATGGCTGGAAACCATTCTGATTTATACACTCTTACTGAGCTTGCCAAGTCTGGAATGCAACCGATTTGCTGAGATGGCTCACACATGGACACCACTATGTTTCAGGGAGCAGGGGGAGAGGTGCGCAGAGCAAGGCGTGTAGGAAGAAGTATGTAGGTGGCCCACTCTCCAGAATCCTCTGTGTAATTGGCTCTTTGAACCTCTCTGAGGTTCTGTGTCTCTATGGAAATCTCACTGTATAGGCATAATTGACTAAACCACTAGCTGTTGATGACCAACCTAATGTTCAAGTCATTTTTCTTCCCCATAGTTGGTGTGTAGACTGAAGTATCAGACCGCTAGTCATGTCTTACTCTTGCCTACGACAAGGCTACATCCTGAAGCAACCAACTGATGGCCAGGCACCAGTCAACTCATTAGCTTAAAAATAAACATTCATTTGGGACAGTTCAAGAATTTTAAAAACCATGGGCCTGGAAACTGGGATGAAGACCAAATACATATTTCACGACCACACAAAGGAATTAAAGGTGGATTTCATAACTATGAAGTGTGACAACCTCTTTAACACCTGTGCATGTATCTACTGTGAATTCCTGTGGGATACTTGGTAATGACTAAGACAAATGCTCACCTACTATGCATGGCAGAGTCATTGGTCAATAACAATCAGCTGTGTCTCGTGAGTTTGGCTTGGGTCTTGAGTAACTACCAGTTCAGGTCTTACTAATGGGAAAGTAGCTGAGCTTGTCCAGTCATTTAATGTGACTTGTAAGTTGTTTCTTTACCCATAATTTGACAACGGATGTCATTGGTCATTGTGGGAATGAAGGAAAACCTGTACCTGTTTATCGCTCAGTACAGCTCTGATGATAAGGATCCTGGCCCTGGATCCACTGACAGACCAGACCCTCTGATGGAGATCATGGCCCTGGGACCACTAACAGACTGGGCCCTCTGATGGAGATCATGGCCCTGGGACCACTAACAGACTGGGCCCTCTGATGGAGATTATAGCCCTGGGACCACTAACAGACTGGGCCCTCAGATGGGGATCATGGCCCTGGGACCACTTACAGACTGGGCCCTCAGATGGGGATCATGGCCCTGGGACCAATGGCAGACTGGACCCTCTGATGGGGATCATGGCCCTGGAACCAATGGCAGACTAGGCCCTTTGATGGGGATTACGGCCCTGGAACCAATGGCAGACTGGGCCCTGTGGTCATCCACCGTGATGTTAACCTGGACATTTCAGTGTGTTGAGCAGCACCTAGAGTCCATCTACAAACTCTGTTCTTACATGAATTTTGACAACCCTAAAATGCTTTCATTTTGAGTGTTTCCTTGGGTTGCAAAACTAAAAACCATTGTTCTAAAAATGTCTTTGGAAATCACTGGTGGTTGGTGACTTAGGGTTTATATGTGCAATAGTGAATGGAACTCATATCGTGTATGCAAATTCTACATCAACAAAAGGTCACTAACAAATTCAAACTATTCATAAAGCAATTTCAAATTTGCATATGCTTAAAATAGTGGTCAGAGTGTTACCTTCTTATTAACACACTTTTATGTTTTAATTGATGAGCACGCCATTCACTTACCCCATTAACTCTTTTCTTAGATCAACTTCATTCCTAGTAATATCCCAAAATAGAATAGCAAGAAACAGAGCAATACTACATAAAACTCAAATACATTAAAATGCAGTAGCTAATGTTTTTCCTTTATATTTTATGTGTCCAAGAGGGTTTCATCCTCTGTACTGGCAGGAACCTATTAAAAAGAAATGAAGAAGTTGGGCATGATGGCATACACCTTTAGTTCCAACACTTGGGAGGCAGAGGCAGGCAGTTTCGGAGCAAGTTCCAAGACAGCCAGGGCACACAGAGAAACCCTGTCTCAAAACAACAACAACAACAACAACAAAACCCCAAAGCAAAAACAAAAGACAGAAATGAAGGTGGGTGGGCTTTCCTTCTTCATGCATCTCAGACAGCAGGGATGGCACTGATTGTGGCACATGCATCTATATGTGTACAGTTCTGACACATACGTCTGTATGTGTACAATTCTGGCCCATGTGTCTGTATGTGTACAATTCTGGCACATGCATCTGTATGTGAACAATCCTGTCACATGTATCTGTATGTGTACGTGGTGGGTGAAGCTTCCTCCTCACAAAGTTTATGTTAATTTTGAACCTAGGAGTGTGAGCTTACACAAAACCACTACAGATGTCCCTGAGTTGGAGATCAAGAGATATCATTCCAAATCAGGTTAGGACCTAAATTTAGTTACTGCTGTCCTTCTAAGATTATTGGGTCCAGAGACCTGGGTGGTATGAAGACCAAGAAGGCTACATGATGGTTTTGGAAGACAAGCAATGCCATGTGTGGCCTCTGGTCACCAAAAGCAGGGGGTGGTGTATGGAGCCAGTTCTCTTAGTGCTACCGGAAGAAACCACTCTCCTGGATTTTTACTTCTGGCCTCTAAAACTGAAATGGAATGAGTTCCTGTTATTTAAGCCATGCAGTTTGTGGTGATTTGTTATAGTACCCTGGAGAAGCTAATAAACTGTGTGTGGATATTGGCATGGCTTCCATCACCAGGAGTCCCTGTGAAATTCATTGAACCCTCAAGTCTTTGATCAGTCTAGTGCCATTTTGCTGTGGATAATCCATCTGTGGCCAGAGTTAATGAGGCATTCTGCACAGGAAAGGGATAGGCTCAACCTTAAACATCAACAAATAGCGCCTGGGGGAGGAGGTGGAGCCACCTGTGAAGGGTCTTCCACCCTAACGTGAAGACCTGCCTTCAGTTCCCTGGGATCCGCATGGAAAGCAGTCACGTTGGCAGGCACCTGTCCTCTCAGTATTAGAGATGGGAGGATCCTGGAGGGTTTGCTGCCAGCCAGGCTAGTTACCCAATGAGTTCACGGTTCAGTGAGAGGCCCTATCTAGAAAACCATTCCTAGCTCTCTTGCTTCCTTACTGCAGATATAATGTGGCCAGTAGCCTCAAGTTCTTGCTGCCATGACATCCCTACCGCAATGAACCACACCTGAGAACTGTGACGCCAAACATATCTTTCTTCTTTAAGTTGCTTGTGTCCAGGTATTTTATCAGAGCAAGACAAGAAACTAACACACAACTAACAGTGAACAATAGAGACAAGTCAAAATAATAAAATTTTAAATTATAGTTTGTAGTCTTATTCCAATGGGGCTGGAGAGATGGCCCAGCGGTTAAGAGCACTGCCTGTTCTTCCAAAGTTTCTGAGTTCAATTTCCAGCAACCACATCATGGCTCACAACCATCTGTAATGAGATCTGGTGCCCTCTTAAGAAAGAGACCTGGTCAGTCATCCTCATCAACTTAGACTGTATCCCTAATATGGACAAGTTCAACCAAACCGCCATAAACCGGTTGCCTATGCATGCTTCAGCATCGCCAGGGCATAAGTTTCATTTTTTCATTCAGTCTTATTCCAATACCCAGACGTTGAAAGGTAATTATAAAATGGTGATTAAGCCCTTTTCCTGTGCTGCTCTTAGTGAGATCTAAGGGAGCTTGACTGCGTCTCAAAGTCAACTTAGGAGGGTTGTTTTTAATGTATTATCTATCTATCTGTCTGTCTGTCTGTCTATCTTCTGTATATATTAAAAAGTCTTCCCAGTTCTTTTGTTTTTGTCATTTGTGTATGTATGTGCATATGTGAACACATATAACACGAGTGCAGAGGTGAGAGGACAACACGTAGGAGGGGTGGGTTCTGTCCCCCCACCATGTGGGTCACCAGGTTTGGTAGCAGCCACCTTTGCACACAATCCACTGTCTCTCAGGCTTGGGTTGCAGTGAGTCTGCAGAAAATTTGGCCAACATTTAAAACTTGGCAGCTATAATGCAAATATCAGAACGTATTGTATGAAGTTAGGTGACGTTGTATTCTCTCTCTTGTCAAGAAGATGCACTCCAAAATGTGCGCTACACCGAAAAGGGTACGAACAAGCAATGTTATTGTTGTAATGATGAGGACATTTCCAAACAAGAGTCTGCCTGCACCCCTAAAGGACCGTAAAGGATGAACGCCTGTTTCTAGCGCAAAGTGCATTTTTGATGAACAGCCCTCTGGATTCAAAGGGAAGGTTCTTTGCCAAAACAGAATTCATGTTGGACACCTCATGAGGGAAAAGCTCAATTTCCACTCATTTCCTCTTTCTCTCTATTAAAGAAATAATGTTTTCTCAGCTAACTTTATTTTTTTGTGCAATGCACAAAGAACACGCTCAGTCTTTTCTTCCCTTTTTTTTCCTTTTTGTTCTGTTAGTTAGTTGACAGGAACTCCAGGTAAAAGAAATGTTTTTAATAAAATATATTCCCTCACACAGTGTGGAGTAGAAGGTAGCTGAGCAAAAATAAAGATGTTATTGCAGGCTCCTTGGAGACGCCTACAATGTTCGCTTTAATCTATTTGATCATCCCTGAATGGCTGATTGCAGCCCTTTTCTCTCCAAGGCATAAAAGAGCAGCTTAATATATTTATATATGTACATGTGCAGACTGTGCAGCCCATGCTAGGCAGACTCGTTTGCTTTCCCTCGGACCTCTCTCTGCTGTTGCCTTTCTTCCCCTGTGAGCTGAAAAATGGAAGCAATTTGCCACAGTCATTCCTAAAATTCTCTCGCCCGATATCTCGAGTTTTATAATTGCTGCAATATTTCACTCATGCCAGCTGAAGTGAGTGGAAACGGTACGTGGGCTGCGGTGGGGGTGCTGGCATGCTGACGTGCCACAGGCGGTGACCTATAAATATGTGTGCCCCAGTTCTCCCTGGACAAGCGTAAACAGCAACTGCTCCGGTGCCCAGCAGAGATGTATAGGTTTGGTCATATGATCCCCTATGTCCTCTGGGGCCTGAGACACTGCTGTACCTTGCTCAGATTGCTCTTGAGACAATGTGAGACTACAGGGCTAATGATTCTTTAGCCCTTTGCCGCTGCACAGAAACCCACCAAGATGGAAAGACACCTTGGTTGTTAGGAAAACAAATCATTCATTTTAGAATAACAAGCTTCATCATCCTGATTAAAGTGTTGTGATGAAATCCATGTATTTCTTGGTGCAATACCTGAATGAGGGCCTTGATTCACTTCCATCTCATCGGCTGGAATTGCATGGTACTTTTTTTGCTTCCCAGATTCATATCCACTCAGCAGTCTCCATGTCGAGCTGGTCCCCAAGACACATTTATTTTCTGCTAGTTTCCAGCGAGTTGACGCTAGTCACTGTTTAATTAATGTATCGACAACTCCCCCAACTACACTTTACTCCTCAGACAGTCACTCGCCCATCGTCTTTCTGTTATATGGAACTCTGCTTGATCAAAAAGATAGCATTTCTTGCCATCAATAATGTAGTGTTGTTCACATAGGATGAGCATCAGACTCCAGTGTAAGTCAGCCAGCCAGCCAGCCAGCCAACCAGCCAGCCAGCCAGCCAGGCCCTGTCAATAGCTCCAGAAATCTTGCTGCTGTCCATGTTTTTATGACAATAGAAAGTTCTTGAAGTTTTCATGCTCCTAAAAAAAAAAAGCTTATTTTTATTTTAAATGCATGAGTATCTTGTGCTGTGTATATGCCTGAGGAGACCAGAAAAGGCCATTAGAGTCCCTGAAACTGGAGTTACAGACAGTTGTACCTAACACACAAGTGCTCTAAATTAAGCGCAGGTTCTTTGCAAGAGCAGCAAGCGCTCTAAACCCCTGAGCTCTCTTTCCAACCCTTCGTGAGGGCTTTTTACCCGCAGCATGCTGAACTGAGGACTCGTTGCTCCTATTACCGAAGCCCCAAATGAAGTATGGTATTCGTTTCAAATGTACGGAAGGCCCAAGACAAGAGATTAAAGTCCAGTCACGACGATCACAAGAAATGAGTGACAACTAACCTACAGGCTGCCGCATAGTGGTCTGTACAGTAGGTAAAGCAGGACCCGACCAAAAGCGACTGTAATGACGGCTGATTCCAAACACTCCTCTCTGTGGTCTAGGCTGACAGAGACACCGCTCGCAGGTCCAGAATTAAATTAGAAAAGCTGGCAAATGTGTGAAAAGAGGCCACTGCCTTCTCACTTGGGCCTAAGTTAGCTGGAAGTAAGCAAGCGCACCTGCAATCTTTTACTGCTCAGGGGAGGGGGCAGGGGATCAGATTGTCTCACAGCGAAAGCCATTGATTCTGGCATGGTCCCTGTTAGATGATAGATCAAAGGAGACAGGAAGCACCCGTAAAACCTGACAGAAGAGAGGGTCTCTGGAAAATGCATTTTATTTCATCTAGTCTGGGATTCCCCTTCAGAAACATCTATGTTAGGAGAGAGTTGCCACTAGTTTCATATTTGGATTCAAAGTCAAGATAAAAAAAAAAAAAAAAACATATCCAGTGAAGCCAGGTATAGCAAGCATCACCCTCTAGCCATCCCAGCATCTGAGAGCCAGAGGCAAAAGCACGGTGAGTCCAGGCCTGCCCAGGCTGTCTAGCTAGACTCTGCTTAAACCCAAGACAATGTTACCAGTCAAGCAGCATTTGGACAGTGAAATGTTACCTGGCCCACAGGGATGCAACAAAGATATCAATCTGATACTCACAGGCATTCCTTAAGATAGTGCTTCATTTAGTTAATTTTTTATTTTATTAAATGCATTTTCCTCTTAAAAAATGTACTTGTTGCAATGCAAGTATCTCATTGGAAAAATGCTAAACAATACCCAAGTCTGTAAGATGGGAAGGGAGACAGGCCATCGCCTTTGCCTTCTTTGTTCCTTCATGCATCTCTCCTTGCTGAGTCATCAGACCACACTTCCATTACAGCAGCGGCATTGCTCCCTAACCAAAAGCAGGCAACTCTCTGTCTACACACATGCACCTCACTCTTTCTGCTGGTTTCGTGCTGTCCCACTGTAATTACTTACCCAGGCACTGTGGATGACCATTCGGATGGCTCTTGATTTCAGTATGATGTCATCTTCACGGCGCAAGCATAAGGAAATAGCCAAGTTGAGTGCTTTCACAGGGATGCTTATTGTAGGGATACTGGAGGGCTAGAGTCAAGTCGGTGTGGATGAGCCCCCTCTGCAGGCTCTGGGGAGGCCCTTCTTGGATCCTTTCTACTTTCCAGCTGCTGCGGTGATTTTTGGTCTTGTTTAGACATGTCATGTGACTTTTTCTACGGAGATGTAAAGAGCTAACTATTTACCTCAGAAAGAGAGCACACCAGCAGGGAATGGAACTTGGATCCTCTGCAACAGCAGCAAGTGCTCTTCAGTGCTGAGACATCTCTCCAGCTCCCGTTTGTATTCTTCTAAACTTTATTTATTGACCATTATTCTAAAAACACATCTATCATTTTCTTCATATTTATACTAAGACTATTACATATAACACTTCATATACTAAAGGTTAATATTTAAGTTAGTAATTAGATTAATGATACTTACCACACACATGCATATATATATATAATATATAATACATATATATATATATATATTTGAAATTAAGATATATATATATACTTGAAATTAAGCCAGGGCCTTGTGTTTGCAAAGCCCACACTCTACCATTGAGCGATAGCTTTTTCACTTCTTATTTTAAGCCTAAGTCTCACCAAGTCTCCTAAACTGTCCTTGAAAGCACTCTGTCAGTCAAGCAGTCCTGGAACTTGTGATCCTCCTGCCTCAGTCTTTGGAGTTGCTGTGATTTCAAGACTCTGTTACCCAGTCCAGCACATGTATTAGGATTTTATCTGCAGTCACAATGGCTCAGAGGGTAAAGGCATTTGATGCACAGGTTTGGTACAGAGCTGAGATAAGGGCTGAAGAAAAAGAACCAGCTCCATGAAGTTGTTCTCTGATCTGCGTGTGCCACGGCGCATTCCCTATCCCCAGGCACACGCGTGTGCTACCAATAGTACATAAAACTAAAGACTCTGGATCTTTCAGGGACCAAACACGTTTCTTACTGTTTTTCTTATTTTCCTCTTTTATTTGTTCTTTATTTTTTTAAACAGGGTCTCTCTTTGTGTTCATGACTGTCCTGTGTCCTGAAGTTCATTATGTAGGCCATGTGGGCCACAAACTCACAGAGATTCACCTGCCTCTGCCACCCAAGTGTGAGGATTAAAGGCATGTGCCTCACCCACTTGCTTTTTTCATTTTTATCCCTTCATTTTTCATTTCATAGAAATGTATATATTTAATGTAAATATATATATATATATATATATATATATATATATATTCTCTTTCTCTGGGGTTGTAAGACTACCCTGACAATAGACATTATAGGAGAGTTTTCCAAGTGTTTGTTAGGAGAAAAAAAGTTTAGGTAACTTTTCAGCTTCAGCTAACCTTGCCTTGTTTTGACTCCTGGGAGTAGCCAAACCATGCACAAGTTAAATAATGCATAAAGTCAACCCCTTTATGATTCCTGGGGCCTGTGTGTCTTAGATATTCTTCAAGGTTTGGGTCCCTTGATGGGCCTGTGCTCTGCTTTCCAGGGTAGAACAGATTTTTCTTTTCCTCGTCTTGCTATCCTTCTGTGATCTGTCATTGCCATGTAGCTTAAGGAAAGCGTTAGCCTGGACTCGGTGCCATCTGGTAAACAGAGGCCGAGAATGTTAAACAATTCACATTAGTAACTGCTCCTGGCCTGGGAAATGGATGTGTGTGGGACTTGCAGGCTTTATTTGCTCCAACGGAATTAAGTAAATTCTTCTCTTTCCATTTATAGTTTTGGAAGGGCTTAATGGGACCTTACAAATCTGGGCTCTTCTTTAAAAATAAAACAAACTTAATAAACAAACACAGAATCATGGTTGGGGTGGTATTACAGGCTTTCAGTTGGGAAATGTAAGCTTCCATTTAGTCCTTAAAATAATAGTTGGCTCTGCAGTAAGTATCTGGCTTGACTTCCACTAAATGGAGCTAACTGCCTACCAAAACGCTACTGTCATGTGCTTTCAATATGACCGGGCTCACCCATTTGCAGCTCCCACTCAGAGGGTTTAAGCCTAAGCCAAGCAATTTCTGCTTTTACTTTAATTGCAAATCGGATTATGTCATACCCGGCTTCACCTTTTAATGGTTTCCTACAGCTCTCAGGCTACAGGATGGATACCCATGCCTCACTCAGAGAGCCTTTTTGAGGAGATTTGGCATCTTCCTGTGGCTAGCCATGCTCCTGTCTTTCAGCCCCCAACTGCATGGACAGTCCGTGGCTCCCATGTTGGGGAAGCTTTTTGCCACAATCTTATGCTTTCTGGGGACAGCTCTCAGGCATACTTGAATTCTTCCTTTCAGGGACCTTTCCTGGGAAACCTCTTTGGGAATATCTTGCCAGATGCCCCTAGGCAAGGTAGGGTTGTTCATTATTTACCCCCCAGCATTTATCAAAAACTAAGAAAGTTAACTATCTGAATGCCTGTATCTGACATCCTGAGAGCAAAAGATATTCCATCTTCAGTCCAGAAAAACTGCATAGCAGGTAATGCAGATTCACAGATGTTTCTAAGTTAATAAGAAAAACCTAGGTAATAAAAGGTTGAGCCAGCATGGCTTCTGTGTGCATATCCCTCCCCCGTGTGTTTGTGTGGATGTGGGTGGGGTGTGCGTGGCAATGAATGACAGATTAATATTAAATATTCCAACCAGGTCTTCCATATAGTTGAGCGGTTGTCAATAATCCCCCTTTTCTCTTTTTTGAATCACACACTTTCTCTCCCCTGAAGACTTACAAAGGCCTTCCAAACAAACACAAATAACAGGAGTTGGCATTCCCCCCTCAATATCCCTTTGTGTGCTCTCCGTGGAAACATCTTCATTTCGGGATGAGTTACATGTTTATACAGTTTACTTCAGACATCTGTAGCTTCTTGAAAATGCTTTCAAGCATGTAGCTGGCATGCCTGGAAGATCCTATGCTTGGCCTCCTCCCCAGTGGCCACATTACCATACTGCTTTCTCTATAAAGACTAAGAGGTCACAAAGCCAGCGATAATCAAATAAAAAAATCAAAGGTCTAAACTATTGCTAATGATTTAATTCTCCATAAGAAGCTGACTTGTGGCACGCATCGGCTTGCCTCAGGGTTACACATGTAACATGGGAGTGAGCAGAAGTGCTTGGCATGTTATCCTGCTTTTGATTCTTTCTTCCTTTCTGTTTCCACCCCAGGGTCAGCTTGGCTTTTCCTGTGATAATTGATGCTGAGCTAGAATCTGTTCAAGAGCCGGGTGGTGGTGGCGCACGCACTCCGGAGGCAGAGGCAGGCGGATCTCTGGGAGTTCGAGGCCAGCCTGGTCTACAAGAGCTAGTTCCAGGACAGGTTCCAAAGCTACAGAGAAACCCTGTCTCGAAAAACCAAAAAAAAAAAAAAAAAAAAAAAGAATCTGTTCAAGAGTCATAGTCAAGCCAGGAATGGTGGAACATGCCTAGAGTCCTAGTACTTGAGAGGCAGGAGAGTCCTTCGTGGGTTCAAGACCAGCCTGGTCTATGACTTGGAGACCAGTGAGCAAGACAAGTTTTACAGAAACATACAAAGAAGTCACATTTTTTTTTTAAAATTAGCTTTGAAAATCTGGTGATGCTGTGTTGGCAAAGTGAACTTGGTCACAGTGAGAAACTTCATCAAGAAAACAGGCACATACCTCAGGCCAGGGCTGCATGGCACCTCAGGGAAAAGCTGGTGGTTGGTTTATCATGGAGAGAAACAGGTTTGCTTTCTGGTAGGTGCACACAAGGTGCTGGGAGCTGCTTCCACCCCAGGATCTCAGAAGATGACATCAGTGTATGCAGAGTGTCTTGATTCAAGTTAATATTCTACACACGTTTTCAACCCAACCCTATTTTTAAATTTCAGGCCACATGGAGACCTGAATGTGCACCTTTGATTCTGATCAGAATCAAACTGAACAAAGAACCTGGGAGATGTCTGAGCAGGTCCTTGGGTGGAGATGCCGTGGGCCCTTATTCTGCAACCTGGAGGAAGTTACCAGCTAATCCTGAAGGTTCATTTGTTCTCCAGTCTCTCACTGCATCTACTGATCAGACTTCCTTGCTGGACAGCCCTCCCTGGGGCTCTAGAGTATCCCTCTGTCTTTCAGGAACCTGACACTTTTCAAGGAAGTCTCTTAATCTGATTTTGTTTTTCACTACAAGGTGGAAGTTGGACATTTTAAGGAAGACTATTGCAAGGTCCTTTTGATGCCTCATATCACAGGGGAGAGACCTGACAGGTTCAAGATGTACTCATTGCTGCTCATGTTAACTCTGGTTCAAAACCCATCCTTCCTGATTCTCCTTCGTAAGCTTATAATTATTCCCTTTGAAATTTAACGGTATTTTGCATGGAGTGTCTTGCTTGAGAAAATGGTATATTCTATGAATGATTTTGCCAAGTAACTTTGGTATTCTTCTTACCATCACTTGCGTGGTTCCATCCTCCAGTAGCTCCGTGATTCTCACTGTTTTCTCACCCTGTGATTATACAAGTGAGGAACACTCCATTGACAGGCTTCTAGACAGACTCATGCACATTAACTTCTGGACGCGTCAATGATTAAGACACTGGTTGCTTGTGTTTAAATGCTGCGTAGTTTGTACGCAGAAACTTCCGGTATTATCTCTTTTAACGTAGAGCGTCGATTGGACATTCATGGCAAAACTGAATGCCCATGTCCAAAATGAATACATGATTTTGGTAAAATTCAAGTGATCCTATATCTCGATTACTGTGAGCTCATGCCCATTGTGGGTTTGAGCATGGAGGAATAGGGGTCTGTCTAATGCTGGATGTGGTTAGGATCAAGGTCAAGCCCCCGGCTAATGCCAACAGAGTAGAGATGGAAGAGATTGTCTACTGCCCCTTCTCAGCTTTCTGGGCTGCTGCCTGGCGCCAAGCCTGAAGTGGTCATTTGAAGGATCTAGCACCAGGTAGTTTCCTACATGAAAGGACTATCTCTTCTGCTTACTGCAGACACACACAATCACACATCCCACTCAGAGCTCGGAAGCCCCAAGAGCAGTCTGGGAGCTGATGAGCTGAAACACCACTTTCCAAGATCCCTCACACTCTTCTGGAAGAGATTCCTGCCCTGGAAATGCGGTTCTGAAAGGATCAAATATTTGGAGGAGATTCCAAGAAGCACGGAAAGTGGAGATCTTTCATCCGTCCTCGGCCTCCCAAGCTCCCAGCTCCGTCCTCATCAGAACGAGAATTCCACTTTGTCCCCCAGCCTCCCCATTACAAGATAACCAATTAAAAGTGAAAAACTGCTTCGGCTACGTAAAGATTTCAGCCTGCGCAGAAGAGAAGCCAGGACGAAAGGCCTCCTTTGTTCATTTTTCTTTGCTCTGGGAGAGCCACCTTTAAGGGCTGTGAGAATGCAGCATGCAATTATTCTAAAAGGATGTGCCTTGATATTTTTAATTCATTTTAATCGCCCTTGTATTATGAAAGCTATACTTCTTTTTAAGGCTTTCAGACAACCAGCTTAATTTTCATATTGATTCATTCGGGGACAAAACAAAACTTGGTATAAATTGAATGGAAAATGACTTTTGTGGGGAAGGAGCTTAATTACAATGCATGGAAGTGTTCCTCCCTAATTAAACATTTAAATGAAGAGGGTGTATAAATAGAAATTTAAAAAAGAGAGTGAGGAGGACGGAGTTCACACATCCCGGGCTGGTTTTCACCACACCCAAAGCAGCACGGCGGTGTGGGCTTCCTATAGCTTGCCTACCCATTTTACAAGAACAAAAAAATCACTGTATTGTTGATTACTAAATTAGCAATGTTCTTCCCTTCCACAGACTTACCAGGGTGGGTTAAAGTGCTTTATTATCTAATTAAGTCTCACAACATGATGTGATTTTATTAATACATAAAGTGTGAGGCTGTGCGGTTAAGTTTCTGGCTTTATTGTCTGTGATGGAAAATGGATGAGGACATAAATTTGAATTGGGGATCGCGAAATACTTCTGCGAGAAACTCATGTGCTGCTACCACTCGTCACGCGGATTTCGCTTTGTCAGACAAGTTTGGGCTGGACTTGGTGGCCCAAGCTTGCAGTTCTACCACTCAGGAAGCGGAGGCAAGAGGATCACAAAGAGCTTGAGCCCATCCTGGAATATTAGTTCTAGGTCAGCAAGAGTAAGACGTTAGGAAATTTAGTGGCTCCAGCTCAGTTCACAGGAGCACAAACTTCTCCACAGTCGGGGACCAGGGAGAGATGAAAGCTGGTTCTCAGCTGATTTCTTCTTTCTCCTCAGACCGGGCCCCCAGCACACTTGGAGGTAATACCCAAATGCAGGGCCATTTTTCCCTCTTAAGGTTAAGCCTCTGTGTGAACACCCTCAAAGACACCCCCAAAAGTGTGCCTCCCAGGAGTTCCAAACCCTGTCACAATGGCAGTGAAGAAGAACTGTGCTGGGGACCTCATTATCATCATCTTTCTCTTCTTGCGCTCTTCACTTTCTCCCCAACCTGCAATGGTTAATCTTGATTGTGCACTAGATTGGATCTGTGAGGTACGAAGAGCCACACCTCTGAATGGATCTATGAGGGGTTTTCCAGAGAGCATGAGCTCAGGTGGGAAGGCTGGTTCCCAGAGTGGGTGATGTTTCTCCGCAGCAGCTGGGCTGTAAAGACACTCTTTGACTTCGCAGTTGAGTGCATGTCCTGTAGCAACTTCCATCTTTCACCGACACCACAATGTGTCCTCAAGTCTAGAGCAGCTTTCCAGAACCCTCCAGGTCTCCAGTCTCAGGTCGGGACGGCTGAGACATCCAGCCCTGTGCACTGAGTCCAGGTTCTCAGCCTGTCTAGTGTGCAGATGGCCATTGTTGGACTACCCAGCCCCCACTGCATAAACAACCTAACACATCTCTGTCATGACATATATTCATTCGGTCAGTCCTGTTCTAGAGAACCTGATGAACCACAGCTTCTAGAGGAAGAGAGAGTGGCCTTGAACCTCTGTCTAACAGGCTGATGCTTGCTATAGTCCAACAGAGGGGGACATGCAAATCTCCCTCCCCTTTACGTTAGGAGGTGTTTGGTTCCTGCAGCAGCAGCAGCAGCAGCATCATGCTCTTCCATTGACCTTCTACAGAACTTAGCATGAATTGGAGAAGGTGCCTGGGAAACCCCGATGGGCCTGTAGCACCCGTGCCACTACAAGACGGCAGGCAAGCCAGAAACTAAGCTGGAGACTTAAAAACACAGAGACAGAGACAGAGACAGACAGAGAGAGACACGGACACGGGTCATCCTTGACACAAGAATGCTAAATTTTATTGTGCTCAGGGGATCCTTATCTATGCCCAGCTTTTTGGGATCTTTCAGCTGAAGGCCTTATGCTCAGAGCAGCTGCAGGCACAGGGGTTTTGTTCAGTTTACTCCAGCAGGCAATAAGTCTGAAGCAAGCAAAGAAAGTCAAGGGGACAGGGATCTGCTCCCAATAGGTGCCAAAGTGACACTTTAAAAAATCTGTGTGTGTGTGTGTGTGTGCATGCACGCGCGCTCGCGCACACGCGCGCGCATAGAGAGCAGTGGGGGGGAGGGTACTGGATGCTCTGCAGCTAGAGTTCCAGGTAGTTGTAAGCTACCTGATGTTGGTGCTAGGAACTCAAGTCCTCTCTTAAATGAGGAGCCATCTCTCCAGGCCCTCGTCAACATATATTGGAAGTAAAGGAATCTTTTCACAGAAGCATTGAGGGGATGTGAGAGCAAATGTGGTTCCCCAGGTAGAAGACATTTTACTTCAGTATTCCACTCTAACCACGCCTAAGGACTTCACCAAAAATCTCTAGCCAGAGGTTACTATGGAATGTGTTCAGAATGATCACATGTGTGAAGACCCAGGGTATCTACCCACGGGTGCTGCCGTTACATAAACCCTCAGTTGTTTCAGAGAGTAAGTTCTTGGATACGTGAATCCAATGAAGTAGATCTTCTCTTCTGTGCTGTATATTCAAGGTCAGAACAGCCTCGTGTGGCGTGATGCCAGCTAGGCTGGGGAATGTGGGCTCCTGCCTCTGTGGTCCCTCTGAGGAAAAGGGCAATGGTGGAAGACCGCATCACCTTTCGAGACAGCCCAGCCGTCGTTTCTGCTGAGTTTCTTTGTTTGTTTTTGTTTTTGGAACAAATGATAAGGAGAGATTTGAGGTGTGGAAACAGAATTCAGCTCTTGGGGAGGTAGGAAGAACAGGAACAGAGGCGTAGTTCCAGCATCCATGTTAGGAGACTTAAAACTACCTGTAATTTTGGGGGGGCCCACCTCTTCTGCCCTCTGAGGTCACCTGTGTTCATATGCACATTTACAAATATTAATAAAAAAATCAAATTAAATTGTAAAAACCTCAGTTAATAAAACTACAAATAGAAGAGGAGAAAGAATGTTATCTTTGTAAAATGAGATCAAGAATGCTTCCTTAAGAAAGCGAATCTTAAATTTATAAGGGAGAATATAAATGCTTTCTGTCTGTGACTTTTCATGGCTGTGACAGAATCCATGGTGGGCATCCTAAGGGGAGAAGGGTTTGTTCTTCCTCACAGGGGTTCAGCCTGTGGGTGCTGGCTCCACTCCGTCCACACTTGTGGTGAGTTAGAAAGCTTTGGAATCAGGAGCTCCTACAACCAGGACTGAGATGGCTGATAATCTAAATGACCCTGATAGCCAGAGGCTACCCCAAGCTCCTACAAGGACTGAGGTGGCTGGTAATCTAAATGACCCTGATAGTCAGAGGCTACCCCAAACTCCAACAAGGACTGAGGTGGCTGATAATCTAAATGACCCTGATAGCCAGAGGCTACCCCAAGCTCCTACAACTAAGCACAGAGGTGCCTAACAGCCTGAACGACCTCTAAGCTGTGTGTTGAAAGACCACACCAGACCCTCAGGTCCTTAAACTAATATAGATGGCCTATCTGTAGAGAGATTTAGTGTGCACTGGGGATTGTATTACACCAGGAAACTTTTTTTTTCTTCTGAATTGTACTGGGCTTAAATATATTGGGAGACTCCCTGAAGTCTGATCCAGGTTGCAGAGGTCAATGTGCACCGGATTTTCATAACTTTTTGTGAGGTTCGCTTCCCGTTTTTCATTAGCGCAAGAGGAAAGACGTGCTAATTAAAACACAGTTACAGGATGGGGTTTCACCTTCATACAGCTGGTTTCTCTACTGCCAAACACCCATGCTCACGGAGGCAGGGCCCCACTCACACTGACACATCTTCCGCAAATTACACACAAGTATCGTTATATGGGTGAGGTAATGACTGGAATTAAGTCTTATCCCAAGGTGTCATTACTTTGTGCCAACCACCGTTACAGTGCCCTAGAATGCCAATTTGTAGGCAGTGAAGGAAAAATTTCCCTTTTCCAAACTTGATGTGGGATTCCCCTCTGTATGCTGTGAATACCATTGGTTAATTAAGAAACTGGCTTGGCCTGATAGGATGGAAGAGAGGTAGGTGGGGAAATCTAAACTGAATCCTGGGAGAAGGGAGTAGAGAGAAGCCATGGAGCCTCATCTAAGACAGATGCCAGAACTTGCAGGTAAGCCACAGCCTCGTGGCGATACACAGATTAATAAAAATGGGTTAAATTAATATGTAAGAGTTAGCCAATAAGAAGTTAGAGCTAATGGGCCAAGCAGTGATTTAATTAATACAGTTTCTGTGTGATTGTTTTGGGGCTAAGTGGCCGGTAACTAACTAGCAGCCTATAACAACACAAACAGGGGGATGGTGAGGCGTTTCTGTGAGTCAGGTTTTGCAAGGAGCGCTTGTAAGCTGTGTTTTGTATGGTGTGTTCTTGGGTATCTGACATCTTCTAAAAAAGCACTCATGTGCTGTTTTTATCTGTAGCATTAAAAAGTAAAACACACACAACCCTGTCTCATTTCTCCTCTGAGCGCTGAAGGGGAGTTAATTTGCCCAAATGAACGAAGTCTGAAGTCTTCCAAATTTGCTTGGTTGTTTTCAGGTGATCCCCAGGTGGATGGCTCCAAAAGCAGACAAATAAAACTAATGCCTTCCCCCCAACTTTTGTTGTTGTTGTTGTTGTTATTGAGAGCTTGGTTCACAGTCTGGCAATTAGTAAACTGTGGTTTCTGATCAACAGACTGTCTTATTGAACATCTCATTCAATTCTCGTTAGAGTAGATGTTGTACACCCGGCTTTTCATAGGACAGAACTGAGACTCAGAAATTAGCTGAATCTCTAAGTCTGCACACAGGGACCACGGAAGGGCCGGATACTCACCAGGACCCTTCTCCCTATGGCATCACTGTCTGGGGTCATCATCCCTTTGTATACCTACACAGGATACATGTGGGCACACCAAACCAGTTTCTCAATCTAAAAATGTAAGTCATTTTAATGAAATTAAGCAGAATGCAATCTTTTGTGAGATCAGCGATGAAATGAATTTCTCTTCAAAGCCAAGGTGAATCTGAACAACTGTGAAACTCCTGGGGGACATTTTCTCATGGTTAAGTATACGATATTTCAGTATGAAAGTTGGTTCCCCTTTTCTTGGACTTACCTAGAACAAGAGATTGAAATGTGAACCAGAGGGTGATTCATACCACCAGGTGTTATATATTTAAATGGCTCCTCATGGAAGAGTAGGGAGGTGTGAAACAACCTGGTCCTCTCATGACCGCACACCCAGTTTCTACTTCACCAGTTCAAAAAATGTATTTCCAGTGTGGTGAAGAATAAGCTGGACAGCATTATAAATGTTGGTGCCTCCTTGTTGCATTTTTTAAGAACAAACAAGGAATTTTCATCTGCGAATGATTGTATGTCTTGGGTTAGCCCTGTGATTTTCTCCACCAGTCTAGTGTTGAGAGCCTTGGACACAAAGACTGTGAGGCTAACGAAGTCTTCTCTGAGGGAAACATCTTCCAGGGAGTTCTCCTTTCTACATTTTAAGTCAATAACAGGTTATTATAAGTCCACACTCCTTCCATTCCTCCCTTTCTCCATCTTTCCCTCCCCCTCCTTTCTTATACCTGCAGATATATCTATATGTAGAAATAGCACTGAGATCTCTCTCTCTCTCTCTCTCTCTCTCTCTGTGTGTGTGTGTGTGTGTGTCTGTCTGTCTGTCTGTCTGTCTCCGTCTCTCTCTCAAGTGTATGTGTGTGTGTTGGGTGTATACCCTAGGGCCCCAAACACTCTAGGCACCTGCTATACCCCTGAACCACACATCTAGCTTAAAGAATGCTTTCTCATGTGCACAGATGGATGCTAGGCATTCACGAATGCCTGGTCACGTGTAGGCACATGTGTATCCGCATGTGCATGGAGACCTAAGGTTGTTGCTCTCTCACTTATTCACTGGTGCAAGGTCTCTCATTGGAACCCAGGGCTCACCGCTACAGCTAGCCTCTCTGGGTTCACCCTATAAAACCCCTGTCTCCACCTTGCAGCCACTCCCATCACATTAGCCACCTCAGCGAGGCAGCTTTTGTGTGGGTTCTAGACATTGCTCATTTTATCCATTGTGCCATCTCCCTAGCCCCACTTTTTACTGCAAAATCCACGAAGCCAGATTAACTCCGTAGAATGATTTTTTTTTTGAGACAGGATTCATATAATGATTTTTAAAATACGAGATTCAACTTTGCTTCAAATAGAAATACCACGCAATCGTACTGGAGGCTCAGCCCTGTGACAGCCACAAGTAATAGAGTTACTCATTTTCCAAAGCTTGGTGTAGTGGCTATTGAGGTTGTTTGTAATCAAAAGCCCTCTGGCTCCCAGAGGAAGGGCATCATGGCATCTGAGAATATTTCCAGATACTGAAACACTTGGATACGTAACCACCAAAGCCGTACAGGTGAGGAAGAAGATTTTTCTGTCACAAGTCTCTCAGATGCCTGAAGGGCTTAGAAAATAGGCAGATACCACTTCAAGTAACTTCTTACCCTTAAAGACAATCATCTTTGGCATTTCTGGAGACAAAACCAGCGCTACGGCGCTTCTTAGCAACAGCCCTTACATATTAACTAGCTGGATCCTCAGTGTGAGACGCATTTGCACGCTTCTCCGGAAGATCTGTGTAGTAAGTGTCTGTCTGCAGCACCCTCCTGTGTTTCATGGCGTCTGTGGGTGGGAATGGGGTTGCCAGGAGGACATTTCCTGAATTCGCCCTGCAAAGCCAGTGACTACCAGGGGCTCACCTAATCAGAAAGCTCTCTCTATAGCATTGTGCCCTATGCAAACCCTTAGCTCATGGATTTCAATTTGCTCCCACTGTGAAAGAGGAAACTCCTGTGGATTTGAAAGGCAAGACGTCAGATCCAGAAGGGCAGATCCAGGAGGACAGCGCTGAGTGAGAGGGAGCATTAGCCCCGGAGCCCTGAAGATGAGAAGACATTCCCTTTAGGCGCTGTGTACATGGCTCAAGGTGTTTGGCAAACACACTTTGGGGAGAGTGTGGCTGTGCAGCCATCAGTGCGCTCGGATTTTATTGCTGGGCTCAGGTTTCAAGGGTTGGGGACCTGGGCTCTAGCCCAGGTGCTTTAAGAGATTAGTTTGTTTTATAAAGAGAGTAGTCACTCAAAGTGTGGGAGTGTATGTGTGTTGTGTGTGTGTGTCTCTGTGTGTGCATGTGTGGTCATGGCAATCATATTTTAAAAAGACAAGACTCTCCCATCAGATCTCTAAGCACACCATTGTTCCTACTTGCTGCTTTGCTTCAGGACGGACTGTTTCCTACGCCCCAGTTGCTGATTCGATTGCCTTTACCTTCCATTTCCTTCTCTTCCTTTCCTTATTCCAGTCTAAGCAGGATTGTGACAGGAAGGAGAAATGGAAACTCAACACATACATACCTATACACATGCATGTGCACACACATATGCATGCACACACACAGGCATACACATGCAAAACACAGGGACACACATGCACACAAGCATGTACAGACACATGCACACACATGTGCATGCACACACACAGGTACAAAATGCACATGTACACACACACTTGCACATACATGTTTTCATCTGTGGCCTTTCCATTCTGTTAAAGCAGAGCACAATTCCCTTTATATTTCCCTCTATTTAAAGGAGTCTAGAATGGGCCTGTAGCTCAGTGGTAGGGTACTTGCAGAACAAGCATGAGGCCCTGGGTCTGTTTCCAAAAAAGAAAGAAAAGAATTTAAAAAAAAATTAGCAAAGAAAATTACAAAATGGATTAAAACAGTGTTAGGCATTTTAAGTGGGAGGAACCACTCCATTCTGGTTTGCAGTATAAGCCTCCATTAGCTCTCTGTTCCAGTGTTTTCTGCCCGTTGGCCGCACTTCTGCACTGAGCTACGCAATTTCGGTAACTTCAGAGACCAATAGTCATGTCGAAAACTACAGTAGACAGGGGTCACGATGATGACCTCTTGGGATCAAATTTGCATTTAACTGGAATATGTAAGACAAAGAAGTCAGTATTTGAGTCTTAAAATGACAATAGATACTATTCCTTGGGTCTACATAATATGTTTGTATTTTTATATATAATTTCCCATTAAATTCTTTAATAACCTTTGCAGAACAGGTTGTTATTGTTCATATTTCACAAATGAAAATGAGGCCTGAATAACTTCGTGTTCCTATAAAGTCGCACAGCCTGGGTCTGTGAGTGGTAGACCTCTACCTGATTTTTGTCTAGCATGGGTGTGAGCTTACTGCCCACAGCCTGAACAAATGTGCTAAAGTAAAACGGAAGGCAGGCATCTTTGTCCTTCTCATTGTTGGGACAGAATCCCTGACCAAATAGCTAAAGGCATTAAGCTCTACTGTGATAAAGTCCCTGATGACAGGGATAGCCTGGTGGTGGGCACAGATAGAGTGACTGCATAGCACAATTAATAAAAACTCAGAGAGAGAAGTTGGGGTTCAACCTGAAGATCCAAAAAAACAAAACAAAACAAAACAAAAACAAAGCAGCCAGCCCCTGGCTCTTACCTCTACCTCAGTCTGAATTGGCGATCCTGCCACGAACTGCCTCAGATTGAGACTGTAACTGAGAGCTGTCTCCTCCCATTTTATAATCCTCTCTAGGGATTAAAGGCATGCACCACTGGGATTAAAGGCATGCAGCTCTCTGTTTCTATGGCAACTAGACTCTGGGATTAAAGGTGTGTGTCACCACTGCCTGATCTGTAAGGCTGACCAGTTGGGGCTGTTTTACACTCAGATCTTCACGCAAGCTTTATTTATTAAAATAGAGATGAAATGCCACTGCAAGACTAGACCCCATCAGTCAGAGCTTGCATTTTAGTCAGGAAGTATATCATGGTGGGTCAGGATGCAGGGGGCTCTAAAGAGCTCTAGTGGGAAGCTGGGTTAGCTATAACTATCAAAAGCTACTTCCCCAAAACTACTTCCTCCAGTCAGACCTCATCATCCGACAGCACCACGGCCTCTTCTCAAACAGCAGCTTCACCATTTGGCCGCTAACTGTGCCCAACACGAGCCTATGAAGGATATTTCACACTCAAACAGCACACAAGAATGCCCATCTGGGAAACTGTTCTGTGCTGGGGTCATCATCTTATAACGTGGCACCTTGGCATTTGAGAAAACAGGACAAAAGATCACCTGCCTCCAATCCCAACACAAGGGTCTGCAGAAACTAGTCACCGTGACATGCAGGGCAAGTTGCCTTACTCTGGATCTGATCCCACCTCGAAGTAATTCTAGAATAAATGTAAGATGACTTTAAACGCCACATTTTACGTATTTATTGGATATGAATTGATTTTGTGTCCATTTTAAAATTGATTTCAGCACTATTGATTGCCAATGCGTGTATGTGTATATATATACTCTTTAAATTTATTTTTTTAACTTAACACTTGACTGACTCCATCTTTTATTAATGAGTTAAATAAAATCTTAATGGTTTGTTTTATATGCATATAAAAGTGATGGTTTTGCATTGAAAATTCAAGTAGCCTCATCCTAACTTTCTTAGTCTGAATCCTAATAATATCTGCGCTTTGCAGTTAGTCCAGTGAGAGACGGGAACATTCTCCAAGCTGCCTGTGTTGTTTATATCGTTGTATCTTTCCTAGTGTAGTACATGGGATTACAGAATGTAGTTAGGGCAGAGTCGAAGGTTAGTACTGGGAAATAAGTGTAAGTTCTTTGCCAGATGCACGAGTGGGCCATTTCCAGTCTGTCTTCTTGGATTAGCGGTTGCCGGGGCTGACTACAATGTCAGTACTCATGTGCTGGGCTTGCATTTTGTTGCTGTAAGAATGGGGCGTCTTATGTCTTAGGTTTGCCCATCATGACTGCTGAAACTGGAGAGCATGATTAGATAGTGTGGCTTGGCCCTTGGAGGCACAGGAAACACGGTTGATGAGGAGAGGTGAGTGTTTCACATGAGGCCTACTGTATTTTTCTGGGTTGCTGTTTTCAGAAAGGTTGTTTAGATAAATATAAAAACAGTTTCGTTTAGCTGCAAAAATGCCTTACAAATTAGAAACAGAAAGCATGTCCACAAATCAAGAAAAACCAGACTTGAATTATCGTATTTGGAAACCTTAGAGAAAGGTCAAGGAATGGCAAAGGCTTTTCGAAGAACTGACATCCAAACGCCATCCAAGTCTTACTTATCTGACAAGGTATAATGAACCGTAACTCTCATCAGGTTCTGTTTGGACCAGAAGCTGCCACCATTAGTGGTTACCATAGAGATGGAACCCACATACCACTGATAGACCTCAGACTACCCAGAAAAATCAAGAGTTAGCAAAAGTTCACTTTGAGACAGGGACCCCTCAGCAACACTCAGTTTCTCATCTCGTTACTGTGGTCACTGTAGCTCCAGCCGTAGGAGACACAATTAATGCAGAGATTTTTCAAGCCTGCTGTGTAGAAAGGAGGAGGAGGAGGAGGAGGAGGAGAAGAAGGAGAAGAAGAAGAAGAAGAAGAAGAAGAAGAAGAAGAAGAAGAAGAAGAAGAAGAAGAAGAAGAAGAAGAAGAAGAAGAAGAAGAAGAAGAAGAAGAAGAAATACCGATAATAATTATTAAAGTGGTTATTATAACAACTGGGAATTAGGAAAGTATTCAGTGGAGGCATGGCTAATTTATGGAGATTTGAGAGACTCTAAGACAGGTGATGTGAAACCAAGAGGCCCTTCTGGGTTGAAAGTCACAAGGAAAAGGTAAAAGGGTCATTTCTTTTAATTGTCTTCCTTCTATTCTTTAAGTTCGTCTTAACGCGTATCATTTATGTTTGAAGACAAAGAGAAGGAATAAAAGGGGGAAATGAATGAAAAGAGGACAGAAAGAGAAGGAGCCTCCCTTAAAAAAAGGGGGCGCTTCAACTAGACACAAAAGACTCAGACAGAAAGTGGGGTAGGGGGGACTCTGCCCTCCAGACCTTTGAAGCCAGAAGCTGCTGGAAGGAGCCTTTGCTGAGCGCAGGTGTCCACCCCATTTGCTGGGCCTCCTTGAGATGCTGCATAGCAGGGAAGGGTCTGTTTTGCTTTTCCCCTCCTGGCAGCAGTGTTGGCCTTCACTAGATAACCTTTGTTTTAGCTGATTGGCTCATCTGAACAGACACAGGCAGAAATTCACCCTGCGGGGTCATCAACAGCGATGAGGCAGGCGAGGGTTGGCATCCCCACCAAAGAAGTTTTAGTAATATGACAACTCCACCTGCAGTGGACTGGTAAAGGTCTCCCCTGTGAAGTTTCTACACACGAGAGAGCTGTGCACCCCAAGTCAAAGTAATTACCACATCTAGGAAAGAGCAGGCAGGGAGAGACACTTTCTACAGTGTTATGTCTCAGCAGGAAGCTACAGCTGGAGACTCTGAGCAAGAAAATGCCTGTGCACAGGTAATGAATGGCATTTCAGCTCCTCGCTCTCCGACGCTTGCCAAGAACTGCAACTGGTTGACGTGGCAGCTAAAACGTTTACTGACTAGGAGTCCGCCTTGGCATGGCTGATTTTCAAATTTCTTGTTTGTTTTTGTGAGTAGTGGGAGCGTTTATGTACAGTCCTTGCAATTTTCCTGGAAGACAGCTTTGGTTGTGGTCTCTTAAGTAGGAAGCTACTCCAGGGCATGAGGCCTGTGGGGTGAGAAAGAGTTCAGCCTCCGACTGTGGAGGAGCGTCCCTGACACTTGGTTTAACCCTGTAACAGACGTGTGCCTTCCTCACAGTGTGCATTCAGGATTTAGTCTCAAGACTGTCCACTGGGACATCCAACAAACAGAATTTTCTAGTCAGGGATCATTTTCAAAAAGGCATTTCAATATCAGTGTCAGTGAGGCTTTTCCTTATCATTTTGTTAGCACAGATTTTAATAGTCTTTTTAATATATGTCACATGTATCTATAATCTTGCATTAAACAATAGAACAGAATATGAATAGGCACTATTAGAAATAAAATAAATAATAAATTTCCTTCCCTTTCTTTCTCTCTCTCTCTCTCTTTCTTTCTCCTCTCTCCTTCCTTCCTTCCTTCCTTCCTTCCTTCCTTCCTTCCTCTCTCTCTCTGTCTCTGTCTCTCTCTGTCTCTGACTCTCTCTGTCTCTCTGTCTCTGTCTCTCTTTCTCTCTATCGCTTGCTTGCTTGCTTCTTATAGAAGAAAGAAAATAGCTACCTCCCTCCAAAGCTCAGGTAGCATTATGGAAAATGGGGTGCAAACAAGAATGTAAGACCCAGAGGTTGGGGAAATGTGTGGTGGAAACACATCTGGACGTGACACAGTTGCTCTCATGAACTAACCACAGTGTGACTACCTGCCCAAAACCTGTATGTGGTCGGATTGAGCCCCTAAACATCTCATCATGGATGGCAGGGCACGAGGTTCAACCCCTCCAAAAGTGGCTATTGCTGGTTAAGAGATGTTGGACAAGGAGATCATTTTCTTTAGTGGTGCAGCTACTGACAAGGAGCCATGGAGACACTAGATAACCTCGTACGCACGCTCAGGCAACAAATGCCAACTGCACATTTAAGCAGTCAAGGTTAAACAGAAGATATGAGGGTTGGACAGATGGCTCAGCAAATAAGAGCTCTGTCTGTTCCTCTAGTGGACCTGGGGAAATCCTCGCACCCACACGGTGGTTCACAACCATCTGCAACTCCAATTCAAGGGGATCCAATGCCCTCTTCTAACCTCCACTAATACCAAGCACACAAGCAGTGCACATACACACACACAGGCAACCCACATACTCATAAAATGATAAAATTAATATGTATATCAAACAGAAGATTTTATAAAAATCAAGAAGACATGATGTATAGAAGATTTCCAACAGGAGGGGAAGTGGGATGGAAGAGAGGGAAACATGACAATTTATTATATAAATGTACAAAACTGCCAGATGATAGAAATTAAAGCAAAGAAAGACAGAAAAAGTGAAAAAATAACAGAGAAATGAAATGTATTTAACATGGATGACGAGCAGTTCCCCTTAAAAGGGGGCAAAACTTTTTGAAAAAAAAAATATGTTACTAGAGATTATGCTGAAAAGTTAACAGTGATTTCACTTTATCTTATACACCCTACAGAAAGGTACCATTATCACTTCATTTGTCAAAGAGGAAAATGAGTCAATGAGATTTGTTGTCTAAGGCCAAACACCAGAGAGAAGAGGAAGGATTCCAGAGTTAGAACATTAGTTTTCTGAGTGTAGATCCTAGGACTTCACAAGGAGACTCTGTGAAACCTATGGAAGCAGGAGATAGGACGTGTACACATTAATAATGTATCGCCCCAAACACATAATCAGAGAGATATTTCTATGAAAACTCGCTCATTTAAAACGAATCCACTGAATTAGAATATATAAAGAACACTCCTCAAGATGGGTCAAGGAAGTTGGTAAAAGAATGGGAGAAGGTCTGGTGGCACTGGTGTGTAGAGATTCTCTCATTGCTAGAGCCAAACACCTGACAGGAAGCAACGTGAGGGAACAAGGTTTTGTTTAGAGTCACAGTTTGAGGATACTGTCCATTGCGGCCATACAATCACACTGATGGGAACAGTTTCCATGGGGCTGCAGGGACATGAGGAAGGGGAGGCAGCCTGTGCACCTCAGAGCTCACCACCTCCATCTAACAACCGACTTCCTCCAGCTCCACCTCCCAGAAGTTCCATAACCTCCCCCAAAAGAGAACCAGCATCTGGGGGAGCAGGTGTTCCACCACACAAATCTGAGAAGGATATCTTACACTCAAACCGTGGCAACTGAAAATATAAAAAGGTGTGCTCACGAGGGTGACTTCTGAGATGAGTCTTCAACAGTGGGTGATGCGCCAGCTGAGACAACACAGAGGCATGCCCAGACAGAAACACTGCAGAATCCATGGAGCCAGCTGGGCTGGTGTTGCTGTCTTTAAGTGCAAAGGTCATCCAGCGCTTTGTGTGGAGTGTGTGTGGATGGGAAATATGTGTTTTGTGGAGTTGGGTTCTTTCCTTCCCTCCCTTCCTCCCTCCCTCCCTCCCTCCCTCCCTCCCTCCCTCCCTCCCTCCCTCCCTCCCTCCCTCCTCCCTCTCTCCCTCCCTCCCTCCCTCCCTCCTCCCTCTCTCCCTCCCTCCCTCCCGCCTTCCTTCCTTTCCTCCCTCCCTGTCCTCCCTTCCTGCCCTCCCTCACTGCTTCCATCTTTCCTTCCTTTTCTTCCTCCCTCCCTCCTTCCCTCCCTCCCTCCCTCCCTCCTTCCTTCCTTTCCTCCCTCCCTGTCCTCCCCTCCCTTCCTGCCCTCCCTCACTGCTTCCCTCTTTCCTTCCTTTTCTCCCTCCCTCCATCCCTCCCTCCTTCCTTTCCTCCCTCCCTGTCCTCCCTTCCTGCCCTCCTCACTGCTTCCCTCTTTCCTTCCTTTTCTTCCTCCCTCCCTCCCTCCTTCCTTCCTTTCCTCCCTCCCTCCCTGTCCTCCCTTCCTGCCCTCCCTCACTGCTTCCCTCTTTCCTTCCTTTTCTTCCTCCCTCCCTCCCTCCCTCCCTCCCTCCCTCCCTCCCTCCCTCCCTCTTTCCCTCCCTTCTTTTCTTTCTTCCTTTTTCTCCTCCTCCTAAACAAGGACTCCTGCAAGCCCCAAACTTGCTAATGTAATCAAGGATGACCTTCAGTTTCTGATTCTCCTGCCTCTGTGTAAGTGTTCTAATCACAGGCCCCTATGCCTTTTTTTTTTTTTTTTTATGAAATGTTGGCTCTGGGGAGCTATTTCGGGGCCTCATGCATGCCAGGTAAGGACTCCATCAGCCAGCTCACATCCTCAGCTGTCTTATGGAAATGTGAAATCATCTTGACTTAAGAACCTTGGGTTCTAACTGAGGCCATTCTCAGCCTGTGCTCATCTTTCTCGCTTCAGCGGCACACAAGGATTCTGGGAGTCAGAGCATGTGACAGACATCACGGGTTCTGAGTGTGCGGTCCTTCTTGTAATCACCCACACCCTGTATGTTTATGGTATTAGTCTATATGCAATCTGATCACAGATCACAAAACAATGCATATTTAAATGTGTTATAAACATTATCTAAATAAACTAAAAACATTGACAGTTTGGCTTTCCTGGATTTTTTTTTCTTCTCTCTGAGCTGTTATTATCAGTGGCCTCAGGCGAGTCACTTCCGATTCAGGTTTTCAGTCAAACACAGCCTTATGTAGAGCTAGCTATAAATGATTTTTCACAAAGCACTCCCCTATAGGCAAACTAGAAATAATAATACTTTACAAAATTGAGGTCAGAGGTATTAATTATTTCAAGTTCTAAGCAGGGACATGGTAGTGTTCTGTTTCTAGGACAGGATGCTTTCCTGTCACAAGGCTTTGTTCTCCTTGGTAATTACATATCATTTAAAAAGTGTATTTTAAACACGACTTCATGCTTAAATCTTCTAAATACCGTGTTCAAAGGATAACAATTTCATTATGAAAACATGGCTTTCTTTATCATCATGTTCTTTCCTGTAAATACGGGCTTTTGAGAACCTTGAATTCATTCATGAATGTTACTATTCAGCATTCATTCTTCCTCCTCCACTCATTGTTCATGATTTTGTCAGTTAATATAATGAGACTGGTTCTGAAAGGCTTACCCTCTTGTAGGTGCTGTTTATTTCTCTCTGGTGCTGTTGATGATTTCAATAGCTGCCACATTCCCTGTATCTATTAGGATAACCCGGTACATTCAGCTAACACAAGCTGCCAGCCGTGGATAATTTACAGCATTTATTAGCTAATTCATCCAATGCTACTTAAAAAATATTTTAAAACCCTTGAATACTAGTATTTTCTGTATAGAACCAACATTTTTAAATAGATTTTTTAAAAAACACTATACTAAAACGCCTAGAGAGATGGGAAGGCCTGTGGTATTAATCACGGCCCCCATGGGACTGTCTAGTGTTTGTTTAACCTTTGGGCACCACAGCCCACCTTTTTCTGGGATTGTCCCTTTGATACATGTCCTGCTTTGATGGCTTATTCAGACTAAGAAAAATACTCTTACTTCTGACCAGGAATCCCTTAATTGGATGTTTATCTAATTAATCCACAGAATTTAACATGTTCCTCTTAGTTTGGGGATCTTAAAGCCCTTTTAGGAACTGGAAAATTCTAAAGCATCCTTCTTCCTGTTTTGTCTTATCTTACTGCTCAGTAAATCTCTGTGTTAGGGAGACTCCAATACAGAGTCAATGGGACACTGGTACCCTAGCAGGGGCACTGCCTTAACATCAGTACAATCAGATACAGTTGCTCTTACTGCCTCCACCCCCGCCCCCTCCTACTTCACTGAAAAAGTCTTTGCTTACCAGAAAGGATAAGGCTAGGGAAGCTTCAAGTGCTCACATTGGATGTAGGCATTTTGAGGGCATGTAAAACAGTATTCATAATTAAATGTGAGAAAGTAGCTATCATAGCTGTTATAGGATTCAGAGTGGTTGGAAGGATCTTCTTAGCTGGATTTTCTTATTTTCCTGAGAAAACAACAACAACAACAAAAAAAAAAAACCAAAAACCAAAAACAAACAAACAAAAAAAAAAAACCCACAAATTTTCTCTTATGATACTCTATCAAGGACTGAGCTGCAAAAGAAAAATCAAATACATATTTAAAAAAAAACCAATTAGCAAAAGATTTGAAAAGCTCCAACTCCTACTGAAATACACTCATGCATTTTAGACATGCTGTCTCTGTGATTTAGGAAGACAGAGTTGGGAGGCTCAGCTACCAAAATCATTCTCCAGGCCTTACTTTCAGAGAGATAGAGATCCTCCTGCTTACTAATCACGTTTTAAAAGGGACTTTAGTAACCTCACGTGATCTCAGCTCCTCCTGGAAGAATGGGGATGTAAGGAATTCAGTGTTGTTATGAAGCCCGACCTGATGTGTTATGCCTACGAGGGACAGGTCTCCACATCCAGCCTGTGTTTTGAGATGAGCAGAGTGGGTATCAGGCAGCTGAAATAACTGAAGAAGGTGTCTTAGACCCTCACGGCGCGAGGGGGCGCTCTTTCTACAGTTCCCTACCAATATCGTCTGCTCTGCTTTTATCCTCTCGGTGTTAAGGAAGTAGACTGGTGGAAGAAAGAGGGTCGGGTCACTTAGTACACCCACCTTTTCTGAGCTCCCAGCTCAGGGTTATCTACTGAAAGAGGCCTTTCTCAGTGTTCTGATTGCAACATCAGATAATTGATCCAAGAAAGGAAAGGAAAAATCGAAGGAGGCAAACAGAGCTGCAGGAATTAGAAAAGCCTGATAGGGCTGCTCCTACCCCACATCCTCATCCAGTCCTCCACCCGGGAGTCCAGAGGAAGTGGCTCATTGGCTGGATGTCTTCCGCCCACCCAGATCCTGGGAACACCTCCCTGTTGTTCAAAAGAGCCTCATTGCATCAGTTCCGTATAAGAACAGACCAACCCATAAGGCTTCCATTCAAGAAATCCAGAGTCCCTTATCAAGGTCTGTCCTGAATAGCTTTGTTTTAAACTTCTTGACTTTGCTACTGAATGTCTTAAAGGGCCAGAGGACCCGAGAGGAGCAACCAAGATCAGGAAACAGGTCCTTGTGGGTTGTATTAGGCAACACTGCAGCTCTCTGGGCTGGGTGAGGAGGGATGATACTCTGTTCCTCTCTGAATTCCCTGATGACTCCAGACAAGTTGAGGACCCTTCCGCACCTACACTCTCCTGTCAGCCTGTTTTTAATTTCAGGATAATGAAATTTTCTGTTTGGTAATTTCCTTTCTTGTCCAAGGTTTGTCCTTTTACAAGGTTTTGCTTTCTTATCAACTTGGCCACAGTCGCTGCTATTGTAGCTTACATGTTGACAAAGCGGGTGGGGGCGGGACTCTGCAAAACAAAACCACAGAAACAATTTGAAAGGTTTTTTTTTTTTTTTTTTTTTTTTTTGGCAGTTTGCCTTCAAGAGTGCAGTTGTGGGTAACAAGGAAGCAAACAAATCCCAGGGGCAACTAGAGGGAAGAGAAAGGATGCGCTGACCTTCATCTTTGGAAACTCACTCTGGGGTGACTCTAAATGCTTGAAGTTACTCACAGATTCAGGGAGCTGTATCCTGGAGGAAAGAGCCAATTGCTCAGTGTTGGTTTGCAACTTTATTCCTATTATTTTGGAGTGTATTTCTTATCATCTACCCATGTGTAACAAAGGGCATCAGCAGGCACAAGGCTTCCATCACAGGATGGGTAGGAGCATCTTGGTAGTTTCTGTTCTAGATCTGGGCACTCTGGTCTGGGTCTGAGAGTTCTGGTTCACTCTGGATACGGGACACTTCTGGGAACTCCTTTCCTTATAGTAACATGATCTTCAACCACCTGTCTGGGATCCTGCTGGTCTCCAGCCCATAGATGAAGGCTTCACTCCCTTCTCCAAGAGATAAACAAGGAATTTCTCAGGAAGTCCATGCTGAAAGACATGGGACACAGCACGCTCTAGGTGACAGGAAGGGAGAGTTTCACAACAGACGCGGAGAGTGCGTGGCTTGGCCCCGTTTGTCCAGCTGGCCAGGAAGGATGACACGAGACATCTGGCTGAGAAGGACTTTCTTCCTAGAATACCTTATCCAAGATGTGAAGGAAGCTCATGATGAGCTTGTGTTTCGTGCCCCAGATTGTTCATGTACACAAATCTTTGAACAGAAACAATTACAGCTCCAAGTATTTGGATGAGGGTCCTCAAGATGGAATTAGTCACACGAACTGAGAAGAGAGAAGCAGAAGGATTCAGATTTGCTGTGTTCCTTATCTTTGCTGTGTGCTCAGCCTGTTCTAAGTACGTCCTGGGATTGTTTCCCCAAATCTGTGTTCCAAATCTGAGAAAGACCAACTTCCCAAGGAAGCTGGAACTCACAGAGAACGTGGGACTATCCCAGGATCCCTCAGCTTGTAAGCGATAGGGCAGAATTTCCTTCCAGGTTTGTTCTCAAGTGGCCAAGTGACTCTGATTGTCATTCATTCAAACAGAAAAGAATGACAGCTATAAACATGAGACCATGACCCTGCCAAGAGCTTACAGTGAGTTGCGCAGTCATCCAGGCTCTTTGAAGGAACGGATCCAAAACTCAAACAGCTCTAACAGGATTCTATACTCTCCCCTCTCTTTCTAGTCGAAGCAATGAAGGCACAGATAGGTTAGGTCACTTGACCAAGATGATACAGCTCATGATATAGAGCAAGGGCTTAAACCCAGACATTCTGACAGCAGAGCCCATGCTTTTAGAGACCTTGTTAAAGTTAGAAATGCAGCCTAATGTGTGGAACTTCATCTAAAGATCTACATCTTCAGGAAAGATTGAGTGACTAAAATCAGCATAGTTACGCGACCTCAGGTGGGAGGTTTGGAAGTCACTACCTCATATGTACAATGTGGAGTCATGAATGTACACGATCAAGCACAGAGTCGGCAAATTCTTACGTTCATGGCTAAGCCTCTCTGGCTGGTTGAGTCTCTCTCCATCACAGAGGGTGCCCTTTATAAAGACAAGTGGTCCCCTCATTCTCTAGTCTTGTGTGTGTTTGACTATTTGTCCACACAGCGAGCTGCATGGGGAGACCCCATGATGCTACTGGTGTGATGTATTTTTATTGTGTCTCCCTCCAGCTTTTCTTGTCATTGGCTCTCCATAACATTTTTGTTCTCTGAAACGGCAGGGTTTGTAATAGGAATGAAGTGAAGGGCTGGACAATTGCATAAAGTTAAAAGTATCATTTCCATGCTGTGAGAACGGAGACTTGTCTCTGTTTTCTTTTCCTTAGGTCTATTTTTAATTTATTCTACAACTATTTCATTCATGTATGTGACATATCTTTATTAGATCCATCCCAACTCCCTTCTTCCACCACCGGGCCCTCCCCCACATATTCTCTTCCCCTTCCCCCCTCAGACTCTTCACACATTGCCTTCCCAGCCCAAGGCCCTCTCCAATATCTCCTCTACCCATTCCCTACCTGCCCATAGCTTCCGCATGTCTCCCACCTTCCCAGACCCCAGCACGCCCCTCCTTCCCCCTTGTGTGGAATACTGTCTCAGTTTTCTCTTCTCTGGCTGCTCTGGGGGCACTTATGACAGCATTGAGGTCATTCTGAACAAAATCCGCCCACGTGCTGCCGTAACCAGGCCACAGAAGACATGAAACCCGTGTGAATTTTTTTCAGTTGCCTATCATTTCTTCAGAAAAGAGGAAAGGCTCAAAAATCTACTGAAAATAACAAGAATGTTGTCATAAAAATGCTTCTGAAGTACAGAGGCAAGCGTTTATCGTGCACCCTCCATGATTGAGCAGAACAACACCAACGTGGTGTGTGAGGAGAAGGTCACTTGATTTGTGGGAAACTGAGTCTGCTCCAACGGAGGTCCAATTCCCTACTTCCCCTTGTGTTTGGAACACACACGAAACACAACCTCAGAGGCTGGAAGGGGTTCCCATGGTGTTTTGAACTAGCCTTCCTGGGTCTTTATTTCTCTGTTTCAGGACACATCAAACCCATGGCTGTAAGTGCAAGGGAGTTTAAACACTTACTAAGGCCATACCAGATTTTGTTGTGTTAAGGTGGCTTTCTATAGGCAACAGCTGTCTGGGGAACAGAGTGTTTTTTGTTTTGTTTGTTTATTTTTAAGGCAAAGTCTCACTGGTGAGCATTCACTACGCCCATGCATCTCTGTGGCACTTCTAAATCACAGCCCAGTGTTGGTGATAATGTTCTCCACTTTTAGCTGTTGGGAGCTAATACTATAAGGGACAGATTGTTACCATCATGACAACTGTTACAGGGTAGGACAAATGCCTGGGGGCCACATCAAAAGAGCATCAAGCCTTTTTGCTTTTGCTTCTGAAAATCATATCCATTCTGAGAAGAGTTTACAGTACAGTGTGTTTGGTCTGTCATTTAAGCCGTAGGACCTGCCAATCCCCTTCTGCAGTAGGTAACTGCTACCTAAATAAAAAGCAGCACTCCAAGGATGGTAACCTGTCTAGGAGGGGTAACTCTGGCCCAGAGCTGGGGTCAACGCTTGGGTTTCAGAAATAAACCAGTGATAAAGATGGGCTGCATGCTCCTGCTGGTTCACCAACTAGAACTTGCAGTGTCTCCCAAAATGCGTATGAAGCACCGGAGGGCCCATTCTTTAAACCTCATTAGCTCAGCCTGTGTGACAGGAGTCTGTCAAGGGTAGGCAAATTCAGCCTTAAATGCTTCCATTCAGAGTTAGCAGCCTGGGGTACCAACAGGGTAATGCGCAGGACCTTTCATAGAAATGGATTATTTGGCAAGCATGTTGCAGTAGGAGGAGATGTAGGTAGGACCAGGTTTGAGATTTCAGTCTATTGCTTCATCCCGAGGCCAGACAGGATGCTACTACAGCAGCAACCACAGATGGGTAGGAAAGGCTGTGCACTTCCTGGCACCAGAGCGACACAGGGAGGGACCAGGACAATATGTCATCCCTCCGACATGCCACCAGTGCGCTGCTTTCCCCTGCTAGGTCTCCAGCTAGAACTTCCAGCATCTCCAGAAGGAAGGCCTCCAGCAGGGGGCACAGTGGGGGACACTTCCCATTTAGCTCTTCCTAGATATGAAGGTCACTGTGTCTTGGAAAACTTCAGAGGGAAACAGAAGAAACATGTCTGCTAATAACATCCAAGCTATGGATGACGCCTTGACTCCCATTGACGAAACCGAATGACTTCCTGTTTTCCACTTAGTCGATTGGAAATTATTGTTTGTTATAATGAAGAGAGTCTTCTTTTGTGCAGACTGGCCTCTTTTTATTCTTATTTGTGTGTGTTCATGTATGTGAGCATGTGTGTGTGTGCATGTGCTTGTAGAGACCAGAGGTCAATGTTAGGTTTGTTCCCTGCTCATTTACCATGTTATTTTTTGAAACAGGGGCTCTCATCGAATCTGGAACTTTCTGATTGACTAGACTGGCCGGCCGGGAAGCCCCTGCATCTTCTTCCCAGGGTGAGTGTGTGTGTGTGGGGGGGGGCAGTACCAAAAGCAGGTATTATTATATCTGGCTTTTTTGGCATGAATTCTAGAGATGGACCTCAGGGCCTCCTGCATAGGTACTTTGCACCAGCTGAGACTTAGCTGTCTAGCTTTGCCGTTAAATTCCCTTCGTCACAGTGATGGCTGCCCTACTGCCCCACTCCCCCGAATCTGCGATCATGACATTTATGTACTGCAGATTTGAAATAGGAAGTGATAGCCTTCTTGTAGACATTGTTAGGAACACGAAGGAAAATTGAGTTAACCGCCCCCCCCAACTACCACTCCATGATTCACAAGCTCTGATGTGAGGTCAAGGACCAGAAACCCACGGTCTGCAGAGCAGGAGACACGGCCTGAATGGCTCAGGACCAAAGGTTTAGTATTATAATATCAGGTTTCTTTTAAAATTCTTGGGTTGATATGAGTTATTCATGCATCTATATACTCATATATAAACATGTCTATATTTACTATATAAACAGTATGTTATAGAGCTACTTATACAGTTATTCTGCTACTCATATAACACAAAGACATATAAATTATACACACACATGTTCCTGTGCTACTCAATCCATGCCTGCTTGAATATATGCACTGGGACATTCCTTGGTGTTTTTTCCTGCTTCAGTAATACTAGGAGATATGCCAAAAAAGGAGCTTGATTGTTATGTTGATTCTCAGATCAAAACTATGGTGGGTCTGTTATTATCTCAGGACTGTTAAGGGTATTTTAAGATCATATAAATAATCCCAAGGTTTCCGAGAACAAGAGCTAGGAATAATACATCCAACTATTTCAGGTCTCATCCATCCACACTTCTCTAAATCTACTTCCAAAACCCCAAGTCCTTGCTCAATCAATCCCCACCCTCATCTCCCAAGGATAGCTTGCAGTTTTCTTTGGTAGGCTTATAAAAATAAAATATTACACTTTTTAAAGTTTATCATTTTTAAACAAAAGATATAATGTGATTGTAATTAGCAAATGCTAATTTTGGCTAAATTTGGGTTTCAGCTGAAGCTTGGCCAGAATCCTGAAGACCATTAGCAAACAGAAACACTTGATGGCTTATGTGTATTTGCTTTAATCCAAAGCTGCTTGTCTGTTGACAAAATACACTAGGTCCCTTAAGATGACTTCCTGGAGTCTGTGCTTGGTGTTGGGTTTCTTAGCCCGTACATACAATGCCCTGGAATTTAAAAAGTCCTGGATTACCAAGTCAGCCAAGCAGAAGAGGATGGGTTAAAACAAAGAAGAAAGAGCAAAGGCCGGGATGAAGGGCCTTTGGGCTTTCTCTGTGGAGCCCTCTCTTCTCTTCATTACAGGAGAGGGCAGAGGTCACATTCTTAGCGTTTAGTGAAATACAAATAACTGTTGGTTACTTCAGACACTTCCTTCTCTCAGATTCCAAAACTTACCTTTCCTGCCTACCATCTCGAGGGAGCGATGGCCCATGTGTGGGGAGGCCCATTTGTCTCTGATTTCGAGTCTCTCCCAGCCCCCTTCTTCCTCAGCTTTCCTTGCCCATCAAAAAGTTTTCTTCATGGATGAAACCTCATCACCTTCCATTGGAATAATAGTAATAATTAATAATAATAATGATAAAACTGATAATGTTCACAGCGGGTGACGAAGACAGTATCAAAGTGCTTAGTGAAATGACATAGCCTAGAGAGAGACTGAAGAGATAAGATGTTTAGAAAGTGTTGTTTATCGTAAAGCACGGAAAACCAGCCTACAATTCACAATCGCAGAGAATCTAGACAACGAAGAGGACCCAAAGAGAGATATACATGGATCTAATCTCCATGGGAAGTAGAAAAAGACAAGATCTCCTGAGTAAATTGGGAGCCTGGGGACCACAGGAGAGGGTTAAAGGAAGGGGAGAGGAAGGGAGAGGAGCAGAGAAAAATGTATAACTCAATAAAAATCAATAATAAAAAAATGTCTATGGGAACAGGTCCATTGAGTGTGGGTGAGGGTGCGGGTGGGTGCTGAGGGTGTAGCAGGGATAATGGGTGCTGAGAGTGTAGCAGGGATGGTGGGTGCTGAGGGTGTAGCAAGGACGGTGGGTGCTGAGGGTGTAGCAGGGATAATGGGTGCTGAGAGTGTAGCAGGGATGGTGGGTGCTGAGGGTGTAGCAAGGATGGAGGGTGCTGAGGGTTAGTTTCCAGGCACACTCTGTCCCTGCCTTTGGGCGCAGTCATCCCTGAGCATATGGCAAGCAGTTCCACTGTGAGTAGTGCAAACTAATGCTTGTCCCTTCAAGAGACAAGCTCTGCCCATTCCTTCCTCTTTGCCTTTTTCTTTTTTTCCATTGCAGAACTATTCCTGATCTCTCTCTTCCCACCTAGGCAAGTTGGCTTCTGTCCTCTCCTCTCCTTTCCTCTTCCCTCTCTCTCTGTCTCTCTCTCATTCTCTCTTCCCTCCCTTTTAATAAAGCTCCATGCTCAAGCTCTCTTTACATGGCGTTCTTGTTACCCATGGTGGCTATGGGATGTCACAAAAGTCCCCCTCCTGCCATGTTTTGCAGTGAGGGTGTGAGCGCGTGAGGGCCATAGAGATTGCAGTCAGTGGGACAGAGAGAGCGTAGTGCTCAACTGCCTTTAATGCATGCCTTCTCTTCTTCCAATTGGAGATATTGGGTTACTGCCACTCAAATCCACTTGGAGCTAAATTTCCATGTTGTTTAAACATTTTTTTTATATGCCTCAGCATATTCTTTAAGTAAATACAATTTTGCCCACATTTAACAATATTAAGACATTTTTCTCATTAATAAGTGTTTAGCATTCAAGCCCTTAGGTGTATGGGGTTTGAAACTTGTCACAGGCACTTTGGGTTAATACGCTTTACAGAAAAGCGGTCTCTAAATGAAAGAGAAGAAGGAGCATGGTAGGGGAAGCAAAAACATTGAGGATTTTGCTTAAGTTCCTTCCTCTTTGCCTTTTTCTTTTTTTCCATTGCAGAACTATTCAGAGTACCTCCCAGTTTAATTGCAATATGTGGTTAGTTTTACACCTTCATCGCCCCTTCAAGCCCAGGAACAGACTGCCCATGCTTGTCTTCGACGATAAACACAGCCCGGCTTGTGCACATTGAGGAAATATAAATTCAGGCCTGGATGCCCCGATTCTTTCACACAGTTGCATCTTTATGTTCACTCTTCCATTTCTGTACAATGCATTTGAGCATAGAACTCCCTACATGAATGAACCGAGTGCGTTACTGAAGGGGCTTAGCATGGAGGAAACATAAAACATTAAAGTGATTGAAAAGCTAACCATTCAGTGCATACATTTGGGACGACGGGGGAGGGGGCACAGGAGAGTGCACATAGCATGGCTGCAACTGCTATGTGCATCTGTGGATGTCCCAGTGTCCTGGTGTCAGAGAGGATGGCATTGTCCCAATGTCCCGGCATCAGAGAGGGTGACATCCCCTATGAAACATCGGCGATCCTTACCGGCCAGGTGTTCCTGTGAATACCAGGTGCTCACTACAAGAAAATGGCTTAGTGAAGGATATTAATTCCCACCAAAGTAACACCAGGATAGAATTTTCTCCTGCATTATAGTTTTATAGGGAGAATTTTATTTCCCAGGGAAAACAGGAGAAAATCCTTTTTTAACATTGGTGCTGTGCTGTAACCGTCAGCAGATTATCTAGAAATTGTATCTCCGAGGCCAGGATTTCCTGAGCAAAGTACTCAAGGGAAGATAATTGTCTTTTACCTCTTTTGTTCCAGTTCAGAGTCAACAGTTGTAGGCTCCCCGCAGACAGATGGAGACCCTGGGAAAGAGAACAGATTCATGGTTCCTGACCATTCTGTCCTCTTTCCACTTCCACATGACACTTTCAGAGGATCTCTAATAGGTCTAAGGATTAGGCTGAGGCAGGACTACACACACACACACACACACACACACACACTGCACTTTGGATGTTCATGCCCCTCTAAGAGTAAAGAACACACATGCTCCTCAGCAACAAACAAGTTCAGTTTTGGCAATTTCTGACTTTGCTAAAGGCTCCTAAAGTCACAAAAGTATTACAGTCCTTATCGAATGACAATTACAGTCCTTATGCAAAGGTAATGCCGACCAGCTGCTGTGAACACACTTGCCATTCCTCCTGCATCCCTCAGATCCTGGACAGGCCTATGAATGCTGAGGGCTTTGGCCTGACATTAGCATCATCTAAAAATGCAATGACTTCTTCATGGGTCTTTTTATCTGTGGCACCTTAAATAAACAGAGTGCCCAATCAATGACAGAAGTAATAATTCTGATATCTAACCTCGCACTTTTACTTTATTTCCCCAAAGTTGTTTTAAATTAAGAAGCATGAGGAGGGCCTCTGTTGCACTCCAATCCCTTGTCCTCTCCCAACTGCATCTCCTCAGCGTTCCTTGCATGGATTGCCTCTGATGTTGGTCATCAACCAGCAGCTTCCCTGTCCCTGTGATCTGCCATGCAGGCTGCTTTCCAGGGTGACAGCACAGAAACCTGGGACTGGCCTTTAAATAACATCAATAGGCTGGTGGAATCCATTTCAGACTATACTCCCTCAAACTGGAAGCTAAAATAACCATCTTTTCCCTTAAACCACTGCCTGTCCCTTTGGTGGTCAGCTAAAGTTTCCTTCCCACCCATCCCCGCTACAGTCTGCTCTCTCCGCATACTGGGCAGAGAACCCTGACTTCATTTCCCCTCTGCTTTCAATTTCCAGTCCCTCATTTGTTCCCAAACAGCCATCTTCACGCCAAGATGGCTCTCATTATCCACCCAAAATTGCAATGAGCTGTAAGTGAATAAAGCAGACCCAACTCCATGCTGAACTAGGTCAGTGACATCATTTTCAGGGCCTGGCGAGGTGGCAAAGCCACTCTCTGTCACCCACAACATGCCTCCCTCTCCACACTGTCATCACTGCCTCAGGACTCTCTGTGCCTGGGTCACCGGTAGGCTAGGGGTCCCTCAGAGCTACCTGCTGGATCCGCCACTGTGCTGCCAACCCAGAGAGGGAAGAGCCATTCCCTTGCTCACTCAGAGCATGCTCAGTTGCAGCCCAGTTGAGGAGGAGACACTAGGCAATGCCTACAGCAGGAAGGTATGGAGCACAAGAATGCCACACTCCTCCAGGAGTGGGGAGGCGCCAAACTTCCCGGACCTGCTCTCTATGTAAGGCCACCTGACGTCACTAACCAAACCAAATGCCAGTCATAAAACAGTTAAGAATGTGGAGACAGGAAGTGCGGAGCTGCCTATTTGTAGGTCGGATGACTATATTTACCACTACCTCAAAGCTAATTCTTATTGCTTGATTTTAAATATCTCCATCGATAGCGTCTCTCAGAGTTTTATCTGTCTCCTGATTGTGTCCCAGGAGGCATTCCTGTTTGGCTGTGTGCTTTGTTTTGTCACCCTTAAGGACTTTCCATCTCCATGTGCCAGCATCCTAGACTCCAGGGTATTGAGCCCAGGTTGCTGCTTACTCTTGAGCATGAGCTCTGTCAGTTTGTACCAAGTTTTCTCTACGTGTTATTCTTGCGATCTAAGTCAGGGGCCACAAAAAGGCTTTAGAAATCATTTTGCTAAGTCTTTCTCATACTGAGGACACAGAGGGATTTCTTGTTCAATGAATGTTTGCATTTACCAGACTCTGTAGTGATCCATCTTTCAAGGGCAGACACGGGTGACAAAGAGGTAGGCAGAAGAAAAAAGTGATAAGCTGATGTCACGCGAGGAAACCCAGCATTACCGACTGAGTCAAAATTCATAACAGAGCTGGGAAGACAACACAGTTAGTGAGCTGCTTGCTAGGCAGCATGGGGGCCTCAGTTTAACCCACAGAACCTATGTTCAGAAAACATAACATATAATCCTACTGATGGGGAGGCAGAGATAAGAGCATTCTTGGGGCTTGGGGCTACCTAGCCTGACCTATTTTGTAAGCTCCAAGCCAATCAGAGACCTTGACTGACTGTGACTGAGAAACAACACTAAAGGTTGATATCTGGCTGCCACACACATGAGCACATGTGCACACATATGAACACACATCATTAATAATTATAAAATGTATCACCCTCCCTTTTTTTCTGTAAACAGTCTCACACTGTGGCCTAGTTTGAAGCTGGGAGCACTTTTGCCTTAGCCTCTTGAGTACTGGGATGGCAAAAGTGAGCCAGAATGCCCACCTCCATACTGTACACTAAATCCACTGTATTTGTTTTTTTAAAATGCTTTTCAACTTTATCATAAATGTGCTGAGACGTCCATCCTTGAGGGCTGAAGTGAGATGTTCCTCACCTGACGGTTCAGCTGCCTTTTCTGGTCAGATGCTGAATACACAGGTCATCCGTGATCTAGGAAGACCAGAGCAATAGGAATCCCTTCCTGGGCTCCCTGACATCCTCCAGCCCAATCTGGAAATCCATCCACTGCAGGGAACAAAATACGGCTACCTGCCAGTGCTTTAAAACCAAACCGAGGCTGAAACAGAAGGGGTGTGTAGGCCTGAGTGTTCGATGCCGGAAACTGGGGTTTTAGGCGTCAATGTTTGCCACTGCATGGGCCTCCTGGGTGTAGCCCCCATTGCACTCGGTTAAGAGTTGTTTTCTTCCCTTCAGTCATACTCTTAGTTTTCTTCTTTTTGTTCAAATATTTAAATTTTAGCTACTTTGGAGGGGAATTATGATTTCTGACAAATAATATTTGGGAAGAATAACTGCTTTTATTTTCTGCTCAAGTACATGTAGGAATTAAATTTATGTTTAAAATCAGAGCAAAGACACCCCTGGGTTTTCAATCAAGACAATTTAAATATTTTGAACAACTATTTTTAGTTTGTTATTTAAATTTCCTCATTCTTCCTAATAGCCTGGATGGATACAGCCACAGATAAATTATATGTCTATGGATATGTATGCATTGTGTATGTATATATATATATATATATATATATATATATATATATATACACAATCATATAGGGTAGAACCAGAGACATATGCCGGTGAAAGGCTTGACAATTGTTCTGTGCATGGGGTTAGGTATGAATGCTGCTGTGGGCCACATTTTCCCTGGACAGCACTGCTGTCCTTGGAGTGTGAATGATACAAACCCAGACAGAAATTGGGGTTAAACCTGAAAACCAGAAAAGCAAAAAACAGCCAAGCCACTAGAAGTCTTACCTCTACCAAAGCTAGGTGACCACAAACTGAATAGACTCAGCCTCGCCCTCCTCACATTTTATATTCCCTCTAGTGCTGGGATTAAAGGCATGTGACTCCCTAGGATTGGGATTAAAGGTGTGGGCCACCACCACCTGGATTTGTTTCTGCGTTGATCTTGTGTAGCCCAAGTTAGGCTCCCTCCTTCCTTCCCTCCCTCCTTCCTTCTTCCTTCCTTCCTTCCTTCCTTCCTTCCTTCCTTCCTTCCTTCCTTCCTTCCTTCCTTCCTTTCTTTCTGTCTTTCTTTCCATCTTCTTATTCTTCCTCCTCCTCCTTCTTCCTTCATTTTCTTCCTGGCACAGAACAGAAGAAAGCTCTGTAATTGTTGATGGAATGAGTCTGTACCATGAGCTGATCTACCTTTAGCACAAATTCTAATTGTTCTTAAATAAATAAAACCTGGAGTCAGATATTAGGGGGTGAAAGCTGACAGATCAGAGAAGCAGTGTGGCCAACTACTAGAGAGAGCTTTTACCTCCACCAATGCTCAGACTCAAGGGGGGGTGACCTTGTCCTCAGACTGTTTCCTCAGAGGGCATCTTCAGGCTGCAACTGTCTCCATTAAACCTCAGACTACTCTGAGCTCCAGTCTCTTCCCACTTTATATTCCTCTCTCCACTCAGCCACATCACTCCTGTCTCTACCTCCCTAATGCTGGGATTAAAGGTTTGTGATCTCAAGTGCTGGGATCACCTTTGTGTGAGCTCTGTTTCTCTTTTAGACTGATTCAATCTTGTGTAGCCCAGGGTGGCCTTGAACTAACAGAGATCCTTCTGTTTCTGTCTCCTTAGTTCTGGGATAAAAGGTGTGTGCCACCACTCTCTGGCCTCTAGTGACTTAGCTCTGCACTCTGATCTTCAGGCAAGCTTTATTTGTTAAAAGACAAACAAAATACTACTACACCTGAAGACCCAATTTTGAGGTTGAAGGGGGAGTAGGGATGGAGCTTCATTTTCTATTAACAAGTCCTCTCCGTTTGTTTCCAACTTCGTCCTGCCATGTTAACTTCAAAAGCTACAGCACCCTACCCTTCTCTTGTGGATTCATGTGTAACAGTGCAGTTTAATGAGATATTAATTAGTGCGGCTTTCCTACATTTTCCTCAGCTTTGTTGAGAAAGTGGCATTAGTGTTTCTGTGAAAGAGGTTGAAGCAGATACCTAGCTCACTGAACCTGGCCACCTCCTCAGAAACCTGAGCATATTCACAGGATGGATGCTAATTCAAGATAGGGCAGCAGCAAAGAAGTCGCTTTGGCCTGGAAGAAGAAGGGAATGAGAGATTCACGGCATTGCAAGTCTTGGGTCCGCTTGACTACTGTGTAATGTTCCTTAAAGGACATGGGAGACCTGGAGAGACCCCAGCTCAGAAAGGTGGCCAACCACAGGAGTTGTGGCTACAATGCCCAAACCAATGCTTGCTTACAAGGGCAGCTACCTGGCAATCCTGCTTCCTTGGACAATGAGCTTGTCAAAGGGGAATAGGGCAGAGAGATGACTCGGGGGACCTCCTTAGAATCCTGGGGCACAGCATGCTTTGGCTCATCACACAAAATGAGGTCGGGGGTATAGGTGACAGAGTCCCATCAATGTGGAGAATGAGAAAGGGGCTTAGAATGAAGACATCAACATAAAATTCAGAACCACTAAAGAAATACTGCTTTTTCTTGTGATCATAACTTAACTTTTTACCTGCATTCTGCAGTGATTATTTCTAGATTAGATAACCCATGTCATCAGTTCTACAGAATGCTTGACAATTAATAATCAATTGTGAGGAATGTGTCTTTAATTTCTGAAGAAAAAAGTTATATTTATGGAAGCCGACTTAATATGAAAATCTCAGAGTACGTGATACATTCTTATTTGATTCTTAGTTTTAATTACACTGAGCATGACCACAAGGCACCAGGCAGACAGGAGAGATAAACTGATTGTTTGCTATAGCTTGGCTTAGTGATTATACCTGTAATCCTAGTACTTGAGAGACTGGGGCGGGAGAATCATGAATTCAAGGCCATCATGAGCTGCATAGTAAGTCAGGTTAGTGAGATACATAGCAAGAATATGCTTTAAAAAATTAATAATAATAATAATAAAGTAGGGGCTGGACAGATGGCTCAGTGATTAAGAGCACTTCCAAAGGGCTGAGCTTAGCTTCCATATCCATACCTGTAACTTTATCTCCAAGGGAATCAACTCCCAATGCCTCTGTGGGCACCTACACACACTTGACATTCATTTACATAACACATACACACTAAAACCAGCAACAAAAAATTTAAATCCTAAAGAGAAGAGCAAGAAAACAGAAAGCACCCCCAAGATTTGTGGCCAGCTTACACAAAATGAAGAAGGGCTCGGGCTCCCATCTTGTAGGGACTGACTCCCAGTGTCTGTCATTGTTCTCAGTCCACTTCAGAGCCCTTGGAAGGAGCAAAGACCATGAGAAAACAAGACTCTGCAAGAGGTTTCTGGCTGCTTTCTGTCTAACGCCCTTTCTGTTTCTACATCATGTCGCTATGTAGCCACCTGTCTCATATTCCTTACCTCCAGATAGATGCTCGCTGTTCACTGCCCTGCTTTCTGATCAGATGGACCAGGTTCCAATGCATTGGAGTCTCTGCCATCTGTTTTGTCTGTACATTTTTGCTTCTGTGCCAGAATTTTAAGCGATATAACTTCCAGCAGTTCTTCAGTGCATCATACAGAGAGACTTCCCACGTTGATCTAGTCTTGTGTTTTCATTTAAGTTTTAAAATAAGATTATAATATTTTGCTCAAAACTGCTGTAATTTAGATTAGACTTGCAACAAGGATTATGTCGTTTGATTTCTATTTGACTTTTCCTCTGTTGAAAATTATATTCCAGTGCTAATAATATTTCTACCGTTCTATTAAGATGCTCCTCTGGCTTGCTTGCTTATTGCTGATGTCTTTGCTCTAATTACCATGAATATTGTCGGTAACTGCAAACGAGGTTCCTTTCCTCTCTTAAAAGGAACGTTGGTTTAGCAGGTTGCTCCTGACTATTGATTCGAGAACATAACTTTAATCAAGTTATAGGATTTCTGGCCTTCCTGCCTCCATAAGATTTGGTTTCTATTACTATTTTAATTGTGATTTCTATTACTTCAGCAATCATTAGTACTATATACTTGCAAAGCTTTTCTTCTACTAGTAATCTAGCATGTATTCAATAATTTATCAATAATATGGACTGAAGAATAGAACTGGTATTTAATTTCCGGAAACAGATCCTGATGGTTAGGGATACCGTACCTGAACACTTACCAGGATCCACCTGTGCAATGGGATACTATGTGTGGTTCTATTTCCGTCCATCAAGTCTGTATATCCCCAATACAAACACTGACATTCTTCATTTTCCCAGAAATATATAGATTTAAAAATTCACTGATATGGAAGTAATGGGGCTGGCTCCTGTATCAGTTTACCTCAGGTTAAGATCAACTGGAGAAGTGCCTTGATGGCCTTACCTGATGTGGAAGACCTTCCTGAAATGTGGGTGGTTTTGTTTTGCTTTGTGCTAACTTGATACAAGCTAGGGTGATCTGGGAAGAGGGATCTTTGTTGAGAAAATGACTCCATGACCCGCGGACACTTTCTTGATTCATGGTTATTGTAGTAGGACCTGGCCCACTGTAGAGGGACCACTCATGGGCAGCGGTTCTCGGAGATTTAAGAGAGGGAGCTGAGTGTGAGACAGAGAGCAAGCCAGGTGGCAGCATTCCTCCTTGCTTTCTTTTCCAGTTCCTGCCTCCAGATGCCTGCCTGCATTCCTGCCCTGATGTCCCTTGGAGACTGAGAGTGACCCGAGAGAGGTAAGCTGAAGTACACCCTTTCTTCCCACGTAGGCTTTGGTCAGTGTTTTGTCATAGCAACAGAATTGCTAGGTGGAATTGCTGAAGATCTATATTATTACATATGTAACATATACTATATATTACACACACACATACATATATAACATTGAATTAGACTGTAACATTTCAATACATTGCTAGTATTCATAAGACTGACTAAGGACTGGCCAAGCTTTTATGATCTATTTGACTTGGCTAGCAAATATGTTCATATGTTCCTGTGACATGCGTGGAACAGATGGAGAAAGTGAGGCACCAAGAACACAAACATTCCATTTTTAAATCCACCAAGTATCCCAACTATTATTAAAACTTTAAGCCTAAGTATTGATGTCTTCATTTTCGTGCACCAATAACTGTGATTGGAATTTTTAACTGAAATTTAATTGGAAGTGTTTAAAGACTCATTAGTCTTGAGTAATGGCACACCTTGATACATGCTGGTTTATGTCATCTGTAATGGAAGCAAAACTAATCAATAATTGCTTTTCTTTAAAGTGTAATTAGTACAAAATAAAATTATTTTTAAAACACCCATTCTTCAATCTATAAAAAAAAAACCCAATAAGCTAAATCACATTTCCTGGAAAATGTGTTGTATATGTTGATATCCAAGCAAAAAGGTAGACCCACTGGAAGATAAGTAGATATATTAAGGCTAGCTGACTAGTTTTATGTCAACTGGACACAGGCTATAGTAATCTAAGAGTTTGGAACCTTGATTGAAAAAACATGTTACCATAAAATTGTGCTGTAGGCAAGCCTGCAGAACATTTTCTTAATTTGTGATTGATGAGAGGGTCCAGTGATGCCACCCGTGGACTGGTGGTCCTGGATCCTATAAGAAAACAGGCTGAGTAAGCCATGAGGAACAAGCTAGTAAGCGGTACCTGTCTGCATCGGTTCCTGCCTCCAGGTTCCTGCCCTGTCCGAATTCCTGTCATGACTTCCTATAATGAACAGTAATATAGACATGTAAGTCAAATAAACCTTTTCATCCCCAAATTGCTTTTGGTCATGATGTTTTACTACAGCAATAGTAACACTAACAAGGACAGGACTTGGTACCAGAAGAATTGTTGTGACAGACTGACTGTGTTGTTTTGGGGACGGTTGTGGAAAGACATTGGAAATTTGGGCTAGAAAAGCCATTTAAGGTTCAAAGCTTGGTGCACTTCTGTGGGAGTGTAGAAGATAAGAACTTTCAGAGAAATGCAATGGCTTATGAAGTTCCAGAGGGAAGTTTGAGACTCACTCAATATCTCTATCAGAACCATTACATATTGTAAGTTAAGAATCTGGAGTTCTCCTCAACTGGAACTGAAGAAATAACTGTAATTAGCAAGAGACCAGAACCATTGAATTAGGACCTTTACATTGCTAGGACAATTGATGTTGGTCAGCTGGAACTAAAAAACTGTTAGTGATTAAGAAGAGGCTACCAACATTGAAGTGATACCTGTGAAATGTTTCCTCAGAGCCAGCACAGATAGATAGATGATAGATAGATAGATCTATAAATTGATAGAGGATAGATAGATGATACATACATGATAGATAGATGATAAATACATGATTGATATATAGATATGTAGAGAGATCAAAACTTAGCTGAGAAGATGAGATGGATAAGTAGATCAAGAAAACATAGATGCTAAATAGATGAGGTGTGTGTGAGTGTGAGTGTGTGTGAGTGTGTGTGTGAGTGTGTGTGTGTGTGTGTGTAGGTAGGTAGGTAGATACATAGGTAGATAGAAAGGTACACAGGCAGGTAAATAGATTTATTTTGATCTATTACAAAGAACTGGCTTACATGATTGTGGGATCTGTCTCAAAAACCCTGAAGTCCATGGGTCAGGCATGGAAGGGATGCCCCAGGATGGTTACAACCCCAGAAGCTGCAGTACACAGCTGCATAGTACACAGCTGCTGACCTCCACAAGGCTAAGCCAGATCTCAGATAAAATCAGAACAACCAAGAAACTCTCTGTACTTCCCTCCAAGCCAGCCAGACTCTAATCACACTGCCTCCGTCCTGTCCCAGAAGGGCCTGGGTCAGGGCTGGGTGAGACAAGTAAGTTTAGTCCAACCCGACACTTGAGCCCACCACACATGGAAACAAAAGAATAATAATTTTTTTTTACAGTCTGACTTTTTTAGTGCTGCCTGAAAGACGTCTGACCATCTCGTCTGTTGTCAAAAGCTTAAGCTGAGCTGGACAGCCCACTTTCCTTCCTCATCATTACTTTTTAGCTTGTTGGTTTAGCATGGGGTGCATAGTGGGGAAATATACAAATTTTATATACCCTTATTGCCTTTCCTATTGACTTTTATGGTTCTGTGAGCTCTTAGCCACTATTTGCATTAATATTAATATTTAATCCAGTTGTGCCTAATATTATCCTCTGAATGCTTTTATATAATAATAGCTTTGCATTTGCACAATTCCTGTCTTCCTCAGAGCTGTGAGTGCTTTGTCAACAGTGAGTCAGATTTCTCCCCCAGCTCAACTGTTCTCTGCGCACCCCTAGAGAAATATTAACACTTCAGAGCAGGGCTCCATCTGCGCCTGCAGCAGGGACAAAGGAATCCGTGTTCTTACAGCAGAAAATACACCTCGAGACAGTCCCAGGAGGATCATTTCGTGTCTTAAGCACTTCTTGGAGTCCTACATGGAATAAGTTATTCATTATAATTATGAAACCGAACCCTGGACTCTGGAAAAGTCACTGTTGCTGTTTGCTAGATAAACTGTGGCTGGAACTTTCTAGAGCACAGATGTGGGGTGTTTTCAAAGTGGCTTTATAGGAAAGCCATGCCTGAGGTTTGGTTGGGATAGCTGTCTTCCTATTACATTCGCAGAAGAATATTTCAAAACCTGCAAGAGGAATGTTTTCTGTTGTAAAGATGGCCATAACCTAAATACTTTCTCTTTGGCTGGAAACACCAGAACCCATGGGTAGTGTCTTAGACGCAGAGAATACACCACACTACCCAAAGCACATAGCATCACTGCCGAGTCAGCCAGTCTGATAATACAGCTGCAAACACAATACCCGTGCATCATGAAACCTCTTCTTGGTGCTATCCCAAACAGCCCTGCGGCTTAAGCAATCTATTCATTTCTAAGTCTCCATTTCCTCCTTTATATGGCTAGAGAATTGATCTGTTTATTCTTAAAGCTTTTATGTCTAAAGGCTTAAAAAAGGAGGAGATTAAACATGCTGAGAACAACTGAAACTACCTGGAATGAGGGAAAGGGTGTGGCTTTTCCTATTTGATAATCTTTATGTTACGGAACAAAGACAGAGATCATAATTCCATACGAAAATGCAAAATCAGTGTTTATTCGAGAAGATAGTTGGTTCTAAATGTTTTAATATTACTTACAGATTTAACATGGCAAATCTATGGGCTAGGATGGTGGACTGGCTGTTAAAATGTTTTCCACGTAAGCCTGAGGAACTCAGTTAGATCCTATACAACCTATGTTTAAAAAAAAAAAAAAAAAAAAGCCGGGTGTGAGACAGGGAGATGACTCAAAAAGCTCTTGACAGGCAAGCATGGGGACTAGAATTCAGGTTCCAGCAAGCTCATAAGGCCAGATGTGGCAACACACATCTGTAATCTCAGACTTACAGTGGTGTGGGAGGCTGAGACAGGTGAGTTCCTGGAAGCTCAAGGTCTAGTAAACCTGTCTTATATGGCTGCAATGAAGAGATCCTGTCTCAAACACAGAGGAAGGAAGGCAAGGCTGGTCACAGGCTGTACTCTGACACCCCTCCCCCTCTCGGGATGGGGCACCACAGACATAAATGTAAGTGCTGGGGAAGCACAGACAGGTAGAACCCTAATCCTCATTGGGTAGAGAGCCCGAATTAACCATTTCTTGTCAAGTTCAAGGCCAGTGAGAGACTGTGTATCAAAAGCATCATCGTAGACTGCACCCAGGGAATGATAGCTGCATAAGGAGGCGTGCCCAAACCTGCATATGGAGAAGGTTTCTTCACATGGAGGTCAGTAAGTCAATTACAGTCCCAGGGCTGGTCTTCTGGTTCTTCACTGTGTCAGTTCCTCTCAAATTTGATAATTTCTTTAGATACCAAATACCCAGATTATTATTCTTGAACAGAATACAAAGCCTTCACACTATGAATTTCATTGAGGTTACAATACACTTAACCCCAAAGACCTCTGGGGTATCCCCCATCCTCTGATGGCTGGAGATCATTTATTACCCCGTGTTCTATGATCAACGTGCTGACGTTGCACACACAGAGATCTGGGCTGGGGTCTGAGATGAGGGTAAATGTACGGGGTGACGTCTTCCCTCAAAGCTGTGAGGTGAGGACTGAGGTCTCTGCAGTAGTCCCTTGGTCACACTGAATTGTGCATCCACACCCTATGGGGGTGGACTGTACTGGGATATGAACCTGCAACTCCCTGATCCATGGCTTTGGCTAGGCCTGCCGACACCACCTAGGTCAGTGCCCCCTGAGTTTACAAACGACTGCTTTGGCTGCTGAGTTTCGATTCTTTACTCCTTCCTAGCTGTTTTGAGGCCATACAATTAGATTGTATTCCACTATCATGGCAGCTCACAGCTTGACCATGGAGGAGCCACCACTTTTTAAATCCTCTCTGAGGACTGTATGGGTTCCATGGTCAAATATTCAAGCTCTTTTGTGTCTGTCTTGCTTCCTGTTATGTAAAAGACAAGTGTATTGATTTTCATCTTTTCTATACCTAACATTTTTACTAAACTGTGTAACTAAACTAGCTAAACTAGCTAGGAGCTTCATGCTACACCCCAGGTTTTGCTAAATGAGTTAAATACCAACTCTGAATTTAAAATCTGCAATATAAGAGTTGTCTAAAACATTTTCTGTTACTTAGATAGGTAGGTCTGTTCCCAGGTATCTTTACCCCCACCAGCAATTCAGAAGTGTTCCCTTTCCCCCACAACCTCTCCAGCATAAGTTGTCATCAGTGTTTTTGATCTTGTCCATTCTTACAGGTATAAGATAGAATCTCAGAGTTGTTTTGATTTGCATTTCTCTGATGACTAAGGATGTTGAACATTTCCTTAAGTGTCTTTCATCCATTTTAGATTCCTCTGTTGAGAGTTCTCTGTTTAGGTCTGTACTACAAAAAAGAGAGAGAGAGAGAGAGAGAGAGAGAGAGAGAGAGAGAGAGAGAGGAGAGAAAAGAGAAAAAGAAAAAAAGAAAGTTGAATTTAAATTTACTGCGCAGTGGGCCATGACTTTTGAACTGGGAATTTGACTATTGGACCTTCTCTCTGGGCCATCACCCGATACTCTCTGTCTGGGTTCAGTTCCAGGGGGCTATCCCATGGTTGGCGTGTTTCTTTTAGGGTGAATAGGAGTATGCTGCAGTCATTGCACCCAGACAATACTAACTAAGCTGGAGAAAAATTGTTTATTTCTGTTGATGCTCACTTTGTTTTCCTGAGGCACGGGGGAGATGCTCTGCTGCTGTTGGCCATTTCTGGATGCTCAAGCCTGCAGCAGAGCACCCCCAGGACATGGGCAGGACTGTGACTGTACATGGGGCTCCTAGAAGCTCTGCAACTGGAGACCGTCCTGGAGTCAGTTACCTTAGGGAGTTTAGAATCTTGGAACACAAACACTACTCTCCCGGTTCTGTTGGTTAAGATGGACCAAGAGTTACAAGGGAAGGACCCGTGGAAGGGCCAGACTATAGAGGGATCTGGGATGTGAGACCCATGTGGGGGTGGATAATATTCTGACCACAGCTTGGGTTGAGGTTTCTCTCCAGTACCCCATGTGCTGCTATTTATCTTGCATGCATTTCAGGATGAGGCAGGCAGAAGAGAGGGAGAGAGGGGAAAGAAAAGATTCCATGCTGGGCTCTTGCTGCATCCATTAACATGCGGGTGCTGGAGAGGTCTAAGCTCCCGCACCAGACAGCCTGCAGTGCAGCCATACTGGGGACAGCCTTCTTATTTACAACTCTAGGCTTTTTTTTTTCTGGGGTGGTACTGACTTCTGTAAATGGAAAACACCCATAGAAGTGCAACTGAATGCATTTTTAACTGTATCCCTACTTCACAAAGGCAGGGAAAGTTATTTACACAAGCAGTAAGCTCGGTGGTTAGAGGACAGAAGCACTTAAGACACAGGCTTGGAGGTCTTTTAAGGTCTGGTTGTAGGAAAGCTAGAGTCACTCTTACAGACCTGAGACTGATGGTGATAAGGCCTTGAGGGAGAAAAGCCATTGTTTGTCAATGAAAGATCTGATCAGGCAGCAGGGTGAAACCCCCGGGGGCAAAGTCTCAGGAAGAAAAAGAAAGAAGGCAGTCCTTGGGGGGCACCAGAAGGAGAGACTTGGAGAGTCAGATAAAGGATAATTGCTTCCTGCCCTCGGGTCCCTTGTAAGAAGCCAAGAAATCAGAGGGAAGAGGAAAATGTGCTAGAAGGGGAACACACACACACACACACACACACACACACACACACACACACACGTCTCTTAAACAAGTGGCCTCCTCCATAGCAGAGTGGCCAAGGGTGGGTAGCAAGGAGAACACCTTGCTTGACAGGTTGAGCTCCCGAGGAGGCCCAAGCTGAAGAATGTGTCCCACGCCTGAGGTTTCTGAAGCACAGGGACCCTGAAGCCTGAGCTCACAATAGGTAGAAAAAACATTTTCTAAGGGCAGGTGGCCCTGTCGTTTAGCTCTGCAGGGTACCGCACGCTGCGAACAGATTTTTCTCTTACGCGTTTAGCAGGTGTTTTAGCTTCTAGGTTCACTTGCTTCCTGTGCTCTTTTACCTGCATCCTGATCAGTATTCAGTCCAGACGTGGGTTACTCTGTGTCTGAGCCAGGGTTAAAATCCTGATGGTTCCCCCTCTGCACGAAGCTTCCACCTTAGGTTCCCCCAGGAAGAGCCTGCTGGGTGACAAGGGGACACCGACTCCTGTCCCATCCCTCACACACATGCTTCGCATAGCCAACAAGCTGCTCAGAGGAGATTCCCTGATCCTCCCAAGCAAGGATTCAGCATCCCCTGTGCCTGGCGCCTGCCAAGAGTCATTGTCTAAGTGACACAGTGTGCGGTATCAGCGAGTACGGGTCAGCTCTCCATATTTCTTCAGAAAGCCGTGCACTGTGGTACGGCCTGCAACACAGACAGAAGCTAAGGGAAGAGGCATGAGCTGTTTCCTCGCCATAGTAAGTCTAGGTACAACCAGTACCTAGAGTCTTGTCCCTCGGTAGCACATGTGTGTAAACAGGGTATTTTTAGAGACATGAAAATGGAGGTTTTAGACTATATTGCTGGAATATCACGGATATGAAATGGACTTCAGAAAGAAGCCCACATCTGTGATTCAGACATGATTGGCTCCAGCTCACGTGACTGCTGGATGGAATAAATTGGGTCACACTGGTAAAGCGGTGGCCATAGGGCATGCCTGAGACTTTTCCATGGTGCTCATCAGTGTGTCTGGCACCTCTTGCCTCCTGTCACCATCCCACCTGGTGACAGAAATGCCTTCAGGTCTGTGGTTTAATAACAGTTCCTCAAATACCTGATGCCAGGAGGCTGCCCAGAAACCCACAGCCGACTCCTTCCTCACCTGCTATGCCAGGCAGCGGTTCCTTCCCCCATCTCACACCCCACTTCTCCCCTACTCTGAGATTCCCTTTCCCCCAATTCCTAACAACATCAGGGAGCTCTGACACGTGCCATTCCACACCCCTCAACTTGTGTTGCCTATCTGTTTCTGCTTACCTCTTCAGCGCAAGCTTTTCTAAGCATTTCATGTACAAAGTGTCTGGGGAAACCTTCCCTGACTGTGCTCCTTCAGGACAAATCAGCACGTTCCCATTTAACTTTCGGAAAGTGTGTGTGGATAACCAGGTGATAGGTCTGTCTCCTGTCAAGGGGCATGCTACTTAGGGGGTCCACATTTGCCATGGGGCCACAGCTAGCTGCAGACGCTCCTGTCTCTGCCTTGCCTTCGTGTGTGTTGGTCACTTCTTCTCTCCCTTAAGTAGAAACCCTGGCCATTGCTCCTGTATGTCAGTGCTGCCGATAATTGGAAGCCTCCTTCCCAGTACTTTGTCTCTGTTACAGAAGACTCAGAAGTGATTTGCCATGCATCATAATTTGTTTCTCAGGCTGCCCCGTGTCCTTGCGCTGTCTGTTCTGACCTGTGTGGGTCTTGAGAGCAGCATTTCCGTTTCATCTTCTGGTCCTGCTGATCCCCTCACCGCCCTCTGACACCTGTGACCATTAGCAGTAATTACTCTCCATCTTGTGATTTGCTCTGTGCCATCCTGAGGTCCCAACTCATCTGGTGTCCTTTGTGGAGAGATTCTGGAACCATCCTTCTGTGTCTGTCCATCAGAAGGACCAGTGTTTGTCATCAGTGGTGACCTGCTAGGAATGTCTGGAGGTAGTCACAGGTCTTCAGAATCACAGACACAGCTGCCGCCTCTCCTGGTTGTTCCTCTGGCTGGGTGGAAATTGGTAGATTTTCTGAACAAAACACAGTTTGGCTTTGAAATGCCCTCTCCACAGAGGAGTCTGAGGGATGCTATTTTGCAAAGCTTGTGTCAGTTTAAATCACCTTTGACTGTGAGTTTTCTTGCCAGATGAACTGAAAACGAATCATTTTCATGATTATTGTTTTGTTATTATCTTACATCTAAATCCTGATATCATTTGGTAAGACTTCCCACAAAACAAAAACACCACATTTTCTTTGAACCATCATGTGAACAGAGTGTTGTGGCCTCACAACCTGTGACCACACAACACTCTAGCTATCACTGTGGCCATACAACATCATGGCCACATACCATATTACAAGGGCTACACTCCATCACAGACAGTGTTCACACCATTATAGTCACACAGCACCATGGATACACAACCTAGCAACACAATACCACAGTCACACAGCACATGGCCACACAATCCAGTGGTCACAATACCATGGTCACACAGCACCATGGTCACACAGCTCCATGGTCACACAGCACCATGGCCACACAACCCAGTGGACACAAAACACCATGGCAACACACATGATCTGTCACATCCCTCATCTCTAGGTCAAAGGTGCCTTGTTCTTGCCTTGGGTACTGTCTGCTGTTATTTAAAATATAAATGCGTGTTTGCTCTTAGGCCAATATGTGGGCCTCACTCCTCAATCCTGGTGTCGTCAAGCCTTTCCTTAGATGACTAGAATCACTAATTTCCTCATGGCCCTTTCCAGCTTTTACAAATGAGTTATTTTTTTGAAGATCCTTTCACAATGTGGTCCTTTTATTTGCCTTAGATTACAATAAAATCTTGTTAGCCAGAACTCCACTTGCGTACCATGTCACAGGTACCCACACACAAATCAATTGAAATATAACTTTACAAAAAAGAATTAGTCAGTCACGTGGTGGTGCAAGCCTTTAATCCCAACACTTGAGAGGCAGAGACAGTTTGACCTCTGTGAGCTTGAGGCCAGCCTGGTCTACAGAGAAAGTTCCAGGACAGCCAAGGCTACAAACCAAAATCAAAACCAATAAAATAAAATAATTGCCCTGTTGTGACCATGAATTCTGATATTCTCACCTGCTTTGTAATGGCTTCCCACCGTCCCCCACCCCACCCTACCCCTCCTACTTGGTTTTGAAAATTCTTGCCGTTGAGCACTGGACCTCCATGCCTGTGCTCTATACCATGGGCTTCCTCTTTCTGTCACTTCGCTCCACATTCAGGGAGGTTTCTAGACTTTATTTTCTGTCTCCATTTGTCTTAGGGTTTCTATTGCTGTAATGAACACCATGACCAAAAGCAAGGTGGGGAGAAAAGGCTTTATTTGGCTCACATTTCCACATTGTAGTCCATCATTGAAGGAAGTCAGGACAGGAGCTCAAACAGGGCAGGAGCCTGGAGGCAGGAGCTGATGCAGAGGCCATGGAGAGGTGCTGCTGACTGGCTTGCTCCCCATGACTTACTTGCTCAACCTGCTTTCTTACGGAAACCGGGACCACCAGCCCAGGGATAGAAGTATCTACAATAGTCTGGGTCCTCCCCACCACTCAGTAATGAAGAGAATGTCCTACAGGCTTGTGGAGGCATTTTCTTAACTGAGGCTCCCTCCTCTCAGGTGAGTCTAACTTGTATCAGATTGATATAAAACTAGCCAGCATGCCTACTTCATCAGTCAACTGGCCTCTGCTTATAATTTTGTGGAACTGTCCACTGTAAACAGGTTTCTCTGATTCTTACCGATGAGAGGTCCTTTTTAAACGTTTCTTTTCAAATCCTTGTTTTCTAAACGGCTTTGTCTCTTGGAGTCAGGGCTCCTCTTCTGGGTCCCGCCTTCTCCTCTTACTGCTGCATTTCCTTCTTGGCAATCCCCAGTTGAGGAGATGGAAAGTCAGGGGAGTTAGCTGGGACCTTCCCCACCTCCCAAGTGAAGGCTCTGCCTCCCTCCTGCTCCCAGATTTCCTTCATGCGACAGACTCATGAGGAACTTTTTAAGATATATTTCCACTTGGACTCTCTCTAGTGTAAAAAGAACTCTCTCCAGCTCTGCGACGGGGCTCTACACTAAAGTCCCAGTGTCCCTGCTACCTTTCCTATCATCGTTTTACTAGAAGCAGATCCCTGGTTAACTGTGAGCCGAAGACCCTCATTTAAGAGGAACAGTATGTACTGACATGGTTGGTAGCCATATTGTTTTTTCCCCCATTCTTTTTTTTTAATATTTATTTATTTATTATGTATATAATATTCTGTCTGTGTGTATGCCTGCAGGCCAGAATTTACAAACCTGCCTCTCCCCTTTACCCCAGAGCCTCCTGCATGCTTTCCCTGAGGCCTCCTCACAGCGCTGTTCCCAGGCCTCTGCTCTTACACCCATAGGCTTTGCTTTCTGTCTTCCAGTAACTCCTGTCTGCAATGACTTTCTTTCATTTCTTTATAGCTATGGATTTATTTCTTTTTATGCTTGTGATGGACGTAAAGGGTAACAAGAAGCAATCTCGGTCCCCGTTTTTGTCAATTTGAATTTGAAGCTTTTATAAGGAGTAAAAAATTCATGAATGAAGACTTTTTAAAGGAATTATTAATTATTAAACACAGCTCTTAGATCTTGTATTTTTCATATCATTAACCTCTTGTAATGTTCCTATCTCCATTTTACGAGTAGGAAAACTGAGGCTCATGATATCTGTGCATTTGCCTCAAGTTGTTTGGTAAGTGCTAGGTCCAGTATTTTAATTCAGGTCTTTCAATTCTATTATTAGGTTTCCTGGAATAAAAATACCAGCGGTCATAGATTTGGGGGACTGTTGTAGACAATGGGAAACCTCAGTGAGACACAGTGTCCAGAGCATCAACCCCAATCGTCCTTGGGAACTTCCATGAATGGGTGGTAACCTACCTGACGATCAGGAATAGAGCAGCATGTGTAAAAAACAGAAACCTCTGAGGACAATCCTAAGATCCAAAGTGGCCACAGAAGGCCTGACTAGAAAAAGCAAATCAAATTCAGATAATTCCATAGGGCAAGATTACTGAATTTTATAAATATGGGACAGTTAAATTTGAATTTTGGAGAGTAAAGAGATAGGTTTTTTTGTTTGTGTGTGTGTGTATGTGTGTGTATGTGCGTGTTATGTGTGTGTATATGTGTGTGCATGTGTGTATGCGTGTGTGCTGTGTGTATGTGTGTGTGCTGTGTGTGTGTGCATTCAGATTTAATGGGTCCCTCGTGTTTCACCCGTCAGCACACCATGGAGTAAATGCGACATGTTTCAATGTAACTTTAAGCTTGTATGACTGCAGCTGGTGCATCTGCTAAGGGTGATATGTAATGTTCAGGTCGAGTGACAATAACAGAGATCTTAAAGCACAGGAAAACCAGCGAAGTAGATCGAAGGCCACGTGGGAACAAACTGGGTCCCTACAGAAACTCCTCTCAAAACACACAGTGTTTGCTCGCAAAACATGGTCTGTTTATTTAAAAACAGCTTTTCTGGAAATGTGAGTTTCTAAGAAAGGGCTTAGGTGTGTCTATTTTGAATCAATCCCCAAAAGTCATTCAGGCATACATAACTGTTTTAGAACTGCTGACACAGAAGGTGAGCCGGTGTCACCATCCCACACTAGCCAGGCCACACTGCAGAGACGTGAACTAGGAAGAAGACATATGACCTCAGTGAGGCCAGGGTGCTGGTTATGACACCATATACACAGAGAGTGGAGGTTGTTTAGCCTGGAGAAGTTTCAAGACGACATGGCCACATTCTTCAAATGCTCCCTCAGAGGGGTGCTTGCGTAGTTTTCTATCCTGGGCCCAGATGTTAAAAGTTTGACCAATGAAAATGAAGATGAACAAATTTGGGCTTGAGACGAGGACTCGTGGGCCAGCCATCCTACCCTCTGATGACAGAAGGAGCCTGTTTTGGAGACGGTGGTATCTCCAGCTCTGGGGATATTTAGGAAATGAAAGACGAGGGCTTGCACTGGCGTCTGTGACTGCTTGCTCTTAGAGGCTGGCCTGAAGGTCAAGTCTTTGAGTCACTGCCAGAAGCTTCCTAAGGCCCTGGCCCCATAAATCCCTCTCGGTATTGAGAATCAGCATGCTTCCCCTGAGATCAATGGAAATAATTACAGCTTTGGAACATCCACAACAGAACAAATGGACAAAGACACCCTCTGGATGCTGATCGGCAGAGCAAAGGGTGAGAGTGACGTTGTGACTTTCAAGATCACCCCAGATGCAGCTGAGCCAGTGCTGCACCTGGGAACTTTACTCAGGAGAGAGAGAGAGAGAGAGAGAGAGAGAGAGAGAGAGAGAGAGCAAGCCAACATTCAAGGGCCTTTATTCAGGGCCAAACAGGAAGACCTTGCTGAACAGAAGAACAAACAGGAGAGCTTCCTGAAACAGCCAAGTCCTGGGAGCAAGAGTGGAGAAGCAGTGCTTGTTGGGCAGCGTGAGTGTGGGTGGCTCCTAAAAACTGCATGACCCTTATTTAGCTTTAATTATTTTTTTACCTTTAAAATTAAATAGGTATAACTAGAATTTCTTTGAAGACTATGAGTTCTTATTCTTTCCTGATTTGGAGTGTTTGAAAGTGCTGTCTTCACGTTATCCTTTAGTTCAAACCAACGTGCAACCCAAAAGACACATTTGAAGCCAAAAGTGCCCTTTAAAACAAACAAAAAAACCCACAAGGAAATGACTTTTAAATCCTTACAGTTGGTGTCGACTTCAGTGGGAGAAGGAGGTAACTACTCAGAAACTCGAATTTTTCCCCTTCTTTTCATAATACAATGAATTTTAAAAAGCAAGCCCACTCATTACTGAAATTACCCCAGTCCTACTCACCAAAGTCAGGTTGATTGACTGTAGTTACGTAAGGAACAGCTGCCTTTGTTCCCCCTCCTTGTGCTCATCATGTCTGTCCTTGGCCCTTATCTTTGAATTTGCTTTCCTAGGAGGAGACCAAACCGAGAAAAAAAACCCAAGCCATAAGAAGTGAGGACCCTGAGCCGGGAGAAAAGCCAGCAAGCAGGAGTGTTGGAGGCCGGCCTCGAGAATGACCTGGAAGCCAGGCCAATAGGCTATTGCAGCTCTCAATTTAATGCCACAGGGCAAGAGTTTTTGAAGGTGAAGGTCGTGGCGGTGCCCAGTACGGAGACAGGGGTGGTGGTGCCTGCAGGAAGGAGGCCCTCGTAGGTATCACTGTGCCCATTGCCTGAAGAGACAGGAGAACCTAGGTCTGAGTCCCAAGCAAGAATTCTTTTTCTAACCCAACGACTATTAAAGTCCATGGGAGAACCTGAGGTCCAGGGGTGGACCGGAAACTTTGTTCGAGGTTCTGTGTTTCCTCGTCCCCTCTGGGGAGCACTTGGAAGAATCCAGTGATGTCAGGTGTACAGTGAAAGCCTAGACAGGGAAGACAATAGAGACGGAGGCTCCTCGTGGGAGGGAATAGGGTCGGCCTCCCGCAGGCATGCGGACACAGCCAACCCTGCTGTACTCCCCTTGGCTGCTGACAGCAGGCTTGGCTACCGGCCCCCAGCCCCTGCTGATGCTGCCGGTGAACCCGAAGCAAAGAAGCCCCGTGCTTTTGCAGAATACAGTCCTGGATCTTTCTACTGCTCTGGAGATTGATGCTAAATTAAAACGAAAGCTGGGAGGGGAAGTCAATTTCTATTTTTGGCTCTTTTAGACCATTTGGAGTCCTGGGTGGGAAAGTTCACCAACAAAGTGGATTTTTCCAGGAAGTGTTGAGGTCTTCTTCCTGCGTTTTGACGCCAGAATGTTGGCAATAGCTTAGTGTTGGGCTTTTTTTTTTTTTTTTTGACTACTAGAGTAAGATTTACCTTTTAAGTAAATAGAACGTTCCCTGGGATATACTGCCCTCTGCTGGCTAGGATAGATACTTCCCTTCTCTTTCTTCAGCTGCAGAGGATAGAAGGAAAATGAGTTAATTAATACTCTCAGGGGCAATGAAGAAGTCACATGCGAAATTCCTTAAATAAAAACTTATTGAGCTTATAAGTAAATGAATAATAAATTAACTAATGTGTCCCCCCCCACAAATCCTCAAAATAAACAAGAGCAAACCCAAATTCTCACCCAACCTAAAATTTAGGGATTTATTGTATATAGTAAATTGATAGAAGAATTCTATTTAGAAGCAAGCATTGTGGTGTTTTATTTTAGATAAACTCTGGATGTCTTGTATTTATTCTTTAATGAACTCTCAAGTGGATCATTTCATAAGGTCATTGTCATGTATCCAGCACCTCTTGGTTAATTAATATTTATTAAAGACAGAACCATTCGACTCCCTAAACATGGGATTCTACCAGTACTCCTCACTGTGGACGGAAACTGCTACCGTCACACAAAAGAGGGAAAACCAGGGATGCCGTGGAGCGTCTTCAAAGCCCGGCAAAACTTCACCAGGCACTCAAACACGAGGGTCGTCACGAGGGTCCGCGGCCTCATTCACCTGCAGCCAGCGCCGACTTGTGTACTCTGAGATGATCAAACACATGTCCAGAAACTGGCGTAAACCAACGCTGAACTGTGCAGGGATCAGTGTTGCAGGGAGAGTTCGCTGTAAAACCCGGATGACACTTAACTGTCCCCCAAATCCCATGGCGGTGTCTTTATCAGCAACCAAGGGAAGGAGTTCCGTGTATCAAACATTTTATCGCGAGCCTGAGTCCAACCGTGAATTCTAATGAGGGCCATTTTAGGGCTTAAAAGAAAACCCAAACATGAAAGCATTTTCCGAAAGGGAAAGCTGCCGAAACACAAAAGACGGGAGTCGATCTGTTTGTTTAACTGAGGTCGGCTCTAGAGTCGGTTACGCTCTCTTGTTTATAATGATTTGGGGGTTTGGAGCAGCCTCGAGTGGCCTCCTCCGCGCTTCTTTCAATTACAGAGCAGCGTGTAGGCTTCGTTTGGTTCTGCTTGGGTAGGCTACTACAGTGAATTGGGGTGTCCCGCCACTTCCTGGAGGAACAGTTGGCTGCTGAGAGCAGGTTTATCTAAAGCAAGAAATTTCTTTAAATAAGTCTTTGGTCACGCTGTGGAGGGGGTCGCAAATGCAGTCTGAAACTACCCATGCATGGGGAAGCCGGCAAAGGAATCTCTGCTTGTCTAACCATGTAAGTCCTAAGGAAGGCTTTATTTTAAATGCAAGACTGTATGTTCATTTTATTATACAGTCTTAATTTGCGCCTCAAAAGAGGGGCTCCAGGGCAGACATAAAATTAACTTCTCTTTCAGCGTGCTAACCTTTTGGTTTTAATTTATTCACTTGTCAATCTTATGAATGCCTGGTGAACTCAGGCTATTGATTTCCGTGGCCAATGCTATTTTTCCTGTTTATTATAATATATTGTCCCATTGTTACTGGCGCTTGCACTCAGCTAGGTTTCCCACACAGTGGACAGGAAACCGTTCCATGGCATCAGACTTCCTTAGATTGATTTCCAGAGGCTGGGAGGGACCTGCCCACTCCCAGCCCTTTGTGTTGGGAGTGCCCAAGGGCCCCAGCAGGCCTCCTTGGACACTTCCTCCCAGGCCCCAGAGTGGGGGTGGCCTGTCGCCCCTCCCGCGACGGTCCCCACAGCCCTGGGAAACGCTCCTTATCAGTGCCAAGGTTATGTCATTTCTTTTTACATACGATGTTTATTGTTTTTAGAGCCAGCACTGTGGGAATGTTCTTTTCAGGCGCGACAATGGGGGAGCCACAGAGGCACGCTGGTGAAACCTCAGCCCCAGAGTGGCGGGCCTTCCAGTGCAAACCGTAGCAGGGTAGGGTGGCTCTGCGCAGGTTCGCGAATGATTTGATCCAAAGCTTCAGCGTTAGCATTTTACCCAGGATCCTGTTTGTGGGTTGTTTGAAACACCAAGAACCTTTTAAGGTGGACCAGGAGCTGATCTGATCTGTTCTTTACTCCCTCCCTCCCTCCCTCCCTCCCTCCCTCCCTCCCTCCCTCCCTCTCTCTCTCTCTCTCTCTCTCTCTCTCTCTTTCTCTCTCTCTCTCTCACACACACACACACACACACACATCCCTTCCCAGCTTTCCCCACCCTCCCTCCTTCTCTCACTCTCTCTTCCTCCCCCTTCTTCCCCCCTCCCTTAGTCCACCCCCCACAACACTGTTGTTACTATTTTTTTTTCTAAATACCCCAAGCTTTGAAGACACACGCACCCCGTGATTTGGGATTTAAGAGACACCTGCCCTACATATACTCAGCTCCCAGTTTGAAATAATTTGAAACTCAACAAATTGCCTGAGACAACACACGTGTGGTTTTCATATTTGAGAAAAGTAGGTCGCTGCAATTATTGACTTGTTTAAGTATTCACCATCAAAATTATTATAATTTTTTTCTCCTCATAAATTTGCTTTCTTTGGAATAGTTTATTGGGGAAAAAATCACCTATGTCATGTAGTAGATAATATTATTAAAAATTGGGTGCTATGTTTTGGAAGAAGTTATTAATTTAAAGCCCGAAATCATGTTTCCCCCAAGGAACTCATTATCAATTAGGAAATCTCCTCCGGGAGGCGGACAGATGAAAGGGTTCTGAGCGCAGACAGTCCACCAGGCGCTGGCGTGTGAAAGGCACTTTGGAGTCTCTGGATTCCTGTTTTGGACTGCAGGGGTTTGCAGGGGAGGGAAGGAGAAAGAAGCTCTCAGTCAGGAGCCTCTATCAAGAAGACCCAGTCTGGAGTGTGGTGGAAGCATCCTGGGGACACAGCTTCTGGTTTAGGACCACAGTTGCTCAGTGTGAGTCTTTGCAGCACAGGAGAGACCCTGGGAGCTCATTCAGATTCAGATCTGTTGGAAACCAGATCTCATTGTTTACCTCAGCAGCGGGTGGCTCTCCCAGGGTTCCTGGAGTTTCAGTGAATCACACAGCAAGTTTAGACTGACAGGAACTGGTCAGATCATAGAAGGCTTTCAGCGGTGCAGATATACAACATTCTGCTTCCCACACACCAGAAGAGGGCGCCAGATCTCATTACAGATGGTTGTGAGCCATCATGTGGTTGCTGGGAATTGAACTCAGGACCTCTGGAAGAGCAGTCAGTGCTCTTAACCTCTGAGCCATCTCTCAAGCCCCCTGTTGTAGATTCTTGAATTCCTCTTTGACTCCTTTGGAAAAGGTAGGTATATGAGTCCCACTTTGGTCTTAGAAGCCACCTAGGTGGGAGGATCTCCGTCTTGTGCCCACATACACGGTTCCCCTCTTATGGGAGTGGGTATTTCCCTTTCAGTGAGCACACACGAAGAGTCATGTTGGATTCAGCTTGACCTGACTGGCTAGATACCGGGAATGTCTAGATAGGTTCTGCTTCACTGCAAAAACGGGAATATAGACAAGATGCTGCCCCTGCTTCTGTTACGTGACTCACGGATTTGATCAGATAAACAGTAGAAGCCCCAGTAGACCGTGGAGAGGTCATTTGTGGCATTTAATGCTTACTCTTGAATAGGCATTCTTGCTGTCCTCTTTTTCTCTTTCTTTCTTTTTAAAGATATATTTGTAAGTATTTATCTTTTATTTTCATTTATATAAACACATGTGCCTGTGTTTGTGTGAATGCAGCCTTTGTGTGTGCAGATGCCCACAGAGGCCAGAAGAGGGCATTAGATTCCCTTGGAGGTGGGCTTGGAATGGTTGTGACCTATCTGACTTGGGTGCTGGGAACAAAACACTGATTCTTTTGAGCAGCTGAAGAAAGAGCCCTGCCTCCATCTTAGGCTTAAAAGCCATCTTACAACAAAGAAAACCAAGTTCACTCCTGCTTATGATTAAACCTGTTTCTCAAGGATTGGGCTATGACCCTCCTATAACCTTAACTACAAATGGTTCTGTACTCCCTGTTCCAGGAATGACAATCATGTCTTTGTTTTAAAAGTTGTTCATAACCATTATGCAACGCTACCTTTGTTTAGAAAGGTTATAAAACTCTCTCTCTCTCTCTCTCTCTCTCTCTCTCTCTCTCTCTCTTTCTCCACCCCCACCCCCCCACCCCCACCCCCCCCACACAGCCTGTTGTTATGGCTGCCATGCTATGCCCACCTCATAACTGTGTCTTTCTTAAGCTTCTGCTCTGCTCCTGTAACCCCTATTTTGCCCATCACCCCTTCCAATTTGGAAACCCCTCACCTTTGAGCTATAAAAGCCTTTTCTTCCTCACACCCAGGGCTGAGCCCCGCCTTAGGGGAGGCAGCCCATGTACACGAATAAAAAGCTTGCTTTAATTAGTCGTTTGCTTTAATTAATTTGGCCATGATGATTTGGGTTGCTGGTCCTTCTCCTTCCATCTTCGGGATTAACACAGCAAGTGCCCTTAAGAGCCGAGCCTGTTTGCTGTCTTCTCGCTCTGTAGTTTTACTCTGACATAAATCTCCCACAGCAGCCAGGCTGGCACACATCTCCAATCCCAGCTCCTGGGAGCCGGAGGCAGTGCCATCCATCCTTGGCTACGCAGTCAGTTTGAGGGCAGCCTGCACTACATGAGTCTCTCTCTCTCTCTCTCTCTCTCTCTCTCTCTCTCTCAAAACAGAAAGAAGAAGAGAGAAAGGCCTTGAGCAATATTAACAGATCAACAGACCATAGGACTTAGATCCAGAGATTTCTGTTTACAGTTTTCAAAGCATGTCCCCCAAGAGATCCCCATCCAAAAAGTCCATCTAGAGGGGCTCTATGGAGTGGCCATTGTTCTCTGGCAGAGTGTGCAGGACAGAGGCCTCAGGTGTTTTCATTTATCTGTTATCCTTTTATTTCATCTCTGATTTCATCTGTTGAAATTAAAGATGTTTCCAGGCAAGGGTGAGGGATTTAAGTTTGTGGGCATGGAAGGGCACTGGAGCAAGGTGGGGTTGGGAATGCTCCTGGGGACACAGAGACAATTCTGTCACCAAGCATGTCTTATAAACAGGGTTGCCATCTAGACTTTCCTTCCCTTCTTTTCTCTTGTCCCTCTCGCTCCCCCTCCCAAGTGCTGAGACTGGAGATGCAGAAGGTACTGGGAAGTCCCTGGGAGGCACTGGGAGCGGAGCATTCACCAGCCCAGCACAAAAGTGACTGGGGGGCCTGATGTCCTGAGTGCAGGAGCAGAAGGTACTGGAGAGGCAAGGAGCTTCCAAACTGTGGATGTCAAAGCCTTCAAACTATGTGAGATTCCCTGGGTGGGGGAGAGTCAGGACAAAGAATCCAGGGACCATCGAAAACCAAACAGAGCAACTGAGGGAAAGAGTCTCAGTTAAGGAATGGGACAAAGATACAGCAAAAGAACCTTGAGGAGGTCACAGAAACGGCCTCAGAAACTCTGTGGAACCTTGATTAAGGCCTTTTTTTTTTTTTTTTTTATCATGAAGCAAGTTTCTTTTATCTAGAGATTTGGTTAAGGCCAGTTGAGGGAATGTAAATCATGACATTGGATCCATAGAGTGATATTTTATTTATGTTTTAATAAATGAAGCTTGCCTAAAGATCAGAAAGGCAAAGTTAAGGTACTAGAAGTCAGGCAGTGGTGTCACACACCTTTAATCTCAGGATTTTGAGAGACAGAGGCAGGTGGAGCTCTGTGAGTTCAAGACTACCCTGGGCTACCTGAAATCAATGCAGAAACAAATCCAGGTGGTAGCTCACACATTTAATCCTAGGACTAGGGAGTCACACACCTTTAATCCCAGAACTAGAGAGAATATAAAATAGGAGAGAGAGTCTCAGGCTGCATAGTCTGCTTAGCCTGTAGTCACCCAGCCTTGGTAGGGGTAAGACTTCTCTAGTGGCTTGGCTGCTTTGCTTTTCTGACTTTCAGATTGAACCCCAATATCTGCTCTGGGTTTTTATTTGTGCTACAGATCCATTCTGGTTTCCATGGATAGCTTTATAGGAACTGCACAATGGAGAGGGCCGTCTTTAGAAAGGGGGTTTTCCTATTGCTCAGGGGCTCTTTTCATGTTCCGTTCTTCATACTGTGTTTTGCTAAAGAACAGAGGAAACCCACATCTTAGAGCCCCCCAGACATGTACAAAAGGTTGTCATACCATATCCTCAACGGAATCATCTCAAAGTCACAGGGGAGTCAGGTCACCTCAGGGGGCAGAGCATCTGCCAGGTCAGATCTACCAGGACTGACTGCAGGCAGACTTCTTCCCTTAAATAGCCCCTTTTCTGTCTCAGTTATAAAGCAGCCCAAGGAAAGGGATGTCACAACAAAGGGAAGCGGAATCAGCTCAGGCTCCACCAGGAAGTAAGCGGAACTTGTTAAGCACAAACATGTCTGATTGACAGCTTTCGTGGACACTTCAGTGTCTGTTGCTAACATTCCCAAACACAGCAGGCTAGTGGCTAGATAATACCTGGGCTTTAGAGGGGAGACAGTTGTCCAAGGGACGTTTTTAAAACAGAAAGGGCTGTGGTGTCTGGGGAGGCAAAAGCTGGAAAGGGTTTGTGGGCTCTGGTGATAAAGATGTCTCAGCAACACTTCCAGGAGCCATTTCCTGTGAGCCTTCCGGGCAGAAAACAGAAGTGAGGGTGGGGAGGGGGGACCCAGCGTCAATTTTATCACCTGGAAGCAGCAAGTCTGAGCGGAGTAAGAGCTGGAGAGTTACTGAGCTACTAGGGGACACAGAGCAGTGATGGGACACAGAGCTGGTGATTTTATTTTATATTAGGGAATAATTGAAGATGCTTAGAAGCTGGAATAAGAGGGTGCGGGTGAGAGGGAGAGGAGAAGGACTGGAAAGGAAAAGAAAGAGAAGGGGAAGGAAGGAGAGGGAAAGGGAGGGGAGGAGAGGGAAAGGGATGGGAGGATATGGAAGGGGAAGAAAGGAGAGGGAAAGGGAGGGAGGAGAGGGAAAGGGAGCGGAGAGAGTCAGTTAAACTTCTCTGGAAATGCCTGCATAGACATGTCCAGAAGTGTGATTCCAGTTCTAGGAGAAGCTGATAACGAAGATTCGTCATCACAAGTGGAGGTGGCCTTACAGCTTGGTTCTCTGTGAGCCAGCAGAGGGGGCCCCACGGTGACGCCACTGCTTTGAGGTGGCCATGTAATTAACGCCAATCGGCACCAAGCTAAAGTAGCCAAAGGTTCTAGAACTAAACATGAGGAGTGGAGCTGGAGCTATGGTAAGGCACTGGGCGGGTAGGGCGTGAAAGTTGTGAGTATCGTATGGCTTTTCCTAGAAACTATATTCATGCCCCTCCCCTCCCAACTCTAGGCTTCTGCACTCTGGGCTGTGATATGGGAAATGTCTCTGAGGCTGAGGTATGAGGAAAATCCTCTGCAAGTCACCTTCAAGTCACCCTTCCCTTGTCTGAGCGAGCCACATGTGATCTCTGTTGAGATGGTTGATCCACACCAATCTCTCTTTCAATGATCACTTGGTTGGACTTTAATGTTCTCATACTGTGAAAAATGAGTAGGAAGAAAAAGCCCCAATGTTTAAATTTCTGCTTCTCTCTTCAAGTCATTCTTTTCCCTTTTCCATTTTGCTATAAGCATCCAGGGACTACCCGCTCAACACAGGAAATTAGTCTAACTTAGTATCTATCGTCCCTGCTTGCAAGTTATGCCTTCCACAGAACATTAGAACACAAACACCATCATTAGTCCCTTCAGGATTGCCGAGGTAGTCTCCAAAACTGGTCGGAGCTCTCTCTGCAGATATCCTGTTTCTTTTCTGAGTTTCACCAGACACGCTTACTGGGTCTTCCTCAGAATTATCCAGGTTTATCCAGCACATCACCTCAAGCCTTTTCCTTCTCTGTCCCCCGGACACCTCCAAAGATATTTAGAGCATTTTAAAATATGTTCCAGCAGCACCCACACTATTCTTGTTTGCGTCTGTTAGACATGTAACTGAATAACACAGACTAGGTGGTTTGGAACAAAAGCCATTCGTGATGAGTGTTTCTAAAAGCTAGAAAGCCCAAGGTGAAAGCGTGGACAGACTCAGCATCTAGTGAGAGCTCAATTCATGTTTGGTAGATGCTGTCTTCTTGCTGGGTCTTCACACAGCCACACAATGGAGGAGACTATCTGGAATGGCTTGTAAAAAGTAACGATCCCATTCCTAACCACCCACCAAAAGACACTTTCACCTGCCATACACTAGGAACTAGGATTCAGCGAATGGGGATGAGTGGGAGGCCACAAACACTGGGTTCATAGCAAGGAGAATGTCTGAGCTGGCGAATAGAGGGGGAAGCCTTTTGTTGGCAGCGCTCCCCATTGCCCTGAAGCACACACACCCCCGACTTTCCTAACACTATGTCTCCAGCCCAGCTTTCTCACCTCATTGTGGCCTTCAGGCAGTCCTCTCCCAACTAAGGTGCTATCTCTTCATGAACTAAGCAGAGGAAGGTCCCACAGGGTTTGAGGGCATCAGACAATCTTCCCCACAATCACCCTTTGGCCCTCACGCTCCCTTGACTAAAGAACGAATGCATCTAGCTCTCATAGTTACTTTCCTTTTTGTGATGAAAATAAAGAAAGGCTACTGCAGAGAGAAAGGGTTTGTTATCGCTCAAGTTCAAGGATACAGTCCACCATGGTGAGGGAGTCAGGGGCACAGGAGCCGGAAGCAGCTGGTCACATCGCACCTGAAACCTGGAAGCCAAGAGAGACAAACCCTATGCTTAGCTCCTTTGTTCCCCCTTTTTCTTCAACTCATTATGGACCCAACCACAGAGAATGGTGCTGCACACCTTTAGGGTGGGTTTTCCCATCACTTTTAACCCAGGACTCACATCCTAGACAACTCTAGGTTCTGTTAAACTCACAACCAAAATTAACCCCACAGCTGCTGAGACAACTTTTTCAAGAATATTTGATTCTTCGTTTGCTGCATTTGGATTAAACACAACTTCTGACCTTGGAAAAGGTGACGAATATTTCCTAAGCCTCTACAGGAATCTTGTACCCTTACGCATCACGCATCTGATTTGTGCCCATGCTAGACTGGGTGCTGTTTTTATGCATGTTAGGTAGGCCCCGGAGAATGTCAGGTAGGGTCAGAGTTCTTCCTCACTACCTGTAGAGTTAAACAAGTGAAAAAAATCTTACCAGCTTTTCTTGTCTATGATGTGAGACATACTGAACCTTCCCCACTGAACTGTGAGGGGAATTACATAGATCAGACAAGCCCAAATGGAGAGCTTACATCTCAGCGAAAAACCCTGTCTAAAGGCAAAAAGATGGAGAGCAACAGAGGAAGACACTGATGGCCTGCCCAGGAAGAGGTGCAGAAACCTCACACTCACGGGGCAGATACCCCATATTAACAGCTGCAGAACCTCCCTGCTCACACATCATGATCCCCACACTTTCTGGAACAGGAACCCCATACTCCCAGGGACAGGAACCCCACACTCCCAGGGGCAGGAACCCCACACTCCCAGGGGCAGGAACCCCACACTCCCAGGGGCAGGAACCCCACACTCCCTGGGGCAGGAACCCCACCCTCACAGGTGCGGGAAGTGCACATTCACAGGTTCCTGCTCCCCACACCAAGGGCACATCATAAACATCAGCCCTTCCAGACAAACACGCAGACATGTAAATAGACAAGAACCACATAAAACAGATGTCTTCATTTTCTGTGGCCTTCAAAATGGCGTTGAAAGCCAAAATTTCAACCCTTTGATGGAACAAAACCTATTGTGAATCCCAAAGAGCAGCAGCAGCCTTGGTGAGGGAAAAGAGTTTGGAAACATGGGCCAGTCTTCTTGTCCTGCAAAGTGAAAGCTACTTCTCTGGAAAATGTCATCGCACATGGTGTGGACAGCAGTTAATCCCGGAGGCTGCAGTTAGAAATCTCCAATGATAAACATCCAACGCAGGCTTCAGGGACCACTTTAGGAAACATCTTTATGCCGTCATTTCACCCACCTCTCGGTGTCATGGTGAGTGGGTCTCACACTCAGCGTCACGCAAATAGCAAATATTAGTCAATACGGATCCATCACCCCGCTATCCCCAGGCTAAGATTCACCTTCATCTCTCAATGTTCCAAAATGATCCAATCATGACTTACAGTGGCAGTCAGCAGAGTGCAACCCCAGCAGGAATAAGTGTCTACCACGGCAGGTCTTTGTATCTTTTAAGAAGATTTTATTTTATCTTCTGTGTCTGAGTGTGCTGCCGGTATGTACGTCTGTGCGGCACGTGCATGCTTGGTGCTCTCGGAGGCCAGAAGGGAGCGTCCGATCCCCTAGAACTGGAGTTATAGGTGGCTGTGAGCTGCCAGGTGGGTGATGAAAATCAAACCCAGGTCCTCTGCAAGAACAGAGCTCTTATCTGCTTGAGACTTTCTCCCAGCCCCAGGTCATTAAGGATATCTTTCCACTCGAGTTTGTGAGACAAAACGTAATCAATGTTGTAGTTTTAAAAAGTAAGCACAAATGTGATTGCTCTCATCAGAGAATAACAAGGAGGTTAAAATTGGATTCAATTAAACTTCAAAAGAATAGAAACTTTGTACAAAATTGAGTAAAGCTTGTGACCTGTTGTGCTCAGCCCCTCTCTGCAGAAAGAGTAGCAGCCCAACTCACTGCCATGCTGTGTTAGGCTTTGTCAGAACCCACAATCCTTTGCTCTCCTTTCCCCATGGAGACAGAGTCAGCCTCTTCTGAGGTCACCAACCAGAGCTAATTGTCACCATCTTCTAGATGAGCAGTTCCCTGGGATCAGCCCATTATGGACAGCTGCAAGTCTTCCTTACTAAGCCCGACTCAGATCCCAGGAGAACTGTGTGGGACTTAAAATCAGCAAGCCCTGGGACTTTCCACAGGGCCCCTAAATACCGTGGTTTAAATGTGATGCGTCCCCTTCTCGGTCCCTAGCCGGTGGCGCTGTGTGGGGAAGTTCTCTGGCAGCTGAGAATTGATGGAAGAAGAGGGTCACAGAGCAGTTTGGGGAGCTCTATAGCTTGAACCCACTTCATGCCTAGTCTCTGTCACTGGGTTGGCTAGAATGTCAGCAAACAGGCCCACACTGTTGTCAGTCACTAAGGCCCCAAGCCCTGACCCCATGCCTTCTCCGTCGTGATGGACTGACCTCAAACCATGGGTGAAAATAAACTCACCCTTCCGTAAGTGGTTGCTGGTCAGGGGTGTGTGAAGCAATGAGAAACCTAATTCATACGGTTGAGCCGCTGACCTGATTTTATCTGTTAAAACTTTACCAGAAATTTATTATTTCCTCTCTCACCCACAGTGCATTTTTTTTTCTCTCCTATATAATTGTTTCCAACACGAGGAAGCACACAAGCACTTGGTTGGGTTTTGTCACAGACGATACCATAATCCTAGGTGCAGAGGAATTATTCCAATGGCTGATGTAGATACTGCGCTTAACTACCAGATATGGTCATGTGCTCAAAGAATCTTGGAGGGATACACCAGCAAGCAGAAGACAAATCACGTGTGACATACAAGAGACCACAACCATAACCACAACCAAGGAAACTTCGAGGGAGAAGGAGGGCTAGCAGACGAGTGAGGGACTGGGAGCCCAGCTCCGGGGTAGAGTGTTTGATGGGCATGCATGGGGCTTTCGACTCTTGGTGCCACCAAAGGAAAAGGAGAGGGTCCCTGAAGTGAAAGTCACTTTCCGCTGGCAAACAGATAAATATTGCACACGTTAAATTAAGAAGGGGCTGATTTCACTGCTCAGGTTTAGTCTGGAAGCTTCATTTTCTCAGGAAAGATTGAAGCTTCTTCCTAGGGAAAAACAGTATCTCCTGTTTAGACAGACCATGAACTTGTCCAGAGGAATCTCCTGTTTGCCCTTGGGCGAGGAAGGCAGGCAGAACCCAGACAGGCCCTGCTTCAGGCTTCACAGGTGGGGAGGATTGAACAAAATCCTTCCGCTGAGGCCTCTCTCCCCAGTCCCCCCTCAGGATCACGCAGTTGGCATCTCAGGCTGTGAGAAGCAGCCTGGGGCTTGGCTAGCTAACCAGGCAAGGCTACAGCAATTAGGCTCATCCTTTTATGATATCCTGGAAAAGACTGGATGAACATGAGCTGCCCTGCGGTTCTGAGAGTGTCATTCCCGTGGACTACAGGTGTTTTATAGCCTCTCTCTTCAGTTTGGAACACGTCAAACAAATGGAGATTGGCCTTGGGGGTGGATATTTTAAAACATTTACCCCTGGACTAGGAATCGGGGTGGCTGGTTCTGTGGCATGCCCTCTGCTGATGAATTCCTTTGCTTAACTCAAATTTTAGCACCTTAAGACATTACAGATGCAGCAGCCGTTTCTAAAGATTTCTTGTTCCTTATTACTTTCTAAGTCTTTGAATTTGCTTTTAAATCTCTTCACCGTGTTGCTGATGAGTCTCCTTAAAGAACAGTCTCCTTTGGAAAAAAAAATCATAATTTATTTTTTCTTCCTGGAAGTGATTGAGGGCCTGAAGGGTACTTGAAATATTGTAAGGATATTAACTGGATAAAATGAGAAAATGGGAACTGAGCTATGAATTTAGAAAGAGAATTTGTGGCATATGGATATACGCCTACTGGAGACTGTGAGGGACATCAAGTATTTTGTACCTCTACCCCCTGCCTTGCCTTTCAGAGATCTCTGAAAGGGTGAAAGGGTGTAGTTCCAAATTCTTGTTTATAAACTGAGTACTGATTTTTTTTTTTTTAGTTTTTGCTTAAGGTCAAAGACCAAGTTTGTTCACTACCTACTTTCTGCGTCTTCAGAAGCAGGATGAATGTGGTTGTGGTCTTGGTGTCACCCTTAGCTGGTGAGGACACGCCACGGTTGGTGATGCTACCCCTCTGATGTCACCCTTAGCTAGTGATGATGCGCCATGGCTTCCAAACCTGTCAGGAGGCATTGAGTGTCACCATTCATGCCCACTAGTGTTTTGAGTACAGTGTGTGTGCAGTTAAGGTTTACCCCAATTATCAACTTGAGACAGAATCATCTGGGAAATGGGCGGATGGAGGATTATTGTGATATAGGTCAGTTGAGGTGGGGAGATTTGTCCACCATGGATGGCCCATTCCCTACTTTAGATCCTGGGTTGTGTAAAAGGGAAAAGAGCTCATGCAAGCATTCATGCTCTCTTGACTATCTGACAGTGGGACCAGCAACTTTAAGCTCCTGCTGGTGTGACTGTCCCCCCTGAACTATGAGACAAAAATCAACCCTTTCTCCCACTAGTGGCTTTTGTCAGGATGTGTTATTATGGCCACAGGAAGAGTAACTAATATGCGTGATACTGGTGTAAAAATTACTATGACATTAACATTGATATTTCAAGTTGATGTTTGCGGCTATAACAACAATGCCCTCAATCTCTTATATATTATATAATCTTATATGTTATCCTACTTAAAGGAACCAAGATGAAAACTGAGTCTTAAAGGAGAGACAACATAGACAGCATATGGTATCTCTCTTATTTTTTTTTTAATGGCAGTTCCAGAATTTCTATGATAAATTCTTGACATTTTTTTTTTTGTCAAAAGGCAGATATGTTCATTTACTTTTGTATGAACATCACTTTCCACTAAAAGATGAGGGAAGAGGACCTGTGAGCAATCGAGCTATCAAGTCACCTTTCGTGAGTGTGTTAATCACTCACACACTTCCCCTCACAGTAAGGGCGGTATGATAATGGCTGCACTGAATTAGAGAAACAAGCTTTCAGCTATGGAGGAATTGGAAGGATGCCTGTCCTCATCTCTCAGAAAAGAGGTGACTTAAGAAATTGAGTCACCCCGTCCCTCATCTGGGAAAGCCGTCTGGATATTCACAACATCCCTCAGTCATTCTCTGAGGGTCCCCCCTTAATTTCCTACGTAAATTGTTTTTCATCATGTATATTCATTGTACACGATACTGTGTTATGAACATAATACTTTCAGACAAGTCTATGTTTTATAGATTTGAGTGTATCTCCCACAACCATCCCATAACCTTCTACGCTCTCTTTCTCATGCTTCCCCGCTGTTAAACTTTCTTCCCTATAGATGGTTTTGCTTCTATTTCCATGTCTATTTCATGTCACACATACATACATACGCACATCCATATTTTATGTATCTGGATAGGAACCACATAGGAGACAAACTGGCTTGGCTCAGTTTTGTTCCCTCCCATTGCAGCCACCTCTCCTGGGTACCTTTCGACAGTGTTCACTCCGTTTGGTCTTCCCTGCTGATTGGTTACTACACAGGGCTGAATCAATGAAGCCCGGGCTTGCTTATGAGTAAACTAAACAGACTCTTGTTCAGGGCAGCGGATGGCTGAGTCCAGTGCTTCTAACCAAGAGAATAAGCATGTTATGTTGGGGCTATGGAAAGTACTGTCCTTCAAGCCGTTATCTTAATAACTTCCTTTTCCCAAGAGAGTTTTACCTCTCCATATGCAGCATTCAGCCACCTCATCATCTGAGGGAGTCATTCTGCAGAGAGGAGACTTTCCACAGAAACAATTACTTCCCCAATTTTATTTTAAAGACAATTTCCAAGCAATCCCAGGGCTCTGTGAGAACAGGGTCATTCACATTGTCCTTGTGGTCACTCACACTCTTGATTTCAGGGAACAATAGAGAAACAACAAAGCTCTTTATGAGATCCAGAGCCCTAACTGAGGAGAGTCCTGTCAAGAAGCACACTGAGGGACTCTCCAGACACCCAGCTGCTGACGGGAGGCGCTGTTTGATGCGGAAGTGAGAAAGAGGGCATGGGAAATTGGGCATAAAGGAATGCCCGATCCCACTTTGTATTCAGAGAAGCCCTGTAAATATGGACTATGGAGTGCTTTAAAAAATCAAATAGACCAAGTCAGGTCATGAGCGGGTCCAGAGAAAACCCCAGGAGGTGACCCATGAGCAAAGCCACCACCCAGCAATGTCTGTGATTGGTTACTATAGCAAAATTCCTTCCTTTTGCACAGACATAGCCTAGGAGTGCAAATTCTCAAAGGGCACAGCTATTGCCTATCTGTAGATGTGTGGAAGTTACACACAGAGCAAACCTTCCTACAGCATCTGCAGACAACAGGGCAGTGAGTGTTTTCTCTTGACTCAGTCTTCAAGTTACTTAGGATCCTAATTCACTGTCTTCTTGATGTCTGTCCTTGTTTAGAAGTTGCCCGCCCGTCTCACGATTCCTCTCGCTGACCCGCACTGGGTGATAGGACTTCTGCACATAGAACTAAATCCCCATTCTCCGCCCTTGGCCTTGCTTTTCCTCTTTCTGTTGGTTCACTCTGTGTGTGTGCTCTCAGTCTCTCTTTCTCTGTGTCTGTCTGTCTGTCTGTCTCTCTCTGTGTGTCTATGTGTGTGTGTGAACTAAACTGATCCTTAGTTCCTGTATACTTAGTCAGACATTATTCTAGATGTCTCCATAGGTGTGTTTTTTTTTTTTTTTTTTTGGTTTTTCGAGACAGGGTTTCTCTGTGGTTTTGGAGCCCATAGATGTGTTTTTGGATGTGACTCATATTTAAACCAGTAAGTTTTGAGGAAAGTCTGCTGTTTTCTAGAATGCAGGTGGGAGTTATCCAAGGTGAAGGTCTAGAGGGCACAAAGTTGAGCAGGATATGATCAGTTCTCCAGTTTGACAGTTTTTGCACTTGAACTATGACATTGGCTCTGGTTTCCGTCCCCAACCTGAAGGCCTCACTACCACCCCCTCTGTGTGTGTGTGTATCACACAGACATATTCTGCATACACACACATAATACACATGGACACACACATATGTACATTTGATGGTTGGTTCCTGTTGTCAACTTGATTAATAGAGCATGACCTGGGAGCAGCCTCTGGGCACACCTGTGAGGGGTTAATGTCAGCCGAGGTCAAGCAGAGGGAAATCAATGCCAAAAACAAGAGCCCAAATGTTCAACTAGTACAGATCTAGAAGGAATTAGGATTAAAAACCTGGCAACCAATGTTGCATGAGGACTAGAGCTCAATTCTCTAGCCCTTCCCATCTCAAAGGAGAGGATGCCATGGCAGAAGAGAACAGGCCAGATGAGTCAGATGAGAGCATCTCAAGGAAACGGAGTTTGGTAACTGAAACTCTTTTATAATCCCCGTATAGACAAAATTTGGAAGAGTAAGTCTCTATTCATCTCAGTGTTTGAACCAGGATTTTATTTTGGTATGATAAACACATTTTTTTTAATTAACCTTTTTTTTTTTTTTTCTGGTCCTGGGGAAGGACTGATGGTGTCATGCATACAAGGCAGGTGCTCCTCTTCCGGGTGTCATCCTAGCCCCAGTGGCGACCTGGTATGAGGATTAACTAACGTTGGCTTTAAACCTACTAAATGGAATGAAGGAAATCCGTTATGTTCTGAAAAATATCACACTTTTTCCCACAGTTGCTAATATGAAGTTTACTTTATATTAAAGCCTGGCATCGACTGTGGTGGAGTTATTGACAGTGTACCAGCTAGTTTTATGCCAACCCGACACAAGGTAGAGTCATCAGGACAAGGGAACCTCAATTAAGAAAATGCCTCTATAAGATCTGGCTGTAGGCAAGCCTGTAGGGCATTTTCTTCATTAGTGATTGATGGGGAGAGACCAGCCTATTGTAGGTGGTGCCATCCCTGGGCTAGTGGTCCTGGGTTCTTTACAGAAGCAGGCCGAGCAAGCCATAGGAAACAAATCAGTAAGCTGCATCCTGCCTTGGTCTCTGCACCAACACCTGCCTTCAGATTCCTGCCCTGTTTGAATTCCTGTCCTGACTTCCCTCAGTGATGAACTACTAGCTGGAAGAGTAAGCCAAATATCCCCTTTTCCTCCCCAAGTTGTTTTGGTCATGATGTTTCATCACCACAACAGAATCCCTTACTAAGACAGAGAGTAAACAATTTCTGTATTCTGGAGTGAGAAGAGTTTGTTTTTGTGGGTCTCTCCTCTTCTGGGAAGAAGTATGTTGTGAGTTTGGCATCTTGTCATGTGTCTCTGGGGAACAAGGATCAAGCCTGTAATCTGAGTGGTCTCTTTGGAGGTGTGCACTGGCTGCAGGGCAATGTCTGCCTCCTGGACCCATAGGCAGGAGTTTTCTTACAAATGAAGTTGTCCTCTAATGTCAGTGAAGACTGTTTCAGAGGGGGGTGCACATGAGCCTGTGGGCCTGCATAGTGTCTGTACGTACACGTGTGCCTCCTGTCAGGTGACCACGGGGATCCACAGGGCACTAGACAGCACCAGGAAAGGAAGGTGAGGCCCCTTCAACCTCATGCACACAGGAGACCATGTTGAGAGAATGGCTGCCAATTCCAGATGTAAGCTCTCATGTTCGCATTGACTTCTTTGTCTTCCCGCACCAGAACAAACATAAGGGTGTTTGTTCCCCCAAGGCTGTGCATTTTCGTTTCTCTTTTCCACTTACAGCCTCATTCGATCCACCCGGAAACCCAGACCTAGCCCTGTTGTAGCTTCCCGTTACCGTCCTGTCATTTATACTCCACTTCAAAGACTGTCCAAGGCCCATTTACTTCTCTCTCTACCTATAGTATGACCCGCACACAGCAGTCCTGCATATATCTATCGAGTCAAACACGCAATGCTTCCCCATTTTACTCCAAGTAAAATCAACATTTTTCATTGTTTTTATTGAGCTATATAATTTTCCAATCCCCTTCCTTCCTCCTCTTGCCCCTTCTACCTTCCCTCTGCCTCCCACGCTTCAAGTTTACTCAGGAGATCTTGTCTTTATCTCCTTCCTAAGTGGATCTATGTATGTCTCTCACAGGGCCCTCTTTGTTGTCTAGGTTCTCTGGGGTTGTGAACTGTAGGCTGGTTTTTCTTTGCTTTATGTATAAAAGCCAGTGATGTGTGAATACATATTTTATTTATCTTTCTGGGTCTGGATTACCCCTTTTAATATGTTTTTTTCTAGATCTATCCATTTGCTTGAAAATTTCAAGATGTCTTTATTTTTTTAACCACTGAGTAGCATTTCATTGTACAAATGCATCAAATTTCCCTTATCCATTTTTCGGTTGAGGGACATTTAGGTTGTTTTCAGGTTCTGACTATTATGAATAATGCTGCTATGAACATAGTTGAGCAAATGTTTCTTTATGTACATACCCAAAAGTGGTATTGCTTGGTCTTGAGGTCTTGGTCTAATTGAAGCATAATAGACATCATCAAGTTTTGGGAGGTCAGCATGACCTCCTAAGCGTGCAAACTCTTAGGACCACCCTAACTGAGATCACCCCATCTCAGTCCTCTCTATAAGTCCTTCAATCTCATTGCTGCTTCTCATGCACTCCATCTAACCCTACCTCAGGCCCTTTGCACTTGCTGCGCTTGGTGCTTGGAGCCTCATCTGCCTTTTATCTGCGTAGACATCCCTTTCCATCAGCACAAACTAAGCAAGCCTTTCCCTTTCTCATGGATGACCTAGTTACATTTCCTGCTTCAGTATAATTATTTGCTCAATATTATATTATCATTTTTCGCATATTTTATTAAAATATATACTACCAGAGCATCAATTTTAAAATTTATCACTGGAACTTTTTCCCCAGCTTTTTTTTTTTTTGCTGATCATATTGAATAAATTATACTGGGCAAAGTAACATTTCTATATTCCTTTCTTTGAGAGTCTTATGTTAGAGCTGGGATGCTTGAAGCTTAGAATAATAGAACAAGTAAAAATTTCTTTTCAGTTCTTGCATGTGTGTTATGTAAAGTTATGTAGAAATGTTCTGAAAATTTCCAATAAAGAAGGGAGTCTTATGAAGTCCTTAAAATTACCCTGTCTAAGATGTTAATGGTTCCATCATCAACCAAAGCTGGATGAATTCTCTCAGGAATGTGTATGTGTGAGAAGGCTGCCCTACCTGAACTTTGTGGTGCCCTGGATAGAACCACACTCACCTCACTCAAGAAGACCAACTTTCTGTTGATGGGTCAACACAGTAGGTATTCTTCTATATGTGTTCACAACCTATTTCCCTCAGTTGTTTAGAGATTGTTTTGATTTCTGGAGATATGCATGGCATATAGAACATGGGTGTCTCAATCTCATTGCATGCAGATAACAAATCAACAAATATATACTCAGCTTTATGGCTGCTCACAGAATCAAAAATAAAGACTTTGCAGGCTTCCCAGCCATGGTGGTGGAATCCTGCAATAGTTGAGGCTACCCCATTCAATTTGTTCCTCTGTTTATCTTCGTCACCCCCAGGGATCCACACATGGGGACCTAGTCTACTCATGGCCATGCATTCTCAGAGGTGCGTTCTGTCTCCCACACTCTTGTAGTGGCTGCAAAGGGACCCTTGTAACCTCCTCAGTTGGGCCCTTGCTTTTCACAGCGCGCTATGACACTTGCAAGATCTCTGAAGGCTGCAGGTTCCAGAGGCAAAGAAACACACAGAGAAGCTTCGGTGAATTTGTAAAGGACGATTGACATTGGAGAGGGATTCAGCAAGATATGCAAAGCATGCAAGACAAACACAACAAATCAATGCCATTCACTCACCATATCTCACCATAAAGAGATAAATTGGCCAACATTTTAAAATATATTCAATAGTCATAACCTTGTGTAGAAAGCAACCTGAGGTTCGATAGTTAAAATCTGAAACATCTCTCAAAGGATTGCTTTTCCTTGTGGCACTGTTTAGAAAATCACAGAACCTATGTGATGTGTAGCCTGAAGATCACTGCATGTGTGTGTGGATGGGGGCGGGGGCTGGTCATACATGCTCCTGGTTCTGGCTGAGCATCTCTGTGTCTTGTCTGTCACCAGGAGAAGCTGTCACATGCTTCTGCTGCCTCATTGCTTGTCTTCCCACTGTGATGCCCTGTGTGATCCTCCGAAACTGAGAGTGCAAATAAAGCTTTCCTCCCTTAAGTTATTTCAGGCATATTTTTAATAGCAACATACAACTCACAGCAAATATTAGTACAGGAAATGAAGCTGTTGCTGTTGTAAACTTGTGTGTTTCTTGGGCCTTCAGAATAAAATCTGCGGGAGGAATTTAGACAAATCAGGACCCATGGGTGACAGATACCCAGGAATGTGGTAAACACAGTTATTCCTGATTCTGATAAGAGTCCAGAAAACTGCAATGCTGATAGGCATGTGGACTGTGAGGGCCTAGCACATGGGACTTCAGATGGAAACTCAACTGGCGATTTGATGTGGGATTCCCCTCTGTATGCTGTGAATATGACTGGCTAATAAAGGAACTGCTTTGGGCTTATAACAGAGCTATGGGGGAACAGAGCTAGGCAGGAAAAACTAAACTTGAATGCTGGGAGCAAAAAGGGCAGAGTTAGAGTGACAGATGGACATACACATGTGTGTGCGTGCACATGTGTGTGTGTGCACAAACCAGTGGGAAATCAGAGAAGATCTACATCTTCCTGTTTCTGACCTCTGCTAATACCCGTATGATGCTTCATATAAGGGAGAAGAAAACTTTACCACTCATTGCCAGTGAAACTCAAGATACCATAGCGACATCTGGTCACAGTACAAAATCATTTAGTGCCTGACACAAATCTCATGAAATTTAAGATTTCGAAATCAGAAGTCACCGGCCTCTCCATGTAAAGGGCTAAGTTTCTACAGGTCTTAATGTCTATGAGAACTGAGTCACAGCCTGGCTCCTTATACTTTCTTCTGTGATGATGTAATTATTGCGTCTTTTTGGATATACATGAAGTAGTTTCAAAAGTCGTTATTTTCATAGCCCTCCACGAGAGCCCAGTGACACAGGATGTCTACAGTAACCAATGACCTCCTTCCTTCTGCCCTGAGTTGGCCTACTGTAGCATCTTTCTGTGTCTACATTCTATATCACCCCAACCCAATCGATAACTGTAAAACACTGTCATATTCTGGGCACAGCCATATTCTGACATGCTTTTACCCATACTGGAAGCCTGTACTGCATTTTTACTGTCATGGTTATTGAAGTCTTTAAAAGCACGGAAGTAACGGAATCAGTCATGTGTAGATATCAGAGTGCCACTTAAATAGAAAAATAAACAGCAATTTTTATTTTAAACATCCTAATTTTCATATGATATATTCAAACATGCTGAAATCAATGAAATAATACAACAGACACCCAGGTTCCGACCACCCACACTCAACAGATGTTAATATTTTTTTAGTATTGGCTTCAGGGATCTCTTTTATGTTTTGAAAGGAAGAGTGGAGATACAATGAAAACTGGGCTTCCTTCCACAACTCCTTCCTCCCTTCCTGAAAGCCAAAGTTTTGTATATCATTACTGTACATAAATTCAAGCTGCTTTGTATATTTACATCAATAATTGATTTATATTATTACTCTGATGAAATTTTTAGTTCAATTGTCTCACACAATCTCTTTACCCCTTTCACTTTGCTCTTTGGAGTAGACGTAAGTTTATACATATTGACATAGTTAATTTTATCACCCCCTTATGGAATTCTGAAATTGGAATAAACCGGCTTATTTATACATTCTCCCAGATGAAGGATAATCATTCATTTCAATTATCTCATAATTTCTTTGTTAGAAGTAATTAGTTTCGTGGGGAGAGTTTTAGAGAGAAGTCTATTGTAGATCTGTGGGGGGGGGATTCTTGCATAGCAGAAGGGGTCTGAGGAAATGGGCTACCAACAAGCTGCTGGCATGAATTTTATCTGAAGGACCAAAGTTTTAGGTGAAGATCTTATTTTATTCCCAGCAGTGACATGCTGTATGATTTTATCACACCTAGTGAATAGCCTGTGATATTTCTTCTGGTGTGCATGTATCATGTTTCCTTATAGACATGGTTTTACATTTGACCCAACCTGTATTTCGTCAAAATGATCTCAAGCAGAAGCAATCCTACCATGTACATGTGTGCTTCATGTATCTCCAGTACACACACATTATATTTTATGGTGAAAGCATTTGGATCATCAGCGGTATATTTAATAACTGCACAAAACCTTGTCTGACTTTAAATGGAGTATTGACTGCATTGTTTCAGGTCAACATACCATTCATCACAAGAGGAGAATCTGCCAATTCCTCATTAATTCCTTCCCTCGGCCTTTCTTTAGGATCATTTATAGACATCAGCTAATCTAGGCACAACCTCTGGATGGATATTTAGATCCTCTTCCACCAGCGGCTTAAAGTCAGATACTGTCGGTGCAAGCATAGCAAGTGTAGCATGTCACACTAGTGCATGAACTGTTAGCCTAACCACGAAGCCTTTTAACTAGCATTGTGTCCTAGATGTGATCACCGTGAGCAGCACAATCCTCTGAGAGCACCTGGAAGTTTTATGTCTCTTACACAAGACAACTTGAATGCGAGCAATCAGGGTGACATTATAGCAGCTCATACTTTAGCAGAGAGGTGTATGGCTCCCTGAATATCCATGAACTCTTCACACTTACTTACACTCTCCCAGCTAGGTGTGACCACACAGCCAGTTCTAGCAAATGGGCTGTGAGTGATGAGAAACGCCCCTGCCCAACACCTTGCTGCCCGACAGCTCTGGTGTCACACCCTGCACCATTGATGGACACAGTGATGGATCTCTGAGCCAGAGGGTGGGTCCCTGGAAGAACTCCACCTAAGCACTTCAACTTCCAAGGCCACAATGGTCTTTGTGTACAGAAAAAGTTGTTGCTATGTGTTCAGCACTCACATCACAGTGGTTTTCCACTCACTGAAGGGCATGGGACTTGTATCCCAGATCATACAAATCTCACTAGATGGAGGTAAACATGGAGGTGGAGATGGGAGCTCCGTAAAATCATGAGATTAAGTGTTTCTACCATCTAAGGAAACTCAGCGTGCTCATTCTGGCTGTGCCACTTTGACCTCTCTTGATGATGGTGTCATTTCATTTGGGTGGGAGTGTGTCCTGTCCTGAGTCTGAATTTTAACTAGATGTCCAGGTAGTTTTTGCATGCACTAAAGAGTTAAGGTATGACCAACCTTTTGACATCGCAACGTGATCTTGTCACCTGTAATAATCATTGAATTATCAAAAATTCCCCAGAACCCCCCAAAAATGGCCATAATATTTCCAGGAAGCTTGCCATTTGTGTTGAGGTCACATTAACAGCTATCTTGGGGCACATGTGAGCCATGGGACAATTCATTACTGCAATACTAGTATCACACACTCCAGCCATCATTTGACCCATGTATTTCTTGTCATTACGGCTTAGCAAAATCACTTGAACTGTCTGGGCTAACAACAACAACAACAAAAGACAAGAGACATATGTTCAGTGTGTTCATGTGTTTTAGTGTATGTGTGTGTGTGTGTGTGTGTGAGAGAGAGAGAGAGAGAGAGAGAGAGAGATTTTAAGAAATCTTCTCAAACTTAACTTGACACTCCATTACCATGGTTAATAAGCTTCTGCAGTTGTATCATTTCTTCTCTGGCTGCATCATTTCTTTCATGGCTGTATCATCATCTTTTCCTTAGTTTATAAGTTAAAGGAGGTTTTGGATATATTTTGTAGATGTAAAAGAAATAGATTTTAGAGATTATTTGGCACTTTAATATCAACTTCCAATCATGATGATCCTTGACAGTATTCATTTTCTTTGAATATTGTAACAAGTCTCACATGGTCCCAAACAAAATTAATTTATTCTTTTGTGGCTATGGAGATCCACGTCTCAGTCACTATCTCTGGGCGTAGCCATGTGTCTCTGGGATACAACTCCTGCCTCTTTTGTTGGTTGTATGTTCTTGGTTTGGGGGAGCAGCTGTAGCTCCCCTTTGGGCTTTATTGCACCTTCCTAGTGTGTGAGTCAAGTCTTCCTTGTTCGTCTTCCTATGACAAATATGTGTTTAGACCCTGTCCAGATGATCTAGGACCATCTCCCTGTCTCAAAACCTTCAACGTGATCACATATCCAGGACATCTTTGCCCTTTCTGCTGTTTATGGTAACATTTATAGGTTCTAGAACTCAGGGCATGTATATTTCTGGGAGTAGGAAGTGTAGTGTTCAAACCATAACAGTAATTTTACAAAGAAGAGTGGGACACACACCTTTTTTTAAAAAATGTATCATTTGCCAGTTGGCATTGTTTTTTTATTTCCCTGTGTCTTAGCTCTCAACCTGCCCTTATAGGTTCATTTTCTATAGTAAATGACAAATCTCCTTTTTTCTCCGTCACTTCATCTTCCCACCCCTGTAGACACCAGGGCTTCCCTGCAGGTAAACACAGTGTGAGACAGCATCAGAAATGCTCTAAACCAAAGTGTACCAAAGCCAGCCAGCTGCCAGGAGACAGAAGGAGCAAAGGAGGCAGAATAAGATGCTGATTTAAGCATCAGAGTGGGAAGTGAGGCTAGACATCTATAGGCATGATGGATTCTTTGCTGCATATGAGGGCAAGCTGAGAGTCCACCACCATCTAGAGCGACTATTGCACACTGCAAAAGCATTTTCCTCATGGCCCCAGGGGAAGAGTTTTCTGCTGGCAGTGGACATTTCAAAGGAGCTTCAGTTCTGGAAGAGATCCAGGCATGCATTCACGTTCAAAATTTAGTTTGTTCACCTCTCCCACCTAGATATCTGGAGAACAATTACTTGTGAATTTTGATAAAATAAGAGCTAATCTTTACTTTGCTCATATCCAGAGATATAAAGATGGAAGTGCTTGGCACACAGCAGAAACTCATTAAAACATTCTCTTCACTGCTGGAAGAGAAGCATGAAACAAAACCACCAAGAGAAAGTGTGGCAAGAAGGTGGGGGAGTAGGAAGGGATGAAGAGAGAGCAGAGGGGGAAGACCGGGTGGGGGAGAGTGAAAGAGGAGGAGGTGGGGAAGGGGAGAAAGGGGAAAGATGAAGAGGAGAGGAGGACATGGAAAGAAGGATCAGGAAGAAGAGGAAGAATAAGGAAGAGAAAGAATTGAAGGAGGAGGAAGAACGCTTAATATGAAAACCAGCCAACTATACAATCCACAGGCCAAGCTAAAATATGTTTTCTTTTCATAGAAATCATATATGTGTTTAGGCCAAGATCAGCAACAAGCATTTCAGCCATTTGAAGACATTTATGTCAGGTGTGTGGTGTCTCTATCGAACATGCCACCATTGAACTTGCCCTTTTATTTACCGTGTGAGACTTTATTCCTAGACTTTGTGGTAGAATATGGTTCAATAGAAATTTATTACAGAGGAAACATGCTTCTGCCTCAATGATCTACAGACATTTGAAAATTAAACCAAGTCTAATGGACCTTATCTAGAGGACTGACTCCAGGTCGCAGCTATACTTTTACTCTTGAAGGTGTTTTCAAAATTTGAGGTCCCTTAATAAAAAATATTCAAGCTCTTTTCTAACCACTGAAGGGGAGTAAAATCAATAACTCAGTATGATTTTGTTGGATCTCAGAGGACTCAATGTGACGAATGTTCCATTTGATGTCATCTTAAACATCTCATGCTTCACAGACAGAAGATGACTCGAATGTCCAATACTTTCTGAATTTTTGCCCAAGAGCACTTAACACAGACACCACACAAAATTATCTTCTTTAGCATGTGGAAAGGGATGGTGATTGTTGGGAGAGGGGCCTTTACCAGAACACTTGCCTGTTGGCTTAAGATCTGGGTCCTGGCGCCTTCACACAGTTCAAGTTTAGTTTTGTTTTTCTCACAGTTCTGCAGGCTGGATAGAAGTCCACATCAAGGTGTGGAGAGTTTGCTTATAATGGGAGGTTATAATGTGGGAGGACTTGGGGTCTAATCCTTTCTTGTTGCTCTCAAGCGTCTAGTCATGGTCAATGCTCAATCCTTATCCATACTCTGTGTACAGAAGTTTCTATCCTGCCTGGTCCCACAGCCATTCAGTTCTAAATAAACACACAGAGACTTATATTAATTATAAACTGTTTGACCTATTGTTCAGGTTTGTTACTAACTACCTCTTACAACTTAAATTAACCCAAAATTCTTAATGATGTTTAGCCATGTGACTCGGTACCTTGTCTAAGTGAAGCATTCTCATCTTGTTTCCTCTGCATCTGACTGACAACTGCATCTCTGCCTTTCCTCTTCCCAGAATTCTCCTGTTCGGATCACCCCACCTATACTTCCTGCTTAGTTAGCTTGGTTATTAGTCAATCAGCATTTTATTAAGCCAGTATGAATGACAAATCTTTATAGAATACAATAGCATTATCCCACAGCAACTCTGTCTGCTAGTGTCCTCCCTGTGTGTCTACTGCCACAGGGCTATCTTATGTCTGAGTCTCTCATGTCATAATCAGGACTCATCTTGACCCAATTAAAGGAATCTCTGGTGAGTCCATGTCCACCCAAGGCCATACTTTGGAACATGGGTTCCTGACACTAGACACACCTTTTTGGTCAAAACACCTGCACCTAGAGTAGTTTCTGACAAAGGCTTCCCTTTCTGGAGATACCAGTACTGATCATTGGAACAGTGCTTTTCATGAGGAGTTTTTGATACATATTGTTACTGGAAATAGGAGAAAGATTTACCCATGAGTTAAAGGAAAACAGAACTGCAGATGCTCAGAACTTAAAGGACCCCTCAGGAAGTTTCCAAGCATGGTGGTTTATTTGCTTTTAATTATAAATGTCCACACTAATGTTAAGAGAGGAAGGAGCTGTTTGCTTACAGTTCCCTCCTTCTACCTATTCTTAGTTGTGGAGGAAAATCAATGTAAATTATATGTTCATCTTTCCAAAAGACTCTGTTTATTCAAGGGTGGCATGTGCGCTCCTATATGTACATTATATATGCATGCACAGGTGTGTGTATGTATCCATATACATGCACACAGAAATGTTTGTGTGTCTAAATGGAGCTAAATATACTTTGTAAAATGTATCTTTTTTTATAGGACTTGCTGCTCAAAGGTGTGGAAGAGCAGTTTTCAATATGAGCTTGGCACAGCCCTGGGCTCCACACAGGTGTTTTTGGGGCTATGCAAATTAAATATTTATTTTTGTGAATAAATAAAAATGCATAGTGCCAGAGGGCCTCTTTTGATCAGTTTTATCTATTTTTTATATTTGGGGGTTTATTAATAAATTTTTGCTTAAAATTAGGAAAGCTTTATTACAAAAAGAGGTGAGGTAGAGAAAGATAAACAGAATTGTTGAAAAGAATTTGTCTGGTTTTTTTTTTTTTTTTTTTTTTTTTTTTTTGAGACAGGGTTTCTCTGTGGTTTTGGAGCCTGTCCTGGAACTAGCTCTTGTAGACCAGGCTGGTCTCGAACTCACAGAGATCCGCCTGTCTCTGCCTCCCGAGTGCTGGGATTAAAGGCGTGCGCCACCACCGCCCGGCCGAATTTGTCTGTTTTAATCTTCTCACCACACTGCCCAGAAATGAGAGGCCCAGAAAAAGGAATTGGAGAGCTGGAGAGCTACTAGGGTCCATGAGTGGGTTCTACTTTACACATAGATGATGTTTTCTGGATGTCTGATGGCATGTTAATAAAACTTTATTTTATTTTGTTTTCTTGAAGCCTGGGGAATACTTGACTCTGATCTTCTCGAGATTCTGTAGAAAAGTTTCAGGGCTTTGCTATAGGGATTTTTAGATGCGCATGAGGACATCTCTCAAGTTGTCATATGCAGACGATTCCACGGCTTGAATCTGGATGGAACGTGTTGTAGACTTGGTGTCTGTTGCAACGTTGAGTATAGTGATAATTTATTTATGTTTTATAAATAAAGCTTGCATGAAGAGCAGAAGGTAAAACTAAGCCACTAGAGGTCAGGCAGTGGTGTCACACATCTTTAATCCCAGGATTTGGGAGACAGAGGCAGATGGATCTCTGTGAGTTCAAGAACAATCTGGGCCATACAAGATCAATGCAGAAACAGATCCAGGTGGTGGTGGCTCACACGTTTAATCTGAGCGCTAGATAGGGATATAAGCTGGGATGAGACAGGAACTTGCTCTCTTTCAGTCTGAGGATTTTTTAGAGGTCAGAGCTCTCTAGTGGCTTGACTGGTTTGCTTTTCTGATCTTCACGTTGAACCCGCAAATCTGTCTCTGGGTTTTTATTATTCATGCTAGAGTTGAGGGGTGGATGGAACCCAATGGAAGATTACTGATTTGGCAACAGTGTCAGAAGGGATTAGTGAAGCTTTCATATGTCCCTGCCTGGTTCTCATGAATACGGTTTGAGATGGAAAGAGTAAGTGTGACTTCAGAAACTCTGTGGCAGAGTCATGCTTCCGCCATGACAACCTGTCACATTACAGTCTCAGAAAGCCTCCTCAGAGGTCAAACTCACAATGCAGCCTGAACTTGGTTGAACAAGCATCTTTCTACACAATGCCCAGCTTTCTGCATTTTATTATAGCAACAGAAAACATACCAATATACAGACTAAGCTAAACTGTGGAGGAGTCAACAGGGTAAAAAGGGGCAAAGAGACAGTGACAACCGAGGAGAAGGGAAGAAGTCAGAGTGGATGCAAAGGCTAAAAATTTGGAAGTTGCGGGTCTGTGGGTAAGACTTTGAAGTTAAAAACACGATGGACAGTCTTAGATAATGAGGATATCTCAGCTTTGGTCATGGCAGCAAGGGACAGATGGAAAGAGATGGATTTGGAGTCCTCATCAGTGACTGTGTAAGGGCAATCATTGATGCTGGAAGAAGGTGAGACATAACTGATGCCATCACCTTATGAGGAGATAACCAAGGGGGTGGGCTTGGTGGATAACACTGACTGTGGGGGATGTGGTGTTCAGACACTTACAGAAGCAGATATGGCACGTGAGCAGTAACGGCAGAGGAAATATTCTACAGAAGTACTTAGCTCATGAATTGATTTCTTGGTGCTGAGGCTTTGGAGCAAGGGTCTATGGATGAAGATGAGCACATGATCCCAAGATGTGGCTACAAAGATGGGAAGAGAGAGTCAAAGGGAAGAACATATAGACAAGTGCATTCCAGAGGATGCAGATAAAACTGAGAGAATTGGGGAAGACTCAGAGATGATGATGTCATCTGTGAGAAAACTGAAGATGAGGAAGTGACCACATAGATGGCAGGAAGAGGAACCTATACCCAGTGGAGATTCTTATGTCTTAGGTCTCAGGATGTGGGAAGTAAGTTGGTCTCCAGGTTCCTAATGAGACTACTGGGTAGAGTTCCACCACACAGTTGGCTCAGTTTGTTGCATCCAAGGCCAGACTATGAAGAAGTTGTGTTCTGAGGTGCATGTCCCCAACAGTGTGGGTGAGAACCAAGAAAAGGGGGTTTCCCAGGACTATGAAGGGGCTGCCTCTGCTGTGAGGTTTTGGAGTTAAATGTTAACAGGTTAACAATGTTTCCTGCCCCAAATAATCAAACAAAGGCTTATATTAATTATAAATGATAAATGATCAACTGATAGCTCAGGTTTATTACTAACTAGCTCTTACATTTTCAGTTAGCCTGTACTTTTTATTTATGCTTTGCCACGTGGCAGTACCTTTATTAGCATGGCGTGTTCATCCCCTGCTCCCTCTGGATCTGACTGGTGACCCCTCTGATTCCACCTTTCCTTTCTCACCCTGCTTACTTTGGTCACCCCACCTATACTTCCTGCCTGGATATTGGCCAATCTGTGCTTTATTAGATCAATTTGAGTGACAAATCTTTTCAGTGTGCAAGAGAATTATTCCACAGCAGGTAAATAAGTTAAAGACAACACATCAAAGTGTAAGCATGTGACAGGGTGTATAGAGCATTTTCTTGTTTGTTTTGTTATTGTAGCCTTGTTTTTTGTTTTTAATACAGTTAGGCTTTCTGGAGGGTTTCTATGAATGCAGAATGATACTGCTGAGATTGGAATGGGATGTGATGAGGCTAGGATGATACTGGGGTAGAGGGAGGACACAGGATATTTAGGGCGTTTGCGTGGGCTGGAAAGAGAATGGCAGGTATCAGGGCCATACACAGTGGTGTGCTTAAATGTAGGCTACAGCTTTGGGGACAGCCCTTCAGTCTTAGGCCTTTGAGAAGAAATTGAATGGGTTCTCTGAAGTAATTTTGGGAGGAGTTAAGTGCTTATGAGATCCGGACATCCTGCGTAAGAAACTGTCTTGATTGTATACAACTGCCCTGTGCACAACCACCCAGAAACCAGAACAGAGCTTTCCCCACAAGCCATCAGGACTTCACTTGGTTCAGCTGGGCAGGGTATCTACCACTCAGTTCACAAAGCTGGGAGAGTCTCCACGTGAGGACCAGAGCCACTGTTGAATCCTTTGGCCTTTACCTGAGAATTCTACAGACATGGCACTGCATCAATGGTGGATTGGGACAAAGGGCAGACTTTTACACCAGGCTGCTCGTGTGCGTGCGTGCGTGTGTGTGTGTGTGTGTGTGTGTATGTGTGTGCGCGCGCGCTTCTCAGTTTTTTCCATTATCTTCACCATATGGAAAACCTCCCATTATGCTTTATTGTCAAGTGATGTGTTGAAGATGTGGCCTTTGACGAAAAGTGCCCTCTTAGTAGATCAAAGGAGACGCCAATCACTTCTGCCCCAGTAACAGGCAAGGATCAGTTCTTGGAGGGCCACTCCGCTGTGCTCTGTGATGGGCCCAATGATAAGGATCAGATAAGGGGAGATGTAGAGACAGTCGGGTGTGATTTCAGGCTTTTGATCAGATCTACAGCCATCTTCGAGGTAACTAGTGTTTCTGCCAGGGCTGCTTAATAGTCTAAAGTATAATCCGTTAATATGGAGATATTGAGAGTCTTTTGTGACCATTGAGGCTAAAGTAGGTATGTTTGCTGTAAGTGTTCTGGAAGAAAGGAATGTATTTTAAAACAACCCTGAAGAATTACGAAAAAAAATGTACCATGGAGCATTAAGGTGCCGAAAGAGACAATTTCATATTTATAGATTTATTTTTTTATTGGTTGGCTTTTTTTCTTACACTTGAATGATGTTCGTAATGCTGAATCTTTTTAATGTTTTCCCAAACACCGCAATATTTTTTTCCATTTTCTGGAAGTGATCTTAAATAAACTTAGCATGACAGAATTTAATTTTCCCCCCAAAACTGGCCTTTCAGGTTTTTCCCTCCAAATATCTGTGGTGAAAAAGCAGGATTTTAAATTTTAAAGTCATGCCAAAACCATGCCAATGAAATGGCATACCAGGAAGACAGAAATCAAAGAAATGTAATACAAAACACAGGCGTCCTTTTTTAAAAAAATTACTAGATTCAACAGACTTTATATCTCGCTGTCAGGCTGTTCCTAACACCTAAGTGGTGACCCCAGTCACAGGTCCTGTCTACAGGAGGACGGTGAGAGTTCCACAGCTGCATCATAAACTCCCTGTCCCCCAGCGCCTGAGCCCGGTCCCCGAGACCCCACAGTCTGAGGCTAAGGTTCTGATGCATGGCACTCATGGCCTCGGCCTGATGCAGCTTAGCTGGAAGCCTCTTCCATTAGCTGATTATTTTTCACATCAAATGATGAATCTGGTAGCTCGTATAATCGTCATCACATGTTCTTGTTTGAACTTAAATCTGGTTTTCAAAGTGTGTGCTTGGGAATTCTCCCTGTCAATGTCCTTTCTATGGGTTTTTTGTTCTATATTCCCCCAGGCTGCGGAACTCCGTTCTGTCCACGATCTCAGTGCTATTTTGAATTCTAATATTGTTGTTAAAATGAATAATTTTACTTTTCAGATTATTGTCTAATGAATGAACAAATGAAAAATGTGTGTGGTAGAAATAGACATAGGAACCGGCCCTCGGTCTCAAGTACACACCTTACAAAACCCTACTGGAGCAGGTTACAAAAAATAAATCTAAATACAAGTACAAATTGATTTGCATTTGGGTGAAACACTGCCACCAGGCCTGTGCCCCGTGACTTTATTATGACCTCCAGTCCTAGCTCAGAGTGATTCAACTTACGCGGGAATGTTACAAGGGACAATAAACTTTATTGGTGAAGAAGTATGATGGCATCTCTGCCCTCTAATTTACCAGGCTATCACGATTGCAGGGGGAGATTATAAAGCCTTGACAGCCCTTCCCCTCGCCACAGCCCCTGAGTTATTACACAGTCGGATGTGTTCTCCTCAGAGCTTGCAAATTGATTTTTGGATGATTTGTTCCCGTTTTTCCAGGTAAGGGAAATAGCGGACTCCCAGAGTTCCAGGGTCATCGTTCCTCCCATTTTTAAATATAGACACATTTGCCCTTTTAAAGTCCTCTGGAACCTCCTTAGTGTCCTCCAGGAGTTCTTAAAAGTAATGTCTGGTGGTCTGGTGAATATTTCAGCTGTGTCCTTAAAGCATGGCATATGAAGTTGTTACTTCCATGAGCTCAAACACATTTATTTACTTGTTAAAATTGTGGCATTTTTCCCCGTAGTCAAAGGTAGCAAGCTGAACACATGGGTAAAGACAGCCATTTAATGCTGGCTCATCCAGTTCTGAGGAGGGCGTAAGGCGGGCACTGCTGTAAAACTCCCAAAGAGCCGGACCTACTCTTCTTGTATAGGCTGAATTTTGTAGCACACTGTGGGAGGATGACCTTGTGTCCTTGAAAGGTAAGCTAGCTTTTGTTAGTCTCCACAAAATGTTTCCTAGACGGCAGATCCTGGGCCCCAAAGCTTTAATTCAGTGCAGAAAGGGCTGTGAGAGCAGAGCCCGTGTTGGGGGGCCTCCAGTCCAGGACGTTTGGGGAGTACTGGATGAGTGATGGCTCAGCTTGGAAGGTCGTTGCTGGCCGCGGTAGGTAGCCCAGGTGGCCATAGGCATAACCTGTTTCCAAAAGCTGCAGGATTTTTGGAACACTAGGGTATCACAGGAAACTCCTTCAGAAACCAGCTCTACATCTGTCCTTGTGGTGGGTAAAGCATTCTGTCCAAACTCATGGCAGATGAGGCAGTCAGTTCATGATTCAGGTTAGATTTGCATTGACCTATTGGGACCAAGCTAATGAAGGCTTGGGCCTCCAGAGACCCCGGTTTGTTCATGCAACATCAGGGTGGTTCATAATCCCTATGACAGTAGGAGCCCAAGGAACCAGGGCCATAAGACTCAGTTCCGTTTAACTGTGTTTTCTGGAACCTATTCCCGAAAGATGTTGAACCAGTCATTTGGCAAGCTCTGTTTATGGGTTAATTTGCTTATAAAATATTTAGGGGAAAAATATCTGTTTCCTGAAGCATATAGACATTACCATACATAAATCTGGCTGCTTGGAGCAGATGCTGTCACAAGAGTCTTCCTAGCTCTGCATGTCTGGGAGACACAGTATGCGTGCTTTCTAGGTTTTCCAGCCATCTGGAGTCTGAGGGAGTGAGAGTACTGAATTTCCCTGAGGAAAGTTCTGAAGCCCTTTCCTGAGGCCAGCCCTTTTCCCTCAGCCCCTACTCTTGGCAAAAGAAGACCGCAGGTGCAAACACAGCAAATGCCCCTTATACAATGTCCTCCTTGCCTGTACTGTCCACAGTTCATCCTATTCTGATTCAGAGAAGAGAGCATTGGCCACAGACGGTCAGAACATGTCTACAGAGGGGCTTCCAGATCAACCACAGACCAGTCCCCATTGTGCATAGTTGGGCCACTGCTTTGTCTGGGGCTTCTATTTCCACCTGTTATCTGGTTCCACATCTCCTTCCTTCTGAGGGAACCTTCCTCCTCTGGTCACATCACCTGTTTTGTTTCATTTGACTACCTATGTGAAATATGGATTTAACTTCCATCCTTGTCTTTAAATCTGAGTACCATTGGTTAAAATACCACAAACACATCCCCCCCACAAACTTTTATGTACAGAAAATGCATGATTATAACCTAGTACTTCTTTTACTGAGGGTGTAATCATAGCTGTTCAAAGAACTGTAGGCATCAGTTTTGTGTTACCATGGAAATTTGATCTTCAAGTAAAGAAATAAAAGGGTAAAGGCAAAGGTGAAATGAGAGAGATGGAGGGAGGAGGTGAGAGAGAGAGAGAGAGAGAGAGAGAGAGAGAGAGAGAGAGAGAGAGAGAGAGAAGGGAGACATGTTTTATTGTTGCAATGAAAAAAAACTGGATATTTGACATGCCTTGAACTGAGGGTGACCTGCCAAGCCAGCAGCGAGTGGCATTTTCTTCTATCATTCAATGATCCCCAACACTTCTGCCAAGGTGTCTGAGGCACTTTTCCTCGTTCATAGAAATCTCACGGCAACCTTTGCTCCCCAGTGGTTTAAATCACATTCTTAAGGGATTAAACTGTTATGACAAAAGAAGAATGTTTAGATATTGTGCTTTGCAGCTCAAAATTTGTCAGATTAGAAACTGTGTGTTTTATAATCTTTAGATCAAAGAAGCGCTCCATCAAAGCTCCGAGTCAACGGCAATATTTTCCCAACCTTTGTTGAACCTGGATTGTTTTGGATTATCTCACATTGGGTTCACTGAGTCTGCCTAGACTAACTCGAAGAGAAAAGATTTCTCCCAGGTATTTTAAACACTTCGCATGCACAGGACTTGGGTGCTAAGCCCCGGGAATTAGTTTGCAGACCCGTGTAGCCTGCCTTGACAGTCTTTTTAACTCTAGTTTTATATGAGATGCTTTTTGAGATTACAATGACAGATCAACCCTATAGGACAACCATTTATTTTCCATTAAGAACAGTGCTTACTTTCCCTAACTGGATGCCTGGGAGCTCTGTAAAGAGGCCTTTTTTTTTTTATATAGAGTTTTTACATCCCAATAGATTAAGTATCATTACCCAGTTGGAAAAAGAACAGTTCAATTTCCTCAGAAGAATGGGCACCACTGTTTGTATCCAACTTTCTCTAAATCCAGCAATCACATTTCTCAAGCAAGCACAAAGCAGTGATCACTCAAAGTTGAAATTGCCAATGAATTTAGAATCCGCTTCCCAAACTCCTTTATTATTATACTGCCCTGAATCCAGTGAGGAGAACAGAAGGCCAAGTGGATGGGATTGGTGATAAATATCTGCATGCAAAAGAAAAATAATCAATACTATCTTTCTTTCAGTGGGAGACAGGCTAAGAATCATAACTGTTATGATGATTTTAATCATAAGTGATTATGATGAAAGAATTTAAGGAAAACCCAATTTAATATCCTGGGCCTTAAATCCTGTTATTTTGATAAAATTCAAGGGTATAGTCTAACGTGCAGAAAATATAATTCAGTGGCATTTATCTCTATACTTACAGCCTTTTGCTTTCATACGCAATTATTGAATACTCAGTATTAAGAGGTGAATGACTGCTCATTCTATTCCAGGAAAGCAAGAATTACTAATATTGTTTCCCCTGTGGCCAGTCCTCTGCATTGTGACAGGCAAGTGAGTTTCTCAGAGCATCAGTGAGGGCCAATGTTAAGAGGACACTGTCCATCCAAACTTTCTGTTATGGATAGAAATAGGCCTATCATATGAAGCTCACAGAAGGTTTGCCTGTTTGTCTTTCTGTCTTTTCAAAACCAGAATGGCTCTGATTCATTTTAAGCAAGTACTTTGCTTGTAACCCAGGAGCTCTGTGGCTCCTTACCGACCAGCTCCTTCTGTCTACTCTCTGAGCATCTCAAGTTGGGCTTGTGCTAAGGTTTTAGCAGTGGAGGAATGTGTGACACAGGCTCAGTCATCTGTCGCGTCGGTCCAGACTCAGTTTGACTGCTCAGCTTTTCGCATTCTGTTTATGTTCTTCCCTTCTTATTTGAGATTCTAAAGAGGAATCTTTTTCATTACCTAGACTGTATCAACAGCGTACACAATACTGTATGCATCTTTGGAAGTGAACATGCAATTGGGAACAAAGTAAAGGGTGGGTTAAGAAAATTACATGTGAATCACCATGTGAAGTGAGAGGTAGAAACTGATAATGTCAAAGTGAGGGCTGGAGAGATTGCTCAGTGGTTAAGAATGAGTGCTGCTTTTCCAGGGGAAAATTTGGAGTCTAGCTCCTGGGAATCCAATGCCATCTTCTAGCTTCTGTGGGCATCACACACGCACACACACACACACACATATAAACACACACACACGCACGCACGCACGCACGACTAAAGGGAAAGTAAATCTTTGAAACGTAAGAGTGTGAATCTGTAGGAACGTATATCACAAGGGTGGGCTAACATAGACTGAAGGCAGCCCACTCTCTCATTTTAGTAGGGGGAGCTGAACCCACCCAACAGGCTTGAAAATCTTGCCAGCCAGTTGGGTAGGAAGAAGCCATATTATGTAAATGCCTGTGACTGTAAGGAGATTCACAAGGTCAGAAACTCCATTAGCATGAACGGCAGTGCCCTACTGAGAACAGCAGCCTGGAGATGAGGCAGAACAGACATCTACACAAATAGATATGAACTAATCGTCATTTACTTATCAGAAAAAGAACTGTAGAGATGGTTGAGGAGGAAAGAACTGGGGCACCGTGTGTGAAATATTGGAATGCTAATGAGAGGTCAGGGAGAATTTGAGAACCTTCTGGGACACATGCCACACTCCAGTGACATTGTAGAACCTCTCAGGACACCTGCCCCAATAACATTGCAGAACCTCTCAGGACACCCACCAAGCCCCGATGACATTGTAGAACCTCCTAGGACACCTGCCATGCCCCAATGACATTGTAGAACCTCTCGTGACACCTACCATGCCCAGTGACATTGTCAGGCTTAGCATACCTGGACCTTCTCTGTGATGGGAACTATTGAAAATTAAAGCAGATTCAGTTTGGGAATTTAAAAAAAAAAACCAAAAAAACAACTAATGCAGGAGATTTCTAAAATTACAGACCGTGGAAATGATCGACTTGCAAGTTTGAAAATTAATGCCCATAGCAACTACTATTTATTGAGAATTTCTCTGTGCCGCGGTTCCATTTTATAGCCACTGTGGTATGTAATTATTAAGCCTGCCCTGAGGATTAGCTAAGGGTGCTTTATTTCTAGACGAGAACACAAATATGTAGTCACTGTACTCCTTAGAGCTCTCAGGAGAGACGGAAGCTGTAGGATGGACATATAGAGAGGCTGAGACACCAGGTCACGTGATTGTGGAAGACGAGAAAGCACACGGTCTAGCCTCAGCAAACTGGTGCACCAGGAAAGATTGTGCTGTAGTTTGAAGGCTCAAGGGCTGAAGTGCTGAAGGTTGCAGGATCCTGTCTGGGTTCAAGGTCCAGAGGGTTTGAATGCAGTGGTTTGGGTCATCAGGCAGAGATGCTGACATTCTCAGTGAGGTGCTGTTCGGAACCGTGTGCACTGATTGGATGCTACCATGGCGTGAAGGCAGAGCCCCTGCCGTGCTCAGGCTACTGGCTGGAAAGCCCATACTATCTGAGATGATGTTTTATCTCCTCGTTATTTCGCTGCACTGAGCGTGATTGCCGCACATTCCAAAAGTAAATTTTAGATGTCTCTCCATTAAAAAATGATAGGCAAAGGAAGTGATGGATATGCTAATTAGCACAATTTAATCATGCCACGAGACATTTTTATTAGTTGCTTTTCTTTTGACTATGACTGAATATCTGGCAGGAAAAAAAATGAGGGAGGGATTTCGGGGGTTCGCAGATTCATGAGGGGAAAAGCTGAGCGGTGGTGGGAGTGGGACCTCTGTCCAATTCGGTGGAAGCTCGCAGCTCAGCTTGCTCACCTCTCAGTCCAGCAGAGGGCCAGAAGTACTGGGTTGGAACCAGCTAGGATACAGCCCATAAGGAACACCCAAGATACCCCACTTTTCCCACCTCCACTTCATCCCCTCAAGGTTGCACAGCCTCCCCAAACAGAGCCACCATCCCTTGTCAAGGGTAGGACTTGAACCCAGACCTGGTTTGCACAGCCGCCTATTGACTGACATCCGTGAATAATCTTCACCTTCCTGTTGTTTTTTTTTTTTAAGAATAAAACTTAATTGAATTTGCATGTTCTGCATATTTCTCATATATTATGTGAGAGGAGATGCTTCATAGTTAAATTCTCTCATGAGGTATATTCTCAGTATCAGTCTACCAAGTCTCTTGCATTCATTTATTCAGTTTTGATCTCATTTTTCAAATTAAATTCATTTTAGCGGCTATAAGAAAGCATACCTTGTACACACACATTGCTGGTAGAACATGGGTTTTCAGTGTGTGCGTCTTTGGAATTCTGCATTGAGAGTGGAGATACATGCCTCCTCAACATTGATGGATTCTTTACGGCAGAATGCTTTCTACTTCCCCTCCTCCAGCTTTGGTGAGCACAGGACGGCACAGGCAAGCACAGAGCAGAACCTTACTCCCAGTGCTGTAGCTCAGACCCACTCAGCATCCTTTCCCCATCTCTCCCGCCTGTTTCTCTCTTACGCATGTAGTAATCAATCCTCCCATCCCATTCACAACTCTGAGATATCATTTAAAATTTCACGAATGTCTCTGTGCCTGGCTTACTTCACTTGACATCAAGATGTCTAGCTTCACCCGCATCTTCATAAATACCGCGGTTTCGTTGTCTTTCATGTTGGATAGTCGTCAGCTATTCGCGGATCACGTTTCCTGCGTCCATCTGTCAGTCGGAGGACATTTAGGCATGCCTAACTTCATCATATTAAAACAGCATCCCCCTGCCTCTAGAGGGCTGAGAGCAAAGGCACGTGCCACCACGTCTGGCCCTACCTAAATCTTGTCTGCTTTAGTGATGAGATTCTATCTGTTGCCTTGTTAAACTTGAGATATAAATTTGCCTCAATCTGTCCTGTGGGGTAACACAATAAAGGAAATGATAAAAAAAAAAAAAAAAAACAGCATACCACATATCTCCAACTGGCCAATTTGTTATATCAATGATGCACATTCAGGTTATTTCTAGATTTTGGTTCCGTCCTTCCTTCCTTTTTTTTTTTCTTCCTTCCTTTCTTTCTTTGTCTCTTTGTTTCTTTCTTTTTAAAACAATATTTTTATATGCCTTAGAAAACTCTGTTAGGAAGCTACTGGTATAAACAGACACTGATTTGCTCTAGAAAGAAACCCATGAGTGGTGGCACTCTAGACTCTTACCTACATTCTCCTGAAGAGATGTGCCTGTGGAAACACATATAAAGACCCTGAATTCCAATCCTCAGTTTGTGTTGGGATTTTATGCTTGCGGTGTTTCTGGTCAGAGAGATGCAGTTCTCACCTGGAAGCCAAAAGATCGTGGAAAGTCTTTCCTGCAGGTTCTTCTCTACAGTGTGGAGTTATGTCATCTTGAATGAATCTTACCTGAAGAATACCCTAGTAAACAATGTCGTGTGTTATGTGTGTAGATGTATACACCCTTGACAGATAGGTAGGAAGATTATTTTATAAGTGTCAAAAGTAATAATGCTGAACGTTTTCAGCACACTACATCATGCTAAACCAATATAAGGTCTTATTTTCACGATTCTCTGACTTTTATTCTTTCACTAGTATATATTAATTGTCCACAGTGGGTGTCATCATATTTTCATACATATATAGGATGTATTTTGACCATTTTCACCTCCTGTTTCCCTGACTTGTCCCTTCCTTCTGCTGCTGCTGCCTTATCTTTATCCACCTTGTTCCCATTCTACATTCTTGTCAGTTTTTTTTAATGACCCAACAACTGTCAGGGTTACTATGATTTTTAATGACTATTCCACATTTACGCATAGCATATCTGATTAGGTTCCCATTTAATGACTTTATCTGTAATACTTAGGAACTCAAGTTATGTTCTGTGCATCTATCGGCATTGGCAATACCCGGGAACTCGTCGGAAACACAGATTCTCCTCTTGACGCTGGATGAGCACACATATTTCAACAGTCTCTTAGGTTAATTGTACCTCTAGGAAGCATGAGTTTAATGTCTGTTAATCACTCCAGAGGCAGCGTGACCAGGTGGAAAATGAAACAAGGATTGCAATTAGATTCACTCAGGGATCCGATGCTGGACATTTCATGGCATAAACAGGCTCTAGTTAAGAAACCAACCATCCCATGTAAGACTAGCTAATTCTTTAAGATAACTGGCAGTTATCTTTAACCAGCCAAACTGGTTAAAAAAGGAATAAACCATGGAGAGAGTTGGAACTTGCTTTCATTCAGGCCCCAGGTGTTGGTGACTGTCTGTTTGATGTGCCCATGTATCCCCGCTCCTCCCCAGCCCCCTCCTCTAGACACACTACTCATGAATGGTTAGATGTAATTCCCTCTATGTGACTCTTGGTGCAGCCCACTCTGAAAGCTGGTGACCTCTGATTAATTTTTCTGTTTTTCCACACACATGTCCATAGTTCTCAGTCCTGATTTTATCTTCTCTATGTTCTTCACCTTGAGTCTTTAAGGAGCTTCTGACTCAGAATTTCTGGAACTGTGATCCTGGCTCAGCTCAGCAGACCCAGGGTGCTGGGAACTACTTGGCCCCACTGCTACCGTCCACACCCAGGGTCCTGCAGTTTCTTCTCTGTGTGCTGGCGCACATCTTGTTTTCCTACATATTTCTCTGGGAGGAGATGACTTCATATCTTAATTTTAGCATTTCATGCCACATTTTATGATGTGACATTTGATGTTCTGCCTTGGTCTTCAGAGTCAAACTCTTCTCTCTTGAACAAAAATAAAATAGTTTACTACCCTGAATGCACATAAGGGCTGAAAGGCAAGGGATTTGGTTATGAGCATTTTTCATCATATTGTCTCTGTAGGCTGTGAACAGTTACTACAAAAATAAGGCTATAGAAACATGCAAAAACAATATCATCAAGCAATGCTCCAAGCTGCTTCCAGGTGAATGTTACAAAATGAATAACCAACAGAGTACCCAAGAGAAGAACTTCCTTCAGATGTCAGGGCCAAGATCAGGACAAACCCTATTCTTTGCTCACTGGTAGTATTTTTAGTTTCAGGTTTTTAGCAAATGCTAGAACATTTCATGAAATAGAGATCCTTTGCTTTCATGTCATACACCAACCTTGTGTTGACTTGTAAGTCTGTACAACTGTTAGCAGGGCTCGTCAGGCAGATGAGATCTCATGGACTCAAAATGAGCTTTCCAATGAAGACAGGACTTGAGCCTTCTGGACGTTCTCTCTGTCTCAGAAGAGGTGCGTACTAATATTAGAAATTCAGGGGGAAGTCTGTAGAGGAAGCTAGAGGCTTGCTTCATACATTATTGGGTATTTAATTTTTGAGGGAGAAAGGAAATTGCCTATAGCCATTGCTGCCTGAACGATAAAATCAGGAACTCATTTTTCAAAAAGAGAATTATTTTCCTATATAAACTTAAGTCAGCTCACATCTTAAATACTTTATTTTTCTTTCTTAGTTTTAGGGTTTACCTTTCAGATTCTAGGTGATTATTCATGTTTGTGCATGTGTGTGTAGATGCGGAAGACATCAGAGGCATCGCAGACCCTGGAACTAGTGTAACAGACTGCTCTCAGTTGCCTGATAAAGGTGCTGGGAACTGAACTTGGGTCCTTTGGCATAGCAGTACATACTGCTGAGTCATCCTTCCAGTCCCTTCTCTTTTATTATTTTGATCTGAGGGGAAAGCTTATGTGGAGTACACACATCGAAGCTTACTCACCGGATCTTACAAGAACACTTCCTGCTGAAAATGTATCAGTACCAGGCTGCCTTCATCAAGATGCTGTGATTGACATCTGCTGCAAATGCATCCGTACCTGTCTGCCTTCATTAAGATGCTACGGTAGCCAATCCTATTTTACACAGCTGCGTCAAAGCCTCACCTTTAAATGATTTGTTTATTTTTATTTATCTGTGCTTGGGACTCTGAGTGTGTGGATGCCCACGGAGGCTGTAAGAGAAAGCTGAATTCCCCGGCGTTGGAGTTACAGGTTCTCAGGAGCCACCCGAAGTGGCTCCTGAGAACTGAACTGGAGTCCTCTGGAAGAGTAGTTCTGATTCCCTTGAATCATCTCTACAGTCCTGAACGTTTACACTTCTAAAGACCAGACAGCTTTACTGAATTTTGTCTAAAACTGGGTTTACCCTGGAGGAATGAAGATGTCCTGGGAGGATTGACTGTTCTAATTTTGTGCGTTATCTCTGGTCTTGGATATAGACCCCATCCTTTGGATGTTGTTCAGAGGTTTGTTCATATATTAGCTATGGCATCAAACTCTGAATAGCTTCATTGTTTCTTTCTGTGCTTAGAAGAAGGTTTTGCTGCATTTGCCTTGCTCATTCTCTTGGTATCATGTTGGGCGTTTGCCTGCATTATCACACACATCCCCTCTCTTGAGCTTGTTGGGGTTGCTAGCCGGAGTGTTGACAGAGAGGCTCTATCTGGCAATTGTATATGCTTGCTGCATAGTATTATATCACCATTGAGATGATTAGAATCTTAGTGTTGACAGATGTAATATATATTCAATATATATGTTTATGCACACATATTATAAATACCGATATACACATCTGTATTTATGTCTTTTTATGCCTTTTAAAATTATAAATATTTAATGAAACATTTAATCAGCCCTCTTTGAAAGAAGATATAATGTCATACCATAAAGGGTGACAATAATAGCCCATGTAAACAGTAATTATTTTATTTTCAATTTGGAACCTAAGAGAGAAATCTCAAAAAGGAAGGGGTGACCGAGGTCAATATCATCAAAGCTCATGTACGCTGATTGCTTTGTTTAAGAAACAAAGAAAATGTAGTTATTTGATCAAAGGCTTTCAAATGAGCCAGAATTTAGAGTAAAGAACACAAATCATTGATCGTAGCTGGATGGCCGTGTTCTGTGATAAGTGAGGATAACATCAATTTCTTATGATTGGAATTCATGAAATATACACGCTCAGCCCCCTCTTATTGCATTAGTACAGCACAGATAATGATGGCCCTCCACCTCTTCCCGGGTGACAAATACAGCCCAGGACGGCGACTCACTGACAGCTTGACCCTTGAGATGTTCTTTGCTATAACATCTTTGTGTTTAGTATCTTAGATCCAGATATTACATGAAGTGCAGAGCACTCTGATCAGCATTTCACCTAGCAGCTTCAAAATGCTCCTTGCCCGATATCACCTAGGAGCCACTACCAACGTTGTTTAGATAAGGAGGCCCCATTTCCAGCCAGCCTGACCTTAAGCTGGGCTGATATGATTAAATGGCTTTAGTTTGTAGTCAATAAATAATCTCGGTGCTGGGGAAACTGTCTCGGGTCAGCCTTGGAGAATAGCTGGACAAAGTAGGTTGTCAACACCTTGTCCTCTCTTTAACTCACCTTCTCGTCCTTGTTCCCAGACCTCACTCTTTGATTAGGACAGAGAAGTTATCTGTGTTTATGACTGCACCACAGACAACAGCAACTGAGCTATGTCTGCTTTTGTTTAATTTCTGCCTCCCCCAGCACATTTAATTCTCTTATTGGTAACAATCTCTTTGTTAGTGAATCGGGAACCTTAAATGCCTACCAAAGCGGGGATGCCAGGAGAGTATGGTTGAAACACAGATTCCAGGTCTCACTCCTAGGGTCTTTGATTCCGTGGGTCTGCCTGGAACCTAAGCATCTGTAGACACATATTTCTGGGTCTCACCCCTAGGAGTTGTGATTCCGTATGTCTGCTTGGAAGTTAAGAATCTGTGTCTCTGACAATGTTCAGGTGTTTTCAATGCTTTGGATCCCTGGAGAGCATTGTGAGGAGTGCTGGTCCCAAGGAGGGCTATGCTGACCGCTGTCCAAGGGATGGTTGTGAGTGTCATTGATCTGGTTGTTTGGCATTTCTGGGTTTTGTTTGAAACAATTGGATATCATGTTTTAGAGGAGGTAGGGACTGTTTTTAAAAGGTGTGCTGTTTTTCCCCACCGTTCCCACAAATCAAACATAGAATGTTCCTGATGTATTCACGTGCATTGTCACACGGTTCTGTAGTACCCAAAAAGGCATGGTACGATTTTAAGTAAAATTCTAAGATGAACATCAGATAGTTTTTTTTTCCTTATTGTATCTTGTGACTTGCTATACTTTGAAACCCTACTGGATCACAGAAAGTGAATTCCATTCCACTTGTTCTGTCCGATAAAAGTACAAATAAACTTTTCAGTGAAACAAATGTCACTACAGATACATGTCTTCAGTCTGGTGCTGTGTTACTCTCCATGATCTCTTCAAGCTGTAAGGTAGGATTTAGGCAATTTTGGAATTGAAATACTAATATAAACTTTGGACAATCACTTTGAGTTAATTATAAGGACTAATTTTAGTCCCCATATGTCTTTCCCAAATCGTTCCCCCTAAATTTAAGCCCATGGTACAAGCTGAAACCATCATGTTGGCTTAGCTTTCTTACTGAGTTTAGAGCACTGAGAAACTTGGCAGAACGGAAGAATGTGGGGACCTCCAGATGTGCCTCAGTGGTCGTCAGCAGTCCCTGCGGGGCTTGAGGAGTCCTCAGTGTCTATTTCTAACTGGTAGGGTGGGTTTCCAGGGAACAGTGCTGCACATTTGGTAAATATTAGACTTCAGAAGCTCCAGGTTGAACTGGGGCTCCTTGATCACAGTTGAGTTGATGGATGGCAATCCGGGTTACAAAGGTGTTGCCATGTGGACCTGGAATGATGATTGAGTAGACGGTCCATTTCCCATTGATGTGTAACTTCTAGTAATGCTGGAGGGAGTTTCGGAAGTCAGCGCGCATCAGGACCATGGCTTCTGGAATGCATCACAATCCCGCTGCAGAGCTGTGTTGTCCCGCACCCTTGTGGATCTCATTCATGTGTGTGTTACAATAGCTTTCTGTTTGATTGAAAATGAGACCCCAGCCCTCTAACACCCCTATATCCAAGGAGTCTGGGATGGTGGGAAGCGTCATCCTAATCCCTGGCATCCATCCTAAGTCCCCTCCCTCTGGGAGTTGCCTTGGTCTGGACTCCATCTCTGGGAAGCCCACCAAGTGCTGACCCCTCCCCAGGGAGGGTCTGGACCACTCCCACAGGCTGTTTAGGCCGAGAAAAAGACCATGTGGTTTTCGGATTTTCCGCTCTTCGCCATGTTTTCCCTGCCACCTGGGAGCACTGTATTTGGTAAACATGAATATTGATTTGGTTTAATTTGCCCTGATTGGAATTATTGGCAGAGAGGCTCATCTTAAGAAATATACCTAACACTTTCCTTTAGTCATAAAATGTAGAAAATGTGAGATTACCTTTCTAGTTTTAACTTTACATGTATAGAGTCTTGATATATATATATATGTGTGTGTGTGTGTGTGCATAACTATTAAGAATTGAGCTCTGTTTCTACTAGTTTAAAAATGTCTTCTGACTCTTTGTCTTAAAATTATTGAGCTTGATACCTTTTGCTTTCTCAGGTTCCAAATGTTTTCCATGACAAGCTGTGGGAACCGAGAGAAATGATTCTTTGCACTCAAGAAAATGCTTTGAGATTACTCCCTGTGAAATGAGGAGGCTTGCTTTCTAGGACTGTTTAGTAATCATACTCTACCCTGTAATTCACAAGGAAGACATGTCCCCGGCCTTTGGGGCTGCAGGCAAGGTGGTGGCATTCTGGAGCACCCCCGCGTCAGGAACGCGGCCACTGGAGCCCCCCGCGTCAGGAACGCGGCCACGAGGGCCTCTGGAAACGAGAAGGCAGTTGATAAGCTCTTCTTGTCACCCTGGGGCTACACATGTGCCCCTGTATTTTTCAACCATTTCTATTTTTTTTTTTTTTAAAAAGCTTCTGTTGCCAAGCTACTCAATGTAAAATGTAAAGAAGGGCAGATCCAATGTGTGGGAGCTAACTTTGTCTTTCTCCTTCTGGATTTCCTGCCATGTTCGTCCATCAAGTGTGACAAGGACAAGGCACCATCAACTGTATCACTGCTATTGTGGCCTGGTGGGTCATCTGTCTCCACCCTGATCCTCTATCAGCAGACTGGGCTCTCTGCCTTATTTCTCTTTTTGCTGTTGATTCTGAGGGCACCATTACTTCCCCAAACACCTCTGGCCTTTTCTCTCCTCTTTCTCAGGCTTCTGCAGGTTCCTCTGCCTTCTGAAACTATTCTCAGGGTTTACACGCATCTTTTTGTTGTTTCCCATCCGGGTGATTGTGCCCAGACCAATACGTTACCTTGTGAAGGGTTCCCCAGATCTACCTCTCTAATCCAGGTTCTCCCAATTTTCACAGCCAATCAGCACCTGGAGATTTCCATTGGAAAGTGTCTGATGGGTCCTGCCTCTTGACCTGGCCCCCAGCCCAGGTCTCTCAGGGACTTTCTATTGCTCCAAATTGTCATTCCTGAGTGACCTAATCATTTTTTAACCCCTGTCCATTCTGCTTAACATGACGTCACAGTCTCCATCCTGATATTCCATGTCCTGCTTTTGTGTTTAGCATGTGGGATGGCCCAGTGTGCTGTACTGCTCAGTTTTGTCTTCTTCCCTCTATGCAAATGAACTCTACCAGAGCGGAGCCGTATCTCCTCTGTTCACTGCTGACTCTAAGGCCAGGGGCAGCTTCTCATAAGTAGTTGCAACATGTCTATTAAATAAACAGGTAAAAGGGCAATCAATCATGCCACAGAGTGCCTTATTAACTTGAAGTAAAATTCTGCAGCAAGTTAGAGAAATACCAGAGAAGCAGCACTGTGGTCCCTTGCCATCCCAGGGGTCACTTTGGATGCTGGCACTGGACAAGTGAGTTGTCAAAGTGAGGAGGGACACAGGAAGCCATTGTCACAGAATGAAAGACTTTGGAGCCACTAGGGATACTCCACAGAGGACCAGACCATCTCTGCTGAATTGAGAGACTCCTGTAGCTTTCTCTGGACCCTTTATCACTGCCTCCTTTTAGCTGGTGTTTTTACAGAGGACATTAATATCGAAACAGAGTGGTTTTACTGCCACTTCAAGGACATATGGAATTAGAAGCAATTAGAAGAAAATGCTGAAACCACAGAAATACCGTAGGTGATGGCTATGCCATTTAGAGACGTGTCTGAGATGGAGCAATGATGAACATACTATACATGGAGCACGGCCACCTTGACTGAGGGATTTGACCCATCACAGGAGTGTTGGGAAATTATGCCAGGACCCAAGCAAGGGCAGACAGTTTTCAGACTGAGGACCCCATCCAGGGTGGTTATTTCTTACGCTATGTTTTCCGTTTTAAATCTTCAGCTCATTGCTTACGAGATCCGTCACAGGCTCCAACTTTTCTATCACATAGACGTTTTTAGTGAGATGCCCATGAACTGAGTGTGTGGTCATTATGTTGCTGGTATTCAGGAGGGAAGGTGAGGGACTTCCTTACAGAATAGCAAACCGATGAGATTTCTTATTTAGAAGGACTGTTCCTCCGTGAATAGATCATGGTGGTTAGAATGTTCAGATAAATCACCTGGGCGTGCTTAGGAAGAAGGAGATAATGAGATTTATGGCTCATTGCCAATCTTCACCAACAGCTAGCCACACAGCAGGTCTTGTAGTGACAGGAAGACATGTACAGTGTGGTGATAGACTCGCCCCAGTGCGAGGGCGAGCATGAAGGTGGTGTTTCTTGCCATGAGTTTGAAAGGGACTTGGCTTAGCTGGTGCTGAGAGTATTTCCAGAGTCAGGGAGGATGTGTTGGGAAAGGAAGGTATTGCATGGCTTTGGTGCTCCTCTACCTCCTCTGAGATTGCCGGGGTTTCTGTTGTCCTTCAGTTCCCAGGATCTGTTTCCGTGAAAACTTCCTTTCCAGCACCACAGATCCCAGGCAAGAGCAGGGTGAACGGTTCCCGGGGTTGGGGAAAGAGAAACTGCCGATCCTAGGGAAAGAGCACTGTCCCCATGGAGGGAGGACGCGGGGGGGGGGTCTATTGAATCCTTAGCTTGATCTGAGTCATTAGAGGCTGTCACGCTGTACGGTCCAGCCGCCTGTGAGCATTTGACTGTTGGAACAGTCCTCATTCATTTGAGTATTTGATTGATTCTAAAATATCATTACTGTTGGGCTAGTTTTTCCAATGGTTGTGTAAATTTATTAGCCACGAGGCATGCCAAGCGTGGTTTATTTTCCTTATCATTATATCTTCTTTGCTATTCATCGAATGCCATTTTGTCTTGATGAATAAAGGTGTTTCTAGAAGAATCATATCCTCATCCTCCAAGAATAAGCCCCTTCACTGCAACCATCAGTCAGAACGTCCAGCATCAAGGGTGGGAGAGATAGCTTAGTGATGAAGAGCTGCTCCTGGGCACTGGAGTTCACTCCCAGCACCCATCCCAGCAGCTCTCAATTCCTTGTAACTCCAGCTCCAGGGGGATCTGAATGTTCTCTTCCAGTCTCTATGGGTGCCTGCACACATGTGACATACACACACAAACACACACACACACACACACACATGCATAAATAAAAGAGTAAAAATAAATCCTGTAAAGATAGGCTAAGCATTGAAAGACTTGACTCTAAGATTATCAATCATTTTAGGTTAACTTTATAAAGCAGGTTTCTGCTTCTTTTCCTGCCTTCTCGCACTCCACCCCCACCCCCCACCATGTACTTTACAATGCTTTGCAGACGGAACCTGCCTGGCCTGTGTTTTCATTGCACATTTTAAAGCATTTGTGAGGTCCATTGTTGCTGTTTTTTTTTTCTGCCAATAGTCAGAAAAACGAGGATTCTTTTTACAGTAACTTGGTGTTATTGCAAAGCTCAGGGATATATTTTTTCTGTTGAAATATTTCTAAATTAATGTGTGGCATTGGCTGGTTATCACTTTGAACACAGTGATAATGTCTGAGGGAAGTAAATCACCAAGTCAGATGGTGTTTATGAGCCTGGGTGCTGTCATTTCCTAAAGCGCCACTACCCCGTGTGATGGAATTGACAGCCAGAGGAGATGAAGAACACGAGGAAGTGCTCCATCCCCGGGTCCCCTAGAGTCAGACACACCGTGAGCGCTACATGAAAATGTCTGCTCACCAATTTCACCTAGCAGCCTCAGAAAACACGATTTCAAAAGCACCCCTTGTCTTTCCTCTACTTCTCTTTACATTTTACAATTACGATATTAAGAAAATTAGCATTGACTCATTTACCCTGCTCGCCTTTAGCAAATAGTTTCCAGCATTTGCAAACCACACAGTAGCTTTTTGCCTGGTTTCCAATCACCGTTCTGTAGCAATTATTACATGGAAACAGTGCTGTTTCCTCAACCATGGTAGTGTATCTCAGGTATATGGTGCTTTCTGTCACAGCTTGGAGCAAAAGAAGGACCTTCAAATGCCAAGAAGCTGTGGCTGCAGCATTGCAGACATCCACACAGCAGGGGGGAAGGACGCTGTGCTGTTTGACCCCCCAGAAGTTCCGCAATGTCACCGCCCTCTTGCTCTATAGAGCAAGGTTTTAGGTTCATGTAATGCTTGTATTCGGAAGCTCAATGGGCATATAGCTCAGCAAACAATTACCAAGAGCGCAGGGGACGCTAGTTTGGTGGCCCTGGGTGTTCTTGTCTGCTCACTCTTTTGCAGCTGCCTTCCCAGCATCTCAGTTTGCCAGCATGCCTTGGCAGCCCTCAGATACACCCCTGCCTTCCAGCCAGCTGTTCTCCTTCCTATCTTTTCTCCCGACCTCACAGGATTGCATGATCACCACCACACAAGGAACACACTGTACAGAGAGTATCAAGGAATTCCTACATGCAGTGGTAAGAGTCCACTCCATATTCAAAGTCAGATGACACATTGACCTTAAAAGAAATGTGTTCCTCAGCATCGAAAGCACAGATCTCAGAGGTGTCTGACTGTGCTAACAGGAGTATGTCTCTGACACTTCTCCAGAAACCAGTGGTTCATGACACTGGGGAAAGCCGTCGCGTCACCCCCTTCCCTGTGTCACGAGCCATCCAGATATGACTTATTCTTATTGTACCATCTGTGTTTTGAAGCACACAGACACTTTTCTGGATTTCAGTCAATTTCACCAATCTCTGTTTTTGTTTTAAACCATCTCCATGAATAGTGTTCGGTGCTTTTATTTTGTCAGAAGCGAACGAGCTGAGGTGGATTCATGGTCCTGAGCCTTCCCGAGAGGCAAGCAAGATGCCTTTGATTTCTTGGCCGAGACTACTTGGGCTCATGTTGGCTGCTGGTGGCACCCGCCGCAGTGAACACATTTACAAACCTCACGGCATGTGTAGAGGCTGGGTTCTCTCCCATCATATGCTGCTCACAGCTTGCCACCGCGAGTGTTTCTACCGTCTCTTAACCTTTTCCAAATGTAACCTCATATTCACAATTGGGCCTCATTTGTAGGCAGCCTGCTGTGTCACAAGAAGACGCTGTCTGGGGAAAGCTTCTGTTGCTGGATGGAGCTGGAGCGGAGAGGACTTAGAGCGGAGATGGGCAAACAGCAACGTTCCCATCCTTGCCTCCGCACGGCAGCTGGGAGGAATCAGTTCATTCTCGAAGCACAGGCTGCTGCCGGCCAGCTGGCAAGGGCGCTGCCGAGCAAGAGTGCCAGATACTTAACAGCTGCATTACTGCTGATCCATCTGTAGAATCCACCATCTGCCAAGCCCCAGTGAGTGTGTGTGTGTGTGTGTGCGCACGCAGGTCCCTTTAAAAAGACGCTTTCAAAGCCACACCAGAAAAGCACTTTCTCATGTCATGAACAGGCTTCAGGCTTTCTCCTATGTCCCCAGGCTGATGACCATGCATCCCTTAGAGCTGGTGCAATGTGGTAATGGGATGGGTTGTTGGGATGCCTCCAGGACATTATTTTTCCTTTCAGGTAACCTATTACTGTATCCATTTTTTGTTTTGAGTATTATGCCCATTTTTGAATGGGGAAATGCTTCTCATGAAGTTTAAGAATCAATATGTCTTAAACGTCCTTAAACTGTCACAGCTTGAACTTTGAACAGAGATCTTCAAGTACATTTGGGAAATGTCCTAGTTTTCTAAACCTCAGTAATTTTAGAAGTTGGTAATCCGCAGTGAAGGAACACCATATCCCAGAAAGATCTTCTAAGTAGCAGTCTTTCCTTTCCCAGGTCACAGGAGATCATGAGAACTGAACTTGTGTGACTGGTTGACCAGATAGCCCATTTTGTAAGGCTATGGCTCTTTGAATAAATGTGATTTCTAGGATGAAGTCTTTTCAGTCAGTCACTCATGAGATTATATTTCCTCCTGCAGAGGAGAAGAAAATATTTTCCCACTCTTAAGAATGTCCCAAAATACAGATGGCAAGTGGCCAATGTTCATGAGAATGGCGATGGGTGTAGGCGGTGCTATGTGAATCCGCAAGAGCCTGAATAAAAGGATAACGAAGATTTATTAGGGAACACTTATGAATAACAAGAAGGTAGAGAACCGCCATGGTTTTCCATTCTGACCTGAGGTCAATGGATACAGTGATCCCATCTCCAACCACCACACAAGGGGCCAAGAGAACCCTCTCTACTTCCTTATAAGAGACCATCCATAAACAGAAGCCGTGCTCTAAGGCCGGTACCACAAACTATTGTCAGAATGAATTCCCACAACGGACAAGCATGCAGGGGTCACCCTGAGAGGGCAGTGGCATTATGGGACTCAGACACATGTCCTTGTGCGGTGCTGGCAGAGGTTTTAATGGAAGCACAGTTGCTGCTTGTCATGGCCTTTGCCACTGTAGTTCTGGTCGAGGTGCGGGCCCCAATGTCTTCACGAGACAGGGTTTCTCTGTGTCACCTTGGTTGTCCTGAAACTCCTTATGTAGACCAGGCTGGCCTCAAATTCTCATAGATCTGCCTGCCTCTGCCCCCTCTGAGTGCTGGGATTAAAGTCTGCTCCACCACTGCCCAGCTCTTCGTTGCATTTTTTACCTTTACTTCTACTTCAAATTCTGGGTTTCCCATTACTACTGATAGGAATAATTCATATTTGCATCCTACAGACACATATATGTATAGATGCAAGCACATAAATGTCCATCTTTTAGTTTAAGCATAATTTCATATTTGAAAACTAGTGTTCATAAATGCAGCAACATGCCATTTATCTAAGGATGCTAGAATTGTAAGCAATTTGTTTAATTTTATTTTCGTTTATTCGCCCCAAAACTTTTCAATGGATATGCTGAGAACACACTCCAAAGGACAGGTCTTCATTTAGCAGAAGCAAGAATCATTATCTTAGTCACAAATTGCCAGAGTTAAGGATAGCCATAGGAATCTATCAATAGGTCAATATAACCAGTGGGGCCCCAGATGAAGGAGATGTCACCAAACATATTTCTAGAGAACCGGGAAGAGGCCTGCAGTATTGATCTCTTTCATGTGGGTTTATTGGTCTGCTGGGGCTGCCGTAATTACATGCTATAGCAGGTGGGGGAACAATTGAAGTTTGTTTTCAGGTCGTGCTGAGGACTGCAAACTCAAGACTAGAGTCAGTTTCTGTAAGATGGTCACCTGTGACTGTGCTTTCAAAATCTGGGGGAAGAGAGGGAGGCAGAGACAGAAAGAGGGAGAGAGTCAGTCAGACAGACACACACACACACATAGAGCACCATGCAGGTCCACACTGATACTTTTTCATTTATTTCTTTCAGACCCAAGCTCCGATACTTGATTACACATAATGAGAACATTTCCCCCGAGATTCTCATCTCAAAATACTATCTCATTGGGGTTCAGATTTCAACATATGAATTTGGGAAGGGACACAATTAGTTGTGACAGATACGTCCTTCATTCTCCTTAGCAGTTTTTATAAGTCATCCAAGGTTCTGACCCAATAACAAAGGTAGGCTTGTGGGGCATCTTTGCTATAGGTGTCCAATGACCTAAGAGCAACATGACACAATATGGAAATAACATGAACATCCTTTTGGAGCCTCCTGGGGTGATGGGTAGTATTCTCCTAGAAACAGCAAGGGACCGTTCAACTCAGTACAATGTTTTCAATTCATTACAGATGATAGGGAAAAAAGAGGCATATATACAAATTAAAAAAAAAATTCAAAACAGATGTCAGGAAATACTGTGTTCCCTAGAGGAGAAGAATATAAATGAGAAAACTATTTACACAAAGCAATTTGCTGAGTTAAGAATGAGGGATCATCATTTAGAAACAGACACTGTCTGCTGGGCTGGGAGTGAGGTAGGTAGACGCTGAACTTAGAGGGTGGAACATGACCTTCCACAGCGAGAAATGCAGCAAGTGCTAGTTGCTCCTATTTATTATAGCACTCGCCTATTGCTGAGGTCTCTCCTTGGGCATTTGAAAGGTATACTTAAAGTGTGTTTATGAGACAGGAAATGCAGGCCTTAGCAGGAAATAAATCTGCCCCTGCAGACACAGATGGCTGTGTATTTCATTAGTCCAGAGCCATCGTGGCCCCTTTCACCTCTGTTTCCACTCCAACTTTCTGCCACACTGACTGAGTTTTCCAGACGAGAGTCTCACGGCTGATTTTCTGAATGACTCCAGGTAAAGTTTACAGACCAAAATTTCCTGAGTGATTATCATGGGTAAAGTCCTCATGCAGCTCAGTGTTTAACACTGTCTCTTGTTTCAAGTGTGAGAGTAGTGTGGGTTCAAGTGGAGGGGAAGTTTGGGGACCGAAAGAATGTTCATTTATTATAGAGAAGCTTGTTCAAGAAGACCAAACATTGTGAAGTGCCCCAGACACAGCACTGTGGGTATCATGAAGTCATACCTCAAAGGGACTCAAGAGATCAGGTTGCTTACTGATGGTGTATGAAGAGCATACGGTGTTAAAAACGGAAGGTTTTCGTGGGCTCTGCATGAAATTGCAAGCAACGCAATGTTGAAATACAACACAATTAGAAACCAGAAAAGCACCTGAAATGTATGATTGCAGGTCCTATAAAGCTCCACACAAAACACCTTTTCACTCACAGGCTCCTTCCCAGTGCCTAGAACAAAGCCCGGCTGGTACCATGGGCTCTGTACCTTACGTTGAAGGAATAAAGATTCCACAGAGCTTGATTTGTGTTCGAATCACTTCTGCTTGTGTTCTGTTTTCCATGAAACATACTATTACTTAGTGTTTCCAGTGTACAAAAAGTACAAGTCCTGGAAGTACATGAGGAAGTAGTCCCCTGCTTCCATGGCTTGGACCTTGCAAAGGATTTCTTGTTTTCGTCTTCTGAGCTCTCATAAACCACTGGGTGTGATCTGTCATAGCCATTATACTACCTAGTGTGATAATTTGTGTATCTGTCTTCCTCCTACAAAACAAGTTTGAGATGGGAGAGTGTTCCTGAGTGCAGATTTTCTGTGGATTATGCTGTTCTGCCATAGATGGATTTTCTTTGGGCTGCCAGATCACAACAAAATGACATGGAGACTTATTTTTATTTATGAAAGCTCAGCCTATAGCTTAGGCTTGTCCAACTTGCTCTTATACCTTAAATTGACCCATTTATATTAATCTACGTTTTGTCTCATGACCTTTTACCTCTTCCATCTTGCACTTCCTTTTTCTTCTCTGAGTCTTCTGGCATCTCCTTCATGTTTAGGTTCATCTTGCCTTCTTGTCTCGCTCTGTTCAGAAGTCTCACCTAATCTCTTCCTGCCTAGCTATTGGCCATTTAGCTCTTTATCAAACCAATCAGAAGACACAACTTCACAGTGTACACAAAGGTTGTTCCACAACATTCTACTGTAGAGTGAATGGTCAATAAAACCCCCTGAAGTAGTGGTTTGAGAAATTGTCTTAGTTTGGGTATATCCAAAGAAGAGAGGCCAAGAGAAGGTCTTGGGTACAAGTGGTCTCGTGACAAATCTCATTCTAGGGGTAAGTCAGTAGGGAAGGAGGAGGGCCAAGAAAGCAAGCTTTGCAAAGCATGCTACAGTCATCACCTGGGCTTGAGCCCTGTGGGGACCCACAGAAAAGCTACAAAGCTCAGCTCAGAACTCTTTTTTTTTTTTTTCAGGGAGGAGAGACTAGAGGAATCTTACCCTTTCTTTGGCATGTTAGTAATGATGGTTCCTTGGATGCCCTGGATGGCCAGTTTCCAAGTCTTTGGGAAAAAACCAAGTAGGCAAAGCTAAGAGTCACTCCAAATCATGTAGGAAGGAAAGTTATTAACAATTAGGCTCAGCTCATCCCACCTGCCTTTGAGGGTTCAGGAAGAAAGTGGGTGAAACAACCAATATTTAGTATGTAGTTTGAGTGAGTTGAAGATTGGGGAATAACTGAAAGGTATGGAGAATGTCGAGATAGGATGCACTAGGCATGGCCAACAAGTATCACGTGATGACCACAGAATGATGGATCTCATATAGATGTTGCTAGAAACAATCTTGTAAGAGGTTTGCACTTTAAGCAGTAGGAAGAGCTGAATAGATTGCAGATGGGTACACATACACACAGAAACAGAAAGAAGACCAAAATGTCACTCTTGCTGCCCCAGGAGATGAAGAAGGGCTTGTGCATGCTCACAAGTCCAAAAACATCAGTTTAGTTCCACATTCATCGCCCTATGGCCTATGATCCCTAATGTTAAGTCAAATAACATTAAAGTCTGCGTTAAACTGTGGTGCTCTTGTGAACTCACTGATTCAATCGTGTCTTCTCTCAGCACTTTCGTAAGACATCTTGATTCGGAAATGGAAGATGCACATAGGATGATGGGAGAAATGCTTCTGATTCTGGTACTTTCCGCTGGAGTCGGCAAGGACATTGAGGCAACACGCAAATCTTTTCAAGTCAAACGAAAAGATCCTACCTAAAAGACCTGGTGAAAATTTCCCCGACAGAGGACCCATGTAAGCTTTTTATTTCTCTTTGTGGTTGGCTTTCACCAGCTACTTTATTTGTGCAGTATCCCCTCCCTGGGAATCATGCTTGAATTTGGAAGCTCGATGTTTTACTTGGTAGAGAATTAATCTGATTTAGAACTTAAAGGTTGAGGTTATATGAAAGAGCAAGGATGATATTTAAAAGAGAGGATTTCAAAGATTTGGAAAGCGGTCTAATTGGAGTCGCAATGCTGCCTTTAAAAACCAAATAAGCCATGTCTTTCCTATAAAAGACATTCAGAATAATATTATGTATTGTTATGTTCATATTGAATCAGAAACCAATGTTACATTAATATTTAAGATATATCATGGATAGTATTCAATAGAGACTCAATAATGCTATGACATTGAATTCCCTTGGGATCAGCAAACTGAAAACTCTAGGACAAAATTGGACAAGCATACCCAATTTATGAATGGCCTCACTCAAAAAATAAGGGACATTTGCCAAGAGTTAATCTTAGAAATTTTCTTACAAAATTTCTTAGAAATTTTTCTTTCACGGGTCTTCTCAAAACAGCTGAATCAAGACAGCATTATTGATGGGAAATTTCAACCCTGTCTAATCGCATTCTGAGTGGTGACCTTCTCATGGATAAAATTGAGCTGTTCAAATAATTATGGACCAGGTAACAGAGATTAAAGCTATTTAGAAAAGATAAATTCCTAGCTAGTAGAACAGGATGGTCAATAATTTACTGGGCCTAAGATGTACTCTGCATATCTGTGGGAGCTAAGCAGGGTGAATGTTTGCCCTGTTCTTAAGGGAATGAGATAGTGAGAGCCCAGCTGGGCTTTGCGAAAAGGTTCAGAGTTGTTGATGCGCATACGAAATCTAAGGACAAAGTCTGTGCATGGTCCCTCCTGTATAAGAACCAAGGAGCCCTTCTCCTCCGACAATCTTTCAGTCCTCTTCTAATACAGTCCATAGCAAGAAAATCAACTGAAGGAAATTCATTTTCTCTGGATTGCAAAATGCATTGATTTTCAATTTTAATTGCTCATACGAGCTTCAGGACTTCTCTACGACATGTCTCAGTGGTCTTGCTGGGGGCTCTGTGCTATTTCAGAACTCTTTATTATTCAATAATGCATCTCATGCTTCTTAAGATACTTTATTTTTTGGGGGGGGATGCATGAGTTCTCTGAGAGTTTAAAATTTCTTGAGCATGTTCCAGTATGTAGCACTCCAGAAGCGATTGGGTTATTTAGGACATTAAAGTCATCGTATTATAAATTATTCAACTCCTGATGCTGCGGGTAACAAATTTGCTGTGGTTTGGCAGTCATTCACACTGAACTCTTAATTTATAAAAAGCTTAAACTACTTATGACCCCACAAGGCCACTTATGCCTGCTGCACTGAGCCATGAGTTTTCTGTCTCCTCACAGACATTTGGAAAACTGAAGACTATCTTGTAATTTTGAATTTGTATACTTTCACTACTTACATACCAAGTCGACTGTCCTATGTCAGCCTCTCTCTGAGCATAGTGGCCTGGCCCCAGAGGATGTGGCTGGCATTGGAAATAGGACAGCATCGACTTCTTGATGTGTTTGCCTTTATGACAATCACTAGACCTGCCTGTGTCTGAATCACTCATTTTGTCCCCAGGACACCTTTGGCAATGTCTGAAGGTATTTTTGGTTATCACATTCTAGAGGGTTGGGGTACTAACTGGCATCTAGAGGAGAGGGTCGAGGGACACAACAGAATGCTTTGAAGGGTTGGCTTGCTATGAAAAGATTTGCAAGGTTAGAGCCCCTGATGTCCACCCTAGTCTTATGACGTACAGTATTAGCCAGGTGTGATGGCTCAGGCTCACTGGGGAGACCTAGGAAGGATGATTGCTGTGAGTTTGAGACCAGCCTTAGTTTCACACTGAGTCCCAGGCAAGCCTGTACTACGAAGTGAGACCACATTTTAAGAAACCAAAAGTACAGAGCCAAACGAAATGAGGACCCATTGTCGAACAGTGTCCCCATGTAAAGTCCGCTGTCCACGGTTGGCCGGAGTCAGTACTGGCAAGGCAATGATGTTCCATAGCAATGGCTCCTGAGCTGTGGAGTGGAGTGGCTGCTTTGAGAAGCAGCACAAGAAGGCATGAAGCCATGCTGAATGCTGCATTCCACACTGACACATTAAAAATTAATACAAAACCTTGACAGTTTCTTCTGAGAATGTGGGTGTCAGATGTTCCTGATGTCAGACTCACAGTTCCAACCCCCGGAATACAGGACTGTAAACCCACACAGGACTCTGGAGTGCTGGCAACAGTGTGAAATCCAGGTGTTCAGATTTAACTCTTCAGACGGATGGAAGCTCTATTCGTTATACAGTTAACAGAAATCATAAACCTCGGAAGCAAGACTTGTCCATGAATTGTGTTTGAATATATGTATGTTTACTAGTTCAATTTTGCATTCCAGACTATATAGCCGTTTTCTAAGACTTGCTGTTTAGGTTGGCCTTAGAGTAATACTTCTCATGCAAACGTTCATTATCTTATGCAGGGATAAGAGCACACTAGAGGATTTGCAGAGGCCCGAGATAGCGGAAGTCTTCTAAGTGATATCCATTTGCATTGTAATGTTCTTTTCAATGTGACCAGGTGAAGAACTGGGGAAATTTCTCCATAGCAATTCTGGTCGATTGGAAAAGGAAGGATGCATTAAGGACGGGAACTTTGGAAGAGGCTTCCTCTGGGTCTCACTTAAGCTGCCACCCACGCAGTGTTATTCCTTGGATGTCAACAGGAAGATAGGGAGTTCAGCTCTGGGATCTTCTCTCCGGAAGCTTCTGTGACCCAGAATGAAAGGTCCCAGCTCTTGAGCTGGGTCTGGAGCTTAGCAGAGACACGTGGGAGATGGGGGAAGTTGGGGCATTGCAGGCGAAGTCAGCTCATAGCACAGGACATCTGCTGGAAACCTAGAAACCGAGGAAGGGAAGCCATCGAGTGAGACAGGGATGAGGGACTCAGGAGGGTGCAGAAACTGGGGGCAGAGAACCCAGTATTTTCCGTTCAAGCTATCTCCTATGTCATTTCACGTTCTTCTCCTGCATGGAATGCCACTCAAAGCCCTGGGAGGACTCAGAAAAGTGCTCCTCTTCCTTTTACACTTTGTCAAAGGCGATACACGGATACACTGCGTGGTCAGTGTGTCCTCTGCCATGCCGAGATAAGCTCTTCAGCTTTTCCATTCTGTAGTCATATGAAAAAGGATGGGCATATTTTTATATGGAAGGCAATTGTTAATCACACTCCTGCTATGCCAAATATGGTGACTATGTAAATAAAGTAAATATGAAGTTCTAACCAGTGGATTCTTTTCTAGTGATTTTTTAGAAAATCAAAGTAAAACAGCCCCAGCACATCCTTTAAATACCAGCAAACTAATTGTGACTTTCACGGGATGACGCTCGTGTAGGTAATCACATACCAGTGTTGTGCTTTACACGTGGGATGTTCTTTATAGGCTCACGTGTTTGAACACTTGGGCTCCTTCTGGAGGCATTGTGTGGGAAGGTAGTGGAGAATTAGGAGATAGGGCCGCACTGCAAGAAGCAGGTCCCCGGGGTGAGGCTGAGGTTTTAGTCAGGCCACACTTCCTCTTCAGTCTCTCATTTCTCACTGTTTCTTGCTACCACCTGCTTACGGGCCTTCTCCTACTGCTGTGTCTTCCTCACCACGATGAAGGGCATCTCCTCAGATCATGAACCAGAGTCAATGTCTCTGCCTTTAAATTTCTTAGTATCCATTATTTGGTCACAGAAAAAAAAATAACTAATCCATCTAATAGCTTGTTACTGGGCATACGTCCACAGGATCTGAAGGCAGAGTTCTGAAGAGAGTTCATAATTTCTGTACCAGGAGCCACAAAAGCTAAGATATGGGACCAACTAAGTCTCCAGCTACAGATGGATGGATGGATGGGAGGATTTATATCTCAAACTGTCTGGCATGTCAGATTCCTTCTGTGTTCTGTGTAAGCTTCTTTCCGAGCATGGCAGCTTGGCCCCAGAGGATGCAGTACAGCAGGGCTGGTGTTGGAAATAAGAAGGCATCCACATCTTGCTGGGCAAACAGTGCAACGTCGTTAGAGTTTAAAAAGAATTAAAATCTCTCACTTGCTGCCATTAGAGGGTATCGTGTTTGGTGAGATAAACCGGGTTCAGAACACACATAGCATATATTCTCAAGTATTAATGGAAGCCAAAATGTTGGTTTTCAGTAGAGAACAGCATAGTGGTTATCACCAAGAGTCTGGGGAGAGAACTGGCTAGGGATGGGTGAAGAGAAAGTAGTACGTGGGCACCAGACTGCAGCTGGGTAGTAGGGGTTGCATGATGATCTCCCATGGTGGCAGAGCTACAGCTGATGACAGCCAATTAAATATTCTAAGGTAACGTGTAGAGAGAAGTTCTAAGAACCCCCCCCCCCCATTGATGACAGAGTCTGATCATTATACAGTGTATGTATGTATGAAAATACCACACTGCAGCCCTCAACTATGCATGGTTTCTATATTGATTAAATATACATGTTTATCTTAGCAAGGAAGGTAATAACGGTCCATTAGTGTTTCCCACAAGGGGTGGTCCCGGTTTCTGCAGATCTGTCTTCAGTCTTTCACGTGTGAGACACTGGGATTCTGACTCGTTTATAGAGTGCACTGTATATTCAGGTCAGCAGTAGCATTTGTAGAAAAGTGATGTCTCTGTATTTTTAAGGGATACTCTTGGAAGTTAGTCTCTGTGATCATCTGCTGACAGGGGACAATTCCCAGTGTGTTAACAGCCCGGTTACATGATTTGTTGGTAGAAACAACATTATTCTTAGGCGCATCCAGAACAAGAGGAATGGTTCTTTCGTGGCGGTATTCTGGTCAACTGACGGTTAATGAGCCCACGGGCTATCACTCAAGGGAAGGGAGTTTTAAAAAGGAGCTTTGTTTTGCTTCCCGCTTTGCAGCTCTTACCTTTTTTTGCATCAACAGTTTGCAATTAACAGACTAAATGATGTTTCTGTTTTTGTTTTGGCTGAGGTCAAATCATTAATGGCAAATGGGCTTCAGGGAGTCCTCCAGCCCAAACATGCTGCGATTTGTAACTTTCTACGATCGATTTAGGAAAAAGCCCATATGCAGGAAATTGAAAAGGAGTTGGTAATTTCCCAATGAAACAATGAAAAGAATAGGGATTTAAAGAGGATGATTGAAATTTGAAATCCTGTCAAATTGGAAGTGGGAGCAGGCCATGTTTCCAGGGGAGGGTTGTTTTCCCATTTAGTGGATGCCCTTAAACCATCACGAGGTACAGGCGAGTTAGGGGAGATGCAGTCTGAGGTGCTATGCCTTATTCTGCGCATGGACCCCCTTTGGACGATGTCCATTGATTCTTCATAGGCCAGTTCTGCAATTCATTGCTGCTAGGATGTCCAGAAATACTATAGCTCCGATACAGGCCTCTGCCTTTGCCTTGATATCATGATGGTGCATGACCCAAGTAACCCTTTTAGCATCTGGACACCTGAAGTTATCGTCTGGCTCATTCCCCTTGAGTCTCCATTGTAAACCCAAGGAGAGGGCTCAGTCTCTAAAGGGGTGTGGCTAGTTATTCGGTTCTGCTCTTTCTGACCTGACCCTGGATCTACCAGGTACCTTGTCCTTTCTCTGTCTTTACTCTCTGGGCACATTCTCAACCTCAGGGCTTCAGCCTGCTGCTCTTTCTATTTTGAATGTTCACCCCATACACTTTCATGACTGTGTGCTATACTTCCTTTCCTGGGGGGCAGACAAGGTATCTTCTCTTAAGAGATATCCTAAAGGTGGGGGCTTCCTTTGATTCCTCTATTTAGGGCTTCAAGCACACATATATACACATGTACAGTCCATTGTGTATGTCGCATGTAATAGGTCTTTATTTCATCATGGACCTTCAGAATGTACATTCCACTAAGTCAGAGAAAATAAAAGCATTTGAATTTCTTGCACCGACAGTACACAGAACAGGCTCAGAAATGCAGCGAAAAAACATACCCAAGGAGACTGATTCCAACATGTAAGTGTAAAATACACTCTCAAACCTTTCCTGTGCCTTCTGCCTTTCATGGTTGTCATGGTAACACTGCTTAAGGTCTTCTGCCTCTCTGGTGCACTGGTCAGGCCTGCTTCTCCATCTCTAACCAACCAGATGGCTTCCCCTACTCTCTGAAGCCTGCTGATGCTTACCACAGGATAGTTTGATCTTGGACCATCATCGTTTTCACTTAAATATGTGTTAATTTCCTTCAGGATTAGAGCATATTTATCTGTTCCCTAGACACATTATTATCAATATTTATTCAGCAAGCATTTGCTGACCCACCGAAGGGAGGTAGGGATAAAGAGACACAAAGTAGTGACTGGCTGTATAGCTTTAGACTAGGATTTGTGGTGAAGAATCTGGAAAGAATTTATCCTTGGGCATATTAGAGATATCCCCCAAACACATTGATGGATTAGGCGGCTGATACCTTTTAATCATACACATCTTGAGTGCTTTTTCATCTGATTGAACTTCTTGTGGAAGAGATTATCTATTGAAGACTTACATTATCAAAGTTAAGAGCCACATTTCAAAGATGAGACGTCCTCATCTCCCTGCCCAGCAATGAGTCCTTTTTATCTGACTGGAAGTTAATTTTTCTGATTATCATTGACTATCTTCAGCTTAAGTGTGTTACACATGAAGAGGTCTCTAAACAGAGCAAAGCCACATAACAAGTCTGCGAAAAGAAAAAAAAAGTTTGCATAATTAACTCGGGTGTTATTTAGAAATTTTATTTTTGTGAAATAAAACAATGGGGATTTTCATAGCCTTCAGTCAGCAGCTCTGTGGGGGGACAGAGTATTGGGCAAAGCTTTGTGCATCTGCAGGAGTCATTGCACACATACTGACTACAAACGTGCTGATGGTTCTTTGACAGAGTGGACCCTTTAGCTATGTTTCTGAGAAAGACTGTCTCTGTTTACTCATGTAAGGGTATCTGTTTAAATGACATCTCTGTGCTGTTGCTTGCCAGAGAAATGTCTAGAACTTCTGTGTGTTAGAAGGTGTTCCCACCTAGAAATGAAACAATGGCTTTTATAATAATATTTAGCAAGAATCTCTGTGGTGGGATGCAGTCTTTGGGGAATCTGTTCGGAGGAGATACAGCTGGTTCATATGGTAGATCCATGTCTAGCTTCTGAGAATCCTCCACAGTGGTCTCCACCGTGGCTCTACCAGTTCACGCTCCCCCCATTGGTGAATGTGGTCCTTTTGCTCCAGAGCGTTTGCTGTCTTTAAAGAAAAAATCTTATTTATAAGTAGGATAAGGTGAAATCTCAAGGTAGTTTGAATTTAAGTTTCCTTGATGGTTAAGGATGCGGAATCTAAAAGGAATTCCTAACCATTTGTATTTCTTGTTTTGAGAACTCTTATGCGGGTCCATTTGTTACTTGATTTTTGGTTTTCTTTGTTTTGTTTTATTTAGTTCTTTGTATATTCTATATATCAACCTTCTGTCAGATATATACCTCACAAAGGCTGCGTTTTCTCTCTAATGATGGTGTCCTTTACTAGACATAGATTTTTAGTTTCATGGGTTAGTTGTTGGTCTGAATATCTGTGCTATTGGGTCCTGTGCAGAAAGACCTTGCCCGTGTCTATGAGTTCAAGTATCTTTCCTGCATCCTCTTCTTTCAGGGTCATGAAACAAAACCTTACACTGAGGTTAATCCATTCAGAGATTTTTGCAATATGATGATCAGTAAGGGTCTGGTTCTTCCATTCTTCTGCATGTGGTTATCTATTTGCCAAGCATCCTTTGCTGAAGATGCTACCTTTTCTCTGGGCCAGCTCTAAATGGAGCATCTAGATCATATTTTCTTTCTCCAAGACTCAGGGACCATCATGGAAGAAGGGCTGGAAGGGTTGTAAGAGCCTGCAGCAAAACCGGATGGGTATTAGGTATGACAGGACATTACATCGTGATTTCACAGTAGTTGGGACTGAATACACAAGACTTAAGCAATATCAAGCTGGCCAAACTCATATGGATGAGAAGGGTTCGTGATACTCCACTCCTTTCTGAAAAGCTACTGGCATTTGGAAATTGGTGGTTTCTGGAGGTAACTGATACACACACACACACACACACACACACAGAGAGAGAGAGAGAGAGAGAGAGAGAGAGAGAGAGAGGATTTGGTGTGAATACATTATATACACGTATTAATGTTAGACAGCATACTTAAAACCAGACAAGTAAATACATATTTATAAATAAATAAGTAGATTATAAAAATAAATAATAGTGTTGCCATAACTGCAAATACTGTTGGATAGGATAGATACTTTGTGCCAAAATCCTTCACACCTCAGTAACAGTCCCAGCAAAGTGTGAAAAACTACTGTTCATAGCACATCTCGTCAGTTGGGAAACTGAGGCATGCCAGAAACCATGTGGAGATAGTGAAGGTCAATGTCACGATGCAGATGCACTTGCTCATCTAACTCCCCGTGCTCTTCCAGAAGCTTTGCTAACATGACCCAGCTGAGCCACTAACCAGTTCTGTTACCTCGTGAAAGTCACCTGCTATCTGTCATAGGAGTGGGTCTCCCTGGGAAAGAGCTACCGTGTTTCTGTGAACCGTGACTTCTTATCTGCGAAACGAGGATGTCACAACTATTCAGGTGGCTCCTCGGTTACCTGGTGTGTAATTTTTATAAGAACTAAAACATGGCTATAGAAAGCAGTAATTTAGTTGTATTCTTAAGACACATTCCATAGTTCCAGGTTAAATCATTATATGTATATATGTATATACACACATACATACATATATAATATATGCTTATTTATAATATATATGTTTACTAGTATGGATACTACTATTCTAAGCCAAGATCACACACCACTTTCATTCTTTTACATTATTCATGTGTTTACTATTTTTTTTTTTATCCCGAGTTGTGCCTTCGAGACAAGGGCTTGCATCTTTGTTATGAACCCAAGTGCCATTTGATGGTCAAATCTTCTGCACATCTTTGTCTTTTATTTCTAGAACAAGAATGAACTGATCTCCGACTTTTCCCTGATTTCTTTTGCAGAGCATACTTAATTTCTTTACCTCCCAAACCCAGCAACAATGTGACGTTTGTTCTCCACACTGTAGCTCTGTTGCTTCAAATCTTCTCAGAGTACATTTTAGGTCAAGTGCAGCCAGGGAAATATAATAATCTTTTGTTCCTATAACTTTACCACTCCCAGTTTCAAACTAAAATGATATAAAGGATTTAATTATTTGCTTTGCCACTGACTACAATTATTTGAAAAAATTCTCTTTTATGAATCAGTATTTTTAATCTACTTTAAATACATTCACAAGTATTCGTTTTCTTTGAAAAGCTTTAAGATGTACAGTATGCCTCGCTGCTTTGAAGAAATCCCACTGAAAAATGTGTGCTTCATATCTCCACTAAAACGTATTTGTTGGGTAACCATCTGGCAGAGAGGGACAAATTCAACTTCCTGTTTACCTCGCCCACTAGGAAGAGACAGAGTGCGCTGGGCTGCACGCTGCGCTCCGGCTCGTGGGGGTGGGGACACAGGTGATCGCCCACCTGCGCTTCAGCTGTGTATGCTCTTGCCTAAGCAAGATGGACTGTCGGCCGTCTTGAAGCAATCACAGTTTATCTTCTTGGAGATTCTCCTTAGCTGCGATCTTCACTTGACCCCGGGATATTTCACCTCATGGCGGTTGTGTGTGTACCGTGGTGGGTATGTCAAAACCATCTGATGAGGATGAACGTCACTATCTACCTCAGGTATCATGGGAACAGCCATGCCTTGATAAGGCCACTAAGAACTGTACTTCACAGCATTGTCAACTGGCTTCCAAGTAGTTGGTACATGAATTGATACTATTGTATAGCTACTTTCTGGTTTCTCTTTTTTGTGTGTATTCTCTGTGTGAGGAAGTATGAAAGCCTTGCTTGGACTGTATTAACTGTAGAGTGTCAGCCAGCACCTTCTACTGTCCAATATTAGCACATTCTGGGTTTTGTTGGGGGAAGCAGACAGCTGACACCTGTTGTCAACACTCCAGGCACCGAGGTCTGTGTTAGTTTGTGTACCAGTTAATAAATGACCGTAAGAACCTCGCCATTTATAGTTCTAATGCTCTTTTATCATATCCCCATAACTGCAAAGCAATAAAAGACAATAAAGTCATTGTAATCTTAGCTCCAGTAATTTTAGAAGCAATAAACTCCACTAGCCAACCGTGTCTGAAAAGGGATGCTCATGCCTTCCCATCTCTCAGGGTCGTGCAGCTTGCATCTTGATGAATGTATTGCTGAAGTACAACGTGCTGAAAGAACTCCGCTGCAGCTGGAGCACTGCCTGCAGCAGATGCACACATGCACTCTGCAGCGCAGATGTGCCTTGCATTCCAGATCACGAAATGTTACAAGAACTAAGTCCATTGGGACGTGAAGTTTTGCAGGCAAAATAAATTTGTTCCACAAAGGCTTCAAAGTAGATATTAACAGGTCAAAACAAATATAGCTTTCCCAGCCAGTATATTTATGCATATAATTTAAGCTATGTGCCTATACATTTATTTTGGCAAAAATGTGCACTGTCATATAAAAGTTTATCTCTCTCTTTCTCTCTCTCTCTATATATATATATGTGTGTGTGTGTGTGTGTGTGTGCTACTAAGTAGAATTCTATAATTAGTCACACATAAAAATCAGATATAGAAAGCATTAAGTGAAGCACAATAATTTAAAATAAATATTTTTGCTATAGATTTGAGATCAAAGACTCTTGAAATAGTGGAAGTGGGGTGCATTCATGTACAATGTATATGTGTATATACATAGGAATAGTGTATTTAAATATATATACATACACGAAATTGGACAGTATACCAAGTACCACAGAAACTCAAAATCAAACTAATAGTATTAAGAAATGATTTTTTTTTTTGCTGAATTACTCATATTTTTGGCCAGCTTTGTTCTCAGCTCAGAGTAAGAATAGTAAGTAAATATTTAATTTTTTTTTTTTTTTTTGGTTTTTCGAGACAGGGTTTCTCTGTGGCTTTGGAGCCTGTCCTGGAACTAGCTCTTGTAGACCAGGCTGGTCTCGAACTCACAGAGATCCACCTGCCTCTGCCTCCCGAGTGCTGGGATTAAAGGTGTGCGCCACCACCGCCCGGCTAAATATTTAATTTTAAGTTAATTGAACTGGCTGACTTACTTGTGAAAAGTCGTTTTTGGCAGTGATGGGCTGGACAACCTAGAGAGTTTGAATGTCAAGTTCTGTTGTGTTTCTGTAGTGTGTTCAACTGTTAGACTCAGGGGAAAAATGGCCCAAAGTTTTGAAAATGTGAAGTTGGTAGCTCTCGGGTCTACCACTTAAAAGAAGCAGAGGCGTGTGCTTGCTTTGGTGAGTGCCATGTTCATGTTTTCAACCCTCTGACTGTCGGTTTTTACTAACGTCGCTCTCATTCAGAACGAAAACAATGTCTTTAGAGAGGGAGAGAAACTTCTTACTTTCCTAATAACCAAAGGAGACTGTGGCATGTGACCAAAGCCGAGGTAGAGCTAGTACGGAAAGAGGAGAAACTGTTGCGTCTCTTTGTACTGTTGGGAGTGAGTTTCCTAATTTGACTTCTGTTTTCCTTGTGAAGGCTTTTTCACAAAGCGCATTTCTCCCTCAATGTTATCTTTAAAAATTTCCTGTTAAGCAGCCCATACTGAGAGCCATATAGACGAGTCCATACTGAGCTAGTGTAGGCAGTCAGGTAGGCGGTAGAGACCCTGATTCCCAGCCTCCAATATCGGCACATTTCTTGCGGTGTCGACCCACAATGCACAGCGTGTGAATGGAGCCGAGGTCCCGCCCAGCGGATGTAGAAGTGTGATAGGACGTCTTGAGCGAAACCTTCTGAAGTCCTAATCTAAAACAAATAGTGTCTCCCTGTCCTCAGGGAGAGCCTGCATTTCCAACAGCTTTCCAGGGCAAGGAAGAGGTCGGCAAACATCACTAGCATAAAAGAGGAAGCAGATAAGACTACCTCACAACCTGCAAGACCAGAGCAGCAAGGATGTTAGGATGAGGAAAAAGTTGGGTCAACTCCTTAGCCTTGGAAGGAAGTGGGAGCCTCTGGAGCTTACTGATCTATAGAGACAAAGTATCGATCAAGCAGGCAATTCTGCTTGACAGTCTTCAAACACTGAGGAACTAATTGGTAACTGATTTGAAAGATAGGATGAATAATTCAATTCTTTTAAATGGTAGCTTTGATGGGAAAAACACTATTTGGATATATGATCTCCAGTAGAACAGGCTGATTCCAAGAGAAAGTTATTTCTGTGTTTTGGGGAACTATAAGACAAGAGGAGGAAGACAATGCAAACCCAGATGCATATGTAGGACCTCCCCCCATATAAATTTGCAAGAGAAGGGGCTTTTCTCTTCATTTGCCACGGCCCTAAAATATCGGAACTGCAGAACAGGTTCAGTCTGCCTGGATTCTGTGTGTGAATCTTCATTTTCAGGCAGGGTGCTGGGGACGGCTCCTGGGGTGATCAGATGGTGTGGACAGTAGGAAAGTAATTTTCATGGAAGCTGATGTGTTTCTGCTTTCACTTTGATTTGGAGACTAAAGACAATGCCAGAGCGGATCCACCACTGGGACCCATGCCTTCCCACCATTACGTTGGCTAACCTGAGTACCTCTTCGCTGTCTACCATACTATAAGAATGCTTCCTCTGTAGTCTCTGCTCGTTGACCTATATTTGCCATATAGCGGACAATGAGGACTACTGAGAACTGAAGAACAATGGCAATGGGTTTTTGATCCTATTGCACGTAATGGCTTTGTGGGAGCCTAGGTAGTTTGGATGCTCACCTTAATAGACCTGGATGGAGGTGGGTGGTCCTTGGACCTCCCACAGGGCAGGGAAACCTGATTGCTCTTTGGGCTGAGGAGGGAGGAAGACTTGATTGGGGGAGGGGGGGGAAAATGGGAGGTGGTGGCAGGGAAGAGGCAGAAATCTTTAATAATTAAATAAATTAATTAATTAATTAATAAAAAAAAGAAAAAAAAAGAATGCTTCCTCTGCCCTCAATGCCTCTAACCTACTTGGAATTTATTCTGTGTTCTGAATTTGTGTGGAGCTGGCAATTTGAGGGAAAACCCGAACTGAAAAGATTCTTTTTTTGCTCCTTTGTTTTAAATTATCATCTGCCATCTTCCTGACCCGAATTCTGACAACACAATTGCTATGAAATATCGGTTTGAACTCAAAAACCAGAAATCCTGACTGCAGTTCTTTGCCAAATAGGTGCTAGTTAGAACCAGCTGCCCACAGCGGAACTGCTGAAGGCTTCAAGGCTGCCTGTGATCTGAGAAAACTCCGGCTCAGCCTTTTCAAAGGGGGAAGATTGCCATTTTGCAACATTTTCCAGGATGAGTGATGTCATCTGTGATAAATCAATGTGTTGTCTCTTTCCTTGTTGAATTTATCACTGTGAATGTCTTAGATGGAAGGGGAAACAAGCGGGGTTTAGGTGGGCTTGCGTGTGTACCTGCATGTGTATGTATGCATGCATACGTGTGTGTGTGTGCGTGCGAGCACACACATTCCTGTTTGTGTGTCTGGGCATGTACTTGTGGCTTGTATTTGTGTATGGAGCAGTCTCATATGTGGACATGTGTGTGCATGTGTCTTGGTGATGAAATAGAAAAGGTAAGATGTCTGATAAATTTACATTGCCTGGGCACAGAACCTTGCTGGAGTTCTAGGAGCAATGCAGTCTCACCTCTGCCTGTCTCCTCTGAGCTACAGGTGGCCCCATTCTATCCGCATTTCCTGAAATTTGCTAATAAAACAAACATCCTCTGAAGGGCGGCACTGACCATGGTCATCTTATTAAGCTCAAAGTTCTGTTTTCAATATAATTAGCAATCTAATTACTCATCCAAAATTAGTTAGTGCATTCATATGCCTAATTAATTAAAATTTCATTCAAAGTACCCTGTTGGTGATGCTTTTTGTTCTCTGTTCTGACAAATCAAATTACAGAGGGACAGATTTGATTTAGAAATTGGTTTAGGTTGAGCCTCATCACAGGCATATTAAAATATTAATGAATAAAAACAGTGAGAATATTAATTTCCATAATTAAGATGTACTCCCCCATGTTAATGATTTCTAAGAAGCATTGCTTTCAAGCACAGGAACCGTAAATCCCCTAGCATTTTAGATTGAGCCCTGAGGTTGAAAAGAAAGATTTGAGTTCAACACTTCTGTCCATTCCTAGCAACGAAGCCATGAGCTTAGGGGATAGACAGCCTAAGGTATACAAACCTGGGGTGCGTCTCAAGGCAGATGGCTCAGTATCATGCCCGTTGTCCATGGCTACAAGAGGAGACTGAAAAGATGGCCAGCTTATCTTAGGACTAAGCAGTGGCCAGTAGTATACAGGTCTGGTCACGAACACATTGCTAGTCTCTGCCAGCACATGTGCGTTTACTGAATCTTCTTCAGGACCCTTAAGGTGTGTGCTGTTGTCCGACTTGTTGCAGATGAGCAAACTGAGGCCCAGAAAGGATCAGTAACGTTCCTGAAGCCAGCAGAGGGGAGCAATAGAGAATTTAGAAAACCACCCTCAGAGATAACTATGTATTACACACTTTGCTGTGGAAGTGCCACGGAGACAAATGCATCAGATGAAATACAGGTGCCTGGTAGATTAAGGAGGACTTGTTCTTTGGAGGAGAGAGTCACATTTCTGATGAAGGGAAGAAAAGCCTGCAGCCCCACCCAAGGTCAGCTCACAGGTGAAGCGGACAGCACCGGGGAATGAAATCTGACATTTTCAGAAAACATAAGTATTAAGGCTGTCTTCAATGAGATAAACATCAGTTTTATTAGGAGTTGAGAAGATAAAACAAGGAAGGCAATACTGGCTGCTTCCACTGTGGCTTTGGGAAAGACAAGAGAGATGAAATATGCTTGAGATTTCTTGCCATGTATCTGTTATCAAACACCGCCATCATGGTCTGCCTTCAGGGTCTTTACAACATCCGGAAAACCTGGGAGAGCATCTCGAGGCCCAGTTCACTTAAGTCACTGCCTCTACCTTTCCAGGTTTGTACCTCCTGGCTTTAGCCAATCTCATCCAACACTGGTTCTATGTAAGACTTCTCTATCTTGTGACCCAGTTGGAAAGTCTGATTTCTGTTTTTAAATATGTGCCCTAGTTAGTCCTGTGTTCTGGAGCTGGGCTTGACTTTTCTGACCTTCTTTCTGCTTTTGCACAATAAAGTATGTGTTGTTTTAGATCCAAAGCTGAGTTTTCTGAGTGGTCTCATAATGACTAAGGAGCGTCAATGTCCTCAGATATAATAGAAATAAGAACATAACAGTAAACACACTTCACACTAGAGGTGAGTATAATAAGCATTGAGTTATTTCTTTTGGTAATATAAAATGACTCTACGAATATCAATCAGATGTTATATATTATCATCTGTATTTACCTTTTCTCTCTTCCTTTCAAGTCAGAGTTACGTGTGTTCCCAGGACAGTTAACTCACAGAGAAGGCCTTCGCGTAAACTGGAGTTATTTCCTTTGCAGTTCTACTGTAAACCACATTTAAAAAAAAAATCTAGTTTAAAAAAAGGGGGGGGGCACTGATTTATCTCTGTATTAGAGTCATAGAAGGAAAAGTTTAAAAGCAAGGGAAGGAGACAGCGATAGATCCCAATTACCCAGCCACACGATCACCAGCTGCAGGACAATGGGTACTGTCATGAGTTTCTCCTCGGGAGGTCTCCCTCAGACCCCCTGATTTGCTATTTTCTCCTAAGGTAGCCTTGGCATTGCAGCTATAGAGAGGATACACTGGTTTCCTTCTTTTAGCTCCATCTCTTAAATTGAGCAGAAAAATTAACGTTTTCATTTTCACAGTCATTTTTCAAGAGGTTCCCTCCCCCCTTACTGAATGTTTTTAAGGAAAGGAAAGAGGGAAGATGAAATTTCAGAGTGGGCTCAAGAAATGCTTACATGGGCGCTTAGGTGGAAGAGAGGAGGGGAGGGAGAGGATGAGAGGGAGGAAGAGGGAGTGGAGGCTGGAGGTCGAAGGCGGGTGCAGACTTCCTCCATTTTCAGCCTTCCCACACCTGCCTTTCGTCTTCCTCCTTGCGGTTCTGATTCTGCCCTCCAGAACTCCACATAATGAACTAGAGCAGCTCCCCGCCTTTCAAGCATAATTGCTCTGGGCTGTTCAAAACTCATTTTCTTGCAGGGAGCCTTAAAAGTTCCCCTCTGCAGGTATTACTGTGTGTATAATATGCCTCCATCCTGAATCATTATGTCATCATTTTGTGAGTGTCCAGGGTCTGCATTGGAATGGAGTTGCTTTAATTATCAAATTAGCACAATTTCATGGTCGATATGTTCAATTTCTCACTAGAATTTATTTTTATTTTTTTAAATTAACGATCACTTTCTCCCTAATGAAACAGAGCAGTGTATAGTGCCTTTGTTTCATACTCAGAATACCAAATATTTCTTCAAATCTCCAAAGCTGAAGCGTTGCTGGAACAGCCACACGTGAAGCCTTGCCTAGGCTCTTTTTCTTTATTAACTTTTCTTCTATCCATGGTGTTTCATCATGTGTAGAATAATTTTATTAAGTATCATACCACAACTCTTACACACAATGCTCACCATACGAGTAGACACACAAGTCTTCTTATAAAATAAATGTAATATAAATATCCAATTGCCTTTTTCTTCATTTACTTGACATTTTAAATTTTGTTTCATACAAAGAAATGGATTCCAATGTGAATTTTTCTTATATGTCATAACACTTTGTTCTTATTCACCCCCATGTATGGGCATCCGCCATCTCTCTTCCCATCTCAGGGGTCCCCATCCTCATCTCCCACCCCAACTTTCATGACTTGTGTATTTCACATTTCTTAATAGACTGGGAGCTTCCATTCAGTGGGAAACAGTAAAATCTCCTAACATTTTCTGTGGTAAAGCTGCTTGAAGTCATAGTCTCACGTCCAGAGGGGAAAGGAAGAGATGTAGGGAGTTATTTGCTTTTAGGTTGTCAAGCAGGGGCAGTAGTTGGTCAAAGTGGCAGTAATTACAACGGCTGGAAGTTTCTGGGGTTCTCTGTGGACCTTACTCAATGCAATTGTGGGTTCTGCCACATGTTGGGGAGCATGTGCATCTGCAGACTCCCTCCATGAGGTTTAGAGCTGTGGCATGGACTGAGACACCATAAGCAGAGTAACCGTGGCGTGCGTAGATTCTATTGAAAGATGCCAGTCGGCAGAGTTTGGTGACCCACACAGCCATCGTGGTTAACACCGCTTTCAGGCCAGCTTTATTGATGTGTGGTTCGCATAGTACAAATGTCAATCTTTAAGGGTGAAATTGGATGCATTTTGGTAAATTGAGTACAAAATCTAGATTTAAGACATTTCATCACTCCCAAAATCTGCTGGATTCATTTCCAGTGGCCACATTCCCTCTCTGCCCAGGCCTCACCACGCTGCCCTCTTCTCTCTAGGTTTGCCTTTACAGGTGTTTCATGAAAGTCTTTGTTGTCTGGAGGGCTGGTGATTTTGAGGTTTGATGTATTTAGAGAGAAAATGGGAGATAATGTGATATCCCCTCTCTATGCTGTGAGTGTTTTATTACCATTGATTAATAAAGAAGCTGCTTCAGCCTATGGTAGGGCAGAATAAAGCCAGATGTGAAATCTGAACAAAGATATATAGAGAAAAAAGGTGGAGTTAGGGAGATGCCATGCAGCTGTCAATGGAGAAGGATGCTGGAACCTTACCAGTAGGCCACAACCTCGTGGTGATACATAGATTAGTAGAAATGGGTTAATTTAAGATGTAAGAGCTAGCTAGAAATACGCCTGAGTCATCAGCCGAGCAGTGTTGTAATTAATATAGTTTTTGTGTAATTATTCGTGCCTGGGCAGCTGGTAAACGAACAAGCCTTCTCTCGTTACAGCAAGATTTTTTTTTTTTTTTTTAACGAACCTGAATTTTGCCATCAAATGTTTTTTGGTTGCAATTGTCTCTCATCACTTTTGCCGACATGCCTACACCACATGGCCCATGTAAATCAATAAAAGCCAATCACATTAATGAGAGGAAATGATGCTCTTTCATGATCAAAAGAACATGATCAAGAATCTGATGAATGAGATTCAGAAAGAGTAAACAAAAGAAAGGGCCTATGAAATAAGAGGAAGAAGCGTGAGCATTCACCATGAAGTAATACTTGCTCGGAAAGTGGGTAGGGACAGAAAAACAAGCCCAAATAATGGCAAACCTTTACGTGAACAAAAAGAAATATCCTTGTTCAGGGCCCAAACAGTTTCCATGCACAAGCTAAAAATTAGCAGCAGCAGGCAAGATAGGACAGCAATGCACTGTGTGCTCACCGTGTGTAGAGAAGAGGGCCACACAAAGGTGCTTTCGTTTTGAAGTCCTCACAGATTTCTCTATAAGACTGCAGGTCTCAAGGAGGATGTTTCATTAAAATCAAGAGTGAATTCCACACAAATCGTATGAGGGAAAACATCTTGAAAGATGTGTATTACTTCTCAGGGGCATTAGCAAAAGAAAGAATTTCTCTATCATAATATTTTAGAACAACATTGCTAGTAATGTAGTAACATTTTCTTTCCTACACCATTGTGTGTAGTGTGTGCATGTGTGTGTGTGTGTGTGTGTGTGTGTGTGTGCACGTGCATGTGTCCATCCTACATTGGAGTCTGGGAACTAACCCAGGCTGTCAGGCTCGGCTCTAAGTGCTTTCATTCACTGAGTTATTCTGTTGATCTGCTGGTAATGTTTCCCAAACTTTTGTTCCATTGCTATTAGGTCTAAAATCGTCTCTCTGTTATACACCTCGTGTTTATCTAGCAGCGCTCACTTATTAGAGACCTAGACACCTCCCAGGCGGGGCACACTCCAGTTTCTTCTCAGACTTTATGAAAACATGAGCACATATTCCTGGATAAATACTTAATGCACAGGGCATCTCCAGTTGTGTGAAACGGTCATTCTCCCTGGCAGCCATGTTGGAGCCCAAGGCTAAGGAGAAATGAGTGTTTTTATCTAATGCCTTCATTATTCTTAAACTAGACTTTATTTTTCAAACAATTTTAGAATGATAGGAAAATTGCAAATGCAGCGCAGTGTTCCCATGACCTCTCTACCCAGCCTCCTCCTACAGTGATGAGGTCATTTTAATCAGCGAACTATTGTTGATGCTAATTGAAACCTATAGCTTATTCGGTTTTCCTTAGTTTTTATCTGCTGCCATTTTCCTCCTAGAGAATCGTGTCAGGAGAGGAATGTCACTCAGTTGTCATGTTCCCTGAGTCTTCTCTTAGCTATGACATTATCTTAGACTTTAATATTGCCATTTTTGTGAGTTTTGAGGAAGGCTAGGCATGGGTTTTGAGGCGCTTCTCTCTGCCTTGGGTTTCGTTGTTGGAGACACAGGTATGAAAAGTACGAGGGGAGGATCACAGAGATAAATGTCATCCTTACCCTGTACTGTGAGAGGACGCGCTCCCAGCGGGAATGTGTCAGTGTGGAAGTTGTCTTCCGGCACCTGGCTTTGGTAGTGGTCACCAGGCGTCTCAACTGCAAACCCCCTGTCCTCCAGGTCTGCCTTAGGAAGTCACTATTTCCATATCACAATAGAGTAGGATGGTGCCCCACTTCCTTGAAGGCAGAATAGGTACATAAATTACACGAGTTGTGTCCTTAAGCATCTTTGAACTCTGCTTATTTCTTTGAGTTGCTTATTTATCATCTTATGTTGTTGCTGTTGCTCAAACTGTTTTGCCTCCAGTGTTTGAGAGTGGCTTTATTTGGTCTGCATTCCTCTTATACTATCTCATAAGGATGTTGCTGTTGGTGGTAGTTTTTCCTTGTTTACTCCGTGGGAAGATGTGATGGTCTCATTGTGTGTATTTCCTCTTCCTGTTGTCCTCTACCCAAACTGGATCGAGCCAGCCAGCCAGAGAACTCTGGTTCTTCTGTTAGAGAATCTATTAGGGGTACTAGTTGGTAACTTTTTCCACTTCTGGAACTTTTTCTTTTTTGGGGGGGGGGGATTTCAGAAGACAAAGGAAAGAAAATGCGTATGATGATAGTTTGAGATCATGAAAACTACCTTTTATAAGGGTTTAGATACCTTATAAATCCCAAGCAAATTATTCTTGCCTCTTACTAAAACATTGACTATTTCAGATGGAACATTTTCCCTTTATTCCTGTGAAAGACCCTTCATCCAACCAACACTTTCATAAAGTGATTTTAGATGAATGGATAGAGAATGATGTCACAAAATAAATGAACTAAATTGAGCATAATAGTCTAACAAACAATATTTATATAAAACTCATTTCTCTTGTATATTGTTTAATGATGGGGATATGGAATTTGGTGTTTGGCAGTTTTGCTATTGCTCTAGTTTCTTTGGCTATAGACTATATAGTCTAAGGCTTCCGATACCCCTTGGTGATAGGATCTTAGAGAGAGTACTGAATCTGATCCATTAGAGAGAGAGGAAAGATGTCAGTATGACCTAAAGGAGCCACCGATGGGTCTGTAGCTGTTCCTTGACTAATGTGTGGGTGGACGGAACATCACTACAGAATTTTAATTTAAATCTTGGCTTCTCACCAGTAAATCCATGTGTTTCTTCACTCTTTAAGGAACATGTAAGAGCATCTAATTAAGAAATTTTGCTTTAAATAATTATAGTTTGCTAGAAACTCCACCAGCAAAGCATTTTGGGAAACTTTTCCTATTAAGTAATATGAGTAAAGATTTTTTTTTCATTGATTTCTAACAAGATGAAATTAAAACATAAAGGTGGATACCAAAGTTCAGCTGTGGAATGATTCTGTGTTCTCCAAAGGCTCACCCATCACAAAGTATGATGGTGACGTAGAGCATAGAGCCAGGTGTTGCTGAGATAATTATCATTTATTACTGACTTGCGGTAGCTATAAATTATAGGTATGGTACAACCAGACCCGTTGGCTTCTTCTCTTGGTGAAAACTTTGTTCTACTCTAATGATATACTTAGCAAAATTTATACATAGTTATATCAGTGGAAGTAAGAAGACAGACCGACACACATGGGTTTATCTTCAAGGATGAACTGTTTATTGGGTTTCATAGCAATGTTTACAATAACACATCACCCTGGTAGAGTAGATTTCCCTGATTCAGTGGGTAGGATTTAAAAGCAGTCATTGTGGGAGTTAGGATCTTTCCCTGGAAGAATCTGGTGGTACTAACAGCTCAGGACATGGGTGGGAATTGCTTTTCTTATTTCAGATGCACAGGAAAACCTGTGTTACAGATGTGAGGGAGCTTGTTTTAAATCTGTGGTTCTCAACTGTGGGTTGTGTCCCCTTTTGGGGTCAAATGACTCTTTCACAGGGGTCATCTAAAGTCATCAGGAAACACATATATTTACATTAGGATTCAAAGCAGTAGCAAATTTACAGTCAAGATGAAACAATGAAAATAATGTTATGAAGGGGCGGGTTTCACCACAACATGAAGAACTGTATTAAGCAGTATTGGGAAGGTGGAGAGCCGTTCTTGTAATGGAACCTGCTGATTTATATGAAGTATCATTTCCCTGGATTATTGAACCTTTGCTGAAGTCGTTAGAATCTCAAAAGGAAGAAATATGCTGCTGTCATCGGTTGCCTCTTGGAAGCTGCTTCTATCTATGGAGTCCAGCTCAGCAGAAAGGAGAAGGGAGAAAGAAAATGGACCTTCATTTAAAGATGTATAGTTTGTAAACGGAGACTGTGTTTTCATATCCCAGTGAGCCAGACCCAAAGAATCACACACAGAAACCTGTATTACAATTCTGTTTGGCCAATGTCTCAGGCATATTCCTAGCTAGCTCTTACATCTTAAATCAACACATTTCTATTATTTTATATTTTACCACGATACTCGTGGTTTGTTACCTCACATCTTGCGTCTTGAGCAGCTACATTGCATCTGCCTGACTCCACCTTCTTTCTCCCTGCATTCAGTTTAGTTTTACCACCAAGCTATTTTCTGCCCTGCCCTAGACCAAAGCAATTTCTTTATTAGCCAATGGTAATATAGCATATTCATATCATGAAGAGGGGAATCCCACATCAATAGTTTCCATAGGTGTTTACAAAAACGAGAGGCACACAGTGAATAGTCACAGATTGCAGGAAAGCCCAGTCTGTTTTCTCGTGACTCCATGGCAACTCTTCTTTTCTAGAATTGTTTTCATGGATCTTACACCCCAAGCCTGCTAGCCTGCAGTACAGGATTTTCTCCCTCTCTAGACAAGCCTGGCCAGTCTTCAGAGAGGGCAGATGGAAGCAGCCATGTCAAATATGTTCCCAGTTGTCTTTCACTCTACAAACTAAAGGATTCACTGACCCAGCCAGCTGGGGCTGAACCCATTTTCCCATGAGTATCCTATGTGTTTTCCTTGAAGGGAAACTGTCATGGTAAACATCACTGTCCTTCCTGTATGTGTGCTTCAGGTACTAGGAAGAAGGTCCATTGGAATTGAGGACCGCTAGAGAAACACAGTCTTTCTAAAACATTATATGCAGTACCACCAGTGAGTGGCCCACAACTCTCATCACTTTCTCAGCGAGGGTAGATGCATGGCTGGAAAGATGACCCAGTGGGTAAAATACTTGCCACATAAGCTTTTTGACCAGAGGTCCATCCCTTGAATCCATCATGGAAGAAGACAACTAATTCTTGAAAGTGTTTCCTATCCATGCACACCATGACATGACATAGACATGCCTGTATACACATACACACACACAAAATACAATAACTGCCAGTAACAAAAATGATTTAAAGCAGGGAAAGCTGAATATTTAAAATTTTAATTTATTATTATTATATGTGTATGGCACATATATGTGCATGTATGTACATATGTGTGTGTAGGGGTACAGCTGTAGGGGACAGAGGGCAGTTTACTATACTTTTGAGAGGTCTAAAACTCACCAAGTAGGCTAAGCTCCCTGAGCAATACTTCTGGCTTCCCAGAGCTGGGACGGCAAGCATGTACCGACTCCCAGGGCTCTTTTCACACAGGTTTTAGGCTATATCTCAGCTTCTCATGCTAGTAAGGCAAACACTTTATGACTGAGCCATCTCTCCAATCCCAAAGTTGAACTGTGACATCATTTGACATCCAGAGCCTATTGCCCCAAAGAACTGAGTAGCAGCCATGGGTCTTTTTGTGGTGAGCCTGCCCTTCCTTCTGTTCTCATCTTTCTTGCCAAGTAGCTTTACACAAGCTAGAATCTTCTTGGAAGAAGATCCCCAATTGATAAAACGCCTCTATCAAATTGGCCTGTAGGCAAAACTATGGGAGCATTTTCTTGATGGTTGATGAGTGAGGGCTCAGCCCATGGTGGATAGTGCCATCCCTAAGCATGTCCTGGGGTATATAAGAAACCAAACTGAGAAAGTCATGGAGAGCAAACCAATAATCAGAGTTCCTGCATGGCTTCTGCTTCTGTTTCTGTCTCCTTGTTCTGCTCTTAAGTTCCTGCCCTGACTTCCCCCAGCGATGGGCTGTGGCCTGAGATAAACAAGCCTAAGAAACGCTTTCCTTCAGAGTTGCTTTCAATCAAGGTGTTCATCACAGCCATAGTAAAACAGACTAGAACATGGCCTAAGCACATCTGAGTGAAGAAGATGTGTTTAGCTTTAAAAACCAGTAAAGGTTTCCATGAGCAGTGGAGCTGGATTCCCAGGTTCCCTGTGCCCAGCTTCACTCTCACTGGGGCATCAAGAGATATACTTTTTAGGGGCATGAACAGCCATAGCCTCTTTTAATGTTTAGAACATATTTAGGTATACATGCCCCATATTGGGGATCAAAACACATTATAAATCATGAGAAACACATTATAAATCAAAGACATATTTATTTGGTAGCTTTATTCTTTCAAATATGTCTTCGTTAAACATCTGATTCAAACGTATTTTTGATAGTCTTTTTAGGAACAGGTGCAGTTTTAGAATTTGAGATTTCAAAGTAGATGTAAGTAGCTTCAGCACTGGGGAGTGAAGACGGGAAGCTCACTGGCCAGAGAGCCCAGCTGAAATGGTGAACTTCCAGTTCAGTGAGAGAGAGTGACAGAGGAAGACACCCATTCTTCTATGGCCTCTGTATGTGCAGACCAAGGAATTGGCATTAGAAGGATGTGACGTGGAACCCACTGAAGCCAGGGAACAGCTCACTGCGATGAATAGTATAATTGGGGCTTGAGTTATGGTGAGGGCAGTGGCAGCTACAAAGACAGTGGAGATGAGCTACTGGAAAATTGAAGATGCTTTAAGGATGGGATGTGTTTGGAGTAGCTGATCCCACCTTTGGGTGTGAAGCCTGGCTTGTTTATCATTGCATATGTACTTAGTTATAAGAGAGGACATGACACATCCCAGGAAATACCTATGCTTGGATGGATGGATGGATGGATGGATGGATGGATGGATGGATGGATGGATGATACAGGGGTGACATTGTATTCATCTGCTATTTTAACCTCTAGCAGCTGGGAAGCATGATCTCTAACTTTAAAGAAAAGAAATGCCAGGCACAGGTTGTGAATAAAATGAATTGGATTCAAATGCGCTGAACTGGAAATAAAGGTATTTTCCAAAAGAAAAGGTTCCTCAAGCGCTGTAGCTCATGGGAGGATTCAAGGCCATCACAGAAGGGTTCAGGGATGTGTCTGCATGAAGACAACCCAGACTAGGTATAGATTCAGAGAAGAATAGGAACAAAGACGCCTAGATTCTGGGGTGGATGCAATGCAACCCCCTTCCCCTGCCCTGCCAAATTCATGTGAATATACACTGTCTCTTTTAATCTTGGGGATGGATCCTGGGAGATCAATCAAACTCAGAGAGCCAGGGAAGCTGGAGCCGGGAGAGGTGGGGATAGTTTGGAGTTTAATCCCTACTCTTCAGGTTCTCAAAGGCTCCTTTCTCTTCTGTACCCCTGTCCCCCGGCGCCCCCCCACCCCCATGGGGTATTTGTAGTCGCTGGCAGAGAGACTTCATTTCAGCTCTACCAGGAGCCCTCAGGGTGACCAATGAAAGAAAATGTGAGTGCTTTCCCAGAAAGAGATTATATTCTGCCCTTGAAAATAGTCGAGGGCTTACTCATGGCTTCGGGTCCTTCCCTTCTGGTGTGGACTTTTAGAATACTCTGACCAAGAGATATCAGAGGCAAGACGTTCTTCAGCTTCCATAGAAGAAAAGCAAACATGTACCAAGTCACATTTGAGGTTAGCTGCATCTTGGCTGTCTGGGGTCGTCTACTCATGACTGTTTTTATAGCAATGACACCATGGGAAAAATTCCAGTCAAACACCAGAGAAGTCTACAAAGGGGGAGAAGTCTGCTAAAGGGTAGAACTCTTTCTAGCATAGCACTTCTCAAAGACCTGGAGCTGTGAAATCAAAGCATAGCTTGGAGGATGACTTGCCTGTTTGACCTGAACTTAAGTAAGTGATCAAAATAACAAAAATGCTTCAAATGGTGGGACAGCAGCATTTACATCATGAGCTGGGGCTTATTCTTTTCTTTTCCATTGTGCTACAGTGGATGGTGACGGTCCGTGTGATGTTTCCCAAACTGTGATGGAGGCCCATGGTGGCTGACTATATAATGTGATGGCTTGGGATGGTATCATGGAAAAATAATATCTTTTTGAAAGAAAGCAAGTAGAAGGACATGGTAGGGAAGAAGAGACAGAGCTTTGGGTTCGCTTATAGATCTACAAGTGAGTAGGCCATAATCACCTGCCTATGGTTGTGCTCTGAGTTTCTGTCCTACCCAGTTCCTGCAATCATTAAGTCCTAAAGAAATCACACAGAGGTCTACAATAACTATAAACTGATTGGCCAATTAGCTCAGGCTTCTTATTAACTCTTATAACATATATTAGCCCATTATTCTTGTCTATGTTAGCCACTTGGCTCGGTATCTTTTTCAGTGAGGTAGTCACATCCTGCTTCTTCTGCGGCTGGGCAAGGACTGCAGAGAGAATGCTTCCTACTTCCCAGAAATCTCCTGTTCTCATTGGCCCACCTCTACTTCCTGTCTGGTTGTCCCGCCTATACTTCCTGCCTGGATACTGGCCAATAGGTGTTTATTTAAAATATAATTGACAGAATACAGACCATGGTCCCACACCATATGGTGAGCATATATGTATGTTATGTTATATTATGTTATAGATGGGGGAACACTGCAGCAAATAATGCTTTTATAGTCAGGGGAGATAATTTCTTCCTAGACCTAGATAAAGGACTTGCATGCTTCACGGGTGATCACTGTCAGTCTGTACCTAGTTCTGACAAGGTGCTTCCAGGTTAATGACTTGATATGATATAAACGCAGCCTCCCTGCATAGACGATGCCATCTTTCCTTTGTGTTTATTTATCTATGTATTTAGAAATGCTATAAAGCATCATGGTGGGGAAGGCCACAGGAGCTCTGTGCTACAGCAGGAAATCTTGCTAAGTTCACACTAAAGCAGAGTGAGGTCCCTCCTTCCTCACCCACCCACGCGCCTCTCACCTGACAGGGAAAGGCTTGCAGCACCTGCTAAATGCCCGGCTGCCCAACTTAGAGCAGCTGTGAAGCCCACACTCACTGTCTGAATGCAAATCGTGACCATCATGGCTCAGGGAGGACCGACCTTCCTCGCAAAACTGCTCATTAATTTCTTAGGAGACTTATTTCCAGACAGCTTGCTACTAAATAAACTATGCCCGCGTTTGTGTTATGATTTCTTGTTATCTATATTAATAGCACTTAGGCACGTTCTGTACATATGCAGTGTTCGCTCATTTACATTCAGTGCGGTTTGATCATATTCCCGGCCATGAGCCAGAATGCTCAGCAGCGAGGAGATGGAGCCTTTTTACCTTTAGTAAGAACAAACAGAGCAGCCATGACCAAACACCGGGTTCATGATTCAGGGACCAGGGGAGTGTGGAGGAGGAAGGCAGAAATCAGATCCAGCACCAGAGAAAGATAATGGAGGATCTGGTTTGAAGATTGAAGAAGAAAGGTTGGTAGCCTGGCGAAGGAAAGCTTGCTAGACGAGGCCTCTAGGGTGGAGGCATGGAGGGAGGATTTTGAGTGATAGCCCCGCACACCACACCTCTGACGAGCAACCCCCACGCTCACGGGCTGCGACAGTTTCTCCCTGGTGTTCCTGATGATAGCTCTGCAGTGTATCCTATACCCCACAGACAGGTGAAGGGTCCCGTGTCTTCGTTAGCATCTCGTTGTTTACCTCATTGTGGGGACGCCTATGAGACTGATTGTTCAGCTTCCCATCTGGGCTTCGTCTCTCCTAACCTCACTAGAGCTGCCCCGCCGGCCATCTTGTTGCTGGTCTTGACTCTCCTCCCGTTCATTAATTAAGGATCTGCACCAGAGACAAGAGAGTTCATTAAGCTCATTAGCAACCTCACTTCTGGCCAGGTAAAGTTTTAGCCATATTTGCGTTGGGCTCCTGGCGCCATCTTTCTAGTCCTGGGGAAGGGCGCACTTCCTCCCCGCTCCTCTGCCCTGATTGAATGGGTGCGCTGTGGAATCAGCTCTCTGTCTTACTGGGTTGTTTCTGTGTGTGCAGATAAGCATATTCACACAGGGAATGGCAGATCCAGGAAAGAATTTAAAATTGAGTAACACATATTAGCCAGCATGAAAAAGGAAAAAAAAAAGCACACACCAAAGAGATGAAAATTTAAGTCATTGGTTTTCACACACACACACACACACACACACACACACACACACACACACAGCATGAAATCTGAAGACGAATAAAAATATTAGAAATGACATTCGTTTGATAGAATTTTAAATACTATAAGTTCCTATGGGAGGCAAGGATCAATAATGATTAAAATCATTAATCAAGACAGCTTATCTCTATCTTCTCAGTATTATTATTTTAATAAAATATTTTTCTTTAGTGCTTTCTGAAGCTAAGGCTTTTTTTTTTTTCCTGGTACCTGTTATCTGTGATGAAAAAATGAAGGATTACTGCATAATTTATTTCTCTTTCCCTAAAAAAATGAGAGCTAACTGCTAAGACAGCTCCCACAAGGAGGCAGATAGCTCAGGCTTCAAATGTCAGAAACAGCAGAACTATCAGAACGCCGTTCTTCCTGAATAACCACTGAGGTCAGAGGTCAGGCCGCTAGAATAACTGATGAAGGTCATTCCAGGGAGCTGGGGGTTTTATTCTTGTGGACTTATATAGCTGCTTCCTGATCCTATGAACTCTCTCACGGGGTCACAGAGAAAAGGGTCTTACCAAGTGTTACTGACGAATCAAATCAAAATACCTCTAAAGCACTCGTCCTCAAAGAGAAAATCAATAGGAAGAAGACAAAAAAGCTAAGTGCTGTGCCTGAGAAAACTCTTCCGGATCTAATTCCACGTATGGAAAAACTCCTAGGTATTTTCTGAGCCCAATGTAGAGAGGATATCATTTCTCATAATCTACCTCCCTAAAGTGACAGATTAAAAAAAAAATGTAGCAGCTAAATATAAAGTTTTTATCAGTGTTTGCATTATCTTTGTTCCCAAAGAAAAACTACTCCAATTCTCTAACTTTATATGTTCTTCCAGACATTACTTCCAGCACATTCCATACATGTCATGGTTGAACCTAGGGTTTGTGTTCCTTGGACTTCATTCAATGTCTGCTCCATGATCTTTGCTTTTGCCACTCTGGGTTGAGACTAGGATATCTGGGTGCCTTGTGCAGTTGCTCTGACACCTGCAGGCCTCAGAAGCTGAAGGTAGGCAACACTGGGTGTTGAGAGCCCCACTTGGTGCAGCCCCCCCCCCCCCCCCCCCGCCAACCTCCAGTAATTATCTTCAGTGCAAGCTAGTGTGTATTTCTTGCTTGGTCTGGTTTTGGAACTGAATTATCCTCGGAGAAGAGGGTTTGTGCTTCCTGGTCCCTGACCATTTTAGAGTCACAGCTGCCTTGATTTTTTTCCATGCAGGGTTTCATTCCGGATGTGTGAATGCCACACTATCAAGTTGAAGTGTGCTTTAAGAGAAGAAAGTGAGATTTTTCTGGGAAGATGCTTTTTCAGTTTTTTTTTTTTAAGTAATAAGTACATTCAGATACAGACTAAGAAATAATAAGCCTTCCATGTCTTGCCAGAAGTAGTTTGGGGTCAAATACAGAAAGAAAAGTGAAGATATTCAGAGCGGGAACCATACATAAGCGGTGGGACATGTTGCATGGAGACCTGACTTTCTAAACATGTCGAACAAATTAGATATGAAGTGCGAGCCAAGGTCACACAGCTTCTGCATCTCCTTTTGACAGTTCTCTTTAGTGTTTGAGAATGACCTCCTAGGCAGGCGGCTATGGAGCTGACCCTCCCTGAGGTTGCCAATGCCTACCCCTAGATAGCAATCATACCCCCAATGTCTGTGTTCCCTAGTGAATGAAGGTGTGAGCTTTCGGAAAGAATGGCTCCGTGTAGCCCTGTGCCTTAGCATAGACCGCTCATCCCTTTTGCTTCACATGGGCTTCCTCTCTTCTGCTTTGGAAGGTAGTTGAGTTCTCCAGACTGATCAACTATTCAAGCCATTGTCTCCCGTTTCCTCTCAGCTAGCTGTGACTCCCTCTTGCTAGGCAGCTATCTGTTATCCTTCATCCCAAGCAGAGTCTCTTCCCCGCTGGGTAAAAATAGGAAGAAGACTTCATTTTAGGGGTGTTTCTTCTGTCTTGGGTTCATAATGATGCCACCAAAGGTGGCCCTTAAACGTGGAGTATGGCCGAGAAAGAATCTGAGAAGCTCACACCAACGAGACCATGATAACAACACAGTGAGTTAACAGCAGAATCTATTCACAGCGAATTCATCAAAGTTAAAATAGTGGCTCTTGTTTATTCAGATGGACGGATAGGGTCAGAAAAGCCTAAGGAATTTGCTCCAAGAGGGCCAGTTACTGATTGAGTTCAAAATCAATCTCAGGACAGTATCTTTATAAAAGCCAATGCCACAAATACCTTTGATCAGCTGACAGTAGATGGAAAGAAGCTACACGGCAGTTTAGCTATCCAGCTTTCAGCAGCCTATATGTGTGTGCACAGTGCTCTATGTATGCACACATACATAAACAAAGATAGATTAATGAGTGATGTAATATTATACAGTGGCTTAATCTGGCTGTCATATACACATTCCTATTATACATGTTATCTTGTATCACACACACACACACACACACACACATATATATGGAGAGTATGTCTATGCAGAGAACAAGGTAGAAAGGTCAAAAGAGTAGAGGCTGCCATCTCATGTCTCAGGTCTGTTTAGGGAGAGGAGAATTCCATCTTTCTCAAGGGACATCAAATTTCTAGGACTTTCCCACGCTTGAATGAGATCCACCATGTTGTAGAGGGTGACCTAATTTACCCGGAGTTCACAGATTCAATTGTAAATGCCACCTAAGAAACACTCTCTCTAGACTGACAATTGGTCCACCTGGAATCACAGCCTTGCCAGTTGAACCTATGAAACTCAGCATCCCATTGATGGTAGGCAGTTGTCTAAAATTGGTGACTCACAGCCTGGGGACTTTTCTGAGGATCTGTGGTTTTGCTACTGTAACTGTGAAGCAGAAGACCAGGAGGTAGGTGGTGTGAGTGGTAACAGCCCAGTCAGGGTCACCCGGTGGTCTGCAGAAAGTCATCCTTGGAGAGAGACTTACTAAGAACCCAAGAAGTCTGGTTAAAGGTGAAGACTGTGGCGCCGGCCCAGTAGGTAAAGTGTTTACCACACTAGCATGAGGACCCAAGTGTGAATCCCAAGAGGACACATAGAGCCAGACACAGCAACACAAACTGCCATTCCCCTTACAGAGAGATGGGAGGCAGACAGAGAATCCATGGATGCTTATAGGTCAGCTAGCCTGGCGCAGGCTATGCTGAGCTTTTGAAGGTTTTCATAGCAAGGAAGGTGGAAGGAGAGAACCTCCACCCAAGGTTGTCCTCTGACCTTCATGTTTGAACACAACTACACACACACATATGTGCACACACACACAGACATGTGCACATCTACATGCACAATATATGCACGCAAGCTTTTACACATAAACATACACGTGCACACATATGTATAAATGTACATACACACCCATGCCTACTAACACACATGCATGCAAGCACAAATATACATGCAAAGACTAAAAATAAAAAGATAAAGCTCACAAGTGTCTTTCTTACTGTCATAAAAGCTATGGATTCAGTAATGTTCTTCTGCCTTGACCCCTTCCCTGAGTTGCAGTGTTCAGAAGGGACCTTGATTAGTCAGGGTGGCTAGGATGGAGCTGTGGGTATCATCTCATGCCCCGTTTTTTTCCTGCTGTCCTGATCAGGGTCTCTATTTTATGAGCGTAATGCAATTAGGGTAAATGAAAGATTCTGGGCATGAAATCAAGTTTTGTGTGTTCCTTTGCCTTGGACTGCTGGTGGACTTGTAGAGCTACTTATGTATCCTTAGCTAGCCATGTGGTAACCTTCTGTTTTAGATGGGTACTGTCATCCCATGTTCTGTTTGAAAAAGAAAACCCGTGGAGTGAGGAAAGAAGTCACTGCTCAAGGGAGGTCAACCTCATCGACCCTTTTCAAGTTGACCATGCAGACAAATGACCTTGATACCCAGGATCCAACCTGGACGTGTGTTCTACTGGAAATGTTGTTGCTTAGCATCCTAGATCCCTTGATGACACCTAAACTTGGGGGTGATGTTGCATAGACCTTAGGCACTAAGGTTGTTTACAGCACAAGTGACTGACCTGGTCTCCAACTCTTGCCTGATCCAGAATTATTCTTCCAGGAAATCTCAGTAACATCTGGAAACTAAATGAACCCCTTGTATTCCCATTCAGATTTACTGAACCTCCTACTGTATAGCTCTTTCATCTTGTGAGAGCCAGTGGCACATTTTTATTACAAAGGGTGTTTTCTTAATAATTAGTTCTGGTTTACTTCCAAATGAATAAGCATTCGGTGTGGTGTTGCACACACCTTTAGTCCCAGCACTTAGAAGGCAGAGAGGCAAATGGGTCTCTGTGAGTTCCAGGCCAACCATGTTTACACTGTGAGATCCTGTCTCCAAAATCCAAAAAGTAAAATAAATACCTAAGAAAAGTAAGATGAATTAGCCTCTAGAATGAAGCCACATCCTTGAAATAAAAGTCAACCCACACCACCTTTGACTTTCTAATGTAAAGATAAGGTTTTTTCCCCCTTAAATCAAGTTACTTAAGAATCTGAACAGAAACTTCACACCTGCAGATCATCTTAGAAAAATGTGCAAAACGCAGACACATTCTTAACAAATATAGAAGTAGCATCCACACATTGGAAATAGCAGCCGAGAACCATGCAATCTTACCAACTTGCAATAAACTTTCGAAATGAAAAAAAAAGTCCCCCCCCAAAGAACAGATCAGTCACTTTGAATCGTTCTACTGCTAAGATGGGAAGACATTTATCATCATTTTTAGCACATTAGTTTTTATCTGAGGACATTTGAAAAAAAATCACTTGATTGAAAATATAAAAGTAAAAACAGGAATGGTTTTCCTTGGGAGCTAGTATTTGCTATTGCAGAGTCTTGTACTAAACTTAAGGAGTGTAATTAATTGCATGCATCCCATTAAGTTATACTAGCATGTCACTTTGTATCGTGGTTTGAAAGAAAATGGCCTCTTAAGGGAGCGGCACTGTTAGGAGGTGTGGCCTTGTTGGAGTAGGTCTGGTCTTTTTGGAAGACATGTGTCACTGTGGAGGTGGGCTTTGAGGTCTCATACATGCTCAAGCCACTCCCAGTGCCTTAGCCCACTTCCTGTTGCTGTGAATCAAGATGTGAGAATTCTTGGCTACTTCTGCAGCACCATGCCTGCAAGCCTGTTGCCATGCTCAGTGTCAATATGGTAATGGACTAAACCTTTAAAATGGTAAGCCACCACATCAATTAAGAGTTACTGTGGTCATGGTGTCTCTTCACAGCAATAGCAACCCTAACTAAGACACCTTAGTTAGGTGTGCTTGCCTCATTGCTGCCATGTGGAGGAAGACTTATCCACATGAACCAGGAAGCACTGCATGCAATGTGGATGAAGTATGTACAGCGGATATCTAGGTGAAGACAAGACCAAGGGATCAGCGGAGGACCTCATGGCTCTTCAATTTGATCATCCAGGAGCAGAACTGGACCCTTGACCCACTAGTGAGCATCTATCTGCCATCATCCTTACTATCCAGTGGCTTTTGTGTTAGTAACAAGTAAATACAAACTCACTTCCCAGAATGTTATTCATATTCTGAGCATTGCTAGCCTTAGACTGGACACTATCATCAATCAAGTGGAATTCAAAGGGATAGGATGAGTAAATTTTAGCAATTTTGTTGTAAGTCACAAAGTTTACAGATGAAAGACTTGAAAAGTTCAGATCAACTTTATGATATCATTTATCTTGCTCCCAAATTTTTTCCATATTGTCTTCACTGTAGTTTGTGCCAAGTCTGGCTCATCATGCAAACCTGTAGATTTTGTAATAGCAGGTTACTTGGGGTGCTTGTGAGGTCTGAGCACCTATCAGGTTACTTTCCTTTCTGGGCATCTTGCTTCTGTTTATCTGGCCGTTCCTGTCTTTTCATATTGCAAATAATACGCTAAACTGACATAATAATTATTGCACAAAATGTAAATCTGACCTACCATCCTGCTGTTGTAATTCTGTTACTCATTCCTTCTTTCATTTATTCATCCATTAAAAGGCTACATGAAGTTATGGGATCAGCATAGATGTCTGTCAATAGAAAAGATAACGTTGCACCATGTGCACTGAGGAGATTTATTCAGTCGGAAAGAATATAATTATGCTGTTGGCCAGAGAATGGATTTCCTTGGAGATCATATTAAGTGAAATTTGTGGGTTCTAGATTTTGTATAGGCACATAAAATCATGCATAGATATGTCATCAAAACATAAAGGAAACATGGTGAAAGAAGAAAAATAGGGGGTGGGAGAAAAGAGAGGTGTAGAGGTGAATGCAGCCAAAATACACGACATATTTATGCTAAATTTCCCTTATGAAACCCAGTTCTAGGGGGAATGACATATTCAAAACTCTACTGAGTTCCCATATATTAACAGCCTTTAGAAGAGTTATTGAATTTGTCTCAGTAATATGTAGATGTAGTTTTTCACTGGGAGTATAGATCAACTCTGTCCCGCCAGCTACTCCCAAATAACCACACAAAGACTTAGTATTAATTAGAAATATTAGACCAATAGCTTAGGGGTTTTACTAACTAGCTCTTAAAATTTAAATTAACCTATATTTCTTGTCTACATTCTGCCATGTGGAGGTATACCTTTTCAGCATGGCATGTACATCTTGCTTCTCTCTATGTCTCACTGGAGACTCCAGTCTTTGTCCTTTTCCTCAATGTCCTCTTCATTTGGCCCTCCTGCCTAACCTATTCCTGAATGGCTCTTTATTAACAATGAGAGCAACACATCTTCACAGTATACAAAAAATTATAGCAATAACACTTGGACCTCTTGTCATATATTTTAAACTTTATTTCAATATTTGATTAGTACAGGCCAGAAATTCCCACATATCCAAGAACACTGAACCCTCCTTAGTGAGCTACCTCCCACTGCTCTGAATTCTTACCTGCTCTTTAGTGTGAATATGATTCTCTCACAATGATTGCTTCCTGCAACTAGCAGTGCCGTTCCTGTCATTTTGTGCATACGCCACCATCCCTACTTTCTTTCTTTCTTTTTAATCCTTCAAGATCCACTGGAATGTCTACATTCAGTGCCAGGGTGTGGAGGGTATGGGTCCTGTGGATGCCAAGTACTAAGGACAGTGCACAGAATACAGTAAGCACTTGCTAAGTGCACAAAAAAGGAATGAAGAATGAATGAATGAATGAATGAATGAATGAATGAGAAAACTAGGACTATCTTCCCAGGCAAATCACCGGGAGTCTCTTAAAAGGGAGCAGGGGTGGTGGTATGTACTTCCTACTCAGGACAGAACAGTTTCTAAAGGTTGTTTTGAGGACCAAATACTGGTGAGGAAGCAGTGATGGGAAAGCAGTGATGAGGAAGCAGTGATGGGGAAGCAGTGATGAAGAAGCAGTGATGAGGAAGCAGTGATGGGGAAGCAGTGATGGGGAAGCGGTGATGGGGAAGCAGTGATGGGGAAGCAGTGATGAGGAAGCAGTGATGGGGAAGCAGTGATGGGGAAGCAGTGATGAGGAAGCAGTGATGAGGAAGTGGTGATGGGGAAGCGGTGATGAGGAAGCAGTGATGAGGAAGCAGTGATGGGGAAGCAGTGATGAGGAAGCAGTGATGAGGAAGCGGTGATGGGGAAGCGGTGATGGGGAAGCAGTGATGGGGAAGCAGCGATGAGGAAGCAGTGATGAGGAAGCAGTGATGGGGAAGCGGTGATGGGGAAGCAGTGATGGGGAAGCAGCGATGAGGAAGCAGTGATGAGGAAGCAGTGATGGGGAAGCGGTGATGGGGAAGCAGTGATGGGGAAGCAGCGATGAGGAAGCAGGTCTCTGAGAAGTTGCCTGCGTGGTCTTGAGATGAACCAATCTGAGCAACCTGTGCTTCTGACTCTGTCCACTTTATCCCCCTCACCTGTGATTAAAGTTCAGCCTGCTTTCAGTGAGCACACTTGCCCTCTCTGTAGAGTGAATGTATGCAAAGTTAACTAAAATCATGAGGGAAGGGGTGACAGAGCTGTAAAGACATTGCCAGAAAAACCTAGGTCCATGAAAGATGAAGTTTATGGAAAATGCTGGGAAAACGGACCTTTAAAAAACTGAAGAGTAGGATTTTGGATAATGTGATGTAATGCTGCTCAAAGGCAATTTGTGCCATTTCCGTCTGATGTTAAGGCCTTTAACCCAGATCATTGTTCTAAACTGTAAAGGGCAAGGCAAATTTAATGGAAAAACCCCAAACTCTAACTTCAAAGAGCATTTAAAACAGAGAAGACTCTGATGAATTAAATTTAGCTGTCTGCGTTCATGCATATCACACCAGCACGTGCTAGCTGAATACAAGCTAAGAGACTTTAGTTAATAGCGTGTGAATTATATAAAAGTTTATTTTACTTTCAACCAGCAAATGGTAAACATCTTAAGTACTCTGGAATTCCGAGAAACTAGAGACTGTTGTAAGTTTTGTTAGAATAATTTAATTGGCTCATGGGGAGGGTCTGTATATAGGACTAGAATTGACTTTTTCAGAGGGATTATTTTTTTGGGAATTTGGAAAAGAACCCAGAAATTCTGGGCTTTATTAGGATATGCCATGCTCAGCCTGGAAAATTGCAAATTTCCCCAGAGTTAGGAGGCACAAGCAGATGACAGTTAAATGCTGTTGAGCTGCTGAAGGGATGGGAGATGCTGGGACTGTTACAGTGGGCTGACATCTGCATTCCACATGCTACTTAGTTCTGGACTTGCTTTGAAGGAGCCCAGTGGTCCAGCAGGCACCTGTCCTTCTCTCCACCTTTACCAAGATATCTATCAATAACTTCAGGGAAGCATAAAAGACGGGCATCCCTATTTTACACTGATGAGTTATTTGATGCATTGCTGATATACTGAACTAAAAGCACAGTGAGACTTATTATTCATTTCAAAGCCTCTGGCATATGATAAAGGCATATTTTAGAAAGAATGCCCAATTAATCATATCAAATGACATGAAATCTTTAGTATTTCTGAAATTTTCAGAATGCTTCTATTATTAAATAACCACTTAGGTCTTAATAAGTTGTACTTACTTAATGATATTTTATAGGCTAATACACTAATGAAGACCATGGCATAAACCATGGCTGTCTTTATCAGACCATTAGATCTCTTCCTCCCTCCCTCCCTCCCTCCCTCCCTCCCTCCCTCCCTCCCTCCCTCTCTCTCTCTCTCCTTCCTTCCCATTCCCTCTCTGTACAAACTCCTTTGAGTATTTTGTCCTGTCTTATTTTCTGGTTCCGCACCATAGGCAATAGGACAATGTTACAGCAATTTATCGAAGAAGCTGACTATGATTGAACAACAGTAAAAAGAAGGAGTGGAAATGAGTTGTTAGTGTTCTGCTCCCAGCTTTTGGATGACGTGTGCTAAGACTCAAAGGGGAACCGAGAGGGTGAGCAGCAAACATCTTCACTGCTAACCCATCCCATAACTTAACACCAAAGACGTTTATCTAACTGTTCCACACTGGTGCTAAATGTTAGTAATTCTGGCATGTGAAGGCTTTGGAGAAAATGTGAAATACCAGCGTTGACTCACGTGTCTTTATTCTTCCACCTTTGCCCAACTTAAGGGCAGTTTTTTTGAGACTATTTTAAGACGAGCCACTGGTAGTTCTTCCCTCTCCTTTCCTGACTCAACTCAGCCTCAAGGTTCTAGCACAACTTTTGTTGTTTTGTTTTCTGAGACAGAGTTTCTCTGTGTAGCTTTGGCTGTCCTGGAACTTGCTCTGAGGACTAGGTTGGCCTTGAGCTCACAGAGATCTGCCTGCCTCTGCCTCCCGAGTGCTGGGATGAAAGTTGTGTGCCACCACCTCCTGGCCCACCTTTTAATTTCAAACTCCCCAGAGAGTAGTTGCATCCACAAATGATTCTTTCAGTTTTGCCCTTTTAAAAATTTTAAATTATTTACTTACTACTTTCATTATTTATTTATTATTTACTTTTCCATGTATGCTTTAGAGTTGTGTGTGAATACATGCATGCTGTGTGTTTGCAGGTATGTGTGCAGGCAGACGTGTGCATATGTACTTGTATGACCAAGGTTAATATAGGATGTTTCCCTCCATGGATTTCCACCTTATATACTGTGGAAGGGACTAACACAAAATGCTTTCTATTCATCTGACTTGTTGGCTTTCTCCTGGGGTGCCCTGTCTGCCTTCAATCCATGTGCTGGGATGGTAGGTAGGCCATTCCATCCATCTGGTTCTTTTGTGGGTTCTAGATGTCAAAATTCTGGTCGTCATATTTGCACAGCAAGTACCTAACCTGATGCTTCTTTCTTGAATAATCTTATTGTATAGTTTTTAAAATTCCCCAAATGAATGCTATGTTTTCTTTTAACCCATGGAGAATATTGTGTCCCCAGATAGTTCAAATAAAGACAAGGTACTAAAAGAATAAGCTTATCACTTAGCAGTCAAACAATCTAGACTTTTTCTTCTTGCCATAAAATCTTTTTACTCTGGTCAAGGGGACCCTGTGGAATCTTCCGAAAAGGTCAGATAAGTCATAATGCCCTCTCCCTCTAGATTCAACTTAATTTTCTCCCCTGCAGGAAATTCTCTCAGCTCAGACTTTTTAAACATCATATTTCATTACCTGATACTCCAAGATGGATCATGTACATTGCTCAGCCATGTCTCTGAAAGAGTTGGAGGCATGGGCAGCCCCTTAGCGAGGAGCAGACAGGCTTAGAGAGCAAGGAAGGGCGATATCAGGAGCTCTCGATACTGAGCAACCGCTGTAAATACATGACCTCAAGTGGCAGGGGACTGGTCCTGGATCAAAGTTCTGGGAGAAGGGTCTCTCAGGTGGAGAGACGATTCAGCCACCTTGAGGACTCAAATTGAAAGAAGGAAGAAGTTTTAGGAGGGATGCACAGAACCAGAACCCAGGCTGATAAATTTCAATTTTTTTATTGGCCAGTAACTAGAGGCACAGAAGCAAACCCATGAAGGGTGAGCCTGGAGAGGTGGGGGCTAGTGCACCGTGTTCCCAAGAGACAGGATGCCGTGCCATGATAGAATTGCATTCCACAAAGCGGAGTTTGGAACAGGAGGCTTTTTACTTGAAAATGAACAAGAAGGAGTGGTCTAAAAGCATCTAAAAGTCTGCACAAGGAGGCACTGAGGGATCAGGCAAAATTAAAGGGTGTTACCCATGTCCTTGAAATCATGTGGAATCTGAACAACTGCCAGGAGTTCTGGAAAGATGGAAAGCGGTCCTCGGGTACCAGCGGACTCTCCTCACCGTGGATGTTAGAGAGGGCACCTTGTTTCTGACAGCAGGGGACATCTCAGAAGCAGAGCTCTCAGTTACAAGCCACAGAGGCACAAGTCCTGAGTGGCTGACTGGTTTTTCACTCCCAAATTATGTCGTTGGCAGTGTCAGGGGTTAGACGGAGGCAGGAGTACAACCACACCACCCTACAGTGATTTTTCCCCTTTGTTTTACCTCATGTTCATTATGCTTATTTTATTCTAAAATTTATTCTTTGAAAAAGCTATGCATATTGTCCTAGACATTGCTGTGATCAGACACCATGACCAAGAAAAGACTTGGGGAAGAAAGGGTGGGTTTGGTTTTGTGTCCTTGTCACAGCTCATTAGTTACACGATGTGTCTTGATCATATTCACCCACGCTGGGCTATCTAACTCCCGTCTCACCATCTCCCTCTCAAATGCATGCCCTCTCTCTTTCTAAAAATAAGCCACCGAGTCCAGTTAGTGCTGCCAACGTTCACATAGGTAGGATGTCATCCTCTAAGGCAGTGGTTCTCAATGTCCCTAATACCGTGACTCTTTAGTACAGTTCCTCATGTTGTGGTGACCCCAACCATAAAATGATTTCTGTTGGTACTTCATAACTGTAATTTTGCTACTGTTAGGAATCATAATGTAAATATCTGAGTTTTCTGATGGTTCTAGGCAACCCCTGTGAAAGGGTCATTTGACCCCAAAGGGGATTGTGATCTAAAGTTTGAAAACCATTGCTCTAGGGCATAGACAGCCTGCCAGTGGCCAGCCCCCTTAAAGAAAAGAGATTCTCCTTCACCCAGTAGCGATCAACTGCCAACAGTTCCTTAGCTAGGGGTGGGGCCTTAGGACACATTTAATTTTTATCTTATTTTGTAATTTGGAAGCAATCTTACAGAAAAGTTGCAAATAAAATAGATTTATCCCAGAACCCTGTAAACATGTTGTGCTGTTGTTATGAAGCCCAAGTTCTTCGGTGTGTATTTTGAATATAAACAATGTTATTTTTCCATCAGACCAACATGAAAACATCAGGCCACATCCAGGAAGATAATACTCATACTGTGTTTCCATAAAACCCTTAGAGCCTGTCAAACTCCTTTTCCGTTGTTCTGAAGACACCCTTACAGCAAAGCATTGAGGCCATGAGCCATCCATTGTCTTTGGTTACCATGAGCAGCTAACTCACAGAATCTGAAGTGTTCCTCAGCCTTTGCTTGCACTTCAGGACCCTGGAAATTCCAAAGACTCCAGACCATATATCCATTTGCAGTTCCGCCTCAGTTGGGGTCTGTCTGAGGGCTACTTTAGCCGAGCCCTGGGTCTGCCTTTCTCAGAAGCCAAGCTGGAATGATTGGCCTCGTCCTACTGGATGGGACACTTCAATCTGTCCTTTCGTTTATTGCTCTAATTCTGAGAATTTGATTAAGTTATTGTCTGTCTGATATCTCCACTCTGAAGACATTCTCCTCCTTTGTAATTGATAATTGCGTGGGTCTGAAGTGGAGGGTACAGAGTACTTTGAAATGACATAGACATCCTATTTTCCATCAAACTGCCAGGGTGTGCCTGCGTGTGTGCAATCAGTAGGCACCTGCGGATACCTATGGTGTTTAATGAACAGAAAACTGTTAGTCTTTACTGACTTTAGTGGCCAAAGTGATCTAGATTTATCCCACACAAGGCTCATTCAGATGGGTTCTGTGTCCTTTTGACCTGTTCCCATGATTTTTAAAGAGTATTTATTTAATTACTGACACAAGATGTTTGAAGCTCACTGTGTGCCTTTTCTGCTTCAGCTTTGGGGTCAGTCAGTCCTTCCAGGGCCCTATTCCTGGATGCAGAAGAGAATGTACAAAAAGCAATGGTCAATCACTGTTCTTCTTGGGCCTCTCATTTGGGGAATGTGGCTAACTCAGGTTTGCTCAGAGCTGGAGTTAAAGACTGTATCAGGCAAGGAAGTCAATTAAGAATCACACAGAATGATCCCCTCACTGTTGGAAGAAAGGAATTTTAGATGTAAATGTAAGTTGTTGTTTACGTTACTATTGCATCTATATGTTTACATTGACCAGAGGTTATTCAATGCCTCATTGCCAAACTAATTGCACGGAATTCTTTCTGGATTTTTCTCATCTCCCATTGGTCATCTTCTTGCCTGGCTGTGAGAAACATGGAATTATTTACCTACAGTGTTAAGTCCTCTTTGGGACTTAAGTTGGGTTTCCATCCTTTTCCACCCAGCTGTGCTGTGCCTCACCAGGCTGGACCCTCTACTCATATGAACATGGTTCTCATTCCATAAGGATTCAGGCTTTTGGGTAGAGTTACCACATGTCCAGATGTTTTCTTCCTGCTTGGGGACCACACTCTTTACTAGGCTAAAAGCTCCTCACCTACTGCCTCCTTGTATTTGAGGCTTCTTCATACTTTTAGTTTTTCCCTATTACATTTTATTTTACATCAGATTCAAGGGATAGAAGGTGATGTTTTGATTCCTATTTATAAGGTATAATAATCAAGTTAGGGTACTTAATATTTCTGTCCCCTTGAAGACTATAAACTCCTTGGAAAAAACACCTTAATTAGACATAGTTATGGGCTACAGTTTGGTATTGGAATGTGTGTATCATTTTAATACAGGGTTTCTTCAGTTCTCTGGGACTTAAAATGACATATGATGTCAGTGCCATCAGCCAACACCATCATCAAGTATCAGATCAGTAAAAGGTTGGACCATCAAATGTGAACTGTTCACAAAATTTCTTTTTATGCAAAGTGATAATCACACAAAACTAATCCACGTCACTGCCAATCAAAAAGGCCTTTCATAAAACTGTCCAGGTCGATGACGGTCGCAACAGGAAATCTTGTTTTGAAACTTCGAGTGGACATCTGAGTATCTGTTAGAAATAAGTTCTCACCCTCTGGCTTCTGCATCTTTACTTCAGGATTTTTGTTACTAGGCAGTAATGCATCAGTCATGTGGCGATTCTCTTAAATTCTACACAAAATCAGTCTCCAATAAGCCCAAATATTTTAAAATGGATTTACATTTAAAAGAAATTCTTTAAAGAACAATTTTACTTTGAACAAAATTATTTTTCACATATTGAAAGAGTTTTATTTATCATCAAAGCAGATGTGCTCGCTCTACTCACCCTCCTGGTCTGCCTTGTGTTGGAGCCTCATTTAGTTCAACCTCCGCCCAGCACTTCCACCCACCCTCGCCTCACCCCCTGAGGATCTGCAGCTCCATGGCAGTAAAAGGCACCTTACTGAGAGGAATGCAAGCAGGTTCCTTCAATTATTTTCCACTCAACATGCTAAATTTTGTCACTTTAAGAATATTAACTTTTAGGGGAAGTCTTGGGCTCCATTTAGAGGATGTTTTACTGCCTGGTTCTTTCAGGAGGAAGAAATGTCTGTAGTCCCCCTCCCCCCGCCATTTGGATTCCTACTTGTAATTTAGCCATATGCCACGCGCACAACTCACGATGACCACAATCCTCATGGGGAATGGCCCATTGTTTACTTAAAAGAGAATGTTAAGCTAGCTTCATTAAAAGTAAGGTGGCTATGCTTTGAAAACACAAAGTCGATGCTATTGTGCTTGCTTATATTTTATGGCCAACACATCTGACAAAAATTCCATCAGAGGCCAGTGCTTTCCCATCAGATTGAAACGAACAGAAGCTGCATCAGGGTGCTGGCAAGAAACGGACCTTCCTCACCATGGTGGGGGCACACCTCAGCTCTCAGCTCACTGTTCAGGCAAGAAGTTGCCCCATTCCCACACTTACTTCTATTTTGTCTCTTTCCAAGTGTGTATTCAAAAGGAGTTTTCATAAGTATGTTCCACATAATCCAGATTTCACATGACAAAGGCCATGGAGGAAGTCAGTGTTTGGCTGCAGCTGCCTAGCTACCCAGCACCTACAGTTCCAAGCATTTTTTCAGGCTATAAACCATATTCTTTCTGTTGTTGGCTCAACCTTTCTTTTTATGGCCCATTTACCAGTGGTGGTTAAAAATCAAATTAAAATAATAAACTCTGTGTGTGTGTGTTTACAAATGAGTCATCTGGGTAGCCAGGCATTGCAATGCCAAGATAAGGTCAGGAATCAAGGAAAAAGCAGTTTTAAAATGTGACATGCTCTTAAAGCATGCTTATTTTCACACTAGTGTCTGAAATTAGGAGAAAGATGTCAAAGGGCACACAATTACAAACCTTTCACTCACATACAAATGTGGCAAAGTTTCGGCAGGCTCTGGCAGAGGCGTCTGTCTCCTGTGATGACTACATGGCTTCTCACTGTCTCTGCCTACTCTCTCTCTATATCTTTTCCAGCCTGGCTGTATTCTATTAAGCCATTGGCTGAAAGCAGCTTCTTTATTCATTAATCAATAAAAGCAACACATATACAGAAGGACCTCCCACATCAAGACATGTTCTCTGCTGGCTCAGGTCAGAGTCAGTGTCATGCCTCTGGTTTCTTGGGTCGTCTTCTCCTGGCCTTTACAAGAGGCTGCTCTTTCTGGAGTCCTTTCTTTCCTTCTCAGTGCTTACGCTGGCAGGACACCCTGGACTTCTATTTGGGGAATCTGATGCCCATTGCAGAAAGAGGCATATGAGAGAGTAGTTTAGGAGAACATCTTGTGACCTTAACAGGAGTTTTGAGTTCATAAGTCACTGTTATAAAGATCCTATTCTGATGTTCTTTCTCAAATAGAAATTATTTGTTTGTTTATGTGTTCATTCCTTTATTTGATTTTTTTTATTTATTTTAGAAAGGGTCTTTATGAAGTTAGGCTAGCCGCCATCAGTCTAGTTAGGAACTACTTTGAAATTCTCATCTCACTCCCATCATCTCCCAAGTACTGAGATCATAGGCATGGCCCACCACTCTGGGCTTAAACAGTGCTATGGATCAAATCGCTATCGCAAAGGCTTGGCAAGCATTCTGCCAGTGGAACCACATCCCCAGGCCAATTCTTATTCTTTATGAAAGGGATATTTTTGTTAATTATTTGCTCCAAGTAAAGGTGAGCTTCTGAACTTCTGAGTTCAAACAGGGCCATTTGACGAATCACAGAGATCCCGCCTCACTTCCCCAGTCATGGTCATGGGATCACTAGGGGAGCATCTTGTAGTCATGTGGTATCACGGGGCCCTTCATACAGGGTTTCTCATATCAATTCTTTGTTGGGGTAGTGGTGTAGCATCTTTGTAGGACCGAGGCATGCTGCTTCAATGCCTTTTTCCTTCAGTGAAATGCCATTTTTACTGTATCATTCTACAAGTTTTTTTTTTCTTTTTTTTTCTTTTTGTAAGCAAACATTTATTAGGCAAGAAACTATGCCCTGAAATGAGAGGAGTTTGTTAGATGGGAGATGGAAAGACAGGCTCCTTGGATCGGGTAATGTTCCTTGGCTTGAAAGATTCTCCCGAAACATGCAAATGTTGGGTTTGAAAGGAAATATTAAATTAGAGAAAACCTGCCTGTCGTCTTATGCCCGGCCACAGAAGAGGCTCAAGGAGAGAAAGCACTGCCAACAAAATAAAGACGAACATGAGGGCAGGTAGAGGAGTGAATTCTCATTTGGGTTGCCTTGATCCATTGCTCGCCTCTGATCCTCTTAAGCAATTAATTCAATGAAGGAAACAGAAACGTGGGAGCTGCAGGCTTCCTTGTTCATAGATGCAGGGCTCTCTCTCCAAACCATCCATGGTCTACTCTGCTCCATTTGTCAACTTGAAATGAAGTGCACAGATCAAATTAAATAGACTTCATTTAAAACATCCAAATTATACAGTAGAAATAAGTTCAGAGCAATTTAAAATACGCGAGTCTAATTACTAATATGCAGAAAATACTCAGCGGAGCCACGCTTCTCCAAAGGAAACGGTAGGCCGACGCTGGCTCCTTGCTGTGGTACCCCTGCTTTTCCTTCTCCCAAACCCCCAGCACGTATTTACTCCCCAAACCATTGGCATGAAGCTACAGGCCCTTGGGAAGTGACTAGATCCTCAGTGTGGAGCTATGAGCGTGGGATTAGCTACAGAAGAGGCTCTGGGAAGCTTGTGTGTCCTTTCCCTGGTATAAAGACACTCTCACAGGTATCATCTAGACTGTGGAGTTCTCAGACTCCAGAATCTTAAGGAAATGACTGCCATTGTTTACAAATCACTCAGTCCAAGCCTTTTGTTATAACATCCAATTCTCTTTTATGTAAAATATTTATAAATATATAGATGTAAATGCAGGCAGATTCAGGTGCTTTTGTGATTGTGAGGCAAGCCTCAGGGAATCTTCTAAAATAGCAATGCTTGGGTGTCCTAGTTTCCTTCCCGCTGGTATGAAAAAAGACTCTGACAAAAGGTGTTGATGTTAGCTTGCGATTCTACATTTCAGCCGGACTTTTCAACAAGTCAGGATAGTGGGAACTTGAAACAGCTCCTCACAGCGCATTCAAATTCAAAAGAGCCTGAGAGGAATGAACTCAGGCTCACTACTCAGCTCCACTCTCTGCCAGTTCAGGACCCTTTAAACCTAGAGCAGGACGCCGCTCACAGTGGGCGGCCTACAGCATGATTGACACTCCCAGTGGGCGGAGATTTCCCCACTTCAGTTCCCGTAGTCACGATAACACGTGTAGGCGTGCACAGGTGACATATTGCGTAGGTGTGCCAGGCAGCTCCTTATTGTGTTGCAGCGATCACTAAGACTAGCCATCACATTAGGGGAAATTCCTTTTTGTTTTATTTTGCTTTCTTTTATAAGTAGTTTGAGGGGTAACAAGGACCTTTTGGGGGTCAGCCCCAAGGCCCTCCTCAGGATTCAGAGAAGGAGCAACAGCCAGCACCAGCAAAAGGCTTGGGATCTGAGAGCGAATGAATCTCTCACTCTGTGCTTTTCCTATCCAGTTTCTTTACTCTTTTACTTTTGCTCTGATTCTCCCACCCTACTTCTAACTTCTCCTAGCTTCTTCTTCTAGCTTCTTTTTTTCTAACCTAAAGCTCTCTTTCTTCCAGGAGCCTTGAAGTAATAAAGAAATTCAAAGGTTCCGCCTATTGATCAAAAGTCCATTCCTAGGGTAAGTGATTAAGAATTGAGCCATTGCCATGGCAACGCAAATGCTTCAAGGTTTCAGGAGTAAAACTGTAACTATATGGGAGGGGGCACAGTGCCCAGTGACAAACTTTGAGACATAGGTCTATTGTTAACAGACTTGACAAGCAATGAATTGGCAAACTTATTTTAGGGGGCTTGGTTGGACATCTGCTACGCTAACCTTGTGCATAGCTGTAAGGTTTTATACTTATGGTCATTTACAAAAAGCCTTTAGTCTAGTTTGAACTTGCTCTGAGGTAAAAGTGAGCTAATTTGTGTGCAGTTAATCTGAGCTGAAAGGAACAAATCAGTCTTTTAAGTGTCCATAGTCCTCATGGGATGAATAGATCTAGTTATGAAGCATGTCCTAATATATATTCTATATACTAATATTAGACAGCTAAATGAAAAGTCATCTTCCTAACCAACCACAGATTATGTGCCTAGTAGACTGAGTGTGATCATGAGATGACATCACACATCACGTGAGATTACACACTACAGTGTAGGTACTGGGGAGACTCTGGAAACTGTGGCTTGCTTTTGTTCAAGCAGCTTGGTGTATTGTTCTGTGTTCTTTCAGTATACAAATGTTGCGGAGAATACCAGTAGAGAAAAATCCTGAAAAGAGCGAGAGACACCAAGACAGGCAGTTGCCTGAGCACCGGAACCAGAACAGATGAGAAGCTCTGAGCTGGCTCTCCATAGCCACCATCTTAGTCTGTTTGGGCAGCTAGACCAGAATACTATAAATCTGGCAGTTTATAAATGAAATAAGTTAATATCTTACCATTCTTCGGGCGGGGAAGGCTAAGGCTCTGGGGAGACTTGGAGGCCTTCTGGTAAGGGCCTTCCTGATTTCACACACAGCAAGTCTTTCACTGTAGCCTCGAGGCAGAGATGGATGAGCTGCCTTGTGCCTTTCAAAGGAATCTGATATCCTGCAGAAAGACATCAATATTTGAATTTTGATGAGACATATATGCTATGGAGAGACCAAATGGACCCGAGTCTGGGGAATCATCTCCAAATAGGATCTGTTCACAAGAGGTGGTGCCCACCACTACGGAGCAGAGACAGATCACTGGGGAGAGAGTAGGGGGACGCTTTGCTTCCCCACTCTGGGAATGCGGGGCTCTGAAATCACCTGAATCCTTTGTGCTGGGGCCTTCCTTAGCTGAGTGGCAACAAGAACTGTTTCAACACTAACCAGAAGAATTCCAGCATCCACAGAGCCAGGAGGCAGGAGAGGATGCCATCTCTGGTTCCTTCTAATGTGTCAACCTAGGGGATGTAAAAGGAAGCAAGAAGCTTTTGTTGTTTATCTAAAAATCTTTGATTTTCTTTCTCTTGATAGCATTCCGTTAATTCACTCCATTAATGGTCAATTAGGATACACGAAGGTCACAGTTGTTCTTTTAGATGTTTCAGCATGATGAACAGTGACTATAGTATTTATTTTACAAAAATGAATCAATACATATTGTCTAAGTTCCTGCTATCTAACACTTACATCTAAAGATTAGCTATTAGCTCTCACAGAAATGGTCTTAAAAATGGGAATATTAGAAAACCCAGTTTTCTTCCCATTAAAGGAACATTTTTGTAGTGTTATAAGTTATAAAACTGTAGCCTTCATCTGTCCTGACTTCTGGGCATGCACTGACTGGAGCCGCTGCCCTGACAGGTCCGATTTCTCACACGCATATTGTCGTACTGTGGGTCATTTACTCTGGACGACACGTGTCTGTGTCCTGCATGCAGGATGTCAGGGAGATGTGTGGCAGGCACTGTGATCTACTGGCACATCAGCCTTGGGAATTTTCCTCTCCTTGGGTACCATGATGACAGAACTTGCCTTTCTTCTCCATTCCTGTACCCATAGCCTCTAAAACAGTTACTGCTGTGGATTAGGATCCCACAACTAGCTAGCTATTAAGCAAACAAATGATAGCAACTAATGTATCTCAAAGTTCAAACTTTCAAAACCATCATCTATTTAGATTTTTCAACAGCTTTATTGGGTATAAATCACAGGACACACAATCCATGCACTTAAGCTGTAGAGAGGGATGATTTGTAGAACACCCACTGTTAGGCAAGTGTAGCAATCCATTTGAGAACATTGGCATCACTTTCCAAAGAAACTTTGTATCCAGCAACGGATACTCTGTGTCTCTTTTCAATTTTCCCATTATCCTCTGCCCACTCTGGACAATCATGTATAAGTGTTTTGCACACAGGTTCTACATACATGCAGTCACATGCTTTTGATAGATGCATGTTTCCAGTTCTCTTGTGTATATATACACAGTAGAATTTGCAGGTCATATACAAATTAATGTTTTAAGAAACTGCCAATTGTTTTGCAAGTGCCCGTTGTTTTAAATGCATACAGCTTCTCTACATTCTCACCAACAATTACCAGTGTCTGCTTTGTTGCTATTATCAGTATCCCTCTAGGGAGTCAAAGTGGTACCTTAGTGGTGTGCTTTCTAATGGCATGGTTACTAGTTATTCTATTCCATGTGCTTAGCATCCATTTGTGTGCCTTCTCTGAAGAGAAAGCTACCCAAACCATTTGGTAATGTTAAAATTGTGCTTTTAATTCCGCCATTTTGAGACCATGTAGTCCAGTCTGGGATTTCTGACTCTCTTGGCCTCTGCCTCTGAAGTAGATTAGATCCCACTGTACCTAGCTAGGTGATTACTTTCTAGTGTTGCATTGTCTGCCAGCGCTGTGAGCTTTCTTTTGGACATTAAGGCCTCCTGGCCATATCTGTGTTGAGATATTTTCTGTTCTGTAAGCATATTTTTTTTTTTTAGCTTCTTGGTGGTGACCTTTGCAACAAAAATATTTCTAATTTTCGTGAAGTGAAGTCTTGCACATTTTCTCTAGTTCCTCATGTTTGGGTGTCTTGTCTAAGAAACTGCTGCTGGACCCAAGAGCACGAGGACACACACACTCCTGCTACTAGTTTTGTAGTACCATGTTACTCTTGAGTCTCTGGTCCACTGTAAGTTAGTTTTGAAAACAACAGAAGGCAAATAATCTCATTTTTCAGTGTGTGGAAATCTACTTGTGCCAGTCCCATTTGTTGAAGATTCTCCCACTGGAGTTTCTTGACTCCTTTGTCAAGAATCAGAAATGCAAGGCGTGGCTTCTTTGTGAGTTCTGGACCAAATCATGTTGTAACGTTTCGCCGTTCATGCCGAAATGCTCTCTTGGAAAAGATTAAGGCTCCAGCTTTACCTGCATCTTTAGATTGAGTCGGCTGCTGTGCCAACACAGATTCAATGTTCTATATGAATTTAAGAACGCACTTGTGAATAGCTGCAGCACTGACCCTGGGACTTTGATAAGATCGGCAGATGGGAAAGTTTTTTGCTACATTAACATTGCTAAGTTTTTTTGCCTGGAAGCATTGAATGCCTTTCTCCTTGTGTGGTTCCTAAGTATCTTTTAGTAATGTTCTGTGTTCTTTCAGTATCCAAATGTTGCGTTTCTTTGCTAAGCCCACTCTAAAGCCGTGTTCTCTTCCCCGCCTTGTGCTGGGGATGGGGCTCAGACCCTGCAGGTTATCTGAACAGAGCTCTGTGTCTGGATTCTATTCTCTGATGCGATTGTAAACGGAATCTGCTTCTTACCTTCAGTTTTGGATCGCAGATGGCGAAATCAATCATTCCCGCTTTAAGTGGTTTTTCTCAGAAATTTGTCACAATGACGGAGAGCAGCACAACCAACCTACATCTGTCCGTAAATTCTCCCCAAGCAAGCCTTCAGTTTCGTTCTGTAAATTCTGAAATGCATTCTTTTGTTTTAGTTTATTTTGTAATTTCTTTGGCTCTGTAGGTATTCAGGAGGGCACATGTCTCAAATTTCTGTTACTCATCTCTCAGTTAATCCCTCTTTGTTTGGGAAAATAGACTTTTAATAATTTTAAAATGTATTGAGAGACTTGTTTTTGCCCTAACAGATGGGCTGTCCTCGGGATTCCCGAGTGCCTTAAGGGGGGATTTCCATCCCATTACTACTGTAGCTGGGATGTTCCACAGCTTCCCAATAGATGTAATTAGTGGACAGGGCTAATTTAGGCCTTTATCTCTGCTGAAATCACTGGGTGTTCTATTCACTGTTGACACTAGAGCTCTGGGATATTTTTTGGCTCATGTCTATTGCTGTGATAAATAAAATACCCTGATTAAAGCATCTGAGGGGAGAAAGAGATTATTTTAGTTCATAGTTCCAGGACACAGCCCATCACTAAAGGGATGTTAAAGCAGCAGGAACTTGAAACAGCTGGTCACACCACGTCCACAGTCAACAGCAGAGAGAAATACATTCATGCATGCTCATTGCTCAGCCCACTCACCCTATTCTTATAAAGTTTAGGCCCCAAGGCCAAAAAATGGAGCTGGGATAAGTGTCCATAGGCACTGCACATACAAGCTCACTCAAAGACAATAGCTTCTGACTTACACATCCTCATTAAAATGAGTTTTAATGACTTTATCCATGTATATTCTCTTTGTCTAGGTAGTGTCAATAATCTCTTTAGGAGAATACAAAAAAAGAAGAAACTGAAATTTAATGAGTCTATCTGAAGATAAAGCAGCAATAGGAGATAACATTGGGATTAGTGTTTATCTTGAACTATCTACTACCTGTAATAACTGATGTATAATGCTGTTAGGGCCGGAGATTGCACATCCCAGAAGAGTCTTCGTTAATGCTAAGGTACTTCAGTCTCATGGTATAGTGACTACACATTGTGTACACCAGGAAAAGGCAGGGTTTGGGGTATACATAACAAGACAACAGACAGTACAAACAGGACGCTCAAAATTAAGTGCAGAGATGCTCACAGACATGTAAGAGGTGGTGAGCTCCTTGCCATTGTCAGGCTTACGGATGCACTTGAGACTTGTAGAAGTAAAACCACATCATGCCAGAGTGATATTGACACAGCCTGACCCTAGTGTTATCCTAACACTTGGGTCTTTACAGTTTCTGAAATGAAAGACAAGAGCTGTGAAGCTATAAAGCTAATGATGGTGTTGGCTTTAAGAGTTTCACATATGATAGGGATCTAATATGGATTTGGGTGGCTGAGGGAGGGGACATTTATAGGATGTTTAGATGGAGCCTGAAGTCATGCAGATGCTGTGGGAGAAATCTACAGGAGTCAGGAAATCATGTAATCCACCTGGGCCAGTTGGACTCAAGATTCACATCGAATTATCTACACTTCACTCAGGTAACATAAACCATGATACAAGACATGAGTCTTGTTCCCCGAGAAATTCTATATGTGTTAAGTAAGTGGCATCCTATTTTTGGCAGGTAGTCAATTTAGAAAGCATGCCACACAGGATTCCCAGCATGTGACTCAGTACTGTGCAAGAGCCCCAGCGTTTAGAGAATATTGGAGAAAATGGATAGGCAATAAGTTGGCACCCAAACATGGGCGCTGGATGCCTGATGAGGACAGTAAGAAAACCAAATTCTTGCAAGAGTGCTGTGCCCTTATTACATCTACATGCCATAGACTCCGATCAGACTCTGTGGTCACAAGTTCACAAGGAACGAGTGAGAACTTCAGACACTAGAGCCAAAAGTTGGCACCAATAGGTATCTTTTTTTTTTTGAGTCTTTAAAATATTATCTCCTTACTCATTTGTCATTACAGGAAAGGTTGTTACCAGAACCTGGGTTAAGCAGTGAGGTGGAGATCAACTTTAAGAGGTCCTGCTCATCAAGATTAGAGAGCGAGGGAAATGGGACACTAAAAATGGCAGCCCTATTGCCTGCCCCTATCATTGGAGACTAGAACCACTCTAAGGCTTGGAAGAGGGTTCCCACTTCAAGTCATGGCACAGGACAGAGGTTGGTTAGTGAGTCATGTGTTCATCCTTTCTAACCAAGACTAGGCTAAATGAGAGATGGAACTCCAATGGATTGGGGTGTGGTAGACCTTCAGAACCAAGGTGAAGGATGAGGGTTTGGGTCTGAGAACCAGAAGAAATCCCTAGAAGATGGGGATGTGCACTTCTAAGGCCAAGCAAGGTGCTTCTGCAGGTTTTGAAATGAAGCAGGCTGATGGGAAGTAGCCTCATCTTTTCCAGTCTGTGCGTGTAGCTCTCGAGTTTCACCCCAGTGTGAGAAATGGGATTCCATGCCCTCATGTTAAATTTTCTGTGCACTGAGTTGTAAAAGCAATTGCCAATAAGAATTATTTCATGTACACATAATCCCCTGTGCAGCATGCTGCAAATTTATTCATGATCTTCTCCAGCTAATACGAGGGAAGTCAGCTGCTGTGCCAAAATGACAGGATGATTTATACGGAAAACTGAAATACACATTAAAATTCTTCATTTGATCTTCTGCTCTGGAATCTGAAGGGGAGTATGAGGGATGGTGAAAAAGAAATAACCCCTCGAAAGGTGAGATGGGGAAGAAGATGAGCAACACTGATACAGGAAGTAGAATTTATGTGTTGCTTATGAATAAACTGGATAAAGATACCAAATAAACAGCATCAAAAGTGATGGCTGAAACAAGTAAAAGTTACAGAATTTTAAAATAAAAAAAAACCTGAAGGCAAGTCATATTCCAAGCCCATCTTACTAAAGAATGAGAGCCAGGCTTGCTAAAGTTCCGTCGTACTTAGGGACGGGGATATGAGTGGGCGTTCCTTAGATGTGCTGCATGCAGTGCAGGGTCTTCAAACTCCTGTCTCAGCAAGGCATGCTGTGTGCCCTGTTCCTTAGGGTGCCCCCATTAGCAGAGTCTCTAAGACTGAGCCTCTCGGTTGCCTGAGCTCACTCACTGTCCGTGACCGTCTCCTGACCCTTGCTACTGTTCTTTCTTGCACCAATTTATGCCTAGCTTGCTGATGACCGGGCTTTTGCCTTTGACTCCTCCGTTCTTCTTCATTTACTCTTAAATTTCACAAATGAGCTTTGGTAAGATCATTCTAACGAGCTCGGGGGCTCTTAGATGTTTTCTGTTTGTTATATCCCATAAACTACTGTCATATTTATATTTATAAAATGGATTTCATCCTTCTCTCCTGGGAGTAAAGCCTCATTGCCATCCAATTTCCTTCTGATTTAAATCCAACGTTTTTATAACCGTTCCTTCAAGGATGATATTCCATAACTGAGCCTCAACTCATAACACACCTCTAGAGAAATTTACTCTGAATATGTATGTATGAATACATATCTATACACACGTGTGCATACAAGTAATATATACACATGTATAGATATTTGTCACTTTATACATTTGTACCCATTAAATCATATCACTTTGCTAAATACCTCTTGTCCAAGTTAGGGTGATGAAACACCATGACCAAAAGCAACTTGGGAAGGAAAGGGTTTATTTGGCTTATACTTCCACATCATGATCCATTACCAAAGGGAGTCAGGGCACAAACTCAAGCATGGCAGGAACCTGGAAGCAGAGACTGAGGCAGAGGCCATGGAGGGGAGCTGCTTCCTGGCTTGCTCCTTATGTGTTCCTCAGCCTGCCTTTGTATAGAACCCAGGACTGCAGCTTACGGATGGCACCACCCACCATGGGCTGGAACCTCTTACATCAATCACTAATTAAGAAAATGCCCTACAGCCAGATCTTATGGAGGCATTTTCTCAGCTGAGGTGCCCTCTTGCCAGATCCTAGCTTGCATCAGATAGTTGACATAGGACCTGGCAGGTACACTTCTCGTGGCTTTATAGTAATTTTTCCCAGAGGATTTGTGCTCCATATCATATGACTCATTGCTCCAATCTGCTTCCTTTTTTTTTTTTTTTTTTTTTTTCAAGACAGGGTTTCTCCGTCACTTTTTTGGTTCCGGTCCTGGAACTAGCTCCTGTAGACCAGGCTGGCCTTGAACTCACAGAGATCCGCCTGCCTCTGCCTCCTGAGTGCTGGGATTAAAGGCGTGCGCCACCACCGCCCAGCTCTGCTTCCTTCTTATTGTCCCTATTTCAGCGAGTGAGTGGAACTCCCCTTCCACCATGTATGTCCATTCCAGAGGAATGAGTCCAACCTCTGCACTGGAGACACACATGACATTGTCTATCTCTCAGTTGCACTATTCCTACCAATATTTATTTCCCCCTCATCGACCCTTCTGACTTCTGGTCTCCTTGCACCAGAGAATCACAAGTCAAGGTAATTGCGTGACCCAAAGCTCCATTCCTACTAATTGTTTTCACCTTGTACTTCCTTGTGGATGGCAGGCTCGCCCATTCTGATCTCTTCTGATCTCTGTTCCCCTCATCAGTTGGTGTCAAATGGAAAGCGAAATATACAATACTAGTTCATGAGAACGCTGCCCATCCCCTGCAGAAAATGACATGAAACAGACACCACCAATGAAAAGGAAGGCTGAGTAGTGCGGAGGGGATCTGAAAACGTAGAGGGGGCTCGGGTGTAAAGCGGTAGGTGTTTCAGAACCCGGAGAATACGGGAAATTCCAGTCCTTGACAAATAAGGATGGGGTGATGTGTCACACAACCGTGAGACTTCTCTTTAGAATAAAATGATGTCCGATGACAGTAGACGAACCATGTTGACAAGGAAAGCCGCCTTAGCTTTAAACACAGGCCTCATTTTGTAAAGTGCAATTATTCTGTGCTTTAAACACCACCTGGCAATAGACTCCTGGATGTCTGATCCTGGTTGACAAAATAGAAAGAAAAGAAAGGGAAAGCAGAGGAGAGGAGATGAAAGGAAGGAAAAAAAGAAAAGAAAATAGAAGAAAAGCAGAGCTCTTTGGGGTACTTTGTGTTTGTCTGGGCTCTGTTGTTGTAACCAAATGCTTGAGGTGGGTCATTTGCAAAGATGAGAGGTTTAAGTAGCTCGTGATTCTGGAGTTCCAAGAACACAGTGCCAGCTTCTGTGAGGCTCTTGTGAGTCCCTCACAGCTCATGTCATTACACAATAGTGTGTGCTGTAGAGGTTGCACTGTGAAGCAAGAAGCAGAAAGCAGGAAGCATCGCACAGTGGGGCTGGCGGGGTGGGTAGGTGCTGTCCATCTTTTGTAACAACTTTTATTGTAAAGTCAGCATTAGTGCAATGACTTAATTACCTCCTGCTCCATCCTGCTCTGTAGGATGCACTGCTCCCCCCAGTGCCCATTTCTACAGTGGGCACCATGCTATTAGTACACAGACCTTCGGGACACAAACTACAGTACATCTTTTTTAAAATTATAGGCAATGAAATAAATTCTAACACAAATGAGAGAAAGAAGATGCTAGTTTCAAAGAAGATGTATCTAATTCGTGATGGCAAAAAGCAATCTCAAGAAGGCTAACAATGGGCAGAGAAATGAAGCCTGTAGCTACAGGGTCACAGAATCTCAAGGCTATGGGACTGGATACTCCTTTCCTCAGGGAAAAAGAGAACTCGGTTCTAAGTGAGGCTAAAAGGTGATAAAAAGCAAAGCATGATCCCTCCACCATTTTACTACAAGTTTGCCAATTGTTAGATTTTTGAAGAGGAGTTACAAGCCTCTTCAAAAGGTTTGTCTGTCCTTTGGAACAGACAACTCAAAGAAACACATGGGGCCCAGAAGAGAGGAGGATGACCAGATGCTCTCCTCAACTCACCGTGGTGCTTGAACTCATTTTACCAACAAGCTATAACTGTTTCCCACTGTTTTTCATTCTAGAAAGTGACTTAATGCTCTGTACATAGTGATCTACTTTCTGAACATTTTAATAGAACTTTGTGATGTTTATGACTTTATAAGCATGTGAGGGAGATAATTTCTTATAATTTTAACATTTTTCAAGTTTATTGCCCCCTTTCAATACATGTAAGTAAAAGTAACAATATTGCTTAATTAAAATAAAATATATCAGCTTTCTAATTTTTCAAAATATATTGCACAAGCAAGTGCATTAAAATAAGCTAAATAAATATTTTTAACACTTTAATTTAGCACTTGTAACCAGCAATAGTTTTGAACATAGTGTGGAGGTGTGGCAGTTCCTCAGTGTACCACACGTGTTTCTTCCGCTTTTTTTTTTAAAAAATCTAAAATAAAATTGTCCTGTTTATTTGATTTAGAGTTACAGTACTTCTGAGTCAATTAATGATTATTGTTACTCATTTTTGCCAAAAGCCATTTCTCCTTTGATTTTTTAAAAGAAAAATAAACCACACGTTTAAAAAAAATATATATCAAAAATTCAATAAGAAAAGAATTTGCTCCAAAGGCAAGTTGTGTATGAAGCTCTTTATTTTACAAATTTACTGTGAAACATTCAAGTGTAGCCTGGCTTGTAGACACAGTGTGTCTGTTGCCTCTCAGTTGAAATGTCCCCTATGGAAGGAGAGGGCTCACTGGGTTCATAAAAGACTCGGGGGTCCACTCAATTATCCATGATGAATAACTGCTGGGGTAAGGGAGACTGCTCAGTCTTGTAGATCTCTGCAGCTTGTGGGGGGACTTGAGTAGTGACATTTTCACGAGGTTCACCTGTGCTTCTTGGTTACCCCATTGCCTGAGTCACTGTGCTCTCACCAGGAATGCTAGCAAAGCACTTACTTCCCTCACGTAGATTTGGACAAATTGTTTCTTCCATATACCACTTCTCTCTACATCTGGGATGAATAGAAAAAGAGTTCCTAGTAGAAGGGATGTGCAACGTTAAACTACAAGACTGGAGATCAGAGTGTAGGAATCCAGAGCATCTTGGTTGGTCTGTGGTAAAGGGCAAATTGGCAAGGTGGTCTGACCCTGCTTAGCCTCAGCTGAGTAGAGATGTGCTGGGAGCCATCAACCTGGAAAGGAGAATGCCACCTGAGCTTGATAGAGCTGGGGCTACAGAGCTGGTTATGCCAACTGAGCTTGATGGAGCTGGGGCTGTAGCGATTGTCATGACAAGTGAGCTTGATAAAACTAGGGTTGCAGGACTGGCCACACCAAGTGAAGTTCATGGAGTTTGGGGCTGCAGAGCTGGCGATGCCAAGTGCTGATTGCAGAGCTGGCCATACCAACTGATCTTGATGGAGCTAAGGCTACAGAGCTGACCACGCCAACTGAGCAGAGTAGGTCGTTTCTCAGGTTTTAAGTTTATGAGAAGGAAATTTATATAACTGAGGGGTTTTTGTTTGTTTGTTGTTTTGCTTTGCTTTTAATTGACTTAACTAGTTAGAATCATCTGGGAAGTTGAGAAGATGCCCCCATCAGATTGGCATGTAGGCAAGTCCATAGGAATTTTCTTGACTAGGTACTGATGTGAGAGGGCTCAGCCCACTGTGGGCACTGCCACTTCTGGGCAGGTGGTCCTGGGTGTCTATAAAAGCAGCCTGAGCAAGCCGGTGAGCAGCATCCCTCCGTAGCCTGCTGTAGTTTTCATCTCTAGCTTCTTCCTTGACTTCCTTCTCTGACTTCTGTCCCTGATGGACTGTGACCTTGAGCCCTGAGAACTGTAGGATGAAACAAACTCTTTGTTTCCCAAGTTGCTCTTGGTTGTGCTGTTTATCACAGTGGACTAAAACAGACTAGGAAAGAGCTAGTGAGTGACAACTGGAAGCCTTGGAGTTAGAGACCCCTAGGATGACATCCATCTTTGCAACTTTGCCACAAAATATTTAACCTTTTTGATATATAGTTTTCTTGTCCTCAATATGGTAATCATTTTTACTCAAATTCTCACCTTATAAACCTCATGTGAGGCAATACAAGTGATTTTTTTTCATAACCAAAGGAGGAGGCAAATGCTTGAGTGTATCATGTATTAAACAGGTTAAGAACCCCATTCCTCCAGTAGCTATGGAAACCAGGGAGACTGGTTTCGAAGACGCCATTCATAGACAGGTAACTGGCCATTCATAGACAGGTGGAATTAGTCTTCCAGGGAATTAGTGTTCTTGCAGAACAGGAACTTCAGAGTGGATGGATATTCAGGGAACACATGTGACCTTATTACAGGATGGAAATGCTCACAGGACATTCATAGACATCTATGGACACAGAAATTTCCAAGGAGTGCCTGGGGCTTGGTAAAACTCTGTATGCTTGGGTACAGACACACACACACACACACACACGATACCAGACTTGGGATACAGGCAGCTTGCTTCACACCCCTGCTCACTGGGGCTAGACTGGTTTTCTCAATGTCCACCCGTCCTCACCACACTGCATTCAAAAGTTTCAAGAAATGACTGTCAATTATATGTTGGAATAGTTGATATTTTTTTTAAAAGATAGTCATTTTTGGACCCCATTCTTTAAAGATGATTATTTAATTCATTTAATGAGCAGCTGGTATTGAAAACCACTGACACTAAAATATTGGTGTCTACAGCCAAAAGGAGTCAAAAGATTAGTGACTCTAAATGGATTCTTCAATATATTTATGTGCTCTCGACTTTGTTTCTGGAGATGATTGTTACCCTGGGTTCAATACCAAGTTCTAATTTCATTTAGTTACTCTCAATGGAGCTTTCCCCAGGAAATTCCCAATAACATACCCTCTTAAATTCTATTTTAATTGTGTGTGTGTGTGTGTGTGTGTGTGAGAGAGAGAGAGGGGGGGGAGGGAGAGGGAGAGAGCAGGTACCCATGGAAGCCAGATGTGTGTGTTAGATCCCCTGGAGCTGAAGGTACAGGCAGTTGTGAGCCGCCTGAATGGGTGCTGGGAAGTGAATTTGAGTCTCCTGGAATAGAAACACATGCTCCTACCACCAAGCCCTCTCCCAGTCTCATACAATGCCCTCCTAAAAGGCTCTCTTAGAGTATCAGAGAATATCAATGCAAAGGTATTAGGAAAATCAATGTCCTTTGATCACGTAGACTTGGTATTAAGATTACATCACAATCTATTTGATGACTATGTTTAAACTTTCTGTATTACTATTTCAAATAATCCACCTGATCGTTTGCTGATACACACAAGGGTCTCAAGACTGTGTAAGCGTTGCTCCTAGCGGTGCTTTGCTTTCAATAAACACACACGCTGTCTTCCTGGGGCCACCTCTGGGGCCAAGGCCTCTGGCTGTTGTGGAAGTGTATTTCCAGATGGACTCGCATCCCATGCTCGCCCCCACAGATTTGTTGTCTTTAAAAGTTATTTGTTTATATGTATTTATTCACTTGCGCTTTGTGGTAAAGGTTAAGAAAAGATTCCTCATGAGTCACACCCATGACCCCCCCTCCCTACACCATCCTCGGCAGCATACACCCAGGGCTCCAACCCACAATGCAGCGAGCAGCATCGTGGTTCACCTATATATGTACTGCATGTACATGATGTGGCTGTTCATTTATGATCGGTCCATATGGCCCATTGACAGCCCATCATTACAGTTAGGTAGTTGGCAGATGACGGATGTCGGCCTAAGATGGCTCCTTACAGAAGGACAGCCAATCACCAGTCCCTCCCTAAATTGGGGCCGAGAACCCAGGTTGCAGATGGCTCGGCCTGCCTGGATTAGGCAATCATTAAAAAATCTGGCCAGAAATCTACATTATTTTAGGGTTTCCATTAAGAGGTTGTCATTCAACCCCATATGCACCGGTTTCCCCCACCCCTAAACATTTTCTCACTGCCATTCAGGCTCTTGGCAGAGTTTCACACAAGTGTGTGCTCACAGATAAATAGGCTGCAGAAAATCCAAAGAAAAGGGTATCGGTGTGTAACGCACCCCAGTGAACACCCTAGTCTCATTATTATTTGTTGATCTTCGTGCCTGCGCTACTGGTCTTTTGGTTAGGAAGTTATCTAATATGCCAATGTATGAAAGGCGATTCTACACTTTCTCTTCTAGCTAGTTGAGTGTACGTAGTTTTATGGTGAGGTCTTTGATCTACTTGGACTTGAGTTTTGTGCAGGGTGATAGATATGGATCTTCTACATACCAACCTCCAGTTAGACCTGCATCATTTGTTGAAGATGTTTTCTCTTTTCCATCGTATATTTTTGGTTTCTTTATCAAAAAAATCAAGTGTCTCTAGGTGTATGGATTTATGTCTATGTCTTCAATTCAATTCCATTGGTTAACATGCCTGTTTTTATGCCAATGGTTTGTGTTTTTTTTTATTAGTAACAGCTCTGTAGCACAGCTTGAAGTCAAGAATGGTGATACCCCAAGAATTTCTTTTATTGTATAGTATTGTTTTACCTGTCTTGTTTTTTTTCCTATACAAAATTGAGTATTGTTCTTTCAAAGTCTTTAAAGAATTGTGTTAGAATTTTGATGGGGATCACATTAAATCTGTAGATTGCTTTTGGTAGGATGACTATTTTTCCTGTCCATGGTAGATCCATGACTGAGGGAGATCTTTATATCTTTTGATATCTTCACCAATTACTTTCTTCAAAGACAAGAAATTTTTATCATACAGGTCTTTCTTTTGCTTCATTAGAATTACCCCAATACATTTTATATTATTTGTGGCTATTGTGAATTGTGTTGTTTCCCTGATTTTTTCTGTTTGTTTGCCATTTTTATATAGGAGGGTTACTGATTTTCTTTTCTTTTCTTTTCTTTGAGTTAATATTGTATCTGGCCACTTCACTGAAGGCATTTATCAGCTGTAGGATTTCCCTGGTAGAATTTTTGGGGTCACTAATGTGTACTATAAAATAAGGATATTTTTATTTCTTTCTTTCCAATTTGTATCCCCTTGATCTCCTTTAGTTAGAATACCATCAATAGGACAAAGCGGCGGCATATAGAATGGGAAAAGATTTCCACCAACTCCACATCTAACAGAGGGCTAATATCCAAGCTAAAAGAACTCAAGAAACTAGACATCAGCACACTAAATAATACAATTTAAAAAAGGGATACAGATCTAAACAAAGAATTCTCAACAGCGGAAACTCTCAAATGGCTGAGAAACAGTTAAAGAAGTATTCACCATTCTTGGTCATCAGGGAAATGCAAATCAAAACAACTTTGAGATTCCATCTTATACCTGTCAGAATGGCTAAGAAAACAAACAGGGCATCTTGTACTGCCAAGGGTGTGGAGTAAGGAGAGCACCTCTTCCTCCATTGCTGGCGACACTTCAAACTTGTACAGCACTTTAAAAGGCAATATGGAAATTTCTCAGAAAAGTGGGAAACAGTCTGTCTCAAGATCCTGCTATATCACTCCTGGGCATATACCCAAAGGATGCTCCATCCTCTCACAAGGATGCTTGCTCAACTATATTGATAGCAGCTTTTTTCATAATACCCAGAAACAGGGAGCCACCCTCAACTGAGGAACAGATAAAGAGAATGTGGTACATTTGCACAATGGAGTATTATTTTTCTGTTAAAAACAATGATATCATGAGATTTGCAGGCAAATGAATGAAACTTGAAAAAAAAATCATCCCAGACCCAGAAAGATAAACATAGTCTGTACTCACTCATAAGTGGATATTAGCTCTAAAGTAAGATAATCTTGTTACATCCACAGACCCAGTGAGGCCAAGAAACAAAGAGGGCTTAAGGGAGAAATTCAAGGATCTCCTTGAGAAGGGGAAATAGAATAGATTTTGTGGGTGGACTGGAGGTGGCTGGGGTTGGGAACAGAAAGGTTCAAGTGTGTGTGGGGGGGATAAACACTGGGAGAAATGACTGGAATTGAGGAGGGGCCATTTCCAGGATGAGGAGGAAACCTAGTAGAAAGGAACCTCCATGGAATCTACGAGAGCAACCCTAGCAAAGACTCCTAGTAATAGGTGACACAGAGCATGAACTGGCGTCTTCCCTAACCCAGCAATGCCTCACGTGGAGGGAGTAGGACACCAACCCAACCACAGAATCTTCAAACTATAGGTGTCCTGCCGGCACAGGGTTCTGGGACTGGAGCCTAGCAGAATCCTCATCAGAGACCAGAGAGACTTCATCCAGTAACTCAGGGGAGCAGATGCAGAGTCCCACAGCCAAACATTAGGCATAGCTCAGGCGGTCCTGTGACAGAGAGGAAGGAAGAATTGGAGAAACCAGAGAGGTCAGGGACACCACAAGAACACAACCCACACAATCAATTGACCAGGACTCATGGGGCTTACAGAGATAAGGGAAGCTATAGGGGTCTGACTATCTCCTACATAAATGTTATGGCTGAGTAGCTTGGTGTTCTTTTGGGGTTCCTAACAGTGGGAGCAGGGGCAGTTACTGATTCTTTGCTACCTACTTATAGGACACTTTGGTCATACTGGGCTGCCCCATTCAGCCTTGATGTGGCAGTATGTGTCTGGTCTTATGGTAGCAGAGTATACTGTATTTGGTTGATGCCCCTGGGAGGCCTGCTCTTTTCTGAAGAGAAAAAGAGAAAGGGTGGATCTGGAGGATAAGGGAGGTGGGGGAGACCGGGGGAGAGGAGGGAAGGTAAGCTGTGTTTGGGATGTGATACGTGAAAGAACAAAAATAAAAATAAACATGAATGGAGGTTTCCCAAGGAGAAAGAATATCCCTTCAGTGAGCTGTCCAGAGAAAACATGTGGGGAATAAACGCATAACCTTAACAAATTTAAAAAACTGCTATATAATCATGTTTATACATTTGCATTTAGATCTTTTAGTTCACAGACCTTCAGTCAGCTTAAGTATTTTCTTTAAAAAAAAAAGTTGAAAAGAAAAGATCAACAGAGCTACGTGTTTGCTTTTCCATGGTGTTTCCTCTGGTGATTCATGCCTGCTGTTGCCCACTTTTAATTTATCACTGACATGCTGAGGGGTCACAGCCTCCATAAGTCTTCACCATGTGTGGCGAAGGTGTACAGCTCTGGCTCTGTCAATCTACGGGTCACAAACAGTGCAAGAGTCTCACACCTCAGATCTGTGTCACAGAAACCAACGAATGCCATGGGGACCTGTTAACTCAGTGTGTTGATGATGAAGTCACTTGCCACCACGCTTTCCTTTCAGTTGCTCCTATCTGTAATAATTAAGTATATCAAGGGCTCATCTTTAGGCTAGAAATGGAAGCCTTTGGGATTTACGCAGCTAACTGCACACAGAGTTTGTGTGACCCACATATTGGCAAAGGCTCTAATATCCACAGGAGCCTTCCAGTCTCTTCTCCAGCAAGGCAGCAGACCTACTACCAATTATATCAGAAGGTAACTAATATACGTCATTGACAGGTTGCTCACAAAATCTCATGTCCATAGATACACAGAGCTGATGAAAAAAATATAGATTCACTGGTTCCTGGAGGAAAAGAGGAGGATAAGGCACACTTGCTTGGGAAAATTAAACTATTGAAAGACCTAGTTCCTTACCTGCCTGAAGGGAGATACCATGAGAGAGATGATGCCTTGGGGTGAAGTGGCTACAGCAGGCCAGTGCCCGCTTCACAGGTCTGGCAGGAGTCTCTAGTATACCAGTCAATTAGCTCTGATAGCCTTCTCTACATACACGCCATTCCGTCCTCCGGATGCTCCCTGCTGATTGTGTCCAACAGAAAGCATCTTGCATTGGCATTTCAGATCAAGAACAATGTGAATCCAATACTTTTGCCAATTACTCTATAGATCAACACTGCTTAACCTGTTGTGCTGGGACCCATTCTGTCTATAGAAACTGTGGAAGGAAAGCAAGCTGCATGGCTTTCCAGATAAAGGAGAGGCAGGAGCGGGTCCGACCCTGTTAACTGCTGATTGACATTGGGTAAACTTTATTTAAAGCATCTGGACCATTTAAACCATTGAAGGCATTGGTGGGCAAGGAAAACAACTCCCTGCACACTTACTATTATTATCATTGTGTGTGCATGCACCTATGTGTGTGTGTGTGTGTGTGTGTGTGTGTAGGACAGTGCTCAATAGCAGATGTTACCAAGGAGAAGTGTAAAATTCATGTTTTGAGATGGGGTCTCTCACTTGCCTGAGGTTGGTCAGTGAGCCCTTGATTCTCTCGAATCCTTCTGTGTCCAGCTCCCTAGTTCTGGGATTACAGGTATTTAACCATCAGATGTTGCTTTTTGACATGTGTCGTGAGGGATTACATGCAGATTCTCATGCCTACGAGACGAGCACTTTGCTGGCTGACTCCTTGCTCCAGCCAGTTCTTGCTATTCTATCCACATTATCAGGCCTTCCCAGGCTTCAAGGGTTCCATGGTTGAAGCCTGTGTGGCAGTCACTGCCATGGAGACACCAAGCTCTGATAAAGTGGATCTGGCTTGCACGTGTGCTCTCTTCTCTCCCGCAACTTCCTTTCCACATGGCCATTTATATTCACGCCTCAAAAGTCAGCCATCTTGCCCCTCCTCACCTCTGTCCTCTGCATCATTTGAATTCCTAACTCACACACACTACCCTAAACCGGTTCAAGGAAGCCTGACATAGAATTCCCAAATGTGTATGTCTTTCCTCTTACCTAGGTGAATACACACCAAGGGGCAAGGCTTCCTTTCCCGACTCAGTGTTCTCATCACACCAAGCCTGACATAGGACCCCATGCACACAGAGGAAACACACCCATGTGTCGTGTCATTAGATGTGTCACTCTAGTATTATAGTCTACCCATGTTGCTAAGAGAGTCTATTGTGGGTACCAACCAGAGTTCCTGACACCTAGAGGACCTCCAGTATTCTGAATAGATTAGTAATCAACAGTAAAGCTCGTCATAAGTCACTGCATTTCTGATGGGTACAAACGTGGACAAATTTTATGGCTAAAGGCATTTTAAGGCAGAACTGGAAATAAGTGGACTTTTCTGGGCAGGACCATTTCTGAAGTGCGAGGGTCCTTACCTCGAGTGGGTTCTGGTGAGGCAGTGAAATGACCTTAGCTGTGGGGCTGGTTAATGGTACCTCGTTAGTGATGGGAGATAATGAGATGATAAGGGTGAGATTCATTGACCTTTCAAAGGCTTTTGATTTACTAAATGACACTGTTGGATAAGCTAATTAAATTTGGCTTTTCTCCTGCAGTGATAGCTGGGTTCTGATCTTATTTGATTAGCAAGAAGAATCCAGGGCTGTTTTAAGGCTATCAGCCTGATTTATTACCTCTCCTATCTGATCGTGCCTTGAGGCTCAGTAACTGATTGACTTTATTTTATTTATGCTAAAATGATCTTTCTATCACTGGAGATAACACAGGGATTTGCTTATAGAGCAATGATAATACCACTTCAAATAATGTTTCTCTTTGTGTCTCAAGGTGCTTTCATAGTCTCAATATACATCCTTTCTGATTCACTATACTTGCCACCAAGGGAGACTGTGAAAGATAAACCCACTGGTGGTGAAGGCCCGGCTTGGTGGCAAATGACCTGGACACACAGAGAGACAAACAAATCAAAATCTAAGAAAAGTGGAAAAGTAAACACGCTGATGGTTGTTTCGTTAGTGTGTTACCTAATAATCATTTCCCAGGTAATTTTCTGCATGCGCACTCATCTCTAGTTCAATAGTATTTCTTTTAGCTTTTAATGTTCTCAGTTTTTAAACCAATTTACCTTGTCAAGTCAAGCCCTACATTGAATTACAGAGTCTCAGTACCAGGAAAAAAAATAGAGGAAGCTATTTTTAGACCGAGGCATAGATTTAAAATAGTTTACATCTGCACAGAGCTTTTAATTCTATTCTGCCATCAAAGTGAATTTTATTCCATTCTTTGTGAACTTGGAATAAATATAAAGACTATAAGACAATATACTTTTCACTTGGAAATACGTTTCTCTTTCAAAGCCTGAGAGTGTAGATTTGCCTTCTTTAGAAGTTGAAAGACACCCCTGTAAATATTCGTGAAAACGTTCTGCAGAACTCTAGGAATGAAATTAATCATAGCCAAGAGACAGAATTATAAAAGAATAGTAGATTGTGTTTCTGATATATTACAGTGTGAAGGAACAGCGCTGAGTTAGGACATCATTAGCCACATCTGCCATCAGCCAGACAATGCCATACCCAAGAAGACAACTCTTTACCCAAGAAACACAGAGCCGTGCTGCAATACAAAGGCTTGTGCAGAAATATTTACAGTAATTTTATTTCTAGTAGATATGATCTAGAAAATAAAACACTCCAATGCCCACATACAGTAAATGGATTAACAGCAAATGAGGTATGAACATAGCACACCACACGATTCAGTGGTTAAGGAAGTCAAAGAGGACACAATTTATTCATTTACATGTTCTGAAAATATGAAGTAATTTGTTGTGACGGAAATAGACCAATGGTCACTCAGGAAACAGGTAGGAGAATGGGTGAGGCAGAGGAGGGAGCTGAGTGTTTCTTGAGAACATAACTACCATGTGCGTGGTAGGGGTATTTATTCTACTGGGTTGGTCCACATGACTTGGGGCCCATGGGAGCAAAATCTGGTGGAGGGGCCACCATGAAGCCCAGGGAAGAGTTCATGACAGTATCCTAGCAGATTTCCTTCTGTCTGGGAAGGGGCCACTCTCGGTTCTCTTAAACTTTCTGCTACCTGGATGTGGTTCTCCCACCCTATGAAAACTCAACTACCTTACCGAATTCCTATTCATTTAAATATTCATCTTGTTCAAAAACACATCCAGAATAATGTTGACCTTCTTGCCCAGCCAAGTCAGCATGCAGAATTAACCAACGCAGAGGGCTAAGGATCCTGGGGGTCAGGTAAACACTGATAATATTAACTATGTTGGTGATTTTACAGGTATATACATAAGTTTATCAAACCTTAGACTGCACATAATTTCTGCCAGCCATATTTCAATAAGGCCTAAAAATCGATTTTACTATTCCCATAGGAAGCACGATTAATAAAAACTCAAGGTCAGATACTGGGGTTCAACCTGAAGATCTGAAAACAAAACAACCAGCCACAGGTTCTTACCTCGACCTCAGTCTGAAATGGTGATCCTGCCTCCCAGAATCTCAGAATGGGTCTGTGACTGAGAGTTGTCTCCCCCCGTTTTATATTTCTCTCTAGGGCTAGGATTAAAGGCTTGCACCACTGGGATCAATGGCATGCACCACCCAATGTGGCTACTGGGATTAAAGGTGCGTGCCATTGTGGTTACTGATATTAAAGGTGCGTGCCATTGTGGTTACTGATATTAAAGGTGTGTGTCCTTGAGGTTACTGGGATTAAAGGTGTGTTTTCCCATAACCTGGTCTGTAAGGCTGACCAGTGGGACTGCTTTACTCTCAGATCTTCAGACAGTCTTTATTTATTAAAATACAACTACAGAATTATAAAATGATGAGGAATGGCGACCATTCCTTTTGAACGGGCTGCAGCACTCCTGGATTTATAATCTGATGCTTTCTTTTGGAAGTGGTGGGGAATGAGCATGATTGACAGAGGTAGCTGACTACCAATGTGCCTTTGAAGGGATGTTGTCCCTGCCTCCTTCCTGTCGGCCCCTCTAATCTCCGATTATGATTACTGCCAGGTTCACAGCACCTACCACCCACTCTCATGTCTACAATTTTCTTCTTTACCTCAAGTCTAAAGGAATGGATTTAGCCAGCCTTGAACTGGACCCTCTAAACTATCAACCCACGCAGAGGATTTTCCCTCCTTGTAAATTGTTTTTGGAAATTATACTCTGAAAAAAGATCCATGTTTGGAATAAACAGGATTTTTCCTGTTTCATTGATCATTCCTGTATCATTGAAGTCTCTAAATTTCTAGTATTTTCTGTTTTCCATAAATCGTGTAGTTTTAAGAAAGAGCCTGTTTCTTTGGCACATGACTGTGTAGTGGTGATCAAGGGCAACAGGTGTGTCGTACCTGGCCACAAATCTATGTTGACAGGAGCACTGTGTGCTGTAGACAGTGACTCTGACAAGATAATTAACCATGAAAAATAAAATCCTGCTCCTCTCCCCTTCCTGTATCCTCCTTCTGTCCCTACTAGCAATTGGTTGACAATAATTTTAGCAGGAAAGCAAGCCTTCAAATTATGTCCTCTTCATATGAATAGAAATGAATTAAGTCCACTTCATGGTCATAAATGCTAATGAGACCTCGAGCCATGTGCTAGACAAAGGTTCAAATGCTAAGTTAATATTTTCAGGCATGATGGGTTTGGAGCTTTCCGTTAGGGTGATTAGTGAATTTCACACAGAAGGGAGCCATGCTGTTGAATTATTAAATTTGTTTTTAGAGACTCTTATCATCATCTGGGCCAGCACTGGAAGCAGACAGAGTGCAGTGTCTATGAGCTCCTCTGAGCGGCTTCTCCATTGGAGTTTAAAATCGTCCCCGGTGGCTACCTATCTCGGCAGCAGCCTCAGGGTCTGCTCAGGGCCAACAGATCCCCAATTATATGCCATGTCATGAAGGACTGAGGACAAATTATTACCCATGGTAAAAGAACTCTCTGAGACCACACATGGACTCAGGGGTGCAAAGTTTAATCCACAGACAGGCTTACTTTACCCTCCTTCTTCTGGTCATGACTTCAAATATAGACACCGTCTACCCAAGGCCTGAGCACAGAGTTTGAAAGGTTCGTTTTGGAAGAATGTTCTCTTTGCCCAAGAGAGAACCTGGCTCAAGGAGCAGGGTGAGAGGGAGTGGCATGGTCTGTAGGGGAAGGCTGGCTTAGGATGCGACAAGGGAGGGAGGCTTTGTGTTATAGACTGGCTTGTTCCTCTGGGGAAGTCCAAATCCCTTACAGTTCTCAACCCCCACCCTCTAGTCTCCTATTATAGAAAAGTCCCATAAATATCTGTCTTTCCCTTCTCACACTGTAACTGTGGTTGAGAACGATGACGTCCCAAAGTTCTTCCCCAGAGCCAGGCTATCGATCGACTGCTGTTTTTCCTACAGCACTAATGACCACAGCGAGGCCCAGACCATCTTTGAAATCCAGGCAGAAGCATTGCGTGTCTTTCCAGGGAGCTGCAGCAGGAGGACGGGGAGTCATTTGCTGGTAGGTCATTTATTCTTCATCACTGTGAGGCGAGGGGAGACTTTCTAAAATGCTTGTCTGCTGTCCCCTGATTACAGCCCGTGTCTCTGAACAAGCTTTTCCTTTCTCACCCAGAATGTGCCTCCTGTGACCACTTCACTCCCAGACCAGAGGAAACGGCTCCAGTAATTACCAACTAGATTGGTACATGTGGCTCTCTGGGCTATGCTTAAGTGTCCTGTTGTGGCCAGTGGTCTCACCGTGCTCAGTGGCTCCAGCACCACTGTAGTCCCAGGATGGGCACTACGCATGGCTGCCATTTATATCCGTCACATGAAATCCCATGCTTTGGTTTTAAAGGCCTAGACAAAGAGAAGGGGCAAGGGAGACACGTTAGCAGCCACCGAGGAATGTCACAATGGGGATACTTTGTGTGTGATGTGCGTCTGTGTGTGTTTTTGTGTGCAAATCCCATGTCTGAAATCAGTTAAGAATAACCAAAGACCTTGGAGGCCCTGGCATGTTGTAGGCAGAGAAAACAAGCATAGGATTACCTACCAGGCTGATCATGAAATTGCTCATTGAAGCCAGATCACAGAAATCTAATGAGTTTAGTTGAAATTCCAGTTCTGTGATGAAGTGACTCAGCATCCCAGGAGGTCAAATGGCTTAAGGTCAGTTTCATGGTTTTGCTTGCTTTCTTCCTCAAGGGCTTAGAGTAGTTTGGCCTTAGAGTTGGCTCTTGAATGTACTTGGTATGGAGGTGGACAACGTGGGTGAAGTATTACCACTGTATTTCCACAGCTGGACTAGCCACGAGGCACATGGTGTCCGGGAGACTTGCAGCACCTCCTCTTCAAGCACTCTTTTCCATGCCCACTCTGGCACAGGGCAATCCATTTGATCACTATTTCCTGTCTACTCCTCTCTTCTTGTTTAAATCTGAATTTATGTTTTCCTATCCCCCCTTTTTATTTAAAATATGTCAAATTCAGCTTTGTAGAATCATAAATGGCTTTCTCTTTAAGCTCCCTGAAATTGATGTGCATTTATGTTGGTAAATTATGTATCTACACATTGTCTCTAATGCTGATAACATCAGTTAATATGAAGAAGAAATATGAAAACCTTGAAGCTTTTTTCTGCTTCTATCTTGGTTCAGGATCCGTTTTTAGTGTAATTGTATTCTTTTAAAGCCATTGGGTCTGAATGATCCAACAGAAACTAGAAAAACAGCAAACCCACAGATACAAAACTATATGTACATCTTTTAAATTTCTCCTCTCATTGAATATATATCCAACTTCTTAAAAATTTTAGCACCCTGGGGGTGGAGGGAGCAAATCAAAGACAAAAACAGTCTTGTTATGAATATTTGCAAGAAAACTTGGCACCTACTTTAGAATGACTAAGATCGAACAGTAAACATTACTTCCAATTTGTATTAATTACAGGTTAATTAATGTCCAAAATAAGAGACGCTGGGGCGCGTAAGCTGAACTGACAAGTGGGCATATTGAGAATGCCGTTTTCTATCCATTAGTATCTGTACTGATTAAATTCTATGCAAAGTGGCATAGTGGAATCTTTTCAGTGAAAATCCATGGGTTAGAGGCAAACATGCACAGAGGAAAAGTCTAATTGAGATGCTCTGATACCAATTATGATTTCAACAGAATAAAAATCCCCCCCCCCCAAAAAAAACCCTCTCGCCAAATATGGTCAAAATTAGAACCCATGCAAAAAGTTCTATTTTAGGAAAAGAAGAATTACACAACAAGGTTGCAATGTACAGATTAAAATAAATAAATAAATAAAAGACAGATGGTAGTGATGCACACTTTTAATGTCAGCACTCAAGAGACAGAGGCAGGAGGATCTCTATGAGTTCAAGGCCAGCGTGGTCTACAGAGTGAGTTCTAGGACAGGCACCAAAGCTACATAGGGAAATACTGTCTCAAAAAACAAACAACAACAAAACAAACCAAACACAAGAAAATTCTAATTGAGATATTCTGATACCTTTTATGATTTTAGCAGAATAAAAAAATTTAAAAAAAAAACCCTCTCATCGAACGTGAGCTAAAGAGCTAAAGGTCAAAGTCAGGATCTATGCAGAAAGTGTATACTTTAGGAAAAGCAGAATTACGTGACAAGATTGCAATGCACAGATTAAATAAATGTCATGCACTGAAGCTTGAAAATCCCCCACTCTTTGAGGAAATACCAGAGATGCCAGAGGAGAGATTGTGATGAGCAGAATTCACCAGACTGAACGTGTAGAAATGATGAAAACTGGAGAGACCACACATTTCACAGAAACACAGCTGCATTCTTGTAATTAAACAGAGGCAGGCAAGCATAGGAACGGTTCATCCTACAATCCCATTTGGCTTGCGCTTAGGCAAACCCTCCTCTTGTAAAAATGCACTTGGCAGTTTAGCTCCTTCACCTTCATGCACTGTGCCCACGTATCCCTCTGCACACAATGCACCCAGCATCCTCACAGGCTCCTTGAGCCTCCACCCACATTGGGCTACATGTACCTTAGAACAACAATGTCTTTCTCTGCCCTTGGCAACAATTTAGGCAGTTTTGATTTGAGTGTATTCCTAATGTGTCCTGGTACAAGGAATAGAAGAACTGATCAGGACTGAACTGGTTTGAAGTGTATTTGCAGTGAGGCAAACTGCCTCCTTCAGGTTTTTTTTTTTAGGAAGAATCCCCTACTTACCATTTTATGACTATGCATAACCGGGTGTGTGTGTAATGAAACTCAGATGCATTATGGGAAGGGACATGTACAACAGGAAAAATAAATATATGACCAAATCTATCAATCAAAATAGAAAACCACCCGAACTATGTCCCTTACTAACCAGACCTTCTTCTCATACACCGTAAAAAGACACCCTGAACAATAATCAAGTGACTCAAATATGTTTACTGATATAGTCAAGAGTCAATCTTGACTTCTTGACAGTGTGTACTTCTTAAATCTGTACTATTTCTTTGCACCAAACAAAATTATTTTACTTCTTTAGTAATACCTTGTGAGCCCATATTTTCAAATCTTTTGATAGGAGGCCAAAACCTTGGAAATATCTGGCCCAGAATCAGACCATTGGTAACAAAATAACAGATGTTGTAGATTTTATTAAAGAATTATAATTAAATAATATCTATGAACATGCTTTTTCTGTTAGGAAGTTGTAATGGTGGGAAGTAGGGACAGAGAATTTAGTTAGGTATAAACCATGGCTTCTATATGCAAACATTACTAAGAATAGGTTGGAGAGAAGACTGAGCCAGTAGAGAGTGAACTTGGACACAAAGTAACCTTTAGTACCTTAAAGCACAACACATTGACCAATGGTCAGTATCAATTAGATTTAATCAGTTTCATGTTGCTACTACAAAATACCAAAGGCAACTAAGTTGTAATGTAGAAAGGTTTACTTAGATCACAGTTGTAAAATTTGAAAGTCGGTAGTAAACTCCCTTAAACTTGGCCTCCAATGAAGGCAGAGGATGGCATCTGATCATGGTGGGAGCATTTGCATATGGGTGCTCCGTAGTTGAACCTCCAGAAAGAGTCAGTGTTTATGCCAGCAGCACAGCCCAGAAAGCCAGCATTTTAAACTGTGGCTCTTTTTTTTTCTACCACTTCTCTTAAAGGAGCTGCAGTGTGCCGCAAGCATGCAAAGCCAATTTGGGAAAATAAACGTAGCTAAACTTTGTTTTTTTAGTGTCTAGATTTTTTTAAGAGTCTCTCAGGTATTACATGGATTTAGCCCCACGTTGGGCACCAATTTGGTGGAGTAAGTTCACTAGTTAGTTCCTGGCTGATAAGCCCCAAAATAATCACACAGAAACTGTATTAATTAAAAACATTGCTTGGCCCACTAGCTCTAATTTTTTTATTGGCTAACTCTTACATATTGATTTAACCCATTTCTATTCATCTGTGTATCGCCACATTGCTGTGGCTTACTGGCTAAATTTCTGTCTGGCTCTGGTAGGTCTGCCTGACTTTTCTCTGACTCTGCCCTTCTTTTTCCCAGCATTCAGTTCAGTTTTCCCTCCCTAGCTCTACTCTTTTGCTCTACCACAGGCCAAGACAATTCTTTATTCACCAATGGTTTTCACCACATACAGAGGGGAATCCCACATCACTCTCTACATTCTAAATGCTTACACATGTAGGCAAATGTAGCTCTCAAACCTCATGAAGAGATTTTTATTTTCTTTTTTGCAGTAGATGGAGACTACTTCAGAAAGCTGAACTGAACAAAACACATGGAACAATTGACTATGGGGATGACCAACCCCAGCTGGTACATCTGTAACACCACCCCTGCAATTAAGGCTCGTTTGAGATCTTTACACAGCCATTTCCAAAGAAGGACAAGTGAAGAAAAGGAAGATACAATGTTTATGGAAGAAGGGGTGTTTGAGAAGAGTACTCCATGGGGTGTACACCACAGATTCCCTAACAATGTCCAATACATGCATACCATGTATTAGTGAGACATTTTTTTTTTTCTGAATTTGGTCAAGTGGGAAAATGTTTCTTGGTGTTTTAATCATTCAGGCATGTAGAAACCCTACAATCTCAGTGAGGATATCCCCAGACTGGTTCTCTCCTGGCAAACATAAGTCCTCTCCCTGCAAGCACGGGTGCAGGACCAGTGCCTTCCTTGTGCTTTTGTGTTGGGTTTTTAAAACATTCAGGCAAACACAGAACATCTTCCTTTGTTGCCGTTTGAAATGCATACATTTGCAAATGCAACCAAGCAATGCAATTATAACACTGAATATAACTTTCTAGCTCTTCAGTCTGGAGAGTCAAAGACTCCTAATTGTGAATTTGACCCTACACACACACCCTTGCTCTGCACTCCCTGAAGGGCTGTTCAGAGATGTGAATGAGCCTTGAATTGGGAGTCACCTCTCTTCTTGTATCTTTTTCATGTAGAATAGGTTCAGGGCCTTCCCAAGTTCAAAAATTCCACTTTGAATCAGTGGCAAGCCAGCAAGAATAGGGGAATCCAAAACACATAGGTACTTAAATCCTGAAGAAATAAAAAACCAGTGGAAAATGGGAATTTGTTAAGCAGAAGCCTTTTGTGGGCATATGAATACATGTTCTCTGTGTAAGGTGAATGGGACACATCCATGCACGTCTAAAGAGCCAAAATCTACACAAGATCGACTTGCATTATGGAAAACCACTCACCAATGTGGAGGGTTTATGAGACTCTCTGGGCTGAAGGGTATGAGTTAAGGTTGAAAGAAAGAGTCAAGAGGGGGCTTTTGAAATCAGATGTTATTCAGGTCAGCTTTCAATCTGGGGCTGAGAGACCCATGCCAAGGTCCTCAGAACCTTACAGATAGTAACAGAAAGGATGTGGATGTGGGAGATTCTCTGACTGGTTCCACAATACACACACACACACACACACACACACACACACACACACACACACACCAGTGATTTGCGCCCAGTGAACTGAGAGAATCAGAGCTGGAGCAGACCATACTGGCAAGCTCTATCCTAGTCTTTGTGGTCAGAGATGTAGTAGACTGGGGGAGGGGGCCCTGGGAGCAGAAAAATCCACATCAAGAGACTAACTCCCAGCATGCTTCTTACAGGAAAGAACCAGCTGCCAAAGACCCCCCTGATTTCCACCAAGGGAGGACACTCTGTCACTGTGACAGAGAGAACCTCTTAAGAAATTAGAGTGGACCCAAAATCTCTGTCCAAGTCGGAAGAGGTCTGAAGGATTTGAGCCAGTTTCTGAATTCTCCAGATGGGCCTGAGCCAGGTCCTATTATCATTACCCCTGGAAAAGATGGGACACTCATACTCTTGGTCTAGGCTAGGATTTTTAAAAATAAAAATTAATGTTTCTGGTGTCTCTAATTTCCTATGAAAAATAAACCATTCCAGTTTCCTTCAGCCAGGCCAGGAAAAGATTCCCCAAGGGCTTGAAATTCAGCTCAGCTGGTCACTAGCCATCTGGCTTCGGTCAAGTTACTGAAACTTGCAGAAGCTCATTCCTTTCCTCTTGAAAATAGGATAAATAAAGCAACTGCTTGCTCATTAAGTAAGATCCATGAACAATGCTTACTAACACAAGCAGCACTGAGGTTCTCTCCTGCCTCGTGGATGCTCGGCATCCATGCTCTCAGATGCTTCTGTTTATGCCTCCATCTCTTTGTTCTGCATCTTTCTTTCTTTTCCTTTTTCTTCTCCTTTTTTTAAAACTTCACCCTTCCTGGATCTACTATATCCCTATTCAGATGACCTCTTTCATCATCTCTTACTTCAACCATACTCCACAGTTTGGTGCTGGAATACTTACTGTCTGTAGATCACTAGAGAGATTATTGGAGGAGAGAAGTGGAAGGGTGGCATAAACTCTCATCCAGCGATGCTCTGTGGTGCTATGAAATTAGGCCTCTGTGTCTTAGCTCTTCATTTTTTGACTGGAATAATAATTTTTGACTGTCAGCACATAAAGAAGGTAAAACAAATGCTCCTCAGATTACAATGGGGTTAAGTTACATTAAACCTACTGTAACTTAAAATTATTTTAAGACAAAATGCATTTTAAGGCCAGTAAGGACTTGCTGCTAAGTCTGGCGGCTTGAGAAACCCCAGCTCCTACAGCATGTGCACTCTTGAGGTGCATGGCCCTGCTACCCCTGAAAAAATATATAGTAAAAAAGTATCTTAGATGCATTTTATCCTATCAAATCCTACAGCTCGGCCTCACCTGCCATATACAGACTCTCAGTCCCTGTGCTTGTTGGTTAAGTATTGTGATATAGTACAGGGCTTTATATCACTAGTTTACAAAAGTGAAAAATTCAGTTTCCTTGTATATTCTCTACTGAGTATGTGTCACTTCTTAACCAGTGTCAAATTTAAAAACCTCAAGCTGAGTCATTTTAAGTCAGGGACTATCTGTATACGTGAAATGGTTGTAGTATGCTGGATTCATCGAAGAGAATCAGCTCATGTCCAGGGCAGTTCTGGTGCCCATTTCAGGGTTAATTCATCAAACCCCTCAGGGACTCCTGCCATGTACGTGTCATGTAGTCCCCAGAAAACACTCATAGGAAGGTTGTTCCATGCTTGGCTGGGACAGGGGGACTGAGTAAGACAGTTTCCTATCACGTTAGTGCTGACATTCTTGGGAAAGACACCATCCACAACAGAATTCTGTCTGTCCATCTCCCTCTAGCCTGTTAGTCATGCACTCAGTCTGAGAAAATGGCTGACTTTCCATCCTCATCTCCAATTAGCCCCTTTTAACCCCTTCTTTCTCTCTGCTGTAGCCACACTGGCCTTTCTTCTGGCTCTGAGGAGGTTGGAAATTATCAGTGTGTGTGTGTGTGTGTGTGTGTGTGTTGTATAATCTCTTCCTAGAATGTTCTTTTTAAGATTTCATGTGTAGGACTTTCCACAGTGCAGACGTGGAGGACTTTCCACAGTGCAGACGTGGAGGACTTTCCACAGTGAAGATGTGGAGGACTTTCCACAGTGCAGACGTGAAGGATTTTCCACAGTGCAGATGTGGAGGACTTTCCACAGTGCAGACGTGAAGGATTTTCCACAGTGCAGATGTGAAGGATTTTCCACAGTGCAGATGTGGAGGACTTTCCACAGTGCAGACGTGAAGGATTTTCCACAGTGCAGATGTGAAGGACTTTCCCCATTGCAGATGTGGAGGAATTTTCACAGTTCAGATGTGAAGGATTTTCCATAGTGCAGATGTGGAGGACTTTCCCCAGTGCAGATGTGGAGGAATTTTCACAGTTCAGATGTGAAGGACTTTCCACAGTGCAGTGAAAACAAAGGACACAGAACCTCACAGCTCACACAACAGACTATGCAACCAGAGTCAGCAAGTCCAGAAAACTTTCAAAGGAATCAGTAATCTCCCCAACTAGAGTGATCACGTGATCAGATGTACCCTAGACAGTCATAGTTTTGTGAGCCATTGAAGTGTCATCTCCCCACTTGCAGTCTCAGATGGCTTCAAGAGGAATGGCTTTAACTACTCTTTATTTCTAAGCCACTGAGAGAACAGGAAACTTGTGCATGGTCAACTTGTGACCAGACCCAGGCATCAGTAGAACTTCAAACACTCTCCTACTGGAGCCTCTATGGAGAAAGCCTCTTCCCAAGCCAGGGGTGGAGGAAAGTGAACAGAGGCACTGGTCTTGAGGGAAGATTTGTGGTTCCAAACAGTAGAACAACTTACAGTACTGAAGGGTAGGGATTCTTTTCCCATGTTCAGAATTCATAGCTCAGCTCTCCACTTGTGGGTTCCCCGGGATGACTGGTCAATGTCATATGGCAAGACTTCAAGTCAGATTCAAGTTAGCACTCTCGGAGGATGCTCAACACAGGATCAATGTGGCCTCAGTGACTAGCAAGAAAATGAGAGCAAAATTATTCCTTTACTCCTGAGCTTTCCAGATATACTCCAACCAAGTTCATATCTAACATTCATAATAGTTACAGTCTTTAATATCCCATGGGTCCATCCACTCTTCAGTTTGTCTTTTGACTACTGAAACTCCAAATAATTTAGACTACTCCCCAACTTGCTGCTTATATCAAATATTTGATGGATCAAGATTAAGCCTGTTTTTGTAATTAGATTACAATGTTGGTATCAATTAGAGAATTCCATCTGTGAGATCATCTACAATTTGGCAGATTAAGCCTTGCCAGATGTATTTTTCTACGAATCCTTTCCCCAGGTTTATGTGTAAATTTCCTGTGGATAACCTCTGAATTATCTGGAGGTCTAGTATAATACCTCCCTACTGCCCAGTAACAAATTGCCACAAACTGAACTCTTAAATGCCACAATTTTCAGGGTCTAATATTAATTGGGTCCCTTATCAAGTTTGCAAGATGAGAGAGACTGGGATTGGCTCAACCTTTGACTTCTGAGGCTTATAATCTCCTCCCAGGTTCACTGTTTGGCTTCAGTGTTGTTCTGTGGAGTTAGAGGACTGGGCCCCTCAGCTCTTGGGGGTTGTCTCTGTGGCCCTCTCCACACCCAGGTACTTTGCTTCCTCATTTGTTTCGAGGCTCAAGTCTTCTGACTCTCTTTGAAATTGCTCTCTTTAGGAGAGATGAGACCAGAACCACCCATAATCATCTTTTGATTGACTTAAGGTCAACAGAGTTAGGGGTCTTACTGATAACTGTAAACCTATCCTCTTTTGCTATATGATGTATGTACATAATGGCATTTCACCATATTTGCAGTCTTGCCCATGTTCAAAAGGAGCAGATTCTGCAGTGTGCATGCACAGGGAAAAAAGGAATCTGGGGCCATCCATAGAATAGAGATATACTCTGTGCTCTGCTTGAATCATGGTGAATTTATTATACTCATCAGAGAATGGATATTATGGACTAACAGGGTCATGCTCAGTGTAAATCATCAAACTAAAATCCCTAATCTTGCTAGGAACTCTACCTTTGCTTCCTGCTCTTACTAAACTGGACGTTATGTCTTGTGCCCAAACGCCACTCTTTATCCAAGAACAAATCAGGAAGGGAAGTTCCCAGCACAATTATAGGTAAAATGTAAACACAAATGACTTGTCTGAGGAAAAGCAGAGAGAGAAACATAGGATAAAATATTAATATCCAGCAAAGCGTGGGAACTGCCTGATTAAAACAGAGACTGGGCTCATACGTGGAGCTGGATCTGAAATATCTCATGAGATCAGAATCAACTTCTTAATTTTAGCATAGTGACAATACATGCCCTTATGCAAAGCATGTGGTCCAGGGGTTGTAAACAGCTGTTACCTACCAAAATATTGAGAGAGTTGGATCTTTTATCAAGCAAGGGATGTAAGCAAACTGCCTATTGAGCCTGTTTATAGCTCAAAAATATTTGACATCTAGAAGCATGCCCATGGAAAATATTCCACCAAGGGACTGTCAGTGAATGCTAGGGGTTAAACTACCAAATGCAAAGGGAGATTTCATTAGGTGAGTGCATTGATCTAGTCCAATCCATGTCTTTGTGGTACAGAAGCAGAAGAGGCATTTGAAAGCAAAGGGGGATGTTCTGGGTCCACCCAGCTCACCTCTTATTTGCCTTGTTCTTTTCCCAGAAATGCTGTTAAGATCTGTTACCTGCATCGGTTACATTGCTACAAAGTCCTGGTGCTGCTCATGCATTTATAAAGCTGTCGTGAACTGGCTTTATTAATTAGAGTGCTTGTCCATTGGAACGGTTTGCTTCCATTCATAATTCATTGACATCCCTGCTAAGTAAACACTGGGGCTATTCACTCATCCCAAGGAATTATCGAAAAGAAGCTATATCCATCACAAGGATTCATAAACTGGGAGACTGGAGCATAAAAAAATTCTAATTGAAAGAAGGCTACTTTAAATAACAAATGTCTCCATTCTCATTCAAAGCCTTAAGTGCTTACCCACACTGGAAGTGGCACACCGGCTGAGATGAGCAAAGGAATACAGCGAGGAGCTCACTGTGGGGAGACACACTGTGGAATGCTGGGAACGCACCTTTTGCTCACTAGGAGTGGGCAGGAGACGATCAAGGCAACAAGGTTGGTGAGAGCAAACCTATTATGCCACTCTCTTTTTTTTTTTCCTTCCCTGCATTAGGGGGATTCCCTGGCACCATGACACACTCATACCATTTGGATACATATCAGCCATGCTGTTCTGCTTTTGATATCCAATGAAAGTCAGACAAGGAACTCTCATGTATCAGAGATCAAAGGCATAGCAGGATTTCTTGGACCACTAACCCCCAAATCATAACACGGAGACTTGTTATTAATTATGAATGCTTGACTTTAGCTTAGGCTTGTAGCTAGTTAGTAGTTAGGCTTTATTTATTTATATATTTTATTATTGAATTTTATTGAGCTCTACATTTTTCTCTGCTCCCCTCCCTGTCTCTAGTAGTTTTTTAAAATGTAAATTACCTCATTTTCATTAATCTCTGTGCTGCCCCAATGTTCCTTTATCTCCTTTATGTACTGCTCATCTTATTTTCCTGCTTCCTCCGTATCTGGCTGACTAGCCCTTGGCTGACTTTCTGGTTCCCCTTTTCTCTCTGCCCACCAGTCTCACCTACCCTTTGTCTGGCTGGATATTGGATATTCCACTTTTTATTACACCAATCAGGTACCTTAGGCTGACAGGGTGAAACAGCAACACATCTTTATATAACTGAACAATTGCAGCATAAACAAAAGCAGCACACCTTTACAAAATTAACCAAATGCAGCAGAAGCAATGCAAAACATCTTTATTATTTAGTTAATTTTTCTGCAACACATCTTCATAGTTAAACAAATATTCTATTCCAGAACACAGAGGTGCTCAGACAGATGCTTCTGTCTCACGCCCAGCTCTCCGGACCTCTAGGGGAAATTTTAACAACAGTGTATGCCTCTACCAGATCTCAGTTGTGAAGGAAAAGTCAGGAGGATTTTCTCTCCTGTTGCATCAGCTCTTAAATTGAAAAAAAAAATCATGTGTAGCAACACACAGCCTTTCCCCTACTTGACTCTGGTGACAGTGTGTCTCTCAGGGTTGGCAGGCGTGGATCTGGTTCTTTGAGTGAACCCCCTCTTGACTTGATGTTCTCAAACCACATTCTCTACTGTGGAAAATGGCCTTTGCCTTTCCCATGATCCTCAAAAGTATGATCTCTGTGTTTGGCTACACACAGGTATCTGTGTCACAATGAGAGCAGCAAGCATTTCTCAAAACATTCCACTGTTTCATTGATGTGTGGTCCACTCTGGATCCTCCATGTATTCACTGGATACAACGGACTTAATTAACCCTTGATACTTGAATGACTCGCTGAGTCTACTTTTACCCACGTTACTCTAGGCATTAATGGGGATGGGATGTGTGAGATGAAGAACCAGACATTCCACTTTCTTAAAAAGCAATGTAAGCCAGATGCTGTCATTCACTCTTGTATGCTTAGCACTTGGATCTCGTGGGTAGGATGATCATAAGGAAGCTAGCCTGGGCTATCAAGCAGGGGCCTATCTCAAAAATCAAACCAACCAACAAATCAATCAAATGACCGAACAAAAAAATGATGCCTTGGTTCTAGGTGGCTCCCATCCCTCTCTCTCCTCGTTGCCTCCATAGCCACAGTTGTCTGTTTGATTTCTTCATCTTGAACAGCAAAGTTGTCTGCCAGCTGCTTTTAAGAATTAAGGAAAAATACTTTCTTGGCGCTTGGAGAGAGAGAGAGAGAGAGAGAGAGAGAGAGAGAGAGAGAGAGTGTGTGTGTGTGTGTGTGTGTGTGTGAAGATTCAATCTTAAATGCTGAGTGCTTTTAGATATTTTGCTTGTTTTTTCAATGGACAATTGAAAACATCACTGCTGGGGAATTCTTCAGCCGTTTCCCTTCACAGCGGCTTGTCAGCTGCAGTTAATAGTAGTTAAGAGTTGACTGTTGACTTGTAGTACCATGTGGGATGGAGCGCCGCTCTTCTGAATGACACAACAGTAAGTTTCTGTTGTCAACACGAAGCTTTACACAACTACTCCACTCAGAGAGGGGGCTTGGCATTCTAAGAAGGCTTTTGTGTGGACATTGAAGAACAAATCTGTCTGAAATACCACCAGCGATTAGAAACTCACTAGGCTTCTTCCAGAGCAAGTGCTGATATTGCCAAGTCTTTCCAGGAAAGCATGTTTCTGAGAGGAAAGGGCTGCTCATGTGCAAAATACAGTTTGCTGTTTTACAGTGAGTCACTGCAAAAGTGTCAAGTGTATGAATCAAAGAAATGTAAGAAATCTAAAGCCATTTTAATGATTTCTTTACCTTATATGCATTTATTCTGAGGAAAATTTACAATCACATAAATCTGATTTTGTTGTTACAGCCCTGATAGTGGGGTGCGGTATTTTGGAAGAGAAGTAGAAAGAAATGTCTGTGTAATTCAAAAGTTGACACTGAGTTCAAGGTAGATTCCCAGATTTTACTTCTTAAAACTATTCTCTGACAGGAATTGTTTATAAAATGTCAGCAAAGAAAACAGCCAGTTTCCCCAAAGCCTTTTCTTTCCTTTCATTTTTCTTCAGCTTCATAAGTGCTTATTCCACTCATTTGTTCACTCATCCATTTATTCAGTGAGCATTTATTAAATGCCTACTGAATGCTGTGTCTTAGACAAGGTGTTGGGGATGCTACAAAGACTAGAAGAGAAAGATCCCACAGGGACTGGAATGGCACTGGGGAAGAAGGATAGAGTGTATCTTTCCTGCGTTTCTCCCTTGCCCTCATCTACAAACTGATGGTACACATATATTTGTGTATTTCACATGCATATGCACTGGACAGGAGATAGCAACAGCTACTACTGGCAGTAGCCGTAAGCACGGGGTCTACTGATCAAGGGTAATTAAAAACACTTAACTTTAACATATGGCATAATTGAGGGACTCAGGACAATGATACAGCCAGGCACTGAGCCAGACAGAGGGGGAAGTTCCACAGCATGTGAACGGGAGTGGCACTGAACTGGCTGACTGAGGTTGGAAGATGCTTGTTGCTGACGAGGCAACATGATATATACGCCTTTAATCCCAGCACTTGGGAGGCAGAAGAAGGCAGATCTCTCTGAGTTCCAGTAAAGCAAGGAATGGATATACAGTGAGAACATGTCTCAAGAATGGACGGGGGGCCGGGCGGTGGTGGCGCATGCCTTTAATCCCAGCACTTGGGAGGCAGAGGCAGGCGGATCTCTGTGAGTTCGAGACCAGTCTGGTCTACAGAGCTAGTTCCAGGACAGGCTTCAAAGCCACAGAGAAACCCTGTCTTGAAAAACCAAAAAAAAAAAAAAAAAAAAAAAGAACGGACGGGGTAGACGGAGGAGGAAGGAGAGGAAGGCTTTCACAGGGAATAAAAGGCTAAACAAAATGGACCCTTTCTCTTTGACTGTCTCTAAGCTGAGGGCATCGATCAGTCTGAGGCTTCACACTCAGACATGGGCTAGGGCTGGGACTCATACGAGCAGCTCTGAATATCTTGGACTTTGTCCCAACAATTGTATGAGTCAATAGCATGTGTGTTATATATACCTACACGTAATCTCTGTATCTACATATACCACTTGTGTGTTGTATATACTTTATTCATTCTGTCCTTTGGAGGAATCAGAATAATGCCCATAGGACTTTATATACAACCAAGAAAGCTCATCAATGACCTACAGATGTTCTTCCAAGGACCACGAAGCATTTGTAGTTCATTTCCTTGACTGAGCAACGATTGAGAAACTGCTTGGATGTGCCTATGGAGCTTACAGAAGCATAGCCCCTCAAGAAACTTATCATGGGGTACAAACTACTGATGTCCTTTCTTATCCTTAGGGTGTGGTGGAAAAAGTGACTCTCCAATTATATTTTATGTGACAAACTGATGTCATTGGAACAAGGGCTACTTATCTTGGGTTGGTTTTCAAGGTGACTATACATGAGTAATTTTCAGGTCATTTACAATTGAAGCAAAAAGGAAGTTCGATGGAGGAGAAATGGTGTGGAGACAAGTTCTCATTGCAAATATTGACATAGCTCAAAATGTCCACACTATAATTGTTTTTGTCAAACTACATATTTTAGATTTGTTGATCTCAAGAAAGGATGGTTAAAGACATGAAAAATTGAAAATATATTTTCATTTCTGCAATGATGAAGTAACATTGCCTTTTCTTCAGTGCTCTGCTGTAAGCCAGTTTTTCAAAATTTATTGGCATGATTTCCCAGTCAGTCCCAGTGTCAATCAATTCTATTAAGTATTTATTTTCTGCTGAGGAAGAACAACTTGGAAGTAAGATATACTAACATTCAAGAGCATGAATGAATATCATAGGAAGCAATATTCAAGTGTCTAGTATCAGGCATGCTACTTTTCATTTTACCAAGGAACGGTATTTCTAGATTTTTCCACAGTTTCTCTTCTCATAGATATAGCTTCTATTAGAAAATTGTGAGTGCATTTTTATTTATTAGAGTTAGGCATTAAGGCATTCGCATACCTTTGAGTTACTGAGCGATTAAAGTGTCAAATTTAACAATATGCCATCAAATAAAGAGAAGATGGATGTGAATCTGGTCAGAAAAGAAACTAAGTCACATAATTTAGCTGCAGTGAGTGAATAAGCTTTGGGAAAGAATAATGTCCAGTTTCTTAGGATCAATGAAAGTTTTATTTACCTAAAATGATCACCACCAGCAGTGACTTTCAGAAAGTCAGTGAACTGAAAGAGGTTATTCTATGCTCTTCTTAGTAGCTTTCAACCAAGAGATTAATATATTTAATTAACAACAACAAGAACAAAAAACCTAGTATGCTATCCCATCTCCTGTAGAACTCTCTAATTGGTGCTATTAATAGACTCATACACCTTCAGTGCGTTGTTTGCTTTTGGTTGCTTTTTGAATTAATGCTTATCGCATTAATTGTGCTTGTGCTGGGGAAGATTTACATGTTCATGAAAATTCGCATTTCATTGGAACGGATCTTGCATGTGGTGAAGGGTTTCAGACTTGTACATTGGGTCTCGGTATAATTTTAGTGTGAAAACCCCCATGAGTACGTGTGTATTGCATCTGGGATGTCTGTGGTCTTTGCTTATTTGAGCTTCTGGCCATTTAGACACACATGTTAGAGATTAGGTGAATTTAACAGCATATTGAAAGAAAACCAAATAATTGCCCAATAGCAAGAGCCGTGAATGAGTCCAGAATGGATGGAATTTAGGTAAATGTCCTTCCCTTTCTCGACCTCTTGCTCTGGTCACCCCAGCCTCCCTTCTATGATCTGAGGGCTGTGGTGGGAACTAATTGATGAGAGCCCTGAGCCATTCTTGATAAGGATAGAGTCTCAGTATCACGTGTGCCTGACTTCAGGGGAAGTAGATGTGAGAGCTTGTGGTTATGGGAAAGAAAGTAAATATTGTCCTAATGAAACAAATGATTGACAGTCCTTGATTCAGAAGAGGCCCTGTGAGTGCCACGTCTGTCCCAACTTCTGACCCTTTGTACCATGCCCACCATTGGAAATAAGGGAAAAATCGAGCCCTCCAGAAGTATTAAGCCCCATTAAAATGCATGTGCTTGTTTAGTGAGTAGGGAACTGGAGAGATTTTTTTTGGGGGGGGGGATTTTTAACACATAAAATTTAACCCAATTAATTAATTGTATGAGAAAAAGAGTTATAAGATTTGATGTTTAGTGTTTGGGAGACCATAGACAGGCAGTACCCACAGGTTTCCCTCTATGTGCAAAGAGCCAATTGCTCAAATTGTTTAGTGGTCGGCACTAGTCTAGACCCCACAGGAAACAAGAGTCCCCCAAGAAGGTAGTCCACCCTGCGTGAGTTCATTGCATGGGATCCATAGCATCGTGACCCTACACAATGAGATAACTCAAATCCTCCAGAAACCAGCTAGTAAAGGTTAACTTGTGGTGTGTAACATCTAAGTCCAGGTGACATCCTAGGGAAGAGAGTATGTCAATCACAAGTGAGAGAAGAGGAGGGTGGAGATATGAAGCTGAATGCTTATATTTTCCAAAGACACAATCAGAATATGAATTTCTAGGAAGAGATTCTATGAACAAAAGATGGAAGGTCTGTAATACTCTCAAGATATGGGCTGGAGAGATGACTCGGTGGCTAAGAGCTCTCGTTGATCTGTAGTGAGGACTGGAGTTTGGATCTCAGAACAACACCTAAAAAACTGGGCATCTAGGGACAGGAGGATTTCTGGGGCTTGCTTGCTTCTAACCTAGCTGAGAAAAGTATTAACCTCAGGTTGGGGAGGAATCACCACCTCAAAAGTAATCAGCCAAGGTCAGTGTGATGGCTCACCAGGCAAAGGTGTTTGCTGTCAGAGTTCACACCCCAGTTCCCACATGGTGAGAGAGAAGTGATTCCTGCAGGCTGTCCTCTGACTTCCACACATGACTATGATACACGCAAGCACACACACACACACACACACACGATAAAAAATTAATAGGCTGCGGGTGATGGAGGAGGCCACTGGAAACTCTTCTGGCTTCCACACATACATGGGTACCACATCCCACACACTTGTGTTTTCATACATGCACACACTCATATCCACACATGTTTTTAAAACAACAAATCAATAAAGTAATTAAAAACATGAAATCAGGAAATGGTAATCTATACTTTCAATCTTCAAGTAAGAGAAATAATATATTTACTACATTTAAATAACTCAGTTTGAGGACTTGGGGATTTTCTAAGTTTGTGACTTGGGAAAATTAATTATTCATGATCTTGAAATTTTGCTTTGATTCCCGTTCTTGGGGTTTCCAAGGCTCATGGAGATGGATTGCATATAGAAATTATAAGCATTTCGATCTCAGGAAAACATGCCACTTCTTTACAAGAATTTGGACACGAACTTATTGATCAGTGCTCTGGCCCTTCTAACCCTTACTTCTAAGTAGATTATTGATAAACACTACACTTCTAGTAACTACACTTCTAGGAAACCTGAAGACATGACCTTTTTACATGCCACCAAATCTCTTCTAGGTAGGTGCAGGTTAGTGGACAGCCATGTTCTCTCTCTACCCTACCTGTATCCTGAGGCCACGATCAACACTCAGGCACCTTGCTGTGTCCTTCAGAAGCAGGATGAGTCATGTGGTTGAATGTACACACCTTCTGAAATGTCTGTGTTTTCTGGAGGGGTGCTTTGTCTCTTTCCTGGATGCCCTGTCATGACAAGGGTCAGCTAGTCTCCGCTGTACCCTCTCCATGGAGGCTGCGCAGAATAAAGAGCGCTGCTCTTGGGAATCCATCCATCGGGCAATTTCTTGAAGTTGGCTCAGAGGCTGGAAATTAGCCCCGGGCAGTCTGTCCTGATAGACCTATCAGGTCTGTGGCTCTACCAATCACACTTCAGTGGCATAACAGGGGGACTGCAAGAAGCTGCTGTTCATAACCACCTTCTGGGCCATGCGGTAGCCTGTTGGAGTTACAGCTTTGCCACTATGTGAGACAGTGACAGGGTCTAGTTAAGGAGGCTTCTCTACTCAGAAGCCACACATGAGGCTGTGAGAATAGAATGGAGCTTGTAGATGACTGGACAGAGTTTATGAGTGGTTGGTTCACCTGACAGCACAGTCACTGAGTCTATACGAGGACAAACTCTGAAGCTGTGTCTGGCCTCAGCGGTGGCTCCCTGTGGTCCAGCCTTATACCCTGAGTGCGAAGGGCTTGCAAGTCACCCTTCCGGTCTCATTCAAGCCCCTCACTGTAAAGTGAGAGACCTGAGATTAAAGGACCCGAGTGCCTCTATGCTGAGTTTCACACCCAGAGTGCCTCTTCTCGGGGAGAAAGACAAAAGACCAGCCAGATTTGATTCTCAGCCATGGGGAGAACTGGTGTTGTGCATTCTTCCTCACCACGACTACTAGAATAATCACATATATTTGCAGGGAATAATGTAGTATCTGTGTGTATATCATAGGTAATAATTAAACCAAGCTAATTACCATATATATTATATCATGTATTTCTTACTATTTTGTGATGAGAACATTTCACATCTACGTTTTTATCAGTTTTCAATTGTATAACATGTGATCATTGACCACAGTCACTGTTTCACAGAGGGTCTCTAGCTTCTTATCAGTTCTCAATTGTATAACATGTGATCATTGACCACAGTTCACAGAGGGTCTCCAGAAATACGCTGCTTCTTGTCCTCAGAGCTGCCATGGTCAGAGCCTAACCCATCACAGCCGCAACAAGCTAGACTCAGCCACCTGTCCTCCATATGCCAATCAACAGGTAGCAGTGAAAGGTACCTGAAGGATATTTAGTCAATGTGGCCACAGTGAGAATGGGAACAAAGAAATTCAATGATCTCCTGAGTCCATCTTCAGGGTCCTGACAGGAGAGTTAGGTTTAAGTGGAGGACCAGAGGTGTACATAACCAGGCAGTCCTGGCCACAGGGCAGCCCCTCACCATCCTCATTGTCTACTCTAGTCTGTCCTGAGAAATAGTTATAGAGTGTAGGAAATCTCTTCCTGGGTGGCAAATTCTCCCAATAGTTGGCACTCTGTTTCAATATGTTGCCATTTCTGGGGTCCATTGTTTCACAAGTCTGAGATAATGCAGGCACACTCAGAATATTCTCATTGCTGTCATGGTGATTACATGTATGTAATTTACATTCCCTATCATCTGCCCATCACATAGCTTTTCCAGCTCCACCTCCAAAAACCTTTCCGCTTTATTTCTGTGTGTCTAATTTATACACAATCCACACATACACACATAAGACCGTGTTGTCTTTTGTCTGGTTTCTTTAAGCCAAATGCCCTCTTGTTCACCCATATTGTTGCAAATTACAAGATCTCTCCTTTATTTAAGGATGAATAGTGTTCTATTGTGTCGTGTTATTATTCTAACATGATGTTTTGTATTTGCATACAATGTATTTCCATCAGTTCTTGAGTGCAGTGTCCTGTAAGGTCCAGAAGACACTATGTAGTTCCTCTCTCCCCTGATCTCTTCTTGCACCCACAACATTCCTATCTTCTCTTCCTCACTGGTCCCTGATTCTTGGGGAAGGGTACCATCCAGGCATCCCATTTGCGGCTGAGCACTCTACAGTCCCCTTCTCTCTGTGCTTTGAGGTGAACTGAATTTCTGCTTGGATTGTTGCCCACTGCACAGACTTCTCTGATGAGCAGGTACACATTCCATCCCATCACATCTTGTCGGTTGATTTGCGTAGTTTTTAAGCTAACCTAAAATCACACCAGATTAGTTATTTTATTCCCAAACCCCAATTTAATACTTGTCCCAGAGAAGAGGTCAACCTACCTGGACAGCACTAGATATACCTTGGTTATTTCTTTAAAAACTATTTACTAATGCCCATGCTCAGTGCCTTCAAATCAGTTTATGATGCTGCTGTTGCTAACAGCCATGGCTGCCTAAGAGCACACTCCCCACTTCCCCATCTGCTGTAATTACAAGCTTCTTACCCTTCCCTTTTTATAATGTAAGGCACTGCCCCAGACCCCAGGAAGACCCAACTTCAACATGTGGTCTTGAGAACTAACTCTGGTGACTTTAACCAGTAATCTCTACATGGTAGATGTCAAGCAGGCTAATGAATTATAATCACGTGACCAGAACTGTACAGCCAGCTATAAGGTGTGTGTGTGTGGGGGGAGAATTAGAATATAATTCTAGTATTGCTAGGGTCAACTTGGCTATGTTTGGCAAGATAATGTATATTTAAAAATCTATTATTTGTATCAGTTAACTCCTAAAAATACAATTCCATGGATTTGATCCCCTCCATAAACTCCTAACCAGAGTTGGACCTGACTAGGAGTATTTTAAGATGAACCCATCTTTCCCTCCCTGTATCGGGCTCCCCTCTGCACGTTCAACTAGGTGCTCTGACCTTGGGAGAGAACAGATAAATCCTCCATCCTCTGAAATGCCTTGCTGGGGTGGGTGGGGCTTTAATTATGCTAAAACTTAGTATTCTGTTCCTATCTCAGGTACACCATCTCCATGGACCTCATGCCTGTTAGACTTAGCTCCTCACTGCTTGTAGAAGTACTTCTTGAAGGTGCTCAGGGGTTTCCAAAGCACTGACTCCAGGCATGTTGTTTGAGAACCTGTTCTTAGAACAGACCCGAGAAGCATTTCAAATCATCCTGCCAATGGGCAGGCAGCTCCAGGTCCTCTTCTTAGGGAGCTGCTTCTGACATGGTCACTGGTTTTCCAAGGATCCGTGCAGGGCCCCGGGGTCCTCTTCCCCACTGGCATTCAGCTCCTGTGACTGAGCAGTACAAACCCCGTCCTCAGACTCATTGTGCTACTTATTCAAAAGTGAAGCATCTCCTGTAGGTCTCTCTTGATGGGTTGCCCCCCCCCAGGAGAATATTAAAATCCCACATTTTAAAAACAGGGAAGGTTGTTTCCTAACATCTCACCACATCCCACGCTTGCAAATTCAGCAATTGAAACATTTTCCCTACATCTTTGATGATATTGTTCTCCCGAGTGCCCTGTAACTCCTCGAATGCACTTATTTTAGACAAATCCCACAGAAGCGCTTTATCGGGCACGTTGTAAAACTGTGTGGAAAAGGTGATGAGGGAACAAAGGCCCTCTCTAGCTCAGAGCTTCATTAAACAGATCGAAGGGCAAGGCCTCCAGTGGTCAGGTTATCACAATGAAAGCTGCAACCTCAGGAACCACCACCACTCAAGACCCCCAGTGCCTGTATGAGGATGATAAAAAAGAACAAACACTGTGGCCCAGTCACCGAGGAAGCCTTGACCCTGCCAGACTTGGTAGAAGCAGAACTGAGAAAGGGGAACCAGAGGGCGGCGTTTACTCCCTTGTTACTGCACCTCATGGAGTGACACTGGGGTCGGATTTTGATCTGTGATCTTTGCAAAACGGACCCAGCCCTATGCCACCACCATGCGGATACCAGGCAGCTCTCAGGAAGGACGCAAAAGACTTTGAAGACGCCGGCCATGTGTTATTAATAAAATGAACTGCAAGGTGACCAAATGACAGAATAATACCTAGTGGTAATAAATCCCTCTCAATAAATTCAGTCTGACAAATGTGTGAAGAAATCTACTGTGCCAAGCACCACCGTGAAAGAAAGACCAGGAAAAAAAAAATTACCGCTCACCTTTGCAGAGAGACAGTTAACTAGCTCTTTGCTAAGTCAGCATAAATCATGAAATCTTTTGATCTCCCTCAAGAAGATAGAAAGAGCGGATTAAAAATATGTGCTCAGAGTCTGGGGTTCCAGGCAGAACGACTGTGACATATTAGACTCACAAAGCAGTAAATAAGCAATACCCAGGAATCGTTTGAGAGATTGCCGCTCCGCTCGGCTTTCCCAGACTCACTAGCAAGCAGACAGATGCCAGGAAAGCGGTCTAAATATCTAATAAAAATATAATAAGTAATGATCTCCTTGCTGTTTATCATCAGTTTGACAATTGAAAAGTTAAATCTTTCCTGACTTCGTTTACATAATGCGCAGAGTGAGGCTGCTGAGCTAGCCCTGTAAGGGGGAACCAGCTCACTCCCAGGCCCTGTTCGTCTCAGTGACACCTGCTCTCAGGGCCAGAATACTGAATTTGAAACCCCTACACATTGAAAGGAAAGTGATGGTTGAGTCCACAACAATAAAATCAAATTTTCTTCTTTTCCGGTGGTAAAGGTGTTGCAATGCCCATGATAATTCAGATCGAAATCTAAGAAAATAAAAGTCTTACTTGTTTGTCTGCTGTCTTAAAGAATAAATAGCATTGCAAAGGTTTCCTGCGAATGCTAAAGCCACGGCACACCCTCCCTAGCTCACCCAGCTCCCACTTTTCGAAAGCTCTCATCCCTCCAGATTGCCCCTCTTCAGATGCTCTGTGGAGCTGAGAGCAGATTGAACTGAAATGGAAATCTCAGTAGGCATAATATTCTCCACCTTCACAAAGGAGACTTCTCAGACAGAATCTGACGTGTGGATCTCAGGACTCCTGCAGCGGCTAGATAAGCTTAGGCCTGATTCCCTCACAGCCGGAAGGGGTGGGGCTGCGGGAAAGTCAAGCTTCAGTCTGTACCAGAACACACGGCCCCTCTTTACTTGCACTTCTGCATCCTTCAAGGCAAAAACCAATTTATGCAAGTGAAGGTGGAACAGTAAACCTGCATCATCCTGTCTCTGGTCCCCAGATCTGGCACTGGCCCTTACAGGCCTTCACTGACCAGAACCCTTTCGGGACGCTCAAGTGAGCAAGAACACTGCCACTTTGTGACCGAAACCTCTGGAGACTCCTTGTGCTGATCTCCTAGCATTTTGAACTAGCCCATCCTCGACCCTGGATGCTCAGGAATCCACGGGACTTAGGTTCAGCCAGGGCACACTGCTTCTGCAGGAGTCTACGGAGAGGGACACTTTCTGCACACCTACCATTTTGTTTAGAGTTGGGTATCACGGGGTCCATGATACCGACAGCTGAAACACAAAGATAAGGAGGTCACAACAGGGCCACTCACCAACTCTGTGCTTGATTCGGGACTGGGAAGGAAGAAATAACTACTGTGGACCCGTGTTGGAGGAATCGGTTGCCATTTTGAAAGCTGTGTGGGTCTCCCAGCGAAGGGCTGTTATTGGATCTCTTTTCCTCCCCCTGTGTGCTGTTACTGAAACCATAAACCTCATTGGATTTAATTGGGTTTACTGTACTCAGTGACAAGAGTCAATCAATCACTCCACGCATGATTTATGTCTGACTCCGACAGAAACATCTAATCGAAATAAGATAAGGAGCACCCAGAATCGAAATAAGATAGGGAGCACCCAGGGCTTCTCTCGTGGTCCTTACCTCCCACCATACCCCCAAGTGGGCTCAGTATCTGATTATCATCTATTATTGTACAGTGAGTTATTTGATGCTCAAGACATGCAACTAGTTACTTCCCAGTCTCACTGCGACACATATAATTTTTATATGTCATTAACAAAACGGGAGCCAAATAGACACGCACCTTGTGCAGCCAGACTGGGATGTTTGATCATTCTGTGTCAGCTGGATACAACGTGACATTTGACAGGACCCACCTTTTGATCTGCTGCTGAAACATGAGATGTGCGGCGTGTTCTTTGTCACTGAGACGAAACCCTGAGCAAACTCCCTTCACTACACATCCAGGCCTTCTACCGTATTAGTACCTTTTACTGTGTGGAGGAGTAACTGCCAATAGCTGCTCTGTATGGATGGTGGTAGGATGGCAAACAATTATTGTGAGGTTCTACATATGCATATTCCTGCCTCTTCATACTATGGGCAGATAAAGGTCAGAACATTCAGAGAGGGCCTTGCCAGGATAATAAAAAGCTGAACAGCCAATAGCTAGGCAGAAGAGGGATGGGAGTGGGGGGGGGGAGTTGGCAGGCAGAGAGAATAAATACACACACATAATAGTATCATTCCACCAAAGGGCACTTGCTATTTGTGAATCATAAAGGCTGCATACCCTCTTTTGCCCTCTCGGGACTCTCTCTGAATGGCGTAGACGTTTCTCTTTCCCCACCTCCTTGGGACTCTATCACATACTGTCTATGAAATACATTCACTCGGGCACTGCTCTGCTGCCCAGATCTCTCACAACTTTACAATTGTTTCAAAGGCCCCTACTTCATCCCTAAGAAACATTTCCTTCTCTGAGAAGCTATCCTGGCTCCTTCAAGAGAATTGTACATTTTCTCTTGTAAACCCCACTGCTGTACTAGGATGTACTGTAGAAGCAGCTGGGGAGTAGACTGTTGTAGAATATTATTTTAACTAGGCAAAGATGTGTTACATTTGTTTATGCTGTGGAATATTTCTTTAATTATGTGACGGTGTGTTACATTTTGTCTCTGATGCCTTTGTTAATGATGCAAAGATGCATTGCATTTGTTTGTGCTACATTTGTTTAATTATGTAAAGATGAGTTACTTTGTTTCATCTTGCCTCCCTAAGGCTCCTGATTGGTTTAATGAAATGCTGAATGACCAATAGCTAGACAGGTGAGGGACAGGTGGAGCTGGCAGACAGAGAGAATAAATAGGAGGAGAAATCTAGGCTTGGGAGAGGAGAGAACTAGAGATAAGAGAACAAGGGAGAAAGAGAGAGACAGGCGTGGAGTCAGAAGACAGATAGTCACCAGCCAGACACAAAGTCTCCAGTGGCAATAGGACATACAGAATGAAACAAAAGTAAAAAGCCTCCAGGCAAAATGTAGATGAAGAGAAACACATTAATTTAAGTTATAAGAGCTGGAGGAACAAGCATTAAGATAAGGCCAAAAATTATAACTAATATTGTTTCCGGGTCATGATTTGGGAGCTGGTTGGTGGCCCAAAAGGAAGCCTGGCATAGCAGATGAAACATAATGGATAGTGGTATTGTAAAGAAACAAGAAATTTTGCAAACAATATCTGTGGCTTTCTGGGTTTAAACACTCTGACGTGTGCAGCCACTTAGCGAGCTTCTGGGCACCCAGCACAGCCGTAGCTGTCCTCTAGGAGAGAGGTCTGTGATTCCTTCACTCACGGTAAAGACAAACATAGGGTCCTTGAAGCAGGTGTCATGACTCCCCTACCTATGATGCTCAGGCCATGGCACTTGCACTTGCTGGCTGTTTTCTGATTCTGACTGACAGTCCCAGCGCTCTGCTCAGTCAGTAAGAATCTCCTGAGCTTCACCTGATCCTGAGCGTAGTGCATCCTGTGGCAATGACAAACTGGAAATGTCCAGCAGTTAGGACACCCTGCTCTGTCTTTAGGGCTCCTGTAGTCATTTGGTCTTCTTCCAGAGAATACAATACATGCTCTCACACATATGCACATTTAATATGTATTATAACACACATATATGATGTATTCTTTCCCATGGGTAATGCCTATTGTCTTAGTGTTACTCTTGTTATGATAAAACATGATGGCCAAAAGCAACCTGGAGAATGAAAGGTTATTTGACTTACATTTCCACACCACTGTTCATCATTGAAGGAAGTCAAGACAAGAATCCCAGCAGGGCAGAAACCTGGAGGCAGGAGCTGATGCAGAGACCATGGAGGGGTGCTGCTTACTGGCTTGCTCCCCATGGGTTGCTCATCCTACTTTCTTATAGAACCCAGGACCACCAACCTAGGGTGACTCCACCCACAATGGGCTTGGCCCTCCGCCATCAATCACTGATTATGAAAATGCCCACTGCTTGACTTGATGGAGGTATTTTCTCAGCTGAGGTTTCCTCCTTTCAGATTTCTCTAGCTACCGTCAAGCTGACACAGAACTAGGCAGGACACACGCGTAGAATGTGGAACACAAGCATAAAATAGGTGAAATGACTAACTCATCTGTTATTTACATAAAGTTCAAATGCACATAACTTTTTAATACTTGCCGATATTTCTGCAGAACTTCAAGCTACCTGGTTTTGAGAGAACTAGAATCTCAAATTTCCCAGAAACCTCAGTAAAATATGGAGGGCTTTATAAATTTATAGCATAGAAATCACAAAGGTGGTAAGGTTCTGATACATGAATTAAACATTTCAGTTTGTGATCTCTTTTGTCCAAAATAGAGGAATGCTCTGAAATAATTCATTTTAGATTCTGGGGATATTTAATGGTGCGGAAACGGCCAGCTTCTACTTGGAGAGTTGCCAGTTTTAGAGAGCTTCTACCCCTTTTCTACTCAAGTTGTTGAAACTGAGGCTGTTTGGTGAGCGAGGAAAACATATTATCAACAAAATGATTTTTCTTGCTTTGTTGGAAGATGTAATTGACTTGGATTCCTTTCATAATACACATGATAATTTAACTTTAGGGAAGACAAAACATCAAAATCTTCTAAGTAGAGCTAATTAAAAATGGTTACTAAAATTGACCACTTTGAATACACCATATGGCAATTGTCTTTTAGTAGCTGAACAAAGTCCACGTTGGCTCAGTGCCACCCAGTTCCCTACACTCGGCTTCAGGGGATGGGGTGAGGGTAACCTTTCTATTCATGGCGTCTCTTCCCTAGGCTTCTCTACCCATGGGCTGTGTGTGATAAACTGTGATAAAGCTGTGACTCTGCCCTCTGCTCCACCATCCTCGTTTAGTCTGCCCCGAGTGTCTGCACTGGCTTCCTGTCTCGTGTTGTTGTTTTCCTCTGAGACTGGAACTCTGCCCTAGACTCCGATGGACTCTGGTGTGGCTTGATGGTCTTGTCTCAGAAGCTGGACATTTGCCGGTGTCCCCAGCTACTCACTGCTGGATGTATCTTGAGGAAAAGTCATGGGGGAGGGTGCCATGGTTCATCACTGGGTTTCCCAAACTTTATACTTCATCTAGTACAGAGCAGTTGATAGTTATCTGGCCAATGGATGTAAGGGTGTATTAGATCATTTTCCTGTCAAAGAAATAGCCTGCTAGCAGTTAGCACTTCTTCCTAATCAACATCATGAAAACTCTCCCTCAATAACTACATTTACATTGCAAGAATTCTAATCAGCTTCTCCAGAGGTGTCCAGTGCTTCCTTTTGTTTCAATCTTCTTCTATTTACCATATTCTGGATTTTTATTGTTTATACAGGAAAACAAATATTGGAGCCAAGAACTTGCAACTTGAATGGCTAGCCAGCTAGGCCCTTTGCTCTGTAGTCAGAACTCAGCCCAAATAATAGTGCACAATCTCAGGACATCAGTGATTACTATTAGCTATCCCTAAAATGAGTATGATGTACAAGCTGGAATTGCAGAAGGTTTTCTGGGGGAAGAAGAAGCCAAGAGAACAGTAAAGAGAGGAATGGACAGAAACAAAACAATAACAACAACAACAAAAACCCTTGAGCTCTTTCTATTAATAACATTGTGGGGTCACTTTCTTCATCTGAAATATAGGTATCGTAAAGTTTATCTTACCATACCCAATGTATTACCATAAGAAAAATGTAAAATGTTATTCAAATTACACTCAAATTATCAAATGTCTCCTAAAGCCTCCTGTGAAGAATTCTACAAAATCCATTCTTATGATGAGAGATTATGATAAATATGGGACTCCAAGTACTCTCACAAAGATCGTCAAATACTTATTCTGTCTGTTAAAATGATCTAGGGATAAATGAAATAGTTTTAACTATCAATTATCCTAGATTTTAAGAACATAATTTAAGTACTTAGTGTTTAGGAAGTTCATGTGTGTGTGTGTGTATGTGTGTGTGGTGTAGATATGTACAGACACAAAATCCTCCAGTTCATTTATTATTTCAGCAATGCTCTCTGAGCCTTGGTGGTGGTGAGGTTTACATAGCCACCCGTTCAGGTTCAGTGCCCAGTCCCTTATCTTCTGCCCTGTGGTCAGTTCATCTCTAAGTGACTGCTGCCCACTGCAAGAGGAAGCTCCTCCGACTGTGGCTGAGAAAACCAGGTCTATGGGTATAAGCCTAGGTATTTAGAAGGTAATCCAACAGCATGACTATCTAGCAAATTCACAATAGCAGGATCTTTCCTATGACCTCCCCAGCTATGTGCTTTTGATCAGGATTACAGTACCAGGCAGGCAATTCCCTTCTAAGCAGCAAGCCTAAAATCCGTTGAGAAAGTGCTTAGTTACCCCATAATAGGCATACCACTATGCTTCCAGTGACGACAGCATGGCAACATATAGTGTCTTGTCAAAAACCACGTTTGTTCTGTTCTTTATGGTACGTGAGCCAGGAACCAGGCTGGAGACTTAAAAACACATGAACACAGACAGTCAGAGACACGGGGACACGGGACATCCTTGAGACAAGAATACCAACTTTATTGTACTCCAGGGAAGCTTATACAGCGCTCTGGCCACACCCCAGCTTTCCGGATCTTTCAGCTGCAGGCCTCACCAGAACTGACTTCCCTGCCATCAGGGTCTCGTGCTCAGAGCAGCTGCAGGCTGCTCAGAGCAGAGGAAAACAAGTTGTTTACAAGAAATTCAGGGTCTGGTGGTCTGCAGTCCTAAAGCTGCTAAGACCATTAATGTCTTTTCTTCCCCAGAAGCCTGTATGAAAGCTCACCCTCAGAGGAGTTTCCTGGTTGATTTTGGATTGGTTTCTCTAGTCCCACAACCAAAGCAAGTGTTTTCTTCCTCTGTAGGGTCTTACCATGTAGTTACGGTATGTAACCAAGGTCAATGGTAAAAGCCTGTGTTGTTTTGGAGACCTTTTCCACAAGGCCTTTTCATAGATCCTTAGTTTTATAGTTCATACACCAGTGGTTTTCCTCTCTCTTACCCACCCAACCTGCATAATCCTTTGCCTGTCAGGACTTCCCATTCTTCTTTGACTTTACCTGTATTCTTTTATCCTTCTTCTCCCTTTAAAAGAGACAGTTGCTTCTGTGTGGCTTTGCACGTCCTGTTCGTTTTGATTAGCTTCCCTTTACCCACCGATTTCCCCCATATCCCACATCCCTTCCTGGTTAAGCTTTTCACTCTTAATGATTCTCCCCTTTACTTTCATTTAACATATAATCTGCATCCTCCTCCCTTCCAGTGTCCCCTTTCTACTTCCATGGCTTCCACTGATGCAGAAGAAAAGATTGGGAAAAAAAGCTGGAATTGGTATATGAAAGAGAGTGTATATACAGCCTTTATCACCCCACTCAGTATACCCTTTTCCAGTTCTATCCACTTCCCTGCCAACTTCACAGCTAGGTGATGTTTCAAAGCGTGCATGTGCCACATGTCCTTGTCCACGCATCTGTCGATGGACGTCTAGATCAATTCCTTAGCTACAGTGAATAGCACAGAAAAGAACATGGTGGCAAAGAACGTGTGGTATAAGGCCAAATATGGTGTAGCTGGGTCTCGAAAAATCTTCTGGCTTTCTGACTATTTCCTCAAGGATCTGCACTCGCTTACATCCCCACTAGCAGTGTATAAGGGTTCTTCCCCACGTCCACACCGTCATTTGCTGCCATTTGTATTCCTGATGATGGCCACCGTGACTGAGGTGAAGAGTCTTCATTTTCATTCACATTTCTGTAATGTCAAAGATGTTGAGCAGCTTTAAGAGTACTTCCTAACAATTTGCATTTCTTCTTTTGGTATTTTTTTGTTCAGTTCTATAGATTTTTTTTAATGGATCATTTATTTTTTCAGGGTTTAGGGTATCTACTCCCCCCCCCATTCTTTGTATGTCTAAGACGCTAATGCTCTGCCTGATGAAATACTGGCAAAATTTCTCCCATTCTGTGAACTGTCTATTCACTCATGCCTGTTTCTTTTACTATACAGAAACATTTAGTCTCATGAAATTCCATTTTTTTTATTGCTGTGCTACTACAGTCTTGCTCAGTAAGTCCTTACCTGTGCCTATAAGTTCAAGTGTAATGCCCTACTTCTTTTCTTCAGCCTATCCTGGGAACTGGGTCTTAACGTTGATCCATTTGGAGTTCTTCAGTGCATGGCAAAAAGTAAGGATTTAATTCCATTTTTCTGCATGTTGATATGCAGTTTTCCTAGAACTGTTTGTTGAAGATTTCATTCTCCAAAGTAGATTTTTGACATCCTTGTGAAAAGTCAGGTAACAGTTGTTGAGCAGACTCACATCTGGTCCCTCAATTCTAGCCCATGTGTCTATGGGTCTGCTTTTGTGCCAGCACCATGCTATTTTTAGTAGGATGACTTTGGAGTTTGAAACCAAGTTTGGTCAAATCTCCCACAGTATTCTTTTTGCCCACAATTCTTTCAGCTATCCACACTCTTTTAGGTCTCCATATACATTTTTGAATTGTTTATGTTCTCTGTGTGTATGTGTAAAGAACATTGTTATTTTAGTTGGGATTAAATTGGCTTTGCTTATTGCTTATAGCACTGTGGTCATTTTTCATAATATTAATTATTTTAATCCTTGTACAGGAGTGGGTTTCCATCTTCTTGATGTCTTTCTAAGAAATCAAGTCTTTCTTGATTTCTTCAGCACCTTAACATTTTATTGTAAAGTCCTTTCATCACTTGGATTAGGTTCGTTTCCAGGTGTGTGTGTGTGTGTGTGTATGTGTGTGTGTGGGGGGGGGAGGTGCACCATACCCATCTGTGCTCTATGCGCCACAATACAGTTCACAAACTGAGCAAGGGGCTAGAGATTGAAGACACACAAAGACTCACGGACTGACAGAGATAGAGACACAGGTCATCCCTGATGCCAGAATGTCCCAAAAATGCCTCCTTTATCGTGTTCAGGGGCAGCTTATATAGGGATAACCACACCCCAGCCAAACGCACCAGAAACCATTCCTCTGCAATCAGGAACTCCTGAGGGTCTCATGCTCAGAGCAGCTGTAGACACTCAGATCAGGAGAAAACAAGTTGCTTACAAGAAATTCAGGATCTGGGGGTTTACAGCTCCCAACATGTGTGTATGCACATGTGCATGTGTGTGTGTGTGTGATAAGATGATCATATAATTTCTATCTTTGTGTCATTTTATGATAGACAACATTTATTGATTTATGTATGTGGAATCATCCATTCATCTCTGAGATGAAGTTACTTTGTAACCTTTTGGCATGGTTTTGAGTGTGTATTAGGAGGTTTTAGAACGGATGTTCATCAGATCTCTAATTTTCTTCTTTGTGTAGAAATCTTCCTTTCTTTTCTGTCTAACAGAATATTTGAGTGATACTGGTGTCAATTCTTCTCTGAAGTTCTGGTAGAATTCTACTATAAATCCATCTAGTTCCTGGAATGTTTTAGTTGGGGGCATTTATTACTTCTTCAACTTTGTTACTCGTTATAGACAAATCTTCTTGAATTATTAATTTAGCTGTGCCTTAATTTCACTGTGGTGTATAAATCCAAGAATCTATCCCTTTGTTTTTGAATTTCCAATTTTGTGAAATACAAGTTTTGAAAGCTTGTCCTCAATTTTCTGAATCTCATTTTTATCTGCTGTCATATCTCCCCCATCACTTCTAATTTCATTAGCTTGTGTGTTCCCTGTTTTTCCTTTGGTTAATTGATCTAAGGGTTTGTCAATCCTATTCACAGAGAATCTACTCTTGTTTCACTTAAGACAGGGTCCATCTTCTTGCTGATTTATACATTGGTGTTGCTTGGAAGATGTTATGTTGACTGAGGTTTCTGTCCCACCAGTTCCCATAGCTGTTTATATAAAAAACAACAACAACAAAAAAAAACAAAAAAAAAAACAAAAAACAACCACACAGAGGTCCACATTAATTATAACCTGATTGATCTATTAACTCAGGCTTCTTATTAACTCTTATAACTTGCATTAGCAAATAACTCTTATCTGTTTTAGTCATGTGGCTTGGTACCTTTTTCAGTGAAGCATCCTCATCTTGCTTTCTCTTCATCTGGGTGACGACTGCAAACTGAGATTTACTCTTCCCAGAATTCCCCTGTTCTCCTTGTCATGCCTCTACTTTCTGCCTGGCTACTGGCCAATCAGCATTTTATTAAACAAGTACAAGAAACAAATCTTTAAAGGGTAAAAGCATTGTCCCACAGCAATGCTACAGACACTAAAATGTGCAATCCCTCAGAGTTCAGCCTTCTGAAAACCAACAGGTCTTGTATACCATCCTGCTTAGTGGTCAGAAAAATCTCCTTTCACTAGCCAATTCTGGTATTGACGCTGCTTCTTCTTCTTCTTCTTCTTCTTCTTCTTCTTCTTCTTCTTCTTCTTCTTCTTCTTCTTCTTCTTCTTCTTCTTCTTCTTCTTCTTCTTCTTTTTTAATAAAGAGAGTCTTGCTGGAACACAGCCATGACCATTCGTTTGTGTTTTGTCTGTGAACAGTTCTGTTTTTTTTTTTTTTTTTTTTTTCTAAACAGAGTTAAATAGTGCCAACAGAGAAAATATGGCTCCCCAAATGAACATCTTCTGTCTGGCCTTTTACAATGACAACTTTTCCACTCCAGATTGTAATCCTATTCCAAGCCTCTTTATATCTAACAACAGCCCCCTCCCCGCTGTTTTTGTTCTCTTATTATATACTCACAAAGCAGCTCTGCAAGCATCTTCCTCCAGTAGCTGTACATTCAACATTCCCATGTTCTAGAGCTGTCACGATGGTCCACATCATAATCACAAAGGCTGGCAACTATTCTGTTCCCGTGAATCTGTTTTCTGGCTCTTCCTGTCTCACTTCATGCTGTTGTCTCACCTTCAGAAGTTGGAGGGTGTTGTTACTCATCAGAATAAGTCACGGGCTTGTGATATTTCTATATATAATGCTATCAAATGGCATTTGATCTCCAAAAGATTTAGTAATCACTGAACTTCATAAACCATGCTGCCTACCATACAAAGAAGACAGCTAGGAGAGATATTAAATAATATTAAAATATACAGTCTGGCCGTGACGGATCTGAGCTATGACCTGACTCCCCTGGCTGCCAGCAAAAAGCAGTTCTCCTACTGAACATTCCCTGACCTCTTTCCCTGTCTGACCTCAGAAAAATCTTTGGAGACTCCCTGGTATTGTCTTGTAGAAGGCATCTCGCCCTGAAACCTTCCAGGTCTCACATTTGCCTTTTATTCTCACGTTGGCTTCACACATCACACCTTCTATTTTTATTCCCACCTAGGCCACTTCTGAACATCCTTCTCCATAAGGCTTCTGCCAGTTTCATGTGGTTTTTGCTTCCCTTTTTCTCAGATGTATTGCTTGTAACAGGACTATAAATATACCTTTCTTACATTATATTTATTTTTTCCTGTGTTTAGTTCTTTCAAACTATACAGTTATACTATCCTTGAGTATGTAGTCTGTGGTTATGGCTGAAGGGAATGTGTTGTGGGCTTGCTGGGACTCAGGAAACAAAGCCAGCAGTATGGTGCAGGGACGAGACCTGTAATGAATAAATAAAATAAAGCTTAGAAAGAATAAAAAAGACTGACTGCCAGAGGGTGCCATGGAGTAGGATGGTCATTGCTCAAATTTCCTTCTGTTGAAGGTTCCCATCTATGTAGTTCCTGTGTAAGAAGTAGTATGTTGGTTGCAAGCATATTGCGTGTGTTGAGAAGTAGTATCTTGGTTGCAAGTGTATTGCATGTGTTGAGAAGTAGTATGTTGGTTGCAAGCATATTGCATGTGTTGAGATATAGTATGTTGGTTGCAAGCATATTGCATGTGTTGAGAAGTAGTATGTTGGTTGTAAGCATATTGCATGTGTTGAGAAGTAGTATGTTGGTTGTAAGCATATTGCGTGTGTTGAATGCTTACTGTGAAGTGAGACAGGGGAGTGCCAAACCCTTCAGTTCAGCAGACAGTTAAAGGTCACTTACAGCATATGGAGTAAACGGGACATGGGGATAAGTATGAGCTTGGCTCGAGTACATAAAGTCAGTCCATGAAATGCAAATGGAAAACAGAGCCACAGTCTAGTCACACAAAGTGACTGAGGTTAGGGTGAGGAGACTGTGGTGGGCACCTGGCTTCCTAGTTCCCCTGATGTCGGCATGACTGACATATGACCTGCTGGCTCTGAGAAGTGTGAGGCAGGAGCTGCCTTGACCAACCTGGCTTGTGAACAAGCCAGAAAAAGTCTATGTTGTTGCTGGTACATCCAGAGATCCTAGGGTTCATGGAAGACACACCCATGTCTTCCTCACAGCACCCCGATCCTGAGCACTCCCCATTGTGCTTGTCCAGCACTAGACTCTCCATGCAGATAAAGACTTCCAGCCACCCTGTGTTTGTTTAGCATACTTAGCAAGGAGTGACAGCTGGGCGGGTCGTGGACACAGAAGAGTTGAGACTGAGCAAAGATACAGGCTGGGGGAAGAAATGTCAGTGCTTCCAACCAATTTCCACGGAGACTGCATGCAGCTCTCCAATTCTGCTTTAAAAGATAGAGGTTATTGACAACGAAAATGAGAAGAAGCAGAGGAGGAGGCACACAGCGCTGGATGAAAGAGCCTCCACCTCAGGAGCAGAGATGAGCACCTGGGAATATGAGGTCTGAGAGAAAGAGAAGAAAAAGCTTTCTAAGGGGAACAAGATGTTCATAAGATTGACCATGCCAGCCTCTTCTGTGTTTAGGAGAATATGATCAGGAAATAGTCTCCTCTTGTGCTTGCCCCATCAGGTTTACATCCAGTGTGTCTCCAAAGACACTGTAGGTAGAAGACACAACCAATTCCCTCTTCAGTAGAAGATGCTGTGTGAGCAGATAAGCCGCACCAGCAGGAGGCTAGGTGGCCTGATTAAGGTGGCCAAGAGTCAAGGGGATTTGAGAGCTTACCATCTTAGCTTATCCCCCGTCACTGTCGTTTATGCTTTCCTGCGCCTATGGTCAGACTAGAAAGCAATATTCTTAAACTAAAGAAGTGAAGTGTGTGTCTGTTTGTTGGGGGGCAGCTTGAGCAATAGCTCCTGCTTACCTAAAATGCGAATAATGCATAAGGTGAGGGTCCCTGCCTATAGTATTGGGAACCTCAGCTTAAATTCTGCTAATACTAAAAATGTCATAGAATCATTCAGGGTAAAATAGAACCCACAGCCAGCCCTCATGCAACCTCCTGCTAGTCCTCCAAGCCTGGCGCCCCATCCCCAACAAAGCTTGTCAGTATGTTTATTTAAACTGTGCTCTTTTATAATAACCTAGGATTGATACTAACAGCTGCCAATGGGACAGTTTAGTTGACAAATTGGTTCCCAGAAGCTTTGTGACACTACTGGTTCTAACGGCCAGTCCGTCCACATTGTCACCATGCTCTGCCTGCTTAATGCAAGCCGCAGTCACTCTGGGGAGGCTTTCAGAAGTGCATTTAATTGCATTTTCCACGTCTCAGTAACAGCAAGGGATTAAGCTGAGATGGGACAGCATGGAACCAGCCCCATCCTGTCACCTGGGAAAGGGGAGGGGGCGCGATATGCATGGGCAAGCTTCTCACAGATCACATTCCTCTCGTCTTCATTTCAGTGAGTTTGTGAGTGATTAAGAACCCATACATTAACTGCAAGATTTCTGGTGGCCAATCCTCAGTGAAATATATCAAAAGCAGTTCACATTTATTAAAGGTAATTTCCATTTCTGATAAGGGCATCTTGATTCCAGAAATGCATACATTCTAATTGGTGTGGGATAGGCAGCACTCTTTGTGTGGTTTACATTGCAGCCACTGAATGCTATATTGTAAGGACCGTGGGATCAAAGAGCAGAAAAATCCTATTTGTTGAACTTGACCTCCACCTGAGCCACCGTGAACCTGGGATGAAGACAGATGCTAAAAAGAAATCCCACACTAGCTCAGAATTGAGTACAATAGAGGGTTATTCATTTAGGGGTAGACTTTCAGATCACAGTCCTCTGCTCCAATGACAAAAACAGCAACTAAATCCAGCAGCTGGGAGAGTGAGGAAGCATTTTACATTGGCATTTATAGTATATACCCAAGTGGGCGGGTATCTTAAAGGCTACTGGCTGAATGATTTCTCACAGCACCAGGAGAAACATGAAACAGCAGAATGACTTGGGCACTGATTTCCGACATTCCCCTGTAAGCTAGATCCTTTCAGTCCTGTTCCCATTCCTTCATTGCCAGAGATCTTGTCCACATTGTCCTCGACAGTGTATACCCAACTGTCAACTCATCTCACCGCATATTCATACAGATTTATTGTATTCATATTTATGTGTTTTTGTCTGTGTGAGTATACATGCACGTGAGGGCAGGTGCCTATGAGACCAGAGGAGGGCAGCAGGTATCTCTGAACTGGATTTACAGGCTGTGAGCTGTTTGACATGGGTGCTGGGAAGCAAACTTGAGTCCTCTGTAAATACAGAGCATGCTGTGGTTCTTGAGCTGTCTCTCCAGCCCTGATATTCCCATATTCTTGTAGTTAGTCACATGACATCTTGACTATCTAGGTAATTGTTCTCAAATGGATTTAGTCAAGACCTATCTGAGTCAAAGGTAAAAACTTCAGGTGTCAAATTTTTGGAATTGAAGTTAAAATTTTTCCTGAGTTCATTATTTTACACTCCAAACTTAAGGACTGGAATTCTTCAAAAGTAATCTAGACCCCCTTCTGTCTGATTCATCAGCTATTATTGGTCACCTAGAAAATACCGAGACAAAATATTTTTAACTAGCCCCAAAGCAGTGTGGTCTGAGACTTGCTACTCAAATGGGGAAAAGAGCACAGGTTTTCATGAGTCCATGCCAACCAGCTGGGCATGCCTTAGCTGCGCTCACAGCAATGACTGTCTCACTCTTTACTAACAAGCTGAATTCCCGTTTCCTTTAAGGAGAGATTCCATGTTAAAGGCTTGACCATCTTACAAAACAGAACCACTGGCTCAGGACCGAGTATTTAGACACACGAGGCTGTGGGATGCCTTCTGCTTGGAAAGAGCAAAGGAATCCTAAAGCACTCCCTTAACAATGAAATTCAGCCGTAAGTGAGATATAACATCTAAAGTCCCCAGTGGGCTTGATGGCACACTCTAGATACTCAGTGTATGTGAATTCCCTGCTTCCTATAGTATTTACCAAATAACAGTATTTTAAATAAAATCATATTATAGAGATATTTTTGTTTATATGTTGTCTTCAGTTTTCTCAAAGGGTGGAAACCCCTTTGATTTTTTACATTTTAATACACTCCCCGCGTCCATGGTAAAATTACAGAATTGAAAGGTCCGGTGTAAAAGTCCAGCTCGGTTCCTCCCAGCTAGTGCTTAGCACCTCTAGGTTCCCATCCTCAAGTCCTACCCACACTCGGATGGCCGTCATCCCCATTCAGTGGAACAGTCTGGCAATTAAAAAACATAAGTGCTCAGCAAAGTGTCTGGCAAACAGCAGACCGTGGCTGCTGGCTTCCATCAGTTATAGGAAGGTGTGAGCCAGAGAAGACATTGAGGCACCAGCATGATCCAGTGTGCAGCACTCTACTCTGAGACATCGGTGTGAACTCACCATAGATCTGAGCAAGTGCGATAGACAAGTGACTAGAAGATTTAAAGTCTTCAGAGGCATACGCACAAATGGCATTTAAAATTTTATGGACAAAACTATACATGCTGTGTGACTAGTTACACTCTTTTTACTTGTTTTTAGTTAGAAGGGTTTTGTCATATTGTAAAATTTAAATTCTATTTAGGAGTTAATGATCCTGTCACCTTGATGTGGAAGTTGATCCGAGAATGATGTGAAAATTCCCAAAATATCTGAGTCGCTAGTAGACAAATTTTAAAAAGTAATGCCCAATAATATCTTTAGAAAACTAATTTTGATCTGTCATTTAGAATTAGAGTGTAAATCCTGCCAGCATCTGAATGAGAAAGAGCAAGGGAAAAGAATGTCGCATATTTTTCAACAAGCAAATGTGGTTTTGTATCAGTAGTTATTAATAGTTCAAAGAGGACTTGGATTTTCTTAAGCCTAGTTAATGAGAAAACCTTTTCTTTTTTTTCAGATTAAACATTAACCAGGTTTTTCTCTCAAAATTTGTTGCTAGAAATCACAATCTGGGCTTTTGTCCCTACAGAAGACTATCACACACACACACACACACACACACACACACTTTTACATACTAATACACACAATATACACAAGCACACTTTACACATAAACATACACATAAATACATACCTGCACATGCTTGCATAAACATACAAATATACACAGAAACACAAAAACACCTGCTTATAATATACACATGTCTGCATGCTCACACAAGTACACAAAAACAAATATATCTGCTCACACACACCTGCACATGCTCACATACACACGTGTTTGTGTGCGCACAAGTGTGCACGCAAACACCATGCACAGAGATACTCACATACATGTGCACACAAGCACACACACATACACACCAGCACATACAGCCTAGATATAAAACAATTAACTCTCTCTAGTGAAATATTTGGAGTTGAGGCTTAGGAGATAGTTGCTTACTTCTTTGTCCTGAAAGTATCCACAAGGACAGCACAAGGTTAAAGGGGAAATAAACACATTAATTGAAGAGTTATATCATTTATTATTATATATTATAATTATTATAGATTATTGAGTTATCTTGACTCTCCTTTCATAGGATGATCACAGTCTTCAGCCACGGACCTCCAGTGTCCATGCCCTTAAAGAAACAAGAATGCTAACCACAAATAATGAAAACCAGGAAATGCGCCCAGCCACTTTGTTCCACCACCATAAGGAAACTGGTCAGACCTGAAATAGCTGATTAGGCCAGGGCACAGCACTTGACCCGCCAGTTCTGATCCCTCAGGAGTAAATTGAGTAAGATAAGGTCCTTCCAGAGTGTGTTTGGGCCATTTCAGAACAGCTCTGGCTTGAAGAAGCTAAAGGAGCAATCACAAGATCACAGGGACTGGGACAGCTGGGTTAGCCACAGTCTGTAAGGCAGCCGCTCAAGACGTCGTGGTGCCTCACTTGGACCCTTCCACTCAACTGCATTTCAGACTTGCTCTGCTTCCCAATGCTGATGCTTACACAACTCATTTGCTCCCCTGTGTTCTGACCTGGTTGGGCTTACATCCCGTGATGCCAAGCTCAGTACATAGTCACTCAGTTTGTGTGAGCTGCTCAGTGAATGCATGGCCAAATGCTCCTAACTCAGTGCAGCCGGTACGTTCCCTGGTTCATATGCCAATAAGGTGTCTTTGTGTTCAATAAAATTAGTGGATGTTGTAGCTTGAGAATGTACTTGTTCTCTTCTTTAGACTAATGCATAGCTGCCACCACTTAAGCTTCCCTTTGTGAGAGTGGATTGTATCCATCTTTGAGCAGCCTGAACAGGACCAAGTGGAAGTAGGCTTACGGTGAAGAGCTTGGATAGGGGGCTCCGGCAAACCTGGCTTTGAAATTGAGTTGTTATAACTTGAGAGTTTCGCTGTGTCACCCCCGACATCAGAAGACTCGCCGTGACTTTGTTTCCTCATCTGACACAGATTCCACAGCATGTGATTATCAGGGAGTCCCAACAGCATCGGAAGGATTATTTTATCTAAAATTATTATTTTCCACACTGTTGGAGTTGCTATGGTAATTATGGCAATAATTATCATAGTATTATTTATTATAATACATATAATTATTTACTGTTATTATATCCGAAGGACTTGCCTACGTGTCAGCCTTTCCTCCGATCTCACAGTTGCTGCATCTGATCCGTGTGGTCATTATCTCTACTGATGAACGCAAACATGCCCGTCACACGCTGCGTGGGTACAGTGCTCTGGGAGCCCTGTCAACCCAGATGCTCTAGAATTGTTATGTAAGTTTGATGCTTCCCTGCAACCGTCTCAGTGCGGTGAACACCAGGCACTGTTTTAGGTCCAAAGTCACAGTTAAGAAAAGAGTCACCAACACTCATGGCCAGAAATGACCTGATGCTATTGCTGATTCTAATAGAAGGGGACACAGATGAGATATTTCCCATGAGTAAGGTACTATGACGATCTTACATACGTTAACACGCTCTGGGAGTTGAATGATATTTGATTGTACTTTTCCCATAAGGAGCATAGTCTTTCTCGGTGGTGTTTTGTAGAATTACACAGATGAGCAGGAAGGGGAGATAAATATCCAGTCTCCCCCATTCTGAACTTCAATGGTTCACCAGAATCAATCATAATACTGACATGGATCACGGTTGATTATTTTTATGTCTCTTTCAACCGTATTAGTAAATTAAGTAGGCAAAACAGTCTTGTTTAATAACTACTAGTAGTTTCGGCTGATGAGCACATTAATATCTGTTGTTTATTTATTTGTAGCTAACCCAAACTTCTATAGAATGCAGTGGGCTTGCCTAGCAGGTTAGATGTATGGCTTGGGCCTCCCAATATCCTCACACTCTTAGATGATGTGTGACATGCGGTAACTCCCTGAGAGCCTGTCCTTGATGCTGGTCTTTACCAGCATAAAGTGGGGCTAATGAAGACCCTCCAGGCAGTGGGCTGAACACAGGGAGGTACCAGGGCCCTGGCTGGGAAGAGAAGCAGCTTGGGTTAGCCAGGTGCGGGACAGGAGCAGCGGGATGAAGGATGAGTCAACTCTGGGACTTCAGCAGGAAGCAACTATGATGTAAAGGGATCCATATGCAAGGAGACCACAGACTGGAGTATCTCAGCACTTTCCTGTACAGGACAGTGACAGGTACATGGCAGTGGATTAGGGCTTGCCATAGAATATTGTGTAAAGAGACTTGGCTGGTCAATATCCACTCAGTCTCTACCACACTTACACAGACACACTCATCTGAACACCTGAATTCGGCAGAGCATTCAGAGAGAGAGGGGTTACTCTGTCTGAGTATAGAGAATTCTCAGAGAAACCTCCACCCACTCATAGGTGCTGTTGACTGCAAACTCCACTCCGTATTTACCTGAAATCTTCTGTAGCCTCCAGCCGCTGTTCCAGGTCCTGATGAATTTGTTTTGAGTTAGGGTGATGGTACCACATTGAACGGAGTCCTCCAAATATGCCATTCATTGGAAGGTTCTGCCTCAACCTCCTCTGTTCTTCACCATCTCAATAATGTCATCCTTTTCACAGGAGTGATGGCATCTCCCCGTGTTCCAATCACTGCTGAATTTCCAACTCCACCTCAGGGTGCCTAGGCCAAAGTTAATATTTCTCTTCTGTGTACGTGTTAAATTGAAAAATGCAGACCTGCTTACCCCTGGAAAACATTACTTCCTTATTTAATCTTTCATTTAAGCGGTTTTAATTGTCTTGTGTACAGTTTTAATTGTCTTACTGTGCAACTCAGTAGGTCCCGAGCCTGCAGGACACAGATGGGAAGTGCTCTAAACCATGGAGACAGCCAATCAGCATCCTCAGGTTAAACTGTGGTGCATCCAGTCCAGTTTATGAAGGGTCCTTATGTTCATTATTTTTGTATTGTGTATGATAACCCACTCAGTCTGAAGATGAATGGTAAAAACCCAAAGAAACCAGCATTTCAGAGCATATAAGACTCATTTTACATGTAATTAGAGCTAACCATTTCTTTTCATTTATAAAACATACTCTGATGACCTTTGAGGTTGGTGGCGGGATAGGACATTAGTTAATAATTACAGTTTGATTTGCAGTGAAATGTTGGAATAATTCTTCCCGTGGAGCCCGAGGAGCAGATTTCAGTCTTGTGATGAAGCATCACTGTCCCCTGCTGGCCCACATGGTTGTAACAGTCTAGAAAAGATTTCAACAAAAAAAAAAAAAAAAAAAAAAAAAAAATTAAACAAATCACTTTACAAGCTAGAAGTGAACAATTCCTCTCTAGAATTGTCATCTAATTTATTTTAAAAATAATCCCTTCCAATAATTTTCTGAAGATTGTAAATGATGTTTTAGTGTTTTGAAATGCAGATATAAATTACCCATTGAGAAACTCCAGGGAAAGCCGTGCTGTAGGCTAACATCATGAATCCGCAGAACATGAAAGAGCAGTGTGAGGGCTCTCTCGTTCCGTCTCATCATCCAGTGGAGGGAAATCCTCACCTTTCACCGGCTCAGCCTCTTAGGTCTGCTTTGTCCTCCTAAATGCTTTCTCGACACAAGCCATAGACACTTGATTGGCATCCCTTTGTGGGCTGGTGTGTGTTTTCCATTCTACAGCACTGGTAAGATGATGCCTGAATTGTGTAAACAAACCATGCACTGTCGTAGATACAGAGGGACTATGGTACATTTCCTAGGCTTCTCTTCGGGTCCTCACCATGGAAAAAGGCAATAAAGAAGTGAGAATGGGCTCCATTTTTGTTTAATTATGATTGATGGCCCACTTACATATTTAATAGTTGCTCCAAACTCCAGATTATTTCTTATTACTTTGTGTCTAGAAAGAAAGTTGCTTTCCCCCTCTTTACATAAGGATCTGAGCAACGCCAGACAGATTTTCTTCAACCTGGTTTGTATCTGTCGCTGCCCAAAGAGAAATCCAGATGGGGACTGTTTGCTTTGGAGACACGCGAGATATTTGGAGACTTGTGTTTATGTTTATTTTTCTCTTCTGTCTTCTGGAAACCACATTTTTCAGGGTCTGCAACCATCCCTGTAGAAGGTACAGATAGACCATTTCACTAATAAGGTTCACTTGGAAGGCCCAGTGAGCTCATGTTAAAACTTTGTCCCTACACACTGCTCATCAAGAACCCGACTGCCTTTCCCATCCATGCCTTTTACAAAGCCCTAGAGGGTTACCGTGCTAGAGAGTTGCTTCTTTTAAAGTTAATAGGCAAAATGTAGGAAGGGGATCAGCTGACACTCTTGCCTATTCGTGTCCTCTGAAACTAGTAAGGACTTGCTCACAGCCAGGTTTCCATCGATTCGATTGCCTACAAACGCATAGCAAAAGCCTGTCAGGAGCCCTGCCGATACCGCGTATAGTGGGGACAAGTCAAAGAACTTTGATTTGGGTTTCAAACACCCTGTGCTAGTTTGCTCTCTGTTGCTGTCCTGAGCACCATGACCAAAAGTAACTCAAGGAAGGCAGGATTTACTTCATTGTATAGGTGAGAAAGACCAAGGCAGGAGCGCAAGGGGGGAATCTGGAACTATGAACCGAAACAGAGACCATGGAGGAGCTGTTCCTCAAGGTTTGTGGCCTTTGGCTTCTCAGCTGCGCCTACTTAGGAACGGTACGGGCACAGTTGCCTGGGCCCGCCTACATCAATTGGTAACTAAGAGAATGCCTCACAGCTTTGGCCACAGAGCATCCGGTCTGGGCAATTCTTCAGTTCGAATCCATCTTCTCATGTGACCCTGGGTTGTGTTGAGTGGACAGATGAAGCTATGACCCCTCCCAACCATAAAAAGAGAAAAATTAATTTAAACTTGAGATAAGCTCTCATGAAGGAAGGAAAAGAATTCTTGCTAGGAGGGAAATGACAGATATTTCTGCTTAAGGCCGTGGCAGCGGCAGTGAACTCCGCACCTCACGTGCACTGATTGGCAGGCACACTTGTGTTATGCGTTCCACAAAGAAACCATGTGGCCAATTAAACCATGACCCCATGATTTCCTTCAATTAGAATCTTCATGCTCATCAGAAGCGATTATTCTAGATATATTTAGATACAGCTTTTAAAAATCAGTTATCACCTTTAGGTGAACATGCAGTAGAAAATGTAAGCCAAACAATTTAACTCAAGTAATTATAAGACAGTTTTCTCTCCTGTTGAGAGTTCAACGGGGAGTGTGTGAAACAAGAAGATGCTGAACAACCTGGCAGAGAGCGTATAGAAAACGCTTGGCTTATAGAAGAAACAGAACAAAGGTTGTGGGGCACATGCGGCCATAAGATGCATTGTGGAGAATCCTGGCAGCGCTGATGGGAATAACGCTGAAGAGAATAAAGAAGCAGGCTTGGGCACTAGGTAGCCGAGATGCGGTATTGGTTTTCTTAGCCAAAGAAATACCGGGAGAAAGAATTTAAGGGAAGTGAGGTTTATCTCCCTTATGGCTTCACAGGGTTTTCATTCATGGTGGCAGGGACACTCCTCCCAGGAGGCAAAAGCATGTGATAGAGACAGACACCTTAGCTATAGAACTGAAGATGGCAGGCAGAACTCCGAAAGAGTGTCACATTCAGGGACCTCCATGACTTACTGGTGGAGCCAGGTTGCTTCGCATCAAGGTTCTGCAGCCTTTAAAATAGTGCCCCAAGTCAAAGACTCAGTGTTCATGAGGCTGTATGGACATTCAGATGGGAATCAGTACACTCCACCCCAGACCTCAAAGGCTCATGGCCATCTCATAACATACTAGGAATCTGGTTGAGCCGTAGAAGTCCCTGAGACCTTGGTAGCCTCAAGACTTGAAGACTCCAAACTTTTCACTGAGACTCAAGGCATCCTCTTAGCTGTGGGTGCCTATAAAAATCCAAGAGTTCTATATTCCCAATATGCGATGTGCAGACTAACTACTGCCGTCCCCTAGGGAGAAAGAGAGTCACAATAAGGAAAAACTGAACTAAGCCAAGATCAAAGCCTGCAGGGCAAACAAATTCTGCAGCTCTGTGTCCAGCGTTTTAGTCACATGGTGGACGTCAAAGGCCTTAGCTCATCCTTTGGCCTGACATACAGAGCACACATGGCTCTCTCTTGAGCTATGTCCAGTAGGTGTCTGTAGGTCGCTTCAGCGTTATCATCCATTTCTGGTATGTTCAAGATCCTGAGTTCTTTATAATAACTTAGGCTTCCCTTTAAAGCTTCATGACTAATCTTCTCAGAGGTTCCTAATTGAGAAGATGGCCTGGTATGCATTTCCTGGCCATCCAGACTCTCTACGGGAACCTTGGCGCAAGCATTATACCCTCGACTAGTTCCATCTTCCACGGTAAGTTGTATGATTGGGTTATGTGATGAGCTAGGTAAACATGTCTTTGTCAATGCTTATGCACACAGAGCTTCAGGTTATGTACCACACCTGTAGAGTGACACCAGAGGAAGGCCATATACCAGTGACTGGTGGGGGTTTTAGGAAATTGCATCTATTCCAGGCTGTAACCAGTAATGATTCTGAAGATCTAGGAAAACATCCCAGAAGTAGAATATCCCTTTTTTTATTGGAAAATCATAATGAACCATTTCTTTCCATCACTGTAAAATAAAGAGTGGGCAGACTAATGAAGGGACTGGGTTGTTCCCCCTAATATCTGCCATTCTTCTAAGGAACCGTTTTTCTTGGTTCCCATCTGATACCCCATGAGCCCAATCTTTAGTGTGTGAGATTCTGCAGACACCCTGGTCTTCTGAACTCCCATTAGAATGAAGGGTGGTGACTTCTTCCTTAAAGCGATAACTTCTGTTTCCTGGTATCTTTTTTTTTTTTTTTTTTTTTTTTTTTGGTTTTTTCGAGACAGGGTTTCTCTGTAGCTTTGGAGCCTGTCCTGGAACTCCCTTTGTAGACCAGGCTGGTCTCGAACTCACAGAGATCCGCCTGCCTCTGCCTCCCGAGTGCTGGGATTAAAGGCGTGCGCCACCACCGCCCGGCTGTTTCCTGGTATCTTGACAACACTACTTTGAAGGTGTATAATGGATTGTTCTGCTACACCCTATGTGCACTATTGCGATAAAACAGCTCACCATTTTATGTGCTTCGTTGATGGGTCTCTGATTGTCCCTGAAGCTCTTGTTGCACACAAAGACAGTTTTCATTTTGTATAGCGAGTAACTGTACGGCAAATCATAATCCATTTTATGTCTTTCTAGAACTTTCCCATGTATCTAGAACCAGTCTACCAACTGCTGTATCCTTTAGTTGTAAGAGGAAATTGTGTCCTGATTTCGAAGATGTAAGATTTAGTTTATGAATTGATTCAGAAAATAGACTTAAAGGGTTTCCAGAGTTATTGTAAATCTGAAGCCCCCTGATCTAAATCTTGTAAATTCCACTTAGATTATGAAAGCTTAATTAGCTCTCAATCCAGTTAAGGTGTCTGGTAGCCGATATTGCTTTCCTGTGTTTTAGTCTTGGTGATAATGATGGTGATGATGGTGGTGATGACAGTGGTCATAGTGACTGTGTGTGTTCCCAATCTTGCGTGTGTTGGCATGTCCTGCTTTTCTCCTCCTCTTTGCTAGCTTCAGAATCCCCAATACTTACCAATTGTCTGGGATTCATCTCTTCTCACCTCTATGTGCAAGACCAACTGAGCTGATCTAAGAAATCCTACATTCATCTCTTCTCCACACTTGCGGCCTCACTCACAAACCTAAATGTCATCTACTCTCAGCAGTCTGGTCTTCCCTGAAGAATGAGTTTACAGAGTTGCTGTTAGTGCAGACTGGCAGCTTGAAGAGAGGAAAGTTCTCTTCCTAATCCTGGGGGCTGGAGATCCAAAATAAAGACTTTGGATTGGGAGTCATTGAGGCCTTCCTCTCCAGTGCATAGGTAGGGTTTCCTTTCCCCACATTCTCACAGGACCTCTCTTCATATCTACTTATCAGGACAGCGGGTACATTGAAATAAGCTCTGTCCATGTGACTTCACTTACACACAACTCTATCTTCAAAGATCCAGTGCCAAATATTGCTATATTCTGAGATAACGGGAATTAGGATTTCAGTGACACCCCATGCAGTCCCGTACGTACTAATTTGCCACATTAGTCTTTTCAGAAGACCCTGTCAGACCCTATCACTTCTGGGAATTTAGCATGTAGTTAGAAGGAAACCTAATGACATCTGTGTGGATTTTTCTGGCCATGCACACTGCTTAACTTTTTAGACTTGAGAAACCATGGTGCCTGCAAGCCCTTGGCAACTGGAGTCCCACAGCCTCTGCTTCTTGGAGAAGTGTGAGCGTTGATTCTCTTGGGCACTAAATGACACGTTCATATGCAGACACAGCTCAGCAGCATCCTTGGCCTTGGTGAAGAGTCAAGAAACGTTAGCGGTCCACAGTTCTCATACAATTACTCAGCTTCTTCCTGGGAATGGGCTCAGCAGTCTCTAAATGGTTTCCATTTTTAATCTTCTTACATACTAGTCTTCTGAGGATATTTCTTTGTAACTCAATCTATCTCAAAATCTCCTACGTGATAGCAGTAGTTTGACATAAATATTATGTCTCTACTCAACAAATGAAGGTGTTCAAAATCTGAAAACTGCCTCAGTAACTCCTCCAAACTCGCCTTGATCTGCTCATAGCCTGAACTTTCAGGACCTGCAAGTTTGTCTTAGGCTCTGTTTGGAGGCCTTTTCTTCCTCAGGAACCTACATTTTTGTTTTCAAAACTTCCCCTTGCTAGGAGGAACTTCCCAGTAGCCCCTGGGCCTTTCTCTGGAAGCATTCCCTGGGCAGTGTGCATGAACTTAGGACAGTCTGCTTCATTATACTGTAAAGCAATGTGATGTGAGCGAACTGGATTGTATACTAGAACCGAGGACAGAAGACTTGGTTAGTGTTAACATCATCTGTAGTCTGCTCTAATACGTTCTTGGGTAGCACCGTATAACAACATCATTTCTCTGTCTCATTCCTAAAAAAAAAAAAAAAACCCAAAAAACAAAACAAAACAAAACAAAAAAAAAAAGCAAAGACCAACGAAAAGTCAATTCTGAAGTTCAGATGTTCTCAGATGTTCATGTCCAACTTCGCATAGGCTTGTCCTCCACCTGAAACATCTCCTCCTTTCTCATGTTTGGGGAAACATGCCATGATAGCTCCTCTCCCATTCCTTATTCGTAATGGCACAAAGGGGATGCTTAGGGTTTCGATGTCTTACCTTTCTTACTCATAGCAGATGATAATTTTGTTTCAACTCCCATCCAATGGAAACAGGATCCTTTGGCTCCTCCCAGCACAGGAGCTCATTATCAGGAGGCAAGAATAGCACTTCCTACTTCCTGTTTATGTAACTTATACCCTATGTCACCTTCATGTACATACTACAATTAAAAATGCTGATGTATGATTGTATAATTACAATTAAGTATTCCCAAGCTTTTGCCTCTGTTTAATCTATGCATTGAGGTGAGCATCGCTTGGCACTATCAGCTAAACAAGCCCCACTCATTATTAGCCATGCCATCTTGATTGCATTTCCCTACTTGAATAAACTTCGTTCCTGAAGGTTACAATTATATGCTGATTTCTTTTTAATACTTTTATTAATTCATTGAGAATTTCTTACATTGTATCTTGATCATTTTAACCATCACCCCTTCCTTCCAAATTCACCCCTGTTCCATTCCCACCAGCTCTGTGTTCTGCTTGTTTAAAACCCTTCGAGTCCAAACTGTGCCTCAGGTTATACCAATTCTTTCTAAAGCCATCCCCCCTCTGAACTCCCAATCCCAATAACTGTTCCATAAAGTCTTTTTCCTAATACCTTTTCCATCCCAGTGTCGGCTGCACAGATTCCCACCCTCCAAAGGGGTCTCTCTGCAGCTCTGTGTCTAGGAAACTTCCCCTCTGTACCCTTCACTGTCACCCCATAGACGGTGGAAAAACAGTGACACAGCTTAAAGGTAAAATAATCCCCCAAAGGCTCTTACATTTGAACACTTGGCAGCGGTACAATTTGGGGAGCGTGAGGAGGAGCCTAGTTGGAGGAAATGAATCTATCTGGGATGCAACAGAAGATTTATAGTTCAGCCTACTTCCTATACCGTTTTTGTTTCCTGGTTTGTGGAGACATGAATAGCCTCCTCCTCCTGACACCATGGATCCTGATGAACCACCCCTCCTCTAACCCCTTGCCATTAGGTCTTTCCTGCCATGCTGCACTCTACCCTCAAACTGTGAGCCAAGCAAACCCATCTTCCTTTATGTTGCTTCGTGTCAGGCGATAAAGAAAGTGACGCCTGTTTGTGGTGTTTTGCTGCCCAGCACCCATTCACTTGGAAATGCCTGGGCTTTGGAAAAAAAGCTCTTCCTACTCTAGTGCCATGTGGTTGCTACTGCAGATGTACTTAACAAGGGCTAATGAGAGTCTCTCCGGGAGGGGCTGGAAGAACCTGACTGGCAGACTCAGGATGGGTTATCTCATCTACCCATCCCTTGTAGATAGATGCTCCATAGTGAATATCCACATGGCATGAGCAGCTTTCCACTCTGCTCCTGAATCCTGGTCTCTCTAGTCACTGGTCTTTATTGTTTTTCATTTCCTCAAAGCAGACTCTTTAGCCATGCTTCATAAATCAGTATAACCTTTGGGTTTGTGCCTCCTCTCCTTCCATGTAGTGTGCACAGCGAGATTTATTGGTTTTCTTTAGCATTCTCTTTCTCGATTGGACTATCATAGAGCAGAATTTCTGTCTAGCTGGTGGCCATAAAATGTAAGCTGTGCAGAATGCTTCCTTCTTCGGTCTGCTTGTCACAGAGAACACCTCGTGAGCTCACAGGTGGAGCTGAGTGACAAATCGGTAAAAGAACAAGTGCCACAGCGATCTGAACCCACGATGACACATCTTGGGAAGGAAGGGACATCTTGATGTTGGATCTGCCTGTGCGGCACATAATAACTCATCGTCAAAGGTCAGGAACATGTTGATCTTTGCCAGGCTAATGTAACAGGCGAGCAGCAGACTCTAAAGCATGAGTTATCTAAGGGAGAGGTAATGGCTTGGTGCCCCGATTCCACGGGTCTTTTTTATGCTCTGTCTACAGGAGCCTATTGGGTTTTCCTATGTAGTAGTTCAGTGTTCCTCTGCTAGGATCAATGTTAGATGGACCAGGTCTTTTTTTTTTTTTTTCTCCCATTGTGTTTTCATTGGCCTCCACCTTTCACATCCTTTCCGGTCTCCTCCACCCTTATTCCTTCACAATTTTATGTGTTCCATTTTGCTGTTGTTTAAACTGACTGAGTCCTCTCAAGGCTGGCAATATGTGCATGGATGTGAGGCTATTTACCAGGGCAGTGATAGCGTCTAGCAATCTTCACCCTAAACAAACCTGACTCTCTGTCCCGCAGGAGCCATCAGTTGCCAATAGCTCCTTAGTTGGCTTTGGACTTCATGCCCACCTCTGCTGAACATACTGGCAATTTGTCTCACTTAATCTTCTGCCTGCAGTCGCATCTCCTGTGAGGTCAGATGTGTAATTGCTCTGTTGTATCCAGAACACAATTTTGCTGTAGTTTACCCACGGACTCTGGCCCTTATAATCTTTCTATCCTTTCTTGCTCATTGATCTCTGAGCCTCGAGAAGAGTGGGTGTGACAGACAGCTTCCATTTGCGGCGTGGAATTCCACAGTTTCTCTTCTCTGCACAGTGACCAGTTGTGGGCATTTCTGTTAAGTGTTATCTACTGCAAGAAAAGGCTTCTCTTATTATTGCTGAGAAATACAATAACGCATGGGTGGGTACGAAGATACGTCTTTAGAAACGTGTTTAGTTCTACGTCTATCTAGCAGAATAATTGTAGAAGGTTCTTGCCGGGGGCCTGTGATCTATTTAACCATGAGTTCTTGGCCCCTTTAATAGTGTCAGGAGTGAACTTCACTGTGTGGTCTTGCAGAGCAGGCTTTGAATATTAACGTGGCTGGTAACTCTCTGGACTCTTCATGCCACTGTGACGCCAATGCGCATGTCTTGCCAGGCCATCCTTGTATCTAAGAGGGTTCACGACTGAACGCAACTTTTGATTATTTTTTTCTTCTTATAGCATAAACATTACCCCCAGTCCTTTAAAAGCTGGCCAGACTGAAAAGATTCCAAGCTTGCACCAACTTTATTTTTCTACATTCAGTGTCTCAGGCATTGCTGTGTTTAGTCATAGGATCTTACCATCAAGTTCTAGAGAATAGACATTACCCTGTAATGATTAGGAGTCTAGGGGACCCTACTGATCAACAGTTCCAGAAGAGGCAGCTCGGTTTTGGCACTGGTGGCTTTATTTGATAGCCTATAATAGTGTCTAGGAGAGCATGTGTCCTCACGTTACTCTTTCTATGTATGTGCATATTTTTGGAAACTTCTATAGTAGTAGTTTTCCATGTGGTTTTTCAAAGGTCTTTTGTGCCGTCACACTTCCTAGTCCACTCCACCTTCCCATCCCTCATGCCATTTCACCTTCCCTGCTCTACTTGCGTCTATTTCCCTAGCTGAAAGCCCTCTACCCTGATCTCTTGCTGGTTTGCTGACCAACTAACTAACATTCTTACAACACAACCTGTAAAAGTCTCTCCATGCTCTGTGTGCAACAAGGTTAACTCTCCTCGCTTCTCACAAAAAACGTCAGCGTTTATGACCAAATTTAATTCTGTCATTTAGGTGAGGGGACTTATAGTCTCATCTCAGGGATTCCCAAGAGCTGAGAGATTATATAGGTAAAAAAATTCAATTAACGTTTAGCCCATCATGTCCAATTAATCGCCGCTGCTCCTGCCGTCCGTTCCTGTCATGCCATATTCATGTCTTTGTTGCTTATCTACTGCCATATGCCTCTGTCACTGGGGATTAAAGACACTGAAACCATGGAACCCATTTTAATGACATAGTAGCCACACCATTTGTCATTCTGAGCCAGGAAAGATTCATCTCTGAATGTTGCAAAGGAGAAATGTTCCTCCCACTTAAACATTTCTCTGTTGTCTTAGTAAACAACGTGTCTTGTTGACCTAGCTTTTGGGCAGCCCTGGAGTAGATTAAATACTTGTACTCTTATAAGCATCTGCTATTCTGTGCCATTCTCTGCCGGTTTATATTACTTTCTGTACACGATGGAGGTTCTAGAACTGCAGCCACACTGAGTTCACCAAATCCTATGCCTACGGTCCAATTACTTGAGCAAGGAAGCTGTCCATCTACTTTATAGTTGAGGAAGGAACACACGGAACTCTCAGGGGAGAGGGATCTGTGTGGACAGGTTGTCTCTTTCAAGATTAGGTTTTACTATCATCCAAAAAAAAAAAATTCCTACCAAAATGAAATTGACACAGCTACTGAAAAGGCCACACAGTCAGGCTCTCCTGGGTGAGATTGGATTTGGCCTTTGGCAGAAGGAGGAAATAAGAGCAATAAGTATCCCTGGATTTGGTTTTCAAGACTTAAGTTTCTATCTTGGCACCCAGTTTCAAAGCCCTGCTCTTTTTTGTCTTATTTATGGCTTTGCTTATCACAAGTGGCAAGGCTGTGCACTCACCTTGCTTCAGTATGCAACTTGTATTACCTAATGCTTGGATGAAAAGATTTCATGATGGGAATGGGGAGATGGCTCTGTTGATAACCTTCCATGCCTCACAAACATGAGGCTATGAGTTTGATCCCAACGATTCACATTTTTTGGCTTTATAGGATGGCATGTCTTCCTAATCCTTGCTCCAGGGGCAAGTAGACAGGAGGATTCCAAGAGACTCATTAACCAGCCTTGTGAAATTTCAGGCCAGTGAAATTCCCTCCTCAATAACCAAGGAGGAGGATGAGGTAGTTTGGATGGAGATGGTCCCCATTAGCTGATAGGTACTATTAAGAGTTGTGGCTTCACTGGAAGAAGTGTGTCACTCGGGGGGTGGGGGCTTTGAGATTTCATATATGCTCAAGCCATGTCCAGTTGAATTCCTGTTGCCTTTACCCTTTCCAGAACCATGACTGGCTGCACACTGCATGTTATGCCGCAATGATATATAGGAGGAGCTGCTTGTTCGTCCCGGCCACTCAGAACCAAAATAATCATGTAGAAACTGTTTCAATTAAAACACTGCTTGGCCCATTAGCTCTAGCTTCTTATTGGCTTACTCTTACATTTTAATTTAAACCATTTCTATTAATCTGTTTATCACCATGAGGTTGTGGCCTACCAGTAAAGTTTCAGCACACCTATGTCCGGTGGCAGATCCATGGCATCTCTATGACTCCACCTTTCTTTCTCCCAGCATTCAGTTCAGTTCTGCCCTATCAACAGGACACGCAGTTTCCTTATTTGTTAATGGTAATCACAGCACACAGAGGGGACTCCCAAATCACCGATAATGGACTAAACCTCTAAAACTGTATGCTAGCTCATTAAATGTTTTTCTTTATAAGAGTTGCTGTGGCCATGACGTCTCTTCATAGCAATAGAAACCTAAGACCTAAGGCGACTGAGAAACAACATCTGGGGTGGTCCTCTGGCCTCTGCACAAATTCACACCAATACACTCACACACACGTGTGAGAATGAGCAGAAATGCATTTGTAGACCCATACATATATGCGTGCATGCATGCACTCACACACACATTACCACACCTATACACATGCACACACACACACATTTACAGACACACCCCCACACATAAATGTACACATACACAGACTTTCTTTCTTTCACACACGTAAACATGCACTCACAAACAAAGCAAGCTTTCATGTGAGAAGTTAAAATATAGTGCAGGGTGATTTTGCATAATGAGATATTTTCAGAGGCGCTATGGAAAATATTGCCTCTCTGACTTGTAACCTGAGTTAAGAGTGTTGGGCCCTGAACTTACCTTTCTCTTCAAAATCTCCAGGGTTGTCAGACTACACCTCAGTTCTTACAGGCTTCATCTATGGTCACACACAATGACAAGCACTCAGGACACCTGCTTTTTAGCCCATCGCCCCACTTTGAGAGAGAGTCTGCTTGAAGTATCACACTCACCTCTTGTTGCTATTGTGCCTTAGGGTATTGAGACATGACCCTTCGCGCATTAACACCCACCAAGGCATTTGAAATATATTTGAGTGAAGGTATTCAAAACATATATTCATATTAATGAATATTTTAATATAATTTCAATAACTTAATTTTAAACAAAGAACTACTTTTTGAATGTTAATTTAAAAGTTATTAACTCTTCTGAGTTTGAGGCCAGCCTGGTCTACAGAGTGATTTCCAGGCCAATCAGGGCTACCCAGAAGAACCCTGTCTCATAAAAACAACAACAAAAAATAAGTTATTGACTGTTGTCAAATGTTTGTTTACACTGGGTGAAAATGTGTCACTGTGATTGGTCTAATAGAGAGCTAGGCAGGAGAGAATAGGTGGGGCTCCTGAGCAGAGAGAGAAGCTGGAGAAGAACCTGAGTTGTAGGGGAAATGTTAGTGAGTTGTGGACCAACTTGGACACGCAGATTGGAGAAAAAGTACAAAAGCCGCAGGGCAGAATGCAGATTAATAGAAGCAGGTCAATTTAAGTTAGAAGAGCTGGTTGGGGACAAGCCTGAGCTAAAAACTGAGTTTCATAATTAATAAGAAGTCTCTATGTCATTATTTGGGAGCTGGAGTTCCCAAAAGAAAGTCAAACTACAATTAACTCTTTACATATTATATGAATTTTTTTAGTACAAAAATTTTTAGAACCTGTATATACTAAAGTCATATATCCACAACCAATCTATATCCCCAGGCAAGCGGACTAAAGTGTGCTCCGCAGTAAAATAGAAACGGGGCTGCGTCACGGGGGAGTTTGGGGTTTGTGAAAAGTACCAGTACTGAGCAGAGGGGCACTTTCCAGAAAACCCCCTCAGGCTTCCTCTGTGGCTCAGTCTGTGCTTTCTGTGGGGCAAAGGATGGCAGCTACCTAATGTCTAATTAGCTTCTGGGCATTGCTAGGCAGTGTGTGCCCAGTGCATTATAACAACACTTTTTTTTTTTTTAATTCCAGGGTTGCTTCTCTCAGCTGATTCTGTTTCCAAATGACATTGCCATGACATCCTTCATCAGAAACCAGGGAGCATAATGAATTTGCGGTTGTGAGCAAACACGGTTGTATGGGTGAAGCACGTGCCAAGAACACAGACCACACACCAAAGCCTGAAGTATACGCCTTGTCGCCGTTACCCACACGTCTGTGATGTCTTGGCTTCTTCGCACTCCCATTAACATGGACAATTATCAGCTATTGGAATTTGTAGACAGCTGTTGTGCTAAAAAAATAATAAAAATAAAACTCCAGCTCATAATATCCAATAGCTTCCAATATTTTACAAACATTCCCTTAACTGGTTTGCCTCATGATGATTCCAAGATGTGTCCCTTCCGGTCCAATTTGCACAACCTGGAACCAAGTGGCCCATTTGGCTCCATCTTGTCTTTCTTTTGGATTACAGTCTCATTGCACAACATACTCCCGACTCCACATTTGGAAGAGAGCAATCGTGCCGCCAGCTTCTGCTAATAACACTATATCTCTCCGCCACTGACTGCTAACTGTCCTCCAGACAGAACTGGGGAAATGCAGAGATGATCCACACTTTTATAAACAGTTTTTTAAAAGCTAGTACTTCCCTTTTTTTTAAAAAATAACAAAATTAAGCTTTGAGGAAGAAAATTGGTTTTGACCCAAATTTGATGCTAAAATCGTCTGCCTGGAAAAGTCAATGTGTTCTCATATAATGTAATGTTGGACACCACGGCCAGGTTCCTCATAGAATAGGAGTTTGTCTCCTTTCTGCCTCACCAACCTTCCATTTTCCCATGGTGCCTGTTTCGACTACTTTAGAATGTTCTTGCTCTGTTTCCGGTGCTGCTGCGTATAGGCACAGGTTAGGGAAGAAAGGTCGTATTTGAGCTCACAGTCCCAGATTAGAGTCTGCCGTGTAGCTTGAACGTCAACACAAGAACCTGTCTGGGGACCAGAGTACAGCTGGACTCACGGAGCCTATGGCCCCTTTTCTCTGGTGGCATAGAGGATCATCGGAGCCCAGGTCCTTGCTTGGATCGCACCCCTCCTCCGCGCTTAGACATGCTGGTCCAAGGTTCTCCTCTGTTCCTGGCACAGACTTGTCCTGCTCATATCCGGGTCTTTTTCTGGGACCAAGAAGGATCCTCTTTAGGGCTTTCCTCCAAACGAGTGGGATGCGGGTCTCTGACATGAATCCTGTGTCCTGTTTTCCTTGCATCTGCATCTCTTTCTCCATAATAAATTGAATGAAGATTAAACCCTTTAACATTTGTCTCAGTGAATGTGGGGAGGGCCAAGCTGTCCATTCTTGTATCCAAATTAAACCCAGAGTCTTTGCTAAAGTTATAAACAACCACACACAGTGGAAAAACATAGAGCAGACTCTTCAGAGACCTTACAGAAAAGTAATTTTGAACATTCTTTACCGGGTACATGGAAAACACCAGTCACATGTGAACATGCTTCCACTGCGTACACGGAGGAGACCAGCATCATCTGTACATATTTCACCCAGATACATGGAGTGCACCAGTATCATCTGAACCTGTTTTTATCAGGCACACCAAGGATACCAGCATCATGTGAGCATGCCTCCATTAGGTACACGGAGGACACCAGTTTCACCTGAACATGTTTTCACTAGGTACACTGAGGACACTAGCATCATGTGAGCATGCCTCATTAGGTACACGGAGGACACTAGCATCATATGAACATGCTTCCATCAGGTACACTGAGGACACCAGTGTCACCTGAACCTGTTTCCACCAGGTACACCGAGGACACCAGCACCACCTGTGTGTAGAGAACATTTATTTATTAAAAGCACATTTTGAGAAATGACCATAACCTTATTTTAAAATTTCCCCTTAGAAAATGTTCAATTTAATTAAAGAACGAAGCAGCTACTTTCTAGCATGTTACTTTAATTAGTTACATAAGATGCAGCCTTGGTGAGTTATTCACTCCTCTGCTCAGAATTCTGTTCTAGCTTGGCCCCGTCTCACATCCACGAACAAGGCTTCCCGACTTAATAATGTGTTTACGCACTTTCTGCTCACACCCCATTTCCCTGCAGTTGTTTTCCGAGTCGTCTGTTGCTGTGTGAATCTGCTTGGTTTCGCATCCTGTGTGCTGCTGGAGACAGCCAACAGGGCTCATTGGGACTGCAGTCTCCTCTTAGAAACTGTTTTCATTGTACTAGGCAAAGCTGGGGGAGACCACTCAGAAAAGGGGGTGAAGGTAGGAGAGGGGTCAAGGTCGCCACAAGAACATGACCCTCAGAATCAACTAAGTAGGATCACAGAGGATCATAGAGTTGCAAGCATGGAGCCTGCCTGGGTCTAAGCTGGCTTCTCTGCATATGCACTGTCATTGTGTAGCTTGGTGTTCCTGTGGGACTCCCGACAGTGGGAGTGGGGTGTCTTTGACTCTTTTGCCTGCTCTTCAGACACTTGTCCTTCTACTGGGTGGCCTCATCCAGTCTTGATATGAGGGTTTGTGCCTGGTCTTTTCGTAACTTGTTATGCAGTGCTTGGTTGATAAGAGCCCAGTAATATCCCTGCTCTTTTCTGAAGGGAAAGGGAGAGGGAGAAGTGGGGAGCAGGCAGAAGAGACAGAGAGGAGTGGAGGGAGGGGAAACTGAGGTTGGGATGTGATACATGAAAGAAGAATTAAAAAAAAAACCCTCTTGTCTCGTGTTCTTTTATGACATAAATTTCAGCTGCAGCTAAATGTTTTTTTATTTTATTTTATTTTTTTTATTTATTTTTTTTTAGTTTAGAGATCTCATTTAATCAGTTCTTTTTTTTGTTTTTTTATTAATTAATTTATTTAATTATTAAAGATTTCTGCCTCTTCCCCGCCACCACCTCCCATTCCCTCCCCCTCCCCCAATCAAGTCTTCCTTCCTCCTCAGCCCAAAGAGCAAGCAGGTTTCTCTGCCCTGTGAGAGGTCCAAGGACCACCCACCTCCATCCAGGTCTATTAAGGTGAGCATCCAAACTACCTGGGCTCCCACAAAGCCATTACGTGCAATAGGATCAAGAACCCATTGCCATTGTTCTTCAGTTCTCAGTAGTCCTCATTGTCCATTATGTTCAGCGAGACCGGTTTTGTCCCATGCTTTTTCAGTCCCCGGCCAGCTGGCCTTGGTGAGTTCCCGATAGAACATCCCCATTGCCTCAGTGTGTGGGTGCACCCCTCGCAGTCCTGAGTTCCTTGCTCGTAAAAACAAGTGTTTATTGGACTAATGATGAATTTCAGAAGTCAGTCTTTGAAAGAACTTGATGAGACTCTCTGGGGCTTTTGGTAGGTGGATTGACAGCAGTTCTTCAAGGCTCATATTTGCTGTGACATTTGGACATGAACTCCTCTGTAAAACAAGCCAGTCCAGACAACTCTTGTCTTCTTTTGTCTTTCTCATTAAAAAAAAATATTTTTAGACTTGGTTCCTCATGAATTTCACATCATGCATCCTGGTCCCACTCATCTCCCTGTCCCTTCTCATCCACCCTCTGCCCTTGCAGCCTCCCCACCTCCCAAAACAAAGCAAAATTTAAAAGAAAAAACAAAAACCAACCAACCAACCACAACCAACCAACCAACCACAACCAACCAACCAACCAATAAAAACTAACAGTTCTTGGCCTGAAAACTGTAGTGTGGCCCAGTGAGTTACACAGTGTACCCTTTAGTCCACACATCTTTGTTGTAAGTGTCCATTGTTGGGGAATCTAGTTTTCTAACGGGTTTCATAGCCATTGTTTGAGAACAAAGATTTGAAGTTTTGAGGCAGCACAACCAAGTCAACGGTTTCTTCCATCTTATGTCTTCAGCTAGAAGAAAACAAAGACAAAGGAAAGTAGACACACTTCAAACATTCCAAGAGCATCTCCCCACTTCTCCATTTATTATTCCCCTCCTAGTATTTATCTAACCCGACCTTAGCAGTGCTTCCTTGGACTGTCTTCCTAAATCTGATGCACGTGTGAGAGAAGAAAGAATTCATATTTTAGTCCTTAAATACCTTCAAAGTAAATGCTTTTAAAACAACTCCAAATAAAATATTTACCAATAAATGATGTCATCTTGTTAATATTAATATTATGCTGTCCTTATTAGTGAATAAAGTCAGACAGCCCCTGTGTATATATTCTTTCTTAAAAGAATTCTTTCATTCTTATATTCCCTAAAAAGCTTGCTTGCAAAAATAAGCCAAGAAGAGGCAGTAGGAAATGTGTCATTTCTTTCCTTCAACAAGTGTGGGTTCGTGTTGCCTTTAATGGGTTAAAAAGAAGTCTAGGCTGTAGACTTCAGTCAGTGACAAATTTGATTCTCAGGGAATTGGGTAGTCTGCAGACACACTTTTGGTTGTCCTGAGGGGGGAAAAAGATGAGTTCCATGACATCTGGTAGGTGGGAATAGGGACATTAGTGAATGCCGTGTGATAGACAGGACACCCCTTGAAGGATGACTGAGTCCCGATTGTCAACAATGCTGAAGTTGGAAAACACCAAATAAAGACTTTGTTCAAAGAAAGACAATGGAGAAAGACCTTTTCTGCCTCACATAACGAGGCATCACGAGGCTTAGAAAAGGTAAAAATCCCCAGGGAGGATCTCTAATCCCAAGTTAGAAAGAAAATATCAGAACTCTCAATATCTAGGACAAACTCATTTCAGTTCAACTGGGACGCAGAGGAAAGAATCAGTGGCTAAGTAGCTCTTCTGGGAAGTCAGTTCCTGATCGGGTGATGGTTAGAGTAATGGGCTCAGAGTCCAGAGGGATTTTTCGGTGTGTAAGATCAGCAGGCCGGTGCTGCAGTGGACAGAATCAATGACAGATATCTGAAGCGTTGTGAGGGCTGTCATTTTGGTTGTCAACTTGGCATACCTAGGAAGAGAAAACTTCAACCACCCCCATCAGATGGACCTATGGGCAGACCTGTGAGGCATTCTCTTGATTGCACATCAGGAGAGGGTCCTAGTTCACTGTTGACAGCGCCACCTCTGAGCAGGTGTCTTGAGTTCTGTCAGGAAGTTAGCTGAGCTGAAGCGAAAAGCAAGACAGTCAAGTATGTTATTTCCTGGATTTTCTCCCCAGTTGCCTGCCGTGAGTTCCTGCCTTGGCTCCTCTTGATGTAACCAATCATCTAAACAAAACCTTCCTTCCCCAGGTTAGTTTTGATCACTGTTTTATCACAGCAACTGAAAGGGAACTAGAACAATGAAATTCTTCTTTTTGACAATGAACATTTGTGCTGGAACCCGTCATGACACTATTAAGCTGCCCTGTTCACGTGTAGGTACTGACCTTATCTAGCTGATTCCAAAGTGTTTTTCTATTTTATTTTATGTATATGTGTGTTTTGCCTGCATGTATGACTGTGTACTCCGTGTGTATCTCATGCCTGTGGAGGACAGAAGCAGACATCAGATCCAGGTAAAACTATACCGGTTCCATTCTGTACTCCACTCTCTACAGGAACTAGGCTAAAGATATAAAAACATACACACACACACATTAATCCCAATACTCGGGAGGCAGAGGCAGGTGGATCTCTGTGAGTTCGAGACCAGCCTGGTCTACAAGAGCTAGTTCCAGGACAGGCTCCAAAACCACAGAGAAACCCTGTCTCGAAAAACCAAAAAAAAAAAAAAAAAAAAAACAAACAAACAAAAAAAAACATACACACAGAGACAGAGACGACAGACAGGGCCACGAAGACATCCTTGAGACAAGAATGCAAAGGATGCCCACTTTATTGTGCTCAGGGGCAGCTTATAGGGCTCTGGCCACGCCCAAGCTCTTGGAATTTTTCAGCTGCAGACTCATCAGAACCCAGTCCCCTGTCATCAGGGTCTCATGCTCAGAGCAGCTGCAGGCTCAGCGCAGAGGAAAACAAGTTGTTTACAGGAAATTCAGGGTCAGGTGGTCTGCAGTACCCAAAACTAGCGCTTGTGGATAATCTTTTTTTTTTGGACAAACATCAATATTAATTTTTATTTGAATTAACTATTGTAGTAACAACGCTAGAGAATTTAGTAGAGGCCACAAACACTGGAACTTTTTTATTTCATATATACAATTTAATACAAGTGAACATACATATTAATAAGATTTATCTACTTACTAACAGTTTAAATTCTATGACATCTATTCTTATGACAACTTCCCTAAAAGAATTGCAGAAACCAGATCCTTTTGGCTGTGGTTATTACCCATTATCTAAATGCCACGCTTGAGCAACCACGTGGGTACTAGAAATTGAACCTGGGACCTCCGAAAGAACAGCCAATGTTCCTGGCAGCTGAGCCATCTCCAGCCCCTCACCCTTTGTATTTAAAAAGAGGCTTTGTTGAACTCAAGTAGTGGTGGAGATTAGTCTCAGACACCAATCAAATGATGCCCAAATTTGCATAGAATAATGAGAAGGAAAATAATGCAAATACAATTCTTCTATTAGAAATCAACACAAGTGTTTGGTCTTCTTATTAGTGGCGATCCGCATTGAACAGGAAGGGAAAATAATGCTATTTTTACCACTTAACTGCAGGCCCCCAAAGGCATGTTACAGTCCTGACTCCGCTACTATTTGGAAACAAAGTCTCTGCATCTGTATCTCACTTAAGAGGAGGCCTCTGGAAAGGTCCTCATCTGAAACGAATGTAGACAGATTTAGGGAGGCAGCCAGAGGTGCTGCCATGAGCAGAAGAATCTGGGAATGCAGGAAGAATTCTCCCCTCTGGGCTCCTATAGGAGAGTTATCTTCCAACACCTTGATCTTGGACTCTAGTTTAAGTTTGGCTGTCCTTTTAGAGCCTTTACTTGGTAGTACTACGCTTTGGCAGCCCTGGGAAATGTCTAGGATTGGTTTATGTGATCATATTTAGGGAGGAGGACGGGAAAGACATTTTTATTTATGGAAAAAATCAAAACAGCCAAAAATTGTAGAATTAAAGAGTTCAGGAATTTTCTTCCCCGGAGAACTGCTCAGTCGTAGTTCTGAGGACATACAGCGCCATCTCCTGGACAGCTGTCTTAATTACTTCATCTGCTCAAAAGGTCCTTTAATGCTTGTGAGAATAAAGGAAAAAACAGAGTACCTACCGAGTTCAAGGCATATGTAGGTGTGTTGGGAAGAGAGCTATGTGTACAAGCAGCCGTATAACCAAAGGTAAGAGAGAGAGGGAGAAAGAATAAAGAACTCATAAGGACAGCAGGCAAGGATTAAAGGACATAATCTTTCAAAAATATTGCAAAATTCATTCAGTGCATATTATTTCAAAAGTATCACCAGATGGTGGTGGCACATGTCTTTAATCCCAGCACTTGTGAGGCAGAAGCAGGCAGATCTCTGTGAGTTCGAGTCCAGCCTGGTCTACAGAGCAGGTTCTAGGACTAGATCAGTAGCTACTGGAAAACCCTGTCTCAAATCCGCTCTCCCCCCACAAAAAAAGTATCAAACTGGTAAGCCCTTTTCTTGACAAAGTATTTTATTCATAATATTTAATTCTAATTATTAGAGACTAAATTACACTCATATCTTTGACATCTATATTCTACAAAATTTATAAATCAATATATTATTTATATAGACACAAAATTATCTTCTGTACCGATAATCACAACCATTGATTTTTAAAGAAATACTATGAAAATATTAATAACCAAACAGTTGGTCTTATACTGTGAGCTTTCAAAATTATATACAAGGTAATTAAACAACCCGTGCATAATAATTAACCCTTCTTGATATAACCTCAAAAACAGCTTTACTTAATAAATATAAAAATACATTGATAACCACATGTATCTCTTCACACACATTAATGACTTTTGGGGGAGACTGCTTGTTTGTTTCTGACTGCCCAGAAACAAAATAATCACACAGAAACTTTATTATTTGCAGTACTGTTTGGCCAAAAGCTTAAGTATATTTCTAGCTAGTTCTTATATCCTAAACAAACCCATCTTTATTAATCTGTGCATTACCATGAGGTCATGACCTACCGGCAAAGTTTTGGTGGGTCCGGCAGAGCCATCTGTCTCCTGTAGTGGCTACATGGCTTCTTTTGACTCCACCTACTCTCTCTTCGACTATCTGCTTGGAACTCCTACCTTGCCCTATTCTGCTAAGCCAATGGCCGAAACAGCTTTATTCATTAACCAATAAAAGCAACACATAGACAGAAGGACTTCCCACACCAAATGACTATTCTCCAAAGTTCAGTTTGGCTTATTTGGCCTTTGTGGAATATCCATATGAGGAAGTATTGATCTCTCTTGACTTCTCCAGCTATTAGTCACTGAGATGAGGGAATGAAAGGTATTTTTGAGTGATTGTTCTTTTACTTTCACTGATCTTAAAAATTAGTGTTTGGGATCAGACTATGGACTTGCTAGGCAAGTTCTGTACCTGGACACATGAAAATCAAGAATGCAGGAGAAATCCAGGAAATATCAAAAGGAATAGCAGAGAGCTGGGAAGCCAATGGGAAAATCTAGCTCCCCAGTGGCCTGGTGGGAAGAGGTCCAGATTGGTTGAGGTGACCACTGTGACTTGTTCACTACTATACCAGTGGAGATTGTCTGTATTTACCTATGTTTACCTGACCTAGGAACTTTGAACTTTTCTGTTTCTCTCTTTCTCCCCCCGCCCCCACCATGTGTCTTCTGACCATCACCCCAGCTGTATTTTTGCTGTTTGCATCTCTGCTACATCAGCACTGGCATAGGTGAGGAGCCTGTCAGCTTTTTTTTTTTCATCCAGGAGATGTTGCTTACCCAGGACAGTGATAATTTCTCACCAACTTTAAAGGCAATTTGTTGAATACACAGCCTAGATTGTTTTCATAAATCTTCCTGATGTTCTGTTGTATTGTTTTTTCAACAGTATTATTTGAAGGAAACAGAGAAAACATTCACATATTCGGTGTGTGTACGTGGGTGTCCTGTGTCTCCAGGCAGGAGACTGACAGCTCATTCATGGATAGTCAAGGTGAAGATTGTCATGAATGGGATCATGTGAAGACTGTCGTGAATGGGGTAATGTTTTATAAAATAGGAAGGACTTTTCTGATATTCTTTCTGAGTGTGTATCACCTCCAACTAATATTGGAGAAACATAAGACAAAGCCAATTCAGGGGACATAGTCCCCCACTGGGAGAAAACCAAACCTGCAGTGTTCATTTTGTTCAAATCTAGTATATTGATCAGTGTTTACCATTTACTGCATTTCTGTTTTGAGTAATACTTTTCTTCATATCTCTACTTAGCAGTGGAGACACCAAGATTTTGCATTCCTTCGTGGCTGTTGAGTGGCAGCTGTGTGAATCTCTCATCAGGACCATAGCAGAGCATCTTTTAGTTCCTAACATGGCTGGAATGTATGGTTGATTTAAGTGATTAATTGCCTAATATGGGGGAATACTAAAATAAATTCCCATTAACCAATTTTTATCACATTAGGTGACATTAAATCACCATTAGCAAGCTGCAGGGTCTCTCAATCATGCTGTAAAATGAAGACTTCTAATAAATGGGGTTATGTAAATGCCCATCTGGGAACCGAGTTTTAACCTTTCTACAGATCTTTTTAATGACAAATATTTTTTTAATGACAAATCAGTTGGCAGTTCCTAACTTGTTTCTCGTCTGCATTCATACTCAACAAGTGATCTCTAATATTAACGATGCAGTGGCTATTTTCTAGGAGGGCTCTGTTTGGTTTGAGACAGAGTCATTTACGACACAGGCAGGCTACAGACTCATTGAGTAGCTAAAGACCTGGAATGCCCGATCCTCTAGCTTTCTCCTATTCATTGCTAGGTTACAGGTGTTCATGTGGCATGGCCCCCATAGACTCATGTGTGTCAATGCTTGGGCCATAGGGAGGGATGCTCTTATGAGAGATGGCCTTGTTGGAATAAGAGTAGTTTTGTTGGAGGAAGCGTGTCACTGTGGGGGTGACCTTGGAGGTTTTATAAGCTCAAGTCTGGCCCATCAGGAGACAGTTTTTCCTTCTGTGGCCTGCGGATCAAGATGTAGAACTCTTGATCCCTTCTCCAGCACCATGTCTGCTTGCATGCTGCCGTGTTTCCTGCCATAATGATAAAGGACTAAACCTTGGAAACTATACGCCAATCCCAATTAAATGTTTTCCTTTAAAAGAGTTGCTGTGGGCACTATGTCTCTACATAGTAATAGAAACCCTAACCAAGACAGTGCATCTCCCTGGCCCAGTACATGCAGTCCTGGGGATTGAACCCACAACCCCACGCATGCTAAGCAAGCACCTTACCAACTGAGACACATACCCTAGCTCTTCTTGTTTAGTTTTCTCTGTTTGCTGGTGATGGAAGCCAGATGCTTGTGTCCATTAAGCAGGCAATGTAACATGAGCAACGACCCAGCCTCCAGGGAGTTCCTATGTTGTGTAGAAGTCACAGAAAAACATCGCCACATTGTGTATAGCGCAAATGATTGAGAAGTTTTGCACATGGAACCTAGTGGACATTTTAAGTGTACTTAATTTTGGCTTATGCTCAGAATGTAGGATAAAGGCTGCCATGATCCAGGATGCCCAGAATCTTTGGGGTACTCACATAACGAACAAATAGCCAACTAGCAGCAAGGGTTTGGCAAGGCCCAACACCCAGTACTTCCAAGATGGAAAGAGTTAATCCCAGAACACCCCTTTAAAAATGACACATCTTTGAACTGGAGAGATGGCTTGTGGTTAAGAACTCTTGTTGCTTGTCCTGACTAGTTTTATGGCAAATTGACACAAGCTAGAGTTATCTGGAAGGAGGGAACCTCAATTGAGAAAATGCCTTCAAAAGATCCAGCTGTAGGGCATTTTCTTAATTAGACTTGAAAGGGGAGGACCCAGCCTGTTATTGGTGGAACCACCCCTGGGCTTGTGGTCCTGGGTTCTATAAGAAAGCAAGCTGAGCAAGGCATGAGGACTGTGGTGATTGAATAGGAATGGCTCCATAAACCCATGTGATTTGCGTGGCCCATAGGGAGTGTCACTATTAGTAGGTGTGGCCTTGTTGGAGTAGATGTGGCCTTGTTAGAGGAAATGTGTCACTATGGGAGTGGATTTTGAGGTCTCATATGCTCAAGTATATGCCCAAACCAGGGTGGAACCCAATCTCCTCTGCTGCCTGCAGTCAAGATATAAAACTCTCAGCTCCATCTCCGGCGTCATGTCTGTCTGTATGCCAGCATGCTTCTTGCCTTGATGATAATGGACCACACCTCTGAACTGTAAGCCAGCCCCAATTAAATGGTGCTGTGGTCCTGGTGTCTCATGAAAGCAATAGAAACCCTCAGATAAGGACCAAGCCAGTAAGCAGCGTTCCTCCATGGCACCTGCGTCAGCTCCAGCCTTCGGGCTCCTGCTCTGTCTGAGCTCCTGCAGACTTCCCTCTGCAGCGAACCTTGAAACGTAAGAAGAAATAAAACCCCTTTCCTCCCCGAGTTACTTTGGTCATGGTGTTTCAGGACAGCAATTGTAACCCCAGCCAGAACACTGGCCTTGACTAGGACCTAGGTTCAACCCCATCCCTCGCGTAGTGTCTCACAGCTATCTGTAACTCCGAGTCCCAGGTTGGGGCAGCCACAGGTGCCAGACATGCATTTGATGCGCATGGATATATTCAGCCAAAATACTCAATACATGTAACAGAAAAATTACATTAGAAACATGAATAACTACCAACTACATCTCTTGTCATACAAGAGAAACAAGACCAAACCACCATTTTAAAAATTAAACGGTTTTCTTTTGCAGTGCTGGGCATATAATCCAGAGTCTCGCAGCACAGACAGGAGGGGTGCTCGTCCCTGAACTACTTCCTCACAGCTTTTGTTTTGTTTCTATTTTGAGTCCAAATCTCACCCATCATCAAAGCCGTCTTGTTCTCCTCCTGGAGCCCAGGCTGGCCTTGGCTCACAATCCTCCTGTTTCAGCTTCCCTGAGGGGCTGAGGCCACAGGCATTTGTGTCAGGCCCTGCTGAATTGAATGTCTTCTTGAAAAGTCTCATTTAAAGGGTACAGTGTATCTCCAGTGGAAGTGCTTTGGCTTAGCAATCAGGAGCCCGAGTTTGATCCCTGAAAGCGACTAAACAGCACTACTTCTTACTAAAAACATGGCATTTTTACAGACTGGCAGGAATTTCCATGAGCGTGAGGATTACAGGAGAAAATGCAAGAGGCTCCATGAATTACCACTGGGGACACTAAGCTTGACAGACCTTTCCCAGGTTTGTAATTCTTATTAGTAGCATTAATGTGCCCTCTTTCAGGTATTGTCTTCTGGAAAACAGTGATTCTTTTTTCTCCACCAAATTAAAGGAAATTAATTATGGTCATTACTAAAGAAAAAGATTCTTTCTTTGATGAGTAGCATCTCTTGCTTTTATTTGTGTGTGTGAGTGTGTGCATGCATACATGCTCTAGTCTGTATATATTCCACAGCTACGAGGGTATCATGAAGTCAGAAGAGGGTGTTGGAGTTCCAGATGGTTGTGAACTGCCTGATGCAGCCTCTGGAAATTGAATCTGAGTCTTTTAAAAGAGAAACCAGTACTTCTAATTGGCAGGCCATCTCTCCAGATCCGTAAAGACCCTGTGATTGCATGCTAACCGATAACAGAGTAAAAGATGAACTTTTACTGAAACAGTTACAAGAGTCAGGGAAGGACACAATGGCACCCCAACTCTTGTCTCCCTAGGTTTAGCTGCAGCCTTGGGTGCTGGTGCTCACTGAAAAACTCAGCATTAGTGACAAGGACCTCTGCTTCTGCCCATGATCTTCAGCCCCATCAGCCCAGAAATGCCAGCACTTTGTGCTGTGTCCAAATTTGATTGTATCTGGACCTCGCCATCTCCCTTCAATATCACAGAAATGCATTTTCAGTTGATACTGAAAGTTGAGGAAAGCACAGGGGTGAGATAAAAGACTGACTGGCCAGGTTGTCGATGAAGGAGAGGAGACAATGAGCTCCCTTTGTCTGAGAGTGCAGTACCCTGCTAATTTCACCTGTAGACCCTAAGCTTGTACCCAGGATTAGGCTATGCCCTGTAGCTGCCCAAGAGTTAGAATTACACATAAAATTTCAATGAGCAAGTACTTGGTGTGTTTTTCTTAGCCTTGGATCTCTTAAAGTATCGCTGCACTTCAAAATAGCAGCATTACAGTGTGGCTTGCAAAGACTTTGGGGAAATGTAAAATCAAATGGGATTGCTGGGAATGTTGTGACTTTTCAGGGAAGGGCTCATGTGACGGAGGATCATCCCAATAGCAACACAAACATAGATATTTAACAGTTGTTTCAGTAATATATGCAGGAATGGACTCATTGTGAAGGGTAAATTTGAATTTTAGTTGAAACATTTGCTTTACTAAAGCCAAAATTGTGAAGTAGAAATTTAATATTTACTGTAATATGTGAAAATCCAAATTGCTAGTCCAGAGAACAGCCAGTTACTCTTTGCACCTTTAATCTCTTCTCCTGAGAATAGTGCATCAGGGTTGCCACAGTTCCCTTAGGTTTTTTTGATTGAAAGGACTATTTTTTTTATTAATCATTGTAATGGTGTTGAGTAAAAAATTACCAAGTCTTGATTTGTCACCTAAACTTTTTCCAAGGCAATATTTAGTATGTTTTATAGCACTTAATGAAGTCTAGACAGCTTAGAAGCAGCGAGGCCCAGAGCTACTAACATCAGAGGAAATCCTCCCTGGAGGGGAGCAGGTAAAGGCCACAGTTATGGCTCAGCGGTTAAGAGCATTGCCTGCTCTTCCAAAGGTCCTGAGTTCAATTCCCAGCAACCACATGGTGGCTCACAACCATCTGAAATGAGATCTGATGCCTTCTTCTGGCCTTCAGGCAGACACACAGACAGAATATTGTATACATAATAAATAAATAAATATTTAAAAAAAAAGAAAGGGAGAGAAAGAAGGGGGAAGGGGTGAGGGGCAGGCAGAGGAGGAGGAGACAGGGGAGGGGGCAGCGGAGGGGATGGGGAAGGGGGGAAGGGGGGAAGGGAAGGAGACCAGGCAGAGGAGGGGAAGGGGGCCAGGTAGATGAGGAGAAGGAGGCAAAGCTGGCAGTGAGAGGAGGAGAAGGGGGAAGGGGAGCAGGGCAGACTAAGGAGGGGCAGGGGGAAGGGTAGAGGGCTGGCAAAGGAGGAGAAAGGGAAAGGGAAGGGGAAGAGGGAACTAGAGAAAAAGGGAGAATGGCAGAGGATGGGAGGGGAGGGATAGGGACAAAGGGTAGTGGGAGAGAAAGATACCTAGGAGAAAGAGGGGAAATAAGCAATAAATGAATAGATTTAGATGATTACAGTGGGGGACTAAAAATGAAGACATTTCAATCTATTTTTTTTCTTAAGCATAAAAATAAAAACCTAAAGATTGAAGAGAGGCCTAACAAGATAACTTATTTGGTAAAAGTGCCCCACAGTGAAGTCTGAATGTCATGGTGGGTTCAATTTCTGGAATCCACATGGTGGAAAGAAAGAACGACTCTTCCAAGTTTTCCTCTGACCTCCACATGTGCACACACACAGACACACTCAGACATAAAATAAATAAAAGGATAATAATAATAATAATAATAAGTGTTCAGATTGAAGGGAATCAGAAAAATATCTTCAAATCCCACAAAATTAAACAAATGACTATTTTTTTAAAATATTTATTTATTTATTATGTATACAATATTCTGTCTGTGTGTATGCCTGCAGGCCAGAAGAGGGCACCAGACCCCATTACAGATGGTTGTGAGCCACCATGTGGTTGCTGGGAATTGAACTCAGGACCTTTAGGTAGAGCAGGCAATGCTCTTAACCTCTGAGCCATCTCTCCAGCCCTAAATGACTATTTTTTTAATGAAAAAGTGGACGTTTGATTTAAAAACAATTGTTGACTCGAATTGTGGTGAAAATATCTGTGAATATTTTGCATACATTTTATTTTTATAAGCACAATTATCATTATGATGTGTTTTTGCATATTCACAACCTGATCTCACTCGATCGGTTTCAGAGAAAAGTATTGCCTTACCTCACAGTGCTTAGGCTCAGCTCCATTTTGCATAAGGCTATATCAGATATCCCACTGAGGTTTTCAGTGGGCTTGATTCTTGGGCTATAGCCACTTAGAGTTCACATACCAACACTTTTACATACCTTTGAGTCTAAGTGAGGAAGGGAAAAGAGCAACACAGACTTTCATTCCAGTTTCTCTGAATAAGAGAATCCTTGGCCAGTGTTTCAGTAGAAGCCCAGATTAAATCACTAAGCTATCACATGACTGATCTGTGGCCTCGCCAAGACATGCTCAGCTTTAGAGCCAAACTTGCAACATTCTTCTCCTAGTCCCCTAGGCATCTTCAACTAGTGGTTTCCAGTCTTCTTATTAAAATGATAAAATATCCAGCCAGCACCTACTATTGCTAAGCTGCCTTCTGTCAGTTATGAATGCTGTTCTAAATACAGCCAAGAAAAGAAGTAAAAATAAAACAGGAAATCAGAAGTTTTCACCTCTGGAAACATAGGTATGTAGATAGGGTTCTGAGACTGCATCAACAGCTCCACCAAATCTGAGGAGAATCAATACTTGCACAGAGTACTTTACCCAGCTCTGTTTTGTGGTCAGTCACTAGATGGGCCAACAATGGAAGAATTGTGTCAGAAAATGAGAATAAAGTCAAGCTGCATAGTTCTGAGAGAGAAGAGCTACACATCTTAGCAGGGGTGCTGTGCTGAAGGAGGTAAGAAGAGGGCATTGTATGCCCTAGAACTTGACAGACGGTTGTGAGCCATCATATAGGTGCTGGGAATTGGATCCAAGTCCTCTGAAAGGGCAGCCAGTGCTCTTAATCATTGAGCCTCTATCTTAATGATTTTAGAATATGGAATTTAAGAAATAAGGCATCTGCTTTTCTTCTGGAAAAACTATTATTACTATTATTTGCTTTCTTCTCTATTCTTCAGCTCTCAGGCTTGTTAGCACATTTGTTCTTTGTGTGTATTTACTTGGAAGTTGTATTTGAGAAAATTCAGCAAAAACAATTTAAAAATAATCATTATATATTGTATTTGTACCTGATTCAACTGTATCACACCTCATCAGCAAATCTAAGACAAATGGAAAGTAACTTTAAGTACAATGTTAGGAGGCTTATTGAGACACGGGAATGAGAGACATCTGGAGGCAAAACAATAAGAGAAAACAGGAATTGAAGAAGTAGCAGGCCCAAATGCTAATATGTTGTAGATTTGATTCCTACTACAGCATCCCTCGTGTATCGATACACTCCAAGAAAAATGGATATAGTTGAAATTTACCCAAGGTGAAATCTATGTTCGAGTCAGCTGACTATCTGGTGCAAGAATCTTAAAGTCACCAGTGTGGCAGTGGATGAGGGTCTTGAGGTAAATTCACAGGAGAGGTCTACATCCTAGATCAAGGATCACAGTTCGTATGTCAATGCAAACTGTAAGTTTGAAGTTGGAGTCAGAAATAAGAAGTTGCAAAACATTAGCTTGAGTGCATTAAAATATCCAATGAATATGCTCAATGGGAAGAGATAAGAATTAGAAAAATAAGAAAAAGTGAGCAATCTTCCTGCTTAATGCATTCACTCCGGAAGAAATTAGTCAGTGTCCTACTTTTCACATGGTGCTTCATTCTATGGAGATTATATCATTAAATAAAGACAAAAGAGTTATTTGTTACTTTAGACATGCATTCACACTGAATACATTGACATCTCTGTACTGATTATTATTTTAAAAAAATCCAGAGGCATCAAAGGTGTGCATTTTTAAAAAGCCCTCTTTTAGGCTGTATCCTTATTATTTCTACTAGTCTAGATCAGTATATATCTATCTCTTCATCCATCCATTCAACCATCTATCCATCCATCATCCAGCCAGCCAGCCAACCAGCCAACTATCCATCCATCATTCTTCCATTCATCCCTCCAACCATCGATCCATCATCCATCCATCCATCCATCCATCCATTCATCCATCCATCCACCCAACTATTCATCCATCATCCTTCCATTCATCCATCCATCCACCCAACTATTCATCCATCATCCTTCCATACATCCATCCATCCACCCAACTATTCATCCATCATCCTTCCATCCATCCATCCATCCATCCATCCATCCATCCAACTATTGATCCATCATTCATCTATCCATCTATCCATACATTCAGCCACCTATCCATCCATCATCCATTCCTGAGTGCCTTTGACCCACCCACTCATGTGACCTGGGACTGAAGAGGTGGCAGTTGTTACTTCAACTCTCATTGGGACGTCTTGCAGCAGGTGAAGACAGCCTTGCAGAGCCTCAAGAAAAAAGGACGCGTCTCACGTATTGATCCTTGCCTTCAGTAGTATCCCCTGGCTGAGAGGAGTAGCCGCTCATTTCATTGATATGAGGAGACTTTCTAGTCAGGTTTAGTAGTTTGTGTCTATGTGCTGGGGGTTCCTGTGAATAGTGATCAGGGGTTTTTCTTTCCCTTCTCTTCACTTCCAGTCATGTTATCCAGCATAGCCCAAGCCTTACAAGCCATATCCAGTCTGTTCCAAACATCATTAGAGCTTGGAAGATGGAAGGGATTCTGGTTATTTCCAAATTGGTTTGCTTTTACTGATGGAGACATTTCGAGGGTCTGTTTTCCATATCAGAGAAGCGCGTTGCACAAAGGTTTGCAGACCAATAATTGATCATAATGCTATACATGTGTTGTTGTGGATGGAATAATTATCCAATTAAGGTTTTACTTATGATGTTTACACATATATTATACATATATATATATATTTATGTCTCTGTAAAGCTATGCCATAGTATATATAATATATTTCTTTTCTATATACACATGAAATCAAATACACGGCTTCGGTTTCAGGAAAAACAAGAAACACCTTTTATTTATGTGTGGGTTTAATGCTGCCAAAACCCCCAGCTCACTTAGTTACCTAAAGAGGATGAAAGTCAAGACTCGGGAAGATTAATGTTTGAAAGTTCCTCAGCTATCAAATATCACCTGATAACCCGTGCCTTTTGCACATAGCTCTGACATCTAATCACATCTTTCATTTGCTTTTCTCCCCCAGCAGAAGGAGCTTATTACACATTCATGTCAAAGCCATTTTTCCCTCCGTCCTTCCTTCTTCCTGTCCTTTGTTTTCTTTCTGTCATCTTCTAAGATCCTGGGGTCAATGGCCCAAAAGGCATGAATTCATTAGTGAGAGACCAACGTTTTTGGTAGTGATGTCACATGAAAGACTAACTTTTTCTTAATACAATATGGTATGGGGGACAATACCACCTTTGTAATAAAAGAAAATCCAATATAATTAATTACCAAAATGTAAATAGCAGGGTGAATAATCTCTGTAATATCATATGATGTTCTGCTTAGCAGAACTGGATGGAATTCCTTACTGCAAAGGAGAGAGAGAGAGAGAGAGAGAGAGAGAGAGAGAGAGAGAGAGAGAGAGAGAGAGAGAGAGAGAGAGATTTTGTAGTTCATTATCTAATATGCAGCTGACACCATCTATGAGGAAAACAGAGCGAGATGACTCCAGAGGAGCAAGACTGGAGTTTATTCTGCCAGAATTAACATGCGTACAACGTTAAACACTCTTGGTAGTTGCTGGGAAACAAACTGGAGTGGCTGCATTGTCCTCTGCCTGTTTAAAGCCACCATCTACTGAAACTTTCCTCTTTGCTTTCCTTTGATTCAGGGGGAGCCCTGCAAAGGTGACACCTTCTATCATGATAAACCGGAGGCACTGAAGACGTACATGAATATGACAAGGGAAATATCCTCTGGGAGTTACAGAGTATCCCAGTGATCTCTGCATTGACAGTGTGTGTGTGTGTGGTGTGTGTGTGTGTGTGTGTGAGAGAGAGAGAGAGAGAGAGAGAGAGAGAGAGAGAGAGAGAGAGAGAGAGAGAGAGAGAGATATTCAGCCAATGGCCTTTGAGAGGCTGGATGGGCCAGGTTGGGCACGACTTTGGGTACCCAAAACCCTGCGGGAGCCCCAGCTCGGTTTCTTTCCCTTGCTGGCCACACCTAGAAGTTGGATTCTGTTCCTGTTTCCTCGTTGTGATCTGTGAGTTACCTTTCAATAAAGAACACCTTAGTATACGCTATTCAGAGGTAGCGTGGGATCATTTGATCCGCACCCCACATCTGACACGTTCACCTTCGTGTGTGTGAGAGAGTATTTGCACGCGCGTGTGCATGTGTGTGTTCTCCCTCCAGCCCTCTCATCCTCTTTTCACCTAAGCCATGTTTTTGTTGTTGTTGTTTCAAGACAGGGTTTCTCTGTGTAACAGTCCTAGCAGTCTTGGAACTAGCTCTTGTAGACCAGGCTGGCCTTGAACTCACAGAGATCCACCGGCTTCTGCCTCTGCCTCCGGACTGCTGGGATTAAAGGCGTGCACCACCCCTGCCCAGCTCCAAGTCATGGTTTTGCATTAACCCTTGGCAGTATATTAATTATTTCAGCTCACATCTAAAGCTGTCTTTTGTGGGTGCTCATCTCCAAGGGAAAGAAATAAGGCTTCTCTTTCTTTCACATTCTCCTGTTTTCATCCTAAAAGCAAAGTGCCTATCTCTTACATTTGGGGAGAAAGCATCTTTAATGGACTGCAAAAAATACTAAGACAAAATGAAAATTTGTCCCCTCCATAATCTATCCAGGGTTCTAGGTTTTAGTTACTACTATGCTCTTCTATATTTAGAAAGAAGCACAACTTCTCTTTGTACCAGCAAACAGGGGTAGCACCTTTTCCCTGTTTACACCGTGTTTTGTTCAAGAATGGAGATGGTTACAACATGCCTGGAATGAGTTTGAAGGACAACGGGTGATGAAGCGATTGGGTTTGTGAGGGGCGGCCGCATTCCCAGAATCCAATCACTTACCCTCCATCCTTGGAATACAGCTCTCCAGGGGAGTCTTTTCCTTGGAGCCATCCTTCCTTTACCTCATACAGTCAGCAGGTGCTCCCAAAGCCACGGTTGCACCCTTTACATCCCCACAGAGCGCCATGTTTTCACAAATTAAAACGTAGCATCTGTGTCTCTGTGTGTGTCTGTGTGTGCACACCTGCAAATAAATCTCCGTTTGTAAGAGAGAGGGGATTGTTTTTAAAGAAAAGGAAAAAGAAACTGGAGAGTTTTGCATTTTCTTGGTGTTTTTTTTTTCTTTTTGTATTTATGCAGAGCATTTTAGGGTTTCAGTCTCAACAAAACACTAGTAAAACAAAGAATCTAGTAAAATATTTGTGCATGTACTGCTAAACAATTCTAGCAATTTTATTAAGCAATACCTTTATTATTTTTTTTAATATTCTTAACAGACTGGAACAAAACATTTTATTCAAAACAAAATATGCATACTGTACGCATGTCGCAGGGCTAAGCATGATGCAGAGGGTAGAATCTGAACGAAAACAGGTGCCCCGAGGTGTTTAATAGCTCTAAAGTTAACAACTAAATTTTGTTCACTAAGAGGACCTTGTCTATGGATTTCCTTCGTCTCTCAGCCACACAGCAAACTTACCCGAAGTGCACTTCCCAAGTGTAGTTAGAGAATAGGAAGGAATGTGAAGTGTCTTTTTAAAATTATTTGTTTTGTTTGTTTGTTTTGTAAAAACAGCCCTTATTGACTTTTCCTTCCACTGGCCCTACTGTAAACCCATACAAGCCTTTTTAGAAAGCAAATTCATATACACTCAGCAGGTGAAATGTTCCCACAAAGGAAAAAGAAATACAAACAGTGATTGGACTTATTTTTCTCAGCCGCCTAGAGCTTGCTGGAGTGAGGACGCTTTGCACGGTAGTAAAAATGGCTGATTGGTTGTTTTCAAAAGGAGAGTTTCCTCTGTGACAATGCAGCGCTGTATACATTTTATACCTGGAGGAAACTGGAACCTTATGCAGGGCGATACTGGGATAAAATGGTACATATTCTGTATTCTAGATCCCTTCCACCACGATAAAGTAGGAACAGAAGTCTGCATTTGTGTTCTTGGTCTCTGCTCCCATTAGTTGGAGGCAAGTGCCCTGTGTTCAAGGAGGGGCTGCTTGCTGGCCGTGAGCCGTGGGCCATGGACCGCCGACCGCTCCTGTCTGCTCCACCAGGAAGAAAGAACTGGGGATGGGCACGGGAGCGACTCGGTTCACCGGAGCGTGTTTCACTCTGTTAGTGTGATTTTATTTTCCCCCACATAAAACCTGTGAGCTGCCTGACTCTCTGCACTGTTGGATCATCCAGAGGGACCCTAGGCCCTGGCTCCCTCTGCTCAGGCTTGTGCGAGAGACACACACCCACCATGCGAGACACACAGACAGAAGCAAGCGGATGTTGTCTGCTTGGGGACAGAAGGCGAGGGCCAGAAGGGCCTGCAGGGCGTGGCGTCCATGGGTTGGAAGGAGGCTTAGGGAATTTTTTTATTTTTTGTTTTCTTTTTTGTCTTTTTTTGTTGATTTTTAATTCTTTTTTGTTGTTTTTTTTGTTTGTTTTTGTTTTATGTTTTTTGTTTTTGTTTTTTATTTTTTTGCTACACCGTGAGGTTATAGCGGTCATTCCTCTATTAGAAACTGACAGGACGTAGACAGAAGTATCTGGTGGACACACAATGACTAGAAATAGATAGACAGTAGAGAGACTTAAGTTCACCCACAAAGAAATCCTGCATTAACAAGTGCAGAGAAATGAAATAAAATCAAATAAACGGAAAATAAATTCAAATCGAACCGAAAGAAAAGAAAGAAGAAAAAGAAATAACAACAACAACAACAACAAAATAAAAACCTCCAAACGTTAAAACACAGTGTATAAAATGGTGTGAGAAACTGAGTCACTGGCAGCCTCTTAGTCGGTAAAAAGCTGCAGCTGTGTCCTTGTTGGGAATCGGGCCCATCTTGTTGAATGTTACCCACAGGTCTTGCGGGAAGTCCGAGGGTAAAGCACCCGGGTGGGTTCAGTTCCCGGGGCAGCAGCGGGTGCACATCCCGGGTGGGTCACCAATGCTTTGCGCGCAAAAGCGTGCACCTGTCCAGCCCTATGCCTTGCGCTTTGCGCTCACGCCCGGTGCGTGCCCCTGCTGCGCTCAGTCCTCCCGGGTGGAGTTGTCCTCGAGCGTGGGGAGGCCTCCCAGGCCCAGCCCGCTGGAGTTCTGCGCTGCGGAGGCCGTGAGCACGGTGTGAAGGAGGATGAGGACGAGAACACACAGCTTGAGCCGGGCAGGGCACAGTCTCGTGGCCGAGGACACTGTGAGCGACCTCCTGGCACAGGAGTCTCTTCTGTCCACGGTTCCTTTGGGTGGGGGTGCAGATTGCTCCTCGTTCCTGATGTCACAGCATTCGGGTTCATCATTGGTTAGGAAGGTTTCGTAGAGCCCTGGGGGAGGAAGAGCAGAGAGGTTAGAGGCCAAGGATGTGGAGGAACGGAGGGGTGGGGGGAATGCAGGGGACAGTCTCATCCCAGGTGTCCTTCAGCCTTCAGGATTGTCCTCCCAAAGTGTGGTGAAGTGTACTTTGGGGTTCCCGCGTGGGAACAGGGTGTGCTGGGTGTTGGCAACATTCTCAGATTGACTATCAGAGTTTCTGGTTCCACGTGGAACCACCAGAGTTTACTCAGCCACCATTCAACCCTTATCAGGAAGGCAGTTACTAACCTAATCCATGCACCAACACCAACAAGCCCTGCTGAGTGAAAGGGCTAATGGGTCAGATGCCAAGTCCCGAAAGACCTGTTTGCCCGGTTTCCCTCCGTGGACCTCATCCTGCCTGTGACCCTAAGAGACTAAGGGCATCTCCGCATCTAACCGGAAGCAGGTCCCCATTGGCTACGCGGTGGATGACTCCAAGTCTTGCTGCTTTAGTAAGTCGGTGTGGACCCTCTAGTATTTCTCCGGCTCCTCCTCTAGTATTTCCATCTATCCTGCAACCTGCAACTTCTAACCAACTGCTTTGATCTCCCCCCCTCCTTTTTCCTTCTAGCTGAGTTCTGATCCTTCCTCTGAAAACACACATTGTGATTTAATCCGCATTTTTGAAAATCTTAGACAAGAGGTGTCGCAGAATTGACTTTTTTTTTTTACGTAAAGTGCTTAGCTCGGTGACTAACAAATATATTGATAATTTTGGCTAATGTTAATCCTAGTGATTAGTCACTGTGTTTCACCGTTTCACCACGGCATTGCGCCCACCTCGTGGAATCCTCGGGAGCACTCGGTGTGAGCCAGGCTGCCCTTCCTTCCACTGATTCCTCGCTTGAGGTCACACTGACATGGTTTACTCTTCAACACGGCCTCCCCTCCCCCCTGTCAATCACAGGTGTTCATTTTCCTGTCAACTTCCACACCCAGCTATCAACCTGAGAGCAGGGACCGAACATCTGCACCATTACTTCCCCACTGTATATCAGAATACCTCAACAAAATAACACAGTTAATGAGCACTGGTTGTATAGGAAACTGTATATAGCACATCTATTCATTTAACGACAAAGACGCTTTTCAATAGATTAGGCTTCAATACGCGTATTGTGATGCTTACAATAGGGCATTTCTTCTTAGGCATTCAAAGGTAAACTTCACCTTCGCCTAGGAAGAATATGGAAAAAAAAAACTGAATTAATGAGATCTGCAGCTCCGACATGTTTATCGTATAATTTCTTTCTTATATCTCAGTGATAGACCAGTCACTTACTGAAGTATACACGGACCGTACCAGATTCGACAATGAAAAGAGGTTATAAAGAGCAACACAAACAAGCCCCCTAAGATGGTTTGACCAGCACTTTAAAACACCAAGCATTGAAACATTCTTCCTAAGGTCACGAAAATAAGAAGTTCTCCCGATGTTACTCAGAAGTTGGTTTCTGATGTAAGCTAAAACCATTATAGACAAAACAACACAGTTAATGTGGGCCCATAAGCCCTTGTTTGGGGTTTCCATACCTCTACTTTCTCTTTTGCCCTCTATCTTGACAATATCACTGGGAGCCACATACACCTTAAAGTTCCAATCACTCCATCGGGCATTTTAGTGAAGGAGAACAGAATTCCTTAAGCAGAAATTCTAAGTGCTTGCTTCTCAAGGGCAACATCGGACTTCGTCCAGACCCAGGAAAGGAGCAGAGGACCCAAGCCTTTGCTCCTACAGCCCTCTGCATTCCCCAGAGCTATTTCTTTATGACCAGCCCTGTGGATTAGCTCTACCCCCGCTACCATCATCACCATCATTACACCATAATCATAATTATCATATCATCACATCATAATCATCATCAAGACGTCATCATCACATCATTATTGTGACATCATCATAATTATCATATCAGAATCGCATCATCACAGCGTAATCATCATCACATGGTTATCATGACATCATCACCATGACATCATCATCACTAAATTATCATAATCACTCTCAATATCACATCATCATATCACCTATCATCATATCATCATCAAGACATCTTCATCACATCATAATCATCATCAAGACATCATCATATCATCACATGGTTATTATGACATCATCATCATCATAATCACTATCATCACAACATTATCATTATATCCTCATCATCACATCATCACCATCATGTCATAATTATCATCACATCATTAATACATCATTATCACATTGTCATCATCACATCATCATCATAATCATCACATCATCATAATTATGACATCATCACCATATCATCATTGTCATCATCATCACATTATCATAACATCATCATTATGTCATCATTGCTACATTATTATCAATATCATCATCATAAAGGGGGAAAAGATACTACTGAACAATTTACATTTTAATGAAGGTAGAAACATAGAATGAATATAATTTGTAGATTTCATTTATAAAGCATTTGAATGAGCTCATGCTTTACATTTTCCTTCTGCATTTGATTTGCTAGTATTTCATATTTTGCTTGTTTATTACAAGTAGGAGTACACAGAGTATGTCTGATAATATGTAGCACAATGGTCATGGGTGTCTGCAGGGAAACAGCTTTTGCTTGACAGGGCTGTTGCACAGGTGGGCTCACAGCAGGTGGGACACAGGTGAGCTCACAGTAGGTGGGACTCAGGTAGGCTCACAGTAGGTGGTACTCAGGTGAGCTCATAGTGGGTGAGACTCAGGTGAACTCACAGCAGGTGGGACTCAGGTAGGCTCACAGCAGTGGGACTTCCACAGTGTGAAGCCACTCTAGATCCCAGCACAGGGGGAGGTGAGGCTGGTGCAGTCCCACCCCATCTAAGGAGGATTGGCAACTGAGAGCTGCTGGGTTCAGCAGAGCAACCTGTGAGAGGTTGCCCCTCCTCCTGGGATGGCCCTGCTCCCATGGATGCCCCTGCTCCTGTGGATGGCCCCATATCCACGCCTGCACTGGTCTCTAACTGAGCTCACTGGGTTTAAAAAAACAGCACACAGAAAGTGAGTGAGTCAGGAGTATGGGGCAAACAAGAGAGGAGGTAATTGGGGTGAATTTAATATAATTCTATCAAATCAAAATACATTATATTCATGTAGGAAATTCTCAAACAATAAAAATTTCAAAAAGAAAAACAAAATGGCTAATGTGGAAGAATTTCTAAACTTTATGAATATAATTTCTTAAAAGTATATTTCTGTCCTATTTTTCTGATGATTGGTGCATAGTGGTGGTTTCTGTTGTTGGGATAGTTCCATTTAAATTGGCTTATGTTGTAGGAAGGTTTTTATTTATGGGTTTCAAACTCCAAATTTATCCACATTGTTTCCTTGCTGTTACTGTGTTGGTTTTGTTCTTCTGTCTTGCCCTTGGTGAGACTTGAAGTGCTTCTTTAATTTTCATTGTGTTATTAAAGGTGAACTCTCGCCCTTACCATGCGTTATTCTTTTCCTAATGCAGTAATTTCCTATTTGTGTTGTTTTAATTTGTTTGATATATTTTAAGAAATACACTTGTCATTCATTCAAACTTCTATTTGTATTAAGTACAATGGTTTTCTTATGAAGTATGGTCTTTACAAGTGTGCCATGTGTCTTGTCACTGAACCCCTTTAATCAAGTGTTAGCAAGATTACATGATCTACAGTCATGATTAGCATCTGTTTAGATAAACTTTTGTCTGCTCAGAAAACTATCATCTGAGGAATATGTAGCTTATAGAGGCTCCTGGCTAGTGTTCTCAATATATTTTATGCATGCATATACACTTATAAATATTATAATATGTTGGTCTCCTTAGCATTTTTATGTCTTGTGAGTAGTTACAAAAATTCATCCACATTTATGTTTTCCGGGATATTCACTACCAACCAAGAAGACTGGTACTCCGACCGTACAACTGTGTTACCTTTGTTGAGGTTTTTGTCTTATGATCCTTCCTGTGGCTTTGAGTCCACTTTGTTTACTATGAATGTTTCCTCTAAAACCCTTAGCAGATGTGCCTTTGTGTCTTATTTCACTTTCTATTCTCTCTCCGTACTTTTCTCTATTTTGTGCTCCATACCCCAGAGTCTCACACTGACTGAAGAACTAAGATCCCTTTCTGTTTGCCAGGTCTCTGGTACTCTCTGCTCTCATCACCATGCAACACGACTTCTAAGCATTTTAATATTTTAATCACCGTTCTCTCTTCTATAATTTATTGTGTGAGCATACTGAAAGATACATTGTTCATAACTTTAGAAGTGCATGCTGTTATTATTTTATCAGACCCTTGCCGCTAATTGTTGGATTAAAGAGCACAATAACTGATGGGCAAGCTGACGAGGGTTTCTCTACTGAGACATTGTCTGACCATGCAGCCCAGCCTGGCCTGGATGCCAAGGTTCTCCTGCCTCAGCCTGCCCGATGTGAGGACAGGTGAGCGTGACTACACCAACCTATGTTTCAAATCTATTTATTTCCCATTATCAACATTTTATGAACACCCTTTGGGTAATTTTAATGGCATTCACACATCACCTATACGCCATGATTTCTGCTTAGTTCTTGATGTAGAGATGACTTGGCTGGACTCAGCATCAGCAGCAGTGTTGCAGGCACAGACGCAGTTAGACCCCATCCATGAGTTCTCCTGGCAGAAGCCCTGGGCTCTTCTGCAGTCTTAACTTCAAATCCTCTGGACTATCTCATCTGCCCTTTTTCCTTCCACTTGCTATTTTTAAGCGTCTAAGTTTTAATAACGAACCACTTTCCCAGACTTCGTTACTTCTTTAAGTTTTTAATTTAGATTCAGTAGAATTTAGAGACAGATAAAGGTAGAATGTTGGCTCTAACTCGTTAGCTTGAGCCAGGAGTCACACTAACATTTAAAAGCAACGACATACTCTTTACTAAGACATTTTTTGGCCATTATAAAAATCCTAACTTAATGTTTCAGAAAATGGCTTTGAAAATTGGTATTTTGACATTAATATTTCATGTTTACTACAATAGTCATCTGCATGAATGTCACCAGTTTCTTTTAAGCTACTGAAGTATTTAAATTGTAAGTCTTTCTTACAAAAAGTAAGAACTAAAATCTATAGAGAATTTTCTACTTTTCAGGAGCCATTTTATAAGTGAGAAAGAAAACAGTATAACACGAGTTTCATCTTCACTGTATTGGCCATATGAAAAATAATGTTAGATTTTGAATATTTAAATGTTTATCATTTTTAATCTGTCTTTATAAGCAAGGTCAAACTTTAGTAAAGAAGTTATGCATTGAAAGTGGGCAGATCCAGAGAGGGAGGCAAGGGCAGGTGAATCAGCTTTATAATGCTGAAAAATAAAAGTGGTATCACCACACACAGCTGGGTTAGCAGAGCTGGCTTTTCCCTAATGGGCCATGTGGAGAACGCTCGCTACCATTCCCTTCCACCTTAGCACTCTAAGCACACAGCGAGGTAAAACTGTCTGCAAAGGAGAAGCAGAGATGTCTTCAATGAGAGAAGGGACTGAGGCAAACTTGGATAGTTGAACTCTTTGAGTCAGAAAATACCTGGGCATAGCCCACTAGCAAAAGGAAATGCAAGACAGCCAGACTTTCAGACTAGCAGCCTCCTCGACACCCAGGAATTACACCAGCCACAGATGGGAATATTCGGAGACTACTTCACCTGTATTGAAAGTGTAGAAACATTTTCCCGAATATTGTTCCCCCAAACAATACAGTGGACTTTACATCAGACTAGGTACGATCACTCTTTGGAGATGACGTCAGTAGAGGGCAGGATAAGCATAGGATACATGGGATGGTTGGTCCCTTGAGTTCCATACAGGCTTGAGCAGCCACAGATGGTGGGAGTCCTGGGTCTAATCTTTGTATGGAATGAGACTGAACTTTCATCATAAAGAAATGGGACGCACCCTCTTAAGAAAGTCCCACACGGACCGGATTGCCCCAAGGCCACGGAGAGCCGAGTGTTCGCTGCACATTAGATTATCTACAGATTGCCTCTAAAATGTAAATGGTACCCAACGAAATTAAAATCAAAGATCCACATTAGGAAGCCAGAAATGTTATACAGAGATTTCACTTATTCATTAAGACCACAACTAAGTTCAAGAATAAACTGGGCATTGAAACATCGCCTTGAAGCTAAGCAGAGAACTCTCAGGTTTTCCAGCATTTTACCAGAATAAAAAGACAGTATGCAGCCAGAGAGGTACAGTCTAAACAGAAACCGGTGTGTGCTGCTAAATATCACGTTTCACATTTTCATTTTCCCCAGAGTCGTCACGCCGATGCTTTTTAATTATGAAAAACGTATCTGAGAAAACAAAAAAAATTGGACTGAGAGAATGTATACCCACCAAATACATCATTTATTTCTTTGACCCACCCATAATGACTCTTTGATGGGCTGCCCAGGACTGCTTGATGGTGTGGGGTCGTTGTGTACAGGAAAACCACAAAGGTTCCTGAAGAAGTGAGCGCGTGTACTAAACCTTAGGGTCATGTGGGTCACCTGGAAGGGCTCCTATCCTTCCCTGCTCTGCTAAGTGACCCTCTACTCCATGACCAGAGGCCCCTAGCAGAGACAGTGACAGTCACTGAGGAAGGGAAGAAAAATGGCGTTTCCTTTCTCTTCCGCGGTTATGGCAGAAGGTTCTTGCAGAACGCTGCTTTCCTCTCAGGCTGCCTAGCACCCACGCATTCCAGGAAGACTGGAAGATCTTGGATTTGTCTGAAGATGTTCCCGTGTCTTCTTGCTGTGGGTTCTGGACCCTGAGGTGCATAGTCAAACTGTCCATTACTCAAAAAGGAAGCGAGCACCCTTTGCGAGAGCATCGCCTGTTGCGTTCTCTTTCTGTTTATTCTCATCTATTTTCTCTGGCAAATGGCACGTATCACATATTGTAAATCAGTTTGGCCCACAGTGCTTTTTAAACTGGAATTTCCCCAACGCTGGGACTCTGCGAAGGAAATATTCTTGAAAACAGGAAACTGTAGGAAGAATCGCTCAGCTGCTGCGGCTCAAACAGGGAGCTGTGATGGAAGAGACAGCTTTGCTGATGCTTTGATCCATCCCCGTACTTACTGCACAGGCAACATTTCCTGCCTTGTTTTCTGAAAGAAAACCAGACTCTCCGTGTAACCACAGAACACACCCACACCTCCTCCAGGTCTATACACACTCAGTCACACACTGACACACGGTCATTGTTCCATGACATTCAAATACCTTGTAAATAGGCTTGGGTTTCAGATATTTGCTTTATTGAGTAAGAGAAATTATTTTCATCATCTCTTTCAGTTTTTGAAATGTTAAACGTTTAAAATAAACAGTTGAGATTTTAAGAAACCAATGTTAAAACTCAAGTCGGTTAGACCCTAACTTAGAAAAATTATACCACTTGGGATCTATTAAAATAAAATACATTATAGTAGTTTATAGGCTAAGCCAAAAAAAAAAAAAATCAGAGTCAATATGTCAGTACCAGTCAGGTCTAATGCTGCGGCACAATGACAGGACTCTAGCCTAGCGTGTGTAAAGTCCTGGGCTTGCTCCCAGTGCCGCCAAAACCAAAGAAGAAAATAGAGCCAATATATAATTTAACCAAAACAGCAATAACAAAACCAAACAAAACCAAACTCTAGAATAATTAGCTGCCCTTTTTAAATTTGAATTGATTTGGCTCCCAGTAGTTTTTTTCCCACTTATTTATTTATTTAGATGTAGATGAGTTGTTTTTTTTTTTTTTTTTTTTTTTTTTTTTTTTTGCCTGCTTGTACATCCATGATAACATATGTGTTCCTGAAGCCCTCCTAAGCCAGGAAAGGGCATAGGATTTCTCCTGAAATGGAGTTATTGACAGGTTGTGAGCCATCACGTGGATGTTGGGAATTGAACTCTGATGTGGGAGTCCCCTCTGTGTGCTGTGATTACCACTAATGAACAAAGAAACTGCCTTGGCCTATTGTTAGGGGAGAACTTAGGTAGGCAGGGAGGACTGGACTGAATGCTGGGAGAAAGAAGAGAGGAATCAGGGATGCCATGAATCTGCCACTGGAGATAGACATGCTGAAATTTTGCTGATAGGCCACGAACGACCTCGTGGTGATATACAGATTAATAGAAATAGGTTAAATTGATATGTAAGAGTTAGCCAATAAGAAGCTAGAGCTAATGGGTCAAGCAGTGATTTAATTAATACAGTTTCTGTGTGATTATTTCAGTTCTGGGTGGCCCAGACGAACAAGCGGTTCCTTGCAACAGAACGTAGGTCCTCGGGAAGAGCAGACAGTGCTCTTAGCTGATGAGCCACCTCTCATCGGTCTGACATAGTTTTAACACTTATAGTGGTGCTTTTGAGTGAAAATGTCGTAAGATAAGGCAGTATTTCCAGAGAAGAATCAAAAACTCTTTGGAAGTGTTGCCTATTTGCAAGAAACAAGGGGGGCTTACTGTGATGGAGGGGTGATTTCTTGGAAAAGGCTCTTACTCAAGTATCCTTGCCTGGAAACTAAAGTTGCTGTCTGAATCACACGTTCTCCACTGCGGAGCTGGGGACATTTATTTCAGATTCTGACAGGCCAGTAGCCACCTGGAACATCTCAGCTGGAATAGTAATTCTCACCCCCTTAGTGACAGTGCAAGGAAGAGTAATGGCACCAATGATGCTCTGCATCCGTAGACATCCTACATCACCTTTCTGTTTCGTGCCCAGCTACTTCCTCTAAGGCCTTGTCCGGGAGATCACTGAGGACACAGCACCTACAAAGCTGTAGCACAAAGGAGTTGGAAAATGCTCACCAACTGGCCAAGGGCCGAAATTAAAGTGATAATTCAATATCAGGAAATCCTTATTCTTAAAAAATAGTATCCACTATCCCTTTACAAGTCTTGAGTTTTAGATTATCTGTCCTTTCAAACAACAAATCAAACCCTTCCTGAAATAGCTTCAATAATTGTCTTTCTTCAGAATGCTGCCTTTCTCCAGAATGCTCCCCAGCAAATGCAAACAAACATCAAAAACCCCAGGAAATGCTGGAAGTTCTATAAAACTGGTAAACGTGCCTAGGTGATGATGGGGACAGATAGAGAGAGGGGTGGGGACAGGACAGGAGAGAGATGCTTACTCGCTGAATTAAGAACCAGACACTAAGCCAGGCATGGTATCACATATCTAACTCCAGCACTAAGAGACTGAGGTAGGAGTGTTCCCAATGGTTTGAAAATGGTCTGGGTTACATAGTGAGTCCCTGTGTAAGGAAAAGCATTGGTGTGTGTGTGTGTGTGTGTGTGTGTGTGTGTGTGTCTGTGTCTGTATGTGTGTGTGTGTAAAGAATTAGGCATGAAAAGATAATGTGAAAAATAAAAAATAACCATGTAAAACACTCATATTTAAGAAACCGAGACAGGTGATGGGGTGGAAATGTTGCTTCGTGACTGAGAGATGTAGTTATAAGGTCAAGTTCATGTGGGAGGAAGCTGCTTGTGAGGTGGGGGCGGGGGGATTTGCCAACTTTCTGAGATCCTGGGAGTAGCCATCAAGGAGTAGAAGATTTTTATGCTTTCGTCCTTCTCCAATTCATGGAATTCATGTTAAGAAGATAAATAAATGCCTCGATATAAGTAGGCACACACATTCACCAAAGCATTTACATACAGTGAGAAATGAGGGTGAAAAGTCTTCAATGAATAAAAAGACGTGTGTCATGCCTATGTTTGATGCCCTTCTATACCGCATTAAATTCTGCTTAGAATCACATTCAGAGATTCAGGTGTGACCCATAGTGATGTATGTTAACGACACATGGTAGAAAAGACACTCTTCCTTTTGGCGGTTGTCCTGGATGGTTTTATTTCAAGTTGACCCAAGCTAGAATCACCTGAAAAGACAGAAAGTCAATTGAGAAAATGCCTTTCTTGCCTATAGGGAATTCTCTTAATTAGTAGCTGATGGGGAAGGGCCTGGCCCATTGTGGGTAATGTTATCCTTGGACTGGTTGTCCTGGGTGTTATAAGAAAGCAGGATGAGCAAGTCATGAGGAACAAATCACAAGGCAGCACTCCTCCAATGGCCTCTGATCCCTGCCCTGTTTTAGCTCCTGTCCTGACTGCCTTCCATCATGGACTAAGATGTGGAAGTGAAGCCATATGAATACTTTCCTCTCCTTTTGGTCATGGTGTTTCATGACACCGATAGCAACCCTAACTAGAACCTGGGCTAGAAAAGCCACTGAGTGTTGAAAGTTCAGTAAGCTGTTCTGTAAGAGCTTGGAAGAATTGAATGTTGAGATCAGTGTGGATGATGGTAGCCTGGTTTGAGAAGTTGCAGAGGGAAGCAAAGACTCTACCAGGCCATTTGTGTGAAGAATCTGTGGTGTCAGGTCAAGTGGATCTGAAGTATCAGCTGTGATTAACAAGAGACCAGAACCATTAAGGAAAACCTCTGTTTTTCTGGGACAATGAATGCTGGTAAGCCAGGCCTGAAGAATCAACTGTGGTAAAAGGAGATCAGCATCACTGAGGTGAGATCTAGAAAGTGTTTCCCGAAGGTCAGCACACAGAAGACATGTCCCAGAAGCAACCAAGCTGTTGCACACACAATGGTAACAATTCTTGATAGTGTAAGAACCACTGAGATGGTGCTGGTTTTGAAGGCATGAAGGGGTCGTGGAGAGAAGCTGAGGCTTGGCACTGTGTGGCATGGCTGGGGTCCCAGAAGAGAGCCCAGGAGAGACTAAGCTGAAATTTCAGTGAGGTTGCAGCAAGGAACCCCAGCATCTTTAGAGATGCCCAGTTATGGTGGGATGACCACCAAACCAGTAGTAGCTGTGGAGTGCAGCCAGCTGGAGCCTGGAGGACAAGCTGTGTGTGCTGCAGAGGGCAGAGCTGGAGAAGGGACCCAAGCTTTGCTCAGGAGCTTGCTGAGTGGACCCCAGACATTGGACATTGATATGTTTATATTTTCAGAGCTCAATTTTGCTTTGTTCAGATTGAAAATGGTGTGTTCTGGTTCTCTCTTGAAGAAAACATTAATTTATTTTCTTGTTTTATAGGAGCCCATAGTTGAGAGTTTGAATATTTTAAAGAGATTTTAGGATTTAAAAGTCACTTTGGATTTTTTTTTATTAATTAATTTATTTAATTATTAAAGATTTCTGCCTCTTCCCCGCCACCACCTCCCATTCCCTCCCCCTCCCCCAATCAAGTCTTCCTTCCTCCTCAGCCCAAAGAGCAAGCAGGTTTCTCTGCCCTGTGATTCTAGAGAAGCTAAATAAGAAGGTGAACCCAAAGAAAAACATATAAGCATCCCCCTGAATATTAACCTTCATCAGGCGATGAAAGAAGACAGAGACAGAGACCAACATTGGAGCACTGGACTGAAGTCTCACGATCCAAAGGAGGAGCAGAAGGAGAGTGAGCACGAGCAAGTCACTTTGGATTTTAAAAGACAACGAATTTAAAGTATTTGAAACTGCAAAGACTGTGGGATCCTTGAAGCTTGTAAAATGTTTTATATTGTGATATTGATGCTAATGTGTGATCTTGGGGACCAACAAGAAAGGAAAGGTTATGACTTAGTGGTGATATGTCCGTTTGTCAAGTTGACAGGGATTAGCTCTCCTGCAAGTTTTCTGTCAACTTGGCACAAGCTCGAGTCATCTGAAAGGAGGGAACTTTCACTGAGAAAATGCTTTTACAAGATCCAGCTGTGGGGCATTTTCTTAATTAGTGATTGTTGGGAGAGGGCCCAGCCCACTGTAGGTGGTGTCATCCCTGAGCTGGTGGCCTGGGGTTCTATAAGAAAGCAGGCTAAACAAGCCATGAAGAGCAAGCCAGTAAGCAGCACCCCTCCATGACCTCATTAGCTCCTGCTTCCAGGCTGCTGCCTGTTTGAGTTCATGTTCTGACTTCTTTTAAATCATGAACTAAGATATAGAAGTGTTAGCCAAATGAACTTTTCCTCCTCACATGTTTTTGGTCATGGTATTTCATCACAGCCACAGAAATACTAACTAATACCGTGGGAAACCATGACTAGCACAGCCGTTTCATGCCATTTTGTTTGTTTTTCACTCACCATCAAGGCTCTGAATTCTGGGCCTGGAGAGAGAGGTTCAGTTCATAAAGTCCTTTCCTTACAAATACAACGATTAGAGTTTGACCCCCAGAACCTATGTAAAAAGCTATGTGTTAACCAGAGAGCTTGGGACATGGAAATGGGAGGATACCTGGGGAACCCTGGCCAGCCAGTTTAGTCTACTGGTAAACCTCAGGATAGAGAGCAACTCTGTCTCAAACATGCATGATGACTAGCACATGGGGAATGACACTTGAGATTGTTCCCTGGCCTCCACAGGCATGCATATACACTTGAGTGTGTGTCTGCATACATGTGCAAGCATGTACACACATACATGGGAGGGGGGAGAACTGAATTCTGCTGACTGCCTTAAAGAATGGGAAACTCACTGTGTGATGGTGGTTCATGTCTTTAATCCCAGCATTGGGGAGGCAGAGGCAGGCAGATCTCTGAGTCTGAGGACAGCCAGGGCTTCACAGAGAAACCTTGTCTCAAAAAACAAAACAACAACAAAAAGGAAACTCCTCTAAGTGCTCCTAAAAACCCATCTGCACACTCTTTGACTTTACCCAGGGAATAATTTTGTTACGCTTCTGTGTTGTGAACTAATCTTTTTATATACTGTGAAGATGTGTCACTCAGATTGGTTTAACAAAAAGCTGAACGACCAATAGCTAGGCAAGATTTACAGGGCAGAGAGGATGCTGGGAAGAAGAAGGTGGAGACCATGGTAGAGGATACAGAGCAAGCAACATGGGCATTATAAAGTAAAGGTAACCAAATCACATAAAAGAGCGTAGATTAAGAGATATGGGTTAATTTAAGTTATAAGAGGTAGCTAGAAATAAGCCTAAGCTACCGACTGAGCTTTCCTAATTAATACATTTCTGCATCCTTACCGGGGAGCCAATGGTCCCAACAAAATGTCCGACTACACTTCTGAGCTATAAAACTATACAAAAATATAATTATGGTGCTCTAATACTAGACATTTTCAGCAAAAATCTTATCGAATATGTGAAAATCCAGGAGAAATGAGGCAAAGTATACTTCAAAACCAGAAAAAGAAAATCATGATGAAGAAAAGAATGTTGACACATTTGTTTGTACAAATCACATCCAACGACAGCAAGCCTTTCATTACCAAAGCAGGAAGACAGTTTATTACCCTCTGGAGTCAAACCAGCAGCTAATTGAAAGGATGTCAGGTACTCCAGTTACACAGCCATGTTCCCGTGGCAACAGCAAGCCCAAAGAGCAAAGAATGACTGACTGCCGACCAAGCATAAGACTTGTAACGCCTACAGTTGGCATTCTGGTCAACTTAGAAAGCTAGTTAATTTCTATTCTTACGTTTTCTTGTTTTGCTGAATTTAATGCCTTTACTATCACAGTGCAATAAAAAGTCAAAAATGTCACTGAGTCCCTGTTCTCTCAAGGTAGAGATTTCTCTTTTGCAGTATGACCCTCAGTGAGCTCACCCCATCCTAGACACCCCGATTCTCTACAGTGCATGCAACCAATGGCAAACCTACCTGTTGGAGCTGGGCTGTTGGCTACTCTGACCTCTCAGTTCTGAAACTCTTGATTACTCCCATTATGGGGTTATCCTTGCTTCTGTTTGTGTTAATTGAGGACGCTCATGATTTCAAATAATTGAGACTCCTTCGTGGATAGTACGTTCTCTATTCTCAGGGTAAGTGGAACGGATGGAGGTAGTAAGAATTTCCTTGGTAAGGATTAGGACTGAGGGTCTGAGGGTTTAGGGAGGGGTGTCACTATACCTAGAGTCCTTGCTTTTTAAGTCCCAGAGGAGCAGGGTGTTAGGAGATTGCGTCTTCTTTATATGATGGAAAGTGGCTTCCATGAAATCCCAACAATATGGCCACCTAAACAAGACTGGCAAGCCAACATGGATGGTGGTATCTCACAAGGCCCCACCCCTAGATGAAGAGCTATAGTAAATGAATGGAGGCTGATAAACAGAGACTCAGTGCTTCCTCAGGGAAGAATACCCCAGTAGGTTGTCCAATCCCCGATGGTCAGCAATAAATGTACATATATCAATACTGAATTGACTCAGCAGGATACACACTACACACACACACACACACGAATCTCTCTCTCTCTCTCTGTATGTATACATACAACACAATAATCATTTAAGGGGTTAGAGGCACAGAAGGAGTAGAGGAAGGGATATAAATGATCTAAATAAAATATTATACATAAAATTCTGAAAAAATAATTAAAATGCATGGAAATAGCCATATTTAGTGACACACATAAGAAGCTTTGCCTGGTTTTTGATGACAAGAATATAGCTATGTGCTCGTGTGTGTGTGTGTGTGTGTGTGCGTGCATACGTGCGGGTGTGTGTGTGTCCAGGGGAGGGAGAAATAGAAGCAAGAGCTATCAAGTGCTCAAGAGACAGAGGGTGAGATCTGAAAAATCTCACTCTCCATCTGGCTGGCAAAGCTAGACATCTGACCACAGCTTTTCCAGGAACAGAGAGCTAGACAGTCTTGGTCTTTATTTAACCAAATTAAGGAAAAAAGAAAGAAAAAGAAAAGACAGAAAGGAGGGGAAGAGGTCCATGCTGCAAAGTACTTGTAGCATCCATCTTTGCTGTGATGTGTGGTGTGAGGAGCCAGGGCAGTGTCTGTGCATGGTACCAAACCTGCAAGGGAGAGGTGGGAGCCATGGGCTTCCAGTTCTGTGAGCTCGTCAAACAACAGAGACATTCCTCATGGGCTAGTGCCAGGGTAGCTGACTGGCAGTTCCTGTCCCACTTACGACATGAATGCTGGACCAATAACTGTAAACTATTTGCTTTTGCAGTATTAGACTTGGAAAAGCTATAACAGACTAGAGAAGGAGTTTTAAGCTTTTTCCATCTGTGATCCCTCTTCATTCTAGACATTTCAAGATTATGAACTACTGATAATAGTTGATAATAGTCATAAAAAGTTTGTTTTATGATTCTTATTTAGCAAACACTGAATTTTGCTAGTCATAGAAGAGGAAATCCAGTGGGCATGCTAGAGAGATGGGTGTGCTTACTTATTTTTGAATCTTGAGTGAATGTTTCACGCTGCAGGATGCAGCGTCTTCAACATTTTCCAGAGCTGATCAATATTTTGATTTAACAGTCACAATGCTGAAAATGTCACTTTGCATAAATCTTTGGTACAAAGAAACAGAGCCACGTTTGAGACCATTTCAGAAATGGATGAAAATCCTGTCTTAATCTGAAGTCGAAACTCTTTTGGCAAGTTTTATGAAACTGAAGCCAGAACTCAAACAGCGATTTGTGCGATCAAGTGTTCTGAAACAAGGCAACCCTAAATATACCTAACTTAGAGCTTCGTATGTTGAGAAATGATGGCAGAAAATAGTTATTCTTTCCTTTCTCTAACTAAACTATCCTGGCCCCATAAGAGCAAAAAACGTCATACAATAGGGACACCAAAATTAACAGTATACACCAGTCACTGATGTGAGTCTGGGCTTTCGGCAGCTTTTGTTGACACTACTCAGTGGAGGGTGTGCACCTACTGTGTGATCACTGACATTACAACAGGACTTTGGGGAGCCCTGACAGAAACACGGAGAATTCACTTCGCACTTGCTTTCAAATTATTTTTGGGTGATTGCAGTCGGAAACCTTTCACTGTTGCTGATTTTTCATGATCCCAAATTTGGCATTGCATCCCATGGTTTAAGAAGCCGTGGGTTGGCCAGACTTGTTCTGATGGTGGTTGAGTCTATAATGGTGAGGAGAAGAGCTGTGGTCATGCAAGTTTAGTTTGTGGCAGCCACAGAGCAGGGATTGACCCTTCATAAAGACGTCTCCAGTGCAGGTGAAACAGGCAGCTGGACTAAGGGATTGCTGTCCTCCTGCTCTGGTTGACCTGGCTTTGCTAAATTTTCTTACCTAATCTGGAATTCCACATATTCGACACTCCAGCCCAACAGAGCTAGCTCCTTCTAGAGTCCCCTCATGAGTGCACATGGATCCAGAAACAGACTGTTAGCTCCTTGACCGGTTCAACAACAGTTGAGTCGTGATGTCAGGAAAGCCTCCCAAAGGGTACCAACCAGTGTTCTCCATGCATGCCCCTGCATTGCTCCAGATGCAACCTTGATGACCAGAACAGTGAGTTCCAGAACCTGTGATTCAGCTTGAATTCCTCCTGGGACTAGCTCAACACCAGTCCCCACCTGTGATCCAGGCTCAACTTCCTCAGCTCTCCTGGTCTATGCCAGTTAACATCTCCTCTTAGATCCTGCAAGCTGTAGGATGTGAAACAGAAGGTTCTCTGGAGATGTGTCAGAATTTCCCCGAAGCTGTGGAGAACAGCAGGTTTGTGGAGGGTAGCACCCTGCCACCCACAAACCCCGAATGATGTGAGTGTGCCCACAAGCTCTTTCAGGCTCTCTGTCAGCATCCAGGATGGATCTCAGGCCGTGCTCCCCACTCTTCACCCAGACAAGTGGGAAATCCCCAGCGTCTTCAGCAAGTCAGTCATCTCCCTGCGACCCTCGGATGGGACTGGGGGTGTGTGACTGTCTGAGGGGGAATCTTCTGTCTGAGTATTCATTCTGTGGGCTTACTGACATTCACTGATTGTATAAGAAGGGAGACTTACAATTGGGATGCATTTCCATGGCCTCTGGAGAATCTGGACATACTAAATTCTGTTCCCCATGACAGGAACCCTTGCCAGAGGCAGACTCTCGATGGTAGAGAACAAAAGCAACTGGGGGTAGGAAGGATCTGAACTTGGGGTACAGAAAACCTGCAAATACCAGGTTCTACAGGAAGGAGTTCAAACTGAAGGAAGATGCTCTTACATGCTGCATATTTAATTCTGTGGCCTGTTATCTTTTCTCCGTATTTTATTCTGGTAAAACTAATCTCTTTAAATTTGTCTCTTGACTTCAAGGATCATAAAATTACTGAGATTTATTTATTTTTTGCATGCTATAAATGACTGGACTTTCCTTCACCCCACTCCACCCAAAGAATTGAATTCGAAAAAAAAAATACTTGAACATATGCACATACAGTTTAAATGTGGAAATAGAAAGTGGCTGAGACATCGATATGAAAATATATGGAAAGCCTGTTTCTCTACTACAATACTGTGATGAGAACACGTTTTAAAAATATTTTTAAAGACTCCACTCCTTTCTAATCTTGATCACATGTGTGCGTGAGAGAGAGACAGAGGCAGAGAGAGACAGAGAGACAGACAGAGACAGAAAGACACACACATGCACATACACACACAGAGGGAGGGGGGAGAAAGAGAGACGGGGTAGGGAGAGAGAGAGAGAGAGAGAGAGAGAGAGAGAGAGAGAGAGAGAGAGAGAGAGAGAGAGAGAGAGAGAGAGAGAGAGAGAGAGAGAGAGAGAGAATTGCCTTTTCCTGTGTCAGAAGATTTCAGATGCCCTGCAGTAGCGCGTATCCGCCGCGAGGCTGCGCCATCCACCGCCTCAGCTAATCCACTCAGCAAGGCTGGAACAAAGCATCCTACGGTGTTTTCCCCAGAGGCAGAAACATAACCCTATCCTTGTCACAGCTAAAAGAATGGGATGCAGAATTTACACGGAATTCTCAAAATATGTTTTATCTTCGTTGTCAGTAACCCCCAACGGACCAACTTCTACTTTTGTTCTTGCGAATTTGGAGCAGCAAATGACATCAGGCCTACTTTATCCATCAATCAAAGGGTAATTTCCCATGTTTGTTACCATGGCACCCACAGCTGTGGCACACTCTACCGCTTCTGTCTCGTCTCCTTAATCTCAGCTCCCTATTACCGGTAAGCAATCGAGGATTGCTCTGGGAGCCCTGGACCGGTGAGGGAGGCCTGAGAGGGAAATACCATAATTACTACGGTGGAGATTGGGTGGTGAGACCTTGGTCACTGCCCCTGCCCTGCAGACGGAGACCCTCACAGGGCAGCGTGTGATGGGGGCCTGCAGCAGAACTAACCGCGAGGGACCGCAACTCAACCACCCCAGCACTGACTGACAGTCTGCCCTGACAACACCCGGAACTTTTCCCTAATTACCTCTCAAACGCTCCTCCTGCCGTGTCACTTCTGTTCCTCCATGGAAAAACCAAGAGGCATCTCAGTTCGTCGCCCCCCTTTCTCCGAAGCAGAATTAAGCACAGGCAGAAGCCCTTTTTGCCAACTAGATCTGTGGTCAGAACACGTGGGGGCGGTGAGCTCGGCTCCCGAGTCAGATGCTCTAGCACCGTGGACAGTTTGCTCAACTCTTTAATAGGTCTCCGGCTTAATAAGGGTCAGGTTATTCTACTGATGATCACAACACTACCTCTGAGAGCTAACGTTCAGGACATGGTTAAGTTTTGTAAGGAAGATGTCCCAGGGCAGGGGACAAGGCTCAGACGGCCAGACATGTTTCAGGTCCTGCTTTGATCCCCAGTGCTTTGGAAATCAGGCAGAGCATTGAGTTCCTGTTACTTAAGTACTTGGGAGATGGAGGTAGGAGGATTGGGCATTTGAGATCAGTCACCCTCAGTTACGGAAGGAGCTAGAGTTAGCCTGGGCTCCACAAGACCCTACCTCAAACACAAAAACAAAGGAAGCAATGGGCTGAAATGTTGAATTTAATTCTAAATTAAATCAGTGATGAATTGAACTTCATGGTTGCTTTGAGAAAATTTTTACCAGCCCTGGGCCTGAGCTATACCATGTTTGTGGTTAAAGGAGTCAGTCAGAAGTGTCCACCTGTGTCTAAGGGAACTAATGGGTTCCACTGAAGTTGGGTTACCACACCCCTAAACAGAACCGGCCCCTCTGCAGCACCCAGCAGGAACTACATGTGGTTCTCAGTGTTATGGAGTTCTCCACCTGAGAGAAGCCACAGCAAACCACTCTCACTAAATCTGTGGAACCTGAAGAAATCCCAGCATTCCTTTCCCCTTTCCTTTTTTTTCATTTTTCTCATGCTTTTTAGTTATTTGAAAATTTTGCTAACATATTCTGATCACATCAGCTCCCTCTACTAGCTCCACCCAAATACTTCTCCTCCTACCCACTCAGCTTTAGGCTCTCTCTCTCTCTCTCTCTCTCTCTCTCTGCCAATCTAGTCTGTTTCTGTTGCCCATAGATTCTCTCTAAAGAAAACTGGTCCTCCCTCTCCTAGCAGCGATCAACCACCAATAGTCACTCACCCAGGCAGGGACTTCAGGTCCACCTCCTTGCAGCATGCTCTACTTTTGCTTGGTTTGAGCGTGATGTTTCTTATGCACAATGTGACAAAAGTGAGCTACTATGTACAGCTTCCATCCTCTATCCCCTCACCTCCAACAGACTTTCCCCAGACTCGTGTGCTGACTGTGGATCTCAAGATCCTTCCGCCTCTTCCGCTATCATCCCCATCCCTGGGAGGAGGGGATGTGATGCGGATGCCACATTTAGGGCTAAGGTCTCCCTGGTCTCTTGTTTTCTGAACCTCCACCAGTTGTTAGCCTACTACAACATCTACTGCAAGCGAAAACTTCTCTGGGGAGGGCTGAGAGGCGCACGAATATGTAGCTCTGTGGATCATTTATTAGGACTCGAATACATGCCTATTTATCAGAGTGAGAGCACTAGGTTCTCCCTGGGTCTATGATCTGTCTAGTCTCAGGCTCTTAGATTAATATCAGTGCTAGCTTTGAGCATCATCTTGTGAACGGATCTTAGAGCAGTGGCTCGCTACCTTCCTAATGCTGCGACCTCTTAATGCAGTTCCTCATACTGTGCTGTCCCCAAACCATAACGTTGTTTCCGCTGCTACTTCATAACTGTGATGTTGCTACTGTTATGAATCGTAATGTAAATATCTAATGTGTGACCCACCCCAAAGGGGTCACAACCCATAAATTGTGAACCATTGACTTAGACTCTTTCAAAACTTAATGATAAATGACCTTGTTCACTTGATGTGGGAGCTCCTATGGCAGGGCAGAATATAGCCAGGCTGGAAGATATATATATATCTTCCGGAGAGAGGAGAGAGAGAGAGAGAGAGAGAGAGAGAGAGAGAGAGAGAGAGAGAGAGAGAGGACAGAGTCAAGGAGACACCTTGTAGCTGTTGAGGGGAAGGACAAACTGGGATCTTACCAGTAGGTCACAGCCTCATGGCGATACACAGATTAATAGAAATGGGTTAATTTAAAATGTAAAAGTTACTTCATAAGAAGCCTGAGCTAATAGACCAAACAGTGTTGGAATTAACATAGCTTCCATGTGATTATTCGGGTCAGGGCGGCCGGGAAACAAACAAGCATCCCCCATTCACATTCACCACTTTGTTTTCACAAGTCGTAATGAAGGAGCAACGGTCCTGACATAGATGGTGGGTTTTTGTTGTTATTTTGTGTTATTTTATAGACTGTTAAGTGCTTGCTGTGCTCTGTGCTGTATGTGTGCCTGTGTGCCTACCGTGAGAAGCCAACCAGGCCACCTTGGCTTACCAGTAGCCATGGTAAAGAGGTTACACCTGACTTCTCTTTGGAGCCCACTCCCTCCTAACTTTACTTTTCATTCACTACACGGAGAGGAGTATGGCTGGTTCACACGCACTCCAAGGTGTGTGTGGGTCTGTGTGGATCTTCAACAAGGAACTTAGGAAGCATTTACACAGCAGTTGGGCAGAAAGCACTGAGCTCCAGGAGGCCCCGCTCTTCCAGAAGCAAGTCTGGCCTGGGCGCTGTGAGCTTCAGCAGAGGTCTGCCTGGATGTCTTGATTTTCTAGAAGTGGAGTCTGGTTTTGGTCATACCTGGAACTCTACTCATCTGGCCAGGAGGCAAGGAGGATCATACATGTGTTAGTATAAAGTCTTGCAGTGACTCTGCAACCTCAGATGGGCTGTCAGGTGCCAGTGATCAGCCTGGAAACAGAGTTTCTGTCAAAGCCTTGTTCCACCCCGGAAGAGAGCCACGATTCTTCCTGTTGCATGAGCTCACAGGATTTCAGTGCTATGTCTGGGAAGCTAACTGTAGCATTCTGAGATTGGTGATGTAAGGTCCCAAGGCTGACGGAAAGCAAACAGCAGAGAGGCCTCTGAGCATTCAGCGCCAAACAACTCCAAAAACCTCCAAGGAGCCGGCGTTCTTCTAGGCCAGTGAGAGATTTCTGTTACCTTTCCTTAGAGATGTCACTACAGCTACAAACCGGAAGACTTTACAAAACCTTTAACAACTAAAAAGGCAAGCTGTACACAAGACCTTTTGGTGCAGAAGAAACTTGTGCCTGCCTTTGCATCCCAATAGCTTGAAAGTGTCCAGAGCAAAGAACGCTGCACACATGAATAGAGACGGGAGATGATAGGTCAACACATGAACCCCGAACCTTCTCTGGGCTTTTGTCTTCATGAGCTCCTGGTGAAATCTGCTGAGCAGACCAGGGGAGGGTTGCATGATGTGAGGGAAGGAGCTAAGGTACCACTCTCTCTCTTGCCTGTTACTGCCAAGCTTGTACGCTCCCTCATCCACATCCTCTCAGCATGTGCAGAGGCCTGGGCTGGGGACAGTTATTGCCAGGTTGTGTGATGGGACGCATGCGCTTCTGCCACTCAGGACAGGCTCTCAGAGAACTCAGTGTCTTGGTGGTTCATTACACTGGAGAGAGGCGACCTGGGAACCACCTGATATGTTGTTATAATGAGCATGACTTGTCATTGTTTGATTTTATTACTTATTTTTAGATGTATTTATGTTATGTATATTAGTGGTTTGTCTACATGTATGTCTGTGTGCTGTATGCATGCCTGATGCCTGGAGATGTCAGAAGGGGGCATTAGATCCCCTGGCACTGGAGTTACAGAGGGTTGTGACCCGCCGTGGGGTTGTTGGGAAGCAACCCCAGGTCTTCTGCTCTTAACCACTCAGCCTTCTCTCCAGCCTCTTATTTTTTATTATATTTTTTTATTTTTAAATTAATTTTGTGCATATGCCTGTATGTATGATCTGCCGTCTTGGCCCCAGGGACTGAGTTCCAGGTAGTCAGGATGAGCAGCAGGTACTTGCCTGCACATACCTATCTTTCTCGTTCTTCCACTGTTCAGGGGAATGTTTGAAAGCCCAAATACAAAGAGAACGTTCTGGTTTCTCCAGACTTATTTTTATGTTCAAAACTCAAATATTAAGCAGGAGATGAATCAAGACAAATAGTTTAGAAAATTGGGCCATCCCTCCTCTTCTGAGAGTACATAAGGCACTCAGGTGGGGACCGTGTTCTAGTAAGGGCATTGTTCTCATTGACAAGCTGTTTCAGATGGAGACTGCTCTGAGCGTTGACCTTGGATTCCATGTCCACCTCAACTACATAATGCTCATGGGTTTCTGGGGACAGGTGCTGGTGTTGACATCCTGCCTGGTCTGAGTTTTTTTTTTCCCAAAAAGAAGTAGAAATATATAATGCAGAAAATACAGAGATCACCTGCCTGCGGCTCTTACATACCAATATGCACAGGTGAAACCCAGATAGACATTTCTTTTTGTTCTCAATACCGATTAAGATATGGTGACAGACTTCATCACACACACATGCACACAGGAACCATGTAAGTATGTTCCCCCTGCAGCTATCCTCGTGGGACCTTCACAGAGAGTCACAGCTGGAGGGTTGATGTGTGGTGGAGAAGCTGACTCCTGTTTAGGTCAGTTTGGGAAGTTTTTCTGTGCTTCTAGAAGAGAGGCCACATAAAAACATGTTTGTGTGGGTTCCAGGTTATGTGAGCCAAAGGAAGCAACAGATGGATGGAGACCAAAGCAAGTTCCCGCCCCCAGCCGTACCTGTGCAGATGAAGCTGGAGAGGCCCCCATAGATGACTTCGTCATTGTCGGGCAATATGAACGGACACCTGGTCTGCACCTCCAAACAATATTGCTTGCATGGAATTGTCTTTCTGCAGTTAAACTGTGTGACTTCAAAATACTGGGAGCAGAGCCAGGCTTTATAGACAATCTGAAAAGAAACGAGAGAAGAATCAGTGATGTGGAGAGAACGTTACTGCTGCGTCTCTTGTTAGGGAAAGGCTCGACTGGGAGAGCATGCTTGTTTTCACACAGGGCAGGAGACAGCTCAGAGGGCGCATGGTTTACTCGGTGGCGGTCTTTACGTGGGAGTAACGCAGCTATGAGTATCTGCAGTGAGAGCTAACGGTATTGGACACAGTCCCACAAGAATGAAAAGCATTTAATTGGAAGCACTCTGTATTTGAGCAGAAGCTAACATTTTCAGGATTGAGTGGTATATGAAGTAAAGACGCAATAAGCCCCCTGTTCTCTCTGCTAACTCACTGCCCTGTACAGAGAAATCCAGTGGCTTCCCCATCTTTCCCAGGTCTCATACCTCGCTTGGACACTAGATGGCGCGACGGGCTTTGCAAGGACGACCCGCAGGGGATGCAGACGCTTGTGAGCTGGTTACAGCCTGCTTTCCCCACCACACAGAGCAATAACAAAAAAGATGGGTATTTGCTTGGTAACGCACATCAACGGCACCGAAAACCTCACCCAAAGTGGAAACACTCAGCCCAGATCAGACGTAATATGCGCCACTTGTTTAGAGGACAAAGGGTCCCTTCACCAGGGCCTGACCTTTCACCCAGTGTGATCTATGTTTGGTAAGTATTTACGTCATTTACTAACATGTGGCTTCATTGATCTCTTTCTGTGTGGTGGCTACTGGAGGGAGTACACATTTGAAAATTCACTTTATTTTTTCTGCCATGAACTAAATCTAAATTTAAATGAAGCAGCATAGAACAGTGAAATCCGGTTTTTTTTTCCCCCGCCAGGTCTTTAACAACAGTGGAAGATCCTGTTTGTTTCCAGGGGGTAAATAACACTATTAAGGTAACGTTTCGTGCATTATATCCTACCTTGAAAAATGGATAGTTTAGCATTAAATGTATATCAATACATCGTAAAACAGGATAAAATGACATTTGCGTGTCAAGTTATGGCCTGTATACGTCTGCTCTTTACCCACAGACAACGGCGTGGCATAGCCTCTCATCCATCCTTTCCCTTGGCATTGCCTGTTTGAGATAGACCCACGTTTATTCTGCCTTGAACTTATTTCCAGTTCAGATTTTTGTTTTTGCTTAAAGGAGCTAGTGAGCTAGCAACAGGAGCAGCTTTTCTCACTATCAGACAGAAGGGTGCAGACAGAGGAACGCCACTTAGCACAGTGAGCTAGCCCCACCCGCGGCCAGCTACCGTGCCCTTCAGGGCTGTGATGGACCTGAATGTTTGGATACGCCATAGACAGCTCCCACTTGAGAAAAGGCATTTCAGTACCAAAATCAGTCAGAGGAAACCATGCGGACAAAACAAAATAGCGAGGACAGAGAAGAAATATTTTAGCGTCACTTGAGAGATTAAGGCAGAGGAACAGTTTTTATATAATGAAGGAATTATCTTTTCCCCATGCAGACATGTTTGTGATAAAGGAGGCTACACAGGCACAGAGGACATTTGCTAGAATCTTCCAGCATCAACTGGGAAAGACGTGCTAGGGAGAGAAGGCAATTCTGTACTCTTGCAAAAAATGACTTGAAAATTTATAAACAGAACATGCTGGGAAGAATCTGGAGAGTGTACTGGGAAGAGTGGACTCAGGCCTGGGAATATACCACTAAGTGAATTGTATAACGGGCGGGTGCCTATAACTGTCCCTGCTCTCCCAGGGAGCTGCTGTGTGCTGACCGCGTGCCTGTGACAATATGCCTGTAGCACGGTTAATACAAACCCAGAGACAGAAACTGGAGTTCAACCTGAAGGTCAGAAAAGCAAAACAGCTAGCCACTGGCTCTTACCTCTACCTCAGTCAGAAATGACAATCCTGCCTCCAGGAGCCTTAGAATATCACTGAGATTGATAGCTGTCTCCTCCCGTCTTTATATTTATCTCCAGTGCTGGGATTAAAGGTGTGCACCACTACCACCTGGTTTCTATGGAAAATAGTGTGGCTCCTGGGATTAAAGGTGTGTGCCATCACTGGCTGGTCTTTAAGACTGACCAGTGGGGCTGTTTTATGGTCTAAACTTCAGGCAAGCTTTATTTATTAAAATGCAAATGAAATATCACTACAAACACCTTTACTTATGTATTCACCCTCTTTAATGTGGGGTCAAAGTGGCAAAGTATTCTGAGAGGGGCAATGAGGCACGTACATCTAGGAATAACCAATTTAAAAAAGGACTTCTCCTTGTCATCAAAAATAATACAAATCAAATTTATGTGGGCAATGGAAGATGTATCAGGTGGATTGCTAATTCCATGCAAAGCAGTGACAATCAGCTTCTGTGGGCTGACGGAGAGAAGGGCGTTCTGTGACAGAGAGAGGCCTGGGTCTGGCAAAGGGGTCAGAGTAGGGAGAAAAGTGACTGAAGCAGAGAGGAGCAGAGTAGGGCAGTGTGCTGGGGATGGTGAGGTGAAAGCCCTTGACTAATGGTGGTCGGGCGTTTTCCATATGCACACCATGCAAATGCCCTCACTCCACACATGTAAACCAAGCTCAGAGAAATCACACCGTCTGGACACAATCCCACAGCATTTACAAGAGGCAGGGGGAGTGTTTGATGGTCTTACCCCAAGCCCCACTCCACACATGAAAACCCATCACAGTCTACACCACGGTCATGTGAAGGTCAACATCAGCTCATGTTACTCCATGACTGGCGTTTGGGGGCAGCACCTCATCCAAGCGGGAGCGGATGGTGTAGCCCTGAGATCCTTGGTATTCCAGAGTTCAGACCTGCCTGTGCTTTATATTCAAGGCCAACCCAGACGACTTAGTATGACTGTATCTCTAAAGCACAAATAAACAAAGGAACAAGAATGAAAATGGGCCAGGGATGTGAGGCCATGCTTAGTTGTGTGAGGCCCCGTTACCAAAAAAAGCAAACAGAAAAAAAGGAAAAAGAAAAGAAAAAGAAAGGGGAGAAAAAGAAGAAACAAGCCTCCTCTAGGGTGAGCCTTGGATATGTGTGGAAGTATGCCATCGTTCCACAATATCCTCTGACAGGGATACACACAGCCGCCCCCCACAGTGAAAGACTTAAAGTACGGCAGAGGCTCACAGCATTTATGAGTTTCTGACACAAGCTTCAAACTTTATGAATTGCTGACGTGAATAATGATTTAGTTAATGAGGAAGGAGCCAGAGATGTACCTGGAATTGTCTATTACCCAAATTAACAACCGCCTCCAATTAAGAAGTGTATCTGTCTGGCTCTGACTCTCTAGTGAGCTTGCTCAGTCTCTCTCTCTCTCTCTCTCTCTCTCTCTCTCTCTCTCTCTCTCTCTCCCCCTCACCCCACCTCCCTAGACATAAATTCAGTTACTCCATTACCAGCTGCAGAGTCAATTGTAGACATATTCAACAGACTTTGCTGAACAATTTTAGTATGCCTTTCTACACATTTATGTGTTTTAGAATATTTTCCTTACGTAAACACGAATCAGTAAAATATCCGTAAGACTTACGAGTGTGTTCATTGTAAGACATGGTAAAACACACGGGCTTCCCAATTGGCGTGAGACTGACTGCAGCGTGACAGTCCGGGCGTTTATGAGACGCCTGGCTCGGCTGAACTGGGATTTTAGTGTCTTACATTATGAGAGAAATCATGTAAATTCTCAATTCTGTTGCATAAACGTGTAAGACGGAGAGCTTGCTTAAATTACAGAAGACGGTTTTAATGAGTTTTATCTAAATGACCATATGAAACAATCCTGCCTCCTCCCTACCCCTCCTTCCCACCCCCACCTCCAAAGACAAGAACCATGTCTGCTGACTCACTGATGGAGTTGTACAGGGATGATGGGTGAGGCTCACCCTCTTTCTGAATGAATGACTTAGTGGACGAATCAAACCAGGTCTGTCCTGATGAAGTTGCATGCAAAGGGGTCACGACTTACGTGGGCTAAGTTAGGCCTTCCTATTCTAGGCAGGGAGATCCACTCTTTTTGGCCAGTCTTAGCCGTGTCCTATTTTAATCCGGAAACGGATGGGCTCTGTGTCCTTTGTTGCCCCGCTTTTCGAGGCAACCGAATTAGGCTAAGCAGCAGAGCTCTGGATGAAGTGTGAGGCTGTTGCCTTGCTCAGTGATGACAGTCGTTCACACAGCTCCCCTGTTCTCACAGGTGTGACTCAGCAATTTTTATAACCATCCCCATTGTGCACACATAACCACAAGTACACATATTCAGATAGTGTTCCGGATTCAGTAAAATATGGTTAATAACTCATTCAGTGTGTCTTAAATGTTTCGTTCACTTTGGGTCACAAAAGGAAGGGGCCACATTCCTGTATTTCTTCATAAATGGTAGAATTCAGAAAACATGTTTTCAGCAGCTTAAACCCCACAACTGCCCAGGAAATCAGAAAAAAAAATCAGATAGGCATTTTAGGTAAAATGGAAAAGAAATTAAGTTATACAAATTAAGAAGGATGATTAAGTTGAAAGATAGGACTTTGGAATTCTCCCTAAAATATTTCTGACAACGGGTCTCGACTGATTATTTCTTGTTCTCCATTCCTCCTTTTCAATCTCATCCCTGGGAAACTGGTAAGACATAGACATTTCCTGTTCTTTGAGGGCACAGGACCAGAGAAAAGTAAGGGTGGTGTTCTTGAGAGCTAATGTAGAAAGAGACACCTCTGGTCTTGAACTTCTACTGTAATCATGCTGAGATGAGCCCCAGGGAGGCAGGCAGCTCTGCTTCTCCTGCAGAAGCAGAAAATGGAACATTCCTAATGCTCTCTTCTGTCTTATCCAGAACAGAACACCCACCAGATATGCATTTTAACAACAAAAACAACAAAACGTACTGTTGAAGAACCATTATCACCACCGTGGCGTAATTATTGACAACTCTAACTGATGGGAACTGTCGTCCTTGTGAACAAGGGTCCTGGAAAACTGCAACAGAAAGTTTTGGAGCTAGGGATTCCAGATGCTTCAGAGATGAAATGTACTCATTCAGAAGGACAAGGCTATATCCAGTTTCAGTCTCAGAGTAAATCCCCACACAAAGTGTACCAGACACTGAAATACAACGCCGTTAAATCCAGAAAGGACTTCCACAGCTTGTACAACTTACACCAGAAAATCTGGACAGTTAGCTCTAAGAATCATCTGTTTGCAAAATGAATATTCATACCCACGATAAAGCAGGTCACTGCACAGACGAAGAACGCTCTCAGTTTTGCCTATCACATGTGTGTTTGCAGCCCAAATTGTTTCAGCTGACCCAGAACCTGACAAACATGTCCATACAATGTGTTAAAAAAAAAAAAGTAAAACTCGCCATTTCTTCTTGCGTTGTACGTTTTGCTTCTCTGTCAGAGTTTTTGAAATAAGCGCATTAATAAATTCTATTCAATTACAAATAATATCAAGAGTAACTGTAAACTGGGCGCAGATAAAGATCTGTGTCACGGTGCTGACAGTGGTGGGAACTGTTTTAAAATTACAGATCTGAAATGAAAAATGGGCTGAAGATCAGAGGAAACTGTAGCAAGTGGGGATTATCCCCATGTAAACAAGGTAACATCCCTAACCAAGGAGGTAATTTTCCTCAAGTTTCTTTACAAAAAAGGATAAAAAAAATGGACAGAATAAGCAAACATCGATTTCATATTGAAATAAGCAAATTTCAGCAACATATAAACTCAAGTATTAATCAACTGATAGCGAAGGTGCATTCAAGAACAAAACTGAAATATATATTATTTTTATTTATTTATTTTTAAGATAGTATCCCCCTTATAAACCAGGCTAGTCTTGATCTCTCAATCCTTCTTCCTCAGTCTCCTAGGTATTAAAACTACAGATGTGTGTCAATACTCCTGGCTTTGGGATAGATTTTAAGATACCTATTCTAAAATCTAAATAAAATGTAATCTTCTTATTTCTAAAGATACTGTGAATGCAATTCAAAAATCTACCTTTTCCTTGAATTCTGAATGTGACCCACCTGGATATGACATATTGTCATTCTCGCTCTCTCTCTCTCCACCTCCTTTCTCCCCTCCCTCATTTCTCTCTGCACATTTGGACAGATTCTCTTTCCATTGTCTTATTGCAAAGCCCCTTCTGCCTGTTTTCCTCACACATGAGCTGAAGCAGCAAACAAACAAAACTCACTGCGTGATGCACGCATGAACACTTCCGTTTCTCTGTCGAGGGGGAAGTACGACCTCTTCCTCAGGGATGCTCTCCTGGGCCACTGGCCTGTCAGTCAAACAATCGACAGCAGTGATGGCCTGGAGATTTTGCTGACACCCTGACTAAGCAGCAGAGCGTCAGACTGTAGATGTCACAGACGGGGAGCTGCTGCAGAGACCCCGAGTGGGAGAGCATGCACGTAACCTTACAGTGGGGAGGAATCGGTACTTGTGAAATCGCATCTTGGTTATATCGCTGTGACTTTAAGAACCTTGTTTTTATTTCAAATCATCATGAGTCAATAAAATCTTTTGTATTTTCCAATGTGAGCAAAATAATTGCTCGGTGTCTGTTCGTTAGCATGTGTAGCATGAGAGACCATACAAAGCCGTGAAGCCAGAATTCAATTTCCTGGCCAGACATACAGCCTGAAGACATCTGTCACTATTGGATGCTGCAATTGTAAAAATTCGCCTTTCCAAGTAACATACAAAGCATTACATCCACCCAACATTATGCGTCTCATGTGGGGCATACGTGATGCGGACTGTATGTGGGCATTCCTGTGGCATGTTGTTTCTGATTAATTGTGGCAAAATAGGTGAAAAAACAGAATAGGCTACTCAACAACATTAGAAAAATATACAATGCTCTTTGAGGTCACTGTTGACACTTCTGTTTTAGTTGGAGCTCAGATCCCTCTCCCTCTTCTTCCTTCCCACAGAGCATAGATACTGGGTATTTTCAATTAATCGCAGCTCATATGTAATATTTTTCTCAGTATCTCTTTAACAAAAGATAACAAAGCCATTTTGGTTTTGCAAGTCGTACCGATGCCCTGATAATGGGAATGTGGAACCATATTTTCAGCCTGCCAGCGATTTTGTTTATAATGCTTTCAGATCTACAGAGTCCTCCATGCCCTATGTGCCTTGATCTACATGTAGCTATGAGTGGGTTTGAATGCGCAAGCTGCCGGCGCTTAGGGAACAATGTGTGTGAGTCCTACGGAGCATGCCTGGAAAAACCATGCTTGTAGAAATGATTCTAACAACGCAGTAATGATCTCCTGTGAATTTAGATCATCTGAGCAAATGGTCTTGATAATATCAGTGTTATAATTTCAACCATGTGTTTTTCTGAAACATCACGTCTTCAACTCCAGGCGGTGCAGGACTGGTGATTTTCTTGTCTTGATGTACAATGAAGTAGGCACTTTGAAAAGCTACTACCATTCACCCCAGTGCACGCTACTTCCGCATGCTGAAGAGACAGCTCCTTCAAGTAGGAAAGCCCCCGCAGTTATTCCCCGAATATATGGCAGGAGTGTGTGTACTTGTGTTATCTGAGATTCAGCTGGCAATACATACACACAACACTACATCTACATTCCTGCAAAAGTGAGCTATAATCAGACTTAACAAGATTTTGCTCATGTTACGTGTTGGCAAAGCCCCATATATCAAAGTAGAAGCTCTTCTTTGTGTGTGGTACTTCACAGTATAACTAATGAAATCAATCCTCTTGATTAACTTATTCATTTCAGCAACGTATATGGAGTCTATGCCACGAGAAGAATATAAGTAAGGTATGTCAGCTAATAGATTGGCCACCACCTATTGATTACAGCTGAATGTAAGTCTATCAGTAAATTGAGAGAGAAACTGTAACCGTGCGGATTGATCTCAACAAGGGGCTGCGACAGCTACCACCTAATACAACCTATTTGGAAAACAAACTAAAACATACTAAAGGAGCATTTGAGCCTGGGGTTATGTAATGTGGCTCCAACCATTTCTCGGAGATGACCTCCTCTAGCTCAGTGACAAGAGACTGCCAAACATCTCTGTGTGTCAGAGGTAAAAAAGCTTAGGTCTTAAAGAGGTAGGGGAGTAAGAGAGAGGAAGAAGACAAAAGGAAGTCTTGCTACACAGCAGACAGAGCCTGGGGAGCTCGCATGCTTAGCTTTGCTCATGCTACAGTCCATGAAGTGTGCTCTCTGGTCAAAAACATTCCTTCAGAAGCAGGCTGAAGGGACTGGTGGGGATGCTAAGTTGGTGATGCTCCTGCTTGCATGCCAAGCTTGCCCCACCCGATTTCAGATATTAAGGTCGACCCCGAAAACTGATTATCTTCTGTGGCTACATAAAAGCCATATTTCAGGATGGTTGTGTAGAATTCCCTATTATTGCTTTGCCTTGGGCTTCCAGGAGAATATTATTAGAACCAGAAAGGCTCAGATAAAAATACATGCCCATACTTTAGACACACACACACACATCAAGAATTTTGTAATTATAACAGGCCTAAGTGAGCCTGTTTATTCTGAGCTTCATTTAAGGACATTTAAATGAGGGAATACCTTGTCTGCTGATGTAAAATCAACACCAGTCATGATGACTGGAGGGGGAGGCCCACACCTAGGGAGAAGCGCTCTGGAAAAGGCACTGTCTCCTGAGCCCTGCAGAGTTTTCATAACGTCCGTCTGTGATAAGAGAGAATTCTAAAACCCGTCTCACTCTGGGGGAGGCGCAGCACCTGCAGTGTAAGTAGGTACTCAAGGGTCTGTGTATCCTTTAAAGTCTCTGGTATAAATGCTATTGTGCATCAGGGGACGCCTTTGGCTCCAGCTGCCTAACCTTTTCAGAGCAGAGTTCAAGAGTGCGAGCGAGGTGTCCACCGGCGATGCCAAGTGGATAAGGAATACGAAGAAGAGCTTGTTTACCAAGAGAAGACTGCACGCCGTGCCCACGGACAAGTCATCGGCTCATCCCCGGTGCTAAATCAATTCCCCTCTCAGAGCAGGGGCCATTAAGAAGCTGGCTAAGTGCTTAATTGGGTTCTGAAGGAGGTTTCTCCATTAACATTAATTAAGGTCTCTCTGGGTACAAGAAAGCTCATCCACCAGGTAGGGTTTCTGGGTTCATGTCTCTCCCATCGCTGTCTCTGCAAAACTATGGCTTTTTTTGTTTTTGTGTTTTTTGCCTAGAATTCCAAAGGAAGCTTCCAATGCCTGCAAGGATCAAGGATAAAGGAACTCCTTGTACCCGAATCAAAGTCTTGGCAAATGGCCGCAAAGCTGTCCTTTCTCATCTCCATTTGCCCTTGAGATGATGGAGCTCTTGAGAAACAATGTGATGGTTGCCGCCAAATGCTGCAAGTATCTCTTATGGGGGCACCGCCGTCTATGAGCATACATGCAGCTCTGAGTGTATTAATCTTATTAAATGGAATCAAACGACATTCCTGATATTCAACCCTTTTTGATTAAAAAAAAATGGAAAGTTCATATGATTCAATATAACTCAATATAATTTAAGAAATTCTCATTTTTAAATGGATAATTAAAACGTAATCTCCTTAGAAAATATGAGGAGTGCTTTTTCCTTGCTCCTTCTTTCTGCAGGCCCTCAAACTCTAAAAGCAACTCTACATGCACAGGAGTAAGACATGTAATATAAGTCCACCCGTTTTATCTCTGTGAACCTGTCAGAGCAAAATGTGCAAGTCTTTTGTGTATGGGAAACACATGGTGATTCTGACATTGTGTTTCGCCCATATGCATCTTCGTCATCTTTTTTGACTTTCAACATATGTAAAGCAGTAGAATTATGTAGAAAGATTACAAAATTCAAGATAATAAATATTTATTGCTTCTCGAGAAAGAACTGGCGAGGGAGGAATACAAAGAAGATATGACCAAGAAAATAGGGAGAGTACAGAAGGAAGAGACAGCGAGAGAGGGAGAGGGAGGGAGAGGGAAGAGAGAGAGAAAACCTGAAGTCTCCCTGCACTTCCTAAATGCAGACACGGGGAGTGCAGCAATAGCTTGTGGAGAACCAGACCCCAAAGCCTCACAGGGAGCTCGGAGAGCATTGATTTTTGACAAAAAAGTGATGATGTAAGTTTTATAAATGATTTTTCTCTGTTGGGGCAAATATGGGAGAATGGAAGAAAGAACACATGGTCTAAAAACCTGCCTGCCTGCTAGACACGACACATGTATCTTTCATAAAAAGCTACATGTTCCTCAGTTCTTACCGTATTTGAGTCATTCCCAACTTCCTTTTATTATTGTTATTAAATTACACGGGAAATGTACTGCAAAGCCAAACAGCCACCAGGTGGTGGCACTGTTAAGGATTCACATAAATGACGCTGTCTCCCCCTATCCTCCAACCCCCAAACAGACTCCCTTTGCCTGTGATAAATGAGAAAATTTGAAGTTGCTTTATTATCAGACTAGAACTAATAAGACATGGCTCAACATGGGAAATGTCACTAGACCAAGCCATGCTCCATGTGATTTAGCTCCTGCGTCTTGTTGTCTCTAAGCCCACACCTGGTGTTCACCCTTCCCAGGTTCTGACTGCAATAAGCAAAAGGCAAGAAATATAGCTCTGCTCCCATGGAAGAAGGCTTGATGTTTTGTTTTGTGTTTTTTTTTTTTTCCTGGGATTTTGAGGATCAGGTTAGTGCATTTGAAACTAAGAACCTGAAGACATGATGTCCCAGGGTGGAAGCCGAAAGGTCCAGGTGGTCCTCAGGACCTGTGAGATCCCACCTCAGGGGTAGCTGGGCAGCATCCTCACCAGCTTCCATCGGGTTTTATCTCATTAAACAGTCTAAGGCTTTTAAGTACTTCTAAATTTTCATTTTCTAATAGATGTTCGGGATAGTTGGATGCCACAGAAATGTGTTAAAAACTATTAGAAAAGTTAGGTCCTCTCACGATAAACAAACCCCAATTAAGCCTAAATTTAAAGTCTTAGAAAGTCTGGGGAGCGTGGACACCTGACCTGCGTATCAGTCCCTGCAAGTCAGAGCAATTTTCCCCTCTACAATCACTATGATGTAAGCATTGGGAAACAAAGCCAAGGTAAGAAACGGCAAGCCGCTCGGCTCACTCCTGCCACGGGTCCTGGCACAGCATTGGCTTTAGAGTACTCGGGCCAGGCAGCTCAAAGCCAGGGACATATGGAGCTAATCCACAAGAACTGCGAGGAACGCTTGTCTCTGGAAGCTGCAAGCCCAGTCCCCAGAGCCTGTCTTGGAGGACACAGAAAGTCCGTCCGAGATATCTCAAATACGAAGAACAGGGGAGTAAAAACGTGGTCCCGGAGAGTTTTACTGGTTCTAAGCTTCTAGGGCTCTTTCACCCAGAAAAACCTTGTCTCCTCATAAATCCTCACACCAGATCCTTTAGTATGTATGTATGGAATTTATTTTATTTTATTTTTTTTATTTTTAGACAGGGTTTCTCTGTATCCTGGTTGTGCTGGAACTCACTGAGATCCACCTGGTTTCTGCACAGTTCCTTTTTTGTTAGCTTCAAAAGGAAAACTGTATATTTTGATACATGAGATTTAGGAATCAGCAGAAAGCAAGTAAAATAGTTAAATTGACGGGGGAATTACTTTTATTCTGATTTTTGAACGAGGACCCCAGGAAGAGCAGTGCTATTTCCTGGGCCATCATTTCTCTAGCATACAGATTGCACAAGCCAACAAGAATATGGGAACCCAGAAACAGAAGAAGGTAGAGCATGCCTTGGACAACAGAGCCCAAACAAGACTTCACCACATGGTTTAGACCGCATTTTACTTGTGGACAGCAACAATAAGACTGTAAATGGAAGGAACGAAATTTGAGATTTGCTATATGAACTATGAACTAATTACTTCAATAAAACTACGTAGGTATCGTATTCTACAGAGTGGGCCCACTGATTCCCAGTCTTTTAATCTCCACAAAATCTTGAGTCAAATACTTTTAGGGTACAAAATAGAATTCCGAGGTGGAAACACCCTCACAGATCATTACTGCTAAGATTTGGTGGGAACGAGGATGACAAAAATATATGTAAGCAGTTTGCTTACAGAGTTCCAAAGGTTTATTTCTGTCTGGCTGTGCTCCTGTTACATAAGCAGATCTTAGGCAGGAAGAACAGAAGCAGGATCGATAGCAGCTAATTGAATTCAGTGCCGGCTCAGCTACGGTTACCACCCAAGGCCATGGAGCAGGAGGGAGATGGAAGGCGGGGCTGCTTAGGAAAACAGACGGAGGGTTCATTACTCCCGACTCTAATTACCAAATAACAAAGATCAGCGATAATTTTACCCTCTTGTATTAAAAATAATACTATTATTGAAATGGAAATACAGAATCAGACTTAATTTGGGGAACTGTTTTTCTCTCTCATATCTTCCACCCTGAGCCCTTTGTCTATTTTCTTCTCTAAAATCTTTGTCTAAAAATTGACATTTAAGAATGCACATAATTCTTAAAGACAGAGGAAATTCAGAAGACAAAAATTTTTTAAATATAAGCATTTAGTCAAGTGTTCGATGACTAACGAGCACACAGTAAACCTGCAAAATAGATGTGTAAAACTTAACCAGTCTTACACCACTGTTGAAACTTACTATTAGTTCTCAGACAGAATGAGAAAGTGGGTACTCACTGGTTCCCAAGTCTGAGAAACTGGAACAGAACACACAGATACATAATCTTGTTACTGGCTTTTACCCACACGGAATACTTACGAAATTACCGCCTAGCCCTTATTACATTATTACATGAATAATCACATTATTATACAAATCATACAAGAAATGGAAAAGCAAATAGGAAGGAAGTTGTATATTGCTGAAAAATCCTTGCTATGCTTTCCAGCATTCAGAGTTTCAGATGGGAAATTAAAAGAAGAGGCCACGCTGTGTCTTAAATGGAGCCAGAACAGGGAAGGGGGGAGGGTCTGTCTGTCCTTCTGTTTTTAAGAGTAATAGACTGACATTTTCTTCCACTTACTGCGCTGAACTCAAAGGTTGAGTGAGAGCTTCGGGCAAGCCCCTTCCCAAGGAAGGGCCCTAGACTGTCTGTATGATCGGGGCAAACAGCAAGTCCCCAGAGTCTGTGAGAAATAGCGACTGATTATCCGTTCACAAGGTGGTATGTGCCCTTGAGGTGGCAGGATTTTGTGTTCTCTGCTTTAATGAGGATGCTGTTTTTATAAACATCAAAGACAAGCTGGACAGCCTGCCCCAGTAGGCAGGATGTGAGGCCTCTGCACAGCCTGGCCATCCGCTGGTCCTGTGCTGAACCACACACAGCGTCAGGTGCAAAGGAGAATACAATGTACCTCGCTGTCCTTGACTAAGAGTCACAAGGTTGTGCCAACAGCCGCTGTAAGTGGTCTCCTCCCCTGGACTCTTTGCACGGGGGTTTGACGTAAACCGAGCAGGAAAGGCCATGCTGAGCTCCTTGGTTCTTGACGGGGTGTTTCCAGAGAATCGGCCTCTGACTTTCGCTATTTTTTGGTAATTACAGTTTGACTGATTGACAGTCAGAATCCATTACTTGGATTTCAGACAGGGCAAGCTGACATGGAAATCCGTGTGCTCTGCTTGTTTGAATGCTAACAAGCTCTGGTTAGGTTTCCATACTCTCTTCCTCTCCCCTCCCTGCCAACAATTCCCATTGCAAATTTATTCCCGCTTAGCCCTTCCTCTCAGAGTGCAGGCCTGAGAAAACCCACGCACATCTGCCTTTTGGTTCCTAGAGTCTTACAGTGTAGCTGTGCTGATTAGTTTAACCCGACCAATGGACTAAGCCACTAGTTATTACATAACTTACCAGAACTCCCTTATAGAAATCAGTAAAACAAGAAATATCTGTTGTCAGGATGCTTTCTGCTTGCTAACCATTGTTTCCTGGAACTCAGGTGATTAGCTTCATTAACTATTTTGTTAACACATTCACCCAATCTCTTGCGCCTGAATAAGATAATTCAGGGCTGCAAACACCAACTTCTGTTTCAAGACGGAGTGCATACCACGTCATGTAATGCTTGTTTTTGTGATGCAGGGAAACATTTGCATGAATTTGTCCAATCAAATGGTTCCACAAAATGATGATGATTACGTATGCACAGAGTGGTTCAGAACCATGCACCGAGCTGTTCAGTTATCGAGTGCAGATTTGGTTGACAAAAGGCAAGGACTCCTTGTAACGGTTTCTGTGTGTTTGGAGTCATCTTTAAGAGCTTTCTTTGCTACTGTGGAAGATGACATCACCTTTTAAAGGAGATGCACAAAAAGAACAACATGGGGGCCCAAAGGGCATGCTCCCTGATCACTGTCTTTTAAAGTTGCCTGGGTACAGTTTGTAGTGGGTAGGTGGGCCACCTGCTAGCGCTCTGACCATCCCTTTCCTTTCTGGTCAGGACAGCAAGGAAGCAGAGTCCCCACTACCTGACCGAGAGCCACTCTCCATCTGTGCAGGTCACAGTGCCCTGTCATGGGGAGAAGAGATGTTTGTGGGGACTGGAGGCTGGGTGCCATGCAGGCTTTCCTGTACTGTGAATGGCAAGGCCTTTGCCTCTGCTGAGGGTTAGGTTTAAAATGCTCCAGGGAGATGCCCTGGCCAGTCTTCTTGACATCTTTGAAGGCCCTTGGGGGTAATAGGTTCACAGCAACAGGCTTTCCTTCCTTGACAGAAATAGCAGACATTCTGGAAAGATACTTCCATTTTGAAGGTTAGAGCCCAGGCTTGAAGGGGAGTGTTTCTCACCAGTACACATCAAACGAGCAGGCCAACTGCAAACCCCCTTCTCTGCTCAGCTTAGCCATGTCTGACCAGACAGTTAGTTATAGTCCTGTTGACAAAACAATATACAAATATACCGTATATTTCACTTCCCTGTTATTTTTCTCCTTTTTGCTTTTATCCAGGTCATTATTAGAGCAAAACTCCAAGTATAGACACGATGAGGAACTTTTAGTATCAAGTTAACTCTTTCTCAATGACAGAAGTTTAGGTGGCTGGAGGCAGAACTGGATAGAACTGGATAAAAAAAAAAAAAACTTAGCTCTGTGGCCAATAAGTCTAAAATATACCTTCAGAATAAGGATGCTAACCAACTAAGCCTGACGGAAAATAGAAACATCCTAGAAGGGCCCAATGCCCTAACTTCTCATTTCCTCAATCACCTCAATTCCACCCTGGAGAGACACACACAAGAGGGAAACTCAGGAACTCTATGGACTGTAGATAGTCTGAGGGCTGTCAAACTCTACACTAGACAGATAAGGAGGTGATGAGGTGCATGGGTGCGTAAATTCCTGTCCCCAACTACAAACTGTGAAACAGGTTTATTATCTCAAATCTAGAGGGTTGTGGAAGGGGTGGGTTAACGGCACAAGAAAAGGCTCATTTTTCAGAATGTTCTGGACTGTGTTCAAGAGAGTGTCTACATGTCAGGTAGATGTTCCTTGTTTGCTATGATCAAAGTTATGAAACATGTAGCCAGCACAGCACATCATAATATATTCAGGGTGTGATGTCACTACTGGCTGCCATGTGATATGTGACCGTCACTTAACTTCCAAGTGCCCCCTTTTCCTCCCAACGTGAGAAGGGCATTTTGCTCAGTACCTGTAGACTGAGACTTTGCACAGGAGAGGGAAGATGGTGATGCCTAGCTGCTTTCTAAGGCAGAGGGCTTGAAGTTGCTCAGATGACCGTCAGCTTAGGTACAGGCTTCGCCAGGCTCTGCTGTTAAGGATGGCCCCTGCCTTAGGGAGTCACCAAGAAGTGAGACAAGGAAAAATGACTTCAGTGTAAGACAGTGTCTGTCTCCAGAATATGTGGCCAAGGGTGACCTGGTTCATGGTGCCTCCAGAGCCAAACTAAGGGCAATTGAAGGGTCTGACCACAGGAATTGGGAGCGAAGAGCCTTCTAGCCAACACAAAGGTTTATTGGACAAAGGGATGGGGGGCGGGATAAAAACATAGCAAGGCATTTTCAAGAGAACCAGGGTGAAAACCAGAGGTTTGCTGATAACACCTCTTGTTTGGTGGAAATGGCCTATGATTTCCCCTAAGAAATGCAGGCCTTCTTCCTATTTAAATAGGAATCACAGAAAAATACAGCATGCTAGGAAAGGGGGGGGACCTTATTCAGAGATATTTTAGTTAGATGACTTGAACAGCTGTGTGGAGGATGGACTTTAATGCTGCACGATTATGGAGAGAGAAATAACATGCCGTGTTCCCACAGAGAGAGATGAAGGCCTGCAGGAGGCTGGAGGCGGTGGGGATGGGGAGGGATGGGGGGCGGGATAAAAATTTGCATAAGGTAAATAAACACAGGAAAAGGGACTGATTGGCTGCTGAAGGAAAAAAAATGGAGGGTGTTACCAGAGCTAAAAACTGAGTGCCTTAAAAATAAAATAAAATAAAGAGTTCACTCTCTGGGTTCTTGAAGCAGATCCAGAGCCAATGTGCCAGGGTGGACACACTGTTGTTGAGCAGGAGAGACTTCCCTGGCCTCTGCCTGTGACTCTCAGGCTGTAGCTCTGTCCTCCAATCAGAGTCCTTCTCTGCGCGTCTCTGTCTCCATTGGCTCTTTTCCTTGTAAACGCACCAGTCGTCAGGATTATATCCACCCTAATGGCACCACCCTGATTTGATTACAAGTTCCAAGATCCTGTGCACAAACAAGATCACATCACAGATTCTGAGGATGTGGGCTGAAGTGGATCTTTTGGGAAACACACTTCAACAAATTCCTAATTTGAGTAGAGCAGTGTGACGTTTATTATAAGAAAACACTTGCAACTCGGGATGAGAAAGGACCCAACAGTAGTACCAGCTGAGGGCCATATGTCCACACATAGAAGCCCCCGTGGGACACTTTGCATTTACACAACAACAAATTCTTCTACTTCCTCAGATCTTTCTGCTTATGACTGGCAGGAGTCTAGTTTTCCCCCATGGGCTCTGTGGGCTCTGGGTTCATATTTGCATCTCAAGCCCCCTTCCTTTCCCACCTGCCCACATTGCCTTGTTGGTTACTTCATTATATTATATATATTAGTATATTGTAGTCATTTAATATACTAACTGTTGCAGTGGGCCCTTTAGATGATCAGCTATTAAACCACTAGTCAAATTTATTCATTTTTCTTACAAATTTATTCAATTTCTTACAGAAATACCTTGAAGATTGGTTTCTGAGTGATGGTTTGTTAGGAACCAAGGCAGAAAAGACACAGACCTCATAGAAAAATTAAAATTTTGCAGAGAAACAAACGGATAGAAATAGGCTTCTACCTTGATACTGAAAAACAAAACACAAATAGCCAGGGATTTCAGCGTATTTTAATGACGCCAACCTGACTTCCTCAGTTGAGTTAGATTCTAAGTCTCTGCTTCGACTCCATTTTTCCTCCATACAGCTATGGTTATTTTTCTTGAACTGTTTCCATTGTTGACGCTCTCCTGTGTGGGGCACAGATTTACAAACAACTAGAAGGATGAGAGCTGCGCCGTCACACAAGAGCCAGGTCAGAAATCTGGGTTTCTGTCTGCAGGCTGTGGGTTTTGACATCTACTTTACACCTATCCCTTCACTATTAAAGGCATTGCTCCACCCGTTTGGACTTTGCTGCTCCAAACACAAACTCAGTATTTCCCCTGCTGCCTCGGCAGTAGGGCAGCCTTCCTCCTCCAATGCTCTGATGACTGAAGGGTACCTTAGTCAAATGCCTGGTAAAACCCACAGGAACAGCTAACATCTTTGAAAAGACAGGAAGGCCAGCTGACTTGCAAAAGCCCACACTATCGCCACCGTTCACCACAGTTCTTTAATAGAGCGCGGTACGAAAGAGAAGACCCTGGAAAACTTTATTTTGGTTCTAAGTAATTCTTTGGAGTTTTTTGTAAAGCCATTAACAGCAGTAATCTGAAGTATCTTGACTCCCACACAGCCACTGTGAGTTAGGTAACTGCAAACATGTTGTGTGCTCAGCCTTCTGTGCCTCGGTTTATCCAACATAGAAAAACTACGTCCTTGTGAATACAGGCCATGTTCTCACAACGGTACCTGGCACACGCTAGCTGTCTGCACTGTGGGGGCTCTGGAAGCACCCCTCAATTCACACTGTCGTTTTCCTCCCTGTGAGATCACTGTGAATGGCCAACAGGGACTTGGTGGAGAGGTTCTCCTCCTCCTGGGAGACACATCAGACATGGAAGCCTTCCCAGTAGCAAAGCCCATGGGGAGAGGAGCACCTTGGCTCCGGGAGGGAAGGGCTTGCTGGTGTTAGAAGGTGAGAATTATTTTCCTGTTAGCTCCTTCTCACTGTGAAAAGTAGCAATCTCAGTTCTCCAAATTTTCACCCCTTCATTTGAACAAAACATGAAAATGGTGTGACCACTCACCCTTCCTTTCAGCAATGACTCAAAATAGTTTAGAGCCCACTTCCTAGCTCACATTTGCTGCCTAGAAAAGCAAGTAACCGTCACTTTGAAGATGGTCATCTTCTGTCATTCTGAGCCTGGAGTGCTGTCTCTCCCCTCCCTCCTGCTTCCTTTCCATGTGCTGTAAAGGGCCAGTGTCCTCAGCAGTGGCCACGGGCACAGCACAGGGAGGTGACCTCTTGTGGGAAGGTCATTCCCTCACTCTCTCCCATGCCCTACACTAGGTGAGCACCCAGCAGGTGCTGTCAGGATGTGACAACGTGGAAGAAGAAACCGGAGACAGGGCAGAACAGGGAGGTGTATCTGGGACAGGGTTTTCATTTTCTCCTGTCAGAGAACGAAGGAACCCATTGACGTAGTCTTATGGCAAACGTCTTTTCTTACGTAATATTTGAAAAAAAATTGCAACTGATACATTTTGAACTAATTTATGTTTATTTTAATTAGCCGAGTAACATTAATTAACACGGAGTTTATAAGTAATTCATAGTGATAGCTGTAGGCACACTATCTGTGACTCCCTGTTTACCCGAAGACTCACTCTGCAGGGTGTCATGATGAATAGAAACAAGACCATGGAAAGAAGAATCCATTTACAGCCTCTGCCTCTCTTCTGGTGGGACAGTACCCAAATTATATGAATTCTCTGGGTTTTTCTTTCACAATGGGCTACATGTGTGGTATCTTGAGCAAACGGACCAACACTGCTTCCCTTGCTGGTGCACACCATCCATCTAATGGCTGCCCTCTGGAGGCTCATGTGATACCCCCCCCCCCCCCAGTATCCCCTGCTCTCTGTGGTCCATGTTCTAAAGAGGCAGAGATCTTTCTGCATCTTACACATCACGTATGTTAGAACAGCATGCCATTCCCATCCATCCATCTCCCTATTCATACATTAACGTAAATAACAATACCTCAGAGAGAGCATGCTGTCCCAGAGTGGACAATCGGTTTCAGCTTGGGTATGGTCCCGTTGTCCCGTGTCATAGCCCCACTGCTTTGCTCGGTGGAACCAACCACACTGGAGGTCATTCAGGTCCTGTGTTTGACTCCTCGTGATTTCTACTGCAACCCTGGTGTGGGAGCACCTTCTGTCTGTGTGTTGCTTTTCTTGATTAATGAGTAAAGAAACTGCCTTGGCCTGTTGATAGGGCAGAACTTAGGTAGGCGAGGGCATCTTCAAAATTCACCTGACAGTTTTGTTTAGTTTCAATATGTGCTAAGAGTTACATCTGGCTTTCCCTGGCAAACAGCAGGTAGCAGGCACGTAGGCTTGTTTTTCCCGTGCCTTATTTAGTTAGGATATAATGTCCTACCTAACAAAGGGCAGTTAATGTTTTCTTCTGTGAAAAATTGTCATTCTTTTCAATTTAACACTATTTTGAATTTATGAAGCATGCTCAATTAACAGCTAGAGGTAGGCTCATTAATTTTGTGGTACCCAAATCAAAAATCTGCATCAGACATATCAATGTGTAATAATGTTGCTCCTTGCTATAGCTTTGAAACTTGAAGAGTATTTCTAGAGTTTAGCATGTTTTTAGAAAGCATTTGTTAAATAAAAATAACTGTATTTTCACCTAAGAGGCTTATGTAAAGAAAAACATGGTTTTCCTGTGGCTCAGGGGCAAGATACAAATCACCAACATCTTAAAGATTTCTTTCCACAGTGATTTTAGTTGACAGTGAAGAAAATACAGATTAAAGTTTTATTTCATTACATTGTATAAAGAAACACAAAAGAAGTTCTTGCATCCCCATTGTCCTTTTGTCTACATTTAGACACAGTTCAGACCATGAGTAAGTTCGCTTTCCACAGTTTTATTTTAATAATGGCTTTGTATAAAAGATAAAGTAAGCTCTAATGATGTTGTTTTATAAACTGGTAGAGCCTGCACAGGCACGCACAAGCTGTTCTTTTCCCCTTTGTTTCTTTATTCCAAAGCCGGACATCATATCAAGTAGGTGGTGGTGGGGAGCTGCCTGCCAATCACTCCTCCAGGAAGAAGTCTTTTTTGATAACAACGTCTCCAAAAGTAATTCCTCTCCCAAAATTTCAAACAGGAGATTTATTTCTTTGACCTTGAGCACTTTTGAAACCACCTCTGTTGTTTGGACATAGGTCCCTCCTATGTGGATGACACCCAACCTCCCACACCTATAGTTGATTTCGTTGGTCTCCTGCTCTACCTGCTTATCTGGAAATATAGATCTTCCTAGATGAGCAAGCATGGCCTGGAACTTAAACTCAACAAAACGAAGGCAGGTGTATCCACCTCCTCCTTAACCCATTTCACTCTGGTTATACCATCTTCCTGAAGCACCTGCACTCCCAGCTCCCGTGCAAAGGGCAGTGCAGGGTGTGTCTGGAACCAGAAGCATTCTGCGGGTATAGTTCTGATATGTCTAGTAAGTAATACACACTGCCATCTTGTAAATCTTCTTTACAAGGCAATAGACACCCTGCTTTACTATGCCAGTGCCATGAAGCTGTGTCCTAGGCTGTGATTTTATGACATATAAACTTCTCTTATTATTGAATGATATCATGGCAGATGAATGCAGGGTATTTCTACTCTTTCATCATTTTTTGACTCTTCAATTTGAAGAACAAAAAAATTAAATTAAATCCTTTTTTTTTAAGAGCAGGGTGGCAGGTTGCATGCAATTGTCCTGAAGTAAAAGATCAAAGTTATTCCTCTCCCTGACTTGTCCAACCCTCTGCTTAGTGTCCGGTCCCTCTGTGGAAGACTATGACCTATGACCATTCAACCTAAAGCTCCAGGTGACTTTCCAGAGTCTTTTGCTGCTGGCAACACAGAAGTATGTATGACCACTTACATAAAAACGTATCGCTTGTATCTACTTGTAAAGAAACCTGCCACACTAAACACGGCTCAAGATGACAACTGATCTAACGTCCTGCTTGGATGCAGACATGGAAATGAGGGTTCCCTTTTCCATGACCTTTGTCCCCAGTGTCACGAGCCATGAATGAAATGGTACCACACAGCCTGAGAAACACATCCCACCACACACCGAGGACTCTCCAGAAGAGGAGTCTTCCTCCAGAAACTCTAGTGTTCTACAGCCTTGGGCAAATGGTTTATTTCTTGTTTGTAGTAATTTACTCAGAGTTACAACTGAACACTTTCTAGCCAGGGGAATAACATCGCCTCACTTAATTTAATTTTTTAATTAGTTTGGCCTTTTTATTTGCTTGGATTAACATGAAAGAGAAAAAAATGGAATAATTGGAAATGCTACAGAAAAAAAAATCTGTTTATCACTCAGGATGTAGTTCATGGGCAGAGCACTTGCCTTGCATACAAGATGGCCTGGGTTCATTTCCCAACATGGCATTGTAAATTATCAGTTAATTAACTAATTCATCATCTATTGGTTGACACGTGTAAGTCATTAGAAACATGGCTATAGTCTCTCATTTGATAGCAACAGACACAGATTTTAAGGACAACAAGGAAAATTCTATTTGGCTTAAAATAATATCAATTCCCAGCACCCACATGGCAGCTCACACCTGTCTAACTCCAGTTCCAGGGCTTGACCCTTGGCACAGACAAACACGTGGGCAAAACAAACACCAGCGAACATAATGTATTAACTAGCATAATCAACCAATGTAAAATTCGTGGGACAGAATGAAAGAAAACCCGTTTAGTATATTATCTTGTTCAATGTGGATAATCTACCGTCTCAATGAAACAAACACTCCAATGTGAGGTCAGTCTGTGTGGAAACCAGCAGTGCAGCCAATTGCTAAAGCCCAGAGGTACACACACACACACACACGCATACACCACACACACAAATACAGAAAGCACCTTTGAGAGAACTTTGATAAAATAATGTTTAACATAAAAAATGGAAAAAAAAACCTGTCTCAAATACTAGGCAAAAAGGGTATTATACATGACTATAATATAAGCACACTGAGCTTACACCCATGTGAAGGAGCTTTTGGTCTCTTAGGGTGCTTGGGGGATATCTGTATTGGGACTGGAAGGGAATTTAATTAATTCAATGTAGGAAGCAAAAAGCAATGATCAGGAATAAGATTAGAATAGAACAAGGGAGGCACGGATATTAAGAAATGACTTTGGGGCTTTGGATGCACAGAGGCAGAATCGAGAAACAAACAAAAGACCGCCCCCACCAGGTGCGCTCCTCCACGCCCCTCCGCGCCCCGCCCCGTGTCCGTCCCCCGCCCTACCCCCCCCCCCCGCGGCCCCTCTCCCCCCCCCCCCCGCCCGCACGCTGCACCATTGTGTTTTTGACGTCTAGACAAATGCTGAGCTGTATTTTGTGAGATGTGAAATGCACCATGCCAGGACTCTTGGGTTCGCATAAGACAGGCTTAGAAAGGAAAGGGGTAACAGAGGACCATCGATATCAAGCATCTTGAGACTCCTTCGACAGGACAGCTGTACCCATCCCTGAAAACACATGCTTCCTGTGTGCATGATTCGAGATTGCGGCTGTGCCTGCCAACCGTTTGCAGCCACCATGGATGGGAAAGGGCAGTCCCTCTAAATGGAAAATGAAAAGAGGCAGGAGAAGTAAAACGCGACTCTTCAAAGGGTGGGATTGCTGTCAGAGAACAAAAAAAAAAAAAAAAAAAAAAAAACAGGGCGGCGCGGGTGTGTGTGTGTGTGTGTGTGTGGGGATCAACGCAAGAGTTCAGCGAAAACGGGAAGAAAATGTTTTGTTAGTGTTTTTACTGTATTATACCCAGGTGCTGTCTGGGGTGAGAAGAGAAGGCTCAGAAGTCAGCCACAAGCTATCATTTCCACAGAGCACTCTCTGGCTTAGTTATCCAAATGATTCGTGCTTACTCAGGGACTGTAGGCTGCTCTTGTAAGTAAAGTATTCACAAGCAAGTCAATACCCCAAATTCCCTGTGGCCTAAAGACTTCCAGAGAACTTCTCAGTTAATAAAACTTCTGTCTCTTCTCTTTTTTTTCTTTATTTCTTTTTTTTTTCCTGGAGCTGCCTCCCACCCTGTATGGTGCCTACTCATGTCCGTGTTTAACTTTAAACTACGTTAGAGTGAGATTCTAGGTCCTCGGTTGTACCAGGCCTGTTGCAAGTTCCCCGTCGTCCATTGGCCACCACAGGTGTAGAGTGTTAGCAGCCCAGAGCGCACTCTAATGTCGTTGCTGTCCCAGTTCAACCAAAGAGCCAGGTAATACCGGGCATTCTGCACACACAGGTTAAAGCCCAGCCTTCTACCGTCACAATGTAGAGCACTCAGGTTTTAAACAAGTTAAATTTATGCTAACTCATGTGACTAAAGACCCTGAATACAGGATTTGCTTAGTTCCGAGAGGCTAATTTCAGATGACGATGATTGATATAACATAGGTATATGATTTTGTCTCACGCTAATGCGTATTTTAAACACTACAGGTTGGAAGCAGAAACTTCAGAACACTTTCTGGCCCACAACATTTTATTACTACATATAAAGAGAATAATACTTCTGATCTACTCCAAACTGTCAGTTAAGATGGCAAACCCTTTTTATTCTAGTTGTTATCAAAGCAATGTTTTTCTTGGAAATGTTTTAATTTTTTTTTATTTTTTGAGACTTTAATACATAAATCATGCAGTTGCATAATTTTCACCCATCCTTCTCCCCACAAAATTCCCGCTATGTTCTCTAACTGCCTCTCACACTCATGACCTCTTTTCCTTCAGTTTTTATTTTAAGAACAGAGGTCATTTCACTCTGTCACAAGCTTATAGAGGGTGGTTATGAGGATTCATGCCAAGAAAATGAATATTAGGGTTTATCAAGAATCTTATTCTTTCATGAAAGACTTAATCTACGGGAGTGGGGGGAGCTATATTATCTAAAATGTCATCCTCCAAACCTCCAAATGGCTTCTCAGCTCTGGCCAACACATATGTATAATAACATGGTGGGTTGTTTGACTCTAATGGACACAACAGCTTTGTGGAGTCAAAGACCTTGAGTCTAACTAAATTATGTTTGCTAATTACTCATAGCGCCTTTCATTCGCATGTGGACAATCCATCATGCTGTCAATGGGATTCTTTCAAGGACACTAGGTCAGCTGCTGTCAATCACCATTTCCTAACCTTACGTGCTTGTGAGACTTTCTTGAGCAGATGTTTACGATGATGCAGTAACTCCCAGTGAGTACCACCGGGAAGATCCACTGAAGGTGGGATTGGGACACTGGCTTTTTACTCCAGGTCCTTTAGGAAGTAGGATGCGCCATCAGGGCTGGGTGATTTCCCCTGCAACTGGGGCAATGCATTTAGTAAAGTTAATGGAAGATTTTTCTCCTGTGAACTACTGGAGGACCCACAGCCTTCACCCCGGGTGGATAATGACATCAGTTTCTACCTCACACCACTTCTAGCAAATGACAGCCAGGGGACCTGACCTGCAATAAAACTGAGAAGCTTTAATGGGACTGCAAAGAGATCTTCAGCCTGAAGGAAGAGGAACACACAGTTTATCACGTGGGGTCGCAGAGGTGTGAGAGGCACGTGGACGGAGTACCGCTGCGGTTGGAGTCTCTTGCACTGTGGCACAGGAGAAATACTTCCATGCATATTCCATTGGGAGCTTCACATGTGGACTTTGAGAGAAAGAGAGATTGCATCTGTTCCCCCAAAGAATAGTGCATGGAAGGCTACATTCTGATCTCCGTGAGTTGACTAATTATTTTACTATATGTTTTCCAAAAGTAGCGTCAAAAGAACTATAAACAGACTGTGTAAATAAAGGCAAAGGGAGACATGGGGTCTGTAGAAGAGTATTGGTCACCTCAGGCCCTCTTTAAAAAGAACCTAAGGCTCTTAAGTATTAAGAGCCCCGAGCAAAGGCTAAGACGGAGAAGAGCTTGGCTGGGTGGAGAAAAGGCATGCTGTGCCCAGAGGGGTCCAGGGAGCGGTGGAGCCGCAGTCTGCCCCGCTGGGTACCAGAAGCTAAACTTTTTTTCTATTTATGAGCAGACATGTTCTCTAAAAGGCCATCATAAATCGCACACTTAAATTCCATTCAAATTTAAAAATAGTTGAGTTGGTTTATACCTATAAGAAACCTTCGAACCGAGTCTCTTGTTTTCTTCTTCCTGGGCCTTCTCTCTTTTTCTCATTTTTTTCTCTGTACTTGAGAAGTTTTCTGACTTCCATTTACCCAGGGGCAGCTTCAGCTTGGGGACACTGAAGCACAGCCACTTAGTCAGACAGACAGCAGGCTCTCTCCAGATTGATCTGCCCATAAATCAAAAGTGACACTGTGTGACAGACCATAGTTCTTGGCTTGCAGGCAACAGTGGAGTGGTTTTTTTCTTTTTTAAAAGATACCTGTGCCCTGGGGCTACCCCCCAAGATTCTCACCATATTCTCTCTAGTAAGGCCCTGAAGAGCCCAAGGGCCAGAAGAACCTCCTCAGCCCCTTTCCCTCATCTGTCCGCACTTCTGAGGTGTGCTGGCCTCTGCTATCAAGGCTTCTTCACCCTACAAGAGCATTTCTCTCTCCATTAGGCCTCAGCTGCTCAGACACAGGGACCTCAGCTTGTCTCCAGTCCTTCCTCTGCCTCAGCACCCAGATGCTTTCTTTATGGATATTCCTCTCCAGACATGGGGTCAGGGTAGGCACTGGGATGATTCAGTTCCTTACTGATTCAAAGCTTCTGCATGGACTCTCCGCCCCATTTCCCCATGGGCCCTTCCTGCATTTCTCAGAGCTTGGCTAAAGGCGTCGTGCAGAGGGCTTTCTCTCTCAGAGTCACACTGGATCTCTCAGACGGGCAACTCATCACATCAGGTCCCCCACCTCTGCTTTCATTTCTACACTGTCTCCTGCTGCAGATGTGAGTGACAAGATTAGAAAGGCCAGTGGGCTCCAATGTTCCCTATGCTACAAGTGTTCAGGCAACCAAGTAACACACAAAGGCATGTTGGTGACCGGACAAATTAACAACCACCAAGGGTCAGTGACACAGATACGGACTGTTAGACATCCCCATTTCAAGTTTACGGTGTTCTTGTAGGCAGGATGCCACTACCATCCTTACTTTGTGGGTCAGAGATGGGAAACATGAAGCTGCCAAGGTGGTACAGATGAGTGGAGAAGAGCCAACATCTGGATTCATATGGGTAGCCCTGTAGCTGCTGGAAAGCTTTTAGTTTGATCTAAGACTCAAACCAGATCTTGAAGATTAGGTGAAGAGAGGAGACAGAACTAGAAATCATGGAGGCTTTCAGAGACTGGGGTGGACATGGAGCAGAAAAATATTTAAAAGGAACAATGAAAATATGTAGACCATAGCATAAACTTTATTATGAGAGTTGTGACTAGCAGCTTCTGGGGTCACTCATACAACTGCAAGACTCACAGCTGCTTACAGAGAGGTGACCTCCTGTGGGGTAGCCTGAGCTCACACAGAGAAAACACTAAAGAAGTGTCAGCACACCCAACCTAAGAGGACCTCTGCTGTTGATTCTGGTTGGCATACTCCCGGCACCTCTATTATTCCTGATTTTATCCCTATCAACTAACCTAGAGTTGAGAGAAGCATTGTAAATCAAGCTAATACTATAATTACAGTCATTATTAGTCTATTGGCTTATAGCACAAAAATACTCAGTCTCAATTATCCTGACTCACGGTGGTGGGTGAAATATTATTTGACATATGGAAAATTCACATTTATGTCATGATTTCTTTTCAGAATTATTTTACAAATTTAAGATTGAACTCAGAATGTATTCAGGGTAATCTTAATTTTCTTAATCATTGAAATGTCAATAAAACGTTTTCCTATGCTCTGCCTCATGGGAAGAAATTGTAGATAGTTCATGGGAAGCATCTGACCATTTTGTTCACAAACCAGAAATTCTTATTTTAAGGACAAAGTAAAAGGACAGACATCTTGAAGATTGCCGATTCTCCTGTAGAGTGGTGTACGGTAAAGGAAGCAGAGCCAGGCTGACATGCAGCCCGTTCTTTCTGGTTTGCAAATAGAAAACTCAACGAATCTGTGAGCATGTGGATAAGGGTCATCAAAAATTTACAAATTTTAACTTTTCATCAAGTTCTTGGCTCGGGCAAGCACAGGCTTTGCACACATTACCTTACTGAACGCTTACTGTGTGACTTGATGTTCTCACCATTCAGAATTTGAAGCCATTGGGAGTACTTCCATGTTTCAACACACCTAATAAACAACAGAGCCCAAATGTCTCAGTTTCGTCTTCACGGGAGCTTGTCTTTAATCACCTTTCTTCACTGTCCTCAAACAAAGGCATGGAATCATTTCCATTGGCCAGCGCCTCAGAACATAGAAACAATAGGAAGAAGTCAGAGAGACCCGGTATCTGTAGAGGCCATGAAAACCAATAGTATTTGACAGTATGTTTTCTTTTTCAGCCAAATTACACTTATTGAACAACACTGATAATCAGTAGTCTAGATGGACTCAGAAAAGTTAAATTTTGTTAAAATTTGAGAAATTTCCCTGTCCTAGTCAGGGTTTCTATTGTTGCAAGGACATACCATAGCCACGGCAACTCTTATGAAGGAAAACATTTAGTTGAGATGGCTTATAGTTTCAGAGGTTTAGTCCATTGTCGTCATGGTGGGATATGGTGGTATATAGGCAGACGTGGTGCTGGAGAAGGAGCTGAGAGTTCTACATCTTGATCCACAGGCCACAGGGAGTAAACTGACTTGAACTTCTGAGGCCTCAAAGCCCACCCACACAGTGACACACTTCCTCCAGCAAGGCCACACCTTCAAATAGTGCCACTCCTTATAGACCAAACATTCAAACACATGAGTCTATAGGGGCCATACCTATTCAAACCACCACATCCCAAATAATGTCTCCAATAGACATTGTAAATTATGGACTGACAAGATGGCTCATCAGGTAAATGTAGATGCCACCGTGTGTGTTGACTTAAGTTCTATCCCCAGATAGAAGGAGGGAAGGTACCTCCAAAGGTTATCTCCTGACCTCCACACATGTACTCTGGCAAGCACCTGAATACACATATACTCTCGACACACTCACAAAATTAAATACATTTAATTAAAATAAATTATGAAAATGTATACTGAAACAGATTTTAGATTTATGTCTAAGCTGTATTTGTTAATACTGAGGGTCAGTTGATAGGATCACATGGGAGATAGGTCTCTGCATGTCTGAGTAAAGTTTCTAGATAGTCTTGCTGTGGGAACTCCTTCAACCAATAGCCTGTAAGATACGGCCCACATTGGGTGTGGCTCATGTACTATAAATGCAGACAAAAAGCATGGCAGGCCTCTTAGCTGCTGGATTTGGTTCTGGTTCCCAGCACTTGCAGAGGACTGCAGATCACTACTCTTTCTGTGTGTTTATCCCTAGATAAATAAATCTTTACTATATTTCATTCCTGGCTATTGTAGAACTCTTTTGTACGCCATTGAAATGGCACCCGAGGAACTGGGGCTAACGTGCCTGTCACCCACTCCAGGTCCAGGTCCTTGTACATCTGCTCTGGGTTAGGAAGTAGCTGAGAGCTCACCAGCAGCTCAGCAGTCTCTGCCTGGGCCATCGCTAGGTGTACACAGGCAGAAGAGCAAGGCGAATTCTTACTGCCATACAGATATTTCCAGGCTGTGCAGTGTGCTGCATGGTAGATTTAGCTTTTACTCAGATAAAAAGAGTTTAAGCACTGCATCCTCCTTCCCAGAGTTGAGGTGGTAAGCGTGGCTCCTACCCAGCAGTCCCAGAGATAGTGGTAAAGGTACCTCCACCATATTGAGAGACTGAAAGAGACAAAGCCAGCATCTAGGACAGATGCAACCACACTGCTTACCATTATAAAATGCTCATTGTTAGAAAAAGATTTCAGATATGCAATAGGACAGATTCAGACAGAAAAGACTTTTACATGAGACACAGTGTGTTCAAAAAATGTACATAGGCTTGGGAGAGAGAAGAAAAAGAATATAGACAGTTAAAAAGAAATAAATAGTTTTAAAAAAACAAAGTCTTTAAAGAGACAGTAAAAGGAATATAAAAGAGTATAGACAGTCATACATGAAAGGAGTAAAAAAATAAGCCACATAAAAATGTAATATACACAGAGTCTTGATTATGTATATTATTGTATTTCATTTGATATTTTTGACTGCAGAGAGGCATTTGTTTCTGGGGGCTGCTAAGTTAAACCAATGTAAAGGTATCTTGACTTCAAAATTTGGGTCTAAGAATATGTTGCTTTGGAAAGAAAGTTCTGCTTTTGTTTCACAGCATTGAGGAGGAAAAAAAACTCTCCTGGTGGTTGGTAGCACCATTCTATGAGCCGTTCCCAGACTGAACTAAAGGAGAGAGAGAGATAAGCACCAGTACTTTTTCTGCTTCCTGATTGCGGATGCAATGAGACCAGCCACAGTAAGTTTTCCTCACAATGCCTTCCCCACACTGATGAACTAACCAACAAGCTCCGAGTAAAAAACAACCTTTCTTCTTTAAGCTGCTTTTATCAGATACTTTGTTGAATAAACAAGAAAAAATAATGAATACAAAAATAGAGATAAATCACCCTGTTTCTTCCTTCCTACTCATTATTTTGTGTTTATGGTCACCACAGCCCTCCTGGAGCACATTGAATATTTCCATATGAATGTGTCTCCTACAGCTGCCTGGTGCTATATCAGAAATCAGTCATGATGGGCGTATCTAGCCTGAAAAGTCAGCAAACAATGTAAGCAAAGGCTTGGCTTTGTTTTGTTGACTCCTCGGTCTTAAGAATGGACTGGAGGAAACGTTACTAAGTTACAGTTAACTAAATCTGCCTTCTGTGTGTCAGTGCTGCCTGGTGAGACACTATGGTTACAGAAATCCTCCCGCATTTGAGCAACAGTTCCCTGCAATTCACTAAAACAATGTTTCCGTAGCTGAGCAACTGCACCTCCTTCTAGCTGGTGCCACTCCATCTCCAGCTAGTTTTTCTCTAGCTTGGAAAACAAGACTTCTTTCCCACAGGTAGACATTATTTGCTCAGTCAAAAGACTCAAGGATGGAATATGTATGAGCACAGAATATCCCCAGAGTCTGGCTTCATCTCTATCTTTGATTATATACATCCCTGTCAACTCTACTCTTTCAGCACTAGGAAACAGTCAAAATTCAAGCTTGTGTTAATCAGAGGTATCCACAGAACTGGGGCTCAGTCGGTAAGGATGGGCCAATGTGGGGTGATGACTTAAGAAAAACACTGCTGTCTATGGTCACCTAGTACTGCTATAAGCAGCCCCTATTACACGTTTTTTGTACCAACTTAAAGATCATAGCTTTGGGTGTTGAAAATTCAAAATTAGCTGAGCGTATCTGTTTGGTTTTTGGTGAGAGTATGTGATAGGTAGCTTTATAATGGGAGCCCATCAAGGGAGATCATATAGGAAGGAGAAACAGGAACAGAGAGTTGAGGGGCCTGAAGCCTGAGGCATTAGCTTACTCCCTCAGCTCCTGGCTCTTGCCAAAGCAGCTACAGCATGCACTAACAGAACATCATCCCCTTTGGACAGAATTCTCAATATGCCCCATGGCCCCACCCACGGAAGACCCTACAGTCTCAGCATTGCTGCATTTATGACTAAGCCACCAACACAGAAACTCACAAGGTCAAGCCGTCTCCAATCCAAAGCAACATTCTTTAAATTAGTGACATATGCGTAAGTGCATGTGTGCACATGCATACCCAGTTCTTCCTTGCAAGTCCCCTGCTCATCTTTTAACAGTAAGCCACAGCATTTGTCATGGCTTGACTTTCCACAGTTCCCACAGTCCCCTCTCACAGAGTACATGATCTTCACCTAGCTACAGGAATCCAAAATGCTCATCTGTACATCATCTTCTTGAGGGGCGTTAAAGAAAGTTCTGTGTAAAGCAGCGGGCTGGAGCCTTCCAGGTGGTTGCGCCAATCCTTCCTCATTCCTTTTTTCTGCTTTGAGTTTAATCTGAGATGAATTCTTAGGGAAAGCACTGAAGTAGTTAATACAGGACCTCAGAGAATCAAGAGGTTTCCCTTTGCTTCTGACGGGCTGCAGCAGGGAGCTCTCTCGTGTGTAAGGAGGTCAGAGACCTACTCTGGCTACATGCTGCCCCAGGTGGTTCAATGTCTGGACTGCTACTCCTCCCTCGACAGCATAAAAAGTCATTTTTAGTTGGATGCTGTACATTTGTATTTCAAGCAAAATGAAATGTTTGTTTCTGTTTTTACAGTGTAGGACTCTGTTTGCCTCCACACACACTGGAAGCCAGCATGAAACAAAACATTTTGCATTGCCGCATGGCTAATCCGTTTGCCTAAAGATGGAGCTGGAATAGAGCCTGCAGGTCTAAAGGTCATAACTGGTTAGCATTCTACAGTGCTGAAACGTAATTAGCATAGATGCAAAGCTGCAGGCTGATCTCATAAGGGGATCTGTATCACAGCTAATGACATGCCTGTGGTGAGCTTTCAGGATGATGCGGGAGCAGGCATGCTTGCATGATCTTGGCTTCTTAGAGACAGAGGCGCTTCCAGCACAAACAGGAAGTGGCCTACAGTCTTTCTGCACTCAAGACATCACAGGCAGAACACTGTGCTACACTGACCAAATGAATTCCCCAAAGCAAGGGGGCCACAGTGATGGACAGTCTATGAGGGGACCACACTGGTGAAGGATTAAAAAGCGACATCACAGAGAGACAGCTCTAGGACACCTGCCAACACCTGAAGGGTGTTCAAAGTGAAGAGGAACAACCGGAACAATATGTGTGCTCCAGATAACAACAACCTAAAAGAGACCACCTGGGACCTTCCCAGAGTTCACATTCTGCTCGAAAGTGAAAGGGGGGGAACTCCAGGGAAGGTTCTCGGAAGGTGCTTTGACTTCTGCCCTTCTTATCTGCATCTGTAAAGGAGTTTAGCAGAAACCAGGCTACCATTTCATGGAGGCCTCCGAGACTTGAGAGATGAACCAGAAATGTGGTCCTTTTCATATACTAGGTTGGCCGCTATATAAAACCCTGCTCAGATGTGAAGTTGCAGAAATGACTCCAGTGAGAGAGGGTATTCCAGCTCATGTCACTGGAAAGCTGGTGACACGAAAGAGTGGAAGGCTGAAGTGCACAAAACACACAGAGAGGCTGGAGGGGTTCGGAATGGGGAGAGAAAGACAAGGCTGTGGTGAAACAGGCATGTTCAAGTCATACACTGCAAAAGCCAATGCTGAGAACCAGAGATATGAGGCTATGAGTAGCAATACAGGATTAAGATAGGGTAACAGGGACAGGAGAGATGGCCAGTGGTTACGAGCTCATACCACTGTGGCAGAGGGACTAAGTGTAGTTCCCAGCACCCACTTTGTGTGGCTCACAATTGCCTGTAGCTCCAGCTGTATGGGATATGATGCCCCATCACAGCCTCCACAGGTGCCTGCACTTGCAAGGGCATGCTCGCCTACCCTACACCTAACTTAAAAACAGAGCGAGAGAAAAAGCAACAAGACACCCCTGACCTAATGCACGTGGGATGGACCTTATTCAAAGCTGGTTATACCTTCTCCTCTACCCTCTGCTTGCAGGTGATCCCTGAATGCCAGGCTCTGGAGGAATGATTCAGCATGGCTGCCTTTTAATTGAGACCTTTCCTTATAAAAAGGATGGCATTGTGTACAAAAGGTAATTGTTTCCCTTGGGCTCTAGCAACCCCGAGGGATCATCCACATCAGAGAAAAGCGTGCACCACAGCCTGTGTCTTTCCTGCTTAGGCCTATTATTTTCTCCACATGCTAGTGAGATTTCCATGCAAAAGCCTCTGCCATCCCCTTCTGGGCAGGGTACCTTAGAAAGGGGGACTCAAGTTGCTTTCTCTTCTTTTTCTGTGTGTATCCTCACTGTCTCCTCTTCACCTTCAAGCCTGGAACCCCAGGGATGTCTGTCTGTCACTGAAGCATCGGACATACCACCTCCTTCAGTTCTGATCTGGAACCACTGACTTTTCTAGGTCGGAAATCGGTAAAATTGGAAACATTACTCATTATACCTGTGTCTTTCACCTAACCACCAGAGTCTTGCATATCCTCTGTGTCCTGCCCCTATCTGTTACTGCGCTTGACTGGCTAGAAGCAGTACTGCTGGGCTAAGGGAAGGAGTGGGCAGGGCTCCTCTCCCAACCTTTGCCAAGACTTAAGTGACCACAAGAAAATAATGAGCAAACCACGCGACAAAGACTAAAGGCTGCTGAGGGGACTCAAGGAAATATCACTGGAAGAAGAGACTCTGTGGAATTTGATGCTGTCAATTGGCTTATATTTTCCAAGGTAGATAAGCTGTATGACACAGACTGTATTCTTAGCGATAACTGATTAATTTATTTTTGTATCTGTATTAGTTTCCATTTTGTTGCTGTGATAAATTACTGAACAAAATGTAACCCGAGTCAGAAAGGGGTTATTTGAGCTCACAATTACAGGTTACAGACCATCAAAACGGGGAAATCAGGGAACTTAAAACAGCTGGTTACATCACATCCATACTCAAAAGCAGAGAGAAATTAATGCATTTATGCTCAGGGTTCACCTAGATTTCTCTCTCTCTCTCTCTCTCTCTCTCTCTCTCTCTCTCTCTCTCTCTCTCTCTCCCTCTCTCTCTTTTGGATTAGGATCCAAAGTCCAGAGAATAGTGCTATTCATAGCGGGCAGGCTTTCCCACCTAAATAATCAAGGTGAGTGTCCACAGGTGCGTTCACAATTCAGTCCCTCACTGGGACTCTCTCCGTGCATAATTCTAGATTGTAATACATTGCTGGTCTTTGTATAGTAGGAAAAGAATGGTGAACTTTAAAGGTGTCTAGAAGCCTATCATCATTTTCTTTCTTCAAGACAGTGGCTGGAATACAAGATAATGTGTTCTGAACAATGGAACCCCAGTCCCAAATTCTACAAAGACAACGGTGACCCCTATCTTATTACTTTGCTGCCATTGCATGTACTTGATAGGAACACAGTTGACTGGTCCTTTATGAGTCAATCTGTGTTATAAGAAAGGGGGACAGGGGGGCATTAAGTGGAAACCTCTCGTTTTGACTCCCGTCTATTCTTCTACATTCTGAAATCTATTTTCTTTGAATCCAGCTATAACAGGGGCCCCCAGGAGCCCCAGAAGGTGCAGATGTTGGTTACTTGTCTGCTTGTTTCTCTCCATCTTGTCAGCACTTATTTCATTTTCGATCACTTCCTGACATGAGCACTGTTGGAGAAGGTGCCTCTCTACTCAAGTTCACGGGTGCTCTGACCCAGATGGTCGGACTGTTGTTAGTGATCCTGGAACAGAAGGCTTCTCTCCATTTTCCCCTAGGAATCATGGTGTATAGGACCTGAAGATCAACAGCGATTTAATGAAGCTAACATATATGAAGAGGATAGCGAAGAAAATGTCAGGAAAGGGAGAGGACGGAGTCAGGAGTCCTGACTTAACCTGATCTCATAGGGGGTCCCACCTCTACATGTTCATTGACTTGAGTACATCAGAGAACATAGCTCAAACATTTCCACTTCATATGTCAATGTCAAAACGTAGCCTGATAGTCAAAAGAACATATCATTCCTCCTGTCTCCATTTTAACTAAGTATTGAAGCATGAGAATACATCTAAGCTATCTGAGATTTCTAGAGCACTTCTGGGGTCGTTTGTCGGTGGACAGATCATTAACTTCTGGAACTTAGATTAATTCTCCCAGGATTTCAACATTAGTGCCTATTTAACTAATTTTAAACTCACAGAGCCAGGTCTGGCTCTTCGTTTTACAAATCTATCTTCAAATAAAACATTAACCAACGTTTGTTTGTTTCAGTTCCGTAAATGTGACCTACCAACAAACCATACTTATTAATAAACTTGACATTTTTATTTCTTTACATGCTTAGGACTCACATTAGGTGATAAATAAGATTGAATGAAGTTATCATTCAAAACACCACAGAAAGTTAAGCAGTACTTATAAAAATGTACCACTGAGATGATCTCAATGTAGGAATGTTCCGGTCTCACATTTTGTCCAATATTGCCATGGCAAAGGAACAAACCATGGAATTCTAGGTCATTACTGAGCACTCAGGATCCCCATTACAGAGCTGGATAAGATCTTTTGGGTTTATATAGGTGAACTTAGTATTACAGGAAAGTTAAAGGGGCCAATCACACTGTGTGTCATAATTGTAACGCACACAGTTGGTGCCCAGTGCGTGAGCATTTCTTCAATTATGAGAGTCAGGAACTTATTAGCTGGTAAGCATATGCAAACACTAAGGTGTGGATATTGGGAACAGTGACCTTGAACATTCAGGAGAGGCTAGAAATGCAAGGAAAGCTTGGGCAGGGTCTGTCTTACTTCCCGAGACCTTCCTGGGTTGTCAGCAGAATCTTACTTCTTTCAGGCCATAACAGAACACAATAACTAGGGATCCAAGTGGACTCTTCTGAATCTTCAAATAAACTCTACCTATAATTTACAAATATTTAGGTGCTGAATATCTCACAAAATTAGAACAAATATTTGCACACCTGCCACTCACTGTCTTGATAATAAACACACATGTGTGCGCACATGCATGCACACACACACATACATGCGTGTGGACTCCCTTTTCTGATTCATTGAAGTCCCTGAGTGTGGAGGATGGAGCATATTTTTGGATGATATAGTTCATTTATTAGTTAATCATCCATAGAATCCATCCTATTCTGTCTCTCCCCTATGAAAATCATTCCGGTCGCTTTCCCTAGATAAGAACTCAGATCCTGCGTTTCGGCTCTGCTGGTTTCTACAGCCACCTCCTAGGGGCAGCAGATGCTGTGGGCAGGCTAAGAATTTAGTTGAGCATTGCGCAATCTGAGCAAGCTTTCATCTGATTAATGTAAAGACTGCATTTGATAAATCCAGAGACTAAATAAATTTAAATCATTTTTCGTTTGTTTTTTTGTTTTGTTTTTCGAGACAGGGTTTCTCTGTGGCTTTGGAGCCTGTCCTGGAACTAGCTCTTGTAGACCAGGCTGGTCTCGAACTCACAGAGATCCGCCTGCCTCTGCCTCCCGAGTGCTGGGATTAAAGGCGTGCCCCACCACCGCCCGGCTTTTAAATCATTTTGTTCAATGGTGATATTCAAAGTCTCCATGAGAGAAGCATGTCATTATGAAATTATGTGCTCATGAATTTCTTACAATCTTGATGCCCCCTCCTCTCCACTGTGCACTAAGCTGCTTTTCTTTAACTCACTGGTCTGTATAATCACGTTCTGTATAATTTTCCTTCTGCCAAGGTATACCAAATGATTCTCTTTATTTTAAAAACAAAAGTTTATCTGTAGATATAAAAGTTATTCTAAAAAAGAAACATAAGGCACTCCATGGGATTTTCCTAAAATTAAAAATTTACAGAAGCCATTGTAATTTCTTTGCCCTGTTAGCATGGGGTCCACTTTTGCCATGTGCAATTCATTACCCCGCGACTTTTCTTTTATCATCCATCGAAGTGACATAAATGTAATCACCATTTCTAAGACATTCCTGAAGAAGTTAGTGCCTGTGGTCAGCTGGATGCAGGGGAGCTCTGATGTTCTGGGGGAGAGATGATAGAGGTATTGGCTCACATTGGCTCAAGTGTACTATTTCCTACACTTTCGTTTTAAAGACAGGATTTCATGTAGCCTAGACTGGCCTTAACCTCCCTAGGTACCAAAAAGATAAGTATGATTTGGACTCCCGCCTTTCTGCTTTCAGCTTCCCTGTGCCAGGACTACAAGCATGTACCTCCACACCAAGTCTGTGCGGTGCTGGATGGAGGTTAAATTCTGGGCTTTGTATGTGCTACGTGCATTTTCCCAGACACCGGACCACACCCAGCCCTTTATACTTGACCTCATTTGCTTTCAGGTACCGGGGAGCCTTATTAGGTATGTAATCTCTCTTCCTAATCTCACCAATCAGACCAAGAAAGAATGGGTGCTCTATCCGTGCCCTATAGTCAAGGGGATGCTGGCTGATGAGAGATGCAGCAGACAGATCATTTGCATATCCTGCAGACAGTAGGAACCTCCCTCTCCTACAGACAGTAGGAACCTCCTACATGGCCCGCGGGCAGACACCAGCCTCTGGGTTGGCCTTGGTCTCCCGGTCACAGAACAGCAGCAACAAAGACAAAAACCTCATGCTTGTTCTGTGCAATTAAGTGAAAAACTATCTCGTGCTACTTTCTCTTCCCACCACGAAAGAAATCACAGTTTCACCATCTTAAAACACATATGACTGTTCACTGTACGTGAACACGGCTGCTTCTCAGGTGTCCTGGAAAGCAGACAGCCACTTGTCTCGCTTAGATGATATTCCACTCTGCACAACTGTCTGTTTTTCATTGCTGAGTCCATTCTTCCCGAATGCAGCAGTTTTTTTGTTTGTTTTATTTAGGAAAATTATGTATCTTTTCCATGACAAGACACAAAAAGGTACAACTTCTTAAAACTCTTCAAAAGGGAAAAAATACAATTCTGAACGTAGCAGCAGCTCTGAAAGTACAGACGTGACCGGAGAGGAGGCTCCTGGGAGCAACAATGAAGTGGCGACTGCTTAGGCTTGAGCCCCAGGTAGTGCCGCTGGGAAGGAGCCTTCTTGGAGGACATGGGGCTTGAGGGACATAGCTGCGGCCCCTTAGTCAATCACCAAACACAATCACATGTCCAGGATAGGGGAGGGGGGCTGCTTTGATTCAGAAGGGAGGATCCACGGCTGGAAGGGTGGACGGAGTTTTGCCAAATATGAACAGAAGCCCAGAGAGCTGGGTGGCCCAGGCTTCTGCCATCAGGCCTGCCCTTTCCGCACAAGCACTCTCCAGGAGTAGGGCTCTCTCTGAAGAGTTACCAGGCTGGAGAACTAAATGATTTCAAGGGGTCAGCAGACGGCCTGAGGCACACACAGCACACAAGCACAGGGAGCCTGACCCCATAAGGAAAGGCAACTGACCTTAAGGGCCCATCCCCAGATAGCTTGATCAGCTGACTGTTGGGGTGTGTTGTGGGGGCAACTTGCCCTACCACAGGCACACAAAGACCTCAAGTTTTCTGTGACCCACACCGAATAGAGGCCAAAAAACTGACTAGGAAGAGTATGTGTGGGGTGCCTGGGATCAGGATTGAATGTGGCAGCATACCCAGCCTAGGAATCCTAGCTTCACATGAGGGTAGACCACTCCAGTCCTGCTGCAAGGCTGGCGGGAGGCAGAAGCAACAGTAGGACAGATAGGCAGAGCCATGTGGGCACAGCAAATTCAGTAAATAATTGTGTGTGTGTGTGTGTGTGTGTGTGTGTGTGTGTAGACCAGGAGAACCTCGGACCAGAGCCAATGGACCTGTGGGCCCCAGTACAGAGAACGGCTCTGTCTCAGGGACTGTTCAGGCCAGGCAGGACTAGGCTGGGGTACAGAGATGAGACAGGACTGTCTCGACGGGACTTGCTTGAGGAATGCACAGATTTCAGCATTTTCTACATATATAAGACCTAGAGTCCAATTTTTCTTTTCTCTTCAGGACCCCGTGGGTGCGTCTGTGTGCATCATCCATCTGGACCGTGCATCCTCTCCCTACCTTCCTGTGTGATGGGGATGACTGGGGAGAGACCAGATCTCCTCAGGCTTCTGCTGTTCACCATGTTCTGGTCCTAGCCCTTAGGATGGGGAGGAGTAGACATGGGCTCAGGCCTGGTATTCTTGCAGCAGCCTCAGCAGGGACTCAGTGACACCCAGGAAGTACACATGCACGGGGCAATGCCCAGTGCATGACAGTATGCACCCTTCAGGAAGGCTGAGGGGCCCTCATGTCTCCAGATCTTCCCGGTTTTGTCTAGAAACACCGACTGCTTGTCTGCATTGAAGCCTAGCTCAAGCGAGGAGTCCAGTCTTCACATCACGGGGTGGACAGCCATGGCGACTGCACTCCCAATCACACAGCCTGACACAAAGGACACACAGAAAGATAACCTCTTGGAAGATGGGCAGCCCAGCTGGTTCAGGTTGGCAATCATGGAGAAGTAGACATTGGAGAAGGGAAAATCTCTGAGCAGAGTGGTCCTCAGTCCTTTGCAGAGGTCAGCAATGCCATATTTCCACAGCAGGTCATGGGTCAGCTGGGTGGCCATGGGCTGAGGCCATGGAACCTCTACTGAAGTTCCTCGAGTCTACTGAGGACTGAGCACCTCCCTGGGCTGAGAGCTGAGCCTGGGCAGCCAGAATCTTCCTTTGAGCAGCAATGCGGCCTACATCTTGCTACTGGATCTTCAGCGTCTCCACGGGGGTGATCATAATCACCTGTCAGGTGCCAGCCCTGCAGCCTGCCAATCTCCGCAGATAGGGTCAGCTTCTGTCCACCCTTAGAGAGCTGATGTCTGAAGAAGCCATTAGCTGCTATTTTGATGGCCTTCTCAGGGGTGAGCAAAATCAGGTTTGCTGCTCCTCCCCTGGACCTGCCAAAGTAGCTCAGTCAGACACGCTGGCATACTCGCGCTGGCCATTCTGCTGGTTCTGCAGTCCTGTCTTAGCCAGGCCAATGGGGAACACGCAGGTGACCCCAATTAGCCCTGCAATGCCACTATTGATGAACTTGGCCGGCAGGCTGGTCTGCTTATCAGTCATTTAGACCAAGTGAAGCAGGAGGCTGATTTACCAGGTGATATAAGCAGAGGCACTGATGGGTAGGGGCTGATGAGGACAGTGTGGGTGGCTTCTCGTGGTGGCTGATGGTGGGGAAGGAGATGTCCACACCTTTAGAACAATTTCTGCCACCAGGGTTGCCTCCTGTTTTTGTTTGTTTCTCTGTGCGTTTCATAACCTCTGGTTTGTAGCTTTTCTTGGGGAAGAATTAGGTACTTAGAACTTTACATATGTGATTATCTATTGTGTGTACATGTATGGACCTACTCAAACTATGAACATGGGTGTATAGTGTCGTAGAAAAGTCACATGGGTCTTTGAACACAATCAGAAGCTAACACACGAAGTAGGATTGCACACAAAATGCCCTCCGTTGCTCAGCAATACCGCGGCTTTGACCCTGAGGATAGGCTGAGTCTGAACATTTCCTTCGTTATCTTCACTGAGGGCTTCAGCGTGAGCTCGACCCCTGAGCAGAAGCTCCGCTGTTTTATCAGCCATAGAGCACCACTTTCCCAGTGGTGGGCAAGACAGGTGTTTCTGCACGTGCTTGCTCATGTTCCCACTGATCTCACTATGCAGCTGGCCCAGGCCTGTCTGCAGCCTGAATAACACATGGAAGATCCAGCGCTGGGACTAAGGTTTTGCTTAGTGCATTGGTTCCTGAATAAAGCTTTCCCCACCACATGTGATTTATTCATCCTTGCCTTTGAAGTGCAAGAGTAGCCTGAGAAATGGAATTATCTTGGTGCATAGTGATGTAATAGAAATTGGTCACAGATTGGTCAACAAAACCTAACGAATTTTGAGTCTAACCAGGACTGTGACCACCACATGAAAACAAAGAACGTATGAGTCGAGTGATGGTCCAAGCATACATTGATAATAAAAAGAAGCACAGAAAGGTGACTTGAAGACATGACCAGGTGCCTGGAGACCAGGAGGGAATGGGACGATGTGGGCAAGCCTGCAAAAGAGGATCCCTATGAAGAAACCACATTGTTTCTGTGGGGCATGCATACAGGACTGCATATGCATAAACACAGAAGGCAGCTACACACACACACACACACACACACACACACACGGGAGTGAAGGTCACCCAGCCTGTAGATACATGATGTTATTGTTGATGCTCTGGTTGTACCATTGAAGGAAACTGAGTGAAGGAAGTGGGGAATTTCTTTTCTTCGTGGCTGCATTCCTCTTTTCACAAACATTCAATTAAAGCTGGAAGGGTATTAATCAAATTGGGTGAATCCTAGGATATTCTAAAAGAAGTCATCTTTAAAAGGAGAACCGGAATGCAAGTTGTGTGGATTAGGAGGCACAGAGGCAGAGAGTAGAGGAATCTGAAGATGCACTGTGTTCGGTAGCCCGGGGCTGGGCTGTCCAGCAAGCTGGAGACTAAAGGATGAGCCAGACAGAGGTCTCCGAGTGAGTCTCAGAGAGCAAGGAGGCAGCCTGGAGAAGTAACATGCTTTGCTTTATTTTTCTCCACTGGCAATTTATTTTAAGGCGGTAGGGGTAAGATGGCAAGATGAGTGTGTTTCTATTATCCCTCTGGCTTCTGAGTCGAGACCGGATGAGAAATCAGGGAATTGGGAGTGGGAGGAGGTTACTTCAGAAGACAGAGCAATCAGCAGGGGAGGCCTTGAGAACTAGATGAAACGAGAGAAATGTGTGTGGAGGAAAACAGATCGGAGAGGTGTTTAGAAGCAAACAAAATAGATTGGGAGGTGGATGGAAAATTTTGTTTATTGGTTAAAGGCTGGTAATGTTATTTACTCAAAACAGAAATACTTTAGAAAATATGGGCACCATGGAAAATTTTTAGTGTTTTCAAGGTATTTTAAAGGAAGATTGCATGCCAAGTTTAAATTTATTATTTTCGTAGGAGAATTTCTTCACAGCAACTCTTCTGGAGTTTTGAGAGTTGTGTTCAGAAAGATGACGAGTGAGCCTCTTCATATTCATCATCCACTCAGAGATGCCAGGGCAGGCAACTGCTGGTCCGTGTTAGGGGGTCATGGGTCTTCATCTTGGTCCATGTTAGAGAGTCATGGGTCTTCACCTTAATCATCCACTCAGTGATGTCAGGGCAGACAACTGCTGGTCCATGTTAGAACGTCAGTCGTGGGAAGGGAGAGACAGAGTCAACACAGTTGGGAAGCTCTTGCAACGTTAGTAGAAATTCTACTTTGTAATATGAGAAACAATATGTATCACATGGTGTCACTTTTAATTGTGAATGGTGTACAGTTATTTAAGACTGACCAGCTACCTAAAGTTCCTCTTCCAGGAATAATCAAAATTTTCCAGAACATTGAAAATTTAATATCTTTCCATCTCAAACTTTGGCCATTCCTTTAGTTGAATTATTCATGGTCCTTGTCTTCAAGGCTGAATTTACGTCAGTGTTTCCTGGGGGCAATCCATGCACCATGTACCACAGTAACACTTTAAGTGGGACTCCAATAGAAAGTCTATAAATTTTAATACTTTCCTGGAAATATTGTATAAATTTTGATACATGGTAACCTGAAGCTATCAGCCATCTTGTTATGAGTTTTAAAATAATTAGAGAGAAGCCATTGCTATATACATACACAGAGAAGCTATTGCTATATACATACACAAAGACACAAGCTTTATTTAGGCCTCAAAAACAAGCTTTGATGTCTTATTCTTATCTTAAGGGCCTATTGACATGGCTCCAGGAAAACATGTCCCAGCATTTCTGCCTGCCCCATCTTTGATAGATATTCTTATGCCCTTCGACAGTGTTTTCTTTCTTTCTTTTTTTCTATTCCTAGCATGGCATAGCCATTCCTAAATGGCAACCCTGCTCCTTTCACAACCAGTTTCTTCTAGGTTTTCAGTCTGCAAATTTCACAAAGATCCCAAGTCAGATGTGCAATAAACTGCTCAACATAACACTATCCATTTACCAACACTTCTTTATTTCTGCACCTACCTATCTGCTGTCTATATTCATCTATATATACTCCTGTTTACTATCATCATCTGTCCATCTATGCTCTGTCTAGCATTTATCCACCATCTGTGCATCTATTTGCTATCTATCCTCTATCCAGCTATCTATTAACCACATCTATTTATTTATCTACCTATCATCTGTTAGATTTCTTCTATCACCTCTCAACTTTCTACTTACCTATTTATTATCTACCATCTAACTATTTAACCATTTATCTAACTATCTATCATCTATCTCTCTACTATCTTTTTCCATCTTTCTATTATCTATAAACTACCAATCAGAATACTCTATTTTGCACTAAGAAAAAACAGACATGTTCTGCTTTCATTCTTCTCATCATCGTATCCTGTGTCTTCCAGTCTTAGATATGCCTAAGCTGTTCAAATGTTAAACATCAAAGAGTGAATATGAATAGATTAAACCCATGGTTCTTCAAATATTGAGTATGATTTCAAGTACAGAATGTTACATTCCAGCGTGGACATGAACACACTATCGAATGATTTTGATGAAATGGATTTTCTGTTTTATTCAAGGGGAAAACACAGAAAATAATACTGTTGGCAGCCTTTATATTTTCAAGAAGTTTAAAGAAAATTAGATGTGTTCATTGCAAGTCACTACTCGCAACATCAAGAACCACCAGTAATCCTGTTTTCGTATGTATGATGTCTTGATGGCATCCCTCTTTTGGTAGCTGATGATCTCCAGAGTTTAAAGACATTCCTGGGGGTTTTGCCCTTGATGTAATTACCAAGAGTCTATGAAAGTGCTTCAAAGGGGGATTGGGAGGCTATCATCATCTAATAGTGATATCAGGGAGTATTTCAGACCTAACCCAGTGTATCTCCAGAGGTTTGACCAAGTGATAACAGAAGTCAGGAGGACTCAGAATACAGAAGCACTGAGGGCACTTGTGCTGACTCAGTAAGAGCTGCAGGGTACTGGATTTATTCAACAACCTGGGGGAGCTTAGAAGGTGGCTTAAGCTGCTATTTGAACACAGCCCTCAATAATATGTGAGGTGTTGAGAGACTCTGAGTTGAGAAGTCAGCCAGCAGCTGGCCATGGCCTACAGAACTCTGAGCAAACAGTTGTCAGTTTTGGTACATAAGTTGGAGCCATTTGTTAGCTACCAGTTACAAGCACATGCATAGTTTTAGTGGTGAGCCACATGTCTCAGCAATCTATGGTCTCAAGGCTCATTCCTCTCCCTTCTGAAACTGGATCACTGTCTTCTCATCTCATGAACTACAGCACAGATCCATAGCACCTGGTGAACTGCAGCGCGGATACATTGTATCTTGTGAATCACAGCATAGATACATTGTATCCCATGAGCCGGAGTGCAGATACATTGTATCTCGTTAACCACACAGATACATTGTATCTTGTTAACCACACAGATATATTGTATCTCGTGAGCCACAGCCCAGTTATGCTGTATCTTGTGAACCACAGCACAGATATATTGTATCTAACATTACACAGAAAATTCATGGCAGTTACACATTGCAAATGAACTTCTTAAACATGAACTCACACAAAACTGTGACTCTCTATACATCACATATAAGTACATTCATGTGACAAGACCAGCACTTAAGTGTAAGTTTGCAGACATTTTTATGATCAAATTATGATGATATATACACAATGTCATATTCATATATGCATAATATAGATACAAATGCACATATAAAATCAGCATAATTACTGAAAATTAGGCTGAATTTGAACATTTCTACAAAAGAGAATATTATCATTATAAAAGTCTATCTTGTTTTATGAGCATGTCTGTATATAGTTATGTGCACATTGTGTGAAATGTTCACAGAAGATATCAGAACCCTGGAAATGGAATTACAGATACTTTGAGCACCATAAGGAATTGAACTTGGGTCCTCTGAAAGAAGAGAAAGTGTTCTTAACCACTAAACCATCTCTCCACCTCTGTGTTACCATCACTAAGATTTTAGTTACATTTGGTGATTCTTAATAAAATCCTACACATTTTGCAAAGGCAGTGAAATTAATTGACTTAGGGGTTTTGTAGTTTGTAAACCATAATTTTTAGTTGTTTTCAAAAAATTGTAGGTCAGCATCAACGTATATTTTCTACCATGCAGTACTTCATAGACCGTCAAACAACCCAAACTTTTAAAGAAAACCTTCAGGCAAGGAAACAAATACCATATCTTGGTTAGCTTTGAAATGCTTCTATCTCTGTAGGGAGCCAGAAACCAAGACAACCATCACATCAGATATGGGGATTAACCCTGCTACATAGCACAGCCAAGTGGTATAAGCTGTATGTGGAAATAGGATTAAAGCTTATATACAAAACATTATAATCTACAATATACAAACAAAAAGGCATATATATCTACTCATAAAGAACGAAAATATGCTAATATCATATCAGAACATGCCACCCCATGATACAGCACTGTGATACTTGAGGAAAGAGAAATAGAGGTGTTTTCCACCTTCCTTAATATTGTCCCCTGAAGCAAATCAGGGAATTTAAGATGATCTGAGTGTACTGTGGAACACATCACAAGACTCTTATGTAAGGAGTTACCTCACTGTGCTTGGGGAAAAGTGGTCAAAGTCACTGAGATGACAAGAAATGGACATCAGGCTTGCTGGAGGTTCCACAATGTACTAATTCTTTCTTTCACAACTGTGACAAAATGCCTGACAGAAGTGACTTAGGGAGGAAAGGGTTTATTTTGACTCACAATTGGAGGGAATTTTAGTCCACCATAGCAGAGAGGCCTAGTCTGTGCCAATGGGAGCCTGATGTGTCTAGTCACATGGTGGCAGGCGCGCGCGCGCACACGCGCGCACGCACGAGAGAGAGAGAGAGAGAGAGTGAGAGAGAGAGAGAGAGAGAGAGAGAGAGAGAGAGGAACCAGTTCTAGGCTATATCATATAAGGAGAGTTCATACCCAGTGCCCCACCTCTGCTGCTGGAACTCTACCTCCTGAAAGGCTCATGGCATCACCTACGCAGCTTCACCAGCTATCAACCAAGGGTTCAAACACACAGCCTGTGGGTGTGTTTCATACCCAACCGCTCACATCCATGTCTGTCACCATCAGATGCTGGACTCTTCCTAATCTATGTATTCAGGAATTACCAGCCATCATCAAACCTAGTACTAAAATACTCAAGTTTATTTTTTCTGAGGGTCTCCCTTTCCTCGTAAAAATTCATGTATTACACAAAACTTACATTGAATAATTAGTATGTTGTTCCCTTGCTAGTCAGTCTTTTATTATGCAGGCTTCAGCTGGGAATCTGTAATATATAAAAATATATTTTCCTTCTCCAAACATTCATACTAAATGCAAAGTTCTAATTTTCTATATCAAATATCTAGTTTCTAAGGAAGACTCAGAGTATTTGCCATGTCTGTCTTTGTTATAGTCAATTATGAACTTTATTCTCAAATTCAACTTCTTGGAAAATAATGACCAAGGATCATCAGAAACTGTACCAAGAGTCTAACTGTGACAAGTGCCTGTCCTGGGAGAGGTGCTCAGGACATGCTGTTCTTTTGTTCCTGGTGATTGAATAGCCAGTTTCCTAGACTCTTTGGTGACACATATTTCAAGGGCAGAAGATGGATGGGAGAAACACTATGTACTAGACACTATGAAGTATAAAAAAGCTGCCTTGGCATTAGTGTACAATGCTGCATCTGGAAAGAAAGTAAACTGAAGATACCACAAGTGCAGGTCTCGAAACATGGAGCTGCTGAGGCCCAGACCCCATAGTGTGCTAATGGACAGACTGGCAAGTAATGATCAGATGTGAAAACCTGGCCTTGAGGGTTGCTGGGCTCCTCCTGTGGCTGATGTGGAGAAAAGGAAGCGATAGAAATTGTACCCACAATCCTTCTAACCATGCAACAAAAGGCAGCAGCAGAGTTTTATAGCTCCCTTATTATGGCGTGTAACAATTCTTTTAGATGATAATTTTAGACAGTGTTATGGAATGAATGTTTGTGTGCCTAAAAGAAATGTGTGTTCTGGAGTCTTAATATCCAATATGATGGGCTGGAGGCATCGGAGGGGGGATGCTGATTATGGTTGCCTCAGCTCAGGAGAGTAGAGTCCTTATGATCACATCACTGGCCTTGAAAGAACCAACCAGAGTAGCCTCTAACACTCCAACCCCTCACTCCCCAGCCTCCATACATTGTGATGTGAGGGCATTTCAAGAGGGCAGGCAGTAAAAATATTAACATTTTAATTTATGGTTTCCTAACATCATTGTCTACACAATAAATTTCTTCTGTAGTTTTTATTCATTCATCATTGAGAAACATAACCCACTTTATGTAGAACTGAATTATGATTAATTCCGCTTGCCTTTTTGGAGGTGAGCTTCTAGGCACATCTCTCTACAGTGGTCAGAGATACTGCTCGCTGCTGTGAACAGCAGTGAATGGGTGGGTGTAGAATTCCACAGCTCTCCAAGGTGCCAAGGAAATGTGGCGATGGAGTCTTCAGCCCTAAATAGGACATTTTTTTCTAACAATCCCTCCGTGGCTCAGGGAGTCTCAGTAGAAGGGATGACGCAAAGAGCTGTGGATGCTGTCTGCTGGGCATGACAGAGCCATTGCAGCCATGGTAGCATAGCCTGTACTTCATCTGCATCTGCAAGGGACTGTGGCTTTTCCACAGTCAGTCATGGGTTGGGCAGGGGCTCACAGGGCTACACCTCTTCCTAGGAATAACTGGATACTGATGGACTCTAAGGGCAGTCGTTGTCTTTAGATCTGTGCTCAGTGGTGAGTCTACCAGGCTCCAATGCACAATTCTAAGCTCGTGATCGAACAAACTTCCTTGTTAAACTCAGCTGGTCCAAAAACAAAACAAAAAGATACAAAAGGACTCATGGGGAGGAGGGTGTTTGCTAAAGTAGGAAGATTGGAGGGAGTAGAAGAGAGAGCACTCAGCATGACTGATAGACATGCACGGAACTGACAAAGAATAGATTTAACTTTAAAAATTAAACCATTCATTTTCCCCATTGTGTTCTAACCCCTTTCTTTCACAAAATATTAATGAATTTATCAGCACTCATATGTATACAAAACCAATCTCTGCAGCAGCATGACTTTCCTTCCATAAAGCACGTTTTCTTTTTAAATCTACAATAAGACTGGTTACAGGATGAGGACTTTAAGCATGGATAGTAGTGACGAGCAGAGCACAGGTGTCACACAATTGGGTTTTACCTCAGTGCAGGCAAGAAGTGAAACATTCGGCTAGGAAGGAGGATGCTTCCTTAGCATTGCCTTCCCCCAGCTACTTCACAGAAAGCAATTGCCATGACTACTTCCTCATCTTTGATTGCCTGTCTTGAAGACTGACAGGGTTATCCATTGTACAGGGGAAGTGGCCTGTCAGGTACAACAAAGATGCCCTTCCTGTCTGTACTGACTGGTTCTACTTCATTTTGTGAAGCAAATTCTCCGTTCCTGTTGATTATAACCCCATTGACTGGGTCCTGGTTACTTGAAGACTAACAGTTGTAATGATCAGCCCTGCTAACACCAGGGCACTGGAGATAGGAAGAAAAGCAATTAACAAATACAAACGGCTTTGTAAATAAGAGCAGTGTTATTCTCCATGGTCCTGAAGTCTACTTTTGTTTGTTTACACATAGGCTTACATACAACGCTATTAGAGCTGTGGTAGAATTTCCACCACATGACGAATAAATCAACATTAGAAAATCACACACAGATGATAACTTGGCTGAACAGTATCAGCCTTTCTGTCTCCTCACACACCCGATGACACATACATCTGCCTGCAGACAGAGCATTTATTTCCTCACCACACAAACCCAAACCTCTGACTCCTACCAGAAAAATCTGACATTAATGCTATGAAGATGGATGTTCAAAAGGGTTAAAAACCATCACTGAAAATATTGAGTTGGGACACCTAAGGCGTTTACTCTCTTTTGGGGTGCAAAATGACAGAGCCCATTTGAAAGAAAAATGACACCAGGAAAAGAAATCAAAGTCATGAATAAAGAAAAATGGCAAGAAGAGAACATCCTAGGGAAATAACCAACCACCTTTGAACTGGGCCTCTCAGAGTAGAACTGGGTCCTCCTGCTGTGTGAGCCATGCCATTTCCCTGAAGGATCAAGGATGGCAGCAGCTGCCCTCCAGCACCGCAGAGGTGGGGAAATCCTTGGAGAATACTATCTGGAGAGACTGGGAGAGAAATGGGCTTTCCATGGCTTCCATGACACCAAATATGTACACGTTCCCACCTCAGCAGCTCCCCAGAAGAGAAAGACCAGGCACTGCAGAGGTCTGGGGTCTTATTTGAATTTCTTTCTCTTAAATTTCAAACAACATTGTAATTTGGTTCTAGGAGACTTGAATTCTTAGATGAGTGTCCATGTCTATGTTCAATTGCCACACACAATGGCTGTCCAAAGGCAGAAGGAAGTCACATTGTTCACACATGCCTAACAGTAGGATCTCATTCTTAAACAAAACTTGCAGAACATTTCAGAGCAATGTATGCCTTAGTGGGCACCAATGCAATATACTATGGAATAAGATATGATGGAAAAGCAAGGAAAATAAACAAAAGATTGGTCAGGAATTGCTACTTGCCCTTTATTGATTCTTCTGACAATGTAACATGTTTTTTATCCTTGAAATTATATTACATTTATCGTTCCCTTCCCTCCCTCCAAACTTTGTCATATAATCCTCCTTGATCGCTTTAAAATTCATGTATAAATGTATATGTAGAACATATATCCCTAAATATAGCCTGATCCATCTGTGTAATGCTGCTTTCATGTATGTTTCCAGGACTGACAACGTGGCAATAGACATCCAGCATTCCTCTGTTGTCTATATTTCTTTTCTCTTGTTCACTGCTTCCAGAGTGGTTGTAAGCTGGACCCTGGCATCAACTGGGAACCCTGTCGTAAAAGCAGGCATGGCAGCAGATTGGCCATAGGCTGTAGGAATCTGCAGACCTGAGAGGACCTTGCCTGCCAGAACAGGAAGTGACTAAGAAAAGACAGAAAGATTCTGAGAAAGTCCCCAAGAATAGCAGGATAGTATTTAGTGAGTCATAGGATCCAAATGGAGGGAAAGAAGGATTCAGAGACACTGTCATGTGCTAAGCCTGTGCCACCCATGGGTCACTGTGATGATCCTAGCACAGTGACTGAGCAAATAAAATTGCCTAGCATTTCCACAGTAGCTGTGCTTGTTTCAGAATGGTTCACGCTGTTGAAGTTTTATTGCCTTAAAATAATCTACTTCTCCATTTAGTAGAGAGTATAACAAGTACATTACCTTTTGAAAAATAATTCAAATTCCACAGTACCCCTACCATCAAAGCAATAAACTGTGCTCTATCCCAGAAGAAAGGGGGATATAAAATGTCTATTATTGGTGCTTCACACAAGGGACCAATTAAAACCTATGTCAGTAAGCTGAGTGGGGAGTAAGGATCATTTGGCCCCTCACCTAATTATTATGAAGGATTAGTTACTTTTTGCCCCTCAACACATTGGGCAGAACCCAGCTTGAAATAGCAATGCCCCCTACCCATTACAGTTTCTATGAGAGACTCAACTGTTCCTCCAGATCAACGTATCTCACATCAACGGCTTCCATGTGAAATACAGATTTGGTTTAAGTGTTAGGCAAGCAGCCAGTAATTTGTTGGTTTTAAATACTGCACAAGTACTAGCAAGATGACGTAGTGAGTAAAAGCACCTACTTCCAGGTTTGATGACCTGTGTACAATCTCTGGGGCTTACATGGTAGAAGGACAGATCTAACTTATAGATTGTCCTCTGTCCTCCCTATGCACACACAACATACACATGCCACATACATATAGCCATAGCTACAATAAAGAAATAAATACACAAATGCTGAAAAACCATATGATAAGCTGAATTCAATCGTCTATTCCATGAGATGGCAGGAAATGTTGGCCAGGTCGGCAGTATCTCAAGTTCTTACTGGAACAAGAGGAACTTGTCAGAACTGTGTTTCTGGGGGGTTGCTAGCGTCCCGAGAGCTTGTGAGCAGAAAGCGTCAGTGTGCCCCGACCCCCACCCACCCCTTTTTATGTATCACAGATCACACACATTAGCAGAAACGTTCTGAGAAAAGGAACCCAAAGCAAAAGCCACACAATTGACCTACATCTCTTTTACCACGTTTTATTTATTTGTTAGGACTGAACAGACAAGTCCAGTCTACACTTGGGAGCTGGTGTGGCATCATAGGAAGAAGTGAAGTCTGGGGGTCAATGGGTCTCTGCCTGCCAGACACCATATATTCTGCACAAATGGGAAACTTGTCCAAAAGAACTGCTAAACTCTCCCCTCGCCTTCCCTTAGGACATGTTCCAATCAAGAGACAACAGATCACACAGAGAGCCGAAAACATCTACCCGTGTTTCATACATTCAGAGATTTAAAAAAAAAAAAAAAAGCAAAGAGGAAAAAATGATTGGCTGGGGCTCATATATCTGAATTCCGGGTCTAGTGTTAGGGTTTTTAAGAAATCATTTCTACAGGCTTAGTTCAATACAGATATGTTTATGCCTGACATTTGGCCCTTTGATGTTCCCATCTCATCTTTGTTATCACATGAAAGTGAGACATCTAAACCACAAAATGTAAACAAATCAATGATTAAGGAAACCAAACACCACACATTTGTTTTAGATGAACAATCATCTATAATTTGAAAAACATATTTTAAATTTACATAATATAAAAGTTTTAACTCAATTCTTTTTTTTCTTACTACATGTATGGATGTCTGATTTGTTGACCCAACAAGCGTGTTTTAATCAAAATCAATAAAGAAGTAGAAAAATGCAAATGAAAATCTTCCAAGAAACATCTCCAAATTAACAAAATGATCTTCCTCCCCTTATTTGGGAGTTATGCAAGATACGAAATGTTGTATTCACATTCTAGTTTTTCACTGAGTCTTGGAAATTACTTGAGTTTTCTGGTAATTTAACATAATTGTCAATTTCAACTGTCATTTAGGAATAGTGTATGCTGGGTATCTTCCAGAAAACATTCAATTTACTACTTTGAAATTACAAAGTCATTTTCCCTCCATATCCAAGAATTAGTCTGAGAACTCTATTTACATATTACCTTCTTTATCTAAAATGCTGTGAATTATTAAGCAACTAGGATTTGACTTAGCAAGCACAATGCCACTCTCAGAGCCAGGTCAGAGGTTATTATTTTTAGCCTCGCCTCCATTTCCTTCTGAGGAAAGAAAGTCTGCCATGCTCGTTTCTTCAAGCTATTTCCTCTAAAAACTCAACCAGCAAGAAGCAGAGTTTCCTATCCTGTCACTCCATCAACGGTGCTGTTTTGAGATGTCTGCAAACCAGGAAGAGCCATTACGGGTGTCTAAATTCGGATCCTGGTTGTCAGGACTGTCATTAGAGCTGTCCGGGAGCAGGACCACTTACAGTCACTTAGCCTCGAAACACTGGCTTCTAGAGCCAGTGCTTGAACGACATAACAATGAGTCCTATTTCAGGCTTCTTTCCTCCTCCGTGTCCCCAACTTCTACTCTGGTCTCCGCCCACATACCATCAACCAGCTCCTAGCTCTCCCTTTCTACCTGTTATTCCAGAAATCACCAGCAGGTGTTTACGAGAAAGATCACAACCCCCAAATACTCCAAACCATGTCTTTAAGGCAATGAGTGAGCAGGTCAAAAAGTAGCAGGTTGGAGAGGAATAGAGATGCTGAATAAATATTACCTACTTTCTGTCCTACACAGTCTCTGTGTGGTTCCCCTCTGTAGCACAAATAACAAAAACCCAGAGACAGATATTGGGGTTCAAGGTGAAGATGAGAAAAGCAAATCAGCAAAGCCACCAGAGAAGTCTTCCCTCTACCAAGGCTAGGGAACTGCAGATTGAGCCCTGAGCCTCTGTCTCCTTCCATCTTTTATTCCCCTTAGTGCTGGGATTAAAGGCGTGTGACTGCCTAGTGCTGGGATTAAAGGCATGTGACTCCTTGGTGCTGGGATTAAAAGCGTGTGACTCCCTAGTGCTGGGATTAAAGGCATGTGACTTCCTAGTGCTGGGATTAAAGGCATGTGACTTCCTAGTGCTGGGATTAAAGGCGTGTGACTCTCTAGTGCTGGGATTAAAGGCGTGTGACACCACTGCCGGTCCTCTAGTCTTACTTTTACCTTCTGGTCTTCAGGCAAGGCTTTATTTATTAAAACATAAATAAAATATCGTGGTACCCTTCAAGTCATTTTAGGTGAATAATGTTTGTCTTGTTTATTTACAATGATAGTGACAATTTGCTGTGCCAAGAATCAAGCCCCTGCACATGCTAAGTGGCCACTACCAATCCCTGAGCCATATCCCAACTCATGGCTTATTGTTTTCTCTATGTCTTTAACCATGCTAATTTCATAAATTAAATTAAGATGTAGGAGTTAGCCAATAAGAAGCTAGAACTAATGGGGCAAGCAGTGATTTAAATAATATGGTTTTTGTGTGATTATTTCAGGTGTGTAAGCTAGTCAGGCAGCTGGAAAGAACAAGGAACCCTTTCCCCCAACACATAATTGATGAGAAAATTTGGTCATAATTAGCCACGCGTCTTCATTTTATATTGTGATTTATCATTAACAATAGTTTGCACAGGACACATGAAACTGCATCATAAAATGTCAGTCACCTTGTTTATCAGAGGTTGCAAAGGTGTCAAATCATTCACCAGGACCTGCAAATATGCAGTTTTGATTGCAACTTGTTGAAAGAAAAGTCAGCTAAGGGCAAGAATGTTTAGTCAGGAGTTTTACCCCTGTCCATCCTATCAACCAAAGCTCATGGTACAGTGTCTTCCACTGATCATCAGCCAAAGAAGATTTACACAAAATTCATTAGACTCAATCCTAATCAATCATTGTAATTCAATATTTGCCCATGCAGTGCCTACAGGAAGCAGCTTCTGTAAGGCAGCAGGCTGCACACGTTTTAGCACTGGGGGTGCTGTGTTTGCTTCCCCTCGCCTGTCCCTCACATCTTGGCTCAACAGTGTCACTCAAATGTCATGGATGGGAGGGCGATCAGCTGAACCCATCGCATTTCCTCACGTGAGACCACAGAAGGAACGGAAAACATCATGGGTTCTAATTATATTCAGGAATTCTGGATACGCAAAAAGTAGTTTAAAATGACACCAAATAAAACACATGAATCGTCCTTTCTAAAAGTCTGTAATGTTGGAGCTGGAGAGATGGCTCGGGGGTGAAGAGAGTGTCCTGTTGTTGTGGAGGACCAGAGAAGCTCCCAGCCTTGTCAGGCGCCTCTCAACTGCCTGTGACTTCAACTCCAGGGCATCTGTCTGCTTTTCTTCTTTTCTCATCTGCTTTAAGTAGACTACTAAATGTTACCTGCTACACAAAAGTCTTCCTTCTACTTTATACAAGGTTTCTAGGAAGCCCAGGAGTAATGTTGAAGGCAAAAAAGAATGTCACCTGTGTCCAGCTATTCACCTGATTGTCTGTTTATTCAAAACACGTCTAAATGTTGCACTCCGCCAAGCTCTCAGTACTGTTTCTGACTCGCATGAGGTCAATACTATCCATTTTCTTCTTCTTTTATCTTAGTATTATGATCTGCTCTCCACTCCTGGCAGATCCCTGGGAGGACAGATGCTGCATTCCAGAGCCCTTCCAGAGGGGAAATGCTCCATTCCAGAGCCCTTCCAGAGGGGGAATGCTCCATTCCAGAGCCCTTTCAGAGGGGAAATGCTCTATTCCAGAGCCCTTCCAGAGGGGGAAATCCTCCATTCTAGAGCCCTTTCAGAGGAAAAAGTGTTTCATTCCAGAGTCCTTCCAGAGGGGAAATGCTCCATTCCAGAGCCCTTACAGAGGGGAATCCTCCCTGAATGCTCCCAAGCGCTCCTTACCAGGCCCACCACAGACCATGCCTACATCTTTTTCTGTATCCTCTAGCTTCTCATTCTGAGATTCAATTCTAGCTACAGAATACCTCCTGGCTATAACATCATGGTGCCCTCTATCGTGAGTCTTAGAAATATGCCTTTTAAGTTTCTTTTAGATCCTGCTATCAATAGCTCTACTTTCTCCATTATTATTTGTAATAAGCTTCTTGAAGTTAATGGGAATTATTCTTATCAAGGTTTCTATTTGTCTTCCAAATGGCCACAAGAATTGGTACTTTTTAACTTCTCACTCCTTTCTCATCTTTCTGTAGCTTTTACTCTAAGCTTTCCCTTCTCTCTTCGTACCGACATGATAGACACAACATCCTGCAGTTCACCACGGAGCATCTCAAGGTCCCAAATGTAAGGTCCAGGTTAAATATTCTTTTCCATGAAAATGGACCCACTGCTCTAAAATTTCAGGCCTCTTAGTTTTATCTCTTTGAGAACTATAATCATGTTTTTAGTTTTATGCATAAACAGGCTGTTCTCATGCTTTTATACTGAATAGGGCTGTTAATGTTTATTTGCCATTTTAAACATCATTGTACCAGCAGTGTGACAGTAGAGATCCAAAAAAAATCCACAATACAGTTTTTGGCTGTTTGGATAAAAACACAAATATTTTTTTTTGGTTAACTATTAAACAAAACAATAGGAACTGTGGCCCAGAATGGGGGCTGGTTTTAATGTCTTTTGTCAGAATTTTGCATTTAAAATTGGTTTTTCATGTGCTCAACTATGTTTATAGCAGCATTGTTTGTCATAGCCAGAACCCGGAACAACTTAAATGCCCCTTGACCAAAGAGTGTATAAGGAAAATGCGGTACATTTATATACTGGAGTGCTACACAGTAGAAAAAATAACAACAACTTGAAATTTGCAGGAAATGCATGGATCTAGAAAACATCATATTGAGTGAAGTAACCCAGACCCATAAAGACAAATATAATATGTACTCACTTATAAGTGGTTTTTAGACAGAAAGCAATGAAAACGAAACTATAATTCACAATCCTAGAGAACTTAGACAACAACAAGGACCCTAAGAGGGATATATGTGAATTTAATCTACATGGGAAGTAGAAAAAGACAAGATCTCCTGAGTAAATTGGGAGCATGGGGACCATGGGAGAGGGTTGAAGGGGAGGGGAGAAGAAGGAAGGGGAGCAGAGAAAAATGTATAGCTCAATAAAATCAATTAAAAAATGAAAAATAGAATAAAATTGGTTGTTGATGGTTTGCCTGACTTTATTTAGATAAAACTGATATAATTTAAGGATTTTGCATTTCTAATTGCTACCTGTAGCCAAATTATAACCACATTTCATTCAAATGAACAGTACCTTCTTATGAGGTAGACAAGATGACAATTTAGTCTTTTGTGCAGTTTGCCCTAAAAGTTATAACAACATGAATTCTTGTGTCAAACTTTCAAGTTTCATAACTAGAAATTGGGACCCTATTAGTGTCCTAACTGGTTAGAGAAAGAATGTACTTTAAAAAGGAGTGCTTTAGTTCTTTATATCAACAACTTGGAATAACAAACTTTGTATTTACTTAATAAAATAATTTTTAGAAAATATTCAATAATGCATTTACATCATTTTACACATTAGTATCATACACAAATAAGTGTTCTTCCTACCCATGGGACGTATCTCTAAGTATATCCACTGGTGAGCATTTTATAATATTCTAAAATTATCTCCTGGGAGTTGGATGATGAAAGACACTGGTAGGCACCTTGGGGATATAAAGACAAATTAGACACAAATCCTGCTCTTGAGTTTCCATAGAACAGGAAGCATGAGAAATGTCCACAAATAACTGCTACTGGGCTGACGGTAGCGAGTCCCAGGAGATCTTCAGAAAGGAGACTAAATGTCTTGGGAGTTCTTGAAATAATGAGATACTTTCTGCTTCGGGAGAAAGCAAGAAAGGCCTCACAGAAGGAGTACTTGAGCTGATCCTGGTATAACTGGCACAGTCTGAACATAAGAGTAAAATGCTTAACTAGAGGAAACGTAGCACAGAAGGGACCTGAGAGCATTTGAGAGCACCCTGAGTCCTGTCACAGGCTCAGGATGCAGAGAAATGGAGCCCAAAGGCAAAGGATTGCAGACAGTGGTATGGATTAGAGCCTAGAAAGTGATGGACCACCTCTCTGCGCAGTGGTTCATTATCCCGACTGCCTCCATCCTGATGTCTACACAAAGCTCTTCTTGGTACGTAACTTACTGCACTGACCACTGGGCTGGTATGTCAAGATGAGAGACCGAGGTAGAGGTCGGGAGAATGACAGCCCTTCTGGTGGAATGCACCCCTGGCCTGCATTTGGACAGGTCTGTCTGATGACCATGTGATGTCAGTCACTACCAATATTCCATTCCATACGAGCGTTCGAGGTTAGGCTTAATTTTTGCAGCAAAAGCCACCCTGGGTGTTTGCTGTTGGTATATATCCCCAGGTTCTGTGCCAGAAGCTTTCAATCACAGAGTAAGAGAGGCCCGGATTTGAGTGGCCACACTGGAACTATGCCACAAGGGTTATCAGAAAAAGAAACTTTTGTGCTCAATGAAGCAATGCCATGCTTGCATGTGTAGTGGCCACCACACTTCCCAGCCTACCTCATTCTTTGCCATGACACCACATCCTCACATAGTTTCTTCCCACATCACTGGGGTTAATGTGTTGAATATGCAGCAGCATAATTGACAGTGACAATGTGTGATCTGCCATATTTTTGATCGTTCACTATGACAGAATGCCATATGTGGAGGACATCCAAACTTAACCATAGAAGTGTTTGTGGCATAAAACCTGTGGCCAGTCTCCAATCCCCATGAGTAAATTAACTAGATGGAGTCTCTTATTCCAGTTAAATCTTTAAGATAGTTTGTCCCCATAAGAAACCCCATCAGCTAAACATTTCCCTAAATCCCCACTCATACACATTGAGTAGGAATGGAAATATTTACTGTTGTATCTGCCAATACTTGTGGGACAAGGAGCTAAGTAGAAACAGTTAAATCAGTATCCCACTTTCTTTTTTTTTTAAGAGGGAAAACATTTTTAATGGCTATATGTTATTGCATATAGCTTATATGTTGTAAAAGATCTTAGTCATTAACTCGAATCATGCTCACATATTTCTTTCTAGATTTACCGTATTAGGAGAGGAATCCCAAGGGCCTTCTAAAGAATCACTAGTTTCAACAAACTTGGTCAAACAACAACAGTTGAGATCACAGTTGGGAACTTGCCCTGGAGAGAGATGAGAAAGTCCAAGTGGAGGTGGGTGGAGCATGTCAGCAGGAGCTTCAGACAGCTCCTCACACTGATCTACAGTCCTGAGGCGATGAAGGCTGGTGCTCAACTAATTCTCTATGGTGTATTCAGTCTCAGTCCCGAGCACATGGGATGAGGCACTTCACAGATTGGGTGGGTTGTTCCACCTCAACTTACCTGACTAAGTCTCTCACAGATACTTCCAGAACTAGCCCCTGGTGATTCTAAACCCTGCCAACTTGACTATCAATTTTAACCATCACATTCTATGACATGTACATGATAGGATACATATATACATACATAATGCATGCATGCATGCATAATACATCACATAATTGCACACAGGGATGGACTGATGTGTGGGAAGCTATTTACTGGTGGTTTAGAGCCTAGGGAATTTGGTGATAATCAGCTTCCAATTTCCCCAAGCTTTCCTGGAGGAGACATCTGAGTGGGCGCACACAAGTCCATCAGGCTCCATCAGCTGCCATCCAGCTGAGAGCCATTTGGGGACAAAAGGAGCTATTTCCTGGATGAATTCGTCACCAACACTCCAGCAGAATAGCTTGGGGTAGAGATGTTTCAATGACTAAAAGAACATTAAAAACTATGGTTATCCACGTGACTCACAAAGCATACATGAATAGACGTTCAGGAATGAGTGGATTTAAAAACAAGCCGTAGCCTAGGACTGGAAGGAACCTGGGTGGGGGTAGTTGAGAGCTGAGTCTCATTAAGTAATGCCAAGGGTAAGGAGGATGCTGGGAATGGTGCTGCCCTTTCGTGTCCTGATAGAAAAATGGGAAAATTATTCATAGTCAGTGAGTGTGCACTTAGCAGGCTTTCTTAGTAGAATGCCTTCATTATGTTTTTTAATTTCTTAAGTACCCATCTCTACTCTTCCGTTGCTATCAGGGAGATTTATTTTGCTAGAAATTGTTTAATGAATTCAATGATGATCATAAACTTTTATTATTGAGTTTAGTAGTCTATAGAATTTCCTCGCCTTCCTTCCTAAAAAATAAGTGTAAAAGGAAATAAAAGAGATGTTTCAGTCAACATTTTCCTTTGAAATGAGTTAACTGTAGCATGATCCAACAGACCTGTGAAGGCACGTGCCCATGTGCCCTTTGCCCACAGTGCTTTTGTGCTGGTATTTCCTCTGAACATATTTCCAAATCTCCATGTCATTGAATGTACCAGAGACTCAGCGAAAGTCTTATCTGGTACATGGGAAGTAGTTGTTAATTGAAGGGTTAGAGTACCCTGAAGTCCTCGCATAAGCCTGTGAAACAAATTTCAGGAAACAAAGGCCTTTGATTGCTCTGGTTGGGTAAGCTCGCTCTTAATTGCCAACATGGCCCTTCCATCGTTCATCTCCCTTTGGGCATATTATCCAGTTTGCTATATTTTATAGTTTGATTATGCCTAATAACTGTTTCAAATGAATAATCGAATATGCAAAATCATCTTTCCAAGTGCATGTCTTTATTCTGGAAGCCGAGTCTTTTACCATTAGCTACACTGAGATAAGCAGCCCATGGCAAAGGCTCGAATTCCCTGCTTTCCAGCCGTGTGCTCCAGTGCTGAGTGACAACGGGAAGTAAGAGCCTCTTCACTATGGCTTCATCTGATAAATGATGACCTGGGAGCCACAGAAATCCAAGGCTTTGTAGTTACTCACCTCTTGGGGGTTTTAAAAAATTACTTTTAATGGAAAGTAAACAATTTCTTTTTCTTTGTGTGCATGTCTGTGCATCTCTGCTCACTGTTACTGTACGCATGGAGGCCAGAGGTCGATGCAGACTGTCATCCTCAAATTGTTCTCTACCTGCATTTTTAATAGAATCACTCACTGACTCTTGAGCTCACTCTTTGGGATAGCAAACCCCTGGGCTCCACCTAACTCTATACCAGCCACTTCCTGCCAAGTTTCCCTGAGTTTTTGCGTAGGAGCTGAGAATCTGAACTCAGATCCCCCCACTTGCTTAGTAAGCATTTTATCCACTGAGCCATCTCCCTTGTCCCCAAACTTGATGTGTGTTTATATGTGTAAAGTACTCTTTCAAGAAGGACATTTTTGTTTGACAAGATTTTTCAAACTTAAAGTATAACATGAGTATACATTGCAAATCAATTTAACAATCAAAGAACAATCACAAAACTTGGTAACTTCTCACATAATACATTCTAAAATTTATAAGTTAAATATCTCACTTGTGATGGCTAATTGTGTCAGTTTGATTCCATGAAGGCACACCGGGTACACCGGTGAGCCACACCTTGGCATGCATCTGTGAGGGCATTTCCTGGGGCATTTAACTCAAGAAGTGGGAAGACTAACCCTTAAAGTGATGGCCCCATTGTCACTGGCTTAGTTACAGATGGAATAAATAAGGGAAAAGAGACAACCAGCTTGGTACCAGCATTTACCTCTCTCTGCTGACCTTCTACGATATGAACAAGCAGCCTCACGCTCACACTTCCACTGCCATAGACCCATCTGCTACCACGTCTTCCACATCATGATGGGCATGATCTTCTCAGACTCTGTACCAAAATAAGGCCTCGTCCTTTAAGCTGCTTCTTGTCAGGTGTTGGAAATTCAAAAGATACTGCCACAGTTGCTTTTCCTGAGATAATATAACTCTGAAAACCACGCTTATTTTTATTTTATTTTATTTTTTAGAGGTTACCAGTGAATTGGAAATATCCATTGGCAGAAATTTGTCTGCTTTCCACTAAAAGAGAAAACTCAGTGGTGGGCATTTTTCAACATGCCTTGCATGAAGGGATCCTTATCCTCAGAACCACGTGGGCTTGAACTTTACAGAAAATGTTAATGTTTTTTGAAACGGAAAAATCTCAGACCTTGTGAACATGTAGATTCTAGGACAGGATCGAAGAACCATGTCCTCAGAAAATGCCTTTGCAAGAATCTTAGAGTTGTTTGACCCGTAGGGTTTCAGAGGAACCTGAGGACAAAGACCTTATGTTTTCTATATGAAGCATTTTTAGCAACTTTATTTCAAAGCTGGGAGAAGAAAGGATTGTGGTTCTATAATTGGAACATGTAGTTATTTTGTTGCATGTAGAGCAAGCTTAAAGGGAAAACAAGAGGGTAATTATGCTCTTCTATCATCAATGCTACTGCCCTAGACAGGGTACAAAAAGTCTCCCTTCCTTTACCTGGGAAGCAAACTGGATGGACAATGTTTGAAGTATCCCCATCACAGCATGCACAGGGCTGCACAGATAACCTTCCACACTGCACCCAGAGAAACCGTTCACCCAGAAAAGGTCTGCCCCACCAACGATTGTGCTATTGCTTCTGACAACTTACTCAAGCCAGGCAGCTTCTCACTCTTGACATTTTACCATATTATCAAACCTTCTATGTTTTTACAGGCGGGTGCCATTGTTCTCCCTGTTGCAACCTAACTGAACCTTACACCAGATACCTTAGTGATTGTGTAGCAACCTGTCATATGATCTAAAATTCAAATTCCATTCCTCATCATGACATGAACTATGAAATCGGATAAGCTAAGGCATCAATGACAATGTCAGAAGGAGCTGAGTGCACTGAGCAATCCACAGTCTTTGTGTGGCCACTGCTGGAGACCTGCCCAAAAACATTCCAATGGAGGGAAAGGGGTCTGGGGAAGAAGAGGGGAGAAAGGTAAACAAAGGAGGAAGAGGAGAAAAGGTAAGAGAAGAAGGAGGGAGAAGAAGTAGAGGAGGATGAGCAGGAAGAAATGGAAGAGAGGAAGAGGGAGGAGGTGACTGTTGGAGGGGAAGAGTGGGAACAGACTCAGCTCCTCACGTCAGCTTCTGACATCAGATGGAAGCACTGCCTTCTTGAGGATTTGAACTGTTAGGTTTTTCACATAACACCTTGTTACTTTGTGTCCAGACTGGCCTCCATGGACAGGATGATTACCCTCACCTGCAAAGATTCAGAGCTTCGTATTTGAGGAAGAACAATCTTAATGCTTCCCCCAAACACTTGTGGAAACCTCAGCTCTGCTGCAATGAAGTTCTGAGCTACCAGTGTAAATTGAAGAAGAAGCTGGCTGAATTCTTCAGAATGCCAGAGCTTATGGGACTGACGAAAAATGCTTGCCCAAATACATTCTGAAAATTGTTGTGCAAAACTCAGGGGAAACTCAAATTGGCTCTATGTCCAATTGCATATGAATGTTCTTATCTAATTTTAAAAACTGGATCAACTAAACAAAAACAAAACTATACGGTATCAAATTAACAGCAGTCCCAATGACTATATTATCTCTGCTGAAATTCAATGCTGAAAGAGAACTTGCAGCACGGCTATGGTTTCCAGTGTAATCTATTCCCACTGCTTATTTTTAAATGTGTCAGAACAATGATGAGGAGATACACCAGTAAATGTCCATTAAAAAGAGTTACAATTGACTTGCATATAGCATATGGGGGCTGCCAAAACTTTACAGAATCCTGTGTGAATACTCGTTACCACGTCCCTAAATATGAGAGTCCAAGATGCTACCCTAGGGGTGATTGGAATAAGGAGTGAGGGATGAAATGAGAAATGTCAGCAACTAACCTAGGAAGTAGCATTGATTGGCATAGAAAAATATCCTTCTTTTGCAAGTTTTTATTTTAGTTGTTAGTTTTCAGCCCCAGGAAGGAATTTCCTGCAATGTAATGTCTATACACAGACCCACAGGGACCAGCGGGTAAAGAATAAGGAACTGTGGAGATCTCAGCTTTAACTGGGACACCCGTGTTCTCCTCCCGTGTCTTTGGGGCATTGGGCAGGAGAGCTGTAAAGAGTCTCAAAAGCAAGAGGAATAGGCAACTGCAACAGCAATATTTGTTGCCTAGGATGTCTCTGGGGTCCATGTGGATTACAGCGGCTGGGGCTGCATCCACAAGACTTGTACCAGATCAAGCCAACCAAAACAGAGCATGGCTAGGGGATGTGATCTTGAAGTCCCGTTTTCATTTGATGATTGAGTACTAACAATTTATGTCTTCTAGGTGGTACATTTGCTTTGGGGATGCAGACATGGGAGGGTTCCCATGCTCGAGCAGATGGCTCTATACCCATAGATGTACAGGCATCCCTAAATGGGCTCACTTGTTTGTTTGTTTTTGTTAAGGAAAGAGAAAACACATGAAGTGGGAGGGGGAGTGGTGAGGAGCCATGGGAAGAATTGGAGGGGAGAAAGTAGAATAGATTTGATCCCAAGACATTATATGCCTGTATGAATATTTAAGAAAACACTCAAAAGTAAGAATTAAATTGACAAGTGGTGAATCTGATCTGATACTAAGACCCTGTTATTTATGCAAATCATTATTAAGGATGATCCGGGCCATGCTTGTGGTCACAGCAGCCTAGAAAATGAAAAGCTGCACTGAGAACAGAGGAAACAACTGGGTGAAATCTAAGTGATATACAATCCCAGGGTGGCAAGAGCTGAGAGAAGTGAACTAATGAGAAAGGAAACACATACAGATTGGCTATCAAAGTGGAAGTTGGTTCCCTGAGCCAGGTTGGAGTCATCCACTCAGTGACAATGACTGGTGTCACCTCAGGTGGCACTCAGGCTAAAAGATTTGCAGTGACTCAGAAAAATGAATGCAGTATTATTAGTCACGAGTCATTGCCGTCTGCACCTGAGCTTTGTTTTGTGTCTCATTGATGAAGAGAGCCGAGCTGGGCAGACCCTGGACATGAGGCTTCTCCCGGACGCCAAGGGCTGGGAGTTGATTCAGTTCTCTTTCCCTGATGCAGTCTCTGTGGGAGGAGTCACCGTGTTTTTCCATATCCTTTTCAGTGTGTTGTCCTCCGTGTTGAGGGCACTTTAAGCATGGGCTAGATCAGGGTTGGATGTTTTAATGAGTACTTTGAGAACGGAATTAACTCCAGTATTAACTTGGGAAGATCTTGAACAATCTTGACTCTCTTTGAGAGACACATCTCTGATAACTTACCTCCCAGACTTAGAGAGGACATTTGGTCTCAGAGAATGATAACAAAAGTTTAGCTTTCATCTGTGTCTGCGAACGCTGCCTGCAGTTCCCAGAAGGCACAGACTTCAGATGTAATGGGAAAGAAGAGGCAAAAGACCTCAGCCCCTCTGGAAAGAGCATGCCCATCAGAACAACTGATCAGAGATTGCAGGGCAGGGCTAGCCTGGCACCTGTCCTTCAAACTTGAGTTAAACTACCTTACACTGAGTTTCTCACTTCAAATGCTGGGTTTATTTTTTACATTTTAATAACGGTTTTTGAAGAATTTAACAGATGGAAGCATGGAGCAGACTTAACGAATTATCGTTGATTAAACTCCAGAAACAGGGATGAGCGCTCTGCATACATTGTAACTAAAAGGAGATACCTGACAGACTTACTCACGTATTCACAGATCTATAGGGTCAAATAACATTGTCTGATTCTGTGAGGAAGCATGCATTACTGTCAAAGCCACTTATTAGCCTTCCCAATATATCCTGAGCTGTGGTCAAAATTGCTTCTATAATTTATATACTGAAACTTGGGAACATTTAGTAAATGAAATTGTGGCTACAGTGAATCAAGTAACATGCACGTGTGGAGCTATTTGTTGTTAATTCTTGCGAATTTTAAATTTGAAGGAATTCATGAAAATAGCACAAAGATTTTGCATATATTATCTTCTATATAGTGTTTAACCAAATTCTAATGATAACTACTTCCATAGCCAAATTACTGTCATCAAGACAAGGTGACATTTTTACTGTTGGAATCATATGAAGTATGTATTAGCCCAGAGGTGGTGGTTCACACCTGTAGTTACAGTATTCCGAAGGTGGAGGCAGGGCCATCAGGAGTTCAAGACCAGTCTAGGCTACATAACATCATGTCTCAGATAGAGATGGAGGAGGGAGGGAGGGGGAAAGAGAGAGAGACAGAGAGAGAGAGAGACAGAGACAGAGAGACAGAGGAGGGAGGGAGAGAGGAGGGAAAGAGAGATGGAGAGGGAGAGAGAGAGGAGAGAGAGGGGAGAAGGGAGGGGGAGAGAGAGAGGAGGGATAGAGATGAAGAACTTGTAAAGGTGAATTCTCATTTCACTCCTTAGTTCCTTCCCATCTGCGTTCTGCTCTAAGAACAACCGAGGACACCATGGTCTATCTAGTGCTTAGGTCCTATAGTCCTTCAGTCTCTTATGGGTCTTCCTCTGCCTTCATCTGCCCTGAGCCTGATACCTGTCATTATCAGCTATTGTAATATGCATTTAGGGGGTTCCTGACATCTCTTCCAGCTCCAAGGGACACGGCAAGTACACAGAAAGGGTGATAGGGACATTATGTCTTTGCCAGTGCACTCTCCTGAGACCGTGTCTAATCCTGGCTGATGTTAACCTGGACTGTGGTGTGCAGGGGGCTGCATGGGGAAGCTATCATTCTGTGATGAATGTCTTATTTTCCTTCAGACTTTTATCAATGGTTTTGGAGTCCGTAAGTGGCTCCTCCCTGCAGTGGTTACTATCCCAAGTGTGACCATCAATGCCACTTTCCTTTTCCACTTGTAGATGCTGTGGGAGCACATTCCGCTCCTTCAGCCAATAGCATTTAAGGTACCAGCCCATGTGACTTCCACCTTCATGTAGACATTGGCACATTTGAGGAGGAGGTCTCCCTCCTCTCTATTTTCTCAATTGTTTGTTCCTATCCTAGTGTGTGGGGTTTGTCATTGCTTGATGAATCACTAACTACTGCTGTATTTATTGTTCAATTGTCTTACCTTTGCCCTCTAAGGATTTCCTACTGTTAACTTGCATGCTTCTTTAGTAAGGTTTTTGGGTGTTTTTTTTTTGTTTGTTTGTTTGTTTTTTGACGCTATTTTCTGTAGAAAGCTTCATAGGACTGCTATATCTCAGCCTCTTTCCGTAGGCTCAAGATTGAAGTTGAAGAAAAGACCATGAGAGCCAGGGAGAGTGGACATGTCCAGGGAAATGGTGTTTGCCAGACGTGACATGAACTCACAGCACTGGGAATGTACGCACCACAGGAGCACAAGAACACCACAGACCAATCCCAGCATAGCAGGAGGGGCCCATGCTGCAGCAGGTGGTCCCGCACTCATCACGTACAGAAAACACTAAATGGACCCAGGGGCTTAAAGAAGAGTGCTTGAAGCTGGGAAGAAAGAATGGTGTTGGGGTCCAGGAGGATAGGGAAGAAACTGAAGTGGAGGGAAAGGCGGATAGAATTGATTAAAATGCATCATAGGCTAAACTCTGAGACGCTGAACTCTATGAAGGACTCAACCTGTATGATTCAGTCATTTCCCATAAGCCTCTGGTGAATGGCTCTTTGAACAGGAAGCCCATGGAGGATTTAGAAATGCGGAATTCAATCTGTAAAAACAATCTACTCTTCCAACTCTTGATTTACTTTGGGGTGTGTGTGAATACCACAGCTGTGTGTGGGGTAGCTCCTTTCACCGCGTGTGCCCTGAGGAGGGACATCAGCTGCTCAGTCTTAGTGGCAAGCGTTTTTACCTGCTCAGCCATCTTGCTGGCTTTAAGGCAACTTATTTACAGGAACCTTGTAAAACCTTTTGTTCCCTCTTATTCAGATTAGATTTTGTGTTTTGAACTAATAGTCAATCAGTATAATAGCATAATTATGGTATTTAGCTTTCATTTAAAAGTCAAGAGGTTTTCTATCTGGCTACTTATGTGATGGAGACCTTAAAACTAAGTCTAAAATACTGAAGCAAACAGATTAATGGTAATATTATCCTAAAATGCTGTTTTGTTGATGAAAAAAGTTTCAGGAAAGGATTTGAAAAAAATGCTATTGGGTGTGTAGGTGTGTGTGTTTGTGCACATGGAAGCACATCTGGGGGGGGGATTAGCCTCTGTGAGAAAGCATGAGTCAGGAAATCAGGATAAACGACTTCCACCTACCTTAAAAATACTTCAGTTATGTGAAGGAAACAATCTTGCCCATTTTTATGCTGAAGGTGCAGGGTTGATCCTGTTGTGCTCCAAACACAGGGGACATTGGTGACATCTGGGCTAGCAGGACACTTGCCACTTCCAGAGAAAGGTTTTTATTTCTTTGTCCTTGCCGTCGTTTTAATTGTCAACCTGAAATAACCTAGAATCACTCAGCAGAGTCTAAATGAGGGGCTGTCTAGATGTGCTCAGCCTGTGGGCGTGTCTGGGGGGAGATTGCCTTGATTATGCTAATTGATGCTGGGATATGGAAACTAAATGTGGGTAGTAGCACCATTCCCTGGGATTGGGTCCTGAGCTGAGTGTGTTAGAGCTCTCCGGGGCATCAGAAAGCACCCACACATTTGTTCTTCCCTGTCTGCGGATATGCTATTAACAGCTGCTTCAAGATCCTGTCTTGACTTCCTCGAAACAAGGGGCCATTACATGGAATTACAAGCTGCATAAGCCCTTCCCCCAAGGAAATCTGTTTTGTCAGGGTTGTCATAGCAACAGAAATATAGGTAGAACAGTCTATATGCAATAGCCCTAAAAGCCTCAAAAGGTGTGCAGGCTGGAGTCCTACAGGGGTAAAGTAGCTTGCCAGTTGCCAGCGTCTTACCCAGAGTCTGGCAAGAGCCTAAAGATACAATATCAAATAATCAAAAATCCAGCAGCCAAAGTTCCTGCTCTGACTGGTTTCCACATCACAGCCCTGTTCTCCGTCTCCTGCCAATGAGACAGACCGTGGGGCTTAAAACTGGCCTAGCATGTCCACAGTATAGAATAAGGACACACCGTGAACTCCCAGTCCCAGGCCCACATTGCGGTTAGGTGTGCTTGTAAGTTTCAGTAAACAGGTGAGTTGCCATTCGCAGGGTTTCTTTATTGGAGCCCATGGAGACAACAGAACGGCACAAGCTGATGCTTGTGGTCTACTAAACAGATGGGAGGGACTTCCCAAAGTCCCTTGTTCCATGCCAGGTGCTTCTAAAGGAGAAGCCTTTGTTTGGTCATGATAAAAACAATTACTTCCATCGTGAATTTCAACTGTAGGCTCAACTATTTTTGAATATTTTAACAATTGCTATTCTCCAAGCAAAGGATCTCAGAATGATATAGTAAAGTGTTGCTTCTAAAGAAAGTGGAAAACAGTGTATTTACTTACTGAGCATCTCCTTGAAATGTTTGGGTTTTGCCTTCCACTGGCTGTTTTAACGTGTGTTTGCTGAAGTACGGTCTTAACGAGGAACAGATTAGCTGTTCACATGCTGATTTTTTCCAAGAAATCTGAAGCTGGAGGAATAATTGTCTAGAGCTGACGACATCACCTATGTGTTCAAGACATTCAATCACATCTTCCGTGAGTGTGTACACATAGACCAGATTAAAATATTAGAGAAACGGCAGTGCTGGGCAGAGCCAAGGGTCCCTGTAGGGTCTGACCTCTTCCCTGAGCCCTCCTCTCTCTGCAGGATTTCTCTGTAGAATTTAACCCAAGGGCTGGAGGTGTTTCCACCCAGTCTTGAAGCTTTCAGTTGCTCACTCCCTTGGCTGGCCTCCACCCATTTATCACGCAACCAGAGCACTACGGAATACCAGGATGTGAAGATCTGCAGAATGGAAATGAACATACAGTAAAAGGATGACTTTCAATCTGGCAATCGATACAGACAGCTGTTGAAACTACAAAATGTAACTGGAAATGTGATATTCCCTCCAAACACAGACAACAATACAAAAAATTGAGAGTGCTATAGAAAGCCTAACAAAAACGACCAACCAAATGAACAAAAACCACTTGCTCGCTGAATGTGGGGCTTCATTGTTTAATCTCAGCATTAGAGAGACAGAGGCAGGAGGATTTCTATGAGTGCAAGGCTAACCTTTCCCATAAAGTGAGTTCCAGGTCAGTCACTAAAAAGTGAGATGTTGTCTTAAAAACTAAAAAAGACAGACACGAGGTGATCATGGTCTCTGATGCTATTATGTATGTATGTATGTGTGAGTGTATGTGTGTTAGTGTGGTATGTATGCATGTGTGTGTGTGTAAGTGTGTGTATGTATATGTGTGTGTTTGTATGTGTGTATATATGTGTGAGTGTATGTGTATGTGTGTTAGTATGTGTATGTATGTATGTGTGTGGTGCTCCTTAAGAAACCTGAATAATAATTACACTTAATATCAGGAGAAAAATCTAATTAAAGGAGGCAGAGTTAAGTGAGGCAACAGACCCACAAGATGTGGTTAAGCCAGGGAGAGGCAGTGTCAAGAAGATGCCAATTTCCCGGGAGAGTCAGGGGCTGTCAACCCCAGAAGCCCATTCCGATGCTATCCACTACTAGTCACCGACATTAGTATTCCACCAGCACACCGAGGACTGTTAGGTAAGTACAAACACAGGCTAACCCCTGGAAAATAAATGTGAGAGTCTTGGAAGGTGTCACTGAAGTTCTTCTCTGAATATAGAGTGATAAGAACCAAATAAAGTCACTCGGTATGCGCCACAATGATGAATATTTGTCTGAAGGTGACCACAGTCTATAAAATAACACTCCTCGGGTAGGTCATCCTTTCTATTTGCCCCCTAATCTACTATTCTAGGTCAGAATCTTAACGCTCAACAGTAAGGTGGTCTCACACCTTCTCGTGTGTCCCAAGAGAGGTACTTGGACCTTCAGGTGCCCTCAGCATTGCACCAAGTACCAAAACGTAGCTGAAAAAAAAATCTTTTAATTTGTTTCTTGTTTTGATTTGATTTGAAGACATAGTTTTGTTTCTGATTTTATCAAGACAATGTTTTACTGCCTAGCCACGGCTGGTCTCAACCCTGTGGTAATTATTCTGAATGCTGGAATTATCCGTGCCTATTAAAAGCATCAGTTAGTTGGGTTTACATAGTGATGACATTAATAAAGCTGTTTATTTGCGCCTGTGCGTTAGTCACTTTCTTCCCGGTGACAGAACAATTTAAGGGAGCGACGATTTATTTTCATGTTCATTTTTAGAGGGATCAGAGACATATATATTATGAAATGTTTCATGTTATACCCTTACTGTGATTGTGTAAGAGTTGAGTAGGTGGAGCAATAAATACAGTGTTTGTGTGGTAATGGTAAACAATTTCCTCCAATCTCCGCTCATTGTATTTCTGTGTCTTTTCTTCCTATGTTTTGATATCTAATCTTCTCCTAGGTGTTATTTTATTAATGCCCCAGTAATCATAAGCCAAATATTACAAAGAGCTTAGAATTGAGGTAACAATATGAACATTTTCCCAATAACTTTCCATACATTTAAAATAAGCCAGAAACTCCCTGAGTGTCCAACATTGTACAGATGTGGGCAGCTGTGGATCATTGGCTCAGAGAAGTCATAGGCACCAACCACTTCATGTCTGACAAAGTAATGAGTCTCAACTCAGATCACAAAAGTGATACATTACCGTACTGATACAGCTATAAATATACAAATGATGTACTTTATCAATACAGAAATAAATACATACATCCTGCTGACTACAGGTGAAAACAGTGCTATCAAAATGGGTGGGCAAGACAGATCCTGTAACACTTTTTTCAGGGAACAATTTGTAATATGCATGGTGGGGGCAGAAATCAATGTTCATAGTTGTGACATGTTTATTCATCCTTTGATTTCTCTCCTACAATCAGCCCACAATATTAAGATACTCGTTAACCAGGGAATCCTCGTCAGTGCTCTCTGTACTAGCAAAGTGTGGCATGCTTGAGCAAGGATGACATCAAGCCAGTGTCCCTCCAGACTTTCTCCTTAGTCCTTAAGCCACAGCGATAGTTTCGTCGTCTTTGCTGTGATAAAATAGCCCAACCAAAAGCAAGTGAGATATAAAGGGTTTATTTCAGCTTCCAAGCCCAGGTTATAGCCCATCACGTGGTGAATGGGAACTTGAAACCACTGGGCAAATCCACAGCCAGCAGAAGAGAGGATAAGTACGTGTATGCCCTGTTCTTAGGGGTTTTCCATAGTCCACTAAAATCCAGGGCCCCAAGTCAGATGATGGTGCCTCCAGCTCTCAGCCTGGGCCTTTCAACATCACTTTAGACATTCTAGGCATTCTCCCACATGCAGGGCCATAGAGCAGGCTGACCTAGCAATCCCTCTACGAGACTTTCTTCTCAGGTGATTCCAGATGGTGCCAATTGGGCAGTGAATGAACTATCACAACAGGCAACCTCTTCAAATCTGAATCTGACAGTGATTTTAATTTCTAACTCTATCTGATTTATAATTCACTTTAATTCACTCAGTCTGTAAACCACACTCCTGATCTGCCTGGGTATGAGCTTTAGAACCACACAATCCTATTGCAAATGTGCCTGAGTTACTAACTTGCTAGCTCCTTATGGCGAATGCCTTCCTCCCTCATTTTCCTTTCTAGGTGAATCTTTGCAGAAATTCTAGAACACGGATGCATGAAGACCCAGTGCTGTCATCAGCATCGTTGTTGGGTGGGATGCTTTCTCACTATGCAGAAAAGGGAAGAAAAGTAATCTTGATTAGAACAGTTCCTAGAATGATATCACCCGGCCCCTCTGACTTTCATCTTTTGTTCATGGGGAGGAGGGATCCAGACCACTGGAACTGTGACCAGAGTTATCACCCCTTCCCTTCACCAAAGGCCATTATCATCCATTCTTTTATTTTTCTCAATACTCTGAGAAAAATCCTGAAGTAAGCGAGTCTCACAATACTGACAAGAAAGGGCAAAGTTTGTGAGCTGACATTTAAACACAAGAGATGTACTGATCAGACCTCAGCATAAAGGCACACAATGGGCTTGGGGTCAGGAGAGGTGGACCCAAAGACCACATCCAAACACACATAAAGGTTACTTAATTGTAAGGAAGCTGGGGTCTGACCAAGACAGTAGGCTTGTTTCTGTATGACAGTCTTGCAAACCACAATCCTGTACAACAACTGGAATGGAGCAAGACCCTTGTTGGGTGAGCATGTGGCTCACATCTCTCCCCTTGTGTCCACTGAGGTTGGAGTGGCTTCCTTCTGTCACTACGGTCATCACCAGTTTCACAGACATCTCTAAAGGCAGAGCAATTTCAAGGACCATTTCAGGTATCCCAGGTGACATCCTGCCTCCTGCTCAGAAGCAGGCTTCCTGACAAGACACGCGCAGACACGGCGCTGGGCTTTTAGCTTCCACATTCTTGATATTTAAGATATTATGACAGCTCCCCTAAAATACTGAAAAATGAGCGAAGCCTCATTTTCCCCCTACCAGTGATATTTGCACAGACCTCGTTCAGCCAGACATATAGTAGGAAGGTAACAAAACTCACGTTACAAAAATGGTGGAAAGTAAGAAGGGAACCTGGGATTTCCTTACTCAAGGTCAGTTCTGCTTAGCAATCGCTCCATCCTTTAGCATGGTGATATCATTTGCGAATAGTGAAAAATGCACACACGTTTATAAAAAATCTAGGGAGAAGTCAGAAAATGCGGCTACAGAAACTGAGGTGTTAATCTGATAAGGAAGCACCTTCAGGCTGGCCCAATACCCAGAGAAATGAGCTAGCTGCCCTACCTCTCTATCTCTGTCATTGGTACTGTTTGTATTTATTTTGCAGGAAAAGTCTCTGTCTAGAGCCTGTATGAGGAACAGTGGGGATGGTCTAGAATGGAAGCTCAGCTCCTGCTCCTGACACCGTGCCTCTCTTGGAGACACATGTGTCTTCCACCCAAGACTAAACTGCAAGAAAACCCACCCATCCGTTTTAGAACTGTCTGAAGCCTAAATGGTTGATGTGGCCCCTTTAAGGTGAACACTGTCAGATCTTAAAATACATAGTGTCTGAGGATTTATGAGCTTCCCAGTTAATAAATGCATATCTCTTCCATATTTATAGGGTTACTCGCTTCCACAGAGGCTGCGGTTCAGCACAAAAAAGATTTCTTCAGCCACACAGTCTTTAGTAGTTTTCTAAACTTTGTGATGTTTCAATGTTTCAGCAAAGTCACAGCTTGGTTGCCCTAGGATACTCAATGAAAACCTAAAGCTGATTAAACCACAGTGACTGGCATTAAAGGGGGAAACTCAGACCTTTTTATGTATCTTTCAAAACCTACCACTCTTCATTAGCACAGTATTGGTGTTGGCAGTTGTTTTCATTTTGCTATGCATATATTTACAAGTTGATTTCTACATTTAGAAATCATGAAAACGAGGCCAAGAAGACTCAGAGTGAAATACAACCCACAGCTTGTAGGAACGCCAAAGCTCCTGAGACTCAGACTCAACCCTGAAGGGACAACAGCAAACAGGGAAGCGGTGTACCAACCATGTAGAAAGCCTGCCCATTCTGGCATCTGCGTGAGCCACACAGATTTCTGAAGAGACACAAAACTTACATCCACCAGCAGAGACTAAGCAACCATCATTACCGTTAGTGTCTTAACCAATTTAAAAAATTACATCTGACAGGATATCTGGGTGATATTTCGCCTTGATATTATTAAAACCAAAGCAAACCAAGAAGAGAACATGTGGAGAAATTCAATACTACTTGAAGCAGAGGAAAATGCTAACCCCATAATAATGATCTTCTCAAGAAATAAACGAAAAAAATCTATAAGTACGGCATAAGGATGAGGGTGCTGAGAATGGAAAATAAAGGGAAAGGTTTTTTGAAAATCTAAAACATAGTGGCTCAGGTTTTAATTTTTTTAGCAAAAATTTTGAAAATGGGCCAGGCAGTAGTGGCACACATCTTTACTCCCAGCGCTTGGGACGCAGAGGCAGGAGGATCTCTGTGAGTTCAAGGCCAGCCTGGTCTACAAGAACTAGTTTCAGAACAGGATCCAAAGCTACAGAGAAACCTTGTTTCAAAAAAAAAAAGAAAAGAAAAAGAAAAAAAGTTTGAAAATAAAATGGGACAATATCTAGGAACTAACAAAGAAGGAGAAAAAGCAATAGCCTTGCACAAGACCCAGAAGAAAACACAATAGTCAACTAATAAACCCTGTCTCCCCTCAAAGTGGAGAGCATTGGTCACAAGGACAGGAAATACACTAATAGAACACAGTGTATTTTCCGGGTCTTGGGGCATAAGATGTGGACAGTGGAGACTCTAAACTGTGCCAACAATTTCACTACCTCTACAGCAAAACTAGTCTCTTCCAATCACTCGAGGGCTCATAGTTTTCCACGTCTGGCCCCTTTCCCCTGGACTCACATCAACTCCTGTCCCACCATGCTTACATGGCATGATTCCCTTCTTAGTTATTTTTCTTCTGCTTTGAAGAGAGAGGGCCAAGGCAACTTATAGAAGAAACAGCTTATTTGTGACTGATGGTTTCAGAGTTAGATACATGATCTTTAGGCAGGGAGAAAGACAGCAGTCAGGCAGGCAGGGCTCTGAAGCACTTTCTGAGCTCCTAAACTTCCCAAATAACTCCACCAAATACGAGCCTGTGGAGGCCATTCTCATCCAAACCACCTCAGCTCTCATTCTTGAGCAGAAGGTCTTACTCTAGCTTGACTTTGTTCCCAGCTGCCCTTGTAGAAGGTTACCTACCAGACTCCTACAGGTGCAAACCCTTCTGCCTTCTAAGGGCTTTGGGGTAAGCAGCCCACATGCCCCTTCTTTACACTGCTTACCTTTACTTGATGCCATTCTCTAAACTTCTAGCTTCTCCTAGTGCACACTGGTCTTGTTTCCTTTATCTCCTACAGCCATATTCATCTCCTTCGCCTCTCATTGCTCCCGTGTGACTTTTCCTCTTACTAGCTCCCATGCTCGCCTCTCCTGTTTTTTCTGCAATTTTCTCTTGTAAACCCCCTTCTTCCCACTTCTTGGTTAGCACACACTCTATTTGCTTTTGATCCCACCCTGCAAAACTTGCTATCTCCTCTTGTATGCCGTCCCTTTAGATTCTCAACACTGTATGACTTTCCTGCTAAAATTTCACATTAAAATGCAGATTGTGAAGTGCGAAACAGTAGGCATTCAAAAATATTGAATCAAGGTTAAAAAAAATCAGTGAATAAAATTATCCTCTTGATCTCATGACCACCTAGCCACAAGTTCTTGGCCCCAGTGAGTGTGCCAGGCATGGGCTTTTGTGGGAGGTCATTCTGTGTGTTGCTTTTATTGGTTAATGAATAAAGAATTGCTTTGAGTCTATAGCAGTGAAGAACAGAAATAGGTAGGGAAAGCTAGGCTATTTGCTGGGAGAAAGAAGGGTGGAATCAGAGAAAAGCCATGGAGCCACTGGAGACAAATTCTGGGAACTTTACTGGGTAAGACACAGCTACGTGGTGATATACAGAATAATAGAAATGGGTTAAATTAATATAAGAGTTAGCCAATAAGAATCTAGAGCTAATGGGCCAAGAGTGATTTAATTAATACAGTTTCTGTGTGATTATTTCAGGGCTGAGCAGCGGGGAACAAAACAAGCAGCCTCCTTACAACAGGCATTAGCTTGGGAATTAGGCCTTAAATCCAATCAGAGAGTGATTGGTTACTCCCTTGACAGTCAAGATACTGTTGCACCAATGGGCATATTTTTCCAGGTTGGTCATTCTTACAGCTTCTAGAGTTCACAGCTGGGTGAGGTCAGCCATTCATTTCCTGCAATTAAATAATTCATGCATACTGGAGCCAAAGCAATTCAGTTGTTGTGGGTGGAATGAAACCCCTAAACTGAAAGTGTCTCATTGTGTTCCTTCATTTTCCCTTGTTAGGATGCCTGTGGACAGCTGTAATCCTTGGATACTTGCATGCAAACTCCTGGACTTTTCCTTAAATTGAATAAGAAGAAAGCTATGACCTCTCCCCTCTTATCTACTCCTTTGTTTACATTAAGCAATGTTAAAGAGCCGAGGAACCCCAGTTCTGTAGACATGGCTCTTATCAGATTTCCACCAATCCATGCCCAAGCCTGGCTCTCTGTGGGGATCCTGAGCTCCGATCTTACCCACTGAGAAAGGAAGCTGTCACTCTCAGTTTCTGATGGACAACTTCTGATAGCTTTCCCACACTGCTCATGTATGCTACTCCCTTCTACTTTAGAGGCTGTCTGTGTGGTCACCTTCATTGCCTTCTCTTGAAACTGATTTTGTCGTAAAATGGAAAAGAAAAATTATGAACTGTTTCATCCTGGCACCGAGAAAAGGCAATTTCCAGGGCGTTCTCGTCAGCCCTTTGGAGGGTCCCCTCTATTATTGTCTGGAATTTATTTTGCAACAGTGGCTTCCATGAGAAACTGAAGTCCTTTTGCCACGTCAAGCGCTGAGCGAGGAACACTGCAGCTTATTCCTGTTTAGCTGGAATCTGTTCTTACTCTTGGGCATTAAAAGTGTTCAGCATCTTTTCATGCTTAAACGTATTTATCGTTGTGGTTGTTTTGGCTTCTTCTTTCCAGAACAGCAGAAGTTAATGTCATCTCTTCCCAGTTAAATGCTGTAAAAGGAAAGCCCAGAGTAGCACAGAATATTAGGTAAGAAAACTGTGCTTTTCTGGTTTTGGAAATTCCCCTTCTTTGCACACTGCTGACCTGCTTGGAGATGTCTCCTTTCCTATTTTCTGCTTCCACAGATGAAATCCCTGTGGCCACTATTATATGGGCAGTAAAGCCCTTGTAAAAGTAAACACATTTTAAAATATTGTTTTATAAATATGAATGAAGGATATTTCATGGTGAGTGAGAAAGGAGATTTTGCCTCAGTGGGTATCGAATTTGAATAGTTTTATAATAAAATTGTTATTAATCAGGGTTGTAATTCTGATTTTACAAGTATTTGGATAATTTTTAATTCTTATGGTAATTTTTTCATTTTTTGATAATACTTGGCAAAATAAAGCAAATCCTGTCATCATTTCATTATCAAATGCAAAATTCTTGTTAAAGAAGCATAGTACAAGATAAGTGAGTACACGCCTGTAATCTCAGCACTCAGTGTAGGCAGGAGGGTGTCAATGAGGCTAGCCTGGGCTACATAGCAAGCTTCTGTCTCAGCAAGAAGAGGTGCAGCAGAGGAAGAAAAATGTGAGTTATAAAGATAAATCTCTCTGTGTGTTGCTTCTGCATGTCTCTCTGTGTGTGTATGTGTGTCTGTATGTGTGTGTGTATGTGTGTGTGTTGCATGTTGAGTTTAATCCAGGTCTCTGAATGTCCTGGCAAGCTGTTGACTACGAATCTTTATCCATAGATCTTTTCACTTTTTATTTTAAAGCAGGTCACTACATTTCCCAGCCCAACCTTGAGCTCACTCTGTAGACCAGGATGACCTTAAGGATGCTATCCTTCTGCCTCAGCATCCTGAATATCTGGGTTTACAGTCCTATGCCCGTGGGCTGACCTTAAACATGCACACATGGAGCACAGACAAATGTGCAGGCAAGGCACCCATACACTTAAGGTAAAGCAACAATAGGAAAGAAAATCTAGAGGGAATTTGTTTAAAAATAACTCGTGTTTGTATTTTTCCTGGTAATGCATGCATTTCACTTTCCCCACCAATACTAAGCATCCCAATTACAGGCTTTTAAATCTGAAAAGTGGAATTTCCAAGATAAATTAATAAGTTGAAGAGAACAGCCTGCTTGAAAGAACAGAACAAGCAATTTTATTTTTTTTCTGAATATTGAGACAAAAGTCTAGGAACATTGCTAGAGATTGATAATGAGTATTAATCATCTTCTCTGCACTTCGTGCAATTTTCCCTACTAGAAGAACATCTCGAACTCTACTGGAAATGTTAAATTTGCTGTGAGTTGAAGAAAGACGTTTCACTTTGCAAGTTTGTTCCAAGTGTTTAAATGGTAATTTCAGGAATGATGAATGTAATGGCTTTCTGAGACTCCGGACACAGGCCAAACAATGTCCATGGAAAGCAGTTAACCCTTGGGGAGGGGGGCAGTGAAGCTGAGTCTCTCCCCCAGCTGGGCTAACCCTCGGCGGACGGGGAAGCTGAAGCGACTCTCCCAGCTGGGCATCAGGCACCTGACAGTATCATAACTCACACCTGTATCCAGAGTTCAGGAGGCTGAGAAGAGAGGGCTGCTGTGAGCCAGCCTCAGCCCAGCCCTCCCTGAAGGGCATATTACTGTAATGACTATAATTAACCTGTCTGCTCTAGCTCTGTGGCTTCATTTTGAGACTTTCTACTGTTGATATCTTTTAAATCAGTCTGGTTACATTTTTACTTAAAATCAGAATTCTGCATATTTCTTGGTATCTCAAGATGGGTGAGTTTACTCCCCCGACCCCCGTGCCCCACCCGTATGCCTTCATTAACTGAGCCTAGTGTTTGAGTTCAGCTGAGTTCTGTGGTCATGCTGACCAGTCTGTCTTCTGATAAACAGCTTCGCTCAAACCAGGCCTCCTTGCTTTGTGTTTCAGAAACTGCATTCAAACTTGGGTGTGGTCTCTCCTCTTTCCTCTAGATGACCTGTCTGTCCTTCATCTGGGTATGAAGACAAGCCTTTCTTTCCTTTCTTGGCCTGAGGTAGGGGTTCTCTCCTTCCTATAGATTAGAAAACTTTCTCCCAATGCAACAGTCCAAGAGAAACTTTAAGCAGCTGTAAGCTCAAATGCTTGTGTCATGAACCAACTTACATATCTATCCCTTACACCACAGGCTGGCCTAATGCTTTGCTAGATGCTTCATTAAAAACAATGGAGAAAGCCTAGCGAATACACCCTCCATGGCATCACATTGCATAACCCAATAGTTACACTGGATTCTCACGATCCGAGCGAGTCTTTACTGCCTACAGAGCAATCCTCAACAGTGACGGCTAGTGGGAACTCCCATTAGGCTCCTGGCCTGCAAATTCCTTGTATTTTCACGGTTCTTCTTGCTCTGACAAATACCTGACCAATCATGGTGGGGGAAGAAGGGCTTATTTTGGCTTAGAGGTTAAGTGGTTAGATTGTGGGGGACATTCGCATCCAAACCACAGCAAACGCTCTGTCTTGACACTTCTGGTCTATGAGTGAGCACCAGTTGGGTGGGAGGATGCAAATGGAAAACCACAGCCCTTCCTGCTTCCCCATTAGCCTGGCTCCTCTGTTTTAGATGGGCCCCTGCTAGCTCACTGCGCTCCTGCCCTTCCTCACCCGGTGTCCACATCACAGGCCTGCTCTGTCTCCCCTTGTGTAGAAGGAAATCTTGTGAGAGCAGAAGGAGAGCCCAAGTGCAGGTGGGGTTGCTCTGCCCCCATTCCTATCTCAGTGGAGCATGGTTCTCCACCAGCTGTGACTTCTGGCCCCACTGCAATGTTCTCCAGTGGTGTCCCTGTCATATCCCATACTTGTGGGGCTCTGAAGGTCTCAGGTATGATAATTTCAGAGCTTTGTGATAAGCACAGCTGACTTCATTTTCTCCTTTTCAAGGAACATTAAATTAGCTGCTTGCTTGGTGGGGGGACTGTGCTTTTATATAGACAGGTTTGCTTTTCCTTCTTTTGTATGGTGTGTGTGTGTGTGTGTGTGTGTGGTATGCATGCCTGTTTGCATCTTCTCTTGTAAGGGGAGCATTGTAAGACTGCATGCATGACTCTGTGTGTATCTAAAGGTAAGAGAGTGATGTCTGGCTTTCTCCTCAATTACTCTCTTCTTAGTGGAATTCTCCAATTCATTTAATCTAGCCAGTTTGCCCAGGCTCACCCAGGGGATCCCATGTCTAGCCAGTTTGCCCAGGCTCACACAGAGGTTCCCATGTTTCTGCTTCTGCAGTTCTGGCTGCCATGCCTACCAGCTTTTCTATGGGTGCAGGCTCGGAATTTCTGCTTCCTGTGCTTATATACAGCAAGCACTCGATGCACCGAGTCCTCTCACTGCCTGTTGGTCTCCCCCATCCCACAGGGTGGAGGAAGGCCTGCGTCTGTTCTGTGCCCAAAGCCCACCAGTAAGGGAACCAGCAAGAAATTATGCTGAAAACCCAAAAGTTTGATAAGTGAATTGAGAAAATTCACCATTTTACTTTCCCTGCCTTCCATTTGATTTTAGAGTTCATTTGTTGGTTTGTTGGTTTCCCTTTGAAACTGTAGCCTATCGGGGAGAGCTTTGGTCTCTATCTCCTCTTTATTTTCCAGAAAGTTTCAGAGAGTAAAAGAAATGGCTTTAAAAAGTTTCCATTTTTATTATCTTACTCTCCTTCCTCTTTGAGGTATTTTGTACTACTTCCTATTTTCTGAATCACAGGATGTTTTTCTTGCAAAGACCATTTTAACACGGCTTTCTCTTTATCCAAAAAATACTCTTAAAGAAGCCTCTGATCATTCTCTGCCTGCTCATCTCAAACCACCAGAAACAGCTTCAGGTTTGCGTTTCTGAGGTCTGGTTTTTTATTATTATTTTTAAGTATAATGTTTGACCTTGTAGCTAAGTCTCTAGCGTATTCCAGTGCTGGGTGGTGGGGAGGGGGTGGGCTCCTCTACGACCTAGTCTAGTGCATAGCTGCAATCTGAAAACACATGACCTTCCATGTCCCTGACTCCAAAGTGTGCATGTGTGTTTGTATGTATGCTATGATAGTCACTTGATGAAAACATAAAATTGGATCAAATTGGCCTCATAAAATGAATATTCACCATAAACGTTCGGTACAGCTCATGGGTATTGCTTGATGGTGTTTGCTTTCCTGCTATCTGTGTCTCTGAGCCAGAGACGTTATCTCTCGTAAAAGTCTGTATGACATCTCTGTGAAGTGTCCCTCATCCCCTCCCCATGGGATGCTCTTTGTGCTGTTCAGTAGACACAGAGCAAAAGCTCTCTGTTAAGGACAGACACAGATGCAGGTACAGGGGCAGATTTGCATGACAGCATTCAGGGAGGCACAGACTCAGACTGACACAGGATAGGAACTATGGAAGACACGACCTGGATTCATTCCTGGTTAATTACGCCGAAGGGAAGCTTTTAAATTTATTTTCCTTAATGAGACATGGATGCATCACTGGCGGCCGTGAGTTTATTGTGAATGAGCTCAGACCAATGCATGTTCGTGCCTCATGTGGGGAATTTCTGACACATTAAACCCACGCGCAGGAGCAGCCCCAAACAGAGAACCCATGCCTTTCAGTATGACACCTAGCCGGGCACCTCCACTGAATGCTAGAGCAGCCTTTCTCAGAAGAAGACCAAACCTGGTCAAGTAGCTCTGACAGCGAAAGTGTACACACAGGACAAACTCTCACCAAAGTTTGTATTAACAGGATTGGGCCAGACAACCAGAATTTTACTGGTTTTATAGAGTAAGCAGTGTGGTCCACACAATGCACACACACGTACATGAGCACAAGCACACATACACACACCCACGCACACACACAGAGGATGCTTGCATACATACACTTGCACACATCCATCTGCACATGCAGGAACACATGTACACACATGCACATACCTGTGCACGCAGAGGCACCATACACACACACACATACCATACACATACACACACACACACCATACACATACACACACACACACACCATATATATCTTTATTTATAGCTAAGCTAGTCTCCCTTCCTGGACACAGCATACTTGTCTCACTGCCTGGAATTCTGTAGGTGCTTACAACACAGGGTCTTGGAGTTTGTTCAATTTTTAATAACACCCTTGACTGTCTCAGTGTGAAGTTCAAGCTCACCCCAGCGAAGCCAACACACACAGAGTGTTTGTTTCATCCCATGTCCTAGCCACTCTGAGGAGGGCTTTGGTACACTCTTGTGTCTCCCCTCTTCCATTGCTTCCACTGGTTCACGGTGTTTGAAAGAACAGAATGCCCTTAAACGAACAGTACAGCACCTCATAAATGTTTGTGCTTGGGTTCTTGGAAACAATATTCCTCCTCTCATTTTGACCTTGCAGTCCACTCAGCCCAGGGTTTGCAGCCACAGTAGGGAGTAAGCTAGGATGGGCTTCCTGTTCCTGGGCTCACACACAGCAGCTGTCTACAGAGCCAAGGATTTATCTCGCTTGAGAATCTGGAGCAATGACAGGCTCGATGCCAATCAAAAAACAACTTCAGAGGACACACACCCAGCCAATGTGCCCCCAAAATACCACTTTCAGTTCCAGGTATAGAGTCCCTGACCTGACAGACTTGAGATGCAGTCAGTTCTGCAGCGGCTCCGGCAGAGGACTTGGGGTAGTGGTCAAGGTTCTGACACACATGGTATTTGGACAAAAAGTGTGTCATGTATATAACTTCACTCTATTTCTCTAATATCATTTAAAATGTAGATTTGTTTTGGAACCAGAATGATGTCTTGTGGAATTTAGAAGTCACATCTTAAAAACAAGTCTTTCAGGGACATAAGGTTTGATTTGCTAAAAGGCGCAGACTTGGAAACTTTTTCCTAAGTATCTGTGTAGAAGTTTAATAACCCACTCACAAGGAAAGGAACATCTACAGAAGGAAGAACAGGTGGTGGCTTGGGTGAGAATGTCCCCAATAGGCTCATGTGTCTAAGTGCTTGGTCCCCAGTTGGTGGAACAGATTAGGAAGGATTAGGAGGTTTGGCCTCGTCAGAGGCAATGTGTCATTGGGGGTGGGCTTTGAGGTTTCAAAACTCATACCAGTCCCATTTTCCGTGCCCCAACTCTGTGTGTGTGTGTGTGTGTTTGTCTGTTGTGTGTCTGTTTGTTGTCTGCCTGTGTGGCTCATGGTTGCTGTATCAACATGTAAGCTCTTAGCTACTTCTCCATCACTAGACCTACTTACCTGCTGACATGCTCCCCACCACGATGGTCACAGACTCCAACCCTCTGAAACTGTGAGCTTCAAATTAAGTGCTGTCTTTTATAAGGTATCTTGGCCAGGGTGTTTTTTTGGTCACTACGAAGGAAAGTAGCTAGGGCAGGCTACCATGATGCGAAGCATCAAGCCTGGCTGTACCACAGCCTCGGTGTTTACAGCTGCTGTCCTGTCGCTGTGACCAGACTTCCGCGCCAGGAAGCCACATCGCTAGCTGAACCAACGATTCCCCACAGGTCTTTCTGAACAGTTTCACCTTTGGATGCTTAGACCACATCATCCCTCACTTCCTTTCCTTCTACGTTATAGGACTCGAGAGAGAGGAAATTGCAGAACAAGATGGCTGCTTTTGGCTTCAAAGCCACAGTTGCTTATGGAGAGCCCTGGCACTGCAAGGAAAGCCATTGGGAATTCCTGTCCAGGGACTGTCTAAGTTCGGGATTGCCAGGGAAGGTATTTAAATAATGAGCTCTCCCCAGGGAATACTGATTTCTCTCCTTAGCAGCAATTAGCTACCTATAGCTCTTCATTTAGGGGTGGGATTGTATGAGAGCTCCCTTATTCACACCAAGGCGTCAACTGATGTCATTGTGCAGATCTTGACACACACATACAAGCAATTCTACATGGACTGGGCAGGTTGTGTGTGTGTGTGTGTGTGTGTATTTTTCTCTCTATTTATGTACATGTGTAATAATAAAATTTAAAAAGTCATTAATATACAATGGTGTGGGAACTGGAGGATTTGAGGGACAGGATTGTGGGGTTGAAATGATATAAAGAACTTTTGTGTGACAATGTCTCCAAAATATTTAAACATTTTTTAAAAAGTGATATTGTCATGGAAGCTTTGCGGGTCTGACAGCAAAGCTCATCCAATATCACAAGGTGGTTGTGGGGACTAACACCCTGAATGGAGTTAATTTTCATTTGATTTTCAATTAGGGCTAATATCATCTGGGTATTTATGAAAAGAATAGTTTATCTTTCCGCAACGAAATTAGAAGACAGAAGCCAGCGGGGCTGCCTGTTTCGAGGCTCGAGTCCATTATGCATCCAGCCTTTTCTGTGTGGTCTCTGGAGCATAGATTCCTGCAGGAGGCTTTTGCCTGAGGCTGTGTCACCATAGTTACAGAGGAGGCTGGGGTAAATGTGTTTCCAGCAATAATTGTTTCATATTTGTGTACAAGCAGCTGAACTGGATTTTTCAATTTCAGACGCGATCAGTCCAAATTCAAACGCAGAAAAGATCACCATAGAATGCTCAAGCAAGAGCAGAAACGTAGATTTAAGCTGGTGAAATTCTCCCAGAAACAGAACGTTTTCCCACTATTTTACCACCCGATGCCATATCCTTTCTGGTTTCTGTGTTGACACTTTCTCTATTAATGAGATTTTTGATGGCAAATTTTAACCTGTACTGTAAATTATAGAAACTGAAGATGGCCTCAAATTATACATAATGTTATAATTATGTGCACAGAGGACAATGGTAAAGATAATGATGATCGTAAATCTTCACATTCCATAAAATACCTCAAACTAATTTTACAGAGCAGCAGTGTATACTACTCCAGGACTTTTAGCATTATAATACTCGGTGAAATTTTTGGTATTTCATCTTAATATTTGGTAGTTATAAGAAATCTCTCATTTAATATTTTTGCCCCACTTTCTCAGTAAAAAGACCCTGAACACTGAAATAGTCTATTCGTAACTAAAAATGATTTTACATATAGTGTCACCACTGAGATTATATATAAGTTATAGGAATTAGAAACAAATAAATTCATTAAAACTATGTAAGTATGGACACACACACTTACATAGATACGCATATCCATTTGAGGCAGGAGGATTACCACAACTTTGAGGCCAGTCTCAGGCCAGCCATGCCTACTGAGTAAAATTCTGTCAAAACAAAATATACAAACAAATAAACAATTAAATATAAATTAATTTATGAGGACAAAGTTCGTGTGATGTGATTATTTACTAAGTTTACAGTCATGGATTCTCCTAAACCACAGACAAAACTCAGCCTTAGCAACTTAGACCTTCATACTTAGGAACATGAGGATCAGAAAATCAAATCAAAACAAAACAAAAACCTGACAGGGTCATAGAGTTCACTAGAAGCAGAGCCAGGACAGAAATCCCACCCACCCCAGTCATTAGGTTCTTTCTCTGTACTTTGTCAAGCACAACAATAACTTTTAGTTAATTACTCATTAGAACATGAAGCAGTTTTTACACAATAGAAACAGTTTCCCTTCCACTAATAACTGGGAGAAATTATTATGCACAATTTAAAGACTCATAAGGGATTACACATTTAAAAATTAGAATTAAAATGTTTATAAATGCTTTCATTAGACACTATAATTTCATATGTCCCCAGATAGTAACTCTTGGACCCCAAAGAATATGTGGTTCAAAAGACATCAAATTAGTCAATTAAAGAAGCATGAGCTAAACTAATTAAGCACCCTGTGCTTATTGTCCACCCTAAAAAGGGCATTAGCCTCAAATATTTCGCTTGAAAAGACATTTGACAGGAAATTTAAATTTCAATCACAGAGAATGCCACAGTATCTTTTTCTCTGCCCCTTGGCCGGCTGTGGGTCTTTGTGTTAACCACCCATCTCTAGAATAAAGAGACTCCCTGAGAGTGTTGAGAGATGAGCTATGAGTAAAGCAGGAAGTCATTAGGAGTCAGGGGAGTATTGCATCCATTAATCAGAATAACAGTACTAGGTTATGCCCTAGGAACTATTATCAGCCTAGCCACAGCAATGGTGCCAGAAATGGGTTCCATACTCTGAATTGAGCTTTACATTAAACCAGAGAGTGGTTGGCTATTGCAGGAATATTTGTGCCACTATTGCACCCAGAAAGACACCAGCATGTGTCTTGCCAGGTCAGTTAAAATTGTAATTTGAAAGGTTCATAGCCAGGTAAGATTGATGATCACTTTTCTCCTAAAGTAGCATGGTCAGCACCTTCAGCACTAGGAAAGCCAGCCTGTAGGGATGAAGCTTCCTATGTTCTATGATTTCTATGTTCTATGACTTAGATATATGATATTTTCAGCAGCAGGGCCTTACAGCTCAACACTGGACATCTATGTCACACACTAGCCTCCTCGGCTGAGGGATAAGACAGAATTTAAAAGCCAGAGGCGATACATGAATATAAGGGATCTGTTTGTGACACACCACACACATCAAGGCATCTGGACATATGAACTTACAATAATTAAGACAGCATGATTGGCACTTGTGGAAATTCAAGGCAGACAAAATCCCAGCATGGAGAGGAGAGGTGGGTGCAAACCTCACCCCTAGCTGAGCTGGTGCTGGTAGTGGGTGATGACTGGGGGAGGGAAGAGTCAGATGTCACTGGTAGCTTGATCACACTCTAATGAATGAACATACCTCAAAATATATCAGCATTCTAATATAAATGGGACTTAATGGGCTTTTAAAAAATAAAGACACAAAACTGAGAGGGATGCAGATTGGTGGAGTGGAGCTGAAAGGAGCTGAGGGGTATGGAGGTAAATTTGACCAAATGCCATATGTAAAATTCTTAACTATTTACTAAAAATGTAAAACAAACAAGCAATACACAAATATAATCCAAACTGTGGCAGTAGCCTCTGTAATAAAACAAATACATGCTTGAGTTAAAATTTCAATGAACTATAATAGTTAAGCAAGGATAGCATCCTTGGTTTCTGGAACTGGGGGAGAATTATAGCATTTCTACACATGAATAGTCTGTTTTCAATATGTAGGTTTTCTTAAAGTGGTATCAGAATGTTTGCATTCATAAGTGTTCATTACAATACAAGGGTGGCTGCCATGACTCCATCCCACACAAACTCAGCGTCTGTACAGGAGACGAAAGCAGCGATATTTAACCACAGTACTGTCCAGTCTACAGACCAAGAATCTAAACAGGAAAGGTAATTAAATAAAACATGTTGAACTTGAGGGAAAATGAAGTTTTTCCAAGGACAGCAGCTGTAGAGCTACAGTGGAGGATTTTCCCTTTTACTGTGGGCAGGAGCTCCTAACAGCCAGCTACAGAGATGGAATTGCACTTGGTGGAGAAGGGTCTCCCAGGGCATAATCACAGGAGAACAGAGGTGATGCTGTGGGCAAAAGGGCCAACTGCTCCCTCTGACTTCCCATGAACATCCAAAAAAGATTTGAGAAAAATAAAATACCACATTCAGACAAAAGACAAATGTACCTCCAGTGGATGCTCCTCATTGGTAATGGTTGCTCTTCCCAGAGGGTAACACTGGAGCAGCCAACACTGAACCATGGCTCCTATGGACAACGCCCAGTTATTCCTACCATGCGTGGTCACATCTGCACTGACCATGTGGCACACAGTCCTGTTGCATGCCTGCTTCTGTTTACAGATGCTTCATTTCGCAAAGTGCTCTCATTCCTCAACAAAGATCCTAGCCCAAACCCCAAAGCTCAGCTCGAGGAAAGCTGCCTAGTTCATGTACTTTCTCTGTGAGGCATGTGGTTACTTTTCTGGGCTCAGGAACACTAAAATGGCCTTGGGCACACCCTAGGGGCCTAGGCAAACAGTGACATCAACAAGAAGAAAATCAAATGTGATAGAACAGCACCAAAGAAGCCACAGAAAGGATGCTAGCTTGCAACAGAGTAGAAATTAAAAGGTTGCGTGGGCTGAGGATGTGGACATAAGGAGTCTAATCCTTCTTGCCCTAGGGACAACTTTGAGCTACAGAGTCCTGCCATGAGCCATGCCTTGCAGTTAACAAACGTACTTTAGCAAGCAGATGAATGTTGAGTTACCAAATAAGCCGAGAGTGTGCAGGGCCATATCTGAGAAGAATGCATCAGATATGTGGATCTTGGAGGGGATGAATGGCTTGCTCCATACAAAACAACCTCACACAGTGGAATCCAGCATGAAACAAGGTGGGGTCAACACAGAAACCATCTGCCACCTTCCTGCTTGTTCCAGGAAGGATGGGAACCTCCCCAACCATAATCAGATGCTATTCCTTGCTATTTAGAGAAGCATTGTGATGGCCAAGTTTCAGGGACTTCCTCACTGACGAATAATTGTGGTTTTATTTTTGTATATTTTCTTTCAAATTTTTAAATTGTCTTAAATAAAGGAAATGCATTCTGTTCACTCATGCCAGTGTCTCACTTATGAAGCAATGCTTAGAAGAAACGCCTCTGCAAATTTAGAAATAAACACCCTAAAGGAAATTAAATATAAATATCCTCATTATATTCAATTAATATGAGAGCAGATTGAGTTCAAGGAATTCAGTTAGTTTCAGATTATTGTTAAAACAGCAGCAATGTTTCAGAGGAATATTATCATTGCTTGGGGAATCATTCCCATCATAGAAACTTCAGAACATGCAGATTATAAAGCAGTCACCCTGGTGAAACCGACTGCCTGTTGCCGTCTTTTAGTTGAGGATAACTAGCTCCTAGGAGTGGGGACTCCCCATCTAGCTGAACACCTCATCTGTATCCTCCCTTTTATATCCTCAGCCCTTTCCCATCCCTCTGTCATTTAGAAATAACCTTACAGTGTGTGGCCTGATGAAAGATTTCATTGAGAAATCTTCTCTGAAAGCAGAATCTTCTGCAGGAATATTTCTAGACAGACAGACCTATCTAGCATAAGGGATACAATGTTTCCATTTAGCACCGACTAAATGGAAACACTGTGTCCGCACCGACTAGATGGAAACATTGTATCCGTGCTGACTAGATGGAAACATTGTATCCGTGCCGACTAGCTGGAAACATTGTATCCGCGCTGACTAGATGGAAACATTGTATCCGTGTCGACTAGATGGAAACATTGTATCCGCGCCGACTAGCTGGAAACATTGTGTCCACACAGACTACATGGAAACATTGTATCCCTTATGCCAGATAGGTCTGTCTGTCTAGAAATATTCCTGCAGAAGATTCTGTTTTCAGAGATTTCTCAATGAAATCTTTCATCAGGCCACACACTGTAAGGTATTTCTCCATTGTCACAACTGCAGAAAACTCACATTTGAAATTTGACTGGAGTTCCTGTCTACATTCAGGTTCACGTATTTAAAAAACAAACAAACCAAAAGCTCCGCTGTGCTTCTTATGGAAACTAACAACAATATTCTGGTGTAGAAGGGAAACAATGAAGTCGCCTAAGCAAGGCAGAAACAGCACGCTGGGCTTGCTGTCTGAGTGCTAACTGGGCTTGTCCTTGGTGGGGCTCTGTTTTCATTGGAGAAATGAACAGCAATATTCCTAAGTCAGGCATTGAGATTTTGCAAGCTTCCCTCAAAGATAAGAAGATCTAAAGAAATCGTGTGCGTTTGAATCCTGGCACCTGAGCCAGGAGATAATGTGGAGGACAGGGTTGGAAAGAGTGCTGTTTCCATCACATGGCAGTTAATCTTGATTGTCAATGTGATGGGATTTAGGATCACCATGGAAACAAATCTCTGGGTATTTCCGCGAGGGATTTTCTCCACTAAGTTAATTAATGTGGAGAGACACACCCTAAATGTGGACAGCACCTCTCACTGTGCCCTGGGGTCCTGTGCCACATAAACAAGACGGCTGACGAAGCCTTCAGCTCTTTCTCTTTCCGAACTTCGGATGTGGAGTGACCAGAAGCACTCTGCTCCTGCTGCCGTGATTGTCCAGCCATGCTAGATGGTACCCACAAAGAGTGAATCAGATAGGCAGAGCCTTCGTCAGTCATTTAAGTCAGGTGTTCTACCACATCAACAAGGGAAGAAAGTAAGACGTCTGACTGCTACCTGTCCTGGCCTGACCATCAGTGTGTTGCTTCCCCAGAATAGCCCAAGACATCAGAGCTTCTGCTGAAGAGAGACGGGGTCATGTCCACCACCTTATCAAAATCAAGGGAAGTTAACGTCAGTAGCACCGACTAAATGGAAACACTGTATCTGCACGGACGAGATGGAAACATTGTATCCCTTATGCTTTTGTAACATTTGACCATTCTTGCTGGGCATTGCCCCTACAGTCTTGGTCGCTGAATCTTTATTTCATGTTATACAGCATGTAAATAAGACGGATCGAGGGCTTTGATGACGCAGGTGCTCCCTACTGGGCTTCATGGCAACTGAAGGGAGGACTCGAGTCCCATCAAAGCTGACAGAGCAGCAGCCTTTCTCCTTATTTTAGCTAAAATGGACTGTGGCCTTCTAATCTTCTGCCACTTTAGAAGCAATTTAACAATCCCACCCTTGAAGTGTGTTTGTGGCCTCACAGGTGTTTCCAGGTCCACAGTCATTAAAAAATATAATTGTTGGGGTTTCCTTTTATTTTCAGCAGAATCTGCTGTTTTCCTGTTGGTCTTTGGTCACCTACAAAGCCCTACCTTGCTTTGAGGGTTACTAAGGAGAGTCAGCAGCGGAGACAGGAGACAAGGACCCACCTCCACACCATGCACTGGTCTTTGCAGCATGTGTCCTCTGCAGTTAGACATTTGACCCACAGGAGGGGTAGGAGTTCATATTCTTCATGAGCAGAGTTAAAGCTTCCACACTGGAACAAACGTCCCTTTCCGGATTAATAAATTGGCATCTCTCTGAGTTTTAGCAGGTTTGGTAGAGAACTGGGGATGGCCACTGCACCCTGAAGTTGTTCTTTTTTCCCACTTTGTGTCTTTCTTGTATAATTGGCTTCTTCTTTGAGTTTAAAATCTAAATAGGTCTTTCTAAGTAGGTAAAGATTATTTTAGAAGCTTCCTGGGGCAGATGTTAAAACAGTGGTACTTCCTATGTTTGTTTTATTTGTTGGTTGCATCCAGGGCAATGGTCACTTAGCTTAGCACGATACATTCACATCCTGCAGAGACAGTGCTATTCCTGCCTCCCAGGTCACCATGGGAGATGTGTGGAGAGCACTCACACTGTCCCTCCCAAGCCACTACTTTCTCTCTTGAATTAAAGGTATATGAACATTCATTTTATATGTACAGCATCCTTGGTAAAGATCACTACGATCATAGAATGTGCTGTTTGTACTAGAAAATAATACCAAAGGATTATGTGGTAAGGCTCATGCTTTGTGTCATGGTCTGACTCAAGTAGAACACTGCCACCACCACCCCCAGAAGAAAACGTGAATAATTTCAGATTTACATATGAGCTAGAAATGTCTCCAAGACATTCTGTTTCCCATTTCTCTGCTTTATAGTGATAGTAACATCAAGATAGGAAAATGGGAACAGTCCTTTGAGTTGTGATTTTTAATCAGTATTAATGCATTTCTTGTCGATCAACCAACTAAAGGAGAACAGAGCCTCATGAAAAGCCCAAGGTCTCTGCTAGAGGTTAAAGTGCATCTGCTTCAAATAACGCTTTTCATTTCCCTGAAAATGGAAAATTATCTCTCATCAGCCAAGGAAACCCTTCAGATAAGTAGATTTTGTATTCAGCAGGATGCCCAGTATGATACCACCTTGGCCACACCCACAGCCTATGCATCATGCACACCTCTGGCCTACAGTTTGGCCACACCCACATTTGGTTAGAGCAGAAATCTGAGGACCAGTCTCCACACTGCAGATGAGATAGTCTGTGCCAAGTGCTGAGGCAACACAGGACCGTGTACTTCTGTTCTATCTTTAATTGTAATGACAGATTCGTTTACAACTGAACAAAATTGACTGTAAACATGTCGGGACTTAAACCTGGAGGTGTGTTAGCTGGCTTTGTAACCTCTTCGCTTAGTTTAGATTAACCTCCATCTGTTTCACTTATTGCATGTCTTCCTAGTTCCCGAGGGAGTGAAGACATCTTTTGACCTCCTTATGGAGTTTGGGTTTGCTGGTGTGTGACTTGCTTCATGGATGCACAGAATGCTGACGAGGAAGGAAGGGTTGTCTGGCATTTCCTTTACCCCCTTACTTCACTGCAGGACCGTTATGTCTCCTCTCTTCCTGAATCCTCAAAACCTATTTCAGGCCATTATTATAGCTACTTCTCTGTGAAAATTTTAGAAGCTGGGAACAGACCACCGTGTATAGAAAAGAATTAAGAAAAGAGTCCTAAGATGAGGGATCACTGATGTGACCTGGAGCAACACAAGAAAAGAATTCAATCACGGGGCTGAACCATTTAACGGTTTGACTTCCAGGGAGTGTCTGAACTTACCTAAGCATCTATTACTTTACCAGTAAAACAAAATAGCAGGATATCCCTGCAGATGGTCACAAAAACTAAAACTAAATGTTTGTGCCTCCTACTCTGTAATGCACATACTAGCAGCTCTAGAAATGTAGTGGTTCGGGTTTGCTGGGAAATCAGACACTCAGGGTGACTGACAACCGTCAGGTATAGAGAGCACACTTCACCCATTCTATGGCACATGCATTTGCATATTTTAACATCTCCTGAGTTGAGATAGGCTTTACTGAAAAACAGCTCCAGAAATTACTGAACGATAGTATGATCTTATTTTTCTCCTCACTTTAATATAACAACAACAACACAAAAAACAAAACTATCTTTGCCAAATCTGAACTCTGACTATGTGCTTAGTACTGAATGTTGGGTGTGGCTCATCCGACCCAGTTTTGACAATGACCAGGTTGTAGGACCATAGCCTTGATCCCTTTATATAAGAGGTTGGGCACCTTTCACATGGTTGAGGTGATGATATTTTATTTATATTCTGATAAGTAAAGCAGATCAGAGAGTAAAAGAGCTGCACCGATGAGTTTTACAGAGCAGGCAGTGGTGGCACACACTTCTAATCCCAGTAAACCAGGTGATAGCAGTGCACACCTTCATTCCCAGCCCTAGAGAGGATTATAAGATGGGAGGAGACAGCCCTCAGACACAGTCTCATTCTGAGATTCTTGGAGGCAGGATCGCCATTTCAGACTGAGGTTGAGAGAAGAGCCAGTAGCTGGCTGCTTTGCTTTTCTGACCTTCAGATTGAACCCCAATTTCTGTCTCTGGGTTTTTATTGATTGTGTTGCAGGCTGACACTCAGAACAGGAAGTAAGGTGGGAGTCTAAGTGCAGTCTATGCAGAGGGATTTGATCTCGTCCCCTCTCCCCTCACCCTCTGTGACTGTGGTTCCAGAGTGAGTCTGGCTGACTTGGGAATTATCTGAACAATATGAGCTTGGGCATTGGCTCAGCTCTCTGGCTTGTTTTACTTGTTTACAAAGTGGCAAAAACTGTAGGATCTGTGTATCTAGCAAAGATTAGGAAGAATAAATATGTTCTTCAAGTACATGTGTACATTGCAGATATACAAATACAGAATTATATAACTGTGTACCTGCTCTATAGATGTATGTATGCAATATGCTTTAACCGATGTTGACTCAATCATTCCCTGGTAGCTATGAGGAAATGGTTCCATGTGCTCCCCAAATTGGGAACTCGACTCCCTTATACCTAATGAGGAATACCCCCGCATATACTTCAATAATCTCTAGATTAGTTGTAATTCCTAAGGCAATGAAAATCCTACATAAAGGGCTGGTATATGGTATTGTTTACAGAGTAATGCCAAGGGAAAAAGCACATTTTTTTCACATGTAATCCTTTTCCAAGGGTGTTGACACCAGGGATGCTGAGCTATCAGATCCGCAGCAGCTGACGGCAACATTCTCTCTCTCTCTGTCTCTGTCTCTGTCTCTCTCTCTCTTTCACACACACACACACACACACACACACACACACACACACCTTTCAGTTTTATCACAATCTGAAGGAGATATTGGTTTGAAATGGCTCTTACATATATTGCACGTTAACTGCTCAGTGAGTGCTGGGTAGCTAAAAGGTATTCATGTTTAATTGAAGGTAGCTAAAACCTTCTGTTGTTAACAGAATTCTAGTTCTTCTCTGTTCTCCCACCCTGACTTGGTAGTCACCTCTGGATTTGAAGTTTCAAGTAAGGTATTTTGAGCCATTTTGGGAACAAAGGCTAAGATGTTTACTTCCACTTACTCATGAAGGGTAAAGGTTTTAAAAGTCTCTACTCACATTTTAATACATGCATTCAGATCTCTTAACTAAGGTTATTATAGGCTAATATGCTTTGAGCTATCTAAAATCATTTAGCTACCTTAAATTAAAGCTTCAGATTAAGCGCATATATCCACTGTCAGGATAATCAGACATTCGCATCACCTGCCAAGCAGTTCATTAGCTTATCACTCACTATAGGTTGTCCTCTTATTGGCTGATAGATATACAAACCAAGCAAATAAAAGCTAAGGAAACACACAACCCTTATGTTCCTTCGGTGACTGTTTTAAGATTGTTTATTTAAAAATTAATTCATGGGATGCAACTTATTAAAAATAATTCAAAGCATTAAGTAATTCTTGTTTATAAAAACAAGCAATTGACAAAAGGACCAAACGGTAGTAAGCTTGCTCTTACGTTCATTTTGTTTGGATATATTGTGTATTAAAATGTGTCTAGAGAGTCAAAAAAAAAAAACCCTCAGCCATTCATAAAATGGCAGATGTAGACATTTAGTCTGGGTTCCCAAAATGGGTCAGAATACCTTTATGAGAAGGTCAGAATCCAGGGGTGAAGTGGCTGATCCTAGGGAACTGCAAACACAAGAGAACCCTAGAGAATGGGAGGGTCCTCACTAAAGATGACAACTGTGACCTTGGGCGCACCAAGTAAGGGTGGCGAGAGAGGGAGAGCAGAATTCTGTTGCCAACTGAAGTTCATCTCATTCCCTTCAGGTCGTTTTGAATACCGTGGCACTGCAAGTTGTTTCAAGTAAAGTCGGAAAAACACCTGTAGAAGATGCACAAATGCCAATGCGAATGGACCCAAGCAGGTAATAAAGCATCAAGAAAACATACAGCATGAAGAGAAGAAGGGTAAATAACCCAACCAGGAGACAGAGTAAGAACAAACACCAGAGGGAAGAGTGAGTTGTGGCTAAGCAGTATGACTTCATGAAGGGGCCAATCAAAATACATAGAGCATCTGAAAAGGTGGATGTAACTCTGTATTGAACTCTGTGGTGAAATGATGGAAGAGAGGGTCCCACAGAACGGGGAGCCACAGAAGACAGCATGGTAAGAAAAATAGTAAGAAAAATAGTAAGAAAAAAACATGCCGCAGGTGACAAAGAATGATACTGTGTAATGAGAAACAGATCCATTGAATGGGAAGCTGAAGCTACTGCAGACTGGTGTGCCCCTAACAATAAAACACCTGGCTGTGGGAACCACACAGCGACGGGGCTAACAGAGGAAAGACACGCCAGCAGCAGCAAGAAAGTTCAATACCCCACTTTCAACAAGAGAACAACCAGACCAAAAAAAAAAAAAAAATCCATAAGAAAACGGATAGTTCTTGTTTAGACAAAAGGGGGAGATGATGGAGAAGCTCTGATAACCAATCACATCTAGTTAAGGCGTGGCTACCTGGAACCCAGACAGAAAAACTGGGAGGGACCAGGTGCGTGAGTGCTTGAGCTCTCTCTCTCTCTCTCTCTCTCTCTCTCTCTCTCTCTCTCTCTCTCTCTCTCTCTCTCTCTCTCTGGGCCATTCCTGCCGGACACAGAGGAAGTCGGACTTTTAAAAATATAATTGTTATCTTTAAGCTGGGCTGGTTATTTCCTGTATCAAGCTAATTCTCGACAAGCTTCTAACTAATTTGTCCTTACAGACACACCCAGGTAACACCACCCTTAAGTCATAAAACACAAATTTACTCCAGATGCACATACAGGAGTAAAAGCCCTAGAAGGAGGAAGCTGAGGGAAGCATTAGAACATTGGGTTTTTTGATGTCTCCTTAGTTGTTTATTCCTGAGTGTGGGCTGGTGTATATGTATTTGATGCCATTTTAAATAAAATTGCTCCTTTACTCCCCATTTTAGGCTGTCCACTAAAGACAGAACCACAGGTAATTTCTGGTAGTTGGTTTTCTGTCACTCTTTACTAATACAAATTAGTATTTACTAGTATAAATTAGTAATTCTCTTTTGTGAAATTTTCAGGGGTTTTTACATATAAGGTCAACTCTTCTATGTCTATTCCTCCCAACCCAGAGTGCCTGAGAAAAAAGCCAAAAAGACAAATGTTGTTGAAGAGTAACCATACACAGTGTATCTGCACAAGGAGAGGAGAGAGACACACAGATACACGAGAACTATACATCCTCTGAGCTGTTTTGTAAACATGGGGCTCAGGTCCCCACCAACCAGAAGAAGCCAAGAGGGGATTGCAGAACAGATTCTTCTACCTGAAGGAGGAACTAGAATTACCCCTTCTGATGAGGAAGCTAAGGCACTGGGAAATATGTAACTTGTTCTTGATGGTTAGAGTTATTCAAGGCTTGAAAAGCTTCCATGCTGGGTGGGTGGGGGGGATGACTGACAGTCCTTATTTCTATATTATGGCAGTCTCTCAGAAGCTACACTAGGGCTTCCTATGACCGCCATGAACAAGTCCAAATGCTTCCCGCCTCCAGCAAAGCAAATGCAGCAGCTATGCGTTGAGCTATAAAAAGAGGTGCACTAACGATTGCACATAGGAAGCCTAATAAGGGTCTGCTTAGCCACTGTGAAAATTTCACCATCTGCCCCCACTGGTGTCTACCCAGCCATGTCAAATAGCAGTACCATTAAATGGCTATGGTGAATAAGCAGTGGGTCTGCCTTTTCTGGGTTCTTGCCCTAATAATACACAGCACAAACCAAAAGCATATGCTGAGTCAAAGAGGAGACTTTCCAGTCATGAACTGCGCCTCTAGAAGTGACTGGAAGTGCTGTCCTTATACTAATAACAGTGCACCTGCTCAACAGTGTCCACCGCACTTGTCCTGAAGACAAGAGTTAATTGTGGGTTGTCCCTGGAATCTTCCAAAGCTTCCAAGATTCGTGGTGTCTATGACGCACACCCTGAGGCAGGGACACGCCCCCGCAGCAGCTATGCTCCCCCAGCATGACTTTGGGGCTCACTGATCACACATGGCAGAAGGAGGAAGAGTGGATTCTAAGAAGCATCAAGAGCCACCTGATACTTCCGTCCTGAGAGGAGCCTTCCAAAAGAGAGCATCTAGTTTACAGGCTATGCACAATTATTGAGAATCATTCTTCAGCTGTTCTGGTGTGGTCTGCATTGAGCCTTGAGCATTTTTTTAAAATTTTATTTCTGCTGAAAACAATCAAGAATTTCTTATTGGCTGGCTATATGGAAAAGGGTACACTCTGAGGAAAGCTGAGCACAGGATGGCTGAGTATTTGTTAGATGCTTCAAATGAGTATTTTCTTCTCATTAAAAATCTATATACATGAATGTAATTAATATTAATAAAAAAAGAAGCCATGAATTTGTAAGACAGTAAGGAGGGGGCATATGGGAGGGTTAAGAGGGAGGAAAGGGAAGAGGAAATGATGTAACTATATTATAATCTCAAAATAAAACAAATAATTAAAATATGGGGGGGATCAGCAAGATGACTCAGTGGGCCAAGCGTTTGTGACTTCAGCATAACAATGTGAGCGTCATGCCTGAAACTCCTGTCAAGGTGGGAGGAGAGAAAGCACTCCACCAGGTTGTTCTCTGACCTCCACACACGTGCTGTGGCATGCACACACAGCAGTAGCAAATCAAATAATAAAATATGCATTGACTTAGTAGCTTCTTTAACACTGAATTAACTGTACCTAAGTACCTGGAAAAATTTTAAAGCACACAGTGAAACCCATTTTAAAAGATCACTAATATGGAATCCTTTCTTATCTCATTTACTGCATGCCCTATTTTCATAAGAGAAAAGGAATTTAATATTCTGGTAGGTTTGCAAATATATGTGAGGTATTTACAGAATCTATGGTAGTTGCTAAAATGAAACTTTGCCTTGCGGCCCATGTCCCTCTCTTGACCCGTTGCTTTTCCAGGTCAAACAGGAACTCTTCCTTGTTTGGCAAGGACTGTGGCAAAGCTGCAAAGACCCCAGGACCCTCTTCAGTCTAGCTTTCTGGTTCGTTGGCAAATGAAGAGGCAGTCTATGTACTGTTAATGCCACAGATTCATTCAGCTCACACACTGAAGGTGGGGACGGTCATCATCTAAGGAGTGGTTAGATTTTCAGGACATCTACAAACTGCAGTTGTGAAATGGGATTTCCTGGGAACACTCCCATTGGCCTGATTCTATCTCCCCTCTTCTACTCTGCATACTTTCAAAAATTTCAAAATGGAAAAAAAAAATGTCTTGACTCTCCTCCTTCCCCACCTAGCTTCCTTTGATGAATTAATTAGGTACATGTTAAATGAACTGCAGATATCCAATTCCTGGCTCCCAGCCCTGTGCATTATCTCTATAGCTTTAATAGAATCCATTTCCACCCTTGATGCATCAAAGGCTTCTCAGTGCCCCACACGTTCCCTTGAAGAGTAAACTTCTATGGAAGAGAGGCCTATGACTTGGAAAAGGAGAGAGGCAGTTCATCTCCGTTTACAAGCCAGCCACAAGGAATCCCTCACCGACCTGCAACGCAGGACCTGGATGCATGCCTTGGATATTCCTGATAATGAAACAGCTTTGTGAAATCAAGATAAATCCATTCATTATAACCAAATGTATCCTCATAAACTGCAGTGTGCAGTGGGAATTTAACTGTGTTCTATGATGTGGGAAAGAGGCTTTATGTATGAAAACTATGGTGCCTCATGGGAAAAATCATAGCAGGCGTGTTTTCAGTATGTTTTAGGAAATCAACATTCTTTATGAGACTGAGAAGACAGTCACTCACAGAACTAACTTGTGATAATGGCACTCTTGCCAGTTCCACAAGGAGATGGCAAAGAGCACCTGAGGGAAGGTAACTCCTTCAGTCTTCCTCGGCTACTCATGGCAAAGAAGGAGCTAGGAACAAACAGAAGGAGCTAGGAACAAACACCCACCGTGGCGACCCGTGCTGCCTCTCCCGCATGACAGAGGGGCACGGGCTACACGAGCTGAATTGTGTGTTAGCATATATTTTGGATGACTTCCAATAGATGAATTGTCTTATATTTATGCAAATAAAGCCACGTCTCTATGCTTTTCTATGTTATGACCTCTAACAAAGGCGTTGTTTGGGGAGGGATTTATTAGGGCTATTGTTGAGGTTTTCAAAATGTCCCAGAATCACTGAGGGACTGAAAGATGCATGGCTTGCTAAGTCCAATTCTAGATTTTCTGTCTTTGCTCATGAGGGACGGAGGATCAGAAAATTAAGAGTTTTTGAATTGTTTCCACTCTATTTATTTATTTATTTATTTATTTATTTATTTATTTATTTAATGAAACAAGATCTCACTGCATAGCTCAGAATGGCCCAGAACTCTTGATTCTCCTGCCTCAGCTTCAGAGCAACGGGATGGTACATGCATGCTATCCTGTCTGACTTTAACTATTGCAATTATAAGGAGATTCTAGGAGACAGGAGACGTCAGTGGTACTGATGCTGCGGCATTTCTACAGAAAAGATACTCCCAAGATGCTGCTGTGCTCAGCTTCACTCTTTTTTTTTTTTTTTTTTTTTTTTTTTTTTTTTTGAGACAGGGTTTCTCTGTGGTTTTGGAGCCTGTCCTGGAACTAGCTCTTGTAGACCAGGCTGGTCTCGAACTCACAGAGATCCGCCTGCCTCTGCCTCCCAAGTGCTGGGATTAAAGGCGTGCATCACCACCGCCCGGCTCAGCTTCACTCTTCACCACGTCTCCATGCCAATCACTACACAACTCTGTGCCAACCATGGCAAGAATTTGGAAGTTGGTGTTGAGGAGACGTAAAGTTTCAGTAAAACAGAATGAACCAGTAAGAAGATCTGTGCAAATACTTACCAATAGTGTGTCACACACTTAAGCCTCATTCAACAGATAGTTCTAGTGTGACTATGTTCTTGTCACAATCAGAAAGGCAATGAAGGAGATTGGAACACATTCAATGTGTGGAGTACTAGGGTTCACTGTTTAAGGAACCCCCAAAGAAAAAACCCCTAGAAGTATGTCATTTGGCAATCCAAAAAGCATCGTGTTGGAAATGAAGAATCTATGGTAATTTGCCCTCACTAGAATTGACCATGGAAGGTTCCTGTCTCCATAAACATCACCTATGGTTTTGGTGCATCCACTTGCACCTTCATGAGTGACTGAAGACACCCAGTCAGATCTGCTCCCGTCATGATGGTACTTGCTTTGGTGGAGTGTGAAATCATTTTCACTATGGGCCCAAGGGAGAAACTGATTTCTCAAGTCGGGGGCCACCAATATGGCTATGTTATTGCGGAGATATGCAAATTTGCAAATGGCTTGTGGCAACACGCAAGAGACAGTTACAGTTCAACACCTGGTGACTGAAGCCATTGATTTGATGGCGACTGTGTGCCACCAGTAAAGACAGAATAAACAGAACGGCTTGCATGCACTCCCATGTCAATACGCTGCTCTGAAAATAAAAGCAATCAGAGTCACAGGAGATAGACGCCTGTGGAGAGGTAACTGGCTGCAGACGAGGTGCTCTCCTGGAGTATAAATGAGACTTGAAATGCAACCCCATTTCCACAAAGCCAAGATGCTCAGATCTCGTAAGAAACCAGACTCTGTGCTTCTTTACGTCCATGCAAAAGCCCACTGCAACCACCAAATCCCCTGTGGCAGGACTGCTACTGAGACATCCTTTCACAGCGTGAAAACTGCCAGGGCTTAGCTGCTGTTTGCCAAGACCAGCTAATCTTTCTGCTTTCTTTTTAAAGTATGGACATTTCTGGCCCATGAAATGCAAGCAAAGAGAATGTGGAATGAAGTCTCACCCAGCACCATCCAGTTCAACTCACACCAGCTGACAGTTGTTCCAGAACCTCCACACCTGTGTACACTCTCAAGTATTGAAACATCAGTTTGTATTCTCATGACAATTTCTTTTGCACAAAAATATTTCTGATAGATTTTTTTTGTAAAAAACAAAAACCATAAGCTCAACAATTACTTAGCAGAAATTGCACTGTCAACCTGCCCATGAATAGATAGATGGGGGAGGGTTAAATTCTGGGTCTTGGGATTTTCTTATGATTATAATGTCACCCAGTCACACTGAACAATTAACCAAGATAAATCTGTTAATAGGAGACAACATTGGTCATGGTAATCACGTGACCATGAAAGAATGGTTCTATTTGATTCCTAGAGTTCTCATGTTAGCAGCAAAATACTCTTATGTGGTTTAAAGCTGCCCAGAGGGTTGGAAGGCTGAAAGGAGTGAGTGGCTAAGGATACCTTCCCTGCCTTCCTCTGGTCACCTGGTGGGGAGAGTTCCGGTCTGGCTTGCGCCAGCTTCTGCTGGCAACCAGCTGTCTTTGGCATCCTTGGTTTGCAGCTACATCTAATCTCTGCCTCTGTTGTCACATGGCAATTTTCTCATGCGTCTTCAGATGCCATGTCCTGTTCTTATATGGACGCTAGTAACAGAAGGCTGGAGCTTATCCTAATGACCTCACCTTAGCCTAATTACTGACAAAGACATCATCTCTAAACAATGCCTCTCTTTCAATATTCCGGGGGCTAAAGCGTCCATGCATTCTCTTGGGGAAAACACAATTCAGTGCAAACGGTAGAGTTTTAAGCCCGCATCACCTACTGGGATTTCCCTAGGTGAACGCGTACATGTCTGTGCTAGAGCAGAAAGACAGTGAAAGTCAAGAGGCACAGAACGGGCTGGGAGTCCCGTAGCTGGGTGTCTCCTTAAAGTCTCATTCAAAAAAATTAATGAAATTTGTCTCGAATATTGCCTATACATAGACAATGCTCTTTTGTCTAGAGACATTTCAGATAATATTAAAATAGCAAGGAGCCATGTTTAGGCTTAAGTATACACAAACATTGAGTTTAGCCCTATTGCTTGGATTTTATGAGAATCTCACAAAAAAGAAAACTTTTTTTTACAGTAAAAACCATGCCTTTTCTCTCTTCCTCTATCCCCATGACCTAAGGTTTTTTTCAGTCCTGCTCCATGCTCCCCAAGGACCACTGCCCTAAGGTGTCATCTGCAGAAAGAGAAAGCCATCAATCCCATGTCCAATGGCCTGAGGATCACTCACTGCTGCCAAGGCCCAAGCAGCAAGGTCTCATGAGAAGCCAGAGCTGTGCAAGCATCTGCTGCCCTTTCCCCCCTTGCCTCTTCATTCACGTTCGTGCTTAAATCTATATTAAAAGTTAGCTCTGTATCACATTAACCTGTCCAGTCCTGAGACTTTCCTGTGTGAATGTTAAGAATTTCTGCCTCATCTGCCCAAGGCCCCAGAAAGAACTCCCCAGGTTCCACATCTTCAGCTCCACATGGGTAGGAATAACTGTTCTGTTCAGTCATTCAGTAGGCACACAGTAGGTCCACGTTCACCTCCCTGTCTCCCTCTGACTGTCTATTTGCACACAAAAGACTGGGTTCCAAGGCTCCTGATACGTGGGCACACTAGGCTGCTGTGCTCTCTGTACCCAGCACTGGGACTTCTGTGAAGTGCGGATCCAGTATTCCTTGTGCTCCTGAACAGCAACCGAAAAGTGTTTAAAGAGTCAAATGAGTTTTAAGCAAGAGTTGGAGTTCTTTCCAGGAAGGAAAAGGAGCCCAACTTTCATATGGAGATGAGGCCAGATGTGATATCCGACACAAGTTCTCGCCTGACAGCCTGACCTTGGAGAGTGTCATTTTGTATTCAAACAGAATGGAGGTACCTTTCATCATTTGTGAATTATGTGACTTTAGTTCTTTCTATCTTTGCCCCACAGAAAGACTGGCAGCAAGTGTGCTTGAAAAAGCCTCGCCACCACGTATCATAATCGTCATGGATTTACTGTGAAAATGAAATGGACAGGTTTGAAAAGACACAAAGGCATGCAAATGCAATATGCCTTCTTTACATCCTGAGCTGGGAAACATGGCTATACTGGACTCTGCCTTCCTTAGAGCCCGTGCTGAGGAAACATGGTTAAGTGCTGGCTACTCAGGGCTGACTTCATCTACCACTCAGTCCCCAGAGCACTGTGCTCTCTGCTTTTCTATAGGCAGATGTGAGTGTCCCCGCCCCCAACTGGTGAGGTTTTATCAACACGCAATGAACACGCCAAGCAGGACAGGAAACATGAGACCTCAACTCTACACTGGCAACTTCAGGGAACTGAGTGAAGCTGGGATTAGGAGACATGGCATTCCCCAGGGAAGAACACACTAATTGTCCATAGTGGAAAGTTCAGCCCTGAAGACATGCAGGAAAGCAGCATTATGTGGACAGCAGATTCTACTAAGGAATATGTGTGTATAGACAAGTACATACATGTGTGCAGCAACAATTAGTGAACAAAGGGGTCCTGAAGGAGAACAGGGAGGGTGTGGGGGGGTTGGAGGAAAGGAAGGGACAAATGTTGTGACTAAATTATAATCTCAGAAATAAACAGAGAGCAAACATGGCCCCCACAAGAAGTGACATTTTGAGGATTTGCAAAAGAAAAGCAGATCTTTTGACGCTTAGTGGTCTTGAGAGAATCGGGGTAACAGGAGATGGGGGGTGGACAGAAGAGAAGTCCAAGGGCAGACTGACAGTGCAGCGTGGAAGGGATCGGAGGACATGGATCTGCATGAACCTGAACTTTGAGAGACTGCTCTGTGGCTTGTCATTTCAGGGAGATCTGGGATGTTACCGTCAAACAGACTCGTATTCTTCTGCCTCTCACATAGCAGCAGGGAACGGACCCTCATAGGACTCAACAGCTGGCCTAGTGGAATTCCTAAACAGATCCAATAAAAGCGACTCTCTCTCCAAATTCCCTGGACTCCTTTGACCATAGAAGTATTTTCTAGGGTCACTCCGAGTATTTGTGTGGTCTTTGGAATGGCCACCAGGGGGCAGCATGACCATCTCTGTCCCTGACCCTACCGAAGGTGAGATTTTAGTGTCTCCACTCTTAGTTGTAACTGATAAAAGCCAGCATTGTCTGCTAATCAATCACAGAAAGAGAGAGAAAGTGGGAGAGGGAGGGAGAGAGGGAGGGAGGGAGGGAGGGAGGGAGGGAGGGAGGGAGGGAGGGAGGGAGGGAGGGAGGGAGGGAAGGAAGGGGGGGAGGCTAAACCAATCCGTCAAAAGTTTGTGTAACCAGTTTATTGCAATTTATACTGATTAAAATATCTGAAAAATAGGTCACATACACTCAATACTTTCAATATCACATTTAATATGCATCAAATAGAACAAATTTTCCTCTTATTTGAGGTGTCTTTTCTTTGATGAAGATGATCAAATTATATTCAAACCTTCACTATGCACTTTTCTGCAATGTTATTACAGCTCTCTAATGCGTATGTTTCCTCGCCTGGTTATATAAGGATGAGGAACATGCACTGTGTGGCAATTCCGTACCCCACCCCTTCTGCTCCGCGTGAAAGTCCCACTCTGCCCCAAGCTGCATCTCCCAAGGCATCACTAGTCCCAGCATGCTTTGCGGCATCATCTCTCTAAATTCGCCCGAGGACATGGGAATGCATTCATGGGTGGGTTTACCCACTGTCACAGCATAAACCATACTAGAGAGTGTTCAATCAGTTCCCCTAGAGTCCAACAGGGAATCAACAAATAGTGTATCAGAATTTTGGACATAGTTTATCTCTTGATGTTTCAGGTTCGATATTGGAAGCTAACAACTTCAGTAATAGTCAACAATTTCAGTTTTAAATGTTCCCTAATCGTGTGGAGTCACCCACAGGAATACGGAGTGAGGCGCTAAGTGCTGTAGTGATATTTCAGTTGTATTTTAATAAATAAAACTTATCTGAAGATCAGAGATTGAAACAGTCACATTGATCAGCCTTACAGACCAGGCAGTGGTAACACACAACTTTAATCCCAGTAGCCACACTAGTTTGTCATAGAAACTGAGTGGTAGTGGTGTAGTCCTTAAACCCAGCCCTAGAGAGGAATATAAGATGGGAGGAGACAGCTCTCACACACAGTCTCATTCCAAGATTCCTGGAGGCAGGATCACCATTTCAGACTGAGGTAGAGGTAAGAGCCAGTGGCTGGCTGTTTTGCTTTTCTGACTTTCAGTTGAACCCCAGTTTCTGTCTCTGGGTTTTTCTTAATCGTGCTACAATGTACCCTCTTCTTTTGGGTACAGATGTTGACACTGACTCTTAGTTTCCATATGTGAAGAGCAGAGAAGGTTTTTATTGCACAATGTTTTTGTTAATTTATTCCTTGATATACTCTGCCTGACAGTATCTAGATGAGAAGTGTCATCTGGTTGTTTTGCAGGCTTGGCAGGAAGTGCACTCAGGAGGTACCCTGAACCACACTTTCCATGGCTTTTTAGTAACTAAGCTTTGTATAGCTTCTAATCATATGTACAAATGTCATAATTAAGTTTTCCTGGAAAACAAAAATGTATTTAAATTAAAATAAATTATCTAAATGGGACAGCACATTTACCTATTTAACAATTATAATTCCAACACTATAAATAGGTGAGGTTGACAAATGGCATGGGCTCTGCTCTCATGAGCGTGTGTGCAAATGTGAGGATTCAGATCCCATCCATGCCACCTCCATACACCATTAAATACACAAAAGCTGCCTCTGACATTTTCTGTTTGGCCAAGCTAATGAAGAGGCATTGGGAATTCTTTCAATATTTCTCATGTTCTCAAAAATAACTAGGAAACACTTGGTCACATCCAAAAATTCATCATTTTTTTCAAAATGCGCATTAAAGAAGAAAAAGCATCCCAGAAAACATCTGTCATGGAGATAATTGGGAAATTCTTTATCTTTGGAATTCTTCCAATTTCAGTTATTAGCAACTGTGCTCCAGTTGCCATCATCAGTTGGAGGATGAATAAAGAATATGGAACCCTCACTGTTGATGTTCAACACCACTGTTAATACTGTGGGGCTCGATAGGTAGAACCAAAACACGGCCCCAAGTGTTCACAACCAATTGGGTCATTCCTCCTGATACACTCTCATATCACACCTAGAGAGAAAGACAAGAGAGTGTTCTGGAGAAAGTTCGGAAAGGATATAGCTGATTGGAGGATGAGGAGTAAGGAAGGAGAAACAAGCGAAGCAACCAGCCTGTAGGACCTCCACATTCTTGTGAAGCATCTGAGCCTGCAGAACTGAGGACCACTGGGAGTCCATGGACAGGATTACTATGATCTCTCTGGGTTGATCCAGAAGAATTCTGCAGTTTTATCCTCGATCCCCCTGAATTTCTCCCCAGGAAAACACATCCTGTCTAGAGACAATCAGACAGCTCTTTCTGTAATCCTCTCCGTCCTGTATACCATCCAGTCTCATATCCCTGAGCAGTCTTCAGATTACCACAGCTCAGTGTGACCTCCATGGAGGACCATGACAGACCTGCCTGGTGGTGGACTCAGAAGTCTCGACACGCAAAAGCCCTTTGAGATAACAGGTACAAGTTGCTCTAGCCTCCTGCTTTCCAGAAGAGACGGTCTAGTGATGGGCAGGTGACCACTGAGGCTAAGAGAACTCCCACTTCTATCAAATGTTCTCTAGTGCCTGAGCATGGCTTCGTGTGAGTCCAGTGGCACCAAAAAGAAATCCCACTTACGGGTGTGGTTCTATGTCTGCCTCATCAGTGGCATTCAAGCTGTCTTACAGAAAAGCAAACTAGGTTCATTCCTGCTAATGATTAGCCTCTGTTTCTCAAGGGTTGGGCTATGCCCTATTTGTAACCTGAACTACAAAAGGTTCTGTACTACCCGTTCCAGGAATGGCAACCATGTCTTCATTTCAAAAAGTTGTTTATAGCCATCTTGTAACCCTAGCTTTGTTTCGAAAGGGTTGTTGTGACTACCTTGTTATGGCAACCTTGTTATGACGACCTTCTTATGAGGACCTTGTAACCCATGTCTCTGTGTCAGGAGGGATTAACTTGCTATGCTCATGTTCTGCTTCTCTAACCCCGCCTATGTGGACTGTCAAATCCCCCATTTGGAAACCCTGTAACCCTGAGCAATAAAAGTCTTGTCTTCCTCACATCCAGGGTTGACATCTCAAACCCTGCCTTAGCAGGAAGTAGCTCATGTAGAAAACTAAAAAGGCTTGCTTTAATTAATTTGGCCATGATGATTTGGGTCAGTGGTCTTTCGCCTCCCATCTTTGGGATTAACATACTCTTGAATGACTCATTGTGTAATAATTTTTACTTAAAATTGTGCCACATGTCAGATGGAAAAATGAACATAAGACTATTTACACACGGGATGGCCTACATCTTCTCTACAGCAAAAACATGCACATGGGATCTCCTACCTCTTCTCTATGGGGACGACTTGCACACAGGATCACCTACCTATTCTCTTTAGGGAAAACTTGCACGTGAGATCACCTACGTCTACTCTATGGGGAAGACTTGCACAAGGGATGGCCTACATCTTCTCTATGGGAAAGACCATAACATATCAGAGTTCACAGCCTTTATCCATGATTCTCGAATCTCTGGTCTCTAATTTGCAATAATGAGCTTCAAATTCATTAAACTTCAGTAACCAAAAGAGAGAACACATTTGCTCACCTTAAGTCTACAGCCCACACCTGGGATGCTAATTTACTAACATATTCAGGACACATTCGAATATGGACTTCGCTGGGCATCCATGGTTACTGAATTCATCTGGGCTTTGTAAACTTCCCAGCAAGGGCGCAAAGATTACCTTGTCAAACCTCTGCTGTGTGGCTCAACAGTGGCCATATCACCTTTATCCTCTGGCAACATTCAATGGCGCAGCCTCTCTTTTCAATCCCCCACCGTACATTAATTTATTAATTTCTTACTGGTGGAAAGGCAAACGTCTGAAAGCAGCTCTCCCCTACAGCCCTCCTGTGATGTCTGCAGCTGTCTCCTGGGTCCTTGCCCCTTTTAAGACTGCTGTGGACCAGAAGCAAGGGTGAGGGTTTTCACCTGCTCTAAGAAGGGCTCCTACCCCTGCCTGGAGGCTCAACGGAGCCCTAATTTGGGGTAGGTAATAAAGTCTGGGCCTTAGGGAGAGGGTGCGTACTGTCGTGGGGTCAGCACTGTATCTGAACACGGTGTCTGTGTGCTGCTTCATGAATCATGCATGCAGGACCTGCAACAGAAAACCAGCAGGGCAGAGCATGGCTGGCAATGTCTTCCCAACAGAATCTCAGAGACCACAGAAAGCAAACCAGGAAAGAGGGGACAGCCCAGTCTCTCTTGACTCCAGCTGTAGACTGCTCTGACTGGGGACTGCTAAGACTTTGTGGGCAAAGTCTAGCACGCCTGGAGCTTCCCTGTATTGAAAATAATGCAGCAGCTTAGACCAAATGCTTTTGTTAGAAAGGTTTGGATGAGCATTATTCATTATTCTTAAGACCGGTAAAAGAAGGGTGTCACACAGAAAGGGTGTCCGGAAAACTTTCCTTCATAATATCCTTTCCCTTTTTCTGTTTGTTCTCGCTGTGGCTTTTGCTAGGTAGGATCTCTTTCTTTTGACTTCTTCTCTCCAGTCTGCAGCTTCCTCCTTCCTGCCTCTTCCTATTTTAATGAGACAGAACTTAAAATGCACCAGGTAGTAAGTTCTGGGCAGTATGGGCAGTGATCAAGAGCTCAGCCAAACACCCTTTAGTTTTGTTCTTCATGGAAAAAAATGTTGTGTTTTTTTCCCCCAAGAATAAACTGAGAGTTATTTAAATGTGAATTGAACATCCCTGAAGCTCTTGTCCCTAAGAAAAACCATGAATGTCTAAAAGAATCCTGGCTCAGAATATGTGAGTTACAGAGGAACCAAGGGCGATATCTTTTGCTAGGTACCTGCTCTGGATCTGGTTAACAGCTTGTATGCCAACAGGAAGCATATGTAAGACGGCCAATTTAATGGTGACATTCAGACTAAACACACTAGACACACTGAGTGTGAGTTTGGGTTATTCTGAAGAAGATAAAAAAACCAATTTCTGTAGATGGCTTTTAATATTTATTACTTGTTATAAAGATCATAAACAATTTTCACCAATTCTAATTCAATATGATGGGTATTTGAGCTACAGGTTTTAGATATGTGAAAAGTAAGTGTTTGTGTTAAAAACTAAAGTTAGTCAAGGAGTTATTAACTAATTAACTAACCAACTAACCTACTAATTTACCAAATAACTAACTAACCCTGCTAGAAACACATATAATTGTTGAAAAACAAGACAGTTACTGTCTTGTTTAGATGGGGTTTCATTGACAGAGAAACAAATGCTATATTGATAATCCCAAAACATATGCAGCAGCCCAGTTTCACTTTTAAAAAATGACTTATAAAAAGGAAGGCGTCATTTAATTTTTGTCCTTAGTAACCATTTGGATTAGGGGTATTCACCACTGTGGGTTGGTCAGTCATTGTTGATAGCACTCGTATTAGCTGGACCATTTACAAGGTAAAGGGCTCCTTTCCCTTTAGAGGCTGCCTTGCATGCTACAGGTGGGTTCACATGGGTAGAAGACCCCATTTCTTATTCAAGAAGGAAAAGCAATCCATGTTCTTCAGAGCAATAACCCAGGCATAACTGAAAGGAGGCTGACAATTAATTATAGCTTCTTCTGTTACCAAGGGAACGGCCAGCAACAAAGGCAGTGACTTTCAGGGTCCTCGTGCCAAACTGGCCTGATTTTGTTATTGCTATAGAAACTCTCCACTGCTTTCTCAGAAGCCTCTAGAATGTCTGTCTCCACGAAGCAGGAAGGACCAGTTCTGATGCTCTGCAGACCTTACTGCACTGACAGCGAGCACTAGGAAGCTTCTGTGTAAGGAGCGAGCTGGAGAGAACAAACGGAACAATCCCTGTCTCACCAAGTGTCTGCCTTTCACAGAAAGAATGCCAAGGCCAGCACGGCCTCTTCCACCGGCAGCCACCTCCATCCAGCACTCGCACAGTGCTGCTTCTAAGCAGTAGCCCACCTGGGGAAGTGCCTCCCCTCCTCCCCTTCACTCTTTATCCAAGAACCTGTCTGATTAATTGCATCCCAGCCCGATGGCTTCTTTATTCAACACCTGTTCAGAGTTAATCAAGCTTCAGACAAATGACATGCCCTAAGACAACCTATTGCTGAATAGCTGCTATTTAGAGACAGATGATAGACTGGGCGGATCACATGAGATTCCCACTCAGGGATGAGACTGAAAAGGCTCTGTTAATCCACTATGACATGGAGGCACCAGCAGCGGCCAGACGGAGATGCCGACTCTCCGAGGACCCGGGTTCTCCGAGTTTAGGAGGAACATCTTTTGATGTTCAGAAAACAAAGTTTGCCCGTGCCGGGATTGTTATGCGTTATTTTAATGGCAGATGTGAGCCTTGTCTGCGTTACGGGGAAAATCATGTATTCTTCTAAAGTCATGCTATTGACTCTCTTTTATGCTTGTTGGAGATCACCATTTGAGACATGTTTGATGCATTAACTGAATGCATCGACAGAAACAATAACTCTTAGAAAGCAGCGGTAATTTTAACAATTCTAGCTCTGTAATTAAAATAAACCTAGCATGAAGATGCCCCAAATCTCTTAGATTTCTTTTCCTTTGCACACATGAAATTCAGTGGCTTTTCTGTCTCATGCATATTTTTTTAAACTTTCAAATTCTCTTTTATGTGATTGTTATTGAAAAAGCATGAAATGATGAAGGCAGACAGACACACCACCCTTGAAGAAGTCAGAAGGATGGGAAGGAGAAAAGTGAAGCTGATGTTGACTGGTGAGGAGTATAATGTGGGGACCGCAGGCACACACATGCACACGCACATACACACACATACATGCATACACACGCACACGAGCTTAGGATAACCTGCAGGCATGGGCCAGGACAAGCTGGCCCAATCCCTCCCAATAAAGACACGAGCATTTCTAGCTTCAAGTCTGCGCTCCACTGCTTTTTCCATGCCAGAAAATAGGCTCCAGCGTGTGGCTTACTTCACAAGCGTACTATTGAGCAGTTGTCTGTATTTTCTCTTCTACCTCTTCTGAATTCATTTTTTATTAATTTTTTCATACAATATATTTTAATTGTTTCCCCTCCTCTCCAACTGCAAACAGATCCACCCCACCTCCTTATCCCCACCCCCGAATATCTCAAATCCTTGCCACCTCTCTCAGTCTCTGAAGGTGGCTTCTTACTGCAGTCCCTGTATGTATATCCTAACCATTGTGGATTCTTTGTTTTCCTTGTCCACGAGGGACTGGCCCAGCACTTGCACCCAGCCCATGTGACACTCTGTGCTGATATATTTCAGTGACTCCCTTGGCAAAGAGAATTAAACATAGCCTCTTTAGCAAAGGTTACAGAACCCTACCTACTGGATTGTTCTAGATTCTTCAGAACCATACCAACCAATCCAGTCCCTGACACTTTCCCGTGCCTGAGGCCATGCTGGCCTTCTTGTTAGTCCTCAAATCATCTCGCTCAAGGCTCAGACCCTTCCTTTTTCTACCACCTAGAATGATGTTTCATTCAGACCATTTTTGTCCTGGTACTAGCTCTGTAGATCAGCCTGGTCTCCAAATCATCCTCCTCTGGCTCCTGAGTGCTGGGATTAAAGGTATATACCACCACTGCCTGGCAACGATAAACAACTTTTAAGAGTTGAAAAGCAGTATGCCACCACTATGTTAAGCCATTAAAAATATCTTTGAATGTTAACATTGTCCCTTTTTTTTACTTTGCATCTAATAGTTACAGCCGTGCACTCCTGAAAACACTAACTAGTGAAGTAAGAAGCGTGAGACTCTCTACAAGAGAGGTTCTCAGCCTGTGGATTGCAAACCATCTGGGGTCGTATATCAAATATCCTGCATATTAGATATTTACATTGTCGTTCATAACAGTAGCAGAATTACAGTGATGAAGTAGCAACAAGAATAATGTTATGGTTGGGGGTTATCACAACATGAGGACCTGTATTAAAAGGTCGCAGCATTAGAAAGGTTGAACCACTGCTCTAGAGGGTCAGAAGAACTGTCTTCCTTGGTTGGCTTTTTTCTCCAAATTTTTTTTTTATTTTTTTTTTATTAATTAATTAATTAATTTAATTATTAAAGATTTCTGCCTCTTCCCGGCCAACACCTCCCATTTCCCCCCCTCCCCCAATCAAGTCTTCCTCCCTCCTCAGCCCAAAGAGCAAGCAGGTTTCCCTGCCCTGTGGGATGTCCAAGGACCACCCACCTCCATCCAGGTCTATTAAGGTGAGCATCCAAACTACCTAGGCTCCCACAAAACCATTACGTGCAATAGGATCAAGAACCCATTGCCATTGTTCTTCAGTTCTCAGTAGTCCTCATTGTCTGTTATGTTCAGCGAGTCCAGTTTTGTCCCATGCTTTTTCAGACCCCGGCCAGCTGGCCTTGGTGAGTTCCCGATAGAACATCCCCATTGCCTCAGTGTGTGGGTGCACCCCTCGTGGTCCTGAGTTCCTTGCTCGTGCTCTCTCTCCTTCAAAATTTTGTAGCAAAAGGGGGTGCAACAAGGGTCTGAAATGGGATATTGGCCAAAATACTTTTCAAATGGATGACATTCCACATGTTTAAAATGTGCTCTTGGGTACATACCACATGCACACAGTACATGTATGAGAGTGTATGCCAACATTGAGAGCTTTTAGGAAGTCCCCATCTTAGTAACACCAACAGAAAGGAAGAGCTGGGCTCAGCATCCTCATTACTATATTGGACCTGCATCTCGTCAGAACTGTGGTTTTGTTTATTTATTTTAGAACAGTTTTAGATTGTACAGATGGGTTTGGGATCAATGTCTTTCTCCAGCTCCTCCTAATATTGGTGCCACAACATAATCACAGTCTGTCGGAGCTAAGAACAAACAGTAATAACACCTTGCTAGCTCACAATATTTTACTCCCACTGCTGATTTGAGGATCCCACGCTGTTCTGCGCACTCCTTATCCTGAGATTCCTCCCACCCGTGACATGGTCTACCTTCCCTCATCTTTATGACCGTGAGATATTTTGAGAGCTTGCTCAGTTACTCACTGGGATAAAGTGTGATCTCCGCTTTAGCAGCGAACACTGAGAGCGATATTGCCTAAGGGCAGGTCTGTCTTTCACTTTCCTCGGGAATTGTTCTGCCCTCTCCTGTGGTTCATCAGCTTTGGGAGAAGAGGCTGGTGTGAGCTCTGCTTCAGAGAATAAACATGGAGAGGAACTGCTTGCTCAGGTGTTCCAAGACAGCAGTGCTGTGTGTGTGTGTGTGTGTGTGTGTGCATGCATGCGTGCGAGTGTGTGTGAGTGTGTTGGGGGGGTAATCTATGGCCACACGTTACAGAGATGGCAAGCCAGCCAAGATTGACAGGTGCCACACATCAATCCTGCTTCATTTCCTACAGGCTAAAATGCTACAAGTTAGTAGGTGTGCTCATTCCAAACTCTTCATGACCCTATTACACTGTAAAGATTCTTTTTGGCGTGAACCTGCAGGGCATCTGCAGCTTTAAAATTGCGACCCCACCCTGGTGAAAATGGCAGTCCCCCGAAGGGCTCCGCCATCACTGCTCACAGCCCACTGATCTCCTGAATCCCTGTCTTTTGGAAATGTATCCATTGCTTTTATAATAAACAATTAAGCTGGGCACATCTTAGTCTATTTATAGTTGCTAATTTGCAATGTCAGATTTCACCTCATTTGCAAACTAACTTTCTAGTATACCGCAAAAGCGATCAGGATTCCACAGGCCTATCGCATTTACATAAGTAGCAGCCACTGGGTAATCCATTCTGCGCCTTTGACATGTAAGGGTTACTTTTGATCTTTCTATTTAATTCTAAAGCAACCAGAAGTAGGAGGATCAGCACTATAGAGCTACACACATTCCACAAACAAATTACCTTTCCTTTTTTTCCCCCAAGGACCTAATTGATGCTTTGCCCTCATTAATGCGGAAGCCTGTTTTTCGGGGATAACAACCACACCCAAGAGAGAGAAGTTCTCTTGTCTTGCAGCAGGAAGAACCGTTTATCCAGAAAATTCGTTACATCTGGAGTAAGGATAGTTTACTTTAAATTAAAAGAATTGCACTTCTGAAAACCAAGATGCAATTATAAAATTAAGAACAGAGATAATTTTGCTGTGCCATTTTTAATTCCCTTTCTCCAAAGAATCTGCTTTGTAATTCATATCATCTGCCAACTGCACAGTGCTCAGCCATGCTCCTGCACAGCATCCACGCCTCCCGTACCCTTAGTGGGTGAGACTGGGCCTCTCATTGTGTTCTGCAGATATCTTGGGAGTTTATTGCTAAATTGATTCAATAATAACTAAGTTTTAAACAAACAAGTTGCTCTTAATTTTTGTTATTTGCCCCTCCACACACAATTTATTTCTCTTTAGCTACTAAAATAAAGTCGTATTTGATGTCCACTTACCAGTGAATGGATTATCATTGAATTGAGTACAGCTAAGCAATGCATTTCTTTCCTAATCAGATATAGGTGATATGAACATTCTGGATTGATTTTTTTTTCCCAATTAGCTTTTCCACCTTTGCATGTAAATTCAGTAAGAACAAAGTAAGCTGGGCCGGCATGGTAGGAGTAAAAGATTAAGAATGAGCAGGCAGAATCCGTCTGATACAAAAGGAGAACAAACCAAAGACATGTATAGACTCCTTGCTGAGGCAGGTGCCAAGGGAAAACTGATGTCTTCCTGATCGCACTGTCCAATTGGGGCTGAGGCTGCTACGACTCAGCTCCATCCTACACTTGGCTGCTGAGCTTCCAGCAGACCCATCCTTCCCTGAAAATCTGTCTCCCCATCTGTAGAAAGATGATAACATCCATACCTGCCTTATATGGTTGTATAAATTAAGTTATATAATCAAAATAAAGTGAGCCAAGGCAGCTCTGGCACAAATTAAGACCTAATTAATTGCTAACTCTTACTCCCATCGTTATCTCAAAAGTTTGTTATATAACTGCATCTTATCTTTTTAACCTCCAACTGAAAACACAAGAATTTCTCCCTTTTTTTGCTCCTTCTAAATACAGAATTTATCAGTTTAAATCTATATTATGTCTGTTGTGAAACAGGCTAAATACGTTTTTGATCCTTGGAAATAAATTTACACAGAAAGCTACTTAAAATGACAGGTCCTGGCTGGTGGTGGGATCAGCTGGTAAAGGCACTTGCTGCCAGCTCAACCACTGGAATTCAGTCTCTGGGACCCCCATGGTGGAAGGAGAGATGGAGTCTCCTCTGCTTGTCTGCTCGCGTCCGCAAGCGCACGGCCACATGCCCACGTGCACACATAATAAATAAATAAATAAATAAATAAATAAATAAATAAATAAATGCAATATGCTTCTGTCACTGGCTTTCAGGCTATTTTGAAGAACGTGGTTCTGTTTATGCAGCAATAGGCAATCTGTGTGTGCTGATCCTCCATACACAGTGTTTAAAAAAAATCCTTATTTCTGCATTCTAGGCCCCATTGAGTGCTGTTTCTTGGGATATTTTTAATTCTTCTGACTTCTGTACAATGTTAAGTTGAACAGAAATGACTCTCCTTAATTAAAGTCACACTCACAATAATAAAGAAAGAGTGATTCCTGGACCATAAACCAAATGTTATTCACAAGTGAAAAGAGCAGGCGGGGGCACTAGGAGTCGTATCAGAAGCCAGGAAGTTGTATGCAAAGCCAGGAAGCTTCCAGGGTTTTGGTTTGGAACCGGGAAGATGATCCCTGTCTGCATGACTTCACACCTGTTCCTATCAATTGCTGCGGTACGTGGTATTATTTGTGTGCTTCCTCTTCAATAAGAACTTGGTTAGTCAACTTGACACTTTAAGTGAAAGAAAAAAATCACCCCAAAGACAACTCTGCGGAGAATTTATTTCCCCAAAGATGAATTAGTAGGACTAAATGACTCCTCACAAAATGGGTCACAAAGACAAATCAGTCCATAACAGCGATTGATTAGGCGGCCTATCAGGGCAGTCGATCAGGGCAGTTGATCAGGGCGGTCGATCAGGGCAATTGATCAGGGCGGTCGATCAGGCAGTCGACAGGGTGGGCCCTGGTTTCCTATCTCCCCGCCTCATCAGCTCAAGTGATGTGACAGAGAGTTACATTTCTTGGTTGCTGGTGGTTTGGTCGGTATCGTGACAGGACTTGCTTATACACAGCGCTTCCCATGAAGCAGAAACCCCTCCTTAAAGTCCTCAATGGGAAAGATTTGTCAAGACCCCCACATCCAGCTATTTATTGATATTCGGTGAGGTGCTCAATCCCTGAGCCTCGTGTTGCTAACCTGGGACCTGTGACAGTCACCTAAACTCTACCACAATACAGAAGAGCCTTGAGGACCCGGTTGCTTTATTATCCCAATGGGACCTTAAAAACTCTATCGCAAACATAATCAGGACCGTCTCACTAGACACTTCCAACCATTTTCTGGAATATTCCATTCAGGAACTTAGCTACACCTCAAAGAATTGCTTAGATTATACATGGAGATCCTAAGAGCCCAGGGAAAGCATTTGAGCTGATGGATTGTGAGACAAGGAGAATCCAAGTGAGAGTGTTCAGGAAAGACAGACTACAGACAGCTCCTCATGCAGGAGCATCCGAGACCAAAGGAAGTCACCTTTGCCTCCAAAGGCCGCTGCAAAACAAGAGCTACTGGCATCTGCTCCGGTCGCTGCTTCAGATTGGGAGGACGGGTGGCAGATGGACACATTTCTGGGTAGTGAAACGGAAACCCTGGATACTGGCATCAGGGCCGTCTTAAAGGCCGTAAACGTTCAAGTGTGTTAATGGCAGTTTCGTCATTCCCTAGAGTGCATGATTGTGAACCCTTTAAAACTGAGAGATATTTTTGCAGTTGCTGCTATAACCTGTGTGAATGGATTTGTCCAGTTTAGTGGCCACAGGTGAGAGGTAACGTCCAACTGAGTTCTGCCCCCAGTTTACTTCCATCTCACGACGCCCGGACACCAGTTCCCTCTGAAAGTTTATAAAGTTGAAGCTGCCCACATAAGACATGGCTTATCTTCACACATTTAATGGGCTCCTGTCAGTTTCAGCTGATTGGGGTTCGCTGCTTCCTGTCGGCTGCTCTCTTTTTGACTCAAAAGCAGTCTGCTAGACTGGTGGGAAATATCCCCAGAAAGGTTCTGGAGACTGGAGACCTGTTCAGTATCTGAAAATGAACGCCCTCTGCCCCACACATACTGTGACACCACACTCAGGGTCAATTCTGCTCTAAGGCAAACATAGCTATGATGTCACAAAAGGCCAAGCCTTTCTAAAAGCTGGCAGCAGAATACAGAGAGAGGATGTGTTCCGGTGTCTAGGTGTGGAAACTGAACAACTAACTGGTTAGGCAGGTTCTCCGATTCTACGGCAAATCAGTTAAACGGCATGCTATTTTCACCTGACCAAAGCTGCACTATGCTTCCTATTCAATTTAAAACGGAGTGTTGGCCTCTCTGAGCAGTCTCCGGGGCCATCTCCATCGCTCCCTTCTCTATCCTTGCTCTCTGAAGCGGCCTTGGTAGCCTGCCCCCTGCACAGCCCTCAGCGCACACCTCGCTGGCTCTCATCCCCACTGGTAACACCTGAGCTTGCCAGCAGCGCCAGCCTTCCCCCACTGATTCTCCAAAACAAACAGATTGCGAATCTTTGGTCTCGGTATTAAAGGATCAGAGGCCTAACGTAATGCTCCCAGAGTTTCTCTTATAGTGCTTAATCATTTATAGCACAGAACATTTGAAACAGACTCGAAATAGACGTCTTTGCAACTCTGATCTCCTGTAAGAGAAAAGCCGCCATGTATATTTTATGACCCAGAATATTTTATGTCCATTGACCAGGGCACTGTGCTGAGATGTGAAAGCGTAGACATCTCTATTCTATGAAGGGAGCTGTGTTCGCACATCCTTTGAAGGGTGCAGTGGGCTCCCAGGCCACGCTCACAATAACTGTGTGCTATTGCTTATCCGTATGCTCGCCCTTTGCAAATACATTAACATCGGGAAGAATGCTTCTACCAGTCAGGAAATGGGAGCATTTCATTTAAACAAGACACAGCTAACCCACTGAACAACTACATGAAACAATGCATCTTTCACTGGATAGAGACGCTGCTGCAGGGTTTTCAGTCAGCTTCCTCCAGTAAGTAAAAGTGAATCCTACTTCTCCACATCTTCTGAAAAAACACAGATGTTGGAGGGAAAAAGAAGCCTGAGAACAAAGCTTGTCAATCAATCAATGACACAGTCAGGGAAGGGGCATTCTTGCCAAATCCTCAATCATCTGGGTGCTCACCGATTCCATTACAAGCAGCTTTATCAATTCAGCCGCATAAGTTCCTAGCACCACACCCGAGCACATGAGCATGTGCACTTGACAAAGTCTTTAATGCACTCTATAGTATATATATATATATATATATATATATATATATATATATATATATACTGTGTGTGTGTGTGTGTGTGTGTGCATGTGTGTGTGCAAGAGCAAGTGAAGAAAAGGCCAGGGGGAGGAGAAAGATTGAGAATTAATTTGATCATTCTCAGCCTGTTTCTTTTCTGTGTGTTCAGTTCACAGCTTGTGTAGAGGTGGTAGCTTTTGTCTTGGGACTTTGGTGGGTGCTTAGTAAAGACACTTCTGTGTCATGTTCTGTTACACTAAGGTACAAGGAAGATCTGTAGAAAGCAGAAAGGGAAGGTCAATGGCTCGGGAGAGAGGGAAGGTAAAGACAGCCTTGAGGGTCTGGGTAAATAAGGGCTAACTTGAAGGATCCAAAGATGTGCTACGTGCAATATAACAAGGTCCAAAAGAAGGGAGAGAAATGAAAAGAAATTTCCCTCGTCCACAAAATCTAATAACCCGAGTTTCTCTAAGGTCTCTGTGTGAAGGCATGGATTCCAAGCAAACACTAATGGGAAGTTTTGGGGGGGGGGAATGGGAGGGTTTTAGATCACTGAGGGGTCATACTAGAAGGAGATCCACTCATGTCCTCTTCCCTCCTCTCTGCTTCCAGGCCAGAAGGTGAATACCTTCTGAAGTGTATTCTAGCCCAAGGCAACAGCAGCAGCCAATCACAGATAGGTGCTCAAAAAATGTGGGACAGCGCTAAAATTTTGCATGGTTTGAACCTGCACAGAACTTGTGCATATCCCAGGCTCTCCGAGTGTGTATGTGCACCAGCCCTATTATTCTAGAAGATGCTTCTAGAGGATCCAGTCTCCTTGGTGTCTTCCACACCCTCTAGATCTTATCCTTCCTCTTCAGCACACTTCCCTGAGCCCCCCCGGGGGGTGTTGATGCAGACATCCTATGTAGGACTGGATGCGCACTGTCCAGGTGAGGGTCTCTGTGTCAATTAACAATGACAGCAAGGATAAGCTGGGAAAGTGGATGTTTTCCAGAGAAATATCGCTGGTATAACAACCACATTCGAGGGAAGGCCATGTACTTAGGAATGATTACTCAACACAAAACAGAATCTATGATTTTTTTGTGTGTGTGCCTTTTTGTTCTCTTTGATTTGTTTTATTTTAAGTTTGGTTTGATGTTAAATTTTAAAAAGTCTTCCAAATTTCTTGTTTGTTTTGAGAGACAAAGGGAGAGAAGGAATCTGAAGTTGGGAGGGTAGGATATGGGAGGAATTTGGAGGTTGGAAATACAATAAAATTCTATAGCTTAAAAAATTTAAAGTATTTTAAAATTGTGTTTGTTCTCAATTGAAGCTTTATTTCTCCATAAAACTATGTGTAATTAAAGTCAGTTGGCTGACTGAAATTTTAAGAGAATTTGGTTTACATACATTTCCCTTTCTATATTTTTTAAAAAATTTATTTCAATTTATGTGTGTGAGTGTGTGCGTGTGTGTGTGTGTGTGCAGATTGGTTCCTTCTTAGGTTATAAGGAAGCATAGGGTCCCTTGGAGGTAGAGTTACAGGCATTTGTGAACTGCCCAATGTGGGTACCAGGACCCAAACTCTGATATACCTGTAGAGCAGAAATAGCTCTCAACCTCTGAGCCATCTCTCCAGTCCTTGAGTGCTTTGAGCATCAGAAATGATGGATTGTAAAATACTGTCTAAGATTGTTACAACTGCCATAAAAGAAAATCACTGCATAATAAATGAAGAGTAATTTACATTGAAGCACCTGCTACAATGCAGTACAGCCCCCCCCCCCCAAGTGGAGGCAATCTCTTGCGGGTTAGCATGTTGCTGGGGCCCCTCCAGAGGGTGTAAATCAGCAGCCAGCGCTTTACCACGATGTGTCTCCTTTTTGCTTAGTTACACTCTATCCAGTGAATTACTCTTCCCATGCGTGCTCATGGGAAGGTATTAATTAGACACTATCATCTCCATTTTACTAGAAAACACTACTTTAGTAGCTTACTAGAATAATTCTTGGACATATTTCTGCAGCTTTCCAACTCACTCTGGCAGGGAGTAGCTAATGAACTTGAGGAAAAAGTCCAACAATTTAAGACACATAAGGACTAAATAAAACGTCTTTTAGAGATTTATCTTATTATCTTGTGTGTGTGTGTGTGTCTGTGTATGTGTGCGTGTGTCTGTGCGTGTGTGTGCACCACATGAATGGAAGTGGACACTGAGGCCAGGAGAGGTTGTCAGATCCCCTGTAATTGGAACACAGGCAGCTGTGTGACACACTATAGACATACATCCTAGGCTCTCTGCAAGAGCAGCAAGTGTTCTTAATGCCTGAGACATCTCTTCAGCCTTGAATTGGATATTTTATTGTCAAAACTGCCTTTGTAAGTATAAAGGATTTGTAGTGTGTCCAAACAATGTATCACTCAAACTGGGACACTTTTGAGAGTGAATGGTGAGGGACACGACCGGGTGAGCTTAGACAAGAAAAAGTGTACTAAGGTCTTCTAGGGCCTGTGTGTACACAGTGTCTGTCTAGTGCCAGGGTGAGTGATGGCAAACCATCTAATTTCACCAGGAAAATGTTCCCTTAAAAAGATTTACTTTAAAATCAAATATACTTCCAGAGTTCTCATGCATGCTTAGCATTCTTGACCTTCAAGGGAAATCACTCTGTTGCAGATTCTTGTGCTCATAAAAGCATCCATGATGGATTTCCACTGGAGAAAATACAAGGAGATAATTACGGACAGTAGGGCACCACCCAGAAATGTATGGATCATTGTGGGTGGGTGGTGGCAGCCAGCTGGTGTCTGGGAGAAGCAGCAGGAACAAAAGCAAAAAAAAAGCACGGAGGAAAGATGAGAAGAACCAGTGATTTACCGCCAGTTACTGTCAGCAAGAGCTGCAGAGAAAGTGACAAGCGGAAGTCTTAATGGGCAGGTCTAATAATGTCCTTTCACTGAGTTAGAGTCATATTTTAACTCCTATTATGTGCAAGGTGTTAAGACAGATGCAAATATATAAGGCATTGTTTCCTGTATGAAATAAATGAGTGAGATTTGGGGAAGCAAGGTGAGAAATGAAAGTGTCAATTCTGAAGAGCGTTTCTATTTAACAAGAAAAACCAAGCTGATTGGTGACTGCCCATCTCAGCAGCCAGTTGAAAACGTTTCTTTAGACTTGAGATCAATTCACATGTTATTCTCATTGAACCACATGAATATTATGTGCCTAACTTCTGAGCTGCTCATTGAATCCACTAGTTTCTGCTCCCTTGTCAGATCTGGTGGGGGCTGGGGGAGCTTTAGAGATCAAGGTCTTCCAACACTAAAGTTGTAGCCATGTCCTAGGGAGCAGATGACAGCCCTCCTGATGACTGAGTCTCAGGAAGATGTAAGCAGCACACACTTCCTGAAAGTGACCTGGGAATGTCTAAGGCCAAGCCTTGAAAATCTGCCACCATAAGCTGTGGGTATGTCAGTCTGTGTGCAAAGGGATTTCTGAACAGAGACAATGGAGTAAGAAGCTACCAAAATTAATTGACTTGTTTCAACCAGACTATTTCCATGTGCACGTAGATGTGTGTAAAGTGTTCATATGGACATAGGGCAGTGCATAAGATCATGATAAAGGAAATCAAGGAGACCTTAGGGGCACAGTTAGGAGATGGTGTCTACTGTTAGCGGGGAGTCTAGCACATGGACTCTTGAGTCTGAGCTTATAGGCAGCATTGTATCCTGTGCTCTGCCCCTCAGCTGACTGGCTTTGAGGTAGCCATTTCTATAAGGAGTCTTAAAAGGAGACCATCTTGAACTCAGGGCTCCACAATCTATCCACAAGAATTGGAACAATTTTGGAAGAAAGGCTACAGGATAATATAGAGCAAGTGTTTAGTTTTGTAACGAACATACATTGTCTTTCCTGGGGCTGAGCTACGTTTTACTCCCAACAGCAAAGAGTGAAAGTTTTCATGAATTGGATCATTCGAATGCCTTTGATTCACTCTTCTTTGGATAAACATGATGTGGAACACATTCTCAAATGATCATTTTCTGTCTTTGCACATTCTCTGGAGAGGTGTCTACTACTATCTTTGACTTGATTTTTTAAAATAAATCAGTTTTATTATTACTTGGGGCAGGGGAGGGGAGGAATCTCTTTGTCCTGTCAGCTTCTTGTAGCATGTGGCCACGTCCCCTCTTCCTGGTCTCTATGTTTCCTTTTGTTTCCCTGGGTCTGAGAGGGAACAAGAGGGGAAATGACTTTGGAAAATCTCAGGAATCGCGGTTTGTTCTGTGTACTCCTGATTTAGAGTAAGCCTGTGTGCTGCACAGTTGTGAAGGGGCCACAGCTGAAGAGAGCCCTGCAGTCAGGTTCAGGTTGCAGAAGATGTTGAAGGAATGGAGCCCACTCTCTGTGTGCTTACGTGTGTTGTCCATTAAACTGAATACTTTCTTCTCAGCTGTCAGACTTTGGAGACAAAGGGGAGTGAGAGAAGTCGGGATCTCCCTGATATTCCTTGCACTCCTGTGATACTTCTGACTTAGCCAAGCATGCTCAAGTATTACCCTGGTTGATCCAACCAAAATTGACTTTCTGGTATGGTTTGTCCTTGGAGGCAAGTCCCCGGGTTCATGTCCAACACATTTCCTAGTCTGTCTGAATCTCCACATACATTTTAGGAGTAGTTGTTACTAGTACACAGCTCCCTTGACTTTGACTTTGGAGCCTCCGGAATACATGGCATTGAGTTCACCTTTTTTTCCCCTGCTTGGCACAGAAAACAACCTGTACCCTTTCTTAACTTTATGAGTAGAACCTAAGCCATAGAATCAGCCAAGTTATCTAATGGTCAAAGAGAAAGTGGGATTGGGAAGACATTTTGATGTATAATATTAATATAACTTTCTATTTATAGAAAATTTTAATATCCTCCAAATATCTCAGGGATTGGCCTATGAGGCTGATGAAATAAACAATGGCCGCCTTGAAAAGCTAAATCTGGAACAGTTACTATGCTATTATGTAATTGAGTTTGTTATGGATGAACTTGATTGATTTTGGTTCATCCTCCTTTCACCAACTTGAAAATGTTCCAGAACCAGATGAAAAATGACCAATTTTTGCTTTACCTTTACTATCCCTTCCAAAATATATTTTTGGTATTTTCTCTCAGCTTCATAGTGAAGGGTACAGTCCTCATGTTTAAAAGTCCATTCTGAAGGAGAAAGCATGGGAGGCAGGTTTTGTGTGTCTTCTATGTGTCCTCTTGTCTGTTCTCTTACTATCTCAGCTACATCAACAGTTACAAACCAGTCAATGTCTCCAGTAATTCTAATAGTTCTCCCATTTATCCAAAGTATTCCGAAAACTGGTGCTACTCTCCCACTTAATCCAGAAAAAGAAAACATGGAGTCTTGCATGTCTTAGTGTTTAGGACCCATTTCACATAAATAAACACAAAATATCTCAAACAGCACAGAATGAAAAATAAATATGAACATATTACTTGTGAACATAAATCCCCCTCACAGATGTTTCTGGAAGCTAACATGGATGTTTTCATTGTTGTCCTTCTTGTGTAATGCAAATACGGCAGTTGGTCTTTACAGAATGCAGAGTCAACAGTAAGTGTTGCCTCTAATGCAATTTTTGTTCACATGTTATTAATGATAATCAATTGATTTCGCATCATAGCCAATAACTGATAATCAGGACTGTACTGATCATTAATGTGCATCCAACACACAGGACATGGATTGGTATGAACCATCTGAACACAATCAGGAATTGAAAGCTAGAAAAGCTATGACCATGACATCCATCCAGTTTCAGGAAATTGGAGGAACAAAGCCATTATCCTCAAATATCGTAGCTTTAGGAAGCTCTCCTTGCTCGGTGTTCCAAGTTTGTTGTGTGTGAAGATGACTATAGAGAGTATAAAGAAGGTTCTGTGGTTAGAACAGAACGTTGAGCAGATCCCCAAAAGATGGATATTTCTGACTAATGCCAATGCCCATGAGTGGCAGCCCCATAATCCACACAAGCTAACTCTGCCCCCTCAGAGACAACAGGTACAAAGATAGAAATATGAGGCGCTGTCCCTCAACTTTTGCATATTGGTAAGTCAGTGATAGTGGTAAACTGTATGCAAAATACAAACTCCAAGGAAGACAGTAATTGTGCCATATTCCAGGAGTGTAACAGTGCTGTTGAAGCCTTTATATAAACATGTGTTTGTGTGTCTTCACACAAATAAGCAATTGCTTTGGGCATAAACAATTAGAACTCAAAATGCAGTGATATGTTTGGTACTCATAATACATTCAGCCTGCACTGGAATTTCCCAAAGTAAGTGAATCCAAACAAACAAAAAGAGAGCCTGTGCACATGTGCACACACACACAAAAGTGCACACACACATGCATTCTGCTAATGGCTCAGCTCCATGTCTTCTCAAGACCCCATGTTTCTGGCCAGAGAGCCGTAGTGACACATTCATCTAGAACAGTGGTTCTCAACCCGTGGATCACGATTTCTTTGCAGGGTTCAAATGACCCTTTCATGGGGTTCACATATCAGATATTCTGTGTATCAGATATTCTCATTACGATCTGTAACAGTAGCAACATCACAGTTATGAAGCAGCAGTGAGGATAATATCACGCTTGGGGGTCACCGCAGCATGAAGGCCCAGGTTTAGGAACATTGAGAACTACTGATCCACAGCATCCCAACCAGTCAGACATTTGCTCATCTAGATCCTCTGCTTTCTCATTCCTGAAAGAATCCAGATCTTTCTCAGCAACATCCTCAGATTTTAAAGAGATGAGAAATACCCTGAGATACATTGTGAAGGGGAAAATTAAGTTGAGAATACTGCTTAAATCCTACCATTGAACGATTTATATAAAAATGTCTCAGTGTTATGATCCTTCCTTCATGAAAATAACATTGAAAAAGAGACCTGCTGGCTGCTGGGCAGGTGTGAATTCCCACACTTGCAAAGCTGAGGACATAGCATGAGTTTCAAGGCATTCTAGAGGCCAGACTGAGATCTAGACTAAGTAACTACAAAACAAAAACAAAAAGAAACCAACAACAAAAAAGAAAGGTGAGAAATAACAAATGTGTTTTGGGTCACCTATTGTTTCAAAGGTGCATTATTTATACCTAACAATTATTGGATACATTTGTTAACAATGATTTTTAAAAGACAATAGTGAGACAACAATGTCTCTTTTAAAATAACTGGACAAAGTCACAGTATATCATACAAAAAAACACTAGAATCAAAATTCTGCTACTTGTCCATAATGACACTCACTGGATACTATATTTACTTTATGCTTCTGTCTCAGAATATTATACTCAAGTATTTAATTGCTTAATTAATGTTTTATCGATCCTCTATTTTTCAAACACAATTAGGCATATTAACATATATGAATTCAGCTTACTTTCAATTATTCATGCAAATTTAAGCATAGGTTGGGTTCTTGTTGTAACAGCAGAGCATTTACTTCTGGTGAGTTTTCTTACATAATTCTGCTTACCTCAGGCACACTTTAGGAATAGCTTGAACTCAAAGGCTAAGCCTGAAGAAGAGTCTGGCACACAAGTGCAATTCGTGAGGTCTAAGGGAAGACTTCCGGCTCAGAGTCGAGAAATCTGGGCCAACCTGTGTTTCTGGTAAGTTCCAGGCTGACACCCTCATTTAGAGGGAACATTTGAGGAACCAGACTGCAGAAGAAGTTAGCCTAGTCCTGGTTTTTGATTTCTTGACTGGCGTTGTTGGTGCTTAACACTGACCAGCTGCCAACAACACCTTGTCATCGGGTAGTTCAGACCAAAAATCAGCCAATTCCTCCTGTTTTATTCCAAATCAACCTAAGAAATAAAAGCAGAGGCTTAAAGATCAACTTCTGTTAACAGCTAACCATTTCATTTTTTTTTATAGCTGCCAACTAATACTATTTATTTTTAATTTCAGTTTGGGGATGATTCGGGAAAAGTGGTCTCCGATGCTTAATCCCCAGAGTTAGCCTGACTGTGTTTGGAACCCCTGAGGAGATGAACATGGCATGCCTGTAGGAGTGCCTAAGAGGAGGACTTCAGAGAGGACTAACTAGACTAGAGAGACCCACCAAAGAGCCACAGCACCACCCATGGGCTGAGGATGAATGTGGAATAAAAGGGGAATGAGGAATGTTCATTAAAGGCACACAATCCCTTTCCCAATTCCTCCCCAACATTTGTGTGAGCATGGAGGTGGGTGAGTCCCCCAGAAACAGTGAGCTAAAATATGTTACCCTTTCCTTTCAGGGGTCTCAGGCGATATTGGATCATACCACATGGTTGGAGAAAAAAATAACTACTGTATCCGGATGTCAGGTTTGAGAATTGTGTCAGATTTTCAGGAGCCATTATTCTGCACACTCAGCAGACTTGTGCTGTTTTTAACAACATACAGCCTTATGTAACCTATATGGTGTCAAAATAAAGCGGAGGGTCATTTACATATCAATGCATTCAGAGTGCCAGGAGCTAGTAGAGGGTCTCGCTCCTACCCTGCAAAAATCCCACCACAGAGCTCCCGTCTGGCTCAAGTGCAGCTTCCTCAATCAATCTGTCTCACACACATCTCTAAAACATCACAGCCTGCAATGATATTTATGCTGTTTAGTATTTTAGGACTTTGAAAATAATGCCTGTTGAGAAGGAAAAGCAGAATTCGATCTTTCTGGACGTGCGAAAAGAATAGGAAATAGATGTACTAAACAGAATTGAGAAGTGATGATTCAGCCATCGTCCCCAGTTTAATTCTGATTTTCTAATAATAAGTGTTAAATTCAATATCTCCACTCATGGGAAGCATCTGTTGTAGGAACTATTTTTAATTGGAGCTAAATTTACAATCTATACCAGAACTGTGTGATTGGGCAGGTCTGTGGTTTTAAGACATCTCAAATGATCAAAACAGTCACAAGAAGGATGATTGAAAATTGGTTAGTTTTACTGAAGAAAATACTTTTGACAAAGATGATACGGACCGAATAACATAACAATGTGATAATCTGTGTTCTCGATTATTTAACATTCACATACAAACAGTGATTCCCAGAATATCCTCCACTTAGCTGGTTCCACTTGGCACATCCAGTTACCTCGGTACAGGCAATGACACGGGAGCTCTAGGAATTATATATATTTTATATATTTGGAAAAACACACTTCTACTTCCTAGGTGATGGAATTATAACTCTTAAATTTCTAAAGAAAATGGTAGCTCATAGTGTCTAATATTTTTCTGTGGTTGTAATGTAACCAACCTGCCCTTCTACCAGGGCTCCCCAAGACCTCTTATCTGTAGCCCATCAGCACAGCAGTGCAGTGGACCTGAGGGAGAACTGCATAATTCACCTGTCAGTCACAGAGAAAGCCCCACTTATTGTTTCTCCCAGAATGACAAGTCTCGCTTTATTTTTCCACGGTCATGCTCCCCTCTTGCAAGTAGATCCTGGTTCTGAAAAACAACTCCTGACTCTCTCATCTGTAGTTTGCCTTTCTCTGACTACCAGTTATGGATCCAAACCCCTGAGGATTACATCAAGGGGAGATGCTGGCAACATTCAAAGTGATGCTTCTAATTCATCTATTAAATTTTCTTAAGCGTTCCTTGTATTATTTGGTCCCACGGGCCAGTGTGACATATGTGTGCCTCCTCTGACACAGTCCCCTCTCTGGATGCACCTAGGGGTGGTTCACTCATTAGAAAGATCTGGAAACAATGTCAAGGTCTGAAATGAAAGCAAATGAAAGCGGTGGTGTCTGACAGGTCGCGATTTCTAGACCACTTCATCCTGGGCATATTTGCTCTTGTTTAAAATAGGTAATGTAACATTTCAAATGTAGTCAAGATGAAAGAATGTGTTTTCTGTAGCTTACATGTCATGTTTGATGCTGGGCATAAGCTAGCTACTAAGTCTTATCAAGCAGAGAAAAGAGGTACTCAATTGTTTCAATAAATGCTAAATACTTAAGGCAAGATCTTCCAAGAGGAAACCATTATCTTTTCTCCCTCCAGGCTAAAGAAAGGGACACAGTTCATTTTCAGAAATATTATAATTATGACCCCGAACTATATATGCTTTTCCTTTTCTATCTGAAATAGCAGATCATGGTTTTTCCCCACCTAACCATGTTCATATATTATGGGAAATGAGGTTATAAGAAGCTGTTGAGCTCAGAAAGGATGCAGGAAGAACTTTATATCATGCCTTGACCTCTTCAGCTGCATCAGAGACAGGAAAGGCTCAAGATGCATGCATGGGTTTTCTTCTCTTGTTTTACTATTTTCTTTCTTTTCTTTATTATTAGTAGTCTTATTGTTTGTTTTAGACAGCATTTCATGTAGTTCAGGTTAGACCTGAATTCCTACCTCTACTCCGAGAGTCGTAGGACCACAACCAGCCCAGGGTTGTTAGTGTTAACTAACAGTGGTTTTCACCTGTAATTCCATACACCAGCGTCCCATCAAAGGCACTTAAATAGCTATGGTTTATCTACCAAACACAGGTAAGTCTTCCTCAAAAATGCAGGCATGGAGTTGGGTATTGTCTCAGGAAAGAAGACACTGAAACCTGGCATCACTTTCAAATCCACTTGGAAAAAAAAAGACACAAAGTAAAAGAAGACCCCTCCTTAAAGGTGAGTTTTTCTCCTAATTAAAGTTGATTTTAAAGATATATGCATTATATAATTCTGTTCCTGTAAAATTGCAAGTTGAAAGTAAAAATGTCTCATCCCTGCAGCAGAAATTGCTCTGGGTAGGAAGTTAATGGTCATGAGTTCTAAAGCCCTCTCACTGATGCTGGGATAACAAATTCCTGAAATGACGACAGTTGCAAACAGTTTGCCCATGAGAGATGTGACTTATTATTGAGAGGAAAAAATAAATACTTTGGTAAAGATTACAATGCTCACACAAGGCTGTGAAAGCATTTTTCATGTTAAAATAGGCAAAGAAAACAAATGAAAAGCAGGTAACATGTGCTCATTAACAGTTTAGGGGACACATTCTGATGCTAAATAATAAATATATATCATCAACATTGACATAAAGTCAAGATTATTCTGGAATATTCTTGATGATGAGTCCTAACAATTTCTACTATTTATGTTTATTCATTGACAGTTCCATACATATACAGAATCAACTTTAGCCATTCTAGCCCTGTGCCCTTTCTCATCCTCCCGTTTTCTTCCACTGAGATTCTTCTTCCCACCAGTTCCCTATTTTCTTATTTTTGTGTGTGTGTGTGTGTGTGCAGGTGTGTACATTTATATGTGCATATGTGCATTTGAGTGTGTATGTGGTATGTGTGTGCATGTATGCATGCATGTCCCTCCCTGAGTTTAGTTAGGATTGCTTGTAGGAATTTTATGATTGCTTCAAGATTATCCCTAAAAGTTCTACTGGTGTTTTTATGCATCCTAGTATTTGCTTATATCCCTAGCACTGAGGGATGGGCAGACACAGGTGGTGTCCCCAGTTTGTCGCGAGCTTGTACAGCCAATCTGTGAGTTCTATGTTCAGTGAGAAACCCTGTCTCAAAATAACATGATCAGAGTGATAGAGGAAGACACCAGATGTCAACTTCTGTCCTTAAAACACACACAGACACATACACACCACACATATACACACACATCACATACACCACACATACCACATACGTATAACCTCACACACAACCCAAACACACATACACACCTTACATATACACATCACACATGTATAACCCCCACACAGCATGAACACACAAACATCACACACATATATACACAAACACACACCAGCGCCAGATACACACATCACACACCACATACATCACACACCATGCACATATACACCAGACACATACACACACACCACATACACCCATACCAATACAACAACACTATACACATACACACACCACACACACAAACACACCCCACAGACAAGTATATCATATACACACATGCACGCACACCATATATGCACATGCACACACACCATATACATACATGCACACACAGGCATACACACACCACACATAAACACACACACAAACACAAATACACACCACATACTTATACATAATCACATACCCCACACAGTACATACACATAGACCATACACATATACCCCACACACACCACATACACAAACACTATACACATGCACCACACACATGACACACACACACATAAACAAAAAAACAAGATAAATGGATTCTGTCTAGTACTAAGATCCTACTGCCCAAGCTCTGGGTGGTCATGTGGTGTTTCACAATTGGAGATGTTGAGGGAGCGTGCCGTGTAGCTGCAGGAGGCTGTCAGACAAGCGAGTTTTCTCTGACTTCTCAGTCTCCTTGCTGAGTCCCTTGTCTCCGTCACTGAAACACTGATGCTCGCTCCTTCAAGCTAAGGGCATACAAGGCGCCATTGGAAGGATATTGGTAATGATTTGTAGCCTTGTGTGACCTAGTGGGTGGACCTGACCCATAAGAATATGAAGGAGTGTTTGTGTCTGTGGAGAACTTGATCAAAGGGTTATACACACACACACAGAAGCACACACAGACACACATGCACATGCTCACATGCACACGTGTAGACATACATACACATATACATACACGTTAAAGCTACTAAAACACTTTGAATTTTTCTTGGGCAACTAGGAAGTCAGACTCGAAATGTCTCAGAAGGAAGTCTAAAGCAGATTTTGCACGATATTTAGGTGCACACAATCTGGATTAAATGTCAACAATCTGGATTTCTGTCAGCTGTGCTCATGGGTCTTATTTAGAATTATAAAGGAGGGAGAGGACAGAAGACATGGGGATCTCATGGCAGTTCTGTGAATGAGCTAAGAAGGTGTCTGACCCCTGCCTGAGTTTTCTGTATATTCGGTTAAGGAGTTTGGGTGTAGAAGGAAGTTTAAGATGCCAAGCTGTAGGACTTCCACTGCCATAATGTTTTCACTGGCAGCAAATTTAAAATAGATTCAGTCAATCAATCATCAACAGAGATGCTGGGACTTGCTCCTCTGGGGCCCTTGGGTATAAAACTCATGTGTTTTCTTTTATAGGGAGGTCATTTCTCAGATTCCAGATTTCAGAAGAGGCTTGAGCTTGGTTTCAAAGGAGCACAAGATTCAAACTGCATACAGGTATTTAAGAAAGGGCATGGGCTTTTTATTATCTTTTTAATCTCAGCTTTGTTTTTAGAGATTTTTAGTTGTCAAGCTGACTGCAGGGTGCAGGGGCAATGTACAATATCAAAGTGACATGGAGCCAAGGGCTTGGTACTCATCAGGCATTAGGGGTGAACACTCCTACACATGCTCTATTGGACACTGTGATGATGTCATGGAGGGCCTCCATGGCTGACTTTCCTCCACCCTTCAGTTTCTCAAGTGATGCAGGCGTCACATGGCAGATTGCAATTAGCATGTCTCCATGAATAACAGGGTGCTAGAAAGGAAAAAACATTATACCAACGAACTTGCTGTACCACGAGCCCATATATGTGCACACTCACACATGCATGCCCACTCATGCCCACTTACACGCATACCCATACACTCACACAAACACACACACACACATGCATGCCCAATCATGCACACTCACACACACACATACCTGCCTCCAGCCCTGTACCATTACAATGAGATGTCCTTAGGAACCGCATTCCCCAAGGATGAAAGTGGCATAGCGCCAAATGAGTAGCAGGCTGGCATCCAGCCATCTCAGGCGCACAGGACAGCTTGGAGAGGGGAAGGGACGCCAATGGCTACTGGAAAGGCAGCCCGATAATGAGAAGCCCTTGTTCTTCCAGGCCACCCAAATTCACTCCTTAGCACCCATGCCAAGCTGAGGGGCTCATAAGCATCTGTAACTCCAGCTGCAGGGAACCCTCCAGTCTTCATGGGTACTTCTACTCCCACACAAATGTACCCCCATAAAGACACACAGACCTACACATAATTAGAAGCTTTTAACACGTGCAGGAAATTCTGCAAACACGGAGACTACCTGAGGGGAGCAGCAGTGGTGGAAGTCATGAGGTCGCAAATGAAGAGTGGCTAAAATGTAGATGCATCAGGAGTTCAGAAGCAGATGCCAAGCCTCTCATTGTCGATTGAGAGCAGGCAGCCTGTGGCATGGCCCGGTTTTGATGTTTAAAAATGCAGCACTCCTCAGATGATTTGTGTGTTCAGTTCACAACCCCATAGCTAAACGAACATGGCCCCAAGTTATAGGGGCAGAGATCTTCTCTGTGATACTTAAACAGCTTTTCCAGCCAAACCCCAATTTTCTCTGAAACAACAGCAGTGATGGTGAAACCCTAGTGAGCACCCGTTCCCCCGAAGCGCCAGGCTGAATATGTCACAATGGTCTCACTGTACTGCTCCATCTCAACCTCGGAGGATCCCTTCATAACAGCACTTTCATCTAATGGGGAAAATGTGCTGTTGGGGTACTTTAAACAATTGCTCTATTGAAAAAAAAATAGTCATCCTGGTTTGTCTCTGCGATGCCTGACCCAGAACAGGCAGTCTCATCCCCCTTCGCTAAATTGTTTTGTTGTTCCCGCCGTGAACTAGCACCACTGGACTCTCGGGCCGTGTGCAGTTTCTCTTCCTCAGTCCTTTGCCCTTCCTTCACGGAGGAATGTGGTTGTAAATTGCTCTGCTGAGTCACCACAGCAAGTCACAATTGCTGGGCTAGTTTCTTACAACATTCGAGGTGACATGCACGTCACTGTCATCCAGAGTTGAGGCTGTTTTACCCCAGAAGAAAATTGTTCATTCAGTGGTTGCTTCCAGAATGTTTGCAGGCAGAGACCATGGACTGGTGGTGGGACACTGAGTCTTCATGCCTTCCAGAGTCCTGACTCAGAAAGTGGAGCTTCTTCTCCTTTCAGTTTTATTGGATGCAAACCAGACTCCCATTTCTGGTGTCTGGGGCTTTAGGAGGCTACCTTGTTGTTGCCATGAGGCTACTTAAGCAATCCCTATGCCTAACTAAACACACACACAAACACACATGCACACACACACGTGTGCGTGCACACACACATCACACAATACATGTGTACACACACACACACACACACACACACACACACACACACACACACATATATATATATATATATATATATATATATATATATATATATATATATATATAAACTTTTCCTCTCCTCCTCCTGAACACGTTTCCTGTGCTGAAGTTCTGTCTTCAAACTGCAACTTGAAAAAGAATATTTACAGCCTTGTAAGATCAAGAAAATGAAGATTTTCCCACCACGGAGTGCAACCTCTGTACTTTTGTGGGAACCCTTCCAGCACCCTTGCATGAGGAACTCATCTCCAAGGGGGACAATGGTGCTTGGTTTTTGTGAGCCAGCAGAAATGTCTCTTCATATGGTTAAAAAAAAAAATCCTGAGATTAAGGAGATTCCTCACCTCTCAGAATGAAAAAAAAAAAAGTGTTGCGTTTTGTATCAGGAAGATATAATGAGAATCTCCCATGGAATCTGCTTGATAAAAACGACATTACAGCCTTAAACGCTTAACCTGGACTGGAAAATATGTTAATGTTAGTCTTGCCACAGGCGGGCATAGGGAACACAATGCAATGAAAGAGTAACGCAGTTTTTATCTTCTGCCAAACTGAAAAGCAGTCCTTAACTTCTGAATGAAATATGCTTACTCTTATCCTGAGGTATGAATATACTTAGCCAAAGTTTTCTGAATGAATAAAATTTGAAAGTGAGAGCAGTTAATCACTTAATTATAATTCCATGTCTTGCATAATAATTAAAATAGTAACAATACTATTAAATCTTAGCCTTCAGTTTGTGATATAGTTTTATATTTAGGCTTTGTCCCTGCTGAAAACCTGTCTGTGTGTTACAATCAAGGAGTAAATAAAGAACAAAATGGTTCAGGAAATTCATCATTCCTCTTAAGTAATCATTGCAACATCTTGCATCAAATATGTTAAAACAAAAGGAATTTAAGAGAACAGTGAATTCTGATTAATGTGCGCAAGGTTGCTTAATAGGTAATGATGTAAATGTTATTCATTTCCTTCTTTTATGAGATGCTCTTCACTGACTCATGGTTCTCTCTGAGGCTGCTTTTCTTCCACTCAGGTCACACATTGAGAAACATTAAGAGCATAAACACGGGGCTGGAGTGATGGCTCAATGGTTAAGAGCTCATTGTTCTTGCAGAGGACCTGGGTTGATTCCCAACATCCAGATCAGGTGGTTTCCAACTATTTGGAACTCCAGCTCCAGGGGATCTGATGCCCTCTTCTGGGCATCTGCACCCATGTAGGGAAACCAAGCAAAGGCTCAATCAATAAATACACATAAAATAAAAGTATCCTAAAGACTATCATGCATGTCTTTTCTCCAACTTTTTATTCAACTTTCAACTTCTTAATGAGAATTTTGTTATTTGGAAATATTTAATATTCTATTTATAGAATATTATGTACTCAATCTCTTGTTTATGCTGATTCTATTTACTAAAAGGATATACTGTAGCCCTTGAGTTTCAAAACTTAAATATTCCTTAAAGAATTGCTAGAATAATGAATAGAAAATTGTCTGACAAAATCTTTGTGTATAGTAACCATCCATCAAGAGAGATCACTGCTAACTAATCAGTAATTAAAAGGATGCAGAATTTAGTAATTCGTTCAATGGAGTCTTTGCAAAATGCCTGGCACATTGCTTTGGAAAACAGCCCTGTTTTCTCCATTTATTTTGCAGCTGAAACCGAATTAGACAATTCAATTTGTAAAAACAAATATACATTTTTTAAAAAGAGGCTCAATTTCCCCCATTGAGTGTGGGTAAGGTGGTTGTTTCTCTGTTCCTGTTCTCAAGGGAGAGGTAACAGGTAGAGCTCTCTTCTCTTTGAAATGTAAGTCTCTTTAAATGGTAGGTAGGCTTTTCCCAGCTTAATTTCTGTCAGGTTTATAACCAGGAATGTCTTGCCCAAGGCCTTGGGAGCTGTTTCTTTGAAATATGAATGTGGAGGAAATAGCACTTAGACTCTCAAGTCTGAATGGGAGCATATGTCTACGTTTTACGGACGCTTTGACTGTCAGCTACAAAATGACCTGTTCTCATGAAGAGTGACATGCGTGCTGATGCCCCGGATAAAACTAATTATCTAATACATGTAACCATTCTAACCAAACAGGTGAGAGAAAGATGCACTTTGTGATGAGGAGCGTCACACCTCGTCCTTGAAAAGTAGTTCTCCTTTATTCTGCAGACGTATATTCAGGGCTGGAGAGGCAGCTCAGTCGGTAAAACGCTCACCATGCAAACAGGAGGAGCTGAGTTTCACCCTCAGAACTCACATTAAAAAAAAACCAAGCATGGTGACCCCTGATGTAATCCCCATGCTGGGGATGCAGAGATGGTCCATCACTGGGGTTTGCCAGTCAGACAAACAGACAGACAGACAGACAGACAAACAGACTGCTTGGCCAAATTAGGTAGTTTCAAGTAAAGATGGAAAGACTCTGTCTCAAGTAAACATGGCAAAATGAGGTTGACCTCTGTTCTCCGCATGAATGTGAGCATGTGCACACACACACACACCAAGAAATTATGCAGTAGAAGCATTTTGCTACCCGTCGGATGAGGTTTCTTTCCAGAACCAGGATCCCTGCCAGGGCCATGACACTCTACGTCAATCCGTATTCAATACTAGAAGCATTCTGTGTCTCCTAAATTGGAGAGGTAGAACCTGTTTTCCATGTATAGCCACGATAATTGCCAGGTGAATCAATTTTTGTCTACCAACACTTCATTCTCTTTCGCTGAGATTTTAATGCTCATTTTGAGTGTTATTTTTGCTGTATAAAATTCTTAGATCTTCCCTGGCACTCACCACAAAAGCAAGAGTCAAGACTGGGATTCAAATTGCTTGTATATGAATTTGTAATAAGTTAATATTTCTGTTATTTTGAACTTCATGTCATGAACATGGTGCTTTTATATTTATTCTAGCCTCCCATTTGTTCTCAATTTCATTGTTGTTGGTTTTTTTTTGTAAACATTGGACATTTGTCAAATGCATGCCTACATATTTTATGAGAAATTGCTATCATTATAAAATTAAACTTTCCTGCCATTTTCCTCCCATTATGTAAAGTCACTAATTTCCATATGGAAGTAGGTTTACTTATTTATATGAAATTACACGGCCAGTGTTCTCGGAGTCTTTTCCAATCAGATTTTCATTCAATTACTTCGAGTGTTTCTGGGATGACGTCACTTTATTCCAACACCACTGTCATTGAATTAGGTCTTACCTTTAATTTCTTATCTTTTTTAATTTTTTAAAATTTTCATATAAAGTATTTTGAGTATAGTCTTCCTCTTCCCCCAGTTCCTCACAGGTTCCTCCCTTCCTATGCATCTCATTTCATAGTCTTTCTCGCTCTCTTAAAAAAATACCAAAACAAAAAAAGCACACAAAAATTTAAAAATAAAAAAGGGTGTGTGTGCAAAGTATGGAATCTGTTTTGTGTTTGCCAACTATATCCAGTCATGGAACCTGCCCTACCCCAGCAGCTATTGATTGCAAATAATTATTTTAAAATTTGTATTCACTTTTTTTTTAATTTCCATTTCATTGCATTTATAGAACTGCCAGGTGCAGTGCTTTATTTGAATGTGTCTGGGAATTTGGGAACTGGATGTAGGCATTCTCCAGCAGCTCCTGCTGAGAAACACAGCCATGGTGCCTGCTTGGCAGCACCACGAGGCAGCAGCTAGGGGCAGTGTTCGGCTTCAGAAGTGTAGCATACGGAGACAGGACGTGACCAGTCAGCACAGACAACCCAGAAGACCAGGTAAGGGACATCACATCCAGATAACCGGCATAGCCTGCATACCTTCAACAACCAAATGATTTCCTTAAAATTTAACTCTAAGTTTTTGCTACCAATTGTTGGTAAAAAACATAGTTTATGTACATAGGGGTTTTTTATCTATTTACTTGTAAATCACTTCTCAGGAGTGGATTCAATAAAAATCCATGCCATGGCAATATGCTCTCTGTGTCCTGGAGCAGAGAGCATTGTTAGAACACTTGTCTAGTGAGTACAAACTCTTGGATTACATCTTTAGCACTGCAAAATGTAAGCAATTAATTAGTAATTTAATTAATAGATTTAAATGATCTGGTTCTACATAATGATGTCCTAAAAGCAATTGTTTTATGACTTCAGCCACACCAAATAAAAATCCAAATGATAACTTTTGGTTTTTCACGTAAAAGCCAACAAGAAATTGGCAGTCAAGAAACATTAGCAGGCTCGAAGACAAAGGTTTACTAAATACAGCGAGTTTGTATGGTTTTGTAAATAGTTCCATAAAAATTTTAAAACATGTCACAAATATTAAGCAAAGACACACAATATTAGTACAAACTTACATAGAGGACTGCATAAAGGGATTTTTTCTAGTACTGTGCACCAATTTTTGCAAATGAAAATTGCCTTACTTTCTACTCTATAAGGACCACAATTAGTACATTGGCAGAATGCAGTTATTGATTGAAAGATGATGACATATAGGTTGGAATCTATAAACACATAGAAGCATCTATGTGGTGGTTTGAATGAGAATGGCCCCCACAGGCTCAGAGGTTTAATGCTTGGTCCTTAGATAATGGAACTGTTTGAAAAGGATTCAGAGGTGTGGCCTATTTGGAGGAGGTGTATTACTGGAGGTGAGCTTTGAGCTTTCTCTTTCTCTGTTTTTAGATCAAGATTTAAGCTCCCAGCTACTATTGTTCCAGCGCCATGCTTTCTTGCCTGTCTACTGCCATGCTCCCCAACGTGATGGTCATGAATTCACGTTCTGGAAATGTAAGCCCCAATAAACTCTACTATAAGTTACCTTTGTCATGGTGTCCCTTCATAGCAATAGAAAAATATCTAAGAAAATCCAGCAACAGGAAGACAAATAAGGACCACGCAATGACTTTTGAGAAACCACAACTCTGCCTGGGAACAGCAGAACAAACTGTGCTACCTAGACTGAAACGGATTTAGGATTAGCAGTGGGTGAAAGCTGGCAAGCTGCCCCTACAGGCTCCTGCTAGAAACATAGCTGATCTCATTATCTTGAAGTAAAATCCTTGAAACTTTCCAAGGCAGAAAATATAAATAAATAAAAATACTTGTGACATTTCACCTAAAACAGTTGCAATGACTCTAATAGTCACCTCACTCTGAGCATGTGGATAATTAATTGCATAACTTTCCATGCAACACTATCATTTGTCTTTCTTTTAACTATAAATAGAGAAATGAGATAGCCTAGTTTCGATTTTTTTTTTTTACTTTCCCTTTAAAATTTACTCATGGAAAGAAACAACTAAATTATGTGTTCCAATCTGCTCTGCTTCTACAGTGTTCATCATAGTGCTGACATTCTTCTTGGGCAGGGGCATTCTAGAGTGTATTGGGCTTCAGTGTTTGATGCCCAAGACCACCTTCTTGATGTTAAAAAGATAAAACCTGCTGCGATGGCTTCTCACATGAAGACATGCTCTTTCACAGACTTCCCTCTCTGTGGGCTAGGCTCCCAAACACAGATGTCCCTGGCTCAGCATGCTTCTAAATTCACACAGAGAATAGGGGATATTTCATCCCACCGTGGCATTTCCTCTTTCACCCAGTTTCCTACAGTGCATTAATTAATTAGTTAACTTCTTCTTTGGAAACACCTTACTCTCATCTTGATAACCAATCTACAAATGCAGCATTTTTTTCCTGGGCCTGGGCTGTGTGATCCTGAGAATCTTCATCCTCCAGCAACAACCTCTACAACAGATGCTTCACCAATGCCCGTGGCATTATCAGCTGCAAATTCTTAGCATGTTCTCTTGTTGCTTGAGACACAGATATAAACCCTATGAGACTTTTCAAGAAGTAACTCAGTCTTAACTCTGTCTTTCCTAAAAATGTGTGTTATCTGCATCTATTGGCCCAAGATTCCCCAGACAAGATCAAATGGAGCTTCAGGCTTCAATACACCTCAATTCCAACACCTCCATTTATGCACTGCATTTTCAAATTTGAGCGACTACTTAAGCATACTCCTTTCTCTAGCTGCATTTGTGTCTTCCTGACAGAGATACAGATTGTACAGTCTTCAAGAACGTAGGCTATTTGATTAATTCCTATGGAATGCCCTAGAATCCATGAGTAGTTCTAATGTCTCCACTCACTTTGTGTTCCCAACTTCCTTGCTCAGATATCACCAAAACACTAACTAGTAGACCATTCTATAATTCAAATATAGTTCCCTGCCTGTATCTCTGTTCTAGTACGTTGAGGAATGCATGGTCCCGATAAAATAAGAGTTTCAAATTATAACAACACTGTGTCTACTGTATTAGTTCTCTCTCTCTCTCTCTCTCTCTCTCCCCCTCCCACCCTCTCTAGGTGTGGGTATGTGAGCATATATATGTGTAGATGTGTTTGTGCCAGTGTATATGGATATGAGTGTACATACATTTACACACACATTGATGCCAGAAACCAATCTCAGGTGCTTTTCTTAGGAGCTGCTCCACCTTATTTTTTGAGAACAGAATCTTTCAATAGGACCTAGGAACCAAAAATTAGGTTAAGCTGACTGTCGAGCAAGCTTGAGTATCCCTCTGCTTCCTAGTGCTGGAACTACTAACTAGTAAACTATCTCTGACTTTTTTTTTTTTTTTTTTGGTTTTTCGAGACAGGGTTTCTCTGTGGTTTTGGAGCCTGTCCTGGAACTAGTTCTTGTAGACCAGGCTGGTCTTGAACTCACAGAGATCCGCCTGCCTCTGCCTCCCAAGTGCTGGGATTAAAGGCGTGTGCCACCACCGCCCGGCTTCTATCTCTGACTTTTGACATCAGTTCCAAGATTTGAAATCAGGTGTTCATGCTTACACGGGAAGTCTTTTACCAGCTGAGCTTTCTCCCGCCTCTTTCTGTTCTTTAGAGATCTAAGTAGGAGGCAGCCTCCACAGTGGTCCCCAGTTAGCTCTGCCATGAAGGTGGTCCCTGGGAATCTCTGCTGCCACACACTCATGACCTTGTGTAATCTCATCCACTTGGGGCACACGGGGCTTACTTATTTACTTATTTCTAGTGAGATGAAAATGACAGGCGTTATGCCCCTTCCAAAATTAGGTTATAAAAAAAGGTTAAGGTTTATGTTTCTCTTTCTACTCCCTCTGCTTTTCTCTCTCCCTCTCTCCTTCCCTGGATTCTTCTTGACTTACAGAAAGAAACTATGCTATAATAAAAGTTCATTTGAGTTGCCAAGTTCACGGATGGTTTGACTGTACTAGTAGCTAACACATACTATTCCCAACACGTGTGTAATGCCACAGTGATGAGGATACATGGGCACTGAAAAGGAAAGAACTGCCTCTCTTCGGAACTCTTTGCTCCTGAACTTGCTGGGCAGGCATTGGAATTTACCTTTTATTTTCTCGGCTGAAGAAATGACGTAGGAAAAGAAGTGTTATGGATTGAACCAAGCATATAAATAACAGGTTTATTCAAATCAGGTAAGCAGGGATAAGAAGCACCGGGATTAACTTCATAGGCAGGCTTGATAAGCCCCACGTACTAGGGTACATCTGCCGTACGGCACACATACTGAGAAGGCTTATTTTCTTCTTAGGAACTTACAACACTTTCTAATTTTGGTTTGTAGACTTAAATTCCTTTCAAGGGACTTTTTCAATTATAAACCAACCCACTTGAAACAAAGGCACACAATTTCCATTTTTTTTTTCTAGAATTCTGAAGGTATTTTCAAGTGGGAATACTGTAACAGGACATCAGGCATTTGCTCATCACGTGACAACAAAGAAAATCAGGCAGCTCTCTGCATAGGGCTCGGGTCATGTCACTGCAAAGCCAGTTCTGAAGTGTGTGGAGAAAGGGCCATCAGTGGGGATGACAAAGGGATGGAGCTGGAGGGAACATCTCAGAAAAGGGGCCGGGGAAGATGAAATAGGGTAACGAGGAGTAAAAAGTCAGTGTATATGTGTATGAAATTACAAAAAAAAAAAAATTGAAATCAAAGTACATTATGCATGAAGTAAACATGATCAAATATATTATAAGCATATAAAAATAGCCCAGTGGAGCTCATAGTATATAATTACATATGATAAGTGTTTTAAAAATTATTAAGAATGATGGAGTGGAGCTAAACAACAGCTTTTAAAAGGGATAGCATGTTAGCATCACTCAGGAGTGTCCAGCAGAGGGTGGAGGACCCAGGCGAGGTGCGAGGGCAGAGGCAGAAAGAAGTGCTGGTGTCCGTGGGACTGATGTGTGCTTTCTGCTTCCACAATCTCCTCTCACATAACGTCATTAAATGGTTTGACGACTTTAATGTATTGGCTTAGACCTTCTCAGCTATGTGCTTGAGAATAACAATCACATCTCTGCAATATTCCATGAAGGAAAAGGAGGCAATATTTTTTTTAAGTATTCAGGAAACAATCAGTCACATCGGCAGATGGAACAGCCCAATCATGGAAGCATTTCTCTGATAGTGGAAGCCTTTACTTCTGCAAGTGCAGTTGCTCTTTAGTTTATGAATCTGTCTGGAGGAATGAGACTCCGTTTGCCATCGAGGGCTGGGATACCAATTTACTTCCACATTAACAGGTCTGTTTCTCGGGAGAACTGGATTCAATTATACTTGAAAAAACAGTTATACGTGCAACAAGTAGAGAAATGGAGGTGACTCTGAGTTTAAATTCTGGAAAGGCATTCAGGCTCTTCCTTTAGATTCTATTCCCAGTCGATATTAGGCCCTACAGTTAAACAGAGTTCAACTTCAGCACTCCCAAATGAAATTAAAAGATGGATGTTAAATGAAATTTTATTGATATGTGGCGGTGCTTTGAATTTCTTGTGCATGTTTATAATCAGCAAGGGCCATTTTCAATTGTAAAAAAGTAAATGAATACAATCATTATGCTGCCTTACATGCATATTTAACTTGTTAGTTGGTTTCTTAAATATGTATTTTTTAAATACATTCATTCACATATATGTATGTATGTGTATATATATATATATTATATGTAACATAACCTATAAAAGGCACATTTCTTTGTGTCCTAAGGGAAATAAGCTAATGAAGTATTAACTATGCTACTTACAAAAGGCAAAAACAATAATATTACATATTTTAGTTTTTGACACAAAGTCAGATACTTGCTTCTAGCAAAAGTGAATTCTGTTGAAGCTTTCACATCTTGGACTCTATTCCTAGAGAAGCTACAGCTGTCAAATGAGATCATGACGACTGTCACCAAGGAGATGATGACTGCATTTATGTTTTCGTCTAGAGACGACAGCGTCTCCTTAGAGTTTCTAATAGAGCCTGCTCGGTACATCAAGGGTAGGCTGCTTTCTCCATGCTCACAGATAACAACAATCTGAGAGCAGTAGGCAGACAGTAACTCACCCAATGCCCCTTCTTTCCTTCAGCTCCTGGACAAAAATACATCTTACAAGACTAAAGGACCTTGGGAAGGTGTTTAAATATGACACCTTGATAAAGAAACAATTGTCTTGGCAAGTGCAATGTAAGTGCAGGAGGCAGGAGGATTAATCAAGGAGATATGACCACATATGCTGAGGTCAGAGAGATGCTATTGATACTGTGGGGATCACCGCTGGAATACTTGGTAGCTGCAGAACCCAATAATTTCCTGGAACATCTGGATGAAGAAAATTCTACCTGTTAGCGTGCTGAGCTTATTTGGGACTACTGACCTCTAGAACTGTATAATAATAAAACCACAATGAGAATTCACATCTTGGGTGATTTGTTACAGCAGCCACAGGGAGACTAGTACAGGATGCTGTATTATTGAGAGTTTTATTCACACACAGGATGTGACTACATGGATCTCTGCCTTGGGAAGCTGGAATATACTGAGCCATGCTTTTTCATGTATTTAATGATGGGAACAGAATTTAGAATTAGTAACAGTTACTAGAGTAGATGAAGAAAGACACACCATGGAAGATGAGGAGACAGTAACTAGAAGTCCTAGATACTAAATCTCTAAGAGAATGTTGCAGCGAGAGGGGGCAGGGATCAGAAGCAGGAGGGGGCTGTAAGCTTGTCTCACACTGCCCAGCAGTCCAAGTTGGGAGCCTCTGGCGGTGTTGTGTAGGCTTTCCCACTTCTCTGATGGGGAACATCCATGCTCTATAGCAGGTATCTTTCACTGCCAGAAGCTACTATGCCAATGTGACCAAACCATCCTCGAGTCTTTGAAACATTTTCCCCTGTATTTCCTCAGATGGTAAGAAAGAGAATCACAAGACAGAGGAAGACACACAAATGCCCTCTGCATCGCACTGTGCAGTGTACTGCCATGCTGTTGTTTCTGACTGAGAATCTGCCATATTCTCATATTACCTTTTTCAGAAAAATAAATCTTGGAACCCTAATTATATGGAGCTTTGAAATTACTCTGGATTGGCAGCAAATTATTATTATGTTTATATAAGACACATGCATAATCCTGCATATCTGCCAAAGTTTTAGAGAAATTTTATATGCTGGATATAAATTATTCCCCTGCAAGGCATTTTGTGGCAAAGCTGGGTTGTCCTGTGTGTTTAGTAAGGTCTCTTTATGTCTCCTGCCTGTTCTGTAACTTCATTCTGTCCCTTCTTGTCATGATCACATTTAGGTCACCTTCCTTTAGGATCAATACCACAGAGAATTGCCTCACCTCACTATTCACATCAGGGGAAGCTCATTATCAATGATGCTGCCTTCTGTCTTTGCTTAACCTGATGACTTCTGTGCTTCTGCACCAGAGGTTGCTACTTTCTTTCTTGTAATTAAGAGATACTTTATGGGAAGACACTTTGAGACCATCAAGACATCTTGTTTACAGCAAGCTACGCAGCTTGGCATCCATGAGGGCTAATTGTTTGAGATGCTTGTCACTGGGATGCTCCTGTTTCTGTCCTTTGCTTCCTTGTTAAATGTAGTTCTGTAATGACAAATGCCACTAATACCTCTTATGGTCATTAGAGGTGATGGGAAGGGAGATGGGTATGCTGACATTTTTATTTTAAATATAGGATCCAGATATGGACCTCCTACTGCTGGTATGAGTAACCAGTACATTATGTGGGAACAGCAGAAGAACTCAGAAGAGGACAATAAGAACAGAAGGGAGAAGATAAAGAAGAGAGAAATAGCACCCACTGGGAAAGAGAGCAGATGATGACTTCCTGGCTAGGAACACTGGGTAATTTTTAAAAAGCTAAATAGACACATCAACATTATTTATCATCCACAGCTCATGTAAATGGAGTTCCATCCATTCTCTTCATCCATTCCCCCTCATTTCTACCAGTCTGCTATGATGGTTTCTCAAGGCAGAAGATACAAAATGATAGTGCAGATGGGATATTATGAATTATCTACTATGGGCAACTAGAGGGGTTCTTAAAGGGTAAAAACACAACTGAAATGCAAATTATTTCTTCACATTTTATGAGACATTCCCCTAGAGGTCCAAGTACCCATCTCTACTCAAACTCAATAGGGCAAAGGCCTGGTAGCTTTTTTCTTTTTATCTGACATGATTTGCCATGGAGACAAAAATAACTAACATGCTATGGATATCACATCACACTAGTATCATTGCACACATGTATTTTATCCAAACATCTCTGTGTCTGTATGATATAGCCACATTGCCATCTCTATAGGAAGACAAGAACAATGCCGCCAATTATATTTTATCATCTTATGTCAGGCCTCCAATCCATCCTTACCATTATACTATGTTGATTCTAAGAATGTATGTTACTTACAGAGCAGCCCCTATAGATATAAAGTGCTTTCATCAATGATGTAGACCATTACCACATGTGCAGGATATTTCAAATGTCCAAAGAATGCTGCAGAGCTTGCCACAGGCTCTGTTAGCTTATAAACCCAAGCCAGCAGTACACTCAGTGCAAATCAGTGAGAAACTCAATCTGGCCCTAGGATAAGTGTATTACTGTTATCTACACTCTGAACATGAGAACAGAGTTTAAGACTGAATGATGTTTTCTCAAAGCATCAAATAAATTTTATTGGGTCATTCAAAGGAGGGTTGATTTATTACTTATTCTGAAATGGTTTTCTCATGCTGGACAATAACCATGTTATGTGAAGATTTATGATTTATAAAAACTTAAAAAGTTACAGTGAAGCACTTGATGTCCACTATTTTCCAGAACTGGAGTAGGATTGTCCTTGTGAGTTTGAAGCAACACATGTGTACACCACACACACACAGAGGCACACACATATGCAGGCATGTACATACATGTACATTGTATGTGTGTCACACACAAATAAACATGTACATACTCGCGCACATATATACACATATACACGCACATGTGCACATGCATACACATGGAAACTTACACACTGATTTGTGCAGCACCATCCATATCTGTCAGCGTTACAGAATAACCCAGGACTCTCCAACCCCTCTCTTTAAAAAGAATCAGCAGTTTTGATGAAACATGTGTATGTACATGAAATACATTTGCATGTGATTACCAGACTGACAGACTGCTATTTAATTTATTTGTGACCCCGCAAAACTAATTATGTATCTCATGCTGTTGAACAAAAACTCTGTTTTGGGTATGTAACTGATTCCACTGGAGAGCATGGTAGTACTTCATATTTCTCTAGAGTGTATATTAGGAATAACTATACCATCTTTGAATTCAGTCCCATGAATCTCAAGGCAACTTCTCTAAAGGGCTTCCTGATTTTCAAAACTTCTCCAGGGAATTTTGATAATTGTCAATAAGCTCTCTACCGGCAGACTATGAAAATGCTCATACATTTACAAGCATATTAAGATACTGGGAACAGAACAGAAAAATAGCTAGGTGTTGTGTGCATGTCTGTGCTTGGCATTTCCTAATACACAATAGAAACACAGATAAAATAGCATGGTAATTTTTCCTTCTGAGTTGGGGAGGAGAGTATACTTGTAGATTCCCTGCTCTAGTAAGCCAACCAAACCATCTTTAGTAAAGAAAACTGTGTTTTGTTTTTATATTTTATGTGGTGCCATAGAGATAGGATGAGGATTTGAAGGACCAAGTAAGCACAACTTGTGCAGAACAGGAGAGCTATGGACTGGGAAGGGGTGGGAGGAAGGAGGGGATGAGCAAGCAGGAGAAAGGAGAGTGGACATGATCACCACATGATATAGGCATGGAGATGTCACAATGAGACCCAATAAACTCTACACTTAATATATAGTAACAGTCAGCAGAAATAGAAGAACCTTTGAGAAAATAATTTTTCCCAATAGCAGAGAAGTTTGAAACTCTACCAGTTGAAGGAATATGCCCAATCACACAGCAGAAGTGAGTACAAATGTGGATTCTTGCACACCATTTATCAGTAATTCACTGAAATCAGGTATTCATTCTAAGGTAGAAACCCTCATCTATATGACTGGTAGCTTACTTCCTGGAAATACTACTCTGTGATAACAGGTTATCCTGAGTCACCTGGTAATTTAGATCTAAGTCCTTCATAAGAGAACAAAGAAACAGGACAAAGACAAAAACGGTCTGCAACAAGTAACACAGCACGGGCCGCCTTCTGGGACATAAAACCAGCACCTCAATGTTGTAGAACATAATCATGTTAGCCATTACCTCAATTATTTTCACAAACTCTAAATTTGCATTTGAGAAAACCATTCACACAGAAACTGAAATCAAGGACATTAGTATTAGGTATTAGTGGGCCCCGTTAGTGTGTTTACAAACAGGCGTGTTGGGCGTTCTAACAGGTGAATACATGCCAAGGAAGCCATTGGCTTTGCGTTTTCTGTTTTCCTTACAGGATTTCAGTACTTCCTGTCGTCTTCCAAACACTCTTGGGTGTTCAGCTCTGCCTTTGATGCCCATTTTTGTTGCTTGATGACAAATACCATATCTTCAGCTGCCAAACAGAGCAAAGTCATATTTTAAATGTAAAAGTAGTCAGGCACGGTTTGTCAAAGAATTATCATCCTTGTTCTGTCACGAGAGATTTGTTTTTTGAAAAGGAATATTTCCCGAGGTACAAAGTTTCTTAGAATTTCATCTTTTGAATGATGGACTTCCTAAGAATACAATAAAACTAGAACATAGATGCCATCTTCATGAAATAAATACCTTGACCAATTTTCAAATCAATTGACTTTAGAAGAGGAAGAAGAATAGAGATGAGGTCATAGAAAGATGGTAGAAAATCCTGAATACTATTATCTGTAGACTGGGGGCTTTTAAAATTTCAAAGAAACACAGAACAGGAAGTGTGTCCCTGGGTTTGCTCAGGTTTCTGGCTGCTTTGCCTGGAAAATGGAAACTTACTTTTATTGTTACCAGAATTCCTGTTTTGAACTGCCAAGTAAAAGCTGCTCACAAGCTTCCTGGGAGTTCAGATCCCAGAACAAGAAACTTCCAATCTTCCCTCTGAATTCTATTATAGATTTAAAGAAAGGTAAAAACAAAACAAGACAAAACAAACTAGAACTTAATCTCCGAAGCACAATCAATTCCACAAGCATGTGTTTAGTTTGAAATACTCTGATGTGTATATGGTTCAAGCAACCCTTCCTCAGGAGGACTATGGACTTGTTAAAGTAGAATAAAATAACAGAATTCTAGGGCTGGGAAGGATTGGAATTGATTAGGATGTGTATTCGGAGACGCCTGTGGGGTGGTTGTGGGTGTGTTAGGAGATGCCCGTGGGCTGGTTGGGGGTGTGTTAGGAGATGCCCATGAGCTGGTTGGGGGTGTGTTAGGAGATGCCCGTGGCTGCCTGGTGAAGGAGCATGGCAGGGAAGGAGTCCTTATCAATGGGAGCTTGCTGTGCTTAGTGGGTGCAGTACTTCGCCAGCACAGACCCCTCTCTTGCCCAGTGAAGTCTGTGGAAGCACTGTCCTGTGAGGAGAGGGAACTGAGATTCAGAGTGGCATGTGATTACTCTACAATCAGGCAGCATCAATGGAGACCAGGCCAGACTGACCCATGACCACCCGCACTCTGAATCTGTGCTGTTTATCACTTCTGCGCAATCTTTCTGGGCAATCGATTTTACAGATGAGAATAGGGACCGGCTGAAAGCAGTGGAAATGATTGCCGCTGGTACCTCGTTTTTGCCACCTCTACTTCCAGAAGCACATGAGGATCTTATATCCAGATCTGAAAGACAGCACCTCCTCGTCAGCACAGGTCCCCAAGCTTCGGCACTGAGCTGCACACTCATAGGAAAAGCCAGGGTGAGCAGACACAGGTTGCTGATGCAGTCCTGACCCCCTAATCTTTACGTGGGTATTTGGAAGAAATATATTCTTATGATTAAACACTGAATTTCGGGTTTTATAGGGAAGTTTCAAGATAAATTATTGTTACTAATGGTCTGTGGTTCCTCTCCAGTCACTCACTTTACAAACTGTATATGCTTGACTCCCAACGTCAGCCCATCAGTCCCTTCCCCTTTTCACTCCCCATCATGACTGGAAACACTAGAACCTAACATGTATGGCTTACCCATTGGCTGGGTCATAAGGATAAGTGCTTTCTTTGGTCTCGATCACCATACCATGCCTTTAAATGTTTTTTTTTTCCAGAATTGTTTTAAGAAAAATAACTGCAAAATAGTCAAAATATTTTAGGTGTCTGTTATGCTTTCTTGCCAAATGTCAATTAAAATTCCTAAACAGCGCACCAATCCCTAAAGCAGTTGAAGGGAAAATGGGACATCCATGCCTACTGTCTAGAATATTGTTGAACAATGAAGCAGACATGTGACCATCCACTGTGGGGTTATTCACTTCTCACAGAAGAAACACACTAGTGTTGATAAATTGTGTCAAAAGAGGGAAGAGTCCAAGGTGGAAGACAATGCTATCCATCCTGCTATTCATTGCTGTTGCCAAGGGATTCAGAGAACTCCAAACAGAGACAACACAGAGGAGGTACAGTTTTACCAAGCATATTGTGAAGAGTTTATTAAATACATTAAAGAGTTGGAAATATGGTACCATCACCTAGTACTTGGTAAAAGTCCTGAGTGGTAGCCATCAGATGTTAGACAGGGTGGAGATGACATTTCCAGGGTCAGCAGGATTGATGGCAAGGTGCAAAGAAATCGCAAATCAAAATCTCTACTTTTAAGCCACACTCTACAGTTTAGTTATTAAGCCTTTGCAATGTATTTGGATAAGGCGGATATAATTTTCCACTTGTCAATGAGGAAACCAAGGCTTTAGAACATTAAATAACTTATCTGAGATCACTATTTGGATAGGGAAACAGGTAACTTTTTCTGTGTGCTAAACATAAGGCTTTTCTCAAAAATACTGGAACTTAAGTAGTAAATTGTGTCTCAAAGATCTAAAGGGACCTGCAAGGCAAGGGCAGCATGGAGACCACAGCATTGCATCTGGGTTCAAAGCTTCAAGCATTCAGCTCATTGGCTGCAGCGGGAACCCAAAAGGCTGAGGCCATCAGAAGTGAGACTCCATTGGAACAAAGTTGCAGCTAGTTGCCTAGGTGATGAGAGAAGGTTTCAAGGATGAATTGGTCTTGCTCTTTCATAGGAACAAGATAGCAATATCTTCCATAGTTCTCTCTCTCCTCTCTCTCTCTCTCTCTCTCTCTCTCTCTCTCTCTCTCTCTCTCTCTCTCTCTCTCTCTCTCTCTCTCTCTTTGGAGTTTTTACTGAGAGAAGTAGGAATGCCTGGGTACTGGGGGAAGCAGGGGGAAGCAGAGGGAGAACGAGGTGATACTTGTATAAACCGGTACTAGCTGAGAGCAGGGAGGGGCACATTAGTCTTCCCCGAAAATGAGGAGTGTCATCATGGAAACCTCCTGCTGCCACCCCCTCCCCTGACTAAGCAAGTGCTGCATATGCAGTCCGCTGCCCAGAGGCACACGGACCCTAATACTCCGAGGACAGAAAGAGGTTTCTCTTTTTTTTTTTTTCTTTTTTTTATTTTTTGAGACAGGGTTTCTCTGTAGCTTTGGAGCCTGTCCTGGAACTAGCTCTTGTAGACCAGGCTGGCCTCGAACTCACAGAGATCCGCCTGTCTCTGCCTCCCGAGTGCTGGGATTAAAGGCGTGCGCCACCACCGCCCGGCTCGCAAGAGGTTTCTATCTCTTCGGAGTGAGCAACGATTCCTATCAGGACCCTGCGTAGGCTGGGCCCCCAGCTCAGAAGGTCTTGAAAGCAGTCTTTCAGGAAACTGACGAGCTGTCCTAGTGACAGGCCGCGGAGACTGCTGGTACCCGAAGCTTAATTCAGTACTTCTGCGTCAGCAATAGCACACACGACCTTGCTGGCAGAACTCTGGGAAAGCCTGTCATAATTAGACAGACTTCAGACAGAAGCAGCAGCTGCTTAGAAGCATGGGGATGTTCGTGACAGCAGATCAGATGACTCGAGCACCCTTTTGGCCCAGGTCCTGTGCGGTCCTATTATCTGGCTTAAAATTCTGCCTGATTTCTGTGTGACCTTGAATGATTTGTAGAACATCTCCCTGTCTCCATTTTCACATGGTAGAATTGGGTTGGTACTCTATGTTGTAAGGTTATCAACAGGATTTCATCTGCACTGATTGTTGTGTTATTCTTGCTCTTAAATTTTATTAGGTGTGTGTGTGTGTGTCTGTGTCTGTGTGTCTATGGAGGTCAAAAGAGAACTTTCAAAAGTGTTCCTTCCACTATGTGGGTTCTAGGCATTCAACTTAGGATTTCACACCTGACAGCAAGCCCCTTTACCCACTGAGCTATCTCGCCAGTATCTGTTATTCTTAATATCAATATTTTTATTATAGATTCATAGCTGAAATCCTCTGTCCCTGCTAGCCTGAGATTGATACTGTCTTGTTTTTTTCTCTGGGGTTCTTTTGCCTGTGTTTCTTGACTCATTTATTTCTTTTCAAATTAGCATCCAGATATTTTAAATGGGCTGGTATTTGTATTTGGTAACGTGCACGTCTTAGTGCTTTGGAGCTGTCAGCTTAGGGTGACTTTGCAGGTCTGCCATAAGGATGATATGCCAGTGTTCTCTGCAGTGTATCAGAAGGTGGCCATGTACCCACCTCAGCTCCCACTAACATGACAAAGCAGTTTCCTGCGGAGCTTTAGGAGGGTTCTGAAGGTGGTCTGGTGTTAGGGACTGCCTCTTCTCATGAAGCTCAGAGCTGTGCTTTGTTCTCTACCTGAAGTTATTGTTAGTTACTCTGTTCTATGATCAGTGATCTCACCATCTCTGGTTTTAACTATTTTAATTACTAGACATTGGCTTGAGAGTTATTTCAAGGAAGACACACACTACAAAAGATACCAGTCAGAAAGCCATTATACATGTGGCAGGAGCACATATGTTCCTTGCCAGGAAAGATGGGAAGCCCTTTTACCTAGGTTTGCTCTAATTTTTTTTTAAACCACATATGCATCCAGGATTCTGAGTGGTAAAAGGCCCAGAACATTGGCCCTCATACAATTTCGGTAAGCCTGCCCTGACCCTGTTGTCTTGACTGTGTCATAACAGAGCTTTATAATCTCTTCTGAGGAAGATTCTCAAAGCCTCCAAAGACATTTCCTTCCAGTTTCTGTATTTAAGAAATAAATAACATTTGTCAAGTTCACCTTAGCCCATCCTGCTGAGATGAACATTCACACGAAGAATTTGGTCCTTCAGGCCCAGGATGACAGCGAGCAAAGATAACACTGTTTCTCCATCTGTGAGGAAGGGATCGTGTTCAGGGCTCACTGTTCTCCTGGGGAATCACTGATGCTTGTGACTACCATTTAAGTGTGTTAGTCAGCATCCACCCATCGTCACTTCTGATTCCTGCATACATTACGGGGAAAATGACAAGGGAAACAACCCACAACTTTGGTTAATGTGATCCAGACAACATAGACTATTCCTGACACATGATAAGAGAGACTTGGCAGGTCTTTCATTTTCATAAGTTTGACAGATCGTCAGCAATACAGTTCAGGAATCAATAATCTATAATCAAACAAGATATCTGCACTTGTTCGTGGGCCTGTGAGTTACCTGTCCTAGGGAAGTCTTTGTGTTGGCCTCTTTGTTCCATCACTGCAGTCAAATACATGCTAAAAAGAACTGGAAAAGGGGAGTGGGTGTTCTGATTGACAGTTCAGGGGACAGCAGCCCATCTGGGGACAGACATGGTGGTGGAAGTAGATTGGTGCACAGTCCTACACAGGAAATGGAGGTCACCTTGCTTTGTCCTGTATTCATTGTACTCTGTTTGGGCTTGGCTCATGGTATGGTGCCCCCCACATCAGGGAACGCCTCCCCTCCTCTGTCAGTCCTCTCAGAACCGGACAGAACTGTGTCTCTCCATCACTCCCAGGCAAGCTGATAATGAAGGCTAACGGTCACTCCAGGGCAAAGCTCGGGTGCTCAACAGTAGGTGAAGGATGAATGACCAATCGGAAGCGTTTCTATGAGGGAAAGGAAATGCAATCCTCAACTCACCATTTTATTCAGCTGGTTTTAGTTATAGCTGCATAAAAGTTAGAACAAATTTTATTTCTGAAATGGTGTCTGCTTCCACATGAGCACTGTGTGTAAGTTTCTATTTCTTTTGCTTGGGAATACACTACATAAATATTTCTTTGGGGCCCCTTAAGACTTAAGAGCTTTAGTCCCAATTTGTAGCGACATTTTTATCTCTTAAGTGTGCTGTTTAATATCTACTTTTCCAACAGTTCTATACTGTCTCACCATATACACCATTTGCTAGCAGGTCAGGCTCCATTATGACAAGCAAGCTAAAATTATGATTACAAAACAACTACAGAACAGTAAGGGTATTCTCGGCATATTGATGATTAAACACCCGCACCTCATAGGAGGTGCTCAGAAACCAGCTTTTAAATAAATGTTTGTAGGAGGTTCGCATTACAAAATTCCTGAGAAAGAGTCCCAGAAAAACTTTGATAATGATATTTAATTTGTTTGCCAGTGTACTTATGCAATGCGCTTAACATAATTTGAGCAATTCTTCTGGTAATATATTCAAATTTGCAGATTCCAGTTTTGTAAGTGACACGAGGCATATTTCATTTTCAGTACCCATATTAACCACCCCTAATGAATTCTCTACAGTTTCCATTTTCTGTAATTATATTCTTCCAGGTTTTCTTGCAAATGACTTAATACTTTGACATATCACAGATTTAAAAGGTGATTATAAAATTAACATATACATCACCCATGGAATAACCACCAAAATCTCTCAGCAAGAAACAAAAAAAAAAAACTTGGGGTTTATAATGATTTTAAGAAAGGATTTTTATTTGATAATTTCCTCTACTGGGCATTTTCACCTAGGAGCATTACTTTATGCAATAAATTTTCAACGGATTCTGATCGATTGAAACGGATTCTGAAGCATAGCCACCCAGGTGAAACAACCAGCTAGTGTTCTTATCACCCACTGGTGTTCCAGATGACAGACAGGCTGGAATCTGACATTCTTCTCCACAGACATCAAAAGACGATGTTATATCAGCCCCTGCACGAGAAACAGCAGGGGACCCAAACTGGGCAACCACAGTGCGCCTTCCTTTTCCTGGGTCTGAACATATTTAAGTTCCACAAACTAAAGGGGAGTGTTGGAAAAATGAAAATATAACCGTTAATGAGAAAATAGGAGAAAAACAAAATGCTGCACCTAAGAACACCTTGACTGGCCGGCAGCGCTCACTGTGATGAGCAGGGGTGAGGGCGTGGGTGGACGGCTTGCAGGGTCGGCAGGGAGTTTTTTCTACTCTCACCGACTCCCGTCCCTAGTATCTCAGGATCAAAGAGTTCATTGTGAACAAGGTCCTTTGATTTTCATTGTAACAACTTCCAAATAAGGGCGAAACACGGTATTAGGGTAATGATACCGCTTAATTCACTTACGGTTTCTTTTTAACTCAAATCTTTATCACTGTGGTGTACAAACACTGGCCATGCTGCTTCGCGTTCTAAGTTTGATGCTATGTTCTTACTGAGTGTTTGAGTATTTGTATACATTTCTGATTACAAGACAGTATATATGAATACATACACACACACGCACACACCACACCACACCACACACACATACACATGATCAATGGAGAAAGCAAAACAGAAGGAACAAGGAAGAAGTATCTGAAACGCCCTCTTGATGGAATAACCCTATACTTAAATGGAGGAATTTGTTTTTATTAAATTGAAATTCCACTCCATGTATTTCTTTGCCTACTGATTTTAAAATTATGCCATTTTGTCTTCATTCTTATTATCCTATGCTATTATTTTTACAGGGCTGTACAGAATTCCTTAAATCATATTCAATATATCTTATATTCAGCATATATTAGTTTCAGTATAGTCTGCCGAAATGATTTTCTCTAGCTCACTACCACCAGTACAACGATGCAAAGTTTCATTTACTGTCTTAGTCACTGTTCTGCTGCGGTGAAGAGACACCAGGACTATGTCAACTCGCTTACAGTGGTAGAGGTTTAGTCCATTATCACCATGGTGGGAAGTATGGGGCACACTGGCAGACGTGGTGCTGGAGAAGCAGTCGAGAGTTCTACATCCAGATCTATCGGCAACAGGAAAAGAGAGACACTGGGCCTGACTTGGCTTCAGAAATTGCAAATCCACCCCCAGGGACACACTTCCCCCAACAAGACCACGCCCACTCCAACAAGGCCACGCCCACTCCAACGAGCCCACTCCCACTCCAACAAGGCCATGTCTACTTTCAAAAGGTTCCATCTATTAACCCCTCCCAAGTAGCTCTGTTCCCCAATGGCCAAGCCTAGTCAAACCACCACATATACCCACCTTGGAAGTACTATGTGAATATTTATCTATTCTCTAGTGTGAATTTTCTGGGAACGGTACTTTTTTCTCAAAGGTCACATTTTTTTCTCACATTTATTTTCAGTTGTTTGCATGTGTGTATGTGTTATGTGTGCGCTTGAGCACAGTGGCCAAGGAAGCTAGGTGAGTAGAATCCCTGCCAGCTGTGAACTCCCTGATGTGAGCACAGCGAACCAAACTCAGATTTCCCAAAAGAGCGGCAAGCATCCTTACCCTCTGAGCCATCTCTCCAGCCCCCAAAGATGATATCTTAATGATAGTGTCCATACTGCCTGTAATATTTTTATGTCTTTTGTTTGTTTGCTTTTGTTTTGTTTGCTTGCTTGCTTATTCACATGTATAAATGAGAGCTAAAAATCTGCTTCAGAGGCTAAGTAGAATCTATGAAAAATCCTTGACTCCTACTTTACTAGCCAGTGCCCACTGCAAGGACAGAAACACACTAAATAACTATACAGAAAGTCAGTAGCAGCAGAGCAAGTGTTCCCATTAATTTCTAGACATAGCTGAATAATCCCATGGTATTAAGCCAACAGATCCTGTTTCACGGTCTAGAAACAGAGACAGCAGACATTGTTCCACCACTGTGTGCCAGTGCTTAGCAGGGAGCTCAATGCCCAGTAGATGTGAAACAAGCGTTTGTCTTATGTACAAATGAGGCACTGCTTAGATGCATGCACCCAGCTGTCGCCCTGTGCACGGACAGTCTTACCCTCTCTCCTTGGCTTCATGAGATAATTAAGGCAACAAGGAATTGTAGTTTCATGCGGAAGTATCCAGTGTTTGCTTCTCCAGTTTCTTCATTATCAATTTTCAATTCTCTTTTAGATTTGGACTCTCTGCTGGCTGCCTGGGTTGTCTTGGTCCTCCGTCTACAGAGTTTCCCTGATCTGATCCACCTTTGGGGTAATTCCCTAGCTATGATTCTCCCCAGCCAAACAGGCACTGTAGAATAGTTGAAACTGACTGCTAGACTCTACCAGGTTCACTCAACAAACGCACTACCAACAGTACCAGATTCAGCTTTGATCGGACTTCAACAATTTGCAAAGTGCCATTCATAGCTTGCTTCATTTATTCCTTGCTCCGGCTCTCTCTGAGGTCTGTCAGAAGTATGTCCATCTCACAGGGAGGTGACAGAGAAAAGGAGAGAAGAAAAAAATGGACCTGAGTGGTCCAACCAAGTCCCAGTACTACATTGTGATTTAGTCTGCTCAGTATCTGGGATTCCATCAATTCTGCCTGCCTGCCCTTGAAGCCAGACATCCGAAATCAAAGCTCAGCCATGAAGGGGTCCTCCAGCCGGCACAGCCTGTGTCATCAGAGCTAATCATCTGCCCCCTTTGCTGAGCCAGTGTGGGCTCTCCCTCGCTGCCCTTGACTGGACTGCTCCTTAGCAGTTCGCAGACTGCTGCCCCTAGAGGCATTTAACAAACTCTAATGCTTGTTTCGAGGATGTGAGGTCTACTCATTTAGTTACTGCCTTGAACCTGTGCCTCATGTTTGCCTGGAAGCTCTTCTGGCTTGAGTCTGTGCTTCTCCTCATGCACACAATGGGGTCTTAGCCCTGCTGCTGGCCTCATTCAGGTGGTCTACTCTTAGCTGAGTGCTCCATTCAGCTTTTCTCTTCGCCCCACACGGAATGTCACACAACTCTGTCCTTAGCTCTTGGTGGGGAATTAACTTCAGATGGTCTCTGTCAATTTGTGCCAGGACAGGAGCTAATTTGATTGATAGATGGATGGATAGATGGATGGCAGGAAGGAAGGAAGGAAGGAAGGAAGGAAGGGAGGGAGGGAGGGAGGGAGGGAGGGAGGAAGGAAGGAAGCAAGGAAGAAAGGAAGGAAGGAAGGAGAAAGGATGGAGGAGGAGGAGGAGGAAGGGAAAGAAAGGAAGGAAAGAAGTAAGGAAAGAGAAGAGAAGAGACAGAGGGGAAGGAAGGAGAAAAGGAGAAGAGAAGGAGGGTGGGACGGACAGACAGAAGAAAGAAAAGGAGAAGAGATAGAGGGGAAGGAAGGCAAAATTAAAGAAGAAAAAGAGGAGGAGGAAAGGGGGAGTGAGGGAAGAGGGAGGAAGGGAAGGGAGGGGAAAACAGAAGGGAGGGGAGGGGAGTCGAGGAGAAGGAAGGGAACTGAAAGAAGGAAAAGAATATAGGCAAGAAGTAGAAGGGAAAGGGAGGGGAGGGAAGGAAGAAAAAGAAAGGGAAAATGGGAAGCGGAAGGGAGAAAGAGAAAGTATACTATATAATATATTAAAGGTAATATATATTAAATTTAATATATTATATATTAAAGGTAATATATTACATAATATATTAAAGCAAATGTGAATGCTTATTCATGGCTGTTTCTAGTCCTTTAAAAACATACAGTTGTTAAGAGTTTGCTTTAAAGGCAGTAGAAGTGAAGAGTAGTTTTTTGGCATGCTGATTCCTTTGAACAATTTCACTGTGCTTTACTTAGTGTAGGCTTGACCTCGTCCCCAGGAGTGGAAAGAGATCAGGTGTGTATGTGACAGATGATGCCCTAAAGAGACGTGTCTGATGAGTAGTCCATGTGTTTGCTGCACACAGTATGCATCTTCTTGTGTCTCTTTGCCCATTTAATATTTTTTTTCAAATGGTCCACACAATCATTTGAGAAACCGAATTATCACTTACTCACTATTGTCTTAGGTGCCAGCAATGATCCTGAGGGTGGGGGAGTACTTAAAAATGCACTGTGGATGCAACCCTGTGCATAGAAGGAGCCCTGCAATTTCTTTGGAATAGGCAATATCTGCAAATATCAAAATAAGCTGAATACATGTCACTGTCCCACGGAAAAGACTGGTCACTTTGTCCATATCTCTACTTGAGGCCAACGTCAGGCTTTGAAAGCTAAGACAATTGGAGCTGACAGCCCCTCGCCTGCTGGCCTCTGCCCTCACATGGTGTGTGCCCACAGATCAGAGCTGTGTAGTTAGCTCCTCACATGATGGCGGTGGAATCACCCCCAGATTGTGTTGGGTGGTGACTGGACTGGGGCAGGATGACCTGGGTACAGATTTCCTGATAGCCCAAACAGGGAAGTAGCTTGACCTCATTATTGATCATGGAAGTATGTAGGATGCAAAGGATGAAGAAGGAAGAGGTGAAATTGCAAAGGGTATATTTGGAGGGCCAAGAGGGGAAGGAAGAAAAGTGATTTCAGAGTTTCAAACAGAGCATGCCGGAGGTGTGCAGTGCCTTGGAAAACCTGAGAAGACAGCAGGCTGCACATTTCTCGAAAGAGATGATAAAAAACATGACTTTGAATTTCTCTTTCTCTCTCTCTCTCTCTTGGTTTCTCTCTGTCTCTCTCTGTCTCTGTCTCTCTCTCGGTTTTTCAAGACAGGGTTTCTCTGTAGCTTTTGGAGCCTGTCCTGAAACTAGCTCCTGTAGACCAGGCTGGCCTCGAACTCACAGAGATTTGCCTGCCTCTGCCTCCCAAGTGCTGGGATTAAAGCCGTGCACCACCACCGCCTGGCTAACTTTGAATCTCTTGTAACATTCCTGGAGCTTGAGACATCTTGCCTTGGATCTTAAGAGAGAGATTGCAGCCAGAAATGTGGGCCAAGGAGCAAAGCTGAATATAATAACAACAATCATCATCCCTCTAACACTTAATCTATGTTACACACTATTCTTAGTCCCTGATAATCATACAAGGTAGGGCTTATTAAGATTCTAAATTTATACATGTTCAACAGAGAGACCTATAATCTGAATTTACCTTGCTGGTGAGGTAGGGGTGCCAGTGCGCCATGGACATGCCCACAGACACCACGGCATGCCAGTCAAGTTTGATGGCAATGGAAGTTGGGAGCTGACAAAGAAAGGATGGTATATATAGGAATAAGAATGCCTAGAAGATGAGACTCTTAGCATGCCTTCCTCCACGAGCACCATTGAGAAACCACAGCCATAGCTTCCGTCCAGTTTATGTTCTCTGCAGAGAAAGAGCAGAGCTGACAACACAGGAAAGGAGATGCAGTGAGATGTAGAACTTTGAAATCTACATATTGGAAGCAGTTGTAAAAGCTAGAGGAATGGGTGAAAAGATGGAGAACGAATCAACAGAGAGAACAAGATGCCCAACACAGAACCGAGGCGGCTGAGAAGGAGCACAGGGGCGGGGAGAAGGTGGAGAGAACTGGAGATGGGAGCAGGGCAGCCTGGGGCTGACGGCTGAGAGTTAGAAGATCCCCTTGTGCTTGGGATACAGGATGGGCAACAGCAGGGGAGGAAATGCAGATACAAGGGAGGCAGAAGTTCTGATTCTCCCCTGAACTAGGTCCGGGTGGGCTTGTCTACGCAGAGAGGAACAGAGGGCACAAGGCACTCCCGTGCTGGGGGTGAATTCCCCAGACTCTGGGGGCCTGAACTGGCTTTAACACGGAGAATGATTGGAGCTGGGAGTTGGAGAGGAAGCCTGTTTATTGCCAGCCTCATTAGCACCCCTAATCGTTATAAACAGATAATTTGAAAGGAGATGAAAGAATCCAAATTTATGTTGCCAATACTAAATATTTAACTAATGAAAAATATAGGTTCTGAATTAGCCATGTGTATCTCAAATGATGAGTTAAATTTTAAATGCTCTGTGTCCTGGGGACGATATTTCAACTCCTGATTTGCCAGATGGGCTGTGAGTCACAGCACAGGAAATGACACTGGATTTCAAATAATTTGGCTTAGACGAAGGACAAGGACCTTCTCAAGCCAATTGCCCTGTGGAGGCAGTGAAAACCCAGAGGGAAGCAGATACTTAGTGAAGCAGACCCTGAACATTGGAAGGAAATTGAATCAGAGCTCCCGCAGAAAGCCCAGAATGCAGGATCCTCCCACCGTGCCAGCGAGCAGGCTGCGGATACATCTGGACAAACACTATCAGTGGGGCTAATGGAGTCGCCAAGACTCCTCAGCTGAGAGAGGACAGTGAACTGTGGGGTTCCTTGATTTTCCTAGCCAGCCTGCCTTATTTACCAGCCCACCTCTGAAGCACACACATGAGATTCGATGAGAATGCAGCTTTATCATACAATCCCGTGCCCCTATCCTGTGGGGTTAGAACACTCAGAACAAACACTCATTAACCCCCCAGTGTCTGAATGTGGGAGCTGGAGCTGAGCTCTCTGGCCTTTCTTCTTCTCCCGGTGTTTTCACTCACGAGAAATTGTACAAGGCTTGACAATGCGTTCCTCCTTCTTCTGACTCCTGGCAATCTCCAGTGCATTTACCGTCTCTATCAATTATTTATTTCCAGAAATATCTCAGTTAGAACCCTACAGCACGCAGACTTCGGAGACTGGCCTTCCTCCTAGGAATACCCTTTAAAGGCTCCTCATTGCCTTTTCATTTCGAGATAGTTCATCTCTTCTTGCGATAAATAATTCCTTTGTCTGGATGGAGCACAGTTTACTTCTCCATTAACCTACAGAAAAATACTTCAGCTGTTTCCAAGTTTTAAACTAAGACTAACGTGGCTGTCAACACCGGTTTGTAGGTTCGGGTGTGGGAGCAAGTTTTCAACTATTTGCGCGTGCAGGAAGCAGGGCAGCGAGAAGAGGGACACAGGTGCTTTTGCAGGACAGCTGCGCAAGCTGGAGATGGAGACGTTGCAGCTTCTCTCGCTGGACGCTACACTTAACCCACAGCTCAAGTTTAAGGCAGCTTTCTGCTTATGTGTGACCCCCTCAGTGACCTTGGATTGCTTTCTGTCTCCCAGGACAGTCATCCTTTATATACATGATTTGTTTTATAAATATGAATGATCTCCTTTGTGACCATTAGGAAGTTATGACTAAGGATCAGCATGTCTGAGTGCAGTTTTCTCTCTGTCTTATAAGGTTTTTCATGGTTCCAAACAACATTGTCTATTCCTACACTGTATACAGAAAACCATATCATCATATCTGGTTTTAAGAAGAGTTATATGATAGTAAATAATATCTTCTTGGCTCTTTAACCTTTCTCTAAGTCTGAAATCTATTATTGGTTTGATTTCAGAATTCCATAGGCTTCAACTCTGTAGGAAAACTCATGTGTATTGTAAGTCTAAGCAATGCTGGTATCCTCCAAAAGTAATGTTTGAAATCTTGGTAAGCTCTGGGAGAGGGCTGTGTCTCACTAACGAGCTGAGAGCTGAGGGTGCGAGTCTTGGCCCATGGTGCTTAGCACTCAGAAGGCACGGCACTGTTTCCCCTTGGCCACAGAGTGGTTGAGCACACGGCCCTGGCTTTGGTTGGTTCGCTTCAGAGCTTGAAAGGATGTTTGTTACCACTGTATGAAGGAGGCTGACGAGCAAAGAAGCTCTGGGCTTCAGATGGAATCTTCAGGAGGAGCCTGTCATAACTCAGCTTTAAAAATGTGATGTGAAAGATGTTTCCATCCCAAGAGTTGGACCTCCTAAAGTCCTGGTACTCATCAGACACCATAAGAATAATCACAGAAGATTAGCAATGGAAAGGACAGTTAAGCCATGTTTTTTTTTCTTTTTTTGAAAATCTAAATCCTTCCTTCTATTGGTGAAAAAGCTAAAACTCACAATTGTGAACTTAGTTACCCAAGGTCATACCAATAGACACTTGTTGGGAAGAGAAACGTGAACCCAGATGTCAAAAAGGCCAACTGTGGGCGAGAGGGACTGACCTAACCAACTCTGGCTTTGGTCCAACAGAGGTAACTGGCTGAGTGCATCTGCTTGTCAGCACCATGCCGAGCCCAGAGCGTGTCACAGGCTGCTAACAGGCAGGCATGCTTTCCCACATGTTCCCAGAGGAAAGTGTCAACCTCTGGGGCTTTAAGGCAGTGTGTAAACATGTTCTGAAAAGGTAACTGGAACTTTTGAATCGAAGGTAAATTAAAAGCTGACATACATGTTCTGAAGCCCACTATAACTCGCTCACTACATAAGGTTAAGTGGCCAACTGTAGACAGAGCGGGGGAAAACAGAAAGCCAAGATTTGGTTACACAAATGGTTTAGTGTTTGTTCTCCCTAAGGAAACCTCACAAAGAGGCGTCTTCCCAGCATCCCGAGGCTTAATTTATTTATTTGTCTTTGGCAACCTCTGTTCACAGTTGCTTTTCTACCCCAGGGACTGCAAATGATAGAATTCTTTAAAACACCCTTCCCAGTGCAAACACAGATGCTGCTCTCACAATCTCCTTTATATTTCTCTGTGCCAATTCTTTCAGGTTGTGGAAACCACATTGTTCAGCTGACAGACACTCTCTGTCACACCCCATACCCTTGTCCTACCTCTTTAATATCCAAAGAAACAAGGAAGCCACCACCCCCCAAAAAAACAATGCATTCCTGTGTTCATTTCAAAAACAATTTCTGACTGTTGTTTTCCTTTTGATCATGATGTTAGGAAAAGTAAAGCATAAACTATCTTACTTCATGAAAAAAAAAAAAACAAACATCAGTTTGGGGTGGGAGAAACCAAAACCAGATAAGACTTAGCACAGTCTAAGAAGCTGCCAAATAGAAGAGATAAAAGAGCATCCCCTGGGACAGAGGGGGACCCATGGCAGTTTCCAGCAGCACTGAAGTAGGAACTGAATCTCCACCCAGCAAGTACAGGGTGTGGGATGAGGCACATTCAGGAAGGCAGCATTCCATACTGAAGGGGAACTTTAGCTAAGCCTGGGGGATATTGGATAAGGACGGAAAAAAAGGAAGTACTGTGGAGTTGCAGATGCACGGGAAAGCATTAGACTTGAAAACGTCCTTTAGTGATAGCAAATCGTGGCTTCTATTCATCCACAGAGTGTCACAAAGCAGGCTTGGTGTCAGCCAACATTGAGCAGGAATGTAGAGAATTTCCTTAGAGCCCCTCAGGGTGGGCAAGCCCGCATCTCCCCCTTTGGTGTTGGGGTCATACCATTACTGACACTAGAGTGATGGGTCTGCTACGGTTCAAGACCTGGAGTTGAGTGACAGCTTCAGAGGCTCAGTACTAGATATGCAATCCAGGAAAGCAAGAAGGGAAGTTTCTGTGGGAGTTCACTGAGTTTAAATATCTGCTCCAAGGGGACAGTGCGAGATGTAAGGACAGACCCACAGGTGGGAGAACAGATTGTCAAAAAGCATACTCTATAAAGTTCAAGAATATAGCTATGTACATAGGCTTCGATCCTCACAAACACAAAGGCAGGATTGGATTGCTTTTGAAGTTGAGCACACCCTAGTCTAGAGCAGCTAATAAGTTACAGGTCATAACTTCCTCTAAAGTAAAAGATAAAATGAATTTAAGATGGTGCCGGAGACAAGAATCACCGGTTGAGTGCATGCTGCTCTTCCAGAGGATTCCAGTTTGGAGCCTGGCACCCATATCAGGTGGCTCACGACCCCTGTCACTCCAACTCCGGGGGATCTGATGCCACCTTCCTACCTCCTTTCAAACCTTCATTCAAGTGCACAACTCCCCCTACACAGACACATACAAAATACACATAAAAACAATACATCTAAAAGCTTAAATTAAAAATAAATTAAAAGAGCTGTTTTCTTAGCATGCAAGAGGATCCCTTTTCAGCCCAAACACAAAAGAAATAGTCAAAGGATTGATAACACAAAAAACTGATGTTTTTGTCAGCGATCTTCCCAACATTAAATGGCTCCGATCCTGTAGGACTTCACTTATTGTCACTGAAAAGTTTAGCATCCACATGCCAAGAGTGCACTATAGAAAACTAGCTAAGCAACACCAGACACCAGCATGAATTTTCTTCTGTTGCTCCCAAAGTAAGCCCATGTCCCTTGTGTGTAAGAAAATCCTCCCTAAGCCATTCCTGCCATGTCCCTGACATCCTTCCTGTGTGTGTGAACTGAAGTCTTGGATTTTGGAACCAAACCAAATGTTTAATTAAAAAATGATATGAATATTCCTTTATATCTTGCTTCTTTCATCTCAACTCCAAGGAGGCAGACGTGGGAGGGTGACAAGATGATAAATTAAAAAGCAAGAAACTCAGCCATCTCTGGAGATACGCTACCTCCTCATGTGTTCCCTGCCAGCGCAGCCGTGTGTCCCTCTAACAAACCTGCTGTGTCCCCGCCGGGGGACTGTGGCTGGGATTCGGCAGCTTGGCTTATCGACTCCTTACATAACATCCAATTATTTTCCTAATTTAACACACATCTCGAAACACTGACACTTAGCGCCTCCCTGCAATGCTACCACTGAACGACTGACATCCGGTATGGGGTTCTGTGTGAGTACTGGGTGCCCCAAGCCCACTGTGCTGGCTTCCTCCTAAGCCTTTTGTTCCAAATAAGACGTTTCTGCACATCAAATTACATGTCTGCTGTGGGAGTCTCCGTGTAAGGAAAGAATTTGTTCGCTTTGCACCTAGCGAATCTCGCCCGAGATCCTGACAGGTGTTCTCGTTTGCAAGGTCCTGAAAGACCAGCCTGAAGCTTTACAGGTGCTGTAATTTCACAGTCTACAAAAACCATTTACTGGGGCAAAAAAAAATAATTGTACGTTTCTAATGTGGTTTTGATTTTTTTTTCACTCAGTTTCTACTTCTCATGGCGGAATTATTCTCAATATTTTTCTGCTAAAACTTTCTTTGTATGCTGTATCAAACTTTGCCTTTAAATGTAAGAACATCTTCAGGCAGTGATAGTGTTTGTTACCTAGCTATAGACATAGTGACAATATGGGCCATGCCAAAGCTGTGATGATGCTAATGCTTTCGTGTGAGACACAAAGGCACTCTGAAAATTAGACTATGAAATCAGAACATCCTGTCTTGATTTTAACTGTCCACCCAAAGATCAAGGTGGCTTTGTGAAAACATGTTTGTATTACTCGAAACTATAATGAAAATGAAGACATTTTGAACATTGCCTCTTTTATCCTGTTCTCTAGACAAACATACACCTACTTTCTTCCCTCCTGAAACCCTGGGCTCCGTCCCTAGCATTTTCCCATCCCCTCAGAGTCTCCACTAAGGGAATCCAGGATGTTGGTTCACCCCATCATAGTCAGACAGACACTTACATTGTATTTAGGTGGTTTCCTGGCTCATCCACCCTGCCTGTGACCCTTGTGTTGCCAACACTTGGAGCGAAGACAAATTACCCACTGAACTGTCTGCTTTCTCTCAGTCTGTGCATCGTGTCTTTCAGAGGATTCCAAATTCAATGCATTGATTTGGGTTGGGTTGTGACCACAAATTGCCAACAAAGTTCTCTTTAGAATTGCTTTTATTTATTTTAATTTTTAATGCCATATATTTTGATCATATTTTTCCCTTCCCCCAACACCTCCAAGATCCTCCCCCTACCCAACCAACTTCATGCTCCTTCTCTCCCTAAAAAAGAAGGGAAAAAAATAAAACCAATCAAAAAAGCAGAAACAACAGCAATACAGCACGGGTAAGGGGGGAGAGCTTGACACTGTGCTGTACAAACTTCAGGGCATTTCCTAGGTACTGTCGCATGCCTGGTACAGTGGAACATGCTGCTGAACTGCTGAGATATCTTTCCTAGGAAAAGTATTGGCCAAGCCTAAGACATTGCCTATGACACTGGCAAAGCCTAGAACATTGCCTATTTACCACAGATGTAAACCTTGAGAAATGCCCTGTTTGGGGTTTGTGAGGCCCTTGGGTACATGGTATCCGTTCTCTAGTAGGACCCAGAGTCCCCAGTATCAGTGAGGTCAATGCTACATGCCCAAGCCACTCACTCCCAATGAAATCTTGCACACTAAGAATGGGGTGAGCTTCCCTGATTGAAAGACTCTGCAAGGATGGTCTCAGTTCATTGTGAACGGCTTTGACTGGCTTGTGAAATCACCCAGGAAAGCCCCGTGTATCTCTTCTCTATGCTGATGCCAAATTTATCATTTTCCTTACTAATGCTGTGATGAAAACAAATTACCAAGGCAACGTGTAACAGAGTGTTATCGGGCTTCTGGTTGCAGAGAGTTGGAGTTTAGGGTGGCTGAATGAAGACATGGTGGGAGAAACGGCTGAGTGCTCACTTCTCAAACCACAAGCAGGAGGCAGGGAATGTGCACTGGGAGTCTTGAAACCTCAAAACCTGTCCCCAGTAACACATCTTCAACAAGGCTTCACCTCCTCTGGAATGGCCCAAAAAGCTCCGCCTCTGGGACTAAGCATTCAGACATAGAGACCTGGAGCACCGTTCTCGTTCAGACCACCACACCAAGTATACACTTGACCTAAACTACATTAACCATGAATGCAGTAGCTTCTGCTGCTGAGGATCCATCTACAGCAGTGGTCCTCCACCTTCCTAATGCTGTGACTGTTAATACAGTCTCTCATGTTGTGGTGACCCCAAACCAGAAAATTATTTTTATTGCTACTTCATAACTGTAACATTGCTACTGTTATAAATTGTAATGTAAAGATTTTTGAAGACAAGTTTGCCAAAGGGGTCACGACCCACAGGTTGAGATCTAATCTACAGAAATATTGGGCCTTTGGGTGGTCTTAGAGGCCTCTGACATATTTTTGTGGCTATTCACATAGGAGAGGTGGTTCTTACTAGGGACATAGGGAAGATTCTTAATACATGATGTGCAAGCTGGACCTTGAAGCAGAAAGGCCAGCATCCCTATTGGTCAGGAACTGTTAGTGGCTCTTAGCTGACAGGGCCTAATGCTGACAACACTCGATTTCTTCCTATTCATTACATTTTTTGCATACTCTTAATCTGTAAGCAATTTGCTTCTTACTTTTTTTCCCAGAATTATAGTTGGGTAATCATAATTGTATATATCTATGGAGTATATGATGTTCCCATGTGCATTCAAAAGTGCAATGATCAAATTTGTGCAATCAGCACATCCACGCCCTCAAACATCTACTATTGTTTTCTGGAGAGACCATTCAAATTCCAGTCTTGGGGATGCAGCAATAGAGCAGCAGTTAAGAGTGTCCACTGAAACTTCGGAGCCCAGAATTCTATTCCCAACACACACACCAGGAGGCGCACAAGTGCCCAAAACTCCAGTTACAGGAGAGCCAACATAGCACATCTGGACTCAGCAGACACCTCCACTCATGTGACATACAGTTAGACGCATACGTATAATATACACATAAAAACAATGAAATAAAATAAAAATTCATCTTCAAAATCCTCTCATTTGTCCTTTAGTAACACACAATGTGTTGTTAACTGTGGTTGTTCTCATCTTCAGCAGAGCTCTGGCACTTCCTAAGCCTTTGTGCCATCCCCGTTGTGTCCTCAGTGCCTCCCGCCTTCAGCTCCCCCAGTTTCCTGGAATCATCATTTGCCTCCATTCCGAGAAGATTTTACGCGTGAGACCACGCAGTGACTTTCTGCATCTTGTTTGTTTCACAAACACAGTGCCCTTGAGGCTGATCCCGGAGGCTCTAAAACAGGATCTGGCTCATTGTACAAAGGAAAGAATGCTGGGCTGTGAGTAGAGAGAAGAGCTTCTTTAGGTTTTCATTTCTCCATGAACACTAAGGTGGGTACTGCATCCTAGTTAGGGTGGCTAGATGTCTCTGACACATGCCGAGTTCATGTCCCTTGGTGACGTATGAAGCACTGGGTTAGCTGAATCCTTTGACGCCTCTATTTTCAGTTTCTGGAGGACCCTCCAGCCTGTGTTTTCACAGTGGGTGTACTAATTTACATCCCCACCAAGAGCATTCTCATAAACATCTGTTATTTCTTGCATTTTTGTCAGTGTTGATTTTAACTGGGCTGAAATGATGTATCCTTGTGGTTTGCGGTTTCATCTCTCCAGTGTTCAGTGGTGTATATCGTTTTAAAGACGCCCGGGGAGAGCTTGTAAATCTCCTCTTGAGAAATGTCTCTCTTAATATGCTTATCGATTTGACAGTTTACTGAGGCCGTACAGAGAAACTTCGCCTTTTCAATGATTTATGTCGACTAAGCTCAAATATTTATGTGTGAAAGAACCATGGAAGCTGCTGGCTTTCTAGTAGAATTTAATCTCACTTAAACAGTGCAGATGGTGGGGACACGAGATGACTCTGGGTTACAGATAGTCACAGACCTCAGGCCACAGTAAAACTCTGTACAACGCATGAAAGTCAGGGTGCTTCGTCATGCTGCGACAATATTGTTTCCAACCAGGTTAGAGGAAACTGTTCCTCAAGCTCTCTCAAACACATGCACATCTATGCATGCTTTGAATGATTGCAGGTGCAGTATCTGCACTCTGTGCATGTGTGCAAGCATGTGTGTGTGTGTGTGTGTGTGTCTATAGACTTTTACTATAGCCATAAAACTGAAATTTTAAAATAGCAGCATTATATTCCTTACGAAAATATGTGAAGTTAGGAAGCTCAAACTAAATACACATTAGTGATTTTCTAGTAATAGATTTTTCATGATTTTTTTGTAAAGCTAAGTCACATGTATTTATGAGAAAATGATTTTTAACAGAGACATATATTGAGCTCCCAGGGCATTTGCATGTGGCTAAGATGAGGTGGGAGAGGGTAACCTGAGAGTTCAGGTGTTGGCTTAATCACAGCAAAGGGCATACATGACCAGAGCGACAAATGTGAAGGCAAGTATTGCAGATTCTATTGCATGGACTTATTTGGGTTTTAATATCAGAGTCATCAAACTTGGATATAATACAATGTTAGTATGATTTTCAAGATCTATGTTATCAGAACTACATGTGTACATATGTATGTATGCATGCATGTGTGTGTGTGTGTGTATGTGTGAACACAAGTGTGCAGGTACCATGGCGAATGTGTGCAGATCAAAGACAGATTTTTCAGAATTTATTTCTCTCCTTCTACCATCTGGCTTCCTGGGATTGAACTCAGATGATCAGGCTTGTTTGGCAATCGCTTTCACACGCGGGACCATCTCCCCACATCTTTAATGACTATAATTACTAGGAAACTACTACTGATTTGTTGTAGGTTGATTTGATACATGTATACTTCTGATTTAGTATTAACTATAGAAGTTAAGAGCAGAGTATAACCAGTGCCTTAGTTGGAAAAAAGTTTTAAAAAATTGTGTGCTGCTATTTGAAGAATCACATCTCTCAGTTAATATCATACAGGAGGAGATTGAACCAGATCATGCCCTAAAACAGAGTTCACCTGGGGCAGCTTAAAATTACTCAAGATTTTTTTGATAAAAGGTCATCCTGGAATATTTTGGTTTTCTTCTAAGTCATTCTGAAACAGAACAGCGGTGAATCTGTGCCTATGGACTGAGACATGGCCCAGTCAGGCGCTCACCACGAAAGCAAGAGGACCCGAGCTCCAGGGGCCACGAGGAAAGCTGAGCGCGGCAGTGAGCATCTTCCCATCCCAGGAGCCCCAGAGTATGAGAGAAGATGGTAAAAGAGAGACGTGGGGAGGAGGCGGGTGCTGTGGACAGTGAAGTCCATCACTCACCTACTGTATTTACCTTTGCTTTTCTTTATAAGGTAGCCATTTCCAGTGAAATTCCTGGTGCTGCCTAGCTCTTTTATTTCTCCCTTATAGTTTTATGTGAATTTTAGAAACAGTTTCTATGTAATCAGACCGACACCAAGGGCATGCCTTAGCTTCCCTAGTGCTGGGATTATAGATGTGCACCACCATGCGGGGCTCAAGTTCTCGACAATAGGCTCACCGGAGATTTCTTATGGTCATCAAAACTCTCTATTTAAACCATGTTTGCAAGGTGATCTTGAAGAGTCAGGGCAAGATGATAAAAATGACCATGATCATACGCCAATCTTATTTTAGAAAATATTAAAAAGAAAAAAAGAAGGTCTTCAAACAGATTACTTTTTCTTCCTGTTCAGTGAAATGGATACAAATAAAATAATGGAAGCTGGAAATCTTACATATTTAGAAAAGGACTTTGAATGATTCAACCAAGGTGAACAAAGATGCTAAGGCAGAGACACAAGACAGGCCTGATGTCCAGGCCTGTGATAACAGCCCGCCGGGAGGATGAGGCAAGACATCCTCAATTCAGTTTCCCTGAGCTATGAGAGTGAGTTCCAAGCCAGTCTGGGAGCCTAGTGAGACTTCAGAGAAAAAGCTGATGTGTTTGGAGAGGTATCCAGTGGGGAGGAAGCTTGGGCCCAATCTCTAGTCCTACTACAAAAAAAAAAAAAAAAAAAAAATTAAGTTCAGCTAAGAATGATGACAGGGGAGCTCCGGTGCCAAGCTTTCTTCTGGCACTCGGGAAAATGTCCCTCCATTTTCTGTGATGACGGAAAGAGCGGGAAGAGTGACGACGGACCTCTACAGTAGCCTGCAGTGATCAGCAGTGGAGCTCCGGGGCACACCCAAGGGAAGCAGCGCTCCAGACCTGCAGACAGCTGTGTGCTTTTGGTAAATGAATCACTTTAGTGGACACATGGAGGCTGTGAGAAGTAACATATTTCAAAACTGAAATATGTAACGGTTCACAATATGACTTTTGAGGTGGAGCCTTGAGGCCTGTCTGTGCAAGTTGCAGATTGCTTCCGGGGGCTATGACAGTTCCCAGACACAATGAGCTCTCATGCCAAACAATATAGTCAGTGATTATGAAAAATAACACACTGGCGAATACCAAGTAGTCAGTCCTGAAGTCATAAATGGAAGCGTCATTACAGAGAGCCAGAAGATTGCATCTATGTATCTGGGAATACATACGCATATATGTCAACAATTAAAAACAGAGGCCGTGATTGTGAGACAGAGGAAGGATTGGTGCATTGGAAGGGCTGGAGGGAGGAAAGGAAGGGAGGCAAATGTTGTAATTATATTTTAATTTAGAATACCATTTAAAAAATTAAAAAAACAAAAATAACAGGTCACACTAGCATGCTAAGAGATTTAAAGAATTAGAATATGCAGGTTCAGAGTTTCTGAATTTCCCATCAGTGTCTGACCATAGCTTTAACCATCTGAGCATATTTGGTTTTCCTAAGCAGAAAGTTTACAAGGAAATCAAATTAAACTTATACCCGCACATGTACATTCTGCCTGCAAACACTGTAGCATTATCACAAAAATCTGATGACTTTTAACACATTGTCAGTAAGTAGATGACTTAAGAACCCTGCATTAGCCCTTTGATATCAGATGGATATCAAATCACCAAAGACGTTCAGAGGGGTCTTCCTAAAAGCAGGGCAGAGAGCACAGACAAGCTTGTCCGTCCAGCTCATTCTCTGCTTGAAGCATCGGGAGGTGGGGATGTTCGGATTCAGCACCGTTGTGTTATCACTGCAGATTTACTGCCAGAGAGCTTGGCAGAATCACCTAGCAGACTTCTGCTGCAGCTGAGACGACAATGGGGACCCTCTGCTGAGCCAATTAGTATAAGTGTTCCTTTGGTGAGTGGAGAAGTGTGTGCGAACCCAGGGCTCCACTAATCTTTAAATCAACAAACAATTCAGAATGTAACCGGAACATCTAAGTGAGCAGTAATTTCTTTTGAATTAAAATCATACGAACATTGTCTTAGCATGACCATGTGATGCCACTGCTGGTCTTAGTTGTCGGGGAAACTGAGTCAGGAAGGTGTGCTAGGGAAATGGCAGTCATTCCCTCTGTTTTCTAAAAGAAGCATATGTACGCTTGAATGCTCAGCTAAACTCTTTAAATGGAAACCCCACGAAACCTCATGGTGTAACCAAGACCAATCGCCAGCCAAGGCCTTTCACAATTACACCTTTTCCCTGTGTGTTGAGCCAAGAGTGACCCCAGAAGACCTGTCTGGAAATCAGTCAACAGCAGCATGGCTTGCTTCAGGGATGCTCCTAAATCACAGGATCACCCCTAGTACCCTACCAAAGCAAGCTGCTTGCTTTTCAAGTGGCTGCTCCATGCCAGTTCTATACATGGGAAGCCAGAACTCGCTCTGATCCCCCCAGCTTACATCACTTGATTCCTGTCCTGGAAGTACATGGAAATACACATTTGGAAGCTTCTCCTGATGGTGGCAGAGGGATTCGTCCTGAGCTGTTCCCAGCAGAGATGATAAAGGAGCTTTAGCTGAACAGACGTTACTCCTCCTTTTTATTTAACCTAACCACTGTGCTTTCTTCCAGGGGGCTGGATTGGCTGGAATGGCTACTTCCTGCTCCAGGCTCTAGCTTCCTTCTCTGAAGAGCATTTACTGGGGCAAAGTTGGCCCTGTAAATTCTTTCTTTATCCTGTAATAATAATTCTACAAAATCTGTATAACCTAGACTGGACTTGAACTCACTACATGGTCCTAACTGTCCTCAAATTCAGTCTCCCTGCCTCAATACTCTTTAGTGCTGATATGGCGCTTGCCTCACCATGCCGGCTTCCCTGCCCTTTGAGGGGAAGCTCTGTTTCCCAGCCTCTTGCCAGCTTTACAAAGCAGGGGCATTTTCCCAGAAGTCCCTGGGGGGCCATCCCTCTGTCTATGCAATCTTCTAGATAGATTGGCAGGCTGAGGGCCTCACAGCCCCTCTGAGAAAGCAGAGGCCAGGTTTCAGGACAAGCTGCCTTCAGTTTCTGAAGTGCCTTCTATGTGTAGGAAAGCTTCCTTTCCCCAGTGAGAACAATCCCCAGCTCGGTCAGGAGAGCACCCAGCCCCGTGCTCTCCTGCTGGGAGGAGGTGAATTCCTGCTGGGCTCTGGCCCCCTTCCCTTCTCCAGCAGTGTTGACCCAGCCACCCCACTGTTTCCTCTCAGCTGGTGCAAGTTTCGCTGTGTCATGTTCTTTCCTGGAGTCCGCAGATAAGCCACATTTTCTCATATGAAAACTATATTTTGAATGAATACACTCACTATTTGCGAAACCCATGCTTTCATGTTGAGATTCATAAATACGATCTTTACAGCAGAGCAAAGCTTGCTTAGGCCCGTATTTCAAATTACACAAAACACACTTTACATAACACTGTTTACCAGTATGTGTTACTCGCTGCATCCAGCCGGGAAAAGGACATATGGGGACCCGGGGTTGATATCCCACTGTGTAGTGAAGACAATAGGAGCCAGGCACTGTTCCTTGTTTTCATATATTTAACATTCAGAGAACATTGACTTCAATACCAAAATGCAGGTGCTAGGACACCAAATAAGACAGTGAAGGGGAAAGTAGAGCTTGCTAAGGTCACAGGAAGAGGAAGCCACACGGAGGCTTTTTAGTGCTGGGAAGTAGTTGAGGGAAGACCTCACTCTCAGCCCACAATGGCCTGGAACTCACTACATAGCTTAACCTTGCTTCCACTCAAGGCGGTTCCGTTGTTGCAGCTTCCCAGAGGCTGGGATTACAGGTGTGAGCCAACACAACCTTCTGAGAGTTTTACTCTTCTGAGATGTACACAAACCTCTATCGTCTTTGTCTTTTCCTTTTTATTTATGTATGTGTGGCCCTGTGCTTTTATTTCACTTCTCTTTTGCTTACCTAGGACAAATAAACACAATATTTCCCCTGAAAGTTTAGATTCCTCCAACTTAGCACAAACAGCTCACTTAGATGTAAATTCATCACACAGCTACATTAAATATTAAAGGTATCTATCTGCAAAATGTACAGAATCTTTCAAAAATACCGTGATCGGCCCAGATCCTAAGATAAAATGGTTTCTGATCCTTCTTATCTAAGTGAAGTTTAGAGGGGTCTTCAGAACTTCAACCCACGGAGCCACTGGCAAAGCAGGGGACTGGCTTTTCTGCACATCAAAGTCACTTTTTAATTCAAATGAGTTACAGGTGTCAAAGGCATGGTTCCCCTGCCAGTCCCTGGCTTCTTTAGAAGGCTCATCCAAACCAGTCTTAAATCAAGAGAGGAATAGTCACCCCAGTTCCTCCATACCTCTTTCATCCCAACCTCTGGGCCCCGTGATTTTTAAAGCATCCTAGGTAGTTCAAGCGTCTGGATGTGTAGACATCAGATGCAGAAGCTAAACCGGGATTTGTAGGATGGAAACTTTTGGTGTTACAGCCAGAAGTGCACCTCACACACTCTTCCTGCTACTTCCCGCATACACCCTCCAGTAAAACAGGAACCTCGGAGGCATCTCCTTTGGTTTCATGTAATTCTCTTCCTCGGTTGTCTACCAGAGAATTATTCTCAAGCCGTGCCTCTCCAGCACTGCCTCTTTGAGAGACATCTGCCATTGTCACATACACTTTGTCTGCATTCTGAGCGGTGGAAGTCTGATTGATTTTTGATAATTCAGAGCCATAAGCAGTTGCTGTCAAACCTAAACTCAAATATCGGATGGAGTTATCAATGAGATCTGTTACAGAAACAGCATACAAAGGCTAACACTTCCTTTCCTAGTGCATACATAAAGAAGAAAGAGCCTTCCAAGACGGATGCCGAGCACCCATCGCTTCAGCCTCAGGGTCTGGACACATGAAATGTGGTAGATACGTACGACCACATTGCATGAAACATTCCCTGAGGTTGAGGTAGTCTGTGCTTACAGAAGCCAGTAAGCAAAGAATACTATGGGATAGACAATTTGTTGTTCAAAGTCACACATGGTTTCCACTCTTTTTGGTCTCACATGAAGAGCATTGCCCATCTTACAATCATCACAAGACCCATTGGAAGACAGACCACTTGGGGACAACCTCAGGAGTGTGAAAGAATATGAAGAAACTGTGCTTCAAGGAATCCAGTTTTAAGCAACAATAACACAAACTTCTCATCAGTGGAGGAGATATTTTCTCATTTCCTGAATACTGAAAATACAGTCTAAAGCCAAGCGGGATCACAAAATCTTCATGCTTTTAGCACTGCACTTGCTGCTGGTAAACCTATTACATATTTGAGACCAGAGGTCAGGCAAGGGTCACTGAACGGAGCAGGGCTGCACAGCTAATGAGCAGGTGAGCGGAGGTCTGAAGCAAGGCACACCAGCGCAGCACAGAACCAGAGATGACTCTCCTGTATCTTAGCTTATCACTGAGTGAGTCATTATTTTCCTAAGTCACTCATCAGCTTAACCACCCAGACTTCACTCTTGTGGTCCTTCCAAAGTCTAGCATAGAAGCAAGGAAATCTGCTTCTGTGGACTCTCTTTTTACAGCCCACTGTTACCATGTGAACAGAGCAGTCTCTGTAACTCAGCATGGCGTGAGTTCTCAAGCCTCTATCAAGACCCTGGAAGGACAGGAGATGGTTCCTATGTGCAGTCTTCAACCCAGGCTCAGCAGAGTGAGGTTCCAAGAAGGACAAAAGTGATCCATGCTGGTAGGGCTCAAAGACTAGACCTAGCCTGTCTAATTAATTACTGACAATACTTTCAGAGAAGTGGTATCTGAAGGACTACCAGGGAGCAGGATGTTTTGAGGTGAGTTCCAGGATTCCTTCACTGTATGATTTTGGGGTGTTCTTACCTAAGGATGGCATAGCAATGTCAGGAGCCTGCGTGAGGGTAGAGGTGCTGATGCATCATCAAAAAATGTCCCAATGCTGCCACTTCTGCTGTATGCATGACGTCCATTAACTCAATATGTTGGTCAGTCCTATGTGTTCATATGGTTAAATCATCAAGAAAGATAACCGATCTGATACTAATCTCCAAAACACTGGGATCGACACCCAAATCATCCACTTTGGACAAAGTGTATAACCCAGTGCAGCATGGAAATCCCTCCCCAGTCTGCCGAAGGCTTTTCGAGGAGCAGAATGACCTCCCTTGATGAAGGAGGAATGCTGTCTCCAGGTGACCTTTGGACTTGTTTTTCTGAGTCTCCATTTTGCTGAACTTAAACCTCTGAGTGTGGGCCTGATGTCACCACAGATGTGAGGCCATTTGTCTGCCAATCAGGACCCTCTGGAGAACTCTGACCAACACACTTCATGATGGTGTCAAACTTCAGGAAGAAAAATTTCATGATATACTTCTATGTTTACAGTGCAAAAAAATAACAGCTCAGGTACAGTCTGGGGGACATCTGAAGAAGATAAAGGACGGGGGAAAAGAACGCACACTGGATGCAGGTGTGTGTCACAGGACCTGTCGGAAACACCCCAGGGGTTTAAGATGTGCAGTTAATAAAAACGGCACAGGTGGTGCGTGCCCAGCATATTCATGGAAGGCGACCTTGAGTGTCTGTTCTGGGAGAGGAGAGGAGCATTTTTCCCAGATGAGCATGGGAAATGGTTGGAAGTCACATGTTCAAGAAAAACTAGAGGCCTTTGACAGTTAAGGACGAGAAGGACACTCATAGAACAGTCCCCAGGAAGCCACACTACAAAGTTCACTATAAATAATAATGTTAAAAATATGAGCTACTTGGCCAGGTGTATTGACTCAGACCTGTAATTCCGTCTGTTCCGATGACTGGGATGAGAGGATTGCAGGTCTGAGGACAGCTTGAGCTACAGCTAAGTTTAAGCACAACTGAGTAAGTGCTGGCTTGTGCAAAGTCCAGGGTTCAATTCCCAGCACCACAGCAAACAATGTGTGCATCTATATGACAGTTTCCTTTCTGCTAAATGCTACATCAAGTCCCTTGTCTCAGATCAGAGTCCTCAGCCCTAGAGGGCTTCACCCAGCTGCAGGCTTGAACTCTGAGCTAAACACCCTCCCAGAGCCTGGCAAACCCGGGAACCATCAGAGCCCAGACCTGCTTCTGGCTCTTAGGCGGGGTTATTCAGTTGATGGCCACCTCCTCTAAGGCCATCTCTTAATCTGACCAAGTATCATGTCTAGAGAGTGCCAGGACTCAATGTGGATCTTTATAGAAAGGAACAGGAGTCTACACTTAACACTGTGGCCCATGCAACCTTTAAACCAATTCTTTGGCAGCTCTCCCCAGCACTCTGCAGCACAGACCTACCTACATTTGGCACTGTAGGTACCAGGGAAAGACGGAGAGGCCGACCAGTGATGCGGATTTCATTTTGATGCTTGAATACTTGTTCAGTCTTAAGTAATATGAGTTCTGAAAACAGCTCCTCTCTGGGAAACAGAAAGCAGGGTAATAATTTATTGCCTGAGTTAGAACTCCACAGATCTCCGAGCAGCGAGTGTCCACAGAGAACCGGGCATTCAGAGCCGCAATCATCTATTTGTAGTTAGCTATGTTCTCGGTGAGATCACTATTGCTGACTATTTGTCTTTAGGGTATTTCCAGTGATCAAAGTACTTGACCAGAGAAACACGATGGGATATCAAATTCTGCTTATATTTTCCCTTCCATGGGACTTGCAAGCCTGATCCGCGCTCATTATCTCACTGAGGGCTGGAAAAAAGCTACGTTTCAGCATATTTCCTGAGTGTGCAGCGTGGCCCCAGTGCTCAGAGGTGAATTTCGTGGCCAAGGTTTATCCTCTTGGTGACAGCCTCATGTGGTCTTACCTGTGGCCAAGTTCCGCTGGCAGAGGGAACGCAGTATGCCATTGCTGTCTCTCAGTGTCTGCCAATTAGTAAAACCTAATGAGTTTGCTACCTGACACTTCTGATGCTGCCTCTGCCAGCTCAGCTCTTAGATCTTAATGGATCTTTTCAAATTTCCCAGCAACCTCAGGGCAGAGGACATCTGCAGCGATGTCCATCCTAGTGTTGGTAGAAGGTGTTTAGTTCTCGGCATACAAGAAGCAAGTGTGTGGGAGAGGGCCTGCCTTTCAAACAAGGACTCTATCTCTTTTCTCGAAGGCGGTGCTGTCCCATTTTGTATGGACTCATGAATGTGACTGAACCATCCGAAGGGCATTATTCCCTGACAGGCAGAGAGCAAAGATTAGCTAAGGCACTTCTACCTTGTGCTCATTGAATGTATACATGAACAGCTCCTGCATCTTTAACAAACCTAAAGACAGCTCTACTGGGTTGAGGAGATGATTCAGTGATTAAGAATACTTGTTGCTCTTGCAGAAGACCTAGATTTGGCTCTCGGCACCTTCATTGTAAGGGATAAATGGGGCTTTACAGTCATTCATACCTCCAGTTCCAGGGCATCGGGTTCCTTTCTCTGAGCTCTCTAGGCAGCAGACACATACATGTGGTACCTAAATGTAGGTGAAGATCTCACTCACAAATAACATTTTAAAAACATAAAAGGAAAAAGATGGGCCTGCTTAAACTCTGATATCCTTTTCATATAGAGTATTTGTTCATGTGGTTTTCACATGCACACAATTTCTCCCAATGGATCACACCTGCTGGACTGACAGGACACTCTGTGTGTGTATGTGTGTGTGCAAGCGCGCACGCGTGTGTGGAGGGGGTTAAATAGTTACACAGCACATTAAAGGATAAAGATGGAGAGAAGATTCCTTGAGGGGAAAGATCATTGGAAGAATCATCAATAGTCGAGGGAGACGTCAAACAAAACCCCAGGAATCTATAAAGAAATGGCGTATTATTATTATTACTGTCATTTGTTGTTATTGTTGTCACATCACACCCCAACTCTTCCTAATTGTACTCTTGTTAACTCAGTATCCAGGCTGGTCCTGGGAGTAATGGATGGCGCCTGTCTTGGGGGGCATGCTCTGATCCAGCTGTAGGAAGTATTACTGTCACAAGTAAAATGTGACAAAGTTTCCAAGACCTGGTTAGGACCCCTGGAGAAGGAGCACCGTGAGAGCCATCGGTGATGATGCATTCCATCCTCTTTCTAGTCTGAATTTATTGAGAGGGCCAGACACATAGTCATGGCTCCTACGGGTCCTCCACTCTATGACACAGGCACACATGGCTCCTAGGGGTCCTCCACTTTAGGATGCAGGCACACATGGCTCCTACGGGTCCTCCACTCTATGACACAGGCACACATGGCTCCTACGGGTCCTCCACTCTATGATGCAGGCACACATGGCTCCTACGGGTCCTCCACTCTATGATGCAGGCACACATGGCTCCTACGGGTCCTCCACTCTATGATGCAGGCACACATGGCTCCTACGGGTCTTCCACTTTAGGATGCAGGCACACATGGGAGGGAAGCAAATGGACAAAAACCATCACAATGTTCTTGTGAGGCATTTGAAAAAGCCCAATGGAATCGGTGCAGCCCCTGGGTACTCTGAAGATGACCTTTTCAATGTCCACTACACAGGAAGATCCTAGGAGCTAAGGAGTCAAGCCAGTGTTCCGAAGAGGAATTGTTCGCTTTTACAGAATAAAGCCACGTGCTTTCTATTATGCTCTAATGCTCAGCTATCTGCTCTTACCACCACAGTTTGTAGTGCCTTCCTGGGGGTTTCTCTGTCTGTGGGACTTAGTCCCTCTTCGGAGGAGCCCTCTATCTCCAGCTGCCGGTACTGTGTTCTGTCCAGGACCCCAGGCTTTTCACTGTTTCACTTCCCTACTCAGGACTACACAGCAGTTGCCTCATGGGAAACCCTTCCCCCTCCCTATTTCCTAGCAGTCTGTTGGTGTCTGTGATTTGGGTGTTTTTAGAATAACGAATAAACGACACCGAAACATATCGATGGAGGTGACTCTGCAGGTGGATGGCCATCACACACAACGACAATAGATATCCCTGTTTGATTAAAAGCTGGTCCAGTCAAAATTCAGAAAGAGAAGACAGGCAATTTCATTTTCTTGGAGGGTAAAACATCTGTGACCAAAAAGAGACAGCTGTCGTAATAACTTCACAGTGATATTAATATGTAGAATAATCAAGAAAAACAGAGCAATCTGTTACCAAGAACAAGTTCAGCTGAATGAGAATTTATCACTGGGATTTTAGGTAATAATGGACCATCCACCACTGTATAACCTTGAAGCTTGTTGACTGTGCCCTCAACGTTACTTCCATGGCTTTATAGCCTTAGCCTTCTGTCACAGACGTCATGTGCCCCTGAAGACATTGCCATTTTTATTTAATGGACAAGGAAATTAAAATTAATTATGGTCAAGAGGTTTTCCTAAGCTGAGGCTAGGTGCTGTAAGACATGACAGAAAATGACAGTGCATGGGTCAGACAAGGAATTGTCTAGAAAGAAACTAGACCAGAAAGAAATCATTCCCAGGAAAACGTACTTTGGGTCTCCTCACGTCACATAGGCTTTGACGAGCAGGCAGAAGGCTCCTGGGGGGTACATTACCATGGTACTTATGGGGTGCTATGTGATGCAAAGTCCCAATGCAGGGAGGTTCAGGGTGAGAAAAGCATCACCTTCCATTTCTGAAATGTACCTTTATTCTACCTTCATAGACATCACGTATCTGAGATACGGACTGCAGCAGAAGGAGGCCTGACATGGTGTAGAAAGGTAAATGTTCTGGAAAGCTGGGGAAAATTATGAAAAACAAACTAAGGCTCTAGAGGAAGCCAGGGCCTGGGCAAGCATGTTTAGCGAATTCCGTTTCCTGTAAGTAGGCCTGTAAGTAGGGTTCATTATACCACCATGCTAAAGCTTATTTATCTTTGACTTAATAACTACAGTCCCAGACATTGCTATGATTTAGAACTCAAAGGTTAGAAATATTGGTAAAAAGAAAGAGAATATGGTGCATAACTAAAATCATTCATAGTGGCTGGCCACATACCACTTGTCACTGCTGAGCAAACAGGGGCTGTCATGGCTCAAGCAAATTTGTCCTATAACAAATAGGACTTTATACCAGGCAGGTTGGTGGAACAATTACCCATTTCAACTTCCCCAACTAGAAATGTCTTGGGTGTAAAGAAGAGCTTGTTACTTAATAATAACAGAGGAAAAGGAGACAGAACCCAAGGAGACGCACGAGAATGATGAAATATGGAGACCCAGCCTCTGGGCTCCTGACTCTGTGCTATGCCTGCCTTCACTACAGCTGTAGCTCACAGATGGGATATTTCTCCACTCTTTAGAAAGATCACACTGCCACCTGCTTTAGTGTGTTGTCCTGTTTGGCTTCAGAGATGGTCTCACCGGTTCTTCCCTCATAAGCATCCTCTGACCTCTCTTCCCAGGTTGGTTTCCCTCATCACAGTCCCACCCCCTTCTGTGCAGAACTTACAGCAGCTGTGTTTTGAATATTCCCTGCATGGTCCTGGGAATAAAGAACACCTTTTGCTACACAGTATCCTGCAAAGCCAGTCTTATTTGAAGTTGATGTGTGCTAGGCACCTCTGTCAAGAATCTGCCTTCAGCTGTCTGCATAAGGGATTGCAGACAACCTCATGCCAGTTCTAAGGCTGGAGGCTTCTCTTCTAGAACTCACACATCCTGAGCTTCATGCTCACGTTTCCCTCATGAGAAAGCGAGTGGGAAATCCTAACGGACAATCCACAAGGCATTAAGACTCACACAGGAAGAAATCCTCGACATCATTTTGAGGTGAAGCTTTGTTGAAAACCCTCCTCCATTTCTTCTCTGAAGTTGCGGATGGTTCACTGACTCAATGCCACAGACAATCAAAGGTCTGGGAACCTCAGGCTTCCTTCTCAGCCAAACCCATGTAAAATAACAGGTTATGCCCACATTTCACACTCTTCTTATTGTTTGCTCTTCAGCTGAAAGTAAAATCTCAAAAACAGTTCAATGGTCAGCCGTGGGGTTGCAAGGTGTGGGATTTCCCGCCCTTTCGCCTTGCAATCCCTAAGCACACAGTGCTCAGCTAACCAAGCAAGTCCTCTCACTTGTCAAGAGAGTCACTGTTCTCAGAAACTCTTCAATAAGAAGCAGGCCAAGAAGTTAGACTTTGATCTGGGTCCTGTGAAGAAGCCATAAAGCAAGAACATTTTGATCTCGGTTCCATGGGTTCTCTCCTTTTTCTTAGCTGCAGGGACCATTTTTCCTGCCAACCTGTTGCTGACATCTGTGTTGGTCCAAAGGGATCCATCTTGTCTGCCAGTGTACTGCGATGGGAGAGACTTAATACAGCACAATCTTGACTCTTAATGATTGGTCTACTTTACCTATGGGCTTTCTATCCATTATGCTTATATGGAGATGGTATCCAATTAATTTCTAATGAAAGACATTATGGAGCCTTCTGGTAGTGAAAATAATTGAGTGTGCAGAGGACATGGGAATGAGAGGGAGGAAGTAGAGAGGAGGACATGGGAATGAGAGGGAGGAAGTAGAGAGGAGGGCATGGGAATGAGAGGGAGGAAGTAGAGAGGAGGACATGGGAATGAGAGGGAGGATGTAGAGAGGAGGACATGGGAATGAGAGGGAGGACGTAGAGAGGAGGACATGGGAATGAGAGGGAGGACGTAGAGAGGAGGACATGGGAATGAGAGGGAGGAAGTAGAGAGGGCATGGGAATGAGAGGGAGGAAGTAGAGAGGAGGACATGGGAATGGAGAGGGAGGACGTAGAGAGGAGGACACATACATGAGTCTGCTGTGTAGCTGAGTGATGACCTCTGAAGAGACCAGGAGTTACAGACATGAGTGGCTCAATGTTGTAAGAGGCTGTAGTGAAAATTAACAAAGTCAATGGGCACACATGTTTTATTCTAGTAGATTCAGAGCTGAAAACCAGAAATATTTCTGGAAAGCAATGAATAGAATAGAGTAACCACAACTGCCACATTAATCATATAGCTTATTTAGGAATCAAGTTGATTCTACAAGTTCAAATGAAACCAAGCCTTTAAATGTGTTTTTCTGGAGAAAGTCTGGTTTAAGTCATCAAGCTTTGCAGTGTTTGGGGGTGTTTGAAACTGTCCAACATTTTATGAGTGTGTCAGTAGTGTGTTGGATTTGTAGAATTGAAGGACTAGATTGACAAACAGCTGCTCATCAGTTTAAGCCGGGGACAAAAACGGACAACAATCTGATGAGTTAGAACTTTGCTGGAGTCGCCCACAAAAATCCCAGCTCCCTTGTACATCAGTGCCTTTGCTGAGAGCCTGTTCAATGCTCACAGTAGCCCTGGGGCAGAGGCCTCAGCACTATAAGCTGAAGGAAAATTGAGTCCAGATGCATTCAGTATCCCCACAAAGAACAGAGGTAGCCCTAAAGGCCACATCAGAAGGGGGGAGACGCCAAAAGAAGCAGAGGCTGGGCTTGCACAGCCAAAGAGAAGGAGAAGGAGCACAGGTCGTTTTTCATTGTTATGATTCTATGACTTTCAAGAATATATTTCATATACAACCTATAAACTTACACACTCAATATAGTTTTTTAAAAAAAATTACTGAGTAGCTACATCCAAGAATAGAAAAAAATATTGTATGCAGTAATAGACTAATTACACATACTAATTCACCAGTTGGTTTCATGGTTATTTGCTGTACCTACACAGTTAACTAATCTTAGTGTTACTTTACTTAAATTATGACATGTATTTTAGAGAAAAGTAAATAATATAACATTAAATAAACATCTGAGTTTCATATTTTGTCCAGGTCATAATTCATATGTGCATAAATATTGTATAATATTATGTTTTGTTTACCTACTGTGATTGTATTTTGTTTCTGAAAATGTGGTCACTATGGTTACAGGCTTACCAGGCACTCTCAGGATGAGTTACTCTCTCTGACATAAACACCCATCTGTTGTATACTTCAAGATGATTTAAGATTCATATTCAAGGACATACATATAAAGGCATTTTTTTGAGATTGTGTCCCTGTCTGTAACCAAGGCAAGCCTTGAACTTGTACAACACAGGCTGTCCTCAACTCATAGGTATCGTACAGCTTCAGAACGTAGAGTGATGGGATACAGCTCTAATAGGAGCCGTTTTATCAAGAAATCAAATGAATGATCCTGTATGTCTCCATAGTATTTTGGATATAGTTTTCTAGTAATTGGCATCCCTCGAAATACTTCACTTTGGGGTATCAGACCACACATATGTTCAGAAACAGATTGTCTATGTCTGTTCTAATAATGTTAATCAAGTGCAGATGTTCAGGAACTGGTCCCATGCAATTTCCTATACTCACAGGATCTCAGGTACTTGGTTAATGAATGGCAATTAAGTGTGTCTCTACTGAACTTGATAATTAAATACAAGAAAAGCTATGACAAATGAGCGAGTGCCGTATAGACGACGGGATGAAGACTTGCAACCTTTGTCTTTTCCCAGGTCACTGGAATGTCTGCCCTGCAGGAATACACAGTTTATGGAACAGAATGTTGACTGCTTTACAAACTTTGCCTTCTATTAGAAAAAGCAAGACCTGCCACAGTGCCATGTTGCTGATGGTGGAATAGAAACTGAATGTATAGTTTTATATAATTGGACACATGTCATATAAAACAAATCTGGGCTCTGAATATATGTAAACAAACAAAGAAAAAAATAAAGCACAAGGAAGGCAGGAACACAAGGAACTTATATGGAGAGGAAGAAGCCAGAGAAATGCTAATCAGATGGACAAAGGCCGGCAGACAATACACATCAAGATACAGGAAGTTCAGACAGATGTTTTCCCATTGTTAAATCAAGAGTACAATAACTGCTAGTGATGAATGAGAAGGGCTTGGGCAAGAGCAGTAACATAATGGAAGTGACTTATTAGAAGGAGAAACCCTTGGAGACGTCTGCTTTCTGATCTTTGTTAAAAAATGGCCCCAGTTTTCTAAAAGTCAATTGAATTTGGGCAGTGATGTTAGAAGGTAAGCAAGTTTTGTGCAGAAAGAGATATGAGAGGGAGATGATTAATGACCCAAGGGAAAGATTTATCGCTGTAATTTTAAGGGGAGAAAATAGTGAGAAGAAGAGTGAAACTAACAACGAAGAATTGAGAAGTAATTTCAGAATGAGGCCACAGGACAAACCAGAGGTTCTCAATCCTGAAGGCAAGGAGAATGAAGGAAAAGGACAAGGGAGGCTAGAAGGAGTTTGGATTTTACTCTTGTTGTGTGTGATTCCTGCTCTAACAGCAAGTTCATGTTTCCTTAGAACAGCAACGCTGTTGGCATACAGAAGTTCAAAGGGGACCCCCAGGTCAACTCAGAAGCATTGGGAGGATCTGGCAGAAATGAGTATTAGCCAGAACATTTGTGTCAAAGGACCATATTTAGAAAAGTAATAGCTATCGATGCCTTTACAATGTTATTAGGGCTTCATCATTCACGCATGTACACGTCTACAGTTTGTGTACTGCATGGGTACATGCATCCAAGTGTGTACACGTCTACAGTATGTGTACTGCATGGGTACATGCATCCATGTGTGTACACATCTGTAGTTTGTGCAAACCATGTGTACATGCATCTACTTATGTACATGTCTACAGTATGTGTACTGCATGGGTACATGCATCTACTTATGTACATGTCTACAGTATGTGTACTGCATGGGTACATGCATCTACATATGTACACGTCTACAGTATGTGTACTGTATGGGTACATGCATGTACGTATGTACATGTCTACAGTATGTGTACTGCATGGGTACATGCATCCATGTGTGTACATGTCTACAGTATGTGTACTGCATGGGTACATGCATCCATGTGTGTACATGTCTACAGTATGTGTACTGCATGGGTACATGCATCCATGTGTGTACATGTCCACAGTATGTGTACTGCATGGGTACATGCATCCATGTATCCACACATCTACAGTATGTGCACAGCATGTGCACATACATCCACCTATGTATGTAATACCCACATATAAATGCACAGGGTGGTGGGGCACTGAGTCATCATCATACACTACTTCAAAATATGACTTTTATCAGCCTGAAATTAAAGTATTGTAAGAAGATGGATTTGAAAACCAAAGGGGGAGAATCGCATCACCATGTGCCTTGTTTTCTTATTCTTGTCCTAAATCCAGTCTCTCATCCGTTAAACACTCTGCATTCCTGTTATGTACAATTATCTCTTCCCCTGGGTATGGAAGATTTGCCTTCTCTCTATATTGTCTCCTGTTATTCTGCTCGCTGTGTTAAGACAGCATGCTGAGAGACTTGACTACTGCCTCCTGGAGTCTGACAGTTGACTTTGTGGTGCCCTCCTAACAGCACGGCTAAGGTCACCTAGAAGAGTATAACAGAATCGTCTATACCATCAAAGCAGATCACATGCAATGCATCGATTCTTTGCATTGACTATCATTTAAGTCATAGGTTTACCACTGGGCTTGCCAGATACAGAATCCTGGGAGGATTTAGTCTCCCACCTAGTAGTGATAGAAAGGAACAGGAATAATATTCTACCATTCTGGTTTGGATGTTCAATTCCTGTGCTTACAACCACCTGTAACTCCAGCCTCAAGGGATCCAAGCCTCCTTCTGGGTTTGGTGGGCATCTACATGACCATGCATTTATGCACACACACACACACACACACACACACATCTTGAACATTTTTTCTTGAAATGTCACTCACATCCGTCTCAGACCAATTGAGGATTGATGTAGTACCACACTAGAGACTGGGAAATTTTTGAAAAATGGGAATTTGCTTCTCATAGTGCCGGCACCTGGGAAAACCAAGACTAAGGCTGGTGTTGGGTATGACCTAATTATCTCTGTTTCAAAATGACATTATGAGCTTACCTACCCTCAAAAACAGAGAATTGCAATGTCTTTGCATGAGAGAAGGGGAGGAAGAAGGAGAGAGAGAGAGAGAGAGAGAGAGAGAGAGAGAGAGAGAGAGAGAGAGGAGAGAGCTTATTCATGAAGGCCCTTTTAATAAAATACTTAATCCTTGTGACCTTCCTGCCTCTTACTGGGCACCCTATCTCCAAAGTTTTCACCCCATAAATGGCATCTTCAGACAATGGCCCCCATGTTTTCACTGTCAGGAAATTTATCTCCCATGCCATCTAATCCTTCTTTACACACATGGAGGTGTGTGCTGTACACACGCGGAGGTGTGTGCTGAGGTTGATGCTCAGCAGCTGCAATACTGTCAACAGCAGCGCAATAACTTGCAGTGCTGAAAGGGAGCACCATTTGCAGAATGTCAGACACAGCTGGGGCTGTGGGAATCCACCAAGCCTGCGTCCTCATACCATCTGAAGCACAGATGTGTGAATTATTTATGTGGTCCCTGCCGGGATCAGAGCTACACTTTCTGTGGAAAGTATGTGGTTTTGTGGTGGAATGAAGACATCAGAGATGGCCATTTTGGCATCAATCTCTCCTGGTGTCTATGTGGTTTCAGACAATTGCTTTAATAGGAATGTAACTTTTTAATAAGTTGTGGAAATAATTAACAAGGTCTCTAACTCGAAGAGTAGAAACCCTAGGCATCTTTTATTGCATCTTCCATAACCAGACGTGAAAGTGGATTGCGTGAGAAAGCAGAAATCCCTTCAAACTGAGAAGGATTCAACAACTCCCTGGCTGTTTGTAGACAGACAACGTTTGAATGACGGTGACCTGGAGAATGTGTAGTGTCCACTGTTGGTCATCTACTTATTAGATCCATCCTACAAAGTACATCCCCCTCTCTTTCTCTCTCTTCCTCCACATTCTCCCTTCTCCTTCCCTCTCCCTCCCTCTCTTTTCTCCCCCTCCCCTTCCTCACCTCTTCTTTTATGTAATACAGTGTTTCGTTTATCCCAGGTTAACCATGACCCTAGCATGTAGCCAAGGGTGACCTTGAACTTCTAATCCTTTGACCTCTACCTCCCAAGTGCTGAGATTACATACACACCCCATCACCCCAGGTTTATTTACTGCAAGGAATTAAGACTAGGATTTATGGCACACTAGACAAGTACTCTACCAAGTATGCTATATTCTCACTCCCAGAAGTTATTGCAAAATATCAATGAGACAAGGTCTTTGAAAACCCTTTGCATTGCTAGTGTGCAAATCAGAACAATATAGCTAAGGATCGACTTTTGCTCTTTGAGAAGAGAACACTGAGATGATGGCTCTCCAGGCTACTGTATCCCTAAAATGCCCCACTGGGGCAGATGCAGCTGACCTGAACTACCCTTCTGGCCATGGTCCTCTGGCATACCCATCTGCAGGCTCTATTCTTGTATTTTGCAACTTTCATAGAGAGTTCTATGCTTTTCACAATTTTCTAACTGTAAATCTCCAGCCATAAATTTCAGACATTATATTTCATGATACGATGATATGAAAGAAAAAGTAGAAACATGACACAGTCTGTATGTATACCCTTAGTGGGTGCTGTCTTTGAAAGCTAACTTTCTAGCCACTTTTGGGAGGCACAGTTTTATTAATACAGCTATTGTTACTCGATGAAGATTTCTTTTTCAGTTTAAAAATATCGATAAAAATGGCAATGCCTCCTGCCCACATCTGTTCTTGTGAAAAATAACTGTTTTATTTTCCATGGTTGGCAGCTTCTGGAAGGGGGCCAGTGCCTGTGGTACAGCTGCCCCAGGGCACAGAGACTGCTTAGCAGAACCCTGGTGCCCTGCGCTCCCTCCGGCCCAGTCGTACCAGGAGCTGGCTTCTATTCACCTTCAGGGTCAGAAAACAAAATTGAATGTCCTGCCTGTAGGGAAGGCAGTTCCTCTCCAACACCATTCCCCTGGCAGCTCATTTGTTACTTCTCTGCCCGGTCAGCCTTGCAGGCATTTGGAGCCACAGCCTTTGCAGCAGACAGATAAGACAAAATAGGCAGCTTTTGAGAAGCTGTGTCCTGTCAATGGTTGCTTTCCTTAGTTTAAGCACTTATTACCTCATAACTGCATCCACATGAACTGTCCTTCGTGGGTTTGAATTCTGTTTGTAAATTCCAAAGTTCTTGATACTGATGACTTCCAAAACAGGACTTTAATTTAATTTTTAAAAATTATTCTACGTCTCACCTTATTTTATTGACGGTGGCACCTCCCTCCAATACAGCCTGTCACTGTAGTTACACCCGGTTGCCATCATCACATCTGCCACAGCTGAAACTGACCTTGACCAAACATGTCCTCAAGCCAGGGAGCAAACAGAATCAAACAGGATCATCCCAAGGGAGCTGCTCTGAGACCCACGACTCCTCCCTTCTTCCCTACCCATCAGCTACTCCGTAACATTTACCAAACATCCATTCCAGGAAAGGTCTTACTTTAGGCTGCAGGAACCAGCACTGAGGAGGCAGACAGAGGTCCCGCCTTCAAGAGAGTTTTGCTCCAGACGGGGGCATGCTCATCCGTGCTCGAGGTGAATACAGGAATCACTGAAGGTGAGGAAGAGCTTAGGGTTGTTGGGATTCCGGAAAACCTGGTGCATGACCAGAACTGCAACGTGGCTGGTCCGAGGGTCGCACCTAGCAGATACATCGTATAGATTGCGGAATAACGGTGTGGTATTAACGGTCAGTGCCGCTACGTTGTTCTAGTGTGATCCCTGAGGACCCTCTGCAGTGGCTCCATACAGAGCAACTGCTTGCCTTTGTGTAACTTTCTTAGTAATGCATCTCATTCAGATAAACATTTCATTTAGTTTCTCAGTTATATGGCCAGTACTTATTTCTCATGATAATAAAACCTCAGTGAGGGGGCAGAAGAGAAGGCTCAAAGAGCACGCAGGCTTTCCCTCCCTGAGAACCCAGGCTTGGTTCCCAACCTCCCCCATGGCCACTCACAACCTTCCATGACTCCAGGTCCAGGCCATGTTGCCATCTACTGGTCACTGAGGGCACTGCATGCAAACTGTGCACGGTCATGAAAAGGCTCATATAAATTACTATAACAACACTAGTAAAGATAATTTAAAAGAACCTCAGCCAAGAAGGGTTTACACAGCAGCAGATAGATGAGCATAGTTATCATAAGAAAGACTGTATAAATCCTAGCTAAACTTATGATAGTAAAACTTTCTTTGTCGGTAATTTGCTTACTACATTGAAATCAACCCCAAAGTCTTTGGAGCGTGTTCATGCTACACACAGGCATTATTCACTTGAAATTATGGCATGCACAAAAACACCTTCCCATTAGAGTTCACAACCATGTAGCATCTGACGTTGATTAATGATATCCTAACATGAAAATAACCAAAACTTGGCTTTATTCCAGGAAATCTACTGATTAGCAACGACCTAAGAAGATGTAGACATACCCCATCTTTCCACTAAAGACGAGCCACTTACATCTGCTTTTCTCCGTTCCATCTATGGCCTGCTTTGTTTTCAGAGGTCCTAGAAGTCGACAAATACAGAATCTTCAAACATAAACACTATGTGATTGTAAACATTGATTGCCAGCTTCATAGGATAGAGAACCCCGTAGGAGACAAGTACAGGCTGAGGTCTTAGACTGCAGAAGAGGAAGACACTGAAGTGAGCAGCAGCATTTTTTGCTGTTTGCCTCCTGGTGACGGATGTAATATAACCAGCTGTCTCAAACCCCTGCCACCGTCCTTCCCCACCATGATGGGCGGCACCAACAACTGTGAGCCAAAGTTGACCCTCCGTCCCTTAAATTGCATTTGCTGGGGCATATTTTTTAATCACAGCAACAGAATTACTGATTCCATTGATTAACTGAGATGTAAATTCACGCACAGTGCAGTTTACTGCTTCAAAGCGTGATTCTGTAGTAGAGATACCTGTGCGACTATCGCAGTGCTTAAATTCTAGGACATACTGATCAAGACCTCAGCATAGCTTACGTCTTTCTGCCGTCGTTGTTGGGGTACAGACATCTGTTCCTCCATTACTGTCTCTATTTCCTACTCCAGAGAATTTATATAAGTATTATGGTAAAATATCAGTGTCTTGTTGGCACTTATTTCAATTCAGTAATATCGTCAAGATCGATCCATTTTGTAGCTAGGACCAGAACTTCCTTCCGTACTATATCCATGCCTTCACATCATCTTCAATTGTCCCCCTTTATTGGCATCCATGTTGCTTCCACTTTTTGACTACAACAAAACAACATCTCTGCAAACATGTGCACAAAATTTTAATGGAGATATCTTTCCTTTAACTTTTTTTGGGTATATACTAGGCGATTGAATTTCCAGGTTTGCTATAGGAATTCCTACCACCAGTAGCCTTTAAGTTACCCGCCCACTTGGGCGTGGCCTCTTATACTATTTATACCAATGTAAAGCGCACGTCTGGCTTCTTTTCCAGCTGCGGAATTCAGTTGCTGTTCCTTGTTCCAGCAGAGGACTGTGATCTGTTAGTCTACCAATAAATAAATAACCTTCTATTATACTCAGCTCTGAGCTAGTGTGGCATTTCTTTTAAGCATCCCTCTTCACAGGTTGTTGCATCTTAAAAAGAAAATAGGTACTAAGTATGAAACTTTATCAGGAATATTAGCATATCTGAGTGTTCTAACACGAGGGAGAAGGACACCGAAGGTCTCGGGTTGATGGTTTTGGAATGAATCAGGTATCTTTTCCTGATGCGTAAGAATATAAGCTCCTCCTCCACCCCCAACTCAACCTTGAGCTGAGCGTAGAGAGAACAGGCGATCAGTGTTTGGATATGGAATGGAGTTTTTTGCTAAGTTGTGTGGGTTTAAGCACCTTCCTAGGAGTTGCTCATTGGTAGTTTCTAAGGTAATTGCACACATTTAACTGGAATGTAGCAGCACTATCTAGGAAGAAGGTAAGACTACTCCAAATGTATTTAGAATGTAAGGGCTTTGTTTATCAGTATCAGCAGAAGGCTGTGCAGTTTAAATGCTAGTTTGGGGTTTTTATAATAGAGGAAGGAAAACCATGGAAGGAAGGAAAAAATCAGCACAGGCCATTGAAGTAGGGTGCACATTTAAAGCATACACCCTGTTTCTTCCTGTTTCCTTCTCTAAGGTTGTCACATAATGTCCTAGCTTTCAGTTCTCATAAAGAAAGGGAAGGTGGACACCCTCAAGGGAGAAGCTGGTCAAATTCTCACTCTTTTTTCGCACAGAAAATTTGCTACAAAATCACCTTGTTTGGTTCTAAAATTGTCTTACTTTCTTGATTTAGATTTTTTTTTCAAATTATATTTTGTTGGGTTTACTGAAATGAGTGTGAAAGAATTTGAATTCATTATTGAGAAGATTAGCAAGAGCCAAATAAAATTTGGGGGGGGGAGGCCTCTCTGTGTTAGATGTGGAGATAAAACATCACACAAATTGACTGTGTGTTCCCAGGATGCACCTCCCACTCAGGCCCTTGTCTGAGCCACTTCCCACACCACCCACTCTGGGTGCCAGTGTCTCACTTGAAATCCTACTTTATACATAAAAAGAGATTAGCCTGAGGATTAGGAAAAAACAGAAATAATGTACACGGTGCAGCGCTATTTAAAATGCATCTATCATGACTCATTATATTGGAAATTTTTACAAAAATACTTGGTGGGAACATGGGAAGTACTTTTTGCTGTTGTTCTGTGATGTTCTAGGGCAGTCATTCTGAACCTTCCTAACGCCATGATCCTCTAACACAGTCCCTCATGTTGTAGTGACCCCAACCATAAAGTTATTTCAATGCTGCTTCATACTTTTGCTACTGTTATGAATCGTAATGTAAACATGTGTTTTCTGGTGGTCTCAGGCAACCCCTGTAAAAGGGTTATTATTTGATCTCCAAGAGGTGTCATGGCCAACAGGTTGAGAACCACTTCTCTAGGAGTTAGCCGTCCATTTCAGGAAGTTCTACAGCATCACAAAATGTCCAAAGCATAGAAACAGCTCTCTATCTGTGTGATAATGAATATTTAAATCTTTGAGGCTGATCATAAATACTTCAAGCAAATAGAAATTACTATTATTTAACATCGTAGTATATTTTAATGTGTGCATATATCAATACATTTGTATAATAATTCCATAATGTAATATTATATTGAAAGCATAATAACTGAATCATTTATTAAAATACTAATGAAATGAAGTCATTTAAATGATAAACTATAAGTTGAACTATCTGTGTGTAGGAGCTATGACACTCATCAGGTCTGGAGTCTTTAGTAAATTTTTTACATTTCAATCTGTACTACTGAGAAGGAAGAGCTTATCTGATCCACACCAGCAGAAGATGCAGACACCGAGGTCTTGACCTCGTTATCTTTTGCATTAATTCTGCTTTTCTTGTATCAGTTTGTCAAAAAAAGGCCCCAGAATAGATAAACATTTAAAAGAAATGTCTAGCTGGGTTATAATTACATATGGACCCAGGGGTAGTTAGAATTAACTGCCAACTTGACATTTTCTGCAGCCATCCAGGAAAATTCTCAGTGAGGAATTTTCCAAATGGATTTGGCCTGTGGGCAAACTCTGGCTGATGTTAACTGATGTGGGAAACTCAAGCACCCTGTGGGCACCACCATTCCCTAGGCAGGGCGATCCTGTCCTACACAGAGGTGGCTGAGGAATTGCTGGCATGCATTTATTTCTCTCTACTCTGGGCTGCAGTGAGATTGTAATTTTGCTGCTTTGGGTTCCTGCCTTGACTTCTTGCAAGGATGGACTATAACCCAGAGACATAAGCAGAGCGAACCATTTCTACCGTAAACTGCTTTCTGTCAGGGTATTTTACCACTCCGATAGAAACGGAACCAGGACAGACCTAAATGTCACAAATCTCCAAGAGGAGGCCAGCCACATGAGCCTCAAAAACTGGAGAACAGAGGGAGCTCACTAAAGAGCATGAAAGTAAAAACTTCTGTGCTCAATTTCAAATGTAGGCTTAGGGAGCGTTTGCTGTCTGGTAGGGTATGTGGTGGCTAGCCTGGAAATCAGCACAGCATAAAAATAAATGATAATTTTCAGGTTATATTTTAACAAATTAAGCTTTAGCAACTTTAAATGAAATTGTAAATTATATATTTCTTGCTTCCAAAAAAAGAAATTATCGGATTTTCTGTTTCAAACACAAATGGTCTCAAATGTAGAAATGGAGTCTGCTGCTCATGCACACACAAGCCATGTAGGGCACACACCTGTATACACATTTACATCTAGCAGCATTGTAACTGAATGTCCTGCAGTAACTAAAGCATCACACAGATGCACACACAGGCACTCCGTGATGTCCGGGAGATTTCAGCCCTGTTTATCAGATCATGTAGGCAGCCCTGTTTGCACAATTTTAATGCTTCTATTCCAGGAAAATGAAACAGTTTTTAAGAAGCAGATTAGTAATTTAAAAACTGTAGAATATTCTTCCTGTAATTGAATTCTCAACAAGGGTTTCAGTGGGGAAATACATTCTAGCAACTGGGTTGGAACTGGTTGTTGGGATTTCCTGAGCAAGCTGTTGCTTTTGGAATCGTGGAACGTCTGGTCAGTTTGTCATTGAACAATGTGCTTCCATAATACATCCAAAATTTCTTCCAAATTTCGCTATTACTTATTGCATGCAGTTTTATGTCCTTCCTTTAGCCACTACACAGATAGGATGAGAATAACGTAAGAACTTAGCAAAAAAAATTTACTTCTCATCATTTGCAAAAATCTCCTTATCCTCAGGAATGTGTCTTTATGTTGAATCTCTTTTGAAATTTTCCAAAGAATGATTGATCTAACTAGATTTGAACTTCTTATATTTTCTTGTAATGAGTCTGTATTAGTGCAAAACAACATCAGAGGAGTGTTGATGCTCTCTGAGTGGCAAAGCTCCCACCTACCTCCTGCTTCTACTCCTAGGAAGAATCAGTAGTCAGGCCCAGCAACTTCCATGATTTCCAAGAGCTTCTTCTCAGTAGTCATTGGAAGTGGAAAAGAAGATGAGGATTATTCCAGTTAGACCCATGGAGGAAGACTGGATTTCACAGTTTTTAGATGGGAGGGTCCAGAGAAATGAAGGTCCAACACAACCAAGTAGGAAATTCCCTTAGGGAAGCCCCAGCTTCCACTGATGAACACCACTTCACCAACATCATCTCCTAAAGGGCCATTGTGTCCACAATAAGTCTAAAGACCTCTGCAATCATGTCCAGCCTCAGACAGAAACACCAACATTATCTGTAGTCCAAAGAGAATCAAATATCCATCCTCTGGCCCAGATAGGCAAGTGACCATTGCTATGGCAAACTATATGGGCTTATCAAATTTAGGATTTAGGAAGAGCTGCATTCATAGATACCCTACCCTTTTCTGGTGTGCATCTCAAAAGCATCCAATCCAGAACAAAGCTCTACTCCTAAACCTACCCCATATATTGTATGACGCAGCCTAAATTCTATAATGAAACACCCCAACGCCCACCTTCTGACAATTCTCCATTTTTCAGAATACATCATTTGTTGCTGTTTTAACAGTGGCGCCACTGGCTGGCTGGAATGATGCAGAAAATCTCAAGCGGTGTCCATCTCAAATGAGAAAATTATAATCACTGAAAGTGAGCCCCAAGCACTGGTGTTTTTCCTCTGCATTTTGAATGATTAGATCCTGTTGTGGCCCAGTGTTTGCCATCCATAAACCTTAGTTTATATGATGTGGGGTTGGAGCCACACCCAATTCAGATTTACAGGAAATCAGAGGAGAGAGAAATCAAGAGATCTAGTAGAAAGAACAGAGAAGAAAGAAGCCTAGAAGAGAAACTTTACTAGTTCAGGGAATACGAACTGGGTGATGCCATAGTGTGGCTATTATTTCCAAACACCTGCCCATGCCAACAGAGTAGTGATGAACAAGGACACTAAAGAATAGACACTCTGGATGCTTCCATACATCAACATACCCTAACAACATGGTGTATAAGAGGACTATATATCTTGTGCAAATGTATTGTGTGTTGTGCATGTATGAATGCATGTTGTATGGACACGTGTGAGTGTGTGCTATATGCATGAATGCAGACGCCTGAGACTGACACTGGGTGCCCTCAACTGCTATCCACTTTACTGACTGAGACAGGGTCTCCAGCTGAATTTGGAGCTTGCACATTCCAGCTAGCCTAGCTAGCTAGCTTGCCTGGGAATCCTGTGCCTCTGCCTCCTGACTGTATTACTCATGGCTACCAACTCTGCCTGACTTGTACCTGAGGCTCAAGAACAGATCAGGTTCTCAGACTTGTGCGTCAAGTACTTTCTTTCTCTCCCCAGCTACAAGATAATTTTTTTTATTCTTTACAAATGGAATAATCAGAAAAGTAAGCATTTTTTTCTGAGGGGTCGGGGCTCTACTAGAACTGACACCGTGAAACTGTTGCACATCTGCTAATGGCATATATTCATTTCATTTGGTGTATTGAAAGTTGGCGAAAACCATGAAATGATTTAATAAGCGGCTACTGTCAGAGTTGTGGCATATGGGACTTTGTTCTGTGGCGTTAGTGATAGTTAAGTGTTAAATGTGTGCAATGTGAGCACAGTTGTCTCTAGAGGGAGATACTGGAGTCTCATAATGTATTGATAAGGTGATGTTTAGTAACAACCAGGTCCCTTCAATTCCCAAAGCTTCCCAGTGCAAGGCCACATTAACAGTGAGTGAATTATAACCTTTGTGTGAAAGGTTAGTTTGTCAGGTGATCCTCTCATTTAAAAACATCAAAAGCATAAAAAAAACAAACAAACAAAAAAAAAAACATCAAAAGCAGGGGCTGGAGAGATGGCTCAGCGGTTAAGAGCATTGCCTGCTCTTCCAAAGGTCCTGAGTTCAATTCCCAGCAACCACATGGTGGCTCACAACCATCTGTAATGAGAGGTCTGGTGCCCTCTTCTGGCCTTCAGGCATACACAGAGAAAATATTGCATACATAATAAATAAATAAATATTTAAAAAATAATTAAAAAAACACCAAAAGCTATTAGTTGATTATTTTTTTAAAGTCAATATGTTTTCCAAAAATCTTACTCTTAAAATAACTCACCAAAGAAACACTTCATGGCAGAAAGGACTTGTATGGACTCATAAATGATTCCACTTCTGAGGAACATTGGTTGAGAATCTGAAACTATCTGAAGTATCTGGGCTGGAAGGCCATTTCTGATTCTGTCTTTTAAGCATTCATCATTATTTAAGATGTTGTTTGGCAGAGAGTTTATGCGTTTTTCTAACAGAGTGTTATTGTTTGGCCTATTTATTTTAAAAACACCAAATGGCCTGTTCTTTGTGATGTTTTTGCACCATGAATCTTTCTCCCGCTCCTTCTCTAAGCATTCAGGCAGCCACATTAACTTCTTCCCTCTGAGGAGAACGTATTGTGGGAAGGGGCCTCTGTTGAAGGCAGGAGCAGCTTGACTGTGGTTTTCTTTCCTAGCTGAGTCAGGTACCGCCCCCTGCTGTCTCTGTGCTGGAGGAGGGACTCCTTTCAACAGTGAGGGATGGAAGATGTTCATACAGAGCAGAGGCATGACTTCACATCCGTGTAAACACTGGGCCTCTGAGGAAAGGAGACCATTTGTTTATTCTCTTCTTCATTCTGTCCTTGATTTGAGAAGTGGCTGATTCTCTGGGAAGATGGCTGGAAGCACCTGGGGGTCCTCTAACCTGTAGGAGACTGGAATACACCTTAAATATGAAGGACTCAGTTGATCTGAAAGCGAAGAAACTACTCAAAGCTCTCCATCCCCACTTCACTTTCCCATGAACTGCACAGAGATGGATAAAGACAAAAGGTACATGCTTCCCCAAGCTCCCAGGACTTAACCCCTCACACAGCTGTAGACCTCTGCCGTCTACAGAACACGCTGAAGGACTCACACTAACAAGCTGTATTAACCAGCTACTCTCTTAACCCTGCACATGGCTGTAGACCTCTGCCGTCTACAGAACACGCCGAAGGACTCACACTAACAAGCTGTATTAACCAGCTTCCCTCTGTCATTTATTTACTTTCCACAGTTGCTTTCCTGAGAGATCCAAAGCCTCCTCTCTTCTGAAAACGTACACTTTGTGCCAATGTTGCTCTCTATAAATCAGAACTCAACACTCCTCCTTGACAGCCACTCACTCCATCAATGTCTCCCAGGAAGAACTGTACATACTGATGAGGTTTGGTGTGTTTTTCTCTTGGTAATTGGCCTTTGCAACCAAGGAAAGGGTTGAAAATAAGAACCTATGGAGCTGAGGGAAGAAATCATAACTCAAAAGCGCCTTTCCCTTAAAAAGAAGCCTGAGTGGCCACTGAACATTTGGGATGACATCATAAATATGAGGCCTGGGAAGTGGTTTGAGAGGAGGAAAGGATAGATATCATTAGCAATTTAATTTTCGAACCAATATAATATATTGAGCACTGAAGAGTACCAAAGCTTACCATGCCAGACATCAGGTAAGGCAAAATTGGCCATTGAACCCTCATGAAAGGTCACACAGTGCCTGTTACCATGATTCCACATAATGGGAAAGGAAGGCACAAGTAAAGGACAGGAACTCGCCTGGATTGGTGACTTTGTTATTAACAAGGACTGGGTTAAAACCACCTCTGTCTGCCTCTCGGTCTGCAGAACTCACATCCACAGCTGTTACAATCACCATTAATACCCCAGAGTTGGTACACAGACTTGTTGTAACACAGCCGCTACAAGGGTGTGACACAACACAGCTCTGCACACAGTGCATCTGGGATCTTGTTTCATCATCTCTTCATCATAATCCACTGAGCCCTGAGATGCTCCATTCCCAATGCTGGACAGCTCCCTCCCACTGAGCCCTGAAGTCTCCATTCCGGTGCTGCAGGACAGCTCCACTCCCCCACCCACTTGCCCTGAGAGGGCCCCATTCCCAATGCTGCTGGAGAGCTCCCTCCTAGAGGGAGCTGCGGCGGAAATGGCCCAGCTGCTTTGTGTTAAGACAGACTAGGAAGAACTAATTCCAGATCTTGAATGTTGAAAGAGAAGGTAGCCCCACTGATTTAGAAGGAATGGTACACTCGGCATGGTCTGTGGTATAAAAGGAACGAAGAAAGCTTCACAGAAAGGACAGAAATGGGATATTTTGGGCTAAGTAGAATGTGATAAAGTGTGACACATTTTCAGGATGGCCCAACTGGGTGATTCTGACAATAAAGTGAAAACATTCTTGCTGAAGCTGCTGGGCCTGGCTGCAGGATTTTAAAGAGAGAAAAAGAGGTGACAGAAGTCTTGTAAAATGAATGAGTCACAGGGCTTTGTTGACCTGCAGTACTTTAAGGAGAGAAATAAAAGGTTAATGAAGCCCTTGTGAAATGATTTGGGCTCAGAGCCATTGAGTGACTTCAACAATGGAGTCACCCACTGGAGGACTAAAAATGAGTGGAGTTCCTGGGAAGCTGTGGGGGCTGTGTGCTGCTCCAGGGTGAGGGGAGACTGTCGCCAAAGCTGTGCTCCCCTCCCAGCTCCCCTCCCTGCACTCCTTTCTTCCTTCCTCCCTTCCCTGCCTCTTTTCTCCTCCTCTTCCCCATCTCTACCTCTACCTAGATCTCCCTCTATCTTTATCTTTCTGTCTTGTTATCTCTACCTATCTCTATCTATCTATCTATCTATCTATCTATCTATCTATCTATCTATCATTTATCTATCAGTTACCTGTCTCTTTCTATATCTATCTATTATCTATCTGTCTATCTATCTATCTACCTCTCTCTCTCTCTCTCTCTCTCTCTCTCTCTCTCCATTCTTCCATCTATCTATCTCACCACCAGAGCCTCATCAACTTTAATTCATAGTTTTCTGTGGGAAAGTTCTGCCTTGAAACAAGTTCACAGCAAAGAGGCAGCCAATGATCAGATAAGACTTCAAAACTATGAGCCCAAACAAAATTCCCTATTTTAAGTCTAATTGTGTCTACTTATTTGGGGGCTTTGTCTCACTAATGAAAAACTACCAAGCTATTTTATTCAAACACAGTACACAGCATACAATGAGCAAGGGAGTTTCATTTAATTTGACAACTGAACTTAACTTTTCAAGATTTAATTAAAATGTACTGCTTTCATAATTAACTGCCAGCCTCCAGATACTATGAAATAATAAAACAATTTAAGAATTATTATGTGCATAGCAATAACATTTTCGCAAAATAAATCATGATGGTGTCTACTCTACTATAAACAACACATGAAACTCAGAATGAATATAGTCATGTTCCTAATTTTCAGGTTTGAAGATTTTATGACTGCTTGGTCTGCATGTATGTATGTATACCATGTGATGTATGTACAGTGCTTGTGGAAATCCATCAGATTTCCTGAACTGGAACATTCATGCTGAGAATTGAACCCAGTTCTTCTGGAAGAGCAGTAAGTTCCTTTTATCACTGACCCTTTTCTTCAGCACCCATTCCCACTCTTTAATAAAGTAGTGGTCACTGTGATTGTGGACCAAACATGAGGTCATTTGCTGAGGGTTTCTCCATGTAAAGACTCACCCTTGCGTTCTGTCTGCTTATAAAGCTCAATGTGAATTATGCAGAAACACTAGATTTAAAGTGCTGCAAATTTCGTTATTGTGGATGAACTTTGAAGGTTTTACATTGAAAGGGTCTCATGAGGACTGTGATAAGGTAGCATCTTTCAGTAGGCTATGACATTCTTCTATGACTATGACATACAATGGAAGAGATTCCTAACTATCCCTATTTCTTAAATTTTGAAAATTTTATGTTAACTTGTGTATGTGTGTGTATGAGTATATATACATAGATATTTGTATGAGAGTGTAGGTTTGTATACATATGTATATGAATGTATGTGTATGTTGTGCATGTATGTATGTGTGTATATATATGTATGTGTATATATATGTATGTGTATATGTATGTGTGTGCAAGCCTTTTTGTGTGTGTTTGTATGTGTGCGTGCTACTCTTTGATCATATTTAAGGAAATGTGTATTCTATTTACTATAAAACATGTTGAAAGTAGAGTTGAAAAACCAATTAGAACGTTTTGTAAATTAGGGAAAATATAGTGGGAAAAAAAAAGAAAAAAATACTGAAATAAAAATATGGCCAACAATATGGAAGGTCCACTCCTTCCCGTATTGTTGTGATTATATTTCGTAAGTTTAGAGGAAACTAAGATTTGGCATCCATCCTAAAGCACATGACAGAGTTTGAGGACATCATGTGGACAAGAGAGACCCAAGAACCATGTGCAGAAATCAGGACGGAGGTGCAAGTGAAGCTGGGAGTATACACTTCAGTCTTCAAATGCAGGAAAATGAAAAACAAAGCAAAAACAAATGGTCATTGAACATGACTAAGGGAGGATTATGTTTTCCTGTGAAAGGGTATTTGGGGGCTTTTTTTTTTCAGTGACAGAATCACGCCATGGCATCTACAGAAGAAAAGAAGGTATTTGTGCTGATAAACCAAAGTATTTTCCAAAGTAAGTATGAAGTAGCTAGGTTTTCTGGGGCCTAGACTTGACTGGGGCTCCATCCAATTGTTTGGGTTTTTCCCTACTTAACGGGTTCAGGTGTTAGAATTTGGGTCATCTAGGCATAGTTGAAGTTAGGGGTGGTTTTCCTAAAATTGGCAAAATGAAATTTGAAGTGTTCGCCTATTTCCTTGAGAAGAAAAGGGTGTGTGACATCACATGGAAATGCCACCATCTTCATCATGCTCTCATGTCCACCATGTTTAGGGATGACAGTACATGCCAGTCAGTTTATAGACTCCAGAGGGCTTTCAAGCTCCAAAGTACAGGCATGGAGAATGGGAATGGAGATGTCTCTGGGCGTTAGTTCTAGTCCCTTTAAGTAGAGGTATCCTAGAGGCATGGTGTTACCACTCGACACTAATAAGGATGCTCAACAAGACAATATCAGAGGCCAGGGGAAGAAGATTGCTGGATTCAGGGAAAGCAACTTATAACTCACAAGGCTTCAGAGCAGCATTAGTGTCTGGATCAGTGGCTTCTATGGGACATTTTACAAAGATAACATCAAGCAAGCTAGGTCTTTTCCATCCATTGTTAAGCAGTTGTTGCCTTTGTCTTAGACAGGGAACATTGCAGAAGGTCTCTCTGTTGTAACCTCTACAGGTAATTTCATATTGAGCCTTTCCTAGCATTTAATCTGCATTGTCTGACCTACATTCTAGCCAACAGTATGAAGTTTGCCTCTTTGTCTGCTACCCCTTTGTGTTCCCAACAGGAAGAGGGTTATGGCAAAGAATCAACCTAAGAAACTGTCGTCAGGGATCATTGGGGCTTACTGCTAGTCAATCCTAATAGAGAAACCATCTGAAGCCATAGCTTGAGAACAGACACTTAAAAAATTAAATAGCAAGTCTGACACTGTCAACAGGATTACAGATGCACTCACAGGGACCATGGTTTTCAGGACTAAGAAAGGAGGGTGAGGGACCTGAAGATGAACTTGATTCTCCTCCTGATCCCCACAGACAGGGTCAGCGTGTCGGTGACAAACTCTGGGTTACTCAGGACTAAAGGACAGCCCAGCTCCTATCTTTGAAGTTGGTTCAGACAGGTCAAATGCATTTAACATTTTCATGCAAATTAAAAGGGATTTCACATGAAAACAAACAGCAAAACCATTGCCAAAGCTGCCAGGCTTGCCGGTTTCCACTTAGGTGAGGCATAAGTGGAAACTCTTCCAAACCCATGACAAAGATGATACAAGTAAAATCCAGGTCCCTATGAGCTTTGGGCCCTCATTTGACGTTTCCTCACAGTGGATGTCCAGAAATAACATTTTAATGAAAGCTGAAACAGAAATAACCCAATAGAAAAGGAAGAGAGGGTCTGAGCGAAACCTGGAGAAATAGTTCCAGGGATTGTAAGATAGCTAATGGTGTACTGACCGTAACTGCTGCAGCTAACACTGATGACAGAGCTGCATGGTGCTAGATGCCCAGCTGGACCCTATAATCACCCACTCATCATGACTGGAATCTCTTCAACCTGCAGTTAGTTTACCAAACCTTTACTGTATGCAAGTCCCTGTTTGCAGGCTACTTCGTCATTGGGGGTGGGGGGGCAGGCTTTCACTCTTCATGTCTATGCACTACTGAGCTTCTAGTGCCAGCTCAGAGCCTGATAGCTGAACATTTTCTACCAAGAGTCAGACTCTATAGTCTTGCTTGCATTCAATTTTATTTGAGCAATTAAAATGAATCATAGGTAAACAACAGAATGAGTTCAAACAACTGACTTGTTCTTCTTCAAACTTTATAAGATGACGACACCTCAACACAAGCCCTCAGCTTATGAAGGGAGAGCTCATGCTGAGACACCATCCTGGGCCTTCCTCTGCTCCAATCCAGCAAGTAAGCAGACTCCACTTTTACCTGAATCAACCCCAAATCAACATTAATCCAGACAACACAGTACTCTATGGTCCTCAAAAATGTGAGTAGGGTTCCCCAGCTCCAGTGAACCAACAAGTTGCCACCACCTTGGGAAACAGGAACGAGGTAATACCAACTCTAGTCATAAGACCCAGACAGTTCAAAAACATGTCTCTGCCCTTGAGGGCTCACAAGTACTCTACTTGTCTCCCAGTGTCTATGGTCTGACAACTAGAGACACGACAAGTGACCTGCAGTTTTCTGTGTGCTTCCTAAGACACACTTATGGACTGCCTCTGAGGCAGCTTCCATGTCATCTGAAGCTTACACAATATATCAGGAATGTGTAAACACAGTCGTAGAAACACAACATGAGCAGAGGACCAGCCCCTCATCTGAGAAGCTGCCCGCAGTTGCAAGACCCGTGGCAGTGTCAACTCAGATTCAAAGTCAAACATCTGATCACCAATAGCTCCTAATCCGTTCTGTTAGAATTTCCAAAGCTAGAAAATCCTTTAAGGGAAAAATATGAATTTTATCTCACTTCTCTACAGTTAAGTAAATCATAGACCTTAGTAACTTCATACAGTGTCAAAGAAGGGACACCATTTACATTACTATAGTTTACCTATTAATAGCATAAGTAATTTGCATGGATTTTCTCCTAATCTCTGCTAAAATTAACAATGAATGTACCTTTCTAATTCCATATAAAATTCTTCCATTCATTATAATTATAATTACATTAGAGTTATAATATAATTACATGAATTAATATAGTATGTTAATTGGGTTGAATATCAACTACATGTCCCTTGGTAAATTATTGGCCTGAATATAAAATTCAACTGATACATTGTATTAAAGTGCATTATCACTTATAGCTTAGTACTTCTACAGTTGATAATTAGATTAAACCTATGCTTTTATATTTTTATAGGGGTCCATGCATGAGTTTTAAATTTGCAGTGAAGAACTGATGAGACTCCCAACATGACTTCTGTTTTGTGGTGGCCCTTGATGCTGATCCCTTTGCTAGGAGCATGATACGGCTCATTCTGGAAGCAGGGTTTAATTCAGCATGTTCCAGGCAGTGACAGAGACATTCATAATAAGATGTGCTAAAGTAAGGAAATCGATCACTCTGGTTTTTCAGAGAATGAAGCAAAGAAAACCAATGTCTTGCAAAAATGGTCAAAGGAAATGATGTCAACAGGACTGACATTGGGAGTCAAGCTGCCTTTTGTTTTCTGTCAATCATCCCACACACAAGAGGCATACAAAGACACTCCACAGAGATACAGAGGACCCCGCAACAAGTACTGGCTGCATTCTGAAGCCAAAACTTGCTCATCATCTGGAATGCTCTGTAAGGAGTGAATGTATATTAGCCCTCATTATCTGGAATGTCTGTAATGGGTGAATGCATCATAGCCTTCACACAAAGCCTCTTTAAAGCACCTAATAGTATAGATGCTTGCACATGAGCCTACTGGAATAGGAGGGACTGAAAACACAGTAACTAGAAAGTCACAGAACAGGGATCCCATCTGTAGCATGAATTCTAATTGGACTTAATAATAAAATCCCAGAGTCAGATATTAGGGAGTGAAAGCTGAGACATCAGAGAAGCAGAACAACCAACCGCTAGTTCTTATCTCTACAAAATCCTCAGACTGAATGAGATATTCTGTCTCTACAAGTCCTCAGCTTGAACCCATGACTCTGACATTAAGAGTCTCATGCTCTATTGACTCAGCCAGCCAGGCTCTTAATCTCAGGGGTGCTAGACCCATTGTTCTGGCGTAGGGGGACATCAGAGCCAACTCTGAGATCCTCCAGGGGTTGATAATTTTTGAAATTCATACTAGGATTGTGTTACTAAATAAGCAATATTTTGTAATTGAAAATAAGTAGAGGACATGTCTGATTTGTGAGCTTACACTGGAAAGACAGAACAAAGTCAGAAAATCTCTGAAACTAACCTTTTAGTTATTATTAGATAACAGCAAGATGCCAAGTTGAAATCTGAAGTCCAAGGAGACATTTCGAGCCATCACGAAGAACCAACCTACCCATGAGAGGGTGAGGAGCTAACTCTGACACCCCTTCTATCAGATATGTGAGTGAGCAAGACAGTGGTTCATTCCTCTTTTCTCAAGTACCATCACCTCTCCCAAGTTTTAGCCCTGAGAGCCATATTTAAAGAAATACTTCTCAGGTCTGATTTTAATAGTACCTGCCTTCTTTTCACATATTTGATCTTTAATAAAGGAATACTTGTGTAATTGTACGGTTGGTATTGGTGGTGGGGAGTTGCTTTGCTCTTCTTACAAACACACTTCTGGAAGGTGGGTGAGCACTGACTGCCTCCATTGTGCCTTTGAAGCTACAGAAATTGGCTGGAATAAGCCTTTCTCACCTCTCATGCCTGACCTTGGCTAGTGTCTGCCTCCTTCTTTATGTTCCTAGAGTTTAAATTCACAGTAGTTAGTTGTCAAAATAGATAGTGCCTTCCTGAGAGTGTAAAGAAGACTTATAAATTACACGGGCATGATCCTGTCCCCAAACTACATCTTCCTGAGGCAGATTTGCAAGAACGGGTTAGAGGCAAAAGGATGCTGGGCTCCCCATTTCTTCTTACATATTTATAAGCATCTTCCTTCCTCCAACACACAACTCTCTCTCTCTCTCTCTCTCTCTCTCTCTCTCTCTCTCTCTCTCACACACACACACACACACATACACACACAAACATACACACACACACATACACACACACACTCATACACACACTCACACACACACACGTATGCATGCATCTCATACATCTGGTATCTATGGATCTCTCTCAAAGGATAAAATATCTTAGACTACAAAGGACAGAGAAGATTAGACATCACAGTTTAGGCCATCAGGAAGCAAATCCTCTTATGATTAGATCCCAAATCCTTGGCAGCTCAAGGAGAAAATAATAGATTTATCAGTTGGCAACAAGGAAAACCTAATTTCCGAAAGTCAGTGCTTATTTTTGTTCCTAATCCCACCAGGCCTCCTTCTCCCTGACAGCATGGAAAACAACAGAGTTTATTTTTTATTTCTTAGACTCTTTCTCATTTTCTCTTACTGACTCTATCACCAACCTCTAAATTTGGCATCTCTTATAATTATAGTGTTCATCCTTGGTTCAATTCCATCTTTCAAAGGTTCCCAGCATCTGCTTGCATACATGGGGTTCCTCCCTCACAAAGTACCATTAGTTTAACTTTAAACATTCCCTAGGGATAGAATGCAGAGTACTATGTACTTCTCTAGATGTATAGTCCTGTAAAATACTGACAATCAGGTGAATTTCAGGAAGTCGCTATCAGCTCCACAGATCAAAACCAGGATTTGTCTTACCTTCCCACAGCCAGCTGTGGTTTGGTAATGGTGGCTGTGAAGAGTAGGTAAGCTGATCAGTCTTCAAAAAGGGAGATGGGTATGAAGACTAAAATCTCCCAGGGAAAGGGACTGAGCAGGATTCCTAAGGAAGCAGGAATTTCAAGCTGTGGTTCTCAGTGCTTGACCTGGGACACTCGAAGCTAGACTACTCTCAGTGCAGATACAAACAGATCAGAGCCATGAGTGGGTCAGAAATATTTCAGAATCTCAGGGGCAGGAGAGCAACGTATCCCATTGCTTGATGGAAACTTAGATTTGCAGGGTCAGCCCTCTTTCAAGAAGCCCTGATCGAGATTCCTAAGTGCTAAGCCATGTCAACTATGTGAGTCTGGAATTCAGGGACTTGAATCATGGCCTCTAGGTTGTGACACTGTTGCCTATAAAGCGGGGTCTGGGGACATAACACACACCGTGGCGGTGAATGCAGAACCAAACAAAGACTGTCTTTCAAATTATAGCCCTCCAATGAGAAGAGATTTCATAGTATGAAAATATTACGTGATGATGCCAATAATGTTAACAAAGGATGACTTGCGTTGATATACTTTCTCATTTTCATTTTAAAATAATTATGTCAATAAATATAATCCAGAAAGGGATATATAAGAGCACAAAATGTAAGATTACCTGTAGTTTATATAGACAAGTCCCTACTGAAGAAAGTGGAAGTGTACTTAATGTTTCCATTTTAATATGTCTTGATTATAAATCTCTGCATACATATTTTATCCTCTAAAGTATGAAGAATGTGCCCACCAAATCCCTTCAAGTACAGCTTTTCCCTGTGATTCCTGACAATTTCTATTCCCATCTTCTGCAGGAGTGTGACCTCTAAATACAGGAAGTTGAAGGTTTTGCCAGAAAAGTCTTATACAAATTGCCCAGTTGGTTGGCAATTGATGTCTGGAGCTGAACAAAGAACCTGGAGCAGAGACTGTGGGGAAAATTATGATGATGAACTGTTCACAAAGAAAATCACCTATGATAGGGGTTACTTGCTGGTTCCAAGTTTCTGCCTTAATAGGACATCTGCATTGAGAAGATAGGACGCACAGTGACAGAGGGCAGAGGGACTGATCAACCAAGTAACACAAAGTGGGGTAAGGTGGGCAGCCTGATAGCCGACAAGTACAGGGGATGATTGCAAACTGGAATTGGAACAGCACATAGCAATAATTAGCACTTGAATCATTCTGGATCCCCAGGTCTCAAAGCACTTTGCAGTCTAATCGTTTGAATTGTAGAATACCCTCGGTGCAGAGGTGGTTCGCTAGGAAAGTTGGATCAAAGAGGAACACATGTGGTTTAAAAGTTGCTTGACCTTGACAATTTCAAGAGCTCAAAAACTTGGGTTCCAAGAGGAAATGTTGACTTGACTAAGTTGCTGTGTATACAACATTTACACATCTTGGCTTTGAAATGATTTCCGAAGTCAGAGTTCAGCAGCTGTGGTGGAAAATCTGTGAACTCAAATATCTTGGGAGAGCAGCTGAGGAACTGGGTCTCAGGGAAAAAATTTAAAAAGCAGAAGGCAGTTTTCAGTCTTCCCAATTTCCCCCACCCTTCCCGACTCTGAACATGGGTCTTCAGAGGATGGAGCTTCAGAAAATTGATTGGATACAAAATATCCCAAGCAACATAGTGGACATCCTTTCTGAAACACATTTTAATTTACAAAAAGTTAAATTGGTCTGGGGTGCGCAGTGTAACAGCCTGTAGCCTTACGACCATCTTCATCAGAATGTAGTCCATCACTCCCAAAGTTCCCTTAAATACAGTCGCATCTGAGCACCCCTGATATTTACCTTCTCTGTGTAGCCCTAGGTCCTTTTCTAGAATGGAATGTGGACACAGTCCTATGCCATGTAACTTTTGAGAGTGTCTTCTCTACTCATTGGATTTCTCCCAAGGATGACTCTAGTGTGAGGCTACTATGAATAAAGACCCCATAGTCATTAATGTACAGCCTTGTGATCTAGAATGTGGTTTCAGTTCTTTGTCCCAGTGAATTCTTAGGAGTAGCATGACTAGTCAGAATGTAAGTATGTGCTGAATTTGTTAAGAAATGGACAAACAGCTTCCCAAAATGGTTTATTCTTTTAGGCTTTTTTGCTTCAACGGTTGTTGTTCTAGATACTTCGAAGCAATGGTTTGTTTGTATGTGATTTTATTATCGTTGATACTTAGTATACATGTCATTCCAATGGGCTGTAGAATCTTGAAGGAGTGTTGGTTTGCTTCTATGATGGCTTGAGATATTGAGTGCCTAGTTTGATTTTATTTATTTATTTATTTATTTATTTATTTATTTTTGGTTAACTCACAAGCATTCATTTTGTATTCCAGATGAAGTATTTTTTACTAGACACATATGTCACAAATGATCTTCTTCTAGTTAGTTTTATTTTTAATTGCCTTTCATAGAGTTGATATATTGTCACCTTCTTTCTAGTGTTCTGGTGCTGTTGATCAAACTGGGAATGTTACACATGCTAGCAAATGCTCTACTCTGACTTACATCTCCAGGCTAAGTTTCTTTTCTACGTTGTTTTCCTGTGGCTGTAATCATAGAAGCTACCCATTCTCAATCTGTTTTGCTCCAATGTACATCCATGTAATAAACTATTTAGCCAAATGAGGGACTGTGAGTATCCATCTATTCAAACTTTGCCTTGATACCACGTATCTGAGCCATTATACTGGCTGTTGATCTTCTTGCCCAGAAACAGGAAGCCCTTATGCATGATGGTCACATGGGCATCACCTAAGGCACCCTATTTGTCTAATACATGGTTCAACAAAGGAATCTACTAAGAATGGTAATTTTGAGGATCAAATTACCCTCCAATTACTAATGAGATTATTGAAATATAAAATATTATGGTATAAAAAAAGAGTAGGAAATCACTTATTAGGGGTTCCTAAAAGAACAGTAGAAATTTCTGAGTCATTCATGGAGTTAATATGATCGAAATGTCAAGACTACCAAAGGAAATCTCAAACCACACATCTGGAACTAAATGCTGGAAAGTTTGGAAAACATATGACTTAAGATGATAAAATCAATGAAAAGACCACAGAGTTTTAGAGACCCTTAAAGGTGAAGAAACAGCATCTGTTACTTAGAGGAAAAATGAGTCAAGAAAGTACTTGACGCTAAAAAGACTGGAAAGTATTTAGCTAATGAAGACTCAAAGCTAAATTGAGAACAAATGTGACCTAACCTAGCTATGACCCAGGTCATTTCATGCTACAAACCCACTCAGACATCCAGTAGAGAAGGAATAAACAACCCAATCCTGGCACATGTCATTGACATTTTCTAATTAACTCTAGTGAAATTTCAAACATGTTTTTTTTTTCTTCTGCCTTAACTGTTAAATAAAGAAAAATGTCATGCTTGACTCTGATGTGTTGGCCTTTATTTGAGGACCTGGAGTCATTGACCTGCAGCTGTGGGCTGGATAGGAGTCAGGTGACTTGATCATGACCCTCAGTCTGCCTGCGAACCATGCTCCCTCTGATAGGCTGTTAACATTTGCAAGTGGTGGAGTTGGCATTTGAAAACATTAGTTGACATGCACTCGTGGGCAAACACTCACACGTGTTTAATCATAGCTCTTAATTAAATATGGACTCTTTGCCTGAATTTGGAAAACTATAGGCAGTAGAAGCCTACTTGAACTCCTGTTGCTGAAAAACACGGGATTTCTTCTATTCCTGAAGTATTGCGATCAGTACACAGAACGTAAACATCACTGAGACAGTAAAATGGACAAGGTCTTCCCTATTGTAACTGAAATATGACTGACTTAAAATTGTATGTCTCTGAAAATACAAATAGTCTCAAACTGTACATTTTTTAATAAAGGTAACTCAAAATACTCTCTGAAATTAATATATACAATGCTTTAACACATTGCATGTTAGAAATGGCAATTTTAAAATTCAATGCAAGACCTGCAAGTGGCTCAGCAAGTAAAGACTTTTCCAGACAAGTGTGTGACCTGAGTGTGACACCAGAACCAAAGCAAGGTGGGAGGAGAGAGCTGGCTCCATGGCGTTTCTGTGTGACCTCCACACATAGGATAAAAACAAAAGCACATCTAACAGCAGAAGACCTTGTATCTCAGAAATCTTGGTTGTTTAAGAATCCTCCAGGTTTCTTCCTAGTTCCCCAGTGTCAGTTTCTGGAGGTATGAATATGCCCTGCCCCAACAATATACAGTCGGAACAATGGCCAACACAGAAACACCCAAATACACCCTGTGGAATTGTACATTACTATCAAGGGGTGTGCTGGTACACCTCCCTCATATGGGCTGACATCATCAGTGGCTGACTTATGTAACAGTTGTTTGTGTTATGCTTAAAACACAGAAAAGTCCAAGTATCCATCATTACAATCCCTATAACTGGGACTCATGAACTCTTGATCTACTCTGGCTTGCTCTGTTTTTTCTTTGTTTGTATGGCTGGTTAGTTTTGGGTTTTTTGAACTGTTTTTTCAGCTTCTGTACAGAGCCCACACCCCCTTCCAATGGGCTCCTGAGCATTGCCTTTTATCAGAATTGTATTCACTCGTTAACAATCCATCTTGTTTTCTCTACCCCTAGACAGGAAGCCACCTAACAGCAGGACTTTGTATGGATTCTGGAAAGACAGAATAATCTCTAAAAGGCAGAAGGAGTCTGTCATTATCAAATGGTGTGCTTCTGAGAAACAATTAAAGCCATCTAAGCTTTCCGTGAAAACACCCAGTGATCAGGAAGCTGGCAGCTGGGAAACTGAACACTTCAGACAAAAAAAGAAGTTAGGTAAAGAAAGAGGGATCCATGAAACAGGCAGTGATCTGAGAACCTTAGCTCTTCCTCAAAGTCCATGGTTCTGACTCTTCCCTGTAGATAATCGTTCATGTCAAACAAAGAGTGACCTGCCTAAGCCATCACTGTAAAAGCTGGGTGGAGCTGAAGTTCTGCTATTTCAAGCCAGCCTTCACATAGCAGCCATAAGCCTTGGCTAGACTTGGAAGTATACAGTTGGTGTAGAGTAGTGGGAGGAGGTGGCAAGCCTGTTACATTGCTTTCCTTTTCTCTAGATCTCTAATCAAGCTCTGATTGCTATGTGACCAAAAGCCTATCCCTGGAAGAGAAGGAAGATGCCCGAGGAAATGTTGGCAAGGATGGGATTTACATCCTGGAGTTCGGGTTCTGGGGATATTTGGCTGTGCTTGAAAACCCCTTCAGAGGCCTTCAGGCTCTACGATCAGTTTTTCTGAACAAAACCAAAGCCAAAACAAGTGTTTGTTTGAACTTCAACCCCTCTTATCTTCCCACCACCAGAGAGCATATAAGACCCTGTGGCCAGAAGCAGATTTCCCTGTTGCGTGCCTTGCTGCTTGACCATGGCTCACTCTCATTCAGCTAGAGTTGACTTCCACAACCCAGTGACACCTCCAAATTCTGCACCCTGGGCATTGCTTTTTATCACTGGCTTGGCTTCTTTTATATTTTAGCCATGGAGGAGAAGTCCAAGATCTGTGCTGAAAATCAACTGATTTCCATGCTAAGAAGACACCCTCCTTTGCTCAATTCTCAGCACAAACACCAGGAGACGAAGGATTCCTTCACCTGCTTATTACCTATGTCCCTCACTATGGGGACAGCTAATTTACCTGAATACCCAGAGCCATGAAGAACCTGATGTGTAGTAAGGGCTCTGTGAATAATTAATATAATCACTAAAAGGATGGTATGTATTTATACAGAATGAAGCAATGGTCAAGAATTGTTTTCTGGGGCTGGAGAGATGGCTCAGAGGTTAAGAGCATTGCCTGCTCGTCCAAAGGTCCTGAGTTCAATTCCCAGCAATCACATGGTGGTTCACAACCATCTGTAATGGATCTGTTGCCCTCTTCTGGCCTTCAGGCATATACAGATTCAGAATATGGTATACATAATAAATGAATAAATATTTTTTAAAAAAGAATCGTTTTCTGCAGTTACTGAAGTTAAACAAGTGACCTGTATTTTAACTATCATTTTAGATCCTTGTTTTTGAAGGCAAGTATGTAGATCATAACTTTATTTCACATTAAAGTACCATGGCATAAATTCCACCTGTTTGAGCAAGCCAGCAGCCACTCCATGACCAAGAAGAGATGGAAACAACACTGTAGATCATCAGAGGGACTGGGAAACAGCATGAATCACTTATCATGGTAGAGCTGGCAGCTTTCCAGAATACTAGGCTGGCTGCCCATGGGAAGGAGGGGATAGCATGGAACGGAAAAAAGTGTGTGGGCAGCAGATGCATTGGGGGTGGCTTTTACCCGGATCTCAGTAAAGTCCCCGAAATAACACGAGGATTCTCATAATCCCCAGAAACAAGCAGAGGACCTAGGCAGTTTCATGATTTATTTATTGAAGTATTTTTATTGATTTTATTAACAGTTTTTTTCATTTATTCTACACCCTGATCACAGTTTTCCCTCCCTCCTCTCTTCTCTTCCCTCCCACCCACCTACCCAAACATACTGAAAGAGAACTCCGCCCTTAAATCAATATCTCTCACATGGAGACATTGGCTTGCATCTGGGATGTAATCCAGAAATTCCTAAATCAAAAAGGAAATGTGTACAATGTATGTTTTTTTAAAAGTTAATGCTTGAGATCTTTGATGCTTACTGTAATATTCTATCACATTTTCCTCATGTTTTTCAGCTAAACATAAGAATTGTATTTTTGACGAATGTACAATGGGCATTTGAATTTTTTATTTCTTAATTTTTTCCATTATCCTCCCAGAATGTTCATCTTTGCAGATATATGTTGTGTATTATTTTCCAAGATTCTCACCTACAATATTGGATTTACTTTGCTGTCTTCTGTAAAGCTTGTCCTGCTGATACTGTGTGTTTCTTTGTTACTGAATGGCTGCAGGACCAAGTGGTACAGAAACTTCCATCTACAAATGGTGGCCAAACATTTGGCAAGAATTGCCACAAAAAGCCTGAGAAATCTTTAAAAAATAGGATTCTAGACAGACAAGAACAGAGTCAAGTGCGTCATCTTGGTAACTGTCTTTTCTCAAGGAGATTCTGCTTGCCGTCAGTGAGCAGAGGTATGACTCCTTTAAGATAAGCTTCCTGACTCAGTGTCAGCAGCAGCAAAAACCTCACAGTTCTTTTAAGAGGTCCTGTTACCAAACACTTAAATGGTGTTTGTGAGAAGCCAGCAGCATGTTTCTTAGTGGGAGCAAAGACCATAAAACTCCAGAGTTGTGGCAATAAACCTTGTCTCAGAATAATCAAAAATTAAAAAATAAAATTAAAGAAATAAAAAACACACATAGATGGAAAATACACAAAAATTTGGATGTTATTATGTTGTCTTCAAATTGTTTGACTGCTGAGGAAGGAGCAACAGCTGCTAAAAGACATTTAATTATAAATGCTGCTGGATTAATCCAATCTATATATTTTGAAGTTGCCTTGACTTCACAATTTCAGTCAAAATATATGTTACTTTGGAGAAGAGGTTTTGCTTTGTTTCTAGGAAGTGAGAGGCTGTGGATTCATTCTGGGCTAAGGAAAATAAGGTTTGATTGAGGAAGACCCCCTGAAAAGTCTCCAGTGGGGACAGATGACCCAGATGATCCAGCGTTTCAGAGCACCTCTGTTGCAGTTTCGTCTGAGTTCTACATCCAGAATAGTCTCAAGACTGCTGGCTGAGGTAATCCAGTCTTACAGAATACTCCAATCAGAATTTCACCAGAATCCTCAATTTTCTTTGGGTTCTCAAAAGATTATTAGCACCCCCCAATTAGCAGGAAGTAGTCTAGAAAACTATGCCCATATTCTCAAAAATTAGATTATTGATGTTTGTCTTTGTTTAGCATGTTGGTTACAAGTTTTCATGGATAATGGTCAGAAAAAAGATAAACAAAGGAGATTAGATTCAGGTTCTTGTTTTGAAAGAAAAAATGGGGAAATGCTGCAGAATTTGTACCCTGGCAAAGATTTGTCACTCGTATTGGTTTAATAAAACACTGATTGATCAGTAGCCTGCCGGGATAAATAGGCAGGGGGACCAGAGCAAGAGAATTCTGGGGAAAGGAAAGACAGAGACACAGTTGAGATATAGAAGCAGCCTAGTATGAAAAGGTCAAGCACAGCCGGGCGGTGGTGGCGCACGCCTTTAATCCCAGCACTTGGGAGGCAGAGGCAGGCGGATCTCTGTGAGTTCGAGACCAGCCTGGTCTACAAGAGCTAGTTCCAGGACAGGCTCCAAAACCACAGAGAAACCCTGTCTCAAAAAAGAAAAAGCAAAATAAATAAATAAATGAAAAGGTCAAGCACTAAATTTCTGGTAAAAAATGAAACCATTAAATTAACATCTTCTGTCTTTGTTGCACACACACACACACACACACACAGGGCTTAGCAACATTACTTGGGTGACACCAATACATAAAATACACACTTAGAAGGAGGGAAGGGAGAAAGATCAGCAGCATTTGGATGACTTCCATTTCATTTCCATAAAAGTTAACTATATTGACCACTTGCAGCATTTAAATGCTATGCTAGACCCTTATAAATATTACCCATCGCATATTGCAATAACCTCTTAGACAGAGGCAAACTCTTGCTCTTAGTGATAAGCAAGCTTTCACTGTGCATTAGCCCCATAGCTAAGACATGAACCCACCCACGCATCCATCAGCAAACACGTAGAGAAAGAAGGAGTGGCAACAACCACATGGTGGTTTCATTTTCATAAGACAGAAACAATGAACTATAGTTTATTATTGTTTGTTTCCTAGGGATGACATTTTATTGTTTTTTCACTAATTTATAATTGACATATCATATATATACATACTTATATAGTTATTTAGACATGTTTCCATACTGGAGATGATTGTTCATAGTGAATTAAAAATTAATGCAAGGACTATGGTCTCAGTGATAAGTATTTTTTGAAGTTTCTAATATGGAAATATATTCAGTGTAGCTTGGTACGGTATTTCTTATATTTATCAGCTGATACAAGTTATAGGTCTAAAAATTTTGTTTTTAGGGTGGAAGCCCATACTTTTGAGTTATTGTTAATGGAGAGTACAGTATTACTTGCCAAGAATTTGAAACAAATTCTGCAGTACACTTTATAGACACTCCACAGAAAAGGAGAGCTCTAGGCAAGTGACAGAACTTGAAATATCAAGTGTTTCCTTTCCTTACTTTCCTGTCACCTGTGGCATCAGTGAGAAGGAGATCTCCCTCCTGTGCACCTATAAATGACTAGAATCGCCAAAGGCACCTTCTAAATTTATTATTTTTCATAGTGTCACTTATCAGAAAAGTCAACCTGACTGTGGAGTCTTGGAGGCTTATAAAAGATCTACAGACGGGTTATACAGTAAGTGTGGATGGCTTGGTACCTGCATCGCTATCCCTTAGAAATGCTGCACTGAGCATACGCCCTTGTAACTGAACTTCATCTGGATACTTGTCTATCCTTCATGGTGCCCTCTACTTTTAAAAGGCTCATATGTTGGAAAACTATTGTGACCATTGTATGACCTGTATATAATATAAAATAAAATAATAACTTACTCAATAGCTGTTTCTAAATGAGTTTAAAAAGTGAAATAAATGAAGACTGGTAGGTGAGGTTAAGATCTCAAGTGAAGGGCTGGGCAGTAGCTCTGTGGAACTCAGTCAAACGCACATGCAGTCCTGGGTTTAAAACCAAGTAGTAAAGAAATGAATGTAGGAAAGAAGAAAAAGAAAAAGTCTTCAAATAGGGTGTGGAGGTGGCTTAATTTTCAGGTACACTGTCCATTGAACAAGACCTATGTCTGAGATCATGTGTGTGGATAGAGCTCAGCGCGTGTCCTTGCACACTTGACTCGGAATGTGGCAGTGACTTCATGCTTAACCTTGGAAAGGAATGCTTCCCACTTTCCAGGTTTTCACACCAAGAGCTTTGCTTATGCCCTCTCTCAGTCACTCCCAGGGCTTATTTGAAAGATTGTTGATCTCCCCAGCCTATTGACCTACATCTGTTTACTTTTGGATTAACATTTATTTTTAATTTGCTTTTAACAGATTTGAAAACATTTTAATGGCTATAATTTTTATGTAGTTTCTTTACTGTGGTTCTTCTGCTGAATTGAATGAAATTGTGAAGCTTATCTAGGGGGTCAGTATTTGTTTTTGTATAATATAGATGTAATTTTATGTTAGAAATAGGCACGAAATTGTGATCATATTCCTAAGTTAATTTCTAAATTATTAACTTTTCAGGGATATACATCTTTTCCAAATTGAAATTATTGAGTCTTTCACTAGTACCCCAGCTTCATCTTATGAGTGGGTTGAGCATGAACGAGGAAAGAATCAAAGTTGGTATGAACTTTATGAGAAATAATCAAGGATTTTAAATGACCCATGTCAAAACAAACAAGCATATAAATTGTTAATGTGTTGCCTATTAATTAGTTTGCCAATGGTTTATGGGGTGTGAATTTGGCCTACTCAGTACTTAAAGCCTAATATTTTATTATCACTTGAACTGTCAGTGCTCAGTAATATAAACTTCATGTTTATCACGAGGGGGCATATGCCACAAGGAGGAATGCTCTTCACAAAATTGCTAGCTGGATAGTCTGGCCTAGATTTTATTCGTTGAATCAAAAGGTAAGTCAAGCCATAATTGAGGGCTCAGCTAAAGTGATCAGAAATTTCTGGAAATTCGAATGGATTTCTTACCTACTGAGCCTTTAATGAGAGCAAGCATTAAATGGAAAAAAACTATAAGATTTCAAACGAAGCGGTGTATTTTCTTGAAAACTTTGAAAAAGGAGTTAAAGTCATCTAATGTCTCAGTTTCTGCTAATATAGTGTCTGTCAAAGGCTGGGAGATGGACATAGTTGGCCTCCTCAGCAAAACTGTAATCAAGTAAAATTATTTCCAAGTAATGCTCCAATACTAACAATTTTAAAATGTGCAGGCTTGAACACATGAATCAACTTAGATGACAGGAATTTCTGACTGAGAATCCGTGAAAGCCCATGGCATTCTTTTTATAAAAATAATTCCAATAGCACACAATTAGGGTTTGTCCCTGCTAAATTAACTTTACAGACTTCTAATGGATTTCTTAATTAGACTTCTTATTAACAAGAATATTAAATGAATTAAAAAGATCACTGACAGCCACTTGTAATAAACAAAAAAATGGAAAACATGATTTATGCTACCTACCCACTCCCCCCCATTCAATCCAAAGCTTTTAATAAACTAACAAGTATACTGAAGTTAATTATTCAGCTGTCAAAGAGGAAAAACCCCAGAATTGTTGCCTGCATGTTTGAAGAAGGCATTCCTCTCCCCTGGAGGAGGAGGCTGGTGATGACAGCTGTAGCTGCAGCCTTGGGTTTAAGAGGCGCTTACAGCCGGCATGGGGCCTTGTCCTCCAGTAGCCAAGGCTGGAGGCCATTGAGTGAGTATCTGCACTTGCGGGCTCCTCTCCCTTCATCTTCTGAAGGGAAGGGCGAGTCATTAAAAGAGAGGAACATTGTAGCTCCAAACTGTAGACTCCTGAATGAGGGAATGTCTTTGAATTTAAACATGGAGTGGGGAGGGAGAGAGAGAGGAGGAAAAGAAGGAGGAGGAGGAGGAGCCTTCTGGATCACAACATTGCCTTTATATTTGATATGAAACTTCACTTGTCTATAGGGGTATTCAAGTGAAAGCTTATCAAAGGTTATTTTTATGATGGAGTAGTGTGTGCAGTGTGTGAATCTGTGTGTGTGCTGCAACAGCAGATATGAATGCTGCAGATGAAGGATTATACCAAAGGACAAAAGTGATCTTGTAAAATCCAATGGTCTGAGAGTGAAGAGCCCTTCAGATGCAAAGCACCTTCCGATCTCACCAACAGCCTTAGGACTGTGACTGTTTTCAAATATAAATATCGGACAACAGACCAAGAAGGAGAAAGGTTACAGGCTTCCCCAGGACAGAGAAGAAATCATCTCAGCTCCCCTTAACTTCAGAGCCTCCAGAGGGATGACTTTGCTTCTGTGGGACTCGAAGAACTGTGTATCTCAGACCAGTGTGATCATGTAAAATGCCCCAAGACCAGTGTGATCATATAAAACACCCCACAGATCTCACGAGGAGACTCGAATCCCTCAGTAACTAAGAATAAGGACAAGCCATCAAAATGGCTTAAGTTTTGTATATCTCTTCTTCAAGGCATAAGTCTAGGTAAGCCTGAAGAAAGAAGTAGAAACAAAACCAAATAAACCACAAACTTTAAGTGGAGCTCAAACCTCCTGCTCCTTCAGAACACCCAGCAATTGTGAGCTTTAACGCAGCTGCTGTCCTGGTGTTCTGGGGAGACGAGCACACAGCTCTCACCGGATTCCGTGATCAGCCGAGGTGGGTCAGCTTCTGCAAAGTAAATATTTGGGGGTCAGGTGTTCAATGCCAGAGGAAGCAGAGATTGAGCTCCACTTGGTCACAAGGGTTGGCTATCCCAGGGTGAGAAAAGCTTCTGCCCCCCTGATGAGCCTCCAGCACGAGACACAGCAGTGAGCTGATCACTTATAATAACCCAGGAAAATAAACACAAGATGAACGGGTGGATTGTGAGCTGGAACACTGAAACAAGGCCTCTACGTGTGAAGATAGGATCAGAGATTGGAAGCTCTGAGCTCTTGGGTCGGGGTCCTTTGTTTTAAGGGCACAGGGCTGGAAAGAAAACGTACGTGCAGCATGCAGCACAAGAGTGCACAGGGAGTGTTGACCACAGGAGCCTGAGGGGAGGGCACGCAGAGAGAGGAGCACACCCGCATGGCAGTGTGTGGCTGGAAAGCAGAGTCTAGGCTGGCAGCCACAGAGACCCTTGAGGGGAATGCAATGTCCTGCAGGAAGCAGTGGACAGGCAGAGAGCAAGAAGGAGTGTCCATGCTGGAAAAGTCCCCTCTGTTTCCTGAGATAGGAATAGCTTTGCTATTGAGATTTTATGTAGTAGATAAAAATTTAAAATGCTGGGCTTTCTTTTTTTTAGGAGTTTACTAAATCCAATTAAAATATGTAAGCCATATGAAGAGACAGTTTTTCAGGAAATATATACAGATTACCTATATAGACACGTAAAATGTCTGGATGTTATTCATCTCCATGAAAATGAGCAATGAAATCACAAAGAGAAAACCTTCACATTCACTAGCGTTGCTGTCTTTCAGAAGTCAGATGACAGACTGGGGACACAGCCCGATGGTAGCATATGTCCCTAGCATGCATGAGGCCCTGACTTCATTCACAAGCAGGGCAGAGAAACAATAAACAAGAACAATTTCTGGGGCGGGGGAGATGCAGCAAAGTGGGAGTGATCATGGCTGTGGCTGGACTATGCACAGCATGTGTTTCCAGAGTTACCACTTGTAAGGACAGAATTATGGACAAAGGGTTTATTGCCTGACTCGCTATGTAGCACAACAACTTCCACAGTGAGATGTCCACCCCCTCGACCCTTTTCTCTTTCTTTTCTTAAATTTATTGGAAGGAGCTGCAAGGAGAGAGGATAGATACACAGGGATGGGAAATGAATGGGATCAAGATGCATGATTTGGAAGACACAAATAATAAGTAAAAAGAAAAGTTAAAAAAAAAAGCAAAAAGTAAAAGGAGTTACCACATGATGGAAGAATGCTCCTGATAGATACCAATGCATAGCAGCTCAACAAAGGGGTGGCAATGAAAATATGCATCAAAGTCAGGCAGTGGTGGCACATGCCTCTAATCCCAGCACTCAGAAGGTGGAGGCAGGTGGATCTCTGGGAGTTCGAGACCAGCATAGTCTATAGAGTTAGTTCTAGGACAGGCTCCAAAGCTACAAAAAAACCCTGTCTCGAAAACCAAAACCAAACCAAACCAAAACCTCAAACAATGCTGTGCATGACATATTCATAGCACAATTCATAATAGCCAAACACAGAAGCCAACCAAAGCTTGTTGATGGCAATTGAATTTTAAAATATGGTTGATTTATATTCCCCAGAGTGAGGGACAGTGAAGCTGACATCATCAACTGTAAAGAGGAGTCTTGAACTCCTGCTGAGTCCCTTGATGTCACAGACCATAGGAAGCTGCTCCTCTGGATTGGAAGCAACCCATAGAACATAAAATGGATCAACAGTTGCTTTGAAATGGTAGGCATGGGTGTCAAAAGAGAAGTTACTCTCCAAGGTGAGAAAGATGCTTGAAAATTTACTTGGTGCTTGCATATGCAGATGTGAAAAACATTGAACTGCACAGTCAAGCAATATCAAACACATATAAGTGAATATTAATTTAATTGGTATATGCTCTGAATGTTTTCCCATCACAAAAACTAAGACTTCTCCCAGTACCTCATTCTCCCAAGAAAGAGCCAGATGTCCTTATCACTATGTCCATGCAACTAGACCCATTCATTGACCTGATTCAGTGTGGTCTTAATCTATAAATTTTCAATAACATACTGCATTAATCAAAAACAAATTGAGAACAGCACACGAACCATACAGGACACAGATGCTGACATAGATGTGGATAAGTCCTTATAGCTGCTTTGAAGTTGAGAATAAAATTTGAATTTCAACATCGGAGATCACTTAGGAAGTTTGCTAATGTGGGGTTCCTTTGCTAGATGCTGCTATTATTTATTATTTGAAGAACATTAGAAGGCACAGCATTCGGATGGTAGCTCCTGCTGCATGATAGCACAGATGGTCACCTGTGCCCTGCAACCATCACAAATTCTTTCTCCTTAGAACTGACAGGTACCCAGTCCTGCAAACTTTGGCAAACCTAAGTTTGCAGTTTCTCCTCTCTTTTTTACAGAGCAGCAATGCAGACACGGTCATTAGTTAAAAACTCACTATTTGCATTATGAACAAATGTTACTTCTCAGAATACCCAAATGTTAGTTTAAAAGCCAAAGCACAGTCTTTTGGGGAAGTGGATTCCACGCAAGAAATATAGTTAACCAGTTTATAGTTACGGCATCCAGGCTTAGAAGCGTTATCACTAAGCATATAGTTTGAGATACTCAGCTATTTTTTTCAGAGTAAAATTAAATCCAGAATAATTAGTTCTCATATCAAGCGCTCAACTTGAGTAAATCTAGCCCGAGATGTGTTTAGCACAGAAGCCTGCAGCTAATGGTACTTAATGTGCTGTAATTTCATTGCGGCTTGCTTTATATAAAATCACAGCAGCCACAAAACAAAACCCACATGTCTTGAATTAACTGTAATTAACTTTGAGATGCTACATGGGCCCTCACAGGAAGAGTGATTCAAAAATACCTTGTTCCTTTTACATGAAGAAACAGTTACAATTCAGCCATACAGACGTTTATTTACTGAATAACGGCCTAAGGAATGAAATAATTCATGAGTTTTAGAGTCCTTAGTATCAACTACAATTAAGAGGTATAGAGAAACATATGGGTCAAATAATGGCAATTTAGTACTGAAACATATCGGCTATGGGTGTATTCTTACTACACGTATGTATCAACAAATAAATGTACAGAACTTAATAGCAGGGCAGGTGATTTTTCTAGTCAGCGAACAGTAACCTAGAAGGAGAAAGATAATCAACACATATGGAATCCCAAATCTATCAGAATCTATCATTCTGCTAGAACTAATGAGATGGTTGATGTGTGCAGACATGAAAATAGCGTGGTACAGTGCAAAAATCTAAATTATGAAAATTTATTCTACACAAACTGTCTAATTCTCTAGAAGTAAGAGGGTTGGCTGACACATGCTTTTAAATAAGTGGCCTCAAAAATGCTCAAATATTATATGTAGGACATGCAAACCAAATGTACCATTTGAGTTCAAAAAATCATCTTCAGGAAATTGGTATCTGTGGTATTTTAATGTGCTCTATACTTCTGGTCCAAAGAATACTTAATTTGAAATTAATCTAACCATAAAGGAGAATAGACGTGTTAACTATTAAAAATAAATAAAAACAGCAATTTTGTTCACGCTTTTCCACCAAAATAAACAAAATTATGTCCCAGAGGTAAAATAGAAGCCTACCTGCCTTCCTTCCTTCTTTCCCTCCTTCCCTCCTTCCTTCCCTCCTTCCTTCTCTCCCTCCCTCCTTCCTTCCTTCTTTCTGTTGCTACTTAACTCAGATCAGTCTAGAACCCAGCAGACCAGATCTGGTTTGAACAGAACACATTTGAACTCAGCCTTGGAAGCAGTGGAGCTTTCTATGACCCCTGGTTCTGCAGTCACACACACACACACACACACACACACACGACGGCTTTGCCATTTTCTCTAGCATCCTTGCAGGGGTCTCCTGTGGCCCCACTTTCCCACTGAATGTGCAAGAGACAAAGCTGAGGACCATTCAGTCACGAGCCGAGAAACAGAAAAGAGGGTCATGCATACAGTGTTCTGAGCCTCAGTTGTATGCCAATCACTGTGAAGATGAGCAGGCACAGGAGGCAAGATCAGTGGAGACCACAACCCTTGATAGAAGCTAAGAGTAACAGACTTCCTTTGAGTGTATGGCAAACTGTGCTGAGCACCGAGGAAGAGACCTGGGCTGCTGTATTCCTGGTTGAGTCATGATCTCCCTAAAGACACATTAAAATTCTGAACCTTGTGCCTGAACACAAGACTTTATTTGGGACAGATCTCTGCAGGTGGGATCAAGTTAAGACTCAGATCTTCCAGTGTGCTCTAAGCCCCGGTGACTTGGTATTCTCATTAGAAGAGGCTCAGGAAGAGACATGGGGAGGAAAAATGAAGAGATGCAGGGCGGGTATTCTTGAGAGGGTGAGTATCCACAAACCAAAGACCGCTGAGAACCACAGCATCCTCAGAAGCTAAGAAGCACTGGAGGCATATGTCCTCCTAGAGGCTTTCAAATGGGGCGCTGCTCTGAGAACACCATAACCACAGTTCCCAGCCTTGAGAGGCGTGGGAGAACAGGTTCCTTTTAAACTGTGCTTTCCACAGTTGCCCTAGGCTTCTGTGAGTCCATGGGACAGGAAAGAAGGGATGTCTGCTTCCATCTCAGGAAGAAAAGCAGAGGCCAGGAAAAATGTGAACTCAGAAAGGAGCAGGCACCCATAGAGTTTACGTACACAGGCATACACATGTGTATGTACATATACATGGATTCCAGAAACACAACTGTACTAGTTCATTCTAATCCCAGAGATACCACTGGTGGAAACAGAATTATCTCTAAATTTAGATAAAAGGGCAGGATTTGTAACAGGTCACAAGACCATGGATAGAAGATTCTGTCAGGGGAAAAAGAGACAGGAGATGTTCATTCTGATCCTTCCGGCAATGTCTGAGAGTCCTTTTGCAAACTCAGTGAATAATATAATGCCCATTCCTCTTCTATGATGTATCAAGCGCCAGCCTTCCCTGACAGCAGTGTGTTTAGTAATCCAGGATGCTCCATGCCCTTACTTGTTCTCCCTTTAGCTTCACGAATTCCTGTGTTGGCATTGAGCATGCCCGTATCATTGGGACTGATTGAATAGCCTCTTGTAACCCTGAACTTGTAGAGAGGAATTTAGGCTGTTTCATTATGCATGCATATGATTTATGATAAGAAATAATTTAGTTAATTAAAAAGATAGCCTTTGATGATGTTTGGAGAATCCAAATGTGGATTTTCTTTGGCTTTTTGCTGATAAATGTGATAAAGAAAATGGTTTTTGGTCAGGAAATGTCCTAATTTCACGAACAACAGACAATCCCATAAAGTGTTGGATGTTCAGTCACATCGGCCACCCACATCCAAGGTGCTTCTTGTTACAGTATTGGAGAACTGCCCCCGTTTTACCATAAATCCTGATGGCTGTGATGTTAGGTTCTTCTCACCAGTGCTCCACTTGCTCATGAGTCTCTATCCAATATTCAAGCCTCGATCCCTGCCTAGCACTGCAGTAGGTAGAGAGAAGGATGAGGGAACGCATTGAGTCCTTCCTACCATGGTCATGAATGTGAGGGTAAAGGCACACACGGTTTACAGAAAGGACACCTGGAAAGAGATGGTGTCTGCTAAGACTGCCTAGAGCTACAGTAATTTGGAGAGACTGGAAGACTGCAGGTCCAGGGCCTAATTCCTTTACCTTGGGCTAGTTCTAGCCCTTAGAAACAAGCCACTCCTTGGCCATCTCTGTGTCACAACTATCATCCTGGTAAATAAAAACAAAAAAAAATAAGCAAACAAAAAACCATTTTGAACCTATTAACTTAGCAGACCAGTGGCTGCCGCCAGCCCCAGAGCTGAGGATGCGATCAGATAGCTTGTGGGGGCTGCAGAAAGCATCCCCTCTTACCTTGACCATCACTCTGATGTACCCACCCAGGCAAAAATCAAACTTGCTTCGATTTTCGATTTTCTTTGTTCTGTAATCTACCATGGTCACTTGAAATGGCTCCAGAAAAACTGCCTTTTGTCCTCTTTGAGATGACAGCTGTGGTATTTTGTTGTTGTTGTTTTGTCTTTTTCCATCAAGAGTTTCATGTTATGCCTTTAGAAAAACTATGTTGCCTCAAGTGAAGTGGTCCACCCCCAACACACTTAGGACTCACTTATCCTTTTCCTCAGAATCCCGTGAACTCCTGCTTGAGCGTGGGTGTTCACCGTCCTCTCAGAGACTGAGGAAATGTCCAAATGCTATCTGGATTGATCACTTTACTCATGTCATCTGTCTTGAGGCAGACGTTGAACACTAATCGATTACTGGCCTTTTAGTTTTTGAGCTTGTCCCCATGAATCTCTCCTCTCCCCTCTGCATGTCTGTTAACTGAAGAACACTTTATACTAAAAGAAAAAGGGGCATTCGTTCAATAGGGTCACTCCAGAATCATGGTGTTCTCTTGTTTTGAAGATGTCACTTTTCAAATAAATTATTTCAAATAAAATTCATACTCATCTCTAAGTCTCCCCTGGGAGTAAGTAGTAGTTATAAAAGAATCAAAATCTACTCAGACATCTTTGTTTATTACAAGATAAGAAAACATTAAATATAAATATATATATATCATGCTGATATAGAATAACAAATTCCTTGTTTAAAGTGTGCAATGAGGCAATGGTTATATAATGGAGCATTAAAATTCTCCAACAAACCTATATTGCCTCTAGAGATGTGCTGAAAGAAAATGTATTTTCAATCTGAGATAACTAAACAGAAACTTTCACGCTACATTTAGCGAGAGTTCAAAATTAAATCCTGTGATACATGCATTATTTTGTTAACAGATAACACATACTCACAGAACCCAAGCTTCTAAGTGTGACCCTGTTCGTCCATCAGTCACATCTTGTCACTCCAAATATGGCCTACTGCTTTTTACAACACCCCCCAAGTTTCCTGAACTAAGAAATACACAGAAATAGAATGTGTGCGTAATAAATGTATTGTGCAGAAATTCTTCAGTCCCAAGACATAGCTCTAGTTTTTAGTTAATGCTTCGGAAAGGCAATTTCCCCGGCAAATAAATGTATAACAAAATGTACTGAAATTACAATATGGTTTCTTTCTTTACAAGAGATAAATCAGTGGTTTCAAGTGTTATCCTGAAGGGGAGGGGCTCTGAGTTCAGGATGCCACATGCACGAAGTACATCCACTCCTTGGACCACTTTCTCATAAGCACATCTCACTGACACCTGCTACAGGCACGACCAGGATACATTGTGGTTTCTGAGTTTCAGCCCATCCTCATGTAAGGACAACCTAGGCACTATAATGGTTCATACAGATTCTTCCCACCTGTGAGATCACACCTGACAACAAGGATCATTAAATCGTAGCTTGGCTTAAAAGTCACATAAGTATTCAGCGTGCTTTAACCTCAGAGTACCAAAAATATGGTGAAGTTGTGTATTATAATTAGAGATTTAAATGTTTGCATTAGGGGCCTATACGATGGCTCAGCATGTAAGCACAGCTGCCTCTAAGTCAGAGACCTGAGTGTGATGCTTGGGACCTGAGTGGTAGAAGAGAGATCCCATCCTTCTAAGTGATCCTCTGACATCCACACTTGTGCCACGGCACCCACACAGGCCCAGAAGCACACACAAATCAACCAATAAATCAATATAATTGTTTAAGGTAGGATTTCTCTGTATAACAGCCCTGGCTGTCCTGGAACTAGCTCTTGTAGACCAGGCTGGCCTTGAACTCACAGGAATTCACGTGCCTCTGCCTCTCAAGTGCTGGGATTAAAGGCATGCAACATCACCGCCTGGCTCAATATAAAAATGTTTATAAAACTCTGTTTTGCCAGTATTTTTTCTCCTTTGTACGTAATGTCAAAATATGCTATAGAAAAAAACAGTACTAACTTCTTTTAAACATTTGGAGATGTTTTTAAGCAAGTAAACAAATTAAAACTAAATATGCAGTGACCCTTCCTTAAATTGTGAGGCTGGAGGCTTAGTGATAAATACAGATGGCTGAGTCTTCAACAACATTCAAGTTTAGTAAAATGAAACTAAGCCAGGCTTGGTGGGAGAATGGCAACATTTGGGGGGGGGGGGATGGTTAATGTCTAAAGCAGCACTTCCCGACTTACAAATCCTGGAAATGCATCACTTAATCTTTTAGCAAAAACAGCGAACAACGTGAAAGCACCTCACTGTACCTAGTGCACTTCGCTTTATAATAGCATCGTCCTTAGTCATCAGACATCCCACCTCCCAGAGCAGGCCCACTGTCTGGCAGGATGTCTCTTGGTACCATCACTCTCATGCTATGTGTCTTATCAGCTTGCCTCTTGGTACCCATCACTCTAGGTACTGGATGCTTTGGAAGCTGCACTGTATGTAGAACGTTGGTACATATTCAGGAAACATGCTTCAGGAACTGGGAGAGCCTCTCAAGATGCTGAACTTGATCTGTGATGAAACCTGGCTCTTTGTTTCTGAAATTAGCATCACAATGTACTTTCTGCTGACATTATTTGAAATGTGTTTAAAAATAGTGTAATTTCTTTCTTTAACACCCTAGCTCTATTTTTGCATAAGCTTCACTAACTCATACCCATTTCATCAATACATTAGAAAGCTAGTCAATTAGGTTACTCCATGTTGGCTATGAAGAAACAGCCTGAACATAGCAGCCTCCATGCATGACAAACGGCGTGCTTCTCATTGCTGTCGCTGCCACCTAGCCAGCCCTGCCTCACTCAGGAAGAACCAGGCAGAATCCCAGGCTATTTCAAAAGAGCCTCCTCTTCCACAAAGCATCCCCGAGTCCTAGCATCCCTTAGGTTTCTAAGGTTCATTTCCCATGTCCCATGAGGCTGGTAGCCTCTAAGTGCCTCAGTTTCCCCATCAGCAGGTGGATCTATTCCAATGGGCAAACCACTTAGGCGTTCCTGACACCTGCCTGATCATCTGAGTGGAACCAAGTTTAAGACCTGAGCTTGATGGTGTCAGAGCTGAGACTTCTGGAATACTGGGCTTATCTTATCCTGACAGAGAGCGTCACTGTCAGATTTGCATAGAATGAATACGAGGGTATGCTGTGCCTTCAGGTTCTATGAGTAAAGGGTTACAAGGAGCTGAGGAGCTGCTACTGCACCCAGAGGAGTTAAAGGAGGGCAGAATGGCTAAACAGGTCCTGCACAAAGTCCAGCTCCAACTAAGGTGTGGCTGGCCCAAAGCACCAAAGATCTCAAGCTTTCAAAGCCTGGGAACAAGGATGGACCCCCACACACACACACACCTGCAAAGTGTAAGCTAAGCCCATATGTCACCTGGTGAGCAGCAGCAGGGAGGCCCAGGGAGGCTGAGAGAGAGCTCAGATTGATGTCTGAGGCTGGCAAGGAGTTATCAAAGCTGGTCCTGGCCTGCAGTCAACCTGGGTATACTATTTGTGACGGTTTTAGATTCAGAATTGAAAAACAGTCTCTGAGAGGGCTTCCCTGCATGCCCTGGCTGCCATGCTGCTATGCTGTGTCTTTATGAGCTCTGTCTTTTTCCAGCTGCCACCAAGGCTGGCTGATAAATATTGCCAAGCCTTCAGTGAGGGAAGGGATGCGCTTCTGCAGAATGCATAAGCATGCTGGCTCACCTCACTGGGTCAGAGCCTCAGCAGCTGACCAGCAGTGTGCAGAATACTAAGTCAGGGAGACCACAGCAGCCAGGACAGAGGAGGACCCAGCAGTGCTGGATTCTGGGGAGGCATTAGGTGTCCCCAGTCCTGTGCAGAGTGCTGAAGTACTTTGAGCCTCCATCAGCGGAAAAGCTGCAGCAGAGGGCTTTTCTCTCTCCTAAATAGCCCAGGTAAAGAAAGACAAGGGTGAGCTGTCAAACAATCACTTTAATTGGAGTGATTATTACTACTCCCTAATTATTCCAGCTGTGGCAAACAAGGTAATGCGATCGATCATTTAGCAGACTGCTTAATTGCAGTGATTCACAGTCCCTCACCTGGTGGACAGGGTAGCTTACCGGAGAGTGCAGGTTTCTCCAGATTATAGTTCCCAAAGGGTTCTGTGAGGGGAGAGAATGTTGGGTTGTCATGATATAATGCTGGAAGGCTGTCTAGAAACCCACATCATTGGGTAATAATCATTAACTCTCTCTCCTTATTGAATGACCTCATCCTTAACCCACACATGATCCATCATATGTCCTTCCTGGGAATAATTGCACTAACTGTCAATATATGGGGAGAGGATTAGAATTTCAAGAAATGGTTAAGAAATTTAGCGGGGCCGGGCGGTGGTGGCACACGCCTTTAATCCCAGCACTTGGGAGGCAGAGGCAGGCGGATCTCTGTGAGTTCGAGACCAGCCTGGTCTACAAGAGCTAGTTCCAGGACAGGCTCCAAAACCACAGAAAAACCCTGTCTCGAAAAACCAAAAAAAAAAAAAAAAAAATTTAGCGGGTGTTTGACTTTACTATTTGACAAACTTATGTGGTTTTACAAGAACGATAATTACAAAATAGATGATCAAATATAAACTATGCTGCTCCGTATCAATAACTGAAAAATATGAATTTTGAAGGTTGTATAAATGAAACCAAGTTCCTTAATGTCATTTAAAATAATTTATTTTTAATATTTTAATAATAATATTAATTCAAGTTATTGTTTAACATTTTGCATTCTAGGCCAGCTAATTTAAATGTGAACCTAAGAGCATACTTTATTCACAAAAATAAGGCACAGTCTTTCAAACTATCATCTTTGCTTATATGTTAGGCAGAAAAGAACACCAGAAATTTCTTGAATTTACAAAGACTATAATAGAACTATCAACCAACTAAAAGAGAGAGGACACAGATGGGCAGTGACGGGAAAGGCTGTGTGGGACACAGACAGTGGCCAGTGATAATTTTTTTGTTTTTGCTTAGGCTCAAACAGATACTGACATTGTTATTTGCATAGGCATGGGAAATCTCAGTAAGGAATATTTAGGTAAAATCTTTACTTATCTTTCTTTAACGTTTAAACTCAGGGGCATAAAGAGAGTAGGAAGGAGTAGCTGTGGTGTTGGACATCTCCCTCTAATTAAGTTCCGTTCACCTGACAATACTTATTAGATTGAAATCGTGAGGAAGAAAGACAGGGAGGCAAAGAGGAGGATAAAAATGAAGAGGTGGGGAGGGGGGCAGAGGAAACATCATCCCATGGGTGGACAAGAAGGGAGTGCGTTGATCAGTGCACAAGCTGCGGCGTGCAGACTGCCTGCCCTCCGCGCCATGTTGTGTTATTATTTAGTGAGCTTCATTTGACCTTTCCAAACAGCCAGGATGGTTTAGACTTTTAAATATTACCCGAAAGGTGATACCTATTCCTAATGCTTTTCACATGGCGGAGGGTTGGTTTCCTAGCAGGATTATGGTTGTCTTGGGTTTTGCTTGAAGAGCAGTATCTAGTTCACCACGATTTCATGCTTGTATGTCCCAGTCAGCACAACAGCATACTTGCTACCACGCCCACGGACAAGCACAGCTTGAACCAAGCCCACGCCTGACCCTTTCACAGACACCTTGCACAGGACTTATAGCCCACCATGCTCACAGAAAGAACAAACACCCTGGACAGAGTGTGGAAGGGATGGTGAAGGCTCACAAACAGCTATGTGGAAGAGGTAGACCAGGCTCACCCAGTATAGCCTGCCCCAAGCCTCTCTCTATAGCATCCACAGTAAGCTTGTGGCTTACACCTTCCAGTCCAACCGTGATTATTGTGTCTCTCTTTTAGTATTCTTGCATTTAGCAAGGCAGCTAACTTCTTGTTAGTATTCATCTTACTAAGTAATTTATTTGACAAGTTTTATTTTCTACCAGCTTTTAAAGTAAGATCTTTGTTCTGCCCTTTAGCTTATAATTTATCATTAACTCAGATAGTCTTCAACACTCTCTGAATGAGTCTGGGTATTCTCCCTCCTAACGGGAAATCTAAGGAGCATTCTGGCGTCCCCATGACCTGGGTACCCTCTCCCTAATGGGAAATCTAAACAGCATGCTGGAGTTCTTGTGATCTGGGTCTGAGGACCTCTCTGTGTCCTAAGTTGCTTCCTTGATGAAGCAGGACCTGGTTGGTATAGACAGAAAGATTGTTAAAGAAAACTGACAGCCAGGAAGGAAGGTTTTGAGGACATGCTCACTCCTGTACCTTGAGGTCGATTTGGAGACGATCTTTACTATCAACATTTACACATTCTTTCAGTAAGGACATGAAGGAAGGACATTGTCCTGAGCTTAAGACTAAACTCAGTAGTGTCAATAGGACCCAAATCATTTTAACCAGTCTTAAACACAATTAAACATTGAGTCTAACTGTGTTCTTCCTACTTCACATACTATCTCCCCATCACCAACATAATTATTAGCACGTCATCATCATCAACAGCATTGTTGTAACATGAGCGGCGGGGCTGCGTCCCCGGCACCCAGCCGCCCACATGGCTAGCTTATGCCCCGAAATAATTACACGGAAACTGTATTCTTTTAAACCCTGCCTGGCCCATTAGCTCCAGCCTCTTATTGGCTAGCTCTTACATATTGATCTAACCCATTTCTAATATTCTGTGTAGCCCCACGAGCTGGCTTACCAGGGAAGATCTTAACCTGCGTCTGTCTGGAGTGAGAGAATCATGGCGACTCCTGACTCAGCTTCTTTCTCCCAGCATTCTCTTCTGTTTACTCCACCCACCTAAGGTTTGGCCTATCAAATGGGCTAAGGCAGTTTTCTTTATTAGTTAACCAATGAAAGCAACAGATAAAATACAAGAACCACCTCCATCACAGCATCATCACCATATCATCACCAGTAGCATCATTGTCAACACCATTATCATCACCAATATCATCATCCATCCCATGGTTAATTATCTCCTTCTATTTTGATGCAAGTTCACCATACTTGAATTCCCTTTCATCCATGAATAATAGGAAATAATTTATATAAACATGAAATGGAAGCCCAACATGTTCTAGTTCTCAACAAAGCTGGGGTGTTTTGCTGTTGTTAGTCATATCAATTATCTATTCACATCAAGATTTATTATAGCTTTAAACATTAGATGCCCTATGCATCCCAACCTCACTTCCATGCCAATCATCTTAGTAGACTATTGACGATACAAAATATTAGCAAGCAGGATGTTTTAACTTCCAAGTAACAGAAATAAATGAATAGAAAACAAATGTTCAGATTCCTTGGCACAATGAAGAAATAGGCTTTTGGAATGGGGGCAAAGTGTCTCCAATGCCTGGCCAGGTCCCCCTTCAGAACTGACCCCTGGGCACACGTGGCTTCTTTGTCCTGAGGATTCCCAACAGTGGAATGGCTTCCCCGTGGTTCCCCCTCTACAGAATGGATGGTGGTTACTCCTCCTTTTATCATTTAAATTTCTCAGAGACATGGTCCTCTCGAGAAAGAAAACATATTTTGTTGTACAGAACACTTGGGCACAGAAGATTCAAATGTTTTTCCTAGGGAACAGAATCCGCAGATCCTGAGCCCCATTTCAATATGCTTTCTACATACCATTCTCTGTAACAATATGCAAACAGCAAGCAAATGACAGAAACACATATGCTTGCAGGACAGAAGAGAGACGCCACAGTGACTCTCATTATCTTTAGTCTAAAAGGAACTCAGGGAAGATAAAAAATGCCTACTCCAATTTATTCTAAAAATAGTGTGTACTGAGCCTGGCCATTGTGCACTTCCATGACTGTGAATGGTGTTATTGTCACAGTGGGCATTCACTCTGGGATGCCTTTGCCATTCACAGAGACTAGGTTGATGAAATAGAATCCTACCACCAACTGTAACTTGGCTCATGTACCCAGATCACACTGCTTGGTAATTCTAGAAGTTTCCTTGCAGGGAGGGTACAGCGGTTGAAAGTATAGATTCAAGAGGAAGAAATTCCTCTCTCTAAGTATTTCTGAAAATTAGTGATAAATCTATAAAGGAAATATAGGGCCCTTCTCTCTTTAGTTCCATATTCCAACCGGTAAAATTCACCTCCTTATGAGCTATCCCACACTTCCTATCAGAAAACACTAAAATGGTCATGACATCTACAGTGTTAATAGTTTTTCTCTCATGAGTGGTTTTTAAACATAAAGCAAAGAAAATCAGCCCACAAATCACAATCCCAGAGAATTTAGACAACAATTAGGATACTAAGAGAGACATACATTGATCTAATCTACATGGGAAGTAGAAAAAGACAAGATCTCCTGAGTAAATTGGGTGCATGGAGACCTTGGGAGAAAGTTGAGAGGGAAGGGATGGGTAGGGAGGGGAGCAGAGAAAAATGTAGAGCTCAATAAAAATCAATTTAAAGAAGGAAAAAAATTCTGTTTCCTTTTGGGCTATTTTCACAGTGAGATACAACCAAAGCAGCCCCTGTTCTCTCTCTCTCTCTCTCTCTCTCTCTCTCTCTCTCTCTCTCTCTCTCTCTCTCTCTCTCTCTCTCTCTCCTTCTCTTTCTCTCTCTGACTTGTAAGATGGCTTGAGAGCAGGACTTTGAAATTTCAGGAGTAGAGAGGTAGGTATTTTGGTGCCAGCTTTATTTTGCTGGTGCCCAGAAAGTTGACCAAGCATCATTTTCAGGGCACTCGACAGTGTTGCTGGGAACGATTAGGTTTGTCAAGGACAATTACCCTCAGCATCTGTTATCATCCAATCCATGGAGAGGCTGAGTTAAACAGGCAGGAAAAAAGGCTGTGTGCTCTTCTCTTGAGCTTGGACTTGAGCACTGTTGATCTTGAACTTCGAGGCTCAGAAAAGGCTCTACATGAGTGCTTCTGGGTCAAGGGACTCACACTGGACCTGAACACTGGCTGCCTTGAACCTCAACATGGGAGTTGTTACAATTTCACTGTTTTCAGAATCACCAGGGAATTCCTCAGGTGTAAGGGTAATCATAGAACGAGGGAAAACACAAGTGTTTCCAAGCAGACATGACCAGTCTTCATGCTTCTGGAAAATGCTGGGATCTAACAGAGGCATCAGCTGAAGACGTGACCAAGAGGACAATTATTAATGTTAAATAATGATAATGTATATACATGTGTGCATATGTGTATGTATATGTGTATATGTATGTATATGTCTATATTGCTCTGTATTGTGTATGGGTAGATGTGCATGTGTAGGTATATATATGCATGTAAGTATGCATTTGTGTACATGTGTATGTGCATGTGTATACTTGTAGATTATATATGTGTGTATTTATGTTCATATGTATGTACATGTATATGTGTGTATGTATGTGCATGTATATGATGCATATGTGTGCATGGGTATGGACTGTGTGTACATGAGTATATATGTGTCTATATGGGTATATGTGGAGGTATGTACATATATGCACATGCATGTACATGTGTATTGTGTTGTGAAGGAGAATTCATGGAAAGAAGCTATGTCTGAAAAGTTTGATTGACTTGTTGGAACCACAGTGATATGGAGAGATTGGAGTGCCACAGCTCCAGAGGCAGAGGCAGTTCCTATGCTAGCTTTAGTCCACAGCTCCAGAAGCAGAGACAGTTTCTATGCTAGCTTTAGTCCACTGAATGGCCTCTCTTTGGCCATCGTGTGTCAGAACTAACATTTGTGCTTAATAGACAGAAACCCTTTGAGATCTAGGAAATTGGAAGATTCCTGGTTTCCATTAACCTGAAGCTAAGAACACCATCAGACAGCATCTGAAGCCCATAGCAAAGGGTCCTCCATGATTTTTAACCACCCCTCGTGAGCACCCAACAATGCATTTTAAATTTCCTTGATTTATGACTCCTTTGCTCTGTAAAAACACAGAATCCACAGTAAGCCCAATCTGTGACCACTGTCATCAAAATTGCTCCAGAATAAATTATTTCCCTTTAATGAGAGCTGTGGTTTGTGTTTTCCTTTCGTTTCCATCCACAGTGAGTACCTGTGTGCACACATATGTATGTGTATGCATACATATACCTGTGTATATACACGTATGTGTATATGTATACAAGATAATTACCGCGCAGAGCACTGAGCATGGAAAGAATGCTAATTGTTGGTGGGTTTTTTTTTCTAGCACTACTAACATTAAATTTTTGTCAAGCAACAATACACCTGTTTTTAAATTTTTATATTGGTAACTATTTGAGCCATCACACATGTTCTGCATGTGGAATATCCTTGTCTGTATCACCATGTCATCATCATTGGTCCTTAATATCCATACACATTCCTCTGTCTGAAGAGTACAGGTGCAGTTAACTAAGGCCTTGACTCCAGCTCTCTCATCCAGCTGAAATACCGCATCACAATTTACTTAGCACCCTCAAACTGCTTTAGACTGTTGGTTTTTGCAAAGGGGTGACTCTGAAGGGTCCTCACCCCCTGTGACTCAGGTTTTGAACATCTCTTCACTATTTGGGAAGGTTGTGAGATGTTTAAGGGACAATGCATTTGATGAGTTTAAGGATCGGCCATTTATAAGATTTTAAAGGGTCCCAGTTTAAGGTACAAATTAGGCTGAGCTCTTGTCCCGCGGTGATTCCAGCCTGCTTGGATAGGGACCTTTTCCTGGGAACTTCAGTTGTTGGTTCCATTCAGAGGCCTCCAGATCAGCACTTAAAGATCTGTAAACTTAAGGAGCCCAGAGGACGTTGTTCTTGTTGGGCAAACACAGAAGTGTAGGTTCATCTTAAAAGGAGAGAGCTAGGAGAGAGCAGCTCAGTGGGAAACTGGTGATCAGAGCCCGGACTCTGATGTCTTCCCTAGTGTCCCGGTGCCGGTGCACGTTAATACTGGAGAAACAACGGTGCGGCTGCTCTCCGCTTTCACCGGGATTTAAATCCAGACAACTCTGAAGTTGATGTCACGGGAGAGAAGATGTCACTTTAGACTGCAATGTGTGGTCTATCCCTAGGAAGCCCAGCGCCCTTGTCCTCTGCTCCTCTTTGCTGGATGTCTTTGATGATCCTGCGGCTAAACAGCCCTGAGAAGTTCCAAGGGAATCGAAAGCAAACATTGCCGTTCTGGATGCTGGCAGCAGGGCCAGCTGGCACGTAATTTTGTTAAAAAGCTATTTCCTGCTACAGGAGGGTTTGAAACAACATTTACTTGTATAATTCTAATTTTATTTAGCTTATCTATCCAGGGCCAAATAAAAAGCATAGATTAATTGAGCATGAATATTGTCACGCAGAAAACCATTCTAGGACATGAAAGAATTAAAAGTTGTTTACAAATACTTTATAGTCCTACAAAACTACCTCCCTAAGATCTCTGTATTCACTATCTGTCTCATAGTTGATCAGCAGAGCGGTAGCATGCTAACTCCCACAGTTATGGAAGTTATTTTCACAGAATATTTGAGATAAAAGATTACAGGTGACTTGTAAAGATGAAGCCGTAGGAAGAATGGAGGTCTCCAAAGCTATTGAGATGTGAGACATCCTACATCCCTAATCTGAAGGTTCTTCTCTCAAGTTTGCCTATATCCCTAACCAGTGATAGGCCTTTTCAGCTCTAAAGTCCAATGACTCTAAATTCAGTATCATTAGATTTAGGCTTTAGAAATGCATGCTTTTACCTATAGAGAATGTGTTCAAGTATGTGTGTGAGGACATAACAGTTGACTGAGCTAAAACAGTCATATATATTTAACCTAAGCAACTGGGTGAGTATAACCCATCGGGTCTCTACCGGGAAACCTGTCCTGGACAAGAGCTTGTGTGAGTCCTTCTGTGGTGAGAGCCTGTGTCCTTCCATTAGGAGGGAAGTACAGGCCTCATTTCTCAGTTGGTGATTCATGAACTTAAGCATCCATAATATTTTGTGTAGATCTTAAAAAAATATTTTCACAGAAGTTTTTACAATGATTATATTAGAAACTTCTATCCGTCTTTTCCAGGAAAACATTTGGACCATAGAAATTTCTATTTAAAGTAAAAACAAAATTTTCTCAGTCCATCCAGGGCACAAATTAATTGAACATAAATATGTCAGGCAGAAAAATATTTTAGAAAGAATTGAAAATTGTTTATAAATATTCTATAGTATTATAAAAAACTCTTTTCTAAAATCTCTCCACTCATTATTTGTCCCATATTTGATCCATCCATCCATAGATCTATCTATCCACCTACCCATCCATCCATTCATAGATCTATCCATCCATCCATCCATCCATCCATCCACCCATAGATCTATCTATCTATCTATCTATCTATCTATCTATCTATCTATCTATCCATCCATCCATCCATCCATCCATCATCCATCCTTCTATAGACCAATGTATCTAGCTATCTATCCATCATCCATCCTTCTATAGATCTATCTAACTATATATCCATCCACCCATTCATCCATCCATCCTTCTATAGATCTATCTATCTATCTATCTATCCATACATACATCCTTCTATAAATCTATCTATCTATCCATCTATCCATCCATCCATCTAGTTAGCTAGCTATTTATCTATTATTTATCTATTCATCTGTATATCTTATATATCTATCATAATGTAAGCAGGTATGTTATATACAAACATATTACATATATGCATATATATTATATACAAAGATATAGACGTAGATTTAAAAGCAATTCTCTTTCCAGATGAAGGACGCAGGGCACTCATGGAGTGGCTTGTCATTTACCCTGGTACAGCCACAGTTTTCACTGTGGAGTGTTTGCTTGAGGAGAACTGCCAGCAGAGAAGGAACAACTCCCCATGACATGAAGCCCATAATGTATTCTTGCTTGCCTAATGTCAAATCGCCTAATGTCAAAAGTTGTTATAAACACATTCAGCCACAGCGGCAGAGAGGGTTTTATAACAGGCATTTCAAGAACATATTCACAATGTTATAAGCAAAGCAGAACTTGGAGGAAAGCTTTAATGAAGCATTCAGTCAGGAATGGGAGTACACTTCCAACATCCCCTCATGCTGAAGGCTTCCCAATAGGAAACACACATACAAGCAGCCACCATAACAGACACTGGAGTGAGGCCATCTGTAACTCAGAAGAACCTCTGCACTTTGATGACCATCATGGGAGCAACTTCAGAAAAGCCATAGCTCTACAGCATTAGCAGAGGGTGGAGGAAGCACACATCTCTGGAGAGGGGCCACAGGCAGAGAATGAATGCAGAACATGACAGAGAGCTGTCAGGATATGAAACAGAGAAGGCAAGAATGTGCCAGGCCACCCACCCCAGCAGCTGCTCGTTAACCTCACCAAGGCTCAGTACTGCACTGCGTATTGGATTAAGTCTCAGAAGTCTTGGAAGCATTCCCAAGCTTAAGGTTTTGTTCTGGTGTTGTTTTTTAAGATCTATTTTCAACTATATGTGCATATGTGAATCTGTGTGAGGGTATGTGAACATGCTTCCATGTGTCTGTAGGGACCCCTGTCAGTCAATCAGACACTGTCCACGCCCCTGTCAATCAGACGCTGACCTGGTTTCCACCTGCCTGGCTATGTCAAGGCTGGGATTTCTTTCTAGTCTGTGATTTCCTTGAGAGTCATCAGCCAGATGCAGCGGAAGAAGGATGAGAATGCTGCACTGAGTAAGGTACCAAGCCACGTGGCTAAACATAGACAAGAGTTATGGGCTAATTTAAGATGTACGAGTTAATTAATAATAAGCCTGAGCCAATAGACCAAACAGCTTATAATTAATATAAGCCTCTATGTGTTACTTTGGGACTGATTGGCTCCCAGAACAGGTGGGATAGAAACTTCATCCTACAAATGGCGCCCAAATGTTTGGCAGGAATTTCCACATAAAGCCTGAGAAAGCTTTCAAAAAAAAAAAAAAAGGATTCTAGACAGACACAAAAAGAGTCAAGCACAGCTTTTTGGTGACCATCTTTTTTCTGGTGGGCTCTGTTTGCTGGATGCAAACAAGCAGAGGCATGGTTCCTTTAAGAGAGACTTCCTGACTCAGCGTTAGTGACAAAAGCCTAGCAGTTCTTTTAAAGGTTCTGCTACCAAACACTTAAATGAGCAACCAACATCATGCTTCTTGATTGTGGCATGGATCTAGAAACTCAACAGAGTTGTGGCAATAAATCTGGCTCCTGCCAGTACCTCCACCATGAAGCTAGACTCTCAGGAAGCTGAGGAATGAGACAGAGCCAGCTGCCAGTATCTCAGCTTTAATCCTAGCCATGCTGCTTAGCAAGTGAAAAACTCATGTGCTCAGAAAAAGATACATGTATACAGTAAAGACAGATGCAGACAGGAACAAATCTTCTGCATACAGACAGGGCTGGTGAACAGAACCTGTATGTATGTGTCCTCTGCTCCCCTAAGCACTGATACTGAGCTTCTAAAAACCACTGTTGTCTTCTGAATTCTTGGGGTGACAGAAGTATGCTTTGTCCTAACAGACACCTTGCCTCAGAGTTTATGCTCAAATGGTGACCAGCAGAAGGCAGAGGATTGATGGTGGCTGCTTCAAGAACCAATATCAGAACAGGAAGTGAGGATTTTTATCTCATCCTTAACGTGGAGAGGAATTAATCACCCTGTGTCAGTGACCTAATGAATCACTCCTGGGTGATGGAAACCGACTAAGATCTGAGGAACTTTGGGTTATTGAGCATGCTGAGGTGTGGGAAGGGCAGGAGACGTAGGAGCATGCCCCAGGCCTCCACACTTGCATTTAGTTAGTTCTGAGGTATACTTTCTGGTTTATTTGTTGTTAAATAAACTAATACTAGGAAGATCGCCAAGTTTCCTCACCTGTCCAAAAAAGTAACAGAAGCTTAGGGCAGAGATATGAAGACCCTGACTCCATCAGTCAAAGGATAAGCATGAGCCTTGCAGCTTTTGTGTGCAACAGTGTTAGTCATGTGACCTTCGTGAGTGGGGTACTGCAGGTGGTAAAACCTAAGATGTTCCCAAAGCTTTTGTTTGGCAGATGACAAAGAACTCTCAATGCTTCTAAGGTAACTTTGCATTTCAGCATCAATATAGGTAGCATTTCCCATTCATGACAGAATAAAGCAAGCACAAAACTATCATTTTCATTAAAATGACAATGTATGAATCATTGAACAGAAGTACCTTGCAAACATGCTTTCAAGTGGTAGGATTGAAACTGTAATAACGGGAAGCAGGTCCCTGGGAGAGCTTGGTATTTCTGCGTGCTTTGGGAAAAGGCGAAGGCTCCACTTTCACTGCTCTGTTTTCTTCCTTTTTTGAAGGACTTTTGTGCAACCGACAAAGGGAAAGAGAAAGACTCTCTCCAGGGGGCAAAGCAGGGGCATGCTTAATGCACATTATTAAATATTTGTCTCCCCCTGTCCTGACTCGTGCTCCCATAAAGGAACTTCTCGGCACCCGCACTTCAAGACATGACCCTCTCTGTGCGGCTTTGGGAGTTCAGCTCGTCAGGCCAAGGACAGTCTGGCTGATGCTGTGGATAAAGTAGCAACTCTCCCTCCATTCTGATTCAGGATTCTTGTGATTTTTACAAGTAGTCATGAAGCCATGGTTGACAGGCACACCAGCTTCCAAGTCAGGCAGACCCTCGGGCTCTTCAAGGTTCCTGACAAACATATGACTATTATTCCTACTTCGAGCAAACTAATTAGCCAGCAGACTCTTCATTTATGGCAGAAAAATGTCCCTAAAGAACAGCAATTCGTGTAATAGCACACCCATGTCTGGGAGCCAAATTTGTCATTCAGTTTGATTTTAATTTTTTCTATTTTTAAAAAATTGTTCAGATAAGAAATACTTTTCTCCTAAAATGTATGTCAAATCATGTCACTCCCTCAAAACATACAGGTGACAATGTCTGCATCCCACTCAGAGCAACCTTCAGAGTGTTCCCCGCCACCTACAGGTGCCCTTGGGACCCAGTCCTGGCATCAGCAGGAGCTGCATTACCTCTGTGAGCTCTGCATAAGCCCTAGACACACCGCTCCTCCTCCTCATCTGCCGGTACCTGCTTCCCTTGCCCCCAGTGTCTGGACCTCGGCTCCATCCTGGCCTCTGTTGTCACTCTAGCCCTTACAACCACAGAAGGAATAGCTTCGATCTTCTCTTGAAGCAGAATTGCTTTGTGTGGAAAGAAGTGCTTTCCTAACCTACTTCCACTCTTAATCTTGTGTTCTTTTTTTTTTCCTTACTTGGTAATTTTGGTGTAGACATTTCTTATGTTGTGACCCAAATTTGATTTTCCTCATAATTCTTACATGTCAGTCACTGACTGACCAGGAGAACCAGAACACTCAGCCCAGGAGAATCAGAACACTCTGTAGAGAGCCGTGTGGAGTCACACCTGATGGCTATGTGTAGAGAGCTGCGTGGAGTCGCACCTGATGGTGCTGGCTCCCGCCCTCCGCGATCCCGAAAGCAAGTGCTCTCTGTGATAATCAACTCCCAATATCAACTAGGCCTGACTTATGCTATTATCACGCAATGATTGTCAGCTGCTTGCATATGTGTGGACCTATGAGCAGTGCCCACCTGGCAATCCAGGATTGGTAGCCCATGCCTACTTAAGGGCTGGGAGAGGTTTGCCCTGGGAGAGAGGAAAAGAGAGAGAGGAAGAGAGAGAGAGAAAGAGAGAAAGAGAGATAATTGTAAAAAGATCCTGAATAAAACTGCAGCAGGAAGAGCTCCGGTGTTGCGCTTCTTCCTTGCTGGACAAGGCGGCCACGACAACACTCAGCCCTTAGAACATCACTGGTAACAACAAAGCAGTACTGGCCAAAGTGGGGTCTTGCTAATCAGAGCCTCAGCTCCTGTCCTGGGAGCTAGTCAGACATCCTCATTCCATGAGGGAACAAGCTGGTTGTCAGAGGGTAGGTAGTCGCTTTCACTTCAGGGTAAAGATTCACCCTCATGGATTACTGTCCTACCCCGGAATGCTCTGCTTTTCAGGGAAGCCGAAGTGACATAGAGCAAAGGTGTAGGATGGTGTCATATCTCTGGATCTGAGGTAAAATTAAGGCCAAGGCGCCAGGCCTCCACCCATCTGTGGGGTCAGTGCTTCTTTGTGAAGTCAGCTTATAGGTGCTTGTGCCATGGGGACAGCAAACCCTGAAGATAGAAAGTGAGGCCAGAGGGCAACCAGAACCCAGTGCAGTTCAGGCATTGCTTTGCAGATTCACAACAGGAAGGGGAAGTAACTTCCTGTTTCAGATGAACCAGGGTCAGCAGGGGGTTTCTAGTTCCTGCTTCCATCAGGACTGATCCTGAAGGCCATGGCCCACTATTTTCTGTGACTCCTCACTGCACCATCTCCTTTGGTAATTTGTCCTTGCCTGACCAGATTGTGCAGCTGGCTGTTGTCCCTTTGCATCACACTGGAGCTAGAGTTGAAGCTCTCCAGTTCCAGAGTCCATCTGGATGACGGGTCTCCTCCCAGCATTCAACAGCAGTCAATCAAAGAGTGCTGCAGGTGCTGATAGAAGCGTCTCACTGGCTACCAAGATCATCGCCACTGCACGGAGATCACGCTTCACTCTGGCACGCGGAGCTGGGCTCACAGACAGAACTAGTGTCTCCTCCCTAGCAAATCAAAGACCCATCCTCATAAAAGGCTCAACAGCCCCTTTATTAGCCAGTGCTCCATTTCATTCTAAAGCTTCTGGAAGGATCTTTTGATTTTTCAATCTGCATATCTGTGAGTGGCCTTTCTTTGGGTGGATGTCATCTTTGAATTACAAGTGGAAATTTGCCCTCCAAGGAAGCCGAAGGCTTGGAAAAGAGTATTCAAATCTAGGTTAGGAACCCAAGAGCCTCTGAGAGGCTCCTAAGGACTCAGTAGGTAGGTGACCAGTTATCATCCTGCACTTCAAGAGTCTTGAAATACAGCTTTATGAACCCACCTTCCCTGGTGAACTCCAGGAAGTACAGCCTCCAGCTTCTCTTGAGATCCAGGCAGGGGGTTGATGTTTTCCATTGTTTTATTTCTAAGATAACAATTGAGACTCTTAGGAACAAGGTCAAGGGGAAACTACTTTCTATTAGTAATCGAAAAATTGAGAGAGCGATGTAGACTCTGATGAGACATCTTATAATTAATAGAGGCTCATAAAAGAGGGTCATGAATGTTTCAGATCATCATAGGTCCAGGGGAAATGGAATAAGATCTTAGTCTCTAAGGGCTGTGCCTCTGAGTGCATCCACTTTGTACTTGAGGAGGCAGAAGTGGAAAAGATAGAATGAGTGAACTGGATGTGACGTATCAGGGAGACCCGAGAGCAAACTCATCTCAGGGTACCTTCCACTCTCCACAGACTCCTCACATGAAGGTTGGCACAGCTTCCCTGGTGCGTGCCTGGTTCTTTTTAGACCTTTATGAAGAAAACTGACCGCAAAATGTTAAACACAATTATCCTATAACTGAAACTTAAACCAGCCCAGGGTTTAAGCCTCAATGGTTTGTGGTTTACGTGATGAGTTTTCACCTCCTGGGAATGCTTGTTTCTTCTCCCTCATTGCTGCTCCTGCTATGTCTTTTCCCCCTGAATACAATGATTAACTATCACTTTTAGCAATCGATTAGCCTATGGGAGGAATAATGAACATATCAGATTTTGGTGTACGACCCAAATCATATTTTTCCTACCTGTAACACAAACTTTGAACTTCTATTTCTAGATCAAGATTGATGTAAACCATAGCCTGAGTAAATGGAAAATGCATGAATGTGTATTTGAAAAGCAGTGTGTGTGTGCTTTCACATGCATATGTATACACACGTGTGTGAATACATATTTAGTATCAAACACTTGATAAAATGTGGGGATATAATAAAACAGCGATAGAACCAATCTTATACAACAAGACCAAGAAAGGAGAGACCCAGGACCAGACACGGTTCTGGGGAGTCACAGGAGAGAGAGCAGAATCTTTTGGCAAGATTTTTGTCATACAGCAGGGAGCTTAATAGAACCATGCCACACAGTGAGCCGTCTGCTGTACATGTTTGTGCTGCTCCTGGTAGATGCTTGGCTCCCTCCACGCTCCTGCGCTGATTGGCACGAGACTCTTTGGCAGATACACAGAGGGCAGATGAGGTTTTCATGTGTGCCTGGTACCGTGCTCTTGTTTCCACTCAGAGAGACCAGTCACAGCTAAAGAACTGTCCTTAAGAGTCTTCAGGCTACCGGGTGCCTCTTCCCCAGGGAGACACAACTTCTTAACCTGACGGGACCAAAGGAATACTTTTGGAAGTATTCAAACTTCAGGAACAGTGAGTGATGTCTTATGGGATTGCCCAACTTGTAGGAGAGAAAATGGGTGGCTTTATTATACATTCAAAGCAGCCTGTGTCCTTCAGTGTCAGTCTATCTAGTGTCTGTGGCCTCTCTCTCTCTCTTTACCCCACGTCTCTCTTTTTTCTCACCTTTTTTCCCAGCTTCTACTTGAGAGAAAGGTTTTACACATCTCAACCAAGAAGAAAATAATCTATCTAATATCTTTCTGTCTTTCATGTGGAAGGACCAAACAACAGACTTAACAACAAATCAAGATCCTATGTTAAACTCTGAAAGAAACGTGGTCACTGAAATGTTCACAAACAAGACATGGCTTTAAGAAGAAAAAAGTTCAGATATGTACCAGATCCTATGAATTCTCCAATACACAATCCTCCCTTGCATTTTTAAAAGGATCACACACACACACACACACACACACACACACACACACACCACATGTATTAATCAATGGCATTCAGTAATAAAAATGCCAGTAAAATAACTTGCTATGTCAAGATAAAATACACAAAGTAAAGAAGAAAATTATATAGGTCTAAAATTATTTAAGAGGTCCAATGGCAGCTGTATTTTGGAATATCAAATTGTCTAAAGCCTCCACTTACAAACCAGGTACTTATACGTAGATAATTGAGAGTATTTAACACTGGGCAGTTTCAAGAAATGATATTTTTCCTTCTAGCCTTAGGTTTGAAACCCTGCATTTCTCATCATTTAATCCTGCACTTTAACATCCTGAGTTAGACGTAAAGGAAGCACTGATGATATGTCAAATAGAAACAACAGTTAGAAGAAGCCTCTAAGTCATTGCCTCCTAGAGCGTTATGTGATGCTTTTTGGTTACCACAGTATTAGACAATATTAAACCATGGCAGCTGTTAACTGTCATGTTATTGAGCTGTTTGTGCTCTTCACTTGTGGTAGTAAACTGGTCCATTCAGGCAACAGCAGGTGTCTGCTCAGTTCACCACACCTCAGGGTGTCTGCAAGCACATCTGCTCCTGACTTGGCCCTGTGCATTATTTTGGAGATCATTCCTTCCATTTCATCTTAAGACTGTGGTGAAAAGGATTACTATTTAACTTTAGGTCACCAGTTCTTAAGGAGCTACTTTCCCATTTCCTGCTGATTTTAAAAATAATTAAAAATAATTTATCCCCACTACACCTTATATGGGACAGATAATTCCCTTTATGAGGATATTAAAATAGAAGTTGGCACTGATACAGGAACACTGATAAGACCATGGACCAAATTTCTTCATACTTCCAAGACTTTATTAAGGCACCACTCTCCTTCGGACAAAATGGGTAAATCTTATCCATCCTTAAGTCCCAAATTTATCTTCCATTGAAAATATTCTTAATAATCAAATCTTAAACCAAATAAAGAATGCTCTTTGTTGCCACCTGAAAATAGATACAAATAAACTTTGAAAGCTACTGAAAGTACTTTCACCGGACAGACAGACCGACCAGCATCAGTAGAGCAAAGTGAGCAAATACGAAATGCTCTGGTCTGAAAACCCACGTGCCCGACAAGAGGAATGAAACCTTCATTAATCTTATAATAAATGTGGGGCTTACTTCTAAGTCAAAAAATTTTATCTAAGGAACAAGCAAATGAGAGTTCGCTTTCTCAAGCTTTCGTAGAGCTGAAGGCATCAGCTTTTGGTCAACTTGCAACAAAAACAGAATTATTGATGAGCTTCCAGAGCTGATGCTGTAGCCCCACATCTCTCCATTTAAGCCCAGCCTCTGCACAGTGGCTTCACTCTGGGAAATTACCAGCCACTATCAACACCTGCTTCGTGCTTGCAGGGGCCTCGTAACCCAGCTGACAGCCTCTGGCATCTGTTCTTGGATAATAATCAAGGGGAATAAATACCCAGGAACAACAAAGCGTCCTTTCTGGAGTTATTTTTTCCTGACATTACCACATACTGACCTCATAAACACACTGCATGCTATTTAATTAATTTAATCACTGACTTCACAAAATCCACTCTGCTGGGGACAATGTCAATCCTCTGAAATCTCAGGCAAACCACGTATTACATTACTTTTGTGCATGCATTTAGTGCTACAATTTTTGTCTACGATGAATGTGAGATTCAAACGGTACTCTCAAGCATCTGATGCAGAGAGCTGAAGATCTGCAGGGACACGAGCACCTCAGCAGGTGACAAGGACAAATGAATCTCCAGTCACTGCATACCTTCTGAAAAGCAAGGTCCATGTACCAGAGATCTGGAGAAAGGTGAAGAGGAATGCCAGTCACCCATGATCCAGACATTCTAGAAAGTTCTTTGGCCTGAAGTTCTATCACTTACATTGTAGAAGTTTAGATCTATTTTTCTTCTTTAAAGAGTGTGATCAGTTATCATCTTATCATCTTCAAAGGCTAGTAAAGGTATGGAGCACTGTGAAGTGTAACCTGGCTTACACCACCAGCAACCACAGATGTCCACAAGGATTACCATCCAGCGCATCTCCAACAGGCGCGCACAGGGGCTCCAGTTCTCTGTGACTCCGAACAGAGAGGGTGGGAGACCCTGCACTCTCATCCAGCACTATCGTTTTTGTGTTTCTTTGCAATTACTTTTATTACATTTAAATACATTACAGTTAAGTAAATTACATTTAGGTAGGCTATTGTATTTATCTCTTTATGGGAGGGAGGCCATCCACAGGTTGTGACCAGAGATACCATGACTTGGGGATCTTTTAGTCTCGCTAAGCCCAGGTTTATAATATTCACTAGACTCCGAGCCTGATCAACAAATGTAAGGAACACTCCTCAAGGTGCTTTCTCATCCCCAGGCTTCTAGCACCCACACCCAACTCTTCGAACATTCGCGGAGAAGGACAATGGGGTATATAGACTCCTCATTCAGAGAAAAACTGGGCTTGGAATTATGAACAGCTAAATAAGACCATCACTGTGGAAAGAGAAATGAAGTTCTTTACATTTGCTATGATTAATGCCGTGCAAACGTGCTTCAGGAAATCCATGGGTTAGAGACAGGTTGTAGAAGTCTCCTGGAACTCTCCACTTGAAAAAACAAACCACAAAGTGGTTTTTTAAGGTGTATTTTTAATTATGTGTATATGTGGGGAAATTACATGAACATAGATTCAGCTATGCACAGAGACAAGAAGAGGCTATCCGTTCCCTAGAGATATTTGTGAGTTACCCACCATGGGTGCTGGGAACAAACTTTTGTCTTCTGCAAGAGCAGCACATGTTCTAACCACCGGGTCATCTTTCCAGACACAGGAAAAAAGTATTAAATTTAGTTCTGACTGTTGCTCCTGAATACAACCATCTTTGCATGGAGATAGCCCTTGGTCCATCTTTGGCTATCAAAATCCAGATGTTCTTAGGTCTGTTGTAAAAGATGGTGTAATATGCACATATAACCTGCATGTATAATAGATTACTTATAATTCCCAACGCAATGTAAACACAGTAGTTGTGCTTCATTTATAGACTAATGACAAGAATAAACATGTGCATAGATATAGTACAGATGTGATTTTTTTCCAAATAGGTTTGCTCTATAGATACAGACCCCATTGATTAAATCTGCAGTCGTGGAACCTAAGTATATAGAGGTCTGACACATTTGATTCTTCCTTATGAGAATGTGTGATGCTACGACTTAAAGATCTGCCCAGTATTCAGGCTGGTGCCAGGCAACTGAGGTTAATCAGATTTCAAATGGCTCCCCCAATGGCTCTGAGGGTTGACATGGCAGAAAAGTCCATGATCGAGACTGATAAAACCATCTGTCTATAAGGCTCTTCCGACTCGGGTGTGGATTCTGTGAAAGCAAAGACCTCAAATACGAGGCAGTGCAAAGATCAATAACCAGTCTCTAAGGAGGATCAATCTGACAAGAGATAAAACATCCCAGCTACAAGGATATCCCGTTGAGGGCAGTCTTTCCCTGTCTGTGCTGTGCTGTGATTTAATCTCTGCTACGAGGGAGAGAAAATAAGATCACAAACACAAATGTCACTTTATAGATGGTAATTGCGACCACAAGCTCAGTTTTAGTCTTTGACCTGGGCAGAAGGGAACGAGGAAAAAAGATCAAAGAAATAATGAGCGATAAACCAGGCAGTAGGATGGGAGGAAGCAAAGCACTTGATCCTGGTGTGAGAGAAAAGCATGGAGGGGCCATTCACATGGCAAAAATTAGTCTGGGGTTCAGAAAGTTCCAGAATTTTGTCTAGGAGTGAAGGAGACATACATGCTCTGACCCAACACCCAAAGTTATGTTTGTCCTGATTTTTATTAACAAAATTGTTATCCTTGTTTTCCTTTTCAGTAGGACGATGTTATGAGCAGAAGAGAAATTCATGGAACTTTGTCACAGGTCCGTAGAGCTAGAGTATAAGCAATACTTGTTCCTTTTCCTCTGTAGCTCTGTGGGTAGTGGCATTTCAATTTTATTTTAATAAATAAAACTTACCTGCAAATCTAAAAGTAAAATAGCCCCTCTGGTCAGCCTTACCAGGCAGTGGTAACACACACCTTTAATCCCAGTAGCCACACTAGTTTAGCATAGAAACTGGGCAGTACATGCCTTTAATCCCAGTGGTGCATGCCTTTAATCCCAGAACTAGAGAGGATTATAAAATGGGACGAAACAGCTCTCAGACACAGTCTCATTCTGAGATTCCTGGAGGCAGGATCACCATTTCAGACTGAGGTCAAAGTAAGAACCAGTGGCAGGCTGCCTTGCTTTTCAGATCTTCAGGTTGAACCCTAACTTCTCTCTGAGTTTTTATTAATTGGTTTCATCTGTGGCATGACACAATAAAAAACTCAACCAGTAAGGTAAAAACGAATTAAGTCTTGAGTACCTGCAGGTCGTCTTCTTGCTGTCTTGATTTATCATAATATTTACCTTCACATATTTACTTAATTAATAAAATGCTGCTCATTCATCAAAGGCGTTCCCTCAATCTTTTTCCTGAAGTGGACCAACTTAGAATATATTGCTATACTTAACTCTATGTCTCCCTACTACCCAGTGACATCCAAAAGGGTCTTTAGAGGCCATTACTGATAGACATCCACTTTAGTGGAGAATGAAGCCCAGAGAGGCTTAACAGTAATTAATTCATCAAATAAATCAATGATCTACATTATTTTAAGCAGTTTTGAGTCTCTGTCTTGATGCAATGTGACTGTGTGTGGATGTGGTACAAGGTCTGGGGAAAATGAGTCGAGAAACATTACTATGGCAACCCTGCAGACTCGGGCCATAAAGCAAGCCTTGGGAAAGAGAAACAGTTTTAAGCGTGTCTATAAAACAACAACAACAGAAACAAAACCCCATGTAATTCGGCAATTGCCAAGCATGGGACGAAGAGGAGATGAGAAGAATCAGCAGAGAGCCACAGGGCTGGCCATTTCTGTGTGTCGATGAACACTGTTCCGTGTTTATAAACTTATTACTTGAGAACAGAAAAATTAAAGGCAATGGAAATACACTTTATTGGGTAATCCTGGTGTGTCACCCTTTAAATATCCACCTCTACACATGGTGGAAAAAAATTATCCTTTTAATTTTGGTCTTTTCTTGCCCTTGATAATATGGCAATATCTTTCTATGTGCAAATAAAACTGAATTAATTGCATTTCCAGGAAGAGTGGAGGAAAAAAAAGATAAACCCAAACTTGTGAATGTCTGCTAATGGCTTATTATAACCTGATGCTATTTGAAGAAATAATGTATTTAAAAATGCCGCAGTGATCAACTTAATCAAAGGTGAGCAAATATTACTTCTCCACATAATTAAATTACTATCCATTTTAATTGAAAAATTGCCTAAACTCTTCAATACAGAGAATGGTAAACATGATATTGCCAAGATATTTTGGACCCGGCTTTTATTCCTGGCTTCTCGCTGTTTGGGGAGTAGTGTGTATAATGAAATGTCAGCAATCAAGAGTCAAATGCCTGCTTATGATTTTACAAATTGCTGTTTATCTAGTCCTCTTCTTCCTGCCTTTCAACATGTTTGATGAATACTGACTCAATCGAAGCCATTATAAAAATCCAGAAGATAAATTTAAATGGACGAATTTCACCATCATTAAAATTTTAGATTTGTTTCCAGGTCACAAGAGAAGCCAGCGGCAAATTTCAGCTGCCTGAATTTTGGTTTAGCATTTAATAAATAGAAAGCAGTAAATGCTTTTCTTCTGTGAAAAAACTCACATGGGATAGAGATTCATGAGCATTATTTTGGGGGGATTTTATGTGAATTGAATCACCAACAATTGGGATATTTTGTTAACTATGCTACAGGTTAACATTTCATTTTATGGATATATTTTAATACATAAACTGATATGTGTCTTTCTTTTATTCCTTGTATTTTATTTTTTTGTTTAAGACATGGTCCTGTAACCCAAGTTGACCTGGAGCTCCCAGTCACCCATCCTTACGCTCTTGATCACTGAAATTTTTGTTGGACCACCATGAGGATAGCTCTTCGGTAAGTAATTTAACCATGAGATTTCCTCCTGTACATTAAATAATAGCTTACAGTTGTCTCCAAGCCTTAAATTAATTTCGTGAGAGCTCAACTGCTATTGTTTGGCTCTCATAACATTTCATATGAATCCCTCTGAATTATATGTAATTAGGCTGTGATTGTGATAGGAAACATAGAAATGAAATATTTCCAAAACACAATAATACACACACAATTAGATTCTGATTAAGAGTAAGATTATCTGGTGAGCTAGCATGTTCTTTGATTGCCTGAGTTTTGGAACCTCTCCTGAGTCATCGCTCACATGCTACGTTTACACTGTCACCATTCACGAGTAACTTGTTAATGAACGAAACGGTCAAACAGATCACATGTCTACACGAAAAGTGTCGAGTCACGGGAGGAGGGTGCGGTAGTCTGCTGCACCCTTTCGCTCTTGCCGCTAGTAGCAGACAACCACGCTTTACTGTGTCATTTGCATAGAATGAAATTTTCTTGCCGCTCCCCTCTTCCTCTATGGCAGTAAAGAGGCTGGAGATGGAGCGAGATCATAATTACATTAGTCATGTGACCGCTTTGACAAATACTCTAGGCATGACAAATATCACCCGCATACAGTTAGCGAAAGGTCTTATCACTGTTTGTCATGTAGAGATGAACGTGACGGCTTTAAAACGTAGGTGGATGGGAAGCATCGCACGAACGCTTCAACATCTGCCTCGCAGGCGAGGATTTTATTTATGTGAGTTATTCTCATCGCAAAGAGGAATGAGTTCATTAGCGTCCCTGTTTCTAAACGGTTGAGAGTAATTTAGAACAGAGCGCAGCATCCAGCCTATTCTGATGCACTCTGCCGCTTTAGGGATGACGTACTGAACAAGCGTGCCTGTTGGCTGAGAGAGAACATCGCTGTTTAAGTTACAGACGGCTACTTAAGGAGCGAACCGTCAACCTGTCTATTAATCACCAGGAAAAGGTCTGCTTATCCTAGTAAAGAGTTCAGTGAAATATGCTGCACATTTCTCACGTTTTAGATCAGGAAGGATTCATGGATCAAGGTGGTAGAGATACTCTCTCAAAGGTTGGAGCCAGGCTCGAAGGTTTCTCCTCGCCTAGGCATTTGCACGACTGTCACAGGTCTCTAGGACACCCGCTGGTACCACAGAGTGTGATTTACTGTTGCCTGCTAACTCAGTTCAGTGTCTCAGCTGGCCGGCTCTGGCGTGGTTATTACTGCCGATGTCATCAAGGTTTCCAGAGAGAACGGAGAGAGTGGAGCGGAGAGAGGGTATGCAGCTGTGCTGGTCAGGCTTGTTTACTTCGAGGCGGAGGAAGTTGTGGTTGTTAAAGAAAGTGGAGCCATTAGACTGAGAGCGTCGGCTAATCTCAAGCGGTACCGCTCAGATAGGGATGCAGGGGGCCGCGGTTGCCCATGTCCAGAAACTCCAAGTCCTCTGCAGCTACAGCCCAGGGGTTAAAGCCACCGCTCAAACTCCCTTCTCACAGCCTTGTAGATAATGATCCTTCCAGCCGTCTCCTTCCTTTAGACCCCTATTGTCTAAAAGCCTCCATCACGGTCCCTCCTTCTGTTCTCCAACTTTCTGAGCCTGGATGCACAGGAACTGCAACTTTAATCAGCAGATTCCCACAATGCATTGTGCACTGGGGAAATAATGACTCACTGTGCTAATTTGCCTCAACATGGTCCCCTGGATTACTGCTTGGAAAATCAAGCAATCAATGAAGTTTGATGAGTTAATTTATGAATAATAGAAATGAATTATTTGTATGAATCCGAACAGAAATGTGCTGTTAATTACTTTGTTCCATTAATACAATCAATCTCTCTCCTTCCCCCTTTTTTTATCACTATCCATCACTTCTGTCTCACTGTAATCATATAGATATAGATGATTAGATATAGATAGGTATAGATATAGATACATAAGTGTTTCCAATTGAATGGATATTTCTTCTGCTCATTTGATCAGTCTGGACATTCTCAAAACACTACACACCACTCTCTTTCAAAGACATTCTACATGTTCTAGCCATTAACACTTATTATAGACACGAACAATGAAACCCCAAATAGCAAAACTATGTCCCATGGCCTCATTCAATTATGTTTAAAGTATAATATAGCTTACAGTAATTTCTAGGTAAACCAAGATTCAATGGTAACTATCCTTTTATGTTAAAATTAAGGTAGCTGTTGCTTTCTGTTGGTTTGCTTGTCTGTTTGTTTTTCCCGAAAGCATAGGTTAAGGCGCTAGGTTCTCAAGCAACTTTGATAAAGCTTAGATGTCGCTCCTATATAGTATGGCTGCATTAGCTGTCATGTCAGTACTTTATTATCTGATTATTATGCAATTTTGAATATTAGACATCCTGAGAATTGACGTGTTGGATGCATGTTCTTACACAGGTAGCTTAAAAGCACCTAAGTACACTTCGTTCATCCTGTCCCCTGTGGTGGTATTTGTTTGTGTTGTAAAACAAACACAGCCTGCCTGAGGATCAGAGGGTAGAGCTAGTCACCCTAGTCAGCCAGAGAGCCCCGGCAGTGGTGGTGCACACCTTTAATCCCAACACTTGGGAGGCAGAGGCAGATCAAGGTCTGTGAGTTCAAGGCCACCCTGGGCTACAGGAGACTGATCCTGTCTAAAAGGGAACTAGAGTCAGGCAGTGGTGGCTCATACCTTTAATCCCAGTACTTGGGAGTCTTGCACCTTTAATTCCAGCACTAGGAACTTGGAGACAGGAAGGGACATGGCTGGTCAGAGAAAAGAATATAAGGCGGGAGGAGACAGGACATTCAGCTTGAGGATTCAGAGGGACAGGATCGACCCTTTAATCTGAGAGTTCAGTAAAGATAAGATCTAGAGGCTGGCTGCTCTGCTTCTCTGGTCTTTCAGAATTAACCCCTATATTTGACTCTGGGTTTTTATTATTAAAACCAATTACAATTCTTGCTACAGTCCCAAGCACCACAAAAAAGGGAAATCACTCTCTTCACCTTGTTTGAACTGATTTGACTTTCATAAGCATGTACTGACTGTACAAAGTAAAGCCCAACCTTTCTTCAGGCTCCTTACAATGAAATTGCTAACCTAGTTACGTTGACTTTACCTTTCTGCCTGTAACCTAGGAAAACTCCCCTGCACACAAAGTGCATTGATGACATCGCATCATGTGGCCCTTAGCAAAATCACTTATGTGCCCAACACTCTGAGGGCAGAATCTTGTGTTTTCCATGACTGGTACTAAATTAGCATTGGCCCTAGGAACTAAGTGAAACTGGAATGACCTCCTCTGGACATGTCCACGGCCCATCATCGATGTGAATTCCATTTCATAGCCAGCTAAAATAGCTCGGACTAAATAAGCCCAGTCCCGTGTCTCAGTTCGAAGGCTGGTACTTATTTTCATAACAGTGAAAACGGCCTTGTTGTTAGCGCGCACTTTAAAGCTATCTCATCTTGCCAGCCATGTCTTAAGATACACACCGATTTATCTAAATAGCTCTGTCTGACAGCGCTCCCGGGTAGCAGCCTCGACCCTGCCTGGCATGGGAGTGAATCCTAGCCAGCCAGCACAAAGATAGGGCTCCGAGAATTCCACCTATTTTCACACCAGCAGGAGGAGGGTCCCACTCCACAGGCGGTCACAGATTTCTCAGAGACTTTCCCCCTTATTAATATAGAACACCATCTGTGTTATGAGCTCAGATTTTGGGTATCCCAGAGGCTCTGGTTTACATATTTAGCTCTTAGCCACTGGTACCAAAAAAGAAAAAGGAAAATATTAAAGGATGGGACAGATATTGCAAGAACACAACGTAGTATTTGGCGGGGAATAGTGGGGCATGGGCAATAAAAGGAAACCTGTCTCCAGTGGAGGAGTGATGGAATTGAGAAGAGTTAAGTAAATTTAAGCCAAAAGAGGTCTTCCTGCACCAAGGTCTCCATCTTGCCAGGAGGGTGGTTATGTCTATCAACTACTAGAAGGAATGTCTCCTTATAGGTAAAGGAAGTTCTCCTTTCTTTTACTTAGCACTTTTATTCTCAAATTGGTGTCATGCTCTTTTGAGGTGAGTTCTCAGAGGCTGCCACATGTCACTGAAGTTACAGGGACCCGTGTCCTGTCTGTCATTCCAACTTCCCCCTTTCTTCATCATATCTTTCTGAAAGTAAGACATAATCATACCGTTTCTCTTCAAATGCACTCACACACACACACACACATACACACAAATACAACCCGCTCAAACTCAATCTGTATGCCACCAAAACGCTCCTTCAGATGGAGAGTAAGCAGTTCCTTTGAAGTCACTCTTTGACATGGGTGTGACTGTTAAGAACATTGGTACATGGCAGTATGTCCACTGTCTTGTGCTTCAAACCACTACTGTACACACTCACACACGGAGAGATGTACATGTGGCGCTCTTACACACTCAGAGGTATAAATCACAGTAAAATGGTGTTTTCTATGCCCAATTTACGAGTCCCACTCAGCAAGTCATCCGGTGTCCCTGGGAAACAGATCTTTGTGCTGTGTCAACAGGACAACCAAGAGGGTTGGGTGTCAACCTGCACTTTGGGCTCCAACTGAGGCCATCGCACGGGCATTGGAATGATCATCTTCCCAGAACCTCTGCTCTTCTTAATAGAGGAACCATCCAAGTACTGAATTTTGTAAATGACTTGCTCTAGAAAAACACACAAAAGCTACCACAGTGAAATGGTCAGCGCTTGGCTGTTCAATACAATAACAGATGAGAGCAGACTGTATCCTGGCACCAAGACTGGGAGTGTATAGAATTTTAAAATGGAAATAGTTTTTGGTGCTAATTATAAAGATTATGTGATGACTTAAAAATCAATCAGTACTATAAAGAATAAAACATGAAGTTGAATCGTATGCCCTGTGACTTTGAAAGTAAACATCATTTTCTGTCTGTCCCAAACACACAAACAAGCAGACACATTCCCACACAGCCTAACTTGAAATGCTAGTGCGGTTTTGTTTTCCCGGAGGTTTGTGTTATGAACATCAGCTTTCACTGATCTCTACTTTGTCTTTAGTAATAATTTCTTATCATTTTTGGCTGACTGCTTATATATTCTAATTTCTAAATATCTGAGCCACTGAAAACTCGGTTCTTTTCTGGTAGTTTCAGCCTGCATCATGGTGTTAAGAAGATTCAATAGGACAGCTTCCCAAATATCCAACTCCAGCCCTCATGCTAAAAGGCAAGCTTCATAGAAACCAAGCTGACACCATTAATTGGATGCCCCAGGTACCTGTCAAAACCAATGCCACCAGAAAGATCTGGAAGAAATTTTTTTGTTGTTGCTTTATCTAGCCAAAAATTTCACTCTATACTCTCCATACTTTAGAACTGATCTTTCAGGTGAGCTCATCTTCTCCATGTAACTGTGTCACATACATGTTTACAGAGTTGAAGTCTGGTCAAACCACCTTCTCACAGACAGCCCACTGCCCCGTCTGTCAGAGGCAGTCAGTATGCGTGCTACCCTCTCCCCTGTCACAAGGCATGGAGCAGCCCTTGTTTTCTCCTCACTATCATCACCCTACAGGGCTTTCTTTTCTGAGTGCAAATTAATCCAGCAAGATTGGACTGGGGACCTAGTGTTGATCCAGTGCTGCCTATGTTTCTTCAAAGGTTAAGAGTACCCGATGCTCAGTAAGCATTTGGGAAGTTAATCCTGCCCAGTTCTCTACTTGAACAGGTTTTTCTGCTTTCTGTCTAGAAATGGATTGAATGGAGTCCAGCATGAAGCGTTCTACTGAGACCCGTTCAGTCCATTGCAGGTGGGAAATGAGAGCCAGATGAGGCTGGACATGTATTCCTTAGTGAATGTGTGGAAATGAGAGCCACATGAGGGTGGACATGTATTCCTTAGTAAATGTGTGGAAATGAGAGCCGGATGAGGGTGGACATGTATTCCTTAGTAAATGTGTGGCGAGTCCTTCTGTGCCAGATGAAGAACCTGGCAAAGATATTAAGTAGAAGAGACAGAGCAGGTTACCAACTATCTCAACACAAACTCTCTGGTCAAAGTTATGGGTCGGAAAGAAACTGTTGGCAAATTCAACATTTATTTTCACTGAGTTTCTTTTTTAATTAAAATTGATCTTCTAATTGTTTCATAAAGCAATGTAAAACTCAGTCTAAATGAAAACACTTCATTTCATTCATATTCAATTTAATAATTAGCTGTAAAACGGAAAGGCTGCTGAAACATTACTGAAAGACCATTTCTAAAGAAAAGGCATTTTAATTCACATATTCTAGGTAAGCAATAAACTCACAGCCCCATGGTCTACAGGAAAATCAAATCTACAGAAGTTCAGTTCCTTATTTTAAAAAAAGTGATCATATTATATCTGCTTAGAAAATTCAGGGTCCAGTGGCATTTCCTCCTTCTTCATAAGGATTTGGAGCACAGCTTCCCTCCCATTTATATGGTCAGACTGCTCAGAAGACTCAAAATCAAAACCCATAAAGCAGTATCATTTGAACCCAGATCAGCAGATTTGCTTTAATTCCTCAGGGAATTCGTCTGAGCAAAGCACTGGTGATTTTAGAGAAGTAGAGAATGTACTATTGTCCACATATCTGACACTCTTTAGGAAGGTCAGTGAATTAGAAACTTAGTTATTCTGTGATCAATACCTAAGGCTACAGAAATAAAACTCACGGTGATAGGAAGGCAGTATACTGTTGGGTGTGTCATTCAAACACCATGTTTTCATTGTAGAAAGTTAATTTCATGACAAGAAGATTATTTACAAAGGCTTCTATGCTGCCTGCAATTCCCCCAGTGACCACAGCCAATAGGCAAGTCTCATGAGGTCACCTGCATCTTCAGAATATTGTAGCTAACCCTCAGCTGGAAGGGGCTGATGTCATTGCAGCCCCGCTACCTCCTCTGTTACACAGAATGTAATAATCCTACAAACAGTAGAGACAGCAGCTCTCCGTTTTCTGGTACTAATATAGCAGTTGTAATTCTCAGAGCTTTCCGTGTGTCTTATGTAGACTATAGTGGTGTGACCTGAAGTTGATAGAGCATCATTCCTGATTATAGATAAAATAATTTAAGTTTTATCATCTACCCAAGGCCACAGAATGATGGACTTGTGGGTTTTATCGCAGATTATCTTCAGAGGGAAGTCTCCATTTTGCCTTCTTATGCCCTAAACGGTGTTTGAAAGAGAGAACATCCAAGTCTGGCTTCCACTGTGATGAGAGCCTCTTGTCTTATTAGCACAACTGATAAATTCTCGTGTTTTCTTTCAATCAAAGTGCTAAGAGCTTGGTAGGCTTCTAGTATACACTGAGCAGCTGTTTAAGAAGCAAGACCATGCAGTGGGAGGCGAGGACATGATTCCTAACTTCTTGTTAACCATTCTAGGGCTTGGCTTACAAATTCATAGTAGATTCAACAACTAAGACAAACTCACCTGCCTGTTTCCTATTCTCTGTCTTATGATTTGTTTCTTTTTTCTATTACTTTTACTGTGGTTCCTATTTATGAACTTTTTCATAAGATGATTTATTTATAAATCAGGATCCTATAAAGGGAGGACTCCTAGAACCTTCTTGGAAATTCATTTACCTAGGACATTAAATGTTCTCCTACTGGGGAAGGGGAATCTTTTTTCATACGGCGTGTTTCCCGACGTCTCGGCACAGGTGCCATGGCCTACACTAAGTGGATCTGGTCACCGCTGCTGAGAAACATCCCTCCACACAGGGAAACACACTTGATGAAGAGAACATTTGCTCCAACACTTTCTAACAGAGTACCCGTTCCCACGCTGGGAAAACTAATGCCTTACTGCTATGTCATTCCAAAGACTCATCTGGACCCAGCCAGGCTGAACCATTAAAATCACAATCCAGCAGGGAACACAGAACTTGGAATGTTTCGATTTTAATGCTCAAAAATCAAATCTCCATTGTATTTCCCTGGGGAACAGAATTCATTTCTCATGTGTACAGGACAGACAAAGTATGTTTTTAAACACTCAAAGTTACCTGTACGATATAAAGTTAGAAATTGAACACTTTGGAATCTCTACTGTGTTGCTGAATCAAGGACATCGACGGCCACAGTGACACCGCGGGACATTAGTCACTCACTGTCTACCCACCAGTCTCATGCGCCTGTGCATGTTTTGAAAGGAAGGACTTGAAGTAACAATAGATAAGAGAAAAATTCCAACAGAAAACTATTACTTTCCTAATAAAATTCTTGTTTCCAAGATGAGCCCGCATTTGCTTGCTTGACTGATTTGACATTGTCTGCTATGACGCTCTGCCTCTGAGGGATCCCTGCATGGAATTTCTTAAAGATAAATTAAATCTGTCTCGAAAGGCAAGGTGATAGATTGGCCTTGATTTGTTTTCCTTTCGTGGCTCCCTAACTTCACTCAATTAACAAGGGCAGCGTCTGACGCTTGCTCTACCCCAATCTGGTTGTAACTGGAGGCAGCGTTCTCTCTGCTCCTCTCGAGGCTGTTTCTGTGACTCTCAGACTCTAGTTCTTGAGGTGCCCTTGGAACACATGCGGGGAGTCTGCAAGCTCAAAGATGCCCAACAACAAGGATTTAGAGGTGATTCGGCTGAAATCAAGAGTTAAGATAAAGTCCTAATGACCTTACAAATAATAAGATCACTACATAAGGAATTCATATTCATCTGGTTGACACATGCGAAGGCACTGATACAACATACAAACCAGAAATCCGAGCTTACCATTCAGAAGGCTAAGAATTATGTATGCAGGAAACTGCCCAACCAAAAAAAAAAAAAAAATGGAGGCTTAATGAATTAAAAGGCAAAGGAGTATTGTGTATATATACATATATAAATCACATACACAAACACATACACACACAAATGGATCTTTTTTTTCAAACTTGTGGTGCCAAAACTCTTGAGATCAGGACAACACTGTAAAGAGCAATGATCTCAAATGAACGAGCAACAGCTGCATCTTTTTGATCGTATTGATTTGTTAAGGACCAGAACCAAGCTTTCCTTCCACTGTGATGCTCCATACCTGCACCAGCATCTCTGTTGCTCCCTCTCTCCTCCTCCCTGGCTCTGCATGGGCCCCACTGTCCACTGTTGCATAGTTAAAAGGATGCCATAGTCAAAACCTTGCAGGCTGGCTTTGGCCAAGCTGGGCCAAACTAACTGTTCTCACTAACTGCGTCTCTCTAGGAACGTTCTTAAATATCCTGGCTTTACTTTCCATTCTTTAATAGGAGATTAATTTCAGAAAACACCTTATAAATTTCCTGATGATTGTATGAACATTGCGTGGGAAAGAGTTGCCTCTGAAGCTACACAGAAGCAAATCATGAGCCCAGTTCACCTGACTTTTGCCTGTGGAAAGATGATGGTTAATTTATGGATCTCATTGTCTGCACTGGAGATTGTTGGCCTACAAATGTCCCAAGGGAAACATCATTGCATTTGAAATGTCCACCTCTGATATTCAAAGATAGGAGGCAATGCCTTTGCCTTTCAGAGTGGACTAAACTAGGTATCTTATTCTAATGGATGGAATGTTGAAAGATCTGATAAAAGAGACCAGATCTGAGATCAGGCTGTGACTTTCCCTTGGGAACCGAGGCATGGTACTGAGAGCAAACCCAGACAGCATGGAGAAATGCCAGGGCAGCATCACAGCTGCAGTTCAACTTGCACATCCACCAACATATAGTCTCAGTCATTGCCACACACAGGCAGACGCAGATGTGTCCACATGGTTCTTCTAGTCACACACACGATACAAAACAAAGCAGAGTGGGCTAAGTCCATAGACTTCTACGCTGCTTGTAGGTCAATTATTTTATTTTCTACATTTACAGCTTTACTTTTTTTTTTTTGCTTGTATATACATAGATGTGCACTTGTGAGTTAGTCTCTCCCTCCACGGTGTGGATTCTGTGAATAGAACTCAGGTCCTCAGGCTTAGTAGCAAACTTTATCTATTCATTTTGACTTATTCTACCCTGGTGACCTGCTAAGCACTACTGTATGAAAAATCATTTAAGTTTGTATTAGTAGATTTTAGTTAGAAGCTATATTCTTGGTGATACACAGCTCTCATGATCTAAGACTATTCTTTGGGAAGGGGTGAATTTGACTACTTCATTTGGGGCAAGGACTCTGTTGGTGCTAACCAAGGTGAAACATGAGCCACAAAAGCTTGTGTTTAGAGACACAGAGTTTTCTGTCACAGGCATAGGTTCAGAAAAATGGATCACTTGAGATAAGAAGAGCAGAGGGGTAACAACATACAATGTTTGCAAGGCGAATACCAGCATCTTCAGCTATGGGTCTTTGAGGTGTGCCTACTTCCATATGTTGTTTGATGTAATTATTTCATCGGCCTCTCTATCACGGTATGTAACAGTTCTTTTCAGACACTACAAGCCTATCCAGGCTACGCTGGGAAAGACGAGGAAAGGTGTTTTCACACAGAGCTTTGCAAAACAGGTGCAGCCTCTGAAGGTGGGGTGGCCAAACAATGCAGCTACAATGATCCTCAAAAATAAAGAACAGAATTCCCATCCCGTAGAGGAACCACACAGCAGGCATGCATGCAAGCACACTGAGAGGGAATCTGGCAGAGGAGAAGGCAAAGCATATTCACAATAGGGAAGGGACAGAGACAAAACTGAACATCTGCTTTGCAGATGGACACGTAGAGAAAATACTGCACAGACATCAAAAGGAAATATGGCCGTATGCCACAATTAGGATGGTCCTTGAGGACGTTCTGTTCACTGGAAAACGTCATGCACAAGAGTAGAAATCGTGTGTGAATTTTACTTATGAAAATTGTACTCCGAGACAGAAAGAACATCATCTGCCAGGGGCTGTGAAGAGGGGAGGCTGAGTTTTCTTTGACAAGTAGAGAGTTTCAGGCTTCCAAGATGAAAATTACCCAGAAGCATGTTAGAAAACCAGTTACATCGATTAATATTATCGTCATGGACATTTTAACATTGATAGAATGTGGTGGTTAATGTATGACTTTGCTACATCTCAGGGGTTCACGGTGCCATCAAACATCACTAGGCATGTCTGTAAGGTTTCTCTGGACAAGAAGAGCCTTGGATGGTACACTGAGCTAGGTAGATGGTGCTCTCAGATGATCATCACTCAAGAGCTGAAGCCCTGACCAGAATGCAAAAGCTAGGCAACAAGGAACATCTGACACATAACACCTGAGCTGGGACATTCACCCTTCTTTGCCTGTGGATGACCATGAAATGTTGGCTGTTTTGTCCTTGAGAGTGTTCCCTTTCAAAAATTTATTTTATTCACCACATTTATGTATTTGTGTGCTCATGTATGTGCACATGGCAAGGTGCCTGTGTGATGTGGGATTCCCCTCTGTATGCTATGAATACCCTTGGTTAATAAAGGACTGTCTTGGGCCTGCACAGGGAATAGAGGTAGGTGGGGAAAACTAAACTGAATGCTGGAAGAAAGGAGGAGGAGTAAGGGAGAAGCCATGTAGCTCTGCCAGAACCAGACGGAACTTTACCCAGTAAGCCATAGCCACGTGGCGATACACAGATTAATAGAATTGGGTTAAATTAATATGTAAGAGTTAGACAATAAGAAGTTAGAACTAATGGGCCAAGCAGTGATTTAATAATACAGTTTCTTTGTGGTTATTTTGGGGCTAAACAGCAGGGAACCAACAAGTGGCCTCTTTCAACACCTGTGAAGGTCAGAGGACAAGTTGAAGGAGTTGGATCTCTCTTTCCATCACATGACTCCCAGGAATCAAACTGAGGTCCTCAGACCCAGGGAAAGGCACTGTTGCCCACTAAGGCATTTAACAAGCTGGACTGCTTACTTTTGATTGGGGCTCACACTATCAGCTTTCCCAGTCTAACCTCTTGGAGTCTAGCCAGAAATGCACAGGCTGGCTGTAGACCTAAGGACTTCCCAACCTCTACAAAATCGAGTCACTTTCCGATGAGAATATGTGTGTACTTATCTGCCTATCCAATAGGAGTCAGTTTCCATACATACATGCTTATTCTGTTTCTCTATATGACCTTAACTAACACTGGGAGTAATGTATAGTGTGTGCTTTATTTATTCATTTGTAGGTGTGTTGGTGTGTTCCTGTGTGCTTGTGTGTGTGTGTTCCTCCATGTGTATGTGTTCCTGTGTGTGTTTATGTATGTATGATTGCTCCTGTGTGAGTGTGTATACGCTCTGTTGTACCTATGTGTTTCTGTGTGTGTTTATGTTCAAGTTTGCAGCTTTGTTTTGCCTCCTGATTGCTTCTGCCTACCAGGAAAAAAGTCTTGAAATTCTTCCCCTGTGAAACTTTAAGAATCTTTGGGATCTTCTTCTACAGTTGATACTGAAAAATGAGAAAGAAGATTGAGACCAGGGCCACCTCTGTCATCCATTCTTTCTCACTATTGGGAACACTACACAGCAAAACCAGAGATGTGAAATGTATTAGCCAGCCATCTGCATCCTTCCTGAGAGCTCCCTGGATGCTGAATGATATTCTTAAGACTCTCTGCTCAGTGATGCTCATCTATGTCAACCAGATTCTTCTACTACAGTAAGAAGCAACTAGTGTTAAGGTATACATTTTTATAAAAATAGTCCACAACTTTTGGTTATAAATCTACATTTTATTTGCATTGCCTTGTTTTTCTTATTTCTGACACTACTTTACCTGTGCCCCCATCCACAAGATCTTTGGAAGAACCTATTCCAGGCCATGAGTTACATTTTATCAGTCAACTAAGTAAGTGCTTGGCATAAAGCGGTCACGATGTGAACAGTTTTGAGTTAGTTTAAAATAGGTTTCCTTGAAAATCATATTCGAGGAATGAAAATGTAAGCAGCTTCCTCATTGGGCAGAAGATGAAGACAGCAGAACCTGAAGGGAGAGAGTGTTTGTGGGGCAGAGGCTCTGTGCTCATCACTTCCTTGTGACCCTAAGCTTACTTTATCTATGACATTAAGGCTCTCAGGAAGGTAAAGTCTGTGCTGAGTTTTACAGTATCCTTCAGGTTAGACTGCCCTGAGATTCTAATGTTCGAACATTTCCATATTCCCATTACCAGCAGGAGCTATGTGACTCTCATGTTGGTACATGTTACCTGCTCTCATTGCCAGAAGGAGATATACAACTCCTGTGTTTGTACCTCTTCCATGTTCTCATTATGAGCATGAGCTATGCAACTCCCATGTTAATCCATTTTCCATGTTATCACTACCAGCAGGAGCTATGCAACTCCCATGTTTGTATATGTTTCATGTTTTCATTATGAGCATGAGCTATGCAACTCCATGTTAGTCCATGTTCCATTTTTGTTATCACTACCAGCAGGAGCTATGCAACTCCCATGTTTGTACATGTTCCATGTTCTCATTATGAGCAGGAGCTATGTGACTCAAATGTTGGTCCATGTTCCATGTTCTCACTACCAGAAGGAGCTATGGGACTCCCATGTTGGTATATGTTACATCTTTTCATTACCAGCAGGAGCTACGTGACTCTCATGTTTGTACATGTTCCATATTCTTATTACCAGTAAAAGCTATGTGACTCCCATGTTTGTACATGTTACATATTTACATTACCATCAGTGGCTAGAAAGAAGGGATTTGCCAACGGACTCAGGGCAAGGGTCTTCCTATCAGAATGAGCTCTAACCTTTCCATAGCAAAGAAACATCTTGAAACAAAAGTTCCCTAGTTTAAAAGTGGCCAAAGTCACCACTTTTAGCAATGTATAATTGAAGCCCTGCGTCTCTACTGACCGACTTCCATTCTCTCCAAGAACTTGCTTGCCCTGCCACACCCAGGTGCCTCACAGACACATGTTGGGTTTAGTTCATTAACAGCTTTGCTATAATCAAAATTAAAACTATATAATAAACACACCCTTGGAACCATTGATTTCCTTCTCTCTGGGTGGAAAACTTAAAGCAAAGAAGAAAATGCAGGTGTGGGTCTGAGGGAGAACTCGGGAGAAGCTCGGGAAGGCAACAGTGTTGCTGGGCTAAGTTCAACAGCAAGGTCCTCGGTCTTCCTTCTTAGCCCAAAGCAAATGTCAGTAGCTTCATCCCATCCACCCTTTGCAGAGCAAATGCCAGACAGGCTGACATATAAAAAGGTTCACAGGGGTTTGGGGCATCAGGAACTGGGTGGAAGTAAAAGGACATTCAGTCTGGCAGCTTCCTGGGGACTCTTGGAATCAGAGTGTGCTGGGTGTGGTCGGTACCACTCTGCCTGCTTGTTTTGTCTTGGCACTCTGACTCCAGGGGCAAAACAAAATCTCTTTCTGGTCTAATGTCACCATAGAGAGAAATGCAGATATAAAAACTAGATATTGAAAAATAAAAGCTCTCCCAGGGTGAATTTTCACAGATAGCCTGGCACTTAGCAATTTTGAAAACTTTGCTTTTAATCCAAACACAGCGGGGCATGTACAAAAAGAGATTTCTCCTGAAAACATAAATAAATGCCTACTTTCAAGCTAAAGTAATCAAAGTGCATGATTTGACATAAGAGTTGATCAATCAGATAATAGCAATTGGACATCTTATACCTTAATCCTACATTATTAAATTTGAACATATCATTTTCAGCACCTTGTCCAATCTTTTTTTTTTTTTTTTTTTTTTTTATTCTTTTTTAATTAAAATTTCCACCTGCTCCCCGTTTAAATGAAAAAGGAGGAGCCTCACTTCTACTTGGAAAAGCCCCACTGCTGGGATGGATCTGCTTCCCTTACTGCCCCAATGGAAGCGCCATCTATTGGTTGTCCTCAGCAGTATTCACAGGAGGTCATTAGTTATTGATCACCCAAAAAATGTTCTACAATGTTCCATTCCTTTCTACATCCATGAGGAAAAATACAATTTTCTTGGGGAAGGCAGATTTCAAGACAGAGCCTTTCTGTCCTTGTTCTTGGTCTGTGTAGCCTTGGCTGCCCTGGAACTCGCTCTGTAGACCAGGCTAGGCTTTAGCTCAGAGAACCACCTGCCTCTACCTTTCTAGTGATAGGATTATAGGTGTGTGCCACCACCACCCAGCAGAATAAAGACATTTTAAATAATAAACTGAGTGTAGAGTGACGACATTAAGGAATAAGGATTTGGATTAGGGATTAGTCTGTGATAAGAAAGGAAAGAAGACCAAGCATTTGGATACGGGTGAAGCATCAGCCAGAGGTATCAGATGAAATGTTCTTCTTCCTTGCTGTCACACTGCACCCTCTTCATTAGTCATGGGGTTCCCTCTCTGTCACATCCTCAACCCCCAAATGGGAAACAACTTGTCACAATGGATTTTCTGACTATGGGAAGGTCTACATTCCCAACATGGCGGCCTTCAGGCCCATGTAGTTACTGAGCATGTGCCATGTGACAACCAAGAGGACTGAGTAAGTTCTTTTTCTTTTCTTTTTTTTATTAATTAATTTATTTAATTATTAAAGATTTCTGTCTCTTCCCCGCCACCACCTCCCATTCCCTCCCCCTCCCCCAATTAGTCTTCCTCCCTCCTCAGCCCAAAGAGCAAGCAGGTTTCTCTGCCCCGTGGGAGGTCCAAGGACCACCCACCTCCATCCAGGTCTATTAAGGTGAGCATCCAAATTACCTGGGCTCCCACAAAGCCATTACGTGCAATAGGATCAAGAACCCATTGTTCTTCAGTTCTCAGTAGTCCTCATTGTCCGTTATGTTCAGCGAGACCGGTTTTGTCCCATGCTTTTTCAGACCCCGGCCAGCTGGCCTTGGTGAGTTCCCGATAGAACATCCCCATTGCCTCAGTGTGTGGGTGCACCCTTCGCGGTCTACCTCTCAACCCAGCAATACCACTATTGGGAATATACCCAAGAGATGCCCAAACATACAACAAAAGTATATGCTCAACTATGTTCATAGCAGCATTGTTTGTAATAGCCAGAACCTGGAAACAACCTAGATGTCCTTCAATGGAAGAATGGATGAAGAAAGTATGGAATATATACATATTAGAGTACTACTCAGCAGTAAAAAACAATGACTTCTTGAATTTTGCATACAAATGGACGGAAATAGAAAACACTATCCTGAGTGAGGTAAGCCAGACCCAAAAAGAGGAACATGGGATGTACTCACTCATATTTGGTTTCTAGCCATAAATAAAGGACATTGAGACTATAATTCGTGATTCTGAGTAAGTTCTGTTCACTTAAATGCTTGTCGAGAGTATTACCAACGTCTGATAGTCTAGAGATAGGCAGAAATGGTGGTCAGCTCCAATAAGAGAAATACGAGGAGTCAGCCTTTCTGCCCTCAGTTCTAAGGAACAGAGCAGCGAGACAGCTGCAGTCGTGATAAGTAGCCTGTAATATGTGATCTGAAACAGGTAATCTGAAACAGGAACGCCACATACTGCATGAATCCTGACAATTGCTGAAGAGTTCATGACAAAAAAACAAACAAAAATAAACTCAGATCAGTTGACACAGATTAATTAGAATTATCCCCCCACACACAATGCATGCTTCCTTATCCAGTTATAGTCAAACATACAATCTGACAAATTAAAGGTTCTGTACTGATAAGAAAACGTAATAACAATCTAATGAGATGGCTTCCCTGTGGGAGAAGATCAGACTGATTGGGCGAGATGTGCTCAAAGATCCAGACCTGGCATGTGACAGGCATGGCAGGGGCTGGCAGAAGAGCAATGACTTAGCACCGCGGTCCTCCTTTAGGGTTATCTGCCTGGACACTTTGGTTTTTTAACAGAGTAGTCAGGGAGAAAAAGACAAGCGTCCTTCCTTTTGTGTGTCTATCACTAAGTCATCTGGCACACACCGGAGAACCTTTCAGTTGGTGTTGTAAAGCTTCAAAGAAGACTGATCACTAATTGTGATGTTTGAAACCTAATCAAAAGAAAAATTTCCCCTAGGCCCTGAAGAAAAGGTGCCAACACTTAGCCTGTGAGCTTATCAATGAAGCCCTGAAATACACATAGGGACCAAATTTGTTGGTGGGCCAGGAAAGAGATTTCAAAAGAATGGGACTGATTTGGTCAAGTGGGAAATGCTCCAGCATAAAGGCCTGAGCTACAAAGGAGCCCATCATGCTCTGATAGAGATAGACTATATAAAAACTATTTGCCATTGTTTCATCAAGACAGAATAATCAGTGTGAGTGTGTGTGTGTCATGTGGAAATTCAAAGTGGGATAGAAAAGCCCCAACCTTGTGCTTACATAATTGGATGTCTGAGCATCTTAAATTGGTTCCTAATTATACTATTTCTATCTTCTGTCACCCTTGGGGTCTTTCCTATCCTGAAATCCCTGGCAGCTGAGGAGACATTTCTGATTCTTTTGCTTCAGCATGACTTTACCAAATTGGAAAGACCCTCATGTTTTCCCTGCTATCTCCCAACTTAGGCCATCTAGAGAATAAACGGAATCAATGAGCATGTAGTATGTAGTAAAAACCAAATAAATGAACATTCCTTGGTAAAATGATACTACTATTAAATATACTCCAACCCAATTAAATTATTTTTGGCCCCGTCATCTCTGAGGATCACACAACAGAGAGTATTGGAAGCATCAGTGCAGGTACAGAATAAGGGAAGGCCACCAAACATTCTACCTCCAGGCTACTCCGCAATTCCACTCCATCATCGCACCTCAATACTTCTGAAGTTCTCAAAATGTTTTTGCTCTATGGGAAGACAGACTCCAGTCTTCCGTATTTAAGTTCTTCCACAGCTGTGGAACATAATGAACATAATGTCCTGAGGTTGACTTTGCTCTAGAGGTTTACAAATCAATTTGTCTCTGTGGAAGTTTTAATATTTATCTAACAAAGACGTCTCTGTTCACTAATAAAAGCCATTTCAATTCCAATGCAGATCAGGTTGATTCACTGATTGATTTTTCTTTCTGTAGATAGTGTAGCATAGTAAATAATTCTCTGAGACTATAGCAGAAGCCCTCTCAGGAGGGAAAGTGAGGGCAGTTGATAGCACCCATAGAGTTTTACTGAAAGTGAGACAGATGACAGATAAGTAGACAGACAGACAGACAGACAGACAGATATATAGATAATCTAAGAGATTCATAGAAACATATTAAATTATAGACATATCCCAAAAGCCTGACATGGCTGACAAACCTGCAGGAGTCCACTGTGTTTTAATCTTCCAGGGTAGGTAGGAAGCTGTCAGACATGTGTGCACAAGGGTGAAGTGGGCGGAGTCCAAGCCTAACACATTGCACAGTCATGTGTCTGCACAGCTGCATCAGGAGAGCTCATGGTCGGCTCCAGTGACAGACACAGAGTCAACCCCATATGACCTGGCACTAATCTACTCTTACACAGCTAGTGATGTGATTAAGCTGAGGGTTTGTGAAACTGTTGGAGATTTACCATCTTCCATCGTGGCTTATCTGTTATATAACTGCCATTTAGTTAAAGAAAAAAAAAAGCATTTTTACCTTTCAAAACAACTTTTTTTTTTTATAAAAGTGTTCTTCATGTAAGATCAGGTTGTTTAAGGTGATGTTTACTTTGCCAAAAAATGAAATGATTTCAGGCTTAGAAATGAGCTAAAATTCTTTTGAATACTATCCTCTCTCTCTCTCTCTCTCACACACACACACATACACACACACACACACACACCCTGGGCTATCTCTAAAGTTATTTTAGAAATATTTCTGAAAGTTTTGAAACTCCATGTTAAAAAGTTTTCAGTATCATACATGAAACCCAAATAAATGTTTTTCAGCATGACAGTGTCTTTGCTTTCTGCATGGACAGAGCTGCAGAGAGCAACCTGGGAAACATAAAACATGCCAAGCTTGCTGTGAACTGAGGCATGCAGCTGCAATTGATCCTGCAACAGTCGTGCAGGAGTGAAAGCAGGAGTCAGTTAACGCCTATTCGCTGCCTAAGCAATGGTAATGTTGACATGTGGGAAGAATATATAACCTATAAGGGTCTTTATAACCCAGATATTTGTCAGAGTTATAGAAGAAAGAAAATGGGCAGGGCTTTCTTTGGCCCCTAAGTGCTGGCTGAGGCTTCTGTCCTGCCCGGACCCACAGCCATTCTGCCCCAAAGAAACACACAGAGATCTACATTAATCATAAACTAGTTGGCCTATTAGCTCAGGCTTCTTATTAACTCTTTCTTACATCTTAAATTAGCCAATATTCTTGTCTGTGATAGCCATGTGGCTTGGTACCTTTCTTAGTGAGGCGTTCTCATCTTGCTTCCTCTGCATCTGGGTGACAACTGCAGACTGACCTTTCCTCTTCCCAGAATTCTCCTGTTCTGGTTGCCCTGCCTATACTTCCTGCCTGGCTACTGGCCAATCAGCATTTTATTAAAACAATACAATATAAGTAAGAGGATAAAACACCATTGTCCCACAGCACCTAAGTAAGACATTGCTGAAGATTTAAGAGGAGGGCAGTTTTTTAAACAAAAATGTACAAATTGCACACAGAGAACATCGTTCATCCACATGTAGTCATCATGACTGAAGAGAGTTCACATTACAGCTTTATGGGAAATGAGTCTACTATCATAGGACTGTAGCTTCAAACAAGCATGTCTGAAGTGCTATGCACATTAAGTTTTCAATGGAGAATTGCTTGGTGATTGAGAAAGCCACCACCCCACCACTCCCATACAGAGACCAAGGGTAAGAAACCTCATGAATGTTCTAGAACTTCTTCCAGGGAAGCTGCAAAGGAAATGGAATTCAGTGTGTTTCATTCTGGCTTCAGTGACCTACAGCAAGTCAGTGCATGGTTTATCCAAATGCTTTACTTGTTCTTTACATGTTCTGCCTGGTTAATGGGGAGGGAAGATGAGAAAATGGCAGGGGTTCCTATGACTCTGAAAATCCAAACTGTTCATGATAACGCTTGCTGTACAATGAGCATTTCTTCATGAAGATCTTATGAAAGGAGAAACTCTTGTCTGTAGTTCTGGAAAACACCACAGGATGTCATCCCGTGCAATGCCCTCCCTGCTCGTGCGAATTATTATTCCTTTTGACATTCATTGTGTTTATCTTTTTTTTTTTAAACGTAACACAAGACTCAAAGCTCCAAGACAGATTTTGGACGGCGACTCGTGTCTTAGGAATCAAAATGCTTTTAAAAATAACAGATCAAAAAGCTTCGCTTACTCCATCCCTGCTGTTCTCAATGCACCCACCAGCCAGCCAACCCTCTCCTCCTACAGGGAGTGTGCCACAATGTGTTACACATACACATGCAAACATAAACACACATACATATAACCATGCACATATGTATGTATGCATACACATACTCATAATCACCTCTCTCTTTGCTGCTGCACAGAACTTGGCATGTCAGACACATGGCTCAGTTGCCTCATAACGTATCATTAATGAAAGTTTTATCCTTAGTTCACAAGGGATCTCCCCTGTTTTTTCAGTGGTTGCTGACTAAGTTCACTATAGGGAGATTCATGGAAGGATTTGTGTTCTTTCCATTTGGGGGCCGTACAACTATTTAATAAGAACCACAGAACAGAAAGGGTTAAACGGACAGCTGAGCCTGTCCCTGTCGGTAGCCTCTGAGGTTAGACATCTGCGCCCACATAGATTTCTCTTCTAGTGCTTGTAAGTCTTCCAGCTGTGCTCAGATAGCCACTGCCGCCCCCTGTCTTCCTGATAAGGGAGGACGTTAATGGAAGACAGAACAGCATCGAGAAAAGATGCCCCAGTTTCAAAACTTTCAGGGAAATGCTACTTAAAATGATTTTAAGCCAGCATTAAAAGCAACACTTTCAAATGTGCTAGGACACCAACATTTACAAATCTCTGTTGTTATACATAGATTTGTGTTGAATGGTTCATGATTTCCCAGCATGCACCAGTCTCCCCACATGAGATAATCCCTGTTGTCTATCTGACTCCTGAGTCATTTGCTGTGAGGAATTATTAGCTGTCAAAGGCAGACGCAGGACACCCACACAGAGGATCGTCGTTTTTTTCCTGCCTTTGGAGATTAAATTTCACTGGTTCCCGATAAGTTGATCCTAACCTATCTCTATGTAGCTGTATGTAGAAACAGTATTAAATTCTTCTCTACCCAGAGGCAACACAGCTTTAAATTAAAAAGATGGGGGAGAAACAGCTATGAAATATTTTATTAAAAGAGGCTGAAGGAAGAATACCCTCATAATTCAGAAAAAGATAATTTCCTTAGCTTGAGAAGACGCAGTGCAGGCATAGGGCCTGCCTAGGACAAATGAGCAGGGTCCGAGGAGAAAAAGCTCATTATTGTAAAGTATACTGGCTTTACGTTATATACATTAGAGTGTGACCAGACGTCTGTGACGGATAGTGCAGACCCCGAAAGCCTTCACATCGGTGGGCGTTAGTCCTGCACCATGCACGAGGGTCTGCCTGTACCTCTAGAATACCAAAATCTAGAAACGCCCTGTGTAAGGGCGTGAATGAGCAGGCCTTCTTTGGCCCAGTGTCCGTTTTATTCCAACATCCGTCTCCCGACTGTGGCCTTGAACAGTCCTTCACCTGTCTTCCAGGCTGGGGAACGGCACTGCTTCCCAAAAGGGATAATAATTTCGGAACAGACGCGGTCTGAGTCAGCAACTACATGACGCCAGCAAAACCTGTTGAAAATGGAAAAATCATTTCCACCTGACACCAAATAACTGTTTTGACTGATTATTTTCTGGGAGCTGACAGGTTGTTTTGGCAATGCAGATACAAGGCTCCGTCAATTTTGTGCATGAATGATACATGAAGTTCTGCATTCAACGCAGGGAAAACGCAGTTCTTCGCTGAATACTTAGAGCACTTGTTTTCCTCAATAACAACTGTTTAAAAAGTATCCACTTTGTAGATTCCAAAAGGATTTAAAAAAAAAAAAACTCCTTATTCATATGAAGGAATGACACTGGAAAATATTACCGATGGCTGTTTGGTAAAAAAATGGAATTGATGCCCTGGCAATGCCGAAGCATGCATAGGCAGCTTCTATATGGCCGTTCTGTGGTTCTATTGAACTTGTCCATACTGGGTTTCATGGTCTAAGTTGATGAGGACGACCGACCAGGCCTCTTCCTCAAGAGGGCGCCAGATCTCATTACAGATGGTTGTGAGCCACCATGTGGTTGCTGGGAATTGAACTCAGGAACTCTGAAAGGGCAGGCAGTGCTCCTAGCCTCTGAGCCATCTTTTCCAGCAGTTTGCTGAATCTAATGAAGAGATGGTTTCCTCCAAACCCTTACCCTGGGTTGCTGTTTTGGTCAGTTTCTCCTAACCACACACACACTGGAGAGGAATTATGTGCATAGGTGTGGCTTCTAGAGTTCTTTCTAGAGGAAGTTTTATTAAATAGAACACTTTATTGTAATGAATTCACAAATCCAAACATCGCATAGCTAGATTAAGGAAGCCACTCAAATGCTCACCGAGTTCCTAACCCTGTGCATCTTAGTGAGTGTCTGTATAGTTAGAATGGGCACTCGGAGGCCTTGGGACTTGGTTACTTTAGGTTTTACACTCTCACTGTCTATTGCACTTCTATTCATTTATCCAGCATGAAAGGGGGATCATGGCAGAGTTGAAACTGGAAGAAAGAAGTTTTATAGACCCCACTGTTATTCATCGCAGCCTAAAGAGTACACACAGCCAACAGAAAAGGACAAAATCAACCAGGGCCCTTTCCTCCAGCAACACAGAGAGATTCTCAACACTGAGCTGAGCATAACTCTGCATGGCAGACCCCACACTCCCCATTCCATCCTGCACTCTGCAATGGATTCCATTTCTAAATGCTGCCAAAAATTGAATCCAAACCTGGAGGCTAAGGTGATTTCTGTCCCCAACTAAAATATTTCTAATGTGGCTGATTTAGTTGCCACTCTGTGTTCCGATGAAGCCAGGAAAGTCTTAATTATATGAGAACTATATCATTATTTCCCCTGGGGTATGGGAATTAGAGAATAATTTTCAAAATTTGCATGAGAGGAAATGAATACCTAGCAAAGAGAAGCATGACACGGGCTTAATTCTACCGCAGTCACTTACTAGAATGCACTTAAAAAGAACAGATTTCTTGAAGTATTATTCTTTTTACGGTTATTATTAGAGAACTCAATACTGGATTCCCTGACTCGAAGCTAAACCCTACCTAGGGTTAAATAGCAGAGGAGGCTTTTAATGGGTGCCACTGAAACCTTAATGAAGGCGCCTCCATACCTCTATTTTCTCTGTATGTAAAGCTCCATGAATGTAAGCAGCTAGGACAGGACGTGGTGTTCCTGATGAAGCTCAGAGTGCAATTTCCTACAAAATGTGTGGTGTTAAGCCTACACGTAAGACTTGAGCACAATGCCGCTCAGAAAGCCACCTGGAACAAAACACCCCACAGAAAACCCCTTTGGAGAAGAGCTGCACCCAGAGGGCTCTCTGTTCCCCACATCCTCCGCCCATCCGTCGCTTACAGGGCATCAGCATCCTGCTTGCCAGAGAGAGAGAACAAGATGGTAACATGGTGTGTGTTCAGTACAAGCGCCTCTCAGATCCTCCCTCCATTTGCCTTCAACTCTAGGGAGGTGAAGTTTTTGATTCTAAGTTGCTCTGAAGGCAGTGCTAAAGGCATCTTCTGGAGGGGAAGTGGAGAAATAGAAACAAACACGGAACACGATGAAGTCTGCATAGAATCTATACGAGTTATATGAGGAGTATGTGTGTGTGTGTGTGTGTGTGAATTGTTAAACAGGAGAGTGATCATGTAAAATCACACTCCTCCTTCTTCTTCTGAGGGACAAACCCTCCCATCCTCACGTAATTCATAATTATCCAGATGATTGATGTCTGTTTGTTTTTAAGACTCCATCGTGAAACTATGCTGTCTTTGAAATAGACACTATCTCCCCAGAGTGGGCCATTTCATCACCGAAGACTACAGTTTGGGCCATTTTGAACTGTCGGTGAGCTGAGGCTCTGACCCCTTCCCCACACTTGTGGACTTAACAGTTAGATGACCAAGGCACAAGCCAAAGCTCTCTCGGTGAGATGCACACGGTGTGTCTCCACCTTAAGTTCTGTTTCCCCCAGAACGCTGCAGGACACGGCTCACAAAAGGATGTCAATTAATAAGCCAATAGCCATCTTGCTGATGGCTGAGCCCCACTTAGAAACAGTGGTCCAGGGCAGAGAGGTAGGGAGAAGATGGTCATTCAATTCTGCAAGCACTCTGTCTTCTCATTTGCCTGAGAATTACTTAGCCATTTTTATATTTCATGAAATACCTTCTGCGTTACTAAAAGGTGTATTGACTCAATTTCTTCACAACTGTACAACAAAGGGAAAGGGTGATTAACTGAGTGAGTGAGCCAGCACGCTTTACATATGAAAAGGTAAGTGTTTCTTTTCAGTTGCTTGAGGGCATTCTCAATGCTCTTTTTACAAGGAGAGACGGTTGGTTTTAAATAATATTCCAGACATGATTCCAGTCATAATTTATTTTTCCTCATTCAGGAAAGAAGCCATTGTCTAAAGCGATCCTGCCAATTTGTAAATGTTACTGAAATAAAAGAAAACAAAACTCAGACAGAAAGACACAACCCTGAGCAGTTTCCCAGAGAATGCCCAAGAAGGCTGTCTGTTTTGAAAGGGACCTGTTCGTGCTTTTATTTAAAAATGTTTAATAAAGGGGGAGACTTTTAATAACTATAACCCTGAGAGATCAAAAGAATTTTGAAGACAAACACATTATTAGGAAGCTGAAAAACTGCTCTGATTTTTCCCACAAGTCTTTTCTTCCTACCGACGCCTAGTCAAATCTCATGTCTCTTAGAATCCAATGGCCTTGTTTGATACAGAACAGCCATCTGATCTCTTAGACATAAAACTTCCCTGGGGGGAAATTATTCTTTCTACTTTCCTATCCATCCCACAGACTCCTAGACCCACAGAGGACCAGGCTGAATGTAGAATCAAATCTATTGAGACAATGTGCACTAAGTTCAGCATGCGGACTCAAAGGCCATACAGCCAGGAAGAGACACACTTGGCATCAGCAAATTATTTATTTGGATGTTGCTTGTAAATTGTTCTTTGTGGGAATTAATATGGCTCTAATTTCACTTAGTACACTCACGGCATAAATAAGGGGTTTTCAAATCTATTTAATACTGCCTTAAAGGAATTTATAATACTGTTCTCTATGGGAAGAAATTGCTTTATAGAAATGGAGACTAAGTGAGGCGGTGGTGGCACACCTCTTTAATCCTGGAACTCGAGAGGCAGAGGCAGGAGGATCTCTGTGAGTTCGAGGCCAGCCTGGTCTACAGAGTGAGTTCCAAGACAGGGTCCAAAGCTACAGAAAAACCCTGTCTCAAAAAAAAAAAAAAAAAAAAAAACAGGAAAAAGGAAAAGACGAAAAAGAAAAAAATGGAAACTAAAATTTTTCGCAATTATATAATTTTGAGAAAAAAATTTCTTGTTTCTAATTTACTCATGACTTAGAATGTGTGGGTAGAGTGCAACATGTGTGTGGTGCACTTGGGTGGTTGTGAGAAGGTGTGCAAGCTCATTGGCACGTATTGGCAGGCCAGAAGAAGGTGGCAGGTGTCTATTACTTATTGCCTTGTGGCAGGTATTATCTCTCAACTGGAAGTTTGCCATCGTGGCTAGGCTGACTAGCCAGCGAGTGTCCAGAGCCCATCTTCATCAGCTCTCCAGTATGGGGAGACAGGCACATCATCATGCCTGGCTTCTTTACATGGGTGCCCAGGATAAAAATCCAAGTCCTTAGGCGTACATAAATCCTTTACACCCTCCAGGTCCTCTCCCCTAGCTCTGTTTTTTATTTTTGATTGTCCCCTGCTTTTGATTTTTTAATTGATATTCGCAATGATTTATCATACATATTAATTCTAAAATGTGATATTATGATTCACGTATGTACTACATAATAAAATCAGGGTAGTTGACTGAACCTGCCTAAATGTCTGCTGTTAACTATAAAAGGATAAAGATGATTTTGTCTATGTACATAAGGGAAGACAATCTGCTCACAGAGGATGAACTCCTGTCATCTGTGATAAAATGGCTGCTTCTAGGAGGTGTCCTTTTAAGAGAAATAAGTTGTATAATCTCATTCACATATATGATCTACAGAAAGCTGATTTTATACAGGTTTAAGATTTTATACAGAGTCTGGGGAATCAAGGATGCTCGGCGTGTATGAGGTCACGGGTGGAGGGAGATGAGATATCAGCCATGAGCTATACACATCTGGGAACACTAGAAGAAAGAATTCTAAGAACTTTTACTCCAAAGGCATGGATGAGTGATGTTTGACACTCTGTGTGTGTGTGTGCTCTCGTGTGTGTATGTGTGTGTGTGTGTGGGTGTGTGTGTGTGTGTGTGTGTGTGAGAGAGAGAGAGAGAGAGAGAGAGAGAGAGGTAAACACATACAGAGAATGCTTGTTTTAAAAAGGGAGGTGAGCTGGAGAGATGGACCTAATTATTTCAGAGCACCATGCACCCAGAGGTTCCCAGCACCCACATGCTGGCTCATAACCGTCTGTAACTCTGCTTCCAGGGGATCTGGTGCACTATTCTGACCTCCATGGGCACTGCATGCATATGGTGCATGTGTGTGGCCTATGTTCACAGCCAATCGGGCTGCCCTCCTCTTCCCTCCATTGAGAATGGCTCCCATTACTGTATATGTGAAGACAGGAATGAGAGCCTACTACCTCAGGTCAGAAACATGCAAGTGGAGATGCGTGAGCATAGGAGCATAGAGGACAGCGTGCTTGATACTACACACTTGAAAAAGAGCTCAGCTCTCACCTCGTCTGCTTCAGTCCTGCACAGACCTGCAGACACCTTTGTGGACAGATTGCTTGTTTTCTCTATGATAATCCTTCACCCCAGTCTGCTGCCTACAAACTAAGGGAGAAGCCACCTTGCATGATACAGATTTCATGTAGCAAGAATATTACAAATATTTTTAACTTCTAACCCTACTGATCCCATCAAATATTTAGAAAAGAAAAAAAACTAAAAGGCCACAGAAAAGATAATGCTTGTTTTCATTGTCCACATTCCACATATTTTAGGTTCAAAAATTTAAATTTATATGTTAATAAATAAGGTTACATTTGCACAGACACATAGGGCTTGCAAAACGTCTTTCTATAACATGCAAACAACCTAATGTACCACCCTCTGGGTTTTGGAAATGTCTGTGATAGAATATGTACATTTTCAATGTTCCAGTGACAGATGCTGTATTTATTTGTGTAACTGTCTCATGGCCATCAATAACTCCTTTCACCTCTTCACACACACATGCACACACGGACTCATGCACACACACACACGTTCACACCCAGTTTGACGGGTAACCTTCACCATTGCCTCCTTGGGTGACTTTGATTTCTGAATTTTGGTGCCTGGAAAATGAAGAGTAGATGAGGCGGGCTGGAAATCTGTGCTCAGGACAGATGTCCTGACAGATCTTTTCTGGAATTTTACCACAGTCCTCTCCCCTCTTTTCCTCTCCCTTCTCTTTCTCTCACCTTCTTAATGAACATGCGTTCCCAATACCCTTCCCTCGCAGTCTGCGTCTTTCCTCAGGTGGGCGTCCTCCAGGGTCACAGATGCCCTCTGACTTTCTCTCTCTTCTGGCTATCTTGTAATGACTCCTCTTCACTGTGTCCTCTGCTGCTTTCTGCTCTGGACCAATGCCATTTGTCCCTACTGCCATGGTTCTCAGAAAGACCGAACATATCGATGCACTTTGCACAACAAACATGATTTCCAATTAGTTTCAATTATCACAGGTTCCCCCAAACAAAATAAAACCCAACTGTGCAGGTTTTATTAGGATGAGTAATGGGTCCCAACCACAGGTTTACACGTGTGACTTAGCCTTTTCTAGACGATTACTAACTGGCCTTTATCAAAGTACTTTAGACTGTGAGCTGCAGTGGGAGGAAACTCACATACCAGGCTGAAGCGTAACCTTCGCTGGGTCTCTTGGAATAGAAAGAAAGTCACAGGATGTCTTGATGCAGAGAACCCTTGCCTTAATCAGTGAAGCTTGGATTTGTATCAGAGAAACCGAAGCAGAAGGCCAACCAAGTCCCTCCTGTGCAGTAGGAAAGCAGAGACTCTCGGGACAGCACACAGTTGAGTTATTGGATCTATTATCTAGGATAACTTCATCCAAAAAAAAAAAAAAATCAAAGTTGACAAACAAGAAACAAATTGGAATGGAATATGGATGAGCCTCTCCGGCATCCATCTACTGGAACACAATTGTTTAGGCTTGGCTGGGCCAACTCCATAGAACACACAGGACGACACAGAGCGTTCTTCATTGTGTGATGTTTAAAAGATTGATTTTTGCTTGGCCCAAAGAGACATTGACCAAGGAGGCTCTGACACTCAGCCATTAGTTTTCAAGAGAACACCATGCAGGACGAAGCTATCCCACCGCTTCTCGGTCCGGTTCTGCAGAATGCCGCCCTAACTCAGGGATGCTTTTCTTGTGGTTTTTGTGTTGCTACCAAACACTATTTAGCTTCCAGGTTGCTTTTCTAAGCAATAGAAACTAATTAATCCATAGCCCTTCATACATACTTTAGTATGGTAAAAAGAAACAGAGTTAAACATAAGAATTGGAGTATTTTATTAATCTGCCTTAGTTTTATAGCATACTTAATTAATTAACGACATCTGTGAATATTTGGCTGTGTGTGTCAACCATTTTACGTTTTTCTTCATACTTGCGAGTGTGATATTTCATTTACTTTTTCATTAGGTGGACTGAATGTTCATGATGTGAGGGGGAGGAATATTTTATTGATCTGATTTCCTCTCCTTTGAAACCATTTTCTTCTCTTTCTCTTTTCATTTATTTTTATTTTTGAAAGAAGGTATCACACTGTGTAAACCAGGCTGGCTTCCAGCTCACAGAGAGACTCACCTGCCTTTGCCTGCTGAGCTCTGTGATTAAAGGACTTGTGTCGCCAGGATTAGGGAGTACTGTTTTCTCAAGAGCTCTCTCTCCCTCCCTCTCTCCCCATCTCTTTCTCTCTCTCCCCTTTCTCCTCCCCATCTCTCAATTAACAAAGGCAGAACTTTATTATAAGTTGTTGAGGGACTTCATTATATAATTATTGTGATTTTTTTTAAAAAGTTTTCCCCTTTGCCCCAAACCTCAAACCACAACCAAACTAATAGCTGCAAGGTTGTTTGTTTTGCCTACAGCACCCGATATTCACAGGCAATTTCCCTCCTAAGCACTAACAAGCCCCAGCCTTGCTTAACTTCCAAGATCAGATGAGGCTGGGTGTGTTCAGGGTGATGTGGCTGTAGACAGACTTAGTCACTATTTCAAAGCATCTCCTCCCAAGAATTAAAGGTTTCTCTTGTCCTATAACAGCTTGGTCCTCCTACTGTCTCAGAGAAATGCCTACTGGTCAGGTCTGCTTTCTGCCCTTTGGTCCTTCAGCCAGTGAACAGTGTGGGGTTAATCCTATCTGGAGACCTTCTTTCTGAGTACTGAGTGCCCTTGGCTCCCGTGGAGACCTTCCCCTGCCTTTGAATTGTCCTCCGTGTTTGCAGTAATACCTTGCAGATGGAAGGGTACCATGCCTCATGTCACCGTGGAGATGTGGAGATGCCATCGCCTAGTGATCCAGACATCTACTGTCCATATTAAATAACACACAGCAGACCATTTGATTGTGTCTGCCTCATTGATTCTCATCTGCCTCATACAAACAACCCAGAATGTTTAAGAAGGCAGAAGGACAGCCAAGAAATCCTGACCAAAAAGAATACCAAAAAGAGGTATGGCCACACCCATTTCAAATTATACTACTGAGTCAGAGTAATCAAATCAGCCTGGTACCGGCACAGAAACAAACACATTGCTCAGTGAGATAGGACTGAGGACCCAGATATAATTCCACAAGACAAGTTACCTGATGTTTCTTTTTTACATGGATACCCAAGCAACACACATTCAGCGATGTCGCAGGGCACCTGAGCTTCAGCATGCAGACAAAGAAATCTAGAACTTCACTTCTCATTGCACACAGACTAATTTCAAATGACTCAAGGATATCAACATAAAACCCGATACCCTACAACAGCTAGAAAAGAAGGGGGTGCGCAGTGTATAGTCACAAATAAGGGCTTTCTGAGCAAGAGTCTGGGAACCCGGGAGAAAAGATCAAGAATCAATGAGTGGGCTCTCATGAGACTAAAAAGATTGTGTGGAGATAGAAGACCTTCGTCTTCCCGCAGGGCAGGCAATTTGGACTGCTCTTCAGTATCGAGAGGGAGGGGGAATGGTGTGGGGGGAGGAGAAGAGGAGTGGGGATAGGGGGAGGGGAGTGGGGGGAGGGGGCAATATTTGGGAGGAGGGGAGGGAAATGGGAAACGGGGAGCAGGTGGAAATCTTAATTAAAAAAGAATAAAAATAAAAATTAAAAAAAAAAAAAGATTGTGTGGAGTAAAAGAAACTCAAGCCAGGGAAGAGGTGGTCCACAGAAAGGGAGAAAATCTTTGTTAGCTATTATTCACCCGAGAGAGAATTCGTGGCTAGAATATATAAAGAACTCAAATAATTATCTTAAAAAATAAACAAGAGTGCTCAACATCCTGAACTATTAGGGAAATTCAGATTAAAACTCTTCTGGTTTGCCTCAGTCAGGACGGCTGTCATCAGGAAAATCAGTAACTCTGTGTGGATGCAGGGCAAGAGGAACCTTTGCACACTGCTGGTGGGAATGTAAACTAGTAAGGCTACTTTGCATATTACTATTTCAGTTTTTTAAAAATAAAGAAGAAAGAAATGAATTATGATGATGATGATGATGGTGGTGGTGGTGGTGGTGATGATGATGATGATGTTAGAAATAGAACAGTCCTAGGACCATACGACCCAGCTAAAGCACTCCCGGGCATCTACTCCCTCCTTCAGAGACACAAGCCATCATGTTCGTTGCTGCTGTCTTCACTATAGCTTGGGAATTAAATCAACACCAATGTCTATTCACAGGTGAATGAACACAGTGTGAAACCTGTGCACAACGGAAAGTTACTTAGCTGTGAAGGAAAATGAATCATGAAATTAACAGGTAAATGGATGGAACCAGAAACAATTATAGCAAGTGAGGTAACTCGGGCCCAGAAAGAAAAAGATGGTATGTTTTCTCACATGTGGAGCCCAGCATCAAACCTTTTTTTTTTTTTTCTGTATTTTACATGAAGTATAAGTGGAAGTCAGTAGAGCCGAAAGGGGTTAATATTTTGTGGAGAGGAAATGCATGAGGGAAGGAAGAATAGTAGATTATGTGCAAAATTAAAATAGGTGGAATACCAGGGATGGAACAGCTTAAACAGAGAGAGACATAGCAGTATCGGAAAAATCAAGGGGTGAAGGGGAAGCCACCCAAAGGAGCACACAAAGCTGGATGGAAGCCCGCAGTCTCAAAACCCACACTGATTTTTCCGTGGTGACATCTGGTTTAGGGAGTCAAATTCAACCCTAAAAATCCATCCCATTTAAGTCAATGGAGCTGGCATGTTGAGTATGACACTGAGACATGACAAGCTTCAACTGCTCTGTGCAGACAGTACTTGGTGGCCACCTCTCACGACTCCTCTCCTCAAATGTGCAGCCTTACAGGTGCATCTCTTCCCTGTTAGGGTTGTCATAGAAACCAATGTGGGAATGAAGCAATATGAATATAAAATGCCGCAAAGTATATATTTATATCTCTCAGGGAAAACGTATTACCTAAGGAAAACATTGACAGTACTTCTGCCTCCTGTGGAATTGAAACAGGCAGATTCCAGGTTGTAGGCTCAACATTGCTAACCTGTTTACTGAGCTGGATTATTCCAGCTGTGTAGCGTCGGATGGGGAGTTTCCTCCTGTTGATTTACTCACCGCATAATCACCACCCAAAAAGCATTTGTTCAGGGCTGATTATGGATGGATACTGCCCAAAGGACTGCTTCACAATGTGCCGAGGCAGGAAATGGTCCACAGTGTGCATAATCAGGGAATGTCCCACAATAGGCCAAGGTGGACGATGTCCCACAGTGTGTGCCTAGGTGGGGGTATCCCGCAGTGTGCCTAGGCGGGGGATATTCCACAGTAGGCCTAGGCAGGGAATACCCCACAATTTTCTGAGGTATAGAATGTCCCACAATATGACTAGGCAGTGAATGTCCCACTCTGTGCCTAGGCAGGGCCATCCTTGCTTTTGGTAGAGCATGGGAAGGAGGGTGGCAAACAGTGACAGTGGATATTGTAAGGGATGAGGCAACACCTGAGAATGGTTGTTTTTCTGAAAAGAGACAACAGGTGTGGAACATGGAGGAGAGGGCTACAGAGGTCACTTAGAGTGGAGAAGACCTTCCTGGGGAACTGCGGCAGAACAAACCAGAAGGCAGCAATGGAGGATCCTGGCCACAAAGTTTGTGGGAAGAAGAAACAAAGTGTGATGGGCTTCGGGCAGGTGGAGCCTGGTTTGAAGAAGACTGTAAAGGGTGAGGAGTGGGGTGGCATCAAGGGAGAGAAGGAATCAGAGCCAATTCTGTCCTCATGGAAGACATGAGGACACCTGGGGACTGATCCCTGGCGTCTGTTCACATATGACATTGGAACTCATTTCAGCAATAGAACTTAAATAAAGGCGTGGTTTGATTATTCTAAGAGGAGGTGTTTAATTAACTTGTGTTCTCGGCAAGGCACGCTCTTCTGAGAGGAGCAATGACAAGGGACAGCTGGACACACGGAAGAGGGACCTTACTCACGCTCTTCTGAGAGGAGCAATGACAAGGAACGCTGTACACACAGAAGAGAGACCTTACTTACTTTATGTCATTTATTTTGGATCAGTGAACTTGCGAGGCAAAGATGAATCCATCCTCCTCTCCCACTTCCCAGAACATTGCTGGAAGCTTCTACCCAGAACACGGACCCAACATGCCATGGTTCTTGCCTGCGTTGGCAGATTCATCTCTCAACAAACTCTTCTTCCTTCACTGTTCCTGTAGGAGTCTACTCAAAACTTTAGAGTTCAGTAGACATGAGCTGTACTTCTGCATCTGTTCGTTGTCCTTGCTCTGAGCACAGTGTTCCTGCCATAGCCTCTCAACACACACTTTAAAAGTCGGGTATGAATGGCCTTCAAAACTCCATCTAAGAGATTCTCCCATCACCACCCCATGCCTTCACTCTGTATGGATGACCAAACCATCTTCAGCATGACAGACATTGACCTTGTTAGTCTTAATTTCCCTAACGATTTACATAAATTTCGATAGCATGGGATTATGTCCTATTCATCTCAACATGTCTAATGCCTGAGAGAGGCAGTTGTCACCTAATAAATGTTTGCCTAGCATACAAATATTTGAGAATTATCACTCAACTTACTTTTTACTATGGTCATTTTGAACTGAATCTGATCAAATGTCTTCCAGGAAAACATACTTTATCTCCAGGAGTATTAGATCATTGAATTACTTTAAATATTTATGATTTGCTTTGCCTTATTTATTGTTGCATTGCCTGGTGTGCAAAGACGCAATTATTTAAAATTATAATGGGAAGATCTTTCTGTGACAGAAGAAAACGAGTTTTTGTGGTGTTGACATTTATGAAGACATTTGACATCTCAACCACCAAGCATCACAACAGTAAAGAGCAAAATAAAATTAAAATTATAAGACAGTGACAATGACATAGCTCAGAGCTAAACTGTGGGGAGCAGCTGGCTTGTGCGCTTATTTTTAGCTGGAGAAAGTCAAGGAGGAGACTTTAGTCTATAAGTTACAAGAAAATATTCTTGAGCACCTGAATTTATCTACATTTACGTTACAGTTATCTTTTATATTACAGTGAGAATGTGTTGTAATTATTTGACCAGTTTTTCAAGGGTCTCCTCATAATCAATTAATTAGTTTCATAGTCATGCTACTTTATAAGATTTCATATTGAAATATGAAAACAAAGAGACTGTCAATACAGCAGTATTGTCACTTGGGCCTCATCCATCACCTCAGGGAAGTTCATCTACTCTGCATTAGAGAGTCTTCCTGGAGATTTTTTTCTCAGGACTTCATTTGCATGAATATTTCTTTAGGAATCACGTGTGGTGAAGGAAGTACATTTTGTGTTTGTGTTTCATCGCTAGGAAAGACATAACCATAATAGCTAAAGGGAAAACAGAGTTTCTCACATCCACTGAGCCCCTGCTGGGCCTTCAAGCCAGCATGAGGCCTGTGGCAGGATCCTGAGTGGAAGGATGAGGATAAAGATGCTGCTTTTACAGCATCCACGTTTCTACTATATCTCCCATCCACCAGGTCACTGTACCATGTCCCTCAAGGGAGCCATTCAGTTCTCTAAGTGATCCCAGGAAGTGGCCATATTATGGCTTCATTTCATGTTTACAAAAATGGCAGCTGAGAAGCTCAGTAGCATGCCGAGGGGCGTGCGTCGGAATTCGATGAGGCTCTCATACAAGTAGATGACAATGGGGCTCTAAGTCCTGAATTTGACTCCATTGGATCAGTGTGAGTGAAAAGAGACCCGAGGGGAAGGCTCAGCTGAGCTCCCAGCACTGCACTTGAGAGAAGAGCATAAAACATGCCCACCTTATTTAATGGCCTGTCCTTGCCATCAAACCACAGGCACCACGTTTTTATATAGGGTTTTATAGAGTTTTTCAAATTAGCTTATAAATTATTACATTTCATTTTAGAATTTCAAACATAATTTATTGTGTTGATCCCCTGTTCTCCTCTTCTTCTATACCCTCCCTTATACCCTTTCGTGCTTAAATAACCTCCCCTCTGCTTTCAATCCAATTGTGATTCATTGCTCTCTTCCCTTCCTCAGCTCCTCTCTGCCCCCAGCTCCTGGCCTTCTTCTTCCTGGTGTTAGGATCTATACTCATACTCATATATATACACTGAAAGCTAAGATCAGTGTATGAGATGAACTATATAATATTTATCTTTCGAAGTCTGGATGATAATGCTTAACGAAATAATTTCATTTTGCTGCACAGCTGTGCAAAATTGCACACATGTACCATGTGGAAGTTTCTCCCCTCTGTTGATGGGCAACCAGTCGGGCTCCATACCTCGCTGCCATGAATAGAGCAACTCTAATACCACAGTCTTAAATCTAGATATCTCCAGTCCATTGCCCATCTCTGTGAGCAGGTGAGGTCCCCAGTCTAGCAGCATCTGCTTCTCCTGGGAACATGCCGGAAAGAAGAAGGTGCACTGTGCAGATGCCAGAGTCGTATTTGAAATTTATTGCCATTCCCATGTGATTTTTGTGCATAGTTAAGAGAAAATCATAACTTTAACTCTTCACAGCAGATGGTGGGCCATGACAGCCCTACCCAATGGGATTTCATTTTCACTGAAAGCGAAGGTCAAGTTCCATGTGACAATTTCTCAAGGAGTCTGCTAACTGCACAACAATTATTGGCCATGTTTTTATGAAAAGAAAATTCCTGAAATCATAATTCGTGTATTTACAACAAAGATTTACTAAGTCAATTCTGTGTCCAGCCCTGTTCTAGAATTGTGTATTTTCCTGCTTCTGGGAAATTAAACAATGGACTTCGTGTGTGAGCTTAGATGCCTGTTTCTCCCAGAAGGTATGTAGACTCCAGAGGGCAGCTTTGGGTATAGGTCTTTGCTTTCTGCCTTGTTTGAGACAGGTTCTCTCTCATTTAGTGCTATGTAGACTAGCTTCTGGGGAATCTCCCATCACTGCGTCCTATCTTGCCTTGGGAGCCCTGAGACTACAGATGCAGAGAGTGCCGTGTTCAGCATTAGGTGCGCCCTAGGGATCTGACCCAGGTTCTCACGCTTGTTGAAAAGTACCAAACCCACTCAGTCCTTGGTCCTATGGATAACCAGCTCCCTTCCATATAAACAGAGACTAAAGGAATAACCATCCAATACTAACGAAGAGCCCAAAATACAAGAGCTGTATTAGAACCCCAGTCTAATCAACTGTGAGTTCCACGTTTCCTGGATTCAATCACAAATGCAAATGCTGCTAAGTAATTTCAACATTGTAAATGGGCAAGTAATTTCCAAGGCACTTAGAGTATGTGTTTGCTGTGAAGCACCAATCTCCAAGGTCCTGCTGTTCTAAAAAAGATTATTCATAGACTAAAAGATTATATCAGATATTTCCATGCTCAGTGTTTCTTTTAAAGTAAACATGTTTTCTAAAACCATGCGCTAGAAGAAATCAAGGGAAGGTCTGGGGCCACCCATACTAGGTCACTACGCTTGCCTCACCCTCCTTCTGGCCTTGGGGCCACTACAATGAATTGGATTTTGAACTTTAAACAAAGGTTTCTGGCCTCTGTGTTTTCATTTTTTGTACAGCAAGAGATTTATTCAACCTCATTGCTTCATGCCATTCTGTGACTGTGCTATGGTCTCTACGGTTTATGTTTTCTTCAGTGATGGGCACTGAAGCCTCCAAGTTTCAGTTATTATGTAGAGGAATATGAGCATTGCTGCGGTGGGCGGGGATTACAATTGCTGGATGCCAGCATCCACAGAGGTTTGCCAGTAGATGTTGCCCAACACACCTTCCACGGGATTTTCCTCCTCCACAGTCCCCCGAACACGGTTGTCCTACATGCTCACCAACACTTAGCAATGCTCTTTTCATTTTAGCTGATCTGGTGGCAGTGAGGCAGCCTGTTGGTTTTTAGTGTGCAGCTGTTTGGTGACAATGGCAGGCAGTGGACTACGTCCTCACAATCTGTGAAGATGTCATATTGCCCAGGAATGTCCTTGGAGCTGTAACAATGGCGGTTGCTGATCAGCTGATACCCACAGAAAGTCTGTCTGCTTATTTCTTTCATGGATGGAGAAATATTGAATTTTTTTCCCCTACAATCCTTTTTGATTTTGTTGGGTTTTACTCTGTGTCTGTCAACTTTGACAGTTTCTATTTTTTGTTTTAGAAAATTTTCAGTCTATTTGAATTTCCATACCCGGGTCCATCAGGTGACATTTGATGACTTGCTGTGAATATTTCAATATTTGTAGAATCTGTGGTGTGTGTGTGTACGTGTGCTTTGTTTTTATCCTGATTAGTCTTGTGAAATTTTTTCAAATTTATCTCGTCAATGACAATGTTTAGAGTTACATTCTATATTCAACTTAATTTATACAAGCTCTTACATTTTTAACATATACATCTACATTTTTAAATATTATGTAAGCCTTTTCTAACTTCTGAGATGAATTTTTATTGTTGAGTTTTTCAAGACAGGGTTTCTGTGAAATATTGCTAGCTGTCCTAGAACTCACTTTGTAGACTAAGCTTGCCTCAAACTCATGGAGATCCACCTGCCTCTGCCTCCTGAGTGCTGGGATTAAAGGCATGAGCCACCACCGCCTAGGCTGAGATGAATATTTTATTTATTGATTTATTTTTCTTTCTATCTTAGAAATATCTGTTTATAGATGTGCATTTCCTTCTAAGTGCATATTCCAGAGCTTTCTATACGTTTTTATCTACTACTAATATTTAATTACTAGTAAATTTATTTTATGTGAATCATTATTGTAACAATTGATACAACAATCTCTTTGGTTTCCAACAGAGAAGAGCAGCATTGTACACATCCACTAATTGGATGAGGCTTCTTCTCTTGACTTAATTTAATCATGTCATGGGTGTAAATATAAGCCTTATAACACTGACAGCTGTCTTTAAGAACTTGTCAGTTAAAATATGGTCTCTATAAATATCCACACATCAACAAATTGCTAAGAGCAATAATATTCTGATTTATGTTCGTGAGGACAGAAAATATGAGGGGAAGGAAGTCAGGGCCTTGTGCATGTTAGTCAAGTCCTGCTCCTCAGCTGCAATGGACCCCCACAATCATGTTAATTTACATAATCTTTCCTGAATATAACTCTAAACATTAATTTAACTTTTAAACATTAGGGATCGTGAGTGTCGGATGAGATGGCGTGTGTGTGGTTTTGTAAGAACTGAGCAAACCCAGGGTTCTGCATCAGTTTTCACCCCCAGCCCAGGGAGTACACGCTACTACTGCTTTCTCTTTGCAGCGGGTGGTGTCCTTAGTACTGCTGCACCATCCTGCAGGGGCGGAGCAGGAGCTTATTTGAGTTAGTATGTCCTAATGATGTCCCAGCTTGAGGACCTTACCGTAGGGTTGCTAGCGTTTGAATATCTTCTCTGATATTCAAACTCTGTTCAGTTCTCCTGCTCAGTTTTATTGGTTTATTTCCTTAGTGAGGAACTTTGAAAGTTTGCTGTATTTGTTTGTTTTGTTTAGTTTTTTAAGACAAGGTTTCTCTGTTTAGCTCTGGTTCTCCCAGAACTTGTTCTATATACCAGGTTGGCCTCAGACTCAGAAATCCTCCTGCCACTGCCTGCATGTAAGGGGATTAAAGATGTGCATCACCTTGCTTTTTTTTTATCATTTTAATACAAGGTCTTAATTGGGTATGTGTCTTTTAAACATTTCTTCCAAGCTATGCTTTGAATTTTTACTCTGTTACTGGCACAGATTTCGGCATTTGAAAAGAGGCATATTGTTCTTTTCTTATGAGAACTTAAAGTCTCCAGGGTTTGTGTGACAGGTCAGATTAGCCATACAAGGATTCTGATGTCTTGAATTAAACATCTGGAGATTAAAATGTCAACAGCACCAGAGGACATCGGGCTGTATTCTGCTTCTACTGACAAAGGTCTGAAGGCGCTCTCTGGGGTTTCATGAGCGTGGGCAATAACTACACTTATGTAAGAGGTTTTGAAGGTACACCCACCGACAGTGCAGTTGTTGGAGAGTTCTATGAGTTATATTTTTTTGCTATATTTAAAATGAATAAATCAGGTATTTTCTTTGGCAAACACCTGCATTTAACACCTGGATTATAGGATTATTTCATACTAACCTGCTTTTACTAGAAGGTATATTTACTGAATCTTCTATGTATTTACTTTTATTGACTTTTTATATGCAAATAAAACTTTTCATAGAAAAGAAGGTCAGAAAATATTATGGTTTGTTCTTGAAGAATACTTCTGAACGGTCATGGTTCTGCTCCTGGAATTTAAGGAAGGAGCTGTCGCACAACTGTGACAACTCTGTGGATGCATCACTTTATATAACAGACTCTCTTGGAGGAGACCTTACACTTGGTGTCATACTGTATCCTGCAGTCACGCTGCAACAATCGTCCCCAGCACCATGACACAAACATGTCAGGTCCTATCTACTTCAGCTACTCAGTGTTTAAGATGAAGTTTGTGTGTCTGGTCAACAGTGTGGTTAAAGGAAAGGCCACAGGCTCAACCTACCAGACAGGCCAAGGTCTAAGGGGGCACCACGGATCCACCTACAGGGCCTGTACAATGAAGTTGCACCATCTGGTGGCTGTAATTGTAAGTCTTTCACAAAATGAGGCCATTGTCAAACACTTAAGAATTATACATTCCTTGGTTATGTGGCATTTAAAGATGTATGACATAAAAAGAGACCCGCTGAAAGACTCACAGTGGGTTTATCAGGTTTGGCTTTGGTGTTAATCTACAGTATCTCAATCCTGAATTCTTTATTTGTGAAGAGCAACAAACTGGAAGTGACAGCCCCTGGTATGCCAAGACGTGCTAACCTCACACCACTGCAGTTATATGGTCTGAAACATCAAATCACACAAGCCAATCCTGGTTTATCTTACATGAACGAACAGCTGAGATTTCTGTCAGCATTTATATATCTGACTAGGAGACCAGATTGTACTCTACAAATGAAGGTGAGGAATTCTCTGCAATAAATGCATGTAAGAAAGTATTAAAACAAAACAGTTACAATAATTAAAAAGCCTATGGATACAAAGTAAACAGATTGGAAAGCAAGCAGGCTCAAGTCAGCAATGGGTTACTTTAGAAAGGGAGCAAGTGTTGCTGTTTACTTCTCTTTTGGCAGAAGGTGGAACAGTGTGCCCACTCACACCCACCCCTTCCAGGACTGATGTGAAGGCAGCAGAGGTATCGGTTGCTTATGCAAGTTCCATAAAGCTGTGTATTCATAACATAACGTGTGTGATAATTACCGGGTTGCAGGCACTAAGAGTCTGACTGAAGGCAACAGGGTAGAATCAAAGGCAGTAGATGGAAGAATGATGTGGGAGGTCCTTTTGTCTCTGTGTTGCTTTTATTGGCTAATGAATAAAGCAGCTTTGGCCTATGGCAGGGCAGAATAAATAGGCAGAATCAGGGAGATGCCATGTAGCTATTGAAGGAGAAAGACACCAGAACACCAGAACCTTACCAGTAGGCCACAACCTCACGACAATACACAGATTAATAGAAATGGATTAATTTAAGATATAAGAGTTAAAAAGAAATATGCCTAAGCTATTGGTCAAAGTGTAATAATACAGTTTCTGGGTGACTATTTGAGTCTGGATGGCCAAAAATGAATGAGCAGTCTCTGTTTACAAAGTGGCACAGCGATGTGGGCCAACTACATCCACATAAAACTGAGAGAGCTTGGGAAGGAATTCTAGACACACACAAAAAAAGCAGAGTTAAGCAATACTTCTTCATAGCAGCATTTTCTTGGGCGGGCTCTGTTAGAGGCAAACATTTTGGTTAAGCAGTGTTGTAATTAATATAGTTTCTGTGTGATTATTTGGGTCTGGGTGGCCAGAAATGAAAGAGCAGTCTCCACTTACAAAGAACAATATTTGATTCCGTCTTCATATTCAGAGTCTTGAAGTTTCTCTCTAACATAGACAGATAATATCAAACTTGGGGATCTTCATGTTGGTGGAAATGAAGTCATAAACTGTTGGAAAATATTATCTTCAGATGTGTGACTTTTGTTTATGTTGCATTTGTTTAACTCTATGAAGCTGTGTTACTGTGCCTGTCTAGAACACCTGATGGTCTAATAAAGAGCTGAATGGTCAATAGCGAGGCAGGAGCGAGGGTAGGCAGGGCTGCAGGAAGAGAAGATAAATAGAAGAAGAAACGAGGAAAAGGAGGAGCATGGGATGGAGAGAATGACATCAGGGCCAGGCTCCCAGCTACACAGCCAGACGTGGAGAAAGAAGCAAAGTAATGAATACAGACATAGACAAAGATAAGAGCCCAGTGGCCAAAGGTTGATGGGGTAATTTAAGATAAGACAAGCTTGCCAGAAATTAGCCAAGCTAAGACTGGGCATTCATAACTGAGTATAAGTCTCAAAAATGTTTTCAACTTTTCAAAAAGTATGTCTTTGGGTTTAATAATAGCACTATATATTTTCAGGAACCTCTGTCTCCCTGATCTTCACATTCTGACTTTATGGAAACCCAGACATCTGGGTGAAATGATGTGTAGTGTATGGGACCTTTGCAGAGACCACTCAGCACTGCTGGCATAGAGTCCCCTTAGTCCGCTCCTCAATGTGTACACGTGTGCGAGTCTGATAAGTGAAAGGGGCCAGAGAGGAGCCAGAGAAAGGCACTGGCTACGCAAAATAAAAGCAAAGCCCTCTCTATAAATACCCCTGACACAAATGGCCAAGGTACTGAAAGGCAATCTTGCACCTCCCATTTTATCAAAAGGTGTGTGCCAAAGGAAGAAAAAACAACATGGTATAAAATGAAAATAAGAACAAAAATTTGATGAAAATAAAAACAACAACTTTTAGTTGGACTAAAATAGTATGTTTCATAAAGACTAGCTTTGCCAGTATTAGAAGGAATATGGTGTTGGCAATGGTTCAAACATGACTTGGAATCACGTATATCACATAGGCAATGTTCGCGCAGAGGGCTTAGACATAGCGGCAGTGCTGGATGTAAGGCTTAGCTCATTTAGGTTGCTCCTCCAGAATCCCATGCTGTTAGTGTGAGGTTTCTGCAAGGATAATAATTTAGAAAAAAAAAAACTGCAAGTAATTACATGAATTTTTTAAGCAAGTGAAGCCCACCTTAGATATTCCGTGAAATTTAAATATCTACTTTGAGGATCAGTGTTTTTCTGAAGCATTATTTAAATTGCATAGTAATTCTTAGACTGCATTCATTAAATTTAAATTGCAAAATCGTTGCACATATATGCTGTGTGCATAGAGGTGCCGAGAGCAACCTTATGCCATGTTTCCATTTCTCCTCTTGAGGATGCTGAGAGCAGTCATATTAGGAGACAAATGTATGTGAATGTTGTTAAACAAATTTTAAGAGGAATAAATATTTGTATCTATATGTAATAATATTTAATATTTATGGTACCTTTTCTATATAATTAATAACTGTATAATCTTACATGAAGTAAAAGTCAAAATTTGAAAAGGTATCACCAATATATTCAATTAATGGATATTAAGAACTCCAAATTTCATTCTTCTGGGATTTTCTGTTGCTTTCTGTAAGCCAAAGAGACTTCAACATTCATCCCTGCGATCCAGCTAAGGACAGGGGTGGATGCACATGACAACATGGAGTAGACCGGCAGAGCACTGAGCTGCACTCTCTCCGTGTGGAGCAGATGTGCACACTCGGGAGGGTAGCCCTTCTACCCAGACACTCATTCTCCCGGTGACTGTTTATGGAGTGCTGGATGCCAGAGACGACCAATCCACGAGGGACGGACAATGCTCAGCAATTCGTGATTTGATTCCCAACTCTTCCAGATTAACTGTACACAGTCAAGACTCAGCAGTATTAATTGAGATCATCTATTCAAGGAAAATCCAGGTAAGCTTCTCAAGGGAAGAGATGAAGCAAGTTTTTGCATTCCAAAAAATAAGTGCCTTATTATAAAAAAGAAGAAAAAATAAATTAACCAAGATTTCTTTAAGCAGAAACTGTCTTCTGTGAGGTTAAAGAATAAAATTATAAACAAACTGAATAATCAAAAGCATTGTGAAGAGCAGCAGCAGTCCATTCCATTTGATTTTCTGAGTCCAGGCTTGGCTCTTGTCTCAGTACCTAGCCTATACCACCCAGTTCTGTGACTGTTTTTGCAGGGCAGAAGGCGATTGGTTAATTGCCAGTCTAAACCCATTTCAATAAACATTTCTCTGGAAGAGAAAAATAGGTAGTCGGAAGAACTGTCTACCTATATTTGCACGGAGAGGGCTTTTCTTTTAACCCTTAGTTACCTAACATCAAAAAATATAACTCAGTATTTCTGTTTTTAATATAAAGCCATTTCCTTCTTTTTTACTTAAAAAGTCACTTAGAAATAAGGCCACTATTCTTTAACTCCATTGTTTCAGGATTCCCAGGAGGTTCCTGCTTTTCACAGAAGTGGGGCATGCCTGGAGCAGAATATATTCTCTTGACTTTTCCCAACAGTACTTGCAAGGACTTCTGAAGATTTCCATCTGTGACCTTCAGAACAGCGGGGTGCTGATAACTACAGCAACCGCTCTGCAGGAAACAGCTTGGAGGTAGTTTCAAGGTTAAACCTAACAGCCACTTTTAGGGGCTCCTCATCCTCCACAACACCTGTACAACTGGAAGGAGACATGGAATAAAAGCTTAAGTAAGCAGAAGTGGGATCTCCCATTTTAACTACTGGGCTCGCAGATGCTCCTCATCACTGTGTTGGAAAACAGGAGGGGTCAGTCTTGCCTCCTTGCAACAGCATAGATGGGTAAGGCACAGGGGGTAAGGTAGAAGGGATGAGATGTGGCTCTGCACCCCTGAAACTTTCACAGACAAGGCTGTGCAACAGCCACTCACATCACATTGTAGCTGCTGTCAGGCTGCACAGAGATGAATGCCAGGCAGCTTGTGGTTCCTTGTTTTTCGCGTGTTCACTCAAGGACTCCAGCCCATGGAACGGTGCCACCCACAATCAACAACTATCTCTCCAGCTAGGTCAAATGTCTCTGGAAACACCCTCCCAGTTGTGTGTCTTCTAGTGGTTCTAACTGCAGTTTACAGTGAAGGTAAGTCATCATCGCTCCAGGAAAGAAAAAAAAATGTGTTGTTTTTGTTCATTTGATTGTTTTGCAACTTAGAAAATTGCATGGTGTGCCCCACATGACCAAAACAGACTGTGCTGTAAATACATAACATTTGTGTACAATCTGGATAGACTTTGGCACCCATGAGTCACAGATTATAAAGACCTGAATATCTAGTGGTCCCTGTCTACACGATCATGAGCATCAGAAACAAATAGGAGGTGTTGAAGTTGAGGGGATAGGGGTCATCCTTGGTGTCACAGTGGCAGCTCATGCTGCCCATCAGAGCCTTGCGATCCTCACACAGCGCATCCCATTGGAACAGTAGAGAAGGGTAGCATGATGATGCCATGCATCACGCCTACGACCTGTCCAAGCCCTGGTTTTGTAGATGAGATGGTTTACCTATAGAAGTTGAAACTGAATCCTGTCACCACCTCCCTCACAGCCCCCAACAGGGGGTCTCACTTGTGGTCCACTCAACAATTGAAACACTGACTAAGAAATTAAACGCATAAATAAAACTTGGGAAAGAGAGCTCCAGGCTCATTACATAGAAAGATTGAGGAAGAGAGAGAGTAAAATGGCTAGATCACTGAAAATAAAGTGAGGTTTCACAATGACCTTTAGGTCACATTTCCAAAGATTAAAAGGAAGAAAAGCAAAATGAGGAGAAAAAAAAGCAGAAAGGCTATGCTAAACTCGACTACCATATTCCTTCTGTGTCTTTATAGATATCAAAAGACATGCTTATTTTTATCTTTTGACTGTAAAATATTCTTTTGATTATGACAAAAGGGAACTTAGGAAAATAATAAAAAGGGTATTTATGGGAAATTTTGTCCATTTTCTTTCAGTTAAACTACTGCAGCATTGATTATTCAATAGATCATGGTGTGTGCAAATCTGTTGATTCACAAAACAAATTTTGTGTGTTTATGCACTGATGTTTGTCCCGTAGACCACAATTTCATGGGCACGCATTTGGAGGGGTGCTTTAATTACATTTCCTCGGCACTCTCTGTTCTACTGATGCTGTCTGATGCCAATGTTTGTTCTCAAAAACCATTATAGATAACATTGAGCATCTCCTCTTCCTCGTTCATATGTTTTATTATAATGTCTCTTGGTGTAGATGTGGCTTTATCTTTGTTGGGATTTGAAGGTTTCTGAGAGCAGGATTGGTAGATTTTTATGATGCTGTAAAATCCCCACCTGTTTTCCTGCCTCTGCTCTTTCTACACTCTTGCAAGCTTCACCTGCTGTCAATAGACTGATCTTCCTACCCTCGGTCATTTTGCTTTTCATATTCTTCATCTGCTTGTCTTGTTTTTAATCCCCACGGCTTATGTAACCTTCGCTGGCATCGAAAGCTTTCATGCTATTGTGTGTTACCCGGGACAGCGCAGCTCACATTGTGTCTACACTGAACACTGACTGGTGCCTTCCCCTCTAAGGACATGAACTAGCTCCTTCACTCCGACCTCAGTCATTATTTAGAGGCCTAATATGCTTCATAGCATCAGGTGAAGATTTTCTATTTCAGAAACTCAAACACAAATTCTCACCTCTTTCTGCACCTGAGTGGTAGTAGAGCCTTGGGTTTCTTTAGGCCAGCTCCAAAAGTTCTTTACTCATTGGGACTCCCTGGCCCTTTGCCCTTCTGTTTTAATTTCTTATTAGTATTGCTAAGTGTACCTCCTTCAAAGCATTTCTTAGTTCTACAACAAGGCTGCCATTACATCATTTTTCAACTCAATATTCCATTCAGTCTTCCATGGCCAGATACCCTAGGGATAGCAGGCTTGCCCATGTATGAGCCCCGTGATCATGAAAACAGAACTAGCTGTGCTCCCTGTATGCACTAATATTTCTCTGTATTTAAGGAGTTATCTGGTGTATTGTCCTAGTTAAGCTGTCAATGCCCACATGAACCTTTCCTTCAACTAATTCGGGGACACTTTCCAAGACTTCACTCAAGTCCTCTCTGATCACATTGGAATGTTAAACCAAAGGAAGTGCTGTGACAGTAGTGAGGTTTTATCCTTCATAACACCTAGAACTATGCATTATAACTATTAAGTCAACAATTATAGATTGTAGATTAATCAATAAAATTGTACTTTTTGAATCCTAAGTAGCATATTCTTTTGCAAACATTAGACCATACAACCAGTTATAGGCGTCCCTCACTCTGAAAACAAGCATGCATTTCTTACTGTTTGCAATAGAGTAGAATAAATTCACAATCTAATGAGGCCCTCAAGTTAAAATATTTTCTGGAAATGCAATCCATGAGGATCATTTGTGCAGTGTTCACACACTGTGTATTACACACTGCAGAACCTGATTGGTAATGTCAAGTGAATAGCCAGTGTAGGTTCACAATGCCTAAGAGCCCAGCTCTGGTGAGGGTGGAGGAAGCGTGGGGCTGGGGACTGGGGAAGTGCAGAACTCTTCCTTTCACTCAGTTTAGCAGAAGAAGCTCTAAAAGTCAGTCTATTTTTTTTTAAATCTGTAAGAATATAATATGAAAATATTTTTTAATGATGTGATTTAATTTGGAAATTTTCATGGATGGGACTTTTTGGAGTTATTGTAAAGTCTTTTACGAGTAGGGGAAATAGAAAACTTCATCAGGCCGGAATAGTGATATGATTCCTAGGAGCCCCCAAATGAAGATCTGCTGTTGCTTCGACTGTTTGTTCTTTTACTTTAGAAATTGAGGTCTTGCTGCATAGCCTTCACTGGTCTGTTATTTTTTGTGTAGCTTAGGGTGGTGAACCCTCCTGCTTCTGTCTGTCAAAGGCTGTAATGTGGGATGTCCTTCTATATGCTGTGACTATGTGTCATTTTTATTGGATGGTGAATAAAGTTGCTTATGGCAGGGCAGGGAGTAGCTAGACAGGGAAAAGAAGACAGAGTCATCGAGGAGATGCCAGCAACCCATTGGAGTATCAAGATGTACTAGATAACATGTAACACCATTAAGCCAAGTGGTGATGCACAGATTATTAGAAATGGATTAATTTACATGTAGAAGCTGGCCAGTGATAAGCCTGAGTCATCAGTGAAACAATTATAATTAATAATATCAAGTCTCTGAATGATTATTTTATAAGCAGCTGAGGGGACTCATGGGTGGGAGAGAAACTGGTCCAGCGGCAACCGGATGAAACAGAGAGAAACATCCAACTACAACTATGTCCAGTTCATGACTATACATAATTAAAGTGAGTTAAATCAGTTCATGATTTAAAAATAATTATCAAGCAGTGTAGACTGAGCCCTAGGATTTTTCAGCCACCGTCAGCTGCTCCCCAGCCCCCTTGTCTTCTCATCATGATGTAAACAAACCTCCTTTCATTGTGAGAAACAGATACAGCAACTATTCTCCATCTGATATTTTTAATTTAATGTTTAAAATATGTAGTTTGGTTGACTTGGGAAAGCACTTCTGTTTCACCTTCACCTCTGACGCTAATAATATATTCAAGGGCATAGAGAAAACAGCCCCAGACTAGGTCCTATGACAAGCAAATTATTAGCCTTGTCTTTGCAAGTGGCCACTTTAACCAGGACTGCAGATAACTGAATAGAAGTTGCATCACAGTGAATCTTTTGAACAAATAAAATCAGAAAAGCAGAGAGTAAGTTAAGCAAGATATGCCACATCACCCGAGGATGAATGCAATTAGCATTACATAAATGTTCTGTGGAAAGAGAGTCACCTCCCCTCGCACAGTTGGAGATAACATCCTGTCATCCCTCATCCCTGGAAAAATCATGGGCTCCCCAGCCCTATTCACATCGAGGTAATTATGCCTAGCTAATAAGCGATGTCAAGGAATAAATATATTCTACAACACTAATTTTGTATGTATTTTAAGCCTTGTGCTTGAATGTGCTAGAGCTTTATCCAATAGAAGAGATAATGAAAAGGGGAAACAAGAAATCCATATAAGTTCATTAACTTTTTTACTCTTTTAAACTATAATTTTGTAATTCCCATGGATTCATTTTAAATATTTGTTATTATTATTATTATTATTATTATTTGGATGTATGTACATGGCATGTGAGCATGTGTATGTGTGGTCATATGTATATATGTGTGCATGTGTGTAGTCATTTGCATGTCTGTGTGGTGTATGTAGTCATATGTGTGTGTATGTCGTCATGTCTGTGTGTGCGTGTGTGCGTGGGTGGGTGTCACGTGTGCAACAGTGTGCACGCGCAGGTTTAAGAACAACTCTGCGGTTGCCTCTCTCCTCCTGTGGGCTTCATGGACCAGATCATCAGGCTTGCATGGCATGGACCTTTCACCCACTGAGCCATTTCACCAGCCCTTTGTGGATTATTTCTATGACTATAATCTTTTAAAAATGTCATGACATTATGAACTCTTTCTTCTGGTCCAAGAAGATTCCACTTTATGACTCATCCTCGGACACAGAGGAGGTTTCCAGGGCAGGTTTTCTGTTATTCCATTAATGCGAAGCCTCTCCTTCTGCTGTCTGGGGTCACAGGACTCTTCTGATGGATCTTTCCTTCTGTCCTTGCATCCATGCCTCTGATTGGTTGATGTCTTTAACTTGTGCATCCCAGTCAGACCAGGACTATCAATTAGTCAAAGCCAAAGCTCATAACAAAGCATCTTCAGTGGCTCCTTCAGGTGATCAGCCTGGTGGTGCCAGAACGCCGTGTTTGCAGACCGTCCCTCCAACAGGCAGGGACATGCTGGCATGATACCCACCAAACCCCACATGCTATACAGTAGCCCCGAGAAGTATCAACCATATAGGTAATACTGCCTTACACAGAGGAAATTAGTTCTATCACCCATCGGGCTCACAAACACTACTAGAGGAAAAGCAGGCGCATAATTGTTCTGCAGTATTGAGACCAAATAATGAAACGGAGCTTAGCCTCTTCCTGCCATCTAGCATATAAACACCCCAAAGCCTCAAGGATAAGACACTCAGATGACCACACTTGGTTCTTTTTATGTCCTGGTTCTTCCTCCCATTTGGAACATTTGGGGTTATCTACCCCCTTCTGGTAGAATTTTTTGAGCTTTTCCTCAACCCAATGACCTATGAATATTCTCTACTTAAGTTTAAACTAACCATCCAGGCTCATACCCAGCCTGCGTCCACTTTATATCATGGTGAGTCAATCAGGTTTGTTCCCAATGCAAAGGGGTCTGTGATCAGCACCTCCCTTTGCTTCCCCTCTGCCACATGAGCTTGTAGCTTGTCATTCTTTGTCCTAATGTGGCAATGGACTTAGAAGCCACTGGCTTATGAGAGCTTTGGTCACTGCCCAGTTTTCTAGGACCCTGGTTGCTTAAACTAAGCCCACCAAGAGCTAAGAATGGTCCCATGATTTCCCAAGAAGCCCACAAGACTCTCATTACCACCCACTTTAACCAGCCTACTTCACACTGTTGCAGGATTGATGTCTCCTGTCCACTGGAGCTCTAGCATCTAGAAGCAGGCCAACAGCAAAGGGCTTCTGATCTCAGCGTCGGTTTCTGTTATTTAAAGTAAGGTGGGGATTTTCAATCCCTGTCTTTATTTCCATGTATGGTATAGGTCTGGTTTCCTCACACGTGTATGGGGATTTAAACTGTTCAAGGTCAACTTTGAAAATTTCCTTCTTCATTTTTATATATTAAAAAACCATCATTTTTAGCTAATTTGTGTAATTATTTTGTCAAGCATAGCTAATTTGTGTAAGTTTTATAGAGGTCAGAAATGACATCCTGAGTAAGCTATGGGCACAAACTCATTGGAAGCTGAAGGTTCACCTGAACAAAGGGTTGAAAAATTAGGACTTCTAAACCTTCTTTTCTTTGCAATGGAAAACATTTTCTGTGATAGCAAAAAAGGACAAGTCACTTTCTCTTGCTATGCATTTATCTCTAGGTTAAATATATATTGCCAGTTGTATTTCTAACATCATACTTGAAATTATGACAGTATATAGCCCTGAGCACATTTGAACCAGTATTGCTTTTAATCAGGAATGACAGAATGCATATTTAACTGAAAACTTCGATTAGTAGTTCAAGTAGCTCCCAATTTATTCTGAAGTCAGACCTTTAAAAATAACTGGAAGGTAGGTAAGTAGAATAGATTTCCAATTAATCCCCCAAGTAAAATTGAGATAGTTTTTTCGTTTTACCTAAGCAAAGAAAAAGTACATTGTATTTAAATGGGTGAAAATAACACAGAGATCCCTCTGAGGTAGTCTGTCAGAAACTCTCAGTCTCTCTCTAGTTTGAACCATCCTTAGGCTGACTTGCAACACCACAGGAAGGCTTTAGGGTATAGCATGGGATCTGACAGACCTAGCTGTGCATTCTTCTCCCTGCCCACCCTGATATTGACACAGCATCCACTTCCTTAGGATGCCTGAGATGACTCTGCTGTCAACAACGGTCAGCAGCAAGCTGGTGCTGTTCCAATGCCAAGATCACTAACTCCAGCTCTTGTCCTTCCTTTACAGCTACACTTACAGTCTTCCTGATGAGGGTCTAGAGGAATGTTCAAAGTTCATGGCACAATCGCTTCTTTCCTGAGTCTGGATGGCAGCAATGCCGAAACCAAAGCCAGGAGAACCTCTAGCTTCGTGTCTGGCATGCATCTATGGGGAGCCCAGGCTTCTCTGCTCTAGGATGCTCCAGGCATGAAACACTCGAATACAAAGCTAGTGGCTTCCCTTTGTTCATAATTCAGTCATGGCTCATGCCCTGCCTCAGAGGAAGAGGAGAGAAGGTAATAGGTCGGGTCCAGGGAACCATGAGTTTCTGGGAAGGTCCCACCCCCATGAATAGAATGACCTGTGCTCTCACTTTCTGATAGCAGGTTTTTAAAGAATGGATTGCCAGCAAGAAATCACCAAGTATTGTTAGGAGGTATCTACATTCTTCTTTACTGTTCTTATTTCTTCTCCAAAATAAACTTTGAAAAGTATAACTTTTATATTTGCTTTGCTTATTGTCTGTGTGTTTGTTTGTTTAAGAGGAATTCTCAGTGTGTAACTTGGTCCTCAAACTCAGCTCTGTAGCTGAAGCTGGACTTGAAATTTTTATCCTTTTGCCCTCTATCTCCTGAGCCCAGGAGTAAAGATGCAAGGCACTATACGTTTCTTATATGTTTTTAAATCTTTATTTTTATAATCATCAAAAAATCAGTGATGATCTGTGAAATGTTGAATACTGTTCATGGTCTGAGGCAAAACAAAAGGAAGAAAGAAGAAATCAAGGACTGGATAGATGGCTCAGTGGTTAAGGGCTCTGGCTGCTCTTCCAGGGGACCCAGATTCAATTCCCAGCATCCACATGGTAGCTCACATCTGTCTGTCACTCCAGTTCTAGGAGATCCGACACCCTCACACAGACATGCATACCGGCAAAACACCAATGCATGTGAAATACAAAACAAAACATCAATTTTTTTTAAAAAAGAAGAAATAGGAGTAGAATTTCAGGAGATATCCCGTGTGAGTAGAAAATGTTCACAAGAGCTCTTCACACACACATTTTGCACATCGTTTTCTCCCTCTCATCCCCAATAACCTAAAACCACTTGCAATAATCAGTGTGACAAAAACAGAAGAGAATTTCAGAAAACGCATGAAATTAGAAAAAGCGAAGCTTGGAATGTGTCTTCTGACAGAAAAGCTACGAGAACTCTTCAGACGCAGTAGCCTGCTTACGGGTTTTAAATCCAGACAAACACAAAGCAGCGCATGTGATCGTAAACCCAGGACAACAACAACATAAACGGGTTCAGCATCCTGCATTTGAATCACCAGGGCCCGCTGAACAGAGCGGATTCCCTGAAGGAGCCCAGCGCTGCTGCAGAAACAATCAAACATCTGTTATTTACAACAGGTTTACAGGCGGCATTTGTGGGAGCTCATCACAATGGTTTACCAACACAGTCATTTTTTTTTTCAGAGATGAGAAGCACCCAGGCATGGTTTTCTTCTTACACCAACAGTGTATTTTTGAAAATAAGTGGTCACGTGCTCAATGCAGTATTCTCAAACTGCGATAACAGCCCTTGGCTTGTTTGGGCAGGAAAAGTGGAACGGCTTTGGGATAAAGTGCAAACCAGAACAAACCCACACACGATCTGAACGACGTTCAGTATTTAGTGGCCAGTTTCCAGGGCCACTCTGCTTTTGGGTCATAGGCTTCTCGAAATAATGATGTTGGCAGGATTTAGTTATGAAGCTGGGTTCGGCTAAAGTCATGCTTGGAATTATTTGACTTTCTCTTCTGACTTTTAATGAACTACAGAAAATGAAAGATAGCCGTTTTAAATACTTTCAGAAAACAGCATGTTTGGGTCTGTTGATGCGTGATGGTAAGTTTCTATATCTGGTTTAGAGTCACTTAATGAAACTGCTTAAAACATTTGATAAATCTAAGAGCATTTCAAGATAACTTGCTGGTGGAACTGTTATACATAGGTGTGCCCCACAAAAAAGGCAATAAGATGAATTGAAATGTGTCTCAGGGACTAGTAAAACCATTGTTCCCTGGAATATATTCTTTTGTGTGCATTTGTATGTGCAAGAGTGTCTCATATATGTCTTTATTTTTCAAGAAAAGTGTCTATTAAGGTAAGGAACATGTGGTTTGAATAGAAATGTCCCCATTGATCCATAGGAAGTGCATTATTAGTTGTAGTAGGTGTGGTGTTGGAAGAAGTGTGTCATTGGGGGTCTCAGGTACTCAAGCGAAGGCCCTGTGCAGCGCTCTATTCTTGCTGCATGCTGATCTGGATGTAGAAGCCTCAGCTCCTTTCTCAACCAATATGTCTGCCTGCATGGCACTTGGCTCCCTGCAGTGACAATAGTGGACTAAACCTCTGTAGCTGTAAGCCAGACCAATTAGGTGGTTTTTTTGTAAGAGTAGCCACGGTCATGGTGTCTCTTTACAGCAATAGAGACCCTAAGAAGACAGTATGGAAGCAAGATCTCAGGGAAGGGTGTACCTGTGTGGCTCACCATACCCTCAACCAGAGCAGTGACAATGTTGCTTGCTCATGAGGCTGTTGAGTGAGTACTCCATGGAGGGTGGCGTAAGGCACCCATCTGGCTCTGGAGAACATTGTGTGCCTAGAAGGACGTGTGTCCAAATGCTATTGTGCTAGGAAAGTGGTATTTTATGCTTACGGTTTTCTGAGCCTTCATTTATCAAGCATCATAAGGACTTTGAAAATAAAGAAAACTTAAATGCCTTCCTTCTACCTCAGGGACAAAAATGCCTGGAAAATAACTACCACATTGCTCTGTAAGAATCAATATCAGACGAGGTCTTGAAGATGCTAAAAGTGCTGCCTGGAGAAACTAGCATCCAGGCAATGGAGTGGACAGCCCTCTGTCTTTCCGAGGGCCCTCCCCCACGTGCTTGTCAGCAGACAGGCCTGTGAGTCTACTCTCTTGTGAGTCACCACGCAGAATCATGAGACCACGGCACTCTACCAAGTCCACGAATGAGGCAGGAGACTGTCCTGTAGACGTGGCTGTGTAGAGGAAACTCTCTTTCTCTCACAAGACACCTCCAGTCTGCTAAGCAGTGCACACGCAGGGCCCGGGTGTCTTCTGTTTCAGACTTCAGTGTAACGCAAAGATCCTGTGGCTCAAGTCTCTTCACAATGCCCAGTGATTGGAAGGGCATGGAGCAGCAGACCATATCTGATGCCCTGGAGCTGGAGCTACAGGTGGTTGGGACCTACCTGACCTGGATGCTAGAAACTGACCTCAGGCCCTGTGTAAAACAGTACACACTCTTCCCCAAGCCAATTCTTGAAATTTTAAAAAATAATATTTTTTAAATAATTTTGCAATATGCAATTTAAAATTTTTTTCACATTTCTTTGAATATCCCTATTCTTCATGCATTATGGCCAGTGGGATTAAGTGACAGATTCATCAGGGTCTCCCCTCTCCCACGAGGTCCCCCCATTAAACTCTGACAAAAGTCCATCAGGTAGAATCTTGACCTCTGACCTGCCCACTGTCGACTTCCACAATTCATTGCGCTGGCTAGTGTCTCACAAAACCCCTAACTCACCCTCACAGCTCTTCACCTGTCCTTCATTCAATCTTGTCCACCAGGGATCACCTGTTCCTTCTCCTGGAAACACACTCATTCCTTCAAGCCCAGATCTCCCCTCGGAATGCAGCCATGACGGGAGTGATGGACACCCAGGTGGGTCCCCAGAGTCACCTGAATCACCACCCCTATGACACTCTTGATGTCCTCTCCTTTCTGTCTGTGTTCCTTAGGGAACTGAGGTGCTAGAGTGGGAAAGACTTACAAAGAGAGCATCACTAATGGATGGCTAATTCTCCTGCACACACTCACGGGGCTGACAAAAACCCATCTTCAAGACACACGAGACCACAGAGCACTGTAGAGAAAGGGCCTCTCCTCCCTCCATCATCAAGAAGAAAGCTGAGGTGAAGGAGGGAATGAGAGACAGTAAACACACTGCTGGCTAGGTGTGTGTCACACACTAGCACTTCCCCTTCATATAAGGAGAAAGCAGCTAGGTACCTGAGACTTTAAGCCAGACTAAGAAGGAGGAAGGCATGATGCCATGGCTGAGGTTAACTGGGAGAGAATGCCCTCGGCCCATGGCCTTCAGACCAGATTCAACCTCAGCACTGTCAGACTTAGATCAAGAGATATAAGGTAGCGGTAATAAAAAGGGCTAAGAAATGAAAACTGGGAGAGAAATTCTACAGGTTTATATAAAAGGCTCAACTCAAATATCATTTTTACGTTGAATATTTTCCTCCAGAATGAAACTGGCATTCTGTGTACTATCGCTATGGCAATGCGCTCACCCACCTCTCAGCCCTTGTTTCTGATCCCAGCATCCTGCCATGTAAAGTCAGTTCTGGTCCAGGTCAGAGATGCTCCGAGGCCCTCTATTACCTGCTCATAGAAGATGTTATGACCAAAAGAGGGTCACAGGAGTGAACAGGATCAGAGCCATTCTTGTGATTTTTCTATGCTGAAAATATCATTAGATATCTGTTCAAAATGTTGAAAACATTTTTATCCTGCTGTGTTATGGCTTCATCTTGTTCCTTTCTCTAGAAATTCAAAACTGCATCATTAATCATCTCGAAATCCTAAAGCATGGGCTGCCACGGCACTCCATCCAAGCACAGAAGGATTTGTTTCAGGGCAAAAGCAACTCTAAATACACATTTTTTAAACCGAAGGAAAAGTGCATTATGCTGAGCTGTTTTAACGATACAATGACTGCCTTAGCCATCATATTGTTTGCTAGAGCTCTTCCATCTTTGGAAAGCAACCTCACGCAACCAGATACCTAGGAGAAATAAACAGTCCGAAAGAAACAAGAGATAGGGCTGGAGAGATGACTCAGCAGTTAAGAGCACCCAGGTTTAGTTCTCAGCACCCTCATGTCAACTCATAACCATATGTAACTCCAGGGGATCTTATATCCTTTTCTGGCCTTCCTGGGTACTGTAGTTCATAGACACACATGTGGGCAAAACACTCATAAACCTAAAATAGTAAATTTTTTTGAAGCAAACATGCAATATATTTTTATAAAAGAATTTTTCCTGAGACAGTGGCTAAGGTTCAGGCTGCAAAGAACTACGACATGGCTGTCATGAAACACGGTCTCAGTCATCACGGAAGTCATCCCAATGCCCACTGCCGGTGATATAACCCAGACCACTGAGAAGACAAAAAGAAACTTCCTGGCTGTTGGGAGCAGTGAGACCGGATCCTGAATTTCTTGTAATCCCCTGATCTGAGTGCCTACAGCTGCTCTGAGCACGAGACCTTCAGGAGTTCCTGATGGCAGGAGAGTGGTTTCTGGTGGGTTTGGCTGGGGTGTGGCTATCTCTATATAATCTGCCCCTGAACACAATAGAGGGGTCATCCTTGGCCTGGCAAGAGATGTTGCCTGGGACTGGACCCTGAAGGTGCCAGGGGAGAAGCCAGACACTTTTGGTAATTCTCTGGAAACAAAAACAGAAGAAAGAGAAGACAGGAGTCACGAAGAGCTTCAGGGAGTTCCGCAGTCTCTGCGCATGTGTATCACTGTGTGTGTGTGTGTGTGTGTGTGTGTGTCTTTGCATGTGGGATGTAGATATGCATATAGGTTTATGTGCACATGTGAGTAAGAACCAAAGGATTACCTTACATGTCCACTTTGTTCTTTAGCTTTTTGTTAATTAAATCAATGTTTAACCATTCTACACAGGTTTATAATGCAGCTTTAGCTTTTTCTGTAACGTCAGTTTTATTTTGTGTTTTGCCTGTGTACAAATATGTGCACCAAGAGTGTGTCATTCCTGCAGAGGACAGAAAATGGCCCCAGAAAACCTAAAACTGGAGTAAAGGATGATTGTAACCTGACATGTGACTGCCAGGAACAGAACACGGGTCCTCTGCAAGAGCAGCCATTCATTGCTGTCACCTTTTCAGCCACTGAACTCGATTTTAAGAGAGCATGCAGAAATGTACATTACAAAGAAACAGAAATAAGAGCAAAATGTTTCTGAAAAGGCTTAGCAGGTTGGGAGAAGGCTCAGGGGGTGAAGTACTTACTATGTAAGCATGGGAATAGCGGTTCAGAACCCAGAACCCATGCTGAGAAAGCTGGATTCAGGAGGATGTGTCTGTACTCTGTGTGCTGTGGTGCAATCGAAAACAAAGACGGGAAACTCCCAGGAGCTCAAGAGCAGCCAGCCTAGGAGACACAGAGGTGAACAGCAGTTCCTGCCCTAAGCTGGAAGGCAAAGATTGACCTGAGCTGTCGTCTGACATCAGCATTCATGACCTGGCATTGATGTGCACACGCAAGCACAAAGTAAAGTTTAAACAGTTATCTATCTCTCATCTATCAATCTATCATCTATCCAACTATGAATCATGTATCTTCTATCTGTCATCTATCTGTCTATCTATCTGTCTATCTATCTATCTATCTATCTATCTATATCTATCATCCATCATCCATCTATCCCTTACTTGTTTATTTATTGTGTACAAGTACATATGGTACACAAGTATCTCTAAAGCCTTTTAAACGCTATCACCTCTGAGTTTAAAATAAAAATCACTTTTTATTTTATGCATATGAGTGGTTGTTCTGACTAGGTGTATTGCACCATATGTATGCCAGATGCCCTTAGATGTCAGCAGCGGGCATTGCATACACGTGAACTGGAATTATGATGGTTGTAAGCCACCAAGTGAGCTCTGGGAAGTGAACCCTGGTTGTCTATCAGAGCAGCCTTCTCTCCTGCTATCACTAATGGCTGTTAGTGACCCATTCCTCTCCCAGAATCCCTCACCCTGTGGCTATGGCCTGAAGAGCTATGGCGGAAAAGGTGAAGAGTAAATAAAAGCAAACAGTAGAGGCTTGCCATGCAGAGGGCTTAAGGACGTTCAAATTGTGTGTCTAGGAATTTAGATATTGCAGTTTAGAATGGCAGCCTCTCATACTTATTTCTGTGACAATATACTCTGAAAATGCCTGTGGACTCCAGTGGCCTCTCTTTAGCTGAATTATTAAGTCTTGGGTTTCTTATTAGTCAGGCCTTAAATAATGATGGAAGTCACAAACCTGATCAGGCATGTCAAGATGAATACTAACCCTGACCAGACCATGGTGAAGCGGTGGCAGCCTCTCATCTAGCACTTGGATGAGTTCTCCCTTTCTTAACAAGGGATGCAAAGACTAGAGAGACGTTCTGCATGTGAGGGGTTTCCTGTCTGTTCAATATGAGGTTGGGGGTGGGTGAAAAGGTGAGGAAGGGAGAAAACATGAGCAAGAAATTCAATATTTCAGTTGTGAGTACACACAAATCTGAATTGACCTGCTTGGTAATTCTAAATGCTTTTCCGCTGCTGTTTACTAAGCCCTGTCATTACCAATAGATGGGGAACTTGAGATGTGAGCTGGAACCTGCCTTCAAGCAGTGCTGTGTCCTGTGCTTCTCCATGTCACCCCACCCCCCCCACCAACCTGCCTCTCAGCAAGTCCTTGATCTCTCAGTGGTTACATTGCTGGCATGCGATGACCTCTTCATTGTGAGCTTCTCTGTAGCTGTCTTTTTTTTTTTTTTTTTTTTTTTTTTTGGTTTTTCGAGACAGGGTTTCTCTGTGGCTTTGGAGCCTGTCCTGGAACTAGCGCTTGTAGACCAGGCTGGTCTCGAACTCACAGAGATTCACCTGCCTCTGCCTCCCAAGTGCTGGGATTAAAGGCGTGCGCCACCACCGCCCGGGTCTCTGTAGCTGTCTTAAGATGATCGCAGAGAGAAATTCCCTAAGCACAGATGCCTACACTGACCAAAATGACTGGGCTGCCAACCAAAGGATCCCAATGAAGCTCAATTTTGCCCAGAGTACAGAACATCCCGTCCCTGTGCCCCTGAGGGCTGCTATCTACTTACAATGATGCAGATTCCATGTACGTATACTGGTAAGATCGACGTGTGCCTTGCTTCATTTCACACCTCTATCTCAGTAAGTAAACACCCCAAGGTTTGAGCTCTGAATGGCTGCTGTCAATCTGTTGTCTAGGTCATATTTTTTTTATTTTTTCCTTTTCTTTTATATTTTAATTTCCCTGTTTCTTTGGCAAGTACCCACTGTGTGCCTTGAACTCTTGGCATCCCCTATGCCTCAGCTTCCCAAATGCTAGAATTACAAGTGTGTGATACCACAATACATCTGGGATATATTTCCTTTCCAATAACATTTTCAACAAGGTGAGGAGCCCCAGATATTTACTTCTTTATTTCATTGTCCTTCCAAATACTAAATTCAAATGAGTTGAATGTCTGAATAGGGTGGAGGGAGAGCTAACACATGGGGGGAGACTACCCATGCATCTCTCCTGTCCTTACAGTGGTTTGGGGTTCTATGCAGGAACCCCATGGCTTCAGGGAGTAAAGGCTAAGAGCGCATCCCTATTTTATGTAATCCCTGCGCTCTAAGCCCCTGCTACATCTTTATCCAAAAGCTGTAGCACAGACACGGGGTTGGGCTGGAACCAACAACCGGGCAAGCCAGGTGGATGCGTTCAGGGAAAGGAGTAGAACATGGTGTCCTTGTGCCCACGGGCCAGGCTGCGCTGTGACAAGCAGTGCTGTCACCCTGTTTGGCCCAGAGATAAGAGCGGCCAAGAAGCTGCTACAAATGCCCCTGTCCCCTTGTCCTACATTGTCCCCAAGCCTCGGCTAATTATAGAGGCTTGAGAGCGGCGGCGGGAGTGATTAAGTGCGGAAGTGGCCTAAAAGTGATCCCTCTCTTCTGCCACAGTGAGCCATCCCGCCCTCTTCCCACAGTGTCCACACTATCCTGGACTCTAGTGAGATCCTGGGACCACAGAGAAGCCACAGGCTTCTAGCCACTCATTGTATAGACTCAGTAATGAAGTCATTAAACACTAAAGATGTCAGTTTCAAAATGTCTGCTCCCTCTGTAAAGATTTATCCCAAACTTGAGCAAGAAGAATCGGTGGCAACCACATCACGGGAGCCTGCACTACCGTCTCCTAATTCCTCTTCTGTGAAAGGGACCAACTGTCACTGCTTCAAGACAAACCCAGAGTGCACTGTACGAGGCCAAACAGCAGCCAGCGATTTTGCCAGTTGTAGCCTCCCAGCCTCGTTGTGAGCTTGTTGAGAAGTCAAACTGACCTCTCCTGTGGGGCCCAGCCCACTGCACACAGTGCCTTCTGTCAGGAATGGTTTTCTTTAAGGACACTAACCTGCCAGGGCCCATCAGCATTCAGTATATTTCAGCAACCCATGTTTTGGTCTGCTCGTATGTCTCAAGGGGCCACCCGTGTGTACACAGTCATTTGGGTAAGTGCAGCCAGCGGTGTAAGGAAGAACAGCTGGATTCTGTTTCACTCATGAAGAGGAGCTTTGAAAACCACAAGGAAAGCATTGTGTCCAAAGCAAGGGAAGAAACACACCCTGTAACTAGGCCTACGGTAGGATCTTAGTCCTGATGTTTATCTGTATTTCTCTGAAATTAAATCAGATTTATATTATCACAAAAACACCAGCTCTGGAAACGTGTAGTTGTTCTGAGAATTAAGCTGCCTTGGATCCTCTCAGCAAAACCCTGTTCATTTGTTTCCAGAGCTTCACAGGAAAAGTGAAAATGCTGAGAGATGTCAGCTCTAAGGTGACTAGTTTTTAATTATTTATTTTACAAACCAACCACAGTTCCCCTCCCCCATTCTCCCTCCCCTCCACAGCATCCATCACTTCTTCTCCACTGAAATGAAAAGAGCCTGCTTTTTCTCTTTACTCCACAGGAAAGTTTTGTTTGTTGTTTTTGTTTTTCCCAGTGACTAAATATTTAGCATATGGCTCAGTGTATGTCCTTGGCTCCTGTACAGGCCAAACAACTCTGAAGCCAAAGACCTGTTGCCAGAAAAATGTTAGCCATAGGTAGAAATCTGCTTGGAACCTCGAGGGGTCAAACGCAGGGGGCTACGGAGACGTGACTGCTAGCTCTGCTGTCTTAATGGAATTTCCCAAGGCAAATTTCACCTGAGGGAGGTGGGGCAGCTTGACATGGAGGTATTTGGTGGGAGCGATGGTGATGAGGTGAGGCAGGAGGTGCTTTAAGTGGGGCAGAAGGACATGGTGACACAGAACCAAAGGGACTCACTTTGAAGAGTCCAGCATTCTGCTCTGTCATTGAACTGGACAGGAAGGTTGATCAGGGTGCCTCCCCAGGGATGCTTTCTCTGTAGTCCTCTTGACAGCATCCAGAGAGCAGTCATCCTGCCAGGCTGCTCCTGGGGTGGGTGCTTCCCCTCGCCGCCTTTCATTCTGGCTTCTGTCCTTGTGTAACCTCCCTATTCCGGCTGCCCTGTTGTCTTCCTTCTGGGATCTCCTGCCCTTATGTAACCCCTACTGTCTGAATTTCAAAATGAAACATCTTAGACCTGATATGCCATAACCCTTAGCCTTCGACTATCCCTTCTTTTAAAAAATAATAAAGACTCAGCAAAGTAAACAAAGATAAGACAGCAAATGATGAATTACACTGCACTTGAAGTTTTGTGGTCTTTTATGAGAAATAAAAAATTCAAACGCTATGGTAATACACTAAAAATTAAAAGACGTTTATGGTTCCCCCTATGGCCTTTCAAACACAAAATTTTGGGGGATGATTGGTTATAACTCTCCCAAATAATGGTACTAAAAAGCTTGAGTCTTAAAGAATTAGACATTAAGGAATGCTCAGAGGTATTTTTTAAGTTTTTTTTTTTTTTGGTTTCTTTAATCATGTGTAAACATTTGTGTCTGTGAGAGGGTGTGTGGACACAGTGCATCTTTAACCGTGTGTACACATGTGTGTCTGTGAGAGGGAGTGTGGACACAATGCATCTTTAAGCATGTATATTCTTGTGTGTCTGTGAGAGGGTGTGTGGACACAGTGCATCTACCCACACTGTCCAGAAGAGGGCAGCAGACGGGCCTGGAACTGGAGTTACAGGTGTTTGGGAGTCACCTGATAGAATTCTGGAATTCTTCTCATTTTCAAGAACAGCTAGGACTCTCAATGGCCAAGCTTTCTCTCCAGCCCTGTGGTAGCTTATTTTGTAAACTGGATTTATTAGAGGACTATTTAAGTTCTCTGTCAGATTTACCTACAGGATATTAGTATACAGAGAAAAACACCTTTTCTAAGTAGCAATTATATTATTGACGCACTGATATGAATTACAGCACAGGGAAAACAGCCCTGGTTTCACCCTGTACTTATTATTTTTTAAAATTTGTTTTATTTCTTCGATGAAGATATCATCAAAGATACTATTACGCAAAGACGGTATGTATCTTCTCAGGTAAGATCAAGCAGTGAGGTCCCTACAGACAGACACACCTTAACTTGTACCTGGTGGATGAACTATTACCCTACTTCAGCATTTATATGATGGAAGTGAAAATTAACATAAAACGAACTTTAAAGCCGGGCGGTGGTGGCGCACGCCTTTAATCCCAGCACTTGGGAGGCAGAGGCAGGTGGATCTCTGTGAGTTCGAGACCAGCCTGGTCTACAAGAGCTAGTTCCAGGAAAGGCTCCAAAACCACAGAGAAACCCTGTCTCGAAAAACCAAAAAAAAAAAAAAAAAAAAAAAAAAAAAAAAAAATGAAAAAAAAAACGAACTTTAAGAGAACAGCTGATTACATCTTAATTGCCTGGTCTAATAAAGTAAAAGCTGAGAGCACTCCTTATTACTCTTAGAAATTACTGGCCCTGGTATTCTAGACATGAAGAACAAAAGTGGGTTAAAAGAGCTGTTTCAAAGTAACTGAACTTGGATTTTCATCTAGGCCTGCTGTGGTACAGGATTCGTGGGGTGCTTCGTTACACCCTGGGCTAATGCATTCAGAGCTTCAGAAGGGAGTGGAGAGGGCGGGTGGAGGAAAAGGAGAGAGAGTGCAAAGGGTGAAGACAGAGAGGGAATAGGAACGAGAGGAGAAGGGTAGCTGGCTTCCACGAGAATGTAAATTAAGAGCAAAATGTAATACACTTAATGTTTGGTTTGCAGATTCAAGAGCATGTAAGTTTCAGGACATGGCTTCCCTAGGGTGGATATCGAGAATGAGGATGTGCACATGTGTTTGTTCTGAAAGTTAAAGTGGCTACCATGGTGACTCACGGGAAATGATGAAGTGATTTGAAGTAAAGAAGTCATTAGACATGAGAGCCATTTGATTAAGTGAAACAGATCAACTGTGTACCCGAAGAATGACCATCTCAAAATTTAGGGAATAAAAACTTCCTGTGCTGTCATGGAGGAGGTTAGCAAAGGAAAACAGCTTTGAGAACAGTTTTTCAAATATATACCAAAAACCAGGGAGAGAGGGAGGGTGGGCATGAAGGTGGGCAGAGGGTGTCCCCTGACTGTCTTTTCTGAAGACTTGGATGCTGCCAATTGAAAGGATGAGACAAGAATAAGAAGTAGAAATTTAATTGTTAATGAAGGAAGTTCCCTTGTGAATAAAAGTCAAAATATTGCTCATTCACTCCTTCCTGCTATTGTGGGAATCTATTTAACCACGAATTCCTTATTCCTCATGGGCTAAATTCTGCATCACAAAATTCACATGTTGAAGTGCCCCAGAATGTGTGATAATTTTGCAAATGCAACTAGCTAAATTAGAATGAGGTCTCACGGGGTGGGCAGGCCCCTTCACAATGTAAAACAGGGGATCTAGACTAGGATGAGCACCCAGTGAGTCAGATACTAAGAACCCCTCATGACTGTTCTCAAAGACCAGCTGCTGCCAGAGAGAGAAGCAGAATGGACCCTCTCAGCCTCAGAAAGAGCCAAACCCCAGCTCCTTGACCTTGGACTTTCAGCTCCAGAACGAGAAATAACACCTGTCTGTTGTTCCTGCCACTCGGTGTGTGGAACTTTGTGGTGGCAGAAAATGGATAAATAAATAAATAAAGCCTTCCAGGGTTGCTTCCCATCTGATTATCTATTTGTACTGAGTCACGTTGTCAAGGTGTGACCTCCACACCATTCACATTTGAAAACAAAGTCAAAGAGTAAGTCACATGTTTCACGCTAGCATAGCCAAAAGATCCAATAACAGCTTAGGGACTGAATATTGGAAAAGGCAAGCCTCTGAAATCTACCCACCCGGTGCTGTGGAGCTTATATCTGGGCACCTGCTTCATTTGCTGATGTTGTTCACTAACACGTGAGTGCAAAATGGATAGGAGGGGCATGAGAATGAAGGGATAGCTGGAAGGGCCCTAAACAAGATTCCACAAAAATAAAGACAGGAGCTATGAAAAAAATAGCACAGGGGTCTAGAAAAAAGTGTGCAAAAAGGACCTCAAACTGTCCTGAGAGGGAATGTTCACATCTGAAAATGTTTAAGTTAAAATATGAGATGGCTTCGTGAACCAGTTGACATATGTGCACAATGCACACGCATTTCTTCACATGGAGATCACTGTGTGTACACAGGCAATGTTTTCCCAAGCCCGGGAACAAACCAATGAAGTGAACTCGGCTTACAACCCATAGACTACAAAATGATTCACATAAGAGGTGAGAAGGATTGAGATCTGTGTTTGTTTTACTCTGCTTAAAATAATTCGCATTATGATACTGAACATAAAACGTTCAAAAATTAAAAGCTGACTTCATCCCTCTTTATCGCAGACTTTGGTAAGAACAGATTCCAATCAATACAATGTTTTGTTACCTCCACTTGACCAAAATCTGAACGAAACATCTGGATTTATTACATAGAAAATGCAATGGCAAGCATTTTCCAAATTCTGGCATCCTGTGGAAAATTAGAGAGGAAGGTAGACTATTGGATACTGTGTTTGGATATAAACATTCAATGTAGTCAAACAATCTGTTTAACTTAAAATTTTATTTTTTTCTCAATAAATCAAATCTAAAATGATTTTGCATTATGATAATTTGGCACAGTTTGAAGAAATCCAAAAATCACTTGACTTTTGTCTATTTATGGATTACTGCTAAAAAATCTAGACTATGTGATTCCTGATACCAAATTCTAGGGTCTTAATAGTATTAAATACAAATGTATGTCAAAAGCTGAACTGTTTAATCTAAGTAAATAAAATCCTTGAGAAAGAACTATACAGTCAATGTACTTAATATACACATATTTAATATATATTAAATACATATGCAGTATTACTTAGTACCATTTTCTATGTTGGCCATGTCTTTTGGACTGTTTTACACAGTGTCTGTTGATCACATGTGTAAGACTGGGAGTTTGTCCATTCACTTGTACCTCCATAACGAGAACGGTAGTGGCAGTTCTCAGGGGGACTTGGATAAACTGAGTTTCTGGGAAGAGGAGAATATTCCTAAAGTAAGTAAACTGGGAGGAACATTTCCAAAGACAGCTACATGGAGTCCCAACTGTCCTCGCTGGAGAGCTGTTCCTCCAGAACAGCTGTGTCTGGTCCTGTCTTCCTCATAATGGAGACAGGGATGGTCAGGGACCCCTGAAGCAGCCTGTGCTTGCAGAGCACACTGTCCCACGTCACCATGCTAACCGACAGCAGCAGGATTCGGCTCGCAGTAAATGTCTCTTGGACATGGAGCTGAGAGCAACCCAATTTCAGCAATGGGGAGATGTGACTCAGATCCAAGAGCCAGGTCTCTTCTCAGAATCTGCTTAAGGGAAAGAGGAAACTGAAGGCAAAGCATTCTAAACCACATGTGTCAGATCAGAATCGCAGAGTCAATACTGAAACCCTTGTTTCCTTATTTTTAAGACCATTTTTTTTTTTGCGTGTACATATGCGCACGGGTGCACATGAACAAATGTACGTGTCTGCGGAGGCCGAAGGTCAACTCAAATGTCTTCCCCAGTTGCTCTCCACCATATTTTTTGAAACAAGGTCTCTCTTTAAACTTGAAGTTTGTGAACTGGCCACACTGGCTAACCAGCAGACTCCAGGGATCCTCCTGCCTCTGCCTCACCAACACTGGGTTTACAGGCTCTGTGGTTGGGGATCCACACTGAGGTCATCACCATTGTCTAGCAAGCATCTTGTTGATGGCACCGTCTTCTCAGCCTCCCACCACCGCTTTCTCAAACTTCCTGCCGTCTCTGGATTTTACTATTGCCAAGGTGACACCATGGAGAAAGGCTTTGGGGACATGCAGCAGTGTGTGGCAGGAAGCTGTCCTTGTTACAAACTCAAAGTGTTTTCCGAGTAGATACCAATCTGGAAAGGGGGAGGGTTGCTGAAGGTGTCACCTCAGGCCCTGGGAGCTGTGGGTTGCTGTCTCCACCTCAAGCCCACTCCTGAAACTGTTAGCTCACGCCTGACCTTCTGCTTCCTTCAGCCACTTCACACTCTCTACCTACTTCCCAAATTCTCTCTCCCTGCTTCTCTTCTGCAATTTTAATTTGATGATTTGATAAGCTGGGGGAAAGCAGGCTGGATTCGCTTCTATTCATTATATATAGAGTCACTGTATATATTCACTATATATAGTTCACTGTAGAGTCAAAACTCAAACTTCAAGCAATTGACTGGTTGGCAGGAGGATTTCTTGAACATCCAGATGTATTTTACTCTATTTCCGTGAGCAGCAGTCCCGGGAGATGCTAGGACCTGGCTGTGAAGGGCTTAAGCTCTGTGGAAGGACTAGTAATTTGCTTGTGTTAATGTTGCCATCATTCTATGAATTTTCAAAGTTTTCTACTCAAATACCACATTTTAATTCTTGCAAGACAATCATGATATCTTCAGTAAAGAAAAGCCCATCCCCTAAACTAAATGACATAACCAATATCTAATAGGAAGGAAGGTCACTTTCTGTCTCATCCACTGCCAACACTCTGTGCTTTTAGGACACCATTTCTGCAGTCGATTTTGACTGAAGCTTCCAAATCCTTAGCCAGCTTGATCTTGGACAAGGCTCGCTGACTTACTAGAGTCAGATCTAACCGACTTTAAGATGGGTGGAAATGGATCCATGAAAAGCCTCTCCCCACTGGCAAGAAAGCCGGTGAGAAAGACCCAGTGGCTCTTGCTCCCAGTGCTGCCTCTTTGGCCTCTCTGAAGCCCACATCATGCAGCAACCAGCCACAGCAGGATGTGGTCACCTTGGCCCCAGAGAACATTCCGTGACTGTCCTATCGTATACATTACTGCCGAGACAGATTCATGATGCTCTACCCATATAATTTGGCTTATTCCTCCCTGCTGAGAATCCTGTCTCATTTAATTTGTTTTCTTGCTCCAAGCTCACAGAGACATATTTTTAAAATTTAAATATAAATGTATTCATATAGTTCAAATTGTCATGAAAGAACTGTGGTTTTTATAGCCAGTATAGTTGTTGACCACAAAACTTAGACCATTCTCATAGTTTCTCTGTGGCCTTCTGTGTCAATAGCTGATTATTATTCTAACAATTTCTTTGTTATTACTCTAGTAAAAGAAAGTATACAGTTAAACACACCTTTACCTAAAGTCTAAATATGGTACTATTTCCATATTTGTGCATTTGGGGTGATTAAATTAGTGTAATTCCATGGAAAATATGAGACAGGCTTGCTTGTCTGTAGATTCTAACATCAGCCCTCATTAGTTAGTCCCTTTTGAATCTGGGAGCACTAAAGGCAGCAGGAGGCACAAGCGTCTCAGGTAAAGAGATATTTTGTAGAATTTACATTTCAAATTCTCCAGCACTTGGGAAATGTTGATCCTGGTGGATATCCATGTGATAAGGGTTGATTAAGGATCTAATTTCCATTTTGCCACCAAGGACTTCACACAAATGCAAAACAGAATTAATACTATTTTATAGCAGTGCTTAGAATTTAAATTAGACTATTTGAAAAAGTCCCAGTAGTATCTGGTGCACACAATGTCCAATAAATAGCAGCTATTGTCTGTTTTCCCCTAATTTATATGATATGTATATTTGGAACACTTTTTTCTGTTTTTTTAAATGTATGTTTGTATATATGCATGTGTATAAGGGCACTTACATCCAGGAGCCAGCAAAGGTCAAAAGAGGGTATCAGATCTCTTGGAACTAGAGTAGGAGGTGGCTCTGATCTACTTGGGGTAGGAGCTGGGAATGAACTCTGGTCTTTCTTAAGAGCAGTGAGCATTCTCTCCAATGGCTCTAGAATCACTTTCACGGTGGGCATGATATAATACAGCCACTTACACAGACCAGGCAATGCTGGAGTAAGTGGATGTGCTAGTCTGGGTCTGACTGGGTCTGTGTGAAGCTCTCTGGTCTACTGAATTTAAGATTCCTGTATTCAACCTAAACTGTCCATTGAAAGGTGTTTTCTCTTAACATGTCTTCTCCTGCTAGCAAATGAATTCAAACATATAGATGTTCATCACAGACAGAGAGAAAATCAGGATTTCTCCCAACATAATTCATATTATATTCCATGACCCCTTTGGGTATGTGGAAGAAAACTGAATTTACTTAGTTAGGCATCTGATATTGGTGATAAATGATTTGATTAGACTCTGTGTATAGCTGGGCTTGCCTGGTATTTTTGGCTGCTCCATTTTAGAATGCCATGCTCATGTTTGGAAAGTTTCCTAGATCTCCAAGTCCTTGGTTGTTGCAACTGGAATTGAAAGGATGAATTCTTTCTCTCCCTGCACTGCTCCACAAATAGACATCTGGGGAAGATCTCCATTCCACACCACACTGGGGCATGTACATTTGACGGAGGTCCTACTGTGAATCAGAGTCGGGACATGGGCATTTGATGAAGGTCTTCCAACCCAAACACTTGCTTCCTGCTGCAGTGAAGTGAATAGTGCATGAAGTCTATGCTGGTGAGCTCACCATGACAGCTACAGAGCTCACTCTGGGGTGCCTCAGTCAACTTAAAATCTCAAAACTAGTGTGCATGAACAAGAATACCGCTGGTGCAGGCAACCTAGAAAGCATTAAGTGTAAGGAAAGAGAACTAAGCTACAAGCCCTCACTTTAATAATCTTACAATATGTCCCCTAAAGAAGAATCAAAATATTTTTAAATGTACAAAAGACTAGCCATCCTTTTCTTGAAAGATATGTAGGCCAAGTTCCATGGCAGTTCAAAGAAAGAAGACATTCTTACTATTTTTGGAAATCAGATGAGAAATTGTAGCTCTACCCTAAATAAAGGGTTTCAAGGCATTCTATTGTTGGGACATTTTCAATTATTTATTTCAACTAGCAAATTCACCATTATTCAATGATCTTCACCAGTTTAGAAAGCCTCCAATTTTCAAAATGAAATTGTTTATCAATAAGCAACTGTTTGTCCTCTAACTTAATCAGAATTCATAATAGGTAGAGGCTCCTGGGGAACAAAAATAAATTTCATAAGAAACCAAAGGGACCACAGTAATACCGACAATGGTATTTTAAGGCAAAATATAACTCAAACTTTTTTAACTACAAAATAAAATACCTGACTGAAAAGATTTCATTCGCTTTATTAATTGTTGAAATGGAGACCACAAGAACTAGTCCCACTGACTTGCTTCACTTACTTCTAGATTCCAACACTGGTTAAATTTCAAGTCATTTATAGTATGAAATATTCATGACTTGAGGAGAGATGGGGAATGAATTTGCAGGCACGGCCTATGCTGTCCATGGTCCTGACCAGATGCTGCAGTCTTGCGCTGTCCATGGTGCTAATCATGTTCTGGGGCCAAGAGGAAAGGTGATATCTACCAGAGAACAGCTTTGATGCGGTGATATAAATGCTTTTGACTCAAGAACATGTGTGCTAATAAACAATATGGCTGACAATATGTGTGATTCCCATAGAAAATTGTTCTGGAATAAGATGGTCTTACTTGAAGCTATAGCAACTTATAGTAATGCAGTCATAAAGGCTGCGTTTCCTCCAGAGAAGAAGTTTGCAACTCTGATTCATCAATAAGTCTTTTAAAAAGTTGTTCTAATTTCAAGTGGAAAGAGAGAACCCATGGAGCTCAGAGGGTTTATATTCACTGGGCCTGGAATTATGGATGATTTGAAGACACCAGGCATGGTACTGAGAATGCAACTTGGTGTCTCTGTAAGGCTAGCACATGCTTTTAACTGCTACCCCATTTCTCCACCACTGTCAATCTTTAGTTAAATAATATAATGTTTTACTAATTGTTATGTATTTATCTGTCTCCTTATCCACAAACATCAATAGAAAGAAGGTTGCATCTTGCATGTTGTCGTGTTCCATGGACTAAAAGAGTGATGTCTTTCAGTATACACAGAATGATGTTGGTAGGGCTGAATTATGCATTCCCCCCCCCGTGATGTCACTCCACACTGAGAGTAGTCACTTCAACCAGCATGAAGTGTGTGTATGCATGAAGTAAATTTAGTGAGTTGTATAACATCCTATCATCTGGGGAACATCTAAGCCCCTTCAGAGTTTGCATGCCAGCTTATATGAAAAGGAAAGAAATATTAATAAATAAAAAACCTCAGGGTAGTTTGCAATAATTTCAAAGAGTCTTCTCAGTATGACTTCTAAACATGGTTTCCTATCAAAACAGAAATGGAGGGAGATAAAAGAATGTTTGCTCTAACTATTGATCATTTTTCTTTCCCTAAGTAGGAAACATGCCTGGACAAAAGCAGATGATTTTGAATGAATATGGGGCATAAAGGTCATTAGTTTAAATAAAAATATGTTAATGAGCCTATCTAGCTATGACGCCTATGAAACACAACAACAATCAGCATGGCATAATAACCCTAACGGAACAGTAGTAGCATCCGAACCTTGGTAGTAAGCAACAAGTCTCTAATTGGACTTGGAATCACCCAACAAGAGGAGTATTATCACTGGTACTGGAAACCAAGCCAACTCGTCTGGGCTAATGGAGCCATGAATCTTGGAAGAAAACTTATAATACTATTTCATCAAAATAGCATAGTCCCCAACTATATTGCAAATACCTGTCCTTTTTCTGTAGATAAGTGTAATTCTTCACCCTTTGTCAGCCCAGCTTTTCTTTGCAAACAGCAGAGACCCTCATGGAAAAGCCCAACCTATCACAATGTGGAGCCCAGCCCCAATCGATACACATACAAAACAACTCCCACACCTAAGGCTGAGGAATCATTTCAGAAGACAGCATGGGAAGATTGTAGGGGCCAGAGAAACAGAACAGGGGAGTGGAGTGTGAGATGGAGTCTCTTAGAAATGTCAGAGAGGCTACACATATGATGTGAAAGAAATACATGTATACATGTGTATATATGCACATGCATATGCATATATAATTAGAGAAAGATGCCATGAACTTGAATGGGGTGAGAGAATACATGAGAGGGTTTGGAGTAAAAAATGGAAAAGAGAAATAATATAATTGTATTATAACTTCAAAAACTAAAAATATATGTAAAAAATAAAAAGAACATGTTAATAGAGTTTGGATGGATTTTTGAGCAATCAAAAACTTGATTTTTATGTGGGGAATCTAAAATTATACAAAACAATCCCCGATAAAATATTCAAATATTCCCCTAATTATATCAATTTATTATGTACCAAGATATTTTTAACTATTTTCCTTTATGTTATACTGAATCCTAAAATAAAAACAATAACTATTAATTTCATTCTAATTTGGCGTAAAGGAACTAAAACATGACTGAACTCCAGGGGTTTTTTTTGCCCATGACTAAAAAGGCAGAAGGAAGGGTTGCAGGATAGATAGACAGCAATGAGAACAGCTAAGGAGAGAGGGTCAGTGCTTGGCTCAAAATTCAGTGAGATGTGAGCCACAGAGAACTCATTCTCTAATTAGGCTGAGATCCGATACAACACATAGTGTCTTTGTGAGCTATAGAATTTAGTTTCAAAAGTCCCCCCTCCCTAGACTGGATTAGGAGTCAGAAGGGATAACATAGAGCAACTCCGGGCATAAACCACATGCATCCTGCATAGATCCAGCTCCACTGCAGGGAGGAGTCTAGTCAGATGGTGGAGCACTCTGCTTATGATTTCACTGCACCATGTGCCAGAAGAAAAAAAGAAACAGTACAAAAATGTCACACTGTGTAAAGGGCTTGCAGCGCTGTCTTTCAGCAGACATTCTATGAAGGCTTTTCAAATCGTCGCTTATTATAGCCGCTGTTCTTTAATGCCTTAAATCCAAAGGCTTCCCCTGTATGCTATCAAAGATGCAAGCTGCCATTGCTAACCCACAAACAAAGCAGACAGTGAACCTGCAGGTCCAACGGGCTACCCTTCTACCTGCCTGGAAAAGGCCTGGCCTGCTGTGAGCCTCAGGCCAAGAAAGGTGATGGTCTGCCTCCAAACAAACTGGAACATTTCAAGGATTGCTGCAGATCCAGGATGCCTGGCCCAGAGCTGCTGGCCTAAAGAGCCTCCACCCAACATCGAGCAGCCACAGCAGCTTCTGGGTGACTCTACAGGGATCCAGTGTTACATTTAATGACATTCTTTAGAGACCCTCTCCCTTCAGAAGACTGAGTGGTTTACATATTGACTCGCCTTTGAGGGAAGTGGACACGAACAGAGAGTTCTTACCCTCAAAGAACAAAATAATTGGATGTTGCCATTTCTCAATCCATGGCATGGCGTTCCACTCGCTGTGCTTTCTTAAGGACTCTGATTACTTCCTAGAGAGTGTTTTGATATAAGTAGGCAATGAAGTGAATCATCTAACACCTATGGCTTATATCCTACCTGCTCAGCACCCTGTCAGGAGCCTCCTGTGAACAACTTCATAAAATATTCTCCGTAGGGTAGGAAGGTCAACACAATTCTTATCTTTGCTCTATAGATGAGGGTGGAGTGTAAAGAGGTTAAATCTAGCATCCATCTGTGGTTACAACACTATACTCAGGACACACAAGAAGACCAGGTTTAACGGCTGGCATTGGCTTTCTGGGAATGAGTCTTATGACTAGGATAATGCCCCACCAGTCACATCAGCTGACCTCAGGACCTTAGGAAGCCACTAGAACAGAAAATCTTCAAAGCTTCTTCCAGCGCGTAACTCTGTCATTATAAATTTGAATGTGAAGTGTCCTTCTCCTGGCAAAAAGTGCATATGTTGGAAAAAAGTACATATGCCATACATAGATCACAGGCTGTTGTGATGAGTGCGTTCCTCAGAGCTTGGCAGAAACCAATGGTCCTGCACCCACTCTGAAGCTTCTATACCAGCATCTTTGCTAGTTCCCATGAATCATCTCTCCCTTGCCAAACTGCATCAAAAAGCAGAGAACAACTGGCTGTGCGGTACCTGACCCCACCTGATACACAGTAAACATCACAGAAGAGGATATGGAAAGAGACAGAAGGTAAGATGCCTACTGCTATACAGTCATGAAGAGAAGGCTGCATCCATAAGATCACAGCAATATGCTGCCTAATTAAGACATGATGCATAAGGACAACACCAGAGGACATGCCAACATGTATGGGGCAATTTTACCCTTGATGCAGAGAGACAGGCAAACAAAGGCTGCTGAGAGAAGGAGAAACAGTCTCATGCGAGGATGAACCTCCTGGTAAGTTATTCAATTTCAAGTGGTAAATGGTCATCCCTAAACACAGAGACACACGAGCAACACTAAGTGTACTCAGCAGGTTATATATATATATACCTATGTGTGTTTGCTTAACAACAATAACTATAGAAGGTCATGAATTTAACAGAAATGGAAAAGAACATAAGAGGGGTTGGAAAAGGAGAATAAGGGGTGGTAACTATTGGATATTATATTTATTCAAGAAATTCTCAAAAAAATATGGGGATGTATAGACTTCTAAAATCGGATGGACTTTTCTCTGAAGTTAAGCACTACATCTGAGAAAAAGAAGTAATGAGCCACAGTTGAGAATCCGGAGGACTGCCTGATTTCTCTGGCTTTGATTTGTCAAAGTTTGATAAAATGAGTACACAGATCGCAGTTGACTTTGGGAGGATGAAAAGATAGCAGGATATACAGTGTAGGGTGCCCATCGCAGGGAGCACTTCAAACCCATCCACGCCACTCTTCAAGGAGAAATCAGTATCTCCTGTCACCTATCAATGCCTCCATCAAGACCATTCAGACAGTCTCAAAGACTCCAGGCTCATTTGCACTTCTGTGAAATTATTAGCAAGCATTTGGAGAGCAATGAAAGGTTCAGAATTTATCAGAATCTTGGCATTTCGAAAAAGGACTTCAATTCCCCCAGGCATGTGCTTCCTGATTTCAGACAGATGTAAAATTGCCCCAGAAAAGTCTCTGTTATACATTCTATGGCTTCACACTTTCAGCTCTGCCCTCCACAAAAGTCTTTTCATTCAGTACTGTGTGAGAAAGAAGAAGGGATGGCTTCATTAAGCTCCTCTCAGTGTCTTGTTCAGATCTCCAGCGTGTTGGAACAGTGCACCCAATTTAATAGGACTGTTGGGTATCCTACTTCCTCATGATATTTGTAGGCAAACAAGTTTGGGGGACATCATTATGCATACAAAATGGCTGTATGATGACCAGCTTGGGCATGGACTGGGGGCATGACAATCCTCAAATAGGAAAACCTTTAGTAGAAATGGTTTTAATGACTAAGATTGCTACACAGTAGTTACAGAGGCCTGCCCAAAGAGTGCGGAACAAGTGGAGTTTGGCATATAGAGAGGTCAGAATCCCACTGGTTTTACAAAGAGAAGTAGGGGGAAAGAGTTAGAACAAGAGATATTTCTTGGCTCCTTTCTGGAGTGCTCATTTTAATGAGACCTCCTGTTAAGGGAAGAGGTCAGAATGCTATTAAGTGAGATCGTCAAATAAGGAAAAACAAAGCCACTGACTGTGCTGGGAGGAACAAGTACCATCAGCTCTCACTACACATCCTGGCTGAGATCTGCTGTGGAATCTGTAAGCAGCTCTGCCAACTACCCCACATGCCCATGCCATGCATAAAAGTCTTGCTGGTACTTTCTCCCCAAGATTCAGGTCCTTTGTGCTGGGATGCAACATCCCAAGTCCTTAACAATAGTTGCATCCACTGGAACTTAACATTTTAGGAGCCACTTTTCTCTGTGACAACCATTTAGATGTTTGAAATACTCTGTCTTACTTTCCAGCTTCATTGCAATATAGTTTGAATCAATGATTGCACAAGTACCACTCCCAATAGTCATATAAGCCTTACATAGGAAGTAATAAAAATTGACCTTCTAGGGTCCGAACACAGACCTCTGAAGTGAACAGACCTGAGATTGGTACCCAGTGATCTTTGGTATGGCTCACCTTTCGGGTGGTTCTAAGGCATGGCAAATCTTGAGAACCACAAGAGATGGAAATCTTACAGAGGAGAGAAGAATGGATGTCTGTGAGATGTAAAATCAGTGGAGTAGGTTGTGTTGGTCAAAGATTGTGGACAGAGAGAATAAACCATACCCATCAGTCGGTGAGCTAGTGGACATGCAAAAAGGTAGATGGATTTAACTGATGTAGGATTCCCCACTGTGTGCTGTGATTACCATTAATGCATAAAGAAACTGCTTTGGCCTGTGATAGGGCAGAACTTAGGTAGGTGGGGAAAACTGGACTGAATGCTGGGAGAAGGAAGGTAGAGAGAGAGAGAGAGAGAGAGAGAGAGAGAGAGAGAGAGAGAGAGGCAGGCCATGGAGCTGTAGCCAGAACCAGACATGCTGAAACCTTGATGGTAAGCCATTGCCACGTGGCGATACACAGATTAATGGAGATGATGGGTTAAATTAATATGTAAGAGTTAGCCAGTAAGAAGCTAGAGTTAATGGGCCAAGCAGTGATTTAAATAATACGTTTTTTGTGTGATTATTTCATGTCTAAGCTGGGCAGCCAGGAAGAACAAGTGATCTCTCCTGCACTATTCAACAAGCCTGGGAAGGACTGATTCTCAAGAGAAGTATCTATGCCTTTCTCAATGGTATTTCAAATTCCTTCAGAATGTTGTAGGGAAAGCCAGCACTGTGGCACCCCAGACCTCCCATCTCAGTTGGTTTGTGTTTGCTGAGGCTGTCATGGTGATAAATGGAGTTCTAGGTACTTAGCTTTGCTTCAATCTTCCTTATTCACCCATTAATATTCAACTTTTTTCTCCAAACCCCAAATCTGCTGGTATGATATGCTTTCTCGCAGTTATATCCACCATTGTGCCTGCTTCCTGGCCCAGGTGATAAAACTAGCAATCCCCTTCTGTGTCTTGATTCTGTGACTGAACTTTATCACAAATCAAAGCCCTGCAGCAAACACTTGTTCCAGCAATAATGGCCAACGCTCTAGTTAAGTCTTGTCAGGGGTGTGTTGTCTACCCATCTGGCTGTCCCAAAGACCTTTCCCCTCTGCAATTGTACTCAATCATATTCTTTATCTAATGTGACCCTATCATTTTGTCTCACAGACAGAATGTGATGTGTCAGGAAATTCTTTCTAAGAGTGTCCTGAATAGTAGTTCTGGGATATCAGACTCCCCGCCCCGTCATTACTGTCTACAGTTTCTCCTAATTCAATCCTACAGAGCCTGGCTCACGTAAGAGCAACATCTCTGACACCCTTTACTCCCAATCCATCCACAGATTTCATACTTGATGTTAGATCAGGTACCTGTGTCTTCAGAGATTCTATTGACGAAAACATCCTATCAGCTTACTTGAATACAAACATTAAGTAAGCACTATTTTGCAGAGGGAATAAAAGGAAAGAATATTTAGAATTATGTCATGGTTTGAGTGTAAAATGTCCCTCACAGGCTTACATATTTGGACATTGTATTTCAAGCAGGTGGTGTTGTTTTGACATCGTGTGGAACCTGTAGAAGGCGTGGCCTAACTAGAGGATACCTGTAGTGATAAACCTTCAGGTTCGGCAGCCTAGCCCACTTTCTGTCATCTGGTTCCTGATCCATTGGGATATGAGCAAGAACCTCACACTCCACTGTTACAGGCAAGAGCTGACATGCCTTCCCTGCCTTAAGAGGCTGGATCTTCAAATTGTGAGCTGGAATCAGCCTTCTTCCTCACAGTCATTTCTTATCAGGTAATTGTCCACTACAGAGATAAAAGTCACTAGTGGAAGAATAAATGAGCACTAAACACTGAGTCACACAAAGCACGAGAAGAGTTTAGTCATTAGGCCAGAGCCATAGGCTCAGCCTCTGACTTCAACATCCCTCACCCAACAGATGTTTACCCATCCTTGCTCTGCCCAGGCCCTGCATTGTCTCACGCGTGGCCATTAGTCAGGGAGCTATGAAAATAACAAAACAGTTAAAGTGAACTAATGTTAAAACTCCAGGCCCTCAGCCACTCTGGCCACTTCGTGCCTGATGACCGCATATGTCTAGGGAATTCTCCTGGGCAGGTAGATACATTATAGATGTGTATTACTCCCCTCCCAGAATAACTTAGTGATGGGCGATAAGCATTTTCCTAGCTGCATAGCTTTGCCTACACACTTGACTTCAATTATTCATCTGGAAAAACATTGTCTTCGTCCCAGCTGTTTGCATTTGAATTAAATGGTGAAAAGTTGTACTGCTGCCTGGTCCCCAGTAGGTACTAAGCAGCTATCTTCACTTTCCACATTATGTCCTTGTTCTCTGCCCTGCTGCTGGGCCCCTAGTGGGTGGCGAGTATCTATGGTTATTTTTCAGATCATCTCCTTGTTCTTTGTAATGCTGCCTGGCCCCTAATAGGTACCAAGTAGCTATAGTCACTTCTCAGAGTATCTGTTTGCCTTCATTTTAGTCCTGCTTTGAAAAGAACTATTTTCTCATGCGCTGCCCTCTGTAAATGCTTGAAAACTGCTGAGTGTCTACAGAGGTCACCAATACATGCACAGTTTTCAAGCTAGCTGGATTCTTTGGCTTTCCTAGTACTTTCTACAATTAACCAGCGCTATCCTTTGAACTATCCCCCTGCCTGGACAGCAGGGCCTTCCGTCCTTTGATCTGTCCTTATTTGATTATCTAAATACTCCTCTTTGCTAATCTACCATCAAGGCTCTCCATCCTCCACAGCTCCTCTCTCTCTCTCATGAGATGCTTAAAATTCCAAGGCTTTCTTAAGAAACTGCCAAATCTAATCCACGCTGATCTTTTGCTCAGCTCCAAATCCCCATTCTACCTGTAAATCTACACTAATGACTAATATCTAAACAGAACTTTAAGCACAGTCAAAATCAAGTTCCCATGCTTCCCAGTCTAACTAAATCTCCTCTCTTGCTCTCACGGTGTGCTGCCAGCACATACAATTGGAAAGTCCAGCTCTATCTCACTATTTACTCCCTTTCCCACTTCATCCAGTCCTTCGACACAAGGCAGCTCTCATTTTCTCTAACACAAACTCCAGCAGAAGCCGTGGGGAGAAGCTACTCATCCTCTCTTGCTTGTTTGATTGCTCATCTCTGCTCTCAGACCTTGAACTAAGTTTCATCGCTGAGGTGCCTGATAGGGTTTTTCTTTTAAAATTATAATGAGCAGTGGCATAAATTAAACTTGGAAGCTTAATTCAGTTATGAATTGTTCCCAGGAATTCTGTTCACTGATTTAAGCCACTGGCTGGGGCCGACTGTGACTTGTGTAATTCCAAGAATGATAAGTGTCCTTTAGCTTCCCTCAAAAGCCTGAACTGGTATGAATTCCATGGTGTCTTAGAATGAAGTTAAGAGTGTTACAGAGGAGCTATTTATAATGTGCTTTTCAGAAGAAACTGTCACTTTTTCAGCATTTATGGACACTGCATATTAATATGCACACTTAGGTGGACACGGACATGTACAATAAGGTAAGGGATTGGAAATGTTATAGTCATTTCCTTCTTGTCAATCGTGAGGTGGGTAACACTGCTAATACCAGCATTTACAGCACCGCTAGAGTAAAGCAGCGAAGATCCCTGTCGGTGAGTGGGCATGGAAACTATTGGTTTTTCAGAGTCCGTGTCCAGTTACAAACACCACAGCAGCTCCTGACACCTGGCCACCACCTCTGGGGTCTCATTCCAGAACAGTGACCGAAGGCTGAGCATCCTTCCCTACTGGTCCACTATATACGATGCTGATCTCTGGAAAAGACCAGCGGGGGAAGGCATGGGGAGGGAATGGAAGCCTGTTCTACACAGCGTCACAGCGATGATGGAACTGGACTAGAGGCGTTATCACGCCATACCACTTTGTTTATGTTGATAATGAGTCATCTAGAAAGAAGCCATGGGAGGACCCTTTCAGAACAAATGGATAGGAGCCTGAATCTTTGAGGAAACAGCCTGAGTTAAGCTCCTATATACCCTACAGGGCGTTTGCCCCAAAGTCAACGATACAGCAACAGTATTAGAACTCCCACTCAGTGGTGGTCTTTATTCAACCTGTGGACTATCAGTGAGGTCGTATGCATTAGGGGGTAAATACCAGAAAATGGTCACTGGAGGATATAGGTCTCAGCTTAGGCTTCACCAAATTTAAAGTTTTACCGTTTAAATTTTACTATACAGTTACATTTTTACTACAATTACTACAATTTAAATTTCCTTCCTTTGCCCTATAGAATTCTCAGCGGGTCTGCCTGTGAAAGGGATGGGATGGCTTTGTATGATGGGGAACAGAAAAGCATCTGTGGTAAATAAGAACCAGGAATCGCCACTGGGGTCTGCTCTCGTGAAGCTCTTGGATGTGTTGATCCGTCACTCTTCACGCTGTCATCTGAGGACTTCGCAAGCCTTCTTACACTCAGTCCTGAGGGTGGTAAGCCCACATCCACTCAGACTTCTTCCTAGAGCTTCTCATAAACCCTTTCTATGATTTTAAACATTGAACTTCACACATGCTACCATACACGGTAACTATAAGAACATACTAATATGTTTATGGCACATGTTATGTATGTCATGTATGTAACATGCATGACTGGCAAGCACATAAAGTGGATTTGCATCTGCCTGTGAGACTCTAAACACCATGGGCTCCAGAAGGGGTCCCAGGAGGAGCAGGGGTACTGCCCTAGATATGGAGCTGGGGTTCTGTGACCAGCTCTGACCAGGTCTGGGAAACTGTAGCCGTCACTCTTGCTGTTACCCCTGACAAATCATCCCACATATGCAGGACATAGGCTGCATCAAAGGGCAAGCGAAGCTCTGTAAGCACTGCACAGGTCTGCAGCAGGCACGGCGGACTCCGCATTCTGGCATTGGTTGACTGTGACCTACTTTTCTCAACTGCGAGCTTGGAAGCGCTCTCCCTCTTTTCCCCACTTCTGTTGCCATGACAAACAGGACGCAAAAAGTACTGACTTTTACAGAGAAGACAGGAAGGTCTAAGGTGACACACACGGGCGGTCCTCGTTCTGTGTGTCAGTTTGCACACAGCTCCCTCCTCTACAGGAGGCTTTGTTTTCTGAAGTTAATTATTTTAAGGAGTTCTGAGAAAGGTAGGAGGTGGTAAATGAGGGTGCCACCGTTTGCAAATGTATTATGCTGATTTTAAGGATTAATATGAGAAGTCATGAAGTAAGCTAGGCCCTGGAAAACAGGAATACCTAAATCGAAAGCATATCCGTGCAAACTTTCTAGAACTGTGGGCCTTTCTTAAGTTGGAAAGTCCTATTAGGACTTAGTACATTCTTAAACTCCCCACACTCTGTTAACTTGTGACCTCGTGTGTGGTGAATGTCTCCCTCACAAACTCCCTTCATGCATGCATGCTCCATAGAACATGCCCATGTTTTCTGAGGAGATTCTCATCACCTGGGCCAGGCAGCAGTTGCATACAGTAGGCTCTGGGAAAAAGTCTGCTATAAGAATCTTTCTGATTTTACCTTCCAGATGAACTTTTGGCAGAATTTTGTAACAAAATTGATCATACAGATGTTTTCCATGGGCTTCAGTTCCATTATTTAGCTTACCTTGCTATGCATGTTGAAATCAAAGTGACTCCTCCAACCAAGGAACTCCCAGGGAACATAGAAGAGGAGGGGGTAAAGAGCACAAGAGCAGAGGGTGGGAAGGAGTGGCATGGACCACTGCCATCCAGCTGCAACAGTGTCTTTGCTCATGCACACACAGCAGTGACGCTGCCTGCCCAAGACTGGGAGGAGCCAACCAGAACCCACTCTTTCTTATGGCACTACTATGGGAGTTGCTGTGGGAGGGGTGGCATTTTCATCAGCAGTGCAGACGCTGGGGAAGTAGTTGGGAAGAAGGGGATTCAGATAGAGAGGGAGAACACTGGAGGGCAATGGAAGGCGGATATAATAGCAGCAGACTGTCCATACGTATAAAGCTATCACAGTGAGTCAGTTAAAAATACAAAGTCACCGAGAGACATTTTACACATGTTGCTTTTTTAAAAAGGAAAAGAACACACTTCATGCCCAATTGAGAGTGAATCCGATCAAAGCTTGGTGTACAAAATTCTCAAAAAGCTAATATATATACACATATATATGTATATGTGTGTGTGCATGTATATATATATATATATGTTAAAACATCAAAGGCACATATTAGGATCAGCTGAAAAAAGAAACCTCTGTATTAGGTTACCTAAAATGTTTTTATGAATTCTTGGTCTGCATAATAATAAATATAAACAACCCACACAGCTAAGTAGAAGTATTGTGACCTCAAAAGCTATAGAAGTCTTGAATGGAGGCGAATCTAGAGACACCTTTGATGTGACATCATCCCAGAAATAACTCCTGACATGCAAGTAGTGCTGCCTCCTTGAAGAGAAACAAGAGATCAGCAGATACCTCAGGAAGACTTTGTTCTGGCCACAAGAGCAGTTGGTTTAGCTCTGAGACCTACTGCTTAATTTTATGGAAGGTCATCCTAAGGGAATCCCTGGGATGGCTCACTGTGACCTCCTCTCTGGAGCATCATCAGGGTGGGATTTAGGCAGAAGCCGGGAGCAGACACAGGACAGGGCACATGCACCCCCTTCGCTTATGAAATCCCAGTGGTAAGAAGCACACACTGTTCCGAGGGCTGCAGATTGCCGTGTTGTGGTTCAGGGAAGCAATGCAGGTACAGTGGTAATGAGCTTCAAATCTAAGGAGACATGGTTCCAAATCCTGATTGTCTGTGGGTGCATGGGTGATCTGGACAAGATGATCAAGCTTGGAGCCCCAGATTTATCATGAAATATGGATAACAGCTTCCTTGTATGCACATTGGAAAGACAACATATAATCACGTGTGTGTGGTGTATTCACAATAACAATGACAAAGGCTATCACCAAGGGTAGCCTCTAGAGGGTAGTGATGTATGCAAATTACACTCAAAACTCCTATAATTATAAATGTTCTAGAAATGAATAATTTCCTTCTGCTTCCCCTTCTGCACGGTGAATCCTTCACAACGTGCAGGCACCAGTGGGCGCCCTGGTAAACTAGAACCCACCTGCATACCTGTGGGACCGAGGACTGACCCTCGAGGGGGGGGGACTGAAGTTTGGCAAGACCCCCCTGAAGTTTGGCAAGACAGACTCACTTTCCATCAAGCGAACAGTTTTTCAGAAGCAAAACCAGCTCAGATACCAGAACACACTAGTTAAGAATTTTATCTCACTGCACGGGCTCCTGGTGGAAGATGTCACCCATGCAGTATAGCCCCGTGAGTCCCAGGAGAAGATGTTTAAGCACAACATGTCTGCTTTCTGGAGTCTGAGTTTCCCCATGTGCCGACGAGCGAATCCACCCTACAGCCAGCCTGCTATTGGGAAGATAAATAACGGGCATTTCTAAGTTCCAAGTGATCAGGAATATAACATGGTTGGATGAATAAAATAATTAATTTTCAGAGCATAGCCAAATGTTTTCAGCCAATATCTGTGATTTGGCAGCGTGCCGACTTCTGCTGGCTTGGGAACACTGACTCGCTCTCACCATCCAGGATGCTGCCATAAATGAGAAAACCTGGCCTCCGAATTCCCCGTCCTAACGCACATGCTCATTCTCTCTCCTCTCTAATTAAACTGCACGGAGTCGACAGACACCATACCAATACTACGCCCACAGGATCACAATGATAAAATCCGCCTCACTGAATACTGTGAGGTCATTGGACGATTACACTGATATTTACGATGTTGATGTAGTGTTCTTCATACAAACACCATGTAGAGAAGGTGAATAAGGTCTGAACAGCTACAGTCTGGATCTAAGTTGACATCTCCCTTCCAGCAACCCCTTAGGCACACATGTTTCTTGGTATACGGATCAAGCAGGCACACAACAAGCCCTTGCTCTCTCCTCACACCTAGTTTTCTCACCCACAAACGAGCAACATGGCTCCTCCTTGGGCTCGTGACTCCCTAGTGATTTCCCGACACTCTGACCCACACGATCTTACAGTTCTTATCTATTTTATCTGACCCAATGTTGTTTTTTTTTCTTTTCTTCCATTTGTTTATTTCTGTGGAATATGCAAACATATAATTTTGAAAAGCATACCTATGTTGCACATTTATTCAAGAACTTGAACTAAAATTGTTTTCTTTGGGATTGTAGAAGTGACTCTGTGGTTAAGAGTGATTGTCGCACTTCCAGAGGACCTAGGTTCCATTTTTTTATTTATTTAATTATTAAAGATTTCTGCCTCCTCCCCACCACCGCCTCCCATTTCCCTCCCCCTCCCTCAAACAAGTCCCCCTCCCTCGTCAGCCCAAAGAGCAGTCAGGGTTCCCTGCCCTGTGGGAAGTCCAAGGACCTCCCACCTCCTTCCAGGTCTAGTAAGGTGAGCATCCAAACTGCCTAGGCTCCCACAAAGCCAGTACGTGCAGTAGGACCAATGTTGTTTTATATTAATCTTATTTACCAAACTATAAGGAAATAAACAGTAGGGTTAAAAAGGCACCTGGATAACTGTGTTAACATTATCATGACGGGGTGAACAGAAAAACAGAATGTGAAAGAAAAATTATGAATTCTGAGAAGATGGCTTGGTTGATAAAGAGCTTGCCACATAAGCACTGGCTGGGTCCCATGTTTAGGTTGCAGCAGCTATGTTAACTCTTGGGTGGGGTCACACATGAGTGTGATCCCATTAGCACAGAAGGTCTGTAGACTTGCTGGTCAGACAATCTAGCTGAATTAGTGTAGTTTCAGTGACAGACCTTGTCATAAAACCTAAGGCAGAGACAACTGAAGGCTATCCAGTATTGACCACTGGCTTCCACACACGTGTTCACATGTACGAACAGGAAGGAAGGGAGGAAGTGCCAAGGCAGAAAGCACTGGTAGTCTCTAAACTTTATGCCAAACAAAGGAGTTTTTCTAGACTACATTGCAGGGGAATCCCATGCAGTGGGGAGTGTTATGGCTGACTAGGCCCTGAAGCTCTTGCGGCTCAAGATGTCCAGATACACAGGGTTTCTGAATGAACCAGGTGAAGAAGATCCTACTGTGTGGAACTTCAGTGCTGCCCAAAGTCCATGTGCTAAGAGCTTTGTTCCCAGGGTGGCACTGATGGGAAGTAATGTAACTTTGTAAGTGAGGGTGCTCGTGGGAGGTCCTCAGGTCATTAAGGGTACGCGTTCCCAAAAAGGTTATGAGATGCCAACCCTTCCTGTAGTTGCTGTTTTTTAACTCCTTACTCTTTGGCTCTTTTGGGGGGCCCACCTCCCAGCTCCCAAATAAATACACACATAGGCTTACTCTTTCTTATGAGTGCCCGGCCTTAGCTTAACTTGTTTCTTGGCAGTTTTTCTTAAATTATCCCGTCTACCTTTTGCCTCTGGCTTTTATATTTCTCATTCTTTGTACCTTTCTTTACTTCTCACTCCATGGTTTGCTGTGTAGCTGGGCGGCTGGCTCCTTGATTCCTCCTCTCCTCTTCTAGCCCCTCAGATCTCCTCTTCTCAGCTGTCTCCTCCTATTCACTCTCTCTTCCTGCCAGCCCCACCTATCCTTTGTCCTGCCTTGTTATTGGACATTCATCTCTTTGTTAGACCAACCAGGTGTTTTAGACAGGCAAAGTAACACAGCTTCAGAGTCAACAAACGCAACATTAAAGAAAGCAACACACCTTTGCATCATTAAACAAATGTTCCACAGCATAAACAAACGTAGCACATCTGAAAATAATATTCTACAGCACTTTCATCCTCTTCTCTTGTCCTCAGTCACAGGATATTTGATTTTAGCCTGTCTCGCTCCAGCTACGATGGATCAGTCTCATCACAGTCCCAGAGATATGCAGGTAACTGAGCTTAGACCACAGCCTGCAAAACAGTAAGTCAAAAGAAACCATTCTCTTCACAAGCGGATCTGCTCTGTCTGAGTGCCAGAAAGCTGACTAACATGGCTGACATTTAAAGAAGCAGCATTTGTGTATAGAACAGGAAGAGTTCTGCTTGGTTAGACAGGCTTCTGTGAGATCAGGCGTGTGGAGGTCTGTGAGAACCCATCAGGCATCTAAGTACCTGCCGACAACGAGGCTACCATCTCTAAACAATTGGGAGACCTAACGTGGTGCAATGAGGACAATTGATCTTTTGGTTGTATAAAGGAGATCATAACTGAGGGAAAGGAAGTAGGATCCCCATAAAAGACTAATCCAGGCATCCAGTGATGCCCAGAATTAAGGATGTCATCACAGGAATAGCAAAGGAGAGCAGAAAAGAAAATGCCAGTGGATACAAGACTCGACCTGGGTGGCTGTGAGGTAAGAAGGGACCAACGAAAACGAAGCACAAACAATGAAGTAGCAGGAGCTCCAAGCCCCACCAATTAGGTTTGATTCAAGAAGGGCTTTTACAAGGTGTTGGACACCGTGTTATTGAGAACGGAAAGAGAGCAGAGAGCTGATTGTGGGTACCCTCACATTAAGTATGACGACTGTTTTAAAGACATATTTCTATGCCTAGACATAGGCAAAATTGTAACACACAAACATTAGGAACTTACTAAGAGAAAGATGAGAACTAAGTAATGAAGAGAGACGGCAAGAGACACACAAGGGCATGGCTGCCTCATTTTAAACTGTCCCAAGACTGTCTGTGTCAACGCTGAGGCTGCTTTCCTGGTGACCTTGAGGCAACCCTGAGATTGTAACGTGGTTTCCCATTATGTCTGACTCCAAGACACAGGCCAGATCAAGCTAACAAACTTGCTTCTGGGAAAGGACAAATTCAATAAATTCTCATTTTAAATTCATGTGTAGTCTCTAATGACATAGTTTAATATGATTATATTTTCCATATCGAGACAATGCATGTTTCAGTGAGCAAAACCCTTAAGATGAAACTCAAGGATGACCAGAATTACTAAAAATATCTGCTGTTTATGTATTTTCCTCATCTCACCCCAAATAGTCCTTGTCCCTAGACACCCCTGAATAAACAGTTAAGCCCACAGCTTTTTTGGCCTGCCCCATTTGCACAGTTGGTGCCACAAACATATTGGGAGAATTATCAGATCTAGTCTGAGTCCCTGGACAGGCAAGGTTTATACGACATTGTGCTCTCTGGGAAGGGGGTTCGAAAGCATCTGGACCTCAGGCCATAGACAGACTTTCCACCTGTGTCTGCACCTACAGAGTGAGCAACACTGTGAGAGCTGAGTGAGGACTGGGTTACATGTCTCCTGTCTCTAAAGAGCCGTGTTAGGTAGTATTAGTCATATGACAGGCACCCCGTACATGCTCCATTTACTCAAGGTCCCGGAGACTGATTAGGTGGTTCTGAGAGTCCCTGGAAGCCCTAACATACATTCACACTGCCATTTCTTCCTTGGAGAGCAGGGACCTGACCTGAACTCTTTCTGCCTTTGTAGGGGGGTTCTACTGATAAGTAATAAAGCAAAAATTAAATATTTGTTATGACCTATCTTTATTCTGTGGTATAAGAAAAATTCAACTGAGGGGATTTCTCTGCTCACACATAGCAGAGCAGTAATGTACATGCAGGCTTCCCAAAGTTCCTAATAAGCATTGATACTAAACATGTGTGTGTGCAAAGGAGTTCGGTACACAATCTGTTGAAAGAGAAACTCCGGTTTTTTTGAAAGATATTGTGGGCAACGTTCCATTCCTGGTCATTTTTTTATTTCTGTTTGACATTGTTCTGTTTCTGGAGTGGTTTGTGACTTGAAATATTCCCAGTTTCCACTACAACTGCACGCTCTTGTTGCACGAACTCCCGAACATTTACACTGCACGGGATTTTTACCACTGAGAAACATCGACATTTTTAAGCAGTTATGTTCCACATCTTCACTAGAGTTGCACTCAGTTTAGAGATTCTGCCCAATACTCTCTGGAAAAGAAGACTTGGGTGATGGCACCTCTTAAAGTGGCCTTTCAGTTGGATGTGAATGAGTGGCTTGATTCTAGGCTGTCCATTCTGTTCCAAGAACTCACCACAAGGAAGCTCCTCAGGAGAGGGCTTGGAGACACTGGATGTCTATATGCAGAATAATAAAACTAGACCCCTTTCACTCCAGATGTAAACATTAGCTCAAAGGGAAAAGTTGATAGAAACCCAGGTATGACCTCCCAGGACATCCTCCCAGGACGACCTACCAGGACCACCTCCCAGGACATCCTCTCAGGTAAGACCTCCCAGGATGACCTCCCAGGACCACCTCCCAGGACCACCTCCCAGGACATTCTCCCAGGTAAGACTTCCCAGGAAGACCTCACAAGCAGACAAACAGGACTATGTTGAACTAAAAGCTTCCACACTGCAAAGAAGAGGGGATTGGGATAAAGAGATGACCCAGGAAGTGGCGAGGAAACAAAGAGTGAGGAGATGCTGCAGGTGTGTTTTATAGTATGGTGACTATGCTAAAGGTATGTGTCATGTTGCTGAAGATGACTGAGAGATTAGGCCTGCGATATCCACCTCAGGATAAATAAGGTGATTACTCGCATTAACTGTTTCATTTAATCATCATTTAACATATATCTCTGTCCAAAATGATACCGTATCATTTTTATTTATAAAATATGCTTATTAGTTCTGGGAGAGAAGACAAAGCCTTTCTATCAGACAGACATGTATTTCATAACAGCAGATGGATTGGGTCTGGGTTCCATTCTTTGTAGGTACTTGGATGTTCTAAGATAAAAATTGCTTCTCTTTTAGTATGTGTGGGGGAAGTATCCTGTGCCTCTGCATCCAACCCAAAACTGTGGACCAGACAGACCTGTGCATCTATGCCTATGGGTTCATGATTCAAAAGAGCCAAGAATTGGAACGAGGCTAGAAGTCTAATCCACAGAAGAAAGGATAAAGAAAGCATGGTCCAAATACAATGGAATTTTATTCAGCTGTTTTATACACCTGTAACTGATGGTGTCTATAGGAAAACAGATGGAACTGGAGACATTTATATGAGAGAAAATAAGCTGGACTATTTTGTTAGAGGAAGTGTAGGCATGACTTTTCCCATGCAAAGGGCATGGGTTTAAGTCTGCACATATGTGTGTCTGTGTCAGAGAGGGGGAAGTCTGAAGGAGAGGGTGAGAGAATCTATAGGCCACAAAAACAGAAGAAGCTGGGGTTCACTGGGCAGAACACAGGGATTAACAATCAAGAGGGCAGTGTGGGCGATTGGGAGACAGTGGGGGAATCAATAAGAACCATGTATAATGATAACCATGTATGAGACTGTGACAAAGAAACCAAGTATCTGTATGTTAGCCGAAATATTAATTTTTAAAATGTCTGGGGATGCAAACGCCAAAACCCAAACCTACCCTGAGAAAGTTCACAGTGAAATTAAAATCACCTTGTCCGTGGGCGATTGTATATTCTTTACTAGTTTGAAGTGTATAACGAAGCTCCAGTGGAAGAGTGTGAGGTTTGAACACTTTCTATATGCAAATAGCTGTTTTACAGTTTCACAGAAGCTACCTTACATGGAAATATATTACTACATACATACACATAAATACACATGCATATGCATATGCTATTCGTTTTCCGGTAACTATTCTCCATAAAGTTACGCTATAAAATTCCAGGTAAATCTAGCACTAGGAACCCTCCAGGGTCTATAGCATGATTTTACATGCAATCTAAACTCTTAATAAATATCTGTTAGCTGACCTGCGAGCTAATTAATACTGATTAGTCAGGAATTATTTTGAATCATTAGCATAGAAAGCCCTCTGCTATTTAACTTACTGTCTTGAATATTTATTCGAAGCAAGTGATAAGAATTAGAAATATTTAGCCCACGAAGCTCCCTGACTACGTGCTGCATTGGGGATTTCCCACATATCCTCTTTAATTTAATTTCCTTATTTGTTCTTCTGCCCGCAAAGGATGCACTTGGAAATGAAGGGAAGGGTAAGAGAAGGAATCCAAGCAATCCAGGCTTATCAGGAATCCCCCTTCAGAGGAGAGCCTTGGCCAGTTGGTCTATCTCAACCAGGGAGCATCAGGAAGCCAAAGTACAGAGATCGTTTTCAACATTCCCACAGCAACATTAAAAAATGAAGAAAGGAACAAGTGACGTTGATCTCACGGCACTTTATTCCAGCCAACTCTCCTGAGAGTTGTGACCCTATACTTCAGTCAAGACAGATGTCACCCTGGGGTATTTTACTCCCTCCTCTTCATACTGCATCTTCAGAACCTCACACTTGACACTCACAACCTTTCTTGACCAGATGCTAAATGTTCCACATGTGTGTGTAATGCAGCGCTCAGAAGTCAGCAGCCCATTTCAATGTGAAATGGCAGTGTGTCCCTTTTTAAATTGAAATTGGTCAAAGTTAGAGAACACTCTTCAGACTTTTTGACCTTGTTTCAAGTGCTCATGGGACACATAAGGTGGATGACTACCATGCCAGAGACATAAACTCTGAGAATCTGCTGTCTGTGGGCAACTAGAGGGTGGCTCTCCCAAGGACTTCATCTTATGAAGCTAAATAATTCAGGAAGACTACAAGCTGTCAATCTCTGCCCAGCCTAAAGGAACCAGGATAACTGAATCTCACAAAGGGACTTAGTAAATCATTTAACACCTGCCAAATCAAGCTGAATTTGACGTCTAATGTTTTAAGTCACAATTTATTTAATAATTTTCCCTGTGCACATATTTGGAAATGAAGCTGAATATATAAAATTCTTTATACTTATGGAAAGTGAAAGAACAAGTAAGGGGAAATAAAATATGTACTTGGGGGAAATCCCTAGTCCACAAAATTTAGATTATATTGTACTGATGCTTTTGGTAAAGAAACCTTTTAGGTTTACGGACATTATCCTATCTGCTATTACTTTGTAAGATTTTGTTGACTTCTAAGATATTTCATAAAATATATTAAATATGACTTCTCTATACTCTCTCATTTTCACAATGATATTAAAGTATCAAAGTCAAATACTTAATCATCTCCACAAAGAGGTGTGGAGCAACAAGTAAGCTCTACTGTGTGCAGAAAGTATCAGGGAAAAGAATCTGTAAGAATCTGATTTGTCATTCTGTTCAGGTTCCACAACCATTTTTTAAACAAACTCCCCTGGGAGATTCCATTGAAGCTATCCAGGGACTGCAGTTGGCAGAGTCAGAAACACGGGTGTGAAATCCTCATTTGGACAATTCCTAACGAAAATATCAAATAAATATGGTCAAACACTGTTGCACACAAAACACAAGGGCATAAGCATAAATTATCGTAGAGCCTCCACAATCTAACATACAACATCAGCCCAGGCCGGCCTCTCATGGCTTCTATGTCCTGACAACATCTTCTCAAAATGTTATCCTTCATGAAGCGTGTTTGCTTAACCAGACTGAACACTCCAGGGATTTGTCATCATTTAATTTATTCCTCGTGGTCCATAAACCGTGAATATCAATTTTCACAAATATGTCATGGGTCAGAAGCAGTCCTAAAGGGGGTGAGAGAGGGTGTGTCATCTCTGGAAGCCAGAATTAGCCTGCAAGAGGAGGCATTGCTCTCTTTCTCAGGAAGTAAACAAGAAAAGAAGCCATGTAGCATGGCAACATTGCGTGATCATGCGTGGGGATGTCAAGGTTTGACATTGGGCATACTTCTTACAAATCTTCATAATTGGTTTGGTTGATTTATGGGCACAGTGTCAATATGTTTTTCTTAATAAGTTTATACTAAAGGATGTGCCCCTTGTTGCTAATACTCACTCAAGCATACAAACTGTCTGCAGACAATCTGAGACTTGTCTCCAGTCATCTAAAGCTGGTTTCAGGGGAGATGCAAGAAGCTAACCCTTCTGAATACATCACGATGACAAGATGCTGGACCAGAACAACTTAAGTTACCAGGGCTTAATTCTGCCTCATGGTTCAAGCTAAACTCTGTCCTGGCAGTGGGGGCATGAGGGGGGTTGGTCACATTGTGTCCAGAGGGTGGAAATGAAAGAGATGAATGCCAGTGATTAGGGACATTTATCTTCTTTATTCTGGTTTTGGAGAACCAGATGGAATAACAATTCAAGGTGGATCCTACCCCTCAGAGATCCTCTCTGGAGTCACTCTCACAGACACTCCAGAGAGTGGGCTTCACCAGCATCTACTCAGGGCAGGCATATCAGTCAGCTCACTGCTCTCTAACTAAGCAGGGTGGCCCTGATGTGTGCATCAGGAAGGTTTGAATCAGCATGGGACAGGGGCTGGGAAGAAGGACTCGAGTATCAGCAGAGAAAAAGTGCATTCTGGGAAGGCCAGCAATCAGCATGAGGAGAAGAGGTAGAGACCTGTGAGGAGGGAAGGTTGGCTGGAGAGGGACTTCATTGGAGCAAACAGCAACTTGGGTCCAGAAACCTGACAGTTTCGAGGAGTTCTCCATTCTGGCTAATGACACTGGCCTTGTTTATTTATTCTTGTTCAACAGACACTACTAAAAGTCTAAAAGAAACTTTCGGAGATGCTAGAAGTCACTAATGATACAGGCTCTAGACCCAAAAAGAATGAATTGGCTTTAATAAAAGTGAACAGTTATCTTAATTATAAAGAGAAGTAGTCATTGTTTCCTAATGATTCAGCTGCCTTAAAACTTCTATGTAAATATACATTTATACTCGTATAGTTACACATCCAAGCACATTGTTTCTTTCATATTGATTAAATGGTTGTGCCACTGAGGTATGGGCCCGCTTGCTCTAAGATCTTAAGATAAATTCTCATGAGTTTTATTGGCTAAAGCAAGACATCTACCATGAATGACCCATGTGGCTCACCTGATGCTTTCCAACTAGATAGTTCATTGCTTTAAACTGTATAAAGATGATGATTCTATACTAAAAATGAGGGATCATCAATGACTTTCTATTTGAGTACGATAAATGGGACAAGATTGTTTTCTACTATCTGTCAGTTGCTCAAGGGTTGATCAAGAAGAGGTATTCATCATACCTTTACCTACATCATATTTATATATCTAACTGATGGCAGCTTCACTCATTACAACCAGAAATAAGAGGGGAAGAAGCACCACCTCAGTGCACATAAAATATCTGATTAGCAAATGTATTAAAGAGAACAAGAGACCGCCTACTTACATGCTTTATTTCCCTCCACATGGCCACAAGTGTGGAGTGTGAATGCTACAGATGCTTTGAAAAGCAGAGAATTCCCAGAATAATTCATGCTCATCTTGAGCCCATCCTCCTCATAAATTATGAATCAAGGTTATCCTTTTTATTCCAATTTTATATAAAAACACATTCATTTTCTTATTGCAGAGCCTAAAAAGTTAAGCTATGGTGACCATGTTTTCCACAAAGCCATTTCTAGTTAATGAAATGGAAAGAATTCAGGTATGGACCTTTTCACTCAGGTTTTGCAGAGCACCAAAAACTACATCTGGGCTGTGGGTCCGGCACTCTGAAACATGCATGAGCCTAAGGTTCATTCCTTAGCTGCAAAAACTAAATAAGGAACAAGAAGAACACATGCTTTCTAACTCAAACGATCAAGATCCGTGAAGCCATTTTAGATCTTCTAGGGCTGAGCATGTGAGGACAGTGGATGCATGCACTTCCAGGTGTTTCTCCTCAATCCATGATGCCAGGAAGTGTGGTTAGAGATAATTGGAGGATTCTCAATACCCTTCTTAGGTGGAAGAGTTGGAGAGTTAAGGAAAAATGGCAGACAGCAACACCAGGGAAATATGTGGGCAGTCTGCTAAGTCCCATCGTAGAGACGATGGAGGGCGTGGCCTCATTCCACTTCTGATTTCTTGCTTACCAGTCAGGTTCCCATGAGGCCAGACAAACATTCCTAGTCCCAGAGGACTGAGTGAGTATTTTTAGTTTATGTTTGATTATGAATCAATATAATTCCTAATCTAGGCAAAATTAGAAAATATGTACACTCAGGGTAAAAGCCACTAGTAAATATTAATTACATTTTTTGAATTTTAAAATTATTCATCTTGGCAACATAATTTGCATATTTCAGCCCCTGTTTTTATGTACCATGTCTATAGAAAAAATCCAGGGACTGCCTTCTACTCCTTGTGAGGGACGAGCCCCTGTGGGCTTACAGCTTCAGTTCATAACTTATTCTTGCAATTCCTTGATTTGCTGAAGGTCACATTAATGGTATTTTTCCCTATAGTGACTGAGCAGGTACAGTCCCACTGGAGCACGGGTGTATCTGGTTCTCATCTCTGTCTCCTCAAAAGTCAGCTTTGCACTATTACTGAAGGGGTGTTGAATGTCTAACCTCCCTTGAAATGTGACCTTTTGTCAAACGGGTTAGTACAACTTTACTTTATTAACATGAAGAATTCTGTTTTTACCAAAATGTGATAAGGGTTCCCCTAAAATGTCATTGCGAATACACAATCAGGTAGACCAGCATGTGTTGAAGGAAGATTGTAGTGACAATCTCATATGCTAGGATGGTCTTCTGGAACAGTCTGGACTCCTCAAAAAGTTTTGTAGGTACCCTCTACACCAATCCATCCATAAGACTACTGGAGCAAACTTGGGTAAAAGCCTAAGAACTGTAGCAATAAGTTTCTGTGTTTCCAAACTGCCTCCCACAGCTTTAACCTTGGGTACATGGAGAAAGCAAACAGAAAAGGTAAATAAGGCAAGGAAGACCCGAGGTGAAGGAATGAGCACCCTACGCGCTCGCAGCTGGGACTGTCTTGCTGTCACTTGTCCCAATTCAATTGTCAGGTACCCATTCGAGTTTCAAGAAAGACTTAGTTAGGTGATGAACTACATTTCTATAGAACAAATCATCTGCCACTGTAATTCCTGGGTCTTAATTTGTGCTACAGATATCCATCAGCAAGCCACTGAGGGCTCTCTGATATGTGGTTCTTGAGATATTTTCCTTATCTAATCCCACTGTGAGTTATGAAACAAAACTTCTCAGGTGACGTGAGGATGCTGGACACTGTCACCACAGCCCTGACAAAGAGTCTTCACCCACTTACAAGACGGTGTTTCCCTAATCAACCTGTGCTATTCTTCTCCAGCTTGTACCAATTATATCTCGTTTTCTTGGCAGACATTGAGACGTCACCCTGACCCTATTCTTTCTCACTAGTTATCTCTGCTTGTTCTAATTAAGAGAGGAACGGGAAGAGATCAACCGGCTGCTAGGAAGTCACATCCATTGAAAGCAGCCCTTCCCGCAGAGCAGGCTCAGGCACCGGAACAGACCATGACAGCAGAGGCCGATCATGCCACCCAGCTCTTGAAAATTAAAACATTCAATGTGTCTTGTTTACTTTTGAAGCGGCTATGATCACTTGGGGTAAATATGGAAACGAAGTACAGCAAACCTTGGTCATTCAGAGCACGTTTTATGTGTAAGTACCGTGCCTAGTTCCATCATGCCTCTGTTTCTTATGATGTCACCTTGTAGAAGACACAGACTGTCTGTGTCCTATCACTCGTTTGAGATGGCAATCACGGTATCTTCACAAAGCATGATTATGACAATAAAACCCATCGATGAATAAGGACTTACCACGCCTAGTGCTGGATGGACATAGAGACCATCTCAGCAGATACTGTACCTACCAGCATCGTGGTCATTTACACGCAGGAAAACCCTACCTAGTGGGTGACAAAACATCGCCAACCCCTTGACTTGGTCACAGAGTGCTTAGTGTTTGCTGTGAAGATGGAACAGAATAAATAATACTGAATATCTTTCCCTATATAGATGTTGATGTAGGTTCAAGAGGCCAAAATCATACTAGAAAGAAAAAGAAGTGACCATCATATCTGGAAACAGAAGGCAAAATATAACAGCATAAAAAAGGCCTGGAATGGTGTCCAACCCATAATTCCAGCACATAGCGGGCTGAGACAGGAGGGTCTAGTCACTGAGCTAAACCTGAGCAGCACAATGGGCATCCTGTCTCAAAAAGCTTAAGATAGAAAGAGCACACAGTAAGACAAATGCTTCCATTCTGGTCTCTGTATCTGAACAGGAGTGACACGTTTGCCACACAGCGGTGGAAGAGAGAAGATTATGAAACTAAAGGGACCAATGATGTCCCCGGTGGTGGAGCAGACAGTGGAAACGACGAGGGAGGAGGAAGATACGTAGAAGGGTGGGTATCAGCGGAGAGAGGGAAGAAAAGTAGCCAGGCTATATTTCAGTTCCATGAGGCAAACATGTATGAATTTGAGTGTTCTGGTTAATGATATGCTGGGAGCGTAAGAACTGTAATGAAATGATGTGCTTAAAAATGACTAACATATACTATGTATGTGGTATGGTTCATGTTTCAGTTAACTATATTTTTTAATGCTAAGAAGATAATCCCATAAGCTCAGTTGAGAGGTTTTGAGTTGATCTTATAAGTGATGGGAAGCTGCCACAAATTCTCAAAGTGGGCACTGTCGTAAACCAAGCATCTTGAAAAAATTTGTGTGTTTGATAGAGGCTGTGGATGCGAGGAGCAGCCAAGTGATCATATCTGGTTTGCTTCTTAAATTCTTTGAAAATTCAGCTTAAGGAACAAAAATTTATTCTATTCTTTATCTAGCAGTCAAGAAATTATTTGAAATTATTTATTACATTTCATAAACTACTCTAAAGTAAACATAAAAGCTTATAAACTATAACAATAGAATATCCATATTTACATTCTACATAAAAATGGGTCGCTCAAATTGTTCTTTGTTCTCCTCTTGGAATTTTTCCTCCTGCCCCAGGAAGTACTCAGTGGATAAAGATAGGAACTCAAGTCAATTCCAGGTCAGTGATCAGCACCTCCATATAGTCCACTTACAGACCCCAAATAGTTACTTCATAATTCTTTTATTATTGTCTCCTGAAAAAAATCATTGGTTTTCAAATTATGGACTTTCAGAACATCTGGGGCCCTTTAATGATATCTCCCACTGAAATTTCTTTTCTGAAATATAGAAAGGGTAAACTTGTTCAGTTCACTGGGGAAAGACTTGCAGAGAAGATTGAACCCTTCTTAAGTTCAATATCAAAATATTCTATCAGGTCAATTTATCCTTGTCTGTGGCTCATTACATTAATTTATTAAACCATCTTCAGAAAGGAGCTGGAGAAAAAGTTCAGTGTTTAAGAGCATTGGTGGCTCTTGCAGGGGACCAGGGTTCTATTCACTGCACCCACACACAGCACACAACCATCTGTACTCATTCCAGGAATTCAACATCCTCTTTTGACCTCCATGGGTACTGGACACACATGTGATAATCAGACATAGGTGCAGGCAAAACACTCAATCTAAAACACTTTTAAAGTACCTCAGGGACATTGGCAATAATCCTGGACATCACCGTGGGTTCCTATGGTTGAGTTGAAGCTATTGCAATGAAATGTTCAGAAGTACATGTTTTATTAGGAAAGCATACTGTATTGTCATTGAATTAATACAGCCATACGATACAAACTCGGAAGGGAGCCCCAGGCATCCAAGCACGGTCACACTAGCTGCCACCCTCTCCTGGGCTAGTCACCTCTTACTTCGCACTGTGCATTTAAATTCTATTCATAGTCTTGATAAGTTTGTCTTAGAAAAGTAGCCAGGCACTGTACACAGAGGGGCTGAGGCATCAGGGATTTCCTGCTAGTAACCCACACCCATGAGAGCTGTCTTCTCTTCCTCCAACCTGGTGGAAATGGGAGTATCTATAAGAACACGGGCAAGCTAGATATTTCAGGACCACTGGACCAAGGTTTATCTGTTGTCTCAAAATAATGTAGGTGGCATGTGCATAAACACACACACACACACACACACACACAGGGAGAGCGAGATAGAGACAGAGTAAGAAGCATACTCAATAGAAAGAGGCCTCGACATCAAAACACCAATATCCAGCAAGATATTTCAGGAAAAGGACTTAGTCTTATGGTGGTATCTCTAACATAAAAACAAACAAGAAAAAAGCAAATAGAAATTGTGTTCTGAAAACTACCACCTGAGACAGGCTGTGGTGGTGCACTCCTTTAATCCCAGCATTCAGAAGCCAAGCAGATCTCTGTGAGTTCAAGGCCAGCCTGTTCTACAGAGTGAGTTCCAGGACAGCCAGAGCTACACAGAGAAACCCTGTCTCAAAAAACAAACAGACAAAAACACATCACCTGAAAAGTCCTGTGACTAAACCAAAATAGTCACTAAGTCCCATCTAATACGTGAGGACATGGGATAACTAATGTGGAGGCGTTTCTCAATAAAGTACACATCCATCCAGCAACTGACATTTGCCACCGCCAGTGATGCAAAGGAACACCTAGCCACTCCAGAGTTCCTGGTTTCTTCAGGAAGACCAACTCTGTGCTTCAATCAGTCCTACACACTCAGATCCAGCCATCTTCATGTCATTGATGATTACTAGCTTTCTGTCTACTGTCCTGAGAGAAGGAGCTTCCCATTTCCTGCTGGATTCCCTCAGGCTTGGAGCATCTACCCCCATCGTTCTCCACAGGGCCAATCACTGCTTGCTCTGTGAAGACAGCACTGTTCATCACCCACCTGAAGGCCGTCTCAGAGATTCCTCTGTAACCTCTGGGGAAGGCACGGAGAGTGAGAGAATCAGAAAATTCCAGAGACCCCTTAGCATACGCTGCCACGGAGATACTCAACTCTTACAACTTTGACTTTTCAGCCCTGTTGTGACAATTTCAATTTACAGACTTCTCTTGTATCACAGTTGTCTGGCAAACCATAGACACCCATTTCCAAAGAGCTGGTATCACCAGAGATGACTCTGAAGGAATCCAGCCTGGCCCAGTTTTTCACCTTCCTTTCAATGCATTTATTCAACAACATAACTTCAAGGCCAGTGGCCCATTGGCGTGACTAGGACAGGGCAGCTTGGGTATAGCATGGCAAGTGACCTCTTATGATTACTGATTTGTAGTTGCTCAAATAAATTTGCAATCCCTTTTGATAACATTAGCTTATCTGGTTCTGGTTATAGTATAATTAAAATATATGTGTGTCTGTGTGTTTGTGTGTCTGTCTGTCTGTCTGTGTTGGTTACGTAGTATTTAGGAAAAATTCATAAAGGAAACTGAATTTGCCTCTCTCGTGAAGCCACCCAGTAAATAGGACTCTTGCCTGCCAACTTCAACATTAATGATAAATAAAAACGAATGCCTTTGCTACATCATTACAAAGCAGGACTTCACTGAATAGCTTTGTAATGTCAGCTTAGTTTAGTTAGGCCTATTTAATGATAAAGATTGAAAATAAAAAATACCACCTATTCTTAGAGGAATTTAAGAGGAATGACATATTCAATGAACACCTATTAAATAAACCTTTATCAATATTTGAGGAACACATTATGCCCATGACAAATCACATCCTGCAGGGTATAATCAACTAGCTGTTTTCAATTCCTCTTTTTCTAGGTCAGATTGCTCTCTATTTTAAAAATAGCTATATATTTTAGCTGTGTTTTCTTCTTTTCCCATTGCAAAAATAAAATGCATTAGGACAGAAAAGCCACTGTAATAGGTCCACCAGAGAAAAGCATCGTCAACGTGTGAGGAGAGCCCTTCGGATCGCGTCAGGAAGGGACTGTCATGGTAGGTGTGCCACTGAAGACAACACCCTGCATACCACTTACCCTCAGCTAAGGATGCTAGCAAGTCCTTGAACAGCTTACAGCCCTGGTGATCAGACACATCTTTCATTTCAGACAGGGTGCTAAAGCAGAGGTTGAGCAGGTGCGTGGGTACCCTGTCTGGAAACAGTCAGGGAAAATCACAAGAGACCCCTACCCCCAAAACACCCCGCTTCTTTTAAGGAAACAGGCATCAAGATTGGCTACTAACTTTAAATTTTCTTTCACATTTACTACAAAATTTATTGAAATGCAGAATCCTATGCATCGCTGATAACATAGGAAACAGGTCTTGAAATATGGAACAACCCACTGCTTCAAGTGTACTACATACAATCCATCAGATATAAACAGATAAGTTAATGTCGGGCAGGCGTTGTGGTTTACATTTGATTTATGAGAGGATTTTTATTATGGTGGTGGAACCAGAAATCCCCACTGATATAAACAAATCAGTTCCTTTGCATTAAAGTGACAGGATACCAATCCGACTTAAAACACATGGATTCATTAAAGCAAAGCAATGCAATACAATTTATAAATTCCGGGTTGATTTATATTTATCTCATGTATGTGACTTTAAAATGTTTATGAAAGGGCAGAGATCATGGATTGCTGACTAGTTTTTTTTTTATTTGTTTAATATATTCTGATCCCAAACAGAGAGACCTCAGAAGTGAAAGCAGTTTGTTTGCGCTCATGGATTAAAATCTGAGTCCAGAATGACCCCTCGCTGTCCGTCTGTGATGGTCATTTGTAATTTGGTTACGTGGCAGAGGCAAGGACAACAGAAAAAAATAGAAATATGTGGACGAGGTAAGGAAGAAACTAATTACAGTGTGACAGAGAGAAAATCCAATAGAAGAGGGTGAAATGACAGAGAATGAAAGAGGAAAGAAAACACAAGAAAGGAAAGGTTGGGCTGGGGCTTGGCCCAGTCAAGTGTTTGCTGTAGAAGAGCAAGGAACTGTCCAGCCCCTGTAACAATGTAAAAAGCAGAAGATGGCAGCATGTGCTTGTGTCTAGTAGTAAAAAATGGACAGCAAATGATATTGCTGTCCTGAAACGTCCTGGAAAGTTCAACAAAGTTTGCATCAATCCACACCAGGGTCTCTCAGAAGGCACACATCTACATGGAGATCAGGGAATATCTGCATTCCTTTAAGGACCATTGAGGGATACATAAAGGGGTGGTCTTACCTGAATCCACGCCCTACCTTACAGTCAGGTGAGAGCTCAGAACACTTACACTGCATTCCCACAGAACCACAGGGATTCGGTCCTGACAAGAGCACGTGTTGGGCCTCATGATGCCCAGGTGTGCGGCCTAATGTAACTTCCTGAGCCTAACTCGAGTTTGGAGACCTATCTTTGGCCAAGTATATGTGTGACTCTGCACAGCCTGACCTAAACCCGCCTCTGCCCAGTGACTGCTAACGTGGCAGAATATTATTGGCCCTTATTCCTTTATCTACCTCAACCCATCCCAAGATTCCCACCCCCATATCAGCCCTATATAAGTTCCGGCCTGCTGCAATAAAATGAGATCCTGCTTCGACAGACTCCTGACTGGCTGTGGTTCTCTCTGATGGCTAGGAGGGAGGTCCGGGACATCGACATTCACCATCCTGTTCAGACCTAGGGACAATCTGGCTGGACTGTCTCTGCCTCCTCCCTATCCGCCAGGAATGCAAGCAAGCACACCTGTCTGGTTTGACTTCACGACCCTCAATTTTTTTGTCCTGTACTATCTTGTTACTGCTAATTCTTAAGAGATCACTCAGTATTTTCATGTTTCTATGTAGTAAGAAATTCATTTAAAGAGGGTGATGTGGCTAAAGAAAGGACAGAAGAGAAGAGAACACTACCAAGAATTCTTCCAGGAAGTTGGCATAAATCCTCATAAGAACCTATGCTACAGAAAGGGAAATACAAGACCAGAACCATCCTTGGGGGTGCTTAGTGACATCTGTCACTCGAATGGCATGTGCTCTGTGGTCACTAAGTGAAGATAAACTTAAGTAATAAAAGTATTAAGCAGGGTTTTCAGCAAATCAATAATGGTTTATTTTAGCATTGTGTCTCTGAATTTGTTCAACAGTGTAAGATGGTAACAGCCTTCCAAACTATTATAGTCTTTGGCTTTTTTTCTAAAACATAAAAATAAGTGAATGTATTTACCTACAAATGGGACTCATTTTGATAATTGGAGTGAAAATGGCAAAGGTTCACACCAGTTTTATGATAGTTTTGAAAAACCCTGAAGGTATTAATAAAATTATTGAGATTTTTTTCCCACTAACTGAGACCCCTGGAAAACAATGATTAAGAACAAGTAAGCACCATGTCAATTATACCTTCATCTTTCACATCTTTGAGCAGGGAGATGAAAAAGCAGTGGAATGGCCGTAGGACATACAAGCAAAAATGCTGAATGCTGACACTGCCAATAAGATCAGTGAATGGTAGCCGATTGTCAGACACCATGACTTATTCAGAGTCGAGATGTAAACATGGCGCTTCAAACTAAACCTGTGCCCGTGGGTTTAACTCATTCCATCTGATGCACCGGAAAAATTACTGCTATGCCCACTTCACTCAGGCCAGAAGAAGGTCGAGCTAAGTCTGAGTGAAGTGGGCATAGCCATGGCCTGAGCACTAACTCACGGGTGTATCTCAAGCTTCAAAATTATTTTCCCTCTTCTATAAATACAATAGATTCCAACATTAGCCTGTTATATAAGAAATATTCTCTTCTGATTATTTCTTTTGTTTGGAGTGGCCTCAAATCAGAGGTAGTTGCTGAGTTCTGATTGTGAGTCTTGTGCTTCTACAGCAGATGGGGGTGAGTGGACAGCTTCCTGTGGGACATGTTTTTGAATGCCTAAAACTCTCAGATGGTAGTGAAATTTATATTATTTCTGCACAGTTCACAGACCTAGATTCTTGTTCATCTAGAAGGCTATACACTGGATGGAAAACATGTGTGTTATTGGGCGTTAGGCTCTGAAGAAGATTTCCAGGAGTAGACGTCAGTAACTAGGACTCTTTCGTGCAATGACCCTTACAATTGCATCCACGCCATTATTCAGTGACATTTGTTCAAATGTAGGGTTGGCTCACAGGCTCCCTTCAGGACTTGGTGTTGATAGGAAGCCATGGTGATGATGACCCCTTAGTCATTTCTGACCTCGACCAATTCATGAAATCCTTAATGATCAAACTATCTTTTTCTCATTGCTTTATAAGAAACTTCCCTGTCTTCCATTTTCATCCTGTCTTCGTTGTCTCACTTTTAACAATCTTCCTGTGTCTTCTTGATTTGGACCTAATGAGATGTAGCATCTGAGCCTGAGCATCCTCGCATGCTCACCCGTGTCCTTCCTTCTGAGGGCTGAGGAATCTGGTACCAATCAGTCCTTAAAATCTCATGTGTTTCCTCACATGCCTGTTTCATTGAAAAATGTGCTTATAGAGAGAAATTATCTTACCACTTAGATGTATATTGTATTTGTAATTAAAGCTTTAAAGTATCAAATTAAAATATTAAATTTAAACAGCTTACTTTCTGGTTCTTTCCACATCCCAAACATATGCCTTGGTCTGAAACTGTATTTCGCTATAGAGACTTTTTGGTTAATATAAGATAATCACTGAGGTTATTAAAATAAGTTTACAATAGAAAACACAAGTCAATTGTATTATTTTAGGACTTGCATGAATATCATCACAATTAATAAAATAGTAATTACTGGTTTTATTGAACGACTTTCTATATGCACAAAAATAATTTTATTTAACTGTGTAAATGTATATACAGGTGTGTGAAATATGTGCATATATAAAAAGTGTATTCTTAAATCATAGCAGTGACTATAAAAACAAGGTTACAGCTAACCACACTGCAATTGGCTAGTAGATTCACTACACATTAAAAAAAAAAAAAAAAGATTCACTACACATTCTGGAAACTTCCACATTGAAAAACAAACAAACACACCCATTCCCAAGAGGAAGTTAACTTTTAATATAAGCTTGGCCACTCCTTTGTGGAGTTATATGGAATGTCATACAAAACAAAATTAGTTATCAGCTTAGGAGACATGTCAACCTGGGCAGTACTCACAGCTGTGAACCCTAAAGTTCTGTTTGGCATAGAAATTTTCTAAAATATGTCCCCCAAGAGTTGTTTTGCTCTTTGAGCCTTGCTGAAGTTAATTTTCCTTTTAAATGATCAATTCTGCATATTTTAACCTACTCATTATGAAGAGAATGACTTAATTAACTCAGTCAGCGTGTTAGACTTCTACTTACCAAGCACAAGTTTAGCACCTACTATGTTCCACCTTCCATGGCAGAACATTTCTGGGCTGAAATAACCAGAAAAAAGAGAGGACTGTGGTCCCTTCCCATCAACACCACATGTACGTGCTAGCCTGTTATATAAAAAATCCCGAGACTGAGTTCCTGTGTCATGTAAACACCTACTAACAAAGCCAGCAACTAGCGTCTGTTGAAGCATACTTTTAAGAACTGCTACATATAGGGCCTACGCAATGGCTCCTCAGGTAGAGGAGCTTGATCCCTGCCGGTCCTCAAGAACTGAGTTCAAGCTTCATGACCCCAGTGGTGGGGGGGAGACCCAACTCCCACAGGTTAGCTTCTGACCTCCACATGTGTGCTATGACCTGCTTCTACCCCAAAAAATAAATGGAAAAGCTGCTATGTTTTAAAACGTGCATAAAAGTCCTAATATGTGGCTTTCCATAGGTACAATTAATATTTGAATTCTATGTAATGTAAAACCTTAGACAGTCCTAACAATCTCTCACACTGCAGTCCATTTGCAGCACTAATATCTGCTTCACTGCCTGGAGATGAAATGAATGGCAATGACATCTCTTCCACACACTTGCTGCCAGACCAGCAGCTCTCAGTGCCTCTAAGGACCTCAGTGTCACTGCAAGACCAAAGGACTACTTCTTAAATATGATGAAGGGTGTGACACTTGTCTGGTTGCCAGAAGTGCTTCTACCTGTGACATGGGTTTTTGTTTGTTTGACATCTTTCATTTGAGATCTACTTAAGTGGGTTAGATTGTCTTCAATTTTGTCATCAGAAACATGAACTGAAGCAAAGGCAGTACTGAAATATGTAAGGCTGCCTTGGCATGTGTGATAAATCACACCACAGGCTTGTAATCATACTCAGAAAATGCAAAATGAAAACAGTGCAGCACAGATGATGCTCTGCATAACGTTGCTGTCTGGACCTGCTAATAATGGATGATCTCATGAGAGCCATGGAGGAGATAAGCTAGGAATTCAATAAGCTGATTCCAAAGAATTTATATATGGTTCTTATCCTAATGAGCATCGATTATTTTGTACAAACTTAAGGTCCACAAAGGTGCAAAGGTCATTTTATTTTCTCAGATTTGCCAAAGAGAGTTTTCCCCTGAAATGGTCAATTTCAAGTATTTTAAACTATTCTCTATGGAACTACTTACTTAACTGACTAAGCTGGTCTGCTAGACTTCTAGTTATCAACCATTAGTTGACCGTCTACTAAGCTCCAGATCACTCGCTCCCCAGCAAACACATAATGAAGAGTCAGAGTCATGAAGAACTTAACCCCCATGCTTGCTCTTTGCTTCCCTGTCTCTCTTTGCTACAGATCTCCAATTCCGTGCATCATATTGATCATATTCACATTTCTCTGAGTCATCTGTGAATATTGGCTGCATCTCTGATCCTTCCTGAGGACGCTCAGTAGCCTCAGTGGATTTTTAAATCAGCTGAGGAAACACACCCAAATTCCAACCACTGCATCACTTAAATCATTCGGAACACGTGAAGCTTTGATGTTTCCATTCTGGTTTCAGTAAAGGAAGCAAGAAAGAGAGACCAAATACTTTATAACTTCTGGTTGTTGTAAACCTCAGCACATAAAGATGCGGCATGCTGCAGAAACTTTCCATCTGATCCAGTGGCTTTCAGGCATTGATCTGATCCACACATGCCTGGCTGCTTACTGTGAGCAAGGCGAGGAGCCTCTCCTCCAACTTGGCATGCCCTTCTTTTTCCCACCTTTCCTCTCAGCCATACCATTGGAATCCCTAAAGACTTGTGGGCTCTCAGCAAAGTCCGTCTCTACACAGAACATCTGTAAAATACATTGTGCTATGCTGCTAGTGTGAAAACTCATTTATTTCTATTTATTTTTTATGAATATTGAGATGTTTATGCAGCAAAAGATCATTCATTAATTAGTCATTGTCATTTTAATATTGACTCTATGGAACATAAGTTCTACATGGAATATGCCGTGACAGAGACCTGGAAACACATGTCTGGAGAGATGGAGAACCAAGTCTCTCTCAGGTGAATCACTCTGAGTCACTACCAGCTTTGACCTGACATGCACAGTTGACCTTCAAAGTCTGACTTCACCTTGCTCTCAGATCTCCCCTACTGCAAACAGTCCCTTTCCTGACTGCAGATGACAAGGAACTCTGACAACATCTGTTCTCCCTTTGATAATAGTATCACATGTTCACACCAGCTTCTGAGAAGGCAACGTTTGGTTTTGTCATTGTAAGAGTTCTCAGAAAGTCCAATGAGTTGATTCAATAGACATGGTTTCTGAACACATCAGAAGCTTGCCTATCCCCCTACTTTCTCCTTGAAGGTCTTAATTACCATGTGGACTTATCATGTATGTATATATTATCACTCTCATATGACAGACGGTTAGTCTCTAGTCACATTTGTAGCTGTATTTTACCGCATTAAAAAAAGCTTACAATGAATAGGACAGTATCTTTAGGGTTTGGAGTTTTCATTTTGCCTTGATTTATTTCTTTGCTGAAGACAAAATTTGGAGAACTAGACTAAGTTTCATTTCTTGAACCAATTTTATCGGAAGATCTTACAGAAACCCTTTCATAGTGAGGAGCTGCTGACTCTTTTATACCACCATGATGGGACTGAGCACCCAAGAGCAGCAGGTAACTCTCAGCGAACCCCAAAAGCAGCAGGTAACTCTCAGAGAACCCCAAAAGCAGCAGGTAACTCTCAGAGAACCCCAAGAGCAGCAGGTAACTCTCAGAGAACACGCACTGCTCCTCTTCCCGGTGGGAGTGGATGACATAGGAAGAGACTGTTTTCCCAGGAACATGATAAACATGCTACCATGCAGGTAGCAGAGAGTGTTTTGCAGATGGCAAGTGGCTTAGCACACACTGTCTACTTCCAATTCTGTACAATCTTATTTGTTCTTAGAAGAGTGGATTTCCTCACAGAGATGCAGAGGGTACCATAAGTCTCTGCCAGAGATTGTGATTTCAGCAACCAAGACGGGGTGGAAATGTGGAAATGACACACTTCAAGTAACCATGGAAACAGCTATTGCCCCGTGGTGTGGTGCAGAATCTTCTAAAAATACAAGAATAGCAGCTCCTTGAGTCAATCTATGAAGACTTCCTCATAAGTTACTTTCTTTTTCTCTTTATATAAAATACAAACCTGATCAGATGAACGAGCCTGTCACAAGGAACCATCTTAAAGCCTTCACTCTCCTCAATCTTTAAAGTCAAATTGAAAGAGCTGAGCTCCATCAAAACCCAAAAGAAGACCTTCAGTAATGTTCTTCCCACAGTGACTGATAGCTCACTCTAGTAGGCTGTGAAACCTACAGAAACACAAAGTAACTTTAGTACTGTAGCTGTCGCTGTATCACTAGGATATGACCGCATACAGATGACACCCCAGATGGGAGATACAACCTAGAGAAGCTATGCACCAAAGTGAGTGTGACAACAGGCAGAGAGGGCACAAGGAGCATCATAGCAGCCATGCGCTAGTGACCAGTCCAAGAAGAGAGAGAAGCTCAGGAAATACTTCTTGTAGAATATAGGATTTTGTTGAGAACCCAGACAAGACAGAGTGGTCCAGGGAATACAACTGACTCATGGGTCCTTCCTCCCACTCTACCACTCTCCTAACCAAGAGCTTGAGGGATCCATGATGGAGCTCAGAGAATGGATGCCACAGCCACTGGCCAGACCTGAGTAGGTCAGAGAGTTCCCGTGAATGACCTAAATAACAAGAGAGATCAGAAGTGTCTTTGTTTCAGAGACGAGAGCATTGAAATCCAAAGAGTCTGAGACATCTACTTAGGGACAATGAGACCCCAGAATGTGACTGTGTTCATTTTATGCTGCCATTCCCTATTCCTCTCTGTGCTTTCTACAGAGCATCTCTTGGCTTCAGCATGGACAACAACAGGTGCATCCTGTTCACCTGTAAACAGACTATGGGGGCATCAACTCACAAAAGGCAACACACAGACTTCTTACTAATTGTGAAAGCTCAGGCTTGCCTTAGGCTCGTTTCTAACTAGCTCCTGTGACTTAAATCAACCCACTTCTATTAGGCTAGGTGCTCACATGACTCGAGGCTTTACTTCTCCTCCTGAATATCTCGCTTCCTCTGTGTCTGGCTGGTGACTCTGCCTTTCTTCTTTCTGAAGACATCCCCCAAAGTCCCACCTAACATCTTCCTGCCTAGCTATTGGCTACTCATGTCTTTATTAAATCAATCACAGTGACACATCTTTATACAGTATAAAGAAATATTCTGCAAAATTTGCCTAATAATACTTAATAATAATTTTACTATGCTATCATCACTACTCATTACTGACAATTTAAAATATTTATCTAAGCAATCCTTCCAATGTTCATAAAAGGAAATACTTCCATGTTGCTGATAAATTCTATATGTGCATATACGTTATTTTCAACAATATGAAATTTTAGCCAATTTTTTTCAATAATATATTTACATGTCATAAAATAGCATCACCACTATTATAGGACCCTATCTATCTGTGTAATTTGGTTTATTAAAAAAAACAAACTTTATTACAGACTCAGAAGTACTGCAGATTCACAGGAGTTGAGTCTGGCATATGCTTTGTGTTCTCTTAATGGACTGATATTTATATGACTTCCCTTTCCAACCAGTAAGGACAGACATGTTTCTGTGTGTATCATATAGTTAGGTAGTTAGATGGGGATCAGTAGCCTTGAAGGCCACTGGGGATCAACTCCCTCTCATGGTTGGCTTTAGAATCTACATCCTGTTACCTTGGTAGCACTACAAAGAAGTAATCAAGCTCCCACTCAGGCATCGTGGTCAGAATAATAGAATATCCCTGGCTTTGGGTGGAGGCAACACTGTGATGGGCTTCTGAGATAAGAACATTAGATATCTCTTAGATGTCCAGAGATCTAGGAGCTGGAGGTATGGCTCGCTGCTGAAGAGGATCTGAATTAACTCCCAGCACCAGTGTGGTAACTGACAACTGCCTATAACTCCAGTTCCCAGGGGCTTCAAAACCTTACACATGGTGCACAGGAAAAAAATACCATCAAAACAAACATACACATAAATAATCATAATCAAATGTACAAAAAATAATAGTGAATTCATCTCTGCTTGTCAGTTTTGCCTAGGAGACGATACTACAGAAAATCTGGTTCACCTGAAATCTGGTTAACCCCCTCAATATGTTTCTCCTTCCCAGAAACTCTTCCCGCAATGCAACTGCTCACAGGCCTCCACCAGGTAGCTTGCCCAGTTTTGTGAGTTTTAACTCAGAAAAGCATGTTTTATCATTTTCCTCTTTTCTGTCTCTGTCTAGCAGACACTGGCCAAATGCCTAGTGTGGTTCCTGCCGTTCTAGACTCACTCCCTCCCTCCCCCTCCCTCCCTCCCTCCCCCTCCCTCCCTCCCTCCCTCTCCTTCCCTCCCTCCCTCCCTCCCTCCCTCCCTCCCTCCCTCCCTCCCTTCCTCCTCCTTCTTTTCCCACGCAGCTGCTTGCTGACTACCATTGTTGAACACTTCTGGAATTACTCTCTTCTTCGTCTCCACACCTCTGCCCCTGGCAGCTGCTGAAGTTAACAGCTTGTTTGCTCCATGTTACCCTAATTTTCTTCTGAGACATTTTTAAAAATTATTTTATTAAAAAGGCCAATAACTTACTAAAGGCTGACCCGGTTTGTTCAGAACAAACAATACAGACATGGATGCTACTGCCCATGTCTTCATGTCTTAGGTATATCAGACAACAGGATGCGGAACTACATTCCTGAATATGTGATGGGAAATTTGTAAGTAGAATTGAGTATTTTTGTAGACATTTGCTCAGGAAAAAATATGCTACTGATCTGAAGATTACAAATTATAGCTGTGTTCTGTAGAAAGCCTTGAAGTCATCCTTTTCTTAATTCTAATTTATGTGCTTAAATTATTAATAAGTGTATCTGCTAATCAGATCTGGGTGATATAATTCAATTTTTAGACCCTGGTGGTTTCATCCATTTCTGTGATTTATGAAGCTGTGACTCGTATGCACACACTCATCTTCCCATTACGCCTGCATCTGCTAACCAGCTGTCCCCCTAATTACCCCATGGTGTCCTGGGAGCTGGTGTCCATCATTCCACTTTTGGGTTAACATAACAGACTCAGTAGAACAACTCTGGGGCTTCTGATCGGTCTGTGCTTCGGTTCCTCCACATGCACGCCTTCCACTGTAGGTCAGATGTCACTTTGATTGTCTTGATTTTCTGTCACCCAGCTCTGTCACCACCAAGTTAACTTGTCTCCTTTGGTGTCCACTAGATCAGTGATTATCATCCAGGCTTCTAAATTTGCCCCTTAGGACCTATTCTCTATGTTGAAGCCATGGTACTCTATTTTTAAGTATGCGTGTGACCACAGTGTTGCCCACTTTTAATCCTTTTACCTGAGCATTTCATAAAATGGCCTTCTTACTCTCTCTCCAGCCTTCCTCTTCCAGTCAAGCTGCTTGAAGAAATGCAGTCTTCCAGAATGGTCATACACATCCCTTTTCCCCCAGAGATGCAGCTCATCTCCCCCATTGCTTCCTATGGTTTCACGCTATTTGAAATCCGTTCGTCCTTTCTCTTGAGAAAACAGTCTTTCCTCGCCTGTGACTATACATTACCCCCAGGAATGAAGGAGATGTGCTTAGAATTGACTAGTGAACACTTGCACATGGCAACGGTTGCTACTCAGCTCTGCCTGTCTCATTTCTGGTACCTTCCATAAGGCAAGCTCCAAGCTCGGGAAAGCATTGGTTATTCAATCGATGAATTAATTTGATTACAACATTTTCCCCCTAAGCATAGAAGATCACATGGTGTAGAAGGAGAGAAGCAGAGAGAGGAATGAAGAAAACAGCAACATGTGCTTTTCGAGATGCAGGATTTGAGGCTGATTTGAAAACAGAGCAAACAGTGAACTTGGTTGGCCTGTCCAAGTTAATGGAAGCTTAATCAGATCAGAGAGAAGCCCCAGCATCTGCTTCAAATGGCCTTCAGACTGCCTGACAAGTCTCACGTAACTGCGCCCTAAATGACTGGGCATGGAATGGATCACGGCTCATCAGAACTGCACCAAGAAATAGCAGAAAGAATGTGTGTGTGTGTGTGCATAAATATCAATGAAAATTATGGTATTAAGATGACTTTAGTGGTCCTGTTTGAATATCTCAGAAACTGTGTTTCACTCTCTTTCTGTCTCTTACTGTCTGCCCAACCCTGACAGGGTCTTTCCACGTAGCTCTAGGGAACTCACAATGTACAGCCTCAGGCTACCAAGACACAGTGAGCCTTCTATGCCAGCCTCTCCAGTGCTGGATTACAGTCTCCACGGCAGATCATTTAAAAGGCAGTACACAGAAGAAACCATAATAGGTTGGCATTAACATACAAAGAGGTTAATTTTATTTAAGAAACATGTGGGAACTTCTATAGAATATAAATCATAATAATCATTTAAATACATCCAGAAAATAATTATGCATCAAGATGATGAATCGAATACACAGGACCGAAGCAACAGAAGGTCAGAAACAAATTCACTGGCAGCAATTTAACATGAACCGTGGGGATGCATGTTGATTACTTTGGTATTAAAGAGCATAGCATTCTGCAGCCTTCTGTGTGAACATGGGAAGCTTCTTCACACTGATCCCAGCTAATCAAGTGTTGCCAGTGTACAGATAAATATGTGCATTATACTGAGTAGATTTGGGAGAAAATTGAGTACAAAATGTTATGGACTAGGCTCATAATTTATGGACCCTCTAGGTTGTTGTCCTATAGATAGATAGATAGATAGATAGATAGATAGATAGATAGATAGACAGATAGATAGATATGGCTAATTGAGAGTCTATACTAAGATTTATAACAAGATACTTTGTATTGGAATCTGAGATGTTTTCCATAAAGAGATCATGGCATCAATAACCACAATCAGACAGCACAGCAACACGGCGCTTTCTGTAAACCAAAGAAAAATGCCAAGACGACCAGTAGATCTGACATCCAGTCAGCCATGCTCCTGTGGGAAAGCCTGCGGCACACCGGGAAGTGAGTCAACTCTCTTGCTCTATTCATCTTTCCTCTTTTCTGACATCGAGAAGTGTGATTCTGACTGCGTATGTTTGTTCAGGATGCAGGGAGACCAGCGAGGAAACAGCCGTGGGACCCAGCTCAGAATGTGGCGACACACAGCAATCACTTTTTGAAAAGTATTGAAAAGGAGCAGAACCCTCATGCTGTTAAGGGAATTAGAGAGGATGTAATAACACCTGAGCTATGATCCTGTCTGTTTAACTGCCCACCCTTCCTTCCATTCTCCCTCTCTTCCTCTTTGTGGTGATTTTAATAGGAGTGGACTCTGTATGCTCATATAGCTGAGTGCTTCGTCATTAGGAGTAGAAATGCTTGACTGGGATTGGAGGACATGGCCCTGTTGGGGTAGGCGTGGCCTTGCTGGAGGAACTGTGCCACTGGGGTGGTCTTTGCGGTTTCAGAAGCTCAAGCCAGGCCCGGTGACACACTGTGCTCCCTGCTATCTGTTGACCCAAATGTAAACCTCTCAGCTACGTTTTCAGCCCCAGGTCTGCTTGCTTCACTTGACCCCAGTGCTTCCCTCCATGATAACAGACTGAAACTGTAAGCCTCCTGAATGAAACGTTTGCCTTCATAAGAGGTGCTGCGGTCATGGCGTCTCCTCACAGCAACAGAACAGTAACCAAGGCATTCCTCCTGTCCTTCCTTCATCCTTCCCTTTTCTCCCTCACTGCTCTTTTTCTCCCTTTTTTCTTGTCTACTATCTATTTACCTATTATTTACATATTTATTTATCTGTTATCTACCAATAGTTCATTTACTAGTTATCACACACACACACACACACACACAAATCTATGTCTCTATTATCTATCATCTCTCCTTTACCTGCCACATAACTACCTACTTATCCCTGACCTCATCCTACAGTGACTATTCCTGGGTGTGAATAATTATTATTTTAGACTTTACAATGTTTCACGTTTTAACTAAAAACATTACTAGTCACAAAGACTAGATCTTTTTGAATAGAAACTAAAACAAAATGTAGTAAAGTTTCTGCTCCACTTTTTTCTTGTGGTTATTTTCCTCAGTAATTCATAGAGAAGATAAAGGATAATTTCAACATTTGAAGCAAAGTAATGTGTTGAGAAAATAGAGCCATTGATAGTCCCTAACTGTGAGGTATACGAGACACAGGTGCTGAGAACTGACGTTGGGAGTTTGTATCAGGGGCTGAAGTGCACTTTAAATCACGTTTCTTATAAGGGTACAAAGGATACAGCTGCTTAATTCTAAAATGAGCCATTCTCTCCAGAAACCTTTAAGCATGGCTTCTGTTTAAGCAAGTCACTCTCAACTCTAGAAAGTTCGGCATGATAGTAGCTGACAGCCCAGTGGACCTTTGAGAGTGCGTGGAGACTATCTTCCCAATGTTCCTTCACTTTCAGCTGTGAGGAAACGAGTTTAGGCACCGGGGAGGGCAGAGAAAGGAACAAGAGCTGTGAGCTCTGGGAGCCCTCTGAACCACAGCCATATCTTTCATGCCCTCACCACCCAGAATCAGGTATCCGAGTCAATACGCTGGAGCAACTTTATAATCTTTCACGGTGTGCAACCGAAAACATTTACAGCATGCCACACAGATTATTTCTAGATCATGTGATACACATATATCTCACAGATTATAATTATAATTGGTTTCTATTGAAGTCTGAGTCATTCTCTAGAGGAAATAATCAAACATGAGGATGTCGGTCAACAGCATCAAATATTCCCTTACTTAAACTTGAGCACATGTTTATCAGATACAAGCGCATGTTTGCAAGCATTTGTAAATGACAGAATGTCCACACCAAGATCCCATCACTGCCTAGATGCAGCCCTCAACATCTCAGTGGAACCAGAAACTCAGCTTCCACTTGTAGTGTCAAGATCCTAAGACATCTCTGCTTCACAGTTGCGGACATCAGTGAGGCTCACACATATGCTCATGAACAGAGCTTCAGGCATGTTTGATAATACCCATAACCCACTGCGGTGATGGCTGCTCACACAACATAACATGTATAAGGTGCAGCATAAAAGAAACAGGAGAGATAAAACGTTTGCTCTATGCTCTTTGAACTTGGAATATATTGGTTTATTTCAATTAAATGACCTGTTTATTTTGAATGCTACTCTTTGATACTTGGTGCCTTTTGAAGAAATGTCTGCATGGCTCTCTCATGGCTTGAAGCACTCTGAAACAATGGTCGAATTAGTCACGGTGCTGGATGTATTATTTATCAACTAAAACAGCACTGCCAAATATTGCACATCTGAATTTGTTTTCATAGTTCCCACAGCCCAGGTTCTGATTCTTACAATGTGGATTAATGCCAAGATTTTAGTACTGGTGTTTTGATAGCAGATCTCCAAAGTTCCTCCCTGAGTTTGTCATAAGTTTGAGTCAGGCTACTCTGCTCTGAATCAGCATCTCCTTTGACATCAGGGTTATGAGTTTCCTACAAAGCTTATTATTGAGTCCATTACCCAGACACAAACAACTCCACTCCACATGGACATTACTTCCCTCGATACATAAAATGTCACTGCAATATTAATCTTATACAAATCCACTCTTTGGAAGTTGTTCAAAGTTGTCAAAACAAGTTGATCACAAATACGAATTTTGTTGTGGCATCCTGCCCACTCTTATCTCTAAAGAAGCTGGTGACCAGACCATTCCTAGAGGAAAGAGCTCCTGCTGTTCTAAATAACCCCAGGTCAGAGCAAAGGAATGAAACATCTCCTTAAATCAGCTATTCCCACTGCCAGTTTTATCCATCCTAGGAAGGCAACACGCACCCGTTTCCATGGCCTCACGTGTAAAGGACCGTTGTTCATCGCCTGTGCACCCAGACTGGGCTCTGACATGGTTCAGCTTCCCGTTTCCCATGTTGGCACTGCTAATTTTTCTGTAAAATGTTTCCCTTTTCTCCAGTAATTGTTTTGTTTTGTTTTCAGCAGCTCTGTTTTAATGGTTCAAGCTCTAGCCTGGAGGAGGCACACAGGTCTAATGGTTCCACTGATGATAATGGGAAAATTGTTTTTTTTTACTTCAGGAAGCTTGTGTGTATGTTTTTGTCTCCCAAATATGTAATATATTGTCACCTTTTAACAAAACAGGGAAAAATAAACCCTTTGCTCTCCAGGACAACCCCTACAAATACCTAACATGAGACCCTACACGATATGAGGGATCTATTGTCCCTATTCCCACTTGAGAGATACTCGTGAAATGGCAATGCCGTCACACCATGACCACAAGAACCACAGATGCTCAAGGCTAATCAGTGCTGAAGAGCGAACATGGGGCAAATGTTTTTATTCATGTGTCTTGAGTTAGATATTGTGGATGGTACAATACATTAATAGTTAATGACACATTTAAAGTATGCCAAATAATTGGTTGAAGTCAGTAGTAGTAGCAAAAATAAAAAATAAAAAACTTTGTGAAACAAGAAAAATGTTTTCGTTCCCTGATTCCCTGACATCTTCCTGACCGAGTGTCGTTCTGAGAGAAAGAGGAGATAAGAGACAAAGTGCATATTGGTCTCACAATAGTTTCATTTCTATGGGTAAATAATTAAGGGAAAGCATGTGCATTAAACAAAACAGGTAAAAGCCAGTTAGGGTGGTGTAGGATAATATCGGGGCAGTTACAAGGCATGTCTGTGTCTCTTCACGTTTACAATGAAATACAACCAAGGAATATTTAAGCCAATTTAATTCCTAATCCACAGGAACCAATCAAAACAAGAAAAAATAAAATAACATTAGCAAACATCTTTCGAGACACTGAAGGGGACCCCTAAATATCCTGCATGTTAAACACGCTGTCTTCTTTCTTTTCTCCTTTCTTTTGAGTTTTCTTTTTCTCAATAAAACATTTACAACACCTCTGTGAGGACTTTATACGAGTGTGCCATATGTTTCGAATGTTCTTAAAAAGCCTCTTGCATCATCCCTGGTGAGTATCTCTGCAGACTGGGCACTGCTGGCTCTCAGGTTGTTGCTGCTTATGTCCGTAGGTATCTCTCCATTATGAAGACACCATTTTCAAATTATTGACTATCAATGGTTCAATCATTTGAAATTTAAACCTCCTGGACACTCTTAAATTTTTTAAATTTATTTATTTATTTATTTATTTATTAAAGATTTCTGCCTCCTCCCCACCACCACCTCCCATTTCCCTCCCCTCCCCCAATCAAGTCCCCCTCCCTCGTCAGCCCAAAGAGCAATCAGGGTTCCCTGCCCTGTGGGAAGTCCAAGGACCACCCACCTCCATCCCGGTCTAGTAAGATGAGCATCCAAACTGCCTGGGCTCCCACAAAGCCAGTACGTGCAGTAGGATCAAAAACCCATTGCCATTGTTCTTGAGTTCTCAGTAGTCCTCATTGTCCTCTATGTTCAGCGAGTCCGGTTTTATCCCATGCTTTTTCAGACCCAGGCCAGCTGACCTTGGTGAGTTCCTGATAAAACATCCCCATTGTCTCAGTGTGTGGGTGAACCCCTCGCGGTCCTGAGTTTCTTGATCGTGCTCTCTCTCCTTCTGCTCCTGATTTGAACCTTGAGATTTCAGTCCGGTGCTCCAATGTGGGTCTCTGTCTCTGTCTCCTTTCATCGCCTGATGAAGTTTAATATTTAGGAGGATGCCTATATGCTTTTCTTTGGGTTCACCTTCTTATTTAGCTTCTCTAGGATCACGAATTATAGGCTCAATGTCCTTTATTTATGGCTAGAAACCAAATATGAGTGAATACATCCCATGTTCCTCTTTTTGGCTCTGGCTTACCTCACTGTATTTCCTTTGTTTACCTGTATACCTTGGCTCTCATTAACTTTTGAGTCCAGTAACAATCTTGTAACAGTTTTCTGCTTGTATCGGAAGGCACATAGCCTGTCCTTTTCTGAGACCGCATGGCTAAAATGATTCTTCCCTCGGCATATTCTGTTCTCTGGTGCCCAGCATTGCTTTGAGAGCTCCTACTGCTTCTACTATTCCCACCTTTTCCCTCCCACTCTAAGATGAGCAAGTGGTTTGAACATGCTGAGTCTGTTCTTACCCACCCAGCATGGTGGCAGCGCCCTGCTAGGTCAGCCCCCCAAGAGTGCCGAAAACTTCTTTCTCCTCAAAAAGACGGGGTCTGCATATAGGGATCTGCACACTGTAGTGATGTTATTTTGAGTTCCTTCTCTTTTCTGTCAGTTTACTTCCCCCACTTTTATTACAACCTCTCTCCAACCACAAACTCCTCCTGCTGAAATCCTTCTGCCAACACACCATTTTATTAACACGATGCTGTCAGAGTTAATATTCTAAGATGCCATTCTGGCTTTGCACTTAATTGCTTGGAGAGCTCTTATGGGGATTCTCTCAATTGTAGAGCAAAGAAAAGGTTTCTTATCAGGGAATACAAACATTCGACACTAGCACATGTTTACCGAAATTCCAAATCATAGGCATGGGCAATACTTTCTGTATTGTTTCCTATTTTTGCATACAAAAAGAGTTTCCATAGACTGACGTGTTTGACATCAGCGGCCGAGGTCACCTTGATAGTTCAGTCTCTAAAGTACTCGCTTGGAAGTAAGGACTCAAACTCCCCGGGAACCCACATTACTACAAGGTTGAGTATGGCAGAATGAACTTACAACCCCTGTGCTGAGAAACAGGAAACAGGCAGGTCCCTGGGCATTGCTATCCAGACAGACTGGCCCATTGATAAGTTCCAGGCCAATGAGAGACCCTGTCTCAAAACGGAAGGTGGTGGTGAGTTAGGAACAACGGCTAAGGCTGTTCTTTGGCAGCCACATGTAAGTATATACATGAGCACATGTGGATACATAAAAGAAATAAACATATGAGCATAGATAAAAAGACTCTTCGCTCACTAAAACTGTTTGGAAGCAAGTTCCACCAGTGGAAACAGAATACCTGATTTTCCCCAGCTCTGGCTAGAGCTTGTGTAGATTGCCCTGCTACAGCATCCTTGGCCAGAGAAGTGTTGATGTGTAAGAAAGACTCATAATTGCCCTGTGATTTGCACTTCCTGCTTTTGTCCTTATTACTATGGGGCCCTATGGCATCAGCCCACTTACTTACCAGGGCTGACCATCAACTGTTGCTGCAATGAGTTTTGACTCCGTGTGTTTTCTTGTCCTTTGCATAGAGAACTCTAATTAGTAGATGCCCAGTAGATATGTGTTTCCAGCTAGAGTGCTGGTCTCTAGCGCTTGCCTTGTCTCTGTTCCTAGTCGAGGCGCTGTGTTTGAGATGCCTAACACAGCTTTGCCTGTGGACGCACAGAATGCCATGACTTGCCATGGCAGGTCTATACCAGAGTCTCTGTGGTGACGGCACTCTTTCTCGTCTGCTCTGCCCTCTACTCTCAACGTACTCTGTGTTCTCTGCATTTTAGCTTAGTTCATCTCTTCACCTTACCCCCAGCAATACTCAAGAAATAGAGGAGCCTTGTCCATTCAAATCATTTGATGTGAAACATTCAGAAAGGGAGACTTCCATTTGAAGGCCCCTTGGCGGTTCTCTTCCTGACCTTTCGAAGCAGAATTAACAGGTGTGAGGGGAATCATCTGAAAGCTAGAGCATTCAGCTGCTGCCATGTTGAATATAACCCGGAGTCTAGGGAGTCTTGGCAATAAAAGTGAAAAGTCTCTCCAAACACTGAAGGGCAAAATTCAACGTATTTTTTTAAAAAATGGTAAGAAAGAATCAGAGTGTAAAGCCTGGACTGCTGGGTATCTTTTTGTGTCAGGAACATCTCTCATTAAATTTCATGACAACTCTTTCCTAGTCTTGCTGTATCGGAAAGCCAGGCCTCAGGGAGGATAAGGTCGTCAAAGTCACACAACCTGGAAATGCAGCATTAGGGCTTCTGAAGCCCTGCCTGTTCGTCTCTGGACCTCTGCCCATTACTTAGTACAACCCTGAGGGTACATTGCAGACTGGCGGTGGCACCACCTCCTGCTCCAGCACCTTCAGTAGGAAATCAAAGTAGGCAAAGTCACGAGCAGATGACGAGGCTGGGCCTCAGCCTCCGCACCGTCTGTTCTGCTGACAGCTTCTTTCCCGGGGCTGGCTCAGCAGAGCAGCCCTGCTGTTACTGATGTGGCCGTGACATGGGTAAATGTGTGCAAACGGTGGAGCTCGGTGCCAAGGACACACTAGACACTCGGCAAATCCCGCTCCCTGGAGCTTCTCGCAACCATCCACTTCTCTTTGTATTTTAAGAATCAAAGGGTGAAGTTGACGGCGGCTTGCCCGGCGCCCATCTGCTTTTCTTACCCGTCCTACCACCGACATCTCCATCACATTCAGAGCCTAGAGGTTTGGACTCGCTATTCACTTTAACATTTTAGAAGGCTTGTGCCCCTGATAACTCTCACAAGAGGATCTGTGGACTGATAATTAGATACCTTTGACGGGTCTCGAATGCCTCCTGCCAAACAGCGATCAATCGGAAGAATGATTTAAAAATGATATTGGGTGAGTGAATGAAAGGAAAACTGGAAAAGAAGGAGTCTAAACTTGTTCACATTCCCTTCATAAAAGGCAGAAACAAACAGCCACAACACAGGAAAACAGACAGACAGGGCCTCCCAGATTCCATGCACAAATAATTTTTGATGAATTAGAATTAACTTTTCAATGAAAAAATGGATAGAAATGAGGGGAAAAGAAGATTCTAGATCATGTTTTAGGACCATTTCTATGTCTTCATCATCTCTTGTCTCTTGCAGTTTGACCTATAAAGCTCACTTGGGGGTTTGGGATGTACTCAGTAGCAAAGCGTTTGCCTGGAACACATGAGGTTCTAGGTTCAATCCGCAGCACCTCGTTCAAAAGAGGAAGTTACAACTGGTATTTGTTAGTTGACTGAACTATAGATCTAAGAACAGGAAGACAAAAGGAAGGAAGGAAGGAAATGTGTGTGCGTGTGTATGTATATATATATGTGTGTGTGTGTAAGAAAATTTATATAACAGGAGAAATCGACCTTATGACAGCCGATATGAACAAGGCATCTTCTGCCAACTCCCGCTCTGCACTCACACTGCAGGAACGCCGGTTTGTAGGGCTGTCTTGATATTGTTCACATACATATACTGTCCATTAAACTGCTTAACCTTCCTTTAACTAACTTTTGTCTTCCACTGTGTTAACCGATCCCACAGATTCTCTACACACTGATTCACTGCAAACATGCCTTCCATGGTATAATACAAGCATATTTGTCAAAAGAATAGAATACCAAGAGCTGCAGCAGTGTGTCTGCTGTCAAAGAGATCAAGACATTCCAAGTGAATGAGTAGAATTATTTCATTAAAATACTCCGCGGTGCCTCCACAGACAATTTTCTTTCCTAGTCACCCATGCATACCACGATATTTCACCCAGATATTTCAGGACAGTGAATTAAGTGTGGGATAACATGATGTCATTTTATTTAAAAATATTTGGAAGAAAGGCTTTGAATAGATGAGCAATTGCTAAAGGTGGGCGCTGCAATCACAACCCAGGCATAGGTGATGCTCCGGTCTGCTGCTGTGCACACGGAATTTGAAGGAAACCCAGCGAAAGGAAATAATAACAAAGCAGATGGCTGCGGTTGGATCTTGGCAGCTGTCAATGGAAAACATGGATGGCTCCATCCATCCTTACAAGCCTTTCCTAGAAGCCGTCTGCAGAAAATTGAAATCCTGTCCAGGGCCAACTAAATATGTGCCCTGTATCGCTGGCAGATTATCCAGTTGGATGGGAACAGATTTTAATTTCTTATCCTAATTAACGTTGATACAGGGCAATTTCAGGGCTGGTCACAAGGAGGAAGCAAGTCTAAGCACGCTGAACTTGAAGTTCGTACAGGGAGTCCCTGTCAGCCCTCGTTCTAACTGGTGCCTTCCTCTCCACACTGTGCTTCAGGTCCCACTGGTCCCACTGGTCCCACTGGTCCCACTGGGCAGGTGACTTGCTCTAAAGTCCCTCTGTCTGGATTCCATAGCTATCTGAGAATTCTTTTGTTTTGTTTTATCTGTCTATTTTATTTTTTAAAGACTTTTTTTTTTTACTTTACATACCAATCCCAGTTCCCTCTCCTTCCTCTCCTGCGCCCCTACCTTCCCCCACCCCACTCTCCCATCCCCACCCAGTCAGAGAGGGTAAGGCCTCCCATGAGGAGTCAACAAAGTCCGACATATCACTTGGATCAGGACCAAGCCCCCCCCACCCCCGTATCTAGGCTGAGCAAGGTATCCCTCCAAATGGAATGGGCTCCAAACAGTGCCACTGTCTGGATTCTGTAGCTGTCTGGGAGCTCTCTTTGAGATTTTTTTGATGTTGTTGTTAATTTTGTTGTTTTGGTTTTGCCTATGATTTTAAGTAGATTTACGTAAAATTTATTTTAGAAATTTCAAACAAACGGTATTTTCAGAAAATTGTCTCTCACAAAAGCACAGTGCATGAAATCCTTACAAAGAAAAATGCGTATTTTCAGAAATCCACCATCCAGATATTTTCTTTCTATAAAAAAAGAAAGATATTTATATCAATGACCAGTGGAAACTCCTGTCTCATGGTATGTTGATACCTTTGTTTTATTCCACATGGTTCTCTTGGGGATTTTTGTCCTGATAAATCAATTATTCATTTAGCTTACCATCATTTAGTAGGCTGTGCACAAAAAATATACTGTGAATAAAATTGACAAAATTAATCTTCTTAAGTCTGCCTTTGAGATTTTTTTATTTTTCCTTTAACAACCCACACCTACTGGATCTGTATATATTTCAAAAATAAAGGAAAATAAAAGTCAAAACCAAAAATCCTTTATTTGCAAAATATGAGATTCTAAACATCCTCCATAAAATCATAAAATTTTCAATCATAAAATTATGATTTAAAGCAAGGAACTATTTTACATTTTTTTTTGTCTGTGACTTTCTTCAACATTAGTTGCTTTTTTTTAATTTGTGTGTGAGCACGCAGCTGTGGAAGGCGGAGGACAACTTGTGAGGTCAGTTTTCTTCTTCCACTGTTGCGGGGTGGGGCGTGGCTGGGACTCCAATTACTGCTGTCAGCCTTGGAAGCAAACGCTGATACCCACCAAGTCATCTTGCCATCCCCCGTATCTCTGAATCTTCATTTTTCTACCAGCTGCCGAAAGTCTACTGAAGCACATAAAACACGATGGACAAATATTTTACAGCATGGAAATGAGATACACAAAAATGGATTTTATTTCGGTTTGGCTTCTTAAAGTGCTATTAAGCAGCATAAAAATGTACATATTTTAGGGCACCCCCTAATGTCTTGATACCTGTGCCGAAAGCACAGAGTTCCTAATGTTTCCCATGTCATTTTGCTAAATCTCATGGAATGCTTAGCAGAGAGTATTATGCAATAAAATTCACAGCATGGACAGATGGATGAATGCAAAGAAGTTTGCAAAAGTGCAGAGCAGAATACAAAGAAAACAAAAGCTAATTTTATAGCATCCGACTTAGAAAATATTTACCCCAAAGCTGTGTGTATGCAGAGTGTGTAAAGTGTATATCAAGTTTGTTTTATACACACGTGTTGTGTGTGTGTGTGTATGTGTGTGTGTAGTGGGGTCCTCTGTCATTTTCTTCATTCTTTTTGAGGCGGGATCTCTCACTGAACCTGTGAGCTACACTGTCTGGCCAATGATCTGCAAGGATCCCCCTGCCACTACCCCACTAAAGCTGATCTTACCAGCATGCACCTCCATACCTAGGTTCTTAACACAAGTTCTGGAGTTGAAGGCCTGAATCACAGAGCTGGGATGGCCAGCCCCTTAACAAGGGAACCATCTCTCCTTGGGGCTTGATGATTTTTTTAAGATTGGGAATGATCATTTGACGGGTAGGACTAAAGAAACAGTTGGGCCAGAAACGTGGTCTCAAATGAGTCCTTACACAGTGGTCAAACTCTGCTAAACAGGTAAGATTTCTCCTCCCTCCAACACCCTTTACGTGGAAGTTCAAAGACCCTTTATATGGGGACATCCTGGGCAATTTCTGTTCTGGTATCGCTCTTGCTTGTGATCATCCCACAAACACGCACTCTGAACCTCCAATGTCCGCACTGGTCTGTAGAGAATAACAACCCCAGTCTTGAAGGAAATGACTCCTGCACTCTTTGACTGGGAGATGGGCTGGGCCTGTTATATGAAATGCAGATAAACAGCCCAGGAAACCAGAAGAGACCAGATCCAATTTGCAAGCTATCCTGGTATGAATTCAACGGGAAATTACAATTTAATGATAGTATATTTCTAAATTTAACACAATTCAGTAAAATTTTCTTCTCAAAATTGGTGTCCAGGGAATAACAATTAGCACTAACTGGTTATTTCTCAAAAGTAGTTTACAACTTGAGGGACACAATTCTATTTTATAGCCTGCTTTGAATTAAGAACCTTAAAATAGCTTCTTAGTATTCAGGATAAAAGCTCACAGAAGCACTTGACTTTTTCCCCCTAAGTATTTACACTAAAGCCACACCTCCACAACGTTGTCTCTTTTCTACAAATTTCAACTTGATTTCCTATCAACAATACGGTCGCTCAGAAAAGAAGTGAACTCTTTAAGTTTAAAAATTGTTTTGGAAGACTCAGTCCTGGGCCATAGGAATCTTGTTTGTGCTTGGGTTTTGACAATACCACCCTTGCCAGAAAGAGAACAGCTCTCAGAACAAATACTGAGTTCCATAAGTCAGTCGGATTTCTAAATGAGAACTGTGGAATTTCACAAAAAAGAAACACAGAAACATCCAGAAAGGTTACCTCTGTAGAGCAGAGACCACAGTGATTTTGAATTGCACAAGGAAATCCCAGGGGCCTGAGAAGAATTGGATCGAAGCCCCACTGTGGGAAGACTACATGGAGAGAGACAGCCTCCTCCCCAGCTCTGCTGTGCTCAGGGCTGGAGGCTACTCCATGGCTTCTGGAGTCATTTAAAGTGGTCACTGGTGATGTAGCCCAGACAATGAACTGTTTCTTCTGAAGGACAAGGAAATGCTGAAGGACTAAATCAATGACACATTCAGAATGAAATTAAGATTATCTCAGAAGACTATCAGAAAAGTGGAAGAAATCTGGAGGCACATCTCATTGTTAAAGAATAAATTAGATATTTTGCCCATTTATTTATATTTCGCAAAACTCAGAAATGGTCAGAATATGTAATTTTCTGTCTTTAAAACACTAAATAAATGCAACTTGAGATTAAGTATGCTATCCGAATGGGACATCTTACCAGAAAATAAACACTTGTGGAGTTGATTCATCAGAAAGATGAAAAATTCCAAAGTCACCTGTAGAATGCATCTGCCAACACTCGCTTCCCGAGCCATGATCTATGATGGTTGTATTTATACAACACTCGCTTCCCGAGCCATGACCTATGATGGTTGTGTTTATACAACGGCTCTGGAATTGTCAGCATCTTTATAATTCCAACCAACAATCAAATATTGAAAATTTAGACTTTGCAACTCTTGCTTTAAATCATGGTTACCATGCTGGAGATCAATATTGTACACTTAAATCTCCTGACCCACTGACATGGCTTGATATAAATTCTTTTTCCATAATTATTCTTACAAATCAAATAATCTTTGCAAATCAATACTCTGCAAGTCCTCCTCTAATTTCAAGCATCTTGTTTCCATTTCGGCAATTCTACTGTGTGTTCCAGGCTCTGAGTATCCAGCTAGGGCACCCTCGCTGAGGTACCCGTACTGGTAGCTACCCGCATAGGAAGAGAACAGTGCATGATGTCAGCTATTGTTCGTCATCTATGGTTTATTCCACACCAGCTCAGGCACAAAACATGTGAGTGTGAGCTGATGGGTGTGAAGCTTTGCTATTCAGCTTGAAACTCATTTAGCACTAAGGCAAAACATAGCTCTCAGTGTCTACAGTAGAGCAAACGCAGACAGGAAACAAGCTACTGTGATCAGCTATTGTGTGTGGAGCTTCTGTACTCGATGAGTCTACAGAAGACAAAAGGACTTGTCCCTCCTAAGCAGCAACTTCAGGTGTTCTACTATGCTGCCCAAACTCGCTGCCTAAATTCTGGTATAAAATTGGAAAGGCGCGAGTGATGAAGGAACTCCAAAGGCTTTGTTGGAGCCTCCGCTAGATGATTATTTGTGCCAGAAGTCCATGTTACCTGGTGCAGCCTGGGTCTCCCTCATAAGCAGGCTGTCTAGCTCAGGAAAATTACTTTCTCCTCTCCAGTCCTCATTTAATTTACTTATCAAAGAGGACCATAATGATCACTTAATTTGCAAAGGTCCAGTGGGATCTAGGTGCTTTAGCAGACTAGATAGATAGCTACCCTATGGGGAAAACATCTCCTAAGGACAAACAGACTAATGGTCATGCCAGACACTCTCTGAAAGGTTCTTTTCTGGTGAAAAAAAAATGGCCCCTTTTTATTTCCCTGAAACGCAAGAGTTTGATTTCTTATATTTATTTTTGCACAGTTCTTCTAAGATTTCTCTTCCTTTTGGTTGGATAGGATTTCTGTTGCTTTCTCCTGCACAGCAGGGCCATCTCTGCTTCGCTGGACTACCTACTGGACACATCAGTCATGAGTACAACCTTTAAGAACAGACTGTGAGGGGGAGATGAGTCTCCTCATACAAGTAGAGCAGGATTGCTGGACCCAAGTTCCCTTTTCTAGAGAAGACTCCTTGTGTGGATTAAGAGAGAAACATGAAAATCGATGGAACAAGGGAGGCAGTCTAGACAGTTTCTAGAAAGCCACTCTCTGGTCCTCTGACCCTAATCTGATGCTGACCCTCAGCTGTGATTGGGAATTCATCAGGTCCATCCAGATCTTGGACAAGACTGTCCCATCCAGGATTCACTAAGTTCACAGGTCATCAAATATGAAAACCTGCTTTTGTTACTCAACATCAAGAAAAAAGCTGAAAAGCTGTATTTATGAAATCACAACTGACACACAATTCGGGACACAAATCATGTTGCTGAGAGGAAAATAAATGACAAAGTGGAAGAGTAGAGAGTCACCCATCCATCACTGACACGGAGACACTGACATCTTTAAAGAGACAAAGGCGCTGGACCGAGGATTGGCACTCAGCACGCTGTCCATATTTGCCATCTTGTATTTCTCAGACAAAGAGAATCTGGTCTCAAATGTAGCTACAAAACAATATACATTTTTAGCTTTGTTAGGAACCCTTACCCTGGTCGACAATAGCATTATGTGTGTGTGTGTGTGTGTGTGTGTGTGTGTGTGTGTGTGTGTGTGTGTGTGTGTTTGTTCCCGCGCCCATGCCTGGGCGTGCATGTGCCTGCCACAGTGCATACACGGAGATCAGAACACAACTCTATGGAGTGGGTTATCTTCTGCTACTGTAAAGCTGGGAATTGAATTCGGGTTTGTGATTCCCTGGGCTACCCTCCAGGTCCCAAACAATACAACACTTCAGCTAGCTGCTGTAAGGTCATATAAAACATTTATTTTCCCACAGTACACGGTCTCGTTTCTTACCCCCCCCCCCGCCCCGCCCTGGATCCTATTGCTTCTTCCCACAACTGAGCTAGCAATCTTCTGGGCGGACTCCTTACCACACTGACTGGTTTTAGAAGTGACCCTTGCCTTCCTCATAGCACACTGAGAGCTAGTCAGCAGAATGGTCATCCTCAGATCACACTCTTGCCTTCCCTTCCCTCCTTCGCCTTCTGCCCCTCACAGGCTTCTGTCCAAACCTCTGAGCCCCAGACGATGGCATGGTTTCGTCTTCATCCAGAAAGTGGATCGCCAGGGAACGGCAGGAACTTAGAAACAGGTCCTGATTGTGCCCAGCTCTTCTTCCTGCTGTACCCACACATGAGCAAGCTGCCTCTGCCAGGCCTCTCCCCACTGTGAGTCAATAAGACCTTTCCCCCTTAAGTTGCCTTGTCAGGCCTTTGGTCTAGGAATAAGAGGAGTAGGTGGCCCTGTTTTCCTGCAGGAGGGCCGCCACTTCCGCAGCAACAGAGAGATCAGAGGTGACCTCGACTGCCTTTTGTGCATTTTAGAGAGCTTGACCTAGGTGTGACTAGCATGCCCACATTGTATTCATAAAGATAGTCACACAAAAGTCTCTCACTTAGTAAAATGGAAACCCCACTTTGCTGAGAGTGGCTCTCAGTCCGTGTCTGCCCCTACCCACCTCTGAGAAGAGAATAACCGTCTCGCCATGGAGCTATTGATATTTGGGGCCTTGAACTTCAGCTTAATATTTAACATGCAAAACTCTCCATCATTGTAAACAAGGAGTTGTTTCATTTCTCCCCTGGGAGGAAGCCTTCGCCTGTTCCAAAGAAGGGCAACTTTCTTGAAAAATGTTAAATGACATTGTTATTTCTATCCGTGTTATTATGAGATTTGAAAAATCTTCCCCTCCCTTGGCCTTATTAGGATAAGAATAACAGCTTTCTGCATAAATAAATGCTGGAGGACAGGCTTTCTGTAATTTGCGAGCTGCAATGCTTTGAATAAGTATTCTTATTAGTATGTGTCACTTGCCCGTAATAAATTATCACACAAACAGTGAAACCAAAGCTATAATTAACTTGATAGAGAATGACTGTGTCACTGTGCAGCAACAGCGCAGGTCCTGAAGGTGGCCCGTGTATCAACACAAGCTATACAACCCAACAACACACCCTGGAATACACCAGATGCCTGGAGAGCGGGAATGTCCTCAGCACTACCAAAGACCAGCGCCCAGCAATGTCCTCAGCACTACCACAACGCAGCACAACGAAGCAAGGCAGGCATCAAAGGGAGAAATAGATCAAGCAACGCTTCGATCCTACCATCTCCCCGTTTCCATAACCGGGGAAACAACCGGGCAGGAAATGGAGCATTGCAGCCAATCAGATGAGCAAATGCAGAGGATTTCTCCCCATGCAACAACAGAGCAAGAAGCCTTCCTAAGCAGAGCACGTTTCCAGCTGAGGGGATAACGTTGCCATAAAACAGGATGCACTGAATTTAAAATACTTGAACAATTACAAAATATGTTTTCTAATTTCATGTAAAAATGTAAAAATTAACTAAAAATAGGTCCTTAACTTGAAAAGAGTAGCATTTTAGAACCTGTACCCCACCCCAAGAAAACACAGATGTTAGTTCCTGTTACCTCGGATCAGACACTGACATTTTAGATAGAACAGCAAAAGCTCAAGTGATAAGAAGACAATGATGCTGACTTTGCCAAAGTAGGAAACATTCTTGCTTCAAAGAACATCCCTAAGAAAGCAAAAAGGCAACTCCCAATGGCGGGGGAGGGATTTCAGTAATCACATATCTGATGGGGACCTTATTCCTGGAATACTTGAAGAATCCCTATAACTGCATAATAAAAAGATACGAACTAGACAAATGAACTTGTTAGACTCCCTCTGAAGAATGCTTAAATGGCCCATGAACGCACACTCACGAGAAAGCTTAGATCATGAGACGTCAGTGAAGTCAAAATCTATGAGATGCCTCTTCAGCCCTGCTAAGTTGCCTACAACCAAACAGGAAGCGACAGGCTCTTGGGATGAAGTGGAGATGTAGAGCCTACTTGCACTGCTCTATAGAGTAAGCCCTATTGGAGCCGCCTCAGAGCGAAGGTTGGCCATCCTCCCAGGGATCACACATAGACACAGGGGTCCTATTTCCACAGTATACCTGGGAAGACCCAGTCCTAAAACACTTGGATCTATCCTTAGGAGCAGTATTCATGATAGACGGAATAGGAAAGTACTAAAGTACGGACAAAGCATCCTATAAGGGCTCATCCATGTTTGGAATATTATTGGTTAAAAGGCATAATCATATTTCTGAGAGACACCTTGACAAGCAAGCAAAATAGAAGGAAACAATCACAGAGGACCACACATTCTCCATGATTCCATTTATGAAAACCTTCAGGACAGGCAAGTCTCTGCTGGCTGATGGCTTCAGGTCACTTCACATTGGGGACATTAAGAGGAAAGAATGACCAGGTTTCTCTCCGGACTGACATGTGCACAGGTCTACTAATACAGAAGACATGGTTGGACAGTTTACACCTTTCACAGATGACTGAACGACATTAATTATGTAACAATAAGTAAGTTATAAAGGTTTTTTTATTGATCACAAAACATTGTCAAGTAGGTGACTAAGATCCAATTAACAATCAACTATGCTAGACATTGCTTTTTCGGCTGTGTTTTGATTGCTTGGTTGGTTGATTGGTTGGTTGTACCTTTTTAATACACCTGATTTTTCATATGCACCTGGTTCATAAAATCAATTTTTAGAAGTAGGAGAGATACTGTTATTGCTATCTGTTATCACCCCTCTGTGACATTTATACATAGCATACCAGAGGTTCTTTCCCATGAACCACACTTGCTGCTCCTTACATACACATATACATATACACACACAAGCCTAGGAACTTACTTTTCATTTTTCTATCTAGTCTAGTTGTCTTATGTCCTTGTAGGCCAGGCTGGCCTGGATCTTCTGACCATGCTGCCTTCACATCCCGAGAGCCAGGGTTATATCTCACCACAGTGCCCTATGCATTTCAGCTCTGCAACATGTCTCTTTTCAATCCCAGAAGACACCCTGTTCTCTTCATTCCTGCTCAAACCCCTAGGTTCCTGTGGCTCCTCCAGCCTGTCCACTCCACAGGCAGCCTCTCCCCAAAACCCTGGACTACTCAAAGCTGGACATGCTATACTCTGTTCTTCAAGGTGGGGAATGCTCAGGCTTTAGGGAGGAGGATATCCCTATCCCTACGAGTCACCCCCCCATCACTTTCACGTTAGGGGTGTGCTCCCGCTGACAGTTGGTCCTGCAGCCACCTGCTCCAGTACTCCCATCCCATAGCATGCTCGGAAAGGCCTTCTCCCCTCATCAGCTTACAAACAGTTTACAGGCTAGTGCTAAGCTGGTCCTCAGTAGAGTGACAGGGCCAGCATGCAATATTCAACCACTTTCCTCAGAACGCTAATGCAGTGAGTGATGCCCAACAAATACCTTGAAACAAGTGAGCTTTTGCATGAGCCGTTAACAGTTTGTCAGGCCCTGCCTCAACAGCACCTCTCCCTTCCCTCCCTTCTTCTTCTCCCCCTCTTCTCCCCTCTCACTCTCTCTAGCTTACTTCATAACCTCTGCCCTGGGCCTTGCCATGGTCTTGTCAGCTTTGGAGGATGTCTAACCTGAAGCCTCTTGTTTGAACATAAATTGTAGCTTATTAACAATTATTTTTCCATTCGTGATAGATCTGTTTGTAGAAAACACCTGGATGCTATACTCTTGAAATGGACATCCTATACTTCCATTTCTAGATCTTACAGCCACTGCTTTGAGCTAGGTGCCTTAGCCCCATCTGGCTTCAGCTTCCTGTAACCTTGAGTGGTAAAACCCTTGCTTCCACTGTGCTGCCCCAAAAGTCCAGCCACCTCCACAGTCAGTGAGCAGTGAGTCCAGCTCTACCTGCACATAAGCCCCTTTGGAGCAACCACCTACAGTGACATCCATATCTCCTATAGCGTTACAGGTAGCGTTTTGCACACAGGAAGAATTCCATAAACACACATTGCATGAATGAGGTACTGTGTAAGCTGTTGTGAATGCAATAATTTTCTCTTCTTCTAAAGAAATTTTGAAGTCAGCAGAACCCGTGGCTACCCCCATATTTTCACGAGTATAACTGTCTCCAACTGCCCAAATCACTTTCATATTTTTGCGAAATCGAATGCACATACGCAGAGCTGACATTTAATTTGGATGGATTATTCTCAACTGTTCATGGTGTATCGCACCATCAGCCTGGAACAGCTTGCAGCCTGCTCTCTATGGCTCCCGGTGTGCTCCGGCAAGAACTGATATGGCAATCCTTCCTCCGCCCTTTGCAGGCAGGGGGCATGCAGTGGGGCTTCCACAAGACTAGATGGCAATTTCCAGCTGGATTCCATTTGCTCTCATCTGCTCTACAGATCTCTCCCTCCTGTCTAAGGACTTCACATTTTTAAGAGAAAAATGCATGTTTTCTGAGACTTAATGCATTGATATTTCTGTCACAATTCCTGCTGCTTACAGTGGGTTTCCAGCTCAAATCTGTAGCTTCGTAACCACAGGGGGCACAGCACTGGACAAATATGGCATTAGTTCATGTGGTCTAGAATCTGTCTTAGTTTGCTTTCTATTGCTGTGACAAATGCCTTGACGAAGAACAACTCATGAGGAATGGGTGTATTTAATTTTATAGCTAACAATCCACCAATAAAGGAAGTCAAGGCAGGAACTCGACGTAGCTACCTGGCAGCAGGACCTGAAGTAGAGTCCATGGAGGGGTGCTATGTACTGGCTTGTTCCTCGTGGTTTACTCAGCCTGTTTTCTTATAACATTCAAGACGACCATCCCAGGGGGTGGCATGCATGCCTCCCACGAGCTGGGATCTCCTGATCAATCATTAAACAGGAAAACCGACACAGAGGGCCCACAGGCCAATCCCAGAGAAACATTATCTCAACTGAAGTTCTTTCTACCCAGGCAACTCTAATTTCTGAGAGGATGATAAGATCTACCCAGGTCATAAGCCATGATCATGGACTTGGCAGCACACTACCCCTGCCACATGTGAGCATTTGCCACCAATGGCCTCCCTTCTGTGGATATGATCCATAGCAACCATTTTACACACACATTCCTTTTATGACTGCATCAAAAGTAGAATATGAGTCAAGAGGTCAACCATGATATGCCCAAGTACGTCTCTACCTATGCGCTTTAAGTGCCCTAAAGACTGAAGAAGGGTTTCCTGAAACCAATACCATGTCTGTGTTTGGACACGGCCCTTTTCCCCTTGGGTGTGTGTAGCCTCACAAATGAAGCTTATGAAATTTTACTCACTCATATCAGTACTTTTAAGACATAAAACCATGTGCCTGATTTGGAAACTCAATGCCCTTCAGTGACTGAAATATTAATTTGCCTGGATTTATTGTTACAAATTGACGGCAACTCAGTATGGTGATGATTCCTGTAGAGGAACAGAAACGTTCACTACTATAGAGTTGCGCTAGGGTTCTCCCTCTCTGAGGGGTCCTTTCATGCTTTCTGAAACCTTTCAGTAAACTATAGCTGCCATACTATACCTAATGTCTACAGCTTGGTTTATTTAAAAATGAAGATATGAATCCACTGACTTTGGAGTAATAGGACACTCCACATCACTAAATCACAGCAGAAGAGAGATAATAATGAGGTGTGACTATAATTTATTGTCTTGTGCCTTTTCTATCCTCAGCATAGTATTAGTTGTAGACTTGGGTCTATACCATTTTCAGAAGTGGGCATCATTTGAAGGTAAATGTGGTCAGCAGAATACAGACACATCAGGTTCTTAATCAACTGTGCATAAGGCCAAAATGTAGATTCCATTTCTGTATTCTGTTTTACAAACATAAATATATGTATATTCATTAAGTGTACATTAAATAATTTAATATGTTAAGTATTTTAACGTTAAATATATGCTAATATTTTAAATATTTTACTATTATACACTTAATATTCATCTAGCTTATTTATCATCAAAGATATAAATTTAAAAATTATATGAATTATAAGAATTACATGAATATGAAGTATAAATAATTTTTATTAAATACTATATCTATAACATTTAATGTGATAAATGTTTAGCATATGTTAATAATTTAATATACAAAATAACTTAATGTATACATATCATATATATATGAATGATCATTTGGAAGGTCATCTTTTACAAAGGGATGGATTATTGCATGTATAGTACAGAAGACCTGGACTTCAGCTTCACATGTAGGTTTGGTCCCCAGTTCATGGCACTGCTGTGCAGAAATGGATGCCTTAGGACACAGGATCAAGTAGAAGTTTTGGTACTGGGTTGTGTGTTTGGAGGAGATTAGAGACCCCTTCTCTTAAGTCTGCCACAGCAACAGTAAAACTAACAAAGACACCATGGAAAAGGAAAGGGTGGTCTTCAAACGTGTTCACGTCCCATGACCTTGAGCACCTGGTCAGGTCAGAGGGAGACCACACTCTCCCTGTGCATTCTGACCACAGTGCAGTGAGTACCCCTTTGACTACACACTCCTGCTCCCACCGTGCAGTCACGAACCCAAAGAAACAGAGCGATCAGCCATGACCTGAAATCAACCTCTTGTGCTATTAAGTTAGTTGTCTCGAGAATCTGGCCACACAGTGGAATGGTGAACTGCGCAGCATCTCACTGTGTATTAACAACCCCACAGAGGACCCCTGGCCCTTCCTTCCTGCTCCACCGCTGTCCCACGACCCCACACCCCGACTTCACCCCCTCTTATGTTCTCTCCCATTTTCACTGGGTTATGCTTTACAAAACCTTCAAAGTCCACTCCTTTCATGGAACTTCTAGGCCCTTCTTCGAAAGCCATTCTGTATTTTTGAGCAGTAGCTACAGCGCTTGGAGACCAGAAAACCTCAGTTAAAGAAAAAAACAGAGACCTGGATACACTACTGACCAGCTGAGATGCTGGGCAAGCCAGTGGGGCACCAAAGCCAAATTCTCCTGTCTTCTGTCTGTAGCCTGGGAGGCAACAATGGTTATCTCTTAAAGTCATTTGTAGTCTTTAACTTTTGTAGCATTTTCTGCAGCGCTGGCATCCTGAAAATTCCCAGCATTGCTGTGGATGCTGCTGGAGATTATGATTATCATTCCCGATCAGACTGTTCATCCCTTGCTGGTAATCACAGTTCATAGTTGTATTAACCGTGGGACACATGTTTGATATGGACGCTTGTCAATAAATTTCAACTGAATTGGTAAATGGTGGTTTTCGTCATGGCATCTATCACATATTAAAAGAATTATAAGTACTCAATTACATTTCATTTGCCACTAGTTGGTCATATTGCCTACCACCGGGGTCATCTGTTCTAGGACTCAAGGAAGACAGAACCTGGCATTTAGTAAGTGTGTACTGAGGTAAGAAACAAATGGGACATTATAAGGAGATGAATCCTCTTTCAAACTATCTCCTCCCATTCTTTCCTTAACTTACATTTGGGGTGAGATGCCTCTGAACTGCAAAGGCACCCCTCAGTCTGAGGGCAGAAGGGAGATAATGGGCCCAAAAGCTGTGGGTCTGAGGGTCTAGGTGGTGATATCTGTCCTGCTTCAACCCAGATGAGAGGATTAAAATAACAAATGATTTGGTCAGAAGATTGCTTGTGTGGGAGATGCCTGCCCTCTGTCCCTGCATATACAGGTGATTGTAGCATTGGGGTTTGGGGGGGCAAGTGGCCCCAGGGGCAGGCAACTGCAGCCTGGAAGACACAAAGAATCACTCCAACATCTTCCCCATTCTGCATCACTAAGCAACCAACCCTCACCCTGGCTCTGCACCACTGTGCTTGTAACTTTCAGGCTGCCCTTTGTTGAGCCAGTTCACGGGCATCCAAGCAGAAGATAAAGGAGTAAAATGGACCTTGCCCTTCCTGAACTCCGAGGGGCGTCCACCCCCAGAGATGAAACAGCCTCAGCTGCTGTTCACTGGCTACTTGACTGCTTTGGTGTTTTGGGTGTCTCAGAAGACGAGACTCATCAAGATAAACTAACTCACAATTTGTAAAAGTGTCAATCTATTTCATCAATGAAATGCCAGTTTTCCATGTTAATGCAGGAAAAGGAAATCAGTAACCCTTCTAGAGCCTTCTTTCCTACAGGGACATGCTTGGCTCTCTGTACCCCATCTTTGTGTGCCTCATGAGAGAGCCTTAGCTCAGTGCTGCTGAGCAGGTGACTACATATTGTGAACCAGTATGAATAAAAAGCAGTCCCGTGAGAAATAACTAATGACAATTAACCCTCTGTTAAGTCATTTTCACCCACACCAAGTTATGAAAAGGAGAGAAATGGTCTTCACTTTCTACATGAGCAGTCATCATTCCCACAGAACATAGTGGTGTTTCTTTATGTTTATAGCCAGTAGTATAAAATATCCATGGGGTTGTTCCATTCCATGGAGTCACTTTCCTGAAACTTGTAGAACGGTTTGTGTTTAAATGTAGGCATGCTGTGTGTGAGCATATACATCTGTGTCAGTGTGTGTGAGCTCTGTGTGTGTGTACATGTGTGTGTGTGTGTTGTTCTTACCATAAGGCAAAAAAAAAAAAAATTCAACCAGTGATATAACCCGAGGGAATGCACCTGAGAGAATGGCACCAGTTGGAAAGCCTCCAGATGCAGCAAGAGGACAGTGGCCAGCAGAGCAAGTCACATGATATGAACAGAAGAGTACACGGTGGACAGAGGCACAGTGTACTGTATGAATAGAACAATAATGGTGATTGCCGAGTAGGTCCAGAACTGAACGGAGGTCACAGTAGAAGACAGCCAAAAGCTATTTCCCAGGAAGGACAAAAAAAGCCCTCTCTACCACTCTTTTTTTTTTTTTTTTTTTTTTTTTTTGCTTTTCGAGACAGGGTTTCTCTATAGCTTTGGTGCCTGTCCCAGAACTAGCTCTTGTAGACCAGGCTGGCCTCGAACTCCCAGAGATTCGCCTGCCTCTGCCTCCCGAGTGCTGGGATTAAAGGTGTGTACCACCACCGCCAGGCTACCTCTCTACCACTCTTGACAGCAAAATCAGAGATCTGCCTGGCAGACAGATCTTGTTGAGAAGAGTTCCCACTAGCCCACAGGGAAAGATGTTCCCTGTGGAGAGAGGCAGGAAGCATCCTCCAAGGCAGAACAACTGAAATCCTCCCCTCCAGAGCCTGCACATCTTTACTCAGGTAAGCTTCAGAAAGAAAGTGGAACCCCCAGGGGAGAGTGCTCTCACTAGAACAGGGGTAGGATCAGTTCCTAAAGACTGCTGAGGAAAACTTAAGATGAGTGAAAATTGCATCTAACTGGCCATAGATGGATGACCAACCTTATAAAAACAGGGCCTTCGACGAACAGCTAAAAAGCACAGGGAAGAAGAGCAAGCAGACCTATAGCATGGCATCCCCACTCCTCAGACTACTAATCCCCAGATTCATTTATTTGCAAGGTTTAGCACCTCCAGTGCTCCTGGGGATAAACCTCACCCTGAGTACAGTTTCAGGCTCAGGATTGAGTAATAAATGCTCCCGAAACCAAAACAATCACAATGCATTTGTCTTAACCAATTGAATTTAATGTGGCCTGAGTCATATCAGAATATTAAATATGGTTGCATGGTGAAGATGAACATATTTTCTAAATGATTAAACCGGCTGTCCTACTGAGCTCTGTAGCTGTATTTATTTATACTTACTTGCTCATTCTCCATTCATCTTATCCTGGTCTTTCCTTCAATTTCCTGATAGCTTAAGGCTTAATGAAAAGAAGGGTCCTAAGAATCCTTCTTAATGAATTGTCTTTACTATGGAATCACTCAGTCGAGGACTCAGGAATCACCCACCATCAGAAGAGTAAGTCTGGAATCACAAGGACAGAAGACCTTTTCCTTGGAATTAACCCAGAAGCCTAGTCAGAGTGAACTGCCCCAACCCATGCCCTCTACCTCATGCTAACTCATCTGCTTTGCATCTAATTAACTACTGTCCATTTTAGTCTATTCTGCTTCCTGGCCTATATCACCATTGCCCTGAAAACACTAATGTAATTTTAGACAACAAACATATTCTTATTATAAAGACCCTGTGATGTGAGATTCCCCTCTATATGCTGTGAATCACCCAGTCTCACGTTTTTATTTGAGCTGAGCAGCAGCAGCACTCAGTGGTGGAAGAAGCTGTGCTTTCTAGTACCCCAGGCCCTGTGTGGTTAGAACCCAGGCTCTCCTTACTCTGTGTGCTTCCTGACTGTGTGTCAGGGTCCTACAGCCGTGTTTCTGGTGCTGCCTGTGGCTGCCTTTCCCTCTGGACTGTGTGGTTAGAACCCAGGCTCTCCTTACTCTGTGTGCTTCCTGACTCTGTGTCAGGGTCCTACAGCCGTGTTTCTGGTGCTGTCTGTGGCTCTTATCTGCTGCTTCTACAGAAAACATCAAAACAGAATGGAGAAGCTCAGAAAAGGCTCTGGGCCAGCTCTCCATACACAGCAGCCTGCACAGTGCACAGAGGGCTGATAAGAGTAGAAGCACAATCTACACACACACACACATGCACACACACACAAAGGCACACATACACAGGCACACAATCTCCCCTAACCATAAATACCAATTTCATCTCCCCTATTTCCCTACCCAGTATGTTATTTTTAGAGAAGAGTTATTTCTATTTGGAAAGATAAAAGAATAAAGCAAAACAGTCAGCTGCCCCACCCAAAGGCCGACCAAGTTAGACTCCATTATCTTTCTTGATAAATCACATCTCAACCTACATGAATACAGAGGTGACTTCCACTCAGCTCTGGGGACAGCACAGGCAACAGCAGTTTGGTTATGTGTGTCTCATTGCCTTGAAAAGGACAATTCTCTAAGAAATTCTTCAGTGTGCTCAAATGTTTTTGCTGTTGTTTGTGTGTTTGTTCTTTTCCAGTATCCCAAAACCCTAAGCTAATTGTCTCTACCTGGAAGAATTTCCATAGGCAATTGGATCGTAAGGATTCTCTACATTATTTTTTTTTTCTGCACAGAAAACTAGAACCATGAAAATGAAGAAAAACAATGGCACACAGCCCCTGACATGCCAGAAGGCACACACTAGGATTTAGTCACAGCAAAAAAAGGTCTTTTGGAGATGCCACAATTATTTAAACCCAACACCAAATACCCCTTAGCCTACTGCCTATGTTTCTTCAACATGGTACCTAGGAAACACCAGTTTGGAGTTCTTATCTACAACGCATCCTTCCAACACTGGCTGAAACAAAACCACAGTGGTCAACCTGACCTTGAACTAAGCAGGGTCAGGTGTGTGTGTGTGCCCAGCAGGAAGGGAACAGTGTTTGTAAGCCAGGTTATGGGCTTTTATAGTCATCCAGACAAAGGCAGGGACACATAGGAAGCCATGTGATAAGCATGACCACTTTGTGCCATTCTGGGTCATCATCATTAGACATAGCACAGCTCCACTGAGAACACATCAAGACACACCTGCTCCTTCAGAATCATTTGGAGAGCACGAGTTAGAGGCATGCCTACCAATAGGTGTGTATTTTTGCCATCAATGAAGTTCATTGATAGTTCTCCGTGCCTTTTTCTTTCAACTTTTTTTTTTGACATGGTATTAACTCTGAAAACCTGTGAGAAGACTCTTTCTCTCCAAAAAAAAAAAAAAAAAAAAAAAAAAAAAAAAAAAAAAACAAAGCCTGAAAAATCTCCTGGGTCTATTTAGATAATTTTTCCCCTTAAGAAATAATTCTGAAACCATTTCGAACAACTTTTCAAATCAAAGTTCTAGATATATTCTCATGTTTCTCCTTTAAGACTTTGGAGGCCAGAGAACAAGGATATGTCTACACCCCTCCCTCCATTTACACTTTGCAGAGCTGGGCATGGCACACGGCGCGAGTAATTTGCACACAGACTCTGGTATACCTGTGTACAGGCCTCTGCAGGAACAGCCATTGCTCTCAACAGCCTAGCTGTCTCTCCTAATATCTTTCATAGCTCTTATGATGATGATTGCTCTGTGTGAATGATTTTCTACTCAATGTTATTGTTTTTGTAAGTTTCTGAGTTCACATTGACTTGCTAAAGTTGTACCTTCAGCAATGATGTAAACAAAGATTATTAATAAGCTTAACAAGGTAAGCCCCAGCATCCCTGTCGTGTCTAGAAGAGATTATAAAACCTCAACAGTATGGCAATGTAAGCAAGGCCTGCATAATGACGACACAGTCGACCATGCCCTCATCGATTGGGAGATTTCACATAATGATGACACAGTCGACACGCCCACATCGATTGGGAGATTTCACTAGGTCCCCACCCATAAATGAAGAGCTACAAAACAAAACAGATGGTTTCTGCGGGAGGGAAAATCAACTTTCTCCAAGGATGAGCTCCTTGCTAGCTTATCCAAGTGGTCAACTTTTAACACTTGCACATATGAGCAACACTAAGAGAATTCAGTAAACTCTGTGTGCTTATACGTGTGTGTGTGTGTGTGTGTACAGCAATAATGAAGAAGAAGATCATGAATTTGAGAGGAAGTGGGTAAATATGGGAGGAGTTAGAAGACGGAAAAGTAAAAATGTTATAAATATTATAATCATGAATGAAATACTCAAAAAATTAAGCCTAAGAAATGAGCAAATATTGACAACTTATAACTTGAAGAAAGGGCATGCTAAATATACCACCTTTGGACTCCTCTGTCCACCAAGAGTAGTGAAGACTTCCTCCCACAGTACAGCTGTCTTCTGTGCTCTTCTTCTCACTCAGGCCATTTTTCAAGTCTCAGTAGCAACCCCTTACACCTCCAGTCCTATTACCACTGCCTATGGCCTCCAGCCCCCTGCCCCAGATTCTACCCTCCCACAAGAGACCAGGCCACTGTCTCCCAAGAGCTCTGCACACATGCCCCCTCTGTTGGCCAACTTGCATCCATCCTCCAGATCTCTAGAAGGAGATGAAGTCCTTGACAAACCTCTTCCCTTTTCCTGGGGCTACTCTCTGTGTTTAAAGATGACTTTAAGCACAGATATGGCACATGACGTATTGTATAGTTTCTTCTGTGAAGACTCAACTACTATATTCAATCTTCTGCAGTGGCAAGTGACAAAATTTATATCTTGTGTGTGCCACGCTTCAGTTTCTTTCTCTCCCCACCACATACCCTGTCCATTGTCACTATTGGAAAAGGGCTTAAACAGCAGGGGATTGACAGAGCACTACAATGGAGGAATAGGGAACGTCAGATGACTGGAAGATTCTCAACCATCATCAAAAGTGTTAAAATGAACACCAAGGCTCCTAACCCTATGGGTTCACTTTTTTAAAAATAATATTTGGCCTTCAGGTGGAACATTCTAGGACCTCTTTCAGCTTTCTCTCACAGTAGTGTTGACATGTCCAGTAATTGGCAAATTTGAAACCAGCTGCTTTTATTTCTGATAACCCCATTCATTAATATGTGCATAACTACAGCAATGCCAACAAAAAAATTGTTAACCTTATACTTAAATTTTATGTATTTTTAATAGCATTAGAGCTCTGACTCTCACCATCAAGAAGGTGGGGGAAATCAATGAATCATTCCCTGCTGATCAGCCAAGTTGTGAGGTAGAAGTCACCAGGGTACCAGTCCAACAAGGTGGCAATTAATGATGCACTAACTGGGTAAACAATTAACTATCATAATTGAACAGATTCTGAATCTTGGGTCTAAATGTTACCCTAGACAGCTGGAGCCTTTGCCTAGAGAAAAGAACTAGGCTTCAATTTTGTATAAGGAAAATACCATGGATTTCATTCTTATATCCACTATTCGGATGGTAAAGACACCTCTCAGGGATATATACATTAAGATATTTCTACTCTGCTCAGATATGGTATGCCATTTAATTTGAAAATTCTGTCAAAACATTGTTCATGTGTAGCGCTGCTTTCCTAACTGTGGGCTGGCAATTTACTTTCTAACGAGTCCCTTGGAGAGGTTCCTAAGGAAACCATGCAAAACACCAACTATCTGCAGTTTAATATGGCTGCAAACAGCCCCCAGGAAGACAGGGAAGACAGCCATAGTAAGAGAGCACACTCCCCCACAACTTGATCGGGAAGAGCACCGTAGGCACGGGCAGGCTCGTCCTCACTGTCTCTTTGCTGCTTGGCCCTTGCATGTAGATATGTGATTGACAGCTCACTCTGTGGTTCTGATGTAGGGTTAGTGTCTACTCTGTGGTTCTGATGTAGGGTTAGTGTCTACTCAGCCGCTGGTTTTCCTTCGCTATCCAATGGCACTGATTTACAAGACACTTGTAAGATGCCCTAGAGCAAACACCAGAGTGCTGGTGCACCCACACCACGATGCCAGGGAACACATCTCTCTCCATCAACATGCAGAAACACCAAGCTCTGACTTTTCCTTTCATGTGTCAGCATTTTCCCTCGCCCCTGTGCTGAGCAGAACACTCCTCTTTCCCCTTAACTTTCTGCTCTGCAAAAGATCGTGCCAGAAAGCAGGATATACCTTAATTAATGAAAACACCCATTGGTCTATCCAAAAACACAATAGACCCCCTGATCCACACACTCGATAGTTCTAGGTTCCGTCTCATTAGATGAAAAGGAGGCAGAACCCTCTCCTGAATTCTTCTCATCCATTAGGCCCTTTCTGACACACCCCTCTGTGCTAATTTCATTTCTGTTGTTCTGATAAAATAATCTGACAAATAAAAAAACAACTTAAGAGTGAAATAGTTTCTCTGACCTACAGTTCCAGGCGATGGTCCGTCCATCCGGGGAAGTAGAAGCAGGAAGTAAAAACACACTGTCTCCTTATGTCCACAGCCAAGGGCGGAGAGAACTGAAGGCTCACACATCAGGTGCTCAGCCAGGAGTCTCTGATATATGACAGGGTCCCCAAACCAAGGAATAGGGCTACCCACTTAAATTCTGATTGTTCCTACATCCATGGAGACAATCAGTATTATCCCCTACAGACCTGCCCACAGGCCAACCTGATCTAGATAATACCTCATTGAGACTTCCTTCACAGGTTATTCAATTCCGTCAAGTTCCAAGTTCGCACTTAAACAACCAACTGTCACACCCTTGCACCGAGAAGAAAATCTCTGCAAAAAACTCAGACTGTGCCCCGCCCCAGGAGTGCAAAAGAGGCTGGGTACCAAGTCCTGGGAGAAGAGGAGAGACAGTAAGAAATGCCAGAGGATAAACCATGATCTAGAGGGTGAGGGTCTCGTGTCCCTGAATGTTCCCCGCTGCACAGACTGGACCGGGAGTCAGGGGAACATCTGCCTCTGTGTTAGACACAGCACCCCACAGAGCCATTGAGACCTCGGGAAGACATTTGGTGTGGATGGTGAGCAGAATGGCATCTCACCAGCCACACCTGCAGGGTAGCCTTCCAAAATCCAGCTCCAGCCACAGAGGTTTCCCTTAACAATGTCAGCACGTGAACAGTCTAGGAAGCCTGCTTTATCCCCTGCACTGAGATTTTAAAACCAGCCATGACAGATAATGCTCTAGAAGTGTGTTGGGGTTTAGTGTTTATATTGAACACATGACTTTTGAGCCCTAGAAGCCCAGTAAACTGATGAGAAGCAATTGAGAGCCAATAGAGTCCAGAGGAGACAACCACCACACTTCTGCTTATGTGGATGTGTTTGCATGTTTATGCCACAGGTATACAGGAGCACGCCGAGGCCAAAACAGTGTGTCCACTCCCTTGGATCTGGAGTTACAGGGAGGTGTGAGCTCCCAGGCATGGATGCTGGAAACCAAACTACAGTCCTCTGGAGAGCAGAATGCACAGTTCACTGCTCAGTCATCTCCTCAGTCCCCATCCCCCTGTCTCACACTCAGAGGTTACTTGGTTAACTGCGCAGCTGAGTCTAGCAAGGTCAGCATCAACTTGCTGACGGTTCTCAGGAAGAATGCTCACTTTCAGCTGGTTCAAGCATTTCACGATACCCACATGGGTGTAGATGCCAATAGCTCTCCATTAATATGAACAACTGGTATACTCTGTAGATCACTTAAAACACGGTTAATGAAATCAAAATTTTAAAAAAATGAGTTCAATTGAAGGCACCACCCACCAGATAAATCAGAACCTGCGTTCCACGGGATCCCAGATTATCCACACCTGAAACATCAACCTTGAGTTCCTAGTCTCCCTGCCAACAACAGGATTTTTTCTCTATGGTTTCTTATTCTGGGCTAAGCATGCTGAAAGTGGAAATCAGTTTGCTTTTTCCCAATCAAAGGCTGCTTGGGACATATTCCTTCAGGCATTGAAAGTTGTGTTGCTCTTTCCTGCTAATGGGTGGAAGAACACCTGCATGAAACACAGCCAAGATGGATCACTGAGGAAAGACTTCTTAGAAACCATCTTTAAAATCGCTTTGGAAATCTACTTTATTCAAGCCGTCATCTAAATTCATGCCAAACACACCTCCACGCTAGTCTCTCCCCCTGTGATCTCACTTGTCTTTAAAATAATCCCTGCTTCTGGGGGCTCCAGCTCTGCCTGAACAGGTGGGAGGAGGGTAAGGTACTCCTCAATCACTCATGTGTGAGGAGCTGGGAATGTTTTGAGTACAAAAGTCATTATACGGAAACAAACCCTCTTCTATCACATTTCATTGGTGAGTAATTGTTGTGTTCTAGCAAGAGAAGGATTAGCAGTTCTGCCTTACAGGGAGAGAAGCACAGCAGGCTCACCCCTCGTGAATGTGCAGGTGCCTTATCTTCAGTCGCAAAGGCCTCTGCCTTGTGTCTGATTCTGAGCCTTGCCCTCCCTGTCAGCGAGGATGCTGGACAATCTCTACCTCGTGAAGTAAGCTAATAATTTTCATCCTCCTGCGAGAAATATCTACAATCATATAATCATACACACACACACATATAATGATGTGTCATAAGACCAAGGGTAAGGAGCTGGTGCCTACTTGGCCTATTTCATTGTTTAATCTGTATCCCATACACGTGAAAGTGATGTCACTACTCGTCATCCAGGAACTTCATGCAACGACATAGCTAGTAAGCCGTGTTTGGACACCTCTACTCCATCCTTTCTCCAACCTATGTCCAAGACTAACCCACCTGAAATCTGTTCCTCATCTGCGTTTAGTTTCTCATGGGGATCAGGTCTAAATTCTCCTTTCTGTTGGGAGCTGTGAACCCCCAGATCCTGAATTTCTCGTAAACAACTTGTTTTCTCCTGATCTGAGTGCCTACAGCTGCTCTGAGCACAAGACCCTCAGGAGTTCCTAATGGCAGGAGAATGGTTTCTGGTGCATTTGGCTGGGGCGTGGCTATCTCTATATAAGCTGCCCCTGGACACAAGAAAGGGGGCATTCTTGGGGTATTCCTGTATCAAGGATGACCTGTGTCTCTGTCTCTGTGTCTTTGTGTATTTCAATCTCCAGCTCCTTGCCCAGTTCACGAACTGTAAGGCAGCACATAGAGCACAGATGGGCATAGTGCACCGCACCTTCCCACAACAAGATTTAAGTTACAGTAACTCCTGAGCACCTAGTGCTGTCTGAGGCAGGCACGTGTCAGCACTTACCACAGGGAAATGCAGTCCACTCTGAGTCAGATCTGCTCTTCTGCAAGCTTCCAGTGAGAACATTAAGGAAAGGTTGAGAAACTTGCCCAAGGTGGCAGAATTGGAATGCAAAAAAATATGATGTTTGAATGCTTTAAAATTTTCCTAAATATTATTTACATGCTACATAAGCAATTTTTAGATGTGGAACGTTTAGAAGATAAGGAATACATTTTGGAGATTAAAAAATAAAATGCAAACAGCAAATAAATTTTGTGAACCCCAACTGTTTTCAACATCATTTAAAAATTTAAGACTATTCGTGGATAACTTAGAGTCTGAAGATAGCTGGATATTACCTTTAATCTCCAACTTTTATTTCCCTTTCTTTGATATACTAAGATGAACTCACAAGATGTTTTCTTCAAAAGAGTGCTTAGACTTCCAGTATTCTCCCATAGAAGGAAAAGATTCACCTTGCCTTTGTCCAAATCCTTAGCTCTGTCAAAACTGGGGACGATTTTGGGGAACAACACTTCCACACATGTTGAGTTTAACCCATTCATTCTTTAGTTGCCTAACTCTAGCTTGCCCTGTATCTAACTGTATAAACCAGTCCTATAAACAGGGCAGAACTTGAGGGGGAACGGCAATACACATGGGGAATATGTAACTCAAGTCTATTGTCTTCAATGTAGCAACACATTCCCAAAGAATATTTGCTTCAAGCAGTTCATTTACTACTCATGACTACGACATAAGGGTGATCCACATTGTCTCACATGCTCACAGGCCCCCTAGCTAAACAGCCTGAGTTTGGGGATCCAATGGTCCTGGTGTGAACCCTCCAAGTCTGCCAGAACTCCTGATCCCCACACGTGCATTCCAAACGGCAAATAGAGGCACATAGAAAAGGGGACGCTCTTTCCCTTAAGTCCTCGCTGAAGGACCCAGATTTCAGCATGTGTTTTGTTGGAACTGTGTGTTTCTATTGAATGAATAGATGTAATGACTTTGGAATTCTGAGAATCTATTAGTGAACACTAAAGGAAGAATGGCTATTAGGCAACAATTGTCAGACGCTAACATATGGAGCTAGCAACACAACATAAAAACAGACTCCTTGAGGATTTCAGTACATCAAATTCTCAAACTTGTGAAACATGGGGCTGTGTACATGTCCAGCACCACCCCTGCCCCTGCCCACAACCATTGCTGGGAATGCACTCAGCATTCTATTTACTATGCAGTCTTCCCCTTCCTCCGTGCTTTGAGCTTCTCTTCCTCACTGCCTGGTTTAAGAGCTACCACCTAAGTAGAATCGCTCCAGTCCTTCCCTGCTGAAGCTGACCTTTACTCCTGATGGACTGCTTCCTGGCTTGGGAAATAAATGCTTTAGACAAGTCTGGTTTTTTCCGTTAAGGAACACAGTCCTGAGGAACAGTGTCGCAAGCATATTCATGCATTCATTCAGCAAATGTGAAATGAGTGACCCCATTTTACCTACCTTACTCATGGTTTGCTAAAGAGAATGTTCAATGCGCTGGGCGTGGTGGCATATTCCTATAATTCTACCACTGGATGCCTTGCTATGGAAAGATCGGGTGTTCCAGAACAGACTGAACTGTATCTCAAAAAGAGGAAATATTCAATAAGTAATTGTAGGAATATACTCCAGCAGATTTCAAATAAGGTTTTAGGTCTTGCCATCTGAGGAGGGTCAAGGCATCTGGAAAGATCTGGGCTTCAACCTGCCATTCCTCTGTCTTTGCCCAAGGTCCTGTCTAAGACCTTCAAATGGAGGAAGAACCCTTCCTATAGCCATCTCCAAGGTACAGTCCCAAAGCAGGCATGGCTGACCAATGGCAAAGATAAGCTTCAAACAAGGCCCATGCCAGGAGGAAGCTGGTCAAGAATGTTTTAATTTCTAATTTTTTACATTGATTTATTTGTTTGGGGGGAACCTGGGCACAGGCCTACCAATGAATGCATATGGAGGGCAGAGAACAGCTGGGAGAAGCTGGTTCTCTCCCTGTACCAGGTCATCAGGGTTGGCAGCAAGCCTCCTTACCTGCTAATTTTAGCAGCTCAGTGATGTCATAAGGAGGGCATACCTGTGTACCCTTCACCAGTTCTTACTTCTCAAGGAAAGTGGATCTGAAATGTTATTTCCTGGGTCAGAAAATCTAAAAGAAGAAAGGACTCTCTGCTGGGGGAGGAAAAAAAAAACCTTGACAATAAAATCCCTTCAATTCTTATTTAATTTTCTTTTTGTTTTGTTGGTTTCATTTTGTTTTGTGCAGCATATCCCACGAAGGCTGTCCATATGCTGCCCTGAGGAAATCACACTGCCCAAGTAAGTTCTGGAAGATTCACTGTTGCTATGACAGTCCTATATCACATAACAGTTCCTGACTGTTTGAAGTAATGACTGTTCGAAGTAAAATCTACAAAGTTGGGCTTTTTCAAGTTTTAGTTAGAAATCTATAGGTAAGTGACTATTAGTTTTTAAGTAGACAGCGTGTAGGCAAATTATTAAAGGAAATATGTTTCTTTTTCTCACATTCGTGAATCTTTATTAGTTCGTGGGTGAAATGTTCTATTGTTTCAATATGCATGTGACATTTTTTAAAGGGTCCTGTTTTTTAATTTAGGTAGCATTTAGGAGGAGATGTGTAACCCAGTGTAATGGAAACTCCCAGGAATCTACAAAGGTGAACCTAGTGAAGACTCCCAGTAACAAGGAACACAGAGCCTGAACTGGCATCTTCTGTAACCAGGCAAGACCTCCAGGGAAGGAACTGGGACACCAATCCAGCCATTGAAACCTTTGACCTATAATTTGTGCTGCCTGCAAGACGTGCTGGGGTAATGGTGACACAGAACTTGTGGGAGTGGCCAGTCACTAACTACTCTATAATAAGCAGGGTGCCAAGAGGGGGAGCCCATGGCTGACACTGGGGGATGGCCAGCAACCGGAGGCTGGATACCCTAGACACCTAGGAGCAGCCAAACAGCAAAAACAAAAACAAAAAAAAGTCAATGGATTATTATTCTGAATGTTAGTGTGCCGTACTTATTGACCAGAGTCTAACACAGTCATCATCAGAGAGGCTTCATTGAGCAACTGATGGGGACATTGCAGAGACCCACAGGCAAACATTAAGGGGAGCTCAGAGAATCCCTCAGAAAAGGGGGAGGAAGGAGCATAGGAGCCAGAGGGTTTGAGGACACCACAAGAACACTGCCCACAGAATCAACAAAGCGGGGCTCCTAGGGGCTCACAGAGACTCAAATGACAACGGGGGAGACTATAAAGGTCTGACCTAGGTCCTCTATATATGTGGTATGGCTGTATATCTATATATGTAGTATAGCTGTATATCTATATATGTGGTATGGCTGTATATCTATATATGTGGTATGGCTGTATATCTATATATGTGGTATGGATGTATATCTATATATGTGGTATGGCTGTATATCTATATATGTGGTATGGCTGTATATCTATATATGTGGTATGGCTGTATATCTTGGTGTTCTTGTGGGACTCCTATCAGTGGGCATTAAGGGTTGTTTCTGACTCTTTTGCCTGTTTTTGGTGCCCTTTTCCTCCTACTGGGTTGTCTCATCCAGCTTTGATATGAGGGCTTGTGCCTAGTCTTACAGTAACTTGTTATGCCAAGTTTGGTTGATATCTTTATCCTTAGAAGGTCTGCTCCTTTCCAAGAAGGACTGGACCTGGGGGAGGAAGGGAGCAGAGGAGGAACTGGGAGGAGTTGAGGGAGGAAAAACTGAAATTGTGATGTAATATATGAGACGAAAAACTAAATACATTTAAAATATTTTAGATTTTGGACTTCTACTGTATAAGAAGGTGATATAAGAAGTTATATTCTTACATGTCTTTAATTCCAGCACTCAAGAAGCAGAGGCAGGCAGGTCTTTGAATTCAAGGTCAACCTGGTCTACAGAGGAAGAACTAGGATAGCCAGAGCTACACAAAGAACTCCTGTCTCAAAAAAGAACAAAAAAGAAGTTGTGGTCTTAAAACCATCTAGTAAATCCCTGGTGCAAATATTGACCACAATCCGTGCACTCAGGTATTAGAATCAAAAAAGCATTGAAATACTCTAAGACATCATTTTAATGAATTGGAACAAAGTACATGTCTTCTAGAAATAAGAAAATAAAAATCTAGACAGATCAAATTATTTGTGATCATATGATTGTTACATAATTATACTGTCACCTCTAGAATTCCTTTAGTGATATCTAGTATAATGTGCATTTGTAATTGCTTTGGGGTCCAAACGTGTAGGTTGGGAGAAACTAGACATGAAAAGTAAGGCACAATGTTTGCATTGACCAACGCATGGTGGTGTGTGCAAAATCTCTTCTGGGCATCTCTGCATGTTAGAGCTGAACTGGATCTCAGTCTTTCCAATGGACTCATCAGAGTGCTTCACGGTTAAAAAGAACTTGGGGATTTGTGAAGTACAGAGAATACTGAATACATTTGACGCAAAGAAATAGAACTCTCTTTGCAAGCTAATAATTCTCAGACACACTAAACACACAATCTTTTATCTTTCAACATCTCTTAACTTTGTAATTAGCCATTTCAGAATCATGCTGGAAATACCTTGGGAGTTACTTCATCTATCTGTAGCCAACAATGGGAATAAGATGTTTATGTCTGACTTTTTGTTTTGGTTACCCTAACACACCCTTCCCTCCTCCAGTCAAGGTCATCTAAGTGATTCCCTGGTCATGAATCCTGGAGGCTCCAGGGTCATTTGCATACTGTTCAGGCCACTGACGCTTCGCCGAGGCACTAGTGATGTCCTTCCTATTCATTTAATAACCCCAGCAGATTACGGCGACAGCTGATGGCTGCTACTGTGTTCTACTACAGAACGTATTTTACTAGCCTAATGGACAAGTGTCTTGTTGTTCTGGATCTACATAATCTTTATAAGGAACCCAAGAGGTGAGTGTAATAAGAATCCCTGTTATTACAGACGGTCAAAGCATTGAGCAACTGCTTAGACATCTACAGTTAGTAACTGCGGAGCCAAAGTTCAAATCATGGCAGCCTGACTACATACCTCCTAGGTTACATAAAGAATGACATATCCAGTCTTCTGTTCCTTCTAAGAGGGTATTTTGTCATAGCGTGAGCTCCTCAAATCTCACCTTCAAGGCCCAGCCTTCAGAAACATGGATAGTTGCATGATCAAAAAATAAAAATGCAGATTTGATGCAAAGGATGCCCCAGAAACTTCCTCCTCAAAATGGTCTGTTCTGATTTGTGGGAAAGCAATGGTCAGTGCTGTGGATTTCAACTTCACCTCTTACTGTTAGTCACTAGCACAAAACCGATAGCAGAGAAGTTTCCTGACTCTGCCACAGAGACATAAGCCGAAACTGCAGCATCATATACAATTGAATTGCTATCACTGTCTAGATGTGTGCTAGTTAGAGAACAGCCATCAGCTGCCTGTAGATGCTCAAATTCAACTTTAAACAACTGAATTTAAATAACATAAAATATTGAGTTCAGTGTTATGGGTCACAATAACAGGCATTTATGGGGTGGCAGCCAGGATAGCAAATATTCCAGTTTTGTGAAAAAGTCTGTTGGGCAGCACTGACTTTGAATGACCTTGGGATAATGTGGTTAAAGATCCTGTCACTTTCTTGACATAATAGAGGGTCACAGAACCATTACTCTAGAAGTTTCTGTCTCTCAGATCATTTGAAGGACTGGTTTACATTTCAGCAAAAATGTCACCAATATTTTAGGGTTATAAAAATAAGTCAATTTTGTGAAATAATTCCAGTTTTCACATTTAGTCTCCAAATGAGTGCAAGAATATTTTTCAGCTTCTATTTGGTTTCTTTTACGTTGTCTGAAGGATTTCTCTATGCCTGTGGTTTTCTATTTTTCCACCATTACTCTGAGAGTCACTTAGCTGAACTCCCCTTTCCTAACATTAGGCTGTGGCTGGAGTGTCCACAAAAAGTCAAAAGTAAAGAGAAACAGGGCAGTTCACAAGAAGTTTGGGTAGCTTTGTCCATGTCCAACTTCCAGACAAGGAAAGGCCTATGTACAGTATGGTTAACAGAAGTTTTGAGTGGAAGGACATGTTAATCCGTGGGTCAGAGTTAGAAGAGCTGACCAGTCCACAGCTGGGAGAAGAGCTCATTTACACTGCTTTTATCACTGAGGAGAAACCAAACCCACTGTCTCAAAACAATTCTGATCCTGCAAGGCCACTTTGAGGCAGGCCCAAGGCCAAACTTCTCACCAAACATCACAGCCTAATCCATTGTAGACTAGACCAATGATCCATCACCTCCCAGACGTCCAAGCAGGCAGGCCGTCCGTGGTGCTCAACAGCCCCCAGACACTGTACACCATCATATGAATCCGTAAGTCGCGATGGGAAAGTAGCTAACTAACCACATCCTGCACAGGACAGCTGTGAGAAGGGATTGAGGATTTGGGGGACATTGCCACCAGAAATACAGACATTTATCCAAACACATGAGCAGAACCTAAGAAATAGTATCATTGTTTATAGATAAATAAACAACGGCTACCTCTGACACTGATAACATCCCAGGGTAAAGTAAATAATGCCTCAGATTGAGGAATGAAGAAGTCCTATCTCTATGTGGAATATAACCTATTGCTTTAAATAGCATTGGTAGATACAAAAAACTTTGTTACCATCACATGGGCTACATATATAGGTGCTTTTGATTCAGTGAAATGAAAATGAAATGTTCAAAGAACTGAAGGCAGCGACCTGAAAGTTCAGTAACATTTAAAACAAATTCCTAATGGTGATTTAACAACTTATTAAATAAACTTTCATCATTTTTATGTATGTGTGCCCTTTGGTTTATTTACTTTTAATGGATAATTTGCTAAATGAAAGCTATGAAATTACAGAATGGAAAGCAACACCATTGAACATATCAACTGTTACTCAAAGGCACAAAAGCTACCTAGACAGATCATTAAAGACTCAGTAGATAGATAAGCCTTTAATCAAAGTTACAGCTTTGCAAAGACAGTCAGTGATGTTGACCCAGAATGGGGAAGGCTATGCACAGTTTGGGCTTTGATATACTGACTCTGAAGTCCTCAAGATCCACTCTGCTTTGTTTGAGAGCTGAAATTAAATAAGAAAACACATAGTAGACAGAAGGAGTAGCTCACTTGGCACCCCTAAAGATGCCCCCCACATTATTTGATCACTAACAAAAATGTCTCTCAATGAGTAGATTGACCTACACAATATTCTGATGGGAGCAGAACAGTCAGGAGAGATTTTGAACAGATGTCTCTCCCAGGTGACCTTATTCAGGGACCTGAAAAGACAAAACATGAATGTGTGTTTGCATGAGCTATTTTCTTTCCAACTCTTAAGCCTCTCCAGGACGTTTGGTCACTGTGTTCTGCATAACTGAGGAGAACGTGCAGAGACACGGGGGACTGTAGTGTGCGCTCTTCCTTTTGCCACGTTCTGGACAAGCTGGTTCTGCACGGAAGTGATAGAGAGAATCATCTACACAGTCCCTTTCAAATACAGTTTGTATAGAATCTGCAAGTGGCTACAAATAAAATACAGATTTTAAAGAAACATCTGTAATTGCACATAAGAGCCATTTGCAAACAGCCAGAAAGAGAAAGGCTGATAATAGAAAGTCATGAGTGCGCACTGAAGAGCCACACCATTAAGCTGGGCTCCCTTCCGTGTGGAGAGTACTAATAAGGATCTGAGGGTCCATTATTATTAGGTCGTTCTTAAAATATGCTTCAGTGAAGTTCTAAGGATGTGGTCTTACTCGACTATTCAACAATGGCTGAGTTCAGCTGCCAGCACTTCTCTCTTCTTCTCGTTCATCACACGCCGTTAAACCATCCTCAGTCCTTCAATAAAGATCATCATGTTATAGTAATTATATGAATCACCCTTTGAGATGAAGAAAAACCCAACCAGTCCTAATGGCCTGACAGTGGAGAGAATGCACTTTAGGATGAAGAGATGGAGCTGTCGAAATTCATTTTCTCTAACTCAAAAATGACTTGGACGATCTGATGCAGGAGAACTTGATCTAAATCAACTGCTGGAGAGGAACACGGCGGCTTCCCCGCCATCTGTTCGCCATGAGGACAGTGTTTCTGGTGGCCTTGTGTACTTCTCTGCCACCCAGGATGTTTTTTTTTTTAATTTATGAACCTAAAATTAGCTTTTCTTAAAAAAATAAAAATTATCCAATAAATTTTTCTTGAATACTTACATGCTAAATACAATGGAAGAAGAACATTTTACATGGTATGATAAATCTAAATTGGAAATTATAAATTGGGAAGAGCATTATTCATGTGCTTGAGAGCCAGGTCAAAGATCCAGGAAGCAACCAACTCCACCCATGCCATTGGAACTGCTGACTCTCAGGACAAGATCTTCTGAGTAAATTGGGAGCATGGGGACCATGGGAGAGGGTTGAAGGGAAGGGGAGAGGAGGAGGGAGGGGAGCAGATAAAAATGTATAGCTCAGTAAATTTAAAAAAAAAGAAAGTGCTGACTCATTCTTTTAGCCCTTAATTTTGGTTGACCTGACTTTTTCATTTGTGCCTGGGTAGGACCCAGCCCTGTTGAGATACATTGTTTTGTCCACTCACTCCTTTCCACACCAAGATGATGCCAAGAAATGACACATTCTCAGAGCCCTCATGTTAAAGTAGCGGTGGATTCTGAAAGCATATTTCTGTACCCACTAAAGCAGCCCATTTGTGTCCTTGGATGGAGCAACTGGATGATAAGGAGTAGCTGGGGTGTGAGGGCAGAAAGGAACATCATACATGAAGCCTGCAGCTGCCAAACACTGCTCCAGCAGGAGCCACACACCAGCTCACTGGGTGACTTCTTGCCATGTTTCCATCTTCCATGCACAATGTTCTTCTATCACACTCTTGTTTAGATACTCTTGACTCATGAAAGTCATAGCACAAAGAGCAACAACATCATTGCGGAAGCCACTTCAAGCCTTGGAATTCTTTAACTTCTATGCTTTGGAGAGAGGATTCTGAAATATTGGACCGCTCCAGAGGACGTTACAATTTTCTTTTGAAGACATAACAATCTAAAGTTAAAGATAGAACATTCACGTCTATCAGCTACATTAATATTATCCCCATTAGAATAGTATGGATTCAAAGAATCCCACTGATATCCTCTGGAATTCTGCCAAGAGATTCCAGGTGTAAAGTTGGAAGGTAATGGTAAATTTGGATTAATTTACATAAAAACACTTCTTGGTACTAAAAGCTTTCACTTGTGCATACATTTTTGGTGAACCCAGATCCTCTGCATTTTTATTTATCTCTGAGTAGTAAGCAGTCAGGATCTTCCCTGCACTTTCAAATGCAGGGTTAATTAATAGAGGCTGTCCCCCTCCTCCTCCCCTTCCCTTTCCCCCTCTCTGTGTGCGTGTGTGCGTATGTGCACATGTGTGCGAGTGCTGGAGATGGAGTCCAAGGCCTTCTGCATATGCAGTTGGAAATTCCTCACTGAATCGCATCCTGCCCACAAGTCCCACTTCAGAAATAAATTTCTCAGAGCCAGGACATGGTGCTGTATCTCTTTTCCTTCTTCCTCAAGACTGAAAATACTCCAGAAGGGGATCGTTCCCTCAGACGTGTAAAAAACAGCAGTGCCACTACAATCCATAAAAGGTACAGGACATCAGGTCTGGAGAGATGGTACAGTAGTTAGTAGCATCGATTGCTCTTCCAGAGGACCTGAGTTTAGTCCCAGTACCTGCACAGCAGCTCACAATGATCTATAACACCAGTTCCAGGGGATCTAACACCCTCTTCTGGCCTCCACAGGCACCAAGCATGCATGGGGTTTTCAGACACACATGCTTGTAAAATACCAATCCACATAAAATAAAAATAAATAAAACCAAGGAAGGCAGAGGGAAAGATATAGGCTACTGACAAGGAAAGAAACCTTCAGTAAAAGTTCTCCTGGCTACACTGAGTTTGGAAACATGTTTAGGAACTCAGTAGCAGCTGATCTATCCTGACTGACAAGCCTTTCTGCTGCTCTAGGATGCTGCAGTACTGCACTACCAACCGCTGACGTCATCTCTTTCTCTCCTTGACAAAACCACACAGTGAGTACGCATTTTGGAAGCCCGTTCTCTTCAACGCAAGCACACAGAGACAAGCACAAGGACAAGAAGCAAGGACTCAGAACAAAAGGCAGCTGCAACCATCCCTGGTACCCCAGGCTCAGTGGGAAGAGCAGCAGAGGAAAGTGCCCAGGTGGCCTACGAACAACTGCTGTAAGCCTTTCATGTTCACCCCAAATCCCACCACTTCAGTCATCAGCAGTGTGGGAAGTGATCCAGACAAGCCAGGGTTTCGAGATGGCTGGAGGACCTGTGTGATATTATGCTGATCTAAACATGCCAGTCTTATCAGGAGAGCAAACATGGTCCAAAAGACTCCGAGTTTATTTAAAAAGACTTTTTTTTTTTTTTTGAGACAGAAACTCTTGTAGACCAGGCTGGACTCAGACTCAGAGATCCACCTGCCTCTGCCTCCTGAGTGCTGGAATTAAAGGCATGAGCCACCACTGTCCAGCCCCAAAAGACATTTTAATAAGACAGACTGTATTTTTCAAAAGCATCTATGTAACATTTATTATTTCATAATTTTAGGAAACTTCCAAAAAAATGACTTCAGGGAAAACTTTAACATGTTTCACACAAAAACAAATTTGGATGAAAATCTTGCAAATGACTGTTTTCCATTTTCTTCATTAAAAATTCCATTTCCTCGTGTAGAACAGTGCCTATTAAAATCCTATTTGTGGCTATGAAGTAAAACTCATGTTGTATTAAAAGATATTACTGACTATTTTGCAGTTAAATTTGTCAACTGAATATTGAAAATAGAAAAATAAGCATGTATTTTGCCTGAGATGGTTAGAAGAGATATACAATTTCCCCAAGTCAGAACCACCAAAGAAAGCCTTACTACAATAGTCAAGAAGGGGCTTATGTCTCCTTTCAAGAATCCAGTCCTGGCGTTCACGAACTTGTCTGTGTTTCCCCATCCTGCTCCATCCCTGCCAGATTGTTCAGGTCCTGTGAGTTGCTGCTAACAAACAGAACAGAGCAAATACAAGGGCTTTAACGTTCACAGTTAACCTTTCCTAAGAAGGCAACATCGATTTCCCTGGCTGTCTTTAAAGGAACAAACTGCCTAACTGTGAGCCTCTTGAAGAAGTCCAGTGGCCGGGAAGTCACAGCAACACCAACCAACAGACAAGGAGATCTGGCCCTTAGTTCAACAGGAAGCGGAAGTCAGCTCACAACCATGTGAGCTTGGGGCTGATCTTTCTTCCCACACCTTAAGGTGAGACTTGGCCCAGCCTGAGACCTTGATCATAGCCCCAGGATAGAGTTCAGCTTTGCCAAAACTTCTGAACTTCAGTGGTATGGGGTGATTAACACAATTGAATCCCTACAGATGTTAGGATTTTCTTGCATAAGCATGAATAAAGAATATAAAGGCATTCTCTACATTTTGTAAAGCAAGAAGAATAAATAGAAATACTTTGCTTTAGTCTAAATATTGAGAAATAATTGAGTACAATAGTATTCAGTTTGTGGAATTACTTATAAAAATAGTGACCACGTTATTGAACTTTTAAAAAAAATCTATAAAAATATCCCTTTCGATCATGACAATTATCTACTATCTCTTTGTCATCTACCCAACTATTAGATGGCATTTCTTGTCACTAATTACACCATATAGAAGGGTGGGGTTTTTTTTTGGTTTTGTTTTGTTGTTTTGTTTTGTTCTTTGTTCTTTTGGTGATTTCCCAGAGTGTTAACCACTAATATTCCTCAAGATATTTTAGATGGACTGAGTGTGAGAATTTTCACAGATTTTCCACAGCATTCTAAAGCATTGCTCATAGGCATGTGATCAAAGACCATAGCTTTAACAGACATGTGAGAACACAAGTCCTGCCCCCCAAAGTATGATAATCAAACGTGTGATATCGAAAACCCCCACTTGAAAATGCTTGAACTCACAAATGCACATCAGTGACCTGACTTCAGGTAGAGTTTATTATTAGCTCACTTATGTGTGCATGCACATGTGTGTGAGTGTGCGTGTGTGTGACCGTGTATATGAATTCATGTCAGTGTGTGTATGTACACCTGTGTGAGTGTGCACATGTGCAACGTGTGTGTGTGTGTGTGGTGTGTGAATTCATCAGCATTCCGCAGTTAGCATAACCTTAAGATTACTTTTCCCTCAAAATGTAAGTACATATGATTCGATGCTTTAAGGGCCCAGGACAACACCCTCCATTGGATCACTAATGGATCATTGGATCCATTGTGTGGATCACATTGGATCATTGTGTGGACAGACCATGGACTGCTGTAGAGCAAAGCAGTGGAAACCGCTAGGATGCTCCTCACTTCAGACTCCCAGAGGGGCCCTCTCCATGATACTGCTCCTATTCAGTCCTAACTGCACCTTTAGAATTGTTATTTTATTATCATTTGCACTTGGTGTCTAACTTGGCAAAACCCTGAAACTGCCTCACCTGAAGCTCCTACAAGACAGTCTACCCACAATGCATTGGGTAGCTGGGATGGCCTTGTTTATCATAAGAATGACCTGCACATGTGCTACCAGAAATGTCCTTTAAGCTGACATTGTACTGGTGTTGTGCTGTGGGACAATGATTTTACCCTGTAAACATTTCTTTCTTGTACTTGTTTAATACAACGCTGATTGGCCAGTAGCCAGGCAGGACATATAGGTGGGGCAACCAGGCAGGAAGTAGAGGCAAGGCAATGAGAACAGAAGAATTCTGGGAAGAGAAGAAGTCATTCTGCATTGTCACCCAGACATACAGGAAGCCAGACACAGAGCAAGCCAGATGTGACTGCCTCGCTGAAAAAGGTACCAACCTGCATGGCTAACACAGACAAGAATTATGGGCTAATATAAGTTATAAGAGTTAATAAGAAGTCTAAGCTAATAGGCCAATCAGTTTATAATTAATGTAGACCTCTGTGTGTTTTATTGGGATTGAATGGCTGTGGGACTGGGCAGGACAGAAACCCCAGTCAACATGTTGTTCTATGCTTTTCCATTATTTGCAATCTTTGAAAACATATATGTGTGTATATGTAGCATATATGTGCTGGCAAACAAATATGGCTACTAAACGTCTTGTTGAAGAACCCTTTATCCAGGCTGGAGAGATGGCTCAGACCCTTGAACCTGGGTTCGAATCACAGCAGCTAAACACGGTACACATGTGACGCGCACATGTATAGCCCTCTTCTGGCTTCCTTGGGCACAGCACACAGCTAAACACCCAGGGTTAACTGCAATCCAGGACACCCATGCCCTCTTCTGGCCTTCTTGGGCACCACACACATGCACGCACATGTAACTATGCAGGCAAAGCAGTCATCCACATAAAATAAAATAATAAAATAAATATTTTCTCAGAGAACACTGCATGCTAGATCCTAGTTAGGTCCTAGTACCCTTATCTGAAAATTGGGAATAATTATCCAGGTAACTTCACAGGGTTTAATTCTTCTTTATCACCTTAGATGGACTAAGTCTATACCGAGCAGTAGTAAAGAGCACACTCTGAAAAGAGGTTTTCAAACACTTGAGGTTTTAAAGCTACACAGGTGATTTCTCACCTGTAACATTTGGAAACTCTGACAAACAAGGCAAGGTGTCTGGATAAGATCTCATAACAACAACAAAGCCCACATCCACATTTATCTTCCATCAGCTAGATTCATGGAAAGGTTCCACATTTATCTTCCATCAGCTAGATTCATGAAAAGGTTCCAGCAACTCGTCCATGAATCCTTTTACATTTTCAAGTTTGCTAAAAAAAAAAATTTATTGCTAGTCAACCACTCTTCACTTTGGGATCCATCAGGGCAATAGCACCCCTTTCCAGGTTCCCCTGAGTCATAAACTAGCCAGCAGGAACAAACAGAGACACTGGTGGAGCCAGCTTTAAGGCTGATTCCTTGGCAAGGTTCACAAATGAACAGTTATCTCTTTTTTTAAGTGGCCAGATTAAGGAATACACAACCCCAGTGCAAGCTCTGGAGCAATTATGCTGCTGTTCGTTATTTTCAAACCCATAATTAGCCATGAAAAAGCATGTACAAATAAAATACTGTGTTTATATTTCTCATATGAAAAGCCCCGTTGTTCAACAACAAAGATATCAAGCAGCATATTTTATAAAACTGGTATTTTGTAATTACGTGACTTAGAGCTGAGCATAATTCAAAGGGGAGACCCTCACTGGGCTCTTTGAAGAGTGTCTTCAGGCTTGAAGTAAAATCTAATTTTCTCTTATAGTGGCTTAAAACAAGAGCATTGGCAAAGGGAAATCTGATGATAAAATCTTTTTTACTCACAGACTCTAAGCACAGCAGCTCCTGGATTAAGAGTTGTAACATAGAACCAAGCATGACAGGCAAAAAAAAAAAAATCAGCAGCATGATTTCTAATGGCATTCTGCTACTCTCATAGCTTGGCGCCTTGTCCAGGCATCATCAGAAGTTTCCCATAGCAACAGATGGGAACAGACTCACAGTCAGACATTATACATGGAAAGAATCTAAATTGGAGGTTTCCATCAGGTCCCTCCCTTCAGAGCTTAGGGAACCCCATGAAAGAGGTGGAGGAAAGACTGTCGGAGTCAGAGGGGATGGGGTCACCAGGAGAATATGGCCTACTGAACCGAATCAACTAAACAGGGCTCACATAGCTCCTACATTAGCCCGCACCAGGTCCTCTGCTTACATTTGAGCTCGATGCTTTTGTGAGACCCCTCACAGTGGGAGCAGGCACATCTGTGACTCTTCTGTTTGCTCTTGGGGCTCTTTTCCTCCTGTTGAATTGCACTGTGTCTTACTGTTTCTTGTTTTGTCCTGCTTGGCTGTTATCTCTTGGAGATCTGCTCTTTTCTGGAGAAGAAATGAAGGAGGAGGGTACCTGGGCAGAGGAGAGATTGGGGAATCTAGCAGGAACAGAGGGAGGATAAATTGTGATTGGGGTGCATTTTATAAGAGAAGACCCTATTTTCAATAAAAATAAAGAGTAGCTGGGAGTGGGGAGAGAAAATGCCTCCATAAGATCAGGCTGTAGGAAAACCTGCAGGACATTGTCTTATTAATCAGTTAATGGTGGGAAAGGGCCCACCCCGTTGTGGGCGGAGTCATGCCAGCGCTGGTGGTTCTATAAGAAAATAGACTGAGAAAGCTATGAGTAGCAAGCCACTAAGGAGCACCCTCTACGGTCTCTGCGTCATCTCCTGCCCCCAGGTTCTGTCCCTGTTTGAGTTCTTTCCTTGACTCCCTTTGATAGTGAACAACAATCAACTGGCCTCTAGGTCACGGTGTTTTGTCACAGTAATAGAAACCCTATCCAATTTCAAGTGGTCAATACTAAACACATAAATACAAGCAACACTAAGTGGATGCAGTAGGATATATTATATATATATATATATACATACATACATATATATTCATACACAGGCACACATATACACATATGCACATTCATTTATATATGTAACAATAATAATTTAAAAGAAAGAGCCATGGATTTGGAGGAGAGCAAGAGGAGACTATGAAGAGTTGGGCCAGGGTAAAAGGTGGATTCAAATACGTAAATAGAGTGCTTATTATGAAATTCACAAATATAAATGGCAGACAGGACTCAAACACTCTCACTTCTAGACATCCCACAGAGCTGAGCAGACAAAACACTCCCGGAGCACTGTGTGAGTTGCCTGACTTTCCCCACTGCATTGCTCACATTTCCGCACCATGTCAATGTCTCGGGAGGTCTACGTGTGGACCCGTTCTTACCTCAAGACCTAGAGCAGCCAGTGCTCGTTCTAGGCAAAAGAATCCTGTCCCGGCGCATTTTCAAATTCAGACTGACCTTTTTAAAAATATTTGTTTTTCCCAGATGACTTTTAACAGCTTCTCTGATTCTTAAGGGTGAACTTCTCCTCATTGCCTTTAAAAACAAAATTCCCTCTGGAAACCAAGTTCAAGATCTCTGCCAGGCATGTCAACTAGACTAGCAAAAGCATGGCTTGGACGAGAGCTGCTTCCTGAGGTTGGGATAAAGTCTGTAGTGTTTGCTTCCTGCTCAGTGTTCAAGCAGTGCTGAGGGCTCAAAGTATGTGACGTCATCACTATTCTCAGAGTAGTCTGAGCAGGAAGTAACTGCCTAGAAAAAGACTCAGTAGACACTCGGAGTTAGACACTCTTCGCTTCTTCCCAGCAAGCCCCTCATTGGGACTGCACTCTCAGAGAAAGGGCCTGGACCCTTCTAATGTTCTGGAACACTTTAATTTCTGACCTCAAGTTGATGCAATGGGAACACTGATAAAACATGAAAAGGCAAGTTCTTTACTCTCATGTGCGAACTGATTTCTGTCCCATCCACTCCCGCTACGATCCGCCCATCCGTCTGTCTCATTTCCTCCCAAACAAACAAACAAACCGAAACCCAAATGATCATAAACACAAGGCTGGTGCCAAAACAGACAATAAATATAATTTAAAACAAGTCCCCCGTGACTGAGAGCCAAATGGTAGTCAGCTGAAATCCTTGGCCTGCTGTGCTGAACTATGAGGTCCTTGTACATTCCCTAACCTCTCTCTGTGCTAGGTCCCCCATTTGCTGAGGAAAGCTAACTTGGCCCCTGATGTCGACTGTTTCAGGGGGATGACTCATAACAGAGCCAGACTTTCAACCCAACTACCATCTGGCATTTAGTCATATGGGGCTGGTTTAAATCGCCTCGTGGAAGGTAGGGTCTTCTGTGCAGGACAAGGAAGGTGCCACCGTGACATCTGGACAACAGAGTCGCCCAAATAAAATTTGCATACTAGCACACCAATCGATATGTCAGTGTGAATAGAGGAAGTCTGACACGGCCCCATCCCTGGATGAAGGGCTAATGGCTGCTGAGGGAGGAAGAATCTCCACAGATAGACCTCTCCAAAGGTTATCCAGTCCCAAGTGGTCAGCCCTGAAAACACATGTGCAAGAGAACAACACTAAATGGATTCAGGAGGGTGTGTGTGTGTGTGTGTGTGTGTGTGAGAGAGAGAGAGAGAGAGAGAGAGAGAGAGAGAGAGAGAGTAATATGTAAGGAAGTCAATAATCTGAGAGGGAATTGGCAGGCACAGAAGAAGCTAGAAGTGGGAGAGAAAAGGGCAGGACACACAATACTCATGTATGACATTCTCCAAATAATTAAAATTAAATAAAATAGATATGTTTTCTTGGGTTTCCTTTATGTGATTTGCTGATTGCTAGAAACCAATAAGAGAGTGTAATTCCCTTTAAAGTGATTTCAGTCTTGCTGACTCCATAGAGAAATAGCTATAGGGTTGACTTAGTATGGCAAGACAAATGTAGAAAAGAATGGGGGAAAGATCAAACTTTTCTATCCCGGTGCCACCGCGGCACTGGGTCACGCATGCTCAAGAGGAGTGCTGGAGAATATAACAGTGATCAATATGAGCACAAGGGAAGAAGGACTGTGTCACTCAGATGTTCACTTATGAGTCATCCTCAGTTCCTCCCTCTCCCAGGACAGGAATATATGCTTGGTTTGCTAGCTTTTAAAATATTCAGACCAAATAAATACATGAACAGGCAACAGAGGATAATGTTATATTGACATTGCTGTGACCTGCCCTTTTCAGAACTAAGTGCTATTGCCAGGAAAGAGAATGGTAAAAGATGAAGAAAAATGATCGTTAGACTAAGAAAACTGCTCATTTATCCCTGTGAACGACTCTCATCTTTGCCCGAGGCTGCCAATGGCATTCTCATTGCACAGTCCACACTGTGGGGTCCTTACTGAGTGGTGAAAGTGTCAGAAGGAATAACTGAGACTATCAAGCAGCCATATAGTCCAAGCAAAGATGCTATCAAGGGTCATGCTGGACAGGACCCAGGTCTCCTCTCATTTGCTCCTGATTTCCTCCCAGCATCCCTCTGCACCAGGATCCTTCCACAGAACCATTTGCCTTCTGTGGACTGCACTGCAAAATCACCTAGAGAGGCCCTTCCATGTCCTTGGAACCACCGTGGAAGCACAGGTAGCAAACTTCTCCTGGGTGATGCCTGTCTCCTGTCACCGTGTCTTGTTGCATCTTTGTTTCCTCATGGAAAGCATCACCGCATCCATGGAGCAGAAGATACAGTCTTTTTGACCTCACTTTGTCCCCTGTACTCTGGCACATGCTGTAGCTACCATGTCCAGTGAGTCTGGTTCAAAGCCAAGGCCATCTGCCATGGGACTTCTTTCCTACTCTCTAGTCAAAAGAATACTAATTATTATGAATGGAGTGCCTGTGTGTGTGCTACAGTGCAGAACACAGAATTTAACAAATACTATGTAAAGATAGGAGGTCAGAGTTTAGCACACCATCTTTAAAAATGAATCCAGATGCTCTGACCTTTCAGTTTCTAGTAAGATGCCCCACCCAAAGCTGCCCTCAAAGCTATTCTTTGTTTGTTTGTTTGTTTGTTTGTTTTTGTCTTTTTGAGAGAGGTTTCTCTGGAATTTGGGAGCCTGTCCTGGAACTAGCTCGTGTAGACCAGGCTGGCCTTGATCTCCCAGAGATCTGCCTGTCTCTGCCTCCCAAGTGCTGGGATTAAAGGTGTGCGCCACCACCGCCCGGCTCCCTCAAGACTATTCTTACCCTCAAGTTGAGGAGGTTGTGGATACACCTAGATCTTCCTCACCAGTCCTCCCTAGATGGTCTTGCTTAGGTTCCTACAGGATCTCTTCAGGCTGAAATAGAGCTTGTGTTCATTTCCAATCTGAAATATATAGACTGCAACTCTTTTATTCCATCTGAGCTTTTGTTTAACATTTTATTTGAGAATACTAAATAATTCAGTCATTTTCTCAGAAAGAAGAATGTAGTCCTGTACAATAGCTCAGAATTCCATTATGTGTAATAAAATGTCTACTTATGAAACCTGCAAATGAGTGACCAGAAAGCTCCTAAGACCTCAGGTGAGGGTGACATTAGTTTTAATGACTTGTTACGACTTACGGGGCATCAGTCTATCCTAGTTAAGTAAGCTCATATACAAGAAACACTGTGGCTGTTTGAATGTAATTGGCCCCAATAAGCTCATAGGAAGTGGCACTATGAGGAGTTGTGACTTTGTTGGAGTGGGTATGGCCTTGTTGGAGGAAGTGTGTCTCTGTGGGGGTGGGCTTTGAGGTTTCCTGTTCACAGGATACTGTGCAGTACCTCGGTCAATTTCCTGTTGTCCACAAGATGTACTTGGCCAGCACCATGTCTGCCTGCATGCCAGCAAAACTCCCTACCGTGATGGTAAAGGACTGAGTGATGATAATGGACTGAACCTCTTAAACTGTAAACAAGCCATGCCAATTAAATGTTTTCCTTTGTAAGAGTTGCTGTGGTCATGACATCTCTTCACAGCAACAAAATCCCTAACAAAGACACAGCTTTATGAAAGAGGCTGGCCAGAGCCTCTGTTGTTGGTCACTTTAGCAGAGTCATGGAAGCAGCAAATGATGAAAGTGAGAACTAAGCCAAATATACAGTGGTGATCCATTGCTTAAAACCATTCAATATTTTATCTTTGTTTGAATCATATTCTAATTGAGGTTATATTTATTTTCTGGACTACTGCAAGTAAATTACTGTTCCTCTTAAAGGCATAGTGGTACGAAGGAGTCTGGATGTTAAAGAGTGTGATCCTCCCTCCACAAAAGCTTTAGCAATGGTGGAGACATAAAACCATCCGCTTTGATGAGTACAGTTCTTCCAACTCCCCACCCTCGTCTACATCACTAGCTATAAGAATCAGTTTCATTTCATTGTAAGTTGTTTCTTTGAAGAAGCTGATGTCCACTTATTCTCTCTTTTCCATGACAAATGTAAAGAAAGAAGCTGGATTTGTCTTCATTCACTGGCAACTGACATCTTCACCTACCACCCTTGGCCTCTGTTCTTCTCATTTACTAAATCTACAAGCGTAATGTCATCAAGACCCAATTGCTAAATTCATTGGCATAATTTTAATTTTTAAGTTAAATAAATTAAATAAATATTTGTGTGTGTGTGTGCGCGCGCACGCGCACATGTGCAATACCCACAGCACATAAGTGGAGCTCAGAAAACAGCTTGTGAAGTTTATGCTCCTCCTCCATAACATAGGATACAGGCATTGAACTGAGGTGGTCAGTATGGGCAGCGAACACCTTTATCTCTAAACTGTCTCACCAGCTCCCCCCTGACCTAATTGTCCTTTCTGCAGTGTATAACATCTTGAATAATTTTATATCTTTCTGAAAACTATTTTTCTTTATCTCAAGTTTGGATTTCCCAAGCTCCATGCTCTAAAAGTTTCTGATTTCTAAGAAGCTCTGAGCCCTGTTGGCTGCTCCTAACTCTTAAGTGTCTGGGTCATCAGTAGTGTGGTCTGTGAGAGTGAGTACCATGTCTCCAGCATCCTTTACAGCTTAGTTCAATGTACTAAAAATGTCAGTGGCAGTTCTGTAGGAAAGAGACCCATCATTTCTGAAGGGAGCTACAGAGAAGAAAAAGTTCTAAACTTTGGATTTCCCATGAGACTGTGGAGCATGCAGCTGAATTTCCAAGTTGCAGGCAAGGAGGTACCAAGTGACACCAAGAAACCAGAACAACAAGGGAGACAGGAAACAGAGCGGAAGGAAGCTAAAAGCCATCAGTGTTGATGGGAACTATTTCTTCTCTGGAGCAGAATGGAGCCGCCAACACACAGAGGCTCCCTGAACACATCTAGATATGATGAGTGTGCTCACTCACCCCACACAAGGATGGGCATATCGTTTACAAGAGTGAAGCTGTCCTTAAATGTGAAAGGAATACCAATGCACCGTAAGATTTCTACCACGTGGGATCATTTTGTTTATAAATAACTGAATCTAGAAGAAGACAACAGGAAGCCCAGGGAGCCACCATCATCACTTAAAAATTAAATATTTCCATGCATCTAGTAGAATGTATTTCTTACATCGTTCACTGCCTACTAAGAAAGAACATATGAAATCAAACCTGAGAGAAAATTAAAATCATTCATTAAGGAAACCATATTAAATATATGATCAAACTGATGGTTATTTTTAATCCCTTGCAGAAGGAACAGGTTCTGTTAAGAAAGAAAATATTTCCTAAACTAAGCTTGGGATCAATCTGTGTTCATTAGCAGTGTGTGTCTTATAAAAGACTGTATATGGAGTCAAATACTTACAGAACTGCTATAGAAAAAACAAAAAAGAAAGAAAATACAGCTTATTAATGTTTTAAAAAGGAGTCAAAAATGAGTAATTCCTCTGACTTGATGAGATGAGTAGATGAAGTACCGCAGGAGGCCAACACATTGCCCTGAAAACAGCTGTATACTTTCAGTAAAGCCTGGATGTTGTATGTTGGAAGCAGAAATAGAAGTTAGAAGCAGAAATAATGAAGTTGGGGCATCTCAAATATTGTCAGTCAGTCTCCTCATCCCTGTGCCCAGCCCTTTCTGTGAACATGGATATGATGACTTGGCCCAGCAAGAAGTAAGTCATCCGGGCCACCTTTCCACACCCAGGCATCTCCTTAGCTCCAAGGTTGCTTCTGCCTCATTGCCTCCCCTGCATCAGGTAGCTGACATTTACTCTCTCAACCTTCTCACTTTCATTCCCTATCTTCTGTCGTATGTGTTACATTTCCACAGTGTATCTGGCTAGTTCCACCTTTACTATGACTGTTATGCACGATGGAGATACAAGCACCAAAAGAATTTGATGGATCCTTATAATCACTGGTTAAAGTTTGGACAAGCCCAAGCACATGGCGCCAGATAAATGCCAGTAGAATCTCTAGACACCAGAGCTTCTAAGGATGCCCAGGATCCTCCAACATGGCCCCACAGATACTGATCTGCAGTCTATGTCCAGTGATAGTAAAGAAATAACTTTATGACCTAAGCCTACAGGAACAGCAAAGTGCTTGGGGCTTATTCATTCTAAGATTGGCTTGATTTTATGAAAAATTAAATTCAAGCAACAGCTCATATAACCCTAAACATTCTGTCCCTTGAAACAGATATTTATACTTTTTTCTTGTAGACTAGGTTTAGCAGGAAAGGCAATCACAGTGGATTGTGATTTTTTCACATGAAGGGGGGTGAGGTTTGTGTCTCTGCTTGGTTTCCTATTTCCTTGTTTTAATTCTCCTTGCATAAGCAGAAATCGACTCATTCAACAAAATTGATTAAAACCAACATACATCAACATCTAGGTTATGTCCTATATAGCTACTAATCTGACCCAGTTACAAGTCTGGAGTAAAAACACACCTCTTGGCCTGGAACACTGCAGACATTTCGCATTAATGCGCATTGTGAAGTGTTTTCTACAAGGAGGGAAATGCAGTGATAGATCAGCAACTGCATGCTGCAAGCATATTTCTAGAAAAAAAAACCATAAATCTGAGTCATAAAATGATTATCATGGTATCTTTGACTTTAAAGTGGCCCTATTCATCTGCATGGCCAGACTACCTGATCCTGCAGAAAACCCATTCAATTACAGACATAACTGAGAATAATAAAGTAGCAGAATGCAAATGAAGATCTATTCTTAGATGTGTTCTCCATCCTCTAGAGAGTGACATGTGCACAGTCGCTGTGGACAGCAAAGCGATGCTGAAGGTTCAGACTTGGAATGAAGGCAGTGTTCAGGGCTGGAGAGAGTGGCCGGTTCCTTATGAACACTTTCTGCATTTGCAGAGGACCTTGATTCCAGTTCCAGGACATCGAGTGCCTCCTCTGGCCCGTGTGGAATTCTGAACGCACATGGTGTACATACATACACTCAAGCACGTGCACAGATACATATACCAAAATAACTATGTTTTATAAAACTTTACCTAGGAACTTACAGACGTAACACCAGAATAAGAAGGATGAAGAGCCGATCTGGTTTGCATTTCTGCTGTTGTGATAAAACACTGACCTAATCCAATGTGAGGGGATAAAAGGTTTATTACATCACTGTGTCTCAAGAGCATCGTCAAGAAAATCAGAGCAGGAACTCAAGGAAGGAACCTGGAAGCAGGAACTGAAGCAGAGACCAGGGGAGAGCGCAGCTTCCCGGCTAGCAATCAGACCCACAATCCATCTCTCTTTCTTGTGCAGCCCAAGCCCAACTGCCTTGGGATAATACTTCCAACTGTGCCCTCTACATCAATTAATAATCAAGAAAATGCCACACAGACATGTCCACAGGCCAATCTGATGGGGGAAATTCAAGGTCTTAACTTGAGGGTCCCTCTTCCCAGGTATGTCTTTAGTCCCTCAAAAACCGTTTTGTTTCCTCATTTCTATGCAAAGTCCACATCTCAGAATTCAGACTCAGTGACCTCAAACGGGATGATACTGCGAGCAGTTCAGATCCCAAAAGAAACTCTGAAGTATTAGGGAAGCTTCAAGTCCTTAATATTCATGAGGTGTTTTGCAGTCTGTATCTGCTAAATACAAGCAGTTCACTAGCTTAAATATTAGATTGTAAAAATAAAATAATGAGTATCCGTGCAGGCTTGGCGGCATGAGGTCTAGAATTTATACAAACATAACTGGGTTTTAGACTTTGCCGTGACCTATATTAGAGCTAGTTCCAGGACAGGCTCCAAAACCACAGAGAAACCCTGTCTCGAAAAACCAAAAAAAAAAAAAAAAAAAGAAGAAGAAGAAGAATATAGTGTCAAACCGTGTTCTTTCATCAAGTATCTGAAAGTGTTAAGCAAATAATGTCAGTAGCAATGAAAGCTCACACGCAACACAAACGTGCATACCCTCTCAAACCTCATTTTCATAGAATGCATTCTCTAGAACGCTCAAACTAAAATTAAAAAAAAAAGTGTGATATGAAGAGAAAAATCTTGTAAAAGTCAAGCATGAAAAATGGCATATATTTGTAAATTTGAGCTTAGAAAAATGTCATTTTTAGATTGTCTGTAACGTGAAGATTTCAGCACACTTGTCAGATTCTTTAATATGTTAAAGATGCTGTTTTGAATGCTGCCATAAACTACAAGGAAAATTACCCACAACCCTGCTGCCTGATTTATACAATCAAAGGGCCTTAAATGGCAACTTTAGGTTATATATTTATATATGTGTGCATTTCTTCATAAATGCAAATATTTGCTTTTTATATAGAAAAAAAACATGAGACTAACTATTTATCACGATGTTTAAAAGCACACCAGAGTACAGATTAGTTTTCTAATACGTTACAAAGCAAGGATTTTTAAAAGTAAATTGGCTGTATTTGGTCTGTACTTATTATGAATTCAAGATAATTAGAAAAACAAAATAAAACAAAACAAACCATAAGCTAATTAACGGCCCACCTTAGCCTGGAATTTGTAATCCTACTGCCCCATCTCCCTGTATGGTGTAGTCACCAGTATATCCTGTAATGTTCACTTTCAAGTCATATAATTATATTAGATGTGATTTAAGGCTTCTTAAAAGGCATAAGTTATCAGAAAAGCTCATTAAGAAATGTTACATAAAATTTTAATTTAATGACTCCTTATTTTATAGAACAGATTTCCAATGTGGGGGAATATGAAATAATACATCTTAACTGAAAAAAAGTTAAATACCAGCTAAAAAATGGCAATGTGTTGCTGCTAAAATATGAATACCCCTAATTTCTAATCCTAACAGGATGCTATAGATCTTATCTATATTAAGTATATTTATAAACAACTAAAATTGTATTATATGAGTATGCTAGCAATTAGAGATATACAATGTGTTTACTTTTAGCTTACATTTTTAGATAGCCTATCCTTGGCTTTGTAACTGCCAAAAAAATAAGATGGGGGGATTTTTTGCATGAATCTGAAGGAAGCTCCTGACAATAGGCATTTGGTGATTGCAATTACAGTAAAATAAGGTCAGTTACAAGCACAAAAATCAACAAATACTTGAAACTATCTTTTATATTTTGTATGAAGATATATATGACTGTTTTTTAATCAGAGAGATTATTCACTGAAGTAAGGAAATATGCACATATCATTTTCTACCTATAACCAGTTGGTTCATTTACCTTAAACCAAGAGCACTAGTGCCTTAAGCTAAAAGCATCTATTGTGAAATTAGTATATCCTACTGACTGGCAAAGTAATTTGCCACTTCTCTACCACTGAGAAATGAACGCAAGTCATCAAGGCATCTCCAACAATAAATTCTGTTGCACTAAGAAATACAGGCATCCATGTTTACTTTTCAGTGTGAAGAGGAATTATTTAAAAGAGCCAAGAGTTTTATAATGTTAACAAATACTACTGTATCCGGAAATATAAACACAATATAAATATAATCTTCGAGTGCCTCATAACGTCACAGAATATTTACAGTAGACCTTTCTATTGTTGATATAAACTCCATGCTGGGAATTAATGCAGATGAAGAGAAAAAGAAACCCTCCGTGTGTTTGGACACTTCCACTAAGGTAGAGAATGGCTGTGGTCCTTTGACAACACAGACTCCCTCTTAAATCCTGAGCTAAGGAAATTAAAATTTCAAGACATGCCAATGAGGGCTTACAGAAATGCAAGTTTTTGCCATTGTTCTTAATTCAAAATTATTGGAATCTATGCCACACTTTTACTAGCAGTAGAATTATCTATCAGTCATTTCTTTATCTTTATATTTTATGCGACAATCCAATCAGGATAAATAGCAATGCAGTAAGTACGTGCATCAGTCATTCACTGTGAGTTTCTGTCCCTAAAGCTGATTTTACTTCCTAGGAGTGGTTAAAACATACATAGAGAACTTAAATATTGGCTTATCCACTGAAGTGAAATCTCGGTTAATGCGATAAACTGATGATTTTGAATTCCAGTTCAAGTTTTTGATCTAAAAAAAAAAAGAAAGAAAGAAAGAAAGAAAGAAAGAAGAAAAAACATGAGCAAGGTCAGTGTAAGTTTGGGTCAGCTGTCAGGTGTGGCTCTTGATTTGTCTTAAAATAAGATCCCTGAGTCAAAGCATTGCAGACCCTTTGATCAATATGACACTTGACCCCCCCCCCCCATAGAAAGCAAGAGAAGGAGGTTCTCTGAGCGCATGGGGTTGAGGAAGTAGGCAAAGGATGAAGTTATGGTGTCCTATTTCATTTGAAAAACAACACAACTTTATGTGTTCTTCCGGAAATTACTTTATAAAACTAACGTTCACACCTCTGGAGATCCTGTCCTCAGGTCTTTGCAGCTAAAGGTCGTTGCAGTGCCTTCAATATCTAGGCCTCCATGGGCAAGCCACATTTCAGGACCTCGGACAGCAGCACCGCCAGCAGCCCTGGGTAGCATACTCCAATTTTCAAGAAACTCTCCTAGACTTCCCCTTTGCTAATTAGCAAGGTCAGAGTCCTTCCTGACTATAACACAAGTTACTAATTATTTTCCCAAATTTTAACTCATAGAACCAAAGATTTGTCATTTTTACTATTTCGTCAGAGTATGCAAAAAAATAAAAAATAAAAGCAATTACATAAGGTAGTATGATTACCAGCCTAACAGTGAGAATCGATTGGTAGATAGCTAATAACAGCTTTCCACCTAGGTCAATAACTACAAAGATGTCTAAGAGAAAACAGGAGTGTTAAGGAGAACAGGCCTCTAGACTTTCTGAGAAACAAGAGCTACCCCCATAAAACCCGTAAGATGCGGACGTTGGAATCTTTTCCCCCTATAGCAACAGTTACACTTTATCTTGTTCCTGTGGTCAGCCAACTTCAGTCATGTTAGAAGTGGAGGAGTGTTGTGGGCAGGTCCACTCGTCTTCTCCATGCCTGTCTCCAGTCCTTCTGACTACCTGTGTGCGGTGATCCCCTCGCTATCCTCCCGACAAGCAGTAAGGGAGTTTGAGCCAACCGCATAGCTCGAAGAAGCAACTAAAAGCTTGGCTTTGGTATCTTAAAAGATGGACTTCCCTGATAGTCCAAGGATATTGAAAGGAACCCACCAGCTATCCCCAACTCTAGCAGGAAGTCAAGTTCTTATAGCCAGACAAACGTGATTAAACTTATAAAACCTTAGTCAGGTAAACACATAAACCAGACGCAAAGCCGCAGAAAAGGGGAAAGAAACTTATTGGCCCTACCTTGCAGTCCTCGGGACATGACTTCACTGAGTACTCATCCGACTGTAAGTACTTATGCAGCACACTTTCAAACTCTTCGTACTTCTCCTGCGCGTGGTGGTCGTAGTCCTGGTAAGCTTCGATGCACTGTCTACACGTGGTCATCTCACCGCCCTCCGTGAGCACCACGTCCAAACTGCAGTTCAAAGTGCTGGGGCTGGACAGCCCCGAGAACAACTCCCAAAGTGTGTAGGAATTACAAAACGAAAGGTAAAAATCCGACAAGTTCCACAACGGAGTTGGCTGAGAGCCCCTGGACGACTGCTCCTCCCCCACGGTCGCCCCCCGACTCCAGTTCCTGGCGCACACGGAGTCCGCGCTCTCCACGGTGAAGCACTGGCCGGAGGAGGCGCCCTGAGGGTAACAAGTCTCCAGGCGCCACACCGGCTTGGCAGAGTTTCCTAGAAAAAGAGCCCTGCTCCGATTGTTCTTGCCTCGGTTGCCCTTGCTGCCGCCGCCGCCTCCCGGGGAGGGGGGCAGGGTGGGGGACGAGGAGGCGGAGAGGAGTCTCTGTGCCTGGGCGGCGGGCGAGGACTCCCCCATGCTGGCCAGGAGCGCGGGCCAGGAGGGTTCCTGCTGCCTCTGCCTCTGCTGCTGCCGCTGCCGCTGCTGCTGTCGCTGCTGCTGCTGTTGTTGTTGCTGCTGCTGCTGCTGTTGCTGCTGCTGTTGCTGCTGCTGCTGCTGTTGCTGCTGCTGTTGATGATGCTCTTTGTCCCGGGTCCGGGTCAGCTTGGCCTCGGCGCAGAACCACAAGTGATCAGAGAGCAGGACTGTGAAAAACAAGAGAGAGGCCAGAGACAGTCGCCATTTCTGAGCCCGCTCTGAATCGATGAACGGTTTCTCGTTCTCCCGGGGTGCTGCCAACCAGATTTTTAAGCCGTCGTCATACTGCCGACACATCCAAGCACCCCTGGTCATATTTTGGGAACGCACAGCCCTGGCCGACTCCACCGTGAGGGCTCCTGTGCCGGTGTCACCACAATATGCATTGACTTAAAGGGTTTAATTTCCGTATCCCCTCCTCCCGTTTCTTCTCTCTCTCTCTCTCTCTCTCTCTCTCTCTCTCTCTCTCTCTCTCTCTCTCTCTACATAAATATTACCATACTTTAGAGAAAGATATTGCTCCCGATCTAATCATCAGCCGACCCCATCCCCTGGAGAGTGGGAGACAATAATGGAGAGAGAGAGAGAGAGAGAGAGAGAGAGAGAGAGAGAGAGAGAGAGAGAGAGATTGAGAGAGAGACGCGGAGGCTGGTGCTGTGCTGGCCGGTGGAGAGGCTGAGTGCGGGAGGTGATGGTGGTGGAGGTGGCGGGGTGGCTGGCGCTGCTCCTGTCACCCCGGCATTGTCAGCGCACGGGTCCCCATGGCCCAGCTGAGGACAGCCCGCTCTCCCCTGCCAGGGGCATGCCGCGTCTCCGCTGCCCACTGACGGCGACCGGAGCGCCTCCCCTCCTCCTCTCCTCCTCCTCCTCTTCTCCTCCTCTTCCTCCTCCTTCCTCTCAGTCGCTGGCTTCTCCTCCGCCTCCCGCGCCTACTTCGCACTGGCTCTCCCCGCGCCCCGAGCCTGGGCGGCCGCCGGCGGAGCTGTCCCTCCCCCCCACCCCCCACCCCGCTCTCCGACTGTCGCCGCGGCCGCTGCAGGTCTGCCCGCGGGCGCTGCCGGGGGCCGAGTCACCTGCGCTGGGCCTCCGGAGACCACAGTCATCTTCAGTCCCCAGACTAAGTTGCCGCCATCTTCGTCCTGGAGGCACACTTTTTTGGGGGGAGCGTTGGATTTTGCGTCATCTCCTCCCGCCCTGAGGTCTCTTCATCCTGGTGCAGTGGCGGCGGCTTGGCCCGGGGAGGAGGACGAGGACGCGCCGGGCGGCGGCTTGGGGAGCAGCTATCCGCCGCCCCCTCCGGGCCCAGTGCACCGAGGCTCTTGCCCTCGGCTTGCAGACCCTCCCCACTTTTTTATTTCGGTGTCAGGACGCGGGCTGAGTGGCCAACACTGCTGTCCCGGGTGTCCAGCTTCTCAATACCCCGCAGTCCAGGGGACAAGTCCGAGCCACCCACGGGAGGGTGGCTAAGAGGTTCCTGTTGGGGACCAGGGGCGGACACAATTTCCCTCACTAGACAGTCTACAGAAAAGAGTAGGTTGACAAGAGGAGGGACGAGGTGACTTTGCAGGCTCAGTCTGAACGTTCTTTGGGTCCCTAGACAGCTCCACCACGTTCGTTTGTGTCCCAGATTGGTTTTATGAGTCGGAAAGGACGCGGGGTGCTTGTATCTGTTTGTCTGCCTGCATGGTGCTGTTCCCCAGCACCGCGTGTGCGCTGCAGCTATGACCACACTACACTCCATGTCTGACCATATTTCCTCCTCTAAAGTAAGCGGCGACAAACGTCTCCCCAGCCCTGGGGAAGCACCATCAGTACAGTGCGCCTCTCCAGCGAAATGCTCAAGGAGTCTCATCTCTGAGGAATCCTCCAGAGGACCCCGAGGACCCTAGGGCACCCGCATACTGTGCCAGCCTCCGGGGCCCGCCGGGTGGGCTCCTCTGTGCCAGGACTTCCGCAGCGTCCTCCAGGCTGGCGCTGCAGTCCAAGGCTCTGGTGCCCCTTAGTGTTGACTCTAGGAGTTCCAAGAAAGGAAAAGCAGCAGACACATGCTGGGGAAACCTGGGGTCCTCTGGTTTCCGGTCCGACTGGGTGTGGATATCAGGGGCAAACATCAGCCCCCTGAAGTCAGGACAGCTCTTGAACCCCGCTTGGGTCCCCGCCTACGCGAAGACCACCAGGCCAGAGGATGTCAGGCGCCCTGACAGCCAGGGTTTGCACACTTAGTAGCCACCATGTCGGTCTCTCTCTCCTCCTGCATCCCTAGGCCAATGCACATTGGAAAGAGCCATACGAGGTGTCCTAAATTCTAAACAAGTGCCCTAAGAAACCAAGAGGAGGGTTCTACAGAATTTATTTTCCTATCAGAGGAGGTGTAGGTGCTGGGAACACTGAAGGAATGGAGATTTGTCAAACGGGAAGTTGCAAAACGCAAAGGGCAGGGTTCATTCCTTTCACAGTAGAGGAAGGTATAACCATCCCAGTTTTCCATATTCAAATTAGGTTCTGTAAGACTATATATTATTGCCACCAAGAAATTAGGTCTAGTTTGATAACTGGTTTATGTGGAAATGCCAGGTGAGAGTTTAACAGGTCGTTTGAGTACATTCTAGTACTTTGGGTTTCTTTTTGTTGAATTTCTGATTAATGACAAAAATTCTCCCCAAACACATTTCCAATAAAATATTGTGATTTAGCCAGTCCATCAGGAAGCCCCTCAGCCACAGTACCTTATACAATATAAGTAAACCCATGTAGGCATTGTACGCAACCTCAATCATTTTATAGCAGTATGGAGGGGCCTTATAGGAAATCACTAGAAGTTAATGGAACTTAGAACATCATAACCAAGCCAGGCACAGTGTCACAAGCCTGTACTTTACCCTATTCCATGGCCTGAAGCAGGGATAATTCTTGGGCCCGGGAGTCCCTGCCAACAAGAAACAAGATAAAGCTGTCAAAACTGGCCCAAATGATTCCAAAGGCCTCTATAATCGCTGTCTGCTGTCTCCACTATTTCCTTTTCATGTTTATACTATACCATAAAGGCTCTGTTTCAAGGTACTTACTAACTTGGTATATTAGAATGTCAACATATAGAATCCACAACCATATTTATTAGATAATAAGCATCCCTTTCCTCAAAGCCTACACCTCTGTCCCCTCCCATGTCACATCGCTAATTTGAGTCCAGAAGCACAGATTTTAGTGGTGTTTTAAATGAATAGCTTGTCTCTCACTGTAAGCTGTAGATTCAAACTAAAGACGAAGTACAGGTGGGAGAGAGAGAAAAACACAATAAGTGAAATTAAAAGACTACACTTAGCCAACAAGGAAAAGAAGCAGTTTCAGTTATTTTTAATGCCACTATTATGCAGATGTAGCTGAATTACATCTCAGAAAAATAATCCTGTGATGTTTACACTAAGTTAAAACAATAATGATTCAACCTGATCCTGAGATAGATGGGATCTCATTCTTTGTTTTCAAAATAACCTACCTTTCTCTTCTCTAACACATCTCATGGATTAAATATTTAAAGTAAGACAATTTCAGGATGGAAGCGCACAGGAGTAAGTCACCTCCTCATGGAAGCATCAGGAGTAAGTCACCTCCTCATGGAAGCATCAGGAGTAAGTCACCTCCTCATAGAAGTGCACAAGAGTAAGTCACCTCCTCATGGAAGCATCAGGAGTAAGTCACCTCCTCATGGAAGTGCACAGGAGTAAGTCACCTCCTCATGGAAGTGCACAGGAGTAAGTCACCTCCTCATGGAAGGGAGCAGGAAGAAGTCACCTCCTCTTTTGCTTGCTGAAGATGTTTCTGATGTGAGTGATAAGAAGTCTGGGAGACTGGCTTCCTCCTGAACAAGCCACCGAGTGCAGAAAAGCCAGCCAGCACAGGGACAGGCAATGAAGAACATAATGGCTGAGTGCTATTTGAAGCATTGGAGCACTCCAGGGTCGGCAAGCGGATCTCAGGAGCGACCAGGGTCGACAGTCCTGACAACATGAGCTGGAATCCAGAAGGGTTCCTTCAGAAGGTGGAAAACTCATTTTAAAGAATGACAGTGTTAAAAAAAAAAACAATAACTTGAACTTAGGGAGGAAAGACTGATGCATAAACCATCGTATGTTCATGAGAAGGAGGAAGAGCAGGAAACCAGAGAGGGCTAGGGTGTGAGTCACACTGTGTAGGAAGAAGGGCCCTGTGGCTTCTCCATCAGTTAGGATTTCAGCTTGCTGAGGAGACAGAGATCTGGATTTGAATATTCTTCCTCATTAACTGCACTGTATGCTAAAATCAAAACAAGAGATGGGCTCAAAGAATATGCTAGCCAGACGAGTATATGCAGATCCTTGTTGGGCAAGCAGCTAAACTACGGCACCCTGGGACAGAAAAGCCAGCGCCTTGTCTGGGCGTGAGGTTCGTTTCTCAGAAGTGGGCTGTGGAGTCTAGAAACTCCTGCGTGGGTTTTACCTCCAAGAGTGACTAACAGTTCAGAGGAGTTTCATCACATTGGTGTGTTTGAGACGCTGTCTAAGAGCTGAGGGTGGCAGGCGCATCACATGGAGGAGCTCAGATCCCGGGTGAACTTTGTACACCTCTTCTGTTTTTCTGTTACGAAGATAAAAGATACATTCTCAAATGTTTATCTTTCCTCCTACACATTAATACCTTCACGGCAAGAGAGTGGCAAAAAATAAACTCAACAAAACAACAACAAAAATCCTCTAGTGAAATTCATATCAGGCAGATGCCTTCTTTGACCACACTGAATTATTCTAGATGTCACAAATAGGTGTAAACCCTGTCTCTCTTCCATGCAGTTTGTGTCACATGCAAGTGACAATGGATTCCTGTTACATGCATAGTGTTCCCAAAAAGAAATATGTTTTCAGCATTCAGCTACGTGTAAAGACAATCTTCACCAGCCTGACTACTTAAAAACACATTGAATTAACTTATATGTGTGTGTCTGTTGGGGGGTGGGGTGCATGTGACAGTGTGGACAGTCAGAGAGACAGCTTGTATGGGTAAGCTCTCTTCTTCCATCACTTGGGTCTGGAGATCAAACTCATCCAGCTTGGTGGCAAGCACCCTGACCTGATGAGCCACCTGGGCAACTGTCCTAGTTAGGGTTCGATTGCTGCGATGAAACCATGACCTAAAGCATGTCAGGAGGAATTGGGTGTGTTTGGTCCACATTGTGGTCCATCATTGAAAGATGTCAGGACAAGAACTCAAGGCAGAAATCCTGGAGGCAGGAACTGATACAGAGACCCTGGAGGGGTGTTGCTTACTGGTTTGCTCCTCATAACTTGCTCAGTCTGGGTTTTATAGAACCCAGGACCATCAGCCCAGGGATATAGCACCACCTAAAATAGACTGGCCCCTCTCCTATCAATCACTAATTTAAAAACTTCCCTCCAGCTGAATCTTGTGGAGGTATTTTCTCAATTGTAGTTCCCTTTTTTCAGATAAAGCTAGCTTATATCAAGTTGACATACAACCGGTCAGTACAACTGCCCAAAATGTTTACATTTTTAAAAGATGTTAGGAATAGTGTTAGCAAAGGCTAGTCTAGCTTTAGATATTAGAACTGGGAACATGGCTCTGCTGTTGACGTGCCTACTGTGAAAACGGGATGGCCTGAGTTTTGATCTCCAGCACTCACATAAAGGATTGTGAAGAGTGGTGCACATTTGTGACCCCAGTTTGACCAGGAGGCACAGCCCATGGACAGCCACGGAGCCCCTTGACCAGCCAGTCTAGTCCAGCTAGTGAGATCCACATTCAGTGAGACACTGTCTCCAAAGTGAGTTGGAAAATAATCAAAGAGACATCCAACATAGTCAACCCCCACGTACACACTCACACATGCTCACACTCACACACAGGAGGCAGCAGAGGTTCAGGACTGCAAAGTCACCTGATGTCACTCTGCTGGTTGCTCTCTTCCTAGACCTGACCAGAGGAAGTTGGCAGAACCGGGATCTCCCACTGCACTCAGCTGGGTGGCTTTGAGCTGAACAGAGTCATAGAAGGGCTGAGAAAACTTAGTCCTCTCTGAGAACTGCTCAATGGAATTCAGGAAAGATCTGAGGAAGCTGTATTGTTTTGACAAATAAGAGTCCCTCGCCAACTCTGGATATAAACACTGCACCCCTATATCCACAGCAGAGAGAGCCCCCAATGAAAAAAGCCTGGTCAGTGCAAGTCAAGCAAGGGAACTCGTTATTGAGTCACAGGGAGGAGAGAGCCATGGTACCATATTTGTAAGAAGAATGGGGTCATGTGCCATTCCTTTCCATAATATGCACGTATCATGCACCAACTTTAACATTAACAATTTACACTGTTTTCTGGATCACTATAGAAGTGACTTATGACTTGCCAAGCACTGTTCTAAGAACATGTGCGCTCATGCAAAAATATGTGCACGTGCAATGCCTGCACACACTTATGTTGGCAGGCAGAGAGGAAAAGCTCATACACAGAAACAAACACACAAGACAACAGGAAAACTCTGCTTTGTGTCTATCTTAGATGGAAACTCTCCCCTGTGAGCTGGTGCACACCTCAAATTAGGTGCAATCCTTTTCCCAGAATGAAATCAAACCTGTGGAAAGGTCTCACCTCTTTCCTTTCGAGTCCTTTTAACATTTCTTGTATTCAAGAGACCTCCCTCTCTCTTTCATTTCAAATGATTTTGTCCCTAAATAATATCCACCAATACTGTGATCACCTGACAGAACTGTTAACCAACTAGGGGATCCTTCAAAGAAGGCAACTTTACTCAGCTGGAGGGAAATAATGAATTGCAACAGCTAAAGTTGCTCTATAATTTTAAAAACAAGAATTTTTGAAGGCCGCAGCAGAAGCCACAAAGTGTTCACATGGCAGATTACAAGATTGTCTCGTGTACACCGATAAACAGATGAAGGCAGCGAGGTCGGGAACCCTGCCAGGTGCTTAAGCAAGCTGTTGGGGAAAGCAGGCACAACTACTTCTTTAAGAAGACTTAAAACCAAGAAGCGATAACATAATAAATAATGATCTATTTGTGAAACTGCAGCCCCTTAGGTTAACAAAATTTATAGTTATACTAATGAAAAGTCAACCTTTGCCTACTAAGAGGTTTCCTAAGCATATTACACGTCCATTTTCATGTAAGGACAAGCACAATCCACAAGGTTACAGTTACAAAGGGTTAGCATCTCCAAACATACTATAAATGCAGTTGTAAGTTTACTATGGACAGGAGCCTTTTTTGATTGTTTGCACAATAGTGTACTAATGTGGATATTAGGGTATGTTCTACTCCTGCCAACTATATGTTCATGTGTGCATTTGTACATATGTGAGGTATTATAAACATGCATGTTTGTGTATATGAGAACACATGTTCATGTACATGTGTGTGTGGTTGGGGGTTATATATGTCTGTGCACGTACTTGTGTGTGAATATTTGTGTATGTGTGAATGTGCAGGTTTGTTTATGTGTACTTGTATGCCAAAGTAGGTGCATGTATTTGCATATTTGTAAATTTGTGTAGGGGAAAGCATGTTTATGCAAACTTGTGTTTGTGTCTGAGTGAGGTGTGTGTACGTGTGTGTGCGTGTGTGTGCGTGCATGTGTGTGTGTGCATGTGTGTGTGTGTGTGTAAGTGTGCATGTGTGTGTGTATGTGCTCTGCTGTGGATCTAACCTAAACGTCCTATGCACGGCTGTAATTCTGAGTCGTTTTATAGTGAAGACCCATGTCTGTGTCCCTGATGACAGCACTTCACAGTTTTGAAACTGGAACAATGCATTCCAGTCCATCCTTCAGCATGCAGTTATACCTGGGACAGTTCTTAGACTTCCTGCATCTCCATCCTGGGTGATTACATCAGCTTAACAAGACCTGGCATCCAGAACTTTTCACCTTGGTGATGTCTTCAACAGGCTGTGTTTGTTTTATCCATCTGTCTTTTAGTTTCTTCTTTGTTGTAGGCTCCTCTTGGGCAACCCGTCTTATTGTATTTTCAGTAGCTAGCAGAGTGATGAAATATATTGATTCATACTAAGTGGAAGCCAGTGTGTACAGACGTCAATGTGTGAACGCTCTCATCTGCGACACAGCAGGAATTCCTCTTCTCATGCAGAAACCTTCAACACACACGTGGACATCTGTCATTCTACCAACGGGATGGCATCCGTCAATCAGGAGGACTTTACTCACAAGTTAGATAAGACCATCTTCTCAGAGTAAATTTGAATAAAGATAAAGAAACTTATTTATTATCAGGAGTCAGGGCACAGAGCTGACTTCCTCTGAATCCATCCTCACCTCAACCAATGGTGTAAACTTCAACAACAAAGATCTCCAAACTCTAGAAACTAGAGGCACTGAGCACAGGACCCGAAGTAATTTAATTCACATATTTAAAAAAAAAAGGGGGGGTAACAATGCATATTTGCATTGGAGAAATCGCCAAAATGAATCAAGTAGATATTTAAGAAATAAAATGGTGGAAGCAGAGGAAGGGGCCTAAATAAACAGAGGAATGGTTAAATGACACTTAGCAGATTTTATCAGCAGGCTGTGTCTTTCATGAGCATTTGTAGGGGATGCTGGCTGTGCTGGTTTGTCACAGCTATGACGGAACACCTGCCACAAACCACCCAAGAAGGCAGGATTCCTTTTGACTCAGAAATTTCAGCCCACCATTTCTTATATCCATTACTCTAGGCTTGCAGCGAGGCATGCACATGGCAGAGTGGGTGTGAGGGAGCAGAGCCCCTCAGCGCAGGGCAGGAGGGAAGGAGAACCAGAGACAGGAGGCTCTGAGGCCTGGGTACCTTTCTAGAGCACACCCCTCTGCAAGCTCCTTCTTCCTCTTCCTTTCCACCATTTTCCAATATCATAAACATACTATGAATCCATTAAAGAATTAATTAGTCCAATGGTCAGATCAGGGGCTTTCTGGATCCAAATCGCTTCTCGAAGGTTGATGAGGTGGCAGCTGTACACCTGGCTCCTGAGCCTGTGGGGATGTCATCAATTCAAACTTTACCTCTGAGCAGTCAGTCAGTCATTACTCACCTGGGATGTCTGCTCCTATCTGCCCTGTGGGCACCCGCCTCTTCCACTGTGCCTCCCTAAGCTCACACCCATGAATTAGAAGACCCCGTGAGCCTTGAGGAAGCCTACAATGCTATGAAGTGAGATGATACAAGTCCTACCCCAATCCCAAGCTTCCTCTGGCAGCCTTCCAGTGATGAGGTGCTGGCAGAGATGAGCGTTAACTAGGCAGGGCTGAGGATTAGCCTGGAAGAGCAGGGCATTCTCTGCTCCCCAGAACATCTGAAAGCTATTTCTCCTTCTCTACATTTTCTCTTAGTTCAGCATGGAGGCTTTGGATTTTCTGCCCATGTAATTATATATTACATATATAATTGTTTTCAAATCACAGGCCAAAAGTGGAGTGGTCCTTGCTGTCCCAATCGGTCTCAGGGGCAGGCGTGGTACAGTTGAGTTTTATATGATGTAGTTTCTGAGTTTTCCCTACTAGATTTCTAATGACAGGCCCCCAACTGTGCCGCCTCCACCTCTATGTGCATAAGGTATGCTTATATATGATTCCACCTTTAAATTACTTTGTGATTTAGACTATGCCTACCTGGAGACTAAGCCCAACGAGCTTCGTGAATGAACGCACAAGTCCCACTCTTGAAAGTTATTGGGCCACCCTCCTAGTTCAAAACCCCGTTCTCCATTTAAGAGTCTGCACAGTCAGGATGTTTTGATTCAAGGAACTCAACGAATCGAGGAACGGTAAATGTGACAGGTTAAGTTAGGTTCGAGTGGCAGTGCCTTTTTGCTGTCTGTCGCTGGGCTCAGGATCTGCTCCATTGGTTCTGTTCTCAGATGGATTCACAGGAATCCCAGAAAACCAAGCTTCCCTTTGCTTCACTCTCAGTGTCCTTGGAGACAGCTTTGCTGTGTTCAATTGTCTCTGACATGATTAAATGCCCAGCTCTGATGCTCACTCTGGGAAAAGCAGTGGAACGCTTACACTTACTGGACCTGTCTCAAAGACCTAATCAGACTTTAAGTGTCTGGTTTGCCCAGACCAAAACTGTAGGGAAGAAAAACAGATGCAGGGTTTTGAAAGCAAGCCTCCACCTGCTCCATTGCCTCTGGACTTCGTACACAGAAGAACGTTGGGGAAACAATCAACAGCGGCACAGGAGTAGCAACCAGCCACATTGAAGCAGCCGACATGGATGGCAATGTGAAAGACATGACCACGTCACAGTTTGGGGCATGTCTCAGTAAGACAGAGTTTGAGGAACACACTACAGACACTCAAGCTTCTACTCACTGGAACAAAGTTCTGAATAGACCTTAGCTTTGGACGCTTGGTCCTTTCTCAGCAAACCTGTTAGTTCCCCTGGGGTCCTGGGAAAGAGTTTGTGTTAGTATGCAGCACTGTTCCTAACCCACAATTGTTCTCGGCCAAAGGGAAAGTCTTCATTCAGAGGACACCCCAGTAAATGAGTACTCTATGAGGGAATAGGGCTCAGTCCCACTGTCTCAGTTAGAGCAACTCTGGAGACACGTGCTGACCAAGAGCTCTCTCCATGGAAGTTTCTGAGGAGTCTTCTGACTCTGGCAAAACCCAGTTTCTCCTTCTGCACATTTGCTTCATTCCGTTCTTCAAATTTGCTTAAGGGTGGAATGTTTCTCAATAAATTTCACACACACACACACACAAGAATTGATTCTAAGGAGAGGAGAGGGCATGGCCATTGCTGGGGTTGGGTGTTGGATAGCACTTACATAATCAAGCACTTTATTGATCATAAACCTGAAGGAGCCAGATGTATAAAGAATTCTTCTGAGGAGATTTCTAAGTATTTGAAAGGCAGTGTGTGGAGGCCCAAAACTGTGAGCCCATTTCCTGTTGACGAAAAGTCAGAGAGTTGGAACTTTTTTCTAGTCCTTCAAGATTATTGTGCTTCCTCAACAAAGGTCCCACCTAGATTTAGACAAGACAGTTCTGCTCTCTCAAGGTTATTGTCAACAGTGTAGCTAATATCCAGACCTTGTGTTTCAGGAATAGAGAAGTATATATATTTCTCCTTCAAATAAAATCTATGGATCCAGCTAAGTTCCTACCCCTTTTGGGAGATAACAATGGATTCCACCCAGGGAGTGGTTTGCCTACAGAATGTTATGGTCGAGGGTGTGAGCGTTACTTGTCTTGCTCTAGTAACAAAATGATGAACTAAAAATGTAGTCATTGACCTTCAACTGGTCTATTCATTTCCTTGTATCATGTTAATGCAGGTTTTTTAAAAAATAAAAAATAAAAAAATCTTACTCAGGATATTTAAGCAAATGGAAATTAAATGCGGATGATTTCAGTATTCCCTGGATCTCCCTCCCAGTACTATCCCATGTTTTCTGTTTTATTATTTTCACCGCATCCTTGCTCTCTTTACCTATTTTTCTAATCCCCATGCCCTGACCCTGGTAAGTGGTATCTTTGTCGAAGCTGGTCGCTGACAGCAGTGATGGCTACAGGCACTGTGGACATGGACAGCCGAAACTCAGCACCTGCAGAAAGTCAAAGATTCAAATCCCAAGCCCCATGGAAGTCAGAATCCTCCAGCGCAGTACATGAATAATTCTGTCTCCTGTGTCTACAAGCAGACAAGGCTTTTGACGATGCAGAAGCCTCAACTGCAGAAACAGGGCTCTCTGTAGACGGGTGTGTAATTCCACCAGATTCGCCTTTCATGCCAGCAGTCAGCAGGGAGGAATGAGATCCTCAGACTCTCACACTTCGAAAGAGGATTTTGGAATAAAGGGTGTGGGAAAAAAAAAACCTGGCAGAACCCAGAACCATGATCGAGGGAGTCAGAAATGAAAAGGGAGGATGTGTGGACGTGGGAATACTGTCCACAGTCGCATGGGAACGATGCTAGCAGGCTGTGCAGACCACTCTCTGAAGCATAGAAGGAATAAGCTCTGTTCTCAACTAGGAAGAAAGAACAAACATGGTCGATGGTGGAGGAAAAGCCACAGATCCTAATGGTGGGGCACACTAAGAGATACGAGAACCAGGGGAGAGCCCAGTCACATGTGAGCGTGCGTGTAACAGGGCACAGATTTCTGCAAAGATTTTTTTAAGAAGTATCTATCAAAATTTCAAATATGTACAACTTCAGCCCAGAATTCTAATTGCAGAATTAAATCTTTTTTTAAAATATCATTATATATGATCAAAGGAATTTAGAAAAAAAGATGCAGATGACAGTGTGCTGTCTAGTTCTCAGTGTTAACTTGATACAAGCTAGAGTCACCTGGAAAAAAGGAATCCTGTAGGGAATGTTACAAAGAAACTCTTTGCCCTACACTGTATCTGACTTTTGGCCTTAAATTCTCTGCGATGGCCTGGATGCTATTTAAGCAGCTGGTCTGAGGCTCTGAGGAAACTGTGACTCTCAGCAGCAGCTTTATACTAGCAACAATCTGATAGAGGAAAAACCACAGCAAATAGCAGGTCCATTTTCCTCTTTCCATATACTTGGGATATACTGAACATGAAGCTTTTTAAAAATAAGCTACTATTTAGCTGTGCGGAGCCAACTCCCCATGCCTTGTTCTGGGTGAGAGCATGAACCTTCTGCTACGTGGAGTGCCAAAGTCTCAGCTAATGGTCTTCCCACTTTCCTCTCTCATATATGTTTAAAGCACAAGTGTGTTGGTCAGTGCACAGTTGATGGCCTCACAGTTGAGTGTTGAGAGTGGGAGGGGTTTTCTATTTCATCCTGTTCCAGTCAGAACACAAACCATCTTGCTGAAATGGGAAGTTCATCAAAAATTGCTCTCGTAATCCAAGATGTTCTAAATCATGCTCACACAAGTCCAGAATTCTGTCTGCTACCTGAGAACTCACCCCGCCTTGATCAGACTTTCCTGCCTTTGGTCAGGGTAACGTTTGATGTCTGTGATTCCTCTGAAAAACTGCACTGAAGGTCATTGGTGACAGCAAACCCTCAGGAGGAGAGAAGACTGGAGAAATGAGCAAACCAACCTTTTTCCCAATAAAGTCAGCCTGACAAGGCATGGCCTATCGTTTGGTGTAAATTCTTGATATTTATTTGCTGTCAATTAAACTCTTTGGGGAGAAAATGTGAGGGAAAAGCCTAATTTATGGATTGCATGTGGAATTCTCTAAGCTTCTCAATAAACCATGAGAAATGGTTGTGCAAAAAGAAGACAGGGAAGCGCTCGTTAGTATGTGATAGAAACATTGGCAAACACAAGACACCGGGGCTAGTAAACGTCGTCTGGATAAAAAATACTGAAGAAGGAAAACATTCAGGGAAAGAGGTGTGAACGTGGGCACTCGAGCTAGAATGAGGTTGGATTTAAAGGATGGACATCAGAGGACTGTGGGCGAACACTGTTTTCCTCTTCAGAATTTAGACAAAACTTTCCCACCCTGTTCAGAAAGGCTTGGGCTATATCTAGGAAAGGAATTTGAGAGAAAATCCTAGTCTCTCTAAAAGGCAGTAAAATGGCTGAGTATCTGATGAGGCTGGTTCTGAAATATCATGGTCTACCTGCCAGATTCCCCCCTTGGCCCTCCAACACCCAGAGCCTTCACCAAACACCTCATACAGAGCTGTGCCCTTAAAAAATATGCCTGCACTTCATCCTGGTACTGAGATACTGTCATTCTCATGGCCAAGAGAAGAAGAGGAGAGAATTCAGAAAGGCTTCAACATGTTCAGTATTCGAGGTGTTTTGTTTCTCTGTGTCACGTGGACCTAACCTACTAGCATGCTGTTTCCAGTTACACCTGCTAAGTAGGAATTTTTGAGAAAGTGAGAAAAGGTTTTAAGAAACAATGAGATCTAAGAACCCTGGGAAACACAGAATACAATATATAACAAAAACGTAATCCACTAATATTCTAACAATATATAAATAACCATGTTTTACAATGCCAATAATGCACCCTGATCTCCAAAATAGTCACAGCATTCTATCCTATTGAAATGCCTCAGAGGACTGAATTTATTGTTCAAAATGGACTTTCCTAAGTTCATTCTAGTAGGAATCTTTCCTGTCTCATGTGAGTTTCCTACCAGGGGAATAGTCTGCTCACTTGGCACTGCTCCTAATTCTTAGTAGACAAGAGGTGCACATGTTTCATGAATGCAGGGTAGGTAGTTAAATGTGCTTGTTTAATAGAAAGAAAAAATTATTTCTCTGCTCTACCTCTGTACATTCTTCCCCTGGAAACTCTGAATGACTACTTCAAGCTCCAAACTTGAGTCAGCTGCTCTGTTTAATAGTAAACCTGTCTGTGGCCACACTCCGGTACATTTTGTTCAATGAAATGGCCTCTCATTGAAAATGGTACCACAGCCTCTCCTTAATGTAGATATAGATGATGGTGTCTGGTGCATAGAAGACAGCCAAAACACACCTGGAAATACTGCATCCAAAGTTTTCTTAAAAGGTGAACCTTTAAAGTGGCCTTTAGCCACAAATATTGAAGGACCATCATGGTTTTGTGTTAGTATTTGCTTTATTCTTGTATCTTATGTGTATACATGTGGGCCCTCATGTTTTGTGTGCATATTTTCAGATGCCTTTGGGGTCCAGGAGAGGGTGCCAGGTCCCACAGAACAAAAGTTACAGAAGCTGTGGACTTCCTAGTGTGACTTCTGGCAACTCAAGCAAGGTCCACCGCAAAAGCACCAGGTACTCTTTGCTTCCAAACCATGCCTCTAGCCCTCCAGACAGCAGCTGGATTTTGTCAACACAAACAGCACAACCCACTGAGCCACAACCCATGGAGCGCCAACCCACGGAGCCCCAGCCCAGGGAGCCCCAACCCTAAGCTGACGCTGAGCCGCACCTCTCTATCGTACTCACTCCTTCTGAGGCTTGTGGAAGGGGGGTGGAATTGCGACAGAGAGAGAGAGAAAGAGAGGGAGGGAGGGAGGGAGGGAGGGAGGGAGGGAGGGAGAGGGAGGGAGGGAGGGAGGGAGGGAGGGAGGGAGGGAGGGAGGGAGGGAGACTGTAGATAACAACAGCAAAGCAGCGTTTTCTGGTTACCCTAGACAGGTCACACCTGGGGCTCATAGCGCCTGGGATAGCATGAAAGATAAATCTGTGCAAGATGAAACCAGACAAAACTTCAGCCTGAAGAAGGGACGTGGCCATGAAGTACCACCCTTAGCTGAGGAGCTATCGGCCATCCACAGCTTCTAGGGAACGGAGAGTCAGAAGCAGCTTTCTTCAAGGCTAAGGCCTCTGACAGGCTACCCATGCCCCGGCAGTTGGCCCTACAGCCGTCTACATAGAGGCAGAACAAGTGGACTCAATGGTTTATTTCGAGCAATAGAACTCATAAAACTGGAAAGAACTCATGGTTGGTGGCAAGACGGAAGGATTGGGAGGAATTTAAGAAAAAAAAGAAAATACTAAGCATGTCTTTCAGTTGCGTTATGCGCATCTTTCTGCTTGGTGCGTGTGAGATTTCTTCATCCGTCATTCAGGTAATGACGTGTCAGCTGTTATCTGATAACAGGATTGCCCCTGATTCAATACTTTTCTTTCATTTAGAAACAATGATTACAATATCCCTGAGTAAGTTTCTTGTCCTGGGCCTGACACTGCTTAATCTGTATTTTGTTTTCTGCTTTCCTTGGGTTTCTTTGCATCCATTCATGCAATGAGCAGTTCCTCACTCGTTCACTCAGCGAAAGGAAATTTTCAAACACGTCTGGGGGTCAATGGGTAAGACACAAAAGAAATAAGCTCTTTCTCCCAGCTCTAAAAGGCTTGCAGGGTGAAAAGCCCTTGAGCCGTGTCTCAGCATCGTAGGTAGAGATTCCAAAGAATGCCGTGTCTCAGCATCGTAGGTAGAGATTCCAAAGAATACCATGTCTCAGCGGAACAAAACATTTAATTAACTATTAAGTTGAATAAAAGAAAAGCTATGCTACCAGACAGCTGAAAACTATACACTGGAAGTTTTCGTCATCAGTGGCATCCAATAACTTGGAGGCACACGAGTGGGCTGTGACTCATGGCTAAGACAGAAATGTTCTGAGAAAAACTGGCAGCCATCAGCACCTGGGCCTCCAGAGACGCTTTTAGTAGCACATCTGCTCTGGTGCAGGGCTCTGCATCACAGAGACGCCAGCAACCAAGGTGTGCCATGCTTCGCTTTTAATAACGCATCTATAAATGCATCGGGATCCTAACTGTACACACACACACACACATTCATAGAAGGGGGTTTTCTTTTGAAATTAGATTTGGTGAAGTGGAAACATGGTGTGTTGGTTAGTCTTGCGTCAAGTTGATACAAGCGGGAGTCATCTGAAAGGAGAGAATCTCAATTGAGAAAATGCCTTCCTAAGAGCCAGCTGGGGAGCATTTTCGTAGTTAGTGATTAATTGGAAGGCCCAGCCCAATTTTAAAGGCGTTATCCCTGGCCTGGTGGTCCTGAGTTTCATAAGAAAGCAGGCTGAGCAAGCCATGGGGAGCAAGCAGTGAGCAGCACCCCTCCATGGCCTCTGCACCAGCTCCTGCCTCCAGGTTCCTCCCTCACTGTAAGTGAAATAAACCCTTTTCTCCCCAACTTGGTTTTGATCATGCTGTTTCATCACAGCAATAAAAATCCTAATGGGGACACATGGTTTTGTCACTATTCTACGTAGGCGGCTTGTTCAAGGTCAGATGTGAAGAATTACCCAGGTCAACAAGATGCTAGGAGAAGAAGAATGGGGAGAAGCCTCACAGAGCAGGGAACGCACGGAAGCAAGGGGACTCACTATTGAATGCCTGATCACGTTCCAGCCACTGTGGAAGATGGTGCAGCTGGCCTGGTAGGTGGGGTTGAGGAAATCAATGATGGTGAGGAAGGTGTGAATGTGAGCTAAGGACCACAGTTCCTGAAGGGGAAGCCAAGTGAGTTAAATCCTGTTTGAACAACTTGGTCAGTCTACCTTCTTGAGGCAAGAGACTGAGGAGTAGGGCCTTGAGAGCAGCTCACAGGCTTGACACTCCTTCTCCAGGACTGAGGCAGAGCACACTGCTAGTGTGCATTTAAGGGTAAACCGAGTAACCAGAGCTGCAAACCAGCTGGTGATTTAAGGAAGGGAAGCAGGTCAAGTTCCTCCACCAGTGCATCAGGTCGAGTACTGGAGAAAGGTCAGAGATACCTCCTGCAGTCTTATTTGAAACTAGGCGGGGCACACTCAAAATTATCAACCCTAGTTCAACTGACCTGATGGTGCCAGACAGTTTCCTGGGTCTTTTGCCTATGGAAACCGCATTTCCTATGAAGAAAAGCAACTCATAGCCTGCTTTCTCAACTCGAGTGTTTTCTCTGCTAATCTTTCTGCAAATTGTCAAACATCTTCTAATTGCGGGACATGCAAACAGTCTAAAATAACAAAACTGAAATAAAAGTCAGAACAAAGATGACTCAGAGGTTAGAATTAATAAGGATGAAAAATATAATGCATAAGGCTTATAATTAAATAATTGATATGTTGTGGAGTGAGATATTAAACTTTAAAAAGGAAATTCCTGTCATTTCTGAGATTTTGAAGAAGGCATTATTATGTTAAATGAAATATACCAGGCACAAACAGACAAAAACTTCATAATTTCACTTATATAAGGAATTCTTAAATGGACCTTACCTGAAATGAAGACAGTTAACAGAGATTCGGGACTGGATGAACTATTTTAGTCTAAAAGGATGTTGGAAATTATTCTTACATCATAGTGACTATGTGTAATAACACATCTTATCTACTTGGAAAGCATATTCAGTAGACTTCATGAAAAACAGTAAATACAAGCCGTGATGTAGGGCTCCTTGGTGTTTTTTAATTCTGACATTTCCACTCAAGAAAGTTTTATATGATCATGGGTAAATGAATAGATGTGCAAACCACACAGTTACAGAAAGTCACAAGGAAGTGCAAGTTTTTGTTTACGTTTTTTGAGAATTTTACATATATAATTTTTGACATCACCTCCACGCATCCTTCCCCTACAACTCCTTCCATGTAACCTTTGACCCACCCATCCCCTCTGTCTGTCTGTCTGTCTGTCTGTCTCTCTCTCTCTCTGTGTGGTGTGTATGAGTGTATGTGAGGATATATTAATATATCCATATGTATGTATTATGCATATGTGTATGTATGCACATGTGTATATATCATTCCTGCTGAGACCATTTTGTGTTTCTTATGTGAGCATTTCTTTAGGGCTGAGCACCTGGGATCAGATAACCTGTCATGGGGCTCCTCCCTAGAGAAGACAAGCTCTAATTCTCTGAGTAACCATTAATTACCTGTAGCTCTTTGTCTAGGGGCGGAGCCTTGTGAAATTTCTCCCAGGTGTGTTGGTGTGTCACTGTTGTACAGATCTTCTCTGGGCAGTCATATTGTTGAGATGTTGTGGGTGCAGCTTTCCTATCATGTCTAGAAGATACTACTCCATAGCAGACATCCCAGTCCCTGGTTCTTACATACTTTCTGCTCCCTTTCCCGTGATGTTTTCTGAACCTCGGGTGTGGTTGTGTTGTGCATGTATCAACATGGGTCAGCTCTGCTCTGCGATTTGACCAGTCTGGGAATTCTGTAATGGTCTCCACCTGCTGCAAGAGTAGCTTCTCTGATGAGGGGTGCGGGCTACACTCATCTTTGGGTATAAGGTAAGTGTGCCCTTAGAGGTTATACTGGTTTAGGAAAGTGATTGATTTCTCTTCTATGTCCCATGGCTTCACAAGCCATGGGTTCTTGGCCAGGCTTCCATGCCAGGCACAAAGTTCCTTTCTGAATGGACTTTAAGTACAATTAGAGAGCTCTTAGTTACTGCCAAGATATAAGTCTCACTACTGCGTCTTTGGGGACATTGAGTCATGCTAGCAATTGTGGTTTGCAAGCTCTACAGATGAGTAAAACTATTGATTTCTTTTCTCCTTGAGTAGCTTATGCAACACCTTCAAGGAACTAGCCCTCTAGACAGAGGTTTCCAAGTCAGCTCCATGTTGATCTGTCTAAGTCCTTTGTCTAGAGTATATAATGTCATTAGAGATAGGGTCTCACCATCAACTACGGGGAAGGAATCAAGGGCAATAGTAATAACCTACATCATTTTGGGCTTCTTGGTACTTCCATGACCATTGACTCAAAAAGAGGTTCCACATGCCTGATATTGGAGTTTTTGTTACGTTGTCTATGGGTCTTTGGGGTGGGTATTATAATCCTAAGTGGTATAACTTCATATTTGTATATACATACTGATATATTAGATGTGTATTTTTAAGTGAAAATAAAATAATGGGTTACCCTATTACTTTCACATTTTAAAGCATTTCTTTGGTATATGTATAATTTTACCCTTCATTAAGGATGAATAAAAATCTCCAGAAATATGAGAAACTTAATTTCTATTACCTACATCGCCGGTCATTTACATGGGTCCTTTGTTTTCATGTGGCAGGCCCAATAACTTAAAATGATAAAGATCCTGCTGAAAAAAAGACAAAAGCGGCTGACTTCATTTTCTTAGGCGCCATAGTGACTTCAACCTAGAGAGCAGGTTGGACTTTTCCTGGTCAAGTAGATGTAGATTAGAAGCAGAGGACTGGTATTCAAGAAAGACTATCAACACTTAAGGAAGGGAAGCCCAAACAGATGATGCTGGAACCACGGTCTACTTCTTTGAGAAATATGTAAACCTTGGCTACTAATTTACACCTTTTAAAAATATGATGGGATTACACACTTAAGCATTATGCCTAATATGAAGCTACAGGAAGATGTGCTAGGAACTGAGTCATCTCTGTGATCAAGAAGGGACAAAGACATGTAAGACGGGAGGCTGCTAGGTTGGCTTCATTACTTGTTGAGAGCTTTAATTATGAAAGACACCACTCAGAAAATGGAAACACAAACCACAGACCAAAGAGCATCCTTCAAATGAAAGCCACTTGCAAATGCCCACCACCCCCGATGCCATCCTTCAGTTTCTGGTGGCATTCTGCTGTTTTCCCTGTTTATTACTCAAGTGTCTGTCTCAGTACGGAATTTCAAATTTCTCCCACGTTTCCTGTTCCTCATACCCCTCGCCCCTCCTCTGTGTCATCAGCCCTGTCTGCCTGTGCTTCTCTGTAGTTTTTACTGCGTCTCTTTAGCATTTTTCATGGTAGCACTGTAGTCAGAATCGCTTTTTCTAGATTTCACTAATCTGAAAACCTTTTCATTCCGTTTCCATTTTAAAGTTAACATTGTGAAGTTAACGTCACAGAAAATGGTATCCTACTTGTACATTGATTTTATTTCAAAATTATACTGTAAGTCCATTCTTCATAAATTCTAATGCATTGTGTTTCTCAAAACAGGCTCACAGGCTCAGAAACAGGAAACTCTGAGCCCCAGGCTCATCACCTGTCTCTCTCTGTGCGCAGAGAGGGTGGAGCCTTTCATCAGACCCCCGAGCACTGAACCCAATGCTGAGAGTTTATTTCATATTAACATTCATTTTATAGATTTCCATTTCTGACTAGAAATATCGCTTCGACTCTACTCACCATGGCAACACAACAGCTGAAGATTCTTACAGCTTGCTTAGTGAAGAAAAATACTTGAAAATATCCTCTGATGCTAAAATTGGTTTTGTTTTCGCAGCGCCCCATGAAGTCACTGAAGGAGGAAGGATAACACTGTACATTTCAGATGGATTTACCCATCGGGAGCCTTGCAAACATCAGAGAGAGGAAAGGGAGGAAAAGGAGAAGACTTGAGAGAAGGAAGAGAAGGTGCAAGGTTGCAGCACCTCCAGATGCAGGAGAGTGTCTGCTCCACAGGCCAGTCTCCATCCACCACGCTTGCTGCTTTACTTGATGTCTGCTTGAACTGGAGTCTGGCTTTTCTGAGGGCAGGGATCACACCTCGTGCATCTACATTCACAATGTTCTATGTGTAGACTGGAAAAATATATAGATTAAGGATTTTATTTAATAACCAAACAAATAAGCCTGGAAAGATATCTGACAGGTTAGGAGAGGCAGTGCTCTTGCAGAGGACCTGAGCTTGATCCCTAGTGCTCACAGTCAGCGGGCTCATAATGGCCTGCGACACCACTTCCAGGGGAATCTGATGCTTCTCACCTCTACGGATGCTGGCACTCACATGCACATACCCACACATATACACACGCCAACACTTATTTAAAAATAATAAAACTGATATTTAAAAAAACAATAAAGTGTAGAGAAAAGAAAAGTTAACAAGACACACTTTTAAAAATCTTGTAATAGAATGAAATGTAGGGATAGAGTCTCTCCCATTGTCCATATGTGTGTGTGTGTGTGTGTGTGTGTATGTATCTTATCTTGAGAAAAATTCTATTAACGTTTGAAAGAAAAACTCAAAGGAAAGCAAACTGAAAATCTTAACAACTGCCCAGAGTAGGAGAGTTGTAGCATGAATTCTAATTGGTCTTAATAATAAAAACCCTTGTTGGATACTGGGATAAATGCTGAAAGATCGGAGAAGTAAAGGAGCCAGCCACTAAAGCTCTTACCGCTATAAAATCCTCAGACTACAAGGACCGAGCTCCTATCTCCTCCCCCCTTACTACTCTCTCTTCGCCATCACTTCCTGTCTCCATCTTCCGAGTGCTGGGAATTAAGGGTGTGGGATCCCAAGAGCTGGGATCAAAGGTGTGATATGGAGCCCACAGAAGTGGATCCTGCCCTCCTTAACTAAAGGTCAGAGAGTTAAGACCTATTCTTCCTCCTTCAAGGTTATACAGCAACAGGAGTTTTGACTAAGGTGTAGCTGCAGGATGCTTCGCCTAGACAAAAGGATGTTTTGACCTAGGGGTGGTTACTTGATGTTTGGAGATGTGAGGACGTAATTACTTTGTTCTTTTTATCCTGGTAATGAGGTCCTTTGCCTTTCCCCCTTTTGGATTGAAGTTTATAAGAACTTTGAATTAACTTGAGGTGGATCACAGTATTCAGGCGATGCCCTCCCTGCTGTCTTTTGTCTATTTCTTCCTCTCTCCTCCCTCCAAGTAAAGACGCAACAGACAGAATGAGCTCTGTTCTTCTTTCAGACAGTTTATCTCTCCCGTAGCCCAATATGGCCTTGAACTGCTGATCCTCCTGCTTCCACCACCCGAGTGCTGGGATTAAAGGTGTGCGCCACCACTGCCTGGCCTCTATGGTTAACTATGGCTAGCTGATCTTCAGGCAAGCTTTATTTGTTAGAGCACACACAAAATATCACCACAGAGAGTGAAGGGGGAAGCCATACCATTTGTGTGGAGATGATACAAAATTCAGTCATGTGGTAGTCAAGCAGCCTACATGGTGAGGTGAGGAACATTAGGGGAGAGGGTAGAAAACCAACCATGCCAGGTAACCAAAAACAAACAAACAAACAATCAAAATCACTCAGGCTCTGTGCAAAAAGAAAGAAACAGAAAGGAAGGAAAACAATACTCAAGATGGTGAGCAAGCCTGTGACCACATGCTACTTAAGAAAGAGAGAATTTATTTTGCCCTATGGTTCCAGAGGGATGTGTCCATCATAGTGGGGAAGGCGTGGCACTCACTGAACAGCAGGGGTTGGGACAAAAGTGGAAGCCTAGAGATCACCATAAGCACAGGACAGAGAGGCACCTGGACAAGGTATAAAGCTTTAAACTCCAAAGTCTGCACAGTGACAAACTTCCTCCCACAAAGCCACCACGCCTCCTACACCACTCCAAACAGCGCCACCAGCTGGGGACCAAGTCTACCAGCCAATGGGTTCTTTTGTTGTCATTCAAATTACCACATGCTGTCTCGGTTGGAGGTCAAAAATGGCAAAAGTGTTTGGGAACCTCGGATGCTTGGTCCTGTTCCTAAAGAACAGGATTTCTCACAAGAATGTGTACTGAAGGACTCTTTAGAACAGTGCACGTTCACAGAGGGTTAACCTGTGATTAAATTTAAGCAAACACATTTCAAAAAAGAAAATATATCATCTGATGATTCAAGTTAAGGGTCATAGAGACACTTTAAAAATGTCTGAGTTTTCCTCACAGCTAGTCCTCATGTGTGTATGTATCTGAGATTCGACAACTTCTCGCACAAAAAGAAAACACCGTTAGATGTTTTTAGTTAAGGATCAAGAGTTTCTTGAGAAACCAGTTTTCAGTCTACTGATTCTGATGTTAATACTCTTCTTAGCTTATACTGATCAACAAAATATCTCCATTGAACAGGAATATGGCAGGCTATTCTTTAGTATTTGAAAATAAGCTTTCTAGAAGAAAAACTTAAGTATGCTTAAGGTTGTGGTATATGCCAGTTTCCATGGTGAAATATCTTCCTCATGACCAGAATCAGTACAGTGACACACGGAGCAGATCTGGAAGTGATAGCATATCCACGCTAGTTCCTCATCAGGTAGTGCTCTGTCTCACAAATGTGCCCAGCCTCAGTCCTCTGCTGATCTCAGAGAACAGAAACATTGTCAATGAGTGATCAACCAGAGATGAACTACTTTGTTTTATGATATGACTGTCATCGTAGGTTTGCAGAACTTAATTTCATAAGGGATTGTGTTTCTAGTCTCACTCCAGGTGACAATAAATCATGAGTGTGGTGCCGGGTACTTTCACACAGCCTGCTGGCCCAGGCACATATGCACTATTCTCTTCGCTATAGGATGGAGGCGCACACAAATGAAGGCAACTGTGCCTCACTGAAGAAACAACAGGCTAGCCGCTGCACCCCGTAACCTCAGATTCTGCCAATGTATGAGGACTAAGAAATCCAGATCTCCCTGAACATAGAAAACAGAAGGGCATAAGTGGGCAGTCACTGGGCAAAGGGTGCTAATATTCATGGCATTTCCCGGATGCATACCTGTAACTGGTAGATCAAACTGAAGAGCACACAGTTAGCATTTGCTGCCCTTCAGACCTGAATGACTGACCTTAGCACACACATGGGTTAGGTCTCCTTTTGGACTTGGTGAGCTTCACCCACCGGATCTCTCTGAGTCTCTTTACTTCATGACTTACTTCGGCAGCTGTGCTTTGGCCTGCGACTGCATCTGGGCATGGTTTCCTCTCCATAGATGTCTTAAAATAATTAGTGTCTGGATATGATAAAAGCAGTTGTTCTTGGATTTGCATTCGTGTTTTATGTTATTATACTTTCTGTTTGGGTTGTTCTTAAAAGTATTTTTAACACATTGTCTGTGTTGTTTCCATGTGTTGGTACATTTTTCTTCTGATTGTTTAAGAGACCTGGAAATCAGTTGCAGCACAACAGCTCTGTGCTGTGTGGATATTCCACCATTCGCTCCGTCTGGTTCTTCCCCTTTCACTTCGTAAGTCTAGATGAATTCCAGAAGTATCTCAGCAATAAAAGTAGGATTAAGAAACAATGATAGTGAGGGGTGACTGTCCAGGTGGAAACTATTTATTTATAAAAACTTCTCCCTGGAAGGTGACTATCTCCACATTACTGAACCAGGCACCACTGTATGTATGACTAAAAACTGAGTTAAACGTTAGGAGATTGGAGTTTTGATCAAGCGATTATGAAATTTCTTTTTTCTCCAATTCACTGTCATTTTCAGTGAAAAGTCAAAGTTCTTGAAGGACGGTGTCATAGTTACTTTTCTATTACTATGAGGAAACACCATGGTTGGGACAACTTATAAAAAGAAGCATTTAATGGGGCTCCTGAGTATGGTTTCCAAGGGTTATTCCATGGTCATTGTGGTGGAAAACACGGCATAGGACATAGAGAAGAATGGTTCTGGAAAAGTAATTGAGACTCTACCTTTGACTCACAAGAGAGAGAAAGAGAGAGAGCGCGCATTAACTAGGAATGGTGTGACCCCTTCCCCATTCACACTGAAATGTTCATGGGCTCAATCTTGTACATCTCTTATGAGACTAATCACTCCTGCTCTGAGTTCCTGCGTGCCATGGCCATATCATGAGCAGAAGACAGCATGTTACAGTGCCCCTCCCTATTGTGGCTCTCACATTCTTTCTGACCTCTCTTCTGGGATGTGGCCCCCAATCCTTGAAAGGGGTAACATAGACACCCTGCTTAGTGCTGAGCACACAGCAGTGGCTTCACTCTAGCAATTTTACCAGTTGTAGGTTTTTGTGACAATCTTTGTGCATTGTTGGTCAGACTTAAGCTGAGAGCAGCATTCATCTACGGATATAAACATAAATATCTAAGGGGAGTTGGATAGAGCCCCAATGCACTCATTTATCAAAACCACTGTAGCTTCCCTATCGGGTCTAGGGCCTTCTGTGTCTCAAACTTAGCATCACAACACCGTGTCTCAAATCCAGTCAGAAAGCAATTGGTTATTCCTACAACAGTCACGACATCATCCCATCAATGGGCACGTCTCACCTGGCAGTTCGTTTGTGCAGAAAACAAGATCCACAGGTAAGACTACTGGGGCCTTTTCCCCTCCTGTAGTTCATGTGGAACCTTCCATCATCATAGAAGCTAGACTGCAGGGAAGAAGTTCCCAGCTAAGGTCTTGTTTGATTTCTGTGTGTCCTGAAATCAAGCAAGGCACGATGAGGTGACGCAAATAGGCCTTACTGTGTAGTTCAGGCGGGCAACCTAATCAATAGACCAAATTTGAGCCATGCTTACTGTGTTCCAGAAAATTCCTAGTCCCTTGTTCTCCTTGATGTGAGGGTCTTTCATCCAGGAGCACCTCTTCTATACATTTTATCACAAATTGATATCCACACTATCAATATTATCCATTTTGAACATTAGCCTTAGTAAAAGAAGGATATTCACTTTAGAAGCAGTTAGCAAGCAATCTCTGACAGCTCATGGGTAATCAGAGAGGATGATTATAGGTTAGCTGGTAATTCTTTCTGTTACAAATACTATTTTTTCAATAACAAATGTGATAACTATTCATTGTATAAAATTTTTAGAAATGTATGAAGAAAATTATCATTTTTGTTATTCCCACCAATAAAGTAATTTTTGCCATTTCGTATTTTTTTCTTCTAGTCTCTCTCTCTCTCTCTCTCTCTCTCTCTCTCTCTCTCTCTCTCTCTCTCTCTCTCTCTCTCTCTCATCTCTCCTCTCTCTTGATATATACCCATGGGTGTGAACCTGTGTACTGTATGCATCTCTGCACAGCACTCAAGAGTAAGTCATGCCATAGGGCCATGCCCGTCTCAGTGCTGCCCCTAGATGGCGTAGCTAAGCCTGCTTTGCAGAGTTGCTCTGAGCAGTGCTCACATCAGTGCGAGTAGAACCCAGGTCCCTGCCAGTGTGCTTGGTTTTCTTCTTTCTCACAGGACACGGACAATTAATTTGCTGTTACACATTTTCAATGAGAATGTGTATCCTGTGTGTCGACTTTGAAACACAGCTCAGGCAGCTGGGAACTTTGCTTCTGTTCAGAGATCATCTGCATTTTGGTTCTAGTGTTCACTCTTAATTACACAGCACATTGTTTACAGAGAATGGTGACCAAGGTATCTAAAATTTGCTTTGCTTGTGGCTTAGGATGCTGAGCACTGTTTGCCCCACCGCTTACTGAGAAGCCATTGGCCCCACCCCTTACTGAGAAGCCATTGACTCCACCCCTAACTGAGAAGCCATTGCCCCCCACCCCTTACTGAGAAGCCATTGACTCCACCCCTTACTGAGAAGCCATTGATTCCACCCCTTACTGAGAAGCTATTAGCAATGAATAGTTATCACAGAGATGAATTTTTGTGGGTGTTTCCCGTGCTGCAGTGGATAACCCTATACCCATGTGTATGTTTCACATGTTCACAGTGGATAACCTTACACCCATGCACCGACTGGATTTAATTAGTTATTTTTAAAAGGACATAAATTTGGGAAGGAGAATATTCTGGGGACATGGATGGAGATGGAAGGGGGAAATGTGAGGTAAACATAATCATATTTCATTGGATATGTGCATATGAATTTATAAAGATGTGGGGAGTAGATTCTGTTTTCTAATCCATTTTGTTCTAAACACTAGATTTTTAAGCATTCATTTAAACTTTTAGAAGATCAACTTTTTATTTATTAAAAAGTATATTTGTTATTTGTTTTTTATTTTGTTGTTGTTGTTATTTATTTTGTTCTTGTTTTATTGGCTTATACATTTTTCTCTGCTCTCCTCTCTTCCACCTGACTCCACTTCCACCCTCTCCCATGAACCTCACACTCCCAATTTACTCAGGTGATCTTGCCATTTTCTACTTCCCATGTAGATTAGATCCATGTATGTCTCTCGTAGGGTCCTCTTTGTTGTCTAGGTTCTCTGGGATTGTAATTATGAGCTGGTTTTTCTTTGTTTATGTCTCAAAGTCATTTATAAGTGAGTACATATTGAATTTGTCTTTCTGGGTCTGGGTTACCTCATTCAGTATGATGTTTTCTAGATCTATCCATTTGCCTGTAAATTTAAAGACGTTATTGTTTTTTCTGCTGTATAGTACTCCATTGTGTAAATGTACATTTTCTCTATCCATTCTTCAGTTTAGGGGCATCTAGGTTGTTTCCAGGTTCTGGCTATGACAAACAATGATGCTATAAACATAGTTACACACATGTCCTTGTGGTGTGATTGAAAACAGTCTGGTATTGGCATAAAAACAGACAGGAGGACCAATGGGACTGAATCAAAGACCCAGATATCAATCCATACACATATTAACACCTGACCTTTGACAAAGAAGCAAAAAATATAAAATGGAAAAAAGAAAACATATTCAATAAATGGTGCTGGCATAACTGGATATCAATATGTAGAAGAATGAAAATAGATCCATATCTATTGCCATGCACAAAACTCAAGTCCAAATGGATCAAATACCTCAAAATAAAACCAATCACACTGAACCTCATAGAAGAGAAAGTGGGCAGTACACTTGAGACCACTTCCTAAATATAACCCCAGCAACAAAGACACTGAGAGCAACAATTAATAAATGGGACCTCTTAAAACTTAGAAGCTTCTGTAAAGCAAAAGACAACTTATGCTGGAGAGGATGTGGAGTAAAGGGAACACTCCTGCATTGCTGGTGGAAGTGCAAACTGGTACAACTGCTTTGGAAATCGGTATGGTGATTTCTTAAAAAATTGGGAAGCAATCTACTTCAAGACCCAGCAATACTAGTTTTGGGTATATACCTAAAGGATGTTTTATTTTATTTTTATGTGTAGTGTGGTACATACACATGTCATTTACAGTATATCCATGTGTGGTGTGTGTGTATGCCCTATTCTTCACACTAAGATTATAGTGGTAAGTTTTGCATGAAGGATGGTATCTGAATTCAGGTCCTCAGGATTGAGCAACAAGTGCTCTTATCCACTGAGCCATCCCTGCCAGCCCCAAGAATTAGTTTTATAAATCTATCTTTAGAGTTATCTATTATTTATTTAATTTTTTTCTGGTCTATTAAACACATGCCTGACTTCTGGCCAAGTTATTTTAGATTCTCAGTAGGATGCCATAAAGTTCCTCAGTGCTTCCGAAGGATTTGTGTGTGTCTGGGTTTTCTCTTGTGTCTTTGCTACCTGTGACAGGATCAGCTCTCATCAGACAGCTGAACAAATGACACACAGGCACCTTATTATTGCTGTATGAAGGTAAAAATAGTACTGCAGAAGCAGCCACCCCTTTCCAACCTAACTTCCCCTCACCATCCATCGGTCACCCCAAGGGCAGCCGTAAAAAGAAACAAAATCTACTTTCGAACTCCTCAGCCAATGGGCTCACTTCCTCAAAAAGGGTGGCTCTCTGGGAATGCCCAACCCATGCCAAAGAGCTTGCCATTCCCAAGGACAAGAGGCCTGTGTGAGTGTGTCTGAGGCCACAGACGCCACGGGGCTGATGTTGTACTGGGTTGAAGGGAGCACAGTGAAGGGGAGCCAGGACCAGGGCTGGAGCGCTGAAAGGCAAAGGTTCCTGGTGGGCTCTTTCCGAAGCTTTGCTGTGGTAAGACTACTGCTTTATAATCCGGGCAGTGTTCAGTATGCTCAAAACTGATAACTGGTCCACAGGCAAATTAACTGACAGTCCCTTGGATGCGTCCCAAATCTCCACCAATACCTCAAAGGCAAGACCACCACAGCTGAGGAACAGCAGTTGTGGAAGATAGTAAGGCAAAGGCATGGCACAGTGTTGCTACACTGGATGTTCTGAAGCATCCCCAGACCCCATCCTGAAGTCTAAAAGCAATTCAGCTTTGAATGAAATCCTTTGTGCTAGGAGATACAGAAGGCATTTGAAGAGCCCTCACAGGAGGTCTGAGGCAGGAGGATAGTGAGGTACAAGTCAGCCTAACCCAAACTAGTGAAATTGTGTCTCAAAAGTAAAATAAATAAAGTAAAACAGAAGTTAAAAGATAAAACAGAGCAAAGTTTCATAAATGAAAACAAATAGAACCACTGGACACCAAGCAAAATAGATTCATGAAAAAGATAATTGAAGAATTTAAATTAATTCCCTTAGTATTCTCGTGGAAGTAGTTGAATTTGTTATATATATGAGCTGGAGATCTATAAAGATTTGCATTATTTTAATAAGTTACTGTGTACTAAATATAAAATTAAGCAGAATTAAGTAAAATGGAGTAAGTTTAAAGACAAAGCAATGAACTCAAAGACAGCAATTGATTAAATCCTAGAATGTCAGGAACAGAGGAAAACAGGAAAGACAGAAGAAAATGGGAGAAAAAGAAACTGGAAGGATTGAGGATGGAGAAAAGTCATTGATCTTGGCATTAATGCATGCTTTCAGAAGCAGAGGAAGTGAAAAATAGAAGCATTATCCGAAAAATTCTAAACAAATTCGTAAAACTGTAGTTGAGAACACTGACTGCTCTTCTAGGTTCGACCCCAGCATCCACAGCACAACTGACAACCCTCTGTAACTCGGGTTCCAGGGGCTCCAGCTCCCTCTTCTGACCTCTAAGGGCACTGCACAGAATTGGTGTGTAGACTTATGTGGACAAAACACTTCTACACACAAAAGATTTTTAAAATGTGGCTGGCTGATTCTAATTCTTCAAAGTATTTGAGAAAATAAATCACAAACAGGGTTGTTGAGACATTTAAGCAAAATTTAGGAAAGAGTTTAGTGACTCTCATGAGGAGAGAACCCTGCTACAGAGAGCAAACTTTATTAGCACAGCCCCTACTTTTTCACACGTGACTGCAATGAAAAAAGAATATGAGTATTTTTTTTAAGCATTGAACTTAAACATTTTCAAAATTAACTTTACAGCCAACCCAGTTTACAAATAAAGGTATTTTTCAGCTTTTCAAAACAGCAGACAGGTTTCCACACCAGGATATGATTTCCAAAGTCCCTGGGAACTACGCTTGCAGGAGAAAGGCCCAGGCTGAGTAAGGGTCAATGGAAATACTGGTTCCACATAACCTGGTGAGATTTGGTTTTCTTTCGCAAATGAGAAACCAAGGAATGGGGGAGGAGGGGCAGGTCCCTCTCCGTATTTCCAGAGGCCACTGCACATTTGTGTAGGGTTGAGCACTGAGTGAGCAAGGAAATGGCTCTCAGATGAGGGAGGACAGGGACAACACTTTTTGTCCAGGGAAGTTGTAGCCGGAAGTTTCTGTCCTGCCCAATCCACAGCCGTTCAGTCCTAAATAAACCCACAGAGGCTTATATTAATTATAAACTGTTTGGCCTATTGCTCTGGCTTATTACTAACTAGATCTTACAACTTAAATTAACCAATAATTCTTAACTATGTTTAGCCATGTGGCCTGGTACACCAATAATTTAGAGACTCGAATAGACATTCATAATACTGAATGTTGTGGGAAATTCATGACTCTAGGCTCCTTGGGTTTCCTTTAAACTAATGAACAGATTTACGTTGTCTCGTGTACTGGTAGCTAAAGAGATGGCCCATGTAATTCAAAAGCCATTTTCATTTTAGAATAATCACCATGGTATCCGGTAGGGCTGTTCCATCAACCACACTCACACATATCAGGTAACCTGCCCTACAGCAAAGAACACGCTGGGAGCAACCACAGACGTCATCTTGACAAATGAACCCGCAGGACACATATAGAGCTGGAGTTCCAGCTGCACCACGGGCTGTGATATGTCATTGAGAGGGAGAGTATAAATTAACGGTTGGCCAAAGCTGTTCCAAGGAAATAAACTCGGGGGCTGAGATACGAAGCTGTTGGTGTGACTATGGGTGTGAATATGTGCCCACGTGCCTTTATGTGTCTCTTTAATGGATGAACCGGATGTCAGTCTCTCATCTTCAACTGCTGTGTCCATATCGACAGGTTTTGTTGTTTCTCATCTGCATTCTGGAAGCTTTTCCCGCAGTGGATCAATCCCTTACTAAGGCACTCTAAATTCCCAAGTGATGTCACCCCTGCCAGCTCTATAGAAACAGACAGTTGAGTCACAGCAGATTCTGCATCCACAAGCACACGGAAAGTATGTGTGGGGGTGTCGCTTGGTGGGGTGTCTGAGAGAGGGTTGTGTAAATCACCCTCCTGCAAGAATCTGTAAAAATCCCATTGAGATGCAGATTTGACCCGAAGTGCCCCATCATAAGTGCTCTACAGAGCTCTCTCGGTGAGATTCTGACTTACCTGCCTGCTGGAGTAAGTGAGTCACCAGAGAGAAATTTCCATAGCAAGTGACGTTGGAGGCAGTGTGAGGGCAGGCAGCCTGCTTCCATTCACCCTGGAGATACTGAGATGCTGAATGCGATAACTGTAAACAGATGTGCGTGCCCCTTCCTCTCATACACAGCTTCATGTCACAGAAGAATGAACAGGCAGGCACAGTCTGTAGAGTTCTGTGGTTGAGGGACAGCAGGAGTCACAGAGCTCTGTCTGGTCTTCGTCTTCACTGTTGAAATGAAGAAATGAGTTAGGAAAAAGACTTTTTCCTTCTGTCATCTGTGTCTTAATGTGAAATTCACACGAGATGTCTGTGAGGACCTGTAGGAATGTGGCTAATCATCGTTACATACAATGTACTAGCCAGTGCTGAACCCTGATGTCCAAAACCTCCTAAGACATGCAGAAACAATCTAAGCAACCAAGAGTTTAAGTTTAATTCATGTTCTATGCAATATGACAAAGAATATTCCATTGTCTTGGTGATATTTTTTTACTCTTTTCTCGACCAAATTATTTTTAAATTATTTTTAAGAGGCTGCCACTGTGAGCCTTCAAAACATCTTCAAAATTTACAATGAGTTTGTAAACAGTGTGCACCAAATTAATGTGGCTGTCATTACATGTTCATAAGCCTATGGGCACACACAGAGAGTAAAAGTCATCTGGGGAAAGGCACATACAACTGAGAAGGAGGACATTAACGTTTTCATATGTGCAGACAGCATCTCAGCATTCAAAGCATTATTGTGAAATATACACATAATTTGTATTTCCTGTTCAAACACAAAACACAAATCGAGGATGCAATGAAGGCAGAGAGGAGAAAAGAGACACAAGCGATACAGGAAAGTGGTATCAAAACCAAGGATACTATATGTAAATTCATCTTTTCACATGAGAAGAGACGTGCTGAACTGGTAAGAAAATGACCCACGTATATGATCCTACATGAGACCAACTATACACCCAAATACACAACCACAAATATCTCTGTGAGATATGGGAGAGTGGGGAAGAGATTCAGTGGGTATGGGAAGCCAGAGAGGCTTTTTGTGGGCAGCAGCAGTAACATGTAGTAACATGAGATAAAAGACAGGAAGAGACAAAGCGAGGCATTACATAATGGTGGAACTGTTTACCTGGGACATGTCACCACTGTAAGCATGTGTGCACTCAACAACACAGCCTCAAACATGCATGCAGACACTGGTAGATTCACAGATGGAAACAGTTCAACAGTAAGAGCTGATCACTTTAAGACCTTGCCTCCAAAAACAGATGAAGTCTAGACAGAAAGAAGTTAACAGAAAGCAAGAGGCTTGAGCACACGATCAGTCAACTGCATGTCAAAGAATTATTCAGAATTATTTACCCAACCAAGCATGTACAGTTTATGGCATATATGGAACATTTTTCTAAGACCAACCATATTTTAGGCCAGAAAACAAGGTACAAAAATTCTGAAGTCACAAAAAAATGTCATCTTGAAGCACAGTGGAATAGAATTTGAAATCAGTAACATAAAGAAATCTGAAGGCAAGAACCCCATAAATATGTGGAAATTTGCAGCCCTTTTGAAATTTTTTATCTTTAGAGAGTACAGAGTAATTACATAATCTCCCTTTCGCTCTCCTCCCTCCCGTGTATCCTTCCTTGCTCTCTTTCATATTCATGGCCTCTTTTTTCACTAATTTTGTTATACATGCACATATACATGTATGTATATACATGTAACATGCAACAATATGACATTGTCATATGTTAGTCACGAATACATAAATTCAGAATGTCTTTCATTGTTCTTTGACCAAAGTACCAAACACATTAATAATGGTCCGTAATTCCACCTGATACATGTGAAAACTCTCATTTTCTAGTTAGTTTGAAATCTGGTGATATCACACTTAACCCAAAAGACCATGGAAATAATGCAGCTTGCCTCGTGGACTGTGGTAAATCCTTGTGCACACACGTGCGTGGAGAGGTAGCCTCCGAAAAGTGAGCCTCATCACCTGACAGATTTCTGTGTCTCTAAAGTTGGCTGCTTACTGGCAAGTGAGCTCAGAGGGCCAGATGGACAAGGCCAAAGAAGATCATTAGACAGGCCCTGTTAAAATTTTGGACAACAGTTGACAGGAGCCAGCAGGATTTCCCCACTGCTGACCCCCTAAAGGGCGGGGAAGCAGAAGCATATGTGTTTATCTACACCAGCAGGCTCTTTTAATTAACACGTCTGCGGTGCACGCACCTTCGGAATTTATACAGCATATTACAAACAGCTCTTCAAAGACCCAGGTAGTTATATAACTCAGCTGTTACTGAAATTAGAGGAAGACAACAAGAGGGGAAGCTGTCTGTCTAGTGACGGCTCAGAAAGATTCGGTCTCGAGAATCTCGAGTATGCCTTTCACGAACCCCGTGGTCTGCCAGCTGTGGCTTCTCTTCACTCTTACCTCAGCCCGGGCCAGTGTGACGTCACTAGCCACCAGCACACAAGCCTGATGCACACAACACAGCTACTATAGGTGCCAGATCCTTGTTCTCACCTTCTCAGTCCTCACAACTGGATGCTGTCCGCACCAATGCAGAAATCAGCTGGACGCAAGCTCAGGGTTGCTGGCAGTGCCATACTGAGAACCCAGCAACAAAGTTACTCCTTCATGTGAAAGGGAGACGGTGTATAGAATGCTTGGTTTATATTTAAGAAAGCTACATATACTTTAAAATAACATAATAATAATAATATCCCCCAGTTGTTGTTGTTTTAACCTAGTATTTAGTCTTTAAGTGCCTGAGGCTTCTGACGCATGAAGAAGCAGAAGGCAGGCATACATGCAGCCCAGTGTCCCAAACTCCATGAACTGGACTCACAGGAGCTTCCCCAAGCACCACTGACCTGTGTCCGAAGCCTTTCATGTGCAGAAACTTCCAATGCTGAAGCACCTTTGCTGCTGCAAAAGCAGCTGGAAATAGTAGAAGAACAAACGTTCGCATACTAACGCTCTTAGTTATTTTTAGTTTATTCAGAACATGTACCTCACTGAATCATTTTATTGATATGAAACGGTATCTGATCTTCATTCTGTGTATGAATCTTTCTTCTTTAAAAACACGTTGATTAATTCTTTGAAAAATTATATTTTGATCATATTCACTATTTCTTCCCTGACTCCCCCAGATCAGTGCCCCTACCGTATCCACCCAACTCTGTGTCCTTTTGTCTGTCCCCCGGAATGTGACTGGCCTGTGAAGGGCTGTGCCCTTAGAGGAAGCAAACTCTTCTGTCTCCACAGCTATTGCCAGTAGACCCTGGCTGGCTGGGACTTTTGCTCATGCCCCCTTCCTCCCACGCTGGTATGTTGTGTGCCTTGAGCTTGTCCAAGTTTTACATAGGCTGTCATAAACTCTTTGAGTTCATAGGTACGACTGCCCAGCTGTGTAAAGGAACTGCACTAAATACTGACTCTTTGTACTCATCCACCACCTCTGACTCCGACCATCTTTCTGCTCCTCTTCAGCAACATCCCTGAGCCTTGGCAGGAGGGGGTGTGGTACAAACGTCCCCCCTAAAGCAGAGCACTCCCCAGTCTCTTATCATCTACGCTGTGACCAGATGTGTGTGCTGTGTTCATTACTGTCGGCTGCAGAGCCAAGCTTCCCTGATGAGGTCTGAGAGATGCACTGATCGGTGGGTCTAATGGTGAGTGCACTACAGTGCTCATTTCACACGGTAACAGTAGCAGGTTCTCTCCTAGGACTGTGTCCTGTCTGTGCCTGGGAACGGTGCCAGCTTATGTGGCTAATCTCTCTCTCTTTCTTTGAATATAAAGTTAATTTTCAAATATATGAATTAATTTCATACATAATCATTCAGAAAGTGTGAAGAATGGCCAAAGCTAATGTCATTTTTATTTTAGCTACATTCATTTAGTGTGTGTGTGTGTGTGTGTGTGTGTGTGCGCGCAACAATGCACAGGTAAATGCCGGAGGACAACTTGCAGGAGCAGGTTTTCTCCTCCTACAAGGGGCCCAGGATTGAACTCAGTATCCAGGTCAGTAGGTAACTTCCTCCACCCACTGAGCTATCTCATTGGCCCATCAGCCTTATCTTATAAAAGAGGAGAATGTGTCTGAGAAGCCGAGCAGCGCGTCAGGAGACTCTCCCTGCCCTGGGCCCTAATTCCATTAGGAATACTTTCTGCGCATGCATGGGTGCCTCCCGGGTCCTTCATTGACCTTTTCTCTGAAGAGCCTGTAGCCTCTGAATCTTCTAAGAGAAGTGCACACTTTATTGATGTACTTTGTGTTTCTACATCCTCACATCATAAAGCAGCATGATGCTGGTTTTCAAATGACCCGCCAGTGCCCCTAGAGCACAAAGTTAGCCTACAAATGTACTGTTTGGTGGACTGCCGGGTGGATTGCGTGATAAGTAGTTGTTCTTGATCCCAGGGTGATGGAGAATGCTCAGGATCTGGAGCTCTTCCAGCTAAGTAGAGCAGTGTGTGGCTGTCTTTTATGAGGCAAAGCATGAATAAAACCCCATTATTTTTTCTGTAATACTTTTTGAGAATTTCATGGAGCAGTGTTGTATTTACACCATTTTCCCCTTCTTCTCCTGCCTCCAACTCTTTCCAAGAGTCCCATTTATCTTAAATTTATGAGTTGTTTCTTCGGCTTCTGTCCTGTGGTTGTATACAAAAGACCAAGCCCTTGCCTCTTACAGACTAACCAACAATGTTTCAATGGCATGATGATACAGACATCCTGGCAGGACAGCAAGCTAACACCAGAGAAAACAGGTGACCAGAATCATAAACTTGCAAGGCAGTCAGGGGTTTTAGTAATATTCCATCAGAATAATTTAACAGGCTTTATCTCCCACACGTTCATGTAGCCATTTTAGCAACAGACAATTTAAAACCTATATTGGTGGAACAATGTTTGCAACCTAGATACTATGACCTGCTCAACACATTTTAACCACTTACCATAATCCCTTGATTAGGATCTAAGAATCAAGTATAGCAAAGTACTGTTCTATCCTATATAATTGGTTCATATGCTAATGACGACATATTAAGATAATTCTACAGAGAACATATATTAAAGAGATATTTAATACATTTTAAAAATAAATAAAAGTGATTAATTTTAAATTAATAAATACCTACATGCTTATTTAAGACCATATTTCCTTGAGAAAGACAATACAATCTTATCAAATTATTGTTTTGAATGGAATCAAGGCTTCGCTGAATAAGTCTATACTTTTTTCTTGAAATGATTCAATTATGCATGTGTACATCAAATATACTTATTTTGAAACAGATACATTATTTTAAGAATTTACCATTTGGGACAACTTGTTTCTTCCTGTCAGTGTTTATACTTGATATTCAAATACACAGGCAGCAAAGATGAAAGCAAAGAGAAATTTAGAAAATCCTTTCATCGAGGTCTCTGATAATTTATTCACACTTTCAAAGGAACACTGTTGTAAGGTAGTGTCAACGGTGACGTGGCACTTGGCTTGCTTACATCATGAGCCAGGTGTCCACTGGAATCTGCTCTTACTGGGTGTGATTCTTCTGGATACAACCAAGTGTTTGCACTTCCTTCAGCTTTGAAGCTGTGTTTGGGGGATGAGCTTGGACTGTGTTAGCCAGGCCTGAGGACAGGGCTGTTTGTGTGTTTGCTGGGATTGTTTGGGACTCACATGAGTAGCTAAGTGATTTCCTTTAAACTAACCATTTCTGGTTCAGATGGCAGACTCAAAAAAGACAAGCAATCAGGTAGGAATTTGGATGAAGGTATGTTTACATTTGGAAACATGTGAAAAGGGGAAAAAATAACAGCCACAACAAAACCAAAACTCCTAGACACCATTTTTAATGACCCAAACTGCCACCCTACAAAGTACTAACCCACGTCATATTGGCCGTTATCAACTGATGAGGAGGATCATTCCAGGGTCCTTTCAGTTCAAAGCCTTGAGGGTCCTCATGCTTAATCATACCCCAGCAATGCAAACATGCTTTATGCAAACTTTGTTGCCCACTGGACTGAAGTATTGGGTCTCCCAGTGCTCAGCCACTATTCTCCATCCAAACAGAGCAGGGGGCTTGATTCATACATTTCATTTTGTTTCCTCGGAAATGAATATGCTCAAATAAAGGATTCATCCAGGAAAAAGAAAGTGCCGCTGCCACCTTTACTTCCATTTTTAGAGCTGCCTGATCCAAGCTTTAGATTGAAGTCATACCAATTTCTCACATTAATCCAGCGGAAGTCATAGGTGCAATGGCACAGCGTTTGGATGTACCGAGCCTGCTGCGCCTCTTTGTCTTGCTGATAGAATGTATTGCACGTTGTTATCAGCCCTCCATTGCTTTCCATTTCGTATCTGGTGATTGCCAGCCCGACCATTAATCACGGAATCATTCAAGCTAATGAGAGGCAGCAATTTTGCTGATGACGGCTCTCTGAAATTTAGCATTTCTTATGCTCAGGACTCTTGCAGAAATAAGATAAAAGTGATACTTTACTAGAATTTTGTGCCACAAAATAGCCTTCTATTATTATATGCAAAGTATAAAATAGAAATGGAAATAATTTGTTAATGAAGGCAAAGCAAGATAATAGCCATATGGCTGAAATCATATTCACCAATGTATTTTAAACTACTCAAAATATGGGTTTTTACTTTATTAATATCTTATTTACAACTCAGTTTTGTTATCACATGATGTTCGAACACTGCCCAGATGTTGTATGCTGCTGTTGATGATACTGGCATGCTGGCCTTATGTTTTAAGTGAAATTTATTCAAAGCAAATTTAAAATGCACACTGAACTGTTCTTATTTAAACATGTCTGCTGATTGTTAAGTGTTAGGAGAACCTAGGCATCTTAGTTACTTCTCTGTTTCAGGGAAGATGCACCGTGACTAAAGCAAATTATAAGAGAAAACACATATTGTGGGCTGAAGATTCCAAAGGGTTAGAGTCCAGGGCCATCACGGTACAGAGCCTGGCAGTGGGCAGGCAGGCTTAACCTCTTGAATTCACAAGCACAGTGTGTTGGGGTAGGGCTGGAAATGGTGTCAGATGTTTGAGACCTCAAAGCCCATTCCTAGTGATACTTCCTCCAACAAGGCCACACCTCCTAATCCTTCCCAGACAGTTCCACCAACTGGTGCAGACCAAATATTCAGACATATGAGCCTCTGAGGGTCCATCCTCACCCAAACTACAACACCAACTGTGTTTTTTAAATCTATAAAAAATAACCAAAACTCTAAGAATTTTATGTACTAAGCCTTTATCATCAAGTTATAAATTTATATGAAAATTTTAGATCAGCTATTAGGAATTCAAGGCATGCTTATGGCTGCAAGTAAAAACCATTTTAGAAATATACATATAGGGGAATAGAAGCAAACTTGTGAAAGAACAAGCCTGTTTTGGTTTAAATCATGTCTTTAAAAAAGAAAAGAAATGTTGAACTCTTAACTCTTTTAATCTCCAAATGTCACTTTCTCTGGAAACAGAGTCTTACAAATATGAGTTACACCGAGAGGAATTCAGAGTGCAACTGACTCCTTAAGTGCCTGGGAACAGAAGAAGGCTCTGTGAGAAGACAGGAAGGTGTCCTTGTGCAGGCAGAGATGGAGTGACGCATTTATGGGGCAGGGAAGACCCAAGAGAGCCAGCGTCCACCAGAAACCACAGGATGTCATTGTAGCAGGTATCATAGGAAGCATGGTCTACAACACTGTGCCTTCAGACCCCTGGATCTAGGGCTATAAGATAACAAATTCCTGTTGTACAAAGTCCATTGGATGTTGCCATGACATTGCAGCATTCCAGAATATTACCACAAACTCATCTAAAAATAATTGGTGGACATTTGCCTGATAGAAATTATCATGGTCCACACAGAATAGAAAATGTGAGCATAACAATCTGTATCTTGCTCAGTCTCACACACACATGACTGATGATTTGATCTTTCTTTCTTTCCTTATTATTACTTGTTTTATTTTGTTTTGTTTTGTTTTGTTTTGTTTTGTTTTGTTTTGTTTTGTGAGATAGGGTTTCTCTATGTAGTTTGGAGCCTGTCCTGGAACTTACTCTGTAGACCAGGCTGGCCTCAAACTCATAGAGAACCCCTGCCTCTGCCTCTTGGGTGCGGGGATTAAAGGCACGTGACTTCCTTGCCCGGCAATGGATCTTTCTTATTATCTGATTTGTACAATGAAGCCATATTGATGACTCAATAAGAATGAATAAGTGATCTTCAGAAATGCCACGGAACAGCCCACCCATAGGCCATTTTCTGACAGTTCTTTAGGAAATGGCTTTTTCCTGGACCTTGTGGAGCCTGTGTATCATCTCACTAACTAGAGGGAACACGAGCTTTAAACAACGGACATGGTTAAGAGGGGAAAGTTTGTATGCAATGTTAGCATCTAAAACATGTGAACTCAGCAAAGTCAGGAAGAAATTGACAGGAGCTGAGGAAGCAGGGGTTACTTGCTGCAGACAAGGCCCCCTGAGCTGGGTCTTAAGGACCCCAGGAACAAGAATGCTCCCCAGGAGGGGAGCACAGAGAAGATGCGTAGCCTGGAAGTTCATCAGGATGCCTCTGCTTCAGCTACCTGGGACATGCCTACGATTTCAGTCCAGGTTCTATGTTCTAAGCTTCAACCATTGTTGCGCGATGTTTTACTCTTTATGCTCTTTTGGGGAGGCCACCACCCAGCTCCCATATAAATGACACACAGAGGCTTATTCTTAGTTATAAACATCCGGCCTTAGCTGGGCTTGTTTCTAGCCGACTTTTCTTAAATTAACACATCTACTGTAGTCAGAGGCCACTTGTTCATTCCCAGCTGTCCAGACTGCTGAAATAACCACACAGAAACCATATTGTTTGCAATACTGTTTGGCCAATAGCTTAATCATATTTCTGGATAACTCTTATATTTTAAATTAACCCATCTCCATTAATCTGTGTATCAACACGTGGCTGCGGCTTACCAGATAATGTTCCCTCCATCATCTGTCTCTGGCCAGCCTCCATGGTTTCTCCCTGACTCTGCCTTCTTTCTCCCAGAATTCAGTTCAGTCTTCTCCACCTAGTTCTATTCTACCATATCACAGGCCAAAATAGCTTCTTTATTCATTAACCAATAAAATCAACACATTTGCAGAATGACTTCCCAATCTACCTTTTTTCCCTTTGGGTTTTTATCTTTTTCTGTACATCTTGCTTGGTTTCTTACTCCGTGGCTGGTTGGGTATCTGGGTGTCTGATGTCACCTGATGCCCCTGATGTCCTCCTCTCCTTGTTCTCTCCTTTCTTCTCCTGTTTATGCTCTCTGCTGGCCTGGCCAATCCTTGTTCCTGCCTTGCTATTGAACATTCAGCAATTTATTAGACCATCAGGTGTTCTAGATAGGCAAAGAATCACAGCTTCACAGAGTTAAACAAATGCAGAAGAAACAAAAGCAACTCACCTTAAAATAATATTCCTCAACAACCCATGACAAAGCCAAATATATAGTCACACACACACACACACACACACACACACACCTCCACCCCTGGGACAACACCAGTGATCAATCCATTTCCCAAGTAAAGCAGGGGCAGAACAAAACCCTCAAGTCAGCACTGAATTAATCAAGGGAATTCTCTCTCTCTCCCTCTCGCTCTTCTCTCTCCTCTTCTGTCTATCTCTACGTGTCTCTCTGTCTCTGCCTGTGTCTTCTCTGTCTCTCTGCGTGGAGAGGGATACAGAGGGAAAGAAACACACAGAGAGAATAATGTTGAAGCGTAAGGAAGGATGGCAAAGATAAAAAAAGAGAAAGACTTATTTAAAATGAAGATGACAGAAAGATGTCTTTGAATTAGAAAGCACACACCTTCTGACCATGTGTTATCCACATACGGTGCATTTGATGGTCTTCACGTGGCTGTGGAATGGCTCAGCCTCATTATCAGGCAGCAACCCCTTTCCAGAGTGGGTTTACCCCTTTCCAGAGTGGGTTCAAACACGGTGACATTTATAGACTCCATTTCTAAACAAGTGCTACTGTCCTGTCTGGCACTCTTTCTTCTCCTGCTTCTCTACCCACGAGTGTGAGTGAAGTGGCCTCCAGCAGTGAGCCTGTGGACAACTGCTCTTCCCATCGTCCCCAGAAACCAACAGGTGCACGGCACTGTTATGGGCATCCCAGGCTGACAATATGAAGCTGTGTGTGTGCACAGCAGCGAAGTCTGTGCTACCTTGTCTCACTCAATAAGAATCTGGCAGTCTGCAATGACTAAATCAAAGGCCTTGCAAAGCAAGTCAATGATGAAGGGAGATGATGCCAGGTAACCAACTCACTCTACTATCAAATAAAAAACAAAAAACAACTCAACTTTAAAGAGGTTGGAGTGGACACAAAGTTCTCCCTCTAACCAAGAAGCTATTTGCAGTGGATTCCAGGCTGGGAAAGAGGAAATTAATCTTCACCATGGAATGACACTGGGCATATCAAACACTCTAGGGCAGACCCCATGCCAGGAGTGGTTGACCAGAACACAGTGGGCTCCATGCTTTTCTGGATGTGCTTTGGTTTTGTTTTAGTTTGTTTTGTTCCTTTGTTTGTTTGCTTGCTTTCATTTTTTCCTTTTTATTTTCTCTTTTATGGTTGCAAGAGTGAGGGGCGGATGCAGCTGAGTTGGTAGAGAGGTGAAGATGATCTGAGGAAGCTGGGGGAAGGATAAGAACATGATCAAAATACACTGCATAAAAATAAATGAGAAGAAATGATCATCTGCTAACTCGGGCAAGAGGGAAAAAGTATCTTGTGGTCACACGAGAGCACAAATGCACATGCACACACCCAAACACAAATGAAAGCACACGTGTTTACATGAACAAAGTATTCAGAAATCTTTTATATCTGCAAAGAATTCTGTCCCTTGAACAAAACAGTGATTCTGAGTTAGATGTTTGCACAATTTTTTTGGCTCGCTTGGACACAGTGGAAAAGTACACCTGTTTCTGCTTTTCTCGCTTACAAGGCAAGAGGAGGAGAGATTCCACTGGTGGGCATCAGCTAAGGCAGAACGGACCTGAGAAGGGCCACTCCTGTCCTGACACCTGTCTTCTTTGGATTCTAATTTGCAGGACTCGGGGCAAAACTGGAAATATGGGCTCCCTGCTAGGGCATTATTCAAAACATCAAGATAGCAGCAGAGAGTGTTAAACCGAACCTGGCCCATCTGGGGTCTGACCTAGCAGAGCCGCAGGACCCGTGTTCAGAGCTCGCACCACCTTTGTGGGTTCACTGGGTTACACGCTGTTTGCTCACACCAGATCCGGCGTGTCCTCTGAGCATGATCTGTGCCGCTTCTGTGTCGGGGATGAGCTCTGCTTCTGCCTCCTCTGTCTTCCTTGCAGAAGACAGACCAAGAGCTCTTTGGCTTTTGCTTTATCTGCTATCCACAGATGATGTTCTCTGTCGGCACACAGACTTACGGCTCTAAAGCCATAGCTGAGAATTACCAAATGAGCTCATACATTACCTAAAAGAAATAATAATCGCTATCCCCAGACTGATATATGAAATAGTAATTCAGAAATGACTTTATAATAATCCCAGTTTTTCATGGATGTCATCCTTAACTCCACATTGCCAGGTAGAAAAGTGATCTCTCCTTTTCTCAAGTTATTAACATTTTTAAAGTATTAAAAATCACAGGAACTGAGGGTTTTAGAAACTTAAAGTGCTGCAATTCTTCACCTTAGCAAAGAAGCAGACCCTGTCCGGTGGTCCGCCATGTTCTCGCTTGATCCACTGGACTTTGAGTGAAGGGAAGAAAACAACTAAGCCCCAAATAAATCCATCTGCCAGGGTATACTACTTTTCTAAGGAACATTTGACATGTCAAGAAAGGCACCTATTTCAAATTCAGTTATTTTGAGCACTTTACCATAGGAGAAAACCAGCATCAAAAGCAACTCCAGAAAGCTAAGACCCAACTGGTAAAAGCCCAACTGTCCATGCAGAGCAACACCTACTAGGGCCTCTCACTCCGTTTCATCCCTATTGGTTTACCTTGCTTGGACATTGGACCAAAAAGGAGCCATGGGCTTCATCCTCTCTGATGCTTAGCTTTCCCAGCTGAGCAAACTCACCAACAACAGGGATGTTATCAGTTCTTTGCTTTTCATAAAACGACTTGCTTTCTATTGTGCAATATATAGCTTTTTAGACCCATTTCCTAGGGGGTTAACATACTTTCCTACTTTGGAATATTGCTAGAAATATGCTGTGAACATTTATATTCACATTAATATCATCCTTCATAATATAATATTTTTATTAATTCTTTGAAAATTATATACATGTATACTGTATACAGCATATTTTGATCATATGTGGCCCCATTCCTTCCCTAACTTTTCTCAGATCTGCCCCCTCCCTTGCTCTCAAAATGATACTGTTTTTAAAACTGTATTTGAACTATCCCACTCTTATGATGGCCATGAGCATGAAGCCATCCACTGGAGTAGGATCTACCTGAGAGGAACTATCACACTCTTAAAAAACTTAACTCCCTCAGGCCATCAACTGTCAATAGCATCTCTGTTGAAGGAGAAGACTCTAGAGTTCTCCCCAGTTCGTGCTGGAATGTTGACAGGTTTGATCCTGTTTGGAGTAAACTTCTAACAGTGGTATTTCTGGGTCCCAGGATGCTTTGTTTGTTTACCTTTAAGAGCAATTTGTGCAACTGTTTCCTAGAGAAGGTATGCCACATGGTATTCCCAGAAACGCTGTGTGAATTGGTTTGTTCACCATGCCCTTACCAACATTTGTTAGGGACCGCCTTGTTAGTTATAACATCTTTGTAAATGGTTTCTCGTTGTGGGTTTAATTTCCTTTTCCGAATGATTAATGACACTGAACACTGTTCTTGAGTGTTTTGACCAGAGGCAAAGTCATCTGTGTTGTTTGTCTTTCTCTTCCCCCATTTTTCTATAGATTTATTGAGTTGTAAGTGTTCTTTGTAACTATTGAATTGCTCAATGCAAGTGCTTTCTTTCATCGAATGCTCATCTTCTCCTTTCCTGAACTGAATATTAGATTTCTTTTTGATATGTGAATTTTGAATGTTAGTGGGTTTATCATTCTTCTTCGATAAGCAGTCCCTTTGACATCCTGTCTAAGAAATCTCTGCCTAGTGAGAAAGCTGAAGAATCACCCCCCTGTGTTTTCTTACACGGATTATCATCTTAGACACCTCCCTGAAGTCTCTGCCTTGAGTGAATTTCATGGGTGGTACAAGGTATGGTTCTGTGATTTGCATATGGTATCCAGTTTCCCAGCACCATCTGGTGAGCAGACTCTCCTTCCCCCCCAGTGATTATTTTTGGCACCTTTTCCAGAAATAAATGACTATAAATATAAATATTTATTTCTGGACTCACAGTCCTGTCCCATTTGTGCACATGTCTGTGCGCGCTGACTGGACAGCAGGAGCATTCTATTAAGAGATCGCAAGTGGAAGTCCTTCTGCTTCGTCTGTCCCCAGATTTCTTCGGTTCCTGTGTGTGTTTGGTGCCATTGTGTAGATGTTTACACTCATTTGTTAGTTTCCATGGACTAAAGGCCTGTGGGATTTTGCTACAAACTGAACTGAAATTACAAATCACATTGGGGGGAATTGTCCTCTTCTAGCCTGGAAACACGGAGTTGCATGCATGCTTGCTTATATTGTCTTAATTTTTATCAGAAGTCTTCAGTTTCCCCTCAAACATACATGAGCATTTTCTTCTGGTGCTGTGGTGAGTGCATCTGTACTCTTATTTTCCTCTGGGTTTCATTGTTTATAATCCCACCTTAAGCTTGTTTTGTACTTGAGACAACAGGATGACAAAGAGAGCTTGCTAGCTGTGTGTGGAGGGGAGCAGGAGAATGCCAGAGGAATAAAATCCTTACTCAAATGAATTAATGTGTCATATAGACATGGCTGGGGAAATTAAAAGAGAAAACCACGTCCCTCCTTTTTTTCCTTTACTTTCCTGAGCACTAAAGCCTGAATGTGGAGTTGTGATGAGACTGCCCACTGCACTGGAAGCTACTGCATCAGGCAGCACCTGGCCCTGTACCCTGCAGAGCGCATGGTCTCTTTGCATGTGCTTTGCATATGGTGTCCAGTCATCCCCCAGCTTCTGCAGGCACACGGAAGACCACACAGCAAGGCACACAACAGGGCACACAGCAGGGCACATTGTAGGGCACATGTAGATCACATTCCAGGGCACACTGCAGGGCACACACACTGCAGGGCACACTGCAGGAGACACACTCAAGGCACATGCAGACCACACTCCAGGGCACACGGCAGAGCACACACATACGGCAGGGCACATAGCAGGCCACACTGAAGGAGACATACTGCAGAGCACATGTAGATCACACTCCAGAGCATATGGCAGGGCACACTGCAGACCGCACCGCAGGGTATACTGCAGGGCAGCCCAGACAGCCAGCTTTACCAGTTCCAGAGTCTTGTCTGTGCAAGCTGAGAGTCAAACCCAAACCTCCCGCCTCCCTAGGGACTCCTGAGGTTGCCTATTTTCTATTCCCATTTCCTCATCTCCTCTGTCCTTCCCTCTCTCCTCCTCATTCTTCCTTTCTTTTTTCCTCGCTCCCTTCCTCCTTCCTCCTCTTCCTTTCTCTCCTCTCACTTTCTCTCTCTCCCTTCTTCTCTGTCTCTCCCTACCTACTCCCCCTTCCATTCTTTCTTGCCCTGCTCTCCTCCCTCTCTCTCCGAATTCCTTCTTTTCTTTCTTCCTCCCCGTCTCTCCATCCATTCCTCCTTTTCTCCTTTCCTTATTTCCCGCTCCACTTTCCGTCTCTCTTCCTTTCCTCACCCCCCTCCTTTTTCCTTCCTACTTAACTCCATGGCTCTGCAAAATCCATACAGAATTACCTTGTTATTGTAGGACACTCCCCACCCCGAGCATCTTCTCAAACACTGAGATTCCAACTTCACAGTTTCCCATTTTAATATAATTTGGAGGTAGTATTCTAAGCTATTCTTTTTATTGTACTAGTTACTTCTTAAGAAGAATGGGTATATGGTAATTTTAATTTACTCGGGGCTCAAACGTAGGAATACAGTAAGAAAGAAACCCAAGTAGGGAAAAGGACACAGACTTTCCCAATTCACGTAGCAGCAAAAAGGGTGGCTGGATACCAGGCATTCTGACCACACTTAGAGATCCCTGTCACTGCTGCCAGAACCACGGTTCTCAAGAAGGCAACTGAAGGTAAATGCACTGAGGATGAGAACCAAGGGGACTGTCATTATACATTGCTAGTCCTATAAACCAATCCAGTCACCGTGGAAACTAGTATGGAGGTTCCCTCGGATGTTAAAAACAGATCTGCCACGTGACTGAGTCTCAGCACAGCTCGGTATTTACCCAAAAGACTCCAAACCCACACATCACAGAGACATTTGTGCCTTCGCTGCTGTAGGTTACGGTGCATCTTCACTCTCGAGAATTTCATGTGTGTGTAGAAATGAAGTCATATTCAACACCTATTTACCTCTCCTAACTCCTACCATACACCCCCACATGTGCCCCTCCCAATACTATGTCATCTTTGTCTTTATTGTTTGATAACTCAGTCCAGTTAGTATTACCTATCCTCATGGAGGTGGGGCCATCCATCTGCTGGAGCACAGAAAGTCCACATCCTTACAAAACTCTTCTTCAATAGCTTGAGCTTCCAAAGGCTGGGGAGTAAAGCCCAGTCCATGCCAGAATGTTGGCTACCATAACCAAAGCTGCTGGGAGTGCCTGACTGTGGCCATGTCGTGCCTAGAAAACAGCAAATCACAGCACTCCCCTCTTCTGGTTTGTACGTTCTCTCCACTCATTCTTCTCGGATGGTCCCTGAACCCAAGTGTGGGGGACTGTGTGCCCCCAGACCCTGAATTTCCTGTAAACTCATTTTCCTGTAGCTGCTCTGAGCACAAGACCCTCAGGAGTACCTGATGGCAGGGGAGTGGTTTCCAGTGGGCTTGCAGCTGAGAGTTAGGGTGTGGCCATTGGTCAAGGAACACCCTATCTAAGCTGCCCGTGGACTCCTGTTTTCAAGTTCTGTGAATTCAGATGCCATCACAGAAATCTCGGGGACTCTCACAACCTGTGACCGTGGAGTGGATGTGTGGGATCCTTGTCCCCTGCCCAGGAGCAATCTTAGCAGCGACAGAGCACTCCAGCAGTGCGCTGCTGAAGACAGGGCTTTCTACTGATTTTCAAACTCCCCTTTTTATTTACTTTATTTCTTTAAGTTCTGAGACCTTATAAGTTTTGTAAGCAATTCTGGATGTAGCATTTTTGCTGAAATTTTAAAATCAAATTTGAAGAGAAGCCAAGGAGAACACTACCAAACGATGTTCATAGAGCAGACCCTGTCTCATTTTCATCAAGGTTTGGGCAGCATTTTGAATGCCACACAGTACAAATTGCCACCAACATCAAAAATGTCAAAATTATGACCCTTTTTTGTTTGCTGAGGCAAGGCATTCTAAATCTGAAGCAGAACAGCCAGGTTCTAGAAGCAGGAGTGTCCAAAGAGACATTCTTTAGATTTGTATGTATCACGTTCCAGAGAAGTATGTTTTGATGTCTTCATATACATGGGCTTAACATATGCCTCTGAGACTTTAGCTAGTCTTTCTGTTTTTGTTTTGTTTGTTGTTCAAGACAGGGTTTTCTCTGTGTAGCCCTGGCTGTCCTGGAACTCACTCTGTATAGTCTGACCTCAAACTCAGAGAGATCCACCTGCCTCTCTCCCGAGTGCTGGGATTAAAGGTGTGCGCCACCACCACCCTGTTTCTCGTCTCCCTCTTAATGGTGAAATGTTTGGTGCCTGTCCATGGCAAAGAACAAGATGACAGGCAACATCATTATTTTATTAATTGCAGAGCTGAGACAAGGGACAATAAGATTCATAAGGTTCACTCAGAGGCAAGGTCCGCATTGCGCAAGCGTGTGCAGCACATTTGAAAATGACCTACTGCATGGAGAGAAATGGCTCATGGGTTAAAAGCAGAGGACCTGGGCTCTGTTCCCACATGGTGGGTCAATCATCTGCAACTCTAACCCTACATGATCCAGCGCCCTCTGCTGGCCTCCTTTGGCATCAGGCCTGAACTCACACACTATACAGACATACATGTAGGCAAAACAGGCAAACACATAAAATGAAGAAAATAATTTTTAAAATTAAGAACAAAATTAAAGAACCCCCCCTTTTAGGTGGGGAGGAACTTGGAGGATTAGAGGGAGGGTAAACCATAATCAGGATATATTACATGAAAAATATCTATTTTCAATAAAAGAAGAAAATAGAATCTCCCTTTAGTAAATCCTTTATTTTTGTTTCCAAGGGGATGATTCATGCACTGAAAGAAATGCCAAATTACTATTGTTAAATTATTTTCAGTAACAAATTCATCATTTAAAAATCACCTTATATATCATAAAGATAAACATGTTTATAAATTAAATGTTAATAAAGCTAGAAAGATATACATAAAATAATAAAAGTAACATTGTGAGAAGCATAAAATGTGGAATGTTTCTGCAATAATAGTTCAACAAATGTAGCTCCAGATGAATTAGAAAATTAAAATAAGTAAATTTTCATGGAAAAATAGGCAGAATTTTTAGGTTCTGAAGAATGACTAAGCTAAACAATTTTTATGGCATTATAGAATAGGAAGTCTACTAAAACAAAAAACTGATTTTTTTCTACAACAGTACTTACTACATAATAAGAGGCTATCTTTGTGGCACTTTAAGAATTATCTGAACCCCACATCCCTGTATCGAGGGTGCAAAGGTTTCCATTCCTTTGGAAGACGCCTTTGAGAACAGCAGGATGTTCTGCATGGGCAGGGCCACCCACAGAAAGGTTTCCACGGTCTCATCCTCCCAATCACTTGGAAATGCCTGCAGCCACCCTGCAAGGAATGCAGCCCACTGCTCCAGCTGGCAGCAGACTCTGGTTTAAGTCACGCCATGCTGGTTTTGCTGACAGGCACAACGCATGAGTCAGGGAGTAATGAATTCTTCCTCCCGGATTTCAAAGAAAAGCTCTGGGGTTCAGGCGATTTATGGGAAAGTCAGGAACCCCGCATGCTTGAAGCGGTGAGGTGTGGGCTAAGCTGCAATGGGGACCTTCAGGGTGACGGAGACCGACAGAATGTGGACTGTTGGCTGAAGAGAGTCTATGAGTGACGCCCACTTAAAAGAAGGATCACATGGGCAGAAAATAGCCAGTCTACGTGCCCGGACTGCTCAAGCCCACAGAAGCTGCCCTCCTGCCACGGGCGGCCTCTCTCCCAACAAAGATCTGAAGGATTTCATGTTGCAATGCAGGATTCCAATCTTATTTCCGTCCTATCCCTCCTTGCTCCATCCCCTTTCCTCTTTTTGTAGAAATGGGGATGCTTATTACATCATGGTGCAGGAACTATGTAAAGTATTTTCATTTTTACAGTTGGCTACAATTCAGAACTGCTTTGAGCCTCAGAAGAGATGTTGAGTTTTGACTTCTGCTAACATCTTGGTGACTCTTTGGGGGAGGGGGGGGCTAAATAAATTTTCATGATGAGGTGGTCATGAGCCTTTGACCAATGCCCAGGATACTGTGTTTTGAAAACAAAATGTCTCTCACAGGACCACAGCTGTTCTTTGTTGAAGGTGTGGGAATTTCAATGGGGCAGATCTACTTAAGGATGTTGCTGGGTTTAAAAGCTGTTCTTCCCTGGTCCTCTCCTTGCTCTACTTTGTCTTCCATGAGATGACAAGCCTCATCTGCAGGCTCCCTTCCACAAGCTCAGAATTAATGCAACCAAGGACTACTAATAGAAATCTCTCAGTTAAATAAATGTTTTGCTCCTCTTAAGCTAGAATGCCAGCTATTTATGTCACAGAGTTAATACTCAGCCATTTCCAAGTCCACTGAGTGCTGGTTTGGGTCAGACTCTGGGTAGAGGGGAAAAACTGGTGCATCTCTACAATGTAATGCAATTTATTCCAATGAGGACAAACTGCTGCCTCCGATGAGAAGAAATTGACTTTCCCTCTGGCCAAGGTATAAGAGTGGAAGCCGAGGATTAGTCTCTGCTATTGGCATATGAAGCACTGTCTTCAGAACAGCTCTGTCACACATGGGATCCATGGGCAGTTCTTTCTGCTACCGTAGATTTTAATTTGGCCAGTTGAGCAAATGCTGGGAAGCTGGAGGTCGAAGCTGGCCAGAGCTCCCAACACTGGCTTAACTGTCTTGAGGTGAAATGCCTCTCTGTGTGCTGTGACTATGTCTTATCACCATTGGTTAATAAAGAAGCTGACTTAGCCAATGGCCAGGCAGAATATGGCTGGGTAGGAAATCCAAACAGATACAGGGAGAAAGAAGGCAGAGTCATGGAGACTCCAGCAGATGTTAAAGAAGCAAATGTGAGGTAACAAGCCACGAGCCTCATGGTGAGATACAGAATAATAAAAATGGGTTAATTTAAGTTCTAAGAGCTAGTTGGGCCTGAGCTAATAGGCCAAACAGTTTAAAATTAATATTAAGCTGCAGAGTGGTTATTTGGGAAGTAACAGGTGGGAGAGAAGCCTCCAGTTACACTGCTCCCTGGGGAACTATTCACCCCACTAATGAAAGCTAGGAAGGGGGTGTCACTGTTTTCAGTTTGGTAGCCATTAATGAGCCCACCAAGCTCCAATCAATTCCACGCCCATGGTCATGTAGATGACCCTGGATAGCCACAGCAGGTCACAAAATAAAATAAAAATAAAAAACAGAAAGTGGGAAATGAAAGTCAGAAGGCAACAGGGGCTGGGGTGGGATAAGGGAGCTGTGGGAGCAAGTGTAATGAGAGGAACATGGACATAACTGTCGGATAATAAATTCCATCAATAAACATCATAACAGACAATGCAGAACAAACAAATGTAGCTAAGTATGTGATGGATTATTTCTAATTTCTTTGAGAGGATGAAGTAGTAGATGCTACCAAAGTCAGATTTTATAGTCAAATGCATGCATTTCTACTCAGCTTAACAGAAAGATTAAATTAACAAAATAAAAAATTTAACTGACCATCTAGAAGACTCATAGACTTTTTTTTTTTTTTTTTGGTTTTTCAAGACAGGGTTTCTCTGTGGTTTTGGAGCCTGTCCTGGAACTAGCTCTGTAGACCAGGCTGGTCTCGAATTCACAGAGATCTGCCTGCCTCTGCCTCCCAAGTGCTGGGATTAAAGGCGTGCGCCACCACCGCCCAGCAAGACTCATAGACTAAATCCCTTAATCTGACAAAATGTTTTAATCTCAGTAAATTTATTTCTGTAATATTCTCTTTAAAAAGTATTTTTAAATGGATACAATGATAGTAAGATATTGAAAAGGCCTTGTGTAGCATGAGTGTTCTTGTAGACAATTTTGTAAGTGCAGTATTGTGAGCACAGAGAGAATTCCCAGTCTAAGTACATTGACTTCTTATTAAGACTTGGTTGAACTTAAATAAACATGCTCACGCATTGCCCTCACACAGGTGCCCTCCCATAAAGCTGGTTTGCGCAGGTTATTAAGCTCATTTGCATGCGTGTGAGGAACTGATATGTTTGCCTATACATTGTTCATGGGAAACGAGCGGACTTAGTTATGAACACTAGACTGAGCCCAAGATACTAGAGAGGGAGACCATGTTAACGAGTGAAGGAAGAAAGACCAGCATTGAATACTTTTTATCCATGCTTGGGGGACTGCCACACAGCAACCAGAAACTCAGCCCTATGCAAGGTGAGCAAGTTACTAAATATAGAATCCAAATATGTCTCTTTGCTTTCATTACATTTCTGGTGTTTGGCCAAATAAGCCTTTCTTGTCCTTTTCCATGAAGAATTTGCAACCAAGCCATCGCTGAGTTTAGAGGTTTTTCACTTATTGGCTTTCACACCCTAGAGTCATTGCAAATTAAAATTCCAGGGGTAAAGCTCATTTGTGAGCCGATGGGTTTTCTGCACCATGAATGGATGGTGCTCACTGGCTTGTGTGCCTGTCACACACACAATATCTGTGGCTTTATCATTTGAGTGCAAAGATCAGCTTTCCAGATGATCCTGCAACGCTGGATGTAAACAGGACGCAAATGACCTTTAAGGGACATCACAGTCTTCAGGTTGTGTTCATACCTCATGGTGGGCAGAGACACATTGAACACTGGGTGCAGGCGTCACTAGTGTAAAGGACAAAGCATAACCAAGTCACCTGCCGTGTGCTTTCCAAAGAACACAGAGCTCTGAGAAAGACAAATATTTACCTCATGGCACACCAGATGGGAGATACAATAGACGCTGAAAAGAACAATGCTGTGGTAGAAATTATGGGCAATGGTGTTTTATCATAAAATAATATCAGCCCGGTATCTGACACCTTAGAAAGTCTTGGGTGTTTAACTCGCTTGAATATGCTAACCTACAGACAAAGAGCTTGAAGGGCTGGTAAGATGACTCAGGGGTCAAGGTGCAACTGCAACCTAGAACACCTGGATTTGAACCCTGGGACTCACAGGCGGAAGGGGAGAACCAACACCCAAAGGTTGTCCTGTGAACTCCACATGTTTACTGCAGCGTGGGCACCAACATATATTCGCAATAAATCAGGGCAGTTTGAAAGCTTTAAATTCTGGAAGTTGGCAGAAGGTAACTGTTTGGTTTGGCAAAAAACACTGAATTTCCTTTTACTTAAAGAATAACCTGGATGTAGAGCAGAAGTGTTAAGACCTAAAAATACTTCTACTAACATTCTTAATGTGAAGGCCAGAGTAAAGAAAATTGCCCCAAAGAGTAAATTTTCAACCAAATTAAATTCTTTTTGCAACAGCAGCAGCAGCGCATCTTAATTGCTGCCAGGAGAACAAGCGTTGATGGCAGCCTTGCGGGAAGTGTTCCAAAGAGCATCAAGTGAGGACCTGACGCTTGGCGCCACCCCTGCCTCAGCTGTGTGTGGAGGGCAGAGGGGAAGGTCACCCATAAGGACTACCAGGCCTCCTCCAGCACGGTTTCCATGGTAAAAACTGAGGAAAATGGCAAGGTTAGAAAGGAATATCTAATTGACTATTAATTACCCATGGACTCACCCCAGGAATTACCGGCGGAGTGAGAGTGCAGAAAGTCTCGCCGTCTGTCACAAATACAGATTTCATTATCTAGTTTTTGTTGGCAAACAAGTAGCAGATTTTCCTACTGCATTTTCATACACGTGTGTAACTGTGCTTTGTTCTTGTTTGTCTCCCTCCCTCTGGCTGCTTTGTTTCCCCTTTATTTTGAGATCATGTGTATTCCAATGACCTCTCTTGTTCCCCCATCTCACCCCCTTTATGTTGTCTCTGTGTGTTGATGTCTTATAAACACGGGCATGTAGATCCCACATACATCACACCTGTCTTCACAGTACGTCTCCTGACCCAATGGTAGTCCATGGTACCTAGTTCTTCAACTTTGTTGTTTCAGAGGTGCCTAGTGAGATTTCTACAAACCAAATGCATGAACATGTTCTTTATGCCCCTCCTTCCCATATTCACCCCTCCTTCCTGTGAGCCTCTTTTCATTCCCAAAGTCCCCTTCTACTTTCAACCTTCCTGTCGTTTTGCCCTGTTTGGGGGAATACCACACGCAACACGAAACATGAAATGCTTGATTTTTTTTTTAGGTTAGTTCAGTTCTATCCCCTTTTTTGCAAGAGACTCAGCCAAATGACCCAGCGGTACTACTTCTGGTGTGCCCTGTGATGGAGCATCAATCATGCTTCGTGTCTCCCTTGATTTGCCATGCTCTTCACGACAGCTCCGGCTTTACTTATTGGACCATTTCTTCTTCTGTGCAATATGTTTTCCTTAATAACTTCAATGAGGTCTTTTGATGATTAAGGTTTTCTTTTTTCTGATTATGCCCTTGTTTGTTATAAATTCTGAAAACTGTTTTATAAGGTATGGAATTCTAAGGTGTCACTGTTTTGTTTTGAACATAAAATTTTACTCTCTGAATATGCTTCCCTTTTTGTTTGGAAGACTCCATGTATCCCTGTGATTCATTCAGATCTCTGCATAGCATGACTCTTATCTTACATTAGGTAGGCCAATTCATAAGCACACCTGTTTCTCAATTCCTGAAAACTGTGAATGTGTCAGGTGACATGAAAAAAGCAAACTCAAGTGTTAGATGAAGATGAGGCTGCTGCCCTGCTGACCCTGCAGTATGGAGGCCATCTGTCTGAATTGTCTGGGCCACAGGTAACCTCAGGTTCTGTATAAGGAAGGGGGATTTCAAGACAATCTTCAGTCAGTATGAAATGTGGCCCACAGAAGTGTGTCCATTTCACCTTGACTGAAGGTCAGAGACGTTAAGCCTTCTCTTGCTCTTCTGAGGTTATTGGCAAGAGATCTGAGTTCAGATGTGACTAAAAACAAGATGTTTTGACTTTGGGTGTGGTTACTTGGTGTTTGGGGTATTGAGACGGCCCACAAAAGTGGATCCGTTCCACCTTGACCAAAGGTCAGAGAACTCAAGCCTATTCCTGCTCCTTCAAGGATATGACAGGAGGTTTGACCCAGAGAATGGCTGTCTACAGGATGCTTGGTCTAAGGTATTGTCACTGAATGTCCCACATAAACAACAGAATACTTAACTCAGGATATAATTGCTTGATGTTTCAGGTAACGAAGCAGTCAATTGCTGTCTTTGTTCTTTGCATCATGGTAAAGCAGTTTTTTGCCTTCATTCCTCCCTTTTGTATTGGGGCCTAAAAACATATGGAAAATAAATGCAGGCAAATTCAGTATTCACTGAGTTGCCCTCCCAGTTCTAATCTGCATCTCTGTTCCTTTTCTTTTGTATCTCTGTTCCTCCTATCTAATATTTCTAATCCACATGCCCTACCCTGGAACCTGTGAATCCTGTTGAGGCTGGAGCCCGACAGTGGAAGATGGGTAGAAGTCCTGGTCATAGGACTATGGGCGGTCCCTAGAAGACAAGAAAGAGAACAGAGTCTTCTCCAGGCCTCCAGGGACCATGCTGTAAGTGCAGTAAACAAGCTGCTCACAGTCCAGGGAAGTCCACTGTGAACTACTGCTGGCAGAGGTCTGACTTCTTCAGCCATGTTGCTCATTGAGTTAATTTAGAATTTGGTTCATTCTGAAGGCATATAACTTTTCTATCATTATATGTTATAGCTCATGTGATTTAATTAACTTTCCGTTATCTATTGTACTCTTTAAAGTTATCACTCAGATTTAAGTTCAATTTTGCATGATAACATTTCAAAGCTTTTAATCATTTGTTTCTTTTCCAAATACATCTGGCTGTTTTCATTTCCTTCCCTTGGTCTCATTGTTGGCAATATATTCTTTAGTCTTCAAGCATGAGAAAAATTTATTCTCAGTCTGTTCAAAAAATCAATTCTTATTCTGTTGTCTCGAAGACTCTTTCTATGGCTTTTTGTTTCACTTGATTTTCCTATGGTTTCCTATTTGACGTTTCTTCTCATCTCCCCTTATACTTTGATTCTTTTAAGCCTCTGATCCTTGAAACTTTGCCCATGTCAGTGCTGTGAAACCCGGGCTTGAATTCAAGAATGACCCACAGGAGCTGTGCTTGCTTCTTTTTCAATATTTATGAGCACAAAATCATCCAGGAAGGTTTCATGGACTTGTCTGCTGGAGAGCCACACAGAATTCTATATTGAACACTTAAATTCCCACATAAGAGGACTTGACTCGTAGAAGGAATTTTTAAGTCTCTGTCTTCTAGGGCAATAATTGAGAACCCAATCTTTCTCCACTGCCTACAAGGGCAGTGTGACACCACTGTCACGATTGGTGATACTGCTGCCTGCCACTCCTGTCAAGGGTCTCCACTCTAGGTGAGATTATCTAGCCAAACTGTCTACTCTGGACTTGGTGAAGATTTTCTCAATAAATGGAGGTTGGGATCATGAGTTTGGAAGATACCAGCTCCTACACTCTTCTGGGGTGAACCCTCAAGTCAGTACCTCCTGGAATCTGCTGGAATTGCCTCCAGGTCAGCATGTGGCAACCTCAGACAAAGCTGTCAATGAGAATTCTTAAAGGAAGCTCACAGTGTTGTCTATGGCCAAGCACATGGCAATGTCTGTGCACCTGGAACATGAAATGCCTGGCTACCTCCTCCTTCTCCAACCCCTTTTGACTCCCACTTGGCTATTTTCTGCTTCCATCCACCCATATCATGGCACTGCCCCCTGCTGTCTTGGGAGGAGCTTTTCTGCTACAGTAGGGGAGATACTTGGGGTGTGCATGACGAGAATGGGGTTTTGACGCCCAAAGATGGAAAGAGGGGCAAAGTGGAGTGGCAGTGGTTCATGGAATGGCTGGGTCTGCACAGCTAATACCCTATGTTGCTGAATGTTCTGTGCGTGAAGAACACGTGTTTGGTATCTGTTCTTCCTATAATATGGTTTTCTCTGTAGGCAAATGAACTGCCTGAGACAACTGATCTCAAAGAGAGGCATGAAGAAGGATTCCAAGGTTGCCATTAGGAGATTGATTTATCATGCTTGCACACATGACTAGACACATTGATTACAGACTGTTGTTTTGCCTTCAAAATTGTCGGAGGAATCCTAGTTCCACAGTCGGAGTGAGGATAGGTTAATATCAGAGAAAGTTCTAGTCTTTTCAAGGATTCCCCAGGAGGTAATAACACAGAATCCTCCTGTGATCACGATCAGCCTCCCAAACTGCCAGGGAATGTGAGTGGCATTTGTGTTTATCTTTACATTTTATTCTTATTTATTAGGCTTAATCTTGTGAAAGACGTTAGAAGATTCTGTAAGGTTTAATCATGGGTGTGATTTGATCTGTAACTTTTCTTGGTAGATCTTTTAGTCTCTTGGCCAATGGGATGAGAGAGAAGAACAGCCATGGTACCTCGCTGATTTCAGTAGATGCATGTTTCCAAGCTTCGTTTTGTATTTTGATGTTTCCTACTTGCCCCTACTTTAGTCTTAAGGGTCTTCTGACTAAAAAAGCTTTTTTTCAGACTGCCTCTGGCACTGTCTACTAAAGATATGAACGTTAGTAACGCATCATGCTCTTAACTGAAGAAATAACCACCGCTCAGAGAGAACTGGTCTAGAAAGTCTTCTTAGCAATAATTCACTCACTAGAATACCCAGTGCTCCCCTTCCTTGGCAAATGGTGCCAAGTCCAATTAAGGGAACGTATATATTTCAAGTAATATAATGAAGGAACATGAAAAATAAGGCAGTCGTATGTTTTGTAAACCAAAATACAAAATGTGTTTAGGCACATGTCCAGAATATCACTTGTGCAAAAATATAATATTAAAAAATTTTAAAGATGCTAACATCTTTGCTAATCCATTGCTGATTCAATCCTACATTCTATTTCTATCGTTGTGCTAAAATAATTTGCATTTTTTAATTTTGAGTTAATGGATTTGGGCATTTATCTCACCTTCCACCATAATAAGCTTCCATTTATAAAATTAACACCTGCTTATTGAAAGATATTTAGAGGCTATGAAAAAGCAATGAAGTTAGAACCTAGAAATTAAGAATGAAGGGAAAAAACACATGAACAGTGAAGTAACCTTGAACTATTATTTTAAACTACAGAGACACAGTATTTATTGAATAATAATATAAAGTCATTCCAAACTGTGCCAACAAAGCAGGAAGGATCTGGGTCATTGAGAAGCACAGTTTTTTCTTATCCTGTGGTGTTTCATACAACAACGTACCAGAAAAATCAAACCACTGCCCTGCGGTCAGTCAATATCATCAATATCATTAATAGGAGATAGCAAGATGAGACTGTGGGTCCCTGAACCGGACTGCACTAGAGCAGTAGGGGTTGTGGGCAACATTAAGTAGCATTGTGCTTACTCAATCCTATGATGTCTGGTGTCTTGACGACCAAAGCTGTTGTTTCAGAAAGTTTCCATTGTTAGAAAACTGAGTGTACACACCTGACTCAAAGGTGAGCATGTCTGAGCTTCAGAGACATCCACATCCAATGTGATTTTCTCTCAAACTTTGATGTTTTTTTTTTTTTATTCCCTTTCAAGTCAAATGCTTATACTGTGGTCATTCTGTGTCCTGTGTGAATGTGTATGTGCATGGGGATGCTGGGAGCAGGCTAACAGTGTCAAGCACCTTCATGTCGCAGCTGCTCCTGTAAGTGGCATATGCCATAAGACTAACCCTCGTGTGGTCTGAGGAGTCAGTGAAGCACAGAACAAAATGTGGGGCCCACTGCACAGCTGTCGCTTGAGTAGCAAGAAGCCACCGAGGATTGAACAGCTTGGCAGTTTTAAGCATTAACAGTTATGTGAGTATCTCATGCCTTGGAACACTGCAGAAGATATGTTGCTGATGAAACGAAAAGTCATAGGGTGTGAAGTTTATGTCATCAGTTTTCTATACAGCTGGACTAAATGAGAGCCCTCAGGTTCATGCCTTCAGAAACAAACACTGGCCACTCAGGTGGGAAGTGGTCACCTCCTCGGGCTCCACAGGGACATGTGGTATCCCCGTCCCTCTATCCTCAGACCCTCTCGTTCCTTGCTGGACCTCAGCCTCACTTCCTCGTTTGTACGTGCTTCCCGCTGACCAGGCTCTTGTCAATCAGAGCACAAAATTATTTAATGGGTTTGGGGGTGATTCAGAAAAGAAAATTCACATGTTTTATCTACATTCAGGACAGATAATTTTCTTTCTTTCCCTAAACGTAAAATTTCCCTTAGGATACTGTAGCGAACTTGACTAAGGGAGATGCCAACAACAATGGCTGACAGATGTGTGGCGTTAAGTACTCATTGACGAACATGGCCAGTTGTCTGTGGAATCTTTAATGTTGCCAAGCATTTCTGTTTTGTTCTTTTGCTTGGTTTTGTTTTTTGAGACAGGGTTTCTCTATGAAACAGCCCTGGCTGTCCTGGAACTCACTATGAAGACCAGGCTGGTCTCGAACTCACAGAGATCTGCCTGCCTCTGCCTTTTGAGTGCTGGGATTAAAGGCGTGCGCCACCACCGCCCGGCTCTAAGCATTTCTTAAACTCTTGTTTTCAAGAGGAACAGTAAATTGTGTTTAACTAAGAATCATTCATTTCCAGTTCAAAGCTTATGTGTTGTGTGCCAGGCAGTACCCACCCACCATTTTTTATAAAACCATTAGAAATAAGGAATCTGGCTCATCAGACAGAGTCATGCCATCCAGGCACATGTCTGGAGTTCAAACTACAACTACAAGCTGATGGCATGGCCAAAAGGGATCCCTCCCAAACTCTGTAGATACTGTACTTTATTCTTCTGATACTGATAAAAAGCTCAGTCCCACCCCCACATTTTGTTTATGCTACAGTTTTTTTCTGTTTTTTAAATACATAAAAATATATTAAAACACTGAGGCTGTAAAATATTGATAGCAGATGAAATAACCTTGCCCCCGTGGAAAAACCGAGCCTTCCAAATTACGTATCAAGCATCAAATGCCGTCAGTCCCGGACTAGGGAGATTTCCTTGGCCTCTTCCTGCCTTGCTGTTTGACCTTCTCAGGAAGCAGCGGCTTATTTCCCTTCAGTCAGAATGGGTGTCTGCATTTGTGAATTAAACATAAGAAGGGCTTTCTGCTCAGGGGAGATAAAAGCCACGCAAAAGGACGTTGCCAGGTTTCAGCGGTAGGACATTCACGGACTCCAGTGAGGAGGGAGATGAATTAGGAAGTTGGCAAAAGGACAGTTTTTCTCCTTTGAAACTTTTTTTTATGATTTTATTTTCTACTCTCTTCCTAATTAAATGAACCAGTAAACCAAAACAAGAACAAAAAGTGTATGCTCGCAGTTTTACATTTATGGAAGACTGAAAACAAAACAGCTGCCAATGGGTGTTTTCACTGAGGAAAATTAATCCATTTCCTGGGTTCTTTTATTTGGTTTGTTTGTTTTTCTTTCTGAAAAGCATTGTTGGGTCATTATTTTCTTCATTAATAAGATACGTGATAACTTTGAGTTTGCTATTATTCTAAAGAATTAGCCAGAAGCTTCACAACCGACTTCCCTGCACGCTGGTGCAGCAAACAGCACGCGCCACGGTGGGATTCCTGTCAGGATGGCAGCTTTCACATTTCACAGTTGTTTTCCACAGCGATTTGGGGGCAGCAGACACTGAGGTCTTTAGAGGCGCTTGGCCTGTCAGGCACTGGCTTCTGTTAACTAAAGAGAGGAAGACTGAGGGCAGAGGGTGGGGATGGGGGATAAATACATAAATGCCCCTTTTGAACCATGGCAGAAGACAGGGAGGTTCACGTGACATACACTGAAGAGCCATCACAGATGTCCACTTTTGCCCTCCACGCCTAGGACAGCAGAGGCCTCTGAAGACAGGAAACGCACAAAAGGAGAACAGTTATCTCCTTGTGTGTTTGTGAGACCTTTCCACAGTGATAAGGCAGGAAGGAGAGAGCAGCAGACACAATAGGTGGAGGAGACGGAATTGAAGCTATGGATGCCAAGGTATAAGGCCTTTATAAAACAAGGAGGGGGAGAGGGGAAGGGAGGGAGGGAGGGAGGGAGGGAGGGAGGGAGGGAGGGAGGGAGGGAGGGAGGGAGGGAGGGAGGGAGGGAGGGAGGGAAAGGACCTGAGAGATCTGTGGTGTTGCTCTAATCCTCAGGTGCGTGTGAGAAACGGACAGGTGAGTGGGGAAACCCTAAGGAATCGGGATGGAGGTGCAACAGCCCTGCAGTTGCACAGGCTGCGGACAGAGCAGTTCAGAAAAGCCATCCTGGACAGCTCATGATGTGTGGAACTGTGGGTTTTGTCTCTGCAGTGAAGAAAGTAGAGGTCATTAGTCAGCCCCTCATGGCTTTGCAGGCCACACTTGGGGCCACCTCTGGAGCTTTCCATCCTACCACATGGAAACTGCATCCTTTGAACGTCCTTCAACCTTCTCCCACATCCATGACCCCACCCTGCAGACCCCACAACTATCCAGGCCCCACCCTGAGGACCCCGGCAACCATCCATGTTCCCACCCTGCAGACCCTGGCTCGCGTGCTCTCTCTCTCTCTCTCTCTCTCTCTCTCTCTCTCTCTCTCTCTCTGTGTGTGTGTGTGTGTGTGTGTGTGTGTCTGTCTGTCTCTCTCTCTCTCTCCTCTCTCACTAATATAACTATCCTAGGTACTTTATATACATGCAGCAATGTATTTATCATTTTAAATATACCTTAGTACTTTAACAAAATGTACATAGTCTTTGAGGGCCATTAGGATTGTGATATTCAAAGGGCTTAACACAAGACTGAAGAGCCTTGCTCAAGTAGGTTGCTGCTGTATGACAGATAAAATCTTTTGATTTTCACAAGTTGCCTTTCTTTAGAATATTTTGTTAACTTTTCCCACAGCACATATGAATGGCAGAGTCAATATTTTTAATTCTTGCTTCCTGGTTTGGGAAATAAAGACCACCGATTGGCATGTCCTGGTTACAAGCCCATTTATTCCATTGGTAAATGTTGGATTTTGTAGTCAAACTCATTTGACTACAGATATTTGCAGGTAGGGAGAGCTTTTTCCATGTCAAGACCAAAGCTGGCAGGGATCTATGTCACTGAAAAGCACACCTTTGTTCTGCCGTGTGGTGTTTCACACAATGACACCCCAGAAATATCAAGCCAGGGGAGATAAACTGGAGACCCTCCTCATCGAACACTTTGGGGAAATCTACTTAGAGAGGCTCTGGCTTGATGAAGACAGAAAATTTCAGTCTTCTGTTCCTTGAAGAACTCTGAGAACCTTTAGACTCAGCCTAGAGCATGTTTCTTGTGTTCTCCATCGACAGCTCCCAACCCTGGTGAGTTCCGGGACCCCTCTAATTAGAGACTCATTGGTATTTGCTAACTTTTTATTGTTGAAAAATCTGGAGAGCATAAAGCAGTATAGCTGTTATGGAAATCAATGCAGAGGTTTCTCTGAAGCTAAAACTGCCATATGACCCAGCTCTCCCATGCCCAGGCCTCTGACCAGAGAACTCTGTATTCTCCCCCAGAGACACTTGCACATCCACGGTCCATTTCCAAGAGCGAGAAAAACCAGCCTTGGTGTCCATCAAGAGATGAGTGAGTAACAAAGATGTGGGACATTCACACAACAAAGTTCCATTCAGACCTGATGAAAAATGAAATCGTGACATTTTCAGGAAAATGGATGGATCTTCAAAGTCTGGGAAACCCAGAAAGACAAATAGCATGTTCTCTCTCCTATGTGGATCCTAGCCTTTAATGTGCACATGTGTGTATTTTGTATGTTTACTATATACAAAATTTTACAGTTTAAAGATCCCACAGCACTCTAATGCAGTAGGCAATGTTGGACTTCTAAAGTTGCAATGATAGTCTTTAGTGTCTTGCAATATACTATATATATATATATGTATGTATGTATGTATACACACACACATATATATATATTCAACTATATAGGGTAGATAGCATCTTTTGATAGAGATGCAGGAGCTCTTTAGCTGTTTTAGAGAATGTCTACTGTATCTAGTTGAAAAACAGTATAAGATCCGAAGCATCTCTCAGACTACGTGATTAATTTTGCTCTGCTCAAAGGCAATTTGTTAGCACTCACTGTTTACCATGACAACGTAAGCACAGCATCCCTGTGAGTTAGCTCGTTCTTTGATGGTAACTGTTTATTTCACACTGTTCACAAATGCCATCCACGTCCTAGGTGCTGTGTGCTCCTTGACATGTGCCCCCGCCCCCGGTTAGCCAGGAGGTGGTTGCTGACACCTGGGTTTGAGCAGATGACAGCACTGGGGTGGCCCCACGCTGTTCCTCTGCTCACCGGAGCACGCTGCTGGAAGTGATTTCCATCCTTTCTTGTAAGGCCCTTTCACCTGCTGCAAGTACACAACACGCTTCATTCTGTACCACTTGTCAAAACTCCAGCAAAGCTTAGAGAAAATAGAGAATTTTAATGTGAAGCCTCAGGCAACCCGCTGTCACGGCTCCCGGACCCCTGGCTGCCTTGCCAGCTAGCTACTCATCAGACTGGCCTCGGCAGAGTGCACATCAAGGCAGCGGGGCCATTGCTCTGGGGAAAGGGGCGGGTGTGTTCTCAGAGACAGTTCAGTGGTGTGCACCACTCAAAAGACAAACAGCATGCCTGATCCCACTGATGCACTAACACTGCCTGTCTGCACGCCCCCACGGCCCTCCTGCAGCATGTGCGGATCCCAGCGATGCACTAACACTGCCTGTTTGCACGCCCACCATAGCCCTTCACTATAGTGACTGCCAGGGCAGCTTACTGTCAGAGTTAGGACCATGTTTTTGTCACTGTGAGATACAAATTTGTGTGCTGGATAGAGAAAAACAAAATCTTACTTTAGACTCACAGCTTGGGTTTGTTACATTTCAACAAAGTAACGAAAACAGAATGAGCTTTTACCACTGACCAGCTTGTGAACTGACGAGCAACAACAGCCCATCCTAGATGTCGTATAAACACAGTATGTTCTGATCATCCTTCTCATGCTGAGCCTGCTGGTTCATTAGGGCTCTTCAAGGTATAGTGCTAAACCAATCACAGCAAAGCCTAGGGTGGGAGACAAACGCTGAGCGAGTGCCTTAGGATACAAAGTAGAAGAAAATGGTAACTTTAACTAGAGGCTATGCACCAAGAAACACTTCATGCTCGCATAATCCCGGGTACGTCTTACATAAGCATTGTGACTAATCTTGAATCTTTGACTTTATGTCAGATAAGCTCCTCTGTGTCCTAGTTAATAGAAATAAAGTCTAGAGCCCCACCAACCACTTTCATGTCAGGATATCTAAAATAACCATTTTTTTTTTCTGGAAAGGTCAAACCCATTTCAAACTCATTTTCATAGGTTTCAAGAACTTAATAATAATTATGCTGCCTACAAGATATATTATTCAGCTTATTAGAGCATGAACAGGTGGGATTTTTCTTATGGTTTGTGTGTGTGTGCATGTGTGTGTGCGTGTGTGTGTGTGTATGTGTGGACAGCCAATAAAACTGGAAATATAAAAACCACATGGTTCTGCTATGAGGTTTTCTGGACTTGAAAATTTGTCTTGAAAAGCATAAATGACCAGGATAGAAACAACAGGAATATTCTCAAGAACCTTGAGGAACCATGACATCCATGTAATCTAGCAACATGGAACCATCCATCTAGCTTTTACAGGAAGGAAGAAAAGTCTGCTGCATGCATCAGACCACACATTGCTAAAGCAAAGGGTCTTGTCTGTTACTAATAGCATGGTGGCCTAGATGCTTACTCAGCTGCATCCTAAGAAGAAAAATGAATTGTCTAAGTTAAAACAATACGCTAGACTTTTTTAATAGCCGTTCTTCCTTCAATGCTCGAGAACTGGTAGAATCAGTAATGTGAAAGGGGCCACCCTGCACATCACCAAAAGTAATTTCCAGATTCAGTGCCATTCCAATAAAAGTCCCCATGATATTCTTCATAAAATAGGTGAAAAAAATCTTACAATTCCTATGAAAACTCAGAAGGCCCCAGATAGGCAAAGCAACCCCGAGAAGAATAATGCTGAAGGAATCACCACACTTGACCTCAAGTTAAACTTCTGAAACATAATAACAAATTAAGAAGAAATCATGGTATTTGCCTGATCCAGATGTGCAGATCAATGGAATAGAATAGAGAACTCAGATCAAGTTGATGTAATTATATCTACCTGGTTTTCTAAATATAGACCGAGAATTAAAAAAAAAAATGGCATCTTCAACAAATGATGCTGAAAAACTGGATGTCTCTGAGTAAAAGAATGACATTTAGACCATTGTCTCTCACCCTGAAAAAAATCAACTCCAAATGGAACAAGACCTCAATATAAAGTCTGGAATTCTGAAACTGTTAGAGGCAAAGGGCAGAGCATGCTACCTCACAGGCACAGGAACAAAAGCTTCTGATAAGTCTTCATTCATTCAGGAGTTAATGCCAACAATTGGCGAATGGCGCTAAAAGGCGGCTTTGATATACAACAAAAGAAATGAGTTCATTCAAAAGAGAAAAATCTTCCACAGCTATATGTCTGATAAAAAATTAGTGTCCAGAGTATACAGAGATGAGATAAAACAAAAACAAAGAATCAAGAAAGCAAATGATGGGGACTCAGCAATTAATAACACTTGCTCTTCCAGAGGACCTAAGCTCATTCCCAGCACCCACATGAAGTGACTTCCAGCTGCCTGTAATGTTAATACCATGGTATCTAATGCTCTCTGGCCTCCTCTGGAAACAGGCAAAACAGGCAAGCACATGATACAAAAAAACTTATACAAACACACACACACACACAGAGAGAGAGAGAGAGAGAGAGAGAGAAACAGTGAAACGGAAAGAGACAGAAGAGACGGGGAAGAGAGAAAACACAGATATTAAAGAAAACAAATGAAGCAATTAAAGTGGGCTACAGGGCGATCACTAAGTATTGGATAACAGAGTGGGTGACTTGCCCCTGAAGATCATTTCTCTTGTTCTCAGCTGCAGTGCATGATGCCTGTCTGTGCTCGATGCGCTACCATACAGTTCGCGAGCTTCAGGCAAGGGGCTGGAGGTTGAAACACACAGACAGAGACACAGAGACACAGACCTCTAGACACTGGTAAGAAGCCCTCTATTCAATAGCCCCATGGAGGCTTATATACCTAACAGTCAGGTGGGCCAGCAGGTGAAAACCTTATCCTCTGATCCTCGAGGCTAAGGCAACACGTGCTCGTGAAGCAGAGCTGGTAAACAACTTTGACACAGCTTTCAGTAACTCAAATCAGAAGGAAAGTAAAGATCTCTAGCAGGGAAGAGCAGCTGGAGGCCAGGACTCCAAATGGTCCCAACACTCAGCATTACCCAGTTGCTGAGAACTCTGTATCTAGGGTTGAGATCTCACACACATTCTCTTCTCCGCACTATACAAACATGAACAAAAAATAAAGTTTTTTTTTTAAAAAAAAGCTAAGTTAACCAATATAGGAAACAGGTTGGTGAACTGAGAGTAGAAATGGATTTGCCCTGAAGACAACTGTCATATTAGAAATCGGTGTGATAAGATACACGGATACTCAGTGTTGTGTGTTCATTCAGGTTAACTCCAGGATCCATAGGGTAGACAGTCTAGTAGAGATTCTTCTCCCATAAGTAGTGTCTACTTCTTCAGATTAACTATCAATAGAAAAGTGGTATTCATAACCTTCCCCAGGAGAACAAGGAGCGTCATTTTAAGGCTATGCAAAAGGATGGCATAGAAACCAAGATGACAGAGCCGCAGTTCTGTGCCTTGGGTTCAGTTCGGATCCAATTTGTGTTCTTCAGGAACTGCCTCTGGCCATCTCATCAAAGAAACTTCATTAAATGCAAATTCAGTACTCTATGCAGTGATATCCTTGTCCCTAGCCTCTACTGCCTGCATCAATAAGATGTCAGAGCAAATATTTGGCTGACACTCAAATATACCTAAATGTAACTAATTTCTTTTCTACAAGAAAAGCCATGTCAATTCATATAGAGAAAATCAAAGAACTCTAATAAGATGTTAGGTTTCTTAGAGATAGATATGCTTGAGGAACAGATGAACAAGTTTGAGAATGAATGGGGAAAGGGACTATTTTAAAAATGATAAGTGGAACCTTTGGACATGTTGAAAATAGACACACTAAATTAAAATATCAATGGACATGCTTAAGGACAATCTGGACACACAGAGGGGACTGACCTAACTGCCTGCCCTGTCACATGCCACTCCAAGCCCTTGCTGAATCTGAGTGCATCCTAACCATCCCAGTGGGTAACAACTGCCACTAAAGAAGGGGGATGGTGGGGAGTAGACAGGAGACTGCAGAGGAGGAAAGAGTGAGGACGAAAAGAACAGATGATGAGAAGGGAAGTGAGCATGGGAGCAGTGGAAACAGGGATGGGAAGGAATCACCCTGCCACAGAGAAGCAGAAGACACCACCAAGCAAAGGATACGCTACAGAAAAAGTTAAAAGAACACACTGATATCTTGTTCTCTGTCTCAGATTCTAAATGTGAGTGAGTGTGTGCGTATGAGACAACACAGAGAGTTGCCCACCAAGAAGTTGTGAGATACAGCGTTTCCAGATTGTGGTGCCAAGGGGAAGAGGGAGTCTACAAACTCATTGGTTCTCCGGTCTGGTATAACAAAGGAGCTCAAAACAATGGCTGTCGTCTGCAGGCCCAGTTGAGGCAGGCAAGCATAAGGAATAGTTCAGCCAACTGGGCCTCCCTTTGGCATGGGCTATGCATGGGGCCACACAGATGGCAGTCTAAGACTCTTAACTGCATGACTTCCCAAACACACCCCCTCTCTACACAAAGCAACCAACCTGTTAGCAACCTATGATCTCCGTTTGCAGAAGGCTGCAGACACACCCATCTCTGAAGAAGTCTCCTGTCGTTAATAACCACCAAACTTAGTCTCTATTCAGTCTTATCCCACCTATGTCCAGGTACAAAGGGACAAGGGTAAGAAGGCTCTTGGAGTACATGTGCAATAAAGGTAACTGTGTCTCAGTGTTTAAGGAGAACCCCCTGTTTACCATCTTGGTAGAAAAGAAGATACCTTGATCTGTCAATCAAGGTAAAGGACCACCTGCAAACAAACTATCACTTGAATACCATAAAATAAAGGCCCAAATAGCACAGCACCCAAGCCCAGGAGTACCTACAGTCATGTGACCCAGTGTCAATCTGACCTTCACTCATGTGCCTGTGGTCTGATAGGGCTCGCCTTTCTATGCTATACTATCAATTTCCTTAGAATAAAATTCCCACGACACTTCACAGATCTGTGTGGATTTTTTTTAGTCTTGAACAAGAAGCCAACAACCTGTCAACACCTGGCTCAAACCTTGACCACTGGGTACCATGGGACCTGAACATCAAGGAGAGAACCCTGCATCTTTTCTGACTCTGATTGTTCATAGAAGTCCTTCGGGGCATCATGATGTGTTTTACCATGGTGTTTGTTTCCCCCTGTCATAAAAGATGCCTGTTACAATGAATTATGACCTAATTTAACAAGACACCCCAGTTCCAAGTAAATTCACATATTGGGTTCCTAAAAATATGAATTTCAAAACATGATTTTGGAGACTCAAAATCTCAGTTTGCTATTTAACCATACTAGAAACTTTGACCAGATTTTAATTAGAGAAATATATAGAAACCTAAAAATAGAAATATAAGCATAATATCGGATTATGATGGTGTGTTGCTCAGACTTTCCCTTGCTGTGACAAAGCTGTCTGGAAACAACTGTAAAGGCAGATAAGCCAGGATAGACTTCAGCTTCAGGGTTCAGTCCTTGGTGAAGTGTGCAGCCGAGTGCAATGGCTCACATCACGATGGTCAGGAGCAAAGCAGGGAGAAGTCTGTGCAATTAAATGTAAATGTAAAATATATATTTAAATGTAAAAAACTATATTTTTAGTTGTTTTACCTATTACTGGGTTAATAATGCTTTTTAACTCAAGTCAAAAGTCAAATGGTTTAAAACATTTTCTGTTTGTATAGAGATGGAGGCTGGCCTTTTCTAGCAAAAATAAAACATTAAAAAAAAAACAAGGTCCCACTGCTGGGATGACAGGTCACTTCATAGACAGCTATGTCTGGGAAAATGGACAGCTGGTCACTGGAAAACAGTGTGTCTCTATGTGTCTGCAAAGGTTCCTCTGGAAAAGCTCCATACTTGAGGGAAATAGCTCTACCTTCCCCAACATGAGTGAACATCACGCATCCACTGAGGCCAGCATAGTTCAAAAGAAGAGTAAATTCACACCCTCTGTCCCCCACCACCAACCCCATCATCTCTCTGTGCCTTGGAGCATCATCGCCTCTCCTTGTCCTCAGTATTTGGAAGCATCTCTCAGGCTCAGTCTCACTCTGAGATTCCTGGAGGCAGGATCGCCATTTCAGACTGAGGTCAAGGGAAGAGCCAGTGCTGGCTGCTTTGCTTTTCGAATCTTCAGGTTGAACCCCAATTTCCCTCTCTGAGTTTTTATTAATCGTGCTTCACCAGCTGAATTATTCTAGCTGATTTCTTGGGTCTCCAGCTTGAATTCAGCCCACCAGTGGCTCATCCTTGCAGTTGTGTGAGCCAATTCCTGCAGTGTCCGCCCATGGACATTCTGAACTGGCCACATTTCTACCATGACACTGATGGGGTCTAAGGGTTTTTTTGTTTTTGTTTTTTTTACATAAGACATATGCAGTAGTAGAAGAAGGTGGTGAGTTTAAGGACGTTTAAACTAGTAAAGGCAAAGGAAGATTTTATCTTAGTGCTGGGGCCCATTGGAAGGTGTGCAACAGTGTTGTTCGACAGTCAACCGGAATTTAAAACAACACAATAAAAAGGTAGAGTTGCCATGCCAGAGAATGCATCTGAGTCTACTGTTGAGAATATAGGAAAAGACTGATGGCATTGGTCAGTGGTGAAGAGCACCTGCTGCTCTTTCAGAGGAAGCCAGGTCCGGTCCCAGCAGCCATACTGAGCAGCTCACACACGCCTGCAGCAGGTCTGGGAGATCTGCTGCCCTCTTCTGGCCTCTGCTGGCACCTGTACTCACGTGCACATATTCCAATACAGACACACACAAGTTCATATTATTAGAAATGAGCAAATAGGATACAAATGAGAAGTCGAATGAGGCACTAAAAATGATTGAAGAGTGGATCAGACAATGAAAAGCAGTCCAATCCATGGAACCGAAGAGGTCACGGGGAAAAGTTGAGATTTTGCACCATGAAGGGAAGAACCCAGAAGAGGTTATTGATGAAAGTGCAGCCCAGTTGAGGCAGAGACCCCAGCGTTTCAGAGATGCCAATGTCATAGGATGAGCACCAAGACCAGCAGCAGCTGTGGAGTGGAGTCAGCTGGAGCCTGGAGGACAAGCTGTGTGTGCTGCAGAGGGCAGAGCCGGAGAAGGAAACCAAGCCTGCTGGAGGAGTCCAGAAGATGATGAATGAATCCCAGATAATTGGACATTGACTATTTTACACTGTTGGAGTTTGGTTTTGCTTTGTTCAGGTTGTCACTGTGCCCTGGCTCTTCCCTCTTGGAGTAAGAAAATGGTTAGCTTAATTTTGACTTTTATAAGAACTCATAGTTGAGAGATATTGAACTTTTAAAAGAGATTTCAGATTTTTAAAGAGACTGGATTTTTTTTAACAGAAACTGGTTTCCTTCAATGATGAATGTCAATGTCAAAGTGTAAGGCAAATAAACCCTCCCCCCCACCCCGCAAGTGACTCGTGGTCACGTTGCTCATTATAGCTATAGTCACCCTGACTAGAACAGACAAGGTCATTATTTTCAGGAATTCAGCTATCACACATAAGGGAGAAACTTTAAGAGTCTCGCATGTCTCTGGCGGGTACTGAGTTAATGCTGATCATGTGTCCTACTCAGTCATGTGGATGCGATGCTCATTATGAAAAGTTAAGCAACTCAAGAAGTGGACACCACTTTGTAACTATCCTGCTGATTTTAATGCTTAAGATGGCATCAGCACCATGGCCCAGTTGCTATGGGATAGAATCGTTTCTATATCCAATCTCCAGTCTTTGCAAATTTTATTATTCCTTAAAAAACAGGAGATGATAGTAATACTTTTTCTCATTGTAAAACTCATTTGCAGGGCTAGGGTAATGGCGCAGTGGGCAAAACACTTGCTAGGTAAGATTACTGGACCTGAGTTCATATTTCTTACACCCACATAAAACACCAGACAGGAAACCAAGTGACTGTAATCTCAATGCTAGGAAGCAAATACAGGAGGATCCGGGGGCTCTCTGGCCCACCAATCTTGTCAATCAATGAGCTCTAGGCCAAAGAAAAGAAGGTCTTTCATTATGTTTGGTCATAATTCATTGCAACGAATGCCTTTAAGTAGAGGGGATGCCATGACACCCAGATAGATGAACACCGGAGAGAAAGCAGCAACATGGGGAAACCATGCCATGTTACCTTCAGGGACCTCAGGCAACATCGGAATCAGAAAGATGCAAGGTTCTCCCGAGTTCAGGTGTGCAGTTCCTGTGGTACCCAACAGTCAGAATCTAGGCCAGGTGCTGCCAGGTTCTTGGCAAATAGTAAGGTGAAGAGTCATAAAGACGTTGTGTTGGTTTGAATAAGAATGACCCCTGTAGACTCCTATGTTTGGGTGCTGGGCCCCAGGGAGCTGTACTGTTTGAGCATTAAGAGGTGTGGCCTTGTTGAAGTAGGTGTGTCTTGTTGGAGGAAGTGTGTCACTGGGGTGGCCTGCAGTCTGCTTTTCTTCTTCTCTCTCTCTTCCTCCCCGTCCCCATTGATAAGAACATAGCTTCTGACTGCTTCTCATCACCATTCCTGCCTGCATGTTGAGGTGATGGCAATGGACTAACTCTGGAACTGGAAGCAAGGCCCCATTAAATGCACTCTCCTGTAAGAGTTGCCTTGGTCATAGGGCTCTTCACAGCAAAAGAGCAGCAACTAAGACATTGCACATTAATCCTTCACACACACTCAGGCCTGCATGTCTGCACGTGGACACACACATGGACGGACACACACACTTTCCTTCATATATTTTATCTCTTTTCCTTCAGTACAACCCTATCCTATCATATACCAATTATTTTTCCAGCTTTAAAACTTTGTCTTCTTATCCTTTTTTCCTGCCCTCCCTTCACAGCTAGCCCACAGATACATCCCTTAAAGAACCAATTCAGAGTCTAATACCCAAGGCTTCTCTTTACAGGGTCCTGCTTGTCTTTGGCTGCCTGTTCCCAGCTCTGCTAACATTTCCCACACAGAATCTCAGTTCTGCATTTGTTCCCATTTAGTGATGAGCATTTCCCTTGCTGAGGACATCAAGAAGCTACGTTGTCTGCAGAAACTCCACTTCAAACACACACATTTTCTGTCTTCTCTTGGCATATGCTCTCACTGCTTTTTGTGGCAATATTTCCCCATATATCCCAGTTGGATTTTCTCTGTTTACTCAACAACACAAAAAGACATCTATTTTGATGGCTCAGTCCCCTCCCCTCTCCCCAGAGCTTCTTTTCGGGCAACACCAGCAAGCTATGGAGAGAAAAGCAGAGCCAAAATGATGCACAAATATTTTGACTTGTTCACAGTGGCCTGCTGGGACCATTCAGCAAGACTGGTGCTCAAAACGATCTTGAAAATTCCCCAAGTTCAACAAAGTCTATGCCTGCTTATCTGCTTCCACACAGACACTTTGTTTCTCCACTAAGGCCGGCATTTCCCTCTGCCCGAACCCTCCATAACCGCACCCCAGTTGTTCCCTTTTTGTGGTTGCAGAACTGTACAAACACTATGGTGTGTTCTCGTCCATCTCATTGTATCATTTTCATGTCTCACAGTGTCTCACTAGGGGAATCTTTTCATACATATCTAATGACTCTGTATTTCTATTTTTACAAAACACAGTACATATTGTAATTGCAAACATATAAGACCAAATGGTGTGTCTCTCACAGACGTTTGTCTTGTTTTGTATTTCAACAAAGTGTATAATATCATGAATACCCCTCAAGGGAGGCTTTGCATGTGGAAGGACTGGAAGCGTGCATATTCGTGGGCCTTTGCAAGTGGATAAAACCTTATGAGATATGAAGGAATCTCTTTGATATAAACTAAATTATTAGTTGAAGAAACTTGAAGGAAAAATTAAATTTGAGAAATATGTTGAAAGAAGTATTAAAATAAAAATTATAATTTTCAATGGAATATGTATTACATGACTGGGCCATCAGAAATATAGGGTTTGCCCTCCTCCACCTGTCTCGGCTTCTCTAGCCAGCCAGCAGGTGAGTTTCCTGCAGGTAGGCTGCTCCAAAAGCCCTGAGACACAGACAGTGACAGTACAGAGCAGACCAGGAACCGTTCCCCAAACACAGACAGCCACTGCAAGGATTGGACCAAGATGCAAAAACACTGCAGCGGCAGAAAGCATTGTATATGTGGCCCATGAGTTTGAACCGAGACAGTCCTCTGGGAGACAGACTTCGGTGAATTAGCTTAACTTTATTCCAGAGTGTAAGGAAAATATAGGATCGGAGAGCCTGGGGACAAACCCGAGTTAGCTTCAAGAGGCATGCTCCTACCACGAGGCTCTGTATACGGCAGTGGAGCCCTATCAAAATGGCGAGAGCACTGCCCAATGACCACGTGGGTCATGAGGAAAAGAGTGTTTGCGGGGAACTGTATCAAGGGTCACCCTTGAGTGAGGTCAGGCATCCTGAGCCTGGTGACATCCTCCAGACAAGGCTGGGTGGAGAGCAGGAAACTCTGCTGGGGAGGGAGGGCGTTTCCATATTGCCGAGCCCAGAGAAAGCCTCCAGGCCATGGTAGTCTGTGACATCTGCCACTGCATCCCCACACCTTCAGTCAATATTCTGGTAGCATCATATCACATGTACATTCTATAAAATGAAGTGATAGTCACATGGTTTAGGCTATTTAGTAAACTATCCCAGTGCCAATAAAATTCATTAACTCCCAGTGTGTGTGTGTGTGTAGAGCTCATTAACTCCAATAATTTTATATACATAATTAATTCACAACGTATATGTTTATGACACACACATATCAATGCATATATATATATAATTCATTAACTCTCAACATTTTATAAACATAAAATTCAATAGCTCCCAATGTTCATGTATATCTTCCATCTTAGATGGAACCCTTTAGATAATTGCAGACCTGCTTGCATTGATAGACAAACTTCTATGCACCAAAACCTACGTGCTTATCTGCACATGCTGGAAACGCTTACACAAAAAGCCTCCACAGGTCCATAGAGGAGGACTAGCTGCAGATGCCGAGCAAAGACACAGAGTTCCCAGAGCGTCTCCTTCCTGTGTGTGAGTCCAGGCCTGAACACAGAAACAGAGAGGGGGAAGCAAAACCCACCAGCACAAATTTAATTTTATATCCCGAGCATGGAACTCTGCACATTTATGAGGGGATTTGGCACAGACGCAGAGAGTTCTGCCCTTGTAATAGTTGCTGTCTGTAAAGCCAAGTATACGACGACTGTTGCACGTCAGAAGACCAAAAGAAAGCAGCATACCAGCACGATACTTTATCTTCCCCATAAGAACTCAGAGGAAGTTTACCATGTCATTCTGCCTGTTTTCTTCGTGGCTGCAAGCAAGTTCTGCAAGACTCTCTGTATGCACTCTGTTTAGATGGAGTGACACCCGGCATTGCGTGTGAGCCTGGTTGTATATCCATCTCCCTTTGGCTTGCACAATTAAAAGACATCTTGCTGTTTTCACAGTAATCAGAACACAAAATGCTACCTGGTGTTCCAAATGCAACCCATGGGGTTGCCTAGCACGTCTCTACCAGACTCTAGGGGGTTCAGCACAAGTGTTGGAGAAACACATGCTGGCAATGTCATTAACAGGGAAAGAAAACAGATGGTTCTCAGGCCTGAATTTATGCAGGCAATTTTATGTGTTCAGGACAAGTTCAATTAAATAACTTTCATTATGGTTGTAGCTAACCAGGAGGTGTTCACCCCTACTCTGTTTCAGAGAAGGTGATTCTGGCTCTCTCCCACTCTCCCTAGGACCCTCTCCAAAGCGAGTCTATTTGACATTTTTATTCTTAGGACAGTAAAACATGAGAGGAGTTGACTGAGTCCTAATGCCCCTCTAGCATGGCACAGAGACAGCCTGACAATTGGAAGTTGATACTCTGGATTCTCCATCACGAGGGAGGACAGAGGTGTACATTCTATAAGCATCCTATGAGGAGCAAGCATTTGGGAAGTCACTGGCATGCTGGTCAGAGAGGAATCAAATGCCCGTTCTCCTCCAGATGAGATGCATGTGTTTGAAGACACAGACATGGGGCATACATGTTGTCGCCGGGCTTAAATAAAGAGACGAGCTTCATGTCAGTATCTCAGTGTCTGCCTGAGTGGTTTTCCACTGTTGCTTGTCTTTAGTCAGAAGCAAACGGCTGCCACGCAGAAGACGACATGGAAGCGGATTACATTTCCTTGTTGATCATGAACCACTTACGGCTTCTCGGCATTCCCTTTGCACACTGGCGCTTAGACACATATGGTGCCCAGTCATAGCATTATATCTAAGAGGGGGAGGAATAGGAAAATTAATAATCAATTTGTTGTGGGCAGGGTGATGTGTCTCTGGGGCTCTGCTTCATCCTCTCTGCTCTGTACTGTCAATGACGATCTCAGAGTGCTTGTTAACTGGTAGAGTTCCTATGACTTGCTTTGAGAAACAGGAACAGCAGCACACATGAGCTGCTGAGCTGCTTCCCTTTTTCATCTGCCAAGGGGATGATGAACTGGAGACTTCCTCCCCAGCTGCCTGTCCTTGCTATGTCCCTAATGACTTCAATTATAAGGATCAAGCATAAGATCTGTATAGTTGTCAAAGGGTGGCTCTCTGTGGGTCTCTCCTGGGTTGGTTTTTCAAAAAAAAAAAAAATCTACATTTTCTGCTGACAAAACAGGACAAGTTCAATACCTTCATATTTTCAATGTCTAACAGCCCGAGAAGGGTTTCAGATGCTGACTGACGTAGAACACATTGGCTGTCCATCAACAGCCGAATCTGTGCAGCACAAGGCCCATGCCCAGAGTCTGATTTAATTCTCTCTGTGCACTTCCTCCTTTCTTGACAGATAATGGCATATATATTCATCATTCGCAGCATGACATTTCCAGGGAGCAACTGCCTAACAAACCACCATCTCACAGGGCCATTTTTCTGTTCTGCATGCACGCTACCCTGCTCGCAGGAACAGCACCATTGTCCCTGGAGCCTCCTGTGCACCTTACTTCTTAGAAGTAGAAATTTATGACCACAGAATCTGGCTTTACTGCATCAAAGTGGGAGTTACATTGGAAGACTTTGCCGAGATTCTTAAGCGTACCTCCGAAACACTCCTGTGCCGATCAGACTCTTGGTTTCACAGACAAGACTCTCTTGTGAGTGTGCTTCCTGGCCTCCTCAGACACTTCCCTGTGTGAGCAGCAGGGCAGAAGAGCATCGTGATGCACTGAAACAAGGCTTAAAAAACTATGTTTGTCTCTTCTTCCCAAACTGGGGGAAGGTGCATATTTCTTATAATTATAATGTCTCTCCGTTTTAAAGTCTGGCAATAAATGAATTTTCAGATGCTGGTCAGTGCTGCAGGATGCAGACAACAGTCACTGCACAAATCATTGCATCCAACTTGTTGGGTTTCCAAGATCCCAATGCTCTCACTCACAATGCAATAGGAAGGCTTTTCTCCTAGGCTTGGGGTGTTGCCTCAATGGTAAAGTACATACCCATGGGTGCATGAGGTCCTGAGTTTGACTCTGACACCTCAAGAAAATTATGTTGTTCAATACATCAATGATCTGTTCTACTTCTGTCTGGACATACAACATTCCGTGAGAGATCTTAAAACTCTCTTATGCTAAAGTATAAGACAGTGTGTCAACAATTTTATTAAATCTTTTACAAAGAAAAAAATAACTAAAAATGTAGTAAACACACACACACCAAGCACACATCATTATATGTCTCCCAATTTCCAGGTACAGAGACATCTGAACAGCTGGTCTTTTCAGGTAAAAATTTCCTAAAATTATTTTTACATTTTTTTACCAGTTTAACATTCTGTGGTCTGCAATGACAATTCTCAAATAAAGAATAATCTTTATGTGAAGGTACACCATTGAGGAATGATGTCCCTTCCAGGTTACCATCTATGGAACTGACAAAGACAGAGCCAACCTCATAAGTCACTTATACTCACAGTCAATTCGCAGCTCTTATTAAATTATTAATGCTTCCATGGAGATTTGGGGATTTCTGATATTCATTTTCATTTGCTCATATTCAAGACAGAAGTACAGAATTAATATAAATATGTTGAAATGTTTACAGAACTTAAACATTACTGATGTCTGCACAGTTAATGAAAATATGTACCATCATTTTAAACTGTTAGAAACAAGGAACTGACAAAAAGATATCCATATCATAATTCTATCTGTTCCATTGAGAGCATTTCAATAGTGCAGATGCTACAGAAGAAAGTAGGATGGGAAAAGGAGACAAAATGGATCCATTTTTAAATATTTCTGCATCCATCTATGGTGTACTGTCTACTCCATTTCCAACTCATAGCCCACACACTTTCCTTCTTCTTTCCATCCCTCCTCCCCTCCATCCCTCCTCCCCTCCATCCCTCCTCCCCCTCCATCCCACTTCCCCCTCATCCCTCCTCCCCCTCCATCCCTTCTCCCCTCCATCCCACTTCCCCCTCCATCCCTCCTCCATCCCTCCTCCCCTCCATCCCTCCTCCCCTCCATCCCTCCTCCCCTCCATCCCTCCTCCCCTCCATCCCTCCTCCCCTCCATCCCTCCTTCTCCTCCATCCCACTTCCCCCTCCATCCCTCCTCCATCCCTCCTCCCCTCCATCCCTCCTCCCCTCCATCCCTCCTCCCCCTCCATGCCACTTCCCCCTCCATCCCTCCTCCATCCCTCCTCCCCCTCCATCCCATCTCCCCCTCCATCCCTCCTCCATCTCCCCCTCCATCCTTCCTCCTCCTCCATCCCTCCTCCCCATTCATCCCTCCTCCACTTCATCCCTCCTCCCCCTCCATCCCTCCTCCATCCTTCCTCCCCCTCCATCTCCTTTTTACATCTTAACTATGACTTTCCACAGTATCCCAACATTCCCCCTCCAGCTACTTCGCTGATGATTTGATGCTAATCCCTGTCCTTAGACTACCTCACTTCCACTCCTAAACTTTGTAGCTAGTGTCTAAGTACACACCATATAATCCTTACTTCTTTTTCCATCAATAGTTATCCATATTAAGGGGTAAAGTGATTTTAATGGCCAGGACTGCACAGGCAGAACAATGAGAGATTCCTGCCTCTACTACCATCCCAAACTATTGTCTGAGTCACACAACCATCATCTCCCGGAAGTCATCTGTGCCTGCTCCTACAGTATCACTCCAGCTGGGCTTCTCAACTGTTGACATTCCCTCTTAGGAGACATGGATCACTATAGGACCCTCACTTGAGTATTAGTCGATCCCTTTTCCCACTCAGATAATCACTAACCATCCCCCATCTCAGACCCTTAGTCACACATATCTACCCCTGCCCTCGAATGATGGAGAAAGGTCATTGGTTAAGTACGCAATCCCGCCGCTCATATTACAACAGAGTGGCACCCAACGTGCTAATGAACTCCACGTAAAACCTGAGAGGGCTTAAAAGGGACACAGAGAGAGAATTTAAGACAGCTTTTTGCTGTTTTTGGGTTGCGTGCCGCAAAGAAATTGTCCTGACTCAGCAACAGGAAAAAACTGGCTGTTTTAAAATGCCGGCTTTCTGGGCTGTGCCGCCATTGCGATCTCTGTCTGGCTCCTGCGGGAGACAGAGCTTTTAAACGGAGCATTTGGAGTAAAGTGCTACGGCTTGCTTGATGGCAATGTGGACTGCTGTGTGCCTGGAACTGTGTGTGGCCAGGGGCACCAAATGGCTCTGAGGCAGGAGGCTCATCTCCACCATGTTGAACTCTGCTGGTCTCAGGCAGGAACTACCGTAATTACCATAATAACAGCGCAGTTAAGGTTTAGACTGGGCAGGACACAGGCAGTACCGTAATACCTCTAAATGGTGCAAGTTAGGTTTTTAAGAAGTGCTTAACATTTTTAAAAATGCTCCTGGATAGTAAAAAAAATTACAGATTCACAATAGAACAGATTTCAGACATAGAAGATCTATAAATGAGTCACACTGTTGGATAATGTACGTAGGCTTGAGAGAGATAAAAAAATATATATAAAGAATAAAGTTAATGTCTTAAAAAAAGGGTAAAGTCTTTAAAGAGACAGAGTACAGATAGTTATAGATTAAAAGAAATAAAGAAAAATAAGCCACGTAAAAATGGAAAATTCACAGAGAGTCTGGATTCTTTGTATTATTGTGTTTTAAAATTTTTGACTGTAAAGGAGCTAAGTGCAGAGAGACATTTCATTATATGGGCTGCCAAGCTAAACCAGAATGGATATAAGGGTATTATGATTTCAGAATATGGGTCTAAGGATATGATGCTTTGGAGAGGGTCTTCTTTTGTTTTCACAGAGGATGAGACTCTGTGGATTGCGTCTATCCCGATATGGTATGATAGACCACGCCCTCCTGAAAGGTTGCTGTGAACACCTTCAAAAAATTACTTCACTCAACTGCCAACTGAGATGACCCTGGCACACAGGTTATACCATGAAAGACCTAATTAACGACGCCCCCATTCAGCAGGAAGCAGTTTGGAGAGAAAAAACTGCGCCCATGTTCCCGAATATTGTTTATAACTGTTCTTTTACATTTAAAGGGGGATATGATATAGATATGAATAATTTGCATTGGTGTGGATTTGAAGGTCAATTTTGTTATATGTATATGCATATTTCTAATCTTGATTAAGGTATTGTGATTGTGTAGTTCATTTAAAAATGTAATGTATAATTAAGAAATATAGATTAATGGATAATCATCAATAGTCAAGCTTGTAGTCATGTTAGTTAGATTTTCTAGATATATAGAGATATATTTCAGCTATATAGGCATTCTTCATATCTTTCAAAGACTGCAGAATATGGCATTTAAATGTTTTAATAACTTAGGGCTTTTCATGACAATGAGACACGTCTGCTTCTGGCAGCACCAGCTACTTCAAGAGGAAGATGGGCATTGAAGAGGCTCCTTATGGAGTTTGATAGCCATTTGAGCAAGAAACTGCTCTTGCCTGGACTGTTGCATAAACTGGACACAGAGAACCCGCAGAAAGAGGACTGCTGAACTTGCCTAAAGGTGAGATGGTTTTTCGGGGTTCCTGACTCATAAAAGAGTCTGCAAGACATTCTGCAGGACACAGCAAAAAGTGACTGAACTGTCTTTGGAATTTCCTGCTTGATGAAAATGTCTGCTGGATACTATGGGCCTGTAGGCTGAAGACAGATGCCCCAACGGTACAGAGAAACTTTGGGTGACTGTACAGGCAGCAAGATGTCTCTGTCATTTCTAGAGTTTTCTTATTTCTTGTTTACTTAGGTAATATTATATCCTTCTGGAGTCTTTGATGGAGTTGAAGAATAAATAGATAGTTATAGTTTTCCTTAGTTATGATAAAAGATAAAGTAGATATAAATATTGTAATTGTAATTCTTGCTTAATAACTGTTTTGTTATATGTAATTTTACTATGTTAAAGTTAAAGCCTTTCTTTTTTGTTTAAACAAAAAAAGGGGAAATGATGGAGAAAGGTCATTGGTTAAGTAATAAAGAAACTGCCTTGGCCCCTTTAATAGGACAGAAAATTAGGTAGGCGGAGTAGACAGAACAGAATGCTGGGAGAAAGAAGCTGAGTGAAGAGTCGCCATGATTCTCCCACTCCAGACAGACGCAGGTTAAGATTCTCCCTGGTAAGCCAGCTCGTGGTACTACACAGAATATTAGAAATGGGTTAGATCAATATGTAAGAGCTAGCCAATAAGAGGCCGGAACTAATGGGCCAGGCAGTGTTTAAAAGAATACAGTTTCCGTGTAATTATTTCGGGGCATAAGCTAGCCATGCGGGCGGCTGGGTGCCGGAGACGGAGCCCCGCCGCTCATATTACAACACTCGAAGGAAACATTCTAGAGGGCAGAAAGAGCCCTTTCTTCACCCATCAAAAAGACATGGCTGATACCCTACAGCAAAGATAGAGTGATAGAAGACAGTCATAACTAATAATTTGTGTGCTACTGGGGTAACCTTCTGAGATGAATCCCTAAACACCCTTGTCAGAGTGCATATCATAAAGAAAACATCAAGAAATGCTGATGAGGTCAATGGGGCAACATTGGTGACAAGGGGGCAGCATTGGTGACCAGGGGGCAGACACTGGTGACCAGGGGGCAGACACTGGTGACCAGGGGGCAGACACTGGTGACCAGGGGGCAGGCATTGGTGACAAGGGGGCAGACACTGGTGACCAGGGGGCAGACACTGGTGACCAGGGGGCAGACATTGGTGACAAGGGGGCAGACACTGGTGACAAGGGGGCAGACACTGGTGACAAGGAGGCAGACACTGGTGACAAGGGGGCAGCATTGGTGACAAGGGGGCAGATATTGGTGACAAGGGGGCAGACATTGGTGACAAGGGGGCAGCACTGGTGACAAGGAGGCAACACTGGTGACAACGGGGCAAACAGCAAGTGCAGGCAAGTGTGCTGGATTCCAGAGCTCACATCAGAGGACCACAGTGGCAAAATTGATAGTTTTGGATATTTCTTCTGATTCAACAAAGCAAGTGGTAATTTCCTTTAACAGTCCTGGTCTCCTGTGTCAGAGATAATAACAAACACAGGTCCATGAAGAGCATATATGACGGGCAGAGTGCTGCCTGCCCCGCACTATACACTGCACTCTACACGTAATGAACTGGCATCCACAGACACAGTACTCTTTCCTAGCCTCTGGCATTCAGCAGAACCCGAGTTCTCAGCTTGCCCTGGCGGACTGCCCCGTGGATTCTCATGACACGTGTTAGAAGCATCTCTCTATGAAACAAATGCTAAAGGTCTAACACTTGTTTCCTTTTGTAAAATGCAGGTGATGGCCTCTAAAAACAGTCATATAAATAATTTGATGAACAGAATATACAATTACAATTTTAAAAAATCAGTTCCAGGTGAGCTTTAAATTGTAGGAAAGTCCTGAAAGAAAACCTATTTCCATTGTTAAATATTTACAAAGTATAAATTTAATTTTCATGTGTCAGAGACATACAGTAGTCCCAAGTCACCAACAGGCCCATGAAGGAGATGCAGACAGCTAGCCACAGGAAACTCTCCCTGCCTTGTGGCAGATACAATGTGACATTGCAGGAGAGTTGAGTCTAACTTCTCCTTTGGCTTCCAAGGACAGGACTGAGATGTCCATCACTACCTACCTAAGGCCTCTCATGATGATGACCGTCTCGGGTCCAGGCCCTGGAGCTGGAACTCTAAGGAAGAACCCAGCACTGTCTCCGTGCCTCCTCCCTGTCCAGTAGACTCCCAAAGAAATACTTGTTAAATGATTTTAATTTTCATCTTAAATGTCCCACCAGCTACTCAGATTCAATTTAGTCTGAACTGAACTGTTTTTCCTTCTCAGGGTTTGTTTTGACACCCACTTTTCCTGTCTTAATCTCATTTTCATCCTCCCAGACACAGAACCAGGGATTTCTACATCAAATCTACTTTTCCTTGCTTTTATTCACTCATAAATAATTCATTAATTCTACAAATATTGCTGCTAAGAACTAAAATTAATGCAGAAGACACGCAGTCAAAGAAAACACCGCCTTTGCATCTAACGTTAATTGTATCTGGGGCTAACGGGGGCGATCGCGATCAACAGGGGCCTTGCAGGACAGCCTGAGGAGCACGGTGGAGGAACAAGGAAGAACTCTGGGACCTTCTGTTGGGAGCAGTGAGACCCCAGATCCTGAATTTCTTGTAAACAACTTGTTTTCCCCTGATCTGAGTGCCTACAGCTGCTCTGAGCACGAGACCTTAAGGGGTTCCTGATGGCAGGAGAGTGGTTTCTGGTGGGCTTGGCTGGGGCATGGCTATCTATATAATCTGCCCCTGAACACAATAAAGGGGGCATTCTTGGGGAATTCAAGGATGACCCATGTCGCTGTCTCTCTGTCTGTGTGTGTCTGTGTATTTTAACCTCCAGCCCCTTGCCCAAAGATCGCCAACTGGGTGCCAGCGCACCGAGAGCAGACACGGGGGCGCGGTGCGGGGCATTAGTCGTTCATTTTCAAGGGATCTCAAGACAGCCTGGGTCCAGACAGATATACAGAAAGTGTGGGACCTCTGCTAGAGTCCTGTCTAGCTATCAGATATCCAGACCAAGAGAGCAGAAAACGCTCGCACCCAGGCTTGCCTGTAAAGCCGTGCATCTGACACGCTTTGAATAAACAGGATGTAAAACGCAGGGATGACCCCGCAGGCAGTGTTTGTTGATAAAAGAAGAAAGGTAAACAGTAGAGGGGACGATAAGAGCCAGGTGCCCAGTGATGCTGGCACCTCCCCTCTGGTTACTCGCCAGCTGAGAAAAGGCGGGGAGGGGCTTGGGAGCAGCTCTCTGTGTCCCACGCACACACCTGCCATTCTGAGCTCATGGCCCAGTTTGCAAAGTTATAAAAATAACTGTCTCACTTTCACTACTCTTGAGTGTCCAGAGTTGTGTTTCCCATGGACTCCCAAGACCTTCCCCTACCAGGACTCCATGACTCCAACGGCTATATCCAGGTGACAAGGACCAAGAAAAGCAGGCTGAAAAGAGACCCTGGGTATGTGATATCTGAAGAGACAGTACACACACACACACACACAGAGAGAGAGAGAGAGAGAGAGAGAGAGAGAGAGAGAGAGAGAGAGAGAGAGAGAGAGAGAGAGCAAACAGAGCTATCATGCCTAGAAGAGGATCTGCTGGCTTATGTTATGCTTATAAAAGCAAACTGGGTCTCAAAATAGGCATAGTCAACAGGAAGGTGGGCTCAGGGATGCACAGCCCTGCCTGCACCTCCATTCCCTTCGGAACAGTAAGGGCAGGTAGTGGGCTTCTCTCCTTTGCCTCCTGAAATTTCCTGAAATTCAAGCACATTGTTCTTAGCACAGATCGAGATGTGCGTTTCTCTGCAGTAGCTGTTATTCTCCCAGGGAAGCCATTGCCTGGGGAGCCAGGGCAGGCCCAGCTCCTGTGCACCGACTGCCCCTCAGTTTTGTCGGAGGCGACTGTATTATTTCATCACCAGCTTAGTTCATACGCCTCTTTCACGCAATAGCTTTGCAACTGCAAGCATTCTCGAATGTCTTCCTGGGTTGCTTTGCTGACTAGTATAGCTTTATCAATGAGCCGGTTCATTATGGGATGAGACAGCGCAGAATCATTGTTCTGCACAGTCCGACCTTTTGGTCTAATGCCACCTGGGGAAATGGGGATTCTTCACTGAGTCTTCTTCCCAGTGCTGCCAGGTCTCCCCGCAGAGGGCCTCTGCAGGGAGCATTGACAACCAGATGCAGCTGGTTTCTGCGGAGCCTATGGCTCCTCTGAGTGCTGTCAACCAGGGAAGGACCCAGTGTGGGGGTGAGATGATGCCCAGAGAGTCCACACAGCTATGTCTTTCCCAGAGCTCGGGGGAGAAGGGGTCAGAGGAGAAGGGGGTCTGACTTGCCCCTTATGACCTTGTCATCACCCACTTGACGTTGCTCCCTGGCTGTGTCGTGTCCTGCTTTGCATCCTCCTCCTCCTCCTCCTCCTTCTACTCTCTCTGCGCATCTGATATCGCAGCGACACCTCCTCTGCAGAGGGCTCGACGGGACACACTACCCTGAGTGAAGCACTTAGTATTCACTAAAGTGCGCTTGCACAAGCACTGCTCTACTTTCTGCAGTGATTAAAGATTACTCGGGTTTGAAGAGCCTGAATCCTCACCTTGAGGCATAGCTCGGCTGTTAGGAGTCCTAGCTAGGGTTTCCTAGGGCCACAGTTAGATTTCCAGCCCCCGTGTCAGGCAACTCACAGCTGCCTGTAAAACTAGTTCCATGGGATCCAGCACCCTTTCCTGGCCTCTGTGAGTACCTGCATGCAACACACACACATACACACACACATACATACACACACACACACACGTAATAAATCTTTATTTAAAAAAGAACCTGAATCTGGGACTTGGTTCTGCTTGGTTCCAAATTCCATACTCTTTCAAAGTTGCTTCCACAGATGAGGTCAGCCCCAACCAAATAAATCAAATGAATCAAGATAACATGTAAAAATTAATCCATTTGGCCGGGCGGTGGTGGCGCACGCCTTTAATCCCAGCACTCGGGAGGCAGAGGCAGGCGGATCTCTGTGAGTTCGAGACCAGCCTGGTCTGCAAGAGCTAGTTCCAGGACAGGCTCCAAAACCACAGAGAAACCCTGTCTCGAAAAAAACCAAAAAAAAAAAAAAAATTAATCCATTTGTATTGTATTTCTAGATCCCAAATGATGCCACATGTCAAGTCTCCTTTGATCAGCTGTGTCGTTTGTCTCAATATCATCTCTGCGCTTAACCTCACTGGACAAACAGAGCAGGGGGAAATCCTGAGCAATTCCACAAAGTAAAAATCCCTGCTATCTAGTCTTTAGAAAGGACATTTAATCCCTTTTTACCAAGACTTGATTTGAAATTCTGTGTAATAATCCCCACATCAAGAACACTAAGATATCTAAATATAGGAGTGAGAAAGAATGACTTTTAATAACAACCCGAAGGCTTGGACTTAAATCCTGAAGCCAAAGTGCTCTGTGATGGAAACGTGCGAGGTGCTACACTGGGGAGCCAGAAACTGGGAGACTCTCAGTGGTGACTTGGGGCGGCATCCATGGTGTCAGCGTGGAGAAAACATTCCATCCTCTAAAATCGGTCAGACTTTCTGAGAGACAGCAGGCTCTGGTACGTGTTTCATGAGTTACTTTATAGGAGAGAGACTGTTCTCTATTTCACATAACACAGTAGATTGCTTATGGTTCATATGTAGCCTGTTTACAGCTAATAACTCAGGGGTTGACAATATTCATTTTGGTAACAAATCATAGGGAGCGAGGAGAGGAGACGGTTCGAATCCTGGTTCTCTTCCGAGGATACGTGTGTACATTTCTGGATCTAACAAGCATTGGGTTCCTTTAAGCACTGCCAGGAGTCTATTAACTCAGTCTCTTAGAGATATTTAGAAAGTGAAACTGTGTGGACCATTAAAAAGGATGCTAATCTCAGCACTAGAAAGAATAATCACCCCAAGAGAGGTAAGTAGATCTCTGTGAGTTTACACCATTGTTTTAGTGGCAGTCACCCATTTTCTGATTGGATTTGAGACACATAAGAAGAAATGGGACCTGGTATTGCAAGCCCAGGAAAGCACCTCTGATCAGGGATTGCCACAAGCCCAAGGGCAGCACCTATCACTGATACTAAGTTAAATAAATAAGCAGTCAACATGTCTGCTAAATATTTATATTTAATATAAACATTTATATTATAAATATGAGTACTTATACCCTTAGACCAGCCTGTTATCTGCCCTGGTCAACATAGCTTCATTTTTCAGATGGTGGCTGATACAGAGGCTAATAAGCAGGTCAAACGCTGAGAATAAATGGAATATTTGTGCCACCCACTCCAAGATGCAGGGCACAGTGCAGAAAAGGGGGAAGGAAGAACATAAGAGCTGGAGGGTGGGAAGGAGTGCTGTGCAGTTCTGCCCTCCAGATGTGACAGGGTTAATGCAGCTGTGTCTACACACAAAATACACACATGCTCATGTGTGCACAGACACATAAACACATGCATGTGCACACACATATGCATGCACACATACTCAAATGAGAACATGCATACACATGAACACACACAAACACACGCGTGTGCACATACAAACATGCACACTTGTGCACGCACACACACACAAACACACATGCATGCACAAGTAACAAACTGGCACAGACGCATACATACATGCATACACATATGCATGTGCACATACACTCACGTGAGAAGACACACGGGCACCCACACACATGAATGCACACATGTGGACACACACATGCACACGCACACAGAGACATGAAAGGAGATGGACGAATTGGGAAGATGATGAAGATCTGTAGAAGGCAGAGAGGATAAGAGGGGGCAACAGGATAAGCATGTTCATAATAACTGTACACTTACAAAACTTTCAGAAAGGTCTCCAGCCAGCGGTCCCCAGTCTAATTCTGCACGTACAGCACCCTGCATGCTGCAGACCCTTCTGCAGGAGGCTGATTATTCAGCGCAAAGAGAGGATGATACACAGGGTATTTGAGTTGTTTCGCTAATTTCCTTATTTTGAGATGAAAGTTAGAAATTCCCTTTCAAAATAGTTACCTGCTAGCAAATACTTTAGTCTATAATGGCTAATCACCAAAATGAGAAAGAGAGCAAGGACTGGCCCTCAGATGTCCCAAGGAACTGGCATTCTGAGGGAAAGATGCTCAACACCGAGGTAAGCCAAAGGAGCTTGGCAAAGTGAGTTTAGCAACACAACTTGCTTTTCCCATGGAGAGAGGTGAGAGGGACTGACAGCTAGAGAATATGATGGCTCAGTAAGTCCAGGGACTCTTATTCCAGTGAGTATGCGCGTGAAGTTGCAAGTACAGACTGAGGATGAGAGGGAGAGCATGCTCATTCTGCAAGGCCAGCACCTCAGACATGCATGTGCACATGCCTATGAGTCCACAAAATACATACCACACATGCGCACGCACTCACAGTATGCATGCACACACTCACACACACATGTATCTTTGTGCACACAAACACTCATACACGTGCATGCACACACACACACACATTGCAATAACTCAGAGATGAATGTGCCCCTCTTCTAATTCTGTGGTTACATATTATAGTTGTAACAATCTATTTTAAGCATGAAAGAAAATTTTATTTTCAGTCTTTCCCACCATTGCCCTTTACATTTCTGAGGTCATTATTCATGTAGACATTGAATCTTTCAATTCAGCCACCCACAGTGTGGGGGTGGGAGAGATGGGTTTGTGTGTAAAAAACATGTAACAGCATAACATGCTGTTACTTAAAAATACATTTTAAAAATATGCTAGCTAGTTATAAGTAGTTAAATAAATGATTCAAACTTATATTTTTATTTGCACTGGTGGAAAAGCCATCTGCATTGGGTGGAATCCACACTTTTTGAATGCAGACCTTTACCTGAGGTTGTGATAAGCGGTATGAGAGCCTCTTGTGCTGCCGGGCAGGAGCTCCCAGTCATCCTCATGATCACCATGGAAACCAGATGGTCTCCAGTGCACTCTGCTGCCAAGCTGGGATGTGCTTTCAATAAGGTGTAATAAACACTTTTTCTGCTTACTCGTTTGCACCTTTCTGATGGGTTTCTCAGGATATAATCCATCATAGCCCAAAGGACATTAGCAAACAGTTATCCTGTTTATCCTATGTCAGCTGTGCCCAGGTGAGGTGTGTATATGTGTGTGCTGTGTGTGTCTGTGTATATGTGCATATATGTGTATACCCATGTATATGTTTCTGTGTGTGTCTATATGTGTGAACATGTGTTTGTGTGTGTCTATGTGTGTATATATTCATGTGTTAATTGTGCTAAAAAAGAAATGGCACAAGCTTTTCCGCCTAATGATTAAATTCTATGCTGATTTTTCACACTTGCACATTTTTCCATTTTTTTTCTGTTAAAAGAAGTTGTAGGTTCCACATGTTTCAAATGAGGTGGAGACACTCACACTGATCCTCACAAGTATCAGAAATAACAAGAATGGACATGGACCCTAAGAACAATGAGACCCCAAGAGCCAGGCACTCTGGCCAAACTTCAACAGTCCTCCTGTTGATACCATGCATCCCAGACAAGGGGACTTGGAAGAAGTTACAAAGACAAAGTTAGATGGGAACTCCTTGGATGGAGATGATAGTCCAGGGTACCCCTCAATGTGTGGGCACATATAACAGTCATGACATTAGCATGCAGAGTAGCCTCTCAGCTAAATTCAGGGTTTCTTATGTATAGAATTTTCATGTGTATAGTTCACACTTACATGGCACACCTGAAGCGATGCCTTGCGAATAGTGACCAGTCACATGTGTAGATCTGAGTGCGGCATACCAAGACAAAAGGGAAAATCAGGAAGGAAGCACCATTGTGCCATTCGCTTGCCAAACTTCCTAAAATCCCTAGTCATCACGGTGTCTAAATAAAGTCCTGAAGGCCTTGCAGCTTCCCCATAAACACCTCATGAAATTAAGTTACAGATTCCACCAACAATGGCCCTGATTAGCAATGGTGACTAGCAATGATTAAGGCCAAGGGCATCGTGATTGATGCACATCTTGTCCCAGCTCATCAGGTGGACTTCCTCAGGCTAAACTGGTTCTGTTTTGTGAATCATTTCATTCAAGGTGTGATTTTGACACTGGCAGGGTCTGGCTTCATGGTCCCACATCTCATAGGGGGCTGGATTATCATCTGTGTGCTGTTGTTTCTAAGATGAGTCAAAGTGAGAAACTGACCAGCACTGCCTTCTGTGGGTATCTGTCTTCCCCTCTACCTTTAAATATATCAAAAATAAAAGAGTCTATTCTCCCTAGTGGCCCTTTCTGCTAAAACCCTGCTGCATTCATTTGCAGGAGGTAAAACTTATCTCTTCCTGCCTTTGTAGCATCCCTGCATGATGTGGGATGTCTCTCTGTAGGCTGTGAACTGTGAATATGTTTTATTACCATTGGTTAATAAAGAAACTTATTTGATCTACAGCCAGGCAGAATAGAGCCAGGTGGGAAATCCAAACAGAGATACAAGGAGAAAAGGGGTAGAGTCAGGGAGGTGCCAGCAGCCACAGGGGAAGCAAGATGTGAGGTAACGAGCCACAAGCCTCATGGTAAAATTTAGACTAACAGAAATGGGTTAATTTAAGTTGCAAGAGCTAATTAATAATAAGCCTGAGCTAATAGGCCAAAGAGTTTGTAATTAATATTAAGCCCCAGGGTGGTTATTTGGGAACTGGCAAGTGGGAGAGAAACATCCAGTCACACCTGTGACTTTGCTAGGGTCTCATGGGATGGTACTTAGATGCCCTCATCATTTTTCCTGCTGATGCTATCAGTGGTGCACTATGCCTTCCTATGCAAAGGGAACAAACACGAATGAAGACAGCAGCATGCCGTGTGTACATGCAAGACACCCGCAAGCACTTTGGTCACCGTATCAGAGTCTCCCTCTGGTATGTGAATTCATTCATTCCTCGATGGCTTAAGCATCCTTAGGAAACATAACACTTCTCATACAGGCTTAGTGATAAAACATGAGGCAGAGCTGGTAGAAATAGCTTATCCAGAAAACAGGAAGCAAAAACTCGTCTTCAAAACTAAAACGAACTACTCAGAGGGTAGGAAGGGCAGGAAGTGTGTGCGTCAATATGAACATCAAGCTGCCGCTATGATTAAGACCGCTGATTTTTTTTATGCCAGAGTTTTCTTAAAGTGACACAAATCTAATACCAAGCAACCAACACGGTGATTCAGACTTACCAGGACATGGCTGAGCAGTCCCCTCTTGGTAGGCTGCCTTCCTGGGGTGGCCATGGTGCAGAGCCTGGCCAGGCCCTGGTGGCACTCACTCCGGTGGAGTGTTCCGTGCCTGTTCTGAAGAGGCGTGGTTTCTCGGGGCTTGCCAGGCTGTCAGAAGAGCTCGCGAGATCTTCCCCAGTGCTCACAAATACCAGAGAACTTCACTAGAGAAGGTCTGGCGTGGTTCTGCCGTCCTTGGGAACAAGGCATCACCTGCAGCTACTTCAAGTTTCTGATTTTTCTGAGTCCCACAGGCACCACAAGGCACTACTGATGCCCGCCCCAGGGACTGCTGGGAAGTTGCTCCCAGGCAGATGGTGACTTAGAAAGTGTGTTCCCCTTCAGAGCCAGGACCCCAGGACTCTGCCGTGAGCAAAACAGTCAAGAGTGTTTCTGAGGACACAGAGGGCATCTGAACTGAGCTCCGCTATCTTTACATCATTACCTACATTCGAGTCAGAAAATTCTGGGATAAAACACAACTCATAAGGCAAGGACTTGTTTTCTGTCCAAATTAGCAGTACAGGTTTAAGTTCAATATTTTGTATACGATCATGATTCAAACAAGGCCTCTATTAGTTTAGTTAATAAACTAATTTAAAACTCCAGACATTTGAAGCCCCCTTAATAGAGAGCAACAACCAAACAGGCTGAGATGCCATGAGGCTCTCAGGAGACAACCGTAGGCAGGATGAATGTACTCAGCTTGATTGACAGACAGCCATCCAGCCTTGACTCAGAGGCCACTGATAGCCCACAATCACTGAAGGTACGGTGTAGGTGTATATCTGCAGGCTGCATCTCAGCTTTGTCACTAGAATTTTCTAAGTGGTTCAGTAGGCATAAAGATGGAAACCTTTTCTGAATCTCCTGGTGCCCATTCCCTGGCAGGCAAGCTGTTGGGAGCTCAACCCTGGGCTTTCTGTACTGAAGCGCAGATAAAGAAAGACACAAGTCTTTCCTATAACCGGCAACATTCTGAAGAGGTCACCCTCTAAAGACTGGTCTCTAATCAGGAAACGCCTGGGGCTGAGCTGACCACCCAGCAGCTTTCGATGCCGTATGACTTCCTGTGATGGTGTCTGGTTGAGGTCATGCTTCTGAGAACCGCCAGAAGGGGAGCTGCCACACTGACGTCCCAACATTCCTGGGAGGAGAGGGAGGTCTGTAACAAGACAGCACTTGACTCTAGCTTCTTCCAAAACCCCATTCTGTTTCCTTCCCCACCTAGTTCTTTGTACTAAACCGGATGCTGGGATCGTATTTAACTTTGGCGAGTGAAGCAAGTTGACCTTACACCCTTGGGATGTGATTGACAGGTGTCAGGATCTGGGCCTGGTAAATCCAGCAGTAGCTGCCTTATTATCACAGAAAACAATTACAGCTCTGTCCTTGTCACCCTCATTCTGACTCCCGGAACCCTGGACAATGGAGGAACAGTGAAGCTTCAACAGAGAGAATGAGTTGGTACAAGATACTACAAATTTCAATTTTCTGTGCCAAAGGGAAGGGAGCCATTAAGAAGGAAATAAAATCCATGTAACAGCTGAAATGACATGTTTAGAATGACTGTCTTATTCTCAAAGCACAACTGTTCTGTAAAGTTTGCCGGAGTATTTAAGAACGTTAAGGGCAGGGTGTACATAACACCCGTCCAGAACCTTGGAACAAGACTTTATCCTAAATAAAGGACTCTAGAGGCATACTTGAAGGAAAGTTCTAGCAATGACTTCAGCCTTACTATCTCTAATAAAGATAGTAAACGAGAGATCCCAGGTGAAGGCTCTAAGAGTAAGGTGTCCCTGAAGCCACCAGCAGGAACAAGAGACTCTGCCCTGGAGCAAGGCGTCCCTGCAACACACAGAGCTCGTGTGACAGAAGTCACTGCTGCCTGGGGACCTTTATCAGAGCAGATTGGAAAGGGAAGGGGTGTCCTTAGGCGGAAGATCCATCTTCAGTGGGACAACCCAGGGGACCTGTAAAGTCATCCCCGCCAACAGCAGATGTTTGTAGGAAACCTGACTAAGATTTACCAGATGCATAATCGTGCAATTCCTTTCTATGGATGGAAAATCTAAGGCACAAAAACAGATAGAATGCACAGATATTTAAACGTGGCTGACTAAAAAAAAAATCATCACTAACAGGGTCACCATGGCTTCTCGTTTATGACTGAAGTGAGCAATGTAGACTCAAGCTGCTGCATAAATTTGGCAAGGAGGGGAAATAGAATGTATGAAATGTGTCGTGTGCTCATTATATGATGGTTAATGATATTAATTTTAAATTAACTATGCATGTTAAAATACCCACGATAAAAAAATACCCATGATAAACATCTAAAATATAACTTCCCTGAAAATATAAACTGTAAAAAAAAAGCAAATAATAAAAGTTCAGATAATTGAAAAGATAAAATGAGGTTAGGGGGTGGGGACAAAAAGCACAAGATGTGAAATGAAGTAAATGAAGGCTTTACACAAACCATTTTTTTGCAGTAGTGTGATGCACGCTTTTAATCCCAGCACTCGGGAGGCAGAGGCAGGAGGATCTCTGTGAGTGCGAGGCCAGCTTGGTCTACAAGAGCTAGTTCCAGGACAGTCAGAGCCGAGAGAAACCCTGTCTCAGGAAAACAAACAAACAAAAAACATCTACTGTGTCATTTCAGCAGACACAACAGGAAACGGAAGCTGCCCATTCTGAGTTCAGTGTTTTAGTTGTCCTGGAGCCAGAAGGACACTCAGAGGTCGGCTGCCTGGGGAGTGCCAGATGGTTCCTGCCCAGATCGGGTGCCCACCTCACCTTGCGGGAGATCTCCTACTGCACTAGTTTAATTACCACCCCCAACTAGCCCCAGATGCTAATTACAGTGTAAGTGCTTCTAAGTCGTGTTCGTCTGAGAAATAAAAGACTCATCTAAGCTATGTAAAGAATATGTTTCCAGGGGACATAATCAAACTTTAGGTTCTGTGTGCATGAAAACAAAGCATAAACTTAAAAAAAAAAATCCTTAGACTTCAGTTTACAGTAAACAAGAGTTTCTCATTCAGCACTTGCCTTTCTTGCATAAAAAGGACTGAGCATCTGAATGCATTGACAGCTTCAGAGAAGAGAGTTCCCTTTCTAAAGATTGGAGACGGTTACCTGAGGGATCCATTTGCAAATTGTCTCCACTTTCCAAATTTCTCTGTGGATTCTCTTGGCTATTCCTGCACAGCCACGGGGACTGAGGCCCACCTATGACCTTGAGTAGGGGCATAGCAAAGCTCCAGTAGAAGAATCCATGGCCCTAGGCTGCACTGCTCAAGCACAAACAAAGGAAGCAAATGTTACCCTGTCAACTGCAGCCACATGAGAGGTAAGTGTGATTGGGGGAAAATGAAATTTTAAATTAAAATGTCAACAGTAGAGAAACTTTTACGTGGTTTACAGTAAATGAGAAGATTCTGTTGGCAAGTAACTCTGGGGAAGAGGAAGAATACAGACGGGACTGAGAGATGGAAAGAGAACAAAATGGAAACGGAGAGATGGATAGATAGATGATAGGTATAGATAGATAGATAGATAGATAGATAGATAGATAGATAGATAATAGGTAGATTAGATAGATAGATAAATAGATGATAGGTAGATAATAGATAGATAGATGATAGGTAGATGATAGATAGATAGATAGATAGATAGATAGATAGATAGATAGATGATAGGTAGATGATAGATAGATAGATAGATAGATAGATAGATAGATAGATAGATGATAGATAGATAGATAGATAGATAGATAGATAGATAGATAGATAGATAATAGGTAGATTAGATAGATAGATAGATAGATAGATAGATAGATAGATGATGGATAGATAATAGGTAGAAGATAGATAGATAGATAGATAGATAGATAGATAGATGATAGAAGATGGATAAACAGATAATAGGGAGGTAGAGAGGTAGAGAGATAATGATAGTGATAGATAGATATTTAGATAGATGACATAGATATATAGCTGATAGATGATAGATGGATGGATGGATGAGTAGATGGATAGGTAGGTAGATGATAGATAGATAGATAGATAGATAGATAGATAGATAGATAGATAGATAGATCATATATGTTTCCAAGTATGTTTGGAATGACCGTAATTACCTACATATCCTTCTTTCTACTACTGAGTACTCTTTAAATGTATCTTTAGATGTCAGGTTATCTTAACAGGGAAATTAGCTTACAATGGTGATACATTGTACATATTCAAGAAAATATTTCTTAAGCCTGAGTTACCTTAAAGCAAGCACCACTAAGGTGAGCTTTGCTGTAACGTAATTCTAGGGTCAAGAGAGACTGAAATCTGATTCTGTTTGGAGACCCAAGGTGAGGCAAAGAGGAAGGCGATTTAGATGCCTGCTCCTCATGGAGGAGTCATGAGCAGCATCTCATGGAGAATCTTCCTTCAATGCTGCGTTCCATGACCTGAAGTAAGGATGAGAAGCCCTTGAGGGGGCAGGACAGTTGGCAGCTTTCATGACAAATGCAAATGCATAATATTGCAGATGATAGGTAACACTCGCTACCCATCTTCATATCTAATATAGAGAATCTAATAAAGCATGTAACTGGTAATTCAGGGTCCTAGGTACTTGGACTTTATATAAAAATATCACTTACAAGTATGTATGGGCTCACAAGAAAAAGATAGGCCATAAAGTCCAACAAACATGACCAACAACACAAGGGAAAATCCAAGAGGCAACAGTCCTATACAAAGACCTACAGTGAACCGAGCAAAGCTAGGAGCAGGGGATGCGGTCCTCCCCAGGGAGCAGGAGAGGCTGTCCTCCCCAGGGAGCAGAGGAGGCTGTCCTCCCCAGGGAGCAGGGGAGGCGGTCCTCCCCAGGGAGTAGCACACCCATTAGTTGTTCAGTGATTTGCTGACTTTTTTTTTTTTATTAAGTATACAATATTCTATCTGAATGTATGCCTGCAGGCCAGAAGAGGGCACCAGACCCCATTACAGATGGTTGTGAGCCACCATGTGGTTGCTGGGAATTGAACTCAGGATCTTTGGAAGAGCAGGCAATGCTCTTAACCTCTGAGCCATCTCTCCAGTCCCAGATTTGCTGACTTTTACAAACGAAATTTAGTTGAGAGTCAATTGTCTCTCAGACATAGCATGAACTTTTTCAAGTCTGGATTTCCTCTTGACTTAATTATAGCAAACTTTCAACAGCTACTAACTTGCTCCCTGCACAGTTTAACATCCGTGGTGGCTGGATGTGTCCCACCACAGGCTCACCCCAGGTTAATTGACAGTGCATCTTTACATAAGGGGCTAAAACATCACAGTATAAATTTTAAATAAAGTCATCTTAGTTTCCACGACAGGGATGCTGTCAAGGTCCTTTGCTTCCGTTACTTCACATAGTTTATAAAGAAATAATAAAAACATAAGTAAGTTTTCAGATTTTATTTCTTCTACTTAGAACTATAAAATTGGGAATATCGGCAGAAGAAACTAAGTATGTAACTGAAATTCAAAACTCTTCCCAGTGTGTTATGATCTTCTAAGAAACCATAACCTATAAAAATAAATAATAAAGCTAATATTCAGCTATTAAGTCTACAACGGATGCGGGCGAAGAGCAGAAAAGCTAAAAATGCTGTCTGCTTCTCCAGACCCTTGTTTCAGCTGTTCGTTTGTCCAGTCTGCTGCCTGGATGCTGGCAGAAGAAAACGCCCTTGCCCTGTTGCCCTCCTGCCTGGGCAGCCCCCGTGCTAATGAGCAGATTCAAAGGGAAAGCAAGACCGAGCCACAGAAACAGAAAGGCAGACGTGAACTACCTTGTTAGCCTGCCTCCTGGCAGAGCAATCCAGCTGTCCTTCTGAAATAACAAGGTAGAATATATTAATCATCGTACATTTGTGCTATTTCCCAAAAGATTAATGTTTGTCAGCATGATGCTCATTCTGTGTAAGAAGAAAATGGTAGGGACAGCATCCTTTCAATTAAAAGCAAGTAAGAATGCTAATGGCCCATGCCTAGAGCCCCACTGGTGGGCCAGGGCCAGAACAGCATGCCTGTGTTCCTTCTGACCGTGGAAAATCTCTTTTAGACCCTAGGAAGAAATTTTAATTGCATGCAAAGATTGTAGACCAGTCACTGTATCATGCAGGGAGGGAAAAAAAAAGAGTCTATCTTTTTAAGAACACCGGGTTACCTGTGTTAAAATGTGAGGTTAGCACTGGCTTACAAAGGCGTGAGTTGGGATCCAACCACAGACTGCTGAGTTTTGAAGGAAACTGACTCATGGACTAGTACCATCTACCCATCCTAACACTGAGCCTGACTGTGAGAACACAGCTCCGTCCATAAGGGTGGGATTTCCTAACAGATTCAGCGCAGGCTAGGATGTCTGTGATGAGATGTAGGATGGGATGAATGTATGGTTGGATGTAGTCATGCACAACCGATGGGTGAAGTTTCTATCAAGAGATATGCTGCTGTGAATCCTATCATTTTCTCAAGATGAAGATGTAAGGGAGTCCCATGCATCCTTGGAGAACCTTCCAGTGCATACAGTCACCAGCATGGCTCGTCTAACATCATGCCCAGCATCCTTCACCATATGTATAGAAGGTGAAGAGGCTCCACCTCCGCCATGTTTATATGAGGGGAAGAGAGGCTTCACCTCCGCCATGTTTATATGAGGGGAAGAGAGGCTTCACCTCCGCCATGTTTATATGAGGGGAAGAGAGGCTTCACCTCCACCATGTTTATATGAGGGGAAGAGAGGCTTCACCTCCACCATGTTTATATGAGGGGAAGAGAGGCTTCACCTCCACCATGTTTATACAAGTTGCAGTGAGGCTCCACTTCAGTGAACAGCAGGTGGGATCCAGTAAGGGACAGAGCCAAGAATGTGGCTCTGCTATTCTGTAACAAAAAATTACCAGGGGCTGGAGAGATAGCTCAGTGGTTAAGAGCATTGCCTGCTCTTCCAAAGGTCCTGAGTTCAATTCCCAGCAACCACATGGTGGCTCACAACCATCTGTAAAGAGGTCTGGCGCCCTCTTCTGGCCTTCAGGCATACACACAGACAGAATATTGTATACATAATAAATAAATAAATAAATATTTAAGCAAAAAAAAATACCATAAATGATTCTATAAGTCAAGGGGACAGGTACTGGGTGAGAGCCGGATTTTGAGACGTGAGCCATAGGTAAAGAATGCATCCAATTCTGTCCAAACCTGGGCACAGCCTGGAGCCTGAATTCTTGTAAAATATCTGAACGTCTAGAACCTTCATTTTAAAAGTGGGGAAGATGTGGTGTGATAAAATCTATGATAAAATCCCGCAGCACACGCAGGAAGAGGTTTATGACAGCCAATAGCTCAAGGGAACAGTGTATTAGGACAGAGAAGTCATGGCAGACACTGCATTTTGAGTCAGGAGGCAGAGAGCTATGAATGCTGATTCCCCGCCCAGGGAAAGGCAATATCTATAGTTAATGTAGGGCTTCGCTTCTCAATTAACCCAACCTGTACCATCCTTCACAGATCACCAGCGTGGCAGAAGGCTGCTCTCCTGGGTGGGTCTCCATCCTGTCGAGCTGACGAGTATCAAGCTTGGCGCTGGAGAAGGAAGGAGACAAGAGTACTTCCTCCTGCTCCATGCTGCACTCACTGCAGACCCATTGTTCTTTGACTAAACCCTCAGCCGCTGGATCTGTCTGCACATCCCACCGCTCAGTGAGATCTAGAGAATGTACGTTTCTGTGCCAGAGAGTACAGAGTATGTTTCTGAAAGAGTTACAGCCTGGAAGAAATCATCCCATCCTCAGTGAGGTTTGACTCCTCCTCGATCCTTAAATTAGACAGAAAATCCATACCAGTTCTGCTCCTGGGGTTCTGACTCTTCTTGTCTTCTTCTTTTTTTTTTTTTTTTTTGGTTTTTCGAGACAGGGTTTCTCTGTGGTTTTGGAGCCTGTCCTGGAACTAGCTCTTGTAGACCAGGCTGGTCTCGAACTCACAGAGATCCACCTGCCTCTGCCTCCCGAGTGCTGGGATTAAAGGCGTGCACCACCACCGCCCGGCTTCTTCTTGTCTTCTGTGAGAAGAGGTTTGGGGTCACCACTCATGATCAGATTTGGGGAAAACTGAGGTTCTCCCACACAGATTGACTCCAGCCTCTCAACCATTTAAGTGATGTTTACTATTCCATTAGCAAATTCTCAGGACTCTAGCTACAGACAGAGAGAAATTCAGTAAAATTGAGTCTGTCTGTGTGGGGGGATATTCTTCCTCGTTTCATGGACGTGAGGAAGGTCTTTGTATACTAGAGTGAACGAGAGTTCTGTGTTCAAATCCTACTGACACGCCATTACATAGTAAATACGAAACACAGAAAACATACTCTGATGTTGTCTAGAAAGGTCTTCTGAGACTAAAAAAAGGTCCAACCCAATTTCTCCTCCCATGGTCCCACAGTGAGTTTTTAAGCAAATTTCCAGTTGCTGCCGTTACTCTTTAGAATGTGCTGACTGCAGAGATGTCTAACGTATACGCATGTTACTCAATGACAAGCAAATTTAGGCTTTTATTTTAAAATCCTTTAAATAGGCCAGGCATGGTCATTTTCACCTCTAATCTCAGCCCTGGGGAGGCAGAAAAACCAAAAATACAATAAAAATCCCTTCAATCTGTCTATCCTATAAAAGTGAAATATTTAAAATTCCCCAAATTAATCTTAACATTTACTATTTACTTTTTCAAATGTAAATTTTGCAATGTCTTTATTTGTTTATATGGACTCTCTTCCCAGCTGAAATCTCTCTCTCTCTCTCTCTCTCTCTCTCTCTCTCTCTCTGTGTGTGTGTGTCTGTCTCTGTTTCTCTCTGTGTGTGTGTCTCTCTCTCTGTATGTCTGTCCTCTGTCTCTCTCTTTGTGTCTGTCTGTCTCTATTTCTCTCTCTCTCTCTCTCTCTCTCTCTCTCTCTCTCTCTCTCTGTGTGTGTGTGTGTCTGTCTGTCCTCTGTCTCTGTGTGTGTGTGTCTGTCTGTCTCTATTTCTGTGTGTGTGTGTCTCTCTCTGTCTGTCTCTCTGTCTGTGTGTCTGTCTGTCTGTCTGCCCATCTGTCTCTGTCTCTCTCACTCTCACTTGCTCGCTCACCTGCTCTCTCCCTTCCACACCCCACCATTCAGCCACGGCTCTTCCTTCTCTGGGCACAGGCTCTCTGCAGCAGTGTCTTTGCATGCACCGCTGGCATCTGTCACAAATGCGCCTTCATTTTCTGTGATACTGGGACAGTCCCTATTCACTGTTTAAAACCTTCCCCACCTCTCTGTTCTGTCCCCAAATGGCTGCAACAGCTGTCTACTAAAGCCCTGACCCATGCACAGTGATAGACATTGTCCCCCATTGTCTGTCTAACCTAACTGGGCCATGAGGCTTCAAAGCCAAGGTGAATTCTTCGTTTTTGTATTCACAGTGATTTAGGTTGAGCCAAGTGGATGGAAAAACGTCAGGGATTTTCTGAACTTCAGAGAACCATTGTAGGTATCTCCTAGCACCAGGAGACATTAAAACGGGAAGTGACTCAAAATCCATCAGAAGTTTTCGTAATAAAATTGTACAGTCATTCTAACCTGACCTTGAAAAAATACCTAGTAGGAGAAGTTTATGCAATAGTACAAACTGTTCTCTCATGAGTTTAGACGACAATGTGCAGGGAAGATGGAAGAATAACAAAAACATAGACAAGAGGGGACCCCAGAGTAAGGTGACTCATTCCGGGACACCGACTGTTCATATCATCTCTCTGTGAGGAAGCAGGACAGGAAGTGACACCATCTTGTCCACCATGGCATCTGTCACTATCCAAGGAAGAGCACTGAAGGGAGCATCAGTCAGGTAACAAGAGCCTCCGCTTTTCATGGCTGTTGGCGGTCTTCAGTAGGTTGAGTTCCAGCTGGCACGGAGAAAGAGGTCAATAAAAGATAGGAACACTGTTGATAGCCGAGTGGCTGGTCATTTCTAGAGTACACTCACCACCATCTGGGATCACCAAGGAAGGGAGTCTGAGGAGTACTTTGCCCCAGTCAGGTGACCCTGTGGGCATGTCTATGAGGGGTCATCATGATTGCCTTGATTTGTCAGAAGGGCTCATTCTAAGTATGAGCGGCAGCATTTCATAGGCTGGGTCCTGAGCTTTGTGAGTGGAGTAATCTAGTTGAGCAGCAGGCCAACGAGCAAGGACACACTCATCCTCTCTGCCTTCTCCAGAACGATAGTGTAACCTGAAATTGGCATCCAAACAAACCCTTTCATCCCCTGATCTGATCTGATCAGGATGTTTGACCACAACATCCATGAAACTGGCACATAAAGCCCCAACAAAACGGAAGTGGGAGCCCTTCTCCAGCCTGGCATGAGAGTGTAGCCAGAGTCCGGGGAACTCAGTTAATAACCTGGAAACTTGCTGAGGGAGGCAGTGAGGACAGGCAGTCATGAGCCAGATGTAGATACATAGAAGTGGAAGACAAGAGAAGAAGTCACCACTGAAACTAGAAGACAGTAAATTCAAACAGGATTGAGGAAGATAGGACATGATCAGAATAGGTCATCATCGTGTCAGCATGGCTACTATGTTGTCGTTTACCCTAACCATCATCAGCGAGAGAAATGAGGGTCAGTGTTTCATCTGAAACAAAATATGGATGGGGAACTTTCACAAGGTCCACCCCCAGGTGAAGAGCTGCAAACAGTCAACAGCCATGAGGGAAGGAGAATCGGTTTTCTCTGGGGACGACACCCCTCCCCCTATACGTTAGCCCATCCCAGTGGTCAGCCCTAAACATATGCACATATGAGCAACACTAAATGGACTCAGCAGGGTGTGTGTGTGTATGTGTGTGTGCATGTGTGTGTATGCATGCATGTGTGCATGTGTGTGTGTGCATGTGTGTGTGTGCGTGCGTGTGTGTGTGCATGTGTGTGTGTGCGTGTGTGTAAAGCAATATTAAAGAAGAGGTCATGAATCTGAGAAGGGGGTCAGGGAAGGAGACACAGGGATAATTAGAAGAAAGGGTAGAAATGAAACTCAAAAAACTAAAACTTTTAATTAAAAAACATACATTTTTTAAAATGTTTAAATCATTTGGTCTTTGCCCTTAGGGGGGAAAGTCTCAACCCGCTTAATAACATCAATTCTTTAGTTATCTGCAGCTCAGTCTGGCTCAATTTGCATTGGCTTCTTGAAACTCAGCCCATGGCAAGGGAATCAGAGAACTGGGAGGTAGCTGGAATCCGGAAGCCGCCTTGTCTGCTGGCTTACCCTGCTGAGAGACTTCTGTGCCCTCTACCCCAGGCTCTTCCAGCTTTTCTTTCATGGGCTTTCTCATCTTGCATCCCAGGGTCCACAGTGACATCATTTCCTCTCTCACTTGTTCTCTAACGAGGTCGAGGGCTGTTACACTTTTCTGTTCCTTCCATCTGGTATTAGCGGGCCGATGACTAAGGACCAACAATCACTGGGCTAAAAATGACTCTCTTCCTCCAAACCACCTTTATTATAGAATTCCACAAGAATACAACTGAACTCTGCCACCCTCTCGTCGAGCTCACAGATATCACCAGATATTCTTAACAGCTGAAACAACTTGTACTTGCAAACAATCCCAAATCATTCAGAGATGAGCGTGAAAACATTACAGCCCCGGAAACAAGAAATCAGTCAAAACTTGCTCCTGTACCTGTCTTTGCCCACAGAGTTCTATCTACATCTCTTCACCGAGGCAGAGACACAGACACAAGGACGCCTGGACTTGAGAAAACTCCAACCAAGGTTGGAAACAGATGCTAAAATGAAAGCCTTAATTGATAATTACGGAATCGGCTACTGTTAATAGTGTGACATGCGCTGCTTGGTAAATTTTAAGAATAAAATGCATAGCACTCTGGAAAAGGAGGGAAAATCATGCTTCAAGTTCATATACCCCTCCCCAAATCCTCTATTGTGAGACAACGCTCCTGTACCCTGTAAAGATTTGTCATGTGTATTGGTTTAACAAAATGCTGATTGGCCATAGCCAGGCAGGAAATTTAGGTGGAGCGACCAGAACAGGAGAATTCTGGGAAGAGGAAAGGCTCAGTCTGCAGTTGTCACCCAGATGCAGAGGATGCAAGATGAAAATGCCTCACTGATAGAAGGTGCCCAGCCATGTGGTGTAGGAGGGAGGCTGCTTGTTGATTCCCGGTTGCCCAGCCCCGAAATAATCACACAGAAACTGTATTAATTAAATCACTGCTTGGCCCATTAGTTCTACTTCTTATTGGTTAACTCTTTAGTATTAATTTAACTCATCTCTAGTCATCTGTGCATCGCCATGAGGCTGTGTGTCAGAAGATCCACCTGTAGCTTCCACTTGCTCTAACCCAGGCCATAAGGCAGTGGTCCTCAACCTTCCTAGTGTTGTGATCATTTAATACAGTTACTCATGTTGTGGTGACCCCCATTCACAAAATTACCTTTGTAGCTACTTCATAACCGTAATTTTGCTACTATTATGATCTGTATTGTATAGATTTTTGGAGATAAAGGTGTGCCAAAGGGGTTGTACTCTATTCCTAAAACCCATGCCAGTGTTATCTGAAGAATAGTATTTACCACTTGGTATCCTTCTCTCTCACTCTGGGTTAGCCTGCCAAATAACTTATCTAGACTACATTGGATTTTCTGTGAAATTCAGAGAAAATCTTTATGAATATTGATTTGTCTAAGTGGGATCAATGTTCTTTATTAAATGCATTCCATTTTCAGACTATAGGAACAGCTTAGTTTTCATCAGTATAGGTTTGGAAGATTTTTAGGTCAGTACCACACACAAAAAAGTTTAAATCCAAAACTCCCAATACCTCAGATGGACTTATTTGTAGACAAGGCTGTAGAGGTAATCAAGGTAACTTGGGCTCTATGAGATGAATCAATTAACCAACATTGTTGATGTCCTTGTAAAAAGGAGGAATGTGGAAAATTATCTAAGGAGTTCCAGAGGGACAACAGTGGTGAGCCCAAGGCCAGGTGAGAGGCCTGGGGCACACCCTCCATCACAGTCTACCCTGGGACAGCTGGCAAGCACATGGTTCAGCTTCGGCAGCTTAAGTAACCCCCACATTCTCTTGTCATATTGTCCGTCCCCTCTATATACAGTCCACCAGCACCCTGGGTACTTCCTGCTTACCCTCCAGAGCATCAAGGAACAAACAGACTCACACACTCCTCTGCGTCCAGTCTGTTCACATGGCTCTGTCCCAGACAGGGGATTAACAGAGAATTCACTATCTGCACCAAAAAGCACAAGGCTCAAATTGTAAGCATGTATGATGAAAGAGAAGAACTTGGATTTCCTGTCTAGAATGGGCACCATGAGACTGCTCACCTGGTACACATCATATACTCCCTAGTGAACGGCTCTCAGGCTCTGGGGCTTCGATAACACAATCCACTTCTGGTTATCCCACTCACAATAAACCTGAAAAGATGGGTGGTGTCAAATTTATACTAGCTGACTAGGGGTTCCATTACCCTTGGTTACTTCTTGCCCTAAACTTCTGTTGAGTTACTTTTCATATCACTGTGATGTCATGCTGTCCAAAACAAAAAACAAAAAAACAAAAAACAAAACCTTAGAAAATGAGGAAGGATTCACCCTGGCTCACGGTTTAGCAGGAATAGTCTGCCATGGTGGAGAGGCACAGTGGCAGGATTGGTGGCTTCTGCTGCAACTGGAGTGTGAGGCAGTCACCTGTTACGCGGCTCTGATGGAGAAGCCAAGAGCTTGAGGAGCAGCGTGAGTCCAGGATAACCCACTTAATCCACCTAGTCCCTAGCTACTAAAGCTTCCACACCTTCTATAACAGCACTACCGGCTGAGAACCAAGTGCTTAAACATCTGAGCCTGTAGACAGAAGTTTCTGTCCCTCCCGGTCCTGCAGCCATTCAGTCCCAAAGAAACACATGGAGGCTTATATTAATCATAAACTGTTTGACCTCTTAGCTCAGGCTTATTATGAATAGCTCTTACAACTTAACCCATAATTCTTATCTATGCTTAGTCATGTGGCCTGGTAACTTTTCTAAGTGCTGCATTCTCATTTTGTTTCCTCTGTATCTGTTTTGCAGCTATGTCTTTGCCTTTCCTCTTCCCAGGATTCTCCTAGTCTGGTCACCCTGCCTATACTTCTTGCCTGGATACTAGCTAATCAATGTTTTATTAAGCCAATATGTACATCTTTACATGTACCCAATCATTATCCCACAGCATGAGTGTGGGGGTTGTGGACCCCCAGACCCTGAATTTCCTGTAAACACTTGTTATGCTTGCAGCTGCTCTGAGCAAAACAACTTGTTTTCCTGTGTTTGCAGCTGCTCTGAGCACGAGACCTTCAGGAGTTCCTGATGGCATGGGAGTGGTTTCTGGTGGGTTTGGCTGGGGCATGGCTATCAGTTAAGGATCCATATATAAGTTGTCCTGGAACACAATAAAGGAGGCATTCTTGGGGAATTCAAGGATGACCCGTGTCCCTGTGTCTGTGTGTGTGTGTGTGTGTGTGTGTGTGTGTGTGTCAATCTCCAGGCCCTTGCCTGAGACTTGTGACTTGTAGTAAAGGTGTGTACCATACAGTAGCACGAAGCAAATAGCATGAAGAGCAGACGTGGTGTTGTGATTTACACATGAGCGTATGGAAGACACTTCATACTCAAATCATAACATTTACTAAATATGAAAATAACAAAAGTACTAGATAACATGGTAATCAGAAAAATCTGTCACAGTGCCAATTAGGGTCGCAACAAACATGGTGGCCTTTTACTGACATCTGTGCATAGAGCCATGATCATCACCACCTCTGCTCATCGTGACCTGTGACAGAGTCAGGTTGTGAGAAATCAGAATTTATGAACCATGGGTAGGCTGTGCATTTTGTCCTTTGATTTTAATTTTGTGTCGGACAGCATCTTGCCTGGTTCCAGTGGACAGTGGACACTTAATATATTAACAGACCTGACATGAGCAATGAGCTGTGTTATAATAGGGTGAAATTATATGAATAATTAAAGCTTCAGTCAAAGTCTATAATAGAGAACAAGGCTTAATTCAACTTAGAAAGGGCACAGAGTCCTTGCTAACGACAAGCTTGAAGGCTTGCTAATACTCTAGGAAAAAGTGTGGTCCTGAACTTGTCTACTTTGCCTCCCAGTGTAGGGCTGTGTCCCCTGGACCTTAACATGTTGGCTCATGAAATTCAAGTCTCTTATTTTGTGTTTGTTTATGAGATATTCATTAGTACTTGTAGCCACAAACTCCTAGTTTAGGATATGCAACAGTAGGGGGCAGCATTCTGTCTCTAAGACCATAGAATCCTAGGGAGAATGAGCATGTCTGAAACAGATGATGTCCGCGCAGGAAGGATGACGGCTGAGGTGAGGACTGACACTTCAGCTCCATTAGAGAGCAGTTATCTAATGGGTGGGGAGAATGTCTCCTAAAAACAAATGTCTAATATAATGATCTTTACGAGAGAGGTCCTAAGACCATAAAACATAATCGATGTGGGAAATGGGTTTGAGTAAGGTCACTGAAGCAGAGCCCTGCGTGTCAACACATTATCCTTGTGCTATCTGCAACTTGACACAAAAGGATGATCTCCGCTCCTATGAGTGAATAAAATATGATTTATAAACCTCAAAATCCACTTATAGAAAATCTATGAGAATGGAGTTCAATCCAGATCACAGAGACAGATTCTTGACAGCCCAGGGGATGTCTTCCCCTCTGACCTCTCACTGCACAATTTCTTCCCATCGTCTTCTCCAAGGAGATGCGTCCCTTAGAGCTGACAGGAGGAAGCCCTGAATCAAACCCACCCGTCAGTCAGATCTCAGAGCACACTGCTCATGTCCAAGGAAAACCAGAGACTTAAGAGTGTAATATCCCCACCCACCCTGGGACATGGATCCCGGGGTAGGTGGAGGAGCTGGCCCTGGGGTCATCAGCTGCAGTGCTAGGAGAATGGCTGCTACACCTCACCTGGGAAACACAGTAGAGTTGGCCCTGATGGTTGGAACTAGAGACTGTTTTTTTTTGTTTTATGGCTGCCCTGACCCAAATAATCACACAGACACTATATTAATCCCAACACTGTTTATCCGATGGCTTAGACGTATTTCTAGCTAGCTCTTACATCTTGAATTATTAACCCGTTTTTATTAATCTATGTATCACCATGAGACCATGGCCTACCGGTAAGGTTCCAGCATCTGTCTCTTTTGGCAGCTACATGGTGTCTCCCTGATTCCACCTACTTTCTCTATATATCTCTACTTGGATTCCCCACTTGGCTGCACTCTGCTAAGCCATTGGCCAAAACAGCTTTATTCATCAACCAATAAAAGCGTCACATATACAGAAGGACCTCCCACATCAGATGGTGTGGGTGGGGGAGGGTCGACGCTGAGGGCATCAAAGCAGGAGAATTGCCCTGCCCCCTCACTCATCGCTGCAAGGGATGAATCAGCTGGTGCGGTGCTGAGAGCGCTCACTTTGGCGATGCGCTGGCAGGCTGGTCAACCCTGCAGGTGCCCAGGCCCAGAACCATGATTATGACACAGCCCTCCCCAATATCTGTGATCTGCTGAAGCACGTGAAGGGACCTGACCGGCAGACCCAAAGCCACAGGATCTCCACAACGCAGGGCAACAACAGGATTTCCAGAATGAATCCTGATGAGGACCCAGCATCCATAGTGTAATAGAAACCAGAGGCCTCGAACCAGACCAGTGACTCTTTGCAATGAACATTTGCAAGTAAAGACACATGGACAAGTAAAGTGTGTGACTCACTGTGTCACACTGCAGCTTCCATGGTGAGACTTTTAATTATTTCCCTTTCTTTCATTCCCTTAAATTTTGTTTTATTTTGAGTGCATTGCAAGGGTCAGAGGGTGGATACGAAGGGACAGGGAGATGAATGGGTCGAGATTCATGATGTGAAAGACACACAATAAATAAAAAGTAAAAAAGAAAGGAATTTAGTGATGGAGGTGGGTCTTGTATTAATCTGTTGTTTTCATTGGTTAATTAATAAAGAAACTGCCTAGGCCCATTTGATAGTCCAACCCTTAGGTGGGTGGAGTAAACAGAACAGAATGCTGGGAGAAAGAAGCTGAGTCAGGCAGTCGCCATGATTCTCCCACTCCAGACTGACGCAGGTTAAGATCTTTTCTGGTAAGCCAGCTCATGGTGTTACACAGAATATTAGAAATGGGTTAGATCAATATGTAAGAGCTAGCCAATAAGAGGCTGGAACTAATGGGCTAGGCAATGTTCAAAAGAATACAGTTTCCGTGTAATTATTTTGGGGCATAAGCCATGCGGGCGGCCGGGTGCTGGGGATGCAGCCCCCCCCCCGCTTTTATTACAACAGAGTGGCGCCCTCTGTAGTAATAAGAGCGGCGGGCTACGTTCCTGGCACCCGGCCGCCCGCACGGCTAGCTTTATACCTGAAATAATTACACAGAAACTGTATTCTTTTGAACACTGCCTAGCCCATTAGTTCCAGCCTCTTATTGGCTAGCTCTTACATATTGATCTAACCCATTTCTAATATTCTGTATAGCACCACGAGCTGGCTTACCAGGAAAGATCTTAACCTGCGTCTGTGTCCGGTGGGTGAATCATGGCGACTGTCTGACTCAGCTTCTTTCTCCCAGCATTCTGTTCTGTTTACTCCACCCACCTAAGGGTTGGCCTATCAAATGGGCCTAGGCAGTTTCTTTATTAATTAACCAATGAAAGCAACAGATAAATACAAGACCCACCTCCATCAATTTAGTCTTAAACTGTAATCACTTTGATTTCCCATCCACAGGGAGGTCTTTCCTGCATGTCCTGTCCTCAGGCATCATCTTACTAGAAACTCTGTGCTTTCAGGAGAATCTTTTATGGGACAATAGCCTTGTAGACGTTCATAACGCAATTAGTGCCTAATTTCTACTTTGAGATAGCAGACATTCTCAAATATCTGGAGTTTCGGGATACTTGCTTAGGATAGTGCGTTGTTTTGAAGTATTATGACAATTCATCATGATTATCTCTGACTTGTCTGTGTGTGGCCTTGAGCTCTGTATCTGAGCCCTTTACCTGAGTTCACTAACAGCTGACAGTCAGGACCCTGGTTAAAAAGTATCAGCATACAAGAATCTGAATGTATCTAGTTGAGACAGAACTCATTGAGAACACACAGAACCAACACACACATAAATAAACTGAACTAGCAAACCATTAGAATTTAAACTAACAGTTCATGTAATCCTCTGGGATAAATAATGGAACTAAATGTTTCTGAGGAATAAACAACTTGGGGGTAACAGAAAAGACAGACATTTCAAGAATACTCCTCCTCTCTTACTTCAGCGTTTGAGAAAGCCAACCCCATAAACACATATTCCCAACAGAATGCTGGCGGCGAAGTCCACATGACAGATCTTCACTCTCGTTTTAGGTAGCCTACAATTGAATTATTCTGATTCAAATGAAACTTTGCTAGATGTGATTATAGTTTCTGAAGGTTTAACTTTCAAATAGAAGGGTTACCTTAGGGAGGGAGAAGCAATGAAGAGAATCCTGTGGGATCCTACAGTGCTGCTGTGTGGGTCTGGAGTGCAGGGGAGAGGAAGAGGGGGGAAGAGAGGGGAGGTGTGTGTGTGTGTGTGTGTGTGAGAGAGAGAGAGAGAGAGAGAGAGAGAGAGAGAGAGAGAGAGAGAGAGAGAGAGAGAGAGAGAGAGTTTAATTCTATGGGAATGGATGTTTTGCCTGTGTGTATGTCTGTGCACCACGTACTTGCCTGATATTCATAGAGGCTAGAAGGGGATACAGAGGATACAGGATTATCTGGAACTGGAGTCACAGGTGGTCGTGAGTTGCCCCATGGATGCTAGAAATTGATCCCTGCTCCTCTGCCAGAGCAACAAGTGCCCCAACCACTGAGCAGTCTCTCCAGCCCCCGACACATATTTTTTAAATCTAAAATTGGAAGGAGAAAGCCCATAGAAGAAAAACAAGTAACATGTGAGCCACATAAAAAGATGTTGTTAATAAACAGATACAAATGGTACAAGATAAGACGGCATTTCCTCTCCACCTGGCAAGCCCTGGGCTTGTGCTCCGGGAAGATGGACAGGGCAGTGAGTGAGCGTCCCCTTGTTGTGGAGTGCAGCTCTGCAGCTTCCTGGTGGATGTGTCAGCATGCTGAGCTCACCACACCTGCTCTCTCACCTCCTCCCACCTGGAGGACTCCATCCTGACAGCCCGCTCACAGATGATTTTAAAATGCCACAGTAGTCAATGCTCATGGCCACACTATACACAAGCAGGGAATATTTTTAATGACCGTGAAAGGAGCAATGACTCTCTGGCATAAAAGCGGTGTGCTCTGTGGCTGTTAGGAGGAACGGAGGTTACAGTTGCTAATATGGAAGTCATTGTGGATAGTCCTCACTGTTGATATTGTTAAAATGTAAGCAATCCCTAACAACAAATTCTCTTTTGTGTGTTTTGTACGGACATGTGAATGAATAGATGCTAGCCACCTCATCACACTCATGCCCTCACCTACCTTCCTGAGCTCGGGTATTACTAGACAGAAATACTGTGAATTTCTTTGAGAAATGTGACATGTTTCAGATACAGAGAGAGCTCTTTCCACATAGAAACTTGATTTTTAAATTTACCATGTAGATACCTGGAGTCTTATTATGAAAATCAAATTGATTTCTTTAATCATTAATAGTAAAAATGAGCATGGCAGGAAAATAGTTGACAAAGGAATAAAACAAGACAAATATCCCCAAGTGCAAATATGTGTTCTATGGGGTTTAGCACAACATAAGGGGAGATAATGAGAATCTTATCACTGTGTTAGACTAAATGGGGCAAGCCCTGAATCCTCAGTCTCCTGTTCACCAAAATAGCTGAGGCCTGGTGAGGTGCTCTCGGGTAAAGAGATGTTGCCAAGCCCAACGACCTGAGCTCAGTCCTCAAAACACAGGCTTTCCTCTTACCTCTAAAAGTGTACCATGGTGTGAGTAAGTATGCACATACACACTACAGAAATACAAAAAAAACTTATTCCAGATGTTACTAAACAAAGGACTGAGCTATTTACTAAGCCATAAGACAATTGGGGAAAAGAGTAAATAAACCTTAAATAAACTAATACATCTTCAAGGAATCCAAAATGAAACGGCAAGGAAAAGTGTCCGTGGTGATGATATTGGCTGAATTAATGTCTGATGTTTGTAGTATCACCCACCTCATCAATGGCAAGGGATCTCGAAGTGCAATTTGTAGGGAATACACACAGTCAGCCTCCTACGTAGACACCCATCTCTTAGGAAACCACTCCACCATGCAATTGAGATAAAGACAGCCAAGCAGCTTTTGCGAAGGAAACAGAGGGTCTGGGAGTCTACAGCCCTGCATGGATTCATTCTGAGGAATGTCCAGTAACCAAGAGCAGGCAAAGAGATGGAAGACGTTTGCTGAAGTCTCCTAGGAAAGAGAAGATACCGAGGCAGATAAAATGGGAGATCTGAAACTTAGGGACACCGAGGAAACGCTACAGCTACACGGGGAGGGGCTGCGGGAGTAGGGCAATGTGGGGAGTAATCATGGGGTGGAGTGAACCAAGCATAGGGTGTGGCGGGAATAAATTAGGCCTTAGATGCATTAGAATCGGTACCTAAAGCTCCCTGAGGCCACATTTTTACTCATAAAACCCAGTAGATTGCCTTGATGTGAGTCTTCTGTAACTTAAAATACAAAATATTCTAAGGAATGCATATGAAAGTGAATATTTTTCTTATTTTTATTTTCCACTTTTTTTTAATATTTTGAAGACTGCTTTAGAGTCATGCACAGATAGTTCAAAATTATGGAAATCCATAATTCTAAAACAGGAAGAAACTCCTCTACTTATAAATAATTCATGACGGGACTCCACAGGATGATAATCTACGCTGGTATGTCTAAAGCGGAAACTGAGTTATGAACCATTTGTATTTTCTTAATGTAAAAGTAACAGCCTTTGACTCTGAGCATCCCAGGGAGCAAAGCTAGTTTACGTGAAATGTGTCCCTCAATCGAGAAGAGAAGATGAGGCTCTGTTGGCTCAGCTCCCGGGACAGTGCTTTCCAGAGGCGCTGCCGTCCATTCTCAGCCAGATGACACTGGTACGGGCCGGTTTTGCTGTCTTCCAGGTTTGAGCCTGTGGCTGCATCCAGGGTACCAGTGCCTACTGCTCACTTGGTACCCCATCTCGTACAATGCAAATCCCACACACTCTGTCTGGCGGCCACAGGTTCTGCAGCCTTGCTTGCCAAGTGAGTTTTTGTCTTCTCGGGAGACAGATTGAGGTTGGAAGTGCCCACACTTACCAAAGCTACAACATTTGGGAGGGAGTTGAAACACTCGGATTCTTTGGTTTAACAGGAGAAAGTGGGAATAAGAAACACCCACACCGCAGATTTCTAAGTGGCAAACGAGGACGTTCTCTGTATTCCTCTAGCCTTCCTCTGACCCCTCGGACCTTGCTTCCCTTCTAGACAAAGTCCTCCGTTCTGCTGGTTTATATGGCAAACCACCTACTTCCCAAGTGGATGCTCTCCCGAGGGCTCCTTAAAGAGCATTATAGCCTGGCCCTCTGATCAGGGTTCTCAGGCCTTCATTTGACCCGGCTTAGACCCTGTCTTACTTCTGGTCTCTTGGTCACTTTTCAATGTCAAATGTACCCATGGGCTACAAGGCACAGATTCTGCCAGAAACAGCCCTATATTTCCTGAGTAGAAGTGAACTTCAGTATCCAGGCCCTATTCTCAGAGTGCTTACTTACATGAGCTACTTCTCTGTCCCCTCTGATTGATGTAAAAGCTATGGATAGGTTTTACAGTTCAGGACTGTCGTTCACAAGGAACCTGGAGTCATTCCTGTGAAACGTAGACACCAGTAGAGCAGTCCTACAGCCTGTCAACACGCCACCGACACTTTCATACAGGTTTACTATAGATCTCCTAAGTGTACTTCAGAAGTAAGACAGAGAAAATTTTAATATAACAGGTGCAGAAACATAAAGAGCAAAAGACAGGAAGTGAAGACCTCATGCATATCAAGTCCGGTATTAGTAACTTCTGTGTTGCCGTGATCGAAACAGCAAAAGAGAACACTTTAGAAAGAGGTAATTCCCACTGTGCTTCACAGAGTTCAGTATGGCAGTTGGACCCATGCATTTGAGCAGAGCATGACGGTGTCAGAAGTGCAAGGAGGAAAAGGTTCTCCACATTGTGGAGGATGGGAGAGTGGAGAAGAAACGATATGCATCATGACGAGCTCTCAAGTCATTTCTCTAAGTCACCTACTTCCTCCAGCTAGGGACCGTACTAGCCAGGGTCCTCTAAGGAAAGAGAATTTATAGAATGAATAAATGATGGACAGATAAATGACAAAGAGAGAGAGAGAGAGAGAGAGAGAGAGAGAGAGAGAATGATAGATTGGTAGATATGAGGTAGATACATAGATGATTGACAGAGAGATAGGTAGATAGATAGATAGATAGATAGATAGATAGATAGATAGATAGATCGGTGTTGTGGGATATTTGTACACTATATGAAGATGTATTTGCTATGGCTGCTGTAATAAAAAGCTGAACTACCAAACGCTAGGCAGGAAGTATATGCAAAATTTTCTAGGAGAGAAAGAAAGAAGAGGAGAATCTAGGCACACAGGAGAAGCCAGGAGACTTGGAGAGGAAACAGGAGGTACAAGATGGAAAAGAAGTAACTCCAGATGATAGAATGTAGAGTAGTAAAAATGGGTTGATTTAACTTATTAGTGCTAGTTAGGAACAAGCCTAAGTTACAAGTCAAGTTTTCATAATTAATAAAAAATCTCTATGTCCTTATTTGGGATCTGGCTGGTAGAACGAATAAAGACTCATTGCAGATAGTTAGATAGGTGATTTATAGCTAGGTAGACAGACAGACAGGCAGGCAGGCAGGCAGATAGATAGATAAATAGATGATAGGATGATGATAGGTGGAAGATAGATAGATAGTGATAGACAGACAGACAGACAGACAGACAGATAGATAGATAGATAGATGATAGACAGGTAGACAGATGGATAAATAGATGACATAAATTAGAGATAGATAGAAAGGGTATTTATTAAATGGCTTATAGGCTGTGGTCTGGCTAGTCCAACATTGGCTGTCTGCCAATGAAAGGTCCAAAAATCCAGGAGTTGTTCAGTCCATGAGGTTGAATGTATCATTAGGTCTTCAGTATATGTTGGCTCTAACATCAGTGAAGGAATGGACTTGCCAGTCAGAGTGAGGGCAAGCAGGCAAAGAAAGAGAACGCTTCCTTCTTCCATGTCCTTTATATAGGTGTCCAGTAGATGGCGTGGTCCAGATTCAAGGTGGATCTTCCTGCCTCAAAAGATCTGGATTAGAGCTATGTTTTCCCACCTCAAAGACTCAGATTAGAAGTGCGTTGTAGAATATCAGTTAAAAATATGTTACATTTGTTTATGTTATGGAATATTTAATGATATAAAGATGTGTTGCATTCTTTTATGCCGTATGTGTTTAACTCTGTAAAGCTGTGATACTTTGCCTGTGTAAAACACCTAATTTGTCTAATAAAGAGCTGAACAGCCAATAACAAGGCAAGAGAAAGGATAGGTAGAGCTGGAAGGCAGAGAGAATAAATAGGGAGAGAAGTCTGGGAAGAAGGGCAATCAAGGAACAAAATAAAACAGGAGGTGGAGAGAAGAGAGAAGGACACAAGAGGCCAGCCACCCAGATACACAGTAGGCCAAGGAGAAAGACGTAAAGAAAGATATATAGAAAAGAGAAAAATAAAAGCCCAGAAGCAAAAGATGAGATGATTTAAATTTAAAAGCTGGCTAGAAACAAGCCAAGCCAAGGCCGGGCATTCACAAGAAAGAATATGCCTCTGTGTGACTTATTTGGGAGCTGGGGACGGACCCCAAAAGAGTAAAGAGTAAAACACACACACACAAAACAACAACAACAGCACTACAGAAATGCATCATCTCCCCATTTCAAATGACTTACTTAATTAAGAAAATTCCCTCGCAGGTATACCCAGCCATTTGGTTTCAGTTAATTCCAGATGTAGTCTAGATGACAACCAAGAAGAGCCATCACAGGGGCCCACCTCCTAGAATTTCCACCACCTCCCAAAACAGTGCCAACGGCAAAAGGCCAGCTGCTCCCATCCATGAGCTGGTATAGGAATTGCTGCCAAGCCATAACCAAAGATCTGTGGGTATGTCACAGTAAAAAATGAATTTATTCAAACCTCACAGGGCTTGCATCTTGGTGGAAACCTCCAGAACTCTGCTAGTACATCACCCAGAAGTCCAACTGCTCACTGTTAGCAAGGTAATGGCTTGTCGGAGTTTATCTTCAGGAGAAAAAAAAGAAAAGAAAGAAAGACACTGGGTTAAACTTCAAGTTTTAAAAAATTCAGAAATGTTTAACAGGAAAATACTTAATTCCAATTTCACCCTTTTTTTTGTAAAAATAGGTAGCATTTTAGATGGTTTGCAAATAAACTCTATCCAACTTCAGAGACATCACGTGTCTATTAGCTGTAACATTAGAAGGCACTGGTTATATGTATTTCAGAATGGGAATAGTTTAAGATTTTCGAAGCCAGCAATAAAAGCGGACAAAGATAAACTGAATTATACCAGATCTCTTTGCATTCTCCTTTTCTCTCTCACTTATACCTTCCTGTCTTCACGGAGTAGGTTTGCTTTTCACTAAATAACACTTTCATGATAAATACAATTTAATTTCTTCCACCAAGGTGGGAAATTGTGTTTTATAACAATGTCAACATGGGTGAGAAACTTAAAGCAGCCATGACTGACTGTACACAGCCATGACTGACTGTACACAGCTCTCATCCCAGCCATGCAAAGGCAGAGAGAAGCAAGATGACTAAAGAGTGCAGGCCACCTGAGTTTCATAGCAAGTCCCAGGACAGCCAGGGCTAAACGCACAGGCTATCACACGTGTGTTAAAATGCTCTTACAAGCCGGGCGGTGATGGCGCACGCCTTTAATCCCAGCACTCGGGAGGCAGAGGCAGGCGGATCTCTGTGAGTTCGAGACCAGCCTGGTCTACAAGAGCTAGTTCCAGGACAGGCTCCAAAACCACAGAGAAACCCTGTCTCGAAAAACAAAAAAACAAAAAACAAAAAACAAAACAAAACAAAAAAACCAAACAAACAAAAAAATGCTCTTACAAACGGTGCCCTCGGGTTCCTCTGAGGCTGCTGCTCTTTCCTGGATTTTCCTCACTTTGTGGGATGCTGACAGGCAATTTAGATAGTCCTCTGCTGGGGTCTGCTGGATGTTTGTTTCCTCTGAGGGTAGCCGTACGTTCAGGAGAGGAATCTCTCAGAGGTGCGTTGTTGTTCTTACTGTCCCTATCACAGGACTCTCTTATCAACACAGGTTATGACTCTATTATGCGGCAATATTTTCTGAAACCCATCGCGGCCAAATGGTATATCAACAGAGAGGTGGGCTCTCAGTAATGAAAGGCTCACAGAAGAACCATCAGAAGGGCTCACAGTAATGAAAAAGCAAGAAGCATAGGCCTGGGCCTCCGTGATGCGCTGTCTCCCCAGTAGAAAGCTATTTCACCCCTTTAATAGACATGCCTGCTGTCCTCACGCTAAAGATGGAGGGCAGCTCACTCACATCGGAAAGTAACCGGCTGTCTGTTGGTGTCGGGTTTTTTTTTTTCTGTTTTGTTTTTTTTTTTTTTCTGAAATTCTTGCCTTTGTGGGATTTCATGCTGCCACCTGGTGGAGAGACAGCGATGTGTGTCTGCTGCCTGAGGTGATCGGCATTAAAACCTCACAAAATAAAGTAAGCCGATACATCGGTCACGGCACTGGGCTCACAGAATGGGCGCCGCTGGGTGTCTTTATTAATAACTACATAAAACGTGAAATCCTTGCTGTGGCTGCAACCTAGTGGACTATAAGTACCAGAACGGCTCTAGTTCCCACTCCCCAGTCTGTGGTTCTTCCCACGGTTTTGGCGACCCGCAGTGAACCACAATCTAAGAATTTGTTAAATGAAAATCTTCAGGTATATAAGGACATTCTGAGTACCATGATGAAATGCTGTACTCCTGTACTGGGCTCCTGACTCAGCACGCGGGCAATCGCACACTCGGGCACTGTACCCAGGCTATACGTGCCGTCTTCCCATTGGTCGTCTGCTCAGCAGCCATCTTGAGAATCAGAGCGACCGTCACAGGCTGCACCGTGTTTGCGTCCCAAGCATCTTTATTCTACTCAGCAACGGTCTTAAAGTACAGGGAGCAGAACCCCAGCGATTTCCCAGTGCATAACGACAGCGTCCAATTTTGCTATATTATTTTGTGTAGGATTTATTGATCTTAACATGGCTGTGCTTTTTCACAAATATATATGCAGAAGAGCGAGCACCAAGTTCCACACCTATACGCTGTGCCTGCCGTCAGGAAACGGAGGGGGGCAAGCGCTGGTGTCGCTACAGTCCATTCCCGTGCCTATAATCCGCAGGAAACGTAATATAGATGCACGTGATATTGGGAAACAGGGTTTTCCTTTAAATTAGAAAAAAAGTTAAATAGTTGATATCATGAAATAGCTTAAAACTTTAAACGTATGAAATAGCAAAACAAAGATTGAAAAGCCAGTAATCTCCCAGAACACTAAGGGAAAATACTAACTATATTTTTAGATTTTTATCAGCTTTTTTGTCAGAATATTGGATTCTATAGTGAGAACCATATTTTTTTTGATATATTCTATTCCTGAGTTTAGATCCCAAGCCAAGGAAAAATTTATATGAAATCCCAGAATATGATATGGCATAATGTCATAAATAAAGCTTAGAAAAAAATAACACTTCAGAATTCCAAAGTACTCACCCCAAATAGAATCTGAGCACACATGGGATCCCTGAAGACAGGAGATCTAAGGACACGAGATCGAGATGTCCGTTGTCAGGGGTGGCCGAAGCCCCACAGTGGGAGCTGCTGAGAGATGCATAGCGGTGACAAGCGCATGTCCTAGAATAACCCCTGGATCCATGACCACTGTCTAGACGGAACATCAATGAGGGCCAAGATGCCCAGGGAAGAAAATGGTTTCCCTTCCTAGTTTACTATGGAAGAGCACATTTCTGCCTCCCAACATCCTTCAAACCCTACACTGTGGTCACTGGACACCACGCTGTCCTTCAAACCCTACACTGTGGTCACTGGACACCACGCTGTCCTTCACACCCTACACTGTGGTCACTGGACACCACGCTGTCCTTCAAACCCTACACTGTGGTCACTGGACACCACGCTGTCCTTCAAACCCTACACTGTGGTCACTGGACACCACGCTGTCCTTCAAACCCTACACTGTGGTCACTGGACACCACGCTGTCCTTCAAACCCTACACTGTGGTCACTGGACACCACGCTGTCCTTCAAACCCTACACTGTGGTCACTGGACACCACGCTGTCCTTCAAACCCTACACTGTGATCAATGGACACCACGCTGTCCTTCAAACCCTACACTGTGATCAATGGACACCACGCTGTCCTTCACAACCCTACACTGTGATCAATGGACACCACGCTGTCCTTCAAACCCTACACTGTGATCAATGGACACCACGCTGTCCTTCAAACCCTACACTGTGGTCACTGGACACCACGCTGTCCTTCAAACCCTACACTGTGGTCACTGGACACCACGCTGTCCTTCAAACCCTACACTGTGGTCACTGGACACCACGCTGTCCTTCACAACCCTACACTGTGATCAATGGACACCACACTGTCCTTCAAACCCTACACTGTGATCACTGGACACCACGCTGTCCTTCAAACCCTACACTGTGGTCACTGGACACCACGCTGTCCTTCACAACCCTACACTGTGATCAATGGACACCACGCTGTCCTTCACAACCCTACACTGTGGTCACTGGACACCACGCTGTCCTTCACAACCCTACACTGTGATCACTGGACACCACGCTGTCCTTCACAACCCTACACTGTGATCAATGGACACCACGCTGTCCTTCAAACCCTACACTGTGATCACTGGACACCACGCTGTCCTTCAAACCCTACACTGTGATCAATGGACACCACGCTGTCCTTCAAACCCTACACTGTGATCAATGGACACCACGCTGTCCTTCAAACCCTACACTGTGGTCACTGGACACCACGCTGTCCTTCAAACCCTACACTGTGGTCACTGGACACCACGCTGTCCTTCAAACCCTACACTGTGGTCACTGGACACCACGCTGTCCTTCACAACCCTACACTGTGGTCACTGGACACCACGCTGTCCGTGAGCTGAATGCGGAGGGACAAACTGACAGTGAGATGCCGTGACTCTCCTAGACCCAGTCTTCACGAATATCTTCCCCAAATTCTGACGAACACACACACTCTCACACAGAAACATGGAGGGACACACACAGAGAAACACACACACAGACACACACCCATATACACAGACAAATACACACACAGAGACATACACACAGAGAGAGGCAGGCGTGCACACACATGCCAAGCCCTTCTGGATCCCTTTATTGGGCCTCTAAGGATAAATTATCTGTACCCTTTTCACAACCAGGAAATCTCTAATACTAAACTCCAGGTGGTAAATATTAAAATGAATTATTGAAAATCTTTAGTCTGTTCAAAGAGACCCATGTCACCACTGACATGCACTGCCTGGTAGTCATAAAATCTATCCATTTGGTGGAAGGGTTGAGGATGAAATATTCAAGAATAACTTTCAGATTTATGTTTTATATACTGCTGGACAGTCTAGTCAGTCCAGGTCTAATCAAGAAGTGGCCTCATTCATGAGTTTCTTTGTAGACTATAATCACTGCAGAATACTACTACTTTAGCAACACCTGGTTTGTGAAGTAACCCTTCAGATTTACAGTTCTCGAGGCCTCCCTGTTTTAATTGTCCGAACACGAACGGCACATTTCTGATCGTCTTTTGTTGGAATGCCTGACTGTGGCTTGTGTGGCCCTGAGATAGGGGTAGAGGGTGCTGCTGACCTGTCTCTCAGGGAGCCCGGAGCTTGTGATCTTTATAAGGCCCCTGGCAACGGCAGCAGCACCGCGATGTCTTAGCTCCTAAGGGCTGCGGAACCCAGCCTTTTGCAAGCAGACTGTAGACAAGAAATGCTTTTTGTGTGACCCCATCAAGTTTGTGTCTTCATAAAGGAATAGAGAATAAGCCTAATAAATAACAACATAGAAATAGGTCAATATACAGAATACATTCTACTATAATAGTACAATATTAGAGTGAAGTGCATTGTCCTGTCAACTTCTATATGAAAATTGGAGACATGAATAAAAGAAAAATAGCATTACCTGTGGTCAACTTCTAGCCATGATGTTAACTGTCATAAAGCTGGGAAAAATTACTTTCTGAAATTCAATTTATATATAAACATGTTGTTTTCTTTGCTGCACTTTCCTCCTCTTTTTAACCCCTAAAATGTCTAAATGTTTCCATTTCAAACTCTCTCTAGGATCACACCCAGAGTTGACATTACAAACACTGCCTTACACGCCGCTGATTCCAAAATTCTTTCTGACCTCTTTTTAGGATCTGGCTAAGCATCTGTAACAGGAATGTGGCCTTCTCCAAAACACCTCAGCTTCCCGAAAGCGCCGTCTCCTCTGCCATTCTCCTGCCAGGTGAAACCGGCTTCCCCTGAGCCCATCAGTACACTTAGTGTACTGACAGTACATAAGGCTGAGGAGCCAAGTGAGAGTTCATGGAGAGGTGCCATTTAAGTACTTCTTAGGAGAAGGTTTGAAATCCTAGGTCTCTGTGGTCTGAGCCATCTCATCTAGACCAGGGTTACTCGTTACTGTCAGCCTCGTCTGTACTCTTGATTTTACTGAGATCCCAGGTGATGTCAGTGAGCATGACTGGCCCAGCACACAGGGAGGAACAGTGTGGAGCTTGCTCAGGAGAGCAGACCCTGTTTCTCTTTGGTTGTAAAATAATGGCTTCTGGGTAAGTAAGGCCTTGCAGTGCTTTGGGGAAGAGGTCACCTGCTGAGATTCCTACTCTCTACAAAGAGAAAGGAAGAGAGTCATGTTAGCAAAAGTTCCACCCATACAGCGGGTTCTTATTTCTTCACAGCCAATCTTTAAGGTAAACTCAAGATGGAGCAGAGGCCAAGCACAAGCTGTCTGTTCTGCCTCTAGCACTGACTTCTCATTCCCAGCACCCCTCCCAGGCCTCTACTCTCCCCCTACTGCAAGCTCACTGAGTTGGCTGAGACCAGGGACCAACAGAACTGGGGAGATCAGTGTGTGCATCTCAGCATCCCCAGGCTTTTCTAGACATGACTTCCCCAGGCCTCAGATTTCCTGAGACACAGTGGTGGCACCTATTTCAAAATTCTGTCAATAACAGCACAGCAGAGCTTGGTGTCTCCACATGGCAGTGCTCGGCAGATGTGCGATGTGTTTCCACTGAAGACCAGAGAAGAGCTACATTCCACTTTCAACTATAAGCAAGTCTGTAAGGGAACGTGATGCCAGAAGGAAAGAGGCATGTGGATTAAAGGCAGCTTAGATGGTATGCCTAGGCTTCGGTCCCCCAAATGAATCACAAGAAGACAGCAAACCTGGAGGTAGCAGAGAGAACACTGTTCTCATCAAGACAGCCAGAGTGGGGAGGTTTGCCCCCCATCGGGGTTCACATCTGTTACATGGCATCCTGAGATGGTCTGTGCATCCCCTTCTCACGGGGAGTGATTTGATGCAGGCTCCCTTCTCATAGTTTTGGCAGAGACCCGCCTGCCCACGGGAATTAGCCCCCACCAGAGTCCGTGCAAGAGACTGCACCATTTCCAGAACTATCCAAGAGGATTGCCGCTGCTGAAGTGTTGGGAAAGAAAAGTAAAACCAGCACAAACACAAGGAGACAGCTAATTCTTCACCGCAAGGGGGAAGCAAACACAAGGAGACAGCTAATGCTTCACCACAAGGGGGAAGCAGCGGCACACTGTGAGGAGAGCCGCCCCCCGGAGGCTGGGCGCTTGGGGAAGCAACTCACTGCCTTGCCCGAGGAGTGAGGAGTTTCTCTTTGGTGCTGATAAATCCCATTTCACTGGTCTCCACGTCGTCATTCAGCACCGAAACAAAACTGGTTTAATAATTGTCATAACCAATATTTGCATTGAATATGTATTCTATTTACCCCAATATTAAAAGGTATGTTTCCAAAGAACTGGTGAAATTGATTTATAGATTTTACTTGTCTAATTAGCCTGTGATTTCAACGCATGCATGGCACATGTCCAAGCTGGAACGCACACTTTCCTCTTGTGGCATATTTGTGGTTCAAAACAGTCTGTCTATGCAACAACTAAAGTTATTCCAACAAAGTTTATTAATCCTGAACAAGGAAGAGGGGGCTGAGTGCTGACAACGCTCTCTCGAGATTTAACCACAGACCATATAGTGCAGAAGAAAAAAAAAATAAACAGCAATAATGTGAAGACTTCCTGCCCACATTTATCGTGAAAAACCCACACCTACTCTGTCCCTCAAATGTGTCCTGCTCTGGTGAACCACCAGGGCCTAATTACACCGTGGCAGCTGTATGCATCCTCCTTTCTACCCAGCTCCTAGGGTGCTGAGACTAGGCCACAGGTCACGATGCCCACTCTAGAACATTAAAGACGAAGGTAACCTGTGCCTTTGAGTTACTAGGGTCGGGTGGTCACTGATTTAATCTTAAAGGTACAGTAACTTACTATTTGTTAAAAAAAAAAAAGCATCATTTCCAGAAACCCAATCTACATCTCTTCCTAAGGATAGTTTTTCAACAGCCTACAGAATGGGAAAAGACCTTCACCAACCTCACATCAGACAAAGGTCTAATCTCCAAAATATACAAAGAACTCAAGAAATTGGTCATCAAAAGAACAAATAACCCAATTTTAAAAATGGAGTACAGACCTAAACAGAGAACTCTCAACAGAGGAATCTAAAATGGCTGAAAGACACTTAAGGAAATGCTCAACATCCTTAGTCATCAGAGAAATGCAAATCAAAACTCTGAGGTCCTATCTTACACCTTTTATGTTTTATTTTATGGTTATTTTATATTTTTATATTTCCTCTTAAGGTTTAGCTAGAATGTCAAAGTATTACAGCATCAGCAAATGACACCTCTCCTATCTCTGGCCTACTCCAGAATCAGATGCCGATAAATCCGTGATGGCCCAAAGACCAGGGATAAAGGGAAACATGGAAAGTTTACATTATCATCAAGAACCATCAACAAGGAAGGCGTGGGTTGCAAATGAGGATCAAACAAGCTAAGAGGCGAGGGAAGACAGATCGCTTGTATGTAGAAGGAAATGGGAGAGGATGAGAGGTGTGGAACTGGAAGCCACCAAAGGGCAGAGGTGCCAGCACCTCGGAGGATGTGCAGAGGCCAGTGAGGCCTACAGCAGCAGGTGTAAGACCTACAGCCTTGCTGGGTTTCTGCAGAGTGAAGCCACGATCCGTGCTTTGTAAAGTGTGTGACTGGTTCACAACCAAGAGGAGTCCCGAATGAATGTGATTTCCTGTGCAGTGTGCCAAGTGGTTGATTGAGCTACTTTTCTAATTACTGAAACAAAATACCAGCCGGAAGCCACTTAATGGCAGGTTTGCTTGGCTAAGGTTTCAGAGGATGGAGTCCATCCTGATAAGGAGGTATGGAAGCTGGGATGGCTGCGTCATGGTAGCAGGGTCTGAGGCCACAGCTCCTTCCATCTTGGGGGATCGGGAAGCCATGTCCAGATCACCTTTGACCCTCCTTTGCCTGTGAGGGTCCATCTCTAGTTTCACATACTCTCGACACAGACGGCTTCTTTATGTTCCGTCCATTACTGCCAGCTAGGACCACCCATCCCAAAGTTTCTACAACCTCCCCCAAACAGCAGCACCAACTAGGACTCGGTATTCAAACACACAAGTTGTGGGGACGTTTCTTGTGTCACAACATCTGCTAAGGACTGAACTAAGGTGCTTCAGCAGCCCCAACCCCAGAGCTAGGCAAAGGTGCTTAAAAGATAGGATGAGGTCTCGGACTCCCACACACTGAAGTCTTGATTGCACTTCATATCAGTTATGGTCATTGAGTAGACTTTGGAAAGAAAATCATTACAGTCTTTATATTTGTTTTAGATTTACAGAAAATAGGCAGTTTTATGTTTTTCAGCAATGGCACCTAGTCTCCCATAGTGTTGGTATCTTATAGTCACGTGGTAGCTGTCTTAGTCACTTTCCTCTTGCTGGATTAAACACCTTGACCAAGGCCACTTCCGAAAGGAAGAGCTAACCAGGCTTGTGGTTCCAGAATGCTACAATCCACAATGGTGGGGTCAAGGCAGGGTGAAGACATAGTAACAAGGATGGTTGAGAGAGCTCACGTTTTGAGCCACAAGCAAGAGGCAAAGAGCACAATGGGAAATGGCCCTAGACTTCTCAACCCTCAGATCGAGCACCCAGAGATACAGATTTTCCTTCCTAAACACCCCAACAGTTCAACAGCAAGAATTTATTAAAAAAAAAAAAGTATAAATCATAGCTGAGGAAGAGGGGTCATACACAGGTAAGCAGGAGGCTAACATTCCCTGACAGAACCATTGAGATTGTTTAGTTAAAACAGAGGAACATTAAATATCAAATCACGACTCAGGCCCCGGACACAGGAAGAGCTCAGGGAAGGGAACAATTAGATTGGGGTGTGTGGAGAAAGGGGAACCAGGAATGGACACCCCCTGGTGTCGGTAATCCTGGTCCCACTCTGTCAACACAGGCAGGGGATTAAGTATTAACGCACATGTGTCTGCTGTTTTTTCCTGTATAAATGAGAGCATAAGCAAGCTAGAAGCTCGTGAATGGAAAAGAGACCTCACACTGAGAGACTGGAGCACACCCTGAGCCTTGAAGGGAGGCGGTGGTCCATTCGGATCGTCCTGAACTTACACTCCTCACGGGCATCAGGGTGGGTATCCTGCACCTCAAGACGTGATCTACTTTATGACATCGGGGAGCCTCCTGGTTTTTTCACTATGACAGAAATCACTGGTAAATATCATAGCATATGCTTCTTTTTATAGGGAATTTCCTTTCCAAGAGCGGCGCTGCCTGGGGAGACCATGAACACCGGAACATCCCATTCTCGCAGCATTTGGGAAGGTGAATTTGATTAAAATCTACATGTCGTCTCCACCTCTCTCGTCAGGCATTTGATGGTAAGCGAAACTAGCAATTGCCTATGCTGTGATCTCATTTGTACTGATTGACAGAGACAGGTAAGACTGAAACACACTGTCCTGTCCAGGGAATCTTGAGTCTGGCAGCTGTTAGGACCAAGGCCGGCATTCGTGCATGGCTCTGAATGCATTGTCTGGATAGGTGTTTGGCTGATTCCCTCTGACGAGTGATATAATAAAGGCCATGCCGCTAAATTTCTCTGGTGACAAGAACTTAAACTGACTTCAAATCAGGGTTTCCCACACTGAAGAAACTTTTTGAATGAATAAATTCATGTAAGTGGAGACAAGGACACCATAGGTAACATCTGTCTTAGGCCCTGTGGAGTAGAGGTATCCTATGTACCTTATGTGTTCTGGCGACACGGGGCAGAGAACAGGGATACTGAGGATACAACAGTGCTCTGTTGTGCCCCATCTCACCGTTCATGCAGACCAGCGCCTGCGTTAGACACAGCAGAACTCACCTTTTAATTTATATTGAGAGCAGGAGGCGGATAGTGGGGTATTCAGTCCTGTTTGGTGTCCCTACAACAATACAAAGGAGAAAGCTTGTGCAGGCGGCGTCTTGGGAGCTAGGGCTGTCTTCGTATCATCTGGAGTCGTACCATATGCAAGGTTGCCTTTGGCGGCTGCTCAAACAAGGCAGTAGAGGTTTGTTAACTTTTAGATATTTATCTTTTCTTTTAAAAGGAACAGTAAGTTTGAAGAGTCTATCAGCCAGTGACCTCTAGAGCAGCAGAACTGAAGGACGAATACGGTGAAGAGGATTTATGGGGTTGACTTATCTGGTATGGTCTGGGGAGCCCACCAATGGTTCTTTATTCTCCAAGACTGAAGACCAGGTAACTGCTATCGAGACGTGGGGTCTCCGAGGCCTCAGGATGGCACAGGAGGCCAGGAGTGCTCACAGAGCCACTGGTCCTCATGCTGCCTTGGAAGGATGAGAAAGCAGGTTCTGGTGTCGGGAAAGATGGAGGAGGAGGTGGTGGTGGCGGTGGTGGAGGAGGTGGTGGTGGCGGTGGTGGAGGAGGAGGTGGTGGTGGTGGTGGCAGTGGGTAGCAGCCATCAAGTATTTTACCAAGAAGCGAAGGAAAGAAAGCACAGAGCAAGCACTTTTCCCTCAGAGCCCCTCATAGCAGGGGCTGCCATATCTAGGGTGGATCTTCTGACTTCTAATTAACGAATCAAGGAAATCTCTCACAGGCATGCCCAGAAGCTAGGCTAATCTACACAGCCCCCAACAGTGTTTCCTAGAAGTGTGCCTCAAGATGATTCTAGATCCTGTCAAGTTGGCTATCTATGAGCATCACAGGAGGCCTGTCAGACTTCACACTGAGGGGTTGTATGACAAACTGGAGCTGTTGTGATACTTAAAAGTCAGGGTACAGAGTACCCTGAGTCAATAAAATCAGAGTAGGCCTGGCTGGGAGCAACCAAGCAGCAAACACTGAGACTTGGTCAAGAGGAACCAAAGAAAGCATTTCACTAAGGGTTTTTCAACACTCTGCAAGTCACTGACAAAAAAGTGTGACTGGAGCCAGTTCTAGGACTCAGGGGACCAGTTAGTGTGACAGGGAGCTAGCTCTAGGACTCAGGGCACAGTTAGAGTGACTCAGAGCCAGCTCTAGGACTCAGGGCACCAGTTAGGGTTCTCCAAGGAACAAAACAGATGAGAAAAACCCCACGTATTGAAAAGAGATTTACTGGATTGAAGTACAGGACATTTTTCAGGTCGACAAACGATAGCCACCTCGTACAGGAGGCTGCAAATCTGGAAGCCATTTGGTCCCTAAAGCTGGATGTCACAGCAGTTCCTGTTTGGCCCTGGGAACCTGGAGGATTACTGGAATGCTGGTCTTCAGCCTCCTTGAGGATCCTGAAGAAGCAGGTTCCAACACAGGCAAGGGCTAGATGAAGCCAGTGAGGGAAGAGCTGTCTCCACCTTCCATGTCCTTTCATCTGACTGCCACTAGGTGTCACCCACACTCAGGGGGAGTCTGTTTTGAAAACCCTTCACACCCCTCACAGGAGTGCCCAGCAGCCTGTGTTTTAGTTGCTTCCAGAGGCAGTCAAACTGACAACCAAGCTTAGAGCTATCACACAAGCACGCCAACCTCGTAACAGATCCACCGCATGGCTTGATGGGATAAGGAAAGGCGGACGGAATGTGAGGAGCTAACTCAACGCTGGCCCAGGTTAAGAAGGTCCATGTGGTGTGTCCAGGGCAGTGTGTCCTGCAGTGAAGCGGTGAGGCAACTTTTATGGCCTGCAAATATTCTCACAACTTACTAAGGAAATAAATAAGTGTAGTAAGTTTCAGCATTGCTACCTGAACAGTGGCTTCATGGCTCCCTTACCATGGACACCATAAACAAACGTTACCTTTGGTAGGAAATTATAAACCTTCAACTATACTTGCCCTTTGGAATATGCCTCTATAAACACGAAGAAGTACACTATTAAATTGTCAAAGTTCATTTGGTATGTGAAACCCAATGATTCCAGAAGGAACAGGACGAAGCTAGTCTGAAAGTATACAGACAGAGCCATGGCTCGCGTCTATAATTTCAATACTTGGCAGCTTACAGTCACATAACTGTAAGTGCAAGATCACCTGACACCCACCTCACAAAGACACAAAGTATAAAACTATAAAGTCTGAATAAAAGAACTATGACGAATTACTTTAAAATAAATGAACATTAAGTATTTTGGTATTAAATATTTAATAATTTTATTTAAATTACAAAAACCACAAACATTTATTCGATTGCTTCAAAAAGAAGTCTAATTGCTTCAGATAACTAATACCCATTGCCTCAGGTCGCACACTTCTCCATTTCAGGGCTGCCATGGAAGTACATTTCTGGGTACAGATATAATACACAAGATTGTGACTTCAATTAACTATAAAAGTCATCTCTAAAAGTCAAAGCTTTCTCTATTGACATCACAGCTTGCTCTCTGTATGGGCAGCTCCTCAGAGGGTCACCAACAGGAGATAAGCTCTGTGAACTCTGTTAATGCTGGAGTGTACATTCATAAAAAGCATTTCTCTATGAAACATGTCCCACTTCAGAAAGATTAAATCTAAGATAACTTAAAACTGAAAAGGTTTTTATTTTGTAATCAAGTCAATTAACTTTCATGTCCGGTGTTTAGGTGATTCTTTTAACTTCCCTCACATTATCAAAAAAATCTTGTTAATTCATTTGACCATAACTATAAAAAACTGTTTATTAAAATAGTTCATGCTTCCAGGAGGCATTTGAGCTCTTGAATAAAAACATTTACTTTTATAAGTCTAACTGTAGTAACTCTGATTTTTTTAATAATTCTTTTACTAGCTAAAAACAATTACAATTTTTAACTCTGGAAAATTCTGTTTAGAAAGCTAAAGCTGTGATGGTTCTAAAAGCTCCCAAATATACTTTACTAATATCGAATCAAATTCTAGCCTCTGCATGGATGCCGCACAAGCGCCTCTTGAAACTGCCATTGTGCATCATGGTTACCAGCCAAGTTAGAAACTTTGTTTTTAGCAGTGGCCCTTTTCTTTCATCTTTTCTACCTAAAAATTACTGTCGTCGGGTAACGAATGCTTTTGAAGTATTTAAGAGATAAAATGAACATCGCTAGCTGTTTCACCGTGAGTGCCGCTGTTGCCTGACACAGCCAATGCTCTCCCTGGAGAGCTAGCTCTAGAGCAAATTCTGATGCAGCCCACGGGGAGAGCTAGCTCTAGAGCAAATGCTGACGCAGCCAATGCTCTCCCTAGAGAGCTAGCTCTAGAGCAAATACTGACACAGCCCACGCTCTTCCTGGAGAGCTAGCTCTAGAGCAAATACAGATGCAACCCACGCTCTCCCTGGAGAGTTATCTCTAGAGCAAATATAGATGCAGCCCACGCTCTCCCTGGAGAGCTAGCTCTAGAGCAAATACTGACTTTCATCCTGAAGCTCGCACTTGTCTACTGAATCGGTCACCCAACGTTCTTGCAGGATTTTAAACTTTTTCTTAAGAGTCCTTCTGAAAGCTTTGAAGTCTGCAAGTCGGCTCGGATCTTCCCCAACGATCACATGAGACACTCCTTTAGATAAGCAGGACACTACCCTGGCTCCATGAAACCGCAGCTCGAGCGCTGTCATACCTAATCTCGTTGCTTCGATTTTGGAGCTCAAGTCGTTGACAACAGCATACAAGTCCAGATACACGGTACAGTGCCGAAACATACTGAGAGGAGAGCGATCCCAGGAATAGCGGTATTCTAGGTCGGCGATCACGGGGGCCATTTCTTCAGGAGTCTGCTGCTCCCTGGGTTTAATTCCTGAAAACACTTCTTTCAGTTGATCCAAATCTGTATCAACAAAATAGCTGTCTCCATAGCAATCATATTCGCGGGCAAAGTGCTGCTTTGTTGACGGGCACATGTGAACCATGAAGCGAGGCTGCCATGGCACACACATTTTTGTTTTAAAACACTCCAGCAGCCACTCGGGCTTGACGACATCGTGTTCATCGGAGGAGATAATGTTCCTCACTCTGATGTTTCTGCACCCTGCGATCACACAGTACGTTTCTGGGCCTGGATTCTGCACGACGCAGCCACCAAGTTCCGCAATTCTGTTCTCCAGGTCAGGCTTGGGATAACCCTCCATCCCAGTCATGACACAAAACTCAACGTCCTCAAATACGTTAGAAACCTTGCTTACGTTAGAGAGGTTAGGTGCTTTCAAGTGTTCGATAATTCCGATGGTTTTCTTCATTTTGGAGACGGGTTTCCGCCTCTTTTCTCTAGGTTCGTCATCGTCGCCCACGTGAAGGTGCTTTGTAGCAAGCTTCCCGGATGCTCTCCCCCTCAGCTCTTCCAGGGCACCCAGGGTCATACACTCATGCCACTCCTTGTCATCTCTGATCTTCTCGATGCGTGGGAAGCGCAGCGTGGTCCCAGTCTTGTACATGTCACTGGGGACGATCTCTGCCGCCTTGATCTGGACAATCACGGAGTGATGAGGCTCGATGTACACTTCCGGCTTCTCTGTGCCGCATAAAATGCTACTCGGTGGAGATTTCTTATGGTAAGGCTTCCAATGTTTGGCCAATTTCAGGCCAAGATCATAGAGCTCCTTCATGGTGTATCCTGACCCAACACGGCACAGAGTATGGAACACAGAGGGCTTTTCACCATGAGGCGGTGCCTCTGCCACCGCACACAAAAAGTGAGACATCATGCCGCCTCGAGAACCTTTACCCCAGTAGCCCCCCACAATTAAGAGGTCTAATTCATCCATTAACCCAGTGACATATTCTGGTTTAATTTTCAACCACCCTTCACCTCTCTTGTCCGGTTTGTAAATTGACAGAGGGTGTTTAACCATGATGCCCTCCTCTCTGTTATCAATGGCTTCATTTAAGGCGTCCACCACCTCATTCTTCGTGTGAGCTAGCTTTTTCTGAACGATCTCTATTCGACCCTGGATGGGTGTCAAAGTATTACTAAGGATCTCATATCTCTTCCTCAGGGTCTCACGCCCTAGCTTCTTATTATTAACCATCAACACGTCGAAGACACAGTAACACGTCTGCAGTTCGGAATCCTCCACCATCCTTTTGATGTCAAACTTGACCCCCTTCTGCATGAACGTCTGCGTGGTCGGGTTGTAGGCCATCATCTCGCCGTCAAGGATGCAGTCCTGCACATCTGTCCGGAAGGCGTCGTGGATGAAGGGGGTGAGGGAGCCTTCCTGGGGGGATGCGCCAAACTGATCGGTATAGTTATAGCCGTTCCTGGAGAAGTACTGATACACCTCCCCGTCTTTGTGCATCTGCATGCGCTCGCCGTCCAGCTTGGTCTCGATGTAGAAACTCTGCTGTTTCATGTCCTTTTCCACGCGCTCCACATCGGCTACCGCGGCTAGCATTGGCTTAAAGGCAGAAAAGAGGCTGATAGAGATATCACTGAGCCCTACGGAGGGGTCATGGAGTTGCTGGCAGACCTTCTGCAGATCCGTGGTGACGTTGTGCAACTCAACTGCGTCGTTATGAAAAACGTTCAGTATCGTTTGCTGACTGACGCCCAGCTTTAAGTCTTTAATGATCATGCGGATCAGCCACTTTTGCTCCAGGGCTGAACTCTGCGATATCAACTGGAGAAGGCTCTTCTTTACTAGGTCTTTTCTTTTGCCAGAATTGTTGCTGGCGACTAAGTCCAAGAGTTCATTCACCTGCTGTATGGTTAAGCTTCCTTTCTGTAAGCACCGCGGCTTCAACACGAAGTACGCAATCATCGCAAAGTCCCCAGCATCCATGCGAGTGCCACTCGGTGTTCGATAATTCAGGAGCTTCAGGGCATCCTTGCCTTCCCTTGGTAAGTTCAGTAATTCGATGTAAAGCTTGGCAAGCATGGTTTCTTTGATACCATATGCCATCCTCTCTCTCTCTAACTGAGGGAGAATAAGTCTCATGGCTGGGTAAAAGGAGTCCGGAACGTCCTTCTTGTTCTTATGAAGGGCATCGTGAAATTTCCTCCAAGAATCTAAAAATTCCTTGAAGTGCCTGATCTTCTCTGCACGGTCTTTACTTTTATGTATCCGCTCCAATGTGGAACATAAATCTGCAAAGGGGACATGAGCTGCAACAGTTTGTGAAGACTGTGAGGTAGCCATAGAAGGGGCAGCAAGTCCTCTGATTTGAACTGATAAAGCAAAGAGAGAGTAACTTTAAGTGGCAGTTGCAGTCTATAACTATCTAAAACAATGAGCTTAGAGGGGCCATTTGGATCCCAATAACTATTCATAGTTGACTCAAGGAAAGTAGGTCAATGAAGTAAATGAGGAACCCACATGCAGTGGCGTTTCTTGCTTCCCTGACCGGCATTCCCCATCCGGTCTCAACAGCTTCAAGTCCTGTAACTGAGCCCCATTTATCTTACATGTTAACATCACTGGCATTCTATCGCCTAAGTATTTAGCACAGAACACAAAAATACTCTTTCTAATAATGAAAAGTCGAGCGAGATGAGGTAAACTTAAAATCCCAGTCTCTGAGGAAAGTGTGTTATGCTTCGTCTTTCTTGGACAATCATACAGCACTCAAAACAAACGACTTGCTGCCAATGTTTTTAAGGAATCACTTGACATTGAACCGGAACCTGATTTCTCAGGCATTCTGAAATCCACATCATTGCTGACAAAGCAAACCAATGTCTGCATCCATCTTCATTCCTTCACTGACGGCTAAGACAGATCCTCTGCCACTCAAAACCAGCTGAAGTCCTGTCCCCATAACAGCCTCATTTTTACCTGTTTCTATCACAGTTACACAAATATCAATTCATTAATATAGATCTTTTTGATTCTATCTTTGTGCTTGCTATTTCTCAAATGTTTGGTGATGACATACAAGCCAGACAGTATGCTATGGCCAATACAATTCTGCTTTGTGATAGCATATGTTCTATAAGGAATAAAGGGTACAACGAGAGAAAGATGCTAACACACTGAATGCTTAACCAAAAAGAAAATTAAAACCCTAACAATCACCGCCCTTTCACCAAAGACATCTAAAATCAAGGAAGTAACTGAGTAGGGTCTAGAATGATTCCTAACATGGTTACACACGTATGGAATTTGTCTGACATTTTAAATATCCCCGAAAGTTCTCTAGGGATCTATGTAAGTCACTTTAACATACTTTTTTAGTTTTACCTTGGGGCCTGTCCTGGAACTAGCTTTGTAGACCAGGCTGGCCTCAAACTTACAGAGATCCGCCTGCCTCTACCTCCCAAGTGCTGGATTAAAGGCGTGTGCCAGCACCGCCTGGCTCTAACACGATTTATATTGCATAACAGTCTAGCAAGTTTTCTAAAAGTGATTTCAAGCAAAAGGTATGTTCCAGGAATCACAATCATGCCTCATCACGTGACTTCAGACAAGAGCATCTGGGTGAGCAGTGGTGATTATGAAAGTTCCCACCCCCCACAAAGAAAAGCCTTGCACCAAGTGCTAATTTGTGCTACTCATGAGTATAATGCAGATTTGCTTGCAAAACTAATTACTAAATGCTTACAAGCGATTTGTGGGAAAGCACACGGGGCGGGGACTGGGCTGGTTAAACACCGACACCAGCACAACCGGCTGCCAGTTTGGTTCTGCCCACACCGGCAATAATTCACAGCTAGTACTTGTGGCCCATGGGGGAAAACAACAACCCTCCCTTCTCAGTCTTATGTTTCACAGAGAAAACCCAGTTATCCAGTAGGTGAGATCAAGAGAAGCCCACCTGGGGCTGTAGCTCCTGACGTTTCTAACTGCATTTTTGTTGACTGCATCCCCTGCTGCAGCTGGCTCGCATAACTGACTGCACCACCTGCTTCTATCAAAGGGGAACACGATGGTGCACAATCCCAGACGCCATTCTAAGTCTAACTTCTGCACAACGCACGTAAAACGAAGCATATTAAGAAATACGGTCCGAATGCTCAAGTATAGGCACATTGTCTATAGGTCTATCTGTAGAATGCATGTCGTCTCAAACGTTTCCTCAACAAACCGGAGCAAGCGATTCAGGTGAATTTATACTCACGGTGTGCTGCAGGAAACGGTGAATACATGCGCATCTTAAAATAACTATACTCGCAGATAACAGGTTGCAAATTGCTCTAAGAACACAAAACTTTTGCTCAATACAACTGCAAGGGAAGTTATATATCTGAATCTCTGCTTTTATCCGATCTCCAATTTTATTTTACTTTTTTTTTTTTTTGCATCCTGAGGTTTGAGATAATGCTTTCCATTTGCAATAAAAAAAATTATGATCGTTGTAGATAGGCTTCAGGCGCTGAAGTTCAAACGCACTCTTACGCTTTCCAACACTCGATAAAGTCGACTACCACAAGCTCTTAAATGTGCAGTCAAGCCGCTGCCGGGCTTCAGAAAGACTGACACTTGTTACTTCAACGTCTGCTACCCTAAGCAACCTGGGCGGCTGGGGCGGGGCGGGACGGGGGAGTTGTGTGCAGAGGAGAGGATCACCGCCACTGTCAGAAGGGATGTAAGCAATTAGAACGAACAGGATGCCATCCCAAGGTGGCTGCCAAGTGCAGGAAGGATGCCAGCCTCACCAGGACCTCGCACGCCCACTCTCTCCCAGCCAGCCATACCTCCAGCCTCGCAGCGTCCCCTCAGTACGCCGAGCTTCGCTCCGACCGGAAGCGGCTCTCCCCGCAAGCCGGTTCTGCGTTTCCGCCAGCTGCTTGACGCGCAGGCGCAGTTGGGGCAGAGCGCATGTCACTGCTTTAGGCCGCGGGCGAGTGGGGTGCGCAGACGCAGTAATGAACAGGCCGGCGGGCGCGGCAACTCAGAGAGCCTGCGCAGCAGACCCTCCCCGGCCTCGGGCTGTAGCCGAACAAGTTCCTTTCCACGCCGCTGGGTGTCGACGTTGAGCCGAACTTGAGCAAGGGGGTTGCTGCCGGGACATGCTCAGTTTGCAGCCTTCTAGGGGACGAGAGCATCCTCCCTCCCAAAGCGTCCAGGGCTGCGGAAAAAGACTTGCAAAATTATCTCAGGTTCTCTTTGTAGCGTTTTCACTTTGCAGAAATGACACACAACTGATATTCATAGTTTATAGCACAGAAACATATCTTCACGGACCACAGGCTTCCTAAATGTGGTCGGTGACTGGAAATAAAGTTAGCCGATAGTTTTGTTGAACTCCCACTTTACTCAATAACTACTAGATTCTCAAAATAGACGGGAATATAGACTCAGTGCCCTACATCCAAGGAACTCTTGCCTTCCACTGGAAATGTGGCTGTGACCTAATCTGTTCCTCCAATCAGAATTTAGAAATTACGGGCAAAAGGTGAGAACGCCTGGGATCATTGCCTTTGAAAGTGAAGCTTTGCTGCACGGGTGAAACGCTAGAGGGTTACGGGTGGTCTAAGTGCAGAAACCGAATTAGACACAACAACAGTTCAGGGCTAGTCCAAAGTGGGATAGGTCCTAAGGTTCCTTGTGGTCAGTTATTTTCTGTTTAGTTCGCCCTGATCTCCAGCCTGTTCCCGGGGATGTAAAGCCACAGGTAGGAGGCCCCACTTGCTGGTCCGGGGAGACAGCTCTTTTGCCTGATTCAACTTCCTGAGCTCCGACGTCAGACACATGCAGAACTCGGCACGACGAGGAAAACTGGAAATCGACTCAAAGCCCTGGCGGTGATGTACTGTTTTAGCCACACGGTTCATGGAGAAAACCAAATTTGTTTTCTTTTGTTTTCACTCATAGAATAAAAAAAAAAAGAAAAAGAAATTTAAAAAAAGGACAGGAGCGCTCCTGGGTATGGTGGAAAAGTAAGTGTATTGTAGATAAAAGGGAGGGCAAAACCAGAGGCAGAGATGTCTGGGAAAGTTCGGAGAGACTGTAAGAGTAAGACGTCATCTGTCTTGACAGGTCCGCTTTAGTGACGGTAAAAAATAAAATAAAATAAAATAATAAAATAAAATAAACAGGGCAGCGTTTGGCCTCGGGAATTCGAGTCCTGGCTTCCTGCAGCGGGTGCAGACGGCGCGAACTGCAAACGCCTAGCAGTTACCTTTGCCCCTGGCCGGCCACCGTAGCGCGAGGGCGGAGCCTGGCGCCCTGCGCATGCCCAGAAGAGAAGCCCGGCTTCCGACTCCGGGGAGGAAGCCGGAGAGCAGGTTATGTGGGGGCCGGCGGGGGCATTTGCCAGCGACACCGCGCGCGAGCCGGAAGTGCGGGAGCCCCGGGCTAGACGGTGGCGACGGCGGCCCCTCGGCGGGAGGAGGACGATGAGGAGCGGCGGGGGCGGCGCGGGGCCTCGCTGCTGCGCGGAGCCGGGTTCCGAGCCCGCGGCCGACTGCGCAGTCCGCCCGCGAGCCTGAGTGAGTGCGGCGGGGACGGGCGGGCGGGCGGGATGTCGGGCGGCCTCCCCGACCTTCGCACCCCGGCGCCTCGGAGCCCGAGTCCGTGTCGCCCTCGGTCCCCTCCCCTCCTCCCGGAGCAGTCGGTCCCCAAAGCCCCGGCTTGGGATTCTCTGTAACAGGTGCAGACCTGCGAACCCCGCGGCTGCAAGCCACGGGGCCTTCAGATCAAGAGTTCCGTACGCTTGAAGTCACTTGGCCAGGGCTAGACTTGTGCCACCATCGATGTGAAGCCAGAAGGCGTCAGGGAGTGTGCTTGGCTGAGCTGTCAACCTTAAATTGACCCCCCTTCATCTGTTTTGCACTTTTTACTAGACAGAGTGGCCCACTGGCTTCAAGTTTGACGTTTGGTTTTGTGGGGGTTTTGTTTGTTTGTTTGTCGATCCACCTTATCTTCTGGCTTGAGTTAGTACGTACGTACGTGTGTGTTTGTGTTTAGACGTGTTCTTTTCTAAAGCACTGTTCTATCTCCCTGAGAATTAGTGACGGTCCATGTAGAGTTAATGCTGTAAGTGTACTGCCTGAGACGTCACCCAGCTGAGCTGTGATTGAGTTGGACTTACTCGCTGCACACCTTGGGTCTTGCTTGCTGTGCATTGAAAGTGTACAGTGGAGTAGCATAAGGTCACTGCCATCCAGGAACTCCCAGCCTGGGTCAGCAGGCCTGTCACCACATAGGTAAATAAATACCGGCACCGAAGTTGGCATAGACTACAGCATGGAACTGGTGGCAGGAGAGGACGGTCCAAGGGAAGCGTTCCGGAGGCTCTGTAGTCTGAGCTGGGTTCCCACAGAAAAATGAAGCCTTACCCCAGTAACTTTACCACATGCAAATGTCGTAACTACCAGTGAGTCATTGCTGGGATTTAGCTGGGATTCAACCTGCTTGCTGAGACTTCCTTGGCTGTGGCGTGTAATAAAACGCTGGAGGGGCAGCGCTTATCCCCACATCTTAGCCACGTTTCGAGTAAATGCTTCACCCGGCCGTTGTATATTAAGAAATAGTCAAAAAGACCAAGCAAGTTGATGACAGGCTACGCCTACAGGTAGTGCTTGGCTTGCTGCCTTTCCCCAGAACCCTGGTGGCAGCTTATCTTCTGAATGATTTCCTGGTCAGACTCTGCTGGACCGACTGCGGTACATAGTGCAGAACCCAGGTGCTACTGGGCTCTGCTACCTCAGGAGAATTGTTTATGTTCTCTGGGTGGTTCATCCTGTGAGCTCCTGATACCTTTCTAATGGCTTTTGCTCTGCCTCAGGAAAACCTCAGGCTCTTGAACACCCACTTTCGAATATAATAGAACTAGGCCAAGCCCGGTTCTTGTAATTACTATGTTTGGCAAGTGGCAAAGCTTCCGAACACCTTATTACATTTTATGCCACTGAATCTCATAAGTCTTAGATCCCAAAGCAGTGCATCCTGCTAAGTTTACTTGCCAGGGGTGCAGATTTTCCACAGTTTGGAGTGACCCTGGGAGCCTAGAGCCTAGGTACTTCTATGAAGTCTGCTTCATATAAGAAAATAAATGTCAGCTTAATATCTAAAATTTGGCCTGTTTACAATAGCTTACCATTCAACAGTGTAGCGTCAGTATTTACATTTTAGACTTGAGAGTTTCTTTTTGTCGTTTACCATTTTCTTACTTGCAGATAAATCTCAGAACAAGTTGTTACTGGCTTTCATCATGACAATAATGTATCATCCAAGTTTTTTCTATGATTGCTTTTGCTCATCCTTGGGGTTTTCGGGGGGAAAAGCACAGAGATGATCCTAAATTCCTACCTGGTGTGATTTGGAGGCATCTGCTTCTTCAAGTTTGAATGCTCCCAGTACCCGACAGTCCCTCCAGCGTCTCTGTAGGCAGATCTGCTCATCTGTCCCTAGGACTGTTAGAACACACGTTCTCATTATTGATGGCATGTGGGCAACCGTCAGGGACACAGCTAGCTCGTGCCATGGCATCTTCAGCACACCGAGAGTAGCGATTTGTGTTTGCGCGTCAGCTGTGAGGCTGGCACAGTGTCAGAACTTCCCGGCGCTCACTAGCAGACAAGAAACCTTGATGCGAGAATGGAGTTCTGTGTTCCTTGAAAGGTGACTGGGATCTGTGAATTCCCCCGGAGTACTAATGAATATCTTGAGGTTTTTCCCAGGTGATGCAGTTATCAGCAGGGACCTGTGCTCATCGCTCTTGACGGTTTATAGCCAGCTAAACATTGTAATTCACAGAGGTGTTTTTCAAAGATCTCTTGATGTCGGTAGCATCAGTTAACAAATATAAACTACGCTCTTTTCCACTTAAAAATAATTAAAGTAGAGAAAGATTGTATCTGTGAGGTAGTTTTGACCTTTATTAAGAAAATATACTTGTCTCTGATAAAGAAATAGATTTGACCAGTTTACTGTCTAATTTATTACCATACCGACAACTAAAACACTTCTCTTCCTATAGCTGCGTTTCAATTATTCTTACACTTGTTAGTCTTTCAGGTGTGATGTTACTGGGTAAAGAACCTATTGCTTGAAAGATTTAAATAGTATTCTGCTCTTAATCTCAGGACTCATGGGGAAGGCCATAGAGTTACTTGTCTTAAAGAGTGGCGCTCAGACTTTGGTTTCAGGACCGTGTTATTTTTTAAAAATTGGTTTTTATTTTTTAACACACATGCACTCTCGTGTTTGTATGTGTGTGTACACATTGAGTTTGTACATGTACAGCTGAGGCAGTGCCCTCACAGTTCAGAGGAGAGTGTTGGATCTCCTGGAGCTGTGGAGAGGTGTCCAGGTGTCCAGCCTGGGTGTCAAGAGCTGAACTCAGGTTCTCTGTAAGAGTAGTGTTTCCTCTTAACCACAGAACCACCTCTCCAACCTTCAGGGCCTCTTTATGTTTTGAGTAATTTTTGAGGACTCAAGAGAAATTTAGGTTGTATAGTATTTTATTGTGTTAGAAATTAAAAGTGAGAGTTTGTGAATTAGTAATAAATCCATGACAAAATAGCAAGCGACATTTCTTGTAGACCTCCTGTACTTGCAGAAATAGGGCTATGGTACTGTTTAACATTTTCAGCTTCACTTTAGTCTCTGCTTAGTGAGGCTTCTGCATCCGAGCTCCTGCAGGTACAGCATGCAGAAGTCGACCTGCATCCGAGCTCCTGTAGGTACAGCATGCAGAAGTCGACCTGCATCCGAGCTCCTGCAGGTACAGCATGCAGAAGTCGACCTGCATCCGAGCTCCTGCAGGTACAGCATGCAGAAATCGACCTGCATCCGAGCTCCTGCAGGTACAGCATGCAGAAGTCGACCTGCATCCGAGCTCCTGCAGGTACAGCATGCAGAAGTCGACCCACACACAGTTGTGGCTGTAGGTGGGGGAAAAGGTGTTCTTTGCTGCTGCTGCTGCTGCTGCTGCTGCACATTTAGGGGCAGTTTACTTAAAGGTCACTTACACTGTGGTGTTGGGAACCTGTGAAGGAAGTCTTGATGATCAGGCAGTGAGGCCCACTGGATCTGTCTTAGGTCTGAAATGAGTGTGTTACGTTAACTCTCCTGTCAACCTAAACTCCTGCATAGTGTCTGGCCACTTAGAGTGTGTTCATTGAATTCAGCATTTCCTGCAGATGGTAACACATCTAATCACTTGCCAGAAATCACACTTGCTGGTACCACCACCACGCAGAGTTGTCAGTCTTCAAGTATTAGAAATTTGAGCTTCATTCATTTCCCCCCCAAAAGGCCTTGTAAACACATATGTCTGCATAAATGTAATACTGACCATGGTTTGTCAGTTGCCTATTAAAGTAAAACTGTCACTGTGAGACAGCAGCCAGTGTAACCTGCACTTCATGTGTGTCCATGCTTAGCACAAGAGCTTCATGTGCGTTTCTGATACCATGCATCCCATGCAAGCCTTAAAGGTGTTAGCATACAGACGACAGTTTTTACTGCGTCTTCAGTGCTGTTACATGACTCCTGCCTGTCCCCTTCCTCCCTGAGCTCACGGTTGGGGATGGGAGGAAAGTCTTGCCTGTTAGCTCTGTACTTGTACAGGCACAAGTCTCAGCCATCATTGCATCCACACAGCAGATGTCAAACACTGGAAAGGTAGGCAGCACCATGGTGTTGCTGATCTTGTGGGCCCTGCACAGGCTCTGGAGCAGCTCCAGAAGTCGGCCATCTTTCCAGAACTTGGGGCATAAAACCATCCCTCTCAGCTGGGGCCTCAGCTCACAGCTCCTAGCTGCTCTAATTTCCTCTCTGCTGTCCTTGCCAAGTATGTATTTAGATTATTTTGAATCCTTTGTGTTTCCATGAATAATTGTGCTAAGTGATTAAAAATAAGTGGCACCAACAGCTGCTTAATGGAAAGGAAAGAATCCTAGCTCTGCAAATGTGCTCTGTCCTGCTCTTAAAAGATGCTCGAGTTTTCCCCTTTGTGATGACAGCTGTGAAGGTTGACGCCTGCTTTAGTCTCCTCTGTAACTGCATGAACGTGAGTGAGGCAGGTACAGTCATGAATGTATCTGCCACGTGAGCAGCTCAGAGGCTGTTTTAAGAAGACTCAACAGATCATAGGCCACACAACATCAAAGCTGGCATATTGATCATATTCAAAAGTGCAGAATTTAAGCAGCAGGGGTCAGAGTGGCATCTTTGTCTGTGACTTGCCCTCGAGCGTTAAGTGGTATCACATAGTAAGATGCGTTAGCGCTGCTTAATGAGGCCACTGGCAAGCGCGAGTATTCAGATGGCTTTGACAGCCGGCAGTGTTCTAGGGGCAGTGCAACTTTGCTTCTGAACTCCATTTTTCAAACACAAGTTTATAAGGTGGTTAAATGTTCTATCTCTTATTTTATATGCATGTGTGAGCCTGTGTGAGATCGTTTACATTGTGTGTGCAGGAACCTGTGAGGCCAGAAGAGGATAGAGTTTCAGGTGGTTGTGAGCTGCCCTGTGGGTGTTGGGAATCGAATGAGCAGTAAGCACTCTTAACCTCGAACCATCTCTCCAGCCCTTAGGTTGTTTTCTTAGAAGTGAAACCATTGCATGGCTGAGGTCAGGTGCATATGGACAGTATGCTCAGTACTTTAAGTAGTTTTTCATCTCAGCCTCCAATTGGTTGGTATCACATAGGAGTTAGTTTTCCTTGTGCCTCACTGAAGCCCTGTAAAGAAGAGGCAGAAATTGCATGGCAGCCCTGATGGAGGGGCAGGCTATAGCACCTTTAGATGGCACTCTCCGGGAAGCAAAGACTTCTGGTGCCAGAAGTGGAGCTGGGCTATAACTCTCAGGTCTGAAGGCTCCTCCCTTCCTAAAACAGTGCCAGGAGCTGGGGGTAAGTGCTGATCCTGCACATTTAAATCCTAGCTGCATGTCCCCACCAGAGACTTAGACAGGAAGCATTAAAGCACTAGAGAAATTGAAGAGATGTAATTGGGATGCAGGAGCTTGCCAAGTGACTACCGTACTTATAAAGTGCATCTCGGTCACAATTCTGATGCGGTCTAAGATGTAACCAATACTTCACATTTGTGTTTCAGGAGCAGCTCTCTTACAGGCTGGCTTTGCCTGCTAAACAGATCCTCGTGTTTCGTTCCTGAGACGTGCTTACTAGCAGCAGTGTGATACCCCAGAGCATGCCGCTCAGAAAGCATGCTAACTGTCTTCTCATTCATACATAAGTCAGGCAGATTGATTCTGTCGTGCATGGTTGGTGGCATTGACACTATAATGCATAAGTTCTTGCACACCATACTTTTTTTGAGTATAGTTAACATAAGGAATTAGTGGATAGAGGTGTGTGTTTAGCTTGGGGAAATTTAAGCTGTCAATGACGCATCAGGAGTTAGAGAACAGGGAGATGGAAATATAGGTGAAGAACAGACATGCTAATAAGGACTAATTCGTACGAGAATGTGCTGAGAGCTTTGAGAATGAAATCACTAAAGGAAAACAGTGCTTGCTTCCATTCCTGCAGAACAGTTTTTCTGAGAAAATTATAGTTAAAAGGCAGAGATGTTCACTGTGCTCCTTGCTTTGTGTGTGTACAGGGCAGTGCATAGTGGCAGGGTATGATTGATAGAGAAAAATCCCCCCCTTAGTGTCCTAACTAGTAGGCCATGCTTCCTGCAGCTCCATGTCTTCTGAGGGTTGCTGGGGACAGCCACATCTGGACTGTCCCAGCAGTGAGCAGACATTGGACAGAGCCTGCTGAGGAGTCCACTGGAGAGGAGAGGGTCTGATGGTGATGGGAGTTGTTGGCAGTGGTTGCCACCATCAGGTGGAGATGGTGGCCGGTGAGCTTTTCCTCATGTCATTCTAGGAGTTTCCTGGCAGTGGGTGAGCCCATAGTGATAACATGGTAAGGACGGGATTGAGAATCATGACATCAGGTATTCTCCTTGACACAGGTTGAAACCACACAGCAATGATACGGAAGAATGGTGTGGAAGAGGTTAATGCTTAGTGAATCTATATTCTTTATAAGCTAATCTGCTTCTTACTGCACAACCCATTATTGGGAAAAGTCTCCGCTTTGAGTAATTGTGATGCTAAGATGTCAGTATAAAATGCATTCTGGCATGCAAAATCATTTGACAAATATTTATTCTTTTCTGGTGATAACTCATAAATATTTTGCCATTGGTACATACTTTGAGGTACAGTTGATTACCTGAGCCATGGTACATGACCAGGTCTTGGAGTGAGCTGGACATTTCAGACTCGGAAGACCTAAGTATTGCACAAGGCACCAGCCAAGCTCTGCACTATTCATGGTGACTTCTTGAGAGCCATGTTGGCATCAAGTATATCTTTCCCATTGGTAGCTCAGGTACAGTGGGAAGACAGCACAAGAGGGGAAGTAGGTCCCACACAGTGCAGCTGTTCCCTGCTTCTCACAACCCTGTCTTGTTAACAGTCCATGGGCGTAGACTCCAACACCCAGCAGAGGACACGCTGTTCCATATGGCATCTAGCTCAGAGGCGCCCTCGCTGAAACTTGCCTGTAGCCCTTCACTGTTCTCAGCCATGATGGAGCTCGCCAACAGCTCACAGTGCTGCACAGAAGCTCAGTTGTCCAGGGAAATAGGCCTGAAGCCTAAATGCTGGTTACTTTTATATGCCAAAGGAGGAGCTCTTATGAACCCTTTATCTGATTAGCAGACTAGAACCAGAGCCCTTATCGGTGCTAGCTCTGTGCGGCTGACTCCTTTTCTTTGTCAGAACGTCTGGCCTGTATGTAGTTGATAGTGCATCTCGGTGGATAGCTCAGGGTGAGTGGTTTGCTGACTGTTCGACTGAATTAGCAGACTCAAGGTCCTTGAAATTACGTTCGCATGTTGCCATTCCCCTTAGAGTATCCTTGAGGTGGATGGTGGAATGAGGCAGACAGACTGGGTTATGTGGTTTCATTCTGAACCATAGTCTGTCAGTACGAAGGAAACATACATGTTTATTAATCTATTCTAAAAACTCAGGTTCAATTGGTATTCTTCAAAATGAGCTCATAATTATTCTTGCATTGTCATGGAATCACCCATTGTAAATTATGTTTATCATTGTCAAAATTTTATTATCCTTTAAGGTGGCTTTGAGGAGCATTTTTTTTGAAACTCCAAAGTATATTACTTATTGCCAATCAGTTACACATTCAGACAAATAGCTTAAGTACCCTCTGCTCAGAATATCCTGTTTTAGCAAGCTGATCATTTTCTTAGACACTTCGGTCCTGAGTGCATAGCTTTAAGGGATACGGTACTTAGACGAGAAAAGGGGCTGGGGCTGTAGTAATGAGGATTGTAGCTGTAGAGTAGTCTAAGCAGACCTAAATGTGGGCTTGAATTCAGAATGTGCTTCCTCTGTGTGTGTTGGGCTTTCTAGTTCCCCTTATACTTTCTCTTTTTTCTTTTATTTGAAAACTAAGTTACTTTGTTGCTACTTACCCAATTACAGGCACACTTTCCATAGTCACCGGTTTCTAGTGGGGTTTCAGCTGGCTTTTTCCTGTTGAGTTAGAGTGGAGTTAGATGATAGATTGGGAGCCGTGGAACCGAGGCGTAAGGGCAGTGGGGTTTCCGTGTGATTTTGTCTAGCGAGTCACTAAAATGAGCCTTGAGTTCCTTATTGTTGGCCGCTCATCATTGACAGCTCTGTCAGATAACTAAGTGGGCTATGAAAAGAACAATAAGGATTTTGACTTGCTTCTTAAATGAAATCTTAAATGGTATCTTACCATATTTTGCAATACTCCAATGTTTATGCAGACTCAATGTATGTGTATTATTCCAAACCTTTTAAATCTGTTTTTGGGTCATAATTAAAATCATTGTCATTGTTCCTGTTATTTTGCAGAGCTGGGGATGAAATCCCAGGCTTGACACGTGCTAGCAGATGTTCTCTCATTGACCTGTATATGCTGCCTCCACAGCCTTTTGTATTTTATATCAAGTTGGAGCCACTTTCTTTCAGTTTTCCTTAATTCAATTCAAAAATACGTCCAAGCTTTACATGGGAAGCTTGCATGCCATGCGCCATCAGGGTCTGTGGCCCCAAGGGATAAAGCAGCCCTGTGTGGACTATTGACAGGCGACAGGGAGCATGCGGTAAGCAAGCAGCGACTGCAGTGCTCTGTTGAGTGTGCCTTGACTGCATCCTGCAGTTCTGTTTTAGCCACATTTAATACCTTCAGTGCTTGGGTATTTTTTTCTTTAAGTTGTGTTTTTATTTGACCTTCATTGTTTCTTTTCCTATAACAAAGCTTGCTAAATGGATGGCATTGTTTACTTCAGAAATTAAAGATAAAAGGGTTATGCTATTATTTATGTTCAACATGAATGCTTTGAATAAAAATCCAAGCAAGAAGACAGGGCCATGGTTTCAATCGCCTGTCTTGCTGGAGCCCCTGCTTTAGCTTCCAGCACCATATAAAACTGAACATAATGGTGTAATGCTGTAATCCTAACACTGGAGATGCGGAGGCAGGAGGATCAGAAGTTGTTCAAAGTTGTCTGTATATAGAATTGACTGTATATAGACTCTTTAAAGAAAAAAAGCTGAGTGTAGCAACAAAGGAAGCAGTAGTAAAAACTCCCTTATGAGTAACAGACTCTCGACCAGTGTATAAGTGTTGACAGAAGTGAGGGAGAGAGGTGCTCTAAGAAGCGTGCTACCTCATGAGTTATTGTAGAGTGAGGACAGCAGCCAGATCAAGTCTCCATCTCCTCGTGAATAAAAATGGGAATGGTCTTAAATTTTTTTTTAATCAAATCATTGAAAACACACGACTGGTACCTGGAAGCAGAGAAGCGCCTTTTCACGGTGTGGCTGCGGGTTGAGAAGACAGTATGGAGCTAGGAAGGAATTGTGAGGATGTAGTCCTAGAGTGCTGAGTACTTTTCATGAAGTACCTCTGAAGTCAAGATGCTGCTGAGTCACTGGTTCTCTCTGTGTCTCCTAGGATACCTACGTGGAGCTACCATGGAAAAATCCTGGATGCTGTGGAACTTTATTGAAAGATGGCTACTAGCCTTGGCATCCTGGTCTTGGGCTCTCTGCCGCATCTCGCTTTTGCCTTTGATAGTGACTTTTCATCTGTACGGAGGCATCACCTTACTTCTGCTAATATTCGTGTCCATCGCAGGTATCTTGTATAAATCCCAGGATGTCTTGCTCTACTTTCCAGAACAGCCGTCCTCCTCCCGCCTCTATGTTCCCATGCCCACGGGGATTCCACATGAGAATATTTTCATCAGAACCAAAGATGGAGTGCGCCTGAATCTGATCTTGGTGAGATACACTGGAGACAATTCCCCCTACTCCCCAACTATAATTTATTTTCATGGGAACGCGGGCAACATAGGCCACAGATTACCAAATGCACTGCTTATGCTGGTGAACCTCAAAGTGAATCTCGTGCTGGTCGACTATCGGGGGTATGGGAAGAGCGAAGGAGAAGCCAGCGAAGAAGGACTGTATTTGGATTCTGAAGCTGTGCTAGACTATGTGATGACTAGACCTGACCTCGATAAAACAAAGGTTTTCCTTTTTGGCCGCTCCCTGGGAGGAGCGGTGGCCGTTCACTTGGCTTCTGAGAATTCTCACAGGATTTCAGCCATCATGGTGGAGAACACATTCCTGAGCATCCCACACATGGCCAGCACACTATTTTCCTTCTTCCCAATGCGGTATCTTCCTCTATGGTGCTATAAAAATAAGTTTCTGTCCTACAGGAAGATCTCCCAGTGCAGGATGCCTTCTCTCTTCATCTCTGGCCTCTCTGACCAGTTGATTCCGCCCGTGATGATGAAGCAGCTCTACGAGCTGTCCCCATCCCGGACTAAGAGACTAGCCATTTTCCCAGACGGGACACACAACGACACATGGCAGTGCCAAGGCTACTTCACTGCGCTCGAACAGTTCATCAAGGAAGTGATCAAGAGCCACTCTCCCGAGGAGATGACGAAAACATCATCCAACGTCACCATCATCTAATGCCACCCTCTTGATGGATGCCCTGCGTTTTGGCTTGTGTAGAGTGACGTCCTCTCTGGGTTTGTGTTCACGGGGTCTGCACAGTGGCTGAGCGTTGACGGGCCTCAGCACTCCGTCCTGATGATCCTCTAACTCTCCGTGTTTTCAGAACTGGTCTTCTTGAGATTCTTTCATAGTCCCACCAGAACTTCTAGCCTGGTTAACACCCCTGTCTTTAGTTTAAGATGCCGGTGTGCTAGAGCTCATCCAAAAGTTTCCTGTTGGTTAAGTGGTAAAATCTATGTTGTAATCAGATGGAGACGCAAACAAGAAACCTTCAGGTGTCATCCCTTTAGTAAATATTGGGACAATCACGGTAAGCAAGCCCAGTGCTACTGCGTTGTCACCTTAAACATTAAGATGAAGTGCATGGTGGTGTTTTATTCTTGACTTATGCAATGCGATATTTTTAATGTAAATAACTCTGGTCACATGCCAATGTATATGGTTTCCTGGGTTATATCTATTTTTATGTAAACTCTATTTTGTTTGTGGTGAGGAATGAGTGTGAGGCCTGTGAGCAGATTCTATGCTCTGCTGCTGAGATCCGGCTTTTTCCTAATAATAAACAGGACCATTTTCCAATGTAGATGTACTGTGTTTCTGTTAGGTACTGTCTGCATCATGGCTCGTGGGCTAGGAAGTTAGCATTTTACTGTAGCTTTCTTTGCACATTGAACTTTGTAACATTTGTGATTTTTAGTTAAACAGAATTTTAGCCTCTGCCAGTTTATGAATCTCTAGCTAAAACAGTAACAGCCGCAGCAAGGGCTAGAACTAGCCGATAGTTGAGGTAGACTGTCTCAACCAATGTGTGCGGATGTGCCTGACCTGACAGAGACGAGCATCATTTATTGTACTTTCTGCAAGTCAATTACATCATGAAAGAAAACCACAAAAGCAAATAACCAAGTATAACTTAATATCTCAGTCTGTGTAACGGGGCTCTATACAAAGTGACAGTCTAGACAGTCTCAGTTTCCCCAGCTGGGTCTGAAGAGCCCCAAAGCTTTGGCCAGCCTGTCACACAGGTAGCATTGAGGAGTTGTGGGCGGGAGGTTGTGCTTGACCAAGTAGCAAGCCTCTGAGGACTGCAAACATGTGCTAGCATGCAGCCATGGGGCGGGGCCTGCCGAGTCCTTCCCCACAGTCCTCACCAGATAGAAATGCTTGAGCCCTGCACAGTAGGTCAGCTCCGACACGACTGCAGATCACTTAGCTATAGTTATTGACCTTCCACAAGCAGCTAGAGCAGAGTAATAATCAGTCAATCTTGACCTTAATTTAAAACTTTCCATGAACATAGGGCTAGAAATACTTTTGCCAAGTAGCATTCTTAGCCTTCATTTTATGCCAATGTTTAGAAAATAATAATGTATAGCAAATATAATTTCTAAAGAATAATGATTTTCTATAAATTATTAATTGTAAAGAGTCTTGTTTTTTAAAGAGTTGGTACTCATCATGGAGGGTGTATTTTGTATGTGAAAATTCACTACACAATTAAAGGCTGCTTTTCATCCTGTCAGTCTTTGCTATGTAGAATGACTGTCCCGAATGCTCATCTACTGGAAGGACCAAAAGAGTAACAGGCGGAATGTAGTTTCTGCAGAAACCAGCTCTCATGCATACTTGGTCACTTCTGACACTTACAGAGTGCTGCATCTGTGGTTGTACATGTTCTCCTGATGAAATAGGACAGCAACCCCTCTGCTTCCCGTTCCCCTTCCCCTTCCCGGCTGTTTTCCCTGCTGCTCCTTCTGTTCAGATTCGCAGGCTGGGACTTGAGGGGTGGAAGATCATTCTACCACACCTACCGCCTTTGCTCTACTCGAGGAACCGTCTCTTAGGCAGCAAAGACAGCTGTGTTTAGAGTTGTAGGGCATCTCCTGTTACCAGCTTTGTGTTTGATGCAGTTCCTTTGATGAGTAGGGATAGAAAACAAACCCATACATTCATGGGCCGTGACACCCCAGCATCAGTTTTAAAGCTTTCTCACTTGGCCTCAGTGAACCATGACTACACCTGAGTCAGTCATCACTGGGGGGGGGTGGTCATGGTCTTTCTGTCGATTTCTAGAATTGTTCAATAGCAGTGAGAGAAGTGGATAAAGAATCTTAAGAATCTTAAATTATTCAGCTACTATGAATTTATAAACACTAAAATTATCCTAAGCATGACAAATCGGTTTACTTGGAAAAAAAATCTAAAATTCCTTGTTTTAAAGAATAATAGAGAAAACCAGTTTTTTTTTTCTTTTTTTCTTTTTTTAAAGAGGATCCTACAGAGAATACTGCAAGCTAAGGAAAGAAAGTATTTGTTACAGACAAAAGGGTGTCACTTGACAGTAGTTGGTGACTCTGCTCTTAAGCAAAGAGGCAGGGATACTTAATTGCTGAGATGAATAGAGAGAACTGTAGAATGCCATTTTCAATCAAAGTCCTAATACAACATGGCCCTGTGCCTGACGTAACTAAGTGTTTTACAACATTTATTTGACCATGATGACACCCATTAAATGCTGCAATAAAATGGGTCAATCACACAACAAGCTTAAATCACAGGTGTGCTACAGACACTTGAAATGAGACAGGTCATGGCTCTGCTGACATCACAGGTGATGGCATGTGTGTAGCTGAGGGTTCCTGCCTGCTTGGTTTGAGTGGGAACAGGTCTGGTAGAGATGATTAAATAGTATGTAAACTATCGTGGAAGCTGCTCTTCGTAGTGGTTTGTGTTAACGTGTCTTCCCTCCTTAGGATCAGGAGTTAGTAAGGCGATCCATTGAAAGAGGTCACCTTTTCATCTAGGCCAGTGGTTCCCAACCGTGGGTCGCAACCCCTTTGGATCGAATGACGCTTTCAGAGGGGTCGCCTAAAACCATCAGAAGACACTGATAATTATATTATGATTCGTAACAGTAGCAAATTACAGTTACGAAGTAACCACGAAAATAATATGGTTGAGGATCACCACAACATGAGGGACTGTGTTAAAGGGTCACAGCGTTAGGAAGGTTGAAAACCACGAATCGAGGCCATCATTGCCATATTTGAGTCCTTTGGTCATCCCCTGAGCTTTTTTCCCATCATGTTTGATAATTATATATTTTTTAAAAACTGAAAGGAAAAGAATTAGTCGTAAGTACCTCCTTTGGATAGTTGACTTGAGCTTTGGTATCTTCATGTGACTCAGGTAGAGTTGGAGTTGACAGTTGGAGCACTTGCTCAGCTTGCTGGATAGGAAACGCAAGGCTCTTGGTGTTCCCACCGCACATGCACCTCCTCTCCCCAATCAGAAGCACTGCTCGCTCGCGTGGCAGAGCCCGTCAGTCATCCTATGCCAGTCAGCGTTGGCCAAGGGCACAGATATACCTCCATTTATATTTTGTATTAAAAAGTATAGATTAAAGACAGGACTGTATAACCCATACTTTTTGACATAAAGTGCAATATATACGTATATCATGGGTGTGTGTGCAGCATAATTTATAACAGTTTCTGTCAGTACAGCGTATGCTGAAGTGTCAGCTTCCATAGCGAGGTGCATTCAGTATGAAGTAAGTTAGTCCAGTTTCATAATCTGAGCCATAATTTTGTTATTGCCATATTTCCTTTGAAATAGTAATAAAGTTTTATAGCTCACATTTGAATGTCCTCATACCTGTGCACTAACCATGGCAAGGAAAGTGAGTTGTATTTTTTAATTTGGTTTTGTTTTTTGTTTTTACATTTAAGGTATACTTTTTATTTTTCTGTACTGACATGCAATAAATTGATACATGAACAATTTGATTAATGTTAGATAGTTTGTATTCAGTCTTTTTAAAAATTCTATTCATGTATTGTAGAACATTAAGGTAACTAATTGTTCAATAAACCTGTTTCACTGAAAGCAATGAATCTTACTCTAATGGTGTGGAAGAACATGCTTGCATTTCCTTCTCCCAAGAACATGACAGTCATTCTGTGTGCATTTAATTTCGGCTGATGTCAGCAATATTTCCTACATATGAACTACTGTTGAGTGCCTAAGCCCCAGACATCTCTTCAGTCTCGTGGATGCTGTCAACTGTTTGCCATTGTCTCCTTATCCTCAGATTTCATAAAGTACCTTTCTAAGTAGTCTTTTTTTTTTTTTTTTTTTTTGGTTTTTCGAGACAGGTTTTCTCTGTAGCTTTGGTGCCCAACCCGGAACTAGCTCTGTAGACCAGGCTGGCCTCGAACTCCCAGAGATCCACCTGCCTCTGCCTCCCGAGTGCTGGGATTAAAGGCGTGCTCCACCACCGCCCGGCTTCTAAGTAGTCTTCATGGTTTCTCCCCCCCCCCATTTGTGTTTACTTATGACTCCAGCTGATTAAAGTGGTCTTATAGTTGGTCTTTATGGGTCTGTAACTTGCTTTCCCTAAAAAGACACTCTGTATTGAGTAGTGCCCACCCAAGGAGGATGATGGAAGTGCGGGGCTTGCCTTAAAGCATCCTGAAGAAGCCTCCCGGCCAGTCACTGTTGCAGACTGTCTGCTGTGAGAAGATGTGCTGGGAAGCAGGCACTCAGGTGCTGTCGAAGACCCCCAGCCTGGATTCGAACTGGAGACAACTTCAACTCTTCCTTAACTTCCCGCAACGTTCTAGAAAGTAATGAAGTTTGACCTGATAGAACTGATTTACTGAGGGATGGGCATGGAGGAGGTGGTGTTTGGGTACTTAGAAGCAGGGCCTGGGGCTTAATGGGTTTGTCACACTAAGTCACCAAGTCTCCATCTCAGAATTCTGTAACAGGTGAGTAATGTGGCCAAAAGATGCCCCTCCTCCATCTCTCAGTCTGAGTCTAGAAGACATTTTCTAATTTTAGTCAGTGAAAGAGCTTGAAAAATCATGTCCATCTTGGAATAGATTAGAATTGCTGCTATTGGAATCCAAAGTAGACTCACTGGGGATCACTCCCAAGGAACTGCCAAGAACTGGAACTTAGAAGTGTATGACAAACTGTATGTACTTGTAAATAGTTACGAGGTTGTGGTCTTGCAGAGGCTCAGCACACTTGGTTAACCTCCTGCTCTCCTAAGCCTCTCAGCTGGAGGACTGCCTGGGAGGTGCTAAGGTAGGTCCTAGTAACTGGAAAGCAACTTGCTGCTCCCTGCTCCTCACAGTGCTGCTGTTCCCGTGCTGAAATCACGACAGTCAACAATATTTATTGAGACCTTATGATCAGTATTTCTCTACATTTTTGGGTATTTTACCTGTGTCTGTGGGGCCTTGTGTGTGTAGTGTCTTCAGAGGCCAGAAGAGGGCATATGATCCCTTGGAACTAGAGTTACAGATGTTTGTGAGCTTCCATGTGGATGCTGGGAGTCAAATCTGGGTCCTCCAGATGAGCCATAAGTGTCCCTACCCGTGATTTGTCATTCTTATAACTAAAGGGTCTACCAATCCTATCTTAACCTTGAAGGTTGCCCCCATCCCCCACAGTGGGAGTTGAGTAGCTGCCTATCAGGTTTCTATTGCATACTCCTGTTTTCCTTTCCTCCTGCAACAGCAAGGCCTGGCGGAATTGTTTTCTGTTGCATGGCTTTTAATGGGGTCCGAGACACCTTGTCCTCATGAGTTACTAAACCCACCCCCAGGGAAGGAAGCACAGAGAAGCAGTTAGTATAAAAATGAGTTTCATAGGGGTTGAACCTAGAACCACAACTAACAGATCTAGAACTTAAATACATGTCTTAAATTAGAAATGCTGGGAATAACTCGTGGTTAAATTTTCAGGAGATCCTGAGAGATCCAGCACAACGCCGAGGAGAGGAAAAGGCAAAAGTGGAGTGTCAAGAAGAAAGCAGGGTCTGAGGAAAGGACACTGGTCAGTGCGTGTCAGTAAGGCGGTGGCAGGGTCACAAAGAGGGAACACATGAGAAGATTGTATAAGGAAAAGCTGGAAAGCTGGTGGGCTGGACTGTACGCCTAATATATAATACTGATCAACAGATCAGAAGTGGCCCACCAGGATAAGACGATAGAAAATTTTTTCTTTCTCTTTTGGAGGGATTGGCGGGGGCAAGGTGGTAGTCCCATCTTTGGTTTTTTTTTTTCCCCACACACTGTCTCTTAAAATTACCACCATTAGTCTTAAAACACAAGTAAATGTCACTGGCATTTTCCTGAGGTAATAGCATTAAAAATGAGAAGAACAAGCAGCAGACTGCACCAGAAAGTACGGGGACAGGGCTTTGCAATCTCCTGTCTATTGACAACTCAGTTTCCAGTAGTTGCTGTTGGGGAGGGGCTTTAGGAGGTAGTCAGCCATGGAGGAGAGCCACAGCCAGCTTGGCATGCAAGGAAAGAGAACTGGCTAGACAGCGTTCTGCCTTCTGAAAACTTGAAAAGGATGGCCAGCTGTCTCCAAGCTCTACAGAGCACCCGTAGTAGATGAGCTGCTGGTGCCTTGGTCTCAGCTTTCCAGGCTTCCAGAATGGTGAGAAATAGAATGTTCTTCCCTCAGCCTCCAGGTTTGTGGGATTCTACTCCTGCAGCCTAAATGGAATAAGTAAACAATTGGAATTCCTGAGCCGACCTAGAGATGAGAACTGACTTCCCAGTGAAGTCTCTGTCTGTTTCAACCCTCTCTATCATGACTTCACATTTGGATACCCTGTGACTTAGTCACTAGCCTCTTGAGTTACAGACATCAACTGTATATATATTTGGTTCAGAAAAACCTATAAAGTTTATGAATTAGGAAACAATTCTCTTTCCTCAAATATGTAACTAGATTTCCGTAAACAATGAATGAAAAGCCCCTCATATGTGGGCAGTGCCCCCACTGCATGGATCAGCCATAAGAGATGTGAATACGTGTATCTCCCAGTCACATTCTCTCCAGGGGCAAAGTTCTCGAACTCAGAGTGGTGTTTGAGTCACCATCTTGTGTCAAAGCTCATGAATGCTATAGTATGCAGGTCAGAGCTAATCAGGGTATTAGAGTTAAGATGATCATAAAGATCACAGCCTAGTGTAAATGATAATTATTCTCATTAAAGCAGAGTCATTCAAATAAACATGCTTTTAAATAAGAATCACTAGTGCTGGTTTACATAACGATTTTACTAGAATACAAGATGAGTAGTAGCTACTGTGCTCCGTACTTTGAATGGAAAAGCCTAAATGAGATTCAGACTTTCTTTGCCAACTTACCCATGTGCGTAAATTGCATGTATTATGTGTTTTGTCTTCTAAGGGAAGTAGATAAAGCCATTTCTGTTGTGATAGCATCGTTTTTCCCTTCTTAGTATGATTGTTATTGTATCTTCAAACTTGAGAAAATAGGTCACTGGGCAACTTAGTGCGTCTTGTCCTGTGACAGAGACTGAAAGGGGAGACTGGAAACCTACCCAGTACTGTTGAGAACCCATCTACCAGGTTCATAACAAGCCCATGTTAGCAAACAAAGTATGTTCTACTGAAAGGCAAACGAGAGCCAGGAAATACAATGTTGAATGTGAGGCTGTCATGTGGAGCTTTGTGCATTTCCCTTCCTGCTTGAGCCTTAGGTCTTCTGCTGTGTGGGGAGTTCATAGGTCCTGTCTCCTTATACTTCTTATTCTCTACAACACTGATTACTCCCTTCCCTTTTCCCTTCCTTTCTTCCTTCCTTCTTTTTTTTTGGGGGGGGGGTGTAGGGTGGGGGAAGCATGAACTTAGAGAAAAGCAGCATGTGTTAATTTTTATCTCCTTGACAAAGTGGAGAGAAACCATTTTAAGAGTGAATAGTTTTCTTTGCTTGTGTTTGAGAGGTCTCTGCCCATGGTTACCCACCTTACAGCCCTGGCAAACAGCTTTAAAGTGTTCTGGGACAAGAATGACCCTAAACATGTGCCTCTGCTAGGCCTTGCCCCCTAATGGCCGTTTCACCTCTGAGATGAGTGAGTTACCCATTTCTTAGGTCTTCGCCCTCAGTCTATCACCTCTCAACAGTACCAACAAGCCTCCCACAGATGGTCCTTTCTGCAAAACACTGCAAACCACAAGAAACAATAAAAGTAACTTCTCCTAAATCATGTCTAAGCTGTGAAGCTAGTATTTGGTCACCTGTGAGTGGTGCATATCTACCAAACATCCTCTCAATACAGCCTTTTTACTAAACACTCGATGCAGCCTTTGAGGTCAAGAAATACAAAAATGCATAGTTGCCAATGAATCTCTTCCAAGTCTCCTCTGTTACCTGAGTAATATCTTTTACAGAATAGGAATTTACAATACATCTAATTGACAGGAGAGCCTTGGTTTTTTTCAGTTAGGTGAATAATGAGCCCAAAACCAGAAGTTTCCAATCCTGGCAATCCTCACAGTATCTAACTTGTAAGGACAGGTCATGGCAGATAAGATTAAAAAGTGTGACTTGGGAGGATTGTTCTGGACTGTCTGGATAAACCCTGATTCTGAAGGTGCTCCAAAAGAAGAAAGAGACTTAGCATACCAGCAAAGTAGGATAATGTGGGGATGGAGATGAGAACTAATGACCAGACCACAAGCCAAGACAGCCAAGTGACAGCAGCCACTGGAAGCCAGATGCAAGCGGAGACTCAGCGTGGGCTGTGGTCCCACTGATGCTTAAACCAAGGTCACAGAGATGGAATTCTGTTCCTCTCCAGCAGAGAACCTCATTTGGTTCAAGGAAGGAGGAGTTTACTCCCTGGAATTCTTTTTTTTTTTTTTTTTTTTGGTTTTTCAAGACAGGGTTTCTCTGTGGCTTTGGAGCCTGTCCTGGAACTAGCTCTGTAGATCAGGCTGGTCTCGAACTCACAGAGATCTGCCTGCCTCTGCCTCCAGAGTGCTAGGATTAAAGAAGTACGCCACCACCGCCCGGCTCCTCCCTGGAATTCTTACATATGCAAGTGTAATTGTGGTATTGGACCATAGATAGAGGAAAGTTTAGAGTCCTACTATAGAAAGCTGAGATTTCTTTGATGAGACTTGGTAGACACATCTTCATGAGGTATTATTTTTAATTATGTGTATGTATCTCTGTGGGTAGATGCACATGAGACATCACGATGCCTTAGCACTGTATGTGTACAGGAAACTGAGCTCAGTTCATTTCATCCTGCTCTCCCATCCCAAAGGAAATTATATAAAGGTTTCTGTTCATCTATAAGAGTTGTTAATGTAGTGATTAAGTTCAAAATACTGAAGACAAAATACTGGAAATCTTTTGCCACAAGTATGGCACATTTTTGTCAAATGTTTGTTTCCTATGGAAAAATGTTTAACTCAGTCACCTGAACAACCATATTGGCAAACTATTGAAAGTTTGTTTTTATAATTCAAAAGTTTTCATAACTTGTAAATAGTATTTTACTATTCATTTTCTCCTTTACAAAATGAGTATTTGGCTCTATTGGGCCTACTGGTCTCATCCAGCTAGAATCTTCTGTGTCTCTAAATGTATCCCACACTAAGGCCACTGTAGAGTCTTCAAATGTCAGTCAGAAGCAGGAGCTTTAACATGCACTGTGAACAAAAGACCAGAGTGAAGTTTATGGTCTTTGTGGATAAATGCAAGTTCAGCTTTTCTTCTCAGTGTTCTCTATTCATTCGGTGGGGAGAATGCAATTTGTCAGCATTATTTATATTTTATATTGATTAACTATTATGGCCCTCACTTTTAAGCATAACTATAAAATCTCCTACTTTTACATGGTAATTATTTAAGCTTGCAGCTGATTTTTGCACTGCCCACAGCATCAGATAGGTTTTATCAAACATGTTGCATCTGGTTTGGAGTTAGAGGTCAAACATTACAAACACTGCTGTTCTGGGTGCTGATGTAGATGGCATACATGGGTCTGCTTACAGCCAGGAGGGAAAGTGAGCCAGTGACCCACTGACCCTTGCCTGAACATCGTTCTAGTTGCTTTTCTTTTTGCTACAGAACAACACCTGACTGGTGACTTAGGGAGATTTTCATTTGGTTCAGGATGTGAGAGTAGTGTGCATCCCAGTGGAAACCCACTACGGCGGAGGCATGAGGCCGCTGGTCACACTGCAGTGCAGTCAGAGGCAGAGGGAGGCTGCAGCTGGTCACACTGCAGTAAGGTCAGAGGCAGAGGGAGGTGGCAGCTGGTCACACTGCAGTGCGGTCAGAGGCAGAGGGGCAGATGCTGATGCTCACCATTTTTCTCCTCTAGTCCAGGCACTCAGCCCCTCGGGTGGGGTCCTCTGTCCCAGCTGCCCCTCTGGAAATCCTCTTATAACACACCGTGAGATGGGCCTATTGGTTTTAAGCTGACAACTGAAAATATTCATAACTGTCAAAAACATAGGCTGTAAAATACAAGAATGATTTCATAAGTACATTTCTTACTCAATCTTTATATTTGTTGCCAAATAAAGGGATGAGCACATAACTTTTTAAGAAAATGTCAATATTTACACTGCTTCGGCTGAAATGTCTAGCATCTGTTTTCAGTATTACTGAGCAAACCTCCTGTGGATTTGTGCAGAAATCAGATTCTGCAGCCCATAAACACCTACACGGTGGATAACACCATGGATAGTTTCCTGTAAACAAACAAAACCCAGTCTTTTCTCCTCAAATAGAAAACCACAAAAATGGCAGGGATTGGTTAATAAGTCGGATAGAAATTCTAGCGTGGAAATATCTAACATAAACCTGCAGCGCAGTCTGAAACACACAGAGAAGGAAGAACGTGAATAGAGATTCAGAGCTGTTGGCATCTAAGCAGAATGGAAGTGCCCGGGAAAAAAGTGGGAATGAAAATATATCCAAAAGGACCGGGTGGTGGTGGCGCACGCCTTTAATCCCAGCACTCAGGAGGCAGAGGCAGGCGGATCTCTGGGAATTCGAGGCCAGCCTGGTCTACAAGAGCTAGTTCCGGGACAGGCACCAAAGCTACAGAGAAACCCTGTCTCAAAACTCCCCCCCACCTCAAAAAAAAGAAAAGAAAATATATCCAAAGAAGAAGCAATGGCTGAAAACTTCAATGGCAAACACCAATATCCATATTTAAGATGAAAGAACCCCAAACAGGGTGAACACACAGAGACCAGCACACAGAAACATTTAGTAGAAACCCTGAGAGGAGAAGAGAGCATCAGAAGAAACCAGCCAGTTATGTCATGGAATCTCCAGTGAGACAGAGAGCACACTGATCATCGGGACCTTGGAGCACAGGAGGGGAGGGACTGCAGGTTCACATGCTGGGGACAGCTGCCATTGGGGACGCGTGTAATTGTGGACACTCAGAAATGAAAAGGGAGAGCCGGGAATGTCGCTGTTGGACCCACTTCTCAGGAAATACAGGATGTTGTCTGCACTGGCAGGAAGTAATGTACAATGATTCAAATCAGACTGATGCATGATGAACACAGAGCATTGGTATTAAGAACCGTAGTTAGTAAAAGGTATCGGCCATCTCCTGTCTTCACTTAAATCACACAGAAAGGCACTGAAGAGAACATCAACATGAGACTAGAACACATTTACACAAAGTATTAGACAATCAGACACAGAGATCATGGGTGTGAGCTAACCTGCACTGGAATTATGAGATCACAGAAAATAGTTACTTTGTCCTTGGAAGCAAAACAAGAAAAAGGATGTGAAATGGCGAGATTAATACTACAAAGTACTTCTTTTCGTACTGTCAGAACATGTCTCTACACGTCTGTCTTCTGCCACTATCACACCTGTCCAAAGCAAGCTTTTGGGGGACACAGTCAGGTTCCAGTAGATAATGACAGCTTCTGCAGCCTTTTTTTATGTTATTACAACAGAATTCCAAGGCTATATGGTTTTACAGCTTGTGAAAGAATGAAGTCTACTTTGCCTCAACACAGCAATTAAAAGAGGCATACTAACTCACTGCATTAAAGCAAGACCTAACTATTCAGAGACATGCCTTATATGAGAGACACACAGAAACCGTCTAAGGATAGAAGATACCCTGTCAAGTGAGCAGATACACTAGTGCTGTGAGTTAGTCAAGACATAAGAATGCAGTACTTATTTAGTAAAGTTCTGATTAAATCATCATCCGACCACTTCCTCTGCAGGAAACAGACCTTTGAGTTACACAGAGAGAACTTTGTCTTGTTCATCTCTTAAGAAATTCATAAATGTAACAGTCTTTACAGCTGTCTTTGTGTGAACTCTGTGGAGGTGGTACAAACAGTAGTGCCTGCTCGCCAGATGCTCCCTGGTAACCTATGTTGGAAGAAGTAGCAGCCACTGAAGCAAGATGACACCGCTCCATGAGCCAACATTGGGTACTTATTCTAAAATGACCTGGACTCAGATTGTCCTGGGCTTTGTCTTGAGAGCTTGGCTATGACGTTCTTTGCCCAGCGAGAGAATCTTCTCTGGATGATTATGCAGAAGGACATGGAGAAAGGAGCCGTCTCTGCCTCTTGCACTCCTCCGCATCCTTCAATTTCTGTATGCAGCTAGGTAATGCTAGCACATGATTGACATACATGCTTGATTTTGAAACAGTGTTTTACTATGAAGCCAAGGCTAACCTTGAACCCACAATCATCCTGTCTTCCTATCGTGAGATGGAATTACAATCCTATCACTAAGTCTCAAGATTGAATCGTAATCTCTTGCCGTGTGGAGGTCTTTAGAAAAGTCACACTTTATGCCGGGGTCGTTACCCACAATGCTTTGCTCAGTGACCAAGAACATGGTAACACAAGCATTATTTGATGCCAGAACTGAAAACAGTTCACACCCATACTCAATATTCTACTTCCGCCTGGGAGATTAGAGAAGAGCTCATGTGGGAGTAACAAGGGCAGCAACTGGTGTAAGGTTCTTTAGAACTCGCAGAAGTGAACGGAAGAAAAGATCCCACCCACAATGAGAAAGACCCATAGCATCTCTTGGGAGTGAGACAGGACATGACTACTCAATGGGGAAGTGGGGAAGATGTGTCTCTTGGTGGGGAAGCCCCTGAAGATATTATTCCTACAAAAATATCAGTTTCAGAACTGACTATAAATTTTGTAAACAGAGACTTCTCATTCATTTCCCGGCCACCCTGACCCAAATAATCACACAGAAGCTATATTAATTATAGCATGATTAGGCCGATGTCTCAGGCATATTTCTAGCTAGCTCTTATATCTTACATTAACCAACCCATTTCTATTATTTATATTTTACCATGAGGCTCATGGTTTGTTACCTCTTGCTTCTTGGGCAGCCACATGGCGTCTCTTTGACTCTGCCTACTCTCTCTCTCTCTATCTCTCTGTTCAGATTTCCTGCCTGGCTATATTCTGCCCTGCCATAGGCTGAAGCAGCTTCATTATTAACCAATGGTAATAAAGCATATTCAGGACATACAGAGGGAAACCCTACATCATCTGTTCTTTGAAAAGAATGAATACAAAATGGAAGTATGGTGAATGTGATCACTTTTTACCCTCTACCCTTTAGCTGCCCCAGGGATCTGCACTGTCCTCACTCAGGGAGCATGAGACTCAGTGGTCAGGTTGAGGTGAATGGTGGTGACTGTGTGGTTAAGTAAGCGCCCAGTGGCCTATGCTGCAAGATGAACTGACATTGAGGTACTGGGTCCTCAACCAACCAACCCAGACCAGTGACTGCATGTCACCAAGTCCAGCCGTGGAACCAGGACATTCTGTGTCCACACTTGCGGAACTAGTACCACCAGTGTGGAGATTGCGCATCAGCTCCTAGGCACTGCTTATGGGGGAAACTGAGGCTAGTGGCTCTCAAACACTGAGCCTCAGAAGGCAAAAGGGGAGCCACGCTTCCCTGTAATCCACCCTGCATTTAAAGAGCCCCCAGTGTGGCCTTAAATAGATTACTCGCAGGCTCTTTATTGCACTGTCAATAGAGCAGAGAAGAGCAGAGAAGTTGGAGTGGAGTTCAGTGTGCTCTACCGCACTTCATTTCCTCTCCCGCTGGGGAGCTGTTAACGTCGTTGTCCTGCAGCCAAGTGCAGTTCCCTGCTCAAGCACCGAGCTTATCTGACTTGCACATTAATTATCTTTTATTACACCAGTGGGCCTTTGGTGTCCTTTTCCCCTTCCCTAGAACCATGCAGCCCAAGCAGACAGAGTTCTCAAGAATATGCAGATGGGAAAGCACCTTCAATAGCCTCTTGTTAAAAGTTCTGTCTGGAGTGAGCCAGTCTGAACCCCAAGTTCCCCCCACCCAGCCGTGTCAGAGGCCCCACATCACCCGCAGCAGGAGGTGGCATGAAAAATCTTACAAAAACTGAAAGTGAAATCAGGAAGGCAGATTGAGCAATCCATGGAAGGACAGAGCCAGAGAACCTACTTCAGGATAGCAAAAGATGGAGAACAGAGAAAGTCAGGAGAGCGCTCCTAGGGGAGCCTCCACAGACACAGATGACAGGAAATGACCCACCCCTGTGGTCACTTACTCCAAAGGCACAGACCTTCAAAGTGCTCGTCGTGGAATGGATAAGTCTGCTGAGACCCAGCCACCGCGCCCTTCGTTTTGCCCTGAGAAAGGAGAAGAAATGAAAGTAGGGGGTGTTTCCATCACTCCGCAGAAGGAGTGCGCCTGGGTTGGGATCTGCAGGGATGGAAGGCTGCTGACTGCAACTCTCCTGCTGGCCCTGTTGTCCAGCAGCCTCACGGTGATGTCCTTGTACCGGTTTGCTGCCCTGCAAGCCGACCTGATGAGCCTGCGCGCGGAACTGCAGCGCTACCGGGCTGCAGCAGCACCGGCCGCCCCAGGGGCTCCAGGGGCCCCCGCAGGAGCCAAAGTGAGTTCACCCCTCCTCTGCTGGGCAGGGAGCCCCAGGCGCGCTGCTGCTCTCTCCTGCACGTCCAATAACCTGGTGGGTGTCTCTCTTCTTAGCTCCTGGCACCAGCAGCTGCGCGAGCCCACAACTCCAGCTTCGGCCACAGGAACAGACGCGCTTTCGAGAGTCCGGAGGAAACAGGTACGGCTGGGGTGTAGCAATTAGGAGCTGGGGCTGTGCACACCTGCAGCCGCTGCATGGAGTGCCTACCTGGTCCTCCAATGAGCAGGGTGTGAGGACAGCAGGACGTCTGTGCCCTGTGGGAGATGATGGAGGACGAGGGTGCACGGATAGATACTGTGCTCAGCAGCAGCGGAAGAGCTCTTCCTGTCCCTGCAGAGTGACGTGTATACCTGCATCCCAGTCAAGAGCTGGCCTGGGTCTGAAAAAGCATGGGATAAAACCGGACTCGCTGAACATTGCGGACAATGAGGACTACTGAGAACTCAAGAACAATGGCAATGGGTTTTTGATCCTATTGCACGTACTGGCTTTGTGGGAGCCTAGGCAGTTCGGATGCTCACCTTACTAGACCTGGATGGAGGTGGGTGGTCCTTGGACTTCCCACAGGGCAGGGAACCCTGATTGCTCTTAGGGCTGACGAAGGAGGGGGACTTGATTCGGGGGAGGGGGAGGGAAATGTGAGGCGGTGGCGGGGAGGAGGCAGAAATCTTTAATAAATTAAAAAAAAAAAAGAAGAAGAAGAAGCCTTTCCCAGGGGAGTGCACAGCACAGAGACAGCAAAGATCTAACGCACAGTATAATTTCCGTGCAATCACTCCCTAGTGACCTCAGTGATTCTCCGACCACTCCCTAGCATTTCGAGTTGGGAGTTTACTAAAAAGACCTATTCTCATTGCTTCAGAAGGGAAACTACAGCAATCCGTGTTCGTTAACAGCACAGTTAAATGCACCCTTGCTGTTATCACCTTTTATTCAGATGAAAACATTTTACCTGATAGTCGGAGTTAAACATAACTAAAGTCATATAAACAACAATAATTACTGAACTGCTAAGTAACATGCCAGCCAAAGAGTATGTGAATATTACATCACATTCAAAAATCTTCCACAAATTTGAATTTTACTGTATGTAGCGCGAGCTACCTCATTTTTTTTTGCTGAAATAATCACAACATATATACTGCAGTGTGTATAATAGTAACACATATGCCACGGTACATGTAAGTTCAGTACATAGACCACAAGGCATAGGATAACAGCAGGTAATTACAGAGCATGTGATAGCGTCCCATATATCACGTCTCATATATCATACATGATATTACATATCATGTATGCAATAATCTCACATCATCAGCAGTGCTTGTACTATGGTGAAGCAGAAGCAAGATGTACACTCTTCTGTGTTTTGTTTATTTTAGATGATCTCACCAATTTTAATTATTACTGTGATACTTGATGCATAATTTTTGTGTATCTCATGTTTCTGTTGAATTATACATCTGATAGAATCATACATTCATCGTTCAGGGTACTCTGAAGTCTTTGGGATGCAGGTTTCTGCACATCTTCATCTTTACACCTTCATCTTGATATTTTCATGGCTTCAAATAGCTTCTCACATTTATTTGGATACAGACCCTGTTTACTAATTACAAATATTTTCCATGTTTTTGTTTTATCTTCTTTATTTTCAGTTTTATATTTGCTAATTTTTATCAATTGGTTATCCTAATTTTTTACAATTTTGGCACTGATGTAAAAAATTTTATGGAATCTCATGTTTCCTTCAAATCTGTACAGAAATGTTGCATATATATCAACAAGATTTTCGTTTCCTCTGGTTTATCAGATTAAAGTACATTTGCCCAGGCTCCGTCAGTAGCCAGTGGTTTTTGTCAGGATTCCAGGTCCTTTGCAGTTAACTCATCAGCCCTTGACTTCTGTTGTATAAATTCCTCTCGTGCTCTATCACTTCCTCCTTTCTTCATGCCCTCCAGACTATTGTCACAGGCAAACGTTTGTAACGATCCTCATTTTAGTGGACATCAATGTGTACTCAGGTCAGGATGCCACAGTGGTCTCTCTGCCGTCCTTTCTGGCTTCTAAAGACTGGCTTTGAAAACAAACCACAACGCCACCATTCTAAAGAGGACATAGACTCATCTCAAGAGCTTTAAGGATAAAAGAATAGCAGAGAATTGTGATACATGTTTTCAATCCCAACACTTGGGAGTAAAGGCAGGCAGATATTTGTGAGTTCAAGACCAGCCTGATCTATTTAGAGAGTTCCAGAGGAACAAAGGATAAAAAGGAAAAAGAGAGAGAGAGAGAGAGAGAGAGAGAGAGAGAGAGAGAGAGAGAGACTAGGGTTCTGTAATGCTGTATTTTTTTAAATCCTCCTGTTTGCACATTTTACATATGTGTCATTTTATGCATCCAAATATTTCAGATTGATACAATTGGGGGAGGGCAATAAATTAAAATTTGTACAATTGAGAGAATAATATATTGTCAATGTATTTTATAAACACACATGTACATAAATCTATCATATTTTGTTCACATATATTTTTCTTACATTCATAAATCCAAGGTTGCATATATGAGTCTCAGGAGGGAAATGCCAGTGTTCCCTGACAACTAAAGTATCAACTTTGTTTTGTATTATCCTTTTGAAGAGGGAAACTTTGTTTTGTTATCAGTTACCAGGATGGTTGCCCACACATACATGAAGGCTATCTGAAACACAGGATTTCAACTGGTATTTAGTAGAGTTCCTTTTTTTTTATTGAGAAAATTCTATGCATTTTTATAAATTTTTGTTACACATTCTTCTGATTTGTTTTCTGTAAGGCTTAATAATCTTGGGGTGCTCCTTTTGCTTTCAAAGTGTCTATCAAGGCTCTTACATGTGAACTGCTGTGCCTGTTTCTGAGCCACTGGTATCTGCAGCCTGATCTCCCAACAGAGAAGGGAAGGGCAGCCCTGACCTTCAGTCGGATTGCCAACCCCCCGAGTCCTCCGGGGGCAAATATTACATTGACTTAAACTTAAAATTTAGTGTATTGGGATGAATTTTGTTTTTAATCAGTTATGTTGAATCTCAATTTTATTAATCTTAATGTATTTTATAAGGTCATTTTTTTATTAAAGTATAACAAACAGAAATGTGGGGAAATCCAGGATTAAAAAATTGCCAAATACTTTATCATAGACGACAGTTCGCTTTTAATCCCTTAAATGTGTTTGGAAAGACTCTGAATTTTAGAAAAAAATCTAAGGCGATATGATTGGAAAACGTTACATAATCCGTTTTCTTATTCATGTTCCACAGTGATCTGGGCTTTGAGCCCTCACGGTCTGTGATTTCTATCCATTCCACAATCTAAACAAAATCATTTTTAGCGCCTAAGGAAGGTGAATTCTTTCAAACAGCTTGCTGCCAAACAAAACACTTGGTGAGCAGGGCTTGTGCCATGGGGCTGACCTCCTAGCTACTCTGGAGCCAAGGGAGGAGGATCAGAAATTCCAGGCTGGCTTGGGCTGCCCAGTGAGTTCTGTCCCCACATTCAGCAGCATAGTGAACCTGAGGGGGTGGCGGTTCCTTGGCACAGCACAGCACCCCAGGTTTAATTCCCTGTGGGGAGATAATCTGTTTTAGATTCTAGAAAGACAAAATTCTTTCCAAGTTACTGCATTGATTATTGTGTGGGTAACACTTATCAAACCTGCTTCAATGGCAGAGGCAAAGTAGTGGTGGAAACACGAACATCTCAGAGACGTAAACCAGGGTGCACGCACCTCAAGGCTCTAAAGATCATGAGTGCAAGCAAACACCGCAGCGGCTCAGCATTCACAACCGTGTCTCCAAATAATTACTGGGCAACTTGGGCCCATCTACTTTGTTTTGTTTTATTTTCTAATCATTTTTATACAGATTTCTCAGTTTCGAATTGCTTCTGAATTATATAGGTTTATTCAGAGCCTTGGGGATACCTCTAAGCAGCTCCCCTTGATTGTGTGGCACCAGATCCCTAGAAGAAACCCAGGCTAGTACTCCTCTGGGAATTCACCAGAAGTGACTTGGGAGTTGAGGGTCCATCCAGCATGCTGCCCTGCATTTAACAACCCTAAAATTTAGAAATTTGAGGACAACACAAACGTAACACCCAATATTGTAACATGAGAGTTTCCTCATGTTTATATTAAAAAATAAAACATGCCGAAACTCTTTTTGGGTGGCCTTTCTCGATCTCCATAATCCCATCCAGTGAAGGAAAGTTGTAATATCTGCTACATTGGAAATGTCCGGTGTTGGCTGATCCTTTCTGGCGTAGCTGTGACCTGCAGGCTGCACCGTGTCTGTGAAGGAATGCAGTGTAGAACCTCCACCAGTTAGGTGAACTTGAGCCTCCTACCAGGCAAGGGCGGGCTCCTTCCTAGAACAGCTGGCTGCTGCTAGGTGATCTTTGACCCAGTCTTCTCTTAATTTTTTCCTCCTCTCGTCTGCTTCATGGCTAAGACTCCCCTTACCACCCCCCACCCTGTGAGAGGATGTTGCAAGAGCTGGAATCTGTTCAATTTCCAAAACTCTCTTTAAAATTAGGATTACAGATCTGATAACCAAATCTCTGAACCCTGTTCTGATTGAACCCAAAGTTTTGGGAAATAAGAGCCAAGAAGCCAGGGCAGTCAGCGCAGCCAAATGCAGCATTGCGTGTGTTCTCCAGAGTCATTCATGGTGGTGAAATATACAGAGAAAATGAATGACTCATACATTTGATCTGTTGTCATAATACTGGAAATGGTCAGTATGTTGAAAACTAGATAAGAGAACTTCCTGAGTCTCAGATCCATGCGGGAGGCTAGAGGAAGGCTTCCTGCCTCCCTTGAACAAGCAATATCTCCTCAGGGTTTTAGCTTTTGTAATTTTCAGGTGTGAATAATTGCTTTCAAATTTCAACAATTGCTTTCATAATTTCAAATGGTATGTTGTTTGTATTAATAACTCTAGATGGCTGACACGTAGGTTAGTTGTGACGGTCAGATTGATGTGACCTGGAGTCACGTGAGAAGAGAGACTCTGAGGAACGGGCCAAGGCGGGCTGGCCTGTGGGCCGGTCTCTGTGTGGGACTGTCCTGGGAGAGGGTCTTGGCTGTCCATTTATGTAGGAGATCCAGACTACTCTGAGTGGCACCATCGCTCGCGGGGGGGGGGGGGGGGCATTTTGAACTGGGGAGAATGAAGAAAGCTGGCACCACAAGCAGACATGTGTGTTGTGTCTCCCCAGAAAACATTTTGCCATGCAACACTGTGTGGGTTCCTTCCTCTCTCCAAATAACCCCCCATTTCCTTTTGTGTGATGTGTGTTTGTGTGACTGTATGTTATATGTCATATGTGTGTTATACACATCATGCCATATGTAAAAGTGTAGATTCCAAATCTGTGAGCAAACACATATACCTATCTTCCTGATACATCATACTTCATTCATTTTCCTGAAAATGACACGATTTGCTTTATGCCTGAAGAAAACTTCATTGTATATATACATTACCACATCTTTAATGTTCATTTTTGGATGAACAGGCAGGCTGAATTCTACAGCTTAGCTGTGTAATAAACACAAATATGTACACTTCTGTGCAGTCTGCTACAGTAGATTTCTTTATGAATATTTCCAGGAGAGATAATACATTTTAAAAGAGTCAAGTAAAGCCCAGAATCGGCTTGAGGAACTGAACAGAGTTAGCACAAAGTCTAAAATAATAAGTTAGCAATCAAATAAGTGAGCTCCTTACATTTACTACAAACGACCTGCAAGTTTCAAAATAATTTGGTTTTGATAACTAACACTACAAGATGTATGTTAGGTCAGTGATAGAAGGAGTGTCTGAATTCCTTATCTACTTGTTGTATGTTCAGCTTTTCCAGTTATAGAAGCTATGTGATCTCCACAATTGACAGTGTGCTATGATTCTACCACGTGATGTCTGTCTCCTTGGCAATAACAAAAACAACAAGACCAGTTAGTTATTTGAGGAATCAGTAATTATTTTCAAATATAGACTTTTACTTCATAAGCAGGAAGAGACAGCTTCTGCAATTGTCCCAACCATGGCCAAGAATAGTTCAGTCGGGATTGAGGATTGTATAGACTTGGAAAAATGTACTCAACAGTCTAACCTAAGGGAACTATGTGAAATAGGATGCAGAAAAATGTCCTGAGTTGTTTGTGTTTATAGGCAGGAAGAAGTGCCGAGTTATGTGGGTGTTCATCTGTCACTGTGTGTTTTTTCCCCTTCAAGTCTGGTTTTCCTCTGTGCTTCTTGTGATTGCCAAAGTATTGTCAGGACACACTGGAAGATTTATGTTGCAGGACAAAAGCTCTACGTGTGACATTTTTCACGAGAACCAACCATTACCATCCACAATGACATTACTTACTTTGCTCATATTAGACTTAGCATTGTTGAAGTAACCGACAGCCAACCAGATTCAGCTCGAAGGGGTTTGATTCTGACATGGAAAACAGCAGCAGGCGTTAGTGACTTCCTTCATTTTTCAAATCATGAGTTTCAAATCTCTCAACTAAAAAGCGTGTAGATGTTATATTGCCAATGGGAGGTTTTATCCATAGAGACAGGCTTTCCCTATGAGGCCTGTTGCAGAGTCCCGACTTGAAGAGTGTCAGCTCTCTTGCACCGATACTAAGTGGGGGCAGTTGTGTTCATCCTTTGGGAATTTTGTTTGTAAATTATTTTCTTCACTAGTGCGCTTTGTCTTTTAGAAAGATTATGAGTAAGTACTCTTGAGATCTAAATTGTAATCTGAGGGTCAGTTAACCTGGTTTTGTTTATCGTTATGACATAATTTCCAGAAGTAGACCATGAGAAATATCTTCTTGTGGCTCAGAGAGATTTTACTGAGTAGCATCAGGTTAGCTGAGAAGGAAGCCAGGTTAAGTTTCTTATATAATTTCGGTTGTACGGGAGGAGAAGGTATTTGTTAAATCCACGAAGTGCTGAGACCGTGAAGAACATAGTACAGCACTGTGGATGACTTTCAGTTGTCACCAGAATCTGTTTCTTTCACTAGACGTGTGTCTTTAAAATGCTGTGGCTCGGTATCTACACTGCTGGGAAACACTACAGTCATCTGAGCTTGGTTCACTGTGCAGCAAATCTTTTGCTGCACAACTATAGATATTATAAAATAGGAGCAATATTGGATGACTCTCATAAAAGAATTGGAAAAATGTAATGATAGATTTCAAATCTCTTACAAGAAAACTAATGTATTCAAAGGGCCCGAAGACTTTCTCTAGATGAAGCACTGTTGACGAATCCACGTGCTTGGGTGGATGCAGCTGAGGAGCTGTTACTGAATTGCCAGCTTGGGAGCCGATTTTCTTCTCCAAGGAGCAGTTCTTGAAATAAATTTTTCCTTCTAAAAACATTTTCTTCTAAAAGGGTTAGATTTTTCATGCTACTCAATAAACTTTTTTTTTCAATGTGTAGGCTATAGCTGAGTTGTATCTAGGTTTGGCTAGAATTAAATGATGATCTCTTCCTACCAGGTTGGTGGTAGGTTTCAACAGATATACTAGGCAGGACACAAACACTAGAGACAGTCAGGGAAGAGGGATTGCAGTAGGAAGTTGACGCATCCGGCCTTCCTTAGCTTCAGTAATTAGGTCATGCTCTACCAGTGTCTTTCTAGCATGTTCCGGGTTGTCTGAGTGGATTCTGCTAAGATCAACAGTGCTCACACTGCTGACAGTGTTGCTCTGCGGATGCTCTACGAAGGGTAGAAATGTAAAGATTTCATCAGCATTGCTTTGTTCAGGTGTCTTGCACACACACACACACACACACATACACACACACACACACACACACACACTCAGCACTACCACAACAACGGAAAGCTTAGAAATCCGGCAATTTGCCTTTACTTTTGTTTAACACCCCCCTTTCCAGTGTGAGGCAAGGATGAGAGCCATGTATGCTCCCTTGGCATGAGCGCTGCCTCTGTAACCCGTGGTAACCCCTTATGAACAGCAACCACCTAAGAACCTACGAACAGCCTGTGAGAAAACTAACAACAAATTCAAATGTTTTGTGCAGCTTGCCTGAATTGTCTGTAGTTTGGCTCCAGGGCTGTAGACACTGTTCTTCCTTTCTTCCCAGCTGCCCTTATTCATCGCTACTCAGTCTGCTGCCGAGTGTCTCCACGTTTTCAGCTGTGCACTGGAGCGAACCTTCTCCCGTCACCCCCTCCAGCACAGGCCTGGTTACCTTTATTTCCAGGAGAGGAAAAAGACTGAAACAAACAATTCTTTGCAGCAGTTCTAGTGTGTGGATGCTACTCCCTAAGCCCCTTGCCTTCCAGTGGCTTTGCTATCCCTGGGGCAATCAGAGTGGCCCAAGAACAGAAATAGAAGTTAGAGCTGGGAAGTTCTGACCTTTAATCCGCACTCAGGAAGCAGAGGCAGGAGGATCTCTGAGTTCGAGGCCAGCCTGGTCTACAGAGGGAGTTTCAGGACAGCCGGTGCTACACAGAGAAACCCTGTGTTGAAACACACACACACACACACACACACACACACACACACACACGCTTTGTAGTTATAAGGAAATTGTATTTTAATGTTGTATTTCCACTTTTAAATACCAAAGGAAGATTTCTTAATATACTTTCCTATATGATTGCCCTTTAACAATTTGTGCTTGACAGCCCAAGATTAGTTCATTATTACTTTGATCAAGTTTCAAATGTAAGAACATTTTCGATTCAACACTGAGAGGTGGCAAGCGTTCCCTACCATGACCAGTTCCTAACACGACCAACACGTTCATCAAGAAGACGGGGGCATCGAGTACTGTTGCGATCAGACTAAAGGCCCCCTCTATAGCAGAATTCCAAACTACACTTTCCTTATGCTCAGATGTATACAGGGGAGTTTTATTCAGCCATGAAGAACAAAATAGTGTCATATGCAAGAGGCAGAAATAAAGATCATCGTGCTGAGAAAATCAAGCCAGACCCCCGCAAAGATGAATGCCATATTTTCTTTTGTGTGTGGAACATACAATGTTAATGCACCACATAACACACACACCACAGCATATGTGCATAAGCAGAATGGGGGCTAATTGGGAAGAGGAGATGGGCTCACAGGAGGGCATAGGAGAGGGTGATGAAGGCTGAATATTGTCAGAGTACATCATACATTGAAGAAAACATTACTTTATGGAAGTCAATGTACAATGAATATATTTGAATAACAGGTTTTATCATTAGCTTTATTTGAAAGGGTAGGCCTCACTATGCAGCCTGAACTGACATGGAATGCATAGAAATCACACAGCTTCTGTCTCCCAATACTTTTTTTTTTTTAATGCATGCTTACCTTTAGGATTTGCACTTGCACAGAACTTTACAGTTTCTCACTGTTCTCCTTACACATCAAGAGAAAGGCCATGCTTCTGTTTTGGGCCATTTTGTTATTTAGCGGTGTTATTTGCTCCTTGGACATGCGTGGTTGGACCTATGATTCCAGGGAATCTCACTGACTGTGTGTGCAGCCTTACAAAACTCTTATTTTGTATTTTTAAGGTGCTTTTTTTTTTTCCCTTCTATCCAAAATATTCTGCCAAAAAACTTGACTTTGGCTATAGAATTAGACAGACTCTAAACTCTGGTCCCATCCCCAGCATCCCTAAGGCTCTGAACCAGCTGTCCACACTCTCTAATGCTAGCCTTCCAGTACAACAAGGCTTGGGATGGCATTTACTACCTCAATCACTCAGTAAACTCTGACAGTTATTTCTCTATCAGTCATGGCAAAAGTCATATTTCTGGGAGCAGTTCTCCATTCAATGTTAGAATCTTTAATGAGAATTATCTTAGAAATCCTCACAAATCTAACTTTTCAAGTATACAAAATGTACGAAAAACAAAGAATCGGAACAGGTCTGCACCAGGTCCTCAGCGTCACAGCATCCAGGTTGGTGTTTTAGGGATTCCTGAGTGTGCGAGCAAGGGGGTCTGTGATTCTTGTGCCTTCTCTTGGCCTCTTTTCCTTTTGTTGGTTTGTCCTGTCTAACTTAAATTAGATAGCTGTTGTTTTATCATATAATATTTTATTTTGTTATATTTTTAAAAAATGAATGAATGAATGAATACATAGCCACAAAGGCAAAACAACAATGAACTGTCACTTATCCCTGCTGCGTGAGGGAAGATCTGTTTTTTTCAACCAAGTGACACAGGGTTTATCAACCACTGGAGCAGACCTCATGCTCGGGAGTGGTTGCCAACAGATAATGGTCTCCACAGGGTTTTGTGTGTGTGTGTGTGTGTGTGTGTTCTTTTATTTGGTTAAAGTTGGTGTGCTTTTTGTTTGTTTTGTAGTTGTTGTTCTTTGTTTGGGTGTTGTTTTAGTTTGTTTTCTTCATTTTTTTTTTTTTTTTTTTTTTTTTTTTTGGTTTTTCGAGACAGGGTTTCTCTGTGGTTTTGGAGCCTATCCTGGAACTAGCTCTTGTAGACCAGGCTGGTCTCGAACTCACAGAGATCCGCCTGCCTCTGCCTCCCAAGTGTTTTCTTCATTTTTGAGGGATCTTCTTGTATTAAGTTTATGTGTGTGTTGTTCTGTTTTTTTGAGAAAAAAATTAAAGTTTGGTGAGTAGGAAGGGGAAGAAGATCTGGAAGGAATTGGGAGAGGAGATGATGATCAAAATATATTTAAATTTAGAAGTTGTTTTTAAATATTAAAATATAATAAAAAGAAAACACCAAAATGAATAAATCTGCCTTAGAAATATTCCAAAGGAGCTCAAATGGGAGGGTACAGATGGCTGTTCACTGCATTCCTAAAACACGGAAGAATCACCTTGGGTGTCAATAACTCTGGGTGTTTAGATTCCGGCAAGTGGGCAGATTTCACCAGGACTCTTAAGGGTGCCATTCCGTAAGCTGAGAGAAACTTAGTGCTTCTGGGGAGGCAGGCTGAGCATCCCCATCTCCTTTGTGGCCTTGCTGTTTCTGCCAATGACTAAAACGTTGTGTTTTTGCTTTTCAGTCACTCAAGACTGTCTGCAGCTGATTGCAGACAGTGCCACGCCGACCATACGAAAAGGTAATGACCGGCCTGTTCTGTGTCTGCTTAGGATTCAGTCCAGTATGGCTTACGCTTGTAAGGCTCAAGTCTAACGCAGTGCTTCAGCTGCAGCTGCCGTCAGCACCCTCCAGGCTTCCTGTAACATGAGCCTTTTCAAAGTGATTAGGGAATAAACACACGGACTGGTGTAGCAACACAGTGAACCTACGGCCTCAGAGACGCTACTATTAAACTTTAGATAAGTAGAGAAAACTGAGTTTTGCTTTTATTGTCCGGGGCAGTGTTGGCTTCTGCAGTGACACATGACTGTCTTCAGGTGTCCGTCTGTGATCCTTGGCTGGGGATTTCCTTAGGAGATGGAAATGAGGCTACCATGTCCTAAAAGCTGTAGTTTTATCCATTTTCCATGTCCACCAAGTACTTGATGATGGATTAGTTACTCTTAAGAGTGGCATGCTTTCAATTTGATTTTTGCTTCCTTGAAGTTTTGTTAGTTTTAATTTTAGAAAAAAAAAACTATTTTCTCTAATAGTGGTCAGACACAAGAATCCACTTTTCACCCCATTTCCCAAATGGCTCCACCCACGATTTTGACTCAGAGGAAGGTCTTGACATAAGGGCTCTGTTAATAAACCCCTTGGAAGCAGCTTGCTGCTCCTTCCAGTATTTTGCAGACTCTTTATCACATCGCTGCTCCAGCAAAATCTTTAGTCCCATTTCTCACAGAGTCATGTGACCATGCCACTCTTGCATGCGGCAGCAGCCTGAAAAGTAAAATATTTGGGGAACATTGATATGTCACAGCTTTTGAGAATGCAAAATAATCGGTGAGCAAAAATGTTCAAGAAAGGAATGATCCATCTGGTCTGCATGTCTTATCTTCAGTTAACCTTTCCAGGGCACCTTTTCAGTTCCCTCCATGTTGACTTTGACACACGTGTGTCATGTGTACCATTGTCCTTTGCTGTCACTCCCCCATTCCTGCCTTACTCCCCCATCTTGCTTGATCTCTCTCCTCCCTTTAACTTTCTTGCCACCTGTGTCTCTACTTGTCTTCCTCTCCCTTTCTATAGACCTCTTCCTCACTTGGAGTCTCATATATTTGGCACGCATGCATACTCACATGCATGTGAACACATGCACCTATGCACACGTGACTGCATATACATGCCACACACGCACACCAGAATCATGCATCTTTTGCCTTTCTGGGTCTGTGTTTTACTTAAGGCAATGACCTCTGGTTCCATCCATTTTCCTGTGAATGTAAAGATTTCATTTAACTTACTGCTGAAGAAAAATTCCATTACATGTACCACGCTGTCCACTTATCTGCTGATCAAGTTGTTCATTCTGCATGTACTGACTAAGAACATACAATGACTGGACCTCTGAGGATATCAGAATGCCTGTATTGAAGAAAACACACATGCGTTTAATTTTGATGATGTTTGACTACTAATGGGGAGAAAAGAAAAAAGAGGGAAACCCCATAAATTAATAGGTAAAGAATGTTAGTGGGTGGCTGGGAGGCAGGGCGTGGGGATTTCTGAGTCCTGGGCCACAGTTGGAGTTTGAGACCACACTTGATGACCAGGATGGAGAAACAAACCAGGGCCAATGAGTACAGGTTGACCTTTGTGGTAAGTCTTGGTGCTGTTTGGCATTTATACTTTTCTACATAATTTTAATGGTGTTAAATGCCAAACAAATACCAGACCATCTGAAAAGCTATCATTATTTATAGCTTTCTGTTTCATGTTTGCAGAACTCAGAAATCAGCAACTGATTCCCTAAGAGTAGAACTGAAGCCAGAATAGTCTCAGAACTGAAGTTGTTAAAACAGTGCTTGGGAAAGAATTGCTGTTCACATTTGTCAGAGGGAAAAAACCCAAACCCACATAAAACACTGTCTATTCTGTGCCTTTGTGCTATAGACACGGGGATGCAGGCCTGGGCTACTGCCAGAACATCGTGGCCTTTTGCCTACATGGGCTGGTCTTAGCAGGCCATCTGAGAACAGAAACAAATACACGAGAAGGGTATCTAACTGTGGCATGCACTGGCATCTTAGTAAGGAGTCAGGCAGACCAACGTGAGAGGAAAGGACATGCCACAAGCTACTGCCCCTTGCAAGGGGCAAGCGAGTCTTTCCCAAACAGATAACATATTTTCATCTCATTGCTTAGTGTATCACTGGGGTCTTAGGTGAAGTCTCGTTCATGCTGGAGGGCCCAGAGAGATGAATGATTTTCATCTGATTTGCTCACTGTCGGCTATGACTATGATCTGCTCATGCAAAGCCGCTCAAAAGGAATTCACATTTATTCTTATTCCATATTTGAATGATGATGGACCAGGAGCCCAGATTCAGGTTGCCCTGAGAAATGCTCCAATATAGAAAGCTTTATGACATTTCTATAGCTACAGAGCAGAGGAAAGCCACAAGTCAAAGCATTTTTCAAATGCATCAATGCAAGTATCAGGTAGGCGGTGGCGAAGAGGGAAGAGTTACCTGTAGACATTGACTTTTGGGTTGATGTAAAGTCATATTTTAACATGTTCTACAGGTTTTTCCTGATAACCACAAGGATATGGTTTAAACACAGACGTGGGGAATGAATGAGTAGAAGGAGGCTAACCAAAATGTGATTTATTTGTTGTTGCTTTCCTATGAAAGGCCTCATTTTAGTACTGACTTACATCTCCTTTTTGAGTTCTGATCTTAGGCATCACTCCAAATTCTTACTGAATTTTTGGGTATCTTTCTTTAAAAAGAATATCTATTCAAAATCCTTGAATACTCTACACTTTTTAATTGAATTGTTTTTCTTTTTATCCTGTTGAGATATGAAACTGTATTGTAGATGACAAACCCTTTAAAAGTGCTTGATTTCCAAATATTTTCCCTTACTTTGAGGATTATCTGTTTTTTATTCTTTTATTTTATTGAGACAGTGCCTAGTCATGAAGTCGGAGATATCTCCTGAGTGCTGGAATTATAGCCATTGGGTTATTACATTGGTCAGAAATATCAAATTGATAAAATCCAATTTTTTTTATTGGTTTCTCTTTTGTTTCTCATGCTTTGGACATTACTGTTGCTGAATATGTCAACAAACTCAGGAGTATGGTTGACTCCCTTGCTTCCTTCTCATGACCATACATGTTTACATTCAGGTCACTTATTTCTACTCTGAAGTCACTGGATTATTTTCATCAGTCTTGCCTATGTTCTGGACAGTGGCACAACATCACCCATAATATTTAGATATCCAGTTACTCTAGCATCATTTGTTGGAGAGGGCTGCACAGGCTTGGACCCTTGGAGAACTCCAGTTGGGACTAGAAGCATGGCTTTATTTCTGCACTCAATATTCTGTTGAGCTATAGGCCTACATTTGTGACAGAACATGACAGTATTTTGCCTACTGTTGCTTCTTGTTAAATTTTAAAGTTTCGAGAGTTAGCTCTTCGACATGGCGTGCCCTTTTAAAGACTGTTGCAGAGACTCAGGTGGTGTAAGAGTTCCTTCTGTTTGTGTTGCTTTCATTGGTTAATAAAGAACTGCTTTGGCCTAGTTGATAGGGCTAAACTTAGGTAGGTGGGGAAGACAAAACTAAAAACTTAAAAAAAAAGACACCATGGAGCTGCCAAAGAAAGACATGCCAAATCTTTCTTGGTAAGCCACTGCTATGTGACAATATGCAGATTAATAAAAATGGGTTAAATTAATTTTAAAAGTTAGCCAATAAAAAGTTAGAGCAAATGGGCCACACAGTGTTTTAATTAATACAGGTTTTGTGTGCTTCTTTTGGTTCTGGGTGGCCGGGACGAATAAGCAGCCCTTGCCCTGCAGCACTCAAGTGTCGTTGCCAATAATAAGTGGACTTCAGGTGGACGCTTCCAATTAGAGAAAAAGAGCCGCTGCATTTGTCAAGAAGCTGTGCTGATTCTCTGGAGAGCATCGCCATAATATTGCCATGTTAGTGACACTAAAGGATTATCCTCCGTGGGCGTGCGGCATCTCCTCATTTATTATGCCTCCTGTGTTTAGCAATGATTTATAACTTTTATCATACATATTAATATATTGAGTGAATTTATTCTTAGGCATTTTATTTATTTGAATTCAGTATTAGTTCAGGTAGATATAGTAAATAACCGTAGACTGGACTGTTTACACAACAGTTTGTTTTCTTACAACACTGGGGACTAGAAAAGTCTAAAGCCAGTTGCCAGGAGATCTGTTAAACATAGAATTATTTTCTGTGGTGTTTGTCTTTTTCTTTATTTTCTTTTTTCTAATTCTTCTCTCATACAATATATCCCAACTGAAGTTTCCCCTCCCTCCAGTTCTCTCATCCCCCACGTCCCCCCTCCCCAGACTCACTCCTCCTCCATTTCCCTTTAATTGTGACCTTGCACAATGGAGGAAGAGCCAAGAGTAACTCACACCAGGATCATTGGTGAGGATTGAACCTTTGTGGTGTAATAACCCATGGAGGCTCTGCCTCCCTCCCAACAGCATCTCTGGGATGTAGGACATAGCATATGGGTTTGGGGAAGACATGAACTCAGTGTATAACAAATGATTGTAAAGATGGAATTGTATTCTTCAATTCCACATTTTTCCCTCTTGGAGAAAGAGACTCTATGGAGCAACTAAGTTAAATTCATTAGTTAGTTCTGGTGGGTTCGATATCAGTTCCATAGATCCCTGTTTTGTGTGAATATAAATGGTTATACTTTACTCCTTCCAATTAGATGCCTTTTCTTTTGTTCACTTTGTCTCCTTGCTGCTTGATCTAGAATTCCAGGGCAGTGCTGGGCAGCAGTAACAAGAGCTCTGCCAGTGATCTTAGCATCGTGCCAAGGAGTGTTGTGCCTACACTCATGATTAGTGCGTGGTATGGAGTTCCTTGTGGTTTCTGGCTTCGGTACCAGGGTGATTCCACATCATGAGTTAGTGACTATTCTGTCTTTTTTTTTTAGAAGAATTTGAGGAAGTCTTTGGAAGTTTGTTTATATGTCACCATCCCAGTTCCCTTCGGTTGCATAAACATGTCCAATAGTTCCGTGTCTGACCTTTTCCAGGGATGGTTTTTGTTAAGGTTTTTCTCTCTTGTGGTTGGTTCATGATTTCCTTATATATTTGTATGTCTTTTGACATATTCTTGAAAATTAGACAGTTTGGAAATCCTAATATGATGATTCTGAAAATGACGTGCCCCGCCCACCGCAGACTCTTCTGTGGTTTATTGTGACATTGTCGGCATAATTGTTTATTAGTTCAGTTGCTTTTCATCCACCCATCCATCTATCTATCCACCCATCCACCCACCCATCCATTCGTACATCCACCCACCCATCCATCCGTACATACATCCACCATCCATCTATCCATCCATCCATCCATCCATCCATCCATCCACCCATCCATCCATACACCCACCCATCGGTACATCCGTACATCCATCTATCCATCCGTACATCTACCCATCCACCCATCCATCCATCCATCCATCCATCCGTACATACATACATACATACATTCATCCATCCACACATCCACCCATCCATCCGTACATCCACCCATCCATCCATCCGTACATACACCATCCATCCATCCATCCACCCATCCACCCATCCATCCATACATACATCATCCATCCATCCATCCACCCATCCATCCACCCATCCATCCATACATACATACATCTACCCATCCATCTGTTCATCTATCCATCCGTACGTCTTCCCACCCATTTATCCAACCATCTACTCACCCATCCATCCACAGCCACCCATACACACACCCATCCATCCACAGCCACCCATACACACACCCATCCACCCACCCATTTATCCACCCATCTACCCATCCATCTATCCATCCATCCATCCATCCATCCATCCATCCATCCATCCATCCACTCATCCATCCACCCATCCATCCATACATACATCTTCCCACCCATTTGTCCAACCATCTACCCACCCATCCACACATCCATCCATGCATCCATCTATCCATCCATCTATCCATCCATGCATCCATCCACTCATCCATCCATCCACCCATCCATCCGTACATACATCTTCCCACCCATTTATCCAACCATCTACTCACCCATCCTCCACAGCCACCCATCCATCCATACACCCATCCACCCACCCATTTATCCACCCATCTACCCACCCATCCACACATCCATCCATGCATCCATCTACCCATCCATCTGTCTATCCATGCATCCATCTATCCATCCATCTATCCACCCATCCACCCATCCATCCATCCATCCATCCATCCACCCATTTATCCACCTATTCATCCATCCACCCATCCACCTTTCTATCCATCCATCCATCCATCCATCCATCCATCCATCCATCCACTCATCCACCCACCCATTTATCCACCCATCCACCCACCATCTATCTCTACATCTATACACACACCACATTGATGAAGTCTGTCCTGCTGTCTCTGCTGTCAGTCTGACAAATGCTTTCCGTCATCCTAGTCTTCATAGTTATTTATCATAAACACTAGAAACCTGAAGTAAAATGCAGCTGTTCCCCCTGACCTTTACAAATGGGCTTTCTGCTTCAGCATTCGCCTCCCCCTAATAATCTGACCTCTACTGCCATCTCCTGCTGGCACAGAGCCCAAAGGGTAGGGTGATTAGCTTTAATTGTCAACTAGAAACACCCAGAAGTACGTGGGAAGAGAGTATCAGTGAGGGACTGTCTACATGATGTGGAAAGATGCAGCTCCACGCGTGCAGCATCATTTCCTGAACTGAATAAGAATGAAGAAATTTAAACATTCCGTTGAGGATGCAAAAACCATGCATGCATTCATTGTTCCCTTCTCTTGCTGTGTACATGATGTGGCTGGTCTCAAGCTCCTGCCACTGTGACGTTCCTACGGTGATGGACTGTAACCTGGAATTTTAAATAATTCGTGAAAGTAACCCACTTCAACATAATCAGTTTTTGTATTCTGTAGCAACAATTTTGTTTGTTTGTTTGTTTGTTTGTTTGAGACAGAGACTCTCTATATAACCCTGACTGTCCTGGAACATGCTATGATAGACCAGGCTGTCCTTGAACTCTCAGTCTGGGGACTGAGAGATGTACGCCCAATGCCCATCTAGTAACAATCTGTATATTAACTCTTCCTTAGGTTCCTCAGCATGGAGTGTTTAAGAACACTGTGAATACATCATGTCATTTTAAGAAAATGAAAACTGACTCATTACAGACTTTTCACTGGGATTATGTTGCATGTAAATAGTAAAGTGGACTGGCCTGTAGCACGGTTAATAAAAGCCCAGAGACAGATATTGGGGTTCAACCTGAAGATCAGAAAAGCAAAACAGTCAGCCACTGTCTCTTACCTCTACCTCAGTCCGAAATGGTGATCCTGCCTCCAGGAATCTCAGAATGAGACTCTGTGTGAGAGCTGTCTCCTCCCATCTTGTATGCCTCTCTAGGGCTGAGATTAAAGGCATGCACCACTACCACCTGGTTTCTATAGCAACTAGTGTGGTTACAGGGATTAAAGGTGTGTGTCACCACTGCCTGGTCTGTAAGGCTGATCAGTGCAGCAGTTTTACTCTATGAACTTCAGGCCAGCTTTATTTATTAAAATACAAATGAGATATCACTGCTCTTGCCTTTACTATTTACAATGGATAGGACCTCTATTTCTTGAATCTGTTACCTTCATTAGCATGGAGGGATTTCCCTTTAAGAAAATGCTTGAAATTCTCTCTTGAGAAGAAAGTGTGGTGATCAGTCCTCAGGGGCGCACTGCTCTTGGGAGCAACAGAAGTAACCCCAAGGAGTAGTGCACCCAGACAGGCTGAAGACAAGGAGGACCCAGGATGCTGCTGTACCTATCTGCTCACCTCCAGCACCCTCACCTCCCTGCCCATGTCCCCCAGCCACCCCAGCATCTTTTCTCCACCCCATCTGTCTATAGTGATGCTGACTTAGCGCTTGTTAATCATATTCATGATGGCCTGAATTCACAAGGGCATCTGCCTTGTTTTAGTACTGATGTTTTGGTTTTAACTTTTTTTTTTCTTTTTTTGATTTTTTTCGAGACAGGGTTTCTCGGTAGCTTTTTTTGGTTCCTGTCCTGGAACTAGCTCTTGTAGTCCAGTCTGGCCTCGAACTCACAGAGATCTGCCTTCCTCTGTCTCCCAAGTGCTGGGATTAAAGGCATGCACCACCACCGCCCGGCCGGTTTTTTAACTTCTTTAGAATTTTCAGAAAATATGTGATTCTTTTTAGTCTTTTTTCTGATAAGAGCCTTATTTTAATTGTGAATATAAATTCGTACAGTCATTGTAGAAAAAAAATGTGGAGGCCCCAGAATAATTAAAAGTAGGACTACAGTATGATTTAGCAATCAATCCCACTTCTGGGTTTATAGATAAAGAAAACTAAATCAATATGCTAAAGAGACACCTGTTCTCCCAAGTTCATGGCAGCTCCCATCACAGCAGCCAAGAAAGCAACTTGATGTCCATCAGCAGAGGGATGGGTAATGGTGATATGGGCCATGAGCAATGGATACCATGTGGCTGTAGAAAAAAGGGTACCCTGTCCTTTGTCGCAGGGTGGCTGAACCTGGGAGACAGACACAGGGATATAAATGTGAATACAGTGTTTCTTTGGGACTCATTTGATTGGCCTTTGACTCCCCCACCCCCCACTGTTGTTTTTGTTTTTTGTTTTTTTTTCTCACAGAGGTGAGGTTTTAAGACTGACTCACTATTTCCCACTGTGCAAGAATGTTCTGGCATTTTTAGGTTCACAGCACGGCATTGCTTACTATTCTGTCCTCACTATGCTGTCCTCCTGATTCTGCCCATTGCTTCCCTTCATTTAATTTCTATCTCTTCTCCTTATCTAGCGTGGGGGTCCAGCCTAATGCCTCTGTCTGCCTGCTTCTGCTGTGCACGCTCTTGCATGAGTAAGCTTTTCCTAGGAAATGGTGCTGGTGCTCCCTCCCTGGGTGTGAGGTCTAGGAAGCACCCTGCTCCATTCCAGTGGCTTGGTTCGCTTGCCGGCTGCTCTGTTTACCTTCAGGACAGCCGCGAGCACACTGTCTTCCTGTCTCTCTGGATAGGATTAAAGAAATGTCCCTGCACTGAACAGAACTCCCTCCAGCGGGTTTGTTGGGCTCTGGGGACCCTCCCAGAATGGGGTACATCTCAGTGGGTGTCTGCCTTCCCTAGTTGTGTTCTATTGCCAGGTCAGGGGTAGAGTTACTTCCTCCAGACACATTTTGTTACATTTTTTACTGCTTGGAAGATGGAAGGGGACGCTCCTCTCCGTGTGCTGTGCAGAGGACCGTCCATTCTCTCCTCCTGGCCTCCCCACCCAAATCGGCCTTTATAAGGAAATAGTGAGTATACAAAACAAGGAATGAAAGGCCAGACGTTCCTGTGGAGTGAGGTCTGCTAGGCACCTGCATCCAAGGTTGCCCATGCTAAAATATGTGGTGGCAGATAGCCCAAGGGAGAATAGTTCTTTTTCTTCTTCCATTTTTTTTTTTTTTTTTTTAAGAATTGGTGGTATGCTGTTTCAAATTTGGTGGAAGGGAAAAAGGGAAAACTGCTTTTCTTGGTTTGCTTTCTTTTTGTTTGTTTGGTTTTGGTTTTTTTGAGACAAGTTTTCTCTGTAGTTTTAGAGCCTGTCCTGGAACCCAGTCTGTAGACGAGGCTGGCCTTGAACTCACAGAGATCCGCCTGTCTCTGCCTTCCGAGTGCTGGGATGAAAGGCGCACGCCACCCCCGCCCGGCTGCCCGGCTCAGCTTGCTTTCTTACGGGGAACTCTCTCTACTGCAGGGTCTTACACATTTGTTCCATGGCTTCTCAGCTTTAAAAGAGGAAGCGCCCTGGAGGAGAGAGAGAACAAGATCGTGGTGAAGCAAACGGGTTACTTCTTCATCTACAGTCAGGTAGGGCCAGTCCTTCCCTCCGCCTTCCTGGTCCGGCGTTTTCACAGGCTTGCACATCTGATGACGTCCTGGCTTGTTCCTCAGGTTCTATACACAGATACCATCTTTGCCATGGGACACCTCATCCAGAGGAAAAAAGTGCACGTCTTTGGGGATGAGCTGAGCCTGGTGACCCTGTTCCGATGTATTCAGAATATGCCAAGAACACTACCCAACAATTCCTGCTACTCAGCTGGTAGGTAGCTGTCTTAAGTGTTGTTTACAGAATAATGTAGATGGTGCTAGGGGAATCTGGTCTCCAAATAGTGGTGCTTTGTGATCTTAATGGAAAGACCTTCTGTTGTAGACTGTGGTGTTTATTTTGCAATAGTCTGTGTTAATTGAGAAAATATCATCACTATGGTCAAACCATTTTTATAAAAATTAAGAAGGTATCAGGGTTGAAGAAAGAACTCAGCAGAGAAGAGCATTTGCTACTTTTCCAGAGGACCCAGGCTTGATTCTCAGCACCCATATGGCAGCTCACAACTGCCTGGAATTCCATTTTTAGGGGTCCTGACACCCTCTTCTGGTCTCCTTGGGCATTGTCCATGCATAGTACACATATATTCACACAGGAAAAATACCAATACACATGAAAAGTAATTAAATGAAATAAATGTGTTTTAAAGAATTAAGAAGGAATGTCACAGAGTTTTACATTCAAGCAATTCTTATTTTTCTTCTCTTGTGTGAGAATTTGTGCATGTCTTTAATGATTTTAGTCCTTTTTTTAATCACTGTTGCAATTCCTTAGCCACCTTCCCCTTCGATGCCCCTTCTTCTTCTAAACAAGCCTCTCTTGCTTTCCTGTCTCCTTCTGGGCTAGCCCACTGAGGTTAATTAATCACAGTTGCATCATGAGTGTGGGAGGGAGGTCAGGATCCTGGGCAGCTTTGTAGTAGTTACACCACTGAAGAAAATGATGCCCCTTCTCCAGAAGCTGTAGATAGTCTCTCAGGGAGAGGTGTGGCTTCATGACAGCAAAGGCTGGTTGTTCCTCTGCTGCCCAGACCTGAAATAATCACACAGAAACTATATTAATTAAAACACTGCTTGGCTTATTAGCTCAGGCTTCTTATTAACTAACTCTTATATCTTAAATTAACCTATTCCTATTTTTTTATATTTTACCATGAGACTCATGGTCCAGTAAATTTCCAGGGCATCTGTCTCCATTGGCAGCTACGTGGCGTCTCCTCAACTCCACCTACTCCCTCTCTCTACATCTCTATTCAGATTTTCTGCCTGACTTCACTCTTTTAAGCTATTGGCCAAAAGCAGCTTCTTTATTAACCAATGGCAATAAAACTATTCACAGCATACAGAGGGGAACCCCCCCCATCAGCTTCATGAGCCCCTCCCTAGTCCATGAAGCAAAGCTGAGGGTTCCAGTCTTATTCTGGTCCTGTGCAAGCCACCACAGCTGCAGAGGGACGATTCTAAGGTGGCTTTTCTTCCATTGTGTATAAGACCAGCAACAGAAACAATGTCCACACACTGTCAGAGACACCTCTGGGCCTCCTTTTCCTGCTCAGTTCTCTGGCTGCTTCACCACGTGTCAGTCAGGCTTCCTAACTCTTGTAACCTTCTCATCAGGGAAAATCCTATCCGCAGGAGTAGCACAGCTGCTCCTAAGTGCCTCGGCCTCCAGCTACAGCAACGTCTGGCCCCACAGTGTAGCGTGTGGAGGAAATAATGACTCTGGTCAGTCCTGAGTGCAAGGAAGGGTGCATTGCAGAATGGCTGGGTTCGTTCTCATGGTTAAACAGGTGGCCTTGGGTGCATGGCTAGTTGTGAAGACAAAATCGCAGTAGCAGCCTTGCGTTGAGCTCAGGGAAACACGGGGGCAGGTAGGAAGGTAGACTATCAGTTCAGCCTGTCCACACTGACACTGCCAGCATCTTCTTCATTTCATTTCGAATTCATTGACGCTGGCTTTAGAAAACTGTTTTCCTCTTATGCGCGTGTATTTCTCTCTACTGGTCTTGACAAATCTACTCAGAACCCAAAGAATGTCTTTAGTCTCGGACGGTTACAAGCAAACAGCCACGTGAAACCCAGGATTGTGAAATGCCTCTAAAGTATTTCAAAGGCCTTTACAAACAAATGCCCAATAAATCAGCTGGAAGCAGAAGAGAACACAGCTCCGTCCCAGAGGCCGTGCCATACCAGATCTGCAGCCTCCAGTGATGTCAGTGGTCAGGAGGAAGTCTGTCGTGTTGGAAGTCCCTCATTTTCATAGGCGTCTGTGCCCACTGCTGACGAGCATTTCGATATTGCAAAAATATTTATGAATAAAAAAGCCTCTTTACTCTGTTGCTCCCACTTGCTATAAAATGTCTCGGCTAACACTCCCCAAACATTCCAAATTGTTTAATTTCCTCACAGCTCCTTCCCCTGGGTGGATTCTGATGAACTCCCCAGGCCCCTTACTTTTTAAAGGTTAACTCTTTTGATCTTGAAGATACATATCAGCATCAGCAGGTCAGCGCTGTGCATGAGAACCAAGAAGTTTCAGGCTTGTTACTTTAATGCTGAGTTTGTCATATGACCCCACATGAACCTGCCCAACCTCAAGTGGTGAGCTTGAGACACCCAGCATGGTATCGAGGAACCCTTGTATATACAAGGATGAGTAATTCATATGTTGATAAGTTGAATAGGCTCCTCATAGGGAAGAATGTCACAGCTGATTTTACAGCCTAGAAGAACTAAGGTAGCTGATAACTCAGGGTTGGGATTTGAGATAGGAGCCTATAGCCCATTTACACCCATTTCTAGAGCTTGCAGTGTTTGCCATAGCCCTGGCCACACTAGTACATCATGCCTGGTATCCAGGGCAGCCACAGATCTGCGCCACACACACGCTCTGATCTCTTTTCACATCTTGTACACTCATAAGGTAACTAATCTGTTCATGCTTTGTCAGTTTTGAAACACATAAGCACCGTGTGCAGCATGTCTGTGGAGCCTTGTTGGTGTTGGTTACCTGACAAAACACACAGGCACCATGTATCATGTCTGTGGAGCCCTGTTGGTCTGTGTTGGTTACCTGACAAAACACACAGGCACCATGTACAGCATGTCTGTGGAGCCCTGTTGGTCTGTGTTGGTTACCTGATAGACAGATTGAGGTTCCTGTGCAGGATTTCACACTTCCAAGTCACAGAATACATTGTTATAAACTAGGCACAAACAGGCATCTCTATCATCAAGGAGTTTATTACTTTCTTTTGATCATAAAGATAACCATGGTCATTTAAGGAAATCCAAAGTATAGACGGTGGGAAGGAACTGTCAAACCAGAAACCTGGGTTCAGAGAAAAACTATTAAACAGTATAGATTGAAATTAAATAAGGGTTTTACTTTCTAGATATTTGTTTATTTTTGGCTTTTTGAGACAGAGTCTCACTCTGTGACCTGGGCTGAATTTTAACTCAGTGTGTAGCAGATTTAAACTTATGATCAGGAGTGAGATGACTCAGTCCTTTGCCATGCAAGCATGGCAATCTGAGTTTGATCCCAGATTCTGTGGAAAGGTGGAAAGGGAAAAAAACAACTCCACAAAATTGTCCTCTGACCTTCATATGCGTGCTGTGACCTGTGTTCATACATATCACATTTTCACCTGATAATAACTAATAAAATTAATAAAAAGGGGCTCCCATAATGCTAGGCTTCTTTCAAGCTACAAAAGGGTGTAGTTAGGACTGTCTGTCTGTCTATCATCTATTTATCTATCTATTTATATCACACACGTGCATATGCATAATTTCATATTTTTAATATTACTAAAAGTTTTCTTTAGTAGCAAAATTAAACCACTGCCACCCATGGCGATTTGATTGTCTCTCAAAGAACAAAGTTTGACCTGCGTGACCTTGACGTTTGCCACCGGAATTCCTGTCTGCACACAGTGGACACACATCTACTGGAATCTGTTGTTTCTTCTCTTAATTTTCTCATTTTACTTCATTTGAAAGCTAACAGAATTATGAGCAATCCATAATCCATATGAGAGGTCCATTTTGGGGGAAGCATGAATGCTCACGTTGACTTTATACGACAGCTTCCTGTAATGTGCCCGGTTAAGTGGCAACCACTGAGAACTCTTGTCAACTCCCTCTCTCCTAGGCATAGCCAGACTGGAAGAAGGGGACGAGATTCAGCTCGCGATACCTCGAGAGAATGCGCAGATCTCCAGAGACGGAGATGGCACCTTCTTTGGGGCCCTAAAACTGCTGTGACCCCCACTTCCTGGACTGCGACCCCTTCCCTCCTTTCTCCTGGACCTCCACAAGAAAAATGAACAGCTGGAAATATCAAAAGACGGGGAAGTCAGCTCCCAAACTTTCCTTGGGAGCCGTTTAGTTTGGTTCACTGAATCGGGTCCAAAACAGGAGATTTAACGGACAACCACGATTAAAACCTATCATGTGGGTTATGCAGCCCGTAGTCCCGTAGTTGTAAAGACAGTCTGTGTCAACACGGCCAATGCCCTTGCTTCTCATCTTGGGAAACACACAGTTCAGAAAACAGGAAGATTTCCTCAGAAGAGGACTTTCGGACTTCGCAGTGAGAAGAGGGTTCGTTTATATCTGTAGTCACTGAAGCATTCCTGCAAAGTCTCAGGATTTATCTTTCTTTTCACATCAAATAGACTCTTCTTTTTTCCAATTAATACTAAGGAAATTTTTGCTTGTTTGTTTTTTAAATCTAGGTGTCTTGAACTAGTCATAGACAAAAATACTTAGAGGTTCAACTTTGATCATTTTAAAATAAACTTAATTTAAAATGTTTAAGCATCAAATAATTGGATAGAAAAGAGCTGACTATTGAAGTTTTCCTGGTTTAGGTCAAGTGTGCTATTGTTTCTAAAACCTTATCAAAGTCTTTTTCACGGGAGGAAGGCATCCCCTCATTTTGGATCACATGTGTATTTTGTAATAACTCTCAGTTGCTTTGTAAAACGTTATTGCAGACACCATCTGATGAGCACACAGAACCCATAATGCAAAACTGTGGTCACTCTCACCAAACCCCACGTTGAGGACGCCTAATGTGAAACTGTGGTCACGCCCACCAAACCCCACGTCGAGGCCGCATCTGTAGCAGAGGAATGAATGCATTGTGCCCGTGTCCAGTCCCATTGCCTGCTGCTGCTGCTGCTGCAGTTCTTGCGATACAGCCCCGCAGGAAGATCTGCCTTATTTGCTCTGTAACAGTTGAGATTTAAGCAGAGTTCATAGCATCTGGCTTCATACAAGGCACATACATGCTCCCATGATAACTGTGCCTCAGGGGGGTTCCTCACAGAGAACTGCACTTCACAGAGCTGCAATGCATCTCTCGTGGCATCTGCTTCCTGTGTGTTAGGCCTTGTGTGTCATTAGCTGCTCCCACTGGATGCTTCGCTTCACTAAAGAGGAAATGGAAGAAGAGACATCTATTTCCCCATCGACCTTAAAATAGTGTAAAGATGACCTTGCCACAACACAGGAAACAATTCGAATCTGCATCACAAATCTAATGTTGCTTAACTCTCCGTTTTCTGTATCTTTTGTTTTGGGGTTTCAAGTGAGATGAACTTGGAAGTTTATTTTGTTTTATAAAACAGTAATTAGAAAGCAGAAGTGGTCGGTAGAGAAGGGCATTGACTCAGAGGAATGGCTAGCGATTTCCATGACGTTGCTGCTAAGGCTGATTGCCAAATAAAACCACTGTGCCTTCTGCCCCATCGCCTGTGTGATTTGTCTGCCGACTCCCACCCTTGAGATGTCTCTGTTCAACTGTAACCTTGAAAAATGAGGTGAGATGCACTCCTGGCCTGCGCTGTAAATAACATGTCAGGGCAGTAAAGATCAAGTCTGGACATTTCACACCTCTCCAGGGGATCTTCTCATGTCTACATATTATCACTATTTTTAGAGAATAAACTTCAACAAAAATGCACGGTTTGAATAGGGGTGTTTTAGGGAAACTCCCAGGCCGGTCAGAAGAGGACCCATTTTTAGCTTTCTCTAAAGTGACCCTCACGCTGATTTCCATAGTTTCCAGTCTAGTTTCCATCCCCAGTGCTGAGTTTCCATTTGTCCACATCCCCGCCAGCACTTGTTACCCGACTTTTTTGACCAGGGTGAAATGGGGTCTCATTGTGAGTGACTTTTATTTGGATTTCCCTGGTGGCCAGTGATGTTGAATATTGTTCCATATGTTTACTGGCTGTGGTTGCTTCATCACTGAGATGCTCCTGCTCATTTCATTAGCACGTTTATTTGTTTCATTGTTTGGTTTATTTACACATGTCCATTGGTCTTGTTGAATTCTTATATTGTATCCTGACTCTGGAGTCTTTAACATGAGGGATCTAGATATCTGAGTTTCCATATATTCTACAGAAAAAACCTCTGTCAGGTATATAGCTAGCAAAATTTTCTCCTATTCTGTAGATTGTTCATTCGCTAGAAATGTTGCTTTCATTGCCACAAAAAAGTCTTTCAATTTCAAAAAGTCTCAGTTTTCAACTGATGTGCTCTTTCCTGAGACCCAGGTGCTTGCCTTTGAGGTGCTTCCACCAATTTTCCTCTGTCAGCTTGCATTTTAGGATTCAACATAGTAACAAACCTACAGGTAACATTGGGCTAAATGGGAAGAAAACATAAAACAAAACCAACTAAAACATTTCCACAAAAATCAGAGCAAAGAAAAGTATGCCCACTTTCTCCGCACCTATTTAATATCATATTTGAACAGTTAACCAGAAGTTGAAGAATAGGTGAACTGTCTGGTTTTACGTTAGCGAAACATCTGAAAGTAAAATTTGAAGAGGTTTTTATGGTTTGGATGTAAGCTATTCCCACCCAGCCTCCTGTGCCAAACACTTGGTTCTCAGCTGGTCATACAATTTGGTGGATTTGTGAGACCCGCATAGAGGAGTTGCATAGCAGGAAGTAGGTCACTGGGGTTGGTCCTATGCTGATTCTGGCCTGAACCTCTTCTTTGCTCAGAATTGAGGCTCTGTAGCTACACACTTTAGCTTCCATGAACTCGTCCATACCTCTGTGATGAACTGTACTCATTTAGACATGAGCCCAAATGTGTCCTTTCTTCCTCTCCTGATTTTTCAGTCAAGAATTCAGGTATCAGAAAAGTAAGCCATCTAAGAGTGAGGCACCTTGGGTAAGAAAGGGGTGGGGGAAGGGAGGGATTAATGAGGGAAAGAATGGGGAGGGTTCCAAACAGATATCTTCATCTTCACAGAAGACTCACCTGAGGTGAGTCTAATAGATTACCTTATAATGGGCCAGATGTGGCAAGGACTCCAGCGTGGAGGCCAAAGGTTGCTTGGCATTTAATTTAATAAAAGAGAAAGACAACCAGGATTTTGGCACCAAGTAACAGTAACAGGAAAACAACAGATGGGAGATGGATGAGGAAGAGCCATGCAGGCAAAGGGTCTGGTGACTAGGGACCGTCCATATTGGCCACCCTGTAGTGTAGGACCAGGACATGGAAGGTGGACAGGCCTGCAATGCCTGCGCTCACCCCAACATGCCCCTCCGCAGTGTTTTCCCCAGATAAGAGGAATCCCCCAAGTCTTCCCACAAACTCTCTCAAGGGAGGGAGTGTATGTTGGGGCACAGATCACCAATGGAGGAGCAGACACACTCCGTGTGAACGGCACAGTCGGGAGGGTGGGAAAGAACGCCCCTCTGCATTAGCTTCTCATTTCCAATAAGTTATTGCACAATATGTTCAGTGGGACTCTTGGAAATTAAAGAGAAGTAGTTTATTTCTTCCCAAGTAGGAGCCATGACATTAAAAGCGCTTCCAGCCCCTCTTCCAAATGTCACGGCAAAAATAAACAAAGCATTTCTAAAACAACGTAGCATCGAGCAAGGAATTCCCTTGGCCAGTCGCAGAAGGTTGCCATCAGGGATTGGAACGGAGACCTGCAGAAGTCATGTGTTCATGAAGAGTATGAAATCCTTATTGCCTGGGCAAACAGGGACCTGGTGGCATCTTTGGGGTTTCATCTTACCTCATCCCAGGTGCTGCTGTGTCTTCATATCCTCCTTATAATTAATTATACAGTGTGAGTGTATGTGTGTGCACATGCGTGTACATGTGTGTGCGTGTTTGTGTATACAGGGGAAGTCACAGACATCTGGCACTTAGGACAGGGCAAGATTTATGGAGAAATCTCAAAATGTGTAACTCTTGTCTTGATGATTGACAAGCTGCACGCTGACCCCCATTCCTTCTGAGGTGTGTGGTCCAGCCAGAGGGACAGTGACTCTGGGGCCAAAGCTGAGACAAGCAGGGTGAGAGGCAACAAAGCCGTGATACGGCTGCTGCAGGTCCAGTCCAGGCTCTCCCTCGTGTTGACGGAGTGTTCTGCTGCTGAGCAGTCCCAAGCACAGATGCTAACCATACTGAAATGTGAGTTTGACACAGACACTAGACATCTTGAAATCACATAACAAATAGATGTTTGGGTTTTGTGTCCAAGGTTGAAGGTCAACCCACTCTATCAGATTTCTATTTCTGGCATTCCTTATCAAGAGGCAGCAGTAACTTTCCTTCTCCTCTGAAACCTGGAGGACACAGAGCTTCAAGCACTCAGACGTGTCTAAGAGATAACAGCATGATGGTGAAAGACATGGAATCTGTCCAGGCACAGAGCAGAGGGTCCCTGGAAGCCAGTGTGTGAAGAGAAACAAGGACGTTTGTAGCAACCCTTGTGATGGCTATTGTTTTTGTGGTGCTGTGGCAGGTTTGTTCTGGGGACAGCTTCAGAGAGCTCTTGTTCCACTGTGGCAAGGCAGACGTGGTGGCAGGAACACGACGGGGTGTGTTCCTTCACAGTGTGTGCAAGCAGAGACCTTAACTTGCTTTGGGCTCTTGGTTTCAGAGGGGATTTATGTTGATTGTGGTAGGCAGGGCATGGTGGCTCCATTGTGTTGTTGCGTGGCTCAGCAGGAGCAGAGAACTGGTTTGCACCAGAAGAGACAAGAACCCTCAAAGGCTCTAGTGGCTACTTCTGCCGGTCCTAAAGGTGTCACCACTCAAAGGTTGCTTGACCTTCAAAACGGCACTGGAAGCTGGGAATTGAGCATTCAAAATAGGAGCTGGTAGAGGGCACCTTTCAGATTCAAATCATAATCTTCTGTCCATTGTAGCTATAGGCTCCTGATTGTCTAATAGTGGGAAGTTCAACTAGTCCCAGTTTGAGAGTCTTCATAGTAACAGCTCTGATTCCTTCAAATCTCCAAAGTTCAGTCATTTCTGAGTCTCAAGGCAATGTGTAAGGTGTGCAAAATAATATTGCAGTCTAAAGTACTAACCTGATATCATTCTCAAAGGGTAGAATTGGAGGTAGGAGGACCAATATCAAATCTTGTAGCCCAGGCTGGGTGTCTGTGGCTCATGTTACCACATTGCGATCCCTAGTGGGCCTGAGTAGCCCTGCTTCTGTAGGGCGCTTGCTTCATGCAGCAAGCACACTCAACTCCCTTGGCCTAGCTCCACACAGCTTCTATAGCTTACCCTGGCAAATATTTCACTTCTGTAGTATCCCTGGGTCTATGTGGCAACCTAGATTGTGTGTGCGAAGCTTCATGAGTGTGCTGACCCTTGATAGAGGGATCTCACTTCTGCTGCACAATGTCTGGGATTGTGGCTTGTTTTCCTGACCTCTGTGATTCTGTGACTGTATTCAGCATGTCTGAAAAGCCAGCACCACACAGAGAACATGCCAACTTCAGCTGCCATCCAGAGATATAGCTGGTTCCCTCGGACCATGGCTGCGCTGGCCTCTGGGCGCTTGTCCGCCTTCAGTTTAGTGGTACGGATCTCTGTCAGTTAAAGCCCTTTGATCTGCCCTTGATCTGCCCACATTAGCTCATCCTCCTTGCCTTGCCAAACGGCACGCTTTTCAGATCCTGTTATGATCTTTGGTGCTGAATCTCAGTGTCAGTCTGGCTTAAAGCAACAAGAAGGAGCAATGCTGCAGCCTACATCCTATGCTGCATCAAAATTCCTATATACAATCCTATATAAAATATATAAATCAATTAATTTATTACTTTTGAGTTCATATTCACTCTCCTTCAAGGACACAGGGTTGATGGAGGAAGGTCATTGGCTAATAAAGAAACTGCCTTGGTCCATTTGATAGGACAGCCTTTATGTGGGTGGAGTAAACAGAACAGAATGCTGGGAAGAAGGGAAGTGAGCTCAGACACCATGCCTCTGCTCTCTGGGGCAGATGCGATGAAGCTCGGACCCAGGATGGACGTAGGCTAGAATCTTCCTGGTAAGCGCACCTCGTGGTGCTACACACATTAATAGAAATGGGCCAAGCAATGTTTATATGAATACAGTTTGTGTGTCGTTATTTTGGGGCATAAGCTAGCCAGGGGACCGGGAGCTGGGCAGCAGGAATGCAGCCCGCAGCTCCTTCAACACAGGGTTCTTTGCACAAATGTGGCATGGCATGGTCTATAGTCCAGTCTCCCAGAAGGTTCTGTTCCCTCCTGAGCCTCATGAGTGCTGTCCTTGTGGGTCCACCTTTCTCCAGGCAGTCTGAGAGTCCGGCCTCCCAGCAGCATCCCCATTAAGTGGGGCCCAGTTTATCCCAGGACACTTGTAGCCCACAGCTCCAGTCTCTCCCAGGTTCCTCCTGAAAATTATTTCCAAAGGTCTAGCCATCTCACGGGCAGGCTTATTTTTGCAATATTGAAATTAATTTTCTGTGCTAGTTAGCTGTCCCCATGGCTACTATACTAGTTAGCTGTCCCCATGGTGACTGCACTAGTTAGCTGTCACCATGGCGACTGCACTAGTTAGCTGTCACCATGGCGACTGCACTAGTTAAGCTGTCACCATGGCAACTGTACTAGTTAGTTGTCACCATGGCAACTAAATAAAGGACAGAAACTATTTAGAGTGGAATAGTTTATTTTGACTCCTGGTCGAAGAGAGGCTTCAGTTCTTCATGCTAAAGGTGTGGCGGGGAGACCTGAGTGAGGGGGCTGGTGTGGGGAGAGCCTGAGTGAGGGGGCTGGTGCGGGGAGACCTGAGTGAGGGGGCAGGTGCTCACACAGCACAGGCCAGCAAGCAGAAACCGTGCCGACACCCATGGCATATGGCCTGTAAAGACCCGGTCCTAGTGACCTATTTCTGTCTCTCACGTCTTCAGAAAGGCCCCATGACGTTCAACAAAGTATCCCAAGCTATGGGCAGCATTCAAACCACGGGACTGAAGACACTTTACTGTCACACTGTGATGCCCAAACAAAGAAAAGGGAAAGAGAATAAGGAGCGGGGAGGAGAGGAAGGCAAGGCATTTTCAGTATTTAAAGACCGAAATAGGATCAAATGTACAATTAACAGAGGACAGAATCTCCAGACTTTTTAAGAAAATTACTTGGGATGCTGTAGCAGGCTTTTCCTTTTGGGCCACCAACCCGCTCTCAAGCCATGACACGGAGACTTACTTGTTTTGAACGCTGGCCTTAGCTTAGATCTTTACTGGCTAGCTCTTATAACTTAAACTAACTCATTTCTCTTTATCTACATTTTGCCCTGGGCTTTTACTCTTCTCTTTTTCCTTCTGTATAGCTCACTTCCACTGCTTCTCAGGTCTGTTGGCTGGCAGCTGCCTGGCTGCCGGCCCCTGGCCCAGGTGTCTCCCTCGTTCCCCCCTCCTCCTTCTCTTGTCCTTCCTTCTTCTCAAATCTAGATTTCTCCTACTTATTCTTTCTGCCTGCTCACCCTGCCTATCCTTTCTCTGCCTTGCTATTGACCATTCAGCTCTTTATTAGACCGATCAGGTGCCTTAGGCAGGCAAGATGAAACAAATGCAGCAATCTTTACATAATGAAACAAAGGCAGCAGAAACTAAAGTAACACACCCTTACATCATTAAACATGTAGTATAAACAAAAGTAACACACCTTTACACAGTTAAAGTAATGTTCAGGCAGCATAAACAAATGTAACACATCCTTACATCATTAAACACAGCATAAATAAATGTAACACACCCTTACATCATTAAACAAATGTAGTATAAACAAAAGTAACACACCTTTACACAGTTAAAGTAATGTTCTGCAGCATAAACAAATGTAACAGCTTTGCCTAGTTAAAATGCTATTTCACAACAGGACACAATGTAAATCCCATTACATTTTAATACATTTTAAATTTCATTTTAGTATATGTACTGTGCCATGCTTGATGGTACATATTTGATTAAAATATTCAGAACTTGAGATCAGAGCACAGGACAGGGAGGGGTGGAGAGGATGAGGATATCAGTGAGACTTCTAGCTCTCTTTAGGGTTTCCACCCTAACAGTTTTAAGGCATGCTGGTGGTTTGTTTTGTTGAGTGGGAGGGTCGGGCGATTATTTTTGCTGTTACCCTGTGGCTGTGACACAGGTCCAGCGCCCTCTTCTTCAGAGAAAGCTAAGAAAATCACCTGGATGGGCACAGTTTGCAATTTGCATGAAATGACTTTTAATTCCAGGGTTTGTCCTAATTTTTTTTTTCTAGACATGAAACTATATATCCATGTTACATTCACTTGGGGACAAAACCAAACAGGTAAAGTGGGTCCTTCCTTTGCCCCGTTGTACACACATGCAACCACTAGAGGGAAGCACCCGAACACCTAATGGAGCCATCGGCAGCATTAACCTCAAGCCAGTGGTAGAAACGATAAGACTGCAGGGAAGAACAATGAGCCGCCACCCAGACACCATGAGTGTTTCCTCAAAGTGTGTTCTTTGGGCCCCCAAGCCCCAAGGCATCCCCAGAGCTCTCACTTGTGTGTCTTTTGGGGAAGTTCCACTGCGGCAAACCACTTATATCCCTGAAAACACTGTACAGCTCCAGTGGGAGGGGAGTGTAGCTGAGCTTACAGATAGGCAGACAGACAGACAGACAGACAGACAGACAGACAGACAGACAGACAGATGGGTGATAGATAGATAGATGACAGATATAGATGATAGATAGACAGATAGGTAAATAGATAGATAATAGATAGATGATAGACAGATAGAAAGTAGATGATAGGTAGATACAGATAGATAGATGATAGATAAATAGATAGATGATAGATAGATAGGTAGATAGATAGATAGATAATAGACAGATAGACAGACAGATAGATGATAGACAGATATATGATAGCTAGATGATAGATATATGATAGATGATAGATGGATAGGTAGGTAGGTAGATAGATGGAAGGATAGATAGATAGATAGATAGATAGATAGATAGATAGATAGATAGATAGATAGATAGATAGATAGATAGATAGATAGATAGATAGATGATAGATAGTAGATAGACAGACAGATAGAAGTCACTCCTGTGTTGAAGATTCTCTAAGGCCAAGAGACTAAATGTCATGAGTATTGACATTTAACAGTCTGCGGACCAGTGCAGAATTATCTCCGGCTATTTCATAACATGGAAAAATATTCATTTTCCACTCCTGTGTGTGACCTAACTTTCTGGGACTCTCAACACCTTAAACATGCATTTGTATGGACTCAGAGTATGGGGGTCCTCCAAGAGATCACTAAGGCTATTGTTAGAGAGCATCTGAAGCCTATGGCAGTTTCCCTTCTTTGCTGCAGCCCGCCCATCTGGGGTCCCCACCAACGCACTTGGCAAATGTCTTGGTTTATAAACGCCTTGGTTTGGTAACTAATAGCATCTTATGTAACCACTTCCACAGTGGGTCATGTCTGTAGGAGTGACCTGAATTAACATTTGCAGGCCGTGGCCATCAGATTGCACTTCATAATGAAGCCTTTCTGACCCCTGTTGAGGCTCATAGGGAGTCCATGTTCCTCTTGACCTTCTCACCTTTTAATGGTGATCTAAAAGCTAGCTAGATCACCTGTCACCATCTGACCCACGAATACGGGAGGCTCATGCCCTGCCCTCTCACCCCTTCTGTCAATCCAGCACCCAGGACCCCCAGGGCAGTGCTCCCTTTTTATGACCATCGTTTCTGTATCTAACCATCAAGCATTGAACACTTTTTTTTTTTGCACCAAAAATATTTCTGCACTGTATCATGGGATTGATTCTTCCAGTTTCAGTAAGTAATCCCAGTATAAAAATATGCTTTCACGCATCCATCGTCTTCAGTGAGCAAATATTGACGACACTTTTATATGGGAAAGTGTGCCACGAGCCTGGTCTAGCCGACTAACATCTGTAATTGTCCCATTTTGTGTTGAGGTGGACGCCATATATTCTGAGATTGACTCACCTTTGTGCTCTAGGAAAACAACAGCTGCAACTGTGGGTATGTAGATGAACACCAATAAGTCTCACTTCCCGGAAGCCACCGGCTTTTGCCCACAGCTCCCTGTCTGAGCTCTTTGCAGGGCTCCTTCTCCTTTGGGGTACTCATGGATTATTACTTCTCTTCCTGTTTGGAGATTGTTAGTCCTCACAGAGCTAGCTGCAAAGGCCATGTCTAGGGGTGTGCGAAGTTCTCACACTGAGGCAAATATCCTTACTATATTGGTATATACTACATATATCAGGAATAAATTAAATATAATACTGTTTCCTATTCTAAAGGACTCAGAACTTCCCATTTTACCCACTGTGCACCACACAAAACAATCTGAGGAACTCAAATGGTGGACAGTGAGTTGTTTACATAGGAAGTATTTCTCTGTACAGTCTCATTCACCCCCCTGTGTGGAATTTAGAAGTTGATGGTGCGAGAGGATGAGGCTCTAACGGTCATTCTCAGAGGCTGGGAGAGCATGGCAGAGTTAGGCATGGGGAACACTGCTCCGTGGTACGAAGGTCACAGGTGGACAAGAGCAATAGAGGTTCAGGTGTGAGCATCAGAGTGATTGGAGACAGACAGACACTACACGATGCTCCACGGAGTAGTTCAGGAAATCTACATAAATAAATCAGATTGTTCTCGCCACCAGGGAAAGGTAAACATGTCAACAGATAGATTATCATAGATAGATTTGGACATATATAATGAGTACATGTATCAAAACATCACAGATTCTCCACAAATGTGTATTAAGTTTATGTTTTAAAAGACACTGAGCAGGAAATGTTTGACGTTGGACTATAGATAGGACAAGAAGGAGGGTAGGGAGAGAAGGTTTTATATGTCTAATGAATATTTATAACAGGGGGAGTATGATCCACATAAACCATTTGCTCCCCAAGTTGCTTTTCGACTGTGTGTCTTATCTCATCAACAGCATGAACTAGGATGGAAGGGAGCGGAGGAGGATGGTGGTGGAGGGGGCAGGGGCTGAGCACCAAATGTGGCCAGGAAGAAGTGAGTTCTCGTGTCTGCAGCACACTGAAGTGACAACAGTTAACAGCAGTTTGTCATGAAGAACAAGGAGAGAGGAATTCAAAACCTCCCGGTCAAAGAAACAGTAAGTGTGCAGGGTGCTGGAAGTGTTGGCTACTCGACTGTTACTGAGTGTGAGTGCTGACGCTCTCCACCGTAACCCCACACAGGCTCAACTGTGTGCCAATTGAAAGTAGAAATAATCACCAACGTTTTATCCTGCACAGCTCCAGAGAGCACAACTCAGCTTACCGGAGACAGGCTTTCCTTCTGAGAATGCAGAGGGATCTTCTTTCCAGGAGATGGCTCACACGATCGGCTGAGTCACCTCCAGGCAGAGTGTCTGGGTGAAATGGGCACACGACAAGACATGGGTGCTGCGGAGATGTGGCCTCTGGTGCCCAGTGTGAGCACCGAAGCGAGGATTGGAGAAGGCCCAGGAGGTTGGGGCTGTTGCCAGTGCACACAGGTGGAGGGAGGAAGCCTGGGGAAGGGGCCAGCTCTGGGCGTGCCCCAAGGAGTTCACATACTGTAGCGGCAGTATGGGGACAAAGAGACAGGCAGGCTGATGATGGAAAGTGGCAGGATTTAAAGTAATTTGATGGAAACAGGAGGCAGGGCCATCTTTGTGGAACTTCTTAGGTTTGCAGGCTGAACACAGACACACAGAGAGCGTTTGATTCAGGGCAGGGACGTCTTCAGGAGGTAGAAGATGTGGGGTCCCACATAAGATAAGGAAGAGTGTTAGTGAGATGAGTCACTGTGTAAAATTCTGTGGACAAGCCTGACAACCTGAAGTCAGTCCTAGAAACCCACACAGTGGAAGGAGAGAACAGATTCCATCGAGTTCTTTTCTGACCTTGCCTTGCCCACCCCCACAATAAAAAAATAATAATATCTAAAGAAAACAGAAGGGGGAGAGCTGGCATAGTTCTGTGTCTGGGGTACTCAAGAGTAATCTGAAGAGAGACAGCGGTCAGCAAGCACATGGAAGAGGCAGAAGGGCTGCCTGAAGGTGAGACCTGACAGCACTGGATCCAGGGCTGATGGTCACCACCCTTTCAGTTCCCTGCTTGTAGCTCGAAGTCTACATTGCCCCATTTTTCTGTCCATGCTTCCTGTGGGTTTGTGCCTGGCTGTAGCCCATCCTGCTATTCATGCTCCACCTTTTCCCAGCCATGGGCTCGCTCTCCCAACTGTGTCCTCAGCTTTCCCCACACGAGAGTCTCAGCCTCTACAATACACTGCCAGCCTCACTGTCACGGTGGTCTGCAGGGCTCACTCCGTAGCTTTCCCCGTCACTAAGCACCTGCTGTATACCTGGCACTAGTCTGATTACCAAGGTCAGCCTGAGAAGGTATGCATGGCTTTTCTCTCTTCTGTAGAAGCAGAAGTTTTTACTGCGGGGCAGAGTCTGGGATTTTTTGGCCTTTGTTCTTAAATTCTCTTTTCCCAGAAGTTATGCTGCAAGTCCAAAGCCCTGGTGGTCTGGTTTGCAAGTCTTTGTTCTAAATTTCAGACCATGCAATGAAAGATTATAAAGGAGAGGACGGTTTTAAAATGCATTTTATTTATTCTTGAGAATTTCATACCTGCAAACAACGTACTTTGATCATACACACCCCTACTTCTCTTCCTAACTCCTCCCTTTGATCATATGCACCCCTACTTCTCTTCCTAACTCCTCCCTTTGATCATATGCACCCCTACTTCTCTTCCTAACTCCTCCCAGATATCTCACTCTCCCAAACGAGTGTCCATTTAATTATTTTATTTAAGAAACAAATTTCATCCTATTTTTGATTGTTTTGCTTGTATGTATGTCTGTGAACCACATATGTGTCTGATGGCCATGGAAGCCAGAAGAGGATGTTGGATCCCCTGAAACTGGAGATTTAGACAATTGTGAGCCTCCATGTGGGTGCTGAAAATCAAACCAGGGTCATTTGGAAGATTTCTGGTCAATACTGACTTGATTTCTCCATGGCCTGTGACCAGTGTGTGTAGTGTCTTCAGCATTGGGTCTTCTTACCGTCAGGTTAAGGAGGATAATTAAGAGCAGTGGTAACATGCATATTGTTTGGGCTTTTCTCTGGAACACTGCTGACCAACAACGCAAGGGGAGGAATCCCACACTGGCAATGGGCCTTTTATTTGGCAACAAATTGATTCTGGGAGGAGCATTGTCCCCTGTGTAGGGCAACTCCAATTAAACTCTTTCTATTACCTATACACACATATATGGAGTATATAATGATTATGTTGATGTAAATATGTACTATACAACAAATATGCATAATGAATGTGTACATATGTATTTATATACAGTTTATGAAGTGGTCCATTTCCACGTGGCTTTTCAAAGATCCTTCGTGTTATTTATCCTTTATTTGGCTACAAAATGAGCTATAATGAAAAGAAATAATTTTCAAATGTTTCCAACACAAGAAACAGCCAATATGGAGACACTGGAATTGTTATTGAAGCTGATTTGCTTTCTCTCTCTCTCTCTCTCTCTCTCTCTCTCTCTCTCTCTCTCTCTCTCTCACACACACACACACACACACACACACACACACACAATTACATCTCAATTGGAAAGAGTGAGCTATAATATGACCAGATGGGTTTCTTGCTGTCCACCCACAGTCACCATCCACCTTCCTCTCCTGCCTTTGAGCGATCACCCCCATGGAAAGACAGTTTCTAGAGCCTTATTTCCTGCCTTCTGAGGGCGACAATGTATTTTTCTTACATTGACGCCTGTCTACTTTCTTTTCTGTTATAAAAGCACCACAAACCATAAACACATAACCAAAAACAACTTGGGAGGACTCCTGTGTCTGCACCATCGTCCACCGTGGAAAGAATCCAGGGCAGGGACGCAGGCAGGAATCTGGAGGCAGGAGTTGAAGCAGAAGGCACTTAGGGTGCTGCTCTAAATGTGTTTGCACCTCATGCTACAGTCCAGTCCATGGCTCATGCTCAGTCTGCTTTTGTAAACAACACCCCGGGACCATCCTTCCAGGGTGACACTGGCCCCGATGGGCTAAACCTCACACACCAATAATTATTCAAGAAAATGAATCACAGACTGCTCACAAGCCGAATGATGGAGATGGGTTTTCAACTGGCATTCTCTCTTTCTAGGTGACCCTAGCTTGTGTCAAACTGACAAAAGCTGACCACCACAGCCCCCAAGTCTCTCTGAAGCCCTCAAATGTGATTGTCCATGCATGACCATAGTCTTGGCTTTGTATCTTAAACCAAACTGTCTCCATTCGTGGTGGAGGGTGCATCTATTCTGCCTTTTTTTTTCATTTCTAATTTGCTTTGGGGTTTAATAATAATGAATAAAGCTTATAGACCTTGAGCCTTAGAGGCAGCCACATTAAATTCACAGTTAAAAGTCAGGTGGGGCGTCACTGCAGGAGAAGGACTCAGCTTGGCTGGGAACTGACATAGACCAGGGCTATCTCAGTGACTCTTATTAACATTTAGAACCATGTTAATGCTAATGACTGTTGTATTCACGTTGACCTTGGAGCTGAAACCCACCAGTCCTCTTCTCGAAGCAGAATGTACCCGACCCCAACCCTGTGAAAGCCCAGGCCTGGGCTGTATTTCAGGAACCGTGCTCATCTCAGACTTCAGCTGGGAAAAGCTTTCTGTAAATCTTCGCCCACACACTCCGCCTTGACCCACAAGCTGTAAGCTGGTAATTATAGAGAGTGTATGTATATGTAATATGGTTCTGGGGGTGGAAGTGCTTCTATTTCGTCTTCATTGTCTGTGACTGGATGCCAGCATTTCTGCTCACACAGGCACTCCCTGCCTTTGCCATGGAGATTCTGTGGATTTCTCCTTTTAGTATTGTTCAGCTCTCTTTTGGGAATACTTACAATCTGACGAGTCTCACTTTGTGTCCTTGACAGATGAGGAGGTAAGGTTCTGGGACCCAGAGTCCGGGGAGCTGACTGAGATTCCAGCTGTGTTCTTTTTAGGCATGTGTCTTATTCCCCTGGCCTGCAGTTCTGATGTGTGGAGTAGGGATGCTAATGTAGAGCAGGGTTGGTGTGAGAAAGGGATCAGGGGGAAAAGTCGCTTCTGTTGTGTCTGTAGCGGCTGTGATAGTTGTCCGTACCCCTGTGCTCACCTCTGCCGGCAGACTGGGGTCGATCAGTGCCAAAGCTAGTTCCAGCTCAGTCCCTTCACTTACTGCAGGCTTTGGCTCAGAGGAGCTGAGTCCATGCTTCTTAGCTGAGAAGTTGCTAAATAAATAATCCAACACACAAACCCAAACAAGATAACTGGGGTGGGACTGGGAGGAGGCTTGGACGACAAAGGGTTTTGTGCCTAAGAACAATGATTTGAGTTTGACACCTAGTACCCACATAAAAATGTAGGCATGACTGTTCTTGCTTGCAATCCTACAGGGGAACGGCCAAGTCAGGTCGATCCTGAGATGGCCGGCCAGCCAGCCCAAACCATCCAGCGTGTTCTAGAACAGTGAGAGACAGCAGCTGGAAAACAAGATGGACAGCTCCTGGGAGCAAACCAAGGTCGTCCTCTGGCCCCATGTGTGCACCCCACACACCTGCACACACATAGGGACACATACGCATAAGGGAACTGGAAAGTTTTGTACCCCTGCTTTGTTCCCCTGTTTTATTTGATGTCAGTTTCGTCACTAGAAAGAAGCTCGTTCCTTCATACCATCTCAGCTCGTAACTATGAGCATGGAGCAGAGCCTGAAAACAGCACGGTTTATGTGCTGAGCATCCTACCTGGTTATGTGCAATCCCAACTGTGTATCCACACCAGTCCAACATCACTTGCTGCCAGTCAGCTTACTAACAATGTCCATCAACTCACCATTCGGGTCGCAGCAAATAACCATTAAGGTGATGTTTTCATGCCTTAGGGCGTGTGAAGGATTGTGACTTCTATTTCGATATATAGTATTTATGTTCTAGTAACATACACATCTTCACTTAATAAGGACAATTACTTCTTCCATTTCTGTTTTTGGATCTAAACATCACAGAACAAGGCTCCAATAAAGGAACGCTGAGTGCAGAGGCTATCTAGGAAGGAGAGAAGTTTGGTTTACCCAAGGCTAGCTCTGGGTGAGGGATTCCTTCCTTCGTGATGTCTTTGTTTCGCCAGGGCAGAAAGGGAGGCTTCGTTCTGAGACAGTTTCTTTGTGTTTATAGACAGTCCATTTGCTAGTTAATATTTGAGCAAACTCTATTAGCTCAGGGAAGGAACTGCTCCCATGTCAGCCCGTCCAGCAGCCCCTCACACTCCCGATCCAGCCAATTGCTGTCTTCTGCTCAGTCTCCAGACCGTTCCATCTATTGCTCATGACCACAGGTGATTGGATCAATAATGTTTAACAAAGTGTACGCTTTGCCCCAGGGCAATTAAGTTAAAATAACACTCATTTATTCTTCTAATGACAATTCTTTTGGTGCACCGCTAGGGTTTGTAACATCTTGTCTTTCATTAGTCTCACATCTTTATCAATTTCTTTAATGTATTTTTATAATTGATTCAACTCTGTAATATACTGAAGTAGAAAAATTATTTCCCCCTCCAAATAATACCCAGAGAACTACCCAGGGTATCACAATTACCAGTGTTTAGGGTCTCGAGTTTATTCATATATTTGTTGCTGCAAAGAAAAAAGAAGCCAAAATAAATGAGTATAAGTTCACAAAGTAAAGAGTTGGTAGGATTCTGTCCCCCAAATTCATAGCAGAACTCAGATATTTTAACAATTTATTTAAGAAGTGCTAAGACAGAAAAAAAATCATTTGCTAAATATTCATTTCAATTATGTTTTCAGTGGAGCGTCTTTTCACCCCAGTGTAGTGAGCTGAATTACTTCGGCTAAATTACTTTCAACCTAATCAGATGCAATTCCTGAATATGGAGCCTCCTGTAACTACGAACAATTAATTGAAGCAGTCTTGAAGGTTCTCCTTCATCAGAGGGATTGTCTTCAGGGATCAGTCATTTTTATAGAGCTTGTGGGAAACAGAGAATACAGAGCAGGGTCCAACTGTCAGTCATCCTGGCATCTCCTCCTTCCTGGTGCCTGTCAATCTCTCTACTACAAGTCATATTCCCAAGCCAACTAAGCCTTCTTAAACAGGCAACTAAAAGAGGAAATGCCAAGAATATGCTTGGTAAACATGAGAGAGAGAGAGAGAGAGAGAGAGAGAGAGAGAGAGAGAGAGAGAATAATATATATTTTGGGCCATAAATCTCATTTCCAGCATTAGGAACTTAGGTGAAAGCCACCTCTTCTCAGGAGAATAGTATGGAAAGTCACAGTGGTGATGCTCTTTGAAAATGATCTCTCATGGAATTCTGATATTACAGGGAACACTGTCATTGTTAACCACAAACTCGGAGCTTCACAGGATCATATTTTCTCATCGTTAAAATGTTTGTGTGGTTCTCAGATGCCTTACTTTATTCCAGGGAGTGATTAAGGCTATGAGAAAACTGAGTTTCATCCTGCTTCTTAAGGCTGAACACAAAAGACTACCAGGTTTCTTCCTGGTTGCCACTAGGTGGGGACAGTGGCAGCAGCTGCTTCCATAGGGAGCAGCTAAGAATAGAAAGCTCCTCACAGAAACAGGGAGGACCCCGATCTGGAATGCTGTTGCTCATTGCAAGCTGCCTCTTTCGAAGAGAAGTTGCTTTTAATTGCAGGAAACTCTTGCCTCTGTGTCACTTGTCCCGCTTTTGGACAGCCCGTCGTCAGGCTATGCTTTCTTCACTCTATGGCGTTCCTTGGTCCAGAGGACAGCAGCGGTGACAGCCATGCTGAGGTGCTGAGTGAGGACAGAGCAGAAGACTTAGTGAGAGTGTGGGCAATCTTGGAGAACAATGAAAGGAAGACCGGGGAGCAGATCAACATCACCAAGACAGGAGAACTGATGGCCAGTGCCCCAAAGACGCGACTGGGCAGTAGATGCTGTGTGTCTATTGCCAGGAAGGGAAAGGACTGATGAAGCCTTGGAAGGCACGGATGACCTGGCCCTTTTGATGAGAATGGGAGAAACAGAACCGAACACAAACTGACTTAACCTTGGAGGAAGTCAGATCGCCTGGAACTGGAGGCACAAGCAGTTGTGAGCTGCCTGACCTGGTGCTGGAATCCAAACGTGGGTGCCCTGCCAGAGCAGCAAGGGCTCTGAACTGCTGAGCTGTGTCCTTCGCCCCGTCGACTTTGTTTATCAAAGGCAGCAGCAGCGAGAAGAGCTGACTGTGCAATTTGTGACGGGTCAAAGCCTGTGATTACCTGCAGGGGTTCTGGTCCCTTCAGGGGTTCCGGTTCCTTCAGGGGTTCTGGTTTCCAAAACACTAACACTGATGATTTTTGACTATGAACTTTATTTAAAAAAAGTCATTCTCAAATTTGTACCCATTAGACATTGTGAAAATTTATAACTGCTTAAAAAAATCACGATTTCCACAAGAAAATTGTCTGAAGTGTGGTTATTTACAGCTGTTAAAGAACATCTGTTAGCCGGGCAGTGGTGGCACACACCTTTAATCCCAGCGGTGGGAGGTGGATCTCTGTGAGTTTGAGAATGAGTACCAGGACAGGCTCCAAAGCTACACAGAGAAATCCTGTCTCGAAAAACAAAACAAAAACAAAAAACAAACAAACAAAAATTTGTTGTGAGGTGGACTTGGCGGGGGCTGTCTAATCTTTTCAGTTAGAAGACAGACTTAGGGCTGGAGTAATGGCTCAGTGGTTAAGAGCAGTGGCTGCTCTTGCCAGGACGAGGCTCCAGTTCTGAGTAACACCCACACAATGGTTCCTAATTCTCTGTAACTCCAGTTCCAGGGGATTCAACTCTACTTTGTTTTTAGGCCTCCAGGTGCACTAGGCACACGATGCAACACATACAAGCAAGCATAACACTTAATCATATAAAATTGAATGAATCTTAAGGCATTTGTAGCTGAATGGATTGAAAGATTCAAGATTTAACTGCTTCAGATGAGTTTGAGGAAGTCCACAGTGCTCAGTTGAGAAGAGCGTGGCTTGCAGAGCCTCCTGGGGACCAATGTAGAAGCTGCAGCCTTGTGTTTGTAGATATACAATGAACACCATCTGACTTTGTTTGCTTTTGCTTTTTGAGATATGGTTTCTCTGTATAGCCCTGGCTGTCCTGGAACTTGCTCTGTAGACCAGGTGACCTCGAACTCACAGAGATCCACCTGCCCCTGCCTCCTGGGATTAAAGGCGTGCACCACCTACTTCCAACTTCTTTCTTGTGTGAACAGGGGCACAGGAGTCTAGAAACCACTCTCACTGGCTGGTCAGCAGGGTTTTCCCCTGGGCACACCCACTGAGAGCAGGTGGAAGCAAAGAGGGAGGATTAGCCCCATGCAGAGCAGGCCAGGTAATGTCCCCTTTATTGTGTCCAGGGGCAGCTTATATAGGGACAGCCATGCCCCAGCCAAATGCACCAGAAACCATTCCCCTGTCATCAGGAACTCCTGAGGGTCTCGTGCTCAGAGCAGCTGTAGGCACTCAGATCAGGGGAAAACAAGTTATTTACAAGACATTCAGGATCTGCTGGTTCACAGCTCCCAACCGATAGAAGGAGAGAGCTTCAAACAAAGCGTGATGTAAGTCGTCCTGGAGGAGACAAGCATGCTCTCTGAATGCTGTGTCTGTGCTGGCTGTTCAGTTTAACCTTCTTGCTGGCTGCAGCTGGAACAATCTCGGGCTTTACTTTGAACAGGAACATAAACTCTTAAGTAACTTAGAGTTGAAAGACTACCCAGACCTCCCAGCAGTGGGTGGTGTGTCAGGGTGTGTACAGGAGCCCTGGAGGGCAGGCAGAGCACACCAGGTCAGATCCGAGCCACTGGTTGAGAAGTAGCAGCCAACGGGGGCACGTAACCCATAAGTGTGGATGCAGCTGATGGCTGACTATGAGACTGAGCTAGCCCTTCAGCTCCAGCTTATATGGAAAGCACAGGTCGTGTCTGTGGGTAAGGCTTCTTTGGCTCAGGTAGCAGGGTGTGCTCCCTCGACCACAGAAGGCCCTGTATACCCACGAGGACTTAGGGAGGCAAGCAGGCATCATGCCCACTTGAGGCCTTGTGTCTCTGCAGCATGTGTGCTTTCCTCCCTGGAAGCACAATTGGAAACAAGCTGATTCCATATTTCAGTTGTCACTTCCGTCCCTCCAGGGCCCTGGCCATCTCTGTGGCTGGTTCAGAAGGGCTCCTATCACCTCAAAGGCTGGCAAACATATCAGCCAGCATTACATGCCTGGCTTTCTCAGCAAGTGGGGGTCACCAGGCCCAGTTAACCTTCAGCAGCACCAGGCTGAGTGGGGCAGACAGAGGAGAAGGAAGCAGGGTCTTTATGCCTTCCACTAAACTTGGCTGAGAAAGGAGGAAGAGAGGAGGCAGAGGTCATGAACTCCTGTCTCCCCGTCTGGCCGGCTGAGATGCTCATTGCAAACCCATGGATGAATGGCTCTTGATATTGCTCGCTGTGATGGATGGATGGCTCTTTATTTTAATACTTTGCTCCTTAGCGAACTGATTACTTGATTAAGTGTGAAATGCTAATAACCTTGACTGCATCTTGGTTTTTTTAATTCATCCAATTACTTACTCCATATTCACCAGTAATCCTAACTGTACAGAGCAATACTGAAAATTGAATTAGGATTTGATCTTACACAAAGTCGACATTGTTTGTTTGCTTGCTTTTGGTGCTTTGGAGACAGGATGTGGGTGGCCCTGTCTTGTCTCACACTCACTACGTAGCCTATGTTGGCCTCCCACTTACTGTAATCCCCCTGCCTCAGCCTCCTAAGTGCTGGAATTATAGGTGTGCACCACTCTGCTTTGCTGAAATCAGTCTTCTTAAGTTAATAAGCTTCATTGTTTGTGTTCTTTCTAGTAATTATTTATTTGTTTAGTGTTAGGGAACAAGGCTGCTCACCCAACAGGGAACACATGTGGCTGGCTGTCAGTTTTCCCTGTCTACCATGTCGGACCCTGGGGTAGAACTCAGACAGGGTTCTCACATGTGGGCAGTTAACAGTGATGCTGTCCTGCTTTTTTTTTTTTTATTTAAAACTTTTTATTCACTTTTTCATTTTTTTTAATTCATTTTACGTTCCAACCACAGTTCCCCCTCCTTCCTCTCTCCCAACTCTCCCCTACACCAACCCTCAGCCCACCCCCCATCTACTTCTCCCAAAGGGTAAGGCCTCCCATGGGGAGTCAACAAAGTCTGTTACATCACATTGAGACAGGAGCAAGACCCTCCCCGCTGGATCTAGCCTGAGCAAGATATCCCTCCATAGGGAATATGGACCAAAAAGCCAACTCATGGGACGGACCCTGGTTCCACTGTTAGGGGCCCCTCAAACAGACCAAGATACACAACTGTTGCCTACATACACAGGGCCTAGTTTGGTCCCATGCAGGCTCCCCAGTTGTTGGTCTAGAGTTTGAGTTCCCACAAGCTCAGTTCAGATGTCTCCGTGGATTTCTCCATTATGATCTTGATCCCCCTCCCTCTCTTTGAATAGACTCCCAGAGACCAGCCTGTTGCTTGGCTGTGGATCTCTGCCTCTGCTTCCATTAGTTACTGGAAAAGGTTCTATGATGACAGTTAGGGTACTCAGCGATCTGATTACAGGAGCAGGCTGGTTCACTATTGCTAGCAGTCTTAGCTGGGGTCACCCTTGTGGATTCCTGGGAATTTCCCTACCACCAGGTTTCTAAACAGAGAATTCTCAGCAGAAGAATCTCAAGTGGCTGAAAGACTTTTAAGGAATTGCTCAACATCCTTAGCCATCCTTTTACCAGAAATCTACCCCAGTGGTCACCCCTCTGGACAATAGTAGCAGGAGCCCATTCAGGACAGCAGAGTCTCTGGACATACTTTCCCCAGGACCACCCTTGGGGAATATACTCAACTGTAGCGGATCACTCATGACCATTTTATCTCCTTGAATTTTTCTCGTCCAGGTTCTCAGGCTTCACCGTGAGTTGGAACCTTGAAAGCTTTGAGAAGTTTCCTGGGTGTTTCTTAGCATGGGTCTACAAGACTTGGATGTTCTCATGAGAATAGAAGACCTGGATGAGGTACAGTTGCCACTCTGGCATTGCATCCTGGGTTCACAGAAACAGTATGACTTATGTTGACCAACGCTTCCTTTGAGCACTGCAAAGTGCGTCATTGTGTGCCACTGCTCAGGCCTGTGAAGACTCAGTGCACTTCTTGGAGGGTAGGAAATTTTCTTAATGACTTGAAATTCTTCCATGTGGTAGATTGATCTTTTCTCAAATATTTGATAATGTATTCAGACACTTAGACCTTATGGATTCACTGCGTGATGTAAGATGCCCATCTATATGCTATGGATATGTTTTATTACCATTGGTTAATAAATAAGCTGCTTTGGCCTATGGCAGGATAGAATATAGCTAGGTGGGAAAGCCAAGCTGAATACAGGGAGAAAGAAGGCAGAGTTGAGGGAGCCACCAGTAGCCACAGGAGAAGCAAGATGTGAGGTAACAAGCCATGGTAAATATAGAATAATAGAATGGGCTAATTTAAGTTGTAAGAGCTAGTTAATAATAATCCTGGGTTAATAGGTCAAACACTTTATAATTAATATAAGCATTTGTGTGCTTATTCTGGGACTGGCAGGTGGGAGAGAAACGTTCAGTTACATTTGGGTTATAACACTATATGTGTGTGTATGTTTGTACCCACATGCATTCATGTGTTGTGTGAAGTTGTATGTCCATATGTTTGGAGGCCAGGAATCAACCTTCTATGTTGTACCTCAAGAATATCATCCATCTAGTTTTTCTAAGACTGGTTCCCATCATTGGCCTTACTATTTTGCCTAGTTTGGATGGCCAATGATCATGTGGTATCCACCCGTGCCCACCTCCACAGCACTGAGACTAAAGTGCATGTCACCATGTCTGGCGTTTTAACCTGGGTTCGGAGGACCAAGCTCAAGTGCCCATACTGTGGAGCAAGCACTCCACTGAGCCATCCACCCAGCCCCTGGGAACTCTTGTTGTTGGAATTGTTGCACTGTTGGGTACTGGTAGCTCTTCTGATGTGTCTACATTGAGGAACTGTTTTCTCAGTTTTTGACACTTTTTGTTTTGGATACACACACACATTCTCTTATGTATGATGATTTACTGTATACGATGGATTACCCTTGGGTTCTCTAGCATCCTTTCTTGCCTCTTATACTTGGATGTTGCCTCCAGCATTGTCAGTATCTGCCTGGTCTAGATCCCTCCACACAAACATACAGGTCTTACCTTACGAAGGGGCTGATGCATGGTTGGTATTCCCACATCTTAATATGAACTATATAAAACAATTCACATTTAATTTCTCTCATTTAATGTTTGTGCTTAAAATTCCACTTGTCAGGATGGTCTACTTGACTTTCTCATGTTTTCCCTTTTGTGCGTATTTGGTAGATCCTGGGGTTCTTCTGTCTTATTTTTTTAAAGGTGACTCTTATGTTTCTTATTTTGTGAGACAAATTGAAAATATTGATTTGACTGATATCACTGATCTCAGCTCGGTCATATTATTGTTGTTGTACGTCCCACTATGAAGGACTGTTGCAAGCATAGTACGTACGTTGTTTTCTTTGTTCTTGGTGGTTTATGTGGTATTTAGAGGCTGTGTATAGCGATTCACATTTACATGGTTGCTAGTTCCTGGTTGCCACGTATTTAGAGGCTGTGTATAGCGATTCACATTTACATGGTTGCTAGTTCCTGGTTGCCACAACTATTTCCTCTTAATATCTTCCTGGCCATATTCTAAAAAATAAGCAAAATAGCTTTGCCATATTTCAAACAGCTACTACAATTTTTAAGCTTGCGTGGGAAATTAATTAATAAGGAAATTTAAGTGTATCTGACATTTCAAAGATCCAGTGACAAAGACAAGCCAAATTCATACCTCGATAGTTGGTTCTCTCAGTATGAATATGCAAATCTAATAAAATTAAAAGCAAACTTCCAAGAGAATTTATTTGGTTTGCAATGGGATGAATGGCTTTAAAATTTGTATGAGATGTAAGCCTTGGGGAAAAACAAAGAAATTCTTCTAAAATCTATTTAGCAGATGTCAGCAAACACTCTAAAGCTGCTGGAGTCAACTCAATATGGGGTCGGCACAAAGATAGATAAATAGATGTGTTTAACCAAATAGTAAATCCAATGGCATTAATGACATAGAAGCCAGAAACATGCTTCAGTACCCTATGGGGTGGAATATTAAACACAAATGGTAGTGAGCTCTTTGGGAAGGGATTGGCTTCTCTAACAAATGGCGTTGGTCCTCTGCCTTTCCATCCAAGCAGGGACCCTAAGGCGTACGAAGGGAGCAGCTCCCAGCCTGGCTCCAAGGGTCTCTTTGCGTGGGCAGACAAGGAATGACAATGCCTATGCAGAAGTTCTGCTATATAATGCGAAATTCTGTCTTTGGCATACAAAGCACAAATTTGGTCTTGGAAAATTGCAGTGTGGTAGTTTGAATGTAATTGATCGACGCCTATAATATTATAGAGAGTGGTATTATTAAGATGTGTGGTTTTCTTGGAGTGGGTGTGGCCTTGTTGGAGGAAGTGTGTCGCTGTGGGGGTAGGCTTTGATGGTTCATATGCTCAGGACACCGTTCAGTGTCTCCGCTGACTACCTGTGACCCGTATACCAAGATGTAGCCAGCACCATGTCTGCCTGCAGGCTTCCTTGCTCCCCACCATGTTGATAATGGACTGAATCTCTGAAACTGTAAATAAGACACTCCAATTAAATGTTCTTCCTTTATAAGAGTTGCTAAGGTCATGATGTCTCTTTACAGCCATAGAAACCCTAAGACATGGAGGATGTTTTTCTTGTCCCATTAAATGGAAGAGCCATAACCATGGGTATGTTTTAGGAAAAAAATGAACAAATATGAAGTATCTGTTGGAGAAAATTAAGTGTTGAAGGCAGGGAGGCTGAGGCAGAGAGGGAAAGCCCAGGAGTCTTCAGACAGGAGAAGGGTTCCAGTGGCTCGGCTTAATTCTCTCTTGACCCAGAACCTTTCTTCTCCCTCGCCGTGCCTCATCTTTATCCTGCTCTCTGCCCTGGTTCTTCCACCTCTGGTGGCTCCCAGGGGCACAGCAGGTGTCAGTCGGGTGAAGTTTGGAGTTCAGACCCCATGAGCGGCTCCCCAGGGGATGGGATGCTCATCGTGAAGACACTGTCAGCAGAGAGAGGCAGCAGCTGAAGGACTGCCCGTGTCAGCTGCCAGTGGTCTGAAGGCCAGCTGAGACACAACACTGACTCATGGAACGGCTGCCCTGAAAATCTCTGAAGGAAAAGACTGGCTTAGGTTTGAAGTCCTTTCAAATTGTGAAATACAGATGTATGGGCGGGCGGGAGTTCAGAGCTGAGAAATCTGAAAACAAGCGTCGACAGACCTCCTTGAATTCCAAGACACCTTCTGCTTCCTCTTAGGCCAGTTCTGTGGAGTTGGGGGCTGCAGCTCTGAAGCCTTCTGTTGCTGATATCTCTACTGATGGTTGTGATAACACATGACATTCTTAGAGTTGTTTACTCAAGTGTTTTTTTTATTTATTTTTATTTATTTATTTTTTTGTTCTATAGGCTTAATTTAGTTGAAAGATTTAACCAAGGACTTTGATGTGAGCCTGACTCTGAAGACAGGCAAGTGTAGTTCTTCTCTGGCATTTTTCCTTATGCCCTGAGTGACAAGACTTTGAGTACAATAGTCACCAGATAGCCATTTAAGCAGAAGCTGTTGGAGTATTTGAGCCTGAGGGACATTTATAAAATGGGCGGTCCCAGACATTAAGTCTGAGATAAGAACCAAGTGAGAGTCTCTATCACACACGTGCCCCCAGGTCTAATGGTTTAGACTTTAACATTTATTTATGTGTCACATTTTAAATAAAATCTGAGAGGAGGGCAATATTGGGACAAGGAAAATCTGACAGTGGGGCTGGCATGTCAAGGTAAACACAGGGAGAGCTATAAGCTCTTGGTTACATTCTCAGAGTTCGGCAAATTGATGCTATTTCTCTACAAGGTCCCATGAAAACCTGAATTCTGACTGTAGTCACCTTAGTCAGGTACCAAGAGGGGTGGGGTGTTTACATGGAACAACAGGAGCTCCCAGAAAAGTTAAACCAATCAGAACATGAAAACAGACAAATGTTAGGAAGGGAGGAACGAAAGGAGGTGAACTTTTTACGTTTCTGTTTGTCTTTCTCCTCCTCCCTTTCCCCTTCTCCACTCTCCTCTTTGAGTGGTTTTCTGTGTAGCCCAGGGTTACCTGGACTTGGAGATCTTCCTTTTTCCACCTTCCCGTTGCTGCTGGCACTACGGGCATTCACCAGCATGCCGGCTAAAAGAATTCATTTTGATAAAACAGTTGTGAACACTAGTGTTTAACGTTGCCATTGTAATTCCTGCAGTGGCAGTGTTAAAAATAACCGTCACCCACTTGGTTCTGTGTGAACCCCGAAGTCACTGTGGACTCCTAAGCAGTAGTAGCAGGGGAGGGCATAAGGACCAAGTTCAGCCTTCTACATGCAGGTTCCCAGCTTTCGCTGTTGAAGGAGCAGGCTGAGGCCACAGCACATTTGCTACTCCACATCTATCTTCCCTGAGCCCAGTGACAGTCTCTGTGATTGGTTGCCCAGGGAAATTCTGCTGTTGTCTCCTTATAGATTTTGGCATGGTTCCTCCAGGCAGTAACGTACGATCCCCTGTCGTGGCTCTTCCTCGGCCCTTCCTCTTATCCTCTGGGGAGATAATTCTTTAAAAGCCCAGGTTTCTTTCTGCCAATTTTCAAGGACTCCAGAGTTCTGGGATATTGTGCTACTGGAATTTGTTAGGCTAAAGACAAAACTCAGAGTCTTTGCTGAGTGCATCTCTTTGTGCAGCAGTTGTAACTGCATGAGGAATGCATTTAACCTTCTCATTGCTGAGTCCAGGAGGGCTCAGCTGAACAGCACTTTCCCCCTCAGAATGATGAGGGCAAATCTTCCCAGGTCCCTGGTGTCAAAGAAGGCAAACAGTGGGGAGTGACTGAGATATTCTGAAATTCAGCATAGAAAAAACAACATAGTTAAAAACAATGTCCTGTCATTAGGAAAAGGGAATTGAAAAAAATCACTGAGGTGAATTCTATGCAGACAGAAAGACTGGGAGATGAATGTTGTGCCCGCACCATCAATACGGTATTGACAGAGAAGCTAGTGACACAGCCTTCGGGTGAATAAACGTAAGCCAGGCTGACAGAAGGATATGTACTGTTTACTTTGCCACTGTGGGCCTGCTGGGAAAAGGCATCAGCTTTCATTAAGGATCATTTTTATGTGTGTATGTGTCTCTATATGTGTGTTGGAATATGCAAGCCATGGTGCATGTGTGGAGGACAGAGAAGACCATGTGGGAGTCAGTTCCCTCTTTCTACCATGTAGGTCTCAGGGATTTTACTCAGGGGGTCCCAGGAATTGAACTCCTGGAGTTCAATAACCTCCATTCTTTAAGCCAAGTTGAGGGTACAATGGTTTGCTTCTGAAAGCATCTGGTCCTCACCCTGTCAAGAAAAAGAAGAGTTAATTTTACCCATGTAAACATGTAAACTTTGGGAATAACATCTGATATTCAACAAACACATGAGAGAGAGAGAGAGAGAGAGAGAGAGAGAGAGAGAGAGAGAGAGATTTAAAAGCTGCAGGTTTTTTTTTTTCAGCTTTTGAAATCTGTTTTGGTATTTAGTTTTTAAAGTAAACATCTTAATTAAACAATTTTTTTTGGAAATTTTGCAAAAATGAAACGGAAGCAGAATGTCCACTTCATCACTTCAAAAATTTCAATGGGGAAAGTGTCTAAACTCATAGGAGACATTCGTGGTGCCAGCTGTCTAACTCAGGCTGTAACGTGTAGAATAGGAACGACATGGAAAAGGACGGAGCCTGTCTGAGCGTAAGCCGCCCTGGGAAAGGAGCATCCATGCCATGTGTGACAGTGTCTCTCGGCTTTGAGACCTGGTCAAAATGCTGCTTCCCCTAACACGATGCCTAGCCACTCCTACTTTGAAACACTTGTGATTTCCACCCTGTTTGTTTTATATGTTGGATTTATTCCTGTATGGAGACGCTTTTACTGTGTGATTGCTCCAGAGGAGTCAACGGTTTTAAAACTCAGACATTGGGGATTTTGAGAAAAGCATGGCTTTGTGTCTTTCCCAATGTGCGCTCCTGCATGTGTGGTTTTGGGGAAAGTGGGGATGGAGTGTGGTGGGTTCTGCGTCTGTCTTTCTAGCTCTCGATTCTCCATTAGCTTCTGCTGGTGTTCCAGATTTCTAATTCTTCACTGGTGAATCCCGAGTCTTACCATCATTTCTCACCCAGTTTTTGTCTTCACTGTTCCTTTCTTTTTTCCAGACAGACCAGGTTGCCACCTAAGTCTTGTTCTGCACACAAGGAAGGATCCTATTGGTACAGTTTCACACAATTCATCATCATGTTAGATCTAACAACAGCCATCCCATTCTTCCTTGTTAGCAACAGTGATTTCAGGATCTTCTTTTGTCAGATAAGGCCACAGTCCTAGCTTTAGGCACTTCTAAGATTTGAAGAAAGATGAGACCCAGTACATCCCACCTTTTAGTTTTTCAGTATCTATCTTGGTATCAATCCTCCAAGGAGGGAACTCACTGATTGAGAAACCAAACCAAACCAAACCAAACGCACAGGATGGAAGAGCTGGGTCCTACCCACAGCAGGTCTGTGATTATATTGTTTCTAAAGGATTCTTTGACCTCGCCTCCTCTATGGAGAGTGGAGCATCAAAAATAGCCCCCAGGACAGCTGGCTGGAGCTCCCAGAATCCACAGCTGTTCCAAGGCAAATGTGTGAGCCATGTCATCTGTGTTCTGCTCGTCAATCACTAACACAGTGTGAGGTTTCTTGGGCAGCTCTGAAATGCACTCGTAGGGTGGGTTCCATTGGGAGGCGGGGAATAGCTTGGCAGCTCCCATTGGTGGTGAGGCAACAGGAAGAGCAAAAACGTACCTGAGCAGGCGATGGCCGGGGAGATCCCAAGGATGCCCAGCTTACCTGCACAGGCTGGCAGAAACTGGCACAACAATCGGAAAAACTGGGCAGGAACCTTAACTGAATTCAGAAGCTGCATTTGGTCAGCGTTAAAACACACAGCAAGCAGAATGTCATGGGATTTTTGCTGTCTGCAGCCTCGGGATACACTGATTCCAACATTTTCCCCCTCTGGGGACTAAAGCTCCCAGGGCAAAAGTACTTACCCTAAATTACCCATCAGGTCATGCAAAACAAAATGCAAACTTCATAAATACCATTTAAAACTCAAATTAGGATGAAAAAAATTGATTAAAAACAAAACAAGACAAAACAATAATACAGCCAAAGAGGGGCATTTCCATAGGGTGGCAGAAAAACACCCACTGTTGTGTCCTGCCGATATAGGACAGAGGGTCACCTTCTGCCAGAGGGGCAAGACACTGACGTGAAAAGCCGGTGACTGCAGAGTCACAGGCTACGGCCATTCCTTTTTATCCTCTCAATGGAGGTGGCCCTGCCCTCCTGAACCCCACATCATGAGGAAGCTGGTAGCTATAAAATCACATACCTGGAAAGTGTGTCGACCACGGTGCTCTGTGGTATGTTCACATGCTTGCTCTGCATTAATTTCTGCTCCTCCTGTTCCACTGAAATGTCAATGTATTCCGCCAGGATGGAGGAAGTGCATAAAGTCATGAGGAGGACACGCAGGGTGTTCAGATGCATCCAGCACTCGTGTGTGTATGTGTGTGTGTGTGGTCTGTAATTTTGGGGGAACTCTGTGTCAATGGTGACCCCTGAATGTGTCTGGCCATGAAGAGCAAAGCTTCTTCGTCCACAGCTGTTGACTTAAGCCTCCGTGGAGGAAATCTGCCTGCGAATATCAACGCTGTGGACAAAAAGGTCTGTGGGGGAGTCTCTCTTGCTGTGAACATCATCACTATTAACTGAAGACTCCACAGAGGAAGTCTACCCTGCTGTCACTCCACCCATTTGAGAACCAGCATGACACAGTGGGAGATAATGACAATAACCTGCACATCTTTATACCCACCTCTCCCCGGTGTTAAACAGGAGGTACGGTGTGTGCTCTGACTGTTGTTAATGGTATTATGATCATAAGACAGGATATCAGCACTTGGGAAGGAGAACAGAGGTGTAGTGACCTGGAGGAGCCCTGTGAGAGTCAGAACTTTTCACCCTCCCAGTCCTGGAGTCTCAGGACAGACAGTGAGATTCCTTACACCCAGGCCACACTGCAGACCATCTCAGTCAGAAACCTTGGTTGTGGGGCGCAGGAATTAACTCAGGAACACTTTACAAAGTAATCGTGCATTCTGCTAGAAGCTGCATCGTAATCAGGAACCCCTGTGTATACAGGTAACAACTCCCCCCTCTGTTCATAAGCATTTGCCAAGCACAGAGGGTCTGCCAACCCTCACGCTGGGGCTGGATATTAGGTCTCACAGGCAGTCTGTATATCCAGAAATGAGCTCCAGCTGGACTACAGAGGGATGTCTGGTAATTAAATGAAAGCCAGCATTCCTCAGGAACTTGTGGAACAGGCTTCCCATCCACCCCTAAAAGGGGTTATTTCTCTTACCTCTGTCAGAGAGATATGTGACTCCCCCATTGACATTACCTGTGGTGTCTATCAGCATATCAAAGCTCATGCTCTCTCAATATCAGAAGTACCTGCTATACATTTCAAAGTCCTCCCCCCTTCTCACCCCCTCCTCTACCCTGAACCCCTCCAGCTCACAGGCTGCCCTCCCTCCACAACCTGGTAGGCTATTCTTGCCATTCTCTCTCCCTCCCTCCCTCCCCCCTCCCATCCTCTTCTACTCTTTCTATTCTCTTGCTATTTCCACTCTTCTCTCCCAGTTTCCCGCTTCCATAGCCCAGATTGTGTCCACTGTGATTTGGGTTCTCTCTGCTCTGAAATTTTCCAGATGCCTCTGGATCTCATCCTCTCTCTTATCAACAATAAAAGCCTTCTCCCTAATAGTAGAACGGCCATGTTGGGAGTTTCCGGTCCGTGACCACTTACACTAGATCCCTCTGCTCCAGGCCCACAGCACAGGTGATGCCGTGCACTCAGGGGCAGTTTGAGAGTTAAGGTGGGGAATTGGAAAGGAGCCATGGTGTGGAACACAACCCCGTGCGTTAGATAAAGTGTTAGAAAAGAGATGATAGTAAATATAGAGGTGATAGATGGGAGATAGACAGAACCTTTCTATCTATGAATGTATAGATAGATAGATAGATAGATAGATAGATAGATAGATAGATAGATAGATAGATAGATAGATGTGTGTGTGTTTGTGTGTGTGCTGTCTCTCCATTGTCCCCCTTTAACTGGGACAGAGCCTCACACATCCTCAGCCAGCCTCAAACTCACCACGATGCTGAGGATGACAGCTTCTTGTCCTCTGCCTCCCCTTGCTGGGTGTTGGGATTATGGGTGTACACCATCACATCCAGTTCATGTGGTGCTGGTGGTGCTAGGCAAGTGCTCCACCAAGGGCTGAGTCCGGCCAGTGCTGCTCATTCTGCATCTCTGGGAGAAGCACTTCAACTCGGACTTCACTTCTTCCCTTGTTCTTTGCACTCATCGATCACAACAGTGGTACTCTTGGAAAGAGTCATGCAGAGGAAACATGAATGAAGCATGCTGTTGGTGTTCACACACCAAATATGCAGGCGCATTGCTAACCTTTGAGTTTAGTTTTGAGAAATGCAAACAACGCCATCGACAGAGCACTGGACACAGTGTGCCTGAGATATAACTCATGCAGAGGCGTGAGCGATGCAACGATGTCCATCAGATCTTAGGTCCAGTCCACAAGCTTGAGCATTCCTGAAAAAAAGTCAGATGAAATCACATTTGGAAAAGCACAGTGCAAGCCCCTTCTTTTCCAGCCACAGCCAGGTGTTTTAGACAGGCAAAGAATCACAGCTTCACAGAGTTAAACAAATACAACATAAAAGAATGCAACACATTTTTGCATCATTAAACAAACGTCACACAGCATAAACAAATGTAACACATCTTAAATTAATATTCCACAACACACTGGGATCTGACAGACCAGAGTTGTGCCTAATCATTAGGCCATGATGGCCATCCAGACTCTCATGCCTTGAAGTTATGGGAAGAGACGATTTGCCCAGAGTCATTTTTATTGGTTCCTTATCATCAAGAGTAGTCAGTATCTCCATCAAGGTCTAGCTTCTTCTGAGGTCGTCCACACCATCCTGTGTCCCAGTCATCAGGAGACTGGCTTATCCAGAAGGTAAGCAAACCACAAGAGTCCCAGGAAGGGTGTTGGTAGACAAACACACCTGCAGAAGAAGCATTATGCCTCCTGGTGCTGACAGGAAAGCTGACCCTGGGGCTGGCTCAGCAACTGAACTTCAGTTCAGAGACAGCTTTGGTGGTGGAAGTGGTCGGCCACCTCAGTGAAGTTGTTTCGTGTTGAATAAACTTTTATTCTGGGGGCAGGAATCCTTGAAGGTGTGGGTGCAGGCCTACTACCAGCTACTCAGGAGGCTAGGGCAGAAGGATGGAGCAGTTAAGTCCCTGCTGCACTACTAAGGATGTGATTCAGTGTAGAGCATCTGCCTAGCATATGGAAAGCCCTGGTAGTAGAGAGGAGAGACAGAGGTAGGGAAATAAACACAGCTGATACTTATCTAGGAAATCTAGATGCTCTTGACTGCTGTAGGTTCTCTCTCTCTGAGCACTGATGGCATCTATGTTGGGGTGGTTTTCTTGTCATTTTCTGGACTTATCTCATCCTGCTGTCCCTGGGCTCCTTTGGTAACTCCCAGGAACATACAGTAGAGTGAGCACATAGAAGGGAGGTCCGTACCATTATTTTCTCTAAGAATTAGTCTGAACACAGAATCAGAGTTAGTAACAGTTTTGCCCAATAGCACAGAGGTCAAGCAAGGCCAAGGAAAGGTGAAGTCAGGTGACACAGATTCCAGGAAAGATCAGCGCCAGAGATGATCAGAGGCCTCACAGGCAGGCGGGGAGACCTGCTGGGGAGAGGCGTGAGACTCCAGCTGCACGCTGATGACTATGTCGGGCCATCAGCTGTGAGTGAGCAAGTCTCACACCTGCCATGCCCAGTGCAGGGGCCACACCAGTTGTTTGGCCTGACAGGTGGCCTGACAGTCTGAGAGGGAACAGGTGCGGGTTCATGGAGGACAAAACGCTGCACTCAAGGGTGCTGGTGAAACCTCTGCAGAACTCTTTCTAGAGCAAGGTGCAGAGCATAGCATGATAGGAGAACCATTAGTTTTCATTTTCCTTCTGTGTCCATCCTACCACAATATTTATAGAAAATGGATAGGATATATGTGTGCCAATGCACACTGTGGGCTACATGAAAACACACTGTGAGCGTTACAATCTCACGAAGAGGCTCAGCAGTGTTTAACTGAGGGGATGACTTCATTGTGGTGTCACATACCAAATATGGGTAGTTTCATAATCTTTTAATCTGTCCCTTCCTCAGCTTCTTCCTGAGGAACCCAGCCTTGTTACTGCTTTAAAGTAGTGTATGTTGCTGTGAGGATTAAATTAATTTAATTTTTAGGAAAAAAAAAACCTCTTAATTGGAAAACAAGGTGGTTATTAGGTTTCAGAAGCCAGTTACACCACAGCCTAAATGTTGATTGTCATAAAGCTGCGGAGTCATTAAGGGCTTTTCCCGTCCTGGCTGTCTTCATGGATCCGGGCAAATGTCAAACTCTCACAGTCTGCGTCAGTTAATACAGTGAACAGCCTTGCCAGGAAAATAACAATAACTTGAAAAGATTGAAAACTTAAGTTGTTTTGTGTATTGTGACTAGAATATTGAAAAACTCTCTTTTTAAGAAAACCGCAACTCAGGGACATTTAAGGTAGTGGAGACCTTGTGACCTCATCCCCACCTGTGGGTTCGCTCCCAAAGCCATGATTCTTTCGACAGTGGACTAGCATTTCTAGACGGAAATGCACATAGGTTAAGTACACAGAGTAGATCTGTACAAAGTCAGTAGATTCAGGCTGTCACTGCCCGAGAGCCTGGGTGCCCAGATGCAGAGGCCTGGCCCCTACTACTAACAGTGGAGACCACGCTTTGCCTGAGCAAACCTCCGAGTTCCATCCTCGGCCCCACAGGAGATAGCCACGGGGTCACCCAGGATAGGCGGCAACTCTGCAGTTCCATCACCCTGATGAAACTGGAAACGGGCCAGTTGATGAGGCAACTTTTAAGTGATTTGGAGTAATGGCAGCAAGGAGATCCACTTTGCAACTGTGAGGCTGGTGAATTCTGAGTGTAGGTCAAAAAACCCCACCGGGAAAAATGTGTTAGAAACGTAAATCTGCATTTAAAAGTATTTTTTGTATAAAATAAACATTGTCTCTACATTGGTAATGTCCAATAGATGTTAACTATACTGGAATCATTGATTCTGGGGGAGGGGAAAGTTTCAACTCAACTCTGGATCAGGGAGAGGGGGACTCTTAATATTGGGTCTCCATGACTTTTTCCACCAGCCCTCAATGTTACTCATTTAATTATTCATTTAAGGTTCCATCTCTAGTGTGTGGTTTTATTCAGCATTTGCTTTATGAACACTGAGAACACTAAGTACCTCTGAGTGTGATTACACTCCACCAGATTTGCCTGTTCAAACATCTTCCCATTTTGTACCAAGTTATTTTCTTACCCCCAAGTTCATAAATGATCTTCAGTGGTTTACACACAAATCTTTCACTGGTTCTGAAGCTTGACTGAAGTTTGCAGAGATCATGTCTTTCACAACCAATGTTTTAAATCTGAATCAATTCCAATTGATTTCTTGCTTATGCATTATGCTTCTGTTTCTACATTGAAGAATTGTCTGGGTGACGCAGTCACAAAGATCTTCTCAGTGTGTTTTTAAACAGAGTTTTACTTTTACACAACCCTGTTATCCATTTTTTGTTAATGTTGTGTGAGATGTGAGGTTCATTAGTTCAGGGCAGATTGGCTGTTTTTCCGTCAGTGTTTTCTTCAAAGGAGAAACTGCAACCCTTAATCAAGACAGTGTCCCACAGACATGACCACAGGCCTGTCTATGGGAGCATTTCCTTAGCTAAGACTTCCTCTCCCAAGATGACCCTAGCATGTGACAAGTTAACAAAGAACTAGCCATCACAGTGGGTAGAGACCAAGCTGCTGTGGTTGTTGAAGAGATTGGTGTCAGTCAACAGAAATGAGGCACTATGCCAGGGGACCATAAGAATGAGGGTGGGACATTGTCAGGGAAGGCTCCCAGACATAAAGTCACAAATGTTTTGAAGATGAGTTGGAAATACAATATCTGAATAAAGAGTGCTGGAGAGAGAATCTCCTGCTGCCACAGGGCTACTGGAGGATGTTTTCTCAGGTTCAGCCATGTCACCATTCAAAGGCTGTCCTCACTGTGTAAAAGGTAAAATAAAAATTGGCCCCCATTTGAGCTGACCCCATAACTTGGTGTTGCCTCTCATGCCGGCTTTTGCGGGCATGTGGAATATGGGAGTAATGAGGAGTGGCCCCAAGGTTTTAGAGTAAAGCTGAGAAGATTGGGCAGAAGCCAGCGGAGTCAGAATCCTTCTGTGGAGATGCTGAGAAGGCTGTGCACGAGTCATGAGGGTAAAGCCTCTGTTGCTCCAGAGATCCCAGGGGACTGGACATTCCAGGATGTTGGATAGTTCTGGACCGCAAAGCTCCAGGCACCAAGCGGAGCTGCTCGAGGGGTAGCCACACCTGCTTCACAGGACAAGGACATAGGAGAGAGATGACTCAAGCCCACAGGAGCTCAGATTGTTCCACCATGAGCTCCAGGTCTGGGGCTCACCCAGTGGGTCTCAGTTTCACTGTAATCCTTGTTATCCCTCACCCCCTTGTTTTGCCGTGGATCTGTTGACTTTGTGCCATTGAGTACTAGAGAGCTGTGACATTTTTACATAACCGGTGCTCACTGTTAAGAGGGTGCCTTCGGTTTCAGTAAAAGACTTTGAGATTTGAACTTTACACAGTGTTGAGATGGTAAGACTACAGGAACTTAGGAAGTTTGATTGAATACCTTTTGGGCTATTCAATGGCCGAGAGCTTATAACGGTTAAGGGAAGAAGCGTGCTGTTGTGGAATATTACTTCAACTAGGAAAAGATGAGCCACCGCTGTTTATGCTGAAGAGTATTCTTTAACTCTGTGAAGATGCGTTTCTTTTGTTTACACTGCGTTTAAGTGTGTAAAGATGGGTTGCATTTGTTTTACCTTGCCTGCCTAAGGCACCTGATTGGTCTAATAGAGAGTCAACTGGCCAATAGCTAGGCAGAAGAAAAGATAGGAGGGGGTTGGCAGGCAGAGAGAATAAATAGGAGGAAGTCTAGGCTAAGAAAGGAATGAGAGAAGAAGAGAGGAAAGATAGAAGGAAACACCCGGGCGAAAGGCCAGGCAGTTGCCAGACAGAGAGGAGAAGCAGTGAAGGTAATATATACAGAAAGAAAAAAGTAAAAAGCCCCTATCAGGCCAAACCAGTTTCTTTATGCATTAACCAATAAAAGCAACACATAGACAAAAGGATCTCCCACACCAGGGGCAAAGGGTAGATAAAGAGCAATGGGTTAGTTTAAGTTAAAAGAGCTGGCCAGAAACGAGGCTAAGCTAGGCTGAGGATTCACTAGTAGTAAGTCTCCATGTCATGATTTGGGAGCTAGTTGATGGCCTAGAAGAAAAGGCCGGGTAAGAGGTTCAGGTTGGATACACAATGTTTCCTACAGGAAATATGGGATCCTTGGATGAGGCACCGGGAGGGGCAGTCATGGGACATTTGCTATAGTGCCTAGCTGACTGTAGGCCAGTGTTGCTAAACCTAGATGCTCATGGGCTAACACTGCCTTCAGCCCTGCCTCTGTTTGCTGTCAACAACTGCAAAGTGACTGTTTCTATCTTCAGCTTCTACCATGAGTCACACTTGTTACAATGTCTTCCCGGACACCATGAACTGGACTGTGAGTCAAATGAAATCCTCACTCCCTTAATACACAGCAATGAGAAAAGTAACCACAAACGTGCTAAGGACTCTTCGGGTGTAGCCTCAGGAGAGGTCTTTCTCAGAAGCTTCTAGAAACCCACAGTTGTCCTGTTGCTTCTTCAGGATCAGATGCGCAGTTACACCAGAAGCCAGAATCAGAACCCTCTGTATCTGGGTTCACTGTGAAGCACAGCTTTAGGGGTTTGGGAACACACATCCTGGACTGAGTAGCTATCTCTGGATTCACCCTGAAGCTCAGTTCTTTGGGACACAGGAACAGCTCCTGGGTTTACCCGCCTGGGGCATGGATAGAAGAGCCCTTTTGTTCCGCTCCACTGAGCTGTTTCCACAGCAATAAATGCCCTTCCTCGCGTGGCTAGTAATATGAGTCATAAAATTGGATGTAAACAGCGTGCAAGTTTATTTCCCAGTGACCACAGCACCCTTAATGATGTTCTCACAGTAAACTCCACTCTCTAATTTGCTAAGTGCTCTAGGAAGGCATTTCAGTAAGTTGTGGCCTATTAGCTGACTGGAGAACCATTTTAATTCTAAGAATCTGAAACATCTAAATAATATTATTAAGACCGGTAATAGAGCTAGCTCAGGTTTTAGCCACTGTGGTAGTTTATCTGTGGGTCTTACTATTCTTTGCTGTACTCTGTCCTGTTCTTTACAGGATACTGAACACCAGTCTCACTTGTCATCTATCAACATCACAACCTTCTACCCTCAGACATAGAAACTCAGTGTTCCAGACATTACCAGTTGGGGCAGAGGACTGAGAATTGCTCCCATTGAGAACACTGAGTTAGCAATAGCACCAAGCAGTCTTCCATGATTCTGCAGTGTTCATGACTACAAACAAGCTTCAATAAATAAAGATAAAATTGATCATATCAGAGAATCTACTTGGTTCAGCACAGTAGAAGTGAACACCAAACAGCAATACAGTAAATAATGAACTGAAATACAGCCTTCATCACCAATATGACAGGGTGCAGAACGGGGTATGACCCAGCTCTGGTGTAAATGTGAGGGCTTTTTCAGATAAATTTAGCCAAAAAGAAGAAATACCCTCAAAGTGGATGGCATCATTTCATAGACCAAACTTGTTTTTTTTTTTTCCTAAAGGCTTGTATTACCCTAGTGCGTGTACCAGATAAAGACCAATACACAAAAAGATAACAGCCAGTCTAACTGATGAACACAGATACAAAGATTCTTTGTATAATTCTTGCAAATGGAATTCAGAAAATGCAAGCAAACAAACAAAAACAAAACCACCAGCAGCAGCAGCAAAATCAACATCGAACATGACCGAAGTGATTTTCTTCTGGGATGCAGGGATGGCTCAGCATACACAAATCAGTAAATTTAGTATTATAGGGGCTCAGAGATAGAAACTGTGTGATGACCTGAGCAACCGAGGACAAAACCCTCCAACCCTTTCTAGTAAAAGCCCTATAGAAAATAGGAACAATATACCCTAGCTGTATACGACCATAGGTGGTCCTAGAAAGATAAGGTACAAATGCTCAATAAACATAGGCTCAAAAAATATCAGTAGATGTGGTGGTTTGAATTAACTATCCCCCACATTCTCAAGTATTTGAATACTTGGTCCCTAGTTGGTAGTCCTGTTTGTGTGGGCTCAGGTGTTGCCTTGCTGGAGGAAGGGGGACACGGGGACACAGTGTTCTGAGAGCTTAAGGACTCACACTGTTTCAGGATTTGTGACGCTTCCTGTCTGTGGTGGAAGATATGAGCTCCCAGATGCTGCTCCAGCCACCTTGAGTGCTTGCTGCCACGTTTCCCCTCTTGGATGATCATGGGCTCTTAATCCTCTGGGATTGTAAACCCAAACAAACCTTTCTTTCTGTAAGATTCCTAGGTCATGGTGTTTCACAATGGGCAACTGAAGAGTAACAAAGACACTGTGTACTGAAGAATTTCAGATTATAACTACATGGAGGTTCGATCTCAATCCAGTCAGAATCTCATTATGAAAACAGAAGCAAACGCTGGACAGGATATGGACACTCCTCAGCATATACCCAGAGAACTCTGTACCATATGATGGAGACATCCACGTCCCCATGTACATATGTACATGAGTTATGTAACCTTCTTGTCTGCTTAAGTGTTGGTGTGTGATGTTTTTATTTGTAATTTTTCTATTATAATCATGTTTATAATTTTTTAATCCACACATAGATTTATCATATGATCCAGCATTACCGCTCCTGTGCAATTACCTGAAGTACTAAAAAAAAAAAAGCCTTATTTATTTTTATTTTCTTTGTATGGCTGTTTGGTTCGCATGTATGTGTATCCTCCATGTGTGTGCTTGGTGCTCACTGAGGCCAAAAGAGTGGAATTGCAGGTCATTGTTAGCTGCCTTACAGGTTCTGGGAACTCAACCTGGTCCTCTCTAAGAGTGGTGAGTGCTATTGACCGCCAAACACCTCTGCAGCCTGACCCGAGGACTTTGAAGTCAGTGTACCACGGGGAATCCCCCTCATCCGTACTTCCTGTAGCACCGATCACTGTAGCTAAGCCTTGAATAAGCCTTGGTGTCCAGCCATGGAGAAGCGGGCAGAGAAAAGAGGTCAAATACACACAATGGGATTTGATTCAGGCACAAAGAAGAGTGAAATCACACTACTAAGCTCAGCAAACCAGACTCAGGAAGACAGATAGCACACTCTTCCTCATTTGTGGATCTGAGATTTCATCTAGAGACTCAAAGTCATCTGGGTGTGTGTGAGACGGACGTAGACATGAGGTGTCTAGGGGAACAAAGGTGGTGACTGGGAGTGTGTGTGGGGAGGAATAGAGCAACTGGAAGGTGTGCATGTGGGGAAACATTACACACATCTATGAAAACATCCTTATAAAACCCAGTAGCACATGCGATGGAGTCACACCAATGAGACAAACACCCAAATTGTTATTTTTTTCTAAGATTAGCAGCACAAATTATCAAAAAAAAAAGTGTTGCGCTCACGTTAAATTTACCCACTTCCGTGATTTATTTTTACAACAAAATATTTACTTTTCTTTCTGAGGAAGTTTGATTTTCTGGCTGTTGGCATTTCTATTTTATGCTGAATTCGATGGGCTATTCTGGGGCGGCTCTCTGTAGAATTGTAAATTTACCCCCATCATTTGGTCTTCGAACCACGCATCTTCATCTCTAGCGCTGCAATTTCATGCAGCTCACTTATAAAATGAATCCAGTTTCTGAGTTTTAAAAGCCTCATTTGCATCCTTGTGAGCGCTTGGTGGGAGTTCTCTATCACCTCGACATCTTATGCTTTCGGTTTTACTTCGTTTATTTTCTTCCAGAGATGCACGGAGCTGCTTCACTTCAGACTCTACTATCTCAGTTAAGTCTTCCACATGAAAAGGCTCACAACTGTCTCAAGTTTACAAGGCATGGTCATTTTCTTGGTACTTTGAGCTGCTCAGAACTGATCTGGTAGCTTCCAACTGCTTCATGACTTAGCTTTGGATAAGCTCGAGCTGATATTGTTCTATCATTAGTAAAGGCAAACAAAATGCATATTGTGTTTTTTCTACCAGTGTACCTGTGTGAATGAGGGCAAGCACCTCTTCTTGTCAAGGACTAGTAACAACGGCCAGCATGCGGGCCACATGTCTCGAGTACATGCAAGACATGACCAGTCCATGAACATTGTCCAGGAAGCAGTTGGACTTTGAATATGTGTCAGTAGTCACCTTCTTTTGCCTGTGGTAAAAAGCACAGAGGATGAACTGGAGGGAGAGCCAATCTGTCCGCTCTCAAACACCACAATGAACCCCCCAATAAGGCCACACCTCTTTAACCTCCACAACCTGTGCTACCCCTGGAAATTAGTGTTCAAACACCCAACACAAAGGGGGTTTCTCATTCATACCACCACAGGGTCCTTCAATGGGTAGACCCAAGAAACCCACTGGTAATTTATTCAGGTGAAACCATTGTACTGTCTAATTCTTACTGTTGCTGAAAGCCCATGAGGCCTTGGACATTTTGCTATTGACTCCTCAATCTGTGAAATAAAAGGGGATTTATTTATCAATCTTATCAACATTGACTTGACTCTTAGAGAAAAAAATTACATAAGAGACATTTTTTTTCTATTTAAAAATTTCCCATAGTGTTAAAGTTTGAGAATTTGAATACTTTACTCACTTATTATGACTTTTGTTAACAGAATATATTATTGTATATTATTTTAGCTCTTAAAAATCATTTGCCACAATTATATTTACAAAGCAAACTTACATTACTACCCAGAAATGGTTTCCCAGCACTGATAGGAAGTCTATGAATTATCGCCAGCTAACAATAAACACAAATGTCTTTTTTAAATAACACATTTTTTTTGGTCCAGCATTTGCTTCTAAAATTTTTCTTCTTAGTAATTAACTCTAGTTCCCAATTATACCGTTTTTAACACTCAGCTTCCATCTGAGAACAATTCAACCCAGATTCACCGAACATATGGAGATGCAGCTGCTACAGGAAAAGGAGAATGAGTCCGAGAAACTTCTGACATCCTTCCATGTCCCAGGACATGTGAATTACCACCAAGCCATCAAACACAACCAAATTCGCCTTCCGGTTATGGGGTCTTGAAAGGCTGCCATAGCCATAGAGATGAATATGTAGTAAACACTTTCTCAGAAATGCGTAGAGTTCAGACGGGCCATGGGTGAAGTAAAACCTTATCTGAGGCCTTATATCTTGTGGAGAAAACAATGGTTTCTGGAGACAGCTGTGTTGGAGCTGCCAGATCAGTGACCTCACAGAATGAGGGGTCATCTCCTTGCTTAAAGCCCACACATGCAGACAAGGGACGGCATCATCTCATATTGTCATTGTGTGGTTGACGTAGATGTTAAAAACACAAGGCCTTGAATGCTGTCATTTGCAAGTGATTCAGATTAAAAGCTGTTTCTCACAAAGAAAAGTACTCCAAGGTGACAGTGTGATAGTATCCCTTCTGTGGAGCTCCCGTCTGAAGCCAGAGAACTATGGGAAGTCATTCTATACTTTTGTGTTTCTCCATGGTTACTCATTACATTTTGGTAGCCACATTAGTGCTGGAAGCCTAAACAGATGTGTGGTCTGGTTTCCGTGGCTCACAAAGCAGGGTTATGGTCATGACAGCAGGGAAAAGTGTGCCTTCATCCTGAGCAGATCCACGGGGAGGAAGCTTTTGACCCCCTCTTCAGTGTGACTATTGGCTCTCAACCCCAGGGGAGCATTATCAACCAACGGGAAGCCTTATCCAGAGACCCAATCCTGAGATCGGCAGTGATCTTCCAGGCAAGGGATGTCCCAGCACTGCACCTGAGAAAGAACCTCTCCGGTCACCACGGTGCTGTGCTCTAAAGAATCCGTGAGCACCACAGTATCACCCACAGACACAGTTTCGGAAAGTTCCAGAAAGCAGTGGTCTCTGGAATAATCCTTACCCGTTGCAAATGTCTTCAGCTTCATGATCTGCCCCATCTCTACATGATCAGGAGAAAGCAGGGGGCTCTTGGCTTTCAAGCAAGGATGAAGACCTCAGCAACTCTAGTACAAAGGCTGCGCACCAGGCCGTGGGGCTGTGAAGCAGCATCTGATAATCATGCAATGGCTGAAGAAACCTCCAGGAAGGATAATTTGACAGACAACTCCAAGTGTGACTCCTAGGGGCTTGTTAGGAATGTGGACTTCTTGGCATACCCTCAGACTTTGAAGGAGGTTGGACTAACCCCTTGTCCCAACTTACTTTCCGTTGCTATGGTTAACGACATTATGACCAAAAACAACTCAGGGGAAGAAAGACTCCATTTGACTTAGAAATTACTGACTTTTATCTAGGAAAAATCAAAATTAGAGCTCCAAGCAGGAGCATGAAGTGGTAACTGTGGAGGAGCACTGTCCAGTGGCTTGCTTCTCTCTGCCGTGACCACGGAGGAGCACTGTCCAGTGGCTTGCTTCTCACTGCCGTGACCACGGAGGAGCACTGTCCAGTGGCTTGCTTCTCACTGCCGTGACCACAGAGGAGCACTGCCTGATGGCTTGCTTCTCACTGCAGTGACCACGAAGGAACACTGTTCAACCGCTTGCTTCTCACTGCAGTGACCACGGAGGAGCACTGTCCAATGGCTTACTTCTCAACGCTTCACCAAGTTATATTTCTTACACAATCCAAGCCCAGTTGCCCAGGAATACACCACACCCAGTGGACCAGGTCCTTCTCCATCAATCATCTAGCAAGAAAACACTCTATCAGCATGCCCAGATGGAGCCATTCCTCACTGAGGTTCCCTCTTCCCAGGTGTGTCAGGTTGACATCAGGTGTGAGCCTGCATCTGTGAGTATTTGTGGCCGTGGTTTAGAGATTGCTCACACATTCAGTCATATGGGCAGCATTAAAACATACCTCCTACTTTTCCCACAGCATCAACCGATTGCTGGGTCTGCAGGAAGCTGTAACTAACTGTGGGGAACTCAAGATATTCCTCCCAGGACCGAGCTGTGTGCAGCTAAGTTGACCTCCATGGCTCTCCACTTCATCAGAGACAGGCATGGTTACCAAGACTGCGTTTATAACCCACGGGTTAAAAGCTAACCAACCACTGTGTGATTAGATTCAAGTTTCCAGGAGAAACTAAATACTATTGTTCTACTAAAGGAACATGTTGGGGATCTCCAGCTCAGGGCACCATTCCAAATCCCACCCTCAGCACACCAAAGAGCAGCCCCTGGCATTGCCTTCTCCAGATCTCACCCAAAGAAAGCCCACCAAGGGTCAGCTCCTCTCCTAGGGCTGCTCAAGACCACATTTTAGCATATTTAGGGCCTGGTCACCAGACCCTCCACAGAATTTTCTGAGAGTCACCCCGGAGTTGCTTTGCTCTGTTTATTAAAGCTGGACTTTTTAATTCAGTTTGATTGGCTTATTGCATCAACAGAGGATCCCCAATAACCAGGGATCCAATGCAGCAATGAAATGATTCCTGAAATCCTCTCTGTAGCCATTGACCATTGTCTTGCTCAACCATCACCAGAGAAGCTTTCTTCTGCAGTAGATGGGAGAAATCCAGAGACGCACACCTGGACAGTGTGCAGAGAGTGAGAGACTGTGGACCATTCAGCCCTAAATGGGAAGTCTCCATCAACTTCCTCCCCTCAGGGCTCAGGGAACTCTGCGGGAGAGAAGAAAGAGTATGAGAGCCCATGGGGATGGAGGACACCAAGAAACCAAGGCTTCTAGATACAGCAGGGCTGACACACATATGAACTCACAGAGCCTGAGACTGCATGCACGGAGCCCACACAGGGCAAGTCTGGGTCCCGGCACTGAGACAGGGAAGTGGCCATGATCTTCCATCCCTAACCAAGAAGCCTTCTCCAACTGACAACAATTTGCAAAGGAAAAATGAGTTTCATCCAAGAGAACACTGACCACTTGTCCCAGCATGCTCTCTGGCTGTGATGTTTCTAATCCCAGCAACAGGAAGCAAGCTGGGACAAGAGGCGACAGTGTCACATTTGCACCACATGTAGGGACAGGTCCCACAACCAGCAGCAGATGCCCAACACAAAACAAACTCATTGATATTTCTGTAGATTATTTTTTGTCTCATATTATTTTCTCAGGATTTTTTTTTGCCTTACTAGCATTTTGCTTGTATATTAAAGTTTTTTACTTTGTGTTTTTTATGGTGAATTTTTTTCTGTGTGTATGTGTGTCTGTGTGTTCCTTGCACTTAATCTTTGTGTTTGTTATTTTATTCTGGTTTGTTGTTTGTTTGTTTTGTTGACCTTTTTGTTTTCTAAAGAGAGAAAGTCAGGGTATACATTTGAGTGTGTGGGGAGATGGGGGACCAGATGGGGCAGATGAAACCATGATCAGAATATATTGTATGAAGGAAATATATATGTGTATATACATGTGTATGTACTATACATATATAGTTTGAAAATACAAAACAATGTTTTCCCTTTCAAACTTTAAATATGTGCTTAATTTCAATTCTCAGCATTCTCTATCCCTAAAATTTCAAATGATAACTAAATTATAGCCTCATTTAATGAAGTATTGAACAGGGAAATCAACATGCCTTTGATATTATCTGGACAAATGAAAAGGTTTTGTTTGTCTGAGAAGTCACATCGATCAAACAGTTATTGATTCTGACGATCCACACGGTCCTGTTCATGATCAAATGTTTCATAAACACAGTTTCCGTTGTGTAGTTTATAAGTTGAACAAAATAACTGGATTTCACCCCCACAAGACTTCAGGCCAAGCCAAATTCTCCAAGAAAACCTGGATGGAGGTGTTATGGGCATAAAGAATGGGATGGAGAGGTGAGAGAGACCACAGCATCAGGGGCCTAGCAGGTGACTCGGAGCACAGAAGAAAGTGCCATTACAGGAGCCTTGCCACCAACACTGTTGCTCTCCACATTGTCACTGCTATCTGTGACCAGAGCCAGCCATCAATCAATATCTAGGAAGACACATAAAGTAATGGCTCTATTACTATTAACCATAGAGCTGTCAGCTCAGTGACAGAAATCATTTTAATTAGCAAATGGGTTGGGTGGGGTTTTTTGAGAGAAAAACATTCTGCTTATAAGAGCCTTGCTGCTTCAGAACGCTCCAGAAAAAAGAAAGTCGTTTTCGACCATCTGTGACATCTTACCTGTGGCTAGACACTTGACAAGGAGACAATGAACTTCTCAGTCCCAGCAGCAGAGCTGCCTTCAGGGCTTGAGCTCACCCCCTCCCAGGTATTTCCGGATCCTTTTGTTTTCTCCTGTTTTGAGAAACTCAAGGCAAGTCCTTCAATGTCTTAAAACTTCTCCAGTAGGGAGAGAGAGTGGACATTGTGCTTCATCTCAACAGAAGCCCAGGGTGGGGTTGGAGTGAAGAATTTGTAAGAGAATTACAAATCCCAGATGCTTGCTGGGAACGAGAAGAAAGAGCTAGTTACTAGAAATACACTTTAACATTTTACCTATAGGCCTTGGCCCCAAATGAAATCGCCTGTCAAACTTAAACCATGGTCAGAATGCTCAAGGAAAGAATGGGTGAGAGACTTGTCTAGTTTACAAGGACATTTGAAGTAAACCAGGACATCCATGTTAATGAGAAAGACCAACTAACAAGTGTTTGGAGGCCAAGGAGACATGTGAGCACAGAACACCACCCACTTACGCTAAATGGTGTCTCTGACTAGCGCTAATTCTGGAAAGAAAGGTGCTGAGTAGCAAGACCCAGCTGAGAGTCTCTAGTTGGTCACAGAAACTCAGTACCCGAGAAAGGAGCCTCAGATAACAGGTGCTCCAGGGTTCGCACAGCCCTTGTGAATGTGTTCCCGCAGTGTGGTGGTGGGGATGGGTTAAAAGGCTGCTAAAATTGTCCCAGTTCCCTCCACAATTCTGGGCACCTAGGAAGCAGGTGGTGGCAACAACTATCATCTAAATCAAGGCATTTAAAAAAAATAAAGTTAATGTTTATCCTTGTATGCCCCCATTGTACACTGTCACCTGGAGTCTGTACGCAGACTTTTTGCCTTTCACCATGCTTATTTTTAAAAACTCAGACGGAGCGAGCAGAGTTTACACATGCATTTATTTTTGAGATCATAATTAAGACTATCTCCGGAAGTTTTACATTGGGGAGAGTGAAAAGGGTAGGAAGAGCAGACGTGGGGCGTGGGGGGTTGCTCCTTTAGTGCTGAGACATTTTGCTTTGGTTTGTTTTGTCTCTTGCCCTCTCACGTAGGAGCATTAAAACAGGCGTGTGGTAATGGTGTGGTTCTGAAAGGGGGGAATTGGGGAAGTAGGTGGAGGCAGAAACTGTAGGCAGGGGGCGCTTGAACATCGAGGGGGAGGGAAACCTCACAGCTGTGGGGGGGACTGGGGACCTGGAGTGCAAGAAACAGGAGGAAGGTCGAAGCCACTTCTAGCTGCTCCTCTGCTGGGGGTAGGATGGAAGGGAGGGTGGGGGAGAGAGAGCTCCCAGCAGGGCCCAGAGGGACCCCTCACTCCTTACCTGCTTTTCCTCCCCTTTATCTCCTTCCTCCACCACATGGTTTCCTCCTCTTTTCCACAATGCTCGTTGTGTGACATTTTCTGGATAGAGTGACAACAGCTCTTCAGCCAGGGCACCAAGGACATATCAGAGCAAGTCAACCATAGCATGATGAACTCACAGGATTATTGGGGTTGCTTAGAGGGATGTAAGGGACTGAGGCAGCTCTCTCATCTGAAAAGGGTGCACAGAAATGTGGCAACCACACAGCAATGACCTCATTCACGACCACACAGCAATGACCTTGTTCAAGTTTGTCTCACCTGAGCAAAGACAGCAAGGTATGTTCTGACTTTCTCCAGTTTGTTACTCAACAGATTCTTACCGAAAACATGAGCTCCCTACGGATAGGACAAAGACAGCAGCTTCTCTACCCTGTCCTCACCGTAGAGTATTGACTTCCCCCATCCCTCCATTGTGAAGAGTCTGGGAGAACCTGCGGCTATCTCCCCGGCCTCGTTTCTCCTGTCTTTAGCTCCCCATAGTTGTTTCTTGCTTTTTCCCACTCACTGGAGCCCGGATCTCCTGACAGATAAACCAGTCCACTGAGACCTTTCCAGGTTGTGCTGAGTGTTGCATTTAACCTGAGCCAGCCCCACAGCTTGGGGAGGAAAGGATTTATTTTACCAACTTATTCTGAATCACTGTCCACTGAGGGAAGCCAGGAAAGGAACCGAAACCAGGAAAGAACCTAGATGCAGAACCTGATGAAGACTGTACAGGGGAGCTGTTACAGGCTTGCTACTCATGGCTTGAGCAGCCTGCTTTCTTATAAAACCCAGGACCACCAGCCCAGAGTCGGGACCACCCACCATGGGCTGGGCCCTCCTGGGCCCTCCCCTATCAATCGCTAATTAAGAAAATGCCCTACAGGTTTGCCTACAGCTGGATCTTATGGAGGCCTTTTCTCAGTTGAGGTTCCCCTCCTCTCAGATGACTCTAGCTTGAGTCAAGCTGACATAAAACCAGCTGACACAGGAGGACTACATGACTCCGAACGTTCTGAAATAGTGAACGGCCACAGAGTGAGTTTTATGGGGTGTGAATGACTTTAAAAACGTGATGTGTAGAAATTAGGGAGAAGACTGGAAGCTACTATAGCTGACCTGCAACAATAGAAGAGGTTGCAGTGTGGAGAGCGGGGGTTGGGGCAGGTGTGGTGTTTGAAGAGGAATGGCCCCCACAGACTCATGTGTTTGAATCTGGCCCATACGGATGAGCACTGTTAGGAGGTGTGGCCTTGTTGGAGTAGGTGTGGCTTCTTGCAGGAAGTGGGCCACTGTGGAGGTGGGCTTTGAGGTCTTATATACTTAAACCACACCCGGTAGGACAAGCTCCTTCTACTACCTGCAGGTAAAGATGGACAAGTCTCAGTTCCTTCTCTGGCCACCATGTCTTCCCACACACCGCCACATTTCCCATAATGACGATAATGGACTAAACCACTGACGTTGTAAGTCAGCCCCAATGAAATGCTCTTCTTTACATAGATATTTTAAAAAATGATGTGTAGAGATGTCTTATCTGCATGGAATCTGCAACATGCCTCTCTATTAAACAGTATTATTTTCTGATGAATGCCGTTATTCATTATTTGGAGAACAGACACACTGATCTCTCTCTCTCTCTCTCTCTCTCTCTCTCTCTCTCTCACACACACACACACACACACACACGCACACACACTACAGCAGCTGTACATATTAGAAAGCACCACCCCGGAGGCCCACACTCTGCAGGTACTCCTGCTCTGAGGTTAACAAATGTGTTTGCTTTGTGAGGATGGATTGAAGTTCAACTGTAGCAGACAGAGAAGTAGCAGGGTAATGACCACTGTCTCCACAGAACATAAATTTTATACCTGACTCAGAGAAACACATAAACATAGCAAAGGAACAACAACATGCAAGTGAAGAGCCTTCATGTGTTAACCAAGAGCAGCATTTAAAATAAGCAAGTCTCACAAAGCCTGGATCTAAGAAGGAAGTTGTGTATTTTGGGATTTACACTAATTTAGGAAGCAGTCAGTGTCTTTTCTTTCTTAAGGATTCAGCTAAAGTTAGCTCCTCTCTGTACAGACTATTATAAAGTTATAACAGTTATATTCCAGACACATTATAAAGTAAAATAATTGCCGATCGTTCGATACATCAGATTTACATTTCTTCTCATGATCTGATCATTTAAGAATCAATCAGACAAGGGAATAGAAGCTAACTTCTGCCGCCAGTATGACAAAAACCTAGTAGTATAGTTGGTGATAAAATCCCCATCTCTCTTGCAGCTTACAGAGTGCCGAACTAAAATACGGGTCACACAAGACAGCAGGTGCGGCTGATCCAAGAAGAGCCATTTATGTCTAAAAAGGAGCCGGTTTATTTCAGTAGCTAGAGCTGAATGTGTGAATGTTTATGTATGTATTTTAAGACTTTGTTTAAATGCAAGTGAACAAGGAGCTGAGAATATCTTATAGTAGGAACATACTAATGTCCAAATTGCCTCTTTTTAAATAAAAAAAAATGTAATTAGTATTAGAAATGTTTGTCTTGTTAAGCTTCTTGAGGAGATCTTTGCAGGTTTAACAACAATGGTTTCTAAATAATTTATAGTTAAGTTATGTGACTTATAGCAAGCAGTCAAAGAAAACTCCATGCCTTACCTGGCTTAGTGACCTTGTTCTTGCTTACTTCTGTCCCCCAACACCAGCTGAATAAAGTCACTAAGTGCTGAATACCTGGCACTTGGGCATTCTCCACACCATTCAGTAAGCTGACTCCAGGAACGCCATGTAAGTTCTCTTAAATTTATTTTTAAAATACCTCAAAGACAATATATAAGTTATTGCAGCCCAAAAGAACCAGCTTCTGGGCTACCGACAGGTCTCAGAGAAAGCCTCCACAGCGTGGCGAAACCAAGACTGCTTTTCTATCTGAGAGATTTCCGGGAGAGAGGAACAAGTGGGCGCTTTTCTTGGTGCTGTCATTTTTTATTCTCCCATGTTGGTTCTGTTCTTCCCCCAAGTTTCTGCCCAGTTCTTCTTGTTCTTCCCAGCTTATACAGACCCATAAAATCTTTTGGGCATTACATCTGAAGATCACAGACCATTTCTTAAATAGTAAGAAACAGAGTCCTCTAGACAGTTCTAAAGCAAAAAAAAAAAAAAAAAAAAAAAAAAAATCCAGATCAGTTGTCACACTAGCAAGGAAGAAGCACTTTCTTCCAGTCAGCTCCCTAATTAGTGGGCTACAACCCGCAGCTGCACTAAGGAGAAGTCTTTCTGCTGTCTACGAAGGTAGCCTTGTAAAGTCACACCACTAAGGAGACTAAGAGAAGTAAGGAGATTGTGTGCTATATCCTGTACTTCTAAGTGTATAAACATCTTAAACACCTTGTGGTTAGTGGTCGATAAAGCTGGACTTTCTCCAACTGGAGACTGTTTACAAAGAGCGATGTGTCCTCAGAGAGAGTGCAGCCCTCAGCTGAGAGGCTCTTTGCAGTCTGAGCTATAGGACAGGGTGTGTGCAATTCACTGTCAAGACCGAGGAAAACATTATGGAAAAAGTAAGTTGGAGGATGAACAATGAGCTTTCTATGTAGACTCTAATAAGTGAAACATTAGATGCTCACACCACTGTAAACAGACACATGAGCACCAGCAGACGCTGACCCTCCTCCAGAATAGTATAATAGCTGAAGATGGGCCATGTCTGCCATTGCATCCTCACTGCCTCCAAAAGGGTTTAGGACATAGTAGAAGCTTCTGGGGAATTAATATTGGCTATGTTGAGCAAGATTAACTAGAAGAAGATTTAAAACACTTTTGGCATTCTATTACTTATGCATATTATAGAATCATCACTAGGAAATGCAAGAATTATTCTACTGACTCCATTTTCAGCCGTGATCCGCCTTCCACCTGTGTCGTTTCTTTAGGTATTGCCAAGATTACTGAGGACCACGTGAAATATCAGCTCGCATCTACGCACACTGTCTCCAACAAGAGGCCGATACTCCTGAAAACTGTCTTTCTTAGATGATTTCAAACTAGAGTGTTTGATTTTTTTCTCACTTTGTATTAGTTCTTGGAGAATTTCACACGATGTGTTTTGATCGTATCTCATCACCCCGCTCCTGCCACTTCTCCCAGACCCATCCTCCTGACTCCCTCCCCAACCATGTTCGTCTTCTCATAGCTCTCAAAGATTCCATCACAGCTCTGAAATACCCGGTGTTTTATTCTGGTGACTGAATATTGAAAGGGACAGGACGAAAGATGCAGCCGTAGTTCCCCGTCCCTGAAAGTCTAGCTAGGATCTCCCTAACCATGCCGGCAAGGAGGTTAGCTCATTGGGTAAAGGACAACAGGAAAACCTGGCTGTTCCACAAGGCGAGAAGGACACTTGTCTGTCATGGCTTCAGCATTAACCACAGAACCTGTCTTCCAAAATTGGACAGTTTCACATGGAATTATAGCTATAATTTTGCTATAACAAGGGTTATGAAACATCATTGCTACAGAGGGATGAAACCTGGCAGTTTGTAATTAGAATATGGCTTTTAAGCCAGTTTTCATCAGGAATTCTCACTCCCTACATGTTTTTAAAAATATTTATACAAATAATTCATTGTCAAAGCAGAGGTACCCTCCAAGTCTGCCCCCCCCCAAGCCTGACACCACCCCCTGCAACCTAACTCTCAACCTGGCCTTCAGCCTGGCCTGATCTCTTTTTCTCAAACTGGTCTTCAAACCTGGAAACGTAAACCAGCACTTATTTGGATAGAATATAATTCAAAAACAGGCCCAAGGTTTATTTTGGTGATGTGCACCTGTAATCATAGTCACCGGGAAGACTGAACTGTGCATAAAGACTCTTCATTAATAAGTAAATAAGAAGAAAAATTGAATCGAGCTATGGAAAGTCGATGAAATTAAACTCATTTTTAACGAAAGCACAACAGGAAAATGCAGTAGAATGCAGTCCTTGTTCAAGTCACTCAAATAACTCCATCAAATTTGGGTAATGAACACAAACTCTTCAGTTAATGAACTGTCCAGAAGCAGAAAGAGTAACTACACATCCATGATCTGGTCATTTACTCAGCAACAATAAAGGAATTTAATGAAGACACAAGAGAACAATAAACAAATAAAACAAAACAGTGAAAACACACAAAAGACATGAAAACAGTTAAGGTGATTATACTGCCAGGAAATATGAAAACTGGGTGAGATAATAATTCTCCAGGGAAATATATAACATGTAAAACTGACCCAAGTAGGTGCTTAAATACAAACTAGAAAATATTTTTTTAAAAAAATAAGTAGATTGCACTTAGTAGTGAATTAATAGGTCATAAAATGTTAATGAATCCAAAGTCAAATTGGAACATCTGACTAAGGGTGGAAATCATTACAACTTCTATTTAAGAACAAAAAGAAGGAGCCAGGTTATAGTTCAGTCAATAAGTGGTTTGCCGTATGCAAGGAGGAGGACCCATGTGTAAGCTGCAGAATTCACTTTAAAAGGCCAGGTGTGGTGATATGTGCTTGGGTGCTTGGAACCTCACTCTATGTGTGTGTGCGTTGAGGGGGGGTAGGGTTGGTGGATACCAAGACAGGCAGGTCCTTGGGGATACCTGGTGAGCTACAAGACACCCTGTCTCCAAAACCCAGGTGGACAGCACTTAGGGGCCTCAGCTGAGATTCTTTCCCCGCCTCCCACAACTTTACAAAAACCACATTAAAGACAAAGGAGTGTGCAAAAAGTTTTTTTCTCCCTGCCTGGCTCTGCCTCCAGGATTGACCTAGCGGTGATTAACAGTTCTCCTTTCTCTATTGATCTGGACTTCAGCCCTTTGCCCAGCTAGCTCTCTGCTTACCCCAACCACAGACGCAGCGTGCCTGTGAATGTGGCCAAGTAGAAAAGGTGAGTCTGCCTCTGTAGAGTCTGCACACACACCCTGCTCACATCTCTACTAAGATAGCTCCCACCCGGAGATAACACAAGCATGGATCAATAATAATCAATAATAGAATAAGTAGGACTCGTGGGGGATATAAACAACAGGGCACACGTACTCCACAGCAGTAGGAGGAAGGTGAAAGGGCTTGCTACCCACGGCCAAATTTCACAGAAGGGGAGATGAGAAAATAAAGTCTAGATATGAACGATAACATTCTAGACATCTCCATTCTATAATATGCATCAGAGTCAGGACATAGGGAAGAAGTGCCAACGGTGATGGCCGGGGTCACTTGTTAAGCAGCAAGGGACTGAGTGTAGTCTTGGGGGCTGCAAATGACCTGAATTATAGTCTGGTTGGTCCTTACACGAGTCTGTTTGCATGCAGGGAGGGAAGGAAAAGGAGATGTGGATGGAGAAGGATGGAGAGAAGAGTGACAGGCAGAGAGACCTCTTTCTGCCTGTTGGATTCTTATTCTAGGAACAGGTTATGCCTTTGTTTGCCAGAAGGTAGCAAGAGAAGGGCTGGGAGAGGTGATAACAGGGACAACAGAATGTCTGCCTGCACAGATGCATCCAGAGGCAGTGTGACAGAGAGACGGCCCAATACGGGGAAGACTGGACATTCACACAGGCGTGTCTATGTCACGCCTAGTTTCAACTTCCAGGTCATCCTTCCTGCAAACACTTCCTCTCGAATGCAAATATCTGTGTGACTATGGAAAAATCCTTATTGTCACACGTGCTACTGTGTCTACGACATTACATGTGGAACAATCTATTTTCACAAGCAGTACTGTGTCTATGATACTACGGGTGTAACACGCACTGCGTTCCGTGCCTCATTTTCCAAGTCTTCCTAGAATCGTTTTTCACTCTTCTTCAACATGGGGCTTAACATTCATTCTCCTTTGACTCAATGGCAGTTTAAAAAACTCCGGTAGGCAGCTAATCACGGCAGTGTCAGTCAGAATGAATGCCGAAGGGAGCATGCTTGCACACACACCCCGACAGATCTGTGATTAGATTAGTGGTGATATCAGGGCACTAATTCTACACAGGAAATGGGGGGAGGTATGCGTTTAAATTTTGGTAACTATTACCCTGTTCCCTCTAGACATCTTGTGAAAACTTACACTCCCACCTCTGGCATCAAAGAGTCTGTTTCACCCTAATTTGCTCTCGCTATGAAATGAATCATCAAACTTTATTTGATAGGTGGGAAGTGTTATATCACTCTAGATCTAATTTCCACTCTATTAATTATAGCCGTGTATTTAAGTCTCAATGTTAGAGGTCACCTTTGCCCTAACCTAGACTTCTGTTGAAGTGTGACCAGTGCGTAGACGCTGAGTGCGGATTGGCTGTTTTCCTAAAGGTTCATGAAAGATAGATGGCGAGGAGACAATCATTTGTGGATGTGCTTTAAGTATCTTCTGGAGGGCTCTCTCGATTCTGACTTGCACGTTTGCATTGAGATGATTGGTAGTCTCTGCTCTGAGACACCACTGACATTCTGAGTCACAGCAGGAAGCCACCCTAGCGCTCTAGAACAGACTGGGTCCAGGGCCTCCTTTCTACACCACTGCCACTCCAGTAGTGAGTAGATTTTGGTATTTACTGTCTCAAGTAGAACAGTTTTCTTAGTACTAATAATTTCAGAAATCTTTTCTTCTTTTTTTATTGAGCTCTACATTTTTCTCTTTCCCTCCCTGCCTCTCCCCTCCCCTTCAGCCTTTTCCCATGGTCCCCAGGCTCCCAATTTAATCAGGAGATCTTGTCTTTTTCTACTTCCCATGTAGATTAGATCCATGTATGTCTCTCTTAGTATTTTTTGTTGTTGTCTAGGTTCTCTGGAGTTGTAATTTGTAGCCTGGTTTTCTTTGCTTTATGTTTAAAAGTCACTTATGAGTGAGTACGTATGATATTTGTCATGTTGAGTTTGAGTTATGTCACTCAATGTGATGTTCTCTAGATCCATTTATTCACCCCCCATTTCAAGATGCCATTATTTTTTTCTGCTGTTGTAGTACTCCACTGTGTCAATGTACCACATTTTCCTTATCCATTCTTTGGTCAAGGGGCATTTAGTTTGTTTTCAGTTTCTGGCTATGACAAACAATGCTGCTATGAATATAGTTGAGCACATGTCCTTGTGGTACAATTGAGCATCCTTTGGATAAATACTCAAAAGTGGTATTGCTGGGTCTTGAGGAAGGTTGTTCCCTAATTTTCTGAGAAATCACCACACTAACATCCAAAGGGGTTGTACCAGCTTGCATTCCCACCAGCAATGCAGAAGTGCTCCCTTTACCCCACATCCTCTCCAGCATAATTTGTCATTAGTGTTTTTTATTTTGGCCATTCTTACAGGTGTAAGATGGAACCTCGGAGTTGCTTTTGTTTGCATCTCTGATGGTTAAGGATGTTGAGCATTTCCTTAAGTATCTTTCAGACATTTTAGATTCCTCTGTTGAGAGTTCTCTGTTTGGGGATGTACCCCATTTTTTTGGATTGTTTGTTCTTTTGATGACCAATTTCTTGTATATTTTGGAGACCAGACCTCTGTCCAATGTTGGGAGGGTGAAGATCTTTTCCCATTCTGTAGGCTGTCAGAAGTCTTGTTGACTGTGTCCTTTGCTTTACAGAAGCCTTTCGGTTTCAGGAGGTCCCATTTAATAATTGTTTCTCTCAGTGTCTATGCTACTGCGATTATATTTAGGAAATGATCTTCTGTGCCAAAGCATTCGGGGGTACTTCCCACTTTCTCTTCTGTGAGGTTTAGTGTGGCTGGCTTTATGTTGAGGTCTTTGATCCATTTGAACTTGAGTTTTATGCATGGTGATAGATATGGATCTATTTTCATTCTTCTACATGTTGATATCCAGTTATACCAGAACCACTTGTTAAATATGTTTTCTTTTTTTCCATTTTATGTTTTTTGCTTCTTTGTCAAAAACCAGGTGTTCGTAGGTGTGTGGATTAATAACTGGGTCTTCAATTTGGTTCCATTGGTCCTCCTGTCTGTTTTTATGCCAATACCAGGTTGTTTTCAGTACTGTAGCTCTGTAGTAGAGTTTGAAGTCAGGGATTGTGATGCCTCCAGAAGTTCCTTTATTGTACAGGATTGCTTTGACTATCCTGGGTTTTTTGCTTTTCCATATGAAATTTAGTATTGGTCTTTCAAGGTCTGTGAAGAATTTTGCTGGGATTTCGATGGGCATTGCATTGGATCTATAGGTTGCTTTCAGTAAGATTGCCATTTTTTTTAACTATGTTAATTCTACCTACCCAAGAGCCTGAGAGATCTTTCCATTTTCTGGTGTCTTCTTCAATTTCTTTCTTCAAAGATTTAAATTTCTTGTCATACAGGTCTTCCACTTGTTTGGTTAGAGTTACTCTGAGATATTTTATGCTATTTGTGGCTATTGTGAAGGGTAATATGTCTCTGATTTCTTTCTCAGCCCATTTATCATCTGTGTACAGGATGGCTACTGTTTTTCTTTTTGTTTTGTTTTGTTTTGTTTTTTTGAGTTAATCTTGTATCCTGCTACATTACTAAGGTGTTTATGAGTTGTAGAAGTTCCTTGGTAGAATTTTTGGGGTCACTTATATAAACTATCATATCATCAGCAAACAGTAAGAGTTTGACTTCTTCTTTTTCGATTTGTATCCCCTTGATCTCCTTTTGTTGTCTTATTGTTCTGGCTAGAACCTCAAGAACTATATTGAATAGATACAGAGAGAGTGGACAACCTTGTCCTGTTTCTGATTTCAGTGGAATTGTTGAGAGTTTCTTTCCATTTAGTTTGATGTTGGCTGTTGGTTTGCTGTATATTGTCTTAATTATGTTTAGGTATGTTCCTTGTATCCCTGCTCTCTCCAAGACCTTTATCACGAAGGGATGTTGTATTGTGTTGAAGGCTTTTTCAGCATCTAATGAGATTGATCATGTGGGTTTTATTTTTTAGTTTATTTATATGGTGGATTATGTTGTCAGATTTTTGTATGTTGAACCATCCCTGCATTTCTGGGATGAAACCAACTTGATCATGGCAGATGGTTTTTCCGATTTGTTCTTGGATTTGGTTAGCCAGTGTTTCGTTGAGTACTAGCTCTAGAAACCTTATGTTTGCATCACCATCTACTACTCTTCTATGCATTTTCAATGCTCTGCACCTTCCTAGTTACTCTTCTGTTTCAAGTAACCATTTGCAAAAATACATGGATTTAGAGAAATTTTTGACATATTTCATTTTGTAGAACACACTTGCCAATAAGTATTAATTTGTGCTTGCATGTGGGTGATGCACATGTGTGAATTTTTGTAGGATCATATAAAAGAGATTTTGACAGTCATTATATGATTTAAATTACTCTTGGTCATTTAAGTTGATTTCCTTCTCAGTGTATCAGATTATATCTTAAAGCTCTTAGAATTTCAACCACTTGACTCTGGACTTAAATTTTATTAAAATATCTAGAAAATTTTTAATTTGTTCTAACATCCAAGGGAAAGGCTGACATGTGTTGTCCTGAGTAACAGATAGACCATCGCTTTAGCAAATAATGTCTTGCAAATTCTTTTGACCATATCCACATGGCATCTATGTTCCTAAGAAGTCAAGTCAATTCTGCCTTTCTATCCTCTCAGAGGCATGTTCCTGTAGGCCCCCGGAGACATCCTGGGACTCCTGAAACAAGTCATGCTCGTGACTTAACTATCGCATGTTCTCGTGTGTGATGCACAGTGATCTTTGTTCTTCAAATTAAATCATGTTCTAGAAAACTCAATTGCGGTATCAATAGTTTATGTCTTCCATGATTCTGGTTGAGATCATGTACCTCAGTTCTCTGTCATGTTCTGCAGTCCAGTGTTTTGAAGCCCTCACTGCACTCTGTCGGGCAGATGATGCAATATTCTATCTCCATCAGTGTATATTTCCATGCACTTTGTGGCAGACTGCGTGTCATTCTGACATGGATTATCTGCTAGTTCACGATTGGTGGTTGGTGGTCTCCTCAGCGTAACATGTAATTTTTTCATGGGCATTCATACAAAAAATACTTTGCTTAGGCTCAATCCCTAGAGTCAAAATTGTTGACTTAATGAGTAATAATTTTAAAGATCCCCATTTGTTTTAGCATTGATGTTCCATGTTTTACATCCTGAGACCTCACCAAACTTCACGAGGCAAGCCAATGATGCTTCTGGGTTCAGAGGATCAGAAGCAAGCATGGTACTTGGTTGTCAGGTCTCTTCTGTATGAAACACACCACACACATACACACACACTATAAATTCTCTTTCTGTCTCTTACACACACATACACACACAACACACTCATATTTATAATATAACATTTCCCTCTCAGTCTCTCTTACACAAACACATAATACACACACAATATACACACTCTCTGTCTCTCTCTTACATACATACACACAAACAACACACTCATATTTATAATATAACATTTCCCTGTCTGTCTCTCTTACACACATGCACACACACATATAAATTCTGAACTCACAATCTTACTGAACTTGGGCACTATTTTAGTCAAGATTAATTTTAATTTTTGTGTTTTATTTATATATAACATAGCATCATCTCCTTTTTTAAAAACTATATGCTTCTGAGGTCAATGCTAGTAGTTGACTTTCTGTTCTTCTGTCTCATGCCCTGAAACATTTTAATGATAGCAATTTTGTTAGTAAGAAAATATTCATTTTTGGAGATTAAATGTGCAGTTCTGAAGTCCGAAATACTGGGGCACATTCTAGATATCTTTGTGTCTACACTGACTACAGAGACAGAGGGAAGGTGCGCCACCACCCAAGGAACACCTACGGACATTAGAAGACAGATGTGTCACAGAAGCCAAGAGAGAAACCACGGAAAACTGGAGCTTGCATGAGGATTTTCTCTCAGGAAATCCAATGGACCCTGAAGGGATAAGACACACATCAGGTCTGAAAATGCAACCTGACATTGGACTGTGTCCAGCTTTCTGTGGAACCCTGGGATTCCATGAGGTGCCTTGGTGGTGGCATGATTGGACACCAATGGTAGGGTGTGAACCAGAACTCTGAGAGACTCGACTCTTGGCACCAAGTATAATGTCCCAGACTTCAGCAGTACTGCAGGACCACGAGGGATAGCCCACGTGATTCTGTGTGTCGCTGAGCAAGTTGATTGGTTTCTAGGCCAGAAGCTAAAAGCCTGTTTTGTAAATTGTTATAGTTTTCAAAGCTCCATAATAATTTTATAAAATTATATAATAGTAAAATAAAAATGCTAAAAAGTATGCATAAAAAATAAATATACCTTTGTTTTAATATTCCTTATAAATACAATAAACCTGGACTTTTATTTAGAGACTTCTTGTATTACATGATTAAATGTATTGTACTGAAACATATTTGTAATTTTGCCATTGTGCAGATTAAAAGCTTAACTCGGTTGAAAGAGTGAGAATCATGTTTTCTTACAAAACATACAGCAGAGAAAATGATATTGAAATACTACATGTCTGTGTCTTCTGGCCTCTCTCAGGTGTGCCCCTGGGAAAGAGATCATCTGCTCCTGGGCCACACCTCCCACCTTCTGGGCTCGGCACTCCAGTGGCTGTGGTGTGCAGCTTCTGGAGACAAAGCCATGTCTGCCTTTCACACAGTGCGGTGTATGCAGCTCTGCCCTGCAGTAAGCGGAGGGCTAGGTGCTTGACAGCAACGATATAATAACAAGGGAGCTGGGAAATGACGGTGTGGAATTTAGAAAGGCTGGGAACAGAGGCATCTTGAACCAGCAATAATGGTAATTTATTTCAACAAGGCTCTATTGTGGTTGGCGATGTGAACTTCTGCACTGGGAGAGAAGCCTGGGAAAGTCTGAAATAGTTACCTCGGTGGCACAGGCCTAAACTTCTACTGCGTGAGCTGGGTGTGGATGGGTTCATTTCTGACCTTCTTCCGGGGGGCTTTGGTGGAGGGCTCTGTTTGTCGGCCACTTATTCCGTTTCACTTCGAATGATATCATATTGTTTTTCCGCTGTGTGGAAATATTGCCAGTCTGCGTTCACGCCAGGCTGCTTCAGGCTTTTGAGCTGCTTCGCCTCATTTTCTAAACATAACTATCTGATTGTAGGTGTAACTATTAATTTATGTCTTGGGATACTTGAATCGTAGATGGCAGGAGAAGCCACAGCCTTAGGAAGAGATTTCTTTCATTGAAGATGAGGTCCAGAACTTTCTATTAAAATGGAATGAGATTAAGCTCACATTGAATTTGTCTTTAGATAACCTTGCGCTTTTCATCATCTAGTTCTGGAATAGTTACGAATGAGTGAAAGCCCTGGTGTCCTCTGTGGTTTGTCCTATGGAAGGGATATGAACACATTATCTTCACCAAACTATGCACCATCACTGTCTTAGTGGCTAGGAGTCCACTTGCTGGGGTCAACAAACTGGGCTCAGGTTTGCTCTGAAACTGACATTTACCACCAAGACTTTGAATCCCTTCTTCAATCTCAATTTCTCCCTTTTCTTCCTGGAAGTTCCCCTCTTCCAATTAAAACAATGCTTTTCTTAAGTGCGAAGCATATGTGCTCACCCAACAAGGAGAAACTTGTGGATGTTGAGACTGCTAATGGCACACCATAGACTGAAGGAGAGAGGCCAGAGTTTGGCCCTATCCACACTTGGATGAAAGACACGCCTGATACTCATTGTCTCTTCATTTCAAGTCGGGCTACAGACCCATACCAGATGGATAATCAATTATAGGGACCCCTTCATTTATGAGAGCCAGAGATTATGAACAGGTACTGGCCCATACATTGTTCAAAGGATGCCACAACGGTTGTGGTGTCCACTATTTTTAGAAGCCATCAATCTGCCCTGTTTTACTAAAAATCAGGAACAATTAAGGAAGGAAAAATAGTTCATACAATCAAGAATCATTCCCCACTGGTTTGAGTTACCTACCTATTGCCGTGGCAAAACACCATGACCAAGGCAATACATAAAAGAAAGCATTTGACAGGGGCTCCTTGTTCCAGAAGGTTAGAGTCCAGGGCTGCATAGCAGGGAATATGTCAGCAGGAAGACAGGATGGTGTTACAGCAGTAGTTGTGAGCTTCTGTCAATCCACATGCAAAAGGCAAAGAGAGCTGGCAGGAATGAAACCTCAGCATCTATGCCCAAGGTCACACCTCCTGCAACAAGGCCCTGCCTCCTGATCCTTTCCAAACAGTTCCGCCATCGGGCAACCAAGCATTCAAACACACAGGCCTGTGAAGGCCAGTGTCATTTAAACCACCACACCCCACTTTGCTTTAGAGCCTTGTCACTTCTGATGCTAGACATTGCATGCATCCCAAGACTTATAATTTGCAGGAGCATCGTGAGTCCTGGCCCAGAGGTCCTCCAGCGTGTGCATTAAGCAGCTGGACTCGGGTTCTTTGTCTGCTTGGTTTCCAAGGAAGATTCTGAGCAGAGGGACACATGCCTGGGTGATGCAACCCAGGCCTTTGGAGCTTGCATCTTGGTTCTATTGCCAAGGTACAGACCACCCACCCTTATTGTTTCCCATCAGTGTATCCATGTGGATGGTTTGTTGTCTTTTTTTGCAACTTTCCCAGCATCAAATCAGAAATAAAACACAACAAGGATTTATCTAAGAAATAATTGGATTTGCAACCCTTGTGAATTCAGTGTGTAAGAGTCTGGTGAACTACATAGCTTCTAATTGTTCGTTTTGGGCACTCAGTAAATATCCCGACTAAGAAGTGCACCCCACTGGGTTATCTGTAATTACAATTTGTCCCCTATATTCTTTTGCCAGCTTGAGGGCTTCCATGAGTGGCCCCTGAAGTAATCTATAAGGAGCTCAGTCCGATAGCCTGTGCCACCCACTCCACATGTTAAGCAGTTACTGTAATGTCCAGTTGTCATTTCCCAGTTTAGTTCCTAGCAAACCCAACTTTTCAATGTCCTTCTGAGATGGGCAGCCCTTTTAAACCCCATGCTGCACATTCAGGACGGCCGGTCCCATTCAGAGAGCCTCTGTGCAGTGACTGCGTCAGGGCTCTTTGCCACTGGTTCCTTAGAAAGATTCCTTGGTTTCATGCCATCACGGCACCAGGTTTCTCAGCAAACCGTGAAAAATGAGCACAGAGACCAGCAAAGCCAGTGTTTCAGGAGCCCGGACTCTCCCACCCCTTAGAAGGACTTTGTTAATCAGTGGAAAAATGTGTGGAGACTCAACTCCCACGTCGATCATTTCACGCAAACACGAGGCAGACTTTCACTCAATGCAGAAACGAATTTCCCTTTACCAAAATATCTCACCAATGTGCGGGGCATTTTATATAAGAAAATCAAGGTGAAATGAAATTAGTGCCTAATCCCTTAGCGCAGAACAGAGAGTGAAGGAAGCCTGACTGAGTCAGAGGGATTGTGTGTTCCGAGGGAGACTGGTTTTGCTCTCAGGACCACAGGATGAACGTGAAGCCGAACACATTTCATGTCTTTGTCTTAGGTTTGGAAAAATGGGGACGAACAGCAATTTTTTTTTGTTTGTTTCTGAACAGATCTCAATTTGGAAAGTGCTGTAAACAGGGCCAAATAATGGGAACCAAATATTTTGAAGCACAACAGTGCAAGTTAAGGATGCACCTGGGAAATAATAAGGCAGTGTTTAGCCTGGATAATTTAAGTTAATAGACCCACAAATGAGCAGTCCTGATCGCCATCAATCAGCAGGGGAACCCCTTTGCAAGCTGGAAGCATTCACATCAGGAGAGACCCATTTAGAGCCCAGTGCAGATACCTCTTGCTATCCAAAGCAGCGACACCCAGGGTGTCTTCAGCTCAAATCAAGGAATTCTTACACTCTGAGGTCTGGGGACTGTGAAGCAGATAGAACCAAACCACGGTGTTCTGTTTACCTCACTGACATCAGAGTGTGGTAGGACTGGAGGAGACCCAGGAAAGCTTGTATCAGAGGAAAATAAACAGATGTTTCAATGGACAGGAGGATGTAGAAACAGTTACCTCCATACTTTGGGTGAAATAGGAAAAGTTGCATTTTTCAAGAGCCATTTCCAAAGAGCATACAATTATGTGATCATGTGACTCACTTAATGTTTGCCGATGACACAAACTCAGCACATATGTGATTGCCACTCCTGTACGTGATGGGCCGCTCCCCCTGAAAACACCGGGAAGAGGTGAATGGTGAGGAGGCAAGGGATTCATTTAGGGATATACAAGAAACAAGTAGGAAACTGAGAAAGGGTACAGCTTAGGAAAGCATGCTTAAAGGTCAGGGTTTTAACCTTCTGTCTTACTTCAAATGTGTCCCAGCGTGCTTCTGTTCCCTTTGATATCAGTGGGAGCATAAAGCAAGACAGATGGCATTGATGGTCTTCCCTGCCAATAGCCAAACTCCCTGCCCAACTGTAACAATAATGTCCTTTCAAATCTTAATAACACCTGTCACCCCGGGGACTCATGACCCTCCTGGAATCTCATTATAGACAATGCTTCCATTGGGTAGGACTGTCTATTGTGCTATTCCCTGGCAGGGAGGAATCATAGTCACAGTGTGAAAATGGCTTAATATTATGACTCATGTTGGCTAATACATTTTTTAAGGCCTCAAAGACAACGAGGCTCCCAATTACTCACCCCACACATCGGTTTGCAAAGGATCTAATTGTTGTATTAATTTTCACTGACACGTCCCTTAACCATGAAGGTTATTATGAAAGAATAACTGTGACTCTTTTGTCCTGCAACAACAAATAGAACCCAAGATCTCCTTCAGGGGGTCTCTCTCCCACATCCTGCCACTTTGGAATTGAGGCTGGCGGAATGGGTCAGTCCGTCACTCAGTGGGGATAGTTAAGGACATAATGGTTCATGAATCCATCGAGCACAGAATCTTTCCTCGGAAAGGCACTGCATACAGAGCACTGGGTGTCTATAGCTCTGTATGAGCTGCACTCTGAAGGGTCCATCACCCCGTCACCCACCCTCCCCACCTCCAGCTGAGCCCATAACTCTGTCAGTGTCTTTGCTGGTAACCACTAGTATATGATTTGAACAGAGGAACACCGTCTGTGTTCCAAGTACACATGGAGTGCTAAACTAGCAACTGTGTGTCTCTGCTGATTTATGATGTGTTCAGCCGAATGGTTGAATTCATTTTACTGAAAAGGTGAGAAGGGACCGTCTTTATTTTGATGGATTTAGCCACTCTTTATATCCAGCCCCATAAGTTTGGGGTATGTATGGGCTTTGGCGAGGGCGCTTGGCAGCCTGGGATGCTGCTGCTGCAGCTCAACACTTCAACAGGCAGAAGGAGCAGCCACCAGGGCTGTACTGACTGTGCACTCAGATCATGTGACCCTGCCTACACTGGGTCAGGTCCGTGGCATACATCTCTCCCATGAAGCAGGCTGATTGGCACTCTTCACTAGACGTGTCTAGTGTGCCTAAGACTCACAGAGAGAAGAACACAGAGACAAATATTGTGGTTCAACCTGAAGGTCAGAAAAACAAAACAGCCAGTCACTGGTTCTTCCCTTTACTTCAGGCTAAAAATGGCAATCTTGCCTCCAAGAATCTCAGAATGAGACTGAGAGCTGTCTCCTCCTGTCTTATATTCCTCCCTAGTGCTGGGATTAAAGGCGTGCACCACTACCGCCTGGTTTCTATGGCAACTAGTGTGGTTACTGGGATTATAAGTGTGTGCCACCACTGCCTGGTCTGTAAGGCTGATTGGTGCAGCTGCTTTACTCTCCGATCTTCAGGCAAGCTTTGTTTACTAAAATACAAATGAAATATCACTACATATGTCTGTGTACCACGAGCAGGGAGGTGCCTGCTGAGGACAGAAGAGGAAATCAGATCCTGTGGAACTGGACTCAGAAGTGGTTGTGAACTGCCTGGTGTGGGCGCTGGGGTCTGAACTCAGTTCTCTCGGGAGCAGTTTGTTCTCCTTATCTCTTAAACCATCTCTCCAGCTCTACATCACACTTTTCCATTCAGTTTTTCTACCCAATGGGTTTCTGTTAAATTTATTAACTTTCACAAAGCAAACAAACTTAGATTTATTCTATCCTTGCACTACATAGTTTGAGAAATGCACTTTCTGAATTTTCCCTTGGAAAGTACTCGGCCCCCTTAGCTCGGACTGTGCCTCTGGTGCCTGGCGTCTACATTGTGCCTCAAGTCCAAGAAGTTAAAAGTGACAATTGCCCCAGATTCTCCACTTTCCACTTCATTTCCCAGGACCCATGCCCTCCATCTGTCTCCCTGGACTCAGACTTGCAGGAAGCTCCTCCCTGTGCACCTCCCTCATCACACAGCTACTTCTCTTGCCAGCGTAAGTCAAACAACAAGCCTCACCTCACCACAAGAGCTCCTCTTCGATGTTTAGGCTGCTTTAGACATCTTATCTCTGTGCTAAAGCCTCACCCAGTGCTTGGTACTTTATTCTGTGAAGGTGAAAACCGTGAATATTTTACCATCCTTTCCTTTGCTTGTCTCTCTGTGCTCATGCAGGCTCTCAATCCTCACATGACTCTAAGCTCTGTTTCTGTTAAACTGGAAATTTTGCTTACTGACATATAACTAGTTCATTTTGGTTGAAAAAAAACATTATTTCGATAGCTCAAACACTCAATTCAAAATCGATCACGGGACAGCAGATATTTCGAAAACACACAAACAAGTATTTTTTTTAAGATTTATTTATTTATTAAGCATACAATGTACTACTGGCAAGGAAGGCACCAGGTCTCATTACAGATGGTTGTGAGCCACCATGTGGTTGCTGGGGATTGAACTCGGGACCTCTGGAAGAGCAGCCAGTGCTCTTAACCACTGAGCCATCTCTTCAGCCCACAAACAAGTATTTTTAATCTTGATTTGTATCCATAACTCAAAGTGACAGACGGAAAGCAATTGAACTTGTTAACATGAAGGACCTGGCAGGGCCAGGCTAACAGACGATAATGACAGTGCAGAAACACGGAAGTGTCCTGTTGCTGTCTGCAGGCCCTGATTTACTTCCCGAATGGGTAACTCGTGACCCGCAAGCTTGTCACTCAGAGTTCTGAGGCCACAGCCAAGGCTCTGGGAATCTTCCCACTTCTTCATCTCATGACGAAAATGAAAGGCAAGGACTGGGACATCCCATGACAATGGCATTAATCCCACCTCTGAGTCAGCGTTTGTAGCTTAATCGCCTCCAAAAGATCCCATGTCTCAATGCTATCTCCATGGCAACCAAGTTTCATCATGGGTTTTTGAGGGAGAAGACATTGAAACCACGACACTGTGGTGTCTTCTGAGGGTCTGTGGGAAGAATGTGCAGGCTCCTTTCCAAAAAGAGATGAAGACAGAGGTAACAGGTGTGTGACTCAAAGATATATGTAGTCTCTCTCTCTCTCTCTCTCTCTCTCTCTCTTTCCTTGCAGATTCTGGAAATCCATGCAGAAATTGAGAGAAGAAACGGCTATCTGCAGCTACAGCCATTAAAGACAAGGGAAAACTCTCCAAGTTGTTGGAGCGGTTAGCTTGCCTTCTTTGCTACAATTCATGGATCTAATTTCTTTTTTAAATGTTTTTTTTTATATATTTTAAGTCATGTATGTACTCGTGTCTGTGAGTCTGAGCACACGCATGGCATGTCATAGTACACGTGTGGAAATCAGAGGACAACCTAGGAGTCCATTCTCATCTTCTGCCCTATTGGACACGGGGTCTCTTTGTTCACCACTGCATTTACGGGCTGGATGGCGCCCGATCTTCAGGAGATTCTCCTGTCGGCCTCCCATCTTGCAAGCTGGAGTGTTATGGAGAATAGGCATCTGCTGTCTCCTCTGCCTTTGCCTGGGGTTTGTGTTCAGTTCACCACGCTTGCGCAGCATGCATTTACCCATGGAACGATCTCCCTGGTTCCTCTGCCTTTGCCTGAGGTTTGAGATCAGGTCGTCACGCTTGCGCAGCTCGCGTTTGCTCACGGAACAACCTCCGTGGTCCCTCACATTTCTAGGTACTCAGTTCTGGGATCTTTTGGGGGATAGGATTTCCAGAATTGCCAGGATACCGGCACGCACAAATTCTTTACTTAAAGGATGCAATATTTACAAATTCTACTGCGTAGTTCAAATCATCTCTGGATTACTTGTGACCCCACACAGCATGAACGCGGTGGTGTAACAGCTCTCCTGCACAGTGTAGAGAATAACAAAAAACAAGGTTTTTTAGCACAGTTGTGTTAATTTCTGAGCATTTTCAATCTGCAGGGGTCGGATCTGTGGATGAGGGTAGCAACTCTTATCATTCATCTGGCTCCATATGCCGTTAGTATTTAATATTCATCTCCTTTGTTTTATTTTGACAATTCTTGTTTTCTAAATGCCCAGGAAAAGTTGAACTTGATCCATTCATATTTCATGTCCTAAGCACTCAGTTCAGTGAACCGTGCTGTGAGCCTTGCCTTGTCCACAGGCTGTTTCTAGGGCAGAGCCGGCAACCCCTTCCACGATCTCTTCCCTGTCCTTCACACCTGAGCTTGTTAACAGACTACTGCCCTCGAAGGAGCTGGTAAAGGCAATTTAGGTTGGTGTCCCGTGGGCACATGTATTTGGATGACCTTTGTGAAACAATTTGGTGATTCATTTGAGTGAATTTGGAATCTTTACATCTTCTACCTCAGTAACCACATCTTTAATTTACCCCAAGGAGACGATTAGAAATGACATGTAGCTTTACATGCAGATACCTCAAACCCCTTGCCGTCCCCCAAATTTAAAACAGCAGAAATGTCAAGTAATATAGCAGTTGTCAGATATATATGATTTTGGTGCTTTTATTTGCTGGGATAATTCAGCTGAGTTAAGAAAAGTCACTAAAGAATGAAAGCAGTTTTCTTGAAGACTGTTTAAAGACACGGGAAACATCCCATGATGTATTTGAACATAGGAAACATTACCCCCATAGGGTAAGCAAATCCCAGGATTTGGAAATGAATAATTTGTGAAATGCATGTAAACGAGGTGTGGGGTTGTAATTCATATTCTAATGTTTAAAATAATGTATACTTTCAGTGATGTTTTTGAACTCTGCATTTTATTTGTGCACTGTTTTATAGTAATAGAGGAGAAAGGTGGTTTTGTTTCACGCCGTATGAGGGATAAGTGGCCCCGCCTAGACGCGCACTGCTCCTCCTGAGTCTGTGTGGCCAGGATCCTGGTGGCACTTGATTTTATTTTTTTTAAGTCTTCAGAATCTGAAGCAGAAATGTGACTTTTCCAAAATCGTTCCACAGCATGAACATTAACTGTTTATGGGAATGAAGTTTGCTAAATAAACCAAGCTTTTCAGTGTGTTTGGGAGGGGAGCATAGACATGAATGTGAGTGCCCAGAGAGCCGCAGTCATTGGGGCCTCACTCACTGCTGCCCCCTTAAGTCCCAGATACCACTCAGGTGATCCCATTCCAGCCAGGACTGGACGATTTGAGAGCTAGGGTAGGAACGGGGCCCAGGTCACTCAGGAGAAGCGTGGACACGGAGTTCCACACGGAGTTCTGGGACCTGTACTCACATATAAGAAACCGAGAAAGGACCTATGGGTGAGTCACACTGCGTGTGGCACCTCATAGATGGCGAATTTGAGGCGTCTTTGGGTTCTGGGTGGGTGGTTCCTCTTTCCTCAGGCTGCTTCCAGTGACTATATTGAGCAGAAAGAGGGGCTGCTTTGCCACTGTTTTGAGCCTGCTTTGGGGGACAGTATACTGTTTGTATCAGAAACCGTTTCTTAAAATAAATGCTAGACCAGACAAATAAAACGTGCCTCTCACTGAGAAATAGAAACCATTTCACAATGAGATTCACAAGGTCCATGGCTTGCCGTGACCGCCTACCCTAAGCAGGTCTGTGAGCTAATCTCTCTGTGAGGTCTTCTTCCCACAGTCCTGACAGAGATCCCATCCAGCTCAGGGAATGTCCTTATGTTCTGACAAAATACTGGACAGAAACATTCAGGGGTGACAGGAGGATAGGGGTGTCTTTGTGCACTGGTTTGGGGGATTTTAGTCCATGATGGCAGGAAGAGAAACCATGGCGGAGCTGCTCCTGGCCGTGGTACAGGATGTGTTATTGCTGACTTGCAAATCAGAAAGCAGAGAGAAAACAGCTCGAAGCAGCTTGATCTAGAACCCTCGAAGGCCTCTGCCTAGGGCCCCACACCTGTGAGCCAGGCTCCACAACCTACCGAAAGAGCCAGACAGGAATATACAGAGAGTAAGAGATTGCGGGAGGTTCAGCCCTGTTGCATAGAGGCCACTTGTTGGTTCCCGGCTGCCCAGACTCCTGAAATAATCACACAGAAACTATATTAATTAAATCACTGCTTGGCCCATTAGCTCTAGCTTCTTATTTGTTAACCCTTACATATAAATTTAAACCATTTCTATTAATCTATGTATCACCACCACGTGGCTGTTCTGGCATCTGTCTCCGGCAGGGCTACATGGCTTTTCTCTAACTTTGCCCTTCTTTTTCCCAGCATTCAGTTTATTTTCGCCATCTAGCTCTGTTCCCCTATAGCAGATAGGCCCAAAGCAGTTCCTTTATTAACCAATGGTTATTACAGCATACAGAGGGAAATCTCACATCACAGCCCTGAATGAGCATGCACATCAGAGCCACTTTCTGAAGGTTCAGAGACCATGGGATAAGAGGAGGCAGAAAGAATCTCAGGGAGGTCAGCTGCAAGGCAGCATTCTCTAGACATAACAGGTTCATTGTATGGATGAACTCACGGTACCTTGACTGCATGCACAAGATCCAGCCAGCGAAACCCCAACACGTATGAAGTCCTGCCTTTCCTGAGGAGCTATTGGCAGTTGATGTCTACTGGGAAAAGGACTGGTTTTCTTTGGGGGCACAACCCCAGGTAGGCTCCCTGTGACCCAGTAGACGACCCTGACTATCACCCTTTCACTTACTAGGAGCATCAAATGAGCTTTTCTTAAGGGGCCATGAGTTTGCTGAGATTGAGATCCCAGGAAGGTCGCTGTGGACACGAGCATAGCACAGGGAAGGAAGGCCTCTTGAGGCAGACGCGGATTTTAAGGGGTGCTGTTCTAATTGTTCTCAGCGCTGATTTGTCCTTCCTCAAGTCATCTGTTCCTGATGAGGGGGACCTTCTTCCAGTGCTCAAATGAAGTCTACTCCTCCCTAGAAGACAGGCTTGCACACGCCAGCCTTGGTAGTTCTCCTTTATTCTCCGGTTTGGAAGCCTTTCTGGAAAAGACTAATTGGAGAAATCTAAAAGTAAAAGGATCTAACTTCTCAATTGTTTCCATAAAGAAAAAAATCTCAAGGAAATATGTGCAGGCAACAGCGTACACTAGAGACATCAGCTGGGATAAAGAGCAGGACAATGTAAGGCCTAACTGGCCAGAGAGAGAACGGAAGGAGCCTGAAGGAGGGTCTTCCTTTCAGCCTGTGGGTGGTAAACCCACCCTGTGAACCTGTTGAAAATATGAACTCCAAGAAATGAAGAAGGAAGAGCAAACAAAACAAGCAAAGTTAACTGAACATGAGTTAACACTTTTGTAAACCTGCCAAGATTCCCGGCACGGCTACCACCATTTTGATATTCAGAAAAACACGGCAGAATTGCTGACATGCACACTGCATAAATGGCTATTCACGGGGTGAATGCCGCAGCTTTCCTGTGACTGCTTTCCCGGCCCGGCCGATACACCAAGCACGCTAGCTGTTTTGTGCTTTGAAAAACTAGCTCCATTACCATAGTAACCTCTTCATGTTCTCGGAAGCTGATGTCATTCAAACTATTATTCATTCTTGGTGAATTGATACCCAGAGTGCTAATAAGTCTTGGGAGATGAAAAGAGCTAACTAACTATACATACTGGCTAAACATTGCTTAACCCTTTCCCCAAGGGTCCTTGAAGGCCCAGAGAGAGCCAGGCAGAGGATGCTTTAGGAACTTATCTGGTGTCACTGCAAGCCTCTATGAACTTACAGCTTAGCTTCCTCAGGGTGTGTGTGTGTGTCACTGTGTTCATCTTGTAGAGCTACCGTGACAAAATGCTGCAGACTAAGTGGCTTCAATAACAGACATTTTATCATTAATCTGAAGGGAGCCCATACTCAGAGTTCTAGAGAGCACGGGATATTGCCTTGTGGAAGGCAGGGCAGGGCAGAGGGCTGTTACAAAACCTGGGGGACAAGAGAGATGACGAGGGGCCTCAGACAGTGGTTTGAATTAAATGACACAGATGAACACCATGTTTCAGTGGCTGTGGGGACCTGGACATAGAAGAGGGGACACACAGAGTTTAACTTCTAAAGGTTAGGAATGGTGGAAAGTGATAAGGAGCAGTTCAGGGAGAGAAAGACAACTTCCTGGCACATAATAGAGAATACGGGATTGTTAAGGTGCAGAGTCTGGGCTGTGTCCCCGCTGCTCAGTGGATGGGGGAGGGCCTGAGACTTTCACACTTTGTGCTTGAAGAGATGATGTGTCTCCAAAGGAGGGTCTCAGGAATCTGTGTGAGATATTGACTACCCAAGAAGAGCATGGTTCTAATTTTACTTTGTCTCTTTAATGAAAACATAATAGCAGTACCTATTTGTAAGAAAATTCAGTACACATTTTCAGGAGATAATTATCATATTAAGGTAATTAGAATTCCTGGTCTTTTCATCTCATTGTTTGGAGGCTTTGTGCACCTCTCTTTTTCGGTATAAAGCAGGCCATGTTCTTCTTGCTTCTCTGTCCTGCCAGCCTCTGTCCCCAGCTTCCACTCCGCTCTGGCCCTCTAGGGTCGCTGATCCTCACTGTTGTGCTCTTCTCTTCTCTGTGGATAACATGTTTAGCTTCCAGTTATGAGGGGACCTGGACCATTTCTCAAAGGAAGATGTAAATGGAGAAAGGTCCATGAGGTGAACCTCTCGCCCCACTAGCCCCCAGGGAAGTGTAAATCCAAACCACAGAGATGACATCCCGGTCAGAATGGCTGTCACTAAAGAGCAGATGACAGGGTCTGCTGAAGAGCAAAGGGAAGAAGATTGTTGTCTCTGCTGCTGGGGCTGTAAATTAATAGCTGTCACCATGGGGGAAGGATGGGTGCACTTGGTCTCAAACATTCACAAATAGAACTACCACATGGTCCAGTCACCCACGCATGGCTGTATCCCCGAAGGAAGTACGACACAAATCCCTGCCTCCAGCCTCTACTGCAGTGCTATTCATAGCAGCAAAGGCGCTGACTCACTAAGATGCCCATGAACACACACATGAGCATAGCAAATGTGACATCCTCCCCCAGACACAATGAGATGTCATTCAGCCATAACAGGAGTGGATCCTGCGTATGCAGTACAGTGGATGGACCTGCAGGGCCTTGTGGCCAGTGCAAGGGTAGCTCTTTCATCCCCTCTAAGTAAAAGCACGCGTGTGGCCTGATATGCAAAAAGACAAGCTCATGTGATACTCTGTAAAGAACTCGGATCCATCACCACGGTTAGTCCTCGTGATACCTTCCCAGGCAGCTGCATCTCTGTAATGCTGCAATTTTACCAATAGCCAAAGAGAAACTATCGCTTAGTGACGAGAGCAAGGCAGAAAACATACAAACGAACAAGTCTTGAATCTCTTAACTCTTATGCAAGTAACATTGGGAGTTGAATTTCCAGTCATGCTGAGTATATAGAAAGTTCTCTGAGGCAGAGCATGGCTGTGTGTGATATAAGGGAGAGCATCTCTGCTCGCAGTTCCTAACTCAGCCTGGAGTTACATCCTTCTTTTGGAAAACTGGTTGAGCCCAGAACTGTGGCCCTGCTTCCCTTCCCTTGGGCTTGCATGGTGGCAGGAGACTTGCAGTCAACAGCTCAGATGTGGACAAGACAGAGAATAATGGAAACAAGCCAGTGGAGGAGGCAGGAATGCTGAGAGTAGCAAGGATGATGGTATCTGAAATGGAGGACTTTGAAGGGCTTTGGGCCCAGGAGGTATAAGATTCTCAAAGCGTCCTTCCACCAACCGTTTAGGACTCACACTAATGAGGTGACGCTAGCCCAGGATGGACACGGTGATGATGAGTCAGGATGTGGCAGAGGACGCAAGGATGGATGGGTATGAGCTGTGATCGGAAGGCAACTCCAGCAGGATTCTCTCAGGGTTGCTTATGCAGAGAGCGAGGGTCCAGTGAGCAGCAGAGATACTATACTCTTTAGTGGGGGGGGGGACCAGAGAATAATCTGAGCATCAGTGGGCGGATATGTCACCAAGCCTCACACGTGGCAAGATGGAGCTGAATCTTGGTGAGCTCCCAGCCTCTAGATCACCCAGCCAGACTTTCAGTAGCCAGGCTGTCGGTAATAACCCGTCCCAGGAAGAAATATTTAAAACACCTTGTTTATATTTTGAAGATAGAGTCTCATGTAATCCTGACTGGTGTCAAATCTTCTCTGGAGCAAAGAATGACATTGAACTTTTGATCCTCCTCCTCTGCCTCTTGAGAGCTGGGTTTATAAGTGTGTACTGTCTTTCTCAGGTCATGCGATGGACATTGGACTTCGACATCCTGCAAACCAAGCAAGCACTCTATACCCAAGCTCTATCCTCAGAGTTCAAAACACTTGGAAACTCTCATGGATGCATGCTCAGTTTCTAAACCAATCTTCCACCTTTAAATGTTGAGAGCCACATAAGAGTCAGTTTTAAAGGGAACATGAGGGTTGCTATGTGTCAGTAATCTTTAGAAAGAGTTTTTCTCTGCCTTTGTATTACTATTTCTCTTCTTCAGGGAGCTTGAAGTCCCTCAAATAGGCACCTGGTTTGGGGTTCTGTTTCTTCAGAAGCTGACCTAAGATGCATAGGTGCACAGATAACCTTGCCGATGGAGGGTGCTTGGTATCAGACAGACTCAGGATGATAGCACTATTTTTGTGTATAAAATACAAAGAATACAAAAATCACTGTGCATATCACCTCCGGCCGAGAGCCATTATTAACGGTTCTTATAGTGGTGTCCTATCTATGCATTAAAATGTTAAATTATTACAATTGATGTGTAGCTCTGTACTTGCTTGTTCACTAAATAATATAAGCCTGGAAAATCCTATCAACCATTATCCAGCCCTTGGAAGCTTCATTTCTAAGGGCTGCATAGAAATCTAGGATTTTGACAATCAAAATGGCAAATTGGGGTCAGCCTATTTCCTAAGCTGTAGATAAGATTGACTCAAAATCCTCATATAATAGATTATAGGAAGTTCAATGCCCTCACCAGGATTTCTGTAAATTACTAGGTATGTTATTTTCTCAGCCTCCATCCTGGCTCTGCATGCAGGCTTCCATTAAATGAGTTCTTGTAGAATCTTGTGACTGTCTCACGTAGGATTTCCTTGTCTCTATCGCTCTGGCCAGATGTGAATTTCAGTTATTTTCTTTATCATATTAAAAAAATATCATGGAAGACATCTGCGCATGTGACTGGCTGGAGGTCTGGGGAGCTGGGGGGTTCGTGGCACTGTCGCCCAAGCTGGGGAACTTCAGTCTGCATTGCCAGCACACTACTTTTGGAAAATCGTTGTGCTTTTAGCAGTCTGTTTCCTTTCGACTCTGCTCTGGCCCTTTCTCTGATATCCCTGCCCTTAGAAGGGAATCTTGCATTTCCACCTTCTTGGTTATCAGCAGGTCACTCATGGAAAGGGGGCAGAAGGGGCCAGCGTTAGTTGTTATGATCTCTACACATTTTAGTCATTTTAAATAACTCTGTTCGAGCTCCTTGTGGCTGAATCTGCCTTGGCATTTTGTGTTTCTTTGCCATCTACACCTAGAATGAATGAGGATATCTACACAAAGCCCAGCCATTTAGTGTGTTTCTACAGTGGTGTTTGGCACCAGCTTACTCTTGCACGAGCAGTGTGTCTGATGATCATCTCTTCTGAATCTTTTTTTAAAAAAACTGCCTATGTGACATTGAAACGTCTGATCTACCTTTCAGTCTATGTTTAATTCTGTTACCATGGCTGAGTACTTACCCACGCGTTCCACGCGTTTTTTTTTGTTTGTTTGTTTTTGTTTTGTTTTGTTTTGTTTTGTTTTGTTTTTTCGAGACAGGGTTTCTCTGTAGCTTTTTGGTTCCTGTCCTGGAACTAGCTCTTGTAGACCAGGCTGGCCTCCAACTCACAGAGATCCGCCTGCCTCTGCCTCTGCCTGCCTCTGCCTCCCGAGTGCTGGGATTAAAGGTGTGCGCCACCACCGCCCGGCTAAGGCTGCCTTTCTAAATTAACCTTAGTTCCCTAGAATTATCACCCCCCCCCACCACTGCTCTATGCGTGTGTATGTTGGAGGGATGATACAGATGTCCTGTGAAAGTCTGAGTGCCCATTGGCCACTTGTTCTCAGGCCTTTTACTGAACCTGAGTCTCTACATTAACCATCAGTACCAGATGAAACAGCTGCGCTCTGCTGTACCCGGGTGCAGGGTTTGCCTTGTGGTCCAGCATTGTAGCACATGTGATCTACAGCTGAATGAGTTAGCTGAGGAGCTTTCTACAGAGCACCTTCAGGGACTGGGAACTCTCTCTAGCAGGAAAGGAGATTCACACTCTCTGAATCTTTATTTCTTTGTGTCCTGTGTCTGAAGCACATGATATCTTCAGCTTTAGGGTCTTATCTAGTAGGAGTGATCAGCCAAGAATGGTGCTGTAGTTTGTATTCTTTGGGAACTTCTGCAAAAATCTCTTCTGTTTGTATTTTTCTTTTTAGTTTGGAGAACATTTTGCATATTTAGGCCCCGGGGCACTTGACTGTAGTCTCACACATGCTAAGGCAATGCACTATTGTCTTCATTCTCTCTCTCTCCCCAAGGGACATCAATCTGCACACAGGAAGCTGGTGACAAAGGCATGCTGAGGACTCCTCTCCTCTTTCATGCCTTCCAGGTTTGAAGTGGGGCAGACCCTCTATTAGCTGGCTCTGAGGTGTGGGAGTCAAAGAGGCGTCAATCTCTGCCTCCCAAGCTCCTCAGTCCCCTGCACTCGAACAGTATAATGACTTAACTTCAGTAGATTCCTAAAACTCCAGCATAAGAAGCCTTTCATCCCAATGGCTGCAAAACCCACGCTCTGTTTCATCCAGGTCACACTCTAGCTTCATTTTAACACATAGGTGACAGGTGCATTTGGTCTGTCTGTGGCATAGGGATTGCGGTTTTAGGAGACATTCTTATTTTTGTGTGTGTGTTTAAAACATGGACATAGATTTATCTCCATTATACCAACATGCATCAATTGAGTAAGAAATTATTTGTGAAAATGTTTTTATTTTTATTTTTGAGATTATAATATGGTTACAAAATTTCTCCCTTCTTTCTGTCCCTCTAATCCCTCTCATATAAACTTCCCTCTTTTCTTTCAAATCCGTGACCTATTTAGAAAATGTTTTATAGATACACTTTTTAAAGCAATTCTTTTGAGATAGAATCTCATGTAGTCCAGGCTGGCTTTGAGCTTATCGTGTATCCCTTAAACTTCAGACCATTGTGCCTCAGCCTCCTACATGCTAGGATAATAGACATGGACCATAGCAAAAAGTTTATGCAATTCTTGGGGCGGGCTGTCCAAACCCAGGGCTGCATGCATGCTAGGCGAGCATTCTACCAACTCAGCTACGGTCCCAACCCCTTTAAGAAGCTCTTATTGCGAATACGGATAAGTGACAGCAAAACATTTTGCATAAACACTTTAATCTATTATGTGTAGGATCAACCTTTTTTAAATTTCCTGTACTTTTGCTTCAATGGCATCTTGAAGGCCTTTTTGAACTTGGAGAGAGGACCTTCTGCAAAGTCCAGTAATTAAGGATAGTAAAGAACTGGCCTGGTGATGCCATTCATTCATACACCCATTAATCCAGAGTCCACATTTAAAAAATAGCGACTTTTATTAATTCTACAATCTAGGCCATGACCATCCTGCCCTTTTCACCTGAGGGCCAGTACCAGAGAGCAAGGACCTGTCCCTGCACCCAAGGTCCTATTGACATTGCCCAAACCAGCCAATCCTGAGCCTTTTTAAAAACAAGTCCGCTAACCTTCAGGAAGAAGGCACAATTAAGTTATTTCCCAGTGGGACTGTGCTTCCTGTATTTTCCACAGCTGTCTCCTGAGCTATTGCTCTCATCACCCTAAATCAATGATGACCTGTATCTTAAAACACACCTCTGCACCTGTGCAGGCTGGTAACTGTGTACATAATTGTTTATATACATCAGGGTAGTCATATATGTACGACTATATGAAATATATATTTCCTATTAATTAAAATTACTCAAGAATCTTTTGGTCAGGGAAGAGTTTTATTTTCTTATTTATATATGTATCCGTTTGCTTGCTTATGTTTCCAGTGCCTGTTCTACCAACTGCCTGGACAAACATATGGGATAAATACCAGGCTGTTGTTGTGTCTCCTGCAAATTTAGGTGGTGCCTGACTTTGCCTGGGAACTGTGTTTCTTTAATTATACCCCTCACGAACTATACAAGATGCCCTATAGACTAACAGGGTAGAAATCAAGGAGGACCTAATCTCACCCCCCACTTGAACCCCTCCTTGCGCTCCTGAATGTCAGTGCACATTTCTCAGTGAGACTGGCAGCATTTCTTCGCTTATGCCTTTTCAACACCCATGAAATGAGGCTTCGGCCACCACGACCCCTTTTTGCATTTGCAGATCCACAGTGCAGGAGTGTGCCCAGAGGTGAAAAGCTGGCGGAAGAGTCAATCACGCGAATCTCACATGTTCTTCCCACCTCAGGGAAGGCAATTTTCTAAGGGAGTAGCAGAGGAGATGAAAGTTAAAACAGAAGATTAAGGACCAAGCGCATTATAAACCAGATAGGGCGCAATTCCCTTGTCAGCACAGTGTAAGAATGTGTAGGATTCCTGGAACTTTAAGTCTTGGTTCTTTTCTTATATGTCATGAATAGAAGGGAAAGGAGCAAAATAAAAGTCACAAATAAAAGGAGACAAAAATGTCACACCAACAGATGGGGAAGGACGAGGCTGTTCTTGGATGGCATGGAGCGGAACGCCAGAGCAGGGAACAGGATCAAGGAAGGAGTGAGTGACAGGAGAGAAGGACCATGGGAGGGGCTGAGAGCAGCTGCTCCAGCCATGAACTTACAAGTGAGTGGCTGCAGATAAACGGAACAAACTAAGTCTGCCCACTAGGCCATGATTGGCGCTCATGAAGGGAGCACACAGGGAAGCAGAACTCAGGTCGGCTTATGGGGGATGGATACCACCTGGGTGTTTATGAGCCTTCTGGGGTGTTGCACATGCACCAGGAGCCCATGCCTGCATCTGCAGGTGCATGGTGTCATGGTGGACGTGCATAGAAATACAAAATATGGGTCTGGGTGCATCACTTTCTTTGAAGCAGTGGTTGGGTGGCGGAATGCACTGTTGAAACAGAAAGCCAGCCTGCAGCATGTCTTTATAATTGCCTTTCCACAAGCTGGGCATATCTGGGCACCTACTGACCTCTTTGAAATGCTCAGTTTTATTGGCAAAATGAGATCAATAATGGCACTGGGTAGCCTGCATATTAAACATAACTGCTGTGACTTTCTCAAGACGGATACGCCATGCTGAAATCTGTAAAGGGAAAAGAGTCACACTGTACTACAGCAGTAGCTCCAGAGATTAAAAAATGGCATTGTAAAACATGCAAAGACCCCAGCATCAAGACCCACCCGTCATCCACTGAACCACAGCAGCTTTTAACAAGATTCCCACGTGACCGATAGGCTCGAGGAAGGGTGAGATCCAGTCTGCTAAACCATCCTCTTTCGAGATTCAGACCTTCAACTGAGTCTTCATAACCCACACGAATTATATTGGTTCCATTTATGGGTCTATGGGATTCTTCTCATTACCTTGACAGAATTTTAAGAAAATGCTTTCAATAAAAACAAAAAATATAAATAACATATTCAGCCTAAAAGCAGAGCTTGTCTCAAAGAGGGGAGAGGTTACAGAGAGGGCTGGAGATCTGATTTGAGTCCTCAAGCTCTAGACAGAGTGAAGTAGCCACAGGCACTGGGCAGCTGTGACATCACCCACAATCAGGTTGTAGTGAAATGTTGTTCATATGTGTGTGCAGAGCATGGCGCAGCAAGTGTGATGTCATTTTGTCTTTTTTTAATCTTAGACAGGATCCAGCTATGCCTCCTTGGCTGTTTTCAGGCTGGCGATCTGCTTCAGCCTCGTGACTGCAGGGATGACAGATGTGTGACTCCCAGGTCAATAAGTTTTGTTGCTTTGGGGAGGGAAGACAGATGTGTGACTCACAGGTCACTAAGTTTTGTTGCTCTGTGGAGTCGTTTTTGTGGTGAGAATACTCAACACCCGGGTTGTTTCTGTTTTCACTTCGCTGGCTGTGTCAGTAAAGTGCTCACTGTGCAAGCCGGAGGACCCGAGTTTGAATCCCCGAACTCATATAAAAAGCCATGCAATGTGACAAGACTATAATGCCAGGGCTGGGAGGGACAAGAGTATCTGGGGCCCACTGGCTGCTTAGTCTTGCTGAACTGAACAGTGAGCCAGGTCCAATGAGGAATGTTTCAAAATTTGAGGTAGAACTGAGAAAGATATCAGATGTCAACCTCTGGATTCCAAATGCATATGCATGCACACACGCGCACACACCACACAAATACACACACACCACACACACATGTGTGCACACACACACATGCATGCACACATGCACACATTCACACATACATGCACACGCACGCACATACGCACACAGACATGCATGCACACACATCCACAACGAATATAAGGAGTTGATTGCATCGATAGCTTCCATTCTCTACAGTGAATTCTTGACTTGTTTTTCCTAAACAACTGTGATTATACATCTTCTGGACATCATCTGCCCATTGGTCCCTCCCCCCTGATCTCCACAGCCATCTTCCGGTCTCTGTTCTGCTCCCCATGTCCATGTGATCGCCATCTTCTGATCTTCATTCTGTTCCCCATGCCCATGTGATCGTCATCTTTAGATCACTGTTCTGCTCCCCACGCCCATGTGAGCTCCATCTTCCGAGCTCGCCCGACTGAAAGCATGCATCAATTTGTTTACGTCTTCCACACAGTGCACATCCCTGGAAGAATTCGCTGCAGTTGTTCCTGAAAGGCTGGGTTTTAGACAACTTCACTATGTGTTTCTATAAATAAATGTTCACTGGAAGATCTTTTTGTATGACTAAAATAACATGAAAAAAACCTGTGTTGTTCCCACAGAAAAGCTCTCACTAATTTCATGAAAGACTTAACAGATGCAATATTTGCACTAGATTTTATGGTTGTTGATAAGAATATTGAAAGCTTCTGTGAGTTCCCAGCTCATGGGCATTCATGCTCACTCTGAGCCCATCCCTTGGGCTAATGATACATCCCTGTCCTCCGTGGCCTTGATACATCTCTTTATAAGACTATGACACACCACAGACAGCTGAACAGTAACTTCCTCCATCGTAAGGTTCTGCCTCTATTTAGCTCCTTCCTGTGTTCCTCAGCTCAGGCCTACTTCATGCCTCTCTTGGTAAATTTTCTCCTGCCCCTTTAGAAAGTCCAAAGCAATACACAAGTAAAAAGATGGCACAGGATACCTCTTCACAAGCCAGTTCTGTTTGAAATCAATGTCCATTATGAATGTACACACAGTGCTTCAATGAGGGTCATGAGGGTGTATCCGTGGATCTGAAGACGGGTTTAAGGGGGATCGAATTCAAGAGTGGTACCTTCTAAACTTAGTACCATTAAAAAGGCAGATGGTGCTATAAAATCACAGGTGTAAACATTGTTTCCTGACAACAATGGTATTTTTTGCTTTATTTTTTTGACAGGGGATAAGACTAGCTTGGTACATGAAAATGTAATGTCCAAACCTACCACTTTTCTCCCCAGGATATTTATTCGAAACAGTGGTTCATGTTCTCTGGCAAATGTATCCAAGGACGAAGAAGTTTCCAAATGTACCCAGTAGGGATGGTCTTAAGCAGTTGATTTGAAACAAAGCGAAGAGATCCATTACTGAGATTTCAACATGGAAATAAATGGGATCTCAGCAGAAAACTGGCTGTCCCTTTAAGGTTTAAGTGTACGGTGAAGCCTGTCCTGGATTGGGAATCCAGCTGGCTGCTGGCCCATCATCATTCTTCACCCAGGAGATCCAGGAGCTTCCAAGACTTCTGAGGGTGTGAAACGCTTCCAGGAGTCACATCTGTGTCTTTCTTCTCTACTCCCTTGGCTGAGAAGAAGCCCATACATTATAGAATCCGAAGGGCCGAGTACGAATGCCTGTCTTTGTTTGGCTTCCTTTAGTTCACCTCTGATGCCTTCTCTAATTCAAGGGCGCCTTGGGTCTCTCTAACCCAGTTCCATCTCTCAACATTATTTGTACTGTTTTACAATGACAATATTGTTAGCAAGGGATTTTCCCTGAGTCTGAAAATAAGATTGTTTTTTAAATAGGGGCATATTCTTGAGATTTTATACTTAAATTAAGGACTAATGTTTACTTTGTTTATTTTCAGGGTTCAGTGAAAGACAGAATAAAAACCTGAGTGACTCATCAAGAAAGTCTTTAGCCTCCTTTCGCACCAGCCGGCTTTCCTACTGCTATCTAACTAAACACTTCTCAGTGTCAAGGACATTTGAAGGGACTCTAGCCAGTCCAAGCATGGCAAACATGGCTCTGGCAAACCTTGCCCTTCTCCCTAATTCTCTCTGCCGTGCTAACAGAACTGTTAGATTACATTTCTAGAGCTGGCCACCAAGATCTATTTCCTCGTTTGGTCACTTCTTCCTCCAAAGACCAACCAAGGTTCGGCTATTGAAATTCAACAATCAAAAACTCACTTTGGCTCACCTAATTAATATGCCCAATTAAAGTTAAGGGCCTCATCTTAACCTGGGCTTTCGCCTTTTACCTTTATAACCTGCCAGTCACCAATGGGCCACATCTTCTTCCTCTCTATCCAGAGGCAGTCCTTTGTCCTCTGGGACAAACACCCTTTCCCCTCTCCCTTGCTCCCTTCCCTTTCTCTTTTGTCCTCTGTCCTCTACCTTTCTCTCTTATTCCCTGCCCTCTGAACCTCTGGGGCAAATAAATCTCCTTTGTTCTGAGAACTTGGTCTTGGCAGTCCTGAGCCAATACTAATCCTTTCAGCCACCAGGCATCACTACAGAGACCGCATTACGGGCTCAGCATCTACGATATCTTTATTAGACCTGGGAGAAGACAGGTTAGAATCTTAGGAATGGACATCTAAGGTTGTGATAGACAACATAACTCAAGGTCTTGGAGAATGACCAATCAAGCCCTTTATCCCTGATGCACAGAAGAGTTCATTCAAAGTAGAAAGAGGTTCTCATAGATGATAGCTGTTTGAATGTCACAGTATTAAGTGTTGTGGATTTTAAAAATAGGAGAACACATAAGAAGACAATGTTACCAACATTCTGGAACAGGGGATTCTCTTTCTTGTCTAGTTACTGTGAGACACAATAACTATGCAAATCACCAAATAGATGAGATTTGGGTGTGTCCTGGTTGGCTTTCCATTGCTGTGATAAACACTATGACCAATAGCAACTTGGGGTAGAATGAATTATTTGGCTTTCACTTCCACATCGCAGTCCATCATGGAGGGAAATCAAGGCAGAAATTCAAGAAGGAGCAGCAGCAGGAGCCGTGGAGAACCTGTGTGCTTTCCCTGAGGTTCCAGCTACCTCCTTGCACAGCCCACGGCCATTTGTCTAGAGGTGGCACTGTACACAGTGGGTTGGGCCCTCCTACAGACACTGCTACAGGTCAATCTGATGGCGGCAACTCTTCTGTTGACCTTCCTTCTTTCCAAGTGTGAGATGTTGAGAGCCATGATTAACCAATCACAAGGTGATTAGGAATTGATTACACACACATTGAATTAAGGTTATAGCTCAGAAGTAGAGGGTTTGTAGGAGCTTGCTAGGTACTAAATTAAATCCCTAATATTGCAGAAGCAAAATTACCAATATGCAAGAATTATTTATCACAGCAATGTTATATATTCATTCATCTTTACTCTCTGTTCTCACCTGTGAAAGTGTGTAGATGACAGCAAAGCCGTAAAGATGAATGAGAAGTCCAGGGTATGCAACATAGCTTGGAGACACAATGACCAGCCCAGGATGAGTATCAATAGAAATGAGTCATAGAATCGTAGCTTAAGTCAACTGAACTCAGTTGCAGACAGAATGAGTTTGAGCACGGTAGGCATCCAATCTAGGGAGGAAGGGTACACACGTGGAGATGGGCTCAGAACAGAGCTTGGGAACATGAACCGCCTCTCATAGGGAAATAGATAACTCAAGTAGTTCTTTGTTTACCGTTGTTACTTTTAAAGGTGAAGTTCTTATCTCCAAGTTAATTTTAGACCCAAATGGGCTTGCTGGTGAGTTTTAACATATCACACAATGTAGGAAGTCATTTCCATTATATTAAAGTTATTTCAGGAAAATAAGGAGGACACAAGAGTTTCCCATTTATTCACTGAAAGCAAAATAAATTAAAGCCAGACAAAGGCATGACAGTAAGACAAAACCATAAATTAATACTCTTGCAAAAAAAGGGATGAAGTAACTTCTAACCAAGTTTAAGCAACTAAAATTCATCAGTATTTCAAAAGAATTATCTCGTGACCAAGTGCTATTTGTTCCAGAATCCAGGATGGGTTTAGCATTAGGAATTTAATCTGTGTGTTTTGCCAACTAACAACAGCAACAAGGAAGAGGCAGACTTCCTTGTTTCTCAAAAGAGGCAATTGGCAGGTTTCAGGGTTTGTGTCTGAGAAAGCTTCACCTTGAAGAGAAATCCACTCAAACAGAAGCCAGGCTAAGTGAGAATGAGATGCCAGACTAAACATTGAGCACCAGAGAGGGAATCCACTCCCATTGCCATGGACACCGAAGCTCCTGATGGTGCACCAGGGCAAGGGGAAGATGTAAAATGCATTCAAGTTTAAAGGAAGAAGCACAGGCATCTGTGCAGAGGGTCTCATGGAACCTTCAAATGAGTTCCTGGATTGGCTCAGCACTGGGACAGGCTGTGTGTGTTAGTAAAGGTCACAGAGAGATGAACAGCAGCCCATAGGTATATGAGTGTGACGGCAGTGCTCATCACAGATCCCTGCAAAACTACAGCGACAGCTAAAATGAATCCTAGAAAAATCAGTCTAAGTCTGTCTGGAGAAACATCAGTGCAAACATTCAGGGGTTAGGAGGCGAACTGACAGTGTCACCTAACCTATAGCGTACAGACTTGGTGTAGTCTGGGGCTTGTCTTCAGTTACCTTACTATTCAACAAGTTGTTCTGACAGTGTTACAAACAAATGCAGGGGACAGGTGCGACAGAAACATTCGATCCAAGGAAAGCTACACTCTCCGACTTCAGGATTATATCTGCACACGGACGGCCGATTGGCGGCTGTTAGAAGGTGTGAGGTGAGAGGCTACGTGAAGAACTGTTGCCTGTACATGTCAACGGTTTTAAAATGGACTCAGAGAAGAGAAGCTTCATTCCACAGTGGCTTGGCAGCAGAGGTCAAAACAGGGTATCTACGGAAACGGATGTGTTTCCACCATCTTAAGTGAGAGTCCTTGATTCTGCTCTTCAATGGGGGATTGTGGGAAGGAAGTTAAAGTCCTTGTGGTGTCCCAGGGTGAATAAACGCTCCTGTTCAATAGATGACTTCATTTCTGCAGTCCAGCATCCAGTTACTTTGAGAAAGAAATCTATGGGGCAGACTAGATTAAAAGCATGCTGAAAAGGGGAGTGGAGAATTCTTCCCAGAGTTTCCTAGAAATGAATACCTTCTCTCCCGAAAAATAATAAAACCTTCGTTGGGAACTTCCTGCTAGTCCTGTTCTTTGGGGTTTCCACTGGAAATCATCTTCTTTTACTACTAGATGCAGCTCCACTGTCTCAAAGGGTTGCCAAAGCCAGATAACAGATGCCTCGACGGTAGCAAAATAATTGCCATTTCAGAATGGGAGGTGTGTATGTAAACACAGGGATCGACTACAAACCAGCATTTCTATCTCAGTTTAGGGAGGAAAATTACCTTTGGGAGCTGAGCCAATATTGACATTCTTAATAATACATTGCCCCTACTTCTAGACAGTATAATCATTTTTAAAACCCTTATCACGGGCAGCTGTGTGTTCCAGGCCTCTGGCTACTCGCGGTGCAGACAGAATGTGTTGGGTAATGGTTGAAATGCAAACATATGTGATTAGCTGATATGCTTTCTATGGCAACTTTTTTATAGATTATCCTGTGACTTCACTGCTAATACAGAAACTTAGATATATAATAAGATTCAAACGTATGTGAAGCACATAGCTGTAATTTAGAAACCTGTGCTGTTTGATGAGAGGAAACACACACTCTGACGAGGGATACAATGAGACTTTAGTCACCATTTGCTTTAGCCTGCCCAGTTGTAAGTGCCGGTGACCAAGCCTGACTTTTAGTACACTAAATTCCTGTGCGTTTCTTCGTCTCTAGGAATCTCAGAGTGCAAGGGGAAGGCAGGATTTCAAATGTCACACCACGTCTCATTGAAGTGGCTGGTGTTTCTCACACAGCATTTTTGTCTCCATCTTGCTAAGTGCAGATGATTCTGGGAGAAGAAATGGGTAGGGATGTACCTCTTTCTATTGTAATCTACAGCCATTCTTGCCAGGGTACATTGTGCTTGGTAACGTTGTTGGATTATTTTCACTAACTAACTTTAAATAGCCACCCCTAACTCAAGACTTGTCTGATTTTATATGTGGGAAGAAAGTTCCCCACATGACCCACCCCTCCTAGTTTCTTGTGGGTATGTCGTGTGAGCATGTGTGTGGTAACGTGGGGATGTGAAGGTCAGAGGACAGTGGTGGGTATCTCTCCTGTCCACTTGGGTTTGGGAGATGAGGTTTCTCACTGGGCTTGCAATATTGGCAATTGTTGGCTGCAAGCCACACAGTTGTGGGGTTTTTAAACTGCACTTGGCTGCTCAGCTGGGTTCCAGGAGGTAGAACTCAGGCCTTCAAGTTTGACAAGCGTTTAAAGACAGACACCATTTCCCTAGCCCCTCACCTCATAGTTCTAATGATAATTCAACAGTTTTATTGAGCCCATTTCGACATTCTCAGATGATCTTCCAAATGAGCTGACTCCCCTTTGAATTGTAAGGGTCTGTCACCTATGTACAAGATATAAAATTTGCACTAAATCCAGAGATCTACAACTTCTCTCTTGCCATGTGGATTGGTGTTGTACAATTTATCCCCATGTATCCAAGAATTAAGCTGGTTACACACACATTTATCCACTTGCCTGTTGGCACCCTGCTGGTTTCTGCGTGTGTGCGTGCACACACACACACACACACACACACAGCCAGAATTAAAAGAACGTCCTTCACTTTTGGCAAAATACGGGCAAGCAAACTCTACAGGGCTGACAGAGAACCAAGTCTTGCAGGCACATCTTGAATTTTGTCCAAGCGAATGAATGCATTACATAGTATCCTGTACATGATCTTAATTTGAAGCCCATTTCAGCATGATCTCGAACAACGAGAGAGACAGAGAGAGAGAGAGAGAGAGAGAGACAGAGAGAGAGAGAGACAGAGAGAGAGAGAGAGAGAGAGAGAGAGAGAGAGAGAGAGAGAGAGAGACTATGCTGGCCTCTGTAGCTTTAAAAGTGGTCACCCATTCCGTCTGGACAATTGCCATAGTCACCAGGACGGGATGGCTTTTGTTCTGGTGGGATGTCCGAGGGAAGCCCTGGTGCAGTGCCTAGTGCCATCTGCTTCCCGCGGTCTTAGAGAAGTCAGGGCGGAAAAGTTTGAGGCGCAAGCCCCTTTCTTGTATCCTAGGCGAAGGAGGCAAAGGAGAGGTGGGAGAAACCCAAGGGAGGGTGGCAGAGCCAGCCTGGGAGGCGCGGTCTCCGTGAACGCGTGAGAGCGCGTGAGAGGGAGGGAGGGACGCGGGGCGCGGCGGGGAGGCGGGAGGGCGCCAGGACGAGGCAACAGTCTCGGTGGCTGCAAGGAAACCCTGAGGGGCCAGAAGGACTGGAAAGGACCGGAGCCCAGCAGCAGGCTGTGAAGGGAGGGGGCGGGGCGCAGGACCTGAAGCTGAGACTAGGCTGAGGCCAGAGGGGCGGGGGCTTCGAGCTGCAGGCGGGTGGAGTCCGGGTCCCCAGCGCATCCCCACCCGTCTGTGCGTGGTGGCTGGGCGCCCAGGAGCAGAGCCGTGTCGGGACCGTCGCTGGATCGCCGGGCACCGGGCTCAGAGGACCGTTCTCCAGCAGGTAGGGGCGGCGGGGAATCCCTCGGATGGGGAACTTGGACGAGCCTCGGTCTGGGATCCTGCAGAGTGTGGAGTCCAACCTTGCAGGGTCCCCAGCGCCTGTCCCAGCTGCCTTGGTGAGCGCTGGACAGGAGCGGGGTTTAGGGCGTGGAGAAGCGGTTTCTCTAGGTTCTTCCCAGCAAGGGATGGCAAAGCCCCTGCCACCTTTGGGATAGGGGAAAGAAGGCCAAAATCAGAATCCTTCTCCGAACTCTGGATCTATGCAGAAGGAGGCAACACTGGCAATTTGTAGGAAGAAGCTGCTAGTTGCCATGGGAGATGCGGAGCTGACACCTTTGCGACCGCTCCTGGGGGGCGGTGGGATGCCACTTCCTCCTCTTCTTTTGGGCATGGAAAAGAGACTTGGGAGAACAAAGATGTAGGCAGGAGTTTGCCAGCTGGTGCCTCTCTCACTGATCCCTCTGACCCCTGGCCTCGACCCCATGTCAGCCCTTTGTTTTAGAGGCCAGGACGAAGTGAGGGGCAGGTCAGTACTTGCAGTGCTTGCCTCCCAGGGCCGCAAAGCCTGCCTTCCCTGGGCTGGGTTAACCCATTTGGGTTGGTGGGAGCTCTCTGTTTAACTAGTCCCTTGGATACCTTCTAAAGGAAACACAGGGGATCTTCAGAGAGTTCTCTAGCTATGTGTACCTTTTCCGCACTTATGGCTCAGGATGGATTTGGGGTCAGTGTGATAAAAATCTTGCGTTAAAGCACTTGCCCCCTGAAGGGGCTATTGGCCGCTACAGAAAACATAAAGGAACCAGGTCAAGTGAGCTCTGGTCGTTGTTGAGAATGCCACAGGAGGGAAGGGTTAGAGACGAGGGTGTGTGCAGGTGTGTGCATGTGCAGGTGTGTGTGTGTGGTGTGAAGCTTTAACCACTTTAGTAGGGCTTTCTTTGAGGGTCTTGGGAAGTCTCTGGTTTCTGCCCAGAGTGACAGTTACCCCACAATATTGTCAAGCGTGCAATGCTCTTGCAGCCTTGTCATGCCTGTCCTGAAGCATTTAGCTTAGAATCAAGAGTAGGCAGCAAAGTCACCCAGGAGATCGTGGAACGAAAGCCAGGCTCAGGAATGGCCACGGCGGACCTGTCTGAACAGAGTTCCTTGTAGCTACCAGGATTGCTTCCCATTTGCTTCCAACACCTTTAAAAGCTTTAAAGGCAGTCTGTCCCCTCTATAGGGAAAGAGTGTTCTGAACGCGTCAAAACTGTTTTAATTGTTCACGTTATGCATGCGTGTGATGGACAGTTAACCTTAGAGTGAATCTGAGGCCAGTGCACGTGGAGACCCATGTGAGCCACAGGATTTACATTCAGTGGACTTTGTGGCAGCCGGGGTATATGTCATTGCTCTCTAGCCAGAATTAATACAGACTCTATTGCATGCCATTAAAGTCATCTGGAATGTAATATTTGTTTACTAGAGGAATAATTACTTTAATCAAAATGTCATCTAGAGAGCCTAATGCAATGGTTAAGTTCATTTGGGTCCCGAGAGAATTGGGGCAGCCGTAATGAAAAGAGCTGATGTGCTCTGTGCACACTTACACTGAAACAGCTGAAAGCGCCTTGCATTGGCACTCTCTTCTGTAAAGAGACCCTCTCCCCACAGTCTGGGGATGCTCTAAGACCAGTACTCCAGTGGCTGCTACGCCGAGTCATTAGTGTTATCTGTGGGCCGTTCTGTACTGTACAGATAAAGGAGTGTCCGCAGAATGGGAGCCCTCTGCAGGACACAGGCCTTCCTTCCATAGTCCATGAGTGTTCCTGAAGGAGGCTATGTAAAAATGGGAACATCTCTGAAGGAAAATTGGTTGGATTCCGCTGCATCCATGCACAGAATTCCCATGGGATTCAGACATGCATGCTGTATTTGTGCACTAATCCTCGGAGGACTTGGGTGGTTTTGTCGGTTTGTTTGTTTTGTGATTGTGTTTAATTACCAGTTGGATGTGTGCAGAGTTACTAGGTCCCACTGTCCAAGTCATCCTGGCGTGTTAGAGTTGTGGGGCGTGGGAGGGGCTTGGTGACAAGGTCCTGAGGGGAGAACCGGCAGGAACTGGATAGAGTTAGATAGAATGGGACGTTGCTCATTTGCCTCCACTGTCCCAGGCATCCTTCTAGCCACTCCCTTTTAATAGACTCTGGTCTGTACACAGTGCAACTCAGGTTTCCTCAAGATTTCCACTGTGCTAATGTGGGCATCAAGAGGACAAGGAAGCTGTGCTGACATAATCCAGCATAGAATTTGATCTTGTGAGTGAGTGAGCAAAAATGCCAGGTCATAAGTGTTTCGCCAGAACTACCAGGTGACAGGCACCAGGACTGTCCATTTTCCCCAGAGGAGCTGAAGGGCCCATCACAGGGACACCTCATTCCCTGATCTGCCTTTCTAAGATCTTCCTTGATCTTCCTAGTTGTCATGCCTGTGATGCAGGCCATGTGTGGTCATTAATTTTAGATTCCCCGATTCCAACCTCTGAATCCCATGCGCTCTCCCTTTGTAGACTTCAGTCAGGGACAATTAGCCACTCTGTTGGGGCTTCTTCAAACTGTGAGCCCACGTGAACCTCTTGTCCCCTAAGTGGCTTCTTGTCTGGTGCGGTCAGAGTGGGGATGAAAACATTTACACATGGTAAGTGATTGAAGCATGCAATAACTTGATTCTGAAGAGAATAGAATACACAATTCAGGTGGAGTTTGGATTTTCTCATGGTGCCTGGGAAGGATAGGATTTCCCTCATGGGACCTGAGAAGGACAGGATTTCCCTCATGGTACCTGGGAAAGATAGAATTTCCCTTGTGGTACTTCGGAAGGACAGGATTTCCCTCGTGGTACCTGGGAAGGGCAGGATGTCCCTATGGGACCTGGGAAGGACAGGATGTCCCTCGTGGGACCTGGGAAGGACAGAATGTCCCTCGTGGTACCTGGGAAGGACAGAATTTCCCTCGTGGTGCCTGGGAAGGGTAGGATTTCCCTCGTGGGACCTGGGAAGCAGAGGATTTCCCTCGTGGTACCTGGGAAGGAGAGGATTTCCCCCGTGGTACCTGGGAAGGAGAGGATTTCCCCCGTGGGACCTGGGAAGGAGAGGATTTCCCCCGTGGGACCTGGGAAGGAGAGAATTTCCCTCGTGGGACCTGGGAAGGACAGGATTTCCCTTGTGGGACCTGGGAAGGAGAGAATTTCCCCTGTGGTGTGTGGGAAGAACAGGATTCCCTGTGTGGTACCTGGGAAGGATAGGATTTCCCTAGCTCACTCTAGTCCTGCAGCCTCGGACTCTGATGATAGGACACAAATATCCCTGGGATGTTTTCCTGTGAGATACCTTTTGTAGGCCACTGAGTCTAAGGAATATAAGCTATGTCCATCCGCCTGGAGTCAGCTCTCCATCCTGCTTAAGCAAGGACCTGTAAGGATTTTCTTAGATGGTAATTCTTGTTACTATGATAACCAGGAAAAGTTGACAACACACCAGGGCATAATTCAGAGAATGTTTAGATTCACATTATGTAATTGCAGCCTAAAGTAATTATACACAATATTAATAATTTCAAAGGCATTGCTATATTCCAGTAGCAAGCTAACACTGTAAATTCTTTGTGCCTTCCTTCCCTTCCTTCATCCTTCTCTTTGGTCCCTGTGATCTTTCTTCTCTCCATCCCTCCCTCCTTCCCTCCCTTCCTCCTTCCTTCCCAAGTACTACCTGCCTGAGTCTCCGCCCTCCTTGTCCTCCCTCAGTCAGTGACTCTTTTTTGTGTTCAGCCTCTGTCTGCCTGCAGGACCCTTCCCTAATGCTCAGTACAGCACCTGATTTCTGATACGCAAACAGACCCCACTTCCTCTCGCTCTGTGTTGCTGCGTTGTGGGACCACAGTTCTCTCATTCGTGGGCTCTGTTCTCCTTTTTCCCTCCCCCACTTTATTTCCCATCAGTCATGGAGACACCAGCGTTTATCTCATGAATATTGCTCAGATTAGTTTTCCCTATTCTGACCTTCCCTGGCTGCCCCTATCTAGGCTTCATCAGTCCCTGCCAGAGCTCAGGAACCAGACCCTCATCCATCTTCCTGTTCTCCTCTTCCCCTCCGAGTCAGGCTTACAGTTGCCAGCGTGATTTGTCTTAAATGCAAATTTGACCATGAGACCACTTGCTGAAGGGCTGCAGCGATTTCTGTTTGCCCAGCGAGTAAACCGCAGGCTCCTCTGAGCTATGAAGTGCACACCATTCATCCACACCTCCCCTGTCTATCGCCTCTCAGATCATCTACATAGCTTGAGCCACGTCCTTTGCTTTATATGGCGACTGGACTGGCATGTTCTCCACAGAGACCTTAGCTTTGGTGACCCCTTGATACTCATTCTTTTGGAGGCTGGCTGTGAGCATCCTTTAACTCTGCTCAGCACATCTTGCAAAACACCTTCTCGAAACACCCAGCACCATCTCCGTTCCTCTCCTGACCTCTCCATGTATGAGAACATCCTTGTCTATAAACTTGGAGCTACTAGGTTGTGCTTCTGTGCTTTTTTTTTCCTGTTCCGTGATCATCACACCCATTTTTTCCTAGGTTGGGTGGGTTCCTTGTGTAGAGGCAACAGGTGTGGGCATTAATGGAAGGAAAGCAGCTTCCAAATTGTAAACCAACCCCGAAAGAGTCCAGACCCGTAGCCTTGACCTATGGGTCCCCATACAACTTCCTGTTTGCCTCTACCCTCTCTGCATCATCCCAGATGCTGCTTGTGTTTCTGACTTCCTCTAGTCCCTGCTTCACACAGAAGTCAGCTTCATTTTACAGGCAAGAAAAGTAGAACCCAGAGCCCAAAGAACTCTGGTTACATGGCTGGTTTGTCTTAGCATCACGCCTGTATGACAATCTCATATTTACCCTGTGCTCTTACCAGCCTTTAAGAGTAAAGATAATAACCTCCTTTAAAATGTCATTCAGGCTGGGCGGTGGTGGTGCATGCCTTTAATCCCAGCACCCAGGAGGCAGAGGCAGGTGGATCTCTGTGAGTTCAAGGCCAGGCTGGTCTACAGAGCGAGTTCCAGGACAGTCAGGGTTACACAGAGAAGCCCTGTCTTTGGAAAGAAAAAAGTACCATGCCAAAAACCACCTGGTGGGACGACACGTGACACCGGCAGGGCATTGTGGTCTGTGACCTCCTGATGGACAGTCGAGGCTGCAGCCTGCATTCTAGGCAACTTGTCCTGATTTTGTCTTTGTTTTTATATGAGACTCTATAGCCCAGGCTGGCCACCAACTCACTCCCTAGCAGAGGCTGGCCTGGACCTTGTGGCATGATCTCTCTGTCTCAGTCTCCCCAGGGTTGGGATTACAGGCCTGGACCACCATATCCAGCTTGCTTACATTTTAGAATTAGAGTGTAAGTTAAAACAGCCCAAACAAAGAATGTGTGCAGATCCTGACTCTGTGGCCTAATGAAATCCTGGAACACCTGCTGTCTGTCCCGAGCCTCAATGCTGTCTGAGTCTCAATCAATGCAGCAGTGAAAACTTAAGCTTACATTAAGGGTAGTTTACTTGGATGTTGGCAGATAGTTGAAAGAAGGGGACAAACTAGACATATAAAAAGACAGTTGTTAATGACTCTATCTGCTCTTCCAGAGGACCCAAGTCCAGTTGCCGGTACCCACGTCGGGCAGCTCACAATAGTCTATAATTCCATTCCAGGGATCCAACATCCTCTTTGGTCTCCATGGGCACACACACATACACACACATGCCATATACTTACACAGACATAAATGAAATTAAAGAAATCTATTTTTAGAGTAATTCATATTGACTGAACTATAAGAAAAAAGATAGGAGCCATGCCATGTTCAAATACTTGATGTGATATCCATACATTAAGATTTTAGGTATCTTCATTTATCCACCCATAGTTCAACATAATACATGAGATTACTATATGCAATTCAGGAGAGCCGACTATCTCACAGTGCACTGAGAGCATGTGTTGTTAGAATGCACAGTTGAAGGGTTGGAGAGATGGCTCACCAGCTCAGAACACTTGTTGTTCTTCCAGAGAACCATAGTTCAAGTCCCAGCACCCATGTGGGGTGGCTCACAACTACCCGAAACTAAAGTTACAGGAGGTTGGATGCCCTCTGGCCTCTGCTGGTACCTGCACATGCATATAAAAACACATAAACCACACACACATAGATAAAATAAATCTTTAAAAATATATGTTTGGATAAATATATATATATATGGATGAGTTCAAACTGTAATATTCTAAATCAAATTATGATGCAAAAATCAGCTTTGAAGTAATTCTTTTCCTAGAAAGAACATATTGAAAGTATTTTAATTTCTTTTTTATTATTGGAATTAGTTCCCGTTTTAAAATTCATCTGGAGGTTGAAGTCCCTGGCACACAACTCTCTGTACCTTTAGTGAACACATTTGAAATATTCAGTAACTCCTGTTAGAATGATAAGTTCTCGCTTGGCCACTCATTTCCTTCTCCATTTAGATTCTCAGTTATTAGCAGCCCAGTGTTGTGTGATTGGGCATCCCTGGGTAGAGATAGCTAGCGCTCTGAGCTCCTGAATCCTGGTTTAAAATGCCTATTAATATTCCTTTTATCTTTTTTATTTGGGAAAGAGAAATTCACTTCAGTGATCTAAAAACCAGCGTAAGACGAAAGGAATAAAGCCTAAGAAAGAGTCATGACCAGTGCTGAGAAAACACGAGTGTAGAGGGACATAGCTAGTATTCATTTGCACTGTGCAGAAGCAACCAATAGGGTCTGGAGTTGACTGAGGAGCAGTACTTCTCAGGGAGGCAGTTCATTAAGGCACAAGCACCTGCATAGGGATGCTTCTTAGAGTTGTCCCCGGTGTGGGATATCCTGTTCCTGAAACAGGGAAGAATCATTGCCTAACGTGACCCACGAGGAGGCAAGCTCGGGTAGAAAAAGGCTTGAGGTCCACTTCTCTCTGAGTGGCTGGAAACCTGGGACAAAACTGCCCAGGCCTTGTCTGTTCAGCCAGGCAGGCAAAATGCTTCCCAGGGCTAAATGCGGGATTGAATGGGAATAAAACATTCAAGGCTTTCCACCAATCTGGAGTCCTGCAGTCTTCAATTTTTGCTATGCCGCCATGAAGAAGAGAATTTATCAATACCTCCTCACCCCTACCTTGGTTTTTTTTTTTTCTGAATGTTATTCATTCTGCAGAAGTCTAGGGATTTACAAAGTTTGAGTAAAATAAAAATAATGAAGAGGCATGCTTTAGTGGGCATGGACCTAGTTCATGAATAGGCACACACTGGTGATGGGCGTGCAGTAGGAATATCAGGGGGATGGCTCTGCATCTCAGCTTGGGTTGAGGGCTGGTGATGGGCGTGCAGTAGGAATATCAGGGGGATGGCTCTACATCTCAGCTTGGGTTGAGGGCTTTGTAATGTTAGAAGAGATAATTATAGAATCATAAGCAGAAATTGTAAAATCAGATAGGACACGAGTAGACGAGCGGCTCTCAAAAGCAAAGCCTTCCCCTCATGGTCACCTATACTGTCAGGAGAAAGTGAAAGAAAAACTGGAAATGCCACTCACTCCCCAGGGGCCACTGTGAAGTGACATTTAGCCAGGAAGTGGCCAGAGACAAAACACGGATTTCTTTGCTATGATCGCCAGCCAGTGGTCAGCTTTCCTGTGCTTGGCCCCAACAGTATAAAGATTTGAGTTGAAGATGATTGTTGTCATTTGACCGTGATGATAATATTGCCATTTTACCACGATGGTAATATTACCATTTGACCATGATGATAATATTGCCGTTTTACCATGATGGTAATATTGCCATTTGACCATGATGATAATATTGCCGTTTTACCACGATGGTAATATTACCATTTGATCACGATGATAATATGACATTTGACCATGGTAATGTTGCCATTTGACCATGATGACAATGCCCCTCCTTTAAAATACCCTCAGGTTAAAGGCAAGAGAGGTACATCTCAGCCAGGACCATTTTCAGGGACTGATAAGGATTTCAGAAATATCAAGAAACTGGGTAAGGCAGGCTTCTATTCTATGCTTTATCAGGAAGCAACCAGAAACTGGGAACTGGTATGTGTATTCCCATGAAACATAAATTATGCAACTATGCATCACAAGGTCACAAACAATGTGTAAGTCTTCCAAGTGTGAAGAACTAGAACTCTGGAAGTCAACGCAAGTGGACTGAATTACATATTTCAAGGATGGGGTTAGACTAAGCTAAGGCTATAGATCACTGGAAACTAATCAGGGATCTAGGTGAATACGTGTCTAAGGCTTGTACGTCTGAAGCATTTCTGGGAGAGTTTGTGGATTTGAGTTTATTGCTGGTGTTAACTAGGAACATATACAAGCATTTCTCTGAGTTCCCGAGTCTGCTCACTGGACCCCTTATCTATATTTATGCCACATTCTACTGCTTTGATGACCGTAGTTTTTAATGTGCCATCAAATTAGGATGTTGTGTAAAGTCTGTATCATTGTAGCTTTGTTTTTCTTTCTATCTTGGGAGCTTGAGGTCCTTTGAGATCCCTTATAAACTCTAGAACACCTTTTCCTGTCTCTAAGAGCAATGCATCTGATATTCTGAGTGGTTGCGGTGCTGCCTGTGTGGCCCCACGCCGAGCAGTGTGGACATTGTAGTTACAGATGCTTCCAGTCCGTGAACATAGAATGTCTTCCCCACACTGATTTTTAATGCTTTTCGGTGGCTTCATCACTAGGAAAATTGTGTCTCTCTCCCTCCATCAACCGTTGACTGAGTATGGCATTTCAGAGAAGAGTGGGATCCCAGGAGCCTTCCCCCTTCCAAACAGAGTGTTGATGGACCAGTCTTGTGCATAAACCACAGCTGCTGTGAGCTCAAGAGTACAACATCCATGTAACAGTCAGAAGTCAGGGGTCCATACTACCCTCCCTAGCCCCTCCTCTGCTTCTTACATTCTTTACACCCCTCTTTCTTGATATTACTCAAGTCTTGGAAGAAGTATGATTGATGGCCTATTTATATCTAGACCCAAATATTTGATTATATATACTGTATACTCATAAGTATTTTGAAATATTTCTTTTTAAATAATATAATTGCATATACTATAGTGAAATTGTGACTTACACAAAATTGTAACAAAATAATGACACTGGCTCACTGATTGGACCAAGAAACAAAATCCACCCATCTGTTGCCTATAAGAAACACAGTTCAAAGGATAGGCACTGGTTTAGAGTATAGAGATTGGCAAAAGGACTCTAATCAAACAGTACCAGGAAGCAAGCAGACCAGCATTGTTATCCTAATAGTTGACAAAAGGTGTCAAACTGAAGCTAATCAAGGTGACTTAGAGGGACACTTCATTCTAGTCAAAGGGACAGCTAACCAAGAAGTCATCACTCATCCAACATACACCACACTCTGACGCACCCAATTCATAAAACAATGGACTACTGCATTTAATCACAGGTGAACGTCAATCCACAAATAGTAGGCGATTTCAGTACCCACTACGTTCAATAGCATCTCTAGGGAGACAGATTTGGGGTGAAAAACTCCCTTAGGTTTGCCTACCAAGGAATGACTTCATTTCATTTCTAAAAGACAGTTTGCCACACATGATGCTGTTGATGGTCAGACTTTTGTTTTGCTCTCAGGGTTTTGGATGTGTGTTCCACTCTCTTCTGACCTCTTCCATTTGTGCTAAGATTCTTAACGATCTTACAGAGCTCCTGTCCGGGGAGCAGGTCACTCCTCCTCTACTGCTTTCTAGACCCTCCCATTTGTCTTTGACTTTTTAAAATGGTTTTTCGAAACTGGGTTTCTCTGTGTCACAGCCAGCACTGGCTGACCTGGAACTCACTTTTTGCAGGAGACTCTGGGGTTAAAGGTGAACACCACTGCTGCCCGGCCTTTGTCTTTGAGTTCTAATAACATGACATGAGTGTGTGAGCCACTTGGGGTCGTGCTGCTGTGGTCTGTGGAGTTTCTTGAATCTGAATGTGCAGGTCCTAAGATTTAGGTTGCCTGAAGTTGTCATTTCTTTAAGCCATCTTCTCTGCCCCTTCTCATTTTTTCTTCATCGGGGCACTCTGGGATGCCCACCATGAATATAAAGTCACATTCATCGAAATCATAAAGTCACCTATGTGCTCCTTGATTTCATTTAAGATGCTTGTTTTTGCTGTTCTGACTCAATAATTTAAATGGATTCAGTTAATAGATTTTTTTCTTGCTTGACTCATCTGCCCTGAACCCCTCTAGTGATATTTTATCCAGGTTTTATATTCTATTTTACGTTTTCTGATAATTTTTTGTTTGTTGACATTCTCTTCTTGTTCAATGTATTGTTTCCATGATTCTTTGACTTCCAATCTGTGTTGTATTTAAGTTCTTTGAATTGTGTTATGATGAGACCTTGTATTCTTTGTCAGGTCACTAGCATATATCTATTTTTGTGGGATTGTTTCCAGACAGTAATCTTACACCCTTGTTTGAGCCCTGAGTCCCCACTTCTTTGCATGCCTTGGAACATTTTTTTTCTAACACTTGGGTATTTGAAAAACTGATGAACATTTTCAGTCTTTGTGGACTGACTCCTTTGAAGAGAAGACTTTCATGTCCATTCTGATGGGTGGTGGGGAATGCTGTGGCTTCTCTTTGCATGGGTATATCTGCATGGTGATTTCTTAGTCAGAGAGGCTTTTCTGTTTCCTTTTTCTGGAAATCCCACACTCCTGCTCCCTCTAGTGCCTTTCTAAGATGGTCACAGTTTTCTGTTACGATCACTACAATCCATGCTTGTTACATTCTGAATGACACCCAATGGTCCAGGGCATGCCACTTTCGTTAGCACCCCAAAGGGGCCTCTATTCTGCTGTCTCCCGTTTGACTAGCACCTTTTCACACATTGGCGTTCAGTCAAATCTTTGGCAAATGTTCCAGAATGTCAACAGTGACCTTATCAGCTGTAGCTGCCAGTCAAGTGCAGGGAACTTTGAGTAAGACAAGACCTGGTCAAGCCAGTTAGTTGTAGAGCAAAATAGCCAAGAGCCAGCATCACCCTTGAGACACCAAAGGCCAACAGTAGTGAAACATTCTTGGGTGAACAAACAAATAAATATGGTGACTTCAGGGAGGCAGTAGAGCATTGATCAAGACCAAACTATGAAGAAGGAAGAGACAGAAAGACAGACCCATATGCACATCAAGACCGTGCACTGCAGCTCGAGCTGCTCTGCATGGGGAAAGGCTGCATCCATGCCAATAAGAGGATGAAGGCGTTTTAGTTGCCTTTCCACCGCTGTGATAAAATAGCATAACGAGGGAAACATACAGGATAAGTTTATCTGGGATTCTGGAGGATTAAGGTGCATGTGGTGGGGACAGCAGACAACAGGTGGCAAACATGGAGGTTAAACCTGAGAGCTAACAGCTGAGGGCTCACCTTGAACCACAAGCACAAACTAGCAAGGAGGAACTGGGAATGGCAGGAGGTTTTGAACTTCCAAATGTACCCCCAGTGATGTAATTTTCCCAGCAAGGCTGCATTTCCAAGCCCTCCCCAACCAGTGCCAACAAGTGAAGACCAAGTATTCCCATAGCCAGGCTTACGGGGGAATCTCTCTTTCAAATAAGCACAAAAGGATTTGTGATTGGTAGCATAATACAAAATACAATTGTACAGACTACAGATGAACCGGAAAGAGGGGGAAGCTGCAAGGCTTGTGCAGCCATATTTACACATTGGCATACAGTAGTGTGCATGTGCAGCTGTGTGCAGTCTCTGTCTGGACACACGGGGGTGGCAAGACCATGGTTTGTTATACAACTTTCCCCATGATGTGGTGGCAACATGGTGTGGGGGAAGTTGGTCTGACTCAGCCTCCAGAAGTCTGTGGTATTTGGCTGAAGACGATCGGCACACTGGTGAGTTATTCTCTAGCAGATGAAGCATAATTTGAAACCTGGAATTTTTGTAGGTTGCAGAAGGATTGTCACAATTATTCCTTACATGCATGTGTGTGCATGTACATGTATCATCGCATACATGTAGAAGTCAGAAGACAACTTGTAGGAGCTGGTTTTCTCCCTCTCCCACGTGGGCTCTAGAGACTGCACTCATGTGGTCAGGCTTGGCAGCTCGTGTCTTTACCCACTGCTTCCCTCAAACATCTTTAATGAAAACTAGGACACCATTGAGAAGATAAATATGTCATAAGTGTATAACGGCAGCATTAGAATTAAGATATATTAAGATATCTGAAGACAGACTTTTATGGGCCACACCGGCCACTTCTGAACGCTGTAGGTTGCTTAGTGTGATGACCGTGTTCACAAGTGGAACTTTGGAGGATTGGTGTACAAGCTGTGTCTCATCCATTTCTGAGTGAGTCTGTTCCTGAGTACATGCCATGATGTATTTTCCCTTTTATTTCTCCTGGACATTGAGGGCTGTGACTGCCATGACTGTGGTATGTTATCACGTCTCTCTTTCCAGGTATGGGTACACAGGTGTAAAAATGCCCACAGGGAGTGTACCCAGGAAGTGAGAAAGAGCCCAGAAAACGAATACTCTAAATGAATTAACACTGAAAAAGATCTGAGCAAGTTGATAGATATTTGGGGCCAAGAATAAAAGGTAACTTGTCAGGAAGAATTGTCACCTGCAGCTGATGCCTTCAAAATATCAATGGTACAAACTAAAAATGTCAAGGACTCATCTTGAGAGAACATACGAACTAGATGGTTGCCCTTGACTGACACCCAACACAGTGAGCCACATCAGTCTAGCGCAAGCAGAACACAAAGAGGGCTGTAGACATCACGGTCAGAGCCTCAGGCTTCACTGATTAGTCAACACATAGAGTCATTCATTCATCCTGGAAAGATCATTCAAAAAATTAAAGATGTTTCAAAGTGGAATACACTCCAGTGGTTACAGCCCTGAAAGGGAAGCGTGGATGGTTTTCCCTGGAAAGAATAGTGTCAGGAAAGTGTGGAAAGAATGTATCTTTCATGTAGAGAAATGACCTTGCTCATAAATGACCGTGGACCAGTGGGCTGGGCAGAGGAAGATTATGGGGCTCATAAGTCAATGTAAATTTGACCTTAAGCATTTCAAATGAACAGAAAAATGACCATCGGCTCAGGGGAGTGTGCCCTTAAGGAACCGATGTCTCCCTGGATGTCCGAGATTCTGAATATAGATGTCATCTCCATCCATCGCCCTTTCACAGGAAGTGGAACAGAGCACAGTGTTCAACAGGGAACCCCAGGGGTTCTCAGCTGCTGTGCCCACAACATTTCCCTCTGTGAACAGAGAAGCCTTCTTACTCCTAAATTACAGCTTCTCCTTACATATGCAGTGTGGCTTGGACAGTCATCCCTGCCTTCCTCACAGGTAATTACTGTGTGCAAAGGAACAAAGTCAAAACAAAGAAAGAGGCAAACATGGATTCTTCAAAGGAGCATTGCTCCAAAGTCACAAGGCTGAGAATAAACTTAAAGGTCATGGCTTCTTTAGAGTCTTACTACTTTAAGGGGCTGTAGAGGAGGCTGCAAGGTTAAGTGTACCCACAGGCTGCTCTTCCGGGGGACCTGGTTTGATTCCCAGCACACATGTGGCAGCTTCCAACCATCTGTAGCTCCAGATCTAGAGACCCAAAGGATCGGAGTATATTTAGTTGTCTGAATTCCAGGACCTTTAGAAATTTAACTATTATCTTCTAGAATTAAAAATCTCTGTCAGGGCAAGGAATACATACATCCTTGAGGGAAATACTAGCTATAAGCATTTGCGAACAACAATGCAATAAAAAAACGGTTCAAATAGAAACCTCCTGCCATTTAGGTGTGTTCCTACTTCCAGGAAATCAGTGGGACAGTAAATTTGTTTAGCCCCTGCCCCCCACGATCATTTTGCCAGAGGCTGGAAGTCCAGATTCCACACAGGAGAACACTGGGTAGTTTAATTTGCATAGCAGATGGCTACAGGTCAGTGCCCAATAACAATTTGTAGAAGATGGAGGTGTGGGGAAGCCAGACTATGGAGGGCATCTGCCTGGTAAAAACCTAGCAGGAGGGGGACTCTTCTGTAGTTTAGAAATTGGTCTCCAACTCTGTCCTGCCTCCATCTCCTTCCCTCCCTGCCCCATCGGCCTTTATTTTTTTCCTCTTCTTTCCCCCACTTCTGACTCTTTCTCCCTTTACTCTTGACTTTCTCATGAGTGTTTTTTTTTTTCAATTATTCTCTTCCTTGTAAAACCTCATGCCTAAACACACCAGTTGCTCAAGTGTGCCTCACACCTGAATTCAAACAACACAAAAGGGGGAAAGATTATTCCCTTGTCTAAACTAAGCAGCATTCATTTCATGGGGAAGCCAGATCCCCCGCCCAGGCCACTACAAGACAGATGAGAAGTGGGAACAGCTGTCCCGTGCTCATGATTTCAGGGCTCGTTTACTCATACCTGCGCCAACAAGGTTAGCTCTACTGTGCTGGCCAGGCAAGGTACAGGGCCTGCTCTCTTGAGTACAGCATCCATTCTTGAGACAGTCTTTGTGAGCTCTTAAAGCAGTACTTAGGCTAAGTACTTCTCCTCTGTCTTGTAGTGGATGGGTGGGAGAATGATGCCCTCCTGCCTACCCATCAATGTCTGAGGCAGAGGACAGAGCTGTCCCTGTGGTCATAAAAGTGGGAGAACTATGCCTGACCCCCACCCAGCTGCAACACTCGGGAGAACAGGAGAACTGCAGAACACTGCAGTAGAGCCAGTCCTGTTAGTGCAGCTGTGGGTAAGCCAGCCCCAAAGTTGTAAGCATGAAAGAGTTGTCACCATTTCACATCTGGTGGACCAAACCCTTCAGTTGCTCAGGCCTAGTGTCAAGAACATGAGTTGGCCCTCCCCATCACACACCCCATCTATAATCTGCTGGAGCAGATGAAGGTAAGGGGAACTGACCCGGAGACCCAAAGCTGCAGGATCTCCACAACACAGGGCAATAACACAATATCCAGGAGGAGCCCTAGTGAGGGAGGACCCAGCCTTGATAGGGTCACCTACTGCCTCAGGATTACTCTTTAGACCAGAGAGTCCTGGCATCTGCCTGCCTCTGCCTGCCAGTGCATGCAGAGGTCACAGGAGTGCATGGCCACACTCAGCTTTTCAGGGTGCTGGGGAATTGATCTCATGTTTGCAGGTGTGCTCAGCAAGCACTGTTACCACTAAGCCATCTCCAAACCCTGAGTTTTAATGCTACTCCTCTTTTTTTTTTTTTTTTTGTAGATGACATGACCTTATATAAGGCATGTCTAAAGACTGTAAAAACTGCTGAATGGCTATTCAACAGTATTGTGAGATCAAAACAGAATAAGCATGCCAATCTTAGGACAGAAAATGAAAACCCAGCACTGTTGCAACTGCTGGCTCTGCTCTCTGAAAGGGAGGCTGACCAAACAGCCTGATCTACCAGAGGGTCAGGTAATAATAAAAAAATCACCAGCAAATGAAGTAAAGATGAAAGACCTGTGCACTAAACCATAGCAGGACAGAACGGAGAAGCTAAAGGAATAGAGAACCAGCAGATGTGAGCTCTGCTTCCTTTTTTTCCTATTTTTATTAATGTTTCTAATTAGAAGATGTATTATTGCTACCTTGTGTGTAGACAGGTTTTGTCCCTACCAATCCTGCAGCTGTTTAGTCCCAAAGAAATATACACAGACTTATATTAATTATAATCTGTTTGGCCTATTAGCTCACATTTATTATCAACTAGCTCTTACAACTTAAATTGACCCATAATTCTTGTCTGTGTTAGCCACATGGCTTGGCACCTTTCTCAGTGCAGCATTTTCATCTTGCTTTCTCTGCATCTGGGTGGTGACTGCAGACTGAGTTTTTCCTCTTCCCAGAACTTTCCTAGTCTGGTTGCCCCACCTATACTTCCTGCCTGACTACTGGCCATTCAGCATTTTATTAAACCAATCCAGGTGACAAATGTTTGCAGGGTACAAGAGCATCATCCCACAGCACTTGTGACGTTTTTGTACATATATGCCATATACTTCGTCCTTATGCTCACACTCTCCCCCTTCCATGGTGACTTTTTCTGAAGATATAATGTCCCCCAAGTATATTCCTTTTCTTTAGATCACACACAGTCTGTTGCCATGTAACCACACTCCCTTTCCTCTCCAATATCATGGAGCCCTTTCTACTTTCACACTTTCTACTTTCATCATGCACACACGTGTGTGTGTGTGCACACATGCACACGCACCACACACCACAGAGAGATAGAGATTAAAATCTGACAAAACCTTCCTTACCTTTTTTTGACTCAAGACTCTAGTCCAAGATTTGTTAGTTTATAAGATGATAATTTACTATAATTTTTAAACAGTCTGTTACTAACAGACTACACATTGAAATATCATCAATATAGTCATCCAAACAAGACACGAACAATGACACCAGTTAACAAGCCAACACAGATGAGGGAAACCTAGAAGGCCCAGGGGCCAGGCAACGTGTGTGGTAGTTCTGTGAATACTTTGGAGGTGGAGGAGGAAACAGAAAACAGAAGAAGCAAATTGGCTTCTAGATGAGTGGATTAAGTGAGAATCAGTCCTCTCTACAGACGAGCCCCCTTCTAGGTGATCTGATCCCAAGTGGTCAGCCTCTAAACACATGTACCCACGAGGGGACTCTGTCAGCTCTGTATACATGTCTACTATATTAGTCATACACGCATATATACCAACAACAAATAAGAGGTTATGAAGTTGAGACAGAAGGAATCAATGAAGGAGAGAGGAGAAGAAATGATATAAATGCAGTATTCACATAGAAAATTTTATAAAATTTTCACAGAATTCATCCTCTCTGGCTTGGCGTTTCTGCAGCCTTCCTTTGGCCCTCTCCTGCTCTGGAGAAACCACTCACTATTGTGCAGTGATGTTCTGATAGTGGGAGGAGATCAGTCTGAGCTGCTCAGTGTGGTGAGAGTCCAGTGTGTGATGTATCTGCATCTTCACTGTTACACCAGTAAACATGGGCTGCAACCATAATCCATCTGCGGAACACTTTACCTAAAGGAAATTCAGTTTCCATGCCTTTTATTATCTGAATTTTAGGGATTATTTTTAAGTTCTTCACTGTGAATAGGAAGTTTCTTATAGTTTAACAACGTGTCAGTAAACTTCTCATTAGGTGGAAAAAGTAGATTTTCTTTCCGAATTAGAAAATTATGGTGAATTGAACACGATCGGTATTTGTCAGAGAGAAAATTAGCTGGTAAAATCCATAGACAATCTGAAATGTTTTCACAATTCATTAAACACGGAGGGGAATTTAAATTCTCTTCTGTCTCAGGTATATTTAAATCAATAAATGTTGAACTTTCTGCAGTACAGTTACATACAATCTAAAAGTATGGAAGAGAAACTGCCTCCCAAGAGAAAGCCTGCATTCATTATCAGGGGCAAAGTCTTGGCAATGGTCCTTTCAGACCATCTGCCCCTGTGCATCCTCTGGTCTCTCTCCCAGTGGTGACCAGCAGTAGAGAAGTCAGGAACCCGCCTTATCTACCCTTGGGTGTTGGACTTGGGGAACTCCTAGTTTCTTGTATTCTCTCCCTTTTTCCACCCTTCTCTCTGTTCTGCTCTCTTCTCTCTTGCCCCCTCTTCTTCTGTTTTTTGTTTTCTCCTCCCTGTCCAAAGTAGAACTGTCTTGCATGGGTCTCAGTCCAGCTAGGAAGGAACAGACTCGGTGAAACCCTAGGGCAGGTGGAGGGTGCAGCCTGAGAGGGTCGTGGTGTATTCCAGGTGTTGTTCTAGGAGTGGGATCCCTGCACCGGTGAGGGACAGACAAATGTGCCCTACAGACAGAGTCTGAGTGTGGAGTTTACTGAGATAAAGGGAATGGGAGAGAGAGAGAGAGAGAGAGAGAGAGAGAGAAAGAGAGAGAGAGAGAGCTGCCTCCTCAGAGAGAATGGCAGAAAGGAAGAGAGAGGGGAGTGGACAGAGTTTGTCTCTTAAAGGGACCTTTGTACCTCCACACAGACTAGGACCCTGGGCTGATCAGGGTTCAGCTTGGGTACATCTTGCGAGATGGCAGGGCAGGCCAGCACAATGCCTGACTCCTAACACCAGGAAGTGCAGTGGACACTGGGTGAGAGACAAGGGAGGGAGGACCTGGTGAGACAAGGATGCAGACATGGCTCCTGAGAGACCCTGCTCATTTGTGTGGCTGCTACGTGGAGATTATATGAGACGCGCTGGTTTACTGACATGTCTTCTTGTAAATCTGTGTTGGATGATGAGCAGAGCAAATGACCAGAACTTTTATTTTGGATTTCAACTTCTTTTAATTACCTGCAAATTTCTATCTACAGCAGTTATCTGCAGAAGAAGTCTTCTTCCTTGATCCCTTCGACTGCAGGCATAATTGCCTGTAATATAAGCATTTAAGTGTCTTAGGTGTCTGTGTGCTCCTTAACCCCCTCACCCTGTGCGCAGTCAGCTGGAAGGCAGCCCCATTCACACAGCAAATTGTCTTCTGTTGCCTGACAATTTGCCCTTGAACCTGGCATGCAGGACCTTAAGTAGTTTTTCTTACAAATGTAATTACAGTTAATGATCTGTTTTGTAAATACAACAGCTTTTCCTTTCCCTGGGCTGAATTTGAATGTGAAAATAATTAAGAAAATGAATGTGAACTTACACATCTCGGAGAGTTTCCTATAATGCATATCTTACACTTAGTTCTAAATTTATGTTTATTTCATAATTATTGAGACAAAAGGTCTCAGACTTCCTTAGATTTGTGCAAACATTCGCTGGAGACACAGGGGATCTTTTCTCTCTGCATTTTCCCCAGCCTTTTCTTCTCGATGCATTGTTTCCCATGTAGTAAACAGCTATTACTTTCTGAATACAAAAGCAAAGAGGTGGAGAGGAGCATAGACCTCACCACAGGCAGCACTGTAGCAATGGCCCTGATAGTCTAGAATGGACACCCTTTTTTTATGTCCCCCTTGGGACAGCGTCTCACTATGTACTCTGTTTGTCCTAAAACTCACTGTGTAGACTAGGCTAACCTCGAACTCACAGAGATCACCTGCTTCTCCTTCCTCCTGCTGGAATTAAAGGTGTGCACCACTATGCGTGGCTAGGATGGGGAGATTTTGAAGAGCTTGTGACACAGGCCAGGACTGGGCAAGTGTCCCTCTCTGTCCAGAAAGCAGGGATCCTGTGATCACACGTTCCAGCAATGTGCGGCAAAGCACACCTCTGGCACGTCTGCTCATTCTTGTTTACTTTATTAGTGAGCAGATGGTCACGGAAGGAAACTTCATTTAGTTTCTGCTTCATGTCCACGCACGAATTTTAAATTGTAGTTTAGCAACGTATCCAGTCTGTATGGTAATTTATACCATAAATTCTAGACAGAAAGGCCAGAACCTAATTTTCATGGCTGTGTGGATTTCCTTGGGCTCCGGTAACAGAGTGCCACAGACTGGGGGGCTTCCGCAGTCTGATTGTGCTGTGTCACAACTCTGGGCGTTGGGTGTCCGAGCTGAAGGAAGAGGCATGGCTGGCTTCTACTGCAGAGAGTGACTAAGACTCCATCCAGCCCTATTCTGCCTCATTCTGGTCAGCTGTCTTGGTGTCCAGTCTTCATCTTTGCGTCCTATTCTTGCTGAAGACATTTCTCCACCCGAAAGGAGGCAGTCTTGTTGGAATTAGAGCACACTGATTAGCACGTGGTATCTAAAACAGCTGCAATGGCTCTGTATCTGAGTAAGAGCAAATTGTAGGATTCAACACTGAAATTTTAGAATGGGAAACAGGATTCAGCCCCCACAACCCACATCACGCAAAGCCCCCAATCTATTCAATTTGGCAATGAGACGTAGCAGCTACTTAGTGAAATAAATGCAGGATGCAAGGAGGTCTCGGGGGCAGTGATCATGACAGGTGGAGGGGGGGTCAGGGCTTTTCATGGAAGAATGTACAGGAACATGAGCACAAGGGTCAGACTAGCTCACTGAAAAGTAAGCAGAGTTCTGTAAGCAAGCTTGCCTCTCTCCCAGAGCTCTCTGCCCCACCAAGGGAGGCAGTGCAGCTAGAACCTCATCTCTGTTCTGTTGTGACCGCCTACTGTCACACAGGGAACTTGCCACCCCCAAACTACAACAGGGTGGCCGTAAACTCCTTGGAGGGATGAACCTTGAGTTGCCTTTGACTTGGCGCTTCTCATGGAAAGTGGAAACGGCTGAATAACAAGGAGGACCCTTCTCTCTCAGTTCCCAGTCCTTGAGCCTCCTCATCAGTCCGTGACTTCCTTCCATATCGATGTTTCCTCCCTCTCCCACGGGCATCTACCGTTTGACTTTTGATTTAACTATGACTAGATCTAAGATATAGATCCAGCCTCCAGCTGTGCCCCACACACCTGCCTTGTAACGTTTTACAGCTCCTTGTCCAATTCATGGCTTCTGGACGGCTAGAAAGGTCAGTCAGTCTGGGAATGTAAGTGCACATCCATAAGTCACTATGCTCTGGCTAGGGTTTCTGGACCTCATCGGGAGCCAGGGAACCCTGGTTGTGGCAGATCAACTGTTCATCTGTTTCTGCCCTCTAGAAATGAGCCCCCAAACCCAGTTTTGTCAACGACGCTGTCTTCAGACATCAACAACATTGTCAGGAAGCAAAATCACCTGAAACAGAAACCCCCTGATGGAGACGTTAGCATCAACTCCGCAACCTCATTTTTTAACCTGGGTGGGCTTGACGCCTACCGAGCACACAGCTGTGGGGTTGGGCCACATCCACATCTGAGAGTTTAACAGATAACGAGGTTTTAATGATAATCCTAGAAATAAAGGCAGGATACTAAGGATTCTTTGATTGGATGTATTGTACTCCACTTACATTATCTAGAAATTTAATTACTGTTAGTCTTTCACACACTTTCTGGGTGTCTTGCCTGAGCAAACAATACCATTTCTTCTCTTAAGCCTGGCAACAGATGAGGCTCGCTCCTCATCTCTCCACACTGAGATCTTCAAGAGGGGTCTGGGGAGGGGATGGCAGAGGGCAGCTGGTGAATGCAGAATTAATTACAGATTGCTGCTCTCAGAAGTGCAGACATGGGTGACCACCCTCTGGTGACAGTGGCAGCTGCTCCTGCCCTTTTAGGTTCCCAGTCACTGGGCAGACATTTGATTCTTTTCTTTGGAAGCATATGTTACAAGCTTTGGACACAGAAGTTTGGCACAGATGTTATGTTAGAAACCTGCACGCCTGCTTTTGTCTCCAAGACCCATCACAGGAACTGTTAATTCACCAGCTTGAACTTTTTGGTAAAGAAGTGTGTTTCAAAAGGAGCCAGCTTACATTCTGTGTGACTTAAAGCAGGAAGCTTCCAGAGAGAACGTGATGGGCCTTTCTGTTAATATTGGGTTTGAAATGGAAGGAAAGCAATATTCAAATGCAACCAGAGAACTGCGATGTTCAGGGTAACAGTTTTGTAAGGACAGCATTTGACCCCACATGCCGACTCATTGGTGATCTAAGTGGAATTAAGGGTATTCTAAAAATACACACACACACACACATACACACACACAGGTGAGAAAATTCAAGAGGATCGTGGCTGAACTAAGGGAACAGTAGCATCTTTAAAAATGCAATTGTTTTAGTATAAATTATAAAGTTGAGAGAATGGGCTTGGTAACCTCAGGACAAGATTTTGCATATTAATCACCTCAAAGTAAGGTTCACATGTTAATAACCTCATAATATAATTTGTATGTTAGTTCCAGTTTCCTCACTCAACCTGCCATGTTTGAGCTTTGGTCAAAGTGTGCTGTTAATGTATGTACTCGGCGCCCTGTCCACTTTGTTTCTGCCTCTAGTGGTCAACACAGAGTTGCCCTCAGTATCCCCCTCTGGCATCTCAGTCCCGTCCTCAGAAGAAGCTGAGCAGTGCCCATGTTTGAGCTCGGAAGAGCTGATAAACTGGGGACTTGGACCTTTCTTCAGCCAACACTGTTCTTGTTCGCTGGCTGACAAATAAGGTCAAGTTGTTGAGTATGGATGAAATCACCAACCCCTGTGAGGCCACAGATGGCGAGATAATTACCAGGAGGCTGGTGCATAAAAACCACCACCTTTGACAGCGCGGCTCATGGCTTTCATCGAACAGCATGGAGCAGCGCGGTTCATGGCTTTCATCGAACAGTGTGGAGCAGCACGGCTCTCCAAGACAGACCTCTGCAACTGCAGCGGTTCACAGTTGGCATGTGCAAACCAGGGCTTGGTGATTTGTCACTGAAGGAAAGCGCTGCTTTCATCCTTAGCAAGAGGACTTCCACAAGATATTCAAGTCTGACTGACAGGACACAAATGCAGTCTAAAGTCAGCTTCAATGTGGTAAAAATTACCAAGGACCTTTCACCCAGCTTTCCTTTGTTTTGAGTGTGTTGCAGGGGTTGGGGGATGAGCACACACAGTCAATTAGATTCCCCGACCCCTAGCCTCCAGGTGTTTGCTTAATGAATCAAAGGATGCAGTGTGTATAATTTCCTACAAATTCCCGTGTAGGACATCATGTCACGTGCGTTATTGCAGGGTTCACAAGAGTTGGGCATCTGCATTGTCTAGTGTGTGACTGCCTAGCCATTGTGTGAAGTGGCCTTTCTAGCCACTAGACTTTGCTTTGTTCTGTTTGTTAGTTTGTTTTGTTTTTGACTTTTTGAGACAGAGTTTCTCTGTGTAACAGCTCTGGCTGTCCTGGAACTCTGTCTGTAGACCAGGCTGGCCTCAAACTCACAGAGATCCGCCTGCTTCTGCCTCCCAAGTGCTGGGATTAAAGGTGTGTGCCACCACTGCCAGGTCTGTTTGTAACTGACTCATTCCCTACATGAGGATCGGGGGTGTGGGCACCCCACCTCAGCAATCTTTCCACTTACCTGCCTCCTCCTTTGGAAGGTATTTCTAGCTTTCTTCCAGGCTTTCCAGCACTCTCTTTTGGCAGGTGTGCCAAGGACAGTACACACAGAATGTTACTTGCTAATACTTCTCCAATGCCTTGACACAGCTTGTCTCTGGCGTGAGCACCCCCACCCCTGACAGCTGGCTTTTTGGCTGGTGATTGCGTTATGCCTAACACCTGGGGCATGGTAACCAGCCTACCCGAGAATCCACTGAAACAGGAAGACATGACAGTGATGGGCTCACACAGAGGTGAGATTTAGCAGTTGCATGGAACCAACACTCAGCGGACTCAGGGCAGCGTGCGCCCTTGCTACTCAGAGAGATTTGTGATGGTGCAGCATTTTGTCCTAACTGACAACACCGTAACCAGGACGAGCAGAGCATAGAGTCCCCAGGGAACAGACTCGGAACTTGCCAGATGGCACAACCTAGGGCTGTTTATTGAGATCTGAGGACAGAGTTTGGAACAACAAACATGAGATGTAATGCCAAGGAAAAGACAAGACTCTAGGGTGACGAGAAAGCATGGTGTCTGTCCTGATTAGATCTAGCAGGGCTGACAGGCATACCCTGACATTAGCTAGGAAATACAGAGTTCCCGATGATGCTCCCCCACGTCCCCTCCTTCCCCTCATTTTACTTCATCCCACTTCTTCCTTTTCTCCTCTTCCTCCTCCTCTTCTGTCTTTCTCGTGTGCATGTACTTGCATGGGCATGTATGTGCTGTGCATGTGTGTGGGCCTGTGTGTGGCTACCCGAGGTTGACATTCCATGTCCCCCATTGCTCTCCTCTTCATTTATTGGAGTGGAGTCCCTGGCTGAACCCAGAGCTAACGGATTCTGTCTAGTCTAGCAAGACACTCGCAGAACCCAGAGCTCACCAATTCTGTCTAGTTTGACGGAGTCCCTGGCTGAACCCAGAGTTTATCACTTCTATCTAGTCTAGTGGGGTCCCTGGCTGAACCCAGAGTTTATCACTTCTGTCTAGTCAAGTGGGGTCCCTCACTGATCCCAGAGTTCACCCATTCTGTCTAGTCTAGCTAGCCAGCTTCACAGAAATCCTCATCCCCGAGGCCTCCTGGGTATTAGGACTGCAGGTGACCCTCACACTTCCTCGACTTTTCAAGATTTATTTTTTATTTTTATTATGTATGTATGTAAGGTTATGTGTAAGTGAGTTCTGGTGCCCACGGAGGCCAGAGGCATCAGACCCCCAGGGGAGCTGAAGCTGTAGGTGATTGTTAGCCACCGTCTGAGTGAAGAAACTGGACTTTGTCACTGCAAGAGCAGGGAGAGCCCTAACCATGTCCCATCTCACCAACCCCAGCCTGCCTGGGTTTACACAAGAGCTGTGTGGCACAGACTTTCTCCACTGAGCTGTCTCTCAAGCTGACAAATACATTTTCAACCTTTCATTTTCTCCTAAACATATGTGTGTGGAAGGAAAAAAAATAGAACTTTGTCAAAGGATGGGGGGTGGGGGGATGATGCCAGAAAGAGCCCAGGGTTCTCCAGTCAAAAGTCAATAGAGGCCTCGGGCACAAGAAACACCATCATTGTAAGCTTCCCAGTTTTCTTTTAATTACTGAGCTATTCAAAACAGAAACACTTGCTCCAGGGAATCCTTTTTACTGATCCATTCTGACTTCAAATTTGAACTCTCTCACTTCCACTGAGCCTATTCACCAACAGCTCCTGATCCTCAGCCATCAGGTTGCTGCATTTGGAGGTCTGTCCTTAGAAATATTTCCCTCGGGTTTGCTCCGGTCTCTGATGCTCCCCTGGCTTGAGGTCACTAGATTATTGGAGTATGCAGGGTGGGGGTGGAGGACTCTTAATATTCCAGCTCCTAACAGAGCATTAAAGACCCTGTTTTTTGTCTTTGGAACTATCCGTTTGGGTATCTCATGCATTTCTATTTTAAGCCTGTTTCATACCTTAATAAGATGTTCCTGTTTGGAAGCACATGGGTATTCCAGTAAGGAAGGAACACCACCTCTGCCCAGTTCTGTGCTTGCCACTCCCACCCCCATTAAAACAGCAGGGGGGACAGGCCTTTGCTTCACCAGAGGCCACAGTGGTGCTGTGCCAATTGATGGAGTAGATAGGCTTGGTGGGGGGCAGCCAGGGGTTGGGGTAGGTGGTTAGGGGTCTGCCTAGGGCATCCTGGGGTGTCCCTGTGAGCCTGACACTTGTAGATTGTGTAACTGGATTAGGAGGGCAAGTTACCATCGGTTATTTTTTTAAAGCCTCATTTTGAATAATGTTTTTTAATAATTAATGCCAATTTGATTAACCACCAAGGCTCACATTTATAATTCAGAGGGAATAGTAAGCACCTCGTTTGGCTTTCCTTTGTTCTGTGAGACCTGGTCTTTGATTACTTTAGTTAATGGAAGTCCCTGGACTCTGTGCCACCTGGGTGTTTTTAGTCCACTCCTTCAAGGTACAGGACGGAAGGGTCATTTGTGAGGGGATGTTCCTGTTTTCTCTTACCAGATTTTCTGGAACATTCATCCCTTCCACTGATTCTCTGCCATCCCCAAAGGCCTCTGGAGGGATCAGGACCCCTCTCTCCCCTTCCCTGCAGCTCTTAAAGACCCCATGCACCTCTGCATCTCCTGCTGCACAGTCCCCAGGGCTACTGCAGCCTGGGCATTCCCTGGCCGTCTTCCACATTCAGAGGCAAGGAAGTTGAGGGAGCACAGGCTCCCCCAATGCTCACTTGTGGGGAATCAGAAGGAATGGCAGGCAGAAGGGGGAGTGAGAATTGTAGTATTGCAGATGCGGGGTGGGGTGGGGGAAGCAGACGATGGGAAGGGGAAGGAGGTGTAACTGAAAACCAAAGAAGAAATGGATAATGGTTATTTAAAGGTGTGGTTTGCCAGTACTGTAGGGCTTCACTATGTTGATGGTGTTCTTTCTTTGTGTGAAATCAGACTTCAGTAGGTTGTTATAATAATAGTAATAATAGAATAAAGATATTTTAAAAACAGGTATTTTATTTTTCATGATTTATTCATATATATGTACATATTCTGTATGGAATAATAGGTTCATTATGAAATGTCCATGCCTGCTACCCTCTTGGGTCCCCACCACCACCTCCTGCTGGTCCTCTGCACCTGCCTAAATTGTCTTTTTTTTTCTACCATCTTGACATGTATTAAAATCTAAAATGCATGACACATTTGTGTTCTTGAGTCTGACTTCTTTCAATTAATATGATGATTTCCAGTTCTATCCATTTTCCTGGAAATGACGTCATTTCCTTCATCTTTATGGCTGAATAATACTTCACTATATTCATTCATTTGTTGAAGGACACTGTATTAGGATTCTCTAGAAAAACAGAACTTACAGAATATATGTACATATATTCTATATACATGTGTTTATACATATAAATAGATATTAACTCTCTCTCACTCTCTTTTTCTCTCTCGCTTTCTCTCGCACACACACACACACACACACAGAGAGAGAGAGAGAGAGAGAGAGAGAGAGAGAGAGAGAGAGAACTTGTTAGGATGGCTTACAGGCTGTGGTCCAGATAGTTCAACAATGATTATTGACTAAGGGAAGGTCCAAGAATTCAGTAGTTGTTCAGCCTATGTGGCAGGATGTCTCAGCTGGTCCTCAGTACACCCAGGAATCCCAAAAGAAGTAGGCCATAATTCTAGCAGAGGAATGGACCTCCTTACAAGAGGGAACAGGCAGAGAGAGCAAGCATCCTTCTCCAAGTCCTCAATGTCATCTTCCACCAGAAGGTGTGGTCCAGATTAAAGGTGGAGCCTCCCACCTCAGAGATCCAGATTAAAGGTGGATCCTCCCACCTCAGAGATCCAGATTGGAAGTGGATCTTCCCACTTCAAGTGACTGAGAAAAAAAATCCCGTACAGGTGTGCTCAGTCCTTGTGGATTTTAGTTAATTCCAGATGGATTCAAGCTGGCAACCAAGAATGGCCGTCCCAGATGCCAAGGCTAATTTTAGCATTTGGTAATTATGAACAGTACTGTGGCAAACATGGGGGTGCTGGGGTCCTAGTAAATCTGACTAAGATTCCTTCAAGTACATATGCAGTAGAGGTATAGCTGGATCATATAATACTTCTAATTTCCATTTGGGGAAGTTTTTTTTTTTTTCCGTTAAGTCTCTTTGTTTATTTTGACTTATTTTAAAGTATTTTATTTATTTATTTATTTATTTATTTATTTATTTATTTGAGAGTTCTGTACAATGTATTTTGACCACATTCACCCCCTAACATTTCAAATGCCAACCCCTCTTCATATCTGCCTAACTTGAGTCTTCTTTAATTTTTTTTTTTAATCCGTCAAGACCAATTTGTTCAGCACTCATGTCTGTGTCTGTGTGTGCATGGACTACGTTCCCAGGGGCTCCACTCCTAAAGGAAAACCGGCTCTCTCTCTCTCTCTCTCTCTCTCTCTCTCTCTCTCTCTCTTGTCTCTCTGTTTCTGTCTCTCTCTGTCTCTGTCTCTCTCTGTCTCTGTCTGTCTCTGTCTCTCTCTCTCTCTCTCGTCTCTCTGTTTCTGTCTCTCTCTGTCTCTGTCTGTCTCTGTCTCTCTCTCTCTGTCTCTGTCTCTGTCTCTCTCTCGCAGGCACTATCATTTGCCTATTGCTCCTCTGTTAGTGGGACATCGTGCCCAGTTCCTGTCTCCACAATGGGACTTGGTCTGGCCTGAGTTTGCAGGGGTCTCACACCTGCTCTCCCAGGGTGGGCGCACATCTCCTTTACCCAGCATTCCCCTCTCACACAGGTACTTGTAGTTTCCCTGATGATAGCCTTTGACTTGCATTTCCCTGACAGCTGGAGGATGCTGAACGTGTCTCTGTGTATTTGCTGGCTATTGGTACTTCTGTTGAGAGCCCCCTACTCATTTATCTGCATACTTTATACTATTTGTATTTAATAAACATAGAGACCATAGTCAGCTTCACTTGCCAACAACTTGACACACCTGGGAAGAGGAACGGCAACTGAAGAGTTGCCTCCGTACAGTGGCCTCTGGGCATGTCTATGGGGATATTTTCTTAATAGTTAATTGATGTCGGAGGACCCATCCTACTCTGTGTGGGCCTGTGCCTGGTCAGCTGGGCCTGGGCTGTCTAAGAAGGGCAGGTGAGAAGGCCAGGAGGAGGAAGCCAGCAGTGTTCCTCTGTGGTGTCTACCTCAGGCTCCCGCCTTGAGCTCTGCCTTGGCTCCCGGGGGTGACCGGCTCTAACCTGTAAGTCAAATAAGTTCTTTCCTGTATACACAAGTTGCTTTAGGACAGGCAGTTTCTGACTAGCAGAAAAACAGACCAAGTAAGAAATGTTCTAGGGTCTCCATGGGCTTTTCTCGTGAAGGGATCCTAGACTCTGTCAAATAACTTTTCTGAATCTATCCAGAGATCATGTGATTCATTTCCCCTATTGTATTTTGATTTATTCAGTTCTTGCAGATTGAATTACCCCTTTGTCCCTGGAATGAAACTCACTTGATCATGGTTTGGAATCTTTTAAGTGTTTTGATGTATTCGCTTTGGAAGAATTTAACTCAGAAATTTAGCATCTGTGATCATGGAGGAAATCAGTCTACAGTTTTCTTTGCATGTGTTGACTTTATTCGATTTTTGTAGTCACCAAATGAGCTTTGTGGATTTCCTTATCTATTTCACAGGGTGTATTGCAGAGCTTTGAAGAGATTTTATTTAAATGTCTGGTAGGATTTGGCATTGAACACATTTTCTTTTGCTTGTTTTACTTGTTAGGAAATTATTGTTGCTTCAATTCCATTGTTTATTATAGATCAATTCAAGGTGTTCATATCTTCTTGGTATACATTTCTACAGGTCTGAACATTTATCAGTTTCTTCCAGACTTCCCAATCATCATTGTTTTCTTTAACAATCCTCTGGATCTCATTGGTGTCTACTTTAATGTCCTTCCCTTTCTCTGGATTTTGGCTGACTTCTGGGAGGTAATCACTAAGTGTGCTCTCTGGGACAATAATCCTAAACTTGAGGCTAGGAGATACCAGAATCCAGGCCATGATGTTTGCTGTGAGGTTTGGGACACAGAGTCAAACTCTGAATCTAGAAGTTAACTTAGGCCAGCATGCAGTGTGCATCGACAGCTATGCCTTGTAACGGAGCCTTAGCAAACACCATGAAACATTATTGGGTCAACTTGGCTCTGCCACGCTCAGTAGGTATAGCATGCGTGCAAGCTGGTGTGCAATGTGTCTTCAAGGAGAGAAAATCTCCCCAGGGTTGTTTCTAATCTGCACACTTGCCTTATGATAAACCCAATCACTTGTACAATACATTCCAGTGAGTTTTGTGGAGACTTATGGGAGGTACAGGTAACACAGAGGAATTTGGTCCTGACACACTCACTCAGAGCTAGGGCTGGAATTGGGTGAATGCTTCCTGTGCCAAGGTATTGGTGGGAGCTGTATGGTGTGAGGGTCAAACTTGTAGATAACGAGCTATTGATTCCCCTCCCCCTCCCCGTGTGCCAAGTGGTAGCACAAATGGCAGAAATGATGAAGGATCCAGGTACAGAGAGTTTCTTAGAGGCAGAAAGAGCAGAATCCCAGAATGGCATTTTCCGCTAGCGAATATTTGGAGGCATCAGATTTGAGATGTAGTCCTGTGTCTTCAGCACATCTGAGCAAAGCACAAGCTCCCAGGTGTAGCCGTGGCCTGTGAAATGACCGTAGTGCCCACCAAGGTCATCAACGAGGGGCAAGGGCATGGCAGGGGCTGTGGTAGTCTAGACGGGCACATATCTCCTGGATGGAGAATTCTCTGGAAAGAGTGTCAAAGGTATTTTTAATTTGCCTTTCTTTTCTAAGAAAATGTGTAGAGAAGTGTGTGTGTGTGCATGTTTATATGTATGTGTGTGTTTCCCATAACACTAAAATGCTTCCATAATTCAGTAAATAATTGTAGGTGAAGGGAAAAGCAATGGATGACTCTGAGAAGTGAAGGAGTCACACAGTGAAATCCATTGCTCACATAGACACAAAGCTCTTTGTGTGCAGTTCCAGTCAACTCTCTACCCCTGGGTCTTTGCCTTGGCTGGGGCCTGCGCAGACACCTACGATGTGTCTAATGAACTAAGTGCATGTCTCACTGAATCGCAATTAATCTGGGGAAAAAAGATTTCTATTTGGGGTGTTAATCTATTCATTTTGAAATGAATTCATGTTTCTTTGAATTAATAATGAACTTAAATAAAACATGCAGGCGTCCTTTTCTCGTGGTTTTATCTGCCTGTGTTCAACGGGGTATGCCCAGTCCTGGGAAATGTCCTGGATCTCAGGGCTGTCCTCACTGGGGCTCTAGCTGGGTTGCCCCCACCCTCGCTGTTGTATAGTTATAAAAGCGGATTTTGTGTCTGTTCAGAGAGGCTGTATGTCACTGAACATGTGAGACTCTAATGACTGTAATTGATATGCAGGGACAGAAACGCTGGTTTTACTGATCGCAAACCATTCTTCCGTGCTGCTTTTCGGCTCTGGCATCCTCTCGTTTGTCTGTAGGTCTTTCTTGTGACTCTGAATGGTACTTTAGGCTTCATTGTCTCAATGGGAAGTTAACAAAGTCAACTTCAGACAGAACATTATCTTAGTAACATCCTTTTAGGACCTTCTCAGAAACAATTTCTGTCCCTCGAATCACTGCGTCTTCCTTATTGAAAGTGAAAGAGTCATGTGAAGTTTTCAAAAGCTTCCAGAAGGTTCCTGCCACAGCCACATCATACTTATTAGGCCCAGGAGAGGCACCAGGCTCCGAATGCTATTTACTTGATTGTGTTTAGACATCTAGAGATTGTGTGTGGAGTCTAGGGAGCACTGTAATGACAACAAGATAAAGCTGGAAAACAGGTCCTATGGTCCTCAGAGTACCGTCTACATCTAAGGGACCCAGATCTTGTGAAAATCAGTCTTTTCTCAGCTCCTCTTAGGAGTGTTAAGGGGGCAAACATGGCCTCTCTAACTCATTCTGCTTCCTCTTGGGGTGAGCAACGGGGAAACTCAGCTCTGCATCCTCAGGGTCTCATGAGTCCACAAATTTCCATATCAGAGTGTGACACTGGCAGGTGGGAGTTTTCCATGCTATTCTAGCCGGGTGGGGACGATGGGAGCAGAAAAAGAAGCGCCCAACAGCAGTGGAGCTCTGCTCTCTTCATCTGCATTCTTTACCTGTATGTTTGGAGAAGTCGGATTAAACCCCTAGATCTCTTGTTTGGGTGTTGCCAATGTTTGCTTTCCTCTTCTCTCCTGTATAGCACAGCCCAGAGCTTGCCTGGTGACCCACACCTGTGGCCTCTACCTGACTTCTCTTGATCCATAGTGGTCACTCTAGGTCTAGGGTGCATTTTGGTTTGTTTTTATATTTTGATTTTCTGGATGAGGGAAGAGTGAAGACCATTTCACATCCCTCCCCCTCATCTCCTTGCAATCTACAGGCTGGGATTTACTGAGTAACTTCACCCAGCTGAAAGAGACAACGTGATACATATTCTTTCCTCTTATGGGGCTCGTGTCAAACCAACACGCAAGAGCTTATTGTTTATGGAGTTTAAGTTTTTGAAAACTAAAAAAAAAAAATGTGATTGTAGAGTGTTTCTCTCAAAGCATCATAGCCACTGTCTTCTCTAGAACAGCTGTGGTCAAGTATAAGAGACCTCAAGAATCCCCTGTTTGTGGCTAACGCTGCCACATAGAAAGAGCGACGGGGAAGACAGTGTGCCTGAAGGGAGATCACAACCACGCTGTCTTGCACTTTTCAGTGTGTGATTGTGCCCTAACTCCATGGTTGCAGGAGATGTAAGAGTAGACAGTGTATGGGAGTAACCATAGCGATAACTAGATGTTCAGTTATATGGAGGTCATCCTTGCTGGGTGAGACTCTTGGTGGTGTGGCTACTTGGGGGGTCAACCACCCCCTAAAGTAAACTTTCACTTGTGCCCTGTAAGCAAGCACACTGAGCTTGACTCCTCAAGTTGAACTTTTGGGGAATCATGCTTTGTTCTGTCTTGGTACCCTATCTGGGGGGAGTGGGCATGAGTTCACTTTGTCCATTATTTATGAAATACACTTGGAATAATGTCTGCACAGCCAGTTGTTTCTGCTGAAATGCTAGATATGCTTCAAGGCTTGTCTAATGTCTGAATTAGTTGCCTTGTGGCCTTGATGATCACCCTACAGAATTTAGAAGAGAAACGTTTCTAGAGATGTCAGGTGCATGCAGAGAAATTTCACGTTGGTGGAACACCACATGAGTGTGTGTGTGTGTACACATGTGTGTTTACTTTCATAAGCTACGAGGACACTGCCAGGCACCACGCAGTCTCAGAAGAATGCCAGCAGAATGTGTGGTGTGGGTCAAGTGTGAGCCCTTCTTATGGCTCTAGCCTCACCTCATCCAGGCCACCTGAGCGTCGACATCACCACAGGCTTGTCTTAACCTCCTTGGCCAGTAATCTCGGGGCTCCATCTCACAAAGCCTGTATCACAGCTCAGGATTTGGTTTGCCAGCTCTCTGTCCAGAATCTCCCAGTGGGGAGCCCTTGATTGCTGAGGTTGTGGAGAAAAGACAGTTTGAAGGCTATGCGACAGGATCCAGCTGGCAGCTTAGGAAGGGACGGTGACGAGCAACTGAAGTCCCAATCAGGTCTCAGTGGTATCAGCAATTGTCACAGACTGTAACATGGGTCCTCTGCTTTCTCAACAGGGAGGAAACACCAGCAGGTTACCCAGTTAATTGTTTATAATGAAAAATCTGGAGGACAGATTAGTCAGTCTAACTTCTGATAAATCATGGGATGGGGGGCAGATTTAATGGTGAGGAGGTTTTGCCGCACTATCAGCTGGCTTTGGGGCTATTGTGCATTTCTTGCTTTCTCTGTCATATGTGCGAATGATGGCTGTCCTCAAGTACACTTATTGAAATGTTAGTGGAGTATTTCAAACATGAAATTGACATTTTCTTCTGACAAAGAGACTGAGAAGGATTGACTGGAATGGGACCCCATGCTACAGTCTGCTACAATTGCGGATACCATTGAGACCTGGCAGTTGTAATTGCTACAAATTGTGTTACTAGAAATATGTTTGGGGTTTCTTGTATAAACCCCACATCTTATTTACGGCCCCACGTATTATTGTGTATGAGAAACAATTTAATCCCAGGGGACAGATTAATGCAGAATGTTGCTGAGAGAAGACAAAGTGTGACCCAAAAATTAATATGCACAGGATGGAGATAATGAATGCAGGAGAGAGGACATGTAGCCAAGGAATTAGGGAGAGCCCCAGGGAGGACGGTGCTTTGGGACATAGAATTGAAGTTAAAATCGGCAAGGATCCTAGGTGAGGAGGATCATTCTTTCAGGCAATTAATTTATTTGGTAGCTTTGGCAGGAAAAAGGTCATGGGTGTTTTGTGTGGGCGGGGAAGGGTTCAAATTCACAAATTACAAAGAGGGAGGTGAAAAGTGAAAATGTCCTGGCAATGGAGTAGAAGTAGGCCATTCTGATTCTTCCTCTCTGGAGCTCAGCCTTGCGTGGACTAAGATGTCAGGAGCGAGAGGAGAGCGAGGGGGTTTCAAGCTTCTGAGGCTGAGAACCGAGTATCAGGAGTTACACCTCACTACGACTGTGGTGGTCCACTGGCTTCGCTCTCTCCTGTGACTGAAAGACAGTTTCTCCACCCACCATGCTCAGCTCCACGACCAGAATCTCAAACATCATGTGTGGATTGACTGAAAGCTTCCCATACCTTCCATCAAAACAAAAGTGTTTGAGCTGTGCCAGGTGCTGGTTCCAAGCTGGGATCCCTCCTCTGATGTCTGTAAGAATGTTCCAGGCAGAGTGAGGAAGGAGGCGTGTCTGTCCCTGGAGGGATTTCACATGAATAGTGAGTTCAGCTGAGGTAAGTCTGTGGCTTCTACCTGAACTCCATGCATCTCTGATGTGCCCTGATCCCCACATCCTGTGCCTCCCTGCCTGCCTTACCTGGCTCTCACACACCTAGTGTCCTCCACTGTGGCCTGTTGCTCACACTTTGTGTCTCTCTACTTTGCTTGATGCTCACATCCTGGGCCCCTCTTCCTTGCCCACTTCTCCCTCCCTGTGCATCTCTGCTGTGCCCACTGTTTATATGCTGTGTCCCTCTGCCTTGCCCATGGCTCCCACCCTGTACCACTCTGTCTTGCCCATGGCTCACATCCTGCACCCCTCTGCCTTGCCCATGGCTCACACCCTGCACCCCTCTGTCTTGGCCATGGCTCACACCCTGCACCCCTCTGCCTTGCCCATGGCTCACACCCTGTACCCTTCTGCCTTGTTCTGCTGCCCACAGACCCCCTCCCTACTGCTCTTGCCCACCATTCTGCCTCTTTCTTGCTGCACGATTGGATTTAAAAGATAATAATGGTTCTGGAGATGCCATTTATCAGAAAAATTGCTTTCCAGTGTTTCATGTTATTTGAGTCAAAAGAAATCTGACCAGAATTTTTCTGTAATTTTCACAATTCACAAACACCTAGTGTCCAGTATCTGGTGGATACTGGCTAAGAAGCCTTCACCAGAGTACACTAAGAAGCAGCCATAGTTCACACTCCATGGGCAGGATCCTCCTGATTCAGGTTCCAGTTCTTGGAGAGCTAGGATTTCGTCCCCTGAACAGATGAATGATGAGAGGCCCAAACTATGTATTAAACTTCAGAGTTCATCCAGGAAGCCAGGCACGAAACTGAAAATTGATGATCTGGCCTCCTAGTGGGTCAGATAACTTATGATCTGTCAGAAAGTGAGCGGAATACTGTACTCGTGTAATATAACAGTGGTCATATGCAGCTGTTTCTCGCACTGAAAAATTGTTTTATTAATGCATACTTATGAGGAATGGACTAATCTGTGATTCCATTACTACATTTAATTAACTAGTCAACTGTTAAAGATCCATAAGCTCAGGTCTAGAAGTGAGCAGTAATCAATTTTTGGTTTTGGTCTGTCCACAAAAAAGAGAATGATGATTGCAAACCTCAAGAAGCTCACTCAAAAAAAATTGACCAATATTTTATTTTGTCTTTTGTTCCTGGATATGTGGACGGATACACTTGTATCTCTTGTTCCTGGATATATGGAAGGATACACTTGTATCTCTTGTTGCTGAATATGTGGACAGATACACTTGTATCTCTTGTTCCTAGATATGTGGACAGATACACTTGTATCCTTGTTCCTGGATATGTGGAAGGATACACTTGTACCTCTTGTTCCTGGGTAAATGGAAGGATACACTTGTATCTCTTGTTGCTGAATATGTGGACAGATACACTTGTATCCTTGTTCCTCGATATGTGGACGGATACACTTGTATCTCTTGTTCCTGGGTATATGGATGGATACACTTGTATCTCTTCTTCCTAGATATGTGGAAGGATACACTTGTATCTCTTCTTCCTGGGTATATAGAAGGATGCACTTGTATCTCTTGTTCCTGGATATGTGGAAGGATACACTTGTATCTCTTGTTCCTGGGTATATGGAAGGATACACTTGTATCTCTTGTTCCTGGGTATATGGAAGGATACACTTGTATCTCTTGTTCCTGGATATGTGGAAGGATACACTTGTATCTCTTGTTCCTGGGTATATGGAAGGATACACTTGTATCTCTTGTTCCTGGATATGTGGAAGGATACACTTGTATCTTCCTCCATTTTCCTTTGGCCTCACACTTGTGCAGTTCTCATGTTTGGAAGTGGTGTGAACAGAAAAAAGTGTGCAATCACCTGTATCATTGCAAGATGGCAATAGCATACCAAGATTGTGCAACTAGTGTTTGCCACTAAAAGTTAATAATGCTTAGATTATAGAGAAATGCATGTTTTCGGGGGGGCTTTTATAAGGACAGGGCTAGAACATGTAAGGGAAACTCCAGCTTCCTTTTCCAGTGAAGCTAAGGGGCTCATGACTTTTCTGATGTCACGATCAGATGTGAGCACCTGAGGGTGTAGTGAGGAGAACAAGAAGGAAGAAGTTTGTGCTCATGCCCGTATGTGCAAAGTCAGTCCCTCAGTGCCCAGGAGAACTGGTAGTAGCAACAAATGATGTCCAAAAGGAAGTTTGAATGACATAATTGGTGTGGATTTTATGTTATGTTAAACTAGTGTTCGGTAGACCCTGGGGAGCCTGTATCCCTTTTGCTAAGTGAGGAGATGGATGGAGTGTGCATTTGTAACACTGGCACTTGAGGTGGAGTGGTCAAAACCCCTGAGTGACTCTGTGGTTTGACTGGCAGGACCTCTTGCGAGAACTAACCCATGGAGTCTGTGTGGTTGTCAAAGGTTCTCTTCTGTAAAGGGTGAGAAGATGATATCCTTCATGTTGCTCTTGTAGAAGGCCTGAGTCGGGTCCCCAGCACCCACAGAATCTGTTACAGCCTGAAACTCAATCTCGAGAGCATCCTGTGCCCTCTTCTGGCCTAAGCAGGCACCTGAATTTATGTGTACTTAACCCCAATATGAACATGCAATTAAACATTAAATCAGTATTTAGATTCTACTTATTCATACCCAAAAAGGAAAATTTTTGATTTCCAACATGTTACAAAGTTTGAAATGTCATTGACATGTGCACACGTCCAGCATTACTCTGAAGTCTAGGAGACATGGGGACATGCTTAGGAGAGATAAAGCTCCTGGTAGAAACAGGCTGCCTTCTTATCATGTGATCAGGGAGCCCATATTGCTCCCAGGAGAGCTGGCTACTATCGAATGCTTGTCATTCAGAACCCGTCAGCAGCCTTGGAGAGCCCACAACACTAGCTAGTCACCACAGAATTATTCAGAGCAAAAATTGAGAAGGAGTAAAAATATACATAATGCCTGTAGCAATGGTTTTATAAGACTGTTACTAAAACACTTACATAATAAAGCTATATTAATACCTATATTTTAGGGATGGCAGAATAAGAAAGTATGCACACAATATTACACGTGGAATTTTAGGTGCACCACAGTGTTCAACACAAACTGTCATTAGCTGCTGACTTATTTAATTTCACACCCTCATCTATGCTTTACAATTGCATGCTGAATATTTCTTTTAATCTTTTTAACATTTTACCATAAAACTACAACATACTGTGGAAGTGCCAGGCTTTATATATTCCAAATGCCACTATGATAATTATTTCTTAACAAAAGATTGCTAGTATTTTTGTTTTTATGACTTCCTTTGGTGTTTTAAATTCTGAAGTGTTTCTTGAAAGAAGTGAAAAGCACAAATTTGTTCTTGGGATTGGCCCTTGGTTTGAAAACTTACATATATTTCCCAGAAGTAAAAATACATTGACATTTAAGTAAATGTTGCTATAGAAATGTTGGCTAGCATTGGGACATTCCTCATAATAGTAGAGGGGGATTGATTATTCTATTAATTTTTAAGATGTACTGGAGAAACACTGCTTTCTATAACAGCAGAAAACAAGAAAACATACACCTGCATCTCAAAGGATCAAATATTGTTTTGCTTTTCATGAAACAATTGTTCCACATAAGCCTAATATTTTTGCTAGCTTGCATCGATTGAAAGCATAGCTCAATATAAAATACAAATCATAGCTGGGTGGTGGTTGCACACACCTTTAATCCAGCACTTGGGAGGCAGAGGCAGTAGATCTCTGTGAGTTCAAGGCCAGCCTGGTCTACAAGAGCTAGATCTAGGACAGACCCCAAAGCTACAGAGAAACCCTGCCTCAAAAAACCAAAAACATCACACACACACACACACATACACACAGACACATCCTTTGTGTAAAATTATCAAATGAGTTTGTAAGAAGGATAAAGAGATTTTTTTTTTATCACGTGCTCTATGGAACTATCTGACTGTCTGAACTCCTGGCTTCCGAGGAGTCATCGTCATTTCTGTAAGTGTATCTCGCTAATGGCTTCAGTGTAAATCGCTAATGCTAAGGGTGAAGGAAGGGTGGTATTAGATGTCTGGAGTAGTTTATGTCTACAGATAAAGGCACAAATGCTTTTCTTACCAAATATTCAGACTTTCTGCTGTAATGGTTCTTTATTTTTGTGTGCTATCACAATCTTATTTTAAAGCAACTGCAATTTCAAATATCTAGCTTTCATTGTTGGCAGTCTTTAAGACTTTAAGATGTTGTGAAAGTGCCAGTGTGTACATGCATATGCCAGCTATGTGCACATGCATGCCAGTGTGTGAATATGTGTGCTGGTGTGTGCATGTGTGTGCCAGTGTGTGCATGCATATGCCGCTGTGTGGATGTTCATGCCAGTGTGTGCGTGTGTGTGCCACTGTGTGCATGCATGTGCCGCTGTGTGCATGTGCATGCCAGTGTGTGCATGTGTGTGCCAGTGTGTGCATGTGTGTCACTGTGTCCATGTGTGTGCCAGTGTGTGCCAGTGTGTGCATGTGCATGCCAGTGTGTGCATGCATATGCTGCTGTGTGCATGTGCATGCCAGTGTGTGCATGTGCGTGCCAGTGTGTGCATGTGCGTGCCAGTGTGTGCATGCGTGTGCCAGTGTGTGCGTGCATGTGCCACTGTGTGCATGTGCGTGCCAGTGTGTGTGCGTGTGTCAGTGTGTGCCTGTGCATGCCAGTGTGTGCATGTGCATGCCAATGTGTGTGCATGTGTGCCGGTGCATGCATGTACATGCTCACATCCACACACTTCATCAACGGCGGTTCGTTTCATTTAGGAGAAGGCATTCGCAAGGGTAATCCATCAGAATAACTTACTCCATGACAGTCCTCGCCTTTGCTGCACTCATAGTAATAGAAACCAGGGTATTAAGTGGCTGCTTTCATTGGTTCCAAATGTCCCAGGATATCTGTCCTCCTCCTCGCAAAGATGAAATGATAAGGCAGTGTGATTACTCATTGATTCCAATTTATTTGTTGTCAGCTGGTTCCGTCTGGTCAGACTTTGCATTTCCCTCACACAGTGTCCTGGCCTTGTTGGTGGACTCGCAGCTCCATCTGAGAGACAAACATCACCAAATACGTGGCTCTGTAAGTTCTGGTAGGCGCTGCTGCACTTATGTCTCTGTCAGCTGACAGCTCTGAGGAAGAAAATAAACATGATATAAACATGATGCTTTCCAACTAGACCTTCAGTGCCTCCCAGCCTTGCATTCGTCTGATACAAGAAAATCTTATTCCATCCAGAAATCTGGTCTAAACTTGTATAGATTCATCCTTTGTGATTTTGAAAATGTATAGCTATTATATGTGTGCACATGTAATATAGCTATATTCCATATAACATAGGCTTAATTTTATTTTTCCCTCCTATGTAAGTCATAATTTATAAGTAAATCCATGCTTTTAGAATATCATAAAGGTCCATTGAATATTGTGGGGGGTTTGTGGCACCAAAATTCTTGTAACACGGTATATGTTGTCAGTTGCTCAGATTTTTTCGCTCTCGGGAGGATGCTACAACTTTTATTTTGCACATGTAGGTGTTGGTGTGGTGCGTGCATGTGTGTGTGTGTTAGCAGCACTTAAAGAGTGTAGCCGTGTGCACACCAGTCTGTTTTACATCTTTGATGGGCTTTGGTCTCCATAACACTGAGACACCGCTTGTTCATTCATTCACTCATAGTCTTTGTCTCTCCCTTAAAGAACTACATTTGGGGATTGGAGAGATTGCTCAGTGGTTAAGAGCGCTGTCTGCTTTTCTAAAGGTCCTGAGTTCAATTCCTAGCAACCACATGATGGCTCACAACCATCTGTAATGAGGTCTGGTGCTCCCTTCTGGCCTGTAGGCATATATGCAGGCAGAATACCATATACACAATAAATAAATCTTTAAAAAAAGAACTACATTCAGAGATATTTGTTTGTTTTACCCACTGTTGGATCCCAGTTTACTGATCAAAACACATATGATAAGTACGTTAGCATCGATATAAAGGAAGATTATTCTCTCTGTTTACTATCCCTTCCAAACCCATTTCAGCATGATCAGTTGGGCTGATCATATCATGTGTAAAATGGCCATTTTGTGCTATTTGAGGGTCTGTGGTGTCCAAATTCCCACCACAGAAAATGGTCGTGGTTTCCAAGCATCTTTTCATGCTGCAGATGCTCCGGCCCCTTGGTGGGTAAACACTTTAAACTTGAGTCTTGCCTGCTTTCCTGTGCGGTTGAGCTGCAACCCACTCCTTCTTCTCTCCGCCATGTGGATGGGGCCAGCTGGCCATCCCTCCTTCACACTGCTCCTGTATCCTGGGGCTGGATGACCAATTGGCTAGAAGAAGTGAAGCATGTGAAGAAACAGTGGGTCTCACAGACAGTTTAGCCACTGATGGCAAGATTCCTCACCCTTCTGCTGCCTGGCATAGCTATTCTTTCCGAAGCGTCAGCCTTTTGGCAGTTACGCACTCAGAAAGAACACGATCTTTCCACTGCCTGGTGCTTGGAGCCACCTTGTAGCTGTTAGCTTTTTACTCAGAAGCCACTTGTGGGTAAAACATGGAGCGTGCATGCTGGCGAGTGCCATCAAATTACCCCTAAGTGATACAGACTCCACTTAGCCCTGGATCTGGACTCTCTGTTCTTCAAAGAAATTGTAGAAATAGTTTTTCCTCTCAGCTCCTGGAGTACAAACAAGATCAGAGGCAGAGGGGCAGGCAGTGGATGCTAAAGCTGTCATTTGCATTCTGTCATGACTTTTAGCTACGTCAAACCGGAGTGGGTCAGTTACAGCGATCTGAGATCCATTGATGAGACGGTGCCCGTGAGTTTGACTTGAATTGAGCAGAAGGAGAGAAATAATAGCCACCATTTGTCTTTGTTATTGTTGTGCTTACTGGAAGCGATCTCCCATGACTGAATTTTATCTTTTATAAAAGAAAATTACTAAGTATCTGCTAATACTTGAAAGTGAATTAGTGCGTTTTGGAGAAGCCTGTCCTGTTATTCTCTTTTCCTTCTTGTTAGCCATGTGACTTTACTCTCAGAGAGTTCATCTCACAGATATTCGGCATCCACAAGCACAGTGTTTGGTTGGAAATGGCTGTAGGACAGCCTGTGTTTGACAGACCTCACAGGCACGACTCCCGCAGTCTGAAGCACTGGGTGTTCAGTCCTCTGCTTTCTTCATTCCCATCCTCAGCTCCTCCACGTTTTCCTTCACACTGGACTTCTAGAGAGCCCCACACTTTCCACCACCTTCTGTGCTCTCACCACACAGCGATCTTGAGCTGTCTCATCTGTTCCCTGGTTTCTCTGTCGCAGCCATTCCTGGTAGCGTCCTAATCCACACCCTTCACCCCATCTTCTGAGACTCGGACACATCCCTCCACCCAGCTGTCCAGGGAGATCTTGTCCCCTCAGACTGATAGAAGCACACTGCCTGCCACTCCACACCTTTTCCATGTGTACATGGCAGCCTCCAAGTTCTCTCTGGCATCTCCTCATCTCTTCTCATCCTCTCTGAAATCTACAGGATTGCACTGGCCATGTTAGTCCCTTCATCTCTGTGATGCATCAAGAAATGCTTATTCATGGCTGTGACTTTGGAGGTTCTAGTCCATGGTTAGATGGCACCCTGGCTTCTAGGCATACGGTGTTAGGAAAGACATGACGGTGGGGACTGTGCAGAGAAGGAAAACCATTCATCTCAGCAACCAAGAAGAAACGAGAAAGAAGGGGCTAGGGACGTTATACACACCCAACAAAGCATGTCCCTCCACCACAGTCTGCTTTCGCTAACCTGACTTCTATCTACCTCCTAGACTTTCCACCACCTTCCAGTCTCTCATTTAGTCATGAAACCACCAGTGGGTTAATCTGCTCATGACGTCAGAACCCTCGCAGTCCAATCGCCTCTCAGGGTCCTACCTTGAACACAATCATTTCCTTGTAAACTAGATACTAAATATGTCACATTTAATCCATAACCCCTTACCTCCAGCCCTGTTCCCATTGGCTCATGGTCATCTCATAATACAAACTACAGTTTTACTTCAAAAGTCCCTACGGTCTTCAGTGGTTCCAGGTGATAAATGTCTCCAGTCCAGGTCTCTTCTGAAACTCAAGGCAATCTACCTATGAATCCATCGAAGGTTACAAAAGGACAATTCAACACACAATAGGGGAGAATAAACACTGTCGTTCCAAATGGGAGGAATCGGGTGTGTTAAGGACAGATTGGAACCTGGTGAGGCAAACAACAAATACCTCCATGTCTGGCATCTGGGACTCGTGGTAGAACCATCTGCATTCCAGAAGTACTGGGCCACTTCACTCATCCAGGTCTGGTCCTGTAGCACACAAAGCTGCTCTCTGGGGCAGACTCCATTCCCATGCTTGCAGTTTCACCTGTGGACACCCCTTGGTTTTGGGATTGCTAACAACCTCAGGTCTCTTTGTAGCTTAGGTTTTCATGCAATGAACTCTCAAGGTCTCAGTTCCTGAAATCCAGTCATACCCCATATCCCCTGGCTCTTGGGATCCATGGTCCAAGGCTCGATGGTTCCATTAATCTTGTGTTTCTCGTGCCTATAAGATCAGTCTTATGTAGACCTTGCTGTCACATTCTGCTACCAGCTTGGGGTGGAGCCTGGCTCACTTAGACCATGGCTGCAGCAGCTTCTCGACTGACCCTGGGAGAAATTTTCCAACTTCCCAGACAGCTGCTCTTCAGAAACTAGGAGCCCTTTTGATGTTCCTATTCCTGGTGTTCTCCTTTCAAATGGGTTTGCATTTCACAGTCTGGGATCTTGCCTGTCCTATGGACTCAGTGGTGTAGAGTGAGCCTTTGCCCTCTCACCTTCCTGTCTGCTCACACAGCGCCTCATTGGCTTTGACAGTTTTCTCACCTGTTGGTTACTGAGCCCCTGCCATGCCTGACTCCATGTCAACTCAGAATTTCCTCAACCAAAGAAATTAGTGTGTTACTCTTTAATTTCACCTCAGGCAAGTTCTAAAGATGTGGACAGAATGGAACCCGATTCTTCACTGGAATGTACCAAGAGTTACATGTAGCCTGGGTAGTGACAGAGTCCTTGTACTCTGAAGCCTTATGCACTAGACCTCTGTGTGTTTCTTTCAGCATTCTGGTGTTCCAGATTCCCACCAGAATGACCCGCTATCTCTGCCTACAGCGTTCCAGGGCCCTTACAGCCCAGTCCAGCTCCAGACTCTTGCACACAGTCTCTGTAAATCTAAGTGGTTAGCCAGAGATTGGCTCCACTCACACACTTGTTGCCCTGACAAAACTCACAGACAAAAGGAACTTAAGGAAGAAGGGGTCCATTGTGGCTAATAGTTTGAGTGGGAATCCAAGATGGCAGGAGAAGCATATTGGTGGAAGCAAGAGACTGCCGGTCGGGTCACACTGTGTCTTATGTCAGGAAGTGTAATACTAAATGCTGGGGATGACCTCACTTCATCCTTTACATTCATTCCCAGATGCCTTCAATTAGCAGGACCTTAATTATCCTAATCTAAACAACCTTTCCCTACCATACCCAATAGGCTTATCTCCTAGGTAACTCTAGATCCTATTAGGCTAATAGCCAGGGTCGAACATCACAGGAGAAAAAGTCTTTTATGATTTGATTCATGTCTTCTTTTACTGAATTGTTCATACCTTGGGTATCATTCAAACTCCATGCCCCCTAAGCTTGCTGTGGTTTTCTCATGGACACCATCTTCTGCAAAAATAATCCCAATGCAATTCTAGCTTCCACATAGTTTACTAACCAAGCTATGCAAGAAGTTTCCAAACAGAAAAACTTATACACAAAATCCAAACTGATGAATTTCCCTGTGTACTAACTTAAGCAAACACATAACAAGAAGAGGGAGATGTGGCTAAGTCAACCTTGGTAGGAGAGGCTAAGAGTAGGCAGAAAGGCCAGCCCCCACCTCAGCCCCACAATGTTACTCATGCTAGTGAGGTTACGGGGAACGGCATTCAGGAGTAGAAGGTCTGAGGCCAGTGACACAGGCTTTCTCTGTTGGAGACCAGGCTCCCTGGCTGCACTGTCCACACTCAGAAGAACCTTTATCAAGCTGTTGTCTCCATTACTACACCTGCATCAAGCATAGGAGGGGCTCACAGGAGAACATACTCATAAGTGCTAGGTTAGCATGACGAAGATGAGATGGTTGCCTGGCAGTTACATGTTAACATGCGAAATCCATGTTAAATGTTTCCCTCCTCATCTCTGGTTGATGCTTTTTCATTGGAAGTTATTTTGGTTTTGTGTGTCTTGTAGATCCCTAGTGATCTTATCAGAGAGTTTGTCTATGAGGGGAAAAGCTCACACTCCCAAGAAGGCACAGTCCCTGGGTGTGTACCCTCATCTCACATTGCGTCACTGTCCGTGTGTAAGTGAGCACTGTAGAGTGCTGTGTCTTCCTTCCCTCGTGGATGAACGAAGCAGAGCAGGCACAATCCCTGCTTTGCCTTTATTGTTTATGTTTTATGAATAGCATTGTAAAGAGCTGAAGTGGCTTCCATGAAAAGTTCTGAACCTATCATCTCAGGAACTGGGTGGACCTGTGGAAATAGATCTTCCCCGTGTCATCCAGTGAAGATGAGGATGCTAGCTAGGGTTGGCTATAACCCAGCAGGACTAGAGTCCAGAAAAGGGCTGAAAGGGAAGGAAATGTAAAGGCAGAGATGGGAGGGCCATGCCTGTGAGCAAAGGGACATTAGGCTGGCAGCCACAGGCATCCATGGCCGGGGACAACCCTACCACAAAGGTCGCTGGCGGAGGAGGATTCCTGCAGACAGTGGAGTTTGCGCTTTCGGCAACATGACTTAGGAGAAGCTAAACCGCAGTGTTTTAAGTCTTGAGTCACGATGCTAGTTAGAACGCTAATACAAACTGATCATCATGAGGCTGGTGAGAGACTAGGAGAGGAACTGGGTGTTTTATCCCTAAAGTTTCCATGACGAGGACTCAAAGCCATTCATCTTGAACAGCCTTTTATCTGAAAGCACACACACACAGGCTGGAGACTCAGTCATCCTTCAGAGCAGCACTTCAAGTTAGCTCACATTACTTTTTGTCGGGCCTTAAGAAATTTTACGTGTGCCCCTAAAATAAGCTTTCCAACATCAAAAGTTACGGTTAGATTTCCTTCTTTAGTGTATAAGGTAGGGAGTGGATGTCAAGGGCCCAGAGCTGGGAAGGCACAGTGCCGTGGGCTCATATGATGGGGCTTGCTGAATGCTAGGACTCAACCAGTTAGAGCTTAGCTGGCGGGTTACCATGCTGCAGGGTTGCTATGGCAACATCAAACCGATGAATGGACCACCTCCCAGAGACAGGCTGTGAGTAAGTGTGAAATTGATTCAGTTGTACACAGGGACACATTCAAGCCAATTTTGTGAGGATAAAATTTCTGGTAGGAAACTGCATTTTTAATGACTTAGATGTTATGAATGCCATATTAAATATTTGCTTTGGATATTCCAGTAATATAGTATTTAAAAATTAAGTGGGCTGTGCTAATTTTATGATGCATGGTATAATTTCTATTTTGTACTTATTTCAGGTAATACTCATCCTGTTTTCATTTATTTAAATTTAGATATCTAATACAGACTTCGGCACTTGAAATTAATATTTCAGGCAGCTATCTTGGCAGTTACACCATTCAAGTGTTTGTTTATTTCAGACTATCATGCTTAGAGCAATGTTTGTCGGTTTTTTTTTTTTTTTAAGAAATGTAAAAGGAAGTTGTTCTGTGCTGACATTGTTTTAATATAACATTTGTAAACTGCAGTTTGCATTGAATGGTATCCACGCTCGTAGGTAGTACGCGTCAGGAAAAGCAAGCATTTTAATATTTCAGAACTTAGGAAGATTGCAGTTTGGCTTTATGGGAATGGTGGTATTCACATGCTATTGTTTTGTGTTTAGAGCCCGTTTTAGGAGCCATTCATCATACGGTACGTCTCGGCACTCAGCAGGATGCCTTGAACATATTAAATATGTTTAAGGTAAATTGCTTCTTTGGAGAGATCTGATATAAAGGATGGGGTTCTCATTCTGTCCTTCCTCACTCCTAACACACGGGCTTTGTCTACACAAGATTCTGGAGCACACTGAAGCGATGGTCCTATACTAGTGTCCTTCTAAGGGACTGATCTATAGTGATAGACTTCTAAGAGTCTATCTATAGTTCTCCATCTAACGGTCTCTCTAAGTATCTATAAGGATCTATTTAAGGGTCGACCTGGGATGTGCTAACTGCCAACCCCGCCCTCTGATCTCTGGTGTAGTTCATTTGAGCAGTCCGCTTGCAATGAGAGCGCGTCTCATCTCCGGGGACACCCCTCCCCCAATATCAGGGGCTGTCGACTTTCCCATTAGTTCAACTTGTACAACAGAGGAGCATGACTTGTTTGCATAACAGAAACCAATATTTGCTCTTTTATTCTCCTGGCATAGACCGCCCTAGGTAGTGCTTGCCAGACCCTGGCAGAACCCCTGCTCACAGCGCGTTTTCTCTTTGCTGACTAAATGGAATGCTCTGATCTGAAGCATGCCTGGCTATGCTTGTGGCTTCCTGGTAGTTCCACCCAAAGTCCTTCCCAGTTCCAGTGAAACAGGGCTTGGGCTTTTTAAGTAAACCCAAGGCAGGATACTCGAAAATACACTCCTTTTGTTTCACGACTAAAACTTTGGTCACCTGCTGATGTTTATTTGAATAAATCAGCACATTCAAATAAGGCCGTGAATTATATTTGATCTTCAACTCAATCATATACTAGTCTGTTTGTATCAAGAGCTAATACCTATCTTTTAAATTTGCAAACCCATTTGAACTGAAGTAAAGGGAACCATTCAAGCAAACACTTCAAATCACTTCTTTCTCTCCACAGTCACTTTGGTAGTGACACTGGTTCCTGGCCTGAAAGCAGTAAGTGTATTCAGAACAGAATCCCCGAGAAGGGAGATATCTCTAAGAATGGTGTCACTTCATCTAGGTTTAGGAGTTATCTGAGTGTATTGGATTCACTGAACCTGATTTTTCTATCTCAAATGAGCTTTTACACATGGCCACTTGTCTGGGCTAGCTTGGGCTAGCGTGGGTTGGTATAACACAGGACTGCTGCCTGAATAGTTACTAAGTAATGGGGTTTGCTATCCATTTCTGTGGAGGTTGGAGTTGTGAGGTCAAGCTCTGCAGACAGAGCAGTCACCTTCTCTGTGTTAGCTGACAAGAACAGGAGGCTACGGGGGCACCCTAGGGCCTCTCTGACCCGAGTGCGGTATTAACTGTGCTCCCTGCTCCCTGGGGCTTCTTTGACCAGGGTGCGGTATTAACTGTGCTCCCTGCTCCCTGGGGCTTCATTGACCCCAACACGATATTAACTGTGTACTCTCTACGTCACCATCCAATCACTTCCCAAAGCTCCTGCCTCCAAAGCCTACCACACTGAGACCCAGGGTTTGAACACACAAGAGAATCTTTTCAGTGTGTTACAGAATTCTGTCGGAGCAAAAGAAAGCTGGAAAGAGCTGGGAGGATAATGACTCCGTTAAACTCACTGCCATGTTCGCATGAGCACATGGCTCCGCGCAGACTGCAAGGGACCTTCAGTTAGCGAGTAGCATTCTTTCCACAAGTTCCACTAGCATGTGGGGTGCTTGCAACATATGCATTTAAAATCGCTTCAAGGGCCCTTGAGTTATTTCAGCATCTATGACACATGTGTGAATATGCATACGAGTCGCTAATCATCTGTCAAATTTTCTTACGGACCTTTACTAAGTGCAGGCACGGGTAGCATGTGCCTAGACTGCTCGGGTCCTGTGGATTTCCGTGACCGCTTTCATTTGCATGTGCTAGCCAGGGCATGTAATAGTCTACACAATTAGTTGAAAGTCACATGAGCTGTGCATTTCTGATGGGTTGTGAAACCACGCGTTTGTAATTTTTTAAAACTAATTTTCATAGATCATGGGATTTGTTTTCATTGAAAGATAAAATATGATTTTTATTTATGACTATAACACATCTAATCTAGAAATTTCACTTAGAAAATAATGCTGTCTATGATTTAAAAAAAAAATAACAAGAGCCCTAGCACAATAAAAGCAGACAGACAGAAATCATTGCTTTCTGAACACTGAATATGTTAAGGGACAACAAACGTTCTTCACTGTCATTGCTGGCAAATTCTGGAAAGCACCCGCTACAGTGATGCTGTCTGTTCATTTTATTATCTATGTATTTGTTTGTTTTGTGTGTGTGCGTGGGTGTGCATGCTCAAGGTGTGCATCTGTGGAGCTCAGAGGATGACATGCAGGAGTCGGGCCTCTCCTCCCACTGGGAGGGTCCTGGGGACCGGACTGGGGTTGTCATCGGGCTCCGTAGCAGTGCTTCTACATGCTGAGCCATCATGGTGCCCTCCATGCCCTTTCAGACGTGAGGATGCTGGATGTTAGGCTTGTCTGGATCTTAACACCAGGAAACGGCCACTCAGGGCTTCAGGCTCTCTCTCCATTGAAGGCTCCTGCTGAGAGACGAGATAACTGTTTGTGGAGTGGTGAGTGTATAAACATGTAGCATAGGGCTATGTGCATAGGAAAGTCATTCCAAATTAAAACAGCTGCTGTGTCCACGGGCACTTGCTAAAAATTGGACAAAATACTCAAGAAAGAAATCCCAAGGAGGCCTGAGGTGATAGTGTGATGTTCTGTGTTTTTTTTTTTTATTAATATGTTCGAGATAAAGCCTGTGCACATTCTGTTGGTGTCAATCACCACAAGGCGGGTTGTGCTTTAGCTCCTGTGTCTTCCTTGCGGCACTAAGACAATACTTTGATGACCAAATCTATGGGAGCCTTTGAGATCTGGGAATTGGTTCCTGGTTGAGAATGAGAGGGTGGATGGAAGATGAAAGCCAGGGGATGAGAGGAGCGCACAGGACTGATGATTAGCCCCGGGACCAAGTAAAGACAAAATTGTCAAGGTCTGTGAGCAGCTAAGAATATCAAAGCCAACATAATAGATGCGGAAGCTGGGAAGCACTACAAATGTTTGTGCCATGGTATTGGTGACAATTCTAGAAATTTCTAAAGTAGCCAAAAGCTTGATGTAACTGTTGCAGGGAGTTAAATTTTAATTTTTTTGTTAGTTGTACACTCTTGTTTTGCATTCAATACAGTGGCTGTGCTTTAAGCAATGGCGGCCTCAACTGACAATTGCAACTCAGCAGCTCCCAGCAGCAGTTTGGCTGCAGGGGTTGCAGCCAGGTGGGAATTCTCTTCCCTCAGGCACTGGCTCTATCACAGCAGCTAAGGAAACTTTACCTAAACCTCTATCCTGCTACAGAACTCAGGCTTCAAAGGTTGCAGTGAAATCCTGCCAGCTCAGAGAGAGAGGCTGAATAGCAAGTAGCTAACCTTTTCTCCTTGCTCGTGACCTTTTCTCCTTGCTCGTGTCTGCATCTCCTGGATAAAAAGGGGTTATCCCTCTGCTCAGCCCCCACTAAAGAACCTTTACCACGTTTAGTTCCTCCCTACCACTGACTAGTAATTACTCAGCCTCCTGACTCCAGGTAAATTTTATTTAACCAAACGAATGTAACAAGTCTTTGCAACATTAAGGAAAGCAGCAGAAACAAATGTATCACACCTGTACACAGTTAAAATAATAGTCCACAATGCACAGGGAAACATCGTTTAAAGAACTGCCACATTCTTTAAGCTGTGGGGTCAGGAGGCCGAGTCTCAGGACGTGGACACATGAATTAAGTGGGTCCTTGCTAGTCAGCAGCCCTGCACCTATGGATGGTGTGCTCACTGTGTGAGCCTGCACGTACGTGAACCTATACATGTCATCGGCTCAGAGCAAAGCCAAGGAATGGGTCAAGGTGTTCCACCTGCTGGAAAGCAGAGCTAGCTGACAAGTTTTATGCCTGTCTTCTGCAAGTCTTCACAGCTTTGGCTCGAGAAAAACCCACCGAGCCATCAGTGACCCAATGTCACCTTCACCTTTGTGGTACAGAGTTGGGTTCCCCCAACACTGGCACTTCCTGTAGCCTGTTGACTTCAGTCCACTCCCTGAAGTTATTGGGTGTAATCTGTGTCTTTGCAGTGCCTAAAATATCAGCAGCATTTGGAGAGAAAACAAGACTTGAAATTTCCCAGCAGTGTAGCAATTGCAGAGCCAGGGCAATTAGCCAGGAAAAGGCCATTGGTTGCGAACTTCTCATTTGTAGAGTACGCTAGTGAGGATATTTCCAGGATGCACTCACTGCTAGTTCCTCCTGTTTGACCAGGGCCTCTTGTCTCCTGCCTGAAGAACTGACACAGGGTGACCCAGAATCCCACAGAAGTCTGGTCAATAATTTACTAAGGGGTGTGATGGAAAAAGAAACTCACGAATACTAAACAAGGCAGATGCCGCTGCTGATCCAGCTGCCGCTGGTTCTGCCCAAGGGCCATGCTGCTCCTGCTCCACCAACCCAAGAAAGAGAACTCGATCTCCTCCTCAGTTTTATCGGTCATATATCCAGAGAAAACCACGCCCATGTCATTGCCCCCCCCAAAAATATCATTGGCTAAAGGGATGGAGTTCCCATAACACCAGCCTGTGAGCACTTGTCACAGATGAACTGGGCTTGGTTGGCCCTATAGGCTGCCATTCTGTTGACTCCAGCTAAGGAAGCCCATGTGGTATGGGTTGCTGCTTACCTGGGGTGAGATGGGAGTTTATGAGTATTAGCCCAAGCTCTCAGAGCCTGGCACCTCCGACTGTAGCTGGGACTCTGCTTTTTCCACCCATGTCACATTACCAAAAACCAAACAAACAAAAACAAACAAACAAACCAGCCTGCCATGTTCAAATGTCTCTCCTTACCACAAGGCCACAGAGACACAAGGGTGAAGATGCTGGCCTGAACCCCAGCTGTGGAGTGAAGAAAGGTTGGGGGTTCAAATCCCACACAGAGCATGAGACGAGGGGCTATTTTACTTCTCCCAATACTTAGTTTTAGAAGTATTTTTTGTAATAAATATCACTTACTTTAGTAGATAGGAAAATAATGTTTTTAAATGGCAGTTTAAAATAGTAGGCATATTTTAAAATGCTAAGTTCAAAGTTATAGCTCTTTGAGTTGCACAGTGGTCAGTTGTCCCAGTGCGACCATCACAGCACAGCTGGGAATGAGAAAGAAGATCTGGGAACATGGAAGCGGCGGTATATCATTCCAGCCTTTAAAAAATGCTTAAGCATATTGTCATTCATAAGCAAGTACTTACTAAAGTCTTGCTGTCTAAATGCGCTTGAAAAATTTTGTGTGGACTTGAACCACTGGGTTCTGGAGAAAATTACCCATCTACATGCACTAGCAAAAGCTTGGGAGATAAATCAAGGTAAAATACAAAAATAGGCATAGTAATAAATATTTCATGATGATTTTGTAATGCACGTCCTTGATTATTGTATCACAGTCTTACAAAGGAGCCATGAATGATTATAAAGGAGGCGGCAGTGGATGTGAGAAAGGCTAAGCAAAACATGAATTTATCAAATTACCTTCCTAGAAAACCCAGATGAGATGATTGTTTGTAAAGAATGGCACACGGAGTTGTGATCCACCTGTGGCTTGTGTTCTTCCACAAAATCTAAGATTAGGAACCAAACATTGCAGCAGAAACCACCTGTGCAGCTCTCAGACACAGCTCGATACTCAATGCTGGTGCTTCTAGGCCCAGCCCTCCACTCGCTCGCCTCTCCCACCCACTGCATTCCTCCACTCTTAGCCTCGGCCTGGCAGGACCTGACAGTCTCTACCCACACACCAGGCATGGCAGACCGCGAGCTAATTCTTACCGTGTCCAATAGCAACTCCGCTCTACCTCCATCTTTCCCTCTGATTTGTCTTTTCCCATGGTGGAAACCATCAATTCCCATCAGAAAATATGAAAATCAAATGGAAGCTATTTTGTGTTGTAACCAGGGCACACACACACTGAACTGCCTGGATGAGCATGGGTCCTTTAGACACAGGACACCCCGATAAGTGTCTGTGCTTCTGTGACGCATTGTTCTAACTCAGTGAGGCTCTCCAAAATCGCATGCTGTGTGCGGTGGTCAATACTGATAGCCAACTCGGCAGGATATAAATCACCCAGGAAACTAACCTCTGGGTAAAGCCATGAGGGAGTTTATAGATTGGATTATTTGAGCAGCATTCACAACTGCCCAGCAGGAGTGTCTTTCCCGTTCCGTTTGTGGAAGATGGATGCATTGTGACCAGCTGGCCTTAACACTCTTGCCATTGGGACTTTCCTACCATGTAACCTCAAACCATGAGACATGCGGACCTTCCCCGCCCTATGTTGTTGTTGGTGGTGTTTTGTGTCAAACGCAGTAACTACTGCACACAATTCCTATGGTCATATGCGCAACATCGGAGTGCAGGGTCTCTCTAGGAATAGTTATTGAATAATGAAGAAGTGGGCTTCTACAGCTAAGGTAGCCAGGTACAGACTGCAGCAGCCAGGAGCTGCAGGTGTAGTAAACCCACACAAGCACCCTGATTGGAAGTGGCCTCGGTACCGTGATGATCTTCCTAGGCATGATCCACGGGCCTCGTCCTCAAGGATTCAGCTCTAAGCACCCTGATTGGAAGTGGCCTCGGTACCATAATGATCTTCCTAGGCATGATCCACGGGCCTCGTCCTCAAGGATTCAGCTCTGGATGACACACACATTTGATCTAGTTCTGTATGAAGTTTGTACGGCCCACGGTAACCAGACCTCCTGCTCCTGAACTGTCCTATGTCTTTTTGTTATTGCTGACCTGGTGAATGGTTCAGTGTAATTCTGAATTAGGGCTTGGCTTCTCACATTTAACCACGTTGTGCCTCTTTATCTGCAAGCCCATAGTGTCTCCATTAATTCACTCTCGTCTTTCCTTTGCACCATACTAAACCGGTATCTCTTTCATATCATACCTTATATCATCCTGTAATAAATGTGTGGAATTTACCATTTCACAGGCTGATTATGATAAGCCAGTAGTCACCAAAACAAAGGAAACTAGAAGAAAGTGAAGCTCAGTATTACTTTTGATACCTTTAGTGGATTTCTGTAGAGATCCGGGTAGGTGTATATGGAACATTTTCGTAGCGCTTTTGTTTATATGTCTGTCTTTCTGTTTCAGCCTCTCACCCAGTCTGTGTCTATCTCTCTTACCAAGAAATGACATTTATCTATTTGAAAAGATCAGGAGCCATTATTAAGTACTTTGTGGAACCATGACTCTGGAAAATTGAGGTTAATCTGAAAGAATAGTTCAAAGACAGTTCGATATTCTCATCACTTCAGGGCAAAAGGAGAAATACGCAGCCACAGGCGAGCCTTAAGACAGGTCCATGATGCCATGGATTTACTCACATCAAATTCTCTAACACGAGAGAGAGAGAGAGAGAGAGAGAGAGAGAGAGAGAAGGGTAGTATTTCATAATGCATAAGATACTAATTTAAAATAATCAAATATTAATAACCTTATCAATGAGATACCCTTGAGTACTTGAAGGCCATTTTTGAAACCTTCTGTTTTTTTTTTTTCAAAATAAGAGAAAATATATTTCCAGCATAAATTGTATTCCCAGTACATTTTCTGTTGCATCCCAAGAAACCAATCATTCCATTTAAAAATGTCAGTCACATTCGTTTAAAAAAAAAAAAACTGAAATTTGTATCTTTTCAGTGGTTCGTGGATGCTTCTGTACAACAGAATGACTAGAGAATATTTAAAAAATAACAGTATCGAGCAGTGCCCCTAAAACTGTGTTTAATAGGATGTGTAGCTTAGTATGGTGCCGTTTTCTATGCCCCCTCCAGTGCCTAGTGAGCTCCCTCTGTGGAGATGATGGCCTTTGTGGGCCCCAAGCCTGGGCATGCACATGCGGATTGAATTTTAACCCTTTCCTCAAAGTATGCTGAGCCCTTAGTCTTCCTTGTGTATGGGAGCAAATTTGCAAATAAGGTCTTTTCAGATTCAATGGAAGCTCATGCTGAATCAGGGTGAGCCAGTTCCCATCCAACCCCCAGAGTCCTTAGATGAAGAAGAAAATGAAGCGCTAGATCCACACAGAGGAAAAAAAAAACTTGCAAAGATTCCCAGGCAGAAGAAGCAGCAAGGGAGGCCAGGCAGAGATGGAGGAGGAGACAGAACCATACTCTGCAAACCAAGGAATGTCAGGGATTGCTTTCCTCTGCCGGAAACTAGGAAAGATGGGGATGGATTCCTCTCCAGGGCTAAGGGCAGGAGCATAAGCCTTAACTGTAGAGTCAGAGACAGAACATCTGCCAACTGCGTCAGAGGTCACTTCTGGAACACCTTTGCGGCTTTTGCTGCTGGGTTTTGGTGGCCCAGGAGACCAATGATGCATCATGGAATTCCTGAAGATAGAGATTCAGCTCGTGTTAGACAAGGACCTAAATGCCTCTCCATGGGGCATGAGCTACTCAGCCTTTTAGCTCTTATGCTCTTGCAGGCCCCACCAACCTGCACCTCTCTGCAGTTTGTCCAAACCTTAGGGGGGACCCTCCAATGGCATTTTCACATCTGGGTCTGTGAGCCAATTGCATGTTAGGAAGTCATGCCAGCAAGGCAACAGGAGGTGTGGGAGAGGGTACTGCAGTCCAGAGATTAAGATGATTCTGTCCTGCAGTCTTTCAAAAAGTGGGGTTGGTTGTTAAGAAGTCAGCTTCATCCTAAACACAAAAGAGGAGCATCGAGCCTCACTCTGCAAATGGCAGGATGCTGAGCTCAGCGGATGCTATTGAGTCCTTAGCTTTTCAGATGAGAGCTGTCGAGTTCTCAGGCTTGTGAGTGGCTGCATCCCCAGCTTTTCCTTTGGGCACTGGGTTATTTTTCTTTTCCATTTTTTGGTTTCCAGTCAATGGCCTTTCATAACGACGGGAAGGAAACAACAACAAAATCCAATTTTACGACTTATTCTTCTGACAATAGTGGGCAGTGTACTGTAAAGGAAAAAGTACTCAGATTTCAGTTGACTTTGTTGAGCCTCCGTCTTTGTCTGCTCTTGTCTCTCTACCCCCTCACCCCGTTCGCTGTGTAAATGACCTACTTTGAAGTTTCAAATAAAAAGAAGTTAAATGGGCTTTTATTTGGCCCTTGAGTCTGCCTTTTTCTAGAAATTTGGAAAACATCCTGACTCTGAGTGTAACGTGGCAGAGAGAAGGGAGCCTAGAGAGCACGGAGCCTGCCACGCCTCCTTCTGCGGCCACACCCCCTTCTGCTCAGAGCAGCTTTCCAGTCTGAGGGAGGGAGTCGGACCCACCAGTATCTGTACTCTATGCATACATGGATTTGGCTAAATGATAAAAGGTGTCGAGCTGTCTTCACGGGAACATGTTTACAAATGTATGTTTGTGTGTATGTGTGTGTATTTGTGAGAGTGTGCATGTGTGCATATGTGTCAGTGTGTGGATGGCTGCTGGAACTCCCTCTACTTTTGAAATGTTGGTGCCAATGTAGGGCCCTTCTCCACAGTGCTTTATGGCAGAGGCTGCTGTCTATTAAAGAAAGTATGCCGAACTATTGTGTAGAGGATGATTTTTATATGACTAGTCATAATTTTCTGTCTTCAGAATATTTATATTTAATATTTTAGTTAAAATGACCTCAAAACAAAATATTCCACCCATATGGCCATGCATAAGCTGAGTCAGTTTGGTGGCTGCCTCTTGTACACTCCTGATCGGGATGGAGTACAACAGTAGTAAACAGGGACTGGGCATCCACGCAGTGATCTCAATGCTTTCCAGGCAGGAATATTCTCTTAAAACTGAGTGAATATAGAGCTGTAGGCATGGATAAATATAACCAGAGAGAAGTGAACTGGCCAGTGTCACCGTGACGGGAAGTTGTCAGCAGCCATGGAGCAGGATGGCTCACACGGAAGGATTCCAATAGGCAGATGCACTCAAGGACCAGCAGGAAACATGGGTTTCTATACGAGTGTGTTTTGCTTGTGTCAGGCTGTGGAAGCAGGAAGGCCAGGGCTGGTCAGGCTGACAGAAGAAGGTGGAAGGCATCCTGGCAGAAGACACCCAGGGGAGGTGCAAGCTTGGCTCCGCCATGCTGCTGACACCAGGATGTCCTAGACTGGGCACAACTGGGACACAGCTCCATATGGGACAACCTGGTCTGAGGTTGTCAGATAAATGGTTTTCTTGCATAGATGCCAATGACAATGTTTACATGGTGGCGAATTTTGATCCATGACACTGGGAACTTACTGTATACTCTTGGTTAATCAGTGAGACCCCTCTATGAGCTCACTAAACACCAGCTTCCAGGCAGGGGTCACCACAGCAGCTCCTTTGCCTGATCACACAAAGCTTGCTTTTATCTATTGCTCCTGCCCTGTGACGATGCCTCTTCTACAATCTCACAGAGAGCTGATGATCCCAGGCTCCCAGGAGCTCTTTGGCAGGCAGAGCTGGCCCACAGGTTCTCCCAGTGAACCTGAGTAATTGATGGCAGCCGCCACCATCAGGACCACTCTGGGATAGTGATGGAGACTAATCTGTGATGTCAGAAGTTGTGCGAACACCTTGTGAATGACCATCCACAACCTTAACCTCCCTCTTGTCTTCCTTATGTGTAAGCTTTGTCAAGATACACAAGAGGAGAATTAACCCCATGTCCCAATAGCCTTCACTCCCCATCAATCCTGTGTTCTTGCCTTCCTCAAGAATTGCCTAACAGAAGCCCATATTCTATAATGTGCTCTTACTCGGATGCCTGAGCTTGCCTGCTGTGAGCACTGCCCCCACCATGGAGCAGTGACAGCTTAGACGTGTTCAGTGTCCTTGGGTCTAGATGATTTTGGTCCATACTGTCTGTCAATCACCCAGAGGATGCTTTTCCCTCAGCTAAGCCTCCTCTTGCATCTTAGTTAGTTTGTATAAACTCTTCCAAGTGCAACCCCCCACCCCCGCCCCACATTGCCAGTCATGACATTAACATCCTGCCATCTCTAAACAAATACTTTGGCATCTGGGAGTCAATGGACTGGCTCTAGCTGATCAACACTGGAATTCCCCCAAAGTACGTTTGGCTTCTGAGCTTTCAGGCAACCTCAGAGCTCTAGCCCCTGACACTTCCATGCTTCTTTTGACACAATCCAGGGAGTCTGATCAAGTCCCAGTCTCCATAGTCGAGTGCTGAGGACAGGATGGGCTTTGTGCCCTGCCCTGCCCTGTGCATTGTGGTTGTAAGTGCTCAGTAGATACCAGGCTTGCCTTGGGATGTCTGTTAGGAAGAATATGAAAATGTCCGTGATGTTATAAATGGAAGAAACTGAGTCGGAGGAAGATATTGTTGCTTCCTTGTGCTCAGTTGCATTCTTCTATGACTGAAAGGTGTTCTTGACCTCTTCTATGAATTCAATTTATATGCTTCGTGGCTGTTTTGGTGGTCAAAGGTTTTCTAAAATACACATGTCAAAATCCTGACTTCCATAGGGAATTTGTCTTTTATGCAATTCCTTCTCTACTATGAAGTTAGCTGGCTGTTTTTTAGCCACAGATTCTTATTTGTTTCATTCACAAGTCACAGAGGCCACCCAGCCCTGAGATGGAAGTGCACAGAACACACTGGTGTTGTTAGCTCTGCTCTGACCACCCAACCCTGGGTTAGAAGTGCACAGAACACAGTGGTGCTGTTAGCTCTGCTCTGACCACCCAGCCCTGGGTTAGAAGTGCACAGAACACACTGGCCATGTTAGCCCTGCTCTGGTTTCCACAGGAGTATCAGGCATGGTGGATTCATTTAACAAAACTGAAGGGATTCATGGGACCAGTTCATCTCTCCTCCCTCCACATGACTACACAGACAATTGTCTGTCCATTTCTGTGAAGAACCTGGCTTAGCTTGCTGCTGTTCTTGGAAAACAGATCTGTGTATTGTGTAAGACTGAGTTCCTAAGTGGCTCTCATGCTGATGAGATTTGGGAAGGAAGAAGCCTACTCAATCAGATGGCTCTTTCAGCCTGGAGTAACGGGACTTTTCATCTTCTGACCCTCCACTCTGGGTGCTAGTCTTCTCAATTTTCTGTGGTGGTTTGACACAAATCTTTAGGCAGCCTCAGATCTCTTTGGCATAAAAAAAAAGCCCTGATGTACATTGCATTTCTCTTCGCCTGCGGCAGGTCCGTCCATCTCTGCCCCTGAGTCTGTCCCTGAAGGAAGTTCATCTCTGCACCCCAGTCCATCCCTACATTGAGTCCATCCCTGGACCTAGTCATCCCTGTACCCAGACCCAGTCCATCCCTGCACCTGAGTCTGTCCCTGTCTTCCAACTCATCCCTTGTTATTCTCTTGCTGGTAAACTCTGAACTTACTGTGAGTTTGGTGCTCATCACTCTGGCTACTCAGAATATTTCTAGACCTAAAAAGTCACATTCAGGTCAGTCACTCACAGACCATTCTGTTGAGTACACACATGGCTCTTACTTTCCTTCTGTCAATGCCATTGTAACTCCAAGAGAAGAACCAAATTCTTTATGTAGTCTAGTCCACCACAGAGAGTATTGCTCCCAGGCGTGAGACATGCTGGGATTTCTCCTGCCCTTTTTTGCTCTTACACCGCTCTGTGTTGCTGCCTCTGTCGGCCATACTTTCTTTGTGGTCAACTTCTTGCTGTCAGGAAGTGGTTTTGATCTGTGAAAATAGGAGTTTCACAGGGTTCTGGAAAACACAAGTTATAGTGTTTAATTTTGTCTGTTCATATAGTGTTTAATTTTGCCTGTTCATCATTTAATAGCTGAGAAATTAACCCATGATATTTCTATTCTGGAAGCTTCCTGAAGGCTTTGACGCTAGGACACCAGAGAAAGTAATGGGTCTTCCTCAGCCTCACTTCGGGCTCTTCAGGGCACCAGTCTGCCCTGCCTTGTCTAGGGGCCGGCCATTCCACCTCTGAGGCTATCTTAGCCTGTTCAGAGGTCCCTCTAGCAAGGCTAACCATTACCCCCTCACAATAGCTGCGGCGAAAGGTTGGCCATGGCCAGTATCCCTGCCACCTTTCGTCATCTTTCATACTGCAGACGCTTGGCAGGAGCCGTGTGCCAGGCACTGTGGGATCAAAAGGTGGGTCACAGATAGGCCTGTCTGTAAGAGCTGACACATCAATGCTGCAGTTTTTATGAGCGACTCTTTGTGGAACACATATCAGAGTGACTAATTGAGCAGGAAAAACAAACCTGTGTTGGGCTCGTGACCAAATTCCCAGAGCATTTAGAGAATATTCAGAGCCCTCTGAGTTGGATTTTTCATGATTGTTGTTTTATTACATACTGGTAAGCAACAAATGTATTTATTGTACTGATGCCTTCCCCCCTATCATTATTAACATGAGTTTTAAGTATTTTCTGACCGACAAACCTCTCCGCCAATGCAATAATCCCAATCAGACCAAATCAGACCAAAATAGAAGATGTCCAGGTTTAATGGATGGTAGCACTCCCGGGTGGCCCCCGGGTAAACATGGAGGGAGGAAGGAGAACATACAAGGGAGCGGGGGCACTGTTTGGTGGGCTTTTTGACCCTCCCTGGGTAGGGGGTCACCATTTGGCAGGCTTTTTTGGAGGTGGAGTTTGGACTATGGTCACTCCCAGGGGAGGGAGCTTTGAAATGGAGCTTGCTACCCAACTTTCGAAAATGGATGCAGTCTCAGTCTCATCTTAAAAGATTTTCTGTTTCCATCATCTATTTCAAAGGATAAAGCAAACCGAAATTGAGTTTTCTTTTTTTAAAAAATATTTATTTATTTATTTATTTATTTATTTATTTATTTATTATGTATACAGTATTCTCAGGATTCTGTCTGCATATATGCCTGCAGGCCAGAAGAGGGCACCAGATCTCATTACAGATGGTTGTGAGCCACCATGCGGTTGCTGGGAATTGAACTCAGGACCTTTGGAAGAGCAGGCAGTGCTCTTAACCACTGAGCCATCTCTCCAGCCCGAGTTTTCTTTCCATGGTAAAAAACTGTATTTTAAAATGCTGCCGTTCTGGTAGGCTTTTTGAGGCTTTTTCTGGCTTTTTCATTGATTTTTGGACGTGACCTTCGTCTGCGGCTAGACGTTCAACTTCCAGGAAAGTGGACAATGCTATAGGTGCGTGCACTTCTGACAGAGCCTGGGGAGTCACACCCACCTCACTCTGGGACTTTAACTCTTCAGAATGTAAAGTAAACACATTTTCTGCATGGTGCCCTCCCTGCTTCCAGACCAGCACAGGAAACCCGTGTGTGAGCAGCTGGAACACTGAGGCAGGTTGCTAGGATTCCTCCGCCCTCTCTGCAGACACTTCCAGTCGTACCTGCTGTGGGAAGGGTTGTTCTTACACTGTGGCCAGTAGCAGGCCACAGTCTTGTCATGTTTAAGATGGGCCCCGGAGTAGCAGGCACAGGGTGAGTGCTTAGTAAACGTGCCTGGAATCTGAGAGGGCATGGAATGAACTCAAATCCCACTCAATGGCACACACACACATACACACACACACACCAAAAAAAAAAAAAAAAAAAAACACGCTTCCTTGAGGTTTCTGTGAATTCCCCAGGCTCCGAAGTGTTTGCTTTTCTTTCTGCTTCTAAATGACTTCTTCCAGCAGCCAGTGAAATTGTCTGCTTGTCTCATAAAGCTGCCCTCTCTTAGTCTTGTGTTCTGAGACGAAACAAGGTCCTCACTCAGATTTTTCACCTACTTGTTAAAATAAGAAAAAAAAAATAAAGAAGGAAATAAGATCCATTCAGAAAAGCCAGTGTGAGTTTGGGGAACGTTCTCCCTTTTTCTGTGGCAGCTTTGGGCAGTCTACTGCATGCCTTCTGCACAGCACGGTACTTGGACTTACTTAAAACAAACAAAATTGTTGAAATAAAATTAGCATCGTTGTAGATTCCCATTTACCATTCCCTGTAACTCCGCAAGGTTACAAGTTCCAGCACTTTTGATTCCAGGCAGTTTTTTTACTTCATTGTCTGGAAATTGTGGGCAGTAAGGGCTGATGAAGAGAAAGTGCCCCCAGTCTAGCCTTTGTCAAACGGGCTGTGTGCACGGTAGCTCTCAGATTCATCAACCTTTGACTTTAGTTTGCTGAGATTCTGATGTTAGAGGCAGAGTTTGGGCTGAATCTTCAGAGACGAGGATGATGGTGCCAAGTGCCTAATTCACAGAGCTATCACATCCAGTGTGCATTCGAGGAGCATGGACCAGCGCCAGCACCTTGAGAGCGGCAGTCCCATCCCTTTGTTCACACCGCTATTCATACTGCTTCCATGGATTCTTCTGCACTCGGGAGACTTTGCCTTTGTGGGGTCCTCCTGTCACTTCTCTTTAGAAAAAATGTGCTACTATCAATTTTACTATGCTTAAAAATAGATCCCTAGGAGGCAAACAAAATGGACAAAAATACCAATGTGGATGGTAAGGGGAAGAGGGGACTGAAGACTCCATGTCCAGATTGACTCTTTGACTCTGTTAGAAATTCCAGGACATTGAAGTGAAGATGCTTTGAACCTTAGCAACCATTGTACCAATGGCTGAACCATCTCCTTTTCAATTTAAAGTTGCCGGGGGAGACTTAGCAAATGTAGCCTGTGACAGTGTCCTGTTACTGAGCAACATTGCTGCGAATGCTTATCATGTGTCTATTTGCGGTATTTGTGTAAGCATCCAGCTATCCCAGCTCTTTATCTTTCAGTAGCTCTCATTAAATGATACAGTTTTTGACTGAATTTTTCACCTTCAGGATTTTTTTTTCTGGCTTTGTGAATAAAAAATGATGTGGTACCAGGTGCTTTGAAGTTGGCAGGTTCTCACATGACTTTGAACACAGCATGCAGGTGATTTGACCCATATAAAATAGCCGTGCAGAAGGACAGCCTTCCTGAGAGGCAGGTCAAAGATTATTATGTCTGTGTGCTTCTACCCAGCCCATGGTGTTTCTTTGGAGAGATGTGGCCTGTGAAGGAATGCAATTAAATCCCAAGGTTTCTGGCCTGCATTTGATGGATTTGGGAGTGTGGTATGAGATGACAGGAGAGAGGGGAATGTCTCAAAACCCAAGCTACACAACGTTCTATTATTTGTTGTAGATGTTACTGCCCTGAGAGTAAATGACCTGAACTTACCTCAGGTTCTCTTGTAGTAGACATGGGTTTTCTCTTAAGTGGTACAAAACATTTTTTTGCCACACAGAGAGCATTTACCTGCACAGGAAATAGAAAAAGTGAACTTTTTTCTGAAGCACAATTAAAGAAAATTCAGAGACAGAAATTGGGGTTCAACCGAAAAACAAAGCAACCAGCCATTGGCTCTTCCCTCTACCTCAGTCTAAAATGATGATCTTGCTTCCTCCAGGAATCTCAGAATGAGACTGAGACTGAGGGCTGTCTCCTCTGTCTTATAATCCTCTCTACTGCTGAGATTAAAGGTGTGCACCACTACTGCCTGGTTTTTATGGCAACTAGTGTGGCTACTGGGATAAGAGATGTGTGTCACCACTGTCTGGTCTGTACTCTTGGCCAGTGTGGCTGTTTTACTCTTCTGATCTTCAGGTAAGCTTTATTTATTTATTAAAATACAAATGAAATACTTTTGCAGTTTTCTTCCCACTGAAGGAAACTTTAGATTCATCTGGGCAAAAATCCTAGTAGCAATAATCACATTTGTTTGCTCTATGGTGTTGTGTTTCTAGATTATTCTAAATGCTTCTACATTGAATATAGAACTTGTGCTTAGAGGAAATTGGGTACAAGTCTCAAGCCTGCAGACTTGACCACTTCCCAGGACAGTGTCCCAGCCCTTAGCTCTCTGCTCCCACACTAAGAAGGTGTAGGAGGCTCGCCGTTGGGACCGCTGCATGTCCGTTCCTGGGTAAAGAGGCCGACTTTCCGGCAGTTTACAGATTGGTACAGGAGTCAAGCTTCCTCTGAGCGCTCATGTAGGACAAGGCCTTGAACTTTTTACTTTTGACTTGTCTGTCAGTTCTCCTCCGCTTTCATCATGAAACTCAGTCTTCATCAATGAGACAGCGCTAGGAGGTGGGGCCTTTGGAGGGAAGGAGGTCCCGAGGATCAAGCCTTGGAGTGGGTTTATAGTTGATATAAGAAAAGACAGACCACAACCCTCTCCCCATTACTTATCATATCTCCACCGTCATCTCTGCCTCCCTCCCACTCATCTCCATCTTCGCCTCCTGATGGGCAACCTCTTTCAGCCAATGGTCTTTAAGAGGCTGGACTAGGTTGGGGCGTGACTTTTGAGTACCCCAAAAGCCACAGTCCCGCCCAGCTCACTCTCTTCTTCCCGCGCTCCACACCTTGAGGTTGGACCCCCATTCCTGTCCCGTGAGTTTCCCATTTATAAAGAAAACCCTTAGAATGCTCTTTTCGGAGTCGACTAGCTTGGATTATTTGACTCGCGTCACCACCTCCCACACACACACACACACACACACACACACGTGTTCAGCTTCAGCCCCCCACCCCCCCTTCTCTCGTCTCACAGCTAGGGCAAACAAGACACGTGGCTCTGCGAAGCAAAGTGGGCATGGAAAGAACACAGCCTACACCTGGGGCACTTGGCTGGAGAGAGAACTTCAAAGGACCGACAAATCATGTTGAACTTTTTCCACTTCCCTTAGCAAGTGAGGCCCCGGATGCCCAGAAGGTGGCCTTAGATAAAAGGAACGGCCCACATGGAGGACTGGGAACTGAGGACTGTATTCTAAGGAGCGTGGCTTTGTTTCACAAGACACATCCTAGGAGTTAAGAAAGTTGGTGAGACACTGATCTTGCTTCAAGAACAGTCGAGAGTTAGATGTGCTGTGGCCATGTGAACAATGAGGCCGGGGGCCACCGGCCTGTGTTGCTCATCAGGAAGACCCTGGTCCTGTTTCCGTCACCCTCAGTGCTGCTATCAACCTGGCAGTTCCTAAATTACTTCTCCTAAGGGGCCCGCACTCATGTGCTGGACCACTCCGCAGTGGGCTCTGAGAGGAGCTACACTTTCTTTTAAATTGAGTCAATAATCGCAAAACGTTATGGGCTTCATCCATAACACGCTGTTTGTCTATTGAATGCCCATTTACAGCCTTGTGAACCAGAGTGCCCAGAGGAAACATAAAAGAGAAAGAAGAATTATACCTGGCTTAAACATTCTACAGAGCCACAGGGCTGGAGAGGGCTTAAATTGAAGAGCACCAGCTGCTCTTGCAGAGGACCTGAGTTCAGCCTACATGGTGGCTCTCACCCGTCTGTAACTATAGTTCCCACAGAATCCAGCACCCTGTTTTGGCTCCCAGGGTAAGAGGCACATGCGTGGTACATAAACATACTTGTAGGCAAAATACTTGAGATAAAAAATAGATTAGAAGCCGGGCAGTGGTGGCGCACGCCTTTAATCCCAGCACTCGGGAGGCAGAGGCAGGCAGATCTCTGGGAGTTCGAGGCCAGCCTGGTCTACAAGAGCTAGTTCTGGGACAGGCACCAAAAGCTACAGAGAAACCCTGTCTCGAAAAACAAAAAACAACAACAAAAAAAATAGATTAGATAGATAGACAGACCGATAGATGATGGATAGACAGACAGACAGAGATTCTGTGAGGACAAATGACTAAATTTGAGTGTTATAGTGAGTTACAAAGTTACAGACTAGAGTTGAATCATCCTGGGCTTGTTTATTCTCTCTGAAAGTCATCTACTGTGTATCCCTATCTCTAACCTAACATCACTGTGTCTGGCAAGACTTTAAAATGTGTCCTTAGCACACTACTCACCTCTGCCTTTCCAGACATCTGAGGCCCCTAGGAGTAGTCACCTTTGCTGTGTTCTGCCTTCCCAGGTCCTCTTCCACTTAATTAGGTAAATTCTTTGGTTAATGTCTCCTTGGTTATATAACTAAACAAAATCTCCTATAACCACCTCCGCAGTGGAGTGTGGTATTTGGGGAAGCCTGAGTCTTTTTTTGCGGGGGGGGGGGGTGTAGTCATTCATATTTGGCTCCAGAATAAACCATCCCTTATTCTTTTTGAGGTGAGAACTGGATTTTACTTTAACATGTTCTTTCTGATTCTAGATGTCAAATCTTCTCACTACCAAATATTTGGATTAGCAGATGCTAGTTGTTCTGTTTGGCTTGGTCACTGTGCTATAATTTAGATGGAAGTTGCTGATTCTTTACTTGTGAATGGCGGGGTTAGCACTCTTCAGTTGGCTTTGTTAATTTCCCTACCTGTGAGTTCATTTGGGTGGCCCATTATTCAGGGGACAGTTTGACAACTATCATCATGGCAGAGAAAGGGGAAAAAGGCAGTCAATGAACAGTTCTGCTCTCTTGGGGCCAAAGCCTGAGTTCCAGCAACCTCTGTAGGCTCAGGTACCTGACCAGCACCCCAAGTCCATCTTGGGAATCCTGACATGGGCTTCAGGTTTGAGCAGAGGATGATGAGAACACAGGAAGTGTGTGCCACTCAGAAGCTGGTCTAGGTGCAGTCTCCTTGAACATTGATTCCACTTCAGTTCTGAAGGTGGTCCTCGGAAGTCATGGTCCCTTGAGGGTCAGGGTGGTCCTCAGCCAATGGTTGCTTCTGCTCCAAGTTGCAGCCTCCCTGTCATCTGGGAGAGTGTTCTGTCCTGTGAGGTTTTATTCTTCCTTGAATCCACAAAGAGTAAAGATTTAGGTCAGTGTCTGATCTGTGTGCCTTCAAGTAAAATAAAGGAGCCAGACAGTCACAAATGAGGGCAGAGATGTCTGGCTTTCATTCTACCTTTTGTTACCTGAGGGCCAAAGCGAGGAGTCACATAATTTTAGCAAAAGAAACTTCTAAATGCCTGTTGCAGTGTGTACTTGAGGGACTTTCTCATCTTTAAGCCTAGACTAATAAAAACTATTATTTTGTTAATCAGAACTGATTGTGGTTCAGTATAACAAATACTCAGTTCATTCCTTACATATCTATTCTGTGTGTTTTTGTAAGGGATGCTAGCAGTGTTTTAATGAGCAAATGTACCTATACTAAAGAACTGACTTTAAGGCTCCCTTTTGTGAAAGACATGAAATGTCTAGATGAAAAATTACAGCAAAAAGGCCCAGAGAATGGTTGAAGAGATGGGTTGGTTGACATCCAAATAGGGGGAGAGATTAGTTGACACCCAAGTGAATGGGTGGATTGGTTATTTATCAGTTGAATGGCTGGGTTGTTTCATGTCTACATGGATGGGTGGATTGGTTGACATCCAGGTGGCTGGTGAATTGGTTGACATCCAGGTGGATGGGTAGACTGGTTGACATCCAGGTAGATGAGTATATTGGTTGGCATCCAGGTGGATGGGTAGACTGGTTGACATCCAGGTGGATGGGTAGACTGGTTGACATCCAGGTAGATGGGTAGACTGGTTGACAGCCAGGTGGATGAGTATATTGGTTGGCATCCAGGTGGATGGGTAGACTGGTTGACATTCAGGTGGATGGGTAGACTGGTTGACATCCAGGTGGGTGAGTATATTGGTTGGCATCCAGGTGGATGGGTAGACTGGTTGACATCCAGGTGGATGAGTATATTGGTTGGCATCCAGGTGGATGAGTATATTGGTTGGCATCCAGGTGGATGGGTAGACTGGTTGGCATCCAGGTGGATGGGTGGGTTGGCTGACATCCAGGTGGGGATAAATGTAGAACACCCCCCCCCACAGGGTGACGCAGGTTTGGGAATGCAAACATGGCTCCGTTCTAGAAACTGCCAGTAGACTATGCTACACAGTGAACAATCCGTGTCTGGTCATAGTCATGAGTTCTGGTCTCCAGCAAAGGCTCTGTGTCCTTCACCAAAGCATTTTGCTTCTCTCGTTTTTAAAGACTGGATTCCGGCCTTAACAGGGACTCCTTTGCCTCTGTTTCCATCTGTTGTTGAATGAAGGTTCTATGGTGATATTTAAGATAATCATCAGTCTGACAACTACAGGGCAAGGCCAGTTCAGGCACCCTTTCCTCTATTGCGTAGGGTCTTAGCTGGGGTCATCCTTATGGATTCCTGGGAATTTTTCTAGGGCTAGGTTTCTTGCTTGCCCCATAATGGCTCCCTCAATCAAAATATCTCTTTCCTTGCACTCATATCTGTCCTCCCTCATCTCAACTATCCCATTCCCTCAAGTTCTTCTCCACCTTCCCCTTCTCCCCTTCCTTCTACCCTCTGCCCCCATGCTCCCAATTTTGTCAGGCAATCTTGTCTGTTTCCAATTCCCACGTGGGTCTATATATGTTTTTCTTTGGGTTCACCTTATTAATTAGCTTCTCTAGGATCATGAACTAGATGTATTAGGGAGGGCCTTGGATTTGCCACAGGGCAGCGTGCCTTGCCTTCTCTTAGGATTGGAGTAGGGAAGGATGGGAGGGTGTAGGGAGGGAGTGGGAGGTGGGGAGGGAGTGGGAATTTGGATTAGTATATTTTTAAAGTAATAAAATAAAATAAAACAGGGACTTCTTTATAAGAATCACTTTCAGGAGCTAACTATAGCCGTGAGCATCAAGAATATTAATGACTTGTCCCAGTGGTTTACCTTTGTCTACCTAAAAATAACCTGCTCGTTAACGAAATCTCCCCAGCTTCCAACATCTGGCAGTATTGAGGGCTGATTGCAGAGTTTTATATTGGTGGTGATCGGAAAGAAAAACCATTACGAACCTGTGTTGTCTCTCTGAAACCTTGTGGGGGTTGGACTTCATGGCCTCAGGTCAATAACACAAAGGCACCCACCCCTGCTCATCCACGTCTGTCCTATAGGTCAGGCCTTGCCTTCCTCATCTGCCTCTCTGCAGGAGCATCCATGTGAACGCACTCCCTCCTGGGGGCTCAGAAAGGCTAAGGACTGTCTTCCAAACAGGCAGTCTGAATGTCAGCCAGTGCTGAACTCAGGGGGGCTCTAGCGATGGGTAATTATCACTTTCAGTTTTGCAGATTTCCGGGAACTCTGGTTTTAGATTCCGGGGTTGTTTCAGAGGGCTCTCATTCCTATTTTAGACAGAACAGCCTTTGCGGTGCTGTTCACACACAACCCTGTATTTACTGAAAGACTCATCGGCCTGTTAGGATAATGCCTGTTAGCACTGACACCTCCTACTGCAGCCGACTTCTAACCTCCTACTGTTTACTCCCAGCCAGCTGGTGAGGTGTTTCCAGGGTGCATCTCTGAGTAATTTGCCTCATGCTCTCCCTCGCCAACACATCCATCAGACACCTCCCCATCCCGGGCAGTCCAGAGTGCTCCCTCGCACCTCTGAAGTTAAACCACACCTTTGCTTCTCCTCTCCGCAGCCACCCTACTCCTGATCTTCACGGGTGTCTTCTCAATGCCTCCAGCTTTGGTATATACTCGTGAATGACACGGATGTGTCTCTGGTCCCATTTGCCCACTCTGTAAACTAAGTGTTTTTAGAAGTATATTCCCATGTTCCCACTCAGTGTACGCGTAATTCTTTTCTTTCACTAGAGAGCGTTGAAAGGACATGGGTCTGATCCCAGTAACTTGCTGCCCACTGTTTTCTTTGGCACCTTGCTCCTCATAAAGCCAGACGGTGATCAGGAGGGAGCCCTCCTTTCCTCTTTTGTCTGTCCTGGGTGCCTTCCTCCTGCCCTACTGGCCATGCCTGGTGTTCCCAACAAAAGCAGCTGGGTGAGCACCACCCTGGGTGAGCACCGCCCTGAGGGACCTGGGCTCAGTGAGAGGACTGGGTGAGCACCGCCCTGAGGGACCTGGGCTCAGTGAGAGGATTGGGTGAGCACCACCCTGGGTGAGCACCGCCCTGAGGGACCTGGGCTCAGTGTGAGGAGTGGGTGAGCACCGCCCTGGGTGAGCACCGCCCTGAGGGACCTGGGCTCAGTGAGAGGACTGGGTGAGCACCGCCCTGGGTGAGCACCGCCCTGAGGGACCTGGGCTCAGTGAGAGGACTGGGTGAGCACCGCCATGGGTGAGCACCGCCCTGGGTGAGCACCGCCCTGGGTGAGCACCGCCCTGAGGGACCTGGGCTCAGTGAGAGGATTGGGTTGCGTGGAACAAGGGTGCTACACGTGCCTGTGGCTAACAGAGCAGGGTGGTCTTCTCAGCAGAGACCCCAGTTCCCGAAGGCAGGAACCATATCTGATTTGCCCATGGTAGGGTAGGCTAGCCTGTCACGGTGCTCGAGGCAGGGGATGCTTCGTGGATCAGGGCACTGACTGGATGAACATGCAGTTTTGAAGTCTCGGTGAGCAGTGCAGTACTGAGCTGCGAACACTAGAGGGAGATCAGAGGACTTCAGTGAGCACAGCCCAAGCCAAAATTGGGCTGCTCTTGCCAGGATGGGAAACACCATTTTTCCCCCTGAAGTTTTAAAAATAGTAAGATGTCACACTACACTGCATATGCATCTTATATGTACTCATGGTGTTTGCTCCTCTTCCTATTTATAGGAAATCTTAAACCAAACTTGCTGCCGATCCTTCTTTGATTCTAACAGGCCACAGGGCCTCCCACCCTCTAGGGGACGCGTATGTGGTTGGCAGCGAGGCTTGCCAAGAAGGGTCTTGCTTACTGGTGCAAAAGTCTAGGAACCGCCCTCCATGCCTAAGTAGACCAGACCAGTGGGAAGCAGCGTCCGCAGTTAGACTCCTGTATATTTTAAATGAACATAAGGTCATGCCCTGCAGTGGGGAAGGCGGAAGTTCTGTGTGTGAAGACTGGAAGAGCTTTTCCAGCCTGTGCTAACCTTGAGTGGTTCAGGGAGGGCCTAATGCTAATGACCCAACTTCATCAAGGTCCTCTGGCTGCAGTCCTGGACTAGTTATCCCTTGTTGCTGTGACAGAAGCACACTTGGGGTTATGGTTTTAGGGTATGGTCCACCCTGGCTGGGAAGGCATCACATCGGGAGTGTGAGATAGCTGGGCACCTTATGTCCAGGCATGGGCACAGAGCAATGCATGGCAGTGTCCAGATGGCCTCTCCCTCTCTTTATCTGGTCTGGGGGTCTCCGCATTTAGGGCAGGCCTCGGGCATCACTTAACCCATTTTAGCACCTCCCACTCAGAGGTTTGCCTCCACTGTGACTTTAGATACTGTCGAGCTGACCAGATCAGCCACCACAGGCCTCCTCTCCCGACTACCCTGAAATAATTACACTGCATTAGAATTCCTTGCTTGGCTGCGCTCCAGGCTCTCTGGGGTCTTGCATATTTGGTAGTGAAGGGTGAGCTCTGTTCTACCTTGTAATCTCCCTGCTGTTGTTCACCTGGTAAAAAGGACAATGAGGCACAGTGGCAGCTTAAGGCCACACAGAGAGAGCAGGGTCTTCCAAAGTGTCCTTCCCACTTGCAGGGAGGCGGTAAGGGCGGCACCTGCGGGGAAGCTGTGTCAGCGTGGGGGCCCAGCCGTAATGCCTTTGCAAATCCACCCTTTCTATTGGCGAGGCTCTTGTTCTGGCTGTTGGGTCAGGTGGAGGCTCTGATAAGCAAAATCCCCAGAGTTGTCTTGACAAGGAAGAGGTGACCTTGAGGCAGAATAGAGAGGCAGGCAGCAAGCTGAACCAGCAAGGGAGAATAACAAGGAAGCTAGGCAAACAGGAAGAGCAGGGTTTTGTTTGTTTGCTTGGTCTCCACAGCCACCTTGCCTTGCCTTGGAGATAAAGTGAAGTCTTCTAGAAGTTAAATTTACACACACATCCATAAAAAACCGAGTTGAGTCCCTTCAATGGAAATGACGAGAAGACACAGTGAGGCCCTCCGAGCACACAAACGCCGTAATGAGTGAAGTGATGAATTCTTATATGAACTTTAAAAATTAAAGATATTCATTATATGTTATATATATCACTTTGGAAACAATGGCATGTCTCTTGCCTGCATCGGGAAGAAGTGTCATGTCAAGATTGAGCACTCTACACCAAGGTGCCCATGGCAACACGGAGCAGAGGCCTTTCCTGCTTGGAGCCTCCACTGCCCAGGGCGAGCCGGGCTTTGTCTATTGTTCCAGCCTTTTCCCATTGCACAAAGGAGGCAAGGGGGGATTTAGAATGTCACCCACTCAGTGAATCCAATTAATCATTTAGCAGAGTTCTAAAGGGAAGTCACTCTGAAGAAAATGAGACAGGGATGGATTTGGAACTACCAGAAACTGACATGCAGCCAGGATTGGATTGGGTTCAACTTGAAGTCAGAACGACTTCATGTTTTACCATCTGCCACCCCAAGAACCTAGTAAAGTCTGGATACTATGGTCCATAGGGATTCACATGTGAGGAGATGTTTTGCTTTCTTCTAAGGCCATTTGAAGAACATAAAACCAGAATAAATAATGTTGGGGCTTGTCCAGGAATACAGTTAGTAATTAGGAACTGCAGAAAAGATACATCACGTCTGCTGTGCGGCGGGTCCAACCAAATGTCCCGTCTGCTCCTCCATCCTCCACACAGCCTCACACTTTCCCAGCGTACGACTTCCTACCCACACAATGGGAAGCATGGTTTCAGACTTCCTACCCACACAATGGGAAGCATGGTTTCAGACACTCAGAGAACACAGGTGAGTAAGTGTGCCCGCATCAACCTGCAAACACAAACACCAGGTTTCAAACCACAGCTCCAGATCACGGTGGGAGGCACATGCATTGCCGGAAAGAGCCAAGAACATGGCACAGAAATAACCCTGCCACATCCTCCCGTTTTAGATTCACGTGCAGGTAGACCCATCAAAGACGTTAAGGGACTCACAGACAGACTTCTCCTTTCTCACAAATGTGTTTTCACAGAGACATCGGTCCGTTGGATGCTTTCTTGACAGGACATGACTATGACATTGTCCTGGGTGCTCCTTCGGCTGATTCTCCTCGCCCCTTTGTAGAGATGTTGTGACCGCATTTTCTCACAGTCCCATCAAGAGCGTGCCCAGTGACTGAATGAACGCCCGAGGTGGGAAGGATCCTCGTGACATAAAGGAGGGCAAAGGGCAAGGTGTTGGCACCCTCCAGGAGTCCTGTCTCCTTAAAGCATGATCTGCTGAAGCTAACCCTGGGAAGCAAAGATAAGAGGCTCCAGGAACAGTGTGCTGGGTGTAGCTCTGTCTAGCTGTGTGCTGCAGTCTCCATAGAAATCCCTCAATTTCAAAAGTACTGCCTTAGGAGCATTTTACTGGTTTAACAATGACGATGTAGCAAATATGTACTGAATTAAAATACGTCAAAAAGGCACCAAGCTTTGCCGAAGTGCCGTTCGCAGGAGGGTATCCAAGCAGATGATAAGCAGGAGATAATGTGGCCCGTGCTCAGATGGTCCCTGAGCTGCACAAAAAACGCTCAGAGGAAGGATCCAAGCCTCAGCTGTGAGGTCCTCTGTGAAGAGGAGAGAGCAAGTTAGGAACTAATGGGTCACCCCACTTTCAACAGAGTGTCACCCTTCTTTTCGGTCTGGACGTTCACAAGGGTGAAGAGCGGCAGCTTATGAATACTCCTGCCCCTTGTCACTGAGCTGACCTGCTTAGTCAGGGAAGGGACTGAGAAGGGCTACTTCTTATATGTGCTTCTGAGCTGTGCCAGAACGCAGCTTGCCGAGAATGGCAGGCTGGAGAAAGGGGGTTATTCTAACACAGCGACTGTGAAGCAGAAACATAGCACATTGCCTTGGACGGATGTGAAGCTACTTGAGAAAGCGGCTGCGGCTGGGAAATAGCGCCCGATGGCCGGGCAGGTAGGACTCACTACGAATACGTGTGTGGGTCAAGGAAGCAACACAGACGCCTGAGTCAACATGCCGAAAGTTTAAAAGGGTTCATTAAAATAGTTGTTTTTAGCTCCTACCGAAGATAGTAGGGCACATTTGTGTGTCTGTGGAAATCTACATAATCTTTCTGGATGTGACATTCTTCCTGAGCAAGCATTGGATGTATGCAAATGAGTGACTCCGTCTCAATGTGTCCTCGTTTTGCAATAAGCTTGACACACTCCCAAACCCATCCTGACTTCTTCCCCGTCTCCCATTCTTGACATCCAACTGGTTTCTGTGCCCTGGGTTTTGTTTCTATCCACTGAATACAAAATACAAACCTTCAAAATAGAGCATCCCAGTCGGAGAGCAGGGCACCACGGCCCCCCCAGCCCCAGAGGAGAACAGGGCGCCACAGCCCTCCGAGCCCCAGAGAGCAGAACACCACAGCCCTCGGAGCCCCAGAGAGCAGGGCGCCACAGCCCTCCGAGCCCCAGAGAACAGGGTGCCACAGCCCTCCGAGCCCCAGGGTTACCGAATCCCCAACCCGAGGAAGGCCCTGCTAGGAAGCTGACAGAAGTCAATGAAAAGAGAAGTATTAAACAAAGTGTGGGCAAATCAAACGTGGAGAAATTTAAAAAGGTCTCTTCACCCTGGACTGTAAGATTGGTTCAACTTAGGAAAATCAATTAATTCAGTAGACTGTATTAATGTAATAAGACACAAAAGACTCACTGCTGCTCTCCTAGAAAGAAAAACATGATACGATCTAACCAATTTATATGAAAAAAACATTAAAAATAAGAAATGACGCCGTGGCCTAACTAATCTTCATTTCTAAGACCAGAAATCTGATAAGACTGCCCTCACTGTGGCTACTCACTGATTTCCTGAGCTTTTAGCAAGGGCACCTTGGAAAGAAAACAAAAAGAGACAATTGAGATTAGAAAATAAGGAAAGAAAAAGATCTATTCTCAGATAACATGATCTTGCACACGCATAATGTAAGAACACACATGTGTACACACATGCATGCATGCACACACATGAACTAAGAGTGAGTCATCGGGCCTTACAAGATATATGACCAGTGACAGAGTCACGTACCTGGAACCAGCACTGGCCAATCACAATTCAATTTGAGGAACCACTGCATTTTCCAATGGCATCAGATAAAGAAAACCACTTAGAGAAATGTTCCATGAAAGAACATAAGTGTGCAAGCTTCGCACACTTAAAACAACAAAATACTGCTGAAGAAATTAGTAAGTCTTAAATTAAAAATATTTTTCTTTATTCATAAATCACATGGATTCCTGTTATAGAGCAAGCAATGGTCTCTGAATTGATCCACAGAATAAATGCAATCTCTCTTAAGGTTATAGTGGGATTTTTTTTTAATAGAAATTGATATCTGACCTTAAGATTGAGACATAAGTGTAAAACGCCCAAGCTAGGCAAGGTAGTCAGCAAAAGAGAAGGGGAAAAAAGGGACAGCGTGTCACAGTTCCGAAACTGCTGCAAAGCAAGTTACGACAGTGTGGCACCAGCCTCAGACCGATCCACAAACTCATGGAGGACAGGGAGAGTCTAGAATAGCCCTTTAGTTACAGCCAGTCAGCTGTTGCCAAAAGGCTTCAGACCACTCAATGGGAGAAGAAGCATCTTTGCAGCAAGCAGTGCTGGGAAAGCAGAAGATGCTTGTGAGCAGGAATGCAGCCTCACACCGCACACAAATGCGGCTGAAAACAGATCATGGGACTAAGAAGGGCTAAAGCCGCAGGCCGTAAAATGCAGGAGAGTAGGTCTGGACAACCTGAGAGTAGGCGAATAGTTTGTATCTGACACCAACAGTCGTGACAGATGTGAACACGGATGCGTCTAACTGCATCATAACCTGTCACTCTTGTGTCTCCTGTGACCACAAAACACAAGCATTTCTCGGGATAAAGTGCTCGTATAACCCAACAGTAAAAAGAAGACTGACCCTTATGATGGCTGGCGAACCTGGGCAAACCTGTGTTTATAGACAAAATAAAAAGAAGCACAGAAAAGTACTCAGAGTCTTAATAACTAAGGAGATGCTAATAAAATGTATGAGAAACACTAAATGTCTGCCGCAGCCTAAAGACGGAGAAATTAATTAGAGGACAGCGTGCGTTGTAGAGATGAAGAGGCCTGAGCCCCAGCACCGGTGGGGCCACTTTGGAAATGAGTCTGTCCGCTCTGCAACATGTTAAATATAGAGTCGTCGTAGGACTCAGAGTGTCCTCTCCTGGGGACACAGGTGACAGAACGGAAAGTGAATGTCCACAACAGAAACACGTATAGTAACACGGCAGCATGCATTTTTCACTAAAGCAAGGCAGAATAACGATAAAAGCCGAAACTGTGGAAGCAGTGTCAGTGCTCACCCACTAAAAGAAGGAGGAAAATATACCCACAGAATTGCGTGTCACTGACTTTAAAGAGAACAGACATTGATTCCAGCCACAAAGTGACTGAAACATGGAAACACTGTGTGAAAATAGTGTGAGAATCTAAAAACACAGAAGCAAATAGGAGGATGCCAGCAGCAGCAGGGAAGTCATGGCAGGAACTCAAAATAGGAACCCGGAGGTAGGAGCTGAAGATGATGGGCCACATAGTGTGTTGTTCACTGGCTTGCTCATTTTCCACTCAGCCTGCATTCTTATACAACTCAAGAGAACCTGGCATGTCTGGCTACACCCACAGCGGGCTGGACCTTTCACTATTAACCAAGAATCAAGAAAATATCAAGAAGACTTGCCTATAGGCCAATCTCATGGGGACATTTTCTCAAATGACTCTAGCTGATGTCAGGTTGTTAAAAAAATAAATAAATCAATCTAACCAATGTGCAAGCTTTCTCCTTTCTTTTCTCAAGACACATCTCACTTTCCATCGTGGAAATCTTTTTTTTTTTTTTTTGTTTTGTTTTGTTTTGTTTTTCGAATCAGGGTTTCTCTGTGGTTTTGGAGCCTGTCCTGGAGCTAGCTCTTGTAGACCAGGCTGGTCTCGAACTCACAGAGATCCGCCTGCCTCTGCCTCCCGAGTGCTGGGATTAAAGGCGTGCGCCACCACCGCCCGGCTCCATCGTGGAAATCTTAAAGCCATCATTTGGTGAGATCTAGTTTGTCTGCTCCGTCCTCAGCACCATCCTCCATCACTGATGGTTACAAGTCCATATCATCCTAATCGTGGGCTAAATGAGGACTTTCGTGTTGCTTCCTTGAGAGCTACCTCATCTCTTCAAACCTATTCTTCGCCATCCCTCAATTTAACCCTGTGTGGAATAGGATAGGTGATACCCATCTACAAGTGATGTTCCCATATTTCAGATCTGGGAGCCCTCTGACAATCTATGGGTCCTCTGCAAAGGCCGTGGGTATACCCAGGGAAAGCTGACCTAGGCAGTACAGTTCTTGACTATATATAATGTCGTTTATGGTCAAACCCTGTCTGTCTCTAAAATTCCACTTTTAGCTGCTTCTTGTGGGCAGTGCAGATAACCCAGAATCACTGTGGCACACGGCACCCTGTGGCTGCACAGTGCCCTTGCTAGGATGTTACTGCTGATGGTGCAGGGTCTCCCCCCCACACTCACACACACACTGCACCTGCTTCCCAAAGTTATGTGACTATCTTTGGTGCTTCCATTGGCTATATTAATTATAGTAGCGTACTTACTGTGCCCAGAAATCTCTGTCTTCATATATGTACCTCTGTGGATGAACAAATGAAGGTGTGATAAACTAGTACCCTCAAGGTACCTATTTTTTACATCTTTAATTTTTCTCAGTCAGTTGCTGCTATGTGATGTCACTTCTTATAACAATATAAAGTTGATGACTGTTGGAGCCTGGGGAAATTTCTCAGTCAGTAAAGTGCCACCCAAGCACAAGTGTCTGGATTCCCATGCCAGTGACCCTACTCTAAAGCCAGGCTTGACACCACCCTGTAATCCCAACAGGTATAGCAGAAGACAGGAGCATCTTTGGAGCCTCTAGGTCTGGCAGTTTAGACAAATTCATGACCTTCATGTTCAGTGAGAGACCCTATCTCAAAAACCAAGGTGGAGAGCAATTGAGGGATACCCTTGACAACCTTTGGTTTATATGTATGCATGTTCCCCCACATATATCAAAAATGTGATATGCATTGTACAGAATAAAATGCACAAATGTGATAACACAGGTCAACAGACCTCAATTTTGTATGTTCAGACAGGTCCTGTTCAGATCAAATTACAAAATATTTTCTTTGTTCTAGAAGCTTCCCCATGACCTTATTTTTCTGTCAAGAATCTATTTTTTCTTCTGCTATTATAAATCTTGAACTTCATGCAAGTGAACCAGGTCATAAATGTAACACTTTCAAAATATCTCCCATCAGGTTCGTGTGAGATTTTAATTCGGAGGGTTTTTCTTCACAGCCATCACAGTTATTCCACTTTGAAACACTTCATTAACACCTACAAGTCGAGTTGGAAGATCTGTGTCTGTAGTTCCTCTAATGCAAACAGCTTAGACATAAGTGTTAATGGTCACAGTAATTTTCTGAAAATGTCTATTAAAATTATCACCATTGAGCTATTAGATAGGGGTCAAATTCCATTCCTCTGTGCACGTTGAAATTGATTGTGTGCATAAAAATAGACCTTGCTTTTCTTAATGAAGTCTTACTTCTTGTCTGTGTGTCTTTTTGTTGTTATTTCTTGAGTCAGGGCCTCACTATGTAAGCTCTGGCCAGCCTGGAACTCCCTCTGTAGACAAGATTGGCCTCAAACTCACAGAAATCCTTCCAAGCCAGGTTTAAAGTTGGTCAACACCATGCCGAGACTGTTTGTAAATTATCTTCTCACCCCTCCTTTTTCTTTATATTCACGATAGACCGGCTCTGCTGCACTCTCTCCCCTGCTGGACACTCAAAGGTGGCAGAGTAAACATTGTGATGTCAGCACCTCATACATACATCTGCTGTAATGTATGATGCATGTGTGTTTGTGATGTCATGGAGGATGTACAGGAGGTGCCCCTGGTACATCCATCTGCTGTAATGTATGATGTATGTGTGTTTGTGATGTCATGTGAGATACAGAGGCAGAGCCAGCAAGCAATCCCAGAAGAAAGGAGCAGGGAGAGTAGAGAGATGCTGTGTATCCTCCTTCCACCCTTGAGCCTTATGTGCCTACAGCCTGTGACCCTCCTCATCTTTTTCTGTGTCTCTTCTGTATCCATGTTTTTATCTTGTCTCCTTCTCTACGTGTGTCTAACAGGATAGGCTGAGGTTCATCCAGCACTGAAGGGCAAAGAGGGTAGTTGAAAAGGAAGTAGGAATGAACCTGGGAAAGTGAGGCCAGGAGTTGCAGAACATGATGCATGCAATATCTAAGAGTCGGCTTTAAATTGACATTGACCACAAATGGGCTGCAGGACTCCATGGTCAAAGTGGCCCCCGTGATGGGAACTTTGTGGTGAACCTGGTCTTGCTCTTTCATGCCCGAGGGCTCACACTTGCTTGCTTAGTCTCTATGCCTCTGTTCCCTCATTTACTACAGAGTGAAGAGCAATAGTGGTGTCCACATGGCTCGCTTATGAGCATTAGCTGAGTGGATACTTAGGTTATGGTCGCAGAAATGTCTGGCACATTGGGGTTGTTTTGTCTTTATTGTACACAGTCAGGCTTACCTGTTTGTCTCTAAATTCTCAAAAACACCACAGGTTTTAACTAGTGGGGGACAGAGGTGAGGAGAAAGGGCCGCCTTCTGCTTGCCCATTCCTCTTTTGTCCTTGACAGCCACAAATCCTGTTTGACTGTCTTGCCATCAACCTTCAGTGAACTCCCCTCCCACCCCTCAAAGCCTCCTCCAGTGGTATAACCTAGAATGGGTTGGCATCGTCTGGTTCTTATGGCTCTTTTCTTGTGACCTGGATGTTCAATGATGTTTTAGACTTTGTTGGAAATAAGGAAAACTCAAGGTTTTAGCTTCAAATAATACCTGGCAAGAAAGAGGCTTTCATTTGACCTCAGAAAACATAGAAAACCCTACAGTGAAACACTGAGTTGCTTAGTACAAGGGGAAAAGTAAAATACAGGATTGCAAGAATGCTGAGATGAATTTAAGCTAAATACATGTGTAGGTTAATTGAGTTTGATATAAAATCTGAAGGATGGGCAGAAGGGCAATTAAATTAAAACTACTGAAAAGGACAAGTCTGTAGCTAGGTGCGGTGGCACACACCTGGAGACAAGGACGGGAGCATCTGAGGCTGCCAGGTTCCCACAGTGTGTGTGTGCGTGTGCGTGTGTGTGTGTGTGCGCGTGTGTGTGTGTGTGCGCGCGCGTGTGTGTGCGTGTGTGCGTGTGCGTGTGTGTGTGCGTGTGTGTGTGCGTGTGTGTGCGTGTGTGTGCGTGCGTGTGTGCGTGCGTGTGTGTGCGTGTGTGTGCGTGCGTGTGTGCGTGTGTGTGTGCGTGCGTGTGCGCGTGTGTGTGTGCGTGTGTGTGCGTGTGTGTGCGTGTGTGTGCGCGTGAATATAACAGGCACGTATGTGTTCTATAGTTCATTATCTATCAGTTGGGAAATATGAAAAGATATTCCTATATACAACTTGTTCAAAATTTATTTTATCTTTTCCAAGAACACTTGTATTATTTTCAGTAAACAGACAACTGTTTTTCTTCCAAATGAGCCAAGAGGCAGAGAATATTCCATCACTACTTTGCTTGCCCACACAGCACACACACACACAGACACACACACACACAGACACACACGCGCGTACATGCACACATAGTCATATACTAACAGCACCCTACTCTGATTCACTCCACTGTTAGGATAAACAAACATGCGTTCAACTTCAAACATTAGTGGGAGAGAGAGGGGGTGCTCCTCCCTGCTTATTCTAACATGCATGCTGCAGTGATTTCAAAGTTTGCTTTGCATTTAAGTGAAAAAATATACATAAGTAACTCACAATGTTTCTGCCTAGATGCTTGGGAGTATTCAAAACATTTTATTTCCATTAGAGGAAAAAAAATTTAAGAGGAAAACGTGGTTGACCAGATACCCCAAACAAGCAATGAGAACATGCAGCAAGCATCTGAGCCCATGTGTCCTCATCAAAGCTCATTTATACATGTGTTGTTGCTTAAAGAGCATCCATGAGCCTTATTTGCAGCAGTCTTAGATGTGCGTTCTTTCTCTATGGCCACTCTATGACAGCAGCGGAATAAGGGTTCTGACATGTTAACATGTTAATATTCTCTCTGAGGCATGAAAGCCTTGTTTAGCATGTCAGCACTCTGGTGACTCATGGAGGGCAGTGCACAGCTGCCCCTACCTTGCCTCTAGTGAGGCAAAACTGTGCCTTTTCCCACCTTTTGCCAAAGGTTTATATACATATAATGACAATGGTTATTGTTCTGGCCTTAGACGTATGAGGCCAGTGTGGAACTCTGCGCAGTCCTGTCTCTGACAGTCACGGTTTAATGGACAGGTTGAGCTCAATGTTAGCCTCAGAAGTGGGTGCATCAGGAATGGGAGCCTAAGCAGAGACAGGTAAAGCGGTAACTTGTGAGGCCAATCCAGCCTCCAACAATAGGGCCCACTGAAGGCTTCGAGAGGATGCCAACTGTAGTATGTCCCTTTCTCTGCTGCCTTTGGGAAGAGACCACATAAGCTTGAAGGGGTTGGAAATCATTAGACTAAATTCATGGCCACAGGCGAGCTCAGGACCCCACCCACCAAGAATGTCTGATGGCGGTGATAGGAAGCCTGAGCTTGCACCTCCCAGACATCTTGGTAATGGTGGTGTGACGCATTTGTTGCAGGTTCTCGAGCGGCTTCATCAGTGTTTGAAGCCCTAATCTGCTCCTGGAGTTGAGACAGGCTGCTGCTGTCTTAGAGTCTGGGTTTGCATTACAGAAGGCCTGTAGTACATAGGTCATATCTTCATTTGTTGACAGTGGCCTTGTAACCTGAAGCCTTAGTGATCTTGTTGCTTAGACGAAATTCCTGGCAAAAGAAACTTAAGGGAGGAAGGGATGCTCAGGGGCTGAGAGGATGTAGTCTGTCCTGGTGGGAGAGGTGTGGTGGCAACACGGACCAGCTGTGACTGCAGAGGCCTGAGACACGGGTCAGCTGGCATAGACAGACAGGAAGCATAGAGAATGGAATGCTTAGTTTGTCTTCTTCTTCGCTGCTTTTCATCCCACATGGCGGATGACACTCATATTCAAAGTGGGTCTCCTGCCTCAGTTAAACCACTCTCCAGAAATTTCTTCCCAGAGACTCGGAGCTGTGTCCTGAGTGGATCTAAACCACATCACGATGGTAATGAAGGTGACCATCACCCCCACCAAGCACGTGCTCCCTACTGGTGCTGACATTTGAGGGTTTCCGTCTTTAATTCTGTCACTGAATACTACGTGAAAATGGATGAACTATTGGACCAGGAATTATCTACAAAAAGATTGGAAAACCGGCTCCCATTGTGTATTGCCTGTAACATGGTTTCTCGGTAGACCTGGGGTGAGCTATCTGATCCGGGACACAGTAAACACGCCTCAGGAGCAAATGCACATCGCCAAGTCCACCAAATGCCTGTCAGCACTGCAGCACTCTAGAGACACCTTTTTTTTTTTAAGAGCTGGGAAACAATCTACCTGATTTGAAAAAAAATACCTGGTGTGTGATAATGATTACATTTAAAAGACAAAAAATAGCTTGTGTTTGTGTTAGAAATAGTGTCAACAATGAGCACTTGTTTGATGCATAACAAATGAAAAGTACTTTTGAAATATTCTTGGCTTCTTCACTGATCACAACAGGGTATTGTAAAAGTGCTGTAAAATAATAAAGTCACTTGTGTTTTACTTGTCATGAGATTTCTGGCAGTGGAAATCAGTTCCCTTCAAATGCTTGTATTTAATATTATGCTTAATGACCAATTCCACAGCATAAATTAATTTCTAGGAATGTGTCTATTTCAACCTTAGTTTTGCCTTACTGCTGCCATCAAATCTTATATCCATAAAGTATGTGACTCAGAGAGCTGCGATGTCATCTTTGTGATCCCTACCAGAAGCTGGGCTTCTTAGAAAAGTCATATTTCAGGAAATGCAATAAATTTTAAGTCATTCTTTGCCCAATGTTATGAAAGTTAATAGAACCCAATTTATGTTCCCATCATAGTTCCCCTTGAATAAGGAACTAGGGTCTTGCTTGATGGGCCTGGGGAAGGAAAGTGCATCCCTTTTGGCTGTGCATATACTCAAAGGTTGGCAAAATAAACACAAAGTTCCAAAGTTGATCCAAGACAACTTGAGGGTGTGTGAAAATGACATGTACACATAGCTCAAACACATCTCATGCCCAGTTTACATATGTCTCATGTACAGTTTATGTACATCTCATACATAGTTCATACACAAATCATGCACAGCTCACAGACAGCTCTACTGTTGTTTCTCTCGACATTTCAGTTTGGCATTCTCAATGCCTTCAAACACCGACACAAATTAGGACCGTGAACTCTCAGAGAAGATCACCATAAAAATGCAGTACCTTGAAGCCAGGCCTCCAGTAGCTGGCAGAGTTCATAACTGGGTGAGAATGGGGATTGCTTCCCTCTGATAAAGTGCATAGTATATAAACGCGGTCAATAGAGGTGGAGCTTCCTGATGAGCCCCAGCTCAATTTCTCTATGCTCTATGACATAAGTGAATGCTATCTTCAGCACTAGGGTCTTACCATCAGGTTGTGGAAGGTAACCAGTAACTTTGACAATAACCTTTAATGCTTGGGACCTAAGGGAAACTGTTGGCCAGTGACTCAAAAAGATATAACTTTTCCCCAATGCTGGGGTTTTTATTTGATGGTATGTGATGCCCAGCTGGGGTATTGTCCCACATGTTATATGTTAAATAAACTGACCCTGGAAGAGGAGAGTCAGTTTTCTTTAATGGGGTGATACTAGGTATATTCAGCCACACTCCAGGGCAGACCCCATGCTCAGGAATAATTAGGCAACACAAATTAGACTCCATGCTTTCGTTTTAAAGAGACACAGAATGTGAAATTGAGTTGGGGGAGGGGAAAACCATGGTCAAAATACATAATATGAAATTCTCAAAGAATAAATAAAAACATTTTAAAAATAAAAATATATTAACCTACAAAAGTAACCACATACACATTTTCATTGTAAGTGGCTCACAGATGACCTTCTCTGGCTAACTAGCTATTAAAATATGACATTTATGTCTATTACAATAGAGCCTGGGAGACCATGTGTTCCCTTCTGATTGCAGTCCAGGAAAACTTCATTCCCTGGCTTAGGTTGTGCAGTTTAATTCATTGCAGTCTGCAGAGGTAGCAAAATCCTAAATTTTAAAGCTGTGCAGATCAACAGCTTTCTGTGGGTAATTTAAATTTTGCATTCTGCATAGATAACCAAACGCCGCCTTGTGAACGCGCTTCCTGGCTAGAGGCAGATCCAAGCACTCCCATCCTAAGGAGGGGCTATTTTGAGCTCGGGCTGGCCATTTCATATTCACGCACAGCAACTGGTGGCACCTAAAAATAATGAGCGTGGCCACCAGCTCAGAATCCTGTCCTATCGGGCAACCGGCAGGGAGCCCCAGTCAGATTCAGGATGCCTGTAAGGCACACACACCCCCTCACCCATCAGCTCAGCAGAGTCTTCTGCATTTTGAAAGCTATTGAGAAGCCATTAGCACGCAGGACTGGGAGGGAGAGCCGCACTGCAGCACACCTCCACACTAGCAGAAGGCTGTGGCCGCACGTGAGCACCAATTAGAGCGACCCTTCCCAGGATTGTGGCACTGGAGTGTGTCAATCAAGGGTGCAGGGATAGCACGTGTGTGCCGCGGCGGTGGCTCAAACCCACCCCGGGGGCTGCTCTGAACTCCAGCTGCTGAATGAAAATGAGTTTGATGCTATCTGTAAGAGCGGGAGCAGGAGCCCCTGCTCAGTAATGCATTCTGAGGTGCCCTGTTACCTGAGCAGGAACCCTAAATTATGCATTTCTTGGGGACAGCAGTCATAGCAGAAGAGAATGCTGGGACCCACGGCAGGATTCACGCCTGAGAAGGGACAATGTCTCACTATCAGTTTATCAAATGCTGTAAGTAGACTCTCTGACTTGTGTGCGTGTGTATACGTTTGTCTTTTGAAGTGTTCTTTTAAACATATGCCAAAATTAAGGCAGGTGTTCCGGCGTGTGGCATCGATACGGGTGACACACGAATCGGTCACTGTGAAGGGTAGTTGACAGGCTGAGTTCCATTTCATTTCAGATTCTAAAATAGTTCTCTCTTTAAATGCTGTAGTGTGGGAAATCCTTAGGATGCTGCATTTTTAAAAAGATATTTAAAAAGGGATACCGAAAACAGAGAAAGAAAAAATATATATCAACAAAAGTTGTTGAGGATTTCCATACTATTAAGATATCTGGATAATGTTTGCACAACTTACTTGGCGAATGTGTGACTGAAGTCATTTGGTGATTTCTCTCACTGTCGAGCTGCGGTTTCCAGTGTTTCTCTCCTCCGCCTATCTTTGGGTTACCCTTGGCTGGGAAGTTTTGTCCTTGTGCTGTTCACCTTGCAGAAGCTGCACCCCAGCTCTGTAGGGATGGTTGTAGGGTACAGAACGGTCAGCCAGCATCTCTCTGTGCGGGTTTAATGTTGGAATCCCAGCAGGGTGCTCTGAGCCAGACTCTGCTTGCACCTAAACCTCCTGATAGTGGCAAGGACTAAGAGGACATTTTTAGAGCAAACCTGGCTCGCTGAGTAGAATTCTTTTCTCCTGAGCACTTCTGAAAACTTCGGCGTGTTCATATCTGACCTTAAAGTGACAGGTGACATTGCTGGAGACCAGATTGCTAGTGAGATTACGGGTTTGCCAGCAAGGACATGCCAATGTTAATCAAGCACCTCGTTGAAGGAATGTGGTTGAAATGGATCTTGCATTTTGTTTTAAAGGATATTGAAATGAATGGTCTTGTTCTTATTTTTGTTGGATAATGGACAAGAGGGTGATAGCTTTGTATTATTAAAATAAATTGCCCCTCTCAGAAGCTTTGCTTCCAGAACCAGAATGTACTGATCAGTCTGTAGATATGGGAATTAACTTTAACTGATAAAAGCTGTGACAGGGCCGCATATTTGAGAAGCACTGAGTAGTCTTTGTTTAACCCCGTTAGTGACTGGCCTGCTAACACACATTGTGCGTTACCCCTGGCTGGTTTCCAAACGGCGGCTCACGTTTTACTGCAGCAGCAAGGTAGTGTCATGTTCCTCATGAGCCTCTGGAGAGGGAATTCCCAAAACTGCCTGCATCATTTCACCAGGGAGCCTGAGCTCATTCCAGAAGATGAGCACACACCTGGTGGAGCCAGCATAGCCAGGGGGCGTGGGCAGAAGCACAGCAGGATGGGATGGCGAGGGCTTGGGGGAGGAGGAGGGACCTCGTGGTGGCCAGACAGTACATGAGGCCGCCCTCCTGTCTCCTTCTGCCTCCTGTAAGAGTCCGATAGGATTTCGTACCCATGGAAGAGACATGACACTAGTCTAGGCGAGTCGTCAATGGTCACTGAAGAGACCAAAGCAGATTTAATGAACGTAATGAATTAATAATGATGCTAAGTAATGCAGATATTTCAAACGCTTGGGGAAAGCATTCCTGATGAATTTACCAAAGTAATTAGGAAGTACTCACAACTCACCTGTTTCCTGAACCATTAGCTACAGAGGAGGACCGCCCTCCAGAGCCACCTCCACAGCAGACTTCAGAAGCTGGGTTTTACTGTGGCAGAGGCAGCCAATGGCTGTTTCATAGCATAGAATTATGGATTTGTTTTAAGGATCTCTTGAGTGCAGGAGTTTAGCTTATTTTTATTTTATGCGCACTGGTGTTTTGCCTGCAGGTATGTCTGTGTGAGGGCATCCGATCCCCTGGAGCAGGAGTTACAGGCAGTTGTTAGCTGGCATGTGGGTGCTGGGAACTGAACCCAGGTCCTCTGGAAGAGCAGTCAGTGCTTTTAACAACTGAACCTCTCTCCAGCCCAGAACTGTGGGTCTTAGTGGCATCTCAAGAAATGGCTAGAACAAGGAGACCATGAGGAGGTTTCATTGACAAAGGACCTTCAGCGTCCCCAGGTCCTCTGGCTTGGTCCATTATTGTGACCTAAAGGTCACACTCTCTGTACTCGCTCCTTCCTCTCCATGCCTGTGCTACATCTTGGCTTCTTCTACATCACAGGCTCATAGATTTGGTCTTTTAGCCATGAATCATAACTGTCTTATTACATTTCCTTTACTACTGTCTGAACGTAACAACGCCTTAACTGTGTCTTCAATACCTGAGTTTTTTTTCTCACTTAGTCTGCTTTATTGATAAAGCTTTTGTTGGGGTTTTCATTTGATCTCTTGATTCATGTCTAGATTTCCATGTGTTTCATGTGTTGGGGTCTCAATCCACTGAATGTCTCTCTACGTTACAAAGTTTCTCTTCCAAGTCTTGAGTGACTTATTTATTTTATTAATGGGCTGTTTGGAACTCTCTGTGAGATCATTTATAATAAGAATTGCCCTTATACATTCTTACTGGGAATTTTAATCATTTCAATGTCTTTAGGTTTCTCTATTGAATAGTTAGGAACTGGTGGATGAGCCACTTTTGTAGTCTTCCGCACTATTTTGTTCTATGTTGTGAGCATTTTCTGGGATTAATATTTATTTCCAGCTTTGTATGGTGGTATTTCTAGTGAGCTGCCTTCTTTTTGGGGGGTCTATCACCTATAACCACTCCGAGGGGTGAATGTGAATTGATCCAACAGTGACAACGTCAAATCAAACCTAATACAGTGACACGGTAGCAGGCAATTAAAGACAATTGCCACACAACTAGTCCTGTACAGAACAGTGAGAACAGCATAGAAGAGATTGCAAAACTCAAACTGACAAATAGAAAATTAATTAAAGTAGAAGGCTAAAATTAAATGGGGCAGTAGAGAAATGGAAAATAGCAGGAAGTAAATTCAATAAAAAAAAGAAGAAATAATGAAATAAAGTAAGAACAGAAAAAAAGCAGGAGATAAAAATTACTTATTGAAAGAGTAAGACAAAATAGAAAAAGCTATAACAAATAAAACCAAAAGATAAAAAAATAAAGTATGAAAATGACAATAATATAAGGACAAAGACTGGAGACATTTCTTCCTGACTTTAGTATTTGGGTTTTCCAAGTCTAGGGACAGGGTGCAAACTGTAGGTAGAGTCTGTGGTAGTTTCTCTCTGTTCCCAGTGCACACACTCCTGCGCTGAGCCTGAGAATTCCATGTCTGTCTATTAGGAGCATCTGTGTGTCTCAATAGTTCCATAAACTGAGCCATGCAGGTTCCCATTCACTTCGGAAGACCCTCTGTTGGCCAATGGTTGTCTTCTGAGTGTACTGGAGAGCTGGAGGTGCAAACAGAACAGAATCTGCACTTCATAGCTGGGGGTGCAGAAACAGAACAGAATTCTGCAGCAGAGCTGGAGAACCCAGGGAGCCAATCCCTTTGCCCACAGCTCCCAGTATTTTCATACCCAGACCACCAAGGCCACCCCTTGGGAGGGAGGACGCTAGGCCACCTGAGTGATTCCACATGACCCTTCAGATGTGATTCGGAGCTTTGGCCCAAAAGCAAACCAGGCACAATAGGGATGCCATCTCCAGCGGTAGAATGACCACTGTCCTTGATCTCAAGACTCTATTCTCTGCAGCAATTTCACAGGTAATCTCCTACCACAGAAGGTAGCCCCCACCTGTGTACTGCCCACTGAGAATCCCCCTGCATCAGTCACCTTGGGTTTCTGCCTCTGTCTCTTCATCCTTACCACCACACAATGCCTTTCCCTTCCCAGATTGTGTGATGCAGACCCCCACCAGAATCCCTGTCATGCTAGCCTCTTGATTTTGAATTCTCAGAAAAACCCAGTGCCAAACACTAGACCCCCTCTCAAAAGGGCACCTGGCTACAGCAGTCTGAACTGTGATGAGTTGAGGATGTGTTATTCCCTAGTGCCAACCTAACAAGCAGGAGCCGTTTTGACAATATCACGATGTGGTTTAAGACTAGGGAGAGCTCTGGATTTCCCCTGGGAACCCTGATCTCTTGTCACTGGGACTGCACCTTGTAGTTGTAGCTTCTGTCTCCTGTCCAGTTCCCAGTGCTTCTTCCTGTCCTCTCTCTTCTCCTCTTTTGATTGCTCACTCTCTTTATGCCTCATTATTAGGACTCCCTAGGAAGTGACAGAATGGAGTGAGGGAGTCAGAAACATGAGCTCTCAGGACAGCCTGCAGAGTAGACAGACCAACAAGCAAACTGCCTGGAGGCTGCAGTGAGCATACTCTAAACATTAGCGGAGACATCCTCGCCTCCAGGACTTAACGGTTGTGTTTTAACGTTTTAGTTTTTTCCAAAGTGATAGATAACGAAATACTTCTTATTTCTGTGTTTTTATCCACTCAAGATGGTTGCACAGGGAGCTCACTTTACCTCCAGTGGTCTTCTCTAGAAAGTCATCCCTTCATATTTTTTGCCAACTAGTTACTGCACGCCAGTCTCCACACCATGCTATACTTAAGCATTGAGCCCTTCTTCTCTTTATTTATGTCCAGTTACCTACACAGTAGCCTAATACCCTGGCCCTCCTCCTCCTAAATGTAGCATGATGCTTCTACTCCCTCAGGCTGCCACTGTGTCTCTCCTCTCACAGGTGGGATTTCTCAGTGCTGCACGCTCTCCCCTTTACAGGCTGTCGGGCTATGCACTATGTTTATATGTATATGTGGATTTCCATTGCTCAAGGGATTCGCTATCTAGGAGTTATGACATGTAGCCACGTGTAGGCTTTTGCAGAAAAGGCTGTAGATTCCGCGAATATTGAAAAGGCACGCGCAAATCTTCCTATGAGGAAATGCTCTTCACAGGGAGGCACCAGTTCTGCAGGGAGAGAAGAGAGCTGGAGACGAGTCAGCCTCCCGGGAGGCAGTGAGAAGGCATACAAGGTTGAGTAGATCTTCAGGAAGTTCCTGAAGGGGAAGCTGGCAAGAACAGAAGTCGTTTAGGAAGCTGTGAACACTTGGAAAATTCAGAGAATGAGCAGAGGCGCCCTCACGGGCTGTGCAGGCACGGGCAAACTCCGCCTACAGGGGGCGTGGCTCAAGCGCACGAGAAAGGGCGGGGCCAGTGGGCGGAGTTTCCAGTTCTCTCATTTCTGAGTGTGAGGAATGGCTTTATCCCAGTGTCAGAGCTGCCCCACTAGTCCTGGAGAGCTGGTATTGAAGGAAAGACTGTGCGAGGGAAATGGAGGGAAGCTGCCCTGGTGATGGCTTCAATCAGGACGGCAAATTTAGGATGCTAAGGCATGTCTGACGAAAGCACTGGTTTCACAATTGAAATCTGAAAACAAAATTTATACCCTGGCAATGCCGAAGCTCACATGGAACTTGTCCTTATTGGGTTTCATGGTCTAAGTTGATGAGGACAACTGACCAGGTCTCTTTTTCAAGAGGGCACAAGATCTCATTACAGATGGTTGTGAGCCGTCTAGTTGCAGGGAATTGAACTCAGGACCTTTGGAGGAGCAGTCAGTCAGTGCTCTTAATCACTGAGCCATTTCTCCAGGTATCACAGTTGGGTTGATTGAATTTAGCGTCCTGATAGAAGCAGAAGTTTTGCTCTTTAGCTCTTTTTACCTCTTCTCTTGGGGTGAGTTATTCATCGCCTAGATTTCTGTGGGTGAAGTCCAGAAAATGCCTAAAGTTGTGCCATTTGGCCCCAGCAGAGCCTTCAACATGCCAGATCCAAAAATTTGGAATGCCCCAGTTGAAGCTTTGCCTCACTCCTCCCATAAAGTCTCAGGAAAGGTTGAGAACTCTGCAACCAAGTGAGGACTCTTACTGGGCACAGCAGGAACTCTGAGACTCTCCCAACGATACAGATGGGAAGTGCCCAGAGGAGATGGCTCAGCATGAAAGCACACTTGTTGCCTAGACCTGGCAGCTGAATGCCCATCCCTGGAACCCTTAGCAGGAGGAGAGGACAGACTTCCCAAAAGCTGTTCTCTGATCTCTTCATGTATTCAGTGGTGCGTGCACACACCACACACACAAACACATACATATACATAATGTAGAAAATGATGATGATGATGATGATGATGATATAGTAAAAGAAGAAGGAGATCAAGAAAAGGACGAAGCAGAACTATCAAAGATCTGTGTAGAGAGATTATCCTTGAAAACAACTGGAAGAGAACAGCAGCGGAGCCCATGAAGCTGCCTGAATGGATCCTGGGATCACTAACACCCCTGAGAAGGAAGAAGAGTAGATGAATCTGAAAGAGAATTGGAACCAATCAGAGGAGGTGTTGGGGCAGATTTGGACGTTGAGGAGGCTGAAGGGAAGGGAGTTGTAACATACAACTGTGTGTGGTTGTGTTTGAAGGCGTCAGGTGGGAACGTGCTGAGGGCACAGACTCAGCACAGGCTGACGGAGTGCGAGGAGAGCTGCCTAGATGTCACTGTGCACAGTGTGACACACACAGCCTTGAACTAAGCTAAAGCTCAAAGGGGGGATGTCTGTGACAGAGATGCGGGGTCATTAGCATGCTGTTGACAACTAAGATGAGGAAAGAGAGGGAAGCAACAGCCAGAGGAGAGCTGGTTCAGGGCAGGGGCGCCCGGAGGGCAGTCAGGAAGACTATCCACAGAGGATTTGAGAGGCCTTCAACCAGGAATGTAGAAGACACAGTGCCAGGCAGTGTGTGCAGAGGTGACAGGATTGTGCATGAGGATCATGCTTGGGAACTTTCCACAAGGACCTCATTCATGACCTAGACATACAGAAGAGCCAAGAGAGAAAGGAGAGGTCAAGTTAAAATGCAGTGACTTCAGCCATCAAGGAGCTCATGTTCTGACTGCCCACGAACTGACTACTAAGAGATCTCGCAGAGGTAATTGGAGAAGAATTTAGTGCTTAAAGCATCTATTTTTAAGACAGGGAGTATACTTTAGGGGTGATCACTAGCAACAGTGGATCACAGTGTGTTGAGAATCTCTTCCTTGGCTTTGAGCTCAGAGATCCATTTCTCTCATTGTATATCTGAAGCCACACACATTCTGCTCAATAACCACGAGGTAGTGAAACAAAAACCACGGAAGGTTTGTATCAGTGCTGTACTTCATTTTTCTGGTGGCGTCTTCCATTTGCTTGTGAAATTAAGATGATCCTAACCAGCACCCCAGCAACCCTACCACCCCAGTAACAGCTGCAAGAAAAATGGGGCTTAGCAGTCCTTGACATCGAGGAAAGAGCTTTGTACTCATTGTTATGAGTGACAAGGCTGGAGTAGAACCCATTTCCTCGGGTTTCCAGCAGGATAATCCTGTGAGAACAGCCTTTGGTGAATACCCAAGGTTCCAACCAGAGATTATTTGCTCATTACTTTCTGAAGGAAGGAATGTTTTATGCAACTGTGAGTTACACTTAACGAATTCACCAACCCAGGAACTTTTAACTGTATTGTGTATTCGGGATGCTTCCCTCGGGTCAAGTGGGAAAGGTCGAGGGATAAGTCATCTTCTGGGATAGTTACGGCTAAGACATGTAACTAGAAGTTCTCTATCCTTTATATGAAGATAACAAGCACAAAGGAAACACCACGGTACACTTGCATGAGTCAGTGGTGCACACGAACTGCTGTCCTGATTTGCTTAGTTCTTCCTCAAAGGTCTTCTGCTTCGAGTAAGGGGCTTGAGAAAAATAATTAAAGGCAAGAAGCTTGTGTCCTGTAAATCAGGGAGATTAAGAGCCTTGAATTATTTATTATTTAGAAATGAGCAATGACAGGAGAGGTGGATACAAACGAATGAGTGGTTTGTGGAGTCAAGTGGCCATTCTTCTTCATTCCAGCGAGAGTGGCAGGAGAGGAAGTCACGAATTGAATGAACTAGCAGCGAATGCAAAATTAATGACAGATGTGCCTCGTGGTGCCTCAAGGATGTGAAACACATTTTTGTGACTTTTATTGAAGGGCTAATCATTTTATTGGAGTCGTTCTGAGTAGGAGTTGTCCCTCAAACTTCAGGTCCATTATTTACACCCAAAGCCACCACCTATTCATTTCAGCTTTAGGGGATTCTATGGAAGCCAACACACGACACTTGTGAGCTGAGTCCAGACACAGTTACATGTTGTTTCCCTTGCTCTATTCTTGGGGGATATGGAGCAGGTCTTAGTCACGTGACAGTCACCTCACCAGCTACACACAGGTAATCGTCCCTGAGAAACTGGTGTAAACTCTACCTAGAAAACACGGCCTGTTTCCCCTGCTGGTGGGAATGCGATTATAGATGCAGTCATGCAGCCAGGGTGCGGGTGGAGACAGCAAGCCCTCCAAAATCACTTTTGGTAACTTTTATTGTCCCTGTTGGAGACTTTGGGACTAACCCCAAGTCAATTTCCAGTTTCATTTCCCCCTGGTGTCTCACTTATCTCGTCTCAATGGGGTACGTTTCACAGACACTCCCTTTTCCTTAGTTGTAGAGACTTGGTTAAACTTAAAACAAACCAATGTGAATACTGAACTTTGTGTATCAAGGCTCTTAAAATAGATTTGGGCAAGTGAGTCAGTTAGCATGTGAGTGGACAGATGTATGAACGATGCATGGCCGCACCCAGACGTGTTCTTTGCTGCAACTGTGACTGGAAACAGGGTAGCCCGTGCCTTCACAGAGTCCATGGCCAGCAGGGTGTGGGGGTTGGGGGGGGGAGAAGAATATGGACTGATGTATTCCTTTAAGGCTGGAGAGATGGTTCTGCAGGTAAAGTGCTTGTAATCCAGATGAAGTAGTATGTGTCTGTAATCTTGACGCTCTTATAGAGATCAGAGCTAGAGAGAAAACCCCTGGACATCCATAGCATGGCTAGACTGGCATACTTAGGGTAAATAATAGCAGACCCGGTCTTAAACTCGGGGGAAGGTGGGGACTGGCACCTGAAGTTGTCCTCTGACTTCCATATGGCCTTCTTGACATATCCATGCCCACGCTGACACCCACACATACAAACACACATATGTATACACACACATAAGAAATACATACAAGAATAAAAAGAAAAGATACAGCATCGTCTTAGTGATTAGAGCATAATTACAGAGACCACTGCTTCACACATCTTTTCAGACACACTCAGAAGACAGAAATGTTAAATGCAAGGATTGAGTTCCACGGGTTCAAAGGGCCTAAGGAGGGCCAGGCTTAGCACTGTGCTCTGGGAGCCGGCTCCCGAGTTCCCACGGTTTGAGTGGGTGATGTTGGCACATGGCAGTGTGGTGAACACAATTCACTGACTTCTCTTCCACTCCCCTTTTCATATGCATGTGAATCTCAGTCCTGCGATACATTTGTAAGCAAGGACTTTGACTTTCCAGGCCTTAGTTTATAGCCAAGAGCACAGAAGGCAATTCTGTCAATAGTTGGCTTAATAGCAGTTGATTGATTTGGAGGGTATTTGGCATCCTGTCTTATGGAAAATACATATTGAACAGGAAATAAGAAGCTAGTAGAAACCTGAAAGTGTCATTTAAAACTGACTAATGTAATGCATATGTCATATTCTATATAATTTTATCTTTAGTGATTCTGTGAAATGTGTGTCCATGGCAACATAAAAAGAGAGAGGCCAGTGAGATGGCTCTTGGGTGAAGGCTGCCAAGCCTCACCACCTGAGTTTGATCCCTGGAACTGACGCGATAGAAGGAGAGAACCAACTGCCACAGGCTGTCCTCTGATCACCACACAATAAATAAACAACAAATAAACACCACAAACACTAAATAAAGCATGTAATTTTAAAAAGAGAGAGGGAGGGAGCTGGAGAGATGGCCCAGTGGTTGAGAGCATTGGCTGCTTTTTCAGAGGCTTCAGTTGGTATCCCAGCACCGCGTGGCAGCTCACAACTGTAACTCCAGTTTCAGGGGTTCTGATTCCTTCTTCTGGCTTTTGTGGGCACTGCATACATGTGCTGCAATACATACATACATACATGTATGCAGGCAGGCAGGCAGGCAGAACAAATGATATATAAAAATAGACAAATCTTCTACTGTGAGTGTGACTATGACCAGATGTCATTGAAGGGTGAAGGGTGTGCCCTGGAACATCACTAGATTGTCTTCTACATGAGTCACTCTGTCCATCAACAGAAAATCATACCTAGTGGCTTAAATACAGAATGGAATTACTGGCTCTCTGCTCTGGAAAACACCCTAGATTCCTGGAAAGTCTAAAACTGAGTTATTTTGCCTTCAGGTACTGCAGGTGCAGGTAATCTGAGATGTCACTTTAGAATTGCTCTTTTCCCTTCTCTGTCTACCTCTCCCTGTATCTCAGAAGACATGGGCTTTGGTATCAAATGTCTTTGTCTAAGTGGGGTGATCTTAAGGCAAGATGTGCCCATAAAATAAGTCTTCCAAATGTTATTTTTATTGGACAGACCCCAGAGCAGGGTCCTGTCTGAACTAGGACAACAGCCTAGAGGACTAGTCCTGGCCCCTGCCCAGTGTTGAGCCGTTATGATGGACTCAGGCGACATCAGTTTTCAGCCCTCACCAGCAGCTGCACAGGGCAAGCAAGCTTCCTGCTGGTCAGAACTAGAACCACACAGAGTGGCAGGGCAAAGGAGTTTCCCGAGAGGCAGACTGTCAGGAAAGGTGACTGACTATTCTATGTCAGAGGCAAATGCTCGTTCCACATCGTGAATAGGAAGCAGGTAGAAGGTGTGTTCTAGCATGCCAGTAACAATGGGCACAAGTTCACAGAGACCTTCAGTGGGCAGGATGGGTGGTAGAGGGTAAACTTTTAAATCTTCACCACTCTTCCCCACCACACTATTATCCTGTGTTAGTGTGAGGATAAACTGGTGTTTTACACAAGCCTGCCTGGGGGAGTGCAGGGCTGGGAGACAAGGAACACGGTGTGTAATGAACGAACTCCAAGATAACCAGTGCCCTCGTGCTGGGCGCACAAATGCTGCTCCTCATCCTCTGCCCTTCTGCTCTTGGTTTGCGAACTGAGCTTGAAGATTTTCTTTATCTGAAAGTTCCTACAAATTGATGTAAGTAGCTGTGAGAATCATTTCAACTTCAAAGTCTCTTCCTGTTCTGACAAACACGAATCATAATTCTATTTTATCCTAATATATTTATACTAGAACAAGACTGAGTAAGCTTCAGGAATTAAAATTAAACGTGATTTATAATGTTGTCTCAGTCCAGTTTAGGGAAAGAAACATTTTATATCAAAATAGTATTTAAATGTTTGTTTTTAAGACTCAGAAACATGAAATAGTCACACTTTTTTACTTATAGCTGAGAATAATACATTTGAACATAATGTTTTGAGTTATAATGAAGAGCCTTGAAGAGGAAGGAGTAGAGACTCATGGTCTTTGGTGTAGCATCTGAAACAAGCCTTTGTTCACACAGGATGTTGCTTCAGGGCTTAGAAGAAATATCTTCTTCTAAAAGATTGGGGGACGCTGACACTGAGACCTTGTGCTTAGACAACCTGGACACTGAGAAGTTGGCTTAGTAAATACCTTGTCTGGTAGGAACAGGAGCTGAGTCTGAACTGGAGTTGAGGATGTTGACGAAGGAAACATTATATTCAAGTAGATTCAGAGTTAGGGTTATTCGGTATTTGGGGCTCAAACAAGTATATTGGAGACAGAGGGTCTAAATTTTTTTCCATTGCATAAGAATCTAAAGAAAACCCCCAGGAGTTGCAACATGAAGAAGCCAGGAGTTCATGTTTTTTGGATACCGTTTCAACCACAAAGCCCCATCTACTCTGCAGAGTGAACGTTCCCATCTCCCAGTCTTGACAGCCAGTTGTTGCTCTGGGAATTTACCGTATCAGGATCCTCGAGAGCCACAGTATGGCCTGCCCTGAGCAACTGTCAGGAGGAGGCTCTGACCTTCCAGGGCTTGACTTCTCTGGAGGAGGCCTTTCACAGAGAGTGTCTGAGGAGACAGAGCCTCTGTTGGCTCTTCACTTGCATCTTGCCATCGGCTCCTTCTTGTGTGATTTGTAGGAGTAGAGAGGAGACACTTCTGAGGGACTGTCCCAACTAGCACACAGTTGAGTGTGAGTCTGAAGTTGATATGGGTGACACCCACCTGTGGGGCTGCAGATCATTGGGCTGGGTGGAGCAGCCTTGACCCTGACCACTCTGACTGGCCAGCATGCTCTGTGGCATGCAAGTCTTCATGCAGAGCTTTGGCCGGGGGAGTCTTTGTGGGGGACATCTGAGCACAGGACAAAGTACACAGGACAACTCCGGCAAGGTTAGTTCCCGTGGAAGATGAACTAGGAACAGACATCTGGGAAACAATATTCAGGCTTTTGCCACCCAGAAACAAAGGCCAGAGTGTAAAGTATTTTCAGTGCGTACCATCCGGCTGTATGTCAAGACCAAGTAATCAGTTATTAAAGAGATATTCTCAGAGCAAAGCAGGTGCGGAAATACAGATCGCACGGTAAATTTATGCATGTTTGTTTTGTTTTTATTTCTGTTTAAAACGAGAAAGCCTTTATCAGATTCCTTTACTGGACTAGGTGGAAATAATTGGATGGGAGCCCAAGAAATACCCACTAGGTGCATAAATTTATAAGCTGAAAGAAATTTGAAGTTGAAACACATTTGAAAAACAGTGAGTTGTAAAACATCATTGATTTTCTTCAGCTTAATTCAAACTCTTAAAGCTTATTTAAATATTTCATGTCTCCAACTTTCAGAAAAGAATTAGGAGAGAGGCTGTGGGCCTCGATCTCCAGACCTCCTCAGAGCTCATCAGATCACAATGTGCACATCTTGCTGAAATGTAATTTCTATTTTTTTTTTGTTGTTCTGTAAGGAAGGGCATATCCCTGTAACTTTATTACAAAGATGCGAAAATCTCAGTCTCTAAAGACTTCCGGTTGTCATTGAAGACTCACAGCTGGGGAGGATGTAGACGTGATTGTGCTCTTGTCTTTGGAAATCCTCATTGTTCCTTTGTTTCATTGCCTTTTTCTATGCGGGGGGGGGGGGGGGGGGAGGAACAAAAGACACAAAAAGTCTCTGATTTTGTAACAATGGATGCTAAGAGTAAGTATCCAGGGAGGAATTACTGATGCAGATACCAAAGTGAGTGTGTGTGTGTACGTGTAAGAGCCTTGTACATGTGAGCATGTGTGTGGGCCTGTGAGTGTGTGTATACGAGTGTGTTTGCGTGTGAGTGCATGTGTGCATGGGAGTTTATTTTCTTCAGGGAGCATAAAACCAGCCACATTTTGTGCTTGTATAGAACATTTTTCACTTGTTTGAGACTTTGGGCACACGTACATGAAGAAAAGAGCATCTATTTGGGCATGGTCACAATGTAACTGTAATGGACCTGTAACTATTACTCTAAAAGCTGAGACAGGAGGATCATAAACATGAGGCCACCTTGCAGTACATACATAGTACAGTTCCTGGCTAGTTTAGACTAAATCCTGTCTTAAAACATTAGGCTAAAAAAAGAAAAAAGGTTTCAGGTCATATGGCCTGAGTCAGCACAACATCAAGCCTGATAGTGCAGGTTGGGTCCCAGAATGCACATGACGGAATGAGAACATGAACTTCATTAAATGGCCCTCTGGCTGCTACATACATGCCATGGCAACACACAACTACCCCCATTGATTGGGGTAGTTGAACTCAGGACCTTTGGAAGAGCAGTCAGTGCTCTTACCCTCTGAACCATCTCTCCAGCTCCAGACCATTGTTTGTATACACATGTGTTGGCGGAGGTTTCCGTCCAGCCCGGTCCTCAAAGTTAATAAATGAGAAAAAAAAAGTGTTTAAAAACAAGAACAGTTAGACACAACTTAAAGGAACCAGATTTGATAGTTCATAATATAATAATTTTCTTTCAGTCATGAAAGAAATGTTTCAGCCATGTGGTAAATGTGTTGAGGCAGTGTTGTGCCCTGTACTTTGGGTGGTTTTGTAGGACACAATGAAAAAAAAATAAAGTGACTGCTCTGAATTGCAGAATGAAGAATTTAATTCGTGGGTCACCATATTAACATGATGATGATGATAGCCACTGTTTTATCCATCATTTCGATACAATAAAAATACATTTCTATGCCAACTCTGTATTTTTACTTAACCATAGTTAGGTCTGTTAGAAATGAATGCTACCTGTCACAAGAAAAAAGGGGCCATCCAGAAGTTAGTGGGGATAATTGCGGACACCATGGACAACTGACAGCGTATGTTACATGTCCCGTTCCACTATGTCAGCTACAGTGACACACAGTGAAAGACCAATCTTTATTAGGATGTTCAGAAAGAGTTACAGGGACACAGTCATATCAATGTACCTGGTGTTTGTGAGTGAAGATTCCCCAGGGAAGGAGACGCAGAAATATAACTACACGGCAAATTTTGTCCCCAGATTCAAGTGTCATCATTGAGAGTAAAGGCTAAACACTTGAGCCCTTTATATAGATTTGCAGACATGGTGAAGGAGGGGCTGAGTTCACAACTATATAAGGAAAATTCATACTTGTATCTAATTTTGTTATCTTTTTTATTGCTATGAAATTGAGTATTGGTCTGCTGTTTCTCCTGTTTTGAAAAATGGGTCATGCTGCATTTGTGCATCAGGCAAAGAGGAGAAGGGGTGGGTTATTCTTGCTCTGCAGGAAACATTGCAGAACCAAAAATGCAGGGGATATTGCAGAATCAGGAATGCAGTGAGCATTTCAGAATCAGAAATGAAGTGGGCACTGCAGAATCAGGAGGGTAGTGGATGTTGTACAATCAAAAATGCACTAGGCATTGCAGAATCAAGAATGCAGGGGACATTGCAGAATCGGAAATTCAGTGGGCACTTAAGAATCAGGAATGCAGTGAGCATTGCAGAATCAGGAATGCAGCAGATTTTGTAGAATTAGAAACAGCGGGACACATTATAGTATCAGTCATGGTATAAGCAACATAGACTTCTCATGGCCATGGGCACTATAGCGTCTGAATGTGGGCAATGCTGCTGGCAGGAAGTGAGAACGTTATCTAGTGACTTTTCTCTCTCCTTTCTTTCAGGTTGCTACCAGCTATGTAACGTTTTCCGATCCCATGAGATGGAAATTGACCAGTGCTTGCTGGAGTCCCTTCCCCTGGGCCAGCGTCAGCGTCTGGTGAAGCGCATGCGCTGTGAGCAAATCAAAGCCTACTATGAGCGAGAGAAAGTGTTCCGGAAGCAGGAAGGGCTCCTGAGGAGAACCAAGCCTGCGAAGAGCCAGAGGGTCCGCTTCAGCCTTGCTGACATGATTCAGGACGCCATCATCCACCACCATGACAAAGAGGGTACGCCTTCTCCGTGGGGCTTCTCGTGGTCTGTTTTTGTGTGTTGTTGTCTAGGGAGATAAAAATGGCTTTAAAGAAAAAAAAAATCAGTGGTCCTTTCAAAATAGGGCACGAGAAGTCATCAGTCTCTCAGCTGATATGTGAAAAAGTAAAATTTTGGTGAAATATGTATATATTGCCTGAAAGAGAATTACGTATCTGAAAGGCAAGCGACAACTTAACGTTACATACTCGAATTTTTTTTTTTTTTTTTTTTTTTTTTTTGGTTTTTCAAAACAGGGTTTCTCTGTAGATTTGGAGCCTGTTTTGGAACTAGCTTCTGTAGACCAGGCTGGTCTCGAACTCACAGAGATCCACCTGCCTCTGCCTCCTGAGTGCTGAGATGAAAGGCTTGTGCCACCACTGACTGGCTCAAAATTCTCTAATTGTTAACAGGATACTTTTATCTACAGACTTGTGGCCTTAGATGAGCGGTTCTCAACCTGTGGGTTTCAACCCCAGTGGGTCTTTCATTCATTTTAAGCTTGTTTTTGTGAAATTCTGATTTTGTTTCGGGACGGAGTGGAGTTTCAGCATTCCAGAAGTATGTTGGTGTCCGGTTTGCCTGCATTGTGTGTTCAGACAGCGCTTTCCCAGTTGGTCGTGAGTTCTGAGTCTATTTAGGGGATCTCTGTCCCACCCCGTTAATCTCCATGTCTATTTCATGCCACCGTTCTGTGGCATGCCGTCTTCTGTGAAGCTTTGTCATCAGCCTTGATGCCGGGGATGGTGGTCCAGCCAGATTTGGTCCTTTTGTTCAAGAAGGCTTTGACACCTTTTAAAATCCTGGGTCAAGGTGTGTGGAAACTTCTTCAGCATGCCTGATTGAAATCCTTTTGTCTTTGCACAATTAATTTCATCACTGCTCACGTATTTTTATGTATGAGTTTCCTTTCTGCCTTTTGTTGTGGCTTTTGCAGTTTACTTTTCAAAGTGTTAGTGTGAGAGAAATCCCCCTTTCTGGGAGTATCATGACAGAGTGACCTTTCTCCCACCAGGGTGGTGTATTTGATGCTTGGTCTCCTGAGAGTGAGACTTCAGGAGGTGAGACCTAGCTAGAAGGAGTAAGTCGCAGGAATTATGCCTTTTGGGGATCAAAGAAACCCTGGAATATTGAGATGAGTTTGATAGACAATTCTGATGAGAACTCAGAAGACCAGAATGCCAACAGAAATATTGGCATTAAAATTTATTTTGATTAGATTTTAAGTGGATATAAAGGCACTCTTCAGACTTGGGTGGAGGCCAGATGTGTTAATTATCGTGAAGAACATGCCTGTATTTTGTCCATGTCCTGAGACTTTGTGGCAGGCTATGTTTAAGGATAAATGGCCAATTTATCTATGAGAAGAAACACCAAAGGCATTTAGTCTTCAGGCTATGGCATAGGTTCTCTCTGCTTTTAGCCTGCTTTTCAGTGAGAATTGGAAATGAAAAGCACAATCCAAAGATTCAAAACTGAAATTTGGTCAGAAAAGCCTGTACAAAGAGGGGGCTGAGGAAGCCTTAGTTTTATAAGAGAGCAACACCAATAGAAGAAGCCACAACTCTTCAAGGTACTAGGAAACAGTCCCTGGGGGCATCACTGTGGTATGCGGGATCCTGCCTATCATGACTGCAAGGAGATGAGAGGCTCTGGAAACTCTCCCTTAAAATATCAGTTCCTCTAGGTTTCCTGCTTGTGGAGCCGCCTAGGAAGTAGTTTCTCAGGATTCATTGCAGCGTGCTCAGCTGCCCAAACGCTCAGAGGCCAATGAAGTCATGGTCTAGTGGGGACTGAGTTCCATACTCAGCTTGTGTAAGACCTGGTGTCATCCATGTGTGTGTGTAGAAGGGGGAGGCTACAGAAATGGAAAAAAATGCAAGAAATACCTGGCCGTGGAGACTCCTACCCAAAATTCTAGCGATAGCTGAAGCTGGGGTAGGGAACAAACACTGTGTGGTAAGATTGGTATTCCTGTAGGTAGATCCAGAGAGGGCAATGTATGGAACTGTCAGAGTGACATCTAAACTGTAGTGAAGATTCCAGGATGCTGGAAGGCAAGCTGTGTGGAGCACCTTCCAAGGAAAGCCGTGGGCAGGTAGCAGAGCCAGCCCAAGTCAGACGCCTCACAGATTCAGCTCAAGGCCATAGACACAGAGTTGTAACAAGCCCTGGGAGCTCACCTCATAATGCAGTATGTTCTAGATGCTGGGCACAAGCTCTGGGAAATACCTAGCTTTCTGAGTTTCAGCCCTTGGGGTTCCCTCCCTCCTAGATGCTCTTCTCCTGCCTTCAAGGGGAGCACCACACTCTACAACCACGTCCCGTGTGACTTGTTTTCACCTTTGCCCCAGCTGACCACTAAGAGTCTGTCTCCATTCTCAAAGGAGACTTTGAACTTGAACATTTTGAAAGAATTGGAACTGGAGAAAGCTTTCAGGGTTCTTGGGATAAACTAAATATGATTTCATTCTGTATCAGTTTTGAGCTCCATGGGCAGGGGAGGGGACATTATGGGTTGGACCTGGAATGTTCCCCCATAGGGTCATTTGTTGAATGGTTGGTTCCCAGTTCTCTGTGCTGTAGGCAAGTGGAGGGATGTTTAGGAAGGAGGGCCTTGCTTGAGGAAGTAGCTCACGTGTGTTCCACATAGGCCCCAATCACTTCTAAGTTGTTTTCTGTCCACCCTGAGGAGAAAACAAAACCAAACAAACAAAAAACAAAAATGCTCCTTTAGCTTATTCAGACAGCCAGAGTATTCTGCCCAAAAAGTATTCTGCCCAAAAGCCTAGGTCCAATCATGGCTTGAAATAAGCTGTCCTATATCTTAACTTGTTTTAAGCATGTTGTCATAGTAACCGTGCGGTAACTAATACAGTGTAGGTGCAGACTTCTTAGAGAAGCCAGAATTGAGTAGGCTCTCTGAAGCCAGCGGTTGGGCGGATCTAAAATGGCTATCCTCCTTAATGTATTACCCACTGTTTGAAGTCCAAAGGGCTCAGAAATACCAGGTTTCCTTTGTAGCTCACTGTAGAAGATATTTTTCTGAGCTGACTTTACTTTTTTTTTTAACGTATTCAATCTGGAAAACTCGTGAATTTAGGAATTTGTGCGCCTCCAGGGCTCTCAGCTAGGGATTGTGATTCTGTACACAAGAACCGTCAGCACGCTCCATGCAGCCATGGCTATAATAAGACTCTCGGCCCTTCTGTGTGGGCACGCCAGTTAAACTGCTCCTTGCTGAGAGCTGCGTACATCTCATTTAAATGTGTATTCTTTTGTGCCTTTATATGCAGCAGTAGATGTGCGGTCTGGTGTAGCCTGAGAGACCCTTTACCCATTTACACCCAAAAGGACAAGCGCTTGTGACTGCAGCTGAATCTCTGTGTTGACAGCTGTGACTGCTTCCTATCATTCTGTTCACCTTTGTTACTGGCCGCTAACCTAACCCTAACCAGCAGCTCCTACCCTGGCAGTTCATACCTGCTCTGACATGAGGACCTGTGTGTCTACTATCCTCTGTCCCATCCTTCCCGTCTTGGGCTTCCCAGGAGTGTAGAGTAGAAGTCTGAGACCATCTGTCTTCTTCACCTTCAGCTGTTACCACAGGAGAATGGACATAGCACACTGCGATCTTTACACCTTATCCCTGTGCTGCTGGGAAAGTAACGAGACACGAAATCAGTGTGGAAAGTTGTAACGCCCCTTAGATGAAACATGCACAGGCATTACAAAATGATGTCTGTGGTCATAAGAGAAATTAAGAATGATGAAGTAATAAATCCGACTGAAGCACAGCTCTTTTACGTATTTCTTCCCTAAAACATCATACAGTCACATTGTGTACAATCATTCATGCCACTCAACCTGAACCATTCCTTTACAAGCAGTTGCTACAGGTGAAAACCAAGCTGTTGTTTGTTGTAAGAGGAGGAGCGGGCTGTGTTCCCGGCCCGGCTGGCTAGCTTATACCCTGAAATAACAACACACAAATTGTATTCATTTAAACACTGCCTGGCCCATTATATCTAGCCTCTTCTTGGCTAATTCTTACATCTAGATTCAACCCATTTCTAATAATCTGTATAGAACTACGAGGTCGTGGCTTACCGAGAAAGATTCAGCATGTCTGACCTGGCAGCTTCATGGCGGGCGGCTCTCTCTGACTCTGCTTTCTTCCTCCCAGAATTCTGTTCTGTCTTCCCCACCTACCTGAGTTCGCCCTATCAACTAGGCCAAGGCAGTCTCTTTATTTGACCAATGAAAGCAACACATAGAAAGAAGAACCTCCTACACCAGTTGTTAATGACCAGAAGGCATGGGGGGGGAGGTGGATTTCCTTTGAAAATACCGACCTAGGTAGGAAGAAGGAAAAACCCAGAATGGACGAGCACACAGCGAGTGAGCAGAAGGGCAGTGGAGCAGGAAGGGCGGCAGCCCGTGGGGAAAGCTGCTGTTTCTCGAGAAACTTGACCTTAACTGTCGCTGAAACTCTGAACTGTGAGGAAGGCGAGCATGCTGCTGTTAGCAGATTGTCTGAGCGGCTGCAGGCACCTGGGCACAATCAGAGCCAGCTGGGGTGAGCTGTGGAGAAGCAGTGCTTTTTAGTCAGAGTATATTCTAGAAAGTTCCCTTTGTTTCTCTTCCCTCTGCATGTACCTTAGCATTCTCTGTGTTTAAGTATAGTGAGATTTCCAGGGAATCTCCTGAATTGGAAAGCACTGGGGGCTGTTACACATTCCTAAAAGGACCTTTATACACTGAAAGTCATTTTCAGCAAAAAACAGTCCCAACAGCTTTTAAGCAGGTTGAGGGGTAGGTATGAACTGCAAGCAGGTACGCTAACTAAGAATCTGTTGATGTAGTCTTAGCATTAAGAAGGCTGGAAATGGCTGGGGTTCTCACAGTGGGAGTCAGAACAAAAGAACAACCCCATGCACTCATCCGGTGTATTCTAAGACGGTCCTCTGGAGGAGAGCCATGAGTGGAGCAGACGAGGCTTCCATCTCCCTGAGGCCCCACTGACTGCTGCTAGTGGCTGTGAATAAAGTCGCAGGAACATATAATGCCATCAGTGACTACACATGCTTAGGAAAGCTTCCTGGAGGGATGGGCTGGAGACCACTATGCAAAACCAGGGGGAAGGCAGACACAGCTGCATCCTGAATGGACTCAGATGCTAGAGCCAGGGAAGCAAGTGAGATGACTCTGGGGTAAGCGAGGCAGGGGGTAGTGGTGGCTTGGACCAAAGTGGTACAAGGATGTGGTGAGAAACAGTTAGATTTTAATATATGTTTGACGCAGGGAGGGGTGGGAAATGCTAAGTAACTGCCTATAGGATGGGTATTAATTTTCTCTTGCTATGAGAACACATTACCACACATTCAGTGGTGGGAAGAGTTTCTTACTGGAAATGTCATCTTATCTCACATTTCTGTAGGTTAGGAGCCAGGTCCAAGGCTCAATGAGAGGGAAGAATGGGTTGTATGGGAACTGCTCTAGCCACAGCTGACAGTTGCATCCCTTAGACCTGAGTCTCCTCCATCTTCAAGGTGAGCCAAGGTGGACCCGGACCCCTCTCACACATCACATGTCTTGCCAGTTTTCTGTCATTCCATCTCTTTGATCAGTTTGTCTGTCTGTCTCAGCAGCCTTCAGAGCCCTGTGTGATCACAGTGGGTTTACCCAGACCATTCAGGTTAGCCTCACTCTTTAAAAGACGGTTCAAACATTGCTATAATTTGCCATTCTTAACTAGTTTACCATATTCACAGACATAAAACCATAGGCAAAACTAAGTAACCCCAAAGCCTGCATAGGACAAAGAAAGACAAATGCCCCAGTTTTTATGGGACAATGAAAATCACATGATATAGTAAGTAAGTCAGACACTCCTCTGGGCGTTTGTTATAAGATAGACTGGCTTGCTGGCTTGAGACAGAATATTTGAAACTCACAAGACTGAAAAGTGGCATCGGTAGGCAGGACAGGAGGCTTCATTGGCTTTGCGTGTACTGTATTATGTGCACTAAAGACCTAGGTCTCAGCAAAGTGTAATGGTGGAGCAGAGGATCGCTGAGAGGGGAGTTGCAGGATTGTGAGTGCAGCAAAGGAGAGCTGTAACTGCCTGGATGTGCACATATTTATTCAAACTGCAATAAGTTCACAGATTGAGAACTAAGGCATTCTAGCATTAATAATTCGTGGAAGTGAATCAGAATGACCAGGTGCAGCCAGGACTTACGGGAAAATGGGGGCAGAGTTTTAGTCGGAACCAAGTGCTGAGAAAGCCCCAAGGAGGAGCATTTCCTCAGTTGTGCTGGCCGGTGGCTTTCTAGGCATGGGGGTGTCCTGGAACTGGCTGTTGCATTCAGGTGGACCCAAGTTAGCGGTTCTCATAAATTTTTATAGCAAAGACCTGAAGGGGTTGAATTCCAAATAGAAGCTGCCAAGAGTTCTTTAAGGGCTTTTCTGCAAAGATGGAGGAAATCATTAGGTAGGTTCAGATGGAAGAGAGAGGAATATAGGTCTCCCCGTCCATATGTCAGTCATAAGTAGTTCATTTGAGAGGGGAAAATGAGTGACCACAGAAGAATTGGTCAGATGAGACCCTGTGCCCGCCGATCTCTGTGTAGTCTGGTGTTAGCTGGATGGTGTGAATTGGTCGTTCCAGTACTGGCTCTACTACAGGATGCGCTGGGTAGCTCATGACCTCAGCTCTTGTGTCTGTGCCTCACTCATAAAGATGCTGATTTCATGGTCTGAAGTGGGGCCAGAAAGTGTTCAGAGATGCCCATGAGACCAGGGTGCTGAGGGAGTTGAGGCCTCCTCCCTGGGGAATAAGTAGATAGGACAGGGGGTTGCAATGGCTTTTGGCGGACTGTACTATACCTCATGAAAGACCTGGATCTCCGCATGCATAAGGGTGGAGCAAAGGAGTGAGATGAGGGGAGCGTGTAGGATTGTGAACACAGGCTGGGGTGAAGCTCAAATGTGCAGCATTGCCTAGCCTGTGCAGGGCCATCGGTTTGAACATAGAATATGAAAACTAATCAGATTTGTAGAAATATAAAAGTGGCTAGGATCACCCTTAGAATTAGGTTGACTATCAACTTTACAGCCCATGGCTAGACATGGTGGGGCTGACTTCACTGCTCAGGGTCTCAGGACTGTGGCTGAGGGCTGGAAGGGCACATTCCTCATGAAGACTCTGGAGTAACTTTCTTGTAGGCTCCTTTGAGGCTGCCCACATCCCTGCCCCTGGCCTTGCCATCGTCAACCATCAGGGATCCTTTGCCTTTCTTCAAAACCTCTCTCTTCCTCCTAGTCTCCATCTGAAGTCCAGTGGCCAGAGGAGTTGTGGGCATTGGCAGGTTCTGGGGGTTGGCATGGGAAGAGGCAGGGCATGCCACCTACTGCCACCACGGACAGGGCTTGACCTATCCAGGCAGCTCTCATCTTCAGCAGTGTGGGCTTGGCTGTTTACACTCAAGTGAACTACAAAAATGGTTTTTCTTCCTAACCAAGATCATTCTGTATTTTGAAGTTATTTTTTTAATAAAATTGAATTATGTTGTATAATGTGCTTAATAGGGAAAAGAAGAAGAAGAATTAGTTTGGCATGAGAGCTGGGGTGGCAGAGGGTGGTAGTGTGGGCCTAGATCCCGTGCTCTCCAGCAGGCTATGAGACTTCTGTGCGTGTAGAATCCTTGTGTATAATGCTGAAGTTGTGTGCCCGAAGTACATGCCTGTAACAGCCTGCCAGGAAACCGGTAACAGAAAGCATGATTTACCTCCTCAGTGTGGGAAGTCTGAGAATCACGTGTGAGCCTGTGTCCTCCCTCTGAAGACTGGGAGAAAGCCAGTCTCCGGATCCCTGCCAGCTGCCCCGGTGTCTACAGTCACCATGTCTCTCCATTTCTGCTTTCATCCTGAGTTTATCCTGTGTGTTTGAATGTCCACGAGCTCCCGGCTCTGCAGACTCATCCTGGGGTCATAGTTATAACTCTGAGCTTGTCTACCTTCAGCCTTTCTCCCTATAATTATACATTTATTACAATTTATTGAACGAGTGCCTCAGACATTCCTAAAGCCCTGCACTCACTCACGTTTTCACGTCCACAGCCAGTTTACCACGCCCTGAAATCAGAGAGCAGCCAAGGTCACAATCCGCTCCCTCCTGCTCCAACTCTCTGTTAATTCCTGTTCAGGCCACAAAAGCAGCTACCACTTAGCATGCGTGGACAGTAGGGATGGCTGGCAGATGTCATTTGAAGGTCCCTGCATGCAGTTTCCTCAGGGTCCTGGGAGAGATATCCCTCAGCACACTCTTTATAGGCATGAAGAAGAAACATGGACTCCCTGGCCAAGGGCACCCAGGTCCTAAGTTGTAGAATGAGGGATCAGCCACACCACCCGGTTCTGAGTTAAGATCCCCGATGCCAGGCCTTCACAATGCTGGCACCCAGCACCCCGCCCCCGTGAAAGCTATCCTTCCTACTGAGCCGCTGTGTACAAACCCCTTCCTTTCTGCCTACAAAACTCTACACTTCCACCACCCTGCTTGTGACTTGTGTGTCACCGCGAGCAGACACTAGACAGAAGCAGCTGAAAAGAGGAGAGCTTCAAGGTCACCTCCCCCTGTGGTGGCAGGGAGGGGGCAGTTCGTACCCCTAGGGACAGGAAATAGAGAAAAAGAATGCTGGAAGGGCCAGAAACAGCCCCCATGGATACACCCCTCCTGCCGACTGCCTTCACCCCATGCCATCGTGTTATGAATCTCTTGGTGGACTGATATAATTGTCATCATATTATGAATCTCTTGATGGATTGATACAATGGTGAGGTCAGAGCTCTGAGGATTTGATTGCTTGACAGCCATCAGCAAAGCCTCCCCTGTATGGCTCTGTGAGGGACAGTTCGCGTTGAAGCCACAACACGGTCTGAGATTTATGTCTTGTCACTTCACTTTAATGAGGACTTCCACACAGGACAGATTTTTTTTAATGGATGGGATAATAACGCATATATATGCGTAGGACACATTTTTCATATTTTCCCAGTTACCATGCCAGTAGCTGGTCAAGTTACGATCGCATAGCCAGCAGTTTAAGCATTGGCTACTTCGCAGAATGCTCATTTGGTGTTGGAGAGACACTAAAGTGTGCTTTGACTTCATGCAGAACCTCTCAGAATGCAAATGCCCTTAATCTCCAACTTCTCACGGTTTTATATCTCATGATTGGGCACCTTCAATTATGTAGCAGCTGGTGCCTGCTATCAGAAAGCATCGCAGCACCGTGGATGGAGTTTTGTAAATCCACCAGCTGCCCAGCCTGGCTGTGATTGGCGTGGATGTGAATGCTGTTCACACAGAAGCACAGGGCTCTGACACAGTCGCTCACACAGAGAAGGAACTCTGGAGGGCTGTTGTTCTGTGTCTCCACCTTGCAGCATAGAGTCCCTGGCTGAGCTAAAGGCTGCCGGTGCACGATTGAGAGCCCGCAAAGGGACGACCTTCACACTGGGAACGCTGTCCTCAGCCCACTCAGCTCCAGTGTGCTGCCCACTCTGGAACATGGACAATGAACACCACAGCCCATGACAGTAGCCTCTCGTGGAGAATGTTGTCTCCCATTCTCTCCTTAAAGGTGGGCTGATCCTTCCGTTTTCTTCAAACCCCAAATATCCTGTATGTGAGAATTTCATGTTAGTCAAACATAACTCCCTGGAGAGTCTGTACACAGTTCAGATCAAGTACAGCCCTCAAGATCTGGGTTCTGGAGCCGTGTTTCCTGTGAGAGCACTTCCCTTCCATACACTGGTGTTGATAAAAACGTGCAACAGGGCAGCCTGTGCTGAGTCCTTCTCAATTGCCCCATTTCAATCACTGTTCTCAAGGTGGCGGTGGCCTGGTTTGTCCCTTGTCTTATATAAAACCTGTAGTTGTAACTAACGGTAGAGTTGAAATCTCTGATAGCTAATACTTCTCCCACTCAGACTGTGTTTTCATTGAATCTGAAAAAAAAAAAAGCGAATACTTTAGTTGAATTGTTTTACTCACTCAAACCAGATCCACCAGGTTTGAGATGGTGTTGCCTGCAAGTAGGTAAGCAGAGGTTAGGATTCATCGTGCTCAAATATTCCACCTGAGAAGGAAGAAAAGGTGACTGGCAATTCTGTGGTAAGAGGCTCAGTCTGGCAGAGGCCAGCAGTGCCGGGTGATTGACATGCTCAGCCGCCAATCCGCAGACGGCATTGGCCTTTGCCAGTGCCTTGTAGGACATGCAGAAATGAGATGTTTTCCATGAAGGGCAGAGGTGTGCCATTTGTAAGATCAGAGAAACCATGCAGTGTGTGCAGGATATGCACGCTGGGATATTATCCAGAGCATGTCGTGGGCTGTGTCTGTATATGAGGGGTTTCTAGGAGTGGAACTGTATAAATGCTTATGTCTGAAGCAGCACCTGCCTGCAGCATTAAACCCGCCCTCCCAACCGTCATTACCTTAGCTCTGCATGATTCAAGGTCTAAGTCTGTGTCTATGGCAGCAGAGGTTGTGTTTTCTGAGGTAACAAGAAAGCAGAGCCATGTGGCCTTGCCTCTTGTTGCCCCCACACACCCAGAAAGCCCCATAAGTCAAGTACTTATGGTTCCTCCTCTTACCCCTTCCCCCAGAGTGATCTTTCAGGATTTGTCTTTAGAGTTCCACCTGTGCCAGACTTGTTGCTAAGTTCAGGAAAATTGTCATTCTGTTACCTATTCATTTGCTTGTCTGTGTGCTCCCGTGTGAGGGAGTCCTCCTATGCACATGCAGGAGGGGTCATTGGATCCCTGGGGAATGGAGTCAGCAGGGGGCTGTGGGGCTCCTGGCTTGCTCCATAGATATTAGGAGTTGAAATCTGGGCTTTGTGAACTCACATCAAGTGCCCCTTAACCATCTCTCAAGCCCCTTGGAAATATCTTAGCCTCCATCTAATTCGTCTTCAAACAGCATCGACCTCATTGGCCATTTCTTGTTTTTGGCTTGGCTCTCCTCACTGGGCTTGCTCTCCTCAGATCTCTGCAGGTGTCCCCAATGCTTCCTTCTCTCTTCTTTGGGCAGGACAGTTCTCTCTCATTCTATTTTCTGAAACCCACAGCACCCGTGTTTCTCTTAGACAGACACTATGAAACATCACAGTCTGGGGCACTTACACAGAAGCATCATGTCTTCCTTTAACTCTGGAAGTTGGGGGTCCCAGATTCATGGATCAGCAGACTAGCTCTCACCAGGGATTTCACGCATGGTGACTCGTCCCTTCCGATAAGGACAGCCGTCAGACTGGACTTGGGAGCTACTCTTAATGGTCTCATGTAACCTGTCTTCCCTCCTCCAGAGTTGCCAAAGAGTTCCACTGAATTAGAGTTTTAACATAAAATTTGTTGGGAGATAATATCAAATTATTCTTGCCACCTTGTTCTAGCAAATCAGATTCCCTGAGAGGATTCAAGTTACGTTATGCTCACATCCTATAGCTGGAATTTTCTTTGGGTCGCCAACCAGCTCCCAAATAAAGAGACAGAGACTTCCTGTTGGTTATGAATTGCTTGGCCTTAGCTTAGGCTTATCCCCCTAGCTCTTTTAACTTAATTTAACCTGTCACTAGCCATCCATTTGCCTCTCGGCTTTTACCTTTCTTTCATTCCGTGTGTTGTTCTTTCCTGCTTCCTCCATGGCTGGCTGGCCGGCTCCTGGCATCTTCTTGTCGTCTCTTTTTCTTTCTTCCCCAAGCCTAAATTTCTCCTCCTACTTACTCTCCCTGTCTGGAAGTCCCATCTATACCTCCTTGTTCACTATTGGCCATTCAGCTTTTTAATTAGACCTATCAGGTGCCTTAGGCAGGCAAGGTAAAACAGCAACACATCTTTGTATAATTAAACAAATGCAACACATCTTAGCATAGTTAAACAAATGCAACCCATCCTTACATAGTTAAACAAATATTCTGCCACAAGCTCCCATTTCACCTTTCACACCCTTGCCTCTCTACAGGGTCACCTACAATTCTGAACCTGTAGAGAAGGAGACTCGCCAGACCTTTGAGGAGGATGGTGCTGTGTAGGTGGCTAGATCCTGAAGGACTGGGTCAGTTCCCATGAATGTAGGCTGTAGGAAAAGGGCAAATATGTCTGGTTCCCATCTGTAGCATCCTGGTTTGTCTGTCCTGTGGTGTTCTCTCCTGTGTGAGCTTCTGACATTGCAATATTATCCATTAGGGCCTTTGTGGACTTAGGGCTTCCAAAATGTTGTGCTAGTGACCCTCTTTTTAAATGACTTGTCTTGCCTCCAGTATTATGTTAGCAACAGAAAACAGACTAAGACATCATTGGCTGTATTGCTGAGCTTCCTACTGGGTCTCACATTTGATCAACATGTGATCTAGTGTGTAAGAAAAGGCCAGGCCTGGAAATTACAGAGGAACACAATTTAGCTCCATGTAAGAAAGCAATTTCATGCACTCTGTGCAGGATGCCTTGGGAGATGGTGAACATGCCATGAAGATTAACCAAAGTTCTGATACCTCAGGTCGCTCTTGGGTAATAAGCGGTGCCTACATCCTAGGTACTGTGAGTATGAATTTGAGGCTTGTAATTGTGAGCTACAACTGAACTATTACAGTTGATTGTTTTTGTGCATTGCTGGATTGATGCGTCTTTAATATCCCTCCTGATACCCATCATCTGTGCCACAGAGATCATGCGTAGGAGCTTCCGTGTAGGCTAAGATGAAACTGCTCCACACTTTCAGAAAAGCCAAGAGTCAAGTCTCTTGTGTGTTCATCATCATCTGCGCCAGCAGTGGATTTGGGCGGAGCCACATCCTGGGGACTCCACATGCTTTTCTCTCGAGCTTTCCTTGCAGGTTGTCACAGCATAGCTCCTTTATCATTTTATTAAAGCCCTTTATGAGGCATTATTTAGTAAACACACCTGCCATGAGAGTGTAGTATGAGTTATAGCTTTACATGGCATGTTGATGTAACCATGGAGAGCACGGTGTGACCTATAGCTTACATGACATGCTGATGTAACCATGGAGAGCACAGTGTGACCTATAGCTTACATGACATGCTGATGTAACCATGGAGAGCACAGTGTGACCTATAGCTTACATGACATGCTGATGTAACTTAGTGACATTGCTGTTGGACCCTTGCACTTGAACTTTCTCACCAGTTACCTGGAGACAGTTGTGTAGATGAGCCTGTGGTGAAGACTGGGACTCAAGATGCTGGGTGCACGGTGGCTTTCCTAGTACCAAACTGTCAAAGATTTGCAGAGACCGTGTTATTCCAATCCATCTATGTTCAGAGGAAGGTAGGATAAAACAATCATCAGATTATAAACTTTCAGAACATGTATCACTATAACATTTGATACCAAAGTGAAATTTATTTTAAAATTCACATGGACTTCAAACCTGGTACATGAAAAGAACTTGGTACTCTGACATTTTTAAAAATTGTTTATGGTACAATATTTTTTATCATGAAGAAGCTTTAAGATTACATTATGGACATTAAATTTTACTGGATAAATCCTTCAAGTATATTAACTAATTGTAAATGTAGTTCTATGAATATGCTCATATTTACCTTTCAGTGCTTTATGCGTATGCTGGTTTTGTGGTTCAGAGTAGAGGTTATTCACCACTAGGACTTACGACCCTAGTTCAGCCCCCAGCACCCACTCTTGCCAAGGAAGAGACCGAACTTTGGCAAGTTGATCTTACATCTTCACACACACCGTGGCATATCTACTCACATACACACTCATGCACCCATACACACCTTCACACACACACAAAGACTAAGTGAATAAGTGTAATAAAATCATAAATAGCAGACTAAATGAGATAAGCAGATTTTCTGAGGTCATCCCTACTTACCAAATTAAGCTTTTTAAAAGAAGCCAAGATTTTTATCATGATCCTGTGCCATTGTGATTAAAATGAGCCATTTTATTTGGATTGCGAAAGGGATCTCAAAGCAAATCACCAGTTTTTATTATCTTTTCAATTATCACATGTCATAAGAATTCAATTAATTTTCACTGTCGGGAATTACTGTGCTGAACTTGGGGGAAAATCATTTATTTCCTGTTTTCTTATTAACAATAGAACAAACATAGAGACCGGGATATAAAAGGGGTCGAACCTAACAGCAGGGAAGACGGTACTGGTGGGAAGCTGGTGTCTCATCCGCCAGAGCCTGAGATGCCTCCTCAGCCAGCAGGTCCAGTCCTGGGGAGAGAGGGGAACCACAGAGGCCCAGTGAGAGAATGGCCGTGTAGAAACTACTGGACTGTGTGTGATTCTTCATCCAACACTGTCGGTGGGGCTGGAGAGCCTCACCTGTGATTCCGTAAAATACAATGTGCCTTACATGCATTTATTATGCACAATATTTATGGGACATGCATCTAGCCAGACATAGCTGGACCCTCTGCTTAGTGTATAACGAGACTGTAGTCCAACATCAGCAGACTGTGTCACCTACCGAGGGCTCTCCTGGTACAGATTTGGCTACCTCACTAAAGAAGTTATGGATTGTCTTAGTTAGGTGTCTATTGTAATAATGCATCATGACCAAAGGTAACTTAGAGAGGAGAGGGTCAATTTGGCTAACCGGTTACAGTCGTTATCATGGAAGCCAGGCATGGTGGAGTGCTGTCTGTGTCTTGTTCCATGTGGCATGTTTAGCCTGCTTTCAGGACCACCAACCCAGTATGGCACTGCCCATAGTGGACTGGGTCCCAACACATCAGTTGTTAATCAAGAAAGTGGCCCACAGGTTTTCATATAGGATAATCTGGTAGATTCCGTCCCTCCCTCCCTCCCTCCCTCCCTCCCTCCCTCCCTCCCTCCCTCCCTCCCTCCCTCCCTCCCCCCTCTTTTCCTCCCCCTCTCTCTTTCTGTCCCATAACCGCTTGCATCTGGGCATCTGTACCCTGAGTGTCTCATCTTCAAAGTCTCTCCCCTCCCCAGCCTATTCTCAGGAGGGACTTGGGGACAGACGGGACAGCCACTCCTGCCTGTCTAGTTCGGGTGTCTCCTGGGTCCATCATTGGTCCACCTGCTGTTCCATTTCTCATTTCCCTGTCTCTTATCTCTCTATCTCCCCGCTTCCCCGATGTCGTCTCCGTCCTTTAATCCCACAGGGATGTGGCTTGTCTGGTTTCGCTCATCTCCTTCTCTAATCCCCTAATCTCCCGGCCTGCTGTGTATCTTGACAGTCAGCTGTAGTCTAGCCTGGAGTTCCCAATGCATTATAGACTTCATCGCTGCTAAGTCTTTTTGATCCAATAAAAGCCTAAACTATTATCTTTTCTTAGTTGGAGGCTTACCCACATTCTGCTGTACATGGAAAGCCCAGATACATTTTTATAACAAATTATTTTTTTCATAAGCCTGCGTAGGTGATTAGGATCTAGAAATAGTTTGCTGACTAGGCAGTATAAGCTTGTATCCTAGAAGGAAAACCAAGCTTCCTCTAAGGTCGCTATCTGAGGTTCAAAAGCACAGACAATGACCCCAGCCGTGGTGGGCAACAGAGGTGTTGTTTCAATAGTCATTAAAGCATTGATCTTGTTGGAACAAATGAATGATAATGAGTTCTTTATGGAGGAAACATGAAGTAGAATTTAACAAATAGGACTGGGTTAGGAGCTAATTAGGAAACAGCTCAGTCTGTGACACTTGACTTGACTTTTGTGATCTTGATGAGTTTTCCGGGGTCCTGTACACCCTAATATGTCACCATCTGGCTACCAAATATGGGAGAAGTGGGCTCAGGAGGAGGGGGATTTAGAGCACCACAGCCCCAGCAAAGTTACAGCTGGGTTTGTAAATGTGGCTTTAAAAGACATCTGAAGGCCAGGGCTGCATCTCAGTGGTCAGCTCCCTAGCATAGTGTGTGTGTCAAAGGCCCAGGGCAGGTTTATCCCCAGGACAGAAGGTGGAATGGAGGGAAGGATGGAGGGAGGGAGGGAGGGAGGGAGGGAGGGAGGGAGGGAGGGAGGGAGGGAGAGAAGGAGGGAGAGGAGAGAGGAAAATGGAGAAAACAAGACCTTTGTGTTCAGATATTGGTTGATTTACAGAAGGCAGAGTACTACTTTTGTATATATGTATTTTTTTTAATTTTTAAAACAACCGTATTTTATATACCAATCCCAGTTCCTTCTCCCTCCTGTCCTCCTTCTCCCCAGTGTTCTCCCCAATTCCCGTCTACTCCTCTGAGAAGTTGAGACCTCCCATGGAGAGTCAAAGAAACCATTGTATGATCCTTTAATTTTTAATTTCAAGTATGTTATTGTATGTGTGTGCATTTGTACGTGTGTGTGTGAATGCCTGCAGATGCCAGAAGAAGGCTTAGATCCCTTGGAACTGGAATTACAGGCATTATGAGCGGTTTGATGTGGGTGCTGGGAATCGAACTTGGGTCCTCAGAAGAGCAGCAATCTGTCTGAACTGCTGAGCCAGACCTCCGGCCCCATTTGTTCCTGAAGTTCACATCAGCTAACTACAGACACGTGTGTGGTGGGATGCTCATGCAACCAGCCTCCAAATAATAAAGAAGTCATGCAGTTGTGATTTATCAGGTTTCTGAAGGAAAATCTTCCCTGGGATTCTTCTGTTTCTGAAAAAAAACATTTAACACATAATATATTCCACACCACCTTGGAAAGTCATGTATCTGGGAAGATCTGCAGGAGGACCTTCAATTAAGATCTACCTGTTTCTGAATCCCTCAGGTTAAATTCTTATTATTAACATGCTCTGCTGACCCTTAGCAGGCGTATGAGTCGTGAGCCAGCTTCCTGTCGGCAGAACACTAACCCTTGCTGTGCTCCTAGGAGCTGACTTGTTTAAACACAGTGATAGATTCAGCGACTGCGGATAAAGTCTCTCATCTTCTCTGCCTCATGTAACCACTAGACTCACCTATGTGTTTCCACGTGAGCAGAATAAATGCTGATGTAATATAAATAAGCATGAGATTCATAAAAGTTTCTCATTGTTACTTTGGTTATTCCTTATGTAAAGGTTTATTTTGTAAGTTGTCTGCCAAGTTTGCCCACTGTATTCTTTTTATTACATTTATTTATTTATGTGCGCATGTGTGCATACAGGTGGGTCCCAGTGATCAAACTCAGGTTGTGAGGTTTGACTACAAATGCCTTTACCCACTTAGGCATCTATGACTTGTGTTTTATTTTTTTATTTATATGCGTGTTTGTGTATTTCCTGCGTGCATGTATGTGGGGACACGCAGAGGCCAAAACCAGGCATCAGATCTCTCAGAGGCAGAATTAAGGTTGCTGGTGGGATGCCTGGTTTATGCGGCTCTGAGAGCTGGAGGCAGGCCCCGGGTTGTCCAGCACGTCCTGGTAACTATTGAGCCATCTCTAAAGCTCTTCATGTTTGAAGTAGCAGAAAGGAACATTGTAACCGAGTGTAAGTAGCCCGTTTAAAGTCAAAGTTGGGAGGGAAGAGGCAGAGACAGAGAGAAGCCCAAGCATGCAGGGCACGAGAGGTCAAACCATTTTACTCTGGGGGCGCAGATTTGTTTCGCAACTACTCAGTTTTAAAATAAAGATGGGTTTGTCTTTATTTCCTAAGCACAGATGATTGCTCGTCCAGCAATCCACGCAGCTTGGGTAGCTACTCTGATTTCTGTCTAACCAATCCATTGAGCTGATATACGCTGACTTTCATACGGCGCTCTGGCCGGTGCCGAGGCCTTTGATAAACAGAAAAAGCTGAGAGGAAAGAGCTGAGGCTGTTAGAGCTGTCCTATCTGAGCTTCCGGCACCCTGCATAGGACGGGGCCTTGACTGAGATGTCACCTCTGTGAAGGACCCTGGGGGTGACTCTCAGTTGATCTGAAGGCAGCATTTCCAGTAACATTTTGGGATCTCCAAGAAGTCTGAATCGCTGCCGCAAGCTCTGACACCTCTGACCTTCCCTTGACAGTTGGTAGAGAGTTTTAAAGGTGAAGGGCACTGAAGCTAAGTCAGACTTGGCCTCTGGAAGAAGAAGCTGTCTCTGTAGCACCTACAGCTGGATGAGTGGCTCCATGCACGCATCCTGGTTCCAGTATTTTCTTGACTTTTTATGAGACAAAACTGTCCTATGTGGGTCTGAGATCAACTGAGGTGTTTGGTATTCATCTCCCTCACCCGTGTGGCTCACAGAACATCAGATCTTAAAGATCAGCTAAGAGGCGGCAGGAAGTGAGTTGATGAAAAATGAAGCTTGAGAAACCGAGCATAAAACCCTGCTGGTCCGCCCTGCTGGTGGCTGTCCCCTGCGAAGACCCTGCATTGGTCACTGATAGATAGACGTTTCCCTCTGGCTGTGGAAGGATTCTGTGAGGAAAGGAAACTTCTGGCTAATATGGAAATCGGAGTTGACAGTGTCCCAAGGGCTCCATTTTTCTCTTTCTCATTGTGTCACTGGTGCCTGCCCTTCTGCGTGAGCATCTCTGGAGACAGCAGTTATCAGTGCTGAACAGGGCTGTGTCTGAGGATGGAAAGAACAGAGTGGCTTGGACTGAGATACAGGAAGAAAGGTTGTGCCTGCAGCCATGCCCTGGGACACTGGGGACAGATGTAACGATAGCTCTGGTTCCTTTGCCTCTGCGTGGAAGCCCTGAGGACTCACACGGGTGTAGGAAGACTCCATGGAGCCCTTCCTGGGGAAGCAGAGTCCACCTCTGCACACAGTCTGTGCTCACTGGTCATTCTGAAGGCTCTATGTATGTTTTTTGGCATCAGCAAACAGTGGATATTATATGAGTAAGAAAGCTATGAATCACCCTATAAATATGTAAGAATTCCTAAAAAGTACAAGAGTCATGCAAACAGGATTATTAAATGCTCTGTGAGCACAGTCTGTGAGACATGATGATGATGATGATATATATATATATACACACACACACACACACACACACACACACACACACATACATACATACATACAGTATATATGGTTTAGGGACTGTAGAGCTGGGTGTAGTGGCACAGGCTGTCATCCCAGCCCTTGGAAGCCAGAGGCAGGAGGGTCACTGAGGTTCAGCTACAGTGAAAACATGTAACGTCTATCTTCTGAGTTCGACTTATTTTATTTGACATGATGATATGTGTTCTTTGATTCTGGGCAGAATTAATTGATGTTGATTCTCTTGGACATATGGGTGAGAGCTGGGGTTGCTCTCTGCAAGAGGCCAAGTGAAAGCTGTCTGAAATGATGGATAGTGTGTTACTGTGAGCTCAGGGAGGGTTACTCGGGTCTATTCACAAGCACAAATTAATCAAATGTGCATTTAAGATTTGTGCATTTTACTAAGGGTAAATGACGCCCAAATGCAGGGAAAGGCTCTTTGTCTACTGCATTGAGCGCACTTCTGTGGGAAGCCGGACCATAGGTGTGGGCCTCACCATGGACTCTTTATTACTGGTGTCTCTCATTAGACCAAGGCTCCAGGATTTAATGTGGTTACATTCTAATGAACCTGATAGCCAACCTGGCTAAACTGCTCGACTTTTAGCTCATTGATGGCTCTAAGCCTTTTAGACCATGCTGTCCTGCCACAGGCTTGGCCTTCTGTCCACCCCTGTGGTCCCAGTGGGTGGGCCACCATCAGGTGTTTCCAACTTCTTGATCTCACATTCAAAGAACTAAAAATCAGGGTCCCAGAGATTTGGAAAAGCAACAGAGGTGTCCGTTGACAGTTCAGTGACAGAACAGATTGTGGCGGGCACAGTCCAGACACGTGTGTGTCTTGGGCACATGTGTGAGAGCGCACAAGGGCCCAGACTGTTAGCTGAGGCTTCTGTTCACACAGAAGAAAGGGCGTTTGATTCTTTAGGGGTGTAGTGGCTTTAGTGTGACTCTACTTTGATTGACAGGTTAGGTCTACACACATCTCTTCCCATGACGCATCTGATTTTAATCATGTGTGTGTCCAATTGTGTATGGACATAGAATGGCAACTGAGAGATTTTTCCCTAAATGTTTACAGAGTGGTCAGAGTTTACCTTAGTAAGCGAGTACCTCAAACCAGTTTAGGCCAGATCAACCTTCATACTAATACACTGAGAATACTCTTTAATAGAAACGCTCTGTGTCGGATTGTTTCTAGGGGTGAAGGAACCTATACTATCACTCGGGGCCTGAATGGGGTGTGTGTGTGTGTGTGTGTGTGTGTATGTGTATCCTGACATAGGAGAGAGTTTCTAGGTGCATTGTGCAAAAAGAGGTGTGTACTTAGTGCTTGTCGGCAAAGGAGAGAGGCTGCGTGTACAAGAGAGGTGTGAGTAATGCAAAACCACTAGGGTCCCTGTCTAAAAGAACACGGGGTTCGTCTGTTGCATGTGAACACCCACAGGAAGTCCAGCAGAGCATACTTTGAGTCTATGAAATTTCAGTTATGAAATAAGTTTTAAACATAAATCATGTATATTATGCATTTGAAACCAAAAAATCCCCTGTGCTCAATATTTGTCATTAACCTGCTGAGGATGGCACTGGGCAGCTAGAGATCAGGTCTGGGTGTGAACAGCAGCAAGGGAAGGGCGACCTGCATGCAGGGCTTTCTGCCTCCTGCACGTCTGCTCAGAGCCCACTCTCCCATCCAGTACTTCCCATTTCCCTGCAGAGGGCTTCCCTTTACCTCCACCCTAGGCCATGGAGCCAACATTGTTTCCTCTTCAGAGGAAAGTGTCAACAGACACTGTTGCCGTGAGGTATGGTGCAAAGCTGGGGTGTTTGCTCTGTGAGTTTCTGGTTGCCATATAAGACACCACACCTGCTCGAAGACTGTGGATATTCTACTTGCAGAACCTATGCATGTGAGAAAAGGGGTGTCCACAGAGACCATGTGTGTGAGAAAATGGGGTGTCCACAGAGCCCATGCATGTGAGAAAATGGGGTAGCCACAGAGCCCATGCGTGTGTGTAAAGGGGTGTCCACAAAGACCATGCATGTGTGAAAAGGGGGTGTTCACAGAGCCTGTGTTTCTGAAAAGGGGTGTCCATAGAAACCATGCGTGTGTGTAAAGGGTTGTACACAGAGCCTGAGCTCTCCCAGTCCCTAGTCCAAAACTTCAAAGGGAACCATTTAGCCCACCTGACCACCACTACCAAGATAACCTTGGAGGAGATCAGGTTAAGTGAGTCATACTTGGGGGATGAAGGAGATCAGGTAAGTGAGCCATACTTGGGGGATGAAGGAGATCTGGTTAAGTGAGCCATGCCTAAGGCTTGGGGGATGAAGGAGATCAGGTTAAGTGAGCCATGCTTAAGACTTGGAAGACAACTCAGCTGGCAAAGTGTTCGTCTTGCAAGCGTGAGGACCGGAGTTCGGTTCCCAGCACACAGGCATGTTTGTAACCCCAGCGCTGGAGAAACAGAGGCAAGCAGAGGCTTGGGGCTCACTAGCTAGCCAGCGCCTAACTGCTGAATTCCAGGTGAGGGAGAGATTCTGCCTCAAGAAGAAGCAGGGAGTATCTGAGGCTCATTTAGAAGTTATCCTTTAGCCTCCACATACACAGACGCAAGCACACATATGTACCTGTGTATCCACCCACACATGCTTGAACACACAGGCACCGTATGTAGTCTGCGTGAACAAAGGAAACCCTACTTCTAGTCACTGTTTGGGGTCCATGGGGGTGTCATTGCCTGGCAACAGATACATGCTGAGAATCATGGGGGCTCAGAATTCTTCCTTACCCTCCAGTACTTCACATGCCCCCTCCGCAGCCCCACATGCCTTGAGGTCAGCTGTGCAGACAGCTACCCATCCTGGCAGGTCCTGACCTGTGTCTGTTTTCAGTTGAACTCTAATCATCTGGGTTCGTAACTACTAATGCAGTATTTGAGTTTCTTATAAGAGAGATAACCCAATTCCTGCTTAACGAAGGGTATACAAGTCAAAGTATTTGAATGTTATCTCAGAATATTAATCCATGGTGAGGCTTGTCATGGGACTGACACACAGTCTGGAGCCTGGGATGTAGGATGTCTGTGTATCACTATTGTGCTGGACCCTTGAGTGAGGGTTCTCACCGGGGCTGGTCCTCTCTTCCTTCATTCCACTTCGGTTCTTTCGTGTCTTGTGTGCATTCATCTGTGCAGCCTGTAAGCTGCATTCTTAGTCTGTGCTTCATGTCCAGGCTCACAGACCAACACCCCGCCTGCCTCTGTTACTGCTCCAAGTCCCAGCTGGAAAACCAACTATGCCAAGAGGTGCTGTCCACCTTGGACCCAGTCCAAGCTCAGAGAGTGAGATACCTACATGGTAGGGTGGGGATGACCCAGGCAGACGGTGGCTACTTGTTAGTACAGTTAACAGAAGAAGCAAGGTATAAGGACAGGCATTTAACATGGGGTCCAATGTCTAATCACATCCTAAGATAATGTAGTTGGGATTTTATGGCACTCCTGAGGGTTTGAGACGCCTTGTGCTCCTGTGGTGTCCTCTGAAGCATATGAGAGAATCACAGTGGCTGTGCAAGCGCTAAGTCCTCACTGGTTAATTAAAGCCCTCTATGAAGTAATGATGTCATACAATTACCTAAGATAAGGGGAACCCGTGATGCTGGAGGGCAAACTAGATTGCCCTCCTCAGACAAGAACAGAAGTCGGGCACCAAGGGGACAAAGGGGGACTGGAAACTCTTTAAACCGATCGCTTGTGCTCGCCCATTCTCTGCAGTACGTTTGTCTTTGAAGCCTCTTGCCTGATGCTCTCACTTGTTCGAGATTCCGTGTCTTTCCCCACCATTAACTCTTTTCCCTCCCAGTTTCCAAACCTGAGCAAGTAGTGCTTTTCATCTCATTTATATAATCTTATTTTCAGCAGCGATATTTACCTCTGTGCCAGTGAGGGAGGCCCAGAGAGAAAAGGACCCACTAGGTGTCACGGTTGACATTGTGGTGTGTGGTGTGTTTTCCAGCTTGTCTTTAGGCAGTCATAATAGTTTCAATATTGACATGTCTATTCCTTGGTCACTTGACTTTAACAAGACTCTATATGTATGGGTTGGAGTTTGGGGGTGTGGGGTGTGAGAGGGCTGTGAGTATGGGGGGATGGGAGAGTCTGAGTATGGGGTTTTAGTGAAAGCAAATCATCCTTTGTTTTCACAAGTATGAGGAGGACTATTTTACTTTGTTTTTATTATCCCAAGATGTGAATATAAGTTAGTGGTCTGTAGACCTATAGGCAGACCAGTTTATAGAAATATAAATTGTTAGTTGTGCAGGTGATGAACCCCACTGAGCTTATTTGTAGAGTGGTTCTGTGTTTGAAACTCGGGAACCTTCTAACCTTGGCTCAGAGTAAAAGCATCTCATGCATTGTAAGCTGGCGGAAGGTTGTAAATAGAGGGAAAGCGAAGCCTGAGGCTCGTGTTTACATCATGGGCATGCTGGATTTACTGCTGCTGCACTGCACTCTGAAGAAATATGGGGTCCACGGACATCATTATAAAACTGCCACTCCGGTGTGTTCCGGAATATTTACAGCAGTGTTGATTCAGGGCCGGGTCTAGTAAGCAGCCCATTCCTAACTCCCGCCAGGCAAACTCTAACACAGCCATATATCACAGCTGATCTGAGGGACAGGCCAGTTTCATAATGACCTCTTAAAAGGACTTTTCATCACATAAAAGTCCGGTAATTTAAGCTTTCACACAATTATTATCATCATTCATCATCAATAGCGTAAGCTTATTCTTCTCATAGATGGTACATATTCTTAGGAACTCATATGAATAACTAAAAGTATGAGGTGCACCTCGCTGGGAATACAGAGAGGCACTAAAATCCTGCCCTCCAGAGAATCAATCAGTATACTGGCAAAAGAAAAAAAAATCCTGGAACCTTGAATATTATCAACAGGTTTGGGATCCTGGTTTTACATGGTTGATACTCAGCTAGCACAATATAGACTGTCAATCACATCCACTGGTCATATGTTCTTCTGGTGGCGCATGGCAGCCTTTGAAGCCACCATCTTTATAATCGGGATAGCCGTGAAAACCCACTGTTCTTCAGATACTGACGGTGCAAATAGAGTCTGGGGATCCCTAAAAAGGCCTATCCCTAGATGACTATTATGTTTTACTTCTCTGTGAGATTCCTGGAAACTTGGGCTCTTAAGAAAGATTTATTTTTATTTTACTTAATTTCAAGAAAAAAAAAAACCCACTACAAATCTTTTCCCGGGGGTCATTTGCAGAAACAAACCAGCAGTAAATGTTCAGCCTGAGGCTGTGATGACAGCTGTCTGGGAGAGCTGATGAATACTGCAAACAGTGGGGGAGTTAGAAGGATCCTGCATAGGGATGGCATATTCCTTAAAACTCTAAGGCTAGACACATATCCCAGCTAAAGGAATGCTCCTAAAATACTCAAAGAACCTTTTCCTTGCTATCCCAAGGTCAGTGCAGACTAGGGAGAAGTTTTGCCATTTATCAACCCACCAAAGAAGTACCCTAAAACATAAGCCATGGGCAAAGTTCCTCTGCAAGAGATGGGAGAGGTGTCCAGGCACCTAAGGAAATGTGTCAGTCACGAGCTGGCACTGATGGAGGGAGCGGAGACTTCAGTATATGACCACAGATGGAGATATTAAGGGTTTCAAGAGGAATTAAACAAACAGAATTGCGGGCAGAGAACCTGGAAGGAGAGTGAACACAATTTCAAACATCTCCCTTTCATTATTTGTAATGTCAAGTTTTACCAAACATTCTGAGAAAAGCAAAGAAACAAGAAAGTTTGGTCCACGTGATGGGGGGGGGGGATAAATTAGCCTAAAGAAACTGTTCCTGGGCAATTCCAGTCTGTTTCCTAGAGAGAATTTAAATCAATTATTATTTAATGTTCATGTTGCTAAAGGAAACCTTTTCTAATTAAGTATAGGAAGATACAGAGGAAAATAGCAACCAGATTGTAACTGTAAAAAGAACCAAATAAAGGAGAAAATGTGGAATTGTAATCTCAAGAAATAAAAGACAAAGTTTCAAGAAGGAACTGAATACAAATCCTAGTGTTGAAAAGGACAGAACGTGAAATCGTACATATAGCAGAAGGAGTCAAAAGTCAGGCGGACAGGAGGGTCAGTGGATCTGAAGACAGATCAATTAAAATTATCCAGTCTGCAGAGAGAGGAATAAGGAAATGTCAGCAGACCTCAGATCCTGGAGGAAGTATGGCGCATCATGGAATGCATCAGCGCACAATGCAAATCACAGACAGGAGGAGAGGGCAAAGGAGCAGAAAGAGGGCTTAAAGCCAGGGCAGAAGCGGTGCGGGGTGATAGAGGATATTAACTTACACTTTAGAGAACTATCCAGACTCCAAGTGGGACAGCCTGAAGCAGAGAGGCACTTAGGACCATCTGTACAGAGGGGCCACACCTAGACACTGCATAGCCACGATGTACAGAGGGGGAACACGTGGGCACAGCATAGCCACGATGTACAGAGGGGCCACAACTAGACACCACATAGCCACGAGTACAAAGGGGCCACAACTAGACACCACATAGCCACAATGTACAGAGGGACCACGCCTAGGCACAGCATAGCCACGATGCACAGAGAAGCAACACTGAAGAGTCTTGTCATCTTCATACTGCATTCACTCTGCTCAAGGACCCTGTAGGAGCAGCAGCTGACTTCACACTGTGAACTCAGAGGTCAGAAGACTGGGAGACATGCACTAATAGAAAGACATCCTCAAGAAGTCTGTATCCAGGAAAGCTGCCTTTCCAGATGTCTTGACAATGAAAGCATTCTTAAGAAACCAACACGGAGAATTTGAGGTGCACAGATCTTCTGAACTGGCATAAAAGACACTTGAATTCACAGGAAAAGCTCTGCAAAGCGAAGTGCGCATGGAAGACAATGGTGCTGTGTTACTCTAAGTTTATACTAACCTATCCGGAGACACTGCGGAAGAAATAAACACACACCTGTTAGTAGGCATGTACTCAAGGTATTTCCTTGAGTCTGGGGGTCTGAAGTTGGGGACACAGGAATATCCAGGAATGAAGTGTTTGTTCACGGCTGAACCTCAGTCAGTAGTAATCAATGTAAATTAGATTGGTATGCATTAAAATGTTAATTACAATCCTAATGAATAATTCATCTGAATGCTTGTGAATTAAGATGGCAAAATGTAAAGACCTCCTTACACAAAAGATGAATGGGCGTGGTAGCACCTGCCTGTAATGCCAGCACCTGGGAGGCTGAGGAACGGTCATGGATTTGAGATCGCAAAGAGAAACCCTCTTTCATAAAATAAAACAAGCGCAGACAGGAAAAACAAAACCAAAGAGAAGGCAGCAACCGAAGAAAGAAAAAAGACACAATCCACACAGCAGACAAGTAGCAAAACGTCACATAGGAGCCCCAGTCTCTCAGGACTTGCCTTGGACATAATCAGCGCTGAGCAGGTGGTGGGTGAGGCCTCTCTGATGAGGACTAGATAAGGGACCGGTCAATGAGAATAGCAGAATGCATTAGAAATCATTTCATTGACTTGTTTTTTGACTATTTGTTTCCTTTTTGCTTGTTTATTTCATGTTTGGCTCTATCCTGGGCGTCTGGGGAATCCCTCCTCAGGGGCGAGCTGCCTCTCAGGGTATGGGTCTCTAACTGGGCCCATCATTAGTTGGTCACTCCCATAATTTCTGTAAGGGAAGGAAGGGGAAACTTTGGCTGGGATGTAAAAACAAACAAATAAACAAACAAAAAAGAATTTACACATTAAAAAATAATTAAAACCTCAAAGGACAGAAATCAGAAGAGTGTATGAGAGAACTGAGCGGTTGTGTTTTGTCTATAAGAAACACCTTTTCATTCAGACACAAATGTGTTTAAGACAAAAGGTTCACAAAGGATCATCAATGAGAGCAGTTCTGGAAGAGCAGGAGTGGGCACGCCAGCAGGTAGTGATGTAGACATCAGTAGACAAGTTAAACGACTTCCCCAAGCTGCATGTCCTGGGTAGCAGCAGCCCGTCACCAAGGTCAACACCTGCTCCCAGTTACAAAGTGATGTAGCCCAGGAAACAAGCTTCCTGGAGTGGAGAGACTGAATTGGCACCTTCCCACAGTAGAGCCCAGTGCACTGCTTCCCAGAGGAACCCTAGCAATGACTGAAGAACAGCCAATACTAAGCTGTAAGTGTGTCCATATAACAGGACACAGAAAATGTAGCAACGTGCTGTGTGAGGCTGCTGTGACTCGGGGTCAAACCTAGAGCCATCGAGTGTAAGAAAATAGTTTGACAAGGCTGTGAAAACGTGGCCAGGCGCTGGAGCCCTTCCACACCTGAGCCAAGAAATTCACAGCCTATAACCAAGTGGGTTTCACTAGTACAATCCACTATAATCATTAGTGGATGTCCATTCATGCAAGACCGTTGCTATTTATGAAAACTCAGTCAGTGAAATACAGCATGCCCTTGATATGAGCATAACGAACACAGCCACAGGCTCTCAGCAGACCCATTAGAAAGCCCTCGGCCTTTCCACAGTAACTACACTCAACCTACAGCAGTGGTAAGGTGCTCAGCTTCGCTCACGGGAACCTACCCAAAGTCAGCCGACAAACACCAGATGGGGCAGACAGTGCTCAGGTCATGTCTGTGAAGAATGGAGTGAAGATTCTCCTGTCTCTGCTTCTGTTCTACACTGGCTGAAAGCCATGGGGAGGACTCTGGTGAAGAAGGTGCTCGCTTTAGGACCACATATCTCCGAGTACCCTTAACATCGCTGAGCAGCAAGCTTTGCACAGTGTGCATTGTGTGCCCATGAAAAGGGAACACTTACTCGGTGTTATAGAATGTCACTTTTCAAGTCTGCGTTTCCCATCTTAGGACTTCCCTTTATTATTTATTTTCTCTCACTCTCTCTCTCTCTCTCTCTCTCTCTCTCTCTCTCTTTCTTTCTTTGGATGTTTGTGTGTGGATGCACACATGCGTGCGCACACACACACACATCGGAGGACAGCTATATGGAATCAGTTCTTTTCTTCACTGGGGATCAAACTCAGGTCATCATACTTGGTTGCGAGTACCTTGACCCATGAGCTACCCAATTCCTTCGTTTTAATTAGTTAGAGACAGCGCCTCACTATCTAGACAGGGTGCTATTTTAGACGTGTCATGATGCCTAGCTTTATTTTTCATGTATTTTCAACATTATTCCATTTTCTGTGTGTTCTTAATTTCCCCTGATTCCCTTGGTTACCATAATGATAATGGGGAAAGAGTTCATTCTTAAGTGTTTGGAAACAAACAACGATGTGTATCTAGTTCCTTATACATAACTATTATAGGCAGTGTTAACTGCTGTCCTCTGGAGTCTCCTCTGGAAGCTGCCGAACTTACAAGAGTCCATGGAGCTTGACAGTGACTCTTCCTGATGCCACTGGAGTTCAAGTCCATGCTTCACTTCCCAACAGCTCTGCCCCATCAGCGCCGGATCTCTCCACTTGTAGCATGGGGATAATATAATACTAGCAGTCTCTTCATAGTGGGAGACAGCATCTTACTATCATACGCATGCTCAACTATGCATAGGAATAAAAGGGCAAATATAAGAGTTCCCCTAAAAGTTCACTTGGAGGGCATGGTTTGCCTTGTTGGTAAGCTCATTCTAAACCATCAGAGTTTAGCTTGACCCCACCACCTGGAGCTCCCACACTGTGATCTGTGGTGTGTTTGAATCGAAGGTTTATATGTATGTTTGAAGCAATCCCGTTGTTTAAAGTAGGTATATCTGCAAACTGGTGCAGGTAGGGGTCTTAGGTTGCCTGAAAGTTCAGAGAGGGGTGTGTCTAGCCTATAGCCCAAGCCAAGTGGAGTCCCAGGTTGCTAAACTGTCCTTGATGCTTGCCTGCCTCACTCAACTCTGAGAATGGTGGCTGCTGGCATTTTCTACAGCCCTGAGAAGGTTCCTCAGAAAACTGGACCTTCGTCATGAAAGCAAATCCTGGACTGAAGAAAGGACATCATCATGAAAGGAAAGTCCCTTGTTTGTGACTAGAAAGGGAATGTTCTAGAAACGTTCCTTAGGAAGCTCTTTCTGGAATAGCCCTGGAGTAGACAGCTTACTCGAAGAAGTAAGGACAGGCTTGGCTCTCATTCCCTCAGCGGGCAGGCATGCATCGGTCTGTAGTGAGAGAGATTTGGATGTAGGGTGCCTTGACTGGAGGAAGACTTAAGGATGGGTACTCTAGGCTACTCCTAGGTCCCCTCCATGGTAGATGACTGTTCCATCATGCTCACAGGATACACAAGCAGAGAGGGTGGCTGTCTGTGGTCGGACAGGAACAGCCAGGCCCTTGAGATTGCATGGCCTCTTAGAGCCCCTCAGAGGGAGGAAGACAAGAGAAAAGATACAAGATACCTAGAGACACCGATACCATGATGAATAGCGAGAAAAATACCTTCATGTCACAGAGAAGAGATTGGATGGAAAGCAATATGCCTCTGTGAGGGTGACCAAATCTGAGCCACTTTGATAATGTCACAATTGAGAGTAAGGGTGACTGTAGCTGTGCACGTAGGTTCATGGATGTCCTTCCTGGGCTGGAGGGCTGAGGCAAGAGGCTGAAAACTTCCTGGCTCACTTGGGCTACATAGAACCATTGACCCAAACTAAAGCAACAATAACAACAAAACCAAAGAGACAAAAAGAGTAGCTGCTACTTTGTTTCCTTTGTGTGGCAAATACATCAATTACTGCCATGAGATTTTATTTGTGATCTAACAAATAAAGCTTGCCTGAAGATCAGAGTTCAGAGTTAGTCATTAGCTAGAGGCTGGGCCGTGAGGGTATGCGCCTTAAATACCAGCACTTGGGAGACAGAGGTGGAGGGATCTCTGTGAGTCCAAAGGCCACTGCTGGGCTCTGTGAGGTTGATTCAGTCTAAAAGATAAACAGAGCCAGCCAGTGGTGGCACACACCTTGAATCCCAGCACTTGGGAGACACACATCTGTAATCCCAGCACTAAGAAGGTGGAGACAGGAAGAGATACGGCTGAGCAGAGACAGGAATATAAGGCGGGAGGAAACAGGAGCTTAACCCATTTAGTCTGAGGATTCCTGGAGACAGGATCTTGTCCCCTTTGGTGTGAAGGTTCAGTAGAGATAAAAAGTCTTTCTAGTGGCTGGCTCCCTTACTTCTCTGGTCTTTCAGCTTTTATCTTGATAATCTGACTCTGGGTTTTTATTATTAAGATCAATTAAAATTCACACTACGATTGTTTTTTAAACCTCGAGTATATTACCGGCAGTGGGGACACGTGCGGCGTGTCCCTGAACCCAAGGACCTTCCTAGGAGACTGGCCCCGTCAGGACACCGCAGTCAGCAGAGGCTAGCAGGTTTCTCAGTGCCCCCATGGCATTGTGTGTGCTAATGAATTCACCTTGCTAGCAAATGGACGTGCAAATCGTTTTCCGGCTATGGCTTTGCTCCGATAATTGATAGATGTTTTGATCTCTGTGACTTTATGGCTTTGTCCCCTAGTGCTCTGTGACAGTAGAAGGAACACGGGCAAGGGCTAACGGCACAAATGGAGGCTTAATGTGCAGAGTGCAAGCCTTTCATCGCTTCAAGCCAAGAGGCCGCCACAAATTGCCAAACAGTGTCCTCGTGAAGCTAGAGAGTGGATCCTTTTTGTTTATATGTTTCGTTTTGTTCTGCAAAGGGCATACGAACTTGGTGCTTCAAAATAATCCGCTTCGGTCAAATGTACTTTCTCATTCATTTCTATGTCTGCAGTGGGTGATCAAACTTCCATGCCAGGTAACAGGTTTGGACACACAGAGAAACACACGTGACTGTCAGTGTGCAACCTGAGATCTGACGGTGACTTACCCTTTCCTGTCGCCCTCACGGCTGTTGCCTGAGCTGCTAATGAATGGCTGTCAGTTTGGACTCAGGGTGTACTCCGTGCTTGCTCCAACTCTGTTTTCTCTCTTCTCTTGCAGTGCTTCGACTCCTGAAGGAGGGGGCGGACCCACACACTCTCGTTTCCTCAGGAGGGTCCTTACTTCACCTGGTAAGAACTGGCACTTGCGGGGGCATGGGATGACACCTGGAGACAGAGAATGAATTAAGGATTCAAGAGTCAAAAGTCAGTTCCGGAATGATCATCCAACAATGAGGAAAAAAGGAGTGGGGGAGGGACAGGGACAGGTGTGGATAAAGAGCCACTGAGCTGAGTTTGATGTTCCGAGGGAGGGACAATCACCCCGAGCCTAGCAGACCTGAGGAGGAGTGGGTGGGACAAGATGTCAGGTCTCAGCTCGCTCTGTGGCTGATATTCATTGGACCTTTTGTCGAGGTGTTACACACCATCCTTGCGTCTGTAGAGATCTTGTCACAGTAGATGGAGTGAGTGTGTCAGGTGGCGGTCACAGTCATTTGTCCATCTCCCAGGGGACACATTGAGCACTGAAGTCCCAGTGAAGGAACCGTGAATGAAAGAACCCCAGGAAATAGGACCTCCACGGTGGCCTCCACGGTTAGTGGGAAGGCAGTGGCTCTAGATCCCAGTGATAGAAAGCAAAGATTGAGGAAGAGTACGGCCAGAAGCAAAAGGTCATCTTGAGAGACTTCCTTGCCCCCCCCCCCAGGCTGAGGCAGGCATTGTGATGCTGTCATGGGTCCCTAGGTTGGGTCTGGGAGATGTACAGAGAACTGGGTGTTGGCTGAGGGAGGGGGACTCACTGCTGTACTCTTCTTTAACAGAGATTACTGAGTAAATAAAAGCAAAGGAACAATTGCAGGTTGTCAAAGAGAGAAACAATTACAGGGTTGCAGAATGCCTTAGGTGCTGAGAAAGGCAATTTAGCCTTCTAAAATGTCAAGTGTGAACAGTCTCCTGCGGAGCCCACGCCTTGGGACATCCCACACTGGGATGCCTGGTGCTCCTCACACTTGGCTCCTGATTACATGTGTCCTGTGGGCATCTTGAAGGGAGGAGCACAGTGCATGTGCAGGGGGGGTCAAGGAGAAGCTGTAGACACCGTTGTGACTTCTCAGAGTTGTTTATTCAACTCAAATATTACTCATTGAGCACTGGGCTTTAAGCCAGCCGTTCTCAACCTCCTAATGCTGCGACCCTTTAATACAGCTCTTCATGTTGTGCTGACCCCAACCATAAAATTATTTTTATTGCTACTTTATAACTGTAATTTTTCTACTGTTATGAATCATAATGTAAACATATTATATGAAGAATAATTTATATAAGACTCCTGTAAAAAGGTCATTTGACCCCCAAAGGGGTTGTCATCAACAGGTTGATAGCCACTGCTTTAAGTGCTGATTTCTGTAAGACATTTATCTTAGGTGTCCCAGAAAAGGAAAAGCATTTACATGAGAATCAAGTGTTTCAGTTAGGGCTGTGGCTGATTTCGATTCCAGAGACAGATTAATATTTTGGGGTGTATATCTTTATTTTAACTTATTTTTAATACATTGAAATGCAAAATATGTAATACATAAAAATGCAAACATATTTGACTTAGTCTCTTTGCCTACTGATCCATTAAAAAAATCCCTGTAGCAAACAAATGGCAGATAGCAAATATTGGATGATAAACAGGGAGATAGTGGCAAAAGCAACCATGTCTGTGCCGCCAGGAAGGATGTCTCATGAGGACAACATAGAGGAATCCTTTTCATGACCCCATGGGGCAATAATTCTTCCTAAAGTGGAGGAGTATTGATGAGAGATGGTGTTCTCAGGCTGACTGAGTTCTCTTAGTTTCCGGGTGAGAGACATGCATTTAAAGTGTTCAGGATCCAGACTTTAGGGAAATAAGAGTAAGAAGCAAACAGGGGCAGAGCCTGGTGACTCTGGGAAGGGGCTAAGATCAGGTGCTCCCCCTCCCCAGTACTTACAGAGATAGGAGACAGAGATGAGCACGCTTGTGTTAGAGAAGCACTAGGATTCACGGGCACGTGAACTAAGAGGGATTTTTATGCAGAAGTGCAGAGAAGTGTAAAAGTTTAGCCTTTAAGATTAGAGACAACACGAATAGCTAAAGGCGGGCTAAAGATCTGAGGGTAAGGAAGGCTACTCACAACAGGTTCTGTCAATCCATAATCCTGTTTTCTTCTCTCTTCAATCCATCATCTCATTGCTCCTTCTTGTTCTCCTTTGTTCTACATTGTTTTAGTTCTATGTCATTCTCTCTTGTCTTCCTCATTACAAATGTTCCCAATCATTTATGCCCTTAAAGCCAGCAATTCCCCAGTGCCAGCAGGTTCCAGGCCATAGAAAATCAGATAAGGGTTCACACACACACACACACACACACACACACACACACACACACACACGGATCTGTGGAAGTGGTCACGTCTGGTGAACTCCTTAATGGAGAAAGTTAAAGGAATTAAATCATCGGGGGATTCTTAAGGGGGCCAGGTTGGTGTGTTACATTATTAGGTAATAGATAAAAGAGCTAAAAGGTTTATTTCTAGTGAAATTATGAATAGGGCATGGATTGTTCAGATCAGCAAACCACTTCTTTTCTCCCGGTAGGCATAGAAATTACCAGGTAACCAAGCAACCTAGGGGAAGCTGATGGCTCTTGATCAAACAGCACATATACCAGGCGCTGTAGTCTCTAAGGGTCTAGTAAGTTAGACTTACTGCTCTACGAAGAAGAGACCCAGGCCTCTAAATTTTCAGTTTCAGGCTATGCTGTTATCAACTGTTCTGATTGTGCTGTTGTGGGTCTTTCTCTGGGTTGCGGTTAATTTTCCCTTCTGCTGCCCTTGAGAGTCCTGAACTATAATCATCAGTATACTGAGGTGGAGGTGAGCATAGGGGTTAAGAATCTTTTGAGTGGGGTAAAACCAGAACGGCAGCTTTGGGCAGGAGCAATTCTGTGTCCTTGGATATCCGTGAATATCTTAAGTTAGGCTCCTGCCTAAATACTGACCAAATACCTGCTGATAAATAATTGCAGGAAGGCAGATCTCTGTGCTTACCTAGGAGAGAGGAACAAGGCCTGGCCAGTGAGAAACTTTCACTCTACAGTTCTGAACTGCAGGAATTAATCCCCAAATATCAACAGAAAGGAAATCAGCCACAGTGAACAATCTACAGCTTAGGACGGCCACTTCATTCACAAAGCAGTAGCACCAAAAAGCCTTGCCTTTGGGTTACCCTTTACCACATCCCTGGGTTCTGATATGTCGTTTGTGAAAAGATGGCTAAGATTTCCTGTATAATGTTGCGGCTCGTAACACAGAAGGGCATGGGACACCAGACCCGCTCCCTAGAACGCTTGGTCTGTGAACAAGAGACGCTGCATTTTATACTGTGTGAAATCCAACGGTGCGTTCTGCTTAACATTTGGAAAAAAGAGACAAGGGTGGCGAAGACCCTGGGGACGTGACGCTGAGCGACAGGCAGAAAAGCGGTTCCCAGTCCCTCTGAGCATGGAAATCATCTTGCCTATTCTCTTGGTACGTAATGTGTCACCACAAACTGATTTAGTGATGATCAACACGGATTGAGGGGAAGAGGTGTTAGCTTGAGGAAAATTCTTTCTGTGGAGCGGGAGCTGTGCTAAGCCGTGATGATGGTGTAAGACCGCTGTTACAGAGATGTTCAGCCTTCATAATCTTTTCAGACAAGGGTGATTAAAGGTATTTATTGCTGTCAAATTATTATTCATAATCTTCAGAAGTGTGAATAACGAAGTACATCCCTCGAGAAGGGTGGGTGTCACTTTCAGCTTTGCATCTAATTATTTCTTTTATTCTCCTTTAAAGACAAACTCCAAGTACATTTGGGGTATAAATGTGGATTCCTGAAGTTGGGGTTAGGGACGTGTTTGTGTTTGTGCATACCTGTGTGCACTGTGTGTGCGCAAGGGTGTATACATGTGAGTGTGAGGCGTAAGTGTGGATTCCCACAGTCCAGGAGAGGAATGTTTTTGTGTTTGTGTGTATGTGTGTGTAGTGTGTGGTGGGGGTGCATGCAGGTGAGTGTGCAGGTATGTTCCTGCCTGTGGAGACTAGAACAGAGTGCTGGGTGTTTTCTAGCACCCTCCACCTGATAACTGTGAGCGCAGTCTCCCTTTGGTCACCTTCACCTGGTAACTGTGAGACAGGGTCTCTCACTGAAATGTACTCTATCCCTTTCCAGTAGGCTGGCTGGTCAGCAGTCTCTCAGGATCTACCAGGCTCTCCTCTCTCTCTCTCTCCCTGTCCTCTGAGTGCAGGGATTAGAGGCATGCACAGCCTCACCTGGCTTTGTATATGGGTGCTGGGGATTTGAACTCAGCTCCACGTGCTTGCAATGAGAGAACTCTTTCCCACTGAGCCATGTGTGATGCCCCTCAGGGTATCTTAACAGACACAGAATCAAAGATCATCCACACCATCATTGGCTGTACAGTGAGCTGTCTGAAAAGGAAGCAAAGAGAAGGCGTGCTTTCCCCTGGATCCAGATCACACTCCACACCAGCTTGGTGGGGATTGATGCTCAGGTCCTGATGCTGCTGTGGCTAAAGTTCCAGTTCACACAGTCAGTCTCTCAAGTGATTTAACAGTGACCCACACAGGACATAAGAGACAAAAAGACTTGGCTGGAACTAGATGCTTTACCATCATGCTACCTTCAATTGTCTTGCATCATTGCTTCCTAGAATCCTTTCCAGTATGCTCGCGAATGCCCTTCATGACCTTAGATCAGGGCTTCCCTTTTGCACAATTTTAGATGTTTTTTGTGATTTTAGACTTTGAATTTGTCTTCCCTTTTTCATGTTGAGTAAGTGTTGTCTTTGGTGCAAACTTCACAGCTGTAGTGTGTGATGTGCACACACACCCAGCTGCCTGTCATGATTTACTGAGAGAACGCCCATTGCCACTAAAATTGTTTCTGAGACTTTCCAAACTATTTTTACTAGTGTATAGAAATTCTGATTTGTTGCTCTGACATTGTGTCCTACAACTCTGCCATACATACGTATCAGGTATGATTGTTTTTATTTATTTAGATGTCTGCAGGTCCTGTGAGAGTAGAGGCAGATGTAATGACAACATTATAGCTGTTTTTCATTCCTTATTGCACCAGCAAGGACCCCCAGGGAGTATTGAGTGTGCACCAGCAAGGACCTCCAGGGGGAGTGTGAGAATATGCAGACCCACCCCCATATTTAAAAAGAAATATTCAGGGCTTGTTGTAGACAATTATTCTATCTTGTAACATCCACCTTTAAGTTGTGGACCTCACCAAATTGCTCGTGTGCTTAGGGTAAACTCTAGCATTTTCTTTTTGTTCATAGTTTCCATTTTATACAACACACACACACACACACATTTTCTGCCTTCTCTGGATTATTTTGTGAGAATTAAGTTTATGTTCTTATATGTTGTACATAAAACTTGGTTCAATGTGTGTTTCTATATTCCACAGGAATGATTAATTTATCCCAGTAGCTTTTTCCAGCACTGTTCTATTCCTTCACATGTAAAACAATATACTAATTTTCTCCAAAGTAAAACTTATGTATGTATATATATGTGTGTGTGTGTATAAATATATTCTATTCATCTTTCTATCTATCTATCATCTTTCTATCTCTCTATCTCTATCTACTACCTCTACCTATCTATCATTCTATCTATTCATCCATATATTTGTCTATCTCTATCTATTGCCTATCTATTTTTCTATCATCTGTGTATCTATCTATCTATCTATCTATCTATCTATCTATCTATCTATCTATATGTCTATCATTCTATCTATCCATCCATTTGTCTATCTCTATTGCCTGTCTGTATATCTATCTTTCTATCATCTGTTAATCTGTCATTCATGTATCTATCATCCATCTATCATCTATCTATCTATCATCTATATATCATCCTATCATCTATCTGTCTATCTGTCTGTCTATCCATCTATCCATCAATCCATCTATCCATCTATCCCTCTATCCATCATCTCACCATCTCTCCGTCTACCTATCCGCCTGCCTGCCTATCTATCTATCTATCTATCTATCTATCTATCTATCTATCTATCTATCTATCTATCATCTGTCTGCCTGCCTGTCTGCTTACTTACCATCATCATCTCCCTCTTTGTCTAGATTGGCCTTGACCTTGTGACTCTCCTGCCTTGGGTGTCATACCATTCCTTGACAATGGCTTCCTAATAGTGTTTCCAGTCCCTTGATTTCTGAGTTCTAGGCAGAGCCCCTCTTCTGAGTGTAGTGCCCTTGTTCACTCATGTTCCATCCTGTGGGTTCTTTTTATGCTACCTTGATCCTTCCCTAATAATTTGTGCTGGATTCTAGACATGTTATATGTTTCCTGTTAAGTATTAGCTGAAATTTGTGTAACTTTAAATAATATTCCATACCTTGGGGAAATGTAGTTATTTAGAAACTTTTTGATCCTGTTGGGGCTTGCAGTTAAGATTTATTTGGTGGGAAAAGAATGATGTTAAATTGAAACCTAGTGTCCCCTCCACTGAAGACAGATACAGGTATCTAATGTGTCCAGCGGGAATAGGTGCCAGTTTCTACTGTGTGGGTCATGATCCTTATCACCCAAGCAGCCTCTCTTCTTAACATGGGAGTATCTTACTTAGATTTCCATTGCTGTGAAGAGACAGCATGACCACAACAACTCTTATAAAGGAGACATTTAATTGAGGTGGCTCACTTACAGTTTCAGATGTTAAGTCCATTATCACAAGGCAGCACATGTCAGTGTGCAGACAGATGTGTTGCTGGAGCTGAGAATGCTATATCTTGATCAGAAGGCAGCAGGGAGTTGACTGTCACATAGAGGGAAGCGAGCAAAAGAGACCTCAAAGCCTGCCCGCACAGTGACACTCTTCCTCCAACAAGGCCACCTTCCTAACAGTGCCACTCCCTTTTGGGGACACTTTCTTTCAAATCACCATAGAGGATCAGTCCATTATTGTCATGGTGGGCGGCATGAAATCAGACATGGCGCTAGAGAAGGAGCTGAGAGTTCTTCCTCTGGATCTGCAGATGCTGGGAAGAGACAGTGATCCGCTAGGACTTGAGCTTTTGAAAACTCAAAGCCCACCCCCCAATGACACGCTAACTCCAACAACGCCACACCTACTTCTACAAGCTCACACCTCATAACAGTGCCATTGCCTATGAGTCTATAGGGGCCATTTCATTCAGACCACCCCAAGGAGCTTCCTGGGGACCATGTCTATAAATAGAGGTGGTGCTTTCATTACTCGGCTGCCCAGTCCCGAAATAATCACACAGAAGCCTAATGTTAATTACAAACAGTTTGTCCTATTAGCTCAGGCTTATTACTGTCTGACGTCTGTCCCTTTCCTTTAGTCTAACTGGAGATGGAGAACACATTTTTGGCTTCACCTGTCATGTTCTGGCTGTCAGTGATGTTTGCATCATTTATTATAGATTATGTTTCCTTTCTGTCTTTCAGTGCGCTCGATATGACAATGTCTTCATTGCAGAAGTCCTCATTGACAGGGGTGTCAATGTCAACCACCAGGATGAGGACTTTTGGACACCCATGCACATCGCCTGTGCCTGTGACAACCCGGATATTGTCCTGTTGCTGGTCTTAGTAAGTACATTACTAGCCCTTGAAGACTCAATGACAGACATGTATTTGATAGTATCCCTCACGTGACTTTTGTGGAAAGCATGTGTCTGTGTTACCATTCATGCTCCAAGAACTCAGATAGTTAGAAACAAAGTTGTCAGGCATGAAGCTCCTAAAATCACCCATGTTCATGTCATGACATGCTTTAGAACCGTGTGCTTTGGTATACACCAGTGTTGATGGGATGCCCATGCTTGTTCTCAAGAATCCACATTCAGGCAGCTGCAGTTGAACTGTTAAAACATATCTTCCAATGGGATCATGAGTCTGGGAGGGAATGGCGAGGGCACAGAAGAAGTTGGAAGGGAGAGGTAGGAAGGATGCAAATACGGTATTCATGTATAAAATACCCAAAATTATAATAACAACAACCTTTCTTCCCATACCTGAATACACATCACTGGGTATCACTGACTTTCTAAGTTCAGGCAGGGTTCCCAAGCCTGGTTCAATTGCCAGCCAGCATGCTCCCTTCTAGCCTAGAATGCCAAGGCTTCTAAGGAAGTCATGGGGCAAAAGGCTACCTTTCTTATGTGGTCTCCATGGAAGGCAGGTCCAGACTCCTGGGTTGGCATTGCAGAATTGATGCTGCAGACCTGAACAACTAAGCTCAGCTCATCCCATGACTGCATCATGACTCAAGGCTCATTAGGTAAACCTTTGTGCAGATCCACCCCAGCTTAGCCAGAGAGACTGTGGTCATGGGAAGCGTAACCTTCAGAACACCCCTAAGGACCGGGGGCAACACTCCCCAGGGACCACACTGAACCAGAATGCTGCACATTTGTAAGCCATGACTGGAGTGAGCTTAGACATGAAAACTGGTGCCCAAGGAATCAATAGACAAGGGCTCGTGGTTACGATGAGCCAGCTACACGTTGGCAAATTCCTTAGGTCGCTCTGAGACTGCACAGAAGAGGAAATCAATGTGAAGTTGGTGTACCCTGAAGTTAAACGGCCTCTTCCGAGGGAAATCAATAAATGGTGACATTTATCCCAGTCCTCAGAACAAATGTTTAGAAGAACGATGGTTTTCTAAAGAAATCTTGCATCGTCTTAACCTGAATGGATGCCACACGGCATTGCCGGACTCCTTACAGCGTGGAGAGCTCATCTGCTCAGTCTGTCTTCTGACTTTTTGAACTCAACCCTAGATCATCCCTGAAATTATCAGCATGTTCCCTGCGTTCTTCACCAACGCACCTTGTCGTGAGAGTGGACTTGTTTAAACCATGGCTTATGCCCCCATGCCCTCCTGAGAAGCAATGAATAGTTTTGACTTTCCACTAAGAAGTTAAAGAAAGTTAAAGTTATAAGTTTAACTTTAGCTAGAGAAAGGTGAGCAGTTTAATCCTAAATCAAGTAGAAAAAAAAATGGATCAAAAACAGATATTAAATAAATAAAATTTAACCTAGGAAAACATTAGCTAAAAGAGATTAAAAGCCAAAGCTAAAATGAAAATGGTTTGCTATTTTTATGCAGCAAACAGCACAGGGCGGTACTGTAGAACAGCGGCAGGATTTTCTCCCACAAATCAGCTAAATTGAGAACCGATGACTGAATCCAGGCAAGGGGCATGGACTTGCAAGATGGAGTTTTCGTTAGCTGTAAAGGGAGGGAGGCAAGCTTTGCAAAGGGATACAGAGCAGATCAAGCAGACCATTCCCAGCCGTCTACACTGGAAAATTAAGGAACCCATAAAAGTAATCATAATAGATTTAATTTAAGGCAGGCAACAATAAATATCTCTGGACTCATCTTAAAATAACAAATGGGAAATGCTTAGTGCGCCAGTTGGCAGCATGAACCTGGGAGAGCAGGGCCACACAATGAGGCCGACTCAAGTCCTACCCAATAGTCAGCTTTAGTCAGAGCATAGGGCCGGTATGAATAAATGAAAAAAGTTATTTAAATAAAAAAGAAAAAATCATACAAGGGTTATAGTCAATTTCATGATGCTGTTACAAAGACAGGATTATTTATAGTGCCTGATAACTTAGTAGATGCGAATGTCATTGCCATTCTTAACTGGCAGAGGTGGCCACAGGGAAGTAGCCAAACCACCCCTCCTTGGCCCTTAGAGGGCAGACACAATTAATGCTGATGTGAGGTTGGAGGTTCTCATTTTAATTTCAAAGAATGTGTGACCTTGAGTTGTAGAGAAAAACGGTCATGCAAAAAATATTAAACTTCTTTGTATGTCAGAAACATGAGGTGTGTAGCAAGAAATCTGTGCAAGACACGCTAGGTGGATGTGATTGCGTGTGTGCATGCACGCATGTGCGTGTGTGTGCACGTATGTGTGTGTGCATGTGTGTGTTTGTGTAGATCTACTTTGGGAGATCATGTGTTTGTTTTCATCTGAAGCAGTCCTATTTAGATACAGTGGCTCATATCTGTAATCCCAGCACCCAGCAAACAGCAGAAAGGACCATAGTGCAGCCAAGGACACAGAGGGGGACTATGTTTAAACCAGACACAAAGGAAAGGAAGGAGCAGAGAACCTCCTAGGCTTTGGGAGTTCCAATGAGTTCTGATCTAAAGCAGAAAGGTTGGCAGGAGTTCCTGTCATGTGACACTGTCCCTCCAGCAGCTGTCAAGAAGCAAAAGGGACTTGGAGGATTGCAGCAGGTGCTAATTTACAAGGGGACCCTGGAGAATAATGTGTGCTTAGAACTATAAGAAACTTCAAGTTCCTTCATAGAAAATGCTTTCTGTCCTCGAGAATTCTCTGTTGAGGCTGAGGGCTGCACTGTTGGCTGCCTTAGGAGTCCATAGCTCTGCGTGTGGCCTGAGTGTTGTCATCACCACGCCCTAGAGCAAAACCTGTTCTCTCCACACACTTCGTCCCGTCCCGTGTGAAGTGTGTTTGAGAAGAGGAACCCTGGGTTTGCCAGCAGCCTCTGCGCTTATGGGCTGGATGTGGCCTGTAGCTATAATTACTCAACATTTCCAAATATTTCTCAGGCTTTTTAAAAATATGTCTAATTTATCTCCTAAATTAAAATATAATTGCATCATTTTGCCCTTTTCCTTTCTTCTCTCCAACCCCTCCATGTTCCTTCTCACTCCCTTTCAAACTCGTGGCTTCTTTTATGTTAATTAAAGTTATTGTTACCTATAAGTATAAATACATAAATATATAGATCCAACCTGATGTGACTGTGTGCGTGTGTGTGTGCACGTGTATGTGTGTGTGCATGCAATTTCAGTGCTGACCACTTGATATTGGATAGCCACTCTGAGGACTTTTCCCAGGGAAGACTCCCATTCTCTGCATTCCTTAGTTAACTGTACTTCTTTTACTAGGGGTGGGGCCCGTGAGATCTCTGCCGTCCATGTTAGTATATTTCCTGATACTATCGTTGTCCAGGTCTGGTTTGGGTATCCATATTGTTGAGGTATCATTGGTGACATCATTTCTACAGGATGCAATCTCAGGGCAGACTTTCTGGTCCTCCACTTGTTAAGATCTCTGCACACCCTCTTGAGCAGCATTCATGAACTAGGCACGGGGTTGGCTCCTCATGAGCATCTGTCCTCTGTTTGACCAGTTGTGGTTCCGTGTGGCAGTCTCCGTCTTGGGATCGCTAACATTCTTAATACTTTTATTTGTATATTATTTTCTCATATAAAAAAGAATGGTTTTAAAATGCAAATGCATAAATTCAAAGGTGAACTACATGAAGTGTATAAAGGTATTTAAATCATGTTGTTGATTCTTATAAATATTGGCAGCAGTTCAGAAGCATCTGAGAGAAAAGAGGGAGAGTTGTCCCAGCCAGACACTTTTAGGGAAAAGACGATTCTTAAAGTGTAATTGTTTGTGTTGCTAAGGTCCACTCTGTGGATTTAATTTCTGATGTCCTTTGTTTAAGTGGTTTTTTTCTTTCTAATCCCAAGAACTAGTTACTTCAAAAGCACAGGCTATACAACAAAAGAAAGGGGGAAAGGAAGGGAGGGGAGAGAGAAGAAAGGAAGGAAGGAAAGAAGGAAAACCTATCAGGAAAACGACTCCAATTTTCTTTCCCTGTGTGTGTATTATGTGTGTGCATGTGTTATTGTGCATGTGAGTATTATATATGTGTATTATGCATGTGTGTATTATGTACGCGTGTGTTATGTATGTGTGTATATTAGGTACATGTTTGTTATGTACATATGTTTATGTATGTGTACATAATATGTATGTATCTGTTGGAGACACATGCATATCTATGTGTATACACTATATGTATATATGAATATGCATGTGGATGCATGTGCATGTACACATGTAAATGTATGAGCCTGTGTAGAGCACGTACCTAATACTTGGACTCATACTATGTTCACATTGTATATTTTCTGTGTAAGTATGTGTATGTGTGTGTATGTGTATATGTATGTAGAACACACTTAATGCTTAGATTTAGATTGCTTATTTTTCAGGGATGTTTAAATTCACATAATTTCCTGACTATTTTCCATGTTTTAAGACATTTTACCCAAACATGAATTCAGTGGTGTGTGGTTTTCCATATTTAGGGGCTATATTTTAAGAATCATTTTGGCAGCATAGATAGTTCCCACTTCCTCAAACTTACAGATGATCATCACTTCATAATTTAAGAGATCTGTGTTTCCAGTAAAATATAGTTACCATCTTTCTTTCCTCCATGAGGGAAATAGAGTAAGTTTAGCTGGAGTCTAATGCAGGTGTTGACAAAGCCCTGTCTATACTGCAGCCATTCAGTCCAATACTTTTAGGCTTGTAATTAAAGCTTCAGCCACAGCTTCGTTCTCTGAGATGGAGTCACTGGTCTGTACATCCGAGGCATCCCTAGCAACCTAATCCTGGGAAGGGCATCCACAATTGGGACTGAGAAAGGCTGTGTGCCACTCTGCCTGGTAAGACTTCAGCTGTGCCCCTGGAACCCAGGCTGGGGTCGGTACATATGTGTGAGTCTGTGGGGGTCTTACCTCTTCAAACCACCACTACAAACACACACACACACACACACACGTAAAGGCAAATGTGGGTAAAGTAGTCCCACACTAGCTCAGAATTGAGTGTAATAAGAAGTTCTTTATTTAAAGGAAACTCACAAATAACAATCCTCTGCATGAACGGGGAACAGGAACAGAATCAGCACCCAGACCCTCATTTATTTCTCTACCAGACCCCAACATAAACTATCTCTCTCTGGACCAGCATGGAGGAGACGAGAATAAAGACACGACTCACATGGTTTAATCAGAAGGGAGATTCTCAGAGATCCGTCATGATATTCTGAGTTCACATCCTGAAGAATTCCTCTCGTTTATTCTCCAAACAGTCTTTATACCAAAACTTAATTAAGGGGAAATACATTAGCATTCTGTCTCCCAGTTAACCAAGTGAATGGCTTTTAGTCACATCCACATCTACCTGTCTGCTGTGTATGCTAGCTGTCACATAGGCTTGAATCAGCATCTCTATCAGGTATCCTCCAAATTACAAAGAAAGGAACAAAACAGCATCCTGACCCTTCGTTAGGGCAGTGACAGCTTGTCTGCAGGGCTATGTGGCTGCTTTGGATGGGGCCTATGGCTTTAGAGCCTGGATGCCACATCATATAGAAATATGGGCCTACAGAGGGAGGGAGAGAGAGTGTGAGAAGGGACGGGCGCACACCTTTTTGGTACCCAAGGCCATGCCCAACCTGGTCCAACCTCTCAAAAGCCATTGGGAGAAAGAGGGTCCCCATCACACATGCATTTACACATACACAGAGATTGCCAAGTTGAACTTGAGGCAAGTTGATGGGCATGGGTCAGAAGTGGAGCAAGGACTGGTCAGCATCATGGTCACAGTGGGTCCTTGGCCCAGGAAAGTGGACACTTCAAATTCCCCAGCACTTTGCTGTGGATACTTTTCTAAAGTAAGCGTGGTTCCTGCACGTTGTCGCAATCACACTTACTGCAACAGATTTAAGGTGGTGCTAAAACGTTTGCAAGTTTTTGTGCCTTCTTCCCATGAAGAGGCTGAGGTAGAATTTACAACAGTCGATTTAGAGATTATCGTAAGTTTTTAGAATAGTGATGATGTAAATGTAGGACCAAATTTAACCTTCACTATCCACTTCAGGTGTTCCTAGAAACTTCTACTTGGGAGACAAAATTCTGTAGAAGGAGATACGGTTTCGCTGTTAAGGGTACTTATTCCTCTTACAGAGGACCGGAGTTCAGTTCCCAGAATCCATGTCGAGCAGCTAACAACTGCCTGTTTCTCCAGCTTCAGTGGATCTGACGCCCTTTTCTAGCCTCCTGGGTGAGGTGCACGTGTGTGCACAGACGCCCACCCATCCACACACATACACATAATTAAAAGTAAAATGCAAGATTGAAAAAGCAGATACTACGTATTAGAGAAACGGGTGCACACTTTGGAATGGCCCACGAGACAAAAGCGTCTGATGGGATCATTACAAATGAAGTTCTGAGGTAAATATACACAGTGCCCACATGGCTGCGTATGGCTGAGGGCGATATTCTGCCACCAATTCACTGACAGTGCATTAATATTTTTATTCTCAAGTCGTCTGTAGACAGTTCCATTTTGTAACCCGAGTTTCCCACCCTTGACGGGGGGTTCAGAGGCACCTGTCACCTGACATCACTCACTCTTACCTTCATGACAAAGTGAGTTATAAACTATGACTGTTTTTCAAATTTTAGGTCATGTATGTGTCACTAAATCATGAGGCTACACAAGAGCCTAACCTAGGGGATGTCACATCTGAGAATCCTTCAAACACCAAAATGATTTGAGGACTCAGTGGTATGTTCTGGAAGAATGTGACCCCTAAAATTCACACCTTAGACTCCAACCACTCAAAGTCATGGGTTAAGACTGTGAGGAATTTAGGGGAACACTTAGCTCATGAGGATAGAGGCACCAGGATTAAGATTGATGTCCATACAAATAGAGCTACCTAGCCTCTTCTAACTTCTTAGGACATCTCTGTAAGCCATAGGGACCTCTCTGGATGTGGATATGGTCTCTGCCTGTGCCTTGGTCTTGGAGTCAGCCTCCAGAGAGTGAGGCTCGGGTTTTCCCAGTGCTGGTAAACTTCTTGTCTCCTGTGTGACAGCCCAGATTCATACACTTGGGGCAGGTTCTGTCTTTGGTGCAAATGACATCTCTCTGCATGTTATTTCTGAGGACTTGGTGATCAGAGGGCAGCCCACGTTTGTTCATCATGGATGTTGCACAGGGAGAATGCTCAGTAGAACATACCTCATAGTTAATAGCTTTCCTGGGAGCAGATGGAGACGTGAGTCCCTGGCTTCTGTCCTAGAGAAGCAGATCTGGGTCACGGTCACCCTCAGGCATGGAGGGTGGTACTTCCTACTTCGATATGGAGCTCATCCAGGGGTCCTGAGCAGGACGCATGTTAATAAACCCAGCATGACATCCTGTCTCCATCCAGGACTCGACATCCTTGTTCCCTTCCTGATATTATATATATTACATCTGCCACATTTGTGCATTTTAATATTAATAGAAATATGGTGTTGAGTAATTTATATGTTAGCTGTTTTATCATGTTCAATGAAGACATAATGAAACTTGCTCCTTTTTAAATTATTTAATTTGGAAGCTTAAGCCAGGCCCTGCCAAGCAAAAATCCCTGTGGCAGACTTTACACACTTTATTCTCTGAATCAAAACCTCCAGAAGCCTTTTGCTGTTGGTACTGACTAAAGAAAGTTATCTCTACGTATCTCAGAATTCTGTGTAAAAGTAAACGCGATACCAATGGCCTTTTTGTGGGCATGAGGGAAATTTCTACTCCACAGAATACGCGTACATGTGGACACACACAAACATGCACACATACTGACACTCACACACATGTTCATACACAAACATGTGTACATACATGTACACACATATACACACACTCACACATATAAGCATGTAGGAAGAGGGTCCACTTGTTTGTCACGGCCGCCCGGCTAGCTTATCTTCAAAATAACCACACAGAAACTGTATTAATTAAATCACTGCTTGGCCCATTAGCTCTAGCATCTTATTGGCTAACTCTTACATATTAATTTAACCCATCTCCATTAATCTGTGTATCACCACAAGGTCATCACCATGAGGTCGTGGCTTACCAGCAAAGTTTTAGCACGTCTGTCTCTGGTAAAGGTGGCTTCATGGTGTCTCCCTGACTCTGCCCTTCTTCCTCCCAACATTCAATTCCATCTTCCCCGCCTACCTAAGCTCTGCCCTATCACAGGCCAAGGCAGTTTCTTTATTCATTAATGCTAATCACAGCATACAGAGGGGAATCCCACATCACCTCCCCACCTCTTCTTTTCATAAGCACAACACAGAGGAACATACACACATGCACACACACTGACACACATGTAGAGATACAGAGATGCACACATATGCACACGTACACACATGCATGTACACACATACACATGCACAGACTCACACACATGCAAAGATATATATACAGACATATGCAAATACAGACATACATACAGACATTCACACACATGTATACACACACATGCACATACATACCCACATGCACACACACACTCACACATATGCAGAGATATACATACACACAAGCAGACATGCACATGCAAATACAGGCACACACATGCGGACATTCATACACATGTATATACATACACATACATACTCACATGCTCACACACATGCAGAGATACACATACACACAAACAGACATACACGTGCAAATACAGGCACACACATGCAGACATTCATACACAGTACACACAGATGCTCTGCTGTATTCTCTGCCTTTACATACCTTGAATATCTTGTCTTGTTCTCATGTCAATCTGTTATGTCAGTTAAATCACTGACTAGCCATAACACAAGTCAGGAAGAACGCAATGTCCGCTGTCACTCAGAAACTGAAAGGGAGATTTAGGGAACGATGCGTGAAAGAACCAGGGTGAGCAATGCTTGAGAAATCCGAGGAGTGTAGCAGTTCAACTTGCACAGAACCCATGCAAAAGCAGAATGCTGGAATGTTTGGCAGACATGTCCTTGTAGTCCCTCATGTAACACCTGAAGACTTTGAGTAATTCCTTTGAAAGGTTAAGTGCCGTGGGTCAGATGGAAATACACGCTATAGAGGTTAATAGGTAGAGATAATAAATTATGGTCAAATACTGTAGAGTTGCAATTAGTGAAGACATACAGTCGGCGAGACTGGAAGTCCGCACAGCCACTGCACACAGCAGGGCAGTCCCTGGCAGCGTGACTCAGTCTCCTTTCAAGGTGCGAGCAGGCCTAACCTTAGTCCATCATTCCCAGGTGTTCACACCAGGACGATCTCAGGTTGGGGATTGTGAGGACTGATTATCTCCAGGCTCACATTCGTCCCCAGCATGTCACTGTTCCCCATTCCTGTAACTCCTGCCTTCCTCCTACGGATGCTGATCATGAGTGTACATATATATTTTGTAATGTAGCTAATCCGTCCTGCAAAGTGCAAGCCCATGACTCTCACCTGGTGTTGTTGGAACATCTATGCCTTCTCACCTGAGAACAGCAGGTGGGGAACCCAAAAGGGACTCGAGGTACAGGTGAATTCAAGATCTGGGGATTGGACAATAAGAGTTACTTAAGTTGTTTGCCACAAAAGTAAACACCAGCGGTAAATCTGTAAGAGAAGGGTCATGTGACCCTTGTAGAACATGTTAGCACTGGGGTTCCTGGAGACTCTGCCTGGAGAAGCACACGAGTGTCCTTGTAGGACATGTTAACACTGGGGTTCTGGGAGACTGCCTGGGGAAGCACACGTGTGTCCTTGTAAGACATGTTAGCATTGGGGTTCCGGGAGACTGCCTGGGGAAACACACGTGTGTCCTTGTAGGACATGTTAGCACTGGGGTTCCGGGAGACTCTGCCTGGAGAAGCACAGGAGTGTCCTTGTAGGACACGTTAGCACTGGGGTTTGTGGAGACTCTGCCCGGGAAAGCGCAGGAGCAGCTGGTCTGGAACTCAGCATCATATCTGCATGTGAAGGCAGCAGAAGCCAGCAGGAAATCAGATCAACCCAGGAAACATGAACTCTAAAAACAGAAAGAGCACTTGAAAAGTAAGCCAATTATAACCATCTTTAGGGAAGCAGGAGGCTGCAAAGAGAGAGGAAAAGAAGCCAGGTTGAGGAGGGAAACCAGAGATTGTTGTGAAAGGCAGAGGGAAATGCCTAGAGAATCCCTCTGGAGGCTGTGTTTCTGGGAGGAGTAGTTAGCCAGTCAGAAGTGGTAGGCAAGGATGGAGAGAACCGCAAACCACATTCCTCCTGAAGGGTGAAGTCCAGACTAAAATTTTGTGGTTTCTTTGTTTATGTGTGTAAATGTCTTGAGTGGAATATTAAAATGGGAATAGGATATTCTTTTAAAAACTCCTCCAGTGTTCAGTTACTGTGTGTGTGTGTGTGTGTGTGTGTGTGTGTACATGAGTGTGCCATGGTGTGCGTTTGGTGCTCAGGGGACACCTTGGGGCTGTGGGTTTTCTTCCACCATGTGTATTCCAGGTAAGGACCTCAGGTCTTCAGCCTTGGCAGCAAGGGCCCTTACCCTGAGCCACAACTTTTTACCAAAGGAAGAACGTGACACACACCTGCTGGTACCTGAAGACGCCAGAGAGAAATCATACATGCAGGCCATCAGTGCAAGACACTGAGGGACAGAGAATGTCAACTTCCCAATCCTTCACTCTGTTTATAAATCTGTGTTTTCTCAAGGCAGGTACGGACTCTGATCAGCCAAACATTCATTTAACAAAGTAAGCAGACTGCTTTGGGGACAATAATTAAATGAATGATTAATGAGCGAGGGGCACCGGCTGGTTCAGTGCAAGGCTTTAGTCAATAAACATTTACCAAGCACCTACGTGTGTTGCACACAAAGCCTTCCGAGGATGTGCAGCTCAAATGACAGGGAACCAGGCTGCATTTCTGTGTTACTTGACACCCTTCTTCCCCTCTCCTCTCCCCCCCTCTCCCCAGCTGTCCTCACCTCATGACCCTGTTCCCTGGCCTTTTCTCTGAAACACGTTCTCAATGGGCTTCCTTGTAAAACTATTTCTTTTAATTGGAGAGCCGACCTTTAATTATATTCCAACCATTCATCGATCCCAATGTCACTCCAGCTCGCTCCCCAGATAATCGTTAGTGTCTGAATTTCTTCTCACCTTTGCGTTCAGCAGACGTAAGACATACTGGAGCCGTGCCAGAGCTGCTCTGGGCTTTCACCTCAAAGACAGTTTCGTTCCTTACTTATTTTCAGAAGACCACGGTCCAGGGGAATTTACCATGTTTATTGTAGAGAGTCGAAAAGTCTAGCCAAAGGCAAGGGATAAAATTTTAAATGGTGAACACTTGCATCACAGGGAGAGGACTATCAAGTACTATGATATTCTTGGTACCCCAGTGTCCCCCTCTTCAGAATATTTAGAGAAATCATCAAATTCATACTGGGAGATGGAAGCGAAAGGCCAGAAAAGAAGCCACCAAAATGATCATTCCATGATTAGGGGAAAGGTATTTGTGTTTTGTTTTGAGGTAGATATTTTTCTTATCTTTCTCTCTTACATCCCAACCACAGTTTTCCCTTCCTTCTATCCTCCCAGCCACTGCCCTAACTCCTTTCTCCCAAATCCACCCCTTTTCTTTTTTCCCTTCAGTAAAGAGTGAGGCTCCCAGGGATACCAGCCAAACACGGCATAACAAGTTACAATAAGACTAGGCACATAGCCGGGCGGTGGTGGCGCACGCCTTTAATCCCAGCACTCGGGAGGCAGAGGCAGGCGGATCTCTGTGAGTTTGAGGCCAGCCTGGTCTACAAGAGCTAGTTCCAGGACAGGAGCCAAAAGCTACGGAGAAACCCTGTCTCGAAAAATCAAAAAAAAAAAAAAAAAAAAAAGACTAGGCACATACCCTCATATCAAAGCTGGGCGAAGCAACCCAGTAGGAGGGAAAGGGTCCCGAGAGCAGGCCGAAGATCAGAGACATCCCTACTCCCACTGTTAGAAGTCCCACAAGAACACCAAGCTGCACAACCATAACGCATATGCAGAGGGCCTAGCTCAGACCCATACAGGCTCTGACTGTCACTTCAGTCTCTGTGAGCCCCTACGAGCCTTGCTTGTTTGATTCTGTGGGTAGTGCTGTCCTGGTGTCCTCGGCCTAGGGGGAAGGTTTTTATTATGGATAAGAAAGAACAGCCAAGGGCATCTGGAAGAATCCAGGGCAGAGAGAATAGGAAGCAGACTGGACATGGCCAGGGTTGTTTCTTGGTTGCACAAAGAAGTGGGCCAGAACAGCAGAGACTAGCCATTCTATAGAGATCAAACAGGTACCTGAGTGTAGGTTTATGGACCACAACAGCCTGGGAGCTAGCAGAGTGGAGGGGGAGGTGAGAGGGGCCAGGATGCTAGTGTGGGCTTTGGAATGTGTAGCAAGTACATGAGAGTAGAGGCTGAAGGAGCCGGAGGCCAGCGGTGGCTTTGATATGCAGCCACACATACATGTCAACGGAGAGCCATATGTCCCTGCTGCCAGAGACAAGCACACTGGCACTGGCTTCACAAGTTTCTAAGGAAGACTGCCTTTTAACCACTGAAATCCTTCTGCGATCCAGTTTGAAGTGAGGCCAGACTGTCACTTCTAGACATATGCACTTCCTGAGACCCAACGGGAACCTATCTGTGTTAGGTAACTCAAGGGTGAGGGTGTGGCCAGCCCCACATCAGAGAGTCCTCTCCCTTCCAGACCCATTTACCATGCAGTACTGACTGCTGGCTTCAGCCCTGCACCTTCTCCCCACAGCCTCCCTCCTCACAGCCTGGTACCTCAGTAAGCTCTGAAATAAGATGCCACAGCTCCTAGCTTCAGGTCAGGAGGGGTGGAGGTCAGGAGTGCCCTCATTCTCTGTATGTCTCCAGACCTGAAGGCTTCCTTCAATAACATGGTCTTTAATAACAGGCAGCTTTATCGTATAAACATCACTGCATAGTCTTAGACAGTTTAGTTTAGCTGATTTTTTTTTTTTATTGTTTTGCCATCTCTCATAGTGCACACTTCCCTGCCTGCCACACTGGTTACCTTCCCTAGATAATGACAGACTATCCGCCAGAGCAGCTTAAGGGAGGAAGGGCTGGTTCTGAGTCACGGTTTCAAGGGCGGTGGAGCCCTACCTAAGCCCTGCCCCCAGTCACTCACTTCCTCCAGTTAAGCCCCGCCCATCTCCTAAAGGCTGTGTGGACAGCTGGGGACTAAGAATTCAAACACAGGCTTGGGGGGGGGGGCATTTCACCCACAGACCCTTCTGTGTGCCCCCATTTCCTTCCCTTTTACCTTTGTTTCTGACGCATGCCCCACATTTTAAAAGGATAGTTCCCAGCCCATTGGAAGAACTGTTAGGTCTCAACCAGTACACACTAAGGGGCTCCTTAGCATTTCAAGGAGGATGGTGGTCACTCTCTCAGCACTGCCTGTACCTGGCGGACCCTGCCCCCTCACCCTGAACTCTCCAGCTCTTCCCTGTAGAACTCAGCCATTTTGGCTATGCCACTTTCTTGGCCTCCCGCTCTCTTGGTCCCTGGCTTCTCAGCTTCCCCAGCTCTCCCTTCTCGTCTTTCCCCTCTCCGTCCCATGCCCCATGGCTCAGCCTGCTGCTGAGGTCCAGTCTGAAGTCTTCCAGACCTTCTTCCTCTTGAGCTGTCCCCCACGTGGATAATCAGCCATCTCCATCCTTAGCCATGTCCTTCTTCTTATCTCTTTCCTACCCAAGCTCGTCAGGGGTTCCCTTCTAGTTCTCCTTCCTCTCTATGATGTAATCTTCCAGAGGGCTCTCCCAGCTTTTCTATTCACCGTCTGCTAGATCACTATGCTCACCCTGGCCCATACTGAGTTTTCTTCTTTGGTCTGGGACAGCACGTTTAGACTTCTGTCCTCACCATCTGTAGGGCTACCCTCCCCTTACCACTATGGCAGACTGTCATGCTGAGGGTATTTGGGATGTCCTTAGGATGGATGACTGGACATACTACTCACCCCAACCCCTTGGGATCCCAGGGACTGTTTTCCGTCTCTTACATGCTTCGCTGTGGTATTTACCATGGCAACAAGGGCACATATAAATATTTATGGTCTCCCCAAGAAGTAACCATTGACCTAAGAAGGTTTACAGGGAGCTATAAAACTATGTTCCAGTATAACTCAACTGTTATAAATTTTTTAAACAGCCATAATAAAGGCTTTTAATTTTTGTTGCCATGAAAAATTTGTAAGCATTAAATTCTCAAAGCACATTTTAATCATAATAAAAGTTCAGCACACAGTTCCTTAATGAATAAGTGGGCCACCCAACTCTATTACCAGCTGTATTATCTGCCAAAGATCTACAATCCAAAGGAAAGTTACATGCTGCTAATTCTCTCTCTGCATTAATAATGGAAGCCATGGGCAGTGATTGCTGGGAATGAGAGACGCGAGAACCTGCTGCTTTGAGGCCTCTGAGATCACTGTATAGACCTCCCTGGCCCATTTCACCAGGCAGAGCTGGCAGCCACAGAAATCACTGTAGAGTGACCTCCCCAGCCCTCACCAGGCAGGGCTGATTGCTGGCTTTAGTAGTGAATGTTCTGACAGCAGCCTCCTCCCTCATAGCCTGGGGCCCTGGCATCTCTGCCGAGCCCTGAAAGAAGATGTCCCAACTCAAAGATTTTGAGATTTTAAAGTAAGGGGTCTTCTCATTTGGTCCTTTCTGTGTCTAAAACCTTCACTATGAGAGACTGCTTTCTTTAAAAGAGAAAAAAGTCTGTTTTGTCTTTATTTGTTTATGCGTGTGAATGTGTATGTCTCTCTATGTGTGTCTCTGTGAGTATGTCTCTGTGTGTGTCTGTGTGTATGTGTGTCTGTGTGTATGTGTGAGTTTGTATGTGTCTGTGTGTATGTGTGTCTGTGTGTATGTGTCTATGTGTGTGTGTGTGTCTGTGTGAGTTTGTATGTGTCTGTGTGTATGTGTGTCTATGTGTGCGTGTCTGTGTATATGTCTGTGTGAGTTTATATGTGTCTGTGTGTATGTGTGTGTGTGTCTGTGTGTATGTGTCTATGTGTGTGAGTATGTGTGTGTGTCTGTGTGAGTTTGTATGAGTCTGTGTGTCTGTGTGTATGTGTCTGTGTGTATGTGTCTATGTATGCGTGTGTCTGTGTGTGTGTCTGTGAGTTTGTATGTGTCTGTGTGTATGTATGTGTGTCTGTGTGTATGTATCTATGTGTGTGAGTGTGTGTGTGTGTGTGTAGGAAGATAGGAAGAGCAGGTATACTGATCTCTTCATACATGTTTTTCAGCAATATCACACATGTCAATTATCTCTCCTGACAGTCTTATGCTTGGATGAAGTCCCTTCCGACATTGTTCTGCTTTTTTATTGTTTTTATTGAGTTATATAATTTTCTCCGCTCCCCTTCCTTCCTCTCCACTCCCCTTCTACTTTCTCCCATGATCCCCATGTTCCCAATTTACTCAGGAGATCTTGTCTTTTTCTACTTCCTATTTAAATCCATGTTTATCTCTCTTTGGGTCCTCTTTGTTGTCTACGTCCTCTGGGATTGTGGATTGTAAGCTGGTTTTTCTTTACTTTATGTCTAAAAGCCACTTATGAGAGAGTACATATGATATTTGTCTTTCTGGGTCTGGGTGACCTCACTCAATATGATGTTTTCTAGATCCATCCATTTGTCATTTTTTCCCCGCTGAGTAGTACTCCATTGTGTAAATGTACCACATTTTCTTTCTCCATTCTTCAGTTGAGGGTCATTTAGGTTGTTTCTAGGTTCTGTCTATGACAAACAATGCTACTGTGAACATAGTTGAGTACATGTCCTTGTGGGTATGATTGAGCATCATTTGGGTATATACCCAAAAGTGGTATTGCTGGATCTTGAGGTAGATTGTTTCCTAATTTTTTAAGAAATCGCTATAATGATATCCAAAGGGGCTGTACCAGTTTGCATTCCCACCAGCAATGCAGGAGTGTTCCCTTTACCTCACATCCTTTCCAGTATAAATTGATATCAGTCTTTTTTATCTTGGCCATTCTGACCAATGTAAGATGGAATCTCAGAGCTGTTTTGACTTGCATTTCTCTGATGGCTAGGGATGCTGAGCATTTCCTTAAGTGTCTTTCACCCATTTTCAACTTATCTGTTGAGAGTTCTCTGTTTAGATCTGTACCTTATTTTTAAAATTGGATCATTTGTTCTTTTGATGACCACTTTCTTTTGTATGGAAAAGCAAAAAACCCAGGATAGCTAAAACCTTGTTCTGCTTTAATTATGTGAGATATTTTGGTTTCTTTCCAATCCTGTGAAACTTTGTCATTGGTTTGTTGGTGTCTGCCAAATAATTTTCTGGGTTTTCAATTGGGATTTTATTGATTCTGCAAGACAAGTTTGGAACAACTGTCATCTTGGCATTCCTACCCATTGCTATGGGCTCCCTCCCCAACTGTGCCTTGGGACGGCTTTCTTGGGAGTCTTCCATCTCTTCTTGTTCCATAAGCAGTTTTTAGGTTCATCATTTAACTAATTATTACCCTGGTGTCCTGATGGCAACAGTAACCCCCGCGTCTGCAGAATACAGAAATGGAGAAAAGTTGTTTCCATGACGACCTTCCGTCCTGAGACCGAGACATTCAGCCAGCAGGGCAGGCTCTTTTCTGTTCTGACTTTAGGACCTTCTCTGTGTAAAAGTTCATTTCATTAGTGAGAAAATGCTGTTCTGTTCCACTTTTCACAGGGGTTCAGCTCTTATCCCTATTGCACGTCATATTCTGTTAGCTAAGGCATCCCGTGGAATTTTGGGAAAGAATAATGGGAAGGGACACCTTGTCTAGTGCCCGGTGTTACTGTGAGCTTTCCACTTCCTTAGCATGAAGTGCAGTGTTAGCTGTCGGGTACTCTTTGTCAAACAGAAGAAGTCACACTCTATGCCTCCTTCCTGGTTTTCCACAGGTCTTGGATTGTGACAAATGCTTCATCAATAGCCTCTGATAGGGGCATATGCTTTGTGGCTTTTCAGCCTGTTAGTGTGAGATATCGCATTATTGATTTTCAAATGCTGAACCTCTGATCGCATTATTGATTTTCAAATGCTGAACCTCTGACCAGAGTAAGAGAGATACAAATTATTTTTTAAGATTTTTGTATGTGTAAGTCTGTGTGCCTACGTGAGTTTATGTGAACCTTGTGTATACAGGCCCATGAGCCAAGACCTGCCTGGTTTTCTCAGACCGGTCTTCTTTCTTAAAAGCAAAGGTGGGAGGACCCTACCAACAGCTCAGTGAAGCTCTGCTAGTAGTGGTGTATGATTTACTTTTATGTATTGTTCCATCTGTTTGCTAATTTTTTTTTTTTTTTTTGATTTTTCGAGACAGGGTTTCTCCATAGCTTTTGGTTCCTGTCCTGGAACTAGCTCTTGTAGACCATGCTGGCCTTGAATTCACAGAGATCTGCCTGCCTCTGCCTCCCGAGTGCTGGGATTAAAGGCATGTGCCACCACCGCCCGGCTTTGTTTGCTAATATTTTTACTGAGGATTTGGTGCCTGTATTCATGAGAGTTTGTTCATTTCAGCCTTTGTTCATCTTTGACATTGGGTAACGCTGGCCTAGTAAAACACTTGGCAGTTTTCCATCTGCTTCGGTGCTTTGGAAGAGTTTGAAGAGAATGCACACACTTCCTTCCTAAAGGATTTGTGAAATCCACCATGAGTCAAACACATCTTCATGATTGGGTTGGGGGATTCTTATCAGGTTTAGGTGTGTCCAACGGCCTTCAACTTCGCCATTTGGGGGCAGTCTGCTCTTCAGGGAACATGTTTATTCATATCAGCTGCAAACCACGGCACAGCTGTTTATAATGCCCTTTTTATTCCCCATGCCTCTGGATCTCTAGCAGGCATGAATTTGTATCTTTCAAGGGCGAGAGAGATGCTGCACCGGTGAAGAACACTTTCCTTTCTTGCAGAGGATCCTGGTTGTTTCCAGCATGCAACTCCAGTCCCAGGGAAGTCAGCCCCTTTCCTGAACTCCAACGGGGTTGAATGCACTCATGCATACACATACACAAACACAAGCAGGCATGCATACATATATGTTTTGAATAAATCTTACAAAATAATAATTTGGAGCCGGGCGGTAGTGGCGCACGCCTTTAATCCCAGCACTCGGGAGGCAGAGGCAGGCAGATCTCTGTGAGTTCGAGGCCAGCCTGGTCTACAAGAGCTAGTTCCAGGACAGGAACCAAGAAGCTACAGAGAAACCCTGTCTCGAAAATCAAAAAAAAAAAAAAAAAAAAAAATAATAATAATAATAATAATAATTTGGTTTTTTTTTCTCCATCTGGCCAGAACGTGACCAGTTCTACACACTTAAGGTCTCTTTCATAAAGACATTGATCTTCATCTTGGGGGCTCCAGCTCCCCAAACTAATCCCCCAAACTGCCCCAGCTCTTAATATTATCTCTGTGAGCTAGGCTGTCATATATGAATTCAGAAAGGGGCACAGACATTTAGTCCATTGTGCAGGCACAGGACACCATCTTAGTTCCCTGCAGTCATAAAGCCTACATGATACGAATTTAAAAACAAGTAGTTCATTTTCACGCATCTCGAAGTCTACAGGCAAGGGACTCTTTCGGCTTCCGAGAGAACCAGGCTTGCCTTGGCCTTTAATATTAATTCAAGCTCTGCTTCCCCATTTCCAGCTCTGTGTCCCACCAGGTTTCTGTCTCCATCCAAATGCCTCTCTTACTAAAGACTCTGGGCACCTTGAAATAGTGCCCCACGGTACCTGAGGCCACTTCTTCTAAACTAGCATGGTCTCCAATGACGGTCTTCCCAAATGAAGTACTTGAGATTAACGTTTCAAAATATCATTCTGAGGGGGCATGAGAACAAACTCCTATCAGGGATGAAGCATTCTGGGGCTAGCCTTTCCATTTTCAGTAGATCTGTAATTATCTAAATAGGAGAAGTTACCAAAAAGTTTAACCACGTAGAAAGAAGTAGCATTTTATCATTACAATTCCATTACATGACTTTTATTAAGCTTTCAATATTAATGTGACAAGGAATTATTACTAAGTAAAACCTTGTACAAACACAGTTGTTGAGATTAAATTGTTACATAGCACAAGGCAATAAAATGTTTATTGGTCCATATGTCATCTGGCATGAACTAAAAAGAATCTCATTTAGAGGAAATGATATATGTGGGTCCCAACTCTCATACATCAAGAACAAAATTTAGGGCAAATTGGAAATTAAATGGCTTTCCAGTTTCAATAAATAGAGAGGAAATGTGCCCAAGGCCTCCAGTGGGATCTGCCAAGCGTTCACTTGCACACTTGGCTTGAGGAGTCCCTGTTGATTTTGCACATATAAAATGTATCATCATCACTTTCCTAATTATAAAAGGCAACCATGATGTGATTAATTTATTTTCCAAAAGAAATTTCAAGATTTGCCTTGCAGTTTATTTTGTACAAATAAACATTGCTGTTGGTCCTAGGGGTTCGGCTCGCTAGTGGACTTCTAACTTTGTAGGTAGAATGACCTGGGCTGGGTGCCCATGCTGCCAAGAAAAGAAAAGGTATTTTAGCCTGCAGCTTGTAATGGTTAATTTTAAAGGTCAGAGTCTGAAATGACCTGAGCTGGGAGTCTCGGTGAAGGACTGTGTGGGGGTTAGGTTGCCCCACCGGTTGTTTACGTGAATTTTTCTTTACTGAGGTGGGAAGACTCACCCTGAATGTCGGGGGCACTATCCCAGAGGCTGGTCCCTGCCCTGAACCAAAAAGAGATGGATCTGAGCACACGCCCGCCTTGCTGCCTTCTGACTGGATGTCATGTGACTGGCAGCTTCAAACTCCTTAGTCCCCACCAAGATGGCCTGTAACCTGGGACTGAGAGCCACTGAGAGCCTGTAAGCCAGCCACTCCCGTCAGAGTGGTTTGTTGTTGCAGCAGGAGAGAAAGGAAGCCGAAGCTAGGAGTGTCTTAGTCTGGAAGGTTCTTCCCCAGTGAGATGGTCTGTGACCAGGGCTCTCGGAATGAGAAACGCAACATGTGGTTGTCAGGCGCAGGATGTGATATAGGAGGCCATTCCACACACAGGAGCTTGCAGGCATGCACAGTCTCTCTCTCTCTCTCACACACACACACCATGCATACCCGTGATCACACGTATATAAACATGCATGCACACCTTCATGGCTGAGATCATTATAATATCACCACATGCAAATAGGTTCTCTCACATGAAGAGGAAGTGTGGTTTCCTTCTACTTCTGCTTTCAAGTCCCTTTACACACACCAAGTTTCTAATCCACGTTTTCACCTCTTCATGTACATGATATGTTTGTGATTCAGTGGTATTATTTTTTTAAGTTTAATAACACCTCCATTCCATTTTGTATTGTCCTTATACTTTTGAGTATGGAACTATCCAGGGGGACCATGATTGGCCCACCAGGAACCACATTCTTTTATTTATTTATTTATTTATTTATTAAAGATTTCTGCCTCCTCCCCACCACCGCCTCCCATTTCCCTCCCCCTCCCCCAATCAACTCCCCCTCCCTCAGCAGCCCGAAGAGCAGTCAGGGTTCCCTGCCCTGTGGGAAGTCCAAGGACCTCCCACCTCCTTCCAGGTCTATTAAGGTGAGCATCCTTAAGAATACTGACTCTCCATCCCCCAGAAGTCATCAGGTGTCAATAGCGCCCCTTCAATCTTTCAGCCCTTTCTCCCTCAGTGGTCACTGAGTGCTGGGGACAGGTGGGATGTATCTGTCCTGTCTGTGGCTGAACCTCCACGGTCATCTGTTCTCTGCACTTTGCTCACCACCCACGGCACAAAGAAACTTCCCTGATGAGGGCCGGGAGCTGCCCTAATCCCAACTCATGATTGCTCTGCCTCTGGCTCTACAGCAACTACTCGGCCTGCCTGGGAGACCCCAGATTTTTAAAAGGATAGCCATCAATTGTTTTAAAATATCATTGAACATTTATGAAATGTGTAGAAACTCTTGAAACTACTCTTTTTTATATTGAAAGGAAAATTCAGGCTTCTCTACTATATACTTTCTAGTTGAAAAATTTAGCTTAAAATCTTCAACTTCTCATTTCTTTTCCCTTGTAATAAAACAATTCTTCACATAGTCAAATGCACACTCTGACTCTTATAAAGTTAGTGTCATGTTTGATGTTTGCTTCTTGGTTCCACACAGAAAGGCTGGGACCCTGTAACAAACACATCCACACCTCTCGTGATCATATCCACTGCTGAAGGCTGCATCCACCTCTAAGAAGTAAAAACTGAACTGTGGAACAGAATTTTTAAATTCTACCAAGTGCATGCCTTAGATTGTGTGTGTGTATGTGTGTAGTCATACTTTCAGTGGGTACCATCAAGAATGGTGTTTTAGTAAACTGAATCCCTGGTTTATTTTCACTTCACAAGACCAAGCTGTTTTGCTATTCCTGAGTATCTTGAACATTTGTAATAGAAGAAACACAATTCTTACAAAACTGTGGGTTCCTGGTGGCTTTCCACTGCATATGCTACAGGCTAGACCTTACGATGGTAATAAGAAATACCTTCTGACATTTTCAAGAAAACTTTCCATTTTACAGCTATTTGGTTCCTTTGTTCTGATGGGGCTCACCATCGCTTAAAAGTCTATGTACACCTGGGCCAGCTGGGTGGGTAATAAAAAGATGTCAGCCATGATTATTCATCTGACTACTGCTGTCCATGTTGATTTCAGAGTACAGTTGAACCAGGAAACTGGTCATGAGTCAGCTCCTGAAGGGAGCAGAGGATGCCTTTGTTCAGACCCCAGTGGAACAGGCCAGTCTGACTCTGGACTGTCCCGAGCATTTGAAGAACACCAGCATACCTACCTTCTCACAGCCTGCATATGTCAGTTTAAAAAAAAAAATGGGTCTTTGTAATTTGAGGCAGGAGCAGCAGCAACGTTGGACATGATGTGCTGGCTAGTTCTCTGTCAACTTGACACCAGCTAGGGTCACTATAGAGGAGGGAACCCATGATAGGTGGTGCTGTCCCTAGGCTGATGGTCTTGAGTTCTATAAGAAAGCAGACTGAGCAAGCCATGAGAAGCAAGCCAGTAAGCAGCACCCCTCCATGGCTCCTGCCTTCGGATTCCTGCCCTGCTTGGGTTCCTGTCCTGACTTCCTTCCGTGAGAACAGTGATGGGAAAGTGTGAGCCACATAAACCCTTTCCTCCCCAGCTTGCCTTCAATTGTGGTGTTTCATTTTACGCAATAGCAGCCCTAACTAAGGCACTGGCTGTACGATCGCCTTCATCCTGAAGCCTGCTGTCTAATTCTCTATGAAAGATTCGAATCTTTAGACAGAGAGCCGTGAACTTACGAAAAGCAAACATCCTAAACTCGGTCTTAGTTTCTTTCCCTGTTGCCATGTGTGATAAGTGTCCGAAACAAAAACGACCTAAGGGAGGAAGGGTTTGTTCCAGTTCACAGCTCTGTGTAGGAGATCCTCGTGGTTCATCCTCAGTCCCTCTTCAGCATCTGAGAACCAGAATCCCTACTAATCATTTTAACTAGGAACACTGAATATCAACAACTATTAGCTACTGAGAGGAAATAAGCTTTGAACTAGAGAACGCTGGCAAGGACAGAAACAGATGTAAGGAACAGATCCTCCTTCTCGGGTAGAGGACAGAGGCTCAAGTCATGGCGTTGGAAGAATGAGGGCAGCTATGGCTGCTGCCCCACACTTGGGTCACACAGCGCAGTGAGGACCATTTCTGTGGCCAGTTTCCAAGGGTCAAAGGAAATCTTCCACTCTGCATAAACCTTGGAGCACAGCTGCGCACAGAGATGCCATGATGGTTTAGTTCTCTGAAGCTCCAGGATCTAGAATAGCGTGTTTCAAGAAGTCAACGCTTGACAACCACAGATTGCTTGCTTCTTGCTAGAAAACAGGTTTCTTGCAAAATCAAAAGCAAGCAGGAACTGTCAACACAGACACTGGGTCAACACACTATGAGAACGGTACCCTGGTGCATTCCCGAGGAGGACAAAGTCTAATGAAATAGACGTGGGGATGATCAGGCCAAGTTCGACTTGCTCCCCGAGACCCCACATGTAGACTTCCTTGTGGCTTGGGCACTGGAAGAACACAGTCACTTCAAGTACCAGTGCAGGGGCTCTGACATCGCAGACTCAGTGGGACATTTTGCAACCTGGACTCTCCACAAATTATTTAATGTATTTGTCTAAAAAAAAAAGTGTTGTGGTTTCCTCCATCATCCCTCAGCAATGTTCTTTATCTTTGTTTGTTTTCTTGCAGGCTGGAGCCAACGTCCTTCTGCAGGATGTGAATGGGAACATCCCCTTAGATTATGCTGTCGAGGGGACCGAATCTAGTGCTATCCTGCTGGCCTACTTGGATGAAAACGGTAGCGCAAAGCTTCCTTTAAACAACTCCGCCGAGAGAAATGCATTGGGAGAACTGTAAATGTGGATTATTCTTAGAAAATGCTCGCATTGTTTCAGACGGTGCGGTCTCCCTTGAGGATGTAACATAGGGTGGTTTTCTGCCTTCCTTTATTATTTGCCACTTTTGCAAACCGGCAGGCACCTGGAGGGGGACAGTGGAGGAAGCACCAAGCAGATGCCTGGGGTCCGTAATTGGTGGGATGGGTTTGTAATTATGAACCCTCCTCCCTGGGGATAGGAAGGGAAGTGAACCGTGCAATTGAATTCTGAGCTAATGAGAGCAAGGTCACCTTGCGTGTATCCTCCAGGGCCAGGTGAACCCCGCAGGAACTGTAAGCCAGCTCAGTGAAGACAGGGCAGCGTGTGTACATCCCAGAATTCACAGTGGCACTTAGAAGCAAAAGCACCATGAGAAGAAAGCCCAGTATCAAAGAGAGGGCTGGCCCCAGGCCATCACTCACAAGGGTACTAATGGCATAGCCCCAGCAGGAAGCAGTGAGTCAGCTCAGCCAGGGGTGAGTGGGAGCCACTGCTGACCTGGTGATAAGGAGGGCAAAGCCTGCCCCCCTTCTTCCTTGAAGATTAAATATAGATAACAAGCTGGGCATTGTAGCCCCTTGGAGGATTTGCTGACCAGAGACAATGTTCTGGAATACAGGGAGCCCCTGGAAGCTGGGGATGCTCCTTTCTCTTTGGAGAAGCACTTACTTCATTGCCATCACGTTTGGCCTCCCTCCAGCTCATTTGTCTCGAGAGGTTTATTTTGAGGATGCATAGAATAATAATTAGTGCTTAGCAACCCTGATTTTTAAATGAGAACTAGTCTCATTAATTTAGAAAGCAAGGTAGGCGTGATTGCCCCCCAGCTGAAGGCCACGAAGGCAAGGCTAGGGCAGATGTGGGCTTGGAGGAAGGCGAGGAGCATTGTGAACTGCCCACTCAGAATCTGTGGGGCACAGTATTCAGTAGCCTTCCCTCCAGACCCTCCAGAGTCCCATGCAGAGGGAGTCCCCTGCCGGCTTCAGGTCTTATGGGCGTGACTCTCTGGAGAAAAGCTCATTCGTTGTATCAGGAGCAAAACTCCAAGAGATTTGGATTTCCTAGTAGACGATTCAGAACACAGACCTTCAGTGTGCTTCCCAGGCAGGATGAAGTTCTGAGTTTGTATGAAAAATGTGGTGGAGCCTGAGGTTCACAACTTTGTACTGCTCAAAAGTGGCCCAGGAATTTTACTTATGGTGACATGTTCTTGTCACCAGCATAATAATTTTGACTAGATTAACTCAGCGAACTGGCCTGCGCTGGTTCACCTGATGTGGGGACCTCCACACCCATCAACGTGTACCTGTTCTGTGTGCAGCATTTTGTGTGTGCGCAGCACCACAAAAGAGTGATTTAATGACTCTCCTAACAGCGGCTGCACAAAGGAGCAAGGGCAATATCAGTGGTCACATCAACACGTACCGGGAATATTCACAGGATCCCACCTGCGAACTACAGGCAGCTAACGACTCCTGGAAAGATAGTTAGCTTTGCCCAGGGAGGAGCTCTACTGTTGGTTGTCCAGCACAGAGTGGTCAGCCTTGAAACCACAGACACACAAACAACAAAAGCATGCTCAACAGGTTGTGTGTGTGTACGTGTATGAGTACACACACATATATATGTAACAATAACAATACAATAGAGGCTATTAACTTGTGGATGGGAGGGATTTAAATGAGAGTAGCTGGAAGGAGGAGGGGGAGGAAAGGAGTTTATAAATTTCAATATGTACCCCCCCCAATAAAAGTTGGTTTAAAAAAGTAAACCATGGACCCTGATGAGATGGTTCAGCGATGAAGGGCATGTGTTGCTCTTACAGAGGGCCTGCATTGGGTTCCCAGCACACACGTTGGCTCACAACCATTGCTAAATCTAGTCCCGGGGCTCTGGTGCCCTTTTCTGGCCTCTATGGACACTGTGTACATATGGTGCAAATACATGTAGGCAAATGCAAATTACCCTACACACGTTAAAAAAAATAAATGAACTTTTAAGCTGAGTGGTGGTGGCGCACGCCTTTAATCCCAGTACTCAGGAGGCAGAGGCAGACGGATCTCTGTGAGTTGGAGGCCACCCTGGTCTACAGAGTGAGTTCCAGGACAGGCTGCCATGGCTACAGAAAAATCCTGTCTTGAAAAACTAAAACGGAAAAAATAAATAAATAAATGAATTTTTAAAAATATAAAGCACAGTCTAGGGTGTAGCTCAGTTAGTGGAATATGGGTTCAGGGCCCGGCACTAGGTAACTAAGTGTGGCAGAGCACACCTGCCATCTGTCACTTGCTGGTGGTGCCAGGAGTCCTGGGGCATGTACCTTGGGGTACAAGAAACCCTTTGTCTAAAATAAAATAAATTAGCAAGTGAAACAAATAAGAAAATACAAAAAAAAATAATAAGTCAAATGAAACCCTAAAAGCTGAAGGACTGGACTGTCTCTCTCAGCCAGGCACTCCTTTCTAGAAGTTATCTTTACTCCCTCTCAGTCCCTCCTAAATCCACCAAACAAACCTCATAACCTCCATCCGCAAATGTGTTCACATCACTAACAGGCTTCCACCCCACCAAGGCATTCCGTTTTATAGAAAAGCTTGGTTTTGCAAATTCAATGTTTCCCATTGTATGTAAAAAAAAACCAAAACCAAAACAAAAGCAAAAGCAGCTCTCTTCATGTGGGAGGTGGACGAAAATATTGGAAAGGAGAAACCAGAACTAGTCCCTGGCTCTGCTTGGGAGAAAAGTTGTCACGGCTCTGGCTGTCACGACCAGCTTGTCAAATGCAGGTTTGCTGGAACAGACTCCATTTCATTTCTCTCCAACTTTTAATTCTGCTTTCCACCTGTCAGTGCTGCTGCCGCCGCCTGGCCCCTTCTGTGGGTCCCGCCCCCACCCTCCTGCACAGCTGCTATTGCCCCAGTGTGTCAAATCCCTCCTGCTTCTCGGTGTCACCTCCCCTGCCCCTGGCAAACACTGTCTAGCTCCATTTATTCCTGGCCCCCTCATTGGTGCACTGTGAGAGTTATCTGCTGGGACAAGACGGGCCGATGCCATCAGAAATTTCTAATCGGCCAGGGTGACATTTTGGCTCTCACTTGCCTCTTGTCACGACGCTACCCTTCGCAGGTGCTTGCAACCCTGGGGTGCTCCGGTCTCTGCAAAATCTTGTTTCAAATCCGATACTAATCACGCTGTCACATCAGGGCGCAGGGGGCAGAGGGGGCAGGAGACATGGTGAACAAGTTGATTACATAGAAAGTCTCTGCTGCAAGTTCTAATTGTGCCGTCACCAGCGACTTATGCTGTAAACCTGGCCACAGCAATTAACCTCGGCTCAGCGCCTTCGGTTCCAGGGCTGTGAAATGAGACCAGCGCTGGGGATGATTGAGCGTTTGATGAATACCTCATCTCCGCACAAGGCGAAACAGCTGGGCATGCAAGGAAAGCAATCAGTTTCTAAAATGATCCTCTGAGGGAAGGAGGAGCCCAGGAGAGAGAGAGCTCAAGGTGGCCAGGACAGAAAATAGGCAGGAAAAATGTCTGCATTTGTGTGTGTGTATGCACATGTGTGCATGTTATCTAGTTATCTACCCATTTATTTAGCTACCTATATCTCTATCCATACTTGCAAGTATGTATGTATCGATCCATCTACCCATTCACCTTCCCATCCAAGCATTCTTTCATTCAGTCACCTGTGTATACATGTGTGTATGTGTATATATCTGCATAGGCAGCTCTATCAACTGTCTATCCATTATCTATCTACTTATCATCCTGTCATCTATCTATCATCTACTTATCATCCTATAATCAATCAATCAATCTATCTATCTATCTATCATCTATCATCTACCTATCATTCTATCATCTATCTATCATCTACTTATCATCCTATAATCCATCTATCTATCATCTACCTATCATTCTATCATCTATCTATCATCTACCTATCATCTATCATATACCTATCATCCTATCATCTATCTACCTGTCTATCCACTTATCTATCATAACCATCTATCATCATCCTCATTATCATCATTTATCATGTTTTTTCAGCATACTTCCCCTACTTTCCTTTCTCTTTCCCCTCCCCTCTTTCAGGAACTAGTTGCTTGTCTGCTTTGTTTCTCCATCATCCAATGCTCAACATCCTACCCACTGAGGATGCCCCCATAGTATTTGCCCCTGGTTTCCTGAACTTTCTTTCCAGATCCACGTCTCTGTTCTTTGGACTCATCTTTCTGTGACCTTGCATGATGTGAGCACTGACAAAGTCTCCCCTCAAGTGACCTTTGTATGATTTCCTCCCTCCTATTGAAGCTTTTTCCTGTGATGCCTTGGGGACCCACACTCACAGTCTCAGCTCCCCACGTGTTAACTGTGCCTGGGTTATGTCCTTGAGAACCATCCTTCTGGGACAGAGCAACATAGGTGCTGGATGAGCTCACCCTTTGCCTGCTCCCAGAGTCACTGCTGTGGCCCAAGTGCCCTCTGACACCTTCAGTCCTGTGTGTTGGTTTTTTATACCTCTTGAGTTGGAGATCAGAGGGTTTGAAATAACTTGTCCCCGGTGAAGACATCACTCTCCCTCAGTGGCCCTTATTTACACTTACAGTGAGGATATGAGCATCCGCATGTCATTTCATCCTTGCCAGTCCTTGTCGCTTTGCCACAAAGTCTTATGGCACCTGCTTCCTTGACACCTCTAGACTCTGCCCATTCCTTTACCGACCACACTGTTTAAACAGCGCCTTAGTTCAAACCCTGGTCTTTCTAATGTGTGCTAGCGCGGTAGCTTCCAAGCCTGGTCCAGGCTTGTCTCTTCCCTTCCTCCTTGATGACCTCCAACAGATTAATCTCAGCACTGTCTCGTACTTTTCTCTGGTTTAGCACCGTTCACTCAAGGCCCTGTTCTGCCACTGGCTCAGAATCTCAGACAGTTGAGGAGGCAGACAATCCAATCTGTATGAGACAGCTCCCTTTCGCCTGCTGTTCACATGCCAGGACGGAGCTAGGTGGGAGCAACAGTCCCTCACAGCCTGACTGTTTATTTCTCTTCGCTGACATCACTGTTAGGGATTTTCCCGCCCAGCTCTGCACCTCCCTCAGTCTCTTGAGACACTTAAGGTGGAGACCCAGTGAGCTAACTTTCAGTTCTGCGTGGACAGAAAGCACATGCTAAAATTATGTGACATGTCAGTGAACTGCTTGCTTGCTGCTTCAGTTTTATTGAGGACAAAATTATTTTTTTTTAATCACTCAAGTGAAGATGCAGAGACATAACAGAAAATTAAAACAAGGGCGTGCAGATTCTGCAGACTCTCAAGGTTGGTGTGTGATTATCTCAAAAACCTGCTAAAGAAGTGAGACTTAATTTTCCCTGAGACCGCTGCAGACGGGTTCACAGACGTGATGCTGATACACACATTAGGTGAGGGGCAGGGATGCCTGGAGATCACATGGATTCATGCGAGTAGGGTAGACAGAGGCAAAGCACTTGAAGCAGTGTGGAGAAGACAGAGTGCAAAGCACAGGGAGCACAGGGAATCTTCCAGGGACAGGTCAGCTGTACCGCACACGGTGACACCACCCCAGACCAGCCTCATTCAAAGGAGGCTGAGTTTCCATGAGAACAGCAGGCCCTTCAGAAAGGCGGCTGAGCAAAGTGAGACAGATGAAGACAGGCTTAAAGTACTGAGACAATCCCAGGAATTTCTGGTGTCCACCATCAGCAAGGACGGCTAAGCAATAACCTCGGTGACATATAACTTGCGAGTTCTGGTAACAGATTTTCCTTCATTCTTAAGTTTAAAGAAATACTGGATTACTTCCAAATAATAAATCTAAAGAATCCTTAGGTTTATTCCTTCTGGAAGATAATATGAACATAAAATTCAACTTCTTTTAATAATAAAGAAAAAGGAATGGAGATTGCGTCCACTCTCCAACCCTGGCTGGTTTCTGGGTGGGGGAAGGGAGCTCTGCCGTCTTAGCTGGTATATTCAGAAGCAGTTACAGACACTTGATTGACAAGAAGAGATAGAATTTCTGTTGTATTTGGCTTAGCAGAAAGAGACTTCTTTCCTAAAATTATAACAAAATCTAGAAAAGTCACACGTTAGTTGGCACCAGATTTGATTCAAAATTGAGTTCAAGTGAATATAACGTCAAGATATTCCCCTGTGGTATCTTGGTAACAGGGACAAGAAATAGGCTGCTTGCCTTCTTGCATTGAGCGTGGATGACCTTTGATGAGAGGTAGCCTCCATCCTACATCCATGTTTTAACTTGCCTCTCGTCTTTGCTGTGTTCTCTGTTTATTATTTGAATTTAATTAAATGTTTGAGAACGTTTCCTGGAGGCGCACACTTCAGCACACATAGCCCCATGGTGAACTTCATCAAGCCCTGGAATCTTCGGGGTCTCCATTGTTTCCTCTGTGAATCTCAGTGCGAATGTCCATGGAGCATTTTTAAAACTTAAATTGCACGTTGAATTCTCTAACCCTACAAATGGGAATGAAGTGACAGCTTTCATTGGTTCTCACAGACCTCAAATCCCCATTGCAAAAGAAAATCTGGCGGTCCTCCCAGCATGATACTTGGTTATGTTGTAGAATATTATTTTAAGGTGTGTTGCTTTTGTTTATGCTCTGGAACATTTGTTTACTAGTGCAAAGATGCATTTGATTAAATAAAATTCACCTGCAGTTAGGAGGCTGCCTGACAGGAAGTCGTAGGGAGGAGCTAGGGGGAGAAGGGTTTTCAAGAAGGACTTCTGGGGAGATGTGAGGTGATCTGCTTGCTACTTGGCCTCTCTGGGAAGCAGGATTCTACCTCAACCTTCGAATTTTGAGTTCTTTAGAGGGACAGAGATTTAGATAAGTTTGCTTTGTAGCTTTGAAAGGGTCGGTGCAACCACTAAAGCAGAGCACGGCATGCTTACTTACCTGTGATCAGGTGAGGAGCGTCCAGGGCGCTTCTGGTGTGGGTGTCCATTGACACAGCTCTGCTTCACCACAGTTGGCTAACAACCAAGCCGGCTTTCCTCAAGTCTCACCAGAAAGCAAACACTCTTCTGTGTGAACTGTGTGTTAATTCAGTACGGCAACTGATAAATCAACATCTGTCAGCCCGTTCTTTCAAATTCAGATGCCGAGGCAGAGGACAAGTTAACCTGTCTACATTGACACAAAGAGACATCTACATGTATAGATGTAAAGCCCCATGACAGACTTCTGGGAGCTCCTGTTCCTCTCCCTATCCAGGTTTAGAGGCAAGCCCACGGGAAACAGATGTGGGCAGCCCACCAAGAATGGGTGTTGATGGAAGTTTCTGTCTCACCCGGTCCAGCAACCCTTCAGTCCCAAAGGAACAAACAGAGGCTTATATTAATTATAAACTGTTTGGCTTATTATTCAGGCTACCTCTTACAACTTAAATCATAATTGTCTATGTTTAACCATGTGGCTTCGTACCATTTCTCAGTCTAGCGTTCTCACCTTGCTTTCTCTACATCTGACTGGTGATTTCATCTCTGCCTTTTGTTCTGGCTGTCCTGTCTGTACTTAAACTGCCTGGATACTGGCCAATCAGCGTTTTATTAAACCAATATGAGTGACAGATCTTTACAGTGTAGAAGAGCATTATCTCACAGCAAAAGGGGATGTGTAAATGGTCTTGTTTATTGTATACTTATAGATAATGTGTTTGCCATGGCCTCTGCCCCTGAGACATGCCTTAAAACTGTGACCTGTAACCTCAGTCCCTCTGCATTTGTTGGTATTCAAGTGACTGAGGACGCTGAAGCTAAATGGCTCTCTCAAAGCTGGCCTAAGAAAGTAAATCTCCTGCTGGTCACGTCAGGAGCATCACTGCAGATACAGTGTTTGGATCCCTTGTAGGATGCTTTCCTTTGATGTTTGCAGTAAGGACACAACCAGACATGGAATATGCTCATGACAATGGCTAGTTCAGAGCTGGCACTTACAGGAACTATCTTCCTAACATCATCACCAACACCATCATCATTGTCATCAGCATCACTATTGTCACCACCATTATCATAGTCATCGTTACCACAGCCCTCTCCACACCATCACCATGACCATCATCCCTGCCATCAGCATCACTATTGTCCACCACTATCATAGTCATCGTTACCACCGCCACCCTCCGCACCATCACCATGACATCATTGCTTTTTCACCTTTATTTGGAAACCAGAAGAGAAATGATAGCCTCTCCTCTTTGGAGTCTTATTGTTCAGATGGCTGAGGATTAGGAAGCCCAGATACCTGTCTCAAAGTTGAACAAGAAAGTGAATACATCCCACACTGAAATATCAGAAGCATCAGTCACCTCAGTAAAGGGCTGTGTCTGGCAAGCAGTGGTAGGAACAAGGACTCCATAAATGAGAAGAAGAGCTACCTTAGAACTGCGCTCCTCTGGAATCTCAGGAAATAAATTCTGATAAAAGTTGTGAGCTGAAGTAAGGGGACCTGTGCCTCTGATGCATGAGCCAACACTGTCCATCAACAATGCTGGTGTCTCAGTTGGTGTTGGGTGTCTGTCCTGACATGAATAGCCCTGACCTGTTCAGCTGGAGCAACCTTTTAAACTCTTATCCCAAAATAACTTTACATATATGGGAAGGGGTCAGTGTCCCAGTAAAGAGTCCCCAGTGCTGTTTGTCAGATTTGTCGGAACTCCTGAGTTCACATGCATAGGGTGCTGCTGAGAGTCCCAGACTTTGTTCTGGCTGCTGGTTGCTTTGGAGAAGTAACTTTGCTTGCCCAGGACACCACACTTTGTTTATGAGCAAGTATTTCTGTGAGAAAATCTAAGCAAACAAAGATCATGACTTTGTTTCTTCCAATTTAATTAATTTAAGTGTTAAAAGATACTTTTGACTAGAGTATATGGCCAGTAGTGACTTAGATATTCCTGAACAGGCTGCCATGTACAAACATCCTATCATGTTGGGGAAATGACCTGCCGAGACTTAACTTTTACCAGGCAGGCTATACTTATATAATTATTGCAATAGGAAGCATTCAAAGAGATCCAGGTCTTGAGTATAGCAGGAGAGTTGAAAGGGGAAGAGGGCTCCAGAAGGAGTGTGTTGAAAGACTACCTTGTCCTGAGTCCCAGCCGCTGCCGTGGAGCTAACAGATCTTCTTCTCCCAGGAGTGGACCTCGACTCGCTGCGCCAGATAAAGCTGCAGAGGCCCATGCGCATGCTGACAGAGGTCAGGCACTTCTTGTCTTCCGGAGGGGATGTCAACGAGAAGAATGAAGATGGAGTGACCTTGGTAAGCGCATGTATTTGTCTCAGAAATCATTTACACAGGGAATTGAAGTTGGTTATAGAACATGTAATTAGATACAGTTTACTGTTCAAGGGGGTGTTTATCATAAAATAATACACATGTACTCTTTGACAATACCTTTGAAAACACAAATAAATGAGAGAAAATACAAAATATTTATACCATGGCCCAGAGAATGAGAGCCTATGCATGTGTGTGGACCAGAGAATGAGAGCCTGTGCATGCGTGTGGACCAGAGAATGAGAGCCTGTGCATGCGTGTGGACCAGAGAATGAAGGCCTGTGCATGCGTGTGGACCAGAGAATGAAGGCCTGTGCATGCGTGTGGACCTGTTTTCTTCAATCATTTCTACATATGCCAGTCTTACAGGTTTTAAAGAGATTTTATGTGCTATTTTGTCAATGTGTCTTTTGAGATGGAACTTTGAAAAAGACTTTCATTTTGGTTCTACATGAAGCAAACCATGGGTTACTTTTTTAATTAATTCATTTTATAAGCTCAATAAAAGTCCTGTCATTACATTTTATTGGGACCAGAAACAATGCAGTAACTTATCTGTAAAGTGACTAGGGGACTGGAGAGGTAGCTCAGCGTGGAGGGGTACTTGTTACTTTTGAGAGAACTGGCATTCAGTTCCTAACACCTACTTGCTAGCCATTAAAATATCATTTTGTTTTATTGATGGAGGAGAGTTTAGAGGGGGTCACAAGGTCTCAGGTCACCCTACCCATGTGATGGAGAGGACATCAGACAAATAGAAATAGCAGCCACCCAAAGGGGTTGGAGCAAGGAAGGTGAGATCAGTTGGGGGTGGGCTGGGGCTCTTGGCCATCTCAGAGGAGACGCTGGTTAGTTTGAATATTGGAATCTGGAACCTGAAATCAGAAAAGGAACTTTTGAGCATGGATAGCAGTGACAGTGTTGACCCTGGTGAAGTCACCACAAGGCAACAGGGTTTGAGACAGAGCCACAGAGGTTAGGGAGATCCCAGACCAGGAAGGCGAGCAGACAGTGGGGCTGGAAGAGATGGTGGAAGAGAAAAGGAGGTGGCGGCTGGCCGAGAGCAGGCTGTGAGGTGACTGCTGGGCTTAGTTACCTTGGGTATGGACTTCTGAAGGACAGCTGGTGGGCAGAAGGCAGACTGGGGTGGGATGGCCAATTAGCAATTCACTTGTTGCCCTGAGAAGACAAATATTCACACAATAGAAGCACAAGAGAGCCTGGATACAATGCACTAGGCAGCAGTGCAATTCTGTTTTTGAAAAATCACTGTATAGGCTCCTGCTCCAAGCCCGTTAAGACCCAGAGAGCACTCTGAAGGAAGATTGCCTGCAAACCTGTATACAGCAATCATTTTAATCCCTTCAGTGTTGGTGTTCTTTGTGATTTTGCTTTTTATTGAACAGAGAGCATGAAAGGTGTAAATGATTTTCTGTAATAACTCAATTTCTTGGGAGCTGTCTGTGAGGTTTGAACAAGAAAGCAGCAACGGACAAAAGTTTAGGAAGCTGTCAAAAAATCATGGCCACTAACAGGGGTCTGTTCAGAGTGATTCCTGAGTCTGACTGGGATCATTGGTTTGTTGATGCCTGTCCTTGCTGTGGTTTTTGTTCTATGAAGTGTGTGGTGCTTTTGTATCTATTGTTAGACATCACAATAAGAAAACGCCTTTGTCTACAGATTCATTTCTTATATTGAATTGGAATGCCAGTTGTGGTTCAAAATGAGGCGTAATTTCTCACGGTTACATGGATGTGCGCAGACGATGACCAAACATCCAGTTGCAGTGAAGTAGCACAGCAAGTGGGTTTTGTGCCATTTCTCCCTCCGGAGAATGTTGAACAGAATAGCCAAATATGTCCTTTAGAAATGTCTGTTAATTTAGATAATTATTCTTTATAAAAATTAGATAATACTTCAGAAAAGAGTATACTTTTTAAAGAAATGTTTTTTTTTAATGTGAGTGTGTGTGTGTGTGTGTGTGTGTGTGTTTATGTGCATGGTGTGCATACAGGGACCTGTGGAGGCCAGCAGAGGGCATCAGATCCCCTGGATCAAGAGTTACAGGCAGGTGAGAGCAGGGTGGGTGCTGAAAACCAAACCCAAGCCCTCTACAAGAGCAGGAAACCCTCTAACGCACTAAGCATCTCTCCAGGCCTCACACATTTGTACACGCTGTGTTCTATAGAATATAAAAAACAAATTTTGTGGTTTGAGTACATAAATTCCTTGAAGATCTCACTGTAATCAGTAGCCATATAGTTCTAAGGCTCAGATTCTTTCTCTGTTGGTGTTTGTTTGTTTTACTGATTGTTGCGGGTTTGTGACATTTTACTTTTTAATTGAAAATAGATTTTTTTCATACAATATATTATGATTATGGTTCTCCTCCCTGAGCCCCTCCCAGATCCTCCCCACTTTCTACCCACTCAAACCCACACTATTTCTCTCTGTCTCTCTCTCTCATTAGAATACAAAGAAGCATCTAAAATGATATTATTATTATTATTGATAATATAATATAAAAGCAAATCAGGCTAGGACAAAGCCAGCCTACAAACAGTTTTTTAAAGCCAATGAAAAAGCACTCTATTTTAGACAGTGATTCAATATCACATCTGGCTACTGAGATATGCGCACTTCCTTGATTGGGCAGTAAATATTCAGAGATGCAAATGGCATGCACTTTCATTTTGCCTCCCTTTCTATCTTTGTGAAGAGGCCGAAGGTCAATACCAGTTTCTAATTTGTTCACATTTGAGTTATGGTCTCTCACTGAGCCTGGAACTCACCAGTTTGTCTGGATTATCTCTGCCATGATCACCTTTGACAGCCACCTGGTGTCACCCATGGGCCCCTTCTCAGGATCCTATTGTAAACCTAAGACAAACAGCTTGTATAATTACAAAGAAAACCAATTATGAGGTATAAGGATAGAAGGCTGTTGATAGAGTCACCGAGCATGCACAGAGCCCTGGATCCTGACCTAGCGCTGCATAAGCTGGACACAGTCCTGGAAAGTGCCGGAAGGAAGAGCAGAATTTCAGATTCCTTGACTATACAGCAAGTTCAAGGTCAGCTGGGATGAACAAGACTTGATCTCATAAAAAAAAACAATAATAAAAAAACTCATGTTGAAAAAGTTCTGAAATTGGTGTGTAAGCTCTTCCATGCTCCTCCCTTCCTCCCTCTCTCTCTCTTTCTCTCTCTCTCTCTCTCATACACACACATGCATTCACATACACACTGTCACACACACATTAACACACACTCACACACACACTTCCACACACATACTCACATTTCACTCTCTCTATCTCTCTCTCTCTCTCTCTCTCTCTCTCTCTCTCTCTCTCACACACACACACACACACACACTCATATCTTCAGTTGCTGAGGAAGTAAAACCCTTCGATCATCTCACTGTGTAGATGTGGAGGAATTGGGATTCCCAGTAGAATACCTGTACTGAACCCTCAGGCTGCTAAATGAATGAGTCAACTTCTCAAGGATTAATCTTCCATGGACTGTTAGCACTACATTCATGAAAATGTGTCAGCCTTACTAAATTATACCTAGGACAGACAGTTTCCCTAAGACAGACAAGGAAAGTTCAACAGCTCAGCAGCCCTCAGAATATCTGCAGCACATTTCTTGTGTCTGTGTTTGCCTTTGGTCCCCCTGCTCAGCACCAAGGATAGTCCTTGAAGGCGGGAGCTAGTCAACACATCTTGGACAGGTGGGCAGGAGGCGTCCACTGTGGGGTTAGTGGGTGTGCACTTTCAGCAGCTCTGGTGACTGTGGAAGGAGCTGAGGAAGGAGAGGGAATTACCAGGAAAGTGCACACAGTCTGTCAGAAGAGAAACAGTGAAAAGTGTGATTTCTTCACAATTCATAGCATTTCCTTCAAAATGTACTAGCAATGAATTACCCAAAATAACAACATTATGTACCTGTGTTTTTCTTTATTTAGTACTGTCATGTTTCAGATCTGATGCTTAATTAAGTAACTCTGTCTAAACTATTGAATACTGTTGGCGAGACTACTTTTTTACAAAGGTAGAATAACAGACATGCCCATGTTTCAGCTGCACATGGCCTGCGCTAGTGGCTACAAGGAGGTGGTGGTGCTTATCCTGGAGCACGGTGGGGACCTCAATCGGGTGGATGACGGGTACTGGACACCACTGCATTTAGCAGCCAAATATGGCCAGGTAATGTGGTTTCCCAAATCCTTTCTGAAATATTGTTAGCAATTTAAAAAAAAACCTTCATATTTAATTTTGATTTGCTTTTAATTTATATGCTAATCATTATATAATTTGACTCCTAGAGATGTCACCCTACTATACAAACAATTTAATAAGGAAAAATATTTGCTTTTCCAAGGGTACACGAAATTTCCCCTTCTTTGAGCCTGTCATCACAGCTGAACTCGCTGGAGAAGCACTCAGGGTTAATGCCGTTTTCATACTGCAGTGTGGCGAGCCAATTATGCAAGTCTCGTAGAGTTCAGTTTGTTTTTACAGTTAGTAAATCTAAAGTCAAATTACATTTTTATGTCCCATTTCACTGTGCGAACTATTCTTCATTTTAATGAATAAATGATGTTGGATTAACAACATTGTGTAGCTGTGGCCAATTACACAAGAAAAGCACCTTCGATGATGAAAAAAGTTGTTTTGGTTCAGATTTTAGGGGTGTCGGTCCATAGCTGCTTGGATCTACGCACTTGGAATACAGTGGCAGCAGAAGTGTTTGACACTGGGACATTGACACCGTATGTGGTTTAACCACCTGTTCCAACTCCATATGCAAACTGAAGAAATATTGGAAAATGCTACTCTCTGACTTAAAATTTAGGTCCAACCAAAAAGAATGGGAAAATGGCTAAAACCGAATTTTTGCCTTCTCATGTTGGTATGCCAGTTTGTGACATTTTAGCAGAGAGCTGTATCTCCAGATTTGCCTCCTTCCAGGAGTGGCTCCGGAACACATTGTTGGCAGTGAATTGATCACTGCCCTGGGAAAGGCTGACCATTCATTTTCTAAGGAAGCGCACTAGCCTGGAAGCTGGCTGCTGTCCTTAGGACTGACATCACTTCCCATCCAGGGAGTCCCAGCTTGCTGCTGCACTAGACATGCGGTCTTGACATGGCAGTGGTGACCTGAGACCCTAACCTGACACTCCATGATCAGACAGACTCTCAGGTGCTGACATCTGAGGCGACAGGCTTCAGTCACTGGCCACTCTACAGACCTCCTAGCCCATTTGCTTACAGGCATGCTTCCTTGGTGGCAGTGGGCGTGAAGAGCATGTCAGCAGTGCTTTCGAAGAAATGAATGTTTTTCTTCAATAGATGTTGAAGAGGAAAGGAATGCTCTTGTCTGAAACTCCTTTCCAGAGCAATGTGCTTCCTTTACTGCTGGGAGAGCAAATGCTTTGAAATATTTTAGTGAGCTGCCTTGCTCAATTGCTCGTCGGTTTCTAAGACATTCTGTCTGGGTGCAGTTTTACTCCAAACTATTTTAAAGTCAGCAATTCAGCTTAAATCTCTTTGTACAGAAAACTTATTTTTCCACGTTATCGCTAGTAAGACATTAACCAAATAGAATTTGCATTCTAGAACCAGATGTTTGTTGTTACTTCACACATGTTTATAATGTATTTTGATTGCATTAATCGATTCCTTCTCTCATCCTCCTTTCTGCTTTCATTAGGGTTGCTCAATATTAATTAATGAATTCATGTTAATTTATTACTTACAGGAGAATGGGTGGAGTTTATCTACCGGGGCTCCAGAACCTATCAGTGAATACATTACTGATGACAATGTTCCTCCCCCACATTGTGGCAATCACTAACTGCCAGTAGCTCCTCGTGGAGGAGGAGGTCTCTGGTGTTAGTGAGATGTTGTCACCACTCCTGTCAGATTCCCGTATAAATCATTCCAGAGTTACATTTTATGCTCCCTCATGGTTTAACTGCGCTCACTGAAGACTGAAATTATAAACAGTGATTCAAGACATCCTTGTTCTAGGCAGGAGTCAACTGAGAGTTCATTTACTGCCTGCTACTCTAGGTTGATGGAGAACTGTACCCCCACCAGCTGTGCATGGGAACACTGATGCGAGGTTCTGGAACCTTTAGAATGTGATTCCTAGTTGGAGGAAATAGATGACTGGAGATTGGGGAGAGAAAGAAGAAAGTGCTCCTTCTCAGCGTGTCCTGTCTGCCACGTGTTCCCAGTGGAGCATGATGTGCCCTAGCTCATGGAGCACAGCCACCACAGGTTGAAACTCAGACACAGCGAGCCCAGGGAAATCCTGACTGCTCCAAGTTTCCTTACTTAGATGTTGGTTACAGGGACACAAAAAGAATGCTAATACGGCGAGTTGGTACCAAGAGTGGGGTGATTGCTGCAGCCACAACATAGTGTGAGGCCCTCAAGTCCTTGGGACTGCTTTGGGATAGAAGTCTAGAAAATGACTAGAGAAAGACTAAAAGACAAGCATTTCATGTGAGATTCTGGTGGGTGCTCAGAAGAGCAGAATGCCGAGAGAAATGTGGACAGCATAGACTGGCGCTCACCTGTGTTCTGGCTAAGAATTTGACCACATTTTGCATGAGTCTGGAAACGTTGAGTAAGGTTGAATTTAAGGTTTAATTATGCTTTAATATAACTCAGAAAAAGGCAGATGTGGTTTCACATATCCAATAAATAAATGAATCTTAGTAAATCCTGACAACTTGAATGATTCTAGTATGTACAGGGAAGCAAGGAGAAGGGTAGACACTCAGACAACAGAATTTCATTTCCTGGGTCACAGACTGTGCAATGTGGTGCTAGCAAGGCTGTTGACTGCATTCTGTAAGCATATAAGTAAGGGTAATGACAAAGACATATAAACCCATGACAGTGGTCAGTGCTGGGAAAGTGGGGTCAGGTTAGAGAAATGCACAAAGATACACTTAATGACATTCTTTTAAATGTTCGCTGGGCCAGCTAGATGGCTCAGTGGGTAAAATGCTTTCCCTGCAGGCCTGATGACCTGAATTTGATTCCTAGAACTCATGTGGAAAGAGAAAACTGGCTCCTGAATGTTGTTCTCTGACCTACACACACACACACACACACACACACACACACACCACTAATAAAAAATAAAAGTGGAAAAACAGCTTTTGTTTAATGAATGCCTTTTTAGTATTATGTAGGTCCAAAGATACTCTTCACATATTTTATATATTTGCTCTTGCATTTATTAATCACTCACTAGTAATCGTGGCACTAGGAACTGAGCCTATCTCAACCATGCTGAGTAAATACTCCACCATTGAGGCACATCCCTGCCTCTGACTCTTCTGTCTTATGTATGTGAGGATGCTTCCCTGTCTGTGCATTACAAGTGTTGGTTTGTAATGCCATGTGCAGCATGATGACCGATGTTTGGTGCCAATGAGCCAAGATGTGGCCGGTTGGCTAAAGCAAATAAGGAACTGGAACCAAACAGCCAATCATAAGTGATCTCTCAACAGAGCCTCATCAAAGGGACTGTATATGTATCAAATGTCCTATTCAGACCCTCAGAAGTTCAACCCCACTTGCTAAATATTTTCCCTAATATTTAAATTCCGAAGTAGTCTGATTGCATATGTATTCAGAGAAGGACCTGGGAAACGCCAGAAAGAATATTATACTCTGTCTCCTGCCATGTCAGGTGCCTTGCAAGACAAGTAACCATGGACCCTGGGTGATTCCTGATCAGTTGATGCCTTGGGTGTTTACTGATGATCTTCAGTGCCCTAGACATTTGTTGATGATCCACAACAATCTGGATATTTAGTGATGGTCCTTAGCCCTGAGTATTTGCTGATGGGAGCATCCTTGGTATTTGTTAATGTGTTCTCAGTATCCAGTGTACTTACTGATGGGTCCTGCATGGTAATTCTAATTAAAATTGTCTTTCTTCCGCAGACGGCTCTGGTGAAACTCCTTCTGTCACACCAGGCGAACCCCCACCTTGTGAACTGCAATGGGGAAAAGCCATCAGGTAAGTTGAAGCATGCTGGGAGCTTCTTTATCTTTTGACATGGACACTGTTCATCCATCACTGGGGCAGCAGGAATTAAGAGTGGACATTTAGACACCCACAGCTCCAGCAGGGTTCACCTCCTCTGTGTTGTGGGAGGGTGATAGCGGTAGGCGAAGCCAGGCTGCCATCACCTTCCTTCTACAGAACTTTTACCCTTTGAATCCCACACACAGATCACCCCCTGTCACTCCAAAATCTATTTGATTGTTGTTTAACTTGTTACTTTATTGCTAGCTATTCACTTATTCTAATACTTATTACAGTAATGATTTTGTCTGTGAATATTTAGACTTAAACAAAAATCAATAGCCTGATGCTCACTTTGATCCACAAACTCTTGACTTGTTATTTCAGAAGTGTGAACACTTCTGAAGATTTCTATAATCCCTGTTGTCACTAATATGTTCCTACATCTAACGCTCTTAGTTTTGTAGTTTTTAAAATTCAACTACTGCTAATCATTAATTTTATTATTATTGATAATTATACCATATCCATGGGAGAATTCAAAATAACAGAGAAATGTCCAGCATCAGAAAAATATAAGAAAGTTTAGTGGTAAAAAATTATCTTTAAAACAAAATAATTTTTTTCCCTTTTAGCTGGGCCCTTTCAAAATTAAATACCCTTCACGTTTCCATTCTCCTTCTAATCACTTCTAGGAGTGAGTGTAAACTGGGATGAGGGACTTACTCTCTTCCATATTTTATTGGTATTAAATCCCATTGCTTGTTGTTGATTGCTCTGTTGTATCTGCTAAAATAAACCAAAGGTCTAACAACATGAGGGTGTGTTGCTTGGTAGCCTTCAGCTTTAGGGTTAAGCTAATGTTGATGAGGGTCTAATCATCTTAGCATGAACTAAAACTGGTTTTAGTTAATTTAGGTCTTTAAAACTAATCACATGAACTAAAAGGATCGCAGGTGTATGGTGTCTACCTGTAACCCCAGCGCTGGAGGCTGAAACTTGGGACAGCTGTGAGCCTAGGGCCAACCTGGGCCATGCGTTGAATACACAGCAAGACCCTGTCTTCAAGAAAATCAAATAAAATGAAACAATAACAAAAAAAATGAAAAGACAAAAAAGTGTAACTTTTTTTGGTTTTGTGTCTTGTCTGTTGGTCCTATCAGGAGATTTCATGACCAAATGCCCACTCCCAGCATCTTCATCAGATAAAGGAGATAAGACTGAGCCTTGATCTCGGGGCTGCCCATCCTACCGTCCTACTATTTTCTCATTGTAGGTCTAGTGTCAAGTGTTCCACAACCAGTTCCCAATGGCAGTAGGTTCTCAAGGGCCCAATGAATGATCCTACTTCTGGCCTAGCTCTAACCCCAGCCCCTTCCATGTAGTCAGAAAGACTCAGCTTGCCTTCTCCATGTGGTCCCTGCAAAGTCTGCTATCTTCCCAGTTCCTTGTTTATAGAATCTTTGCAATGAGAGAGACACAGCACTAGGCTCGCCGTAGACTCTCAATAAATGTGTGTTCATTAAATAAAGGTTTCCTTTACTTAATGCGCTTGACCCATCTGGAAAAAGAATCAGCCAGGTAAATACAATGCCATATCAAAGACGCCATTGGGACACTCTTGTGGTGGCTGTGAAAGCCGTCGTGAATGCCATGTTAAATTCTTTATGTTTTCCCATGGCATGAATTTGGGAGAGCCACAGTAAACAATGGCCATAGTAGTCTGTAGTTTAGTTTATAGATACACTAGAAATGCAGTTTCTGAAAGAGGTGGCCAAAGTCTCTTCTCCCTTCCCACACCTACTCTTCCATCCTAGGCCAGTCATGACCGAATACTGTCAGTCACATCATCCCCTATTGGCTAAGTCCCTTGGACAAGCCCATAAAGTCACATGCCTCAAATGTATAGACAGTGATGGCCACCAGGCTTAGTGAGGATGGAGGAGCGGCTGCCTCTGCTAGGCTCTCAGCTGGTGTGACTGCAAACCCTTTTCCAAGATCAGCAGGTCTCACTGGCAGTTATTGCTGCTTATACATTTGAATGATGGCTAACTGTACTGCAGCCAAGGGTATATAGGGGACACAGGCTAAAGACCCACCATGATCTACACTTCCAACAAAACCCGAAAAGGTCATGACAAGCTGCTGGAAGCACAGGGGTAGCTAGAGTTTGTCTCCACTCCCGGTGGAGTGCTCACACATATCCTTTCGAGCTCAGCTTCCCTGTGACCTTTCATTTACCCATCACCATCCTCTGTATAGTCTCTTTATATTTAATAATTTCATGTGTAATTAAATGTATCCCTAACAGGTGGCAGGACAGTCTTGAACAATATCAGGGCTAAAATTTTTTTCTCAACCCTAAATGTTTGCTGTCTCTTGATTGACTTGGTGTGTTGTTCGACCCATCCCCAGTTCACACACTTCTGTATTACTGAACGTTAGAGGAGGTCACTTGCTGGTTCCTGGCTGCTCAGCCCAGAAATAATCACATAGAAACTATATTGATTAAATCACTGTTTGGCCCATTAGCTCTAACTTCTTATTGGCCAACTCTTACCTCTTAATTTAACCCATTTCTAGTAATCTGTGTACCACCACGTGGCTGTGCTGTGGCTTATCAGTATGATTCCAACCTGTGTCTGTCTCTGGCAGTGCTACATGGTGTTTCCCTTGCTCCTGCCTTCTTTCTCCCAGCATTCAGTTTAGTTTTCCTCACCTACCTAACTTCTGCCCTGCTATAGGTCCAAAGCAGTTTCTTTATTCATTAATGGTATTCACAGCATACAGAGGAAAATCTCACATCAACTGAGTGGAAATGCTGCTCTGTTCCCCACTGCCTGTGTCTGGCATTCTCACCATGTCTTTAGATGTCACTACCTGTGTCTGACATCCTCACCATGTCTCTAGATGTCACTGCCCATGCCTGACATGCTCACTGTGTCTTGTAGATGTCGCTGCCTCTGAGTTTATTGAGGAAATGCTGCTTAAAGCTGAAATTGCCTGGGAAGAAAAGATGAAAGAGTCTCCATCTGTCCCTAGCTTAGTCCAGGAGGAGCTGTACGATGAGATCCTTCACGACCTCCCACATCTTTCTAATAAGCTGTAAGTGCTTTCATCCAATTGGCTTGCAGTAGCTGGACGGTCCTCTGGAGGCCAGCTGCTTCCGCCTCTCCTCTCTACTCCCCCACCATTGCATAGACAGAAGTGTCTGGCTCTCAACCCAGAATGTTGGAAATATTACAGCTCTTTGTCAGCATATTTAGCAAAAAGGAGTCAATGGCCAGTGATAAGTTCAGCATTACTAAAGAAATTGGTGGCCTCAGAAGACGTTGAACTGTTATATGCCAGTCGCTCTGACAGCAAAGATAGTGTGCTAATCATTCTTTTAGATTTCAGCTAAACTTAATGTAAGCTTTCCAGTGATTATAATGGTTGACTGTCCTGAAGTAGTAAATGCAAATATACCTTATTTTTCTTCAAAACATAAATGCAGTAAACCCACACTACCAAAAAAAAAAAAAAGTAATGCTTAAAAATGTTGGATGCGGCAGAGTGAAAATTGCCATTGCATTCAAGGTCTGAAGAATTAATAAAACAGTGTGTCTGATAAGAGGCAGCTCACTCTAATTGGTTTGCTGGGGGACAAGTGTCCTTTGGACTTATAATGTGATCACCATTTTCTCTTTGAATGCATTGGTTCTCAGCAACATACAAGCAGGCATGAAGGACCCTGGATAGAGAAAGCAGAAAGCATTCTGACAGTCACCATGACTGGAGAGAGAGGCCAATGGAATGAACTTTGCACGGATAAAGGGTTTCCTGAGAGGATGAAAGTGTGGTGACAGTCAAGACTGGTGGCTGTGACAGTAACCGGTTCAGTCTACCTTAGCATTGTGTTATGCCTTTCAGATATATGGATAGCAAATCATAAACAAGGTCGGGGCATCAGCAGCCCATCGGGATGGAGGAAGGGATCATGGGGCCCTGAACAATTAAGAACTCATGGAATATGGAGGAGGAACAGTCATTGTCCTCAGTGATGTACCGAATAGTGAGCTCACCCGGGCTCCAATGGACAGGTCTGGACCGATGGAATCCTAGTAAAATCAGAGAGTTACGCAACGTGGATGTGGGAGGGGGGTTCTGCAGGGAAGACGGGACATGACAAGGGCGAAGGAGAATAGAAGAAGGTGTGTGAAGGAGGAGCAGAATGCCCTAAGGACAGCTATGAAAATGTCTAGGAACAGAATTAGTCAATAACAAAAAGATTTTCAAAAGTATGAACAAGATTATGTGGAGAAGGTGAACACGCTCTTTTGCTGTCTATAATTTCTTTAGTGCTTTATTTTATATTAAAGATGAAACAGAATGTGCATTTCTAATTGGTGCCTTTCATGATTTTTTTTTACATTATTGACTAAACAATGGATTGATCTGGGTATGAACTGAATAGTCAACGGCTTGTTTTGTTCTACATGATTAAAATGAGCTCAATTACATTCTCTACCCCTCGCATCGCCTTGACTCTGGGAGAAACTGGTAGTAGATGGGCCGGGGTGCAGTTGCCATCTGAGAGCTTTTCATATTTTTTTTTTTTGTAATTTTTGGTTGTAACGTATTTTATCTGGTCATTTCTACAGTAGGGTTATGAATAAATATAACAAGAAGCAAATTTGTATGACCTGACTGGCCTTGCACGAGGCTGCTTTTATTATCCTTGTGTTTGTTATTCGCCTCGGGGAGGGCTTTTCTTAGCAAACACGGTATCTCAGTTCTTTTTCTTCCCATTCTCGTTGGTAAATGTCTTCTATCAATATTTCTCTTTTGTACTCGAAGCAAATCTTTCTTGTTGAAGAAAAATTTGAAAGTAGGGAAAGCCACCACACCTTAGCCTTGTGGAAAAGCAGCGCCAGGGTGGACAAGCTGACTGCAAGGGCTTCAGCCAGGGCTGAGGGGGTGGGGAGAGAGGAGCTCCGCTCTGCTCTACCGAAGCTCGTGCTTCGTGATGCCAGGGAGGAGGATGCTCAGGGTGTGACGGGGACAGGATGTAGATATGATGGCAACCCAGTGAGACCCTGCCATTGTTCCAAAAGTCTTCCTGATTCTACACTCCCTTCCCCATCAAGGTTAATATACTAGTCATTTATATTTCTATACTGACTAACAGTCAGTACACTCCTTTCCCCATCAAGGTTAATATACCAATCATTTATATTTCTATACTGACTAACAGTCAGTACACTCCCTTCCCCATCAAGGTTAATATACCAGTCATTTATATTTCTATACTGACTAACAGTCAGTGATTGTGTCAAATTCAAAGATTCAGTGACAATAGGCACAGAGCATGGGCTGTGCTGACATAGATACAAGAAGTCATTTGGGGGCTTTCAGTTGTGAAAGCTTTAGAAACTGATGAAAGAAGTTAGCAAAGATCAGAACGGGCCAGTTGAGAGTTCTTCAGAATGACAAAATCGGCACGGTTAGTGTCGAAATCCTCTTCATATCCAGTCGTCAGTTACACACATTCATCAAAATCCCAACAGGCATTTCTGTGAAAATTGAGAGATTCTAGGTTTCACACAAAAATGCTCAGGGCATTGAATAGCCCCCCCAAAGGTTTTATTTTATTTTATTTTATTTTTTTAAGGCAAACAAAGTTGAATGTCTCATGTGAGTTAGTAGTGAGACTTCCTGAGACAGGGCATCCATCAAGTCAGCACAGTACTGTATCAATGCAACACCCGGGAGAAGCCTGAAATAGACTCACACACCCGTGTCAATTGATTTTTAACCAGCGAATCTAGCTAATTAGTTGAGGAAAGACAGGCTTCTTTCTCAAAAGGGGTGCTGAAACACTCAGGCAGCAGTAAAGGAAGACCCGGAACTATGATTCCTGGAGAGCCATGTAAACAGGAAGGCACACCCAGGGGACCACAGAGCTAAATATTCCAGAATAAAACCTAAGGAGTGAACCTTGTTAATCTTGGGCTGGGAGGATAATTATTAGATAAGTCATACGAAAGGAAACCCGAAAAGGAAAGAAAATATACCTCGGTATGGAAAGAAACTGACGAGAATGTATGGAGGGAGAAAAATCCTCAATGTTCATCTGAGAATTTGTATTCAGATGTAGAATGTATATTATCTAAAAACAGAGAGACCCCCCCCCCAGCAGAAATGATTGAAGAGACACTACAAAAGGGCTAAAATAGCCAAGTCTTTTCTGAGAAAGAATAAAGCTGGAAGTGTCTCACTCCTGGTTTCTAACTGTGCTACAAACCTGCTTAATCAGGTTGAAACTGGCGTGGAAACAGAGAAGCAGGACAGAATAAAGAGCAGAAACAGCTGTGATCAGCTGGGCCTTCACAGGGACACACAGCAGGGACACAGCGGCCTCCCTGTGACTACTGCGTGCCAAAAGCCGAACAGGTTCTTCATGCTGCACTTGTAGAGAAAGTAGAAGCTAATGAAGGCGTGAAATAGTGATGAGAGGGCTCAAGATCACACAGGAAGAACAAGGAAAGGCTCTTTAATAGGAATCTTCAGATAGGACACAAACAAATAGATGTAATTTTTAAAATATCTAATAAAAGATTTGGCATCGTAAACCTCATAAATGATAAAGGATAAATATCCAAAATGCATGAGGAATTCATAGAACTCAATAGCAAATAACAACAAAACAAAACTGAATCATGCAATTTTTAAAAACAGGCCAAAGCCTTTGATATTTCCCAGGGAAGACGTACCAGCCAAGAGTCTTTAGGAAAGTATGTAGCGCCACTAACCTCAGATGAATGGAGTCAGAACTGCAGAGAGATAAGCCCCACACATATGAGGAGAGCTGCATTGGAAGAGACAAGAGGCAGTTCTGGGCAATGTAGGGTGAAGGGGACTTGGCTCTGGCTTGGTTATAGAAAACTGTAGAAATTGCTCAGAAAGTTCAAATTCACCTGCCTTGTGATGCAAGGAACCCCACTCCCTGGTCTAAACCTGAAAGTTGAGACCCTGAGGACCCATCTAGACCCTGTGTTCATATCAGTGTTTGTAAATGGAGGTTTCTCTGTCCCTCCCTGTCCCACAGTCTCTTCTAAATAATCACTCAGAGTCTTGATATTTATTAAAAGCTACTTGGCCTATAGTTTAGGCTTATTACTAACTAGCTCTTACACATAAATTAACCCATTTATATTAATCTATGTATTGCCACATGGGCATGACTTTTACACACACACACACCATTGTACTGTATACCTACAACAAATCAATTTTACTGCATATGAGGTAGATAAACTTGAAGTTTAACAGAATAATTTCAAACAGCTTTAACTAGAATTATTACCACTCCTACACATCACATGACACAATTGTTTGCGCACATTCCCCTGATAACAGGGATGTTCATTTCTGCTTGAGTGCTATGGGAAGGGGGATTGTAGTAAAGTGTCACATTGCAAATTATTTTGTGGTGAACATTATGAATTCATGGCTTTCTTTCGTCAGTGGACCTTAGAATGAAAGATGATGAAGTAGCTTTTGTTTATTTCTCTACCTTGTTTGAGCTGTTTGGAAGATACACACATTTTTTTTTTCTGCTTGTAATATGGCCGCCCTTAACAATTTTTTTTTATTCTACTACTTATATTTCAATAAAAACTCAAAATATTGCCCATGGTTCTATACATTAAATCTTATGCCCATTGTATTTTAACCATGATTTTGATTTTCTTCTTCTGCTTACAAATCCCTTTTTTCACATTTAAATGCAGTGCCTAGTTCAATTGTGCACGTAGGCTTTTAAATTTCCTATTGATCTTTTTATTACAGTTAAATGTATCTTGGTAAACATTTTCTTTTGGAGTTGAAATGTGTGGAATTTTTTTTTTTCAGAAGTGAAGCTGAATGAGAGGTGAGATGAAGGGAAACCTTTATGTGTTTCCTGCAGCCTAAAGAACGCGTTTTTCATCTGATTGATACAGCAATGTTAGAAGAAAACTAATTGTGGTATTGATTGTTTCTTGTAGCAGTCCCCTGGTGCTACCAATTGCCAAGCAAGACAGTCTGCTGGAAAAAGACATTATGTTCAAAGATACAACAAGGGATCTGTGCAAGCAGGAGTCTCAGGACGGGCCCCCGGAAAGCAGCCTGGCGAGCAGCCACAGCAGGCCAGAGCAGGTAACCACCGGGCTTCCTTGGGTATTCTGTCAGGTCATACTCAAAACCTTCCGTGGTCAAAACCTACCGTGCTCAAAGCCGATATCTGCTGTCTTTCGTTCAAAGATAAATTAATGAACGCATAGGCTAGAGTTCTGTTTAAAATTCCTGTCAGTGTGGCTATTGTAGTGGTCATTAATAAATACAGCTGCTGTTTAGCTTTAGAGAAGTTTGAGTTTTGCAGTCAGTTATTGGCCTATATCTTATTCTTACATATGTTTAGGTGTCTTTAATTATTAAGTAGAATTTTTTTTCTTTTTTCCAATTATCCAAATGCACATAAATAAGTCAAAGGGGTGCTAAGAGACATTTCTTTTTAAAGGTAGCTATGGTATTGCAACGAGTGTGTGTATGTGTGTGTGTGTGTGGTGTGTGTGCATGCACACATGTGCATATGCGTGTGAACATGTGTGTGTATGTAGTCACTTAAGATTCAATGCACAATTTAGAGTGGATTGCTTTGGTGTTTCGGAGTGTTCTAAGCTTGAGAAATATAAATTAATATGTTTTCTTCTTTCATCATGACAGAAATAAGAGATTTTCCTGTGTTTGGTGCTTTGTGAATGGCAGGACTGCGCTCGCTCTTGTTCCTATCTTGGTGTCTTTAATTCAGACTCCTGTCCTTCGTTCAGTTTCCAAACACCCTCCACTCTAGCCTCAGTTTTCTTACTGTGACGAGGATCCTGACAAAGGCAACTTAGTGGACACAAGAGTTTATTTCAGCTCCCGGTTCCAAGTATCACTTATACTTTTCAGAGAAGTCAAGGCGGGAACTTAGACGGCTAGTCACCTCGTCACACCACAGACAAGAACAAAGAGTAAGACATCATTACTGCTTGCTCTCAGCTAACTTCCCTGTCTCTTAAACTGTTCAGGACATTCCCTGCCTAGGGCATGTCACTGACCACAACGGACTAGGTCTTTATACTTTAATTAATAATCAAGACACTCCCCCAAAGACATTTCTACAGACCAGCCTGGTCTAGATAATTCCTTGTTAACTCTCTTTGCTGGTAATTCTATGTTGTGTCTCATGGAGAGTTAAAACTAACTAGGGTGCCCTCTCCTCAGGATTAAACCTTAGTTTAAATTGCTTTAGCTAAATCAAAGAAACCAAAAAAATGTTTGGGAGGAAGCCATTTGATTGCCGTTATTTTGAAGTATTTTTTAATTGGCTTACAGAGTATGTAGAAGCTGAGATCAGTTAGAGTTACCACTAATGAAGCTTACTCACAGAATCATTATGATGCCATTAAAATCCTCACGTGCCCGGTAGTTAGTGATTATATGTGAGTTATTCTATGCTACCACTAATTTGTCTTCAAGCTATTAAATATCTGTCTTGGCCTGGCAGTAGTAGAATAATAAATTCTTATTTAATTAAAGAAGTACAAACTTGGACTATTCTTTCATGTAAATGCTGAGGTTGGGGTCTCTGTGGAGACAAAATTACTCTGTGTAGCAAATTAATAGAGTTAAGTGACCATTTAGCATGAGGTCCCTAGAAGACATAAAGCAGTCTTCAAAGCTAAGATGATTTTTACATCCCCACGGCAGCATGTGGGACCTTGTAGGGCGGTTTCTGTGTCCTTGCCGCCATCTCCTATGTATCCTTCATACTCTAATGGTTTTCCATACCTTGCCTTTTAGGAGGCCATGGTGGGGATTTGGGTTTAACTGACCTGGACCACTTACTAAACCCATTAGAGTGCCTCCTGCAAGTCAAATCACAGACATTTTGAATAATGAGCCACTGGATGGTTCTCCATGGATGAGGCTGTGCTACATAGCTGGCTGGGTCATGCAGTCACATGCTGTAGGAGAGCCTCGGAAGAAAGACTTTTCAAATGGACAAAGTACACAGTAACAGTTTAGAAACAAGCATGGAATGTGGAACATTTGTGAAACTTTAAACAAAACCACTTAGCATCTCTTCTTCTGGGTTCTTGTAAGATGTAGCCAAATTGTAACTGTGCAAGTGGATACTTAGTGGCATCTGCAGTTTCCACAAAAGGCATAGAACAATCTGTGTGTGTGTGTGTGTGTGTGTGTGTGTGTGAGAAGTCTCTGTAAAGGATTCACGCCTTTGAAAGCTTAGAAGTGAGCACCAGAGTCCTCTTCTACTGACTTTGGAATCTTGATGACTACAAAGAGCCACCTGTCCCCTGGACTCTGATGCCATCATGTTAGTCACCCTGTGTTACTGTAAGCAGGCCAGACAGCTCACTGCTTCTCCTGTCGGTCTAGTACTTCCTGTGCAAATGTGCCACTGGGAATGAGAATGGGGGTCTCTATCTGGATGCAGGGAAGAGCTCACGTGGACTTTCTGTCAGTATCAGTCATGCTTTCTCAACCTGCAATAGAAACTGGCATGAGCATCTTAGCCTTGTCATTGGGTATAAGAGAAGTTTATTGCCTTGATGGAAAGTACACCTCTTAATTTTTCTTATTTTAATGAATGTTTGGGGGGGATTAAAAATGTATACTTACTTGCATCTAACTTTGTCCTTGTTTTTTTAATTGTTCAACATTCTTGTAATTATACACACGCACGCGCACACACACATCTGACTATGCATTTATCCACATAACCACATTCATAGTTCTGGATGTATCTATACCATACTTGGGAGGATGCTTGCAAAGACATTAAAATGATAGGAGCTGGAGAAATAGCCCAGCTGTTCATATCACTCGCTGCTTCTGCAGAGGACCTAGGTTCTGTTTCAGCACCCACATCAAGTGGCTCACAGCCATCTGCAACTCCAGCTCCAGGGGGGTCTAGTGACCTCTTCTGACCTCCACAGGTGCCTGCATGCATGGTAAAGGTTTCATTTCACATCTTTCCCCATGTAAGGACTTTTTCTTTTTAGAAAAATGTATACTTTTCCATTTTTACTTTTTCTGGATTCCTCTTATATCCAAGGATAAAAATCCCAGTCTATGAGTGTAGAATGCAAATAAAAATAATGATAATATAAAGACCAAAAAACTTCACTGTTATCAGAAAACCTTCAGTTTTTCTAATTAATCCTGCATGTCAGTCCTTCTTCTTCTTCACTGTGTCCTTGTGAGGGTTTCTATTGCTGCAGTGAAACACCATGCCCAAAAGCAACCTGGGGAGGAAAGGGTTTATTCGGCTTATACTTCTACATCACTATTCACTGATGTAAGTCAGGACAGGAACTCTATCAAAGCTGGAGCCTAAAGGCAGGAGCTGATGCAGAGGCCTTGGAGGGGTATTGCTTACTGGCTTGCTCCTCATGACTTGCTCAGCCTGCTTTCCTATAGAACCCAGGAACCAACCCAGAGATGGCACCACTCACAATAGGCTGAGCCCTCCCCGCATCAATCACTAATTAAGAAAATGTGGTACAGGCTTGCCTACGGCCTGATGCTGTGGAGGCATTTTCCCTTTTGAGGTTCCTTCCTCTCTGATGACTTCTAGCTGGTGGCAAGTTGATGTAAGACTAACCAGTACGATATACCCAGCCTTATCCCCTCCCTGGTTTCCCTTTGTGACCCTCCTGTGACCTTTGGTAATTACTAAGTGGGCTTGGCACTTCCACCTTTTACCTTCACCAGCTGCCAAAAGGACACTTTAACAAAGTGAAGTCAATCTTGTCATCCAGCCACTTAGGACCCTGGGCAGCTTTGCAGGAGCCTTGGCACTATGTAGCCATTCCTGGGGGCTTCCGAGATCCACCGCTCCTCCAGCACACCAGCTGCCCTTGCTGCCTCTCACAGCCACTAGCATCCTCAAGGGCGTCCCACACGTAATCCTGGTTCTCCCCTTCCATCCTCAATACTTGTCCTTCCAAATGATTCCCAGTCTCACCTGAGCACAGCCCTAAAGGAGGCCAGTCTAAATGACCGTGGAGCAGACTTTCTCAGAGATCTGCTTTCTTCTGTGTGTGCTTTCTGCGCCTGTGATTTTTTATTTATGTCTTTGCCTCCAGTAAACCGAGAACACACTGAGGTGAAAGATAGTATATCCTCTCTCTCTCTCTCTCTCTCTCTCTCTCTCTCTCTCTCTCTCTCTCTCTCTCTCTCTCTCTCTCTCTCTCTCTCTCTCCCTGTCTCTTTTTGTATCTAACTGCGAACACAAAGCCTGTCAGAGAGTAGATCAGCTAGATACATTGTGAACTACTACCACATCTCTTCCTGGAGCTGATCATCACCATCCCGGGCTGGGCAGCCTCCCTTCCCTCGGTATTTGTTGTACAGCTGTACAGCGGTAACCAGCCCAACTCCTAAGCTACCAACTCTGATAATTAATCTTCGTTATCAGCTGAATGGGATTGGAAATCACCTAGGAGACACACCTCAGCATGTTTTGGAGAGGTTTAGCTGGGGAGAGAAGCTCTACTTTGAACAGGAGTGGCTTCAGCCAACTGAATAAGAGTTGTTGGACCCAGAAGGGGGCTACAGCTAAGCTCTGGCTCCCTGCTTCTCTCTCCTGGATGACACTACAAACCAAGCTGCTCTCACTTGCCCGTGATTACCTTTCCCTGCCCTCTGAGCCCAAATTCTTCTAAATCACTTCCTGTCGAGTATTTGTTTAGAACGACAAGGAAAATAACTCACTGCCAACTGTGTGGCTTTAGAGAAATCACCTCTTCCTGTTCTCAGCCTGAAATCATGCTGGATATCTTATGAGAACCCTCTGCCTTCACCCCTCCTAAGCGGGGTCTCGTCACTCTGGCCTGCCTTTGAGGAAAATAGGTTATATCCACTTCTCTGGGTCCTTCTGATTCCCCTTCTTTCCTCTGATGACCCCTCCCTGTTCCCTAATCGTCAACCCTGCCAAGTATTTGAATTGAGCCTGTCTCTGTCCTACCCTAGAAGGTCTCACCACAGTGTTCCCTGTACCTGCTCTCCTTTTCCTAAATAAATCCTAGCAAACCTTCACCTCTCTCAGCCATTTGCACTAAGATTTTACTTAGCAACAGACCAGCTGGTAATGTCCACACTTGCCCACCAGCCTCCTCCTTCCAGGGTATCCCTCAGGAAAGTTGTCAGAGTGGCCGTTGACATGAGCCCCCTTGAGGTGTGTAACTTAGCACACCGATGCTACACCTCAGCCTCAGAGCTAACACTAGGCCAAGTTCTCCACCCAAGTTGAGTGTGTGAGTCTTAGGGACAGGTGGCTGGTGATCGGAAATTTAGAGGCCAGGCATATTGTACAGATTGGTTCTGAATGAGTAAATATGCTTCTGTTAGAATATTGTGTTTCCGTGTAGAGAAACGGATTGGTGTCCAATGTTCAAGCACCCCCACCCATGTTGTCTTCTTAGGGGGTTATGTAGCACTCTGCCCTCCTGAGCTTTGAGATGCCCAGGACAGTCTCTACTCCTGCTGCCCATGTACTTGGGCAAGACGCAGCCCGAGAGACATGAGAAAAAGATTTCATCTTGTTATGTATTCTCTAGCTTTGGGAAAATAGTTCTAAATTTAGTGGCTTAAGATGTGTAATGATTTTCACTCTGTAGATACTTACCTGATAAGCAGTGATAATTATATTTAAATTATTCAGCAAAGGAACACATAATAAGTAATACAGATATGAAATTCAAGGAGACCCAGGGCTGCAGCAAAGGCACAGAAAGCACAAACACATTTGCTTTCGACTAAGGTTTCCTGTGTTTGTTCCCAGCTCACAGGGCCCCTCACAGATTTTCCTTCTGTCACTGCCCACACTTGACTTGAGAAAGTCAAAGCTGCTCTGTCCTATGTATTGTGTCTACTGTAAGAGCATGTTTTGTGCCTATTAGACTAAGGGTACATATGTCTCACTTGGAGATCGCTGATTTTCACCTAATTAAAAGACCACATTCATCTAGATTTATTTGAAATACTTATTTTGAAATAACTTGTTTGAGATAATCATTGAAATGTTGCTCGGTTTGAAAGGTAGAAGGTGCCATTTTTCTTCCTGACAGTTACCCAATCTCACAGATACCTTAATCTTAAACTTAATGCAAAACAGAATAAAAATCACAAGCCCCAAATCTAGGGTCTACCCTGAAGACCTGACCCTGTCCTGTAAGAAGGCAGAAGCTGAGCCCCTTGCCTTTCTATGCCCCAAACAGTCTCATGGGATTAGCTTTGGAAGCTACAAATACTTGAATTTATCAGCTAAGCTCTTCAAGGACTTGGAACAAACAGATCTGACTTAAGATGCCACGTAGTGTATGTGTGTGTAGTGTGTGCAATGCACACACGTATGTCACTTATAGATGTGTAGGACAAATTCTTATCTGAACAATTTTGTCTTTCTTGAACCATTGTTAATCCCAAAATGGGAAGAGAAAGACCACTGACCCAAATCATCATGGTCAAATTACATAAGGCAAGCAGCTAATTAAAGCAAGCTTTTTTTATTCATGTACACAGGCTGCCTCCCCCTAAGTTGGGCTTGGAGAGATCAGCCCTGGATGTGAGAAAGACGAGGCTGTTATAGCTCAGGGGTAGGGGTTTCCAAATAGGGAATTTGGTGGGCAAAGTAGGCAGGGTTACAGAAGCGAAACCTAAGCATAACAAGTTAGTCCCTCCTGAAACACAGACATGGCTGCAAGGTGGGCATAGCAAGGCAGTTATAGTCATAACTAGGTTGTCGTAGGTGGTCTTATAGCTTATTGAAACAAAGGTAGTGTTGCATAATGGCTATAAACAACTTTTAAAACAAAGACACGATTGCCATTCCTAGAACAGAGAGTACAGAACCATTCGTAGTTAATGTTGTAGGTGGGGTATAGCCCAATCCTTGAAAAACAGGTTTAATCATAAGCAGGAATGAACCTAGTTTGTCTTTACTATAAAATGACTTTAAAGCCAAAGATGGAGGCAGACTGGTTCTTCACCCTCCTACCTTTGAACAATGTGGTTGTACTCATGCGGTCTCAGGAGTTTGAGGGGTTTCTGAAATTGGAACATGCACCTGTGAAGAACTAATCAGAAAGCGACTGAAGCTGACCAGCTCGGCCATTGCTCCACCCCACAGGTCCAGCTCATGCCTCCGGCCCCCAGCGATGACCTGGCCACACTCAGTGAGCTTAATGACAGCAGCCTGCTGTATGAAATCCAGAAGCGCTTTGGGAATGACCAGATCCATGTAAGTACCCTCAGAACTGTGATGCACCGCTGTGTTCCACTGACGTTGGGAGCCCCTCTGACTCTGGTGATGATACTGTCACGTTCAGCACAGTTCCAAATTTCAGAGTTGAGTGTAAGCCAGTACTCTGCAGGAAGGCTGTGTGTTCAAAGGGCTAACAGAGGCACCTATTAGCCTGTTAGGTCAGATGCTGGTCAGCTCTCCTAGCATCCTTCAGTACTCAGGGCATTTTTCATCCTGCACCCTACCCTCAACCTCTCCCTCCCAGGAACTGGACTCCCCTTCCCTCCCCACAGCCTGATCCCTGTAAGTCTCAGTCGTTTGGGCTTTATAGTTCTCTTGGCTTCCTGGTCCTACCTGCTTCTCCTGGGCTCCCATGTTGCACTTCTGCCCCTCTCTCCTTTCATGGTCTGGATTTAGTCTGCTGGTCATGTTCAGCCTGGACTCTTCCCTCTCCCCGCTTTCTTTCCTACATCTACAGTAAAAATCTTCTCTAGACTTGAGGAGTAGTCGTGTTCTCCTCCTGTGTCATTTTTCCTTCACTGCGCACTCTCCTGTTGTCCTGACGGAGTGGACCGGGAGATCTCTCCAGAGCCAGCAAGGTCTGTAGCTGAGCTGCCTGTCTGATCTCAGCCTGCCTCTGAGAGACTTTCGCTTTTCCACTCAGGGAAAGGAAAAAGAGAGACACTAGCATCGTCAGTGGTTAGTGCTGCCTCTAGCTGCCCAGTGGTCAGCTGATTGACAGCTCCCAGTCCTCAGGAAGTATCTCTCTGTGCAGTAAACTTGTGTGCAAGATTTTGTATCCTGGTAAGGAATACAAAAAATACTATTTAAATGGAGAAGGAATTAAAAGTGGTTCTTAGCTTTTTCTGTATGTTACTTTTTCTAATACTAGTAACAGTGTAGAGGGCCTGTACATAAGTCTCACAATCTACCTCCTTCTCTCTCCCCTCCTTCTCCCTCCCTCCTCCCCGCTCCCACTTGCTGGTTGATTTCGTTCTATTCCACTCGGAGCCCCAGACAATTCAGTCAGATTGCCTGGGGAGATCTCTGATTATGCAGGAATCCGTCACATTCCCTGATAACACCCATTTAGTCCTAATCTACTGAGAATCTGATTAAGTCATTTTCATGTAAATGCGAAGACTCAGATTTCCCTACAAGCAACGAATTTTCAGACAGGTCCTGATTAACCCTTGAAGCTGCAACACAGCCTGGCAAGGCTTCAGTACACTGCCTGCCACCCAAAATATACTTAAAATCAAGCATGTGCATCACAGTTGTTGGAACTGCCATTAGCGTAAGTGGTGACACCTGATTGTGTAGGTCTCTGGAGCTTTTGGGAAGTGTTTCTTATTTTCATTTTTTAAAAAAAAAACTTGTTTCATTTTTGTAGTACCAGGGACTATAAATATAGGGCCTTATGCATTCTAGGCAAGTTCTGTACCATTGATCTACATCCCTGGTCATTTCCTCACTCTAGCTTGAGAAACATCTTGATAATTGTCCAGACTGACTGGAACTTAACAGCTTAGGATGGACTTGACCGTATAATCCTCCTGCTTCAGCTGCTGGAGGGCTTTATGCCAAATCCGTGCAAAGACCGGGTTGGTTTTGTTCCTTAATTCCTTCCTACTTGTGCAGTTGCTTTGTGTCTTAAATATCTACTCACCCCATCCACACTACGGTCCACACTAGCGCGGTCTTGCTTGGATCCTGAGTGTGTAAGGTTCAGTCAGACCTTAGGTTGGGGAATTTCCACAAATCTGCCACAGTGGGAAGTTCCCGAACCTTCAAACAGAATGGCTTGCGGGTGATGAGGCATGAGCTTGCCAGAAAATGCACAGAACAAGAACAACACTTGTCTGGAATAATGATTGTCCACCGTACCAGAGAAACCAGAACACACATCAGGTCCTTCATGGACTGCAGAGAAGCCAGCCAGTGGTAGTCACTGAATAGAAACTAATGGGGCTGGAGGCTCACAAGGAAACAGCCTGCAAAGTCAATGCAGAAATCCCTGGCACATCTGGTTCGCCCAGAAAAGACAGTGCTAGACAAACCAGAGCAAGAAAATCTTGACAGCTCTAGGGTCCCTCATGATCCATCTCCCCACCTTCTGCCTATGCAATTTCTGCTCAGGTGGCCCCAGGTCAGGTGGTGGGACATCCCCAAGGAGCGCTTCAGTGGGAGTTCAAATGGCATGGAGCACCCTGGCCTAATTTCACTCTCTAAAGGCTCGTGTATGGCACGTGGGGTTGTGCTTTAGGATGCCTGCTCGGGGCTGGAAGAGAATAGCCAGAGCCATGAGAAAGTGACTCCTTAGGACAGAGCCCTGAGGGGCGCACCGTGTCCACAGTGCTGAGAAAACCCCTTGCTGCAGAGCAGTGGCCATGGTCCACTTTCTCAGAGTGCCCTCTCCAGTTCTGACGATTTATATAACGTCACCTTTGATGACTTTATCCTAATGCCGGATCATATTTCTGCTTATCATATTTTGCCTATTTCAACATACATATTCAAGGAGGATCTCAGGTTCCTGTAAGAATTATCCCAATACAAAACTCTCTCACAGCGGAGCGTGGATTTGGGGTGCCCAGTGTGATCCTGAATAACGTATGGGAGAGCTGCATCGAGAAACACTTGCTGACGTTAAGAATCTTAACCTCACCGACACTGCAAGCAGTTCCCATTTATTCTCCAGTGCTAACACCTAAGCTGCCTTAGCTGGTTCCCAGTGTTCAGTGAGACACTGCGTCCGAATCTCCCCACCTTCACACCATATCACTCACATCCTCTAGGTTTAAACAGCCGTTCTGAGTTTAACTTAGAGGGTAAGCCTCTATCTCTAGCAAGGCTTTCTGAATGAATCATTGGTCAGAGCAGTAATTATGTCAATTTCTCTTCTGCTTATCCTGGTGAGCCCCAGTTCCCTCTTCGTGCTCTTTGTTTCAGACACTTGGTGGGATGCACAGAACTGCTGTCCCTTCCTGAGTGCTGTTTCAGTTTCTCATTATGAAATACCTACCTTTCAGTCCCCAGTGTTCCTGCCCAAGCTACATCTCTGTGGGGTGATGCTGTATAGCCAGCTTTTCTGTTTCTGTTTAAAAGAATAAAGAAAGATATACATTTAACAACAGCAACAAAAAAGCTGGCTGTACAGCCAGCCAAATTGTCCTAGTCTTCCTTTCAGTGACATTTCTCTCTGAAGTAGCAACGTTCACCATTTTCACCCAGTCCGTCAGTTGTCTTTTAGCTGCAGTATTTGGACCATTTATGTTTGTTGTCATTGCAGACATATGTGTACTTAAACCTGCATTTATAATCTCTTGTCCATTTGTTCCTAAGCCTTTATATCTCATTACTTCAACTTTGTTAATAAAATGTTTGATTTTTGAGCTTTATGAACACTTTGTCTTTTTTTTACTCTATAGTAGCATAAAATTAACTACCCCACTTTCCTCTTGCTGTGAGTTTGTTTATTTTCCTTCTATGCTGTTTATCCAGAGTGATTTTCACAAAATCCCTTTGCAGTAGAATCTTAGAATGTAACCATTCACTACTTGTGTTTCGTGGAATGAACCTGATCACTTCATTTAATTTGAATATGAATCTTATATTTCTGAAGAATGTTTGGGTCAATTAAAAATATTAGAATATGACTTTTATTGATTCACCATGTTTCCCACAACGGTTTCCAAATTATATAATTTTAAATGATTCTATCCATGTGATTCATGAACTATTTGCATCTTTTTGACAGACTTTTATTGGGGACATCTTCTTGCTTGTTAACCCATTCAAAGAACTCCCAATTTACTCTACTATGGTGAGTATAGCACCCCAATACCATTTTAGAGTGGCATTCATAGGGCGTACACATTTGTATTCAGTGACATAAAAACTAAAGGAATAACAAATCAAAACAAAATTTCTTAGACTTGTTCTCCCTTGAATTAACATCATGGTCCCATTAATGTATTATTCTGAAGAAACTTTACCAAGGTGTCTTTTACATTTAAATAAGTAACTGTTCTAATGATGCTTACCAGACAGAATAAACAATACAATATCTTTCCCTGCATCCTTGGCTGATTTGCTATGATTTGGTTTAGATCACCCATCTTAACACCTGGTTTCCTGCTGAGGTTAGGGGAGTGGAGATGGGAAGTGAGATGAGCTCAGGAAATTCCCCAAAGTCACTGGGCAGTGTCACCATCAGACTGCTCAACACAGAGATGAATTGCTGTGCAGAGTCATTCTAACCTGACCTGAAATCACAGTGTGATTTACAGTAGTGAAGGGTAAAAACTATGTGAGTAGCTCCCTGGATTTTATGCATCTCCACACCTGCTTCAACTGTAAAACAGGACCCGTAAGCAGCAGGTGCATGGCAAAAAGGAGCTGTGGAATAAATGTACATTCCTGATATCCATAGCGAGGTGGAGAGAGAGTAATGGAAGGAAAGGGGGAGGGAGGAAGGAAAAGAGGGAGAGGGATGGAAGGAGGGAGAGAAAAAGCATTCTTCCTGGTCCAGAAGGAATTGCACAATTCCTACAGACATGGCTCTTGAAAGCAGGGCAGCTGTGCTTCACCGCTTTCTCCCTCCTCACCAAGGACCAAGGTATGCCACTCATAGAACTCTCATCCTGTCCAGCCCTGCCTCAGACTCACCTGTGAGCACCTGCAGGTCCACAGAAGCCTGACACACAGAGGGCAGAGCCATAACCATTCTGAGCTCCTTCCAAGGTTGGCTTATACTTGCCAGGCACCTGCTGCTTACGGGTCCTGTTTTACAGTTGAAGCAGGTGTGGAGATGCATAAAATCCAGGGAGCTACTCGCATAGTTTTTACCCATCACTACTCTAAATCACACTGTGATTTCAGGTGAGCTAGAATGACTCTGCACACTGTTTATCTGTGTTGAACAGTCTCATGGTGACACTGCCCAGTCTCTTTGGAACACCAGTGCACAGAGTTCATTCACAGGTGATTATTGACTGGCATTTAGTTCATAGATGGCTATTGGCTGGTATTTAGTTCATGATTGGCTATTGACTGGTGTGTGGCTCATGGTTGGCTCTTGACTGGAGTTTAGTTTATGGTTGACTATTGATTGTTTCATGGATGGCTATTGATTGGTATTTAGTTCATGGTTGGCCATTGACTGGTGTTTAGTTCATGGTTGGCTATTGACTGGTGTTTAGTTTATGGTTGACTATTGATTGGTTCATGGTTGGCCATTGACTGGTGTTTAGTTCGTGGTTGGCTATTGACTGGTGTTTAGTTCACGGATGGCTATTGACCTGTATTTAGTTTACGGTTGGCTATTGGCTGGTGTTTATTTTGTGGATGGCTATTGCTGAGTGCTAGGGAAAGCCTTGGCACTATTTCCACCCTTTGCTGTTGAGTCATGCTTCTACAATGTATGTTGCAGTGATTTATACACACTATACTCCGCACGCCTGGTAAATGCATACTGGTGATCAACTCATTTCATAATAGCAATGCCCCTTTTGAAGCCACCATGCAGATCCAGGAGCCAGGCATGAATAGTATCATAACAATATCATAAGCACAAAAGCTGTGGTCTTTTGTGCTGTCCTGCGAGGCGCCTGGCATGTCTTCATGACTCTGAACTCTTCCTATTAGCTAGTTTACACTTAGTTCCTGTCACTTAGAAGAAAACAAAAGTCCCCAGAGCACTGAAAATACTGGCAGTGAGTCCAAGTGGCAGCCATAGGTCACAGTCACTGAAATTAAGGCAATTATGTGGCTGTACTCTGAGAATTGTTAAATTAATTCCTATGCTTACAATCCTAATGATTTTAAAGTGTTGACACCAAATATTGGGGAATTGTATATAATGTGAAATGTCATTGTTTAAGTTTGTTTAATGGATATCTACTAGACTGAAATTTTGTGAGGTGATTTTCTTTGAGTCATCAGAATAGTTTAAGACTCATGGACCAAGAAAAGAGGATAAAATCTAAACCTCCAAGTTGTCACTATTGGGCTGAGAGAAGGGCGATTGTACAGTTATTCTCTGCATGCCCCATGTTTCTGTAGACCCAGAAACATGTTTTAGTTTCAAGATTTCTGCAGCTGAGTGGTTTGCAGGAGAGAAGTAGCTGGGTCTTCCATCTTTGGTCTGCTGTCCACAGGTGTCCCAGCTGTACCTGAGCCCCACAGGCCAGCGCAGCCCCTCACTCCCACCCCACCTCTTCTCCTGCGCAGAGCGGGCCTTCCACAGGCTGTTCCAGGAGCGAAGGCCACAGAACATCATCCTCAGGTGAGCCTGCCTGTTGCCTCAGGCAGATCCTAGGACTGGGGCATGTTCCATTTCCCCTCTCACTGTGTCTGCAGTCCGTCGTGTTAGAAGGGACAGACAGATTTCTTCTAGAAGTCACCCGAGGTATAGCAGAGCCCATAGGAACCAGTAACCTGAAATATACTTCATCTCGAAGATTTAAAATAGCAACACAGCCAATCTGCTTTCAAGTCAAAGAGACAAACATGGAGAAAGAAAAGCTTGCCACGTTACTGGACCTAAGGTCCTATGCTTCAAATTATAGCCTTATTTATTCATAAGACAGGGTTTTCCCAGCCTGCTTCTGGTATTTACCTCTGCTCCCATTCCACCCTGTATGCCTCGGGAGGTGGCTTTCTTGGAAAAGTAAAGCAGTTTTTCAAACCACACAAAGACAGTTTACCATGGAATAAAACTCTTCAAATGAGATGTGAAGGGAAGAGCCACAAGGAGGACTGACATGTGATCACTCTTAGAAGATTGAAGAAATGGTTAAGGCTTAAAATGAGATTTGGACTGCTGTCTCTGGAGAGCAGTGTGGGCAGTACTGTTGTTAGTGTCCAAGCCTCTGTTTCTCTCACAGTGCCCATGCTCAAATGTATTCTTAAAACACATTCTTAATAAACTCAACTTGCTTCCATAAACAGGATGGAGGGGTGGAGAGAGGGCCCTGAGGGCTTTGCTGAGAGGGAGCTCTCAGTTTCCTGTAGGAGTCCCATGGAGAGACCTGTATAAATTTGGTTCACCCCAAATTCTACATTCATTTTCTCATGGTAATCCCCTTCCTCAAACTCCTCACTAACATACCCTCACTCATGTTTCCTTAGGACATATTTTAAGGCTAATAATGCCTAATATTTTGAGAGAAAAAAAACCCCTCACTTCTTCATTTACGTTAAACAGCAGCCTCCCAAGTCTATATAGGTAACACTGGATCTTCGCTGACAAGACACAGGGGGTGACATAGTCACTCTGCCCTTCCTTTAAAGCTGTGCACTATGACAAGGACCCATGTGGAGCAGGGTGACAAGGTCCCCATGTGGAGCAGGGTGACAAGGGAGAAGGCTTCAGCCTTTTCTACCCCGCGTTCAAGTTGGCTCAGCCGAAGTTGAGTGTTGACTGTATTTCTCTTGTGCCACAAAAGTAGCATAGACAGATGGTAACCCAGATTTTAGTCATCAAAAGTTGAATATCCCCCCAGGGCTCAGAGAACCCCGCAGAAAGGAAGCAGAAGGAGTGTGAGAGCCAGGGGGTAGAGGATGGGGGTGGAGGGTGGCGAAGGAGGACATCAAGAAAATAAGACCCTCTAAATTGACATAATCAAAGCTCATATGGCTTCACAGAGACCGAAGCAATGGATACAGGACCTACATGGGTCTATACCAGGTCAGGTCCTCTACATGTATGTATGGCTTCCAGTTTAGTATTATTATGGGATTCCTGAGCATATGGATGAGTGGGTCTCTTGTTTCTTATGCCTTCTCTTGGGCTCTTTTTCTTCTGTTTGTTTATTTTGTCCAATTCTAATGTGTTAGGGTTTTTAATCTTTCTTTTCCTACCCCTTAGAAACCTTTTTCTCTTTCTAATGAGAGACAGAAAGGGAGTGGATCCCTATGGAGTGGGAAAAGAGGTGGGGAGGACCTAGGAGGAGTAGAGGGAGGGGAAACTATAATCAGGATATATTATGTGAGAAAAAAATCTATTTTCAATTAAAGGGGAAAGCGTTGGATATCTCTAAAACAGATGCTCTATAAATTAGCACTAAATAAAACATTACTTTTAAAATTTTATTTTAACAAAATTTAATAAAATAAAGTTGGTGACTTGCTTGTGTCCCAGTAACGCACATGATTCCAGGTAGTGGGGCTGAGAAAGGGGGGCATTTGTCAAGTTGAAAGTCCAATTATTAAAATTTCAGCATTTTTTTTCTAGAAATTTTCCTTTAATTAATCAATTAGAAAGTGGCTTGCCCCCCAGCCACTGGAAGACAGGTATCAGGTGGTCCTCTGGGGATATGACATCCAACACACCATTGTGAGCAAGGCAGTACACATCCTGACTTGGGTGGAACCTATCAGACTGAAGAGTAAAGCTATACCAGCGACTCCCTGAAAGTGTATGCTGTCCCCCTGCCATCTCTGGGTCTGAGAATTGCCTCTGGCTCTTTCTTCTTCTCCATCTTCTTAGCCAGTGACCTTGTCTTTCCCTTGTTTTCCCGCAGTGGAGAAAGAGGGTCAGGGAAGACCCAGGCCAGCAAGCAGATCATGAGGCACCTGACGGGCAGGGCCAGCTCCACCCGCACCATGTTTGACTCCAGATTCAAGCATGTAAGTGCCCTCTGGGTTGGCGAATACGTGAGTGAGTAGATTGTGTGAAGACCAATGTCACGTGCAAATACAAGGACACATCATCATGGTTAAAAACAATTACAATTATACATAAATTATATCTACATAATTATACATTATATATACATAAATACATATCTACAATTATAGATAAAAAGAAAAGATCTTTGTGTGTTTGCATAGAAAGTCCCCGGCTCATACTTCTGCAGGGGATTGCTGAGACGCACTGCTGGGGGAATGTTGCAGTAAAACTCCAACATTTTTAAAAGAAGTGGCCACAGTAAACATGAATGGTTCGAATCTTTAGCTATTTATTAAGCTTGGACCCTCTTCAGTAAATGTCAGTCCACTCCACAACTCTAGTGGAGCAGTGGAGTCAGTTTGGGAAACCTAGTCTTTATTTAAATATGCTAATAAGCCACCGGCTGATGCTCCCGAGTGAGAACATGAATAAATCAACGTGGTTATAAGATAAATGCAGGTTAACTGATGGAAATAGCAGAATCTATTGACTTAATTGAAATGACAGGGGACAATAGTCTCCCCCTCTAAATTACAGGCTGAAATAATCATCTATTAAAAGGATTGTTGGTGCGAGAACAGGCACTGTAATTTCTCAAGTGCAGTCTGATCACTTTATGTAAATTGATTTTGCTGTTTAGTGTAAGTGACTGCTTTCTGGTTCCTGGGAGTAAGTTAGGTGTCCCTCCATCAAATCTGTGGGTACTGGGAAGTCAGAACCATCAGTTCTGCTGGTTCCTGGGAGTAAGTTAGGAGTCCCTCCATCAAATCTGCAGGTATTAGGGAGTCAGACCCGTCAGTCCCGCTGATTCCTGGGATTAAGTTAGGAGTCCCTCCATCCAATCTGCAGGTACTGGGAAGTCAAAACCATCAGTTCCATGCAGTTTTCAAGTGGCATGCCTTCTCATTCATCCGTGTGTTTTCCTCATTCCTCGTGACATATTTTAATTCTGTATTAATTGTGGGATTCCCCACTCTAAATATCATCCACATGAATATCATTAAGTTCACAAGGTTCTGTGCACAAGCAGCAAAGCACCTTGGGGAATAAATGGATTTATCCAAGTGTCGAATGAGTTTGTGAACTGAACGGAAACTTGTCCGAGAGAGGGGCCTGACACCCTCCCCGTGTGGGAGAAAGATTTGGTTAACCTAAAGCACCCTGGGTCCACAGAGCTATTTAGCAGTGAGGTTGAATGTGAGTGCCCGAGAAGGTGAGAGGATGCTCTCAGGTGACTGGGGAAGGACCAGGACCCAAGAGCTGCTCTGAGAGACTGTGAGCCTCCAGTGGGGAACCTATCTCAGGCAGACTCGCAGAGTGCTGCGCCTGGGTCTAGTGTATCCCCAGAGATGGCGCTTTCTGCCCTACCAACAATGTTTTGTCTCTAACCCCTGTATCTGCATCTCGAAGATCAGAAGCAGTGCCTTTCCATGCCCTTGGATTTATTGGAACAGAGAAGTCATGTTTTTGAGAGAATTGCCTGTGACTTCTTGCTCATTCCATCTCAAATGAGTTTTAGGTTCATTCAATTCTGTTGCAATCATTTAAATAAGCCTTTACTGAAAAGTCCCTTTCAGAGGGGAATGACAGGCTCAGTATGATTGATGGATCTGAGGCTATTCATTAAGGAGTCCACAGACCCTTATTTCTAGCACGTACAATATAGTAAGCTACTTTCATAGCATATGGTCACTTTAGCTACTGAAATTGATACCACTTTATAAATGGAAAACAATCAGGCCAATACAATTTTAATCAGTAAAAATCAAGGGTGCACGTAGGTACTTCTTTCATGTATATTTTTATTTAAAATTTTATGGTTATGTGCTAACCTCATAATTTTGTTTCAAAGTCAAGAGAGACAGTGGATAATAGTCTATTTTTCTCAGCCTTTCTCCTCATACAGTTATTTAGCGCCACCTATTGGTTGACTAGCTAATACAGAATACACAGTTGTCTTTTTCGAGCTTGGCATTGTCATCTGGAAGTATGCTGCCCTGTGTGCATTGAACAAATCTGTTAAGAATTTATAATTCTCCAATTCTTAACTGGCTTCAGCCTTATATTAGTGTCACACCTCACATGTCTTTATTGATGAGGTTAACAGTATGAAACTGGGGTTAAATATGTGTCCCTGCAGCCAGGTGCCCAGGTTCAAATCCCAGTCAGGACATTTGGAGTCTATGGGCCTTGCATCTGGTGTTTCTATGTGACGGATGGTAAAGTGGAGACTCTGATGATGAAAGACGAAAACCATCACATGCATGCACATGTATGTATCCACGCACGCACCTGGCGTTGGAATGTGGGTAGCCTACAGTTACTAGTGGGATGAAAATCATGATTAGCCGTGTGTGTGCTCTGCGGTGGGTACAGAGCTGAGTGCCTTACACACACAACACTGCCAAGCATGGAGAAGTAATCCCATGTTAAAGGAAAATGGGGATGGGGTTGAAGGAGCGTGTCATTTCATGGGGAGACATGTAGTTTTTGCCCCACACTTCCTGTCTGGGAGCACATTCTCCACTACCTATAATACCCTTTCTTGTAGAAAGATATAACCATCACTTGATTGTCAAATACAGCACCGACGTGCACCAAAGCTTAAATATTTTTAAACTCATCCTTTCATGACTTTTTAAATAATTATTTTATAATACATTTGTGCGACAAGAAGAAACGACAATATTAATTTTAACATATTTATAGATATCTATTCAATGTAAATTTTAAAGAAAAAGAGTAGACCGTCGTGTTGTCTTATTGACTGTGTCCTTCGCCCTACAGAAGCTTCTCAGTTTCAGGAGGTGCCATTTACTAATTGTTTGTCTCAGTGTCAGTGCCCCTGTGGTCATATTCAGGAAGTGGTCTCCTGTGCCAATGCGTTCAAGGCTGCTTCCCACTTTCTCTTCTATCAGCTTCAGTGGAACTGGGTTTATATTGAGGTCTTTGATCCACTTTGTCCTAGCAATAGTGGAGACGGTGCCTGAATTGGTTAGTGACTACTCCAATCGTCATCATAGAACTTACATCCATTACTGTTGGGAGCAAATGCAGTGACCCACAGCCAAGCACTGGGCTGAGCTCCTGGAGTTCAGCTGAAGAGAGGGAGGAGGGATCATATGAGCAAGGAGGGGGAGGGTAGGGGATTGGTCAAGATCATGATGGGAAACCCACAAAGACAGCTGACCTGAGCTAGTGGGAGCTCACAGACTGTGGACTGACAGCTGGGGAATCTGCAGAGACCTGAATTAGGCCCTCTGAATGTGGGTGACAGTTATGTGGCTTGATCTCTTGGAGAACCCCTGTAAATTGGACCAGAACTTATTCCGGGTGCATGAACTGGCTTTTAGGAGACCATTCCTATGGTTGGATACCTTGTTCAGCCTCGATTTAGGGGTGAAGGGTTTGGTCCTGTCTCAACTTGGACTGCCATACTTTGTTGACTCCCCAAGGGAGGCCTTATCCCCTCTGAGGAGTGGATGTGGGGTGGAATGCGAGGGAAGGTGGGAGGAGGGGAGAAGGGAAGGGATGGCGAACTGGGGTTGGTGTGTAAAATGAAAAAAAATTAAGAAAAATAAGAGTATACTGATGACTATTTAGGGGGGTTCTGTTGCACCTGTTATTAATTTACTTTGAGTTTTATTAATTTTCAAGCCCAAATCATAGAGTTTTGTAAAGATTTAATGTGTCTTCAGAAATCCAAGCCTCAAAACCAGATGGCTAAAACACATTTCATTATCATGTTTAGCATTTTTGATTTGTAATTGGGATCAAAGTGTTGCTTTATAATAGTTAATCATGCAGAATACTTCACAAATTGGTAAGTGCCTGAGTATAATGAACTCAAAACATTTGTTAAAAATTTATAATAATGATCTCAGAAATGATGCCCTTAATCAAAGGGTCTAGGATGAGGGCTCAGCAAATCAGGAGAGGGTGGCCTTTTGCCATCTGGTGGTTGAGTTGGAGCTGGTTTTCACATATTTGTAGAATGTCTTGAAAGAGAAATAACTTGCCAGATTTCCATACATTTTGGAGACTTGTTCGGTCACCATCTTTATTAGAGTTGCAGTCAATTGATGGATGAGGAGTGGATTTTATTGCAGGATCAATATTTGAGGAAACTTGTTGCAAGAGAATGTCCGATCCTGGTGTGCACCCAAGGGGCTTTTTCCTGGAGTTTTAGAACCATGGGCTTACAAACTCAAAGACAAAGCCCAGGGCAGTGAGGGTCAGGACAGCAACTTCAACTAGATATTTAGTTCCATTTCTGCAGGAGAGGATGAGTGGCAAGGGGCATGGTCCAGCCAGAAAAGAGGTTGGCAGGCCTGCGTGTTGAAGCCTGTGCAAGCATGCCTGCGGATTAGGAACACGGGGCTAATGTCACACGAATCGCTTTGAAGAAAGTTCTGTCTCAGGTTTAGGTCATTTCTAATTGTTCTCTTCAAAAACACCAAGGGGCTGGGGATGTGGCTTGGCTGGCAAGAGTGGTAAGGGCCCGAGTCAGATTCTAGTACCTATGCGAAAAGCCAGCAATGGTCATCTGTTGCTGGAACTCCGGGGCTGTGGCGGCAGAGACGTGAGAACCGTGAAGCTTCTTGGCTGCCGGTTTAGCTCCAGGCAAAGATCCTGTTGTTGGGATAAGGTGGAAAATGAGAGAGTATAATAACCAGCGTCATCTACATGCGTGTACATACAACACCACCCCCTCCCCTGCACAGTGTGTGTGTGTGTGTGTGTGTGTGTGTGTGTGTGTGTGTATGCACGCTGGCCTCAATTTACAGTCAGGCAAGGGAAGTATATGATACCTTATCATCGCTGGCCACAATCTGGCAGATCATGTGTATTCATCATTTGCCTTTGAGGAAAAGAGGAACCTTAAAAGTTCAGCATGTGTTCTGTGGAAAGCACAGAACCATCCAGATCACAGACCACTCCCAACATCTTTGCTATGACCCTCCAATTTTATTATTTTTGAGGAGTCGTCCGACAAAATTCTCTCTTGTGCTGCAGGCCATGTGCATCCTGGAAGCCTTCGGCCATGCCAAGACCACTCTCAACAGTGTGTCCAGTTGCCTCATACAATACTGGGAAGTGCAGTTCTGTGAGAGGAGGAAGCATGCGACTGGAGGTGAGTTTGCCGTCTGCCAGCAGAGGGTCCCCGTGCCCAGAGAGATGAACGTGGGGGGCGGGAGACACGGGACTTGTGAAGCCTGCAGTCACAATCTAGACCACCCCCATGTCAGCACACAGCAGAGAGAAGCCAACCGTGGACCGTCGCGGGAGCAAGTCTGCTTGCCGCCACCTATGGATTAATAAACCTCTTATACATGTCCTAGAAATGTTTTATAATAAAGATGGCCAGGCTAATTGAGAGGGGCCTGGAGGTGTCCCCTGCATCCCGAGATGTCAGGTTTCAAGTTCAAACTTTGCTGGGACTCAAAAATATTCTCAAGTGCATGGTGAGGCTTCCCTGGAGGATTGCTGTCCTAACTACACAACACAGGAGAGGGGCTTAGCTGCGAAGCTGACATGGTCGTAATTCTCCCACAGAGATGCAAAGACTCAAACAAATTGTAGCCGTGTGCAGCTCCTTCACACAGCACACAGTGGGATCTGCTCAAATCACACGTGAGCTTCTTAAACGATCGAATTAAAGCCCATCCAAACAGTAAAATAACCACCACACTAAACCGGAACAGAAAGACCCGACTTTCTGTTCAATTTAAATGTTAGCTGTGTATTTTTCTGGAAACTCAGTTACAATTCAAGTTTTCACTGACCTGGTCCTGGCCCTAGTAGTGAAGTGTCCTGGTGAGACATTTCCTGAGGTCAGAAGCTGAAATGGGAAAGACCGTGACTCTGCGCTTTGCTACATGGATATGCAGACCCGGACGAAGACTGTGGTCCGATTGATCTGGTAGTCTATTGGCAGCATTGAGTCCCAGGGCACTGGCCACCTGCTTGTCTGGATCCTACTGAGTCAGTGCAGCACCCACCCACCCCACCCTGATGCCAATGCTAAGCCTCAGCATCACAAGCCCCTAGTCTACCCCTCATCCGGGCTCTGTGGCTCTCTATCCAAATCCTCTTTAGCACAAGGATGTGCTAACTGCTCCCTAGAGGTGCAGGCCACTGTCCACATTTCTCCCCTTTCTCTCGGAGAGACTTAATGGGTCCTCTCCTCAGGAATGTCCAGGTAGGAAATTGTCAACTGAGAGAAGCAGCAAAGGGTGGGTGAGGGCGCTGCTGTACGACCTAGGGGACCTGAGTTTGAGTCCTCAGAAACCAAGTAAAGCCAGTAGCGCGTCGGTAAGGCCACTGCTCCTGTAGGCAGACAAGAGATGGGGACAGGAGTCTCCTATAAGCTCATGGGCCAGCTAGTTTGTGTATGCAGCAACAAACTATGAAGAGGCCATGTCTCACACGAGGTGAGGGCTGATACCCAAGGTGGTCCTTTTACTTCCACATGTATTACACAACGCAAACTCACAAGGGCACACACACACACACACACACACACACACTTTATAAAAAAGGAAGTTTCCATTAAACTACAAGAGAGCTCATTCACTGAAGTTGAGCTGCTATGAAAGCAGCTGACTTGTAAATATTCACTAAAATAGATAGAGATTATACTAAGACTAGTATATCCAAACCAGGTCAAGTCAATGAAGATTAGGTGGTGTTTTTATGCTTTAAAGTCAGCCGTATTTGCTTAAGTTATCAGCGTGTGTAAAGCTCCCATTGTATTGGCCATGGAGAATTATCATACTTATGTACAGGCTGAGATATGCTTTCTCCTATGATTGTTATTAGTGGTTTACAAAGAATTTAGCACCAGTTATTTTGCCAGAGCATAACCACAAAGTGCAAAATTAAAAAAAAAAAAAAAAGATCAGGCTAAGTTTTATGAACCACCAGCTATACATAAATAGATACTTTTCATTTTGTATAAATTTATTAACAAACGGCATCTTGGTCTGGCTCCCACCTCAGCGTTTTCTCCAGCTGACTTCCTATTTAACAAACCAGCATTCCTGGTTCTTCAGCGTAGGAACCACCGCCCTTCAGGACTCAGGGGCTTCTGAAGTGTCTCTCTCACCCCACGGAAGTGTCCGAAGTCCGTGCGTGGAAATAAGGAAAGTTTGCCAAGAAAGGTTCCACTTGGCCAGAAAGCGCCCTGGGTTTGAGTCACTGCCTTCGCCCTAGCATTCATGCCTCTTGCCCAGGAAGCAGAGGTTTATGGTGTGCCGCACAAGTGTGCCTGTGGGGCCGAGGGAGAAACTGTGGTAGACTCCTGCCCTCAGTTCCTTCTTAGACTCTAGTAAATAAAATTATGAGATTGTCAGTCACTCTAGAGCAAATGCTAGTTTCTTCCTTTAGCTGAAAATAGATTTCTTTTTTCTCACATAGTATATCCTGAATACAGTTCCCTTCCTCTACTCCTCCCAGTCCCTTTCCATCTCCCTCCAGATCAACTCATTTTCTATCTCTCATTGGAAGACTAACGGGCTTCTAAGAAATGTAATATTATAATATATAAAACAAAACTGATTATCAGAACTGGGCAAAACAAATAGAAAGAAACGAGCCCAAGAAATGGCACACGAGTCAGAAAACCACTCGTTCACACGCCCAGGAATCTAATAAAAACACTAAAAGGGGAGCCGTAAATACAGAGAGGACCCAGCTCCGACCTGTGGATGCTCTTCAGTCTGTGAGTTCGTAGGAGCTTTGCTTAGCTGATTCAGGGGCCTTGTTTTATTGGTGTCCTCCATCCCCTCTGGCGCCTCCTCTTCCACAGGATTCCCTAAGCCCTGAGGGGGGACTTGAAGGAGAGATACTGGTTAGGGCTTCCTAGTCCAAGGTCTCTCGCTCTCTACATAATGGCTGGTTGTGCGTCTCTATGGCTGCTCCCAGCTGCTGCACAGAAGTAGTGTTCCCTTTGTGCTTTCATTGGAGCCTTTGGGAAAGCCTTGGGTTGACCTGGCTCTCAGCAGAATGTCATGCACTAAATACTGTGGAAGGGCTATGGGAAGGTGGTCCCAGGAAACAGCACCTCTCCGTCTTCTGCAAGCACGTTGGTGTGGTGGCAGTGTCTTTGGGAGCTGTGGCTTCTCATGAAACTTACTAGTGAAGGCTGGTGGGCACCAAGCATCTGTAAGGTTGTGTTTGCTGCACCTGGTGAGACTACAGCACAAATTTAGACAACATCAGCAGGGTCAAAAGCCAATGTGTACATGGTTCTCAGGCCTGAGATCCCCGGAAGTGACTAGGAGCCAGGTTGATAGACCCACCCCAGCCTGGCATGGACCCCACTCTCCAGTACTTCAGCTGCAGACAAGTCGTCTGCTTCACATACTCTTCCTCTTCTGTGTGGTGGTGGGGATCATCTCTGCAAACTCTTAGAGTTCCAGGAGCAGAGACATGGCAACACGGTTCTACTTTTGTGTCAATATGAAAACTACCCCTTCCCAGATCTAGGTCTGGGTTGCTAAGTACAGAACGGCCTACATCATACTGACTGTCTGCCATGAGACGGTTCGCAAGTTGGGCAAGGGGCTGGAGATTGAAACACACACACACACACACAGAGGGGAGGGGTCAAGAATGCCAACTTTATTGTGTTCCAGGGCAGCTTATATAGTGTCTTCCCTGACCAATGGCCGCACCCTAGCTCTCGGGATCCTTCAGCTGCAAGCCCACCAGAAACCATTCCCCTACCATCAGGGAGGTCTCGTGCTCAGAGCAGCTGCAAGCATAGGAAAACAAGTTGTTTACTCCGGCAGGCAGCGGGTCATACAAAATTCAGGGTCTGCGTGTCTGCAGTCCCCAACAGATATAGACTGGCATGGGATGGGAAAGTATTTGACTCTCAGGTTTTCTGTGGACTAAAAAAATCCTAGCTCAACTTGAGTTGAAACCACAGTCTACTCATAGTGGGAAATGCTCATTACCATGGCTGTGGCCTTCTTAGGTAATGTAAACATTAAGAGTTTAAAAAAATAACAAGAGAGAACACATGTGAGGGGCTGCTCCTGGCATCTCGCTTTCGAATCCTGATTTTTGAATGAATGAGAGAGGTGATGAGAGATGAAACATTATCACCATATCACCAGCTTCCTTTGCATCATTCACCCCATTGGACATGTTCTTCATAGAATGCTGTAACTGATCCTATCTCGTGTTAAGAGCTGGAAGCAGTCTGGGCTTTGGAGATAAGGAAGATGGGTTTTAAAGAACAAAAGCCTCCAACAGCACTTTGAACAGGTCACATACAAAAGGCACCTTGTGTCTGAAATGTGATAGATATATTTAGTCGTACCTTTGGGAACTCCAGAGGGATCCTGAGACATTCTGTTTTTTCTTCCTCATCTTAAAGATGGACAAAATTACAGTTAAAAGGGGTGTGCAGAGTGGCCATACCAGGTTCAGAAACAAGAATGCCTGGGATTGCATCCCAAAAAACTCCTCCTCTTACATTGCTGTCCATGATGGCTCATGGGTAGATGGTCTCCCATCCCAACACAAGCCAGATCAGGGGGTGAAATAAGAAGAAAGGCACGTGTGACAGTTTGCCTTCTCTCCCCATGCGCATAGTCTGTGTTGAGTGGCCGCTCGAGGTGGGAGATGATGAGACTTTCTTTGAAGGAGGTCCTAACTTGTAGTCTGAAGGAGAGTGACTCATTTCATATACTTCCTTTAATAATTCACAAATGCCCTGGCTCGTGAAATTCTACAGTTACCTGTGGCATTGGGTACAAAGAAACAACATGCATCCGTGGAGTCAAACTTCTTGAGAGAGAGATTTATATGTAGATGTCTAGAGACTTTGCCAGAATCATTGGTTGGCATGGAGATAGCAGTGGAGAGTGACACCTGCTTTTCTGACCAAGACTGTTTCCAATTTTTTAAATTTTTCCAACACTGCTCCAGTGTTGAGATCGGGGTGGCAGTTGAGGGGAGCTCATTGGGCCGCAGTAAGTGCTGGAACCTCTCATTCTGGAGCCCCATGCCTCCCTGACCTCAGAGCCGCACCCCAGACACCGCAGCATCTTCTCTGTTTGAGATTGTGTCAGCCTGTGCTTGAGTTTGCCTGTAGCTTCCCTTCAAAGTGACATGTTCTTCCAATCGTGTGGATCAGAACCCGTTAATCCCAAGCAATTTTATTCACTGCTGGAGATGTGCTAACTAGCGTGATTAATAATTACTCTGCTTAGGAATTCAGCTGAAGGATTTTCCTGGCACTCGTGACTTGGCGCTTGATCAGTACTGAACACTGCTTCAACTGAAGCTGGTGTCTTTGTTGGTGGAAGTGTGTGTGCATCAGTCCGGGCCAGGGCCAGAGGCACTAGCTCTCTCAGCCTTTGCTTCTCACCTGTCATCTGGCACAGAACACAGTGAGCGAGGCCAGTGTGGAGCTCCACTATACACCTGTGCAGAGCCAAGGCCACTTACTCTCCTAGGGGTAACTAACTTCAGACTTTTAAGGCAAAAAATTGCCACATTTTTTGTTTAAAAAAAAATGAATGAAAACGATAAGATCTCAAGTTCAAATTTCTCCCTGGTTAAATCCATGAAGATATGCATGCATGTACACACACACACACACAGCCTACTGAGGGTATGATGGATATTCTTGGTTATCAACTTGACTACAGCTAGGATTAACACATAAGTGGCTGGGTATACTTGTGAGGAATTTTTCTTATGCAAATCATTTGAGGTGGGAAGACCGGTTTTTAATTGCTATCTTTTGAGGTGGGAAAACCCACCTTTTATCTGGGTCACACCTCTGCTGGTAGCCTGTATAAAGGACATGGCAGGAGGAAGCTCATGCTTAGCCTGTTTGCTCTTGTTATCAAATCCATTCATTCATGGCTTTAGAGCCTACTCATTGGGATTCTGCTGTATCTGGAAGAAGAGCTGAGACACCTGGCCTGCTACTCTGAACAGCTACTGGATTCTTGGACCTTCCATTGGTAGACAGCCTTTGTTGGGCTAGCGGGACCAAGCCTATAAGTTATTCTAATAAGTCCTTCATGCATGTGCCCGTGTGTGTGTGTGTGTGTGTGTGTGTGTGTGTGCGTGCGTGTGTGTGTGCATGTTTGTGCAAGTGTGTGTGCATGTGTGTGTTAGCACAAGGGTGGTTCCTCCATGCTGTGACAGGTTTCTCTAAAGGACTATTGGACAGAGAGTGAACTCTCATATAAAATATGAACTTCACTGGTGAGCATGGACCATACTGGGTCCTCAGACTACCAAATACATCTCACAGCAGCTGTTAACAGAGATGACTGTGGCAGCAGGGGTTGGGGACTCTGAGCTCTTGGCAACTTGGGATTAGCATCTCTGGAGACCTAAGATGCTGTAGAAAGCCAAGTCTCTTTGTATTGTTTTGAATGTTTGTGTTGGAAAAGAAGCTTTGCTGTCATGGCCTGTAATTAATTAACATGTAAATTTATGGAAATTGAACTAAAATCCGTTTAACAGAATCCCTTCTCTTCTCCTAACCAGCCAGAATTTCCACATATATGCTGGAGAAGTCCAGGCTTGTGACACAGCCTCCTGGTCAGGGCAGCTTTCTGATTTTCTCCTGGCTGATGGACGGGTTATCCACTGAAGAAAAATGTGGGCTTCACCTTGGCAACTTCTGTGCACACCGGTGAGTGGTCAAGGATTTTCCCAAAAATTTTGAGCACATCCTTGGTGTTCTTAACTCGCCTTCGTATGTTTTTCAGAGGTGGAAGGGGGGCTGAAAGGAGACAGCGGGCTACGGTTAGGGCCGCGCCGTCTGGATGGCGGGGCTCTGATGGTGTGCTGAGTGGTGGGGAGGTTTCCCCTGCTGGCATGAACTTTTATTTTCTGTTTTGCTGTGTCTCAGAGGGGAAGACAAAAACCTAGCATGTTTGTAAACATCCCAATGCCTATGACTGTTTGGGACACATTGTCTCATCTCTCATCTTCTGAAGGGTTGGTGTGAATAACAGTGTGAACAACCAGTATTCATTCATCGCAGGTGAGATTACGTAACAAAGAGAGGGATCACACCTCTCAACCAAGGGCAGATGTTCTTCATAGACGACAAAAGCTTTTCTTAAAACATGGGGCCATTGATGATCATAATGAACACGTGGTGTCACCAAGATGCTCACCTGAGGAACGGTGTTCCGTGCACACCTTCCTGCCAGCCTCCAGCCTGAGCCCCACACAGCATCGGGCCGGGTTAGGGTTTGGATGAGAATTCCAAGGGAGAAGGGGTGAATGCTACCCAGAACAGACGCTGCTGGGACACGGAATCTACAGCTCATCCCTGCTTCATTGTGCTGAATTCTCGGGCACAGTCTGCTGTGTGCCTGTGGAGAAGCCCGTGATGAATGCATAGTCACCAGAGTGAAGTGACAATAAATAAATCAGGTCAGGGAGCCAGGTGGTAGCCGATGACTGTTTCAGAGGGTGAATCGGGGACAATGCTGGACAGAGTCCTAAGGAGCCCACGCAGGGACTTGGGGACAGTATCCTGGACAATTGAGAAATGTTGGGAGCTTAGAGAGGAAGGGGTGGGGTTGAGGAAAAGCAGGAAGACCACGGCATGTGGTCAGAGTTCAGGGAGGGAGGGAGGGTGACGCTGGCTTCGTGGACAGGCCGCAGCGGAAACGTGTCTCTGTGAAGAGCTGTGAGGAACCCCAGCAGGATGTTCAGGGTGTCTTATTAATATGCATTATGAATAGCTAACGGGTGCTCAACACCATTTTCAATAAAAATACCCACGGCTGCTCCAGTTACATAAAGATATCAGTGGGAGGCAGTGCACGAGAGTCGCTCACCTGGAATTTATAGCATTTAAGAAGAAAACACGCCATTTACCAGCTGGATAGATCTCGTGCTGATTACAGTACCTTCGAGACTTCTGTGGGTCTTGCTGAGTTTGCCATGCTAGCAAAACTGGGTTTTCTGACTGGAGATATTGGCAGTGCTGGAAGAATTTTATATTCCTTAGATGTTTGAATTTGGGGTGGGATCTAATCTCGGCTCATTCTTTGTGACAATTAGACCCCACACTGTTTGGAGGTTGGTCAGTATCCAGTCAGATCTGGATTGGATCACTAACTTCTTCTTTTTTTTTTTTTTTATTTTTGAGACAGTGTTTCTCTGTAGCTTTTTGGTTCCTGGCCTAGAGCTAGCTCTTCTAGACTAGGCTGGCCTCGAACTCACAGAGATCCGCCTGCCTCTGCCTCCCTAGTGCTGGGATTAAAGGCGTGCGCCACCACCGCCCGGCAGGATCACTAACTTTCTAAATGCCGATAAACCAGACCTTTCATGTCTGGAAGCTTCTTTTAGGAGTCCACTCCTTAGCAATGGTCTGTCAGAAAAGGATGTCCTGATGGGAACTAACAGGACCCTGCACGTCAGTAAGAGTCACTGTGTTTGCTGTAGGATGAGGCTGCTTACCCTGTAGTCTGCAGAACTTACTGACCCGTCTTACACTGAACAAGGCACATCTGAATTCTCTCTCTCTCTCTCTCTCTCTCTCTCTCTCTCTCTCTCTCTCTCTCTCTCTCTCACACACACACACACACACACACACACACACACAGGTGAGGTGCTGATGAAGTACACTGAGTCTTAAAATAGCCACCTCAGATCCTCACAGCCTGCAGCCTGCAACCTGCCCTATCTCTTCCTCCTACACTGCAGCTCATTCCCTACCGGAAGCAACAAGAGGTGCACGCAGCACTGCAGGGCCTGCAGGACTCCTGCACATAGCATGCCTTCCAAAACTACTCCAGAGGGCGGACAGTGTCCCTGCCTATGGTCTTCGGTTCCGGCAGCAGGCGCACCTTTAACTTCAGCTGTGCCTAGGTGGTGAAGTTTCCTAAGCCTCACACAAATATGTAGAGACCCCGTGCCAGTAGTGAAATCCCCGTACACACATCTCTGTGTGTAGCACAGGAAGGTTCCCAAGAACACAGCACGGCACTAACTACAGCTCCTGAGAACACAGCACACTGCAGAGCCCACTTGGGGCAAAAGAAGGCCCCCATCCTTCTAGGGCATCAAAGCAGCACTTACAAGCACCTGGAAGAATTGTATATGCCTTGGGTGTTTGAATTTGGGTTGAGGTCTAATCCTGGCTCGTGTGTTACTATTAGAAGCCACCCCTCTGGAGTATCTGTCTAGAATGCCTGCCTGTGGGACTGAGGTTAGAAAGAATACATGCACCGAGAATCCCACAAGAGGGCGCACTCTCCACAGCCAGAACAGCTAAACAACAGCAAACAAAAACTTCATTCTTTTTTGTTTACGGTTTCTTCTGTGCTTTTCTTTTCTTGGCCGCTATCTCTTATTTAAGTAGTATCTCCTCTTCTTCTTTTTGTACATACTATGTTATATCTGAGAGATAAATATAAGGTAGACTCCTGCACATTGAAATGATGAAAACTAATAAAAGCAGCTGTATGCAATAATTGCTTGCCTTTAACTACTTTAAATTGCTTCTGTGGGTTAGGCTTTTAAACCTGAGGAAGAGACTCTTGACCTCCCTCCCCGCTGACTGATCACGGGGAGGATTGTGGGTTGCTTCCTAATGCTGCTCAGCCAAGGCCACACTGGGAGCTGTGCTGATGAACAATCATTTGATGGAGAGAGCAGGTGCCCCGGTCCTCACCTCCTCTGAGAGAAAGAGAGCTGAGTCACTGAGGTTTGAACTTGAGGTGGCTGCAGACACCTGTCACGGGAGAGAGAGCTGAGCAATTAACTCCCAGGAGAATGTGCTCTCTGCTGAGTGGTTATCAAGGGGGCTGAGCTGAATCTGAAGGCATTTCACAGATTTTTTTTTTTTTTTTTGGCGTGTGTCAGGTAAAGAAAAACTTCAGTGTCATTTAAAGGTGACGCTCCATGATCTCATGGCTCACAAACTTCTGTTCAGTCACAGTTTCAGGGAAGGGAAAACTGATGGTCTGTGAGACCTATGCCTGAAAACCGCACCATTTCCACTGCAGTTCTGTGTTGTAGCTTTTTACTTAAATATTATTCTGGAGGTTGTATCAGAAGGCTTTGTGAGACACAGCGCCAGCAATGTCAATGTATGGGAATTCTGAACAAGTGTCTTTGCATGTGTTATGTGAACGTGTCTCACACAGTGAGATTTCTGCATAAGCTTTACATGGATGAGCTCATTGCATACGGAGGCAGCGATCCTGTGCTTTTGGCTCTGCCATCGACAGCAGATGCTGTTGAGATAATATGAGCCACCTTTGATGGAGGGCTTCCTACGGGGCGCTGTTCACTCTCAGTGACTGGAATCACCCTGGATGCCGAGACAGACAGCCAGCAGGGCGAAGCTGCTATGGGCATGCCAGGCTTCCCAGTTCTCAATTATTTGCATCAGAGTCTGCTGCACGACCCCAGTTGGTAATACTCCACACCATCTCAGGCTGTTTGCTCAACTACGGGAAGAGAATCAACTTCTTAACTCTTCTTCTCCCACCATGGTTCTGACAGCGGTAAACACTGTTCAGATTTGAGGGTAAACTCATATAATAAACTGGGGTCAAAGGGATCACACAAGGGGGTCAGACATATGTCTTATTAGCAAAAATGGAATTCCCGGTGAGATTTCCAGGAAAAAAAGCATATTTAATCAGAACTGGAGAAATGTCACATGTGCTTAGCATATAAGCATACTTCCGTCTGATTTTATCATTCTTACTTGAAGCACATTTATATAAAAATAGAGTGAACTCTGTGGGTTTCAACAAAACAGAGCGCATGAAGCTGAGAGAGAAAGGTGTTGGGGAGTAGAGGAAAAACCATACGGTCGGATTTAATCAAAACGTCATATGCATGGCCACAAAGGCCAGGCTGTGGGGCTCTGAGAGAAAACTATTGGCCTATTTTCCAGGTCCCTCAACCACTGACTCGATGTTACTGAAGCTGATACTTTACTAAGTGAGAAAGATAAGCCCGCTGAATCCTATTACGCATGCGTGTTCCAGTCATGGGTCAGAACCTGTCTCAACACTAATCTTGCTTTCCCCATCAGTGAACTCACTGGGCTTGGCATGCATTAGCTGTGAATTCTGAGTACACGGGGATCTGTCTCAACTACTTACTTATTTCCCCCAAATCCAGAACTTTCTGAAAACCAAACATTTACTTCTGACTTACGTGGCGATGAAAATCTAGACCCAGCCCCAACTTGCTCTTCAGCACCCTGTAAACTGACGTGAGACCCAGGTGGCTTAGACTTCGTGGGTCTGTCTGGGAACGCTCCTGCCCTTCTACTCAGGATTAAACTCTGGGATTAGAGGATACTGCCCCAAATCTACCAGGGATAAAAACACCACTTTAACTTTTTAAAATGTGGATTCCAGAATGAGCTTTGCCTTAGCAGTAAAGCAGAGGGCTGCTGCAACAGTGTGGTGTGGCTTTGAACCAGGGTCCGGACTGGCTTTCTCACTATGTTCAAGATGCCTGTCACTTCACAGGACCCCGGCGCGGCCCTAGCTGGTGGATGGAGCTCAGCAGATCTGATGTCCTCTCAACAGGAGGCTCCTGCTTCCTCCTGTCCTCATCTCTCAATCTCTGCTCTCTGCTCTCTCTCTCTCTCTCTCTCTCTCTCTCTCTTATTTCTTAGAAGTATAGATCTATACCATTGTCTATATCATGATATCATCTATATTATGGTAATCGATGGACATGGATAGAATGGACATTCAGTTTGCTCTATTGGTCATTGTGACTGGGTTTGTAGATAGAGATTTGGCATTGGGCGATTGAGAAGGGCAAGGGCATGGCTGCTGGATGGCCCCACTGAAATTTCACAGGTTCATGTTCATAGATTGTTTGTGTGTGTTTTAATGTGTGACTGCATATGTGTGAGGGTATATATGTATATGTGTGTGTGCCTACGTGTGAATGTATGTGTCTGTGTATATGTGTGTTGTTGTATATATACAGGTGTATCTATGTATATGTGTGTGTGTGCATTCATGCACGTGTGTGTGTTTATGTGTGTATGCATGTGTTTGTGTGTATCCTTTCCATCCTTGTCATAAAGCTCTAGCAAAGTGACATACAAGGGACTAGTCCCATCTGCTCGTCGATGTCATGGCCACTTGTTCACTTGGGTAGTGGCTGCAGTTTCATTTTCTCCAGATGGAGCACGTTGACACCGCACTGGGCACCTACACTGCTGTCTGCCATGCCTCCCTCTGAGTATGGAGAGCAGTAACCCCTTCCCCTTGGTGTACTAGTCTGAACTTCCTGGAGCCCTGGTGGGCCACTGTCCACTACCCAGCCCACTTCCCACATGACTAGGTTTTAACACATGCAAACATCTTTTGGAGCCTGCGTGTGTTCTCGGGACTCCCCAGTCTTCGTGGTAGGATTCTCTAAACGATCAGAACTGGTGGGATGTATGGGTTACAAAAGGAGACTTTCAGATTGACTTACATCATATGTGTGGTGTCTTCAAATGGGGGAGAGCCCAACTTCGAAGGCCTGGAGGATGCGGGAGAGCCACTCCAGTCTGCACTGGAAAACTGAAGAAGCTGGGTTCTGATGTCAGTGAAGAGCAGTGGCAACCACTAAAACCCAAGGTGGATGCCCGGACCATCCAGGAACAAAGGCAGACAGGCAGCACTGCTTCTCACTCCTGTTTTCCTGTCTGGGCTGCCACTTTGGGGGAATCTTGTCCCCTTTGTTAATCTTTCCTAGAAAGACACTCAGGCCCTGCCCAGAATCATTTGTCTTAGCTGACTCCAAATCTAATGAACTCAACAGTTAAGATTAACTACCACAGCCAGGCGGTGGTGGCACACACCTTTAATCCCACCACAGGTACCATGGGACATAGACAAAGATAACTGCTTTCCTTCATCCTGCCAGTGTAACCACATCGCCAAAGCTCATGTCAGCTGACCCCACCTGTGTAGTCACATGACACAGCTTCTACTACTGGCAACATGTGGAAGGTGATGTCTTCAGCATGGGAGAGTGTCTATAACCCATGAATCTGCAACAGTAAGCAAGTTTATGAATATTCAGCAGTGCACACATGTGAGGGGCCCCTCCAAGCTGCATGCTCAGTAAGTAGCTAAATGCAGTTGAAATGGGAACAGGTCTCTCCGGCAAAGAAATTCAGAAATACTTCTCTCCTCCAGGCCAAGGCAGACCAGGCAATGTGTGTGAGTGAGAACCTCTGGGCTCTCACTGGAGGACAAGTGTGTGTGCCTGAGGCTCCCCACTCCCCAGGACACACTGCTCTTAAAGCTTTTCCCATTGGTGTTACACAGAGAATGATGGAGACAATGTGTGTGTGTGAGTGTGTGTGTGTGTGTGTGTGAGAGAGAGAGAGAGAGAGGAGGGGAGGGGAGGGAGGGAGGGAGGGAAGGAAGGAGGGAGGGAGGGAGTGTGTGTGTGAGAGAGAGAGAGAATATTTGGTTCCTTGGGACAGGGTCTCTCTGTGTTGTTAGGCGGGCCTCAAACTCACAGAGACCCACCCACTTGCCTCTTCCTCCCAAGTGCTGGGATTAAAGACGAGCATCACCACTGCCCTGCTTGGAGACAATATTTTTATGAAAAGATTATAAACTAACAGGATTTTCAGATATGCAGAAGGATTGGATTCCAGTACGTTCCTTCCACACTTCTGTGTGGCTGCCCCACTGTGATCCTGTGCAGGAATAGGCCCAGGACTGAATCTAGGACCACGTTCTGAATGTCCCTATCAAGCTGATGAATGACAGTACTTGAGTTACTAAAGTTCAAGTGTATCTTTTGAGGACAATCAACCTGGAGCAGCTGTTGAGAGGAAGTGGAAAGGCAGGCGCCCGCAGGGGGCAAAGTCAGAACCCCCAGCAAGTCCCTCTGGACCTGCTGCTGGTCCCTGGTCCATTCCCATTGGGCCACACGAGCAATGTCACTTTCAACAGAATAACAACAACAAAATGAAAGTAGATAGGAATTACACACTCATGTAAGAATGTCTGCTCACATTCCCTGGGGTCAAACGTCATCTGAGGGGTTTAAAATACATTGTCTTCCTGTGCCAGCCAGTGTAGAGAAAAAAATGAAGATTTTCCTTAAGTCTGATTTGTTTAATTACAATGAAGAGGAGTTTGTCAGCTCAGCTGGAAGTGGGCAGGGGGACTTGGTACTGATTCCGGGTTTTAGAGGACTCTCTCAGGCTCACGCGGAACATGTGGGTCATAGGCTTGGGTTTCCCTCCGGGCTGGCAGTTGCGGGATTCAGGTGTAGCATTTTTCAGTCTCGCTGTTGCTTCTGTTAAACTCGTCAGTGGGCGTCCATGTGCATGACTGTGTTTTTACATAATTTGCTCTCTGCAAGGTCTCCCCCAGCAGGCAGGTTTCCAGGCTGCGGGGACCTAAGTAGATAGCTGTCACACAGGCATGCATGTCATTTGTCAAATGTTTACCTGGTTGTGACAGTGGCTTTTCTTTGGCTATTGAGATTTCCGGGCCACAGGAAGCTCACGGAGTCTCACAGGCTATCACAAACCTCTGCACTCGCCCCCACAGTTTGGGATATATTTTAATGCAATCAATAATCGTATTGTTATACACAGGACATTCACTCGGGTAGGAGGTATGCCTGTTCCAACCTGGTCAGAGGTATACCACACTCAAGATGTGCAGAGGGTCCTGGGCAGTTGTGATGGGTTTTATGTAAAAATAAAGAAGCAGTCTCCTTGGTGTTTATATTTCCTTCGCATTTTAATCAATGATTAAATTTATACCAAAGAGATTTTTTTTGAGAAATTTCTCTATATTATTTATCGTAAAATGCTTGTTTTGTATACTTGCTTGTATACCTCTGTAAATACTCAGGGTCACACCAAAAGTTCCTGGCTGGGGTGGCGTAATGAATGGAAAGGATAAGAAGCCCCACTCTGGAGACTCATGGGTTCACGTGGCCACACAGAAGAACAAACGTGGCAGTTCCCAAAGCTGTCCTCAGACAGGATGAGTGGTGCCTTCTGCACAGTATGGGCTCTTCCTGCGAGGGTTTTTTTCCATGCTGAAGGATAAAGCCTGCATTGTGTAGTCACCCTGGGGAGTCGGGGCTCCCTCTGCAGAGCAGCCTCCGTCCTCAGCTCTGTAGGGTGAACAGCTTAGCATCGCCCTCTCTTGTAAACTGTACACCCGTGGGATTCAGTTTCCAAGTTGCCAGGATAGCAGAGCTCGAAGCCAATGCTTTAGGCATTTGGGGCTATCTAAAGGTACCTGCTGGCATCTCTGTCTGTCCCTCTTCAAGCCAGTCCCCCGCTGGCCAGCCACAGCAGCCATGCAATAGCTGCCCCTCACCTTGTAACTCTCTAGTCTTGTTTGGTGAATGAGCAGAACACCTTCCCCTTGTCTTTGTCTGAGCCTAGCTGTGTGCCTGCTGCTCTCTGTGGCCACCCCTGACTGGTCACCGCTGCTCCTTCACCTTCTGAACATAGAGGCATAGTGTGCTAGCATGCACCAAGACATTCACCATGGCCATGTGTGGTCTGCTTGGCTCCTCCCAGCATCATGCATTATAAGATTCAGAACCCAAACCTAGCTCCGTCATCAGAGCCACACAGTGAGCGTAAGAGAGGACAGAACAAGCAAACTCACACCGTTCTGCATGCGTATGTCAGTGTCTAGCTTACCACCAGGGCCTAGAGTTTTAAAAGCAGATGTCGTTGGAGGCAGCCCCTCCCCAGGTGCACCCAGTTTAACCAAATCTGGAAGATGTGGGCTTTGCCTTGGGCTTCTCCCTCGTCCCCGGCACCCTCAAGACGATGCCATACTTTTTCGTTCTCTGTCTCCTCCCTGAATTATCTTTGATGTTTTCACCTCTGTTCATGCTGTACTTCCCTCTGAGTTGATGCTTGATTCATGTCTGGAATATTCATCTCAGTGACTTCCACCTCTGAGAAAACTCTGCTTTTCTCTCAAATATTGTTTCTTGTCCCTTTTCTTCTATCCCCAGTCCATTTTACTTCTACGGGAGTCTTAATCACGGTTTTGTATAGTCTGTGGCCTGCCATCTTATGTGAAACACTGTGGTTGTTTGGTATCTTTGCCACTGGTTGCCCAAAGAGGTTGTTCTGTAACCTGTCACTTAGGGTGTGTCATGGTATGGTGGACCTGTCACTTAGGGTGTGTCATGGTATGGTGGTTGGTTTTCATCTTTAACTCGCCGCAATTTAGAATCAACTGGAAAGGAAGTCTCGATGTGAGAGTGAATGAGACTGACCTGTGGGCATGTCTGTGACAGCATTGGAAGACCCAGGTCACTACGGGCAGCACCATTCCCTAGGCTGGTGATCCTGGACTGTGTGATTGTAGAGTGTGAGCTGAGCCCTAGCAAGCATGTATGGATTCATCCTCTCTGCTCTTAACTGTGGGTGTGTTGCAACTAGCTACTTCAATTCCTGCCTTGCCTTCCCCTCAGTGATGGGCAACCTGATATGGGGACCTGATTAATATTTTCTCCCCTAAGTGACTTTCAATTGGGACATTTTTATCACAGAAACAGAAATGAAGCCAAGACATGTGATATTCCTAAGTACTTAGCTGGGGACTTGCGTGATCTGTGCAAAGGGTGAGGTCTCCAGAGTTTTCCATTGGTCAATCAGCCCTCCAGACCGTTTCATGTCAACCCTTGGCTTAGAATTACTAGCATGCCACTTAAGTCTGAATGCCCAGGAACAGGAAAAAGCCAGTGATGGTCTTGACTCCTCTGGGGGCGGATGTTGATGTAGCCATCTCTGCTACCTGCCTGGGTATCACAGGCAGGGCTTTCTCAGAGCAGAGACCCCAGCACCTTGGCTGTACACCTGATGCATTTCTAGGCTAGTGGCATGCTCCTTCTCCCACATGACCGTTCGAGGCAGGACCTTTGGATACAGGAAGCAGAATAAGAAGAGCCTGTGCTCACTCGGGAATAGGCGGGGCCTCGATGGACACTAAGTGATCCCTCACGTCCATCGACGCCTGCCCCCTTTCTAAAAGCCATAGTCACAGGTGAGCTGGCCCACAGTGTCTCTGAGCTGAAAAACAAGGCTTTCTGGGGCAATGCCCTTCCCGGTGAAAGAAATGAACAGATTCTCTTCTTAATTACACATTCTAAGTGGGTAATGGTCTTGGATTGTTCTAACTTGTCTGGACTGCCTGTTAAGACTGACGGAATATCTGTGAGTCTCTGTGTACGCTCGATCATTAGTAACAGGGACGTACGCTGCAGATAAGTGTCCCGTGTCAGCCCAAGGCACGGACCTCACTACATTTCACTCCAACACCATATTTGTCAAATTTTCACTGTGTCTCATGCATCTGTGAGGCATCCCTGGAAGTGCCTGAGGTGGAGACCTTCAGCTTGTGAACAGATTAACCTGGCGTGTTCAAGGAAAATAACATGCTTACAATGTTTACAGAAGGCCCTAGGTGGCACCGCCCTCAGCTCCATCACCTGCCCCAGCTGACCCATCCCATGTGTGATTTGCATAACATCTGTGTGTCACACCCAGGCCAGACTGCTTTGTCCCAAGCACGCTGTGACGGCTCACCTGCTCAAACATTCCGTGGTAAACAGAACTGCGTGCAATCACGACTTGGGTATTTCTCTTAATTGTCCTTCTGCCCCCTTGTTACGGCCTCCTGGCTGTCTCCTGTCAGCTCAGTAAAAGAATGCCCTGTTTTCACTGTGCACTCTAGCCATGAAATTGCTGCTCGCTTGCAAGTTTGAACAGTCAATTAAAAACAGGGTGTGAGCGCTGCAGGCAGCAGCGGAGAAGGCACCGGGTGCCCGAGAGGTGAAAATGACACTGAAGAAGGAAAGGGAACCGGGAAGCTTTAACGTTAATTAAGTGAGGAGGCTGCTCAGGAATAAGAAAACAGAGTAAGAAACTCGCGCTTTGAGCTGTGACAGCACAGCTACAGCGAGCGCCCACGTCTGACTCTCTACACCTGGCCATCTCCCCCTTTTCTGAAATAAGGTGTATGTCTGCTCTCCTCCCTTGAGATGAGCACAGCAAACAGCACGGAAGGTGTTCCGTGACTGAGGAACGGGAGTGACTGGACCCAGCATCAGGTCCTTACCCCTCAGGGTGAGCCCCATTTCCCAGGATGCAGTTCAGGAATCTCAGCCCATGTCACACAGGAGACTGCTTCTAACTACTCTTCCTAAGGGGGCTCATTTGTAAGATATTCTACCCAACTTTGGGCTCCCCCACATGAAGTTCTGTTATGTAGTATGGACTTTAGCTGCACAAGTCTTGTCATGCGTGGCTTCCGTGGCTTCTAGGGAGGAGAGCACTGACAAGGCCGACCGGATGGAGTCTGTAGACTGTAGAGTCCGAATCCTTGCTAGTGAAAGCTACTAGATAGGAGAGGTTGTGGTCAGAGGTGTGTGAAGAAGCCTGGGATGGACTCACAGTGACATTCAGCCCTCTCTCCAGCTCCTGGTCCTACCCTGCCTCTCTAACAGACATGGCCTCTTGATGTGGCCCAACACCACAAAGAGCCTCAGTCAGAACCCGGAAGTAGATACAGGTCTCAGTGTGTTCCCTTGTAGAGTCTTCTCTAGGCACGGATTCAGGGACATACCCTGACTCTGGTGCTATGCAACTATGAAGTTCAAATTATCTTAAAATTTACATGGCATATGGTGTTGCTTTGGTTACAGCAAATGTATCCTTTTTAATTCAAAGCAAACTGATTTTGTTTTGTTCAATTGACTGAATTTTATTAAATACATAGAAACCAATTTAGTTTTACAGTTATACAATAAGTCATTTCTGTGGATTCTTTGGCACAAATATAGCCCATTGTGAATTTGTAGTCGGCACAGCCCAGGGCTTGCCCATAGCCTGTGGCAGCCCAGGTCTGCCTTCCACAGCCTGCTTATCAGGCAAACCGCTGAACTCTTCTGACTAGAGATCCGCTTTGCAATCCTTCATTTATCATTTCAAGTGGTAATTCCATTAGCTGGCTATTTTTGCTCCAGCTTGTGTAATACAATTATTACAAGGAAAACTTAGCTCAAAACGCTTGCTTGACTCTAGGTTCACCTCCCTTAAAAAGATTTTTTTTTTTTTTTGGTTTGGTTGGTTGTTTTGTTTTTGTTTTCAGTGTTGAAGAATTCCAGGCTCAGGAAACCTCTGGGAATGGGCTGCCCAGACAGCACGTGTGCAGGCCTGAGATTCTCTCACCCATCCTGGCCGAAATGCACTTAGCTTTTGCTTACGCTGCTCCCATCTGAAAGTGTCCCAGCGTATCAGAGTCTAGATAAACCAAGAACATACTTTAAATGGTTGTTGTGTCCTCCCAGACTTAATCATCGCTATCCCATACTTAACGCACAAGTCTCTGTAGTACACACTCTATGTACTCTATGCTTCTTGCAGACAATCTGTCTTGACCCTCCTTTCCGGCTGCCCTGCTTGCTATGTGTGGGCAGTTATGCACCTCATTTACCTTGGGTCCCCAGGAATCACAGCTCTTAGTCCATATAGAAACAAAATTTCTGTTGTCTTAACTGAAACATCATCATTTTTAATCAGTAGTACGTCTCAAGGGCACTGGATGGTGTCTCACTTGAACTTTCCGTTTTCAGTTTCTCTATGCAGACCTTCTCCTGCTCCTTTGAGAATCACAGACTGCTAACCTTACCTGTAGTCTAGAAAATTCTACCATCCCTCATTTTGTCTTAAGGTCTCCATGTTATTTAGTGATGGGGTGGGATGCCCTGCTTTCTTCAGGGTTCACTGCACTAGGAAGCATGGTTGACCAACATTCAGCATCTGTAGGTTGGCGAATTCATGAGATGATATGCGCACTTGGTGTGGAAAAACAGACGTCCCAATGCAAAGGTAGCAGCAGCGTGAAAGCCTTTCCCAGGTATGTGTGGTGCCATTGTAAATACTGCATTTCCAGGCGGCATCGCTGGTCAAAGGTGGAATGGCACCTTGGACAGCTATGACAAGCCTGTCAGAATGGCGTGGATTCTTGTAGTGCATATAAAATAAAAAATAGCATCATTGCCCATCGTGAGGCCTTACTCCGCATCCTGTCATCATTGCCCATCGTGAGGCCTTACTCCGTATCCTGTCCTGGTCCAGACGAAGCAGGGTCCTGCTAGTGTATCATCTGCAGCATTTTGTGTACATGTATGTATGGCCTACACCCGTACCTGTGTTCCCTTGTCTGTGCACACATGCATAGAAGACAGCGGGCCATGTTAAATATTGTTTTTTATTGCCTCCCACCTTTTTTTTTTCTTTTGAGTCAGGGTCTCTCACTGATCCTGGAGCTCAGCCATTGAGCTGGCCGGCCAGTGAGCTGCAGGAATCCTCCTATCTTTGCCTCCCTGATATTAGAGTTGCAGGTCCAGGCTTCCACGTCTGGATTTGATCCTAACTCAGGCCCTTATGATGGACTAGCAAGTATTTTACCAACTGAGTCATCTCCCAGCCATTTCCACAGCCCTGGCATCAGCATTTTAATGCTCTGCGCTGTCTTATTTCCTCAAGTGGATTTTGTTTCAAATGGTTAAATGTGTGGTTCACGACATAGAGTGGAGTTTTCGTGCGAGCAAGGAGATGCCCCATCTAGAGAAAAGTTGGAATGGTGAAAGACATTTAAGGTAGTAGGAATAATGGGTGCCAGCAAATCAGCTGGCAGGAGTTCTGAGCCAGGATCATTCTAACAGGGTGGGCATGGGGTCAGCCTCACCATGGCAGCTGTCCACCACGCCTGGTTTCCTTGATGTCCCCTCTCTTCAACACCACATCTGGATCTCCTCCTTTGAACAGGAAACAGGAATGCTCAGCCATTGTCTGCCCCTCCTTTTTCCCAGGGCAGAGTCTCCCTGGCTCTCTCTTCAGAGCAGGCTAGCCTCAGACTCAGAGATCCACCTGCCCCCACTGATGAGTGCTTAGATAAAAGGCATGTGCCGCCATGCCTGACTTTCATCCAGCTTGCTCCTAAGCCCGACTTCCTAAGGACATTGCCTTTTGGTGTCCAGGAAGAAAAGGAAGCAGAATGGGACCTTTTCACCTAGATTTGAACCCTAGACTTATTGTTCAGTAGTTAGCGTGAGTTGTCTTTATGAAAATGGATGTCCCGTGACCACTGTTTGGTTCAGTGCTCTAGCTCATTGGTCCTCAGCCTCCCTAACACTGCGACACTTTAATACAGTTCCCCATGTCGTGATGACCCCACAAACCATAACATTATTTTCATTGCTCCTTCACAACTGTAATTTTGGTACTGTCATGAATAGTTACGTATATCTCTGATATACGGAATATCTGATATGTGACCCCTGGGAAAAGGGTCACAACACACAGGATGAGAACCACCGCTTTCATTATAGATCATGATGAAATGAAAGAGGAGATGGGACATTGAGGGGAATGTGGAGCCATCGCACGTCCACAGGACAGAGAGTCTGCTGACATTTATTTCTAAGGAAACAGACTGCACCATCCACTTGAAGACTGGAGATGATTTTGACATTTACTGGGCATCCGAGTTTAATCACAGTTTCCCTCGTTTATTATCTTGCTAACATTTTAATGCCTGCAATTGACAAAGAAGATTACAAATGACTTCCTAAAAATGAGAGGCCCGGCACTGGGGGTGGCGTGATGGTGAACGCGGAAGACCCCTGCTTGCCTGGAAGCTTATTTTGTTTACTTTCCGATCATTTCCTGGATACGAGTAAAATTGGACTAGTGCTGATTGTTTCCTGGGTTGACATTTGACAGCTGCCCGTGTCAACTGGTCTTGAGGGCTTCAGAATGCGTGGTCTACGAGATGTCGCTGATGTGAAGACATCCTGCACACCTGTGTGTCCCTCTCTCCTGTGCTCACTGTCACTTCCATTTCAGCATCCTGGCATTAGGATGGTGCTTGTGGGGCCGAGACACATCATTTTGTCCTTCACTCATAATAATTTCTGAGAAGCCTTGACTTTTATAAAAGCTGTAATTCCAAACACACATTGCCTGCTCCCCTCACTCCTCTCCCTCCCCTCCCCTCCCCTCCTCCATTCTTCTGCTCTAATCCCACCTGAAAGCTCACTGTATGGCTGGGGACAAATTATTGGGAGTCTTATCTGTTAGTGGGGCTTCCTTCATTAGTTTGTGATTATTTAATTAGTATAAATGAAACATGTAGGTAGGAAGAGCTGAGTGATTCAAAAGATAGGTGGACAAAATACACAAAACTAAATAGCTTCGTTATGGGTTTCGTGGCTTCCTTGGCACTGTTTTTATTCTAAAATTGGTTATCATAACATTACATGCTATGGCAGAGGACATACATTTGTGTGGAAAATGCATAGCTCATAAATAATCCCATGCAAAAGTCAAGCAAACACATTTGATGAAAACACCGAGAAGTAAGAGCCAAAAGCATTTCTCAGAATGGGAGGTCCCAGGCTAAATCTCCTCCTTCCTACCTCTCCTTACTAGTAGGTCAGAGCCAAGATATGTGCAGGTAAGTGTGTTAGGATCATGAAGGGAAGCGTGTGTGGGTGGGGATGCCTGTGCTTAGCAACATCCTTGTTTTTGCACTGCTCCTAAATGGGAATTGATATTTTACAAAATAGTGTTGACACCCATGCCCAGTGGATGACCTCATATTCGTGTGCATAGGGGTAGCCCTAATCAAATTCAGTGGGGGGGGGGGAGAGAGAGAGAGAGAGAGAGAGAGAGAGAGAGAGAGAGAGAGAGAGAGGGGGGGAGGTAGCTGGATTGCAGCCTGTATATAAAGGGGATTCACTGGAATAATTTACAGGCTGCATTCAGCTAACCCGACAATGGCTGTGAGTGGGAAGTCCGAGGATCCAGTAGGTGCTCAGTCCACAAGGTCAGATGTCTCCGCTGGCCTTCAGCATATGCTGGGATCCCAAAGAAGTTGGCTCTATAGCCAGTGAAGGATGTGCTAGCAAGGGAAGGGCAAGCGGGCAAGAACAAAAGCTCCCTCCTTCCACGTCCTTACACAGACTGCCAGCAGAAGGCGTGGCCCAGAGCGAAGGTGTGTCTTCCCACCTCGAGATCTGGATGGAAGCTGTGTGTCTTCCTATCTCAAGAGTCAGCACTAGGGCTGGGAGTGGATCCCCCGCTTCAGATCGTGCAGAGCATCTCTCAGGTGGACTGTAGTTCACTCCAAGTGTAGTTAAGCCGACCACCAAGAATGGTCATCCCACAGCCGTGGGTTTTGTTCAGTTGCTCCCACCATCACCATGGCCATACCAGTCTTCACATTCTGAGAAGACTCTTTCACTTTAATCAGTGGCAACTCTCAGGGTCACTCTGTGAGAACCAAAGACCATTCTATGGGTCCCTACTGCTCATGAGGTTAGGAGAATGTTCATGCTAGGGTTCAGCCCCACACCCATGTCCTGGGTCTTGGGGGCAAGGCAAGATCCCTCATCCCCTGTGCCTTCTTTAAGAGACCTGTCTGGAACTGGCCACTCTAACTTTAACAATGTGCAACATGGGGCTTTGAACCAATTGTTCTAGACGTTTTGAAGAAATTTTCTAATAGGTTAGAAAATCATGGATGAGCTATTCTGGAAATATTATAGGATCCTGAGTCAGAGTAAACATGCAATTCATTTGGTGATTATTTCTTTCCTTCTGGGGACCGTGGAAGGGTGTTCTCTTTCCAACAACTAGAGGTGGATGATACATTAATATTTTCAGTAATGGAGATGTATGGTTCAAAACGCATAGTTACTAAAAGAGCCGTAATCATATTACCTCATGGGAGCCTGAGTGTTGGTTACTGTGTTCTAGATAGTTTGAAAAGGGTAGAGATTGGAGGTGAGGGAAGGATTGAGGTGAGAGGGGGATGAGCATGGGGCGAAACTTCTCAGATTCTTAAAACTGCAGTCCATGTGGAGGTCAACCGTCTGATTTCACCTTCTGGCCTTTGTGTTTGTATTAAATGTCACCACGGAGAATGTGTCTTATCCAGTGATGGGGAAAACATGTCCTTGTGTGTGTGCAGGGATAGAAAAAACCACAGGCGAGCACACTGGACTTAGAGAATGGGTCTGCGCTTTTGTTTTTGGCTTGTAGGATTGCTTATGTTTGAGCATCCCCTGCCATCCACACACTCCAAGGATACACATCCAGTTAAGAGGAATTGTTCTCCTGTACTAGGGGTACATGTACAGGTAATGAGAGTCATTTCATGTGTGCTGAAGGACCGTGCCTGTTGAGCGTGAGCCCACCACGGTGCCAACGCATAAAACATCCCTAGAGCACAGATGTGGCGCGCAGAAAGGTCACAGGACATTGAAATTCTAGGCTGACATTTTCTGCGGAGCATTCTTTTTGTGTTCGTTATTCACAGCCTGTCATAGCTAGCCTGGATTCCTGTCCTGGGAGAGAGGCCCCGGCTGGGGCAGAGCCTTCAGTATTTGCCTTCTACACAGCAGATCCAGGAAGAGATACTCACTGTGGATCCTTCTGGTAGCACGGGAAGTCTCTTGAGATTCACTGTGCATGCAAATTTAGATTTTATTGCTGTGTCCGCTGGAGGCAAAAGCAGCTTTTTCCAGGGCTGGCTAGATGACTCAGCAGTGGTGGTGCTGCCAAGCCTGGCCACCTGAGCTTCATCCTTAGAAGATACAAGGTCAAAGGAGAGGACTGGCTCCCGAAAGTGGTCCTCTGATCCCAACACGTTCAAGTCCCCCCCCCCCCCCGCAACACACACAAACAAATAATTTTAAAATGAATAAAGTTTTTAATCAATGTATATAGCCTTGAAGTTACATTCTCCAGCACTTTGAGAGAAGCAGCACCTACCTATCGTCTATCTATCTATCTATCTATCTATCTACTACCTATCATCTATCCTTTACCATCTACCAATATACTTGTATCTATCTATCTATCTATCTATCTATCTATCTATCTATCTATCTATCATCTATCTATCTACCTATCTATCCATCTATCTTTTCTGCCTCTGGCCCCCTCCCCCAAGGGTTCTTGTGACTTGCCAAACATAACTAGAACTCTTTCACAAGACACTCAGCCCTAGCTCTTCCTCCTTCCCTGGCAACCTTTGCTTTTCTCACTCTGGGCTCTCATTCTGCTGACCCGTGTACCTGTGCACACCATGTGTGACTAACCTTGTGTCACTTCATGTGTGCCGCTGCGTGTTCTCGGGACATAGGCATTGCAAACTAGGCCTGTTCTCATTTATGCGCCGGTTCTCAGAATGGAGCCTTACTCCTCCATGGCTTTTCCTCCTGGTGCCTGCCGGCTTCACTTAGGAGCATCTTATGCCCACAGCTCAGGTCAGTTGCTCCGACTCCGTGCTGGATTGGAGGAGCTCTCCTCTTGTCTCTGACCCAGGTACCTAATTTGTTCCTGTCGAGTTTCCTGGAGGAGGCCTTTGTCTTTGAGTCCTCAGCTTCTTTGATTTGCCTGCCTTTGGCAATTGATGCCTCTGTGTTTGTCAAGCAAAGGAAATTAATCAGCAACCTTAAAATTAAATGCTGCTGGCAAGCAGGGATAATACATTAGTGTGCATTAAGCATCCTTCATGCAAATGGGAGTTGCATTGCCAGTTATGGCACCTGCCAACTTCCTATATGAAGTTCACAGTTGGTGAACTCACCGAAAAGGGTTCAGGTCAGGTGAGCCCGCATCAGCAGTGGGATTACAGTCTGGTACAAGAATCACTGTCTTTCCTGAAACATCATGTGCTACTGTGTAGCTTTGTAAACACCTGGGGACACAGCGTCCAGGTGATTTCCATTAGGACAGACACCAGGTGTGGATGAGGTCACCTTTCCCCACTGCCATTTGGCTCCAAGCCATAATGTCATGTTTATCTTCACAGGTATATGAACCAAGGCACGCAGGAAGACGTCTCCACAGCGGAGCGCTCCCTGAACAAGGAGAGACTTGTGGTTCTGAAACATGCTCTCAATGTGATCGGCTTCAGCAGCCTGGTGAGTCTCCTCATTGGGGATTGCACACAGAAAGCCAGCCTCCACCAGTTTGTAAAGATTCGCTAAGCCCAAACCATTTCCTGAGCCTCAATAGAGCCCATTGGTTGTTGCCAGCCCCGACAGTGTCCAGCAGAGAACAGGCCTCCATCTGGCCTCCTGGGACCTCCTGTCCAGTCGGGATAGGAGACAAGCAAGGGCAGAAGAGCTTCAGGTTCCAGGAAGGCAGACCCTAGAGGACACTCAGCAACAAGAAGTTAATGCTAGTTCCTTTTCTTTCCTTTTTGAATTTAATTTTATGTGCGTAGGTGTTTAGCTTGCATGCAGTGCCCGTGGAGGACAGAAGAGGGCATTAGGTCTCTTAGAACAGTAGCTATATACAGTTCCAAGCTGCCTTGTGGGTGCTAGGAACCAAACCCAGGTCCTCTGCAAGAGAACGCAGTGCTCCGAGCCACGGAGCCATCTCTCCCAGCCCCGCCATCTGTAGCAGAAGTAGAAAAACCCTTTCACATGTGTATCTAGAACAGACCACATCACCATGTTGGCTGACTCGTGAGGAACCTAACCTGGCCAGTCTGAAGAAACTGTGTACCCTTAAATGGTCACCCTGCAAACTACCGTAACTCACTCACGTATCTTCTCTGGGAAGCTAGAGAATGTGTGGAAAGTTTTAGCCCATGGTGATGCCACAGCAATTTCCAAGACAACGGGAAGGACCGTGGCCCATGCCAAACTGCCTAGGACTACTAGCTCTGTCTGGACACTGGTCACTTAGCACGCGGATAATGAGATTGAGGGAATTATTTTTTCCTATCTTAAAATATTAATTTAAATTTAAATAGCCTTGTGGTTAGAGGGTACTCCTCTGAACAGGGCTGGTCCTGAGATTAGACATGAATGGTTGAGCCCACAGAGGATGCTCTCGGGAGCCATTTCTGTTTTGTTGATGTGTGATCTCCTCTGTCCTCTCAATATGGAAGTATTTGGGGTGGTGGCCAAGTCCTCGGGAACAATTAACAAGAGGTCATGAGGCGCTGTGGCATGCCCACTGCTCTTGCACCCAAACGTGGTCTGAAGTACGAGCTCCTTGGTTTTTCAGAAGGCCGTGTCGCCCTTGCCCACAGGGTTCGCTAGCAGGGGCAGAAGGGCAGGCGGAAGCATACAGGAAAGCAGACAAATGACTGGCCCTCAGGGGAATCACGGAGACAGTGTGCTTGGCAGGACCCTGTGCCTCTCAGAGCCTGGAGTTCTAGGAATGAGAGGTGGTCTGATGGAGTCTCGGTCTTTTTGGTCCAATTGTCCAATGTTTACATTTTATTCTTTTCTTGGCTTCACCCACTTGCATGCTCTGTATCTGCACTGGCTTCTGTGATGTCTGTTTTCTTATTCCCTCACCCCCACGGGGAGCTTCTAGACCCCTTAGGGAACAGGACATAGACAGGGACAAGAGACCATTTTACCAAAATACCATTCGCTTGGAAACATAGCTTTGAAATTCCACACTTGATCCTCAAAGGTAGGACAAGCAAAATACACCTGCTGATTGGTGTAGCTGATGCCAAGACCTGATGCCCATCCCTTTATCTAAGCCTTTCAAGCAGTGTGAGAACTAAAAACTGCTCCACTTTGGAGTGGTGGCCTCCGCTGTGACAAAGAACAGTGCGTCTGGGCAGGTGAGGCCTCTGGAACAAAATCTGCAGAGGATTGTGGGTCTCCGAGACTGGCCCACCTCTGCACCCCAACCCTAACAGCAGGCAAGCTGGCTAGGCCACGACTTGCCACAGGCAGAGGCAGGATCCCATGGCTCCAGCTCCCGTAGGGAGATTTTCCTGATTCAAATCTGCCACAGTCCTCTGTGGGTTGTAATGAATTTTCATAGCCCTGCCTCCCTCCCCGAATCATAAAACCCCTGAGAGCAACGCAGATCCTCCTTGCCTGTATGTCCAGAGGTGCCCACCTTGCAGAACACTAAAGGGAGATTTATGCACGTTATTAAAGAGGTGGGCTTGTGGTGCGCCATCTAAGAAGCAGGGGAAAGGAGTTCTGAGGGAACTCCTTACAGTCCCAGGCTTCCTGTTCCTCCTCCCCTGCTTCCTATACCTCCTGTGCAAGGAGAGCTTGGGACAGGAGGGGTGTTTCCGGTCAGAGCTTGGACAAGGATCACTAATTTTTTTTTTCTTTTGGAATGATGATTACCCAGAACCCACTGATTCCTATCAGACCAGCAGCATCCATTTAAGGGCAAAGCACACTGAGTGGAGATTTGATTCTGAGCCCGCATTAGCGGTTTCTCTGGAGCATTGTGGGTCTGAAGAGTGGAGAGCCCACTGCAGGAGTGCTCATGGGCTCTGAGCAATTCTGTCTGTTCTCTGTAAACACCTAGGAGGTGGAGAACCTGTTTGTTATCCTAGCGGCGATATTGCACCTTGGAGACGTTCAGTTCACGGCACTGACGGAAGCTGACTCAGCCTTTGTCTCTGACCTCCAGCTTCTGGAACAAGGTCAGTGGAGCACCACCTTGGTGAGAATGTCGTTGGTGTGCAGTTTCACAGAGTGGCCAGTAGATGGAGACACAGTACAAAAAAAGTCAGCTTGGAAGAAAAAATCACTTCCTAGGGTTGAAGTCAAGCGGGGGAGGGGAGAACCTCTTTCTTTTCTCTAAAGAAAAGAGCTCAGGGGATAAGGGATCCACATCCTCATTCTGTGCACCTCACCGACAGCATAGGGGCATCAGCACAGACTTCAGTTCATGTGATATTATCTAAGTAGTCTTTGCCCCCAACCACTGTCCTCATAGTATTTGGAGACCAGGTCATCAAACATTATAAACACCATTGCTTCCAGTTAAATGCCTTGTTTAAAATCTCCCTCTTGGCTGGGAGATGGTGGCACATACCTTTAATCTTAGCACTTGGAAGGCAGAGGAAGGCAGTTCTCTGTGAGTTCGAGGCCAGGCTGATCTATAATAGCTAGTTCCAGGACAGGTCCCAAAGCTACAGTGTAAACCCTGTCTTGAAAAATCTTTCTCTTCTTTACTATTGCCTTTCTAGCCACACCTACTTTTTGCTTTTTGGAAATACCCTTAAGCCACATGTTTTCGATAAACCGCCTATTTCACCTCTTTCAAAGTTATTCAGTAAGACATTTGGAAAAAATAGTCCAGCCCTGTGAGGGTAATGAAGACACAAAATGTGTCACGATGGAATCCAGAAAGACAGGGGATTCCTTTTGTGTTTGGAACACTGAGGAGTTTCTCTAGATGTGCTTGACCCGAGAAGTAGCAGTTACTTTCCGTCCTTTGAGTGTCTCTGCATGAAGCATGCACGTGATGAACTAAGGTACAGTGTTCCTGGTATCAACATACACAGTGACTTCACATTTACAGCCTGCTTTTGATTTCAGTGGCTGGCATGTTGCAAGTATCCACCGATGAGCTGGCATCTGCCTTAACAACTGATATTCAGTATTTTAAAGGTAAATCTGCCTTTTACCTTTGTACAGTTCCTGGGCTTCTTTCAAGTAGGGAAATTAAAAAAACAAAACAAACAAAAAAAAAAACGCATCTGTCTCAACACAGGGAAACTGTTTGCATGGATCGAGTGCCAATGGAGAGAGTGTTACAAGCCTGTTTGGTCCCCTTTTACTGTATGGGAACACAGCTATGCTCCTGGGAGGCCTTTCTGATTAACTAGCCCTCTTCCTAATCAACCTGTCAGTTCAGAAAAACAAAGCCATCAATCTAAGAGGATTTATTCTCGTAAAACAAGGACCTTTTGTGGGGGTAGGGCAGCCTTCTCTCCGCCTTTTCCACTCACAATGGGAGCTGTCATTTATTGGGTGTTTATGGGTGGGTGGCACAGTGCCAGTGTTCCGAATGTTGTCAGTTTTGATCTCACAAATGGTCACGAGGTGGGCACAACTGTATCTCTCCTCAGAGAGGAGAGCATTCAGACAAAAAGGGGTTAATCACTGTGGATGCCAGGCCCGAGGCAAGAGGCTGTCTCCCTTTAAAGGCCGGCTTCCAACCCTCTCTACATGCCTAATCCCTGTGTGGTGTGTGGCCCTGCTCGGTGGCAGGGAGACTGGATCTCCTAGGTGGGTATCAGTTATCCACCACAAGTTCATGATTGATGCTCTTCAACCTTCCTCTGGAGAGCTGGGAGGGCTGGCCTCGGCCACTCTTGTACTCTAAGCTCACCTGCTACCCAGTGAGTCTGTCTTGCCCGCCTCTCTCAGACCCCGACTTACACTGAACTCACCTGCCACCCAGTGGTCTCACCTGCAGGTATTTTGTTGCTTGACTTATGACCTCTGCCTCTTAGAATTCCCCTCCACACTTCTCATGATCCACCCAGCTGCTCACCAGGTCTAGCTGGCTCCCCTTCCCCCTCTCTTCCTTCTCCACTGAGTAGGCTGATCACTGTGACCCCATAAATACTTCCCATTCTCACTGTTCTCATCTCTCCACCTGGACCGTGGTAGCAACCTCTGCCAATGTTTTCAGCGGGACTTTGCTCATTTCCCCTCATTCTGTGGGGACAACAGAACGGAATGCTAATGTGCTCTCACCTGTGGCTGACAGTCTTTCAAAGATACCTGCTCCCTTAGCTCCTCCCTGAAGGGTGGGCTTCCAGGTCCCCGCTCACAGTCATTCCTAGCCATTCTCCATCCACATGTCCTCACGCAGCCACATGAAGCACCGTGATGTTCTGCAGAGGCAGGACCCTGTGCTGTGTGCCTCTGAACACATGTTAAACTCCCTTGTCCCTTAGCGTGCAACTGTCTTGTTTTCTCCACTCACACAACCCTCCCTCCCTCCCCTTCCCACCCTGTAGGTCACTCTTCAGAACGCCTCGGCCGTGTTAGCCTGGGAGCTGAGGTGGTACTGGTACTGTCTCCTAGAAGGCGGCACTTGTTTCTCTGCCTTGTGCTCTTCCACACCCATGACCTTGTCTTTGCCCTCTCAAGGCAGTGCAGTTCTACATCGTCTCAGTGGCTGCTGCGCTCTCTTCCAAACTAGAAGGACTCTCCTGTCCCTGCCACTTGCTGAGCAGGAGATTTAAAGATGCCAAGGCCAAAGATAAGAACCCTAACCCCCATTCCCGTGCTGAGCTGTCTCCCACAGAAGTACCACATCAGCTGTGTCTGTACCCCAGGCCGCCCAACTCTCTTCCCTGGTTCCCCTCACTGGCCTTTTCACTGTGGATGTTGTCCTCTCCCGCGATGTCCATCACTCCTTTTGAGAGTGGCGGATGCTTCCTCCTGAAGTCTTGTCTCCTAGCTCCGCAGGTACATTTGGATTGATTTTACCATCACTTTCCAGACAGACAAGTGTTCAAATGTCCCGGAGCTGGTTCAGTGCCCACCCGGAGGGCTGTTATTAAACACTCACAGGCAGGACCCCGAGTTAGCGCTCCAACTGCAAGGAAATGGCTCAGCCATGGAGAGGTGAACAGGGTGCTCAGAAGTTCTAGTCAGTCAAGGTACCCGGCACTCCTTAGATGGCATCATGCGTGTAACTGACAGGTGCTTCCAGCGTCCCTTTCAAGCATTTTCGGAATGTGTGTGGATGTCATGGGGAACAAACAGGACATACACCATGGTGTTGGCTTCTAATGAGGAGACCACTTGTCCTCACAGCTCCTCTTCCTCCTACCAATCCAGGAGACGTGGTAATACGCCGGCATACCACACAGATCGCTGCATTTTACCGGGATCTCTTAGCCAAGTCACTGTACGGCCGTCTGTTTGGTTTTCTGATAAACGCCGTGAACTGCTGCCTCCAGAATCAAGATGACTATAAAAGGTAGGAGCCATAGATGCTTGTACCTGTATTACCCTGTCACACACAGCTCCGGGGCTATGGACCCACTGACCCCAGTGTCACCCAGTCAGTAACACACAACTCAGGGACTGTGGATGCTGGCCCCTGGGTTATCCAGCCACATGGTACTCAGGGATGGTGGGTGTTGGCCCCTGGGTTATCCAGCCACATAGTACTCAGGGACTGTGGATGCTGGCCCCTGGGTTATCCATCCACATGGTACTCAGGGACTGTGGATGCTGGCCCCTGGGTTATCCATCCACATGGTACTCAGGGACTGTGGATGCTGGCCCCTGGGTTATCCATCCACATGGTACTCAGGGATGGTGGGTGTTGGCCCCTGGGTTATCCAGCCACATGGAATTCAGGGACTGTGGATGCTGGCCCCTGGGTTATCCAGCCACATGGTACTCAGGGACTGTGGATGCTGGCCCCTGGGTTATCCATCCACATGGTACTCAGGGACTGTGGATGCTGGCCCCTGGGTTATCCATCCACATGGTACTCAGGGATGGTGGGTGTTGGCCCCTGGGTTATCCAGCCACATGGAATTCAGGGACTGTGGATGTTGGTCCCTGGGTTATTCTGATATACATAACTCAGGCCTTAATTCAGAGAGCTGTTTCATATTACAGCCCAGGAGTAGGCTTCATTCAGACTTCATTTTAACAACCTAATTTCACTGGAAGGGTATTAGTGATTATGCTTTAGAAATGTGAGCCCCCGGCCCACCTTCCCACCCACCAGCAGAGATGGATGAATCAAACTGTCTCTCACGCATAGATATGCAAATGTGTTCTCTCTAGAATGAAGGTATAGATGTGGCCTTTTGTACATGGAGAAGAATAGACGGTTTATGAATTTAGGAACAAGATGCCTAAGAATAAAGCTCAGGAGTTGGTTGAGGGGCCACGTGCGTCTCTTTCAGAAGCAGCTTGATGATGTGTCGAATTCTGCCGTGGGTTATTTGACAAAGGGTCCCTGTGGCAGTGCTCTTGGCTACCCCTAATCATCTCTAAGCAAGTAGCTTTTCACGGCTATTTGATCATCTAAATATTATAGATTTCCATGGCATTTTGTCAATGAAAAACTCTGTTATTATTCTTGTCATTGGTAATGACCTTGAGACGACATCTGAAAGTGAAATTGCACTTGGAAGTCTTCGCAGGCTTGCCTTTGAATGAAACCCTCTGAGTAATATTTTCTGTTGTCCCAGAGTTCTTTACCCAATTCCTGAATTAAGCCATTTCTTGGAAAATATTAAAATTAGCATCAGTTAATGGGAAAGTTGGGAGTATAGACATTTCAGGTTTCGAACTAAGGGATATTAAGGACCCTTCAAATGCACCTGTGCAGAATCCCAGCGTTCAACACTGTTCTGAGAGCTGAGGGCAGCTCGAGCATCTTAGCAGAAGCCCTTGGCTCTTTCCCTGGTGCAATGAGGGCTCCAGCCCAGCTCCTCAGTGCACAGAGTTGCAACTCTTGTTTCTCTGTCTGGTCTGTGGTTCCCCGCCCATCCCCTCCCTGTGATGCAATATGAGAAGGCTTGAGAAACAAAGGTTTATTCTTGGTTCCGGGTTGGAAGAGACAGTCCAGCATGCAAGGGAAGGTTGGGGCTGTGAGCAGTTGGCCAAATGCACCTTTCTCAGGAGTCAGTGGGCCAGGAAATAGGGAAAGGGGAAGTTCAGGAGTCCCGCCCCTGGGATGGTGCTGTCCATTCCCAGGGGAGTCTCTTCCTCTCCATTCAGTCTCACAGACACACCCCCAAAGTTGTATCTCACTAATGCCCCCATGCAGTTCTTTGTAAACAGAGACTGTTTGTTTCCCAGCTGCCCATATCCAAATAATCTCATAGAAACTGTATTGATTACAACACTGTTGGTCTATTAGCTCAAACTTCTTATTACCTAACTCTTACATCTTAAATTAACCCATTTCTATCAATCTGTGTATCGCTATGAGGCTGTGGCTTTACTGGAAAGATTCCAGCAGCTGCATCTTTCTCCTTCAGCAGCTACATGGCATCTCTCTGACTTTGCCCTCTCTCTCTCTCTCTCTCTCTCTCGTTCTCTTTCAGCCTTGCTATATTCTGCCCTACCATAGGCCAAAGCAGCTTCATTCATGAACCAGTAAAAGCAACACATATACAGAAGGACCTCCTACCTCAGTTCTTAATCCAGTCTAGTTGACAATAGAAATGAGATGTCACAGCCTATAGATGTGACGTCTGTTCACAGCTGGTACCGTGTGCTAGGTTCACCTAATTAACCTGATAGAAAGATACCGGCATCCTTGCTCACATGGATGCTGATCAACTCATGTTTAATTCATGTATAAACCTGGAGACACAGAATCTTCTACAAAATTTCCACTTGACATTTGGATTCTACAGAGTCTTAAATTTGTATGACTGGAACCCCTTAGATATGATGAAGAGAGGAGACATGGCCTCCTTTCTGGTGGATACTTTGCCTGGTGTGTCAGAATGGAAAAGTGGAGGGCAGCCTTAGCTTTTGCTGTTCCTGGTAAGCAGCTACATGCAGAAAGTATTCATGGTGAGTGAGAAATGAGACACAAATCAGAGCCATATGCTCCTCCTCTAAGGGACGGTATCTCCTTCAAATCATTAGCATTTTTTCCAAGAATTACCCAAAGTTGGATTTAAGTCCCGAGAAAAGCAAGGGAGAGTTTAATCTGCTGCATTTTTAACTCTTTTTATTGATTGATTGATTGATTGATTGATTGGTTTTTTCAAGACAGGGTTTCTCTTGTTAGCTGTGCTGGAACTAGCTCCTGTAGACCAGACTGACCTCGAACTCCGAGATCCACCTGCCTCTTCCTCTGGAGTGCTGGGAGTAGAGGCGTGCAGCACCACCCACCAGGGTCATTTCCAACCCTTAGGAATTCCCACAGCACTTCCTACTCTGAAGATCACTTTTTGAGCCAGGAAGGTCAGATCATGTTTGTATGACCTCACAATAGGCTTTTGGGGTTTACCAGGCCCCGTTTGTTTTAAAGCATTATAATTGTGCAGAAGACAACACATTTAGAACCCCGATATTCTAGTGGTTGAAGGTGGAAAGCACACAAGACGATGGGGTGGGAATATTTCCACACGTATTCTATTGTGAAAATCTCAAGCGAGAGTGGAGGCCGGTCAGCTGTACTTTAACGGCACTATGGAAGGAGCCAAGCAAAGCCAAAGCAGACCAGTGTCTTCTCTTGGCCTTTTCTTTGGGCCAGCAACTGGCTCCCAAATAAAGACTTCTTTACATAATTAAACAAATGCAATACATCTTTGCATAGTTCACAAATATCCCGCACATATTATGAAGAAATAATTGTACTTTCTCACTCTGAATTCCACAAAGACTTCTTCCTCTATGGAAACCTTGGGTGCGTTGGATGACTGGCTAATTGAGATAAACACATACTCTCTGCGTGTTTGCCCGGAAGAGGAATGCCAGCTTTTCCTGGGCTCCCATCTGCTGAGCCCTTGACATCTGTGTGGCTCCGTAGGTGCTTTAGACCGCAGTAGAGGCAGGTCAGCCTTGGAGCATCTTAGGCTTAGTTCAAAGCGGCCTGATGCAAGGAGGTAAACAGAGCTAAGAACAATAGCAGTGAGCAGACCAGAACCTCTGCAACAGCCATGCTTTATATTTCTTTAAAACTTTATCATCTGCCAAGTATATGTGCACTAGCGCCGATGGGTACAATCCTGTTAAATAGCTAAAACCTAAAGCAGGTGTATTTTATTGTTAAAGGGCGAATAACTGAGGTAAGAAGGGAGCCTCCCCTACAATCCTTCCCAAGCCTTTCTCTGAGAAAAATGCATTTTAAAACCGCAGTTTTCAGATGTCAATCCTTTCTAGGGACATTGGTTTTTCTTGGCTGTGGAGGAGTGGATGACAATATCACTATTAAAAACTGGCATCACCAGCCAGGGGTGGTGGCACAAGCTTTCAAATACAGCACTGGGGAGGCAGAGGCAGGGGGATCTCTGAGTCTGAGGACAGCCTGGACTACAGAATGAGTTCCAGTTCTCTACACAGAGAAACCCTGTCTTGAAAAACAAACAAAAAATAACAACAACAAAACACAAGCAACACCCCCAAACAATTCAGCAACAGTTATAAAATAGAATAATCAAAATAGTATTATAAATTACGTTAATATGTTTGAAAACACTGAGCTAACCTGCAGCAGTGCAAACAGTCTGTCTCCCGGACCGCCTCTTCTTCTCCTAGCCCTCTGACAGGCACAGCATCCCTGTGGTTCCTTCCACCTCCCCCTTCTATTGTCCTCACCTCCATTCAGTTCACTCTAGGGACCTCTAGACCACCAGTCCTCTAGGGACGCCATTGTTCTTCTTGGCTCTGGGGGGAGGTGACCTAGTAGCACCCGTTTTCATCTCTGCATTCTTGTTCAGTGCACACATCCGCCATGGAAAGAGGCAAAGGGAGACAGAGGAGCAAGTTCTGTTGTCAGCGTTCCCGGAATTTGGTCTGCCCATCAGGTCCAGGACATGTTCTTACAGAACCCAGTCAAGGACAGCCATGGGCAATTCTTGCCCAGGTCCCTGGGAAACAGCGGTGCTGCAATGTCCGAGAGGCGGGTATGTGATGGACTGTCTCTTCGTGGAGGGAGGCCCAGGACACCATAACACCCTCAGAAAAAATATGGAGTGCCATTTATAGTCCCTGGACCCCACAGATAAGACTCCAGCTGATGCAGATGACATAGGCCGGTAACTCCTTTTGAGAGGGATTTTGACATCATTTTTCTGTGTTGAAAGCATGGAGCCAGACCTAGGTGACTCCCGCAGATATAGAAAAAAAAAAAAAAAAAAAAAAAACCTGTACTTTGTTTGTGTCTAGTTACTTTTCTATTGCCATGAAGAGACTTATGACCAGGACAACTTATAAAAAGAAAGAATTTATCCTGACTTTCGTCTCCACCGGGTTAAACCATGACTGGCGTGGTGGGCAGGCAGACAGGCATTGGGCAGTAGCCAAGAGTTCACTTTTGAGACATAATCAGGAGGCAGAGAGAGCTAACTGGGATTGGCACGAGCCTTTGAGGCCTCAAAGCCAGCCCCCAGTGACACCTCCTCCATCAAGGCCACTCCTCCCAATCCTTCCCAAATAGCTCCACCAACTGGAGACCAGCAACTGGAGACCTTATGAGCCTGATCTTATGAAGGCAATTCCTTAATTGAGGTGCACTGCTTCTCAGATGACTCTAGCTTGTGTCAAGGTGACTTAAACCAGCCAGCATAGGACCTGGGCCTAGGAGATGGTAGAGATCCGTGGTGTATGCGCCACAGAGAGAAGAACATAGGAGCACCCCTGTCCCTGGGAATGCTGGGAGAGGAGACAGAGAGGAAGGGCTCAGCTTGTGATGTAAAATGACAAGAGCTTTCTCCAGGAGGCATGAGGTCACCCCCTCACCTTATCATGCACCGAGGGTGACTGTCGGATAGAAAAGAAATTTGTGGCATTTCTCAAGCCATTCAGTTTCCCTGCTGCTAACCAGTATAGATGTTTGAAGAATGCGTGTTTGACCGTGTGTCTTAACTATTTTTCTATTGTTATAAAGAGATGCCATGGCCAAGGCAACTCTGAAGAGAAATCATTTAATTGGTGCCTTGCTTATAGATCCAGGAGGTGAGTCTGCGGTCACCATGTTGAGGGAACACCATGGTGATATGCAGGCATGGAATGGACTGGAGCAGTTACTGAGAGTTTACATCAGATCCCCAAATTATAGGCAGAGAGAGAGAGAGAGAGAGAGAGAGAGAGAGAAACCTCACAGCCCACCTCCAACAACACACCTCCTCTAATAAGGCCACACCTAGGCCAACAAGGTCACACTTCCCAATCTTTCCCAGACAGCTCCACTACCTGGAAACCAAGCCTTCCAGTGTCTGGGCCTGTGAGGTCCTCGCCACTCAATCCACCAAGCCATGTGATGAGAGACAATCCTTCGCTTCCTTCTCACACCCCCGTTTGGTCTCTATTTCATACTTGGTAATTGTTATGCTCCAGGAAAGGGTACACTGTCTGCCCTTATTTAACAAATATAAAAGCAGACAAACACTGTGAAATTTAGAGTGTTGATGTGTGTCTAAAAACCCGGTGGAAGTGTTACTTTGCTCAAGAACTGTCTTTCCCCTTGTAGTACTTGACTGGAATGACAATGATTTAAACGGTCAGGATTGCAAGCCATAAAGTCATCCCCAGCAAAGCATAAAGGAAAGGCTGTAGAAATATACAGTAAAAATCCAGAGATCAGCACAGAACTAAGCACCAGTTTTTTTTAAAAAACAACTTTATACATTCATTGTTAATCCTATTGAAAGCACTTAATTCTCAATAAATGGATTTATGTTATTAATTTTTAAATGCCTCAAAAATAATAAAATGCCCACTTTGCATTTGTTGGGAAGATGAAGGTAGTCACACTCAGAATTTCTTTTTCCATTTAATGAGTAATATTCTTCATTATCATATGTCATCTTTTATTCTTTGGTAGAAAAATTTGAATAATCAAGCTGAGTATAAGTTACATGGCAGGCAGCTGTTTACCTGCAGCCGCGAGGTTAGCAAGAGTAGCACTCAGTGTTCCGTTTTTAATAGGACAGAAGGAACAGCCTGAACTAAAAGCAAAAGTCCCTTCTGTTTGCTGGCATAGACCTGGCTCAGTCCTTCCCGGGTATTTCTTTGGCTCCGCAGCCATCCACTTTCTTACAATCGCTGCAGAAGAACACAATGTGATAAGAAGCCCCAAAGAACAAGCCTGCAGTCTTGTTTCCTGCACTCTGTTTTTAACTCCGTGTTGGTTTTGAGATTGAACCCCATCAACCCATCAAGAAAGAATTACTTTCACTTGCTGAATTAATTCCCGTGGCTCCAGAAACTTCATCTGCAGATGGCTAATTCTCTTTCCACATTTTTCTCAGTTGCCGGCAGGGCTACAGGCTTGTGAACAGCCTCTGACACACACCCAGGATTCCCCTGGGCTGGGCTTTTTTTTTTTTTTTTTTTTTTTTTTTGGATTATTGAGACAGGGTTTCTCCGTAGCTTTTGGTTCCTGTCCTGGAACTAGCTCTTGTAGACCAGGCTGGACTCGAACTCACAGAGATCCACCTGCCTCTGCCTCCCGAGTGCTGGGATTAAAGGCATGCGCCACCTTTTGTGGCAGAATTGCAGTCAAAGCATGAGTCTGCATTTCTCTGATGGAGCAGCGACTCTTCCAGCAAGACAGCCCTGCACCGTGGCCTGGCAACGTGTCACGGACGTACAACAGCATATTTTAGCCGTACTGCAGGGCCTTATCGGTCTTCTCTTATTACAAGACTATTTTACATTTTCCCCTAAGAACTCTGAGATCTTCAATAAATCAGAAATATTGCTTCCCAGATGAGGGATTGAAATGATTTCATAGTTGACTTGGGTATTCGAGGAGCCCTGCTCTTTGAACACCTGTGCTCAATCCCCTCCAGGTTTTAATCTGATTAAAATTATATCAATAATACATTGTAATGACTTGATTCTTGTTAAGAGATTCGAGTTTTTTCCCTTGTTTTGGTTATCTTTATTCCTTCATACACGTTCTGTATTGTTTTGATTTTCATGAAACATTCTTTGAGGACATTGCCCAGAACCACACCCACAGTTGCCCATTCAGAGTGTCTCTCCTACTTCTCTTTTCTGGACATCCCTAGGTGTTCCTACCATGGATGCTGTTATGGTTCAGTTTATTGAGATACTGAATGGAGAGTTTCCCAGGTTGATCTTCTGTCCAGAAATCTTAAATTCTTTGCAGACTTTTCTTATTGGTTCTGATAAATTTTTGATGGCATAGCTTAGTATTTTCTAATTAAACAATCAAGAGGATGCTTTTTCCCTCTGTGTCTATTGTTTCTCTTGCTGTTTTATTGCACTGGCCAACACTGCCAGAAGCAGTTGGGAATGCATGTTGGTACATCTTGTCTTGTTTCCGAAATGATGACAATAGTATTATTTGTCCTTATGCAACATGTTTACTTAAAATTCTGGTAGGTAATCTTTTCTGAAAAGCTGCTGTGTCTCATCTAAACTTTAAAAACAATCTACTGGAATAATGATAACCATTTCATTTCTTGCCTTTATGTATATTTTAAATTAATTTTTAAGTGTTTAATTTTTAATGAAACTATTTGTTTTATTTTTTGATTTTATTTATCATTTAAGAAAGGGTCTCATAGCTCTAGCCTAGAACTGGCTAAGTAAATCCGGCTGGCCTCAAACTCAGAGATCTACCTGCCTCTGCCTCCAAATGCTAGGATTAAGGCATGTCCAACTCTACCCAGCTCTTTTTTTCAGAGTATCATATATGAGTTCTGAATTTGTCAATTCCACCTCTCCCCATTTACTTAATTAATCTCTAATTACTATTGTTACACACACACACAACTCACAAGTCCATTTTCGTTTTTAAATTATTTCTAGCTACTTTAAATGTTTTATTTTTTATTGTTTGCCTACATGTATGTATGTGCACCACATTAGTGCCTTGTGGTCACAGAAGTCAGAGGAGCCATTAGAGGTGATGGAACTGTAGTTAGAAATGATTGTGAGCCCAGTTGGGTGCTGGGAACCAAAACCGATCCTCTGCAGGGGCAGCCATGGCTTTTCACCACTGAGCTTCCTCAGCCCCCATTTTATTTTTTGTGTTGACTCATTCTCCCTGTATGGTCGCCAGCCCTGTTTGGTTTAGTTTGTTTTTGTTTTCATGAAGAGAGACAAGATTCTAGGTCTTTCACCTCACTCATGAGTCCAAGGGGTGGTCTGTGTACTCTTCTCTCTACAATGTTCCTAATGGCTTTCACCAGTTAGGGATCAGGTTGACTGTGACCTTGTAATTTTGTTTCTTTTTTGAGTCACATGCTTGCTACAAAACTACCCACTTTAAGGCCGCCATGCCAATTGCAGGTGCGTTTTTATAATCTTTCAGTTAATTTATAGCTGTAGTGGTAATTTTTGTGCCTCTTCTAGTTTGTGCACACCTTTGGTCTGGGTCAAATTGTTTCCAAAAAAAAAAATTTGTATTTGATCGTCAAGTCTCACATTACTTTGTTTTAACTGTTTTATGGTTCCCAGTCTTTTTACTTCTGCTCATTTTGAGCCTTGCTTTTCTGTTTTCTGAGTTTACAAGTTGAATGTTTGTTTGGTGTTTTTCAATGATTTTCTTTGCTCCAGGCCTATAAACTACCTCTAAGTATCTCTGAGCTCGTCCCACGAGTTTCCTACGTGTTTTAGCTTCTCCAAGACGTCATAACCAACAGTTCATCAGAGAAGCGAACCTGACACACCCTGTTTCCCTTCATTCAAATTTGAGAATTTTCTTTCCATTAAATAAAGAGATTTCTTTGATTTTTATGAATACAGTACAAGTGGTTTCTATTTCTGGGTAGACTTGTTTAAATCATTCTGCTGATTACCATGACAACCCAAACTGTAATTTAGCAAGTATCTGAAGCAAAACCTGCTCTCTAAACAAGTCTCTCGCTCCACTCCCCCCAACACACACACTGACACGCACAGTGATTTCTCCAAGAGCCAAGCGTCTCCATCTCCCTTCCTCTGTAACTGTGTCTGCTTTTCATGATCCCCGTGTGTTCCTATTTCCTGATAGGAAGATCTAGAGGAGTAGGAAGGACTTGACTATAGCCCCAGGCACCCTAGCACCCAGTGAGATGAAAGGGTCCTCATGACAGACAGCTGTAAGAACGTGCCATCCTTATTATAAAAGTTGCCAAGATACCTTGGACAAACCATGGTTGGGTTTAAACATCCGTCCTAATGTTTGTGAATCGTTTTCAAGAATGGCACAGCTCGTACAAGGAAGGGAGGCCAGTCTATTTGGGTCCTGGTTCTTGTTTATAGGAGGTACAGCTGATCTGTGGAAACCTGAGTGGCCTAGCATCAAATGTCAGGGGCTTTCTCCTTAATGATGGCTCTTGTAGTCTTTGAGAATAGCATCTAAAAGCAAAATTGTTTCAATAAAATTTCCAAGTAATTAGTAATTTGATTGTTTGAGTCAGGAATGTGCAAGCCAGCACGTGTTTTGTTTGTGTGTTTGTTTATGCAGAGGACAGGGCAGTTCCTGTCATCCTCCCTCCTCTCAGTACCTGTGACCCATCCTGCTCAGTGGCCTTAAAGGTATCAGTTCCTTAACTCCCCCCGGGCAGTCAGTGGGGCATACTGGAAGTCAGGTCAGAATAAACAATGCCCCAGAGGAGTAAGAATGGGGAACAGAAAGTCTTTATCTTTGCCCCAAACTAAAAGCCACCTATGGTGATGTACAACAGCCCTAGGGAAGTGGAGGCAGGAGGATTGTGCATTTGTAACCATGCTATTCTCCAGGCTGAGCCTCAATCTCAGAAAGTCCCTGCAGGCTATGTCAGCAACCATAGTTAAACACCGTTTCTTTGTAAATGTCTCCTGATCAGGGAGGCTGCACACAGTATGCAAAGCCTGCTAGAATTGGTCTGGGTTTTTCTCTCTGCACACACTGCCTCCTTGGAGACACAGTCACCCAAGCCTGGCTTCTTCCGCTGTGCAGCTGAGATTCATGATGAAGGGACATTGACTGTGATTATCCTATACTGAACTTGATGTATATGAGTTAGGCTAGGCACCAAGGCCTGTCCACAGCGGGCATCAGATTGGCATCTCTCTCTCTCTCTCTCTCTCTCTCTCTCTCTAGGGTTAGGGTTAGGGTTATATATATATATATATATATATATATATATATATATATATATAGAGAGAGAGAGAGAGAGAGAGAGAGAGCGCTTTTGAAAATGATGGGATTTCACAGCAACAAAAGGAAGGGTTTGGGGTGTAAATGCTGACAGGCCTTATTCCAAACCCCGCTTTTTTTCCAATGTGTGTCCTCTAGTGAAATAGTCAGGGGAGGGGCTCAGCAGTCATGAGCACTGGCTGCTCTTCCCAAAAGTGTAGGTCTGGCTCTTATCACCTATGTGGCGACTCATAAGTACCTGTGACCCCAATTGCAGGGAATCCAAAACTCTCTTCTGGCTCCTGTTAGCATACACACATGCACAAAAGACAGTTTTTAAAATAAAACCATGGGGCTCTGGCAATGAGGGTTTTGTTTTAAAGCGAGGAGGGTTTCGAATCAGTTCTGCTTTATGTAAACGATTTCCTTACTCCCAGTGAAATTGGGATTACACTAAAGCATTTCCGAATGTGAGCGATGCCTGAGGGTAAGGCTGTCTTCTGATTCTTAGCATCTGGATATGCCTTGTCTGAGACTTTGCCTAACTGGGTGCTGCTGCCGGGGCTGCCAACACTTTCAGTGAACTGGAGGAATTACTATTAAGTGACAGGCAGCCTGGCGGGAAGCCACCAGGAGAGGAGCCTGGTGCGTCGCAGGGGCTAGTCTCATGCCTATGCTTCCCACATGGCCGCTCAGTGTGACTTGGGTGTCCCTCAGCACTTGGATAAGTCAGCCAACAGGGCCCCAAGGTCTGAAACCTCCAGGTGATAAAGGCTTCTGTTCCCCAATGCCTGCTTTAAATTGTAAAGATATCCAGAAGCTTTCTTTAAAAATATACGGTAAGACCCGAGCCTCGGGGTGTGGGCAGGAAAATGCTGATCAAAGGTGCAAAGTGGTGACCATGTAGCATGCAGAGGTGCAGAAAGCTGAATGAGCTGGTGACAGCTCTTCTTGCCACGAGAGGAGGAATCGGGATCTGGCGTGACACTAGTAACAAGTACATTTGTAAACCTGTAGTCATGTATGTAGTACTATACATATATGTGTTAGCATTTATTTTTAAGAAGACAGTTAAAATGCAAAAGGAGGGTTTGAGTCAGAATGCAATTGGCAGGAAGGGACAAAAAACTGTCATAAATGGATAAAGATAGAAGAACAGAGATAATAATTCCTCGACAGTCTGACTGAGACTGGTGGCTAATGTGTTGGAAACACGCAAATTGCGTGTGCAAATGCATCTAAGGATGGGGCTGTGGATTTGTGTGCACAGTGGTTTAATCTGCTGGCTGGGTTTTCATACCTCTAATCAGTGGAGGACCTGGGCTATCCTGAGCTACCACCTAACAAGGAAAGCGGTCTTAAGTGAAATGCCTTCTCCTAGTAAATCTCAATTTTTCTCAAGTCTTAGCAGCTGTGTTTGTTATTCCCCTTTGTCAGCACACAGAGGCTCAGCAGTCATAGATTGCTGGCTTGATGTTTTGATTTCATGACCCACGAGTTTAAAAAACTTGCTCAGTGGCCCTCACAGTACCCGGGACTCAGGCGGCTTCCTCCTTGAAGTGGAAAGGACACCATGGATCATTTTCTTCCAGATTTACCAAACCCCACCTTTTCCAATATGGTTCTCCCACTGACTGCCAGGAATCTTGAACTTTTTTTTTTTTTTTAAGTCAAAAGACCAAATGAGAACAGTCAAGGTAAGCCTGGCTTCTGGAACAAGGTTGACGTACAGAACAGCATACCTCCCAGGGCTACAGCTACAGCATGGCCATAAGGAAGCACATTCCAGCCACGTCCACACCTGCTCACCACCAGTGCTCTCCAGCTGGACTGCTCATTGGAGCTGCTGGAGGACTGAGGATGATGGCACGAGCTCAGTGTCTCCCAGAGTGTCCGTGGACTACTGATCAGTGTCTCCCAGAGTGTCCATGGACTACTGATCAGTGTCTCCCAGAGTGTCCGTGGACTACTGATCAGTGTCTCCCAGAGTGTCCGTGGACTACTGATCAGTGTCTCCCAGAGTGTCCGTGGACTGCTGATCCACTGTGTTCATAAGACGGATCCAGCAAGTCTTGGAAGAGGCTACCTCTCACCAACAGAGCCACTCCTGCTCTTGCAAGGGCTCCAACCCTGCCAAGGTGCTGTCCTCCAGACAGTGAACACTGGGGTCTCTGACAGCCCCTGAGATGCTCCTGAGAAACCACGGAATCCGAGACTAACACTTGAGGACTCACTCTGAGATCCGAAGCATCCTGATGGTTTCTGCAGGAGGAGACGTGAAAGCCATCACATGTCTTCACTGTTGTGAGCAACCTCTCTCAGCTCCTCATTCTGTGAACATGAGACCTGCTCAGAGACACATATCACCACCACCGCCACCACCACCACCCCCGCCCCCGTCCCCATGAGCAGCCTGGAGGCACACGGTGAACGCTTACCCTGTCTTCACCAAACACCTAAGCTGAGTCCCCTCTATGGCAAAAATAGGCACAGCTCCCTGCAGCAAGCAATCTTACCATACCAATAAGGCTCTAAGGAGCGGTAAAATAAGATCAAGGAGTTACAGAAGGCTCCATTCCATGAGAAGCTAGGCGTTCTGAGACTTTGCTAGTGGACCAGTAGTGGTCAAGACCTCCCTTGTAGGATGAGCCAGTAGCTCTATATAATCCTCAGGATATGGTGTCTTTGGAACTGGAGTCTTACACTCCAGGCTGCACAATGCAAACTCTGAATTACCCTTCTTTAGCTCAGATGATGCTGATAAATTCAGTAGGGCCCAGTGATCTTTAACTCTTAGAGGAACCGAGAGTGCTATCTTTAGTAGATAGATTTTGGATTTCTTTTTTTTTTAAAACAAGGTCTTACCATATGATCAGTCCTCTTGCTTCAGCCTCTCAAGGGCTGGGACTTTATGTGTGCACCACTGTGTCTGGCTTGATTAGTAGGTGAATTTTGAAGGTTGTCGATCAGAATATCACTCTTGTAAATCCTGTGACCATGTGAGCTCAACCCTTCCAGCGGCTCTTCCTTATGAAGGTCCAGCTCTGGGGCCTTTTATCCCTACTGTGTCCTCTGTCTTGATCCGTCTCCCTGAACCACTGGCTCTCAAACCAGACCATACAGTGATTTTTGTTTTATTTTATTTTATTTTACATTTTAAGTTTCTCTCCACCTAGTCTTAAGAATTTGATGACTGTCCTTCACCTTTGTGAACCAAAGGCTTACTGAAAATGGACTCTGAACTTCTGAAATACCTCTGAATTTACCCTTCTTTCCACCTTTCACTGGGTTGTGGTGGGCATGAGTTCTCCTCTGGCACAAGATCTGACAGTCATCACTGCATTGACACAATTACAAGCCCTTACTCCCATAGCCAAGCATTGCCATTCACCTATAAAAGGATACAGACGTCAAGCAAAGAGGAGCATTGACTCAAGACGGAAAGAAACATCACCTGGAAATGACCATGTCCTGGATCCTCCATCCTCACACTGGTTCCTTCTCCACCACTACTTTTTACAGTGGGTACTCCGGAGATGAGGACCCAGCATCCACTTGCAGAAGAGGCAGAAGATAACCATACCGACTACTTCATGGCCCTCAACCTAAAAAGGCCAGAACTAGCCTTATGAACATGTACACAAAGCAGGGGGCATGAGTCTGGTCTGCTTTCTTTGTTGTGGCTTCCCCTACCCCACCCCACCCCAAGATTCATATGCCATATACAAACTTGCCGGATCATCACTCCCTCTTTGACAATGTATGGCAATCACAAGACGCCCTTGTGGTTTCCTAATCTGTGCCCTCTGCCAGAAGAAGTGAGACCCAGCATCCACTTGCAGAAGAGGCAGAAGATAACCATACCGACTACTTCATGGCCCTCAACCTAAAAAGGCCAGAACTAGCCTTATGAACATGTACACAAAGCAGGGGGCATGAGTCTGGTCTGCTTTCTTTGTTGTGGCTTCCCCTATCCCACCCCACCCCAAGATTCATATGCCATATACAAACTTGCCGGATCATCACTCCCTCTTTGACAATGTATGGCAATCACAAGACGCCCTTGTGGTTTCCTAATCTGTGCCCTCTGCCAGAAGAAGTGACATCTTTGTCCAGAGTCCATCCCTAAAATCCACCTTTTAACTCACCACAGCAGGTGACTACGGAAGGTGTTGGCAGACGTGGGAGGGCAGACCAAGGGCATGCCGGTTGCTTTTCTTGTCCTTGTGATCCAGTCCCCAAGAGGAAGTGAGTTAAGGGAGGAAGGATGTGTCTTGGCTCAGGGTTTGAGGATACAACCCATCAAGGTGAGGAAGTATGGACCATGGGGACGGAAGTGTGCATCTGAGACCCCTCCCCACATCTCCAGGAATGCAGAAGCAGAGGGCAGGGAATGCTAGCATGTGCCTGGCTTTCTCCTCCCCTGTCCCCTTTTATTCAGTGTGGACTCCTGGTCCGTAGACCGGTATTGTCTACATTCAAGGAAGGTATCACCTGCTCAGTTAACTGTCTCTGCTAACTCCCTAGTAGCCATGCCCAGGGGCTGGGTTGACAATGAAAATTGACACACACAACACACACACATACACCGACACAAATGAACTCAAGGGTGGGTTGTATCAAAACAGTATGGTGACTGTGTTCAACTTCTTGAAAACTTGAGAACTTCTGCAGTTCTCCTTCACGGTCTGAGCTACTCAGAAGCCTTATCTGGAATGCACTCCCCCCCCCCCAGTTACCTTTCTGATAACGAATGGTCTGTGGGGACTTGTAGCAGGTGCGGATGGTCATAAAATGTCCTACCCTCAGGTATTCTGGACTTACTAGTGCCAAGATAAGCATGTCTCTAAGAGCCTATCACTTAGCATTTATTTATCTGGCAAACTCTGTTCTCTGCGTTGTTGGGATCCACAGGAACCTACATCTCTTTACTGTTCCCAGCCTACCTTAGCTCCTCTTTATCTACATGGTTCTGTGGATTCTGCATTCACCTATGACCCTGTGGCCTCTAACTGCATGATCTTCAGGATGACTTGGCTCCTTTCTTTTCTTTTACTTGGGTGGCTGCTTCCACTCAGTGTTCAGAATTAAGGTGCACACTCAACTGTTATTAGTTACTCATTCTTAGCTTGCTTCTGCCCAAGATTCCCCTGTGAAAAATACAGCAACGTAAGAACACAGGTAACTGGCTCATCATTTGGTGTAGCATTACCAGTCTTATTGCATGAACAAAGAAGTCCCCAGAGACTCGTATCTGTCTTTGATTGGACATATGGACTCGCTCTCTTGGATACATGCCCAGGAGTGGAATTTCTGGGTCATTCCACAATCACTTCTTTAGTTCAGTAAAGGAAGCCAAATCACATTCCAAACTTCCAATTTGGGCTGTGTCTAGGCATGTATGAAGGCCCTCGTTGCCTCATCCCTCAGATGCTGTGTTTTGCACCTGGCTGTTTTCATTTACAGTAACTATTCATCTGTGTTTCCGAGCTGCAGAACCATCATTTTAATGACTAGAGAGCAATCGGCGTAGCGAGGCTTTATTTACCCATCCTCCCATCATCTTGAAATGAGAGTTGTTTTAGATCCGAAATGCAAGCAGTGATATCATTTAAATATTGTTTATGGTTTTTAAAAATAATTAAACCACATAGTAGGTTGACTTGATTTCTGTTTCTGGAGATATTCTTGGTAACAAGTCTGCATACAGCATGGCTGTAAATGCAGGCTCTCACGAGAGGACCGTGTTCATTAACAGCACTGGACTGCGTTGCAGATTTCAAAGATAAAAGCGTACAAGAGACTTTTACTGCGTTCATTTTTATGACAGTCACATGACTTATGGATGCACAGCTTGCAGGTGCCACAGCAGTCAACCCCTTCAGGGACACCCCAACACTAACCTCTGTCTGAATCCAAATGACCCCAAGGGCAATGAGGTGAACAACGAGGTTCAAGCCTGGAAGGCATCCAGAATAATTTTTACCCGTCCTGGTGCCCTATTGGTCTGCTCTCTGCCAAAGAAGTTGATTCAACTATAACTTAGCTGAGGCTTTTCTGCTGAGGTTCCTTCCCAACAGCTTGCCTGAAAGAATGCCCCGCATCCAGAAGGCCTCCTTGTCATGTGTTGAAATTGGATTTAACCCCACTCTGTCATGGCTCCTAAGACTTTCCTTGACTTACCATCTTTTCAGAATGTATTTTTATCTTGCGACTAAATATGTTTGGAGTCCCTTTCCTGAGCCTACCTGTGCCTTAGAGGACTCTCCAGGGGAACTCTAAGGGGATGAGGGTGAACAGAAAGTAACCTGGTTTCTACCTGCCATGACACCTCAGCTCCGATGGTGTGTTTGACTCAAGAGTCAAACCTCCTACCCACACATACATATGTGATCAAACAGACTAGTGGTCCAACAGTTAATATTTTGTGATGCAAAAGGTGTTTAATTTACTAATAAGCTCATGTACATTGTGAGCCGCCAGGGAAGCTCCAATTAGGACTCTCAGAAAATTGACGTAAAAAGGCTTGCTTACATCATAGCTATGTTCCTTACGCCTGAAAGACTGGGTGTTGGTGAGTCTGAAGCTATTTATGCTTCTCTCTTCTGCAGCCTACATAAGAGTATCATACCTGTGTGACAGGACCGGAGCTTTCCAGGGGATGGCAGCCATGTTGGTCATTTTGCCACCACAGGCCTCTCCCTGACTGCAAGTTCCTAGAACGGAGGTCAACTCCTATTCAGTTGTAAGGGACCGAAACTGGCTTCTAAAGAAGCATGCCTTCCCCTAAGGCCTTGCAGACAGACATCCTCACTGTCTCTAAACTTACATTTAATTTTGATTGTAACTCTGGATTTTTTTAAAAAAAATCATCTTAGTTAGTGACTAAACATGTTTGGAACCCAATCAGATATTTAAAAAACAACTCAGGTCCTCATGCCTGCATGGCAAGGGCTTTATCCTCTGGGGGATCCTTGTGCATTGTTTATCGTGATTGACGTTACACAGTTTCCAATTCTTCTTAAGAATACATTTGTTTCTAGCTTTTCTCTTAGCTTACATTGTTGCTGAACGTTTCCTATGTTTTCGTACAATTTTTTAAGCATCGGTTATCAAAATATCCAAGCAAAGATGAGAAGTAAACACACAAATCCTGTTTCCCTCTCCTGAGCATGCTCTGTTTCTTCCTGACTGTTTGTCTCTACTTGGGCAATGCTCTGTTTAGAAAGTCCCTGTAAATGGGACCGTTCTTACTACATCAATGCACTACACATGAATGACACTTAATTCCTTATCTTGGTTGTGGGGCATTAGTCATTTCTTGATAGTTTAGCCATTAGAATGAGCGACTCCACATGGCAACACCAGTGCAAACAACTCAAACATTTTCCTAGCTTTGTTACAATCAGAGTAATTTCTGAGGGAACATCTGTCAATTTAAATTTCCAAAATGTATATGGCAAATATCTTCTCATCGGTGCCTGGAGTCTGGGTGCTCAGAGCCACCCTCCCTGTCCTTCCTCACCTGCCACTGGGGCTCTCACTACCACGAAGACTGCCTTGAATTCCTACAAAGACAGTTCATATTGAATAACAAAATGGTTTAAGTTTGTCAAGGTTGCCCTTTCTTTATAAACAGTCCATGGGGAAGTAACAGCAGGAAGGGTCAAAATTTGACCCATCAGAGATCACCTACCTCCTAACGTAGCTCTTATACAGAATAGACCGCCCTTGATGGGGGAGGAACCTAAGAGTGCACATAGGAAGAGGCAGCCACAGAGCATGTGGATTCACAGTTCTGAGGGCCAGCAGGTCTGCTCTAGTGGGAAGGACACAGACACAACTCCAGAGAAACAAGTATGACGTCACCCATCCATAGGTCTGTTTCTAAACTAGTAAGCAAGGTGCATTTATCAGTGTATGGTGTGAGGAGCAGCCTTAAAGGGGTGGCCTGGCGCTGCCAACTTTCAGAGTTTTCCTCCAGACTCCAGAGTCACTGGATTTTTCATTGAAATTGGCTGTGACTCGCTGTGGCTTTGCAGTCTCCTTAAAAGGGAGGCTACCGAGAATGCCCGTTTACTGTGCTCTGTTTCCTTCCAGCCCACAGACACTGGACATCGGAATACTGGACATTTTCGGTTTTGAGGAATTTCAAAAGAATGAATTTGAGCAAGTAAGTCAGTTTTCTTTTTGAATCTTGTGAATGTGAATTGATTTTACAACTTGTGGTGTGTATTAAGCTATTCAAATATGGGCTTAATGAAGGACACATTCCTGGTGTCTGGCCGATCCATCATCACGCCGTGGTTCATGTGCTCAGAGTCCTGAGTTTCACCGTTCTTGTGAAGGTCCTTAGCTGTGTGGGGGCACATGAATGTTGTGCTGGATCAGAAGATGGAGAACAGAGGCATCTGAGATCGGGAAACAAGCCTCAGAGAGCTTAGCTTGCATCAGAATTCAGGGTCCCTGCTGTGCCTCATGCTGTTGTTTGTGGGCTCACCTCGTGTGACATTCACACACAGAATAGTTGGAGAGTGCCACACAGTTGGGTTGGAGAATTATTCATTGTCTTTCATTCACCTCCAGTTGAGGGTGCTTTTAAGAAAGATCTTATCTGTATATACATCTTAGTAGTACTGCAGGAATAGTTTTTAAATCAAATTTGAAATAGTTAAATCTTTAATGTTAAAGAAAAGCAGAGATATTAGTGACCACTCATATAACCACACAACACTCTGAGAAAACTGAATTTGTTGCTGCTTGTTTGTGTAGTTTCATGTGTAATTTGTGATTGATTTATTTGCCTTTATTTTCTTATTTTACGATGTGGATATCAGTGATACTGGACAAGGAGTTACATAGAATCCATGTGAAGTCCAGGTCTGTGACTTTTAGTGGCAGAGATATCTGGGCCAAGGTAGATTGACTCTTGTCATTCTGGCTTCCCTACTTATGTGAACAGCCAGGTTGCAGAGTGAGAGACGAGGCACCGACAACAGCAGCAAGAATGGTGTAGGATATCCCACTGCATAGTTCCTGTCTTGTGGGGACACTGGAAGCTGTGCTTTTGCTCAGTTTTAATAGAAAACAGCTTTATATGTCCTCCAGTCTAGGGTTAAGAAAGAGAACACTAGTTAGAACACACCCCCCAGGCCAGGAGTCTCTTTCTTCACACTTGTCCATACCTGCCTGTGTGTGTTGTATAACAGTAGCTATAAAGGAGGTAAAGAGAATGAGCTGAGCTCTTTCCCACTGCACCCAGGTCTGCAGCTGCACCCCAAAATACACACACACACACACACCCCTCCATGTGTACAATGACATCCACTGTTTGACCGTGTCCCAGTAAATTACACATAGAAATTTTTTGGGTTAAGGCCACACCACAGCCCCTGGCATCCCTATATTCAAAGGGTCTGGAATGTTCAGGTGAAAGTTTCATCCCAAGCCTCCTCCCCTGGGAAAAGCCAAATGATGACGCCTCCCCAGAGATGCTCAAGACCACTCCCACAAGGCATTTAAATTGTAAGTCAGAGAGCAAACACTTGGTTTTCTAGTCTTTCTTCCCTGTCTCCTCTCTGGGGGGCTGGAAGATCACCTGGGAGCATAGATATCCATTAAACCTGGCTTTTTCTGATTTGGTTTGATTTGGTCTGATTTGGATCATTGCCCCAACAGAGAGGCTCATTGGGGTGCAGAAACTTTTCAGAAATCGTAGTGGGAGGATGTCCAGGAAGTCCCATTCTAGGGAGACTGGCCTCCTGCACTATCGTTCCACACCCAGGCTCAGGTCACATATCCAGTCTGTGCTCACAGATGATGTACACAGTATCCGTGCTGCTTCTTTATTAAAACATACATTGTCCCACCATCACACGCATCCCTTTTTCTTTCTGCTGGGTGTTTTAATGATGTATTTCAGAATATACTCACCGTTTGTGATTTCTGCATATCAGGAAGGGACGTTTTCCCTTAAGATCTAACACATGAATCAATCTTTTGTTTAAATGCTACTTTTAAGCACTGATGAATAAAATGTCAAGATTGATTCTTAGACTTTGATTATGAAAGAATAATTATTTTAATATCCCATTTTCTTTGCAAGTCCCCCTTGCTTCTGTACATAATGGTGACCAGGAATCTTCTAGAATGATAACATTGATTCTTAGTCTAAATGCAAAATCTTTACCTGGAAGCAGTAAATTCCAAAATTTGCATATGAACTTTTTTTTAAAGGCCACTGGTTTGATTCTCTGTGGATTCCTTTGTTGCGAACAGGACTTCCTCATTTTCTGTTCCACTGCACACTTAAGCAGCAATGCTTAAGGAATCCTTGCTGTATTCATGAGCACATCTGAGGGATAGTGTTGCCTCCCTAAGCATTCATTCCTCCCTGCTTTGAGCTTATTGACGGATGATCAGCTATTGACTAAAGTGCCAGCTCCACACGGTTTTTGAAATTGTCTGGTACATTATTTTGTACATAGCTGAATATTATCAAATATGTTTACAATTGAAATTTGTGGAGGATAAGACCGGGAAGGAAGAAAACCTTGCAGTGGGTTTGCTGGTGGTTCTCGCTCTATAGCGAACATTGTTAGGTGGTTAGAAGAGAGACACCCTGGAGGAGGTAGCAGGAAGCTTCCCTGCCTCTGTGTCCTTCGTCACCCTACCTGGTCAGCATGGTGCTATGGCACTCTTCACCATCTCTGTGCTGTCGTCACAGATTGCCCTACACTGGGTAAACAGCACACAGTCATTGCCCACAGTTCTGGAGTCCGGAAACCCAAGAGCAAGATGCCATAGTTTCCAGGTTCTGAGGCTGCTGAAGACCTCTTCTTATTTGGAGAGCCCTTTTGCACCTTTCTATTGTGGGATGCAAAAGCCTCCTCTATAAAAGCAGTCATGCTGTTAACCAAGACAGCGGTCCCATTCACATACCCACTGCCTTCCAGCCCCATAATTGTTGATATAAGATTTCAATGTAGGGAGGCGGTGGAACTTTCTAATGAGTTACAACTTCTTGATTTATCATTATCTTAGTTAGGGTTTCTATTGCTGTGAAGAGACACCATGACCTTGGCAACTGTTTTAAAGAAAAACATTAAATGGGACTGGCTTCCAGTTACAGAGATTTAGTTTAGTATCATCATGGCAGGACATGGCACGATCAGGCAGACATGGTACTGGAGGTGCACGGAACTGGAGATTCTACATCTTGATTCACAAGCAACAGGAAGTGAACTGAGACATTGGACATGGCTTGAGTATATATGAGACCTCAAAGCCCACACCTCCTAATAGTGCCTTTCCTTATGAGCTTATAGAGGCCAATTACATTCAAACTACCACAATAGTGAACATAATCTTCTAGATTATATAACTCTGCAGTAGTGTTAGGTGATTCAATGGACAGAAATCTGCTATGGTAGGGATGGATGGACGGATGGACGGACGGACGGACGGATGGAAAAACAGAAGAAAGGAGAGTGGTAGGAGCAGAAGGTGAGGAGAGGAAATCCTACATAATGAATGTTTATGATCCAGCCAGAAATTTAAAAGATCAAAGGCAGGAGAGCACAATGAGATAAACCAGGAGGTTGCCCTCCACACCACCCAGCAGCGCAGAGTACATGATGACTGATATTTTCATACAAGATGCAGGGAAAGTGGCTACAGGGAGAGCTATAAATTAAAACCAATCTAAATGCATCCAAAACAGCTGAGACGTGAAAAGCACTGGTCCTGGTTTGCTCAGCTAAGTGTTAGGAGACTGTGAGCAGATTAAGGGCTATGGCACCTAGATACCAAAGGAAAGTTAAAATGCTACCTGTAATGGGGTACAGAGATTGCCCAAGAGGTTAAAGGCGCAAATGCCTGTGATGTTCCTGATTCTCAGAGTGAGCAGTTTGGGCACCACCAGGGAATGGGCTACACCTGGAACCAGAGTTGGAGGACTCAGCTAGAGGGCTCTTATTTGAGTCTCCTTCAGCCAAGAACTCAGGAAAATACCAGTTCTTAGCTGGACCTCAGCTTGCCTTCTCTGGCTCTCTCTAGGTGGACCTCTGTGGAGGTTGCTCTCAGAGGGCTACTTGGATTTTTGCAGTCATTTGGCCAACTTCCTGTGCAGCTTCCCAAAGGAGCAAGCTTTGGGACGCTGTGGCCTGATCAGTACTCCGTGTTCACAAATCTGCTATCCTCTGTAGGCTGACGCCAGTCCTGTGAAGGAGAAGGGCCAATTCTAATCGTCCCGTGGAGGGGCAGGTGCAAAGGCTTGGTGCTGCTGCTGTTTTAGCTCTTGGTGGGCACCATCCAGGTGATTTTAACCACAGCACATCCCTGAAAACTGCTGGACATCAATAGGGACCCATGTGTCGAATAACTGGTGGGCAATCTCATAGCGATCTTAACTCATCTTCCATGCAGATTCCAAAGCCATGCTTATGTAACATGACTAGCTCTGTCTTAAGTGTTTTCTGCTGGGCAGTTACACAGAAAAATAAAGAAACCAAATAGTTATGTGACCACATGTCATTTTTCATATACCTCTTATAATTAGAGTCTATGTATATAAGAAGATTATGGAGGCCTCTTCAGGTAAGCTGATATGTGTATATATATATATATATATGTTTATGATATATACTATATATATATGAACTGTACATTTGATGACTCTACTTCTCAACATGTTCTGTGCATTCATTTACATGAATGCTGAAGCAAAGCACAGATAGTTTATGTCATTCTCGGTAGTTCCCACGGATCTGGGTTCAGAATCCAGCCTGTTGGCGTGTAACAGTTGGTAAAGGCAATCCAACCAGCAGTTTATCAGATGACAGATCTAAGCCTTACTACGAGTAGCTGCTTCCCTTTAATGACTGCCTGGGTTTTTTTCCTTTAGAGATAGGATAGTTGCTATTGTGAGAAGTGCAAAGATAATAATCCTTTAATAAGTTCTATGTGCTGTTAGCTCCATCCTCCACAGCAGAATTTTACACCAAGTCCATTTAATATCAGCAAAGAGCAGGAATGCCTTCCCACTCTGGCACCGTGTTTATGAAGAGAAAATGCCTCAAAACAAAATGAAGAATTCGTGTGAATCTATGTACATACCAGACACATATTCCATGTTAAGCTCATGGCCCCTCCCCTTCAGCTTGACTGGTTTGGAATCATCTAAGAGGGACACACCTCCGGGGACATCCCCAGGAAGGAAGGTTTACCCGAAGAGGGAAGTGCTCCACCCTGCATGTGCCGCAGAGCTAAAGTCCTGGACTGGGGGAAAGGAAACAGGAGAGAGTTAGATAAAGGGTATCCTCATGTTCTCCTCCTTCTGGTAGTAGCGACCACACCCCAACACTGTGCTTCACCCTCCCACCAAGAGCCACCATACCCCCACATTGTGCTTCACCCTCCCACTAGGACCCACCACACCCCCACACTGTGCTGGCCTGCACCCCCCCACCTGAGCCACCACACCCCCACACTGTGCTGGCCTGCACCCCCCCCACCTGAGCCAGCACACACCCACACTGGCCTGCACACCCCCACCTGAGCCAGCACACCCCCACACTGTGCTGGCCTGCACCCTCCCACTAAGAGCCACCACACCCCCACACTGTGTTGGTCTGCACCCCCCCACCTGAACCACCACACCCCCACACCACTGGCCTGCACTTCTCCCACTAGGACCCACCACACCCCCACACTATGCTGGACTGCACCCCCCCACCTGAGCCACCACACCCCCACACTGTGCTGGCCTGCACCCCCCCACCTGAGCCAGCACACCCCCACACTGGCCTGCACCCCCCCCACCTGAGCCAGCACACCCCCACACTGGCCTTCCCCCCCACCTGAGCCAGCACACCCCCACACTGTGCTGCACACTCCCACCTGAGCCAGCACACCCCCTCACTGTGCTGACCTGCACCCTCCCACCTGAGCCAGCACACCTCCACACTGTGCTGGCCTGCACCCTCCCCCCAGGAGCCACCACACCTCCACACTGTGCTGGCCTGCACCCTCCCACCTGAGCCAGCACACCCCCACACTGTGCTGGTTTGCACCCTCCCACCAGAAAGGAAAAAACAGGCTTCTTTCCTCAGGTCTCCCTTTTCATGGCAACAGGAAAAAGAATAATACTTCATTATCACATATTTATTCTTTAATAACCAATATCACTGTATTGAATACTGATTAATGCTACATAATAACTCTAGAGAAGAGAAAATGTTCTCCAGATATAAACAGTGGCAATCTGAATTAAAAAACCTGAATTCCTAATGGTACTAACTAGGGAAGTGCTTATGGGTGGTGTTTACATATGATGGAAAATGGATAAGTTTTGTTATGCTTCTCCTTTGAGTGAGATTATTGTCCTGTTTGATCTCTGACTGTCTTAAGAACGCTAAGGATAACCCAAAGCCCTTGTGGGATCACCTGGAACTCAGACCTAGACCCACAGGACCTCGCATGCAGTGCCCTGTCTGTCTGCAATTCTTATCTCTACTTCTAGTTCTGTGGCTGTGATGTAAAAAAGGATGATACATTTGGCGGATTATTGCCAAAACAACAAAAATATACATTTATTGTTTTCTTTGAAAATGGAAAACAATAAAAAACAATGACAGACGCTTTGAATTGAGGGCATTTTGGCCAAAGGCTCTGTTTCTAATTCTAGAGCCTGGTTTTGCTTGAGCTGAGGTGTGATTTATGAGGTGTCTTTCAAAATATCTAAGATCATTTCCCTTTGAATGGACGCTCCTCCACCCTGAGCTAGCTATCATTGCTAGAAAGCTGACTCCAATGGGATGAGCTGCTTTGTTACCGCCTGGCTGCCTCCTGAGGATCAAGCGATCATGCTCAACACCATGATTGGACTGGTAGTTTCGTGCTGTGGTGACAGAATTATTTGTACTGGATAATTTAGAAGAATGGAGACTTATTGTCCTATGGCCCTTCTGGGATGCCCCCTGTCAACAATACCGTTATATATGGCAAAGTTGTGTCCTCTCCTAAGATAGCTTCTAGACACGGTGCCCCGGCCCCAGGGTAGGAGGCTTGATCCTCATAGGATGAGCAGGAGTGAGAGAGAAGAGGCAGGGCTCAGCAGGCCCTACATAAAGAGCATCCTCCTCTGAGGAAGACAGGGAGCAAACCCTCGTGACCAAGGCATTCTTCAAGACCCCATGCCTCATCCAGAAAAGTTGTCAACAGAGAGGCTTCAGGGACCAGGACCGGCTGGCATCCTCTCCAAAATGAAACTGAACAAACCAAAGGAAGTCTATCTGCTGACAGAGGGTCTCCCACAGGGGTTCGATGCTGCTACAATAATGAGTTCCTTGCCATTTCAATAGGGCCTGTTTGCTGCCAGGGGTGAGATGCTCAGTCTGCAGCGTAGATGGGGGTAGGAGACAGGGAATGTGCCTTTTCTAAGCCAGAATGGTGGGGTGGGAATCTTGGGCAAGGAGACAAGATCCACGATGGTTAAAAGGAAAGCTGGAAGGAGATAGGCTGCCCTCTCCAGCTTCCCACAGCTTCTACTTTGTAGACAACATATTGATCTCAGGCATAGCTGACTCTCTGGGGAAACACATCAGCAGTGTAGACAAAAGGAAGTGTTCAGAGGAGGTGAATTGGAGACCCATCATCTGACTTCTTAAGGGCCTTGGGAAGTCCCGCACGGAAGCTTGTGAGTCAACTTACTTCAGTGTTTCTCCAGTAGGCGTCAGCCTGTTCAGAGCTTTCTTAGAAAATACCTATTGACATCTCAGACAGTTAAATATTCTAGACATTTTTGAGAAATGTTCAGTATTTGAAATTGCAACATATCCCTCTATCTATCTATCTATCTATCTATCTATCTATCTATCTATCTATCTATCTATCTATCTCTATCTCTGTCTCTATCTCTCTCAAACACACACACAAGCACACAGTAATACACAACACATTTTGCATATATCTCTAGATTAACTGCTGAACAATTTGGCAAATTGGCTTCATTGGCTTCTCATTGTCTAGCGTGGTATGTTCTATAGCAATCCGAAAAGCTTTTGAACACATCAGTGCCTCAGCCCCACTCCATTTTAACAGGTTCAGGGTCAGAACCACACATCAGGCTTTTGCACAAAGCTCTCAGTTAGTTCCAGTGAGCAGCAAGGATAGCCATCCCCTCTGTGGGACACAGGGGCTCTGCCTTCTGCAGGAGTCAGCTTTCATCTATCCTCCCCTTCAATTTTGTGATGTATGTGCCGTGCACTGCCTAGCTCTGCTCCAGATAGATTTCACTGAGCAGTAAAAATGGAGAACAGTTGGTGAACATTTACTCAAGAAATTAAGTTTGTCATTAATACAAATGACGGGCCATCTGGATAAGCAGCAAGGCTCTGTTGCTGAAGAGAGGTTTCAAGGAATGCATCGTTTTTATTATTAAACCTGTTACTTTGCTTAATGCATGAAGCATGTGGTTTAATAGGAGCAGTATCCATGCTAATTAAATGGCTACTCAGTATTGTCCTTGCCTTTCACCCACTTTCGAGTCCACTCTGAGGAGTACCTGGAGATCTAATGTGCTTCTCACACATCTCTGATGGGTAGATCTCAAAATGAGAAATAAAAATTGTTTGGCATTGAAGCCGATGATCCTTTAGTTTCCTGATGCAGATTTATGATTCTAGAAACCCTAGAACCCTAACTAATGTGCTTATTAAGATTTCCTATGATGGTATTGTACACCTATACATTCTCGCAAGTGCACATGTGCACGCACACACACACACACACAGGTTTACATACAGTGAAAATGAAGGCCGATTCATTGAGTTTTGGCAGTTTGGGTCCCTTTTGTTATTAGTGATGTATACTTTTTATGTTTTAAGTGGGTACCAAGGGTTGTGTTAGTTGCCTTACTGACATTTACAGGTAGTTTTGAAGTTCATTCTCCAGAAAGACTTCAGTATTTAACTGTCCTCTGTGTCCCCAGAGCCACACTGGTATAGTCCAAAGTCACCACGCCTAGTATTTGGTAACTCAGTGCTGTTAAAGATAAATGGCTCACATGGATGTTAAAACTGGAAATTCAAGCCAAGGAGACTGGCACCAGTGTAAGATGGAGGTGATGGCTACGATTATGTTAGAGTGAAATTAATATAAAGAAAACACATAGGCTGTGTTCAGGGAGAGGAACTTGGAGGGTCCCCAGTTTTCTCCAGAAAGACCTCTTTGGATTCTTCTTCCCCACGATCCCCAAGCCTTCCCAAGTCTAATGTCACTGTACCCCATGAGGCAGCTAATCCTCTCTGGAAACCCATTCCTCCTCTGGAAGCTCGTATCTGTTTTCTTTCTAGAGAATACAGGAGCAACTTTTGTTTCCCAGCTGCCAGTCAGTGACGTGAGCCTCTTTCCAGTGGCCTGCACCGGGAGGAGTCACATAGACAAGTTATTATTGTTAATACAATAGGTAGAGAGTTATATAGACAAAAATATCAAATATAGTATTAATAAATATAATTATTATATCAAAATTGGTATAAATATGTATGTTCATGAAAATAGATTAAAAACAAACAATAAATCTGAGATATGAACAGCCATACAATAAGAACAAAAATTCTTATTCTAAATAGAAAACTAACACCCCAAAATTGCTCTCCTTTCTGATCACTTAGTCTTGGGTATGAAAGAACTTCTGTAGGTTTGAAGATTGTCCACTGCAACAGGACCCGTGCAGCACTGCTGCTGCCTTGTGCTCACAGGAAAGCCTAAGGAGCAAGATTAGATCTCTTTAAATTTGGAATTCCTGTTTCCATCACGGTCTTCCCACTACTACTCCGTCATGACCATTGAACTCACAGAATCTTCTTTCTCTTCAAAACAGTTTAATTACACACAAACACATACAATTTGTGCATGTGTGCGTATGTGTGTGTGTGTGCTCATGCATGCATGCACTTGCGTACTCAGCCATCACACATTCTCAGAGGAATTTGCAAGAATCAGGTCCCTGCTTCTACCACAGGGGTCTGGGAATTGAGCTCTGGTCTTCAGACTTGGCAGTAGGTGCCTTACCCAGCAGAGTCATCTCTCAGGCTCCTCCCCTAGAACATTTGCTCTCTGGTCCTCGACAAGTGTATTCCGTGGGGTATATAGAAAGCTGGAGGTTTCTGGGATTTAAAGCACAAAGCTCCTTAGCTAAGAACACACTTCATGTGGTTGATTTTCTTGAATAAACACAGTCAGGTCAGGGGACACACTGAGGGCTGAAGGTGCAAGAGAAGCAGAGATTGGCGACCCAAATGGGACACATCACTCTTCCTGCAATGTGACTGCACCAAGGAGAATTGAGTGGGGCGAAACCTTGCAGCTGGCAAAGGGAGGCTGTGCTCAGCATGCGGGCACTGCAGCAAAGCCTTCTGCACTGCGGGAGCTGTTCAGCTGGTCTGTTCCCCTTGTCTTACCTTATCAAGCTCACGCCTGTCCGTCAGAGCCTCACTAGCAACCATATTTCTCTCCTTGTGTACCAACCCCCAGTAGGGGTTCTGGGGGGAAAAGTGCTCTCTGTGGAGCTGTCAAGTCGGTGTCTGATGAATCCCTGTTCTGAAAGGAGCAGCTATGCTTGCCTTGTCCATTTTAATTACAAAAAGAGAGAAATGTTTGTGAAAACAGACAGTGGAGAAGGAGAAGTGAAATTTTAAGTTATTTCACCTTATTTCCAAAACTTATTTTGTTGTGTTTCCTCCACTCAAAATGTCATTGAAGTCCCTTAATACTGAGGCAATTTTGTTACTAAGAAATAATAACTGATATAAAATTATTAGAATTTAACCTGCGGTGTTTACCTTAAGTACACAAAAGAGAAATTATTCCTTCTGTGGAATGGAACCAATAGATGGTACTAGTTTTAACTGTAGGATCTAAATGTGTTCAGGAAGCAGATGGAGGGGGTGAGGGGTGAGACCAAAGGGCCTAGCCCTGCAGGAGGTATGCTATAGGCAAAGCAGGGGTGAGGTGGGGAGCTGGAGAGCACCTGGGGGAGAGTCAGGAGGAATGGCCGAGGAGAAAGAGGTGAAGAGAGGCCAAAGCCCAAGACGGGAGATGTGACTAAAGGGGTGGACATCTGGCATATGTCACAGGGGCTCCAGCAACATGGCTGTTGAGAACTGAGCATTTGACTTGGAGACGTGAATTTCTGGAGACTTCCGAAATCGGCAGAACCAAGACGTGTCAAGGGAAGAGGAGATGTGAATTTCTCTTAATAAGCAAGGACAAGTCTTTGCGTTTTTCAGTTTAGTGTTTAATGTAAAAGGAGGCCGTGGTTACCTGCACAAGACCTGCACAACATCCAGCTAGTGAAAAAATCCACCACAGGGCAGCTGTCCTCCCCTAGCAGAGGAGCTATTGGCAGCTGATGGCTGATGGAGAAGAGAAAGTCTCTTTTCTTTGTGGCTGGCTGCTGGTGGGTTGCCTGTGCCCTAGGGCATAACTCTACATGCTTGTACATATGGGCTAATTAGACTCGATGTGTTATTAAAAGGGGGGGGGGACTGAAGCCATGAAACTGGGAGAGAGACCATGTTGGATGACTGAGTGAGGTGTGGACATGACCGACACACTGTGCACATATATGAAAAATTTAAAGGATGAAAAGATAAATATTAAAAATAAATAAAAATAAATGAGAAAGTACCTGGAAGAAAAATGATATTTTATTTTAATTTAAATTGCTTGTTTTGCACGCGACATGGCTGCTGCCCTCATGAACTCATAGGATCTATGGTTACTACACAAGACCTGTCAAAATTGCATCATGGGCAGGGGAAGGGCTCGTGTGGTCCAGCCCCTCCCTAACCAGCTAGAGGCAGTTCATGATTGGCAGGAGTGGGGAACCATAGTTCTCAGTGCTGTAGCCACTGGTAAGTTGCCCTTGCTTCAGCCGCCCTCACCCAGGCTGAAGAGAAACCCTAATTAAATGCGGTTAATTTTCGGAAAGACAAGACTGGAGAAGAAAGGGTTCATGGGAAGAAGAAGGGAGGGAGTGGATAGGGGGTACGAGGGGGTGATGAGGTTGGTGTGCCGAGATACGGCGTGTGAGCAAGGAGGTCAGTGGAAGAATAAATAAACATTTTAAGATAAAGAAAAACTTAACTGAGAAATAGGATTCTTTTCCTGTAGGGACCGTCTTTCGGAAACTTGGAAGAGGGTTTTCGACAGGTGTATTCCAATTAAGAACACTATTTGTGTAAAGAATCCCTTAGTCTAGATGTAACTTCCAGAGGAAGTCTATGTCCATGCCGCTCACCAACCACCATATGTAACCAGCGCAGGGCATGCAAGAGGCCATGCAAGACCCCATAGCAGAAAGGCTTTTAGCCACAGGTTGTCCTCAAGAGCCCAATACATCTTCCTTTCAGGAATGCTTTTCCTTTTGTTTTTAAGTGCTTGAGACTGGGTTTGTACGTGGGCACCATATTTAACATGCCCACCTCATGTTGAACATTAGGGCAGGATGACTCAGAAGTGACAAAGCGAAGCTGCCTTCCAGCGCAAAACTCCTGAGTCCTCCTAACGGACCACTTGTTCTGTGTGTCCCTGGGGGCGACACTCCACCATGAGCAAGTGGCTCTGCATGGCGGCCTGTGTTATCTGCTGTTTTGTTCTTTTCCCCGAAACAGCTCTGTGTCAACCTGACCAACGAGAAGATGCATTACTATATCCAAGAAGTGCTTTTCCTGCAAGAGCAAGCAGAGTGTGTACAAGAGGGAGTTGCCATGGAAACTGCCTATTCTCCTGGTAACCAGGCTGGAGTTTTGGATTTCTTCTTCCAGGTACTTACATAACATAATTAGATACTTAACAGGATGCGTGCATTCAGGTGCACTGGAGAGAGAATTTGCTTTTTGAAGGCCTTGCTTGGGAGGCAGCCTTATATATAAGACTCTGCAGTGCCTTTATAGTCCCCCAGTAGTCTTTTGAGGAGCACGAATTACCCTTGCCCGAAGGGGCAATGGAAAACTCGCTGCTTCATTCAAAGGACAAGAACGGTCAGAACTGGATGATATAAGGGCATTCGCCATTTTATTTATCAAACCTAAAAGTCTCTTTTATAAAGTTGCAAGAGGCTAGTGTACAACATGGATTCCTTAAGCTTATATATGAGGCCAGTGATATCATGAAATAGATTACATGTTTTGTATTGGTCTTCAGGGGTTCTAAAACTTAAATTTTGAAAGGTTGGCAGGAAAAGTATATACACAAAATAATCTTTGGTTAAGTTAATCTTTGGTTAAAATTGAACCTGAGGGCATCAGCGTGAGTTTACGTTCATACTTTCATCTCTGCATAAAGTGAAAAGCTTCTGACTCAGTATCTCTATTGTATAAGTAAAGAACTCTTATGTGAGATAGCAAGATGATTCGGTAGAAAAGGAGCTTGTTGCTAAGGCTAATGACCTAGATTACGATCCTGGACATACTTGAGGGAAGGAGACAGCCAACTCCTTCAAGTTGCCCTCAGACCTCTGTATGAATACCCTGGCATGTAAGCATGTGTGCACGAACACACACACACACACACAATGGGGAGGATAATAAAAACATATGATAAACTGTTTTATCAAGCATGTCAACAGCAACTTGTGTTTGCCTGAGATGCTCTGTGGAGTCACCCATTGCGTCTAAACGCTTGATCGTGTTTCAAACAGACACCATCCGGTTATTTGGAAAGCTCAGCCTTTCACTTTCTACCTTCCGTCTCTACAAAAGTGGATGTCTCTATTACTTATCATGTGTGTTTTCTTAGCACTGTACTATGCTCCTTATTCTTGCCACCAAACTGTCAGAATGAGAGTTATATCTGAGATACCCAAGGTGGCAGAGCCAGTGCACAACCACGGGCAAACATGGATGTGTGCTGGAAAGCTAGACACTCACATTCTGAGTGGCTGTGTGAATATACTAGAACTGGAGGGTGTGCGTCAAGGATACCAGGTGGAGTAACAGAAGCAAACTTCTGACTTGTGCTGACTTCTAGAAGCCATCAGGATTCTTCTCCCTATTGGATGAGGAGAGTCAAGTGATCTGGTCAGTGGAGCCAAATCTTCCCAGAAAGCTGCAGCGTCTCCTGGAGTCATCAAATACAAACACAGTGTATTCTCCTATGAAGGACGGTAATGGAAATGTTGCTGTCAAAGGTCAAGGCCCAGCCTTCACAGTCATGCACTACGCAGGAAGGGTGAGTAGAAGGACCACGTGATGTGCCCTGTGTACTGGTGTGTCACGTGATATGCCCTGTGTATCTGTGTATCACATGATGTGCCTTGTGTACTGTCATACAGTGTGATGTGCCCGTGTACTGGTGTACCAGGTGATGTGCCCCGTGTACTGGTGTACCAGGTGATGTGCCCTGTGTACTGGTGTACCAGGTGATGTGCCCTGTGTACTGGTGTACCAGAGGGAGGCAACCTTTAGAGCACAGGATTGCAGGATATGCCATTAGACACTCAGAAGCCACATGAACAGCCCACAGTCATTAACTTTTGCACACTCTTTGCCTTTGGTTTGATGCTGAGGTGACATCTCAGAACAGTGTGTGCTTAGCAGGCTAACTATCTCACTGTGTATACAGACTTTCATTAATATGAGATGAGCTCCAGGATCCGCATAAAGAGATTTGTTTCACACTTTGGGGATATTTTTCCTATATGAATTTTGAGCCACTGGGTGTGCTTGGCCTGAACATGGGCTTAATGTTGTAGTATTTTTCTTAGAGCCTAAGACAGTAAGCCCGTTGACCTCTGGAGTCTAACCCCTACCTGGACTGGTGTCCCAATACTCTCTTGTCATCTCATGTTAGAAGGCCCCAGACCAGGGCATCTTTGCCCCCATGACTTTCCTGTTGTAACTCCCTCATGCGAGTCTTCTCTCTAGGCCGTGTGTTCTAGTCCTCTGTCTTCTTGAGTCCCTGTCACTGCCGTGAACTCCTTTCCAGGCAGACTTGAAATACCCTTCCAGTGTATTTAACAATATCTATCCACCTCTTAATTAAATCCTCTCTATTTTTCTGTACGCAACTCTTTTTATTGTTGACGCCTTCCACTTTTCGAATTATAACCACATACACATACACTTTGAACTCCCACTTAGTGAAAATGAGGGACTCATCAAGGCCTCCCAGTTCATCTCTTCCCTTGTTTGCGGAGACTCCACTCTCCACAGGAAGAGGATGAGAGATGAGCCAGGAATATGCACATACCAAGCAGTCAGATGGCAGAACACAAAGTCACAAAAATGGATACACTGCTGCTACCAGCCTAATACTGGATAAGGAAGCAATTATCTGGCTCAGCAAAGCATAGCGTTCTTCTCCAGAGGAGCTGACTAACTTCGGAGGGGAGGTATCCCACTGGGGACTTGGACTCTGGAAATGCAGTCCCTATACTGCACTGAACTCAGTTGCACAGGAGAGAATCCACTCTCGTTGTCTGGGCAGAAAACAACTCAGCTTAGGAAAAGAACTTTGAGAGAGTCTTAAGTTGAAATCACAGGGGTGCTCTTAAGGTATGCATGAGACCAAGCTGCCTTCTGCCACTGAGCATACCAAACAGCAGCAAGCACTCCCTCATGCTCAGCATCAAAGAAGCAGAGACTGAATCCAGCACTCACCACAGCAAAAAGAAGCTTGTGTGTGGTGGGCTCACCAGGCAAAATGTTAGAAAACACAGAGGTGTAGCTCACATCACTTCTGCCTTCAAAGGCAGGACAGCAGTGTTGGACAGGCAGAGGCCAGAGAACAGTGAACTCCATGGAGCCAAGTAGTCTAAGAAAGAGATCGTCCCCCAACACTGCAGCTGGGTGAAATCAGTATGGGTGAGAGGGCAGGTGGCCCCCCCATACCCACCCACTTATTTGGGAAGGGGTACAAGTTTCATTGGATGAGGAAAGACCGACGTCATTGGTTTCGGCTGACCCACTGTCAGTTGTGTGTGCCCGCTGATGGCTTTATCCTTTTCACTCCTGGCATATTTTCAGACTGTAGAGAAGATGAAGCAGTCATAACTGGGGAGGTGATGTTAGACAGACTCAGGAGAGGCAGAGCAGGCTCTTCAGTGATTGGCCAGCATCCATGTTTGAGCAGTTGTAAAGAATAAGGAAGTGACATTCATAGGAAGAGGACAGAAGAGAGGTCAGAGAAGAGATGCTCAAAGCTAGGGATCAGAGCCCAGCAGAACCCCACAGTCCTCATGTGGCTGAGAAATAGGGAGTATACTGTGTCAGCCCAAGGCACGTGCTCCCGGAGAAGGGAGGGGCAGACACGCCCAGGTTCAGCTGTTCTAAACTGGCAGTATGGAGTTAAATGCAATCCCTAATAGGATGGAGGAAGGAAACAAACTCATGTTTAGAATCCAACCTTAGAACAACAGGAGGAAAAACAGCTGTGGGCGAGAGAAGGAAGCCCTCAGACGCCAGAGAGGAGAGTAGCAGCCCACCAGATGAGGTGGCGGCATAAGAGGCCCCTGTGAGAAGTGGACCAGTGTCGTTAGATGCTTGAAGAGGCTTGTGGGACATGGAAAAAGTTGATGAAAGATTCTGTATCTTGATCTCTGAATTGTTACTAATTTTTACTTCTCCTTGCTTTTTCCAAGTCCTTACAATTAGAGGGAGGTTCTAGTGTTGTCTTCAGATGGCTTTTAAAACTCTGACTTCACATTATACATTTTCTGGATTGTGGGAAAAAAATGTACAAAGTTTTAGTTAGGGTATCATGACTTTTTATAATTTAGGAAATTACTTTCTCAAGACCTTCCTAGCAGCTCTGTCAGGCACATATTCGAATGTTTTTCTTTATAAGTCTATTGTATTGTGCCATAAAGACAAAGCAGTCCCATAAAAAGGGCTGACTGCTTGAAAAATCAGCAACAATGTGGTCTGGAATCATAGCTGGATTATTTCGAGTTCAGTTGTAATTATTTTTCTGAGCACCTAATAGCATTTCAATTTTAATTTTGTTTTTGAAAATTTAAGGGGAAAACAACCGACAGTTTAATGTAATGGGGAATTATTCACCGAGTTCTTGGAGAAATGAAAGAACACGGGGACAGCCCGATGATTAGTTGGTACAGCGCCAAAGCCCCTGCAGAATCATGCATTTTCCTTTGAAAGCAGTTTTGTTTTTTAAGAGCGTTTTCCATAATTGGAGTCGATTTTTGTGGCTTTACAGAAATCTTTCATTTCGGTGAGATGTACTAAGGAGTTGTAGCCAAAGGACTCCCCAAGGACTGGCTGGGCGGGTAGTGTAGATGCTATGTGATTTGCAACAATGTGTCAGTCCATATGGCTTCTGAATCGGCAGATGTAGCCACGTGCACTTGCATGGTGAACTATTGCATTGGAAAACAAAAGGGACATTCTACCTTTTTGTCCCTTAAGGGGTACAGGAGACATTCACCCACCCAAAAGCAGCGGGTATTGTTCATGACCTTTGACCCCAGAGTTGCCTCCCATGAAGAGAGTCCAATGAACCCATGTATTTTTGAACCTCTTGGTAGCATCTTATTGACCAGGTGAACAGTGTGAAATATCACATCACTCTGCCCTTCTTGCAGCGCTTCCTTGCTATGTTAGTGAGAATTCGCTGTGCCCTATGAGAAGGAGTGTCTTACTGCAGAGGCAGACACTAGCATTGCTCCCTTGTCCCCACCTGGGTGAGCTCTGGGTGGACTCACTCGATGAGAACTCTAAAGAGGAGCCTCCACCCTGCTTCAGAAGCTTGTTTGAGGCGGAAGCTCAGAGGTCCTTTTAGAAATGTTTAAGCACCATTATCTGAATTACGTCTGAAGATCCTTCCTAAACACATCTGAATGTTTCATTACCCCTAGGAGCATGGTGCAGCTTGCAATCTCCATTACAGAGATATTTTAAAGGGAACAGGGAGAGGCTGTGCATGAAATATTAACAAGATCTCATTAATGAGCACACGTTTGAATTAAAGAAGGCTTTAGGGGCTTGAGCTTGGCTTCTTTTTGTTTATTTGTTTTAGTCAATTTTAAATCATATATGAAGTTACCTGGTTTAGGACTTGCTCTAACCTGGTGATTTAAATGACAGATAAGCATTAAATCCACAAGTGTGTCTGAGTTTATTGGCTGTTAAAATTAAGGATCTTGAAGAAAAGAAGAATTATGGCTTGATAATGTCAGCTCTTAGGAGAGTCGAATTATTCTAAACTAACTCTTGTTGGAAATTGTGCTTTAAAGCTCCTCAATTTTGATGTGAGAAAAGCAAGTTATAAAGTGATCTGAGGCTAAAGGTAAAGATTGAATTAATAAAATTTAAGTAAAAGTTCAATTGTGAAATATACATCCCACACTCTTATGACCGGATCCTCTTGCATGCAAGTTGTCAATACAGCCTTGCTCAGAACAGAGGGCTCAGACTGTGTCTCACAGTGTAAGAATACGTGAGATCAGGTAATCGAGCTCCAATGGGAGTGCACAGAGAGGACTGGGGAGTCATGTGATCTCAACTCTCCATGGTAAGAGCCATCCCAGCTGTGAGCAAATAGGACACGAGCCTTCCTGGCAGAGGGAGGCAGCCCAGAAAGCTCCTAGAGCTCCAACCGCCTTCTCTCTTCAGAACCACATGAGCTCAGACTCCTTTCCTTTCCAGCCACCCAGTCTGTGTTCAGTGTTGTGGCAGCAGCCTCAGTGGAGAACACAAGTCCACATTGTTTCATAGGAGTTTGCATGCGAGAAAGGGGAAGCACATCAAAGCATGAAACATTGTAGAGCTTCTTCCTGACTCTTGCACTTCTCAATCTCTTTGTCTCCTGTGGTTTTCCTCGTGTGGAAATCCCACGCCCTCCGCCCTAGATCTGGGCCATCTCTGAACACGGGGTTCCTGACCTAATCTGTGCTACTTTCAACTTGCTGTGCTGGCAGTGATCAGTGATGATGCCTGATGCTCGCATCATGACCACATCCGTGCGTGTAAACAATTCTGTGTTGGTTTTTCTCTAAGTAGGCCTTTGGTGAAGGTGGATGATTCATCAAGATCTTCCACTGACAGGTGAAGTTAGGTCTGTCGCTACAGAAGCCCAGAAACTGGGTGGCTTCACCCTGCAGGTGTACCATCTTTCCGGTAATGGAAGATGGAAGTTCAAATTCCAGCATCTGCAGATTCCTCCTGGCCTCTTGGCAAACAGGGTGTAGTCAGTCCCTGACTTGGGAATGCATTATTCTCACACTGCCATTCCATGTGTCACATGTCATTTCCTCTTTCATAAGCATGTAGGTCCGCCCTAGTATGACATGACCCCTTCTGAGTCTAAAGAATTACACATGTGAGAGAAATTACAACTGAAGGTGTGTAATCCCGGGTGGATATGAATTTGCGAATGACCGAGAGCACACGAGTTGCCTGTGGGTGGCAGACCCTTGTCTTATTTTACACATCTCCATGGCTTTTCCTCCCCTCCACCTACTGGGTCAGGACGCTCAAGGCTTTATCATCTGTACTTTACAGAATCCATGGTGTAAAGGAAAATGAAGAGGCGTTAGTCCACATCAGTGAAGTTTGAGTTTTATCCCATAGCCATATGACTGAAGACAAGGCCCCTCAGTTGTACACCCCTGAAGTTTGTAACTGAGGGAAATAGAATCTCGAATCTCACAGTTTCCTCGGGGTGTGGAGTAGACTGGCAGACATGCAGGAATGATGATATTTACACATTCCCTTACACAGGCGTGTCCTTCATATCTCCTGCCACTACTGTGAAGGCCTGCAATGTGCACAGGCCACAAGGTTAATCAAAAATTTGAATGGGCAATCTGAGGGATCCAAACTAAATTGAGTGGTCAGTCGGGGTTTGCCATTTCTTTGTCCAGATGAGAGTATTGGTGGGCAATGAACTTATTCGAGTTAAGTGGTAAAATATCCTTGCTGGGTTTGTAAATTCTTATATCTTATAAATGTTTGTAAATTCTTATATCTTATAAATGTTTGTAAATTCTTATATCTTATAAATGTGCATTTGTTATACAGAGGAAGTTTAGTAACACACGTTTGAATACTTGGTGTTTTCCTAACACAAGTTGATCAGTGTTAGGGCAGCTGTATCCACTCTGGGTGTATTATGATCTCTCACTGTTTTTCCACCACATTTTATAGACTTCCGTGAAAGATAAGTGGAGACAATTCGGTAATTTCTCCATGTATGGAAGTCATAAAACAGCACTAAGAGAGAAAAAATGCAGATGACTGTCCTAACTTCTGCTAATGTGACATTCTCTTTCTCACTGACTAGACAGGTCCCGTTGTGGCAAGTATCTATCCTTGATTAAAAAGAATTCTGTGGAACTCTTAGATTCCTTAGTATTTAGATTTATAACGAATATTGCGAGAGAGCCCACAAATGTGTGAGACTTTACTGTGCATTCAAAGAGTGCCTTTAAATATGATTTCCCTTAAGAAAATTAAAATCTTGCAGTCTGTGTAGATACTCTGCATTGTGAGTTTATGGAGGGATAAAAGTTTCTAGTCCCCTGCTGCAGTGCACTTCTGGTTTGAGAGCATGCAGCAGGATTCTTCCCCCACCTCCTACCTCACAGCCATGAGGAAGGAGTTGTCAGGCCCAGATCAGTACCCTTCCTTGTGATTTCCGCAGGCTGCTGCAGGGGTCTGTTACTAACACATTGCTGATGGACGTGGAGTGAGGATAAGAATGTTTTACTGAAACATAGGCCGTCCATAAGACACCTGAATGCTTTTATTTTCCACACAAAGGACATGCCCCCACCCACTGAATAAGCTGGGTTTGAAAATGGCCCCTTGTTTAGAATCATGCCACCACCCAGATCTCTCTGCATAGGAAAATCTTTACCCCACTGATAATTCTAGAATGTGCTCAGTGGCATACTGCTTAAAATCAACCTCTGCACTCTTGGCCTGTCGACACGGGCAGTTCATGGGGACACCTTCGACCTGTTCAGCCTTGTGGATGCACCTGTGTCAGCAGTGACATTTATAGCTTCTGCCCTGGCCTTTATCTCTGAAGATTTGTTGGAGGCACAGTGTACCCAGGAAGACTCTGGAAGTGACCCTGTAAATAAAATGACAAAGCAGACAGACAAATCGATGGGTGGCTTCTTTTTTTGTTGTTTTTGTTTTTCCCCCTTTTTCTCCAGGCAGAATCCCCAGACACAACAATCAACTCTGTCTGGTCTCAGCCAAACTGATGCTATTAAAGGTTATTTGATGAAAGCGTTTGGACCCACGTGGAAAGAGCTTAGTTTACAATCTGTACTTGTTCCCTTCTTGGGCAGGTGTTTATAAAAATAAAAATTAGCTTCAGCAGGGCCCTGGTGTCTCTTCCTACATCAGTTTTTTTTCTTTGAAGGTTGTCCTGGCAGGTGAATATCTCTCTCTCTCTCTCTCTCTCTCTCTCTCTCTCGCTCTCTCGCTCTCTCGCTCTCTCGCTCTCTCTCTCTCTCTCTCCCAGGAATGGCATGTACAGTGACTCTATTTCTGAGTTCAGTGCCTCCTCTTACAGAAAGCTGTATATATGAAACTTTGAATCTCCTAAAGTATTGGCATTTTCCTTTTTTTCCTTTTAATGGACTATACTCATTAATTTCAGTTGCTTCAAATGTAACACCCAAACATCTTGGTACTGAGATAATGACTCTTCATGTTTCTGAGTTTTCCCAGCACCTGCCATTAATCAGAACCAAAAGGAAATACCAAAAGCTATTGGGAGAAATCACTTCTTGGAAAAATAACAGAGCCTGCCATTTCCATTACTTTTCTCGATGTGGTGACCAAAGAGCCGACAAGAAGTGACTTCAGGGAAGAGAGGTTGATTAGAATGCATTAGATGAGGGTGCATTTGCTCATGCTTTTGAAAGTGGGATAGCCGTAGGGCCACGTCAGCATGGTGATGGGAGCTGGCTGACCTCCAGGTGGACCTGGAAGTAGAAAGAGAACAGGAAGTGTGGGCAGATATTACACACCAATCCCTGACCCAAACAGGCAATCCTTTCCCTCCCAAACTGTCCCATCAGCTGGGTGCTCGGCATTCAGACATGAGCTTGTGCAGGGTGTTGCCTGTGCAACCCTGAGTGCTCTGCTTTAATTTAGGTGACAAACAGGACAAAGTCACCAGCCCGCAAGGATCAAGGTCCTTGGGACAGACTGGGTAGAAAGCTGCAGCCAGGTGTGGAAAATAATCAGACACATTTGTGTTTCCTGACAATGATCGTTTATTTATTTTGCTAGACCAATCCTCACATATATTCAGATGTGATATATTGAATTCACAAGTATGTCTGCAAAGTTCTGCATTTTTATCATCTGTTAATCCTAGCTACTTCTCTGAGGATATTTTGCGTCTTGTAAATAACAGGATGCAGGAAGGGAATGGAAGCATGAGGGATGCGCAGATTTACTTCTGTTCCATAAATATTGATGATCTTCTGAGTGCCAAGCCGGTGAGCACTTATAACTCTGTCCTAGGAAGATGACTGCCCAGATATGTGATCCGGCTGTCTCTCTTAGGAGTTTCAGACCCTCACAGAGCTCACTGCAACCTTCCAAATACTCACTTTCTCTCAGCTCATTCTGAAAACAAAATCAATTCAAAAATCATTTCAATATCGTACCACTTTTAAATTTTAGCAAAACAAGAAGCCTAAGGGCAAACTGAATGTCACTCATCCAAAGGCATTTCCAGTTTCAGATTTTGAAATCGCTCATAGTTTATACTAGTTGAGAAACTGTAATATCAAAATTCAAAATCTAAAGTACTTTATTTTTTCCATATGGACTAGCTGTGAGTCTCTGTGTTAATTGCTGTCTACAAAAGAAGAATTTTATCTCATGAGGACTGAGTGATGCCCTGATTTATGGATATAGCAATATGTCATTATGAGTTATTTTACTGTTATTTCCATTTACCAGAATAATAGTGGCATGTTTTCCCCCTAAACTTGTGGTCTCTCTAGTCTCAGGTTCATGTCCTAATTAACAGTGCCGGGTATAAATTCCATTCAGTGCAGTAGACCTTATATAGTTAGAACATGGTTATTTACTTCCATAACATCTGTGCCTCCATTATACCAGTGGGTTAATCTTACTCATTAATAATAAGGCCTTAATTATTGTAACTCATGGAATTCATCCTGTGTGAGATCACTGAATACCCTTCTGCCCTGGTAGCATACCTAGCACCACCCAGCTCTATGAAAGCTGGCCAGTAGAGATGGAGCTTCAAAAGAAATAACAGCCTGATTTCTTCATGTCCTGTGACTTAAACATGTCTTCTGCTAAAAGGTCTTACTGTCAAGTTCTAGAGGGTAACCAAGAATGATGGCAACAGTCCATGGTGTTTTGGGGACCCACAAGACCTTATTGACCAACCTCCCAAGAAATTCCAAAAGAGGCAGGCCATTCCTGTCACTGACCTTTCACATCTGAATGAGGATGAGCACCTTGGTGACAGTAATTGTCTGTAAAGGAATCAAGGGTTGTTTTTCCTCAAAGGAGTAACAGCTACACCTAGTGCATCTACGTGCTTTTCCTGTCTGTTCACACAGCTCACCAGGAGCAGACAGAGCTGTTGGCTCTTGTAGATGCTTCACCTGCAGCTCACAAGCTGCTCTTTTCAACAACCTGTCCCTAAGTTTGTTTCTTCTGAGTAGAAAGTAACATCTTTTCATTGTACAAGTCAGATATTCCAGATGACTTTAGAGTTCTTCTTCTCCATGGTGATGCCATCAAGGATTCGTTTCATTCTTCTGCTTGCCTGTTAAGTGCAGGCCTCCCTGTCGCTGGAGAAGAGTGTGGGCAGCTCCAGTGGTATAGCTCGTCCCTCCTTGGTCATTGACACTCTTTGCTTTGGTTTTCACTGCAGACCTAAGTTTGATTTGTCATAATCAAACTGCAAACATCCATGAAAGCTGAGTTGCTCCAATAGCTCAAGTGCAGAAATGCTTGTGACGGGCTTGCATGTCCTTTGAATCGATTTCCCTGACATGCTCCCTTTCCTGCAGATTGTCTTCTGTGGTCACAGTGGGGCTCCTGCACCCCAACCTTCAGACAGCCAAAATAAATTTCTATTTCTGTATTGTTAGCTCTCTCGTGGTCAGGGTTGACTCCTGGCAATAGCTATGGTACATAGTTCCACAATAAACATGAGAGTACACGGATCTTTTTGGTGTAATGCTGTCAAAACTTGTAGCTAGGGGCTGGAGAGATGGCTCAGTGGTTAAGAGCATTGCCTGCTCTTCCAAAGGTCCTGAGTTCAATTCCCAGCAACCACATGGTGGCTCACAACCATCTGCAATAAGGTCTGGTGCCCTCTTCTGGCCTTCGGCATACACACAGATAGACTATTGTATACGTAATAAATAATAATAAAAAAAACTTGTAGCTATATGTACAGTAATGGAATCAATGTGTCAGAGAATGGATCTACCTTTAGCTTTTGGGGGGACTTTCCATCCTGATTTCCATACTACCTGTCCTAATTTACATTCCTACCATCGGGGAGAAAAGGGTCTGTTTCAGTTTCTTGGTGAGTATGTACGACTTTCTGCATTTTTGAGTTGTTCTAACTAGGGTGAGATGGTGTCGCAACTGTGGATTTATTTGCATGTATCCAGTGTAAGATTGAACTTTTTTTGTATTTCTGTTGAGTATGGCTTCTCTTTTATGATATTAAAGCAGTGACTGCTCTAATATTGGGCACAAAATTAGATTGAAAGTAATTAAAAACTCACATATACACCTATATGTATATTAAACACAGTACAGACAGAGGACTTTGTGCACATACACGTGCAAAACTAGAACATGGACTGTGACAACAATGAATGTCAGTCTTCCAAGCTCTGCCATGACATGTCCTTACATGCCTAAGCTGTCACTGAAGGGGGCTTTATAGAGGAACTTCTAACTGTCAGCACTTCAACCACATGGAAACGCCACTCTCCAGCTCAGGAACATTTTAATTACATAGTAACATAATTAATTATCAATGTGACTTGACTTCAACATGTTGACTTACACAGCAGAGCTCATGTAAGGCACCAGGACAATGATCAAAATTTCACCTGGTGTCTTGTGTCTGTTCAAAATATATATGTTGGATTAATTCAGCAGCATTTATAATCAAATGACTTTTAGCAACTACCTGTTCCTCCTTTCTCAGCCATCAAACAATTCAAAGACAACACAATAACATACAGTATTCAGATTCTCTGTGTAGGTTCCATCTTTACATGACTTTATTTTAACCTCTATTTCTTTTATTTTATTTCTAAATTTTGGCTTTTTGACACAAAGTTTCTCTGTGTATCTTTGGCTGTACTGGAACTCACTCCGTAGACCAAGCTGTCCTTGAACTCACAGAGATCTGCCTGCCTCTGCTTCCCAAGTGCTGAGATTAAAGATGTGTGCCACCACACCCAACTTCTCTCTCTCCCTCTCTCTTTTTATTTTAAGAACTTTATCCTTTTTCTTTTCTCTCCCAAGTCTACATATATTTTTAAAGACACTGTGAATCATTTAGAGGTTTTCTTCATCTGAATCTATCTTTACTGTATATCTCTCTTTTTCTGACTACATGAGTCTTTAATTTGTTAAGCCATATGACTAGGATTAAAGCTGTGGCTTTGTCAGCTGGATCCACCGATTCCTTAGCTTTCAGAGAGTCTGGCTTCATGGCAGAGGTACTGCCAGGAGTCATGTTTATTTCCACAACTCTATGGAGTTTCAAGGTCCCTGCCACCACCAAGAAGCATGATGTTGGCTATTCATCAACACCATTTAAGTGTTTGATGGTAGGGCCTCTTAAAAGAGCTGCAAGGTTTTTGCAGCTAAAGCTGAGTCAGGAAGCCTCACTTAAACAAAACATGCTTGCCTCTAGCAAACACAGCCCACCTGAGAAAATGCTGCTACCAAGAAGCCGTGCTTAACCCTGTTCTTTTGTGTCTAGAATTACTTTCCAAGCTCTCTCAGGTTTTAAGTGGATTTAGTTGTCCACATTGGTGCCATTTGTTGATAGAGGTTTCTGTCCCACCTAGTCTTGCAGCCATTCAGTCCCAAAGAAACACACAAAGGTCTACATTAATTCTAAACTGGTTGGCCTAGTAGCTCAGCTTCTTATTAACTAATTCTTACATCTCACACTCCCTTGCTAACGCTCACTTGGATTTCATCACTCATTCACTGGTTTCGTTTTCTCTCAGCCTGGATCTCTGCCTTTACTATGCATTGGAACCAACTGGTGAGGGAGTGGCAACTGTGTTTCTCTGGCCTGCCTCCTCGAAGCAGTGATGGTGGAGTTTGGAGAGATCTGGAGGATATGCCTTCATGTGAATAAATATAAATGAAGACTCTGGCTGGTGGGAAATCTGGAAACCCTATTTTTAGAAACGCTGACTGTGCCAGCCACATCGTTGGCACTTAGGGTCGGGTTTTCCCACTGGTCCCAGGGTTCACACAGGCCGAGCAGGCAACCGGTACAGGCTGACCCTGCCCAAACTTCTTCCCCAAAGGAAGGCAGCCAGCTGCTCTTGATAAGAGAATTCAGGGAACTATACTGTGTGAGTAGATGGAGCTATGACTGAGGCTCTCTCTTGCCTTATTTTTTGTTTCCTTAGTAATGAGCCGAGCTCCAGCTTGATAGCCATCACTTAGGAGGAAAGTGCACATGTGTCAGTGTTTTCTGACTTTTATTTTCACTGTGGAGCCAGGAAAGCGGGCAGGTTGATGAGCTGTGGTTTGCAGCCATGGTGAGACTTTTTTACCCCCCTGCTTTTTGTGTATACCTCACACAGTTTATCTTTTAATTGTATTTATCATGGTGCGGGACTATTATAGTGAGTCTGTGCGACCAAGCAGCTTGTTTCAGTGGCTCCCTGGCTGCCGCCCTACCCTCTGCCTGGCACCATCACAGCGTGGCTTAACTACTATTGCTCGCAGCTGAATCGGAAGCAGAATGCTAAGTTTTCTTTTGAGTAATTTTATTGAGAAGAATCATTCCAAAGAGAAAATTTTGAATACACGGCGATTTCCTTAAAGATTTTTTGTTCTGGGCTGTGTGCATATAAATTTCTCTATTACACGCATGAGAGGCACTGCATGACACCGCATGACGGGCACTCATAGCATGAAGCCTGTCTTTCAGGCTTTAGGAGGGAGAAGCCAAGAAGATCCGAGGACCCATTGTAGGAGGAAAAGAGGGCATTAACCTGGCCTCCCTCTTTTGCTTTTCCCACATCTCTCCTTTTGTCTCCCAAGTAATAAACAATAGAAGCAGAGCCCTGTGCAGAACAGCTGTCTTAATGGCCCAGGAAAGCCTTCTGCCTAAAACCTGTTCTCTGCTGCCCCAGGTGGGTGCTGCCATGGTGAGAACAGATTGTTTTCTGTTCCCCTGACAACCAGTTGCTAAGCTATGTGTAGTTTCTATGATAGATTTTTACTTTCATAGAAACCTGTCCACTTTGCTGGGGTTTTGAGGTTGCCTTCTTTTACATTGTCTGGAACACAGTGGCCTGATGCCCACAGGCCCCCTGGTCTCCAAGGTCCCCACAGACTCCCTGATGCCCACAGACTCCCTGGTCTCCAGGGTCCCCATAGATTCCCTTATTCCCACAGGCTCCCTGGTCTCCAAGGTCCCCATAGACTCCCTGATGGCCACAGACTTCCTGCACCTCCTGGTCCCCTGTAAGTTCACTTTGTGTCTTTGACATGTGAATGTGTTGCCTTGGGCTGATGGCCGCTCTTGCCTGTGGCATTTCTCTTGGCAAGCTACAGTGGCTGCCGCCTTTTATGAGTAGCCTTCCTGGGAGGTCTGTTCTGTTTAGACACAGTTGTAAATGACTTTCACCTGACAAAACTTAAAGACAGTGTGAGCCTTCCTGTTGGGCAGGCAGCCTGGGGAGGTAGCAGCTGACTGAGGCCAGAAGGAGGGCATCTAGCACCAAGGAAATGTTGAAGAGGTTCGAGGGAACTAGGCTGATGCTGCCATGGGTGGCAGAGAGGTTGGACCTGCCTCCCTGCTCAGAGGTGTCAGAGGAGGACGAGAGAAAGAAGGCCAAGTGGAAGGCTCAGCTCATCCTTCTCAGGGACTTTGAGAACTACTGTGTAACAGGGACCAACAGCCAGCAGGACACAGCAGCATTCTTAGGATCCTTGGGCTGCCTGAGGCATGGCTCACATGTTCTAGGAACTGGGAAAAATTCATGAGTGTAGATCACGTGCTGGACCCCAAGCTGAAACTCGACCAGTTCTAAAGTATGGGAGGGATAGAGAGGAGGCTCACCATCTGTGATAGTATTCAGCTGGCCATGAACTAGAAAAGAATGGAAGGAAATCCTCCAGATACTTGGAGGGTAAAAAGTGCCCTTAGATACCCTGCCACTAAATAGCACCCCCAGATACCCTGCCTCTAAATAGCACCCCTAGATACCCTGCCTCTAAATTGTACCCCCTAGATACGCTGCCACTAAACAGCACCCATAGATACCCTGCCACCAAAGAGTAAACCCTAAATAACACATGCAAAAGCGACAGGGGAGAGTCCAGAGAGAATTTTTGTGTATGTGCACATAAGCATTTACACACACACACACACACATACATGAGAATTAATACATGGAAATATATATATATATATATATATATATATATATATATATGTAGCTGACTGAAAATGAAAGCACAAGATATCACCAGTTAACACAACAGGAAAGTCTATGTAAACATCAAATGCTCATCTACTCTGGAATAGAGAAATTCTGAAATCTAAATTTTAATCTCAAGAATGGAGGAATTTATTTTGATTTTTTGTCTGTTTCTTATTTTATTTTTGAGGAAAAAGGGGTAAAAGATCATGAAACAAGTGTAGGAGGAGGTGGAAAGGCTCAGGGAGGAGTTGACGGAAAAGGAAAAACATGATCAAAATATATTGTATGACAAATTTATTTTTTTAAAAAAAATATAAACTGAAAATCAGTCTGAAGTAAACAACTTTCATCTGGGGAGAAGGCTGAGCAGCTAAGAGCCCTTGCTTCTCTTCCAGAGAATCTGGATTCAGTCCCCAGAACCCACACGAGGTGGCTCACAACCTTCTGTAGCTCTAGGCCCAGAGCGTCCAATGCCTCTGTCTTCTGTGAACTCCTGCATGCACATGCAGAGACACATGCATCTGAACATAATTAAAAATAATCAAAATAAATCTTTTTTTAAAAAGAAACAGTCCCTTGAACACATGGATAAAAACAAAAAACCTCTAGTAAGGTTGACCATAAAAGGATATAAATAACAATATCAGGAATAAGCCAAAAAGAATCTCTGTGTCCCTGCCAGCATTCAGAAGATCAAAAGGGAACACAAGCAACTGCACTCGATTTGATGGTTAGGCTAAAATGGACTGGTTCCTCAGAAAGCGCAGCTACCTCAGCTCACCCCAGTGAAGCAGATCGTCCCAGCAGGCCAGTCAAGGAAAGGAATTTGAAAATTCAAAATTCCCAAAAAAGAAATCTCTTTCTTACAGATGGCTTAACTGGAGAATTCTACCAAATGCTTAAAAGAAAATTAGTACCGACTCCATGCAGTCTGATCCAAAAAATATAAGACAGAGTGCTTTCTGATTTCTTTTACAAAGCTAACTGCCCCATTCCAAAACCAGACAAAAGCTAGAACACAGGTTCACCAGGAAACTGTCACTCAAGAACAGAATTGGAGATGCACTCAAAAACTGAACTTAGCAATTTGTGGTACATACACACACACACAATTACCATGGTCAGTTAATATTTTCCAAAATGTAAGTACTTTCAATATTTGAAAATCATTCAAGGTAATCCAGGACACTAATAAGCTAAAGGAGAAAAATCATGTCATTGTATCAATGAATACGGAAAAGGCATTTGGTAAATTTCAACATACAAGAAACATTCTAAGAAAACAGTCGTGGAGGAAATGGTGTTGGCCCCAGGAAGAGCACCCACAGCCCACAGCAGAGAAGTCCATGCCAGTATCATATGTGATTCTCAAGAAGACGGCCCTGGAGGAGATGGCTCACCTGTGAAAGAGCACCCACAGCTCCCATTGCTCATGTTCTATGTAACCGTAGAAACAGGGTGCTCTCCTCCTAAGATCAGGAGGCCGGCAAATATGCTGGCTGTCACCACTGCAGGTTCACTGGAGGTTTTAGTGAATTTAGCGAAGTAAGAAGGGAAATAAATTCCTGATAGATTGGAGAAAAAAAACCACCTATCCCTGCTTACACACGGCATACGTATCAGTGGACAAAATCACAAGGAATCCACTAAGAAGAAAAAAAAGCACACAGAAATAGGAAGTTCAGCCAGGACATATGATGTAACAATAGCAAAGAAGAGGCTACAAAGTGGAGAGGTGGTGTAGGGAGGAATGTGGGAAGAGTTGTGGGGGGAAGGGTGGAGATGTACAGTACTCACGTCTGAAATCTGCAAGTGATTAAACATTTTAAAGAGATAGAAGAAAAGCTTAAACATTTTTTTGTATTCTTAAATCAGTAGTGGACACCGAAATTAAACAGGATAGGATTCATAGGCACTCAAAAAGCAGTAAAATGTATAGGTAATAAGAAACGCTCCTAAACGATATATAGAAAGAGTACCCTGAAAAGCACAAAATGATTATAGAGGAAGTCAGAGTCCAAACAGGAGAAGCGTACCGTGTTCATGGATAGAAGGCACTGCAGAGAGTTGTCAGCTCTCACTGTGTATGTGTGTGGGGGGGGGTGAGGAGGGAGGGAGAGAAGGAGGGAGGGAGAGAGAGAGAGAGAGAGAGAGAGAGAGAGAGAGAGAGAGAGAGAGAGAGAGAGAGAGCAAGCCTGTGGTGACGCCAGTGCTAAACAGGAACACAGAAGCACAGTCCACCTCACTGCCAAACCTGTAAGGAAAGGGTTCAGGCACCTAAGTTGCTACAAAGACGCTTAAGTTGCTACAAAGACGCTTAAGTTGCTACAATGACGCTAATGACGCTTAAATTGCTACAATGGCGCTTAAGTTGCTACAATGACGCTAATGACGCTTAAATTGCTACAATGGCACTTAAGTTGCTACAATGACGCTAAAGTTGCTACAATGATGCTTAAATCGCTACAATGACGCTTAAGTTGCTACAATGAGGTTTGTAAAGAGTGAAGTGGGCAGGCTCCAAAACCACAGAGAAACCCTGTCTCGAAAAAGAAAAAAAAAAAAGTGAAGTGGGAAGAATCAGCTGACTGCGCTTCCCATGACATATCAAAGCTTTGTCTTTCAGACAGTGGCAGCAGGCAGAGGGCTCCACCAAACAAGGAACCAAGAATAGACATACGAACGGACTAAGCTATGGGAAGGGTATATCAAAGGAAACTCTGAACACACATGGCTCTATGCTGGTGTAATGCTCGATAGTTTCACTGCATTGGTCAATTTCCCAGTGTTGATTATACTACAGGATCCTGCCCTGGAAGGAAACCGGTTAGAGACACATAGAACTTACCTATATTCTCCTTTACCAAACCATGGGACTCCAGGAACCCTAAATTTAAAGTAGTAAGCTGTAATATTTAAAAGACAGGAAGACACTGTTCATGCCACAAACATGGTCATGCATGGGCACCTTGTATTTAGACTTTATTTGTGATATTTCTGTCTTGAACACAGGGCCTGTGATCACATGCACCTCTTTTTCATCCTCCTCATTCTGGCCAGCCCCCTTCTTACCAACTGTCCTACCCTCACATCTTCCTTCCTTCCTTTCTTTTTGTTCTCTTTAAAGTTCAGGCCCTGCTCAGGCAGTTTTCCTGCTGTGTGCTCACAATGGCAGCATCCGTGCAGTATTAGATGGAGCTTGCAATGCCAGCTGCAGACTCGTTAAATGGAATTAGCTCTCTTCATTAAGAAACCAAATTCAGGGTCTGGTTGTTCTTTAGCCTTAAAGGATATATTTCAACATGTGTCTTGTGTGTCTACATACATGCTCACATTGTATGCAGATGCATGTATTGTATGTCCTTTGCAAAATGCATAGACGCTATCCCCAAAATGACAGGCTGTTGTGCTGCCCTGGGTATGGATGACCATGTCTAACACCATTTCCCACTAAAATATCCCATATATTATCGCATAAAATATGCCATATAAAATACTTGATTTCAGATTTGAGATTAGAGAAATTATTTGAATCTAAGTTTGGAGAATCCATACCCTGCCAATCATAAGAAACAGCTAGGCCCCTTGTATTACTATATTGTTTATGGTAGTGTCCAGTGTTTAGGCTAAAATACTTACTCAAATCATATCTGTACTGAATCTATCCATTTCTTAGAGCTTTGGTCAGAAGTTTTACGGTTGGGGAACTTTATAGAATGTGCTTTGTCCCCCTGAAAAGTACTTAGAGGCTTAGTAAATTTGCAGGGGAAAAAAAAGCCTACAAGGTGATGTAATGTTTAATGCAAAAATGCTTGCCATAAGATGAATTCTGCTAGCCACACACTCTATTCTTCCTACCTATAAATATCAAGTCATCATTGAATGCTGATGTGTGTGAATATGTGTGTGTGTGTTTTATATTTTTTCTTGAGAATGTAGCTGGTAAAGTATGCATTAGGGAAACTGTGAGCTTCAGTTTTAGTAAAGACCTCCGGCCTTGACTCTAGATCTGTAAACCAGGATATTATGTGTGAAAACTTAGCAGATCCCACAACCTCACGACTTCATGATGGCAAAACCTGTATAATCTTAAGAAGGCCATTCTGTGCCATGGTCTTCTCAGTCACAATGCAGCAAAGCCACTTGTCGTTTTCACTACAGAGTCATTGTACCAGATGGATGAGGCACTTGCTAGCTGCTGTGGAGAGTGAACTGGCCAACAAACAGGTAGGCACTACATAGGTACATGGTAGCCATCTTGTCATGGAGGTCAGAAGAAGACGTAAGCCATGACAGAAACAAGAAAGAAAATAAATGTGTTCTCAGAAAATCAGTTTAGTCTTGTTTATGCGTGCACATGCGTGTATGTGCGTGCCTGTGTTTATAAATGTGTATGTGTGTGTGTGTTTCATTTGGAATCATTAGATTCTCATGCAGGTAATAGACTGGTATTATAGACTAGAACCATATAATAAAGATAACTATACCCCAGAGGCCTAGGGCTTCTGTGTAAATGGCATTCCCCTCTAACAGCGGAGTTGGCATAAACTCAGCTGAGAAAGTAGAAAGAAGAACTGAACTTTTGATCTTTTTATTATTTTAATTATGATAATAAGCAGTAGTACTTTTCACTAGTATGAATTACTAAGTCTAAAAAGTGGGAACTGAGGAGACAAATGCAGGGGCTTTAGTCACTGCCAGAAGGCAGGGGCAATCCTGGGGCGGACATCCTGGTCATTAAAGCTCTCCATCTTCACAATATGCAGAAGATGAAATGAAGAGCTATTTGGAAAGGAAATTAGAGCCCAGAGATGTTTTCATGTAAGAGAGTCTTAGTCTTTCCCTGAAAGCAAGAAATACAGTCAGCTGCTAAGAATGAGAGAAATTAGAAATGGTGCTGGGAACTTGAAGACCAGCAAAAAATATTTCTGACAGTTCCAGGGTGTACGGTGATGTGATGTCATCAAGAAGTGAGTCGGGAAACTGAGCAAGCAGGACTGATCTGAAACCTCAGCGTGCGGTGGTGGGCGCAGAGGACGAGGGCTGCCCTGTCCCTGCTGTCACAGTCAGGGGTATGGAAGCAGTCCAGTGCCAGTCAGTGCTCCTGTGGTCAGCCTGAGGTCCAGGGCCTGGGGGGAGTTAGAGAAACAGCCCCTCAGAGCTCTGGAGGAGTTGGGGAATACCAGGAAGGTGGGACAAGCTCAGAGCGAGTGAGGAGATGCCATGGGCTGTCCCATGGGAGGGCTGTGGCTTAAATACCTGGTCTTGGAGTACTGCCAATTGTCTGCATCTGGAACATGTGAAGCCAGGAAGAGGGATGTTGGGAGAGGGGAATGCAGACACAATCTTCACAGAAATGTCGCAGGTATCTGGAAGGATGCTTAGGGGGTCTGGGAAGCAAGCCCAAAGCAGCACCTATTTCTCAGAGACATTGGAGGTTATGCCAGGAGAAGGTGAGTTCATCTGCCATTAATTTTCTAAAAATGGGTTGAAGAAGTGACAGCCAAGTGACAGCCAGGTCCGGTCAGATGCTGACTCAGCACGTAAGCCTTTCTGTCTTAACTTTTGGACCATCCGCAAAGGTGTTCCCTCGCGTTCTGTCACCGACTTGGCAACGTGAGACAGTACGTACCACCATCCTGAAAATTTTAAATTGGAACTTGGGGACATTATAGAGGCTCAACAAAGTCCAAGTGGACATTTTAAAGGGGCTCATCAAAGCCCCAGATGTTTGAAAAGATGAAGTGGTCTGTCTATGTGGTGTCACCAGCCCAACCTCCCTAACACAGGAAGCACAGAGAAGCTAGGGTTCTGTCTTACCTCCATTTTAGTTATGGATTGAGTGATCCTTTATCACGCCCAGGAGTCTTTCACTATGGAATGTTCAACAACACGGTCCACTGTGTAAAATACATGCATACATGCATGCTAGGCATGCATGTGTGTGTATATGTGTGTTTGTGTGTATATGTGTATGTGTGTATATCTACTTTCTGATGAGGGTCCCGTCTGGTCATGACCAGCCCTGTTGAGAATAGTCTCCCTAGAGTAGATGAAGATGCTAACACTTGGCAATGTCTGTCCAGTGAATGTTCATGATACCCAGCTCACATGTTCTGTTCCGGCCATGGGCAGCAGGACAACCAGCTTCACCCTTCCATGGAATGTGAACTTCCTGACGGTGCCTCACGCAGGGGCCTTTAAAGATCCAAGGTGACTCAATCGAGTCGCCTTTTATCATGAAGTGATTTTGTGATTTTTGTCTCGTTACAGGTAATGTATGAAATTGGAGGCGCGGTTGAGAGAAATAAGGACAGCCTTTCGCAGAACCTCCTGTTCGTCATGAAAAGTGAGTCGGTTTTCTCCCGACACTTATTTCTTGATCTCAGGGTGATTTCCTGTAAAATGTGCTATCATCTAAAGGGCAATTGGAACGTCATTTACTCTCTAGCATTTGGGATAACGAGTATGTTGCCACACTGCACGTTGATTACAGCCTAATTTGGAGTTCAGCAGAAACCCAGATTTGGCTAAGCTTTTGGTGGGCAGGCAAGGAAAACACCCTTCCTGTGTCAGCGCATGAATATGGAAGAGCGTGTCCATGGAGACTAATGAAGACGTATGTGGCTCCCGAGCCGATTTAGACCACAGCAGGGTGAATTCCATTACTAAAGATGACCCCAGGTCTCAATTAGAGTGGTATTTTATTTTTATGTACATTCAGTTATGAAGTATTAATGCCCACTAAGTAGAAATCTGATCAATGTGTACATGTAGAAATACATATATACATATAAATACGTACACATATCTAGACTCCTATTTAGTGGGTATTAATATTTTATGTACACATATCAACTATAATTCTGTACAATATGTAACACTATAATCTAATTGCATGCCATAATCACACACGTGTAATTCTATCTATTCTAGTAATCCCTTTCTTAGTGATTCATGTTTTTCCGGTAGCCTCTTAAAAGTAGGGTTAAGTCTCTGGCTGAGGCAGGGCCATCTGTCTTTTCTGGAAGGACACTTCAGACTCAGTGAAGTAGGTCAATGCTTTGAACTGAAGAACAGACGCCTGCATCACCACTGACTCGGGACGTCCCTGTCCACGTCACGGCTCCATAATCATGACGCACTGTTTACACAGTGACTCTCTCTACTGGTCTCTCAGCCATATAGCTATTGTGAGCTCTCTGGGCCGAGACCCTGCAGGAGATGAAGAAACCACAGGGAAAGGGAGGCTTGACACGCTCATGCTTTCTCACCTGCTAGGAAGCAGCTGCCAACCCTCCCATGGCAATTATTTCGGCTTTCACTATTGAGGCGCTTCCCTTTGGGTCTCTATGTGAAGGTCAGACACACAGAGCATGGCATAAACATCACGATCTTGATTTCATTCAGGTATTTTGCAATATTAGGGCACATATGTGCATAGTTAGAATGAGGAAAGGATGACCAGGGCTGTCTTAATCTGGCTTATCTTATAGAGCGCCCATATTTTCATTTTTTTCCTGTTGCTTGCACTCGTTAACATGTTAATTTGATTCCAAGAAAACATGGGTGACTGTTGTTTAGTTCTCAGCAGGAAGACTAAATTCACAGTATGCTTTGGCACGTTTGTGATTTGTATGTCAGGTGGTACGTGCTTTCTGTGGAGAACACAGGAGGTGTGTCAGGCTTCGGGAACCATAAGGCCTCCTTGCAGTGAACTGGCGCTGCGGGAACAACAGGGCAGCAGCTATAGACCATGCAAGCGTACACAGAACTGCGCTGGGAGCAGTGCGCCCAGGCATATGTGGTGGCTGTGCTTGACCTACAAACTGTAGTTACTCACCTATTGTATCGTGCCAGCAAAAGAAGCCTGGCTGTGATGGTGTTCTGAGAACCTGCAGGCTATGACGATGCCATGGATAGTAATTATAAGGACATTTAGCTGATAAACAAGGACCTCCAGTATAGCCCTCTTCGCAGTGGGAAACCCTGTCAAGCAAGTTGGAGGTTTAACTTTGGGGAAAGTCTATCTTTGAGGGAGGTGGGAAGGGCCCTCTTTTGAGGAAGATAGGCGTCTACCTTTGAGTAAAGTAAGGGGGATTCTACCCATCTGAGCCTAAGAGTACAGGGAAAGAAAACTGCTTCTTCCTGGAGATTTACTCACCCAGCCCTGAGAGGCAGACACAGGCGGGATGCCTGCATGTCTACTTTCTGCTGGAGCTCACACAGCCATGGCCAGGGGGCTGACAGGATGTCCCATGAGGCCCTCATTTGTGGCAGAAAGATGCCAGTTCCTGCTCTTAATCATGCGGTCTGACCCTGTGACTTAGAGAAATGGGGCAAAAAATATATGTTGTGGCCTGTGTTTATATATAGTGTTTTCAATTTATTTAATGTGCTTCATCCCTCACCTGTTAGAAGAATGACATTTTTATCATTTATATATGGGCCCTGTCTCTCTCTCTCACACACACACACACACACTTTAAATACATATAATAATTATTCAATTACATGTAATTGTTCAATTATAATTTTCAATTTATATATCTTTAAATGGGTAGTGCCTATTGTTTACATTATTATCTTAAGGTAGTTTTAAAAAAAACTTTTAAACTTAAATGTCTTAAAAAATTAGAATTCCCAAATGCTTTTTCTGTCTTTACCTCTCCTTCTATCTCTTCTTGTGTTTTCTGGAACATTTTTCCTCTCCATGTCTAAGCACCTCAGTGCCCTTCCTGGACATCAGGAGATCATCTTCCATGGACTCAGTAAATTATCAAAAGTTTACTCATTGATGCCACGCCCGCGGGGAGCAGAATGCACCGCTGTCGTTCTACCACGAATGTCTTTTCTACAGTTTTCTCCCATTTCTGCTTCATCACTTTTACCCTTAGGCAGTGCTCCCACTTCTCAGCACCCCTCTGAGCAATGCCCAAGCTGCTGGTTTTGAGCAAGGGATCAGGGTCAGTTGGTGTTCTCTTATATGAGAGGCTGGAATCCCATGGAAGAAAGGGATCCTTTGTGCACTGATCTCCAGGAGGTGGTGGTCTGACTTATCCCTGGTAGCGTTCACCTACTCTGCTGGAATAAGGGGCCTTTGGTGTCTCCTGGTTACATTTTCTTTGTTGTTGGTTTGCAATCTGTGAGAAAGCACTGTGAGACTGAAGAAGCCCTCTGTCCCATCACAATTCTACCCAATGATTTTCTCTAAGAGCCACGAAGGGTTTTCCGTCAGCAGTGGTATTCTATTCTAAAAGCCCCTCTTTCCCTTTATTAATTAGCCCTTTATTAGTAGGATAAGGTGTGGCTATCAGATCCCAGTCTGGTCAACACCCACCTCTTTTGGATAGGCTCCCCGATGCTCAGCACTTGCTGACCATTGGCCTTCCCAAACCTCTCCAGTGAATCATCATCTCCACTGCAGTGCTGAATCAGCAATTAGTTCTGCTGAAGAACTGGCAGTGCCAAGGCCAGGGCTTGGGTGAGCTCTTATTACTGTGGCTGCATTTTGATTAGGCATGTTTAGTACCCAGGAAGTCTCATGTATACATTTAGATGATGTGTGTATGTGTAGGTATGTACTAAAGGTAACACATTTATTCTGATGCCTGTGATTTTCACCCAGAATTCCAGCATCCCCTCTTGACTGTTTCTTCCATTGTCTCACTCCCTTCTCTGATAGTGCTGTTTCCCTTCTTGTTCACTAATGCAGTGAATTTCCATTGAAGATATTACACACACACAGCATGTATACACACCATATACATATGTGCGTGGTTTGCTGTTTTGTGTGTGGAAAACGTAGAAACAAACACACTTTGCTGCTGAACACTAAGTGTCTGATAGGCTGAACATGATCCTAAGAAGTTACATAAATTATTTCAAATTTAAATTTTGCAGTAATCTTCAAGATGTGGCCACTGTCATTTTCATAGTGTTTTTAAAAAGCCACTTGAGCTCAGAAGGTATCCTACATAGGCACACTAGAAGCAGAAGGCACCACCCAGATCCTTAGCCAACACATACATTATTGTTTTATGTTATTCAAAATATTCATAATCCAAAACCCACCTGCTGGAGGTCTGACTGTCCCTTGAGTAGCTGGGCAAGATCTCCTGACAGCAGACCATCAGATCTGAATAGTCTGGTGTCAGAATGGGTCACCTCACCACTGTAGCTGAACTCAGAGGGGCTTTTTGGCCACTTTAACCTAATGACAGATGCAACCAAAGAGGGCGAGTGTTTAAATACTTCTCTGACAGGGTTCACATGGTGAAATGTCTTCTAGATAGGGTAGTTATTTTCTTGCAATGGGGAAGGAATTGCAGCCCAAAACTCATGTTTTTACAATAGTGTCAAGTGCACAAAAGCCTTTCAGGTGCAAGCTGGTAAGATTCAGGGCTGACAACCCAGACAGGAGGATATGTATTCCTTAGAGAGCCATGAGTCACAAGCTCAGGTAGGAAAGCTCTGGTCAAGGCTCAAGCCAAGGACAATGAGAGCCTCCATCGGCCAGGAGAAGCAAATGCGGGTGGAGACAACATAGAGCCCAGGACAAAGAAGTCCCCAGTGTCCAATAGCAGTGACTCTGGACACACAGAATGGGGGAGGGGCGCTTCCATGGAGAGTGAGCCTAACGTTTGGCAGTGATTTTAATGCCACTTACGATGTTCATCTGTTTATCTCCTAGCGAGTGAAAATGTTGTGATCAGTCATTTGTTCCAGTCAAAACTGTCACAAACAGGATCGCTCATATCTTCCTACCCATCATTTAAATTCCGAGGACACAAATCCACCATACTCAGTAAGAGAGCTGCCTCTTCGATGATTGGCGTGAACAAGAATTACCTAGAACTTAGCAAGGTAGGAGTTTCCTTGTTCTTACGTTTGCTTAGTGCAATCTCTTCTTTCTGAAAAGCACTGTCTTACTGAAATGGAAAGATACCCACATTCTACCAGAAGGAACTAACAGATAGGATGCTGGCCTGGCCGCCTTTCTGTTGCTGTGACAACCAACATGACCAAAAACAATTTAGGGGAGAGAAGGGCTGGTTTCATCTCAATTCCATGTCTCAGTTTATCTCGGAGGGACATCAAGGCAGAAACTCAAGGCAGGAATCTGAAGCAGAGACTGTGGAGGAACGCAGCTTGATGTCTGGCTGGCTCGCTGGTTCATGCTTAGCCAGGTTTCAGCACAGCCCAGGGCCACTTGACCAAGAAATGACACTCATGGTGGGCTGGACTCTACTAAGGAAGACAGTCCCTCACAGACCACTGATAAAGACAGTTACTCAACTGAGACTTTTTTTTCAGGTGCCTTTAGGCTGTGTCAAGTTAACAGTTAATGCTGACTAAGATAGGTAGCTTCCAAGGTTACAAGTGGTTGAGAAGCCACGGAAAGAAAGGTTTAGGATAACGACAAGTCAGTGTGAGCACAGTTTACAGTTTATAGTGTGATTGTTGGTTGTCTGTGAGACATCCTGCTATTTTTCCTCTTTACAACCATCTTTTTGGATGAATGTAAAGGAACTTCCGGACAATTGAATTAGAAGACGAAGACTTAGTATCTTACCCTATGGATCTGATTGTTCCCAAGGTTCTGAGTCTGCAAATGATAAACTGTAACTTCTCTTATTCTCCCAGGACCAGAACATTTCCACTGTGTATTTGTAGACTTTGAACTTGCTTTGTTTTACACTAATTGTTAGTGTGTTTATTCCAAATAGACTTAGGACTAAAGGTTCCATTTCTAAAACTGCTATGAAGAGTTATGCCAAGTGCCTTGGGAATGGATATGCACTGCTTTGTTTCTTGGGAATACAAGAGCAGACTGCCTTCCAGTTTCTTGCGTGTGTCTACCAAAATATAGAAGAGGCTGTACATAATTTGGAAGGGACTGAGAACAGTTGATTTTCAAAGTGCAGTTACTGAGGCAGGTTGAAACATGCCTTAGCTCTCTAGTTCAAGGGAAAGCATAGTTTGAAATGACAGATTGTGTGTGTGTGTGTGTGTGTGTGTGTGTACGTACATGGGTGTATATGTATCAACTTGCATATATGTGTATGTATGTGTGTACATATGCATATACCTCTTCATGTAAATTTTATGGATATATGTATACACATGTGGATTTTGTGAGTATGTCTGTGTATGTGGGTATATGTGTGCAAATGTATATGCATTGTGTTTCTGTGTATGTCTGTGTGTACACATACATGTGTATATATGTATTGCACATATATGTGTATCTATGTGTATATCTATAAATACGTATGTGTATATATGTGCATGTATGGTGCTTTTGTGTAAATGTTTATATGTATGCCCATTGTATTTGTGCATTTACCTGTGTGAATGCATATGTATGTGCCTGTCTGTGTATTTGTTTATGCTTGTGTGAATGTGTGTGTATGTGTTTGCATGTATACATGCACAGCATACCTGTGTGTGAATGTTTGTGTGTACCTGTGCGTATGTATATGTGTGGCTTTATATGTATGTTTATGTGTCCATGCCTGTGAGTGTGCATGCATGTGTGTGTGTGCCTGTGTGTGTATGTTTCTGCCTGCGTATGTGCCTATGTGTGGGTGCATGTGTGCTTATGTGTGTATGTATGTGTTGTGTTTCCCTGTGTGTACATGTGCATGCATGTGCCTTTAGTCAGTAGACTGTAGGATCAGTGAGCCTTAGGCAAGTTGCAGAGTTAGACTTGGCAGTAATTCCATTTTATGGGCTAGGGAAAGTCATCTCTACATTAGAAGACAAGGGTTCCCTGTGGGAAGAACTTGATTCCAAGGGTCTCAGCACCACTGGCCTTCTGTTTTTCATGCAGACTGCACATCCTCAGCACCACTGGCCTTCTGTTTTTCATGCAGACTGCACATCCACAATAAGAAATCGCCATACACCTCTGAGCTGTAATTTTTAACCTCAATTATTAAGTACTTGAGACCTGCCTGGGTGCCATTCGGCTTTTCCCTGAAGGACTAGAGAAGAGATGTAATTCAGGCTGTCCACAAAGAGGACCCTTTGTCCACCTCCAGTGGTGGGGTCTTATTGTCATGATCCTTCAACCTCTGCTCCCCACTGCCCTTGCTTTTCCCTTCCACCTCTCCCAGTCCTTGTACGTCTACCCTTGGGCAGAGACTTGGCATTTTACCCATTCCTTAACTGGACATGAGTTTGGCACTGAATTTGTAGAAACGGGTTGATGCTGGCTAAGTGTTTCATTTTGCATTCCCTTGTCAGCCGCAATGAATCACTGCCCGGCACAGTTCATCTTAATGGAAGGAAATGAGCTTCTGTCCTCGCGGTACCGAGGAGATGACTGTATTTCATTAGCTCCTGTCCTCTTAGCACTACCAAGCAGATAATTGTGTTTCATCAGAATTTTTTCTTCCTCAGTGTTAAGAGGAATTATTTTAGAGTTATGTTAGTCTACACCCTTGTGGTTCTTTGAAATGTAATGTGTCATCTTCCAACCCCTGGTGGGATTTAATTAATTACCTCCTGCCCTTTATCTCCTCACTCAGCAGCACCATTTTCGCTGTCTTTTAAATGTTTTTCCATTATCACTTAATCTTTGCTACATATGATGTTTTTCTTTTAAAAGCTGGTTTTATTATTTATTGAAGAACACGGCCTTCTGCCAGTTTCCGAGGATAAACACCTTACAAACGCATCCCTTTTAGCAACTGAGAAGAAGAAATAAAAGAGGGGGGGAGAACCTCAAGAATGCATCAAACCCACACAAATGTGTAATGATAATTGTCTTAAAGTTAAGAGAGCAAAGTAACAACTCTAAGAGCAAAATTATAGCAAAGCGGCATCTTTTTTTTTTGCCCTAAAATAAACTATGTTTCACAACTAATCTGAGCAACTTGTGGAAAGCCAGGGCACTGGAGGGATCCTCTTGTATTGGGCTAGTCTGACTTTGCTATGAAATTAAGATGGGACAGGCACTGGTGGTTTAGGCAAGACCCCTGAGGGTGAAAGGTTAGCAGCCGTGACTATTACCTTACCCACAAGGTGCCCATTTCCCAAACTTGAGGTAGCGTCACCAAAGGTCCTGACTTTTATGACCTCTGGTTTATGTGTTTGTCTATAAGTGCATTAATGTGAGCATAAAGCTTAATTTTTTCCTTTTAAACCAGAAGCTAATATTATAAATCTGTCTTCCTTGTCACCCCCCAACACAGTTATTAAAAAAGAAGGGATCTTCAACTTTCCTACAAAGACTGGAACGCGGAGACCCCGTCACCACCGCATCACAGCTCACGGTCAGTGACGTTCAGATTCAAAAGCTGCATGTTTGTTTCAGCTGTGATGTGTTAATGTTACAGTTTGTTTTCCCTTGATAACACCTTGAAGAAAGGCCACACACATATGCACACACACGAGCACACACACGCACATAAGATACTCATGCTGAACCAATACACAATACACAGCTATGCCGTGAATTGCATTCAGAGCCCCCTGTTTAGACCGCGCTGTATTCCTGCCCACCATCTCTCTGGAATCAGCTCTGTTGTTCTCTTTCCGCAGAAATCTCTGGCAGACATCACTGGGAAGCTACAGAGGGGCAGTCCACACTTCATCCATTGCATCAAGCCCAACACCTCACAGTTGCCTGGTGTGTTTGATCACTTCTACGTGTCTGCCCAGCTACAGTACCTCGGTGTCCTGGGGCTAGTGAAACTTTTCCGCTATGGGTACCCAGTGCGTCCTTCCTTTGAGGACTTCCTGGCCAGGTCAGTCTGGAGCCATTATTCTGCCCTCTGTGGAGATGCCACACTGATGCATTTTAATAGTCCTTTCCGTTTCCTTTCGAGCATAGCTTTCCGTGGTTCTGCTATCATGGGAAAACAAGACAGTGTGGCAGACAGTGAAGATTGAGAGAGCTTATGTAAAAAGTCACCAAACGCACTGAGGACAGGACTTTGGAAACCATATGGTCCCCTCATATGTGGCTATCCATGAACATAGAGATTTATAAAATTGTGGTATACAGCATTTTCATAAGGTTCATTACTATGATTGGTATAAATGTGGCTATTTTTTCCTTTATCTCATATGAAGAAGTACAGTTTAGGGGAAGGTTACCAAACAGCACAGGTGGAACAATTACTCCTCGTTTGTGTAAACAGAAGTTTGCTGGAATGTAGCGGGAGCATTTGCTCATATGCTGTTTGTGGTCATTTCTTCATTGTAATGGTCACAGAAATGATAAACACAGTGCAAAATATAGGTAAGGTATTTTTATTATTTGGCCCTATGGAGAAGTTTGCTGACCCTGATATTAGATCATTTAAACTATGTGCCTTAGCAGTGCACTGACGAGGGGAATGTTGGGAAACAGAACCTTGTGTCTGCAGGGATGAGCCCACTTGCACACAGCAAGCTTACCTGGAGTCTTCACAACTTCCGCAAAGCTGCGCCAGGTTCAGGGCTGTATTTGCTCATAAGTATTATATGTGGTGTTTGTGTATGTGTGTCAAGGGGAGCATATGTCTGCTTACATGTTTGTGTGTGTGTGTGTGTGTGTGTGTGTAAGGCACAGACTGACATCTAGTGTCTTCCTTCCATCACTTTCCAATCTTTCTTTTTGAGACAGGGTATCACACTGAACATGGAACACACAAATTTGGAAAGACTGGCTAGCTGGCCAGCAAGCTCCCAGGGGTACCTCTGTTCCTGCTTCCCCAGCGTTAGGATTGTAGGTTGCCTGGCTTTTTCTCATAGATGCTGGTGACCTGAAGTTAGGTCCTCATGCTTGAGGGGGATGGCGCTTGAACGAGAAATATCCCCCATAGCCTCGTGTAGCTCAGCAGCTGGTCTCTAATCGACGGAGACCATGAAGCCTTTAGGAGGTACGGCCTTTCTGGAGGAAGTGTGTCACTAGGGGTGGGCTTTGAGGGTTTATAACCTCTCCCCAGTCCGGTTTGCTCTCTCTTCCTTCTGTGTAGTTGGATCTGATCTCTCAGCTTTCTTCTTCTGTTACCATGGCTTCCCCATCACTATAGACTTCTAACCTTCTGGACCCATTTTATAATAGCAGCAGAAGAGGAACTAATATAAGAGGCAAGAGCTGAACCAACCAACCATCTTCCTCAACCCATATATCCATAATGATTTTACATAACCATAAACCTTTGTCTGATTTTCAGAAAATCAATAATTCAAATGAATCTACTTTAAAGAAAGTAGTTGATGAATATTAATTTAGCTTACAGATGTATGCTAATGGGCTTTTGCTTGGTCTGGCATGTACTCTAGTGCTCTGCTATGACTTTATCTTGGATTGAAGATGCCTGCAGCCTAGTAGGCAGAAACACGCATGCTCAGCTAAGCAACAGACAGGGTTTGTAATTGAATATGTACCATCTGTCACTGAAGCTCAGGAGGGAGGCCATGCAGAGCTGGCTTTCAGGTGAAGTGAGTATTATTAGTCTTGGTAAAGGAAATAACTTACCATTATAACTTATAACTATATGTATAGACCGTCTTATAATTTACAGGGAATAATTACAAAATTGGGAATTAGGAGTGAACTTCATGAGGCTTGAACAAGAGCGGTGGGGCACATTATTGATTATTGTTCATTAGGATATCACTTCGCCCCTTTTACCTATTTCCTAAGTAGAAATAAAATCAGTCTTCAGGAATATAGAGCTTTAAAATGGCTCTATATTTTTTATGCATTATAATTGGCTTGTTAGAGGTCAGCCCTCCTGTAGCATTAGGTACAAGTGGTCTTTGAGTGAATGAGTTGTAAACCTGCCCACAGGTAAGATTTTTAAAAGGTGAAAGATTTATACTATCTGAAGAAAAACCGGAGTATCCACATGTAAGTTTAAAACTAAGAGATCCCCAAATGTACCCTAAACCTTCAGAATGGGCAGAACCCAAGGGTTCTTTGGGTTGTATCCTTGTTTCAGTACCAAAGATTGAATGGCAGTCCTGACCTATGGATGCGGGAAGTCAAGGCCATGGGTCTAGATAGATTAGAATTTGGTCGGTTCTTGAGCTCTGGACAGATTAGAATTTGGTCTGTTCTTAGCTCTGAAGCATCTCCTGTGTATGCGTGACTGAATCCCTAGTACAGCACATCTGAGCTTCAGGCTCCTCGTCTTCTGTGGCTTAGGGGAATTCTATGAATGAGTGTATCCAACAGCTGGCCAGAATTGTTGAGGCTGGTGAAGGGCAGATAGTGCTTTGAAAACCCTGATGTAATCTCTTGGGAAAATTGTTTTGTTTTGATGTCTTCCTTGAAATGCCAGTTCCTTTAAAAAAAAAAAAATCTTAGTACAGAAAACACAAAACCTCCAGCTGACCGACACGCCATCAATCCAAACACCGATTTGCCAAGCTTCTTAGGGAGCCTCCCTCTAAGTTTGAGATATTCTGTGGCCCAAGAGACGGGATTCATCCACCAACTGAAACAGCACATTTCTGACATTCGCTTGTTCGTTTAGTGAGGCTGTCTCAGGAGCATGGTATCAAACAAGTCTGTGGTGAGGGAGCCCTTAGAGATTCTCCAGGTGACTTTGCTTTTCTTCCTAATGAGTGTCTCAACAAGCAGACATCTGAATTGCTGTGTTCCTGCAGAACAGGGAGGGTGGGTATCTGACTCTGTGTGTGTGGAGTGCACTCACCACACACACAGGTTATACTCACTACGATTGGAAGTTTACTTCATTTTGCCTTTTGTATTTGCGTATCTCTCTGTCAAGGCCACCTTAATAAAAATAGACTGTGCAATTAACCTTTTGAAATTAAGTACAGGTTTTAAGTCTATACTTAAGATAATGGCTCCTCGGCTGGGACTGTCTCTTATTGACAAGCTTTGTAGACACTAAATAAATATCTTCAGGATCTAGACACATAACTTGATGGTGTTTGCCTAGCGTGAGTAAGGCTCCAGGTTCAATTCCTAACACACACACACACACATGCACACACACTAATAAATAAATGTCCTCAGGCAAGACATGGCATAGGCAATTAACTGATGCTCAATTTAGAGTAAAAATTCTGTATAGTAAGAATAATAACAACACTTTTGCATTTCTCATAAATAAGGAGTTTGGGTGTGGAACATCTTTATGAGTTAATCTGTGTATTCCTTTTAACATTTTCTTATCTGAAAGGGATGTGATTTTCTCGTCTTTGTTTTTAGTAGCTACGCACAAATGACATTATTAACTTATTTCAATAGAAGTGTGTCAGCATCTCTCTGAATTTGACAAAAACATTAGTCTACATAGAGATTACCAATCTCAGTGGAACTTGACGAAAATGCAATCAGAACCCTGCTGTCAGTGAGCTGCCTTGATGCAATATTCCATGCATATTCAAAAGCTCACCTGCACCCTGGAATGACCCCAGGCAAGGAAACACCACTATAAAAACTAAGTCCTGGAGGTAGAATTTAATAGAAAACATTTGCTAGTGAAATTCCAGATAGCAGCTTATATCTTTCCTGTGCAAAGCAGACCTTCTTGTATTCTTCTTGTGGCATAAAATATTTCTTTTCTGCTCACAACCAACTTACCCTAACTGTCAAAAAACAAAAACCCATGTTCCTTAATCTACAAGCTTCCATGTAGTGTTATGTCTCTTTCATCTTGTATCTCCTGTGTCCTCTGCTGAACTCCTCGGACTCCGCCCTTCTTCCCAGGGTCCTTAGTCTGGTTCTCCCGCCTAACCTTATCCTGTCCAGCTAGTGGCCAGTCGGCCTCTTTATTAACCCAATCACAGAGACATATGTTCACACAGTGTAAAGGAATATTCTACACCTTGTTGTCCCACTATGGGCAGTCTCTTTGGCCAAGTAGCCCATATATCTTACCTTGGTAAAAAGCTCCCAAGGGACAAGAAAAAAACGATTAAACATAGCCAGTTCTCCTCCTGTTCTGTGAGGCACAGTGGTTGCAGCCTGTAGAATAGGAGCAACTGATGTGCCACATTGGCACAAGCTGCTATGCCCTTTGAAGGGAGAAGGAGGAATACAGAAGCAAAGGAAAGCCCTCCACAGCCAGACCTCATGTAAACTGACATGATTTTCTCCGCTCTCCAGTTTATACAGTTCCCTTCATATGTCAGAAAGCATCATCCTACCAAGTGCTGATGAAACTGTAGAGTAGCAGGAAGAAATTAACAAAGGTCACGCCACCTCCCTAAAAGAGCCATGCAAACATGAGAACCTGAGTTCAACCCCAGAACCCAAGGAAAAGAGCTGGAAACAGTAGGCCATGCTGTGATCCTTGCTCTGGGGAGGGAGAGACATGCAGATTCCTGGTGTTTGACGGCTAACGTGACTAGCCCACTTAGAGAACATGAGGTTTAGTGAGAAGCTGTCTCAAATGTTTCCTGGGGAATGACATCCAAGGATGACCTCTGACCTACACACTCACATACTCATGTATACCCAAAATAACATGGAAGAACACACACATGCACACACATGCACACGCACAAACACAGAGGAGAGAGAGTATGTGAAAGAGAGAGAGAGAATGTGAAAGAGAGAGAAAACGTGAAAGAGAGAGGGGGGCAGAGAGAGAGAGAGAGAGAGAGAGAGAGAGAGAGAGAGAGAGTTTTGAGAAGTCTTTAAGGAACTTACCTTGTCTGGCCTGGCCATTTTTCTCAGTAATTTATTTAATACTCTGCCTGCTGCTGATGCTGTGTTCCACATCATTTTATAGTGTGCAGTAACATCCTTTTCTCTCTTCTCTTCCTTCTTCTCGGTTTCTGTCCTCTTCTGGGATCAGAATCTTTCGGAGTATGTGTCCAGGCGGTGGGGTGGCAGGCTCCTGTAAGGGGTGGTTTATGTGAGTGGAAGACACTGTCACTGAAGAGAGAGGCTGATGCTTAACGAGATGACTATATTTGGAAACGACAGAAAGATTTGTCCAGCAAGAGCCCCAGGATGACTGTGTTAAGCTCGGCCTGGGGAGTACTCAGAGCTGTATTTTCAGATTGACACTGGGAGAAATCCCGCCTGGGAAGAGCCCGAATCACTCAGCTTGTCTAAGCCACATGGGCTGATGAAGGCCACGCTGTAAAGGAAACAGTAGTGATGGTGAATAGGATGTGAGGACAGGACTGAGAGAAAACACACACGAGCCGATGGGATTCAAAGCCAAGGGCGGCAGCTAGCCAGCCATCTCAAAGTGTCCTTGTGGCAGGCTGAAGATGCCAGCCCCTTCCAACACCTCTTTAATACAAATGAGATTTATAAGGTCGGGGGTATTAAAGCCTCTGAAAGTTTTGATTGGCCGATGATACATTTTTCTTACAAGGCAGTTTTGCCAAATCTAACTGTATTTGTTGTACCAATTAGTGTAATTAGGAATAAGGAAGACCTTTAATTTCTTCAATGAGATGTAAACCAAGAGAGAAGCTTATGTAACAGTTGGAAAGTCATTTCGACGTCTCATATGTGTCTTTATTTATAACTCGGGTCGCTGCTCGGTGGACTGTGGGGCAGCAGCTCCTCTATACTCTGCTTCAACAGTCTGCAGAGCTTGTCTCTGGAGGCCCCAGCAGTAGGCACTGGAGACTCAAAGGCCGTGTGGCCTGCTCAGCTACAGCACAGGCAGCATGGAAGTAAACAGTGGAGTGGGCCTGACACAGGCAGGAAGTGTGAACCTGGCCTAAGGCAGCTAACTCCAAATATCGATTTTTCTCTTTGCCAGAATTGTGGAAAGCGTCCGTTTATAAAGTGTGTGTGTGTGTGTGTCCCTTTATAAAGTATAGTATAATATATGTGTAGTGTGTATGTGTTTGTGTGTGTGTGTCCCTTTATAAAGTATATATAGATGGTGATCAGTGATGGTGGCTGCTTGTTCTGTGGAGCAGGAGTCAGGCCTTGGCTTGCCCTGCAGATGATCTGCCACTGAGCTGTAGCTGAGCCCGTGATGAGTGCCTTCAATGTTCACTCTCACAGCCTGGCTCTGACCCCAGCTTCTACTCTTTCAAGTTTTATCACCCTGCTGGGACAGTGCTCACTCATTTATTCATCATTCATTTCTTCATCACTAATTCATTCCCTCTTACCTTGTCCAGACTCTTAGTGAGTCAGAAAGTCATTGTGACTTAGAGTCACCACGAGCTGTAGTCTTGTGGTCAGGGTCACTGTGTTCCACAGAGGAGCCCTTCATTATTGACGGTATATAATTATTGATAGTATGCAGATAATCGGTATTATGTAACTACTAATTGTCCTTAAGGCCAGAGCTGAAGCTCAGTATTAGAGAAGTTGCCTAGCATAGCCTAGGCCCCAGGCTCAGTCCCTGGTACAGCCAGAAACATAATAATCAAAGGAAGTCGTTGATTTGAAGTTGCCTTGGCAGTATTTTGCTGTAGAGATGGTTCGGTGGGCGAGGTGCCTTCTGTAAAAGCATAAGAACAGGTTTGGATCTACAGCACCCACATTAAAAGCTGGGTAGGGAAACACATATCTGTAACCCCTGTTCTATGGAAAGAAAGAAAACGTGGGGGGACTCAGGGATTCACTGACAAGCCAGTCTAGAGGAGCTATGAACTCTGGATCATCAAAAGAATTTATCTGAAAATAAAAGGCGAGGAACAGTGGAGAAAGGTGCCCGAAATTGACCTCTGACCTTCACACATGCGTGCACAGGCAAATGCACCCACACTTACATGTGTACAACATGCACTGGGCACACATACTCACTCACAAAGTAAATAAATAAATGTAATTGCCGTGTGTTTTGTTCTAAATAATAGTAATCTTCTAGTTACCATCCATCCATCCTGAGTAATTCAGGGATTCTGGGAAAATGGAAAAACAGTGTAGGCTTTGCACTCTAGTCCTTGAGTGGTCAACAGTTCATCACTGAATTAATCTCAAGGCTGTAAACACATTTCATTCCTCACGTCAAACCTTCTCCAAAGATGCCTGATGTAGTTCCTTAGGGACTCTGTACCTCAAATAAATGCAAATGTTAAAATAAGAGAAAAGGGGGTTCTGACAAGAAAATGCAGTCTCCCAGAAATCCCCTATGTTTAACAATTCAAAGACTAATGTGCTTTAAAAAGGGCAGAGATACTCCATCCCAAAGGAACTGAAATTCCAAGTCTGGTTATCGGGTGCCTGAGTTCTTGTCTCTGAGTTCCCCTTCCTGTTTGTCTTTGGCGCAGTCTGAGTGGGGCTAGGCGTCTTGGCCAAGCGTAGCGGTTGAGGTCTCATCTTATGTCTCCACTAGATTCTTCTCATTCCCAGAAGGAAAAGGCCACTTGATTCCAGACACCAGATGGTTGACAGCAAATCCCTGTGGCGTGGACTACACTTAAGAAACTGATGTAATTTTCTACACCGTTTCTTTGTGAGCTCTGTATCTGTGTTTGAAACTCAATACTTACTGATACCGCATAGCAAAGGTCCTAATGACAACATACTCATTATTGCCCGAGCAGTTTACAGCTTTTGCTTTGGTCCTAACCATTTTTTCTGTAACATCATTGGATGAACGTTCCTGGCTATTGTGGCTGCAGTTTATTTAGCGATATTCCCATTTTCAAACAAATACCCTGAACCCATTCTCTAAGGCTGATTTCTGCTCACATAGTAACTAAACAGGACGAATTCATACTTTTTTATTATATGGAAAGGGGGACTGTATTTTCTGGTTCTTTCTTGGGTTTTTCATATGCATAGTGAACTAAATACATTCTCTCAATACTGTGAAGTTAGAGATTAATTGTGCAGCTAGAATATTTTTAACAATAAAACCATCACATCACAAGAGACAATTGTATTGATCTCATATTTATGTAAAAGCTATTTTTAAGTTAGAAAAGATGCAAGTAAACCTGGCCCACTTTACAGAAAACACACAAAATGCAGAGTGCTCTGCTCTTCTTCGAGAGTCCCCACCTCTTAAGCCTAAAATCTTACTTCTGTGACAGCTCAGTTGATAAATATTTATATTATAGAAATTAATGCTACCCACTTTTAGGAGTATTTAATTTTAGAATAGAAGTAATTTATGTTCTTGTCAAGAAATACACAGTCTTACACAAACATATCATTTCAAGATAACATTATATTTGTAAACTTTTGTCTTTATTCAAATATCTCCCATGTATGACTAAATTATTTAGACCTATGTAGAACTTGAATCCATAACAATCAAATATTTAATAACTTAAGCTATAAAGGAACTTCTAATATACTCAAAACAATGGCATTTATAGAAAGATGCACCTTATTAAGCAGAGTCCCGGAAATGAAGACTGCATAGAGGGAGGGAGGAATCAGTAGGAAATGGCGGCAGTGACAAGCAGTGAGCACTTGGGGAGAGGACCAGTGTGACCTTTTCCCGACGTGACGCTCATGACACCCGATATTTAAGTTCCACTCGAAGCCTCACCCGTCAGAGGAAGCGTGGAGGAAAGTCGTCTGCTTTGTTTTGAAGGAGCTTCTACGAGGCCATCGCAAGACGAGAAAGGAGAAGATGCCATTGATTCCTCAGAGGTGAAGTCGTGATCTAACAATACAGGAAGACAAAATCATGCCTTTGCTGAGTTGTTTTCATTAATTATAGCCTGCGTTTTGTTTCAAGTCTAGCATTTATTAAATTACCAAGAAGAATCTTTTAAAAATTACATAGGAAAAAATGAATCCATTGAGTTGTGTTTGGAGCAGGCACACATCTAGAATAATCCTTTTCCAAACCAAACATACTCCACCGTCAAACCAACATCCTTACAGTAAGTGTGTTTCCACCCTTGAATTACACATCTCAGAGCTTAGCGACACACAGCTACATGTTCACTTCTAATCTTTGATCATGCTTTGGGTATGGTTCCCATGAAGAAACACTCTCGATAACATCCCAAATGTGTGGATTATTTTTCTCATTGCTGTGACCAAATACCTAACAAAGACAGCGTATGGCAGCAAGGATGTAGTTGGCTGTCCTGGGGCTGTGGTCCGTCGTCACAGGGAAGGCACAGAAGCTGGTCACCTGGTGTCTGGGGTCAGGAGACAGAGAGGTGGATGCTAGCACTCGGCTCTCTCCTGTTTTCACTCAGCCTTTAGGATAATGTCACCCCACTGAAGTAAGTCTCCTATATGCTTTCCAGGTATCTGGTATCTGCTCGCTGGGCATGGTTAACTTGTACAGCCCACGTTAGATCGCTATCTTAGGAAAGGGTCTTTTCCCATTCCAACTTGTTCTTATTAGGAGACAAAAGACATAAAGAATTTTGCTCTTCCAACTGTATGGGCAGCTTCTACCAGCCAAAAAGATGAGTTTGTCTTCATCTGGATATACTAAGGGACACACTATTGTCTTGTGACTTACTTTGTATTTCCCTAATCTCTAAGGTCATTTCACATCTGCCATGGACTCAGTTACCATCCCCGTGTCTTTGCTGAACTTTTTGTTCCAACATCTTGCCTGATATTGTATTGGGTTCATTAACCAGTGAAGTTCTGAGTTTTCTGATGGTCTATTTGCGTTGGTTATTTCTGTCCAATAGTTCCTCCATCAAAGTGTCCTCTCTTCAGAGTTAGAGGAAACACTGTGTGTTGTTTAAGTGTTGGAGAAAATAGTATGTGCTGATTCTTCTTAAATGTTTGGGAGAATTTGCTACTGAAGTTGTTCAGACCTGCAGATTTATCTGGAAGGTCATTCAGTATGGATTCAGTTTATTCTTGTATTTCAAGCTGTTTCTTCGTGGTTATTTTGGTCGTTTGTAGTTTTTGTGCTATCTGGGTTTTGTCAACGTGACACAAAAAAAACCTGAAAAAAGGTTTTGTTTCTCAAATTCAGTTGAGAAATGGCCTCCATCAGATTGTCTGTAGACAAATCTGTGTGGATATTTCATATATCTCTCTGTGTGTGTGTGTGTGTGCGTGTGTGTTTCTATTTGTCTTTTGAGAAGTTCATGTTTTTATATTTTTATCATATTTTTATCCTCCCCCAATTCATCCCACATCTTCCCCCACCTCCCTACCCACCCAACTTCTTTAGGTTTTATTCTCTCCATCTTTTAAAAAAACAAACAAAAGAAAATTATATACATACACCAAAAAAATGGGAGTCTGATTTATGTTGGCCAATTACGCCTGGCCATGGTTCTGCCCTGCAGCTGATATAGCTAGAGTCACTCAGCTGAAGAAAACCTTGACTGGGCCTCTATCAACCACTATCAGGTGCAGCTTCTTGGCTTAGGGTAGGACACGTGACGATCCTCCTGCCTGTAGTTCCCAATGCCGGGATTGCAGGAATAAACCACTATGCCTGAGTTTGTGATTTCTGAGGAACTAGTCTCTTAACCGTGTTGTCATGCGTTCTTTTTACCCAGAATCTCCCCTTACCATCCTTTTCCTGTCTGTAGAGTGTGTGGTAATACCCTGTATTTTATGCCTGATGTGGGAATTGAGCCATTTAGGGAAGAAACCTGAATAAACTGGGTTGGCCGGCACCCCAACACACAGTGGACATTGGAAAGAGCATCAAATGGGAGCAACCTAGTGACCTCACATTACTTTTATGGTGAATGACATGAAGTTTAGTTTGAAGCAGGAGAGGAAGTGTGCAAAGGGCTGATGCACAAGCATTGTGAAGCCATTTTTGTCAAGGCATGGTGTGGCTGGCCACTGTCTCAGCTCCAGTCCTGTACAGTGGTCCGAAGACATCCCTATTGGTCAAGGGGACACGCTGGTTCTTATAAGACAATTGCTCCAGCAGTTTTACCATGCATCCTCACCCTCTTGTAAAGTTGCTGGGTGCATTTGTTCTGTCCAGGGAGGCTTGGCTCTTCCTAGAATCCAAAATAATGGCAAGGCTAGGAAATGAGCTATCTATGTGTCTTCAGCATTGGAGGAGGTTGAGCTAGGTTACACAGACATTCCCTGTAACATGCCTATGTTCAGAAGGAAGGAATGGGACCCAAAGTAGAAGGGATAGGCACACAGTGAAGACAGAGTTGCCAGACCCTCACTCTGCCTTTAGGTCCCTGTGAGCCTGAGGGAAAAGTCATAATGCTTCAGCCAGGCAGCTTCTAAATACCTGCGTCAGTGTGGCCTGTTTTACTTATTTGCCATCTAGCTAGAGTTCCATCCGTGTGTGCATTTATTCCAAGAAACAGACCTTGATATTATCTCTATTGTTTCCTGTCAAATAACTGTTCAAAGCCATGCCATTAACCTCTCAGACTTCAATATCTCTTTCCTGCTTCCTGTGGTTTTGTTTAGCTCTGTGTCTTCCATCATGAGGTGGGTGTCTGGCTATCAATGTGGATCCTTTCTTCTGTTTCAACCTAAGTATCCAAGGCAGATTTCTTCCTGTTTGGTTAAATAGCACAGAGTTGAGGGTCAGTTCATCATTGACCCAGTATCCAGTCCAGCAATCTGAGCAGCAATGACCTTGGTATAAACACTAGTATAAATGCTCCCAGGAAGTCTCTGCTTCAGGCTCAAGGATCAGGACCCACAACTGCTGTGTCCTGGTGTAGAACTGTCACACACACACACACACACACACACACACACAACCCTCAGAAAGTCCTGTGGTAAGGGCCTATAGATGTTGAGCCCTGTCCGAGAGTGAAACCTTCCCTCCCACAGATGCAGTGGTCACACAGGCTGGGGCCTGGAACATTGATGTTTTCTTTTCTTCTCGACCTGCAACACACAGATGCAGGCTAGGAAAGGAGCAGAAAACCCCAGCCTGCAGGCTGGAGGGCAAGACAGGCAGACCTGGAGACAGGAAGTCCCTGGTGAGACGGGGTGAGAACTCATGGGCTGACTGACCTTCAAGCTGCAGGTGTTGGGATCCTGTATCGTGTTTATTTACTTATTTGTATGAATGCTTCTTAGAGCAGTCATGCCACAGCAAAGCCAAGCCAGAGTTCCAGAGATTGGCCAGAGCCTCATGGCCCCCTTGCTCACATTCCCCTCCAGGAGCTCAGTGGGGTTGTGGTGGTAGGAGACCCTGCATGGACGCAGCATCACTAGGGGCACAGCTGGCGCCAGCCGCCCAGCCTCCTCTTCAGTTCCAATAGATGTTTTACAAAATTAGCCACTTAAAGTTGACATTTTTCTTCTTGTATTTTTAAGGTGTTCATGTTCACCCTTGCTTTTTCCCAAGAAGAAAATGGACTGTGCTCCGTGACTCCACTCTTCTGTACACAACGTGCCTTTAAGTTCTGGGTGCTTTGAAGATCTTTTCTCTATTTGTTTGAGCGACTTGCTCGTGATGCCTTTGAGTGGAGTTCTCCCTGGGTCCCACATGCTTGCCTTATCAGATCATTGATGTTTGGGGTGTTACAAATTCAAAGCAATCTTATCAATACTTTTTTCCCTTTCCTCTACACTCTCATTAAAGGTTCCAGGGCATGTGTGACCTCACGTGCTGCTCTCCTCGAGCCCCCGGAGTTCTCACTGTCTCCTTGCTTGCTTTGGGTTCCTTCTTTCCTTAGTGTCCATGACAATCTTCAAGGAGACTAACCATTTCTGAACTAAAGCGATCTATGGTTTTTTCCCCTGCTTCCAGTTTTTAGAGTTTTCATTTCTATAAGCTCAAAACAGACCTTTTATTAATTCTTTATGTTTTTATTGTGGTTTCTGTTCCTTGCAGTGTCTCCTAACTTAGGAATTTCCTTATCTGTGTCAGTTCTGGGTTGGTATTAGTGGATAATTTTCTCAGAAGTTTAAATGTTTTGGTTTGGTTTGGTTTTCTTTTCAGGGATGTGCATTTGGAACAGGCTTTCAGATGCTAAGAATTTTGAGGGGGGGGGAGTAGATTCTGTTCTCCTATCTCTCCAAGTCTTATATAGTTTAGTCAAGGAAGTATACAATTAAACAGGTTGTCATTTGGAGCTTTTCTTTTTAACTTTCTGTTAGTTAACTTTTCTAGTCACTGTGACCCGTACCTGACAAGAAGCAGCTGGAGGCAGGAAGGATTTGTTTTGGCTCATGGTTACAGGGGCACCACCATCCAGCATGATGGGAAATGTGGGCTGCAGTCCCCCAGCAAGGTTAGCATGCTGCCGGGAGTCTCACCTCCTCACTTCTTACTGGAACAGGAAGCAAAGACTTTGGGGTCTGGAAGTAGGGATAGGCCCCAAGCCCTCAGACATGGCACCTAGAACCCACTTCCTTCAGTTAGGTCCCAACCCCTTAATGGTCACAGTGCTTACAAAATAGCACCAGCAGGTGGAACAAATTTTCAAACATGAGCCTGTGGGTGCTCAGGCCATCACTGGCATTGTTGTTTGAGCCTGTGGGTGCTCAGGCCATCACTGGTGTTGTTGTATGAGCCTGTGGGTGCTTGAGTCATCCCTGGCATTGTCACAGAGTCAGAGAAGCTGTTAGGGAAGATGTACTCTCTCATTCTTCTCATACAGAACCTGTGACTGCTCTACTCAGGACTTGGGCACTCTGGAATTGTGGTTCCTGGTTGATGAGAACAGCGTTGTCCTCCCTGTCTTGGTGGCTATTTCTCTAATCCTTCCTGGGACTCGGAAAGCTCATTTAGATGCCTCTGTTGTTTGGTGTCTGCTCAGGACATGAAGTGACACTCTGGGATCTGTCTCTCTCTTTCTCTCTCTCTCTCTTCTTGGACATTCTCTCCTTCCAGGTTCATCTCTCTACGTTGGAGAGACTTAGGATCCAATTGACTCCCCCTCTCCATAGGAAAGCGTAGAAACTCTCCCATGATGCAAGCAGGGGCAGAGTTAGGGCTGGACTTCCTTGCTTTCTGCCTTAGATGACTGGGTTTAGGGACTGGTGTCTACTTTCCTGAGGGACACTGCCTGGCCTTTGCTCTTTAGTTGTATGTTGTGTGGAGATAGAGACTGTGAACTTGGCTGGGTTTGATGTAATCCAGAAGACACGGCTTTTGATAGCATCTGTGAGAGCATTTCCAGAACGGAGTGTGGACACCCTGAACATAGGTAGCTCCTCCTGGGGGCTAGGGTTCTAGATTAAACAAAGTGGGGAAAAGAGAAAGACAGGTAAGTCTATCATTCTTCACTCTCTCTCCTGTCTAACTGTGGCTGCAGTGTGACCTGTCACTGTAGGCTCTGCTCTCATACTTTCCCACCGTGATGGATAGCACACCTCTGAACCCCGAAACAAAAGAAGTCCTCATTTCCTCAAGTTGCTTATTGTTCAGTGCTTGGTCCCGACAGTGAGATGCTACTTAGTACAGAGGTTAATCTTAATGGCTGCTAACCCATCCCTGTGATGTCTGGTTCCTGTTGAATGGACATGTTACCTGTTCATTGGTCCTGGACTGTGTAACCAACTCTTCCAGAAGCCCTCTGTATATTGGAGCTTATGTTTGGACATTTGCATTAAGGTACTTTTATGAACTGTGGATGATGGCACACTACGCTGCTCTGATAATTCAGATTATATACAGTAGCTTTTTCTAAACAGATTTATGTCTCTGTATAAAAGTCAGCATAGAGCAGCTGGTATTGTATAAGGCGACAATGCTAGACATTGGTTTGGATAGGAAGTGGAGGCGAGCACTGGATTTGTTTAAAATTGCACAGGTTTTAATTACGTTAAAATTAAGCAGTCTAGATATTGTCCGGGAAGCTGGTGACTGATGACCTGTTTGTGGAGAAATGTGGGTTGAGGGTTTCAGTCACCAAATGCTCAAAACTGTATCCTTCTATGCAAGACTCTAACAGAATTCTGAGCATTCTAAGTCTCTTCCCAACCTCCCTAGCAGAGTACCTTGGCTAGAATGTGTCCCCGGCCTTGCTCACAATAGAATCTAACAACAAGGACGCTTCCCTTCCCTTATTAATGGCATACTGCTGCTTCAGCCTAGGGAATCCCAAGATGGTAAAATATCTTAAGAATTTTCAGAATTTATAAGTAAATAAAATAGTAGGTTGTGCTTTTATAAAAATAGTAGTTTGAGAATTCCATACATGTATGTAACATATAACATGCTTTGAACAAGTCGGTCCTCAGTCCCTTCCCTCCAGCTCTGCCCTGGCCCCACTCCCCAGTGCTTTTCCCTCTCAACTTCATGTGTTTTTGCAAACTTCCTGGAACTCACTCAGTGCTGCCTGCACGTGCAGGGGCGTGGGACCCTCTCCTGGAACATGGCAACACCTCCGAGGAAGCCATGGTCGTCACTAATGTTTCTTACATGTTACTCTGAAATCTTCACAGGGAAAACAGTCTGCCACAATTCCCAATATCTATCAGGTTAGCAATAAAGCTCATGAAGTTAATATTAAAACAAAATGCCTCTGACCTTTGTCATACACTGTAGGCGCCCAATGTCAGTGGCCAGGGAAATTGTATAAAATGGCATACCTGCAGTAATTCATGGGTTCCACACAGAGAGCACTGTGAAATAGGTGTGTCTTGGTCATTCTCACATGTTTTAGTTAGGGTTTCTATCTCTAGGATACAATGCCATGGCCAAAAGCAACTTGAGAGGAAAGGATTAGTTCATCTTGTACTTAGCATATCACGATTCATGGGGAAGGAAGTCTGGGCAAGGGCTCAAGGCAGGAATCGGAGGTAGGAACTGAAATTGAAACCACAGGGCATCATTCCTGCTGGCTTGGCTCCCACGGCTTGGCCATCCAGGACCATCCACAATGAGCTGTACCCTCCCACATCAACCATTAATCAAGAAAATGCGCTACAGGCTTGCCCACCGGCCAGTGGTGGGAGCATTCTCTTAGTCTGAGGATTTCTCAGAATGGCTCTAACTTGTGTGAAGGCGACAACAAACTAACCAGGCGTGCAGTGCACAAAGCCTTCCAGTCGCTCTGCAGATGCACCTTCTTAATGTAACTCACCGAAGCGCTTACCATCCAGAGAATGTACAATCATAAATAAAAACAAGCAAAGTGTAATACTTTCGAGATTACGCCCCTTCACTCCCTTCTTAAAGAGCTTTTATTCTTATCCTAAATCTCACCCCTAGGGTCTCTGAAGACCTGAAAGTGTGGAAGGACCATTATTGCTGTATGTGTTATTAATTAGTATAGATATTGTTCCTAAACGTGGCTGTATGCGTTATTAGTTAGTGTGAATGTTGTTCCTAAGGATGGCTGATACCACTGTCAGTATGGAAGAAGCAGCCATGAACACACAGGCGATGTAGACTTGAAAGACTAATCAACTTCCAGGTAGGGAAGAAGGTAGGAGACAGATGTGATAAATGGAGCCAATGCCAGGGTGTGTGGAGAACAGGGGTTTGAGATTTGATGGTTTTGAAGAGCCCTGGGGAGATCTAATTGAATGCCCACGGGCATTCAGAGTATCTTTTAGAAGTATGAGACATGATTGGCATGCTCCATGCATGAGATAAGCCTTGAGTGTATATGTGACTGCTTCAGCCTTGAATGTGTTCAGGTGCTGAGGTGAGACTCTGAGGGAGACTCAGGAATGCGGAGGCTGAAGCACACTGACCCAGCTGGGATACAGAGCCCTCCTAAAGGCTCACATGTTGAGCACCCAGTCCCCACCTAGTGACAAAGTTCTGGTAGGATCTGGAAATCCTAGGAGGTTGGACTTAGCTAGAGGAAGTAGGTCATTGGAGAATGTCCTTGTGGGCTTTGTCTTGCCCCGCCTCCTTCCTGGATCCTACCTCCCAGCTTCCTGGCTGCCACTGTGTGAAGAACCTTCTCTGCCACACACTTCTGCTGCCATGACATTCTGCCCAAGTCTATGGGGCCAAGTAACCATGAACTGAACCTCCAATGTCACGCATCAGTCAGCGTCCCTTGTCCTCTCATTTGTTTGGGCCAGATATTTTGTCACGGTGTTAAGAAACCTGGCTAATATGAACGTGTAGCCCTAGTAGGAAAAAGGAAGATGATACCTATGAGAGTATGAAGTAGAAGAGTGGGGAAAAATGGAAATGGGGGGCATGTAATCCGGAAGAAGACACAGGTAGCAGAAACATCAAATTTTATGTGATGAGGGACCCTAAAATGCTGTAACTAGTTTGACTTAAGAAAGTTCCTTGCTCTATAGATCTGGGGTGTAGTGATGAAGGGTTGTGTGCACAAAACAGAAGGTTGTCTGTTGCAGTTAGAGAGTGTTCAGATAGGAGGACCCGGAAGCTGTCTGACCACCACTCAGAATCACTCCCGTCCCTCGTTGGGTCCCTATCGCCACAAGCTGTTCTGCTAAGATGTGATCTCAACTGGACAGAATCGTGACTGACACAGAAATGGAGCAGTTCTTACCATTTCCGCAGAGAGGACGTGTGTCAGATGTCTCTGCCAGTTCAAATAAAACGGAACTTTTAGAGGATTTTATTTGATGATAACAGGATTTATTGGTCCTGCCCGGGGAGGATGTCGTCTGCGTTTGCTGCAGACAGGGCTTACTTGACCTTGGTTAACTTTCCACATCTCCAGTTCTCTGCAAATGGTGGTGAAAGCAGTCACTAGTCAAAAGCAATCAGACTCACACCTCCACAGGATTTGTTAACTCCCAGAGGGCCCAGTGGAGACCCAGCTTTCAGCTGACAGGGCTCCTGAGTTCACTGCTGTTTGTAACCCCAAGAAGGAGTAGTCTTTGGAGTAATTATTCAGAGAAATACTGTAGGAACATAAGCAACAGAATAGGCATTTATGCTTGACAAAGAAGTGAGATACATTCCTGTGCATCCAAAGACCTTTTATATATTAATTTCTGCCAGGGCCTAGTTAGCAGCAATTTTAATCATGGATTTTTGTGGTTTTTTTTTTGTTGTTGTTGTTGTTGTTTGTTTGTTTGTTTGTTTTTGTCTCCCTCCTTTGATTAAGACTTCCATTTCAGGGCAGGGGAGATAGATAGCTCAACCAGTTCAAAGCCTTGTCTCCCAAGCAGGAGGACCTGAATTCCATCCCTGGAACCCATATTCTAAAATGCTGGGTGTGATACACATTAGTAATCCAAGCTGTGGAGAGGTGGAGACAGGAGGATCCTGGACTTGCTGACTAGACATAGTAATTTGTTTGTAGACAGTGAAAGACCCTGTCTCAGGTGGCAAAAGCTGATGACTCTTTGGTTGTTCCGTCTTTATGCACATGTGTAAACATGTGTGTACATCTTTTTTGGTTGTCCTCTGGTCTTCACACACATGTGTGTACATCTTTTTTGGTTGTCCTCTGGTCTTCACACACATGTGTGCACATGTTCTTTGTCTGTTTTCTGGTCTTCACATACATGTGTTCACATGTTCTTTCGTTTTCCTCTGGTCTTCCCTTACATGTGTACACATGTGTACACATGAGCATACACCAGCCACATGCTCACAAACACACATGTACACAAAAATCTTCCCTCCTGATATGTGTGTCTCTCTGTGAATAATGATATAGTTACATCCCTAAGGTATTTAAAATGTCACCTGACTTTTGTTCCTTAGAACTTCCTTTCTGACCAGTATTTACAAATCATAAGAATAAATAACCAAGTGTTAAATGGCAGTTTGATACACAATTTTCTCACAAAGTATAAACATTCAGGATTTAAATTCTTGATATGGCTGAAAAATCTCTCACTACTGCTGCATGGGACAAAAATAATAAATTGGTAGTTGAATGGTTCCACAGTTCACGTTAATATTGTCACTATATTTCTTTAATGAGAGTTGTTTTTTAAGATATGAAGATTCAGTTTCCCTAGTACTTAATGTCTCATGAGATAAATGTTGATTTTTTCTTTGTAAATATTTGCTACATGCTTTTTAAAATCAGTCCTTTCCACAATGAGCATAGTCCAGTTCCCCAGCAAAAGCCTCCGTCCTGATTCAGCCCTGACACAGTGCCGATGCTGTCCCCCTTGAAACAGGACAATCTGATCTGCACGCCAGCCTCGCTCTGTAGGAAATTGGCATGTCATCCAGAGCTTCCTAACGGTTTCCTCGCTGAAGGTGTTAGCGACACTCGTCTGCTTCTTTAAATTGTGCAATTCTTGCAATCGCCACAAAACTTTCCAGCCATTTTCAAGAGCATACTTGTCTCCTCTGTAGCGGGGGAGAACAGCAGAATAACAAACACCCTGATGAGCCCATGTACCTGCATGAGCTTCCTGTTCCTGCCAGAAACAGGTCAGAGTGGCCCTGGTGAATATTAGATTAAGGAGCAAATTGCCTTAGGAATGGGGTAATTGCATCTAAACTACATAGCTTCAAGAGGCCTCTCATTTAGCCTTACACAAGAGAACATCTGTTCCTTTCAGCCCAGCTAGACAGGCTGTTCCTGTACCTGATACACAAGCTCTGGCTCAGGCAGCAAAGCACAGACCGCACAGAGGATAAAGGAATAAAGCCATCAGATTGCGTGCACAGAGCTGGCTGTGCACTGCATCCTCTGGAAAGCAGGGCTGACTCCAAGGCAACAAGACCTATGTCTACAAAGACCGTTATTCCAGCAGCACAACACAGCCCTGGAGAGAGGTGTGCGTTAGACACTCCCGTGTGGGAGGGCCATAAGCCTTACTGTGGGGCTGCCTCAGGCACAGGGACGAACCTGGCTGAGACAAGCCTTTCATGCTATAAGGCTGCTTCGTGAACCTGGTGACATACCTCATCTGGTTTCATTTTCATTCCTTCCTTCCTTCCTTTTCTTTTTCTTTTATTTTTGTTGTTGTTGTTTCCTTTGTCGGTGAACTCCTAGGAAATGGTTCTCTCCTTCCTCTGTGGGGGTCCAGAGGATTGAACTTGGGTCTTCAGGCTTAGCCTCAAGCACCTTTACCCTCTGAGGCATTTAGCCTGTCCTTCGTTCATTTCTAAAATAAGTCGAATGTTGCTGTATCACACAACCAAGATAAAGGGATGAGACCAGCTTCAACTCAGAGCTTAACAACGTCGTCATGGAAACGGGTGGCAGATGGTCCAAAGCAGTTTCCTGTGTGCATCAGGGCACTCCTATCCCAGCATCTGAAATCAAGCAGCATTATTCTCCACTTCCCTTGTGTGCATGTGAAGGACCCCAGGTTCTATTCCATGAAGTTCATGAACACATGGGATAGAGTTAAAGTTGTGTTGTCCAAGCAGCTTGTCCTGCCGTGTGTGGGGTTTGGAGCAACATTTGGTGGGCATAATCATGACCAGAATGAACGTGGCTGTGTGCAGTTCATGGCCAGTGTACATACACTGATGCCACACTTGTGTGCAGACTGCTGATCAGTACTCGAGCAAAGGTGCCTGTAGAAGAGCATGTGACCCTCCCTGACAGTGCACACTGAAGGGAACTGTGTAATATTCTGGCCCGGGGCAGGTCCTCTGGGATTCCACAGAGGCCTCCCGAACCCCTGGGCTTCTGACATTGGGGTGTGAGTGGGGTCACACCTCATCCCAGATGTGATCATTGAACAGAGAAATGCCTAACATACGTGACCAGGTGGACGCTTAGTGATAAGAGCCATTCCTGCCACAAGTGGGTGAGGAAAGCTGATGGCGTTGATCTCTCATTTGGAGTTGGAGGGAAATGCCTCATTAACATTCCTGGTTTATATGCTACTCCCTATATTGGTTATCTCTATCCTTCCAAGCACAAGGCTGAAAGGTGTGAGCTCTGTCTTCCACCAACCTCCTTGCTAAGCAGGCTCTATACTGATTAAGGACCCTGGCACTAGATTCAGTTGGTGGTTCTCCCAGAATGTTGTATCACCTTTCTAAATGTATCCTCAGATTGTGAAGACTCAGGAGAGACCCAGGATGCCTTTGTAACCACCTGAGAGTGTTCCTGTTCTTTACAGCCATTCTGTCAATCTTTTCTTATCTTCCTCAATCTCTTTCTTTCTTCCTCTATGATCCTTTTCAACTCCAGAGAATCACATAGAGGGCAGAGAAACTCCACTGTGGCGGTCTCCGGGTCCCACCTCACACTCTGTGGCCATGGGTGGTATCAGAAGCTGGCTCATCTCACACTTGTTCCTTGCCACAAATGACGACTTCCCCAATAGCATCTTATTCCAAACTATGAATGTAGGTAGAGCCTGCCTATGGAGAGCCAGTTAACACATTCCATGGCCTCTGCTTGAACCCCACTCCTAGATGCTCATGACCAGGAAGTGCCTGGGAAAGACTGCTGTGGGATAATGCTTTTGTGCACTGTAAAGATTTGTCACTTGAATTGGTTTAATAAAACACTGATTGGCTAGTACAAGCAGGAAGTATATGTGGGGTGAGCAAACTAGGAGAATTCTGGGAAGAGGAAAGGCAGAGACACAGCCGTCATCCAGAAGCAGAGGAAGCAAGATGAGAATGTCTTACTGAGAAAAGGTACCAAGCTGCATGGCTAAAACAAATAATAGTTATGGATTAATTTAAGTTGTAAGAGCTAGTTAATAATAAGCCTGAGCTAATAGGCCAAACAGTTTATAATTAATATAAGCCTCTGTGTGTTTCTTTGGGACCAAATGGCTGTGGCCCCAGGCCAGACAGAAATTTCTGTTTACAAAAGACTTTCACAGAAAGGAAACACTGTACCCCTGCTTCTATCTGAGGATACCTCTTGCTTCCAAGTTGTAAGGAGAAGGGTTGCCGCCTTCCTGACACATTTCTTTCTTCTTTCTTGTTGGAGCCCTGCACTCACCAGGGTGAGGTTGGGTAGGACTCAGGTGAGTCCCAGTCAAGGCAAAACAAAAGTGAACTCACAGCCAAATTTAGGACTAAACACATCAGGCATCTCCCAGGCAGTGGGACTTTTATCTCTGTTGCCCTTCCTGTAAATACAAGGGGGCATGTAGGGCCCTGGGATGAGAAGCAACACAGAGAGCTTCTGTCACTGACTACAAAAGGAGGCCACAGGAAGCTCAGGGCGAAAAGGAGGACACGAAGAAAACTGATTCATCTGGTTGCAGAAAGCCTTTGTGTAGGTGTCTGAATGCAGTGAGCACACACACACACACTAAGAATCCGGCTGAGCTAGAGTGAAGGGAAGGAGAGGCTGAACAAACACACGGAGAGGACACACGGGGCTCCATGTGAGAGGCACTTCTGCAACTTGATCCGTGTTTTCACACCCTTTGCCTTGCACAGAAGTAACTGATGCCAGCCCCGACCCTCGATTTGACCCCCGCACTCCATGTGGTGATATTCAAGCCCACTCGTGCCCTTTTCCATCCTTCTCTTCAATGTTTTCAGGGTTCGTGGCAGGTCTCTTGTTGCTAGGCAGCTGCATTCAGCCCTGTGACGGCTGGAACGGAGCTGGAAAATGGCCCTCCACACCTGTGTAGTGTTTACTGCGAGCAAGAACACTGGAGCAAAGCCAACATCCAGGCGAGTCCACAGAGGGAACCAAATGCAGTCTTCTTAAACCAGAACCAGACACCCACTGTGGGACACCTCGTGTGTGTGTGTGTGTGTGTGTGTGTGTGTGTGTGTGTGTGTGTGTGTGTGTGAGGCCATGCTGTGACCCTGGGGAAGTCCTCAAGGGAATGGAGTCTAGTGCTTCTAAAATGCAGGTACAGAAAAATGAGCGGAATGTAGGCATTGAGGGTTTCCAGGACTGTCAACTCTCTGTAAGCTTCTATCATTTCTCTTGTCTTCACAAACAAGAGCACCCCAAACTTTCATCTCTGTGTAGCCTGCAGGCTTTTGTGCTTTATTTGTATCAGGGCCTGTAGAACTCCATCCTCCACCTTCCCCATCTTGCCCTTAACCCTCTGTTCCCCAGACCCCGCAGCCAGTTCTCCACACTGGCAGGTTTTAATGGCTTCAGGGCTGTGTATTCTTCTCTCTACAACGTTAGTTACGTTCTGTTGCTGTGATACAGACTCTGACCCGAAGCAGCTTGGGGAGGAAGGGGCTTATTTCAGCTTAGAGTTACATATCATAGTCTACCATCAAAGGAAGTTAGGATGGGAAACCAGAAGCAGGAACTGAAGTAGAGCCCATGAAAGAGCACCGGTTAATAAAACCGAGCAATGGCCCAGCCCACGGTGGGCTGAGCCTCTCACACTATCTCTGATTTGTAGTGTTCCACACAGGTGCCTACAGGGAATCAGCTGAGGGACACCTTTCTCAGGTGACTCTGGCTTGAGGCAAGTGTAGGAACAGCCAAGTAGCACGCTTGCTACTCCCTCCCCTGTGGTGCCAGCCTTCCAGTAACTTCTAAGGATGGTTTTTCTTCTTTTCCTGGGCTTCTTTTTCCTTTTTCATGTCTGGTTCCTGGGGTGGGGCTGGAAAAGGAACTGGTGTTTCCCAAACATTATTTCCTGGTTCGTAATGACCATGAAGCGACGCATTTCATAAGCTCTGGAGATAGGAAAAAAAAAGCACTTCTCTTCTGAAACATCACCTTCATCCAGGAAAGCCATGCTTTACAGCTGAGTACAGGCAGAGAGCACAGATCACTAGCCGCCCCTACACACACACACACACACACACACACACACACACACTACTGATCCAGACATTCCCTGGCAGGATAGCTTTTTCAGGAGCCAAAAAAAAAAAAAAAAAAAAGGAAAGAAATCAGAACTTTCACTTTAACAACAAAACTTTCTTTGAGAGTAAAAGGAAAAGTCAATATTCAGGAAGCAAATTCACAGGAACTCCTGGGGGTTACAGAAGATAGCTTAATTTACTTAGCTCATATTTCCCTAAGAAAACCATTCTGCTGCCTCCTCATTTCCTTTGAAAGCTGTTATTTTAAAGCCTCTATGTTAATCTGAATGAAAACAGCAGATCCCGAGCCCTATGAAATAGGGTGTCAGAGCTGCCCCTTTAAACTAAAAGGAGCCTTGCCTGCATGCGGGAAGAGCTCGCCTGAGTCCTCATTGTCACGGCTAGGACCTCACACATCATGGACTTTTCTCTGTGCCGTTCACTTCAACCTGTCCCTCTTCCAACACAGAGGCCTCAAAGTGAGTCAGTGTGGTGTGGCTTTTTCACTTGGGATTCTGTATGACATTGGGTTCCTGTGGGTTTTATTCCATCACACTCAGAGTGCTGAGAGTCGAAGAGAGATTTGCGCTCGCTTCCTCAACATGAAGATGGCTCATAGAACCCAAGTGAGAGGTGTCAAAGCCTTGGAACCCACTTATTAGAGATAGGCGAAGTGGGAAGTGAGCATTGAGAAGGAAAGAAGGTAGGGTAGGCGGAGACACGTTGTATGAGAAAGGGGGGATGCATGGTAGCGCCCACACATCTTCAGATGGGAGGTCGAGGGGACACCGAATGCAGAGCACTGTTAGAAGTGACTCAGTTTCCAAATAGCCATTCCTGCCCTGTTCCATCTTCAGAGGGTTGTGGCAGTGGAGGAAGAAGCCACAGATAATCCTCTCACAACAGGGAGGTAAGGAACGTTCAATGATAACTGTCCCTGCCCCCGGCCACACCCCAGCTGGAATCCCCTTCTGCTCTCACATGGGCAGTCTCCCGTGCTTTCCAGGGAGTCTCACATGTGCAGTCTCCCATGCTTCCCTGGGAGTCTCACATGTGCAGTCTCCCGTGCTTCCCTGGGAGTCTCACATGTGCAGTCTCCCCATGATTTCCTGGTAGTCTCACTTCAGTCTTCCCATGCTTCCCTGGGAGTCTCATGTACTGAACTCACTAGACTTCCCAGAATCCCCTATCTGCACCCAGTCACCACCCTGTGCCAGTTTCTTGGCCTCATCTTTGCTCAACCCCTCTCCGTCACAGTCTGCTGACGTTTGCAGGGTCATATATGCTGACTGCCTTTGCAGGTCTCTTGATCACAGGCTCCATCAAAACCATGTCCCACTGGTCACCTGCAGGCCACTCTGTCCTCACCCGCTGTGTCCTTTTGAAGTCCTCTCAAGAGCCTGGCTTATTGCCTCATTTCTCACAGCCGCTTCGGCCCCTCCACGTTTCTGGGGGAGGGCTGTAGATGCTCACCTACTTCTTCCATTTGTAATGGTTCATAGATCACTTGAGCCTGGATGAGGGGACTTAGGACCACAATTCTCGATACAGGGTAAAGTCACAATAGTCCCCTGTCCCAGAGCAGGAAGATGAGAAGAGCAAACCAGCAAGGAGTGGCTCTCATAGAGAGCCCATGAAGGTTTGTACATAGGGCCTTCAGGAGAGAGAGGTGACCTGCCTAGGAACTCCAGAGCAGAGGCAGGGTTGCTAGTCCTGTCTAATAGCACCCGTGCTCTGGTCTATGACAGTCGTAGGTGCACCACCTGCCTCAGGGAGACATGTGAGCATGTCTTCTAGTCAAGAGACACTGTTATAGGTGACACTCAAGCTGTCCAAGGGTTTAAACCCTCTTATTTCTAGAACAACAGAACAAATCACTGGAGCACAGTCCTCACCGCATGGCCTCAGAGGATGCTTTTTGTCTCTTCTGCTGGGATGTCAGAACTATTCAGTGTTGAGTGTCAGAAGAACCTGTCTAAAAAGAGAGAAGCAGCAAGTGCAAGACGGTTCGTCCTGACTTGTTAAGACTAAGTTCAGACGCTTAAACTATACCCATTGCATTCTTAGTTACAATTAACAGAGTTCCAAGATGGAACGAGGTGGTTATCAGCGGGAATAAAAAGGGGTCTGAGTTATCTCATGTCACGGTTGTGTACCTGGAGTTTCCTGGGGGTACAGATTCAGCTTGGCTGTTAAAGGGGCCCCAGTCACCCAGAGGTCAGCAGACCAAGTCCTTCTCTGAGGCCCCTTCTCCCCGCTCAGTCTCAGGACAGCTACTGTTGAGCTTCTGTGGACCATGGTCTCTCTTTTATGCTCTGCCTGGGTTAGGCTTCTAGATCTCTGATACACTTGAGCCATGTCAGGAGAGAGCTGGCACGGGAGTCACACCAGCTCATCCTTCATCATCTCTTTTCTGAAGCTCTTCGCCGGAGCTGTAGAACCACACATCCAACACGGAGGTGTCAGCTGGGTCACGCTACCCTGAAACTGAGGGGGCTAAGGGAATGTAAATCTTATCGTCATAGGTGTCAAGTTTTCCGTGGCATGTTTTAGACAGAACACTGAAGTATTGTACAAAAATTAACTAAAAATATGTGATTTGAGTTTCTGTATTGAACTTCCATAAGCTTGCGGAACTGTCTGGCATGAGAATCGTCAAGTTTGAGGACAATGAGATCCGAGTGTAAGCTCTGGGCCTTTCTTCTGTTATTCCCCTTTTCTCCCCCACCCCTTCCTATACTGCCATTTTACTTATGTGCCCAATTAAATAGAGTAAGTACAAAATACTTAGATAAATTTTAATGGCCAATATAATTTTGAAATGTTTGAAAGAGCTATAGAAACCATTCCATCACCGTGAGTCTCAACTAGAGAGTGGAGCTCGAACACTCAGAGAAACCACTCCCTTGCCGTGAGTCTCAACTAAAGAGTGGAAGTCGAACACTCGGAGATAATTTCTAAAAATAGGAATGTCCAGTGGGGATTTAAAATGCTCAGTGTCTCCTATATGGGGAGGAGGCTGACCTACCTCCCTTGAAATAGGAATCGTCACTCTTTTTAATATTTTTTTACTGCAAACTAAATGTATCCTCACGTAGTAATTGAATAGATGCTTGAATTTCTTAAAAAGTGATTTCTTTTTATAAGGCCAAGCCAAATATCTAAATGGCAACTAATAGATTAGGGTTTTTGTTTGTTTGTTTGTTTGTTTGTTTGGTTTTTGGGTTTTTTTTTTTTTTTTTTTTTTTTTTTTTGGTTTTTGAGACAGGGTTTCTCTGTGGTTTTTGGTTCCTGTCCTGGAACTAGCTCTTGTAGACCAGGCTGGTCTCGAACTCACAGAGATCCGCCTGCCTCTGCCTCCCGAGTGCTGGGATTAAAGGCGTGCGCCACCACCGCCCAGCCAATAGATTAGTTTTTATCCTCTTCCAATTTTGCATGAATAAATGGTATTCATCATTGTATGACAGAACTACATGTAAGTTGAAAAACAATGTAGCTGACTCATATGAAGGACAATTTTCTGCAGAAGATTGTTGTTTCCCTCTTGGCTGGTGTGTGCCTAGTGAATGAGCTATTTGGGGATTTCCAGATAAAATACACGAATCTGAGAAGTGGTGTGCTCAGTCAGCCCTGTTGAATCTGACCATTTCTGACAGTCACTTATTCTCGTACTTGTTCCCTGACAGATACGAGCCCCTGGCTTCTGTTCTTCTGGGCGAGAAGAAGGGTCAGCCTGCTGAGGAGAGATGCCGGCTTGTTCTCCAGCGGTGCAAGTTACAAGGCTGGCAGGTTGGTGGCCGACAGACTATGGAAAAGGAAGGCTAGGGTTTTAAAGGCGTGAGTCGTGGCAGTAGCCGTCCTGGCAAAGACAAATGGCCTTGTTATGTTTGGCAAGGCACAGTCCTCGGTGTGGTTGCTGGAAACGTGTCGTTCTGTATGATTTATGGGTTTTAGCACCGTGGAGGCAATGTAAGCGGCCACCCGCTTTCACAGCCACAAAGAGAAGTGACCGGGCTCAGGCCAGTTTGCTGGGTTCATACCTGCTCGCTAGCAGTTTGTAAAGCATCTGATGTGTAGTATATATGCCACCTTTCCAGCTCTGTGGCAGAGTACCTGAGGTGGATGGAGGTGAAAGAGAAAAGGTTTCCTTGGGCTCACAACTTCAGTCCATGGTCCACGGGTGCCACTGTGTTTGGGCTTGCAGCAGACTGAACATCACACCACGGTGTACAGCAGACTGAACATCACACCACAGTGTACAGCAGACTGAACATCACACCACAGTGTACAGCAGACTGAATATCACACCACAGTGTACAGCAGACTGAACATCACACCACAGTGTACAGCAGACTGAACATCACACCACAGTGTACAGCACACTGAACATCACACCACGGTGTACATACATGAACAGAGGCATTCGTATCATGACATGGAGGATGGAGACAGGAAGAAGGGGAGGGGAGAGCGCAGCTGTTCATCTGATGACATTCAGGAAGAAAAGGAGAGGAAAGGAAGGGAGGGGAAGAACAGAGAGGGAGATCCCAGGTCCCAGTGCCATCCACTTCGAAGGCACAGCCCCCACTGGCCTAACCTCCCCTCTCTAGAGTTCAGCTTCTAGTGGACCACCACCTCTTGATAGCCACGGGCTAATAACCAAGCCTTCAACACTTGAGCATTTAGGAGACATATTCCGGATCCAAACCCACAAAGAGGAGCAGAATTCAGAAAATCCACAGAGTAAGGAAAGAATGTTGAGTGACCCATAAGCTTCGCGTTAGATCCGGGCTTGCCAAGCTGGAGACGCTGTGTGTGGACCCCTTCTTCAGTTTCTCTTCGCTCTGCTTCTCACGGACCTCACAGGCCACTGTCTCCGAGCACCAGCAAGCAGACACGCTTTGAATCTCAGAGCTGTGGTCTGTATGTCACATAAGTTGCACTCCAGGAGCCCGTGTACTGCTAAGCCAGTACACGGACGAAATAAGGCAAACTAGCGTGGCTGCCCCCACTAGAGAAGGAAGGGCACCTTAGACGACATCGCGAGCATCCTTGGCTAGCTTTAGGGAGAAGGAGTTTGAGTGGTGGAAAATGAAGTCCTGGGCACCGGGAACTCCCTGGAGAGCGCAGGTGGCACAGAGGATGTTGAGGGGCGGCGAGGTGTATATTACTGGAAAACAACCACAGCCCTCAGGTTTAAAGTTGATTGTTCATCTCTGAGTAGAAGGGCTTGATCATCGATCAGGGTGGATATGGCAATGTGTCAGGAGTGGAGGGAGCAGATGGCTCCACATAGCAGAACGTGTCTGAGAGCAGCACAGCCTACACGGTATGTCAGCGGAAGCTGGCGTCACAAGCACACTCACCTATGACCTAGAACGAGGAGCAGAAGGCTCAGGCGCAGGGGCGTCACCGTTTCTCCCTCGGTGCTGCCCACACTCTTCCTTTGTCTCCTTTCTTCCTCTCCTCATTTAATCTTGATGGAAGTTGGACTCGCGGTCTCAGTCTGAGGGAGGACGCTTACTCACGCTGGGTTGTCATGGTTGCACATCAGCGCTGAGACTGGGCTTTTAAAGGAAGGAATTACTAACCGAGAGTGATGTCAGCGTCCCATCCTGGAGCCTGAGAAATCGATGTGGGCTCCACAGAGAGTACCGTTTAGCGAGATCGTGGGGAGTTGAGGTCATTTCCGCTTCATCATGGCTGGGGTTTTTTAATAGGTGATTGTAGAGTAGTGGTTTAAAAATAGCGTGACGTCAAAGGTTTCAGGGAGTGTAATTTTCCTCTAAAGAACACTCACTGGTGTGTGTGTGTGTGTGTGTGTATGTGTGTTGTGATGTCAAGAAAATCTAAAATATTTCTCCCACTTGGGATATCTGACTCCGGGCTTTTATTATTAAGACCAATTAGAATACGAGCAGCAGGGAAGTGAGTACCAATGCTAACACCCAGTAAGGACTCCCAGTGTATAGGCTGGTGTCAACCAGGGGAGGAGGCTGGGGTGCCCATATACATATACCAGTCAGCTCCAGATTTCCCAAATCTGTGTTCTGGGAGGGATACTTGAAACAGTAGCTGAGGATGACGTCAAACTGAAGCCTACATTGGTACTTTGAAAACATAAAACCAATGTATGTTAATAGAGAAGTGCTTTCATCTCATTGCACAAATCTATTTTCCCCTCGCTTTTCAAAGACTTATTTTTGTTGTATATGTATTTGTGAGCACCTGCATGTGTTTGGTGGCACCAGATGCCAGATTCAGACACTGGATCCCGAGACAAGGATTAGATAGTTGAGAGCCACCCTGTGGGTGTTGGAGCCCAAACCCGGATCCTCTCTATGAGCAGCAACCGTTCTTAACTGCTGAGCCATCTTGCCATTTCCTCTCCCCACACAAGAAAGTTGGAAAATGCAAAAGGAGGGGAACAAGGAGGGGGATGTGTGTAGATTTCCTTCCCCAAGTACTTCTGCTAATGAGTCGGTGTTCTCAGTTAGGGAAGACGGATTTTGTTCAGCTTCATCAAGGTGGAACCATTTAGATCTTTTATGCTGCAAGATGAACAGCTGACTTCACCGAAATAATGCTTATTCGTATTTTACTTTTAAGTTAAACAGAAAACAGTTTGTGTTAAAACCTCAATTATTTCTGATATGCAAAATCAGAGTCCTCTGTTTCGAAAGCAAAGCGTTTGTTTGAAATGTGCCGTCACCAGAAGTTCTACCCTTGATTCCATTCTGGGTTGAGAATCAGTTCGGAACTTAAGGAAAATAAACAAGGGTCTGCTTAGCAGAGGTGCTGAAGGGTAGCAGTGGAGGCGGCACACGCCTGGACGGCAGCTCCCACACTGCCATGGTGCAGTGTTTTTATTAAGCAACAGTTGACACTCAACATTGTTCCCTACCTGGTAAACATTAAATTTAATGCTTATTTTTCATGTCTTCAAAAGGAACTCTAGTGGGTAGAAGAGACTAGGATCATTTTTTTTTCATCCTATGAGAAAGTGAAAGGTGTTAAACAGGAGTTCAAGTCTCTTCGCTAAAATATTATTTTTTAAATTTATGTGTGTATGTGTATGTAACTGTGTGTATCACTGTATGTGGGTGTCTGCAGAGGCCAGAAGAAGATATCAGAGCCCCTAGAACTAGAGCTACAGGCAGTTTTGAGGCAGCTGAGGTGGATGACGGAAACGGAGCTCGTATCCTCTGTGTCTCTTGCTTACTGCAGAATCTCATGAGCACAGAGCCTCCTCCTGGTTCAAGACATCCCGTTTGTGGAGCTGTTGGCTTTGTTTATTGAGATAAAAATGGAGGAAGTGGAGTATGACCACGTGAAGAAGGATGGGGTGGTAGGGAGAGACAAGCACATGGTTTATTCCTTGAGCATCTTTGGGCTGGGGGCAGTCCGTGAGAAATTGGGGGTAAATAGGCAGTGCTTTCGTCTGCATGTTGGGAGGTGCCTACTCGACACTTTCCTCACCGTATTATTGACTTTGAGCCTCATGACGGCTCCATGCAAAGAGGGGAAAGCAGTCACAGCGTCGATGGGAGGATGCCGAGCCCCAGAGAGCTGGACCGGTAGATTGGCACATCAGCTGAAACAGTGGGTCCAGCTCCATTTGCTTGGTAGGAAGGCAGCTTTGCTGAGGCCAGCCTGGATTCTGCCTCAGCCTTGTTAGTGCTTCAGCACTTAGCTTGATTTCTGCCTTCCATTATAGCGATCTGGACTCATTTTGTTCAGGGCCCAGAACTTGAAAGGGATAAATTGTACTTAATTACGGAGCTTTGATCTCAGGCACTTCCATTTTCCTGTATCAGTGAGCAAGCTGCCCTTTGCAGCCGGTGTCTCTTCTGTGCTGGTAAGTCACTGGGCAGATGAGGGAAAACCTAGTACTTTCCTATTGCAGGCTGGCCCTGAAGGAGTCCTCTGTGCCCAGATCATTATCCCTGTAGTAGCATCCAGCTGTTGCCCAAGGTTTGCAGCTGAACCAAGAATCACGTTTCTGTGAATAGGAAACCATCAGCAGTATATGCCTGGTACTTTACATAGACACACAAGAACTGTGAATTGTCTAACTGGGTCACATGAAAAACCAGTCAACATTATTTAGGAGGCTGTCTTAAGAGGAGAACCATGTGGAATTGTACTCTATTTATTCTTATTAGAAATACATTGACCCATCAAGTCTGTGATGAAAAATAACCATACAATGTGTAAATGCTACTTAAGTATGGTTTGGACTTAGACTATTGTAAATAAGGGCAAATTATTCTGAGGATCTGTGTAAAAACTGCGGGCCCTACAGTTTTCCTCCAGGGGGGGTTAGTTTTCCAATCTGCAGTTCCCACTGTGTCCTTTGCACAATTATCCTCTTCCTAGACCAAAAAGATTCCCGCTCCTTTTCACAGTGTGAACTGGTAAGTGCCTGTTCTGGCAAACTGTCCCCAAATACTCAGAATCCTTGCCCTTACATAAGGTGGCTTTATTTCAAAGAAAGGGGAAGAAAATCAGGACAAAGTGGGAGGGAGCCTTCTTGTTGGTGGTTTCCTGTTCATGTTTAACACAGAAAAGCGTGTCTAAAAACCGCAGGCAACTGCTGGGCTGAGAGATGGCCCAGTGGTGAAGAGCACTTACTGCTCTTTCGAGGGACCTGGGTTTAATTCCCCACACCCACACAGAGGCTCACAACCAGCTCTCACTCCATTTTCAGAGGATTCAAGACCTTCTCCTCATTCCTGTGGGAACCAGACACACAGGCAGGCAAAAGACTATAGACATAAAATAAATAGTAAAGCCAAATATGTGTATATGAGTGTATATACATATGTTACTATTGCTGGTCTTAAAGACTCAAACTTGGCTCCTAGCACGCAATCAGGCATCGCACAAATTCCTATAACTCCAGTTCCAGGACCTCTGACAGCCTTACCTGACTTCTATGGGCACTGCACACGTGTAGTGCACCATACATGCATACATATATACACACATAAATTATAAATAACTCTCAAATGTGTGTGTGTGTGTGTGTAACTACTCAGAGGGGCACCCTTATTTGCAAGACAGAATTTGAGTGCTAGTGTCCTTACTAGGAGGAGGAGACGTTACCATAATGTTGATTTCTTCTTCTCACTGGATGTATTTTTCTTGGCTAAACAAAAAGTCCACTTGTGTATGGATGGAGCAACCCAAGTAAATTTCATTAAGTCGTAGTTTAAAATGAGTCATTGAACCATCTACAGTTTGTAATACTATTGTTGTTATTGTATTTTATTCATCTCAATATGTCCCCTTTTCCTTCAGTGTTATTTCGGCATAAATTTGATGTAACCCATCTCCAGCTACCCACCTCTAGGCAGATGCCCCGTCGGCACACATTAGGCCCCTCTGGGATATTCTTATTTTACGTGGTCGTTCATTTCTGTAAAGTGAAAACCTCTGAAGCTAATTCTAAGTGGAAAGATAAGTGCTATAATCTGATTTTCACGCGTTTCATATGCATCAACTGGTTATAAGGAGCTTTCTTCTGTGTGGTTATTTGAATGCTATATTCATTTCTCTGCCATCTGGAGGGATGGTGGATGGAGATACAGATCTGTTGGAATGTTCCCGGATGCCAGGCAATAGAGCAGGCGCTGAGAGCCACAGGGGGTCGGTCTGGGGGTGGCCTTTCTCCTTTCCAGAACGCTTTCTCCTAGAAGGAGTGTTTTGTACAGATTTCTGACAGTTGAGATAGAAGGAAGGAAGGGGCATACAGTGCAACCCTGGAAATAGGTGCTGGGATGTTTTCCCCAGAGGCCGCAGAGATTTTAGAATCCAACATCAGAGATAGTGTGTCATCAGTAGTTGAAAGGTACACAGGACACGGGGTGCTCCTGGGGCCTTCCTAGGGACCATGTGGATGGAACTGAAAATGCAACGGGAACTTCAGCTTCACCTCACTGCTTGCTGGGATGGGAAAACAGCGTGCATGTGCATGTGCGTGTGTGTGTGTATGTGTGCGTGTGTGTGTATGTGTGTGTGTGTGTGAAAAGAAGGGAGAGACAAAGACTGCGAGACTCAGAAAAATAATAAAATGTATTCACAGAAACCAAATCCTTAAATCATTCTTTAACTTTTAATATAGCATTAATATTTTAAGGATTTCACACATGTATATAATGTATTTGATCAAATTCCCCCAGTTCCTCCCCTAACTCCTCCTAGACGCCCCCAAACCCCCAGGCCTCACCCCATCCAAACTTCATGCCCTCTTTTTCTTTTTTCTTTTTAGCGCCCACTGACTCCAGTTTGTTCTGACTTTAAAGGAAACAGCCCCACCCCTAGGAGCCCTCTCCTGTCAGTAGCTTCCACCTGGGGGTGGCTTCTTGTGCTGTGATTGGCTGATCTTCTGCAGGTCTGGCAAGCACAGCTGATGTCAGTTTGTGAGGGCCGTGGTCTTGTCATGATCCAGTTCTCCTGATGTCTGACTCCTCCAATAAATATTCCCTTTCTTCTTCCATGATGGTCCGAAGGCTGTGGGGAAGGGAGCGATGGAGATGCCCGGTTTGTGGCCGAGCACTCCGCGGTCACGTATTCTCTGCGCTGTGACCAGCTGAGAGTTTCCATGCTAACCGCCACCTCCTACACACAGACGAGTCTCTGGTGAGGATTGAGAGCTGTGCTAATCTACACAAACCCTAAATCCTAATGAAATACACTCGCCCATTTGTGTTTATTCACCAACCACAACAAAAAGCTTCCAGGGTCATCTCTGCCACTGCCTTCTTCATGTGACTCTTGCAGAATGGCCCACATTTCATCCTGTGACTAAAATGCGTGATTTTCGAGGATTCACCCATGCCGTGCTGAGAACAGCAAGATGAGCATTTACCATAACATTAAATAAAATCAGCCGGATGAAGGATTTATTATTTCATTAATCTAAAATAGTACAGTAGGGAGAAGATAATGAAAGGAGGAGCAGAGATACCGTTAAAGTCTCAACTGCCCTGCTCTTTTCTAGCGTCTTTTAAAGTGAGGTGGTGGTGCTAGGGCCCTCAGCTCTTATTAGCACAATAAATTAATGGTTTATAACCCTTATTTTATCACTCCAAGTGTACTTCATAAATCACCTGTAACTACGAGCCAGAAAATAGCCGACAAAGTGACTTTTTCTATTACTTCTTTTTCTCTGAAATTAACAGTGTTGAAAAAGAAATCAGCATCAAAGACTTAAGTGAATCTCAGAAAATAGTGTTCCAACTGGAATCACTGTGTGTTCACATCTCATTCCTTCCTTTCTTGTGTGTCGCATGCCTACACACTTGTGCACATGGCACAGGTAGAAATCATCACCATGTTTTATAATATTTGTTATAAAAAACAATCTGTGTTCTCGATTCCTGCAAAGGAAGTCCAGGCAGGAGCCACAGCGGGAGAGAGGCAAGGACACCGCATCACAGATCAGAGCGACTTGGCGCAGCTGCAGCAGTGGCAGTCAGGAAAGAGTTTCTGTGCAGTTCCCGGACCACTGGGTTCTTAGGGGTGACAAGGACCCAGCAGTGAGATGGGGCAGGGCAGGAGGGCCCAGGGGAGGAAGTGAGCTGATGCTGTGGAGTGAAGGAGACCACGCAGGACTGGCAGTGGTGTGTAGCAGATGAAGCCCCGACAGTCATGTGAGCGAGCAGGTGCTGGTGCAGGGATTCTCAGCCTTTACTTTAGCAAATCACCCTGAGTTGTTTTTCTACAAGTTTTTCAGAGTACTTGTTATATGCCATGAACTACACGAAAGAAACCTCGGGACTTTCCCATGAGAAGCTGTAAAAAAGCTAGTGATGTGGTCTGCCTTGGGGCTGTTTGTACGCTTTGCGTTTGTGGGAACAAGGACAGGACGGAGAAGCCAGTCCCAAGCTAATTAATGCTGTCTGTCCTGGGCCAGCAGAGGTGGTGGCTGGAAAGAAATGTCAGCTGAGGCGGTACAGGGCCAAAGGGTTGCATCCTGCAGCCTGCAGTATGCTCACTGCTGCAGCTCCAGACATAAGAGGAGAGTCTTTAATGTCAGAATATCCATGTAGAAATAGAATGCATTTGGCCTTTAACAAGCATAAGGTTAAATAAAATGTTGGTTAAGCAAGGATCATGAGTGGCACCCCAAAAAATGGCAGAGAGTGTGAATAGAAGATAATTCAAAACAGTCAGCAAGAACATGCCACCTGGCGAGTTTTGGGGGGGGGGGGAATCAGAAACCAATATAAGTAGTTTTGAATTTCTGAAACTGTGGTGAACAATATCAGATCAGATGCCAGGAAGAAGTGCCAAGGACATTTGTATTTTTAGGAGTGAGGCAAGCATCAAAGCACAGCGTGGCAGAGCGATGGCAGGCACTGAGAACGGGCTCATGTTCACGTGGGCACACACACCGCCCAGCGGTCCCACTGTGGGGCCATCATGGCTGCTTTCACCATGACTCACACCTTCCTCAGGGGAGGTAGCCATTATCGGCGTCATTTAGGCCTTTGTTTGAAAGGCTAAATGTGTTCCCTACATGAACCCTGGATGCGGTGGCCTATCCTCTACCGTTCTGGGGGCATCTTGCCTGGCTCTTGATATGCCTTGTGTGTCTCTGGGAATGGGCTATCTTTATGAGCACTCTTGGCCATGTTGATGTTATTTCTATAATGAAATAATACATAGGCTCACACAATGATACATAATATAGTGGATATATAATCCGCTAGTGGGTTCAAAATAGTAGCTAAGTTCATCACTGCCTGCTCTGCAGACCTTTTCCATGGCAAGTGAGAGTGATTAATTTTCCTAACATGCAGTTACACGAAATGCAAGTCAAACTCCATCCTTCACGTACTGCACTATTCGGTATTCCACCCGATGTGTGTAGTTCTTTTCTGTGTCGGAGTGAAACTTCAAGAGCAGTCTATTTATAACACAGAGAACTTGCGTTTTGTGTAAATTTACCCTTGAGAATGCTTAAAAGTACATTCAGAACCAGACTGTACATAAAAACATTTCTGTTTAGGAGATTTTCACAGCAACCATGAAGATAAAACATGTTGAGCTTTTCAGAGTGTAATTTATTAATATATATTTATGTTTATATGAAATGTAAAAATAATGGTTGTCCTTCAAGGAAGCCAAGCAAAGTATCAAGGAAGAAAAATGTGCGAATTTCACCCCAGAGACAACGATTGTCACTTATCCAAGCATGTGGAAATTTTGGACCACATTCTACCTGCTGAGTGGTCCGAGAACCGATCACGAGAGGTGAATGCATGCCTGTGTGAGTGTAGGGTGTGCAGGTGGAGAATGGTGGAAGGCACTGTGTAGGACAGCTGGGGAAAATGTACAAGCAAAATACCTTTGTGCTAGGAGGAAGCAAGAACCAGAAAGGCTGCCATGGGGGCAGAGAACTGTTCAGGGTACCAGGAAGTCATAGGGTTTGGAGAGCGCCAGGAGGGCTGGCAACACAGTGATGGACTCTGTAGCTTTGGAGGGTTCTCTTGATGAGAGGAGCTGACCTGGTAGGCACAGAAGCTGCTTTGCATAGTAAAAATAGAGCAGCATTTTAGAGGAGCACGATGACATTCTCAGATCCACAGGGAGAAAAACATGCTCAGGTGGGGACCTCCGCAGACGTGGAAAGACAGGGAAGAGATCAGATTGTTTGCATGAGCACAGAGGAGCAATATTGTTAGTCCAGGAGCAAATTGGTATTACTAGGGGAATTCATAAGCTACCAGGACACTTTCTGGAATCTTATCCTAGTGAGAGAAAATAATTATTTTTAAGGCAGCTGTATTTTTATAGTGTCACGTAGTTACTAAAATAACATGTGGTTTTAGATGAAGGAAAATTAGAAACCTTAAAGGTGGATTCTGATCAGTCACAATGAAAATCAAGTGTTTTGTTTGAAGCAAAGAAACTCATCTCCAGTAAGGTATTTCTCATTAAAAGATAATCTATACCAATAGCACAGTCCAGTAATTACAGATAGAGAGAAAGAGGCATTACTGAACACAGTGCTAATGCGAGTGGATCGTTCAATAAGGGTTGTGTGTCCAAGAATCTACCCCTGTGATGTGTAAGGATTCCTGGTATCAGATTTCCACTTCAGAAGAGTGTGTTGGAGGCTGCCATGACAGTATATAGCCTTTCCTTCACGGGAGGAGAAAGGACTCACTCTCAGAGATCACTAGTCACACTACAGAGCGCTCTGAAGGCAGAATCCAAAACTTTGCATGCAGGCTCGCAGCCTACAGGGAACAACCCAAGTTTCTGCAAGATGAGTATGGCTAAGGTGGTATTCAAGATGACTCCAAGGGCGGGCAGGGAATAGAGACGGAATCAGGGGGAGGACTGGGCTCAATCATCTCAGTCTAGAAAGAGCAGCCCTGGGAGTGGGAGACATCTAGTCTTTGTTTGTGAACCATGTTATGCACATTTTATAACATACATTGTTTAAACATATTTTAAATAGTTAGGATTTATTTTAGATGAATTACTTCTTTTAAGTAATTGCGCTTTTCTGACTATTATCCATTAGATGGGACCTAAAGGAAAGCTGTTAGGCCAGCTTGGACACCTTGTGCTCCTGTCTTCAGAGATACGTTGTTGACGGTGCTCGTCTGTTGTCCCAGAAAAGACACAGTATGTGTGGAAGGGTGGAAACTGTGTGGGAGGGACTGACGTTCCTACAGATCTCGGGATTGAGGTACTTCAGGACATCCTGTAACAAGGCCCTTGCTCTCACTAAGGTGCCAACACAGGCGAGGAGCTCATGGGTAGAACAGCAAAGTGTAGGAGAGTCCTGTCTAGAAACATGAAATTCAGCGTGTGGTTGGGCAACAGGACCCTAGGCTTGGAGTCAGTCTCTGCAACAGCCTGAGGATGTGTGCGTCAGCTGTGGTGGATGCTTTGGGGTAATGAACGTATCGAGGAATGTAGACATGTGAGGACTGGTCTGGAGAACTCTGGGGTGCGGGATGTCAGGGGGAGCCTGTGGTCACCACCGGAAAGGAGATGGCTAACAGAAGGTGGGGCTGCAGAGCCCATGGCAGAAGGGAAGCTTGCGGAGAGACTAGCATCTGAGAACACAGCACGTAGCCTGCAGTCAACAGACTCATATCATGGCAGCCTCCCGCTGACAGAGATATGAAATCACAGGCCCTGCCCCACCCTGTGGAACTAGGACCCACATTTCAAGATGCTAAGGGTTGCACAAGCGTGCTACAACTTCAGACAGTCGCGTAGTGTAAAGGATCTGGAGATTTTACTCCGGAGCCCAGAAAGCCACCGCCTCTGCCATCTCCATGGGAAGCAGAGGTTCAGCTAGGCAAGGTCTACAGACTGAACCTGCATGGTTAATGGCAGCCCCTCTTTTGCTGTGTGGATGGTGGCTCAGTTAATCCCCTCTGGAAACACATTTCCTTCATAGTGTCGTTTCCAAACAATTTTTCCACATCACCTCTGTGTAACCAGACCCTTCATGCATCCTTTAGCTGACACAATGCCTTTTCTTGCTCAAGTAGAGACACGGGTCCTAGCGCTCTTCTTTAGCTTACCCATAGGGGAGACAGTTACTCTCTGTATTATTGGGCACAGGACGTAAGTGGATTAAATTAGCCCACACTTAGGATTCAGACAATGGGTTTGTCTTATTCAGGTTTATGGGAATTTGTGGATGTACAGGGGTGCTATGGCATTCTCTACTTAAGACTAGCTCCATGTGTGTTTTCCTTCATTTCACTGTGGCAGATAAATGTGTGAGTTGTATGAATTATCCAAGGATAATAGTTACGTATTTTTCCTTCATAAGATCTGTTTCAAAGATACTGCCAGAAGCACACGGTGCTCCTAAAAATTGCCCTCAAGGAACAAGGAGCAAGTCACAGGCTTCCTTGTTACCTCCATATTAATCCAGCTCCCAAGCCACCTACACCCTACCAGCTGCTGTTCCTGCGCATGTCTGCCTCCACAGCCCACACTTCTGAAAGAGTCCGCAAGAACTGGAACAATAACCGGAGCTTTGGAAGTCATCAATGGCAATCTCGCTCAATTCTTTAAAATCTGTCACTTCAAAGCAAAATTATCCTAATGTTTTCCCGAGGAGCATCCTGATGGCGTGATCCGCAGATGGCTCGCTCTTACAGGGTCAGAGTGACATGAGTATTTCAGTGCCGGATATTAGCACCGTGCGTCTAGGAGTGCACAAAAGGGCCCCGAGCTCTCCTTGTGTCTACTTAGTGAGAAACAGCCTTGCAGAGGAGAATGGGACCAGACCAACCACAGCAGTGAGCTGGGTCCTTGGACTGAAACCTGTTGACTTGGAATTCAGTACCGCACGCTGGCACACCTCTACAGCCATTTGCTAGGCCGGCAATGGTAGTCTGGGCCAGAAGTGTTCCCCAGTCAGTGGTGTTAACTGGTACTGGCCATGGACATACCTGGCTTTCCAGACTCAAGGTACCTTGTCTAAGTTTCCCTGATGGGGGCCCTTAGGTTTCCGTCCTTGTTAATCCCTGGTATCACAGAGAGCAAGAGACAAAATTCTCGGCAGTGTCTCAGGAAGAACTCTACAATGCCAACAACCTGCTAATTCCATTTGTTTGCTAGAGTCTTGGTGCAAATGTAGCATCTTTAGAAGACAGGGTAAATGAATAGGAGAAACGAGAGCCGGTTCTCTGTCACACGGCAGAGTGACTCACACGGTGATCTTGTTAGATCAGAAGAAAGGATTCGAGAATGCTGACTACAAAGAACTGGTAAACATTTGGGAAAATAAGAATGTTCGCCCTGGTTAAAATATTACACTGTGTGTTTGCATACCATAACACCCTGTGACGTACCCAGAGTGTTGTATGGTATCCCTTGGGGAGGAACGATTTTATACATTGATTGTTTTTTTTTTTTTTAAATGAAAACTCAAAGAGGCCATCAAAATCATGAAAATACTAAAACTTCCAAAGAACATCTCCCAATAGTTTTAATTCAAAAATGAATTATATAGCACAAAACAGTGGCAGGTCCACCACCTTTGGGTAGCTGTAGACTATGCCCTGTGGTTAACAGGGCATTGCAAAGTCCTCTGTCTGCTGGAAATCTGTAGGCCATGTCCCAGTATTTGACTGTAGGACTTTTCAAAGCTGTCTAATAGACTGGAAGGAAGAACTCAGTCATTTCCCAAAGATCTGATCCTCATCATGGGCTCTTTATGTGTGAGGAGTTCCCACGGCCATCTCTATATGTGAGTTCACGCTTCTACCCTCTTCCCAGTGGCTCAGAACTCGGGGAGCCCTTTCACATTCAGAGGTCATGGTCCCACCCACCCACAGAGGTTCATAGAGGCACAAACGGTACCAAATACTGACCAGGAACTCTGGAGGCATGGTGAAATTTCTAACCCCATCGCTGCAAGCGTCTGCCTACCCAGCCTTCTTCCTCCCTTCCTCACAACCGAGCATCAGAGTCCCTGCTGGTCCCTCCTTGTCACCAGCCCTGGCCCTGGCAAGAACTCTGTTTTTCCACATCCAGCCTCCCATGGCATGCAGATCATCCCTGGGACCTTACAGTCCTCATCTTCACTCTACCCATCTCAGTATCACTGAAACTCCGGAGTTAGTGTTAGGACAACTTCTGTACTATAAATCTTATGGGGGCAATTACATTCAAACTACCACAATAACGACCAAAACATAAATGCTTCATGCATAGTAATCCACGGTGCTGTGGGGGGCAGAGCTGAGGCGAGACTACAATGACACCATGTTTGTTTGGTCTTGGCCTCTTAGAGGGACTGGGTTCTTGTGTGCTGCCTCAGGTTCTTCTCCCCAGCTGTGGGTAGGAAGACTATGAGATGAAAGCCATCTCTGAGAGATGAGAAACCCTGGCATGGGTGGACACCCCAGGGGCCATGCTGTCTTTACACAGAGTCAAGACCAACTCCATCATGAGGCCTCCAGGTCAGCAGTCTAGAGGTGTTTGCACGCACCAACTGTTGGTGATATACACACAGCCAAAGTATGTTCTAGCACAGGTTGCTTTTTAAATTTTTATGAAATAAAATAAGAAACAAATACTTTGGTTAATTTTGTTATTTGTAGTTTCCAGCTTTCAGCCCCAAAATATTCTCCCACCTGACGATTTTCCTACCGTCTCTCTGATGCCTTCTTGCTGTGAATCGTGACCCCACTGTTCATGTTGTAGATGGGAGTCCACAAAGTATTCCTGAAGTACTGGCATGTGGACCAGCTCAGCGACCTGTGGCTCCAGGTGCAGAGGAAGATCGTAACTTGTCAGAAAGGTAAGCGTATGCAAGCATTCAGATCCTTAAGATGTGAGTCATACCATTCAGTGCGCTTCTGAGATTCAGTGTCACAGGGTCAGCATCGCAGTGGGCCTCCCCCCCAGTCCACCTGATGAAGCTCCATCCAGACAACTGACTCAGGTCATGCTGGTGACACTTAGCCTCTTAGCTTGGTCTGTGCCAGTCCCTGCAACCGTGTTACAGACCTTGAGTGATTGATTGGTTATTTTCATATTTTTATAGGTAACTGTGTAGGTTCTCACTTCAGTCACAATTTGGGATGGGGAGGATACACATAGCTTAGCATTTCTGCACCCTACACCTTGCACTGTGCCAGCTATATTGGTCTCTTTAGGATGCACAGGACACTGAGATTGTGCCTGGAAATGCGCAGTGGGAAAAGCCCACCTGGCACCTCTCTCTGTGACCCCCAGTGTGAGGGCCACAGTGAGTCTCAGTTGTGCTGGGTCTCAAGACCCGGAACCAGTTAATTGCTCCAACAGTATTGTTTGTAACCTGAGGACTTGGAAAACCCTTGACTCTATTTTCCTCCAGGGAGTGGTGATAATATTTGGTGTGATTTTTTTTATGGCTGTTGGCATCCATTTCATTATAATTTTGAGAGAGATTTCACTTTGAATTTGTTTTCTATCCAAATCTAAATGACTACTAAAAATGTGTATTCTTACAAAACAGCCGTTCCTCACATGAAATGGATATAATCGGTACCTTAAAAAAAATGGGGGCTGGGAGTGCACGTGGGTGTGCCTATGTGCGTGCATGTGCTGTGTGTGTGTGAGAGAGAGGTGTGTGTGTGAGGTATGTGTGTGTGTGGTATGTGTGTATGTGTGCATGGAGTGGAGTGTTGTATGTGTGTGTGATGTGTGTATGTGTTGTGTCTCTCTTGTGCAGGCATGGAGGTCAGAAGTCAATGTTGGGTAGCTTCTGTTATTGCTTTCCACTTTGGTTTTTGAGGCACGCTCTCTCACTGCACCGGGAACTCATCCAATTAGCTAAGACGGCTGAGCAGGATCCCACAGGATCTACCCATCTACTCTTCTGGCCCCAGCCCGCTGACCTCCAGCGCTGGGTCATAGATGTGTGCTCCTGAAGCCTGCTTGTCCACATGAAAGTTTGCTGTTTGAGCTTAGGTCCGCATGCTTTACTGTTGACCACTTTACCCACTAAGCTGACATTTCAGGCCCTCTAAAAAAATGTTTTACAAGTTGTTTAATTGTGGAAAAGTACAAGAAGGAACTTAATCCATATGCTAAATTTCAGATAGCATGAGCACAGGTCTGCTATGTTTTTCCATGAGCACAGGTCTGATGTGTGTTTCCATGAGCACAGGTCTGGTGTGTTTCCATGAGCACAGGTCTGGTGTGTTTCCATGAGCACAGGTCTGGTGTGTTTTCATGAGCACAGGTCTGGTATGTATTTCCATGAGCACAGGTCTGGTGTGTTTCCATGAGGACAGGTCTGGTATGTATTTCCAGGAGCATGAGTCTGGTATGTGTTTCCATGAGCACAGATCTGGTATGTATTTCCCAGTTTTTCCAATGAGAAACGTGCTATAGAATGACATGAGGTCCCAATCACCGATTTTGTTGTCTTTTTTTCTGTGTGGGTCTTCTTTGGCTGTGGCCTTGAGACATCACCAGTGGGTCCCCTCAGTCTCTGATGCTAAAAAGCCCTACTATTTGAAGAATTTAACTCATCCGGTTTAGATCTTGGCCAGAGTTCAGAACCTTGTTCCACACCAGAGCATCAAGTCAAACATCTATATTGGCCACTTCAGGCTGGCCCCTTACAGAAAAGCCCATGACAAAGAGACTATGGTCCTGGTCTCTGTAGCTCAGGTGCCTAAGTGTAATGTAGGGTCAAGGGGGATGGGGGAGAGGAGGAAGAGGAAGGAGAGGAAGGCATGGGGGAGGGAGCAGCAAGGACTGCAGTGGCATATAGTAACCATGCACTGGCCTCCCTGACTGATTCACAGGGCTCTTTACAAACCCACTAGCATCTCTGAGGTCCCCCGCACTCACTGGCAGCGGTTCCATGGTCAGTCCCTTGCCACTGACTCTCAGACTCTGTCACCTTCTCTCAGCAGACATCTCTTCCTTAGACACTCCCCGGCCCCAGAGAAAGACTGGCAGACACCTCCATTGGTATGGCATGTCCCATGAGTCACAGCCCTGGCTCCTGCTGCGTTGTTCACGCAATCCCAGCAGCCCTGTAGCAAGCTCTCAGGCTAGTCTCCTGATGTTACTTTTTCCAGCCTAGGGCAGTAATAGCATTGGCTGATGAGGCTGTCCCCTTCTCTCTGACCAGGACAAATGGGCCCCTGTGACTCCATCCTGCATCCATGCACGGGAGATACTGGCTGGGGGTATTTGGAACCTCTGCCTGTCCCACTCCAGGTGACCCTTACACCCATGCCTCACCTGGAGGCTGGTTGGAAACGCTGCCTCAGCAACACTGGATCCAAACTTGGCTCCCAGCCTCAGCGGAATCTGGGTCAGGAAGAGCCCCATTTAACACAATGCTACATGTGAACAGAGCAGGGTACCCAGGCACTCCTGGGAAATGTCCTTAAATATAATTAGAGAAATCTGTGCCCCTCTTCCGCATGACACCCACTTGAAATTTCTCTTCTAGTTAGCCTCATGGACTAAGTTGCTACCATAACCAACCTGGGGCAGAGGGCGGGTGAAATTTGCTGGCTCACTTTCTGACAATAACAACGGAGAGAAGCTTTGAAAATAGCATTGAGAGAAAAAACATGATTTCATTTTAAATAAGTAAAATAATGGACACACACACACAAAAGCTTTAGAAACCATGGACTTTTGGAAGTGAGCATTTGTTACTGATTTTTTATTTGTTTATCTCTTAGAATCGATACTCTCTCAAAACTTACGTAAGTTGGAGACATTTCCACTTTTATTTCATTTCTTGCAATTGTTAGTAAATACTTGGGGAAAAGAAAATTTTTACATTTAAATTTGGAGGAAAGTAAAATCAAAAACACAAACTAAATGAAGCAGCCAGTGACCCAGGGGCATAGGCGGGCTTTGAAACCGTGGGCAAATAAATCTCACTGCCCATTTGCAAACAGGCTTGTTTGGTTGTGGTCCTTTGTCGAGAATGGTAGTCTTCTGCAACTGTGGACTCTGAAAGATTTCTAGAAGGTTGGCCGGTAGGAGAGAGAGGGCGAGTAGATGAGAGTCACCTGCCCGTGGGACAGCAGTAGCATCCTGGGAAGTCGGGCCCTTGCTCTCTGGGTTAGTCTGTTTTGCTTGAAAGATTTTTAGCCTCTGGACTGTGTTTCTACCTTTGCCTTCTGTTTCTGTCCAATGCAAATAAAACAAGCAGGTAGACAACCCGGATAAGGTCTCCCGTCCCTGCCATTGCCCAGTTACATTCAGTGCATCTGTCTCTTATCCTGCAATTTTTTTGTTTTGTTTTGTTTTGTTTTGTTTTTCGAGACAGGGTTTCTCTGTGGTTTTGGAGCCTGTCCTGGAACTAGCTCTGTAGGCCAGGTTGGTCTCGAACTCACAGAGATCCGCCTGTCTCTGCCTCCCAAGTGCTGGGATTAAAGGCGTGCGCCACCACCGCCCAGCTTCTTATCCTGCATTTTATGTTCCACAAAATCTGACATACCCCTTATTGGTAAAATGTTGTTGTTTGTAGATGGCATGGCCATTTTGTAGGGAACTTGATGTGACTGTATTCTAAAGTAGCTTTTCGTTTAGCGTCGTTGTCTGGATTTAAAGGGAGAAAGCCTTGATAGAGCTCTTTGCATCGGTTTTGTTATTTTTTGTTTTTTAAGCCTTAAGTGGAGAAAGCTGTGTCTAACTTTACAGCATCTCTAAGTCAGCCCACATGTGCGCTGCCTTCCAGGCACGGGGGAGTCTCACAGTGATTTCCCTCCGACACTGCCTGTCTTTTTAATGCACAGTTTACTCTAATCTGAGGCATCTGAAGCCTGAAAGGATAGCATCTCAGCGGCTGGCAGGCTAACATCAGAAGTCAGCAGTCTGTGCTGGTCCCATGCATCTGCAGGGGCTGCCCTTGCACACACCAGGGATAAAGGCCAGTTCCCTTTCTCAGAAGGCAGCCTGCTCCATTTCCACCCCACGTTAATTGTTAGCAAGTTCTTCCATGTATTGATTGCAATATCCTTCCATGTGACTTCCCCTATTGCTGATCTGTCCCCTCTGGAGGGCCACAAATCACAGCAAGAGGGCTGCAGGCTTGGGGGATGGAGCGCCTCGCGAGCACAGAGGGATTTGAGTCTATGATCTGCCGCTCCTTGCTTGTGTTTACTGGAAATGAAAAGAATTTCATTATCATTGTGACCAGCCCACGTAGCTCCATGTGTTATATTGTTTCCGCACTAAACGGCATTAACTGTCTGAGATGGCCAAGTGTCTTTAGATCCTGTCTTCTGATTTTTCTTCTCTTCAACAAAATCCCTGCTGATCAATTATTGGTTACACTAAATTTTAAGTTAACTATTTCCCAGATTCTATACATTTTCTAGACCTGCAACCCTGAGAAGTAGGAAGGGGATGTCTCCTATTGTTTCTGTAAAGTCTCTCTAGCTCTCCAGGCCTTTCAGTCTCTAGGAATTACATCACAAGCCTAGGAGTATTATGAACAAGTATTTTAAAACCAACCCATGGAGCCTTGAGTGTTTCTTGGATGATTGGGAATCACAAAACACTATCAGTGCATTCTAAAATGCTTCAAGGGAAGCCACATCTAGGTTTTTCTCATTGATTTGATCCAGGCCATCTATGTCAGCTTGTGTTTTTACAAAAAGAAAACAAAAGGGTAGAGGTAGCTCTTGTGAATTTTGCACCAAAAACCTCATTTAGGAAAAGGGATGCTCATCATGACATTTTAGTTATGCCCTCTTTGTTGTTATAAAATACCCCAACAAAAGTAATTTAAGTGTTTATTTGGGCTCACAGTCCTACAGGGATACAATCTATCTTGGTAGGGAAACTTAGTGATAAGACGGGAGGCTGGTTGTCACATTGTATCCATGCTCAAGAGTCAGAGAGTGAACAGAAAGTGGAGCAGGGCAGTCCAGTCTTCTGCATGACTGCAATGATGCATTGGTTAGCCTCCTGAAGGTTCCTCACCACTCCCGACAGCACCACCAGCTAGGGACCAAGTATTCAAACATGTAAGACTATGGGGGGCATTTCACATTAAATAAAAAGGATGCTCCCCAATTTAAATTGGGGCGTTCTAGCAAATTCTAACAAATTGAATGTGTTAGTTTCTGGTTGCAGTGTGTGTATGTGTGTGTGTGTGAGAGAGAGAGAGAGAGAGAGAGAGATTGGATTTCTTGCTTTACATCTTCCCTCTGACCTAGCGTTGTGTTTGTTTATGCAGTTATAAGAGGGTTTCTGGCACGCCAGCACTTACTTAAGAGAATGAACATCAAGCAGCAAGAGGTCACGTCCATCAAGAGCTTCTTACAGAGCACAGAGGACATGGCACTGAAAACCTATGATGCCCTGGTCATTCAGAACGCTTCCGACATTGCCAGGGAACATGATAGGCTCCGGAAGGAGGTCCATGCTTCCTACCACAGGAGCAAGCAAGAAGAAGGAACAAAAAGGTAAGGCCTGTCTGTAATCTTAATTACTCTGAGACAGGTCCTGGGAGTCAGGGACTTCTGATGACTCTCAACACAAGACTCAATTAAACAGAGAAAAGTTGGGGGACAAGCCTGCATACTGTGTTACTCAAGATGCCCCAGCAATCTCAGGGTTTCTTTTCCTGAGTGGTTCCTCAGGAGCAACGATCTCCATGGGTAAGTTCAGTCAGAGAAAATAACACGGCTTCAATAGCCGTGTTGGCGTTCCTTGAAGCCTCACTGTAAGCTCTGAGCCATCAAAATCAGCTAGCAAGAGTTTTGAACACTCTTGTGCACGTGCAAGGCCTATGAGGCTAGCTAGTAGAAATTTCTGGAAATCTGTCCAAGGAATGCAGGCACCACTGGGAAAACATAAAAGTGGTGAACACATCGAAACACCTGTGTACGAGGCATACGTCCAGGGAGGCAAGAACCAGGCTCACACACACACACATTCCTGACTAGGAAGCCGTCAATTCTTCCTGAACACCTCAGGAGCCGCCCCCTCCCCTTTCCTCTCTGAAAATGACTCCTCGCCATCACTGTCAAGCGATTTTGCTATTGTTTTTGTTGTTCCTAAAGTGGAAATGGCTATGTGTCTTTGCTAATTAGCTTCCAATATTTTAATTATTACTGAAAAAAAAAAAGATTCCCTTTGCACTGAAAACTGTAATTAAACATTACAGGAAAACAAATTATCCTCTGTGTTGCCTTGCTCTCATCCTCGGTGACTTCATTTTCTACACTGGGCAGCCAGCTCGCACGCTGGTGGCTTCCATCCCTCTTGGTGCTCTGACACACAGAGATATAATTATGAAACGGAGAGGAATAAAATCCTGGGAAATGAACTCACCAGTGTCTCACACGATTCCCCTCACATGTGAAGGCAAAAAGAAAAAAAAATAAGCCAGACAACTACTCATTTTGGGTGACTTCCCAAGTCGTATTTGTTATTTTCCCTACTGGAGCTAAGCAGGCTCTCCAGTTTCTCAATTTCGTTCTGTGTTTTATTTGCCTGATATAAATTAAGAGAAGAAACATTTGTCTGTTATTTGTTGATACCAGCAGTTCCCTTGGCACCAGGCAACTCAGAGTCACAGGGAGAATAATAATTCCGTACATAATTAGTAATTGCTGGTGAGATTAGATGAATAGACAGAGAGAGGGACTAAGAGAGAGAGAGACTAAGAGAGAGAGTGTAAGAGAGAGAGAGACTGAGAGAGAGAGAGAGACTGAGAGAGAGAGAGAGAGAGACTGAGAAAGATACTAAGAGAGAGAGAGAGAGAGAGAGAGAGAGAGAGAGAGACTAAGAGAGATACTAAGACAGAGAGAGAGAGAGAATGCCAAGCTGTGAATTTCCCTTGTTCGGTGTGGAGCACACTCATCTCCCTGCCAGGGGAAATGGTGATGAACTCCCCACACTGGCTGCAACACTAACTCTCTATTAAGATGGATTTCCCACAAATTATTATTCAGATTGAAATTCTGCCTTTTTGATTTGCTTAAGAACCAGACTGAAAAATTCATTCTGGGGATGGCTGATGGGAAACACGAGGCCCTTTTAGTACTTGGAGCATTGCTGGGAGAATACTGAAAAGCAGCCGTGATGGAAGACATCCCCAGGGCTCCATCACAGCCCAGACAGGCCTGAGCAGCTCCCCTTGGGTGAGCAGGTTGCTAAGAGCTGCACACAGATTTTCCAGCAAGGCCAGGTAGAAAGGTTCACGGCCAAGGAACACTGTGTCAAGGGAGTGGGCTCATCACTATCACCTGAATGACACACCTGGGCCTCTGTGCTCTCTGGCTGTTCATGTTTTCTCTTCCCTTAAGAGCTGAAGACCAAGGAGGATCCCGGCATGTCCACTCTAACTCCGTGCCGGTCTCCATGGCAGTGGACAGCCTAGCCCAGACTCTTGCTGGACCATCCATCCGGTCGCCCTCACTGCACTCTGTGTTCAGCATGGATGACAGCACTGGCCTACCGTCACCACGGAAACAGCCTCCACCCAAGCCAAAGAGGGACCCCAACACCCGACTGAGTGCCTCCTATGAGGCTGTGAGCGCCTGCCTTTCAGCCGCCAAGGACGCAGCCAGTGAAGGTTAGCCAAAGGGGGGCAAGTGGATGCTGTTCTCACGGCTCACTGATGTGCTGTGTTCCGGTCTGTTAGTGCCCATGGCACCGTTGCAGCCCTAATATATTTTTTAATAGAAATAAATCCAATTGTTGGCTTGCCAGTAGCTTTTAATCATTAAAATATAAATAATATTCAAATCCTTAAGCCTCTTAGGGGAAAGCTTCTTATGTGTCATTTCCTTCACTCCCGGTCCCACCTCTGCATTGAACTAGAAGCTTCGAAGCTGAAGCAGTATTAAAAGTTGCTAGCTACTCCATAATAACTTTTCTCTAGTTAAAAGGTGAAAGTATTCACCAGACTTTTCTGATTATGATCTAATTAAAATTTAAGCTTACTTCTTTATGTGGTGAGCAAAATGATAGATGCAGAGGGGGATTGCCACAAAATTCATTTTGTGTAACTTTTGAAGCCAAATGGCAAAGAGCTCTGCTTGAGGGGTCAAGAAATGGTTGCACAGAAAGTGGAAATGGCAAATACTCTCCATCAGCTCTCCCAGGTCCATATACTGCGAGTGTGCGCTGACGACCGCGCTAGACTTGAGAAGAGCAAAGCAGGTGGTTCCAACAGGATGTTCACGAGTCTCACAGGTTATAAATAAAGTGTGCACAGAGGGCTCGCATGCTAGACGACCACCACGTATCTGTGTGCATGTGTCCTTCACGGAAATGGAGCAAACCGCATGGGGAAGGGAGGGTAATAAGTCAACTCATGACGATTTTAGCCACAGACCATTGCTGTGGAGAGAAAAGGGAGGTGGTGGTAACGTCGGGTAAGTGGGAGAAGATTCTGGAGCTAATGCCTGAGAAGACCTCACCAAAACCTGGCATCCTAAGATATGGAGTTGAGTAGGCCAATGATACAGAAACACAGCAAAACAAACTCAGTTTAAAGGAAGACCCCTGACAGACACCTAGAGCAGAGGCAGCATCCAAGATCCCTTCAAAGCCATATTCTTTAGTGCCGTTAAGAGAGAATAAGAGGGCCAGGTGGTGGTGGCGCATGCCTTTAATCCCGGCACTTGGGAGGCAGAGGCAGCCGGATCTCTGTGAGTTCAATGCCAGCTTGGTCTACAAGAGCTAGCTCCAGGACAGGCTCCAAAGCTACAGAGAAACCCTGTCTCAAAGAACCAGAAAAATAAATAAATAACTTTTTAAAAGAAAAAAAAGAAAGAATAAGAGGATTGGAGAGGTGTCCCAATGGTGAGGAGCACCAACTGTTCTTGCAAGAACCCAAGTTTGATTCCCCATGTTCACATGGTGGCTCAGAACCATCTATAACTCCAGTTCCAGGGGATCTGATACCCTCCTCTGACCTGTGGGTACGACACGTGTGTGGTGAACGTACACACACGTAGGCAAATACTCACACACAGAGATACAAATTAATCTTTTTTATTTTAGAAAGAAGAAGAAGGAAGGGGCCTTTGTAGGAATTTTTTACTCAAAATCAAAGGCAGCTATTTTTTAATGCACTGGTTGTATTACCACAGCTTTTAGAAGGTGGTGTGGGAGAAGCTCACGTGGCCTCTGTATGCAGCGTGAAGGGTCTCTCTTTCCAGTGACCTGAAAAAAGGAAAGCAGTGGAGGCCAGGGGACAATGTCGAGGGTCTGCAGTAGACAACCCCTGGGTGCACGATGAGAGTTAGAACAGGCACTGGCCAGAAGCTGGTTCGCTCTTCCACTAGGCTGGGCCTGTGAGTATCAGCGTCCCATCAGCAGAGCACCTGCGACGGGGCAGGGGAGTAGCGGCGCAATCTCATTGCCAGGGCACTGCTGTAGGGTCTCAGCTCCAGGTCTAGAAGAGAATCTTCGAAGGGGTGAGTGGAATAAGGAGAAATTCATTTGAGCAGTGTGGGTAGTGAAAGGGGCATCTAACCTGTCAAGATGAGATGGGGTAGTGATGACGGGAGACTCAGAGAAGGCCAAAGTCTTCAAAATACGGAACAAGGTTCAACACTACAGCATGAGTGAAGCCAAGCCCTGTTCCTCTTCGTACCTGGCAAGCTGGCTTTATCAACTCCCTGAACAAGTCTCCGAACATCTTGGGAAGCCCAATCCAAGGTCCCTAGGTTCTGAGCATACTAGGAGGACACTGCCCTGTCACCAAGGGGCCAAAAGTCACATAGATGTGAAGACAAAGAAAACAGAAAGCATGAATACAGAATGCGCCCGTGCCCTGTGATGGACAAATGAACACTAACAAAGATACTGGAGGCACTGAGCCTAAGCAAAACCACACAGGTAGATCTGGAAATCGGGGGCTCTTAAACAAATCCTCATTGTCTCTCATTTTCCTCTTGTTCTCTTCCGATGTTTGCATGAACCCTGTCTTATTTTCAGAGATAATAGGACCAGGTTGTGCTGGTGTGAGCGGTGACTTAAACACCACCAATGTACCCACACACACACGCACACACACACATACACACACACACACACAAAGAAAGTATTTGGTTTGTGGAAATGTTTCTCTCCTCCCAGAGCTTAGGACATGTTGAACACAACTTCAGTGTTGTTCGGCTAGGTGTGGCGTCTCCCACTCCCGAGACTGGAAGTGCAGTGTGACTTCTGAGTTCCTGTCAGGTACCGAAATGCCCCAATATTCCACCCAGTGACCAGGGCTGTTTTCAGACTTTGTTCCTTTGGCGTTGTTGAGTGCTTGTGATTATTTTACGTAAAAACTTAGAAACTAAAAAAGGAAAATGCTTGACATGAGTAAATTTTAGTTGTCCTTACATCCGTACTTGCAAATAAACTAATCACGTGTGCACACCCCAAAATAGCCACCAGACCAAATTAGATTTCAATACTCTAACTATGGCTTCCCTAATTTTAGCTTATGAAGAATGAAGATCCCTCGTCCTGGCCCACAGAGACTCCAAATTAATATTCACAGGGCTCAGCAGAAAGCTGTGTTCCCTGCAGAATCACTTCCTCCAGGCAAGGCCCCTGATGGAGCTCCAACCATGTCTTAAGGAGCCTTGTCTAGCTCCCATGACCATCTTCAATGACTAATCTCTTGCTGAGGAGTCAGAAGAAAACGAGGGATGTTTGCTGACATGGGGACCTTCTTCTCAGTGTTGCCCATCCTTATAGCACCCTGAGGCAAATCATGGCCCTCTGCAGATGAAGTTACTAAGTCAGGGGGCACGGTATGACCCGTCCTTTGTCCCTCCGGCATCCAGCTTTGGTCCAGTCAGGAGACCCCTAGAGCTGTTTCTTGGCTTCCTCATTCAACAGGCTCCTCACCATTTAATACAAACGACCTTGCCTTTGAAGCATGTCTGGAGGGGTGCTATATTCATTTCCTACCGTTGCTTAGCAACCCACCCAAACAGTGATTTAAATAAGGTGATGGCTGTTCTCTGTCTCTCCGGCTTTGGGTCTCAGTTGACATGGATTGTCTGGTGGTTCCCACTCAAGGTCCCACATGAATGATCCAGAAGCAGGTCACCTTAGTCATCTGAGGCCTAGACACCCAAGGGTTTCTGAATCTCTAGCTGGCCTCTGCTTCTGCTTTGATGACATGGAGGCTTCTGGGGTTCACCTGGAAAGCCAGTGCTCTATGGCATTCCCCACAGGGAGGAGAGGCGGGCAGATAGATCCCACCTTTGATGCAGGGGACATGAATCATCACTTCTGCCTCACCCTATCTACGAGAACAGTCTCAGCATCCTTTCCAGGTTTGGGAAAGGAGATACGGATTCAATCACTTGATAGGACTGAAAATAAATCTGGGGCAAATATTTTGGAAAAATCCAGTAGCCTTCGGTCCAGTCTGAACTAAACAGTCCATCCTCTTCTCGTGTACAATAGAGTCACCACCGTCTGAAGCCCCCAAAACCCCCTTCCAGCACCACCAGGACTCAAGGATTAGATTAAACTTCCTTACACAGAGTGAGAGTCCCTGGCCCTTCAAGGTTGAGCTTTTTGTGTTCACCTGGGCAAGGCTCAGTAGACTTGTGACCTAAAATGACAGTCCACATCGGCTGGACAGACAGTATCAGATATGTGTTACATATGATTGTGCCTTAAGGGGGAAGGGATGTGACTCCCAGGTCCCTTTGTGTGTGACATTACAACAATAATCAGATAGTTGGAAATGGAGACCTGGCCCCAACTAGCACCTTCCTTGCCTCTTAGGTTGATGCTCTGGGATCTTCGGGTCTCCCTTTGAGTTACAGTTCCTCGTCTTGACAGTGATGTAGCCTTAGGGCCAGTGTTCTCTCGGCCTGTTCCCTGGTTATGAAATTCCAGGGGCCAGAATCTCTTCTCTGGGCATTGTCATGTTTTCAGGGTACGTGGACACAATCCCTTTAAAGGCTTTGTGAGCCGCTCATGAATCAGTGGGTAACACATCCCATTAGTCGGCAGCCATATCTCCTGTACTGGGTTTTCTTCACTGTCTGTGAGGAACCGTTCTCCTGTACTGGGTTTTCTTCACTGTCTGTGAGGAACCGTTCTCCTGTACTGGGTTTTCTTCACTGTCTGTGAGGAATCGTTCTCCTGTATTGGGCTTTCTTCACTGTCCGTGAGACAACGCTCAGGCCTGTGGCTTTGCTTCTTTGGAGAGATCAACGCAGGGCTCCACAGGTCTCTCTGACGTCTTAGTGGAAGATGTTGTCAGCAGGCATGTGACTCCACTTCAGAGAAGTTTCCTGAGGGTCCAAGTCCCTTCTCCATGTTGGAATAGTGTGCCCTCTTCAAACATGCCAGGGAGCCATGGTGGGGTCATAGACCAAGAAATCCCTGATGCCTTTTCATAATAAGTTATTTGCCTCATCTCTTCGATGTCACACTGGAAGGACCCTCAAAGCAGCTGGGTCACCTGGCCCAGAAGCATCCTCAGCCAGCTGGACTTTTCCCACCTGCCCTCTCACGGCAGCCTAAGCCCTGCTCGGCCCTGTCCAGCTTCCTTCAGCTTCCACATCGCATATGTCCTTGACTCCTCTCAGAGTCTAGGCTATTGCTCAGGGTCGCTTCAATGCTGACCTTCCCAGGTGAGGTCACTGTATCCCAGGCAGAGCCATAGGCCCCAGAACTGCACAGCGTGCTTGGGGTTACAAATTCCCCAGATGTCAGTGACTTTGGATTTAAGGATGTTGGCAGTTTTCTCTGGTAAGTCTAGAAACTGGCCAGTTCTCTACAGCATGACCATGATTGTCTTTGCACCTGAGGCCCTTAAAGGTATGGCTCATCTATTTCTAGATCTGATGGTAAAGTCTTCTGACCTTGGTTCTTCCCCTCCCTGAGGCTTCTCTTTCCTCATAGTGCCTCTTCCCCTCCCTGAGATCTCTCCCCACATCCCCCAGAGTGGTCTACGGTGAGGTGTCCACACTTCTCAAGTGAAGCCAGGATTCACTCAGAGAGGCTTCTACCAGAATAGGAACTGGGTAGAAACTGCACTGCCATGGCCCAGCCTCAGGAGGCAGGGTCTTCTCAATCTCTCTCTGGAACAGCAAAGACCCTCCCACTCATAGGCCAGCTGGGGAAATGCAACCGTTATTAGTCTGCTCGTCTGTGAAGTGGCACTGTAGTGATGTTGGGCCAAGGAGCTTCCCAGGCTGCTTGGGGAAGCTCAGGGGCTGCCATGGGTCAGTGCTCTGGAGAGTTGGAATGATTGCTCACTCGTTAGGAACCGGGGAGTTAGCATCTCTGGTTTATAGTTGCTGTCTACTTCTAGGACGACACCGTCATGCAAAGATGGCCATGGAGGTAGAAAACCAACCACACTCTTTGCCCTTTCCACTACAGCGTGAGCACAGGTTGCCAAGAGCACAGCGAAACCCTCTGCTCACACCCGTTAGCTTGTCCCCTGCCTCTGAGGGAAAGGTTTTCCTGTGCTCTGTGAGGCTGAGGACAGGCTAGGCATCTTGTCCAATTACAGTTCTGCACCGCCACTTGTTTGCACACACCAAACCTCCGGGCACTGTCACCCAGGAGATCAGACGCCTCATTTTAAAGCGTCTGTAAGTTCCCGCTCAGCGGGCTGTTGTGGCTTATCCTCCGTGGTGTGCAGCCTGTGCCTCGGTGCCGAGACCAAAGGTAGTTTCCCTCAGTGGCCTCGGGCATCTAGGTCCTCCTTCAGAGTCCTAGAACACAAGCCAGGAGGCTTTTCTGCTCAGAGGACACGGGTGGTGTCAATCAAGATGATTCAGGGCAGGGTTGCTCAACCCCATATAGGCCTGGCTTCTCTGGAACACATTGCCGACTGACCCTCGTATGTCTGTCTTCTGCCTTAGCTCTGACACGACCCAGACCCCACAGCGATGATTACAGCACCATGAAGAAAATTCCTCCTCGAAAGCCAAAGAGAAGTCCACACACGAAGCTCAGTGGTTCCTACGAGGAGATCTGGGGACCGCGGCCTCCTGGTGTGATGGGCCATGTGGGCAGGCATCAGGCTCCGGGGACACTGAGTGTGCAGTGGGCCAGGCCTGACTCGGTGCCACCGTGTACACCACAGCTGCCCCTGCACCTGCCGTTGCCACAGGGGGACTATGACGATGATGCCGAGCCTGTGTACATAGAGATGGTGGGGAACGCAGCCAGGGCAGCGGGCTCTGAGATGGACAGCCCCGACCAGGGCGAGTCTGTGTACGAGGAGATGAAGTATGTCTTGCCTGAGGAGGGCTGTGGCCCAGGGATGCTCACCTTCCTGCCTGCCTCACCTCCTCTGTTTTTGGAGACTCGAAAAGCCATCGTCTTGGAGGCTAGCGGAGGGAACTGCCAGCCCTTGAAGGACACGTGTGACATCCCTCCACCTTTCCCAAATCTGCTTCCCCACAGGCCACCGCTCCTCGTCTTCCCTCCCACCCCAGTGACCTGCTCCCCAGCTTCTGATGAGTCACCACTGACACCCCTGGAGGTGAAGAAACTGCCAGTCTTGGAGACAAACCTCAAGTACCCGGTGCAATCCGAAGGCTCCAGTCCCTTGTCACCGCAGTCCTCAAAAGCCCAGAAGGGAGATAGTGACCAGCCGGCATCCCCTGGCTTTGCTGTGTTTAATGGGTCCAGCAGAGTCTCACCACCTTCCACGCCACCGCCACCCCCAGGACCACCTCCTGCACCCTGTGGACCAGTCCCTGCACCCTGCCGGCCACCCACACACTTCGCCTTCCCGCCAGATTCTGTCTTGGTTATGGCACCTAAAGCGTTGACTAACTCTGACCTGCCCAGAACACAGCCCAAGCCCAGTTCAGCCCCAATACTGGGTCCCTGCAGCTCCTTCGTCAAAACTCCATATTCACCTGGAAGGACAGTCAGAGCAGACCTCAGGAAAGCCTCATCCACCTTCTCCCCTCCGAGCCCTTACAGCCCACCCAACAGCAGGCCGCTGTCCAGTCCCCTGGATGAGCTGGCCAGCCTCTTCAACTCGGGAAGGAGTGTGCTGCGCAGGTCCGCAGTGGGGCGCAGGATCAGGGAGGCTGAAGGTGAGCAGAAACCCTGGTAGGTGGGTGTGTGCATGCTCCTCTGTGTGCACAGAGTAAGCCACATCCCGAGCGAGGGACCAGTCAGAGCTGGTGTCCCAGAAACTGACCCCAGGCGACCAGTAGCAATAAGGTAGGAACTCATCTTTCTGTGACTTCTCAATGTCAGCCCTGACATGACGTGACAAATTTGCACTTGATGTGAGCTAGCAAACTTGAAATGCTCCTGCCCGGCTGCGTTGTTATTGTTTTCCTACGACACTTCCTTATAGCTTGAACACGGCATCCGTTGCCGGCTTGATGTTGCTGATTTGTGTTTGATTTCCTATTAGCCATCCATCCCTGGTGTCCTTATGTTCCAACAGTATCTGGGATTGTCATCTGTCCAGTTATTCCCTTGTCCCTAACAGGGTGTGGCCCTGGTGGTCAGGTTTTCTTCTCTAACATCCCCAGCCCAGGGAAGAGCGAAGCTTCATTCTGTTTCTATTTTCTCAGACGCAGCCCAGCTGAAGGGACAGTCTGCAGTTCCTGGCTACTCCAGGGAGCTGGCAGTTAGATTGCTGCAGCTGGAGCCAGCTGCCAGCAGCAAGAAACACCCTGTGTTCCACAGATGGGGAATGCAGCCAACTTCGCCATTCTCTGAGAATGTTCTGGCAATCTCTGATACAGTGCTCAGCGCATCTGTTCATCCTCGGTGTCCTGTGTGATGTGCTTGAAGATCCAACAGTCATAGAGAGGAATATATATATATATATATATATATATATATATATATATATATATGTATGTATGTATATATATATAATACATACACACACATAAATGCTCTTTTACAAAATCAAAATGTCTTCTCAATGTTCTGTCTTTTGGAGAGGAAATGAGGCAGGCATCTCTCTATCCCAAGGAGAAATGTAACCGCCAGACCCCCACATCCCACTGAGGACAGAGGCAATGGGTACCTGAGCCTGTTTGGATGAGAAATTTCAGAGTGGGGAAGAGTCTTACTCAGGGGCAAGCCCAGGGACTGATGGCTAGAGCTAAACCCAGAGCACAGTGTTCTGTGCACTCATCAACTTGCTCTTTCTTTAAGGAAGAATGCATAAATATGTTAGCATAAATATGAGAGCAGGACCTTATATAGTAAAATTAGGAAACAGTGGAAAGCAATATAAACAAAGTAGGGCAAGCTAGGAACCTCTGAGAAGAGGAAGAGGAACCACTCCCCAGCTATGCCTTGTGAGGCTGATTGTTTGTTTAACTAACAATTTATTCCTAATTATAGGCTGTTAATAAGTGAAATTATACATGTAAGGAAGAGCAAACTGCTAGAATTCTACAAGTCATATTTTATCACAACAACCAAAATGGGATGTAAAAAGAAAGCATTAAATAACGCCAAAAATTGCTATTTGGTGCTAGAACTAAAAGTTTTCAGAGTCTCATCGAATGTGCCTTCCTATGGGTCAGAACTGGGTGGATTCTTCTAAATTCCTTTCTGTTAAAAGTAGTGAAGTCCATGTAAGTCTAGACAGAGCTTGTTACGTAGAAACCTGGATGGTGGGGCTGGAAAGATGGCTCAACAGTTAAAAGCACTTACTGTTCTTTCTGGGGGTGTGGGTTCTGCTCCAGCACCCACATCAGGTAGCTCACAGCAGCCTGTAACTTCAGCCCCAAAGGATCTGAAGCCCTCTTCTGGCTCCCACAAGCACGCACACACAGGTACACAGGTGTATGTGTAGATAAATAATGAAATAAATTGAGGAGGAGGAGGAGGAGGAGGAGGAGGAGGAGGAGGAGGAGGAGGAGGAGGAGAAAGAAAGAAGAGGAGGAGGAGGAACCGGCAGTCCCATCTCAAGGGTACAGACAAGTGTCAGCAAGCCTGTGGACACTTCCTGTAACTTTGCTTCCCTCCCCAGGTACATCAACCCGCACAGCAGCTGTAGCACATAGCACATCTCTGTTCCTACTTTGGATTTTCACAAAATACATTCTAATTTGAAAGGAAAATCCTTAGGACCACTTATGACTGCTGTTGTAATACCTGAAATCCCAGCGACAGGAGCCGGGATCCTCCCTGCCCTGATGTAGGAGTTCTCAACAACTCACTTGAGCATGAGGGAATTCTCTCTGGCCTGTGAGGGAAACGGGCTTACACGCTTGTCTGACATGCTCTCATGAGATAGAGCAGGCTGATCTCGGAGAATGTGAAAGGGGTTATGGGTAAGATGTGGAAGGGAGGGATTTAATGCCCCTGTCATGTGCTGGAGCAGCTTACGTGATTATTAAGGCTTACAAGGGTTCATCCTTAGCGGAGTAAATACACTTTCTATTGCAGGGTCTGCCAGCTATTATTCACGGTGTACCCAAGGGATCGCTTCCTTCCACATTCTCAGCCATCTTCCCCGGGCCTCTTTAGACTGAAAGGCGTTTTTATACCTAAAATCGCCTGGACATTGATTCATATAGTGCGTGGTTACTTTACTGTCATGGCGGGCATCTGTGGTGGTCTCCATCCATTCCTGGATAGCTGTGAAGTGTGGAGAGGGCTCTGCACACTCGGCAGCATAGTTCACAGTGTTCCTCTGGCTTTGGGGCATGGTGACCTTGAGGACATTAAATGTCAGTAAATTCCTCATTGTGGATATTGTGAGTTCAGATGTGAGAAATCGTGAACAGCAGTGAGGTTCTCTGGTGTGCAATTCTACCCCATGACCGTTCTAGACATTGTGAGCAACCTCATTCATTAAAAATAGTTTGCTTCAGCTGGGCGGTGGTGGCGCACGCCTTTAATCCCAGCACTCGGGAAGCAGAAGCAGGCGGATCTCTGTGAGTTCGAGGCCAGCCTGATCTACAAGAGCTAGTTCCAGGACAGGCTCCAAAGCTACAGAGAAACCCTGTCTTGAAAAAACAAACAAAAAACCAAAACAAAAAAAAATAGTTTGCTTCTCGTTTTTTGTTTGTTTGTTTGTTTTTTAGATAGAGTCTCAATATGTACCCTAAGCACAACCTCCAACTTGTGGCAATCCTCCTGCCTCAGTCTCCAGAGTGCTGGGATCACAGGCATGGATTGTTTTTGAAAGCTGAAGAATCTTGTCAGTTCTAATAGTATAGGATGCAGAACTGGAGGAAAAAATAGGCACATGCGCAGGACCGAAAGCAATGGCCGCACTTAGTGGCAGGAGCGAGGGCTCCAGGCACTGTGTCAGCAGCCTGCTACTCCCACACTGTATTCTCAGGTACCTAGGGCAAAGGGAGGCGAAGCCTGACAGGAGGACAGTGGATCTGTCTAGAACAGTTCTTCCCACAATTCTTTAAGAAAAGGTCAGGGTGGAGGGTGAAATATACATTTTTGTCACTGAGCTGCAGCAAGCAACAGTCATAGAGCCTGGTGGGAGGAAACTCACAAATGCCCAATCTGCACTTTTCAGATTCCAAGTAGAAATGGCATTTCGCCATTCGGCCCTTGAGGCGGAAACGGCTGGACCACTATCTGTCTTTGCTCTACTAGGGTTAAAGTATCAGCTGCTTGACATATGTCTTTCATCTCATGGTTTGACCGTTGCTTCCTTTGACAACGTGAGGCCTCGGTCAAGTGGCGAGCGAGGCTCGGCCGGGCCACTAGGAGGCGCCATTGCTCTGAGTGGTAGTTCAGACCTTGTGCTCTTTGTGAGGCTTGGCCCACTGGAAAGGGTCAGGAAGATGGGGTATCCATGGAAATAGCCATATTGTGAAAGTCTCAGCGGGGGAAGTGGAAGGGAGCCACGCAGAACGAAGATGAATCTTATTCATGAACTATTCCTTTAAAAAGCACTCATTTCATTATTTTCTGACCCTGTGAACCCAGAGCGTACCAAAGATGACTGACTGTACAGCCTGTCTTGTGTTCAGTAGGTGGGTTGAGTCTTTACTGATGAAAAATCAGCCTCAAGTAGAGTAGATGACATGCACAGAGACGTAGCTAGAAAGACATCGTCATGTAGGTATTTCTTAGAGTTGGCACTTTCACTGAAGGTTAGCGTAAGCCAAGTGGAAATGGCTCTAAATCTCAGACATTCTATTTGATTATGCAAACATCCCAGATAAGAATATTTTGGGTTTGGAAGTCTGTATTTTATAATTAAGTTTCATAGAAGGGTGCTTTTTATCTCAGAATGTAGTTTGTCTTAGACTTTAAATGACTTTAAAGTTTGCCTGTAGGTGATTTTGAATGGACCAAAGGGAACGGGTTACAGGGTTGCAGAGAAAGCTCTGTTTCTGTATTATTTGTCTCTCTTCTGCCCACGCCACTCCCCACCACTAGGTGAGCTGGAAGTATATGCCAGGGACAAATCTCTGTTAATATTTATAAATATCTCATCTATACATTCTTCAAGGGAAAAGATATATTCTTAGTTCCTTTATCTCAGACAGAGCCATCCCTGCATCCCATCTGCACTAGAAATGGTGCCGACTGCCCCCAGCAATGCTGACTCTGGAATCCGGGGTTCACTGTTCATTGCATAAGCACCGCAGTGCTCACGGCTTGTATGCCACCAAAACGCACCCAGCAAGATCCTCTGTCCAGTTTTGGTGATGTTCCCTGGAATTGATGGGTGATATATACAGCCCTTCTTTATGTTTTTCTAAATATTACATCCAAACCATGCTAAATGGGAAAGACCAAAGTTAAAGAATTTTCATCTCATCTTCTGCTCAGAGACAGAGGCAGTGGCATCTTGAGTCAGTGTTGGTGAGGGTTCAAGGCTTCTATGCCAGGTACAGTGCAAACACCTGGACATTGGTTAGCAGCGAGAAGCCTTCCTGACTTCCCAGCAGGGACCCATGCCTTCTCATATAAGCTCCCTGTTTGGAAATACCTGTTCTCTGCTGATGGCATTCGTGCAGAAATTATAACAGGATCATCCCTTAACTCTGATCTATTCAGATGAGATGGCAGCACTTATGCAAATCTTGACCTCAAATAATAGGCGGCATCGCCTACGCCTCTCGCCCGTGGGCAGATCTTGTGTTGTGGTCCACAGCTGCTCAGTTTCCCCTCTGCTCCAAATGTCATCCTCTGTCATAATGTGCTTGAGTGTGTGCCTGCTCCCAGGAGCAGGTCAAAGGTATCCCTAAGGCGCATGGCTATTATCAAAGGTGTAGACAGAACCAGCGCATGGTTAGCCGCTGCGCCGCGAGTCTCCCCCCTGACCTGCGCCATCTACAGCCTCCACTAACACAGAAGATTACAAACATTTAGGAGCACAGACATTCCCTTGCATTCCGGAGCCATCTCAAATCAACATAAAATTGTCCCCCGGGTACAAATGAGGAAAAACTCGATTGGCATCCCGGAGAAAACTGGTGTTTCTGCTTACAACAAAGTTGTAAGGCCTGTGCACAAAAGGAACTGGGCAAACGTTCTCTCACCGGCTCTGTGACCTCCTCAAGCACATGGGCTGTGGTGCACCTTGGCTCTTTGGCAGATGGGACTAATTCACTAATTGCTTGGCCCTCTGCATCAAACAAAAGTATCTGTGTGAGGGAGGTGTGGCTATACAGTTGAGTGTTTCTAATTCTCCAATGTCTGGAAAAATCATACTTTAGTCAATGATGCTAAGAAATGTTGTTTGGCTTTTAATAAATTGATCAGTAGCCAAATTTACCCAGGCAAAGGGCAGAGCTCTTTGTCCTCTGTAATATTTGGGAAAGTTTTTTAAATGCCTAGGTGCTCATAGTTTGACTTTTATCTCCCCAAAAGTACTATAATTTTCCTCTCCAAATACCCAATAATTCATATAAGCAAATTGTACAGCCAGGCTTGTGCTGACAGACATACAGCCAGAATTGTGCAGACAAACATGCAGCCAAGCTTTGCAGACAGACATATAGCCAGGCTTGTGCTGACAGACATACAGCCAGGATTATGCAAACATACAGTCAGGCTTTGCAGACAGACTTGTAGAATGGATCCCATTACAGCTACCCAATAACTCTTACGTGCACGGCTTGTTACTAGAAATACAAAACAATAAATGACCAAACCTCCTGTCCCCGCCCCGCCTTCTCCCAGACTATAGGATTCCCAATTCAGCGAGAGAAACCCCAGTAGTGGAACAAATCTCTAACGTGAGGTCCTGAGGCACTTGGGACCCTTGGCTGAATTCAACTGTCCCTGGAACCCCCTGGCTTCCTTGTGTGTACCTTGTTTGTGGAGGGACTTCACAAATATCATCTGTCAGAGAATAGCAGTGGCCTGGGAGAGGTGAATGTAGCTTGGATGCAGGGGAAGGCAGGGAGAGGGCAGCAGACAGCTCCCACTACTGAGGCCTAGAGAGATGTCGGGTTTCCATGCAGAAGCTACTTCTCAGCTTCCTGGTGAAGCTTTGGTGTGCCCATTTCTTTCCTCTTCCCCTTAAAAACTAGGCAACTCCCACAACAGAGCACAAAGCCCCGGAAGCCGGAGAAGCGGTGCTGTGGTGGTGGCCATGCTGTGGCGAGCAGACTCCCACACAGGCTGTGGAAGTGACAGCGTTCATCCACAGCACAGCAGCTGCCAGTTACCTGCGACTCCCTCCTATTGATCAGAGCTCTGACTCCCTTTCTCTGTGAGGGAGAGAAGCAGGTGTTGCCTTCCTGTTTACTGAGAAGCAAGCTGAGGCTTTCAGGATTAAGAGATTTCCCCCCCAATCACAAAATCTAACATCTTACAGTCAGGAGCCAGATGCATAGCTGTTTTCTCCCAAACCCTACCATTCAATATCTGAAAACAATTAACATTAAAAATAGTGATACCAAGACCCTCCCTGAGAAAACAATTCTGTTCTGAAGTCAGACACAAACTCATTACCGGGGACAGATGTGGAAAGCTGCAGATAAAACGTATTGCTTTTTTGTCTGCAATCCAAGGAGACATCCGGGAGCAGGTTCGTGGCTGGGAGATTGTTCTAGAATGCTGTTCTTGTTCTCTATGCAGCCCTGATCCCCAAAGTCCACTGTGCTGCAGTAGGGTCCTGCACAAAAGATGGGGTCAGGACTGTTCATCAGATTCCGTGACCTGGGTCCCCATTCTCTGTATCCCTTTTGTCTTGGGCCTTTCCAGTATTCTGACTGGGGACTGTCACTGTTGAGAGAGAAATGTATGGATGTCAAGTTGGCAAGGGATGGAGCTGTGGTGTGTAATTTGGATTGCTCATTTGACTGGATTAAGGAACACCTGGGACATTAGTGAAGCGTGCATTTGGGGATGGCTGTAAGGTGTTTCCAGAGAGTTAACTAAGGGGAAGAACTTCCTTGGCTGTAGGCAGCACCCTCCCACAGGTCGAGGCTCGGGATTCAGTGAGAGGAGAAAGGATCTGAGAAGTCGGCCTCCTTTTTCAGCTTCCAGATCCAGGGATGTGTAAGAAAGCATCCTCCCGCTTTGACAGGGATCCAGGGATGTGTAAGAAAGCATCCTCACGCCTTGACAGGCAGGAGCTGGCCCCACCACCCTGCCTTGGCCGCTCTCATGGACTGTATCAGAACTGTGATGTCAACATAAACATCCCCTCCTGGAAGTGGCTTCCTCCCAGGAATTTGGTCACAACAAAGGAAGAAAATCTAACACAGGAGCAGAGTTCTGACGACCGATGGCAAGCCGTATCGATGCTCCATCATAGGTGTGCTCACCAACAATCTTGCCTGTAGGGCAACTGGCTCCTTGTAGGGATGATGACGTAAGATGCCATCTTGTGAGTAGATGTCACATATCTGTTGAGGACCCCCAGAAACTAGATGAGCAGTGACAAGGAAGATGGGACTTCACTGTTTGCTAAACATTGTGGACACAGATGAAGTCATCACTGACAGCAAAGTGAGAAACGAGACTAACCAAGAACCAACCTCAGACTGTCTGCCTCCCACCACAGTCATCTGTTGAGAAAACGGTAAAGCCACCCCACTCCTAATAATGGTGTCCCAGTTGCTCTTGTCACATCACAGTTCCATGATGCCATGGAGCAAAACCAAGCAGAAGGTTACAGAATAAAATATTTAGCTGAGTGTGGTGTAAAACTCAGCTTTGAGTTGAGTGAATGACCTAGGGACGCTGCCTTCTCCCATCGTCTGTAAACCTACAGTCGCTAGCATGTCCGTCTGTCGAGGGCTGTGCACCTGGCAAAAACAGGGCATCTTTTCAGATGAGCCAAACATAACCAAGAGGCCATTAGGCTTGGAATGTACTGTCAGCAGGATAACCTGCTACCGAAAACTCCAGAAATAACACAGTGTTTTCAGAGGAGGGCTGCCTTTCATAACCAGCAAATTTTTTCATACTGTCAACCTGTTAAAGCAAGCAGCTATTGTGTATGGTGCACCTCTCCTCTGGATTATAAAGTAAAGTGCCACTGGGGGCTCACAGGAGAGCCCTGGTGCTCCATTCTGCAAGCCACTCAGCAATGAGAGAGAGAGAGAGAGCTCTAATGATCTGCACCTCATTGTTGCTGTACCACACTTTCCAGTGTTTCATTCCTCTGTGCAGGGATAGCCAGAAGGGATGTACAGGATAAGATACACCTCATGCAAGGGCTGCGAGATGACTTGGCAGTTAAAGTGTTTGCTGGGCAAGTGTGAGGATGTCCTGGATTGTCTTATGTCACCTTAACACAAGCTAGAGTCATCTGAAAGGAGGGAACGTCAGTTGAAAACAACGTCTCCGTAAATCCAACTATAGGGCAATTTCTGAATTAGTGACCAAGGGGGAAAGGCCCAGCCCATGGTGGGTGGTGCCATCCCTGGGCTGGCAGTTCTGGGTTCTATAAGAAAACAGACTGAGGAAGCCATGAGGAACAAGTCAGTAAGCAGCACCCCTCCATGTTCTTCGCATCAGTTCCTGAGTCCAGGTTGTTCCTGCCCTGTTTGAATTCCTGTCCTGACTTCCTTCAGTGATGGACTAAAATGTGGATGTGTGAGCCAGATAAACCCTTTCCTCCCCAACTTGCCATTTAAGAAAGACAGAGGACTAGAATTCTTATCCCCAGCAATTCAAATACATGCCTAGTAGGAGTGGTGGCCCACTTGTAACTTCAGCCTCCAAAGGCAGAAACAGGGAACCCTAGAGTAAACTGGCTAGCAGTATTAGCCATACCAATGATCTCTGTGTTTGTGTGTGAGACCCCGTGTCAATTAATATGATTGGTAGAAGAATGGCCAAGGATGATTCTCAACCTCAGCCTAGGACCTCCAGATGCAGGGTCACACACATGCAGACGTGAATATATATATACACACACACACAGAGAGAGAGAGAGAGGGAGAGAGAGAGAGAGAGAGAGAGAGAGAGAGACTCAGAAGCAAACGATTGAAAAGAGGAATCAAGAACTACTTTGCCCTGCAGAGACACCAATGTTAAGCTCTCGCTGTACTCAAAGCATCGGGAGACAGGTCTGATTTATAATTACTTTCCAGTGTAATTACCTGTTCCTGACTGTAATCCTTTATACAAGCGGCCTAGAAAAACTCCACAGTCTCAGAGATGACCAGACAGTGTCACATTGTCTGGGGCTTTATATCTGGAGTGGGTCACACTCACCTTCCTTCACTATGCCAGAGTGTCTTGGATTCTAGCTGTGACAGCCTCATTTGTCTTTGAAATCTTCAGTCTGCTTGTTGTTACCCTGTGCTGTGTCTGTCTGTGAACTGTGGTAAGAGGACACAGGAGAGCAGGATTCACGTTCCTCCCAACACAGTGCTCACAGCCAGGCAGAGAGTGGGGCTGGCAGCCGACACCCCACTGGTTCACATAGCCCACACTGTACCATGGCATCTGAGAACCTATGTTCTACCCAAAGTCTCTTCAAAACAGCAACAAACAAGCAAACAAAAAACACCAAAAGAGCTTTTTCATACCCCAAACCAGGTCTTGTGATCAACCATAATCCTCCAAAGAAATGTCCACACAGGGGAGTGTTTCAGGGGACACTGTGTCCATTGGGGACTTTGGTTTTTATCATTTTCCCTCTGTGTGCAAAAAAGCAAAGGAACAAACCTTGGCCTGGCAGTAGATGGAAGCCAAGGCCGAGCATGCTTGTCTGGAAACCAGGTATCAGGACTTGTTAATTACAGACCTGATTCCTATCACAGAACACATGACAAGAAACAGCTTAAGAGAGAAGGGTTCACCTGGGCTCTATCGACAGAGCAGAATGGTGGCACAGAGCTGTGGCCTTAGGCGTGCAAGGCTGCTTGGTGACATGATGGGGTCCAGAAGTAGGACCTGGTTATTACCCTCAGAGCCCAGGTCCCAGCAACCCACTTCATCCATCATGGTTCTGTCTCCATCTCTGCCTCCCTAACTCCACCACCACCTGAGGGCAGGTGCTTCAAGCTCACGAGCCTGTGGAGACAGAAGCCCAAGCTGTAGCTGGGTGCTGCTATTCGAGTTGCATCTATGACCCCATAACTCTTCCCAGCGTCAGTTTTCAGCTTTCATCTCCTGGTAGGCAGCATAAGCTGGGTCTCATGGGGACACAGGACACATGGACAACTCACCGTGATCCTCCAGAAAGTTTGCACATCCCTCGGGGAAAATAACCGATGCTCAGCTGCAGATCCAGCCTGAGGGAACCTCATCTTCTACAACCTTAGTTTTTGAGAATTGACTTTGTCCCTTATTATTTAGCTACCTTTATGTGTGTCTAGTAACAGCGTCCCCCAAGACTTTTAATAGATAAATCACCTTCAGTCCTCAGGGAGATGCCACCCACAGTTGCTGATCCATGGACTCAGGCTCACTTACTGTTCACAGCACTCTGATCCCCCACCCCACTCCCATCTCCCTGCCACATCCGTCCGCATCACTTGACCTCAGCCCTAGCAGAGAACCATCCACCCGCTTACGTGCCGCACCAGCACAGACAGCCCCAATTAGCAGCAGTAATTCCACTGCCAGCCTTAATGCCTGGTGGGGGTTCTCCACCATGCTCTCACCCAGGTGGAAGTCCTTGCTCTAATTTAGGGGTAGGGGAAGAAGCCTTTGTGCTCCGTATATGGCGTTGGGAGGCCATCAAACCACCTGCTTAATTAGATGATCATTAGAAAGCATGGCAATCTGACCCATCTGGGAATCAGAGTGCTGTTTCCATGTCTGTGTGATTAAAAACATCTTAGGAGCCCTCGGTGACAACTTTGGAGAACACGTTTCATTTAATAGATAATGAGATTATTCTTCTACGCGGCCTCAGAACACGTAGCTCCTTCCAGGACTTCCAGTATCGCAGGTTCATGTCAGGCACAATAATGATAAAGTAGCCATCATAGTCAGGGCTGCTGTTTGCCTCGAGACCTTAAATAGACGGAGAGAAATTGTTAGGAGGGGCAAGATTGATTTGTTTATCCAAAATATGCTTGTGGCTCTCTGGTTCCAAAGCACTGTCTAAACTGCATGGATTCAGTTTCTCTCTCTCTCTCTCTCTCTCTCTCTCTCTCTCTCTCTCTCTCTCTCTCTCTGTGTGTGTGTGGGGGGGGAGGGGGCTACATGTGTGTTTGCCAGAGGTCAACATCGAGTGTCTTCCCCCATCGCTCTCCACCAGAAGCCTGTGTTGCCGCTGGATGCTGCTTATGGAGCCTCTTCTCTGTGGTTCAGTAGCTCTTCCTTGTGTTTTTGAGGCAGGGTCTCACACTGGAACTCACTGACTGGACAGACTGACTGGCAGGGAGTCCCTGGGTCCCTCCCGTCTCTGAGCACTGGAACTACAGGCACATACTGCCACATCCGGATGTTTACACGGGTGCTGGATATTTGAACTCGGGGACCTATGCTGGCACAACAGGGCTTTACCCACTGGGTCCATCTCCCCAACCCTAGGGACACTGATGCGGGCTTTCCTCGCAAACAGAGGTGCTGAGAATCCCCCATCCCATGGGGATGGTGTCTGGGTTCCACAGACAACACTCGGCTTCATCCTAGAGAAATGCATGTTTCTGTTCAGAGTGCTCTCCTCCCTTTCCGTTTTAAGTGTTTAACCAGACCCTGTGAGTTAATCCCCAGTTCACACATGAACATGCCTGGCACACTGGGCAAGAGCAGAGTATCCTAGGAGGACGAGAGAGAAAGGGGCGGGGTGAGAGAATATCTGCCCTCTGACTGGAGGCCAGAGTGGGAGCCACACCCGGAGAACTTAGAAAGGGATGCTGCCGCGTGTTTTCAAGTCAGCATCGGGCTTCAGGGAAAGGACAGATTTGTTTGACTTGCTATTTTTATTTTATTTTTTTTACACATAGTCTCACTGTGTAACCCCCACCTCACAGAGATCCAATTGCCTCTGCCTCTGGTGTGATGGTTAATGCTCTGGACTCTGAATCCAGTGATTTGAGTTCCTATCTTGGTGGAGCCTGTTCCCTGAGGAAGAGACCTGGTCAGTAATCCTCTCAACTCAGACCATGAAACTCAATATAAACGGGCTGCCCACACCTGCTTCAGCGTTGCCGGAGGCATGTTTAACTTCACCCATGCCAGGAGAGCTTCTTTGTTCTTTCTGTGTCTAGTTATTGATGAACATAAAACAGCTTAGGTAGTTCTCTGTATTTTGGAATACTTGCGTATACCTAATGTCATATCCTGGGGCTAGGACCCAACACAAACCTGAAATCCATGTATGTGTTATGTGTGCAGAGTTCACACAGTACAAAGTACACATAACAAGAAGGTATTTTACATGGTAGTGTATAACATTGTGCATGAATCCACACTGTGTAAATTTTCACTCTGGGTGTGTCAACTCTCAGAGACGCTGGGGTTGGTAGCATTTCTACTTTGGGAGTCTCAGGTGTACGTCGGTCCCCTTGGGATTCGTCACAGTGGACTCCTTGAGGTGCCTCATGAGAAAGGAAACTCCAGCATCCATTGGCCATTTGGGGATCTCTTTCAGTAGCTCTGGGTAAAATGTGAGTGAGCCCAACATGGATGATTCAGTTGTCACTCTCGTCATCAATGCTTGTCTTCTGGGTGACGGATATCCTGTCTGTGGCAATCACTGCCGTGGGTTGATGGAAGTATAGACCCACAAATCCATGCGCTTGAGACTCAAGGGATTATATGGACCTGCCTGTCAACCATTGGTGCGTCTAAGCCACCAAGGCTATCAGAGAAAACAACCTCAGCAGCCTGGTGGAGGTTTTAATCTGGTTTGCAATCCCCATAGAGATTTCCCATTTATTATCCAAACCCTCAGAATGATTGTAGTGTGGGCAGGTGGCACCCACCATGCCCCTGGGCTCTGTTGTGAACCCTGAGCCCTCTGTGCCGGGTGTCCTGTACTTTGGTGATCTGTTCCCAAGAGTGGGCTCTCTCTGCAATGTGGGCACATTAGCAATGAGTTCTCCAGTGAGCAAGGCATTTGAGAAGGCCCCAGTCCACCGCCGTTCTAGTTTCTTCTTGCTGCTGTTCTGGCTTTTACTTTCTTCGCTTTGCTGATCTGCCTGACCTTCGTCCCTTTTGCCAAATGACTGGCATTACCAGCTTTCCATCGAGACCAGGTGTTGCAAGCAGAAAGCTGAAGACTTGACCCCTTCCCCTTGCTGTCCCTGTCATGTGAACAAACTATTTGCCTGAAGGAATGTCAGCTACCATACCACCTCTGTGCACTATTTTGGGACTTCTGGATCCACACCCCACCCAATACCGAGGAGATGAGAGCCTAGCAGCAATGTCAGAGACCTCACAGCCTGGAAGATCATACGTGGTTCTAGGTTCCAGCCAGGTGGTTCTGGGTTCCAGCCATGTGGTTCTGGGTTCCAGCCACATTGTTCTGGGTTCAAGGATCCCCCTTTTATGGTAGAGACTGAGGATCCAGTTAATTAAATTTAAAAGAAAACTGGCAGGGCTTAACTTTCTGTGTATTTTCTGGGTCTGAGAGCCTTGTTTACACTGACAGTCTCTCCCCAGCTTTGCCATCCCTACCATCTTCCAGTTGGGCACATATGGCGTTAGAGGCCAGTCTGCTGCCTGTGTTGGTGTTCCCTACTGTAAAGCTTCTCCCCACGCGTGGCAGAGAGTGGGCCATGAGTTATGAGTGGGGGACAAGCAAACATTCCCCTATTCCCCTTCCGCCCAACTCTACCCTCTGGGGAGTTGCTGCTGGAGAGGTGAGCGTGCTCCATGGGTCATCTTCCCAAGAGCAGGGGCATCATGGGGTAGAGTTGCAGATCCTTACTGTGTGTGTGTGTGTGCGCGCGTGCGCATGCATGCATGCATGCATACATACATGTATGCGTGCGTGCATGTATGAGTGCACAAGTGCATTGTTGCTGTTTACTGAGAATGTTTTCATACAATTTATTCTGGTCACTTTTTTCCTACCCACCTAACTCTTTGCCCTTTCTCACTCTTCTTTAAATACACACATACATATATTACATATATGTATATATACATATATATGTGATTCATATACACAAAACACAAAATCAGAAACCAAGATATACAAACAAAAGACTCATTAGGCAACACACACACAATTAAAGCAAACGAATGAGGCAAACACTGTAGAAACACCGTTGAGTGTGTGTTGTGTTGGTCAGCTCCCTTGCTAAACTTTTAGACCCGGGACAGGAGGGAACCATTCAGCTTCCTCCATACTAACCAGTTCCAGGGGCCAAAGGGCTGTGATTTTTGGATTTCTGAAGTAATACATTCTCACAGAGGTATAACCAGTCAACATAGTGTGGATTGGCCCAGCTATAACATAGACATGAGGACCTGGAAACTCCTGATGTTGGGTTTCCCAATCCCCCTGTCACTGGCATTGCTGAAATCTTTCCACACACTTCTCCATGGTCACATGTGCTTAGGGTTGATTAGAATTCTGCCCAGCCCAGCAGACCCTGGGAGTCTGGGGCGCCGCCTTGCCCTTAGGCATGCTTCTCCTTCAGGGATACCAGCTTCTCTCTCCTGAGTCTCTCCGACTGGGAGCCCTCCCTGCCAGCTTCCAATGGTGCTATATCTACAGAGCTCTTTCCATAAACTCACACCTCTCTGAAAGACCACGAGACAAAGCTTTGACTGTGCCAACATGCAAAAGAAAGCTCTGCCCAGCTCCCCGGCTGCAGAGTGGGAGGATTCGGACTGGCAGCTGAACCTTTCCATGTTGAATTTTTCATTCACCTGTGGATTGCCATCTGGGGACTGAACCCAGGGCCTCACGTATGCTCATGTCAGGCAAGTGCTGCACCACTGAACTCCCCCCGTGAGTCCATCTGTGTGAGTGGTCGTTCTGCACTGCGAGGGAAGAATTAGCATTGTCACAGGTCTAAAGGAGACTGCCCCATGCAGCATAGGCTACATGCAGCAAGCCTGATAGAACCTGGTGCCAATGTCAGGTCAAAGCAAGCCTATTCGGGTCTTATCACATTGAACTGGTAAGAGATACCTGAATCCTAAAACAAGAGCTTGAGGTGGCGGGGGGGGGGGGGGGGGGGGGGTGGTAGGAGAGGATGCCAGGGGCTTCCCTCTGCATTTTTAGTTTTTCTTAATGCCTGGCAGGACAAGGAGAGTGCTGTGCTTTTCCAGAGTGGCCTAGTGACCTTTCCCAAGAGGGATTTTCCTGCAGAGTCATAGTAGGAGTGATGAGTCTGAGCCGCATCCTTGCATAGTTTCCGCCTCACACAGCGCTCTCAACATTAAGTCCCCTAGACTGCTCCCATTTGGTTTGCTCCAGTGTTAGGGAAACCCAGGTCCCAGCTCGTGCCATTCCAAAACATGAGCTGAGGTTATCTCAGGTTAAGAAGGTAACTGGCAGGGATTTTCTTTTTTAAATCATTTCTCTTAAAGAAACACTCCCCTGTTTGTTGGGTGCCCATTTTCCTGGGCAAAACTTGGATTTTTGGTAAGTCAGCTCCTTCCCCTTGGCTGGTCCCCTTGCCAACCCGAGTTCTCTCCTACCCCAGCCTGCTCTTTCCTCTCTCTAAGTTCGCTCACACGTTCCTCTCTGCCTTCCCCACTGCGCTGGCTCTTAAGAATCCCCCCTACTGGGAGAAATTCTCCTTGCCTAGAGCTTCATAATAAATACTCCTGTTCCAAAGATTGCTGCTCAGCTTAACCCTTGGGTGCGTGGCAGTCCTCCCAAGGTCCCCATGCAGACTCACAGTCTTCTGCATTAGCTCCCTCTCTGGACTCCTCCCTACCTAGGATGCTCATTGGCCTGCCTGCTGCTGCCTCAGCCAGAAGGTATGGTGAGTGCCCTTCTACTCCCCAGCTCTCCTGCCGGGCACCAGTCTAAATCCTTACAGCTTTTCTATTTATAGCCTCACCTCCAAGCTCAGGAGCTTTTGCCAGGTGAATATTTATTAAGCTCCTTTCTTCCTCAGCTCTTACACAAGGCCTTTGAGAGGAGCCAGGCCTGAGATGCAGCAGACACTGCAGGGGTCTACCCCCAAAGCAGCAGCAGACCTGGCTTTTTTCCCTTGGTGCAACCAGTTCTGTCCCTCCAGACCCTCCCATTCTTTCTGCCTCATGCAGAGGTGCCAGGGTGTTTTCCTCCCCACTTGGGGTACACTATCCTGCACTTGTCCACCCTCCAGATTCCTATGGATCTAGTGCAAGTGTTTTGGGGTGCTTTTCTGCAAACCTCTGACCACTCACTATATTATTTAAAATTTATTTATTTTACATCCTCCCTCCTCTGTTTTCAGTCCCTCCCTCCACCTCCCCTCTGCAGCCCCCCCTCCTCTCCTCCTCCATTTCTACTCTCCTATGGATGTCATCAAAACCTGTCATATCAAGTTCCAATAAGACTATTCACCTCCTCTTGTATTAAGACTGGGCAAGGCAACCAATGTGGGAAATAGGGTCACGAAAGCCAACAGAAGAGTCTTAGACAGCTGTTGTAATGAGGTGCAGCAGGCCCCATCCCCGCCACCTGGCTAGTTTATTCTTGAAATAACAACATGGAAATTGTATTAATTTAAACACTGCCCGGTCCATTATATCTAGCCTCTTCTTGGCTAACTCTCACATCTTAATGAACCCATTTCTATTAAATCTGTGTATCACCACGTGACTGTGACTTACCGGGATGAGTCTAACCTACGTCCATCTCAGAGAGGAGAGCCATGGCATCTGCCTGGCTCTGCTTTCTTTCTCCCAGCATTCTGTTTAGTCTGCTCCGCCTATCTAAGCTGCTGTCCTATCAAAAGGCCAAGGCAGTTTCTTTATTTGACCTCTCTGGCTCTTACAACCCTTCTTCAGCAGAATTCCCTTAGCTCAGCCTAACGTTTGGCTGTGGGTCTCTGTATCTGTTTCTATCCATCGGTGTATGAAGCCTCTCTGATGATAATTGGGCTAGGTACCAATGTTGCATGATATTTTGTGTTCTGACAAATAAAGCTTGCCTGGAGATCAGAGGATGGAGCTAGTCACTAGATAACCATAGAGGTTAAGCAGTGGTGGCACACACCATTAATCCTAGCACTTGGGAGGCAGAAGCAGGAAGATCAGGAGTTTAAGGCCTCCCTAGGCCAGTCTAAAAAGATTGAAGCAGTCTAAAGAGAAACAGAGCCAGACAGTGGTGGCTCACACCTTTGAACCCAGCACTTGGCATCTCATGCCTTTGATCCAAGCACATGGGAGGCTCAAGCCTTTGATCCCAGCGCTAGGGAAGTGGAAAAAGAATCTCAGCACCCATTCAGTCTGAGGATTTGACCATCTCATTTAGTCTGAGGATTCTGAGAGACAGGATTCTCCGCCCCCACTTGGTCTGAGGATTTCAGAGAGGTAGGAAGTCTCTAGTAGCTGGCTGCTCATCTTCTCTGATCTTTTAGCTTTCACCCTTGATAGTTGACTCCAAGTTTTTATTTATTAAGACTAATTATATTCACTCTCACATCAATCTATGAGTGTAGCAGAATATCATTAGGCATCATTACATTGACATTTTCTTTTCTCCAGTCAGGTTTAGGTCTACCCTAGGTCTCTCAGCAATCCTGGTGCTCTAGGAAGTGTTAGGGGTGGGCTGATTCTTCTAGCAGGGTTTTAGGATAGACCAGTCACCGGATGACCACTCCCTCAATCTCTAGGCCATTTTTACCCCAGTACCTCCCATAGGCAGGACAGATTGCAGGTTGAAAGTTATGTGGCTGGGTTGGTGTTGGTGTCCCTCTGGTAGTCTTGCCTGGTCATAAGAGATGGCCAGTTCAGGCTATAAATCCTCTATTGCTTGGAGTCTTAGATGGGATCCTCCTTGTAAAACCATGTTTTTACTGACCCCCAAACTCTCCCTCCTTTCCAGTCATCTCTTTCAGTAATCTCCCCCTCCATCCCTCCCCAGCCTGTGCCTCATGTTCCCATTCCCACCTACCCCCAGTCCACCCACAAAATCTCTTCTACTCCCCCTTCCCGGTGAGATCCGAGCATTCCCCCCATTCCCGTCCTTGTTACCTAGTGTCTCTGCATCTGTGGGTTATCATCTGATTATCCTTTACCTTAAAGTAATATCTACTTATAAGGGAGTACATATAATTTTGTTTTTCTGGGTCTGGGTGATTTTTTTTTCTAGTTCTATCCATTTGCCTGCAATTTTCATGATGTCATAATTTTTAACAGCTGAGTAATACTCTATTGTGTAAACTTACCACGTTTTCTTTATCCATTCTTTGGTTGAGGGACATCTAGATTGCTTCCAGGTTCTGGCTATTATGAATACAGCTGTGAACATGTCCTTGCGGTATGATGAGGCAACCTTTGGATATATGCCCAAGAGTGGTATTGCTGGGTCTTAGGGTAGATCAATTCCCGATTTTCTGAGAAACCATCGCATTGATTTCCAAAGTGGCTGTATAAGTTTGCACTTCCGCCAGCAATGGAGGAGTGTTCCCCTTTTGCCACACCCTCTCCACATCACAAGAAGTCTCAAGAGTATCCTGAAGACCCTGGAGTCGATACTGGTCGTTTCTGAGGAATGACACCCTCAGAAGGTGTTCCAGGAACTGGCCCTGGAACTAAGAGGTGGAAGCTGGCCACCAAAATTCCAGAGTCATGGAGCTCAAGTGAAGTGTGCCAGTCCCCACCAAACTGACTTCAGTGTCCAGAAGTAAGATATTATAAAGCAACATAAAGTAATATTAAAAAATAACTCAATACTCACAGGACTTGCATTGACAATTATAGGACAGTGACAGAAGCTATAGAACGTCATACCATGGGTCAGTCATTGACTGTAAATATCTGTTAGTGTCTCCTGAAGGCTGCTGGGCTTCAGTGGAAGGCACACACCTGTGGTGTTCTGACCAAGAGGAGACACCCAACATGCTATGGGATATTGTCCTTACCTTGTCATCTGAAATACGTAGCTGTCGGAATGCAAAGGCATCTCGTTCCCACCAGCAGTGAGTCCTTTCCTACATCTCAGCTTTTAGCCATTGCCTGTGCATGAGAGAAATTACCATCTACCCGAAGCCACCCGTCAGGCTTGCTAGGAATTCTCAGCACACACACAGCCAGTTCACACAGGGAGAAGCCTGGCTGTGCTTGGAAATCGAAACGTCTGCAAACATGTTGTCAGATTTGTTCATATTCTCTCTCTCTCTCTCTCTCTCTCTCTCTCTCTCTCTCTCTCTCTCCCTCTCTCTTCCTCCTTTTTCTTCCTTCTTTTTTTTCTTGACATCACAGAGTCTTGCTATGTAACCCTTTCAAGCATAGTATTCACTCTGTAGTCAAGGCTGGTTTCAAACACAGCAATTTTCCTCTCTCAGCCTCCTGAGTGCTGGGATTACAGCATTCAGGATACTCTGTTTCTCTTTCTTTCTGCCATGGCTTACTGAGTTCCCTCTACATGTTAGCCATGTTGTGGATACAACAGCAGACATATTTAAATTAAAGGCACCATCATGCCAGAGGAAGGAGGCATAGCACAAGCATGCTGAAGAGAAGGGCTGTGCCAAGCAGTGAAGCAGACTAGGGGTAAGCTGTGTGACCCGAGGAGGTCACCTGGAAGGCCTTGGTGGGCACACAGTCATGAATGTTAAAGCGGTAAAGCCAAGGCCTTGTCTTTGAGTCACATCCTGGTGTGATTCATTTCTTCTGAACCCATACCCTCTGCAGCAAGCAGGCGTTCAAACACCACAAGCATTCAGACTGTCAAGTGTTAACAGCATCCTATGTGAAGATGGAATGAATCACACACATCTGCACCACACCGGGCAGAGTCCCAGGCTCCTCTCAGGGAAAGCTGCAACCCCTAGACAGCACTTTCCTTGCTCCCTTCTTTTTTCAGTTGCTCAACCATCAGGACTCTCCAGTCTTTCTGTTTGGTGACTTCTCTCATCCCTCCAGCACCCAAGCCTGAGCAGGCTTGAGGACTCTGCCCCCAGGCAACTCCTCCTGTTTTCTACAAAGAATTGATCTTTGTGTGCACTGGAGGAACCCTGCAGACTGGTGGTCACATGACACGTGGCTCATTTCTGCTGCGGTTCTGTCAGAGCCTGAGTGCAAACCCAGGACAGTGCAATAGCAAGGAATGCAGCATAGCGTTTGGCGATGCACCCCACTGCTGCTCCACAGCGAAGTGAAACACCCTGAGTGCTTGGATCTCACTGTCGACAAGTCAGGGCATAGACGCTCTTCTCTGAGCTTCAGTCTAAGTAAGGGTGTTTGTGAGCAGACACCGGGGTGTTACTCACAAGCCGCACACCCCGTGGTTAGCATTGACGGAAGCACACTTGACCCCAGGTGAGGGCGTCAGGTCTACGGTCAGGGCTTTCATCTAGTATAGTATCATCTTTTAGACTCATTTCCTGGTTCATCCCCACAGACCATCAGGAATAACGTCAAGGTCAGAAGCCGCCTCAGCTTTTCCATCAGCAAATGAGCTTAAGAGAAAAAGCCACACATGGGAAGAGGGCACAGAGTAGAACCCTCTGAGTGGGTCCACATGGGTGCTTACTAGTGGAAAAGACTTGTACAAAGATTAATCTACCGCTCTGGCTTGATAACCTCATCTTGAAAACAGGAGTGATCATGACTCTTGGACGTGGCAACCAGAGTGTCTGGAATGGCTACCCTGTTGACCATTCATCCCCATGCCTCACTCTAAGCAGCACCAGCCCCTCCTTTCTGTCCATAGTCACCCTAAAATAAACCTGTATTTTTTATGAGGAAAACAAAGCCAACAGGCAACATAAGGGCCGCAAGTCTAAGCTGTGTAGCAAACACATGAGCGCGTGGCGGATACAGCTGACCCTGCTGAGTGGAAGCAGGAAGATTTAACAGCAAAAGTGAAAGTTGAGACTACAGTGCCGGTGTGTCTATAAGACAGTAGGAAGCCATCAGGAGGGCCAGCATCAGTAGATCAGTCTGAAGGCTCCTGTGTCTTGGAAGATGTGTCTTTGACCATCAGACAGAGACGATTCTTTTGCTGACCTTCTGCTCACCTAGCCTTTCCTGCTCTCGGAGGCTTTCCCTTTCCCATGACAGTAAGGCCTCCATTCCTTTCTGGGCAGTCCCTAGAGCCTGAGTGACAGGCCTCTGTCACCACCAATGTCCTCCTTCACCACTTCTTTGCTTCTAAACTCATGGCTCATCTGGATGGCTGCTCTATCTGGTGCCAGTCCTTTCCTGTTGTAAGATCTCAAAACCAAGTGTGGGGTTTATCTCTGTACCCACACTTCTCCCTGCTCCCTCCCTGAGCTGAAAAACTTCCTATGCAGACATAGCTTAACCCTTTCTAGCCCTCCAGTTTTTCACTCATCCAAGTCTGCATTCCCGCAAGTGCTCTTCGTGTGTGTATGTGTGTGTTTGCTTGTTGGTCATACAGCCCCTTCCCAAGAGGCGAGCTTCAAGCTGCAAGACTATGTGGTCTCATACATATTCTCATATTCTAATATTTTCATATTCTCAGGGAATATGAGAGTTCAGGTGTCTCTTTGACATGCTGACACTTCATTGGGTACATATGCAGGGGTAGGTTGCTGTGTCACATGAGTTCCCACTCTATCAGGAATTCCCTACTGCGTGTTTATTATGCTGTGTACCAGTTTACACTCCTACCCAGTGTGCAAGGGCTTCGTGTCTACACATCTTCATGAGCACAGCCATGTTGGTGCTCTCTCCATTCTTCTTCATGAAGTGGCACTGGTTTGATTTGTGTTTCCCCGGTGACTGACGGTGCTGAGCCTATTTCCATGTATGTTCTTGTTCATATATGTTCTTGTTATTCCCATGTCTTCTCTTGGGTCTACTGTCCATTTTCAGTCTAGTTATTTTTGCAGCTGAGTTTTTGGAGTTCCTTGCATATCCTGTGTTTTAGCCTTTCCTTAGATGTGTGGTTCACAGTCGTCTTTCTCCTGGTCGGTCGGCGGTCTATTCACTGCCTCCTTTGCCATGCAGAGGCTTACCCATTTGCTGTAACCCCATTGGTCTGTTTGGCTTTGTTTCTTGTTCTTTGGGTGATGTCCCACTCCCTCTCATCCATTATAACGCGCTGAAACATCCCTCTTCCTGTAATGGCAGATGTCACAGTTAAGAATTTGATACATTCTGAGTTGCTTTTAACCAATGAGTAGGAGTCTATAGCGTCCAATGTGCCCAGCGCCATTTATAAAATGTCCGCTCTGTTTTTAGTGGTATTCTCAGCAACCATGTAGACAGCCCTCTGGCCTCAGGTATGTGGCTTGTTTCTGTGTTCTTGCTCTGTTTCTTTGGTTTCTGTGCCTGTTTTGGGGTTGGTCCACATTGCTTTGGTTACCGGAGCTTTGCGATGTGCTTTGAAGTTAGGTAGCATAATACCTCTGGCTTTGTTCTTTTGCTCAAGGTGGCTTTGATGAGTCAAAGCTTGGAGTATAAAGTTCTAATCATTTTTCCTTTATTCTATTCAGTCAGCGATTCCTATCTCTAAATCTTTCTGTCTGAGCGGAGAAGCCTTGGGTGGGTGATCTGATCCACGTTCTGGTTAGAGATTAGTAAGCCACAGGCAGATGGGTGGGAAGCTTGCTCCAGGCACAGGGTGTGCACGCGGCCGGCGCTGAAACATGGGTTCAGATGGAGTACATGGTAATTTTTTTTGCCAACAGTGCCACATGAATGCCAGGAACAGACTGCCTTCCTTCCTACCTTCCTTCCTTCCTTCCTTCCTTCCTTCCTTCCTTCCTTCCTTCCTTCCTCCTCCTTTCTTCTCCCAGTGTCATCCATTCTAAACGTTTTAGGAAAAACAGATACCATGCTTTCAGTTGTAAAAGTGACTGTACAGTACTCACAATATCTGTGCTTAAGGTCTGTTCTGTGTCTCCACAGCCCCAGGACTCAAAACTCATTTCCCATAAAGCAAGGCTAGAATTTCTGTGTTCTTGGGGATCTGAGTTATTGGGGTCAAGAGTGACAATACCGAGCTCTTATAAGCAAAGTACAGTAATGCCTTTTTTTATCATCCCCTTTAAATAACCTGCTGGCATCAAATGTCAGAGGCTCCTCTTCCAGGACAGTTAGGACCCACTAGGCACTGACGAAAAAGAACAGACACGCACAGTGCACTCAGAGTTAGGGTCAAGTGTACCCTGAGAGGTCACAGAGGCACTGAGAGTCCTAGGAAAACAAGAATTTATCCCGGGTGCACCTGCCCTGCCTCAGAGGGAAACTGAGTCCAGTGGCAGGAGATGTGGAGAAACACAACATGGAGCCATTAGCACTGCGAAGGGATGGGCACCGTGTAGCGGTCACAGGGAGCCTGTCTCGAGGTCAGATTGTCACCTGCTCTTGCTTTGTTAACACCACACAGCTTTCCCTGCCCCTCCCCCCCCCCAGTTCTTGCTCAACGTGGTTTGGATGAGTCAAGGTTTGGAGGATGACGTTCTAATCATGGCTTCTCTTTGCACACATCTCAGCATGCTTGGCGTGAGACACACATTGTATATCCCTAAGTATACTGTTTTTTTTTTTTGTGTGTGTGTGTGTGTAGAAAATGTATTTTCGTGTGTTTGAAGTTTAGTTCTTAAAATTGCAACAGACAATCAAGTTTTATGCTCTTGCTCAACACACACTTATTTTTTTTCAGCACTGTGAGCTTGTCATACCGTATGTAGATGGTTTGGGCACAAAATCTCATGACCTGTTCTGCACGGGAAATGTTACAACAGGCTGTTGGATGCATCCCAGAAACTTTGAATAGATTGTTTGGAAATAGCAAATTATTACTATTTACTCTCCCCTGCTTACATTAATGGCGCCGTGACAACGTTTATTTGCTGCTATCCAGGCCACAGATTTCACCCAGGATTTGGGGGCGTGTGTTTTAAACATGATTAGTGTTTAATTAATTAGCCTCTTCTCCCATTCTACTCAATTTTTTGTAGTAAGTTTTACCGGTCAAGACTAATCTTTACTAAACTTTATTTTAGGTTTTGAAACCAACATGAACCTGACTAGCCGGGATGAACCCAGTTCAACAGAAATGGCTTCAGAGACTCAAGACAGAAATGCAAATAACCACGGGACTCAACTCTCTAGCCCTCTGTCTAGTGCCGTCACAGCTGAAAATGGAAATTCTGTCACCAACGGTGAGTCCCTCTAAACTCGAGAGCCAGTGGGTCAAAGTCTTAAGCAACATCTGTGTTGGAGGAAGAGTCCCTCCAGGACATGGAAATGAAGCAGGCTTGGTCGATGTAAACTGTAGGTAGAATGCAAACTGTAAAGCTCCACCCTTGGCGTTGCTGTCAGCGTCTTACCTCAGGCCTAAGGGGAGAATTGCACTCACTGTTTAGGTGGCTTTTCCGAGGTTTGGATGGGCGTCGATCTGTAGGAACCACTAGGAGATGCATCTAGTGCTGGGAGAACAAGATGTTCAACCAACATTGTTGAATTAAATGTTTTCACACAGCTAAGAAATGTGAAGGAAAGGAATGAGGGGCTGCTGATGACAGACTGGCTTTAGGTTTTCAAATAAGTCTGTCGCTTAGAAACTGGCTGGGCTGCCACGTCCAAGCCCACGTAAACAAACATTTCCTCTGATAGGGATTTAGTAATGACTGGTGGATAAAATCCAGCTGTTCTTTCCTGAGAATGCCCAGGAGAAACTGACGAAATATCTCTGTTTACTCTGATGAAAGCGACTAGAGACCCAACAGCACAATCAGCTGCTGGGAGGGGCCAAGGGGGGGAACCAGAGGCCTGATTGCTCATTGTTCTTTCCTTTGTGTTGACAAAAGCCTGGTTAAGGAGAGAAGGGCGTGTGTTGATCCATGGTTGGAGAGGCTACAGCCCACCTTGCATGAAAGGCTTTGGTGGCAGTAGCTGAGATGGCTGGTTTCTTTGTTCCAGCAGCCAGGATCAGAGAGAGATGTGGCTTGCTGGTGTTTAGATGGCTTAATTATTTCTCCTTCTTACGTAGTACAAGAACCCACAACAGGGTGCCACCCTCGTTCAGGGATACCATCCTTCTGCAGTTAAATTGCTCTAGAAATACCATCCTAAGTATTCTAAAACCCAGGTTGACAGTCGTGCTAGCCTCTCAAGGCAGTCTGAGTCCTGGGCTATCCTTCCATGGGCATTGGGGACACTGGAAAAACCCACTTCTCTGATAACCCTGTGACTCTAGGCACACAGACTAAGTCCAGGGATCACCAAGGCCATGGAGGGAGCAGGGCTTAGAAGTGCTCCTCCCAGAGTCAGTTGTATGTAGCAGAACCAGGACCATGGTTTAGCTGGAGCTCACTCGAACCCCAAGTTAGACTGGGATCATAGTATTCACAGGCCCCTGAGAAAAACGTATGTAAATCTGTTCCCAAGGACAATAAACATCTCTTAGGCCTCTCAATATTATTAAAAAAAACAATTAATTTTTAGATGCAAAATGCAAAACACAGTGTAGATTAACGAGATACATGAGCACAAAAGCTCAGAGACAGAACTAGCAATTGCAGTTTGCCCATGAGTCAGAGCAGAGAGAGACTCATGCCTCACAGAACATGGATAAAAGGAGTCAAGCCCTGCAGAATCGGACTTCGACCTCCAACAGGAGCTGAAAACAGAACACACGTCACTAAAGCAAAGCCCAGTATCAGATGACGTTAATCAGCCAGTTGTTAGGCGGACAATAGGCAGACAGTCTCTGCAGCAAAACACATCAGATTCTAGGAAGAGAATACAGATTCTAGAAAATGATGTGTGTGTCTTTCCTGCATGGTGAGAAAGGTTGTTAGGGTTCTAGGGAAAAGGGAGTGATTAAATGTGGAAATTTTTGCCAACGTCCCAGCCCTTGTGAAGATCCAGGCATGGACCTGACTGGGGAATCTGTAATAGAGCAGGGCCCAGCAAACTCTTTGCTTATGTCCCAGATATAAACAGTGCTGATGCAACACTCGGGGCGATGCTTCTGTGCACTCAACTCATGAACTGTAGAGCTGGGAATCAATGTAGCACCCTTCAACCAGTGACCAGATGTCTTATTATCCATTGCTCTGTGAGATATCACCCCCCAAATTTAGAGAGTTAATACAGCAAACACAGATTGTTTCAGATCCGCTAAGGGTCTGGAGACTGGTTGTAGCTTAGTGAGGTTCCTCACCATTTAACAGTCAAGCTGTCAGAAAAAAAAAAAAGAAAAACCCTCTGGCCACCTTAAATCTTGACTGAGGGATGGTTCACACCTAAGATCACTCAGTGATCACTGGCAGACCTCAGAAAATTCACACCTAAGTCTATACACACTGGCCTTCCCAAAGGTCAGTTACACAAGGCACAAGGACTCATCTCCATGGACTATCAGTCTCAATAATAGCTTCCAGGATGGAAGCCACAGGCTTTCCACAACTGGGGGAGAGTCCAGAACACGCTCCGTGAGCATCGGGCAGGTTTAACAAGCACACACCTGTGATACTGCTAAGAGGGATCTGAGCCTGTGTGCACCTGAGTGGGCAACCGTTGAAGGAGCTGCGGGCACGTCCCTCCACCCGGCTAGCTTATGCCCAAAATAATTACATGGAAACTGTATTCTTTTGAACACTGCCTGGCCCATTAGTTCCAGCCTCTTATTGGCTAGCTCTTACATATTGATCTAACCCATTTCTAATATTCTGTGTAGCACATGAGCTGGCTTACCAGGAAAGATCTTAACCTGCGTCTGTCTAGAGTGGGAGAATCATGGCGACTGACTGACTCCGCTTCTTTCTCCCAGGATTCTGTTCAGTCTTCTCCACCTACCTAATTTTCTGTCCTATCAAAGGGCCAAGGCAGTCTCTTTATTTAACCAATGAAATTAACACAAAACAGAAGACTCTCCCTCATCAGGCAACACAAACACATCAGGCCAGGTGAGAAAAGTCAGGTAGCAAGCAAGTGACCAGACTAAGGGAACTCAGGACACAGAGGGTTAGGTGAGCAGCTCTGTGGAAGAACAGGGCGTCTGCAAAGGCTGAACCTCCCACCTCTGTATCAAACCGAAATCATCAACCTTTGTTGAAAAAAAATCGCATTTCTAAATAATCAGTGGGTTTGACAACTAGATCCTAATCAACTGAAAATGGAAACATTCTAATCAAAGCTCATCCAGCAGTAGCTTATGGGGACTCAAGGACCAGGGTGCAGCCAGGGTCTTCATAGCTGGGAATTAGAGCCTGAAGCACAGGCTCTGTGTACGTGTGCTGAAAATGTCAAGAAGCTAGAGACAGCAAAAGAAAACACCAGGAGCATAGGAAGAAATAGGCACTAAAGACAAAAGTGTGCTCACCGAAATACGGACACAAGGAGGCATGAACTGCTCCTCTCAAGAAAGTGACCCTGAGAACATGAGACTAGAAGGGACAAACATCCCACAGCGGTGGCAGAACTAAGCTACACGGGGCCCAGAGACAGATTCCAGGTGTCAGAAATCACAGGTGTGTTGGGGGGGGCACAAAGGGAGTGTGAACGATCATGTGCCAAAATAAATTTGGAAATGTGAACATAGACACATTTCTATCAAAACTCTAGACAAAAAGCTTAGCAGTCTCCAAATAGTCAATTGACTTTGTAATTGAACCTCTTCCTACAAGGAAACTTCTAGATCCAAACGCCAAGTGTAAAGCAGTGAGAGTTATAGAAAAATATGGTGCGGGGGGGGGGGTTTCACTGGGAGAGAGAAGTGTGTAGACCCAAAGAAATGGGGGGGATGTTAATTAGGAGAAAATTATTTTCCACACATTTAACCAGCTAGGGTCCTTTTCCGTTCATAGACAAAACACAATCAAGTAAAAATTTGGCTCAAAGACAACAATCCAGGCAAGGCCATGCTCAATGGAGTCTAGCCTTGTCTACACGAGACAATAATCGGGTGTTGAAGGAGCTGTGGGCTGTGTTCATGCCGCCCCAGCTCCCGGTCGCATGGCTAGCTTATGCCCCAAAATAATGACACACAAACTTTTAAACACTGCTTGGCCCATTTCTATTCATGTGTGTAGCACCCCAAGGAGCGCTTACCGGGAAGATTCTAGCCTACTTCCATCCTGGGTCGGAGCTTTATCGCGTCTGCCGGGGAGAGGGGAGCATGGCGTCTGCTCCAGAGAGCAGAGCTGTCGAGTCTGAGCTCACTTCCTCTTCCTCCCAGCATTCTATTCTGTTTACTCCACCTATCTAAATTCTGCCCTATCAGATGGGCCAAGGCAGTTTCTTTATTAGCCAATGACCTTCCTCCATCAATCGGGCATTGCCACACTCAATGGAATCTATCCTTGTCTACACATAGGAAGTGTAGGTGAAGGCTGAAGGCTGGGCCTATGCCCACACATCTTTCAGAATTTTAGGGAACCAGCAGGGCCTGCCAGAGTCTTAAGGATACCCTCTGGGTAGATGCAGGGAAAGGAGAATCTTGGCTTTCAGTGTACCCACTGGTGACTTCCACAAGGGTCCAGTGGGTGCCAACTCAGTCGTCAGACAGACGGTCCTGGTTAAGATGGTTGGGCCATAGCAGCAGACAGTCACGAATCTGGAAAAGACAGGTGGGGAAGAGGGTGAGGTGTTAGGGTAAGAGAGGGGCCGAAGAGGGCAGGAAGGGAGAGTAGCCAGAGTGTGGTATGTCCATGTGTGAAATTGTCGAAGAACTAACATAATAGACTCCCAATAAATCCTCCCAGGAGAGGGAAGACCAAGTCCCCTCTGTCTCAGAGAGCACCTGAGTCCCCAGGGAGACCATTGTGTTCTTGACTGAACAGTAGTTACAAGACTGCATTTCAATCAACAAATAAATCAGAGAAGGGGGAGGAAGGCACCTTCCCTTCAACTTAATATCTCATTCACTTTTGTTTTATCAAGAGCATAGTTAAAAAGTAAAGGCTACAACTGGGAAAATGGTCTTATGTGAATCCAGCGCAGGATGACTTGAGCCTCCCAATCTGACACGTCGGAGCTGATGAACTCACAAGCACCGTGAGTTTCCGGTCTCTGATATCATTTTCCTGGGACTATTAAAATGCCCAGTTCCAGGCCCTGTCAGATGGACCCTCTGGAAGTGTCTGTCCATTGACGCAAGGGCACAGCCTGCAATGAGTCAGAGAGTGCTAGGCAGACGGCCAGAAAAATGCAGCCTTAGCCTTACAGAGCTGAGCAGCTTCCGCACATGGAGCCTGGGACTTGCACATGACCATGGCACTTCTGGAGGAGAACAAGATTTTATTTTATTTTATTTTATTTTATTTTATTTTATTTTGCATGTGTATGTGCATCTCTCTCTCTCTCTCTCTCTGTGTGTGTGTGTGTGTGTAGATGCCACCTGTGTAAACGTACCCGCGGAGCCCAGAAGAGGGCGTCCCTTCCCCCTGAACACTACTCCCTCCAATACAGTGTCATCCTGCCCAGCAACAAACCCCATATCCAACACAATAATATCCAACCACAGGGTGGAACTTAACCTTTCACCTTCTAATTTTCTCCTCTTCAAAGGTCATTATGCAAGGCTATACCAGGACTTTTACAGGGAACCTAGTAGGATGGGGTTAGCCCAGAGTTAGTTAGTGTTCAGTTAAAAGTATCTGTTCACAAGTTGTGGATACTGAACTCATGCCTGAACTCATGTCCTCTGGCAAAGAGGAAGAGCAGCAAGTGTTCTTAACCACTGAGCCATCTCTCCAACTTCTGGGGGTGAATTTTAATATGGATTTATCATGCTCGTGCCCAAGTACAGTCAGTGTCCATCCTAAATAAAGGTTCCAGAAGCAAGTAAATATCTCAAATAATTTAAAGTTCCAAATGAGTCAAAAATAGCACTGTTTTCTAGGAAATGGTTTCTCTGAGTGCCAGGATCTGCATGCTACCTCTGTTTCCCAGAAATAATCATGTCTGCTCATTTGCTGAAATACAGTTATGTGTGGCTAATTATAGCGATCGCTTACTTTAATTGCCATCCTTTTGCTGATGCGAACACAGACTTGGATACTTTTTTGTGTGTATTTAATTATCCCCAGGACTTGCCGTTATTTATCATGGCATTCGAGAGCCGCCTACCATGCTAGAACGCTTCGGCTCCATCAAACAAAAATATTGTAAATATAAAGATGTTTATTTTTGTGGCAAAGTAGAGATATAAAAAGTCCCAACTAGGACATTTTATGATCAGTGTGATTTTCTTTCTTGCTGCTCAATGAATATGCATTTTATTGCTGAGCATCAAAAAAAATGGCAATTAAGGCTGGAGTCGTTACATTTGAGCTTACATTTATCTCCCTTCCTTTTAGATCTATTGTATTCTCTCCCTGTGTGTATAGTCTGGGTTGTCTTTGTCCATAAAGGCTGGATGAGGGGAAGGACTGTTGCTCTCATGACAAAATCTGACTCTCTGCTCTTGAGCTCCTGGGGGTAGCAAAGTATGGTTTCTAGTCATACCTTGAGGCCAGGGAGTCTCGAACAGGGTCCCATAAGTTATGTGTCTGTCTGCATCCTCCAACATTGTTTTTGAAACTGGACAGATTCTTCAGAGCTCACAGTGTTGTCTGATTCTAGTCCGAAGATCCAGAGTGAAGGAAGCCAGCCTCTGCGTCACAAAGGAGAGAGTGTTGCCTTCCTCTCTGTTGAGAAGCAGAAGGGGCCTTGACTTCCAAGCCCTGCCCACGCGTCATGATCAGAGACATTCTGAATTTATGTTCAAGTCTCTCTAACTTGGACCTTGTTTACTTAAATGTTCTCTTACTGGTGTGGGAACGGCGGGTTGAAAGCCAATGGGCTAGGCTTATGCTTTGCCACGCCCTCCAGTGATGGCTTCCTTGGGGCTTAGGAGGTCGTCTTGCCAGTATCCACCCCAACTACAGCCATGGTATGTAACCTTTCACTTCCCAATTTTCTCAACCTTAAAAGGGGGTGATGCAAATGGCTATGTCATAACTCCTGTGGAGGACCTAGTAGGGCAGTAGGTTACAGTAGCCCAGTCTGTTCAGTCAACAGAACCCATTCACCAAATCCAAAGGTTTTCTAAGTTTGCCTGGAGACGCTATATGTGAAATTGATGAGGGCGTGGTAATGAATTGAATTACCAGGCTGCAGCACAAGAACTCCCCCCCCAAATCTTAACTCTAGGTTCTTTATTTTTATTGGTGGATGTATTAAAGATAGTGAGACTTTTATTTAATGGACTTCAGTATTTTATGTTGTTCTTCATTTTTGTTTTATTTTGTGACGTTTTAAGTATATAGTCATTCTAATGTTGATAATTAGAGCTCTTAATCTCTTTTATCCCAGCATGGGTGGCAACGTTGTTCACCGTTTGAGATGACTTGACTGAAAAGGGTGTTATTTCTCTGAAGATCCCTGGACCTTGGGAGGAGGGATGCTGCACACTCTATGGCCTCTCATCCTTTATGCCTTGTCCAGTTGTAGGTCCCTGTATCATCAGAGAGTTGCCGTCTGCTGCAGGAAGCGGCTTCTCTCACGAGAGATGGTGACGCGCTGACGTGGGTATAGCAACAGGTCATTGAGTTGTCGCAGTGTTTGTGTAGCAGAATTCCCCGCGAAGACCTGTGGCCTGTCTAGGCTAGTCCCTAAAGACTGTAAGGCCTTTGATGACTTCCAGGAGACAGTGTGGTCTGGACACAGCAGGGCAGTTGCCCCTCTGAACTCACGGCAGTGACAACAGCATGCACAAGGCCTAGACAATCTCAAGCCCCACAAAATCCCAGCATGCAGAGAGGAGGTGAACACAGAGTCCCATCCCTAGTGGAGGAGCTGTTGGGAAGTCTTATTTAGTGCTGCGGCTCCTTTTGCATGGACCACACCCCCGAGAGAAAACAAACACAGGTGAAACCATTAAACTGGGAAGGAGCTTAGATCTAGGAAGAACTGGGGGTTTGGAGAATATGACGAAAACGTACATCTTGTGTAAAATTCTCAAGTTATAATCGATCAAATATTATATTGTTGGTATACACACACACACACACTTCACCTCCTTTGCATGGCATGGTTCCCAGCTGCTGCTTAGCACCTTTGGCTCCCCTTTCAGGAGATCCCAGCAGAACTGAAGTTCTCCCACTGCTGGCTACAGCTACAGAGACCTTCTCTGGCCCATGTATCTCCTGGCAGGGTGTGGCTCCTTCTTACCTTGTTCTCACTCAGAGGAGACCCCTCTCCTGTCAAGTGTCCCTACTTACCTACCTTTGTCCTCACCAGCCCCCCTCCTACGCCTCTACAATAACACCCACCCTGGCCTGCATCCTCCATCCCTCTCTACTGAGCCCTGCCACAGATCCCAGGTGTATCAAGTCCTCAGCAGGTGGGAACTGTCTTTCCATGCAGGACTTTTTTATAATGTTGTTGTCTTTCCTGATCCCTCATGTTTCCATACCTCCATCCCCCTCCACTGCCCCCAGTTTACCCAGGAAATATCTTGATGTGTGGGGGTGCATTTGGGGTTAATGAGAAACCTGGTACCAGGAATCCACAAGCATGGCCACAGCTAAGACTCTTAGCCATAGTGGAGAGGGTTCCTTCACTGGCTTTCTCCTGTAACCAGATTGGTGGCCGCCCTAGTTGTCACCAGAGAGCCTTCATCCAGTAAATGAGAGAGGCAGATACAGAGATCCATTTCTAAGCACTGGACTGAACTCTGTGAGTCCTGTTGAAGAGAGGGAGGAGGGATTGTATGAGCCGGGGGATGTGGGGGTGTGATGTGTGTGTGTCAAGGTCATGGTGGGGGAACCCACAGAGACAGTTGACCTGAACTTATGGGAGCTTACCAACTCTGGACTGACAGCTAGGGAGCCTGCATAGGACCAACCTATGCCCTCTACATCATGGTGACAGTTGTGTAGCTTGGTCTGTTTATGGGGCTCCTAGCAGTGGGATCAGGGTATGTCCCTGGTGCTTGAGCTGGCTTTTGGGAACCCATTCCCCATTCTGGAATGCCTCGCCCAGCCTTGATTCAGGGGTGGGGGGAACTTGGTCCTGCCTCAGCTTGATGAGCCAGGCTTTGTTCAGATGCCCATGGGAGGCCTGCCCCTTTCTGAATGGAGACAGAGGAGGAGTGGATGGCAAGGGGGTGGATGTGAGTTAAGGGGAGGGAACGGAGGAGGGGAAACTATGGTAGGTATATAAAATAATTTAAAAATTAATAAAAAATATTGTCATCTCTTCTTAGAAGTCTATAGTGTCCCCAGTTGCCTGCAAAACATTGTCATAACCCCACAAAATGCTTCCCAAACCCTCTAATATCTTGTTAGCTTTACCTTCCGATGCGTTCTCCAGTTCCCTGAGATGGACATGCCATTCTATGGGCTGTTCCTTGTGCAGCCTTGGGCCTCCTGGCCTGTCTTGTCTGTGTCCTCAGCTGGGCCAGCGGTTCCCAGTTCACTTCACTAGGACTTTCTTCCCAGTTTGCCCCAGCAGGATGAACCCCTCCTTTCCTCAGACCCCACCCAGGAATACCCACATTTTATGTTCTGTACTTCCCATGTAGTCAAATAAAAACACAATCTGAGGTCTCTACTAACATTCGCTTCGTTGTGACTCACTAAATAGTGCTCACAGCTGAGCCGTGTTCACGCACGGACCCCACATTCTTTGCTGGGTGCATGCATGTGTAGACCACTCTGAGCCATTTTCCACTGAGGCAGAGGCACCTATGTCCTTAGGGGCATGTGGGCAAATGTCCTCCAAGGGTCCCTTCACCATCTCCCAGGTAGGACTCTTTGCTTCTCCCTGCGTGGAGGCCCTTCTTGTACTCTCCCCAGCCCAGATTCCATTTCTGCTGTCTTCTAACTAAGTATTCGCCCGTTAGGCTATGGGGTTCTCACCAGTGGACCCCTTTCTTTTTTCGCCAGTATATTTCTCCACATCGTGCTCAGAGAATTCTAACAAATATCTCTTAAATTTTATCCATTTATTCTGTGGCAAGCATGCTCAACTGCTGCCTTGGTTGTGGACGTGTGGTCATGGTCTAAAATAATCTTTCCCTTTAGGTACCAAGAGTCAAGCTTCTAATTTATGAATTGTTGTTCTGAAAGATGGATCACACTCCATCTGCCTTTGTCCTCCTGTTTGTGAGACGCTGAGTACTGTGGCTCAGATGTGAAACAGCCACAGAAAGGCTCCCATGTTGGTTTGGGAAGGCTGTGGAACTCTTAGATGGTGAAGCCTCAGTGGAGGGCTTGGATCATCCTAGAAGCTCACCTTGAGGCTTTTTAACCCACCCACCCTCCCTGCTTGTTCATTCTCTGTTTCCTGACTGTGGACTCATCTGACCAGTGAGCCTCTTCCTCCTGCCCCTATGCCTCCTTCACCTGATGGACTGTGCCTCCCTAGAACTGCGAGACAGTAAATCCTTTCTCACGTTGCTTCTGTGGGGTCATTTTGTTAAAGCAACAGAAGTTACTAGGATGTCAGATGAACTGGGCATCTGTCCTGCCTTGAACTTGGCCCTTTGTACCCCTGTCTCCATCCCTCATCCTTCATGTCCTCTGACCACTAATCTCTCTCCAGATGGCACCTTACCTCAGACCTGCAGGTTCCTGTGCACCTGTCTAAGTTCTCAATTATGCCACACAATTGTTTGATGGGACACCACACCACACCCTCTTCCTGTCCTGCTGGTGATCACCACTGCTCATGATCAGAACCCAGTCTTCATCACCGCACCCCTCAGTGGCAGGGCAGTAATCACCCATAATCAGTCCTGTCCTGATTTGTAACACTCTTTCTGGGGAAGTGTGAATAAGTGTCTGACTCACCCTAGACAGGAACTGAGCTGATGACAAAGCAAAGTAATACCACCAAAATCCAAGGTAACAAACTGAATAGGGGCAAGTATTACTCACAGACATTTTCTCTGAAAGCCCACCCAGTCAAAACTAAAACTCTACATGAACTACAGACAGCTCAACAGACTAGAGGGCCTCCTCTTGCTAGCAGTCCTTAGTGCTTATATAGCCTTGGAAATGGATGACCTTGTAAAATTGGTCAGTTTCAGGGACTTCCTAGGACTAGTGAGTTGTTGTCTTCCTGAGTTTTAACTAATGCTCTTTAGAACTTTCTGAGCCTTGAGGACCCTTCCTCAGGGTGGATGTTTCATATTAGAGGAAATTGCTATGGAAAGCATTGATGAATCTTTCTACATGAAAGCATGCATACATTCACCATGAGGGCAGACTGGCCTGCCTTATACCGATTGGACTCAGACTCCCCCCAAGGAACTGACACACGCCTGTAATTGGAAAAATGCACAGTGATTTCCTAATGATTTTTAATTTAGGAATCATGTATATGTTTAATCAATTAAACTGTGCTAGTTAATTATGTTTCCAGAGGAGATGAGTAATTGCTTCAGTATTTAAAGTTCTCTTGGTTGAATTCATTCCACTGGGCAGTTATTTCTTTTTTTATCTGTTCATGTTTATTAATCAAGTCACTTGGGGCAGTACACGCCATCTCCATCACGGTGGTTCTCAATCATTGTAGGGGAACAGATCTGTCCCCAAGGTGCATTTAATAATGTCTAAAATCATTTTGACTGTTATGAGCCAGGGCGCATTCAGTGAGGAAGGCCAGGGATGCGACTGTTTATGGTGCACAGGGCAGGCTTAGAACAGAGAATGTACAGGCCAAGTGTCAAGGGTCAGAGCCGGGCCTGTGTGTGCAGGATAATGAAGATGGTCATCTGCTGTCCCCTGGGAGGTCTGTGTCCCTTGGAGGAGAGGCGTGTGCGTTTCCTGAGGGTCAGAACCAGTAGGTTGTGATTGGCCAGTTTTTCTCCCCTCATGACCCCACCTGTGCAAGCAAAAGGAACACAGTCACGGTTTCCATGACACCCAGGTGTGCTTGGGTCTCCTGTTTCTTCAGTTCTTGCTTTCCCTCCATGCTGCCCCACAAATGAAACCTGAACTTTCAGCATCATCCAGGTGGGAAACAGCACCGGTCTTATGCTTCTTTCTTCTTAGAGGGCTTTTGAATGGTTTCCAGGCTCTAGGAAAGATCGCTCCCTCCCTCCCCCCCTTTCTCCCTTCCTCCCAAGTCACATCTGCCTTGCTCTGAGTGGTTTGCGGTCATTGTCTCTCTGGCAGTACATCTCCTTATTTGTTTACCGAAACTGCAAGAGCTTAAAATATTCCCATCTCGCTGCAAATCTGAATATTCAATAAATAACTGCTATTGCCTAACACTTTAATGCATGGAATATGACAGTGTCTGTTTATTAACTAAGTACGAAGTATTTTTTTCTTTCGGCAAGGTGATACAACCTCACCGCATCTCTGTGCTGACCCCCACAGGTTTACCTGAGGATGATGGATGCTCAAGGCTGTGTCTCAGTGGCATGGGGACCTCATCTTTTCAGAGACATCGCGAGAGCCACACCACCCAGGTAAGGGCACTGTGTACTCCTCTGTGCAGGAATGAGTGGAATTAAACCAAGGCAGACAGCTGCTGAGTCATGATCACCTGTCTCCTTCCTGGAGTGAGAACTAAGGTTGTTTTCATATCCATCCGTGGTCCTTTGTCTGAATAATTTCTCTCTCTCCTCCATCTCAGCTGCCTACAATTTTATACTTGTTTTGGAAAAAACAAAAACACAATGTCCCAAACAGCTAAAGCTAGCATATTTTAGTAGAGTATTATAGATATGGCTTTTGCTGCAATGCTTTCAAATCAGTAAATGGTGGTGGTGATGATATGAAACCTTCTGACAGGGGTGGTGTTTTCTGCATTTGGCCTGGGTTAGAGTAGAAGGTTACAGTGGCTGAAACTTTAGAAATAACATCTGGATGCCCTGAGGTCCAGTGAGTGGTACGTTGTTCCTTCTCAGAACGTCCAAGTTCTGCATAGTCAGCTGCCAAGAAGGAACCCAGGGGAAAAGCTAGATGCTATAGCACATGCTCGAACTTCACGTCAGGAACGGTAGAAAGAAGTCAATTCCTGGGGCTTGCTGGGCAGCCAGCCTTGCCTTCTCGTTGAGTTCTAGACCCTATCTCCTGAGGGACAGCACTGAGGATTGACCTCTAGCCTCTACATGCATGCTCTTAAACATGCATATGCACCTGCACACACACACGCCTACATAAAGACAGCTTTATGCATACATTCACATAAGCAGATGCACTCATACATATATGCACACACACACACAAATAAGCATGCAAGATACTGCTTATTGTAAGAAGATGTTTAAATTAAAAATCCTGTGTGCATGTCATGATTACATGCTCATGCTCACCATGTGACCTTGGAAACTGCACCAAAGTAAAGGTAATTCAGGGAAAAGTGAAACACCAGTGGTTTCAGAATGCAAAGGAAGCCAGGATGGAGTAATCCTGTCCCAGGGAGGACAGCTTTCGGAGACATATTTGATGCCATGTAGGCACAGCCTTATTATGAGCTGAAATTTTTCTAAGTAACACTGATGAGGTGGTGTGAAAAAATCAATAATTTTAATCTTAGAAATAAATCTCTACAGTAGGCAATCTGCAGAAATCACTTCTACTGATCTATAGGCGCTGGAATGAGAGGAAAATGCTGATTGGTAGGATAATAAATTGCCCTAGCCTTGCCTGTGTTCCTGAGAGAGGCACCCACCCTGCAAGCACTTCAGACGCCCAGTATTCCCTGCCCTGTGTGTACTGTGTGACACTGGGGCCGCCTGTGTTGGAGCTGACGCCTCTGTGTGGCACACAGTGAGAAGCTGCCCGCTCTGCCCACTCAGCTACCGTACCGTGCTTCAGGAGCAAGGAGCTGGTTGAAATCAGGTTTGGGGCTGAGGCCTCTGAATCTTTCTGTTCATTCATGGGTTTAGCTAAGAGTTGGAGGACATGGGGAAAGGTTTGGGGAGCTGTCTCCATCTCCCATTTTCAAAGAGGCTTTCTCAGATGTGAAGCCCTTCCTGGCAGAAGTGCCCAGTCACCTTACCCTGTCTCCCCAGACATGGGAATCCACATTCTTCCTCTGTTGTACTGACTGTAGGAGCTCGAAGGTAGCAGCAGATTCCTCAGTGCCAAAAGCTGCGTGTGACAGGACACCATGGTTTAACTGCCACACGTCCCCGGGATTTATCTCTTCCCTGACATTTATAGAGGAAGTCTGAACACAGAGAGATATGCCGCCTCTTAGATTTTCTGCCAGAACAATTCCACAGAAATTGCATGAAACACAGTGCTGAACTTACTGGTCCTACAGCCATGGGATTAAGGCGAACCCTCAACGGAATTCCTGTCTGAGGTTGTTTGTGTTTTTGTAATTAGTGTCACTAATTACATTAGTATAAAAATAATAAAGATAAAATGCATTCTAAAGAAGACAGAGTTGGTTGCTTGCCAAGGTCAGATGCCAAGTTGAGACCACATACCCTGCTTCTAAACGGCATTTAGGGTGAGCTGCTGAAGGGAGGTGGGGAACTGTTTCACCTCTTCATGCCCTTGTATCTTTGGTCTGAAGACCACAGTGGGCAGTCGTGGTCTTGCTTGCTCAGGGCTGGTCTTGCTGTAACGCCCCTCCCATACTTTGATGAGCCGTAAGAAAGATGCTCACTCTTCCTTTCTCTGCTTCTACAACAAGAAAAGCACATGTGAGGGGCTCTGAGCAGCTCCCTACTGTAGACAGTGGGGAGGAGACCTAAAGCACAAGGGATGAGAGGCATAGATGCAGCCCTTTTGGGGGGACTTCTGGGACACAGCACAGGAATGTCGGTCGGAAGTCCACTGCCCACCTGTCGAGCCTTTTCTCAAGACTTCTGAGCCTTCTGATTTCCCAACTAGCCCCGCCCACTGACAAGGCCCAGGGTTCATTTCTTATGCCAGCAAATACGCCTGACTGACACAGTAAGTCCATTGTTACTAGCCATGGAATTCGTTTATTTTCACATGAGTCTCCTTTACAGTAGGTGAACAAAGTCACTAAGTTTATTCTGTTTGGTGCTCAGAGTTGAATTCTGTAGGTTGGTGGAAAGGATGCTCTATAACTGATCTGTACTTCCAGGCCTTTTCAGTTCATGGGTGTGTGTGTGTGCGTGTGTGTGTGTGTGTGTGTGAGCTCGCATGCACATGAATGTGGAGATCAGACAACATCTGTCATTCCTCAGCTGATATCCACCTTGGTGCTAGGCCAGCCAGTGAGTCCCAGATATCTGTCTGTTTGTTTGTCGCAGAGTTCTGATGACAAGGGCCACCGTGCTCAGTATTTTCTTCTGGGTCTAGGGGATTTAAATTCAGGTCCTTCTGCTTGCAAGGAAAGTATTTTATTCACTGAGCTATCTCCCCCGACCCTTACCTATTCTTCATATAAACTTGCAGTAGTATCAGGGCCTCCGTGAATAGTGCCTGCTCCTTTCCTCGAGAAAAAAAAAATGCAGTATCTCTCACTGTAGCTTTTTATGAACTCGCAAAATGCAGTGCCTTTACATATGAACGAGGAAAGCTAACTTTCAATTAAAGTAGTCGAAGATCTCAGACACTGAGTCTTCAGTTGTCCACAGTCCTGTAGAACTCCTGCATGCTGGCGTGTCACTGGATTGCTATGTCAGTGTGTCCTGTAATGAGCCACAGTAGAATAGTTGCATGGCCCTAGGCATGAATAACACCAGTAATGAATCAGAGCAGAATTGCACATGCTGGGTTTTGGAGGATCTTACAGATGCACAGATAGAAAGGTATTTTTTGGTTTTTTTTTTGTTTTGTTTTGTTTTTTGTTTATGCTTTGTTTTTAGGTTAGAGAGGCATTGCAGGCTTATGTGGGAATTAGGCAGCATTTACAGGAATAATATGACACTTATCTGCTACAGTTTATGAGCTTTGAATTCTTTTCTTCAAGGTTTGTGTTACTTAGCAGGATTTGGTCTCTTAGAGGTTAAAGCTGGGGAGAAAGGCTCAGCAGTGAGCTGAGTGTATTGCTGGCACGTCCAGCCCAGAATGACTCCCTCTCCCTCCCCGCCTTCTCTCCCTCCCCTCTCCTCCCTCTCCTCCTTCTCTCCCTTTTCCTCCCTCCCCCAAGGATCCTCCTTCCCACTGTCAATGTGCCCACTGCCAAACTAGAGGGCCCAGAGCCTGTCCCAAGAGGACAGCCTGGAGGTGTGCAGACAGGATGGCAGCAGAAGGAGCACATTTCACCAAGTATCTGCTGTGCGCTTGGGCACGAGCCCCGCCTCCTACACATTGCTGCAGTGCCCACTCCGGACACTGTAAGGGAGATGTTTCTCTCTTCTTCTCACCGTGTCTTATTTACATTCACACGCTCGCTTTGCACCAACGCCTTTGCGGTTCTCCTCAGGCTCCCTTCCACAGTTAGACTGCCGCCTTGCTATCTTTTATTTTCATGGTGGACACATCTGGCCCAAACTTTACAAAACACTTCCTTGGCATTTCAAGGAACGCATAGTTACTGTGAGCATCAGCCATATCCAGATACCCATCATTAGAGATCATTGATGGTTTTTGACAAATGCATTGCAGGCCAGCTTCTGCAGCCTTCATAAATACCTTGTCCACCCCGACCCAGCCGCTGGTGGAATACCAGACTGGGATCAATAGAAAATCGACCCAAACCAAGGAGCAAATTGTTACGTGGTTTGTTTTACTGAACCATCAAAGAAACCTTTTTGTAATGTCATGCATCAACAAGATGAAGAATAACAGGCACTAAATAAACTCAATGTTTGCTTTCTATATTCATTATATTTGTGGTACAGGCTGCTGAAAATTGTGTTAGCGCAGAATTTAAACGGACGGTCGGGGAAACAAAGATATGAAGACATGTTTGGGTTAAACATCAGAGTGCCTCTAAAGCCCACGACACAGAAACTAGGCAGTTCTTACAAAAGAAGCTGCCTACCTGTCTGTCCTCATCATCTGTTCTCTGTCTGTCTGCCGTCTATGTATCTGCCTGTATATTTATCATCTATCTGTCCATCTGTCTGTCTGGTTATCCATTTTTTTATCTGAACTATAAGCAGAAGGATACATAGACCAGGAAATGCCTTCCCACACCCCAGCTTTCAGGGAATCAGTATTCCACCCCCGTGACTTACGTGTTGTGTGTGAGAAATGAAGATAGTAAATTACTTTGATGGTTTGAGTGAAATGGCAGGGCTTTCCTCAGGGGCAGGCCATGCCCTGCTTAGATAAGTAGAAATTTGAAAAAAAAAAAGTAGATGCTGTCTTTTGTATTTTTGTGTTGTTCTCTATGAGTGACCTGAATATGATAAAATTCATAGTACTTAATATTTAAGGTATTAATCATTTATTACCAATTAGTTGAATTCAATTATATATTTTTTTTAAGAACAAAGATGAGAAATCAGAGGAGTGGCCACATGTGCAAAGAAAAACAGATTTGTGGTGTCTGCACACTGACCATCCTTGGTGGAAAACAAGTGGCTAGCCACACACATGTATAGGGAGTCATGTTGGCGCTGAGAACCATTTATATACCATTGCATTGGTATATAAATATAGCAAACATAATTGCAATATTAGTTTCAAAAATGTATTTAAATATTTAACTAAAAGTGGAGAAAATAACTAAATAAGAATTTCAGATCTGTTTGCATGCAGGTATAGATTACTCTTTAGATTATTTAAAGAAGATAACGTGATATGAGCAGCGTAATGTCTCGTGTTTTAAAGGGACTCACAAAAAGGATCGCCACTCCTATCATGACCAATCTCTCTCTGGAGTCAGTAGTCTAAACACCAGCTAGACTTTAACATAATAGATGGAATCTACCATGTAGGAGAATTGACTGAATCTAAAGGACCCAGTACTTAGTTGGAATGTGAAAGAAATTGGTGTGTGTGTGTGTGTGTTGGGGTATGGGTAGGTATCTGTGCATGTAGGTGCATCCATCCAGGTGTGTACATACACACACACACATGAATGAGTGACGGCAGAGGTCACTTTGGTGTCTTCCCATATGGCTCTCCACTTTTTTTAAGTAAAGGTCTCCTTCTAAACCTAGAACTATTTCAGCTAGCATAAATGGCCAGCATCCCCCCCCGCCCCCGCCAGAATCCTCTTGTCAACCTGTCAGTTGTGAGGTTCCACACACACAGCCATGCATGCCTGGTTTTTTTTTTTTTTTTTTTTTTTTGGTTTTTTTCGAGACAGGGTTTCTCTGTGGTTTTGGAGCCTGTCCTGGAACTAGCTCTTGTAGACCAGGCTGGTCTCGAACTCACAGAGATCCGCCTGCCTCTGCCTCCCAAGTGCTGGGATTAAAGGCGTGCGCCACCACCGCCTGGCTACATGCCTGGTTCTTATGAGAGTGGAGAACCTGAACTCAGATCCTCGCATGTTTCCCACTGACCATTGCCTTAGGCTCATATGATTTTTTGATTTTTTTTAAATTATTATGGAATATTATGAACGTATTTTGTTTAAAGCATGGTGCTTAGTTAAAAATACTACTTCAGTAAGCCTTAGCATTTTGCTGTATTAGATTTAGAACCCTGTTTTTAAAGGAATCTTAGTGGAGTCCTTGATCCCATGCCTCCTGCCAGACCAGTGACTCATCACTCTGAAGTCAGCAGAGTCCTCATCGTCAGCTTCACTTTGCCAACGAAATCCATAAATCATAGAGTCCCCATAAAATAGCAGCTGACACCGGGCATGCTTTCAGTCTAAATAAATACATTGCCCTACAGATTGTTCTGCAACTGTTTTTCTGGTGTGATTGACTGATTGGTTGATTGACGTTGCTGCATTGTTCTGTCTCCTTTTGATACGTTACTGTCTTTCTGATATTTCAGCCTTAGTGCCAGCTGTGGATTCAGTGAGAAAGCATTAGGATTGAGATGTCGGCCCGTGGGACTAGTGGTGACAGGCATACCCTTGCACTTATCAAGCCAACATGGCTTTTAGCTTCCCCAACAACGTCAGAAGAAACAAACTAAAGGGGACAGGAAGGGTCTACGGACACAGCTCCGCCCCTGCCTTAAGGGCAGTTGCACTACCTGGTCACCTGGGACCCCAAGGTGAGAGGTCCCCCCCGTCCTCTCCTCTGTCCTCCATATGTACACAGCTGCTGCCATTGTCCGGTGTCCGCTGTGCCCTGGCCCTCAGTTCACCAAAGATGCAGAGATACGGTAACGCTCAGTGGCCAGAAACTACCATGTTTTACTGTGAGTCAGTCTGGTCCACTTTGACTCTTCCCCATATCCAGTTTTTATGTAAAGAATGCCTTGAAGTTCCTGAGATCATGTCCATAATTTGACAACTTGGCAACCTCCTGGTTTCTTACCTGCGTATCCTTGTAAGTGGTTGTTGTGTTGCCTTGCTGATTGGAATAGACATCTACCAAATTTAGTCTGCTGGGGCCAATCATACCAGCCCTTCTTCACTCCACAACTGACCTTTACTTCATAGTTGGCCCTGTCCATCTACCTGCATAGAAACTCCCTGGCCGGCATTGTCAGTTTGCTTTCAAAAGCCATTGTCTCGGTTTGCTTTCTGTTGTGGTAAATGCACCATCACCAAAAACAGCTTGGGGAGGAAAAGATGTATTTGGCTCATGCATCCCCATCCCCGTGGAAATCAGAACAGGAAAGCAAGACAAAAACTGAAACAGCAGACATGGAGGAATATTGCTTATGGCTGGCTCCCCATGGCTTGCTCAGCCTGTTTCCTTACATAAGGCAGGACCACAGCCCAGGTGTGGCCTCCCTCTGGCTCCATCACTGATCAAGAGAATGATCCACAGACTTGTCTGCAGGTCAGTCTGTGGGACGCAGGTTCTTCATTGAGGTTCCCTCTTCCAGGATGGTCATGGATCCCACTGAGCTGACAAAAACTAACCAGTACAGTCAAATGAAAGAAAAGAAACGCCATGTGCTGGAGAGGGCTAGCTAACCACCTTGGCGGTTGCCATGCTGACCACCCCCAATGCCACCTTCCCTTCCGGATGCTCTGACATCATTTCCTGTTGACTCGGAGCCCATCCTGCAATCTTCTTTTCAGTCCAGGATTCTCTTTGTTTAAGTTCTCCGCATTTTTCTTCCCCTCCGTAATTTACAAGTTGCTTACTTCCCTGACTGGGCTGATGGATGTTTTGCATTTCCTTCTCTATGAATTGCTATTCTGGAAAGGGTACCCCTGGTGAGTTTTCCATGTCCTGATCCTCTTTAGGCATCTACCCCTGGAAGTTTGTTGATAGACTCAGAGTGGTTAGCCCTCACCTTCTGGGTCTCTGTTTTTGTTGTTCTGTTTGAGAAAAATACGGGTAGGAACCCAACTGCTTGGGCTTTGGGTTTAGAGCCATGTCAGTGGTGATAATTTTCATTTCTCTGATCAGAATGTATTTGTCATGCGGCACTGGCTTCTGGGGCCATGCTAAGAACATTGCCAGAAATGTCCTCTGTGCTTGCTGTGACCTTCCAGTATCTTCTTTTTTTTTTTTTTTTTTTTTTTTTTGGTTTTTCGAGACAGGGTTTCTCTGTGGTTTTGGAGCCTGTCCTGGCACTAGCTCTTGTAGACCAGGCTGGTCTCGAACTCACAGAGATCCGCCTGCCTCTGCCTCCCAAGTGCTGGGATTAAAGGCGTGCGCCACCACTGCCCGGCTTTCCAGTATCTTCTTTAGCATCATCGTCCCTTACTGGGCGGTTCCCTCTGCAGTGCTGTCCTTGGTACTCTGTCACACAGAGCTCTTTATGGTTTGTTTCTTTGTAAGTGTGCACGTGTGTGTGGGGGTGTCTCTGTGTATGTCTAGGTGCAGGTGTGTATTGGGGAGGGTACCTCTTAAGAGGTGTGTGTGTGTGTGTGTGTGTGTGTGTGTGTGTGTGCACATCCATACGCATGCACGCATGCATACAGCCTGGTGCCGTTGAGTACCAAACGCGTTTTAATTACTTTTGTATTGAAAGCGCACGCCAGCACTCAATAAATTGCCAGCTCAATTTAATTGTCAACCCAGTGGCAGTCCTAGAAGAATTACGGCAAATAAATTGATGTAATATTCCGTAGCTTTATTAAATATTTTTTATTTAGGCCCATGTTAAAAATACACCAGTAAACTTAGTAAATAGGACACTCACACTCTGGAAGAGGAGGAATCGGAAAGTCACACGGCGTGAAGGGTTCCAGAAGATCCCGTGTGCGGTATTCTTACTACTGATCACAGCCACATAATTATTTAATGCATTTAGCCATATATGAAGCAGCTTAATGCACATGATTGTGTGTGTGTGTGTCTATATACATTATTGTGGATTGCATAAAATTGTATATTCAGGGATTTGTTTGTTCATTCACCTACTAGCCAGCAACTGTCCACAGAGGCTTCTCTGTGCTGGATGCAGGCCTGGTCTACTGAATACCCTGGTCTGAAGAACGAATGCTCTTCCTCCCTGCCAGCCCAGTTCCAGCAGAGAGAGCAAGTGTTTGGTTAAAATGGATAATCCACCAAAAGCAGCATGAACGGGGGAAAGCAGGAGGCCGCGACCATTGTGGAGGGGGTACTTGTGGACTGAGAGGCTGCGAGTCAGGGACCCAGGAAATTCCATTTGCACAGACCAGCCAGGATGCCAGTGATGTCTGCTGCTGGTGGAAGGGGTATCCAGAGGAGGAGAGCCATAGCTGCAGGTGCCTGGCAGCTGGGGAGAAGTGATTGCCTGCAGCTTTACTACATAAAGCTGGGGTTCCCACAGTTAGAATGTAGGCCTAGAGAGAAGAAGGAGGCTGACTGTGCTGTGTTGACTGTCCTCAGAGCTGGTCAGTCAGGTGAAGAGGCCAGCTAATGCATGGGTGGGCGGAGTAGCCTTCAGTTCCTGCTCTCTGTCTTCTGAGGACAGTGGGTGGGGCCCTGTTGGTCCTGGCTGTTCTCACTAGCTTGGGCCTTACCTCCCTAGCTCCTCATTCATAGTCCTGCTGTTCCTCCAAAGCTGAAGCTGATGTGATATTTCACTGTGAATGGACTCTCACATCTCTGCGGTGCCGTTGCTGGGAGATAGGTGTGAGCAACACTTGCGCATGGCTGTTTGCACGTGACCCTCACCCAAATGACCTCCCATTTTCCCGATCTAGCTCAGATCCAGCAACCCAGGTTTCATGTTGCCGAAGAACACATTCTCATCCATGTTCCTTCCTACAGTAGTTACATAAACATATGAACAAATTACTGGGGATTTTTGTTTGTTTGCTTGCCTTGTTTTGTTTCTTGAGACAGCTCTAGCTGTCTTGGAACTAGCTTGGAAGACCAGGCTGGTCTCAAACTCAGAGATCCATCTGCCTCTGCTTCTTGAGTGCTAGGGCTGCCAAAGGCGTGCACCAGCACCACCTGGCTTATTGGGGGATTTTTTTTAAAAGATGTATTTCATTCTCGTGTGTGTGTGTGTGTGTGTGTGTGAAGGGAGGTGGGTGTGTGCATGTGCGTATCAGTACCCTCAGAGTACAGGGCCTCCGGTCTTCTGGAGATGAAGTAGATGGTTGTGAACTCCCTGACCCAGCTGCTGGAAGCCCCATTGGGTTCTATATAAGAGCTGTATGCACTCTGAACCACTAAGGTGTCTCTCTAGCCCCGAGCAGTTACTGGTGAATGATAAACTACCTTGAGATCTCTCTCTGCGCGTCCTCCCTGACTTGTCAAATGCACACGAGTTTACGCTGTTGTTCTTCATGAGGCCCCTGGAGGGAGATGGGTCATGTTTGGTGCTTCTAAGTCTTAGAGAATAAACCACAGTTCCTTCTGTTCTCTCGTGGACTTAAATATATTGTTAATTGATTGATGGAAGGGGAAACCTCTTCGGAGATAATGTGACTAAGCCTGGGAAGGGTGACTAAACCCTGCATGTCTAAATTCACATTCACACTTTGCACTTACAACTGAGTGACTTTCGCAGCAAAAGATGAATTTCTGTGTCTATGAAAGGTGCTAATATTTAACCAGCTTTTTTCTCCAATGCTGGAGAGTAGTTACTAGAATAACAATGTGGACCTAACACACCCAGGACTCAGGGATTTCATCAGGCAGGAGGTGTTGTTCTGTGGGCCAATAGGCACCATTGCAGGGAGTGGAAACAATCTTAGAGACGTTTTGCATATACGTGCCTGAACTGAAATAGACAGCCTGTAAGAGGACGAGACGAGAATCCATGCATGCGAAATTCCTAGTGCCTCCTGGCAGGCTCCAGTCTGGAGGCTTCATGTTGTAGGCAGGGGAAGGGGGGTATTGCTGCAGAAGACTGTAGACACGCCCGATGCAGCCAGGCTTTGAGGGAGATGTGGATTACTGTCCTCAGGAGGCTCCCTTGGGCTTGTGGCAACTCCCTTATCATTCCAAAAGATGTATGAAAGGGGGTTTTAACATGTGTTCACCTTTTTGTGTTTCCAGTCTAATAGATTTAAACTTCACCATTAGTTCCCTGGGTCTAAATCACTTAACAGCAACAGGCCGTTACTATGAATATTTGCTGGGTCTTTGCCATCAGTTGTGTTTGTTTTGTTACTTTCTCTTCTTTTGGGTGTGTGAATGTGTCTGCATGTTCCCATGTGTAGGTGAACATGTATTGTGGCTATGTGTACATGTGTATGCCTGTACATGGTAGACCCCGAAAGTTGACAATAACAATGTTGCCCTCAATTGCTCTCTGTTGTGGGATATTTGTACATTGTGTGAAAATGTACTGCAGTGATTGGCTTAATAAAGAACTGGATGACCAATAGCACAGCAAGGCAGGAGGTACAGGCAGGACTTCCAGGCAGACAGAGGATGTAGGAAGAGATAATTGAGGTGCAGAGGAGATATCAATGAGACACAGAGAGAGTCAGGCATACAGAATGGAAGAAAGGTAAAAAGCCATATAGTAAAATATAGATCCATAGTTAGGAACAAGCCTAAGCTATAGGCCGAGACTTCAGTTAATTAATAAACCTCATGTCATTATTTTTTGGGTTGGTAGTCCAAAGATAGTCTGACAAGAAAGCTTGCTTGTAAAAAGCCAAATGGTCCTGTAGCACCCGTGACGCTACAAGACGGTACGCGAGCCAGAAACTAAGCTGGGGACTTAAATAATACAGAGACACACAGAGAAAAAGACAGACACGGGTCATCCTTGATTCAAGAATACCAAACTTTATTGTGCTCAGGGGCAGCTTATAGAGGGATCTTTAGCCACGCCCAGCTCTCGGGATCCTTCAGCTGCAGACTCATCAGGCTCAGAGCAGCTGCAGGCAAGGTCTCGTGCTCAGTTCACTCCAGCAGGCAAAGGGTCTAAAGCAAGCAAAGAAAGTCAATGGGCCAGGGATCTGCAGCTCCCAACACTTGCCACAGTTCTCCGTCTTATGTACTGAGTCAGTCTCAGTTGAACTCAGAGCTCACCAGGTGGCTAGTCCAACAAGCCAGCTTGCCTCAAGGATTCCTTGCCTCCACCTCCCAATAGCTGAGTATACAGGGCGCCACCCACACCTTTCTAGCTTTTGAGGAGATCCTTGGCACACCTGTGGGGCAAGCAGGTTTGCCACTGAACTCTAGCCTCAACCCTGGGCTTCCTCGCTTTCAAATGACATAAAGAAACTTACAGCCTTTTTTCACTTATAACTTGATAGCAGAAAATCAACCACAAATCCAAATTAATGTCTACTGAAATCACAGGTGTTTTTATAATTCTAATTATAAAATTATTAATTAATGCTAATTATCAGTAAGAGTAGTTCTTGATTGCTCAGGATCATTCAGAGGGCTAGAAACAGCCATGCTTATTGTCAATAAAACCGTTAGGTGCCTTACAGGCAATATTTTGCCCTGTGTTGAAACCTGAGTCCACAAAGGAATGATAAATATCACTGGATTGATGCACAGGCAACCTTTCCTGAATTAGGAGGGACCAACTTTGTTTAGACCAAATCACAAACACCATTTCTACTTAGGATACATTTGTTGTTTCGTTTGTCTGGGTTTTTTTGTTTCTTTGTTTTATATTTTAAGAAATAGAGACATAAATAACCACAGGATTTTTAATTTTTTTTTTTTTTTTTTTGGATTTTTCAAGATAGGGTTTCTCCGTAGCTTTTGGTTCCTGTCCTGGAACTAGCTCTTCTAGACCAGGCTGACCTCCAACTCACAGAGATCCGCCTACCTCTGCCTCCGGAGTGCTGGGATTAAAGGCGTGCGCCACCACCACCCGGCAATAACCACAGATTTTTTAATGGGGCATGGTAGCTCACACTTATAACCACAGCTGCTTGGGAGGCAGGGAACAGAAGATTGCGTGTTTGTGAGCAGCCTGAGGTCTATAGCCTTCCCAAGCCAGCTAGAAGGCAAGAGTGAGGCTTCATCACAAAACCAGCAAGCAATAACAAAACATGACCTTTGTCTTCAGTCTCATGTTGTGGGATATTTTACTCATTTTGCTTTTTGTGGGGCTCATCACCCTACACCCAAATAAATCACACAGAGAGGTTCCTTAGTTATGAACATTCAACCTTAGCTTGGCTTGTTTCTTGCCAGCTTTTCTTAAATTATCCCATCTTTTGCCTCTAGACTTTCTCTATTTTGGTATACCTTTCTTTCCTTCTTACTCCATGACTGACTGGGTGGCCTCTGATGTCCTCTTCTCCTTGTTCTCTTCCTCTCAGATTTTTCCTTCTATTTATTCTCTCTGCCTACCAGCCCCGTCTGTCCTTGCTCCTGCCTTGCTATTGGCGTTCGTCTTTTTATTAGACCATCAGGTGTTTTAGACAGGCACAGTAACACAGCTTCATAGAGTTAAACAAATGCAACATAAACAAAAATCACAAACCTGAAAATATTCCCCAGAATGTCCCCTTTTGTCTTTCTAAACAAAAATGAAAAGTTTTAACTTTAACATAGTATGACTGCATACAATAAGAACAATTATCAAGTAAAGATTACATTCACAAGATACTGAATTCCAGTTCATTTGTGTCTGGTAAATTTAAAGAAAATACTCCATAATCTACCTATCTTAGAAAATCCAAAATTGTATACCAAATTTACTTGCTATCATATCTAAAAAAAACTGCAATTATAACTGTCTAGTCTTCAACTCCATCAAAGGCACTAGAAGGATATAATATTATTTAAATAAACAAAAGTGCATTGCAAATGACTTCCAAAATATCTATCAATGACAGAGACATCTGACTGCCTGGACAGTCATCTAAAGTTCCTTTGCAACATTGGGGCATCCATCTTCAGCCTACCGACCCATAATATCTGGCAGACTTTTCCATGAAGTAGGAAACGTAAAAGACTATCCCTCCTATATTGGCAGTTTGTCAGTCACTTTCCTCTGTGTTCTGAAGACTGTCTGGCAGTTTCTTCTGTGAAGCAGGAACCCTGAAGGACCATCCCACCTTTATCAGTCCAGCAATGTTCACTGGTCAAGAGACCTGTGGGTCCTGCATGTCCAATTTATACAATATACTGTCAAGCAGTCCAAGCAAGTGCAGTTTCTTGCCCAAATGGCCAGTCTTGTCACAATGACAGCAAACTCCATAAGGAGTATCTTCAATGCCCATCATCTCTGAAATAAATTGGTGCTGCCGGGAGCAGATGTGCCTCATTGTTATGAAAAACTTTAACAAAACATTTTAAATGCCATATTCTATAGGTCTTTGAAAGGTTTGAAGATCATATATCCATCTAAAATATATCTCCACATGATCTGGAAAGCATACCTATAATATCTACAAATTTGATTATTATAGATGACTAACTACTGACCTGTGTTTCTTGATTATCCTATACAGTTCATAGCAATTGCTTTCAAAAACCGGAATTTTATCTTACATTTTTAAATAAATTGAATAAGTACAATACCTTAAACAAGAGCAGAAACATATTTAGAATATGTTGTAACAAAAGTAACCTTGAATTAGTATCAATATACAAAAATCCTTTGATCCAGAGTAGAAATGTATATACAGTGTGTTGTAACAATTGCCTTAAATGTGTATCAATATACAAAAGTCCCTTAAACAAGAATAAAAACTTATATACAGCATAACAAAATTAACTTTGAATTTATACTCATATACCAAACCAAAACCCATGCCAATGTAAAATATCTGAGATTAATCATTGTCTTTTTATCCATGACCCAAAAATAACCTTTTCTCTTGGGGATGTGGACATTGTATTCTCTAGAGTACTTCCTGCTGAATGTGGGTGAGGTATTTTTAGGGTCCCAGAGAGAAATGTTTTGAGATAATGACCAAATCCTGGGAAAACCAGTGATAACCTTTGTTGATAGATATCACCTGTCAAGTTTTAGGAGGTCTCCCCTGACCAAACCAAATCCAGATCAACCTGGAACAAATCCACAGCCTCTTGTTTCCTGTGGAAACAAAAGCAAAACCTTTTCTCCAAAGCACTTTTGGTTTCCATTTGACAAATACTTTTTTTGATTTTCTTAAATTTAAGACATTTTTATAATATCCTGGCTGGTTTATTTCCACAGTCCCTTTCAATTCCAAGTCTCTTAGCAGCTGTCCTTTGCTTCTCAGCAGTCAAAAGATTCAAAGTCAACACAATAGCATACAGGATCCAGACTCCCTGCATATTTTCCATCTTTATGTGGCTTCTTTTATATTGCTTTGACTGCCTCTTTAAAGATTTTACTTTATTATTTTTAATCTTATCTCTTTCTATTACTGCCTATACTCTTTCTTTTTTGGTTTTTTGAGACAGGGTTTCTCAGTATCTATGGAACCAGTCCTGGAACTCACTCTATAGACCAAGTTGATTTTGAACTCACAGAGATCCTCCTGCCTCTGCCTCCTGAGTGCTGGGATTAAAGGCGCGCAGCAACACCTCCTGGCATTTTCTTTCTTTCTTAAAGCCTACTCACACTGTAAAACACACTGGAGCCTGTTTAGAGGTTTTTCTGCCTGGACCTCTTTTACAGCGTATCTTTTAGCCTTTATGACGCACAAGCAAACTTTAGACTATTAAGCTACACCTGGATTCTCTGGGTGCTCTAGCAGCTGACTCCACCCACTCTCAGGTTGGGGCAGTGAAAACCAAGCCCAAAGCTAGCAGCCAGGAGGCATGTGACCAGGAACTGCATTCAACCTTCCTGGAGCTCTAGAATGCAGATGCTTGTGCTTTGGCAAACAGTTTTACTTCGGTTTTTGTTGCTACTTAATGTACTGGCAGCTCAGGGGCTCGCCAGCAGGCCCAGACTCTTAAAGGAGTCCCCTTCTCCCCCCCCTCCCATCTCTCTCTCCTCTCTCCCTCCCTCCCTCCCTCTCTTTCTCTTTCCCATTCACTTTTTCAGCTTTCTCAGGTGCTAGATGGATGTTCAAGCCCCACAATGGAATGCCAAAATGTTGTAGGATATTTTACTTTTTTGATTTCTTGGGGGATCCACCATCCAGCTCCCAAATAAATCACACATGGAAGCTTATTCTTAATTATGAACGCCTGACCTTAACTTGGCTTGTTTCTTGCCAGCTTTTCTTAAATTATCCCCACTACCCTTTGCCTCTGGGCTTTTTTCGGTATACCTTTCTTTCCTTCTTACTCCATGACTGACTGGGTGGCTGAATGACTGGGTGGCTAGCCCCTGATGTCCTCTTCTCCTTGTTCTCTTCCTCTCAGAGTTCTCCTATTTATCCTCTCTGCCTACCAGCCCCACCTGTCCTTTCTCCTGCCTCGCTATTGGCCGTTCATCTCTTTATTAGGACCATCAGGCATTTTAGACAGGCACATTAACGTGGCTTCACATGCATTGTAAACAAAAGTCACACACCTGAAAATAATATTCCCCAACAGTCTCACCTGTCTTGGGCTACGTCTTTAAGATTCACTTAAGCATACCTTGATTTTATAATCTATTTTTCAAATTTTATTTTCTGATTTTCTTTCTTCCAGTGTCTTGTTAGTGGCAAGTAGAAATAAGATTTGCATCTGATAGTCAGCACTAATATTCATTGTTCAGACACCCAGGGCATTGCCTTCTTTCAATTTTCATAAATATAAGCACATGCCTCTTCACCTTTGGATAAATAGTCAATAGAAAAATCAATTCTGAGGTAAATGAACAGCAATATGGCTTCACATTTGAATTATTCACAAGTATTATTTTTATCCTGAAAATGAAAAACTTAAGGTAAAATCTTGGGAGCCAGTTACTCATTCAGAATTAGCATTGTCCTAAGGAGTGCACATCCATCCATAAGCAGTCTGGGAGATCTGGGCAATCGGGCTAGTTCACCCCTCCAGAGCTCTGTTAAGAGCACAGCAGGACACGGTTGAAGATGAGCAAACAGAGGCCAGAGTGCTGGGCCTTGTGCAGCCCCCAGATCCCGCGTATTTCACCCTGGCCTCAAGGTCGCTGCTTTTCTGACTGCCGGTGTCACTGTGCCACGTATGAGAAAGAAGGTGGGCTGGAGAAGTGGCCCAGTGGCTGAGTGTATGGGTTGCTCTTGCTGAGGACCTGATTTCAGTTCCCAGCACCCTTGGGGCAGCTCCAGTCTCTAACTCCAGTTCCCACGGATCCTAGCAAAACCATGGCTTTGACCCCTGGCTGTGTGCTCCAGGCTGTGCCATCCTTTCCTAAGGATCATTGGTTCTGTCAAGGGATCTTCCTGGTACAGACCTTGTGAGAAAGGGATTTTTTTTTTTTTGCTTGAGGAAAAGCAGCCTCACAAGCTGGTTTGTGGCTTTGCACCTTGGCTGTCTCTGTATCTGCGTGGTGCATCAGGGACTTGCAGAGACAGATCTCTGAGCGCACGTGGCTTTATGTCCTTATTACCAGAGCTCCGCTTAGGATATAGATGATGTGTATTGATTTTCCTTTAAATAAAGTAGAAAGATGACAAAAATCACACAATGATGTGTTCAAATGATGCAAAGCATATTACATTCCTTTAGAAGCAAATCATGAGCACATGCAAACACTTTAACACAAGGACCCCCAAGCATGCAACCGCTCAACAGAAACACCGTGTGTAAGAGGTATTCAAGGGGGCTGGAGAGAAAGCTCAGCTCAGCCTGTAAGAATCCTCACTGCTCTTGCAGAGGGCTCAGGTTCAGTTCCCAGTTTTCACTTGGTAGCTTGCAACCGCCTGTAACTCCAGTTCCATGGCACTCTGACCAAGGCAGGCACCAGGCATGCAGGTGCTACACAGATATACATGTAGACAAAACACTCAAACACATTTAAAAAATAATATATTTTTAAAAGAGATGCATAAGTTGCTCATAAAATTATGCTTATAGCATTTTTATCTGACGCCTAAAATTGAAACAGGAAAATGGCCCTCACCCTTTCAGTCTCTGACTGCACAGCCTTCCTTGTTTTGTTTGTTTGTTTTTGTTTTCATTTTTCAAGACAGGGTTTCTCTGTGTAGCCTTGCATGTCCTGGAACTCACTCTGTAGACCAGGCTGGTTTAGAACTCACGGAGATCCGACTGCCTCTGCCTCTCTCTCCTGAGGGCTGGGATTAAAGGTTTGAAATACATTTGAAACTGTTATGAACAACTACACCTAAATCATATTCTCACTGTGACTCCAGCCAGGCTCAATATTTGGAGAGATTCTAGTCCACTCCCTAGGGCCATTTCCTGGAGAAGCCCTGTCCTTGGATGTTATTTGTCCTATCAGGAATCTCTCAGCAATCCTAGGGAACTTTATCAAGTCAAGGGGCAATGTCAAGAGTCTACAGCCCCTCTGTGCTCATGCCCCATCTTTACAAGCTACCCATGTGTGTCGCTCGTCCATCCCTCACCCAATTCTGACTGGTTAAATGATTATGAGCTATTTTGTGACCTAGCTCAAGGGCGAGATGCAGCATCCAGCCCAGGCTTGGCTCTGCAGAGGGCGATTGATTCTTCAGGCCAGGCTGCACTCAGTACCAACCCAGATCCACCATGGCGTCATGATGCCTGTAAAGACTGAAGTCCAGGATCATTATGGCCACATATGTATGCAAAGTTACATATGTACACAGAGTTACATTTGTACACAGAGTTACACATGTACACAGGTACATATGTACAGTCACATTTGTACACAGAGTTACCTTTGTACACAGAGTTACATTTGTACACAGTTACATATGCACACAGTGTTACACATACACATAAGAGGGGAATGCTTTAATGCCATGCTCTAAAGATGACCTCCTGCCTGTAAATGCTAATGACTGTTCTGTGATTAAGGATTAGTGTTTATCTTAGAGAAGGGAAACTGAGGAAGGATGGATTACACCTGGTGTGAAGTCAGCTGACCCTGAGCTCAGGTGTGGCAGTACCCTTGACCTCATGCGATTTTTTTTCTCTCTAAAATGAAATGATTCGCTTTCAGAAGCAAAATAATTTTGTTACCATCATCAGTTTTTCCTTTGAATGATAACATTCAGTTTATCTGAGAAATATCAAGCGGCAGCAGAAGAATCGATGTGTGTTTTATTGTTCCCAGCAGAACATAGGACTGCAAAGGTGAACAGACACTGGTGCAGGCATTTCTGTGACACTGGGTGGTTTTCAAAATACTTCTTGTCTGTGTTCTCCTGAACCGCAGCAGAGCACACAACAGTGCTGACTTGTTATTCTGAGATTCCAAAGCCCTTTTATCACCTATGAGACCGAGACACTTGGGTTTTACAATTTAATAAATTTAATAGATCTAAATGAAGCAGACTAAATGTTATTAGCCCCAGAGTGTTTTCCTTTGGGGACAAGCCTCTGAAGATCATAGACTTGAAATCCCTCTGTGTCAAAGGTGGTGCAGAACGCCTAAATACCATTTAGGCATACCCATGAAAATGCTTATTTTTTTGATGAAGACCAATAGTGCTGGCACTCTGGCCTCTCTTTTAGGCAGTTCTGCCAGCTCTTCTTTTAAACCTAATACATTTCCCCCAAACGCTAACTCATTTCTAAAATAAAATCTAAGACATGTTTTGTGGTATTCTCCAAAGGAGGGGTTCATTCTGAGCTCCAGCTGATTACTGAAAACATCAGTCAGATTTTTACTTATGGGGAGCCACGGAAAGCTGCCACGGAAAGCCCTTTGCCTGTTGATTAAAGATAATGTTTCTCTGGACTCACCTCGGTATTCAAGCCGCCACCACCCTCATTAAGAGCTTGCTAATGGTTTGTGTGCATAAGCTTCACATTTTACAATGTACTTGGGAATTTGAGTATTTTTAGTAAATGCAGCAAAGCTTTCAAAAGAGAACCCCACACACACCAAAAAAGGGGATATTGCTCCATCAGTAAAGTGCTTACTGAGCAAACATAAGGGACTAGGTTCAACACCAGAACCCACACTAAAACAAACAAACAAAGGAAAACTGGTACAAATGAGAGCTTTTGTCATCCCAGCCCTGGGAAGACAGGTACAAGTGGGTTCCTGTGCTCAGCAGGCTCTAGACCCATGAGAGACTGACTCTGCCTTAAAAACAGATGAGATGATGTCTGAGGTTAACCTCTAACCTACACACACACACACACACACACACACAGGAACTTACAGGGGAGGACGTTGTGACTCCAGCAGGAGATGTGGGATATTTTCCCATCAAGTTCCCTCCCGATGATTCTCATTGGTACCAACAACCACCCAGAGTCACCACGGAGACCAGCACCTGTGTGCTTCCGCATGCAGTGCCGACTTCAAAGCTGTTCCTTTGGAAGGCTTCATGGAGGCTTAACATCTGGCAACTTTTTTGGTTGCCATGGGAAATACTGAAAAGAACTCCTGCTTTAGTGGGAATATAGACAGGCATTTGTGCCTGGACCAGAGAGAAGGAGGGCATAGCCACGGGGGAGCCCGGTGCCATCTGCTAAAGGAGACCTGGGTCCTTTTGTTGGGATTTTGAATTTGACTCTTTGTTAAGAATGTGTCCCTGTGGCAGCATTGCCTTACCTGGTTTTCTCATAGACAAACTGGGTGTTTGTTACTTTCTTTCTTTTGTTTTAATTCCCGGCTTAAACACTGTTTCTGCTCCTTTGCTGTAATTCTGAAGCTGTGAATCCCAGCCCCACCAGGGGTCCCGTATCAGACAGCCTGCATATCAGGTATTTACATCACAATTCATAACAGCAGCAAAATTATAGTTATGAAATAACAATGAGGTAATGTTATGGTTGGGGGTCACCACACATGAAGAACTGTGTTCAAAGGGTCGTGGCCTTAGGAAGGTTGAGAACCGCAGGTTTAGTGGTTTGACCAGAGGTTGAGATAGGTGTGCGTCACTCTGTGTCTGCGCGTATTTTATCGCTTCTATCACTTTCCTGACATTTCCAGAGCAAAGGCTTTAACCTTTCCTTAATCCCTCTGGCTGTGGAGTTACTGTTGGCCGACCTGCGTGATTCGTGTGTGACTTACAGTCTAGGAGACAGTCCAAGTGCCTAATGGATGTTTACCTGTAAGCTTGCTAATTACAGTGTTTCCGAGCCTTCAATTTTGCTTTCTTCCCACCTGAGATCACTTTCTTCCTGCATAAAGAGAAGCCTTACTTTGTGTTTCTGTTCGTGTAAAATATCCGAGGTCATTCCTGTTTGTGTGACGTCTTTACCTCACTCTGAGTCTTGAAGGCTGTCTCTCAGTTGGGCTGACTTTCCATAATGTTATCTGTGTTACCTTGCTCTCGGGCTCCCTGTATTTCTGTTAGGAAATCGGTGTCTGTTCTCATTCTAGTTCCTTGGAATTTTTCCTTCAGTTTTTTTAAATTTAATTTTTTACTTATCGTCTGTAAATGTCATACATATATACAGTGCCTCTTGGTACCTTTCCCTGCCTCCCCTGAGAACCCAGAGTCCCTGTCACATCTCCCTCTAACTCTGTGTCCTTCTCTTACACGGTTTTCATTTATTTATTCGTTTGCTTGTTTATCTTATCTCACTCTGGCCAGTTAGAGCTGCCAGTGTGAGTGCATGCGCTTGAGATCATCCACCGGGCTGGTGGGGAGACTTGCTCATAGCCATGTTCCTAAGGAGCAGCTCCTCTCCTTCCTCAACACTGAGTGTGAGCCAAGGAACTTCTATGAGAATACTGCACATTCACAATGCATAGGACAGTGACATGGCAGAATCCTGCACTAGTGGAGGGGAGCTGAGGGATAAGATACACTAGTGAGGAGTCACACTGGCGTCTCACACTTTAGCAAAAGGAGACCAGTCCAGAAGAGGAGACCCTGACTCCCCCTTACAGCTTTGTTGAGTGATGAGCTGAACAGAGTCATAGCTTGGAACACAAGCTCTGAAGTCGCCTTTTCTGGGTGGCGCTGGGCGAACTAGCACCCCATGCCTTAGTCTCCTCATCTACAGAGCACCCACTTTTTAGAACTCATAGAAGGAGCCTGGTTCACAGAGAGTCGCCTGCCCGTGTTAGCCCTCCACAGGGCTAATTCATTCGCTGAATAAATTCTATGCCTTCCCCAGAGCTCTGCTTTCTTGGTTCATTCCAGAGTGGGAACCGCCTGCCTTCCACAGACATCTACTGCAGAATTATGCCTTGTGCAAGCCATTCTGGAGAGTTGCAAAAATACTAAGGGTCCATCCCACTTTGGGGACCTTTTCTTCAGATGTGTTGAGATTGCGCTGGGGACGGAATAGTCAGAAGAGTCCAGGAGCCCAAAGAGGTTGACACTGTAGTATTGACGCCGCCTTGATAACCATTTCCTATGTGATATTCGCACATTTAGGAAATTCCTTTTGCTAATGACTCCCTCTCAGCGGTGTTTAGGAGGCTCCGAGTACAGATCTGACCTTCTTGATCGCCTTGCATGGATAAACAGCCCCCTCAGGTGTGGGTTTAGACTTGGACAAGGACCACTGGCACATCTGTCTTTCTAGGCAACATTCTCTGTGTCAGAGTCACATTGCGTGTCCTGGATTCTGCTCCCCATTTAACCAGAAGTGCTAAGATGGAAGTGGTAAAAGGCTTCCGGATCCTGCGAGATGGGTGAACCATCTTCCGGTCTCTCCCAGTTGTTCCCCAGCACTCCCTCTGTGGCTTCGAGTATCGCATTCTTTTTTAAGATTTTTTTTTCATGTTAGACTAGCCAGAACATGGTGTTTATAATGATCTACCTAATAGATTTCCAGCTGCTGGCAGAAAAGAGATGCTGCCTAGCAAGATAACCTCTCTCCCCATGTGCTCAGGCTGAAGTTGGGGTAGCCAAGGGTCAGTTTTCTAGAACCATTGTAAACCAAGGGGAAGCAGCTAACACCACTGCATATCAGGTGCTGTCTGGCAAAGGCTGGAGCTGTGCCTATGTTAAAAGGCTCACCATCTGAGAGAGTGCCCAGGACCTAGACAAATGTCTCTGCTTCATTGTTCTTACATGGATAATGTGGCTAGACACCACAGGTGGCAAGTGTGTTCTCAGGCACAGCTAGCCTCCCTCCAGGGAGCCGCATGTTAGTGCCCGTCTCTTATTACACCCGTGTTTGGGAACTGTTTGGGCATCAGTCTGGCCCAGTCCTCGCAACTGTTCTGAGTAGGAGGGGCCTGTCCTTGAGCTAAAGTATATGGTTGGGGGCATGTCACCCTGATTGTCCCATGTGCCTGCCGACTGTGTGTGCAGGTAGATGAGGGGTTCCTGTCATGGGGTAAGGCTTGAGAAGTCTTATTTCTAGAAGGAAATTAAGGGAAGAATTAAAGAGAAAATACGAGCTGACACAGGAGTGTTTATGAACTCGGGGAATACAGGACAAGCTGATGCTGCTTTCTCTTGTACCTTTGGGAGGTGCAGGACACGGTAACTACTCTGTACCTCCTGATGACTGTCACCATTTGCAGGAGGTCATTTCTGACTCCCCGGATTCGTACTGTTTCTGGTGGTCTCATAGCTGGAGGTTTTGAAGACCACTGACTCTTTGCACCCCAGCCTTGCCCTTCACCCCCTGGCGTTGCTGTCGTAGTCCTCCACTCTGCTCAGCCACCATGTCTGCAGCTACCTCACTTCTTCTCTTCTGCAACAGGTCATCCACCAGCTGAGGCTCTCTGAGAACGAAAGCGTGGCTCTGCAGGAACTGCTGGACTGGAGGAGGAAGCTCTGCGAGGCGCGAGAAGGCTGGCAGGATGCCCTGCAGCACCCAGAGCCCCGGGCACCTCCACCGCCACCCTGCAAGAAGCCCACACTCCTAAAGAAGCCTGAGGGGGGCTCCTGTACCAGGCTGCCTTCCCAGCTCTGGGACAGCAGTATCTGATGACCTAGACTATGGGGACATGACTGAGCTGTCTAGTGACTGCAGGCACAGGGCAGGAGGCTGCCTTCTGATGCCTGAGGTCTCCTCTGCAGGCATCTCCACAAAAGCACAGGACACTAATAATAACTACCCAAGACCTCCTGTGTGCGTGCGTGCGTGCGTGTGTGTGTGTGTGTGTGTGTGTGTGTGCGTGCGTGCTCATTGGTCCCCTCTCCATTTCTTAGTAGCACACTGAATTTTAGGGCCACACTACTCCCAGAGAGCTAGAGAGGTGAGGAGGCATGGAGATGAGGTAGGTGGGCCGAGCAGTGTAGAGAGTTCCTCCAGGCAGCTGTTTCTAGAACACTCCACATCAGCCACTATCCCATCAGTGGCTTTTCTATGGTGCAGCACATAGGATGTATGGCTCCTTTCCTTGTAGGTGCTTGTGTGTCCTTAGAATTACAAACCCAATGATTGTTTTACATGTTTATTGCTGTATTTTATAACTTTACACAACTGCTGTATTCCCTTTCTTCAAAATGCAGATTTTAAAAGATCATTTCTAGGGATTTTTCTTTTAATTCCACATACTTATTTTTAACCCCAAAGCCCCTCAAGGCCCGGGGACTGTGTGTTGCCCGGCTTTAGCTGACCCCTGCAGGAATGCAGGTGGAGAACTAGAGTTTATTTTACACATTCCCCCGCTTGTCTCGGCACCCAGCATTTCCCCTGGGTACATGTGGCTTTGGCGTTCGTTGGTTAAGCTTTGTTCCCCCTTGCCCCCCAACTCCTCAGCTTGGCATAGATGACAGGATGTTTATGGTTCAGAACACATGGCTTCACGTTCCTAGCAGGTGATACAAGAATTGCAGCAGTACCGATAAGCAGGCTGAACCTCCTGGGATGGAGCAGTACCCTGCCATCCCTAGGAACACTGCATGACCCCTTGCTGTGTGCCCAACCCGCTGTTGTGCGTGTGATGGCCTTCTTTCTCTGTGTCTCTCTGCCCACTGTCGGTGAGTTCAGAGCAGCGGCTCCCCCAGCCACCTGTCACTGTCTCCTGCCCCTCGGACCGCTTTATCCATTTCAGCCGTTGCTGAGCTACTGTGCCAATAAAAGGGTGCAACCGTGTTCGCTTGTGTTAGTCATTTGTGGTCAGCGCTGTCTTCTGGGGGGTCCTGACTCCTGATCAGCTATGTAGGGGCAATGGGTTACCTTCATCCCACTTTCCTTCACGTTCTGGTCTCTGTGGTCATTTGCAAGCCTCAAGAAACACCTGCTAGCACAAATAGAGCGCATTGTGTTAAAAAACAAAAAAACCTAGAAGTGAGCCACAGAGCCACAGCAAAGCACCACAAGCAACCCCGAAGCGACCACCCTGAGCCCCGCCATAGAGGGGATGGTTGGGATGAGGGCTCTGGCCTGGCACTTGAAAGGATGCTCAGGAGCTGCCATTCACTGTATCTAAGAATTAGCTCACCTGGGGACCCCAGGGAGACCTTACATGAATTATGGGTTCACGGGCCACGTGTGATCCAAATCACACTACTGTCTCTTCCACCGGGTGGGTACAGCCCGGAGACCCGCACAACCCCAGGAGCTCAGCCACTACAGCCCTGTGAGTCTCACAGAGCATGACCTCTTCAATCTCCCCAGAGGCCACTTGTTGACCGTCAGGGGCCAGAAGCCAAGCCCTTGTAGACTGTAACTGCCTGCTCCTCCATCAGCGAGTGAGGCCGTCTGTGCTGGGCTGTCTGCTTCTTGACTGTGGAGAGAAAGGGCCTGCGTGGTCATTACTGTGTGTGCACGCGATTGAGACTATGGGATTTACATGATAGGGAAATGGGCAGAGTCACCAGCACCAGCACCATAATATCCATGATTGCCAGTCATAACAACGGAGATCAAGTCCAGCTCTCTGTATGCACTGCAAGTCCCCCAGCACAGCTCTGCGAGAAGGGCAATGCTTTCAGTGCACAGAGAACCAAGCCCTGACCATGATTTCACACGAGCAATATTCAGCTGCACACAGTTGCAGAGAAAGATGGCATTTTAATTGCCACCAGACCATAAGGTATGAATTATGATATATTATTAGGCCTGCAACCTTAGGTTTAACAATATAATTGGTAAGAATTATGAGGCTGTGTTCAAACACTACCTACTCTATTTCTTTTTTAAAAAAATTATTTATGAGGGACCTCTAAAAACTACTATCATAATGTTTATATTGGGTTAAGATGACTTAAAACATATTTTCCAGAGTGGAAAAACATACCTCATTACTATTCTGAAGTAGTGGTATCTAATTTAGTAAAATTATGATTACATAAATCTACTCAATAAAAGTAACAACCAATTAAAATCCAAAATGGGTGAAAGACTTTCACATAGAAATATTAATTACTTTGTTTGGACAAAAATAATATATTACAAATTTCCTAGCTTAGGATGATGGCTAGAGTTCTGCCAGAACTCGATGGTTGTCAGATTCCAGCTGGGTATCGAAGTCAATTCTCATGTCCAGGCAAGCCCCGAGGGTGGGGGCTGGGGAAATGGATCAGTACGTAATGTGCTTGCCACACAAGCACAAGGACTTGTGTTCAAGTGCCTGGGACTTGTGTAAAAAAAGCTTGGTGTGGTAGTATATGCTTATAACCCAAGTACTGGGGAGACATGGAGGGTCCCTGAGTCTCGTTGGTCAGATAGCCCAACCTACTAGGTGAGAGACCGTGAATAAGAAGAAAGAGAAGGGGCTGGAGAGATGGCTCAGAGTTAGCACTGGCTGCTCTTCCAGAGGTCCTGAGTTTGATTCCCGGTAGCCACATGGTGGCTCACAGCCATCTACAGTGAGTTCTTGTGCCCTCTTCTGGTGTGCAGGTGTAAATGCAGGCAGAACACTATGAGAGAGAGAGAGAGAGAGAGAGAGAGAGAGAGAGAGAGAGAGAGAGAGAGAGAGGAGGAAGAAGAAGAGAAGAAGAGAAGAGGAGAGGAGAGGAGAGGAGAGGAGAGGAGAGGAGAGGAGAGGAGAAGAGAAGAGAAGAGAAGAGAAGAGAAGAGAAGAGAAGAGAAGAGAAGAGAAGAGAAGAGAAGGAGAGAGGGAGGGATGGAGGGAAAAGAAAATGGTAGGTACCACTAAGGAACAGCACAAAAGGCTGACCTCTGGCCTCCACACGCACGTGCGAACACACACACACGCCTGAGGTTTTTAGACATGATGTCCCACACTGGCCCTGCTCGCCTTCCTCCTGCACTCTTAGCTGCAATCCTAGCCCACCAATGTGCAGCTGTAAGTTTTTGACAAGGAGTAAACGGATCTGATTTCAATTCCAGTTCTCAGTGAAAGCACTCCTAAATTGGCGAGGGAGGAAAATTAAAACTGTATTCCAGGTAAATTTTAGTGCAAACTTATTTCATCTTTCAAGCTGTGCCTAGGGGCACACACAGGGCTGTACAGTACAGAATGAGAAATTCAGTCTCAGAAGCCTAAACACACACAGCTTTTCCACCTCATTCTTTCCCGTCCATCCTATTCATAAGCAATGACTATCACATAAATTCCACAGTGAACAATGGCCTGCTCTGCAAGGTGTCCCTGTGTGTGCCAATGATCCCCTTAGCCGGCAGAGCACGGTGGGAGCCAAGATTCAGCCTGGCTCGATCACTTTTATACTTCTGTCACTTTGCCTATGCTCTTCAGACCCCTGCGAGCTTCCATTGTGATGGCTTCCACCCCTTTCTCTAAAATCCTTCCCTGCCTTATCAAATCTAAAGAAGATATTTTCAAAGGGTGAGTTTTATTAGAAGCCGATCGTACATCTGTCATCTGTTTTAATTTTTAAGATCGTTCTCCAGGGTTTTTGAAGTGTATTTATACGTAAATGTCACCCGTGTGTGCTCCAACACCAGAGGACTGTCATCTGGGTTTTATGCAGTGAGCCGGGACAATGGTTCCAGTTTCTTACAGGAAACTAATTAAAGATAAAGAGGTAATGCATTCGTCCCATTGTTGGGGCATCATGGGGGTGCCCCCCATGTCCTCTCTGGCTTTGAGTTTAGCCATTGCAGCTCCACCACCACCAACCCTCCCCCCCACCACAGCATGTGTGCTGCCTTGCCCCAGGGAGTGTGGACTGCTTCAGACAAGGCAACCAGCGGGCTCACATTCCCCTGATAGCACCATTTGCTGCATAATGTCTAAAGAAATGAGAGAGAATGAGATTATTGATGTATTCTAACGAAGGGCCAAAGCTCAACAGAAAACAGACTAACACCAACTTCAATTTGAGTTTTTGATTTTTAAGATTTTAACAAACAAAGAAGCTGGGAGTCCATGGTGTACAGTCACTATTTGCCAAGCATTGGTCCTTCTTTGTTCTGAGAAGACGTTGAGCCTATTTTGGGGGACACATTTTATTTCACTGGAACAAAGTGGCTCATTTGGTGTCTGGAGGAGCACACGCACACAGCAGGACCCCCATGGTTGGGCTTCCATGAACATATTCAATAAGATCATAGTGCTGTGGCCAGACTAACTTCTGAACAGTCTTGATGATAGAATGCTGTAGACGGAAGTTTCTGTCCTGCCCAGTCCCACAGCCATTCAGTCACAAAGAAACACGCAGAAGCTTATACTAATATAAACTGGCCTATTGCTCAGGATTATTACTAACTAGCTTTTATGGCTTAAATTCACCCGTAATTCCTGTCTATGTTTAACCACGTGACTTTGTTCCTTTTCTCAGTAAGGCATTGTCATCTTGCTTCCTCTGCTTCTGTTTCATGACTGCATCTCTGCCTTTCCTCTTCCCAGAATTCTCCTAACAGATCCAGACGGTGGCCTTTAATCCCAGTACTAGGAAGTCACACGCCTTTAATCCCAGCACTAAAGGGGAATGTAAGACAGGAGGAGACAGAGGCTTAGAGCTGTGGGCAGCACACCTCCGTGTGTATGCATCATCCAGCCTATGGTGTTTTGCTCCAACACCCAGAACAGGGTAAAACACCAGATATGGGTTCCCTCTAAGCCTCTCACAGTAGTGGATCAAGGGTCTGTCAACCCTCACCTCATCTCCCAAACACAATGAACATGAGCTACACCTTCCCCCAATCCCATAAGGTGGCAACACATGAACACACAGCAGAAAATGCAGCTGCCTAGGACTAAAGAGGAAAGGCAGAGTCAAGTGTCAGCATGTACTGAAGAGAAGAGACCCAGTGAGAACACAAGAATCCACGGCCAGGGAAAGAGGTGGTCCAGGCTGGTAGACATAGAGCTCTGTAGTGACTTGGCAGATGATTTGGTCATGGCTCTCCAATCAGATGGATGGGAGGTTGCTCTAGAGATGGGCTTTCTGCTCTGTAGATGTCTTCCTGGTGGAATTCCATGTCCCACAAAACACGGAACAAATCCGCTTAGGAGTTTATTAGAGGAGGCGTGTACAGGCCTGGGGAATTGGTGTGCAGAGAGAGAGAGAGAGAAAGATGGTGTGTCCAGCTTTTTAAAAGCTGCCTAACGCATGAGCACAGGAGGTGGGAGATTACTTAATATGCAGATGACGGGGCTCACACATGAGTGCAAGGGCTTAGCAGAGTCATGTGTGGATCACGTGGGAGCCCCTTAACATCCCTGGGGGCCACTAGGCAGTTTTCTGCCTGAGGGTTTGTCTGCACCTGCATGACCCCTAGAACCTGGAAGTATCAGCCTTATGTGGCTGAAATCATTACACTCAATACAGAACACTTGTGTCAAGTTAAGATGCTTTCCTTCCAACTCTATTGAGCTCCCCCATAGCCTGCTATTTCTTATCCTGTAGAAACTACACAGACTGGCCCAAGACACATGAGCCTGCTTGAGCATGGTGATAGAAACCAATGGTGTCCCGGACACAGGACCCTCAGACCTGGGAACCACCTGAGTATCACCTGACCTCCTTCCATATGAACACGGTGGAGCTTCCGGTCTATTAAAGAAGCGGACTCTCGTGAGTCTGTGGGATCCAGTGACAACCATGGACCTTAAATTAGTCTCTGGGTTTGGGGAAATAGAGGAGCTACTAAAGGAAAGGCTGGCCAGAGTCCTCAGTAGCTGCCACAGACAAGCCTTGCATAGAGGAGGGCAGTGTAGTTGGGGATATTTGACTGTTTCCAATTCTCTTGAAAACCATGAGGGTAGAGAGACAAACTAAGCTTCTTATCCTCGATGCACACTATGCATGGGATGCTAGGGAACACTACCTCTGTGAGACCTTGTTTCTTACAGTGATAAGGCTACAAGGCTCAGTAATCTGGTTCTTAAGATGAGGCTGGTGGTAAGGAAAACGAGAAACCCCCAAACTAGAATGAGTGGGAAGGAAGAAGCTAATTACTCTGAAAATTCAAAGACCCCCCCCTTGAGCCTTTGATCCCCCTCCCTGATGCTAAGGCACACTGGTTCTTTCCTTTCTCGTGAAGCCATTTCTGCCTCACGTGAGACCCAGAGCATTCTGGGGAATGTGCTGTTAAAACTGTTTCTTAGACTGGAAACTCTCGAAAGCCCTAATTCCATTATTGTGCCTCAGATCAGGCAACCAGAGTCTCCCAAGGCAGGAGCCCCCATCAGAACCCCACAGTTCTGTGGGTGACTCCCTGGGAGCAGCAGTTGAGTTTAGACTCTCCTCTGCTAACTTCCAGTTCCTCTTGCCTTACCAAGATAATCCACCAAGCCGCCATTCACTCTAATCAGCCTTGTGGCTCTCCCCACACCCCTGCCTCTCTAACATCGCTTTCTGTCCGTGCTATTTGTCACTATTTGACAGATGCTTATCTTGCACAATTATTTATTCAGTGTGTCTTCTGTGCCCCCAGAGTAGACTGACTGGAAGCTAATAGAGGCTGGAGTTACTGAAATTCTGGTCAGGAACAGAGAAGTCTTGCATGCTCGCCTAGGGAAGGTGGGGATAGGCGTTCACGGCAGTTCCTGAGCACAGAGAACATCTCAGATGGGCAGCCTGGAAAATGGAAGACACATCCCTGGAAGATGGATGCTAAGAAAGATGTGGGTAAGGGAGAACAAAAGACTCTAAGAACACAGTCAAATGGGAACAGTGTCTCAAAGAGCCAGCATTGAAGGGCGTGAGCTAACTGACCCTATGCTGGAAGTGCCAGGCTACATGGTTTCTCTGTTACCCCCAAGACCTCGTGAAGGACTCCTGAAGGAAGTGGTCATGCCAACACAGGCAGGTGTAAGCTACCAGCTTGACATACAGAGAAGCCCCACCCCATCTTCTAAACATCTTGTCTACTAAGAAAGTTCTCACTGAGGAGATTAGCTACCCTTTGCTCCAGCCAGTACTCACAGCAGACCATTTGCCACAGACCTTGGCTACCCCAGAGGGCTTTCTCCTCCTGGATTCTGGCTATGGATTTCTTACCCCTTTCTGCCAAGCTTCTCTCCATAATACTGGCTGTTAAAAACCCAGAGTACTCCCTGGTCTGGTGATATACACCCTTTATCCCAGCACTCAGGAGACAGAGGCAGGTAGATCTCTATGAGTTTGAGGCCAACCTGGTCTACAGAGCAAGTTGTAGTATAGGCCAGGGCTGTTAAACAGAGAAAATCTATCTCAAAAAGGAGGAGAAGGAGGAGGAGGAGGAGGAGGAGGAGGAGGAGGAGGAGGAGGAGGAGGAGGAGGAGGAGGAAAAGAAATAGTGCTTTGAACTTGCAGAGAATTCTGACCTGTAACTTCAGTACTTCAGGAAGCAAAGTGATTGGGTGAAGGTTAAGGTTCAAGGGATTTGTTCCCTGGGACACATCTAGGTCTTGGAGGGTGCTGAGGTATTCCTCTGAAGACCCTCATCAACCCAGTGGGGTCGCTGTGGGTAAAGAAGGGCCCCACCCAGGGAAATGCAGCCTGTTGCCTTAACAGAGATCAGAGACCAATGTGTGGTGCCCACTCTTTCACGGTCACGGAAGCATACGGTGGGAGAAGGGGTAAAGGAATACTTCATCTCCCGCCTCACTGTACACTCGTGCTGTGACCTTCAAGTGTTCCTATTCCTCTAACAACCCAAGGAAAAAGTGGTCCTGCTGACTCCCTAGTTTAGAGACAGTGGAGCCGCTGTATAGCTAAGACAGTTTTCCCTTCGGTCAGAGGGAATCCTACAGTTAAAACCCACTGTGTGTCTTCCTGATAGTGTGTGTAAACCATTCAGCAGGATTGAGACTTTGCCCAAATTGAGACCGCAAGCTCTCCGCTAGATAAGAATTCTCTTGGCTGAGGGCAAAGGGGCGCAGAGGAGGTAACGGAAAAAGCGAGCTATAAATACCCGTTGACAAATACCCCGTGAGTTCAGAACAAGGACTGAAGTTACCATCCATATATCTTGCTTATGTTACTATAAAAAGGAAAACCACCCCATCTTAAAAACAAATTCAGCTGAACCAAGGTCCCCATCAAATTGCTGATCCTATCGCCTCCGATAAAGAAATGAACCCATGTGGCTTTTGGAAGACTCTTCTGACTGCACATCTTTGTGGGAATGTGGTTCCCAACCCCTGCAGCTCAGTGACTCTGCTAATGATACGGTGTTGTCAAGATAATTTTGAACCTTTTTCTTGCTGTCATAAGGCTAAGAAGAGCATCAGAAGCCCTGCTGCTATGGTTGAGGCTAGATCCTCACCAGAGAAGCCAGGAGCTACCAACACAAGACGGAAGTGGCTGGCGAGAATGCTGGGCTTTATAGGTGAGGAGCACGCCTGGTCCCTCAGACACGGGCCTCTGAATACGGCTTTCACCTGTGGATCCCAGAGAACACGAGTTGAGCTGGAGGCCCTCACTGAATGTCAACAGCAAACTTCTCTTTAGAACTCCCACAGCCCACGGGGACCGGAACCAGTGGAAGAGCAGTACACCAGGGATCGTCATCCATAGTGTACAGTCAGAAAAGACAGAGGAAAGTGTTAGAGGCTGTGAATCCAGTCCCACTAAGAAACACAGGCAGAAGACACAAGATGGAGAGGCAGAGAAGTGCGGTCGAATTAAAGTGTGAATCCAGAATGCCAGGAGGTTTCTGGGTGTGGATCTTTATGTATGGAAGGGTGAGAGGGCTGGAGAGATGGCTTAGCGGGAAAGAGCACTGCTCTTCCAAAGGTCCTGAGTTCAATCCCCAGCAACTCCATAGTGGCTCACAATCATCTGTAATGAGATCTGGTGCCCTCTTGAGGAAGAGACCTGGTCACTCATCCTCATGAACTTAGACCATGAAACCCAGTATGGACAAGTTCAATAGAACCGCCATATACATGCTGCCCATGCATGCTTCGGCACTGCCAGGGCGTCAGTTTCATTCATTCAATTCTGAGACTTGAATTGGATTTCTGGAAAGAAAGGGAAGGATGAACATAAGCCTGTTGAGCTGCAACCAGAAAGTCTAAAAGCAACAGTGTACTTCTCAACTGGGAGTAGAGATAAGGCCAAAGGAAGAAGGAAGCCCACTTGAAGGAAAACTGTAAATTTTAAGAATGAATTCAGATATTTCTAAAACAAACAAAGAAATACAAGCACAGGCCCATAGCTTGGCTGACACCCCCAGGAGAGCTGCTTCCTGAATGGAGAATAAAAATTGGCTTGAGGTTGGAAGACACGCCCCACTCCAGTTCTAATGGGGTCAGCCCTGCTAGGAGGAACAACTGGAGCAGAAGGCAGTCTGGATGGAGATTAGCAACATCAGAACAACTCTTCCTAAACATGAAGGTCGTAGGAGGGGCGCTCAGCAGAAAGCCCTGCACACTCTCCCACATTTTCCCATAGGCAGCTTCACCTGTGAAAGGCCAAAGGGCCGCTGTGAAATCGAAAACTGATCAAAAACTATAAAGGGAAAATTTAAGGAATCTAGGAAAGTCACAGGAACAGTGCGTGTATGTGTGTGTGTGTGTGAAGGCCCTACTGTCTGCTAAGCAGATGCCCTACTGTGCGCTTACCACTAAAGTCCACAGAGATATAGACAGATAATTCTGCTTAGGTCAGGGTTTGTTGGTTTAAATTTCTTTTTTGGAGTCTGTGTGTGTGTGTGTGTGTGTGTGTGTGTTTAGATGTGTCAGATCTCCTGGAGATGGAGCTACAGATAATTATGAGCCACCTGATATGAGTGCTGGGAATCTGAGCTCAGGTCCTCTGGAAGAGAACCTCTTATCTTCTGAGTCATCTATCCAGCCCCAAATTTTGATATTTTGTCAATAATAGTCCTCTCTCCTCAAGTTATTGTATGAAAATGAAAACCCCCACACTTGCATGAGACAGTAGTTTCTTGACACCCCTAGAACATCATCATGGGTATGTATTCACCCCTAGAACATCATCATGGGTATGTATTCACCCCTAGAACATCATCATGGGTATGTATTCACCCCTAGAACATCATCATGGGTATGTATTCACCCCTAGAACATCATCATGGGTATGTATTCACCCCTAGAACATCATCATGGGTATGTATTCACCCCTAGAACATCATCATGGGTATGTATTCACCCCTAGAACATCATCATGGGTATGTATTCACCCCTAGAATATCATCATGGGTATGTATTCACCCCTAGAACATCATCATGGGTATGTATTCACCCCTAGAACATCATCATGGGTATGTATTCACCAAGCAGAAAGCTTATAGTTGGCCCCATTCTCAGAAGCATACTAGAATTCCAGTCACAAGACCATGATGACCTGGGCTTCAGAGTAAAATTGCCAGCCCGGCCCAAGAGGCTAGGAGATACGATCCAGCAAAGCGAGAAGCAGAGGATGGGGACCCTCCCAGCGAGAGAGAAGCTGCCATGAGCTCTGAAGGAGATGAGACTGGAAAAGACATTAATCCAGGGACACTGTGTGACATCTGCAGAAACCTTGCAGCTCCAACTCTAAATACAAGAGCATCCATGAGGTCTCTTTGACATGGGCAGCAGAACACACAGAAACAACTGGTTAAGGTGCCAGCCTTTGGCGCTCTCACCCAGCTGCCCCTTGTCCTTGCCCCTCATGCCAGCCTGCCTTTGTTGAGAGCCACCATCTTCACACCGCCCCTTTCCAAACTGATCTCCGTCTCGGGAATAGAGAAGCTGCTCTCCTTTGGACCAGATGGGAAGCTGAGGCTAGCCCGGGAAAACATGAATCTTTCAGTACGATGTTTGCAGCTCAGACAGCTCAGATTTATTGTTTTGAACAGAGAGGGTCAGCACTAAGGGAGCCAAACTGGGCACTCCCTGGGAGAGTGGCAAAATGTGTCCGCCTTATTTCAATCAGCTGTGGGTCACCACCAGTGTGTTTCTAGGACATTTTGTTACGTCTCATTTCCTACGAAGTTTGCCCACAAGCAGTGATTTAAAGACACAGGGAAGAAAGGCCTCAAAAGGAGAAAACGACAAGGCCAGCTCACGTACTTTCCATGTCACAATCCCCGCAGCCTGACATTCCGTTCCATCGACGAAGAAACAATATAATGTACAGTCCTGTCACCATGGCTATTAATAACTTGGGTGGCTTCCAGAACCACATGGGGACTGGGAAATATTCCATCTTTAGCAACTGCATCAACACTGAGATGCCTTCTCTCTGAGATGGTGCCTCCACGTCTCTTGCCACATGTGGGGGTTCTAATTCTCCAGGCCCACAGATACTCTGATTCACACTGATAAGGATGAGCCTAGGACCAGGGCTTCCTGGGAGACTTAGAAACCAGAGAACTCTGAGTTCCCAAACACTCTATTAGTTTCCAAGCCAAGTTTAAAAAGCCAGGAGGGAAATGTACAGTGGAGTGGCTGGGAAACTTTCATTCAAGTATAGCTGTGATGTCTAGTAGTAATTTGTATTTAAATTTCTCAGCAGCCGTCATGGTTAAGAGGTTAGCTTTACCATCTTTAGCAAATGTTGATTAATCTAAACAAGTAAATGCATAAGAGGAAGAAAGAAGGAAGGGAGGAAGGAAGGAAGGAAGGAAGGAAGGAAGGAAGGAAGGAAGGAAGAAGAGGGAGGAAGAAAGAAGTGTGGTATGGAGGAAGAGAAAAGAAGGCAGAAGGCAGGAGGGAGGAAGAGACAAAGAAAGGTCGGAAAAGGGGGGAGGAAGGAAGAAAGAAAGAGAAAGAAAGGAAGGACAGAAGGCAGACAGGGATGAAGGAAAAAGGAAAAGGAAAACATGCCACCCCCAGCATCCTCAGGTCCTTGGAAGAATGGACTTGGATTGAAGCAAACGAAACTCCACGGAGTACATAGTCTGTCTCTGTGCCCCTTCCTTCCCATTTCCTGAATCCTTGTCTGTGTTTATGATTTCTTTTGTCTGTTTTCTGCAGCACACTGGTCATCTTTCTCAGCATCCCGCCCTGCAGTCTTTGTTAGGTGTTGATGGAAAGGACCCATCCAGTCCGGCAGTGTGACTCTCTGAGATTATCAGTATTTCTAAGAAGGCCATGTGTAATGGCTCTGCCTTTTATCTGGACTTTAGATGCCAGGTCACCAGGAGCACCCACAAAGAAAGGTTGGCTGGCACTACAGGACACCTCTCCTGACTCCTCCCCTGCTCCCTCTGCTCCTGTTTACAATAAAGGAAGAAGCACCCAGTCTCCATAGGATTATCTAACAGGAAGGCACAGGGATGCAGCCGCAAAAAGACTGGCTGTGTGTCATAGGGGGTCACACAGTGAGAAAGAATAGGGTATTAGCATGGGTAGGAGTGCCCTTCACTTTGGAGGGTCCAAGGTTGTGCCTTGGTTGTGAGGCCTTGAAAACAAAATCTTTGAGGCTGTCGTTTGTTGGGGGAACAGGCCTCCCAACCAGCACCCAAGAGGATGCAAGTGGCTTGTGGGGATGACGGCAGATAGGATGAGGGAGCAGGCCATCCATCATTTCCCAGCTGGGGAAGATTCCACCAAGACAGCAGTTCTAGGGGAGAAAATTCTCCTACTCAAGACATGTTCTCTTGTTTGGATCTAAATTCACCTTCAGTGGCCACCTGTTCCCTCTCTCCATCCTTGCCATCCCTTCCCACCATCCTCCCTTCACCCCTCCCTGTTTTCTCTTCTTTCTACTACAAACATAAGAGGCATCTCCACCTGCTACACAGTCTTCTGTTCTTCATAGCCTTAAGCACGGGACATGTCGCCTTGAGTCAGAGTCATCAGCCACTCTCCTTTTCCACCTGACAGTGATGTCATCTGCGTGTGATGATGTCATCCACATGTGATGTCAGCCCACATGTGATGGTGTCAGCCTACATGTGATGGTGTCAGTCCACCTGACAGTGATGTCATCTGTGTATGATGATGTCAGTCTACATGTGATGATGTCAGTCCACCTGACAGTGACGTCAGTCCACATGTGATGCTGTTTATTTACCTGGGATCTTTGCTGTTCGTTTTTAACATAAGAAGCTAATGAACTCTCTTCGGGTTCCTGCTGCAGAGTCATCCTCTGTGGAGTAGGCTTAGGTCTCCCACCATTTGTGGTGCTCTTGTTCATCTTTGACTTCCTTTAGAAATGAGCTCGGGACAACTCTCTCCAGGAACTTTTCCAGCACCTTCAGCCTGCTTCCACAGCACATAAGGTTCTGCTCCTTGTGCCCTCAAAATGTTCATCTGTTGCTGTTCTTAACCTGTTAGCCCATAGTCTGTCTGGTCCTTTACTCTCTGTATGGTGGGGGTGTGCAAAGTCGGATTATCCAACTGTGATGGGGGAAGACATGAACACAAACTATGAATGCCAGCTTTACTATAGGAAAAAAAAATTCTGCTCTGTTGAGGGGTCAAGGTCTGGATTTCTTTTCTTGACTGAATCAAATAACATACAGACACACACACAGAGACACACATACATATACACCACACACACAGCTGGGGTTACAGGCACAGTTTGTGCACTTGACTGCTTGTTTTAATTTATTTTATTTTAAAATCTGTCTCTCTGGTTTGTGCACCTGAGTGCAGGTGCCCACAAAGGCTGGAAGAGAGAGTCAGAGTCCTTGGGTCTGGAGGAAGAGGCAACTGTGAACCACTGGACTAGGGTTCTGGGTCCCTGCAGGAGCAGTGCGCCCTCTGAATTGCTGAGCCATCTCTCCAGCCCCATGCACTTGGATACAAGCTGAGGTCCTTGCGATTGCATAGCAGATACTTTCCTGATTACACCAAACCCCAGTCCCTTTAGGAAACAGTCTGGAGGCTTTGGAGAATGTAAACATGCCCCATCATTTTTCTCCAACATTTTTCACCAGGGGAATTGAAAGCAGATGTTTGTCTATGAACACTTAAGTGGCTTTATTTGTAGTAGCCCCGGGTTGGAAGGAATCCAAGTGTCCATCAAGAGGCAACAGGACAAATGGCAGGAGAGGTCTGTGATGAAGAATGACTCGGCAACGACGGGCGAAGACTGACAGCAAACAGCCACACAATGCCTCTCAACATAACTATACGGTGGGAAGGAACATGGAGAATGAGCTGCCATTATTCCACTGACATACAATGCTAGAAAATGCAAATTACTCGGTGACAGAAAGTGGGCCAGATACCAAAGGACAGGCTGGAAGTGCTGCGGGCACAAGCAAATGCTGGCAGCTGCTGGGTGTTATTCCGGTGGCCTTGGTGGCTTCAGAAGCATATGCCCCTGTCTCAGTCAACCTGTTTCATGCTGGCACCTGCCGTGTATGTAAAGGTACTGCGGAAAGAGAAGAAACAATTACAGGACTTCAGGAGGGCACGTGTGTTTGTGTAAAGGTACTGCAGAAAGAGAAGAAACAGTTACAGGACTTCGGGAGGGATGGTCACAAGTGGATACATAGACAGTAAGAGTGTCGAAGTCTTGGACAGACATTCCTCTTTGTATGTCTGCATCACTTTAATACCGGAAGACTCATGGCCTGCTCCTGTGTCCACAAGGAGAGCCATATGACACAGTTCCTCCCAGATTAAACTCTTCCAGCCCGGAGAGAGGCTCCTTAAGACCAGGATCGTCTAAGGGAGTGAACCATCGTATTCAAGGGGGTGAAATGTGGCATCTTGCAAGGATTGAGTTTAGGAAGTAAACAACTCAATAGCTTCAGGAAGTCAGTGAAACTGACCAGGTGAACTAGGCGCCTCCCTTCCCCAAACTTGCACAGTAAAGACTGTTGGGAGACAGCCTCAGATGAGCTAAGCCGCCTGGAAGAGACGTCCTGAAATCTGTTGAGCTGTGTAGTTAGCTCCAGCTTTCCAGCTTTTGTGAGTTGTCACCCATGCTGGAATGAGCTTTGGGGATGCCGCTGTTTTGAGTCATTTCTGCCCCATAAATAACCCTTCCCCCATATTCTTGTAAGTAACCACAGTTCACCAGTTGAAGTTTTGTGGTACCCTTACTTTGGTCTGTCATTGGTCCCACATCAGGAGAGAGTAGGTGTTTGTTTACACTGTTTGTATTGCACACAACAGCCAAGTGCCACCTAATTCTCCTGACAGTTGGCCTAATAAAGCATTGCCTAATCTCTGGGTGCTATCTAAGGTCACAAGAAACACCTGGCAGAAAGGGAATTGTAGGAGAGAGGCCTGGGCACTGGAAGAGGCAGAGTAACCGACACTTAACGTCCACACGTGTGACTAAGGGGTTGTTCTCCTTGTGTGGCCTTAGGCGGCTGTGGGAATCTTTACCACCGGTGGGAAAACACAGAAGATACAGGGAGACGTCAGAGAGGAGTCTGGAATGAAAGAGGCAAGTGGAGGGGAAAATGATCCCCAAACCCAGGATGGACAACACAGCATGGACCATCCGTAGACTTTCAGCCTCTGTCTCCATGATTGAGTCTCTTGGATGAATTTGGTTAGAAAAGGCATGAAAAGTGGTCTTTGTCTTATGGTGTTTAGTTTCACCATCCTCTCTTTCTCTTATATACACACACATACACACACACATACACACACACGAGAGAGAGAGACAGAGAGACAGAGAGAGAGTCTTACCGAGACAAAAATCTCAGCCTATAGATCAGGCTGACTCAAACTCATGTGGCAACCACCTGTGTAATCTTAGTATTGTAGTAACCTGAATGTTGGGGTTTAGGTATGAGCCACCATGCCCAATGAACTTGTAATTTTGTTTGTTTGTTTTTTATTGATTTTTATTGGGCTCTACATTTTTCTCTGCTCCCTTCCCTGCTTCTCCTCTCCCCTTCAACCCTCTCCCAAGGTCCCTATGCTCCCAATTTACTCAGGAGATCTTGTATTTTTCTACTTCCCATGTAGATTAAATGTATGTATGTCTCTCTTAGGGTCCTCATTGTTGTCTAAGTTCTCTGGGATTGTGATTTGTAGGCTGTTTTTCTTTGCTTTATGTTTAAAAACCACTTATGAGTGAGTATATGTGATAATTGTCTTTCTGGGTCTGGGTTACCTCACTCAAAATGATCTTTTCTAGCTCCATCCATTTGTAGTTTTAACAGGTACCCTAGCAATATGTTCCATCTAAAATAAGCACTTTATGGAAAATGTTAAAATAATAGAATATTTTTTTAAAAAACAAAGACATCATTTCATATGCCACCCCCATGGCTCATCACTGTCCTGCTAGTCCTTGAGTCTACTGCTCTTCTCGTCACCCACAAACCCAGATCTCCCCAGGTTTAACACCCTGGGCATGTCAGGATCCAGGCACAGCAGAGCCCCGTGTGTGTGAGGTAATGCCTACAGTCCCAGAAGACCAGACCGTGCCCTCTCTTCGGGGTTCCGATTTCAAGCTCAAAGCCCAGTGGACAGTTTTTCTGTGTATCAGCTAAGGACTCTGCCTTAGACATCAGCCTCCTTTCCCACAGCTGTCTCGCAGACATGAGCCCGGCACGCGTGTCTATGTTAAGATTGGGAGTTTCACAATCAATACTGCTAAGCGCTCCTTAGCAGGCAACTCTGAAATACAATATACAAATCTGAATGGTTGATTTGAGAGAACTAACTGGTTTCTTGCAAGTTCCTTGGATTAATCCAGGCATTGTTTTTCAAGTAAAATTCCAACCTTAATAGTTCACAAGGGCATAAAGTAATCGGGATCTACACAAGGGCATAAAGTAATCGGGATCTATCAAGCCCAGACTACAAACACTAATGCAGCAGAGGGGCACAAGCCAGCAAGGTCTAAAAGGTGGTCAGGAAGATTCTGGAAACACCCATCACGCTGAAGATAAAACTGGGAATCCGATTGAAAACAATCCCAGACTCAAGCAGGACTAAAAGAAGGATCCATGTCAGAACCACTCTGGGGGCTGGCTTTGCATGGGCCTCTTCTCGTGATGGTTTTTCATGGGCCCATTCTCTTCATGTTGAGTCTCCTAAAGGATATTTTTAAAAGATGTTTTCTATGACGTGGAAGAACATTTTCCCAACATCCCAATTACATCAGCTCTAGGAGACGTCTTCAACCTGATTGCTTCAAGGAGGCAAGGAACACAGAACTCAGCCGGCAAAGGGAACTACTCTGGGCACTTTCTATGGAGGGACATGTGGGTATGGCAGGAAAAGATTCAGTAAAACGTGTGTGCACTGAGCGTGCCCAAGAGATCAAGCAAGAGAGATGATTGCAACACAGATCAAAAGCCTCCAGCCCCCACGTTATTTCTAATTACCAACATGTATTTTACATGGAAAATTATAAAAATCCAAATACTCTTTTCTCAGCGCTAAAAATGCTGACTTTCCATTTTACAGCGTTTCAAGTGTGAACGAAGGCTACAATGAGCTGTTCCAACCCAGCGAAAGCTCCAAGTTTTCTTTGTTCCTGTGTAGACTCCCTGACAGGATACTACGAATGCTAAAAGGATAAACGTGCATTTACATCAAAACTACGGCTGCTTAATTTCTTTAAAATAACTCTTGCCTTGCTGTGTTTAAGTTAGGACTTAAAAGATAAGTGTATAGAGGAGAGAGCCCGAGAAACTGCAGTTCCCATGAGGCTTTGTGCTTGTCAGTTTGTAGATTTGTGTGTGTTTCACTCTTTGCTGTTGATTATATGTCTGGAAGTTGGGAAGAAGTGACGCTTGTCTCCTGGGGACTGTGGACCGGATATTGAACCATATTTGGATGTGCTAAGGCAAACAGAGAAAAGTGGGAGTCCTTTCCAGCTCTTTGGTTTTCCAGGTCAGATACCAAAACAAAATCTATGGGGTTGCATCAAGGAACATAGTCGAGATTTTTGGATTAAGGGAGAGAATGCATGTGGCATTGCTCACTATGGGGCTGGGTCATGAGCTACAATAAGGGAAGCTATCATCACCATTGGCAAATCCACGTTACATAAGGGCCATGCTCGCTGTAAATAGAGAATCAACACAATAGAAACGCCAGCAGCCCAAGGCCTTGTATGGGGTTAGCCTGGCTTGGCCTGCCTGTTTCCACACAGGAAGGAATCCCGGTCTATCATGAAACTAAACATCCAGGTTGGCACATAACCTCACAGCAGGACATGCGAGCGCAAATGGTTGGAAATACTCAGCCAAAGCGAGTTGTGTAATCAGACTGTGGAATGTGTGAGGCATGCAGCACCTGACTGGGCTTGCGGAGGTCCATTTAAAGTCATTCTTCAAAGAAACCCTGCCTGCATCGCTGCCCCAAAGGGCGAGTATTGTCTTTCCTCATTAAATGGTCCCTAGGCCACTTCCTCAGCAGCGTGATCCTGACCACAGACTGTGCGACCATTCACAAGGGCTAAGTAAGAGCGTGTAGCAGGAGTCAGAAATCCTAAACTCTAAACAGGTCAAACCACTTCCCAGACAGATGGGACAAGTACCTTGGTCTGGGCCGAACTTTCATGTTCTTTGCCAAACACAATAGTCAGAGCTGTCGTAAGGGGAATCCTGCATATGGCCATGTTTGGAGAAGCTGAATGCACGCAGACATAATAATTACAGCAGCGACTGAAGCATGTTTATTACTATAGAATCAGAGTGTCTGGAGAAGTGCTTAAAGACATGGGAAAGAATGAGGCTGCCTTGAGTTCATTCCCTTAGCTATGAGGAAGGGTAAGCCAGGGAGGCCGTCTGATTTCTGAATATCTGAGGCTAATTCATAATGAATGGAGATGGATTCAGCTGGTGGGTCTGAAAGGGAGACCCGCCCAGAGCACCACCTCACTGCCAGAGGTAACGGGTCTCATCTGCCACAGGACCTGCTGCTGAAATGTGTCGTGTCTTATCATTGGAAGGAGTGTCTCTGTCATATTTTGTTAAGAATGTATTGTTTGTATAGATACTTGTGTTTTCTTCCTTTGGTTTATTATGTAATGTAACAGCAGCTAAGAAAATATCAGTAGTTATCACATACACATTTTTGAGATACTAAAAAGAAAGTTCCTCAAGGACCGTGGTCACCTATTCTAAAATGTATGATGTGCTTGCATGAGGGATAGCGACATCATGTCATTAAGACTGGTCGTTGTTTTTATTTGGAAGTTAAGCATGACCACAGGAGATGTGACTGTGTGTCAAGTTGACGTGGAATGGGCTTGTTGTGATGGCTAATCTTGGTTTCCACTGGCTACAACTGGAATTAACTACAACCCAAGTGTCTGGGCACACCTATGGGGGATTTTTTTCTTAATTAAATTATTTGAAATGGAAAGACCCACATTCAGTTCGGGTCTTTTGAGCTGGGAAGATCGACGTTTAATCTGGGACACACATTCTGGTGGCAACCAACATGAAGGGCATTGAAAAAGGGGCTCTCAGCTTTGGCTCAACTTTGTTTGCTCTTTGTCTTGCTCTAGCTGACAAGCTGTCAAGTCCATCCCTTAACTGGCATTGGCACGTACTTCTTCGAGATTCTGGCATATACTGAAGACCAGCTGAGACATCCAGCCTGACAGACTGAACAACAACTGTATTCTTGGAACTTCCATGGGTAGACAGCCATTGCTGGACTAGCCTGTAATTGGTTTGCTAGCCTATGAGTCTTTTCAATAAATCCCCTTTTGTCTCTCTAGATATACCCCTCACAAAAAACTTTTCCAGACATCTGAATAGCACTGTGGGGAAAAGTGAGTCTGGGTACAAGGCAGAGCAGTGGAGTGTTCTTTCCTGTAAGATGCTAGCTGTAGTTTATTCTTCTGCGCAGAGCTGTGGACTTGGCGAGAGACACTTGAAGATTGACAGGCTTAGCTGCTGCAGACATTTTTCTTTCCTCTCAAATTGTGATGCTTACTCAACTTAATCCTAACCCCACACTGCCATATCCCTCTAACAATATCCTCCACCATACCCCTCTCCCAAGCACAAGGAACTTGGAAATATTAGAATAACTTGTGTGTTTAACTTGGACTGAGAAATGCCGCATAGAGGCTTCTGTCTTACATGCATGGGAAATGGGTGTGTGCAGGCGCAGTATTGGTTAGTGGCTCAAACTTTTCCCGAGACTTCAATGTTGCACTGTGGATGTGCTGAGTAAATATTACGTGAGAAATCACATCCACATTCCTGTGGTTCAGGCCCGGAGTTCTCAGAATGGAAGAATGAAGATATATTTGAAGGCCCAGTGAGATGACTAAGAACACATTGTCCTGAGTTTGGTTCAAATCTAGCAATTCTTCTGAATTCACAGCTCATATTCCACATCCATGGGTGTGTACTTCTTATCTCTGTCTCTGGTAAGAACGGGAATGATGAGTACCTGTGGGAAGCTTCTCCAGAGAGACTGTAAGGGGAAGCACAGCTTTGTCAGGCGGGCTCTCATGAGAGTCTTGGGACAGGCTGTCTGAAGGCCAGGGGTTTACAGAGCCAGAAGTGTGACTCCATCTGGAGCTTTGAATACATTTCTTCAGGACACACAACACAGTTTCTTGAAAAATAACATACAAGGGACAAAAGAGTCAGTGCCTCCACTTTTGTTACCTTTGCTTCACTGCGCTAAAACACCATGGCCAAGGTTCCTTATACAGGAAAGAGTTTCATTTGACTTACTGCGAATGACATGGACTTTTGAAACCTCAAAGCCCACCCCCAGTGACACACCTCCTTCACCAAGGCCACACCTTCTAGAACTTCCCAAATAGTTCCACCAACTGGGGTTCAAAGTATTCAAATATTTGAATTGATGGGGGCCATTCACATTCAAAACACTGTACCTAAGGACTAGACATATCTATGTATATATGGACCATATGGGAAATCCCGACTCAGACAAATTTTAGTGGGGGGGATCAAAAACTTGAACCCCAACTGGATACTTACTAGTGGAAAAATTACTTCCTATATTAAGTGTGATAATGGCTTTGAGGTCACATTTTCAAAGAGACTAAAAGTCTAAGAGCTCAGATGTGTATGTCAAAATATCTACAAGATCAATGACACAATTTCCAAAATTTGCTTCAAAATATTGAGGTGTAGTGGTATTTCATTTGTAGTTTAATAATAAAGCTTGCCTGAGGTCAGTGCAAAGTAGCCACACTAGTCAGCCCTACAGACTAGGCAGTGGTGACACACACCTTTAATCCCAGGAGCCACACTAGTGTGCTATATAAAGTGGGCAGTAGTGGTGCACACCTTTAATCCCAGTCCTAGAGCGGGATATAAAACAGGAGGAGACAGCTCTCAGTCTCATTCTGAGATTCCTGGAGGCAGGGTCACCATTTTGGACTGAGGTAGAGGTAAGAGCCAGTGGCTGGATGTTTTGCTTTTCTGACCTTCAGATTGAACCCCAATTTCTGTCTCTGGACTTTTATTAATCATGCTACATTGAGGAGGAGTTTATATGATTGTAGTTGGAATGAGATAAGCGTTTTCATCCCATATAGTTGTACTTTCTGAGGTGCTGTAGATTAGATAGTCATGGTTGCTGTTTTAAAAATTGGGGGTGGGCAGAGTCAGACTTGACCCCACTCTAGAAGCCTAGACCATTGCACCTGTGTGGAGGCATGTGTCTCTTCTCTGCCCATCGCTTGATTTTTTGCTTTACAAAAATGCAAACCCTATCCCCGGTTCTTAAGGCCTTGCACACAAAGATACATCTTGAATGCTCTGAAGCCCTCTGTGCACACCATTGCAGAGGGAGAAGACGAGGCTGATGGGAACTCTGCCAAATTTGTATGGTCGCTTTGGAAGCCTGCTACCCCTTCTGGACACTTTCTTGTGGCCAACAGTTTTAGCAGGGCTTTTGGTGTCTCTAACTCAATTAGTCCTCAAACACACCCATGAAGCAGTGTGACTGTCTCCTTCTGAAAGATAAGAAAGCTGGGACACTGAAAGGTTAATTAAATTGCCCTAAATGACACAAATGGAGCCTCTAGCAGGAGACAGAGAAGAGTTTGAGCCAACAGCCTGAACCCTGAAACACCACCGTCTACTGAAGGTGTGCCGGGTATATTCTTATCTGTTAGCATTTATTATCAACCAGTATTATTGACTGATATTTATTTGAAGCCTTGATAAGCTAGATAAGGAAGCAATCAAGTCACTATTAAGGCATTTGAGCACACCATCAGGACAGTTAGGTCCCTCAGGCTGAATCATTAACTAAATGCATATTGAGAGAAGGCAGGGTCAGAATGGGAGGAACTAAAGTAGAAGATAGATGGGCAAAAGCGAAATGTCGAGATCACCTGACTGCCACCAAGCACCCATTGTCCCCACATATCTAATGAGGGGTCACAAGACTATATAACCATTATGCTATTGCTCAACTACTGTCCTTGAAGCAAGCTCCCAAAGTCAACCCCAAGAATTCACCAAGATGTGTTGTTACCAGAAACTTTAGGCAGCCCTATGTTGGGTGCTACATGGTACTGTGAAGACCAGGGTCCCTGTCCTGAGGTCTTAGTCTCATTATTAAAAGAATTTTTCAAATAGACCCCAAAAGATGCTAGAGGACAGCTTTATTAGACTTTAAGAGAAAACAATGGAGCAAGCAAGTTCTAAATCTCAGCAACAACATGGAAGAGGGATAGAGAGACGTGAGAAGCCATGCCTTTTGAGTCAGGCTGGTGTCCTTGATGATGGAGGTTCATCAAGCAGCCACATGGAGACAAGTAGCTATGTGGTGAAAGTGGGGACGACTTCAGAGAAAGCATGGTGACCCAAAGAGTCAGAGAAAACATGCTTAGACTTTATCCAGAATCAGAAAGGAAGGAAGGAAGGAAGGAAGGAAGGAAGGAAGGAAGGAAGGAAGGAAGGAAGGAAAGAAAGAAAGAAAGAAAGAAAGAAAGAAAGAAAGAAAGAAAGAAAGAAAGGAGAAAGTGAAGGTTGTGCTTTTCTGAGCTAGCACTGAGAAAAGTGGGCAGAGTTAACTGAGCTGTTAGACTGCAGCCCCACAAGCAACTGCACAAAGGAGGGTTTTAAGGAAGGAAAAGCGTATTGTCTCAGTAAAGGAATAATTATTCCTCCCATCTGTTGCAGGGATTCCACCAGAGAAGATCACTCAGACAAAGTCTATGAGCCAACAGAAAGTCTTCATTATAGCCCTCTGGAGACTACACCTGGGTATTTGGATCCCAAGTGCAGTCCTGAGACTTTCTCCAAGTCCATATTTAAACAACAAAATGACATTCTGGCTGGAAAATCCCCAAGGCTCCCTTTCTGCAGCTGCAAACTAAGTATATAGTTATAAAAGCCAAAATATAGGATTATCAAAAATAGGGAGGTCAAGCTGACTTTTGCAGAGAGCCTATATCCTTGGGATGTTTTTCTTCCCAGAATTGTTTTTTTCTTAAGGATACCACATACATACTTTTGAGGCACCAAAATAGTGTCATCATAGTCAATTTACAGCTCATGTCATACCATGTCTGCAGCAAGGTTTTAGGTGAGTCAGCCTTCCTAAATGGAAGTCTTGGCCAGGTGATTGACAGGAGGAGACAATGGTATTTAATGTTCCAGTCTTTTGAGGATATCAGAGCACCATGTCTCCACCCAGGGCCAGGAGTATCCCATTACAGAGGGGTCCATCCTTAGTGGTCTCTAAGGGTCCTGCTCTGGACCCTAAAATCACTTAGAAGATGGCTGAAAGTGGGGCCTGAATATAATTCATTTCTACCATGAGAAGTCAGACATCTAGTTCCAAAACTGTCTACAGGAGTGGATTAGTGTCTCAATTGAAGTCAGTCACACTTCATGTGGATCTCGTAGGCAGGGGAGCTCAATTAGGAGAAGAGATGAGAAGGAATTAGGACGCAGAGCTGTCCTCTGCATTCCTGCCCTTCAGCCAGGACATTTCTGGAACCCAAGCTTTTCGGGTCCTTGCTGGAAGCTTGCCCATCCACCTTCGAGCTTCGGTCCTCGTCCCAGTCGTTCTGTCAGCCAAGACTTCAGGAACAGCCACACCTGTGTCTCAGACTGTGCAGATTGGTTGCCTGGTTAGAGCTTTCTGGTTATGGAGCCCTGAAAGGTTGTAGATCAAAAGCCAAATTATCCTGAGCTGTCGTTAGTCCTTTTAATAGCCTTATACCACCCACTTTCTGAATCTATCACAAGAATATATTAACTTAGCAGGTACGCTGGCTAGTTTCAGGTCAAGTTGACATGAGTTAAAGCCCTCTGAAAGGAAAGAACCTCAATTAGAAAAATGCCTCCATAAGATCAGGCTGTAGGCAGACCTGTAGGACATTTGCAAAGGCCCAGCCCATGGTGGGTGGTGCCATCCCTAGGCTGGTGGTCCTGGGTTCTATAAAAAAGCAGCTGAGTAAGCCACAAGGAGCAAGTCAGTAAGCAGCATGGCTCCATGGCCTCTGCATCAGCTCCTGAGTCCAGGTTCCTGCCCTGTTTGAGTTCCTGTCCTGACTTCCTTCAATGATGAATACTGATGTGGAAGTGTAAGCCAAATAAACCTTTTCCTCCCCAAGTTGCTTTTGGTCATGGCGTTTCATCACAACAATAGAAACACTTAGACAGCGACAAGCAACCCCATTGGTCTTGACCAATGTTGGCTGAGAATGTCATCAGAGAGTATCTGAGGCCAAAAGCAGAGATTTTTCTGCTTTACTGCAATCTGCCTACCCGATGTCCTCACCAGTGTTTTTGACAAATGCATTGATTTATGATTTTTGGTTCTACGACTATGAAAGTACATGTTCTCACTTCTACAGCAGAAAATGTCATTCTGGGCAAGCTGACTTGGTGTTTCTGGGTCCCAGAGACTCGGTATTAATCATCTCTTCTTGTCTTTGCAACAAGATTTATATTTTATGCTGTCTTAATCACTGTTCTATTGCTGTGAAGGGACACCATGACCAAGACAACTCTTAGAAAAACAAAGCATTTAACTGGTGGCTTGCTTACAGTTCCAGAGGTTTAGTCCTTTATTACAATTTCAGGCAATGTAGTGGTAAGCATGGTGCTGGACCAGTAGCTGAGAGCTATATCCTGATCCAAAAGCCGAGAGATCCTTTTGAAACCTAAAAGCCAACCCTCAATGACAAACTTCCTTCAACTAGTCCACACCTCCTAATCCTTCTAATCATTTCAACGAGTTTCACTCCCTGGTGACTAAACATAAAAATATATGAGTCTATGGGGACTATTCTTATTCAAACCATGTACTCTAATAAAATAACCTTCCAAAGAGTATTGTGGGTCCTGGGGAGATGACTCAGCAGTTCTGAGTGCTTACTGATTTTACAGAGGACCACCCTAGTCCTGGTCCCAACACCCATGGCTGGTGGCTCACAACCACCTGTAATGCCAGTTTCAGGAACTCATGTGCAGCTTGCATGCACATGTAACACACACACACACACACACACACACACGAGAGCTAAAGAGACAGAGAAAGAGAGAGACCAAGAACGGTATGTAAGAAAACTGCTCCTACCAAACTGTTACCTTCGAGTGTTCAGGCACTCTTTCTAAATTGCTATCCTGGGCATCTGCTGATCTAAGCCCCCACCTTCACGAGGCTGAAAACAGTATATTTCCTTCTAATAGTAATTATTCAGGAAATAATCACATAATCCGGACTCCTCTCCCTTATCCAGAGTTTTCTTTAGCTGTTAAGACTCTTCTCATTTGCCATTTACTTATTTTGATATCAACCTCTCTCCCCGTTTCCGAATCTAATTAGCCTCTGGGAAATCTACTCATACAATCTGCCTTCCGATCTGCTTTCTGTTGCCGGCGCTGCTGGACACAGCTTGGTCCCCAAGGGGAAGGAGGATGGTGTTTTTCAATCTTCAGTGAAATTGGCTCAAGGCTGTCCTCTAAGATAAAGTAACTCAAGGCAGAGCTGCTGAGTCAGATGTGCTGTGTTTGATAATAGCCCGAGAGAGATCATTCACCAGTAATGGATAGACTGGTGCCCATGCCATGCTGCTGCCTGACCGGAAGGCTGGAGGATGTAGCTTCCCTCTCTCTACAGAGAGCCCTTTTCCCAAAGAGGCGACCTGTAAATCTCAGTATCAAGCTGTGAGTTTGCATTCTGTTTCCCCTCCAGGAACCCATTAACCAAGAAGGCACACAGTGCCTCTGTGCTTAGCACAGCAGCGAGTTGGGGCCGGGGTGCTTTCTCCTGAACACAGAGGCCATGCTGCTGCTATCTCTTCCAATAGCTTCGGTCGCAGTGGCCCAGCTGGGGCAGGCCTGAACCTGGGTGTCTGCTTGGGTTCAGATGGCCCATAGGAAGTCACCACCATGCACGGAAGCCATGTCTAGTTGAGTCCTTATCACGATGATGCCCAGGCCTCCAATCAGGCTAATTGGTGGGGGAGGTACAAAAGCAAAGGATATTCAATCCAGTGAATCTCCTTTGCCTTATTGAACCTTATTTGAAGACAGATTATGATAAAGCCATTCTGAGTTGATGACTTGGTTTTGCCTTAATTATGGCAAAGAAACAGGTGGCCCTACTAAGAGTTCTTTATCTCACTAAAGGGCAGCTCTGCCAGAGAGCTGGGCCGACGTCCTTGGGAGGTACACAAATGGTTCTCGCATTCCTTCTTCCCAGTATCTGATGCCTTCCACAGAGCCAGACAGATGCTGTGGCTGAAGCATCAGGAGGCCCTGCTAAGTTAATACTCAAGCACTTTTAGCAGCTCCCAGGAATCCAAATAACCATAGAAATATGGACCGATTCTCTTGGCCTTCAAAGTCTGAGCTCTGTGACTCCATCTAGACACCATAGCATTACCACAGAGGGAACGCCTAGATGACCGTCTCTTCTTACACCAGACTGACCCCAAGCACCGCCAGCAAGGTAACAACACTCAGGTGAGGTTGCCTAACGTCTGCCTTCAGCTTCCCGGTGTCTAAGGGAACAGGCTGGCCTCAAAGAAATGTAAGTTCCTCAGGGCATCTTCCCTGTGAAATAGCCTCAGGGGTTCTTATTCCTGGTTTTTCTTTTAAATGTCAGAAAAGCAGAATTTGGAATTGAATTTAAACCTCGGGGCTTGCTCAAGAGTTTGAAATAGTAAACAAATTAAAAGACTGTAGAATTGTTTTCAGCAATTCTGTACTCCTTAGGATCCCATGGGAACGGAGGTCAGCTGTGCTCAAAGTCAGCCTGTGGGGACAGGAGGAGTCTTTCAGAGGGGATAAGCCACCTTAGCTGAAGCGACCCTTTGAAGAAAGCCTGTTTGCTCCCTCATAAACGGGAGCCCCGCGGACTACCCTGAGAGCAAGCCTCCTCTCCTCTCTACTTCAGAGAAGTGACGACAGGTGGGTACAATTTAAGTTAACGTTTGTGCAGATACGTTGTTGGAAATGATCAGCTGATTTACCCAGGGGTGCAGCTGGTTGAAGCTGCTTCTACCTGCCAATGACAGACAGCCCTGGAAGCCTTTAAGCAGTGTTAACAGCCAAGCTGGTCGTGATTGCCACACGTGGTTACCCGCCAGGGGGTGCGCGATCTGTCACATTTTGGCTAAGGGGAGAGGACTTCTTACTAAACAGTTTTGATAGTTTTCAGAGCTGTCTGTTGTGTCTCCTGAAGGCTAAAAGCGGTGCTCACATAGGTTACCCCACATAAAAAAATGCCTGTTTCTTTGTCCAGTAACTCAAATATGTTGATAACAATAAAATAATAACAACAATAACAATTATAAATAAAATCATTCCTTGCTTTGGATTGAGATTAATATTGCTAAAAATAGAGAATTGCCTTATTTCGATATTATTTTCATTTCTGGGGGAGAGAGAACAATGTTCTTGTTTCCTCGGATCCGTGCCCGCCCGGGTGAGGAGACTGACAGTCAACTCTGCCTTCCTAAGGTAACCTCCACTCCCACCCTTAGCAAGCTGCTCCCTGGCATAACACTGGGATCCGGAATCCCAAGAATGTGTTTGCGTTCATCCCCCAAACTCTCCTTTACCCAGGGGTCCACCCTGAGATTCCATTCTGGTGACTTTGGACCGCCTAATCACTCAGTCCGTTCCCACAGTCAGCGTGCAGACTTGTTTACTGTTAAGAGAGAGGGTGGGGAGTGGAGCCTGGGAGTCTCTGTCAGTCGAGTGTCCTGAATAAACTCACATCTGCAGTGACCACAACATTCCTGAGCATTTCAGCTCGGGGAAGAAAAAACTTTCTTCACCTATGGCCCTCCAAAGGCACGCTGGGAAATTTACTTGCAGAGCATCCAATAACAGCCCTTGGTACTGGCTGGTCCTTGGCTGGCGTCCATAAATGATGAACTAGCTTTGTACAGACTGTGCATGTGTGTTTCCTGTCAGAGGCCTAGTTCTGGTCACAGCCCTGTACTTCATCCACTCCGAGTTCTTTCGATGTCTCCGGAAAAGATGGGCCTTCTCACATCACGACTATCTAACACACCAGAAAAAGGCTCAAATCGCATACACAGAAATGCTGGGCAGGGCTGGGGAGGGGGCGGTTGGCATCTGCAATCACCACAGGGCGTCGTGAATCCCCCATCCACAGCCGTACTTTCCTACTGAGAACCACCTGCCTGCAGGCAGTATACTTATTTGGTCCTTCCTTAAAACGCCCAGGCAATAGTGGCAGTCTAGGGATTGTGTAAATGGCATTGTTTTCTTGGAGGCTGGAGCGTGCGCGGTGCTGGCAAGCCCTTCAGCAGAGTGTAATCTAAACAAACACGCCTAACACCTTTTCCCAATCCTCCTTAACCTCCAGGACTCAAGGTGTAGCTGTAAGGTCTCACGGTACTTAACAAAGAATGGGCGCCGTTATCTAGGGACCGGGATAGGAGGGCAGGGTTTAGGAACTAGGAGTTTTAATCTGGTTGGGATGCTAATGTTCTGGTGACCTCAGCCAAGTTCTGTAAATTGTTACTATCTGCAAAGTGGAGATAATGCACAGCCCTGCCCTTCCCGCAGGAGAATAATTAGAGAGCTCATTTGAGATTCAAAGCGCTCCGCGGCCCACAAGGAAAGTGTTGGGGAGAACAAAGGAGAAGATCGCGGAGCTCTGCTCCAGCAGTCTGGGGACCACACCAAAGACTCTCCCAGGAATCCCTCTGTTGGAGAACCAGTGTTTGTTAATTAACTGGTATTAGGAAGTCATTGTGGCTACCCGGGGTTAATGGAAAGACTGAACTTGCTGAGATCGGCCTACAGAGGTGTAAATTGAGGACTCCTTTGTTGAAGGAAAAGGAAAGGTCCCTAAGCTAAGCGTCAGACTGCCTGGAGCTAAAGGCCTGGTCTTTCAAAAGGCTTCTAGAAATCCGGAGCAGGTTGCTTGTAGCATAGATGTGTTTCTTTTCAGTGTGATAAAATAAAAAAGCAATATTATATTTTTTACTATATTTGAAACAAAATTATTTTAAGAAATAAAGAAAACAAATTAAGATGTCTTCAGTAATTCTTTTTTTTTTTTTTTCTGAGAGGTCTCTCCATGCACACACACCCCACCACCACCAAGTCAGTTGTCTAGCAAGAAGCCAGCATGATATTCAGGGGCCCTTCCAGCAGAGCCTGCAGACCACCAAAGAAGATGTGATGAAGAGCTTCCCAGAGTGGAAGGAAGCCGGCCCCAGAGTTCCCAGAGTTCCCGAAGCGTGGCTTTGCCGTGCAGGAGGCAGCCAGTGAACACAGAGCAGATGGGGAGTTAAGAGGGCCAGTGTGCCATTGGCTGGCACAGTCTGCAGAAACTACAGAGAAAGGTCTGTAGCTAAAGATCCCAGGGCCATGATCCCTGAGCAGTGTGCCTCCTTTCTCCCTGGTAGGAGCCCAGATGTGTACATAAGCAGGTATATGAAGTCCAGATGTTTCCAACCAGCCCAGGCATTCAGTTTGGATATCTCTCTACAAAGAATGAGACACGCCACTACAATGGGGTTCAGAATATGCCACCCCTAAACATGGCTTCTATGAATCTGAAGAAGTCAAGAGACAGGAAGGATGCTTGGGCCTCCTGCAAAGCTCTTCCCAGAAGCAGAGGATGAAAGTAAAACCTGAGGGAGGCTCAGGAAGCTTTGAGAGCCAGATTGCTGTCTCTGGCTGACATAGAAAACAGTTTCTCTATGCTTTCTCAGTCTTGGATTCTGGGGCCTGGGCTGTTGGTGGAGGTTGGTAGGATTAGTTAACCGAGAACCGTTCACATTCCAGAACCAGGTGCTCCACCACCCCGCACCCACCCTGCAATCATCGCTACAGGCCTTTGTGACGCTCCGTCACTAATGTCAGCACCAGCAGGCCTGCCTTTGGCGGCTTACGTCGTCACCAGCCTCAGGTGTGGCGCCATGTCCACTGTCCCCCACAGTGGCGTGTTTCCCTGTGTGACGGCGCTCCCCTTAAAGTATCCATCTCATCACAGTTCTCTCTCGCTCCTGTCTTGCTTCTTTGCCTGGTCTATGTCTCTCTGTCTGTCTATCTGCCTCTCTAGTGACCCCGCTCCAAGACTGCCTTTAGCTCCTTCACTCCCCACTCCCCCACTGCCCAATAACTTTCTTACATTAGAGCTGTTGCATGGAGCATGCTCCCGTAGCTGCCAACCCTGGCCCAGCCTGCCAGAGGTACCCCTTCCCCTCCCACTTTATCATGACAAATAATAGCATAGGCCTGAGGTGCATGTTCCACATCCCCCTATTAAACCTGAGTCAAGCCTTGCTCTTCTCCCTCCCTCCCTTCCCTCCTTCCCTCCCTTCCTCCCTCCCTCCTTCCCCCCTCTCTCTCCTTCCCTCTCTTCCCCCTTTCTCCCCTCCCTCTCTATATCCCCCTCCCTTCCTCCTTCTCTCTCCCCTGTCCCACCCTCATCTTCTCTCCTCACCACAGTCATGGCACTGGTCCCTTTTCTCCCAGATACACAGGCCTCTTCTCTCCAATATGGCAGCTTGATGTTCTGAACTGGATCCCAACTTACAGTACAGAGGATAAATCCTTCTCAGGGTGTGGACTCTCACACTGGGCTCAGCTGTGCTGGCTCACTGTCCCCTGGTCATCTTTTCTGAAGGCCCTGTCCATAACCGTAAAAGTCCTAGACTCACAGCCAGATGGCAGCCCATTTCTGGGACCCACTTCTCCTGTATACTTCTCTGTCTTTTCCTCTTAAGCTCTTGTCTGTAATCCTGTAATAAAACTCCTTTCTAACCCACCCCCCATTATAGTAGAATTTCATTTTCCAAGTTTGCAAAACAGGGGAGTCAGAAGCCAATGGCTCTGGTGGTTCTGGTAGCCTGACTTTTATCTGTCACCATAGCTACGGAACACTCGAAGGTGGGAAGCCTCCATTGAACACAGGATTTCACACACACGCACACACACATGCACATGCACACATGCATGCATGCACATGCACACATGCATGCATGCACACACACACACACACGCGCGCGCGCGTCAGCACACTGGACCGTCCCTGTCTAGCTCTTGACCACAGATTATTACCATGATGCAGGCTATGAACCCCGCTGTGTGTAACTGTGGGAGCACAGCACAGCAAGCCCTGTACTTCTCGGGACTTGCCATGGACCACAGCGCTCCAGCTGCTCGTCCACAGCCACGGTTCTAGCCCTAGAGTGAGCTAAGTGAGCTAGGGGCCCCTGGCAGACACTCAGCACTTCCTTGTCAGTGATAAAATCCATTTTGATAATTCCAACTGTGCTAGTTAATTTCCTGTCCGTGTGACCGAACACATGAGAGAAATGATTCAAAAGAGAACAGATTTGCTTCATTTTGTCTTACTCCGTCAGAGGCGGCAGTCTGGGGTCTCTGACTACTATTGGGGGCCTGAGACAAGGCAGGACGTCATGGAGATGGGAGAGAAGGTCAGAGACAGGAAGGGACCAGAATGCACAGACAAACTGAAGCAGAAATCACAGGAGAATGTGGCTCTCTGGTCATTATAGATATATATCTATCTATATCTATATTATCTATATCTATATATAACCCAGAGTCACCTGCTTTGGGATGGTGCATCCCACAATAGGCTGGGCCCTCCCACATTAAACATCAATCAAAACAATTCCTCACAGATATGGGTACAGGCCAATCCTATAGAGGCAACTCTTCAACTGAGGTTTCTTCTCCCCAGACGACTCTCAGTTGTGTCAAACTGGTGATAAAAACTAACCAGTGAGCCCAGTTTCCTTGGCAATAGTCTTTCAAATGCTGCTACACCTGAGACACGGTGAGTACAACAGACACCAACAAGGCTCATTATCCAATATCACCAAGGCTCTGTGTCAGGAGCCGTGTCCCCCCAAAATTTACAGGAAGCACCACCGTGAGGAGTTTTTGCAGAGGGCTTCACTTTCCAATTGTATTGAGAATAGTCTTATTGACCAAGCCTATCTCACACCCAAATTAACTGTTAATAGAGAGCCTCTGTTAAGGGAACCTGCCTCACATTCCAAACTATCTAGACAACTAGGTGTGTCACCTTGTGACTTCCCGACCAAGGAATCGTGACCCGACCCATCGTAACCTCTCGGACTACGTGACGGGCGTGCCCCAGCCCCCAAGCTCCCCATTCAGGGGCTATATAAGCTGTAACCATGACTCTAATAAACGGAGGCTTTGACAAATACGCTTAGCCTCCTTCCTGCTTATCAGCCTATGCCTTTCAGGTGGTGCCTCTCCGTGACCCTGGAATAACTGGCCAGCCAGGCGGGTTACAAACCCTAGACAGAGTAACCCGTCGAGGCGGCTACAGCTCTGAACCGTGGGAGTGGGAGGACGGTGAGTTAGATGAGCAGGAAACGTGTAGTTATAACAAAGAATGTCCCAGAACTTCTGAGCCCTATCGTCATATGGTCAGTCACAGCTGCACGATTGCAGAACTCCACTTATCCATTCCACAAATGTCTGCAGAGTGTTCAGGAAGGGGAGGGATGGCCTGTGAGCAGAGCTTCAGAGGCTTGCTAATTACCTCTCATGCCGCAGTGCTGTGCAGCCCTGGGAGACACCATTGACCTTCTTAGGAGAAGAAATGGAGCTCTGGGTCACCTGGGGCTGAGAGAGGCAGATGGATGCTGAGAAGCAAAGGTAAGGGATGTCACAAAGGGTTCTTAAAGGAAGAAAAGCCTCCCCAGTCCAGGATTGCCATGACTGCCTATCCGCAGCAGACACACCTTTTTCTCACAGTAGATGTGGTAGTAGGTCCAGTGAAAAGAGTCAGAGTTTCTGCTATATGGGGCAATCATGAGAAGAAAACTGGAAATGCGGCCAGGTGGAAACTTAGGCAGCGTCTAGAGGCTGGATGGAAGAAGGGAACTTTAGATCCTGTGGTGACTGTGTGGGAGAGCAAAGCCAGTCCTCCCACCCAGCGGCCTGTTGGGAGAGAATTCTAACAATAATGCGGGGCAGCTGTCTAAAAGTGAACTCCAGCAGAAGCTGTCTCCCACCGTGTGCCAAGCATCAAGCATTGTTTACATGTCTGAAGCTCAGTCTTAACTGGGCTTCTGTTTTCCTATTCAAGTCTGATTCAACCTTCCCACTCCTCCCAGATGTCTACCTTGAGTCTTCAAAGGGAAAAGCAAGAAAGAAATGGCAATAACAGGGTTGCAAGGGGCGGGGACAGAGAGAGAGAGAGAAAGAGAGAGAGAGAGAGAGAGAGAGAGAGAGAGAGAGAGAGAGAGAGAGAACAAGTCCAGAACTTTCTAAGCAGGCTGGACAATGAGGTTGCTGATGTTGCAGTGAGGTCAAGAACTAGCATGGAATCCCTTCTTGTGGGAAGACAGTCTTCTCTCTGCTCAGATCTTCAAGGGATTGGATAAAGCCCACCTGTATGAAGGATAATTCCCTTTGTGCTGGGAGCAAAAACTTGTATTTGTTTATAGTCAAGCCATCTTAGTCCACAAGTTAAGTAAGCTATTCAGAAGCCTCTGTAGGGCAAGTTCTGGACCCAGGAAATAACCCTTATCTCTCCCGGTGAGTTAAAATGCCTACAGACCTGCAGGTCCCATGCCTCAGTATTTCCTCATCTCTTCCTGTCAGCTAGGGATGTCTCCAGACCTGACATTCCAGTTAAAACAGTTGCATAGCAACCTACCCAACCCCTGCCCTCTTGCTAAATAATGCTCCTGAGAATAAAAAAAAAATGCAGCTTGATCAGAATACAGACTTGCTGTTCATTTTCTCGAGTCTCTTTTCCCTCCATTTCTCTCCTCCAGGGTCCGGGTACCCAATTTGTATCCCGCTGGTCAGGACACCTTTGCTAAGTCTCCTAATTCTTTTATATTAACTCAAATTTAGAGATAGCCTGACAGAAACAGGCAGAATGATGCTAGATCATTATCTACACATTGTAGATGAGCCAAGTCAACAGAAGAAGGTGGCCATCTCATTGCAGAAGGCACCTGGATGGGGCATCACATTCGTTAAGTCTGAATCTGAAGCAACTAATGAATTCATAGCATCCAATTCCACAAAGTTATGTTGAATAATGAGATGGAACAGCAAACATAGATACTACATACATGTACTACAACAACCAAGAACATCTGAGGCATGCCTTGCTAATAGACAGCGGCTTCCTTGATCTTCCTACTCATCTCCTCCTCCCTTTCTTCTTCCCCTTTGCCCCTTCCTCCTCCCCTTCCCATCCTCCTCTTCCTCCCCTCCTTCCTTTTCCCCTTCCTCCCTTTTTCCTCCTCCCCTCCCCTTCCACCTCTTCCTCCCCCTTTTCCCTTTCCTCCCTTCTTCCTCCTCCCCTCCCCTTCCTCTCTTGTTCCCCTCTGCCACCATCATCACCTCATTCTCTTCTCTGGGGATATTCTGGATTGTCAGACTCTATTATAGACTGGTTTCTCTATTTCATGATTTCTGAGATTATTATTACCATTTAAAGAGGGGGAATTCCATATAAGCATGTTCAACTTGAGTTAGACCCTGTACAATGCACATATATTTTAGTATTGCACTGTGCCCTATGATACTATACAATTCTTACGTTTTCATGTGTCAGCTAAAACTAGTACCTCCTTGTAGAATGTGACACAGAGTGTGTTTTCTTAGGTTCTTTCTATGTCTGCCTAACTTCTAATAGAGACCAACAAGAGCCCTTCGAGGGCTACTGTGTTCCAAAGGAGAAATCTCTAGAGCTAAAAGAACTTCTGCCTCCTGACTCAGCATGCCTGGACGCAGTGATGGTGCCCTATTATGGTAGGAAGCTGGGTCCTGGTAAGAAGTAGACAGTCCAGGACCTCGGGCTGTTTCCTTCTCAGCCTCTGTGCAACTGTCTATTGGAAAGACAATTTGTTCTGTTGCCAGAGAATTTTCTAATATCCTGCCACCAAGATCTGGACACAACAGAATGCGGTAGAAGATCAAATAAAGCATGTGCATGCGTGCGCGCGCGCACACACACACACACCTTCCCCTGGATAAGAGATAGTAGTGTTTCTGTTTGAAGCAGCAGAATGTCAGAGAAACACTGGCAAGCCCAATCAATGAGCCACTGTGAAGGGCCAGCGTCAGCAGAAGAGGAGAGAAGAGTGTGAGGTGCCCAGCAAAGGGGCCCTCTCAACTTGCCCCCCCACCACACACACAGGGCAGATGATAATGATTTCATTACTCCCTGCATTATTTTCTTTCTGAATGACAGGAAAGCCCCCAAAGAGCTAAAGCTGAGGTCACAAGCAGATGACTGCTGAGCCAACCTTTTCCCTCGGTAGAAACCCGAGGTACCATTATGGATAGTTACAGACTGGGAACTCGGAGCAATATTGCAAACCGGGTGATCAGAAGGTGTGGGGCAGGTGTTTACGTAAAGCCATAATCGGCAGAGTTCCAGCAGGTACTAGATTGTTGCTGCTGTTTATGAAGACCCTACAGCCCTTTCCACCAGATACCAAAGAATGCCTTCTCAGTATTAACCATTGGTTCACCCTCTCACTCTGGTTCTTGACTGGGCCAGGAGGATGTCAGTCAACAGACAAAAAAGCTTGAGGTAGGCTGCTGCAGGCTAGGGTACAGTCTGGTCTCTGTCTCCTGCATTGCACTGGGGAGGCTGATCCCTGGGGACTTCAGGGCACACCTACAGACTGTGCAGAAGTCACCACTGGCATGGAGAGAGCTCAGCAGAGTCCAGCAGGTAAAAACAGGGGCCAACAGGAATTCCTTATGTGATCTGAACTTGAATCTTCCTCATCCAAGGTCCTGCCTTACAAAGTAAAGAGATAACATGTGCACACACACACACACACACACACACACACACACACACCAAAATATCACGAAGGGCTCTCAACGCTGCTTTGTACCTTCCACGAATTTCTAACTTGGGTCCATTTTCTGATTAGCATTCAGAGCATGCCTCAGGTCCCGTCTATCTCGGAAGCCTGCCTGTCATTTATCCCTCTCCCTGGAAAAAACACATCCTAATTATTGAGTGGGTGACAGAGCTCCGGTGTGAGCGGAAATTGTGTTTGCGCGCTTGCATCTGGGGCAGGAAGCAGCACTCACAGCGGAGGCGATGGCCCTAATTAGTAGCTATGACTCTTCGGGCCGTGCTTGGGAGCTCACACCACATACAGGATGGGTCCCAGTGGTGTTGGGGGGACTGAAATGTCCGACTGCGGTGCTCTAAGTAAGAAATACTAACCCTGAACACTTACCTTCAAGCTGACACTCGTCTAGACAATGACAGCCAAACATCCTAAACAAACGGTAGGTTGTCTCTTGCTGACAGTTACTAGGGGTCAGTGAATGAGTTGGCAGATCAAATCGAGACATGCCAGACCTTGCAAAATAGCCCCTGCTGTCCACAGTTGCTGTCCCTGGATGGTGGAGTGGAACAGAGTGGGTGTTCAGGCACCTGCTGACGGTTGGACTGTGTCTGGCCCTTTCTAGGAACGTTTTGCCACCTCTGCTCTAGATAGATTTATGTATTCAAGAAAACTGAGGGCAGAGAACTGTAGGGAACATGCACAAGCCGGGGAGGGGTGGTGGTGGTGGTAGGGGGCTGCAGCCAGAGCTTGGCTTATTTGTCAATAAGCAAGGGCTTACCATGTCCACTCAGCTGGGTGCTGTGCTGGGGAATCAGAGAAGTGTGCAAGGCACGCCCCTCCACATTCAGAAGTTGATAATCTACCAACTCTGTCAGCTAAAACCATGCACCCAGGGAAAGTTGCTTCATGATAGCGAGATCCCTCAGTAGCCCTCAGGTCACGTGCTACATAAACCATGCAGTGGCTGTGTGAGTCCCCAGGGGCCACTTATGAAACCAGCATGGTGCCTGGCACAAAGGGACAACCACAAATATTAATATCATCACCTTACCTTCAGAAATAATCACTAATGATGACAGGGCCCAGGGGTGGTCTGGGCTATTCTGTGCTACAGAACCTGGTCCTTAAGTGCACATCCTAAAGCAAAGAAGGTCTCTGTCCTTCTTCCAATGACAACTTCTCTCATCTTCCACTTAAAATTATAGAATCCTTAAAGCCATCGAGACCCGTTGAGTCTAAGAAAGTTTAGCCTAGGATTGCTGTGACTCCTCCAGCTTCCATCTCTCTGAGCCGCCTCACATAGCTGCCAGAAGCTAAGGTGGCCTCTGAGAGCCTGAACTCTCACGCCTGTGACCAAAGCACAGTCTTTAAGTTGTATTCGATTTTCCTTTATTTGGATTAAATAGCCTCAAGTGCTATGGCCTGAATATTGATTGACACCATGGGTCTAAGTTAAAGTATTTTAGGAATGGTTATTTGTCTTTGATATTTGTCTTTGGATATTTGTCAATGATGGCTAAGTCAAACTCGCTCTCCAAACATGTGTCCAAACCAATTCCACCTTTAAACTCAGACTTATTATCATCAGGTCCTCCTAAAATTTCATCTCAAATTCTGCATTAAATTATTCACTTGATCCTGAAATGGGGAATAAGTTGATCCTGAAATGGGGAAAGGCGGAGAGATAGACACAGAGAGAGAGACGGGGGGGGGAGGTGCATTGTATTGCAGAGCTGTTGACTCGGCATCTTGAGGACAGCCAACATTCAGGGTGGTTGTTTGGAGACATCCTTCCTTGTTTCAGCTTACCTGGGTTATTGATTCATTGTTGTCATGAATACTGGCAATAATGATTGTTTCTGTCACCAGGAGTAGAAATTCTCTTGTTGGGGTCCTTTGGGACCCGTTTGGCCCTTAGCCCTGCAATCACTTCCCTCAAACCTGTAATGCCAATCATCTCGGCTGTGGACACAGTGGTGAGGGCAGAGGGTAGGGAGGCAAAAAGAGCGGACATGCCTGTGGAGTGACAATGGGTTCTCAGAGACCTGCAAAATCTAAGGGAAACGTTTTGCCATGAGCTCATGTTTATCCACTAAGTAGGCCGTGCTGGGTGGCACCGTAAACAGTGTGGTGTGCTCTCCAAATAGTGAAGTCTGGGGAATCTGAAACACCGGCATGATCTTCTCCCCCGATCGCTCTATCCACTCTGTCTTCTTTCATTGCTGTAGCCGACAATTCAACACTTCCTTTCGATGAAATGGCTCGATTGAAAGAGCAATTCCATTTATCTTATTATTTAGTTATGTGCATGGGTGTTTTGTCTGCACGTTTATCTGTGCTCCATGTATATGCCTCATGCCTATGGAGACCAGAAGAGGGCATCAGACTCTCTGGACCTGGAGTTTACAGACCATTGTGAGCAGGCATACGGGTATCAGGGATTTGAACTGGAGTCATCTGGAAGAATATCCAATGCTCTTAACCCTGGAGCCATCTTTCTAGCCCCAAAACAGACAATTCTTTTTTTCCCTTGTTTTATTGTTTTCATGGAACTATGCATTTTCCCCACTCTGCTTCCTTCCCCCCTTCTCCCCTTCTGCCTTTCCTCTGCCCCCACACTCCCAATTTACTCAAGAGAGGACCTTGGGAGAGACACACATGGATCCACTTAGGAAGGAGAGAACCAGACAATTCTTAATAGAACCATCTACGGACTTGGGTGGCCGCCGCAGGCCCCTTATTCTTTCTTTCCTCAAGTCTCTCCTACTTCTCCAGCTAGAAAAAGAACGTTTGCTACTCCACATGACTCTCAAGTAGTCAGTTATAGGCTTAGAGATGATTGCTCGATGGAACCTTCCGCATGGCTGTTTGGGCTCAATGCAAGATGAAACGAGAGTTCTCTTGCACGTGCCAAGATGTGATGTGGGTGTATTTCCAGTTAGACCCTAGAATAGTTTCCATGTGCACCCAAGTTTGAGAGTCACTGCTTAGTGACTCAGGTGGTGAAGACCTGAGCAGGACAGTGGTACCTTCAAATGACTTCTTTGGAGGAGTTGCTCTCATGACGCTATCAAAGAAAGAAGAGGTGGGCACTGAGGGAGTCTTCTCTAGCACTATGGTGCACCTAAAGGTGCCGTGGGCAGAGGAATCTGTACATCAGAAGACTAAGATCCAACTTGCTCTAGACACTGGGCCTTTATTTACACAAGAGACACACGACCTAGATGCAATTGATATTGTTCCTGCCTCTGAGGAATGTGACTGGCTGGCTTGAGCTGGCTTGAGCTGCCTAGTGCCAGAGACGAGGAAGTACTTTGGTAAAGGGGGTGATTTGCCAAAGATTCGGCTGCCAGAACCCACCAGCTGAGACCTCTCCTTCCCTAAAAGTGTCGTGCATGCTTTGCTTTCCAGAGGAAAGGGAGATTTCAGACGACAGGCACATGGCCACTCAGGAAGTAGCCTCCACAGAGTCCTCTGGGGACACACCGTGCACTGGAAATCAGGCTTCGGATGCAACGGCAGCTGGGTGTGGAGCTGGAGCTGCAAGCTCCCCGAAGCTGCTCCTGTAATTGATGCAAAGCCTCCCCAAGGAGACCCTCAACATCTGCTCATGCCCTGCCTCCCAAGCGAGGAGCAGCTTGCTTGTGATCCGAGCCTCCTGTCGGGAAATGACCACCCTGACGACACGGTGAGCGGAAGTAACCAAATGTGCCTTATCTTGAAACCATCTGTGGCCAAAGCAAAAGCATCTTGACCAGACCCAAGGTTCACACTTCCGGCCAGCTGCTGGGATTCAACCACGTGAATCCTCCTCTGTCCAACCTGCAGGATGTCTACAGATCATTGGTGTGCAGGGCCACTCTGCAGATGGAGATAGGCCCCAAGCCCCACCTCCAGAGTTCCTGCAGTCCTGTCCTAAGAAACCCGATCCTCATGAGTCCAGCACCAGCGCCTACCCAGGACCATTTCCTGCTCTCCTTGTTTTTGCATGCTTCTGCACAGTGCTCAGACTCTTGCCCTGAGATGAAAGAAGGTCTTCAGAGTATAAGAAAGAGAGACGCTGGGTGCAGGACTCTGTCTATAAACCCCTATTTCTGTATTATGAACATATTCATATTCATAAATATGCTCTAGAAGCTTGTGTTCTCAAACAGATAACTACACTAACGAAAGACATGCGGGCCAGATTATCTCCTACACTGGCTATCATCACCACTACCCTGTTGACTCTGCACCAGTCTTTCCAAAACCAGACACAAATCCATAACCCACCAGCATGCTTTTTATTTTGTTTTGTTTTGTTTTTTCGAGACAGGGTTTCTCTGTGGTTTTGGAGCCTGTCCCGGAACTAGCTCTTGTAGACCAGGCTGGTCTCGAACTCACAGAGATGCGCCTGCCTCTGCCTCCCGAGTGCTGGGATTAAAGGCGTGCGCCACCACCGCCCGGCTCCAGCATGCTGTTCTATCATGGGCTGCCAGCATCTGTATGCCATGAGCTGTCCTGGGGCCACAACCACTTTCATGCATTTTCCTTCTGAGATTCAATCAAGGTGAGCGGTACCAATGGGATGAATACGTCTATGATATAAAGGCTTTTTATAATAAAACTTTATAAATAGCTCAAGTACATATTGTCCTTTTGTCTAGTTAGACAGGAAAAAAAAATCACCATCCTCAGCATCTTCATTAAAATCGTGTTATGCTGTTAGCAAAACAAACAGAAAAACATTTGACATATTTATGTGGTGATTACATTAAAAGAGATTTCTTCCCGTCAGTCTTCCTGACTGATTGTACCAAGCCATCTGTGCTTGTAAAAAATAATAATGAACAATGACTATCATAGGCCATATGTACGTGGTGGTTTAGTAGTGATTAAGCAAGAATCTCCAAGCAATCACTTGTTAACTGTGGTAATAGCTTAAAGGTAATTATTTCATAATAAATGATAATCAATTATTTATAATAGTAATAATAGCTTTAATTTTTTTCCCCATAACCTTTGTAAGTTGCCCATGGCCGTAGGCTGTCTTAGAAGCTTTGTTGTGAATTAGTAACCCTGTTGTGTTAATGGCAGATTTTCCACAAATCAAAATCGTGGCTATGGTCTATTAGATTTTTGATATGTATTTATAGCATTTTCAAAGCTGTGATTGCTCAGAATACCTCATCCACCTTATTATTTAAAATGAATGTCTTTAATAAAACTTCTCGGGAAGTGTGGTGCACGATTGATGCCGCAAAGCACGACATAAACACCGAGACAGCTGCGCTGAGACCTGAGTCAGACTCTGCGGTCAGAGACAGAGCCTGACTCCCTCTGTGTGTGGAGAAGCCACACCAGACAACAGCTTGCCACCACTCTCAGATCAAGGATGTGTCACTGACAGCTTTAAAATTAAGTGGCTTTAGCCTTAGGTGGCTTCCCAGCTCTGTCAAGAAGTTAGGGATAGTACAGAACGGTGGGAAAAGAGCACCTAGATCCTGTGTTCTTAAGGCATAAACAATTTGGAAAACATGGTTACAGCAAGCATTTTGTTTGCTTTTTAATATGGACAAAATGGGGGCGTGATGGATCAGGCTAAAGTTGGCCTTTCTACATTTGCATTTAAGGATAAAGTTCTGTCTCTCTTTGTCCCTGTCATGACAAGGAGATTAACACAGTCCCAAGGCTATTACTTCTCAATTGGGGATGCTTTTTTGCATCCTGGGGACACTGAGCTGGCAGGCCTGGAGACACAGTCGGTTGCCACTCATGTGGGAAGGGTTGCTCATGGCAACTTCTGGGTCGACTGGAGGGATGGCGCTCAGAACCCTGAGAAGCAGAAGAGCCCTGCAGAATCACCTGAGTGAGTTGCCCGCAGCACCAAGGCTGGGGAGCCCTGGCCTGCTGAAACGCTTGTACTTCATCTACCCGGGAATGAAAACGGCGTTCAGAATCACTAAGCAGAATTAAAAGGCTCAAATGCTGGGACCCTTGCATCCTTTCCTTTCCTAAAAACTGACACTTCTCCACGCAAGATATGACATCAGCCGGAACAAAAACTTCATCTGGCTATGTTATGCTAAACAGCAAGTACCATTATGGAAGATGATTAGTAAATTATGGAACCACCCAAACGGTGCAAATAAGCACACGGTGAAGCTTCCACGTTGACCCCTGACCCCATGATGCAGAGATAATGTACCAGAAACACCACATCAGCAAAGCCCTGTGATGACCCCCAAAGGGGAGAGGAAGTCACCTGCCCGTGCGCGCATGAGCTGTCAGGCATTGCTCCACTGAGGAAGTGCACATGGCCTCCACATACTGTGAGATCAAGGTCCCCGCAGTTCTCTCTCTGGGGGACCCAGAGCATAGAGACTGCCCCCTGTCTCCAAGGTGCCTGCAGAGAAAACACGTGAACACAGAAGCTTCACACAGATGCACACTGCTGTTCAAAGGGTATCGGTTTAGTGTGCACTGCCCTGGGGACCACGTAGAGCCAACAAGAGAAGTGTGGTTTGTTTTGGAAATTCGGGTCCAAGAAAGGTTGAAGGAATTGGAAGTCATGTTCTGCGTGCTCTTATCTCCCATCAACTTCTCTTGCCTCCTCATTCAACTTACATCTTTGATCTATTCTTTCCCACCTCTTCTGACCTCCCTCTCTCCCTTCTTTCCTGCATCTTTCCCTTCTTTCTTCCCACACCCCCTCCCTCTCTCTTTTCTTTCCTGCCTCCCTTCCTTCTTTCCTTTTTCCCTCTCTCCCTTCTTCCCTCCCTCCTTTCCTTCCCTTTTTTCTTCCCTCCCTCCCTCCTTCCCTCCCTCCCTCCCTCTTTCCTTCCCTCCCTTTTTTCGTCCCTTCCTTCTTTTCTTCCTCCTTCCCTTCTTCTTTTCCTCCCTCCTTCCCTTCTTCCCACAAAGACTGCCTGCTTTACTGGAATTTCTATTCCAGAATCTTGGAATGGACAACAGGCAACAATCCACTCATGTATTTCCCTCCCCTCCCCCCAGAGTATTTTGGGACAAAAATGAACAAAGCAATGAAGCCTTGGGAGTCTCCCTGTGTACACACTCAGGGGCTGGGGGCTCCAGGTAAATGCCTGGAAAGTTCACTTGTTAACTGAATTCTGGTTGCCAGCTGTAAATCAGACACACAGCTTCAGATAAAGCTCATCTCCCGCTGCCCAGAGCTGGCCCCCAACCCAGGAGTCAAGGAATGCAGAGAGGCAAGGGGAGCTTCCATGGGTCTTTCAGATGGTGAAAACAGCCCTGGGAGAGTGAGCGAGCGGCAGGACCAGGGTCAAAAGAATTGTGTCTTTATGTAAGATGGCATTGGAAGAGTCTTCAGAGGAGCAGGAGGGAGGGAGGGAGTTTCCTGCTGGGTGAAGATTTGATGGCAAGCAGGAGGGTGCGACTGGAGGGTGGGACAAAACTCCAGGAAACCAGAAAAGGAACAGGGCTTGCTCTGGCCATGACTTTGAAATCTGTCTTTAGGATTCTGGAGACAAATGTAGACCTATAGGAGGGCTGAACTGAATTTGCTGACATGTTTTGGAATGACCTTAACCTGAAAGGTAGGAATTCACACTGGGACCAGGAGGAAGCTGCTGCAGTAATTGCTCTGTGACCTGGAAGGACCCAACTGGAGGTGGACTGAATGCTGAACCTTAGTGATTTCCTGGAGGATTAAGGGTGGAATGTGATTGGGAGGAGAGGTCAAGGTTGATGCTCAAGATTTACACCAGAGCACTGGAAAAATAGAGTTACAAGTACAAAGGAAAGACCAAATGAAGGTAGGGGTAGTGTGTGTGTGCACGTGTGTATCCAAATGAAGGTAGGGGTAGTGTGTGTGTCCAAATGAAGGTAGGGGTAGTGTGTCTGTGCATGTGTGTGTTTATGTGTGTTTGTACCTGCCTATGTGAATTAGTGCCCACGTGTGTGTTTGTGCACACATTATGTACACATAAATGTGCATGAGAATGCACGCTGTTCATGTGAATGTGTGAATATGTGAGCCCCGGTAGTAGGATTAGTGGAACTGGTTTCCTCTGCACAAGTAACACTGAGATGTACCTGAGGCATCCCACAGGATGACTGGGTGGGATTGGACAATGTTGCGGAGGGAGGAGGTCTGTTCTGACCAATCACATTACTGCATTACAAAGTCCTCATGTTCTGACCAATCACATTACAGCATTACAAAGTCCTCAGAATATTATCTGGACCCACACACCTCAAGCCCCAAGAATGCCTGAGAAAGATGAGGACGGGGCAGAGCACCATGATGGTGAGAACCTGGGATGGGCACGGAGCTGAAGACACCTGGGATGAAGAAGACAGAGTGTCTGTTTTCACAGATGCACTGGGGCATCATTTGTGCAGGAAACTCAGAGGGGTTTAAAGTTGTTTCACCACGCACAGCAGGACTGTGGGCCAGGGCTTCCCTACCTGTGAGAGTGACGAGGAGAAGGATGGGCCAGCTTGGGAGAGAGCAGGAATGACAGTACAAAGTGAGACAGCTTTGCTCTCAAGGGAGGACTAGAGCTGGTGCCCCAGGCAGAGCAGTCAGGGATGCTGGTGAAGAGGGTCCTCTGAGAGGAATGTCCCAGAGATTGACGCGCATTTGTTTATTTTGACCCTGGTCGGTCACTTCCTGCCTTTGAGGAAGGCTGTGAGCACCTGGAGCATATCTGGGGATCCCCCCTCCCTTGTGGACATCACTGAGATGTTGACCTCACTGAGACAGACATATCTCACAAATTTTCTCTCTCTCTCTCTCTCTCTCTCTCTCTCTCTCTCTCTCTCTCTCTCTCTCTCTTCCTCCTCCTCCACACACACACACACACACACACACACACCTATTCTCATGGCTGCTACGCATATTACTTGTAGATCCTTCTCTAGCTCAGCCTTAAGCACAGTCATGAACTGGAAGAACCTTCTAGAACAGGGTATGCTGCAGCAGGGGCTTGGCTTTTCTCCAGTCCTAGCATGCTCCCGTCCCTTTCAAGTCTTCTTGAAAACCCTGTGGTTTTGCTTAGCACATCTGGCTTTTCAGACATGCTCACAGTGGGTCTCTTTACCTTCCTCACCTCAAATCATCAAGGTTTTACCCTCAAAAGAAGTACGTTAGTTTTTATAGGGACTCCGCCTAGTGACACTGCAAGTCTGATGGAGTTGGTGCCAGTCTTCCAGGGCTGGCCTGCTGTGGGCCGGAAGAAATGGTTGTTAGTGTGTGTGTAGAGCGGGAGTTACCATGGAGCGATGCTCTGAGGGTCACTCAGCCCTCTTTGAGGTGGTGCCTTTTGTACCTGGACTCTGCACTGTCTTCTGCACTTCCAGGCAGGGAACAGACTGACTCCTCCCACTAAAAGTAGAAAAAGGGGGTGAGCAGGTTTTACTGTGTGGTCAATACAGACCTTCGCAGAAGACAAAGACGGGAGAGAGGGAACTTGAGGAGGAGAGAATGACTCCTAATTACCCAAAGCTGTGGTCCACACCCTCATGTGCGCATAGATCACTTGGAAGGCCCTAAAGTATAGGTCCTGGGTACCAGCTTCAAAAGTGCAGTCTACGACTCCTGACACTGTTCATTTTGGAAGCTCCTGAGTGCTGTGTGTGTGTTTACCAAAGTTAAGGGTCCGCATGATAAAACCAGGCAGCAACACTGTATGTTTTCAAGAATTAACAGTTTAGTTTGTAATACTTGGTGTTTAACGTGTGATGGTAAGAGGGCAGGGAGAGGCCATGCGTAAGCACATACATGTGTGCATGTGGATCTACTGCCTTGGCAGGTTATACATTAATTATATTATATTATATTGCATTTTGTTTTTAGGGGGCTTTTGGCAAAGCTGTGCATGAACATACAGAAATAAAATAAAGATATTTAAAATGCAATTCAGTTTCTACCTCCTCTTAGTAGGGCTATTCTCCTATGCAGTTCTCCTCACGCTCCTCATAAACCTGTCATATTTATAGCCATCTAAGTGCCCAAGCACCTACCAAATTGCTGTATTCTCTCACCCTGGTCACCAGTTCTTCTGAAAGTCTGTACTGTGTGTTGTTTTGTGTCTACCATAGATGTTTCCTCCCTGGAGAGATAACTTCTTATCCTGGGGACGATGAGGAAGCCAACAGTTTGTGGTCCCACAGAAGATCCATCATCATCAAGGCCTGCAACTCTACTTGGTCTACCCAAATGAGACACATTCAAAAGGAAAGACAATCGGGGGGTTGACTTCCTCCATCTTGAAATACACACAAGGTTAAGAGAAAACCTACTGAGCTCCCGGAAAGCTCTGCCCCAAGTCTACAATAAGACACATATGGCGGCATCTCTGCCAATCACATTACTTGCAGGAAACTCTATTATAATCTACTGTTACCCTGTGTCGCAGCAGGGTCTAGATAGCATGCAGTTAAATCTAAGTTTGATAACTACTTGAATAATACGATCAATAAAATAATCAATGCAGTCACCTCCTGGTGCCCCACTCCTTGTTAGCTGAAGAAAACGACAAGGACGCCACCACAGTGCCTGAATCAACTGGAAGCACTGTTTGTATGTTATAGAGCTGTCAATCAGACGCACATATCTGCTCACCTCAGGTCCAAAGAGTTCCACAGGATACCTTGATACTCAGCACTTCCTGGACCCAGCAGCGCTCTCTACAAAACTAGCATTTGTCTCCCGTTTTGAAGTCTGCGCCACAGGAGATTTCACCGAAGGAAGAGGCAGACAGCATGGTTGCTTCCCCATGAGGTAAATATTGTGTTAAGATAATTGTTAACTTTGGAGTGAGCCCCACTGTGTGACATGCTTAACTGCCCCAAACCATACAAACCTCTCTAATTACCTGGCCCTCCCACCACCACACCACAAGCCTTCTGAGAACAAAACAAGTAGACACAAGGCCAGTCTCTGCTTTGTGGAAAAGCCCCGGGTCACACACAAGGGAGAGTGTGGGAAATCCTTCTCTATTCAAGTACAAAAGAACTTGCAAACCCTGGGCCTGAAGAACTGAAGAGTGAGAATCTTCCTTTGTGGACAGCGACCAACACTTTTTACTTCTCGCTCATATAGTCCAATGAAAAATAGAAAAGACAAACTCAAATGTATAGATTGGGGTTCCGTTTTCTCTACGTGGGGCCCTGTGCTCTAAGCACCGTGTGGGTCAATGAGCACATGTTCTTCTGTTTGTCACCGTGCATAGGCGTGTGCATCTGTACGGTGTGTTTACATGTTTACCTGACCATTCTTGAGAGACCTGTGGGCAGGTTTGTAGACTCACCTCTCTCCCCAGCAAAAGTATGGGAAGCAGATACTATGTAAAAAGAACAATGATTCTAAGAATTGGGAATTCACCCAAGTTGTCAAATTTCAAACCCTATGAATGAAATTTCCATATACACCTAAGGGTGTATTTCCTATTCAGCCAAGGAAGAAATGTGTGATGTCCCATTCTGGGGCATTCAGAAAGACAAACATCTGTAGAATGATTAATAAAAACCCAAAGAATTGGGATTCAACCTGAAGGTCAGAAAAGCAAAGCAGTCAGCCACTGGCTCTTACCTCTACCTCAGTCTGAAAACGGTGATCTTGCCTGGCCACAACCCTCCTCGGCTAATTCTGCTGGTTTAGTTTTCCTAGGAATGGAAGCTGGAGAGAATTGACCCCAATGTTTAGGTTAGGGCACCAGGCTCCCCACTCCCAACACAAACACCCCTCATTTGCTGTTTCTGTTGGGCTACATACTTGTTCCCTTTGAGGCTTAACATCTGCCTGGACAGCGGGATCATATGTACTCTTGTTTCAGAGTACGTTAAAGGCCCTACAATGCGCAAACTCTTCATTCCTGGCCTCACACAGGAGATGCTCTGCTCAAGTCAGTCTATGCAGATAAGCCTGGGACAGAACAAGCCAGTTTTCTCCCTAGGGTATTGGAATGAAAACTTACTCCCTCCAAAGCAGTTTTCAGGAGCGTCACCACTAACAGGAGGCACTGCTGGGAACGGACCCAGGTGTCTATTCCCAGCCATGGGGATGATGACCTCAGACACAGGCATCACGCAGTGTGCCACCAGGGCCGTGGCAGATGTGGGATCTGATCTGCCATCGAGCTGCACTCCTGAAGATGTTTGACACAGCGGAACTCAGCATCTTCATAACATTTCGACTGCATTCGTTCTCACACAGCTCTTGCTAGGTGAAAATCAAACTAAAGACTAAAAAATGAATGTTTAGACCACATGTTCACATGAAGGCATGGCGAGCCCTCAAGAGTTCTAGTCTGCACTTTGCATTTTAAAAGCGAACATGCTGAAGTCCTAGTCCACCCCACAGACAGCCAAAGAAAAGAAGCAAGAACTGGGCTATTGTAAGTTCACCGGAGACCAGAGGACCAGAACCAAACATGCAGGGCCCTGTGTTCCAACATGGCATCGCCTCCCCAGCACCCCTGGTGGTGATACCCCAGGTCTTTTGCAGTGGGTGTCCTTTCCCACTCTGCCTCAATTGACTCCTTGCTGGGTGAGCTGCCATGTGAGTGCCTCTGGGGGAGAGGAATGAGCGTAATATCTCACACCTGGGCAGAACATTATACCTATGCTACGGATGGCTTCTCTGTCGCCTCTGTGAAGCTTCAGTGACTCAAAGCACAGAATGTGCAATTCTATGGGTATGTTTGGGCATCAGTCGGAAATCCGGCTTTGGGAATGCCTGCCGGATGCCTCCAGTAAGACTTCACTTCATCCTGTGCCGGGCGGGGCGGGCGGGGCGGGCGGGGCGGGGGGGGGTTCTGTGGTAGAAGTTCACTGGGTTGTAAGACGGCAACACTAAACACTTGTACTATTCAACTGTAAAACTGTTTTGTGCGGTACTTGGCATGGTGGGTTTAGCATGAAATTACCCTTGCAAGTTTGTCTTAAATCCTGCTCTGTGGATAGCAAGGTCAGTGCAACTTAGGAACTGAGAGAACCATAGCTGTGCATCGCAGACTCTGGTGGAGACACTGGCAAGACTGATCTAGGGGGCTCAGGAGCATACCCACCTTCGGGTGCCAGGGCTCTGGAGCCAGGGCCCTACGGCACACCATTCTAGATTGCAGCATCGGTTAAAAGTGCGTGTGGTCGATTTCCACGCATGTGTCAGTGAACCCTGTGTTAGTTGCTCTTCACTGCTGGGACAGAAGACCTGACAACAGCCGCCTACGGAATGAAGAGTTTCTCGTGGCTCACGGTTTGAAGGTGCCATCCACCCTAGAAGAGAAGGCAAAGCTAGGGGCAGACTGCGAGGCGGCTTTTTGGGTTGTTTAGACAGACAGACAGAGCTCATCTTGCTCTTTCCTGTTTTATCCACCCTAGCACCAGGCCCCCCAATTTGAGGTACGGCTGCTTTAAGATCGAGTCAAGTCTATAATCAATACTAACCATCACAGGCCTCCAACTCATGTTTTAACCTTCTTTCCGGTGACTCAGTGTGGCACGCAAGTTCAAAGACACTGACCCCGCACGGTGGGGAGCTCACATGCACACAGGGAGCTGTCTGGTTGGCACAAAAGGAACAGCCTGTGCCAGGCTCTCATGCAAATCCAATTAACCAATGCATAGCTCGAAGATTCATCATCTGTTTTTGACCCGGATGAGTCACACACAGGCCTCTCCATGTTTGCCTCAACTCCGAATTAGCAATTGCGCTGCCTCCCTCGGGAGCCAAGTTTGCTTAAATACAGAGAAAATTGTTCAGTCTTCGAGACGAGAGGCCTTTGGCATCATGATGATGTCAGCGGCAGGCAATAAAGCATCCTCTTTGCATTGAACTCCATCAGGGCTTGTTCCTGTTTATTTCTTACAAATCAGTAACCACAGGATACGTGTGGCCGCCTTCAGAAAAGAACCACCTTGTTCCTCATACAGAAGCTTTAGTCATCAATATCATGTGCTTCGTTATAGTCACACCACACCCCTTCCCCTTTCGCTCTCCAAACCCTCTCCCACACTCCCATGTTTCTTTTCAAATTCATGACCTGTTTTTCTTCCATGGTTGTTACTTGTATGTGTGTGTGTGTGTGTGTGTATTCATAAGCACAGAAATACAACCTGCTCATTCTGTATAATGTTACTTGTATGTATGTGTTCAGGGCTGATCTTGTGGTGCTGGATAACCAGCTGGCGTGATCTTCCCTGGAAGACTTTTCCTCACTCCCAGCATTCCTAGTTGCCTGTCGTTCTTCCTGCAGGGTTGAGGCCCAGTGAGCTCTACCCCTGTTCCTGTCAGCATGTCTATTGGTGTTGTCCTTGTTCGGGTCATATTCCAGCAACCATGCTGGTGAGACCTGTAGCTTCTGCTATCCCTAGGAGACACAGTCAGCCTGACAGCAAGCGTCCTGATCCTCTCATTCCTACCATCTTTCCACACCCATCTTTCAGGATGCTGCCTGAACCTTAGGTGCAGGCATTGTATAAAAGACGTAGCCATGGGGACCGGGCTCCACAGCTCTGCATTTTGATTGGTTGTGGTTTTCTGGAATGGTCTCTGTCTATTGCAAAGAGGACTTTCCTTAGTGAGGGGTGAGGACCACACTTACCTGTGGGTACAAGGACACATGTTTGGGATGTAGTTAGAGGTTATGCTGATTTAGTCACTTGGCAGTTATAGGCACTTCTCTGAGACCCATCACCTCACTACCCTGGGTACTTGTCTAGGTTTCCAGTACCAAGCATGCTTTTTAAAAAAAGAACTCTCTCTCTCTCTTTCTCTCTCTCTCTCTCTCTCTCTCTCTCTCTCTCTCTCTCTCTCTCTCTCTCTCTCCCTCCTTCCCTCCCTCCCTCTCCCCCTCCCCTTCTCTCTCTCCTTCCTCTGTGGTTGGGTGGACCTCAGTGACTCCCACCTTATTTTTAGAGACATGGTCTGCCCCTGAGCCTGTAGCTCTTTCCATCTGTTCAGCTAGCCTGTCAGCAAGCCACTTGGAACCTCCTGTCTCTGTTCCCCGGTGCTGGCCTTCCAGGCATGCCTCACACATTTGTCTTTTCACTGTGATGTTGAGGATCCGCACTCGGGTCCTTCTGCTTGCACAGTGAGTGTTCTGTACATCCATTCATGTCCCCAGCCTCGACTTGGCTTATCTTTCTGTCCAGTATCAGTTGTAACGAGCCTGCGAGCCAGCATCATTTCACTGGGAAGCCTATGACTCACACTTCCGTGCTACCCCTCCTGAGTTCTGGAAGCTTGGCCTCTTTGCCAAGGTGGCTGCATTAGACCACACCCTGAAGATGACCAAGCAGAGGCAGGTAAAAAATGAAGGTCATGTTTCCAAATGCTATGTCTGTTTTTCCATCTGTTATGGGAGTTGATTTAACAAATCTTACTTTCTGGGATATTGGCAGTTTAGGTTAACGGTTACAAAGAAAATAGAATTGACCCAACTCTTCAGAAGACAAAGCAGAGTCTAAGCTCAGATGTCTGATGATGTGCATGATCAATATTTGCACACTCCTGTGGTCACTAATGGCATGTTTTCTCATCCCCAGTGGTGGAAATCTCACTCTGCCGGGAGATTGGGTATTGAGCATGCAGGATGTTCTACATAGGCCACATCTTGAAACCTGATATTTTTGTCCATTGTTGGGTGCTTGGTAATCATCGGTGCATCAAAAGACAGGTTGGGAGTTACTATGGCAACACTAACTAAACTGAAATGGTGAAGGAGGCTGTGGACCAGGAAATGCTGTCATTTCAACCCCTACCTTTCACAGTTGGGAACATGACTCTATCTAGATATGACAGAAAGCACAGCATCAAGCTTCTCAGAAAATCCTGGAGCCATTGAGGGCCACATTTCCACGTTCACAGAGTCCTGTAGACTGACTCCTCCCGGAAGTCCTAAGTCTCTTCTTCTCTAGCAGTTATAAACCAGACATGCACCTCAGCACTCCCAGCCTTGTGAAAGCACAGCCTACAGGAGGGATCCAGATGAGCTGGAGGCAACTGAGTGCTGACCCTCCACCAAGCTATTCTGAAAGCACTTGATACAGGAGACACCCTTCACACTCGGTGTGGAATCAGATGTCCATGAATGCTGGTCCACAGCTCCCAGCCTCCTCCTTCAGTAGAGAACACAAGCCCCTGGCATAGGTTCAGCTTGAGGCTTTAGAGGACCCTTTTCTTGCATCGTCTGACCTTGCTGTTTGTAAAGAGGCAAGGGTCCTTCTCCACTGGAGCCCACCCTTCCTTCCCTACCCCTCTGCTGATACTTAAACATCCAGAGGTCCAGAAGAACCAATTGTAGCTTATTTCCAGGCTTGTGGGGAAGCTTCAGTCCATCTTCCTAGGGAGTCTCCAGGGCACCAGACAGTCATGGGTATATATTCCTGGGTATCTATCTGTATGACTAATTTTAACTGCAGGAGTGTGGGAGGGGTTGGGGTGGAGCAGGGCTACACTTCCTCCCCAGTTTCTAACTTAAGGGGTCTGGGACTCCAGACTTAAATCCAAACTTTCAGACCATCACGTTGTATGTTTTAGGGAAGGCAGACATTATATATTTTAGTTAACTCTGTGTTGGCCTGATTGTGGCATCAGCATGTCTACACAGATGGTAGCCTTTGTCTGTGGCACTGAGTTGGTCTCCTGGATGTCAGGAGAAGATTCGGGACATGCTACGTATGATGTCCCATGTAATACTGTATCCAGAGCAGCACCAAGAGACAGTCTTACACAGCAACCACTTGATTCATTTACTGCTGTCCTTTTACAGTGGACTTTTAGCATGGCCATGTCTTACTGTTACTATTATGAAAAAAAACACCACAACTTGGGGAGGGAAGGGGTTAGTTGACTTACACTTGCAAGCAACAGTTCATCATTGAAAAAAGTCAGGACAGGAATTTAAAGCAGGAACCTGAAGGCAGGAGCAGGCCATGGAGGGGAGCTGCTTACTGGCTTGCGCCCCTTGACTTGCTCAACCTGCTTTCTTATAGAACCACCAGGCCATGATGGCACCGCCCACAGAGAGCTGGGCTCTCCTCCACCAAGCACTAATTAACAAGATGCCCTACAGGCTTGTCTACAACTCAATCTTCTAAAGACATTTCTTCAACTGAGGCAGCCTCCTCTCCAAGGACTCTAGCCTGTGTCAAGTTAGCGTAAAATTACCCAGCACTGGTTATTAACCAGGAAATGTTCAAACAAACAGGTGTGTAAAGGTGTGTAATGTTCACAACCATAAGAAAATTGTGAAAGAGGTCAGAAAGGTGGGGGGGGAGAACAAAAGTTTGTTCTTATAGAAAATATGTGAAGGAAAATTAAAACCAAACAAACAAAAAGACAGGCTGGTAGTGAGGCAGGTATGGAATTCTAGCAGCTGAGAGGGAGAAGGGTTGGGACTTGGAGATCATTCCAGACTGTGAGTTCATCCTGGGCTGCATGAAATTCTTTTGAGAGAGAGAGTCAGAGCAGAGACAGCATACAAGCATTCATCCGTTTATTCTAACCATATACCTTAATCCCCTCAAAACAGAAAGAAGAGGAAGAAAAGAACACAATTGGTAGCCAAAGTTTAACCAAAATTTGAAGGCCGTGTATTTGCAGAGAGAATACATTTCTGCCCTGGCCTTAGATTGTCTACTTATGTTTGAATTCATGAATTCAACGGCACCGGGATGATTTTACAGGCAGGGAGAGCAGGTGGTTGCCTAAGGCAGCAAAATGCTTTAGTGACGCTATCACAGGCAGGTCTGTAAGCTGTGAGGGGCAGGGTGGGCCTGGGTCTCCTTTTCCCCATCTTGCCTGGGGCAACAGACTGCCAGGAGCACCTCTGGGTGGTAGACAGCTGAGGAGCCCCCGAATAGATTTGCATTGCTAATTAAACCGGTCAGGGCTGGGAAAGGAAGTCTGTGTTTACTGTTTTGTGTGCATTTCCTGTGGCTCCACACCAAGCACACATCTCTGAAATATCTCATGGCTCCAAGAGATGCCCCAGGAGCCAGGCATTGAAAAGAAGGGTCACATCTGGAGTGTGCCATCTGAAATTATACCATCTCCCTTCTTCCCTACTCCTCTCTAGAGGGTATAGACATCCATCCAAAGTCTGGTAGATTAGCTGAGGCTGACCCTGATCTGTACCCGGCCACCTACTGCTGATACCATCTGCTCAGGTTACCATGGAGTTCAGGTTGTCCAATCCTGAGGAAGCCTTGGGGAAGGCTCTGAGAAAAGACCTGGAGTTTCTGCAGAGCATCTCCGGTTCACAATGGGACAACTGTTTTGTTCACAGCAAGCCAGAATTTAGGAAACACAAGGCCCCAGGCTGCAGAGAAACAGGATGACCCAGCAAGGCCCGGATCGTCAGAGATGGCTGCCCCTGTACAGTGTGTGGCGGTGTGCTAAATGATCACTCTCAATCTCCAGCTCGCTCAGATCTTCAGGAGACAGGATGGTTGAGTCAATAAACTTTCCCAGGAGATGTCTGTAGGACTGGCCTTGGTTAGAACCGATAAATCTCAAGAAATGCCAAGGAAGACCGTCAAGACAACCAGGGAAGGTCTGTGGGATCCACTAATGCTCACGGTGAGCGCCTCTAGTGAGGACAACATAGGCTGTCACAGCAGGGCTTCGGAGGGGACGCTCAATGGCCAGGTCTGAGATCTCCCTCCCACTGTAGCCACAATAGAATGAGAAGCAGCTGGGAGGGGCCCGCACAGCTCACCGCAGTTTTTGAACACTTCCATAATGCTAATCTTGCTTGCCCACTTGAGTGGGTTTGCAAACATCTAGAAGACACATCTCTGGGTGTTCGTAGAGAAGGTTAAGCAAGATATGTGGTGTGAGGTGTGACCCTGGATCCTATGGATACTATGGTGGGGGGTAGTGTGTGGAGGGGACACGCCATCAGACAGAGCTTACTTGGAAAGGAAGTTTCTTGGGAAAAGGAAGGGAGTAAGGAGAGAGAGAAGAGACAGAGACAGAGAGAGAGACAGAGACCTGCATCCTCGGAGCAACAACAGAAAGAAAGCAGGAGAGCTCGGGGCTTGTCTTTTTTATTGTTTTGAGACAGGGTTTCTCTGTAGCTTTGGAGCCTGTCCTGGACCTAACTCGTAGACCAGGCTGGACTTGAACTCACAGAGATCTGCCTGTCTCTGCCTCCCAAGTGCTGGGATTAAAGGTGTGCACCACCACCGCCAGGCTCTGGTGCTTGTCTCTTAAAGGGACCTCTGCACTTGGGGTACAGAGTGAAGGTATTATCTGCCATGCTTGCAGGGATGGCCACTCTGCCTCTGCCAGGTCCCCAAGGGGCAGGGCCTAGATAACAACACAAGGTCTGCCTTGGATGTTGGTGGCACCATATGCTGGAGACCTGGACTGAGCAGGAGAAGGGAAAAGAACAACAGATCTGAGCACCAGCTTCACCTCCTGGGTTCTCGGCTGTCGGTGATCTGAGCACCAGCCTTCTCCTCCTGGGTTCTCGACTGTCGGTGATCTGAGCACCAGCTTCACCTCCTGGGTTCTCGGCTGTCGGTGATCTGAGCACCAGCCGTCACCTCCTGGGTTCTCGGCTGTCGGTGATCTGAGCACCAGCTTCACCTCCTGGGTTCTCGGCTGTCGGTGCAAGGTGCCAGCTACCTTATGCCTGTGCTCATCCATTCCCCAGCATGATGGACAGAACTCTCAGGGTGTGAGTCAGAATAAACTCTTCCTTAATTGCTTTTATTGGGTACTTTGACACAGCAACCAGAAAGGCAACCAATACAGTGTCCTGTGTGAGCCTGTGGCACTTGTGGTACTGGGGGATGGGAGTTTGTTTTGTTTACAAGGAGTCCCTGCCCTGACTCAGCAGATTCTGTCTTTCTTCTTAAAGTCATTTTAATGTTGCTGGCTTTTTCCCCCTTTATTGGTTTGTGATTTTTTTTCTTATGGTTTGTTTGTTGTTTTTAAAGAAAAATCTTCCCAATTAACAAAATGTACTGCACAGGTAGAACCTGAGGGACCTACTTTTCTGTCAATATGTCCACATAATTCACTCTTATTACCATTAATGGGAACTTCATACGCATATCAATGGGAGAGAGTCCCCTGCAGAAGTCTGAATGGATCAGGTTCATTAATGCAGTATTATGGCTGATTTGTCCCCAGAAAATGCACTTAAGCCTAAAGGTTTTGAATAAATCTGCCAGCAGACAGCAGAGATAAACAGCTCGAAGGGATTGAAAGGGGAGTGTGGCCAGGATCCTGCACTGGAGACCCAGGGCCAAGGCTTCGGGAAATGTGGGGCTCTTAAGGTGAGTTGCAAAATAACCAGTGTCTACAGGAAGATGAGGAACAGGAGGGGACAGAGCTGGAGGCCAGGGGTGGACGCTCAACACGAAGCTTCAACTTGCCAACACAGAAAGCAGCCAAGGCCTGAAGTGGGAGGAAATGGTGGCTCCTGCAGCATCACGTTCAGGCCTCTGTGCATGTGTGTTCCCCCACGTGCTCATTTGTGGCTACTGTTACAGGCAGGAGAATGCCGGGCCAATGGCACAAGGCAAAGCTACCACCCTTGAGGTGGGTGTGCTGTCCTTCCAGATCACTCATTAATGCTCAGCTTGTCTCACACTCTCCAGTGTGACAAAGCTGGTGTTTCAGTTTGAAGAGCGGAAGTCTGTGCCAAGGGGACAGTGAAGAATAGTTGGGTCAGCCCCCGGGAGAAAGCGCACCACACTGCTTGAATGCTTAACACGCCTGCTGAGTTAGAGGCTATGCAGTCCCTCTGGGCTTGAACCAACTTGAGAGACAGAAGTGCAGAGAGTCTTCCAAACACACACTCTTCACAGAGAGCAAACTTTGACTATACCACTGAGAAGTGAAGGAAAGGGAGAGGGGCTTAAGGCAGAAAGAAGCCCTGCAAAACATATCTGGTAATGTTGTGCTTGCATTAACCTTATGAATTCCCTAGGGATAAAAGAAATACCTGCAAAATAATGCATCAGACTGGCAGTTCTCGGGGACAAAACTTTTGTGTCATTCGGGTGTCCTTCACTAGACTCAGAATCTCCTGCCTGGGGAGCTCCGTGCTCCCAGCTTTTTGATTTTGGACGCATCTATAACTAGTCTTTAAATGTTCCTGCTTGAGTCGTGGGCTGAGCATGCCCACCATTCTGTGAGGAGATCATGTGACATTTCCTCACGTGACCTTGAACAGCTGTCCATCTTCTACTTGGACGAAAACTAAATGTCCTATAGATACCATGCATATCAGGAGGAAATGGGAAACACTTCTCTCTAAGTCTGAGATAGAGAAAGGGGTTTATTTAGGACCCAAAGTTTGAAGACAATACATAACTGATTCATTTGACAATATAAAAATAGGAGAAGCATTCTGAAGTTTATATTTTATCCCACATGAAAACATCAGTGGTAATTAGAGACTGGGAAAAATAAATATCTCAGATAAAACTATAGTGTCTATAGTGAATTAGCTAGTTTTCTATTGCTGTGATAAAACGCCATGACCAAAGCAACTCGGAGCAGGAGAACTTTATTGGGGCTCCATCACCCACAGCATCAGACCCGGTGACCCAAGCAGCAAGCTGAGGCTCACATTTTGAACCACATGAGCCCCCCACCTCTTATTTTGGTAATAAATATTTTTATAAAACACCAACCTTAGTATCAATGACTATTTTGTTTGTTCTCTTTGTAGTCTATTAATTTCCAGTGGTTTTTGTTGTTGTTGTTTGTTTATTTCTTGAGTCTACTCTTTGCTTTCAATGTCTCACGGACTTTAACGCACACTCTTGTCCTCTGAAATCTTTAAAGCCAATAGTTCCCCATAAAGCATGCGTGAGCTATAGTCTAGGGACCTCAACACATTATGATTTTCATATTTTCCCATCGTCTTAATTTTAAAAAATGTTTTTAGGATATTTTTAGAAATTTAGAGCAGTTGATAAGATGGCAGACAGTTCTCATAAACCACGCCCACCCTCCCTTCTTCCTTACTCGCGATAGCACAGTGTGTTGGCAATAGTGAATAAGTCAACATGGACTCTCTATTATAAACAGACCGCCCCTGATTCGGATTTCCTTAACTTTACCATCTCTTCTGATCTCGACTTCTACAATACATTAACTTATCCTGTCTCCCCAGGGTGCCACTAGTCAGGACAGTCGCTCAGACAGTCATTTGTATGGATAATGACATCTTGGAGGACAGCTTGGCTGGCATTTTGCATCCAGTCTGTGGGGTTCATCTAATGGTTTTCTCATGATTAGATTGTAGTTATAAGTTTACAGGAAGGAAAGCACAGAGACAAGGTCCTGTTTCAACCAGATTGTACCATGGGGACAAGCTGTGGCTAAGAGTTATTACCGTGCCTAGCGACCTTGTTCATGGACGCCAGGCACAGATGGACTGTTCCACTGAGAAAAGTTGCCACTCACAGGGCTATGTTCCTCTTCCTGGAGGCTGACACATATACCTACAGTATTGGGAATGCTCTTCTGTATGAAACATTTATCTATTTTCCCTTATACAGTTAATCAATAATTTATTTGTGTCAATATGGATCAGTGAATATGTATTTTATATTTAGATTAAAATCAAAGAATAATTCACACATTCTGCTTTCCAAATTATTTTGCTAGCCTTCAAATTTCTTAATAAAAAACATTTCTAGTGGTGGAATTATTGATCGAAAAGTATGCATACCTTACATTTTGATAAATGACCATACTATCCTTCTACAAAATTATTTCTGTTTTCATTTCCTGCAGCAAAGATAAGAGAACATTTGCTTCTTGGAATCTTTGAAATTTTTGTCATGAAATTTATTGAGATTTGCTAAAAATTACATTACGATTTTGATGTGTTTATTATTTGCTAGTTAGATTTAATTGATGGAATTAATTCAGCTCTCATGTTATAGACATGTTCTAGATGACTGCTTTAATCCCATAATCTTCCATAGATTGAGTTTGACTATAGCACTCTAGCTTCTGGTTGCTTCTCTTTGGTTTATAATGTTTTAATATTCGTGTTAATGTTATAATGTTGTAGTGTTCATATTATATTGCGACTCTTTAAACCACCACCAGGAATGGTGTTCCAGGAGGTTGTGGAAACTTTACAGGGTAGAGCCTTGCTGGGAGAAGAATATCAGAGCGCTGAGCTTTGAGATTGTGTAGCCTTACACACTTCCTTCTGGTTCTCTCTCCGCTTCCTGTGTGTGGCTGAAATGTGAGCTCCGGGTTTCCTGCCCCTGCATTGCTGCCATGCCTCCCTTGACTCTGAGAACATGCTCTGCTGGAACTCTAAGCCCACATAAACTCCTCCCTCATGTAACTCACCACTGGTCACAGTGTTTTACCAGGACTGCAGATCTGCACAGCAAAGACGCCTACACGTCTGTACGTATTTCTGTGCTCACCACAGTTTCCAGTAAGCAGAACAAACGGAGGTTCCCAAAATCAGAAAAATGAATAAAGACAATGTGCTAGCCAAATACAGTGGGGGTTTTGTCCAGCCGTAAATAAAAAAAAATAAATTAAATTAAATGTGTGTGTCTCTGTATGTGTATGTACTTGCGTGTGTGTGCGTGTTTATGCATTTGCTAATGAACTATTAAGAGAATCTCATATTCAAGCAAATGAAGTCCCCTTCTTTCAGTAGGTGAAAGCAGACATTAGCTCATGTATGTTTATCAGTGTACTAGACAGGGTCTTTTTTGTGCTATCTCTGTTGGCATGGACGTCCCCTGTGCTATCATCTCTGTTGGCATGGGCGTCCCCTGTGCTATCTCTGTTGGCATGGACGTCCCCTGTGCTATCATCTCTGTTGGCATGGACGTCCCCTTCACAACTGCAAGTCAAATTCTTGAACCGTCACTAGAGTTGTACGGCCATTGCCACGGCCAGTTTCAGAAAGCACCCATCAATCTTAGAAGAACATTTTCCAACGGTTGTTCCCCCAGGATTGCTGGCCGCTCTTCCAGCCCCAACTATCCCAAGTCTACTTCCTGTAGACTTCTATAGATCCACAGGATCTGGGCATTTCTTAAAATGGGATCCTCTGATACATGGTCCTTCTGCCACGTATGTGACAGAACATACCAGAACTCTGGGACCTCCTTGCTGGGCTCTCTGGACCTGGGGGAAGCTTGCTGTTTTGTAATGAGAAATCCATTTCCAGAATTGGAAGCGTAATGCACCTGAAGCTGAGATGTCCTCATTGTGCCCTACAGTAAATCACTTGAATTCCCTACCACAAAAGTGCAAGCATTTGCTGTTCTAAGCCTCCCAGCTTTGAGCCATTTGTTAAGCAGCAGCCAGAACCATTAGAGCTATTTTCCACTCTGCCTGCAGCCTGGAGGAGCATGAGCAAGCTGAGCTTTTCTCTTCATCTCCCTTGAGGGACATTTTTGATGCTCATTCTATGGCAGGAATAAAAATGCCTCCTCTCAAAGATGCCTATATCCCAATCTCCAAAGAGTGTGAAACGCTCCCTTAAAATGGCAGAAGGGACTTTGAAAACACTCCAGTCTTACAGAGGAATGATTATCATGGAGATCTGTCAGGAGAGGTACCAGGCAGAGAAGGGACTAGCCATGGGACAGGGGTCAGGGAGATGTGAAGATGCCACGGGCTGGCTTTGTAGATGGAGAAAGCAGCTGCAAGCTGAAGTGTGGACAGTTTAAGAAGCTAGAAAAGGCCAGAACTTCCAGGAAGATCACAACTCAGCAGACAGCCTGCTTTTAATCTAAGACTAACTGGACCCCTGACTTCCAGAACCATGAGTGAGTCCTAAGTACATATTATTTTATATTCTCAACTTTGTGTATTTTTGTACAGCAGCAAGAGCAAGCCAAAGCATCTTCCAAGATACCTTGAACATCTCCATCCTGTGGAATTTTTCCTGGGATGTGAAGTGCCCCGTGAAACTGGAAAAGTATGTTCTTGACTTGTGGAATACAATGAGGTATTTTAAATATTTGTTCTGTTCCTGTTTTTGGAACTGCATGCAGGCACACTTAGATGTTCTAATCTTGTTAGCCAGTGTTGGCTATGCCTACATCTGCTCACTTTGTTCTGCCTGTTACGGACTCTGCTGAGGCACAGGCACCATTCTGTCAAGCTCTGTCTCTAATTGGCTGTCGTTTTGGGTGTGTTTAGATGTTTTTTCCTTTTTCCCAGCTATTCCAGCTACCACAGTGCCCCCATCTGCTGTTCAGCACACCCTGCGTGAGCTATTGTGTCTCTGTTCACAATGGGCTCCCAGACAAGACAGTGTTGGCTGACTCCTAACACAGGGAGGTAGAGCAGGTTACAACTTTTCCTCTTCGGCTGTAGCACTTTTAAAACACATATTTTCACTTGGGAACTAATTTGTCAGCTTATTCGCCCCACTTGAGAATTTGCACCATCGCTGTGTGCCTGGACGGTCTCTAGCCCTTCTCACTTTTGAGTAGGCAGGCTTTCAGATGGATTGTCTTGAATGTGCTGTGTCAGAAACATAAACGAACATGTTTGAGTCTTCCCCCAATGTTAGGAACCATTAAATAGCAATAAATTCACAAGGCATGTACCTTTCAATGACAACAAGTTGTCTGATACTCCCACTTTTCTTGGAAACCCCGGCTGAAATGAATACAGTTTTTCTTAATCCCATTTTACTCACTAATATTAATCTCAGTACCACATAGAAAACACACCCTTCTCTAGATTTGCAGGGTACAACTGACTACGAAGGGTTAAAGGCACAGGGTTTCCAAAGACGCCTAAGAAGCCAAGGCTAGGAGACCAGAGGAAGGCAAGGACCTCTCTACATTGGTGACATAGTGAACTGCAGAAGAAGCCAGAGCAGCAGCTGTGGGCGTCGCAGACTTGAGAGCAGAGGTGTTGAGCTGAGTCCAGCTGTAGAGACAAAGACAGCAGGACCAGATCCAGACAAAAGAACAAGAAACGGGACGAAGGGCAGGTTCAGCACACAGTGGAGCATACCTGAGTAGGAATGGAACCAGGCTGAAGACCAGGGAAGTCAGAGCTCCCGGCCTCTTGGTTCCTGAAGTATGTGTCAGGGTCCAAGTGACAGAGTTACACCCTCTCTTTGGTCTTGATATTCTCAGGAATAAGTAAGTCCTTTATGTCTGTGCCGCACGGGTGGTGCCAGACAGATGGTGTTGTTCTCACGTCCTCCCAGGTACACAGGTGTCTTCCATCCTCAAAACGGCATCTGAAGCTATTTATGAGATGGAGTCTTTCAGGGAAAGGCACAGCCTGAGAAACCACTGTTTCTTGAAACATGAGGTCACTGAGAGAGAGTGGCAGCCTGCTGATGTTGATATCAACATGGAGGGACCTCCCTAATAATAGGACAAAGCCCACGGCTCAGGACAGCAGGGGTCTCAGCACCAAACAGGGACATGGATATGCAAATTAACCTTACCTATTTCTTCCCCCCAACAAGACATAGTCACCTAGAGTGGCTCCAGGAAATCTTGTCCCTGCCACTCTGCTCACGTGGTCACTGAAGACACTCTCTGACCGCCTGTGCCTTTGCTGGCTCCCCCAGCTGCTCCTCTGGAGACCTTCTCAGAGGGAGATTGGGCCTTGAGTCTTCACCAGGAGCAGGTGGAATTATCATCCTTGGCTGGAGGTCGCCTCTGATGCCAGGTCTGCTTTCCATGGGAGATGTGGGCCATGTTGACCTTTCTTGGATCTACAGGTGTCCATGTCCACAGCCTCCACACTGACTGAAGTGGTTCCGGAGAGACGGTCTACCTAGGTCTTGAAAAGTGAAGGTCACATGTTTCTGTTTCGATTGAATTGGGAATTTTTCTAGATACCATGGTGGGAAGGAAAGCTCAGCTCATCACAAAGCAGAACAGCTTATCAGCTGGACCTCAGTGGACCCTCTGGCTTGTTCTACAGCACGTCCATGATCCCCTTTCCACTTCTCACTGACTTGTCTGCACGCTTCCTCTCCGGTTAGACGACTCACTAATTTGAGAAGCATGTTTTTGTGCCTTCATGTAGGACCTGATAAAAGCCTCTAACTGCTTTAATCACATCAGAAGCTTTGGATCCACCGCTAATAACTTCCTTCCAGGTTCCTATCTGTGCATGTATCATTGCTTTTGAAAAATAACGTTTATCAGTTCTTTCACATCTGGGTTTGCTTTTGGTCAGTCCCGGCTTGTCTGTGTTTTGGAACAGATGCAGGTGAATAGTTCCTTGTCCAGTGTAGTCTGGGTGTTTCTGTCCAGGTTTTCCTCCCAGCTGCCCATTGGGTTGAGATGTAAGTAAGCTAACCCAGGACAAGCGGCTTTTAGAGAAGCAAGCCGAGTCCCTGTTTCTTCAGCTCAAATGCATAGTGTATGTGTGTGTGTGTGTGTGTGTGTGTGAGTCTGTGTGTGCATGTATGTCTGTGAGTACGCACATGCGTTCATGTGTTTTTGTGTGTGTCTGTGCGTGTGTGCGTGTGTGTAATGACTCCTGCAGGTGTTTGGAGAAGTTCCACGTGTATCTGTTAGGTGTCCTGAACCCATTGCTCTGCCATCCCACCCTGTAATTCTCCAAGACAGCTGGAAGTGTGTGGGATAACATTCTCGTGTTCCTTCCCCCTGGGATGAACTTCAGGTCAAGAACCCGGCCTTTGCACATGCTACACACTCCCAGCAGGTAGCATAGATGGACCAAAATTCAGATGGACACAACTTGCAGGGCCCACGTTGATCTGCATAAAGTGCACAGTTATTCCAGTCTGGGCAAAAAATGTGCAGACATTCTTGCTTTCAAAACAATAGGGATGGTGTGGATGAATGTGATGCCCCAGGGGTGCACTTATCTGGCATTCAAAACTTCGCAGGTCAAAGCAAATAAAACACCGCTGTAAAGGAGCGGCCCAAAGAGAGTTTCGGCCTTTGTCTATGCCGCACTTCTCTGGGATTATTCTCCTACCGCCAGGGTTATCACTGCAAAAGGCTTGGACCTTGCCTCACGACTACATCACTCTTTGAGTTTCCTACGAGTCCACGTCTTACACAGCTGGAACTCCACGGATTTGTGTGGTTTTCTGGTTTGTCTTCTTAGCAGAACTATGAGCCCATTGTCTTCATCTGTGTTCAGCTGTATGTCTCTCTTATTTCTCTCACAACGTTCTCTCTCCCTTAAGGTTGCCCATAACCCACTTAAATTTCTTCCAATAAGGTTATTTTCAATGACCCTTCCGGCAAAGCCTGCTTCTCCTCCTGGAATTCTCTAGTGGAGCCTTGTCATTCTCGGCTTCATCACTAGATAAAAGCTCTCGATAGCCCCACCACCCGCAGGTGGTGGTCACCTATTTAGATACAACTTCTCTTGACCCCCACTGAGCTCCGGACATCATCAAGCACGTACAAAATCACACTCTCTACATACTGATTGAAGACCATTCTTCCCTGGGTTGTGTAAATGATTGGCAGTCACTGACAAGAGCTGGGTGTGAGGGAATCGCCAGGGAAACCAAAGAATAGCACTTGCCGTCTGCTCTGGGAAATGCTTAAACCTACCCTAGACTAAAGTGGAAACACAGGTTCATAAAATGTGCTTTTCCCAATTTAGTCTCACCACAGATTTAAAGATGAATACATTTCCAGATGATTGCCTAATTAAAGGGACTCTGGAGAAAGTTGCATTTTTGCTGTTCTTCAGTTTCTACAAGCAAGGTAGAAACAAAGACCTTCTGCCTGGAGCAGGTTTGAGTCAACAGAAACTGTTGGCCAGAGAGTTCTAAGGAGCTTGAGTCATTAACCTGAGAAGCTCAGCCCTAGTGTATTTAGATAAGCCAGATCACTTAAAAGAGATCACAGTTGTGACAACAGATCACTCAAACTTCAGAAAAGTGAGGCTTCTAACTGGTTAGACACTTAGCGCAGAGTGTTAAGCAGCCTTTGCCAAGAAGAGCAGTTACAGCTGGGGTATGCTTCATCTTGGATCATTATTGCTTTGCAGTTTCTCAAATGAGAATTGCACAAAGGGTTTCCTGCAGTCCGGCATGTCCAGTGTAGAAGCCACGCCACATCTGTCTGGTTGGCTCTTCAACCGTGAGTAGGGAAAGGTTGTCAGAGCAAGACACAAACGGGCAGGTAAAACAGGCCACTTATTTATGTTGATTATGTGACTTAATAATGTTTCAAAGTATTGGCTTTAATAGAAAAGGCTATTAGTATTGATTTCAAAGGTTCCTTTTTTCTTTCTTTTAAATGTGTTTACCAGAACACGTGAAACTCCATAGGCCACACGCCTTCTATTTCTATCAGAGTGCAGTTCTAAGCAGAAACTTCCAGGAAGGCTATATTAGACCTTATGTTATTCAAAAATAACTAGATTTCTTTCCTGAAATGTACTAGCCCAGGATTTCATTCCATCAAATAATAAACAACAAGGCTAATTTCTTTCAGAACAAATAGAAAAAAGTAGAAAGGCAAAAAACGAAGTGATCGAATTTTCGGGCATTAATTTTAATATGTGGTTTTAAAAACACACCACACTGGCACCCCAGATTTGAGCTTCGGGTGGAAGACTGATATGGGGGTGAGACTGATCCTTTGTCCATCAGCATGACAGGCGCGATAATGGATAGATTGCCCATATCAGCTCATCAGAATGCAGCCCCATGGCCACCATGGAGCAGATGTTTCTTTTTGTGCCATGTTGATAGAAAAATGGACAAGGGACATTTAAAATTCACTGTGGAGAGACTCTATATTATAATGAATCTCATTAATAGTGATTAAGTTTTTTTTTCTTCTCCCCAGCTACCATGGTTAATACCGTGCCTTTTATAGGTCAGAAGGCTGACATAGTCAGCCTGCCAGCAGCTGCTGTCACCATTCCGTCTCAAGAACATTTCTCAGGCTTACAGCAACTTCTAAACCAAAAATGTTTATTTCCTTATGAATTGGCCAAATTCACACTGGAGATTTTAAAAAAAAAAAAAAATATAATGAGTGCACGTGGAAAAACATACAGGGTCCCCAAGTTCACCTGTGACTTTTAATTACCATTACAGGCAGGTGGCAGCCAACATAACTAACCATTCTGTTTATTTGACTAGAAAATGCTTCTGGAATTTACGGTGGAATAGCATGACCCCGGTGCTCGGACAATATCTGGCAAGAACAGTAGGATGTCCCTTTGTGTTGATGGACAACGTGGCAGATGCTAGCTGTGGGGTAGAGCTTGGGATGCTGGGATCTGAGGGCTCCTCACCTCCACTCACAGGTGAAGACTTTGTTCCTGTGACACAGGAGTCTGGGACCTGCCTCACGTGGGGACACCATGCCGGAGGTCAGGGAGTGCATTATTGTAGCTGAGTTTCTGCTCCATTAACCCAGGCAGCCCTGCCCTTCCCAAGCGCCACAGCTTTTGTGACACCGAATCCCTTGTGCAGCTCTTGAATGCTAATGCCAACCTAATTATATATTTTGGCTTCCGTTTTGGTGATAGGCTGTGCTTAAGTAAAATTTAGTACCGTCTTATGCGTTCCTACAGCTGGATAATTACAAGGCATTTCAGTTTGGGGGGCAGGAAATTAATGATACGGAGATGAGGAGCTATTTAAAGAAGGCTATCCTCTGTTCTTATGTGACCCGCTCCTGGAAGCAAGCTAAACCCTGGGCGGAGTGGAGCCGTACAGGAGAGCAAGGCAGCACAGTTAGGATTTAACTTTCGAATCGGGATCAATGGTTATTCTTCCCATCCACATCCCTCTGGGGAAACTGAGTCAATTGAATTCTGGGGTAGAGCTGGACCAGGAAGATTTGGGCAAGGTTAATGCTGGAAACATGTAAGTCTCAAGTCTTCATAATCTCTTGATTGGGGAAATAGATAATACAATATTAAAGACAGGAAAACATCTTTGAAACCATCCCATTTGGGGATTATTGAAATGTTTTCTAACTACGCACACATCCAAATAGACCGACACTGTGTGTACACACAGCAATCGAAGGCAGTTGGGCTGTGTTGTAATCCTGATATGAAAATCCGGCACTCACAGTTCTCACAGAGAGGAGAACCAGCAGCCTTTTAGATCCACTGCTGACACACAGAGCTGTGGGGAATCAGCTGAAGGCTGTAGCTGATGCTCATTCCCCAATGAACAAACAAACCCAAGTCAATGAGGTCTTTTGAGCCACACTGCATCTTGCTTTACAGCAGAAACAGGCTGTTATGTCTTGATGTTATTATTGTTATTTCTTTAATGAGACTGGTTTCTATTGAGAAATGCATCCATACTATATGTTGAGGTAGGGACGATAAAATATACCATCTAATCCCAGGTGAGTACGTTCTGGAAGAAAGCTGTTATTGAGAAAAATAAACCCCACTCAGAAGTCAGAGCATATGTGGAGGGGGACGGGAAGGCCAGCACACCATACTAAATGAATCTGTTCTTGTGTCTTCCTTGGGTGAAAAAAGTACTTGGTCTTTTATGGTTTAGTGTTTTCCTCAACATACAGGCATAGGAACAATTGTGTCCCTTCTGGCTGTTTCGGAAGCCCTGTGAAAACATGGAGAAGTGCGGCTCCCCAGCTTCCTTTGCTACATCAATGGCAGCCCTGGGCAGGGTTCTTCTTCAGCTACTCTGAAGAGCTCCCTTTCTTACAAGTGTGTGATCACTTAGAGTATGAGTGTCTGTCTGTGGTGACTGTGTGCATTTGTCTGAAGTGATGTTGTAGGCGTGTTGATGTATGAATGGATATGTGTGTACACATTTGTGCCTGTCTGTGACTGAGTATGTGGCTGTGTAACTGTGTGCCTGTGGTACCTATGGGTGCATGTATGAGCATATGTAAGATAGAGTGTGACTATACCAGTCTGTCCCCTGGAAGTGTCTGAGAGCCAGAGATTCTTCATCCCAAGTTCTGATCTATCTTCTGAGATCCCTCTGACTCCCCAGAATTTGTACCTTCACTGAGTCACCTAGAGGTTTTTGTCTTCTTGAGAGTTAAAATTTGGAGAAGCTGCCAATGCTGTCTGTCCAGGACCAGCTCAGATACTGTCTCCATCATCTCAAGAGGCATCTTGGGACCTTACCCTCCTTTTCTGTAAGGACATCTGTCATGGTGGACTAAAGCCTGCTTAGAGATACTTCCCAAGACTGAATTGCAGAGGCTTGACACAATAAGCTTACATTCACAGCTCCAAGGACAGGGAACAAACTTAACTTTCTAGGGGAGGAATCCTGGTGACAAGGACTTTTCATGGGGTCACAGGCTATGGGCTGATGCTCTTGTACCCTGTAAAGATTTGTCACTCATATTGGTTTAATAAAATGCTGATTGGCCAGTAGCCAGGCAGAAAGTATGGGTGGGGGATGGAGTGACCAGATTAGGAGAATTCTGGGAAGAGGAAAGGCTCAGTCTGCAATGCCACCCAGATGCAGAGGAAGCAAGATGAAAATGCTGCACTGCGCAAGGTACCAAGCCATGTGGCTAAACATAGATAATAATTATGGTTTAAGTTAAGTTGTAAGACTTAATAAATATTAAGCCTGAGCCAATAGGCCAAACAGCTTATAATTAATATAAGCTTCTGTGTGTTACTTTGGGACTGAACAGTTGCAGGACCATGCAGGACAGAAACTCTGTCTATAAATGACACCAACATGGGGCAACTCATCCACATAAAACCCGAGAGAGCTTGGAAAGGAATTATAGACACAAAAGAACAGAGTTAAGCATGGTTTCTTGGTAACAGTATTTTCTCAGATGGGCTCTGTTTGCTAGAGGCAAGGTGTCTCCTTCAAGAGAGGCCTCCTGACTCAGCATTAGTAGCACCTGCCACCTAACACTTAATTGGTATTTATGAGTAGCCAGCAGCATGCTTCTTGATGATGGCAGGGACCTTGAAAATCCACAGAGTTCTAGTAATAAACATGGCTCTTGCCAGTACCTCTGCCATGAAGTTAGATTCTCAGAAAGCTGAGGAATGGGGTGAATCCAGCTGCCAAAGCTTAACTTTAATCTTAGCCATATAGCTTAGCAAATTAAAGACTCCTGTGGTCAGAAAAGAGAGGTATACAGTAGAGACAAATTCAGACATAAATAAATACCTTCTAAACAGTTTACAGTATGTTTAAAAATATATGTAGACTTGAAAGAGAAAAGAAAAAGGATAGAGAAAGTCCTTTAAAAAAGAAAGAGAGTAGTTAGGTGTGGAGGCACCACACTTTTAATCCCAGCACTTGGGGGACAGAGGCAGAATCTCTGTGAGTTCAAGGGCAACCTGGTCTATAGAGTGAGTTCCAGGACAGCCAAAGATACACAGAGAAACCCTGTCTCAAAAATACAAAACTTTAAAATAAAAAAAGAAATAAAGTAAAAAAACAAAAATTAAAGCCATGTAAAATGGAAAATACACAGAGGATCTGGATCCTGAATGCTATCGTGTTGCCTTTGAATTGTTTGACTTCTGAGAAAGGAGCAAGAGCTGCTAAAAGACATTTGATTATAAATGCTGATGGATTAATCCAACATATATATTTCGAAAATGCCTTGACTTCAAACTTTAAATCAAAAGATATGTTACTTTGGAGAAGAGATTTTGCTTTTGTTTCCACAGGAAATGAGAGGCTGTGGATTCATTCTGGGTTAAGAAAAATAAGGTTTGATCAAGGTAGAGCCCCTGAAAAATCTCCATCTCCAATAGGAGCAGATGGCCCAGATGATCCAATATTTCAGAGGACCTCTGTTGGAGTTTCCTCTGAGTTCTATATCTAGAACAGTCTCAAGACTGCTAGCTGAGATGATTCAGGCTCACAGAATGCTCCAGTTAGGATTTGACCATAATCCTAAATGTTCTTTGTGTCCCATAAGATTATCAGCACCCCCAATAAACAGGAAGTAGCCTAGAAAACTACACCCATAATCCCCCCAAAAAAGTGAATTATGAATGTTTATCTTTGTTTAGAGTGTTGGTTACAAGTTGTTGTGGATAATGGTCAGGGAAAAAGCTAAACCAAGGAGATTAGATTCAAAGGTTTTGTTTTGTAAAGGAAAAAAGGAGAAGTATTATGGGATAACACTCTTGGACTCTGTAAAGACTTGTCACTCATATTGGTTAAATAAAATGCTGATTGACCAGTAGCCAGGAAGGAAGTATAGGCAAGAAGACCAGACTAGGAGAATTCTGGGAAGTAGAAAGGCTCAGTCTGCAGTTGCCACCCAGATGCAGAGGAAGCAAGATGAGAATGCCTCACTGATAAAAGGTACCAAGCCACATGGCTAAACATAGATAAGAATTATGGATTAATTTAAGTTGTAAGAGTTAATAATAAGCCTGAGCCAATAGTCCAAACAGTTTATAATTAATATAAAGCTTCTGTGTGTTACTTTGGGATGAATGGAAACAGGAGCAGGCAGGACAGAAACTCCGTCTACAACAAAATATCAAACATTAGTCGACATCTTCTGTACATGTAGGTGGAAGTTTCTCTGTGCCAAGACAACTTCCCAAATAACCAAAATGGAAACTCGATATTAATTAAAAATGCCCAGCCAATAGTTCAGGCTTGTTACTAGCTAACTCTTTCACTTAAATTAATGCATATTTCTTATCTATACTTTGCCATGTGGCTTGGTACCTTTCCTCAGTACAACGTGCCCATCTTGCTCTATCTGTGTCTGCTGGTGACTCTCTGCCTTCCCTTCTCATCCCAGTATCCTCAGTAGAATTATCCCACTTAACTGTATCCTGCCTTGCTATAGGCCAGTCAGCTTCTTTGTTAACCAATGATGTAATACATATTCATAGTGCTCAGAAGGTTTATTCCACAGCATGTATATCCTCTTTCCATTTTTCCCTTCAGTGTGTTTTGTCTCCAGGAATGCCATCCACCCTAGCAAGGTGCACTGGGTCTCACCTGCCCCCTCTATATTCACTGGGACCTTAGACAAAAAAGTGGGGGAGCAGAGACGTGGCTTTGGTGCACTGATGCAGTTGCTTGTATCTTTTACCGTAAGAGATACCCAAAAGACACATAAAGCATCATCTGTAGCATGTCCCCAAATTTTGATCATGAGGCCCCTTTCTGCATCTTGACTCAGAGATGAGAGTCTGTAGGCATGAGAAGAGTCTCATGGAAGAGTCACTACAAAATTAGCAGGCAATGCTGCAGGTTTTGGGGGACTTATACTTCTGTGATCTCTTACCTACTCTAGAATCTCAATTCCACATATTGCCTTCCAAAAGCAATTCAGGGGTGTTGTTTAGAAAAGACAATGACTAGGAGCTTTTCCCTCTCTCACTGGACACTATACATTTCAATACCCTACTTCTCTCTGTCTACAAAAGCAAAAAAAAACTACCATCTGGGGCTTGGTTCTTTTTCTCTCCATGGGAAAAAAATATTTCAGCTTCTAATATAAGACCCATCTGTGTTCTGCAAAGTTCAACGGCACTGGTTAAAATCCAGCATCAGTCCTGCTCCTTTCCTGTGCTTAAAGAAAAGAAGGGAGGCGATATTTCAAAGTAATTCTCTCACAGGCGTGAAATACTGAAGCCCTTGATTAAATTTTGCAGTCTCTGATTACATTAGATGCATGAAATATGAGTTTCTCCTGAGGTAGCAATGGGTAGCTAGTTAATTTATCTGCACTGTGGCTATGTTTCCTAGTGTCTAGGCCTCTCTGTCCACTCCCAGGAAGATAAATAAGGAAGTGTGCAATCAGCAGGTGATATAGAGGCAGAAAGAAATAGAAGAAGAGCCTCTCAATTGCTTCTAGAACCTATTTTGCATCTCCACCTCACATTATTCTTCATCATTGTAAGAGGTTGCTGGCTCTTCTGTTCACTTTTCCCTGTAGACTGTCCTGCTATGGCGCCCTCACAACATTCCAGCAAGCTGCTCACTTATGCATCCACAAGCCAGCACTCTCCATAGGGGCATTAGACCTTGCTTTCTTTGTGACTGACACAGCCCAAGTCACCCAAATCTTCACATTTATTTGTGGGTCTAACCTGAACTTCTCTGAAAAAGAACACTAACCATTTCCAGCAGATGACAGTGCGGACTTCACAAATTTCACATCTCCACATGTCTGGTCCTTGGTATTTATCATATTGCAATGAGCTAGTTAAGTGTGCACAAGGCAAGGAATAAGAGAGTTAATTTGGTCATTCCAGAACCCAACAATGACGCTTTGTCTGAGTGGCATAAAGATATACTCACAGAAAAAAAAAAAAAAAAAAAAGATATAGTCACAGAAGAAGTAACAATTTGGATGTCCTGAATGACATGTGGCATTGGAGAGAGGTACTAACTGTAAAATATGCCCTCTCTTGTGAGATGCTTAGGAATTCCAATTCTCCCATGGCCTTGTCCCTGGACCCAGCTTTAAGTGTTTGCTCACTTGGCCTTGGATCCCTCTTTCCAATCAGATGTATTAAGTTCATATTTCACACATAGTGGAGATAACATGACCGGTCCCACAGCAGCGTGCTGGCCCCCACCTTCACCCCAAGTGCAGACGCAAGATCTGTGGAACCAAGATGAATGATACTCTGATGAAGAAGCCTGAGACTGTCTGTCCAGCATCAAGGTAGACCTGAGACTGTCCAGCGTGAAGGCAGACCTGAGACCGTCCAGCATGAAGGTAGACCTGAGACTGTCCAGCATGAAGGTAGACCTGAGATTGTCCAGCATGAAGGTAGACTTAAGACTATTGAGCATGAAGGTACACCTGAGACTGTCCAGCATGAAGGTAGACCTGGGACTGTCCAGCATGAAGGTAGATCTGGGACTGTCCAGCATGAAGGTAGAGCTAAGACTGCCAAGGCTTCCATCCCTTACAGGAGTGTGTGTGACTCTAGTAGCTGCATTGCCAGTGATTCTAATGCAACACAGATAACAACTCCGAGAAAGCTATACGACTGGAGATTCCTGCACAGCTTGCACACAGCCCCGTCACCGATGAGTCTCTGCTACCCAGAAGTGGTGTAGTGCTTATATGAGCTCATCCAGGGCCCTTGTGAGTCCTGCAAGTCCATGTGCATTTCATGGGTCTTGGAACCCTTCACCATCAGAATGAGGAAAAGTTCACACTGACAGATTTCCGCATAGCTTGCCAAACACTAATGTAAGGCAGTGTATGGTCCATTCATTGAAGGGTAAAGCAAGACACTTCGAGATGACAACTGAGCACCATCCTGAACTTGGCCTTTGAAGGAACTGGTGGGGAAGTGATGGCGCAAGTGGAGGCCCACAGCCCCCACTACAGGGAAGGTTACAAAGGGGCATGCCTTTGCCTTGCTGACAGCCCTCAGTTGTCAGGTTTCCTGCCTGGCTCTACAGAGGGAGTGCTAGAGAGAGTTCCCCTCCGAGCAGAGCATGCCCCCTGTGTTCTGAAGGGAGATGGTGTGTGAGCTGCAACCGATCAACCAGAACAGAGACCAAAGACAGAGACAACGGAGAGCCCCCAAAGGCAGCCCCTCCCCCACCACCCGTTACTCTCTAAATCCCCGCACAAGGGAACTGTGCAAGATGCACAGTTCGTATCAAACCGTGATGGGTCTGTCAGTCCAAGGAAGAGCCAGGAAAACAAAAGAACAAAATTGATGAAATAAATAACCGGAATAGCATGTCACCTACTATTAGAAAGATACATCTTCATCTGGAAGTCACAGAAATTTACTGCCCTCTCAGCACACACCGCTGCATAACCATATATTACCACATGCTTTACTGGCGTGTCTTCCGACTGTCACCATCTTCGGCATGCATAAAACTTGCGCCCATGTTTTGATGAGACGCCGCCTCACATCCATGCCGAAAGTAGAGCAGAGATCAATCAAGACACTAAGGACGAACCGAAGCACGTACACTTAGTGAGGGCCTAGCATCAACGTTCAAAGCAATTTCAAATAAGACGATCATTACTCATATTTTTAAGATGAGAAATCTGAGACTTAAAGCACAAGACTTGGGGTACACCGTTCTCCCTGTGCTCTATAACCAAGCATTATTAGGCTAAATGGCTCAAGCAGCAGACACTTATTCTGTCACAGTCTTGGGGACCACAGTGTGAACATATTGCCCCCAGACAATAGCATAATGCTCTGAACCTCGCCTGACTTCCCAGAGCCCTGAAAGTTTGGCTTTTAACCCCAATAACTTTACCCTGTTTGGCCATGTGGCTTCTCCCAGAGTCTGTCTTCGCGTAGCTTCCTTCCTATAAGGATACGGGCAGATAGGATGAGGGCCCAGCCCTCTTCAGGGTACCTGCATCTTAGCTCTACCAGTCACACCCACAGCATGTGGATTTCCAGGGTTATGACATCGGCGTGTCTGTACTGAAATGACCCACAGACCACAGTCCAGTCCCAGGTTTCCAGTTACACACAACTGGATGTCCAGAGGCTGACTCAGGTTCTGGTTGTGTGACTCTCACTGGTAGGAGGTGATAGAGGAAAAAGGCTTGTGAGAACAGAATGCAGAAGTGAGCTAGGATTTCACACGCTGGCCTGGCCCTCCCTTTGGCTGTCCCATGTTTGGTGGTCACATATCTTGAGGGGCACCATTTCCCATCTCTGGCTTATTCAAGAGGAATGCTTTGTGGTACCAATAAACCGTTGAAGCTCATCTCTGCACACCTCACTGGAGTCTAGCTTGCCTCCTGTCCAGGAGCACTGCTCCAACCTTCTAGGATGGAGATGTTCCTCAACGGTCTCACGGGTCTTCTTTCTCTTCTTCCTCCTGGGACCACTACTCTTTCCATGCAAACCCCAGGGGGTAATGGCCACTGTGAGCTTCCTGAGACATGGGCAGGAGCTTTTGAGCCCCTCTTTCTGTCCTGTCTGATGGTCTCCATTCACAGACTGAGGTTGGAGAAGCATAAGAAGGATACTGATGATGGGGGTACTGGCTGATGTCTAGATTGTCAGCTCGGTCGGATGGATCAACACCTAGGGTGTTTGGGCTCATCTGTGATGGATTTTATGGGAAAATTAATGGAGAGAAGATGAGTCCTGATGTTAGCATCCTACATGTTAGGCTTGTAGAATGAATAAACTTCTTTTAAAAAATTATATTTTTATGACGCTGTTGTCAGCCATCTCTTTCTGCTTCCTGGTCTGCTGAAGTACAAGCAAAGGCCGGCTTCCTGTTTCTGCTACCACAGACTCACCCACCACCCTGCCTTCACCACGATGAACCATACCACCTAAACCCAGAGCCAGAATTAATCCATCAACCCCTTCGGGTTGTTTGTTACCAGGTATTCCGTCCTAGCTACCAAATAACTCATTGATACACTGACAGCAACGGTAGAGGAGCAGCATTCTGCTGTCGATGGAAGCGTACAAGGCATTTACTGCGAACTGCAAGACCCCAGGCTCCCAGCAGGACACAGTTCCCATCTCAAGGAGCCTGGTGTGACAACAAGGAGCTCTTCCTGCCACCGCTGCACCAGCTGTCTCTGTGAACGGCATCCTTCATCATTGGCACAAGACAAAGCTGGGTATACCAAGAGAGGTGAAGCCACCCAGGGATCCAAACATGCTGAGCCCCGAAGGGCCAGAGGTCTGCCTTCCCCAGGTGAAACCACGCCTTGGGCAGATGCTGGTTCTTAGAGTCTAGGATTGTAGATTCTCTGGCCATGTGTGATAGGCAGTTATTTTGAGCTATTAAATATTCATTATTAAATATTTAATATTTACCAGGGTTGTTTCTTTCATACAAACTAATTATGCAAAGACCTTTTATTGCCAGGAACTATATGCTGGTGAAGCTAATTAGCATCACAATAACTGCCCCTTGTGTAAGTAGGGCCATGAAAGAGCAGGATAAATATTTAATTTGAATGAGGTTTGTGAGCTCACCCTGATTATGCGCTGAGCGCAGCCCAAGGACCTCAGCCACTTCTCACAAAGAATGAGCAACACAGACTCCTCAGTAGGGCACCACGAGATGGTGAGGCTCTTTCCAGTGGTGTCCGCTATGAACTGAACTGTAGCACCCCCGTCCTACGTCCTTGTACCAGACCCCGCCGATGCCAGTGGAGAAGGATGTGTGAAGACAGAAGGGTGGGAATGAGGCCTCACCAGCCAGAAAACAACCGGAGACGAGTGGGGGAAACACAGAAAGAGTCAGCGGGTCCACAGAGGAGCTGCCCCTGACGATGCCTGGCTCCGGTCTTTGCTTCCAGTTATTCTGTGCTAAGCATCTTCCTCTCGCACTGCCGTCCCGGGATGCTTTGTGTGGTACCCACCAAGCCGGTGGCCAAAGCTGCAGACCGGAAACTCTTGCTTTGTCTGAATTAATCTCTTGAGCCCTTCGGCACCTCCTCGCTCCTCATTAAATCCCAGGACCAGGCCTGCCAAGGGGGCCTGTTATGGCCTTCTCATTTGCCAGTGACTTTCTGCTTTCACCTGGACTGTAAACAGACACTAAAGCAACAACCACGTCGAGTGTTAGGAAGACCCCAAGATTTGTGGTTGTATTAAGGCTTTATGGCCTGCTCTAAGAGAAATAAAGATGAAAGAACAAAGGAAAAGCTATAAATGTTTGGCCTGGGTTGTGGTGTGTTGAAATAAGACAGAAAGAAAAAAAGAAAGGAGGGGAAGCAAGAAAGGAAGGAAGGAAGGAAGGAAGGAAGGAAGGAAGGAAGGAAGGAAGGAAGGAAGGAAGGAAGAAGGGAGGGAAGGCAGGAGGAAGGGAGATGCCAACACACAAAGAGACACGTGTTTATCTGTTCTCTCTGCAAACATATTGTTGGCATGTGCTTTTGACCAGACACTGCAAGAGATTGAAAATAGAAAAAAAAATCCAAGTTAAATCTGATTTTTTTTAAATCACTTTTGCCCTTAGTATTTACATAGCTCTGCCTCCCCTTGGCAGTTTCTGAGTAACCTGACATAGGCCCACCTCACCCTCCCACCCTCAAAATAAAGTCAACAAGAGAGCCACGTGAGGCTTAGCGAAAGAATGCTTGCCTCACAAAGGCAAGGCCCTGGGTTCAGTCCCTAGCAGTGCGAAACAAACAAACAAACAAACAAACAATACACAGGTCACGCCAGTGCATTGGCCTCAGACTTGCAGAAAGATTTTAGGTGCTCTTAGAACAACAGAAAAGTCCCAAATATGTGTGGATGATAACTGCATCAGCTAATCCAGTGTATCGGGACTTTCCACAACACACTTATTGTGAAGCTGCTTGTTGTTTTCTATAATAATATACACTTAATGCAGAATGGATGAGTGACAGGAAAGAGGTACGTGCTCTCAGGTGGGTCTGTCCTGTGCAGCTAATGTTTTGGAATAAAAGGTAGGTTGATTTTTTTTTCTGTTGCTGTTATTTCTGAAAATGATTGTAATTTCAATAAACCTCTAAAACGCCATCTTACCGCCAGTGAGCGCCTCCAGTGACAGATGACAGACGCCACCGGCTGCAAAGGCTCCGCACCACTTAGGCAGGTTGCTGTTTGCTCTACCCAGACTCTCTTGTGCCCTGATTTCTAACTGTCTTGGCCCAGGGTATTATGTTTTTGTCTCCATCCGGGCTGTAAGCGATGTAAAAAGAGTAGAAAATGCCAGAATGTGTTGGTGACAGCAGAGGCAGAAGCAAAAATAGAAAAATCCATTCGAAGCCTGTAGGTCACCAGTCCCAGCCTTCCCAAAGTAGAGCATGCGGAAGGGGGAGACTCTGATAAAGCCTGGGCCTCCCTGAGGGCAGCAGGCAGGGCATCTCTGCCATCCTGTCCCAGCCCGAACAGCTTTGTGCCTTCCCAGCACAACCGGGTTCATTGTGTCCCTGTTTGTTACTGCCGCAGCCTCTTTAAGCCCCGGGGGACTAGCTGAGTGATGATCCTGCTATCTTGTGGGGCCCAGGGCTCCTATCTCCTCCTCACACCTGAACCTAAAGGAGAAAGAGCTGAAGCCAAACTTGGCAATGCCAGCCTCGAAAGGATTTCACATTCCTGGTCCCTTCCAAATCTAAAGGCACAGATAGCTGGCTTTGTCTCTTTGCTTCATCCAGGGAGCCTGTGCCCCTCCCAGGCTGGGCCCTTAGCAGAAGAGGGGCTTGCCTTGTCCATTTGAGTCAGGTTCAAGTGTTGCTTGTGCTTGCAAACCCAAGTCACAAAGCTCCAGCTGACGGCTGCTTTCTCCAGTCATATAAGGAGAGTTCCAGAGAGGGTATCAAGTACGAGCCTACAAAGCCCTGCCTACATTCTAAGAGCTTAGCATGTTGGGGACTGCTCCTACAGAGAGAGCTGGGCCACAGGAGCACCTCCCTTACATATCTCGCCATCTGAGACTCACGAAAGTGCTATTCCCATGCTGCTTTGCCTAGAGAGACCCTGTACCCACCATGCCTCACTCAATGCTGGCTCCCCAGCCCCCAGCCAAACCTTCAGCCTACTCAACTTTTATTTCTTGCACGTGTGGAAAGGCAAGTCAATCAGCAGCATGCTTTTGAAAGGGCATCCGCCTGGATGCTTGCGCAGTTAAAAAGGACCGATGGTAAGAGATGTTCTCTCCCTCCGAAAGACACTCCCAGACAAGAACGGTGCGAGAGGGGTAGAGAATGGTTTGCAGACAGCTCGCCCAGCGGCTTCTGCTCTTCTATTGGTCTAGTTAGGGCCACAGAGGACATCTTCTCTCACGAGTGGCTCTCTGCAAGTGTGCACCGTGTCTTGGGAGGTATTTTCCCAGCACCATATGCCAGATCCAATTGTGAATTGGACCTGAAGGTATGGCAAGGATACATTATCTAATTAATTAGCATTTAAAGGCTCCCTGGAGAAGACAGCACTGAGCAGGCAATGCTCTCCTAGAATACATAGCAGCTTACCCCGGGAGTTGAGGAACTGAAACCATCTTAACAGTCATCCACAGTGAAGGTCAACAATAGTGTGCTCGCCAGAGCTTTGCATTTTGAGACCTTCATGACCTGGTGCTGGGTAGAGACTTGTTTTCAACTGCACAAACCCAGTCCTTAAGAATCAATGCATTTGTTATGTATGAACCAACTTGCTGGCTTGTTTTCTTATGAGACATTATTGTATGAAAATGAACATACAGAGACAAACGGCTTAATAGTGAGGTCGGGAGAAAGATGTAGGCACTGTCATCAGAGCCCAGGGGTGTTGTTTTTCTCACATGCCCTGCCCTGATGAACACTTTCTCATCAGAAAAAAAAAAGCAAAAAAAAAAAATACAAAAACAAAAACAAAAACAAAAAATAGTGGGGCTAGAGCAATGGCTCCGTGGGTAAAGTCCCTTGCTGTGAAAGCATGAGGACCTGAGTTCAAATCCCCAGAATCTACATAAAAAGATGATGGGTAGTAGATGCCTGTGTTCCTACAGAGAGATGCATGTGGAGACAGGAGCATCTCCAGGTCACAGGGCAGCCAGCCTGGCACATTCAGCAGACCCTATCTCAAACAAGGTGGGGGATACGGATCAGAGCTGGAGGATGTCTTCTGACTTCCACATGTATGCTGTCCTGAATGGACACCCACAGCCTCACACACACACACACACACACACACACTCGTGCACACACCACACACACACACACACACACCTGTGTCCATGACAAGGCAGGCAGGGAAAACATTTTAGGAAGTATTAGTAGTCTAAGAGTGACAGAGAAGTTTGCAGTTAGCTACCAAGTAAGTCTCCTTTGGATTCCAGGCCCCTGCTGCTTGGGGAGCGCCCCCCCTCCCCATGGTTGCTAAGGTAGGAGAGCAAGGTCCTGATCCATGGTGTGGGAAAAAATAAGAGAGAGGCTCAGGGCCCAGCCAGACCTCCACCTGCCCCTGTGTCCTAGCAGCTTCCAACTCAGAAAATGCCCACCACTGCTCTCGCTCCCGCCCTCATTTCCAGGAATGGGGCCACGAGGCCTTTGCCCATCATCCATGGAGAGAATAGAAGATGTAGCTGGAGGGGCGGCGGGAACGCCCGCAACATTTTGACAAATGAGGATGTATATCACATGACGACTGGTTGGTGGGCCAGGGGAGAAACAGGAAGCTTCGGTCGGAGTTAGGGACTGAGACCCATGAGCAGCAGGCAATGGGGAAACTGGCCAATTGTCCTGTACGTGCAAAGAAAAATGAACCTGTAGCTTCCTACTTCGGGGTATATTCCTCAATTTGGGGCAACTCTGGTTGTGGAAGAGTTCTTGTTTGTGACTCTCTTCACACTGAGGTGGGTTATTGCTGGGTAGGTTTTTTGTTATGTTTTTGTTCTATTAACTTGATACAAGTTTGGGTCATCTTGGAAACGGGAACCTCAATAGCAAAAACACCATTAGATTGGCCTGTAGGCAAGCAAACCTATGGGTATTTTCTTGATCAGTAATAGACTTGGGAGGTCCCAGGCCACTAGGGATGGCGCTACCCCTGGACATGTGGTCCTGGGAGGTGTAAGAGAGGTAGTTGGATGTGAGCCTGGAAACACACCAGCAAGTAGAATTCTTGCATAGCCTCTGTATCTGCTCCCACCCATAGGTTCCTACCCTGAGTTCCTGTCCTGGCTTCCCTTGATTGTCAGCTTGGTTAGATTTGAAAGGAGCTAACAGACACAACTGCACAGGTATGTGCAAATATTTCCAGACCCTCCCTGGAGTGGATAGAACTTTCTGGAAGCTCAACTATAGAGCAGTCCAAGGACAAAGCAGCCCTGCCTTCACCTCTCACTGGCGAATGTGTCTGTGCTCTCACTACTGCTGCTGTGCCGGAGACCACAGCTCCTTTGGGTCCAACATGGACTGCACACCAAGGCTGTTCAAAAGTCTCAGGTCTGTGAGGCCACGGTGGAACACTGAGTCACCTAGCTTCACTGAGTGAGCAGCTACTAGGCATGCAAATGGTAATTGCTGGATTATGCAGGGCATATCAATAAACCAATTCAGTAGGTGCCCTTTGTGTGTGTGTGTGTGTGTGTGTGTGTGTGTATCCCAATATATGTCCATCCTATTGGTTCTTTTCCTTTAGAGAATGAATACACTGGATAAGGCCTCTCTAATGAGCAGAGAAAGTAGGGTTGCTCCTCTGGCTGTTGATTGAAGGGGAGCAATTGTTTCCCTGGTTAAGAATGTCTGTTAGGCTCTTATAGGTTCCTATCCTAGTCAGGGTTTCTATTGCTGTGAAGAGACATCAGGCCACGGCAACTCTTACAATGGAAGAAAAACATTTAATTGGGGTGGTTTAACAGTTTTAGAGGTTTAATCCATTATTATCATGGCATGACATGGTGGTGTTTAGACAGACATAGTGCTGGAGCTGAGGGTCCTAACTCTTGATAGGCAGGCTACAGGAAGTGGTCTGAGACACTGCCTGTGGCTTGAGTATATACAGGACCTCAGAACCCACCTCCACAGTGACACACTTCCTCCAGCAAGGCCACACCCACCATGACAAAGTCACGTCTCCTAATAGTGCCACTCCCTTAGGGGGCCATTTTCCTTCAAATCATCACAGCCCCTAGACTTTATTAGTCCCCCAGATCTTAGCACAAGTGACCCCATGATGGGAGTACTATTCCGTCCTGGGAACCTAGCATACAGGCGTCACCACCTGCTGAGTGAGAACAAAAACCTAATCCATCAATGTCCATAGTTCTGGGAAAGTCTCTAAATGTACTAACCTTGCTTCTTGACTTCTAGAGTGCTGCTTTTGGTGAACTGTTCTTGCTGAGCTGTGTCACCCCATGATGTAGTTTTTGTCTTTAAAAGCTCACCTTGAGAAACAAAAGGGACTGCATTTGGGCTCCAAACACCCAGTAGAGTCGCCGGCCAGCTAATAAAGACTCTCCATTGGCCTGAACCGTGTCTGAGTGCTATTCTATGGTGGACGCCTCACAACAAGGTAACAAACATGCTTTTGATGCTAGACAGAGACAGGACCCGACGCACCTGTCTGTCTCCGTTGCTGATACTAGCCTGGCACGGACTTGACTTCCTGCGGCCGAAAGCCAGATCAGTGCCTGTTGCTATTAGCAACTTGAGCTAGGTCTCTCCTCTCCAGCCGCAGACACACCTGCCCGGGTCCTGGTTGGCAGCACTATACACAGCCCATTGGCCTCCCTCACAGAATATTATGCTCTCGTCCCCACTGGTTGTCATATCATAAACAGAGCACAGAAAAGAATTCAGAATCATATGAAATAAGCCACCAGGAAGGAAAGCACCCCAGCAAGAGCGTTCTCTGCAGGGGACATGGTCTCACCCTCGCCCAGGACACAGTGTTCTCAGAGACAGATCAGATGTCATCAGCCGCATTCTTACCCATTCCCTTGTATAAATTAGACTGAGCAGAAGGCACCCTGAACTTAGCAAACCCCCATGAGAGCTTGGACAGAAAATCCTTACATTAGTATTTTACTTAATTGTACCTGAAAACCCTCTCCTGAGCAGTGTAACTGTCCTGTATGAGATGGGTGTCATGAGTAATTGTTACTTTCACCACAGATTTAATAATATTTTATAAATGTCAAATGAGCATCTTAGATTGAATTGGAAAATTAAATACTTAAGGTTGAAAATATAATTACTCAGGGAGACATGAAGCTGATGTGTGCTTTATTTTCTCAGTGTTTTAATAAGCAGTAAAATGTGTGGGGATGGTGATTTGCTCTGTAGTCACAAAGAGAACTGGAAGCCAAGAGGAGAGGAGAAATCGCCTCTGAAGTCTAAACTGCAGAATTGCACTGCTTGGGGCGGGGGGGGGGGGGCGAGCAGTGGTGTTCCTCCATAAATTTTGATGCAAATTCAACTGTCTACTTGATTGGCTCCAGAAACACCCAAAGCTCTGACATGAGCTGCACCATCCAGGGGTGGATCCTAGACTGAGCTTACTGGGAATTGAGAGCCAGTAAGTGCAGGCTTGCTTGGAGCCCACCCCTCGTTCCTCTATGCTATGATCAGATGCAGTGCACCAGTGGTTTGGAGCCATCTGCAACCATAGACTGTCTACCCTCAAACCATGAACCAAATCAAACCCCGTCTACCTTAAATTCCTTAATCACAGGTGTAAGAAAAATGTCCAAGACGTAGATGGAGCCAGCAACACAGGGACCCCATTTCCACAGTGATGTTTTCGAGCACTAATTTTGTGTGTATGACCTTAAGATAGATTTAGCACGGCCTCTTTAATAATTCCTTTAGTGAATTTATTTATTCATTTTGTGTATGGGGAGGGGCAGACATATGGATATTCTGTTGTGCATGTGGAGGTCAGATCACAGCTTCCAGGGTTCAATTCTCCCTTCATGTGGGCTCCAGGAATTGAGTTAAGATCATTAGGCTTGGCAACAAGTGCCTTTACGTGATGAGCCGTCTCACAGGCTTTGTGTGGGATCTTTTTTACAAGCTCAACCTGGAGTAGATGAAGTCATGTGATGGGCCAGGTTGCAATGGCTGAGGTCTTTACAGAGGTTTGTTTCCATGGTGACTCTGAAGATGAGTGCTCACAGGTTACACCTGGGTAGAGATGTTCAGGGCAGCATCACTTGGTCTCCCCCAACTTGAGACCCGCGGCCCCGCGGAGTACTGTTGCTGCAGAGGAGAATACTCACACTGCAGGAAGGAAGCCCTCCAGATGCAGAGCTTTGGGGCGTTTGAAATTGGGTCGGCAGTGGACTCCATTCCCGTTTGGGGGTCGTTGTCATCTTTAACGGAGTTCTCATAGCTTCCTGCCCAGAGGCGCATCTATGTGGAATGCTGGATGGCTTGAGCAGCCATGTTCAGGACTAAATGTGGGCTGAGACCATGCTGAAGCCAGGAGAAGAATGCAGCCTTTGTTTCACGGTTCTCTTTGTGAATGGAAAGTCAGGTTCTGCCCTCCGGGAAGGAGTAGATGGGAGCTCCACCGGACACCTGACCCCTCCCCTCCCTCCCTCTGCATGGTAGCTCTGATACAGACCCCTGTGCCCCAAGCAACAGGATACTCTGAGAGAAAAGGCTGCCTGGCTGGGGTTCAGTCTGGTGCTGCTGGAAATGGCAGGCCATCGCAGGGACTTCAAGGCAGCCACGTGAGGTGTCAGGATCCATGGGCATTTTGTGAGATAAAGACAAAGGAGTTGGGACAGTCACTAACTGCAATGAACCAGTAGTGGGCTAATCCCTGATGCAGTAAAGGGAAATACAAGGGAAAATAATGCAATGTGAGAGAGAGGAGGAGAGCCCTTACGCAGGCCCTGGCCAATGTCAGTCTGGGGTCATTAAGTTCTTGAGGACCACATTAGTCCAGGCTTCAGTCAGCGCAGGACCCAGCTCCCTTCCTTTCTCTGTCTTATTCCAGCTGTTTATCCTTCTCTTATAAGATACTCTAATACCAACATAAGGGCAGCTCAGATCCAACATCACGAGACACCGTGAGTGCAGCAAGCAGAAGGCCCGTGAGCCCCTAAACAAGGTCTTGGAGTGCAGAAAACGTTTAGAAACATGGATCCCCCAGACACCTTTTCAACCTTTGTCAAACAGAGAAGGGAAAGATGAGAGATGATGAAAGTTGTCGCCTGAAAAGCTCAGAGGACTCCAGAGGTGGACCTGCTGGGGCAAACCACGATGGTAACAGCATTCTCTCCTGGGAGTTGTACCCGGTCAATGGCTCATTCAACGCTGTGTGCCGTGGTCACCTCGCACCAGCTTATGAGGCAGACAATACTTGCATGTTTTATTTTAGGTTTATTTAAATTTTTAGTTTACTTTCTATGTATGAATGTTTTGCATACATACATGTATGAACACCACACGTGTGCAGTGCCCTCAGAGGCCGGAAGAAGGCATTGGATCTCCTGAAACTGGAGTAATGGACAGTTGTTAGCCCCTATGTGGTTCTGGGAACTGGACCCAGTCCTCTGCAAGAGCAGTAGGTGCTCCTCATCTATCTGTGAGTCATCTCTGCGGACCAGAAGTACTTTTCAATAAAACACCTCAGCAGGAATCTTATCTAACCAATATTCATTTAATTTGGCTTATTTCATTTGAATGTTTTAATAGCATCAACTGATTATACACGGTAATGGTTTCATTACGACTTTTCCATACATGTGTGTAATATATTCCAACCACATTCACCCCCATCGCCCTCTCCTGCTGTCCCCACACCTGTTAATTTCCTCTCCTTCCCAACCATACCCTGCTATAAATACCTGCCATGTTTTGACCCCCTGCTTTGATGCAGAGGTGTCCAGATGAAAGAGGAGGCCCTCACCCACAGCAAGTGAAACTGGCCGTGTTGTGGGACCATGACAGAATCGGTGACATGACCAAGTCACTGACTGACGAGTTACAATGGTAGTCAGTACGAGGTGGCGTGTGAAGTTTTAGCCTGGGCTGTTTGGAGCAGTGTTATCAATGACTTGATGTGTTGGTGAAAGGCACAGGAAAAGGCCAACTCAGTGGACAGCAGCCAAATGCCGAACATCCCTAATCTACTGCAACCCTGTAGGATCCACGCAGCCAGCTGCAGCCCAGATACACATGTGGGGTCCCCAGTAGAGAGTGAGGCCTGGATGGAGACTGTGGGAAAGAGTGGTTTGCAGTCAGAGGCCCTGAGAGCTAGCGACTTCTCCACGTGAGCGGGCATAGCTGCTCAGGTCTCACCTGGGCAGGGGCTGAAGCGAAAGCTGCACCTGGTCTGTCCACTGGGCAAGCTGGAGTCACACACAGGACTTCAGGTTCTGAAGAACGTCGGGAGAAGGAGGGTGATTTCAGGGATGATGATAAGAGCAGTGAGGGAATAGGGTTGTGGCATGTGGAAGTGAGACTCAGAGCAGCTACCTGACCACAAGACCAGGTTAGACCATGGCACACGGAAGTGAGACTCAGAACAGTTACCTGACCACAAGACCAGGTTAGACCATGGCACACGGAAGTGAGACTCAGAACAGTTACCTGACCACAAGGCTAGGTTAGACCACATGTCTTAAGAAGCTGCTGGGCAAAAGCTCACACCAGAAACAGCCAGCTCAGAACAACAACAACAACAAAAAAAAATGGCTTTTTTTTTTTTTTAGGCTTTTTTCGGCTCAGAGGCTGGTCTGTGACCACTGGCTTCCTTGCTATGATGAGGCAGAGCCTTTAAGACAGAGGGAGCTTGAGGCAAAGGAAGCTGCTTAAGAGCACCTCCCACTTGGGTTCCATCTGGGCCATAGCCTATTGGGCCGTGCATCAGACATTCAAAGAGAGTCTTCCCACCTCAGTTCCCGTCTCTGGAAACATGGCCACACACCCAGAGGTGTGCTCACCGATCTCCCACCCATATCACAGTCCCGGCTGACAGTCAGGATAACTGCCATCTACTGAATATTACAGCATAGACTCACCCACTTTCAAGTGCTCGGAACTTCAGTGGGCAGAGTCAGCTGGCACAAGGCCTGTGTTTCCCAAAAGGTGTTGAGTATCACAGGTATTGATAGAATGTGGTCCATAAAATGATAATAGGGGGAAGCTTTTCTGTTTCAGGACCGGGAAAACAGCATTCAAAGGACAGTTCCCATTGATTATACATGATTGGATGGGGAAGATGGAGACAAGCAGAACTCTGGGGCTTACCGGCCAAATCAGACAAATCAGAGAGCTGTAGGTCAATGAGAGACCCTGTCTCAAAAAAAAAAAATAAAAGGTGGGTGGCTGGGTGGCATCTTCAGATTGATGCTGATACCCAAAATAGTCCTCTGGCCTCTATATGAGAATGCACATACACACACACACATATACACTGCACACACTTGCACAACACACAGTACACCCCCCACATACAAGCACATATGCACCTCCATGCACACACATATACATACATACATGCATACACACACATATAAATATGCATGCATGCACTGGGACACACACACACACCAGTGACATAAACACCATCCCTTTGAACTTTAAGGAACATTGATGTTACAGAAAAATCCACCCACTTGGCAAAGAGGGAAATAAAATCAGAGTATAAGGCAAATAATGCCTTTCTCCTGTGGAACATTAATAAACGTGAGTTCAAGAGCCAAGGTACGTGGGAACACTACTCAGCAATGCAAAGGAAGGGCTCTTATTGTCCACTAAACTATGAATGTATCTGGAGATAACCGTATCGAGGGAAGGAAAGCGGACAGCAGGAAGAGCATGTTTTACCCACCCACTTAGACCTCTTTCTAGACCACATCCTTGTCATAACGCTAAAACACAGTGGCCTGGGAAAGGGCTGTGAAGAGGCAGAGAGGGACAGATGACGAGAGGTGGGAGCAAGCCTTTCGGGCGAAGGCGCTAAGAGCCTGCAGTGTTGCTGGATCTGGGTGTGTGTGAATGACACGCCTCTCAGCGTCAGTCTGAAATATGCGCAGTTTGTGTGCGTCAACCTGACTCCAGCAAAGCTGTGAAAACTTGAATCTGCATTGGATTTTCTTATGTGTTAACTGCTTGAGTATTTCCCCCAAACATTTGAAATATTTTACCACATTGGTTTCATAGCTGTGTACCCCTAAATTAGAGCCATCCACATTAAACGCGGACAGGTTTTCACATGTCAGTCATGCTTCCCCAAACCTGAGCCCTCCTCCAACATGTCTTCCATTGCGTGATTATCGGAACAGAGTGAATTTCTCCACGGTCACACCCTGCACTTCGTAAATTGCATACTTTGTTTATGCTGCCACGTACACATAGTTCACCATTTTAGGTGGGAACTTCTCAACATTAGGGCACCTCTCCTAAGACTGAAGTGGTTTCTAATTTTCCCCATGGAACTCAGCTCATTTACTTCTTTTTCTCCTCAAATCGAGCCTCTAGTATTCAGAGAACATCATTGCTGAGTGTATCCAATCCCGTTAAACACTGCAGACACTACTTTCCTGAGGGGGAGGAGAAAAGGCAAAGCATTGCCAGCCTCCTGCTCCCCCAGAACACGGCACGTGCTGCAAATCTGCTTTCCAACAGAAGGCATGGGAGAGTGGGCGGGATGCTGAGACAGTGACTAGCATGCAAACGGCTGGATGCGGCGGCCTTCGGTCTACCCAGAATGCAGTGGGTGTAGGACCAATGTTCTCTTGGTGGGGCATGGGGATGGAGCACCCCTAGAAAGGAAGCACCCAGCCATGGCCTCCTACACACCCGCTGTGGCAGGGAGATTTCCTCCACCATCAGCACAGGTTCTGAGCCCAGCCCCATCTGTCTGTTTCCTCTCACGCAGAGAGCAGCCGGTGTTGTCTGCAGGACTCACTGGCGGTGAACGCTGGCTGTCAGTTTGTTCCCTTTCCACAGATAACTTAAGTACAGCCAGGGAGCATCACTCCAGCCACGAAGTGATCTGAATCATTCTTGATTTGGGGTGATGTCCAATTGATTAACTGATTTCCAAGTATTAACTGACATATCAATGAAGCAAATTAGATAGAACCAAATATCTTTAGCTGTGAAAATTCCTCTTTGAGAAACATTGTCTGCATAATGCCATGGCCTCTGACCCCACACTTTACTCCTTAGTGTCCAAATACATAATCAGAAAACAGTTAAGGATTCATACAAATGTGTAGCTATTGTAGTCTAAGTATACAGCAATATCTGTCATACAAACTAAATAAACATTTAATGTAGTTTAACTTAATGAAATATTGAACAAATCCTATTGTCAGTGATTAAAAAAAAAACCGTTGCAGCTCATCCATTCTATAAAATATCAAGTATCTAAAACAATGAGCACTAAGAAATTTTAATGTTACGGAAACAAATGTACCCTGGAATGTTACTGAAGGGAACACAACATTGTTGCAATTCAATAAATAAATCAGCTGGGCTGAGGACAGGAAGCCATGAAGGACACAGAGTTTACAGTCAGCAGTAGCCACGATCAACTACTGTATACACAGCGGAACAGAAAGCTGCCAAATGGAACCCCTTTGCCATGGGAGGCCCGTGTCCCCTTCTTTGTGCTCTTGTACATTTTCTGCAGAAACTGTATACCGTGTTTGTTCGCTGTGACAATATACCAGACAGAAGCAACCCAAAAGAAGGCTTTGTTTGGACTCAATATAGTGGAAACAGTCCATCATGAGGGGAGCCTGAGGAACAGAAAGCAGAACCAGCCCAGAATCCAGCCTGTACTCCCTAGTCTGTCCCTATGGCTCTGCATCTGCCTGCTAAACCCTGTGTGCAAAAGGCCCCACAGCTTCTCAAGGTAGCATCCCCATCTGGGAACCAAGGATAAGAACACACGAGCCTGTAGGGGACATTTCATACCCAAACTGTCACAACATTATCAACCGAAACAAAGGGAAGGGGCCCTCTGTGTATTCAAAATTAAACAAACAAAACAGAATTAATTATGTCATTCACGAACCAAGTGACCAAACAGGGAGAACGCCATGGTGCGGTCTATGCACTGGCCGCAAATTTAGTTTAAATAGCAGGCATCCGGATGACTTCCTAGCAATCCGTATTTGCTGACTGGCCAACCAAACTTTATGGGGAATATCTGGCTTTGAAAAATATTCATTAATACAAATATGGGGGCGGGGGAGATGGACGCAGAGGGCATGTGACGGTCGCCAGTTTTATGCTGTCTTCCAATCCTGTGTTTTGCCACACTTGGGGATGTTCTTAAGACAAACCCACCTATGGTGGACCGTCAGCTGTTACACAAGAGTGGAAACTATGCCAACCAGCTGTGAAAGAACACAGCATGTCAGTAGCCTGGTGTCTCTGCCAACCCTCCTAATTTGTCTGTATTCACACGTGACACACTGCCTGGGCACAAGGTCACAGCGACAAGCAGCAGCCCTACTGGCTTCCTACTCCTTCAGGAGAGTGGCTTTTGTCCCCTCGAATGGTACCACCCCTAAAAATGATGAATGAGTGCTTGAAATTGGGGGTCAACTTATGAATTCTTTAAAAGCCCAGTTCTCAGTTCCCTGCCTCTGCTTCCGTTGGTCACGTGTCTCAGCTCCCACCATGATGGCCTCCCTGCCTCTGCTTCCATCGGTCACGGTCACGTGTCTCAGCTCCCATCATGGCCACCTCCCTGCCTCTGCTTCCATCGGTCACGGTCACGTGTCTCAGCTCCCATCATGGCCACCTCCCTGCCTCTGCTTCCGTTGGTCACGTGTCTCAGCTCCCACCATGATGGCCTCCCTGCCTCTGCTTCCATCGGTCATGTGTCTCAGCTCCCACCATGGTGGCCTCCCTGCCCATTTCCCGTTTCATGTGGGGCCTGCAGACAGTGTGAGTGGACAATCTGATTGAAGCCCTGTTGTCTCTAGGTTTCTGACCCACCATGGAAAGTCTCACTTGCCAACAATTACATGGCTCTGGATAAAATATTTAGTTCAATTTAGTTGTAATCAACTCCAAAATTTTGCATAAAAGTCACTTTAATGTTTCCTCATGCTTCCTGATACTTCAAGTCATGAAAAAACTATCATAACGATTCAAGAGACACAAGGAAACTGTTAGCAAAACTTCTCACTCAGGCTTGAATCTAAGAGGTAAAAAGCCACTGGGGCCTCCTGCAGTTCTTGTTCCAGGCTTCAAAAAAAGCAAGCCGGCCATTGTTCTGTTTTCAGACACTGCCTGTGGGAGGACAGAGACTGCACCGGTCCCTTCCTCCAGCCCGTGGATGAGCCTGCAGTGTGACTGTTTGCACAGGCAAATGAGTTTGCAAAATCAGGCTCAGTCTTTTCGTCTCTGCTGCCTTAGCTACAAATATCAACGCAGTCAGCAAACAAACACCTCCCCAAGGAGCCTTCCAGCAAGTTCTACTCACATCTTTGGATTCCTTTGGGGAGAATTATACAACCATTGTTTATTCATCCATCCGTTAACTAAATCAATAAATATGTATTGAGCACCAACTGTGAGCAAGGCGCTGTGCTGTATGCTTGGGAAGACACAACAGTGTGTAAAACACAGTTCTACTGTCTGGGGTCTGCAATGGGGACTGCAAGAGTCAGTGTTCACCGAACACTGCAGAAGGTAAAGCTCACCTTAAGGAAATCCTCCTGACCCTCCACAGGGAGCTGGGGGCAGGGAGGGCAAGCCCCACCCTCTCAGGAGACTTCAACTCCCCTGTCAGTGCAGCTCCAGATCCAGCGCAAACAGCAGGAAAAAGGAGGGTGAGCTCCTGGGTGGTCTTCCTGCCCTTCTGCCCTGAGCGATGCATTCTCTGCCACGCACAATAAGCATAGAAGTTTAAGAGTCATGGTCTGATTATTGTAAAACTCTTCGGTAACCTCCCATTTCCTTTTAGAATCAAGAGCAGAACTGTTACCATGCCTACATCATCAGGGAGAATCTGGTCCCCGCCAGCCTCTCTCTCAAAGACCCCGCCAGGTTTATGTTCTGTCAGTCTTTCCCTGGTTTACTCAGATGGAGCCAGGGGTCCTTGGGTCTTTGATGCGTGGCCTATTCATCCTCTCAATACTTCTCAACACTCTTCCTCCCCACCTGGAATGCTCTCTGTCCACGAGGCATTAGATCTCAGCCACGCCCATCTCAACTCAAAGTAACTGCTCAGGGAAAACTCTTCAAGGCTCCTGACTGAATCCCATTATGTCTTCTTAATTCATCCAACATTCCTGGGGTGGGAGCTCCTATTTTAGTGAGACATAAATATGTATAAACGAATTCTTGAAATACCGGAAGCTTAAACAACAGGGCTCTACAGTGCTGCTTAAAGAGTTCAGAGCTAAGCAGAGCCAACTGGAACTCTGAAGGATCCAGGCTCCTTCTAGAATCTCATTTCACTCAGACAGGATTTCTGGCTTCCAGAGTTGTTCACGATAGCCAACACAGCTTCAGCAGTCAAAATGAACTCCAAGAGACCTCATAAGAAACCAGCAGGAAAAGTCACAACCAGGCTTTAGACCATATCCAATTCATTGAGTCGTTACACCTTGTGTTTCAACTTGCAAGTCATTGGCTAGAACTCATCCACACATCACACCTGGTGTCAAGGAATTCTGGGAAATGTAGTCTGTGGTATGTTGCCCGGTTACAAATAAAAGAGTGAAGGAGGTAAGTTGGAAGGTTCACTGCAAAACATTTTATCTGAACTGTATGCTGCTTGTCATCAAGGGCTGTGGAAATTTACCCACACTGGATTCCCGCAGGCTATACTCCCAGCACTGTAGATAAGCGTTTGCTGAACCAGAGAGTGGAGGGCTAGACGAACTGGATACGTGGAAGGATGCTCTAAGGCTATCTACAGAGGTTTCAGATGAGAGGGTATGGTGGTTTGAATGAGCATGTTCCTCGGCTCACCTGTGGTCACTACTAGGTTAGATAGAGAGGCCTAGAGCCAGTGCCACGCTCACCTTGAAGCCCACAAGGAGTACGCAGGCTTTGGCAGTGACGTTTGTGGATGTTTTCAAAGAAATTCCAAAAGTTTAAAGCTCATTTAATTTGGTTATCTCAATACACAATACCTCCACTGAACAGCCAGTCTCTTTATAAATAACATGATAAGAAACATGCTTGGTGCTGTCAGGATGTGGTGACCCAGAGACCTGTGCGCCAGCAGAAGGAGCAAAGAGTTGGTTCATCCTTCTTTGTTAGTTCAGTGAAAATAGTTTCAATTTTTAAAGTTTTATCTTATCAAATTGTTGCTAACAAAAAATTGTGTTTCACCTAAGACACCATTTTTTAATTAGCTAATAGCTGCTATTATTACTACTTAAAACAAAGAAGCAGAGTTCATCATATGTAAAAGGAATATCACTTAGACGCCCTTCTGTTTGGATTTATTCCTCGGATGCTGACTTAACTGACTTCTTTTACAGAACTTCCAGGTGTTTGTCCTTACGCAGGAGTCTGATGGAACAAACAGCTACTTACAGTTCCCTTACTCTGCAGAACTCTGGTCATGGTCCAGCCTAATAAACAATTGAATTTAATCCTGATGGAAAAGTTTCCTCATGTGACTCTGTCTCTTCATGCTCCCCACATCCTGACTCAAGTTCTGAATCTTTTGCCAATTGTTAAGTTTTATCATGGTCCCTATGGTCCCTATGAGGTCCCTAGGATGGGCCCTGTTCTGAGGAACTCTGACTGTTGCTCTCCTTGCTGCCCTTCTGCCAGTCTTGAAGCGCTTACCAAGAGACTAACACCCCCAAACCCTTAAAATCAGTTCAGGTGACCTCTAAAAGGGAAATAATGGGCCGTGGGCCACATTCAACTCATCCCTCTTCTTGCCACTCTGACCATGGGTTCGGGGACTCAGAACTAAGGCATCTGGGCTGAGCCTTCTTTGCATCAGTTACCCTCTCTGTCTCACCAGCTCAGCTCCACTTAGCATCCTCAGGAGCTGCTGGACCCCATGACTGCTGCAGTCCCCACAGGTAAAGGGGACTCGATGAGACTGCAGATCTGTGCCCGCCCTGAACAATGCTGCTCCTGGAGGGACAAATCCTAACTGGTGTAATGGGACCTAGAGACAGGGACCAGACAATTCCTTCTGGTCCCCTCCCACTCTGGCTCCTCCCACTGATTACTTTTCCTCCTTATCATCCTCACACGTACGTTTTCACCCCGTCTTCAAATGTCCTACTTACTGAACTTCACTCTATACCCAAACAAAATGTTCCGCACAAGCTCTCCCAATGCGCTCGCCCTGCAACAAGCTCTCCCAATGCGCTCGCCCTGCAACCGCTCCATGTGTTTCCAATTGTTGGGGACTGCAGATCCTCAGACCCTGAATTTTCTATGACCCCTTGCCTGCCAGAGTAAACAGCTTGTTTTCCTATGCTTGCAGCTGCTCTGAGCACGGGACCCTCATGAGTTCCTGATGGCAGGGGAGTGGTTTCTTGTGGGCTTGCAGCTGAAAAGTCCCGAGAGCCCTATATAGACTGCCCTGGAACACAATAAAATTGACATTCTTGTTTCAAAGATGACCTCTCTCTCTCTCTCTCTCTCTCTCTCTCTCTCTCTCTCTCTCTCTCTCTCTCTGTGTGTGTGTGTGTGTGTGTGTGTGTGTGTGTGTGTGTGTGTGTTTCAATCTCCAGCCCCTTGCCCAATTTGCGAACCGGAACTGTCTGTGGTAGACGGGAGGTACTGTACAGGCTGTCCTGTTACACCTGATACATCATCAAAAAGACCTTTTTGATGCGGTGGAGAAACTCTGGCTAAAGGGACCTTCATCCCTTTCACCTCAGGTGACACAATTCTTTACGTTCGTCCTCTATTTTCTTCCGTCTTCTTCCCATGATTTTCTGCAGTTCCCTGCCACTCACGTTGGCTCACTTTGGTGCAGCAGTCTTGCATGAAAATCCGGCATAGGGTTGATTCAGGGTGATAGTGACCAGTTTTATTACAGGCCAGCAGGTGTTTTAAAAATCTTTGCTGAACCCATAAGGGTCCATTCTGTTTGTACAGGTATGTTCAGTCCTCTTCCAGGGAAGGAACGAGAAAGGATAAACACGTGGCATTCTTTAAATTCCCCCGATCTGGGTTTCAGGGTGTCAGACAGATGCAGCAATGATGTACTTGGGTGAGGGACCCTGGGTAGTAAGTCCTCGCAGCTCCCCTGAGACTTTACAATCAGCAGGATCATCTAGGCTCTTAGTACAGAGGCTCTCCTCCCTTAAAGAAAGTGAGACCCCCTGCATGCACACTAAGAAAGACCAGAGGTAGGAGTGGGGAGGGCATAAGAGGGTAAACGCAATGGGGTGTGATGAACGCAATGTGTTGTGTATGCATATGAAATCGACAACGCGATGTATGATTTCACATGACCTCCACAGTTGAATGCTGAAAGCCAAGGGCGGGCAGTGGGATTGGCTGTGTTCCTGGTTGCAGAAGAACATTGGCAGATGTGGGACAGAGTTGGCAGACTGCATCATGATGCTCGGTGTGATTCGGGGGAACACAAGGAGACAAGGACTGGAGAGATTTAATGCAGTTTCAGACAGTGTTCACTGGGCAAAATCCTCTGGAGCTCCCTGCAGCCTTAGATCCAGCAACAGAATGTTGGAGAACTATTGTAATGTTCCAGCGTTAGCTATGAGCTGGATTTCCTGGAAATATTCCTCTGAGATGATATTTCGTGTTTCCAAACATACTTTGTTATTATGCTAGGCTAGATCCTGATGGTTCTCAGGCTGTTCCACATCACTCTGGAAAAATGAATATGAGGGGGTTGTGTCTGATGTTTTCAGACTGGCTTTCTAATTCTCTATGAAAAATGGATTCCTCAGGCCTTTAAACCCAGCACCTGGAAGGCATCTCAGAGTTCAAGACCAGCGAAATCTACATAGAGAGCTCTAGGCAAGCCAAATTATACGTAGAGAGACTCTGCCTCCAAAAATTAATACGTATGTTCTGGAAAGGTGTTTTCCGCTTCTCCTGACTCAAACAGGCTTCTCCCTTTCTTGGACACCCATTGCCTTCTGTGCAGAGTCCACAGAAAGCAGATGGTGGCACAGGAAAATGACGTCATCACCAAGCAAGTCTCCTGGAGTCTCTGCCTCAGTTTCCTCTCTGGCGATAAGCGGTCGTGGACTGCAGTTCCCCATGCCCGGGACACAAGAGCCACAGCTGCCAGGAGTGTGATGGAAGATAACCAAAGAATGACTTGACACCGAGAACGTCTGCAAAGAGCTTTGATGGAGGCAGATAAATGAATCCATCCACACCAGAACCGCGGGCCGACAGGCTTCTAGGGCAAGGACTGCCTGTGCTCACTTCCGCCCCAAACCCTGCTGGGCAGCCTCTGGTCATACTGAATCTTGGCCCTGCCGAGGGCCTGCAGAGAAGCCTGGAGTCAGATGACACTGGGCTGAATCCTCCAGTTTTGATGGGACAAAGGATACAATTAGAAAAGATCCGTGGTTAATTTTTAAATACAACTTTGCTTTTAAACACACTCTGACAATATTCATGCTACTTTCTCCCGTGAAAACACCAGATAACGACCTTCTATTTTGGGTTCGTGCGCTTTCTTTTTCTTCTGTTAATGAATTATTCTTAGAAACATTGAGAATCTTTGAAAGCATAATTTCAGTAGCAGGAAAGAAATCTGGTTATAATTTAAAATTCAAGAGTGGGTTATTTCTTCGTTTCTACGAATGCTCCTGCTCCTGGGGGAGGGGAATGGGATGCCTCTGGTACTCACACTGCTGCAAGGTCATTTCTTTGAACCAGTTGCCACGAACGTCTCTGGATTCTTGTGTTCAGACCCTAATCAGGCTGCAAGTTGTTCAGGCAGAGAATTATACCATATCGCTAGCTTCAACTTGCATCTTACAAAATCAAGGTGAGGCTGTGGTCTAAACAGAAGCGACCCAGGAGCATGCCTCTCACTACTTTTCACGTTAAAATAGTGAGGTTTGCTTTAAGAACATAGTCTATTGGAGACAGAAATCTAGTACTAAGAAACAGACCACCTGCTTGCTGGAAGATTTCACCCTGAAGCACAGAAAGGGTGGGTACCAAACACACGTACCAGGTACTAAATGAACACACCAGCTTCAGTTTGCTGTGCTGATGAAGTTCGCTCAGCCTTCCTTATGTTTAGAGACCATGTGGATGGACCTTTATCATTTGATGCACAGTGTCTTTGATTCTGTCTATTGGATTCTTTGTATTGATTTCCAGGACTCGCTCCCATCCTCCCATATAAGCAAGACAGACATCATGCACCTTTCCATACGTTCACAGGCTTGTGCCAAGTATGCAGACAGCCGCAGCCGTGTGAGGCTCTAGTTCTACATTCTCTTTTTGTATGTGGTTTTCTAATACAAGTCACACAGAACGAATAAGAGAGGCAGGAATGCCTTCCTCCTTCTTGTGCATCTGGACCCTTCCTCTACCCTATGAGGGCACCAAGAGGAACAGGGCATGAACAGCCACCAGGGCCTGATTTAAATACCATCTGATTGCACCAGGATCAGCCAGAGCAGCCACACTGGCTGGGAGCTGTCAGGTTCCTGCCTGCAGTCCTCTAGATCAATAGACAGACAGCTGACCAGAGCGGCTGCTTCCAACTGTTTCACTTTCTAAGATGGCCGCTGTGGTCCAGCTATTTTATCTTGGCTGAGGGGGCGCTCGGATAAATAAATTAACACTTCATTTCTCGCTAATACCATTTGCATCTGAATTAACTCTGCAGACCCCTCTCATCTCCGCCAGAAAAGAGAATTCCTTATTGAATGAGGAGCCTCTGAGGAGCTTGCTTTTGGCAGCTAGCAGGGAAGAATAATTTCCCTGAAAGAGGCCCTGACCACAAAGACACTCGACTAACTGCTGAGAAAACCAAAGTGTGATCTTGGGCTCTTCTAAGCCCTCCTTGCACACACACACACACACACGGTAAACATGGGGGCTCCCGCGGCGTGTACACTCACTTAAGATGGATAGGCTGAGCTCACTCACTCTTGAGCTGGCCCACACGGGCCTGCAGGGGGCTCTGAACCCCTCGGACAGAACTGCACGCACACACTGCCTTTCCCAGTGCGCTGTGCCGCATCCATCTGCTGCCCCGCATCCTTCCCGTTCATAAGGATCATATTCTAAACAAACAAACAAATGTATCACGTCTCTCCGATCAATACGTCCTCAAGCTCGTGGCTATCAAAGTTATGGAAATGTATTTTGTACGTCTTCAATGTTCAGCTGAGAAATCAATAAAAATCCATTATCTCGTATTTCAAGGGCTGAGCTCGAGAGTGACGGTGGAAATAAATCTCTCCAAAAGGAAAAAAAAATGAGCTGTCTTACACAATTACTCATTATTGATATTTACTTCTTGTATCATTCCACCTGGTAGGCAATTATTGGTAATTAAACGTACGGCGGATTCGCCTCAAAGGAAAAGAAATGTTAGGTTATGAGAAGACGACTTTGTGTTGGTGCCGCTGGGCGTCTGGGCGAGCATCCGGATTTTAAGGGAGAGGCACCAGTTCAATATTTCTAGTTGCTGCTTCTGAATATTGACTTACTTTCCAAATGTGTATTAGGGCCCCACATAATGAGAAGTGAAGAAAAATACAGCGCGTACTAGAGCAGCCTGAAATGATGCCCGACTTAGACAAGTCACGAGAAACTCAGCTGTGTGGAGACAAACATCCAACGAAACTCTGGATATCCATATGTACAAAGTGCTTTGGCCCCGTGAAGGGAGGGTCGGTTGGAAAGGACAGAACTCAGAGCTCAGAGCAACTACCCAGGAAACTGACGCAGGTGAAACTCTCCTTGCCCCACCCAGGGGCCACTGCCTGCACTGCCATTGTAGAGAGAGGTCCCAGATGAGACTTGGGGATAAGGGTATGTGTGTACATGTGTGTGTAGAGGCCAGAGGTCAGACTTGATCATCTTCCGCAGTTGCTCTCCATCTTGTTCACTGAGATGAGGTCTCTCACACATGTCTAGCTGGAGCTTGCCCACTCCTAGCTGGAGTGTGCCCAGCAGGCTCCAGTCACCTACCTGTTGCTTGCCTTGCCAGCACTGGGGATATAGGCATACACCACCACACCCATTTTTTCTGGTGTTTTCTTTTATTTAATCTGGGTTCCAGAGACCAGACTTGGGACCTCTTATGAGCTTGTGTCCCAAGAGTTTTACCTACTAATCCGTCTCCCAGTTTCTCAGGTATGTGTTTGTCTGAGAGACTCTCAACATCCAGAACAAGGTCACAGGGTTGGTAAAGGCTATACTGGGGCTCGAGCCTGGAGGAGTCACTGCTCAGGAGCTCCACACATACCCATTTCATCATATTCCCCAGCACCTGCTGGGTATTGATCCCTTTCCACACAGCACAGGGCGGCAAACCCAACACAGACAGAGGCGAGACATATCCTGAAGTCAAAATGATGAGCCCTTTCAGGTCCTCAAATGATCCAAATCTGCTCCCCGTGGTCATAGCATCTATTAATTCTACCAAGAGACACATACTGAATGGCACCCAGCTAGGCACAAGACCTGCCGCTAAGCTGAGGGTAAGAAAGCCCAAGCCACGTGATGATAGCAGTCATTGACAGCCTACATGCATGACACTGGGGTCCTTGAGATGAAAATGGATCTGAAAGCTTCCTATGTCCTGGAGTCAGTATGGTTCTTGGGATGCCATAGTGTGGTGAGTCTGTTGGGGCCACACAGATACTTTGTCAATCCTGTGAAGACAGCATGTTCGGCTGTATGCAGCACTCAACCATAATATTAAAAGGCTATTTGATCCCTCCTGAAAGTTCACATATGAGTTAATTGGTGGGGTGGTATTGTTCATCCTTATTCTCTTTAAATGTCTCCTACAGCACACCCAACATCAGCAGACAGCAATGAAGGCAATGCTTCAGGTGTTAATGTCTCTTAGGCAATCCTTCCAGAGGAGGTTATTGGTAATTCAAAAGGCTACCGCCTAGTCCCCCCACCCTGGAAGTTCTCCAGGAATGAAAGCTCTTGGAGGACTGGTAGTCAATGACTACCAGCTTGTTTGGTAGGCCAGTCTAAGAGAGGCACAACCCAGGTGCTGCACCTTCCTGAGATGGATGGGGTCAACAAGGCCTGAGCAAAGAACTCTGGCTCCTTCTGAGTGCCCATAATAAATAAAAAGGGTGGATATACAGGAAGTTAAAGCCTACCAGGCCAAGATGCGCCAACCTAGAGTCTGCCTGGTGCTGTCAGAGGTCCTGACGGTGCCTAGCCAATGAGGAGCAACCACACGATATCAACGGATCAGAATGCTTGGGTGCTGGGATGGTCTATAAAAGTACCCCCCCATTAAATAAACAAGTCTGCAGTATGCCTTCTCCCTGACTCCCAGTGTCTGAGACTCTGACATGTGCTTTCTCGCCCTTCCCCTGAGGAAGATGTTCGGGCTCAGCAACACCTAACTAAAGGGTTAAGGTTAGGGTTAGGTGGTAATGGTGGTGAGTGGTCTTCTGGTTTATACACTTCCTGCCCTACACTTTTATCATTATTTTCGAGTGAACTTCTACTTACAAAAATGACCTTTCATGAAAAACAGTCAATCCTGGGACATGGGCACTGCCTTGTCTCCTGTTCCAAGGGCTCGGGTTCTGCTGCCTTGTGATTACGCTCCATAGTCTTGAGCTAGGTGAAATCCTGCAATGGCTCTTAGGCCTTCAGACTCCCCTGACAGTGCTCTCACCAGTAATAACTCATATCCCATGGTTATCCTGAAACAAAACGGGAAGTGATGAGCGGTAGGGAAGTGGAAACCGAGTGACTATTCTCTTCCTACAGTGGCTATGACCCATTTCTTCATGTGTCAATGGTTTCACAGAGACAGCCTTGCCTGCATTAACACGTTGCTGGGAACACAACTCCCTCAGGCAGTGTATATATTGATTCTGAAGAGATAATTCTAACTTAGTTTCACGTTCAAGGGTCTTCTTGGGGTAGATGGAGGTAAATCTACCCTTAGATAAGAGATAAGAGCTTGGTCTCACAGATCCCAGAGTGGAATATTCTGGGAAGAAAGGATTGCATGTTCAACACCAGGGAGTCTTGGAAAACTTGATCTCATTAACAGCTCAGAGGAAGACCACGAACTTTGCTGGCAGAACTATCAAGTTCCATTTATCTCATGGCAATATATGAAGCCAGGGAAAGGTTCAAAACAGAGAAAGATGCCATTGGACATGGGCATCCAAATAAAAACCAGACTGGCCACCTGGAAAAGGAGATAAAGAAGTCGGGGCTTATGAGAGTAAGATCTTTGCTAGGGACCCTGTGACTAGGAAACCCATGGAAGGAAGGCAGAATCAGGGTAAGCCGTGGGTTTTCTACTGAAATTCTGCATTAAATGAAAAACACAATGTGACTTCAAGGCAGAAAGGAAGGTATAAGCATGCAGCTGGATTCAGCCTGGGGAGGGGAAGGCATCTCTATCAAATACCTTATGGGATGCCCAAGGGAGGCTGGGATGTTCTGTGAGGTAGACTGAACTGGCTACAGACAGTGGTAGCAATAAGGTGAGCGGTGGCTTAGGCTTAGCAGCTGCTTTCTAGGGAGCAGGTGCAATGTGCAAAGCCCAGAAGGCATACCCAGAGGCTCCAGAGGGAATGCAGGGCTCTGGGAAGAATTTGCAGAGGACCCCCACTCATGTCTATCAGAGCCTAGAAACATCGAGGGGGCTACCATCTCTCCAGCCTCTCCACAATCTTCTTTTATCAACTGATAGGTTTTTTTTTTTTTTTTGTGGCTTTAAAACTTACACAGTATATTGCTGATGCAAAAACCTGGAAGCAGAAAACCTCATGCATAGCAAAAAAACATTTTCCCTAGAATCCCAGCTTGCCAAACCAGACACCCAGCATTTCCACAGCCATCTCAAGTATGCGTCTATTTAACCTCAGCGCTACCTGGCAAGGGGCAGCTTGAGAGATGATTGCACTGCACTTCGGTGGTAGTTGACTTTCCTATTTTATGGAGAGATGTGGGCTTTTAGTTTTTGAGAAAAGATTCATTCATTAGTTTGATGCTGAGGACAGGGAAATAATGAATATTCCCACAGAATGTAGAAAATAGTTCTCTCTCTGACAGAAATTATTTCATGATAGGTATGCTTCTATTGACTTCAAAATAATTTTCCCTAAGTTACTAAACACTATATAACTTTAAATTTTTATAGGCCCAAGCTCAAAGACAGCAGCATCTCAGTTCTGTTAGCAGTGAGGTTTATCTGTTCTAAACACGTATTTTCTGGAGCAACAGCTGCGTCTTGCAGTTTGTGCCGAGGGCCTATGGTGTGGAGGCTGACACTGTTTGTTATCTGATTGCCTTGTCTGTCCTGTTTCTAGAGACCTATTTGGATTTTATTTTCAGTAGCAACCTTAGATTACACTTCAGGAATAACATTAAGTGCTGAGATCAACAAAACACAGACTGAAATAGACCCTTGGCCGCTCTTGGCAGCCACGCAGTCCGCACGCAGGGTGTAGCAAAGCTTCTATCCTTTTCTCAACTTGATTCTGTAAGGACCAAGGCAGAACTGAGGACAGGGACCACTTCTTTCACACATACACTGCCACGTCACCTCATTTGCCTGGGATGCGTTCCTCAAGGACATCAGGATGCTGGGAGAGAGGGGGTGTTGTTCTAGAACGGCGAGGTGGATATTCTTTGTAGAACACAGAGCCCGGTGCAGCAGGATGGCACCCCATGACTCTGCCATCACGCACATCTCTCTGCCCGCTGTAGAACCCATTCAAGCCGGACGGCATTCCGCACATCAGCACGCAGCATCTTTCCCAAGACCTAGTCACAGTTTAAAAGGCGTCTTGAAATAGCCGTGAAGGAAATGTCGCATTCAGCATCCGTGTTCTGCACTGTTTTGTAAGTATTGTCTTCAGGTCTCTGGCTAACCCCCATGAGCCCAGCACAGACCATGTGTCTCAAATCTGTCTCAACTTTAGACAAAGACAATTAATGGCCCGGGATCTATTAGCAGAAGGCCCAGGCATTGATCAGAGCATACACTGAGATGCACGGATAGCTTTGTGTTTTGTGTATAAGCTAACCAAAGACACACATTGTCTGAGGCAGGTACGCAATGCCGTGTTCTTTGCAGTACATCACCAGAAAAGGGACCAACTTAGTTTCCCCTGTGCTCTTTGCAAACCAAGATTTACAGAAATTAAATGCATTCAAATTTATGCTAACACCATCAAGCTGATGTATGCATAAAAGGAAAAAAGCCAATGGCTACAAGAAGCATACAAGGAGCATTCCCTTTGGAGGGACAGCAGAGCCTGGCCCTCAGTACAGAAAAGCTGCAAAGGGCCTGTGCTTTCAAAGGAGGCGTGCGTCATTCTAAAACGTCCGTGCTTGCTGAGTCCATGATTTGAAAATACGCACCCTCCCCACTGCCAATCATCCCTACACATCCTTTTAAACACGCAATCTGAGGCAACTCAGTTGTTGACCTCATCACTGTTTGGATTTTGAGTTTGGGAGTTCTGTGTTAGAAATCCAGGCTTGTGAAACAGACTGTGGAAAAAGAGTTTCTTTGTCTAGTGTGAGATGCAAATCCAGTTGCAGAATGGTTTACTTTCTAAAAACAGGTGGAAGGCTGTTACTCTGAGCTCAGAGAACCGCAAGCCACACACACACACACACGCACACACATATACACACATATACACAACATACACATGCATATACACACATACAAATAAGCATGCACTCACACACGTACACACACATATGCATTCACTCACAGACATGCACACGCGTGCGCGCACACACACACACACACACACACACACACACACGCACGCACGCACGCACGCACGCGCGTGCTTCTCATTACCCTCCCAGCGAGGACACTGCTGTTGCTCTCTTGTTTTCCTCCCCTTCGGCCTCAGAGGCCCCTCGGCGGGGTGGTGCTTCTGGACTGTCTGGCCTGGGAGACCTTTCCGTCTGGGACAGTACCATTCTGTCTAGACAGGGAGAGCCCATCTGCTCCGCTGTGACTCTCGGCGCCAAGAGCACCTCCCTCCAGCCCTCGGCCGAAAGCTTCCTTCAAGAATGCACTGTCAAGACCCTCACTGGAGTGTGGTCTGTGTTTCCTGCGACTGGGCCTGCTTAGGGGCTGGAGCTCCTGCTCCTTTGTCCTCTTCCGCTTTTGCCTTCCCCAAGGGGAGGGACAGCCACAAGCAGAGGCTGTTCTCACCAGCACCCTAGTCGTCTGTGAGAGCAGACCAGGGGCCTGCAAAGCTGAACAAGATTCCTCCCAGCTGTTTGCAAAGGGCCCAGGGCTCCTCCTCAAAGCGTCAGAACCAGGGTTAATATTGAAGAAAGCTGGGCAGGCCAGTGCGGCTCTCAGCTATGTTGCTGTAAACTCACGAGTTTCCCACCTCTGCCAGACTCTTAGATATGCGGGGCCATTCCAAGAACCGTTAAACATCAAATAGAAACATCATAAGCCGCATGAAGCTTATTACTACGCAGACGCTCGCCCCGCAGTTCCAAGGTGCTGCGGCCCTTTAATGAAGGAACTTGGTTCAGTAAAAGTTTATACGCTGCAACTTTTCCAACCTGTCCACTCGGTCTTTATATGATGGGTTATTCAACTCGCCGTAATGAAACCTTCAAAGAGCTGAAATGCCCTGCAGCTGGCAAGTTTTCCAGAGCAGACACCTCGGGACAAATAATTCTGAGGCTTTCTAAGCACGTGAAGCGAAGGGGGTTTTATTTTGTTTTTCATTGTGCTGGCAAAAAAAAAAAAAAGAAAAGAAAAGAAAAAAAACCACAGCTCTTTTTCTCAGACCTTTAGGAGGCCCCTAAGGGGCTGCAGTATTTAGACTCTGGAAAATAAGTATGGGTCCATGGCGTTATCTTCCAACAAGGTTTAAAGAGGTGGTCTCAGCCACGCCTCTCATTATTTAGGAACAAAAGGGTTACCTATGTTCCTCTAGGTGGAGGGGGGAGCAAAAATTCTGGGGTAACCTCCGTTCAGCTGCATTGACAAAGTGGACATCAGAAACCCAGCCTGGCTCAGCACCTATGAAGGGGCAACAGCGAGCATGCCACCCCGGTCCCACCAAGGACCCTCCATGCAGCTTTGTCAGACAGAGGAGGGACAGCGAGCATGCCACCCCAGTCCCACCAAGGACCCTCCACGCAGCTTTATCAGAGGGTCTGCCTCAGTAAACCTTTGACCCTTATGGACACGGCAGTGAAGCAACTGATCTTCTTCTTTCTCTGACTTTATTAAAATATAAGTCACAACAGCAGCCATACAATGCCCATGTGACATTAATAATGCAGAGATGTGGGGACCCAGGATTCTACAGCATGTTAAGATCAATGCGGCCAATCTTAGCCTTTTTGAGTTTATTATCCTTGTTTCTGCCAAATTAAGAAAAAAAATCAAAAGATATGTACATTAACCAGTAAAATCCTTTTATAGTTAATTGCTATTGAACGACAGCAACAAATAAAAAGCTAAATGAGAGGGAAAATAAGAAAAACTGGGAGGAAACGTGGGAAGGGAGCAAGGGAGGGTAAAGAAGGAAGCAAGCAAGGGAGAAAGAAAACAAGAAAAGGTGGGAAGGAGGAAAAAGAGATGGAGAGAGGGAAGGGAGGGAGGGAGGAAGGGAGGGAGGGAGGGAGGGAGGGAGGGAGGGAGGGAGGGAGGAAGGAAGGAAGGAAGGAAGGAAGGAAGGAAGGAAGGAAGGAAGGAAGGAAGGAAGGAAGGAAGGAAGGGTCAAGAGCAAAGTTTCCTCACACTCTGTTCTTCCAAGGACCTTGATATTCCCGTCAAATAAAAACCCAGTCCTAAAGACACTGAGCTGCCCCTTACAGAATCCGTCTTTTGACTTGGTACTTCTTATGGGATCTTGGAGAAGCTATCAACTTAGCTGACAGCTTCTGAAAGAAATGGACATCGCAATGCTTCAAGCCTCTGGACAGGGGCTTGGGACTTATGGCCACTTCAATTGCATCCTCTTTAACCTGGTCTCCCATTCCGGGGCAAAGGATGAGTTTGAGTTACTTCTGGAAGGTGAGGAAACCTTCCTCCCAAGTCTGTGTAGCATTCCAACGCTGGGGCACATTCTCTCAACTGTGCCTTACACAGTGGGATTTCCATAGCTATCCCGAGACTTCTTTTATTCCCCCTGGTTTAATAATAAATTCTTCAGGAAATTGCCCAATAACTGCCACATACGGGAGACAGATGTTCTGGAGAAAAGAGCAGTTTTGTTTGATTTTATATCTTTGCATATCCGTGGCAAGTCATAAATTGTCTGAGGTGCCATGAAAGACAGGTGAGGCTGTGATGTTCAGGACACAGCACTCTGCGTGATTGGTGGAGCTCAGTGTGTTCTCCAAGATCAAAATGTTCCCAAAGAACAGAGATTCCAGCCTATGCATGGTGGCCCTACCCCTTGGGCTAACCACATCTTTTGCAGACACAGCTTCTCTCACCCTGTTTTCTGTCTTCCCACATAGCTCTGATCACTTTGAGTGGAGAAGATTATGTTTTTCCTGAATGTGAGGTGTTGACTGTAATTGTTGTAATAGGAGCGGCGGGGCTGCGTCCCCGGCACCCAGCCGCCCGCATGGCTAGCTTATGCCCCCAAATAATTACACGGAAACTGTATTCTTTTAAACACTGCCTGGCCCATTAGTTCCAGCCTCTTATTGGCTAGCTCTTACATATTGATCTAACCCATTTCTAATATTCTGTGTAGCCCCACGAGCTGGCTTACCAGGGAGGATCTTAACCTGCGTCTGTCTGGAGTGGGAGAATCATGGCGACTCCTGACTCGGCTTCTTTCTCCCAGCATTCTGTCTGTTTACTCCACCCACCTAAGGGCTGGCCTATAAATGGGCCAAGGCAGTTTCTTTATTAAATGAAAGTAACTCCTCCATCATTTCCCCTTTTTTTGTTTAAACAAAAAGAAAGGCTTTAACTTTAACATAGTAAAATTACATATAACAAAATGGTTATCAAGCAAGAATTACAGTTACAATATTTATATCCATTTTATCTCTTATCATAACTAAGGAAAACTATAACTATCTATCCATTCTTCAACTCCATCAAAGACTCCAGAAGGATATAATATTACCTAAGCAAACAAGAGATCCAAAACTCTAGAAATGACAGAAACATCTCACTGCCTGGACAGTCACCCAAAGTTCTTTTGTACTGTTGGGGCATCCATCTTCAGCCTACAGGCCCTAGTATTCAGCAGACATTTCCATGAAGCAGGAAATTTCAAAGACAGTTCAGTCACTATCTGCTGTGTCCTGCAGAATGTCTCGTAGACTCTTTTATAAATCAGGAACCCCGAAAGACCATCTCACCTTTAGGCAAGTTCAGCAGTCCTCTTTCTGCGGGTTCTTTGTGTCCAGTTTATGCATCAGTCCAGGCAAGAGTAGTTTCTTGCCCAAATGGCTATCAAACTCCATAAGGAGCCTCTTCGATGCCCATCATCCTCTTGAAGTAGATTGGTGCTGCCAGGAGCAGATGTGTCTCATTGTCATGAAAAGCCCTAAGTTATTAAAACACTTAAATGCCATATTCTGTAGCCTTTGAAAGATATGAAGAATGCCTATCTGAAATATATCTATGCACATCTAGAAAATCTAACTAACATGACTATAAGCTTGACTATTATTTATGATTATCCATTAGCAACCTATATTTCCTAATTATACATTACATTTTAAATGAACTACACAATCACAATACCTTAATCAAGATCAGAAATATATATACATATAACAAAATTGACCTTAAAATCCACACCAATGCAAATTATTCATATCTATATCATATCCCCCTTTAAATGTAAAAGAACATTTATAAACCATATTTGGGAACATGGGCGCAGTTTTTTTCTCCAAACTGCTTCCTGCTGAATGGGGGCGCTGTATTCAGATCTTTCATGGTGTAACCTGTGTGTCAGGGTCATCTCAGTCGGCAGTTGAGTGAAGTAATTTTCTGAAGGTGTTCACAGCAACCTTTCAGGAGGGCGTGGTCTATCATACCATATTGGGATAGAAGAAATCCACAGGGTCGCATCCTCTGTGAAAACAAAAGAAGACCCTCTCCAAAGCATCATATCCTTAGACCCATATTCTGAAATCATAATACCCTTATATCCATTCTGGTTTAGCTTGGCAGCCCATATAATGAAATGTCTCTCTGCACTTAGCTCCTTTACAGTCAAAAATTTTAAAGAAAATACAATAATACAAAGAATCCAGACTCTCTGTGAATTTTCCATTTTTACGTGGCTTATTTTTCTTTATTTCTTTTAATCTATAACTATCTGTACTCTGTCTCTTTAAAGACTTTATCCCCCCCCTTTTTTTAAGGGCATTAACTTTATTTTTTCTCTATATTTTTTTTCTCTCAAGCCTACGTATACTCATCCAACACTGTGACTCATTTATAGATCTTCTATGTCTGAAATCTGTTCTATTGTGAGTCTGTAATTTTTTTACTATCCAGGAGCATTTCTTAAAATGTTAAGTACTTCTTAAAAACTTAAGTTGCACCATGTACAGATAATACGGTACCGCCTGTGTCCTGCCCAATTGAAACCTTAACTGCGCTGTTATTACAGTAATTATGGTAGTTCCTGCCTGAGACCAGCACAGTTCAGCAGGCGGAGCTGAGCCCTCCTGCCTCAGAGCCATTTGGTGCCCCTGAGTCACACACAGTTCCAGACACACAGCAGTCCACATTGCCATCAAGCAAGCCATAGCACTTTACTCCAAATGCTCCATTCAAAAGCTCTGTCTCCCGCAGGAGCCAGACAGAGATCGCAATGGCGGCACAGCCCAGAAAGCCGGCATTTTAAAACAGCCAGTTTTTTCCTGCTGCTGAGTCAGGGCAATTTCTTTGCGGCACGCAACCCACAAACAGCAAAAAGCTGTCTTAAATTCTCTTTCTGTCCTTTTAAAGCCCTCTCAGGTTTTACGTGGAGTTCATTAGCACGCTGGGCGCCACTCAGTTGTAATAGGAACGGCGGGGCTGCTTCCCACCGCCACCCAACCGTCCACATGGCTAGCTTATGCCCCCAAATAATTACACGGAAACTGTATTCTTTTAAACACTGCCTGGCCCATTAGTTCCAGCCTCTTATTGGCTAGCTCTTACATATTGATCTAACCCATTTCTAATATTCTGTGTAGCCCCACGAGCTGGCTTACCAGGGAGGATCTTAACCTGCGTCTGTCTGGAGTGGGAGAATCATGGCGACTCCTGACTCGGCTTCTTTCTCCCAGCATTCTGTCTGTTTACTCCACCCACCTAAGGGCTGGCCTATAAATGGGCCAAGGCAGTTTCTTTATTAAATGAAAGTAACTCCTCCATCAGTGAGGTTAAATATTTAATCCAGAAAAATCTAGGAAAAAAAGAAATAGAGAGAGATTGGGGAGATTGTTCCGTGGATAAGGGCACTTGTTGTGTAAGCATGCAGACCCAAGTTCAAATCCCCAGAACCCATGTAAGAAGCTGGATGTGGTCACTTTGTGCCTGTAACTCCAGTACAGTAGGGGATGGAGGCAGGAGGATTTCTGGGGCTTGCCGAAGTGCTGGATCCCAGCCTCTTTCCACCTTTGCAGGAGGAGGTGATGGTTTCTCTCCAAGGATTCGGAGCTTCTGTTTGATTGCAGGCACCCCATGAAGCTGCCTCAGCTTCACACATTGAGGAAGACATTTGTTTCATGCATGAGAGCTCAGAAAGCACTGGGAAGGCATGTGGGCCTCAGTTTCCCCCTGGAAAGAAGCCTGTAGGAGAGCACTTGCAATAGGAAAAAGGCAGGAAGTCCCAGGCAGTACATGAGTATCACAGTAGAGAACTTGTACAGAGCCCATGTGAGTGACCTGGATGAAGAGTGCAAAGGTTGAGCTGAGACCACCACAGGCTTGGTTTTCACCCTCCAGCTTTCCTGGACAGTGTAGCACAGCACAGATGTCTCCCTGCATTCTGTGTCCTGTGTGTTACCTGTCTGTGTGTCTGTCTATCCAACTACCTATTCATCATTCTATTTATCACTCATTACCTAATCATATCTAGCCATCCACCTACCCACCCTTGCATCCATCTACTGTCTATCTATCTATCTATCTATCTATCTATCTATCTATCTATCTATCATCTATCTATCATCAATCATTACCTATTATCTACCGAACCATCCATTTACCCACCCATTCTGATCATCAAACTACCGATCATTTGTATCTATCTATCTATCTATCTATCTATCTATCTATCTATCATCAATCATTACCTATTATCTACCGAACCATCCATTTACCCACCCATTCTAATCATCAAACTACCGATCATTTGTATCTATCTATCTATTTATCTATCTATCTATCTATCTATCTATCTATCTATCTTCTATCATCTATACATTCACCCATCTATCCAGCTTTCAATCTTTCCTCCCACCTATCCATCATATCCATTCATTCACCTATTCAGCAATCTCTCCATCGACTCATGTATTCACCCATCCATCCATCATCTACTAACATATCCATCTATCCATCCAAGCATCAGTCCACCCAATTTCTTGTCACCCGTTTGTCCATCCATAACTGCCTGTTAGCTTGTCTGTAATGTCTCTCTTTGCTCTTTAATCTAGGTACCAGTACAAACCCATCTAAGATGCTGTAGCTTTCAACTGGCATCAGTATCATGAAATTTAAATTCTGCCTTTTCTACCGTAGATTACAAAACATTTTCTTGTGTGATGATGGTCAACTGATTCCACTTTATTTGAAAGGACAAAGTTTATAATCTGACTAGCATACTCCACCACTGCTCTCAGAGACAATGACCAGAAATCTCTTTCAGTTTTTGAAATAAATTTTTAATTGAAACATATTTACATCACTTCCTCCCTCCTTTTCTTCCCTCAAATCCCTCCTACGCTCTCCAACTCTCAAGTTGATAGCCTCTCTTCCTTTGGTGGTATTATTGTTAGGTGTATTATGTATGCATGTATGTACATATATGCATAAATATATCTAGTCCATTTTTGTTGTTTGTGTGTATATGGTTTCAAGGCTGCCACTCTGCATTGCACAAGCAAGAAGGGGACTCATCCCTGGGCGAGGCTAATTGTCCTTCTCTGAGCAGTCATTACAGTGACCGTTACCTATAGTTCTTTTTCTGGTGTTGGCACCTCATGAAATGTCCCCCCTTTTACATTAACACCCTGTGGATATTGCTGCTGTTCCAGTCTTGTCTATCCAGCCATTTCTACTATTTCATCACACACTGACTGGATCCTTTTTTTACTGTCTTTCCACCCCATCTTCGGCAGTGTTCCTTGAGCCGTAGGAGTAGGATGGTGATGTGATGTGTTCGTTGGTGTTGAGCTCCCCACCGCCCGTTCTCTACATCATTTGCAGCTGTGATTGTCTGTGGCTACCTCCGTTTGTTTCAAAGAGAGACTGCTTTGATGAGGTGTGGTGGCTACCCTTATTGCGGATAGAAGGATAAGATTTAGAATGTGGAAAGGGATTACATTGTTCTAGCTAAGTGGTGGTAACAGATTCTTTTCTAAAGCCCATGACCTCACTAGCCCCAGAAAGCTGGTTAAATTTCCAGTAGAAGGCCTGATTTCCCTCCTGTTGAATGGTTCTTACGCATCTGATGGTTGCCACCGATGTATGAGTCATTGATGGCTGGACTATCCAGAGGAGACCAAAAGAGCTAAACATAACCACTGTGTAATCTGAGTGAACAATTTTCCTCTTTTGGGGGTGTATGGTGCTTATTCAATTAGTGACTCACATGATCACAGCATCTTTTTTTTTTTTTTTTTTTTTTTTGATTTTCGAGACAGGGTTTCTCTGTAGCTTTTTGGTTCCTGTCCTGGAACTAGCTCTTCTAGACCAGGCTGGCCTCGAACTCACAGAGATCCGCCTGCCTCTGCCTCCCGAGTGCTGGGATTAAAGGCGTGCGCCACCACCACCCGGCCTGATCATAGCATCTTAACAATTCAGGTTGTTTAGCAGTGAGCAACATCTGAAGAGCTTCAAACACCTCTTTTAAATGGTGTTTCTGTCAGGGATGTGGTCCAGATTGAGATTGTCCTGTGGAGGAAGCCATAGCTCAAACTCTCAAGCATCACACTGTTGTATAGTACTTGTCATTCTGTTAAATGTATGTAAGTCTTTGTAACTAGTGCAGTTGGGGTTCCATGGGGACCCATCACTAGTCAGAGTGCTGAGAATGGGTGATGACTGAGCACTAAGTCCCCGGGGATACATCCATGTCAGACTCTCCAAGGCCCAGGGAACATCCGGCTGCATGAACTGTGGACGTCAGAACGAAGAACAATGGAGAGGTTAGCAGGGCACTGTCTTCTGGATACAGCTTGGTGGTAAAATCACAAACACACAGCAGCTGTGACCGTTTGCACAGGGTCAGGGAACAAATAGAGAAAATAAAGGAGAGAAATGAGGGTAGGAGAGAGAAGTCGGGAAGAAGGAAGCGTGCGGGAGCGGAGGGTAAGGGGGGGCCGCCAGGGGTGGATGCAATCACCGGACATTATATTCAAGTCTGACATTGTCAAACATTTTAAAGGGGATAATAATGGAGAGTGTGTATGGGATCAAAGAACGCCATGTGTATACATGAAAATGTGAAAATGAAACCTATTATTCTGCGCAACCATAGATGGTAATAACTTTTTTACGAATGTGACGATAACATGTGTTTGCCAGAAACGCTGGCGCTCTCATAAGGGTCATTACCAGAGTGGGGGAAGGAAGTGGTGAAAACCCAGGGGCAGCGGACAGGATCTAGCTGAAGGGCCTCCCTGCAGCAGGGCTTCCTAGCCTGCTATCTGGCAACGACTACCGACCATTAAAGAGTTACAACCATCGCGTAAAGAATTCCGCTCATCTCGCACCTCAGCTGTCCCAGTGACAGCCTCCCAGGGGCCGCGACGCTGCAGTCAGTCCACGTCCTCACAGTGCTCCCAGGCAACCCGCATTCTGTGCTCAGATTTCACCAATTGTCCCATACTCATATCCCTGGCTCAGGATATGACGCCCACAGTGCCACGCTATCGAATCTGCCTCACCTGCTCTCAACCGAGCCCTTTAGGTAAATCTGGGCGAGATGCCTTATCCACATCCCTTCCCTGTTGCCTTGTGGTTTCCTCTCGGTAGCAGAGGGGACGTTCCTGCTTGGTGTAACACACCAGAAAAGGCAGCTGCAGGAACCCAGGAACTGGTGAAGTTTGCTATGCTCCCTGGAACACTTCATTTCCTGCCTGGTGTTTCCACGGGTGACGAACTCTTTCAATTGAAAGAGGAAGGAGAGCAGAAATAGAAAACCAGCTGATGGAGAAATCTTAATTTTAGCAGGAATCTGGCTTCCGGGCCTTTGATAGAGAACAGAAATAGAAAGTTCCGCCCATTAACGAATGCCGTGGTAATTACCGTTTCCACCGAGAACGGTTACCACTGGATGGAAGAGATACCGGCATTCCATCCAGGAACCCGGCATTACCACAACTCAAACAGTTCATATCTGTTACTAACAACGTGGAAAATGGTAACTCTACAGTCGAACCATAGCAAACACCACAGTAATTTTTGTATTGTATCAAGAGGAAGCAGTCGTTAATATAATAAAATTAATTAATTTGAAAGCTGGGATAAATATCCTTTATTTTTTATATTGTGTGTTTGTGTACATATGTGTGTGGAGATGCTCAGTGCCTTCATCAATCATTCCCCACCTTGCTTTTAAGACAGGGTCTCTCACTGTCCCCAGCTCAACAATTCAGTCTGATTGGCTGACCAGTGAGCCCCAGGGCATGCTCCTGTCTCTGCCGCCCCAGTGCTGTGACCCCAAGCACAAGCTAGCACTTCCAGATTGTACAAAGGTGCTGGGGATCTGAACTCAGCTCCTCCTTGCACGACAAGTGTGTCAACCGTTGAGTGTGTATCTCCCCAGTCTCCTGAGGCAGATACTTTACCATATATATGAATTATATGTATTATTTCTTTAATAAGCCATCCATTGACAACCTCTGATTATCTTATTGTTTTTAGTATATTGATTTACACTTCATTTTCATGCCTGAAGTGTTGATGTGTTGGCCACGTCCACCATGTTCTTTCATTGCTGTTGTGACTATAAAGTTTGTTACCATCTAGGAAACTGAAAAATATCCCCTTGTGTCTTCCCTACATGCACTGGAACCTACAGCTGTGGGCGTTTCCCTCAAAAGTTGATACATAGTTTAGAATAATGTAGTATCATTTCTTCTCTTTTAAACAATACTGCCTGTCTCCATTAGGGTTTCTATTGCTGTGAAAATATACAATGATCACAGTAACACTTATAAAGGAAACATTCAGTTTGGGGGGGCTCGCTTACAGTTTCAGAGGTTCAATCCATTATTATCATGGTGGGGAGCATGGCAGCGTGCAGGCAGATGTGGTGCTGGAGAAGTAGCTGAGAGTCCTACGTCTTACAGGCAGCAGAAAGGCGACTGAGACAATGGGCGGTATCCTGAGCGTAGGGAACCTCAAAGTTCACACCCACAGTGACACACTTCCATCAACGAGACTATATCCCCTCCAACAAAGCCACATCTCCTAACAATGCCATTTCCTATGAGATTATGGGGGCCAGTTACATTCAAACGGCCACACTGGCAGCTCGTCTCACTGGCAACTGCCAAAGTAAGCCAGTGGGTTCTCTCTTTTATTACACGATCAGACTTCTGTCCACGCTTGTCACTGTGCTCTGCCCCGTTCCCTTCCCCCACCCTCTCTGATAGTATTCTTTCCTTCCTAATAATTTCCTCCTTGCCCTACATAGCCTCCCTTCTAAGTGTGCATGTATGTGTGCTTGCATGTGTATACGTGTGTGCTTGTTTCAATCTAGATCCCATGTTTGAGGGAAGATGTCACTCTAAGACATGTTGGTCATTCTAAGCCTAACTTACTTCATTTAGCACGACGTTATTCAGCTCAGTCCATTTTCCCCCAAATGACATAATCCGGATCCGCTCTCCCTGGGACAACTAGACTACATTTTTTTATTTTTTAATCATCTGCTATGCTATGAATGTTAGAGGCATTCATGCTGTCCGCATGGCATGATTAATCTTGATTGTCAACTTTGCTGGTTCTGGGATCAACTTAAAGGCACACTGCTGGTCACTCCTGGAGGGATTTCCTTGATCAGATTGTTGGAAGCAGGGAGCCCCACAGTCCCCAATAACCCATAACAACTGATTCACTAAACCTTTACATGTAGACAAATATGTCTTCCTTACTCTTTTTTTCCCCCAAAATTTTAGTCTTCTTATTTCTTCTGAGTGATCTTCCTGGTGAATGTCAGAATATCTTTGTCAGTCAGTGGCATCCCCTCCTGACATTTCTCCACGGGAATTTAGACCAATTGTGAATGCTCGTTTTCAGAGTGAACGCGGCACAATCTAGAATGACCTGGGTAGGCGAGCTGCACCACCTAAGTGGGGAAGGTGTGTGTTCATTGTCACTATGCTCTTGCTGATTATGGGTGTGATGTGACCAGCTTTGACTTCACTGCAGCAACGGACTAGAGCTGGAGTTGTAAACCTTCCTTCCTTCCCTCCCTCACTCTTTCTCTCCTTCCTTCCTTCTTTCCTTCCTTCCTCCTTTTTCCTTCCTCCTTCCTCCCTCTTTCTTTCCTTCCTTTTTTCCTTTCTTCCTTCCCTCTGCTGTTTACAGCAGAGTACTTTATCATAGCAGGATAAGACACAGATACCACACTGAACCCAAAGTTTCAATTGATTATGCAAGGAAAAAAATTCTTTCTAAAATTTTATTTTTCTTCTTTCAGCTCTCATTTATACATTTTCTTAATGGCTACTGGGAAGACTGGAGATTTTGTGATGATACCAGTCTTAACAGCAGGAGAGATGATACCCAATGTACTCAGCGTAACAATGATCATACATTAATTGTCAGATATAAGCACTGCGAACAGAAACATACCTGTTGTAATTTAAAAACGCAGTGAAGAGAGGCCACACCAAGCAACAGGGCTCACATGGGAGATTTTATTGGAAGAGGAAGAGAGAAGGGGACAGAGGAGGAGGCAGAGAAGAGTCCCTGGGGACAAGAGTGGCAGAAGAGAAAAAGAGAGGGAGGGGGAGGGAAAAGAGGGGAAGAGATAGGAAGTGGGCAAGGCCCACATTTTAAAGGGAACATAGCAAATGTGCACAGGAGGTGCTCTTGGTGGCTGCAGCTGAGGATGCATCCTGTCAGAACCCTATGGGCAGGCCAGTAGGATGCCTGAGTACTAACAACACCTGCCTTTGTAGACTGTTTAACTGAATTGAGTTATAGGTATTTTCCATGTTTAACATGTGGTGTGCTTGGCACAGCTTTCCCAAAAGTGATATTAACCTCTAAGTAGTTTGTTACTTTTACAATTGGTTTTGTGAACATCCGGACACCAATGGCCACTGCTATATGAGGCTACTCAGATGTCCCACTAGACATGGGAATCCACAGGACTCTTCCAAAACCATTGGGGAAGGAGGATTGAAGGGAGGGCTCTGAGTCTTCCTTGGAATGATCTGTCACACGGAAGAGCAGATACCCTCAAAATAAAGGGAAGGGAGCATAGTGAGGAAATACTGGACCAAAACTGGTGTGGGACAATTCTGTATTCTGTCAATTATGTTTTAAATAAATGCTGATTGGCCAGTAGCCAGGCAGGAAGTATAGGCAGGACAACCAGATAGGAAGTAGAGGTGGGGCAATGAGAACAGGAGTATTCTGGGAAGAAGGAAGCTCTTCCTGCAGTCCTGTCCAGACCATGGAAGAAGCAGGATGTGATCTGACCACTGAAAAAGGTACTGAGCCATGTGGCTAACATGGATAAGAATAATGGGTTAATATAAGTTATAAGAACTAATACAAAGCTTGAGCTAATGGCCCAAACAGTCTTATAACTTATATTAACCTTCTGTGTGATTCTTTGGGATCACACCTGTGGGAACCAGACAGAACAGAAACTCCAACAAGCAGGACCTAATGCTACACAAAACAAGACTGAAAACCAGCTGGGCAAACTCCAAACTCTGCATCTCCACGTCTGATGTCAAAATGTTCTTTGGATCTCCAACTCGACTGCAACACACTTCTTTCTCCTGGGCTGGTTCCACACCTGGTCTATAGTTCTCCTTGGCAGGTATCCCACAGCTCTGACATCTCTAACATATTGGGGTCTCCAGGCTTCACCTTCACAGCTTCACACAATGGCATCTCTGGGCCTCTAAGCAGGGACACTCCTGCCACACACCTGACCTCAGCAGCTTTCCTTAGTCCTGAAACCGCATAGCCAAAGCTGCCAAGTTCTCCTGCTTGCTAGGGCAGGAACATGGCCCCCCTCATTCAATGATATCTTCACCAGTTCTCTGTTTTTGATGGTTCTGGAGCTCACTCTTTAGACCAGGCTAGCCTCAAACTCAGCAATCCTCCAGCTCCTGCCTGAGTGCTGGGATTAAAGTTGTACGGCACCACACCCAGTTCTGAACTTTTCTTTAATTCCTTCCGTAAGACGGAAGCTGAGTTGGGTGGGGTCTCTGCCTGAGGCCAGCACTCCCTTTATTCCATTTCTTAATCATTTATCTCCTTGAACACAGGGCTTAGCTCCATTCCACTTCCTGGTGCCACTTTCCTTCTCAAATTGTAAATTTTGTGTTTCTTCTTGCTCACCTTGCTTCTTTTCATTGGAGTCAACGCTAGTGCTAGCCACATGACTGAGTCTACACAAGGTTGTTTTAAGATTTTTCTCTGCCCTTAGAATTAAGCCAAAACTCTTCACTTCAGTCTCACGCAGACTTTTTAAACAAGGACAAAAAGCAACTATGTTCTTTACCAAAGTATCATAAAAAATGATCTCTAGGCAACACACGAATATTCTTCTCCTCTGATACCTTCTGAGCCAGGCCCTAGAGTTCCAATCAGCATCCTCAACACCACTGTCTCCCATGCTCCTGCTGGGCTGGCCCATTAAGCCCCACTTAGAGCATCCAACTGCCTTTCTAATCCAAACTCCCCAGATTCATTCTTCCAAACACAAATATGGTCAGGCCTATCACAACTACACCCCAGTCCCTGGGACAACATCTGTCTTAATGTTTTATTGCTGTGAAGAGACGCCATGACCATGGCAACTCTTATAAAAGAAAACATTTACTCGGTGCTGGGTTACTTACAGTTGCAGAGGTTTAATCCACCATGTCATTGCAGTACATGGTGGCACGCAGGCAAGCAGACATGGCACTGGAGAAGGAGCTGGAGGTTCCTCTTGATCTACAGGCAGCAGAAGTGAACACCGTGTTCCATATCGGGCAAATCTTGAGCTTATATGAGACCTCAAAGCCTGCTCCCGCAGACACACACTTCCTCCAACAAGGTCACCCCTAATAGTGCTACTCTGCTCCCTCTGGGTCAACCATGGAAACCCAGGAGTCTATGGGAGCCACACCTGTTCAAGTCACCACACTGGGCTAACCGCTGAGGGCTTCTGTAAGGTACCTTTGTGCCATCTCTAGTTCATCCATTTGTGTCTGCGATGCCTGCATGCTGCCACACTCAAGTGTTTGCAAATAATTCTAAATTTTGCTGAGTCTTTGGCTGATTGATCCCAGGGCCATTTTACAGGACTCAGAAAGGCTCATTCTATCTCTTCCTTTGAGATAGGCCTCATGTGCAAACAGTAAAATTTGCTCTTAAAAAACAAGTTTCTTTTTTTTTTCTTTTTTTTTTTTTTTTGGTTTTTCGAGACAGGGTTTCTCTGTGGTTTTGGTTCCTGTCCTGGAACTAGCTCTTGTAGACCAGGCTGGTCTCGAACTCACAGAGATCCGCCTGCCTCTGCCTCCCAAGTGCTGGGATTAAATAAAAAACAAGTTTCTTGTATTTATCCAAGATCACTGAAAAAGGACTAACTTTAAAAACACTGTATTTTAAGTTTGAAAAGTCAGTAAAATAGCTTTATGTGAAGTTCTTAACACCAATAATGGTCAAATTTTCAGTACTTTGATCTACATATGTTTTTTTTTTTTCCCAAAATGTCACTGTGACATTGAATTGGTAAAGTGTTCATGATAACTATATCTAAAACTTTAATTTTCAACACAGTCTCCATAATGGTTTTATTTTATTTTAGGAATGGGGGGGGGTGAACCTAGGGCTCCGCACATGTTAGGCAAGCAATTTTACCAACTGAAGGATCCTCTTTTAATTTTTCACTTGAGATAGGGTCTCACTACACTGCCTTGACTGACCTTAAACTCAGGCAAACTTTGAACCTCTGATTCACCTGCACCAGACTCCTGAGCACCTGAGATAACAGGCCTGTATCACTAGGGCCAGCCCTAATCTTTATTTTAGAAGTAGCATTTACTATTTAATTTCAATAATGATTGATAGTTCCTATTAAACACTATAAAGCACTCTTTGACAACATTCTAAATATGTTCTTGTAGGTTACCAATACTTTTGACAAAAATTTCTAAGGACTTCTATTATCCAAGCCCTCATTGCAACAAAACGGTTGGTGCTGGCATTTGGACACCCGTTCATTGATGGTCCTATATCTCCTGGAAACTGAGAAGCCTCTCTGCTCACTGTAGTGATATTTCATTTGTATTTTAATTAATAAAGCTTGCCTGAAGTTCAGAGAATAAAACAGCCCCACTGGTCAGTCTTACAGACCAGGCAATGGTGGCACACATCTTTAATCCCAGTAGCCACATAGTTTGCCATAGAAACCAGGGGTAGTGGTGCACGCCTTTAATCCCAGCACTGAAGAGGAATATAAGACAGGAGGAGACAGCTCTCAGACACAGTCTCAATTCAGAAATTTTTGGAGGCAGCATTGCCATTTTGAACTGAGGTTGAGGTAAGAGCTGACTGTTTTACTTTTCTGACTTTGAGGTTGAGCTCCAATTTCTGTCTCTGCATTAAGGGTGCTACAGCTCACACTGTGAGGAAAACATAATCGAAAAGTGCACATTTCCCCTTTAACGATCGAAGGTTCAAGGAAGGCTTGCACATTTATGGCGGAGCCGCAACGAGGCCATGAATTTTGTTGTCACTGTGCAATACTCCTGTTTTTGCCGTCTTCAGACGGAAGCTGAACTTATTCCCACACTGGAAAAAGAAGCTCCGTTCTGTTCTAGTTTCACACCCTGTCAGACGATGCTCTGGGAATATCTAATGATTAAATGTCATCTCTTCTCTTTTGCAATCTGCATGATTCCTATCCGTTGTGTTTAAGAACGATGTTTAAAAGTTATTTAAATATTGGCATCACTCAGCCTTAGGTCTTAAAACCCATTTTTATACATTAGGAACTCATCCCCCATCAATTCCTGCCTTCTCAACAGCCCTTAACCCTTCAGTTGACTGTGTCTGTGTCCCAGGCCTTCAAAATCTCTCCTTGGCTCCATTTCAGCCTTATACAGCTCAGTGACATTTTATAGCTTACCTGGAAGGACGTGGAGGCTTTAACTGATGTCTTCCTTCACGTATTAACTCTCTTGAGATGCCATCACACTATGTAGAACAGTTTTCTTAGACAACAGAAATCTATTGTCTCAAACTTTAGGAGGCCAAAAGTCCTGGATCAAGGTGTCTGTCTGGAGGCTTGGCTCCTGAGCCTGAGGGGCTCTCCATCGTGGGCTCTCTCTCCTTGGCTAAGGGAGCTGCCTTCACTCTGCAATTCAACCCAGTATCATCTGTTTTTCCTTTCCCATTGGGGCACTGATGACATTATTGCCAAGTCCAGCATAAGGACCTTGTCCCAACTTAATTCCCCCATAAGGACCCTACCTCCAACATGCACCCAGTCTGAGGTGCTGGGGTTTTGAATCCACACACCAACTTTTCTGCATACAATTCAGCCCATGCCGTCTAAAAGTTAAGAGCATTGATGGCACCTTTTAATTTTATTTGGTAAGATTTGCCCTCTATACTTTGGAATCAGGCCTCGGAAGCTTGTAGCCTCAACTGTTTGTCTTAGCCACGCTGGTGTTTCTTCAAGATACTCTGTGTCAGTGCTGATGGTACTGAAGATCTGGACGCAGCGGACGTGTCTCTTTGTGGCCAGCATGGCGAGGAGCGCTGCCTCAGGGCGTGAGGAGACACCTGGAAGAAGCTGCTTATTAGAGGAAGGTTTTCCTCTGCTTGCAGTTTGAGCGGATCAAGTCCTTTGCCATAGGAAGACCTGGCAGGGGTCACGGGGGTCCACATGGCAGCATCAGTCCGCCAGGACCTGAAAGTCCAGCAGGAAGTAGAGCTACATGTTCCAGCCTGGCTGCTGTGGTCCGATACTGGTCAGTGAGATCCCAGACTTAGAAGGCTCTACACCTCCTGAAACAGCTGGAGACCACATGTCCAAACACGTGTCTTTAGAGACATTTTAGTCTCCTTCAAACTGTCACCATTCACCTGAGGGCAAACTCACACATTTCCTCCAATGACTCAGAACAGACTGTGCTGCCAGAGATAGTCAACCTGTCATTGTGTGTGTATGTGCGTGTGTGTGTGTGTGCGTGTGCATCGCACATGCGTGTGAATGTGGTGTGAATGCTGTGGAGGGTGGTATGTGCCCTTTGGCTCTCTTTCTGTTTAATAAATCCCACAAAACCGTTGGCGGATCCTCAGCTCTCCAGCTCTGGTACCGTCTGCAGAGCTCCAAGTCTGTGTTGTATGCTTTCTACAGCGGCTCCACGAGGGTTTAATGCGCATGTCCTAAATGTCCCTTTCTGCAGTGTGTCATGGTGGGCTTGAGCGGACTCAGCATGATGTTGAGCGCTGCTGGTTGGAGTTCCCTGGTGCCGGTTTATCACCACCCAAACTCTGCCTTGAAGTCTCGTCCCCTGTAAGTAACAAATGCGTTTGTCTGCTCTGCCTGCTGCAGACGCTTCATGGTACGGGACCTTTTCAGGCTTCCCTCACACAGCATCACCTTGTCAGGGTTGCCTGTGCTATGGAATAAGTTTGTCTCTCACCTGGTCTTATTGTCCCATATCCTCCAGGGTTGCTGCAGGTGACAAACTGGCTGGGAAAGCCACAGTGGCTCAGTCCTTGCCCAAAATCTAGGTGTTGCCCTGACAACTGTCACACTGATAGTTCAAATGGCGCAGTCTACTCAAGAAAACACCGTTTTTCTTTTCGGCGTACTTGCACCAAAACGTAGGTTACGTCAATGTGTTTTCGTTTCTTTCATTAAAGCAAATACAAGTTGGAAAGCAAAGTGGTCATTGCTAACAGGTGTTGCTTGCTGCTTGCTGTAAGAAGCCTTAAGCTGGGCGGTGGTGGCACACGCCTTTAATCCCAGCACTCGGGAGGCAGAGGCAGGCGGATCTCTGTGAGTTCGAGATCAGCCTGGTCTACAAGTGCTAGGTCCAGGACAGGCTCCAAAACCACAGAGAAACCCTGTCTCGAAAAAGAAAAAGAAAAAAAAAAAAAAAAAAAAGAAGCCTTAAGCCCTGAGATTCAAATGCACACCTCATTTAAATGGAATTTCAACAATTTACTATGAAGAAGGAACTGTTGCTGTCTTCAGTCCACTCTGAGGCAAACAGACCTTAGGGATATTAAGCAATGTGTCTGAAGCCATGCAATGTACAGGCACTGAGCTGGGGTCCAATCCCACATCTGAAGGAGCATGTGATTGAGAAAGAACAGAAGAAAGAGGCTGGGGGAAGTGGGGGACAGCACGAGCTTTCCAGAGCTCCTGGCCACTGTGCCGACCCTAGGTAACTTTGGGCCTCTTTGTGTGTAGCCACTCACACTTATATCCATGTGTCAGCTCCTGTCTCCTTAGATATGTTAAGTGGTCTGACGTTCTGGAACAAATTACATTTATTTTTTTTTTTCCTTTTCTTAGCAATCCTACCTCAGACCATAGCACAGCGTTCTTCCAGTGTGGATAACTGAGCTGTGTTGACAAACACCCAGGTGAACTGCCCCCTCAAGACCTGTGTAATCACCAGGGTGCCTCCCTAGAAACATGAGCCTCCCTAGGATGAAACAGAGTTTAAAACCATATTTTGGAATGCACACGTCTGCCGTTAAAAACATAATAGCCTGCAAAGTCTGAAATATGCATACTCCAAGGAGAATTTCACCTCTTGATGTGCTGTGCAGACATAAAAGATGTGGAGGATTTCTGACAGACAACTGTGTGGACACGGCTGTGGTACAGCATTGGGCCAAGTAACGCGTGCCCAGCGGTGACGCTGTCAGGGACTCTGAAACGCCCGATGGGGCTGGAGGGCTGGAGGGCTGTTGGGAAGGGTAAATATACCTCCTTGTTTAGAACCACAAAGCCGGAGTGAGTGTTTAGAGGGGTCCTGGACCATCACTTCTCAGAATGCATACACTGTATCTTAAAATAAAAAAAGTGTGAGACCCTAAAAGGGAGCATGCACACTGCTCATGGGTCAAATGAACAGGAGAATTCAATTTAATGGAAACACACAAAACAGATCAATTTTAAAAGGGGCGGGGATTTTTTCCCATTATTATGTGAAGCTGAGTAGTGTAAGAACGACAATGACAGAGCCCTTCAAAGAGCTGGGCCCTTGTATGGTAAGAAGGATATGGATGATATGTGTGCTTCCCTTTGGCCGCTGGGGATCCCATACTTTATTGTTGAGACAGATCACTTTCATGGCCAGGACTCCATGCCACACTTACAGCACTTAAAAAAAGCATACATAGTGGGGGCATGCTGTGCCTGGAGTCCGCGTGGCAGGAAGCAGCTGCTAGGATGCGGTGCCCTCACTGAATAAGATGCACACCACCGAGAACACTGTTGAAAGATGACTGATGGGTCTGTGCACAGCGATGGCCTGGTGAGTTCATCTCATCCCGTGAGGTGAACATCGGTGTAAACTATTTGATTACTGGAGATTCTCCAGGCCATGCGCTTGCTTCTGATAGCCCATCAGGCTACACCGTGATATAACCTCTTAAGAAACAATGAAAGAAGCCCTTCTGCGAGCAGATACATACAAAGACAAGGCAATGCAGTGGATCTCGCTAACCGTGGGGTTTCTAAACTGAAGTAACATGACGAAGCACCCACAGGATGCTGGATGCCCTGTCTCTCTCTCTGCCTCTCCTCCATGGTGACAGTGCTGGAGGATCTGAGAGATGTTCCTAGGACCTAGTGTGTGAGGCTGTACCTGGGGAGTCTGGGCCTAAAGCAGCTACCATATTCAACCACCCCATCCTGCCCTCTTCTCTGCTATTTGATCAGAGAAGTGAAGGGTATGCTGCCCATCTCCAGAAGTGTGCAGAGGGTGATTGGCATCCTGAACCAAGCTCCTCTGCCTCAGAAGCACCAAAGTCTCTCAGGCCATTTCTCTGCTCACTTTGCCCAGCTTGGTACCAACCAGAAATCTCTGGTTAGTATAGCTTTTCTAAGACCCCTGCTATTTCTAAGTGTGCTGTCTTTTCTAAGGGAGCATCTAAGAAATAGCCCATAGGAAGACAATGTGCTTCTGGGGTGTCTGCAAATCCTGAGGATTCTGGAGGGGTTGAAATTAACTCAGAGGAAAGATACAAGAGAAAGCAGCAAGGGTGGATAAAGAGAAGTGCCATCCATACGGGCAGAGGAGAAGGGCTGCAGCATCCAAGAGGCTGTAATTAGAATCACATAAATGAGGACATCTGTCCATCATCTCAGCCATACAAAGGGACCAGCAGAGACATTCCGCACATCATCGCCTGCATTTTATATCACCTTTAACAGACTCACGGGATGATGAGCCTGGCTGGCTGAGTGGACCTGGGTGGGACCACGAAGCTTTGATCTTGCCCGCTACCACTTAGGATGTAGTCAGTGCTGATGAGGCAGCTGTGGGAGGCATAATGAGAGAGCTTGTGCTTTGGAGCACCCCTCAAACACACACCCAGTCATTTCACAAACAGCACCCACCCCACCTCACACTCAGGTGCTCTTTATTCAAGTGTGCTGAAACCAGGGTTCAGGGGAAACCACCTACTACCTGTGTTAAGGCTAAACCCCACCGAGGATGAGACGGTCCTTTCTGGGTCCACTCTTCCATTGTTTCAAGGTCTGCCGAATCTCAGGGGAATCAGGAGGCTATCAGTAGCCCTCCCTTCCATCAGAGACATTTCCCGCCCTCCCATGATAATAATAATGGGTGTGAAGGTGACACACAATATCCCAGATAAGCAACAAACATCATCAGGTTCCACGACGGAGTCAACACATGCCTGGGACCGGGCTCTGCAGCATTTCCCACCTCTTCCCCATAAATAAGGTTTTCTGCATGTCTCAATTCTACCTCCCCTCAATTATGGAGCCCTGGAGTCTAGGGATTTTATAGACGGGATGAAGAGGGAGCTGTATGTTAAGGACAGGGTCCCCCCCTTCCTGCTCACAGCAGGCTCTGTTTCCCATGGTTCTTTGCAGGACAGAAAGAAAGAGCTGTGGCAGCTGAAGTGGAGGTCCAGGTCAGACAACAGGTCATTTTGGAATGGTTAGACCTTAACTCTTTTTTTTTTTTTTTTTTTTTTTTTTTTGGTTTTTCGAGACAGGGTTTCTCTGTGGCTTTGGAGCCCATCCTGGAACTAGCTCTGTAGACCAGGCTGGTCTCGAACTCACAGAGATCCGCCTGCCTCTGCCTCCCGAGTGCTGGGATTAAAGGCGTGTGCCACCACTGCCGGGCTAGACCTTAACTCTTGAAAAAAAAAAAAAAAGAGCATGGGCTCTGGGAAGTTAGAATGCCAACCAAGACACCAGAGCCAACACGGAAGATATTAACACTAGCAGAGATAATCACTAGCTGCGACGCAGAGCTGGGGATGGGTCCCCAGCTCTTGTCCCACCAGTTTTGTGAGCTTTAGCTAGTCACTTGATCTCCCAAACCATGAAATCTCCATAGGTGATGCTACTTAATTCCTTCATGCTAATCAACGGCCTTGAGCCAGGCCCCTCCCTGGTGCAGAGAGTACTGCAGGACACAGAGTGGACAGTGTCTTCTTTCACAGATTCGGTGATGGCACCAAGGCAGAGCAGGGCTGAAGACTACAGAAGAAGCTGTGTAGGACCCACTGCTGGTACCTAGGAAGCACCAGAGACCATGAACTTAGCTGCAACATTGCAACTTGTCTTTCTGTTCCTCCTCTCCCACCATCTTCTCTTCCTCTTTCTCCTCCTCCTCTCCCTCCATCTTCTTCTCTTCCTCTTTCTCCTCCTCCTCTCCCTCATCTTCTCTTCCTCTTTCTCCTCCTCCTCTCCCTCCATCTTCTCTTCCTCTTTCTCCTCCTCCTCTCCCTCTGTCTTCTCTTCTGCTTTCTCCTCCTCCTCTTCCTCCATCTTCTTCTCTTCCTCCCTCACCTGATCCTCTTTCTTCTTCAAAGTTTTGTTTGTTTTCTATGCATGTTTTCTCAGTTTCATGGCAGAATACCATGTAACCCACGCTTCTTCCTGCCCCCCCGATGGCAGCAGACCCAGGACTAGACCGACCTCCCTTTTCCAGGTCTTCTTCCCTTTGTCTCACTGCTACTCCCATTTGGGTCCAGCTAAGTCGCTGTCACACGAAGTAGGGGTTCTGTGCCTTGTGGAATGTTTGTCAGTATTTAAGGTCAGTTCCTTAGACCTACCCATTAGACACCATCGGCAATACCACCACTGTGACCACCAACTTGCTGCTGACTTAGCTAGATGATACCGGGAGTGAAGAGCAGCCCTGAGAACCACTGCCTGGCTCTTCCCTGAGACCTCTGACCTTCACTTGCCTGCATCTCCTTTACAGTCTCAGGGGATTGTGCGGATGCTGGCCCTGTGAGGTGTGTCTCCACCTTTGGGGGGATTTCAGTAAAAACAGGACCAGAACTTCTCCTGCAGGGCTCTGTCCAGGCACTGCCCAGCCCAGCTTCAGGATGCTACATGCTCTGTATGAACCAAGTCAACTCTCAGGGAGAATATGACTCCCATGGCTCAGTTACATCCTAAGCACCAAAAGCATCATCATCAAACTGTTCCTGATACCACAAGACCAAGTGGCCTTCAATTAAGACCATAAGTGTGTGCCCAGCCTGGGGAGTGGGACGAGTGTGCTAGAGCAATTCCTTGGCCTTGTGGATCATACCTGACTGAAGGGACTGCAGTGTGCCTACTGCCTCTTCCCTGAGACCTAAGATTGGTGGTCACTTGGTATGCCCAGAAGGAAGGGCCCTCAGATCATGGATTGCCTCTGTTGCACTTGCCTGTGGACACATCTCTGGGGCTTTATAGGAGAGTCTAGGCCGCTGTGGTTGGTACCATCATTAGGCAGGCAGCCTGGGCTGTATAACACAGGGCGATGTATGTGAACCCAGAGCAAGGCAGAAAGCAGCATTCCTCTGTGGCCTCTGTCTCAGTTTCTGCTTCCAGGTCCCTGCCTTGTGCTCCTGGCCTGGCTTCCCTGGATAACAGGCTGCAGCCCATGAGCTGAAATACGTTTTCCTCCTTCAGGTTGCTTTCGGTCAGTGGTTTATCACAGCAGAGATAGAACTAGAGTCGTGTGCAGCTGGGATGTCAGCCACCACCTCCTTGCAAGCTGGCCTTCTTCTTTGGCAAATTCTTCAACAGTCTCCGGCCTCCACCATACTCTATAATTCTGACCTTCTAACGGTTGCCATGGAAATAATTTCTGGATTATAAATAATGACGATGTGAGTTCCCTAGTTACCAAGTATGTTTGTAAAACGAATTCCAAAGGTACATGACATTTAATTCCAGTCTATTTTTAGAAACCAAAGGATAATAAAGGGAAATATTTTTAAGACAAAAACTGAAATGTTTCCCAAATCTCATCAGAGAGCAGTAGATCTATACAGCTATTGGGGGGAAAAATGAGTTTCAGTAACACACTCTCCTTGCGGTTCTGAGAAAAACACAGATAGAAATGCAGAGTTCGGAGTTAAGCCTCGATGATCACTTCCCATAATGAACTAGTATAAAGCTAAGTGCTGCAGAGATAAGGAGGAGACCATTCCCTCATAATTCCTGTCAGATTCCTGGATGCCAAGGGCCATTGGGCCTTCGAGTTTGCAAACATGTTTTTATTTAAGAAAACGGTTACTTACTCTTCTTTAAAATATAGGTTTAGCCTACTTGGTTTATGCCAAAAACAAACTGAGGATCCAATCCTAAGGACTAGTCCCAATTAAAAACCTATTAGAAAGACTAGTAAGTCAATTTCTGATTGATTCATTATACAGATACAAAAAGACTGTTTCAAAGAAGACAAAGATGTGGAAACAGTGGTTTTCTGTTCAGCTTACCATCTTGTCCTTTCTGAACACAGTTCCAAGGCATGCTTCAAAGAAGTTGATACATAATTATCCCTTCAGCTTAGCAACAATGGCTCAAATTGAGGAAGTTTTCTCTTTTCTGAAACTCATGTACGTGTGTATACATGTTGGCATATGCACGCCTGTGTGTGTGTGTGTGTGTGTGTGTGTGTGTATGTGTGTGTAGGGGGAAACGTGTGTGCATGTATGTGAGCATGGAGGCCAGGGGAGCCTGGTGTGTGCATACCTGTGTATGTGTGGGAACGGGGGAGGGGGCAGGAGGAGATGTGTGATGCATGTGTGTTAGCATGGAGGCCAGAGGAACCACTGGATGTTTTCCACTATAGCTCACTACCTTGGTGTTATTTACAGTCTCTCACTGAAAGGTTGACTGGCCAAAGGTTCCATCGATTCTTCTCCCCAGCACTGGGATTCCAGGGGTACACCATCACACCTTTCTTTCTTATGTGCATTCTGGGGGTCCAAATTCAGGCCACCAACACCATGTAGCAAGCATTTTTACTGAGCCACCTCCCTGTCCCTCTGGACTTTTGGGGGGTATTTGGGGGGTACCAGGTACTGAACATAAGGCTCGTGCATGCTAATTGCCTGCTCTAACATGAAGTCCAATCCTAAACCCTCCTCTGGCACTAAGGCACTAAGGCAGCTCTGGCCTTAGTGCCCAGGCAGGATTAGAACTTCAATCCTCCTACCCCGGCCTTCTTAGTAGCTGTTTTTACACGTGGGGAAGGGATGGAGGTCATCAGGCCAAGCTTGTTTTCTGATCTTAAATCAAGTTCCAGCTCATTTTAACTATGAAACATGAAATTGAAGAACTCAATAACAGAAGCTAAAGATCCATTAGGATCTTTCTTATTCTGTGTGTATTTAGTGGACCATATATTTTGCATTTGTCATTTCTTTTAGTTTGATTTCAACAGATCTTTGCTTGCACTGAATTTGTGCCCTATACTGCAGCAGCCGGTGACAGTCAGTTTGGTGACGTAAAACAGTGCAAACATATTTCTATAAATCTGAGATCCAGCCGGGCGGTGGTGGCACACGCCTTTAATCCCAGCACTCGGGAGGCAGAGGCAGGCGGATCTCTGTGAGTTTGAGGCCAGCCTGGTCTACAAGAGCTAGTTCTAGGACAGGAACCAAAAGCTACGGAGAAACCCTGTCTCGAAAATCCAAAATAAAATAAAGAATCTGAGATCCAACTGGTCTCTCTGGCTATGGCCACAGAGCAGCCTGGGCTACATTCATTTTGAGGGTTCTAGGGGAGACTTCGGCTTCTTTCTCCCTCACCTCATCCTTGGCTTCTCATCCCCTCTTCAGTGAAAGGCAGCAATGCAAACCAAGCCTTTCCATGCTGAGTCTCAGACCCCATCCTCCCCACTTTTCCCTCTGGCCCTCTTTTCTGCCTCCCTCCCTCACTTAACCCAGCCAGCGCTGGGTTACATTGATCCCACCTGGGTGGCCCAGCATGATCACCCCATCTTGGCCTCCCTAACTCCACCACATGCAAATTCCACTTGACCAAGAAAGTAGCCTGTACACATTCTGGGGATTAGAGAGCAGGCGTCCTTGGAGAGGCAAAGAAATACTGTTCCAGTCACGTGTGTGTGTGTGTGTGTGTGTGAGAGAGAGAGAGAGACAGAGACAGAGACAGAGACAGAGACAGAGAGACACAGAGAGAGACAGAGAGAGACAGAGAGTTCTCCCAGAAAATGGGTTTTAAATAGTTGACCTCAGTATAGATCTGAGCAGAGAATGACAGGACCCATGCTGAAATCATTGATTTTGTTTAGACACCCGGAATCAAGACATCATCATCCAAGGGCCCAGGAAATAAGGCATTTGCCCTCCCCTCTGTCAAGGTGAAGGTCTGACAGACAGTGCAGAGGTCCCCGCCCCACCACGCTCTTCTCCTTAAGATCACTCTGGGACCTAGTGAAAAGGTAAAAGATTCCCTCACGCTCTCCATGACAAACCATCACTGCCTTGGCCCTTTCTCTCATAGAAGGTCCACCTCTACCTTCTTAATCACTTGTATTTCCTGAGCTTCCTATCTACAGCCTTGCTCAGTCCATGTAGTAAATACAGAAGCCAGATGTGCTGCTGCGAGGGAGACACCACTGTCACGGTGTCTGTGTGTGCATGGGGACTGGGGAGCCCTCGATGGCTGGAACTCAAGTGCCTCCTTTCCTTCCTGCCTCCTATAAGCGAACACTCTGTCTTTGCCTCTGCGTCCATAGGAAATCATGGCGTTCTGAAATTAAAAGGCATTAGCAACAGAGCCTAATAATGGCATGCGGTAATTTAATGAATAGCAGGCAACTCATTATCCAAATTACATCTTAATATGAACTTCGCAGCCAGGCAGAGACTCATAGGCATTCGTGATGATGCTAGTCTGATCTGCTCTGCCTCCAAAGGGGGGTGGCTCTCAATGGTTTGCCTTCCCGTCTACGGAAAGCTGCGCCTCAGCCAAGGCTTCAAATGCTTGAGATGGAATTACATAGACTTAGGAGGTAAACGTTAATGAGAAGAATCATCAACTTTTAAGAATTTGAATAAAACAAAGTCAATTATCAACTCTCCTGTAGCCTCTGCAATCCATGGAAACGAGAAATCCTGACGAGGCACAGCAAGTCTATATATATGGTCAGGGTGTAACAGGACATCCCACCTATGTCACCCCAGACCAGGAGGTACAGTGTCAAGCCCCTACTCAAACCAGAAGAGACCCAGAGGACAAACTGGTTTTTAGGGTGTTTTCTTAAATTCCAGTTGATATAAGAGGGCCTAGCCCACTGTGAGCAATGCCGTCCTTAGGCAAGTGGACCTGATCTGTCTTTTAAAAACTAGCTGAATATGATCCTGGAAGCTAGACTCCTCCATGGCCACTGCTTCGGTTCCTGCCTCCGGGCCCTCACCTTGAATTCCTGCCCTGATTTCTCTTGATGGGACTGCGATCTGAAAGAAAAAATAAGCCCTTTCCTCCCCAAGTTGCATTTGGTTAGTTCATTACCCCAGAAATACAAGTTTAAATGAAAGCCATGGGCTGTGATCACTGTTAAGAGGCTTTTATTTTATATTCAGAAGATGTGTGTTTAAATTAGAAGGGAGAAGAAGCAGACCTAGGGAAAGCTAGAGGAAGAGAATAGTGGATCACATGATCAAAATCCATGTGTGAATATATGACACTTCATCAAATGAATGAGATATGTTTTAAGTACATGTCTTTATATGCTGTGACCAAGTGTTTTGGTCTGAGACCCCTTTGCAATAAAAATGATATTTTGAAGAATTCTGCAAATCTCTGCGTGGGCTTTAATTCTACTTATACTTGTTGAACTCAAAATTACATGCACCTGTCTAAAAACAGCTCTATAAAATGGGGCAGTTTCCTATTTACAGAAGATCTTGTAAATGTCTGATTGTGGAAACAGCAGCAGGTTTCTCACCCAGACAGCTCATCTCATGCCCTGTGAATTCTAAGGCCACTCTTTAGCATACAACATTGTACCTTGTGAGATGTGGGAACGAAAAAGTCCAGCAATGTCTTTATGGAAATGGTTTTGCACTATTAGAACCTCCAGGTTTAAGATCTTAGTTTCCTCCAGGATGCTTGCTCCCAAGTGGGGCCCCGCCTTTCTGTTGAGATAAAGCTGCACTCAGAGGCTAAGGCAGTGGCAAGACTCACGTTGAGCTCTGGTAAAGCCACAGCTCAGATCAAGTTCTCCACAGCCAGACGATCCCAGCTGCATCAGCATTATCACAGCAATAGAAATCCCAACTAACAAATAATTCCTAGTAAATGGAAGTTATCACCTATAAGACACTTTTCCACTCTTCAATTATGTGCTTACGTTGAGAAGGAAAGCACTAGGAGAAGCCATAGGGAGACAGAGGTGGATGGATATGATCAAAATGTAATATACAAATGTATGATACTTAACCACACGTTCTATACTTTCTTATATTTTTCTCATTTTAGTGGCATTCCTTGCTAGCGCCAATCCTGGCTACAGTATGGCCGCCATGATTTCAAGCTTCACAAATGTGAGTACAATTGTCTTTTACTCCCCCTGGGTGTGTGTATGCATTTGTGAGTGTGTGTGTGTGTGTGTATGCACATGAATGTGTGCATGCACGTGCATGCGTGTGTCCACGTGTTTATGGGAGTATTCGTGTGTACAAACACCTGTGTTCATCCATGCAAATGCGCACTTGGAGGCCAGAAGTCAACCCTGGAGACTTTCCTCAGGCACTATCCACCTTGCCTTTTGACACAGAATCTGTCACTGACTTGGGATCCACCAAGTATCGTAGGCTGGTCAGCCAGCCGGCTCCGGAGATCTAACTGTCACACCTGCGGTGTTGGGATTATAGGGGTACACTACTAACTTCAGCATCTTTTATGTGGGTGCTAGGAACCTGACCCAGGTCCTCATGTTTGCAAGCAAGCACTTCATATCTCCCTAGCCCCCTTGGCATTCTCATGAGAACAAAGAACCTAGGGGTAAGGGAACCATAGCTTCATTATGCCAGGCTCTGTGTGTAGATGGCTTCAATAAGACTCCTTCACACCCACGTCACCATGCCCTAAGTGTCAACTGAAAACTCCAAGGAGCCTAGGAGAGGGCAGGAAATCCAGCCTGCAGCTAAGTCTTCAGGGTCCATAGGTCACTTTCAGCTGCAAGTGGAAATCCCAATAAAGCAATCGTAGCATGGGGCTGGCTTTATCTGTTCACTTTTGTATGAAGAGGTAGAATGGGAGAAGGGAGGAGGAGGGTAGGGAGGAGGATGAGGAGGTAGAATGGGAGAAGGGGAGGAGGGGTGGAAGAGGAGAATGGGGAGGTAGATGGGAAGGAGGGAGGAGAACGAGACAGTATCCTTCCTGGTCCTAAATGCCCCCTCTATTTTATCTCATATATGTGTGACTTGTTTAATCTATTAGCTGTTGATTCTACCCATTTTCCTGCAAAAAAGACTTGATTTTATTATTCTTTATGGGCAGATAAAATCCCACATGCACACACACTGCATTTCTTCCATTGATGGGCACTGAGGCAGACTGCAGAACTTGGCTATCATTAATGGGCTGGCCTCGCAAAGCAACCACATTCTCAGACAGCTGTTCCAGATGGCCAGATTAAGCCGATGAAGCTCGTAAAGGTGGACATGATATGGGCCTCGTCGATGGCACTGTGAGACTTGGTGGGCCCTCCAGAAAGGGACTGTCTTTCTCCGGAGGCTGGCAGCTTTCTGGCTAATTCCTTTCCAGAACCAATCCAGGTTAAGAGGTCGGGGGAAGGAAGGCTGATCCAGGCAGTAGGAGCATGGAGCTTGAGTCTCTGTTTCCAGACTGATCTTTGCTTCCCCTACGGAGCCTGTGTGCCTCTCGCGGCAATACTGCTGTGGCCCAGGTGGGATTTGCCCTTTTTAAAATTCTTGAGCAGAGACAAGGTGGTTACAGGTACGGCTGTGATTTGCATTTCTTTGGTAACTGCCAAGGCAGATTTTCCCTACACTCTTTATATCCCATTGTGGCTTTTCCATTCACAGCCCAAGCTCTTTCACTTGTGTGACTGCGCCTGTGAATAAGCTCACCTAGGTAGGATGGCCATAACACTCCATCTTCTCAATGGAGAGCAGGTGTCTGATCTTTTCTTATTTATTTCATTTCTGTTGTTTTTCATCTTCTCTATGGCGAACATGTTGCAGTCAAAAAAAAAAATGTGTTATTCATCTCCGTGACAGACTGTGTGTTTGTGTCCTCCAGATCTCAAGTTTGAAATCTGAGTCCCCAGGGAAGGGGGAGGGCGCTGCTTTGTGGAGGTAATCGCAGTGAGCGGGGAGGGAACCCTTAGCAAATGAGGCGGTGGAAAGACTGTAAAGACCCCAAGCCTACTCTCTGGAACACCAGGGCCTTGGCTTCCTCCCTGCCACCCCCTCCCCGGGGCAGAAAGGAGAGGCGCACACTGCCTTTGCTACAGTCAGGGCACTTGCGGACAGGAGGCTGAACTTTAGAATAACTTTCCAAGCTTTTAAGAAATACTTTTAAAAAAAAATCTTCCTTTTTAAATGAATGTTTGCTTTCTAGTTCGTAGTCAATTTTTCTTTTGCTACATGGTGTACAATGTGGCTTTTAATGATTTTATCTCTATTGCCTTTTGCTACATTGAAAACTTGTTGGGATAGCGAGTTGAGGATGAGTCAGAGTTCAGTTCATTCCAATTCAGGCACTGCACAGCCCCGGGGTACAACATGTCAGACAAAGGCTGAGAGAACAACATGTGGCCAAGGGGTGTGCATTACCCTTCAGTGGGTCATCAGCGTGAGTGACCGTCTAGGCCTTGACATCCTGCTTTGTATGATGTCACATGAAGTCTTTTAAAAGTCCTGTCTCTGGTGTAAGAACAGAGGGGAATCACAGACACTAGTACACGATCCTCTCTATCTGCATGTGAGGTGCAAGTCAAAGTGACAACCATAGGACTGTGCAGGTGGCTCAGTTAAACAAGCATGGGGAGCTGAGTTCGAACCCTCAGCACCAGCATAAAGCCAAACTTAATTCATGTGCTGCACCACCAGCATTGAAAGGTAGAGACAAAAGGATGCTGGGAGTTCTTTGGCTGGTCAGTGTCTGGTGAGTAAGAGACTGTTCCAGACCAACAAGACAGAGAGAATAGAGGAAGACATGCAGCAGTTTCCTCGGGCCCCCACTTGTGCATATGCATATCTGCACACTCACATGCATGCACCAAGCACACTCACATGCATGCACCAAAAACACTCACATGCATGCACCAAACATACTCACATGCATGCACCAAACACACTCATATGCATGCATCACACACTGACTTGCATTCACCATGTACACTCACATGCATGAATCATACACACTGACAGGCATGCACCAAACACACTCACATGTATACACCACACACACTCACATGCATTCACCATGCACACTCACATGCATGCATCATATACAGACATGCATTCACTATATACACTCACATGAATGCATCACACACTGACATGCATTCACCATGTATACTCACATGCATGCATCATACAGACTCACATGCATTTACCATGCACACATGCATGCATCATATACACTCACATGCATTCACCATGCACACTCACATGCATGCATCATATACACTCACATGCATTCACCATGCACACTCACATACATGCATCATATACACTCACATGCATTCACCATGCACACTCACATGCATGCATCATATACACTCACATGCATTCACCATGCACACTCACATACATGCATCATATACACTACATCAGTCAGTAAAAGACTTGCTGTGTAAGAATGAGGCTCTGGGCACAGACCTCCCCCCCAGAACTCATGTCAAAATCCTGCACACCCTGAGCTTATAGTCAGTCCACACTGTGGTGAGGAAAGAGGAGGATCCTGGGGCTGGCTGCTCAGTCAGTCTGCCTCACTGGTGAGAGACCTTAATCCAAAGATATGGTGGACAATGAGGAAGAAACCTGATGTCATCCTCTGGCCTCCATACACATACATATACACACCTAAACACACATATACACTCACACATGCACACCTAAACACACACACATGCACAGGCACACCTAAACATACACACATGCACTTGCACACCTAAAAACACATACTTGCACACATGCATACCTAAACGGAAATACACACACGAATGCACACATACACACCCCAAACCACACACATATATGACACCTAAACATGCATGCATACGCATACCTAAACACACACGTACACTGCACATGGGCAAACCTAAACACAAATGCACACACATGCACACCTAAACATACACACATACATGCACAATAAACTTTACACGCATGTGCACACACACGCACATACACATAACATACATCCCAGGTGGGAAGTCAGGGCCCCAGCATGATTGCAGGACTCTGACTGCTCTTGCCCTGTGCACAGCACACTCGGCCTCTGCAGCAGTTCGCCTTCCTGAGCAGAGCTCCCTGCTAATGGCGCTGACAGGCAGAGGCTGTGGGGCCACATTCCTGCAGCTGTGGCGCGCCATTCCTTTCCAGAAACCTCACAATAAGCCTCATTTGTATTCTTCCTTTTTCTCAGGGAATGAAGTGGATTTCAATTTCTTTTCATTTATTTGAACTAAAGATTAGGTCTCTCGTTTGTTTTATTGCTTTCATTCTAGAGAGAAAGAGCGATGAATGCATCCATGAAATATTTCAGCAAAGAATAGAGCTGGGAATTCTCCATTAGCCCCATGCAGCCATTGTGTTTCTTACCCCCTCTCAGCTGCAGGATTAAAGTTTGCTTCTATGGACATGAATGCTGCCATTTCCTTCTGAAAAATCACCGGTCTCTGTGTTTTGTTCTGTTTTCTCAATTCAGCTGACCTTGGGTGCGGGGGTGACTTCACTTAGCTAGAGTTACAAAATGTAAAATAAAAATAAAAAGACCATACCGGGGAAAAAAGGGGCAGGTTTTGTTGGTTTTTTTTTTTTTGGATATTCAAAAATATTTTGAGTCATATATGCAATGCAGCCAGATCCAACTCAGATAACACTGAGTCTTGCTATTAATAAAAATGTGTTTTGGGGGGCCAGAGGGATGGCCCAGAGGGAAAGGCACCCCCACCAAGCCTGATGACCTGAGTTTGATTCCCAGGGCTCACATAGAAAGACAAACTCACTGTTGCACGTTGTCTTCTGACCATGTGTTCCATGGTGTGCAATATCCCCCACTAAAATAAATAAATACATGTAATAAAAGCTTTTAATGACTCTTGAATTTTTGTGTTCTTGTGTGTTTATGTGTATATACATACATACATATATATATATATACATACATATGCATGTTCATGTGGGGGCACTTGTATGTGCAATTATACATGTACATGTGTGCACATGCATGTAGATGGTGAAGGTGAGCCTTAAGTGGTAGTCTTCAGACACAAGCCACTTTATTTTTTAATGATAGTCTCTCACTGGCCTGGACTCACCAATGAGATTAGGCTGACTGACTTTTCAGGGAGTCCTAGGGATCCACAATAGTCTACCTCTTCAACCCTGTTCTTACAAGTGCTTGCCACCATCCCTTTAAGTGCTGGCCACCATCCCTTTAAGCACTGGCCATACCGCCATCCCTTAGCTGTTTATTTTTCCTTTTCTGAAATGCAATTTCTGCTGATTATGCCAGATACCATGACAGCATTATAGCCATGAACAAATTGGGTAGAAATTCCTGACCCTTAATGTGGGATCCCAGATGTTCAAAAACATGTGAATATCCATCTAAAGTTCTATTTTCATAGTTTGCTATGCCCCGGTATCTATATTATTTTGCTTCCTTTCCGTCTTTTTGGGAAAAACTTTAACAATGCACACAATTGAAAAAGAGTCAAAGATATCTTGAGACCAAGGTTGTTTCCAGAAAACGTTCCTAGGTTTAAAGTACAGGGAGGACCCACTGTGGCTAGTGCTCAGAGTGCTCATTGAAGGGAGAGAGAAGACATTCTTCCTTGTGTTTCAAGTCACAGTCCAAACTGAGGCAAATACCTTTTGATAATTTAGGATCTAAAGCACTGTCGTGCATAGAATCTAAACAGCTTACTTAGAAAGGGACATTGCTGCCACTGTGCCTTCAGGGGCACACACAGCATCACATTGATACAGTCACCACCCAGACTAGGTTGTTTTCTAGATATTGCCCCCAAACCACACAGCTAAGGCTACTTATACATTCCCTCAAGGGCAAGACCAGGGAAGAGGTAGACCAGTAGTCTGGAGGATGACTCATGGGGAAGCTAACCACTTTCCTGTGGTCCAAGAGAGGAGGTGGTGCTCTATTACACAAACCTGGCAGACAGAGTCAAATCCGAGTTCACGCTCAAAAACTCAAAAAAGAATTAGGACAGAGCAAAAGATGTGTATGAGAGAGAGTGCTGTCTTGAACATGAAAAGCACTCACTACCAGAAACAGAGGACATCCCTTGGTGATATCTTGCTGTGGTCAGTGCCCATGTCTTAGGACAGCCCCAGGTTCCAGAAGGCTGGTAGACAGACTACTCAGTGGTTTAGAACTAGAAACCTTAATAACCTCGTTGTGGTACTTGAACCTCTAGATATGAGAGACATATGATTCTTTTCAACCTCAAAGATTCCCTCCTGTGTGGTTGAAGATCCGGAGTGAAATGGGATTTGATTCAGCCTGGGGAAGAACTAAGAAACTCCAGTGAGCAGAGTATGTTGCCCTATGTGAGGTGGTATATGATGCTCAGTGACCTTCTAAGCAATGACAGTCATTGCATCCTTAGCCAAGATTGTCCACCCTGTGCTGGTTAAGACTGTAGCCCATTTGACCAAGTGAAGCCCTGAGCCAGAAAGAAGGACCAGATGTCAAGTTTGCAGACTCAGGGAGAAACACAGAAACAACGAAAGCTTGCTGGAAGTGTAGGCAGGCCTTCTAAGCTGGCCACACAACTGCGTACGTCTAAATAAAACCCAAGACTTGGGAGGGAACAGACCAGGGGAACCGCAGGAGCTCCAGGGCTGTGATCTCAGTACCAACCAGAATCCTTTCACCTGCTCGTTATTCAGCTTGTCAATGTCCTTTCTTCTCGGAGAAAAGTCCCACCGTGGTTAAGTGAGTTGGTTTTTAAAATTAAAGTACATTAAAATACATTTGGGGATAAGGGATTGAGATGTCCCTGACAGACATAATTACTGATGCATGCTATTACAGCAACGCAGGAGTGGCAAACACTGCTGGGCCCACTGAACTGAATCATCATCATCACAACAACAACAAGCAAAAATGAAACTTGGGAACTGAAAAGCTCCCACTACATCTGAAAAGAAAATGTAAACTACAACCTAAACAATCATCAGCAGGACTCACAAAAGCATGGCCCTGACTGAAGCTCAGCTCCTGGTGTCGCTGAACACACCCAGCCTCCCAGAACTCTGCTCAGAGCTTCCTTGGTGTCTGTCCACTTCACCCGGCAGTTTGGGTAAAGTTCTCTGGCTCTCTTTACAGGCTGCTCACCGTGGACCAACCATGAGGGTGCTCTGTGTTGAGGTGACTAGAAAGACATTCTTCCTTTGGGGGACTGCCATGGTTTCACTACTCTGAGGATGGTGGCTGCACCTGTGATCACCCCAGCCCATCTCAGCTGCTTCCGTTCAGCTCTAACCTAGCAGCCACCCCCAGCTCAGCAAAGCAGTCAGCTCAGCAAAGCCGGCTCCATGTGTGAAGTGCTTGCTGGGGTAAGGCCGAGGACCTGAGGTTTACACCTCAGTACACACATTGTAAAGCCCAAGCATGACCATCATAGAGTGTGTTTATAATCCGGGGCTTGGCAAGTGGATCCAGACTGATTCTTCCAGGTCCATGGTTACTGAGGCTAGTCTACTTGGCAATCTTTAGGTAACTGAGAGGTAATGTCTCAAAAAACAAGACAGATGTCCCCTGAGAATCAATATTCAAGGGTGCCATCTAGACTAAACACACACAAATACAGAGAGAGAGACAGAGGCAGAGAGAAAGAGAGAGACACAGAGCAATAGACAGAGACAAGTAGACAGACAGAGAGTGTGTTTGGGTACATGGATGATATATTTTGTGAATCCATTTCTAAGTTGACAAAACCATTGTTGCTTTTGAGACAGGGTCTTACATAGCACAGGCTGCCCTAAAACTCATTGTGTAGCCAAGGTTTGCCTTGAGCTTCTAATCCTCCTGCTTCTACCTCCCATGTGCTAGATATATTCTCTTCCATGCCTGGTGAACAAAAATTTTCTTAAAGAAGTTTCCAGAATTCAGGTATCTGTCATGTCAAGCATTGGACAACATGACCAACTCAAACCCTCCTTGGAGACATCATCACTAACTTGCTCCCACCTAGCGAAACCTGGAGACCAAGTAAAGAACATCACTTCTGAAAGCATGCCAAACGCCATTTTTGATATTAAAAAGAAGAAACAAACCATAGCTGTTAGTTACCGAAAATATTGTCACATAATCCACAAATGCAAACACAGGCTTTGAGTCATGTCTAGTGCTATGTTCTCCACACTTAGGAGGCTGGGGCAGGAGGACCACCCCTAGTGGGTTTTAGGCCAGTCGGAGCTATAGGATGAGACCTTGGTTTCAAAGACCCAACCAAAACTAAAATTGATTTGGTAAAAAGATAAAGTTAGAGTCAAGATGCTCTTCCTTTCTGCTGGCCCCTGGAAGAATCAGTGGTTGTTCTGATACCATGTCTGAGACAGCCATCTGAATGGGTCCTTGCTGTGGGATATCTTTCTGTACGCTATGAACATGGGTTGCTCTCACTGGCTGGTAAATAAAACTGTTTTAGCCTATGGCAAGGCGGGACAGAGGCAGGAGGAAAATCAAGCAGAGATACAGGAGAAGAAGAGCAGAATCTGGGAGACAGCAACAGGGGAAGAAAGATTTCGTGAGCCTCATGGTAAAATATAATAGAAATGGGTTAACTTAATTTAAGTTAACAATAAGCCTGTGGTAATAGGTTAAACAGTTTGTAATTAATATTAAGCCTCTGATTGTTATGAGGGAACAGACAGACAGGAGAGAAACCTCCAGTTACAGGTCCTGGTGCTGCTCTACAAAATATCACACAATCAGTTTGCCCTGGAACCTGGGGCCGACCATTCGCTGGCAGGGTCTACACAACGCACCATGGATGAATCTAGGCAGAGCAAAAGCACATTCTGCATGTTGCAAAGACATCTGTGAAGTGGATCTATCCTCTAGCAGAAAGGGAGAGACTCACACCACAGGTCAGTCTGGAGGGTGGACAGCGACCTCTCTTCTCTCTGCATTCCATGAGGACAGAGCTGCTGTGAACCAGCTTCACATCGTCATCATTTTGCCCAGCTTATGATTCCAGACCACAGGCTCTTCTGTTTTCTTGTCTATTCACCCAGGAAACATAATCCTGTGCTCTCAAATTAAACGTTTAGGGAGCCCAGTGGACTGGAAACTCTTTCATGGCGTCTCTACATTCCATTGTGGTCTTAAAATTAAAACCAATAAGTTATTCGTCCACAGTTACACCCACCACTTCATTTTTAATTGAATTCACTGCTAAGAGCAACGTTTCCACTCTTGGGATTTTACTCTTTACTCCAAATAACAGTTGGGCATAGGCAAGGCTGTGCATTCATGTGTCTACCCCCAGAATGCAATGAGTGTGCAATGTGTGTAGTGTGTGTGTGCGCACGTGTGTGTGTGTGTTTTAAGCTACCCAAGTATTTTATATCAGTTCAACAGATAGAGAGTCAAGCTTGGCTCAAAAAGAGAGAGCAGGAGAGAATGATGGAGGGTGGGGGCATAAAAACCTACTGAAACGCTTCTCACAGAAGCATGAGACCTAATCACAGACGACTTGATTTATCCACACACTTTTATCTAGAGAAGAAGCACAGAGTGATGAGAAGACTATCCTATTAAAATGCACAAAGCAGGATACATGTCTACTCTCTCTGTACAGAAATGTAGAAGCACAATCAAGACTTCCTAAGTCACAGGTAAGTCTTGAGCTGGCTGACTGAACTGGTTTACAGTACTGCTTCATTTAACACCTTTTTACAATCCCTAATTTCTAGTCAATGCAACACAAATCACTCAGCTCATGCATTGCTAAGTTGTGTGGGGCTCTTGGTGGTTCATTCTCTATTGTGTTTTTAAAATCAAGAGTTTATGAACATCTCTCCAGAAGGTAGTATTTCATAAATTTACCAGTCGCATGTAATTTTCATGTGGTTCTACAAGAGTAAATTTTATTTATTTATATCAGTGAAGCCAAAACTTTATGGCTCCCTGAAAGGGGTGTGTTTCCCTTTCTTAGACTGAATGCAAGAATTCCACTGCCTTCCTGTTTGTTGGCTCACAGCTGGAACAGACCACTTGTTCTAAGACTCGCCCAACCAGTAGTCCCAGGAGCAGCAAGTCCTGTGCCTGCAGAAGGGAAATTGAGGCAAGGAAGCTAGCAGAAGTGGGTAGGCTGAGAGGAAGGAAGGGGAGTGGAGAGGGGGGAGGAAGGTGAACAGCGCCACAATGCACTGAAAGAGAACTGGAAATGTCTTCATGAAATCCTGTTGCCTGTACCATGCATATATGTTGATAAAACATGTCTACAAGATGGACAGGAAGGGACTGATGTGGAATTCCCCTCTGTGTGCCATGAATACCAGTGGCTAATAAAGAAGCTGCTTTGAACCTATAGCAGGGCAGAACTTAGTTAGGTGGGGAAAACTAAACCAAATGCTGGGAGAAAAAAGGACAGAGTCAGGGAGAAGCCATGAAGCTGCTGCCAGAGACAGACACAATGAAACTTTGCTGGTAATACACGACTTTGTGGTAATACACAGATTAATTGAAATGGGTTAAATTAATAGGTAAGTGTTAGAAAGTAAGAAGCTAGAGCTAATGGGCCAAGTAATGGTTTAAATAATATAGTTTCTATGTGATTATTTTGGGGCTGAGCAGCTGGAAACCAACAAGCGGCCTCCCTCCAACAAGGGACAGCATGTGCTATTTGTCCATGTCAGCCCAGATAAAGGCACAGGTCACAGTGATTCTAACTGCAGTGGCCATCCATGCCAAGCCTGGAGCAAGGTGACCCAGGATGGAAGCCAGGATAGTGGTGAGCCGCCTGGCAGCCACCACTCCCTAAGGCTTGAGATGCCTAGGGACAGGTCAGAAAACTGTGTACTGCCCAAGGGGTGCATAAGACAGTAGGCAATGTGGACAGTGCCAAGAGTTGACCCTCTAGACGAAGTCTAGGCAGCCTGTCTCAAGTCCTTCATGGTGTCCCCGCATACTCAAGGACAAGAAGATGCCTCTGGGGATCAAAATGGAAATGCATGCTATAATGTCAAACCTCTGGAAGTCTGGCTGTGAGTCCTCTGTGCAATGAGTTATCAAGTGTTCCGGCATTGCTTCCTTCATTCTGTGTACATGTGTGCACATATACACGGTAGCAAATGCTTAGCATGGTTCTACTCCTAGAAAATTTTAAATCATGTTTTCTATATTGGGGCAGTTTGGGGACATCATCTTTTCACAATTTCTTCCCCTCTGCTGTCCTTAAGGGCTCTGGTGATTGGGTGAGGTATCACATGTATGTGCATGTATGTGTTCATGTATGTGTACAGGTACACTTGTGAGTACCAGCGTACATGCACAGACAAAGAGAGCAGGGGACAACCAAGACTGTCACTCTTCAGATGCTTCCCATCTATGGTCTCTCCGTATCTTAGAGTTCACGGATTCAGCTAGACTGGTCGTCTAGCAAGCCTTCAGCCTCTAGCACACAGATCACAAGGAGATGCCGTTATTCTGTGGTCTGTACTGAGGTCCTCAAGTTTGCAAGGCAAGCACGTGGGCTGCGGAATCACCTTGCCGTTCTTCACTCCGGGTACTTTCTGCGGTGATGTCTTCACGTCCACCAGCCTTTGTGTACACGTTTGGATGCTGCAGCTCTCACTGCCCCTGTTACTCTCCTTAGACATGGCTGCTTCCCTTGGGTGAGCTGCTAGCCTCTGACTTCATTTTGTGTGTCTGCCTCGAACAGGCTTTGTCTTCCAGCAGCTTCTCAGTCAAGAGGCCAGAGCCACGAGACTGCCGCTACCCAGTCCTACCAACTCCGCACGTTATTTTAGGGCATTTGGGTTTTGCTTCTGTTAATCTGCACCCCCTTTTCATGTCAGATATTTAAGACTGCTTGGTGCACTAATATTACATATTTGACCTTGTTGGGTGTTGGTTGTTTCTTTGTCCCTGTAAACATCCTTGCTCTTTGATCTAGGACATAGTTAAACCTCTCGGGAACACTTGGGTCTTTTCACATTCTGCGCTCTGGCACTGCAAAGTGGGACCCAAGGGACCTTTAGTTCAGGGCTGAATCTGTCCACTACTGAGGCAACGCCCTTCTGCCAATCCTCTCAATGCCCAAGCTGTCTTCTACCCAGATACTGAGAACATGTGACCTTTCCAGGCTGTGGGAGCTCAGGGGACTCTTCCTCCTGGCTGTTCAAAGGGTTCTTTCCCAAGAGTGAGGTCGTGTCCTGGTCAGGACACAGGCTGAATGTCCCAAGGGCCTCTGCAGCCTTCAGCTTGCTCTCCAGTGGCCTGCAGCTCTTCTCCCTGGAGCCCTCCTGGGGGCTCGGTGTGCTTGGCCTCTGTGGGTCCGTGTTCCATCTCCCCCTGGGACTCCCCTCCCTGCAGGGCAGCATAGAGAGTCTCCTGACAGAAGAACTGGAGACTGGCAAGCCCTTGCTATTTCTATCTACCCCTTAGGATCACTGGCCCTCATCAGCCGCTTGCCAGAAAACCCTTGCTCTGCTCTTTCAACTCTCAGTATAGGGAACCTCAACATGGGTTCAGGATACCACAAGACTAAGTTCTCAGCACAAAGGAGGTTCATTTGCCCCAGAAGGACAGAAGATGGAAATAAGGGACAAAGACAGGAGACAGAGGAAGAGGGATAAGGGAAGGGAACAGGGAGAAAGCAGAAAGGGGTATTTATTCTGGTGGGACAAGGGACTGCCTCTGGAGAGAGAGAAGGCAGAAGGCAGAGAGTCAGTGTGTGAGAATAGTGATCGTGTCTGCCACAGAAACATCAAATTATCTACATCATGGGCTGTGATCTGAGATCAAGAATGGACACCATGAAATGAAGCAATGAGCTGAGCATGAGCACACATACATGTATGCTCATACACATACACACATGCATACACAGACCCACACACGTACACATTCATTCAGACATATGCAGACATGTGTATGTATATATATTCATGAAGATAAATGCACACACATGTATACTCATCTACACCCATACCTTCATGCAGACATATGTACTCATGTGTGTACTCACATACAACCTGCAGATAAATTCACATGTATACTCACACCCACCCACACATGCACAGAGAAACACGCACATATCTGTTCACTCACACACTCACATGCAGACACATGCACGCACATTTACATATGCAGGCAAATGCACATATGTGTATATTCACACAATTATACAGATATATGCATACATGTATAGTCACATACACACACCATGAGAACCAAAGCATCATTAAAGAATACCATCTTCAGGAAATGTGGTACAGACTGACTTCTACTTCACTCTTTCCATTCCATTCCATTCCATTCCATTCCATTCCATTCCATTCCATTCCATTCCATTCTATTCTATTCTATTCTAATTTCTGTGATCATGATCCATGAATCTACCATATGCAGACTACAGCTGGGGTATTTGAATTGCATGGAGACAATCCTCACCAATTCTGTCATGATGGGAGAGGCTGGGGTACTGGAAGCTGGGATGCAGGCCTTATCCCTAGAAGTCAGGAGAACCGAGGAGAAGCCCACGGTGATGGGTTCCATTCTTAGTACCCACATGTCTCAGAGAGAGGAGAAAGGAGTAAACAGGACATGGTGAGCGGGAACCCTCCAGTCTGCAGTTGAGAGGTGATTACAGGCAAGGGTGGTTACCTCGGCTGCACGTACTGGGACTCAGCCCCTCTCTCCCAGCTGCTTCTAGGAGGAAGCCACTGACACTACTACGCAGTGCTTAAGAAAAGATGGATGGACCCTCTGGAAAACCAGATCACCACGCGGGATCACAATATGAAATGGCGTCAAACAAAGGGACCAAGTGAGGTGGAACAAAAGTCTCTTCCGGCACACCAAAGACATCAGGTAGTGGTTACTTGCCTTTAATGCTGGTTCCAAAAGACAACCCTTTGTTTTAAACTGGAACGGTGCAGGAATATCTCACGGCTCCTGCTCAGAATCCTGCACCTGCCGGCCCTGTCCTACGCAGGTGGGAAGCCCCTACCTTCCATTCCAGAGTCGGTTGCAAAGGTTTTCTCTTTCGTCAGTATCATCAAGAGATGCTCTGGCTGAACTTTTAGTCAAGTAACATCCTCTCTTGCTGCAGTTTAGCTGATCAAGGACCCACAGAAGGTGGAGGTGGAAGAGGTTAGGGCCCTAAATTGTTCATGAAATAAAGTATGTACCCAGAAAGCACCCAAACCAAAGGCGCACTTCAGGGAAACATTCAAAAATAGAACCTCGTGACATCCTAATTTCCACCCTGCATATATTATGCCACATTTTTCCAAGTGCTCAAACAATTCTATTTTCTTCTATATTTAGTGTTGTAATGATACTATATCTTGATTTCATTTGAGCTGGGTTTTTACATTTATGGCATGCTATTTCAGTTCACAAGTTCAAACTCGGTTTTAATTGGAAGAAAGTTGTGTCTGTTACAATGTTAATGCTGGTTTCTGTCTCTGATTTTCCAGGTCTAACACTCGTGTTGGTGACACGTTTGGTCATTTTCATCAGGATGATGAAATGACCCTTTCATTCTCTAATGGAGTCTTTAGGACATGGGTGACCTGCTCCAGCAACTTCTGTTTGAGTTCAGAGGGGGAAACTTACTGCTTTATGTAACTGTGGATGGTGCTGGTAGGGCTTGGGGTAGGCATCTAATTGCTGTGTTTATGTTGAGTGTTTGGATGCGGTCCAGACCAACATGGACTCCTCCACCAGCCTCAAGAACGCCTGGTGGCCGTTTCCCCGGGTTGCCTCAGGTTGCATCCATCTCAGCTTTATTCTGGGTGCTTTCTAGGCAGGAGTTCAGCGCAAGTATTTTGGTTTAGAAACAGTGGCTAGCAGAGTAGAGATAACTACCCAAGTGGTAAAGCTGTGAAGGATGACGCATGCAAGGTTATAGAAATTCAGACTTGGGAAGAATTTTAGAGTCTATCTAATCTACCATTGTGAACTCACGGCACTAACATTTGTGTTAGGGTGATTTTTCTGAATGCGTCATTTCCTGGTGGGTTTTATAGTGGCTGGTTTTGTTTATTGATTTCTGGGTTCATGATGCATGGGCTCAAACCCACAGTCTGGGAATAGCAAAGCAAGTACTCTATCTCTGAGTCGCAGTCATGGCGGAATTTTTGTTTGTGTGTGTTTTTTCATAATAAAAGGCTTTTGAAATTATAATGCAACACATATATCTGTCTTCTGAGTTTCATTTTTAGGAATCTCATTTCTTAATAGGCGTGTTTGCATGGAGCTCTCGTGTGTGTGTGTGTGTGTGTGTGTGTGCGTTGCATGCTCAAGTGTGTGTCCCTTTGTGTGTGTTTAGGCGCTCACCCTGTTGCTGTTGTTAACAGCTACTGTTTTTATCCACAGGAAACTTATTTTGATATTGGTAATAGGAAGGGAGGCACACTCCATCAGTTTCCTTCCTGCAGATGATAGCAGATGACAAGCAACAGGAACACCATAAATAATCAAGCTGACTTTCCCCACTTATGCCATCATTATAATGTGTGAAACACACATACACACATATAGAGTTCTTAATTTATTTAAATTTTGCATCTTTTTATTTTCGTCCAGAATTCATTCCCCTTGTTTCTTTTCTCAGATAAAGTCGTGTGGCTCTGACTCCAGTCTTCCTTGCCTGTGGCTGCTCTTAGTGAGCTGCTGCTTCTGAGCACCATGCTGTGTTGAGTGGGCATTGAGATATAGGGCTGTTTATGTCTAGGTAGTCTCTATGCGATACTTGTTCATAGATGGGTCCTTAAACAGATGCGGATGTAAGGCTCAGCATCAATAGAGACAGCGTTCATAGAGAGGCTATCTCTATCTGTGAGATTCCCGTCTAGCCATCTCTGTAATCTAAAAGAAGACCACAGGGTTTCTTTGTGGTTGTCATTTTTATAAGCACTTATGTCCCACAAGCAACTGAGTTTAGGATTATTTCATCATTCTTCAAATGTGTTTAATGCACACATTCTAAATCCTTTCTTATTTACAATTCAGAGAAGAATTGACTTTAAATTTGAGGACCAGTTTTCTGTTCTTTCCAGAATCGGTATTAGAGTTCCCCAATGCCCCCTGATGACACACTCCAAAAGGCTTTTTCAGGGTTAGGTCTTTCTTCCTTTGATGGTTCATCCGCATGAGGTGGGGGGAGAGCGTGGGGGTAGGAGGCTTGCTAGCAGGTAGTTTTCTAGTATTCGGCTCATCTCTGTGTCTAGATCTCAGGATTTTGTGCACATATTTAACCAAACGTCTTAGGCTTAATAAAGCTTTTGCTCTCTCTCTTCCATTAACTGCTTCAAAGCCGTGTGAGCCTGCCCATATTCCGTGGGACGCCTACAGTTATATTTGCATTAGTGGGTCTGGTTTTACATTTTTTCCGAGATCCTTTTTTAACATCGACTTTCCTGATAACTGCGATTCTTCCTTATCTTTCCTGGTTCTTTCCATCTGCAGCGTTAACTGGGTTTTTGCTCTTTTCTAATTTGTGAAGTTCAGCCATGGCTTCCTTGGCCTACGTCCCTCGATTTACTATGGTTAAGGCTCCAGTTTCCCTTTCTATGTTGTCTTAGCCGTGAGCTATAGATTCTAATAGGCCATGTTCAGGAATCCTTACCTTTTTCCCATTATAAAATTTGGGGTTTGATTTTATTATGTGGTTTAAAATCAATGTTTGGGGGACCAGAGAGATGGTTCAGGAATTAAGAAGAGTGCTCGCTGCTTTTGCAGAGACCCTGAGTTCTATCCTTGGGAACCATACTGGATGGCTCACAACCACCTATCACTATATCACGTGGGCAGAGCCTTCTTCTAGTCTCTGTGTACACCATGTACACACACACATGCACACACACACACTCATTCACACTCAAAATATTTATTTTTTTCATTTACTGTTTGTCTTGTCTCGGTGTATATACAGCTTCAAGTGGCAATGTTTGGGGCTGTAGTTCCCTGTGGCAGGACAAAGGCAGCACTGAGTAGCAAATGAGCTCTGGAAAGACTGCGGGATGCTGGGGCCCTGCCCTTTCACCCACACCTCCTTTTCTGATGGCCTCTGATCTCTTCTCTTCCCCACTCTACCGAAAAACATTTAAATGATTTTCAATTCTAGACCAACAGTATTTTAAAATAGGGCCACTCTGGTTTATGATGTTGGCACAAAATATGGAAAACAATGTTAAATGCTTACTAAATATGGAATTCTCTAAACTCCAGTGTGTCTGAACACCTTGGCTATAAAATCTTTTTTTTTTTTTTTTTTTTTTTTTTGCGCCACAGCAATGTTTATTGAGAACGGGGAGGGGATCAGTCCTTCTTGGCCGCCGCCTTCCTCATGGCGGCCAGCACGTTGCTCAGCTCCTCCCGCTTCCTCTTGGCGCGTATGTGCGTGCCCACCCGCTTCTTGATGAACTTGAGCGCGCGCTTGTCCTTGGACACCTTGAGCAGCTCCATGGCGCGCCGCTCGTAGGGCGCGAAGCCGCACACCTCCCGGATCATGTCCCGCACGAACTTGGTGTGCTTTGTGAGGCGCCCGCGCCGCCGGCTGTGCCTCGGCTGGCTTACGTTCTTCGTCACCTTGTGGCCCTTGTTGAGGCCCACGGCCATGGGGTAGCGCAGGGCCATGGCTGCTCCTCTCCGATGGCGGCCGCGACAGGACGGCTATAAAATCTTAAATCATCAGTTACTACAGGTTCTCAATTTGCAACTATGTCCTGAGTGCAACACCCTAGACCGGTGATTTGGGGGAACTGATTCCAGCCCGGATAGCCTGAATAGCTGAATAATACCCCTCATGCATGGACTGCAGATGGTGGCCACTGATTGGCTAGCGCTTCGCCTTGGAAACTAAACTGTGCCGGAGAGGAAACGCTCCAGTTGTAGAGGAGCAATGTGTAACTCGTATCATGTAATTAAAGTGGATGGCATGGGGCCAGATCCCAGGGACTTAGCAGTGAGCAGAGGGACCAGGAGCCGGACTTGGTGAATACAGATTTTCAAGTTAGACTCACTTTGCTGCTACAAAGTATTCTTGAAGGTACACTTTCAGAGAGGGTGGGACAACAATGTATCCTAACGGTGTGGATGAGCCCAGCTGCTGGTGCAGATCCCATGACACCTGCTTAGAAGAACACTCACCATCACACCGTTGAGGCAGCCATCCGCTCAACTGCTAGGACCAGACCAGCATGTGCCACCGAGGTCTCACAACAGCTCCAGAAACACTTGTCGTCATAGTCCTATGTTTGCCGTAGAAGAAACAGCGGAAAGCTTTAACATGCTGGGTACTTCATACATAGGGACACAGCTCATTCTCACAGCAACACCGGAGGATGGTGGGTTTGATTCTCTGCCTTTTTCAGACAAAGAAACTGATATACAGTTTGTTCTTCAGCAAATTTCATGACTGCTGTGTCAGAGTCAGGGCTCAACCCACAGAGGTTGAAACACCCTCAGAGAGGAAGCTCGCATGTCCGAAGGCCCCTTATTACACTCTGCAATAGTATTGAGATATCCTCCTGCACTGGGGAATTTTTCTATCTGCCAACAACGCAAATTTAAGTGTTGATCGTGAAGACTGGGGATATGATGTTGCTCCCCACTGTTCTCTGTATGGTAGGGAAGTCCCCATAGAAACCAGGAGGACCCTAGACCATTCATTCCTCTTGTCCAGCAACGCTGGGCTGTCAGGCCTCTGTCGTTTCCCTGCATGATGTCTCCATTTTAGAAAACATGTTAGTCTGAACACTCTGCCTCAGCAGTGTCACAGATCTCTGCCTTTTCCCGCCATGTTTCCTGACTGCTGAAAGTCCTGGGGAGCGTGTGACAGCGCGACCGTTCCACAGCTGAGGCAAAGTAGGGATGTGTGAAAAAATGCAGTTTGTCCATCAAAACAGAGAGAGCTTGTCAATGGCAGGGGTCTCTCTGTCAAGTTGAGTTCCTCAAAACACCATCAGAATGTGTCAGAAGTTTAAGAGCAACTGGCCGAGAAAAATATAAGGTGTTTCACTAAAAACAAGGGATGTATCCACGCCATGCAATGGAGAAAAGAGGGTGTGCAGAGGCAGAGGAGGAAACACCCTTCTCCCTTCGGGTTGTTCAGTAGCCCTACCTCTGGGTCCTGTTCTCATTGAGCCTTACTGGTTCATGCTGGTAGCAGCCACTGGTGTGACCGATGACTCAGGTGCTCCATGGCCCATGTGTGTATTTTGTCTATATATCAAAATATACCCTGGGAATAAGGTGGCCTGTGGTCCCAATGGATCATAAGCTATCTATGCAACCTGGACCTACCTATTTAACCTCTGGGTTCATCCACAGAAATGGATGGGATCTCCTGATTTTAAAGTCACTTCAGCTCCTCAGATGAATGGTAGCTACAGCAAATGTCACAAGTTCACTGTATCCCCAACCTCTCTGGAGAGATACAGGTATGGGGTGTGCACAACAGACTTGTTTACTTTTTTTTTTTTGTATTCCAAACCCCTAAAAAACCACTACAGACCCAGGCTGTGCCAACCATTGTGTGGCACTCTGACACCCTCCGCTAGGAAACCACAGATTCTCACACTTGCTCTCAATATGAAGCAGGACCGGACAGAAGCATGCTACTCGGTCCGAAAGCATCATTCCCAATCCAGGTGACTGAAGCCCCTGCCCCGCCTCTCCTCGCCTTCCCTTGTCACTCTGAAACCTCGCTTTCAGTCACTTGGAACTCTCTCCTCTCCCAATGGTGTCACCCAGAGTCATCACACACACGTGCTGCTTGCCAGGAATCTCTTAGCAACGGAACCCTGTGTTCTGCCAGCTCTCCCCTCATGCTGACAACCTGGATTTCACAGAAGTTTGTGTTTTCTAGAAATATTTCTGGACCGGGCCAGGTGACGAGAGGATGTCTCCTCATCGTCGCAGATGGAGAATGGTTCTGGCTGCCCTGTTTGTGATTTCCAGGAGAGATTTTTAGATGTCAAGATGATGGTAAAGTGCTCAAAACCAATTTCTGCCTCATCATTTCTCCTCCTCAGAAGCAGGCTGCCATCAGATACCGCATAAAGCCGATGACCAGCGTGCTATTGCTGTAAAGAGACAGCAGCTCAATTTTAACCACAAATATTAAAAGCCGGAATAAGACTGATGCACTGCCAATAGGGTGTTAGTGTTGTGTTAGCAGTGACTGCTTACCTCATAAATAGGAGCCTTGACTCACGAGCTCAGCAAAGTTCATGCTGAGAACTTCGGCGGGTCTTCTGGGTGATGGATGAGACATAGCATTCGATAGGTCACTGTACCTGCCCTCCTGTTTGCTGTTCTTTTTTCATACAGTGAAAAGGCAAGGGACATCCACGGGTCACATCCCACCATGAACCAGAATTATCGATATTTGTGTGGTGCTAATGCCCTCATTTGAATGCAGCAACAATTTCATATGTACAGAATAAGCAAGGACATACAAACGTGACTATTGTCCCTGCTGAAGAAGCCTCTGATTCTCATTTATCTTATACCAAGAAGTGGTAAAAATTAATATGTAAGAGTACAATGAAATCCTTGAGTTGGTGTGGCTTTAAACTTATTTTCCCTGGGATTTCTTCATGAGGTGATGGTGTGGACATTAGAAAGAAAGTGATGTTCTGGGTAATACCAGAACACAGGCTCGAATGGATCACGGAACAGAAAGAAGGAAAGAGAGAGAGAGAGAGAGAGAGAGAGAGAGAGGAGGGGGTAGGGAGGGAGACTCGGAGGGATGGATGGATGAACAGACAGACAGAGGGAGGGACAGATGGAGGGAGGGGGAGAACAAGAAGAAAAAGTTTCACACAATTCCTCATGCTCACCACGGCAGTGAATGAACTGGAGTCCTCCAGGTAAGTTTCCAGACCAATTAAGTTATATCTTTTAAACTGTAAGAGGCTGAGTTATTAAATGGTGTATTTTACATTCAGATGGTCTGTAGCCTACAGTAACTAACGAGCAGATGGAGTTTAATAGCCAGTTGATTGGCGAGGAGGACACTTTTTCCCTTCCAGGATAGACTCTAAGACAGCGCAGGACTAATGCAGCTTTTGGGAGTCACCTGCTCCACATTTGCCAGGGACACCTGCTGCCCACAAAGCTTTAAAGAGGGGTAGAAGCATGACGGCTGCGAACTCTCCTGGAACTGTCGTAGTTACTTTCTGTATGGTGGGAAAATAATTGACAAAGGCACCTTAAAGAAGGGTTTTTGTTGTGTACTCCTGTGGTCCTAGATGGACAAGCCCTACATCTTCACAGTTGCATGTGTGATATCCAGATGCAAGTGCTTGAATCTCTACTTTTGACCTTCACTGACAGGAATGGGTCTTGTCTCATTCAAAGTCATTTTCACCCAGGAATATAACACATCCAAGCATCAAAGGAGGGAGATGAGTGTCAGATATGGTATGTTCTTGAAGTGCTGTTGATTCTTGATGTCTCCACCCATCATGTTCTGAAGTCATCTTGAGTGCCAAGGGGTTGATGCTGGGGGGACCTGGGGATTCAGGTCTAGGAATCTCTGTGTGTCATGATTTATCAACTGGTCAACATGTAACCTTGTCTGTTGTGGGCTTCTGCTTAACATTGTCAGCTTTGTACATCACTGACTCAGTAGCCCTGAAGCTATGGCCAAACTCCATCCAAAAGAAGTTTATCTCACGCATGTGTATTCATGCAAAGAGCATCAGACAGCATACTGCCCACGAAACTTTAAACTGAAGTCAACAACAAAAGACATAAACGTGTGGAAACATGCTCCAGCGACCCTGAAAAGGACTGTTCCCCCTTACCACAGGACACCAGAACCTTGAACTTGGACATCTCAAGTTTTGTACCACTCATTATACAAGTTCACAATTAAGTGCAAAGCCACCAAGAGTCTTGCTTTGGAAGTAATGAGAAAATTGAGATAAGTAGGGCAATTCACCCATACAGAACCCCAAGGACCAACAGTATGTGGTTCTCAAATCATGTGCTTTAAAGAATGGAGATCATACCAGACTTGAGAATGACCATTACAGAGAGAGTGAGCCTGTGTTTCCCTAAACAACCGTCAAGAAGTCCTGCATTGATACTGATATAATCAGAGTCACTGTTAATGCCAGTTTGTGGGTGAATGGCAACCACTGAGCAGTGAAAAATGAAGGATTTTTAGTAGGAGCTGTGTGATGGCGGTAGAACAACCTCCACCCCATCCAGAGATTTGTACTAAGTCCCCATGCTGGGACGAAAGACCTAACAAAATCAACTTCAGAAAGAAAGGGTTTGCGTTGATTGTGGACTGAACTCATCATGAAAGGAAAACCATGGCAGCGGGTACGCAAGGAGGCTGATCACATTGTCTACACACAGGAAGTAGAGGGTGCTAAGTCCATACAGCCCAAGCTACCCAACCTCAAGGTCCACCCCCAATGACCCACCTTTCTAAAACAGGGTCACTAGCCAGAGGCTAAGTACTCAAACACATGAGCCAGGTGGGAGACATTAACACACTCAATCACAATAAGGTGTGACAGGGATTCCAGAGAATTCTGTGCCACTGATACCTCATCTGCTAGGTAACAGGTAGCGGGTGCTGAGGACAGAGCGGGAGTGGTACTGCCATTTTGGGATGTTTCCCATTTTAGAATGTAACTGGTGTCACCTACTACCTGCTGTGGGATAATGCTTTTGCACACTGTAAAGATTTGTCATTGTATTGGCTAATAAAATGCTGACTGTTATAATTAATATAGTTTCTGTGATTACTCAGGTCTGGACGGCCAGGAATGAAAGCGCAGCCTCTGAAAATGAGTGCTGCTTACAGAAGGTTGCAATGGTTTGGTTGTACTTATGAGCTACCTAGATACACCCCACAGTTTACACACTGGGTTTCTAGCCCAATGTGCGGCTCCAGGACCACGTTCTCAACTAGCACCTGGCTCCCACCACAGACGCCGATAAAGAACCCAGTTGCTACCCACATTTCCCGATATGGAAAGTTGTCCTTTCCCGCTACAGACCCAACTGGGAGCAGAGGGGCAAACAGCACAGTGGCTAAAGGTCAATGACTCCGCACTTTGATAATTTTCCGTCATGGCTACTGTTCCAATGGACCCATTGGGTACAGCTGCTTGTTTGTCACTGTGGGCAAATAATAGCGAGGAGGAGGTGGCTAAAGCCTAGGGTGGAGCTTTTGGTCAGTCAGCGGCTTTTAATTCCTGCCTGAGCAACACTCAGTATCTTCCAGGGAGTTAAGATTTTGTTACCGGCTCTGAACCTCCAGCGATGTGTTTTCTTAGTTTACGAGTCGTTGACTGTGGAAAACAGCCTTTACCTAGCAACGCCAATGGCTGAGATCAGGCCCTGGCAGAGCCCTGCAAGGAACAAAGTACTCACCAGGAAGAGAGGTGCCAATGGCTGCCCCAGACTTCCAGGCTGATCTCTCTGCATCTTCAGAACCAACCCAAGGATGTGAGACCTTTGCTAGCCTGCTAGCATGAATGCTTCCGTGGTACCTCAGCCAGCCCATGTGTGTCTAGCCACACGGTCTTCCTCAATGAAAGGGTAGCTGAGACAGTCTTGGCTGAAACTGGCCCTCTCCATCTTCTATTTTTAAACTGATGCGTGGACTAACTCCAAATCATGTCCTGGACTTGGACTTGGATGCTCTCTGGGGCCTCTGAGTGGAGTGTTTCTGCCTCATTGCTGCACAGACAGCCGTTAATAATCACAGGGTTCTTGGAAGCCCTTTCTGCCCCATCATGTGGGTTTTCTTGAGTCTCCAGTTCATCCCATGAAACAGACATTAGAGATGGCGTCTCTTCTAGCTGGGTACCTGTGACGTGCCTCGGAGCATCTTGCAAGACTTGGAGAGAGAAAAGTAACATGATAATTAGCATTGCAAAAATTTCCACTCTCGTGTCTATTTATTAAGCAAATGTTCTTGGAAAGGCCCTTCAATTATAATTTATATATCACATATACATACATATTCTTAGAATTCCACTCAGATTTTTCTGCATAAATTTTGAGGCCTTAAATGCTTACATTTGCATTTAATTACTCTTCTGATTAATAGAACCAGCAAAAAATAATCAAATTATGAACAATTTAAATATGGGTTCTTAAGCACACATGCCAATTCCTTTACCTTTTCATTTTTTAAACGATGGTTTGGCCTCGAGCATCAAAGATGTGAAGAAATGGGAGGAAGAATCTAAATTACCAAATAACCATGGCTGAGTGGTTTTTTCTCTTCTTTCTTTGTTCCTCTCAGAATATAGACTCCATCCCGGTTGTTGATTACAGTCTTCATGGTCTCTCTCAAAGGACAGTCCTGGTGGGGGTGTCTGAGAAGAGAGAGAAAAGGCTTCAGGCTGGTCCTGGGTGTTGTCAGAAGCAGAACCTCTAAGGCGGAGGGCTCTCTAGAACAGGGAGGAGATACACTTGCTTCCCAGTCAGTAGATACTTACAAGAGGCATATTTGATGATGAATTCTAAGTATCAACTCATCATAACTTAGGATCATCTGAGTGGAGACTGGAGTAAGAATTACCTAGATCCCGTTGCCGTTGCCCGGTGGGCGTGTCTCTGGTGGACTTTCTTCATTCTTAATTCCTACAGGAGGACAGAGCCCATTATGGGTGGCACCGTTATCTAGGCAGATGGTCCTGAAGTATATGAGAAAGGAAAAGGCTAGCTGAGCAGAAGGAGGTGACCATCAGGCATCGTGGGTGCATCTGTCTCTCGCCGTCCCGAGTGTGGATGTGCTGTGACTGTAGCCTGCTTGTGTCTTGCCCCGCAGTGATGGACTCTAACCCGGTACTGTTGGCCAAATAAACCTTTTCATCCCCTGGGTTGCTTCTGGTTGGAATGCTTTCTCACAGCAACAAGAAGGAAGCTGGACCACAGGCATCTTCTCAACTGATGTGTAATGCTCTCAAATATATCTTCCTGATAAGCATTTCTTTTAATTATTTTATATGTATGGGTATTTTTCTTGCATGCGTGTCTACAATGCTAGCCTCATGCCCTCAGAGGCCAGAAGAGGGCATCAGATCCCACTGAATCCCAGTTCCAGACAATTGCGAGTCCCGGTGTCGATGCTGAGAACTGAACCCGGGTCCTCTGGAAGAGCAGTCACTGCCCTTCATCTCTGAGCCTTCTCTTCAGGCCCAAATACAGCTTCTTTGAATATGCAAAACCTCCGGCAAGCTTAACACACACAAAGCAGTGCTTTTCAGTGTGAGTCTCAGACCAGCTACACCCAGATCGCCTAGAGAGAGACTTTAGAGTTGGGCCAAGGGGGCAACAACCTGGACTTGGAAAGACAAGCTGTAGGCATTGGCATTTCGGCAAATCCCTGACAGCGCTACTGTATTTTGGTGATAGCCCAAATAAAAACAGGACAAAAACAAAGCAAAACAACAAACCTATAGTACTAGGTAAAGAAACTACTTAGCGTACTTAGACTACTCGGGGCGGGGGGGGGGGTGGTCTGGACATCCATCCCTGGCTGTGCAGGTGGAACAAATGGGGAGGTGATAGATCGATGCTTTGATTTTTAAAAACCAATGTGAAGACTGTCCTGAGTGAAGCATGGTCTGCAGGCATGGACTACAGGGTCAAGCTTCAGGGGCAGGCTCCAGCTGTGGACTGCAGGCATTTTCAGAGGGTCAGTGCTGGCCAAGACATGCTCAATGACATAATTTTCTCTTCCTAAGTTTTTGAGTTCTTCTTCTTCTTCTTCTTCTTCTTCTTCTTCTTCTTCTTCTTCTTCTTCTTCTTCTTCTTCTTCTTCCTCCTCCTCCTCCTCCTCCTCCTCCTCCTCCTCCTCCTCCTCCTCTTCTTCCTCTTCCTCTTCTTTGGAAACTGGCCTTGAATTGTTCCCTCTCTGTCTGAGGTTTCGTCACTTCAAACCGTGAGTGTGGTAGCAGGTGGGACATGGCCTGGGGTGTCAGCAGTACACATGGGAATCAGGAAGGCAGGGTTAGCCTAACTCTTTCCTACTTCTGACTTACGCCATTTCCTGATTTGTTGGTTCCAGGACAGCCCCAGCCATGACATCCAAGTCCCTTCTCTCCTGAAGAATAACAGTTGAGGATTTGAGCTCTCAGCCTCCTCCTGCCTCTGTCCACCATGCCTGTTGCTTGCTGCCCTACATTGCTGCTCTGCTGGACTCTTATCCCTCCTAAACTGAAAGCCAAAATAAACTTTCTTCTATAAGTTATTTCGGTCGTAGTGCTTTTATCACAACAATGGAAAAGTAACCGATAAACACCTGTTTGGCCTCTGTGTTGAGGTTTTGCAAAGTTAAATCCCATTGTCTTCACTGTCTGTCTTCTCTTACAGCTTATGAACATGTACAATCGATGTGAATTGACTCATTTATGCATAAATAACTTCAACTGTGTTTCTAAACACCCCAGTTTGGTGTTTTCCTCTCCAAATCTCCACTGGCTATCCTCAAGGGCACCCGACGCTGAGTTATTTCACCTTAGTTTCACCTCATACTGGGCAGGGTTACTCTGTGGTTACTGTTTATGTGTGGCTAGTTTAAACTCTCACCTCTACACAGCCTAGAACTCTTGAGAGTCTCAATGAAAGAATTATCTGAATCAGGTTGGCCTGTCTATGGCGGACTGTCCCCATTGTTAACTGACCCAGCCCACTGTGGGAGGCGTCACTCCCTAGGCAGGGCCCTGAACCATGTAAGACAAAGAAGGCTAGTGGAGAAAACCAGCAGACAGCATGGTTCATTATCTTTTTTCTGCTCTTGACTGTAGATGTGGTGCCACCGTCTGTCTCAGGCCCCACCTCTGTGACTTCCCTGAAGCAATGGATGAAATGAGGACACAGACACACACAGCTGCTCTGTCTATTCAATTGCCCCTCTTAGGGCTCTTTTCTTTCCTTATATCCTGTGTTCATTTGTTTGTACTACGCTGGAGGCTCATCCTAGGAGGGCAGGACTGGCTTCCAGTGTGCCCACATTATTCGGTGGTAGATCCTTTGGAGGATGGAGTCTCGCAGAAGGAAGTTAGGCCATTAGAGGGATGCCCTCAGAAGGTACTGGTTAGCTCTCTTGAAAGTGAGCCGCTGTAGACGAGGACCCTAGCTCCTGGATCTCGCTGGCTTCCTAGCCCTCTCCATGTAATGTCCCATGTGCACACACTCTTGCATATCTTGATAGATGCCATTTTCATTATTGTTTGATTTGTTTTCCTTTACATTTTTAAATTTTTGTTTATTATCATGGGCAGGGAAGTGTGCATGCAGAGGAGAACTTGGTATAGCTAGTTCTCTCCTTCCACCTTTATGTGGACTCCCAGGATTGAGTTCAGGTAATCAGGCTTGTCCAGCAAGTGACAAGAGGTCTCCTGATTGACATCTGAATCCAAAGCTTGAAAACTTTTGGATGCATTCCTTTTTAAGGGTGCACATCGCTAATACTTTTGGTCTTCCTCTTGTGGATATATAACAAGTACATTATGATCAAAGAATATGACCTGTTCTAATTTAATTCTTTAAAATTCTCTTACACTTATTTTGTGACACCAGCATAATATTTATGTAAATTGTCTTTGCGGCAATAAATATAATGATTCTGAAATTATTGCCTTTTCCTTGAATGCCGGTGAAGGCTGACTTGTTAATTGTATGGCTCAAATATTTCCCTCTGTATTAAATATTCCTTGTCTGATTTATCAATCTCTAACCAAATTATGTGAATAGATCCAATCTATTAATTGATTTGCCTATATCTCCATATAATTCTGTCACTTTTAAAAACGTCCTTTGGCTATTTTATTACATCCATAAATATTTAGACTTTTTATAACCTCCTGGGAAATTTAAACTTAAATCAAGACATAATGGCTCTCTTCATCTGTGATTGTGGTTTTGCCTCTTGGCTCTTTTCTCTGGTATTAATATTGCTGTGCTCAGTATCCTGTGCTTGTTCTTTCTTTGCCTGGTATCCATTTTTCAATTAATTACCTGAGCATCTCTGCATACTGGGCTTTAGGCAAATCTCACGCAAACAACACATAATTCGATTTGTTTTCCCATCTGGAAATCTTCTTCTATCCTGTGAATTTATACACTGAAGTTACTTGCATTTTAACCCTATGCTCTTCTTTTGAACTCTTGTTTTGTCTTCCTGCTTTCTGTATCATGTTTAGCTTTCTCTAATTTGCTTGACGTCTCCAATTAGGATGGTAAGTCTAAAACTCAACAGACACGGTGTCTTCTCATGAACGAGACAGACGTGGAGCTGCCAGCTCACATCCCCAGCAGGAGGACCACTGCAGCAGTGCAGTGTCTCGTATTGTCGGTTGTAGATTGAATTCGACAGTTTGATTGTCATTCTCTATCCAGGGCTGGCTTAGACCACCCCACTTCCTGCTGGTCACCACACCACCCTCCTGGGCGCTTTCCATCCTTCCAGAGGTTGAACCCCCAAGTATCTTTAGAGAGGATGGGGACTGTGAGTTCCTTTAGTTCTTATTCTCTGAACATACAGCGATTTCACTCTTGATTATAGGAGATCAGTCACTGCATACAGCAGTTGAGAGCAACGTTTGTTTTGCTTGCTCTTTTAATGGCAACATTCCACTTCCTTCCATGGGTATCTTTGGTTTCATTTATTTTAATCAGTTCTGAAATAGTCTGTCAGTCTGCCTTCCTCTTCTTTTCTGTCTCCACTTCCTTGGCCATTTTTATTCTGCTCTGTATGGTTTCTCGAGTCTTAGAGAACAGAAATAAGTCACTGTGGCTTCTGCTTCCCATTTACAGCAAGTGAATGCTTCCCCTGGTGCCTGGCAATGGTGGGCAGGGCGTGTGTGCATGCGTGTACATGCACACTGATATTTGGTGAAAGATTTGGTCTCTGCACTTGGCACATTGGCTTCAGTGCCTGCCTTCACCCAGGTCTGTTTTCTTTGTATCCATATTTTTTTCTACCCTTAAAGGCTTCTTCATTTAGTGTGTGAATGTGTATGTGTATATACATTTTTGTGTGTACATACATGTTTTGTGAGCACATATATGTATAGAAATTCTCATCTGAGTATCTGTATGTTGACATACATGCTATGTGAATGTATGTATGTCTGTGCATACATGTATGAACATCTGGGTATGTACATACATGCTGTGGGGCATCTGCATGTGTACATGCATGCTTGTATGAGTATCTTTGTATGTGCATGCATGCTTTGTGAGAATCTGTGCATGCATGCAAGCTTGTATGAAAGCATGTGTATGTGTACACACATGCTTGTTCGAGTGTATTGTGTGTATGGGCACAAGCAAAGCATTTTAAAGTAACACTTCAGCATGAGGAGAGTATGATGTCGGGTCTCCCCAGTCCATCACAAGCTCTCCCCACGTTCCGCCCTGTGGAGGGTAGCCTTCACGGTAGGACTCCCTGACGTGTGTTGCAGAGTTCCCCAGACACTGAGGCTGACTTGATGCTCAGTCAATCCTCTCTATGCTTCTATCCCTTAGCCCTCCCTCTGACCCCCTCCCTCAGCTCCCTCCAGGAGAAGGGCTAGATGAGCCGGCAACCTTGGCTGCTGGTCTGTCAAGAACCCTTCTCTTTATTTCGCTGCATCATTTTCACTGACCCAATCCTTACTGCACCAAAGCTCCGACACAATGGGCTGGCTGAATGTCTTTGCTAAAAGTGAATCCAGAGAGATTCAAGACACGAGTATGAAGATGCCCGTGCCATGCGGTGTTCTGGATCCTGCCTTTCCCTCCCATGCTGAGTCGTCTCCATGTTGCTATACAGCTGTCTTCCGTGCACAGACAGCCACTGCTGGCCTTCCCCACATTCTACAGAGCAGGGGGGTAGAAGGACAGCAGACAGACAGAGCAGGGAGGTGGAGGGACAGCAGACAGACATAACTGAAGACAGCAGTGGTTTTATCAGGAAAGAGCCGGAGGCAATGCTGTGTCAAGCACATACAGAGGTCAAGGGAGAAGATGGCAATTGGCAGCAGGGACTAAGGAGAACTGTCTACCAAGATGACCCCCACTGATTCTCAGTGTCCATCATTCAGGGAGTTTGGGAGGGACATGACAAGTTCTACATTGTGCTAGATTTAAGGACAAATGGACATTGATGTAGACAAACCTTGTGGGCATCCTCACCTGTGACGAAAAGGCACACATGGATCAGCAGCAGGAGAGACAGACAGAACGACTGGGGCAGAGTCTTTCAGATAGGAACACAAAGTTCGTCCTAATAGCAAAAGTGGTCCAGTGGTGAGAAAACTGATGCAGAGGACAGAGAGGGGATGCAGAGGCTACATGATGAAGCAGACAGAGGCCTCAGATCTACTGCATCAGTGGAGATCTGTGTGAGAAGGAGTAGAAACTGCCCACCTGTGGTAGTAGGTGGGCAGGCGGAGAATGCATTCCCTTACCAATGCAATTATAGAAATAGGTACACACACTCATGTGACGTCAGGGCCACAAGTGAGGAGGAAACACCACTGGGAACTCCAGGAGAGACATACAGGTATGAACTGGCCATCATGTATATCCTATTGATGGTACAGAAACATTACATATGCATGTATGTGTGTACAATGCCAAGTAAACATACACAGAATATCAATTCTGTTTGTTTGTGTTAATTACAAATTTACCTATCATTTCAGTTACATATAAATCTATTTTATACATGAATGCATTTGTCTATATCGGACACATACACATGCACATACAACTCTCACTGATATACATAATACATACATACGCAGCTGCCTTTCTGAAAGAGAAACACACGCTGCTGTACGTGAGTGACTGAGCAGGACACAACCATCAGGATAACAGTTCTCAATCAACCATCTCAAGAGTCTCACCAGCATGCGAGCTGTAAATAAGAGAAGCAGATCGTGGGATAGAAACAACGAAAGCAAACCAAGAGAGAGGGGGTAGAGGGAGGAGAAAAGGAAGGAGGAGAGGGGAGGTACAAGTTGGGGGAAGAGGAGAGGGGGGGCATCTAAGCCACAGCGTGAGGGGAGCATTTCACAAGCTCCAAGATGGCTATGCTGGAATAAGAGGCGTGTTTACTTCCACCCTCCCTGAAAGTGTTCAACATGGCATCTCTACTGCGGACAGACTGGGAACGGTGCTGAGTGTTTCCACCGAGATGAGGAGAATGGAAGCACAGACCAAGGACATTCTGGTTAATGAGCAAAGATGTCAGAACATAGACTAACACTTTAACAAATGTAGTCCATCTAAGCACAACCTAAAAAAGCAAAGGGCCTTTAGAAATAGAACTTTCTGGAAACACTAAAGCTGCCTCTCTCTCTGGACAAAGAGAGATAGGTTGAGAAAACGTAAAATACTCACCCCTTTGGTTCCCCAGAGTCCCTTAAAGATTAGCGCTCAATGGGTAATTTTAAACATTGCAAGGAAATCAGCCAGCCCTGCACGTGTTCAGCTCAGTTATTCTTGGAATTGAATAAATAAAACGTAGAGGGGCCTAGGGAAGGAAAGAGCAAGCGTTCTTCCCAGAGAGGCCAACAACAGCTCAGTTTCAGCTAATGAATCCCTTGCCCAGGAGAGGGGTCAGCTTTTCCTGGTTGCCTTTGCAGATGAGGAGCTGAACAAGCCTGGTCGCCATCCCGCAGGGCAGGAAGGAGGCTTATCAAGAACCCAGGGTCTGTGCTAAACCAGTATCTTGGGGCTCTGTGGCCCTAGCCGTGGTGTCCTCTGTAGCATGGTCTTCCTTAGCCATAGATAAAGGCCAATGAGGTTGGCCTGTCCCGGGTGTGTGGCATGAGAGATGACAAGCAAAATGAGTGGTTTTGCCCCACCCCTTCAGAACTTCATGCACGTCTGTGTTGTGAGGGTGGTGGGGTCTACACCGTATCCACGGTCCTCTGCTCCAACCCAACTGTGCCTTGACCTAGGAGGCCGCAAGTTCAGCTGCAGAGCTAGCTGAGGAAGGGGAAGCCGAGATGTTTGTGCCCCATCCCAGGATACAATATAACTTTCTTGGTTTGTCGTGGATCTTCTGTGTTTCATCATTGAATAGTTAAATCTTGCGAGTTTAAAGACAAGACTGAGCTGAAAAGACGTTCCACAGCATTAAGGAGAGGCCATCAAGTCAGAATGCACGGTTATGAACTCTGGTCGACAACAGAAGCTGTTCTCTTATCAACAAAACTGATGAACTATTTCTGAATCCATGGTGTGTGTGTGTGTGTGTGTGTGTGAGAGAGAGAGAGAGAGAGAGAGAGAGAGAGAGAGAGAGAGAGAGAGAGAGAGAGAGTAGTGAATGTCTTGCCTTCTATCACTGAACCCAAGACAGGAAAAAAATAACGAGGCTACCTTTAGCACATGTACACACATTCAACCAAATCCTTGACAACGCTTAAGAGAAATCCATAATTCAAACCATAAATGCACTGTGTCTACAATAATAGTTGACTTCTCCTGTGACTTTTAATAAAAGGTATTAGTGAGCCTTCTCGTACTTGGAGTGTTGTTTTAAAACCTGTCATTCAAGTGGGAAAGGTCTAACACCCATAGAACTAGCAGGGAAGAACCATGTCAGAATGATAAGTCTCTCTGCTGGAGAGACTGTGGAGACTGAGAAGCCATGCACACACATGCATACGCACACACACACACACACACACACACACTGTTGCCTCTTCTCAAACTCTTTCTGCTACATTCCTTAAACGTTTGTCTTTAACAAAAATGCCTTTTGATGTGTCCTGCTGCCCATCCTTCCCTCTGCATCTTTCCTGGTTCTCACCTGCCATCTGTTTATCAGACTCGGGACCATTTGGTCAGTCGCTTCCTTGGTGATGTGCACATGGACGCAGCCTGATGACTTTATCTTTGAAGTAATTTTCCTTAATATTTAACTACAAAATGAACAGCACCAATGTTTTCTCTCAGTTTGGGTTCCTTTTCTTAGCTCGTGGTGCTTCCCTTCTTCCCCAAATTTCTCTGTACTGACCACCTTTCTCTCTATATCTCTTTCTCATTTTCGGAATCTATTCTGTGACGGACACCTAGGTTGATTCCATGGCCTGGTTGCAGTGAATGGGAGCACACAAAAAACATGCGTGTGCAGGCATCCGCATATCACATTCCATCCTTCGGGCTAACACAAAGTGCAGCTCAGAAAGCAAGGTAAACATGTCATCATCACGGACCACAAGGAGATACAGGGGACAAACGGCTTGTCTTTCACCTGGTATCAAGAAGGGCATCCTGCTAATCAGGCAAAGACGCCTGCTGTGGATTCTCTAGTCAAGCCATAAGCATCAAATAAGCATCCCCAGGCCAGGCTGTTGCAGAGCCTGTTTTGAGATCTTCATGGCTCATCCTTTCTGTCAGTCACATCAGGAGTCCAGCAGGAAGCTCAGGGCTGCTTTCCCACAACCTTTCCTCAGTTTGAGCCCATCCCTGAGGATACGATCTCTGATAGTGACTCAATAAACACACGAAGAAGAAAGGGAGCTGGAAACGGGCAGATATTAGGGATGTGAGGAAAGCAAGCTCCCAGCTAAATGCCAGCTGACTGTGGAGTATTCTCAAGCTAAAATCTTTGCAGACAATTGTTGCCAGGATCCTGAATGTCCGGCACTAGCGGGACCCATGCTAAATAACCCTTCGCCACCACACTTCTTAGGAGACCTATGGCAATGCAGGACCCAGCACTACTCACATACACCCTGGATCACAGGATGGACATGTGTGAGCCACAAAAGACTCTGCCACTCTGCAGCTGAGGGCTCAGAAAAGACCCGTGGACACACACATACAGGTGCCCTGCAGCCTCCTCTTTGCCTCCTTCCATGTGAAGTTCCCCAATATCTTAAAGGACACGCTGACTTTTATCTAGCCTGTGTCTCTCCCTAATCTGCAGTTAGCCTGATCTGTATGCCCCCACGGACACTCACGGTCCTTCCTCTTATCCGCCACCCAGCACTGCCCAGCCTGCTTTCCACGATGCACTGACAGAGCGTCAGAAGGAAGCTTCTGTCTAGACATCCCAGGGCCCATCTTCAGATCCAATCAGAATGGAGAAATGTGAACACATTAATGAAATCATGCCTAGGTGTGGATCTGATTTCCACGGAAGGAGGCTTCAGGCTGTGTGCTAATGACTGCCCCTCTCAGGCTCTGTGGGACCTGGTTCACTCTCTCCTCAGCCAGAAGCATGACTCTACTGAAAACTTCCAGGACCTTCCACCCTTGCATGACAGTCCCTAGAGCCTTGGAAATCCCCTACTCTTCCCTGGCTGCCACAAGGATTAGTTTGCCATACAGTTCCTGTATTTGGTAGCTTTAACCACTTCTGCCTTCAAATCACTAGGTTTTTTACCTTTGTCTATTTCTCTTGTTTATAAGAAACCTTGCTGTCCTTAGAAGGTATCTATCTATCATCTATCTATCTATCTATCTATCTATCTATCTATCTATCTATCTATCTATCATCTATCTATCTATCTCACTGTCTATCATCTATCTGCCTATCATCTATCTATCTCTAACAAAAAGTTATTATAATAAATGGAAAAATAATTTAGGGCCACTAAATATATATATCACTGATTTGACAGAGTAGATACTTTAGATCTCTGCCTTGCTCCTAAGAACCAACTTCTTGGGCATGGGCACAGGGTTATAGCTGGCTAGCCATTCTGCACCCTCAGGAAAGTTGGCTCATAAGCGTGAGGTAGTTGTCAAATATGCAATGTCCTCTACTGTCTCCTTCTCGTTCTGCATTCCCAGGGATCTGATGAGGGGACAGGGAGAGAGGGAATCGTTTTGGGGGATTTAGCTCGTCTGTGGTGGAGCCTAGACTCCTCTCTCACCTCCGAGGTCATGGGATGATTCTTTTCTGTGGCTTTAGTTTGGCAGCTCTCAGCCCAGATCTTTCCAGATTCCAGGCAGGGCTTTTCAGAACCAAGCTACCGCCACCACCACAATGAATTGCTTAAGTAAACCTTGGATGAGTCAAGGTCACATTCCCTATCAGACTTAGCAGTCAGCAAGGGGAACTGGGGGGAAGTGGTTGTGATGAGCTTTGGGGTTAGGAAAGGAAAATCTTGTCTAGAAATCACCATGGGCTGGGTCCTCCTTTGCTGTGTGTGGTTCCTTTGGTCGTAGTTTCCTCGAGTCTCTGGTTACCTAAAAGGGTATTCCACAGTCAGTAGTGGAAAGTCCGTTTCTTCCTCAAACACTGGTGACTGGGGCTGGAGAGGGGGCAGGATCTCCAAATATTGGAGATTACAGGCAGCGCAAACAATCTCTGGCACCTCTTACCATCAGGTGACCCGCAGACATAGATCCCACTATAGAATGACAGACAGACTAGGGGATGGCTCAGTAAGTAAGGACATAAGCCGACCCTCAGAGCTCACAGGAGAAAGGAAGCCATGGTGACGCACTCTTTTAATCCCAGAGCTGAGGAGAAGCCAGCCTAGCCCAACTGGCAAGTTAAGGCATTGTAAGACTATGCCTAAGGGACAAGGTAGGTGGCAACAAGGAAATGCCAGAAGGGGACCTCTATCCTCCACGTGTGCACATGAACACACGCACAAGAAATGAAGGAAAGAGAACTCTTGGAAAACAACATGAGACTCACTCTCACGCCGCTCTCTACTTCAGACTTAAGATCCAGCCTTGATGAGGAACATTGTAAACACAGACAATTCGGTGAGACTGGCACATGTATGACATCATCACCACTGTTGGCAAAGCCAGCTTCCTCTCCCCCTTGTGTCTCTTTCTGCTCCATCACACCCCCCAACACACCCTGGCCTTATCCTCTATCCTTCTACGAGCAAATGCTGAAAATGCTGCCCCGATTTTTCTCCATCGATTGGGATCTGGGATGGATGTTTTATATAATTTTGTGCGGCCATGCTGTCTGAATATCCTCACGGGGCTCATGTATTTGGGATTCCTCTGTGTGGTTATGATGTCAGTGGTTCCCTCGTGCCTGGAATGGTCCTCCACAAGGGGCATACCACAAGATGCTTCTCCACACATGTCACTACTCAATTGTGGGTAGAACAGTGGGTTGTTCCTGAGCCTGGGATGTTAAAATTTAAGCAGCTCAAAACATTAGTGTGTGTGTCTTTGTGTGCACATGTATTTACACTTCCTTTATCTAAGGTCCAAAAAAATAAATAAATAAATAAACCATATCTTAGTAAATATTTCGTGAGCATTTGAAATGCTGTAATGTTAGGCCAGGTTGAGTGCTGATACTGGGATCTTCTCTCTGCTTTGCTTCTGCACTGCGGAGAGACAAGTATTACAATCTCTGGACATCTGTGTCCTCCAGCTCCCCTGCGTCACTGCCAGCTCTTCCGTTTATAAAGTTCTGCGTACAGTATATGTTTAGGCCATTGCTCTCTGCTGTGAGTCAGCCCTCATCGTCATGATGCCCTTTTTTAGCCAGCAAGGATTTTCTGACTAGCCTGTTGGGGCTTCCCATTGTCTTCTCAAGCCATGGGGACTATCGGGAAGGTCACAGCCCATGCCTGTGGGAGCATCACATAAAGATACACACACATCCACACACAGAGATACACATATTCACACACACACACACAAAGATATATAAACATTCACACACAGATACACAGACATACATATTCACACACATAGAAACACACACATTCACACATAGGGACACAGACACACACATTCACACACAGATATACACACATACACACAGAGATACACAAGATTCACACACAGAGACATAGACACCCACATTCACATACATACACAAATTCACACACAGATAACCACACTGATACACACACACATTCACAGAAATACACACACAGATACATACACATTCACACAGAGAGACATAGATACATGCAGACACACATAGACACACACAGTAGAAGCCACCATACACAGCAGAAACTTATTCTTGGGTCCTTAATGTCTCCCTGCCAAGCTCCCCTGTGATTCTCATCCTTTGGCACACAGCCCATTCCACACATTCCCTACTTGCCACCTGCTCTGCAGTCCTTTGGACATTCTGGCTGAGAGAATCTTTTCCTGTATTTATTTACCTCAAGAATATACTCAGCTTTTCCCTTAGACCCGTGGGAGACTCTTCTTCCTCCACAGCAGAAACCAAGGTGCTTAGTCCTGTTTAGACTTAAAACAGCATTTGCTCCCAGTCTGAGCTCCAGAACCTTGGGCAGAGGAGATTCTGCTGTGTGTATGCTCCTGCATGGAGGAGATGCTGCTGCTGTGTATGCTCCTGCAAGGTGCATGGAGGAGATCCTGCTGCTGTGTATGCTCCTGCATGGAGGAGATCCTGCTGCTGTGTATGCTCCTGCATGGAGGAGATCCTGCTGCTGTGTATGCGCCTACACGAGCTCATCTACCCTGACTGTAAATAAAGCAGATCTTATTGGATTCACCACCCTGAAGTCTCAGCCCATGATGACTATAGGATGCAAGTTGGTGGCCTTCCCATACTTGCTGATCTGCATCCCACCCTTGCAGGTGCCCAGGTCTGGGGCTGCTGTGCCCAGACACTGACCAGGTGTCCACTGAACCTTTCTATTTCCTATGAGGGGTTCCTGTTACATGCACTTACAGGCAGAGCGACCTTTGGGTGTGTGTGCCCACAGTTATCTCTCCTTAACTCTGCTGGGAGGGGAGGCTTATCTTCCCTCTGAGGAACAGTATTATTTCTGGGAAAGGAGCTGGATTCTTGGCAGCCTGGAACAGGGCAGACCGTTGCCCTATAAATGAAGTCTCTCTTCCCTGCCACACTGAACACGCATGTCCACAGGCTGTGTGCCCTGGAGTTGCAGCAATGTCCAACCCAGAGAAATGTCCTTCATAAGTCACTAGGACCTGGATCTCATTCACCTCTGCAGAACTTTGGAGTTATTCAATAATGCGTAGCATGATAACATGTTCGTGCTCAACTGGAGACTATAAAGAAATGAGAAACAAGTAAAAGGATTCGTTCAGGAACCAAAGTTAACAGAGATACCAGATATCCAAAGGCAAAGCAATAAGCAAGGGTGAGTGCATGTGTACGCTCGTGCAAGGGGCCAGCACCAGGAGCCACTGTCAGTCACTCTCCATGTTGTATTCTAGGCAAGGTTTCTCACTAAACCTAGAACTTGCCCATTGGTCAGCCAGCCAAAGAGATTTGCTTCTATGTCTCCAGTGCAGAGACAGGGCGCCTGCTGCCGTGCTGCTTCTCACGTGAGTTCTCCTGCTTGTATAGTGGGTACTTTCCCCTCTACGCTCTGCCTCTGACTTCCAGGCATGTTTGAGGGTAGACAAAGAGGATGACTCATTGTATTAGAGATTTCTACTCTGGCGAATCTTGCTATCTTCCTCTTCCAGAGACAAAGGGAAATAAAAAAAGGATGAGTTAGTTCCTCCAGGTATGTCCCAATCAATGAACGGCACCATGAACGTCTGTGCTCTCCAACAGGAAGAAACATTCACTACTTGACACTTTTAGAAACTCTTGAAAACTCACTGGTTTTGTTTCCAGAATGACTTTTCTAAACACGGACAGTTTTTAACTTGAAGAGGTCTTCTTGGTCCTTTAGGCACCATCGACCTTACAAATGGTCTCCCAAACATGGCTTCTGTGTCTGCAGACTCCCACATCACTCAGGACCCATGGCCTCTTCTTAATGTGCAAGAGAAATGCAAAGCAACATGGGTTGACTCAAAACGAATACATTTACTGTCTAAGTTGGCCTTTAAATCCCAATCAGATGCCCAAAGAGGTTCCAGAAGAGGTATGGGTGATGTCACCCTAATGCCTCAAAATACTGACTTTTTTTTCTTCTTGTATGGTCCACTTTCTCGCCAGATTGAGTTCCATCTTTCAGCAAGTAAGCAAGGCCACTGGGGAAGTTCCTCCCGGGTATAGTATTTTTGCAAACTCATAAAGACGCAGACATGACAAGATCGCCACTGCACTCTTTATCATAATTCTCACTCCAAAAGCCTGAGAATTCATTTCAGGGGTCTGCTAAATGAAGGGTGCATTTTCTCTTCCCTTTTTGTATTTGAGAATGGGTGGAAGCTGCTCCACGCTGAAGCTCCGTACAGTGGACAGAGGTTTCAAGGTGTGGAATCGCTTTTGCAATCTCAGCCTTTGAATTACTGGAAAGCCCAGAGCATGGAAGACTGAAGCGGTCAGCGAGCTAGCTGGGCCCCTTGCTGCCAGTAGCAAGTTAACGTCTGTATCTCTGGGGACTGTGAGGAACTATGACTAGGAGCCTTCCACTCTCACACAGGAGGTTTATGGTTTCTTTCAGATTTCATTCTTCCCAATAACTTGCTTATTCAGGAGAATAGATTTCTTAGAAGCACATACCCAGCAGGCTGGCTACATCCAGTCCTGTTTGGGGACCCTCAGATGACATTCCTGTTGGCTCAGGGCCCACACAGTTGTGAGAAGTGGGTACCTACACCACCCTCTGTGCCCATTTTCCCCAGGAATGCTGACCCACGCCAAGAAGTGACCAGGAACATTGTAGGACTGGGAGGGAAATATTGTCGCTGCAGACCCTGGGGAAGCTGGCAGCTCTGGGGAAATGGCTGCTCTTGCCTCTTGGGTGATGGGGCCTGTGACTGTGTCTACAGATCAGGATGCTAGCCAGGACCCTTCTAGCCTCAGCTCCCAACTTGGCACCCAGCCCACACTTGTGCTTGCTGGCCCCCGCCTCCTGCCCTCTATGGCTCCCTCCTCGGAGATGAAGAGGGCAGCTTTCTACACTTCTAACTGTACATAGACAGGGGGCACAGGACAGCCAGGGCTCCTCCCTTCATTGCCCTCTCTGCTCAGCACCAAGGGAGCAAAGCCTAAGGTGATTTAAACAAGAAAGGAGAAAAGGACCCAACTGCTGGCAGGTGGCGCAGGTTCCTGCAGCAAACCTCTCTGCTGGTGTCCCGGGCTCCTGTGGCCTTGGGTGAGCTGACTCAGTGAGGAGGAACTGTGGCCCTACCCTGTGACCTTGTGATCTACCCTGGAGTTGGAACCTGAGCTTTGGCCCGTGTTAGGCAACAAAGAAAAGTGAAAAACAAAAAGTCCGTGACTAAGGCTTTGAGCCTGGCTGCCCTGATGCAACAACCCAATGGCTGGAGTGAAGGGGCATAGTAAAGGCAGCGGCCCTCCCTGTCATCTTAGGCTCCTCCCCTCCCTCCTCTCCCCATCTTCCCCTCCCCTCCTTCATCTCCCCACCCTCCTCTCTCCATCTTCCTCTCCCCTCCCGCTCCTCCCCTCCTTTCTCTCCCCATCCTTCCCTCTCCACCCCTCCCTGCATTACCCTCCCCTTCCCTCCTCTAGCTGGAAGGCACCTCAGTGCTTCTGACAGGGAGCACTGGTCAGACCCCCAAGAGGAAGGAACTGGAACTAGGCTTCCGATCCCTTGCCACAAGCATCTAAGACCCTAAAGAGCGGTGTCCCAGCTCCTCTGAAGACTCACGGGTGCCAAAAAGAAGTCACTGTGCACCTGCCCTTGGGGCAGCTGGAGGATCCAACAGAGAAGAGCTCGCCAAATGCGGGTATATGCCGTACACTGCTCCTGTTCTCCTCTGGCCCCCTCCAGGTCCTTCCTTGTCCCCTGCTCTCTTCTGTCCCCTTCTCCTCCCTCCACTCATCTTCTCCCTTTCATTGTGTTCAGGTCTCAGCTTGGGTTTTCTCAGCTTTCTCTCTCTCTCCCTCTTTTTTTCTGTTCCAATTTTCTTATTCCTTCCTGTGTTCACTACATAAGGAAAGTTAAGTAAACAAAAGAGCCAAGATTGAGACAAGTTCGTCTCAATCAGAAACCATTCTAGCCATTCCATAATTTGACTGACTAAGAACTGACAGGCAAGGCTCTGCTTCTTAGGTAACAGACACTAACAGAATTACATATAATTATGTATTGATGTAATTATATAGAATACTATATATAATTTTCTACCAAAGATCTTCAGTGAAGAAAAAAAATAAGCTTCTCCTAAGATAAACATGCACACACAGAGGAGCCGAAGGGAGTAAGATGGAAGCAGAGAGGAGGAGGGAGGGGAGACGCAGAGGCAGCCTCTGGAATGTGTCAGCTTGGAGACACACTTCAAAGCGAATGGTTCTGCCACTGAGTCACAGGCCCAGCCCTTGTTTTCTTGAGACAGTGTTTCACTATATAGAGCGAGCTGGCCTCAAACTCCAGATTCTCCTGCCTCAACCTGTTGAGCACTAGAATTACAGACCATATCAACATACCAGGCCACTACTCAGATATTCCATATATAGGAACTTGGGAGATGGCTTGGCGGTAAGAGCTTGGCAAGTGCGCAGGTCTGAGTTCAAGTCCTGGCACTTACGTAAAACCTGGGCACGGCTGTATGGGTAGGAGCCACGGACACAGGTGGGTAGGGAACCATGGACACAGGTCGATCCCACGACTGTATGGGTAGGGAGCCATGAACACAGGTAGATCCCAAGGCTGTATGGGTAGGAGCCATGGACACAGGTAGATCCCACAGCTGTATGGGTAGGAGCCACGGACACAGGTGGGTAGGGAACCATGGACACAGGTCAATCCCACAGCTGTATGGGTAGGAGCCATGGACACAGGTGGATCCCACGGCTGTATGGGTAGGGAGCCACGGACACAGGTCAATCCCACAGCTGTATGGGTAGGGAACCATGGACACAGGTTGATACCACCCAAGGCTGTATGGGTAGCCACGGACACAGGTCAATCCCATAGCTGTATGGGTAGGAGCCATGGACACAGGTGGATCCCACGGCTGTATGGGTAGGGAGCCATGGACACAGGTTGATCCCACTGCTGTATGGGTAGGGAGCCATGGACACAGGTAGATCCCACGGCTGTATGTGTAGGAGCCATGGACACAGGTTGGTCCCACGGCTGTATGGGTAGGAGCCATGGACACAGGTGGATCCCACGGCTGTATGGGTAGGGAACCATGGACACAGGTAGATCCCATGGCTGTATGGGTAGGAGCCATGGACACAGGTGGATCCCATGGCTGTATGGGTAGGGAGCCATGGACACAGGTAGATCCCACGGCTGTATGTGTAGGAGCCATGGACACAGGTCGATCCCATGGCTGTAGGGGTAGGGAGCCATGGACACAGGTAGATCCCACGGCTGTATGGGTAGGGAGCCATGGACACAGGTAGATCCCATGGCTGTATGGGTAGGAGCCATAGACACAGGTGGATCCCATGGCTGTATGGGTAGGGAGCCATGGACACAGATCCCAAGAGCCTGCTGGCCCGCCAGCCTAGCCCAGCTGTGCTTTAATGAAACGGGGAGTTTAATCCACTACATCTGGAAAAGAGGCAAAGCCGGAGAGAGTGATAGAAAGTATCCTGTATCAATTAGATTGCATATGTTATGCAAAGCAGGAAGCTGGCAGGACCCTGTCTTGTCTAATTGTATTTTTCATAAGCCCCTTACACAGCGGCCTCATGGGTTAGCGGTGAACAAACAGGTCTATTTATGAAAAATCTGTTCCTAGTCCCGTCCTGTGGCCTCTATGACATTTTTGCGGTCCAACAATTTGCACTGTAGATAGACAAATATAGGGAATTAGGAGGATGCCAGAGCTCATGCATAAATGGAATTAATGCAGAGGAGTGGGGTACTCGAGCCATGCTTTCTAGTAATCCTTTCAAATCTGTATTTCTTCCAGAAGGCTTTTTATTTCAAAACCCATTTTAAAAGTCAATGATCATCAAGCATGCAGAGACGTGAGCAGGTTTCTGCTTTGTATTTCATTTGACATACTTCCAAATTGCTGTCTTGTTGTTTGCTGCCTCCGTGAGGGTGGGGGCACCAAGAACTAAATGTGCTGGACTCCAAACTACAGACGTTTTCCTGCATCATAGGTATACCTGAACCCGGAGCACGTCTGTTCTCCTCACAGCCCTGCAGAAGCAGCGTGCCGAGCTCCATCACGGCATGAGACTTCTACAAGGCTGGAATCCCCCTGCCCCCACACTTCTGCTAGAGATGGCTCCTAGGTACAAGTGTCTCACAGGCCCACAGCCCTACCTTGGCTCTCTGGGACCTCTAGGCATGGCCTAGTATAAATGTTCTTCTGTGACACCCTTTCCCATGCCCCTTTGCTGCGGGAAAACCCCCACCTGTGTGTATACTCTGTGGCTATGCCTAGATCAGCTCCCACCTGTCTGCCTCCCCTTTGTTCTTTCTCTTGATCCTCTAGGGTAAAGAGAAGCAGTTGGCAGCTTGGCAAGGTGACTCTTTTATAAGGGTAGGTTCTAAGGTAGCGCATGGCCTCTTCCTGGCCAGGGTTAACTGCTGGTACAGCATAGAACGCCTGGGTGCTTGTCCTCGCCATTCACTACACAGTCTTTATCTTCGTGTGTATCCTGGAACAATACTCTTAAATAAATACTCTCGGGGGCATTTTTTCCTCCGTGGTTATTTACTCTGTGTTTCCATGATCTCAATGGGACACAGAAATGGAGGAGACAGAAGGCTTAGCAAACAAGCCTTTGCCTCTGTCTACGCACAAGGGGACAAGTGTGAGGGACAGTGTTTTGTTTTCCGAGGGAGGCACGTCACTGATGTGACACAGCCCATGTGTGTGAGCACAGGGTGATTTAGAAGTTTCCATTCGACCCAGAATTCCAGATAAGCCTGTACTGGGTGAGCAGAGGCAGCAGGAGCTTAGGGACAGGAGCCCGTGTCACTGCCCAGGCTCTGCCTCGTGAGCCTGGGGACCTTGGGCACACCCTTGAACTTTCTAGGCTCTCGAGTTCACTGTGCAATCAAAGACTCCAGGGTTTTACGCCTGATGTTTTGAATGGTTCTGCGTTTATAATGGGATTGTGTGTCTTGAACGTAAAAGTCTGAAAAACAAAAAGATGAAAAAATTATAGAAAGAATCACGAAGCAGCCTAGTTTGAAAATCAAGGCTCTTTGTCCCCCTGGGTCACCATTCCCCACCACAGTCGCAGGCGATTGGCAGGTTTGTTTACACCTGGGGATGGCAAAGCTCACTTGGAGAGATTATGGAGTTCACAAATAAAAAGGCAGTGGCCGTGGACAGCATCTACTAGAGATCTACCCCCATTCGCCAGTGAGAACCTGACTGCCGATCTTAACCCCCTCTCCTCTGTTCGTCCTTGTTGGCGAGAAGCACAAAGGTCCACTCACAGGCAGCCAGATTCCCATGAGAGGCTGCCAAGAGGAACCATGGAGGAGGAAGAGGAAATCCAAGCTCCCCGGGGCCATTGTGTTTATTTGTACTGAAGGTAGACTGGCCCATTCTTACCATAGGACAGCAGGTGTGTTCTTGTACGACACCCAGAGGATGGTGGGACATGTTTCAGAAGCCTAGGAGAAAGTGAACCTATTTCTTCATTTGGTTTATAAAAAGCTGGCAGTATTCAGGTCTGTCTTACATGTTCCTAGACTGCCCTGTGACAGAGGTAAGTTAGAGGAGTTCCCATGTAGCCAGGTATAACTGGTCTCCTCAACACCTGAAGGAACCCAGGGTGTATGCCAAAGGACTCCATGCTGGTCTTTCACAGCTACAGACACACAGATCATAGAACTGGGCACCCTTATACCACACAAACATGAGAACTGGTGGGATCACTGCAATGGTAACACAACCTCCCAATAGAACAAGACTTCTCTGTCATTATCCTTTCCTTGCACCAGAGGGTCTTAGGAATCATCATTTAAACCTTTACTGTCTATTAAAGCTGAGTGCAAGGCACTACAGTGGTACACACCTGTGGTCCCTGCACCTGGAGTCTGAGGCAGTGCATGGGCACACACCTATGGTCCCTGCACCTGGGTCTGAGGCACTGCAGTGGCACACACCTGTGGTTCCTGCACCTGGAGTCTGAGGCACTGCACTGGCACACACCTGTGGTCCCTGCACCTGGAGTCTGAGGCACTGCACTGGCACACACCTGTGGTCCCTACACCTGGAGTCTGAGGCACTGCACTGGCACACACCTGTGGTCCCTGCACCTGGAGTCTGAGGCACTACACTGGCACACACCTGCAGTGACAGTGCCCTGTAGTCTGAGGCAGAAGGATCCAAAGGCTAATGCCAGGAAAAGTCTGCATCAAAAACTTTTGGAGACTCTCTGAGCTGAGAAGGCAGCATGTGTCCAGTCCAGAATTCCAACCTTAACCCTGGACAGAAGGGCAGTACTAGAGAGGGCACAGTAATCTCTTTTGATATCCAGAATGAATGAAGCCATCCATGTTTAGGATGCATTTGACTTTAGAAAGTAATTTATTATTTGGATCTTTGTTACAGGTGTGGGTACAGGTGTACAGGTATGTGTACATGCTTTGGCGGATGAATGTACTGGTGTGTGTACATTTGTGTGCACGTGTTGGTACACGTGTATGCAGGTGTATGTACATGTGTGCACAGGTGTGTGTAGGTCAGAGGTCAGCTTCAAATACCATCCCTCAGGAGCTATTTACCTTGTTTTTTGAGACAGCCTCTCATAGAGGACCTGACTCATGAAATTGGCTGGTCAGTGAGTTTACGGGACCTGCCAGTCTCTGCTTCCTCAGCACTGGGATTTTAAGCCTGTGCCAACAATCTGACTTTTTTGTTTGTTTGTTTTTGTTTTTAAGAGTACAATGGTTTTTATTTGCCAAAAAAGTCCAATTTTAGTCTTTCTTTAAAGCATACAAAGGCCAACTAGTCTTCAGACTCTGAGCCATCTTCATCATGAATAATCTGGAAATAGCAGAGTTCGTAGGTCTCCTTGTCAGATGCAACCACACGAAGCCAATCATGGAGATTATTCTTCTTAATGTATTTCTTGGTAAGATATTTCAAATACCTTTTAGAGAACTGTTTCTCAGAAAGAACTTATTTTATTCTTCAAGCGTTCAATTATTTCCAAGATTTCCAGTTTTCCCATTGACTTTAACCTTCTCCCAGAGAAACTGTTCAAAGTGCCCAGAATCAAAAATTCCATCTTCTACCAGATGAGTGAGGTCCAAATGGAACCTCCAGGTTGACTTCTTAGGCTCCTTGTCTTTCTGCAGGGCCATATTGTCCCATGGGCGTGGGAAGGGACATATCTGAGTTTTTAATGTGCATTTTGGAGCATGAAGGCTGGTCCTTATTCTCGCTTAGCTTTACTGACAGCTGACTTCCCAGTCAAGTGTCATGACCTCAGTTTAGTGCGTGTGGGCAGTTCTTAGGCAGCATGATAACGCTTCCCAATGCGAAAGGCAACGAATGCACGCTACCTTCCAGGAGGGGTTGAGTCGAAATAGATTTAGTGACAGCAGCCTTCTCGGGGAAGATTTGGGGGCTTCCAAAGCTCACCCCTCTGTAATGATCATTTAATGACACTGCTGACCTAGTTTATAACACGTATCACAAAAACAGTACCTGTGACTCCCTGCTCACCTCCCCATGACCATGTTCACAGGAATAACAGGTAAAGTTCACACCCAAGGAGAGTGAATTCCTGTAAAACCTGACCGCTGGGTGCAGGTGTTTACGCCACTGGATTAAGAAGAGGCCTCATAAGGCGCCCCTTCTGAGTGGACCTATGAGGAGTCCCCAGAGGAGATGGGTTGGTGAGTCAGTGGGCAGAGGGGAAGAGAGGCTCCGTCAGAGCGGGTGGACACCACTGGAGGTGTCTCAGTTAGGGTGTCTATCGCTTTGATGACATACCATGATCAAAGGCAAGTTGGGGAGGAAGGGATTTATTTGGCTTACATTTCAGCACTGCTGTTCATGGCTGAAGGAAGTCAGGAGAGGACCTCAAACAGGGCAGGATCCTGGAAGCAGGCGCTGATGCAGAGACCATGGAGGAGTGCTGCACACTGGTTTTTCCCTGGCTTGGTGAGGGCTGCTTTCTTATAGAACTCAGGTCCAGCAACCCAGGGAGGGTATCACCCACAATGGGCTGGACCCTCCCCTACTGATCACTAACTGAGAAAGTTCCTTACGGCTGGACCTCATGGAGACATTTCCTCAATTGGGGCTCCTTCCTCCCTGATGGCTCTAGTTTGTGTCAAGTTAGCACACAAAACCAGCCAGTACAACTGACCCATCGTCAACTGGACACACAAACACATCACTGCTAAGCCACAATTCTTCCTTTCTTATTCATACCCAAGATTTCACATTAAAGTCATAATTTTTTTTTTTTTGATTTTTCAAGACAGAGTTTCTCTGTAGTTTTAGATCCTGTCCTGGAACTAGCTCTTGTACACCAGGCTTACCTCGAGCTTACAGAGATCGGCCTGCCTCTGCCTCCCAAGTGCTGGGATTAAAGGCATTCGCCACCACCACCCATCTTAAAGTCATAAATAATTTAAAAGTCCCACAGTCTTTTCAAATTCAAATACATTAAAATTTCAATGCCTTTAAAATATCTAATCTGTTTTAAAAGTTCAAGTCTTTCAGCTGTGGGCTCCTTTAAAAATCGAAGTTAAATTAATTCTTTTCTTCAAGAGAGAAGAACCAATCTGAACCAAGCAAAACCAAACTCCAACAGTGTAAATAACTCAATGTTCATTTATCTGAGATTTACTCACCATCTTCCGAACTCCTCCAAGGACTTGGGTCCCTTCTCCAGCTCCGCCCTCTGCAGCACACACAGCTTGTCCTCCAGGCTCCGGATGAGGCCACTCCACTCTGCTCTTCTTGGTGGCCATCCCATGGTACTGGCGTCTCCAAAACGCTGGGTCTCTGCTGCAACTGGGCTGCACTTTCACCAATAACCTCTTTCGATTCCTCATGGGGCCAAGGTTCAACTTCTTTACATGACCCCTCAGTCCTGGGCCTTCAACTGCCACGGAGGCTGCATGTTCACCAATGGCCTCTCCTGACCTCTCACAGTGCTAAGTCCCAGCTGCTCTCCATGATCCCTTCATTGACTTCAAAACCAGTACCACGCTGGGAACACACACACATTACCAAGTCCGGCTGCCAGGACAAGGTACAGCCTTGGCTGCCTCAGGAACACAGTTCCTCTGTGCTCTCGGGAAACACGTCCCAGAAAACTTCACCTCAGTGATGCTGGTCTCTTCTTAATCAGCACTAATTTCTTAGCTCCAGCTGACCAGCATCCAATATTGCAGCAAAGCGAAATTCTGCTTCAGTAGTTCTGGTATCTTGTTAATCACAGCTGATTCTTCAGCCCCAGCTAACCAGAACCACAGGATCTTAACTCAAATTAACAAATGGCTCTGAGAGAGTCTTTAAACTACCCTCTGAAACTCTGCAAGGCAGGCCTCCATCTTCTGCACTGCTCTCAACCTTCTTATCATCCAAATCCCTACAGAACTCTTAACACCCAATGGTTCTTGGAGTCCAACCTTCCCAATTCCTTCAAACACGGTCAGGTCTGTCACAGCAATACCCCACTACATTGGTACCAATTTGTCTTGGTTAGGGTTTCTAATGCTGGGATGAAACACCATGACCAAAAAGCAAGCTGGGGAGGAAAGGGTTTATTTGACTTACACTTCAACATTGCTTTGAAGGAAGTCAGGCCAGGAACTCAAACAGGGCAGGAACCTGGAGGCAGGAGCTGATGCAGAAGCCATGGAGAGGTGCTGCTGACTGGCTTGCTTCCCATGGTTTGCTCAGCCCACCTTCTTATAGAACCCAGGACCAGCAGCCCAGGGATGGCACCGCCCGCCATGGGCTGGGCCCTCCCCTGTTGGTCACTAATTGAGAAAATGTCTTACAACTGCGTCTCATGAAGGTATTTCCTCAACTGAGGCACCTTCCTCTCTGATGACTCTAGCTTGGGTCCAGTTGACACACAAAACTAACCAGTACAGGAGGGTAGGACACAAAGCCAGGAAAGAGGGTTTCTTCTTCTTCCTGCAGCTGAGATGCCTTTATACTGTTCGTGCTCCTAACTCACAGGCTTGCAGGGCAGTGAGCCTGAGCCCCTCCACTGATGGTCCAGGATCCCCAGCTCGCAGATGGTCCTAGGTGGGATTTCTTCCCTCCATAACTGCATGGGTCAACCTCCACTCCCTGGACAAATATGTTCACCTGCCTGTGTGTCTACCTATCTACCTGTGATCTATCTAACCTGTCTGTTTATCACCCATCCATCCGTCCTCTATCTGATTGCTCCATCCCTTACCTATCTACCTACCTGTCTGTCATATAGCTAACATATTCGTCTGTCATCTCTCAGTCCTCTACCTGACCCATTCATCCGTCCATCCTCCTAAGACGTCCCTCCATTTCCACAGGCCTATCCATCTGGATGATCTTCTCTCTCTTTCTCTCTCTCTCTCCCTCTTTCTCTCAAACACCAACTCTTTCCTCTCTCTAGCAGAGAAAGCCTAAGGCTGCTCAGCCATTGGCGAAGGTCACTAAGAGACCAGACATGTTTCCACACAGCACCCTAGTTCTGTATACGTGGACCTTGTGTTAAGATAGTGCAGCACTCAGATAGTGATAGCCACTGCGCATCTGGTATCATAGTGACAATCAATTCATGCAATAAATGGTTGAGTATTATATTGAGATATTTATTTTCAAGTCTGATATATGTCAAATCAAGATTTTCATTCAAATTCCTTTTTATTACTGTGTTTATTTGAAATATTGGGTAGGCCCGATAGATAGCCGTAATGTCTTCGACAGACTTGAGTTTGAAAACTGGGTCCCCAGCTCATAACACTGTGTTGGGGAGACAGGGAACCTTTAGGAGGCAGAACCCAGCTGGAGAAGCTGGCTCTCTGGTGGGTGGGACTTGAGCTAATTGTCACAAGTGATTGACACAGTGTCTATCAGATCATAGCACCTAATGTTGCCTGTTACCTTAAAGCCAGCACCTATGTGCCCTGGCGTCCACCTCTTGTCCTGTCTGCTTTCCACCCAGAGCTGAGAACAGCTCTGCCTTTGAAGTAGGAAAGCTGTGGATTTCTATAGCATGAGCCATGGGCTCAATGGCATCAGCGACAACAAGCCACTCTCAGGCTAAAAGTCTACCTAAATTGACAGCTCTCCCAGAACACGTGAGAATTCGGTAAAGATAGAATCTTCCCTTGGGTTTAAAATCAAACTCTATCATCTCTCTTCCTGAAAATTGTCTGAGAGATGCCAGAGAGATCATGAGCACACTGAGTCTTCTCTCCTCATTTCTCAATTCATGTCCATGTATCCATACATTGTGTGTGACCATGCATAGGTATGTGTGTGTGTGTGTAGTGTGTGTACTGTGGTGTTTGCAAGTGTATGTGTCTATGTATATAAGTACAGTGTGTGAGAATGTGTATATGTATATGTGTGTATATGTAGGAGTGGTATGCGTGTACAAGAGTACATGTGCCTGTGTGAGTTCATGTGTGCATGAAGCCTGAGTGTGTGTATATATGAGTAAATGCACATGTAAAAAATGTATAGACTTAGGGGTGGTTCTGCCTCTCTAGAGAACTCTTAGCACACATGAAAATGTGGGGAGCATAGCCAGCTAAACTGTCCTCTTCTGTATTACTAATGGGAGACTGAGCTCAAGCACTTTGGTGCATATCTGAGTTAATGCATTCTTATAGGTACTGTGCGCAGTATCAAGTATAAGAACATATAACAAGCGACTCCCCATTCACCTCTCCCCACCAAAGTTCCACCACCACCTGCTTCCTGTCTTTCTGTCTCTAGTCCTAACCTATCACATGCCAAAGTGCTGACTGGCGGTGCCCAGACATGAAAACAAACACTTAGTCATCACGAGAGGTGTCTGAAGGAACTAAGTCCTAAATACTGAGTACTGAGGTATATACACAAATCCCATCCTCATTTTTTAAAAATACCCCCATTGCATTCCATTAGTGATGCTCATTTGTGGATCAGGCTGCTGTGGGCTTGTTTCTCTATCCGTGTTCTGCAGCAGGCAGCTCTGAGACAGTTCAGATAGGGTAGCTCTTCATCACCTCTTAGGGATGGAGCGCACTGCCCCACATAACTCTCCCTATGTATCTTTTCTAATAGTCTCAGGGTGGACATCATATCCTGACAGGGGCCCTGGTGGTCACAATGCAACCCCAGCGTCCTCTTAAATAACCACAGCCCTATCGCACATGAACAAGTGATTTTCCCTTCCTTAGGGATGTGACAAGGCTCCTGTATGGAAACCACACAGGACGGGCAACAAAGCCAGAATGGGAAGGTGGTTTGATCAGAGGGAAGGCCAATTGGACCATCAGTTGCAAGAGAGCAAAAGCTGACGGAGGCCTCTTCTGCGACTTCTCTCCTTTGGTGGATATCCTCTGCCCATGTGTGACCTGCGGTCCTGGCTGTGAGCGCACTCCATTTGCTCTCCCAACACGGACATCACCACTGATAGACCGTGCTTCACCCCCGAACCAAATCAAACGGGTGGGGGCGGGGGAGATAGATTTGCTGCCTGCACTGTAGAACCAGAGTCACCATGAAAACCTAAGGCCTGCAAATACTGGCTGTGACATGCCCAAGGGACACCCGCTCCATGCTCGCTCTGCACTGAGCTGTCAGGTGCTTCCCCGACAGATGCGGTCACACCCAGCCACACCTGTCCCGCGCATGCACCAGAGTCCGTGCCATCGCCTTTCCTGTGCCTGAAGCTGGGAGACCTATAAGTCTCACTTAACCCAAATAGGATTCAACCATGGGTTTGTGAACTAGAAACAAAGATGTGTGACGTCTCCGACAGCGGGTGTTGGTTTGGGATGACTCCAGCCTCTCTGGAGGCTGCTTCTTGGGTAATGAGGTCTGGAAACGGTAATCTGCCGTTCATAAGTCACCGGTCTGTATTTCTGTAATGGCCTGTTTAGGAGCGGAGGGCCCTTCCAGTTCTTCTCAGCACCTGGATCCCCTTCAACAACAACAAGCGCTAGCCTTTACCTTCTTGCCTCAGTGGCCAGCATCGAAGGAGGCAGACGTCCAGAATGCCAGCAGCCCAGGTAAGATTTCCTGTCCCTGTGTGAGCCTGTGCTGGTCAAGCCAAGGCTGCCTCCTGGCCTGCATCTCAGGTCTGGTTTGGGTGGAAACTGGAGCATGCCCTTCTGCAAATGTCAGGCTAGGGACACTGAGTTCTTCCCCACCGTTAATGGATGGGGGCGTAGTCAAGTTAGAGTGGAAAGGAACACCATGCTGGAACGACTTCCCTGGCCAGGACTTTCTTCTGCTGTCACTTGCTGAGAAACACACGGGAGGAACCCTAGAAACAGAGCCACCATCCAGATGGCAACAGGGGACGTGGGTTTCCACTGGGATGCACAGCGCAGGGTGTGGTTCTGAGAGGTAGCATGCAGACAGCATGTGCCGCTGGCCAGGTTCACCTGCTTAGACGGGGAGGAAGGAGGAAACAGCAGAGGCTCTCCTGCTGCTGCTTTATGTATTCTTAACATAAAATTAGTTTATTACAAATTAAAATCAAGAAGCCACATAAAAAGTTATTCTATTATTTGTGGATTCAGTGAATCTGAACCATATTGATCTCCATCCCTGTAACTTCTTCCTTCCACATCTTCTGTCTTCCCTTAAAGACAAAAAACAAAAACCAAAACCACTCACTCCAATTAGTGCCGCCAATATGTGCAGGGATGTGGAGCTGTATGGAATATGGGCACCCCACTGGAGCCCACACCCCTGAAGAAAGTTCTCCAGTGGCTGCCAGGGTCTCCACAGCTATAAATCTCCCCGCATCTCTGCTGCCTGGCTTGATCTCGTGTGCAGGCAACAGCAGCTGCTCTGAGTTCAGAGTTCACTGGCCACGTTATGTCCAGAAGACGCTGTTCTGACCCCTCTTCTCATACTGTTCCCGGAGTCTTCGAGGGGACAGCATGACGCAGATGCCCCATGAGGAGCTGAGCACTCCCCGTTCCTTATTCTCTGCACTTTGGCCAGTCATGAGGTCTTCGGAAGAACCAGCATTATTTTTGGAGAAAATGGAGTGTCCCAGCTTCTTTTCATGTCTCTCCAACCTTCCTCTTTGTCTGACTCCTGGAAGATACGGTCACTGCCCAATGCGGTCCCTGCCGCCACACCTGCACACTGCAGAGATAAGAGGCCACGATGAGCACAGGTCACACAGAGCTGAGCTGGCACCTTTGCTGCTCACCTGTTCGTGATTTATTATTGTTTATTATTATTATTACATTGAACTTTCTTTTGAGTTTTCCTACAAGGTAAAGCAGAGTCCATGTTTCATACATTTGGGGTGACTCTTTCCCCTCCACCCAAAGCCACTCACTGACATGAATGCAGGCCCAGGTATGCAGGTACAGTCCCCAAAAGGATCTAACAAACTTAGAATAACTTGTTTTTAAAAAAGAAAAAGATGAATCATACTCTTGATAGTTGAGAACGACTTGTAAGGCAATGGCATCTTTTATTTTATGGGGAAAAAGATCAGCATATTTAGTCCATTAAACTGACCGTGTTTGTGCATAGACAGAATGTCTCCCCAACACAGACCCGAAGTCTGTATAGGAATAGTCGTAATGAAGAGCATGAACGTGCGTGCCCTGCGTTGAGCATGTCATAATCTCAGTGTGAGCATTCGAAAGCTGGTGAAATCTCTTTCTGTTCCCAAGGCTGACGTCATGCACGCACACGGCACTCGCATTTCACACATATGGAGGAGGAGTAAGAGCGTGGATGAACACCATGATGCTCTGCTTTCCTGAAATAAGATCCAGCCCCTTCATCTATAAAACAAAGGTAGTGGTCTGTGACTCCCCGGGTCAGAAGGCAGGGTGGCCCCCTCCCTGGCTCAGGCTTATCTGGGCACATTGTGACCCAGGTCTCACCTGTTCCTCTACGTACGCATTCCATTCTCTGTTTCTCTGTTTAATGATTCTCAAAAATTCCTCCCGTCATCTTTTTTAAAAAGTAAGCCTTTAGGAGCAAAGAGTCAGCGCAGAAAGGCGTCAAGTCAGTCCTGCCCATCCGAGGATTCTGTCCCCTCCAGATGACTATTCTTCCTGCTGCACCCAGGTTCATGGTTCTGGACAGCCCAGCCTGCCTCCTGAGTGGCCAGCCGAGGCCACTGCACTCCACCTGCTGAGTGCATCGCTCTGTAGACCTCCAGAAAGGACCACTTATGAAAAAGTGTCATACCCAGGATCTGGTGTACCTCTGGCTGCTCAATGTTAGTGACAGCACACAGAATGGTCCCATCCAGCGTCCTTCAAAGCTAAGGCCGTTGTGACCTAGTGAGACTTGCTTGTAAACACTCAAGGCGGAATTTGGGTTTCATGGAATAAGAAATAGTAAATTCTTTTCATTTTTAAAAATTCAAAATTAAAATAATCTTAGTTTTCATATTGAACTGGCAGGGTAATTTCCAGACTCACCTGTGTGTCACACACACTCACATGCATGCACACACACTCACACCTGCATGGTCACACACATACACACACACACATGCACGCATGCACACACATGCGCACGTGTATACACACACACTCTCACACACCTGTGTGGTCTCTCTCACACACACACTCACACATGTGTGTGCACACACTTATACACACTTGTGTGGTCACACACACTCTTTCACACACACACATATGCACACATGGGCTGACTAATGCTTTCGACCCCTCAGGAAAATAATCTGGAAAAAGAAAATTCAAGTAAAAAGTTTATGTATAAGCAAATAAAACGCAAGTCGTTGCTATTTCTATAATTTTGCAGTACAGAGTTCAAAATTGGAGCCTTTCCCATGAACAGTCTGTCCCAGCCCTCTTTCGACTTTGGCATGTTTTCTAAGTTGTGCAGGCTGACTTCAAACTCACTCTGCACCTCTGACTGAATTGGAGCCCCTGATCCTCTTGCTTCCCGACCCCCAGCAACAGGTCCCCCAGCTGGGCAAGTAGATGTGTGACAGGCGGCAGTTAGCACCGAGGAGGAGCCAAAGGCTAAGCCCCAAGGTCCCAAGTATCGCCTTTAGGTTCCCCAAAAGAGGGAGCCTGAAGGAAAAGCCACACCAGATGGCGGAGGAATCAGGTGAATGTTCCCGAGAATTAAGAGTGTCCCTGTACTATGAGTGACAACTTTGATTTTTCCAAAGGAGATTGTATAGTCTAAAGCCAGGAGAGCTAAGCCCACCACAGGAAGAATGTCTGTGTGAACGATGTCTTCTTGCAGGATGATTTGTCTGCTCACTGTGGCTTCTAGCTGCTTTTCCTCAAGGGCAGCCCCAGTCAGAGGCCCAGCCAGAAGTCCTGACTCTGAACCTTTGCAGGAAGAGCTGGTGTGTGTGGATGTCTTGTCAGGCACAGGGTGGGCAGTCCCACTGTGAGCAGCAAAGGTATGCAGGCTGGCAGAGGAGGACATGTAGGATCCACTTCCCAGGGGTTGGGAAAGCCAGTGAATTGGACAGAGAGGACAGAGAGTAGACAAAGATGAAAGAGGAATTGTGGGAGGCAGAGACCAAGTGGCAAAGTACCAAATGCATCTAGAAGGCGATTGGAGAACTGCTGAGGACAGGAGGAAGGCTTCAGAGGGGACCAGGATTGCAGTCCCCAGGGCGCATTTCTGATTCAGGTGTAGAAGAAGCAGGCAGACAGTACCTGAGACAGTCAACCACTCTGGGTTTTGCTGTGTGCCTTTCCTGTGTAACAATGTAAGAAGAGAAGGGTCTCTGAAACACTGCCACAGGTCGTTCACTCTGAGAGCTGAAGTTACAAAGATAAAAGACGGCAGAGGACTTTGTAGCCAAGAGAACAAAGGAGAGCTGAAAGGTGCAACAGAATGCAAGAAAGGTTCTAGAAACTGACCTTAACTGGGCTTGAATCTGGCCTTTGTCTTTACCTCCTGGGGCATTGATTTGCTGTGTTGTGTGTAAAATGGTGACAGTGAGCACCACAGGAAGTCAATACACTCAAGGATGCCAGGATCGTGCTCCATCTACAGCAAGAGCTGATGGCACCTTTACTCCCAGCACCATTATCAACCAGAAAAATAAAAGCATGGCTGATGAACATTTAAGACGGGACACATGAGTTTAGAAGAAGAGTAAGTCACAAGCTTGATTAACAGTATATGATAAACACACACAGAGAGAGAAGCAGCAGAGAGGAGGGTGAGGAAGGGAGGAAGAGAGAGAGAGAGGGATCTCTTTAAAAAACAAATTCAAAATGATAACATTTAACCATCTGGCTTAAATGTTAAATGTAAAAACAATGGTGAAAAGAGAGACGAACTTCGGACAGATGAAAGTGTGGCCAGCACACTAGCTGAAGAGCAGACAGGGAGGATCCTTCAGAGCCTTGTCCTCTTACGTGGGTTGAAACAGTGGCACATTCATAGGGTTGGTCACAGGGGACACGTTTCTGAACAGTAAGGACCTCTGATGGCCCGAGCTTTCTGAAGGAGGGTATCTTGTCACAGTAGTCTTGGTGGACCCGAACCTGTACTTGGTGACTCACAGACTTTAACTCTGACACCTCTCAGGCAGGGGTCCTCTCCCACAGAGTCCTGGGGTCCTGCAGCAGCTGCAATGGAGCTGAACACTGTGTGGCAAGAGAATCACAGAGCGGATGGTGTGAAATCCTTTCAAGGCCATGGGTTTGGTCTCCAGGCTCCAAAGAACAGCTAGGAGAGCAACCAAGGCAGCCGTGAGATGGCAAGGCCAGGGTCTGGGTCAGCCACACAGCACACGGAGCCCAGCAGAGACACCTGTGTCCCACAAGGCAGTCATAATAGGAAACTTCCCTAGGAGAGCCTCATTTACACACTCGAAGTCCGTGAATCTGAATCCCTGAAGAAAGGAAAGAATGTAGATCTGGGATTTCTTGTAATTGTTGTTCTGAATTACAAAGAAAGGCTGTGTTCAGAAGACATATGGCTGGCATGATGTACCTTCTGTCCTGTCCGTCCTTTTCCTTCCTGGTCTCCAGTGATGCCCCTGGCCCTGCATAACTTTAATATTCTGGGTCTACATGCTGTGTTATTTTGTTGCTGACATATGGCTCTGTTACAAAGAAGAGAAAGGAGTATTAGGGAAAGAACAGGAGAGACTCTAACTTCTCTCTCGTGTGTGTGTGTGTGTGTGTGTGTGTATGCACACACACACGCACATGGGCATTCAAGGATTCCAGAACAGGGCATCTAACCTCCTGGAACTGGGGTTACAGGAAATTGAAAGTTACCCTGCGTGGGTGTTGGGAACCAAAGTCCAGTCCCTTGTGAGTACATCCTCTTAGCCACTGACCCAGCTCTGTAGCCCAATTCTGACTTTGTCTTTTTAGTGGCCAGGCTAAGGAGCCCCTCTGCAGCATCTGTGTTGATACATGACCGTGGAGCACACCAATCGGGATATGTCCAATTCATTCTCATTTTTAGGATAATTTGCCTCAGTCCCCTAGGTCTTGCCTGCCTCTGACTGGTCCACAAGCTTCATTCCAACGAGAACTACCAGGCTTCATACTCTCCTTCCACACAAGAACCCTGCCAATGCTGCCTGTGCCTTTAACTCAGAACCTAGGGAAGAAAACCATTTCTCACAGTGCTTGGAAAGCAAAATCCTCAATAGAATCTCAAAAGTGCTGGGAAAGATTTGGATAATCTTCCAACTTGGCCACTCAGTGATCACATGCACCGACCCACACTCCAGCCAAATGCGGGACGGCGTCTTTGTGTTGTGTTTTGTTTTTTATACAGTCACACATTTATTCTTAGGCATCTCCGAAAACACAGCAAATGGTTTTGCTTTGTTTTATTTGTTTGTTTTCTTTCTTTCTTTCTTTTGTTTTTTGTTGTTTTTTTGTTGTTGTTGTTGTTCTTTTTTTTGTTTTTGTTTTTTGAGACAGGGTTTCTCTGTAACTTTGGAGCCTGTCTTGGAATTAGCTCTAGTAGACCAGGCTAGCCTCGAACTCACAGAGATTCCCCCTGTCTCTGATTCCCCAGTGCTGGGATTAAAGGCATGTGCCACCACTGCCCAAGTACTCTCAAGGCTTCATAGTCTTCCTGACCCAGTGAGTGTCATAGCAAGCTGCTCTCTTAGAGAAAGAGAAACTAGAAGTGGGGGAGGGGGGGAGGATGCGGTATTCCAACACCGTGGCTTCTGGGGATGAACCTGCATGAAATATCTACTGAACGGAAATAGTAATAGAGAAACATGGGGGGCTAAGCATACATTTTAATTATGATACAAGCATGTCCCCAGGTCCAAGATATCAGACGGGATGCCCTACTCACCAACGTGACCAACAAGAACCCCTCAAAAGTAGAAGCCTCCCAGATACTGTCTACTGCTGACCCAAGTTTGAAGGACGTGGTTTCTTTCCATGTCCTCTGTGTTCTTCTATGAGGCTGTTTATCAGATGTATGGGACATTTTTTGTTTATGATGGCTGATGGTTAACCATTCACCAAGGACAGAAGTCCTTTGTACCTATTATTGTCAAGCATTTGTTTGGACTGCCTCTGACCCTTGGTACCTGAGGGGCCTAACTGGAGCCTTGAAAACAGCCCATTGAGAGAGAGTATCTGGGTGTCTGCCGGAGCCCTTCTGTCTATCGCCACCACCTCTTACTGCATGGGGGGTGGGAAGGCAGAGGTAGCACCAAAACTAAAGTCTCAATCATAAGAGCAAGCTCATTGTCACTCAAGGTAAGCAGAACCATCCTGGGTTATATGAATATATTCCAGAGAGAAATTGTACATTTTTTTAGAAGTGGATATGCCTTTTAGGACCGGAGAGTGGCAGGAACAGCATACAGAACGGACGACCCAGCCACGTTCCTCTGAACACTGCATGTGGCAACCAAAGTCCTTCCTCCCAGAACAGTTCAGGGGAGTATGTCCATACTTCTGATTATTTGGTGACCAAGGTGCCTCAGCTTCCAAAACACAGGCAGATCCAAGGAAGAGACCTGGGAAGTCACCACACCTGGTTTAATCATTCACCGGGGAGGCTCCTCTTAGATGAGCAATTGACTCGGTTGTAATCTCTCCTCGCCGGCTCATTCAGTCAACAGACATTTATTGCAAGGTTACCATGTGTGGAGTACCTTGCGACTCTCAATCAGAGAACTCACTGATCTCCCAGGACTCATAGCCCAGCCCCTGGCACACACACACACACACAACACACCCACATTAGCTTCAAAACAAAGTTGTAAACGGGCTGGCCGCATGTCCAGGACAGATGATAAGTGTGAAGAGGGCAACGCAGGGTTATAACCGCGTAGGGTTCAGAAGCCCTGTAATGAATGAAGCATACCACCACTCGGGTCAACAAATGCGTAGAAAGACTTTGAAGTGCTCACAACACCCAGAAGAAGATAGAGAAGGTAAAGCCCCAGAAAGAAGGTTAGCTTAGAGAATTTTGCCACGTTAGAAGCATCAAGAGCAGGATTCGTGGGCTCGGGGTCGAGAAGGTGGGTGATGAAGTTCTCGTTCGCTGAAAGTTGTGGTGAAGAGTCTAAAGATGGGGGAAGATGCTGCTTGCCAATCAAATCTGGAGTACGTGGACTCTGGGTTGAGAACGTATTTTCTATCTGTAAGACGTGAGAGTCACCCGCTTTGGGACATAGTTCTATCTTTCTCGTGCTGATCTCAGAGTGTATGAATCTATAGAAAGCCACAAGCCAAGGATTTCCACAGCCTTCAGACATCCACAGGTTTAACTGAAGCATTTGTCCACTCAGCTCCTCAAGCCTTGGCTTTGTCAAAGACTTTGATGGGGCAGCCTTGACTATAACCCACGTCACTGGTCACTTCGGAAGAGCCCAGACAGAACATTCACAGCCCTTCACATAGCAACAACCACAGGTAAAAACCAGCGAACCACGTCAGACTGATACAGAAAATTTGCTGATTTTTGCCTTTTAAAAAAACAGAAGGTGGTTTCCAGAAGCAGGAAGTGACCCAAAAATATCAAAGGGATTTCCATCCGTGGAAAGTGTCACACTAGAGACTATCCCAGTGAGCTCCCTGTGCGTGTGGCAAACAACATACATTCGTACAAAATGATACCAGGAAATATTCATAGGCATGCACATAACATTATCTGTTTCTGCAGAATTTTGTCTGCAGAACATTTGTGGAAGAAAACCAATAAAGATTGATGAAGTCTCCCACTGTCTCAGTGGTCCCCTATTCTAACAAAAGCATCTTACAATCACTTGCAACTTAGAAGCAAGTTTTACTCCAAAATAGTTACCTTTCAGGAAATACTGTTCTCGTTTTTTTATTGTTTAAATTCTGATACTTATTGATCGTGAGCACAGGAAAGAGCCATTTGGGACACATGCCATAAATAAACATAGCTTGAAATATTTTTGGCTATTCAGTTTTTTAAAATGCTTTAAAAATCTCTTAGTGTCCTCATTGTTGTCTGAGTTCTCTGTGATTTTGGTTTATAGGCTGATTTTCTTTGTTTTATGTTTTAAAAAACCACCTATGAATGAGTACATGTGATAGTTGTCTTTTTGTGTCTGGGTTACCTCACTCAAAATAATGTTTTCTAGCTCCATCCATTTCCCTGCAAAATTCAAGCTGTCCTTATTTTTTCTGCTGTTTAGTACTCCATTGTATAAATGGACACCAAGAAAGATCTAATCTACATGGGAAGTAGAAAATGACAAGATCTGAGTAAATTGGGAACCTTGGGAGAGGGCTGATGGGGGAGGAGAGAGGCAGAGAGAGGAGCAGAGGAAAATGTAGAGCTCAATAAAAATCAATAAACAAATGCTTTAAAATCTCAATACTTACAACGAACGTGAAGGAAGAGGCTAGCTGCACAGGTGGGTGAGTAACAATTCATCCCCCTTCTCTACGAGCCACATTTACCTACTCACGAGCCTATTGTTTTATGAATTCTTTCATGAAACCTTTATCAAACACATATTATGTACAGAATAGGTTGATCTTTGAAATTATGCTCTCTCAAAGAGAATGGGATGTTTATTTTATGGCTGGCGGAGGTGCCCTTTCAAAACGCCACAGCTAGAATACCGTGGTGTTGTTAATCTCCCGTCAGCTCAAACATACTCTAAAGAAGCACTCTCTCTCCAAAGAATTGCTCATCTGGTCTCCTAACCAAACCAGAGCCACATATCCTGCAACTAACTCTGCAGGCTTCTGTATTTATCCTCACCCGAAATGTGTTTAGATCCAACCATCTGTGGCAGCACGGCACAGAAATCTCCTATCATTCTGATTCATTCTCTGGATGATCTTCTTCAGATGTTTGGAAACACGACATCCCGAACGTGGAAGGAAGTGCAACTTGGTGGCTTTGTTCTCGTTTGTCTTCCCATTTTGATCTTTGTCTTAGCTGAAAGCTGAGTACATCTCATGGCAACCAAGGAAACCAACTCGCTGTTCAAAGCCAGGGGTGAGCTGTCGTGATGTTGGGAGGTGAACGTGGGCAGAGATCTGGGGGGAGTGGGAAGGGGACGTGGGCATGGATATGATCTCATTTCCTTATATGCACATATGGGATTCTTTAAGAGTAATAAGAAGGAGCTCATGTTTTCCATGACAGTTGTATTGAAATGTCATTCACATAACCATAAACTTCACTTTGAAATTAGTATAATCCAGTCCCTCATGTAGTTTATTCACCGAGCTGTAAGGCCACTCTCTTTCATTCTCTCAAAATGAAGCACAAATAACAGTGGCCATCGTTTCCCTCACATGCCCCTCCAATCTCTTAGCAACCGGTAACCTACTTTCTCTTCCTGGAGCTGTCTGTCTGGACATTTCAGTGTAAATTGAATCGCACAATATGTGACCTATTGCTACTGCTTTTATTTGGCATAACGTTTTCAAGGTTCACACATGCTGCAACATGTATCAGGGCTTCATCTTTATATATATATATATATAATATCTGATAAATGTTTTATGGCACAGATACCCCAAATTTTTATTACTCAGCCATCTGTTGCTGGGTGCCTACTTCCAACTTGGCCCGAATGGGAAAAAGCACATGAGAACATTTGCATGAGGGTTTTCGTGTAGATGTTAAGTCTTCGAGTTTCTTGGGCACGTCTCCAGCTGTGGCATTACAGACTCACTCTGTGGTTCACATCCTGAGGAACTCAGTCTCTGCACCACTTGGCATCCCCCAGGGAACGTGGGCGAGGACTCTGACCTCTTCGCCAACACCCGTTTTGGAAAGTTTCGTACAGCTGAAGCTAAATAATATCTCTTCGTTTCTAAGAACTCGTTTCCAAGAATACAATGAGAACATACCATTTCAAGCTCATCAAAAAGAGGTAAGGAGCAGACTCTCTGCCAGCTGGCAGCCTCTCAAATCATTGTGCACTCTGTGGACCAGGGCTCTGAGAAGAGCATCTCCTACAGCTGCTGTATACTCTCCTTAGGGCATGTTCACTCTTAGCTGTTTCCTGGTATACAAGGGACATCACACAGGGACCTTCAACTGCATCCCTCGTGGAGACAAAGCACATAGTGTCCAAACTAAGAATTCAAGTGGTGTGTGACTCCAGGGCCGGGAAGTAAGAGCTTCTGACTGCGATTCCTCTCGTACCCCTCTAGACTGTTTATAGCTCCTAGCTGTAGGATTTTATTCTCTTGTGACTGCGATGTGTCTTTTGTCAGGGCTGTGTCCAGTCATCTGATGCATTTTTTTTTTTTTTTTTTTTTTTTGTGTCCACAGCCAAATGTTTCCCTTAGGCACATTCTCGGGGCAAAATTAGCATGCACGGTATGCTTCAAAAGAAACAGGAGCGCCAACTCAGAGAGCCTCGGGAATGTTTGAGCTAGGTGTCAAGTTCAATGTGTGCCCCTTTTCGAATTAGGAAAGATTGCTCACACGCCCCCTCCCAAATACCTAGAATTCTCTCAAAGCACTGTAATAGGAAAATGTTCAATGTAGAAGAGTTCAGACTTTCCCATCGCGAGGCTCAAATAAGTGGAGGAATATAGGAAGCACATGATAGGAGTGTATGTGGAAAAGCAAACCAGGTTCTAAGAGACCATCTGCGGAGTCCTGGACAGATTACACAGGAGTACATAAACCACACATCACTAATTGAAACTGCTAAATTATGTAGTGCGTACTGACACATGTGTGCACAGAGACCCATGAATTCACACACATATGCGTATACATAAGTATATAGACGTACTATAGAAATCCAACATCCATACATTCTTAACCTCAGTGCATTTTGTGTACACAGGTCCTGCCATAGTTAGTCCTCAAAAATAAATTTGCTACATAGTTTAAAGTATCTTCTAAAACCCACGGCACTCTGTAGGACTTGGCCCAGACTTTTTTCACTTTGCTACTACTCTGTGTATGACTTGCTGTGGTTTGAGTCTGAACTCTCCTCTCTCGGGCTCAAGGTTTGAATGCTTGTTCCCAAGCTGGTGGCTTTATTCTGGGGACTGTGTAACCTTTGGGAGATGGCACACTCCTGTGGGGAGTAGATCACAAAAGGCAGGCCTTAGAAGGGTACCAACGGGCACATACTCCCAATTCTTGTCTGTTTCTCAGTTCCCCGTGTAAAAAATCACCTTCGTGACTCACCCACCACAACGGGCAGGCTCTGCCACGCCTTCCTCGCTGTGATGGTGATGGACTCCTTTTCCCCCCCGAAACTGCGGGCGAGCTGAGGAGCCCTTACATGGCTCCTTCTGGTATTCTGTCGCAGTATCACATAGATAACGATCATATTTACCGTCCTGTATATTCTATAAGTATTGTGGGTTGTGACTGATGGATGTTATTGACAATCAGAGGACTCAAGCAGAAGGGGTTTTGACTGCCGAGGCCATGAACATGTTCTCCTTTTAACCTTCTACACATCCTGGTGCTGCTGCTGAGATCCTGGCATTTAACATAACTAACCCAGCAACATGCTTTCCTATTCGCTGAGAGGACCCACATCACCAGTTCCATTGGTGGAAAGATCTCAAGAACATTGCTAGAATTCGAGGGTGTCTTTGTGTATGACCTCAATTTGCCCAGGCTACCGTATCAGAATTAATAAGGCCAATATCACCATGCCAGCTGTCCATGAGGGTCTAGTATCTAATTCTGAGTACTCCATTCTACCTTCCAGAGCCCTGGCTGTGAGTTTCCACCACTGCTGCAGGACCTTGGCTGTGGTCCTTCTCTCTTTCAAGTCTCTGAGGCACTAAGTTGTAGGACAAGAACCAAATCTAAGTCATTATATCTCCAGCGCCGGGGTATTTGATAAATGAGCAACCACGGTCAGACATCATCTTCTAAGTCATTCTGCTTACAATGCCATTGTGCGATCCAATCAGTGAGGACACCATGCCCTCTAGGCCATGCACCACTGTTTACAGGGGGAGGCTATGCTGGAGCGGAGTGTATGTGTACTGGTCTGTATGTCTGTCTGACTGTGTGCCTGTTTGTCTGTGTGTATGTGTGTGTGTGTGAGCGCCTGGCACTTAAGAATGCTAGACAAGTGCTAGACAAGTGCTAGACAAGTGCTAGGAATTTCCTTGAAGGAAATGATGTGTGTAGAATGAAGATTCTTTTCCCACCACACTTTATTCCCATGAAGCTCTCTGACTCACACACACACACACACACACACACAAAGGTTCTAGAATCTCAAGCATCCTGCACACAGCTTTGAATAACTCTCTTTTAATCTCCTTTTTTCTCTCTTTATTTATGTGCATTGATGTTTTGCCTGCCTGTCTATGTCAGGTCTCCTAGAACTGGAACTCCATACAGTTGTAAGCTGCCATTTGGGTGCTAGGAATTAAACCCGGGTCCTCTGGAAGAACAGCCAGGGCTCCAAACCACTGAGCCATCTCTCCAGCCCCAGAATTTGAATAACTCTTGTGTAAGCTAAGCGTTCGGATTTATTGGAATGAGCTGTTATTTTAGTTAAAAATCAAAGTTCAAGCATTCCTTTTGTCCTGATGTTTCTGATGACTCCATTGTCTGGTTATAGATATCAGCACAGGAGACGAGATAGAGCAACTAATGAATAATTAGGGAAAAAACCTTCACACCTCTTTAGTTAGATGAGTTTTAGCTGGATCCTATAACAATGCTCAGTTTCCAAAGGGGGAAAAAACATACACAGTGGCGAATTAATTTGCATTTTAAATTCAAGTTTGAATTTGGTTCCCAAGCATCAGCTTCATAAGCTTGCTATGACGGACAGACCCACCTTTCAGGTAAACTTAGAAAAATACCCTAAATGTGGGCGTCTCACAAAATCTCCATTTAAAAACTCACTAGCTGCATGTGTTCGTTTACCGCACCTATAGTTTCTGTTCTAACTAGTTTGGCTAGCTGGAAAATGTGAGTTCAGAACTAAGCAGAGAGATCCTACTTGGTCCAAACACTTAAAAGATCCTGTTCACCAGAAGTTGGTGGGGGACACAGGCCCACGCTTCTTCTTTTTTCCCACACCACCAGTGCCGAGTGTGGTAGTTTGGCTGCTTCAGTCTGCACTGAAGAGAGAATGCAGAAGAGCCGCAGGAACAAACCCTGCAACCACCATCCAGACTCGAGGGTCACTGTCCTCTGGGGGACACCTCTTTTCCAGACTCGAGGGCCGCTGTCCTCTGGGGGACACCTCTTTTCCAGACTCGAGGGTCACTGTCCTCTGGGGGACACCTCTTTTCCAGACTCGAGGGTCACTGTCCTCTGGGGGACACCTCTCTTCCTGTCTTGCTGGGTAGTACGACTTTATGGGCACAAACAGAGACCTCCAGTTATCTAAAAATCAAATCTCTGCACAGTCAGTTTTCCAGGCTGCATTGAGCAACTCAGTGCTCTGGCCAATTCTATACACGATAACACTAATCTAACTTGGCATAGGAAAAATCACTACAGTGTGAAAAAAACTCAGAATCAGCATATTTTGCCTATTTTTCCTTTGGGGGGGGGGAGTATTTCACGAGCAAATGGTCCCTGGACTCCATCCGTGGGCAGAAGAGTGTTTGGGAAAGCAAGCAATGAAGCAATTTTTATTCACAAGATTTGAGAGCAACCTAGACATGGAAATGTTTCCCACAGCCCAAACCCAAAATAAGCCATTCTAATAAATAGTGCATGGCGGCAGATAAATGGCCCAGTCACGGACAGAGCTTTCTGGAGAACGAGCCCCATGTATCATCTTCCTTCTCAACTGGTTCTCTGGTGCCCGACAGCTCTCCCCCCCCAGCCCCCACCCTCCGGCTCCTCACACTATTTATGTGTTTGCTTTTGCATGCTCTATGTGATGGTTTCGCCTGGTTGGTTTTCCAAGTTAATTATAGGGCACTTGGGGGAAGACTAATGGACAGGTTCAGCAAATTGTTGAAGAGTCTCGCTCTACAATTAATCTCGCTTTCCCCCCCATCCCAAAAGTGTGAAGGATGCATGCAAGGAGGCTGTAATGATGCCATATCACTGGTCGGTAAAAACTGGGGAGTTGGCGCTGACAATGATGAGTATGATTCTCAGAAGGCTTCACAAGCCGTCCCTGTCCCCTGTACCATCCAACTGGCTGTACCTGCTCTCTGCCGTCCCCTGTCCCCTGTACCATCCAATGGGCTGTGCCTGCCACGCCCCATTCAGCTATCATCACTGGACGGGAATTTTGGAAGCAGGCTAGCAAAGAGCTCTGATGGCATCTCAATTAGGGCAGCTGCCAAGCTTTGATACCATGGATGCCCCTGGTACCTTCATCATCCCCGTGATGTGCAGGCATTCTCCCTCTGATACGTGTAATGTGCAGTGCATCCTTCTTCCCTAAGCGATAATACTGTGAATAGGCAAGGGGAGATTCTGGAGAGTGGACCCTGCCATAGAGAGCGAGATGAAGAGGAAGGAAGCAGGTGTCCCTCATAGGCTTCCCTCTCAGAGGTGCTGGGGAAGCTGAGAGAGGGGAGGGAGAGCTATGGAGGTTGGGGGCACTGAAGGTTCTAGTACTGTGCCAACCCTTGCACACAACACGACTAACATTGTATCTTGACCTCATCCGTATGACCTGCTCCCTTTGTCCCAGGCGCTTTTCTGGAAACACACAATGTTAGCCTCTCTGTCAAATGTTAACTCAGGTATGTGACCCCTCTGAGGGACAGGTACAACAAATACCGATTGTGACACCTTCCCTCCCCTCCACCCCAAAGCTCTAGAACTGGCCTGCTCCTGGTCTTCGGAGCCTGGGATGTCTACTTTTCCTCAGTCTACAGAATCTTCATGAACCCAACTTTGTGAGCACCCTCACCGTCTCAGAGGCCCTAGCTTGACCCACTTCCAGACTTACTAGCATCTGGTCTGTTCAGTGTATCACACATCTCACTTATGACCTCACGGAGGAGTGTGCTCTGACCAGACTCGTGAGTCCCAGGGTTAGCCGTGTCTGGGCCTCTGCCTATATGAACAGGTGTCTGTTCTCTTCAGGGCCACTCTGCCCAGATGTCCGGACTCTGCCCTGGGGGACAACTATCATGTGTTTAATGGGAGTCACATTATGTTTATGCCTTAATTTAAATCACAGAGTCCAGGCTTTGAGGTCCCTGGGAAGCCCATGCTTTCTGTTTTTTTTGCATTCACAAGAGCAAACGAGTGAAAAAAAAACCAATCTCCAAAGCCTCTTTGTGGGGACAAAGAAGAAAGACATAGGTTCATTTCTACCCGAGAGTTAAAACCAAGCATTCCACGGGGATCCTAATGTACCCTATTTGCTTCTGAGAATTTGGTCTGTGCTTTAGGAACCTCAGGATAAAAGATGGAGAGCTCAATGGTAAGATGTTGCAGCTTGAGTTTGGAGCTCTAGAATCAACTTAAAAATCGGTCCACGGGAGCACACACCAGTCATCCCAGAGACTAGGACACAAGAACGAGACGATCCCAGGGTCTGCTGGTGAGCGAGCCCTCCCAGACGGTTCACAAGCTCTATGGTGGTCTCAAAACATAAGAGGAGAGCAACGGAGGAAGACACGGGACATAGACCTCTGCGTCCAGAAGCACATGTATGGGGACATGTACATACACATGATGCACACACATATACATACACCACACACACACACACATGCATGCATGCACATACACACACACCACTCATGGTGGAGTGTCAGAGAGGAAGCATCCTCGGTGCTGTGTTTCTTGCTAACGTGGTCATAGCCAGATGCTTGCTTAGTCTCATGGCTGGTTTTGCACACTCACCGCAACATGTCTTGTGTCTATGCACACACACTCAGAAGGCTTAAGTCTCTGCCATGATCATCGCTACACTGTAAAGAGGAGGCAAAAAAACACCAGTGGATTTCTCACACAAGAGGTGTAAGGGTCAAAGAAACTGAGCAAATTGAGACTGTGTGGCTTGCAAGCTACTTTCCTTGGGTTCCCATAGCTCATGGGAAAGCTACATTGGATTGCAAAACCACACGCCTTCTCTTCTGGCCTCTGACACCTGTCAGTATTCGGGGTGCCAGAGGCATCCTTCCAACCAATTCAAAGAAAGGATGAGCCCTGCCATGAACCAGAGTGCCAAGAAATTCACACACGGGAAGGTCCTCAGACCGTCACATCAGTTCTAAATCAATCCAGAGAGTCTTTCTGGTTGGCACACACAGGGTTAAAATTCCAAGCCTGAAACTAGGAGAGATTAGCATCATAAACCAGGGCTCCTTAAACTTTTCCACTCTTGTCTCCTTTTCACCCAACAAACGGATGTCACTCGGACATATAGGATAGGTATGCAAATCAAAAATTTACCAATAATAAATTATAAAGGAATCTATCTTTATAAACAATCTTATAGAGTACATACAATGTTAACAATCATTAAAGACAAAAGCAAAATTCTAATCCATCTGAATGAGATGGTCAGGCTTCTTGTTTCCATCTGAGAGCAAGCTCGTGACTGAATACTCGATGCTGCAGGACAGAGACTCTTCAGCGGCTTTCAGAGTTGATTGAGATTTTGATTTTATTACCACCAGAGCTGAGAATATTACTTTATAGAATACAAAGCACAAAATAGCAGATGTGTGGTCAGGGTCTTTTCAAAAGTGGTTAGAAATGCCCTCTCAATCCAAAGATAAAATGTATCCAATGGAGGGTGTGTGTGTGTGTGTGTGTGTGTGTGTGTGTGTGTGGTGAAGCTCAAGTCAGTGACCCAAACATGAACTGTTAAAAATCAAACAACCTAGCATAACGCAATCCGAAGACAGACTGCTCTGATACCCGCCTGCTGAGGGGTGACAGCGGGGACATAGTGGTGGTGTGTTTTCAAACATTAACTCGTTAGCTTTCTGTACAAGAGGAAGACCCAAGCGTGTATGGTGGAACACTGAAACTGATAACACACACACAGTAGTCTCTGTCTGAGCCGACAGTCACAGGTTCCGGGCTGCAGTCATAGGTGTGACAGATGACAGCATCTGGTCCAAAGCCCATGCTCTGTATTCAGGACCGAGGCTGCAACGAAGTCATAGAAACACCACAGTCAGTGTGTGCTTGGCTTTGAATTAACTTTTGCCCATTGCATGTTCGACCTTTTGCTGTTCCCATTTTTGTCACGGTCCTGCATGTGTACCAACACAACCCAGGATAGGCCCGTGACCCCAGTTCATAAATCTGGGTCAGCTGATCCTGATTCCGTCTGACGAGCTATCATCTATGCTCTAAAGCTTATTTGTAGATTTGAAACTACAAAGTCCAAGCTACAGTAGACTTCAAGATCCTGGTCTTGACAGCCCTATGCCAGGACTGGTCAGGCAGAGCCTCAGAATCAGGGCCTATGCAGGGACATGGTCAGAGAGCATTTCTAGGACCTAGAACAAGCGGTGTCAGCAGACATGAAAACTTTCTGGACTGACGGGCATAAGCGTTGCATGGAGGTCAGCTGCTGGGACTAAATGAGATTCCACACACACTCATGAGTGGAGCTTGTCCACACAGCCAGGCATGTGGCAAGTAGCCATGCTAAGTGACCAAGTCACCCTCGAGATTAACCTAAGAACATACAGCATGGAAGGCTCAAGGACAAGAGCACAGCAGCCAAATACGGACGCCCATGTCCCCAGCAAACAAGCTAATGCTTAGCTCAGCTCTCTCATACCATACATAAGCACCTTCTAGTGAGAGAGTATAATGGCTTTTTTCCCTTTGGGCTTCTTTATTTGAATTTCAAACAACCCCCAAACACACAATACCAATAGGCAACCCTGCTTCTCGTAGGGCAGGAACACCGCGATGTGCCCTCCAGAAAACGTGTGCCTTTTAGGGAAGTTTGATTTGGGCCTGAGTTATCAACTGTATAAATAAGAACTCCCTAATCAGAAGTGTGCCTGTGACAAGTCTACCGAGCAGCTGGTAGAAATGTGGTCAGTAGAGGTTTGAGAGTCCAAAATCCACTGTTCAAAGCGACATTAAGGAATGGGACTACCACGGACAGTGACTGTTAACTGTCAACCAGCTAAAAGCGGTGGAACTTGGCCTACACACAGTACCACAGGGCAAGTGCTCACATCCTGGACAGAACCAGGGAACAGGTCTGGCGGGAAAGGAGAACCTGCCGAGGGAAGGGTCCTCGTGGCTGCCTTGCCCCCACACGGCTGGCTGAGTCTCCCAGCTGTTTGCGAATGCTTCCCCAAAGCCACCACAAGACAGAGGTTCTGATGTTCCCTGCTAGGTTGCGACTGTCCCAAAATTACAGAAAAGACTTCACTGGAAGCTCTGAAGGCTGAGCGACACGTGCACAATGTAAACTTGAGTGGATCACCGCGAGCAGTCCCTCTCCCACCCTGATAACAGGGAAGGGGAACACTGCGGGTGAGCTATCCACTCACCAATGCGTTAAGCTGCGTTCTGACATGCTGGCAGCTGCTTCTACTTACTGCATAGTTTCTTGAAATAATTTCTAGTTTTCTTTTTTTAAAAAAAATTTACTTTGAAGGCATTTATTTAAAGTCTCCCAGTAGCTCCCTACTGAAGATCTCTCTTTCTCCTTTCATCCCTGGCCAAAGCACTGATGTCATGAGAAAATGCTGGCTTTCCCCAGGCACAGCGTGTGGTCAGCTAGTGGTCAGCTGACGTCAGAGCCAATCAATAGTCTTTTGATTTAAAGGTTTTGCAATTTAAAGGTTTTGTATCTAGTATGAAGGATCAAAGCCAACCAAGAGAGTTCCAGAACCTCAGACATGCTTCCTCCCTCATTGATCAACTATGATTAGAAAAGCCCACCTCCCTTCAGTTTTATAAAGGAACCACATGTCCTTGCTAATGCACTTGACAGCTTGTAAGGCTGTCATCATGAGCATCATCAACACAGGAAGGAGCAAGAGTGGTTTAAAGTCACAAGGAGGCCAATGGCAGCTTCGTTTGGCTGCTGGTTCTTGAAGAAGAGGGATGATGGAGGAATACATGGGGCACAACCTCTTCACACTGAAAGAAGTAAGCTTGAAGTGCTGCCCACACACCCAGACTCCTCAACTCCACGACACCCTGAGGACCACAGGAAACACAGGAAGCCATTGCATGCTTCATTCAAAGGACATCTTTCCACTCTCACAGTGAGACCTCCCATGAACGGGACGCTGGAAGGGCTGGTGACACACAAGCCATCCCACAGCCCAGCAGCCCTTTGTTCCCCAGAAGATGGCTCCATCTCCTCAGGGCCGTGATCTCAGGCATGGAGAAGGGTGACCTGGAATACCCAGTTTCACAACCCTCCCCTTGTTAGCTGCCGGGTTTGTGGTAAACAGGGGCGAGTCTGACTTGTTTTCCAGAATCTGCTGCCCTTTATACACACTCAGGAGGACGGAGTTTACATGAAGTACAAAGTCCAGGCAGGAGAGTGCACACAGTTAGGAATGTTCAAACTCAGGCTTTGCATAGCTGATCCAAACATTTCCATTACAGGCACAAGAAGGCTTGATAGGACCCTTCGATGGGCAACGGGGCCTGACAAAAATGTTGGCAGGAGCTTCACGACAACACAACACTCATGCCTGGCATCTTCCTGCTGTCTCTCTGTTGCCAGGTGTTAGTTGAAGCTCTTCACCCTTTCTTACTCATCAGCTGTATCTGTGTTTGGTGACCTTTGTGTAAATGAGATCAATCATTTTACAAGAAATTATTTAAGGGGCTTGAACTCCCTCAGTTATAGTTCTAGCCAGAAAATTACTCTGAGATTTTGCTCCTCTGTCATTGACTGGCAACCACACCCAGGCAAGGGCAAAGGCAGTTCTGCAGTGTTGCCATCAACTTGCTTGAGCATTCCTGCCACCAAGGAACACCAACTGCAAAGAGAACAAGGGGACAAGGTCTGATCTCCTGAGGAGACTAAGGCTGGGAGGCAGCCAAACACCTCCGAGCTCCAGACCTTTGAGCACAGAACAGCCTCAGAGCAGGACAGAGACAGCATCCAAAGTGAGAGATCTCTGTAGAATCCCTAGAAAGCCATCCTGTCTCTCCTTCAGCTTTGGATGCACAGAGGGGCCTTCCAGGATGGCTGTCTGAAACTCTAGTCTCTGAACCGAACACACACACACACACACACCAGTGTTTTCTTCCACCCCGTGTTCTCAACTCTACACACCAACTTCTGCTGGCCTCACAAAGGAAAACAGCCTCACAGAGTCCCCGGGATGCAGACAGCACCAACGTGCCTGCTTTTGTTGACCTCCACACATTTGGGACTGGAAATGTTCTGGCTACCTCATCTCCCACTTCTCTCCCTTTGTTATTGCCCTCAGCACAGCTGTCCAGCCCATAGTTTGTAATTCACCATGCTTAGGTGTGTTCCCAAGTTCTGAGAAATGAAAAAAAGTATGAAAACTTGTGTTGGCAAATAAGTCAGAGATTGATGGCTCTGTCAGAGACGATGTTTCATTTAGGCAGACAGTGCCCAGATAACAGCTGCATAGCTTCAGTGAAGCAAGGGTTTGGGAGGTTCCAGTGGAAGGTGCAGGTGAGGTTGTCTCTTCCATGCCCAATTCCAAGTGAAAAGAATCCGAGGTGGTGAAAAAGGAAGTAATGACAACTTCAAAACACTGCAAGTCTCTTCTCTAAATTTCTTCATCTGTGAACTATGGGAGCATCTTCCTGCCTGGTGGAGCCATTATCAGTGAAAGCTGGAGGACTAGAATAATCTTCACACATCCTGAGTCTCCAGTAAGCAATGGAGAAAGGAGAGGTGGTGGCTCCATCAGAAGTGTCTGATGGGACAAATCCTCCCAGAGATGTTTGATGGAAAAAGATTTACAGATGAAGTGGACAGCTAGAATGGAGATTCTAATATATTTGAAATATTGGTGCCCAAATAATGTGGGATTCCCCTCTGTATGCTGTGAATATGTTTTATTACCATTGGTTAATAAGGAAGCTGCTTTAGCCTATGGCAGGGCAGAATAAAGCCAGGCCAGAAATCTAAACAGAGATAAAGAGTAGGCAGAGTCAGGGAGACGCCATTTAGCTGCCAAAGGAGAAAAATGCCTGGAATCTTTCCAGTAAGCCGCAGCCTCATAGTGATACACAGATCAATAGAAATGGGTTAATTTAAGTTATAAGAGTTAGTTAATAAAAAGCCTGAGCTAATAGACCAAACAGCATTGTAATTAATATAGTTTCTGTGTGGTTATTCAGTTCTGGCTGGCCAGGAACAAAAGAGCAGTCTCTATTTACACTCAAAATTCCATCTATAAGATCTATGCAGACCTCAGGGCTACTCTGAGAACAAAGAGCTTACGAGAGAGGTGCATTGCACGGGCAGATGGCCCTGCCTGTGGTCTGTGCTCTGAATCCTGGATTATAGAATGACAACCACCTTGGGTTCGGAACTTAAGCTCTGCTTAGTAGTTAAGCCCAAATAGTGCCATCCCTGTTGATGCAGCTAAGTATCTGAGCATTCAAAATCATGTGGCAGACTCTGGAGCCACCACCATTTCTTGGGTGCGGCCTCATGATTTGTGTACAAAACAGTGGGTCTCGAGCCTGAAGGTGTTGATGCTAAGCGGGAGCCTGTCTTGGAAAACATGGCTGCCAGCTAGACACAGGGAAGGTGTGGGCATTGGACTCACAGGAAGAGTCTCAAGCTTTGAGACAGAGGAGAAGGAAAGCTTCTCACCAACCCACAGTGACCACAGCAAGTACAATGGGGAACGGAAGGTTGGCCATGGCCCACCCAGCAGTCAGACCAAGGAGAAGCACAAACACAAAGTTGCAAGAGAGCCCAAGTGGGAAGATGAGAAATCAAGGTCATCCTTAGCTGTGTAGTAATTTGAGGCCAGTCTGGGTTACACCAGACCTTATCAAAAGGAGAAGGAGAGGAGAGAAGGGAAGGAAGGAAGGAAGCGAAGAGAAAGAGAGTAGGGGAGCAAAGCAATCTTTTTTCATGGCATGGGTGAAATAAGCAGGAACACAAAGGATAAAAATGCCTATGACGTCAGTCAGTTTTCAAAAACAAATACCAAACTCATGGAAGAGGCAAACATAGTTGCCAAGGGATGACCTCGGTGGGTGCCCCTGGAAAAAGAACCTAAGGAGTCAATACAAAGCTCCATTTGGATGGGGGATAATCTCTGGTGTGCTTAGCACAGAGTGCCGAGCACAGCTAACAGTGATGAAATGCACAATTCAAAATCTGTGGAGAGACGAGTTTCAGAAATTTGATTTGTGTGTGTGTGTGCGCTCTGGATGTGGTTGCAGCGCCAGCATATGAGTGTGCATGTGGAAAACAGAGCGGGTATCCGGTTGCTTCCTATACTGCTCACCAGCCTCTTGCCCTGAGACAGGGTCTCCCGCTGAACATGAAGCTGGCTGTTCTAGTGAGGCTGGCTGGATGGTGAGTTCTTGAGATCTGTCCCTCTCTGCCTCCCGTCTGTTCTGGGATCACAACAGTGAGCTCTTGAGATCTGTCTGTCTCTTGTCTATGCTGGGACCACAATGATGAGTTCTTGAGATCTGTCTGTCTCTGCCTCCTGTCTGTGCCGGGATCACAATGATGAGTTGTTGAGATCTGTCTGTCTCATCTGCCTCCCGTCTGTGCTGGGATCACAGGCACACACACAGCCATGCATAGCTTCTTAAGTGGGCACTGGGTTTTGAACTGAGGTTCTCATCGTGCAGAGCACATGCTCTTTCTGACTGAGCATTTTCTGAGCCCTAGAAGAGGGGGTTGCAGATGTCATCTCGACAAAGAAGTGACCTATTTGCCGTGATAGACACAAGCATTCTATAAAACATCGTATCATACCCCCACATATGGGGTTATTATCAGTTAATTAAATGATTATCAGTTAATTGAAAAAGAAAACAAAACGAAGAAGGAAGAGAGGAAGAAGAAGAGAGAAAATAAACACTAACCAAACGAAAGTCCAACATGAGAGTTACTAACAGTCAAGTTAGAAACAAGGTCACACAGCAGAGACAGAGGTGAGGCCCACTGGCTACTGCAAAACCCACCCTCATCCCCAGGGCCCAAGTATATTCCCTCTCTACTCAAGCCATTCACATCCAGCCACAACTGTCAGTCAGCTCCACCCTGCACCATTGAGTTTCTGCCAGTTGCAACAAAGAATCCTAAGACAACATCCTTGACACAAACGGGGAAGTTTAGGGGAGAACCATGACCTTGTTTAAGAGCCAAGATAACAAGTTTACTCTTAGACACATGCAAGATGCCCAAGGGGTGGATAAACCTGCACAGCTTCTCAGGGCTCACAGAAGAATCTGTGACGTCAGAAGGGAATTCACTCTTGGGGAGTGGGATTCTGGTGCTGCGCTCTGAACAAGAGCATAAATGGTCTCTCTCATACTGTGTAGGATCTACAGACCCCAAACTAACAAGAGAGCATACTCAGTTTAGTAAGCATCTCCTGTAAGTACCAGACAACATTTCAGAATGGTACCCCAAGGTCTCAGGCAGTATTTGGGATGGCTGTCCCTAAAATCTCCCATTGCTTGTCAGGATTTGGGGATTTATTAGGTGAATCTTTTTCTCTCCCAGTAATCTTAATAATGAGGTGGCATTGATATATAAAACATGGTTCAATTTTTGAACCCTCCAGTATCGTTACTCCTTTCTTGTTTTAAAATTTGAACTAGGGCTAGAGTATTGGTTCAATGGTTAAAAGCACTTGTTGCCCTTACAGAGGACCTGGATTTGATCCCAGCACACACAGTATAACTGTCTGTAACTCCAGTTCCAAGGAACTCAGCACCCTCTTCTGACCTCTGTAGGAAGCAGGCATACATAGGGTGCACATACATACATACAGGCAACACATTCATACACATAAAATAATAAAAATAAACAACCTAAAGCATTCTGATTGACTTTCTGAAGTATATATGAAATGAATAGTATGCTTACGTTCATATGTCACAGCCTCCTCATCTGCAGAAAGACATTCAACACAATCTTGGGGGCCATTTTATTCTTATTTTTGTATCTTCCAATAAAGTCAAGCACTACCCTAAGTTATCTACTTGGTAGCCCCCGGAACTTTTCTTATTGTTCATTTTTCCATCTGTATGTTGCAGACATATAGCTCAGAAAGGAATTAACACTACATGTATTTATGTGTGAGCCACAGTCAGCACAGGGGCAACCACTGAGCAGCTTGAAGCCTTTGTTCCCTGTAGTTTGTGGGAGAGCTCTTCTGCCTCCATCATGTCTGGCTCTGCACCCCCACTCCAGAAACTACAGCTCTACGGTCCCCAAGTCACTTTTTGTCTTATCATCATCATACCCGTCCTTATATGTTCTACAATGTGTGTACACGCAGCGGTTTAGAGTATGTTCTCCACGCCAGTACGCTGTAACCAAACTGGAGGCGTAAGCCATGGAAGTCTGGAGGTCCAGTCTTCCTTTTCCTGAGGCCCGTTGCCATGACAACTGATGTCTTCTTCCCTCTGCGTCCTCAGATGCCCTCTTCCCTGGTGCCAACATGCCAGTGTTCCACTCTTCTTAGAAGGACACTCATCATATCGGATAAAGACCCAGTCTGTGGCCTCATTTAACCTTATCATCTCTTTAAAAACTAACTCCAAATACAACACAGTCACACGGAGGGGCAGTGCATCAAAAAATAAACAGAAGCAATAGCTCGGTCCCGCATACACACACACACACACACACACACACACACACGGTTACACACACACTCTTGAGCTGAGCCGATTTTGAAGTGTCTGATGATGGTTGGACACACCCCCTAAAGTGACTCTTCTGAACTTTATCCACTTCCGTGCCATAAGATCTATTCTGTTTTTCTTTTAGAATGTTACTTCACTGTTTTTTTTTATTACTTTTTAATAACATACTTAAAAGAATAGATTTAATTGTGTACTCCTTCTCTTTCCATCCATTTCTTTAGACATGTGCACCCTTTATAAATCTCTAGTGATACTCTGGACATTGCAAAAATCCCCACGGGCTCAAGTCAGTGCAAAGCCGAGCCGGGCTTTCCAGTTCCTGCTCATTACAGACATCTGTGCTGTTTGGGGCAATGCAGCTTCCTTCTGCTTGTGGCTACCTGGGGAACCATGCTATGACCCCACAGGCTCGGTCTCCGTTTAAATCAGCCGGCCCTTCCGTTCCTCTGCTCTGTGCCCTTTTCCTTTCTCTCGGGCACGTCACACCAGCCCTGCCTTCTTCGTGCCATTTTAGATTGTCCATCAATGACCATTTCCTGTGTCGAGCTTTGGCATCTGCCAACCGGTACCGTTGCATTGTCCTCGCTGATTCTCAGAGTCAGAATTCTAGGCTGGCAGCGTTTTCTTCCCAGAACAGGGAGAATCTTCCTCATGAAAAGGGGATAATTTGTGTTGCTTCTTTGGCTGTGTCAATTTACCAGGAAACTGGGAGGTGGGGTGGGTGCTGTCTTTCTGTAAGGATGTTGATAGGTCAAGTCCCCGGGTTAAGACAGGACAAGGATTCTTAACTCTTCGCTTGTCCTCGTGTCTCTGGGCGAGCGATGACTCACTCCATCCTCTGGTACCCTGCACTGTCCTAATGCAGCTGCTCCCACTGTGCCTCACGGCTTTGGCTCTGCAACCTGGTCCCTTCTTCGGAGTGAGCCGTCTTTTATTTTTGTTCAACGAATCTAGGTGTCTGCAGTAGCAGAGCCCTGGGGGATTTTGCCAGGACAAACCTGTCTCCAGAAGCACAGTACCAGAGGTCTGCCTGACTGCTGTGTTCATTTTCACTAGGTTAAATTTATTTCTAAGAACCGAAGAATGGCTGAACATTGGGAATCATGTCAGCACCATTCCATAAACTTCGGAGAACAAGTACTTAAATAATCATAAAGTAACATTAATTCTGAGAATCAAGATATTCAGATTGTGGAGAATAACGTCACTTTAACGCATGTTCGTATGCACCAAATGGTTGGGACGGATGCACAGGGGAATGGTCATCCTGTGCCATTGCTGACAGAGTGACAGGGGTTTCAGCATTCCCCATTGTACTGTCACACGTTCCCCAAAGTTTCTGCAGGCACAGAGGTATTACAGAAAGCACTCGAAAACAGCAGTGTGGTGATGAACTCCACAGCATGGTCAAGCAGAGCAATCTCGCCGTGGACTGCACCATTGAATTTGGGACTGAACTGATTGTGATTTGCTATTACTCTTCTTAGTTATCAATATGTGCTAGTTATCCATACATACTTAGTTATCAATATACGCTAGCTCAGTCTTCAAATCAGACTTGTATAAGGAGAGACTAACCTTGTCATTCTTTAAATTTATTTTATTCATTTTATAACTCAGTGAAAAACATATTCCGTAATTAAAAAAAAAAAAAAAAAAACAAGATCAGTGGAGAAGAAGGTGCTTAGCCAGAAAACAATGGCTCTAGACAAAGGAGAGCAAAAAGAAAGCTGAAAAGGAAATTCATCACAAAGCCACGTGAGCTTGTGACAATAACTACAGAGGCTTCCTGAAGATCAAAATGTAGCTAAGCCTTGAGGTTCATGCCTATAGTTCCAGCATTTGCCACGCTGAGACAAGAGGAATGCTGGGATCTCAGAGCCAACCTGGGCTACAGAGTGAGTTCCGAGACAGCCTGGGCACTGTCTCCAATGAAAATGGCAATAATAGTAAACTCTAAAGGCTTTCCCCTGGAGGTAAGGGAGAGTCTGGGAGGAAAGAAGATCAGGGACTTGGGAGGCACTGGGAAAGACAGCTTGAGCCACAGAGACGGGCTAAAGACGGAGTAAGAGAGGAGAGACCATGACATCACCCATCTAGTAAGTTACCCGACTAGACAGGTAATGATATTCACACAGGGCTATGAAAGACTCAGGTTGTATATCTAACACAGGGACCTGCCTGCTCTTCAGAAGAACGTGGAATCTAGAGGGTGGTGGCCTGGGAATCTTCTGCCACATCTCATCCTACGTTTTAGGCACCTTCACCTGTTATGTGTTTGGCCACCCAACTGGTATTGATGAAGAGTGCACACAGAGGACCAGTGTTTCCTCAGAAGCCTGAGGGCTGGAGCTGATGTGTGGAATTTACCCTTCCTGGTCCTGCTAACTTCATACACCATAAACTTCCTGTCTTCATGTTCTCACAGCTGCCCCCAACAAACTGCCCCCCATCTCCTTAACCTGGGACCCCACCCTACTCCATGCTGAGATGAAGCCCCTTGTCTATGGTAACCTAACATTTTTCCTTTTTTCCATTTGCCTAATTTTCAGTAAACCACAAGAAACATTACAGCACAAAGTAAAGCCCACGGCACTAAAGTAAAAAGGCTTCACAACACCGTCTTGAAATATAAACACAATACACGAGTTCCTCCAAAACCACCCTGAAAACACAGCCCACACTTTAGATTCCTTCTGTGCTGTTTTCCTCAGGTGTGTTGAAAGTCACAGGCAGAGTCTTCCCAATAAGATCAGATGGAATTCATAGGGAGTTCCCTTGTGGATTAAAATCTCCATCTGTTCTACTTTCATTTCTCTCTGTCATAAATTCCCTGACAAATACAGTGTAGGGGAGAGTGGTCTATTCCCGCTTCCAGCTCCAGCAACAGGCCATCACTGTGGGGAAGTCAGGGCAGGAACGTGCAGCCGAGAGTCCCATCCCAGCCAGTCAGGAGCAGAGAGAAGCTAACACACGCGAACTTAGTTCCGTGATTGCTTGTTTGGCTCAGTTTCTCTGCTCATAAGACTCAGGATCCCCTGACTAGAGAATGGTAATACCCACAGTGGGCTGCCCTTTCCATGGAAACTAACCTAACTAGAGTAATTCACAGGCCTACCCAATGTAGATGCTCCCTCACTGAGACTCTTTCCAGGTGATTCTAGTTTGTGTGAGGTTGATGTGGCTATCGCCATTCTAGCGCACCAAATAGACTCCATGACTCCCCAGCTGTGCCGACGCTGGCCCCGATACCTGATGGGTATATTTTCCAGCATGATAGGATGCCTCGAGGTGTAAAGGGAGAACAAAGATGCCTTAGAGCCTGTGTGAGAGTTCAGATTTTAAAGCAAAGTGTTCCTGTTTAGCCAGTTTGCCAAGCTTTGAGGCTAGTGTCCTGGTCACTGGGGACTGTGGTAAAGATCTCACACTGCTCATCTGAGCAGTGCCCAGGCTCCTGCCAGTACCACAGTCCAACGGTCATGTGCTGAACGCTTTTTTATTTAGCTTTTAAGTTTCCCCATGATTGATTCACACATGATTGTTACTCATGTCAAAAACAGAATGCAGCAATATAAACAGAAGGATCACTGAGGAGTGTCGTGAAAGCCACATTCCCTGCAGTGTGGGGTCATACTCTGGGAGACACTGGCATGGAATATATGCTCTGCGCTCTTAGGAGAGTGACTGCAGGGACCTTCAGAAGATACGAGTTGATTGTTGTCAAAATCTTCCACTTCCTGGCCATGGCCCCATCCCATTTCTTTCCACTGGAGAGGGTAAATCAGAGCATACTCACCAGTGGCCCTTATAAACTGGAAGAGCCGAATGGTATGACCAGCACTGTGGTTTCTGATCATGTCAGGAAATCAAGGACAGAGGTCTATCACCTTTAAAACTCAGCCTCACGGTGAGTCCATGGCTAACACGATGCTGGTGCATGCAACCATGTAACAGCCATGTTATATGCACACACAGCACTTTCACATGCCAGAGGTCATGATGAGAATGAGTGCTGGGCTCATCGCCTCCCCATCCCTCCAGATCTCCTGCTTCCTTTCTCTAATGAAGGTCTAATTATTGCCTATTTGCAGATCAAACAACTGAGGCACAAAGGTTAACCGGCTGACTTCAATTTCCTGTGTGTTAACTCAGCCGCATTCAGTGTAGACTCCTGGAGCCGCCAGCCCTGCAGATATCAGGCTACCTCGACTACAAAGAAGAAAAGTGCACAAAAATCAATTTTATTATGAAGATGAATAAATCATTATTTCCCGTGAAAGCCTTCTGTCCTGAAAGTTAATCAAATGGACTAATATTTAATTAGCCAGAGGTATCAAAACTAAACAGATGCACTCAGCAAGCCCAGGATGTTATAAGCCAAACCTGAGGAAACCATGTGTTTCATGGAGACAGCATTGCTATCTCTGTACTTGTGTTTTCTACCCGGAAATGTCATGCTCTAGTGTGTTCCATAACACTGTGTTGGCTGCCTGCATGTGTTACCTACAGGACAGTAATTTCTGCGCTGTCCTTGACCAGGTTTGAAAGAGGAAAAGATATTTCCATGAGCGAGCCGAGAGTCATGTATGCAAATGACGCACATAAAGAATCTTACAGGCTACCATAGTTAAAATTTACCCAAGTTAACTTTACGTGGATTTTATAGATTAGAAACACTCCTTACATTTTAGTAACTAGAGGAAGTGCACATGTGTAAATTCCTTGAGGTATTACTTTATAGCTTATAAAAAGTAAGATGTACCAAGGCAAAGTGGGTAACGAAAACAAGGAATACGGAGGACCTCTGCCCCCAGCCATGGCGAGCATGTATGAAGATCATCCTCCCAGGGTGTCACTAAGCACAAAAGCTTAGTGATGGCAGACAAGGCAAAGACAGTGACTGCAAGGAGAAATACTGAAGAGCAAACTTCCTGGAAGAGGGTGGAGTATTGGAGGAAGCTCCATTCTTCCCAGGGCATCAATCCAGTTGGCTGCCCTGAGCCCAAGAGCAGCAGGAATCAGAGGCACCGTGAGGACGCAGCGTCAGAGACAGTGAGACAGACACAGGGGTGTTGGAAAGAGTCACCCGAATTCATGTCTACCGAGGACTTCAGAACGGGGTCTCAAGAGTGAACAGCATCTTAATAATGGCAAGCCCACTCTGGTGAGGGCACTTTGATTGTATAGGATGAGACCTAAGTCTGGGGGTCTTCAGAATAGGCAAGGACCCAGACACACATTGAAGGGAAGACGGAGAGACAGTATGGGCAGAGCTTCCGCTGGGGCCTCTGTAAGGCTGGAGCAACAGGAGGTGTTTGGAAGCACAGATGAAGACACAGGACAAAGTCCAGAATGTTCTGGAGCCTTCAGAGAGACACTGTGCTGCCAACACTTCGACCTTGAACTTTGGGGAATCGGGAAAACAAATTGCTGCTATGGGGAACTCCCCCATGGGGTCTTGTGTCACCAAAGCTCTTAAGAGTAGGATCACATGCAGCGGGACCGCTTCTGGCAACCAAACAGGGGCAGAATCCTCAGGGGGAAAGGAGCTGGGTGCCTGGAATCCTCCTGCGTCAGCACTGGCAGTGCCGCAGAATGGTGCAGGCTGACCTCAGATGCCTTTCAACCTGCTCCGGCCCCTAAGCCCAAAACCTGTTCCCACCCCCTGAGTTGTGAGTTGCCTGAGTTCTGAGCTATGCCTAGTACCACCCTGTCCCTCCCTTCCAGTGCCTCTGGCCAGGAGAGGCTGCTCCTTCCAGCAAGTCTCGGCTTCCTTGACGTTCCCTCCCCTGGAACTGCTCTTCCCCACCCAACAGAGATGGGTGATGGATGCAGAAGGAGATACAGGCTCATCCAGGTCAGCCTTCCCGGAAGCAGAGGTACCAAACAGGAATCTCAGTCCTGCTTCCATCTGGCCACATTTTCATAAAGCACTCCGGCACCACTGCCAATACATTTTGGTCTCATATGTAGGAAATATCAAATACTTTTTAGTGAGTGGCTCTCTAGTGACTGTTAATGCAAACCTCCTGTATCTTCCTCCATCCTGGGCAGAGAAACTAGGTGTATGGATGTCACTACAAGTCTCTTTTGATGCTAAATCGTATTTGATTGCCCACTAATTTCATTTGCAGCATCAGCTCTGCTCTATGACCAACATGTTGCCTGCGACATCCAATATTATTGATGTAAACATTGCCCTGGTATCTGCAGCGGCTCTCTCACACTGTTGACCTATTTAAATGTATAAATTGATTATTTTGAGAGTTTTTAGCTGTGCTGATAAACTTACCCCACTGGGTGAAAATGGCGCCGCTATAACTACCATCATGAAGTCAACTCGAGCATGCTACATAGGCCGCAGGGAAGCTTGCACGATCTGCATCCACCAATGCAATATGGTTGCTCAGAGGCTTATGCTGCATGCCATGCTTTTAATACTTTGATGACGCTCTTGTGCGCCACGGCTGTAATGCTTCTGGTAGTTGAACACAAAGTCAGAATCAACAGGTGGAGTGTGTAGAGTCACCAACCTTGTCGGTCACAGGAGGATGTGGTCTAGATTACATGGACTCTGAGACCTCGATCCTCACTGAGGGTGCATCTACCATCCTTACTCGGGTGTAAGGGAAAGCCACTGTCCCAGGAAACTCTCTCTGGCTAGCCTGCCTGCCTCAGCCTTTGTCAAAGGCATTTTGCCCACACTTCCTTGTGTTCTATTCACCTCAAGCTTTTGAGCTCCAGAGTAAGGCTCTTGGGAAAGTTTTCCTGTGAAAACAGGGAATTACCATCGTTTTTATTAATTTTTTTAATTTCAATTTTTTATTGTTTTTGTTGAGCTCAATGTTTTTCTCCAATTATCATCATTTTTAGATATACATCAAGACTGTCTCCTGGTGATTGTATTTTGCTCTGATTTCCACTAAATTTCCCGGCATTCTTTGGGATTGTCTGTTTACAGCACTGACGTTATCTCAATGTTACCTTTCATTTTCCTTAGCTTACTTGCATCAGTTCAGAACAAGAGAAGACGGCTGGAATGTATCTCATTGTTAGTGTCTACTCGCACTCATGAAGCACTGGGTTTAATCGCCAACACTGCACAAGCCTGGTGCAACGACTCGCTTCTGTGACCCCAACACTCAAGAAGAAGAGGCAGGAAAATCAGACGTTCAAGGTCAGCCTTGGCTACATAGCCAGTTCAAGGCTAGCCTGGGCTACATGAAAAAGCCTGTCTCATACAAGGGAACCGTTTAACTTTAAGAATGCTTGGCATAGGGGGCATAATCATTACACACTATACACTCCTGGATGCATGGGGGAGCAGAGATTCAAAAAAAATAAAATAAAATGCAGCTCCTGGGCAAGGCAGACGTTTCTGTTTGCAGCGCAGATCCGATCAGCTGAGCTGAGTCACCAGAACTGATGCGGGAAGCTAGACTCAGTAGGGCACAGTTGTGTTCGCACTACTCCAGCTGGAAATGGGAAATGGAGGCAGACGACGCCCAGGGAAGCTCACAGACCAACTTGCCCAGCCTTCGCCGCAGCAAAGAGCAACAGAGGCATAGGCAGGCTGACTACACCTCCACCCAGCAGCAGACTTCGGCAGCGCCCTGAGCGGCACCCACATGGTGCTGGTGTTGAAGGCACGAAATAGGCAGGACTAAGAGGGTCATGGGAGTCACTAAGGTGAGGCACTGTTGGAGTCCCTGCAGAAAAGCCTGAGAAGCCAGCTCATGGAGCTATCAATGTGATGCCACACCAGCAATAGAGACCCTAGGGTACTGGAGATGCAGGGGTGGTGTGTGCCGAGCTGGAGGTGTGAGGCTCCCCAAGACCTTTGGAGCCCAGAACTCCGACGTGATAAATCCTGGATGCTGGACCTTGAGCTGTGGGACTTTGTGTTTCCCTGTTGGGTCTGGGGTTTGTTTTAATATGACTGCTCCTTGCTATGTTCCTGAGTCTTCCCTCTGGGAATAATTATGAATGTCTGTTCTGTGCCTTCTACACTAGAATTAAACACTTACTTTATTGTGCAGGAACTCATGGCTAAGAGACTTAGGCTTCTAAAACTCATTGTGAAAGATTTGGGGGCTTGTAAAGTTGGGGCTGTATTTTATGAGAAGGCATGGGATGGAGTTCAGGGTATACTTCCTGATCAGGGCTCTGAAGTTTGCAGTAAGGGCAAGGTAGGGTGGGAAAGATCTCACAGTCCAGCCTGGAAGTTTCTAAATGCCAAGCCCTTTGCCTGGAACTATGTCATGTCATCAGTGGGGATGCAGAGATATTAGGGTAATAGCCCTAAAAAGGTGATAAACCAATCCACCTTTACACTTATTTAACTTCTAAATGGCATTTTTTCTTTTGAAAATTGGAAAAGGAAAGTCTACATGCAAATGCAGGTTGCGATGGCTCATTTCATCTCCTGCCTCCTTCTCTAATGATACAAAGTAAGACAGCTGCTGGCACCTCCTCTGGTATCATACGACATCCAGCCTGATGACAGGGGTCATCTGTCCATGGGGGACCCAGGGCCTGCAGTGTTCTTCTAGGGAAGTCATTTTATTGGCAGCAAAGCCTCCGGACAGCCAATGTCTTGATGCTGAAGGAGGGTAGGAGGACCCTTCGCCAGAAGGACAGAGGCTGACCCTATGGCTGGGTGTGTACTAGGAACCAGTGCAAACAGAAACAACATGGCCACCCTCAGGACCTCTTATCCCTCAGCTTGAGGGGTAGCTTCTCATTCTCTCCCAGTCCAGTTCTCGTGTCCCATTTCTGTGCACCATCCCGCCTCTCCACCTTTATCTCACTGCCTACCAGGTTGGACCCTGGCCATGTTTCTCCCACAAGTACGGAAGTACCATTCAAGGGAGCTGTCCTCAGCCTTGACTCCAGCTATGTCTGCGGCTCCCAGAATAGCGCTTGGATCAAGGTAACCATGGCAACGTCCCCAAACTACAAAGCTTGCATCCTGTCATTTTCCTGACCAATCTTTCTCGTTGACTAAACATTTTTTGTTGTTTTGTTTTGTTTTTGGAGTCTGACCTTGCCAGCTGGGAGGAATTTCACAGCACACAAACCAGTGTCTTCTCCTGCATTTCTTCATTCTCCTCGGGAAGAATTCTTTTCGCTTCTGCTCAGACTAACCAGAAATTTCTCATCTGCCTGAAACTCGCTCCAGCCTGGCAGACCCTCTCCTCTGCTTTCCCGTCATCCCTTTCCACCCTCAGAGTCCATCTTCCCCATCTGTATTCTCTTGTCCATAACTTCAGCTCCTCTCCTCCCAAGAGCTTATCCCCCATCAAGTCCCCACCCCACCCACTGGTCCTATGGAGAATACATAGTAGGTTATGAATTGAAACACCGTCTCATTTCCACTCATCCTGGAGAGTCTATGGAGGGGTGGGTGTGTCCAAACCAGGCACACTGGGCTCCTGAAAACCACGGTCAGGTCAAAACTGCACCAAAACAGGATAGTGCGTGCCTACCCCATGCCTTCAGTAGCTCAACTGTCTGCACCATGTCAAGCACTCACCACTCAACTGGGATCCTTCCCAGCATCTTCCTGTTCATTCCCAGGCTGTTGGGGCCAGTTTGAAATATAGACTGGCAATGTATGGCCATACTGTGTGGACCTTCATCTAGCTGACAGATTTCAAACCTGACCTTGCTCCCAGTTCCTCAGTCCTGCGACCTCACACCGCCCTCTTTGCTCCTCCGTGCCTCGGGTCTCACTGTCTTGAAGATGACCCTTGCACAGGTTAGATCCAGATGGGGGTATAGCTATCCATCCCGCACAGAAGCACTTTCTGAGCCAGCCCCACTACTTCCTGACTTCTCACCCTTTAAACTCCCCCTTCCACACCCTTCCTCAGGAATGTCACTCTGCCTAGTACCCCCACTGCTGGTGCCCCCTCAATTACACGTTCCCACACTGGTTTAATCCCTGACTTCCAACTATACAATAAGCTTTCAAACTTCCCGTCTGGTTTCTTCTGCTGTCCCCAAGACCTCAGCAGCATCAGCACACAGGCAGAAGGGACAGCAAAAGCAGAAGCTGCTCAACCTCAAGGCCCAGCTTCCAAAGCCACATGACGCCTGTCAGGAATCCCACAGGCACACTGCCGTCACCTAGGAAACAAGATGCAGGGGTTCTTCATCAGGAGGATGCTCAGGGTGGCCTTTCAGCATATATCTTAGCAACGAATGACAACTGAACCATCACCCATTCCGTGAGCCCTGTTACCTGTGACTCTTGCCCATGGAAGTTCAATGGGAGCAAGTTCAAACTCAAAAACACACTCCCAGTGGACGGAGCAGCATAGCACTCATGTCAGCATGGATCTATACCGGAGGGTTAGTGCCCGCATAAAACTTAAGTGATGCACAGACCCCATACATTTTTAATAGCCCAGACCACAGGAAATGTATCCAGGAGAGTGTATTGCTGGCAACTGTAATGCATCCCCTAGGTTTCTCTTAACACTGTCATTTAACCCCCTCCGCCAAGTCCTAGGGAACTAATGCTACCACCCTAGTGTTCCGCTCACTGGAGGCGCATTTGTTAGGGAAAGGCAGGAAGCAGAGCTGATGCTTTGCGCTGCCAACAGGACACCAACAGTTTTCCACTAGAAGTTCTCACCTCGACTGATAACGCTCGCCCAGCTTTGGGGTAGGAGAGATGCATGTGGCGGAAGGAAGGTGGGTGCTCCTGGCCTAGAGAGCAAAGGCTGAGAACGCCAGGGGACTGAACCTCACAGGGACTAGGGAGGTGACGGTCCCTGCAGCAAAGACAGAAAGAGGCAAGCCGCCACAGCCCTTCAGTGAAGACCCTGGGAGAGAAGTTTTACTAATAAGTTGCATAGCTTGCAAGAAAGGGGAGGTAACGTGCATTAGGGGACATAGTTGCTCCTGTGAATGACTGAACTCCCAGAAGGCCCCTCCCAACACCAATGGTTGCTACTTCTGGCCATTTAATTCCTTGGGGTGGGAGAAAGGGAAGGGAGGGAAAAGGAAGGGAAGGGGAGGGGAGGGGAGGGGAGAGAAGGAGAGGTAAGGGAAGGAAAGGGAAATAGAGAAGAATGAGAGGAGAGAGGAAGGAAGGGAAGGAGAGATGGGAAGGTCTTTATACAATGTGCCTTATATTTTTAAGATTATGAAGTAAAAAAAAAATCTGTGTTACAGATGAATCTACACAGAGCATCAGAATTTGACTGTGGCCCAGTAGCCATGAAGAGTCCAGGAATCACCCGCTGCCATTGGTATCCACTGCAGAAAAGGCCGAGATGACACCCAGTATGCTACATCTCAGTCTTATTGATGAGGGGCAGAGAAAGGCATGGGTGCAGAGGTAACGACCGACGATGGGGACAGGACTCAGCGTTCCATCCAGCCCAATGCCTACTTACTTCTCCACAGCTGTGTGATGATCAGGGAAACCCTGGGCTAGTGCAGGTGACGGCTGGGAATCCTTCCAACCTAGGGTCACAAGATGGCTGCAACCTGCCATCTCCTCAGAGGTGGGGGGGTGACAAAAATGTTAGCAAGGAATGCTGGGAAACTGTGTCTTCTGGACATGTCAGCCATTACTGCAGATGTGACAGCCTGGACAAGACTGGCCTGTCACCATGTCACTGTGATGGAGCAGTGACTCAGGAGACCAGCCTTCTTACTGAGGAGTACCCTCTAGGCAGTAAACGGGTGCTAGTGATGGGGGTGCCACTTGGTTCAGTGCCATAGCTACTGATATGGAGTCAAGTTCTGCTGATATGGGCTCAGTGCCAAGCCGCATGGGGTCTAGTTAATAAGCACTCCCCCACTCCTGCTCCTACGAGCAAACTTTACTAAACTCAGTGTATCACGAAGGTCTGCAGTAGGAGGAAGCTGGCTAAAGAAGCTGTCTCAGTGGAAGAGAAGGGGGGAGTGAGAGAGGGTAATGGAGGGGTTAAAACAGTATAGTCAGACATGACATGATCAAAGAGTATGAATGGATCTTCACAAATGGAGACCTGTCTGGCTGTCTCCCATCTCCAGCTTTCCAACAGCTGCGGGAAGAGTAGGCTGCCCGCTTCCCCTTAGGGGTGCTTCGTGTTTCCAGTGCCACAGATGCCTCTCTGTGCCACGAAAGTCCTTTACCCACTTAGGAAGCCTGTCTGCACCTGATTAGAGTACCTGGTATTTCCATGGTCATTCCTGTGGCCGCTCACCCCTCTGTTCCCTCTACATTACTGCTGGGACCATCTCCGGACCCGAGGGAGGGTACGACTTCCCTCATGAGCACGCTGCAAGGACCAGTCAGCTTCCTCTTTGATCAGCCTCTTCCCGTGCCCACTTTAAGCCCTAGAGAGAAAGGATGAGGTCACAGTAAGAGCGTGTCCCCAGACTTGCCTGGTGAAAGCCGGGATCTCTGTGTGACTGATCTTGGAAAGAGGTTCTCTGAGGAGCAATTTGGGGTAAGTGAGGACACGAGAATCGGGCCTAGCCCAGCAGGGCTGCTGTCCTACTAGGAAGATGACAGAAGGACACATGCACAGCACAGAGACACTTGAGGTCACAGAATAAGGCTGCCCGCCAAGAGGACAGGCCTCCCAGAAAGGAACTGAGCTGGCATGTGATCTCAGACCTGCGAGGAGACAGTGTTCTGTTGTCTTAGGCAGCAGTCTGCAGTGTGTTGCTATGGAGCCTCAAGGACGACACAAGAACCAACCTACCCTTTCTGATGGGCGCTGTGGCCCCTCCCATCACACTTTGTGGACTCAGTACAAATACTCATACTTCAAATAAACAACTTCACCTCTGACTGCTTACAGACAGGATCAGAAATCATCACAGTCCTTCTTTCTGAGCCTCCAAGTCTTTTTATTTTTATTTTAATCTTTGGGAATAACTGCAGATACTCATTTCTCTTGACTTTGTATATGTACACACATGTATGCAGACATGCATGCCCAACAGTGTGCATGGAGAGTCCGAGCGTTAGCACCATAGCTGTCATTCTTCTCGCTGTCTAATTTCTCAGGTTGAACTCTTCCATCCAAGTGTAACCCAGGAGGAAATCTCATCAAAGTTTGGTGCTAACTACCTGGCTGGTTTGGCCCAGGTAGGGCAATCGCTGTGCCCATGAGTGAGCCCCTCACTACCCAACCGCAAGTTTCTTCCATATTCACAATGACCTCTAGGTAGAGGGCATGTCTGACCTTGTGTTTGTTTTGAAACCATGTTGTTTCCCTGACATAGGTGACCCTGAGTGGTCTCACATCAACCTCCATACCTTGCTTCTCTGCTTCTCCATCGGTTTTTCTTCTTCTTCCTCTAAGACTACACCCACCTCTCCTTCCAGAACAAACTCACTCATTTGACCTTTACTGACTTGGTATTATATGTTGTGGGGGGGAAAAAAAAATCACTCGAATACCAGGAAGGCCATCCTCTCTCTGGAGGACACTGAGCTAAATACCTGCTTGCACGTGGTGGTGAGTTTACACTGAGCTGTTTACCTCCAGGTCTAAGTCCCCTCTGCCCCATCTCCGCTCTCTGCAATGCCTTCCGCAACATCTGCAGTCGTCTCTTGTTCCCTGGAGCCAATAAACTGCCCAACTCCGTCCATCCTGGCTCTTCCTTCACTTGCATCTCTCATGCACAACACTTCTTAAAACTCTGGCCTCTCCTATAGCTCACATCGTCTCCCTTCTTATAGGCCTACACTTCTACATTTATTGCAGTCTTCTTTTCTTTTCTTTTCTTTTTCTGATACCAGGTTTCTCAGTGTAACAGCTCTGGCTGTCCTGGAACTAGCTCTTGTAGACCAGGCTGACCTCAAACTCACTGAGATCCACCTGCCTCTGCCTCCCAACTGCTGGAACTAAAGGCATGCATCACTACTGCCGGGCACCATTTTTTTTCTAATGTGTTTTTATATAATATTATACGTTCTTCCATCTCAGTGTCTTTATCACCCATAGTCAACACTGCTAGGTTGGTTATAAGGAAGGAGGGAGGCACGACAGAGCTATTAGTAGGCCTGTGTATCACGCTGATCCAGAAGCTGGCAGTTGGCACTTAGAAATGGGTGCAAAAGAACTGAGTGACCACGGAATGTTGCCAAGAGATGGGCCAATGTATGGCCTATTGGTGCCTCTCATGTGAGAGCCAGGACTGTCCACAGGACCAACATGTTGGGGGCATTAGCCCTGCAGCCCCAGAAAGCAGCCGGTTATAGAAAGCCAGAGTGAACTTAGGAGGAGATGCAGAAGGAATCACGGAGGCTTGGGTTAGGTGAGGATTAGGAACTTAGAACTGGAGAGGCTGGGCTATAGGTGATCAGGACATATGAAATGGGATGGAAATAAATGCCTCTCCAGACACAGGATCTGGAGCGAGAACCACACTGGAACCAAGCTGGACAGGGCTGATTCTACAGTGTGCACACAATAGTCATTGTTAGTGTTGGCATCCTGCAGAAGGGTGTAGGAAACGCAGCCCATCCGAAGGCCTTCAGCACCCCCTCCTTTCCCATGGAATAAAATAGATAATTCCACTTAACATTTCAAAAAAACAAAACCAAAAAAAAAAATACATTTCAGACAGAAACCTTTCGATGTAGGACCCCAACCTTCTTACTCAACAGTCTCCCTACTTTAGAAAGCCTCTCAAGCCCTGCACATACATTTTACCTTCCCTGTGGCCTTCCCCTGCTCATCTCACTCCTGTCCAGCATCAGCCTCAGTCTGCCTTCCTCTCCGTGAATGTTTTCTGGATCAGACACACCCACGGAACCTCCTCCTCTGGAGTCCCGCAGCAGCCCCATCTGAGTAAGTCATCCCCTGGCTAATCATGCACGCGCGGCATTGCGATAGTTGCCTGCCTGCTTCGAGGCTGTCTTTAACTTCTCCTGTCGCTGTGGTGGCACCATCCAATAAGAGCCATTGAGACCAGACTTTGCCTCTCTCTGCCGCTCCTACTCTTAAGGCTTACATCTCCAGAAAGGGCTCTTGTGGTTCTGATTTGGTGGTCCACCATCCTTCACGGTCCTAAGGCTCATACGTGTACGAGTGTGACACACGGTCGGAGCCATCATCCTTCATGGTCCTTTTCCGTAAACGCGTTTGCCATAGTGACAGCTGTGCCTAGAGATACTGCCTGGCCAGCAAGGAGCAGGGGGACACATTTCTTGGCCAAAATCAAAATGCATACACTGAAGTAAAAAGACAGTGTGTTGGGAAATATGCCAAATGATTATTTTCTATTGATTTTCATCTGAGTCTGTATGTAAAAACCTTTTATAATGAATAATATTGACACTCACTTGGCACGTATTTAAAATCACTAAAGTTGAGGGTGCGTGTGCGTGCATGTGCATGCATGTGTGTGCATATGTGCATGCATGTGTACGTGCGTGTGTATGTGTGTGTGCACATGTGTGTGTGTGGTTTTGGGTTTGTGTTTATTTTTTCTTGCACAATTTTAAAAGCCTTGAACAATTAATTGGTCTACTACAGGTGGTGAGAATACATCACAGCTTGCTGTGAATTCTTCCATTCTTTAAGACAAAAAGGCTCAGGAGAAAGGTGCTTGGGAGAGGGCACTATAGGCAGAAGGCAGATTACGGCTACGTTTTTTCCTACTTGCCTCCCTGCTGGGGATAAGACCGCCTTTGCTCTCCTCTGTTCCCAAGAGAGGTGTGAGGGGTGTGAGTAGGGCAGCTCTCCAGGTATGAGGTCTCAGTCACACAACCTGTGCTTTGAAAGAGAATGGCCCCCATAGGGAATGGCACTATTAGGAGATGCAGCTTTGTTGGAGTGGGTGTGGCCTTGTTGGAGGAAGTGTGTCACTGTGGGTGTGGGCTTTAAGGTCTCCTATGCTCAAAGTATACCCATGAACACAGCTCACTTCCTGTTGCATGTGGGTCAAGACTAGAACTCTCAGCTCCTTCTCAAGCAGCATGTCTGCCTGCATGCCACCATGCCTCACCATGACGATAGTGGACTAACCCTCTGAAACTGTGAGCCACCCCCGTTAAATGTTTTGTTTTTTAAGAGTTGTCATGGTCACGGTTTCTCATTATAGCAACAGAGACCTACCCAGGACAAGACCCAGGAAGGGATCTTGAGTGGCCTAGATCTCCTGAGTGACCTGCCATCCACTCTTAAATCTCTTCCTGTGCAGAAGTGTGTGCTCCGCTAGACAGCATAAAACCAAATGACTCTCCCGCCTGACATACTCCCACAACCGGGGTCATGTGGGCTTCGAGGAAAACTGATCCAAGCAGCACGCTGTCACCCACAGCACGAGGTCAGAAGAGCGAAACTGCCATTGCCCCACAAGAAAGTGAAGCCTTCAAAGTCTGAGTTCCTGGGGGCGTTTGGTGACAAAAGGCAGGCATGATCTTTTGGGCTTCTGAAAGTGTTCCTGCTGGTCGAGAAAACAATGACATATTGACAGACTGGTTCTTCTCATAGCCTGACACCAGTCTGTGCCATTCAGCAGCAGAAGAAACACAGGGTACCAACCCGCCATAGCTCACATGTGTGTTCCCAGGACTCCTGTTCCCGCGGAGGAGAGTGTTCAGTCTGGCCAAGGCTGGGGGGAGACAAGAGACGCCATTTTCCTCTCTCTCGTCATTTCCAACGCTGTCAGCCACCCACATGTTTTTTCTCACCTATTGTTGACCCGGATTTCTTGCCCCCCACAGTCCCTTTCATGTTTTTCCCCCGTTTCTAAGATCTTGGGTTTTTAATTGTGGAAGTATCATTTATTTGTCCAGACTCATTGGTAGGAGCAAGGCCAACTTAGGTCAGGTGCCTGTTTACTGTATGACCTCCTCTCCCCTGCCCTCCCTAGGCTCAACCCTGACTGTTTTTTTTTTTTCCAGTGGGATTTTTCACTGCTGTTTACAAGGTCAGTGCAATGAATTCAGAACTCAGATTGTGCAATCGGTCCCCACAAACACCAAAACAGCAACACTTTTTACGTGTGTGTTTGTTCGGTGCGGCAGCCTTGATTACGTAACTGGCAGCAGGCGTGTGCTAGGGAACACTGTTTTCTCTGTGTGCTGGTGTCCCTATCCAAGTCTCCAGGAATAAGGACAGAGTCCTTCCAGGTAGCAGAGGGATGGCCCTCCTCACCTTCTGACATTTTTTTGGTTCTTCTCTCTTTGGGGAAAATTACAGGCTAAGGAAGACGAGGGATCTTTACAAACCTCTGCCCATGACACAGTTATGCACTGGAGCCTGGCAACTTACAGAAAAAAATATTTCTGTTGATGTGAAGGGTCATCAAAGATTCTAAAAAGAATGGCAAATACAGGGAGTTTTGTTTGATTTAAATTATACATAATTAATAATCTGTTTCTAGGGGGAAAAACAGTTCCCTATTACTTACTTCCCTATTGATCTCACAAGGAGAATGGAGCCTGGGTGTGGGAGGTGATTGGGAAGGGTGCGGAGGGGCGGTACCCTGAGAGCACAGTGGTACATGAACTAACTAAGGGACCATTCACCTGGGTCAGGCTGCAGCCAGAGAGAGGGCCGAGCCCACATCTCCTGAGTTCATTGGCGCTGCAGAAGTTCATCGTAATTGTCAATTTGATGAGATTTTCATCATTAGGGAAACAAATCACTGAGCATGTCATTGAGACAGTTTCTAGGTCAGGTTAATTGAGGTGAGAAGACCCATACCAAGTAGGAGTGGTGCTATTTCACTGTCTGGGTCCCAGACCAAATAAAAAGGAAAAGTGAACTGAGCACCACAATCCCTTGCTCCCTGCTTCCTCAAACAGCTGCCTCCTTCCCCTGTGCCTGTGACCTTTTCACCTCAAACTGTGAGCCAAATCTTTCCTTGCCAAAGTTGCTAGGTCAGGTAGTTTTTCCAAGTATCAAGACAAGGACACCTAACCCGCCATAGTCTTCCTGTGAGGTCTGGAAACAGGTACCATGTAGAGCTGGTAGAACCTCTCAGATAACCAGAAACACAACTCAGAAAAATGTCCTTAAGACATAAAACTGAAGGCAGTTAAATCGAATGACCCATGTGTGTAGTCAAGGATGAGATGAAGACACGTATGCTTCTCAGTTCCTCGTGGGAAGCCTATGGGTTGGGAGCCGGGGATACCTCCACAGAACACTTGCAGGGTTGGGGGCTACAGGCGTAAGAGGGAGTAGGGCTATGACTACCCTGGAAGGGATGGAGGGATCAGTAGGCCTGACCTAAGGTAGGTACCCCTAAATTAAACGTCTACTTCCTATCAGGGAGCCCACGGGCTCATGAGGCGTCAACTCCTCCTCAGTTGAAAGTATTGAGCATCTGCCTCATGGAAGTCAGAAAGACGGTTTTCAGCCCAGAAAGTCACACTTCATACTAAGATACCTGTGGGCTCTACTCTCTGCCCATTCTGGTTCACACTCACTTCCATGTGCTAAGCTGTCCGGCCTCTCTTCCCATCAACCAAGTCGACAATCCAGGGCACGTACAGTCCCTGCCAGTCTTCTACTGGCCTTGCCCATTTCAGATGTGAGCAAACGCTTAAGATAACCCATTGTTCACACACAGGGCTTCAGAACACTGGGCTTTCATCCTCTTTCAGGTGAGAAGGAAGTCAGCCCATTGGTCCCTGACCTCCCATTGGTCCCTGACCTCCTATTGGTCCCTGACCTCCCATCTTGCTTCCTTGGACATCTGTTTAATATGTGTGGAGTTAGTTGTCCAAGGAATTCTTGAATAAGGAATCAATGAAACCCTTTGTTAAAATACACTTTTATGCATAATTTGTTATATTTTAAGTATACAGATGTTTTGCCGGCATATATGTCTGTGTACCACATGTGTGCCCGATACCTGTGGAAGCCAGAAGAGGGTGTCAGATCCTCTGATACCGGAGTTACAGACAGTTGTGAGCTGTCAATGTGGGTTCTCTGCAAATGCAGCCAGTGCTCCTAACTGCGATCTCTCCAGCCCCTCAACAAAACCTAAGACCACTGTATAAACGAAAGCACTAGCTGGGGTGACAGCCATGTGTAAGACATACTAACTCTCACAGTAGTCATGTCAGAAAGGGAAATTCTTGCCACCCATCAACAGCAAATAAAGTGGTCTTATCCACTCGGTTTCTCGACAACCTAGTTGCTGGCCATCACACAGCAAGCTCCGTTTAAAGAGCGGGGAATATAGGAACCAACTAGACAGGTCCAACACCTGTTCCCATGACCAAGGCCCCACCAATACACACCTGAAGAAAGACAGGGTGGGGCTAGTGGGGGTGTGAGCTGATGCAAGGGGTGTTTGCCGCACTCCGTCAAGCCGCCATGCCGAGACACGTGTGCAAAGACTGGAGTGGTCTTGACTCCAGTTTAGAATGTCAACCCCACTCGGGGGAAACTACCAGGGCCAGAACAGCCTGAGAGCAGGTCTGAGTCCAGAAACAAGGTTCCAGCCAGCTGAGGTCTTAGGGGAAAGGAACAGACAGCATCTGTGGCTGCTGGGGAAGAAATGAGAGCACCGGATGGCCGGGAACATAGACCCTGAGGCAGAGAAGGATGGAAGATTCCAGTGATGGAACCGAAGGAACATGTGGGCCATACTCAAAGAGGTCCTGCTTCCTCTCCATCTGCTCCACTGTGGTCCAGTGACCTCTTACAAAAACAGGTCTCTGGCCTCATTAGACCCATTGGTTCACTGACAGGCTATGGTCCGTGGCATTAGGAGAAAGGCCACGTGTGTCAGAGTACACACCTCCATAGCATGCTTCGGCAGCCCTCACACATACGTGTGGCTCTATGTCTTTCAGGAAGGGACTTCTCAACCAGGTTTCCAAAGAGTAGACTTACATTCTGAGGTTCGGGAGGTCTGTTGTGCCTTTTAAGTTACCAGCAAACCTTTGTGCAACTGCCTCCCACAGATTTCTAATCCAAAGTGGCCCGAGACCCAGAAAGCTGAGGGTAAACCAAACAAAGCAAAAAAAAAAACAAAAAAAAAACGCACTGGTAAACATCAGCCTAAAATAAACCCTCCTTCTTTCCTCCTTCTTTCTCCTGATGACATCAGCAGCCACTCTGTAAAATTCCCCAGGAATAATACTCCCTGGACCCTCAGTCCTTCATTCCACACTCAGGCCCCAAGGCCTTCATGGGTAGCCAATGGGAGCAGCCTTCAGGCCTCCACAAAGCCACACTCACCTCCCTTTCCTCTCCCCATCATCAGCCCCGTTCCCAGGGCCCAGGGAGGCTCCTTCCCAGGAGGATCAGCAGCTCTGAGACTAAGCAGGAAGTAAAGTAAGGTTACTCCTAAGTCGAGATGTTCTCAGAAATTCCTTTTTAGAGCTGTTTTGTTTTTCACTAAGCATGCCCCAAGCCACACCTTCTAAATGCGGCCGAGTTCAGCTTCCCCAGCTGACAAGTTCTAAACAAGAGCAGGGTTGTATATATGATCTAACCAGGGCATTGACAACTTCCAGAAACTTAACAAAAACAAAGAGCATCGTACACACAGTCAACCCAGAAGGAAAATCGAAAGAGCACAAAGGGCCGTGTCAGTGCCAAGGACATCTGAAGAAAAGAAAAAACTCCAAGCCTGTCAGTAAACACCTTCAGAGAAAGAACAGAGACGGGAGGGAAAAAAAAAAAACCTCAAGTTCCTAAACCTTCTAGAACCTTAAGAACTTTAACAAACACAAAACAACTAACAGGGTGTTGAAGAAGTCAGAAGCTGGAGCGCTGAAAGTCCCCAAACTGAGGGCTGGCTATGGAGTTCCAGCTCTCAGAACAGAAAAACACCAACAGAAACAGGGCAGCTAATCCAGAAAGACCCTCGCCAGTAAAGTTAACGGCCATTAGCAAAGACCCACGAGCTGTATGATGAAGGAAAGAAGGCATTTCCAGCAAATGCTGGGAAAGCCACACAGCATGTTTTTAAAAACAAATGTAGAGGAATTTCATGAAAGTTAACTCTAACTGATTCACAGACCTAAAAGCAAGCACAAACCCACAGAAGTCCCAGCAGAAAGCCTGTGGTCTTGGGCTTGGGGAAGACTCCTTAGGCAAAATATATAAAATTCAAGATCCCTAAAGAGCAATTGATAAGGGGTCCCCATTAAAATTTAAATCTTCTGCTGTTAAAGAGATAGCACCTCATCCTGGGAGAAATACGTACTTGCAGATATAAGAAAATAACTGTGAGACGATGCACAGACTCTCAAAGATCAAAACTAAGAAGACAGCCATCGGGGAAATGGTGGGAAGACCTTGGGGGGCTGACAGGAAGGTGAGAATCAACAAGCATGTGGAGATGCTTAGCCTCCCGCCAGCAAGTAGTGGAAAATTAAAAGTGATTGACACCCACTATGTGGCTAGAGTCCACAGCACTGACTCCAGCAAGTACCGGCCCAGGTGTGGCAGCCAGGGCTTCTATGCATTGCTTGGGAGGATGCAGAATGGAAAGTCATGTGGAAAGAAAGTTTGAGAGTTTCCTGCAAGGCTACCCACACTCCTGCCATGTGATCATGCACGTCCTTTCGTTATTTACCTCAATAAACTGAACACTTATGTCCACACAAATACCTCCAATGTTTAAAGAGCTGCTTTGTTTGTAATCGCCAGAACATAAGAGAAAGAAAGAAAGAAGAAAGAAAGAAAGAAAGAAAGAAAAAAGAAAGAAAAAAAGAAAGAAAGATAGAAAGAAAGGAAGGAAGGAAGGAAGGAAGGAAGGAAGGAAGGAAGGAAGGAAGGAAGAAAGGAAGGAAGAAAGAAAGAAAGGTAGGTCTCGGTGTGTAAATAGATAATTGTGGTATTTACCCAGGCAGTTGGGTATCATTTGGTGTTAAGGATCAGTGAACTTTCTAGTCAAATTTAAAAAAAATAAAAATAAAGGAAGGAAGGAAGGAAGAAGCAATTGAGGAAACTTAATCCACTCTATCAAGACAAAGAAGCCAGTCATAAAAGGACTATAGGATTCTAACTGTACAATAGTCTATTGTAGTCAACTATGGGGGCGGCAAAAAGTTCCATGGTGGTTGGCAATTTGAGGGATGAGGAGAAAGGAACGGTGAGCACAAAGTATTCCAGGAGCAGGACGGGGTCCTCTTAGATCCATCAGCACAAAATGCATTCTCCCCACCTCCTGTCTTTCTAAATAAAGCTTTATTGCAACCTGGGCCCACACATTGTCATTGTCTGCACTGCAGTATCAGGGTTAAGCAGCTACAGCAGAGATTAGACAAACCATAAAATCTAAAATACTATCTTGCTGTCTGAGGAATAATTCTGCCAAACTCTTAGTCACCCATTGACTGCTTGCTATTTTCTAAGGAGGATGTTTTATTCTTATAATTCCACAAGGAAAAAATTCTTAACTTGTTATGAATGCAGTGTGGCATCCTGAAATGGACCCTGAAATGGATGAAAGAGCAACTGGTTACCTATGAGGAGGCCTATACCTGAGTGGAAATTGTCTGTCCGTGTTCATCTCTGGGTTCTGAAAAGAGTCCCAGCATTATACAAGATGCTAACTCTCTAGTCTGGCTCTGGGAAGCAGCTCTGTAAATCTAAGTTATTTCAAGATTTTTAACAAGTTTGTTCAAAGAAGAAAATCTCAGCAAATCAGCAGTAAGGGCTGAGAGGGGGCTCAGTTGGCCTGGTGCTGACTCATGAAGTCTGAGTTTGGATCCCAACACCTGCACCATGATGGTGAACCTCTGAAAAACCCACTTTGTAGGGGCAGAGGCAAGATGATGCCTAGAGTGGACTCAATAGTCAGTCTAGATGTTCAGTAAGCTCCCAATTCAACGAGAGATGCAGCCTCAAAAAGCAAAGTGAAGAGCAATTGAGAAAGAAACCTGATGATGGTGACCTCTGCATGCATGGCCATGTGCCTGAGCAAGCACACACACAAACACACACCACATACACATACCACACACCATACACACACATATCATACACATACACAACACACACACACATGCAAACCACATACATACACACCACACACATACACTGCACACATACATACATACACCACATACACATACAAATATATACACAAACATGCCATACACACACTATACAAATACACACACCACACCCATACACACACATATACACACATACCACATACACACATATACCACATACACACACCACATACATAAATGCACCACACTCATACACACACACACACACTCACAAATTAAATCATGTATTCAAAGTATGAAATAAACCTGTTTCCAGTAGCAGGTCACGACACAACCTTCAAGTCATTTGTTCATATAGTCAACACACATTTACTAAGAACACACAACCACCATGCAAAAAAGTCCTATTTTATTAAAACGTCCAATTGCTTTCCTGCTTTGGGTAGTCTCATCTTATTTAGACATCACAAACTATCTTAAAAAGAAGAGACAAGCATTGCTCCAGGTAGCAACAGAGTCGGTGAGAAGGAACGGAAGGTGGCAACCACCCTGTAACCAGATAAACACAGCCAAAGATGTGTGCAGAACATGAACTCTGAGGCCGCACAACAAGGCCTTGCCCCTAGTACCTTCTGGCAGCTCCTACATACAACAGAACCTTCTGTGGCTCCGGCTCCCCTTGTCCCTTCCAGAACCAAGTGTGATGATGGCCTTGTCCTGCACATCTGGAGTCCTGAGGCTCAGGGTCCGCCTGAGTGTGCTAGGAGGAGACAGCAGCTGAAAGAGAAAGGTCTAGATCCTCACCAGAAAATAGGGCAGTGTCTACTCCAATTTCAGAGGACTGGAATGGAGGCCGGCTACTCCAAATGCAAAGTCAGGATAATTCTGTGTCAGAGAGTAGCTGGCCAATGAGACCCCCTGCCCATCAAATGACAAGAGAGGGCAAGTGGCAGGCAATCAGAGCCCACCTTGTGTTTTTTTGGGGGGAGGGAGAGGAGTCTGTAAATTCTCCTGACTGGGAGACTCCTACCCTTCTCTGCCTAATGAAAATCCACACACACAGTGCAAGCGTATTGGGTAGAATATGGGCTCTCCTGCCCGTGTCCATTTTGTTTGAAATAGGATGGATAATACTGGCCGTCCACTTGAACTTTGACTCTATGGTACCGTGAACGTGGCTGACAAGCTTTAGCGCCCAACAAGAATTCAACCTCACAGGAAAAGACAGAGACGGCAGAGTCAGGACCTCGACGCTGGTCAGTCTGATAAGGTTCTGGAAAACTGTGACTGACTGAGGGAATCTGGCCTCTGGAAGCCACCCTCTTAGCAACCAGCCTTGGCTCAGGCCAGGCCAGGCCAAAGTTCACAGAGAGGAAGCAAGAGTCTGGGGGAATGTGGCTGTCCGAGTTGTTACTTCCTGTCACGACTTTCAGCAACAGTGTTCTCACTCACAGGCTGGGAATGAAGCCTTTCCTTATTGTCGAGGACCTGAGACAGAAGGCTAAACGTCCCAGAATGGGAGGTCATCCAGGTCACGGACGCCCCCCAGAGACCTCCCATCAACAATCCAGTATGTGGCCGCAGCATAGGAAGAAATGTTTAACATGAATCCTGACTGGAGGTCCCCATCAGAAAAGAAGAGACAACCTCACCCTACAATAAATAGTCCACCAAGTTCATGGCTACTGGAAAGAAGCCAGACGCAGGTGGTCACACAGCAATGTCCGCCTTCTTCACCTCTGACCCCCTGGGAACCCCGCAGACGTGGAGCCTGTGTGTTCAGAATGGCTGTCACACAGGGCCCTCATCCCACCCAACGCTGTTTGGCTGTGTGGAGACTGCAAGGTCCCCTTTGCTCTCAGGAAGCCATGGTGAGGACAGCAGTGTCATACATAATCCGGCTCACTTAGAACAAGGTGTTCTGCTCCTGATTGTTCCTGTAAATCTAGATGTAATGTTTTGCAACAGAGGAAGAGAAAAGCCACAATTAAAGGAAGCAAATTGTGAAGAAAAAGCCAAAGATGTAGAGACCGTGCATTTTCAGAGGAAAGTAGGACTTACTTTACAACACTATGGGAGAGTGGTTATGCCGTGTCAGAAGGGACCTTGGGCCTCTGTGTGCACACGTGCGTGAGTGTGAGGTCAGGGGTTTGCGACAGTGTTTCTAAACTCTTAGACGATAAGCCAGAAAGCACCCGTGGATTTGAACTGAAGTGGCTTGAACTTGGACACACTGGAAGTATGTCAAAGGTCTCCCCTGAGATTTTGGAGAGGAGCTGAGCCAAGGGCTCTGTATTCCATCAGGGCAGAATGAACCCAGTGACGGAGCCTGGCAGGCTGACCGCGTGTGGTGAGCTAAGCCAGGCTGGAGTTCAGACCAAATCCACAGGCTTATTTCCAGAAAGGGAGGGAGAATTCAACTCTAATCCCTGAGAGCTTTCCTTCCCCTTTAATTCCTTCCTGTCATGGGAGGACCGGTACAAAGTTTCCCAAGAACTCTCCCAGGCCAGTGACGGAGAACACTCACCTAAGTTGGGCAGAGGGAAAAAAACAAACTGAGCTCACAGCAATGACAGATTTCATGTCAGATACCAAAAACCTGGATCCTGACGGGGAGGGGGTGCAACCTATAATATGGGCACTCGGAAAGCTGCGACAGGAGGATGAGCACAAGTAAGCCAAGCACGGGCTAGATACGAGAACTTTGTCTTAGAAACAGCGTCTTCTTATCCATGGATCAACAGGCAAGCATTTAGCGGCTGAAGCAGGCTTCCTTCTCGGAAAACCTCGGCCACACTGCAGGATGGTGTGGACAGTGGACCGTGTGAACATCTTTCCATGAGACGCTGAGTCCCCTGGATTCCCAGGAAGCCACTCTGACCGAGGCACGTCTTCCCTGAGGTAACTCCAATTCCGCAGAAGGCTAGAGACTGCTGCTGGATCTGAACACTCAGGAATTACCAATCTAGACTCTGACTTGGCTTTCCTCACTGAAGCACCAGGCAAATTCTGGGCTGTGTGAAGGACAATTGCCGTGTCTCATCGCAGAAGGCATCAGTACCCTGAACAATGTGTGAAATACAGGCCTTGAAGCTCTCTGCCCAGCAAGGGAAACATTCACTAAATACAAGGCGTGCAGTGTAAAAAGGAGGCTCAGAGTCCAGAAGCCTGAGGTGGTAGATGGATGACTGATACCTCTGCAGGTAACAGTGTTCCTCTCAACCCTTCCAGTTCCCCAACGGGCAGCATCGGCCCTCACCCTCCCATTTCTTTTCTCCACCTCTGGGAACTGAGGTAGTCACAATGTGTCTGGAGACTTCTGACAGAAGGAGGAAGGCCATGGTAGGTAGGTCTAGTGGTGGTACAGGACAGCAGAATTCCATCTGCTTCCCCAAGGTCAGGCACTCCTGTGTTTGTTGATTTTGATCTGTTCTCCTAGCTCACACATGAGCTCAACCAGTGACCCTCCCACCCCATGCCCTGTGTCCCTATATGGCAAGCTGTCTCTGACCCTTCTTCGATCAGCACTCACCTCCTGGACTCTGGGCCTCTCCTACTGGATGCTGTTTTCCTACTTGGCTCCTATCATGGCTTTATAAAAATGCACATTAGAGTAAACAGCTGTCTGCCTTCACTGGCGACATCAGAAGTGAGTGGTCTTCAGAGTGGCCATCTATGAGACAATAGGAATATGGGATGGTGGCCCAGACTTGAGGCCACACTGTCGGGATCCAAATACTGCACTTTCAAATGCTCCTGGATCCCAGTGCAAAGCTTTGGTTTAGCATATGAGAGACTCCGAGCTCTGCAGAAACAGGATATTAAAGGTGAGTGGTTTAATCTGAGAGAGGAAAGAATCTCAAGAGATTCAGAAGGAGGCTGGCAGAGCAGAATGCGGCACATCTGAATTCTCTCTGATCTATAACCTCCGTATCAAGTGACAAGGACAGAAGTTTTCCTTTTTAATCTACGAGTGTCTGAACCAGCAGCATCGGGACACTGCACACCCCAGAGTGTGTTAGTTTCCTGGGATGGAGACTCAACTACAAACCGTTCATTTTAACGGATGTGCTTTTCTAAGCTACAGATTCAGAAACCTACGATCAAAGAAGCAAAGGGTCACTTGGAGAAATCTAGAGATTTGGTATGATTTATGACTCTAGGACCTCAACTATTATGTGTGAAACTCTCCACTCAATGTGTCCACATATGCATGTGACACACACACACACACACACGGTGCTGGTGGATGTTTTCATTAGCCTACCACGGGAAACGTTTTGCCATCGACACATATAAATACTAATGCATCCCCGGGAAAGGTGTAATAATATAAAGCGAGCTCCCCAATGAACCAGCCACCACAGACCTGCCAGCCCTTGCTCTGGGGTAGCAGACCTTCAGGCAGAGGTCAGCTGAGGCTTCCACTATTTTCCTTCTAGAAGCTGACTGAGAATTGTTTGCACAGCCAAAACATATTCTTCCCAGAAGAGGTACTTAAAGCAACAGACAAAGAAAGTCTGAGGGCCCTCCTTGATGGAAAATACTTCAGGGCAAAAATGAGCAGCAGCATCCCTGAGGGCTTTGCCCTTCTGGATTGCCTGGCATGACCCCAGGCTGAAGGTGTGGTGAGCACATGATGGCACGCATCTCTCCATAGCCACCTTAGTCCTTCTTACCAAACTTAAGTGACCCCAGCAGAAAGCAATAGCTCAGACAGCGGCTCCCAGAGGAAGGTGCTAAGTGAATACACTGTCTTCTTGCATTTTCACAGCCCTGCCCCGGGGCCTGTTGGAGAAGCTCCTACCCCTTCGATCTAACAGTTTCTAGAGCCTAGAGCCCTGTCCACGTCACATGCCCACTCCCCATTCAATCTACCTTCAGTGATCACCTTTGGCTAGGCACATACCCTGCTTGTTTTTATGTCTTCACGAAATAGTAAAAACACAAAACCCAACAAAACTCTGCTCCTGCCTTCAAGGAAGGCACACCAAACACAGAGTAATAGATGTAAGTGGTCGTCTTCAAGATGCCTTTACCGACCTGAATTTTGTGTCAGTAATGGTGGCAGCCAGGGGCAAGGATGGTAAAGAAACAGGAAGCAAGAAGCAAGAGGGCAGGGTAGAGAGTCTCCAGTTACAGGCAAGTTTCAAAGTGCAATCGAATCCTTTCCTATGGCTTAAAAACTGAAGATGAAAGGATGTGATCTCAGATAAGAAAAGACCTAGTCCTCCAAAACAAGAACTAAGAACACTGCTCAGATCAGCGCCATGACCCCATCCCATAACCCTGAAGCTCACACGGTCGCCAGTCCTTCACGTCTTGGCACTAACAACTCAGATGGTTTAGGGGCCAGCAGGACCACTTTCTGGGACAATGGCATTATCCCTGCTAGAGTGGGGCCCCAAGTTCATGTCCACCTGGAACTCAGAATGGAGCCTTATTCAGGAATAATCTACACAGGTAAAATTGGGTGTCATGCCATCTTGCTGGATCAGGGTGAGTTAAGAGGTACAGCACTGTTGTAATATGAGCGGCAGGGCTGCGTCCCCGGCACCCGGCCGCCCGCATGGCTAGCTTATGCCCCGAAATAATTACACGGAAACTGTATTCTTTTAATCACTGTCTGGCCCATTAGTTCCAGCCTCTTATTGGATAGCTCTTACATATTGATCTAACCCATTTCTAATATTTTGTGTAGTACCACAAGCTGGCTTACCAGGAAAGATCTTAACCTGCATCTGTCTGGAATGGGAGAATCATGGCGACTCCTTGACTCAGCTTCTTTCTCCCAGCCTTCTGTTCTGTTTACTCCACCCACCTAAGGGCTGGCCTATAAATGGGCCAAGGCAGTTTCTTTATTAAATGAAAGTAACTCCTCCATCACAGCACTATGAGGAAAACAAACAGAGCCACACTGAAACAGAGAAGAGCCATATGACAAAGACAGCACAGGTCAGAGGAAGGCATCTGCAAACCTATTTGTGCTAAGGACTACTGACAAAACCAGGTGGGGAGAGGTAGTGTCAGCCTCCTGTCTAGGACCAGTCCTGCCACAGGTGTCTGCATCTCTCCCAACCAGAGTCAACGAGCTGGTGGAAGCCAGCCGTGTTAAGTCACCCAACTTGTGGCACTTCGTGGAGTGGTCCAGGAAAGCATCCCAAGACCCCGAAGGGATGATGAGAGCCTGGTAGGGAAGGGGGAGTCACGGGAAAGCTTTGGAAGGTGTGAAGTTAGATACACACTGAGAGAGAAAAGCACCCTTCAAATGGCCACCTCATGGCTGAGGGAGATCCAGTCTAGCACATATTGGACCCAGAACCGTGCAGCTGCAGGGGGACTGGGAGTCTCACAGCACAGAGGATCAGCTAACGCCCATCCCAGGATGTGACCTTGGCTCTTAGTTTCACTGCCGCTCCTGAAGGTCCTTAGCCTGCTGGTCCAGTGCTATGGGGCCAGCATGCTCAGAGAACAGAGGAAGGCATGCTGGTGAAGTCACAGACCTCTGGCTTCTGACAAGGGTGCTATCAGATCATACCAGAGATTCCTCTTTTGAAAGCGGTTCATATTTTAGATATCACCAAGTGCTATCTATTATTTTTTTCTTGAACAAACAAATATCTTTTCACAATGGGATTTGTGAGGCTCTAGCCAGACACTGGAGACACTAGAATCCCAGCTTTTGCTGGTCAACCTGGCTCCTACCGCTGGCAGGATTAAATGTAACATCTGGGCTGTAAATCGGATCTTCAAAGCAGCAGGGAGATGCCTAAAAAGGGCAACTCAAGCCTCAGTTGTCTTTTGGGAAAGCCAGGATCTATATTCTACGCTCTAAAGTAGTAACCCTTGAAAAAGATAAACCAGAAGCAGATGAAAGGGTGCATTTAGCATATTTACTGTTTCCTTGCTACTTTGGAGGTTTTGTTTGTAGGCAAAGTACAGCATGAATCGTGCTGGCCTAACATTCTAGGGAGACTCTTGATTGGCCCAGTAGTTCTAGAACTGGGAAGCAGGAAGCGTGCCAAAGAGTCCCTGACATCGAAACCTGGGTCTCTGGGAACCTGAACTGACTGTTGAATACGGAGGTGAAGTCTCTCCACCAGGAGTTGACCTGAGACCTTGGTGTCAATCATCTACTTTCAACTCTCCCTTCACAAGATGAGGACAGTGATGATCAGGGTGGTGATAATGGTGACATGACAAGGGTGGTAATAGCAGTCATGATGGTTGGTGATGGTGATGTTGATGGCCATGATGGTGATGATGTTTGTGATGGTGGTGATGATGGTGACATTGGTGACAAGGGTGGTAATAGCAGTCATGATGGTTGGTGATGGTGATGTTGATGGCCATGATGGTGATGATGTTTGTGATGGTGGTGATGATGGTAACATTGATGACAAGGGTGGTAATAGCAGTCATGATGGTTGGTGATGGTGATATTGACAGTCATGGTGGTGATGATGTTAGTGATGGTGGTGATGACTTCACACTGAATTAACTCACCCTCCTCTTGGATGACCACATGCCACGGACACAGTGCCATGGGATACTCTTTTGTGTCAGCTAGCACCATTTTTGTGGTTCTTGGTCAAGTTCATAGCTGTGACTTTGTCGTTCTTGTGTTGGGAAGTTCTTTTTGGAGTAGTCATTCTTTTGTTCTTGGTGGGTCATATCAATCAAGGAAGGCCTACTAGGCACCTATAGGGTCACTAACCACTTGTAAAAAATATTGAAATTATTTGACCTTTTGTAGTTGTGTTAATTGTGTTCTTGCTTTTGTTTTTTGTTAATTTGAAATTTTTAATATTGGCTTGAGATATTTGGGTCTATGGACTTTTTCTATAGCTTCAATGGGTTTAATACTTAAAAAAATCTTCTCTACATTATTCAGTGTTTTAACAAAGATCTTCACATTTTTATTTCCTATATTTGAAGCCCCAATTTAACCAGATTCTGTATAGCTGTGTGCATGTGTGTGTGTGTGTGTGGTATGTTTGCACATGTGTTCATATGCATAGGAAGGCCTGGTGTTAACCTCAGGGTTTGTTCCTAAGGAGACATTCACCTTGATTATTTTTGTCCATGTTGTTTCTTTTCTCGTGTTTTTATTTAGCCTTACAAAATTTCATACAATATATTTTGATCATATGCTCTCCCTCCCCCAATTCCTCCCAGATTCTCCCTTGTTTCTAAAAGGAGTCTGTCGGGGCTGGAGAGATGGCTCAGTGGTTAAGAGCACTGACTGCTCTTCCAGAGGACCCGGGTTCAATTCCCAGCACCCACATGGCAGCTTACACTGTCTGAAGATCCAGATCCAGGGGATCTGACACTTCACACTAACGCACATAAAATAAAAGTTAAATAAACCATAAAAATAAAAGAAAAATAAAAATAAAAGGAGTCTGTCGGTCATGGGCCAGAAGCTCATCAGTTAGGCTAGACTAACTGGCTAGGGTGTCCCAGGGGTTTGTATATTTCTGCTTTCTCACGATTACAAGTACACATCACAACATGGGCTCCTTGAACTCAGACCCTCGTACCTACGGCAAGCACTTACCAGACAGAGCCCATCTCCCAGCCCTATGGAGACTATTTTAATGTAGAGTAAAAAAAAAAAAAAGTGTTTTGTGTTTTGTTTCGTTTTCATAAATATTTGATGGTGTCCTGACTTGGCTAAAGTGTAACCGCACACACTACAAAAAACAAACAAACAAATAAAAGCTATAACTAGATGATTTAACTTGTATGCCATCTAAAAACAGTAATTTCATAGGCTGGACCTGGGGCTTAGTTCAATACCAACCTAGCATGCACGAAGCCCTAAGTGTGATCTCTAATACTACATAAAATTGGGCATGGCAGCTCATACCTATAAACACAACACAGGGAGGCTGGAGATGGGGGAATCCAACGTACCAGGCCATTCTTGGCTACACAGTGAGTTGGAGGCCAGCCTGGGCCACAGTCCTGTCTGGGCGCGGGGGGGGGGGGGAGTATTTTTTACCTACCTGATGTCCAATACAAACTTGATCACATAAATTCTTTCCCAAAGGCCATGACAATTTATACAAAAATGACGGTCACTGTGTCTCTGGGGGATTTAGGAAGTTGAAAGCTTACATGGCTGCCTATTCCTCAGCTCTCTGAAAGGCTAGCCTTTCCCTGTGTGATGCTCTGAATCCCTGAATCTGGAATATCCCTGTGTTCATGTCATGAAGGCTTGTTCCCCAGCTGGTGACACTACATGCAGTTTGGGGTGGGGGGGAGCTGTAGAACCTTGAGAAAGTTTACCCTAGCTGGTAGAAGTGATAGATTACTAGAGGGCTGTCTATGACCTGATGCCATGACCTCCTCCATAACGGGCTGAAATCCCCTGAAACCACGAACAGAAATACATCCTTCTTCCTGTAAGTTGTTTCTGTTGGATGCTTTGGTCAGTGATGTGGAAGTAGCTAACACACCCCCCTCATGTTGCCTGGCTCCATATTCTATAGTATTGAGCTCAGTCTCCTTCGCTGACTTGTTGGCAGTGACACCCACGGATGATCTCTGCCGGCTGATGACTGGAGACAATCATCTGGTTCCATCGAAGAGGGTCCAGACACTCCTGTCCTTGGATTCTCATCAAACACTCAGCCAGGGGTGATGAGATCCTCTTGGTTCTCAGGCTGATGACTGCTGCCATTCGGTACTTGTTAGGTCCCTATATAAACCATCTCACATGATCCTTTTGAGAGCATGGCCAGCATCTGACTGAGGCAACCACAATGATCCCATGAAGGAGCCAAGAGTGTTGTCTTTTAGAGGCGGAGCCTACAATAGAGAAACAGCTGGAACCTCACCTACCATCAGGTGACTCATCACAGGACGTATGGGAATTCTGATTTATGAGCTGCCATCAATGGTTCCTCCTGCTCGTTATGATTTCATCTTATTTTTTTCTCTTTGGTACTGGAATCGAACCTGTGCCTGCTGGGTAGGTGCTCTTCTGCCGAGCTATGTATTCGGCCCTCTCTTTACTTTCTGTTTGGAGATGGGAGCTCACCAAATTACCCAGGATAGTCTCAAACTTGCAATCCTCCTGCTCCAGTCTCCTAAGTGGCAAGGATTAAAGACCTATATACTAACCCTTCTCTCCTTTGTCTGCCTTAGGGTTTCTACTGCTGTGATAAAACACCACGACCAAAAGCAACTTGAGAAGAAAGGTTTGTTTCATCTTACAGTTTATAGGCTCATCACTAAGGGAAGCCAGGCAAGAAACTTAAGGCAGGAACCTAGATACAAGAGCTGATGCAGAGGCCATGGAGTAGAGCTGCTAATTGGCTTGCTTCCTTGGCTTGCTCAGCCTGCTTTCTTATAGAACCCAGGAACACCAGGCCAAGGTGGCAACACCCACAGTGAGCTGACCCTTCCCACATCAATCATCAATCTGATCCACAGGCCACTCAAGCAGGGCACTTTCTCGGTTGAGGTTCCCTCTTCCAAAATGACTCTAGCTTGTGTCAAATTGGCATAAAAGTAGCCTGCACACTAACACAATAATTGTGTGTATTTCTGGGTGCAGCATGACACTCTGGCAGGTGTGCAATTAATTCAACGATCAACACCAGCAGATGCAGGCATCTCACTGTGCTGCAGAACAGGAGAATGACTCCTCACCCTTTCTGTCCCTAGTCACTAAACCCTTGTCTTCCCTCATCACCCCCCACACACACACATGCACACAGGCATATACACTCACCACACATGCACACACATGCACACACACATACAGACACACACATACACACATTTACATATACACCACACACATTCACACGCACTCTCTCACACTCACATACACACACACATTCACATACACACCACACACATATGCTCACATACTCACCCATGCACACACACGCACACACACATGTACATACTCACCACACACACAGACACACAGTCACACATGCACATGCATTCACCATACAAACACACATACACACACAGTTCCTACCTCTGGGGGAAGGCAGACTGAGCAATATCTGTCTTTGTATAGGCTTACCTTCACTGACATGGTCCTGAATATCAAAGCCCTTTATAGCAAGAGTGCTCTGAACACATCTCAATACAGCTCACTCTCAAGCAACCTGAGGCTGGAAGGCCCCTGTCCAGCCTCCACCACCTGTAGGCAATGATTTCCTAGGTAACCTCCTCACTTTCTGGAAACTGAGCCCTAAATCCTATGATCTGAATTCACTCTTTAGACATGTCCCACCCAGACAGGTGACACCACAGATTGTCTCCGCCCACACCTCACCTGTAGCATAGTCAGCTTAAAGAGCGGGTGGGTTGGGAGCTCTCCATCCCTCCTCGGCTACCTGGAAGGGGCCTTTTCTCTCAAATACTTGGGCAATGACAGCATCCAGGCTTAAGCACAAAGCTATTCCACTCATCTCGGCCATTCCAGCAATTGCGTCCAGAGGCACACAGGAAACATAGCCATGGATACAGAGCTTTGTAGCGATGCTGGCTGAGCCAGGAGGCTGTTGGGGAGGTGTTTGTTAACAGGTTGTGGCCTCTTCACTCCCATAATCACAGATGTCTTTTGAACATGTATCCCAGCCCCGGTTGTTTCCCTTCTAGCTGGCAAAGAGAGTGGAGGGAGGAGAGAAAGTGTCCAGGAGGGTATGAAGTCCAGGGGATGACCCCAGGTCACTCCATGTGTCCACTCTGCAACACACCTTGCCAGTTTTGAGGAGCGATGGCTGCACGCTCCTCCTTGTGGGCTGCTGTTTGCTCGCTACTGTGTAGGAGAAGGAAAGGTACCTATCTGACCAACCAGGCAGGAGACAGCCGGTGTGGGAGAGGCAGCATGGCAGAATGCAGCAAGGAGCCACCCTGTTTGTGTATCTTTCAATACCTTCCGAGGAGGTCCCCAAGCAAATCTTAGGACAGAAGGAGACTAGGTAAGGGCAGAACAACAGGTCTGAATATGTAACTACTGTCAAAGCACCAGACCCAAGCTGTGCCCCCTCTCGCCCCCAAGACCTCCTTTCTCTTGACAGCCTTCAGGAACCATTCTAGCTAACAGCAGTGAGAAGGGCCCCTTCCTCTGGTGCTGCAGTCAGTCCTGACCCCTGCCTAGGCTCAAATGCTTCAAGAAGACCAGACACAAGAGCCTGCTGGCTTTTAGGATGGCAAGGAAGAGGGGCCACGAAAAGACACAGGAGCAAAACTCCTTCCTGAGTCTCCTTATCGGGCTATTCCATCCCACTCCGGACCACCCAGTCCTTTCCACCCAGGCCAATACACAATTTCTACCATTCAAAGACAGTGCTCAAGTCAGATGACAAACACATAGATGCAAATAATTATTTCAATAATAAGACAGTTCGCTGCTCTCTGACATAAAGAATTTTCAGGTAGTGTGTTTGCATCAGTCATGTGCAATGTATGTTTGTTGGTTTTTTTTTTCCTCACGATCCCTGGTCTTGACAGCATTCTACTAATTGGGTATAAATGGACTTACTTTACAGCGGGGTATGATGCAAAGATGGGCAACCTCGCCCGTGACCAGGACAAAGCCAAGCCTTCTTACTCATTCAAGCTTATTTCCCAGCAGCTGGTCCATCCTGTCATCCTCAGAGGACACAAGGGCGTAAAGCCCCAGGGAACTAGGCCTTCAGTCATTGTGGTGACAGTCATGTGCTCCTTCCCAATCCCAGTTGCAAAGCCTGATTACACTCCATAGAGCATTTGAGAAATCCTGAGGCCCAGGCCACAGTGCAGAATTGTAAGCCGGGGCCTCTAGACAGGGGTTCATACCTGCTGGGGAAGCATGCCTCTCTAACCCCTTCGATAGATAGATAGATAGATAGATAGATAGATAGATAGATAGATAGATAGATATTCCTCTCTTTTCTTTTCTTCTGTTTGTGGTAATGTTTTCAATCTCTCTGAAGACAATTCCATCTCCTGTTGCATTATCAGGCCCATTATAGCCCTAGAACAAGATAAAGCCGGAAAAGAAGGCAGTTTGCAGGAGAAAGATCGATGTGGACCTGAGGTCTTGCTTCCATCAGTGAACTAGAGAACAGCCAGTGAGGCCTTGGCTGGAGTTTCTCAACTCATCAGGAACTGAGAAGCCGAGTTCAGGACCCCCGGCAGCCCACCTAGAAGTTGGTTGTGGTAGAACCCACATGGAACCTCTATCCTGGGGAGCAGAAACGGGAGGCTTCCTGGAACTGGCTGGCCAGCCAGCACAGTCAGTTGGCGAGCTCCAGGGCCTGCCTCAAAATACTAATAATTAATAATAATATGGAGAGATAAAAAAGGAAACCTCTGCATTCACTGGAATGTGCACCCACAGACAAAAAAAGTGCCAGCACCTGTCCCTCCCCGCACCGCACACCCAGGTGAGCCTGTGCATTTGTTACCCTGTCTTTTGTCAACATCCTACATTTTAATTAGAGCCACCTCAGCCTGTAAATGCACCCCTCCCCGCAGGAATGTCGCCCCCTTTTCCTTTCTCTTCCCCTCCCCGCTCCTGACCCTTCACCTCCTTTCTTTCAGATCTCTCTCTCTCTCTCTCTCTCTCTCTCTCTCTCTCTCTCTCTCTCTCTCGTTCGCTGGCTCGCTCGCTCGCTCAAAAATGCATTTGACTTTGAAATGAGAACATCTTTCATTAGCTCATTACAGAATTTACTCCTATGTGAATAATTTTCTTAATCACAAAGCAGGTTCCCACCTCTCACCAAAGACTTTGGTGACACAGCATGGGTGGGTGGCCTCGTCTCCCTAAACTCCCGGTGATCGGTGATCGTGTCCCTCCCGCGTGTTCCAAAGCCCATCTCCCTCTCCGGCTTGGAACTGAAACCACAGCGGTAGGCGGGGCCGGAGGACAGCTTTTTTATTTTCTGTTCTTAAGTGCAGGGCAGCCAAAACAGGAACCTAATTATACGGAGTCAGTTAAGAGCGACAGCCCCTATCAGATCTTGCTGGGCTCAGCACTGTTCCCCGGGAACTGCTGGAGAGCCCATCCGCCACCAAATCCATTTGGCTCTACTTAGGGACTAAGTACAGGAAGGTAGTTATTGTACAAGATTAGTTTCCTGTAGGCCATAAATTGGCAGTAGCAGAAAAATACAGGATGAATGTATTACCCTGCAAGGTCAGCTCAGAGGAAAGCAAGGCCGGGACAGCGGCCTCCCGTTCACGGAACCCCGCTCCCTCCTCCCCAGCCTCTGCGGGACTGAAAAAGCCCCTTTAACCGCTTAATTACTTCTTAATAGTTTTAAGCAAATTCAAAAGGCGTCGTGTTGCTAAGTGCCTGGAGGTAGGGGCGGCCTGCACTATTTCAGGACTGGCCTACTGAAACCCAAACTGAGGCCTTGACAACCCCGGGCTTTGGGAGGGTTCTTGCCTTGTTTGGCACTGCTTGGAGGGGGATTTGCTTTGAAGCTTGCATTTTACATTTGGGAATAAAGGAGCAGATTCTAAAGGAGGAAAAAAGAAAAAAAGAAAGAAAACCAACCAGTCAAAATAAAGTTGTTTCCCACTGGAGGTGGGGGTGGCCAGAGCAGACCCTTGCTTTACAGAGAACAGGTTTAAAAACAAAAGGGCCAGCTCCCTTTGATAAGCAGCCTTCAAGAAGGGAGCCCCTAGGTGGGCTGCACAAGGAAGCTTGTTTGACACCGGAGGAGGTCACCTGAGCCTCTTTGCCAGGTTGAAAACTTAACCTTTCTTCTTCTGTTCTTTTGATTTTTTTTTTTTCAAATGAATTTAAATTATGAGGGAAAACAAAGACCTGCTGGAAACGGGCGGAGTGTTTAGATCCGGTTCTCTGGCCCTCTGGCCGGAAAGGCTCTGATTCAAAGTCTAATGGGGTAGAAGTGTGTGGTGAGTCACTGCCTGGAGGCCGAGAACCCTCTACCCCATCTGGTCCCTGAAGCACACTCCTGCGGCTCCTCCCGGCACAGGTGGAGCCGGGAGAGGTGGGGCAGTCGGTGCTTCTCGGGAGGGGGCCAGGCCCACTTCCTGTCCGCTCACAGCTGCCTAATCCTCTCCAGTGTTTGAGCCGGCAGCCCTGAGAGCCACTTCTCCAGCTGCATCTTCTCTACCACAGCAGTCTCTATGTCCACATTGCACCGGAATCAACCTTCCCTGTCTTGAGCAGCTTCCGGTCAGGTATTTGATTACCACCAAAAGGCAGCCATGGGGCTTCGGGGTGCAGACTCTCCTGATAGCTTAGTAACTGTAGCTACAATAGAACAAATATCTTGGTGTCCATCAGACCTGAGCTCCACAGTGTCCTATGATGGAAGGACTGGGGCCTTTAACTACCGACTCTGTAGTCTTGCATCCAGGGAGCCCAGAAGACTGGTACAGAGAGAGAAACTGAGGAAAGAAATCCTTAAGAATCCCCTTCCTACTCCTAGGCGACTGCTCCTGGAGACCTGAGAGATGTTGGTACTTCCTCAGCAGGGACCTCTTGTCCAACCCAGCATCCTTGAGAACACAGCCCAAGACTAATCCTCGGAGATGGGAGACTGTCTGCATTTGTTCCAAAGCACCCAAAACAGACATACCCAGCTCATTAGCCCTGCTACAGGAATAAATTGGGGGCGAGGAGGGCGCTATATCCCCCACTAACTGAAGGATTTTCACATGGCCACTGCTTGGACTCTCAGATGGCATCAGATCTTCAGAGTAGGCAGGCTCCAAAGAAGCTTCAGCTACAGCCCCGTGCTACTCTGGCTGTGGCTAGAGCTTCATTGTCAGGCCAGACTCAACCTTCTGTAACCTTTCCACAGCCCATTATCCCAAAAATAAATCCAGGAATTGAGGGGGAAGTTCACATCCCACACGGTGCCAGGAGGAACCTCTGCCAGTCAACGGAGGCCGGGCAGCACTTGGCAGCCTCTCTGGTTTACTCAAAGGAGACAGCACAGCCTGTCCGCCACTCCCACCACCGAAGTGACTTTCCATCACTGGCTGCTTCGTGTTGTCGTCACCGTCCCTGCACACCTGAGCTCCTGCGCACAGACCTGGGGGTGGTGTGCTTAGCAGGTGACTGTTGATGATGGAGAGGCAGTCCAGTGGCCAGTCTCCTGGATGTCTTGTTCAGATTCAACACAGGCAAGACCTGTAATTGTTCCCGTACCGGTAGTAAGAGAGGCAGCAACTACCCCTCTGAGATCAGAGCCTGAGAACTTCCGGCAGACTTCATGGGAAAATGTAGAACTACCGCAGCAAGGATCCAGTGTAGGGTCACGTTGGTGCAGTGACCAACCACCTTCCCCGCCACCACACACATAACAAATGAGGCACAAAGGTAGCAAGGCTGCCTGTGCTGAGAATTCCCCTCCCCTCCCGTGTTCTGTCCAGATCCCTGCAGCCCGACATCTGGTGGGAGGGACGTTGTATTAGTTCCTCTGCTAACTCTCAAGAGGTACTCCGCAACTGTGTGCCAGTTACCGCCACATCCCAGGGCATCTGCTGGAACTCAGAGTGACTTGGGTTTGGCTGCCTCTGCCCAATGTGGACATCCTGTTCTCCACTTAGATCACCAATACTGTGCTTTGACAGAGCCCAGGAAGGTCTGGTTGAGCCCAGGACGGCCTCACGGGGACATGATACTGGCCCAGCACTACTCCTTGTCTTGTCTAAGTGGAATCTTTGTCAATCTTCATGGGTTGTTGACGTCATGAAGCCACCAGTTCCTCAGGTCAGTACCTCAGGTAACAATGACTTCAGGCCTGAAGTAGAGGGTGGCATAGACATGCTTTCTCAACAAATACCTGAAATCAAAGACTGAGTCTTTTCTCCCTCGTACACAACCCCGTCGCCACACACACTGGTGACTCTCACTAGGAAACCTCATGGACTGCCTGAGACCCAGAACAGATGCCTCCAACACCCAGCAAGCAAATTCGGAAAATTCTGTTTCCCATCCTAAAGATATATCTGGACAAAGCAAGCCTGTGGCAGACACGCAGCCCAGAGTGCCAGCCGCATCACACTCAACCTACAGGAGAATGAAACCCAGAGCATGATGGGGAACCTTAACAAAGCCACAAGAGGAACCCGTGGTCAGTATTTAGGTGCATAATCAAAGACAGCCTCTTGTGTTGGATAGTGCGTGTTTGGGTTAATTCTGATTTTAAAAGTGAAGGTTTTATTTATACAACAGACTAGTATGCAGTCACAAGAGCGCTGGCATGGGTGACAGCAAGAAGGGACTGAACCCACATACATGTGGGTCCGTGGTGGTGAAATACCCTGGTGGTTGGCAGGGGCTACAGTCAATAGGACCGGGGGGCTGACTAGTCTTTTATGAATGGAGGGTTCTTCCAGGCATGATAAAAATGTCCTGAGATGGGATTGTGGTATCAGCCACATAGCTCTGTGAACCATCTGAAAACAACCATACTGGGCACCAAACACATCCCATCACGTGATTACACGATCCAAAAAAATTAATGAAGCTAATGGGGAGATGCTAAAGCAAGAACACCCTGGCTTCTTCCATCACGCTGCACACAGGACTTCTGTCCAGCATCACCACTAAGCGATGATCTCTTCTGGGACAAAGGCCCCTGGGATTTGGACAAATGCCCAGTGTTACAATCAAATGTTCTGGGGGACCCAGTTTACTCCATTTCCTGGCTCACTCACATGTTCCCCTTTGAGGGCTTCTCCCAGTGAAACAGTTCATTCCAGTGGAGCTGAGAGACTTCCAGAAGGCATTGCCAACTTGGTCAACATTTCAGCGGTTTGAATCCGTTGGCCTGGAAACAGTTGCAAGTTTATCTATTTTGTAACAAAACCCCGACTCAATGAAATGTGTTTTCACTCAGCTCCTCTCAGGGGCTTTGCGTTTTGCTGTCTATAGGGGAGGGAGCATTACCAGCAGGAGCCAGCCCTGCGGACAAGCTGATTTCTCAACCTGAGTAAGCTGGCTTTGTGTTCCAGGGTGCACACGTCTGTCCGAGCCCTGATGACGCCTGAGCCCTGGGCTTAGGTCCCAGATGTCCACCTCCATAAAGGATGAGGGAAAAAGCTGCGTCTCCTCGTTGCTTAGAAACCTAGGACAGACCTAGGGTGAATGACCTGATAGCCTGGTAACCACAGACCCTGGGACATGAAGAAAGAAAGTGAGGATGGAAGTGGGAAATGAAGGCTTGGTTCTCCCCCAAGCTCAGGAAGTTTCCCGGGCTGTTCTCAAGGCCTCCATCCTGCCCTCCAAGCAAGACACAAGATAAAACCACTTCTCAGGACAGCAGGGATCCTGCCAGAAACCCCCAGCTCTCTTATTGACCCATTTTTATTTACAAAAGCCTTTATGTATTGGGCCCTATTCGTCCTGGGCACTTGTTAGGAATATTTTCCTAATGTGAGCTCTCTGCTGACGCAAAATTCCCAATCAAGCCAAATCAAAACAAGCCAAATTAAGAGATATCCAGGTTTAATGGGAGGTCTGTCCTCTCAGGTGTCCCCGAGGGGAAACCGGGAAGCTGTACATGCATGCGCATGCTAGAATGCAACCACCAAGAGGAAGAAAAGGAGACCACCTGTCCCTCTTTTGGGAGTTCACTTAAATATTCTTGGGAGTGGTCTTGACTTCTCCCCCTAGGAAGGGTCAGGACCTGGCCTGCTGGGATTTGGAGTCCAGAGTGCTAACTCTCAGGGTCAGGGGGCTAGGATAGATGCAAGGGTCTGGGGCCTAAGCTCCCAACTTAACATCACTCACTCCAAAAGAGGATTTTAGATCCCACGGTACTGGAGTTAGAGCAGCTTGGGAAACACCTGATGTAGGTTCTGGGAACTGAACCCGGGTCCTCTGGAAGAGCAGCAGGGGTTTAACCACTGAGAAGTCTCTCAAGACCCACCTTGTTTAGTACTTTTTTAAAAATGGCACAATTTCAGAAGTGTAAGACACATTACACTTTCCAGGAGTTAAGGATGGAGGAACTGTGACGGGAGGGTGGAGGAGGTGGCATGACAGATACAAGGACCGTACAGACAAAACAACTGGGGACAGGCTGCAGGCGCTCCCAGGGTGGCCCGTTTGTACAACCCGTGTACTACATGTACCGTCGTTTTCCAAAGTCTCCCCCTTGGGAGAAACTTGGCACGGCGTCTGTTTGTATAATTCCTCCAAGTGTGCATGAATCTAACTATGTCATCACCTTGCGTGCTTTTAAATCTATTTGTTTTGAAAATAATTACATTATGCCTTTAACTACATTGCCGTGGCGGTGCTGAATACAAGTTGCAAACGCTGTGTCTTGAGGCATCCATTAGTCACGTTCAAGACCCAGAGCAAAGTTAAAAGGATCCGTCAAAGAGAAAGATGGAAGTCAAGAGCCAAAACCACCTCGATGGGCTAGACAGGGACTAAGTGAAGAGAATCAGCCAAGACATCTTTATTAAGTTTGTATTGGGGACTCTGTTCCTTGGGTGAAAATTAAGATAGATTCAAAGCTATCCACTGTGGGCTTATAAATCTTCCTTTTGTAGTAAATGCTCTATTGCATTATTTGGTTAAATTCATCATTATCCCTAGAAGTAATATAATGTAGGGGTGTGGGAAAATATTTACATTACATTCAAAACTCATAGAAATGCCATTGATAAATTACATTTCAAATCCATCCTTCTCCACCATGTGCCTGAGCACTCACTACCACGAGCCTCTCCTGACATCTCCATCTTAACTGTCATGTCCAGGCCTGGCAGGATACCACCTCTTACCTGGCCTCACCTCCTCTGATTCTAGCTGTCTATCATGCAGCAGCATCTGGCCTGCCCTCCTCTTCCACGTTATGTACTTCTTGAGGATAGGCGTCTTGGGGAGCACAAGAAGGCATGTTAACACAAGATACCTGGAACATAACAGGTATTTAATAAATATTTGTCCATTGAGTCAGTGGATTTTCATATTCTGTTGCTGGCTTCCTCCAGTTCAAACATTTCAGGTTGAGATGGAAACCCAGCGCATGGCTTCTGGGTTTGCTACTGTTGTTGCATAGACACCGTAACGTCAAAGGCATTTGAACTGAGGCAGAGATGGCAGAGTAGTACCCGATTCCCTGGGCTTTCAGGCTGTTATTTTTACACACTGGGAATGGAAAGGATGCTGGGATGAAAAAGACCCAGACCTAGCTCTGCCACTGGAGTTTACAGGCAGGGATGTTAAAGTTCATCCATACACAAGGAGCCGACTAGCTAGAAAATGGCCACTGAAGGTATGTGGCCCTAGAGCAGATGGCATCCCTGTGGAGTGGGTGGCTTAAAGAGATGGAAGAAGGAACGTGGGGAACTTTGTAGAAGGCTCATCCATTCACTGGGCCATGCGACCACTCTCCTCTCCTTATCTACTAGATGCAAATGCAGGAAAGACTTTGTGATTTAAAATTGTGACATACAACAAATAAGACATGTTCTATTGGATTGCGGAATGTGCATTCAGCTTGCCTCCATCTACCCAACGTCTCTAAGTTCCGCTCCAACATCTACAGCACTCTGCAAAGTCTTATACGCTGAACACAGCACGCACACATGTAGGACTTGTGTAGTTTGAAAACCTGGAAGCAGCTACAAAACACTCCTACCCCTAGGGCTCGGGGGACATTGTGGGCAGAAAGACTGTAAGAGGATTGGTGAGTTGGCTGAGAGATTGTATCTCACGGTAACTTCAGAAGTGACACCCGCAAAGTCTCACTAACATGACTGCCCAGGTGTGAGCTGAGCAAGGGTGATAGCAATGGACATGCCAAAGTGGACAGAAAAGAGTCCCTGAGGCTTCAACCTCACACAGAGAACTATGGACAACTGAGGGAAGCTGGGAGCAGGCGATGTGGCCTTCCCCGGGGAGGAGGACATCAAATGGGTTGTCCAGGACCAAATGGTCAGTCCTGAAATCATGTCTCTGGGAAGGGACCTAGCTTAGTAAGGGTTTCTATTGTTGGAATGAAATGCCATGTCCAAAAAGCAAATTGGGGAGGAAATGGTTAATTTGACAGGACAGGAATTCAAAACAGGGCAGAAACCTGGAAGCAGGAGCTGATGCAGAGACCATGGAGGGGTACCATTTACTAGCTTGCTCAGCCTGCTTTCTTATAGAACCCAGGACCAGCAGCCTGGGTAAGGCACCGCCCACCATGGGCTGAACCCTCCCCTGCTGATCACTAACTGCGAAAATGCCTTACAGCTGGATCTCAGGGAGGCTTTTCCCCAACTGAGGCTCCTTCCTCTGATGCCTCTAGCTTGTGTCCAGTTGACACACAACACCAACCAGTACAGGGTCTTTTGGGATCCCAATGACATCATTACATCCTTCAGCAAACTTAACTCACGGAGTCAGAACTATTTCATTGAGTTGCAGACATCCAGAGCTTGTGGCTGATAGGTCTTACACCCCACCACCAAGAACAGCCCGCGTCTTAGCTGATAAGATGCAGGCTCCGAGCCTTGGGCTCAGAACATCGAGCGGTGTGTGGCAAGAGCCACGCTGAAGAACAATGTGTCCTGGCCCCTCCCAATGCTGCGGAAAACAAGACTCAAAGCTTTTGAAGGCTGCAGCTCTCCGTGGCACATGGTGGCACTCGGAAGTGGCCACTTCCTGAGGAATCCCTGTGAATACACAGGAAAGGATGAGACAGAAGGGTGCAGGGCCCTGTCAGTCAGCCCTGGGCCCGGCAGTTCTGCCAAGAGCAATCAAGACAGAATGAGAAAGAAGCTAGCGTGTAGCTGCCGCGAAGCTGCCACAGCAATGAGCAGGGCTTAGAAAAGCCCTCACTGTGTGTGCCAGCTCTGTGAAACTCTGTGTCCTGGAATCCCATCACCTGCCTCACACACAGATGCTGCCTGCTTTTGAAGAATCCAGAGGATGGACAAGCTTGAATCCAAAGCCAGTAAACAGATGTCTGGATCATCCTGATGTCACCTTCTGGGGACTGTCACATGTACCAGTATGGCTGCAGCTTGTGTCTTCCCATCTCTATTGCTGCTATCCCCGATCTGACTCAGTGCAGCCATTGTGGCTCTCGGGGCTGGAGGCCAGAGAGGCAGCTCTATGGTAGAGCAGGGCTTGTTTAGTGCCATGTTAGTGGGGGCTAGATTCAAATGTCAGCGGTGGAGAAAGGGGGAAGACTCCAGAACTGTATTGTTCCACGCCACCTGCCCAGTCCTGTAACTTTTATAGATGCCAGTTTTAGCATCTCCTGCTCCTACCGTCTCAGACTCCAAGGCTAGCTGTGTCTTCCGTAACTCTATGTGGCTACGCCCCTGAGATCCTTGTTGATCCCCCCTCCCAGCAAGGCATCTCTGCTCCCTGAATCACCTCATCCTCTTCAGTGCAACAGGTCAACTAAATCCGACACCACCGGGCAAAGAGTGGCTTACAAATAAACCTAACGGATAGAGTGTGTGCCAAACGTGAAGATACCCTGGGTTCTATCCCCAGTACTGCGTGAACCAGGGATGGTGGTTCCTGTCTGTAATCTCAGCTCACAGGAGGATCAGAAGCCTAGGTCATCATCACCACCGTACCGAGTTCTAGAACACCCAGGGACATATGATATGCGAGACTGGATCTCAGAGAAAGCAGGGAAGAGCCGTTTTCTCAATAATGGGCTTTTCCTTCTTTCTTTGTAAAATTTTTTGTTTCCTTTTAATTACTCTGTGTGCACAAGCACACTGGTGTGTCAGTATATTTGTGTGCGTGTGTGGACACGCACTGCTAGTGAGCACTTGCCAGGACATACTTGTGCAGATCAGAGGGTAGTGTTGGGGAGACATTCTCTTTCTATGTCTTGTTTTTGAAGCAGGACTTGCATGACTTCTGCCACACTGTGTATTCCAGGTTAAGCAGGCTGTGACTTGTGCAATTCTCCTTTCTCCACCTCCCACCCCTCCGTGGGAGAACTGGGATGGCGGACACACACCACCACCTCTTCTCACGGGAGTTTCAGGCGTTAAACTCGGGACTTCCAGCTTATGCAGCAAGCTCTTGTACTCTATCAGCCATCACCTCTCTGACGTGCTTTTTCTTTTTCTCTTCCACAAGGTCCAACCCAGTTTCAAACACAAATAACAAACTCGATAACCCTACTGAGAGAGGACAAGCCACAGGACATCACTATGATGGCAGTGGTGGGGTGGGGATTGAATGCTGGGACCACACTGCAAGCTATGGAAAGGAAATGCAGAGAAAGAAAGGAAGATGAGACCTTAACACTGGGAGGGTGTCAGGAAGGTGTTGGTCGGCCTGTCCCTAACAAGTGTAACCAAAAAGACTGGAGAGACAGGCAATACACCCTGGTAGGGAAGAGGGGAGAGTTTATATGAACAGATTTTAGGAAGCTCAGGACTTTGCCTGCACGTATCTGCCCCCTCGAGAATGTCTGTACATGTGGAAGCAGGCAGATAGCAAGGTGCTAAATTCAGGGATAGGAAAAGAATGAGCAGAAGAGTGTGTGAGGATGCTGAGCCTCACTCCAGCAAAGGGAAGGAGAATGCCACACATGTAGACCCCTGGGGCATCACTGCCCAGCTCTCCGGACACATCACCCACCATGACAACCCTACACACAAGTGTCACACCTTCCCAGGGAGAGTCTTACACCTGAGGTGCAGAACAAGCAAAAAGGTGCCCTGACCAGGGCGAGCTCAATACATGTAGCGGGATCAGAGGCCACAACTGCAGACGAATCCCCATGGGGCTCATAGCATCACGGAAATGACCTGAGTACGTCTCACGGCACAGTTTGAAAGCTCTACTTCACAAAGGGAAGATTTATTCGTTTAAAGTTCACGGAGCCAGGCAAACACGGAGATAAGTGGAGCCTGGCTGTAGAAGGAGTATGCCCCACCCAGAACTGTTTGAGTTTTGAGGTTTTTGTTGCGTGTCAACATTTCCCAACCTGCTGGTGATGTCACTAACCTCTGAGTTACGATTCCAAGGTCTGAGACTGCCCACCTGTCCTCCAGGACATCCTGTGATTGCCTCAAGTGTTGAACCTCCACAGGGCATATGGCACCCCAAGATCAAACAAGGGATTTGAACAAATTGACGTCAGATTTCATTCTACATGAATGAAAATGAGGTCGGATAGGCAGCCAACGCATCTTTTAGAATGGGACACGTGAGAAATGATCTTCCAGATGCTTCTGCCACGTTAAACCATGGCTTAATCAAAATCAAAGAACCCCACTGTGTGCAGCTCGGAGAATGCGTATAAACAGGCTGTCCAAGAGGCCTGCCCAGTGGCCTTCTGTGCAAAACCCAGCCAGAAGCAGAAAACAAGCAACTTGGCTTGAGGTCAAGTCTGAACTTGTAATCTGAGCAGCAAGGGTGGGTGTGTTTTCAACAGGAGCAGGTCAACTAGGGGAAAGGTGATGTTTATCCCAGGCTGCAAGAATTCACTCCATCCCAACAGCTGACCCAGCAGCAGCCTGGTGCCCGAGGCGCAGGAGCCTCTGCCTCTGGCTCCTTTGGGTCTGGGTTAAAGGAAAAGTTGGGCAACCATAGGGATGGGGGAGGGCTGTGGGGGAGACTACAAGAGCCTGAAAATCCACAGGCACTGCGCCTGGCTCAGCAGGGCCAGAATGCAGGCAAATAAGGAGGAAGGGGACAGGTGTGGGGGCCTGAGGTCAGAGAAGCCCAAATACGGTGGGCTGGCCCAGATGGGCGCTCAGTGTGCTAAGTAGGAGTCCGCTCTCGATGACCTTTATAGGGGACAGAGGGAAGAGACGGAAGCTCCTCTGTGAGGTTCTACAGTCTGAAGCTGTTGAGGGGTCACTTCTGTTCCCTGAATCCGCCATTGGCTGAGTGAGTTGTTTGAACAGGATTTCCACGAATCTCTTCACCGCAACTGCTTTGGAGGCACCTACAGGCGTTAAACCCAAATCTACACTTGCTGGGCCACGGAGACAGGAACAAATCTGGACTTTTGCATTCAAGTGCCCATGCTGTGACTGTGATGGCGCCTGGACTTGAGGGGCCCAGAGACCCCCGAATACATGCAGCCTTGCAAGTCACTTGTTGCAGTTTGATGAGTTTGCACCCAGGGGCACACAGCTTCTGTGGGCACGCTGCCTAGGGAACAGTTCTCTGTTTAGGCTTAGAGCGGTGGAGGGGAGTGACTGAGGCTGCGTGGGGATGCTTGATTATCTAGGGTCTCAAAAATTCAGAACACCATAAAGCCTTCCCTTGCAAAACTGGACTGTTTCTCTTTATGCTGAAAAAGGTTAGTCATTTTGCGAGCCTCATCCCAGGGGCACAGCTGCCCGTGAGGGATCTCAGCGGCTGCTTGGAAAAGGTTGGGACTAGCTCTTAATTCTTCTTATCAGTTTGAGTGTTTCCTGGCAGATAAGCTGTGGACTGAGCCAAAGATTTAAGAAAAAGGTAACCCACCAGAGAGGTTTGTTTGTTTTCCACAGAGAAAGGTCTTTCCAAGTGCCTAACCTTGAAAGTGCCCTTGGGAAGAGTCATGGCTTTAAGGGTGAAACCCTTGATCTAGCCCGGAGAACACACTTTGATGTCTGGAGAACCATCATCCTGAGGTGCCTTGCATTTCCTATATTCTATCTTGGATTTTACCAGAGAGGTACTTGTTAAAATACATGTTTCCTGTCTATAAGAAGGAAGCCACCTTGCTTTTCTCATTACTCTGGTTTCAGTGCCTATTTTTATCTTATTGCGTGGACATTTTGTAAGATACCCAAATTGTAAGGACATTTGGAAGAGGCATAAATAAGTTACTTGAATACAGCAGAAATCAAAATAAACACCAGCCCTCCTGAGACCAAGTCCAGGAATATAGAGTCTTAGAGTTTCTGAGTACTCCTTTATTCAATCACTTATTTGCTAGGTAAATAATTAATCTATGAGAGCCTGCCCCAAGCTGGCCACACCACTCCAGGTTGGGTTGCTCTACACCAGCCAAAATATCTGGCACACTCTGGGGAACAAATATCCTCAAAAGGAAACTGAGGCAGGTGCTAGACCGGTGGGAAACCAGTGGTAACAGGAAGAGGGAAGGGTATGGCTGCAGTTGCTTAGGGACACCCTGAAGATGCAATTACGTTAAATAGGGGACAGAAGAGAATGCAGGGGATGTGTGTGGCCCTCTGCACACATGGGGGCCTTCTAGGGAAAGACAGGTGTCCATGCTGTGGCTAGGATACCTCCCCCCATACACACACACACACACACACACACCTATCCCCTGAGCCTCCACTGCTTTCATAAGGCAGGTACAAAGTCACAGACCTCTAGACTGACTGTCTTTGCCCCAGGAATCAAACCAGGGTTAAGGGGTCTAGTTCAGAGGTTCAGGGTTCGCCTAACATGCCCAAGTCCCTAGGGTTGAATTCCAACTTGAGAAGACAATAAGTGGGTAAATAAACAAGTAAAATGACCACCCCCAAAATGGAGCTGCAGAATGAGTCATAAGACAGAATGTTTTGTGAGACCGTGTCACACCACACCCGGGAGTTTGCCCTAGAGAAACAGAACTAGGTCTCCAGAGGAGAACCTACTCTGGAGCGTGTGCGACAACTCTAGACATAATTGCCCCACGCTTGAACAACCAAAGTGTCTCTCCACAGGTGAATGAATGAAGACGCTCTAGGCCTCATGGTCACTGACTACAACTCAGCCATGAAAGGGAGTGCGCTCACAGCCACAGCTTCAGTGACTCTTAAAGGCACTCTGGTGAGTAAAATAAAGCCAGCCAGTCCTTAGAGCCCCATATCTTAGGATGACACCATTGAGAAGACAAATGGGCAGTGATGCTCCCTAATTGTGACAGAGCACACCCAACCGTACGTGTATCCAGACTGACAGATGTACATGCCTAAAGAAACCAGTCTGCTTCTGCGTGGCTGAAAGGCTCGTGTGCCAGAGAACAAATACTTGAGGAGCCTAGAAGGTGTGCTTTGAAAGGATGTAGAGAGTTTCCAGAATAACTCTGAGTGCAATGAGGAAACCAGAGAGTTGCAATCCGTCAAAAAACGTAATTAGATTTGGGTTTTAGCGGGACCGTTCTGTTACCCAGGGCGGATGGATTGGAGGTGACTTTGGAGGGAAGGGAAGCAGTGTTTTTATCACAAGGGATCAGTTACAAAGAAAGGTCACAAATTCAACTCTGTACACTTGGAGTGAGAGGTAAGATGTTGGGGCAACGATGCCCTTGGGGGCTGAATATACGGCTCTCCATAAAGACATCTGAGCTTGCAATAATAACAGCTTGATAGCCGACGCTTGATGGACCACATGTAAGACCAGTGAGGGGGATAGAATTTTGGGTTTGAACTGAGGGCAATAAAAATATCTAAAGAGAAAAGAGAATGAGGTGTGCAGCCAGAGGACAGGGCGAGGTAGGTAGCTGCTGTTTCCAAAGCTTGTGGAGAGCATGAAGGAGTGTGCAGGACTCCACCATCATGAAAACTTCAGAGTGTCTTCAGCTGATCCAATCCAATGAATCCCTGATTTTACAAGGGATTCCACTGACAGAACTGTGTTCACCACAAGAAAGCTGTGTAGTTACCCAGGCCAGAGTCTCACTTCTCAACTGAGGAGTCAGGCTGGGAGATCTCCCAGAGCACTACCAAGCCATAGCTGGGAACACAACTCACACGCCCCTCTGTGGAGCCCACAGCAAACCTTCTTAGAAGATTATGCTGTCCACCCTTGCTTACTTCTCTTTGGTGGGGAAAATCGCCCTCTGTCCAACCAGAGTAAGTCAGAAAAGAGTGAACTCGGTCCACGCTCCCATTCATTCACAGAGGCTTCTAATTCCGCTGATCAGCTCCTCAGCTCTCTTTCCACACCCAGCAGACCTCAGGTGCTGCCCTTGAACTGCCTTTAAGCCTGAGTTCAGTTCCCAGACAGACTTCTTGCCCTACCCTTAATCTTCCATTTTCTTTCTCCGAATACTGGCCATTTGCTCGCTGGGATTCAGGTTACACGTTAGACACAGGATTTCCCACAAACGCAGCAACTCACACAGGTTTCCCAGCAACCTGAAAACTGGAGCACATAACCCTCTTTTATCAATCCGTGAGCATTTCAAAAGCTTAAAATCAGTCCAATGACATGGCCAACGCTGTCTTTCTCCCAGAAAAAAAAAGTGGATGCCACGTGTCTGAGTCCTAAATCACACCTTCTTTTCTAAGTAAAGCTGAAGAATGAGAAACAGGGTGCTACAAGTGCTGCAGCCTTGCTTTTTGGTCCAAAGACACACTAAGAACTCAGAGGGAAATATAGTTAAAGGATAAGCAACAGGGAGCTAAGCTTGCAGCATCAAGCGGAGAATGGAGCCTGGTTTTGGATAAGGAAAGGTGAGGGCCACAGACAATGAAGCCTGCACAGACACCGGAAAGATGAGGACTCCTAGTGTGAGAGCCCCTGAGCCCATCTTGGTAGAAGCAGGGCGTTCACTTCTGGAGGAGACCACAGGCTAGGGTCCTAAGGATGTGATGGGAACCCACCCTGGAGAGCCTCTGAGCTGTGGAATTCCAGTGGTGCTGATTGGCTGGAGCCACAACCAGGGGCCTCTACAGCCTTCCAGCCAGGAAGTGGGGTGCTTCTCCAAATGTGCTGGGAGTATCGGAGGTTCCAGGGGAGACAGCTCATTCTTCAAGAGCTTCTGGGATGGGGATTTGGCTGCCTTGACTCCAGAGAACCTCCATATGAGAAGCTGGCCTAAAAGTTGGACCTCAGGCATGGTGGTGCCAGCGAGGGTAAAGAGGAAAGAAGGGAAAATAAATGATAGGGGTGAAGGCAGAGGATCAAGGGTGTGTGATGTAGGTGTGGCGTGCACTGTTGGCACTGCAGAAGAGGACATCACTGGGAACTGACAAAGCTGCCCACTCCAGAACCGCAACACAGAAGGGCTGGCTTCCTGGAAGCTGTACTCACTTAGGGTTCATGACCTGGATACCCCCAGTATTGGTATTGGGTTGCTTTGCATTCTGCCTCATGAGGCCCCATCTTGGAAAAGAAAATTCCCATCAAGTGTCATAATAAAAGGTATACATCACGAGAAAAGCAGTGCGGATAGAGATGCCAGCAGGTGTTCAATCCAGTCCCAAGGTGTGGTTGCCACTTTTTTTTTTACCGTGACAAAATGTCTAGCAACACAAAAGATGGGGCTGGGGGATTGAGGGATGGCTTAACAACTACAGTATTGTGCCACAAGAGTGAGGACAGAACTCAGCTTCCCAGAGACTGACAGATAGGTGTGAGGTCCTGCCGCAAGTCTGTGGTCCCTGGGCTCAGTCACTCCTGGGCTGAGCATCTTCACGGTATGCAGCAGGGTAGAGCTGCCCCCCCCCCATGGTGGCCAGTAAACACACAGAGAGGCTATAGCAGTATTTCATTTGTAATTTAATAAATAAAGCTTGCCTGAATTTCAGAGAGTAAAACAGCCACACTGGCTAGCTTTACAGACCAGGCAGTGGTGACACACACCTTTAATCAAAGTAGCCACACTAGTTTGCCATAGAAACGGGGTGGTGGTGGTGCACAACCTTTAATCCCAGCCCTAGAGAGGAATATAAGATGGGAGGAGACAGCTCTCACACAGTCTTATTCTGAGATTCCTGGAAGCAGGATCACCATTTTGTACTGAGGCCTGGCTGTTTTGCTTTTTGATTTTCAGGTTGAACACCAATATCTGACTCTGGGTTTTATTAATCATGCTACAAGAGGGCCCAGAGATAAAAAAAAAAAAGATGCAGGTCTCTGGGGACCATTACCTCCAAGAAGAACCCACCTCCTTTCCAGGACCTCCCAAAAATTCCACCAAAGAGGCCTGAAGATTCAGTCACCTACACAAAGCCCAGAGGGCTGGCATCTGAGCCTGAGGGACATCTCAGTCACAAACCATACACAAAGCTTGAGATGCCAGCACACAAACAGCCCTTTGGTAAGCACCAGGGTTTTAGAGATTTAGAGATGAAAAAAAAAAAAAACAAAACAAAACACTGTTTTCCTTTCCGTTTCCATGAATGGGTTCTGCAGACCAGTGGCTGCTGGGTGGGGGTGAGTGCTGCCCCTGACTGCCTCTGCACCGCACAAAGCAAAAAGCTCTCTTGGCCTGGGCTGCTGTGAACCTTTACTGAGGCAAGGAGGCCGCCCTGAACCAAGAGAGCCAGGAAGTCTCCGTAATGCAGTTATCAGCTCCTGGGAAAACCTCCCTAGCTTGGCAGCTGGCCCAGGCTAGCGTGGGGAGGTGGCTCTGGCCTTCCTGCCGCCTCGCCCACTGCTGAGCAGCAGCAGTTGCAGTTCAAGGAAGAGGCCGCACAGGAAACAGATGTGTACACGGGCAGAAGAAACCAGCACCGGCCCTGTGCGAAGCAGCCCAGCCTCCATTCATAAAAACAGAACCAAGGGCCAATCCCAGGCAGAGGAACACGCCAAGCTGATAGTGGCAGCAAGGAGCAAGCGAAAGGGCTGGCCCAGGAGGAAGCAAACAATAATCAAACACCCCATTTGAGCCAGGGAGATAGCCGAGGAAATTGCACCCATAAAGGGAAGGAGCTACAATCAGGAGGGGGAGGAGAGGATGGGGTAGAAGAGAAAACAGCACAAGCCAAGAGGTGCCAGCAAAATAAAACTTGGGTGGGCACCGGCTGACTGCGAAGGGCAGCCTCCTTCTCTGTGGCAACCAGAAGAAAGCTCCACATTTAAAAGCAAAACAAACCAAACAAAGGAATAAGAATAGGAAAAAAAAAAAAAAAAGTCCTGCCAGGTCAGTGACCAACAGATTCAAAACCGTGGATGGTGGAAACCTAAGAGAGAATTTGAGATGGCTAAAGCCAGACTGAAGTCCCGTCAGGACTGGGAAGTGAAAGCTGTTGCACCTGCGTGGTTCCTGGAGCGTCTAAAACCAGCAGGGAGACTCAGAGTATCTGTGGAAGAGTCGTGGGCCCAGGGCAGCCAGAGGAAGCACAGAAAGCAGGATTTTAAGCAGATGCTCTCTCTCTCTCTCTCTCCCTCCCTCCCTCCCTCTCTCCTTCCCCCCATTCTCCCTCCATCCTCCCCCTTGTGTGTGTGGTGTCTATGTGTTTGTACACATGTATGTACCAGGACCCTCCTCCTTGCTCATGAAGGTAAAGGTCATTGTCAGGTGCCTTCTCTATCTCTCTGTTCCACCTTTTCAGACAGGTCTCTAGCTCAGCCTGAGGCACCTTGGAGCTAGACTGACTGACTGATCAGTGGGCCCCCAGGACTCAGATGTCTCTGTCTCTCCAGTTCCAGGGTATGCACATTGCCTCAGCTTTTATGTGGGTGCCTGGGATCTGAACTTAGGTCCCCCAGCTTTCAGAGCAAGCTCTTACATACTGAGCTGTCTCCCAGCGCCTTTATTGATTGCTTTCTCTTAGGTTGTTGCCCCTGAAGGTTCCCTGCTTTACAAGGGAGGGAAAGTTGAGCTGTAACCAAGCTCTCAGCTGAAACTCAGGAAGGTTCCCCTGACACACCCACCCTGTTCTGTCCCTGAATTCTGAGACCCTTATCCTCAATTTCTCCACTGAGTGTTTTTAATTTCCAGGGGGCTTGCTGCATTCTCTAGTTACATGGCTGCTGCGCCTTCAGGAAGCATTGCCTTGGTCTTTATCTTGCTGTGCTATTCCTGAGACTGCAACAATGTAACTAGATCACAGGCATTTTAACAGAGGGGTTTTTGTTTGTTCTGTTGCTTGGGTTTGTGTTTAGCAAATTCTGAGTAAACAAAAAGTCACGATTACACTATTCAATTCCCTTTAAAAATACATCTACTTTAATATATACCAAGAACGAAGATAGACCAGAGAGATGGCTCAGTGGGTAGGAGTGCTTGCTGCTAACCCTGCCGATCTGAGTTCAGTCCCCAGAACTCAGGTGGTAGAAAGAGAGAGTGACTTCTAGAAGTCCTGAGACCGCCACACAAGTGACATTGTATGCTCGTGCCCATACACACTTATAAAAATATAAGTATAAATATAAATCTGCATTAAAAAGAGCTGAGATGTTATTCAAGTATCCTATTCAAATTGTACTCTGCCAAGTCCTTACTGTCTGCTGAATGGTTTTCCGTGAGGTGTTCTGAGGCTTTGCCATCTCATTCCTAAACATACCTCTTTGGTATCATGGCAGGCCAAACTGTCCCTTTTAAACTTTGAGCAGAGTAGTCCAGTTCTTTATTCTTTACTTACAGTCTACTCCAGTTGATATCAATGCTGATTTTCCTTTCCTATTTGTCTTCGAGCTCCTTCTCGGATCCCATCTACATTTTCAGTGCCACTTGCCGTGCATGTCTTTGTGTGTCAAAGTCAGTGTGAGACTCTCTGTGTTGTTAAGGAAGGAAACCTAATCCCACTCCATGTATTGTGTGCTGCGGTGAGCAATCTTAGTTATTCTATTACGCACTTTCTTTTCCTTCTGGGCATCATTCACTGTTATTGACATAAGTACACACCCCTTAAAAATAAGCTTCCTGTTCCAGTTAAAGGTTTATTTATATAAACCAGTATAAAGGTTTATTATAGCCAGGAATATTGTTCATCTTCTGTGATATGCATAGTGCTGTAGCAGCCACCAAGATGAGTTGGTGAAAGAGTTGTCACTATTGTGGTTTGAATGTGACATGACCCCTAAAGAGGCCCAGGTGTTGGAGTCTGTAAACAGAGGCTGCTCATTCATTTCCAGGCTGCCCAGACCCGAATCCTCACACAGAAACTATATTAATTACAACACTGCTTGGCCAATAGCTTAGACATATTCCTAGCTATCTCTTACATCTTAAATTAACCCATTTCTATTCATCTGTGTACCACCATGAGGCTGTGGCCTATAGGTAAGATTCTGGCATGTCCTTCTCCTTTGGCAGCTACATGGCATCTCCTTGACTCTGCCTATTCTCTCTCTCTCTCAATATATATATATATATTCTGCCTGCCATAGGCCAAAGCAGATTTATTCATTAACCAATAAAAGCAATACACACATACAGAAGGACTTCCTACCTCAGAGTCAGTCCCCAGCTTGTGGGTTGACTCATGAGAGGCAATTGAACTCAAGTACTCCATGATGGATTCGTAATACAATGGTTTGATTGGGAACTGAGAGATAGGCCCTAGCTAGCAGAAGTGGGCTAGCCTGAAAAAATAAACGTTTCCCCCTAATTAGTCCCCCCTTTTGCTGCTCTGAGGTGTCCAGCCTAACCTTGGGCCACAGCAGTGGAGCCGCTGTCGGGGGTGGTGAGGGGCCCCCATCCTCACAGTTTGACTTCTCTGACATCACTGAACTTTTCCATTAGTAAACTGCATCACTACAGTGAGCTACTGAGACCACAGGTCTTGACTAACAACACAGCTACTTTGTTATGGGTGTAAGAGTCAAACCTGAGTGTACTGGCCATGGCTAACAATAACTACAAGCATGCCAAGTCTCTGCCTGACTCCAGCCTATTGTGACCCTCCTTCCCGGAGTCACAGCCACTGTATGCCTACCTGATATGATGCCCTTTTTGCACTGAAGCTGGTAGCTGGTGATTGAATGACTGCTTACTTTGACTATGCCCTTGTCTTTCCCAGGGATCACCACCCAATACCCCTGCTCCCTGGCCCCTGGGTTCCCTAATATTGTCACTGACTTCCACTAATGTCGAGCACAGGCTATCTTTGTCTCTAAGATGTCCCTGGGTTGTTTTCCACATTATCCACTCCCCCCTGTACCCATGGGAACAGCACGATGCCCTGTTCTGGGCGCTGTCTGCCTGTGTGTGCTGGGATCAACCATTGGGTTGGGAACAGAAGCAACCTTCACGCTCACGCATGTTCAAAGTCTTTCAGAGAACGCATGAGCAAACAGAGCCTCTCCACCCGTGGACTTCTGCAAGGACTCTCTCCTCACCCACATTCTCTCCTGTTCACACAGACACAAGGCCCCTCTCTGGAGTTGACAGACAGCTTTCACGTCACTGCTTTGAGCTCTAGCTCCAGTTCGGGGGCCCTCACGATCCACCTCCTTTTCCGATCCGTCACTAGAACTTGCTGACACAGACCTCCACGATCATTGGATCATCTTGCCTGACTGTGGGTCTGTCTAAAGCAGAGACTCCCTGCTTGGAAGATCTCCATATGCTTCATCTACAAAGCCTACCTTTGGGGCCTGGATGCTTCTGTGCTTCTCAAGTCCTAGTCAGCATGTTTGCTGGGTGGACGAACTGGGTTTGGTTTTATTTTCTTTTCTTTTTTCCTGTATCCTTGTGGGTTATCCTTCACCCCAGGAGGCGGCTGTTGTGGCTGAGAGGAGGTGACCATGTTCCAGGAATTGAAAAGCATGACATTACATCAGAACATTTCCAAAGTATTTGGCCTGTTCCTTAACAATCGAGGAAGAAATACACAATGTGGTGACCCAGTGATATCATCAAATCCTGTGCCTCATATGAGAGACAGAAAGGTTCCCTGAGGAAGTTAGCTCTGAAGGCCCCCAGGGCTTTGCCTGGTCGAAGGAGGGGGGGCAGGGGTTTAAGGAAGAGAAAAACACCCATGAACAGCCAGAGAGGGGGGAACAGCGCAAACCCAGGGGCTGCAAAATACAGAGAAAAAGCAAGAGTTGTGGGCAGAGGCAAAAGAGAGCAAGTTCCAGGGGTGGGCAGCTGGGGCTGTAGGCAGAGCAGGACAGGGCCAGTCCTCTTTGGAGAAGTGATTTCTCTCTGCCCTGAGACAGTGGCGTGGGACAGACTACAGGGGCTCTAATATGATACTCTAATACAGGGTATCTAATGATACCACTGGATGTCTTTCTGGGTTTGTATGACAGCTTTTGAGAGAGAGAGAGAGAGAGAGAGAGAGAGAGAGAAAGAGAGAGAGAGAGAGAGGTGGGGTACTCATGCCATGACACAGGTTAAAGGTCAAAGGTCAATTTGTGGGTTCCGGTCCACCCAGAGATTATCCTTAAGTTGCCAGGCTTGTGCTACAAGGACCTTTACCTGTAGCACAGTCTCACAGACCCTGTGTGATGTCTGGACTGGCATCTGCTCGCTAACCATTCATGGACTGGAAGACTCAGATAAAAGACACTGGGGCAAAGCCTGGGCCCTCCCATTTCCCACCCCCAGCTCTGTCACCACCTTCTCCCCTGGGCCCACAGGGGAGTGAGGGGAACCAGGCCAGACACACTCAGAGCTTGGACAGATAAGGTGAGGATGTCCTGACCGCACACTAGCATTTTCGATGGCCTTCCAGCTTCCTCATGGCCTGTAGTTGGGAACAGGTGGTAAAAAAAAGTTCCAGGATATTTTGGGAGAACACAGACAGCACTGCATAGAACCCCGGACCAGTTATTCCTATTTAACAGCCCCAGAAACGCCAACGTAGAGATGTCTGGGAGACTCAGAGCTCACAACACCTTGCTTTCCCTGCACTGGAGAATTATGGATGGAAGTTGAATGTGGACTGGTTTCATCTTGTTTGCTCTTGTGCTACAACTGTGACTGCACCAGACCACAGTGTGATTGACACCTGCAGGTGTTGTCCTGAACTCCTCCCAAGGACTTGTCATCCTGACCCACCTTGGGCTAGGCAAGGTTCTCGAGCCTTCCAAAGCGTGCCCAGCTGCACCTGCCCCTCCGAGTAGGCTCACAGCCATCTCTGCCCATCTCTCTCACACATCTGGTCCGGGTTTGGAGTTTTTTTGCTCACTTGCATGGTTTGTTGTTTGTTCGGGGACAAATTGTCATGAAGCCCAGGCTAGTCTTGAACCTTCTCTGTATCAGAGGATGACCTTCGGATCCTCAGGCTTCCACCTCCCATGTGCTGAGATTAGAGTGAATCCCAGTGCCCTATTTTTTAAGTGCTGGGGTGGAAGACAGTAAATTGTGCATTCTAGGCAAGGCCTCTGCTTGCCACAGCACTGTTAGACCTGAAAATAAACAGTCACCAAAAGCATGGCGGGCCTGACAAGGGGAAGACTGGTAAAGCCGAGGGAGACGGTCCCCGCTGGAAACAAAAGCTGGGCCTCCTGGATCTCTTCTGTGGTCCCCAAGGTCCCACTCCCTTGAGAAAACGCTTTGTTTTCTTCCAGCCTTTGACATCATCTGATGCAACCTGATGCAAAGACACGCACTTCTTGTCACAGGAGAAACGGGGCGGCCGTGTCCGGCAGCTGCCGCAGAGACACTCAGAAGAACCTGGAGAGGAGCCAGGAGCTCTCTTGGGATGTTCATGGAAACAGTACATTTATAAGAAAATCAGGCAGCAGCAATGACGGAAGACAGGGAATTTAGTCTAAAGACAACACTCATATCAGAATGTCCCACGGGCCATAGGAAGAGAGCTTGGTGTAGGCGTAAGTGCAAACCACAGGAGCGAAGCTAGTGGGCTGTAGCCTCCTCCCATGGGTCAGCCATGGGCAGAGCTGAGCCTTTCCCTTCCCTGCTTCTCAGAGAGAAAGGCCAGTCTGTGAGTATCGGTTGCTGAACCCAGTGCAGTCAGTAGAGGCTCAGGTGTCCCCTGACTGGTACTCAGCTATCATTCCCTTCTTGGTTGGTGAGAATGACGTTCAAGATCACACAACAGACCACACACTATACACCACACAAAACACACACAGCATACACCACACACACACACATACACACACACCATACACCCCACACATGCACATACACCATACACCACACACACATACACATACCATACACCCCACACATGCATATACACCATATACCACACACACATGCCTACACACACACTGTATACCACGCATACATGCACATACACACAGACCATACACACACATGCATCTAGACACACACACATACCATACAACACACACATGCACACACACACCATGCACCACACATACATGCACATACACACACCATACACACACATGCATATAGATACATACCATACAACACACACATGCTCATACACACACACTGTACACTACACATACATGCACATACACACACTATACACCACACACACATGTACACACATACTATACACTGCACACACACGCACACATGCGTACCCACACACATGTGCATACAGACACATGTACACAGACACCATACACCACACACACATGTACATGCACACATGCATACATACACCATATATCACACATGGACATGCACACATGTACACACATGTATGCACACCAAGCACAGTGCACACACATGCACACACGCATACACACACACACACACCATACACCACACATACTCCTGCAGAACCAGGCAGGGTGACTACTCTGCAGGTGGCACATGAGCCACCCAGCACCAGCCCCTATCCCTAGGTCGCAGACTCTCAATAAATATTCATGAACACCTGAAGGAGAAACAGCTAGTTAGAATGTGTATTTTATCCTGAGTAAATGAATAAACGGAATCAGGGGCAGAGCTTGACAAGTAAGATTTCACAGGAAGCTGACTCTCAGTAATTAGCTTGTTATCAAATTCACTTGTATAAAAATAACAGCAAATGCACACTGCTGGCGGCGTGCCAGGCATTCATGCCAGAGCCTCGCGCACCGGGAAGCGCAGCAGGCCACACACCCCATTTCACAGATGAGGAAACATAGCCGGAAGAGGTTGGCTGTGTGCCTGGGACCTAGCGGGAGTCTGGCTTCCAGCAGTTTGAGGGAACTGCCCTCCATGTATCTGCGGGGAGCTTGCTGTCAGCACAGGCTCATTACAGACCTTGGGTTTTCTTGATGGCCTCAGTTGCTCTACACCTCATGGAGGCTGAATTCTGCAGGTTCTGTTCTCAGTTGTCTGGCCAAGAACTTAAACCAAAGACACCAGGTCACGATTTCTCCATTACTCCCAATACAGCATTGCAAGGATGAATGTTACACCTTGTATCCTCATCCTTCAGCAACAGAATAGCTGAGACTAGAAACTTTCTACCAAAATTTTTCTGAGTGATAAGTTTAAAAAGGAGGTGGGGATCAAATGCATTGCCTCAGACACCTGTCAGGGCCTTGAAACAAAAGAATCCTGCCATTTGAGGTCTTAAGGGTGTTTTTCAAAGGGGTGGAGAGATGGCTCAATGGTAAAGGACACTAGCTGTTCCTCAAGACGCCATGGATGATTCTAAGCTTAGGAGGTGTGGCCTTGCTCTAAGAAGTCTGTCACTGACCGGACAGTGGTGGGAGGCAGAAGCAGGCGGATCTCTGAGTTCAAGGTCAGCCTGGTCTACAAGAGTTAGAGTTACAGGACAGGCTCCAAAGCTACAGAGAAACCCTGTCTTGAAAAACAAAAACGAAAACAAACAAACAAAAGTCCGTCACTGGGGGTGAACTTTGAGGTGTTAAAGGCCACACACCAGTTCCAGTTAACTCCTTGTTTCCTGTCTGTGCTTCCAGATGTGAGTTCTCAGCTCCCAGATGTTCCTGCTGCTGCGTTCCCCTTCCTTGATGGTGATGAACTCTCACCCCTCTGGAACTGTAAGCTCAAATAAACCCTTCTTGCTATAAACTGTCTTAGTTGTGGGGCTTTATCACAGCAATGGAAATGTGGTAATGACAAGGGTTTCCCAAATTAATGAAAGCAATCAAGACAATTCCTAAGTTGAGGCTCCCTGCTCAGGTAATTGTAAACTGTGGCATGTTGACATTTAAAACCAACCATCGCATAGTCCTGTGCCATCCTCCACAGACGGGGTGAAGGATGCATTGGCCTTGTGTCCTCCATATCATCGGTAGGGTCACTTGCTCAATGTGTGCTTAATAAATCAGTGAATGAGCTGGGCCTCAAGACCCCACCACATGGGATACAGAGGCAGGGGGATCTGAAGTCCAAGGATATCCTGAGATACATACAGTCTCAAAACAAAAACAAGAAGGGGAAAATGTAGCATAAAAGAATTGACTCAATGGCTTGCCTCAGGTGACCCCAGAGTGACCAGACCCAGGTTCACTGTGGAGCTGTGACCACCAGCCACTCTTGAACATATACTATTCATCCCACAGTGACAGCCATCTGGAGATAGTGACTTCCAGAGAACTGATTATATTTTTCTGTTTACATATGGACATCTGATGTCTTGCCAATACACACATTAGGTCATTCAGTTTAAAAGCAAGACAAAGGGTAGTATGTCTGGGGGACATACTGCAGATGGTACTGTTTCAAGGAGCTACCTGTGTAGTCCTACATGTTAGAAAAGCAAGCCCTCTTACAAGACTCTCTCACACATTCTCTCTCTCTCTCTCTCTTTCTCTCTCTCTCTCTCTCTCTCTCACACACACACACACACACACACACACATCAACAAAATTGACCTTGTTCACCCAGACACTTCACTTATCCATTCTAACCCTGGTGGGAGATAATGTCTGAAATGGGCCTGACAAAGAGCTTGTTATTGCCAACAGTGGGTGATGATGTGTCTCTTTATACTATGCTATTTGCTTTTGTGTGTTTTTAACTGCCCATTAAAAATGTTTTTAAATTGAAGGTCTTGTATCCACTGGGAAATGAACATTTTGCTCCAAGTTGACTTAGAAGACAGTTGCCCAGAAATCGGTGAGTCGTCTTGAATGGTTTCCCACAAGGCTTGCAAAAGTGGTGGACAAGTGACTAAATGTGCAGGTCACTTGGGTGGTTACCCTAAACTGGAACAGGGGACTCTGCCTTCCTTCTACCAATTGTAAAACCATGGCACAAACAGGAGCCTCCTTATTGTTTCTGGGAAAAGTGTTCCTTAACCCACAGCACAATGTATTATTCAGATTAAATGACAGTGGGATTGGTTTTGTGTGCCTACAATCCACCACTGGGGAGACACAAGCATAAAATCAAGAGTTAGAGGTCAGTCTGAGCGCTACAACAAGACCCTGCGTCAAAATCAGTCAATCAATAATTAATAAAAGAAAATATCAGGCCAGTTCTATCCCTAGCATTACAAATTGATTATGGTGGTGGTGGTGGTGATGATGATGATGGTTGTGATGATGATAATGATAATGGTGGTGATGATGATGGTGATGATGATGATGATGGTAATGATGATGATGGTGATGATGATGGTGATGATGATGATGATGATGGTAATAGTGATGATGATGATGGTGATGATGTAGGTTGTAGTGATGATGAGGATGGTGGTGGCCATGACAATAATGCTACTGGTGGCAGAGATGATGATGGTGATAATAACAGTGATCATAATGATGGCGATGCTGCTGTTGCTAATGATGATGATGATGAAAGTGATAACGAAGGAAAACCTAGTAACTATCCATCATTCACCAAAGTTTTACAAGTTCAAGACAACTGATACTACTTTTGCTTCCTATCAAAATAGATGCCCCAGGGATGAAGACGGCTGCCAAGGATTAGCAAGGACAGCAGGACATTAGCTGCCATATGTCCCTCCCTTGGGGCAGAGTGTAGTCCTATCTATGGGACTTGGAGCTCTGTCTTCTTTAACTAAGACATAGGACAAAGCCTCTTTCAGGAGAATACTATCATTATGTTAGCTGTGGCGTTGGCCAAACCAATCAAAATCAGACATCACTACCCTGAGAGCCAAAGAAGCCAGTACAGAGCCTGTGTCCCACAGAGTGTCTGCTCCGAGTGTGACACGCGGACTGAGGTGTCAAGAAGACTGAGACGGGAGACAGAGAAGAAAACCCCTCCGCCTGGAGCTTCTCCATCTCCATTTCTAGGTGTGTGTGCGATGTGTAGTGTCAGATGGCTGGAGAAACAATCCCAGAAACATTTGCTTTAGAACACACAAATCAATGTTATTATAATCCTCACGGCATTAGAGTAGGTCGAAAAGACTGGCATGGCACACATGCACATACTTAGCACTATGTGGTATAGGTACGGTCGACACGGATTCCAGCAAGATAAAGCCACTGTGATTAGAGCTTGGTAGGTTAGTGGCTTCTCCCTGAGGCACCTTCAGATACCTGAGCAAACAGGTACCAGATGTTGTCGTAGTAGTTTAAGCTCAAAGCATAAGATGCAACTTTCTGCTTTCAAGAGCACAGTCTACCCGCGTGTGCAATCATGGAGCACCCGTTGTAGCTCCCACACTCAGGCTGCCGAGGCAGCGAGCAGTGTCAGTCTCCAAGATTCGGCTCTAGATGAAATCAACACCATTTGCAACCAAGACACAGGCGGATAAACCAGATTTCGGCTGAAATTGCTGTGGTGGACTGTGTTCCAGGGAAGAAATGGTACTGAGAGCTCTCGGGGATGGAGGGAGATGTCATGTCCACGCGGGAGGGCTTCCCTGGTCTCTAACTGGATGGAAATGAAACGGCCTGAAACTTGTGTGTGATCAGGTTAAACTATAACAACCTCCCCTCCTCCAGTTCCTTTCACAGAGGTATTTTCTATCTTGGAGGCCCGTTTTGAAATTCAATCCTCCTGGGAGTGAAGAGGCTTTAAATTATCAGCTAACACTTCGGGAGAGATTAGCAGGCCTGGACAGAGAATGAGGTGGGATGCTTGCTGGCGGCATAGCTGAGGCAGCTAGCTGCAAGACAGACAGGACAGTCAGCTCACACACAGTGTGAGTGTGATGATACCTTGATGGACGGGTGAGTCTCACCCACCCTACAGCTTTGGGGTCTGCAGTGGCAACTCAAGTCTCCGCATCCTGTGAATCAGGGCATAGCTCTCCGAGTCTGCTCCATTCATCAGTCTGCAGCTCCCACGTCATCTGGGAAACAATTTCCGTCAGCTTGGAAAAACAAATAAAACAATGGCTCGCCTATGTATAACTGAAAAGTAGCGGCTTTGTCCTTAGAACACACTCAGGCCATCACAGAGTCATGTTTGTGTCGGAGAAATCCGAATTTTAAAACCATAAATGAGTCATTTTTATAAACGCACAAGGCGGAGTGGACAGGAAGCAGCTCACCATCTCCACGCAGAAGATTCCTCAGATTCTTGAGCAGAGCAAGAAAGATGCTGAAGGAATAATCAGGACTTCCGTTTCGGGAACCTGTTTAAATTCACTCTTGGGGCTCTGAGCACAATATACTTCGCCCTCATGGCCTGACTCCGTCACCACCGAATGCCTGCTTATGGCTGGATGTGACTCTAGGATACAGGGTGCTCAAGGCCGCGTGTCACACTGCATTGAGTTCCCACAGCCTCTTCTCCCTCAGATCATCTCTGGGTTGAAAGCCCAATGACGTTCCCATGCTATGCAAGCGGTAGCTACACTGTGGGCTTTCGATTTGGTTTTTATTGTGTGGTTATTTTTTATTATATAACTTTTCTAGCTACCTTTAGTCTGCCACTGTCTGGATCCACGGGGGCTGAGTGTGCAGATGACAGCATCCACCATGGTTGTGGGGACCTCTGTACCTTCCCCAGAGGCGGGGTAGTTGAACAAGCTCTGAAACCTTTCATTGACCTCTTTGGGTCTTTCACCATCTTGGGGGACCCAGTGACCTTGAGTCTCACCAAGGGCTATTGAGTAAGGATTTCATTGGCACGTCCTTTGCTCCTATCATCTCACCAGGGCTCCTCCTGTGATGAAGCAAAGTCCTGCAGCCTAGGTAGAAGGTTCTTGGGGATCCTGCCATCCCTGTTTTCCGGTAGGTACCATTTTCTTTTCCCATACAGCTTTACCATCATTCACCACAGTAGCAAAAGAAAGGTACGTTTCATTCTGACTGCAGCGGCAGTGATTCAAGGGCTGAGTACATCGGTATACTTGAGTGAATATTAGACTCATTTTAAAGTGACCGTGAAGACAAAGAGACTTTTGTCCCATGGAGCTTTAAGGACACAAAAGTGAACTCTGGGCTCCAGGTCTCTCCTAGGCCCTTAGGGGTCAAGTGGTAAGAACAGCAAAGGCCTTCCACACAGTGACATGACTCTCATTGACGAGCAACTGCTAGCATTCGGCTCTGCAGACTCAGCCAAGTCCACAGTTTCAGTGTGACCATTTACCTGTGTGCGACCTTGGACAGGCCCGTGTGTCCCCTCAAACTGGAAGTCTGTCTCCTGTAAAACCTGTCAGCTGTCCATAAGGATACAAATCCTTTCTGTTTTTAAATCATGCGGGTCCCGATTGAGCGAGGTGGGAAAAGAGCATTGGGGGTAAAGGGTTGCCACCCAAGTGATGCACAATCGCTCTTGCAGCATTTAAACTCCTCCCATGAGGAGTCCCAGTCCACGCAGTGCTCTCTCTCCTTCTCTCTCTCTCTCTCTCCCTCTCTCTCTCTCTCTCTCTCTCTCTTTCTCTCTGTCTTGGCATCCCACTTCCACTGAGGTATGGGGTGGCCTCAGCTTCTCACATGAACTATCGAGAAAGCACACAGCCTCCAGGTTCACTATTTAGTCACCCCCTTCAGCAAGAACCCCATAGATACACAAGGGCAGTGGTCAGCAGGTGTGATTAGAGTAATCCCCATCCTGAAGATTTTCAGTAAAGAATAGAATTTTGATCTGTGTGTGCTAGGCAAGGGCCCCACCCTCACTATGCTCCAGCCCTCCTTTCTTTTGAGGCAGGGCCTCACTAAGTTACCCAAGCTGACCCCTCAATTCACCCTGTAACCCACACAGGCCTTAAACTTGCTTTGTTTAAGATTTATTTATTTTTATTTTATGTGTGTGGATTTTTTTGCCTGCCTATCTGTATATGTACCATGTGTGTGCCTGGTTCCTCCAGAGGCCAGAAGAGGGTGTGAGATCTCCTGGGATTGGAGTTATGGGTGGCCCAGTCTCCATGTGGGTGCTGAGAATTGAACCTGAGTCCTCTGGACGAGAAGCCAAATGCTCTTAACCATTGTGCCATCTCCACAGCCTGGGGTCTTAAACTTTTGATTCTTCTATACTTCAGCTTCGAGAGCACCTGAGGTGCCAAACTTAGGTAGACTTTTTACTTTAGGCAATGTTGGGGAAAGTTCTGTTTGCTTAGAAACACTAAATATCTACCATGGTTTCCCTAATAATTTAGTATGGTAATCTGTGTATACATAATCAGGTCAGCCTTGCCAGGTGGTGGTGCAAATCCTTAATCCCAGCAATTAAGAGGCAGAGTCAGGTGGTTCTCTGAGAGTTTGAGACCAGCCTGGTCTGCAGAGCTAGTCCCAGGACAACCGGGGCTACACAGAGAAACCCTATCCCCCACAACCACCCCACCCAAAAAGAGGCCAGGCCAGCCTCAGGAAAAAGCAATGCATATCAAATCAAATAAAAGAAATAGCAGATCAGGGAAACTCAATCCCAAAGACCAAAGATTAAAATGTAAATCCATCCCTACAGTAGGGCATCACAGAATCTACTTGTCAAAGTCCCCAGCAAGGCCTGCCCAAAAAAAAGAAAGGCCCTTAATTACCTACCCAGGGATGAAGGCAGGAAGGAGCTGAACCACCCCATGCTCACAGAAACCCTCAGATCCATGCCCCCACACACACACCAATCTGCGGCCGCCACCCCTGACCCACATGACAAGGAGCCAGACTGGCGCTGAAGCCACACTCGGCTGTGCAGTATGAACAGTGATCTATTCATAAAAGGACCAGGTTGGCTTTGTTCACATCACACTCCTCCGCTGCCAAAAGGAACAGCAGCATGCGTGCTTCCGATCTGAGACCGTGGCTTGCCTGGGGAGTCACCTTCTCCATTCAGTACAGCCTAGGCTTTGGGAGACGGGGGAACTTGAGAGCCACACTCCTTAGCACTGAGCCCCTTGACTTGGAGAACTTACAGTTGTGGTGACGACGCTGCTGACATTTGAGACACAAGAACAATTCACAGTGGGGACATGCAGGGCTGGGATCTAGCCAGTTGGTATTTCATGGAACCGCCCAGGAAGAAAGGAACACACCATGACAGCAAAGCCTGGAGTCCCTGGGGTCTCAGTGCTGATGCACCCATTCTGGGTAGGTTCAGGCCCCAGCCCCAGGTCTACAGGTCCATCAAGGTGGGGGAGGGCTAACTCACGTTCAAAGCATTCTGCTTTTAAAGACTGATAGAAGCGCTGGGGCTATATGCTGTTTATTGCAGGGTTTATTGCACTGTTGGAATCAGTTCGGAAGCCACCGGAAGTGCTACAGATTGGGTCCATTATTTTACAGCTCAAGGAACCCTGGAGGTCTAAGCTGGAGAGTCTGGTGTCCTCCTGAACCTCAGGGCAAATCTGTCACCACCTCCTCCTTGTCTTTGGTTTTCCCTCTGTACCTCTACTCGAGCACATTTTCCCTCTTTCAGTCGTGGTCCCCACCATAATGAATTAAAATCCAGGCAGGACTCTTTAACCCTGAGGACCCTGTCCCCCAAATAAGGCACTGGGACACTTCAGTTCAACAGGTGGAGTGGAGGAGACATGGTTCCATCCACAGTGCTGTTTCTGCAAGTAGTCTTGCAGTTGTGGCTGCACCTTTCAGAGCAGGGAACGTCCAACCCGCATCTTTGCAAGTGAGTTTTGCTTTATTGTCTTGAATGTCCTGAGCAACGTGAAGCCACATAGAGAAATGAGTGAGTGAATGGGGGAGGGGCGTGATATGTGAGTCTTAGGGATTCCTACCCAACAATCACGGTATAAATGATTGATAGACCTCCAGACACCTAAGGGGAACGGCAGATGGGAGTGAGGGACCCAGCAAGAATCCATAAAGCCGGGGGCTGGAGAGATGGCTCAGTGGTTAAGAGCATTCCCTGCTCTTCCAAAGGTCCTGAGTTCAATTCCCAGCAACCACATGATGGCTCACAACCATCTGTAATGAGGTCTGGTGCCCTCTTCTGGCCTGCAGGCATACACACAAACAGAACATTGTATACATAATAAGTAAATAAATAAATAAATATTTAAAAAAAAAAAAAGAATCCATAAAGCCGCTGTAACAGTTACAGAAGTGGGACAAAGCAAGTAGTCACAGCAGAACTGAGGCCAGAGGCCAGTGCCGCCGGGCAGGGTCAGATCCACCAACCCTTACCACCTGGGTCTAGCAGAGGACACACTCAGGACCGGAAGACAATCCATACATTCCAGGCACACACAGATGTCGGAGGTGCCTTTGTCCTGTAGGGGACTCCAGGCTTCTGAAAGCTTCCAATCACCTGCAGCTAGCCAGGGCCAGGACAGTCTGAGAGAGAGGACTTCTCTCCCTATGGATGTGGTTGTGGGCAGGTAGACACCAAAGCTGGCAAGTAGGAACCCAGCCTACCACCTCCTTTCCTAGAGACCTCCCAGGGGAGGCCACCTGAGAGATGGACCCAGAAAAGCACTCTGCTGTCAGCTTGTCCTACAACCTAATTAACAGGACAGCAGGACAAACTGACTCCTGAAAGAAAAATGAGGCAGGGTGGCAATCGGCTAATACGTGGAGACTTTGATGGCCCATCCGTTTGGTGTGTTTTTACACACAGAGAAAATTAACTTTACTTTGAAGACCAAACACTTTCCTAAGAAGTCATAATGTCACTTAAAACACCCCCTGCAAAGCTAAGACTGGGTTCTAACTCCCAGGTAAGCCACAAGAATGCCATGTGAGGTCAGTGGACAGGCAGCTCCGGGCTGACTGTGCAGGGCCTGTGGGCCACTGCTGGGTCCTACCAGGAAATCTCGTGTTCTTTCTTTAAAGGAATTCTTGGAATTCCTCTGGGCCACTGCAGGTCCAGGGAACAGATGAAGACTCTGGCAGATTAATGGAAAAGGGCTCCGGGCCAGCAGAGAGAGAAGCTTAGTGGGAGGGGAAAGCCGTAAAACTCTCTGGATGGATGGAACAAAGCAGTCTCCTTGTCCCCAAACTGTGGCTGCATGCGGCCTGGGTTACAGAAAGGACAACAATACCAGTTTCTGAACACGGCTCTTGCTCTGTTTTAGAAACTGGGCTCTTTAAACCGCCACACAAAGGCAGTTTTCCTTGCGGCATTTTCTCACGTACTCTGTTTTTGTTGATCATTCCCCACCCCGTCCCGCCCCTTCTGCTGGCCCCCTCTTCCTGCCAGTAACTTCTCTCCCACATTTGTGTTTTCCCTTCTCATGACCTACATACACAGTTACACACGGAACATGAACAGACAGGAAGCGTTGCCGTCACAGGCGGGATGTATGATGCTCCGACCACTCTTCACCTAATGACCTTCAGCGTGACCTTGGGTACATGCTGTCTAAAACAGGTGCACAAATCAAACACATGGCTAATAAATCATAACTTTAAGACAAGTCTTTGGTAAATATATTTTTACCATGTATTACAAGTGAGCACACATTTGCATATTAATGAGATGATATGCTTGTTTGTTTTTACGCAAAGAATTAAAACTTGGCTAAAATATTTGACAAAGTCTCATTATATAGCCCTGACTGGCCTGGGACTTGCTATTTAGACCAGGCTGGCCTCAAATTCATAGAGATAAGGCTACCTGCCTCTGTTTCCCGAGTGCTGGGATTAAGGATATGATCACCAAATGCAGCCATGTAAAGCATCTTGAACAAATGTTTTTATGAGTGGATGGATATTTTGCTTTTATAAATGACAGTGCCGAGGACACCATTTATATAAATGCATAGTGAAAAGGAAGGGAAAGGTGTGTTGAGATCACTTAGAAATTATTAGAAATTCTGTCCTAATTTCAAGTCAAAATTTGCTGAACAATTTCTTCATGAGACTCAGGCCAATGTCACAAGCAGCAATTTTTAAAATCAAACATTCAAATACAGTCCAATGCAAAGGTACAGGGACCTGATGCTTACATGACGGTAGGAAAATATAAAAAACATTTTGTTTCTCATAATTCAAGTGTTTGTTTCTCTGAGGACAGAAAGCACAGTTGAAGCACTCAAATCCATAGCAACCTGAGGCCTCTGGGGAGCATCTGTTGGCATTGTGTGGTGTGACGGCAATACCACAGGAGGTACCCATGGGGTGCGCTCAGAGCCAAGGCTATAGTGACGGCGACACAGGACAGAACTGGGAGAGTCACCTCAGACTCACCATAGGGTGGGTTTTCAGCTCACTTTTGGGTGTTGTGTGTCCAAAGCTTTTTCGCATTGTCAAAATTTTGCAACCCCAGTGTTCACATTTATATCCCGTGCAGGTTCATGACACACAGTTTAAGGAGTTGGGCTTTAGAGTGTAGAAGGCATCAACCAGTACTACAGACCTGAACGGATCCTAATTGTCTGTTTTCCCAGGGAGAAATCCCTGGAATCAACAGCCTTAACATGTCAAGTAGACTTTTGTTAGACGAATATTTTATTGAGATGGAAAGAATGAAGTGTCTAAAGAAAGGATATATCAGTGGGCGTGTGTGGAGTGTATGTGCACACTCACAAACCATGCCACATACATGTGCCACACACACATTAATAATCACTATCTGTACCACGATCCTAACCTCACACCATGACCACTGAAGCAGAGAGCCAATCACCATGTCAACCGCCATGGACAACGATGACATTCAATTTCAGTCTTCTTGGAAATGGCAGCTAGTCTTTTAAACACAGTATCTGATGGACGCTGAACAGCTCTCTATTAACCCTGACCTAAGGATATTACCCTTTCTTAGAAGTTTCTTAGTCATTCATGCTTCATTTGCAAGAACTTCTAATGGAGTCCAAAGCAAGACTTCATTGTTAGAGGTAAAGGGACTTGGCACCGTTTATATTAACTCGGCATTCTTCAAGTCTGTGGTGGATTCTGTTTAAAAAGAGACTTCTGAAGGACCAGTGATTCCATGGGAGACAGGCAGCTGTCTTGGTGACATCTTTAGTGGCTCCTATTACTGTGCCTGCAGCTTGTTAGGCACAGAGTGACCCCACCTAGGTTGTCAGGCATCGGCAAGCCCAGGGGACCACTAAAAACATTAGCACAGGGCTTCAGGTGTCTCTTTGGGGCCATCTCATGGATGACCTTGTTCTCCTTCCTCTAGTTGGCTAGAGGACAGAGTGCGGCTCTTTTAAAGCCGAAGCGCAACCACTTAGGCCCATTTCCACCTCTGTTCATCCGTCATTCACAATTTAGTCATTCACACATCACGCTCAGGCTGTGGGAGGAAAGGAGACAGACAGAGCACCCTGCCCCAGGGGGAGCTTTCTGTGCCATGGTGTGTCCGGAACTACTGATGTCAAAGCAGAGCAGAGGCCGTGGAGGCATGTTCCCTTTTGCTATTTGATCTCCCAAACTTGAGCCCTGGGCAGAGCCCATTTCCCACCCCCAGTGTCAATGGAAGAGAAGGCGCTGAGGTTGGTGTCCTGTACGGCAGTGTAGATGACCTTTAGAACCACAGAAGAGGTGAACAAGAGTTGGCGTGGGGGCAGGGCAGTGAGGAGAGGTCTTTGCAGGACTCCAAAGGAGGAGCAGTCCAAGCCTGCGGGGAGAAGGGGAGGACAAATCTGTGTCACCCCCAGCTCTTCCCCACCCAGTCCGTGGAACAATCTTGTTTTCTGACTCTCAGAATCATTTGCTCCAAACGTTTGGGCGAATGGGAAGCATTAAATGAAGCTCCTGGGTCGGTAATTAAAGACACCGATTTCAGCGGAGAGAGAGTTTTGTTTTCCTAATCTCCTCTTTGTCTGTACAGAGCCAGCTCTTGGCTGCATCTGCCACCGCTGGCCTTTGCTCTGTTTACTCTAAAGAATGAGGCACTGTTCTGTTTGCTTCTCATTTTCAGTCTGTAAAACTCTGTTCTTTTGGTGCTCTATTCCAGGAAGAAAAAAAAAAATAAAAAAATAAAATAAGAGAACGAGGCTCTTTAAATATCACGGCAGTGATGACCCACCCATACGCACGGCCTCGATAGTATCGATGACAGACACTTAGGAGAACGTGCAAGGATTTCCCAGCTGCCAGCCTCGATCTGGCAGGTGGACCTCAATTGAGAAAACTACTTTTTATTCAGTTGTCAATCATCTGGTGTACCTGGCTGCATTGCACCACAGTGTGTGTGTGTGTGTGTCTGTGTGTGTGTCTGTGTGTGTGTCTGTGTGTGTGTCTGTGTGTGTGTGTTTCAAAAGGTCGTTCACCTGTCTCAGGGTTCAGAGAGATTGTTCTGTTCACTGTAAGAGTCACTGTGGTGACATCTTAAGACGCAGCTAAGAAAGATGAAATACTGTGTGCGGATGGGCTTAGTCGTATCTGCACAAAACACCGATAATGAAAAAAAGGAGGGAGGGAGAGAGGGAGGGAGGGAGAGAGAGCGCACACACGAAGACATTCTTGTTGAATTTCAATTGTCATTGAAAAGCAAATAAGAATGGGACTAGGCCCGTGACATACTGCAGAATACCTACCTCGAATATGCAAGGCTGTGTGACATACTGCAGAATACCTACCTCGAATGTGTAAGGCTGTGTGACATACTGCAGAATACCTACCTCAAATGTGCAAGCCACCGAGTTCCCACTCAGACTCCATTTTTGAAAAGGCCCTCCCCCCACAAAAGAAAAGACTTATGTAAAAAGAGCCTTGGTACGTAGGAAAATGAGTCTGGCAACCTCCGTCACTACCTGGTTCACTCTGTCCGTGTCCTCCCTCTGATTGTGTGCTTCAGCTGCCTGCTTAGATCACTGAGGCCAAGGCAAGCAGGGAGTCATGCCAGCTTCATGGCTTGTGTAGATGGTAGGCTATGGCAGGCTTCCCAGTGAACTGCAGGGGTTTAGCTTGCTGGCTGGGTGGCTGTGTGTGAGGGTGAGTGTTACCTCGCTTGGCAAAAATCTAGAATCATCTGTGGATGGGTCACCAAGCCTGCCGGTGGAAGATTCCCTTTGTTGTATCCACCTGTGAGAAGACCCATCGTAACCGTGGGTGGGGCCATTCCCCGGGCAGTGAGAGCTGAGTGGCAGGCAGTCTGGGCCTCATGTCTCTACTTTCTGATTGTGGATATGGTGCCATCATCAGCTGCTTCAAGCTCCCCCTGCCTTGACTTCCTCACCATGATGGACTCTAAGAGTTGGAGCTGAAATCAGTCTCCCCCCGCCCCCCAGTCTGCTTTTATCTCTGAATTCTATCCCAGGAACTGAAAACCAAGGAATACCCCCAGCCCTGTTTATATAATACCACAGGCCTGGAAGGAGGTGGCTCATGAAACAGTCCGTGGGTCACCTCCCCCATTCCCACATCAGCTCACTTCTGTCTGGTGAGCAGAAAAACAAGTAACGGCCCCACAGTGTGTTTTAGTCCAGAAAAGGCCAGGAGTGTGGAGGATGAGAGAGGCTGCCTACAGCAATGACAGGCTCGCTCTCCATAATGAACGTGTTGACCCTGTAATAAGCCCGCATCCAGATGAAGGGAGCTGCTGTCTGCTGCCGTATTAAAATATTTAGACTTACATGGGACTTTTATAATTATACAACCACGGTTCGCGCTGACGTTTACAATTCACACGTCTCCACTACCTGTAGGGGTAGAGGCTACAGCTGGGGAACCAGTACCCTCAGATCGCCTCCAACTCTGACAGGACAAGATTCCCAAATTCCAGTCCTGTAATCTGCCCCAAAGGTAAAAGTGGGGCAAGTTCTCACTGCTGAGACTCTCAGGCATTCTTCACCGTCCCAACAGAGACAGAGCAGCAAAAACAGGCTCCCTGTTCCAGTCTTTTCAGCCAGTGTATGAGGGCAGGGCATGGGGTGCTCCTAAGAGTTCTTTCCGGACCCCCCGGCTGGAGCTGCTGCAGCTCTTCAGCTCCAGGGCGGTGCAGATGCAAGTGGTCCAGGGGGGCTGGCCAGCCCAGCTTTTCCTGTTCTTGGGAGGCTCTGATAGAAGCAGTCCTGTTCACAAGCACACATGGGCACTGGAATCCAGATGAAACAAAATCGCAGATAAAACCAGGGCAGGGGGAAATTAACTCACACTAATTTGCAGAGCTCCAAACAGAGCCAAATTCAAAGGTTTTACTGTTGAAACTACAAACAGAACCTTGGATCCAAAAACACCAAAAAATCTTTCTAAGGGGACGCAGTGACTTTTCCCTACTTTTTTTTTTTTTTTTTTTTTTTTTTTTTTTTTTGCTTTTTCGAGACAGGGTTTCTCTGTGGCTTTGGAGCCTGTCCTGGAACTAGCTCTTGTAGACGAGGCTGGTCTCAAACTCACAGAGATCCGCCTGCCTCTGTTATTCAAGTGCTGGGATTAAAGGCGTGTGCCACCACCACCCGACCTCCTTCCCCTACTTCTGAAATCATCAAGTTTGCTATAAAAACAGTTGTCTAAATAAGCCGGATGATTTCACTAACTTCAGGTATCTCCGGCAAATGGAGACAGGCTCAGGGTGATCAGCCTAGGCCTCACTCTGGCATCTACTCCTGCAACATGGTAGATCTATGGCAGAGACAAGGGCATTGATTTTTCCACCACAGAAAGTTTTTTTTTTCTTCAGATCCGAGAATAGCTGAATCTTGCAAAACCAAGCAGATGCCGCATGGACCAATCGTCTGGCTGATAAGATAGTGGAAAAGAAAAATTGCCCCTTTGCACATCCCGAATTCCTGTCAGAGTAGGTCACAGATGCTGTGTGATTGGGCGAAGCCAAGGCAACTCATCAGAGAGCTTACACTTGTCAGTTTCTCTTACGACTCTGAACTAGGAACACAGGGCCCTTGAGACCACGTGGCTGTGGGTCTTGTGGGTGACACATCGGCGCCTCTCCAGCCCTTGTAGTTCTTTCTTATTGGACTGGGCAAAACGGAAGACAGCACTGTGATTCTGTTTTTATTTCACTTTGCTTTTTATTTGTTGAAATCTTGTGTGTACTGTGGCATGTAAATACGCACATGTACACACATGTGTGTGCGTGTGAGTGTGGGAGGCCTGACATTGATGTTAGGTGTCTTCTTCAATCACCTCCCATCCCATCTTTAAGATTATTCTTATTACATCTATTTGCTTATTTTACGTGGGGGAGGGAGATGTGTATAGTCGTCAGGATGACAGCTGTGGGAGCTGATTCTCTCCTTCCACTACATGGGTCCTACGGCTCGAACTTAGGCCGCCATGCCTAGCAGCAAGCCTCACCCACCTGAGTCATCTTGCCAACTCATGCACCTTATTTTTGAGACAGAGCTTCAGTGAACCCGGTGCCCACCAATTTGACAAGACCAGTCGGGCTGTGTGTTCCAGCGGTCCACCTGTCTGCATTTGCCTTGGAATAGGACCATAGACACTTGCTACTGTGCCCAGCTTTTACATGGGGGTGCTAGATTGAACTTGACCCTCCTGCAAGGCAGTTGCTTGAACAAAGGAGCCACACACTGGTAATTCTAAATTACAGAATTCTAAACTACAGAAGGCTGGATGGCAATCCTCATTTCTCCATCTGAGTCTGAATGCTCCCAAGACATTTTGTGGGTGGTACAAAAAGTGAAGTCACGTGTTTATCAGAAGAAGAAAAAAAACCATCTACCTTATTACCAAAAAAAAAAAAAAAAAAAAAAAAAAAGAAGCTGGGCATAGTGGTGGTGCACACCTTTAATCTCAGCACTGGGGAAGCAGAGGCAGGTGAATCTCTGTGAGTTTGAGGTTTACATAGTGAATTCCAGAATAAAGACCCTGGAGGGCAAGGGAGCCTGGAGAGATGGTTCAGTGGTTAAGAGCACTGGCTGCTCTTCCAGAGGACCCAGGTTCAATTCCCAGCACCCACATGTTAGCTCATCACTACCTGTAACTCCAGTTTCAAGGGACCTAACACCTTCACATAGACATACATGCAGGCAAAACCCGAATGCACATGAACTTGACCTTGGAAAACAGCCGTCTGCTGGTGATATATGGTGCTCCCAGTGAGCACAGTCATGTCCTCCACCCCCATCACTGCAGGTGGACTTTACTCTAAGAAGAGAGAGTATGTGGGTCTCACTTTGCCCATTAAGAGGGACAATCCATGGGGTAACCTCTGTCCCCAAATATTCCTTTAGTCCTCACTCAGGCCTTTCTCTAGGCTCCTCCCAGGTAAGGGTCTCCCGATAATCGAGAGAGGAAAGGGCATTAAATCGAACCAGACTGGACAGAACAGGCTGTGCCGCCGAGACAGCTTAGGCTTCATCCAGATGCACACATCCAAACTTTGCCCCCAGGGTTGAAGATCTAGCTGCTTCAAGCAGACAGGAGATCTGCATTGCTGTGGCTTTCATTCTCAAGTCTGGGTTGACTGAATTGCCCAAGTCAGAGCATTGGTTCCTTGGTTCATTGGGCTGATTTACTCAGTTGTGGGCAAGACACAGGTGGCAAGCTGCTAACGAAAGGGGGGATCACTCAAGGCCAGCAAAACCGTGATGGTGCTAAGCTTATGCCCCGAACGTGTCAATCACACTCTGAATGTGTGTGCTAAGACAGGGAGCGGTATGGACAACTTTCCTCTCAGACCACAGCAACTCACTCCCTGAGGCTTGAAGCACAGGGTTTCAATCTTCAGGCCAAGTCACAGGCTTGCCAAAGCTGCAGGACCCGCCAGTGGTCCATCCCCGATTCAGAAAGCAGGTTAGTGCAGATGGGAACAAAGGGGCCCTGCTTCTGAAGCTCAGTTGATCGCCAGCTGCCCCTGAGGAAAATGGAAAAGATAGTCCCATCTCCCTTACTCAAATCCCAGAATGAGTTTAGTGCCCTAATCAGAGGATCATCAGGCAGGATTACCGGAGGCTTCCTCCTTGCTAACAGAGCCTGTGAACTGGGTGATGGCCCCAGGCCCAGAGCAGTAGTTTGGGAAAATCACCCATGGTAACAGCTAGGGAATGAGTCTTCTCTAGCTGCCAAAATTCTCACTGCATGCTGGAGGGAGAGCATTTATCAGTAATCCGACTTAGAAAAACATCAACGACGACGTCACGCTTACAGAGGTTCGTGGTGGAGCAATCCAGACTAGGTCGGAGGGAACAAGAATTGCATCTCGTGAGAGAGATGTAGAGATGAAGGCAAGCTGGACACCCCCATTCCCGGCTGACTTCCTGTATCTGCCATGTGGTCCCAGGAGAAGCCTGCTTCGCTTTGGCTTTCTGGTTTGTGAAATTCAACACTGACTTCACCAGCTTTGTGGAGCTCCCTCAGCACAGAACAAATGTGTAGTGTCCAGGAATGAGATTACCAGCACCCTCCAGGCTGCTGTGCTCACGGTCTCCTGATGGACTCTCGCCACCCACAGACGCGCTCCCCCTGAGGCCCCTGGAGAAGTTTCAGCAGTAATGCTCTCCAGTGGAGTTCTGAGGGGTCGGGGGGGGGGTAGGGGGCAAACGCTGGACTTGCAATCATCAGCTAAGAGGGAAAGAAGCGTTCTGCTTTGCTTGTCAACTTTGTATTTTATTGGACTTAATTACATAATAACCTTTGGTGTGAGCCTATGATGGATGCTCTCTGAGTATATACCGTGCCCCCCCCCCGCCCACGTACCCTGCTATTTCCCCCTCCCCTTCCCCTCTGGTAGTCTCCTTTGTTCTCCCAGACAGTTTCCCTTCCACCTTCATGCCGTCTGTACTATAGGATGGAGACAACCAGAGGAAGTGAATCTTGATCTCACATCATCCTGGAGACCCCGGCAAATGTGAAGCTCAGACAGAGACCACCAACAAGGGCAGATGGTGAGAGCAACTCACGAAGTACCTGCTCAGCAGGAATGCTGGTACCCAAGCCCCATGTCTCCAGCCAAAAGGAGGCAAGGATTTGATGGGAGCTGCTTAATGGATGGTCCTGAAATGTGCACTTCAATTCCTCATGCAGAGCCTCAGAGGAGCTCAGGGAAATGGATGGAGAGGATTTATCCGGCATACCGGAGTCAGCAGGAGATGCACAGCTCAGCGAGATGTGAGCCCCATGCTGGTGTTTGAGTTTCTAATGTAACTGGTGCCTTAGGGGTTGATGGGGCAATGATGGTCAACAGGATAGACAACAGCTAGTGACTGGGAGCTTGTGACTCTGGGCCAGAACCAGTGGCAAACAAGAAGCCAGAGAAAACGGTACTAAGGGACAGTCCTCAGTAGGAACCTCTGAAGAAGCAAGAAGAAGTTTGCGTATTTATCAGATTGTTTGCTGTGCTGGGGATCAAACACAAGGCCTTGAACAGGCTAGAGCTCCACCACGGAAACACAAGGCCATGAGCATGCCAGGCTAGCACTCCGCCACAGAAACTCCCTAGGAAGTTTAATTCCCCAAGGAGTGAGTGAGCCAGGGCAGTTTCCTGCCCATCTTAGGGTCTCATAGGGCTGGTGAGCTGATAGGTTGGGGATTTACTGGTAATTAGGGGTTAGGTGGGCACAGGCTATTCTGAATTTCAGGATCTCAAACATGCTGCCCCAAGGAGTCTGGAAACTCACACACACTGTAAGCAGCAGGCACGCTTTCACAGTGCTCGCTTCCAGCACAATGCAGAGGTCATCTGACTAGGGGAAGAAAGCCTTGTCCCTCTGGGTCCTCCCTCCAAACTTGAACACTCCAGGATTTCCGAAAGATGTTGGCCTTTGGCATTATATATATTTCATGCCCTCAGCTCATGGCATGCTCTTAGTCCAGTAGGTAAGCTGAAGGCTTAGCCTAGATGTGGGCAGAAGAGTTTTGGGGGGAGCCAAAAGGAGCCCCTGGGCACCAAGACCAAAGATGACTGGTCTAAACACGGGGGAAGCAGCAAGAAGTGAGATGAGAAATTTCCCTGGCTCACGGGTCCCTAACAAAACAAAGGGCACATTGCGAATGAAAGACAACAGGCGGCCGGCGGTCAAGGGGCTGTCTTTAAGCTGGAGAAAGGAATGCACTGTGGGGGGCAGATGAAAGGGCCTTTGGGGACTGCTCTTACACAAAAGCACCTCTGTGGCTTCAAACAAGAGGGCCTGCCTGAGGGTCTCCAAGGTTTCCTAACCCGAATGTGCCCTTACTGATGTGGTTTGGAAATTAACCTGGCTTTTCTTCCCACTGCTGTTTTACATATTAATTAAAGTGTTTTCTCCGGGACTGCCTGCAGGCTGCCTGGATTCTGCACAAACACTAGTTTTCTGTGGCTTTCAAACGCGCATGTGTGCAGCTTGCTCTGAAAGCCCCATCAGCCCAGACACCTTACCCCGTGAACTGCTTTAGGCTTAACTGTGGCCTCTCTCCTAGGGATGCACGATACAAAGAATTGAGCGCCTGTGCGCGGGTGTGTGTGTGTGGGGGGCTGTTCCCCTCCCTCACAAGGAACGGCTCCAGTCCCACTTTCCTCATTGTTAAGTCTAGTTCTTTCTAGTTTTTTCCTTCTTCTCATTTTCTTCAGCTGTGCTTGGGAGAGGTGGGTATAGGGCTCATGGTGCGGGGATAGTGGGTGGGCTTGTTTTGTTTCCTGATTTCTGAGGTCGTCATGGTGGCTTCGATCTTGAAGAGCACAAAAGATCTGGCCAACGGATGTGTGCAGTCTCTGTGTCTCTGAGCAACCATCAGATTATGTCCCAGGTTGAAACTCGGATTATATTTTGGTAATGGGAGGCTTGCTGTGGGGACGAGGGTGGAAACCCACAGAGACCCTTCCTTTGAGGCTCGAACAGTAAGTGCAGCTGTGACCTAAGGAAGTAGTACCAAGCATCATGTCGTGGTCCCCTTCAGATAACTTAAATAGTCATTTGTTTAGGACTACAGGGATCCCATTCTCTATAAAACGGAGGGCAAGCCAGTAACGGTTTGTACCTAAAACCTCTTAGGAGGCTAAGACAGGAGGATCACCATGAGTTGAAGCTATATGGTAAGTTCCAGGTTAGCCTGAGCTACAGAATAAAAGCTAGTTAAAAAAGTAAAAAATAACCAAACTTGAGTTCAAAATATAAAATGAAGCACTATAGCATCTGACCTACAACAGAAGCAAGCTGGTGTGTGTGCCTGAGGGTAGAGTCATCTAAAATGTAAACAATGAAGCTGCAACATGTTTCCACATGTCTGGAGAGCACTGGGCGAAGGACTCAAACTCACACTGAAGTCTCCAGCCCAAAGACTGCAGACCGTTACACCTGTTGGCAATGAAATGCCCAGCTTCTTCATGGCGTGAGGCTGGCAAAGTATTCAGTGAGTACCCACTGCATGCCTAAAACTAGTACCTACTGTGTGCACAAAACAAGTACCTACTGTGTGCACAAAACAAGAGTGAAAACACAGCTTACTCAACCTCAGGTCAATTCTGATAGGAAAGAGCCAACAAAGCTAGCCAGGCAAACAGCTATGCCATTAGGAGTGATCCATGTTCAACAGAATTAAATCCTAGATTTACTGAAATGGTTGTTTTCATCCTGCATTTACCTGTACGTCCACGAAAGGGTTAATTACAACCTAAACCCTTCATGAGAGGACAGCAGTACGAGGGAAAGGTGGTCTCATGTTTATCACATACCAGCCTGCCCTGGGGAATGTGTCTGCTACATGTCCCTGACCTGTGTGCTGTCCTATGGCCTTTTCAGACTCCTTCATTAGTGAAAACAAGTGATGGTCTTCATAGGAAAGCCCAGAGTGCAGCTTGCAATGTATGGAGGAGTTGAGAGATCCCACGCGTCTATACACAGCCTGAACTTCATCCTCTGACTGGCCCTTCCTGTAACACGCACTCACACATGCACACACACACACACACACACACACACTCATATCATCTCCCACCCCCACTCCCCCAGACAAACTGACTGCTGGCAGCCATCAAGCTATGAAGAATGCACTATAGCCAGAATGTAGAAGACCTCCCAGGCAGGCCATGAAACCCTTCCCTGGGCCCCAGCAAATCCAGCGCCATCACTGGAGCCCAAAAGAACAACAGGATGTTCAGAGCAGCACCTCCCTCAACAAGTGAGCTGCCTGCCTGCCTGCCTGCCTGCTTGGATGCAAAGTTAAGGACTGAGCAGGATTAAGTCATCCTAAAAAAAAAAAAAAAGTCATGAACTGAGTTAACTGAATCCTCTAACCGAGGGGCTGGCTCTACGGAAGAGCTAAAGGTTGGAAGGAAAAATGTGTCTGGGGTGCCTTCCCAGGATTCTGTACTGCAGAATGTGTGGGACCCCCCAACCCCAAGACTCTCCACCACGATACTGATGGAAAAGAATTGCCCAGTTTTTTGCAACATGAAGCTAGCAATTATTCAACGAATGCCTACTGTGTGAACAGACAGAAGCGAACCAAGTTTATCCAATCACTTGGGTCAAATTCTGATAGGAAAGAGACACGAAAACTAGCCAGGCAGACATCCAGGACGTTGGCTAGTGACAGATGCTCAACAGAAAGAAAACAAGAAAGAATCTCTGAAACAGAGGCAGTGGCTGGAATTTCCACTCTTAATGAGTTAAGAGGTTTTCTTCAGACAGAGCCACCTCAGCGTTACCTGCAGTTATCCTAGTGAGAGACGTGGGAGCTGATTCTTTTAAGTAACTGGGAGGGAGAGACCAGAAGGAGACTTTTATGGCAGGACGGAGGGTGCATGAGGGAGTTAGTCCGTTAGTCTGGGAGCAGGGGAATCTTCACCTTGCTGAGGAGTCTCTAGAGAGCTAGTCAGGGATGGAGAAAGTCAGTCCAGCTCTGTAGCATGCTGGCCCATAACAGGAGGCCATGGAGCACAGCCCTGCAGGCAGGCAATCATCCCTAGGACAGGGCAAACAGTGAAGCAGGCCGACCAAGGATGGAGATCACGACAGGTGGCTATTGGTAGTCACGAAGACAGCAGCGCTGGTCAGAGGCACCATCAGGGGACAAGATGGGATGAATTAGCACAGTCCTCAGGTCACAGCCAACTGTTACATCTGGCCTGTTGGCCACTGCTGCTGAAGGCAGTGAGGGGGGGAGCAGGACCCCAGCGTGGGGCACACGGAAGAAGGGAGATGGATTCGTGTGGACACCAAAGCTGCCGTTAGTTCATCTGACCTTCTCCATATTCTGTTGTCCTCAGCAGGTTGCTAGGCCACTGGAAGGGGTGTGCACCTCAGAGCTTCCCCAAGGGTTACTTAGAGACAGCAGCGGCACTGCTGTGGGTGGAGTCGTGGCAGGACAAGGAGAAGAGGAAGCAGAACTGTTCTCTGCAGCTAACCTGCTCGGAGCTGAAGGAGGGTATCAGACCAGGGAACAGTGCAAAGCGATGGGGTGGGGAGACCCCTAGATTTGGGGTTTAGGGAACCTTCACTTTCAGCTCATGCTAAGACTCCCTCATGCTTCTGGCTGCTGTTTGACTCTATCACCTGTCATAGAGCATGTCACTTGGTGAATCTGTGAAGGGCTGTCAGGATTTCCTTTACAGGATTATTGGAAGCTTGTCACTTACCATAAAATCAATGACTTCTACAGAAGATCTCTACCTAATGTAGACGGTGATCACGGACGACGTCTGCCAGAAATGCAGTTTCATTCCTTGGGAGATGGCTTATGTCAAAGAGAGGTAAAACGTGCCCATTTGCCACACAAAGGAACCTTGTTCGATCTTGCCCCACCTACCTTCATCTCACTCTTTGTCAATTAGGCTTCTGCGAGTGGTAAAAAGAAATCCCAGCTATTCTGGAGGCTGAGGCAGGAGGATGACAAGTTCAAGACCAGCCTGGTGGATGCAGCGAGACTCCGCCCAGATGACACACTGGTGGAGCACTTGCCTAGCTTCTGGGAGGCCCTGGGCTAAACCTAGCACTGGGGGGAGAAAAGAGAGTATAGAAAAACAAGGCAGATTATATACAAGGTGCTGCAGCCTAATTTTTAAGGACTTCATCCTTGACACACAAACAGGCTGAAGGATCTCATTCCTCTGCCTGCTGATAAACAGCCTGGGAATCGAGTGATACAACTTTCTGCCCAAAGACACACCAGCCTGGTTGTTTGTCCTCCAGTCCCTGTAGCATCAACATTCCCACGATTAAAAGCAACATGCTCTGTTCCTCACGGGCCACTAGTTTTGAGTTCCATATAGATGGCTCTTAGCTTCCTCCATATACAAGATGGGATTTTGCGAATAAAAATGGTCTAGAAAATGACACAGAGGGGCTTAGGGAGATGGCTCACTAAGTGAAGTCATGAAAGTGTGAACCCTCAGAACCCACATAAAAGTCAGGTACAGTCATATTGTCAGTCACCCCACCATCGGGAAAGCAGAGACAAGACAGATCCTTGGGACTGAATCGCTAACCAGCCTAGCTGAATTGTGATGTCCTACTTTTCTAAAAGATCCCGTCTCAAAAAATAAGATGGTTTGCATGACTCTACATGCGCACGCACAGAGGAATACAGAGAGAGAGAGAGAGAGACAGAGAGACAGAAAGCAGAGAGACTTCTTCCCATGCATCCCACGGTAACTTGTAGTATGCACCACAGTGCAACTAAAAGCCTTACTTATCTACCCGTTCTTGAACACAAAGGAAAACAATTCATTTTCTTTCCTTCTCCAAGAGCGCTGGTTAAGGCACTTAACAAAAGGCTGGAGCTCCGGAATGGAAGTGGTGGCGTGAGGCCCCTATTGGGTGGGAGCTCTCCCTAAACAGTCGTGAAGCTAACCATCTGGCTCTGCGTCCTGAATCACCAGACAAACAGTCCTTCCTGAGTGGAAATGCAGCGAGGGAGCTGGCTGAAGGCTGCCTTCCTGAGGACTCGCTGCCTCAGGTGTGGCTATTGACTCAGACTTGAGTGGATTGTCAGCCACGCCTGGGTGCCTCCGGGTAACTTTCTATGGAGCAATGGGATGTGGGAGCAGGGGAGGGTAAAGCAGGAGGAATGGCTCACCATCCTGAGCCTGGTGGCTTTGCATCCTGATGCTGTCCTTGGAGAGTGTCACGCAAGGAGGTAGCGTTTGCAGTTTCTTTTTTTTGTTGTTGTGGTTTTTTTTTTGTTTGTTTGTTTATTTGTTTGTTTGTTTTTTTGGTTTTTCGAGACAGGGTTTCCCTGTGGCTTTGGAGCCTGTCCTGGAACTAGCTCTGTAGACCAGGCTGGTCTCGAACTCACAGAGATCCGCCTGCCTTTGCCTCCCGAGTGCTGGGATTAAAGGCGTGCGCCACCATCGCCCGGTGCATTTGCCGTTTCTAATGTAACGGGTGCCTTAAGGACAGATGGGGGACAATGGTGGTCAACAGGATAGAGCAGACAGCAGTTAGTGGCTGTGAGTTCCTGCCAGCTGTCTCCTGCCTTCCACTGGTCTGCCAGGGATGCCAGGACACAAGTTCAATTCCAGAAGAAGGCTGGGATTTAGATAGCAGAGGGAGGCAAACCCAGGCCGCTGTTGTCACTCAGACAAGTTTGGAGGCACACTTGACTCACACCATAGGTATTATACAAACCTCAGACTGCCAGGGAGTAACTACGTATGCCTACCCTGTCTTCAAAGCCTTAGGAACTGTACCGACTGTAATAAAGAAGGCAATAGAAAGAGAGAAAGCATTGGCCAGAGGACCCAAAGCTGGCCTTGCTATGGACCCACTATGCTGGGAGGACAGAGAAACTCAGAGCTGGCTCGGCCACTTGACCGGACATGGTTGTGCCAGGCAGTGCAGCCGGAAGCAGGAGGCGAGGACACTGAGCCAAGATCTTAATGTCTTCAGAAAATGGCCCAGGCAGGAGGAAGGAGAATGTCTGTCTGAGAGCAGTAAACAAAAGCCTGGCCGCTGGCCAGGGAGCTGCCGCAGACACGGACTGGACAACTCTGAGCCCATCCTAGAAAGCCTGAGAGCATCCATGTGGCTTCCCTCTGTGGGTCTGGAGAAGCAATGACAGTGAACCTACTCCTGTCTGTGAGATGCCAGCGAGTCCAGCACTCTGCCCAGGCCTGGCTGGGAGGGCAGGGCAGGGGACAGAGAGCCAGTGAGGAATGGCTTGGGAAAACCTGACCCACAGATCTGTGCTTGGGGTGGGGGAAGCCAAGGATTTCACCCAGAAGTCATGGTGAGCCTACAGTCCCTGCTTACCCATGGGATGGTTGCGACCCCACAGAAGGCATGATCACAAACTTCTAAAGAGTTCTCTCCTCCTGCTTCAGGAGCAAAAGGGTTAAGCAAGCTTGTTCCTAGACACACAAGAAGTTCATGAAGACTGGGCAGTGGCAACAGCCACTACCTCGTCGCATGAAGCTGCTTACCCACTGCCCGTACCATGGCTCTGGGGCAGGTCTCAGCGTTGTAGCACCAAGTCACCATGGCACTGGGTGGTGAAGATGAGCTGAGTTCTGACTTCAGCCTTTGCTTTGGTTATTCTGACCAAAGGAGGCCACTTCCTCCTGACTTGGGCAAATATGTGTTCAGCACTCAATACTGAGATTGGGAGCCATCACTGGTTTCTCCTTCTTTGGGCATTATGGAACTTTCCAGAAATGTGACAGATGATGGAACTGGTAACATTTACATCAGTAGATATGGAAAACGTAGCCTGGTAATTTGAACACTGAAAGCATGCAGGCATGGTCTAGCTCTTCTGCTCCCAGGGTCAGCAGGAACCTTCCAAGAGATCAGCAGTGACAGGTACACACATGGCATTCTGTAACAGGGACCCGCCCAGCCACGCATAGTTCATGGGACACCAGGGCTGAAGCACAGCACACCATCCCTGGGAGGACCGGCAAGGCCAGCGTTCCTACACAGTGTTCTCGGACATGCCAGGAGGAGAGGCCCTGGGGTCCTGTCTCCCACAGTCTCTGTAGCAGTATTAGGTCACCGAGGTAACCAAGCCCCTTATCAAGCAGCAGAGCAGAGAAAGTTGGTCCCCAGAAATTCACTGAGGCCTAGTTTTTAACCTGCATATGGGATTTAGGTACTGCATGCGTGTTTTGCTTTGGAAAACATCATCTACTCAAACACCAGTCCATCTGTGGCCTGCCCTCAGCCATAAAACAGACCACCTCCAAAGAGAACCCTCACAGGAAATGGCTCCTGCTCTCTGTTTAAGGCTGAACTTCCACCTCTAGCACCCCACACTGAGGTACAAAGGAGAGAGTGCTGGCCACACAGAGGGCAAACTGTGATCAATTACGTCTGTAATTGCTGCTCACCGGAACACGAAGGCTCTGATTGGATAGCTGTGAAGAACGGTGCGGTAGAGCAGAAACTTGGTTCTTGACCCCCTTCTTGCCTATTTGATTTGTTGAGCATGTCCCTTCCCTGCCTCGGGGCCTTGGCACTTCCTGGACAGCTCAGTGAATCTTTGCCGACCTCTCATACACACAGACCAAGCGAGCATCCTATGCTCTCCCTGTCCACTCAAGCCCGGTCTGCTTTCCCTGACAGGTGGCCCAGGATGCAAGACCCTAGCTCTGCTGCTCCCTCTCCAGTGCAGCACAGGGAAGAGGAGGAGGAGCGGTGTCTCAGCTTCACACCAAGCAACCCGCCTCGCCCTGTCTGCATCTATAAAGGCAGCCAGGAGCCCATGACACACTCATTTTCCTTGCGTCTCCTCAGTGGGAGAGCCAGGGACAGCTTCCAGATTCTTGTGAATTTTCATTAGCCAATCGCTCCATTGACCTCAGGCACCTGCATAGAGCACCAAGCTAGTAATTTCCTCCCAGAACCAAGGTGGCTGCATAAAACTTGTGCCCTCTTGCTGAAAAAGAGAGATGTCCTATAGTGTAAGACCATGTGGTTCTAACAAACCAAACCTTCTGAGTCTCCTATCCAGCAGTTAACTGTGCCAGGATCATTATTATTGTGCCTCTTCTGTTGTATCTCAACCGTGATTCCCACGCATGTAAGACACTAATGGGTCACTAGGACTCGGTGGTGTTTATTTAGGACAACTCGGAGCTTTATTCCCGGGTGAGGTCATGCTTCCCCAAAGCCAACAGATGAGATAAATGCTTACGCAAGCATGTGTGGAGACGGAGCTCACTCAGGTGGTAGAGGACTCATAGCATGCATAAAGAAAGTCTGAGTTCCGATCTCAGTACCACATCAACCTGGCATGAGTCTGAAGCTAGTCGGGACTCCAGGAGACCCTGTCTCAAAGTAAGAGGGGGGAGGGGCTGAGTGTTAGTGCTGTAGCTGGATACAAAGTAGCCGAGTAAAAACCCACCGTGGGTCACAGACTGCACTCTATCTAGGATACAAAGTGGCCGAGTGAAAACCGACCATGGGTCATAGACTGCGCTCTATCTAGGATGGCAGCCAGGAAGAGCTGCCGTTCCTCTAAGTTCCAAGTCCCTGGCTCACCAGCAGAACATTTGGACAGGTCAAGCCTCTCTTCACCCTGGTTTTTTGTTAGAGGTTTTCAAGTATGAGATGGGAATGGGTGGCAGTGTCTTCTGCACAGCAGGAATGTGACAGGGACACAGTGGGACCAGCTGTTGTGTCTGCACGGTTCCTTCTCCCCCAAAGGCACTCACACACAAAACGCAAAAATGGAGATGAGCACTTTGGAACCAGTGCATTACCAGCTCTGAACTGAAGGCCAGTGAGAGTGCTGTCGGACACTGAAATATCTGCTTGCCGAACAGCCTTGTTTTCCTCCTCCGGGTGCACAGGAGGGCTTCTTCCGACGGCTTTTGAAACTGCCTCTGTGGGCTCAACATCGGCCAATGAAAATAGCAGATATTACAGGAGGCCCTTCAAGTGTAAATCCCAGGGCGTGACAGCCCACTTACGATCCCAATTCACGGCAGGGATCACGGAACTAAAGAGGCCATCTCCTCCCACCCAGGATTCTGGAACATTGTGAAGCAGGAGCCTTTGCTGTGGCCAGCAACCACTGGGTGTGCTGTTTTGCGTTAAGTTTCTGGGATCAGGGAGTTGCACACTGCGGTAGCCTTGTGTGTCTATTCTGACTCACGGGCCTGAGTGAGCAGTTCTGTAGAACCAGAAGCTGTCAATACACTCGGGCAGCGTATGGTTGTAAAATGACTTTTTTATGCAAAGCACAGAGTTGTAAAGAGATTCAAATTTGGTGACATTAAAATAAAGAGCCACTTTACGACCACTGGGCCCTGGGGTAGGAGGCAAAGGTTGAGTCCGAAGAGACGGGAAAGGGAGAGGTTGGCCTGTATCAGTTTAACCCGATCACGACAATCAATATAAAATCAGGGTGGAGACGTAGCTTATGGTGGAAACCTCAGCCAACACGTGCAAGGTCCTGTATAGACATTCCAGTACTATCAAAATAAAAGGCATTTGAATTGAACTAGTCAAAACATAAATAATTACATATAAAGAAGGGAAACGGTTCTACAGGTAATGAAGTAGGAAATCCCACTGTCCTGATTTCTGTTCATTGCTGGCATCAAACACTCTGACCAAAGCACCTGAGGGGAGATAAGGCCGTGTGTGACTCACACTTCCAGGCCACAGTCCATCTCTGAAGGAGCCTAAAGCAGAAACTATGGAGTTTGCAGGCTTGGACTTAGCTTGCTTTCCTATACTGACCCCTTCCCCCAGGAAAGCAGGTCACCCGTAGTAGGCTAGGCCTGCCTATGGCAGATAAAAATCAATACTATTCCCCCACAGACATGCTCACAGGCCGATGTAATCCGGGCAATCTTTGCATAGAAGACTCCCTTCTTGGGTGACTCTGAGCTGTGCCAAGCTGACAGTTAAAGCTAAGATGGGCACGGGCATTCTGTGGCATTTCTAAACACACTGGCAACAGCAAGCCATGGCCAGCCTGAATGACGCAGGCACCGCCAATACAGAGGGCAGTTTAGGGGCTCCAAAGAACACACACGGATGTGGGATGGACGAATGTATTAAGATAAAACCTGCAGAAATGAGGGAAATGGTCCCTCAGACATGGAAGCCAAAACCTTTGAAAACAAGGAAGCTCAAAGATAAAAGAACGCTCCTTCAAATTAGGAGAATCCAGAGCTACACAGTTCCAAGTTTTCCAGAATGGATACAACATGCTCAGTATTGAGACTCATGCCAGGTGAGCCCCAAAAGCAAAGGCAGAAAGCTGTGTGGTGTACATGCCCAGCTCCCCAGCACTGGGTAGGCTAAGGCAGGAGAACCCTATCTCCAGACAAAACAAAACAAAAATAGCAAAGGCAGAATTTTTAAAGCATTTAAACTAAACTTCCTTGGGGAAGGTCAAATATCAAATATCTGCACATCAGATACTTACAATTCCTAACAGCAGCAAATATAGTTATGAAATTAGTTATGAAACAGCAGCGAAAGTAAAAAATTATGGTTGGGGGGTCACCACAACATGAGGAATTGTATTAGGAAGGCTGAGAAACACTGCTCAAAACAGAAAGGATAAAATACTTTAAGAAGAAATCAGGCAATGAGCTATTTTGTTAGCAGCATTCAGTGCAGGAAAGCAAAGGAGTAACGTCTGGAAAGTTCTTGGTGACAGAGTGCATGTCCCACGGAATCTGATTCGTGTCTATTCTCTGAGTGAATTCAGCCGACAGAGGTTTCCTGAGGTAGGGGTTGTTTAGATTTTAGTAACTAACTCTAAGAGGTAAGTAGTGCAAAGGGGATGGATGTACACAGAAGTCACTTCCAGTGAGGCAAAGTGGTCCTAGATGAAAATCAGTGAGTACCACCTCAGCGCTTTCTGCTCCCAAGTTGCACCTGAGCTGTGATGGTTACATTGTCTTCGTGTGTCTGGAGGGAGCACACTGGCCTGAGGGGTAGACTTCTGTGGCAAATGATTCCTGTCCTGAGTACCCTGTCTTATGTGAAGGATTTCACATACACACACACACACACACACACACACACACACACGCTCTCTCTCCCTCTCCCCCTCTTTCTCTTCACCCATAAAATAGGAAGACATTGCATTGTGAGGCCATGGTGAGCCAGAAAGGAATTAACACACTTAGAAATAAACACTCAGCACAGCACCCAGGCCACCACAAGAACCTAGTACTTTCTCTCTTAATAGAAGCACCTGGGAGATGGGCCTCTGAGAATGTCTGTAGGGGTTATCTCAATTAGGTTAATGGTGGGAAGAATTGCCCACTGTGGGTGGTGCCATTCCCTGGCTGGTATCCTGGACTGTATCAATAGGAGAAAGTGGGGCTTATAAGATGGCTCAGTGGGTAAAGGCACCCACTGGCAAGTCTGGCAAACAGTTCTATCCCTGGGACCTACTCTGTGGAAGGAGAGAACTTGAGTCCCAAAAGCTGTCCATGGCAAATACACAACACACACACAGCTTAAAACAAAAAGGGGAAGTGAGCTGAGCTGTGGCTGTCATGTGACCAGCTGCTTCAAGCTGCCTGCTTGGACCTTCCTGTCTGAAGATTGGACCCTTACACTATGACGGAAAAACACTTTCGCCCTTAAGTTGCTTTCTTTCAGAAACATGGGATTCATGACAAAATTGACAGTTTCAAAAGAAGTTTTAAAAATCAGAAGGCACCCAAGTGGGCCCGGGTGTGGTGTTGTGCCGTATGCTTCAATCCCAGCAACTGAGAGGCAAAGTCAAGTGGATCTCTATGAGGCTAACATCGTCTGCAGAGTAAGTTCCAGGACAGACAGCCTAGCAGAGAGAAACATTGTCTCGAAAACAAATGAACACAAAAAACAAAACCACATGCACACACCACTTGCTAATGCCAAACACGCAGGATGAGACTGGCTTCAAGTTAAAACTGGTTATCTATGCAGAAAAACATCCTCCAATCTGTGTTCATTTCATAAATAATGCATTTTATTTTATTGCATATGGCTATTAAGGAGGGCATTCGTGGTCAATACAGACTAAATACAGCATACTAATCTACTCCAGTTTATTCTTGTCTTCAGCAGTGTCCCATGACCCCTATATACACCATGTACAGCGGAAGACAATAGGGAGGGGAGTCTCTTGTCGAAATACAATAGCGAGAAATATATTTAACATCTTGATATCCTGAAACAACATGTACTCAAAGAAAACACTGTTTAATAACTGTTAAAGTTTATATAGCAAAAAATAGTTTAAATTTAAGATTAAGTGTCAGGCAAAATGTACAAAGACTCAATATACAGCTTGAAGTGCGGCAAACATAACACTCCCACATTTTGGTTCCATTCTGTAAACTAAATTGAAGGATGTAAATATTGCATATGCCTGCTCTTCTTGAAATGTACAGGAGGGGAAAACTTAGTGTACTCTTGATGTCTTGTTCTGCTCCTTTTGGCTGCACAGGGACACGTACCATCTGCGTCCTGTGCTGACCTCTCCGAACACGGAGGGCATGCACGGGTCACATGTGCCTAAGTGCGCTGCAGTCAGCACCGCCAGCAGCTCAGTCCTACTGCCCCTGGGGGATTTAGTTACAAAGCAAACACGGTGCAGGCTCCTAGTCCCAACACTAGTTAACATCTCAGGGGATTCTCAAACGTTCATCTCCACAAAGCAGCATGGCGCACGCCAAAATGGACTTCCACGCTAGTGCTGTGCGCCATGCACCGCTGTGACGTGTAACTGCGGGAGGGAAAAGTAAACCTTGAGAATTGGCGCAGGGTGCGGGTCAATTTACATTCAACTTTGTCTTGCAATACAGCCTTCTTCTACGAGCTCAGCACAGAAGCAGGAAGACAGCTGCATTGCCATTAAATAGATTTTTAAGACATGGAATTTTTTGGTCATCCTCTAAAAAGCCTCTTCTTATCAATGCATTATTCTATAGTGATATATATCTATATACTTATATATATATATATATATTCTCCCAAACAAAAACAAAATGACATAAAAAATAAACCAGCAACTCACATTTCCAAGAATTAGTGTAGGCTCTACAGGACTATGGAGGAGACAGGCACTGGGGAGTGGGGTGGGGAGGGTGGGGAGGCGGGGCCTCCAGCCCTGTAATGGAGCAGCAAGATGACTGATATTCTGCAGGCAAGCTCAGCCCTTCTAGGTGACACAGGAGACAATTCCACAACACTGACATTTTCAGAACACTGAAAACAGAACCAGGGTAGTCTTTGTCAAGAACTGTTGCCAAGTGTCTGCAGGGACAGAGGCGGCTTTTCCTCTTCTGCTCTCAACAGTGTGATGGCTGGACTGCCTCCCCTCCTCTTCAGGGCGGCCTTGTTGACCAACAACATGACATCATGTCAGAGATAATATATTTAAAAAAACAAAAACAAAAAACAAAATTGCCACACCCAAACCAGCCTGAGCTGCGAGCATGCCTACATTGAGTTTCTGGTTCAAGGAATGAGAGCCAGGGTTCAGACAGGAGGCTCGTGGGCAGGAGAAAAGGCTTTGTCATCTGAAGTACTGACATGAGAGCGCGTCAAGAAGTCCGTTAAAGGTACAAAGGGAGAGCTATCCTTCCCCACCCCTACCCCCAAACACGGTTGATGATTTCCAAAAGGAGGCTGCTCTGCTCACGTTTAGAAATCATGAGGATTAATCCGTCTTCAAGTCCAATCCCAAGGAGAGTTGTCAGTCCCACACCGGGCTCCCTGCATAAGTAAACATCGCAGGTACCTGGACTGGAATCCACATCCGCTTGTCGGAGAGACGGAGGTCAGCATGTGACTCACGGGGGCAGAGCTGCCCTGTACCCTGCCAAACCATCCAGCTTCACCTTGAACTGAGGTAGGACTGTGGTAGTTTCGACTGTAAGCCAGCTAATACCAGATTTGACCACTTTCATGAGTATCGTAGCATCTCCTTGCACGCTGAGGGATTAATCCGCTTTGCCAGAATGAAAATGAAGAAATGACAGCGCCAGCCGGCTTTATGAAGGCTAATGGAAATGCCCAATCTCCCGGAGTGTACTCCATCAACTCATTTAGTTTACAAACAAAACGAAATGCAACTCAAACAGAGCGATGGTGACGGCAGAAGAGGTGGCCTTGCCTCTTGGCTCTTTATCTAATACAGTTCCCAGAAGTCTCACAATGTAGAGTTACTCCCATTTGAAAGGAAAGTGAGCAGCGTTGGTTGCAGACAGGCTGAGCATCTCCTTCACATGGATTCAGAGTTCGATGTGGTGGCAATGGAGCCTGTAGCACTTCACTCTGAAATAAAGATCAGATAACTGGTAAGTCATGCTCCAGGGACCATAGAAACCCAGGGAGCTCCCCAAACCCATGGACCTACATTTGGGGTTGGCCTTTCCCTTCAAATGAGGCGCTTGGGAGATGCAAACTCAAGTCGGCTATCCTGGAGATGGGGCAGCAGGGTGCATTCCAATCTATCTGCATATAGGTGAGAAACGTCATCCCCATACACTTTGCTGAGCACTCCATGGGGATGGGCAGGTTTCTTGCCCTGATGACAAGCATCTGTGCTGGAGGGACCAGGCCCTGGGGATGAACAACAACCACCACATACCTGCCAAGGGGCTACATTACCGCTGTCAACCTCTGACTCCTCAAAGAAAGAAGGGCTGCCTGGAGTCCACTCTCCCACCCCAGGAACCTGCCCGTCATCCTCCTTCTTCTTAAAAACACATAGATTTATGCAGGGCAATAAAGTATGGAAGAAACGTGTTTGCTGTGAGGTCAAACACTCCTACAGTCTACAGATGACATAATACTAGTATGAGAACCTCACGCCTTTAATCCTGGCACCTGGGAGGCAGAGGAAGATGGATCTCTGTGAGTACAAGGTCAGTCTGGTCTACTAGTGAGCTCCAGGCCAGCCAGGGCTACCAGGTAAGACCCTGTCTCGAAACCCCCCCTCCCAACTTAAAAGTTCTCTCAGCCACACATTACTGTCACCCGGCTCTCATCACCTCTTAAGACAGTACATATCTCCTCAAGTACAAGGCTACCAACTCTCCTGCTGACCTGAGTGGACAGAGGACTAGCATGTGGTCATGTGGCCAGCTGCACCTGTCTGTCCCTTCCATGGAGAGACAGCATGGCCTCTAGAACCAGGTCTCCATTCCTAGTGTGTAAAGTCCCCGTTTAACTGTGTGTGTGTGTGTATGTGTGTGTGTGTGTGTGTACACTCTTGCTCATTTCGTCACTGAATAGCATGGCAGGGAAAACTGATGTCACATCACGATGACCCTGCCCTTTTATCTTCAAAGTTCCTTCTTCAAAGTGGCATGTGACTTTACATCATTCCCCATGATGACAGCTACAAGGCCATACTGGGCCTTAAACTGCTCAGACCTCTTCTCTTTTAGGTTTAATATCACCATCATCATAAGGCCAGCACACCTCTAACACTGATTGGAATTCTGACCTTTGACTTGTGAGCCTCATTCTTTGCTAAGTGTGTGTGTGTGTGTGTGTGTGTTCATTCTTTCCTTGAGTTCACAGGGCTAACTCAGCAAGAGAAAAGTTTGCAGTGTGCCCCTAAAAGACATCCTGCCACAAATAAGAATGTGTGGCTACTCTCCAACAAAGCACAGATCTGTGCAGACAGAGCCTGTCGGGTGTGAGACAAACACCCCAGCTCTTCTACCTCCCCTGACAATGTGACACTTGGAGGCTGTTCAACTTCATGTTTTTGTTTGTTCTGCATTCTTTAAACAATTAGGAAATAAACATTATGCAAACAAAGTCAACAGACATTGAATTCAGTATGTCTTCCTAAGGAAAGGTCTCCCATCTAGGTCCTGCTGGACCATTGATCACCAAGGTTTTTCCATCCCAAGCGACTCCAAGGATACAGTGGCATCTGACTCCTGACAACCTTAACAAGCAGGGCCCAAGTTTCACAGTAAAGCAACAGTATCTTGCCACTCAGGGGACCCTAAGCCAGTAACTCTCCTTCAGGAGAACACCGGCCAAGTTAACTTAAGTCTACATAACACTCAGGGAGATGAAGCTGTAGCCATGATCTCCTTCCGTTTCTCTACTACAACATGAGTGTGTTCCAGGGTCAGTGGGGTAAGGTCTGCGCTTCCTTAGGGATGCCATGTGGCCGAGATATCTAACTGCAAGCATCAGGTCATCGGGGGCACGCATCAAGTGTGACTTGTTGCTGTGTGCCTAAGAACAAAACAAGCTGAGAAGCAAGAAGAAGGCTGTCTGCCAGGCATGGGCCTTTCAGGAAAGTTCTTTTCGAGTTCTATTCTTCATCCAAAAACAATATTCTTATGGGAAGATGAATGGGTGCCCAGCACATGTACAAGAGGGGGCAGGGAGATCAGACAGCACCGCACCAACTGTGAGAACTGTGTGCTCAGGATGGGCGCATCCCCCATTTTCCCTCCCCCCTCCCCCCCGCACACACACACACACACTCATATATGTGCACACGCACCAGGGTGATACAAGGTGATGGAACTTGTCTGCTGTGAGGTCAAAGACTCCTACATCTACAGATGACCATAACACTAGTACGGAGACCTCAGGACCCCTTGGGACCATGGGACTTAAACTTTAGTGTAGTTCCTTAGGACATGCACTTGAGGTGGTCGCAGTGCTGACAGAGACAATGTGGGAGACCTGGGGAACCTCTTATACGATGTAGCAGGAAGCCATCAGAAGTGGTCCGATGGGTGGGGGTGGGGGCCTACAGAAACAGGGAACCAAGGAAATGCTGGTAGTCTCACTGGACCCACAGGCTGTGGAAATTACTTTAACTATGTAAAGATGTGTTCGTGCTGCATTTGTTTAATGATGTAAGGACTGCTGCATGTTTCACCTTGCCCATCTAAGGCACCTGATTGGCCTAAGAAAAAGCTGAACTGCCAATAGCTAGACAGGCGAGGGATAGGCTGGGCTAGCATGCAGAGAAAACAAGGAGGAATCCTGAAGGAGAGGGGAGGAAAAAGGAGAGAATGAGGGAGAGAGAGAGACACACCTAGGACCAAAAGCCATGCAGCCACCAACCAGTCGTGGAGAAGTAGTGAAAGTGAGCTAGACAGAATGAAAGAAAGGTGGAAATCCCTGAGGCAAAGTGTAGATGGAGAGAAGCAGGATAATTTAAGTTATGAGAGCTAGCAAGAAAGAAGAGCTACAACAATTAGTCACCAGGGAAACACAAATCAAAACAACTCTTATAAGTCCATCTTATACCTGTAAGAATGGCTAAGATCAAAAACTCTGATGACAATTCATGCTGGAGAGGATGTGGGGTAAAGAGAACACTCCTGCGTTGCTGGTGGGAGTGCAAACTGCTACAGCCCCTTTGGATACCAGTGTGGCAATTTCTCAGAAAATTAGGAAACAGCATACCTCCTCAAGACCCAGCAATACCGCTTTTTAGGTATATACCCAAAGGATGCCCAATCATACCACAAGGACATGTGCTCAACTGTGTTCATAGCAGCATTATTTGTCACAGTAGAACCTGGAAACAACCTAAATGCCCCTCAACCGAAGAACAGATAAAGAAGATGTGGTACATTTACACAATGGAGTACTACACAGTGGGAAAAAAAATGACATCTTGAAATTTGTGGACAAAAGGATGGATCTAGAAAACATCACATTGAGTGAAGTAATCCAGACCCAGAAAGGCATAATATGTACTCACTCATAAGTGGCTTATAGACAGAAAGCATAGAAAAAACAGCCTACAACTCACAATCCCAGAGAACCTAGACAACAAAGAGGACCCTAAGAGAGACATACATGGATCTAATCTACATGGGAAGTAGAAAAAGTCAAGATCTCCTGGGTAAACTGGGAGCGTGGGGATCATGGAGAGGGTAGAGGAAGGGAGGGGAGTGGAGAAAATATATAGCTCAATAAAAACAATAAAGAACAAAAAAGAAATAAGAGTTAAGATAAGGCCAAGCATTCGTAACTAATAAGTCTCTGTGTTTTAATTTGGAAGACTGGATGGTGGCCCCAAAAGAAAGCCCGCCACACCCACTCCATGAAGCCCTAAAACTGGGACGCCCTACGAGAAGGTAAGTAAGAGAAAGGAATTGCCTTAGTAGTTCCCATTTTTCCATCCTTAGGAAAAGAAGCCCTAAGACTGAAACTGGCTATCTTTATACCAACGTCCAAAACACCTTTCTCCAATGTGAACGGGTGGCAAAAACTATGCTGCACATGCTGGCCAGAGCTCTGGGTGACCACAGCAGGATAACGTATGCCTGAGGAGGGCCACACAGGAGGCTGGACTAGGCTTTGGGGGTTAGACACAAGATCAGGCCCCTGCCCTCATCAAAGCTCCTACCCTTTCCAGTCCATCAGGACAGAAAATAAAGCCGGGGTCTGACCTGGAAACGAACTAGGATGTGTGCCCTATGTCTGTGCACCAGGATGTGATCTGTGCCCTATGTCTGTGCATCAGGATGTGATCTGTGCCCTATGCCTGTGCACTAGGATGTGATGTGTTCCCTATGCCTGTGCACTAGGATGTGATGTGTTCCCTATGCCTGTGCACCAGGATGTGATGTGTGCCCTATGTCTGTGCACCAGGATGTGATCTGTGCCCTATGTCTGTGCACTAGGATGTGATGTGTTCCCTATGTCTGTGCACTAGGATCTGCTGTGTGCCCTACGCCTGTGCACCAGGATGCCTGTGCCCTATCTATGCCTTCTGTTTACTTTTATTGGGCTGGTTCATGTAGACTATGAAGAAGGAAAACGTTTTCTAACACTGCTAATCTGACATCCCCAACCCTAAATATTTATAGGTCCTAAGGATGAGATGCCAGTATACATTTATTTATTTATTACCTATGTCAAATCCACTAGAGGTAACACAAGGATGATTAATTTATGGCCATTCTGCTCTGCATGTGCCTTCAGAAGGGAGACTCTGAGCTGTCCAGTCATAGTGGTAAAACTGGGGAAGACCCTGCACTGTACATAGGAAAGACCCACAGACCCACCTCTGTCCCGTGCCTGGAGGCAGCTTATACTGAAACTGGACTCACAGGATTTGAAATTTCTTTGCAATTCTACACCCAAATCCCTAGATCAGAGATGAACTCGTCAAAGCAGTAAGGCTTGAGCCTGGAGTCATGAAAAGCAGACAGGCAGCAACAACAAAAATCATTAGCAAAGAAACTTCCGTCCGTATGCCCTGCCACAGAGTCTGGTCATGCTCCACCTTTGTTCAGCCATCACTGATGGCATATGTCACTGATATGCCCCATGTGGGATACAATCCCACAACCAAGACTCCTAAGCCCCCGAGGATGAACCTGCAGGTCATCTTTTCCCAGGACAGAAAGAACTTAATGATTATAGTGGCTCCACCACCTCCAAAGCTACACTCAGACCTCAGGGAAAGAGGAGAGAGGAGGAGGAAGGAGAGAGAACAGGAGAAGGAGGGAGAGACAGAAGACAGAAAATAGATACACGACTGAAGGATCAGGCTTTCCACAGTCTGCTGGAGAAGCAGCAAAATAATGAAGTCCCACCACACCAGTTGAGCATCAAGCCTAGAGTCTTAGCAAGAAATAAGACAGACATCCAGGGGCATGTGAGTCAGGTGGACCCACTCGTGCCTTCCCTTCCGCTGGGATTCTCATGAGACTCTGGGTTTCCGCGTGTTCGACGCCAGGCTCTTTCAGATGTCAGTGTTCAGGACTGCTCTGCCCGGGAAAGCTCAGACTCTGTCTCTAGATCTCTGAAAGCTTCTCCCCCGCAGAAGCTCCCACACAGACCCTCACATGGAGCCCCAGCAAGGTTCTGTGCAGCACAGAGAAGAGCAGGTGTGGACTGTAATATATTCAGGGCTCTGAATTCCTAGTGCTGTTTAGATGAATATTGATTTGCATGCCAAAAGAAAAACAGAGGCTACGTATTTTACATTTCTAGTAGCAAACCAAATTAAGGAAGAACTGAGCCCTTTGGCGAGTCCCCACATCCTTCAAGCCCATTTCAATGCCCAGTGGAGGCTTTTCATTTAAACACAGAACTAGCTGGGAAAACAGGCTATTCAGTTGGAAGAGAAATTCCTAGAAAAATACGCCTGATAATTTAGTATCTTCTTACTTTGCTAAGAGTATTAAAAAAAAAAAAAAAGGTCAGGTTGGGGGTGATAACAAAGTCACCAGAGATTCTAAGAAAAACGGTTACTTAGCCTTTCATCTAAATTGGAAAAAAAAATCATTTAAAAGGAAAACATGGATGATTAAGCTCCCTGTGACGACCTGCTTGAGAGTCTTCGCTGTGAGCTCGCACGGCCGCTGACAATTAGAGCCCTCTCACTTGGGATGCTTGGGACTAAACTCCCTCCCTATCTTCGAGTTGTAACTTGCTAATGACACAATCAATCCCAGCTGGGAGATGAGACGATGCGGCTTTCTCAAGGCTGGAACCAACTACCCTTCTACTCAGCTTAATCCTTCAAGGAAGACAGTCTCTTAATGGCCCAGCCACGGTGTGCTCAGAGGCCTCCCAGCCTGTGAAGCACCCCACTTCAAACTTTCTCTACACACCCAAAGCTTCGCCCTTGGGAACTTGCCAGCTCAGCCTCAGCGGCGGCATTTACAAGTCAAGGTTTCAATGGCTGTTTCCTAATGTGGGCATCTAGCGAGCTCCTCCCTAAAAGGAACCCCCAGCTGCATGCAGATGCAGATCCCACACTAGAGGAGTAAGCTCTTTGCACACTCCAGGCCCTGGGAGTCCAGCGTCTTCTGCATCCTAGGGCACCCTTTCTCTCAAACCAGGACACTCTAATCCCAGGTTAAAACCAGAGGACGAAGCCAGAATGATGAGGGCCTCTCAAGTGGTACCGGGGTGAGGAGTGTGTGGGGGGTATCAACTTCTCTCCAGTGCTCCCTCTGGCCTGGAGGACAGATGTTTGGGGCCCAGTGGGATCACGAGAGATCACTTGAGCCCAGTCTCCACTTCTGCTTTGCGTCATTGTCATGTTTTGTTGTAGGAAACGCTGCTGTGCACATCTGAGGGTTGCAGCATGATGCTGTGGGGCACACTGACACAGGAGAAAGGTCACCGGAGTGGATTAACCAGTTCCCTGCTGTCACCTTCTCTAGCTGCGATTTGGTAGCAAGAGCAGTTAAGTTACTTGCTTTTAAAACAAAAGCAATAACCCCCAATTGGCATTCACTTTAGACTTCCAAAGAGACCCTTGCCCTATGTACTTCTTTGTGTTTGTCCCCTCTTACCCTTTCTCCACACTTTACCCAGCCCCATGACAACCAGCTCTGTTGAGCTCTCTGGATATTTAACCCGGATGTTTTTTTTTTTTTTTTAAGATTCTATGTATGAGATCATACAAGCTTTTTTCCATTGGCTTTTTATAGAACTCCCTTCAAAGGACATTAAATGCCATACTAGTATCTGATCCTACTTAATGAGTAAGACGAGGTGATGGACACATGCCTTGGGAAACCAGCTTGCTTGCTAGACTGCATGTGACCGTGTGCTTCTGGCCCTCATGTCTTCATGTCCTCTGCACTCAGGACAATTTTCCTTAGTCAAGCTAAGTTCAACTAACATAACCAGAACGAAAACCAACCCTAATAGTTTATGCCACTTCTCAGAGAAGAAAAGATAAACACGCAACCTCCAAAAGGAAAACAAAACCTGAAGGTGGCGGGTCGGATACCCAGGAAGAATACTTTCCGTCTCACAAACGGTGATGGTGCACAGCAGGGACCGACCGTATCTCTTCTGCAAATACAGTGTTATGGGATCATAGCCACTGTCACTCACCTAGCACAGCTGGGTAGCTATGACAACCAACCACGAGCCTCCACTGTCCAATCCGTCACAGAACCTAGTCAGCCAACCCTTCAAGGCACATGTACCCACCAACATTTAACAAGGAGCCCAAAGAGAAGACACAGGTAGGTCTGTCAAAATAGCACCACACATTTTCCACCTGTGGGCTACACCTGAGGCTAACTGATACCCCTGGAAATTATCTGCAAGCTTGTGTGCTTTGGAAACGCAATACTGCCTGCTAAAGGCCATGCTATCCTCTTACAGACCCTGCGAGTCATAAGACCAGGTGTGAAGCCAGCACTCTTTCCAATGGTCTGCTCTGGCTTCTTTTTCCCAGCACAGAATCCATCTGGACACCAAAGGCAAGCCTTCTTGATACTCAGCTTCCCAGAAAAACTGACACCTACCACAGCTGCAACCCATAGCCAGCTCTTTCTCGGGTCCCCTGAAAACGTGATTTCCAGGGCTCCACTTCCACAGCCAGTACATGAACCAGCACTAGAATCACGAGCGCCTTCTGAGAAGCTCCACTCTTCTCTGAGATGTAGCACATTTTTGTATGATGGCTCACACTGATGCAGAAACTATGCTTTATGTACACTATAAAAATGATTACAATTGGAGTCATAAAACCTTCCATCTTTTTCCTGTCAGATTACAGATAAGTAGAATAAATATTCAGAGCTGATTCGTTGTTTTCCTTCACCTGTAGCCAATCTGCCGTGGAGCTATGGGTCATACTGATGGCCGGGGTCGATGGGATCTGTAATCAATGGCCCTGGGGCACAACTCTGGGGCATGTCTAAGAAGGGACTTCCAGATTGGGTTAACGGGGAAGACCCTCTCACCCACCACGGGTGCCGCCATCCATGGGCTATCACCTTGGACAGAGTAAAATGGAAAAATAGAGCCAAGCACCACGGTTCATCTCCTTCCGTTTCCTGATGGAGGCTGCACTGTGGCCAGCTGTCTCCGGCTCCTGCAGCGAAGCCTCCCCGCCATGACGGCTCTGAGTCAAAGCAAGCCCTACCAAGTGCCTTTTATCAGGTGTTCTGTCATAGCAACAAGCAAAGGATCCAAGAGCAAGCGCTCGGCAGGGCTTCTGCCCCAGCTTGCACCCCTGTGAGACACATCTCATACACTGCCACTCCCTAGGGGGCACAAGAGCCATTCATTGCTGGCGTTTCTGCACCCTGAAACCCACACAGCTTTCCATGGTTCAAGGGGGATGTATGTGTGGGAGGCGTGAGGTTACAATGGCCAGAGTCAGACCCAGGGTGGACCCAGGACCGTGGCCACCATCAACCAGCTGATTTCTCAGCTAAGTCAATCAATCACACCCACTCCTGAAGATAGGGCCATTCTCTCCCCCACCTCACCCCGCCCCCCAGTGTCACAGTGAAACTACCAAGGGAGAGTCTAGATAGAAACTGTAATGACTACAAAAAAAACCATACATGAATATTGATTTTCTACATCAAGGAGCACATGCTTCTGGCATGACTCACAACTCCGTGGTCAGACTCTTACTTCAGTCACGCAGGCATGTAGCCACATGCCATGTTCTGAACTACAAAGGCTTCTTCAGACCCGGAGGCCCTGAGTTGCTGAGGAAGACCAGCTCTGCTGGCTGTTTGGGGCGTCAGGGCAGTAGGGCAAAGGGGACTTGCTGCCACAGCCCCACCCCCCTCCTAAGATACCTCCAGGAGCAATGCAAACTACAACAGCCCAGGTACCATGGGGAGGCACAGGAAACTATGCAGGCAGGCAGGCAGGACCTAGCAAAAGGAGAACCAACCCAGCTGACTGGGTGAACACAGTGGGGAAGGAGAACTCAGTTGAAGGGAACTCCAGGCCACCGAAAGCTAAGAACTCTCTGAAGACCAGGGTGCCCATGCCTCTCTGTTGTACTCGAACCATGAAAGGACAGAACAGAGCCAAACCCTGCTGTACCCACCATGTGGCTCAGCACCCAGCTACCACAGCAGCGACCCTCCCCTGGCACACGGTTCAGCCAATCCCACGTCCCACAGGGACTCAGGCGGTGCATGTGCTCTTGTAGCCAAAAGCCAGGGTGCTTATAAGATATCCCAAGCCCTCAAGTCCTATGTAGCAACCACACCTTCAGCCCAGGCAGAGTCTCCTACCAGCCACCCACACTAACTAGGGCCCTAAGTAAGGTCCCGGATGCCTGGGTTAGAGACAGGGCCAAGATTCCTGGTGACAGAGGATGAGAAGCTGGGCTGCAGGTGTACACAGAGTCAACCCTCCTGGATGGGCTAGACCTAAAACAAGGACATGCCATTTACTTCTGTCACTCAGCCCAGGGGCAGAGGTAGAGACCTCTGGTCAACCAGCAGACCAGTCCAGGTCAGGGCAGAAATCCTAGGGGCTGTCTTCTCACAAGCCCTCTGCACCAGCTGGAAGGGGCAGCCCAAGAACAGGAAACCCCCTGCAGCATCTAGGCATCGCCCCTCAGGAGGAAGGTCTGCAGGGAGATGGTCCCCATCTCATGGTCAGAGGGTGAGGAACTATGAGAGGTTGGAGGAGGGATGGAGGCAGATGAAGGCCTCTTGCAGGAGCGTGTCCTGGGGGACACCAGCTTGACCTGACTATGAAGAACTTTTTATGTGCATACATTGTGAAATTCAGTCTCCATGAGTTGCGGAAACAATTTTTTCCCCTCGATTTCCCTTGGGAAGCAGCAAGCTGTATTCTGGCTTCCAGAAGGACAACAAGCCATGAAGGCGAAACTCAAAGAGGGGTCGCCTCATTTCTAGCTTCTCGATGCGGATGGCGCTCTAAGGTGCGGCCTGTATAGTAGGAACCTGTTAAAATGCAATTTAAGAAAGTGAGGCTGAACTGGTCCCAAACCGCCAGCAAATTTTTAAAACCATGCATGCTGTTGGCTGGAGACATCCGATTTGTATGTTCTGCACACCGACAGCCCAGAAGAAATCCAAGCTCCTGTGTGCTCACTGGCCATCCTCAGCTGCACACTCAGGGGAAAGGGAAGACAGATCTCCACATCCAGAATAGTATCCAGCGTGACCACTAGAGCTTGCCATACCCGCTGTGCACCGCGGTCCTAAGCAGTTCCATTTCTGACCTTGCCACACAAAACTCAACTTCTCGGTGGTTCTCTCTAACACACACGGCGCTGAATCCTACAGAAAGCTCGCGGGCTCCAGACCATTGTTGGTGGACTTTCAAAATCTAGTGCCATCACCTCAGCCTACTTCTAAGATTTCTCACCCCACTTCCCCATCTGCCAGGGGCATCCAAGATCCCAAACAGGGCTGAGTTTGGCAGTGGCCCAGGGTGTCCTTACTAAGGGGAAAGGAGAAGAGAGGATCCCCGTGGCTGCTCTCTGCCAACCAAGAAGGCTAGGACAACAGGGTCATAGCAGTGACAGGTGGCCTCTTCGCAGGCATGTGCTCAATTACAGAGAGACACGGGGCCTCACTCAGAGAATCCACACACACCATACTTGGAAAAGTCTTCTATGTTTGTGATAGCAAGAGGCTCTTCACAGCTCGCCAGAAGATGGAAAGTGGGGCTCCTAGTTTTTACAACCGACTTCACAATTAAATTAAAGAAGCTACTTTAGCAAAAAAAACAAAACAAAACAAAACAAAACAAAAAAAACAACAAAAAAAAGTGTTGCCTTCTCATATAAGTCCACAAAGTAACTAAAAACAGGGCTTCATTCTGCCTAATCTATCCCAACCCCCGCCCCCCCAAGCTGAAGGAACAGAGATAAGCTGCTGTTCTCAACACAGTCCCTTCTGATTCCAGGAATAGCAGGGACTCCCAAGGCAGCCCCCCCACCCCCACGAGGGCAATCACCTATGAACACAGGGCACCTATCCTGCAGGAGCCAGCTGTCCCTTCAAGAAAGAAGCGCTTCTTTGGACCATCTTGAAGAACCAGAACTGAGATAAGAAAGCCCGGACCACACCTCCACAGGGACTGCCTAGTTACACAAGACCCCTGACCCCAGGCCTACTTTTTCCTCTACTGAAACCCAACACACAAGTCGGTGCCCCAAGAGGGACCCGTGGCCACAAGCTGTACGCAGCCATTCTTCCTCTACTGAGTTCGTCTCCTCTGTTTGCCTCTTTGATTGATTTACAGAGACGGTGTGGCCGAGACTGATCTGTTAGGGAAGCCAGAGTCCATTCTTCTGTCCTAAAGACTCTGTGTCTAGAAAGTACCCAACAGACCCAGGATGGGCAAGACAGTAAATTTTGAACCCGGCCCTCCCCGGAACCCACAACCTAGAGAAGCTGCCTCGGTCCTGGTTTGTTTGTCCTGTGGAAGTCTCCTTCCATCAGTCCACTCTGGGCACATGCCGCTCATCAGGGAGGGCTCCTGGCCCAGAGCTGCCATCTGATAGAGAGACCGAGTCCTCTTCCATGGTGCGGCCAGCATAAAGGAGACAGTCACCTAGGGGGCAGGGCCTTCCGATGCTCTGCTACAGGTTTTACCTATGAGGACTCAATGAATTCCTGGTGTGTCTGCCTAAGAATTCTTTTATAGTCACACCACCTCCAAAGGGGACAGCTCATGCCCAGTTCAATTTGAACGAAACCCATCTGTCGTCATGTGAAAAGAGCCAGCTAAATGATTTTCCCCACAACTTTTTTTTTTAAGGACCTTAAGAATATTAAGACCTCATGGGACACTTGGTCCTGAGAAGATAACCACGCAGAAACAGATGATTAGCTACTAACTGGTCCTGAGGCTAATTCTAAATTGGTGTTTCCAAATCTACTCATTATTAACTGAGTTAATGACTCATCTCTTTGGAAGCTGCTAACGGGCTGTGAGGGGTGTACAATACTCCACACACAGGACACAAATGCAGAGGCTGAGGGTATTCACCCAGCCTGCATCACTGGTCAGCAGGGCTGGTTCTGTCCTGAAGAGGAAGGGCCTTCAAGGTTCATGAACTAGCCTAGAAACATTTCTTCTTAGTGACATCCCCAGTGCCTCTGCCTGCTGTGCAAGCCGTCTTCTCGCTGGGCACTTTGCTTTTCTACCTCAAATGCTTCCTTCCATCTGCCCCCAGCGGTTCCCTAAACTGGACGCAACAGCAGGAGGGTGGTAGGACCTGCTGTGCCTGCTCAGCTCTTCCACAGGAGCAGATGGACCCCAGGAGCGTGAAGTAGGGCGCTCAGATGTCCACCCAGGGCGTGCCAACCTCTGGGCCACCTCCTCCACTGCTCTCCCGGTGGTATTTAACAACTATTCTACACTAGTTACATCTGACCTTGAATCAGTGTTAAGGCAGTGGTTCCCACCGGGGCTCTGTGTCCTCGGGTGCACTCTGGAGCCTAATCCACACCCCCTGCTGCTCCCACACTAGCTGAAGAGGCTTAATGTACTTGGATGCTAAATTTTATAGTAAGTCCTGTGTCTGTGTCCTGGGTTCTTTAGGAAAACATAGAAACTGCTAGAGGAGCAGAAATGTTTCTTCACTCAGGCGAGGTCCAGGAAGCTGGACCACAGGAAGTTACCACCAGGAGTTAAACTCGCAAATCTATGGACAAAAGAGGGCTTAGAAAAAGGGGGGTGGTAGTGGTGGAAATTAACACAACGAAGTTCTTCAAACTGACAGATGGAAACTGGCTAAAAAATAAAATAAAACAAAATAAAAACCGAGAGGACTTTCCCACAATGGCCATTCTTCCTCTCTGCTTCCTTAACTGTTCCCATTTTACTCTGAAATTATAAGGAGGAAAATGAGAGGGAAAGGGGAAATTAACTCATTGCCACACAACAGAAACAGGAAACACAGGGTCACCTGGGAAGTTTGGAGGCAGGGTGGTTATTGCTTTTCAAGCTGATAATCCAACATGAACAGCTTGAGTCCAACACTCTCTCCTTTTGTCCTAATGACTTTGGACAGACCACCTGACAAAACCTGAGTCTGGGGCTGCAGAGATGGCTCAGCTTTAACAGAACTGGCTGCTCCTCCAGAGGTCCTGTGCTGGAGCTCACAACCTCTGGAACTGCAGTTCCATGAGATCTGACACCCTCTTCTGGAGGGGCACAGTCATAAATACAGGCGAAACACCCATCCATACACATAAAAGCTGATTTCACATACATTACAGGATGTCTGAATGTCACATGACATTATACTTACAGAAATAAAAACACTACAAAGGCTTGAATTTCGCCCAGTTGTGCCCTGTGAAGTTGCCTTTCAGTATTGCTCAGAATGTTTCTTTTTCATTTTACCCAAGAAGAATTCGTTCAGAATCATATTGTGTTTGCCACATTTCTGGACTGTTAACAGCACACTTTGGTCCCTGAAGATGGCCTGAGTTAAGTCCACAGACAAAGTAAAGAAATCTCATGCCATAGTAATAAACATTAAGACACTGTACTGTGACCTCGAAAAAAAAGCAGAGTTGCCCCAATGTCAACATTTGGCTTTTGAAACGATAATGAAAACTGCAATCTAGGATGAACATCTATGCTTTGGGAAACACACAAATCACTGAGAATTGTATCAATTCTCTATAGATGAAAAGCATAGAGGACCAATATTCTTAAGGTGATTGGCTAAAGATTTGAATGTCCTTACAAAATACATTACTATTCAATTAGAAAGAAAAAGAAAAAAACAAAAACATGGGTTTTGAAAAGAAAAAAAAAAGACAGTACAGGAACACAAACACCAGTTCTAAACATGTGTTTCTGGAAAACCTGATACTTTTTAAAATAAATATTAAAAGACTTGGTACTTAAGGGTTCATGTAAAGGTTTATCTTTAAGATATATGGTGGATCCAAACGTTTGACCCAATTTCAGCAAATGCACAAGAAGTAAGAAATATTTTGCAAATGTCATTGCATAAATACCACACAAAGAAACTGGAACAGCATGTAGATCATTTGGACAAATAACTATGTCTGTGTAAAACTCAGTACTTTTTCTGCTTTAGCAGAAAAAGAAATCGCAATTATTAAATGAACTGCTTTATCACCCACACACAGCCTGTACATTTCAGCCCAGCTCTATTTCAGCACTCAACACAATGAATTCAATGACGAGCGCCAAGCCCAGAGTGTCTGGCACATTCTGCACCCAGCAAGCAGCTCCTGGTGTGCAGCTTGCTTCCTGGTCTATTCCAACTGCAGGTGTTACTTCGAGGCACCCTCAACACAAGCCTAGGAAACTACCCACAAAAGACACTCAAAAGACCAGTGGCCACCATGACCTCAGCATTTCCTTACCAGCTCCCTCCAGAAACCCGCATCTACCTTCCCTGTTTCATCAACTACACCCCTTCCCCTTGCAGTCTTGAATGATACATTCAGACAAACGAAAATAAATATAGAGTGTTCTGTTTAGATTTGGAAAGCACTGTTGTCATACAACCCAACCCTCAATAGCCGGATAAGCAGCAAAATCTTTGTAGCGGGTCATTATGGAGAGGCAGAAAATGTGTACTAAAATGGCAACATTTTGCATGAAAACATACACTCTTTTGTGCTGGTCTAGAGAGACTAAACAAGTTCCACCCCACCACAGTTTCTCTAGGCAAAGAGGCCGAATCTGGAGCTCAGCTCCACTTGAGTCAAAGTGGCCCCACACTAATTGGCAATGTAGACACGAGAATAAAGTTACATTTCCCCTTAAGTTTCCAAGGTGAAGGGAAAACATTCAGTTCTGTACTATCCAATGCCCCCCTCCCAAAACAAAATAAAAGGTTGGCCCATTTGCCAAATCTGATAGCAAAGTTACCTAGCTCTTAGAACATGCTTCCAGAGAAAAGATGTTAGTAGGAATCTAACAGAACACCTTTATGCCCAGCTGCTGCTATGAAAATTGCTTTTTCGGGGTCAAAGAGCAAAGAATCCAGCATGTTCCTACTCTACAGACAGACAGCACAGTACTGAGATCAAAACTCGAGGAGTGACCCCTAAGTTAAGTCAACAAACAACCGAAACCCCGCGGAATCCTGGCTAATTAAACCTCTGAAGTTTGAGGGTTTGACTGTTAGTTAGAGCTGGCAGCATTAAGAGTCAATTTTAAAAATGTATATTCTAATTACACATCCTCATCTTGTCAACAGCTCTTAATACCTGAGCACATCACAGCAGGGAATGCAAAGCCTGCTTTGAAGCCAGGACAGACAGCAGGCCTGTTTTTCTTAATTGTTCTGCTACTATGTAATTTGAATCTCTACATTGTTACTTTCATTTTTTCCCCCTTCTGGAACAAATCTTGTTTTGTTTTGCTGCTCTCCTCTGGCAGTGCTCTAAGGCTGAGCTACCACCTGGCTTTAGGGAATTCTTAAAGAAGGTGGTGGGGGTGGGTTTCTTAGAGCACCAAGCACAGCCAACGGGTTAGAAAAGGTAAGCTTTAAGAAGGCATTGTCTTCATTCCCAGACTACTGCGACTTTGGCTTTTCATTTATTAATTTTTAATTTAAGCATACTCATTTCCAAAAGTACCTAAGCAAGGGCTTAGGGCACTCTAATTTCATCTCTGTGGCCCAGCAGGGGAAGGACGGGAATCAACTGCTCTGCAGACAACACAGCCAGAAGCAGGGTAGAGCCGGGTAGGTGGCTCTCCGGAGGAGATTAGCAACCAGAACCCTGGCTTCCTCGCTCCGCCCTCCTTCCTTCTCAGAGACACTTCAGTAAAGGCTTTTCTTTCAATAAAGGAAGCAGAACTGGCCACGTGACTTTCATTCACCAAAACCAGAGTGTTTTCCTTAGCACCTCAGCTGCCTTTTCCTTAGGTGAGAGCCACCCTGCAGGGCAACATCTCATACCCCAGGCACCAGGCCTAAACGGCACCCTCTGAGGCTTGCAAAGCTGCTGTGCTGGCTCCAGGGACCAAGCACTTCCAAAGACAGAACTTTCTAGACTAAACCAAGACCACAAGCTCCTTTGGAAACACCTCACTTCTCTGAGAAACTGGTTAAGAGAAGGATATGCAGATAGTCTTCTGATCAAACAGAACTAAATATAGATGCCCTCCACAGCCTCTCCCGTCAGCCTCTTCAACATCAGCAACAGAATGAAAATCCCTCTATAGAGAAAACCAACATTTTAGGGCGCATACCAATCTACAATCCTGTCATCAATAATGTGCAAAATTGATAGAAGCAGTTTTAAAACACATTTAATCCAGTTAATTTCCGGTTCCCAAGCAAGACAGCAATTCCGACATATTAATCAAGACTACACACACACACACCTGGTGCTTACTAGTTTCTTACTAAGTTGTGTTTAAGAAACCCACCCCCATTCCCAATTCAACTGCAGTCGGCTATGAGACACTGCCAGCACCTTGTGTCTGTATTACTTTACGTACTACATACTACCCAGGCTGGGCTAAATTATGACGTGTCTGTGTAATAGATGAGAGTCCAGGAGAATATGAATGAGCAGCTTGGGGTGGCAGCACAGGGCACTGCTAGGAGCCTGGGCAGAGCTTGCTCAGTGGCGAGGACATTCTGCATTTCAGTCTCAAACTCGTGCTTCCATCCTGGCTTCGACAAACCACCGTCTCGGAGCACGCGGCTCTACAGAGAATTTCTCATTTGGGCACACCACCAGTTTCTATCTGGATGTGAGCTGCACACAAAGAGGTCCATCCTAGGGACATCAAGGGGCCCCCCGCAGCTCTATGAGCAAAGCCTGCACTCTCTCCTCCCCCACTCTGGTGCCGCACTCTGCTCAAGTCAAGTTGCTGGAAATCTAATTTGGTACGGATGCCTCCCTTTGAACATGTGACTCTGGCACAATAGATTAGTCGTAGTTATCGGTTTTTCCTTTAAAAATATCCCCCTTTAGAGAAGAGTTTAGCACAACATCCACGAAACTCAGAATAACTGTAACCAAGATGCCTCCCAGTCAGCTTGTAGGGAAGAACTGTTTGGATTTCACAAGTGTGAAATCCTGCAGGCTGACAGGAATTTATCCTGGTGGGAAACCTTAAGCAGGACTAGATAAACCAGGTGTCTAAACAAACTTACCCCCTGTGGGTCAGCATTCTTTCTAATCTGCCAGTGAATCCTCTTTCTGATGTAGTGACTGTACCAAGGGCCTCAAGCTTCAATCTGGGGTTTCCAAAGAAGACCACCCACACAGCCCCAATTCTGCCTGTTTACCAGCCCCTCTACCACAGGGACAGGGATGTCAATGTGTGGCCTGTGGGAATAGGGGACAAGCAGAGCTTCCCCACTGGGTCACATCCCGCTGTGTTTAGATGACCCATCCTCAACTCCCTAGTATTAGAAATTTTGCACTGTGTAAAACTTTGACAAAAGGACCTTCATTTGAGGTACTGAACATGGAGGAGACACTTGGCCAACTTCTAGTTGACTTAATTAGACGCTGAGGTACTGCAGTACTCTTGGTAGTTCCTGGAGGCTCCTTTCTCCACTCCCGTTTTAATTATAATAATAAAAGAATCAGATTTTCATCTATTACCCTAAAATAACAGTATTTGCCCCAAGCTAGAAGCCTGAAGCCTATGAATTAACAGTCCCAAATACACTAGACCACACATTCTAACAGACCACACATTCTAACTGTGGATACTGTACAGGTTCCGTGAAACACAGACCACCAACCACATGGCTTCCACTCCCATCACAGGCTCCACTGCGGCACCCAGCCTGTCCTGCTAGCAACCCCGACAAGACGGAAGAAGAGCGGAACTCGGCACTCCAGCCCGGACTCCTCTTACACCCCAGTCATTTCTGAGACACAGAAGGCTTTGCCAGGCGCACAGCAAGCCCTTCTCCGTGCTGGTGGATATTTGATAATTGGAGAGGAGACAGCCCCAGCTGCCCTCCAGTCCCACTGTTCCTGAAAAAGAACCGCGCTTCAAACCCTGATCCTGAAACATGGCTGAGTGCTATTGCCTGGGGTGCTCTGAGAAGCCCAGCCCATCCTGCTCCTATGCCAACCCCGACTCCTTGTTCCACCCAGCCCACGAGGGCCTTCCAGTGGCTCCTGAGCTCCCACACCTCCTCAGGGATTTACATCAACAGCTCCAACATTACCTGGGAACTTATTAACAATGTCATTTTGCCAGGTCCTAGACCTGCAGCACCAGGAATCCTGGGAGGTTGACTGGTACCCACAGACAGGAAAGCCTGCAGGACACTCCCAGTTACGCTCAGGTGGGAACGGCTGCCGTCAGGCTATGTAAGCCAAGCCACACTACTACCACTTCCCTTATGGGAACTATGGAGCCTCTGATGACAGGCCTGTCACAGTCTACATACCAACTTGAAGTGACAGGAGTTGCTCCTATGAGCAGGCAAGATGCTCACTTCCCAAGGGTCAACAAACTATTGCTGGGCAGAGGTGACCAAGGACATAGAGCCAGTGCCTTTCAGCATCCTCAACTGTGATGATCTAAACAACTCTCCCAGTCTGTAGATGGGAAGGGCAGGACCACAAGGACCCAGACAGGAGATGGTTGCAACTAAAACAAGGTCAAAATCTCCCGCTCACGGGGAAGGTATTCACTCTACCTTCCAAGCCAAGCCAATGCTCATGGCAAGCTCTTTGGAGAGAGACAATGACATGGCAGCCAAGGAACCCAATACTCCCCACCCCCTTCCCGGCCTCAAGGTCAGAGGACCTCACCTTTCACAACTGTGGCTTCTTTCAAGTGGTGGGACAAGAAGTCAATGCTTGCGTAGGTGCTGGCAGAGGGCAAGGCTCCGGGGCCTGGGCCCCCACACACCCCGCCGGTGCCAGTGCTTCCCACGGTGCTGAGAAGTCCCCCAAGGCTACGGGTCCGGCCCCAGGAACTCTTGTCTCCAGGCTGTGGGTGCTGCGGCTGAGATGGCGACAGGGACCCCTGCTCATCCCTCACGTCAATGGCGATGTAGTTGAGGCCGTTCTGGAAACCCACAGAGGTCTCTCTGCGCATGGGAGAACTGCCACCTCCAGGACAGCCAATCAAAGCCCCAGGTTGACCTGGGTTCCATGGCCTAGCCTGCGTGGCTGGTGGCACAGCCGGCGATGGCTGTGCCTGTCCTGGGGATGTGGGCGGCTCATCACTTCCTCCCAGGATGCAACTACCTTCACTGCTTTTCCTGAGAGAGACGTTTTCCACAGAGGCTGAATTGTGGCGCTTAGAGTTGTGGGCGAAGGAGGGGGACACTGGGGTGACTGTGGTGGTGGAGGAGAAGGTCTCTGAGCTGTGGCGACGTCGCCCCCCCTGTGGGTCTGCACGGATGACCTTGGCACCCCGGTGGGGATCAGTGGGCTGGCTGACTTGAAGAAACGCCTCCACCCCAGACACCTGATCCATGAGACTTAGGCGCTTCAAGCCAGATGTGGGACTGGTCACTCGGGCACCTTCTGGCTTTGGGGGTGCTGCGATAGGTTGTGGCGGGGTAGCAGCCACACCAAAGGCCATCTCGGTATAGTCACCATTATCCCCAGGCTCTGAGGATGTTGAGGAGCCAGCAGTGGGGCCCTGGGAAGTGGCAACTGATGTTGGAGGCAGGCGGTAGAGCTCTCCTGGGGCAGGTGGCAGAGGCTGTTGCAGGGAAGAGGGGGAGGCAGAAGGACGTGGGGGCAGAGGTGGGTATGGAGATGAGACCTCTGGGGAGAGAAGGCCATCCATGGAGCCTACTGTGTCTCCACTATGGGCGACAGGTTTAGGGGACTTGGGAGAACTGAAGTCCAAGTTCATATAGTCAGAGAGCGGGGAGCGCTGCCGGCTGTCACTGCTGGTGCCTGGGGTACCTGAACCCAGGGATGAAGCAGGACTACTGGCTGAAAGCAACGAAGAGGATGAAGCTGCTGATGCCAGCAGTGGGGGGGCAGGCGGGGACAGACGGGTACCCGCCTCACCAAAGTCAATGTTGATATACTCTCCAGGGCTCTTGGGCTCTGAGGGTAAAGGGTACTCTTGCATGCTGGGAAGGGTCTGCAGTCCCTCCAGTGACAAGCGCGTGGGTCGTACTGCCCGACAGCGCTGGCCCAGGAAGCCCTCAGGGCGGCCACTGCCGCCACTCGGCCTCATGGAAGAAGGCACTGCTGAGTGGTGAGGCTGGGTATGGCCACCCCCAGCTGCCCCAAAGGTGCCAGCCAACTGGGAGGTTCCAGAGGTGGCCTGGGGTTCCAGCCTCTCCTCTTCCAAGATTCGCCCCACAGGGGAGCTCATGAGCACATATTGGTCACTGTCCCCACTACAATAGGGGGCCTTGTAAGAGCGGGGCAGAGAGCTGTAGCAGTGTCCAGGGACACCCTTGAGGCCCTCTCCCCCTCCACGCAAAGCTGCTGAGAAGAAGTCGGGTGGCGTGCCCGCGGTGCCAGCCTCGCTGGGGGACATGTTGAGGTAGTCCCCGTTGGGGAGCAGCTTTGGGTCTGTGTTCTCCATGGACAGCTTGGAGCCACACCACATTCGCATGTACCCGCTATCATCCGGAGAGCTCTCGGCTGGGGAGCTGGCTTTGTAGCTGCCTCCGTTCACGGGGAAGGTCCTGCCTGGCCCTGAAGGGGGTGCTGGCACTGCAGCTCCCGAGGGTGGCAAGGCTGCCGCTGCCGCTGACCTGGGCTGCAGGATCTGCTTGGGGGCAGACACGCTGGTGGGGCTCATGGGCATGTAGTCATCACTCTTGCAGCTACTGGGGCCAACACTCCTGAGGGCAGCCCCAGGGGTCATGGGCATGTAACCATCATCTGCCCCCAGGTTACTGCTGGAACTCTTGTGGGAGCCAATCTCAATGTCTCCATAGTCCTCTGGGTAAGGGTGATAGGCCACTTTGGGAGAAGACACGGGGAAGGATGGGCAGAGGCGACCTGAACTGCCAGAGAAGGTTGCCCGCATGAGAGTATACTCATCAAGGGAGGCAGAGGAAGGCTGGGGTACTGGCCGCTGTCGGGCAGGTGTGGTCAAGGAATAAGTCCTCTTCCTCAGCCCTCTGTCCAGGTCCTGGGCCCCATCCCCAGAGACCCTACGGTAAGGGCGGCCACAGTGGCTCAGGGGTCTATCCATGCTCATGTACCCATAGAGCTCGCCCCCACTGCCGTCCCTGGTTGGCGGGGTCTCCGCGATTGACTCGGGTGTGTTGCTCCTGTGGCTACTGAAAGCTCTCAGGTCGCCAGGGCTGGAGCCATACTCATCAAGGGACATGAAACCAGGGTCACTGGGGGAGCCGGAGGCAGAGGCACTGCCGCTGGACGGACGCTGGCCTTGGGGGTGGTGCAGCGGATGAGGCAGGTGCGGGTGGGGGCCTGGAGGCAGCGGGTAGGAGCCCGAGCCGTGCCCACTGCTGGAGGATAGGCTGCCGGGGCTGGTGGCAGCTGGAGGTGAGTGCGCCACGGGCATGGACATGGAACGGCTGTGTTGTAGGGCGCCCCCTGCCGGCGCCAGCGTCACTTTGCTCGGGCGGCCTCCGCAGCCGCCGCTCAGGGTGTGCGAGCGACTCAGGGGCGCGCGCACCGGCCCAGGACTCAGGGGGCTCCCGGCCACCGACATCGGCCTGCCTCCCGCTGTCCCGGCCCCGGCTGCCGCGCCGCCGTCGCCCTCGCTGGCCGTACGGACCCGACACGAGGTGCACTTGGCTGCTGGCGGGGTGGCCGCCAGGCTGTCGGTGCGTGAGCGGCGCACCAGGCCGGTCTGGCTAGGGGGCAGGTTGACCAGGTGGTGGTGGCGGCGCGCGCCCGGCACACTGATGGGGTGCGTGGCCGACGACCCGGACGATTGACTCTTGCTGCGAGGCCGGAACTCAAAGAGCTCCTTGAGCGCCTTCATGGCCTCCAGGATGGTCTCGTGGATGTTCTGCGCCACCACCGAGTCGTCGGCTTGCATCCACAACTCGCCGGGGCCGGTGACGGCCGAGCGGCCCACTTCGATGAAGAAGAAGCTGTCTGAGTGGCCGCAGCGGCGAATGTTCATAAGCTGCAGCGTCACCGACGGCTGTTCGCAATTGAGCTTCACGAAGCCGATGGTGCGAGCAGACAGACATAGACGGTATACACCAGTCAGGTTTTTGCTCTGACCCAGGCCCTTGGGCTTCAGGTTCACCTGCCACACCTCGCGGTAGACTGCCGTGGCAGGCGTCACGAGCCCGTAGTTGTCATCGGAGCCAGCGGCACCCGCCGAGCCGCCCAGGACGCCCGGGAGAGAGGCGCTGCAGGACCCGCCGGTGGCCGCGGTGCCCGAGCCCCCATCGCCAGAGCGACCCTCGCTGACCAAGTCGGTGAGCGCGCGGTACCAGCCCTCTTGCTCCTGCTCGTTCTCCGCCGCCACGGCGAAGTACTCGTCCTTGGTGTAGAGGGCGATCAGGTACTTGTGCTTAGCGTCCGCGCGCTTGTTGATGTTCAGGCAGCAGTCGAGCGCGATCACTCGCTTCGGCGCGCCCGCCTTGCTCCTCCACTTCTTCTCGCTCTCATAGTACTCCAGCCTCGGTGGCAGCGGCGGCGACCCCCCAGCCGCGGCTGCATCGTCGCCTCCCGTGCCGGGGCCTCGCAGCACGAAGAAGCGCTTGTGGCCGTGCTTCTGCTTGCGCAGGTAGCCGCACTTGCGCACGCTGTGGTTGTTGTTGTTGTTGTTGTTATTGAGGTTCGGGCCGTCCCCGCCCGCCGGCGCGGGGGCCCCGGGTAGGGGCGCGCTAGCCATCGCCGCCGGTTCAGGCCGCACCTCTCGGCTAGGCGCGGAGGGGATGGCGAGGGCCGAGGGGCGCGGGCGGGGGCGGCTCCCCGCCACCCGTCGCCCGGCCGCCTGGCCACGCGCGCGCGTCCCCCGGGCCCAAGCGGTGGGCTAGGAGGTGCGCGCGGCTCGGTGGCGCAGGGCCCTCCGCCGCTCCGAAGGATGCTCGGCGCGGGCGGTCGCCGCCCCTCGCTCCGACTGTCTGCGGCGGCTGCCTCCTGGGCTCTCGGGCGGCGCCCGGGGACTGGCTGGCTGGGCCGAGAGTCGGGGTCCCCGATTCTCGGGGCCGAGCTTAGGACGCGCGCGGCCGGCCTGCTGCCGCCGTTCTGCGCTGCGCGACGCCGGGCTGCGTCCGGACACTCGGGGCCCACGCCGCCACTGAGGCCGTTGCTTCTGCTGCTGCTGCTGCTACCGCCGACAACGACGACCCGGGCTTGTCGCGGTCCCCGCCGCACAGTGAGTAACACATCGCGCACCGAGTGACTGAACTAAGAGCAAAACAACACGTGACTCTGCGTTACGCAGGCACACTCGCGCGGACGCCCCGCCCCACCGCCCCGCATTGGCGCCGCATCCCCCGACGGACGGCGCGCCTGGCCAATGGGCGTGAGGCGCGGGGGGGCGGGCCGACACCGGGGCCGCGTTTCCCGCCGTCCCCTCCCCCTCCCGCCGAGGCCCGATCGGGGCTCGGCGGGGGCCGGGACGGGTTCATTAATCAGGGGCTCGTTGTGGATGCGGGCGGGGGCGATGCCACCCTGGGCGGGAAGCTGGCTACGAAGGAGGCGGGTGCGGGGTTTGTGCTCCTGCCTCGCGCCCTGCTAACTGTCCCCAGGCTTCCGCCGGCGAAGGGGAACGGGGGCGGGAGGACGGAGCCGCTGCGGGGCGGCGATCGGACCCCAGCAGTCGGGGTGGGCGCGCGGCGCAGGGCGGTGCCCGCCGTGGGTGGCAGGCGCGCGGCCCGGCTTGTTTACGAACATCGCTGCCTGCGAGCTATGGGTCGATGGCAGCTCCATGTTTTTTGATTTTTTTTTTGTTTTGTTTTTTGTTTTTTTTTGCCGGCGGCGAGCCGTGCGAGGGGCGCCCCGGAACCGCCCCACCCTCCGCGGGCTCCCGCCCCCGCCCCCGGTCGTGGGCTCTTTCCGGGGCGTCATCAGAGCCATTCACTTGTCAGGTTCCCGGGAAGTGGAAGTCGCCTGTTCTGGATGTAATAGGAGAGAGGAGGAGGGCGTGTTGGCGTAGGAAAATGCGGTTTCCATAGTGCCGGGAAAGGGTGGGCCTGGGCGGGAGCGGGGAGCTGGGAGCGGGTGCTGGCGGGCGTCCTTCCCGCGCCCCTCGCCCTTACCGCACCCAGCCCGCGCCCCAAGCCCTGCTCACCCCACACCCGGGATACCGGCGGGCGTCGCCGTACCTAGGAGCGCGGCCGCGGGCACAGGGCCAAGCCAAAGATGCCCTTGAACTACTGCTTTGAATTTCTCTATCTACGTAGCCTTTGTGACTTTCAAAGTCGAGGGCAAATAAGCACCCGCACGTCAGTCTCCTAACAGAATGAGGGCCGCTAGAAAGGGCAGTGATCCGAGTTCACAGAGGGCAGGTTAGGAATCCCTATCGAGGTGGGTAAACAAAACAAACCCTTGCCCATGGGGCGGGGTTTGGGGGGGAGAGGATCTAAATGAAACAATTTGTGACAAGGCGTTTATCTTGCAGTATAACTTTGGTTATTTTGTACTGAATCCTGGAAGTTCGCCTTGGAATACCCTGCAAAATTTACAAAAGTCATTGCAAATACAATGACATGTCTACGGAAAAACAATTGCACATTGTGATTTTGAAGTCCGTGGATGTTTTAACCTTAGTATAAAATGTGCCAAGATAACCCAAGCTAATATTGGACCTGCCCTGTTCTTAGCGTGTATATGGTTATGATTGGAATTATCGATGAACAGCAAAAGTTTGCGAAAAAAATCATCAATGTAGTAAATATCAACATAAAATCAACCTCAGAAGGGTGTGTCGAATTCTGTTGAATTTAAACTACGCCCTTTAAAAGTAAGAGAGCCGTGAAGGCAGTTGTAAATGTTCACTCCTGTATTGTGCAAATATGGGTGACTGCACACCCATGCACGCACACCCATATATGCTTTGGACACCCTGTCTTCTGGGAGCTGGCTGTTCCTCTTCTATCACCAAGCGTTATCTCTACCCAGAAGAAACATGACAGCATGACAGGGTTTTTATCTTAGAGCCTGAAGAAAACGTGGCTCGATTTTTATTGATTGTGATAATTTACGTTCACTTTATGAGACACATAAATGGGCCTGTGTGCTCTGTATCATGAAATAGCAAAGGACAAGGGGCCACTATGTCAGTGCCCTAGGCTTCCCTTTGAGAAAGTATCTTTGGTAACCATTTTGTTTTCTTTTTTATTTTGACTCTTAATACAAAATTAGATTTTTAGGAATGCGTTGAGTGATGACGTTCTGTGGCCGCTGGAGCTTGGCCAGTACCAACTTTGTTTTCCTTGGGGCTGTGTTAATGTTAAGAAGCTCCTCGTTGGCCAGTGACCTGTTCCGTGTGCTGCCTAGGTTGCCAAGAGGCCAGGAAAAGGCACCACCACTTATGACATTTCTGCTCACAGAGGTGACAGGGCTCTTTACAGCAAGGTGTTTTTCATTCTGAAGCCCCGGGGTTTCCCAGTGCAAAAGCAAGAGTTACCCTCTCCAGCTGAGAGTCCCCAACCCCAGAGCCCCTTGCCATCTCTCCTTCCTCCTGCCAGAGAAGCTGCTTATTTACTGGAAGCTGGTCGGATATCTTGTGATTTTCCAATTGTTCCCTCATATTTTCTCAGTGCAAGTTGTCTCCTAAACATCTGTCAATGGGCTGGGCTCACAGGCCTGGGTGCCGCTCACCTGGACTGTTGCCAGCCAACAGCCTGGCTGCTGCAGGTTTTCATCCTGATTTAGGATCTTTCCTTAGAATTCTCCTTTCGCTTCACAGCTGACAGATGGCCATTTGTCAGGGTTTTGTTTAGTTGGATCTCAGTTTTCCAAGACAGGGTTTCTCTGTGTAGCTCTGGCTGTCCTGGAACTCAGTCTGTAGACCAGGCTGGCCTCTGAATCAGAGATCTGCCTGCCTCTGCCCCCTGAGCACTAGAACTAAAGGCGTGCACCACCATAGCTTTTTATCAAGGAAGATTTGGGATTTTCTTAACATAAGTTCATGCAATTATGCTTCTCTTATTAAATTAAAAAAATTCTTCCTTCAATAATTTAAGTATTTTCATTAAGTTATTAATTGTATAAATGGGTAAAATGTCTTAAAATCCATGATATAAATACTATTACCATAAAGGATTATAGATTTTTATGCATGTAGAGAGGCTAAAATGGGAGAAAAGCACATAGTTTTTAGGGTTTTTTTTCTTAAATTCTTTGTGCATTAGGCTTTTCTGTCTAGGTCAGCTCTGAAAACTGACTGAGTGGATTGGTAAGTGGAAAGCTACACACCCAGTGTCCCACCCCTCTCTTAAAGCGTGTCCCAGGAAGCCCAACACTAGCTCATGTTGGTGGATCTTTTTACTCTTTAGAAAGAATGGCATCGTTTCCCCTGTTACACTGAGCTCAGTAACTTGGTTCACAAACTTAATAGAAACATTTGCATTTCTGATAAATGAACCTTGCCCAGACACTTGCCCCTCTAGGATTACTAGGAGGACTTGCAGCATTATATGAGGTGCCCCCCCCCCATCTCTTTGCTAGTATGTTTCAACTGAAATTGCACAAGAATTTTGTAACATGTGAACTCTGTGTTTGCAACAGGATAACTTCCCTACAAGAATGTTAACTGTTGTTTGCTCTACTTAGTATCTCTGCCTAGTAGCGCAGTTAAACAATCAGAATTTGCAGGCAGAAACATGTGGATCTCCAGTTCAAGACTAGCCTAGCTTACTTATAGTGAGCTCCTGCCCAGTCAGGGCTGCTTGTTGAGAACTTGTCTCAAAAGTGAAGAAAAACAGACAAACAAAAGGAAAGAAGGAGGAGAGAGGGAGGGAGAGAAAAGAAAAGGAAGAAAGAAAGGAGTTTGTATAAATTGTTTATATTAATTCCTTGGACATTGTAATGGTGTTCCACTTTAGTATTCATTCTGCTCATTAAAAATCTTTTTATTTTTAATAAATAAAAGCTTATTGAATACTAAAATCACTGTAACTTTTTAAGTAAGCACTGTCTGTTCCTGGGTCCACAGAGCAATGCCGGTAACATTAAGAATGTCTCCAACATGACACAGCTATATTTTCTGGATGCAGAGTAGAGACAGCTGGGAGTGACCTTCTGCCAGTCCCCGTGCCTCGGGAGAGCAAAGTCAACCTGTGCTCTTTGGTGCTGTGTGCTGATCAGGAGCAAGCAGTTGGCCTGGGTTTGCAAGTTTCTCCCGAGGTAATAGACACAGCCAGCCGCCTCCTGCCGGTGCCCCACGTTTGGTGGAACTGTGTCCTTCTGAAACCTGCCCTGTTCCTACAGCCGTTAGCAGGCTGCTTCTAAAATCTGAATTCTAAGGTGTTAGAAGCAGCCTAAGCAAATGTGGCTGGCTCTTACCCATACTGCCACCCACTGGCAACGTCTCTCCCCAAGGCATCCAGTGAGCACAGCTATACCTCCATTGGTGACTGGAGGGTTTTATTTATATGAAATTGTTTATCACGTAACATATCCACTTTGCTGGGATACTGAAGAAAGGTAGTGAACGTGATTTGAGATACAACAGAGAAACACTGATTCTGAGTGACCCAGAGCAAGAACAGGTGAGTAAGGAGTTCTTGTCAACAGACCAGATGGTCGCTTCAGAACCAGTCCACGCACATTTCCACATGACAGGATGGAAAATATTTATCAGTGCTGAATTAAAGCTTCAGGAAACAAACAAAACTGCATGTAGTCGGAAACTGCTCCTTCGTTTCACAGAAACTATTAATTATACCAATGATTCAGGCATATTCCTAGCTAGCTCTTACATCCTGAATTAGCCCATTTCTGTCCATTTATCAGCTTGAGGCTGTGGGTTATTGGTAAGAATCCAGTGTCTGTCTCCTTCAGTACCTACATGGCATCTCCTTGACTTCACCTGTTCCCCCTATCTGTTCTGATTTCCCGCCTGGCTTTACGCTGCTAAGCTACTGGGCAAAGCAGCTTCTTTATTAACCAATGGTAATAAAACATATTCACAGCATACAGAGGGGAATCCCACATCAGCTACACAATAAATCAGTTATTCTATGATTACTAGGTCAAACCTGAGTTAAAATCAAAACATGCTTTTACCTTGGCCATTCAACCTCAGATTCTTTTTAGAATAAGCCAAAGTCACATTGAAAGATATTGAAATGATTTTTTGAAAAATATGAGTGGGAAAGAAAACATACCCTCAAAACTATAAATGGCAAATGTCAGTTCCCAAGTCTTCACCCATGATGATGTTTCCGAGTGAGATAATTAGAGCTGTGTGCAACTCCTTAGTTCATTCTAATATGCAACCATTTCTTTTGTTTGTTTGTTTTTTGTGAATTGCTTGGTCTTATTGTAGGTGATGTTGTATTTTATTTTATGCTGCTACATAATGGCAGTCTTCAGAGAGAGTGGTTATTTACCCGGAGGGGAGGAATCCAAAGGCTTGATTGATGTGTGTACTGCCAATCACATCCTTAGGATGCTACATTTAAAACAAAATCTGGCATACAGTAGCAGTAGCAGTAATTGGGCCTGGAGAGATGGGTCAGTGGTTAAAAGCACTTACTGCTCTTCCAGAATACCCTGGCAGATGGTTCACAACTGTCTACAAAGCCCCAGGGACTCTTATTCCTTATTCTGACCTCTGAGGACACACAAATACATGTGACATTCACTCAGACATACACAAATAAAATAAATATTAAAAAATTAAAGACCAGGGCTGGAGAGACTGTTCAGTGGCTAAGAACACTTTCTAAACTCGCAGAGGACTTGAATTCGGTACCCTGCACCCACATGGGAACTAATAACTACCTGTAACTCCAGGGGGTTCAACACCTTCTGACTTCCATGGGTACAGTTTAGGCATGTAATGCAATACATATGTATAGACACTCACACATACGTGTAAAATGCGTATATAAAAATAAATCTTAAAAATTTATCAGCAATAGTAAACAGTAAATAATGACATGTGGTTCTTAGCAGTACGTAGGGGACATTTACAATTTTATCCTTCCAAACACAGATGTCATAAGTATATGGTTCTTTGTCAGAGGGTGTTGAGCTGAAGTCTTTTACCTTCTGATTAGGGAGTTTCCACCACCTGTCCTGTGAGTCCACAGATTCATAAAAGGTTAACTAGGAGAATTAGGACTGGGGATGTAACTCAGTGGTGGAGCCCTAACCCAGCATGGGTAGAACCCTGGGTCAGATTCCAGGCTGCAACCAAAACCCAAAGCCATTGTTTGCCTTTCCCCACCTGTCCGACACTTTTGCCTTGTTTAACACATCTCTAACACAAACGAGAGTAACCATACCCAAGTAACTGACAAGTACAAGCATTTCCAATTTCCCCAAAGCAAAGTGCCCACAGCAGCTTGAGAGGTGCAGGCAGGACCTTGCAAGCCACATCCCCTGCCACTGAGAAGCTGAAGACTGGAGACTGCCCCTGCAGACAAGCACCTTCTAACAGTTACTACTGGGAAGTCAATAGCAGCAGGCCTTCCAACACTGGCTCCCTCTTTCTCGGTGTTTCAGAGACCATACCAATGCTTCCGGGACAAAACAAAAGCAAACAAACAAAAAACCAAAAGGGCTATGTGAGATTTGTATCTTAAAATGTTGTTCCCTGTGGGATGGAATATGCCCATCTTCAAGGTTCTGAATTTGAACATTTGAAAACCCGCTATGCACTTCAGTTAAAAAAGAAAATAAAAAAGCTAAGATGTACCAATATTTGACATTTATCTGGGTAAGTGTGTGCTGTATTTTAAAACTTCACAGACAGTAGAGGGTTCAGGATGACTTTCCCATCCTGCACTGTGTGTTAAAACGGACTGGTGTGCAAGCCATTAGTGTATCTCCAGCTCAGACCATAAGAACCAGCAAAGTGACTGAACGTGCTCCGGGTATTTTTGGAGCCCCATCTTTTGCAAAGATCCAGGCTGTAGGTCTTTGCCTCTGTGCCCTTCTGCCTCCCTAAGGCTCACTTGTTTGTGTGGTTAGGACTTGGGTTTTTATAAGCATCTTTGGTTGTGACATAGAATTTGAAAACAGAAATTGTAACATGTTATTACAACATCGTCTGGTATTTCTTTTAACTGTAGTTTTAATTCCTGGTATTGCTGTTTTAGCCCACCCTAGTCAACTTGTAGAGAAGGTGGTTTCTGTCTTTTATCCCATTTTTCTCTTAAGACCATACTTTATGCACACGTATTAAAAACACAGCAAAAGAATGGGTTACTAGGGTTTTAATCTTTGAGCCTAGGGAGTTTCGTCGTCAGACTTCGCCTTAGAGTCCACCCTTGGGAAGATTCTAGGAAAAGATGACACAAAGTCATAATGATGAAACCAGTCTGTGGTGAGCTGGGCTGAGCTGGAGGTCCCAGCACATGGCCAGCAGAGGCAGGAGAACCTGCAAAAGTTTGAGACTATCTTGGGCTATGCACCACCATACATTTTCAGAACACAATGACACACACACACACAAAAGATGAAAGAGAAATAGGAGGAAGGGAGGGAGGGAGGGAGGCTAACCTCCATTCTAGTTAAATAGATTTGCCTTTTGAAGAAAATTATGTGTGCATAAGAAAAGGAATAAACACGGCCAAGTGGGAAGAAAATTATGGCAACTTTAAGAGAAATCTTGTTTTCTCCCATCTTTTTATTTTATAGCATCAATGTCATCTCTGAGCACATAATGTTTAAACTGACTGGACCTGTCTCCAATACTGCAGCTTCAAAGAGGAGTTTGTAACCATCTGCCCATGCTGGGGGGAACCTTCCAGGAGTGAACCACAAGGGGCGGGCAACACAGAAGGTTCAGCTCTATGTGTGTAACTGGCATTCCACTCCCTGCCCTTCCTGTCCTGCCGCTTCTTAAACATGACCGATTCACCAGCGACCTGCCTCCGTGATCAGTTCCTTCTTTCAGTTTGAAGTAAGTTTGCTCTTCCCATCTGAAATGATATCTGCCATCCCAAGTGGCTCTCCCAGGAAGGGAACCCCTTTCTTTTAAGTAAGCCCTGATAGGTTACAGTTTTAGCAATAGCTGTGAGAGTTAACACATTTACTATGAGAACTGAGAGCGCCCATTTCACAGAGAGTGCAGCCTGAAGGAAACCCAGGTCCTCTAAAGCCAAGGTTAGGAGCTGACCCTCTCACAGGAAAGGGAGACTGTGGTGCAGTCTGTAAATACCACTAAATAAAGGCGAGGAACTGTTGTGTTCGGCATCTGGTTGATTCCCTTGGACTACAGTACCAGGAACTGCCCGCATAACTCAGGTCACACTTGACGTGAGTTACGAGGTCTGGCGATGAAGTTGCACAGACCTAAGTGCAAATGAGTCATTTCTGGCTCATCAACCCCAAGTGTGCTCAGTGGTCCCACACTCAACCTCGCCCCACCGACAGCTGTACCTGGAGGTGCTATCCCAAGATCCCAGGGATTTAGGGTCCCCCAGATCCTTTGGTCTCCCAGGTCTTAGTCCCTCTAGGTCTCTTGGTTCCCTCTCCCTGACCAGGTCTCTGGGATCCATCAGGTGCCTTAGTTCCTCCAGGTGTCTGAGTCCTCCAAGGTCTCATGGTCCCATCATGTATATTGGTCCAGGTTTCTTGGTCTTCCAGGCTTTTTGGCTCCCTCAGGTGTCTTGATCTTTCTGGGTCTCTTGGTTCCCAGACCTCTTGGTCATCCAGGTCTCTGGGATCCATCGCGTGTCTTGGTCCCCCAGGTTTTGTTTTGTTATCCCAGGCCTCTTGGTCTTCCTGGCCTCTTAGAGCTCACTTGTCTCCTGGGTAAAGCAGAGGCACACAAGGGACTGACACCCTTCCTTCAGTCATTGCCAGGGTAGTATGGACAGTAAATCACACTACCTGATGAAGTCCTTCTCAGGGTGAAGACAGGTCTTGCTAATTTCTCATCCACCACAGGTTATCCCCTGAGGTCCCTCTCTTCATGGGTAGCAGCAATCAGTCCCACCTATTGCTGTCTTTCTCGGAGCAACAGGAGCCCAGGAAAGTCAAGCTTCTTTTTGCCTCTGAGCTTTCTGGTTCAAGTAGCTGGTGTTTTCTGACATCATGGAAGTTCCGGAAACAGGCTCTTCAGCTCTCTGTGAAGAGAGTGGAGTGGCATTTCAGGCACCACTAATGTCACTAGGAAGTGGAGAATCTAGAGGGTGGCATAGAGCACACCTTCAGGACAGAGTAAAGTGCTGCGTGGGAAAGCTGGCATGTCACTGCATCGAAGGCTAACGTGGGACCTTTCGCTGGTGTGGTCAGCGTCATCCAAAGACCTACTGAAGACCCTTTGAAGGCGGGTCCCATCTTCCTTCGCAGATGCAACAAATGAACCAAGTGAGCCATGTGTTAAAACATGCAACCATGCAACTTAGGAGAGAAGACAAAGACGTATCATTATTTGATCCTTTAAAATAGAATTTCATGGGGAAAAGAGGGAAAAGCTAATGGGAAAGGAATTGACGCTGATGTCTAGGATGAAATTCATGAGTGTGCAGTACCTTAAGATCACCTTCAAATAATAATGAGATCAAAAGCATCCAAGACCCCAACTGTGCCAGCAGGCACAAGAAAGTCTCAAACAGGAAAGCGACCTAAACCTTTGGTTTGCTCCTCGCTCTTCAGGCCCACCCTTAAAGGGCCTTCCAGGGTGCCCCATGTGTTCTAGCAAGGTGGTTCTATGTTTTTGGATTATATTTTCCACTGTTTGCTTTTTTAACTAGAAAGTAGTTTTGGGGGAATTGGAGAAATGGCTCAGCAATTAAGGGCACACTTGCTGCTTTTGCAGAAGGTAAGAGTTCGGCTCCCAGCACCCGTGCTCTGTGGCACCCAGCCACCTGCACTCAAGGGAATCCGATCCCCTCTTGTAGCCTTAGGGGGCATCTGCATGCATGTGTATGCACACTACATACATGCACAAAACAAGTAAACAAATAAACGAATGCTTTATAAAAGGAAGTGGCCACATCCACATGTCCAGTAACTGCTGTCATCATCTCGTCTCATCCTCTGACCGGAAGTCACTCTGTGGGGACTTCTCCACTTCTCCACACAGCTGTGAAATGCAGGCATCTCAGGACCCCAAACCATGAAGGTGTTCCAGAGGGTGCACTGCAACAGACCTCCCCATCTTCATCATAGACCGTTTTTTCCCTTTTACATTTTTTATTGTTTTTATTGAGCTATATTTTTCCACTCCCCTTCCTTCCTCCCCCGCCTCCTGCCCTCTCCCAAGTTCCCCTTCCTTCCTCCCCCTGCCTCCTGCCCTCTCCCGTGTTCCCCATGCTCCCAGTTTACTCAGGAGATCTTGTCTTTTTCTACTTCCCATGCCAATTAAAAAAAAGGTTTTTTTTAATCAACCTCACTTGAATGTACACGTATATTCCCTCACACTTTCAGAGAGAGGAATGGGGTTTCCCATATTCGATTTTCGTACGTAATGAAAATTACTGAAAGCAAGCGAGCAGGTTGCAAACGCCCCAGAAGCACAAACATGGACATTCTCTCCGTAGCTTTCAGGCCTTGTTCGTGTAGATCAAGGACTGATGCTTCGTGACACACAAGCTCCCCAGCTAGTTTCCTGTGTCTCCATTTTCCTTAAGCTTTGGATGAGTGGCCGTTGCTAATTTTACTTAATTTTCTCCACTTTCCTTTGGATTTTCAAATTGTGTTTTGCTTAAACGTTTGCTGCCTTCTCCCCACCTTAGCTCTCAAGTCCTTACTCCCACATCCCCTTTCTCTGTCCAGGGCTTACGGCACCTGTATAAATCTTCATCTCTGCAGCACAGCGATAGCTCCGATTTGCTTTTCTCTCCCCACTTATGGACTGGGAGGTGCTTTTGAATATGTGACTTTGCATTGTGTGACTTTGGGCCTCCCTGGCGCATCAGCTCTGCACGGTTGCACAGTCAAACTCTGTGTCCTCTACTTCCCTCTGGTGATGTTGTTGTTTATCAGAGGCCCAATGGCCCAGTCTTTACTGTGCATTTAAAGGAAGCCTCCCTGCAAATCCCCAACATTCTATGGATGCTCCTGGATTATCAATTAACCCTGTTTCTGGTACGATTAGAACTAGTTTGACAAGTTTAATGACCAACCTTTTGAGGGCAGCGGTAAATTTAGAGACTCTGGACATCCTTAAAGACACTGGGCTCCCTACCCACAGACATGGCACAATTCCCTGTCTGCTTAGATTTTCAATTCTCTGTACACAGTCATATAACATTGTTCATAGAGGTCTCAAGCATGTGGTTAGATTTCTTCCTAGCACATTGCCTCCTCTGTTCCTTTTGTCAATACTATCAGCATACAAAACTCCATTTCTTAAAAAATCGTTGTTGCATGGGTAAAGAAATAAAACAACGCTCTTACTAGTCCTCATATTTTGAATATATAGGGAGATTTCCATGGGGACACTGTGGAAATACCATTATTCTTACGTCTTCTTTCCAGATTCCTTTATGTTCCTCATCTTACTCCCAGGCTAGAACCGCTAACATTTGTTCAAAGGCAGAGTCTTCTTTTAATCTACTTCTTGCACGTATATATACCTGTGCACAGGTATGTGAGGTACACAATCCAGGTGTGTGTGTGTGTGTGAATATAGGCAAGAAGTCCATGTCCCATGTTGCATGTTATTCTTTATTTTTTTCCACCTTATTTTTTGAGACAGAGTCTCTCCTGGACCTAGAGCTCACAGGTTCAGCTAGCCTGGCTCTCTCGTAGGTTTGGCTAGCCTGGCTCTCTCATAGGTTTGATTAGCCTGGCTCTCTGGTGGGTTCAGCTAGCCTGGCTTTCTGGTGGGTTCTGCTAGCCTGGCTCTCCAGTGATGTGGAGGGATTCTCCTGTCTCCAAGTCTCCAGTGCTGGGATGATAGGATCACGTTGCTTCTCCTGGCTTTTTACACAGTTCTGAGAGTCTGACTTCAAGCCCTCATGTTTCTGTGGCAAATACTGGCTCAGCCACCTCTCCCCTGCCCCTCTCTGTTCCTTTTGAAAGGAGACGTTTAGATTCTGTGATTTGGTAAAATATTTGTTCTAAGATTTTGTTAGGCTCAGTTTAAATAAAAATTCTTCCACCCAAATATACTCATAACCTTACTAAAAGAATAGTAAAGTTTATATCAACTTTTTTAAAAAAAAATATTCATTGAAATTTACACTTTAGAGTAAATCTAATTTGTTTTTGTTTTTAAATTTTTGGTTCCATAGTTCAAGAGTCAGACCTGGTCACAAGGTAAGAACCCCTCATCTGGTATTCCTCAGATCTTCTCTGTGTAGAGGTTGGTATCTATCTGCCGGCCATCAGTCTGTATGCCTTGACCTTTAAGTGGTCTCTCCCTCCAATGGGCAGGTGGGCCCAGTGTTGGTTTTGTTCTCTGAGCCTTGTTCCTATAGTTCCTGACCACACAGAAGTTTTAGTCATTCTAAAACTGAAAATATGACCTTGTCACCTTCTTCTATACCTTATGGCATGCGATAGCCAATATTTTATAGAACCTAGTTGATACATTTTCCAGAAGAGAAAAAACAATCAGAGACTTTCTAATATTTGTGTGTGTGCAGGTATGCATGGAGGCCAGAGGACAGCCATGGGTGTCTGTTCTTAGCTGCCATCCATGCTGTAGCTTTTGTTTTGTTTGAAGATATCTCCAGTTGGCTTGGGATTCACTGTTTGGAATAGGTTGGCTTGCCAGCAAGACTCAGGGCCTCATAGTTACAAGGCAATCACTTCTCCAACCACCCTACCCAGCTTCAAGTATTAGAATCCAGTCTTTCAATCTAGGCAAGCATTTATATTGGCGGTTCCCTTTCACTTAGGAAATAACATGATATTTTATGTATGTCCTTTAAATAGAATTTGATGCTAGTGCTAAGGTACACTAATAGGTAGCAACGTTAAATAAAATGTATTTAACCAAGTTACTTAAAAGAAACAAAGGAAGAATCTTAAAGGGGCAAATCATTTTTCAACACATTGTATATGAACAAATGGTTATTTGCAAAACAAATTCCATGTAAATATACATACAAAAGTCATGTGACTTCCCAGAGGGCAATGGCAGAGCCTGATTTTGAGGACTTCCTTATACCACTCTTACTTCTGTGTGGTCAGGGCTGCCACAGAAATCCATACCAGCTACAAGGTACCCCAAAAAGTGTTGCGCTGGAATGCATTTCCCAGATCCCTCTGTGAGGCTGCCTTCACCCCAGGAGGCATACTCAGTGACTCACTACACGGAATCAAGATGAGGTTTCCCACCATGGACAAACAGGACAACGTGCAGGAAGTTACCACGTGAATGGGGTCAGCACAGGGCATGGCATTGAGTGCCTGTGGGTTACTGCAGCTTTGTTGACTCTTAGAACTCTCTCAAGTCCTCACAAACTTAGGTTGCATAACAGAGTCAACAGAACACACTGCCCAAAGCCTAGGACGGCCACAAAGTGACATGCTCATTCTGAGTTCCCTCTGCTCTGGCCGTTTAGCCTACCCCTGAGTGAGGTGACATCATTCTGCCTCATTTTTATTCTCTTCTCGGGGACTTGAAGCTTTGCCTGAACTCAGTGCCACACCACGTTAAAGACAGGATCTGTAAACGCTCCATCTCACTCAGGAAGAAGGCCCAGTTCTTGTATATATGTGCATCCATGGCTATGGCCCTGTCCTCTCTAGAGGCTGCTGTCATGACTTTCTCCAGCTACCACCTGCTTGACTCAGCAGCAGCGATCCCACAGCAAGCATCCTCTGTGAGCAGTGACATCATCCTGTGCCATCATCCATCTCACCACCGTACTGGAGTTCTCCAAGGTCCTGAACCCAGAACTGCTTCTCCAGCCTTGGTGTTTAAGGAACACAGCTCAAGGGGTCAGACGCTCTCCAGGAATTGAATATCTGCACCCACACTGCACCCACTTAACTTTGGGAGCTTCCTGAGCAAGGCAGGCAGATTGGGGTTCTGCTTGCCACCTGCCATCCTGAATCTATCTGCCTGTGAAGGATGCTGCTCCAGCCTCTGTAGTGACCTATAGAGGCTGCACATGCACAGGACACTTGTTTTTCTTTATTTTCCTGAAGTTGGGTATCACTGCCTTTAGGATTTATTTTAAAGTTAGAAACAGTATCTAAGTGGATGGGTTCTATACATTCTGTTTATATATTGCATCATTCCCCAAGGACAGATTTCGACCCACAGGAGTGATGATTCCCCAGGTCCCAAGCAGCAGAGAGTGTCCCATACACTGCTAAATGGCTTCCAAAAAGATCTGTCCCAACTGTGTGTGAGAACGCCCCCCTCTCCACTCTTCTCACTGCAGGGCTCCAGTGGTCACAGTTGTGCATTGTGACATATATTCTTTTCTCTAGTTGCTGACAAAGCCAAGTGTTCTTGGGTGAGCAAGCACATATATCTTCTCTATTCTCTACCTACCCCTTTAGGTTAAAAAACAAAGGTTTACTTTTGTGTACATGTGTGTGCCTGTGTGAATTTATGTGCACTGTGTGCATTCAGGTGCCCATGGAGGCCAGAAGAGGGTGCTGAGCACACTGGAACTGGAGTTTCACACAGTCGTGAGCCTCAGTGTGGGTGCCAAGAATCCAACTTAGGTTCTCTGCAAGAACAGCCTGCGCCTTTAACCACTGTGTGTATTCAGTTCAATCCCTGCAGTTTTACACAGTCTTTTCTGGGTTACCCAGTTTCTCTCACACATTTATTACCATATTTTTATTACCATAAATTTATTACTATACCTTTATTATTACCTTATTTTTGCAATACATCTATTCTACGTGTTTCTAAATTTATGTGAATTAAAATTTTGTTCATGTCTTAACCTAAGAAATTTGAAATTTCCCAGTGAATGTGAAAATTGTTCCCTATTTTCCATTAGCATTTATTCAGTGGCCCTACATACTTTGAGACGTCTTATGTTCTCAGGCATAGGATCACATATGTTTTCCTATAACTTACTGTTTTTATTCTTTGACTCTCTTATTTTAGTAATTAATATAAAAACTAAGTTGTCTGGTCTCATTATATTAATACCAAATACCAACTCCTAATATTTAATCATCTATCTTTTCCTCCCTGGCCATATTATTTCTGCTGTTTTTGAGTGCACACAATGAACTTTTCACATATGAAATCGTCATTATTGACATTTCCCTGTGGACCTGGGGAAGTACCCAGCGCCAGCAGGTGGATTTTACTTATTTTTTTAAGCATTTTAAAATTTATTTTTTTAGTTTTATTCGCATTGGTGTTTTGCCTGCATGTATTTCTGTGAGAGGGTGTCAGATCTTGGAGTTACAGATAGCTGTGAGCTGCCATGTGGGTGCTGGGAATCAAACCTGGGTCCTCTGGAGAGCAGTCAGTGCTCTTAATTACTGAGCCCTCTCTCAAGCCCCAGGTGGTTATAGTTTACCCATTTAGAAGTCACGTTCAATAAGTGGGTCTATGTCTCTGGTTTCTGCTCTTGGGACTCCTTTCCTCCTGTTGGTTCACCATGTCCAGCTTCAATATTATAGTTTTTGCCTCATCTTACCATATTTGATTGTGTTTCATGCTTGATTGTTATATGTTAGAAGCCTGTTCTTGGGGCTAGAGAGATGACTCGGTGGTTAAGAGTACTAACTTCTCTTTCAGAGTGCCAGGGTTCAATTCCTAGCACCCATATGGCAGCTCATTAACTGTCCGCACCCTCACATAGACATACATGCAGGCAAAACACCAGTGCACGTGAAATAAGAATAAATAAATTTTAAAAAGAAGTATTTTATTTTCTAATGAGAGACAGAAAGGAGTGGATCTGGAGGGGGTGGGAGGAACTGGTGAGGAGAGAGGAAAGGGAAACTCTAGTCAGGAATGAATATGAGATATCAGTATGAGAAAAGAATTTATTTTCAACAAAAGGAAAAAAGTGGAAAAAGTTATGTTTAGGACTGTTGCTTCAGCTAATTAAAATGTATTTAATATTCCTGTGGATATATTGTGTTTGGAGCCCTTCCCTTCCTATTCCTGCCTTATACCCTCACACACTTTTCCCTTTCAACCTCATGTGTTTTCTCTCTTAAAAAAAAAATACCCACTAGGTTCATTTAGTGCTGTTTTCAAGTGCATGGGGCTATCAGGTATTTTAATAGTATCAGGGATGGGAACTGAGCTAACTCTGTATCAAACAAGGTGGGTAATAACTAGGAGACTTTGGAGAGTCTTTGTGCAGCAACAGAAACTAGCATGGGTGCCATCCCTCAAAGGAATAAGGAAAAACAGTGGAAAACAGATGAGAACCAGCTTTCACCTGTCTCCTTCCTAACTGTGGACACAATGTAACCAGCTGCCTCAGACTCCTTCTGTCATGCTATCTCCACCGTGATGGACTGTATCTCTTCAAACTGTAAGCCAAAACTAATCCTGTTGTCTTTGCTTTTCTCAGGCTTCCTGTCACACTCATGAGAAAAGCAGCTCATAGACTCAACGCTGGATCTGGTGGCAAGGACTCAGAATGACCACTGTCTGCAGTGTTCTAGAGAGGGAGGATCCACATGAGCACCAGCTTCTTACCTCAGCCTGTTTGAACACCCTCTTCCGTAGACCTGAGTAGTGGATGAATGACCTGTGACCTGACCAGAGACAGTGGAGGAGGTGGGACTCCCCAGGAAGGTGGCATTCCTGAGGAAGACATGGCAGGGAATTGCGGTGGTCTCCTAGGCTCAGTGGTATGTTTTGCAGGTAGAAAGTAGCCTCTGAGGGTAAATGGGAGAGGAAACAGTAGAGCCAAGGACACAAGGAAGACACCGAGACAGAGGGGACCTGGTCAGGGCCCTCAGGCACCAAGGTCACCGCTGGACTTTTCTGCTGTGCCATGAGCTCTGTTTTCTGTTTCATCCACATAGAGTTAGAGTTGGCCACTGGGTCAAGGCTGATGAGCCCCAGACTGGGTAGCGCAGTGTCCTCAGATGGCCCATGAGATTCCAGGACAGCCAGCAGACTGCACTTCCTGAGAGAAGCAGCTGGAAGTCTCTCCATGACTTTTAAGGTGGTGTTTAGGTTTAATACTCTCCAATTATCAGCCTAGTAAAATAGATTAATTTGTCTTTTAGGGAAATGGAAGTGCTTAATGGAGTCAGACAGAGCTGTGAGTACTTCATAAACCATGGCTGGGGCAAGGCAGGAGTGTTGGACCAGAGGATGTGTGTCTGGCCTTCCAGGTCCCCTCCCCTCTGCTTCTCATCCTCCCTCTGCACACTGCTCCCCTCGGAGGCTGTCAGCCTGGCTCTGGTCTAAGCCCTGAGTCACATGGAGTTCCAGCCCCACATGGAGATACAATTAAGAAATATCTTTTGATGCGGGCTGCTCACTCAACACCCCACACCAGTATCTGAAGCACCCCAGTATGGTCCTGGTGAAGCACTCCAAACCGCCCCCTAGTGGGGAGGTATTGGTTTTTGTAAAATTTCCTCTTCTCAATAAACGCTAAGCTTGCTGATCTGCTGTATCAATCAATAAATTCTATTTCTGACAAGAATGGGAACCCGGATCAAAGGGGTCCGATCTCCCCAGTCAAGCTCCTGTACAACAGACTAGCAGGAGCCCTGACTCTTTGTTTCCTAGTTGGGAGGTGGCACAGGAGGCCACCAGAGCTGCATTTGGCACAGGGTACATCACGTCTACTAGAAGACTGATGGCCAGGGTGCCTCATGTTCAGGGAGGTGCAGCCTTCTCTCAATGGAAGAAAGGAGGAGCTGCATTGCTACTGCGGTGACAGATGCCAGTCATGGAAGTCAGCGTGTTCACACTATGGACCCAGCAGGTGCTGGAAGATGCAGGCGGATACCGGGATTGAGGAGCACAACTCCTCCGCTCGCTCTGTGTTTATTAAACATGAACTACCCAGGGATCTTGGCTAAGAGACCCAAGATCTGGCCTCTTCTTGCAGAGTCATCATCTAAAGGACCTGGAGGTGATTCTTGCCATACAGGTGGCTCTTTGGGTCACATTCTGAGTGTCTCTGGAAGCCCCACGTCACACATGGCTTCGGGAAGCTCGGAACTCATGAAACCCAATGCCAACCAGGTGGGAAGAGTTCCCATGCTGAGTCAGAGGTGAAACCATCTCTGTGCCCTGAATAGAGCCATGCACTGGGCATGGGGAGGCAATGCAGGCCCTCAGTATCTGACCTTAGGAGCTGGCGGGAAAGCAGACACCATAGGAACAGCCACATGGGTCACTGGAGGTGTAGTAATGTCTTCTCCCTCTTCCTACCCTGTGGAGACACAGAAGGAAGTCATCTGCCTAAGGACATGCTCAGCCCTCTGTTTCTTGAAGGTGTCTGGTGAGATTCTGGGGTTCTGAATGTGTCCTTCATGTTGGAGGATGGCTTTTATCACTGCAAGCACAGCAGCAGCTACAACCTCCAGGGGTGCCCAGAATCTAGCCCTAGCCCCCTCCAGATTCTCCACTGCTTTAACGGAGGGTGACTGCGTGAATGTGCTACATGGGCCCTGGGCAGGCTGCTCTCCCAGGGGGAAGACTGTACACTCACTCCTTACTGTAAGCAGGCCCAGGAAGACCACTTTCCTTTAGTGGCCAAGCCAGCCTTGGGCAGTGTGATGTCACTCAACACGGCTGACTGGGCAGGTCGCTGGAAATGTGAAGCTCATGTTTGCAGGGAAAGCATCGCAGACACCACTTCTGGAACTGGTGTGGACTGGTGGACTTTGTTCTCCCAATTCTAGTGGTTGCTGGGGAGAGACACTGAGAAACCATCCCTCAGGGTCCGTCCACAGGGAACAGGTCAAAGGCCCTTCCAGACCCTGCAGCTACCTGCACACACAGCGGTACTCAAGTGATTACATGAATGACATAGTTCTGCATGTACCCTATGTACATTATATCTGCCACTTACCAGCAACACTTAATACGAGGTAAGTGCCGAGCACGGTTGCTGTCTTGTCTTTAGGGAGCGGTAACAAAGGAAAGTGGCTGTGTACTCAGTGCGGAGGCAGATTTCTTCTCAAGTGTGTGTGTACATATAAAACAATAGTTAATTACGTACCAAAATAAATGCTAAGGAAAAGCCCTGAGAGGACAAGCCATAAGAACCTCCTCATTGGATTCATCTGGGGGTGAGATTGCAGTGTTCACAGATCACATCGCATGTATCAAAACTGTAAATGCCCATGCATTCACACACCAGCTCAAGCCCACACACTGGCGCAAGCCCACACACCAGCGCAAACCCACACACTGGCGCAAACCCACACACCAGCGCAAGCTCACACACCAGCGCAAGCCCACACACCAGCGCAAGCCACAGACATTCCTTGCACAAGAATGGTTCCTATTAGGGCACCCCAGATTTCTGCATTAACTATAAAACTTTCAGCATAAAATCATATCAATGTGTTCTGAAGCCATAACCATGCCCTATCTGTGGTTCTTAAAAACAAAAGCCATTTACTCTATAAAACCCAAGAGAAAAATCAAATGTTTTCCACCTGACTTGAATTGAATCACCACAGAGGCAGAGCTCATGGATACTGAGGAACAGCTGTCTTCATGAGAGAGGTGACCTCCTGAGCCATAAATCCTACAAGACCTGCATGAATCAACATGCAACCTGGAGCCACTAAGGGGTAGGAACCATGGACCTGGTGGGCAAAGCTGAGCAAAGGGAGAGAGCACAGGACGTCTGTGAGAGAGGCACCACCTTCACACCTGGATAGTCCTCCTTCAGGAACTGCTGGGCCGCCAGGTATACAAATCACCTGTATCATGGCAGAGCCTTCTCTCTGAATGTTGGAGTTCTGACGTGGCAGAAGTCGTACACACATTATGAGTACAAAAGAGATTGAGGAAGAGACCAAGGGAAGGAGGTGCAAAAGCCAAGGAAATGACAAGGATGAGTAGGCACCCCAGCATACAGCAGGATGAGCAGACATGCCAGCATGTACTAACATCGTCAGATCATGTCTCCTGCATTGCAAATGAATGAACACTTGAAGCAAGTATAAGCCTGAGGCATATGGTTCCTCATCCTTGCTTCCCTTTCTCCCATCACAGGCCACACCCACCTTATTCTCCACCATTCTGGTAGCTATAAGTCTATAGCTGAGGTGTCTTCAAATCTATGTTTCATGGAACCATGGGACTGTCTAAGGGACCATATATCCTATGGTATCTGTGATAGTTTGAATACAATGGCCCCAAAGTTTCATGTATTTGAATGCTTGGGCCCAGTTGGTGGAACTGTTTGGGAAGGATGAGAAGGTGTGGCTTTGTTGAAGAAGGCATGTCACTAGCGGTAAGCTTTGAGGTTTCAAGAACCCATGCCATTCCCAGTCTGCGCTCTCTCTGCCTCATGTCTGTGGATCAGAATGTAAGCTCTCAGCTACTGCTCCAGCACAATGTCTGCCTGCTTGCTTCCATGTTTCAACCCACAGTGGTCATAGATTTTAACCTTCTGGAAACATGAGCCCCAATAAACTCTGTCTTTTATAAGTTGCCTTAGTCATGGTGTCTCCTCACAGAAATAGAAAAAATAACCAAGACAGCAGCTGCAAAGTCAGCATGTAGGCGCAGACCCACTCTGTCTCCAAGGTCCCATGGTGTGACCCCATACTTTCCTTGCAGCAAATTAGCTGCATGTAAGACCCTTTCTAATGACCTAACCTTGACCTGATCACATCACGGTCCTAGAGAGCAGCACTTGAGCATGTCGGTGGTACTGAGCACGGTCTGACTTACTAAAGGTAGTACTGTCTCTGTTACCTTTACCCAGGATTCCTTTTCCTGCACCCTGTGAGACTCCCTGTGTGGACAAAGCCTGACTTCCCCATGCCTCCAAGGACCGACAGTTCCCAGCGACTCTTCTTCCATCCTCTTTCCCAACTCTCTGCATCTCTCTACTGCTCCTGTCCTTCACCAGGTGGCCTCAGGCGCACGTCTCCATAGGTCCACAGCTCTGACTCCAAGTGTCCTCTGCCTCCCGTCCCCTTGCAGGCGTTACTCACAGGTCACCCCAGTCTGCCCCTTTGCTTTTTCTGTTCTTTTGCTTCTCACAGCATTGGTCACCTTGAGTTTGCAGCGGAACACGTCCATCTGCTGTGCCTTCTCTTCGCCATGTCTTTCCCACAGTGTGAATGTCAGCCCGTGAAGGCATGTTCACAGACACCCTGGCTACTTACAGCATAGACCTCTGTTGCCATGGGGTGGTGGGTCAATGCTTGTTTCCATGCCTTCCAAACACATTTTCTGAATCTACTAAGTATTTTGGAGGCTATGCCCCCCTAAAAAAGACGGCTCTCCATTTTTATTCAAAATGAGGTACTCAGCCATAAATGGGATGTAGGAACAAAACACTCGAGTTAAAAAAAGAAATTAATTTGAAACAAATGTTATGAGGGTCAAGCTGGAGGATGCTATTTTTGTCAAAATAAGAAAGGTTTATAGATTTTTTAAAATGTGGAAATTGCTGCTGGAAAGTTTGCTTGGCAACCTTGCAAAGGTTGTTATCTATTAATTAATTAATAATTATTGTTAAAAGGCCATTGTTTGCTTAGAAATCAGTGTGGTGTGTGTGTGCCTCTCAGCACCTCTAGGGACAAGTCAGACAGCCACACTTCACAGCAGACTCTCTGGAAGCATTGCTTATTTTTCAAGCTCGGCAAAAACACCATTAGGAATATCCCTGCAGCTCTGAAACCTATACACGTTTCGGGCAGATACTGATGAGCACCAACTCCAACAGGAAGCAGAACATGGAAAACAGATAGCATTGAGCTTTTGCAAAGTCACATCCCACGAAAGCATTGCCAGGACAAGTGGGTTCCTGCAGGGAAATTGCTATCTCTTGTAGACCATTTGGAGTAAATGGATTCAGCAGAATAAAGGATGGAGCTTAAAATATTAGGACTAGTCCCTTCTTTCAACCCCATTCTATGTGGGAGACACTCTAATAACAGGTTTTATATGAATGCATTGAAGGGCTGCATTGGAGATGATGTCGCTCTTAGCTGCTGGGATCCTAACCTGAGCAGGAGTGTGCCTTCCTATTCTTGCATTATGGTAGATGCAACTTTGCAAATATGTTGCGTACAGGCAGAATGTCACTTGAGAATGCAATGACAAAAACATGTATTTGACTGATTTGCACAGGCAGTTGTCGTGTCCCCAGATCAACCCTGAAATCTGGGATCAGATGGAACAGATTTCCTGAGGTGCAGCCAGCTGCCTGGCACAAACCTGCATAAAGTAGGTGACTTGAATGCATGGGGCAGGCCGCGTTTACGACTCCCTCAGCAAACTGCTCGATGTGGGCACAGCCCCATATGGTTGGTTATCACGACAAGTAGATCCTTCCATCAGAGATGCTAAAACTCCTGTGGAGATGCTAAATTATATTAATAATTAAATTATATTTTCCCAGAGATATTGATGGACAGCGTAGATGGGCCTTAGACTCCAATGGGAAATTTATTGTCGAATAATTGTGCTCATACCCAGACTCAATCATTGTTTATCTTGGAAGGCTCCTATGTGACAGTCATCTCTACAGTCTGGCAAATCATACAGTGTGTCTAGCAAAGGTAACTTAAAGCCATCATTTTGTTTTGCTTACCTCAGACCAGCTTCTCCAAAAATACACTGCCACGCATGCACACACACACACATGCACACACGTGCACAACACAAACGTTCCAGAGAAAGCATTGAGTACCTTCCTCAATTGTCCTCCACTTACTCTTTTTTTAAAATTTATTTTTGAGACAGAGTCTCTCTATAAGCCTAGAGCTCACTGAGCAGCTAGACTATATAGCAGCTAAGTGCTCACGAGCATCCTGTCTGCACCTCCCAGACCTGGAATTACATGTGGGGGAGCTCTGCACCCAGCTTTTATGTGTGTCCTGGGTATCTGGACTCAGGTCCTCAGACTTGTGCAACAGCCACTTGACCCACTGAACTATCGTCTCAGCATTTTTTATCTTGTAAGAACATCATCAGAACAGAAGGACTTTATCAACCAACACAGTCTTCCCCCTAGGAAATTGCCTGCTTGCATATATTCAAATCAAGCTCTGCAGGTAACTGAATAAATACATGCTCGGGGAAACAAACAACAGAGCAGGGTGTTCTTTGCATCTGATGATGTGTGTGCTCAGTGAGGAGGACTTTGCTCCAGTGTCAGCTCAGCGCGGAAGCTCATTACAAGCCGTTCCGGCAGGGTCTGACCTGTGCTCGGTGCGTGCGGGAATTCAGGGATTGCAAGGATTATCAGAGTTCAGTAGGCTCACATTTCCCAACGCTGTGACCTTGAGCAAGTTACTGACCTGTGGGGTTGTAGCACCTCTCTCCATCCGTTAAAATGGTAAACTTAAAATGTATGTTTACAATGGCAGGTGTATAATTGGCACAGCACCAAATGCATGTCTTTTTTTTTTTGGTTTTTTTCGAGACAGGGTTTCTCTGTGGTTTTGGAGCCTGTCCTGGAACTAGCTCTTGTAGACCAGGCTAGTCTTGAACTCACAGAGATCCGCCTGCCTCTGCCTCCCAAGTGCTGGGATTAAAGGCGTGCACCACCACCGCCCAGTCCAAATGCATGTCTTATGCTTGCATTCTGAGGTTTTTGGAGTTTGGGGGTGACTTTACACGACACAGTCACAGGACAGAGGTCTTGATGCTCTATGTATGTGCACCTAGGCATGCCTATAACACATATGACATGTGATGGAGGATGACGGAGGACCCTCTATGTGTGCAAGTCTGCAGACTTTGATGTTAGCGACATGGTCCCGATGTGTTTGAAGGTTGAACACCGTAGTTCTCCTGTTTTATTTCAGCATCCCACACCTGGAAACCTCAGTCCAGAAGGGAGTCTTGGCTTTAGAGGTCGTCAGAGGGGACACCAGCACCAGCCAGCTACAGGGTCCCTGTGAGCTCTAGGGGACTCAAAGGAGGAGAAAGAAGGGCTGGTTTAGGGTTCCCTCCTCCCGCAAACCCCAAGGCCCCAGGGCTTGATCTGTTCTTAGATCAAACTTTGAAAAAAACAATGGTGACTGTATTTCTTTATGGTAAGCATGCCTCAGGGCCCGTGTGAAAGTATGAAAATCCATTGATATGTTTAAATTGAGTCTCATGGGGACCAAATGAGATTTGTCAGAAAATTGGTGTTGTTTGGATACAAAGCAGTATTTTTGTTATTAAACACTTTAAGGTATTCCTCTATTTATCAAAATTCCTTTTTTTTAAAAAAAAAAAGGCAAAGGAAACCACCCCAGTGACTCTATTAATTGGGCAGCAGGCAGAACATAGTTTTTAAAGTATTAAGCATACTTGTCCACAAACATTTTTCTTACTGCCAGGACTCGGTCGCTTTAACACCACTCAAAGGCTCATAAATTACTTAAAAGTGTGTGTTCTGCACTTTCCCTGAGAAATCTCGGTGGACGGCCATGTACATGGTGTGTAGCGTTGATGAATTACATCTTTCTTCCTGTCGCAAGACTGAGTTTCCTATTATTAAATGGTCATGTGCCAAGACTCTCGGTGGCCTGATGGGCAATTAAATCCCAAAGGACTTCAAAGTCCTAGCCACTTCCCCTTCTTTTCGATGCCTTCATAACAACGGCCTCAGATTAAAATGCAGTTCATTTGAAGTCAGCGTTGGATAATTATAAAATATTGTTCTGCAATTTCCTTTAAGAAGGGAACTTCATTTTAAGGAGCAGATGTGACAGTCACTGGAGAGGCGGGCGGTACAATGAGAGGCAGCCACGGCTTTGCTAGCTTTGTGCTAGAGAAAGCAGCCACTCTGTAGAAGATATTTTAATTCAGCTCCATTGTTTCGAAGGCAGATTTGCATATCTCAGAGGGGAAAACTCCACCGTGAGTCCCGTGCCACAGGCCTAAAAATCTTCTAATGCACATGGCTGTTGTAAAGGAAGGGGAGCACAAGCGAGCGAAGGAGACACTCTGGGAAGTCACTCATAGGCTGGGAGCTGGGATTTTCCATTGCCCTGACTCTTGCTCTGGCTGCACCGTCCGCCCTTTGGTCTCCTGGAGGGAAAAGTACCCAGATTTCCTATTATGATCCAAACAAACCCATGGAGAAAGATCCCTAGCTGCAGCTGTCCACCCTGCAGTGAAGGCTCAGAGTGTCGGCTGCCCAGACCTGAGCTCGGTAGAGGGACCGTGTGGTACCGGAAAGCACCTGGAAGCACAGGGTTTGCAAGCTGAAATCTGGAAATTCCTCCTCCAAGGTAATCCGTTTTTCTTTGCTTCTTGTAAAAATCTATCTTAAAAGGTGTGTCAGACACATACAGACATGGATGTGAAGAACGTGGAGAAGCAAAAACCTTGGAAGCCTGAGTCACCCCGGGCTTGGCCCACGCTGATTGGTCCTATAGACTGCAGTGCAGAGCCACCAGTGAAAGGCCAGTTAAGACCAACATTCCAGGAATCTTTCCTCTTTCATGCAGCTGTAATTACAGATTGAGAGAAGGCTGCGGCCATGGTCTGGATAGAGCTCCAGTTCTCTTTTCTCGGTTTCCCTTGTGCTCCAGGACAACAGGGACGTCAGGAGAGTCACGTGGCCCAGCTTCTGTTTGGAGCTCTCTTTGGCGGGGCTGACATCCTCTCCCAAGCCCCACCCCAGCCTGGTCAGTCTGTTGGCTGAGATGGGATGGAACAGGACACTGTCAGGGTCCTCCTGCCTCTGTCCCACGTGGGTGTAGCCATTTACCTTGTGCATCCACGAAAGAATCTTTTCTGTGGTCCACACAGATAGTGCTGTCCTCCTGGATGGTGAAGGGAGTCGTGGGGACACCGGGTGTCTTCTACCTGAGATTCCCAGTGATGTCAGGAAGAAGAGGTGTTATGGGAGAAGGGGAGATGTAGTAGGTGACATCGTCATTGTTAGGTGCACCCAGCTGTGGAAGTCCATGTTCTAATCTAACGAAAAGGAGGCAGATTCTAGTTCTGTCACCAACATGTGGTCCAGAACACATGCTCCCAGCAGCTTCTCCTTGCTGTTATTTTGAGACAGGGTCTTGCTATGTAGCTCCGGTTGACCTTGACCACATGGCAATCCTCCTGTCTCAGCTGTCCTAGTGCTAGAATTAGATTCTAAACCCTTCCCCTTCCACACGCACACTGCACTAAATCAATAGGGAAATATTAATCTTCAGGAAGTCAGAAAGGGAAGTCACCAAGGGGGTGGGCCATGGGGTCAGAGGGGATAGGCCATGGGGTCACTGGGGGATGGGCCTCTAATTACAGCAAAACCTTCTCCTGGAAGTTATTACTGAACAAACAAGAGACGAGCCCTCTACCTCCCACTGCTTTCAGTGTGTGCTTTCAAAGGTCCCACTTGCCCCTTGCAGAGGCTAGCTTTATTGCTGTTTCATCAACATTAGAAACAATATTTCAAACTTTTGTTTCAAACTTATCTGTGTTCATTAGCTTTGCAAGATGTCAGACCTTTGACCATATTTCTTTTTCAAAATGTTATTTGTTCATTCATTCATTTATTCATGTGTGTGTATGTGTGTGTACACATGCAAGAGTGAAGGCACGCATACACAGAGATGCATGCACGTGCACACACACACACACACACACACACCCTACAGCATTGACATGGAGGCCACAGGACATCTTTTGGGAGGTTACTCTCTCCTTCTCCTGTGAATTCTAGGATGGGTCATTGGGCTTGTGGGCACGAGCCATCTTACCAACCCTTAACCAAAATTCTATGTACCAACTTTCAAAGTCAGTGTCAAAAATGTGCTATGCTATGCTATGCTATGCTATGCTATGCTATGCTATGCTATGCTATGGATGCTGAGCCACTTTAAGACTAGTCAAACATTTTTTAAAGCCATATATATCATTTGCTTCCTCAAATTAATGAATAGTTTTGACATTATGGAGCATTTATAGATCTGAAGGTTTACAAACGAGGTGATTCCGTTGCCTGACTTCCCCTGAAGACTAACCATTTAGCTCAGAAAGATGATGAACTTGAGGGAGGAGGGGTCAGGACTGCCATGGGTGAAGGGTGGCCATGAGATACACTGTGTCTTCCTCCCTGTGCAGAGCCAGCTGCCTCCTGTATTTATTTCCCCATGGACGGATTGAGGATAAGCATCAGGCTGCCTTTGCTACATCCGGGCCTTCCTGGCTCGTGGCTTCCGCCTGTCTGTCAAGCTTATCCATGTGTAGTGATCATTGGAAGTGGAGGGGGAGATAAGCAGCTACTCTATGGGTTTCCTGGAAGGACCCAGGGGTGGTGGGAACGAGAAAGTGAAAGCCAGAGTTAATCTCATGGGCTGAGAGCCTGGCAGGAGCCAAAAAGGCAAAGAGGTTCCCAGGAGAGTTCCACAGGAGGGAACCCAGATTCCCGCATCTACTGTCCCCTAAGCAGAGTTCCACAGGAGGGAACCCAGCTTCCCCTAAGCAGCATCAGCCTTCCTAAGACACACTTACTGTTGCCATCTGTCCCGCTAGCCTTAGCACCTCTGGGACAGGGAACTCACATGCTGTCCCTTCTGCCTGAAAACACCAACCCCTTGCAGACACTCACCCAGTTCAAAGTCCTGGCAGCAGTCACCATGGGAATGTAGTTGTGATTCCATCTGTGAAGCATGTCCCTGTCCAAGACTGCTGTGTAAGCTGCAGAACCAGGGAGACAGAAGTCTGTCTGACAGAACTTTGTGTTCCAGAACCATTCCCAGGAGGCTCCTGGCTGAAGGTAAGCCTTTAGTGGCCCACTGCTCTGAAGTACTCTTGGCCAACTTGATGGGTCTGTAGCCATTTCAAAACCTTTCCCCTTGTGCACTGCTAGAGTACTTTTATTTTGCACATATAAGATTAATACATTTATTTTAAAATATAGTTTAGAATTAAGGAGTTCAGATCCCCAAGTAGCCACATAAAAGCCAGACTTGTTAGCATGCACCTGTAATCCCAGCACTCCAGGGTAAGACAGGAGGTAGAGATGGGAGAAGCCATAGGGAGCTGAAGGGTCAGCTCAGCAAGAGACCCTGCTTCAGACGAGGTAGAAGACGGGAACTAAAACCCTTCCATAGACATGTAGCACGTGTCCACCCGTGTTCTCTCCTCCCTTCCCCCGCCTCTCTCATGCACACCACACAATACACACACACACACAAAGATTCTGTTTTATGTTGTGCTGGAGAAATTGCTCAATGGTTAAGAGCACCTGCTGCTCTTCTAGAGGACTGGGGTTGGTTTCCCAGGACCCGCCTAGGATGGTTCACAACTACCCATAACTCTAACTCCAGGAAATCTAATGTCCTGCAGAGAAATCTCAGTGGGCTACCCTCTCCTTGACAGTCCGTGTGCCTTCCCTTAAAGATTTGTCCTATATTCTGGAGCTAACACCCACCTTGTTCTCAGGAGTATCAAACTATTTATTCAAGATCTGAGCCATCCCTGTCCAACTTCCTTCTCCACAGTCACAATGGTGGAGATGGCTCCAGCCCCAAAGAGAAACAGGCAGGTATCTGCTGGTCTCTTGCATCAAAGACTTCCACGCTATGGAGAGTCAAGGACAGGGAGGAACTTGATGAGAATGGCTTCCCATTTGCTTTTGAATGGTTCCTCCCAGAAAACAAAGCAATAGCTCTTTACCTAGGAAAAGACACCAATTCAGAGAAATGCAGAGAAGGAACACACTTATTCTTACTTCTGCCCAGTTAAGACAACCACTCGCTTTTATCCCATTTGGGGTCTCATTGTAGTGTAAATTGTAAAATAGTTAAAACTGACATGTGGCCAGCTTTCTTTCCTGCTATTAGACATTTTCCACCATAGCTGTCCCTAGTGGCCAAGACATTCTATATTCCTTTTTTCAATTTTATTTTGTATGCATATATACAAATATATTTTAGTGAAGTCAAGAGATCACAGTAGAAACTAATTGACTGGATTAACTCTAGTTTAGAAACATTAATATATCAGCCTTTAGTAGGTCATAAGATTTCAAGGCATGTGGCAGGAGATAAAAACTCCTATTACTATTAAATTTCTATTAAGTATACCCCATAGCTTCAAGAGTAAAATATAGATTGTATGCAAGTCAGTCTGTGAAAGTCAGTTTCTTCTGATACTCAAAGGTCACCCATATCCATAGCTCAAAGGTGCAGGAAGCCCTTTTAAAAATATGTCTATGAGGAAAAGAGTCGTTCAAGAGAATACAGGAAAGCTGGCTATTCCGGAATGAGATCCCAAAGTGGGAAGGCGCTGTTTTGAAGGCCAGCTGTTTCCTATGAGGCACGAACAAAGGTTGTGGGGGTGGAGCTTCCAGTGCCCCCACTCCTCAGAACAAACCACAAGGGTATGTTCCTCTCCAGTGCCTCTGTTGTTTTGGGGTTTTTGAGACAGGGTTTTACACAGCCGAGGACTTTGAGCTCCTGATGCTCTTGTTGCCGTGTCCCCAATGCTGGGGTTACAGGTGCACCCCCGTTCCATCTCCAAATGCCCCCAAGAGGGCTAAGTAAATAAAATTATGATGTGGAAGACTCCATCTCTTTCCTCAAGAACTAAGGGTCCTGGGGAAGGCACGTGCCAGTCACATCATGTGTGCCCTTCTGGAGTATGGCATGTAGTAAGGGGGTGTTCTCACAGAAGCTGAGCTGGGACAGAGCAGAGGCCCCAGCTGGGAGAGAGGAGGGTGCTTTCTGGAAAGTCAAGGAAGTGACAGCACCCCGAAGCTAGTGGTCTCCTGCCCAACCTTTCCTAACGTTGCTGCTCCCACAGAGGGAGAACTCACAGAGTTAACAGAACAGCTCAGCTCCGTCCAATCCACCTTGGGCTCCCAACCTGCTGCTTGCATGCTTGCAGGTCTGCTTTGAACCTTTCTGTTGGGTGCCCAGCTCTTCAACAATTGTCTAGTTTTTTGTTTGTTTTTGTTTTGTTTTTTCCATCTCCTACTTTATTATTAACACAGTTCTCCCTGACTTAGGGTTGCCACATTGAAATTCTAGCCACCCAACAGTGTAACTTGAGACATGCTGCTGGCCAGAAAGAGAGAGAGGCCCTCAGAGCTGCCTGGCATGGCTCCAACCCCCACGTTCCCTTGTGCTGCAGGTCCGCTTTCTGAATGTCACTGGAACCAAAGCAACCTGAATAGTCTCTGCGTGAAGAGCCTTTGGAGTTAAATTTCACATTGGTAATATCGAGCGTCACATGTGGGGTTGGAGAGCTGTCTCAGAAGCTAAGAAGTTGACCCCAGTTTGGTTCCCAGTACCCAAGCTAGGTAGATCATGACCCCCTATAAGTCTAGTTCTAGGGGTATCCAACTCTACCTTTGGGCTTCTGTAGGCACTTGGACTCAATTCATATATGCTCACATGCATGCCTGTGCATATGTGTGCACGTGTACTCACACACACAATTAAATAAAACAATAAAGTCTTAAAAAGAGTATACACACACACTTGCATCCCACCACCACCAGAAAATTTCCTTTCTTTGTGGTCACAAGACTAATCTAAGTATTTGAAACCATAATATTTATGTTGTAGTGTTGTGCTATGATTTCCTAATGCCTAGAACAGCCATGAGGGTCAGCCCTCAGCAGACCATGGCTTGAAGGATCTGTCAGCCGTAATTGTCCACGGGCAGCTGTGCCCGAGACATCCACCCTGTCACGGGACACGCCACATTGATCTCTCGCTAGAAAACTAAGAGAATCAGCCAGCAGCAAACGATCCCTAGAGGTGAGCAGACAGATCACGGGTGTATGCCGGAGTGGAGTGGAACCACACTAGGAACCCAGGCTTGAAACCCAGTGTCACCTCTCATATCTGCCCCTCGGGAAATATGCTATTCCTCAACTCAAGAGACTTAGGGAAGCGATCCTTAAGTCTGTCTGTATTTCCTTTCAAGTTGGTGTTTTCCTCAGTTGCTCCACCTCCGGAGAAGGGGAAACTTGGGCAAATCTTCTTTCAGACATGGTGTTCTGCTCAGAAACTCAGCAAGCCCCTGCACGCCGTCAGCACAGCAGGGCGAAGGGATAGTGCTATGTGTTACATGCTATGTGTTTTTCAAGTTGTAATAATGAAAACCAAGGCAGTGTTCATGAAAGGCTGTGTTGCTGCTCTCAGTGTTGCTGTGATAATAAAACACCATGAGAGGGCAGCCTAATAGGGAAGGTGTTAGTTTCAGGCTAACAGTCCCAATTACAGTCCATCCAGGCAAGGAAGTCACCACGGCAGGAGCTGGGATGAGCTGGACACATGGCATCCCTAAGCAGATGTTACAGGCCCATGCTCAGCTCGCTTTCCCTGGTTATTAAGCCTAGATCCTACCTACAGTTATGATGGGTTCTTCCTGTATCAACTGATGTCATCATAACTGCCACAAGTCTGTATTCCAGGCTATTCTAGATTCTGTCAGGTTGGCAATGCCACCGAGCATACATACATACATCTGATAAACATTTATGGCATACCCCCCTTGCCTTCAACCCAACAGGATCAGGTGGACTGGACTCAGAAATATTGAGGAGGGCCAGGATAGGTCCAGTAGTTTGGAGTGGAGTTGCAGGAGGGTGTCTGGGCTTCTGACCAACTTTGGCAGTTGGGAGACTTAGAGATGGGAAGGGAGTTTCCCTGAAAGATGTGTGAGAGCCTAGCTTGGAGGTAGGCTACTTCAGTGGAAGCAACGAGAGCATCTTTGGATGCGTGGGGACTCTAGACCTGTGTGTTCTGAGGAAACATGGACTCCCTGGATGGGAGTGGAGAAGGCTGTGTATTAACAAATCTCATAGAATAAGGGCAGGGTCACTTCTACATGGGAATGGAGGGTGATAAGACACTTTCTTGAAGATTCAAAGCACATGGTTCAATGTGAGTGACTTCTCCAATACGTGGAAGCTGCAAGCCCTGAAAACTTTGAAAAGACTGAGGATGCTGGGGAGAGAAGCAAAGCTGGGGGAAATGATTGTGATCTGTTTGCTAGACACAAAAGTCACTTGCTTACTATAGAAGATTGTCTCTCAGATTAGTAACCGAGAGCAGAACGATGGTTCACATCAGAGGAAAAGCAAATTGGCTTCTCTCTGAAGAGATGAGGCGGAAAACCATGGGGAGACCCTCGTGTCCCTTGGCTGAGGCAGAAGTTTGAAAACATTGTCTCTGAGTGAGTCTGAGACGGTGACACTCGGGGCTTCTGGAATAGAAACTAATTATACACTAATGCATTGCCCTTGGAGGTGAGTACCGTGTGTGTGTGTGTGTGTGTGTGTGTGTGTGTGTGTGTGTGTGTAGTAGGAAATGGGCCAAGCAGTGTTTAAAAGAATAGAGTTTGTGTGTCATTATTTTGGAGCATAAGCTAGCCAGGCAGCCATGAGCTGGGCTGTGGGAAGAGGCCCGCAGCTCCCACTACATCAGAGAGAGAAAGAGAGAGAGAGAGAGAGAGAGAGAGAGAGAGAGAGAGAGAGAGAGAGAGAGAGAGGTAATCTTCCATGTGCCCAGTGAGCTTATAGATAATTATATGTGGGCATACAAGGCTGTATTTGAGTTAAAGTACAGAACAATTAAAAGATGTTGTATGTTGGAAATGAACATAGATTTGCGTGAGTGATGCATGCATAAAAGACCTTCTGAGAGACCAAAGAAAGGCCTGGAGAGCTTGTGGCTCGAGGAGGAGGACTAATAGTGAGGAGTCTGAGAGTCAGATCGGGAGACAGAGAGGCAGCGGGATGCGAGATTGTGCAGGATCCCACACATCCTGGCGCCATCTCAGCATCTGCCGTGAGCTGTCCACTCCATGGACAGCAGGGAGGATGAGGAGCAGGTGTGAGAACACAGGAGAAGGGAACAGAGAGGACGCAGGAAGAAGACAAATCAAGTGACAAGGAACAGTGGGGGAATGCAGATGTCCAAAGGCCTAGGGACCTCAGATGCCCCTCACGGCGAGGGATGGGGCTGGAACCAGGTGAGCCCTGGATGATTCGGGGTGACTGGTGACTGGTTGCTGACTTCCAAAGGGCAATGGGAGGAAGAGGCCACTAGTAGCACTTGTAATAAGTTTTTGAGATGGACAGAAGGTTCTTGGAGAATTGTTTGAAAGTGTAGAACCAACAGCTTACAGAGAATGCGACTGAATATGGAAACACAAGGTCAGCACGATGTGGGTACAGCAGAGCCCTCTGGGCCGGTGTCCTGCCCAGGGATGGGAGGTGTTTTCACACTCGGACCTAGGCTTGTCCTTCACCAGAATTTTAAAACTACACTGATCGAGTCCTTGGAAGTGATGACCTCTTTGCGTTGGATATTAAATATTTAAACACATAAGTAAATATTTGACTATATCCGTGGATAAGGGGAAACTCTGGAAACTTCTGAGATGTACACAATGAGTAAGTGTTCAGAGTGGGGCATTTCGGAAAGAACCAAAAGACACAAAAGGCAAGAGGACTTTCTGAAGTACTCATTGTCACCTCTGCTTTGAGTGTGGGAAAGTGAGTTCATACATATCATAGAGACCACACAGTGCCCCCAGAAACGTGATACCCTTGGTGTTGACCTCAGAGCTTATCAACACAAGGATTGGGCCTCTCTTTCTAATAGGAGACTCTTATCTCAGTGGTCCAGCTGGTCTTAGGGAGATGTGGTCACCGGGTCTGGGAGTGGGGGAGGGCTGGTCACTGCTTCTAAATGTGCTCTGGACTGTGCCTCGAGGGCCCCTGTGCCTGTTTACTGTGACCAGTAAAGCCGTGGCTCCCTGGTGTCCTGGCATCTCACCTGTAAACTTCCAGGTCCTCCTTCATGGTCCTTTTATTAATTTGAATGTCTGAACCAATTCCTCTTGGGGAGAGGCTCATGAGAACAAGGCTCTCTAAGTTTCTGAGCACATAATAGCCTTTCACTTTCATATGTGACGACCATATGCTGAATGAAATAGAGACTTTCCTGCTAGCTTCCTTTTCCCTCTGGTATAACAGACACCATTCCATATTGCCGTTAGATCTTCTGAAAGTGATCAGAACTTCTTTTCTTCATAAAATAACCAATCCCATTGCCCACACACCCCATCCAGAGTGTCAGTGAAATGTCACCCACAGTGTTGCTTGGAGCAGTGCACTTTAAAGAAGAGCACAGGGGCTTCTGCCATCCCCACCCACTCCCTTACTTCCCACAGCTTGCTGACAAATGTCTGCTGAAGACCACTGTGCTCCTTCCGCTCGCTCCACTACTGTAGAACAGTTACGTGAATGCACCCTGGCCGCCTTCCTCCTAGAGGAGCTGGTTCCCTGCACCTCTTACATCTGTTTTCATCCTCACTAAGTTGGAGCCAGAGAGCAATCCATTATGAAGATTACAGGATGGGCCACCTTGACAAAGCAACCCCTTTCTTCCATGCTCTCCAGAGATGGCTGTATGGCACAGCTTAGAGACTTGGGAAGTCATGTTCTCCCTCCCAGAGCTCCCCACAAGACAATTTCAGTGAGTGGCCAGTGTTGAGAGCCACCAAATCCGGTCACAGACTCAACAGGTGACACTAAGGAGATGGACAGGTGTGGAGTGGATGTGAGAAGCTGGCGTGCTTCTCAGGTATGCCCCCGACCTGCAGGCAATGGGGAAGTGTGGTGTTAGGTCCATCTCAACGACAGCACGTGATGGTGTCGTATTGAAGGCTACAGTCAAGGGGAGGGGAGGGGCATCTCTCCCACAGCAGAGCAGAGCCATGCTGGTCAGAATGAATCAGGATGAACAGGACTGCCTGGCAAGAAGTTCCCAAGGAGACCCCTGATGGCAAGGTGGACCCGGGAAAGGGGTGTCCTGGAGTCCAGGAGATCTGAAATGAAGTGTGTGCAGCTGGTTCTTTCTGTGAAGGAATGGGGCCTGAAGCTGAAGGGGCCATCTACCTATCCAACATATTGAGATGTGAATTTCCAAGTCACAGTGCTAGGGAATTAAATTAGCTAATATGTTCAGTAAGCAGTCATCAAACCGCAGTGGAATTGATACTTAAAATGCAAATTCAACCTTTAAATGGGACACTCAACAGTAAAGTGACCGTAGCAATGATGGCTCACCTGGAACCCAGCACTCAGAAGGCTAAGTAAGAGGACTGCAAAAAGCAAATGGTTCAATCACCAAAACCCATTACATTAATAATCATTATACATACATGAATAAATTATCTTAAGTTATGGGCATGAATTTTTAAAAACATTATTAGCAGTAAAAAGTGAGCTTTTACAATCTTCTAAGGTTGATGCGTAGTGCCGGCACTGACTGAAACGACGTAAGTCAGTTGTTAACCCTGCAGCTCTCCACAGGTCAGTCAGGAGCCAGTGTCACCTCCTGGGCTAAATGAGTCTCCTGGAATTCCTCACTGACACTTTAAGGCAAGAAAATGTATAAAGATTAAACAAAAAAGAAACAGGTCCATATGTATTCACAGGAAAGATGATTTTCTAGATACAAATCTCAAGGGGCCACGAAGCTGTCTGCAGATGCAGGCAAAGTCAGCATGCCGGGCTGATGCACTTCTGTAATCAGGAATGACCGTGTGGGACTCAACACTGTGAATAGCACAAGCTACAGCAATAGGAAGAGACCACCAAGGAATCAGTGTGGAGCACAAGCATGGAAGGCAGGAATCTCATAGGAAATGCTAAAGCATACTTGGATAAATAGAATCTTTTTTTTCAGGGACTAGGGGCTGGTTACTAGTTGTGATTTCCTCGATGGATTCAGCTCAGTCTCCACAAAAGTACTGTCGGGTACTTCAGGAACCGGAAACTACAAAGGCTATAGAACAGCTGAGCTGATCACCAAAATGAACAGAAGTGAAGTATCAGTTTGAGGCCTCTGTGATGTAGAACAAACTCATGGCTCCAGCAACAGAATCGTGCTGTGCCAGACGGGAACCTAGAGGCCAGAATGAAGGTGACACAAGGCAGCCCCTCTGAGACTGGAGAGGCTGTCCTGGCTCCTCTCAGCCTCTGGGGAAGTGCTAATCACCTTTGGGTTCTTTGGTTTCCCATGTGCCACCCTGATCCTTGTCTCCTCTCAACAGCCTATCCACACGGTGCACATCTATGTCCCTGTCTATGGCTTTCCTTTCTGTAGAATCAGGCACATTGCTTGAGAGCCCTGAATTCTTGCCTTAACGACCTCAGTGAAGCCCCCATCTCCAAATAAGGTCAGAATGTGAGCTTCTGAAGTTATGACTTCAACATATGATTCTGCCATACATTCTTCACATGGCACTGTTAATCTCCACACACACACACACACACACACACACACACACACACACACACACACACGCTGTCAAGTGTTTGTGGTTCTTTAATAAAATCCTGCCTTTTGATTAAAGTTTGCTCTTGGAAAATGCAATTTCCCTCCAGTACCTGGGGGCAAATTGTATAGCTGAGTTCAAAGCACACACACACAGCACACATTTAACACATAACTTGGGACAGTAAAGCGTGTGTTGGTAATAATTAGCTCTAGATAGATGACTAAGGAAGTCATTGAAAGAGGGCCAACACCATTTTTAAGTGGTAATTATCAGACGTTCCGTGGAAGCCGCTGGATTAGATCATGGCTGTGATGGCCCTGGGAAGCTGGCTGGCCAGCTCTTGCTTCAGACTTCGCTATAACACAAAATGTCAGCTTTATCTAAAATTAAGGTACCGTTGTTGGAACTGATGTTGAGAGGACAATGACACCTTGCTGGCCTTCATGCACAGGGTAGCAGATTTGAAGAGCTAGTGTCCCGTCTGAAGTTAGCCGCGCCCCCCCCCGCCCCTACCCTCATGCCCTCACTTGCTCTGCTTGAATTACAATCAGGGGTACCCTCTGCACAGTAGTGTAAACCTGACCCAGCTCCTGGCCAGACCCCTTGTCCTGTCCACTCTGATTCAGGAAGGTGTTTCTACAGGATTGATCGATAGTGTGGTCTGTTTGGTTGGAGCTTGACAGAGAGCAAAGTATATTGACAGTTAGGTTTGACCCTCAGAGCATTCTCTGGGTTTAGCCAGATAAGGTCTGTGGCACCCCTCCTCCCGGGGCAGAGCTTCGATGTGCTAGTGAGAGCCAGTGCCACACCTGACACGTAGCAAGCGCCCTGTAGCCACGGTCCTGCTGTTACACTTGTTTTTATTGTTATTACCTCCGCAAGATCACATGGCTCATAAAATTCTCAGAAAGAACTTGACCCGAGGTCACCAGACATCAGTCATTTCCCAGTGCCTTGAAACGTGACCAGCAACAAGGGCTGTAGTGAAGGCCGCCTGTCCTGAAGAACCTCCGGGACAAGTGGAGGGATGTGCAGGGGGCTAGAAGGCCACCGTCTCTCATAAGGCTAACTGCTGCCATGTCTGGGTGAGCCCCAACCTGACAGAGAGAAGTGGAACACGGGGAGGGCCCCACAAATATAGGTCCCACATGTCAATTTAGTTCATGACAGGAAGCAAAGCAGAGACAGGCTCCAAAATCCTCCTAAGGCAGGAGCTGTAGACTACGTCATCCATCTCTCGGTCATTCCATCCCCCATCCCTGCCATTTAAATCTCAGAGGCTGACCGAAGTCTACATTTCCAGGAACTGCAAGGAATAGTCACTTGAAAAATACACCAGACATTCCCTACAAACAGAACTTCTGTGGCATCCAGCCAGCTAGGCAGGTCTATGGAGGAGCTGCCCGTGGGCTCAGGAGTCATTCTGTCATCTCGGTGGGGGAGCACACCCATGGCAGGACAGGAGAGGGAGACCCATCCTAGAGCAGAGGAAACAAAGTGTTGCCAGCCAGTGGCAGAGCTCCAGATGCGGCAGAAAGTGGAGATGGCCCCATACATAGCTCTTCTAGGTCTCAAAGACAAGCCTACTGCGGCACCAGAAAGACAAGCATGGCCACCAGATAGCCATGCTGTATTTCCTGTCCCCCTCATGCTGAGAAAGTCCCGCTGGTACTGACAGAGAAGGTGTATCTACTCACAATGAATTATATGAACTGTTGGAAGATTCCTGCCTAGCAAAAACCAGACTCCATTTAATCCAACTGAGAATCTGAAACAAAACCTATAGTAATTTAATAACAAAGGTTGGAGCCAAGGGCAAAAATGATGAGTCCTAGGGCCCTTGTGACATGGAGGACATGGAGTTGTCACTTCCTGCAGAGTGCCCCGTGCTTTCCCTCAACATCAGTGAAGGAAGGATTGTACCTTCCGGTGTGAGCATGGGGACTGCTGCTGAGGACGCTGAGGGGAGTGGGGAGCAGGCTCACGTTGCTGGTCCCTTCCCCCTGCTCTTGGCCTGTCCCTGTCTCCATGGCCCATTATCTCCACAGTCCTGTTAAAGACACATGGCCCCAGCACCACAAATCCCTGTCTGACTACCAAGTCACAGAGGGAGGGCCTCACCAAACATCAGAACCTCTGGAGCTGGGTCCTTGGACATCATCTTTCTAGAGTGTTCCTCTAAGAACTATGAGATGGTCCATGAATAGTCACCTGAGAACCTGAAGGTCCAGGAGCTTGTCTGCAGCCTATCTCTGAGCCTTTAGAACCAGGACATACATGTCCCTGTGGAGTTGGTGTGCTCCTCCCTCCCTCCCTCCTCCTCCTCCTCCTCCCCCCCCCCCTCTGATCTAAAGCAGGGAGGTAAGGTCTGCTGGTGGGTTTTAGCTGTACTCTCCACAGCTGGGCACCTCTGTGGGGACTGCATTTCTGTCTCAAACTCTGTTCTCTTGTTCATTGTTTGGGAAGTCAGCCTCCCTCCCTCCCTCCCTTCCCTCTCTTATTGCTTTCTTTCTCTCATTTGTAGTAGTGGGAACGGAACTCAGAGCCTTGTGTGCACAAAGCAATCGCTCTACCTCTTTTAACGTTTTATCTTGAGACAGGTCCTCGCTGTAATATTCCTTTCGCATCCCTGCCTTCTGCTTGCTCTGTAGCCTAGGCAGGCCTTGAATTTTCAGTTCTCCCATCTTAGCCTCCCAAGTGGCTGAGTCCCCAGGCCTGACTTTCTTTGACAAGTACATCCTTAAGATTCTGGAAGTCTATGAACCTTAGAGCGCCACCGCATAGCGTCCCTGTGAGCTGTGCCCCTGTGAGCTGCCACCATGGGATGTAGCAACCACTCTATGCCTTCTTCCTCGAGAGCACCAGGCTGGTCTGCCCTGTGGCCAGCAGAGGACTTCACTCCTGAGAGTGCACTGAAGGATCAGGCAGCAGAGGAGAGGATATCAGATCACACAGGGAGATGTGTGAGGGGTCATGCTAGCCCTGAAAGGAGGAGCTGGGCCTGTAGAGAGGGGGCTCGGCAATGAAGAGCACTTGCTTTCTTCCTGAGGACACAGGTTGGGTTCCCCGCACCTACATGGTAGCTCCCAGCTATCCGTAACTTCAGTTCCAGGAGATCTGATGCCCTCTTCTGGCCTTCGTGGGCACCAGGCATGCACATGCTACACTGACATACATGCAAGCGAAACACTCATACACATAAAATAAATGATTGCTTCTAAGAAGTGTGGGTCGGGGGTGCACGGTGATGCTCCAGAGGTCAGGAAAAACCCAAGCAGCAGAGTCTACAAGCTACAAACAAACCAGTGAGATGCTCTGGAAAGTACCACAGCCACGCTGCCCCGCCCACCAAAGCGTTTGTTAGGAGGCCCATCTCCTGTCAAGGGCTCATATACCTTAGCAGGAGACTATATCTCAACCCCTACCTCGAGTGTCAAGGATTGTACCATGCCAACGAGGGGTCCGGGAATGAGGCAAAGCAAAGAACCCCACACACCCCATTGTGCCTCAGGGACCTCAAGGCCTGTCGCTAGGCCTTGTGCTGGCCGGCTACCAAGCACTCAACAAACGCCAGTCACAGGGACATCATCCTCAGCGGTTTAGTGTCATTGAAGTGAGTGCCGTTCAAACACCACAGCTCAACTCCATGCTCTGGCCTGGAAAAATCGCCCTGTGGGCCATCTCTAACTGGAGAGGAAGAGAGCAAACATGCTCACCCTTTGGCTCCCCTCCCCTGCGCTCGCAATTCCACAGGAAAGCCTTCTCTGGGCTGGATACCCAAATCAATATGAATGCCTGGCTCACACACTAGAGAACAGCAAGTCAGCATTTTGCATCATTGACTTGGGTGATGGGCCACTCTCCCTTAGTAAGCTTAGATAAGAGAAGTGGCCACACCGGTTTGAGGGGTGGGATAGTTTTCTAAAGGCTCATGGGAAAAGTTGGAAGCCTTGGCTCTTTCAAATAATCACACAGACCTTGGTGCTACCGTCCTCCTGTCGGTAATTTCCAGACTCTGCAAGGCGAGATGTCAGAAGAAACCAGATCCCGCAGCATCTGGGGCTGTCCATCCGTTTTAATTGAATGCACTAATTGAATCACCCGCTTTGTAAGGCGAGCAGTCTTGTCTGCAGTCTGCATTTTTCATAGCACGCCAGTGCTGAGCCTTTTATCCTTCCAGGAAACACCGTGTGTCTTCCCAATGGAAGAAGAGTGAGTGGCTGATAACTTTCCCTAGCAAACTGTTGGGTTTCAGAGCCACACCAGAATCCACAGGCTTAGGCAATAAAGCACTTGCCTTGCAGGCATGGTGACCTGAGTTTAGAGACCCCCAAACCCAGGCGAAGGTAGATGTGGCAGTGTACACCAGCAACGCCAGCACAAGGCAGTGTAGCTGGAGACAGGCAGATCCCTGAAACATATTGATCAGACAGCGTAGATGAAGGATGAGCTTCGTGTTCAGTGAGAGACCATGTGTCGTATAATAAAGCGTGACCCTGCTGCCGGGGTCTTCTGCCCTGCTTCTCAATAGGCCTTGCATCCCCAAAATAAATGTTAGAAGGAAGGTGAGAAATGGCTAAAGAAAGCTCCCAGTATGGAACCAGCACATAGATACAAGCACTAAGCACAATAATCAGCCAACCAAACAAATAAATGGTATGCTATCAAAGAATTTCCAAGAAACAGTTATAGGAGGCTTGGTTCCTCATAAAGGTCCCAAGTCTTGTCCTGTCCGCTTTAGAGTCCCCTTACATCTTTGCTGGAGCAGGGGAGCTCCGCTCTTCCTGTCTAGCCCCCTTCTCCTCCACCCCATGCTGACTTATCTCCAGCAACCTTAGGTACAGGACAGAGTAGAGAGCAGAATATTCTAGCAGCAAACCAGGGCTGAGGCATCCAAGGGTCTGACCTGTGATGTCCAAAAGTGGGATCGCTTTGGCCATCTGGAGAAGAGGAGGGGAAATGAGGCATCCCTAGAAAGGACAGTCTAGGGAAACTCGTTCTGCTGACAACGGTCCTTCCCTGTCTCGTCCATCAGAGCCTGTGGGAGTCTGTTGGATCAGATGCTGGTGTGGCCATACAGCTCCTCTCAGGATAAGTAGATGGGGTCCCCTGCTGTTGACCCCAGACAGTGGCAGAGACAGGGAGCCATCCTTGTCTGTATTCCATTGCCAAACTGCTCTTCTTGGCCCAGAATGTACTCCAACTGTGACCTTCCCAGCCCTGTCTAGACTTTGACAACTTCCAATATTACATAACTCATAGTGGCGGAATATTTCCCGCTAACTGCAGAGCTAGTCCGCAAAGGTCACTGATAAAATAATGCTTCAAAGGGGTATGAAAACACTCAAAATATTCAAGAAACTGGAGAGCTAGCCACACTCTTACTTTTTGATACCGATTCATAGATTAAAATAAAACCTCAGGCCTGACAGGCCTATGCTCCAGTCAGGGTTTGAGAAATGTGGAAAAAAATAGTAAGATCGGCTCATCTCTTTGCTGACAGAATGAGGATGTCTGTCCAGGGACAGGGACAGCTCCATGGTTTGCTAAAGGCCTAGTGATGACACAGGACACAGTTGCCCTGGCTGGAGCACAGCTGAGTTGACTCATGCATGCCACATTTCACAATCACATTTGGTAATGGGTTTGATGGACACTGGTGCTTTTGGCTCAAAGGGTTGTGGGGAATAAAGAAGAAAACAAAATAGCAAAGAAGGCAAAAGGCATTGTGGGAGTAGGGAAGGCCCACGGCAGCCCACTCAGGAGGTCCTCACTTAGAACTTCCTGATAGACCAGCATCTGTAAATCAATCATGATCCTCTTCATGGAAACGTTATCTTACCAACCGCAGGCTGTAGGCTGATCTCTGCCCCCTCTGGCTTCTATAGCTCCTGTGAGCGCATGCGTTTCTGGTTCCAGACAAGGTCTGGTCCTCAAGAGGCTGACCCAGCAGCATGAAATGTGCACCTGAGTCCAGGCTGGACTTTCAGGGGGATTCCCAGGCTCTTGCCTGCCACATGTGTCTAAGAACTGGCAATGGAACAGAGGTCTTTCTGGTTAAAGTACACCCCACACCCATGGAAGCTGTCACTTTAAACACTGGTCACTTTGTGGAAGGAATTTTCTGTGAGATTCAGGCATCTGCTGCTGGCTGCTCCGTTCTTTGGGGACTCGGTTTGGCCTACTGATTTATGACTCATGATAATGTTTCTTTAAGTCCTGACTGACCAGTCCCCTGACCTTGGTGAAGCCCCTCTCTGCTGCTGAGTGAAGCCACCTGTGACCATGAGCAGAGCCTCTGCCATCTGTCCCTGTGTCAGAGCAGTCTGATGGGTGCACGAGGACCTGGGAGCAAAGTGTAGCCCCTGCCAGTGTCCCTCTGACCGTCAGCCTGCTCCTGGGGACACAGTCTGTCTATGGAGCTGGGACATGGTGTTCCACAAGGAAATCAAAGACAGTAGTGCCCAGAGCAGTGGCCACGCCAGGTTGCCTCTTTCTTTGAGGATAATCTTCAATAGCCAGAGACAGGATGGCTCTGTCAGTGAAGTGCTCCATGCACAGGCCCCAGCACCCACGTAAAAACCAAGCATGGTGCCATGTCTTTAAGCCCAGCACTGAGGGATGGAGACAGATGGGTCTCTGGAGCCCATTGGCTAGCTAGCCTAGTCTAATTGATGAGCTTCAGACTTTGTGAAGAGAGCCTATCTCAAAAAGACAAAACAAAACAGAGAACAAAGGAGGAAGATATCCAGTGTTGAGTCTGGCTCCTACATGAGCATATGCACAAATAGACACATGCATACAACCACAAGGTACATGCACGCACGCACGCACGCACGCACACAATCGCCAAACAAACAGCAGATCGAATATTTGAGACAAACTGACTTTAAATGACAGGAAAGTCAGCAGCCAGGGAACAATGGGATGCTCACAGTGGCTGAGTCTTTTCTTTTCTCATCACTAGGTAGGCAGCCAGACCTGGCAGGGTGGGGTGGGGTGAGTGGACATCAGCACCATGCTGAGCTCCAGGCATGGTGTTTGCTCTTCCCAGGAGCACAGAAATGCTCTGCTTTGGTCCCTTCCCCCTGCCGTGACCAAAATGCTTAACAGAAATGACGTGAGTGACATGAGCATGAGACAGACGCTTCACGCTTCACCCTCCGTGACCCACGTCCCCCACCCGGTCTGCACATCTCCAGAGCTGCCCAGCAGCCACAGCCAGAGCATCTCTGCCACTATGAGTTCATCATCCAACCAGGGACTCTAAGAATCCTGCAGGGAAGGAGCCAGCGGGAGACTGTGCCTCTGTAGCCACAGCTTCAGTTTCCAGGCTCTGACATCAGAGCGCACAGAATCAGCTCACTCCCCACTCAGCGGCTCTCCAACATGAGTGACTTCTGGCACCAATTCCCCAGAAAAGTAAGGAGAACTTCAAGGAAGATATATATATATATATATATATATATATATATATGTAAGTAAGTTCAGCCTGGATTGCAGAGATTCTGGGTCACAGTGGGAAATGAATGACCAGTGTTTTCTGATGAGGAGCTGTGTTTCATTGGGTACCTTTGAATAAAGATAGATATTTAATTTACATCCCTAAAAACTTTGGAGGAGTTGACATCTTAATAAAACTCAGACTCAAACCTTGAAAGAACCCAAGAGGTATGCAAATGCTTTAAGTTTTTATTTTATTTATGTGAATTTTAGCTTCACCAAACCTCCACATGAACCCTTTGCTCAAGCTGCTTGGGGTTGACTTTTCTCAAAGGCAACTTGAGCTGTATGTGTTAGAAAGACAAGCAAAGGGAGCTAGATGAGAGGCATAATGCCAAACAGCAGGAACCTTTCCTGAGCAATTCCCAGATGTGTGGGCAGAGGAGCCGTCCGAAGCACTCCCTACTGATCGGCCTCTGTCTGCACATTGGCAAGTACCACTTGGACTCCTAGAACCTTTGAGGGAGTTGTCAGGATCACACAGTAAACCAAGATCCAGGGTGGTACTGAAGGCCCAGATGTTTCCTGCTGGCCCTTTGGACTGTGTCTCCATCTCTGTTGAGATGCAATGGACTTGAAAGGCAGACTGCCTTCAGGTCCAGCTCCTGGCTTCGGTTGTAGTTCGGATCTTCCCATTGTGGGCCAGGTGACAAGCTGTGCTGGGAAACCTGAGGGTGTCATCCCATCTGCGGGAAGAGGGTCCTTCTGTCCACTCTAAAGTCCTTCCCATTTTATGTTCCATGAGCACAGGCTGCATCTCTCCCATGGAGGAGACGCCAAAATGGACTTGATCATTCCCAGAGAGTCCACCCTGGCACATCCCACCACCCTTACAATTAGATCTCTGGCAGTGACACTAGTGATGCACCCTTGCCTTAGAGCACGAAAGCCTGCAAGCCTGGTATGTCCAGGACACCTAGTGACTATTTTCAAAACCAGCACCCACAACCAGGCTTTACTGAAAACCTGTCACAGGGATGTTGTGTATGAGCTTGTGCTCTAGAGCCAGCTGGGCCTACACAGGGCTCACACTGCAGCCCCAATCAGTTGCCACACTTGTTACGCAAGCCAGAGTAAGTCCTCCTCATTCTTTTACATCAAAATGGTTCTTAAAGATTCTATTTTTAACGTTTTGTGCTATTTTATTTATGTGTATATGAGCATGAGTACTAAAAAAATGGCTTTGGATCCCCTTGAGCTGGAGTGACAGGATGTTGAGAATCACTCCACATGGGTCCTGGGAGCTAATCTTGGGTTCTCTGAAAGACCAGCAAGCACTCTTGCTATGTAATAATGCTTTTGTACACTGTAAAGATGTGTCACTCATACTGGTTGAATAAAACGCTGATTGGCTGGTAGTCAGGGGTACCAGACGAGGACAATTCTGGGAAGAGGAAGACAGAGATGCAGCCACCAGTCAGACATAGAAGAAGCAAGATGAGAATGCCTCACTAAGAAAAGGTACCAAGCCACATAGCTAAGCACAGATATGAATTATGGGTTAATTTAAGTAAGAGCTAGTTAATAATAAGCCTGAGCTAATAGGCAGAACAGTTTGCAATTAATATAAGCCTCTGTGTGTTTATTTGGGTCTGAGCAACTGCAGGACCAGGTGAGACAAAAACTTCCATCTACCTACTCTTAACTGCTGAGTCATCTCTCCAGCTCCCCGTTTCCCCGTTGTCAGTATACAACAGATGTGCTCTATTGTATTTATTTGTCTACATTCTAGATTGGTCCAGACTGTGTTTTGACTGGCTTCCACACACACGCAATGCTCAGATGAAATCCAGGAGCTTCCCTCTCCACTGACCTCCATAGTATGGGCCTCCCTCAGTTGATGTGGCTTTAGGGTTACACAGTTGCTTTTCTACGTCAACTTTATACATTTAAGGCAGACTCAAAGCTTCGCTCACAGGGATCCTGAGCTCCTCATTGTTGTGCTCACCTGTCAAGTCACGGCTCCAAATACTACAGAAAATGCTTTGGTTTTGTCGCTCAGAGGCAATCAAGCAATCAGCAACAGCAGGCCTCAGCTGTAAATGTCAACCCAAACAAATATTTCAGAGAATTTTAATTTAACAAAGTATTGATTAAATAGCTCTTACATCCAAAGTCTTATGCCTGCTCTGGGAGAGACAGGGAAAGCGGGCAGAGGTGCTCACGGGAGCACCTTAGCTCAAGGAGGTAACCTTGGCTCAAGTTCTGTTTATCCCCATTCTGAGAGCTTTGCATGGTGGCCATCTGCCTGTCACCCCAGGAGCCTCTTCTGTGTCCCATGGCCACCGGCAGGCACTCCCAAGCCTGTGTACAGTTACCTATGGGGCAGTAGATTTCTATATACCAGGTCACCAACGCTGGAGGCCAAAAGCACCCCCAATAAGCAAGGGAGCGTTTCCACTGAGTGGTTGCTTAGCCTGGCAAGTGTGGGTCTATCTCCTGTCTGTGTCTGTTCAGAGATGTGGAGAATTTCTCAGTACCCTGCCAGCCCTGCCAGCCACAGTCCATGCGTATACACACTGCAGGAAAATAGGTCACGAACACGCAGCTCGGGGTACCTGGGAACTGAGCTTTAAATCTGGTTCAAACGTTTATTATCAGAATAAAAACTGAATAAGTCTACAGGGATTCACTATGAACCTAATGCTCCCTCAGATTCTCTGTCTGTCTGTCTGTCTGTCTGTCTGTCTGTCTCTCTCTCTCTCTCTCTCTCTCTCTCTGTGTGTGTGTGTGTATACAAAGCCAAAAATGCATTTTGGATCTATAGAGACTATAAATTAATAATACAGCTACCAAGCGTTGGTTTCTGACCCATGGCCATCAGCTTGTGTAAGAATAGTGTCTGGTTTTCTCCTACAGAGAAATAATAGGCTTTATTGCATGATACTGATACTTAGAGTTTAATCATCAATAATTATCAGTAATTATTAGTATTTGGCTGTGAATAGGATAATTATTCAAGTGGTGTCCTCATTTTGAAATGGAAAATTGGGGTGGTACTAAGAAACAGCCAATTTAATCCCAGAAGTTCTCCTTCTTCAGCCAATGGCGAACAGCAGGCACACGCGTGCTTAGCAGTCACGCACTGGTCCTCGGCCCCAGGCCTGCCTGGAATCTTCTTATCTGCAGTCCAATCTGGAAGTGCTGACAGCCAGAGCAGATGTCAGCCTAGGGCAAGTTAGCTGACCCCACATCACTTGAGGAGGTGGGTATCCCAGGATCAGTGCACAATACAGGTTCTCCTTGGATGTATCTGGGTGAGGCTTCTGCCCCTGCATCCCTAATAAGCTTCCTGGGGCTGTCAGAAGCCTGGTCTGCAGACCATACTTTGCAACATGAAGTGGGAGAGGGGTTCTGCGTGCACAGACCCTGTGCTTGTCATCCCAGGGCACCTTGTCCAGATTCTCCAGCAGGAAGGCCAGCCAGCCTAGCTCCTGGCCACTGAAAGCAGAGCTTACTGTGAAAACAGGGGGATGGAGAGGTTGCCATGCAGTGGACAGGGGCTCCGGGTCTTCTTCATGTAGCTGTGGTCTGCAGGGGAAGGGTTTGGCCTGTGGATACAGATGTACCACATCACCTCAGCATCAGGAAATGCCACACCCCCCATGCCGGCTTCTCCGTGTTGATATGGACCCACTTCTACAACTCTTCAAACAAAACACCTAACACATGTGACATCACAGGCCTTCAAGACAGCTCAGAAGGTAAAGGCGCTCATTGCCAAGCCTGGAAACCTGAATGCACCTCCAGGACCCACCTGGTGGAAGGAGAGAACTCTCCTGCAGGTTGTCCTGGGACTGCCACACGTTCACTGGGCACCCAACGTAAACAAACAAGTATAATTAAACAGCTTTAACGTGCTATTTCCTGCAATCTTTATGGGTGTGGCTTTGCATTTAATGTTACAGTATATCTCATATATCTCAGATTTCATTTTGTGTGTGTGTATATATATATATATATTCTAGCACAAGCAATTTTCCCCATCTTTATGTGGCTTGTTATATTTTTATCACTTTATTTGTTTATTTTTAAATTAATTAGGTTTTTTTGTTTTTTTTGGTTTTTTTTTTTTTTTTTTTTTTTTTTGGTTTTTCGAGACAGGGTTTCTCTGTAGCTTTGGTGCCTGTCCTGGAACTAGCTCTTGAATACCAATCCAAGTTCCCACTCCCTCCCCTCCTCCCATTCTCTCCACACACCCTCCCACCCTACCCCCTCCAATCCTCAGATTGTCCATAAGCAAAAACCATTTGAAATAGATCTTGGATGATTGCTTGTATCCACATAGCTTTACAATGGTCACTGATAGACTTTCAAGATCAGGATAACTTCTCTACGTGTGCATTTGATTTAGGTTGATGAAGGAGCTGCAGAGAGAGCCAATACTGTTGGGAGAGAGGCAGTCCCTAAGAGAGTCTGTTGACAGCAGATGATGGTAATTTTACATCTGAAAAAAATACAAATGCTACAGAAAACATGAATATCTGCCTTGAAAACATCAGGGGTGTGTGTGCGTGTGTGTGTGTGTGCATGTGTGTGTGTGTGTGTGTGTGCATTTCCCAAAGAAGGTCATTCAACTCTAAAGGCTATCACAAAGATAAAAATAGAAAACCATAAAGGACGTCCAACATAAAATGTATGTCAAAGAGATGATAGGGAATAAAAAGAAGTCATTATAAAGCCAGACATAAAAGTTAAGTGTGGGCCACGGGCGGAGAAATGATTAACTTTCTATTCTGTCGGCACACCTGTTGGATATAAGCCGACGTGTTAGCATGCTGTGAGCCGCCCCTGCGTGGTTTGGACAGTTTGCCAACTGCCCATTCAATAACAACAGCGGCATGTCTCATCACAGAGGACCAAGCGGTGAGCAGCTGGAAGCGTGGCTGTGTCTGAGACCCCGTGTCCCCTCGCAGATCCCAGCTGGGTTGCGTGGCATAAACCTGCGGTGTCCCCATGAGACAGAGTCAGATTCCCCAGTAGGACTTGGCGCAACCTCAATCCTTTTTCCTCAGAGGGAAGAGAAATTATCCGAGGAACTACTATAGACTCACGAGAATGATATAATTGCAAAGGACTGTTATTTCATTGTCAGCTTGGTGGGAATGGGAATTATTCGGGAGACACACCCCCAGGCAAGTCTGAATGTGGGCTACACCATAGCACAGGCTGGGTCCTGGACTGACTGGAAGGTAGGAAGGGTACCGAGCCCCACAGCCGTCTCTCTGCTTCCCGCCTGTGGGACATTCCTGACGCCATGCTTTCTGCCATGATGGACTGTATGTACCGCAAACTGCAAGTCAGCACTAATCTTGACATTGTTTTCCTCAAGACGTTTAACACAGCAGCAAGAAGGATAGCTGATGTAATTACCTACATAAACCCATCCTCTGAAGAGAGATAGTCATTGAATTCTTCCCATGTCAGTTTTAGTAAACATTTCATAGTGTAATTAATACTTTACATAATGAATTAGATTCTGTGTAACCATGACATTGGGAGTGAGAGCAGCCTCCGCTGCAAAACATGTGCAGGCTGGACTCACTGCGAGGCTCAGGACTCTGGAACTCACAATAGAGCCTGGACCAGGTTGCTCAGCCACAGGGGTTGAAATCCCAAGATGTCCAAAGGTCTGGATTTGTCGACAAAGCAGTCAGTAAAGGAAGCATTTGCTCCAGGCGAGGGGTCTTCTCTCTGCTTCATCTGGCTGGGTCTGCTCAAGGGGCCTCTGTCCAAAACCTGCACTGTCCTGTCCACAGGGAAATAACATTGCCCCCATGCAAAAATAGAGTGGCCTTGGCTGTGACACTTGAGGGCAGTGTAATGAATGGTGTTTGGGAGTAGGTGCTGCCTGCTGGCCTGGCCCCACAATTTATAGTCCTTCTGACATGGCTTGTCAAGAATTCATCCTGCATCAGGTTTGTCTGGAGATACAGTGAGTGATAAATACAGAACGCTTGCCTCTCTAAAGCAGCTTGTAATTTATGGAGAAATGTTCTATGAAAAATAGAATACAGCTTTTACCATGCCAGAGGAGAGTGGAGGAAACTCAGGCCCCAGAACAAACCCCTAGCAGGCAGCAGGAGGATGAATAAAGGGCTTGGCTTGGCCCAGCTTCACCTTCGAGCAGCAGCTAGGCAAATAGAATGAGGCAGCGAAAGCAGAGCTCATCCTCTAGGAAGGAATATGGGTATCGGTCATGCTCCAAAAACTAGATTTGCATCCAGAGACCATAACACAAAGGGCCTTTTCCTAGGAGATGTGGGGCCATAGGGTTTGGCCTTGTTTTATTCTATACAGGGTGATGCTTAGCTCAGTGTTTGGAAAGAAAAAAATAGAAACCAGGGGATGGAAAGAACTTCCCTGTGTTGATCCAGGAGGAGACAATGTAGGCAGCAGATTCTGGGTATATTTCATGTTGGAGACTGTGAATGCAGGAAAAAGGATGCTTGACAGAGGGTTCTGGGGACAGAGGATGCTGAAGACAGAGGATGCTAGGGACAAAGAATGCTAGGGACAGAGGATGCTAGGGGACAGGATGCTGGGGAATGAGAATAATAGGGAAGGAGGATACTGGGGAAGGAGAATGCTGGGGATGGAGAATGCTGGGGACAGATGATTCTGGGGAAGGAGGATGCTGGAGACAGAGGATGCTGGGGACACAGGATGCTGGGGAATGAGGATGCTTCGATGGAGGATGCTGGGATAGTGAGTGTTGACTCTGATAATGTTATTACCAAGCATTTTCTGGACATGAGAACTTCACAGGGAAGACATATACTGACTAGAGAGAATGGGCAGGGTTCGATGAGGGACAACACAGGATTTGGAGAGATGGGGAGCCTTATACACACTGCATTGTGGGAGGTTTGGTTCCCCATATCCTCCAGAACTTCATGATGTTAGGAACTGGGCCAGTGCTCGGAAACCCCAGAGAGCTGCATGGAGAGAAATACAGTGCCCTCTGCCTGATCCCCTTGGAGAGGAGAGGATGGCTGAGAGGAATCTGTCACAGTCAGCATGATGGCTGTGAGGCGAACCTCTGCAGGCAGCTGTCAGGGGCAGCATGCATGGCTGGGAGGGGAACCTCTGCAGGCAGCAGTCATGGGCAGCATGCATGGCTGGGAGGGGAACCTCTGCAGGCAGCTGTCACAGTCGGCATGAAGTCTGCAGAGTAACTCACACCTCTGGGGTTACTGTTAGCAACTCTCCTTTACAGACACGAAGGCTCACAGGGCTCAGGGAAGCCTCCCAGCTGGGGAGAGGCAGTAGGACTGACATACTGACATGTGGTCTCTCCTGGTGACCTTTACCCTCTCCCCCTCCTTGTGAAGGTGCAGCTTAGCACTGCTCATGCTTTCAAGCCTTTTCAAAAAGAAGCCAAAGTATCCCTCGGCCTTTTATCATCCCAAATACACACCCTAAAAGTTCTGCACACAAGGACCCAGGGGTCCAGTCCCACAGAGACAGCGGGATCATCTCTGACAGGAGTGCACAAAACTTGGGCACAGCCCTCTTCATCCTTCCCAAGGATGTGAGACTTCTGGTGTCAATTCCTCAGAAGGATAAAAAGCACCACAGATATTTAAAAATTAAATAAATCCTGGCTTGTTTACAGAGATCTAAGGGCACGGTGGGAATTAAGCAATGCCTTTTGTCTGAAAACGAGGGCGTCTGTGAAGTAAAACAGTTTTAAATCGCATCTCTAAGATAGACTTTCTTCAGTAAAGACAAAAGTTGCCTAAGAAGGATGAGCGCCTGGACAGCTTGGATTCTGGCTGAGAAGCGAGGACTATATGCTCAGCCCTTTGTCACCTTTGGGTGGGTGCTTCAGCACAGATGAATTGTACCTTGGGTGTGAAAGCTGCCCAATGAGAGTCAGTCCTATACCTATTGCACTCTAGGGGTGCCGCATCTGGTGCAGAGGCCAACCCGGTATCAGAGGACAAGGCTACTTCTTTCCAACCTGGTTTACTGTGCTGGGCTGACGATAAACTGTGTAGTATCAGACTCTCACACTGCTCATCCCAAGACTTTCCACATTCCCGAATCAAATATGTTCTGTTATAGAGAATAGCATTTTAATTGCTTCTCAACCCAATTTGCTGCTATTCTGAGCACATGTGTACCGATTAGATGTGTCTATAGTTTATGGACTGTGCACATCTGTGTGCCAGGGTGGTCTCCTCAGATTAAATTGTAATTTTGGGGGTACGAATACATTTGCCAGGAGGTCTTTTTGTCAGTTTGTGTTGACTCTGCCTCAGTAACGGCGCGGCTCAGTCCCCTCCCTCACCAATGCCTTCTCCCCACAGAGCCCATTCACTGGGAACAGGAAAAGCACAGTTGGGCAGGAGAGCAAGTGACAGATTGGGCAGGAAGAGTGGTCCCTGTGGGACTCTAGGTGGTTGTGAGTTTCAAGGTGTCTCCATTTCTGGTTTCCGGTCCCCAGAGGGTCTTTGGTTTGCAGACACGTTGGAACACAAGTTGAGGAGACGGCCAAGGCGCAGGCACCCTCCACCTGCAGGCTCCCCGTTCCTGGAATTGCTGTCAGATCTGGAGAGGGTACAGCAGAGTCCAGCTGGGCGACTCCTTTTGTTAAATCACCCTGGCTCCTGGTCTGGACCAAGCTCCAGACAGACGCGTGGCTGATCCTTAGCCTTAAGCCGCGTTGCACGCTAAGTCATGTCTGGCTGGCCCCTCATCACTTTCCCAGCTAGAGCGAGACATGTGTGGTTGCCATCATCCCCACACCCTTCCTCTCACACAGTGGAAGGACTTGGTGAGAGGTGAAGGCTGTGATTAACATACATGCATGCACACGTGCACACTCCCACACAAACACATGCATACGTGCTGGTAGGCTCGCACATGTGCATGCGTGCACACACACACACACACACTCCATTCTCCTCACTAAACTATGTGTCAGAGAAACAGCCAGATTCCCTGAGAAAATATTATTAGCTTGTAAAAGCTTTCTCAGGCCTTGTGAACCCCAAATTAGCATTTCATCTAAGCAGAGAGATATGGTCTCCTCTGTAATGAACGATGTCATCCATGCCCCGTGCTGCAGGAAAGTTAATTAATTACCGTCTAACATGTTAATTAGGGGAGCATTCAGACTGTTTTCCACTCTCCGGCTCTAACTTACTCAGCGTCAGGTTGGCATGAGAAGCTATTGGCTCACATTCCTACGTGTTGATGTATATGACAAAAACATACACAATTTACCTTTAAAGGAAGATTTTGCTAAGGCAAAAAAATACTATAATCTGCAGTGCACTGCTTGTGGCAAGTCCCTGGGAGTCCTAGGCAGACAGCAGGCTTACTTGTGTCCCGAGAGCCAGGAGACTTGCAGCCAGACTGGGCCCCTGGTAACCAGTCACCCTCAGAGAGACACCAAGTTCTTTCCCTAGTAGCACAAACTAAAGGTTCACTTGAGGAAAATTTTCCTGAAGGGAAGATGATAAGCAAAAGTTCACTTGAGAGGAAACCTACGTGACCCAGGTGGGGACAGCTGTGTGGTAGGACGCGGTTCCCATGCTCTCCCTGCTCAGCACTGTAAAAGATCTGAAAAACCGCCTTTGTAGACAAACGACACCCAGTGTATGTGTCAGTCCCAGGTTGAAGAAGGGACCCGCAGGGCCCCATGAGCTTCCCATGAGAGAGGCAGGTGTGTGGTGAGGGCCCTTGGCAGAGAGATGGCACAGAAAAGGACCATGTAAGACTCTTCACCGGAACGCAAAAACCGCCTGGATGGTGGCCAGCTTGCCAGTGGCTTTATAAGCCGCGAGGTTTATAAAAAGCATAATATGTTCTCCGCTTCTAAAATTATAACAAAACATCAATAAAACCATCCAGATAGAATTTGCATTCCAGTTAGAGCTCTTAAAGAAAAAATATTAGCATATATGCACATAAAACAAAATGTTCTTGGCCTGGTTGATTTTAGTGTTCTGTTGGCTTCTCTTTCCACCAGGACTCTGGTCTGTAGTTGGAATGGGATCTGCTTTCAGCTCACGTGTGCTTCTAATTATCTTGCAAATTTCAGAATCAAGAACTCAGTCTTCCCTCAGCTCTCCCCCTTCCCCATCTCTCATTCCTCCCTTCCTCTCAGCCCTGTAAACTCGAAACACTTGCTGGTCTTTATTGGGTACCTAGCGGGAGTCAGGGATTCCTTGACATCAGGCCTGACATGACGTTTCAGCTGTCTCCACCTGATGGGTCTGATCCAGTTTGATGACTATTCCATTGGGAATGATGTTTAAAGACTGGTACAACTCAAATCTGGAGCAGCTCCTGGAGACTCGCATTCTGAGTGTTCTTTAATTTGTTTGTTTTGTTCTTACTATATAGCCTAGATAGCCCTGGCTGTCCTAGAACTTACTATGTAGATGAGACTGTCCTCAAATTCACAGATTCTCCTGCCTTTGCCTTAATTAAAGACATGCACCACTACACCCAGGTTTGGTGGTGTGTGTTTTTGTTTGTTTGTTGGCTATTGATCCTTCAAGGCATAATCCCGTTGGTAGAAATGCATTCCTTGGGTTTTGAAGATCTTAGGGCCAGCCCTCACCACTGTGAACTAACCACCATGCCATACCTTCCCCGTAACAATGAACCGAACCCTTTGAATAGTGGAAAGCAGATAAAAATTCTAATAAATACTCTCGGGTCAAAACTAACTTTAAACCCAGCATTATAGATTAGCTTGAAAATAATAGCTAGAGAGTACAAAATAATGAAATCCAAAAATCGTAGCCGGAGTGGTCCCCTGAGGCAAAACACTTATTCTTAAACATACTAAGTTTTAAGCACAGGGGAGATATAAACAGCTTAACATTCAATCCGAGAAGACACAGGAATGGCTCCAAACATTTCAATGGATGTGTTTTTATGTAAACATGATGAGAAATTCTGGCTTCCTTGGGAACGCACCAAGCAAGGTGACCACGGCATCCACAGATGCGGCATGACTGCAAACAATCAGAATAGGACATCTGGGGACAGGTTGCTTCCTGGCCACAGAGCAGGGTGGAAGGACCAAGAACAATATCTTAAGACGAGTCTGCACCACTCCCCTGGTGACGTCCAGGTTACTGTGCAGGGGGCAGGGCTGTGTGGTGGGAACTATCTAAGCCATTATGGTGGCCACTTTTCCCCAACTGGGGTGAGGAACTTGGAAGATCTGCCATGCCCAGGATATGAAGAGCATTTCTTAGCTCTCACAAGCTCAGTGAGAGAATAGGAGGGCACCCGCATCCCTGGGGTGAGACTGTATCTGGGGCCCACTATACACCTCCCATACAGATGCTGCAGGCCAGGACCAGCTCTCAAGACCGGAGGCAAGTTTCTATCCCCATTGTGAGCAAACACTGGGTCCAGGGTCACTGATCGACAAGGTTGCCCTACCCCTAGTGTAGAATCTAGAATGTCTGCCTCTTCTCTGCCTGGGATAAAAAGCTGAATGACTTCACGTGAGGACCTCTACAGTTTGCTTTGAGTAGAAGACAGTAAACAGGCCCTGCCCTTCCCCAAGCCCGCTGAGCTGTTACAGGCAAGTGGGGACATGGCTTCTGTGTGATTCTATCTATCTTGCTTTCAAGTTTTTATAAACCTTATCAGAGCCTGGCATTCACTCGGGTCCTGCAGAACATCAGCCTGGAACTCCACACAGTGGACCCCAGAGAAAGGACTCAGAAATAATTTTCCCATTAAACATTCAAATTCCTTCCCCATCAGATGTGTGGGCTTTCCCCTTGGACACGTGCAGGCCTTCCCTTGGGTTCTGGAAGGGCACCCAGAATCTGGAAAGCACTGTGGTGGGAAGTCATCCGTTTCCTTCTTCCACAGCGTGGGGGTTTTCAGTCTGTTACTGTCCAATCCTGTGCTCAGGGCGGGGTGCATGTGCACAGTTGCTCGCTGAGTGGGTTGCTCAGACCTGCAGGAAGGGTCAGAGAATGCCATAGTTCACAACTGTTTGTGTCCCTTGAACGTCTCTATGACAGTCTGTGGAGAGGGTCTCCTGTCCTGCGTCTGGTCCATTGTTATCACATATGAGTGTTTTACACAGAGGGCGTTACAAATTACTCTCAAGATAAAGCCTAAAGATGACAAAACATTAAATATTAAAGTTCACGAATTGTAGCTAAAGCTGTCCCTTGAGGCAAAACTCTCATCCTTAGATGATTCAGTTACTAGGCATCAAAGAAACACATTATGTTCAGCCCAAGATCCAAAAACAAGCCCCCTTCCCCAAAGCCAATGGACGTGTTTTTACATAAACATGATGACTAATTCAAACTTCCTTATGAACACACAGAAAGCAGGCATTCACAATGCAGGGTGTGTGGGACGAAGGGGGTGGAAAGTTCCTCATGACAAGACGTTATTTGAGGACAAAGTGTAGATTCTGCAGACCTAAAGTTCTTGCCACTACTACACAGTGGCTCAGCTAGGGAGCACATGCCTGGCATATCCAATGTGGAAGAGGAAGAGAGAAAGAGGAGGGGAGGGGGAAAGGAGGGGAAAAAAGTGGGTGGGGGGAAGGGCACCAACATCATCCTATCATTGGTAAGGGCTGGTCTCTTCAGGCCCCACCCCTTCCTGAGGCAGTAAATGGGGAAGTTAGATTCCTAGGTGTAGCCACAGGTGAGTTGCCGATGGAGCCGCTGGTGAGCTGCCTGAGTTCATGCAATTCCTCCGCCTCCATTCCCATACGAGCAACCCTAATTAAATGCAGCGAGCCACAAAAGAAAGAGAATAGAACAAGTAGGATGGCTTTCTGGGAATCCTAAGGGGTGTCAGGTTCATTTAATATGTATGAAACTACGAGAGAATAAATAAACAACTTCAAGCAGAAACACAGCTATTAGAAGACCAAGGACCCCAACAGACATCACGGCCTGTGTAGCTGCCCTACAGCCCCAACCCCATCATGAAGGTTGAGTGTTGCAGAAAAAATACTGTAAACATGACCACAGGTTGTATGGCTTTTCCTGGAGAGACACAACAGGTCTCTCCACCCCAGATAAGGCACCAATAACAAGCTAGAGACATGACTCCATCCAAGCTCAGCTTAGTAAAATAACAAGCCTGTGGGGTTTCCTACAGGAGCTTGGATGGCTCAAAATACCTACACTATCAAAGATGTGAGCTTACCAGACACCTCCCTGGAATTCCCACCCACCTCTTATGGACCAGCATCTCCAAGACGCATGCAGCTGGAGGAGTGGGTGGCCAGGAGACGGGGTGAAGATCTGGTGCCCCCCCACACATGCAATTCTGCAGACCCCACTGTTGCTTGCTTGTCCCTTCGCTGCAGCTGTGGAGCTGAGGTGCTCTGAAGCCATCACAACGGTGTCAGGTTGAACTAGGATGAAATCACTTGCCCCCAATGCTGCATCCGCGGCCCCACACATCTTCCCGTGTGACTTTCCTTCCCACTCCCTGCCAAGAGGCATGGCTTGCTCCCCCTCCCTCCAATCTGGGAATTGGTAGGGCTTCATCTATAGAATGCAGAGGAAATATGGCTGTGGACCTCCCAAAGCCACTTTGGAAGGTACCACATCTTCTTCTTCACTCACTGAACCTCACCCCCAGAGCCCCAAGGCAGCCATGTGTAGAGGAAGCTCAGCTTGGAAGACCACGTAGGCACACTTTCTGATGACACCAGCCCAGCCATGAGGCATGGAAGCAAACAGGCCTTCGGGGCTCCCAGCCATTGGTCACTTGGTCCTTCCAGTAGAGGTCACAGGCATTATGAGACAAGCCTTTTCCGCGGGCCCTGTCTGAACCTATAAAATTCAACTGTGGTCGATGCCGTTGGTTTTGCTGTAACAAGACCAGTCACACTTTGACTTTTTCCCCTTGGACTTCATATGCTGAACTTCTAACTCCCACTACCTCAGAATATGACTTGATTGGACAATGGGATCCCTGGGAGATAGAGCTAGTCAAGGTGATGCCATCCAGAAGTGGGGTGGATCCCTGATCTGTTATTACTGATAACCTTATCAAAAGCAGGGTGGGGGGCATCGTAAGGGAAGCTGGAAGTCAGGGCAGGAACCTGGAGGCAGGAGCTGATGCAGAGGCCATGGAGGGGTGATGCTTTTCGCTTGTTCCTCGTGACTTGCTCAGCCTGCTTCATGATAAAACCCAGGACTACCAGCCCAGGGGATGACTCCACCCACAGTGAGCTGGGCTTTCCTCTGCCAACCATCAATCAAGAAAACATCCCCAAAGAGTTGCCCACAGACCGGTGTTTCCTCGATAGAAATTCCCTCATCCCAAACAACTCTAATAAACCTCCCCAGCACAGTAATCACGGGCACCAGTTACTTTCCATGTCTGTAATAATATGTACTTGGCAGAAACAACATAAAGGAGGGAGGATTTCCCTTGTTTATAGTTTCGGGGGATTTTGCTTGCTTGTTGGTGCTTCAACCAACATCACGGTACCTGGAGCACATGGTGGAGAAGAGTCTCAACAGCTCGGCCATCAGGCAGAGGCAGGTGAAACACTGTCAGTCATTTGGCTTTCTCCTCTTTTCTGGTTTGCACTGTGTGGCCCCCTGCCATTTACTCCACGTGGATCGTGGTTCCCCAGTTAATTTTCTATGGAAACACCTTGACATACACAACCAGAAGGATGTATCCCCAAATTCTTCCTTGATGCTAAATCTGATCAAGTCAGCTCTGCAGATGAAACGTCATAGAACGAAATGAGCTCCGTGATGGGTTCATTCAGCAGACATTTATTTAACATGTGTGAAGTCCAGAAGGCAGCAGGAAAGGTGCGGAGGGACCAGGAAACGAGTGTTTCTGTGCCTGTCCCAAACACTCATCTTCAAGGAGAAGCACATAACTGTTTAGAACTAGCCCTTCAGGCTCTCATGGCGGGAGATGCCCTTGGAGCCACATGGCTTCCGGGTGTGTTCAGAAGCCCTGCAGATCAAGGTGGCTCCCTGGGAAGCTGGAGGAGAGGCTTCCTGCTGCCCTGAGCCAGGTCTGGTGCTTCCCACCTTGTCTCTGCTCACCAGATACAGTTTTTAAAATCTTAAGCACTGTATATTCAGCTTCCCCTGGACCATTTTGTCTGGGTTCTGAGAATAGTCTGCCCTGCACAACATCTTCAAGACTGGCCTGTATCCTTGGCAGAACAGAACCCAGCCTCTCTCGCTGGAGGATGGCCAGACCTCGGCAAGCTACTTCCCGCCAGAAGATCACACCCAACACTGTTTATTTTCAGATGAACTCTTAGATGCAGGCTCTTGCCCTAACTCCGAAAGAATCTAATTTTCTTAGGACTGCTTCCAGGGTGAGATCTTTGGGGATCGTTCTTGCATTGACTAACAGATGGCAAAAGCTCTCAGGCAGACATACGGCCATGGCTTAAATAAATAAATAAATAAATAAATAAATAAATAAATAAATAAATAGATAAAGTCAAGGCACCACCATGCGTGGCAGTTCAAAGCTCAGGCCCTGCAACTCTGCTTCTTTGGGTTTAACTCTGCCTAAATCAAATATTAACACTTTAAGGCTTTTAAGGCTTTTATACCCAATTTATTCACTGAAGCTTGAAACCAGGAGTGGTCTATGCCACACAGAGATGTTTAGAGAATTAATTCTGGGAAGATCCTGGCACATGGTGAGCCCTATATCAGCACTGACTAGGTAATAGCTAGAGCTGCTGAGCAAAATGGGAGATGTCATATTAAGTCCATGGTGGCTCTCTCTGCCTGGGGTCAGTGGAATTCCTGAAAGGCCAGTGCCATTTAAAAGGCCAGTGCCACCTGCCTGAAGTCTAATCGCTTTAATACTAATGATAGGTGCCACTTTAGATAGGTCTGTGGATGATAAAATACTCAGAAGTAACGTCCAGGCTGAAGCACAGTTTCTCCAGATGCAACAGGGATGTGTGGATTACAAGACATCTTTCCCTTCATCTCCTTTAATTCAGCACAGGAATGTTGAAACTGCACTGGGTACCAACGTCCTTCCTGCCCATCACAGGGAAAGCCAGGACTATGGCCCAGCTAGTGACGGAGCAACCACCCCTTGTCCTGCTGTGTCTGCCTCTTAACTGAAGGAAGGAAGAGGACCAGAGGTGGATGCCTGCCAGCCCAGAGCTGAAAAGGAGGCTGGCTGCTGAGATGATCTGGGTGGGCGTGGGCTCTTCTCTCTCATCTTGGATTCCTCTGCTGAGTGTGAGTGGGATTCACCCACAGCAGCTACTCTATGGGATTTTGAAGATTTAAAGAAGCCAGGGAGAGGCAGGGAAGCGAGACAGGGAGGCATAAGCTGGTTGGATCCCAGTTGTTCTTTCTGCCGCTTCCCAGGGACTTTATCCAAAGGGGAGTTTGTGTTGGGGTGACTCACACTGGGGGTGCTGTGGCGCCATTCCCTGAAGCTGTCTGCCTTACACAACAGGCCTGTGGCTCCCTCTCCCAATTGTAAACACTCATTGAACACTTTGGGTGTACTTGGCACGGATGTAAGGGATGGAGTCATTGAGTCTCCTCTCAGCCAGCGGCCTGGGGGATAATTACGGGTAACGACGTACTCGACAGAGTTCCGAAAATCTGAATGATCTCCACTGCTGCTGTGCAGTTTTTGTTGGGCACATTGGGTTTCCCAACGCCACGGAGCAAAGCGTTTCGGGGAGTAGTTCTCAAAGAGACCATTCCTGGCCGCGCACCACGTGGAGACGTAAGAACTGGGGCAGATGTACCTTTTGTTTACATTTTTCTTAACTGACCCAGGGTGGTTCTGTGTGTGCTGCGGGAAATGTGATGGTCTGAGGTGTAGGCACACTGAGGAATGGTGCACCTAGCTGGCTAACACCCATCACCTCATGTTGTGAGTCACTGCTCTCTGAGCCAGGCAGTTGCCATCTTGGGGAGTTCAGCTATGCTCTCTTGCAGATTATCCCAGCTGGGCTTGTTGATCATTTATGCGCCTGCCCCAGAGAGATGGGGAGGGTCGCCAGACCCTCACCTGAGAGTCTAGCCACTCTACCAGCTGAGGTGTGCAATTCTGCCTTAATGGTTTGTGGCCCTGGGGAGGAAATAGAGAACTGGGGGAGACTAGGAGAGGAGGTACTCCATCTGTTTGACTGTGGGGAAACCCTCATCCCTGCTGGTGAAGGGAGGAGTGTCTACACCCTTGTAAGTGACCTCTCACCTATACTCGATAACCTCTCTGGTTCCCCAGAATGAACCTTGGCGCAATCCTGCTTCTCTTAGTTCCTGGAACCTCAGAAGGAGGGATAGAAGTCTCCCCCAAGAAGGAATTGCAGCAGAACCTCACAAAGCTGTCTTCTTCGTGAGAACATTTATCCTTATACTTGTCAACTATCCAGTCTGTCGCCATTCACCATGGCCACCAGGCTGTACACTAGAGCTCTTGAACTAACCCTCTTATCTGCAGTTGTATGTATCCTGATTGGCGTCTCCCCAAACTCCCTCCTACAGCCATCCCTTCTATTGTATGTTAATTTCTATGACATATTTTAAATTGTGAACACTCCTGTGTATGCGAGCATGTGCGTGTATGTGTGTGTACTAAGACTACTTACCAGATAAGAAACCCTTTATAGGAACAAAGTAAGAACAAGTAAGAACCTCTTACTTAAGAAATTCTGGAAACAGCATTTACGCATCATCCCTGCTAATGAAGGCAATTAGATAACAAAAGGTTAAAGAGGGAGAAGCTGTTAAATCAACTTTTTAGATGAATGGTCTGCAGGAGGACGCGTCCCCAGGGCCACATCAAAGCAGGAGGAGAACTGAAGAGATGAAAGATATATTTGCATATAATTTGTATGCGATTTGTATGCAATTAGCATCTATGTGGCTTGACTCTGAAGTCCTGGGCAATTTCAACTTTAAAATGTCCTTCAAAGTTCCCAGGTTGGCATTTCTAAGCGGGGCCCTGCAGGCTGGGTGCCTGGTCCCCGAGTGAACATCACAGTGAGCAGCCAGGGATGCCAAGCCCACAAGCAAGGGCAGGGCAACCAGCATCACCCAGACACCTTTGCTAATCCATTAAGAGCCTGGAGGAGTGGGGAGAGGGGTCAGATCCCTGGAGCGTAGGTAAAGCTGGACACAGTGGGGGCACATCTGTAATCCCAGCTCTACTTCTGTGAGATAGGAGGTAAAGACCAGGAAATTCCCAAAAGCCCCTGGGGCAGCTAGCTTGGTGCATGCAACAGTGAAATACCAGAGAGCCCACTTCAAGTAAATCTAAAGGTAAGACCCTCCACAAATGAGACACAAACATCCCTGCACTCACAAGCCACACATGGACACACACACAGGGGGTGGGGTGGGGAGGAGCTTAGAGAAACCCTCTGATGAGTCGGGGAGCAGAATGGTCCTTCTAAACGCACCCCCATCAATGTGTACGGCCTAGTTATTGAGGCACTAGGACCCACAGGGAGAGTTTAAGACTTGAAATCAGGAGTTCCAAATTTAGGGACCCCAGGGACACTGCAAACAGTGTCATGGGACACCATGCTGCTGTTCTCAGACACCACAGACCCCCGTGGTCTCCTGGGTTGGAGGGAGACCTACGGACGCTGTCCTCACCTTAGCCTAACCCTTTATCCAAACATACAGCTACTCCAGGCAGGATCAGATGTCCCTCTGCACCTCAGCATACACATCCTTGGAGATCTTTCACTCACTGATATCCACATTCACGGATAAACTAAGAACTCAGACACTAATTAAGACTTCTTGGAGAGTGGCTGGAGAGCTGGTCTCACCGTTAAGCACTTGGTACTCTTACAGAGGACTGGATTTCAGCTCCCAGAATCTATATTAGGAGGCCAATCCACCTGCACCTCCAGCTCCAGGGAATCCTACACACTCGTGCCTCTGTAGGTACCTTCACACACACACACACACACACACACACACAAATATTTTTGTAAGGTTTTGCTGCTAAGAGGGGCTGCTGTCTTTCCGATTGGAGGGAGGGATCATATCTGCTAGTGAGGCCACAATAATAATCAATACACTCTTTTAAAGAAGCAGTGTTCTAAAATGGTGTTCTCAACCTTCCTAATGCGCAACCCTTGAACACAGCTCCTCATGCCCTGGGACCCCAAGCATAACATCACCTCATTGTATCATTGCCACTTCATAAGTATAATTTTGCTACTGTTATGGATCGTAATTCAAATATCCGATATCCATGCTATTTGATAGGGACCCCTGTGACAGTGTTGTTACACCCCAAAGGGGTTTCGACTGCTAGTCTTAAAGGAAGACTGAGAGGCTCTCCTTCCTTGAAAATGGAACCGCTGCAAAATATTTTATGGGCAGAAAGACATAATCTCAATAACGTGACCAACTTTGTTACTATTAAAATTGCTTATTTCCCATTCCTTTGTCTACTTGGCCTTCTGTTCCCTTGTTTGGAGGGGCCACAGACACAAGGCGTTCGGCCACTTAGCATACGCCACAAGGTGGAGGCAGCCTGGGGAGCGAATCAAACACAACTGTTTATTTCCTATGCCAGAACCGGGCTGTTTTATTTGATCATTTCTAATTTGATTAGATTACTAGAACACTTGATGTCCTCTGTAGAGTTCATGATCTTTGTTGGTTTTCTCTAATTTTCATTTCTAGAGCAATTTTCAGGGAAATCGCTTTATGCAAAACCCTGCACAAATAACTTAAAATCACATTGTGCAATATCTGCCATCGATTTCATAACCTATGATCTGGCCACTCAGAATAATTAGCAATCTTTGGGACCTTTAATGTTTCTGTTCAGGGGAAATTCCAATCTTCTTGGTGCCTGACCATGAAAGGTAAATTTTACAGCTAGCACAATGGAAGATGGTGTCTCTGCCTCACGGAGCGGTGCTTGAGGGCTGGAACCGGACAGAAGCTGCTGCCAGGAGCCTCCTCAGCGCCTGGCTTCTTGGAGCCTGTCTATGCCTAGGACATCCAAGGACCTGGCTCAGCTGTGCCCAGCGGCTCCACTAGACCTGCCAGGAAGGAAGCCTCCCACTTCTGTGACCAGTAGGAGCTGAGCAAGCCTCATCTCGACTGGCAGGCACCTCACACATAATCCCCCAGCCTCAGCTCCTTGGCAGTCACACCCGTTGCTGATTCCAGGGTGTCCGGCTGGCCGGGCTTAGCTGGCCACTCCTACCATTCTTGGTGTTTGTACTTTCTACAGGGCACCCACAATGCTCCTCAGAAGGGATGTTCCTGCTTCCCACTTTTTGATAGTGGTGAGGGTGCCATTGATTTTATTTTATATGATTACAAATCTTTTTTTAGACGTGTCTTCTGCTGCTGGTTGATGTTCATTTGACATTTTTATGAGCTATAACCATCAGCAGTCCACATCTCTGAAGACCCACAGACCATTCACACTCAGAACTTGCCTGAGCACAATACTACAACCCTCTGAGAATATCCTGGTGTAACGTTTGCTATGATGGCTACAGTCGCATAAAGAATTCTAAATTAACCCGATCATCCAGGACATGGTTTTATGATAACACAGGTAAGATCTTCACAGATCTGTTCTCTGGGTGTGGAACCCTTGCATCAGTACCAGTAATATGTTTAGGACTCAGTCTTCAGGGACCAACCATCGCAAGCATGAAAACGGAGCCATCTTGTCTCCTTCCTGTGTTGCATGCTCTAGGAGCCAGGGAAAGTTCTGCCCAGGATTCTCCCTAAATCATGATGCCTCCCGTTTCACGGAGTACCCCGATGCAGCACAGGCGGGGTCTTGGTTGCTAAGCTAGGGTGCTCACGCTGCTCCCTGAAGATCTCTCATGGATCTTAGACTCTTACGTGACTCAAGTTTGTCTATTGTACCCCCTCATTTCATCCTCAGCTTGGACTTGTAACTCAGGCAAAAGGAAGCAAAGGTGTTATCCGGTCACCTCAAACTACAGAACGGCAAATCAGATTTCTAAACATTCCACCATCGTTTCCTTAAAAATGTGGGTCCCTCAGATGAACTTGGAATGTAAGTTGGTGTCGTAGAACTCATTCGCTGCATGTCAGACATCTGCTGTATAAAAGAGAACGACACCTGGGTGGAGCAGAGCACATGGCCACCCCCTTGTTCTGCCAGTTAGTCGGTGCCAGGGATAGAAGTGTGGAGTAAATGAAGACCTAGCCAGTGATGGCCAGAAATGGTTGCTGCTGTGGGCACAGGTCTTTAGCTCTGGAACAGAGAAAGCAGGAGGCTTGACACTTATTGAAAAGCTCACAAGGTGACAGGAGCTGTGATACAGAGGTCCTTCAGCCAGGAGCTAGGGCTGGACAAGGAGCCTCCACCAAGGCATGGGTACCAGCCACACAGACTGCAGCATCCCTGTCCGGGATAGTGAGCACAAAGGAGCTGACGTCTGCTGGTCGTCTTCCCCATGCTAATACTGGACCTGCAGGAGCAGAGTTGTGCCCTGTCAATGCCCAATGTCGTAGTTCATGCTTGATGGGAAAAATGGCATGTGGGGCCATACATTATTTCCAGAAGTTCAACTGAGCCCATCCCGGTCTCATCATTCGAGCCCCCAGATGTGTTCACACTTCAGCAGATGTTGTGATGTCATGAGATGCAGACAAGGACACCACCTGATGTGTTTTGCTTCTCATTTTCAAGATAACTTAAGGAAGGAGAAAATGGTAACTTACTTATCTCATAGGAGCCAACATGGGGTGCACTTTGCTTTGTCAAGCTATTCACGCAGTGCGGGTAGGATTAAGCTTGTACAAGCCTAGCACAACTGTCTTTGCGCCAGCTCTGGGGTCCACCCAAGCCTTACCTCCACTCAACTGCTTATCACAGTGGGAAAAGCTTGTTCGATTCATTTAAGGTAAAGACATCTGCCCTCCTGCCCACTCCCTGCTCAATCACCGGGAGAGCACCAGCTACAGAATCTCACTGGCTGAGCTGTGACAGTTCTGGCCGTGCCTCTCACAGCTCTCAGACCTTTAGCGACTCTCCCACCTTGCCAAAGCTGAGACCTTTTCCCCAAGTGTCTGTCTCATATGAACAATAATTTCCATTGAGAAAAGGGTCACAATAGGAGGTGTTTATTGCCCGTGTCTGTGATGTGACATCATTGCTGCAACTGAAGCTGAAATCCTCACAATGAACTTGGAAAAACATCCTGAGCCAGTCCCAACTTCTAGCGCCATTCCCTCAGTTCTGCCTTCACGGTGTGGACTCCCGAACAGGGCATACAGGGCAAACAGAGGCTTCGTGCTGAGAGTCTAAACATGGGCTGGAAACCAGGCCAGCTAGAGAGATCAGGCTGTGCCCTGCTCCAAATAATCCATGCTGTAGGAGACGGTGGCTCTTCAGGCTGTACCTTGCCCTCGGAGAATCCATTCTGAGGCAGAAGAATGACTACAGCCCCTAGGTGGACACAGAGATAGCACCGTCTGCCAGGCATTACCCTGCGGCCCAGACTGATAAACGGCTTACCTATTATTCCCAGTGGGAGAAAGGGAGCCACCCTCTGAGTTTATCAAGGGGGTATTATAGGGGGTACTAGTGGGTTCAAATCTTATAGGGAAACCAGGCCTGAGAACTTATCAGGTCGACCAGACTAAGGAAAGGGTGTAACGCCCTCGCCTGGACCCCATGATGTTGGTGATGGACACTCAGTGGCATGGCCCCATATCAACCTGTCATATGATACCTGGTGTGCGCACCAAGGGCCGAGGACTCTCCAACTCAGCTCCTTCCCACTGTTCAGCACACAGCCCGTCCTATTGACTGCCAGCTCACCTGTTGGCCCCTCTAGAGCTAACCTGCTGTTTCCAGCTACCCAGTTAGACCCTTTCACCTTGCAGCTGGCCTCTACAGCTTAGCCTCCAAACCCTGACCCCAGCAGGAGCATCCTCTGGTCTGGTTCATTATCTTATCAGCACAGACCTTCCTGGCCACCTCTGAACCCTTTTGAACTCGGCCACAGCCGCTTTAGCTAGCATTCTTTCTATGAACCACACACATGCGTGTAGATAGACACGCTCTGCCCTGGGCGCTATGTGATCTGGGAGCTGACATCCCTGGTTAATACTGAGATCATAGCAATTACAAAATTGCAAATTACAAAAGAACCTCCTTCACCTGGCCCAGATTGTCGGGGTAAGCGGGGTCATAGGTCACACTGCCGCCACCCGAACTGTTAGACACATGAACTAGTTGTGGTTCAATAAGTTCTGACCTTAGGAGAGATGGACATGTTGGCCTACATCTCTGTCCCAACGCACTCCCAAGAGCAACAGGGGGACAGTGGGGCTAGGCCCATCGCACAGACCTCCTTAGCCACCCATCCTCCCTCCCTTAGCCACAGTGGGGGGCTTCTGCAACTGTGACTCCTGCCAATACCCAGAGCCAGGAAAGCAAGGCTCCACAGGGGCCAGTTGGGACAGAGTGGGTCTTCCATGTTTGCCATGGTCTTTTGACTTTGAAAAGAGAGGTACTTTTTCTTGCTTGGAGAACAGTTCCATTTGGCTGATTTTCTGTGTTCCACTTTTAATAGTGGGATGGATAGATAAATGGATGGATGGACAGATAAATGATTCATGTAAATGATACGAATAGATAATTGATAGACAGATGATTGATAGAAGACAAGAGAGAGGAAGAGACAGATCGCTGTTCTACTCTGATAATAGCTTCAGATCATCCCAAAGCCGAGGACTCATATTCTGCTCAGGAAATTGGGTGCTTTCTTCAAAACAATGGGCTTCAGGAGCAGAGGTGCACACCTATAACACCAGCCCTTGGGATCCCGTGAGTCTGAAGCCAGCCTGCTCTACCCAGTGAGCCCCATTCCCAAAGAAACAAACAAGCAGCAGCAACACACAACAGTGGGCTCTGCCGGCAGGCACAGGTGTGGCAGGGCACAGGACTGGTCCCAAGGCTGGGCCATGGACTGTGGCCTCTCCTCTGCTCTGCTTACAAGAGCTCCTTTGGGCAGTATCAAGGACAGTTCTAGTCATGCCTCTACCCAAGTTGCTTCAGCTGTGCCCACGTTCGTTTCCTATGGCTGTGAAGAGACACCATGACCACAGCAACTCTTATAAAGAAAACATTTGTTTGGGGCTGGCTGACAGTTTAGAAGTTTAGCCCTTCATTGTCATGGCAGGAAGCATGGCAGCATGCAGGCAGACATGATGCTGGAAAAGTAGCTGAGAGTTGTATATCTGGATCAGCAGGCAGCAGGAAGAGATTGAGACACACTTCCTCCGACAAAGCCACACTTCCTAATCCAACAAGGCCACGCCTCCTAATGGTACCACTCCCCATGAGCCTGTGGGAGTCATTCAAACACTCATGTCTATGGGGGTGCCGTTCCTATTGAAACCACGACAGACTGGCTCCACCAAGGGAAAGCAGACTCTTGAGTGTGGTGCTGGCAAGGCAAGGACTGAGTCTGGAAGGGCCAGGAGCAGCACTTTCTGGGAACTACCACGTTAGTTCACCATTCTAGCTGGGAGGGTCTGTGGGGGAGTATTTAACATCATCCCAGGTAGATTCTGCTCCCAGGTCAGGTGGCCAGGCCACAGGGGAAGGAAAGCAATGGCAATGGGGCAGATACAAGGTAGACAAAGACCCATGGGCACCAGAGCCTGGGCTCACACAGGATGGAGAATGTTAGCGATTTCAACAGAATGAGCTAAAATGAATTCAATAGAATGAGCCCTGGTAAGTTTGTTTTTATAGGAGTGTGGGTCAGCAATTCTGAAACCAACTTATATGTATGCCAGGGTTGAGGGGAGAAAAAAAAGAGCTGTTCTATTTGGGTAATAGTAGCCAGGGTTCATGGGAGAAATGAGTTACACACAGGGGCGGGATCCATGAGTGGGAGTGAGAGGCAGGTTTGTAGACATGTTTACACAGACACGCGTCGATATAGAAATAAATATAATACAGACATGTTTGATTCTGCATCTGTAGATCTTTTTCTTGATATGCCCGTCAGTCAGGCCAGCGACAATGACTGGCTCAAGGGGCAGTGAACACGCTTCCTACATATCTCCTGGTTCCCAAATTCCAGTTTCCAGTGAGTACCAGAACCACTTCAGGGTTGAGGCAAGGAAAGTATGAGGATATCTAGAAGGTCTTGTAGTACCAAAATCAGGACGGAGACATCAAAGACCACAGCATAAGGGTTCTCATGGGCCAAATCTGGGACAACCAGAGCAACAGACTGGAGACTCAAACCAAGCGTCACAATGACCACATTAAGTACAGACAGCTTAGAACCCCATTAAGAAGACGCTGTCAGAATGAAATCAAAGCAGGAGGCAGTCAAAGGCAGGTATAATAATATAACCAGAAAGTGAAAAGATCGGAAAACAATATTCCAACCAAACCTTATCCAGGAAGCCAGGATTGCTAATTCTTTATCATCATCATCATCATTTATTTTATATCCCAACTGCAGTTCTCCCTCCTCCTCTTCTTCCATCCCCCTGCCACCTCCCCTTGCCCACCTCCCCATCCATCCCTCCTCTGTTTCTGTTCAGAAAGGGGCAGGCCCACCACGGGTGGCAACAAAGCATGAGATAGAACTAAGCTCCTTGCTTTGTACTGAGGCTGGCCGAGGCAGCCCACTAAGAAGACCAGGTTCCCACAAGCCAAGATGGCTAATTCTAATATCAGAAAAACTCCCAGTCAGGGGATCTCAATTTATCAGTAAAGAAATAACCATGGCAGATGTGCATGCGACAAATACAAATGCTGTAGGATGCAGGAGAGCATTGGGCACATGTGGCAAACACAGATGCATGTGGCAAACACAGATGCTGCAGGATGCAGGAGAGTACACATGCATGTAGTGAACACAGATGCTGCAGGCTGCAGGAGAGCATGTGTGCAAGTGGCAAACACAGATGATGCAGGATTCAGGAGAGCAAGTGTGCATGTGGTGAACACAGATGCTGCAGGCTGCAGGAGCATTGTATGCATGTGGAAAACACAGATGCTGCAGGATGCGGTAGAGCATGTGGTCCACCATGGCAGGGAAGATGTGGTGAGGTTCACGGTGGTGGGATCAAGGGGCTGAAATGCCTCCCATTTCAGGAGGCCAAGCAGCAGGAACAGGTTATAAAACCCCAGGCTTGTCCCCAGCAACACACTTTTTTTACAGCCCTCCTGAAACAGTTCCACCAGGTGGACAACCAGTGTTCAAACCACGAGCCTGTGGGAGACATTTCACATTAGAATGACAACAGACAGACATAGGTGGAACACAGTCACTATTGAGATATTTCATAGTTATGGATTATCTTCCTCCTGAAATTTACTTCAGACACCAGCATTTGTGGATGTGCACAGGGAGGGGGTATGAGCGCTAGCTTTCAGATCTAGCTGGAGTACCACAGATCATGCTCTTCCCTCTGCTGTCATAGCGTAAGCAACGTCTCTCATGAGAATATGTTTTGTACTTTTTAATTAGTGGTTTGGCTAAAGCCACCCCAAGCATAGAGCCGAAGAAGTGCTTGATCCACCACAATTGCAGAGTGGTGTGTTACGGTCCTGTTGATTTCATAATCAGTGCTACAACATCTATAGTGTGCACTAAGTAAACTATTATTAATCATAAACAAAATGTCTGATGGACGTGTGGTTAGAGCACTGTGGCATTGGAGGGCTGGGTTCAGAAACCATGTTTTGAGGTGACCTCCAAGGCCCCTCTCCCCAGTGATGTGCTTGAGCTGGTCCTACATCTTTCCAGACAGCACCACCCCCTGGGGATGGTACTCAAGCACAGGAGCCTGTAGGAACACGTTATGTTCATGCTATCACAAGCACTCAGAAACACTGAGACTCAGGTAGTGATGAGCTCCCCAATACATTGATCTCTTTGCATATTCCTGAATGATTTGGAACCAGGATCCACAGAGCACTGACTGCCTCCAGGTACCAGCCCTCAGTCAGGTAATTCTTCATCAGCATCTAACCCCAGAGAATAGGAAAGCAAGCAATGGATGGTGAGATATGGAGCTTGCTGAGCTAGGTTGAAGGGGGCTCTCTGGGCCAGACCTGGGCACAGTACGGCATCAAGAATAAGTGAGCGTATTTACCTTTCGTTGCTCTCTGACAAAGCACCATGACCACAAGCAACTTAAAGAAAAAAGAATTTGTTTTGGTTTACTATTTCAGGAAGAGAAGAGAGTCCATAACGGCCCAAAGGTAGCATGGCAGCAAGCAGCCAGAGCCAAAGACTGGGAGATCACATCTCCAAGCACAAACACATAACAGAGAGTGAACTAGAAGCAAGGTTACAGACTCTCAAACCCATCTCCAGTGATGCACTTCTTCCAGCAAGGCTCCACCTCCAGAAGGTTCCAGGACCTTCCCAAACAGCGCCACCTACTGGAGGTCAGGTGTTCACAGATGTGAGTCCATGAGGGACATTCCTCACTCAAATCAGCACAGAGATTATAGCCAACTTGAAATGGTGTCTTAGGAAGAGCAGAACACCCACCATCTCTGGCAGTGATGCTCTGTCCACATCTGCTGGTGCCCTCCTGGCCTATGTCTGCCATTGGGACTTTATTTCTGTCAAGGTTGTGAACTAGTTTAAATGTAAGAAAAACAAATGCAAGACATTAGAGACAAGGTAACTCACGGGCACCAGGAAAAGATATCCATCCAACAAACCACCCTAAGGGATGGTTTGGGCATGCTCACTGGACTCCAGGTCAGAGGACGTTAACTTCCTTTGAGGCAGGATGGTGCTATTTTGCTAACTAGAAAGATGTCTCAACTTTTTAAAGATTAAATCTGGAGACACTGTCGTCACAGATGTCAAGAACCAAGGTGTGAAGTGGGGAATTTGCACCGGCATCCAGGTGACCATCAACAGAGGACAGACAGAGACCAATAGTGAGATTTATCCAGTTGGTTTTAACTTTACTTTGGTAAGGGATTCACAGACGGAGAAAGAATAGGAGGAGAAACCTGAAGCCATTCCTTTACAGACGCTCTTTATCAATGCCCTTCTACTCAAGAAAATAAATAATCTACTGTTAGAAAATGAAGAAATATCCCCAGCCTTGAACAGAATCAGAAAACAAACTGTCAGCACACCTGAGTGAGAGAGCATTGCAAATGGTTAGGAAAATAATATCGTTCTCATTTGTTCTCTGCAGACAGCTGTGCATTCTGTATGGGCATCTGCAGGACATATCCAGGAGTTGACGCTGCCTCAGATCGAATATAAAAACTCACACTGACTTTCAAAGGCAGAAATTACACAGACCAAGCATGCTGACCACAGTGAAATAAAATTAAGCTTTGTCCAAAGGCGAAGTCTCTCCATAAAGCATTGATTCTTAGGCAGAGGGGAAAGGAAACAAATGCAAGCATTCACTCTGGGAAGTTCACAGAGGGAAACCAAGCAGGAGGAAGGAAGTGATTTTTTAAAAAAGAAAATCAAGGGCAAAAATAGAATAAAACCAGATTTGATAACACATCTAAGAGCTCGTTCTTTGAGTTAAAAAGAAAATGAATCAGAACGGCAAACATCTGGCAGTCGTTTCCAGAAAGATGAGAAAACACATTATACGAAATAGGGAATGAGAACATAGTGGGTAGGAGATTAATAATATCATAAGCACCCATAATATGCACAACTGACTCTGTGATTATACTTTGGGAAAACTTACAGAAATGGATAGGTTTGCTCTTAGGGTAGAAAGGTGGGGAATGGAGATTTTCCCCAAAAAATCCTACTGCAGAATAAGCCTATGTACTAACATAAACAATCTCAGGAGGAATAAGAAGATTATGGAGTATTATTCCCCAGAGAGGCCAGGCCTGGAGTTTGGGGACTTTTGCTCTTTTCAGCTCTGGACCTGATAGCATCCTGTCTGGCTGCACCAGAGAGGAGAGAGTTACAGGAAACCTCCCTAATGCTCACACAAAGCCAGCACAGTTCTGAGCCCCAAGTCTGACAGAGGTGCTACAAAAAAGAAAGTGACAGGCTATGAATAGGCCTATTAAAATTCCAAATAAAATACTAGTGGTTTCAGACCATATCTGTATTAGAATGACAATAGTTCATGTTCAAGTAAAATTATTCAAGGAACACAGGGTATTTTAATGTACCACATTAAGAGATTAAAAAGAAGCCCAAATCTTCAAAGAAGATGCCCATAAAAAGGCATTAAAACAACAACAACAAAACAGAAAAAAACAAGATTCATTCTTGGCATAATAGAAGAAAAAAATGCTTCAGTGCCTTGGATCAAAAATCCAATTCTCTAGTAGTTACCAACTTTCAAATAGTCTCAAACCTTGGGTGACATTGCACTGACTTCAGAATTAACTGGGTATTTGTTTAAAATGCACACACACACATGCACTTTTATATATTGATCAGTTGCCTTTGATACAATAAGACAGCATGGGAAATACCCAGAAGCCCAGTGTTGATCTTGATGTAGTAAGAAGCTGTAGGCTGCATTCCTGCCACCCAGTTCCCGGCTGACTGGCTAGCTTATGTCCCGAAATAACAACACACAAACTGTATTTTTTTAAATACTGCCTGGCCCTTTATATCTAGCCTCTTCTAGGCTAACTTTTACGTATTAATTTAGCCCATTTTTAATAATCTGCGTAGCACCACTAGGTGCGCTTATCGGGAAAGATTCAGCATGTCTGACCTGGCGGCTGGCTGTATCGCGTCTGGCTCCGAGAGGAGCTGCATGATTTTTGAGCTCACTTCCTCTTTCTCCCAGCATTTTGTTCTGTTTATTCCGCCTATCTAAATTCTGCCCTATCAGATGGGCCAAGGCAGTTTTTTTAATTAGTCAATGACCTTCCTCCATCATCTTGATATCTTCCTACAGATTTAGAAGAGGTGGCCCACCTGATCTCAATGGACTTTCTTATGGTCAAGGACTGAGCTGGCTGTGGCCATATGAGGTGAGGGTCCATGACTCTGCTCCACACCCCTCCTCTGTATCCAAGGGCAGCATCTTTGTCTGGACATCTCAAGGGTCCATGACTCTGCTCCTCTGTATCCAAGGCCAGCATCTTTGCCTGGGTATCTTCTAATGGTGATACCAGTAAGTATAAAAATCCTTTCTTTCTTATGCTGCTGTTTCAGAGTCCATATCCCACTGATCAAGAGAGACAACGGTTAGCTCCATATCCCACTGACCAAGAGAGGGAGACATTATAGAGGCAAAGAGAAAGAAACGTAACTTGGGCAGGGTGTCTGAGATTCAGTCTGAAGCCCACTTCCTTCCCTCTTAAGAAGCTTCAGACTGTTAAGATAAAACCCTCTGGTCATCAGAGGACCTTCTCTGCATGATGGAAGGTCATCTGCTTTAGTCACAAGCCCTGTGATGCTGACTGTGGAGGGCCACCACATCACAGCAATGTCTATCCCGCCACTCAAGGATGAGGACTGGCAAGACCCTGGCACACACACAGTGAAACAGCTCAGCATCACCCAGGCTTTGAACCAAGGAAGATCTCGGGTGTGCTTGTCTTTGCTAAGCAGGCTGCACCAGGGATAGTCTCTCCACCCCCACTTCCTCTTCTTCTGTATGGAAGGAATAGGAGACACCAGGATCCAAAGCAGTTAAATGTGTACTCAGAGACCACAGGGTTTTGCTGCCGCCCCTTTGAACTTAGAAGGGGTAGCAAAGCAAAGGAAATGGGGTAAGCCTGACAGCTGGGAGAAGGCTCTGAGAGTCAGGCCAGAGTTCTGGGGGAAGACCCTTTCTTACACTGCAGGGGCCCCTGGGATGGAGGATGAGAGGATCATTGAGCGGTCCCTCTGGGACCTGTCCTAGTTGGTCCCAATTCCACAGACAGCAAGTGCCCGATTGCGATCTGGAAGGGCTGCATCTGCCCGTTTGCTAAGGACAGCACCTCCCCTGGGTATCTCTGTCCCTCACAAACATCTCTGAGGTCACTGCCTCCTTCAGGGCACTTCCTGACACTGAACGGTGCCATTCAAAACCCTTCCTTTCTAAGAACAAGCCAATGGCTGAAGCAGGGTTTTCCCAGGTCCATGAACAGGCCCTGTTCTGCAGCTGGCCCAGTGTGAACGCCTCCAGCAAAATCCACAGAGCAAAGAAATAATAAAAACGCAGATGCTTTAACTCCTGAGACGAAATCACGAGGCAAAGAGCAGGTACACACGTCCCCGTGACCCACAGCCCGACGTGGCTGCTCTGACGTGCGTGCAACTGAGGTCACAGCTGACTGGTTGCCAGAGGTTCCGCGGTGACTGTGGAGATCGTGTGTCTTTGCTTTGCAGTTATGTAACCGCCTTGCCTTGAAGGACTGCCTGTACTCACGTGAGGACAGCCACCTTCTTCCAGTACCCGCGCTGGGTCACAAGACACAGATCTCCGTGTGCCGATTTCACGTGAGGTCATCGACCAATTTGACCCATGAAAGAAATGGAAAACCGGCTTTCCTGGCGTCCCTCATTCTCTGCCCCCCCCCACCCTGCCTCCTTCAGCTTTCTGCCTGTTTCATTTGATTAGAGTGTCTGAACCCCTAATAATATCACCAGCCAACCACATGAAAAGGGCAGCCCTGAGTCTATGGGGCAACTCGGGGCCTCACTGCGCCTTCCTCTTCTCGTTAGTTGAAAATAATTCTTGAAGGGGGGAAAAGTATTTCAAAAAGAACTTTTCTTTTTCCAGAGATTTGAAGCAGGATGTTATTATGCGTCTTCTATTACATTAGGAGACTTTATTAAAACCATCTTTCTCTGGCCTTTTAAATCCGAGGCGTGCAGCACACTTGGCAAGCACACAAATACCTCCATAATGACGAACAGAAATATATATGTGTTTGTAACAAGCACACTATTGTTCTTCTACAATATGACTCCTTTGCTATACATTTTTCCTCCTGGCATCATGGAAAAATAAACCTTAGATCATTTTGAGATTTATCACCAAACACTTGGAATTCATGGAGTAAAATAGAGGCATGGGTTCCCTTCCTCCAGATCTTTCGGGCTTCAGGCTGGGCCATTCGTGCAGTGATTGCATGTGCTTAATTAAAGCCCACATTTGCCAGCTGTGTACTCCATAAGGACTAGAAATCACTGAATTTACAAAGCATGATTTCAGACTGTGCCCTCATGGGCGTTACAGCAAGTCGGGCACACAACAGGCTCTAAGATCTCACAGGCGGTTGCACCCTTCTCCCCAGCATTTGATCCTTCCGTGTGGTTCAGATGAGCTCCCAGCATGCCAAGCGCCAGCCCAGTGTATCAGCTGTCCGCTGCCTCAACAATGCTGAGTGACAAACAGGAAATCTCGGCTAACACAAACGTGTTCACTGGATCTCCAACCCTATGGGTTTCTGCTGACCTGGACTGGGTTCATACCTGGTCAGTGCGAACCGTCTAGACGGCTCCACAGGCCTGGCTGGGTTTGCTTACAAATGAAGACTTGACAAGTAGTGGTTTGTCTCCGGTGACCTCAGATAAAATGATCCTGCCTCCTCTGACTTTTCTTTCCTCAGACCAACTCTCACGGCCAGATGGAGCTTCCTAACAGAAAAGCCGCACGTAAACAGCTGCCTGGCCTCTCTGGCCTGGGGAATGCTGATACCGGGCTGGCTACAGGCAGTCACCTGGCCAAGCAAAAGTCAGAGAGGGAGAGGATTGGAGGCCAGAGGGAAAGGGCTTAGCAAGGAGGCAAGCAGATGGGTGGAGAGCTGTGTTTGTTCTTTGGCCACAGAATGCTTCGGAAGTCACAGGCATGTGCCAGAGAGCAGGGGTGTGTGCAAGCCCAGAGGAAGAGAAGCCTTCTGGCCTGGGTATCTAGGAAGGCTTGCTGGTGGCCTCAGGGAGAGCTGCTTCCACTTTGAAGCAGTGAATAGTGAAGACTGAGGGCTGGGCTTTCATGGTGGCTTCTACCAGGTGACTCTGCTTCGTTCTTCCTACTTTTGTCAACCTCTGTACCCCTCCGGAGGAGGAGTTGGTTGCCCCCTCCTGCCGCTTGAGCTCCTCCTCATCTTCTAGTCAGGAGTTAACTAATCCTTGAATTCGCTGTACGATTCTAAAGCAGCCCTTTGTAAGCGGAGAGGGGATTTCAGCGAGTCTGCCTTCTGACACTGAAACTCCAAACTTCCCCAAGAAGTGACTCCCTCCTGGTTCTCTGGAGGGCTGGCCAACCCTGTATGCATCCTGTGTTGTGTGAGAACCAGTTATCAGACCCACCAGCTTGTGACCAACAGCAAACTGAAGTGTTCACATTGTTGGTCACCATACAGTGTCCCCCAGACACACATGAGCGTTAGTTCACTTGTGGAATGTGCGTTTAAATTTGTGTGTTGACCCCTGCAAAAGAGAACGGGGCTGGGGGTGGTCATGAGGGGAAGGGGCCTTAAATGGAGGGAAGGTGGGTAATGGAAAAACCTGGGGGGTTAGGAAGAGGAAGGGGGTGGCCGCAGGGCAGTTGGAGCAGGGGAAAGCAGTAGGGGAGGGTGAGAAAGAATGAATCATAGTGGCTTCCATTCCTTCCACCCTGCTCCAGCTTTGAGATTTCTTTTTCTTTCCCTATCAAGTTCAGTTTGTGCTGCCCAGCTAATTTTGGGAGTGGGGCCGGCCTTGGTGTGCAGTCAGCGTGACCAGGGTCACATCACTAAAGAAAATTGATTCTCTCTGTGGTAGTTTGAATGAGAATGAACCCCACTGGCTCATATATTTGAATACTATGTCCCCAGTTGGTAGAACTCTGTGGGAAGGATTAAGAGGTGTGGCCTTGTTGAAGAAGGGATGTTACTTGGGGTAAGCTTTGATGTTTCAAAAGCTCACACCAGGCCCAGTTAGCACCCCCTGCCCCGCTCCTCTCTCTCTCTCTCTCTCTCTCTCTCTCTCTCTCTCTCTCTCTCTCTCTCTCTCTGTGTGTGTGTGTGTGTGTGTGTGTGTGTGTGTGTGTGTGCCTGCCTCATGTTTGTGGGTCAGATCTGAGCTCTCAGTTACTGCTCCAGCCAATGCTGTACCCGGCTGCCTGCTGCCACAGGCCAGCCATGATGGCCGTGGGCTCTAGCCTTCTGCAGCTGTAATTCCACAGTGAACTATTTCTTCTTACATTCTCTTTGGTCACGGCAACAGGAGAGTAACTGGCACACCCCCTCCCCAGAAGTTCTCAAATGCCAAAAGCTTCTCTGCTAGCGGTGGGATCTCGTGCCCACTTTCAAATATATGAAGTCCCACTCCCCGCTGGGACTCACAGAGGTCTCTATTGTGTTGGTGCAACTGTTGTGAGTTTAGATGTGAGACATCTCTTTCGTATCTGGAAAACATCCTTTCTTTGATGCTATCGACAGCACTGGCTCTTGGAATCTTCTCAGACCCTCTTCCACCAAGACCTCCATGCCGCGGGAGGAGAGATGAGCTCCGTGTGCCCCACTTAGGGTTGGGTGCTCCACAGCCTCTGATTCCCTCCACACCAACCAGCTGAAGGGGGTTTGTGATAATTACCATCTGCCTCAAGGAGAGGTTTCCCTGCCGAGGGCTGAGGGATGCACTGATCTATGGGTGAAGCTGTAAGTCATCAAGAGTCAAGGTGGGAATCGGCACAGATGACTGGAAGGAACCTTTCCCACGTTCTTGACTCCACATTTGCTTCTTCCGCATCCCCAGTCTCACCTGCCTAGGAGCACTCACTGGCCTCTCCAGGAAATCCTGTTACCCTTCATGGTGGAAGGGTGGCCTCCCGTCCACACAGACACCTGGCCTCCAGATGTCTAGCAAAAGCAGTTAAAAAAAAAAAAACAAAAGGATCCCCACTGCAGTCCCAGGACCCCAGGACAAGCCAACCCAGTGCTCTCATCTGGGTCTCTACAGGCTGCATGGAAAAACACCCGAGTTCAAGGGCTCACAAGCTAGGAAACTATAAAGTAGCAGGCATGCCCCCGCTTCCGTTCCTCAGATCTGAGCTGCTCACACGCAATGGGCTTCCGAACCACTTACTGCTTCATAGAACATCACCTTCTGCAGTGATTTCCCATTGGGGCAGCTGGCCCTGTGCATCCACATTCAGCCCAGAAGACTTCATGACCAGGTCCTGAGCAACCCCGACCATCACATCGCTCACACTGGGGCTAGGCTGTCACCCGGGAGTTATGGAAAGACGCTGACGTTTAGAGCTAGGTAGAGATGACTGGCAGGAAGGTAGGTAGGTAGATTGATAGATATATAAACAGATGACAATAAATGATACATACATAAACAGATGATAGATGACAGATAGATTGAAGAAAGAAACATGGGTAGATAATAATTAAATGGTAGATGGTAAGTAAATGACAGATAGTAGATTGATGGATGATCCACAGATGGTATTGATAATAGATTTAAAAAGACAAAAATAATAAACAACACATTTATAGGTGGCAGATAGATTGGTAGTAAATAGATAATTTGAAGGAAGGGAGAGGGGAGGAGAGAGGAAGGAGGAGCCTAGAGGGCTGTGTCTGAGGTGTTGGCCGTACTCTTACTACTTTCTCTGATGGGTAGGAATTTTTACATATGGTTCTTGTCTAAGGAGTGGACTCTGGTGGTGGCTGGTAAAATTTCAGATAACAAGTTTCTCTAAGAAGATGCCCGTACTTTAAGTCGGTTTAGAAGGGCTACATTTGAGGAAATACAAGATAAAATTTAAGCAAAATAAAATAAAAAGTCAGGCGTGAAGTTTAGTAAAACCATCACAAAAGGAGAATGCAGGGGGAGAAACTGGGTCAGCAAGGACTCAGAGTTCAAGCAGAATAAAAACATGGACTTCATTTTAGTGGCTCTCAGATGACACAATGTGTCCACAGCTGCCAAGATAAGCAATTGTGTGCCCCACGTGTTAAGGCCACCATGAGCTACAATACAAGAAAAGACCCCAAAGAGGGACAGCCAGGTAGAGGTGATGTTGAGGGACACCAAGGAGCTGTGCCAGGAACAAACACAGAGATTTATTTTGTGAAAAACTCAACATCAGAGAAGCTGTAGTTCTTTTAAGTTAATTCAAACTCTTGACACCACACCAAAAATAAAAATAAAAATAATGAAAGAAAGAAAGAAAAAGAGAAAGAAAAAAGAAAGAAAAAATCCATATCTTGGTACTGGAAATAGACTGAAATTCTAAATTTTACTTTGAATAATGGAAGACACAAATAGCCAGGAGAACTCAACAGTGCAGCTGGTCTCGTTCTGCTGACGACCAGTGAGCTGGCAGCCGATGCAGTTCCAGTGCTGTGCCAGCTGTATGGGCCCAGCCAGTGAGAGAACAGGTTCTAGATTGTGGGGTGACTTAGTTCATCATATGGGTGACACTGAACCACAATGGAGAATCAACAAAGTACTGGACATGACAAATGGCCCATTTCCTGCACTAAAGTGGATGTGTTCTAAGCTTGTACTGCAGACCAAGGCCAATCCCACATAGATGAGAGAGCAAAAGTCAGATGAACACCACCGCATCTCTAGCAGGAAATCCTGGGGCTGCACTGGAGGGGAAGGATTGTCTAACTAGGACGCAAACCAGGAAGCCAGCCACTCCTTGAACTTGATGAAAGTATTGGAAACTGGTTTTGCGAAACAAACCTGCAAACACCACATGCCAGCCTGGCAGCTACAAACACGAGGCATGCCTTCAAGGTAAATCCTCATTGTTTGTAGAATGAGCTGTGGGCTGCGTTCCTGCCACCCGGCTCCCATCCGCCTGGCTAGCTTATGCCCCGAAATAATTACACAGAAACTGTATTCTTTTAAACACTGCTTGACCCATTAGTTCTAGCCTCTTAATGGCTAATTCTCACATCTTGCCTAAACCATATGTAGTAATCTGTGTAGCACCAGTCTTACCGGGAAAGATTCAGCATGTCTGACCTAGCGGCTTGCTTCATCGCGTCTGCCCTGGAAAGGGGAGTCATGGCATCTGAGCTCACTTCCTCTTCCTCCCAGCATTCTGTTTTGTTTACTCCACCCACCTATGTTCTAACCTATCAGGCCAAGCAGTTTCTTTATTAATTAACCAATGACCTTCCTCCATCAACTGTGTGTATCATAAGGGCTCATTTCATGCATATACCATCATAAACACCTTTAAACCAAGATGAAGAATGCAGCCAAGAAATAAAAAGGGATAGAGCTTGTAATATAAAAAAAAACCACTTGTTTCTTTAAAAATTTTATTAAAATATGCTCAAATTCATGAATAAAATGAAACTTGAAAATTATTATCACTGGAGAACTTTGTTTCCTGGGTCTGGGAGATGACCAAGGTCTGTACATCTCCTGGTGCTGAGAGGAATAGCTATACCCATGTGTGACAGGCAGTCATGTGACTGCAGACAGTCCTGAGGAAGTACAGTGCTGTGGAGTAAGCCTTCTGCACACTGTGAATATATATTACTTGGATTGGGTTAGTACAGAAGCTGACCAGGCAATAGCTGGACAGTATAGAGTTAGGTGGGAAAGCCCAATGAAGAATGCTGAGAGGAAGAAGGCGAGAGTGAGGCATCGCCAGCCAGACACAGACAGACAGGAGATGAACGTGCCATGCTAGTAAAGTTACCACCATATAGCAGAACGTAAATAAGGGATATGGGTTAACTTAAAATGTAAGAGCTAGTTAGTATTAAGCTTGAGCTATTGGCCAGTCGTTTACAATTAACCTAAGTCTCTGTGTGGTAATTTGGAAGCAGTTCCCGGGATGGGAAACATGCACCAGTACTCCATGAAGTTACAAAAGCAGGAAGCCGAACTTCCCAGGAAAGTGTCTTTAAGCAGACACAAATGAGGAAATTAAAATGACCAAGATGAACTCTGTGTGGCTCCTCCTGTGTCGTGAGAAGATAGCATCTTCAATCACATAGAGATAGAGGCTCTGGAAGGCCTTGACTGCTCTCCCTGGGCGAGGAACTGCTGCAGAGAAGGCAAGTCTGAAACATCACAGGAACGTGGCGTATAGCTGTGCCCCCGAGCAGTGCGTCTAGAAGTTTTCAGAACCCAGCACCTTATTTGTTCCGGTTTGCTTTCCTGTTGCTGTGATCAGCATCACAGCAAAACCCAATGTGGGTTACAGGCCACTGTCCACTATTGTAGGAAGTCAGGGTAGGAACTGAAGCAGAAGCCAGAAGCGCTGCTAACTGGCTTTTCTACAGGCCGTGCTCAGCCTGATTTCCTATGCAACTCAGTGCCCTGGGTAGCACTGCCCACAACGGGCTGGGTCCTCCCATATCAATCATTAATCAAGAAAATGCCCAGTGAGCACACCCATGGACCAGTGTGAAGGAGACAATTCACAATTCTGGTATTCAAACGCTCCCAATGCCTCTTAAAAGACTCAGAATGGGCAAGTGCCGTGGGGATTTAAACGATGACATCAAGTGGTGTCTGCAGGTCCTTACTTTTATCTTAGGCTTCAAACTCTCTGACACGCACAGGGACATGTGCACCGGTTTCTTCCAGCCTTTCTGACTAGCCCCCTCCAGAGGACTCAACCTAGCAGGTTCTCCTGAGCTGGGCCCAGCAAAGGGGAATAACAGCCCCATTCAGAACCCGTGAGAGCTTCCCACCAGCCTGCTGACATGTATGACATTTGAAAACACAAAGCTATAAATGACTAAAGGGCCTTCTGCCATGATGTCAGCCGGCCAGGGAAATGTGCTTCCGATACATGTCACTCCGCATTTGATCAGAGATGAAAGCGTCCGACTTTAAAATGAAAGTGAATTAAAACAGCTGCTTCCTGGGCCAAATGAAAGGTGGTGGAGTCTAGAGGGGATCAAGAGACAGACAGGGCCAGCCGGGGGCAAGTCTGTGGTTTAGGGGAGTCAAGAGCACAGGCATCTAAGGATGCCTGCATAAATCTGTGTTATTTTAAACATCTTCTGCCACCCCAGGACTTGGAAAAGAGTGTGACTTTCATGAGACCAAGCTCCATGGACACACTAGGTGTCCAGGACCCCGAGAGAAAAGGACACAGGTTATAAGTTTTTAACACATATGCACAATTCTTCCTGGGCTTCTGGGAAGTATGTGGTTCCCATTATTTTCTTGAGTGAAACTCCTTTTTATAGCTCTTTGATTGCAATCCTTTTAGACTCAAAAAACCAATTGCTAGTACATGAAAGAATTATATGCTCATTGCTACACCATCAATGCCAAGTCCTTGGCCTAAGTTCTTATTTGTGTTTCTTAATAAACTTATTAAAAGAAATAGCTCTCACTGCCATGTGGGTTTAAAGTCAATAGGTTTTAAAACTCCAAAATAAATTATTTGGAAGCCCAGATTGCATGTAATAATCAAAATTGAATCTTTCTTAAGACTATAAATTGATATATTTACAAGATAATGCCTTAATTGTTTAGTTGTATCAAGGAGATAGAACAGAAAAGATGGACCCAGGATCATCCAATACCTTCAACAATGTTGCTAACCCTTGGGACCCCAACGCAAAGTACATCTTTTTTTTTTATTAATTAATTTATTTAATTATTAAAGATTTCTGCCTCTTCCCCGCCACCACCTCCCATTACCCCCTCTCCCCCAATCAAGTCTTCCTCCCTCCTCAGCCCAAAGAGCAAGCAGGTTTCCCTGCCCTGTGGGAGGTCCAAGGACCACCCACCTCCATCCAGGTCTATTAAGGTGAGCATCCAAACTACTTAGGCTCCCACAAAGTCATTACATGCAATAGGAACAAGAACCCATTGCCATTGTTCTTCAGTTCTCAATAGTCCTCATTGTTCGTTATGTTCAGCGAGACCGGTTTTGCCCCATGCTTTTTCAGACCCCAGTCGGTTGGCCTTGGTGAGTTCCCGATTGTAAAATGGTCCCCACAGTGTATGAGTTTGAGCATTTGGGTCCCCAGATGCTGTGAGAGGCTGTGAAACCTTCAAGAAGTGAGTTCTTCCTGGAAGAGGTAGGTCACCTGTGTTGGTGTTATGTGACTCTATTAGGAAGTTAACATGGAAAAACTGTCAATTCACCCCATATACAGAACCAACTACAGACCAAAGGAACAATATCACCAAGGGACCGAGGAGACCTCTGCAGGGTGACCACCACACTGGGAGGACACAGGGAAAGAGGAGAGGGTCAGGAGGCCATGAGGGGATACACAAAGAAAGGCTGAGGGAGTGGGAGCATGTTTGTTAGCAGCCAAAGAAGAGAAGCCTTGAGCCTACTGGCTGGGTCATAATTCTGGTGTGACTAAGGAAACAGGCTTAGGGGAATCGCAGGACAGGGTTCACACCATGCATTTGTGTGACGAGGCTGTGCACAGCATACAAGTAAGAGGCAGCAAGAAGTACAAGGGACTGGGCTAACTTCCCCACTCTGGGGTCCCCAAGAGTCATGAGCTCTACCTCCTGGCTCACTCAGGAGTGTCCAAAGCAGGAGCAGGATCTGTAGGCAGAGACTGCTCGTTCGTTTCCCAGCCACCCAGACCCGAATAATCACATAGAAACTATATTAATTAAAACATTGCTTGGCCTATTAACTCAGGCTTCTTATTAACTCTTACATCTTAAATTAACCTGATTCTATTATTCTGTGTATTGCCACAAGGCTGTGGCTTACCAGGTAAAGTTCCAGCATCTGTCTCCTTCGGCAGCTACATGGCATCTCCTCGTCTCTGCCTATTCTTGCTCTACATCTGTGTTGGGATTTCCCATCTGTCTTAGTTCTGCCCTGCCCAAAGCAGGTTCTTTATTAATTGATGGTAATAAAACATATTCAGAGCATACAGAGAGGAATCCCACATCAAGGGTGTAAGAGTGGCGTCATGTTTCTAGAAAGTACGAGTTGTTTCTTTGCAGGGGCAAGATGACACAAGGACTCATGTCCCCCAGACTGGCCTTATGTAGCCTAGAATGAGCCTCCTGCTTCCAGCTCCTAAGCGCTAGGAAGGCAGATGTGGACATCTGACCAGGTTTTTGGATGGCTTTCCTCTGCGTGATCTCCTCCGCCCACCTATGAGCCTTTGGTGAGCACTCGAACAATGGACACCTGACAGCAACTGAAGTAACTCAAGGCCGCTCACATGGAAAGTAATAAAGATGAGGGATTATTTATTTAACTCCCACAAATTGGCAGATATGATTGGGGGAATAGAACAATTGGAAACATTTTCTGAGTCCTCTTTGTGAAGATCCCTGGTGCCAAAAGATGACAGAAATGAGACCATCAAAAACAGATGCGTGAGGAGTGGCAGGTACCTAAGACGAAGCAGGATCTATCTGTAGAGAGCCGCAGCCACAGGAGCTCACAAGTGAAGAATTCATATCTGAGACACAAGGCCATGACAGACAGGTGTTCTGGTGACAAGGTGAATTGCACCATGCTTGCACATGCTACTACACAAGACAAAGATCTGATTGTACCTTGCTTCCTAGTTTTGCACCTTGGATACAGTCTTTAAACCCCATGCTTACACCTCATCCCAAGCATCAGTGGAAGTTCTCCCATCCTGTCTCTGTAGCCTCACTCACAGTAGGACCTCCAGTGGGAAGAGGTGCCCCAAATGTAAGCCTTGCCAGCTCCCTCCTCCTCTTCCTGTCCTCTGGCCCCTGCCCCTGAGTGACTTTTCCTGTAGCTGTAACCAACTATCTGATGAGAAAAATGCCTTGAGGAGGGAAGGGTTGGCTGTGGCTCACAAGGTGAAGGTGCAGTCAGCCATGTGGAAAGGGAAGTCAGTAAGAGCTGCTCACAGCTCTGGTAGAGGGAGCATTCTCACAAGGACGCAGATCAGGAGGCAGAGGGAGGGAATGGGATGGTGCTACCCACAATCAGGGCAGCTCACCTCTTAGGTCAAGGCTCTCTGGAAAAGCCTTCACTGATGCTTCACCTTAAAAGTATAGCTTTATCTATGTCTTCCTGGAATAGCACCCTCACTCCGAGAAAGTAGCCATTTCCCATCTGATTGGTTCCTAGAGACAACAGTGAACAGAATGGGGTATGTGGATTACAGGCAGAAAACTATTCTCTGAGGAGCAACTGGACAGAAGCAGCTCTTCCTGGAGGGCCAGCCACTCCCCAAATAACCACACAGAAACTTATTATTAATTATAAATGCTCAGCAGATAGCTTAGGCTTGTTTTTAGCTAGCTCCTATAACTTAAATTAGTCCATTTCTACTCATCTGTGTGCTGGCCAGAGGCTCATTTACCTCATGTATGTACTTCCCGTCCCGCTCGCTCTGCATCTTGTGGTGTCTCTTCTGACTTCTCCCCAGCATTTTCTCCGCACCCCCAAATTCTGCCTAGCCATTGACCAATCAGCTTTTTAATAACAACGAGAGCAACAGGCCTTCACAGTGTACTGAAGGGTTAGTCCGCACTGCCCATGGACCAGAGGAGCCCTTGGTTTCCCACTAAAGCCACGAAAGATGCAGAGCCAAAGGCCACAGCTGGGCATGTGGGATCTGATAGGAAGAGCTGAAGAGTGTCTCGGGTGATGCTTATCTAAAGGATTCGATGTATAAACAAGAGGAGAGAGACAGCTCTGCCTTCAGAACCATTCCAGCTGACTGGTGCAGAGGAACAGAGGACAGCTGGTCTCATTGCAACATCTCCGAGTGACAGGACAGGAAGGACAAAGAGCATACGCCATGTAGCTGCAGAGCCTCTCTGCCGAGGATTCCAGGGGTCTGATATTGTCCTTGATTTTCCTCCCTCCAGGAAGTGGATCTGAATCCTCCTCCCCTGCCCTTGGGCTAAGCCCAGCAGCTTGTTTACAGTGTGTGGACTGTAGACGGAGGAAGCAATGTGTCGCCTCAATCTGATGTCCAAATAAGTAGACAGACAGAAGACAGGTGACAGGTTGGGCTTCTGTCATGCACCAGACATGGGTCCCCTGTATGCCTTCTTCCCAAATATGTATAGCATCACCTAATAAAAGTGTTGGACAGTGCCACGGTGGGGCTTATTCCACAGTACACCTGCTCTGCCTGGCCTCTTCAAGAGTAGAATGGGGAAGACCATAGGAAGGAAAAGGCCTAAAGTTCAATGGGGAGGAGAGAGTGTGTGGGTGTGGTGGTTAGCACCAACTGTCAACTTGGCAGATCTAGAATCGTGCAGGAGAGACAACTCTGGGCATATCTTGGGGGGGATGTCTAGATTGGGGAGGGATGAACCACCTGAAATGTGTGCCACACCATGTCATGAGCTAGAGTCTTGGGCTGAATAGAGAGAGAAAGAGAGATGAGCACCGGGCCTTACCACTCTCTGCTTCCTGACACGGACACAGGGTGAACCTAAGTTCTGTTGCCATGCCTTGCCGCTGAGGCAGACTGCACTTCTTCTAACTGAAAGCCAACATTAACTCTTGCTTGAATGGTATTTGGGGAATTTGGTGTAAGCAATGAGAAAAGTTACTAATACACAAACCTGATACCAAGAAGCAAGGTTCTCGTTGTGATGAACCTGGCAGTGGTTGTGAAGTCTTTAGAACTGATTTGTAGGTTATATGATAGCAAAGAAAAATCTGGCTGTATTCCGCCCCATAACCTAAGAATTTGCATGAGGCTAAATTCAAGAGTAATAGATTAATTTGTTGAAGGGACCTTGAGATAAATAGCATCAAGGCTCTGTCATGGTTACTGCTCTTGTCCAGATGCAGAGTGTGAACAGATGGAAGAGAAGGAAGAGGAGGAGGAGAGAACTGTTGTTTAAACAGGAGTTTAAAAGTACAGACAAGGCTGGTCCTGCTCCACGCTGGTATAGTGGGAAAAGCCCTCTGAGGGCAAGACCACAGCCACAGAAGGCCCTGACCCATGGAGGTCAAGAGACTGTGACTACCATCCAGCCGAAACTCCCTCCTCAAAAACCATCTGTTGAAAGTTCCATGGGGGCAATGGAAGAAGGACACTTGGAGTCTGTGTAGGCAGATGGACAGTGACATATTGGGGGAACGGAGTCAGGACACTTGGATTCTGTGTAGGCAGACAGACTGTGACATATTGAGGGAACGGAGGCAGGACACTTGGAGTCTGTGTAGGCAGACGGACTGTGATATATTGGGGGAACGGAGGCAGGACACTAGGAATCATGTAGGGTCTTAGAGACGATCCTGGGCTTCTAACAGAAACAGGATCCAAGACCAGGAACTGGGCCAGTTGATCATGTTATATCTGCATTATTTGTGTTGTTGTATAGGATAGGAGTCAATTCTGTCCTATCTCCAAAGCTCTTCTGTGTAAATCTGAACTTCTTCCCAAATGAAGTTTCTTCAAAGCAGAGTTGTGGCACAGGGCTACCATCAATTAGATGATGCTCTAGTGCCCTGTGTAGCTTCTCTTTCAGGAACATAAACTGATGTTCTCAGAAAGGATGAAGCCACTTACCCCAGTGGACACAGGTGGACAGAGGACACAACACTTTTGGAAATAAACATTGACACTTGTTTCGGTGCCAAAATAAAAAAGAACAAATTTGGTAGTTGAAGAAAGTGTATTATATGGAGCCCTCCAGCCTTCCTGCTAGTAACAATACAGCCATAAAATAGTCTTTAATCTTTGTCATCGCAGGAGAGACCCATAGACATCAGAGGGGATCCTGAAGGTTGATGTCTGCCTACGTGACAGTCAGAATCTAGACATGGTCAGTCGCTGTGTGTCAGAAGGGCACACCAGGGTCTCTGGACAAATGCGCGCACATTGCTCCAAACTTTGTAGGTTCAAGTCTTCACATTAGGATCTTGGTGGCTGCTCTGGCGATTTTTGTTGGGACCATCCAGGTGTGGGTACCTTGAGTCTCATGTTTACCAGGAGAATACTATTGATATTTATTCTTATGTGCTGAGAGGGGAAAAAATGGATTCTTTTTAAAGAAACTCTAGAATAAGAACCAAGGAAGTTACCCTAAGTGGCAAAAAAAAGTCTTTGGGATTCAGTGTTAAAAATTCTAAACACAAGAGAAAATGAGGTGTATGTGTGTGTGGGGGGGGGAGCTAAAATGTGTTTGGCCTAATAATTCATTGTAAAAATAAGTTGATTTATAAAAACACCTAAAAAACCTGTGACTGTTAATGACAAAATCGCAGTTGGAATTTCTAAGCGTGAGATGAGTCAATGAGCATGAAAAATAGAACCAAAGACACATGTGGCATCAAAATTAAATACCGCAGGGCACGGGGTGGAACACCAGGAGTTGCTGTGGGTAGAACAGCTTTTCATGAGGGGACTAGTCTCAGTGATTGGCAAATGAAAGGACAAGGCCATCACCTATGAAAGCTAAGTCCAAAGACTACAGCGAAATTACAGGCAGTGGCCCTCTCTGGAATGGTGTTTACGGGTCATTCCTGCGTATAAGATGGTACATGTAGTGTGTTCCCGCTTCAATGGTGGGCGGACAGTTAGCCAGAGCCACGGCCAGCAGGAGGCAGATTTCTAGGTAAACCAGAATCTGCCTCCCTCGCAGATGTTCCATATTCTACCTGGAGCCTAGGGTGAGCCAGGATTTAGTGTCTTGCAACTGGGACACCGTGGTGGGGGCTCAGGGTGTCTAAGGTATTGGAGAATATCCTCCACATCCTCACCTATGTATGAAGAATGCAGAATCATCCACGATGTAATTGTTCTCTCTCCTCATCCAAATCCGCAGCTCACAGGCTCAAGACTCTCCTAGCAGCTAAACCCCTCAGCGTGTCTGTGAGAATTGTCTAGATCGAGTGGACAATTAAAGTGGAAAATTGCACCCTAAATGTGGACTGCACCGTTCTGTGAGATGGGGTACTGGACTGAATACGAAGGAGGAGGTGTTGAGGGGCAGTGTTTGATCACTTCCTGGCAGTGTGGTCAGCTGCCTTACCGGTTCTACCATGAGGGAATCCAGCCCTTCTTAAACCGAGAGGCCAAATAACCCCCTCCTCCCTGAAGTGGTTTCTCATCATGAGAATGAGAAAAGTAACCAACATGAGAACATTCTAAATCCAGTTCCTTTTCTCCTCTTGTCCGTGGGTCAGGAGCATCACAGAATGTGTACTGCGTCAGAATTCCTAACAGATGCTACTCCGTGTTCAGTCCTTAGAGACCGGTGTGATTCTGACCCACCTGACTGCAGTCAAGACTCACAAACCTGCTTGCCTCTGAGGTGAGAAAACTTAGCTGAGCTCTGGCAAGGCATTCTGGCTGCCTTGCCATTGTTCTCTGGTGGGTCGGTCTATAAAGCTGCGATTTAAACATCGCTAAAACGCTCTGCTTCGTGCCTCGTTGAAAGGTAATGGGAATTTACAGCAGCTCTGAACCCGCGTTTAGCACTTACGTTCTAGCGCTAAGAGGAAGTACTTGGCAACATGCTAATGTCTGACACAGTAACTGACAGGTAGGATGAGCCACCAGAGGGAAGGAACAGCATAGGCTCTGCCCAATAGGAAAGATCACAGGGATGCCGAGCCTCAGACTCGAGTTACTGGGAACTCAAAGGCATCCATAATCATGGGGAAGCCACTCCTGAAGATAAGCTTGGCATCAAATTTGAGCCTGAGGTCATCCGAGTCTATCCCACCCTATCCAGAAAACGCCCCCAAGATTAGGATGTTATCTTACATATTGCCTGGAATGGAGCCCCTATCACTTGCTGGGACTCCACACTCCCTGCTACGCAAGTGTCTTACGCCATGAGCTAGTAACCGTGCACTGGTCCTACCTTCTCAAGTTCTTCCATGTGTTCCATGTGTTCATCAGAGTGAGAAAATATCCATGTAGTAGCGTCTGCGAAAGTCAGGAATTAGGACTAAAAACACACAGGATGTTTGATGACTACAACCTTTGGGTGAATTCTGCACTGGCCCCATGAGTGTCAGAGCAAGCTCTGAGGATATTTTATCAGGTCCAAGGTTTAAATTAAAACCCCAAGAGACTTAAGTTTATGTAAGTCACCTGAGCACACACAGAAATTTGCCTACCATTTTCTGAGTCTCTATCTCATCTTATATGAATTCTCATAACACAAGCTCAGAACCTTGACCCATAGATTAACACAGAACTGTTGAGGATGAAGTAAAGACCCGTATTCTGGCCCCATCTACAGTAACAGACCAAAACAGCATTTAATAAAAGGTGTCGTGGCTTGAATGTAAAATGCCATCCATAGGCGCTTGTGTTTGAACAGTTGATCTCTAGATAGGACCAGAATTTGTGTGGAGGTTCTAAAACCTTGCAGAGGAATAACCCTGCTGGCAGAAGCAGGTCTTAAGGTTCCCTGTCCCATCCCTAACCCAGGTCTGACTTCTGCTGTACCACCATCCAGATGTGAGCGAGCAGCCTCCTACAACAGAGAAGTACCCAGTCACTCCTGATCCCACGCTTTGCCAGCTGGCCTGGACAGTGCCCTTATCAAGTGGCTTCTTGCCAGGTATTTTGGGTCACAGCGATGAGAGCTAATACTCCATAAACTGCAATATTTTGCTCACTAGATTAGGGCATGGTGGCAAAGAGAATGCAGAAAGAGAAGGCAGGCGAATCCCCACGAAGTGTGGAGAGAAATGCGCTTTACGGCCACGGCAGGCTTCAGTGCCACTCACGGGGAGACTGAAAACTCACTTCCACGATGCTGCTGACAGCACCGAGCAGATCGCCTTTTATCCCTCGCAACCCACAGCGCTCTGCGGAGGAGAACACCGGCTGAGAACAAACGTTAAGCAAAGTAAGATGTCGCCGCACACGCACCCAGATGGAGACTCATGGGAACTGGCCAAAAGCTTGTCAAGACTTCAACATGGCTTGAAAAAAAAAAAAAAAAAACCTCCCCCAAATCCCTTAACTACACAGTTTTAAAATAAATTCTGACACTTTTCTTAAACAAGGACTGTGTCTACAACAGGCCCGACTCTCAGTGTCTCTTCTGCACTCAACTGTCTGCAATCAACTTCATCCTTCACAAAATGCCACATTTTTTCATAATGAGCTATATCGCTGCATTCTTCAGAGAGCTCAGCAGTGCTCTGCAGTTTGAGAGAGCCTGATATTTTCCTAGAGATCTTGTCATCTGTCTCACTCAGTTCATAGGGGACGCAAACAAGGGCTTGGATTCCATTTACTTTCCCCCACATATTTCAAGTATTTATAACCATTAAAAAAAAGAAAAGAAACAACCACTTTATGTTTATGTGTTGACAACCAAGCAGGACAAATAAGAAATATTTGAGTCCTTCAGGCCTCCTCCGTAGACTCCCAAAAGGAAGCAGACTGCTCCAAACACAATCAGATGACAAATTAGCCCAGAACTCCTCTGTGAGAAGAAAAAGTTGTTCTCACTTCCTCAACAAGGACGATGACCTGTGACTAATGGAATCTCTCTGCAGAGAGGCTAGCGCTCCTGCCATGGCAATGTGTGTGCGTCTGCTGCCAGAGAGGCTCTGTGCGAAGGCTTCCCTCGCCACTGCTGTGAGTGTTCACAGGCACGCAGCAAAGTGTAAAGATGGGGGTGCTCCCACCTCTCCTTCCCCCATTGGAGGGGTGTTTGCCGTGGGAATAATGAGGCAGCTCTCCAGCCGACAAACAGCTAATGCCTTCCATGACACTTTCACGTCTTCCTCCTTCCCTTCCTCCCCACAGTTGCTTGTAGCAACTACTTCTGGCACGGTGAAACATCCATACTGAAAATATGGTAATGTTTAATAAGATCCCAGGGAGGGGGAGGGGGAAGGATAAAGGGAGGGATGGGGAAGAGAGAGAAGAAAGGAGAGAGAAGATGACAGCAACTTTACCTCTGGGCTTTAAATCAGATCCAGAGATGGAGTATTTCTGCTTCTCTGAAGCTTTTATTTATTTACTAAATCTACGAAGATGTACTGATTGAAGGTAGCAGTGTGCGCGGGGGGGGGGGGGGGGGTATTAGTTAGTTTCACGGTAAAATCAGTCCAGAACAAAAGCAAAGGAACACCCCGAGTCACCACTGTTCCAACCCCAGAGCACCTGACTCACCCTGGCCCAAAGTCCCCTCTGCTTTGGTGTGTCCTGTGGCCTCTGTGTTCCTTGTGGTACAGCCAAGTTCTAGGGACAGCCTGAGTGTCTCAGGAACTCTGCCATGCCTCATGCCTCCTTTGTCTCCTGTGACCCCTCCATCCACCTACAAGATGAGGACTCGGACCAGACAAACCCTCTCTGAGGAGTCCTGCAGACAGGGGTCTTCTCCCAGGGTGGGCTCAGAATTGTCCCTAATTACCAGGAAACAAGTCTGTCACAGTTTGAGTGTGAAACATCTCCACGGGCTCTCATGTTTGAACATTTGTTCCTCAGCTTGGGGAGGTTGTGGAACTGCTCAACAGCCATTTCTCAACCTGTGGGACACAACCCCTTTTGCAGGGAGGGGTCAAACGACCCTTACCCAGGAATCCCCTAAGACCATCAGAAAATACGGATATTTACATTATGATTCATAATAGTAACAAAATTGCACTTCTAAAGTAGCAAAGAAAATAATTTTATGGTTGGGGGGTAACCACAACATGAGGAGCTGCATTAGGAAGGTTGAGAACCACTGCTTTAGCGGGGCGATGTGTGGCCAGGGAAGAACACGAGGAATGGGTCTTAGGTTCTAACTGCGCTACTTCAGGCCCAAGCTTTCGGCTTCCTAGTCTACTAAGATGTGACCAAGTATCCTCATATTCTTACTGCCACAGCCATGAGCCAGTCACTCCCAACATCGTGAATAACATCACAAACACTGCAGTGACCTCTCGGCCACAAAACTGTGCTCCGAAATGGAGCCTCCCTCCCCCGAGGAGCTTCTTGCAGCTATTTTGCCACAAGGAAATGTGCAGAGATCTTCTCTCACCTCGTTTCCCTTCCTCCTCTCCCTGGGCCCAGCAGGAGGAGCGACTCTCCAAGTCAAGCTGTCCATCCTCTCGGGAAGGGTAAGCAACAGCCCACACGGTCTCCCCAGGCACCATGCAAATATCGTCACATTCTCATGGCTCTATGCTGAACAGCTGGGGTGCAGACAGGAAGACCACCAGGCATTAATAATGAATTTGCTCTGACAAGGGCTTCTTTCTCTTTTCTGCTACTCACCGTCCATCACCTTAAGTACCAGCAAACAGTTCATAGCATTGCTGAGAACTCCACAAGGAAAGGGATTGGCAGGACAGAAGGCAAAAGGCTTGCCAGACAGATGAAGTGGTGGACAGTAGGGGGGGTGATGAATAGGATCATCCTGTGTGCCCCCGCCAGTGGCTGGCTGTTGTCTAATGTGCATAGGTGTCTGAGCTGACCCTCCGCAGGACAGCCGTGTCCCCAAGTGTTCCAGTTACACCACAGTGAGGGTGCTTGTGCAATCTCCATTGCATACACTTCACACCATCACCTTCCCAGGAGCACAAGTATGAATGGATAGGGGGCCAGAGAGACACAAAAGCCCCTGAAAGTGGGACAGAGTCTGGGAGAAGGCAGAGCCCCATCTCTTCACAATAGATTCAGTGCAGGGTTAGAAGGGGGCAGATGGAACCCCATATCACTAGGATGTGCTCTAGGCCCCGTCTGTCACCATCTTTAAATACAGGAAGAAGCCCTGTTAGGGAATTCTCGGTGGGGACCAGCCGTCTCGTAGCCCCTGCCTTACGATGACCACATCACCTGATCCAGTCTCCAGATAAATGTCTGCCATGTTCCCATTCCACATCCACCCAGTGCCACAGGCTTTCCCTGGACAACACTCCCCCTTCCTCCATCTCAATTCATGTAACTGCCAGCAGAGAGGAGCTGTGCCCTGGTCACGGGGTGGAGTTGTCAGTCCACCCCAGTGAGCACACGGAATCCTCCCAATCATGGCAACTATGTCCTCGCAGGACAAATGAGACTTTCACCGGCATCGTTAGAGAGAGGTCTTCCTTCTCTGAGAGATGGGAGTGGAACTTTCTTTCCCTCAAGGAAGTCTGAGGTGAAGCCAAGTGGGTCACAAAACCACAGCTTGATGACATGATTTGGTCTCCAAGTCTAACGTGCTTGAATGTAGCTTAATCCATAAATTTACTCTTATATGAGACTTAATTTCCCTTGCTTTCTTTAGCCCAGGTCACTTTGTGTTTGTATCCCCTACAAACTCAGATAATAGATATTCTGAAAGGAGGCAAAGCCGTCACCAAGGACTGCCAAGTACTCAGACCCTTCAGACCCACATCCTGGCCCATTGCTCCCAACTTGGCCCACCCCAAACCCATTTACAGTCAACCCCGCCAGTGAGCCTCCTGAAAAGCCCCGATGTCCTCAGAATATGGGACATTAAAGAGCAGTTTCGTGCACAGTGCGGACGGGATGATGAACAACGGAATAGCGTCCTCTCAAAAACAAGGACTGCAAACAAATGGAAACCAGTATGCGGGGTATTGCAGTTAAAATAAGGAAAAGGTGTCAGCAGCTAAAAAGTGCCTGCGCTCCTCTCCCAGGAGGAAGTACTCCAAAGCCAATCCAGCTCATGGGGAAAACTTCTGGCACTCATCCTCCCGTGCTGCTCTTCATGATTCCACTCCCCGTTATCCTTTGCGCGTTTCGTGGCTCGGTCTCCGTTTATGGCATACAGCAGTAGCAGCAGTTGGTACCTTAAATGTGTGTGAATTACATAAAAGGCAATCCTGATTAGAGCTGAAGGTTTTAATTAAATGAGCAATTAGCCTTGAGCATGGATGTTTATACAAAAGGAAAATCAGCTAATTAATTTGGATAATGACTTGCTCCTGTGAACATGAGCCTGCCCCAGGGCTTAGCATGGCAAGGGTGAGGGGGGGGGCAGTAGACATGGTGGGGGAGTGTTTGCACCCTGTGGTTAACAACTGGGGAAAGTGACAGCTGGGGTCAGGCTCAGGTCCCTACCAGGAGAAAGTCAGCCACTATCACTACAAAGTGGCCTGGGACACCCTGGCTTCCCCAGTTCTTCACCCAAGGGGCATAGCACACCTTCCTGCCAGCTGTCTAGATCTCCGTTGAAGGCTCCAGGACCTGTCCCTGCAGGCATATCTGATGCTGAAGCTGTGCAGACTTAGTCACCAAGAGGAAAACAGTACCGAGAGGCAAGTTAACTGTGGTGGTGTTAACTGTCAACCTGACAGAACCTGGAACCACCTGGGGTGTGGGTGTAGATCTTTGCAACTGGGTTACCTGAGGGCGAAAGGCCCGCCCACTGTAGGTGGGGCCATCCCCTGGCTGGGCTTTCCCGCTGAGTGAGGACACCAGCCATCAGCCATTTCTTCTTTAGGACTATATGGACACAATGTGACCAAATGCTTTACGCTCCTGCTGTTTTGTCTCCCCACTACCACGGGACTGTACCCTTGAGCTGTGAGCTGAAACAAAGTTGCCTTTAAGTTGCCTTTATCAGGGTAATTTTTATCACAGCAAAGGGAAAAGATACTAAGTCTCCATCTAATCTCTCAGTCAAGACAAGGAAGTAACCAAGTGTCTTTGTAGCTTTTCTAGATGAGTTTCAGCTAAGTCGTTCAAAATCTGTAACTGAGAAGGGAGTTTTTGTTGGTTTTAAACACTTGCTTTTTGTTGCCGTTTTTGCTTTGCTTGCTTGGAGGTGAAAAACCACAAGAGTGATTTATGTTAACCTGTGACTTCTTACCTCACTCACACAAGAACCAGAATCGTCCTCCACTCCCTTGAAAACAGTGTTGTAGCATGGCAAGACGGGTGGTAGCTAGGGCCAAGTTCAAGGTTGCCTACCTTGCAGAATGTTGTCCAAACCACTGAATAATAAAAGGACATGTGGACTGTGGACACATTTAAAAATTCAGAGCTCAGCATTTAAAGGCTCTTGGGGAGGACCTGAGCTCACTTGCAGCACCCACATCAGGAGGCACACAGCTGCCTATAACTACAGTTCCAAAGGCCACCCAACACCCCTGACCTCTGCGGGGCACCTGCACACATGTGCACACATGTGCACACATGTGTACACATGCACATAATTAAAATCTTTCCATTTTACTGCATGGGCAATGGTAGGAACTGCCAGAGGCTCCTGGCATTCTCGCTCTCCTTCTTTCTCAGCTATTCCAAGTTAACAGAAGCAGTCTGTAGGTGTTCCTCCTTTGGGAAGTCAGTGTCCTTTACACATCCTACCATGTCCATTCTCAGGTCACTGTGTGTGCATAGCCCTTCTAGGCAAGCCTCAGACCTAATAAACAGCTGGGTGGTATTGCTGGTCTCATGACGGTCTAAATTTCCCAGTGTAGCCCTCTTCCTAGAAGCTGAAACACTGTGGGAAGTTGAGCAGATTTCCTTGGACTGTGCTTGGAAGAAGAACTAACCAGTCCCGAGAGCAAGCAGCAGGAATCCCCACCCTCTGAAAGCAGAAGTGAGACTGGGGAAGGCAGGGGTTGTGTGGAAGGGAAAGGAGAAGCAGAAGCTTGGGGAGGTAAAAACTGTTCAAGGCCATGGTGTCCTGGGCACTGTGTTCTGCTGAGGTCACTATGGACCTCTACCCACTTCCAGCAAGGGAGCAAAGGGGCCAACAAACCAGCCCTGACAGCCCCTGACTCAATGTTCCACTAGTGGGAGGTGACTCTACACTCGGAAGCCACTGTGAGCAAAGCAAGCTCCTGTATCAGACGTCCTAGGGACAGAGACATAAGAATCAAAACACCATGGATGAAAATCACAGGAGGATTTCTGAGCTTGCTGGCCAGTCAGCCTAACCCAGCTAATAATAATAATAATAATAATAATAATAATAATAATAATAATGATAATGATAATGATAATAATAATAATAAAGTTCTGTGCCAGTGAATTTCAAAAAACCAAGATGAGCTGTACCTGAGAAACAGCTCTGGCAGCTGACCATTGGCTTCCACACACTCCCTCATGAATAGACAAGCACACTATGGGCACATGCATAGGACCTGCACACACACACACACACACACACACACACACACACAGAGCACTGACAGCCAATGTCCTTTGTCCATGCAGGCCAGCAAAGCCAAGACTCCTGGCTCCTGTTCAGCCCTGTCCGCTGAGCTTGACTCTGACATCCAACCTCTCAAGGTGTCTTTGTTCCCTACGGGAACAATGTTGACACAACGCCTTCCAGAATTCCCCCAAACTCCCCCAAACACACACAGACCACCTAAATGACTTCAGTTTCAATGTTATAAGAATACTTCCAAATTCCCTAAATATGGTTCAGCCTGTCTGTGCATCACGAGCAATTACAAGAAAGATATGCATGCATGTCCTTTCCACAGAACATTCCTTGATAACTAAGTCCAATGATCCATCCAGGGATCAGGCCCTAGGCTTGGGGTTATTGCTGTATATGGAAGAACACAGTGTCCCTTGTGCTGCGGGCAGTGGAATGACCTGTTGTCCTTGGAGCGTGCGGCTGGGAGTAAGAATGTCAACATTAACAACCCACAGTGACCATGGGACACCACATCTCCTGTAGTCTCGCTGACAGCTCCATGGTGCCAGCTACTGTCCCCAACACTGTGACCCCACAGCATAGAGGGAAGACAGCCTGGGATGGTGTCAAAAGGAAGACATTGTTTAGTTCTGACAAGCAAGCAGCAAGGGGAATCTGAGGATGAAGACACAGGAAGAAGAGAGATGCTGTAGGCAGTGAGTGAGCAGGAGGACAGGGAGGAGAAGGTTACCTGTGAGCAAGAGGAAGAGTATAGAATGTGGGGACTGAGGAAAAAGAGAGGGTGGGAGGGCATGTAGGGTGCTAGCTGGTGAGCCGTGACCACTGTGAGCACTTCTCTGCTAAAGGGCTTGGCTATGAAGTTAGGAACCTAACACCATAAACCAGTCACACTTCTAGACCACAGCCCTGAAGAAAGAACACCAGGCTTGGAATGTCCCGGGCCTGAGTCTGGAGACCCAGTGCAGCCAAACATCAGGAAGACTGCTGGGCTTTTACAAGAAACCCCCTCCCCTCCACACACACACCACATCCCCACATTTTAGGTCTCCTTCAGCAAAACCTATTTGCTTCCTCTGCTCTCCCAGGCACAACAGAAAACTTGACATCTCAGTTCCGAGTCTGCCTCCCGCCTTCACATTCTTTCAGGAGAGCTTCAAGTCCCACATAGAACAAAATGGACCGCTCCTAAATAGCCACAGAAAGGTCCGGGCCATTTGGTTCCCACACACGAAGCTCTCTTGGCCTCTGTGCAGTTGGGTTTTTTTTTTTTGACATTATATTAAAAAATAATGTTTCTCCATGTGTATCATCCCTGAAAGTCATGACAGAGTAGCTTCACGTACAAACAGGACCATTGAGGGATCACCTTGTTCCTTCCAGCCTCCATAAAAGCTTAGAAGCATGTCATAACTGCCAAGTGTTCTCTTCTGTCTCAATAATTCATTAAGGTATTAATAGGCCCACATTCTCGGCAAAGTGCAGTAAAATGCAGACATAGTTAAAGTTTCTCTTGTGAATTCCCTCAAACTGGGAGAAAAATCGAGGCAAATTCCCTCGTCTTTCTTTGCACAGCCCTGTGAAGCTGGGCTTCCATTCCATTCAGCTTTCAACCAAGGCCGTTTCCCGGTGAGCAGCTTCTGTGAGTTTTCACGTTGAATCAGTTTATTTTGGTATATGGCTGAGTCCTCTGTGGACCCAAGTGCAGGCAGGGCATATTGCAGAGGCAAGGCTGCCATTTTCAGGGGTGTGCCATTTGATCATTTGAAAAGACCCACAGAGTCAGACAAGGTAGCTGACCCCTGTGATCCCAACACCCGAGTTGAGCTGGAGTCCAGTTTGAGCTACACAATGAGTTCCAGGCTGGCCCTGGCTACTGCCTGAGACATTGTCTCAAAAAGCCAAATTGTTGGGAAGACGTCTTTCCTTCAGTCTTCATCATGAAGGAAGCTTTTTTCATATCCATGGCAACTTAAGAGGAGACAGAGAAATTGGAGCTGGAATAATTTGAATCAGGAATGTCCTCAGTAAAGAACTGGGTATGTGTGGCCTCAGTCACAGCCTTTCCGATGGCTTTGCATGATGGCCAAATTACTGCATCAGCTTGACTGGACTACAGTACCCAGATATTTAGATCACAAATGTCTGTATACCGTCTCTGAGTAAAAGGGTTACTCTCCTTTGTGATGGGGGTGGGTGGGTGGAGTGGGATGAGAGAAGGTGAGCTGAGCGCCAGCATGCATCTCTTCCTACTCTCTGACTACAGATGGGAGGCCGTCAGCTTCCTCAGTCTCTTCTGCCATGGTTCTTGCCGTGGCAAGACCTTCAGACCATGTGCAAAACAAGCCCTTCTTTTCCCAGGCTGCATATGCCCAGCATTTTGCCACAGCAGTGATGAAAGGACAGGAGCTAAAGAATTATTTTACAATGTCTTTATGGATCTCTATTTTGGCTTCATTTGTTAACAAGCCACTGTAGTCTAAGCAGAAGAAACCACAGGAGCAGAATGAAGAGTCCCTGAAGGCCTTATTTGGCAGTGAATGTGCCATCTGCTGCTGAGGACAGTGTGGTGACTGCAACCCTATAAGCTCAGGGCTGGGAGGCAGTAGGTGGAAAGTTCCAGAAAAGTCACTCCCGGGGCCATGATGCACCGTAACATTTTGTTCTCCCAAGCACACTGCTCCAAGGCATATTCATATTCCAGGGCTCATTGCTCATGGAATTTCAGATGGCTTTGCCGTTTCTACTCACGCCCCAAACACAGGTAATATTTTGAATTTTTAAGATGTGTTTCATTCCTGAGAGGCGGCACATGTCGGGAGCCTTTGTGTACTCAGTTAGTGACCCATAAGAAAATCCCATTATCAACCAGGTTTGTCCAGATCCGGGCTTCTAAACAGCCGATAGTATCTTTATTTCTAGAAAGGTGGTACTGGCTGAGACGGTTAACCCATGATCCCACAGAGCTAGCGAGGCCCAGCCCTCGGATAGGAAAGGGAAGTTTTAGAAGCTTTGAGACAGTTCTACACTCTGACAGACCCTATCTATAAACATCATCTCACTGGGACTAGCTCCATAGCCTCCCAGGGGCTCCATTTTCATCTTGTCCTTGAGTGATGTAGACCAAGTAGCCAGTAGTCAGGAGCCGCCATAATTCAGCTATTGTGTTTTATCTCTGGTTTTTTATTTTCTTTTATTTTTACACACCATCCTGTGGCCTCTGGGAGCTTCTGGAATTGGAGTGTTGCTGGGGTGATGGAACTTGAGACAGAGGAGAAATTCAGCTTCCTCTTAATGTGGAGCCCCGACCATCATTCAATCATTACCTGTCACTCAAAATCAACCCTAGGGTAAGACTTCATCTAAGAGTTTATCATGGAAACTTACCACAGACCCCAGCAAAAGGTTTTAGTCTCTCACTGTTTTGGCCACCTTGGTTGACTTGGTCCTTAACCTTAGACCTGTCTGCTAATAGAGAAAAGAAATAGCAAAAAGCCAGTAGGTCAGTATGCATGCAGAAGGACATTAAAGCCAGGAGGTCGGTAGGCATGCAGAAGGACATTAAAGCCAGGAGGTCGGTAGGCATGCAGAAGGACATTAAAGCCAGGAGGTCAGTAGGCATGCAGAAGGACATTAAAGCCAGGGGGTCGGTAGGCATGCAGAAGGACATTAGACACAGTATTTATTTATTAGCCAACACCAAGGCAGGACTGTGGCGTCTGCTTATGAGTTGCTAGAGGAAAGATGACCGACACTGCTTCCATTTTAATTCTTGCTGCCACACCAGCAAATGAACCTACGACATTTTAAAGACAAGTTGCCAGCTAGATGTGTATTAGACCCTGTCCAGTCTTTGAACATAACTCATTTTGAGTTGTAAGTCTCATTTCATGACTCTTTAGGGGTGAACTGCACTTCTAGGGGAAACAGGAACGTTGCACAGAAATTCCAGGCATCAGCATCGTGGGATCTCCAACACCATTTCCAGTCCTGGTTGGCCAGTTGGTGGGGCTGCCCGGTGACGGTGACTGGGTCTTGCCATGTGTAAGACAACAGGAGCCAACTGTAGAGGTTAGTCGTGCTTATGAGAGCCAGTTCTGGCCATCTCCACCTGGCTGTAAGAGGTGGCTGTCCACACCCACGGCAGGAATTACAGACCCAGCCAGCATGAGCCACCCACATGGGCCCACTTGGCCAAAGAGATCAGAGGAGGGATAAGCAATTGAAGTCCAGTGATCGCTGATGTGCCAGAGCTGTTGAGTTCTTGCTTTGAGAACACACTCAATCGCTTCCGTTTGTTTTCCTAACCTCTTTGCTGTTGCCCCTTAACAGTGCCAAAGCTACCTTGGTTTATCGCTCTCAGCCATCGACAGAACAGTCATGATACAGTCATTCTGCCAGAGTGCTAAGGTTTACTTAAGTCCAGAAATTAAGCTAAAGCGGTTTTACTATTGGAGTTAAAATTGGAAAGGACATCTTCATGGGGTATGTAAATATGTTTGCTGAAGATTCCAAGGGGAGGTGTGAGCCTCTGACAGAGGTGGTTTTGCTGGATCTTCTCCCATACGTAGAGACGTAGAGATGACACACTCAGAAAGAGGGAGACACCATGACCTGTACCCATGAGTCCCTGCCCCACGCTGGCAATGAAAAGGTAGTCATCCCCAGGGAATGTCGTCACCCGCAGAGACTCAAAACACCGCAAACATCATCAGTGAAAGAAGCATCGGTGTATGCAGCTTAGACATAACGAAAGTCACCCTCAAAGGCTAGCAGCCAATGGGTTCCAGTCTACTATCCCTAGAAATGGGCTCGTGATGACAGACGGTGGGAAAATGACAAACCAAACACTACCGCCTAGTTTGGTAAGCCCTGAGTTTACCGGGGTGACATTCAGGACTGTGGGTGACTCAAAGGCTGCTGCTCCACCAAAAATGCCACCTTGGCATGGATGACAACTCATGAAAGACGCCCGGCCGGAGCTCCCATCAACTTGCAGGCATCCCAACTGCAGCATCTTCGTTGCCAGCGACTGTTGACTGCATGTGTATCCTCTAGACGGGGCCTCTTGAGTCTCTTAAGAAAAATCCCAGAAGGCCACACTGGAATTCTAAACAAAGCCTCCACTGGGACAGCTCTTTCAGCTGTCAAACACTGTCAGGGCTTGCGGCTCACCAGTTTCTAAAACCAGCCTGTCCCCAAGTCTCTGGTCTCTGTGGCCAGTGAAGAAGTCTAGAATCCAGCTTCACGGAAGATACTTTGTTCTTAGCCTGCATCCCACTAGGAGTTACAGAGATAAGAAGAGCAGGTGTCCCAGCCACCATTGCTGCACCTCCACAGTCAAACCACGGGATAAATCCAGAACTGAGAAGAATTCAAAGGCATCCCCATGCCTGACCAAGGTCACTGACCTTGCAGTTTTTCAGAACAAAAGATAAGAGTCCAAAGATCCAACTGGTAGGAATCAGCCTGGAGCCAGCAGCATTGACTTGAAATGGGGCCTGGCTCCTGTCCTTAAATTCTGACCCTAACAAAATAATGATTTTGAGGTAATAACTATTACCAGACAAGTGAACAAGTGGTGATTTGGCCTCATATAACAAGGCAAAATATGTAAAAAAAAAAATACCATTTACATAAACTACTTTAATAAATAGCTTATAAATATACTTATTTTATCATGTATTTTCCTTTCCTATTTTTAACCTACCCTTTGATAATTCCATTCATGCACATAAGGTATTTTGAACATATAGACCCCTCTTCCCCTCTTTTATATCCCCCTTTCAGTCTCACGGAATACCTTCTTCCCACAGATTCCCTTTGTGCTTCAATGTCTTCTATTTTTTCTTTCTCCAACTTTTTGTGGCCCCTGAGTTTAATTAGAGATGATTTATGAGCATGGACACAGTGTTATTTACTGACACATGGGTAACTCCCCAATGACTGCACCTATAAGTAAAATGATTCCTCTTCCACTGGTAGACAATAACCACCAATGAGTTCTCGGGGAGGGGCGGGACTGCCAGACCTCCTTCCCCAGCTATGACCCTAGCCATGACCCTAGCCATGCCCCCAATCATGCCCACAGCCATTGACAGAATGTTGATGGGCCCAGTCTTACACAGGTTTTGTACAAGTGACCACAGTTTGCATTAGTTCAACAGCTACAGTGCATCCAGAACACAACTCTCCACGACTGTCCTCTCCACCCTGCAGCTCTCCCTCTTCTGCTGTGTCCCCAAGCCTTGGGGCAGGCTCTAAAGATGCTCCACATAGGACCAACGATACCCAGTGCATGGTGAGACTCTACTGCCAAAGAACCACACGCTTAGTTTCAGGACAAAGCGGAAGCAAGCAAGGAAGCAGGACCCTTCCCAACAGATAGCTTCCCGTGTGCCAGAAGGTGCTATGCCAGCTGCTGGATTAAAGTTAACAGTGATCTCATCTAGCTGTGAACCCTGCATGCTACAATACTGGTCCACCAGACCATTGGTACAGAAATGGCACAGTTGTGGGGAAAAATGACCACATTCTGATTGGATTTGAGTCTTGATTCATAAGAAGGAATTGCATGTCTTCACTGCAGAATGAGAGAGGCCCAGTGAGAGGGGACACTGGGCCAGCAAGATGACTTAGTGACTAAGGGCACTTGCCACCAAGTCTGGTGGTCTGGGTTTGATCCTTGAAGCCCACATAGTGTAAAGAAAAAAGAAAACTCCCTCAAGCTGGCTTCTGATGTCCACATAGGTGCCAAGCATACTCGTGTGCACTAATAAACGCACACAAAATAAACAGGCACGTGTAATAAGAGCTCTTTTTAGGGGCTGGAGAGATGGTTCACTGGCCAAGAGTACTAGCAGTTCTGCAGAATCTGGGTCTGCTTCCCAGCACCACATGGTGGTGCAGTCAACTGTAGCTCCAGTCCCAGGGTATCCTACACTTTCTTCTGGCTTCCACTGGCCCTGTGCACTGAAGTGTACAGACATACATGCAGGCAAAATACACACGCACATAAATATAAACAATTACTTTCAATTTTCTTTTCTTTCTTTCTCTGTGTAGCTTTGGAGCCTTTCCTGGAACTCGCTCAGTAGACCAGGCTGGCCTCAAACTCCCAGAGATCCACCTGCTCCTGCATCCCCAGTGCTGGGATTAAAGACGTGCACCACCACTACCTGGTGCTTTCAAATGTTTTTTTAAAGGGAAACATTTTTCCAGGAGAACCCACAGTTTACATGTATCTTCCCACAAACAGCCCATGGAACAGGAGACTCTCTCACTGAGACACGTGGGCAGAGAAGCAGGTTCCACAGTCTGCCTTTATTGTGAGGACAGACTCTCCACATACACCCAGGTCAGAAAGCAGGGGTTCCCGTGCTGGCTGAGAGAGCCGCACTGTGTTGTGAAGAAGTTTGTAACCATGACAGTCTGCTTGCTGCAGTGTAATCCAACTGGATCTCAGAGGAGATTTCCACAACTCCAGACAGGCTCTAGATATCCACGCGTGGGGAATAAGATCATGTCTATAGAAACATGTGACACACAAGGAGAGGCAGATCCCTTTACGGTGCACGCCGTGCTGTGTGTAGTCAGGGAGGGCTCACTCACTTTAGGAGAGAGGAGTGACCTCCAGGAAGCACATCTACTTCTGTGGTTTCGAGGACGAAAAGCTTCTCTTGTTCTGGAGGGAGCCATGATGGTAAAGTTCAATGCATTTTTATCATTACTGCATGCTTTAAAGATGGAAGACAGGAAGCAGTTGATGACACAGGAGCATACCCCTAAGTGAGAAGCAGGCCAGAGCAGGCTAGTTTACATCTGTCCACCTGCTGTGGACATCTGGCATAGGCCCATGAAGTTTCCTCCCACAGATGAACCCTGTACCTCTTCCACATCAACCGCTCAAATCCAAGACCCTTACCATTACTCTGGCTGACACCACAGCATAGCACATTGCCCTGAGTCTCTATGAGGAAAGCTTTGACTCACCCATCTTCTGAGTTAGGGTTTCTCTGGCTGTGAGGAGACACTCTGACCATAGCAACTCTTATAAAGGAAAATATTCAATGGGGTAACTTACATTTTCAGAGGTTTAGTTCATTATCATCATGGTGGGGCATGGTGGTGTGCAGGCAGACGTGGTGCTGGAGCTGAGAGTCCTACATCTAGATCAGTAGAATATAGGAAGTGGTTTACCTCACTGGTGTGACTTAAGCATACATGAAACCTCGGAGCCCACCTCCATAGTGACACACTTGTTCCAACAAGACCACACCTACAAGGCCACACCTCCTAATAGTGCCGCTCCCTTTGGGGACCATTCTCTTTCAAACCACCACACCCATTCATTTTGTGACTGAGTATGAGTTCGTGCAGTAAGGAGACTACTTGGCCCATCAGCTCTAGCTTCTTAATGGCTAACTCTTACATCTTATTTTAACCCATTTCCATTAATCTATGCATCACCATGAGGTCATGGCCTACCAGCAAAGTTTCATCGTGTCTGTCTCCAGCAGCGGCTCCATGGCTTCTCCCTGACTCCACCTCCTTTCTCCCAGCATTCAGTTTAGTTCCCCACCCCCGCCTACCTAAGTTCTGCCCTATCAACAGGCTAAAGCAGTTTCTTTATTCACCAATGGTATTCACAGCATACAGAGGGGAATCCCACATCAAGTGTGCATGTGTGTGTGTGTGTGTGTGTGTGTGTGTACTCATATGCACATACTTGAGGAGGTTACAGAACAACCTCAGGTGTTGTCCCTCAAGAACAATGAGCTTGTGTTTTCAGTCAGTACGTCTCATTGCCCTGAAGCTTGCTGATTCAGCTAAGCTAACTGGCTTGCAAGCACCTCGGGGATTCTCCTGTCTTTTCCTCTTGTCATTGGCATGGTATGTGGGTACCATGCTTGGCGTTTTGGCGTGAGCAATGAGAAATTAGATTCAAGAACTTCAAGCTTGTTTGTATTTAAAACAGTACCATCTAGGGCATCAGAAAATGGGTGGGGCTGTTGCTGGAAACCTGTACACCCTACATTGTGTGTGCTGGAAAATCCTAACCCATTCAGAAGGCTGTTTACAATACATGTCAGAAGTCTGGCAAGCCATCATCATACCCCATTCATTGTTTTCCAGGGAATCTACTCTAAAGATAGAGTCCAAGATTCAGAGGAAATGGCATCATGGGTTTCCCTTTGGCATGATTTTTTTCTTTCTTATTAGTTGAATTTTTTGTTTACAAAACCATTAGACATGACGTCAACAAGAGTTCAGAATAAACTACCCACTCAACACCAAGCAGTTGGCTCCTCCATGGAGTCCAGGCTAGAATGACAATCAAAATATTTCACAACCATGATGTTATCAGAAGTGACACCTCACCAGTCAACCTGAACCCCATAGGGATGGATGGGTACTGTCAGAACACCGGAGTGACAGTCAGACTTAATGATACTTTAGAAATCCATGGAAATGCTGCTGCTTGTGGCACATAAACCTGTATTTGAATAGAGTAAAGCAAGAGGGTGTGTATGCTAAATGCTAGCCATGGCTGTCTCTGAGCCCCGGAGTTGGAGTGCCTTGTCTTTCTTTGTTCCTTTCTTTTCCAACATTCTATAAACAGCCTTGCTTGTAATCAGGAAGAAATGCAGTGCTCTCCCGAGCACAGCCCCAAGGGCTTAGATGCCCACATGCGTCTGTCTGAGGACCTCCATGGAGCACCGTCTTTCAGTTTGAAGAGAGTGCGTACGAATCGATTTTTATGCTATTGGTGGAGGCATCTGGAAAAGGTTCTCCACAGCTAAAACGATCAAGATGCTGACTCCCTTCTGCATTTTATCCAATGCTGTTTCCCCATTGCTCTGTCAACGTTCAGAGATTTGGAAATTATATTTAGGGATGCATATAACTTTTTCATTAAAAGTTTGTCAAAATAAATGTAGATTCAAAGACAGTTTTAAGAAATCCAGGGGCGAGAGCCTGGGCTCTATTTGCTCAGTTTGTGCTGATGGTAACATCTTTTGAAGTTATGAAGAAAACAACCATACAACCAGGTACCAACACTGTTTCTTCCCTTCACACACAGATTTTCCTAGCAGGTACCTTTCATCCATGGGAAAAGAGCCTGGCAGAAGCAAATTAGATGGGGTTTGCTGAGGCCTCCAGTCTCATGGAGAGGAGAGCATGGCAGCCAGGACGCCATCCATGGTGGCAAGAGATGACTTTGTGAACTGTTGACAGACTTAGTGGGTCAGGAGGGAGTGCCTGAACCAGCTCGCCACAACTCACTAGCCCCACCCTCATGGCCCTGGGTTGGCCAGAGAAGTCAATCCCATGTTCCCGAAGTCCCGTGTTCTCCCGAAACAGTGTCACCAGATGTTTGCAGAGGGACATTTCACATTCAAACCATGACGTCAGCTGCACTCACACGTCTGGGGGCTATGTTTAGCTCAACGTGACTTTACCACAGAAACAGTTGCACATCCACAGCCAAAACCAAGACCAGAACGATTCCGTTGCACAAGCATTCCTCGGCCAACCTGTTTTCCTCCTCAGATTACGAGTTGTTCCACCCCCAGTCGCCAGCCTCTGCTTCTCCCTACAATTGGTTGGAATTTTGTATTGTACTTGCTAAGCTTACAGCCCAGACTTGTCAAAGGAATGAGACCCTGACCTCCGGCCTCCTCAACTCTCTAATTACGGTCAAGGGAAGTCAGACAAGGGGAAGTGGGATTTTTCCCCCTCCAGGTCTGTGAACCTCACTGTTGGAGAGAAGTTGATTGGTAAGGACATTCTTCCACACACCAGCTGGAGGAAAACAGTGCTTTGGTTTAGGACAGGCTCCCGATTCGAGAAACAAGAGGACATTTTTGTGGTTGTGTCCATTTGCAAAGCCTACTTCTACAAATTATCTGCAAGCACAAGTCATGTCTGCTGGGCCCTGACTCGGTTCCTTTGGATATCAAACTGACCACTGATCAGCTTCAGTAGCCCCCGACATGAAAACAGTATTTTCTAGGAAAAAAAAAAAGAAGGAAAATGGCTCATCAAGCTTTCCCTAACTGTCTACATATGGGTCCAGGCTGGGCGTGGGCTGCATGTGGGTTTGGTTACAGGCAGGGACCCGATGACTGATGTAACCCAACCACCACAACCCCAGAGTTACCAGGAGCTGACAGGCATGCAGCCTCTGGACTGAAAGATGGAACCATACAGAAAACTTTCCTGAGAAGTCAGTCATCAATGGACTGGCTCAAACATGGCTACCCCTAAAGAGTGAGTGGGGGCACTGGCCATGGACAGTGACCTTTGCTCTCTAGTGATAAATATTTTGCTACCTGTGGAGTTTCAGTTACCTCTACACATCTAGATGTCATGTGCACCCATCAAATGTGAGCCAGATAGTGGACCACTGTTGACCAATGTGAGATGGGTCATTCTAGAAATAGGATAGAATAGTTCCCAGCTGCCCAGACCAGAAATAATCGCTCAGAAGCTATATTATTTACAATACTGTTTGGCCGGTAGCTTAAGTGTATTTCTAGCTAGCTCTTACATCTTAAATTAAACCATTAAACATTTACCTTCATGGTCAAGGAGATTAAAACATAAGCAGAAAGGGAGGATGGGCTCTCTCCTGTCCAGAGCAAGATTAGAGGCAACTAAATCTCAGGGACATTAAAGTAATAAATCTTTGGAGTGGGCAGCAAGCCAATCACAGAGAAGTTCCTAGAACAGGCAGCGGAGGGAGCAGAGGTCAGCAAAGGGCACAAATTTCTTCCCCTTGCAGCAACAACAAAGGCCACCCCCCTTTCCTTTACTGCTCATTCATCATTGGCCATAAATTCTATTGCAAACCTATGTCCCTTGGTGACATTGCTTCCAAACTAAAGACGACACAAAGAAAAAACCACAGAGGTGAACATAAGGGGAAAAAACTTCAAGAATGAATGCTTGGAAGGAAATACAGAAGACAATCTTTCCCGGACATGGGAATGAATTTAAGGTGAGCAAGAGCACTAACTGCCTCGCTTGCAGTTTGTGTCTTTTATTTTCCTTCCAGGTATTATCATAAAGGAAAGAAAATGTCTTCCTTATAATAAAATCCTGTCCCTTCATATCCTTTCTCCCCTCAAGAGCGGAAGTGAAATAAATTAAGGGAGGAAAAAAATAAGCCAGCACCATTATGTCCAATGCCATCCCCAAATAACTCAGGAACTCGCCTCTGCTCGCCTAGGACTCTTCGAGTCCTTTCATAGATCCAACCAGCAGGAAACAAAGTGATGTCCAGTGCCAGCTCGGTCATAACAGGACCCTGCCTGGTGGTCCCATAGCTAGCTGCCCAACCAGGGGAAGCTGCTGTCTCTTGAGATCGCCAGTTAACGATCCCAGAAGTGTATTCTTTTGCCATATTATCAACTCTGACATCTGCTCAGACACTCCACGATGCTTAGCAAAACAAAACACACATGTAGACAAAGCATTGCTCCCCCACAGGTATCCTGCAGCCAGACTATCATCTGTAGAATCATGACCCTTACGTGTCTTGCTGCTGTCAGGGGAAAGATCTTGCTTAGGAATGAACAAAGAAGCAGCTAGGGCTTACCTGCTATGCAAGATTAAAGACGTTAAACTTTGTCTGAAGGCAGTGAGAAACTCCCACCCCGTGACTCTAAGTCGCATCATTTGACGTTGGCTCCTGGGGGATATTAATACAGCGTGCCGGAAATCTGACCTATCATGTCCCTTGACTGCTATTAAGAGATTAGATTCACATATATTCATTTTCATGTCAGCTGACTGTGTATTAGACCACAGTAAATTAATCTCTGGGCTTTGATACATGAGCCACATTCCTCTCCGATTTCTAGGAACTGAATTGGAATCAAATGCCGCACCAATGTGGCATCGTTCCACTTCAAACTCTTCTCCAAGTTTTATTTTTCCAGAGCCAAGCGCAAATATTTACTGCATCTGACAAAGTTCAAAGGACTCTGACCGGAGAGCCTCTGGTCAACAGCTTCATTGACCTTGCTGGGTTTGCCTGTAGAAATCTACTCAGGCATTTGTGTTGGCCAGTCTAGCCTTTTACATAAGATTCCATCAGGCCATTTTACAAAACCTTGAACACAGCGGAACCGTGTTCCCTGGTGTGTGTTGTCTTCCCAGAATACACTAAGCTCAGAATTTCACAATCTGAAAGCTTTCTCTTTAAGGAGGCAACTCAGGTGATTATTCCAGAGTTTCTTTTAAAATATAAAAAATCTTTTTTTTTTTTTATTTTACGTACCAATCCCAGTTCTCCCTCCCTTCCCTCCTCCCGTTGTGTCCACCTTTTTCCTACCCCACCCCTATCCACTCCTCAGAGACGGTAAAGCCTCCCAAGGGGAGTCAATAAAGTCTGTTACATCATGCTGAGGCAGGACCAAGGTCCTCCCCTCTGTATCTAGGTTGAGGAAGGTATCCCTCCATAGGGAAGCCAGTTCATACACTGGGATTAAATCCCGATCCCACTGCCAGTAACCCCACAGACTGTCCATGCCACACAACTGTCACCCACATTTAGAAGGTCTAGTTCAGTCCTATGCTCTCACTAGCTTGGGTCAGCTGTTTCTATGGTTATCTCCATTGTTGTCTTGACCCCTTTGCTCATATTATCACTCCTCCCTCTCTCGGACTGGACTCTGGGAACTTGGCCCAGTGCTTAGCTGTGAATCTCTGCATCTGCTTCCACCAGTTACTAGATGAAGGTTCTATGATGACAATTAAGGTAGTCATCAGTCTGATTACAGGGGAAGGCCAGTTGAGGCACCTTCTCCACTGTTGCTGAGAGTCTTCCCTGGGGTCATCCTGTGGAGTTAAAGCAATGCATGAGCACAGATTCTGGGGTCTAAGCATGTGTGCCTCTTGCCTTGGCTTCCAGCTTTCTGGACTCCCTAAACCACGTGGTCCTAAGCCCGTGGACTGTCCAGGTATTTGAGCAAAACTTGTTTCTTTCCTGCTCGAGTGGGGTGGGGAGTCTGAGAGGAGAATTTCTGCCAGGGAGACCTCAGGCCAAGCACAAGGTTACAATGAGCATTCTGGGCACTGGGGACATAAAATCAACAAAGGGCAAATGTTAAACCGTTCATCTTTGTGTACACACATATCCTTCTAGTACAGACCAGATCTCCAAAGCCAGTTCTAGTGCTCATTAAAGAAAATAACAGTGGATTTAAAGAGAATCAGAGAATCAAGCACATGGGCTCTGAGGGCATAGGTGAGCCCAGGAAAAACAGGTCATTTCTCTGAAACATGTTCACTGTGTGTGGAGAGGGGCAAGTTGATAGGAAGCACTTGGTTGGGTTAGAAAGAGAAACTCACTTAATTCAAGGTTTCTAGTCATCCTTAACTTTTCCCTCCCTTTCCCCCCCCCAGTCCCCTCTCTGACTCCTCTCTTTCCTTCTCTATGCCCCCTCCCTATTCCTCTACACAAAGTACTAGAAGGAAAACTCCAACCCGAGGAAATTGGTCTCATCAACAAAAACACAGACAATTAATGATCTCACAGCAGTAAATCCCAAAGAAGGGGAAAACACACACAATAACATCACCAACAATGAAAACTAAATTAACAGGAGATAGCAATCACTGGTCATTAATATCCCTTAATATAAATGAATTCAACTTGCCTATAAAAAGACACGGGCTAACAGATTGGATATGAAAACAGAATCCATCCTTTTGCTGCATAAAAGAAACACACCTCAACCTCAAAGACAGACATCACCTCAGAGTAAAGGGCTGGCAAAAAATTTTCCAATCAAATGGACCTAAGAAACAAGCTGGTACAGCTATCCTAATATCTAACAAAATAAGCTTCAAACTAAAATCAATCAAAAGAGACAAAGAAGTACATTTCATATTAGTCACAGAAAAAAAATCTATCAAGAGGAAATCTCAATACTGCACATCTTTGCCCCGAATACAAGGGCACCCTCATATGTAAAAGAAACATTTCTAAAGTTTAAATCACACATTAAACCCAACGCACTAATAGTGGGAGACTTCAACACCCCACTATCACCACTGGAAAGGTCAGTCAGACAGAAAATTAACAGAGAAATAAGGGAACTAACAGATGTTACGACTCAAATGGACTTAACAGACATCTACAGAACATTCCATCCAACATAGAAGAATATACCTTCTTCTCAGCACCTCGTGGAACCTTCTCAAAATTGATCACATACTCACATACTAGGTAACAAAGCAAACCTCAACAGATAAAAAAATTTGAATAAACCCCCATGTATCTTATCAGATCACCATAGCTTAAAATTGGAATTCAATAGCAACACTAATTCCAGAAAGCCCACAAGCACATGAAAATTAAACAATTCTCACCTGAGGCATCAATGGGTCAAGGAAGAAATAAAAGGAGAAATTAAAGACTTCCTAAAATTCAATGAAAATGACCACACAACATACCCAAATTTATGGGACACAATGAAAGCAGTGTTAAGAGGAAAGTTCATGGCACTAAATGCCTAAAGAAGCTAGAAAAATCCCACACTAGGGAATTAACAGAACACTTGAAAACTTTAGAACAAAGAGAAACAAACTCATCCAGGAAAACTAGATGGCAGGAAATAATAAAATTGATAGCTGAAATCAACAAAATAGAAACAAAGAAAACAATACAAAGAAATAATGGGACAAAGAGTTGGTTCTTCGGGAAAATCAACAAAACAGACAAAATTTTATTCAAACTAACCAAAAGGCAGAGAGATAATACCCAAGTTAACAAAATCAGAAATGAAAAGGGGGACCTAACAACAGACATGGGGGAAATCTAAGACAATATACAGCAAGCCAACTGCCAACATCAAACTAAATGGAGAGAAACTCACAGGGATCCCACTGAAATCAGGAATAAGACAAGGTTCTCCACTCTCCATATCTATTCGACATAGCTCTTGATGTCCATTATCATCATGGCAATGTATAGGCGGAGATGTTCAGATTCCTGGGGCTCTCTACCCAACTAGCATAGGATTCTTAAAAAGTTCCTGGCCAGTGAGAGATCCTGTCTTAAAAACTAAAGTGTAGTGTTGGGAGCTGTTGAGGGATGTGGACCCCCAAACCTTGAATTTCTTGTAAACAGCTTGTTTTCCCCTGCTCTGAGCAGCCTGCAGCTGCTCTGAGCATGAGACCCTGATGGCAGGGGAGTGGGTTCTGGTGGGTCTGCACCTGAAAGATCCTGAGAGCTGGGGCGTGGCCAGAGCCCTATATAAGCTGTCTCTGAGCACAAATAAACTTGGCATTCTTGTATCAAGAACGCCCCATGTCTGTGTCTCTCTCTGTCCGTCTCTGTGTGTGTTTTTAAGTCTCCTAGCCCAGTTCCTGGCTTGCATACCAACCTGTAGTTGCACGGGCGCTACAGGCATAGTGCATAGAACATAGAATGTAGAGTAGACACTGTGCTTTACAGCGTAGCAACTAAGAAATGACACTCAAGGTTGACCTCTGGTCTCCACATGCACATGGACACACATGCACAAGATGTGCCTGAACACACACGAACAGATACACACATGCATGCGCACACATACATCTCAGCTACATGGATCATGCCTGGCATCCAGCTCAAATGCACAGTAGCCTCAATAGTTCTGAATAACCAGGGATGCGTGTGCTCCTGGGTGGAATTTCACCAAAGGATTTTAATTACTGAAACCCACACAGGCATTTCCCAAGGAGCAGTCCTGAGTATCATAAATAATTGCTATTATCATGATAATTTTCAACATGGATAATGAAAAAGGTTACTTCTCAGACTGACTTCCAAGGTCAGCTTTAGGCTGACAGGGAACTCCTGTTCCTGCCCTCAGGACAATTAGTGTGCAGACTGCCACACCTGAGGTTTCCAAGATGGTTTCTGCAGGTTACCCATGTCAATGATGCAAACCAGCTTAATTAAAACAATTTGGGTGCTTTATAGTGGGAGGTCATGTAAGAAATGTAAGGCTAAACCTCACACAGAGTCTGACCACAGCAACTCAGAGTCAGCTGTGCAAAAAGAACAGTGTCCGGCAAGAACTCCACCTTCTATCAGAACACACTGGAAACAAACCCTGTTGGCATAGGAGTGCTCTGAAACTGTCCACAGCTGTGTGCCGAAGTGTGCACCGTCATTAACCATCCCCCTCCCCACCTGCCCTCCAGCCTCCTGCTCCTGCCCCTCAGAGCCGGGCCAGCTTCCTTTGGGATATGTCCTGCGTCACTGCAGACAAATGCACCCGAGTGAAAGCTGCCCACTGCCCACTGCTGTCTTATTGTAGCACAATTAATATAAACCCAGAGACAGAAATTGAGGTTAAACCTGAAGGTCAGAAAAGCAAAACAGCCAGTTACTGACTCTTACCTCTACTTCAGTCCGAAACGGCGATCCAGCCTCCGGGGATCTCAGAATGAGACTGAGAGCCATCTCCTCCCATCTTATATTCCTCTCTAGTGCTGGGATTAAAGGCGTGCACCACCACTGCCCGGTTTCTATGAAAAAATAGTGTGACTACTGGGATTAAAGGTGTGTGTCACCATTGCCTGGTCTGTAAGGCTGACCAGGGCGGCTGTTTTACTTTTCTGATCCTCAGGCAAGCTTTATTAAACTACAATGAAATGACACTACATTTTATCACAATGAACTGCAAAATGATCCCAAGGAACCCTGCAGCACAAACTGGCAGCAGGTGGCACAGCACCTGCTTTCTGCGTCTAACCAACAGTGATTAGGTGTGATTTCTTGATAACCGAGTTGACCGTGCTGGCTGAGACATGCCCTCTACCCTTGAAGAGCTTGCGGCCTTGTCGATACTGAACCGTTTTCTGTTTTGAAAGCTGGGGTCCACCCCCGCCCTAAGCTTCTCTGACATCATCCTGTCCTGTGTTCATGAAGCCCTGAGATGGTCTCATCTCCAAGTCCTGGACACATATGCGAAGCTCCTGTTTCCAAAGAAGACCCCTTCCCGAGGTTCCAGGACACTGTGGAACCGGTGGAAGTTACGACTCTCCTCTCCCATCTAAGCTGCCAGCTCCAGCATAACCTGTGCACACCCCTTTCTTTCACTGACCGAGCTGTCTTAGAACTCATATTTTGATAGACAATGGTATCAAATATCTCATGTTCCTACCGAACTCTACTTGTTCTGCCAAGGGTAGAGGAACTGCTGAAATTATTGAGTTATGTTTGTAAACTTGGTATACTTATCCCCAGTTCTCTAATTTTTTATGTATTTTAAAGCTGTATCATTGGGTGCCTACCACTGAGAACTGGTACACGCCTTCTCCTTCGGGATAATTTCTGCTGGTCCACTTTCAAAGGCTTTATCTTTCCTTCAACAGTACCTAAACTTCTATTGAGTTTAGATACTAGCCAGACAATTAACCATTTCAATAACCCAGACAATTTCCATTTCACACATCGTATGTCTTGTTTTAACTGCCCCTCTCTCTTTTAGCCAATGCCTTTACTCTGTAGCCCAGACTTTTCTTGAACTTATAGCTGCTTCTGCCTCAGCCTCCTGACTTACCCAGCTCATCATGTTTTCTTTTTAACAGTAACAGCTGGAGCCTGATCTGTGCTCGCTCTCTCTCGCTCTCTCTTTCTCTCTCTCTCTCTGTGTGTGTGTGTGTGTGTGTGTGTGTGAGAGAGAGAGAGAGAGAGAGAGAGAGAGAGAGAGAGAGACCTTCCCTCTGTCTGTCTTTAGATACATTTGTATCTACCCACTCGTTCCAACATTTCTGTCACAGGTATCTCTCCATCAGCTTTTCCCCTTCCTAGTTGAGGTTAGATTTTTCACATCTGTTCTTATCTTCTGTATATGTGGCTCACACTGGAGAGCTGTAATGTTGACTCTCTGGACTCTTGTTTTCTTTATGAAACACAAACATCATCCTGGCAGGTAGCTGGTGTGTTAGTGGCAGATTGGATTTCTGGGCTCCTTAAGTTTCAGGGATCTAGAGCAGTGTCTATGCTAGTGTGGAGGGGACCTCTGCCTGGCACCTGTCTTCCATCATCTCCATGAGTGGAAAGCCTGGGAGTTTAGTGCCATCTCTCGCAACCCATGGTAGGATACCTGCCTCTTGCAGTAAGATACTCTGTTGGAACCTCCTTCTGCTCACAACCATTCTGAAGCTCCGAGCTGGTCCAGTGTGAGGAACTGGAGCTCCGTGTGAGTCTTTTTTAGTACTTTTCATTCACGCCAAGTGCCTCAGAAGCCCCACTCCGTGTCTGCCATCCAGAGAGCCACATAGCAATCCACCTTCCCTGATTCAAGCTGCCTATGTTGTCTATGTAGCTCGGGGTTTGGATTTGTTTTTTTTTTTTTTTTTTTTTTTGTGTGTGTGTGTGTGAGAGAGAGAGACAGGTTTTCATGTAGCTGAGGCTGGCCTTTCCCTGGTTCCTCCTGCCTCACCCCGCCCCCAGGGGCTGGGATTGTAGGTGTTTACCACCTTCCTCAGTCTCAGTCATTGAAGGCAAATGAACAAGCCAGTGCCAACACTCCATTCAGTACCCCTCAGACTGCCTTGTTGATGTTTGCTAACTTTAGAGGGTTGGGGAATCAATGATAATTTATTGTTTTTCTTGATTTATCTCCTTGTTTTCCTTTTTCTACCAGGGAAACGCTGAGGTAAAATAAATACTTAAATGTCACAAGTTCTGCCCACGCCATTTTCTCATCTGCTTGCTCTTTAAATCATTTTGATGTTTCTTCTGGTGAGGTGTGTGTGGGAGCAGGACCCCAAAAGAAGCATGAATCCCCAGGAGTCTAATCAACCAGTCCACTCACACATCCCATCCCTGCTGTTACCATGTGACTTCACCTCTCCTCCCCGTCTTAACCACTTTGTGCTGAGCAGCACATCTTCCTTAGCCCGCACGCCAAGACTGTGGAGAACACAGGCAGTCCCGTTGTAGGTGGGTATCAGGGCATCAGCATCATGGAGAACATGTCCAAAAACATTGTCATGTGGGAACATGATTCTTCGGACCAAGTGGAAACCATGTTTCTCCCTTTTCCCTTCTGTCAAGGATGCTGCAGAGGTTTGAAAGTGGTCCCCAAGGGAGTGGCATTACTAGGAGGTGTGGCCTCGTTGTTGGAGGAAGTGTGTTGCTGTGGGGGTGGGCTTTGAGGCATCTCTTGCTTAAGCTTCCTGCAGGGTGACTTGCAGTCAACGTTCTGTAGTCTACAAGATGTAGACCTCTCAGCTGCTTCTCCAGTGCCATGTCTGTCTGCATGCTGCCATGTTCTCTGTTATGATGACAATGGACTGAACCTCTGAAATTGTAAGTGAGCCACCCCAATAAAATGTTTCACTTTATAAGAGTTGCCATGGTCATGGTGTCTCTTCACAGTTAAAAAAAAAAAAAAAAAAAAAAAAAAAAAAAAAAAAAAAAAAAACCACACTAAAATAAAAGTTGGTCCTAGGGACTGGGATATTGCTGTGGTAGGCCTGACAATGTGTTTGTTTGGAGAAATTTGGACTTTGGTATTTGGGGTTATAAAAGCAGTGGAATGCTTTAAGCACTGCTTAATGGGACATACTAGTAGGTGCAAGGAAGACAAACGTGCTAGAAGTTATTTGAACTGTCAGGGACTGACTCAAGAGGCTTGAGAGGAGAAGAATTTTAGTATGTTGCCTAGAGATCATTCTTGGGATAGTTTGGTGAAGAAAGTGGCTGCCTTTTGCCTTTGTCAGAAGAGTCTGCCTGAGTCTAAAGTGAAGAGTTTTGGATTAATTCTGTTGGCAGAGGACATCTCAAAACAGCCTAGTATAGACTCTGTCATGTGGTTTTTAGTGGTTACTCTAATGAAGATTTATAATGAAAAGGAGCAAGCTGAGTAACGTCAATTACAAAATATAAATTTTGAGGAGAAAAAGAACACCAGAAGGGGGAATAGAGCTAAATTCTATGTTCTAGGAGACAAACTGATTAAGAAATGGAATATAGGGAGGGAGTGGTGACCTCCAGGCAAGATCCCACTCACTTATGATTCCAGCTCGTAAAAAGGAACTAAAGAAAAGCTTAGAGCCAGGTGTGGTGGGGCACACCTTTGCTCCTCACTGGAAAGGCAGAGGCTGGTGGATGTCTGAGCTTGAGGCCAACCTGGTCTTTAGAGCAAGTTGCAGGACAGCTAAGCTTAGGCAGTGAAGAGCAGAAGGCTGCTGTAGTCATTGAATTAGGGGACTATATTCTATCCTCGTAAGCAGCAGAAGTTGCCAGCTTCTGGCTTCAGGGTTATGTATAGACAAAGTTATGAAATAAAGCCACTGATGCCAGGCTAAAAAGCCTTTGGGGGCTAGGAAGTGTGTGAAATGGGGTGGCTTGAAAGAAAATGACTCCCAAAGAGAGTGGCACTTTTAGATGTGGCCTTGTTGGAGGAAGTGTGTCACTGTGGGGGCGGGCTCTGAGGCCTCTTTTGCCCAAGCTCCCTGCAGGGTGACTTGCAGTCAACTTCCTGTGGCCTGCAAGGTGTAGGACTCTCGGCTATTTCTGCAGCACCACATCTGCCTGCATGCTGCCATGTTCTCTGTCATGATAATAATGGACCGAACCTCTGAACTATAAGTGAGCTGCCCCAATTAAATGTTTTACTTTAAAGAATTGATGTGGTCATGGTGTCTCTCCACAGTAAAAGAAACCCGAACTAAGACAGAGTGAACATACGAAGTTCTCACTGTTCCGCACGTGAGTTCATACCCGAGGCTGCCTCAACAAAGGGTCTGAGGTCCCTAAACCCAAAGCCAGACATATCATTCACGAGAAACTCCAAGCTGGATTTGTTTTAGCTCTGGGAGAGCTGCCTTCCAGAGTCCTACATGCATAGAGTCTGCCCTGACAATACCCTAGGAAGTCCATCATTCCCCAGGACTCCAAAGAAGATGGTCCTTGCTCTGGTGCACCTAGTAAGGGGATCACAAGTGTGACAATCACCCAGAGTGTCACTGACAGGCTTCTAGCTCCCTGCAAGGTTCCTGACTTAAAGGACTGAGGATTTCTCAGGTCCCAGGGTGCTCATACCAGGGCCCTATCTTTGATTACTACTCAGAGGAGAATTTTAGAGTAGGAGATCTCAATAACCTCTCCTCTTCTTTTGCCAAACAGACTCACTCTGGCCTCAGGTGTAGCACCTACACTATGGGATGGTATGCAAGCTGGGAACAAAGCTGGAGACTTACAAACACGCACACAGAGACAAGGGTGGGGGGGAAGACATGGGTCATACTTGATACAAGAATGCCAAGAATGCCCCCTTTATTGTCAGCTTATATAGGGCTCTGGCCACGCCCCAGCTCTCGGGATCTTTCAGGTGCAAACTAATCAGAACAAATTCCCCTGCCATCAGGATCTCCTGCTCAGAGCAACTGCAGCCTGCTCGGAGCAGAGAAAAACGAGTTATTTACAAGAAACTCAGGGTCTAGTGGCCCTCAGTCCCCAACACTCAAGCCCAGGGTTTGCCCAACTCCTTCAAGCCAGGATTACTAACTTGGTGTCCTGGAACCCACTCTAAGCCCCATGCAGATGCTTCTTCCGAGGAAGCTTTCTTGATACCCCAAACTCAAGGAGTCCTCTTCTGTGCTCGCCTAAAGGTCTATCCTCTCTCAGGCCTGCAAAGATGCTGCAAGCATGTGACCAGCTGCCTAGTGTCGAGTGTGAGGTGCCACATGGAATGTCCCACAAGCCTGCATGGGGTTTGGGAAAGCTACCAGGATGGGGTGAAGTCAGGCTTCAGGGGTTCTGAATATCATGGTTTCAGATACAGAGTCTGCTTCCCGTCCCAGCAGAGGGCTACTATGAGCCAGAACCCAGAGCTTCTGAAGGTCATGGCAATGTGGATGGGATGCTGGAAGAGGGGCATAGTGACCTCACCTCTTCAATCATGTGTCCCAGTCAGATGGTTGCCAAGAGACCAAAGACCATCTCCACCTGTGGGCACCTCCCACCCAACACAGTGAGAAAGGCAAAGAGACAGAAAGACACACAAAGACAGAGAGATCCACACAGAGACAGAGAGGCTCACATACACAGAGGGAGAGACTCCCTGTCTCTAGCCCAGGCCTTCCCCTTGCATTTGACTCATTCAGTACCATCTTACAACTCAGTTCAGGGACCAGATCATCTTTCATGACCTTGTTTATCTACAAAAAAAAATCTGTGCCAAATTCCAAACAGCAGATTTAACCTTGAACTATGAACAAAAGTCATTTGCGTTTTGGGGCCAGCTGGGGGCAGAGCCCTGGCCTGAGCCTAAGGGAAACAACCCACCGTCCTTGTCAGCAGTGATGGGAACTGTGCCTTCCTAAATGAGGGAGGCACAAGAATCGCTACATTTAGACCTTAACGCTGGTGTTTATTTTGGGGAGACAACATCCACATGTACATGATGATGTTTAGTAACCGTTCTGGGCATCTAAGAGAAGGGCAGAGTTCTCCAGATAATTGAGGTCTGAAGGCTTTAAACTGTGCAGTGTGGTTCAGAGCCCAATGCTCCAATAAGATGGTGTTCTCATTAATAAGACGCAGTGCCATCGGCTTATTTTTAACTCAGGAACCGGAATGCTCTCAACATCACATGACCCAAGTGTGACACAGGTGGCCAGAAATTAGGGCAGGTTTTGTTTTTCTCTCCTGGGGTGCAAAGTGCTCGGTTTGCTGGAGAAAAATCAGAGCGCCACCTACTCAGCATCAATCCTCTTTTTCCTGACTCTGTGGTGTAATATTTATTGGATAGATGCAGGCTGGTGTGGGCTTGAAAGGCCCTTCAAGTTTAAGCAGGTGATAAGGTCTTTCCCGGACCTGTCTGACTGTGAAGTTTAACAATGCAAATCTGGGGTTGGGAATTTAGCTCACTGTAAAGCACTTGCCCGGGAAGGGCACAGCCCTGGGTTAGCAATGATACAAACCGGCTGCTTTGTGGTTTCTGCTTCCCTGTAACAAACTTCCCACGACTTGGTAAGCCACTGAAAGTCTTTAAGATTCTGCAAGTCATGGAGCTCATGCGGGGCTCACTGAATAAAGCCAAGACTCATCAGGGTGGGGTCCAATCCCATACCTTCCCAGTTTCTGGAAGCTGTGGGTCCTCTGTTCTGTGGCTCTTTCCTCCATCCTCAAGGCTCATGTTCTTTCCCGTGTGAAGCTGTGCTTGGCGGGTGGGAAAGGGTCTCACGAGGCGGCTTTGGACCACCTGGATCTATGCTCTGCATTCTCCTCACCCCAGGTGTCCACTTCCCTCTGCCATACTAGAAGTGATGTGAGGCTTAGAGTGTGGACATCGTGGAGGTCATGATCGCTATTAGGGTTTTTACCCATCTCAAGTTCACGTGTGTTTTGAATTTTAAGGTAAAGGTCACATTCTCTGAGTTTCCATCCTGTGGGAGGGAAAAGCAGACATATAATTCCACTCTTGTTATGTTTTTCACATGAAGGGTTAGAAGATGTTTTATTCAGGGACTCTCAGAGTACTAGGATGTCCTGAGACAGAGTCCAAGATCTGTACAGAAGGGTGCTCCCACGCTGTCTCTCTGGGGTCACTCTGCTCCCCAGGCCCTCTATGCTGACCCGTCTTGGGGAATATTATTTTCAGGTGTGTGACTTTTGTTTATGATGCATTTGTTTAACTCTGTGAAGCTGTGTTACCGTGCCTGTCTAAAACATCTGATAGGCGGGGCTGCAGGCAGAGAGAGAAATAGAAGGAGAAACTAGGAAGAAGGGGAGCAAGAGAACAAGGAGAGGAGGACATCAGGGGTCAGTCACCCAGCTACACAGCAAGCCACGAAGAAAGAAGAAAGGTATACAGAAAGAGAGAAAAATAAAAGTCTCGAGGCAAAGGGTAGTTGAGATAAGTTAAGAAAACCTGGCAAGAAACAAGCCAAGCTAAGGCCAGGACCTCATAACTAAGAATAAGCCTCTGCGTGTGATTTATTTCCGAGCTGAGTGGTTGACCCCTCAAAGAGCCAAAAGAGTAAAATATGGCACAGCAGACACATCTGACTCTTGTGCATAAGATCCCTCCACTCTGCTTTGCTGATGCCCAGCAAGTGGCTTCTAAGGAACAGCAGGTGGTCCTGCCCAACCCAGGCCTGACTCCACCTCCACCATCTCCATGACTCCCCTGTTAACAGTGGTACCATGTCCTTCCTGACTTTTAGCACATGCCACGGAGAACATGTTCATTCCTGGCCTGTGTTTTCTTAATACACCCTAAAGTCCTTCCAGCCTGACTTGACGCATTCTCTTTAGACTTCTTCACACAGAGGTATCTCTAACGTCTGCAGCCCTGAATTTGGCCTGTGATGTCACACAGAGACCTTGATGTCAGCTTCTTTTCTCCTATAAAATAAACTCTCACAGTAAGTTGGCCAAATCTTTCCATCCTGGCTTGGAAATGCCTTCTAAGCCCAACCTTTGTTTTTCATATAGATCTGGTGACACAGAGATGTAAGTAGAAGAAGCCAAGCCTCCTCCTCTCTAGACAATGCGGGGCATGCCTAACCTACAGCTCATGGGCCACAGGCAGACCAGGAGAGCCATGACTGCAGTCCGACACATTTGTGAGTGCTAGCGCCATAATGTCCTAGTGTCCAAAGTTTGGACACCCTCCAAAGGCTCCAGGACAGAGAGTAGACCTTTGTGGTGGACACAGCAGCTCGCTGCCATGTATTCTCCAGCTATGTAGGTGGAATCCTGCCACTATCAGAAGGCCACTTGAACTTCTGTGGCATTTTTATGTGTACAAGACATTGGTATGATGCAGGGCTGGGGGAGTCAATTGTAACTGCTCTAGAAACATGGGATGCCACACTGTCGCCATGAGACCCCTGAAGCCACCATACATACTTTTGGATTAAGTGGCTAAGTACCCCTCTGCCGCTGAGAGAGCTGAAATTCTCGGCCTTTGTAAGCTATGCATTCCCATAGCCTTGCAACATCAGCCATTTCCTATTAGTTTCTGAACGAGACATTGTACCTCACTTCCTCCAAATGTGAGAGGATCCCATCAAAATTAGTCTTCTCCTGAGATGAGTACCCATATGGTTATCCAATATCAGCCTGAAAACATGTAGATACATACGTGGGGGGAGGGGTAACAATAATAACCAAAGAAAAGACACTGGGTGTGGCTTCTTTTTTTCCATTTTTTTTCTACTTTTACTTCTGGATCAAGTTCAGATCCCCACTCTATTGCTTTGATTTTTTTCTTTAGCTCTTTCTTTCCTCTCTTTTCCTTTGCCTTCCTCCCTTTTCTTCCTCTCTCCCTCTTTCCCTCCTTCCCTTCCTCCCTTCCCTTTCCTCCCTCCATCTCTTCTTTCCCTCCTTCTTCCCTTTCTTTATCTTCTACTGACCCTTTGGACTGAACCCAGGGCTTCAGCCTTGCTGTGTGCTAGGCAGTCTTTCTACTGCTGAATTCTCTCCAGACCGGCTGGCTCTCTCTTACACTCGGGTCATGCTTTAGCTTAGACCACTGTTTCACATCAGGTGAGATTATCTGTGTGTGAGTTCTTACACATTGTCTGCACAGATGGAAACAGAGTCGGAACGAGTGCAAAGGTGTTCAACATTGGCCTAACACATTGTAAGATGTCTGCATAACAGAGGACTCCAGGGTTGTCTCAGCCTGTTCAGGCTCCCATAACAAAATAGTCCGGGCAATTTATGGACACAGAAGCCTAGTTCTCACAGCCCCTGGAGCTGGCAGGAGATCAAGGTGCTTGCAGGATGGCATCCAGTGACTCTGCCTTCTGGTTCTGAGATCAAATGTTTTCACTGCAATCTCACAGAGTAGAAAGAGAAGGGAGTTCTCTGAGGACCTTAACCCCACACCTTGGATGACCTTATCGCCTCTGAAAAGCCTAGCTTCCTGTTACCCCTGGCTCGCAAGTTGTGGATTTTGGCATGTGAGTTTCAGAGAGACTCACAGTTCAGACCTTAGCAAAGTTTAAATTCATTCTCCCAGAACATGGATAAGCAGCTTCCTACGTCAGGGCCCACGTGTTTGCTGAGGTAGGATTCTCTTCCTACGGACTTTTACCTCTGTCTTCCTCCTGGAACTAGGCTGAGTGAGAAGCCCTACCCTTGCTTCCCACCCCCTGCTGATCAATGTGTCCCAGTGCCTGATGTTGTAGAATACTATTTTAACTATGTAAAGACGAGCTACATGTGTTTATGCTGCGAAATATTACTTTAACTCTGTGAAGGTGTGTTACATTTGTTTCTGCTGCCTTTGTTACCAATGTAAAGAAGTGTTACATTTGTTTCTGCTGCCTTTGTTACCAATGTAAAGAAGTGTTACATTTAAAAAAAGAAGTGTTACATTTGTTTCTGCTGCCTTTGTTACCAATATAAAGAAGTGTTACATTTGTTTCACCTTGCCTGCCTAAGGCACCTGATTGATCTAATAAAAAGCCAAAAAGCCATAGCTAGGCAAGTAAGGGACAGGCAGGGCTGGTGGGCCGAGAGAATAAGTAGGAGGGGAGAGAGAGATGGAAAAAGAGAGGGACATGCCCAGTGCCAGAAGCTGGGCAGCTGCCAGACAGACAGACATGAGAAGCAGTGAAAGGAAGACAGACAGAAAGAAAGGTAAAAAGTCCCAAGGCAAAACATAGATGAGGAGAAACAGAGCTAGTGGGACGAGCAGAAGATGAGGTGGAGCATTCATAACTAGCAAGAAGTCTCCATGTCATGATTTGGGGACTAGTCAGTGACCTCAAGGAAAAAGCCCCCAGTGCTCTCTGATAAGAGTAGTGCTTGGCACACAACAAATCTGAGAGGAAGATGTGAGGACTGAGGATGGCGGCCAGGAGGAAACTTGCCCTGGTGTCCTCTGGCGACCTTATGAAGAAGGAGCCCTGCTGCCCTTACTTCTGTAGTGAGGGCCCTGCTGAAGCTCCCTGGACTTGGGGTCCCCCAGTGCTGTCTTCATCTCTGCTCTGCTAAGCTGACCTGAGACCATCCTAATCACAGTGCCGTGTGGCTGGGTTTTCTGCATAGCTCTCTCAAGCTGAAAGGGTAAATCATTTTGAGCTCAAGGACCCTTCTCAATCTGCTCTCCCTTCTAGTGACTTCTCCCTCAGCTCTGTGAGACAAATCTGCTTTTCCATGCCTTTACTCTTTCCTTTCTCATCCCTACTTCTACTTTCTGAGCTAAACTTTCTTTAAACATTGTTTTCTGACACGTTGATATTTTTTATATCAACTGAATTCATTCTGCCGGATAGCCCATCCCAACATTTTATTTTATTTATTATTTAGTGTTGGAGTGGGGATGCTTTGGAATACTGTCAAGGCCAGAAAACAGCTCTGGAGACTCTGTCCTCCCCTTTCACGTTTCTGTGAGTCCTAGGGATCAAATCAGGGGATCAGGCCTGGCATGAGGCCAGTGGCCAGCCTAAATTCATCTACACATTCTATCCAAAGCACAGGAAAGTGCTTCCAACACACAGTCCCACGTGGTCCAGAACAGTTGTGGATGAGATCAAGCACAAAAATCATTAACACAAAACATTGAGGGTTTATTTTATTTTTTTTATTTGTAACTTGATTACAAGTCTCAGGCACAAAGTTTGTGGATGCCGATATCAAGTCACAAAGTCACACACAATAAGCATATGTCTCCCCTAGCAACTCATGAGCCAGTAGTCGGACATCCTGAATTTGATTTGTGGCCCAAGACAATTCTTTGTCCAGTGGGGGTCCAAAGAAATTAGAAGGTCAGGCACCCTTGAGTTTGAGGATTTTCCATTCTCGTCTGTTTTGGGGTACCGGTCTTTCTCCAAAGGGCAGCTGCACGACCTTACGTCATGGTTGTCCTTGAATGCTTTTAGATCTTTTCAGCTGCCTGAAGGTCCTATCTGCTCTGAATCCTGCATGGAGGATTGTGCCATCTCAAATGCAGGGCAGGTGTGCGCTTCCCTCCAGGCGGACTCCCCTCCAGAATGCGCATGGCTTTGTATTTTCCTTGGCCTTCTTGAGGGGACCTGGGTTCTTTGTGCACACTCAGCAGCAAGGAAAGATGTCTGCATAGGAACTGCACAGAACACAAAAGACTCCACAGCAGCCATCCAAAGAACAAAGGCTCTTGTTACCTCTGCTGCCATGGTATGAGTTAGGTGACTGCCTCACCCATTCAGGGCTATTTCTAGGCATACGGCCCACTTTCCTTAGAGAAAGTGCCCTGCTTTCTCTAAAGGATATGAGAAGAGGAGGTCCTAAGCTGGCCTGTAGGTCTGAGTAAGTACCAATGTCACGGGTCCCAGGCATTGACCTCAGGCTTAGCAGCAAGCCCCTCTAACCACTGCACCATCTCACTACCCCACAATATGTTATTCTAGTGATGCCAACCATCTACCTAGTTCATTCACTAGTGGAAATGTCCCTGAAGCTCTCAAGAAAAACACCGCCACTCCTTGCTGTCTTGGAATGTAATTCACCACCCCCTCCAATCCCAAAGGCTTTCTCTCAGACAGGAATTCCTCTACACTTTTGTCTCCCCAAACTCTTGGCCTCATTTTCTACATCACTGTTGGGGTTACTTTTCAGGAACCTCTTTTGGATAGGTCAGTTGGAAGTGGAAGGGGGTACCCAGCTCCTTCCATTAACAGAACAGACCAACCAGAAAAGCAAAAGTGGTCTTCACAGTCCGCTAATTAAAAACTCTGAAAGGAGGCACTAACCATCACCATTTCCCTCAAAACCTATCTCCACGTTACAATGCATCTTTCAGATCGTAGAGCCATGTGGGATCTCGAATTCAAAGTCCCTGGTCCTCTCCACACAATGGCAGCCAACAACAAAAACTAACACAACACCTGCCTCTTCAATGAAAACTTTAAATGTTGTTGTTGTTGAAGATGAAAAGGGTTAAACCAGGACTCTTCTTGACTATATTTGCAAATAAAATAAATAACTAAATGGTAAGACAATAGGAAACAGTGGAATGTGAGCAGGCAGAAATGAACACATCTCCTGAGCTCTGCCAGCACAGATGTTCATATGGCAGCCCAGGGGTGGAGAAACCGTCACACGGAAAAGGACTTCCTGCCTGTCACTGCAAGCCAAGCGCTGTCATGATTAAGGGATAGAGCCCAGAGCTCTCCACACCACTGGTGGAGCCATAACTCCCAAGACTCTGAACTAGAAACCACAGTGGTTCAGCTGGGCTCCTCCTGCACAGCTATCCAAGGGGAGGGAATTTCTGCGTCTAATAGACAATTGATCACCCTACGTTGATCGGTGCCTTTCCAGTACACACATAAATGATAAAAATTAATTCCATAAAGGCAGAAACTGTACCTCTGCTACTTTAGAAATAGGGAAGCCGTATTGCTATTTCTTACATACTTGATGTCACATGTTGTAACAGCCTGAGCACAACTCTGGGACAGAAGGATTGCCCCTCCCTTCTTTTATTGAGCCTTTCCCCACCCACATCACCCCACCACCACCACCTCTGGTTCATACAAAAGGCAGCAGACAATGTTCTTGGCACTCTAGCCCATGCTTGGGTCTTACTTGGCATCTGTCACTTCAACTGTGTGCTTGTGAAGTGTATCATTTTCCTTTAGAACACGTTACCGGTGTGTCACCTGCTCCAGCTGTCACTTGCAATGACAGGACCCTCTGGGAAGCCCAAGACAGCTGTTTCTGCAGTGTAGATAGGAAGCAGGATAGCAGGGACCCTCAGAGATGCTCGGGCTTGGGGCTCAGGCATTTTGTATATATATGCAAAAATGTGTCTCTAGGAGTGCGGAAGGTACTGGTTGTATTTATTAAGAAAAACACTAGCCCAGCCTAGTGGAAGAGGCCTGTAGACTCTGCTATTTCAGAGGTTATGACCACTGTACCAGGATTTTTCTTTTGGGCCACCAAACAGCTTCCAAATCACGACACAGAGACTTAATAGTTTTGAATGTTTGCCCTAGCTTAAGCTTATTTCTGGATAACTCTTTTAACTTAAATCAATCTGTTTGCCTTTATCTATCTTCTGCCTCAGGGATTTTTACTCTTCTTCCTTTCTGTATGCCTTACTCTGTGTCTGGCTGACCCTTTGTTCTGGGCATCTCGCTCGTTCTTGTCTCCTCCTACTCTGATTCCTCCTGAACCTAGATTTCTCCTCCGATTTATTCTCTCTGCCCACCATCCCCCCCATCCTTTCTCTGCCTAGCTATTGGCCATTCGGCTCTTTATTAGACCAATCGGGTGCCTTAGGCAGGCAAGGCAAAACAAATGCAACACATCTTTACATCATTAAACAAATGTAGCATAAGCAAAAGTAACACATCTTTGTATCATTGGTAATGGCATCAGAAACAACATGTAACACACCTTCACACAGGCGAAGTAATATTCTACAGCATAAACAAATGTAACACATCTTTGCTTGGTTAAAATAATATTTCAAAACAGACCACAAGTTCAATACCAGTCTGGTCTACAGAGTGAGTTCAAGGTCAACCTGGTCAATTTAGTGAAACCTAACAAAATAACAATGAAAATGACAGGCAGGTTTATAGCTCAGCAGTGGGGCACCTTCCCAACATTTCTGAGCCCCAATACTGTAAAAATTAATGATGATGATGATCAAAACCTCTAACCTCCTTGCCCTGGAAGTGTGTAAGAATTTCATGACACAGTTTCTATTCAAGTCTCTAAGGCTGTTTGATTCCTAGCAGGCTGCGGTCTGAGTGTCAGGTTAGGAAAGGTCAATGGAATCGCCTCTTTCTCTCCTGTTCCTCATTCAGCGTGGTGGGTGCGGGCACCTACAGATTTCAGATTCAGTCGCACTACAACTCTCTAAGGGCATGTGCATCCAATAAACACCCTGAAGAAAAGCAACGGAGCAGAAGAAGGACCTGTTTTAGTTGCTGGCTTCAGGTTTCAATCCCTCACTGCAGGAAGTCATAGCCGCAGGACGGCAGTCAGCTGGTCACATCACAGCCACAGTCAGGGGTGGACGGAATGAGTGGGTGTGCACGTTGCTCAGGAGTTTGCTTGTGTTTAACTCCTATGCAGTCCAGAGTCCAACCCCAAGAATGGTGCCATAGGTTTCACCCTGGGTTCTGTCACATCAATGAACATCATCAAGACAATCCCCCATAGGCATTCTCACGTCACCATGATCCAAACTGTCTCTCACTGAGATGCTCTTCCCACAGGATTCCAAGTTGTGCCAAGTTGGCATAATGACAACTAGATATGCTAACTAGGACCGCAGCCCCTGGCCAGCTATATGCTAGGGTGTTTACCTCCATCTTCTTGTGTCTGAGGTGGAAAAGTGGTAAACAGACACCATCAGCCAAGACCTCTTAACTAAGCCATGTCAGAGCCACAAGGCAAACCCAAGACCACACAGCTAGCACACATCAGACCTAGGAGACAAGTCCAAGGCTCTCAGGCTCCAAAGCAAGCCCTTGGAACCAGAAGCTCTCTGGACTGGTAGACATCATGGTCCAGGGTCAGGCGGGGGGACCTGCAGAGATCCAGGGAACAAGGATATATGGAAAGTTGCCAGAAAGAACGAAGATGAGGCCTCAAAGACACCCTTTAAGACATCACACAAAGCACACATAACATCAGCCCCAGATGCAACCTGAACTCAGGAGGAGAGCAGAAAGATGTGAGTGTGAGACCCTGCAGCCCTGCTGTGGATGAACAGCCCTCCTGCGAGGCAGCTGAACCCAAGGTCTCCTGACACCCACACCTAGCACCCAGACACCATTCGCGTGTACAGCGACAGTGAGGTGTTTGAAAAATGCAGCTGGGTACAAGGCAGCCTTGGAACTTTCCATGTCCTCTAAGCATCCCTGGCATTTCCTCTTCGTTCATTGGTTCTGTTGTTTGTTGTTCACCTATAAAATTAGCTTCTGAGTCATCTGCTCTCTCACCGTGTCTCAGTGTGTCCCGGCTCCTGGCCACGTGACACTTCTGCTACCCCCTTTCCTGACCCTGAGGACACAACAGGAAATGTGTGCCTTCCCATAGGTGGGCGGGCAGGAGCCCACGCTGGTAGCTGTGGGAGGCAGAGTGGTTATAGCGGTCTCACCTACCAGTGTCCCAGAGGACATGGGTCCCATTTCGTAAGCCTCAGGCTCCCAGAGCCTGCACCACCTCGAGGCTATAACATTCTAACTGTGCCTGTCTACCCGTCTAGGTACACCTCTCCTCTGACACTACACAGCTGAAGTGCAGCTTTTTATCAGTTTGAGCTTAGTCTTTGTTCCCAAGACTTAATTTAAATCTCTGACTGGAACACTTAATTGACTTTTAAAGAAAGTAAACAACAGGAAGTGGCTTTTCATCAGGCTGCGCTAATTGACTTCACCCACAGTGCGCTTGGTGGGAAAGCAGCTTTCTCCTCTTTCCTGGGTGGCTTGTGACAGAGAGATTAAGCCCCCTGTGTCATCTGTGGCACTGCCAGCCTGGCCTCTTTCCAAAGAGCCTCCTGCTGGCATCTGCTGCCTTGGGTCTTCTGGCCAATGAGGGACATGATGCCATCATTGCACAAGTGACCTGCAGGAGACAGAGGGTCTGTCTTATGCTAAATGCAGGTGATCCTGGTCTCTGTCCCAAGTCTAAGAGCCTTCCGAGGTCTGTATGGCAGACACAGTTAGCTTCATGTTTCCCAAGGCCATCGGCATTGTAGAAGGATTACAAGCCTGTGGCTTTCCTTGTACTCATGTGTGTCCCACAGTCTCTTTGCAAGTGAATTCATTGACAAATATGTACATATTGTACATATCGACATATTACATATTGACAAATATGTACACCGAGCATTCAGATGGTTACAACCATTGAGTGTTTGACCTTGATTGATGATTTAAAATCATACATTTGTAGATTGATGATTTAAAATAATATATACATATATTATATGTATATAATTTTCAGAGGTGGCCACCCATAAATATACTGGGTCACTCCAAAGGAAAGAAACAGAAGAACAGCAGCTTCTGACCTCTGCGTCCCTCAAGCTGTGGCAGTCAGTAACAAGGGAGTTGGGATGTTGATCATGGAACAGCTTTATGAAGAATCTTGTTTTTCACTCAAAAACATCTGGGAGGGGTACCCTAGCTTCTGTTAAGCCTGGCTATACCATGGTATAAGATAGATGGTTTAAGAAAATGTCAAGCTTCACATAAATTTAATGTTCTCTGCTGGGAACACCTGAGGATGATGCTGCTTGCTTCCATGGTGACGAGCAGAGAGTGCTAGAGCAGCGAGCTCTGTCCCTGCCGACTGGAGTCTTGTTTCCTGGGTTGTTTTGAGAAGCATTAACCCGCTCTGCTGAAACATGAGACGGAGACCTGAGATACCATGAGGACACAGAAATCAGAGCAGTGTGTTCTCTTTCAGGACAGAGCCAATGGTTTTTATTAGATAAACACAAACAATGCATGATAACCCCCAATGTAAGGCCTGGTGAGGTATGCTTCATGTGCAGATACAAGGACTGAAGACATGGGCAAGTCAATTTGTTCATGGACTTGTGTGTTGTGACCATGAAGATGATGGAGATGCAGGTTGATCATGCAATCGGGTGAGAGAAGCCTGGACCACCCTCCATGAAGAAGTGCTCTGGCATGGTTCAGATGCGTGGAAAGAACTTATTCCCAGAAACGGAGTGGCTTTGAGTATAAAAGGACATTCTGACTAGAACGCTGAGGGCCAGGTGAGGACCTATGCACACCCTTCTGTTCCTCATGCGTGTGTGCCAAGGAATACCCTTCAGCAGGGAAGCAGCACCAACAAAATCAAGTGCCAGGAGAAGTCCTCAGTTGGGTACTCTCTATGAACGTGTCTCAAGTCCTGGGAGCTTAGATGATGGGCAGGTACAGTGAAGTCTAGAGGACCCCACTATATGGTGACAACCAGGGATAAAAGTAAAAACTTTTATTTCCAGATGACCAAGAATACAGCTCGGTGGTGAAGTGATTGTTTAACAAGGACAAAGCCCAGGATCTCAAAATACAGTGGCTAAATATATAAGCAAAGGTACATGCATCGAGGGTAGAGGCCCCTGACCGTCCAAAGGTGAATCCCTTCGAGGCCCTTGAGGCTTCGCCATAGCCACCCAGCTAAGATACTGATCATTGGCAAGTTTGCATGAGATATTACCCTAGCCACAGTTGCCTAGGAAGCTTCACCAATTCCCGGGGTGTACCTAGAAATGTTCCTCAAATGTCTGGCACAGCCTAGGACCCCTCAGCCATCCAGGACACGTGGCTCTGATGACATTTCTGAACCTCATACTTCTGGGGTGTGTGTAAGCATGTTACTGACTGACCCCCAACCCCTTCTTCATCTGTGTCTCTCCCCAAGATCAAAGCCCCACCCAGGTGCTCTATCAGAGGGACCTCTGCCGAGACACCTGGCCCATAGGAGCCAAGTGCACCTTCCTTGGTTTGCATATTTCCCCAGAAGCTGACTCTTACCCATTCTTCCCTTTTCCTCCAATAAAATAAGCAAATGCATATTTGGTGGTGGAAGACCATAGAGTAAATGGTAACAAACCAAAACCAAACCATTTGCCTGCAATCCCAGCATGCCAGCAATGCCTCCTCCCACCCACATGGATCTGCAAAGGCCCACGGGGTAGACAGACTTGTGTGCTTGTGTCTGTCCTTGCCTATGTGGCTTGTTATTCCCTACTGGAGCAAAGACATAGATGTGGAAGAAAATCCTCCCAATTGCGCTTCAGTAATTCTTTCAGAAGAGTCTAGAAAGCCCAGGGACCAATGCTTCTGTCTGTACTCTGACACTGGAGATAGCGGGTGGTCACGGGGTTATTCTAGGAAGGGTCATGATAGGGTGTAGTGAGATCTCCATTCTTTCTGGCTGACACCAGCTACAACAGGACAGCAATGCCAGAGCACTTAGCTAAGGTTCACAGTACTGCAAATGGAAAAAGACCTCTCTCTAACTCTCATTCTCTCTCTCTCTCATTCTCTCTCTGTCTGCCTCTCTGTGTGTGTCTACCTCTCTCTGTGTCTGCCTGTCTGTCTCTGCCTGTCTGTCTCTATGTCTCTGTCTCTCTGTCTGCCTCTGTCTCTCTGTGTCTCTGTCTGTCTGTCTGTCTCTCTTTCTCCGTCTCTCTCTATCTCTGTCTATCTCTCTGTGTCTCTGTCTCTCTATGTGTCTCTGTCTCTTCTCTGTCAGTCTCTGTCTCTCTCTGCTTTTGTCTGTCTCTGTGTCTTTGTGTCTCTGTCTCTCTGTGTGTCTCTGTTCTCTCTCTCTCCATCTCCCTCTCTCCTCCCCTTCATTCATACTGCATTTTAATATCTCTACCTGTTTTATCCACCAATCCTGTGTCACCCTCATGCAGCGGTTACCATGAGCACTGCAATCCTGATTGACCAATAGAACTGTCTTCCGAGGTCAACTGAGGTCTTGACCTGAGAGTTCCAAATGACACCAGGGCAGACAGGTCCACAGAACTTCAGGGATAAGCAGCGTTGTTTAAGGTAAAATTTGATGCTGATATTAAACTGTTCAGTGTGGAAATAAAGGTTATGTTAAGGGGACCACCTAATGTCTCCAAGCACCATGGAATCTTACTTCCCATTTCCATGGAAGGCAGGCAGAAGGAAATAAGATGGCATAACTTCCCTGTAAAGAACAATCCAAAATATTGTGTAAGGACAGGGCACCAACTCCTTCCATAGAATGGTTTGACTGTTGCTTCTTTCCACAGGGTGCCTTAAGGGTCATTAAATTCACGTGTCTCACCAGGGAGATGGCTCAGTGGATAAAGGCCACCTGCCACCAAGCCTGATGACCTGGGTTCTATCCTGGGACTTACATGGTGGAAGGAGAGAACCAACTCCCTAGAACTGTCCTCTGACCTCCACACACATGCCATGGCATGTACACACACATAGACACACACGTACATTCACAGGCTATGTACACAATAATGAATAAAATACGTCTTAATTAACACATGCATTTCTTGTGTGTTTTTCAGCATGTGAGAACAATCTCTCACAAACGTGATTTGGTTCCATTGTCTACGCAGCTTTACAGTTTGTTTTCCCTTCTCTGGGCAGAGCTCCGTCTCCGCAGGGAAACTTATCTATTCATCAATTTGATCTTTTGACTTGGAGAACAGAAGCTCCTGCTGCGTGAGAGTCTCTGTGCTTGGCTCATGTAACCAACTCTGTCGGTAGATCTGTTCTTCTGCGTTCTGTCGAACTCATGACAGGTCTTTGCTCACTACTGTGTCCTAGAACAAGTGTCTAGAAAAGAACCAGAAGACTGGGTTGCCTTTAGTTCCTCACACTTTGGAATAATGTGGTGTATTTTCAATGGTGTTCAATTAAACCCGGTGTTCTCATACGATGAACTGTGTCAGACGGACCCCCCCAGGGGGCCATCCTGCTTAAAGCTGGGAAAGATAGCAGGGTCCCACCAAGTCTGCTTACTCAGGGGGTCCAGGCTGGGCCTCCATGTATCTGTAACCAGATTCCAGTGCTGCTGCCACTGGTCCAGCTGCTGCATTTTGGAATTACTTCAGCTAGTCCATAGCCATGCCTTCAGGGTGTGGGTGACGGCCTGGCCTCTGGAACTGCAATGAACCGGGACTTGAGGATTAGGTCCCCAGCCCTGCCTTTCCAGGTGAACAGGAAGGTGAGTGCCTCAAGCAGAGTTGCCCAGACCATCACCCACTAGAGACTTTGCCTAAAGTTGTTCACCTGTGCCTGTCCTTCTCAGAGGAAGACCCAGGGCCTCACAGACTCCTACGGCCTTTTAGCACATCCTTCATTCATGTGCTTTCACCTTTTTAATGGTGTCCAAGACAACAATTCCACCCCCAAAGTCTCACATCTGCCCGGTATGCAGGGTATGTTAAGATAATCTTGCCCAACGGTAAGACTGGGAAGTCCATCCAGAGTGCCCCTGAACTCGGTGCCACCATGGTATCAGGCCTGCCAAGCAACACTGTGCCCCTTCTGTGATCTGGCTTGTTTGTGCTTCTTAGAGGTCACATTTTAAACTATAGAACAGGATCCCCAGAGTAGGAAGGCTAGGCAATGCTGTTCGCTGTCTCAGGACCAGAGGCAGGAAGGCTACGCAATCCATCCACTCTCCCCAGGACACAGCCCGGGTGGCATTTACTCCCTGGACCCTGGCCAAGAGTGGCTGGCAGCAACTGATCCAAAGTAGTTCTGGGTGGAAGTCTTGCTCGTGTGACATGAGAGCCGGAGGAATGAGTCATCCAAGTTCAAGGCCCATATTCAGGCTTGGTGACACTCTGCTCTGTTTAAGATCTAACCTTGAAGTCCCCAGAGAACCTCTATTCGGTCTCTTCATCTAGCTATGTCCCTGAGAAGTCACACAGCTGCACTGCCCTCCAGGGATGTTGACACACAGGGCTCTCCTTCGTCCTGGAAAATAGAGATGTCTTAACTCTGTGTTTCTCAGGAATGGGCGAGGCCGGGAACAAGTTTGGTTAAGCTGACATCAGGATGCCATTCCCCATGTCTTTTTCACTAGCTGGAGCTTCATGGTCGCCGGTGAGTGTCGTGACCATAGTTCAGAAATGCAGAGGGTGAGGTTCAAAGGTGGCTTCCATGGCTTTCTAAGGACATTGACTAGAAAATGAAAGTCCAGAGTCCCAGGCCCCTCTGCTGCTTGTTTGCATGTCCTCTAAATGGCTGCCGGTGCTCATGGCCGTCAACAAGAAGCAGTTAGCATTCCTAAGCCCTACTGCGTGTTGAGCACCGTCTTCTATCTGGGTGCTGGTGTTTATAGCCCCCAATAAGAAGCAGTTAGGTTTCTTTTTGTTGTTGTTGTTTTGTTTTGTTATTGTTTTTCAAGACAGGGTTTCTCTGTATCTTTGGAGGCTGTCCTGGAACTAGCTCTTGTAGACCAAGCTGGCCTCGAACTCGCAGAGATCTGCCTACCTCTGTCTCCCGAGTGCTGGGATGAAAGGTGAGAGCCACCACTGCCTGGCTGCAGTTAGGTTTCTTAAGATCTACTATGTGTTGAACAGTTTGGGGAACGGGTCTGCAAGGACGATTTGTGGACTGAGTTGGGTCTAGATATGGAAGACAGATCCTCCTCAGAGTCAAGAGGCCTATGACAGGCCTTAGAGTCAAGAGGCCTATGGCAGGCCTAAGACAGGGAGGACTCACTCGCTAATATGGTCCAACTGGTAGGTATGAGAGCTAGGATTCCTGGCTCACTCCTTCCTCAGAGCTACTTACTTTAGAGTTCTGGGACAGTTTGTCGGTTCCCTATTGGCTCCTCTCCTAATGATTGACACTGTGTTGGGAGTCATCAAAAGACTTTACTGCCCTTGTCACAAGAATTGGGGACCCTTCTCCTCTCCCCACAGTGATAGGATCTAGTATTTACAGAAGCAACAGGCACACAGATGAGGATGGTGATGATGGCAGACTTCCTGCGACGTGGTCATCCAGGGGAGAGAAGTGAGGGCTGAAGAAGACAGACTTAGTCTCCATGTCCTGAGGCAGCAGACGCTCACAGGGAACAACACCCATAGCAGGTACAGCAGATGGAACCAGGATTTTCTGGGCTCTCCTTTATCTCTGGGAGAGCCTTCAGCACAAGCACCAAGAGTGTACCCCCAAAAGCCTATGCTGACGCTGGGTACTGATTTTTGCATTTCAGCTCAGGGAGCCTAATAAAGTTACTGACCACACCCCCTGTAACACCTGCACCTGTGTTACTCTCTCAGTACAGTGGGCGTACGGACTGTACTAATCGGCCATCGATACTGGAACAGAATTACTTGCACCCATTATCAATTCACCCTCATCAATTTCTTACCTGCTGGCCAGCCTTCCGAGGGCGATCTCTCAGGGGTCCCCTACTTCCCGATCTTGCTGATGGGCCTCCAACGGTAACACCTGTGCCTGCGCCACCCTCTCAGTATAGTTCGCACGCCACTGTATCATATGCGGGCCCGGCAAGGGCCTGGAGATTGAAAGAACACACAAGAGACCTGGGTCATCTGAAATGAGATCAGCCCAATGCCGTTTATTCAAACTTAGGAAAAACCTTAAATACCTAGCTGCTGTACAATGGAATACCCCCCAGGCAGGTGGGAAATTACCACACCCAAGGTGGAGTCAATAATGCCCTATAGCTAATCACCTGGCAGGGCGGGGTGGGGGGCGGGGAGCACAGGAACAAACAGGAAAAGCTGGCTGGCCAGAGACTATCCTCAAAATGAACACGGGAGCAGGGGTAGACCCATGGGCCCTACAACCCCCGAGGCTTGAAGGCCTCAGATGCTGCACCAGATCTAGGTCCTGGAGCCAGGTAGATTATCACAAGAGGAGAGACAGCTCCCTACTGGGACCAGAAGTAGGAAAACCAGTCTGTGTGTAAGCAGCAGGTTCCGCCCAAACCCCTCTTCAGTCTTTCCATATTCCAGAAGAAATGTGGGGTCTGAGGAAGACCCACAGACCTGAGCAGCAGAGAGAAGCAAGGGCAAGGACCACACAAACTGCACTTCCAATAAGCTTGGGAACACTAGCTGGTGGTTGGGAGGATGGGCAGCCCAGTCTGAGGACATCCCTTGTTCAGGGGAACAGGAACAAATGCTTAAGTAGCAGTCTAAGAGTACAAAATTTCACAGCTTTGCAAAGGAAGGGGTATTATACCCCCAAAATGGCATGTTCAGTTCCTGGCCCACCTCAGATGACACCCAACTTGGACACTAGTCTCTCCAGCTATAACAACTCAGAACAAGATAGGCCTTGATGTTTCAGCCAGAGCTGGTATCCACGTAAAGAGGGGGCAATATGTGCACACACAGAGAAAGAATAACCTGCACCATAGAGCAAGAACTGCAGCAACATAACAGGGCTCTAACGATGCAAGAAGGAGCTGCAAGATTGCCTAATGGGCATACATCAACCTGCGGAACTATAAAGAATAAATTCCCATGGTTCCACACCACGAGGTCCAGGACCGCGGGTGAATAACCACCCTTCTCCAGGTGAGCACAGAGAGGTCAGAGCTGGACAGTCAGGGAGGAACTGGGAGGGGACCAGAGGGCCAGCCTCCCTCTGTCCAGCACTGCTCAGCTCCCCAGAGTTTCCACTCACGCACCCTCTTTGCAATTCCCTGTCCACCTGTAATGGGAGTCACATTGCTCCGAGGAGCAGCTGGGAGAAGATGCAACTGGAGGCTCCCAGGCTTCTGAGCCCGCCCGGGTCACATGCTGCTGGCAGCCGTCAGCTCACGCGGTGCCAAGTGCTCGATTGAGTCGTTGGCATGTCTGGCATTTGGGGTTACTCTCTGTGGACGCGGGTGAGTCACAGAGAGCGTCACCGCTGTTCACGTCAGGGCTACACCAAGGCATCCTGCCCGGGGACACAGGAGCCCCTAATATAGACACATGCAGGTCGTTTCTGTCAGCACCCTGGGGCCTGGGGATCACCCTGGGAAGTCACATGCATTCCCTTGTCATCCACCCAGCATGTTGAGGTGTCCTTTACAAACATCACAGAAACCAAGGCTGGCACTAGGACAGGCAGCCCAGAGCACTCCCCTTTCTTATAATTATAGTCGAAGAACATAGGTGGGGCTGGGGAGGGCAGAGGCAGGGGCTGGCACTGCGGCGCGCGCGCGTGTGTGTGTGTGTGTGTGTGGAGAGAGAGAGAGAGAGAGAGAGAGAGAGAGAATTTGACCATGTGCACGTGTGTAAGAGGGTAGGTATGTGCATGTAGATGTGTATAAGTGGTGCAGGCTCTGCCACTTTGTGTGGAGTGTGCTGCCCCCTAGAGGACAAACAGCCAGGGCACTTGGGAAGGCATCAAGCTGTAAATCCCATTGCCCTTGAGGCTCTGGGTTTCAACAAGGAAGGGTAAACGGGGTGCAGTGCCAGAGGATGTGGTTCCAGGGGAGGTAATGGGTTGCAGAGGTAGAATGTGGGGCACAAGGTAGGGGGATGGGATGTAAGAACGGAAGAAGGGGTACAGGAAGGAGAATGGGAGTGCAGGGGGAAGGACGGGGTTCAGGGAGGAGGATGAAGATAATGGGTACAGAGATTGTGGGGTCCTGGGGGGCAATGGGATGCAGGGGATGATGGGTACAGGGAGGAGAATGGGGTGCAGGGCTGGGGGCGGGGCCTGTCCAATGGTGGAGAGAAGCCGACGTTCCTTGACCATGAGCACTAACTGAAGAGATGCCACTCTGCATCACTCAATCCAAGTGACCCCTTTCTGGCCTCTGTTCTTCCAGGCGCTTTCTGCCTGTGTATATTAAAAGTCCTGCGTAGTCTCACCCCCTCATCTCTGTGAGCTTCACTGGGGGTGGATTCACCTCCACAGCATAAGTGGTCTTGAAAAGCCGAACAAGTGATGAATCGGAGAACTTCCTTTTGTGGCATTTCCTCAAGAGCTGCAGCTGTAGCTCTTGGACCAGGCGTGGCTCTTGACCTGCCAAGAGAAGCAGCCACTCTGGGGCCACCAAGGCTAGGACGTGGCTCAGCCCAGTGAGACCCAAGCCAAACATCGGACCTCCAAAAAAGTGATGGGTCTCGTTACCAAGATAGTGATTGTTTGTGGGTCATTAGTGGAAAGAGGTTATCAAGGAAAATGGCTTTTCTTCCACAATCCTGGGGACAAAGAGGTTTGTGGACAGAAGGGGAGCACAGGGAAAGACTGCGAACTGATTGTCAGTGTTAGTAATAACTAATTGCCATGGTGTGCTAAATTAACCTCCCTCCAGCTTGTGTACCCTGGCTATATCCAAGGTCATCTGTGCACGTGTGCCTGTAGGCATGCTTCCAATTAGCAGGCGATCCTTAGATGTTCTTAGAGAGGAAAGAGTTTTATTCCGTTTATAATTGTAGTTCATCGCTGAGGGGAGCCAGGACAGGAACTCAAGGCAGGAACTGAAGCAGAAACCGTAGAAAAATGTTGCCCACTGACTGGCTTTCTGTGACTTGCTCAGCCTGCCTTTTAAAAATACAAGCCAGGACCACCAGCCCAGAAATGGGGCCTCCCACAGTGAGCTGGTCACTCTCACATCCATCACTAGTAAACGCCGCACAGACCAATCTGATGGGGGCATTTTGTCAATCGAGGTTCTTTTCACGGTGACCCCAGCTTGTGACCACGTGGCAGAAAACTGACCAGCACAAATGGATTACAAAAACTAAACTGGGGAGCATGGAAGCAAGAGGGGGATGCTGGTCAAAGAGGGGGTTCACTGAGAATGAAAGAGGGGATAAAAGGACTGGGCATGTTTAAAAATACTTCATAAAAGTGTATGAGACTATTAAAGAAAGACTTTTAAATGAAAAATGTCAGGCAAGAGAAAAGGAAATCAGAGGCAATTCTCTGAGTGATGGAGTTTGAAGACCTCCAGAGCAGCGCGGTAACGAAGATGCGCACAGCTTTAGGTGGCCTTTCCTTTAGCGCGAGCACACTCTTTGTGACTAGAAGGAACTAGGCATGACCAAAGCCAAGGGGCCCAGAGTATTCGTGTCAACCCTCTTTATGGCACAAGAAACGTGCCCAGGAATGTTCTAATATCTCATATATGTCTTCATAACCCTGAGCGAGGCCTGTCCAGCCCTCATCTGCCATCTTTCCCTCTTAAAAAAAAAACGATGACCTTGAAGTGAGCATGCTCAGTGACGCGCATCTCAAACTACGCATGCTCAGGTTTGGAGACAGCCGCACGTGTGTCAGCTCCTGAAAAGAAGTCCCCAACCTTTGTAAGGGAGAGGACTGCTTTGCCAATGACTTCACTGCTCTCTTTTCATGTTGTGTGAACGCGTCTTCACAACATGGACTTCTCGGCTATGCTGGATCTGGCTTTGCACTCACCAAGAGGAAAGCCCATCGATATCGTTATGAATCCCGCATGCGCAGTGTGCATTTTGTGCACTCTTTTTCTCCAAAAATAGCAAGAGGGGAGAATAAGAACATGTGATTTTATCTTCTTTTATGTGTATTCGAAAATACCAGGAGCACATGAACAACTAATTAGAGTGTTTCCTGGGGCAGTGGGGAAGAGGCCTGTGGAGCAGGCGGGTAAATCTGGAAGAGGGGGCACTTTCACAGTGTTCCCTTTTTGATGTATTTTTAAACCATGTGAATATGTTACCTATTCAAAATTTTTTTATTAATCTTTTTTTTTTGAAAAAAAAAAAAACAGGCTAAACAAGTTTCTCCAGACCATACTCAGTAGATTTCAGATCTTGAGCTGACCTTCTCCCAGACAGGTCTCTGCTGATGGCTGGGTTGTCCCGTTCCTTCCTCTGTGGGAGCACCATGGCAGAGAGAAATGTGGGCGACAGAGCTGGTGTCCACGGAGCATTCATCAGCCCTGCTCTGTGCTGTTGCACACACCACCGCTCCACTATAACACCCACCCATGGAAGAACCTGCAGAGGCACAGAGGCGGAGGGAAGTTGAACACAGGTAGAGATAATAGTCAATCAGGCAGGGAATTGAGCTCACTAAATGGCGGGTTAGCATCCTAAGGCTCCTATAGCAAAATAGCACAAGAAATCTATTCTTTCCTATGTCTCAGGGCTGGAAACACTGACCAAAATGTGCCTGGTCTTGGAAAGACAGGGCCTCTCTTACCTGATCAGCTTCTCACGGCTACAGGCACCTCTGCCTCGGCCCCTGGATTGTAGGACCATGACTATCAAGAGGAGAATCCTTCTTCACAGTTCTCTGGGTCCCTCTGAGTTCACGTGGCATTTTCCTCTCAAAAATATCAGTCCTCTTGGATTCAGACCCCACCCCTTTCTACCATGTGCTCTGATTAACTGTGTCTGCAATGGCCTTATTTCTAGGTAAGGTCACTGGCCTGGTTTGTTATTGTTGCTGGGATAAAACACTCTGGGGGAGGGATCATCAATCCTTTCCCTTGTAGGGAAATTTAGGCAACAGGGATGTGAGGCATCGGTTCACATTCATGGTCAAGAGCAGAAAGAATAAGTGTGTGTGTGTGTGTGTGTGTGTGTGTGTGTGTGTGTGTGTGTGTGTGTGCTGCGTCTGTACTGGCACAGTCTAGGACTCTCTACCTAGAGAATGCTGTCACCTGCAGTGGGCTGAGTCCTCCCACATCGGTTATCAATCAAGACTGTCCCTCACAGGCTAATCTGATCTACAAGAGTCCTCAGACCATACTCTCCAGGTCACTCTCCAGGTGACCCTTGTTGTGTCAGGTTGACACTTAAGACTAGTCACCACAGCCACATATGTAGGTGCCGGGTTCAGGATGGGAAACACACCTCTTTGGGGTGGGAGGTACAGTTGAGCACAAAATATAACCTGGAAATGCTGCCAGTCGGAGTGAGTCACTGAGTTGTAGTTCACTGCCCTACAATGTTAGTTTTAAAGAACACAGACGAGGAATGAAGCATCTGTCAATGAGCCTTTTCTCAAGCAATTGGCAAAATAAAGATTTGAATCCCCCACCCCGCCATAAAAGTTGGTGAGACACCTTAGCCTGTAAGCCAAATCAAACTGCCTGCACGGCATGAGATAACCCAAGAGGGTCATGATTTAGACACATCTGGACATACCCAGTCATGGGGGGATGGACCGACAAATATTATCTCCCTGGAGCTGTCTAGACCCTGAGAGATTGTGTTGCCAAAGAAACTCATGAGTAAAATAACCTGGGACCAGCAGCTAAGCAGGGAGCTACTACTTATGAGCCCTCAACATAAAATAGCAACTCTGCCTTAAGGGAAATAAAGACTGCTTTGCTGTGAGCCAACTATGAGTGACCATGGCCTAAGAACACAGATTCAGGTTACCCTGGATGACAGGACCTACTGAGGAAGAGGTGATGATGAACTTTTAGAAACATGGGGGAAATGTCCTAAATCAGTACATTGTCTGGTTACATGGGTAGGGACATCAGTCGGGTGGGTGGTGGTGATGTGGAAAAGTCTCCTCTGTAGGTTTCATGTGTGCCTGGGGACATCCTTAGCTTTAGGGTTGGTGGAAGCCAGAGGTCTGCCTAGCTTAGAGACACATCCCAAGAAGCTGATCAGCTGGTCATGAGGATGTTATGTAGGTAACTTACTATTAATGGGCTAAGGAGATCCCTGCATGGTTTGGGAACAGAGACTACAGCTTTCCATAGCTCACGGTCATGACATTCCTGTTGGCCAAGGTGATGCCATCTGCAGGATCTACTCCACACAGATACACATTCTTCAGTTAACCCCTGGGCTCGGTCCTGTGAGCTCACAGCTGGATTATAGAAATGCCTTTGAAGCTTAGGAAGAAGTTGTGAGAGCTTGGTGAGCTCAGCCCCAAGGCAGGGTTCGCTGGGCTTTTCCCAGCTCTCCACAAAACCTTCTCCCCTGGGTGGGCAAGCCCCTGTTAAAGGTCAAAGGAGCAAGAAAGGCAGACAGACACTCAGTGGCCCCAAGTCCCATCTTCATGCATACAGGGATGGCGTGAGCTCTTGAGCAGCCCCAGACCCTTAACCCTGTACAGAGATAACACACACACACACTCAAGGATGTGAGTACACACGCTTGTGTTTCATCAGAATAATGTCAGGATACCCCAGGACGCCGTAGCCATAATTAACTTGCTAGAGTCTCTCCCCTAAGGACATAACTGGCTGGTAGAATTTTTGAGTTTCCTCCATACTGAAGACAGCAGTGTTGACTCCCCATGCCAGCGCTATACTCTATTACCCAACGTAACCGTGAACTACGAAGACAGGATTTTTCTCCAGATGTGTGCCCAGGCCCCATGAAACTGCATAAGCTGTGTACTCATACCTACAAGCAAACATTTAGGGTCCTCAATCTCGTCGCTCTCTGAGATCTAACCTCTGGTTGTGAGAAAGTGTTTGAGGCCCAGAGACCATCTTCAATTCTGGAAGATAAAAATGATTTCTCATGCTCCTGCAAACAAAGGCATGAGCTCCTACTTCAGCCAGAATCACAGTCACACCAGATGGTCACTGAGTTCTTCTGCTCAGACACTTTGACCCTTCAGCACAGACATCACAACCTTGGAGGGCATGCTGCTTATTGGTTTTCTTTCTGTCTGCTCTCCAGCATGGTCTTTAGAATGGCATCTCACTGAAATTTACATAGGATAGCTGGCAATGAGTGACATGCTCAGGCCAGTGGTGACCAGGGATCTTTGCATGCAGAGGGTTGCCACCACCTGGCTTTCACTTCCCATTTTCCCAGACAACACCACCCCCCACACACACACACACAACATATCCCCTACCCAGAGGACACGAGACACAGCACATAGGAAGTGGCACATTCTCTGGCTTGAACAGCTCCTCCACATTTCTCTTGGAGGGAACTTAATTTCCCAGCACTCTTCCCCAGAACATTCAAGTCCTGTCAACAGAGCTAGACGAGAGCAGAAACCTAACAGAGGTGCTCTTTTTATTGCAAGGACATGGCAGTGAGTTTGGAGGTGTCTTTCAGAGGAACTCAATTATCTGATCAGTCTTGGAAGCCCTGAAAATGTGGAGGGGCCCATTGGCACCAGAGCCTGTCTTTCTGAATCTATGGGCAGCAAGTCAGAAGACAGACAACTCCCAATAGCCCTCGAGAGTTGGGATGTGGGGGTCAGCATAAAAGTAATGGCCTGTGTGGTAGATGGGCCTAACTGGAGCTGGGCCCCTCCTACAGGAAGCTTTGAAAATGGATTCCTGGCCAGTAACAAAGTGTAGTACAGGAGAGAGGGGTTCACTTCTGCTTATCTCGGAGTCAGGAAGAAGAGGTGAACAGAGATCCTCACGTGCAGCAGGAAACCCCAAAGCTGGTGGTTCTGGTGGCCATTGGCAAGCTGCTCCTGGGGTCCTGTGGGGGTGGTCCTCTGTGTAGGCAGCCCCCTTCTTAGAAGAGGGAGAGGCACTGAGAGAAGCTGTAGTCCTCATATTGTAAGTTGTCCCTCTCAGAAGCCCAGTGAATCGGGCAGATGGCTCACCTGAGCAGGAAATTAGGTCGAATGTTCTACAAGACACATGGGCCAAGCCTCGGCATGGTGTCTCATCCTGAGCACCCAGGGACATGGTTTCTCCTCTCGGTAGCAATGCTATAGCACACACTGTCTCTTCACGTGCTTGTAAGAATTAACCGGGGTGGGACACCACAGGCACCGGAGTCGATCTGAGACCGTCCCTCACCATTGTGGAGTTATTCATAACCTTACAAAGCCCAGCTGGAAACAGCTCAAGCTGCTTCCCGAGGTGAGGTTTGGTGGTATCCACTGAGCTCCAATCCTGCTGCCGCAGAGGGCTGGAATTTGGGATGATGTGAGCGTGTGATCCTCTTCGTTGTGAGAAGGGTACATTCTGTGAGATGGAGACCCCTTAAGGCAGCTACATGACTCTCTCCTGGGTGGCTGTCTTTCAGAGAATGAATCACCACCTGTTCCTTCCAGAAACCCGACCAGTATGTCTCAGCTGGAAAGTACCATGGCTTCTAAAGTGTTCTCCTCCCCGCCAGCAGACATTAGGATGGGAGTCCCAGTCTCCACGGACTCCTGACCCCTCCCAGATAAAAGAGAGTTGTCTTCTGAAACAATGAAGTGCAGGTGAGGTGTGGGCTGGACTGCTTCCCTCCCCTAGAATGAGACAAAGCTGTTTCCGTGGGTGAGTACACCAGTCTCAGCTGCAATCAGGGCACGGAATGTCTGTCTTCCATCCTTCCGGGTATGTCACCTCTATGGACGTGACACCTTTGATTCAACCGTTGTGTAAATCAAAACCTCTTGACCTTTCACTTAAATAAAAGGCAATCACTGGGCTGTCACATTGTGAATAATAGATGGGACCATTATTCAAGAGGCTTCACTCTCTGAGGAACAGGGAGGCTGTTTTTGGAAAATCTATGATAATTATAACTTGGGTTTGTGTGGCATTCAACCCCAAGTCATCTCAAAGCCCACTGTGGTTTTCTAGCAACCTTCCACCAAAAAGAGACAGTCACCAGGGGAACACGTCAGTCGGGTACATTTCCTGCTCCCAGACATTTAAAATCAGCACTTCCTAACAAACCTGCCCATGTCGTTGGACCAACACCTTGACATATTTAAAAACTCTGTCGGTAAAATAAACCTGGCTTAGAACATGAGTTGTGATCAGAAATCTTATGGGAAAGGATACGCCTCAGGTGGAGAAGTTTAGGGGCTTTATGCTAAGTAGAGTCCATACTGCTAGGGTGCTGGTGAAGATTAAATTGCTTAACCCACCCAGAACCACAGAACTTCTCCCCGTTTGGAGATACGCTCTACAAAGGAGAGTAAGACGAGGTCACACTGAAATGACATGCCCAGTCCTCATCCCTGGGGCTGTCGTTAAACAGTACTCAGGACAGAGACACAGAGGGGCCCCTCTATAGGATGCAGTGGAGATGAGAGCACAGGTTCTACAAGCCGAGCACCCAGTCTATGACAGTGTCTTAATTAAGGTGTCTGTGGCTGTGACAAAAACACAGTGACCAAAAAGCAAGTTGAGGAGGAGAGGGTTTATTTGCCTTTTACTTCCAGATCACAGTCCATTATCAGAGGACGTCAGAACAGAAGCTCAAGCAGGGCAGGATCCTGGAAGCAGGAGCTGAGGCATGGAGGGGTGCTGCTTACTGGCTTGCTCCCCAAGGCTTGCTCAGTCTGCTTTCTTATAGAACCCAGGACCACCAGCCCAGGCATGGCACCATCCACAATTGGCTGGGCCCTCCCCTATTGATCACTAATTGAGAAAATCCCTTATAGTTGTAATTCATGGAGGCATTTTCTGAATCGAGGCTCCTTTCTCTATCATGGCTCTAGCTTGTGTCCAAGTTGGCACACAAAATGAGCCAATACAACTGACCCCTTGTCGACTTGACCCATGAGCACATCACTATTAAGCCACAACCCTTCCTTTCTATTTCATCCCTAAGATCTCACATTAAAAACATAACTTTAAAAGTCCCACAGTCTTTACAAATTCAAACACATTAAAATTTCAGTTCCTTTAAAATAGCCAATCTCTTTTAAAATCCAGAGTCTTTTAAAGTCCAACGTCTCTCCACTGTGGGCTCCATTAAAACACTTTTTTACTTCAAGAGGGAAAAATCTTGCACAGACACAATCAAATCATAGCAAAACCAAATTCCAGCCATATTACGGCTGGGATTTACTCTTGATTTTCCAGACTCCTCCAAAGGACCTGGGTCCCTTCTCCAGCTCTGCCCTCTGCAGTACACACAGCTTGTCTTCCAGGCTCCGGCTGGCTCCACTCCACTGTGCTGTTCTTGGTGGTCATTCCATGGTACTGGCTTCTCCAAAACGCTGGGGTCTTGTGTGTGTGTGTGTGTGGGGGGGTGCTGAATAGTGGATGTGCCGGTATGTGGGGACACAGTTGTGGTGGCTGCGGGGCTGGTTAGAAGCTACTAAAGTTCCTGTGGAATCAAGCAGAATTTTGTAAGAACATAATGGATGGTGGGGAGAAAGCCTAGGGTTGCTGTGAAGGCCTTGACACCATGTGTGTCGCTAATATCTTCTGAGGGCCATGAATTTATTGTAAAAAGAGAGCATGCATTTACACTGGGAACAATAAAGGCCATGTTGAGCAGACCAGGGAAGTTTGCTGAGAATGAGGTCAATTTTAGGGAGATCCCTTTGCATGTGCTATCCAAAGCATGCGTGTATTTTACCTACAAGGCTCACTACACTAAGAGCTCCACCGAGATTCCCGAATTCCCGACTGCACCCGAAATTGCACTGGAACTGCTGATGGCTGTGAACTTCCTAGACTGTTAAGTAAAATAAATTATAATAAATGCTAATCTTTTCAGTATTTCATACCTGAGTTCAGGTGGTAATTTTTTGTACATATAGCATGTTGCCTGTATGAAATTGAACCCTAAAGTTAATTGCTGAGCAGATTCCTTCTGTCTTTTGCATAAACAGAGTTGAAATTTGCTTGTTACATCAACAAATTAAGGCCAAGAAATAAACAAATAATGCCAGCTTGTAGGTGGTTTGCTTTCTCCTTTGGATGTGCCCTTTAAAATAATAAGTAATAAAGCAAATCCTGGAATGTAAGCATAAATGAGCATATTCTACAGGTGAAGACAGGACTACGAGTTTTTCATGTTTTTAGTATTTTTAAGAACTAGTCCTGATCTTGCAGTGTCTGAGCATAACTAGGGCTATGCAAATAATTACATGAAAAAACTTAATAACTTAGCCAAACCTTGATTTTTGTACCTCAAAGAACATGAGTTGAAATTTTTTAATGTGTTTTTTTTTTGTTTTTTGTTTTGTTTTGTTTTATAAACTGCAGTATTGTTTAACAACAAAACTGAACAGAACAACAGAGAAACGCTGGGGTTGCAACTGGGCGGAACTCTCACCAATAGTCAGTGGCTCTCCTCATGGTGCCAAGGCTCAACCCCTTCACATGACCCCTTCAGTCCCGGGCCTGCCACTGCCAGTGAGGCTCCACCTTTGCCAATGGCCACTCCTGGCCTCTCACAGTGCCAAGCCTCAGCTCTCCAAAACCCTCCACGCCTTCAAAACCGGTACCACCTGGGAACGCTTACACATTACCAAGTCCGGCTGCCAGCACGAGATACAGCCTTGGCTGCCTCGGGAACACAGTTCCTCTGTGCTCTCGGGAAACACGTCCCAGAAGACCTCACCTCGGTGATGTTGGTCTCTTCTTAATCATCGTTATTTTCTTAGCTTCAGCTGACCAGCATCTATTATCCCAGCAAAGCGAAATTCTGCTTTAGTAGTTCTGGTATCTTGTTAATCACAGCTGATTCTTCAGCCCCAGCTAACCAGACCCTCAGGATGTTAATTCAAAGTATCAAATGGCTCTGAGAGAGTCTTTAAACTTCTCCCTGAGACTTCACAAGCAGCCCTCCATCTCCTGCACTGCTCTCAACGTTATCTTCCAAGTCCCCACAGAACATCGCACTGGGCCCTTAAATTCAATGGTTCTTGAAGTCCCAAGTCCTTCCACAGTCCTCCCCAAAACATAGGTCTGTCACCGTGACACCCCACTACACTTGGACCCTTTTCTCTTAGCTGGGGTTTCTATCGCTGTGATGAAACACCATGACCAAGAAGCAAGTTGGGGAGGAAAGGGTTTTTGGCTTACACTTCTACATTTCTGTTCATCACTGAAGGAAGTCAGGGCAGGAACTCAAAACAGGGCAGGAACCTGGAGGCAGGAGCTGATGCAGAGACCATGGAGGGGTGCTGTTTACTGTCTTGCTCAGCCTGCTTTCTTATTGAAGCCAGGACCAGCAGCCCAGAGATGGCACCGCTCACAATGGGCTGGGCCCTCCCCCATTGATCACTAATTGAGAAAATGCCTTACAGCTGGATCTCAAGGACGCATTTCCTCAGTGGAGGCTCCTTGCTCTCTGATGACTCTAACCTGTGTCAAAACAGCCAGTACAGGCACGGCCATGAGAAACGTGCACAGACATGTGTGTTAAGCTCCTTGAGGTTCCTAGTCTCCGGTGAGGTGGGGAGCATCAGCTCTCACACACTGGGTGACCTTAGCAGGGCAACTGTGTGAGGAGGAGAAGGAGGAGGAGGAGAAGGAGGAGGAGGCACTTCTGTGGCCACAGCTCTGTAGACTGCTACTGCCTGACACTCACATTTTGCACATTAACCAGAATTTAACCAAAGCAATTTGGGCACATCTATGACTGATCTTACCAAACCTAGCAAGAGGACGGGTAAGATGTGTGCGGGTGAAGAGTGACGGAAGACATTGAAAGCATCACTAAGGTCACAGGTATGCACACACAGGTCCTCTCCACATGGGAGAGCCATGGCATAGAGAGGCACAGTGGCAGTACTTTCCAAGGGTCTGGTAGGATTCTGACCACAGATCCCAAACTCTATGTCCAAGGCCATGGGCATGCACCAGCTTCTGCACCTGCAAGGAGCAGAACATTCTGTTTTCCCAGCAGGGTGGCCAGCTCAGTGCTGGAGAAAAAGCCTGCCCTTTAGGGTCCAGTGGCCCATTTCACCCTGGAGAGAACAGAAGTGTAAGTTCTATGATGATTCCATGACACACGCATGTCAAAACTCCTTAACTCTGTGACTACATCCTCAGAGCCAGGGAAGGAGGATGGCCACATGTGACTGATGTTTCCAGGATTTCACATAATGGGGTGTAATTTACTTCCCCACCAGTGGGGTAGAAGGGAGCTAAGAGGGAAAGTTTCACACTAAGCTAGTCAGATTCACACTAGGTTAGGGGTTTCATGCAGTCAAGGCTGACCTTTATCCTTCAGCCTCAGCCTTCTGGATTCTGGGTTGACAGTCGCATGCCACCATGCCAGGTTTATGTGGGGCTGGGGTTAGTACCCAGGGCCCTGCACATGCTAGGCAGACTTTTTACCAACAGCACTGCACCTTCGGGCAAAGTGGTGCTTGTTTTCTGGGAGCGTCGCAAAGATGGGTCTGACCTTGAAAATGACACTTAAAACGACCGAAAAGCTGGCTATTTGAAATGATTTGATACCTGACCTCCTTAATAAACATCATCTCTCGACTCTGTCCCATGTGATGAGGGTGGGAGGCCACACAGGTGGGGCAGAGGATCTGTGATGACATCACTAAAGTAGAACCAAGGCACAGGATCCGGTCTGTTTCTCTGCTGCTGTCAGCTGCATGAACACTCTGGGAAGTGCTTAGCAGGTTTAGAAGTCCTTTGGATTTCCTTTGGTGCGAGGCACCTAACAGGATCAAGAACACAGGGACTACAAATGGTATGCTGTGAGCCAGACTCCGTGTTTCTAAGTCAAGTGGCCACTTGTGTGGACAGTTGCTGGCTGACCACATTTGACCTATGTCACCCACAGCTCCTGAATACTACCTGATAAGGCATGGCAGACTCTGCAGAATGTCCTGGAACACCACTACTGCCCACTGGCCTATTTATGGAATTATTTTGCCGTGAGGAAGGTTAGCTTTCCTGGGACATGATGTCACAGGAGCCTTCGGGATCACCTAGCAACGGAACACAGCAACATGTCCAGCTATTTATAACCAGCTGGCTGGCCGCGCCAAGAGGTACGCACTTAGATCCACCAGAGAGCACGGGGTCATTTGATTCTTCTGGAAGCCATAGCTGCTACTAGAGTTGACAGAGGGTGAGGGAGCCCAGACTCTCAGCTGTAGTGCTTGGTCCTAAGCACATTCCATAAAAGCCCCAGTTTGTCCACAACACGGTAGAGCACCGCTGCCCAGAAACCAACTCATTCAGAACCAACTCAGGCAAGCTGGGCTCAAAGACAGTGCTGGGGACAGGCACACTGACACGGAAGCCTGGTGGCCTGAAGTCCATGGGATCCTCCCTTTCCTCCAGCCATCCCAGGCACACTGTCCCAGGCAGGTGACTGAAATCTCAGGGCCTGAGGAAGGAGCCCAAAATCTCAAGGATAATTCCGGGTAGACGAACGCCACCTTCGGGTAACTGAGGTCCACCTTCTTGCCTGCCTGCTACAAGCACTCATTCCTTCCTGCTGGAGAGGTCCTGGACTCACCATCTCCCTATCTCCACTGAAATACAGCCTTTCTTGACCCCAGGAAACTGAGTTTCCATGTAATATGTCTTTCATCTGTCATGAGTTTAAATTCTTGGGCCTCAGTGACATTGTTTTGTGAACAATCAAAGAAAGTGAAACCAGGTATCACTGGCAGATGTAGGACCATAGGGGCCGGCCTAAGGGCTATAATCTGGTTAGCCACTGAGGCTTAAATCAGCCTCCTCCACTTCTATCACCACAGCCACAAGCAGCTCTCAACACCAGGCCCTCCACACACGATGGCCTGTATCAGTTTAAACTTCGGCCCAAATGAACTTCTCTTGTGTTGCTTCTTTGGGGTACTTTATCATAGCGATGAGGAAAGACTGGCCTCTCAGACCACCGAGTCATCCTAACGCTCTACAGTGAGGCCAAGGGTAACCACTGCAGACATAAGTCACTGCCGAGCGGCGTGGGTGCATGACAGAGAAAGCTGTCAATATGCAGTTATGGTGATTTCAGATATGAAATGTCATGCGTGCTTCATAACAGTACCCCAGCTCATCCCGGCTAATGCACTGACTGCACATCATACTAGGGTAGTGCCATTCCGTTGAAGACCATTGTCTTTATGATGCTAAGTATGAATTGAACTTCATACATTATCTGGTGTTCACATGTTGAAGCCAACGGTCAATGCCACATGTTCCACTGTGTATACACATGTAGAAGCCTGCGGTCAATGTCAGATGTCTTCCTTTACAGATCTCCATCTACTTGCTTATTTATTTATTATTTATTTACTTATTTATTTAGTGAGCAGGGTCTCGCTCTACAGACCAGGCTGGCCTCAAACTCCCAGGTTTCCCTCTGCCTTCTGCATGCCAGAATTAAAAGTGTGCACCACCACAATGAATCCACCACCTCCCTGAACCCAGAACTCATTGATTGACTGGAATGGCTGGCCAGGGAGCCCCACGGATCTGCCTGTCTCTAGTCAACTAGTACTAGGGTGACGGATGTGAGCTGACACACTCCAGGAATCCAAACTCCAGACCTCACTCTTACACAGCACTTGGAGTCACCGAGCCATCTCCCCGCCCTCTGCACACACTTCCAAGATTAGCTCCTGCACCTTCAGAGAACTGCCCATGGAGTCACAATGTGCAAAGCAAGAGCAAGGACAGTGAGGAGAGAGACGGTGCCAAGGCCGTCGTACTCACCCTGTGTCTTCTCCTTCTCCTCTTAGGGACATAGATCCTCCGCGCCTGAGTTTCAGAGAAGACCAAGGTAAACAAGAACGATCTCTCTCCCTTGGGCTATGCAATCTGAGCTGTGCCCTGCACCTGCCAAGATGTTCTGGGTCTTCAGAATTCTGTGAATAAATTTCCCAGAACTCCCTACTGCCAGGTCCTCCGCTCTGGACAACTTGCCGTTCCTTATCCCCACAGACCCACATCTCCCAGCTTAGCTGAGCTAGACCTCCATTCCCCAGAGGAGACCCTCATGCCGAGGGCAAGCATGGAGGAATGGGACTGGAGCTCGCCTTCCTTCCCTAGTGTTAGCAACACTTGGGTCTCCAGGCAACCATCAGCTGTGGGAACACAGTAGCCCTCTGCTGTCCTCCAGCTCCACACACCTCCACAAGGGAGATTCAGGATGGGTGCAGGGTGGTACATGAGCAGAGCCTGACCCGGTGCTGGGAATGTCACACCCCTAGAAACAAGGGGCTCACAAAGGGAGCTGGTAAAACACTCAGCCAGTGAAGTGCTTACTTTGGAAACATGAAGACTTGAGCTCTGATCCCCAGAACCCAAGTAAAAAGCTGGGCATGGTGGCACAAATACATATACCACACTCTCACACACATATACACTCCACACTCACACATACATACCACATATACACACACACCACACATACACAAAGACCACACTCACACATACACACCACACATACACACACACCACATTCACACATACACACTGAGCATACACCCACCAAACACACACACCCCACTCATACACACTCATATACAATCACATGAACACACACACCTCTCACACACATGCCAAACACACTCACACACACCACACACATACACACAGATGCATGCACATACACAACACAAACTCACATGCACATACATGCAGACACACCGAACACACACTCATACCACACACATGCACACAAATGCATGCACACAAACCCATACATACATCACAATAGTCACATGCGCATGTATGCACAACATACCACACATGCATGCATGTATCCACACACTACACACTCATGTATACACACACACACACTGTCCACAGAATCTGAATCTGGAGAGGTTTCTTGGCCTCTGGTATGGCAAGCACCTTCCCCTGTAACCTGAAATTCTCTGGGGACGCCACATCTGTGCTGATGGCAAGCAGACTGAATGACTGATAGGACCTTGTGATGACTGTGGAGAATCACAGTGCTGAAAGCCAGGACCCAAACTCTCCCAGGTTCTCCTCAGTCCCCTTATGATCCACTCATACCAACCTGATGTCTGATCTAACGTCCAGCATCCCTGGGGCCATTCGGTGAATCTTCCAGATGGTATTTAGCAAACTTGCAGCTTCCCTGACCTCAGAGCTAAGAATATGATCAGATTTGATCTGACACCTTTGGCAAAGATCCCTGTCTGCTGTAACCCCTGCCAGATGTCCCCACCAGCATTTGTAAATGATTTGTTTATGGCTTTGTTCTGTTCTGTGACTACTGAAGTCCCTGGTCCACAGAACCTGAGAAACTGAACCCAGGTGCTGAATCATCTTATGCCCTTTGCACCAAGAGCTGTGTTTGCCATAAACACTTCCTCTAAGAAGCTGGGCCGTGAGGTCCTGTGGACTGAAGCCTCAGGCCCTAACTCCCTCTTCTTTCTTCCCTGGGGAAAGGGTCCCCGAGCAGGGGTGGGGTAATGACAGGGGTCCCACCCAAGCTGTTGCAACTCTCTCCAGAGCATGCCACACTGAAAGCTTCTTTCTCCTCCAGATTTTTCCTCTTACACCCAGTGCTCAGGAACACGTCCCTAGGGAAGCAAGCCCCACACTGCTGCCTCGACTTCTCTCTAGTACCAGCCGCTTCTCACCCTCCACATAAGGCATCCTGAGCCTTCAAAGATGTGTTGGATGAAGAAGCTGTTAGCAGTGACAGGATGAAAGGCCCAGGGCTTGTTTTTGGCTTTTTATGTATGGCTGATTTTTTTCCCCAGCATAATATTTTTATTATTTGGGAATTTCACATAGCACTCCCTGAGTTAATTCACTTCCCTGTCTTCTCAGGTCCAGCCCCCTTTCTTTTGACCTCCCCCAAAGAAATAGAAGAAGAAGAAGAAAAAAAGTCTAACCCATTCCACCCCTGGGAAAAAAAGAAAGAAGTAGAGAGGGAGAGAGAGAAAGAGAGAGAGAAGAAGAAAGGAAGGAAGGAAGGAAGGAAGGAAGGAAGGAAGGAAGGAAGGAAGGAAGGAAGGAAGGAAGGAAGGAAAGACTCGAGACAGGAAGTCGTTGAAAAAAACTATTAAAAGTAGTGATAAGGATCCGGAGGTGTGGCTTTTCACAGTTGATGGTCCTGGCAGGGGTGAGGGTAGGGAAGGACTCACCCTTCAAGGAGCTGCCACAGGGAGTTTGACCATGCTCCAGTGAGGCTTAAAGTTACTAAGGCAGCAAAACAGCCTTAAGAGGCAGAAACAAACCCACAGCAGGAGAGCTACTCTCAGCCCAGCCCTGTTTACCTACTGCGGTTCCCGTGTTCTCCCTGAACTTTCACAGTTCCCTCTGATCCTCAAGTCTCTTCCCTTCCTAGGAAGTTCTACTAAAGAGCACATATCTGACCACAACTGTGCTTCCCAATGGGCTCCATAAACCGGACAATGTGCCAGCCTACTACCAAGGCCTTCTGCCTGGGTGGAGCGCGACACCAAGTGGACAAGGGCATCACCTACAGATGGTTCTGGAAAATACCACCGCTGCCTTCAAACCCGGAGGCATCCTCTCCGTGGGGTGTGGCGGCCTCTTAGCGCCTGCCTCAAGTTCCCAGCCGCATCCGTGTCTGCAACCTGACTGGTCCCCGCAGGGCTCCCAGGTACACGCTGTGCCAAACTTGCCCACAGCGGCAAGCCAAGGGAACCGCGTGGGAAAAAGGAAAACAGGTCTGCACGCCTCCGCGGGGAGCTGACGATCAGAAGGAACCGAATCTCCGAAAGTCACCCCCAACCCCGCTCAGACTAGCAGTCTAAAAAAGGTACTTCCTGGTGGCGGGAGTGTGACTCAGTTTCCCGGTGACTCAGCGCCATGAGTGCGCCGTGGTGCGGGTGTGCACGGCTATTCCGGGTGAGGCGGTGGATCGGCCGCGCGGCCCGCGCAGCTCAGGAAGCTCAAGTGGGGTGTGAGAGGAAGCACTCCCCACGCAGGGGCTGCGGGGAGGTGACTCAGCTGAGACGCAACGCGTGGGGCTGCAGCACCGCTCCTCCGTGAGCCCCTACGCAAATTTGCACAGGCCACTGGGGCCCCGCGCGCGCAGTTGTCCCTGTATGCCCCTGCGCTAGCAAGTGCTCACAGGCCTCTTGAGGACCAGCTCACATGCACTTCCCAACATCCTGCAGCAGGGCACGTGGGTGCGGGAGACTTTGTCCCCAGAACACGCTCCAGGCTCAGGTGCACACAGGTAACCGATTCCCCGCGTGGGGGTTGGGGAGCAACACCCTAGAGTCCCACTCTTTTCAGACAAGGTGTGTTTCTGCATCCTTGGAGCTTGGAGGTACACTCTTCAGACCTAGCTAGCTCAAGTGTCCTGTTCCTGGGCTATGGTTTCAACTTACAAGTTCAGAGAGTCCCTAGGGCAGTGGTCTCCCCGTCTGAGGGCCAGCAAGGAGCTGGTAAGAGCTGTGAGTGCACATGGGGTCGGGAACGAAATGAGTGAGGTGCCTCCTGCCCTCCACCCTAAAGAGCTTTGACTAACGTGAACATATGTGGAGGTTTAAGGGAAACCCAGAGAAAGTTTCCCACGGCCTTGGAGTCTGAACCTTTCGACACTCACTCTGAATGGAGCTGCCTAGTAACAGATGCCAGGGCTCGGAGAGGAGCAAGGCCTGTTTTCCATTGCGGTTCAGAGTCGAAAGAGCCTGCCACACTGCCAGAAGCAGAAATTTAGTGTAAGCAACACCACCACCAATGCTACATAGATAGAAAAAAATTCATTTTCTAGAAGTTATGTAGGATGGGAAGGAATTTTCCTCCTAATGTATGTAAAAATATCTTTGCCATGATGGTGGTGACTCACTATGATTTTTAGGAAGAAAGGGAAAGGAACTCGAGATTCCTAAGTTCACTGAAAAGTGGAGATCTTTAATGCATAATCATTTAACACTCTGTATATATGGCCTGAATCCATGTGACCCTAAATCTGTACGGAAGGGCTGGGTGGGTTTTACTGCTGTATAAACTGAGTGGATACAGAATAAACATTGCACTATTGGTAACACACACCTATGCCTCGCGTATTGTTCTTCCCTGAAACCAACATCAGAAAGACACAGAATAGCCCCCAAATGCAGCTAAGATGGCCGTGAGAAGAAGGACAAGGACCTCGGAGGTATCACCTGTAGATCTCAGATCTGGAGTTGTGAAGGCGAAGACAGCAAATCCCTCAAACTGAAAAGTCACTTTGGGTGGGGGCAATCCTAAATCCAAAAAAATGAATAGCTGTGCATTGTTGGAATTTCATCAGTGTGTCACTAAGTACAAGTGAGGTCGCACAGTGGAATCCTATTCAAAGCAATTTTGATAAACCTGCCTGTAAAAAAATTGCAGAAAAAGAGTCCGGGCTGGCGTGGAGGAAAGGTTGCTGTGTGCACGGCCCGTGACCTTCGGTTAGTCCCATCCCTCATTCCCTCCTGATGGTGACACTGTAAAGTAGGCAAGTGTTGGATTTCATTTCCAACGCAGCCCTCAGGCCCATCCCTTCCTGTTGTGTAACTGGATGTTGAGTTCCGACCTGATTTCCACCCCTGACAAGTTGTGAGCTTGTTCTACAATGGCTTGATTTTTCACGGAACGTTGCGAAGGGCAGGGTGTTATTCATCCCCACTTTTCCTAGTACCTGGGGCCCGGTCAGCATGTGGAATATAAATGATGAAGGAGCAGACGGAGGAATAGATAGGTAAGAGAGTGATGGATGGACGGAGGTGTGAGTGGATAAATAATAGAAAGAAGCGTGGGTCGGAGGATGCACGGGTGAGCGGATGAATGGGTAGATGGTGAAGGCTGGATGAGTAGGTGGGTATTTAATAGACAGCAGAGAACACAGATGGAGGCAAAGAGTGGAGGGATGATAGATGAGGGAGCATGGGCTGATTCTTCTTCTGCCTGAAATTCCTCCTGGCTTGCGGTTTTGGTTTGGAAAAACTTCAAATAAAAGCGACCCAAATCGTGCAATTCTCTAGCCTCTTTTATAATTTGTGTGTGAAGGGGTCAGAATCTATTTTCTCATCGTGCTGGCAATGGAACACAGGGCCCCACCCCTGCCAGGCAAGCGCACTGCTTCAGGGCTGCATCCCCAACACTCGAGACATCAGTCTGGTTCCCTGAGCACAGCACAGTGGCCTTTGGAATCAGGCAGAGGATGAACAGGTGAAGTTCAAGGGTTTGAGGGGGACTAGCAGGAGGTAACTGCATCACAGAAGGGATCAGTGTGTGTGTGATGGAGTGATTCTGCTGCTACTCAAGGAATCGGCCCAACGCGCGAACCTCCTGTCTCACCCTGTGCCTTGTCCCTCTCACATGTGAGTCCACCATGCTGACATCGGTCACGTGAAAACTAAGCAGAGCCCCTCGACAGAGCCCAGCACATGAGGCTTCCAAAACTGTGGTAGAGTAAATTTTCCTTTAGAGCAGCCGTCACAGGGTAGATCTGGAAAGAACTGGCAAAAAATGACCAGGCAACTGGACTTCCACAGCCAAAAGTTGAAATACTTTTTTTTTTTTTTTTTTTTTTTTTTTTGGTTTTTCGAGGCAGGGTTTCTCTGTAGCTTTGGTGCCTGTCCCAGAACTAGGTCTTGTAGACCAGGCTGGCCTCGAACTCAGAGATCCGCCTGTCTCTGCCTCCCAAGTGCTGGGATTAAAGGTGTGCGCCACCACCGCCCGGCTTGAAATACTTTTACACAGAAGAAAGGCACAAATCCAGAGATGCAAGAAGCTCGGAGACCGGAATCCTCACCAAGGTGTAATGTAATTAATTGTCTGAAAATTAAATAATGGCAGTGAGGACCATTACAAAAAGCCAGAGAGTCATATATTCCTCTGGGAGTGAGGAACAGGAGGAAGGGAAGAAAATGACAGTGGGGGCTACTGGGAGAAAGGAGGACTCGGAATTCTGTCTTTTGGGAAAGACACAATAAACACATTTTCAGCTAACGGGAAACCCAGGATCACCCTTCCCAGCAGACCTACTCTGAAGGAGGCTCTCCAGGTATATATGATTCTTCTAGAAATAAACCGTGAATGTCAGGAATGAAGGGAGAGAATAGAAATGAGAACTCTCTGGTATAAAATTCTCCCTCGGGTGGGGTGGCCACTGCTGCAATCCCAGGGCTTGGGAGACTGCGGCAGAAGAGTTACCGCGGGTTTAAGGCTATTTTCAGTCACCTGTGGAGCTCTGGCCCAGCCTGGGGTACATGGTGACACCCCCGCCTCAAAAGAAGCCATACAACTACAGAAGCCTATTCTTTACTCCTGTTTAAAGATGCATCAGTGTCTCAGACAACAGACTATGAGTTAGAACAGCATACCAGAAATGTCAAAAAAAAAAAAAAAAACACACACACACACAACAGAAAAGAAGAATTAAATCTGAGAGGTGGCAAATAAAAAGTAAACAAAATCTGAGACACAAATCCAAATATAACAATAATTAAACATAAAAGCAGTCTATCACATCAGTTAAGACAAAGATTGCTGGAACAGATTTGGAAAACATGATATAGCCATATGTTGTCTACAAGAATCTCTCTTCAAACACAATTGTGTGGTCAGGATAAAAAGGAAAGAACAGAAAAACTGCCCCAGTAAAACACCGATCCAAAGAAAAGGTGACTTTACCAACATCAAACAAAACAGATTTCCGGGAAAAACAGTTATGAGACACGAAGCGGTGCACGGAGCTATGAGAAACTTCAGCTCAGCAGGGAGATGTGAGACATTGAGCATGCACGTGCCTAGCGTTAAACTGGGCTGGAAAGAGTAGGGACCATTCCAACTGCGAGAGAAGATAAACACCCCCACCCCAGAGACATCGTCTCTCCTCTCCAGAGATGGTGCAACCGGAGGATAAAAGACTAGCAAGGCTGTGAAAGATGGATTCCAACAGAAATGGAGGTAACCATGGGCCCAACACTAATTGGACCCATATCTTCAATCACATGAAGTGCGTCACCAAGAAAGAACAACCCTGGGTTTTAACGGGAACTTGAACAAACGTAAAACCATGGAGGTCAGAAGTTGTTTATTCTGTGGTCAGAATGAAATCATAGTGGAACCAGATATTAAAATAAGAGCTCTCACAGGAGACCCCGCCAAAACTTGGAAACTAACAACACATTTTCAGATAAACCATAGATCAAAGCAAATGGGCTATTACTTTGGGCTGGATGTAAATGGAACAAGTGAGCAGCAAAACTGACGAGGGCAGCCTGTCAACACACAGAGAGGGGCTTTGAGCAGTCAATGTGTATGTTAAAAAAGGAAGTCTGAAACGGATCATCTAAGCTTCCAGGGAATAAGCTAGAAAACGAGCAGAATAATCGCAAAATAAGAACATGAAAGGAAATAATAAGGACAAGAGAGAAAATTCAAAGAAAAATATTTCAAATCGAGATCCTACTCTGTGACTCAGGCAGGCCCTGAGCTCAGCCTCCCTGGGGTTGGGATTAACAGGCATGTACCACTGTGCCCAGCAAATCAATGAAATTGAAAGCAGAAAAACAGAAAAAAAATTCAAAAATTCATTGAAAAAAATCAATATTGATACTGACAAAGAAAACATGAAATGCTATTTTTTAATATTAGGGAATGAATAAAGGCCATCACTGTGGACTCCACAGACAAGCTGGTGAGGGACGTATAGACACATCACAGCAAAGATAATCCATTAATTCAGGAGGGAAGACTCCAGTGCCATCCAAGATGAACAGAGAGTCTGAATTGTCCTGCAACTATTTGAAACCCAATTCGTCATTGGAAATCTTTCCAAAAATTCATTTGCAGACACCAGACAGTTTCCTTGGCAAATTCTTCTGAACATTCAAAGATGAAACAGCACCAGCTCTGCTTGATCTCTTCCAGAACACAGAAGAGGGAACCCTGTGCCTCTCATGGTTTGTAGACAGCGTTCTCTGATACACAAACAGACCACGGGCCACCAAGATGGCTCAGCAGGGAAAGGGGCTTGTTGCCAAGCCTGACACTCTGAGTTCAATCCCCAGAACCCACACGGTGTAAGGCGTGCGTGTGGTGCACGTACATACACGCTGGCAAATCACTCACACACATCAGTTAAATTACAGGTGCAAAATCAACTCAGCAAAGACATCTCTCTAGATGTCTAAGAACCAGATACCCACAAGAAGCATAAACTGTGTGCTACCGACACACATGATCTTTTAAAAATTAAACTGATTGTGTCCCATATCTGACAAACATGTCCAAGATCGTTCCAATTCTGAGAGTAGATGGTTGGGGCGGGAGAGGGGAAGGGGAGAGTCTGAGAATGTCCAAGCATTGTAAGAACCTTGAGGGGTTTGGTCATGTGACTTTGTCACAAGAAGCCTAATTATTTGCCAATTCTCCATTCTCCCAGAGGAGAACACAAAGAACTCTGCCCATCAGTTATGTCAAAAGTGGGCAGAGGACCTAAACCAAACCTCCCTCCCCTCTGTGCCCCCGGTCTATTAATGTGAGCGTTCTGAGCACTGTGTTTGGTTTTTACGGTATGTCATCCTGTTTTATCTTCACGCAATGTTTTCTCGTGATGCTGTTTCTTCCTCGCATGTAAAGGTTTCTCATATATTACCCTAATCCATCCGTGGTGCCTTTTCATGGAAACTGAAAACACACATCCATCCCACACGGACTGTATTTCAACCCAGTTTAAACTGAAGCTTGTTGGGTGTGGTGACACACGCCTTTAATGCAAGCACTGGGGAAGCTGAGGTAGGTAGTAGGTAGTTCTCTGTGAGTTCAAAGCCAGCCTGATCTACAAAGACGACCAGAGAGGGAGCCTATGTAGTGAGACACTATCTCAACAAACAAAATTTCCAAAACTTAAGTCACACACACATACACATACCAAAAAAAAAAACCCACATTTCTTTTTGTACGAATGTGTGTTGCACGCGTGCACACGTGGAGACTGAACATCAGCATCCAGTATCTTCCCCAGTCCCTCTTATTTTCTGAGACCATCTCTCATGGAATCTGCAGCTCCCCATTCAGTCAGACTGCCTCAGAAGCAAGCTCTGAGGATCTGCCCGCGCAGGCTCCCCGGGGCTGGAATCACTAGCGTGTACCACAACACCTGACTTTTTACACACCTGCTGGAGTCATGCCCTCTCACTGAACTATCTCTCCAGCACAGATGTGGACCACCTAAGATGATTTGGAATCCAACCTTCTGCTCTAGTTCCCTCTAGGACAGAAACGTGCCCACTGCTCTAAGGCCTGGTGGATCCAACCTCAGTGGCAGGCTATGTATTTCAGATGCTTACTCAAGTTCTGCTTGCCTTGGCCTAATGGCGTCTGGGCTGACAGAGCAGTGGGTGGGGGTGGGGGCTGTCTCTTCCTTTGCAGTTAATCAGTAAAAATTACCCTACCCCTAGTCCAGGACTCTTGTTTGAACAAATACAAAATAAAAATGATGTAAGGTACGCAAGCAAAGCTTACAGGTTTATTGGCAGTAGTGTGGTAACTTTTCATGTTTCAGTGGCAGACCTGGCAACAAATTCATAAAAGCTTAATTTTTATACAAATAGTTTTATTACAAATTTGAATTCTTAAGAAATACACATTTAAAGAAATTACACAGAAGGCCTTAGTAGTCTTTTTTTAAAAAAACTTTGGGGGGACTTTTTGTGAAATGTCACTTCAAGCACAGTGGTCCGAGTCTGCCCTCCTGCGACCTGTCCACTCCCTGCCGGAGCTATGGCACAGCTCATGAGAGGCTGGGACGTGGCCTGTGAGTGCTCAGGTGTGGAAGGCTGCCAGGATGCAGGTCTGGGGACGCTGACAAAGGCCTTGGCTGTCTTCACTCTTGGAAGTCATTCGGTCTGTGGTTAGTGTTTGTTTAAGACCCTGAAAACACTCGGTGCAGTGTAAACGCAGTGAGCGCCAAGCACAGGGCTCGTTACCATAGACACCATGTTTATGAGTGGATTTGCCTTTGGCAATAACACCTCTTTGGTTTGGGAGTAAGTGAGGAAGGCTGGTGGTTCACATTTGGTGGCCTGGAGTTGGAAACCCTGTGAAGGAACGGCACAGTCTTCGAGAGAAGAAAACGAAGTATGCTTTATTTAACAACGGGCTCTACGCTAGAACTTGATCTGCCTAACTGCTGACATCTATATAAATTACTAATACATATATATATATTTATTTTCTGTCTACCTTTGGACCATCTTTATTCCACAGGAAAGCCATGACTTCCACAAAAGCAGCTGCGTAGTACCACACAGGGCGTAAGTTTGTGTTTGGGGCTGAAAAGATGGAATTCCATATAAAGGGTTGAAGAAACCAGTTTCCTTGGCTGCTCTTGGCACAGACCATTGAGGGACCTGATCTGGAAACACACTAGACAGTGGTATGGACAGACACTCACATCTGGGGTGACAGGATGAAACGGGCTGTGGGCTGTCTGGAGAGCACCGCGTACCCCTAGCACCTTTGGGTTCCTTATGGAGTTCTCACCTCACACATCAGTGCACTGGATTGCAAAAGGCAATTCATCTTTTATTTGATCACGAGTGCCATTTGGTATGTGCCTCTACGGAAAGCTTATTGTTGTCTGTCCTTCTCCTTCAGCAAACAGAAGCCAACGAAGCGGGGTGTGTTAGTTAGGCGGATCCCTATAAGGCACTTTACGGTTTTCATAGTGGACAGTGAGGTACATGGGGTATAATTCTAGGGTTCGTTGCTGTTAAAAATAAGACAGGAGGGAGGAGAGGACGAGGAGGGAGTAGCACCATGTTGTGACGGCGGCAGAGGTGGGCGTCGTTATGTTCTTCTCATGCACACTTGGCAGCGGCTGACGTGCGTGCGAAGCTCTCCTGCCTTCAAGGTGGACGGCGTGGGCTTCCTGCAACACAACGTCAGCATCAACCCGTGAACCTCCAGAAACGCGACTGCATTCCCCCAGCGCCTCTCCCGTGAACCTCCAGAAACACGGCTGCATTCCCCCTGTGCTTCTCCCGTGAACCACCAGAAACGCGGCTGCATTCCCCCTGTGCTTCTCCCGTGAACCACCAGAAACACGGCTGCATTCCCCCAGCGCTTCTCCTGAGTCCTGCGATCCCTGAGGGACCCGACACACACCCATCCACACTGATGACAATCAGCAAACCCTATCTACTCTAGGCAGGCATGCGCTGGGACCCAGCAGCATGGTTCCACAGCACGACAATGTTTTAGGTATTATCTGCACGTGTGAGCCCACCTGGACCCGGCTGAGGTCCTCTCTCAGCCACCATCCATCTTTTGTACTATCATTAGCTTTTCATTGTCTCCAGTAGATTCGAGCCTTCCCACGGCACAGAGGAATATTCTTCTTCCCCACAATATGTAACCAACAGCGAGAGCTCATTAAATTTTATTGGATGATCGGATAAGTGACAAGCCTGGGATAATTGACTGACAATCAAAATGTGCTCCTAACTCTCGAAGCATTTGGATACACCTGGCCGAAGTGAGGCCAAGGAGAGGAGACAGCAGCTCAGACTTGTCTTGACCCTAGAAATCCTACCTTACTTTAGACACTGGAAAAGCGAAACCTATACCATAATTGGTACTAATCAAACTCTATTAAGTGTAGTTCACCACAAGTAAGAGTGTCTTGTCCTGAACTTGAAGGAGCTTAGTCTAACAAATCCCATTGCAAATTCTAGTTTTTTTTAAAAAAAAAATCTAATTTTGTTTAAGGAGGCATTTTGGTTCATTATAACTAGGGGGCTAGTTAAAAGCAAAAAATCCCATTTCCAGCTACTTATAATGAAGCCCTCCCCACCCCCACTCTGAGGTGGAAGGAGCAGAGTCTGTTTTTTATGTCACTGAGCTAGATAGCTTGTGTTTGCTAATGTTGCATCTGACAATTTCCCGGAAGCCACAGGTTGAGAATATGACACCTTGAGGATGTTGAGCAAAGAACAACTGCTGCTGGAAGACAAGATAATAGCAGAGTTCCTCAGGGCTGTCCCCCAAAACAGAGAAGACAGCTGGGCTTGTCCGCAGGAGAGCTGAGCCTCATCTGGGGAGAGCTGGAAGAGGCTGCCTGGCCCCATCAGCCATCTGAATCTGCTCCTGTCGACACATGACCGCGGATGGTGGGGCGTGGCATGCTCCTGACCCTTGGAGAGGGCCCAAATTAACCTCAACAAACCTGGGAGCCCTGGGACTACTGTTTTCAGATGAATCTTAGAAACAGGAAGACACGGGAAGGGAAAGACATCTCTTCTATTTCGGTAATACTATGTTGAAAGGAGTTTTTATTCACATACGTCTAAGAGTCTTCTGCTGAGTTCCTTAGGACGTACCTCCCACATACGCTGCCCCCGCCATGGAAATGCCACAGAGATGAGTGGTATTGCCCTCCTCACTGGCTACTGAGGACGTGCGGTTTCATATGCTACCTGAAGGCTTCAACTGCTTTTTATAACACTTTAGCACGTTCGTCAACAAAAACGACCAGCGACCTCTTTTCTCTCTCAGCTCCCCAACAAAAAGAATCGAGCCTATCACCTTGGCTCACCTCTGAAAACCATATGGGTCATCTGCCCATACAGAACAGCCTCTGGCTGAGGAGTCACAGGAAATGAGAAAAGAAAGGGCACCAAGGGACGAGAGCGAGCCCTCCGGCAGAGGATCATTCTGACTTACTTGAACATCTCGCTTCTCTCTATGGTGGCGAGCCAAAAGCTGTAAGCATTCGCATAGTAATTGCATGTTCCTCGGCCATGGCACTCGATGAACGGAGCGCTTCTAAACTCTTCCAGACAGGACCCGGGGGATGCAAGGGCTTGGCCAGAACCTTCAGCACCAGCGCTGGTGTGCTGAGGGACAAACATAAGGCATGAATGAGTCTGAGGTTTCATCACTCAGAGAGCAATTCACTGTCCCTAGAAAGGAGCCACGGGGTCTCCTCCGTGAAGCTCCAGGTTCCCACACCCGCCCGCCAGGCTCGCAAACTCTGCAACAGAACAGCTGCTCAGTACTCAGGGTGGTTGGCAATATGGGCCTGCCGGCGAGGCTGGGGTGCTCAGGTCTCTACACAATCCCAGGAACCAGACATCAGCAACTCCCAGGGGGAGAAGGGCACCCAGCTTTCTTAGAAAACAACCAGGAAGTCCTTTTCATGTCAAATAAGGAGGCTAATGAGTGCCAAGTGGTAGGGCCAATGAAGAACTTGGCTCTGCCCGAGGGCTTTAAAGAGAATGACCAATATGTCTCTGTGTAGCGTCCTTATCTGAGGTTGGTAAATTCCTACCCGTTTTCTTACCAGGCTCAGGACTTGTGTGCATTTAATCAATACTTTCCAGTGTGACAGTAAAGTCAAATGAGCTATAACGAGCTCTCCACACAGGGTCCTGTCCCTGTATTAATTGGCTTTTCAAGAGAAAGAATGTAAGGGCTCAACATATCTGAACACAGGCAGGAGCACCTCACTGCCAGGTGCATTCTGGGTATTAACCTGGGAGGAGAGTGAGCCTCACTGCCCAGGTGCATTATGGGTATTAACCTAAGAGGAGAGTGAGCCTCGCTGCCTGGGTGCATTATGGGTATTAACCTGGGAGGAGAGTAAGCCTCACTGCCGGGTGCATTCTGGGTATTAACCTGGGAGGATATGGGTGTGAGGTTCATCATCCTAGAAGGATCATCCTCCTGGCCACTGCCTCGGCTGAAGCAGCCTGAGCTCCCAGGTCACACCCATGTTTCCTCCCCACTCAGTTCCTCTGCTCTCAAGCTCCCGAGTGTTAACAAGGCTTCGGGTTCCAGCCACAAGTCTACGGAGCCTCCACACTCCGGTAGCTCCCTGCTCATGGCAGGCAGCAACCTCCCACATAGAGGAGCAGGGAGCCCTGGAGACACTGTGGACCCCAGGAACAAGCAACAAGTCAGGCTCCAAGTTATGCCCAACAATGGATGGTCTAGGAAACTTGGAGGCCACAGGAGAAAGAACAGGCATTAATGGGAGCCCTTCCGAGGAAATGAAACCTCCGGACACTCACCATGACGAAGGAATAACCAATCCACAGTGAGGACCAACCGTTGGGGCACTGCGGGATCTGGATGGTTTGACTGTGCACCGCCATCACCATGGCGGGTGCTTCGCACACTGCACACCTGGAAGGGAGCGAGCAGCATTCAGCGTGGACAGGACCTGGGGATGCCCACCCCTCACCCCCTCCACCCCCTGGCTCAACTCTAAGTGAAAAATGTGGCCAAAGATGAGACTCCAGTTTGGGGCCTCCTTGTTGGTTGCAGAAGCCTGTCTCTGTTCTAAAACATTCTATTCAAAAACAGTTACTTTTTAACCACCTACTCTATGAGAGGAAAAGATGGGAAGGCCAGGTCCTAAAAGTAGGCAGAGTCCCCTCCTCAAGACGAGGATCCTGCTGTACCCCGGTGCAAATGAAACCGGTTAGGGCACCCAGTGTTCTAAAGCTTGCCCAAGTAAGGGAGCACCGGATGGTGGGGGAGTGCAGCGTTTAAAAACACCGACAGCAGCAGCGAAATAATGGCATTCCATCACAGAACGAAGAGAGTGTTAGCCACGCTGCTAAATGAGTACAAACGCGTGAATAATTACAGCAAGCTCTGCATACAAATGGACGGGGAGTGGGCGGGCGGCTGGGTTAGTCATCCGGTTTCTGTGGGGTGTGCGCGTGTGTGCACACTTTCTATGCTTTCTACTTTATTCACACAAATGCAGATGAATTAAGAGGTTCCATTAAACACCAGCCCCTGAAACTGAAACCACCTAGGCCATCTGCTGCCATCTGCCCATCAGGCATGGGAAATAGGCAGCTTGTAGCAGCGCCCTCCTCCCTAGGCTGTCAGTGGCCTCGCCCCCTGCCTGGGCTGTGACACAGTGAGTGTCACAGCCCAGGCCACCTGTGGTTTCCCTCGCTCTCTAACCATTGGCCCTTCCACTCCGGTGATCAAACCGTGGCTTTAGAGCCACCCCTGTCTGAAGAAAGTCAGAGAAACTACTGAGAAATTGTGGTCAATAGGATAAGGACAGCGGCCGTGACCTTTTTGGCTCAAAACTCAAAAGCAAAGATTTGTATCGGTGTTTCTAAAATTGCTGGGGTTGGGGACCTTCCTGTGGGAAAGAGGGAACCTGGAAGTCCTGAGACATAGCTGGAAACCACCAAAGTAATTCTCGGCCCCGGAGAAGGGGGCCACATCATTACAATAAGGAATCAGACCTGGCAGGGAGGAGACCTGGAGGGCCCCTCAAGCTGCAGAGACATAAAGAGTCCTGGTGTGTCAAATTCTGGAGCATTGAAACAAATCAGTATTTCAGGTGTGCTCACAGAACCAGATGTGAAGACACACGTCCACAGTTAACACACTTCCCTGGAGCCTACATCGGCAACCAAATCAAGACCAGCATGGATGCCATTCCAAAAGCAATCAAGAAACATAAATAAATGATAATCATTTTCTACCTGTATTCCAAGGAATGCTAAAAAGAAAACCACAAAAAAGTTAATTTTCGTTCTTGGGCCTTTACCACAGCCTGGGTAGGAGTCTGCACACAGATCACATGTGTATGGAGTGTCGTGTTCTCGGTGTACTCTTGGAGTGTAACAAATGCACACAGATCACATGTGTATGGAGTGTCGTGTTCTCGGTGTACTCTTGGAGTGTAACAAATGCACACAGATCACGTGTGTATAGAGCATCATGTTCTCGGTGTACTCTTGGAGTGTAACAAATGCACACAGATCACATGTGTATGGAGTGTCGTGTTCTCGGTGTACTCTTGGAGTATAACAAATGCACACAGATCACATGTGTATGGAGTGTCGTGTTCTCGATGCACTCTTGGAGTGTAACAAATGACATTTTCCAGCCTAAGCAATAAAATCAATTTTCTGATAATTCCAAAAGATAAAAATAAAAAAGGCTGTGTCGAGGGACTTCAGTGCACAACCATAGAGCGCCTGTGGCTCCTAGAGCCTCAGGTAAAGCTGATCTGCCAGGCTGTCTCGGTGTCTTCAGAGGGATTGCGGAGATCCAGGCACAGTGGGGTGGACCCATCATCCAGCACTTAAGAGGCTGAGGCAGGAAGATCTCAAGTTCAAGGCCAGCCTGGGCTGCACCCTGAGACCTGCCTCCAAAGGGGATCTGGAAATGCCTGAGATCTCTCTCATAAACTCCTAAGGAAAACTCCTGACTTCTCGTTCTTTCTGTCGCCCATAAAGTAGACCCTTAGCCAGCCGGGTTTGTCCACTTCCATGTTTCTGTCAGTTCTCTGTGCTGCTGAGCAGTTGACTTTCAATTTGATGAAAGTGGCAAAAATAGAGCAGCTCGTACTTCTCGCTCATATAACTTCCTGTCTTACTTCCCACCAGGCGAGCTCTTGAACTGCAAACACTCCAGATGTCAGCTGGGACAAGCTTAGTTTAGCAATCACTCAGCTAGAGACATATGCATTCTCAATGGGTGTGACACTACCTCAAGGGAGCAAAACTCAGCAGAATAAGAGGGAGCGTGAAACGGCTATTTATTATTGCATAATTAATTCCGTGATGTGACATAAATCTGTATAGTTTTTATGTACAAATACTACATAAGCAGATGGGGTATATATTATATATTCAGTGCTACAGCTCCTTAGGTTTCCCTTCACAACCACTGGGCTACCACAAAAAAAAAAAAAACAAAAAAAAACAAAAAAAAAAGAAAAAACAACAGAAGAGGACAAGCATTGGTGAGGATGTGGGGGGAGGGGCGAGAACCCCTGTGCACGATTGGTGGGAATGTCAGAATGCCAAGGGCATAGCCACTGTGGAAAAAGAGTAAGGAAGTTTCTTAAACACTTAAAAATAGAATCAACGTCTGACTCAGAAATTCCAATTCTAGATGCAGCAAAAGGACTAAAGGCAAGCAGTTAGGTGTAAACACCCACACTTGAGCGCCCTTAGTCAGACAGTCAACCCAGATAACGGCTGACGGGCAAGAAGTGGATACACGGATAAATGAAAGGCAATCAGTGTGCACCCATCCACCGGGTCATAGTTCCTCTTTTAAAAAGGGCATTTAGGAAAAATAAAAAAAAATAAATTAAATAAAATAAAATAAAAAATAAATAAATAAATAAATAAATAAAATAATAAAAAAAAAAGGGCATTTGGGGTTGGAGAGATGGTTTACTGTGGCTGAGAACACACCAAGGGCCCAGGAGAGCTCTTCAGCACCCACATCAGGTGAATCACAACCACCTGCAACTCCAGCTCCAGGGGGATCTGATGCCTCTGGCTAAAAGGACATCTGCACTCATGTGCATATACACCCACACACACACACACACACACACACACACACACACACAAATATCTTGTTTAAAAAGAAAAAGAGCATGGTGCCGCATGCCTTTAATCCCAGCACTGGGAAAGCAGAAGCAGGTGGATCTCTGTAAGTTCAAGGCCAAGGATGGACAGCTGCCTCTTATTTGATTTTGTGTGTGCCTTTGTAAACGTGAGCTCACCTGCTAATGAAGGGCCGGATGTTGTCCCCGGAGATGGGCGCCATGGACATGGGCATGGGCTCTGGCGTGGACAGCCAATAGGAGTAGTCGTTTCTGGAGGCGAAGTTGCAGACATTGTTGATGTTGCAGAAGAGGAAGGGCATCGTGCTGAACTTGCGCAGACAGCTGCCCGCTGTGCCTGCACCGGGGAGAACACAGAGGGAAGTCAGAGCCTGGGGTCTGATCTTCCGGTTCCACCGACAGCACCATGGGGGTGGAAATCAACACTTGACACTCTCATCAGAAGGAGGGAAGCAGACAGAGTGGGCGAGGATGATGGTGAATGAGCGGCAGAAGAGATTTCAGTGGATCGGGTCAAAAGGGACCAATGATGAACAATGCAGACGTGTTTGGAGAAAGGAAACACGCTCAGTTTTCCAACAGAGGAAAAAAGTCTGCTCCGGGAGGAACGTTGAGTGGCTACGGGATGGGCTGTCCCTGTGGGTCTCCCAGCCTCTGTGGTTTCTAACTTAATGCAGTTACATCATTAGGGCGTAACACAACACTGGGGCGTAACTCGGTGGAGGGTCCCTGGAGCAGATAAGAAATGGGCAGGTACGTGCTTCCTGATGAGCCAAAAACACTAGGGGCAGGGGACTGCGATGCAGAAGATGCAGAGAGCCTCCATCAGAATAACACGGCGCATTTCTAGAAGTGCCAGTGCATAGCAGCCCTGTTTCAAGAATGTTGCAAATTTCTTTTTTTTTTTTTTTTTTTTTGGTTTTTCAAGACAGGGTTTCTCTGTGGTTTTGGAGCCTGTCCTGGAACTAGCTCTGTAGACCAGGCTGGTCTCGAACTCACAGAATGTTGTAAATTTCTAAGCAAGCCACGACAGGAACCTTGACGGTCCTTAGTAACTAAAAGTGAGAGCTGAAAATTTACCCACTTAAACATTTCCAAGGACTCAGCCTCATATTCCAGGGCTTCCCAAAAGACATACAAAAGCGGCTGAACTAAGGGATCACTGTGTGCGGGTGAAGGGAGAAGGGCCAGCCCTCCTCAGGAGCCCACCACACTGTGGCGGAGACCAGGACACCCCTGTATCTACCTGAGAACCCACCACATACCACACAGGGATCACACGGAGAAAGAACTGCATCTTACCCAGGTCCTGCCCGTGGGCCCGTTCGTTGCCCTGCACATAGAGGAGAGAGTACCCATGGTAGAGAATTTTGGTCCCTGGAGGACACAGTGGATCATCTGTTGTCTGACTATGCCTGGTCACAAGGAAGCCGTGGTCCACAGATGGGGTACCTGGGGGACCCATGGGTCCTGGCAGCCCATCGGGGCCCGGTGGACCAGGAAACCCTCTCGGACCTGTAGAAGACAAACCAATGACTTAGATACCATTCAGTCTCCTCCAAAGCCCCCAGAACCCATCTCCAAAAAACTGCCACTGTCCACATCAGGGATGTCTGACCTGACAGAGACACTCAGGGAAGAGTGAACCTAAATACACACAGGCCTCCTCCCGGGAGCTTTCCTTCCTCCTCCACATTCCACGGCAACACGGTTTTCTGAGCCCAGTGCGTGGTACAAGAGACATACCCTTCATGGAGTTTATGAAGTACCCTATACTCTAACCCTGTTCATAAGAAATCCTGGGCTCCTCAAAGTGGGGGTCACTACAGAATCATTCACACAGCTCTGCCCTCATCTGAAATCCAGAGAATGAAACGGCCTCAAGGAAGTTCGCAGGCACTGGGTCCTGCATTCCCTGGGACAGCCAAACTGCATGCCATCCCAGGTCTGCAGGGCTGTGCTCTTGGCTCAGGGACACCTTGGTCCCAGTGCCACACCATTGTGGGGTAGTCATCTAATCCCTGCTTCCCACGAAGGCCTATGAAGTTTGCCCTGTGCCAGTGGCCTTCAGAAAAACTCTGAGATTATTATTTTTCAGTTCTACTTTCTGCTAGCTGTGGTTAAACAGAATTTTTGTAGCTGTAAAGTACCATGCTGTTAGCAAGCCACAGGGATCACCCCTCAACCTGCTTTGGCTGCTTTGGAGAGCAGACTGTACCTCAACTGCTTCCTGTCACTATGCTCCCCCATGAGCCTATTTCCTCTAAGACGTGAGCTTCCTTGTAGCCTGTCAGTACTAGTTTAATTTTCTTCTGAGGGTTCTAGGACCTGGATCTATTGCTTTTGCTGTAAAGACCTACCAGGTGGTCCAAAGGGGCCGGTCTCTCCTTTCTGGCCAGGGGCACCATCAAACCCAGGAACACCTGGGGGTCCAGGCAAGCCCACCGAGCCTGTCACACCTGTAAGAGGAGGAGAAAAATTTTGTGATCTTCCCTTCTGAAAGGTTATTTTTCATCTTTGGGAAGCAAGAACAGGGCCTGGACCTCTGGTGAGAAGGTGTGTCTGAGCGGCCAATGGATCCTGGCAGCGCATCAAGGCCCGGTGGACCCAGCTGCTTCCTGCAGACCCTAGGGCGCCCCCTGCTGGAGTCTCTACTGGCAGACTGCACGTGGGAGATACAGCCCAAACCTGTCTCTCAAACTGTCTCCTGAGCTCTGCCAGGCTTCCTGTGGCTGTTATGTGGCAGCCAGACCTGGAAAGGGCCAAGCAAGGGGGACAGAGAGAGGGGCCAGCCTAACCTCCCTTCTTACCATGCGCCAGAGCAGTGGTTCTCAACCTGTGGGTCGCGACCCCCCACAGGATCATATATCAGACCTTTGCATTGTGATTCACAGCAGTAACAAAGCAGTTATGAAGTAGCAACCAAGTAATTTTGTGGTCTGGGACCACCACAACACAAGGAACTGTATTAAAGGGTCGCAGTGTTAGGACGGCTGATGTAACGGTGGTTTTCTATTTTCACGTGTACAGTTAACTCATAAGCAGCTTGAAGTTTAACTTTTCCTGGACACTGCCTTCAACCCCTCTGCTTTCTGCCTGCCCTTTACCCACCAACTCCTGAAACAGGAACGACCAATAAGAGCAAACACCTGGGGGACAGTGCACTGGGAACCAGGGGGAAGGAACCACGAGGTCTCCACTCACAGGCATTCCCCAGTTGCTCTAAGGGCAGCAATCCCAGTAGCCCACAGGAGCCTGCTGATCCACCCTGCCTGCTGCCCTGCCAGGCGAGATTCTGGATGTTTCTAACTGAGCCTAGATATGCTGAGTTATAAGCCTCTGTTTTTCACAAACCCGGGTGCCCACACAGCCCGAGGTCTCACCTTGCTGTCCTTTTGGACCTGGTGGTCCCTGGAGTCCTTTTAGACCAGGAGGACCCTCTGGACCAGGCAGCCCTGGCTCTCCTTTGATGACACTATATGCACCTGGGGAGCCTGGGGGACCTTGGAGACCTGTGAGAACGACAGGTGGAGGATCAGCTTCACTGCCAGCAGGGTGATCAAAAGCAGCTCTGGTAGCCACTGTACCATCACCAAACACAAACTTAATATGGGTTACATCTCTCTTGTTTAAGCCGAAAACCCTGAGCTCTCAACCCCAGCCTCTACTCCACGCTGGAGACCAACAGCTGCCGCCCTGCCCTCTCCTGACACCGCCCTGCCCTCTCCTGACACTGCCCCGCCCTCTCCTGACACTGCCCCGCCCTCTCCTGACACTGCCCCGCCCTGCCCTCTCCTGACACCGCCCTGCCCTCTCCTGACACCGCCCCGCCCTCTCCTGACACTGCCCCGCCCTCTCCTGACACTGCCCCGCCCTCTCCTGCCACTGCCCCGCCCTGCCCTCTCCTGACACCGTGGGCATACTACAAGCCACCCAGATTCAGCAAGGTGAGCAGCAGACTCTTTAGTGGCTGCTGTCGGCCTGAATTCAAAGTCGACTCTACATGCCGAGTCCCCAGCATGCGGTGGTTCGGCTGCCTCCCCGCCCCTGGACTCTAGAGTCACACTGAACAATCCACTATCAAGACAGGCTGATGTTAAAAACCCCAACAGCTGACAAGAATTTCTCGTCACCCTCTCCCTCTCATTTGACATCTGGAAAGTCAACCCCTGCAATCCTGTGTTTGGTCGCTTCTGCTCTCCCCAGATCACTGATAAAGCTTGGTGCATTAAAATCTGACCTACCTTTAGGGCCGGGTATGCCTTGATCCCCCTGGTCTCCTTTCACTCCCTGGAGGCCAGGAAGACCTTTCTGACCTGGGTGGGAAGAGGACATTGTCTTTGTATGGAGCTTTCAACCATATGCATGAATATGGGGACGCACAAGCAGGTGTGTACACATATGCAGGCACACACACACAAATATACACACCCTTGCATCCCCGCCTGTGCATGCAGACACACATATACACATACATCCATCATATGCACATACACACACAGTGAAGACATCCCCATTTATCGTCAAGGAAGAAAACACACTATTCTTTCAGCTGCAGAATCTCAGGAAACTTCTCCTGCTAGAACCAGAAGCCTCTGTGTTATAGCAGTCACCATAAGACAGCAACAATCAGGGCAGGGACATACGATGGCATCTGTGGTCACAATCTGTCTGACAGACCACAGACACCTGTAGAGTGAGTGCTCCTTTTATTCACCCCTCAGGCGAGTCTGACTCCACATGGTGTGTGGAGGCTGCGAGCACCCAGGACATGTTTGCCGACTACACTGATAAACTAACGAATAGCTCAAAGTCACAATTTTTGTTGAGACTCAAATGACTGGGCATATGTGATCCACTGGTTCATAATTAAGAAAATCAGAATGCCTACAGCCGGCCGTCCACGCTGCACAGAAAGGCCAATGTTAGCAGCAGTACTGCAGAGCGGGAATCCCAGCACTCGGGGGCTGAAGCATGGGGTTTGTCAGACGCTTAAGGCCAGTCAGTAACAGTCAGAAAGACCTGGCCTCAGAAACAGGGAAATCTGCTGCCTTTTTAACTTGAAGATAGCACGATCTTGTGCTGCGGCTGTGTTTGCACCTGAGTACTGGAGCGTGTGTGCTCAGGAGGCCTTTGGAACAGCAGGCTCTCGGCAGCAAGGCTGCTGGGCTTGGACTTCAGCATCTTACCTTGGAATCCTGGAACTCCTGGTGGTCCCATATCTCCTTTTGAGCCTGTGATCCCTGGAGAGCCGCCAATGCCCTACAGATCACAAAGGAAATATGAGCTGGATGAAGATGCTCACGGCTCAGGACACTTACGTTCCCTGAGGAAAGGGACCCTGTCAGGTGGGAAGCCCTTCCATACTCTGCACAGGGTTTGTGAACTGATGGGACCTAGAAATTCCTTAAATAATGCAACGTGAGAGGATATTGCAATAGTTCATATACACGGTAAGTTCATTCGGGTTTGCAGCCGCTGTCTCCACCCACCAGCCTGAGGCCATGAATACAGCCAGAACACCATGGACAGTTGCCATGGAGACAAATCCAGTGCTGTCAGGTCCACAGCACCCTTCTGGAAACTTCCCCTGGTCATCAAAGAGTAGTGATGGCTCTTTAGAATCAGCTTCTTGTCTCATGTGAATTATAATTTTAGTTATGAAAAAAATTTAAAAATACTAATGAAGGACAAGTTTCCTTTGTAATATAACTATACTTAAATAAATGTAATATGATATCACATACTCAAGAATATTAGCCTATCTCTTTGATATTTCAATGGAGTTGTTTCTTTCTCTAGACATGTGGCCTAGCATGCACAGCCATATCCAAAAAATATTTCTTTTTTAAAAAATATCTATTTATTTATTATGCATACAATATTCTGTCTGTGTGTATGTCTGCAGGCCAGAAAAGGGCACCAGACCTCATTACAGATGGTTGTGAGCCACCATGTGGTTGCTGGGAATTGAACTCTTAACCGCTGAGCCATCTCTCCAGCCCCCCCCCAAAATATTTCTTATAGAGATTTGCTTACCCTAATTTGAAAAGTACCGTAATCAGCATGTGTAAAACATACTTACATGAATATACACACTTATTCATACAACATATATACAGAGAGACAGTGACTGTCACCAGGAGCAGGGAAGGTGACTGATGAATGAAATCAAGGCTGTGTGAATAACTGGAAAACTGCCTGCGCTTGTATCACCGAGAAATTGCAATATATAATAAGGAGATGAAAACAGACTCATGGATACCCCCATGTACCGTGGGGATGTACAGGGGGCACGGAGGGCAGGGAATGGGTAAGAACGACCACCGCTACTCCGTGGAGCCAGTTTGCATAATTATTCCCAGTGCTCACAACTTGAAGACTCAGAAGTTAAAAGCAGCAGTAGACTATGGGCTACCATGGGCTTGGTCCCCAGCTCTACCCAGAAGCAAAACCCGGAAGAATCACAGCATCCTGTGCTCTGAGTCTAGTGTCCGCCCTTGAATCAGCGCCCAGCGTCTCCGCTGCTACTGATGAGCGACAACCCCGAGTGCGGCTCCACCTGAGCAAAGGTCCCCTGCGGCTCTGCCAGCTCCCAGCCCCCTGACTCACAGCTCTTCCAAAGCGCATTAGAGAGGAAGAAGAGGAGAGAGGCAGGGACAGAGGGTGAATCTCTGCAAACACATCTGTTTGACCAAGCGTAAGAACCATAGTCGGACATGGTGGTGGCTGAGCCAAGAACCCAAGCAGAACCTCAGCCGTGTGGTGGGTAAGCCAAGAATGTAAGCAGAAATAGTTACTTTATCTAAGAGCAGGGTTCTGCTGGTACTACAGGAAACCAAAGCTAAATTAACACCCCAGCACACACACACACACACACACACACACAGAGGCTCATGAGCTACATGCCCGAAAGACTGGCCCATGGCATCATCTACAACACACCTGTCCCACTGCCAACGCCAGAAGACAGCTGCGGCTGCCCAGAACTTTCCTTTCTCAGGCCACTGGCTCCTTGCACTGAATCTGTAAACAGGCTGCAAAGCTGGGCACTAAACTATACTCTGCAGCAGGACTGCTTTTCCTTCCTAATGGCTCCAAAAAAAGTAGGTTGTGAAAAACATGTTGTAATAGTTTCCCGTGCTGGTGCCAAAGGAGGGAAGTGCTTTAGGGGCCGGGGAAAGTTACACACGTGTACACACACTTACACACAAAGGGCACTCTTGACCAGAAAAGCCTCCTTTTGAAAACCACGTCTACTCTCAACCACTCACCGGCATGCCTTGGAATCCTGGGTCTCCCTTGGGGCCTGGGACCCCAGGAGCTCCTGGCCAACCTGGATTTCCCTTGTCACCTTTCGGCCCATTGAGTCCGGGGAAACCTGGAGGCCCCATAGGTCCCGGATGCCCTAATGTGAAGGACAAAAGGCGGAGTTAAGGAGGGTGGGCAGGACCCTGGACTGTGTCACTGAGCTATGGTACAGTCAGTACTGCATCAGTGGTCTGCAGCCTTAGCCCTATGGCCTTGGAGAGCAAGACAGGCCTCTAAGAAACCAAGGAAGAATGTTTATAGAAACAGCAGACTCCACATCCAAATGGTCTGTCTGCGTGCGGCAGTGATGGCCCCAGTCTGTCTCCCAGTTGTTCCAGAGACTGAAGCAGAAGAAGACCAAGTTCAAGTGTATGGGGCTGCAGAGTAAGTTCAAGACCAGCGTGGACAACCTAATGAGACCCTGCCTCAAAGCAATGATGATGATATAATAATAAAAGGTCCAGGGAATGTAGCTCAGCAGTAGCCTAGCATACAAAGTCTCTGCTCCATCCTGGTGCCACTGAAATAATGAAATAATAAAGTCACACAGTTATGAAGCCTGGGGGGTGGACACTGCAGAGTGTTCACGTAAATGCCCTGGTGTTAGCTTCTGAAATACCCAAAGCCACAATGTCTGAGACCCGACAACACCACCACGGCAGGTGAGCTCGGGTGGAAAGCATCAGAATACAGCACTGATTAAAGCAAGTGCCCAAATGTCGCCCGTGCTGCCGCTTCTTGGTCATTTCCTTTCCCGTAGCTCTCTAACTAAACGCCTTAACAGGAAGGAAAACACGAAGACAGGTGTGGAGTTGATAACCTGAGCACGGGTCGGCTGAGAAGCCCTTACCTGGCAGGCCGGGTTGACCCTGAGGTCCTCGGTCTCCTTTGGGCCCCTCCACGGGATGACCAGGAGTGCCAGGTAACCCGGGTTGTCCTTGAGGGCCCGGAGGACCCATGAATCCTTGCTCCCCTTTGGCTCCAGGAATTCCTGGACTCCCAGCTAAGCCGGGGAAGCCCACTTCACCCTTGGAACCTGCAGGGATGGGGAGGGAAGGAGATGGCGGTGACCAGAGGAACACAGACCACAGAGCAATGCTATACACACTGACAGCCAGGGATGAAACATTTCCCGCCCTCTGGAAGCTCCTTCAGTGCTAGCTTTCTTCCGTGCCCTGGCTGAGAAAAAGAATCCAGCTGCTCTTTATTCTAAAAGAAGAGTTCTGCCGGGCGGTGGTGGCGCACGCCTTTAATCCCAGCACTCGGGAGGCAGAGGCAGGCGGATCTCTGTGAGTTCAAGACCAGCCTGGTCTACAAGAGCTAGTTCCAGGACAGGCTCCAAAACCTTAGAGAAACCCTGTCTCGAAAAACCGAGAAAAAAAAAAAAAGAAGAGTCCTACAACAGAGGCAGCTTACGCGTGCTTTGGAGTCTTCAAGCAACTGCACTACCTAAGCCAAGGGCTTGCTCGTTCCGAGACCCAGACAAAGCTAACTCAGTGCAACACTACTCAGCAGTCAAGAGTGAATGACTGATTTAAATTGCAGGATGTGCTGTGGGAAGAAGTCAGGCTATGAAACTGGACAGCACAGACTGTCCAATTGTGTCTGCATGAGCCTGTAGGAGATACAGTCCTTCGCGGCTCCTAAATGGGGATGGAGGTTTGCTCGGGGGTGTCTTGGGGGTCGGGATGCAGGATGGGAGATCAGAAGCAGCAGAGCAGCTGTGGGGTAACAGATGTGACACTGCCCAGAATGCAATGCTTCCGTGGGTGCATACATGAGTCAGAATTTAAAGAATGGCAGACTTTAAATATGTGTGGTCTATTAGACAGTAACACTACCCCCTCCTCCCCAAAAAAGCTATTTTCAAAAATAAGAAAGTAAGGGCTGGATAGAAGGCTTAGCAGTTAAGAGCATTTACAGTCCTTGCAGAGAACCAGGGTTCAGTTCCCAGCACCCCTATGGCAGCTCACAACCCCCTCCCTTGGTAGGTTACAACCTCACATACTCAGGCATGCACACTTAACTAATTAGCTAATTGCTTAAAAAAAAAAAAAGAAACTAAGAGTCTGCAAGGGATGGGAACCCATGTTTACATGTTACTCAAAATTTAAGCAATAATTAGAATATCAAAAGGTATTTGGCATGTACCACATATCATGTCAACCACGAATTAGATGGTTTAATCATAGGTCATCCATTAGCCATGCCTTGCTAAGAGGGACATGGAGTCCCATGGACAGTAGCCCTTGTTCCCCTACTGTGGTGGCACCACAGAAAAGAGGGTGTGAAGCTGAGGGTTACCTTTGTCTCCTTTGTTCCCTGGGAATCCTGGGAAGCCTCTTCCGGGAAGACCTATAGGAAGAAGAAAGAGAAGGACGTGCCTTTTGCTCAGCTGCAGAGACTGCGAGAGGCAAATGGCCCTGCTGCTGAAGCCACATGACACTTGGAGAGTACACAGAGGGAGTTCAGAGGGACACCCCTGCAGTCGCCATGGCCCCTGCAGTGGGACTGGAGACTTAGCAGGCACAGTCAGTCTCTAAGGACCTTTCTGCTCGGCGGCTTGTTTCTGACAAGGCAGGTGGAGGGCTCCCCTCGCCCTGGGGCACTAGGGCAGAAGGCAGACACAGCGAGGCCTGATAGATGCTACCAACTCCTGTTGATTGCTGCTATAATTGAGAGTTTAAGTCTTTATCATAAACACCATTTTTATGCTTTCTGTGAGGACTCAGGGGAAACAGGAAGCCATCGTGCAGACCCTACCCTTATAAGGCCTGGGCAGCCCCGAGCAGGGAATGATCAGTCAAGCAGACCTATTGCTGAACCAGTGGACTGGGAATGGATCAGTCAAGCAGACCTATTTCTGAACCAGTGGACTGTCCTCACTGCAGCCCCGCTGCCTGGATCCATTGCTGTCTGAGACACTCCAGTGGATCCAGACGGCCTGAACAAGTCTCAGAACATAGCAAGTGTGGACCCACGGAATTCTAAATAACCCTGGAGCCATCTTCGTCCAGGCCACAGAATAAGTACCTCCCAATTGGTGGTCCAGAAGAAGGGAAGGCCTGAGATTGGTGCAAACACCCTTGACACACCCTCCTCCCCTTTCAAGCAGGTGCTTGGCTTCTTTCTCTAGTCTGCTGCCCTCTGGTGTTCAACAAGAGGCCTCCTCTTTGTCTAGCCTGGTCTCGTTCATCTGTGCCAGGTCACACTAGGACAGGCCAGACTTCTTGCACACCTTTGATCTTTACCATCCACAGAACGGACTGAGCTGAGAACACAAGAGGAGACTGTGGTATCAGAGACCAGAGAACGGCTGGAGAGCTTCCGAGAACAGCCAGGGTGGGAAAGACAGCGCAGAAGCAGCAGAGAAAATAACAGTTGGAAAAGGCTTCAGATGATAAACGGCAGGCCGTAGCTGCCAGAATTCCAGGAACCTGTCGTGCTTTAGCACCCAAGGGTCCCGACACTCTAGGCCTGACAGTTGTGTCACCAGCTACCGAGGGGCGGAGGGTCCCAACACCCTGAGGAGCTGAGGCACCAGCACACCGGCTGCTGCCTGTCACTGGTGCATAAAGCCAAGGACTGGGGGCGGGGGAGTAGCATGGGCAGACTCTTGAGTTTGACTTGGCCAGAATAAAAACCCCCAATCAGTCATGGGTAGCATGACTACAACAAAGACACACAGATGGGCTCTCATCAGATGACACCCCAACTCTCCAGTGCTCTCAAAGGAGGAGGGAGACATGCAGAGCTGGGCAGTGGGGAGCAGAGCCAGCTGCACCCTAGCTACAGGCAGAGGGGAGATTCAGATGGAGGAGGAAGTAGAAAAGGCATCTTATAAATCGTCTTTATAGAAAATGAGAAAAAGAACCGGAGAAAGGGCAGCTGTAACAGCAAGGAACCCGGCTGTTCCACTCCTGTCCGGCTTGACTCAGGGTTACCTGTTTCAAACTGTCAATGTCACCACTGGAAATGTGTTTTCCTGCCTAGTTACAGCTCTTCTCCCAGTAAAAGGAGCAGATGCAGGAAGCTACAGTAACCCTGAGACCCCTAGACCCTGGGAGACTAGGACTAGACATGGGAGAGAGGAATTTTCTTTTCCGTTTTATCATAGTGAACACAAGCGAAACAGCAAGGTGGCGTTTCTCCCTGCAAGTGCTACATCCGTGTCTCCTGGACCCACCCCGAAGAGAGGAAATGGGTATCCCAGGCCTGATCCAGTCCCATCCCTCATGTCCACATCTGTGTTTTAGGAGCTGAAGGGAACACGACACAGGTGTCTCTGTGTTCACTCAACAACGCATGCAGGCTCCAAGTGGGAAGCAGGAACAGGACCTACCTGGCTCGCCCTTCTCGCCCGCTGACCCGGGGATGCCATCACTGCCAGGCTCTCCCTTCTGGCCAGCTGGACCTGTAGGACCGGGAGTCCCAGGGAGACCTTGGGGAGAAAAGACACAATTATTCATGGACCTTCTCTGCACTATAGCTCCTGGGATGTGACCGCTTTCAGACATCGTAAAGAACGATTCCCTGCATGCGTATCTCTGAAACCAGTTCTGACACCTTCCCACAGGTCCTCTTGGCTGCTAGGAACAGCATAAACCACGCCCAGTGCTCATGGAGGAAAAGGGGGGAAATGTCTGAGATGCCCATGTTGCTATAGAAACAGCTTGGAGATGCTGGCCCTAGTTCTTGACCTCCCCCAAACCACAACCACCCTAAAGACTCAGTCTGTGGATCTGAAAGTGGATGGATAGAATTAGCTGACCCCAGACCAGAAACAGCATCCTAGGGCCTGGTTCACAATGAAGGATGATCCCACGAGGATCAGACTCCACCCCCTGACCCCCATCAAGCCCAGGTGCTCCATCTGCCCACCCAAGTATCAGCAAAGGGTCCCTACCTGCTTCTCCTTTGACGCCAGGAATTCCATCCAATCCTGGGAGGCCTTTGTCTCCCTTCTCTCCGGGCAGGCCTGGGCTTCCTAAAGAGAAAACCAAAGTGCAAAAGTTGTGTGCTCCTGCGCTTCCCTTGTTTGTGAGCCACTGTCCGGAGAACTCCCAGCTCCACTACCTGGATGGCCGATGCTCCCTGGAGACCCCCTTGGGCCTGGGGACCCTGGCATCCCTGGGGTTCCAGCACTGCCTTTCTCTCCCTTCTCGCCAGGGCTGCCTGGGGAACCCGCGTGTCCCTGGTCTCCCTGTGAGGAAGAAGCAAGGATGTGAGCTCCAAGACTTGAAGCACGGGATAGGTAACGGATTTTGATGCAATGAATGTCACATTGCAGAATTCCATCTGCTAGGCTATCCAGGAAAGAGACGAAGCCCGCGTCTCGTCTGAGAAGAGGCAGAGCTGACACTGTCTCCTTTCCCTTTGCCAAGTTCCTCAGCCCACCCTCTTCTTCCTCCCTGGGATATGAAGCCACCCTCACCTCTCAAAGAGCCTCTAGATCTTCCCCTAGGGAGGAAAGGCAAAGAATGGAAGCAGGAGACAACTTTGAGTTAGCTGGAAGGGGTATAATGTGTCTCAGTCCACGGATGTGCTGAGACTGTTTACATAAACACACCAGGAACATTTCCACGGAGATGGGAGATGTTTGCATGAGGGAAAATTACCTTGTCGCCGGGCCGCCCGGGAATCCCAATGCCAGGTAGACCCGACTGTCCTTTCTCTCCTTTGGCTCCTTTCTCTCCAGGTGAGCCAGGGACGCCCTGTTGGCCGGGGATGCCAGGCACACCTTTTTGTCCGGGTAAACCTAGTGATACAGACAAGCAAATTTGTATGTGATACCACTAACACTGAACAGTCACAGAACACAAATCACTGTGCCCATCGGCGTGCCAATAGCATAGCTGGGGGTCCTCGGGCAAGCCACATCAGGACACCCTGGGAAGTGCTCCCTCCGCCTTTCAAAGGCCATCGTTGTATAAAGAGAGAGCGAAAACACAACTTTACCAACAACTGAAAAAGAACCTTTATGATACCAACAGCTCAGGGCTGAGAGACAGTGGGGAGAGTTTCACACACCACGTGTGGGTTTATGACATGCAGACACAGGCATAACCAGCAACCTATGATGTTAAGGCAAGTATGAGGCTCATAGACTTGGGAGAGGCCAGGAAGGCAGGTCCCAGTCTTGGCTGTCACTTCCCAGGCTTGCTGGGAACCACCTCCCCAACTACTTGTCCATGGGGAGCTCATTTCTTGCTCACTTGTAGCAATGCTCACAGTGTCGGCCAAAAACCACCCATCCTAGACAGGAGACTGTATGCTAGAGAGGTGGCTCCCAGGCCCTCCCTTTTCCCAGCGGGCAGTGCCAGTCTGCGGACAGCCCACCCGCCCCCATGTGCACATTTTATATGTCACGGAGCCTTGGACTCCGCATCCAGGTTACCTGGCATGCCCATTCCTCCAACGGATCCTTTGGGTCCAGGGAGGCCAGGGGCTCCTGGTGTTCCACTAAGACCTGGGTCACCTTTAGGTCCTAGAATGAGAGAAAAATCCCACAGTTCAGCATCTGTGGAAAGCACAGGGAAGCCAGTTTCTTGACGATGGCTCTGGCCATACTGTCCACACCTACCTGGTTGTCCAGGATGTCCCGCCTGCCCATCCTTCCCAGGCACTCCTGGCGTTCCAGGATCTCCTCGGGAACCTTTATCACCAGTGGGTCCAATTTGTCCTGTATGTCACAGAAAAACATGAATTCCCACATCTGCTTCAGCACGGGGTGACCTGGGGTTCATGCAGAAACCGGTTTCCCCGTGAGGCCCATCTGCCACCTGTCGCCGAGGCCTCTCTCCCCCGCTCACCTTTCTCTCCCTGGTCTCCTTTCTGTCCCTTCATGCTGCCCATGTCCACGTGCTCCATAGATCCTGGCATGCCGGGAAGCCCAACATCCCCCTTATCACCTTTGAAGCCAGGATCTCCCCTGGGTCCTGAAGAGCCTGGCAGGCCATGGTCCCCTAGGGAGGAAAGATAGCAAGCACCCAGTGAGATCCAGACCTAGCTCCTTCCAGCAAGAACCTGCAAGGTTGGGAAAGAACTAGAAACTGAGTCTGACCCACAGGGGAGAATGCGACTCCGGGCAGAGACAAAGCCACCTTCTGAAGTTCATTATCTGGTCGTGACCCCAACACACGTTGTTTGGATGAACCCCTTTCTCTCCTTCCGAAGTATCCTCTTTCCGCTTCCTTATCCCCTGTCACTCCCAAGTGCCTCCCATTATAGACAACTTATAGAGTAGAAAGCTTCCGCACCCTGATGTCAACTTCCCCTTTCGTCATGTCTTACATTACAGTCAGCTTCTGCTTCTCTTTTAAAAAATGAAATTTTTTTGATCGATTTCAGAGAACAAGAAATGAAAAGCTGGGCTTGCCCACAAAGTGGGCTCTAGTGATGTGGTTCTGGGGCACTCAAGACTTGCACCCTCATGGGACTGGAAGAGTCCACAGTTCTTTGAGGAGAGAAACTCAGTCAATCCCGTCTTCTTCATATCAGCTAGGCAGGCACAGCCAGAACTGTGCGCCCGCGCTCTCTGCATGGAGCTAACTCTTCCAACCCCTTGAGCAACCTTCTGCATTTCTCGTATCTACGTCTTAAAACTAAATGTCATCTATCATAGTACAGGAACTTCCCAGGATTCTCGAGAAATAAAGGCAGAAGGCGGTATGACACAGCCTGGTTTGCAAGCTGCTGGCCCTCCTACCTTTCTCTCCAGGCAACCCTGGGGTGCCAGCTGGTCCTGGTGAGCCTGGTTGCCCTGGGGTTCCCATGACGCCCATTTCGCCTTTAGAACCTGTGGTCGAAAGGAAAGTTAAGAACATGTCACTACGTGGACCACAGATGGTAAAGGCCCAGGAGTCAGGAAAGGAGAAAGTAGGCCACATTCCCTCTCGAGCAATCCAGGCCGAGTTCAGATGCTTACCTGGGAATCCTGGTAATCCAGGAGTCCCCTGCTGCCCAGGGAGGCCAGGGAGCCCTGACTGTCCCGTGAGGCCAGGAAGTCCTTGAGAGCCTTTATCTCCTTTGGGGCCGGGCATGTCCAGTCCTGGGAATCCAGGGAAACCCTTCTCTCCTTTGACTCCAGGTGGACCTGAGGTTGGATAAATTGAGCAACTTATTGAATGTTCCAGAACGGGCATTATCGTGGAGGGTACTTCCTGAGGACAGCATGAGAGCATGCCAGCACTGGGGGCCTGAATGATGCCCAGTGCTCAGAGCCAAGACAATGGGTAAGGCATCTCGTAAGAGAAAACCCTTCCCTTCCTGCCACTGTAGGTCATCGTCGCCTCTGTAAAGCCCACTAGCCCCAGCCAACACAGGCTGGTTTTCACCATTTTTCCCTGCTTCCCCAGTACTAACATAACTCTAGGATCACTGATATAAGAACGAAGGCAACTAGACAAAAGAATTAGTTTAAATTACCAGCAATTTGGTAAGGCTCCTAACAAAGATAACAGGAAGACTTCATGATAAATAAAATCTTAAATACTACTGAATATGTAACAGATTTCTTTGGCACATTAACCAGACTCAGGGGGAAGAATGCTTGAGTTAAGCAAATAACCAAAACCATTTTTACAAACTAGAATGCACCCCCCCCCCTTTATTTTGGCCACTGTGCTAACCTCCCTTCTCACCCCACAGTTCACAGGCTCTGAGGAAGGGACAGTCACATCACCTGATGACCCTGGAGGTCCCTGTCCTCCGGGAGGGCCCATAGCTCCAGGTGGTCCTATTCCTGGAACCCCTGGCGGACCTGCAGGGCCTTGAACTCCAGGAGGTCCTGGGTCACCTGTGGGGAAGGATGGGAATAAGCTGGAGGCTAGAATGGATTCCACTCCATATATCTATCACCCATCTATCCATACAACCAACACAGCCACAAACCCTCACAGTGTCTCCCACCCACCCAGTCAATGTGGACACTCTGGGGACCCAAGGGGAACAGGTACCCTGACACAGGCTAAAGCATTACCTCTGATCCCCTGGAGTCCAGGGGGGCCGATCGATCCTTGCTCTCCAGGGACGCCTGGTCCCCCGATGTTGCCCTTCTCTCCAGGTGTACCAGGAATGCCTGGGAGGCCTGGCTGCCCTTTGAGTCCTGGTAGCCCAATGCCAGGTTCTCCCTGGAAACCCAAGACACCAGAAGCAAATCGACCATCAGCATTAGCATTTCTTTCCAGGCTGTCCTGCCTCAGCTGCCTAGACTGGGGAGTCTGAGGAAGCAGGCTCTGGATGACGGGATACTGTCACCTATTAACACTTGCTCTCTCCTGAGAGAGTGAGGACAGGACCTGGCTGACTCCATCATGGGCAGTGGTTCACTAGAGCCCTGAGCCCTCTCTCTCACTTCCAACAGTTTCCCTGTTTCCTCCAACCACACCAGAAAAACTATGATCAGTAGTCAGGCAAGGGCCTCCGCCCAGCCTAGGGAGGTGCAGAAGGACATGGGAGGCCCGGGAAACTGTTAATTTTAGCACAGGGTTGGGCCAGCAGCATGTCTGCCCAGGGCACACACGGCAAGGAGGGGATGTGTTTCCAGTCGTCACTACTGGAGGGAGCTCGGTTGGTGTCAAGCCTGGAATACCACTGCTAAAGGTCCAGCAGGGTGGGCCACACAGCAACAGCAGCCTTGAATTCCCAGGATGTTCTATGTGTCACACACACACACACACACACACACCGGTGACTTCTTTCTTTTCTGACAGTGGCTCTCATATGACACTCACAGCAAGGGACACATTTCACGCTGGGACCCAGCACACAGGCAAGAAATGGTCCCAAAGCTGAGATAAATGTTTCCCTTCTGCCCTTGTACACTGTGCCATTAAAAAGAAAACCATCCCACAAGTTTAATAACCCACAAACCAGATGTCCGATGAACAAGCATGAGGACCAGGCAGCCCGGGAAAGTCGGTACCCACCTTTTGGCCTTGTGGTCCTGGGTTGCCAGGTAAGCCATTAAATCCGGGGCGGCCTGGACTCCCAGGCTGCCCTATGTCTCCAGGCAAGCCGTCAACACCTGTTTGGAAAAGTGACAGAAACCGTTACAGACGTGAGGGCTCTCCCAACACTCTTGGCTTATCTCGGTGACTGTCAAACTGCCTGAGTCGAGATTCACCTGGCAGACAAACCTCTTGGTGTGTCTGTAAAGGGGTTTCTGGGCTGGGTTAGGTGAGGTGGGAAGACCCACCATGGATGAGGGTACGTCTCATGAGCTGGGGTCGCTGACTGAACAAAAAGGAGAATATGAACTGAGAGTCGGCATCACCTCTCGCTGTTCCCTGACTACAATGCAATGTGCCAGGCCTTGCCCACCATGATGGCCCTTCAGCCGCCAGACAAAGTAAACCCCTCCCTCCATAAGCTGCTGCTGTCAAGAATTCTGTCACAGTAGTGAGGAAAACTCTCTATGCAAGATGGTGCTGTGTCCATCAGTCAGTTGCCTGAGGTGGTAACAACATTGTCATTTGAGTGACCAGAAGATATGGAGGGACCGTGCCATCGCCTTCTCTTCCTCATAGATCCCACAGACCAGTCACTGAATAACTGGTCCCCATTTGGCATTCTGGACGGAGTCACAGCCCCACGCTAGACCCATCAGAGGTTTACCTTTGGGGCCTGGAGGCCCCGGAAATCCAATCCCTGGCTGGCCCACAGCACCCTTCTCTCCTGGGATGCCTGGCCGTCCTGGGGTTCCTGGGAAGCCTCGGTCACCTGTGACAAGGAAGGTGTGTCAGCATGAGAAATGCTTCAGGGGGCCCTGGGACACCTGGGCAAGCTAGACTTCAGCAGTACCTTGTGGCCCTGGGAACCCAGGGGATCCTGGAAGGCCTGCAGCTCCAGGGGGGCCAGGGAGTGGGACAACCTTTCCTGCTTCACCCTTTGGACCTACAGGAATAAAATAAAATCATATATGTGAATTGTCATATCTCAGCCTCTCTGAAGACAGCATGGACACTGTCATGCAGTACACAGCAAAGGAGCTGCTACTCCCTAGATAAGATCCTGCATCTTCTCAGACATACAGACTGTGGCCACCACTCCCCAAAGAGTCCCTGCATCTTCTCAGGACACACAGGCTGTGGCTGCCACTCCCCAAAGAGTCCCTGCATCTTCTCAGGACACACAGGCTGTGGCCACCACTGCCCATCCTCTAAGGCACCCAGAACTCCTGCAAAGAAAAGCCCCTGGATTTCTTATTTCTCCCCTGCATGCCTAGAATCTCTCCCAGAGCTACTCAAGATGTGTGTCCCCAAAATGACCGAAATGTTTATTTGACTCTGGATTCCGTAGGAGTTTCACATTCAAGCCACAGAGTTTTGGAAAATCTCCCATAACAAAAAGTAAGGTGGCCCTGGGTCATTTCTTAGTTAGCTCGTCTCAAATAAATAAATAAAAACCCAAGGAATAAAACAAAAAACCCAACCACTATTTTCAACCCATCAGACAGAAAAGTGCTCAGCTGCTTTCCATCCAAGCCAGAATGTGCACCTGCTCACTCAAGCATGCCGGGCAAGCAAGCGATGTGTCTCATCCCACTGGAGCGGTATCACGGTTCCTACTGCCCTGGGGTGATGCAGAGATCTCCACTTTCAGGCCCTACCCCTTCCCAGTCAGAGATCTACTGGAGATCAGGGCACAGCTGTTCAGAAAGAATGAGGGCTCCCCAAAGTGTGCACAGGGACTCCTGAGCACAGCATTCGAGTTCCAGATAAAGGGGACCCTCCGGGAATGGCAGTCTGGCCTCTCATTGCAGACCGTGAGAACCGACTGACCCCAGCACACATCTGCAGTCCCGAACCCCTGGGATCCAGCCATGTAGGATCACCACATAAACACAGCTCTGCAGATCAAAGGTCAACTTTCTGATCTGGAGGCTGACAGGGTCTGGAGGGCAAGAACAAAAACCCAAGGGACAAACTCTTCAGAATGGGGACAGCCGGTCAGTAAAACCAGCAACACCTCCTTCGGGATCCTTCTTCCCTGGGGTGCCTGGATATACGAGGAACTACATTGCCAATTTCTCTCAAATATGATTGAACTCCTTCTGTGGCTCCTGCAGGTTGCGGAGGCTGTGGGAATTCTCACCTTGTCGATTTTGAATTCAGAACCATGAGGGAAAGTGAGAAAAGTTCCCCTTCTCTGATTTACTGGGGTCTTCCTAAGTCAGTGCAGTATGTCCCTGCTTCTGGGGGAGCCAGAAGAGAGACACTCTGGGTCCTCCACTCACAAAGCACAGTTAGGAATGGAGTCACGCTGGCTGCACTAATGACAATGGTGGCAAAGGTTCCTCACGGACACCACCTTTGGACTTCATCACTGAACAACTGCCTGTATCCTGGGAGGAAATGATGTTCCTAATGAGGACAGGAATTGATAAAGTCTGGGCTACAGTCATGGCTAGGGAAACCTTCATCAAGAGCTGTGAGTAGCGAGGCACCACCACACTTGTAGAGTTCCTGCTGCCACTAGGCATTCTGTTCATGGGGCTCCTTAGCGCTGTTTGTAGTCACCCTCAGTCCTTCATAAGCCTTTATAACTTGTTAAATCCTTACCAGTATACATACACTTCCTCCTTTGTGACAAGTCACTTCTGGCCTCATCATCCGAGACTGGATTGTCTCAGGAACGAGAGGCTCATTCAGGTCAGTGCGGAATCACATTAAGCAAATAAATTTTCGAGTGCCCACTTATAGATGGCAGAGGGGTGCAGCATCCCCCAATTCAGCCACCCTCAGTCTTCCTGGGTGCTGACGACATAGGGAGTAACATGTTACCATAGCTGTAGATTTTACAGTAGACCCTGTTGGAGGGCACAGGAGGGCAGGGGCTGGGTCTCTTTCCCAATGCTTATCAACACTCCGCCTAGTGTTTGGCACATACACCACTCAAAAGACAGTCAGCAAATGACCTGAGTCAATGGGAATTAAATGGCAATGTGTATGTTGCAACTTAGATGCCTGAACATCAAAGGAAAGTGAAGATTATACATACTGCTTAGAAAACACAGAAGTCAAAAGGAGCAAGCAGAAAGTGGATTTAAAAAACAAACAAAAATTAAAAAAAAAAAAACCAACCATGGCCTCATGTTTTTTCAAGTCACCTGAGAGGCTGACTTTAGCTGATCTGTGGTCTCTGCGCATGAACTGGCCCATGTGACACAAGGAAAAAGGAAAGACAGAACACTGACGAACTCTTCACTCCTCGAGGGTGAACCAATGTGCACCCCGCATCTCTGACCCCTAGCCAGTTTCTGTGACCTTGAAGCTTCCCCTTCAGGTCCTGAAGTCTCACCTGGAAGGCCTGGGGACCCTGGGTTTCCAGGAAAGCCTGCATTTCCTTTTTCACCAATGGGACCAATGGAACCGATTCCTGGGGGCCCAGGGGGGCCGATGTCACCACGGCTGCCGGGGAAGCCAACTCCTCCAGGGGGACCTCGATCTCCTTTCAATCCTACCAAACCCTGAGAAGACAAAAGGCAGGAAAGATTGTCAAAGGACAACCTGATTTCTGCACCTATTTCCTGTGTCATCCACAGCAGAACAGGGACAAGAGTCTCGTCAGCTGGCACTGTTTACTGTACCACGCACCACCAGGTCAGCCTGGAGGTAAGAACACACCAATATTCTTCTCCCTAAGCCGCCATCACAGCCAGAGGTCTAGAATCCCATAATTCAAACAATGACAGGCGCACTGTTAGCTTTAGAATTATTTCCCACGGAGGATACAAGAGAGGAAAACTCATCTATTCAGTCCCTAGAACATCAAAGAGACACAGGCATCTGTAACCTATTATACAAGTCTACACCACTAACCCCTACATTCATTGACATATGTTGGCTCAGGGGCCGAGAAGCCAGTTTACGCCATCTGAGGGAGGCGCCATAGCTATATGACTCAAACCATTCATCTCCCTGCTCTTCGCAGATCCCCGTTTGTAAAACACATGCCCCGAGTCTGGAAAGGGACCTACCGGGGAGCCTTTGGGTCCAGGAAGTCCTGGGTGGCCATCTCTTCCAGGGGTTCCCGCTCTTCCTGGCATGCCTGGTTGTCCTGGAAAACCTGGGTCTCCTTTGTCACCTTTGAGTCGCATGTCAAAAAATATCTCGCCAGGTTCTCCCTTAGCTCCAGGCTGGCCTATGAGCCCCGGTGCACCTTGTGGACCCTGCAAAAAACAAACCACCTCGTGTCACCAGGAAGCGACTGTGGGAGGTGTTAGCAGTCAGTCAGACTTGGAGCTGAGGAGCCACCCTTCTGGGAACACCATATCTTTAGATGTCCTGCAGGAACTAACCAGCAGTGCCATGACAAAGCCTCAGCACCCACAGCTCTTAAAATTCCTTACTTTTTTGGGCATCCCAAACGGACCAAAAGGGACAGGAGAGCAACAACACTGAGCCCAACTTTGAGAAACCCTTGAGTAACTTTCTTTTCGCTCATGTCTGTTAAACCTTCCAGAGACGACCTTGGCAACTGTTGGAACACTGCGCATGTGTGACTCCTAAGACGTGTGCCTGAATAAGGAGGCAAGCACTGCACATGCGTGACTCTTAAGCCGTGTCTGTCTGAATGAGGCAAGCACTGCGCATGCGTGACTCTTAAGCCGTGTCTGTCTGAATGAGGAAGCAAGCACTACACATGCGTGACTCCTAAAAAAACACAGCGTCTGAATGAGGAGGCAAACACTGCGCGTGCGTGACTATTAAGCCATGTGACTGAATGAGGAGGCAAGCACTGCACATGCGTGACTTCTAAACCGCTTGTCTGAATGAGGAGGCGGATGAAACAGCTTGAGAGTTTTTTGCATTTACACCCTACAGTCTGTAATAGATAAGGACTTCCAGGGTACGGGTGACTGGGAAACCCAGGCAAAGGAGCCCAGGACCTGCTCTTTAATCGGAAAAGCTATTTGAATTTTCCCCAAGACTCTGTCAAGAGACACACAGAATATTTTTAGCTCCTGGATGTTGAACCTACAAAGACTGTCCACACCCACCACCCCTTCTCCTCTAGCTGCCTCGAGAGCAGAGATGCACAAAGATGACAAAGGCATCACAAACAGTTCCAACTGCCTGGCCGTGGTCATGAGAAAGGCACACCAGGCCCATGGAGGACCTGGAAGAATCTAAACTCTCGATAATTCACCTTTTAAATCTCTTTTCATAAGCCGTATCAAAAGGCCGTTTGGGTAGGTGTGGTTCACAATCAAACCATTGTGTGTACCTACAATGTATACTCCTCCATGGAAGAGATTAGGAGACCAATCCAGAGTAAAATTCATGCAAGAATTATATTCTTAAAAAATGGCGACCCTGGTCACACAGCCATGTGTGGCAGGACCCTCATGTACCATTTCTGACCTTTATCTCAACTCTGCAAGGCAAACATGGGAGTCTCGGTCTAGCAGAGAAGTAAGTCGTGTATCTAAGACAGCCCAGCCAGGAAGTGTGGCAGCTGGGTGCAAACATAAGAGCTCCCGGCTATGAAGCCTGTCCATGGTCTCCACACCCACACCACCTGAGCACTGCTGAGGGTGAGGTGTTACATACTGAACCTCCACGCACACACGGGGGTGGGGCTTGCAAAGGCCCTGTGGCCTGCTCAGAGTTCATCTAGTCTGGGACTGATGCAGAAGGGAGAGACCTCCTGAAAGTCAAAAGCACACAGGCTAAGGGACAGGGAAGTTGTTACTCAGCCAACTGTGCCCTGTGCAACCCTGGGGGTCCACACAGGAAGCTTTAGTGCAAGCTCGCCCAAGGATGGGGGTCTCACAGCTACTCTCTGTCCCATTTTATGCTATTTAAACATTTAGATTAAACAACTGAAAAGCTCAATTCTTCAGCCATGCTATCCACATTTCAAGGGTTCAGATACCACCATTGGCCACTCGATCCTAAGCTGAATAGTTCTATAAACACAGAATTCTTCTGATGTGGCAGAGCATGCCACTAGACAGTGACAGATGGTCTCGGCTGGCCCTGAGCTAGAATCTGGAAATAAGATTGTTTGCACAAGTCTGAAGAATGGAGAATGATTATTTCTGCCAGTCACCTGCTGGAAATGTTAGCAGAAGACCAGGAATTTCAAGGTTTCATCAAATGGTGTGGCTCTCCTAACTGATTTTCTAGAGTTAGTAAGCACAGATATGTACTTATAAGTCCTGGAAGACACTAGTCAGTCCTACAGAGCCTTTCCTTGAACACTCAGGCCTTTCTACCATGCTGCATGACTGTCATTTCAGAAACCGCTCAGTTTTGTTGGGATGATGTGTCCACAGGCCTGTTCCTCCTATATCTGAAAAGCTTTTGAAGAACCAAAGCTTCCCATCTGCCTCCTTGATATCTGTGATAAAGAGACACTATAATTAGGCAGAGAATCTCGTGTTCTCTAATTTTTTAAAAATTTATTTTATATGTATGTATATGTATTCTGCCTATACATATGACTGTGTACCTTTTGAGTGCCTAGTACCCATGTAAGTCAGAAAAGGATGTTGGATCCCCTGGAGCTGGAGTTACAGAAGGTTGGAGTCAACCGCATGGGCAGCCACATGGGTGCTGGGAATTGAACCCAGGTCTTCTGGAAGAACAGTCAGTGTTTTTAACCCCTGAGCCATTGCTCCAGTCCCTTGATTTTTTTAAAAGTGGCACTGATGATGCTAAAATGTCTCAGCAACCTTTTTGGCACACAAAATCCTGATCCAAGATGCTTTTGAAAAAGATGCTTCATCTAAAGTCTGTTTGATCCGTGTTCCCTGCGGGATTGATGGCTGCCTTGAAAGCCTGGCACTGGCTGCTTTAACAAAGGAAGACGGGACAACTGTGCTATCTACTTCTGACACGATTCACACAGCCCCTGGGCCAAGTCGGACACAACAGGTTTTGGTGGGTGGCTGAGTGATCCCAGTGCCTGTAAGATCTACTGCTCACTCCTAAAATCAAGCACTGGTCTTTCAAAGGCAAAGGGCACAGAACACTAAACAGAAGGAAAACCCACGGCTCACCTCTGCCCTACTGTTCCATGTCTTCCAGGCCCCAACCACACTCAAACCGTGAGGACCACCTCTGAAGCCGGGATTCAGCTTTGGAGAAAGGGCAATGGCTGTCTGCTCAGGAGCTGTGGGTGTGCTCCTCTGCGGCCACAGGCTTTGCTGCTCATCTTAGAAAGTTGGGCCCCCGAAAGCCGGAGCAAGTGCTCTGGACTTTTGTTCTTCTTTATCCTGATGAGTCCCCAACTGTCCCTCTCCCTCACCTCTTTTGGGTCAGGAGCTGAATGTCTAGCAGGAAGGACCCCAGGAGAGCTGGGCAGATACAGGATGAAAGCAACGGGCACAGGTGGAAAGAACCTTTCCCCCAAAGTTCTCACTTTGATCCCCACCACGGCTGCTATTTGAACTTCTCCTCCACTAAGAACTGTTTTAAACAATTGTATCTTCTGACTTGGCCCTGTAGGCACCAGCGCCATTCTGGAACACAGAGCTAGGGTCCTAACTTCAAAAGCAGGGAGTCACTGCAGCGTTCGGGCCGCCTCCATCCCACTTTGACCCAGCTCTGCTCTGGCCTCCTCGAACAGTATCCAAAAATGAGGGTTTGAAAGAGTTTCATCAGAAAAGGGTAAGGTCAAATATGTAACTTTTGATTTCTAATGAAGAAGACAGAGCTGGAAAGAATCACAGAAAGCAGCAAGGCTTACAGGGCCAGGGGAGCGGCGGGGGAAGAAGGGCTTACAAACAGGGCAAGTGCGCACAGTATTAAAGGTGGGCCCCTTCTCTTCTCAGAATGACTCCTCTCAGAACAAAGCTTAGCAGCTGGAATTCTGTGCACGTGAAAGTTGTTATATTCCTCCCTGTGAATTTACGTGGATTCAGCCACAGACTGGAAAAGCCATCTACAGAACACATGCTGGTGATGTGGATGTCACCTCTTATCCTCCCTCCACAGAAGCTCTTAGGCTGAACCCATCCCAGACAAGGGGATGCCACAGGCAGTGGTCACAAAGAGAGGTGGCCACTGGTGGCATCACCTGAACCCAAGACTCTGTGGGAAGGACGCAGGGCTGCCAAGTCTCCACTGGGCACTGAAAGCAAGCCAGGGGGTGAGATGGCTGAAGGGACTTGAACTGTGGATTTGTCTCGCTTGTTCTCTGGGTCTCCCGAGCAAGCATGGAGAAAGGATGTCCCCGCTCCCATAACATGCTGAGTGAGCACGAACGAGTGCCCACTAGTGTGGCTCCTATGGTGATGACTTCAAACACAGGTATGATCCCCCTGCGGTGCACTTACCGGCAATCCTTCAAGACCATCCCTGCCAGGCAGACCGCGGTCACCTTTGGCCCCTGGCTGTCCTGGGAAACCTTAGAGACAGGAACATAGCAGCTATGAGACAAGTCTTCTGAACCCTTTGCCCCCAAGACTCAACCATATCAAAATCTTTCTGTGAAGTAGACTGTCATTTGCGGAACATCCAGGGTAGTAGATAAATAAAACTAAAACTGATAGGCTCAGAGGAGTGATCACAAACGAGCCTTGGGCCCAAGTCAGTGAGACAGATAGCTGCAGTGTCCCCCAGCCTGCAACCCCAACATCCTATGAGACGAACAAGCTGACCTCCCTTGAGCTAACTGATGTGGAGCTGGGAGAACCCGCTGTGCTATTGTGCAGTTACAGGAAAGTATATGACACCACTGTGGCGGGTGGTCTTGACCATGGCCACTGTGGCAGGTGGCCTTGACTGTGGCCACTGTGTCAGGTGACCATGGCTGTCATTGTGTGAGTACTCACTCTGGCTCAGAATTTCATCCTCTGCATTTGAGGGGGCAGGCATCTGACCACAAGGCCACCTCTAACATAGTTCATTCCATACCCTACCACTTACCAATCTCTCCTGGGGGCCCCTGTGGTCCAGGAGGGCCTCGGAGTCCTTCTGTGTCACAAGTAAGGCAGCCTTCTCCTTTCTGACCTAAAGGAAGAAACACAGGGTGCTTAGTGTATAGCTAACATATGCTTACTATAGGATGTGCCAACAGAAGGCTCTACCGTGCCGGGACAGCAGACACAGAGAGAGTCCTGCAGACACGCCAGCCAGACTCTCCCTTCTCCAACATCACTCTGGTACGTAGCATCGCTCACTAGGGAGGCGTTCTCATATCCATTCCACAGGGCCCGTGTTCTGTCTCCAGCATCACACACACACACACATACACATGCAATGCATCTCCTAGGATTCAGAATATGGACAGACAAGATTTCAGCTTAAAGAACTCCAAACACCGAGTCCATCATAAGGACAGAATAACAAATCTCCATAAGCAGAGAGTGTGTGGTGAGGATAGTTACATGGTTGCCCTAAGAAGCCCTCGGAAGCTGTTTTCCATGCAACATTAGACTTTTAAAGGGTCAAAATTCTTTATAGCCCAAGTCAGGAATGGTCAACCACGGGGCTGGTTTTACGGGGCCCCGTTTGTTCTGCTCCAAGGTTAACAAGCACATAAATATTGGAATGCCATTGTTTAGTCCGTGCTAAGTCAGTGTTCCCATTGACCATGCATCCAGCATCCTCCGTCTCCGGATCCAACTGCTAAAGAGATAAATCAGCACCCTGCACTGACATCACAGCAAACACTTGAGAAGTTAGAGATAAAACCAAGAGCCCAGAGGAAAGCTAGTTAATGCTTCAATAGAAGAGTTGTCTGACCCAATGGCGCAAACACTCGAAAGGTCGCCAGTATCCTGTGTATAGATTCCTGATTTTCCTTAAAGGAAAGACGTACATCCTTTGAGAAGGAAACTCGCAAACTTTGAACTGAAAGCTTGTGGTATCAGCTGAGACTTTTACACATGGGAAGACTGGATTCTCGACCCTGGGAGTGAGGAAAGAGCGTCTGTCTGGCCTTCATGGCTGTCTCTTCTTCCCGCTCCCCGTCACAGCTACAGCATCAGCCTTCAGGGGCAGAAGAGCTGCAGAAGGCACCTTCTTGGGAGTGGATGTGGAGGACCCCCAAACAAAGCAATGGGACTAGGACCTGCGCCTGCCCTACTCTGACAAAGCCTAAGCAATGGGAATAGGACCTGCACCTGCCCTACTCTGCCAAAGCCTAAGCCAGGCGATGGGGGAAACTGAGCAGCACAGATACAGTTACTATTCAAAAATAATAAAATAAATAAGCATCGCTTACCTTTCTGTCCAACTTCGCCTGTCAAACCGGGCTGTCCTGGTACCCCGGGAGGACCCTGGTCCCCAGGAGGTCCAGGCTGACATTCCACAATGCCATCTGAAAGAAATGTTTGAAAACTATAAGACACAGCAAGACATTCTCACCCTCTCCCAAAATGACCCTCGATTATCAAACCAAAATATGTCAGGCTGATTTGAACGTTTTAGGAATTCAGTTCTTACTTCCACCAAGTAAGCCTGTGATTTTTTTTTTTAACTCAAAAAACAAAACCAACACGGAGAACAGGCAGTTCTGGATGGAATGTCTCCAGGACGCTCATCCTCATTCCCCACATTTCAAGTCACAGAAGAGGAGGAAGTTCCATAAACCTACATATAACCCGCTGGTTCTCCCACCAGCGAGCCACACCAATCCTTCCTCCAGGGAGCCGCCTATCTGACTCAGTCAGCCCCTTGGCCCTCCGCTGTCTTCCTTGCCAAGCCCATCCTGGGAACTTCCTTCCCAGACAAGCCTGAGTTCTTGGAATCAACGTCACCAGAGCTCCAGGCTCATAAACCTGTTGTCAACCACACACGGAGGTTCCACCGCAAACCCCCATCTACAGCCCACAATGGAGATTACCCCCAGATTGGGTTCTTACCACAGATACCCACTACAGCTCACGCTGGCTCTAGCCCAGAAGTACCCAACACTCTGCTTTGGAAATCTGATATGCTCCCACTGACCTGGCTGACTTAAATCTTCTGGAACATTCTTGTAATTATTGAAACGAGATCATGGCATCACAATAAGCCAGTCAATAGTTTATACTTCATGTTCAGCTTTTCTTGAAAGCTGATACAGAAGGCTCTATGTGAGTCTCCATCTAGTCTGCATTATGCCATGGCATATTCCAGAGCAATCTGTCCCCTATGGCAGTCTCTCTACGCGAAGCATTCAGCTGTCAATCAAGGTGAAACTAATCACCCTGCTCTCCTTTCTTTAACCTCCAATGCCAGGAGACTTAGAGCTGGTTACCATGCTGCTTTTCCGCGTATGCCTATTTTATTGTTAGTGTTATTTTTTTTTTGTAGCATAGTTAATTTTGTAAAACTACTCAAGCAAAAAAGTCAATAATTCAAGCCTTTTCGTGGCATTGCTCTAGCAGCAAACAGGCCCATCCAGCTCTGCCCTGGGCTCCTGGCATCTGATGGGATATACATGGGCACTTACTTGTGTGGCCTGGCTGACCAGGGGGCCCAGGAGGGCCGGGAGGCCCTGGTGTTCCATCTCTTCCACTAGGTCCTGGTAAAGACACGCCTGGAAATCCCTGGTCGCCTTTTTCTCCTCTTTCGCCTGGGAAGCCAGGAGCACCAGTCTGGCCTGGAATGGAGAAGCCTGAAAGCAGTGTAAGAGTTCATGTGACATCACGTGATGGCCTGAAGGCAATGTGACAGCTGTACAGAAGGTCACATTCTGTCCAAGATAAAATATCTACTCGGGTCCTCACCGAGGGGACCCTCTAGGTGAGCACAACCCAGTAGTCCTGAGGTCAAGCTGGGATAGACTCAAAGACAAGGTGAGGTTAGATCTGAAAGTGTAGAGTCCACGTCTGTCACTCTATGTGCTGAGGTGTTAAGGGGTCACACAAGATGGCCTGATACAGCCCAGAAGGCTGATGGTAGGGACCCTGGGCAGTACAGCTCAAGGGATCACACACAGTCAGTCCTGATGTCCTGGGGAAGAAACAGCCACACGGGGATCTCAGTAAAGACAGGAGGACTCTGGGAGCCTCCACTCAAGTCTAGAGCAGAAAGAGATGCTGGAGGAAGACAAGGGGATCCCATCCGCCTCTCTTGGAGAGAACCATAGCCCAACAGCTGGAGGAATTCTGGCAGAGCCAAGACCCATGCAAGGGCAAGATGTGCACCCAGAGGATCATCCCAGAGGACAAGTCAGTGTCCCCAGGAAGCAAGCGTCTGTTGTCCACACGTAAGCCTACAAATGAGGACTGACATACGAATCTGTCTATGAAATAGAAAGCAAACACACACCAGGACACATTGGGCTTTGGTAACTAGAGAGATGCTGCATCCTGTCTCATGCACACACCCAATGTGTGTGACAAACACACGGGAAACTACACAGAAAGTGCAACAGGAAATAGGGATTCTCACCTGGAGGGCCTGGCTGGCCTTGTATTCCAGGGTAACCTTGAAAGGGGAAGAGAAAGTTGAATAAAGTGAGACAAAATCAATCATGTAGTGGACACTTTGTTTCTCTGCCACAGTCTAGCCAGGGCTGCTTGAAGACGTGCACAATCTGGGATGGGAAGACAGAACCAGGGTCCCCAGAACGCTCCCTACAGAGACATCATCCCCAGAAAGCCACAGAGGAAAAGGGCTCCTGAGCACCTCGTATGACAGGAAGATCGGGAGCTAGGAAGGACAACTTGTCAATCAGTCAAATTCTTCCAAAAGAAAAAGAGAAAGGAGGGGGATGGGGGGAAGGGGGCAGAGGGGAAGGAAGAGTGGAGGGAGGGGAGGGAGGGGAACAAGAAAGCAGGCAGGCTGCACCTACCTTTAGGGCCTGGCTCTCCTCTCAATCCTGGTGTTCCGGGGTAGCCTCGCTCCCCTTTCTCTCCCAACGGCATGGTGCCTATCACCTGTGTTAAAGCACAGGACAGGTCACAGCTGGTAGGAGTAGCTCATAGCACACTGTGACATATGTTGTACCTCATAGAATATGGATGTAAAGAGGTGGTGGTGGTGTGTGGAGGGACCGGGGAAGGGTCTGGAGAGCTACAAAATGAGTGCCAAGGACTGCTTTGTGTTGAATGGCCAGGCAGCTCTGCTTGGTTTGCACAGTTTCCTCAGCAGCAGCAACGGCCTTGCTCACTCAGCCACGGCTCAACTGCATCCATGCCATGAAACACATGGCATGCTTCACGGTACAGCAGAGGCATGCCCGTCTGTGTCTTTCTGGTGGACAGGGCAGGAGCACACACTAACTGTTTTTCCTTTTACTGGAGAATAGTTAATGCTTTTTCTTTCTTTAAAGACCAAAGAGGGCACTTCCTGAATATCACAGGCACAGACCAAGGAAGAAGGCAAGGCCAACCTCACCAAGAAAAGAAAACCTGGTGTACCATGATCCTGAGTCCCCACAGAGCAAGGAAAACTGCAGGCTCAAGCAGTTACAGTATCGTTACAGTATCCCTTTGTATCAACTAAACGGGGGGGGGGGGGGGGGGAGTGTGTGGATAACCTGCTTAAGTGCCAATGCCTCTGCGTCACCTAAGTGAGGGGATACTCTTCAAGGTGCCATTAAGTAGCTCTGATTCCGTCATTCTACAACAGGCACATATATGGAAAATCACTGTACATTCCAAGTAAGTATAAACTTTCCTTGTCCATTAAAAAATAGAAAACGTAGAAACCTTTAAAACTAACTAAATAAGATGTGTTGGTGGAACTGGGGTGAGGTGAGGACCTGAGCACCCTGGGGTGAGTCACAGCTGAGGGGAGAGCCGCAGGTACACCGGGCTCATCAAGGCGTGCAGAGGGCAGTAGCCCTGCCACTGAAATGTGGAAAGATTACTCTGGCCCCCATGCTCTCACCCACACGGCGAGTGGCACAGTCCTACCTGCGTCACCCGCAGTGAACAGGACAGGGGTGCCCACTGTTTCAACAATGATTTGGAGCAGAATAGCCAACATGATAGAGGGTCTGAGTGGGCACAAGCAAAGAGTGAATACTACTTAGAGAACATAAGTTGCTTTGCTAGAACAATCGGGTGATAGTTAATCTTCCCCTCCTACTAAATTTTCCTTGGTGGACTATATATATATATATACATATATATATAACAGGTTTCAAAATGGGTTTCTAGGTTACCCATGTGCAATGTTTTTCATTTCCAGAGGTAAAAATGACAAAAGTGTGATTGTTAAAATCAGAGCAAATTATGAATTACTTCATATGGCAGGCACCCACTTCAAATAAGAGCATCACATCACACAAGGAGACATTGCAGAGTATCTTATGCCACCTAGGACCCACCTCAAACACACTTATTACTTACAGATCCAGGAGGGCCTGGAAGTCCAGCTTCACCCTTCTCTCCCTGCAAGGAACGTGCACAGTTATTTGCAGCCATACCATATAGATGAGCAAGCAGAAAGCTGGCCAGGAGATTTCTGGTAAAATAGAAGTTGTACTACGCAACACCCAAATCATTGTCCTCTCCTGACCTCTCGCTCTGGGACTGTCTCAGTTACTCTGTGTAGAAACACCGCTCATCTCTGTCACATAAAGGTGACGTGGAAACAAAGATGTCTGCCTAAGTGGAAGACTGAAGAGTCACTGCTCACCCTCCTGTGTGGCAGCTGCCCTGAAGGACCACGAGAGCCCTTTAGAACTAGAAGGCTCTTCTTTAAATTGCTACAAAGCACAGTTTGCTTCTAACTCCAACTCCTTAGGGTGGTTATGTGGGATTTTTATGGGATTTACACTTAAAGTCACCATACAAATTCCAGTGTTGATTTCAGACAAGTTTAAAATGAACTAGAACCCAGTCAGTAGAAGACACAGATGTTAAAAAGTGTCTACATATAACTAATTTATAGATGTCCATATAGATTAGAACCTCTTTATTTTATTAACAAAACATTATTAATTTCAAAAAGCAAGTGTGGGTCAACGAGATGGTTCAGTGGGCAAAAGCGCTTGACAACCCAGGACCCACATGATGGAAGGAGCTATCCTCCAACCTCCACATGGGACACACGTGTGCCTACACACACACTTGACCAATCAAACGATGTAACTTTTTAAAACTTAAGAAGAAAAAGGACAAGAGGTGGCCTTCAAACTCATGTTGTTGAGGGGACATGCGTGCGTTCACAGAGGGGACATGCCTGTGTTCACAGAGGAACAGCAGAAGGCAGAACCTGGCCCAGGCTTTCTTTTCCTTCTACTTCTGCATTTTCTCTTCCTTTATAACCAGGAAAAAAAAATAATCTCTACAAAAAAAGACAGAAGCTCGACCAAGTGTGTTTCATGACACTTCTTTTACATAATTCGTCAGCCCAGGAAAGTCAACAAACTGTGTTGAACCCTTATAGAGTAGAAACATTTTATCCCCTTGAGTTCAGAGTTCTCTCTTCTAGAAAACAAACGAGTGAGCTTCTAGCAGGAAAGACCCAGGAAAGGTAAAACTCAGAACAATGCCACCACGCACCTGAGGGCCCGGCCGGCCAGGGAGTCCTGGGTACCCGGAATCACCAGGAAAGCCCTATAAGGAAGGGAGGTAAAGGATGCTCATCAAGGAGAACGGTGGCCCCCATCCACCCAGACACTGCAGAGGAAGGGGACTTACCGGACTCCCCTTTTCTCCCTTCTCGCCATCTTTTCCAGGCTTTCCCTGTATAATAAAGAGGTAGACGTGAGCCTTTCACAGATAATTATGGCCACACCACACCACAGCCCTGTTCGTCTCTTTCCACACATGCCTGCAGGGAGGAATCAGACGCTCCTGGCAGCCAGCAGCTAAACAGATAGTCTGCTGCTGTGCCCAGATAGGGAGAAGCACGTGAGACCATCAGGGTCCCAGCCATACACAAGCCTGGCATGGGAGGGGGCGGGGACTCAGATCTAGTGTCAAGATCGGCAGAAATACCTAAGCACCGGTTCTGACAGCACAAGACGGGGAGGTGTCCCCAGGGGACAGCATGGGTAGTCCTTTCACAGCAGACTCAGTGGGCTTTGAGGAAGAAATTAGCAAACCCTACAGATGTATCCATCTTCCCGTTTCATTTCTATGAGTCCGGGCATTAGAGGGGAGTGTGTTCACAGTGAGGAGCAGACAGAGCTTGGAAGCACTTACCCGTGGCCCTGGCTTGCCTGGTTCACCTTTCTCTCCATACCCTGGGGCTCCCTTAAGAGACAAGAGGAGACAGAGTTAGACTCTCTGATATATGCAAATACAATATGAAGCCAGCCACACTTTGGCTACCAATGCCATAATGCAACACTCTTCACACAAAAGCAATAATGACAAGGAGGACCAGAGTGCTCACCTGGAATCCGGGTTCACCTTTCTGACCCTAAAGAAATTGAGGGGTTGGGAAGAGATAGATCAGTATCATCTGACAGCTACATTGCCCATCTAATGGCTACAGCACCCACCTAATGGCTAAATCACCCACTGAACAGCCAAATCGCCCATCTAGTTGCCAGAACTCATTCTTGTTGCTTTTCCCCCCTTTTTCTTTCCTTCCTTTCTTTTCCTTGAGACAGGGCCTTTTTATGAATCTCTGATTAGCCTGGAACTTGTGGCAATCTTCCTGCTTCAGCATTCTTGGTGTTAGGATTACAGGGGTGCACTACCATGCCTGGTTCAGTGTTTCAGATGCTACATTGAACTCATTAAGAAAAAAACCTCCAGGCTGCAGAGGTGGCTCAGAGAGCACCCACTGCTCCAGCAAAAGGCCTGAGCTTAGGCCTGCACTGGGCTGCTCACAACCACCTGTAACTCAGGCTCCAGGGAGATGCAATGCTTCTGGCTGCTGCTGCATATGCATAAATTTGCATAAATTTACATATGCACCTGTACACACAATCATGAACTTACACAGAGACACACACCTGTACACACATGCATAAACTTACAGAGACACACCTACACATGCATATCAACTGCCAAAAAAAATAATCTTTTTTTATTAACAAAAGATGCATACTGGCCTCCAATGGTACCTGTCTAGCATGGTTTGGGCTACAGTCTAACACTCTGGTGAGAGGATGGGCCATGGTCTACATGTACCCCTCAGCTGGATCCCTCCCACCCACACAGACTCTCCCCAGTGCCAGGCTTATTTAAAAACCCTTTGTTAGGTGGATCGACACAGAATAGTCCCAAGACAACCCAGGACAGTCATTTCTGTTCTTAGAGCTACTCAATTTCACGGGACAGGACATCTAGAAACCCTCTTCCCAGGACAAGGTGGGTTACGGCTGGAGAATCTGCGTTTCAATTTTTTCCCCTCAGAATTTGTCCAATAGAAAGCAGATTATCTAATGAACAGAACTCAGACATACCTTTTCTCCTGTTGGGGCAAAGTCTCCTTTTTCCTTAACTTGTGCCTGTCCGGGTATTCCAGGGGGACCACTGATCCCCTGCTCACCCTGTTCATGTAAACAGTGAAGGTTAATTAGGTATGAGCTGCGATAGGGCAATAAAAGACTGGAGCTAAACACTAGCACCCTCTCCTCCAACAGTGGGAGCCTGGACTCCTGCAGGAAAGCGGACCACTGGTGTCTACAGAGAATAGTGTCTCCCAAGCTTACGAGTCTGAGTCAGGGCAGGCATCAGCACACACCACTGTGTCAGTGAGAACACACTTAGTGTGCACTCATCAGCACACACCACTGCATCAGTGAGAACACACCAGCTGATAGGAGACTGGCAAGAAAGGGGATATACTTTAGGTGAGCCCAGAATAAGAGCATCCTTAGACTTCTTACTCAGGCTGCATAACAGCTAAGCCATACTCAGAATTAAAGGTCCAGTCAGCCGGACATGAACGAAAGCCAAAGACTTCAACAGTAAAAAGCATTACCCCAGGCTCTGTCCAGTCCCACCTTATCTGGTATCCCCTGGTGACAGTTACTCACACCAGCTCACACACCCAAAGACAGACAGCAATGGTGATAATGCCCCTTTGTCTTACCCAGGGACACTACGAGAGGACGTCAGGGGTCACTGTTTGCCCTTCTTGCCAAGAAAAAGACATTTGTCCAGTTTTCACCACCACCACCACCCTGCTTCCAAAGCACACAACCTTGGTAAGCATCTGATCCCCAAGAAAAAAACAGTTCCCACCACATCATGGCCTCCTCCTCCTCACAATGGCCTCTCCCATGGTTGGGTTTCATAGATGCTACTAGGAGGCAAGTTAAATTTCACTCTTTGGACATGAATTTGAGAGCTGATGTATGTGTTGACCGGGCCCTGTTCCAATAAGTCACTGGGCACCGCAATCAGCCTCATTTCTTGGCAAGGCGGAACAAATTCTGCAATCCTGGAAGTTGTCCCATGTCCCCTCCAAACTCAAGAACACGCAGAGGAACCATACTGGGCACTCACTCACCTTGTCACCTTTTGGTCCTTGGGAGCTGGCGCCCATCTGTCCCTGTTGGTTACAAATGACACTTTATTATTAAAGCTGTCTGTCACCTTGGCCAGACATCCTCAAAGCACCACACAGGTGGGACAGCTGTTAGGCTTCAAGCAATACTTTTGTCCTACAAACACCATATACGCTTTGCCAGAAAAGTCATGCTGGATGCAATAACCATGCAAGGACTTTTACAAACACACTAATAAAGAATTTGTTTATGTAAGGGTTTTGAACTCTGGGCTCAGAAAAGTAAGGGAATAATCAATGAATCTAAGAGATTGCTAAGGGGTAAGTAGATGGGATTGGAGGGTCTCAAAGATGAGGAGGGGGAGGAGGATAGTAGGTGGTTGCTGGATAACAGGAAAATGACTGACCGATGATAATCAACAGAGAGACGAACAGACAGTACTAATACTGACAGGAAGTCCCATCTATAGGTGAGAAGAGGTGGCTTTTCAAAGCTCTTTGCAAAGGGGACCACGGCAACTCAACATAAGCCTTCATGAAGGCCAAGAGTAATAAAAGAAAAAACCTTTACCTTTTCTCCAGGGGGGCCAGGAGGGCCTGGGGGACCCTGAAAGAGAGAGTATTTTAGTTAAACAATCTTCGAAATCAACTATGATCTGAACAATGAAGTACCCCTCTGCACCACAGAAAAGGGGGTGACATAGTCCCCAGCTGGTGGCACTATTCAGAGGTGACAGCATCACAGGGATGCTTAACCACTGATGTGTCTATAACGGAAGGGACTTGCTGGGGTAGGGGGCATGGATAGAGAATGTGAGTCCATAGGGTTGTTCCTTTGAAGGAGGCATCTTGTCTTCACACTTCCCCGTTCCTCTGTCATGTCTCAACTACACCTCACGTTCCCCATCACAGTGCTGTCACCCCACAGGCTCAGAATCACAGAGCCTAGGTCTGTGTGAATCAAAACCCCTGAGACCATGAGCCGAGATAAATCCATCCTCCTTGTAGACGGTTTTCTTTGGGTATTTTCTCCAACAAAGGAGAAGCGGACATGCACAGTCTTTGTACTGACGTCATCCTGAGACTCTGCTGTAGAAGGATGTGACTCCTCAGACATATAAAGCCTTGAAGACAGCCAGCTATGGGTCAGGACAATAATGAAGGGAGCAGAAATCCATCAAGGGCTAAGGACTGCCCCTTGGGTGCTGAAGGCCTACAGGTACCAGCCTGTGCTCCTAGCTGGAGCAGCCCACATGGGTCCAGCACCTTCCCTCTTCAGATGCAGGGTTCTACCTCAAAAAGCCAATTCTTCTGGGGAATAGAGGGTGGTGATGCCAAAACATGGTCTCATACTTTCAAGAAAATTTCAGAATGCTCCCCTAAATCATTTTTTTTAAAAAAAAGAAAGAAAGAAAAAACGAAAGAAAGAAAGAAAAAGAAAAGCCGGCCACTCTGTGACATAAAAAGATGTCATTGACCCATAGGAAGGTGAATGGGTTCTATCTATACATGTGGACAAAATGATACAAAAAGAAAAGAGATTAAATATAAATATGAGCCTGAGGTTCTCTGAGAGGATGAGCAGTCAGATGTTACAGACCACAAACTCAATCACCTCTGTCCGTTCTTAGTAAATAAATGTTTTCACTCTAACTTTTCTGTGCTGCGGAAGTGTGGGAATGAGGAAAAGTCTCCCTCATCCTGCAAAGAATGTCAGCCAGGGTTGGGGCGGCTTCCCCAGTGTTCTAGGCGCTAAGTTCACCTCAGGGTCCCCTCCAGGTCTGTGCCCTGCTCCTAATTGACCCTTAAATTCTAATATGCCCCTGCCTCTGCAACCCATCTCCCCTGCACCAAGGGCAGAGTCCACCCCAGTGACCTTCAGTCTGGCTTCCAGGCCATCTGTCCCAGAATGTCTTAAGGGTCCACAGTATAAAACACCCATTTCCCACAGCTCTGGGAATTGGGGGCCGGAAGTGTCAGTCACACTTTCTCCTAACAAAGAAGCTGAGCTAAGAAAGAGCCACAGGACAAGATTCTCGGTCAGTTCCACATAGCGCACTCCTCTTCTCCAAGTGACTATCCTAGAAACTTACCGGTGGCCCGGTAAATCCTGGAGGACCAACAGGTCCCTGGAGTCCTGGCACTCCTGGTGGGCCCTACGGTTGGGTGAGACAAGAAAGGATTACGATACTGAAGTCCACCCAGGGGGAGACTCGATGCATGCAGCAAAGACTTACTGGCGTGCCAGGGGCGCCAGGGAATCCTCTTTCCCCTTTCAAAGGTATTCCAGGGATGTGGCCGATAATTTCACCAGGGTCTCCCTAGAAGAGGGAAAAAGAAGAAAGACATGCAAATATTGAAAGACACATAAAGAAAATTGGAATCCACTCAATACTGGGGTGAGACTGGCCCCAGGCTGGGACTTAGGCCTGGGGACTTGGGGGACACAGGACCACTCTGAAGGTTATTCCCCAAGCACTATCCAGCTTGGTTTTTTTCTTTTTTCTTCCTCTGGCCTAGAGCTCACCAAGTAGACCAACTGGCCAATGAACCATAGTGGCCTGTGCCAGAATCACTTCCAGAATTCTTCCCAAGGCTCACAGCATGTCCATGGCTTGGCATAGCCTGGTGCCTAAGTCTTTCTGTGTGATTTATATATCCTTTTCATATAACAGAGTTTAGGGCATTTGTGTAGAGTATTTTCGATTGATTTCTTATGAGGAACCCAGGGAAATGAAACTAAATTAAATTAAACATACCTTTATTCCTGGCAACCCCTGTGGTCCCTAGAAAAGAAAGAAGTTTAGCTATAACTTTTGTTTCTCCAAAAATACGAGAAGTAATAAGATATGAGCATCAAAACAATAATTAGAAAAAGAAAATCTATTTGAGTAATCAGATACTTACGGGACTCCCGGTGAATCCAGGCAAGCCAGGAGGACCGAGTGGACCTCTCTCTCCCTAGGAGAGATGGGAAATGTCACACGCATGCACACCCCAGCACTTCACATCAGACATCACTGTCCCACACTTTAGAACAGCTGCCTCGCTGGCAGCATGCACAGTCTGATACGAGTAAGACACCGGGTGCCATTTCATGGGGAGAACACCGAACTCCCCAGCAAGAGCAACAGAAATAAAAGACTTGGGAAAGCAGATCTGGGGTTGATTTAGTAGATTCCAGATAAAATCTTTAAAAGAACAATTTTAGGCTAAAGCATAGAAGTAGAAAGGAACCGCTGTCTTTTCTGTACATTATATATGGGGAAGCTGCATTTTCTCATGCGAGAAAGCAAGCTTCAAGGTAGTGACTGCACAAGCTACGTGTGAGTGCACAAGGCAGGGTCTCGGGTCTAAGCTTACCTTTGTACCGTTGCATCCTGGGATACCTGGAGGACCTGGCGGACCATCTTGGCCAGGAATACCCTGAAATCAATCAAACGAAGAAGTCAACAAAATAGGAACTCACCAGGTGGTAGGATAGATAGTTCATGAAATCCATGTGTGTATTTTGTATACGTACAGGAAGCCCAGGGTTCCCAGGGTAGCCAGCTATTCCAGGGGGTCCCTGTAAAGACAGAACAAAAGTGTTTCAGCCAATCACAGGGAACCTTACTACTCCTTCACACCTTCCCAGTCAAAGAGCTTAGAACATGAGCACCGAGCAGAGAGCATTCTGGGAAGGAAGCACTGAGACTCAGCAAAAGGTGTAGACCTAAAGGAATGTGTGTGTGTGTGTAAACACACTCTCTCTTTTCTCTAAAATCAAGGTTGTGAATACACAGAATAACATTGTCCTCACTGGATCTCTTGTGCTATCTGAGTTCAAATGAATTTTCAATCCACATTAAAATCGTAAACACTTTATGAAGAACTGCTCGTGGGATAAACTCAAATCTATTTGTTGCGAGAGCCCTTGCCTTCTAATTCCTAAGCAGTCAAGTGTGGTCGATTGCATCCAGAGAGTGACGACAGTGTTCCCCCTCTCACAGCCCCATGAGCTCATGAGAATGCCAAGGAGCGTCAGACACCACCATCCCACCTCCCTCTTTACTATGTAACCACAGCCAAACATTTCTAGATGCTGTCCTAGGCTCCTCTCTGCTCAGAAAGCATCATCTTTGACTCTCTGGAAACGTAAAGTAAGTAAAGAGTTCAGCTCTGAAAACTTCTCTCTACATTCAATAACATTTTCTCCCTCTAATGACTTTGGACAGATAATTACCAACCCCCTCTTCCAAATTAAAATGTCTATAAGGGACCCTTGAAGAAGAATGAGCAAGAGTGAGCAAGCTCATCTTACATACAGTAGTAGCCTGCAGGTAAGAAGGGTGATGGTCCATGACAGCCCACAGCAGTCCATAGGTAAGAGAGGTGGTGGCCCATGACAGTGAGGAGAGGCAGAAGGGAGGGAGGGAGAACAAGAGGAAGGGAGGGAGGAAGGGAGGGGAAGGAAGGGGAGCAAGGAAGGAAGGGAGGGAGGAAGGGAGGGGAAGGAAGGGGAGGAAGGAAGGAAGGGAGGGAGGGAGGGAGGGGAAGGGAAGGAAAGAAGGAAGGTAGGCAGGCTGGCTGCCCCTGGGGCAAAGGTTCCACTGAGCTCTGGACACCTCGGTCCTCAGGGTCACCAGGCACTGTACTTACTCTTGTCCCTTTTGTGCCAGGAAGTCCAGGTTCTCCAGTATCACCCTACAACAAAACAGAGATACCATACCAATGGCTCAGGCCACTGTCACAAGACTGGAGATATTTGCAATCCAGCCCTCCTCCATACCAGTCAAGCTCACCTTTTGTCCTGGTGGTCCATGTGGCCCCTCGGGTCCTTGCATCCCAGGAAACCCAATGACACCTTGTAACCCTGGAAAGCCTCTTTCTCCCTGCAGAAAAGCACAGAGGTCAGATGGAGGGCAAGGGAGAAGATCAGTCAACTGTGATGGGTGTTGGGGTGTTAGCCTGGCTGTGCCTGCAAGGCCTTGCTCTAAGGACAGCATCTGAATGGGGGAGGAGAGGGAGGGAGGATTGTCTCTCTAAGTGGTGAAGGCTGGAACAACAGAGCAGAGGGCAATTCTGGTGCCTTCTGGGTTGACACCAACCTTCTTCTGGCCTTGACATCACCAGTTCAGGTCCTCAGTCTTCAGACTCACAGACTTTGCCAGCAGTCCCCAGGTTCTTAGGCTTGCAGCCTTGGATGGAGTTACACCACTGGCTTCCTTAAGTCACCCACTTTCAGGTGACACATGGTACAACTCAGTTTCCCAATCATAGCAGTCAATTTTAACAACAAATCCCTTCTCACCTACCTACCAACCCATCCCTCCATCCATCCATCTATCCATCTATCATCTATCCACTCATTCACCCATCCAACCATCCACCCACTCATCTTTCCATTCATCTACCCATCCACTCACACATCCATCCACCCACACACCATCCATCCATCTATCATCTATCATCTATCCATCCACTCACCCATCCATCTACCCACCTATCCATCCATTCATTCACCCATCCATCTACCCATCCATCCATCTACCCATCCAACCACCTATCCATCTGCCCACCTACCCACCCATCCATTCATTCACCCATCCATCCATCTATCCGTCCATCCAACCATCCATCCATCTATCTATCCATCTACCATCTATCCATCCACTCACCCATCCACCTACCCACCTATCCATCCATTCATTCACCCATCCATCCATCTAACCATCCATCCATCTACCCATCCAACCACCTATCCATCTGCCCACCTACCCACCCATCCATTCATTCACCCATCCATCCATTCACCTACCCACCCTCTCACCCACCCACCCATTCATTCATTCACCCATCCATCCATCTATCCGTCCATCCAACCATCCATCCATTCACCTACCCACCCTCTCACCCACCCATCTATCCACACATCTATCTTCCCCCCATTTGCCCTTCCATATCCATCCACCTATATATCTGCCTACCTATCCACTCACATACCATCTGCTCATCATCCATCTTAACATTATCCAATATGCCATCCATCTATCCATCCATCTATTCATCCATCCACCCACCAATCAATCTGCTCATCCTATTGGCTGTTTTGTCAAAGAAAATGGTCTGAAGCCTAAAGTCTTTCTAAGTACCACTCAGCATTGCAAGAGTTCACACTGAGAGTCTGAGAATGGATAATGAAGTCCTCTCCAGGGCCTCATGTTGAGTTCTTAATGTTCAACGCCTAACAAAATGTCTTTACATATTAAGAGCTATATAATATGTAAAGTCTGTAAACTAAAACTAATCAAGTTTTTTTCAGTGAGTTGATTATAATCTCAGCCAGTTACCAGCACCTTTTGCTATCCAGAGAGGACATGTTGTGACGGCATGGTCAATCATGTCTCTCTCTGTAGACCTCTCAGAAACGGTGACGATCAGAGTTAGAGTTTTGATTTCAGTCACAAATGATCAATAGTTCCATAGTGGGCTTGGGTCAAGCTTTTTTTCAAAAGTAAATTTTCAAAGAAAAGATGAAAGTTTACTGGTAGTCTCTGCCCCAACTCAGAAATGAAATAAGAAATGTGATGTTTAAAATAAGGAATATCACGCATGGTAGAAATATTTGACAAGGGTTGCAATACACTGGGAAAGAACAAAGAATGGTGAGAAAAACTGAGACTCTGGACCTTAGGCTGACCTTCCAAAGATGAACGCAAAATAAGTACAAGGAGAGACAGAAGGACTCAGACTATGAGGAAATATGGGCTGGAGAAAGGCTGAGGGGGCTGGGGCGGGATGTCAGACCACATGGTTGAGACCCAACAGAAAAGAGACACTGGCAAGGTGAAAACACACAGGAAGGAGGGACCCAGCTTTGAACTGAGGGACTGTGCGGTGTGCAGCAAAAGGAGCAAGTGATCTTTTAGGAAGATTGGCAGGTTTTGATTATCAATTAAAAAAAAAAAAAGTAAGTCCATTTTCTCCATATAGCAAATAACCTGTTATAGCTCACTTCAAAGCAGAAGGCGCTTCGGAGCAGGGCAGCAGGATTGCTTTAAAACCCAGTGCTCCTCTCGAGGCTTCGTTAGTGCAAAGTAAAAGGGACCTGGCGTGGTATGCATTACACACAGCCGTTTACCTCCCATTTCACACACCATGAGTTACTAAAAAGATGTCCACCATCACGTCATCCAAACAAGACGAGGCAGCACCTCCAAAGCCACGCTCTTCTCCAAACTGTCAACTGGTCCTGACAGTTGAGGGTGCCTCAGCAATCCCTTGGGTCTTTATAAATACAAAAGTGTGACGGTGGCCCCTGGCTTTTGTGGGGTGCATGTGATTGAATAGGGAACAATATTTTTACATTTCAAAGAAGAGGGGATGTAGTGAATTCCTATACTTTGGAAGCACCGTTGGGCCAGTACCAATAGAATCTACTAGAAGAAGCCAAATCAAGCACACTGTGTGCCCTCAAATCTAGTTTGACATGGACGCTGGATCCTTCTCCCAATGTCTGGTGAGTGCTGAGGAAGGAGATTTCCAAGTCTTGTAGAAATGCTGAGTGAAGCAAATACATTCACCCTCAGACTGTCACAGTGGTGGCACCATGCAACTGTGGGAAATGCTGAGTCATGGTGGTGGCACCATGCAACCACAGGAAATGCTGAATCATGATGGTGACAGGAAACAGGCTGACTACTAAGGTGCTGTCATATGGGCCACCAAACTGGAGTGCCCAGTCCTTGGATGTAAAAAAGCTGTGCTCAGAATAGAACACAACTGAACTGCGAACAGCTGGCCCCCCAAAACAATAAAAAATAGTAATAAAATAAAAACTGAATCATGTATCCTCAAATAACCCAACATGAATTGGGGAGGTAATAAGGAGGGCACGTCACTGGAGAACTTTCTAGTATGTCTGTGGGGTATTTTTAGTACTTAATTGATATTGGCAGTATCACCAGAAGACCAACAGAGATAAGATGTTTTTTATTTTATTATTTCTCATTTTAATCATGGAATGAGCACAGTGCGGACGGGAGCCAGATGAACTGATTCCTCCCAGATTTTCACTGAGTCAGCGCTGAACCAGAATTAGAAATGAAGTCAGCCCACCCCAGGCCCTTCCTTATCTAGGTCACTAGAGCAAGCTGGTTCCCAGTAGCATATTAAAGGAACCCACAGCATGACGTCAGCCAGTGAAACAGACCCTCTTGCGTTCCTGCTGTAGGGAAAGTTCAACACCCATCCTGAACTGACTGGTCACATGTCACTGGTGACCCCGCACACTCCTGGGAACAGAGAAGAAAAGTCTGAATTCCCAGACTGGCCTTCACACAAGGACACATTCTTCCCCAAATATCACTAGAGGACTTAAGCAACTGCATCTCTCAAGGGTTTTGAAATCAGCTAAAAAGGAAGTGACTCTCTCCATCGCAAAATTTTTGCTACTCCCCATTTAAAAAAAAATTTCCTGTTTTTTATTTTTCCAGTAAAAACTGCACATTCATATTTAGATGCCCCGTGTCCTCTCTGAGTTTACCATGAGAACGCAGGCAGAACGGATAGAAGGGACAAGCACTCAAGCAACTATACAATGAGTTGGCACACGACGCAGCTGCACTGAAGCCAAATGGCTCCGTCCTGCTTCTAGCAGAGATTTCCCCTGGGGAAGAAGGGAGAGAAGAGAGCCAGACACGCTGTGCAAAGGCCATCGGTGCCAGGGGTTTCTGAGCCAGACTCTGCAGCTGCAGTGGGCAATACTCCAGCTGTGACCACCCTGAAGCTCAGGGCCAAGTGCAGAGTGGAGGAGGAAGAACGCCCCTGTCATCCAGTTCCCACAGTGTGCGACAGGCGAGGTCAAAGGACAGGGTGGCCACTCGGTTGGTCCTAGGCACAACTGACCACCACAGCCACGGTTTACTGCAATGGTGAGTGACATTGAAGAGAAGGAGCTGGGGGTATAGCTTAGTTAGTAACAGAACATTTACCTAGCATGTGGGTCCCTGGGTTCTAGCCCCAGCAATGGAGGAAGGGATAGTCACCAAGAGAAGCTTGTAAAACATTACACAAAAGCTTCGATGTGACCAAGCTTTGTGAGTTTGCTGTTATGAGGAACCGTGCCAGTCAAAGAGAGAATATGCAGATTTTCAGCACTAAACCAGGAGATGCCTGAAGAAGCCGAGACACCGGCCACCCTGATCTAACCGGACTGATAGAGACCAAATGCAGCTGTCAAATTACCTCACTGTGCCTAATAAATGTGCACCAATAGTATGCATCAATAAAAAAAAAAAAAAGCTCATCCTCTCTAGCCCCCAAAGCCATTTAACTATATATGGAATTTTAAATCCAATCTGTCTCTGTGTAAAGACTGTATCCATCAAGGAAAGTCGTTACGGCTATGTTCTCCGGGGAAACTCGGAACCTGAAGAGGAGAAACAAAGTGCCGTTGTTTATGAAGATGAAAGGAGCCTGCAGCGTCATCTCGGGGCTGACGTTAGCTGTTCCAAATTAGGCTTGAAACAGATTCATGCTGGAGAAACTCATAACGTCTGCTGACCGTATCATCTACGGCAAGCATAAAGATGCCGTAAAATGTAGACAGAAAAGGTGTCTTTGTAAACCTGATCGCGTCCCTGCTCTCAGAACACCATAAAAAGAGCTTAATTAAGGTTCAACTAGCGTCTCAGCCAGAAAGTCAGACACAAAGCACCCAGAACTCGTGACGTTGATATAGTAGGGAATTTCTAAAAATCAAGGGATAATTACCAATTACAACGTCGAGAACGAACACAAACTGCATCTAAAATAAATGGCCATCAAAAATCCCATTATCAGAAGCAAACACGATGGCCAGGGTGGTGACTCTAATCCTAGCATTTGGGACGCTGAGGCAGGAGGATTGATGCAAGTTTGAGGCTAGCCTGGGCTACATAATGAGTTCATCCTCAATGATAAGTTGAAATTCTGTCTCTATAATGTTTATCTAAGGGACTGGAGAGATAGCTCTGTGGTTAAGAGCACTGGCTGCTCTTGCAGAATCAAACAAGGGTTTGGTTCCCAGCACCAACATGGTGGCTCACAACCAGTTTGAGGAGGAATAGATGCCTTCTCTTCTGGTCTCTGCGGGCACTGGGTACACATGTAGCACACATACATACATGCACACTTAGTCATAAAACTCAATAAATGTTTAATTTAGCCTATATAAAATAAATTTTTAAATGGATGAATTATGGCTGTTTCAAGGGCCAACATAGAACCCCCATTTCAATCAAACTTTAACTGATTTTTCACGTTCTAATCAATAGGATCATAGATCTCCATAGGAACCACAGCACAGGCAAAGATGCTTCCTAATACCCAGAGCAAAACATGGGCAGGAGGATCTCCATGGGTTTGCACAGAAAACACAAGGAATCAGATGATCAATGCTGTTTGAAGAATGCAATCCACCCTCTACCTCATCTTTACTAGGTTAGTGTTTGGCATGCAGGAGGCAGGATTGCAAGATAACCAATAGCATGATGCACCCCACGCAAGGGGCAAGTACATGAACACGTCCTACCAGCTTTACATGTTGGGAAATCCTGGGCAGGAAAGAGCCAGGGTTCCTGGCACAGGCTTAGCCCTTGAGGCCCCATTAGTGCCTAGCTGATGCCTCTGCTCCCAGTTAAACAGCAACAGGAAAATCTCTGCCTTGGACATGGTCCTGAGGCAGCTGTGCCCTTCTGTCGTCCGGTACCCTGAGATGTTACTTTCCACACAAGGCTGAGCATAACTGAAAGACAAAAACCTGTGCATTTTCTGTCCATAGCTCCCGGTGCATGTGGCTACTGGGAAGCTATTTGGGATGCTGGACCATGGTCAACGGGAGAATCATGGTCAACAGGGGACCATGGTCAATGGGGGACCCTGGCACTCCACCAAAATTCCACATGTTCAGTCCCTTGAGCTTAGCCAAACAGGCATCTGCAGGACCATTTCCGGAATGCGATACTTCTGGGAAAGTTGTAGGCAGGCTGTGATCTGTGTCAGCAGGTCATGGAAACGCTCCTGTGACAGGGGCCCTCTGGGAGCTCCCTGCATGCCTTGTGTTTGACACTGCGCTGCTGTAGGGAACAGGGACAGGACCCATACAGCTGAGACAAGGGGAGGGCAGCACTGCGGTTCTGTTTCCCTTCTGCTCCACAGATTTCTCAAAGAATCAAAGGTAGCACAGGAGACAGGGTCACTGAACTGCAGGAACTGTCGGGTCTACCACGGTCCAACACAAACCTCAACCCTGCCAGCAAGTTAACCACGGGCCTCGGTGTCAACACGGCTAGCGAGTTCACGATGGGGCTCACTGCAGTCTAGGCGGTGAGGAGATACAGTGAATTGTTCACTCAACACAAGAATAACCAAGAGCAGCAAATACCCTCCTACCATAGACAAGTCAAAACTTTCCCATGGAGCCTATCCTCCAACAGAAAACTGGCCAAGAAGGAGGTCACCGACAGAGGAGAAGCGGCAGCAGACTGGCGTGCTGGCAAACCGCTAGGGTGAAGATTCAGACATCTCGCACATGGAGTTCTCTGTCGCATCCTTCAGGGGGTCCTCCCTGAAGCACACAGGTTCCCACTCCGGCCTCTGTGCTCACCGGGTGCTGCAGGCTCTTCCCCACCTGTCCGTGACCTTCAGCCAGAAGCTCAGGAAAACCAAAGGAGGTCCCAACCTGCTGAGTATCTATTTGCTCAACCTTGGGAGCTGAGCTACACCCTAGTTGGAAGGGCCCCCTCCCCCATGGCTTTCATTAGATGCCAGAGACCTTTCACCCCAGCCCCCTCTCCGGTTCCCTAACACGGGTAGCTCCCGGAAGCTCTACCTGCAGGGCAGTTACATCTAACCCTAGGACACACAAAGGGATCCTAGCTAGATCCCTCCTTAGCGAAGTGTAGACACCGGAGACTTCAGGAAACCTTAGTCTCTATTGGGCAGCCAGTCCTCTGTGACTCTCAGTCTGGCCACCAGAGGGAGCGCTGGGTCCACGCATCTCTAGTAGATCCGATCCGGGCTGTTAACAGCAGGAGTGCATCAAACGTTGGGTGGGGTGGCAGGACCTGAAATCCCTGTACTGAATGTCAGGCTGGGAACTGCTAGCCGTATCCCTGGATGACTGTGTACACTGGGCACAGCAGCAAGTGGGGGGCTGAATCGGGTCACCAGGGCCAACGAAATGAGAGGGAAGAGGCTCATGGGCACAGAACTGAACACAGCCCAGGGTGGCAAAGCACCCCACAGCGAGTGGAGGCTTTGCTCCACTTGCCTTATTCTGTCTTTATTTTAGAAGTCATCCTACGCTCTTCCCTGGCACAAAGTTCCCTAGGGGGTCTTTCGGGTTCACCCCACACAGGAGGTCACAGGGATGCCAGGCCACACAGCAAGGAGGCAACCTTCGTATAGACAGTAAGATTCCACAAAAATGGTCAAATAATTCTCTGCTCTGTCTTAACAGGGGATTTATTTAGGGAAGGGCTGAGACTTGGAGAACATAGATAATTGATAACAAGACTTCACCGGGGGGGGGGGGGGGGCTCTTTCCTGAGTTCAGACAAAAAAAAGAATAAATCTTTTGCCCATAAAGATAAGTTTGCTTGTCTTTGTTATCTCTGAACCAACAGTTTAAAGAGTGTGTTTTGCGTTAACGGGAAATTTGAAAAATACCCTCTGTTCCTAAGTAGCCCTTGGAGGGTGAAGACGTTAACTTGAGAGCGTGTGTGGGTGTGACGGGGTCTTGAAACAAAACTAGGACATATAAATGTCAGGAAATGCCACAGTCTGGCCATGAACATTTTTTTTTGTCTGTGGTAACAGAAAACATGAACAATACCAATGAAATAAATATCCTGACAAACCAGGCTTGGTCCACACATCCCGAAAACCCCGGCACTCAGTAGGGAGGAATCTAGAGTTCAAGGTTACAAGAAACTGTCCCAAAAAGAGAAGGATAAGGAGGGGAGGGGAGGAGATCTAACCCTGAGAGCAACCTCTAGAACTAATCATATAAAAGTATACGACAGTCTTTGGGTTTAAACTTGAGGAAACTTGCCAGAGAGCCTCAAAAGTAAATTAGGACATATAAAACGTTTACTAGAAAAACAAGAGCCGGGTGGTGGTGGCGCACGCCTTTAATCCCAGCACTCGGGAGGCAGAGGCAGGCGGATCTCTGTGAGTTCGAGACCAGCCTGGTCTACAAGAGCTAGTTCCAGGACAGGCTCCAAAACCACAGAGAAACCCTGTCTCTAAAAAAACCAAAAAAAAAAAAAAATAAATAAATAACCCAAAAGATGGAGGCTAGGAACCTGGCGTTTCAAACTCAACTGAAAAGGACAGGCGTCTAGGCTCCGGGAGGGAGCAGACCTCGGGAGGAATCTGACTTTGTCTTCCGTCCATTACTTGTTCTGGTGGGGAAAGAACTCCAGCCAGGCACGAGAAGATTGTGGCCTTGGCTCCGATGCCCACCGTTTGGATTCTCTAAAAATCAGTTTTCCCATGGGTCAATAGAGATGCCCACCCCTGCCTGGCTGACCTGGCAGCAGTATTTATTCCAGGAGTCAAATTTGATCACGTATTGGGTTGCTTCCTGTTTGCAAGGCCACTGCACACCAACGCAGGACTCATGTTGCATCCCACACATATCCAATGGCATGCACGCTTGGTGTCCGTCGTTAACTCCCCTCCCTCGACAAGTTATCAGGTAATTATCAGCACTGGGCCCGTTTTCCCCTGAGATCCAATGATTGTGAGCCTGGAAGTCACTGTCACACAGACCTGAGCCAGCACAGAAAGGGATTTTAGTCTGTTTCCACGAAACATCAGTTCCTTCAAAACACAGGCACTCAAAGAAACAAAGCAAGAAGCTGGGCTTCTGTATCATTTTGCTTGGGATCAAAACCATCTTGATTTAAATGTCAGTGAAGAAGGCGGGAGACATAACAGTGAAGAATGACATGCGGGGGGCCTCAATACTTGAAAACGGCTTTCCTGGGCTGCTCAATTCCCTGCATCTCACAAATGACATCCAAGCCTGTAGAAGCTGCACTAGGGCCATACATGAAGCCAGGCTACGGCCCAATTATTTTAAAACTAGCAATAATTTAAATTTAAACTCTTTGTGCCACTTTTCCTAGGTTTATTTCATAGAGGTCTGTAAAGTCATACTAAATTTATAGTAGCATTTCCTGCTTTCATGTTCTTAATTCCTTAATACTGATAGATTAAATGTTAAGTTCTTTGGCCAGTAAGCAAGATATGGAAATGAATTCCATTGCAGTTTGTTAATTATGAGGCAGTAGCTTTCCCATAAAATAGATTATAGATGGCACGGTATAAAAACATGAATCTTCCCATTTAATTTGCTACTTTAAAAAAAAGATTCGGGGGCAGATGACCAAGTGCAGCTGTGTTCGAGAGACAGGAAGGGAAGCTGGCACCAAGCACTGAGGCAGGGCAAGCTTGCCAGCACAGGGCCTCACCCCAAAGGTCCAAGGTCTGAAAGAGATGCTACAGCTGAGGAGACTCAGCAGCCAAGATCCCAGAGGACACCCTCTTATCTCCCAGGTAGGTACCCAGCTGAGGAGACTCATCAGCCAAGATCCCAAAGGACACCCTCTTGTCTCCCAGATATCCAGCTGAGGAGACTCAGCAGCCAAGATCCCAAATGACACCCTCTTGTCTCCCAGATATCCAGCTGCTCACTTTGTGGAAATCCTGAGTTCACTCATGGAATTCCAAACCAACAGAGCCACTCAAGGCCTGTCCATCCCCCAGAGCCCTTAGAGATGCCACAGCACAGCAGGGCATATGAGAAGTGACAAGCTCACCCCCGTCCTTGAACAGCTACTTTATAAATTGCGTGATTAAGTGCCTCGCTTCAGGAACAACATGCTGGACAGAGTGCAAAGTGTCCCGTGCTTGTGTACATCTGTCACTGTGTGCAATCACTGCCTTTAGAAAGTCAAATTTAACTTGTAGTGGGTGCTCACGTTGATTGTAGCAACACAGGCTATGCATAATAAGGTCTGATATACAAGCTGTCTGGAAGTCTAGAACCTGTCTTGATGTTAGCACTGGCTATCTGTCTATGTATTATCTATCTATCTATCTATCTATCTACCTACCTACCTACCTATCACCTATCCATCCATCTATCCATCTAACTATCTCTATCCTCCCTCTTTCTTTATCTGGGATACTGAGGGAAATGTGTCCTAAAGAATGCATGTGCCAGAGAATGTCCCAGGCTGGGATAGACAAATGAAAGATACACACTGTGGGCTGAGGCACCCATGAATTCACAGGTGACACAGAAAGCAATGTGACTGTGCCCACTCCAACACTCATGAGCTTCAACCCACCCCCTTCTCTTTAGTTCCTTCCCTTATCTTAACAGCCAAATCAAAGAAACAGCTGACAAGCTGCCTCTGAATGAGGGGGAACAATTAGCAAAGAAAAGGAAGTCAGGCAAGATTTAAATAGTTCCTTTGAATCCTAGCAGTCACTTCCCATCTCTAAAGAAAAATAATTGGGAGATAAGACATGGAACCCTAAGCGGATTAGGAGGCAGAAAGCAGGATAGGTGTCATAAACCCACCCAGACCCACCCAGACATCAGCAACTTGAGACATTTCAGAGCTGGTGAGAGAAAAGAATGATGAAGGAACACTGCTAAATACTGCTGAATCACAGGGCCCTTTTCCCAGAACACATCACTGGAAAGGCATCTGACCCCGAGGAAACGTCTACTTATAAAGTCACCATCGTGGCTGACCTCCCTCAGTCCCACATCAGCTGAGAGGCCTGCAAGACACCACATTCTCATTCTCGCTGATAAAACATTAGACAGGCCAGGCTAATGTCTTCTGTGACACTCCTGGAAGACCCAAGTCAAACAGGAGGGAACTGAGGGGTCAGCCATATCTCCTGTGAGAGTCACCGGGGAGGAATGTAGGAGACAGAGGTCCACACCTGGCTGCGAGGCTGAGCGAGCAGCTGTTCTGCACTGTCCGCCTCAGGGTGCAGGTGCACTGAGGACAGACACATCCTCTTCCCCAGGTAGACCTTGCATCCGAATGCAGGACTTATGTGTGGAGCTCTAGTCCCCATGTGTGGTGTGGACATGGGGACAGCCTTTGGAAGGTGGTGAGGTCACCAGAGAACCGAAACTCTCGGGACCCAGGGAGCTCCTGGCCTCGCCCACCCTGAGGACACAATGGGAACACCTGCCTGTGAGGAAGCAGGCTGTCATCAGACAAGGAATCCTGACCTTAGACTTCCTGCCTGCAAAACTATGTTTACAAGTCATTTAGCCTGGGGTCTTTTGTTACAACATCCTGACAGACCAGGACAAAGAAAATGATCCTGGTACTACATAAGATGTCAGGGTCCCTGATCCCCTTTCCTGATATTCACCCCACAGAACTCACTGGCACCTCTGGCCACAGCTCTGGGGCTCCCCACCCAGTTGGTGTTCACCCACAAATAGACCACCCCTATTCTTTGGCCCTCAGCCATAGGTCAGGAGCAAGAAAGAATTCTGGGACATGGGAACTAGACCAGGTGAGCCTATGCTATGAGGGTGCAAAGGAGGAAGAGAAGACTGTGAAAGGACCAGTAACTCAGGGAGGAACAGAAGAGAATTTCATAAAGATAGGTAATGAGATGGTCTGGGGCCCAGGAAGCAAACTTGTAAAATTCCCCTCGCATCAGCATCAGCTCAGGCCTCAGCTGATATCATCAGGCCTTGGAATCACCAGGGCCCCAGACTATGTTGCTCCTCAATAGAGACAAGCAACTGAAAAACCCATGAGAAAGAAAAACATCAATTTAACCGCCATCAGATGCGAGAATGTTATGATTAGCTCGGCTGGAAGTCCCCTCAACTGTATATTGCTTCTACCCTGGCAAACAAGATGCTCAATTAACTACCCTCATTGTCTCTGGAAGAAGAAGGAGTAACTGTCCCCAGTCTAAGCAGGATGATGAGCCCAGGAGGAGGGCGCCCTCCTGAACAAGGTTACGGGATGCTGTCTGCACCAGTCTGTTCCCAGGGCTGTGTGTGGTCCAGGAATGGGCAGTGTGGACCTCTCTCTGCAACAAGGACCTCTGAGCAAGACACCACTCCCCTGGGGCTTCTACTCCTTATCAGCAGGACACACAGTGGAGAGCACTGCCCGCATCACCCATGGGGATGAATCATTGTTTATAAAATGCCTCAAACCAGCAGGAATGGTTCTGGAGAAAACATCCCAACATTCTGAATAAGAGCACAGTCTAGGGAGAAGAGTCTTCGGGGCCCTTCCTTTCACCCATAAAATGAAGGTCTGATTAGATCAGCGTGACTCAGTACGGTGAGGCAAGGCAGTCCTGCTTTAAAACAAGCTCCCATATTGAAGATGTATCCTTCCTCAAGGAGAGTAAACTTGGTGTGCAGTGGGGAAGCGAAGTGAGGCCACTCGAGTGTCACGCCTGAGCAGGCTGCTGTGTTTCAGGCGTGTGCTAGCACACAGCTGAATTGCCTCCATATCAACTTTGCACTGTTAGCTCTCCAGCTCTTCTGCTCTGAGTCAGAGCATCGTGCCCAGCTTGGAGCATCTCTGTATCGTTACCAGATCGCACTCCTTCCTTCCACTACGGCTCTCGGATAAGGGCTGCCTGTCTTAGTAACCAGTGCCCCGGGGAGCACAGAGAGCCTGCAGAGGGGAGAGGGAGAAAGGGCTGGATTGCTCAGAAACTTTCTGGATCAGAGGGTTAATCTTCCAGAGGAAGCCATGTCCAAATCAATCCTGGAGCCAGGTAATTTAGACCCTGGAATTCACGCCACCTCTGAACCTCTCACCCAGAGCCACGAGCTGACCTCTAGGTGTGACATGCTTCAGCAGGACACTGGACGAGCCTTCGGGGTCCCAGGAAATACATGATAAAGTCCCAGTTAGCACCCACTCCTGAAAGTATTCTTCTTCTGCTAGCAGATGAGTCTATAAGCAGGACTAACTGGGGGATAACCCTACTGAGGGACTTGCTGCCAGGGACAGCCTCAGTGCAATGCCTTGGACATTGGCCCCCAAACACCACCAGAACCTCTTGGGAAGAAACTGAGTCGATTAAAGTGGAATCAGATAAGCATGATATTATTACAAAATCACATAGTTACCAGGAGGTACACTAAGCCATAGGTGGACATGGAGTTGAGGTGTACCTTTGACATCATAATGGGTTTGCCAAACGGGAAACAGAACAAGAGGGACCACTTCCCCAAAGTCATCTGGCATGCTCATTACCTCTGACTAATTCTCCCTTTGTTTAATTGCCCACTGTGCCCCAACCACTTCACAAGGATCCAGGGCTCTGTTAATGTCATTCCAAGGGTGTCGCTTCCAACATCCATGCTCCGTCATCAGCCTGACGGCTGCCTGGAAGCAGGCTACATACCCGTGACAGCAACCAACACACAAGAGGGAAAGCCAGGGGCATTTTCATTTGTCGGGACTTATGGTGGATCTTTGATCTTTAATCAAAACATAAAAACCTCATTTTGTCCCTTTCAAAGACTCCTTTCCCGTCAGCCAGTGTTGTGTTGGGCACACATATAAAAAAAGAAAACACTGTAACTTGGCCATGTATGGCTAAGACAAGAACCGCAAAACCCCTGCCCCACGCACAGTGTGGCCTCATGTGAAATGCCAGGATGCTGAAGCCACCGGATACGAGGCTGCTGAGGACTTGCTCTGGGATGGAATCCCATGAACAATCTCCCAGGAAAGCCCACTTCCAATCAGGCATGAAATTGAACGTTTCAGATCTAGGACTATATATCACGTTCAGGGCCATGGGCTTCTTAGCCAGAATCTCGAGCCAACCCCTGGACCTAATTTCAAGGCATTAAATTTCCTGCTGCTGTTTCAGAACATGGGAACCAAATGCACTTACTATGGTCCAAGCTGTGCTGGAGGGGGTACATTCCAAACAGCTGCAAGTGGAGAGCTGTGGAGAGTTAGCCCAGAGTGTAACGACCTCGGAAGCACACGGCCAGGGGGGCACATGGAGCTAAGGTTGAGAGCTAGGCAGATGAATGTGAGCGGTGGCAGAAGCAACTCGAGGTCCCTTAAAGGGTACTGATATACCAAGGAGACATAACAGGACATAGTGGGCGGGATGAGACACACCCACACGAGCACGGATCCCTTTTAGCATCTTCCCTGTGGTGAGCTGTGCTATGTGTCCTGGGATTCCGGCACTTTTCATAAAATCCTTTTAAAAGTCACCCCCCCCCCAAAAAAAAAAAGACAAAAGTAGGTGGCTGTGGGAATCCATGCTGATTCTCACGATCAGGGAGCCAGAGGATGATTCATGAGCAGTGTGAGGAAATAGGAAATCGGGACATCTGGAAAAAATCTTGGCATGACAAGACACCAGACACACATGGAAAAGGAAGAGTGTATGCTGGCCCATATCACCCACCAAACGGGAAGAGAACATCCCCAGAGCCTATAGACAAACATGCATGGCCGAGAGTCCTGGAGCCAGACACAGTGGAGCCCCGGAGCCCCACACTCTCAGAAACGCAGTGACATTTCACACAGCACCCCCTGTCATGATACCTAACTAAGGAGTGCTGGCAAGGAGGGGAGCCTGGGCGGCACTCGATGGAGATGCTCAGCAGGAAGAGTGCTTAGCAACAGAAGAACACTGAGTTGTTCAGGGAAGCTGGGACACCGGATACGGGAACCAGCTTCTCCTGGAAGTCACAGAATAACGATTCTGGAAATGGCTGCCAAAATCACAGATAAACTAGAAGTGAATGACCGATGCTTCCAGAAAGGCCTCCCAATCACGCCCAGGCTCACACTTCCTCCAGGATTGACAAGCAGTCTGATGTCTCTCAGCCTGGGTCCTGGGAGCTGGTGGCTTGGTCTCCAACTTTGTCTAAATGGAGGAGTTTAGCTGGGTGTGAGGCTGGTCTGCAGTCTGTGAACCTGTCATGAGTTGAGCCAGCAACTGAATGTTCCTCACACTTATCCCAACTCTAAAAATACTGGCACTGCCGCCGTGCCACATGGGCACACCCCTCTGGGGCGGGATTCATGCTTGCTCTGGGTACATGCTGGTCTGAGCAACTCTCCTGAGCCACCTGATAAAAGCCACACCTTGTGACACGGAGGAACCCACAGCAGAGTTCTGAGCCACCTGCGCAAAAAACGTGTGTTTTGCTCATTTCCCAAACTGTCCTCGGAATCTTCCTAAACCAAAGGACATGGACCAACATCATTGGTAAAGACCACATCCAGGGAAATTCTACACAGGATGCATTACCTCCAGACTGTTCCCAACACTGGTAAACAAAAAGATGTCCTGCCAGACTCAAAAACACTCGGGGCAATCTTAGAGACACTCGGGGCAATCTTAGAGACACTCGGGGCAATCTTAGAGACACTAGGGGCACTTACTGGCCTTGGACATAGTAAGAAAGTCTTTTACAGTGGGTAGTAGCATTTCTTTCATGCAGCTTGATTTTATACAATGAAAATAAAAAAATGGATTTTCTTTTTGAAATAAACTAGATTCTACTAAAACTTGATGAAGCATCTTCTCAAAGAAAGTATTTAGTCAATTTACTTACTCTTATGAATAACCTGTTGTTTATTCAAATCAGTTTACTGGCTCAGAGTCTCAAAGAATCTTCACAAAAATCTTTCACCAGCTACACAAAAGAATGTATTGCCTGGGAAGCAATGGGCTTCCTCTACCATTTAAACACTATACTTGGTGAAGCTTAATTTATGGGAAATAAATTTACAATACTCTATGACCCATAAAAAGGTAATCTTGTCTTGTCACCCTTAAGGGTCTCAGTTTATTCAGTTATGCACAACCACAAAGAATAACAAGGAATAAAAAGGGAGCCACTAACCCGTATGTAAAGCAGAATATAAAAAAACATGCTTGTACGTTTATATTTCACAATAAAATCGTGGCTGAAATGTTTTCTTTTTTAAAAAAAATCAACAGAATTGAATACATTTATAAGTGGAAGATTACTGAATTCTCCAAAAATACTGATAAAGTGCAGTGTTTGCCTCGGAAGAGAATGTCACCTCCGACCTAACGATGACTCAGAGCGCAGCCTGTGTTTGTGATGTAGCAAAGGAAGAGTCCAGTATCTTAACAGTGATGTTATGGCCTGAGGGATTTTTTCTGATCATCACAGCATAGCTCAAAAATGACTAGAATGCAAGCCACGACGCTCTTGGAGTCAGAGAATTTCCGGTTCTGAGACAGGAGACATGGCAACCTCTGGCCCTGAAGGGATGGGAGACAGGCAGTGCAAAACAGCTCTTAGATTTGAGAGGATGGAAAATTCCACCTCTCTTCTTAGGGTCGGCTGTGACTAGAGTGAGCGCTCCTTGTGGAGAGGTCTTCGCTCCTACATTGCATGGCTTAGACACTATTCTCTGAGCAACCAGAAGAGCACAACCAAACACAAACTGGCCAGTATCGCACTCCTAGACAGACAGAGGCAAGCCCACCTGAGCTCTAAGGAACCTGTAGAATGTATAGGGACAGCACATCTTCCAAGGGAGTTGGAAGAAGGTCATGGCCATGGTCTTACACTTGGGTCCTGCCTGTAGATATGATAAGGGCACATTTGCTGCCCGGGGAAGCAGAGGAGGCTGTATGCCCAATGGGTAATGAGGGGGGTCGCTCGCTGGTTTTCAATCAGAGCCGTGAATTCCCTTCCAGATCACCTGTGTGCCGGTGTTTTTTATGGGAATTCTCACCGAGAGAGGGGTACAGCTCTGCACCTCTAGGTATACTCTAAACTGATTGCCTTGGTGTAAGGAATGAGCTTTTCCAAGATCAACTGAATGAAATCGCTCTGGGCAGGATCCCCATAACCGGACTCTCAGGGGAGAAACTGGACCACAGACACAGGGCCTACCTGGCCAGCTCCCTGTCACAGCATGACCCCCTGCGGTCTGTTTGCTGAACAGGACCTGGAAGGGCTGCCCACAGCCTAGGGCTTCTTCTAAGGTATCCTCCAGACACTCTTCCCTCCATTATCAGCTCAGAGGGCAGCATAGATCTTGAAGAGGCTCAACTAAGTGTCTTACCCTGACATTGCGAACGAAACCACCCAGGGCTCCGACTAGCAGCTGTCAAGACTGGGTTAACCCAGTAGGTCTTGACCCCCTTCCCCAAGACATACTTAGCTATATCCAGGGGCATCTCTCTTTGTCACAATGGAGCAGTGTGCTCCCCACACTAAGTGTATAAAGACCAAGGAAACTGCAAGACATCCCTAAACACACAGGGACCTACACATGCACACACAATTGTCATTCAAAATGTAGTGACCAAGTCGAGGATCCACACTAGCTGTTTTCTTCCACGGCAAGTGTCGTGGTAACCCGTGAGAAAGTGCTCAGCATCATGCATGAGCCGTGTGGATATGGAAACCCGGCCTCTCCTTCTCTTTTCCACTCTGACACACCTAAGCCTAGCCCTACTGCCTGTGAGCAGCAGCTGTCGTCTGTGGGACGATGTCTGGTAAGTCAAACGGGACCTGAGCGAGTGTATCAGACACCCATGGGGGCTCAGCGGCTAGTCAAGCCACAAGACATCTGCCCACTAGGGAAAAACCTGTCCTGTGCAAACTCGCCTCAAACGCTACATCAAATGCTTCCCAGATTTCCAAGGTAGAAGTAGAAAAATTGCTTCCAGGCCGGCCCGTTCAGTCCTGATACCACATGTATGTTGGACAGAGAGACAGCAGAGAGAGGGAGCATTCTCCATGACGACACCAGCTCCGCAGCACACAGACTAAGCATGTGGAGAGGGGCCATGAATCAGAGGCAGTGTAATGAGTAGCGACAGGGTAATGTGTTTCCTCCCACATCTTTGGCAAGGGTCTGGGTAAGCGCTGGGTTAAAGTCTTCTATGAAGATATGGGATACCGGCATAACTGAATTAAGACTCTCAGTGCACCCAGGATTGCAGGAAGGCCCCCTGCATGGATCCCTAGGCAGAAAGACAAAGCGTTTCTATGATAATGTTCACCTACTGGGCATAGGCAGTTTCCGGTGATTAATGAAAATAAATTAACAAGTCTTTCCACCCGTGTGTGACACCAGAGTCTAATTGATATGCAAACAGGCCAGGTGCAGGGAACATGGTATGGCCCTAATCCTGCTTCACCAGGGAAGCTGTCCCTTCTAGCTCCTGACCACAGGGTACTCCCTTGTCAGGACAGCGATGTATTTTCTCCACTGTTTCTGGAATCTGGCCTCTTGCTTGGGACTTTTTGTAGAGGAGCAGCCTCTTACCCTCTAGTTTTATACAGGTTCCTTCTCTGGACATTGCAGGGTGAGAAACAGCGGTAGCTCTGTATAAATGAGGACTGCATTGGTCAAGGGACTAGAAAGGCTTCTTAAGCAAGCCCTCTTCCAGCAATGCGTACACGCTTAACGTGCAGACATGAAGTAGATGCCAGATGCTGGGGTGCCTCTACCACCCCAAGGGCTAAGAAAGGGACACCTTATCAAGCAAGAATATCCAGGCCCTATCAGTTTAAGATAGCATTCCCAACAAGGCCAGCCCTGAGAACACAAAGCCACTGTATGCAGGCCAAATCAGTTACCTAACTTGAGTAAAGAGAGATCTTCCAGGCAGCTGGGGAAATAAACCATTCAGGCTGACTCTGAAAGTCAGCGAGAGTCAAACGGCAGGTTGCCTGGCATTGTACTGGCTGCATGATGACAGTGTTCAGATCTACCTCAGGAATGGGAGACAAAGTCTGCTCATCCCATCTCCAGGGAGCGCCTGACACAGCACAAAGCAAGGTGGCCATTGGCCCCAGATAGTCCAGTTTCCAAAGAAGGGAATATCCGAGTGTTCCTGGGGGACACCAGAAAGCACGTTCATCTCAGAAACCGATCGCAACCTTTCTCAGGCTTGGACATTCTCTCCCACTTAGGTGGCTATGGCTCTCTCTCTCTCTTTCTCTCTCTCTCTCTCTCTCTCTCTCTCTCTCTCTCTCTCTCTCTCTCTCATGTGTGTGTTCTATGTTGCTCCCACCCTATTTCTAAGAACAACAAATCAAAATGAATTTAATGTGTGTACATGTTAGACTATCAAAGGGATGCCCTTGGGAACTGAAGACATTTGTGTGTCATTTAGGACCAATGACCACAGACACCAGAAAAAAAAAAAAGGCTAAATTTAGCCCTTATCCATCAATTCCAAAAAGGACCATTGAGTACAAAGATACCGTGCTGGCCCCCTTGCTCCTCTACAGCCAGCACAGGGACGCTATCCGGACTCTCCACGCTCATTGCCACCAATAACGATGGTGCCTGGACAACACCTGCTAATGGTGGTAACATTGCTCAGAACACTGTTAAATTTTGCTTCCCTTGTGCTACTCGGGGAGACTGAGAAAGCAGGAAGTGGCTTGGCCCTGGGCTGCTAATCATAGTGTCAATCTCATGATTTGGGGGAAGGGGCGGCATTCAGAAAAAGATCATGACGTGCACCCACTCACCTTTTGTCCCTTGACGCCATGACAGTCACATTTCCCACAGCCAGAGCCGCCACAGCCGTAGTCACCCTGAAAGAAAGAAAGACAGCAAGTTTAAACAGGAGGTCAAAGTACGGTGAGTCAGAGGACAAAGGCACTCGTCACCAAGCCCGACTGCTGGGGTCCAAGTCCCCAGGACCCACACAGTGGAAGGACAGCGCCCACTTTGGCAAGCTGTCCTCTGATTACCATATGAGTGCCAAGGCACAGGCACACAACTCTACCCATAGTAAATAAAGAAATGTCATTTTTACAAAGATCTGAATTATGGCAGACATCAGCATCTTCATCCAGTTGTGAGGCAAGTCCCAGCGATCACCCTTCGTGAGACCCAGCAGCACTAGAGCCTGGAGGTGATTAATGATGAATCACACTCCATAGAGAAACCCTCAGCGGCCTTGGACTCAATGACACACGTCACTAGAATGGTTGTCCATTGTCTGTTAGAAATGGGCTCACCTGGGGATTATGTGAACAGTGTTGCAAGGCAAAGAAATTAGGAGTTTCACACCTAAGAGCAAGGGCTCCATAAAATGGGTTCTGCTTGGCCCTTGTGTTTGCAGGGACTTAGAGGTGTGCAAGAGACTAGAGAAAGAATAGTGAGTGACTGAGCTGGTCTTCAAGCCCGGGTATTCAAATTCAATGGGCTGGAGAGATGGCTCAGTGGTTAAGAGCACTGACTGCTCTTCCAGAGGTCATGAGTTCAATTCCCAGCAACCACATAGTGGCTCACAACCGTCTGTAATGAAATCTAGCGCCCTCTTCTGGCATGTGGGCATACATGGAGGCAGAATGTTGTATACATAATAAATAAATAAATAAATCTTAAAAAAAAAAAAAGGTCAATGAAAGCCTGGACATTAAAGAACACTCTATTGCAAAACACATTTTGTTGTTGTCTGCTAATACACATCAACAAGAGCTGGAGAGAGGAACGCGCTCAGATGCCCAGTGAGAAGTCGGTAATCATCACATCTCAAAAGCACCTCCATCCCACAGGTACGGAGATGAAAGGAAGCAGTTTAATGTAGCATGCTAAGATGAGATCGAAATCAGAACCCAGCCCAGCATCCAGGACATTAATTGGCCAACAGAAGAAAAGACGTACACACCACACTTTACAACGCCCCTGGCAGAATCCAAGTTTTAAACCATTATAGACAGCAGCATGGGGCTAAAGGGGGGTGGGGAGGATACAGAGTGAACCATTCAGCAAGCTTTATTAAAGACTGTGTCAGTTCAGAAATAAAATTTAGACCCATAGTCTGCTTCAGGTGGCAACAGATCCTTCAAAATAAAAGTATTCTATTAATAGTTCCTGGCTCACGAGAAGCCTATATTTTTAACAGCATCCTTGAGGCTGCATCACCATGGAGATCCTCTGCCCAAAACAACCCCATCTGGAGACACTTATTTTATGAGTTAAAGCTGAACAAGTGCCTCCAAGACAGTGAGCTGTTCTTAATTTTATATTTTGGACATGGGGACACTTGACAGTGATCCAAGTAAAGCCCAGCGGTCAAGATCTGTTCCTCAAGCTGACTCACAGCCTGGCTATTTCAGAGTGTACTCTCATGGCCCTCCTGACATTTCAGATCGCTCCCTGTGCTCTGTCTGCTTCTGAATGTGGATTTCCATTGCCACCAGGGCTAAGTCTTTACCCTGAACTGAAAAAGGACTGTCCAGAGCACACAGAGAAAACACCGTGGGACTCCACAGACAGGCTGCCTTAACTGTCTTCGCCTCTGACTACCTGAGTCCCGTGACATGCTGATTTACTCTGGGATACCCTGAGCCTTTAGCTACACCCTGACTTTAGTGAGGAGCTGTTTTACCCAAAACCTACTTGGGTAATAAAGCCTGCAGTAATAGAGGATATCTGATGGAGGTGGGTCTTGTATCTATCTGTTACTTTCATTGGTTAATTAATAAAGAAACTGCTTGGCCCTGATAAGACAGAAAATTAGGTAGGTGGAGTAGACAGAACAGAATGCTGGGAGAAAGAAGCCAAGTCAGGCAGTCGCCATGATTCTCCCACTCCAGACAGACGCAGGTTAAGATCTTTCCTGGTAAGCCAGCTCGTGGTGCTACACAGAATATTAGAAATGGGTTAGATCAATATGTAAGAGCTAGCCAATAAGTGGCTGGAACTAATGGAGCAGGCAGTATTCAAAAGAATACAGTTTCCATGTAATTATTTCGGGTAAAGCTAGCCAGGTGGTGGGAAGTGGCCTGCCATTCATCACTACAGATGTCACTAATTAATGAACTGGTGGCATGTCACCATTGTTGAGTCTATCTCAGCTCCAGCATCATGGACACCAGGAGGCAGGCAACTCCAAGTCCCAACGGTGGTGGGCCATCCTCCTCCCTGGGATCTGCCATTCCCCACACCTTGTGCTGTGAAGCAAGGGCAGTTCACTCCACTCATTAAATTCTGCTTAGTCTCATCCTGTCCCCATCGATTTCACCCAGAGAAATTAACCAGGCAGGAGACTGCAGGGCCCCTGTAAGACTTGGCTCCCAGTCACCCACACTTAACAGAGGGTCAACAACAGCTTGAGGTTACCAGAATTTCTACAGAAAAGACAATGGTAGTTCCTATGAAACACCACACTGGAAGACAAGCCAAAGACAGCAATGTGATGAGGCTGGGGATTTTCTGTCTGAAATGCTGCTGCCGTCTAGGAAGCTCAGTTCCCTTCACTCTGAAGGAGTTCATCGAACTCACATCAAATCTCCCAGAGCACACAGGACACCCTAACCCTCACCCTGGGTGGAGATGGTGAAAGCCAAGTGGGTAACTAACTGGTAGGCATCTTGTCTGGAACCTACTTCAGGTCTTAAGAACTCTGGACAGAATTTGAAAACTAAACCAAAGAAGTAGAGTGCCCTTTCCTCACAGCCTAGACTCTGAATTACACGAAAATGACTGATCCCAGATCGAACACATGTATCTCTATTCACATAGGAAGTTTCTGTATTTTAGAAATTTTAGACACACAGGAAATCTTATTACCAAATTCTGGTCCCTAAAAAGCAATTAAGGATAAGTGACCATTCTAATAGCATCTAAATTACACTATGTTTTTCAGGGGAAAAAAAAGAGTAAGAAGGAGAAGAAAGAGAAGGAGGAGGCTTGGAGGTGAGAAGTTAAGGTTGAGACATAGTCTTTCTCTCTCTATAATCAGGCTAGCCTGGAGCTCTAAATACCTCTGCTTCAACCTTCTTGGTGCTGGGATTGCAGGTAAACACCACCAAACCCACAGAGACAAGTCTGAGACTACGCTGTGCTGTATTCTGGGTGGCCTTGCATCTTATGTAATTGACTTGATTGAAAACAACCATCAGGTTTTAGAAAAAACAGCCACCCATCATGTGATGCTTGTTTGCTTTGTTAAACAGGATTTTTAGTCTGAAATGTCGCTATTCTTATTCTGGTCCTTAATGATTTCCGTTTTTATGAAGTGGCCCTAGCTGGCTTTCACCAGACACAGGGGGCTATTCTGCTGCAATTCCAGGGCATAGAGTTAAAACCAATACACATCGTACCCTTTCAGTCAGGGTTGGCATTTACTTCTGAAATAACTAATTGAAACAAAATCCTTGTTCACACAGTCTTATCCATGCATGGCAACATGTCAGGCTTGCAAGGGGCCCATGACTCTATGGCTTACATAGATTCCAGGTTATCAGGACTGTCTCATGTTGAGGGTGGTATCACAAACTTCATGACTTCCTGAGGTCCCTCAGCACAATGAAAAGACACGTGTGGTTTGTGAGCCCAGCAGTGCCCCCTTGGCTCTGGATCTGAGGGACCTTCTGAGGCCCTGCTCATTCTTCTCCGTGTGTGGAGCACATTGGGCCACATGCACCAGCTCCCAAGCCCATCTGTTTCAGATTCTAGAACGGGAGGAACTGGAACATTCTGTGAACTGCACAGTCTCTTCCCCTCCTAGGGTCAATTAGACTTAATCCTGCTCTGTCTTCCCATGAGAGGCCGGCAGGAGGAAGTTGGTCAGGAATGCTGCCCACTTGAGGCCCTGGAATGTGGCTGAATAATCTCAAAGGATAGGCCATGTGAGACTTGGCCTCTCTCACAGAAGTTGGCCATCCACAAACAAGATAACCCAGGTACCCAGGGACAAGCACCACAGAGGGGACTCAACTAAAAACAGTCACACTTTACTGAGAGAGACCGTGTCTCAACCTCAACTTCTCACCTCCAAACCTTCTTCTCTTCCTCCTCATTCTTTCTTTCTGAAAAGTGTATTGTAATTTAGATGTAATTAGAATAGTCAATTCTTCTGAAGTGATTTCTGGGGACCAGAATTTGATAATAAGATTTCCTGGTGTCTAAAATAAGATAAAGATTTTCTATGTGAATAAGGATACATGTGTTGGGTCTGGGAACTGGAGGGAACTGAACGAAAACCGCATCCCTCCTGAAAGTTCTGTCTGTCACCTCCCGCCAGACACATCCTGCAGCCCAGAACAAGAGCATGAAAAGCTGTCCACGGAGAAGCTGGAGAGCAAAACCCGTCTCTAGTGCCCTGGTATTTGAATACTTGGTCCCCGGCTGATGGCACTGTTTGGGTAGGGCATGGAGTCCTTAGGAGGCAGGTCCTTCATGAGGGAAGTGGATTGCTAGGAGTGGACCTGGAGGCTTCACAGCTCCGCTCTGCTTCTTTCTGTCTATTTCTCGTTCCACCAGAATGTGAAGAGTCCTATATCTATGTTCCTGTCACTGTGGAGCCATCTGCTGCCACGCTGTCTCCAGAATGGACTGTCTCTTGGACCTGTGAACCAAAACCAGCCCTTGCTCTCTGTAAGTTGCTTCCTGCTGGGTATTTGGTCACAGTAACAAAAAGTGTAGCCAGTCCCCATTGTCACCCTTCAGATGTGGGCATACACAAGCTTCGACAGCAGAGACAGCGTTAAACAGAAGCAGAGGGCACAATATTCAAGGAATGCAGAAGGCTCTAAGATGTAATCCCCAGATAAATACCTTTCATATTCCTTGAGTTGCCCTGCAAACCTCTAGGGACAGGTGAAAACCATTTACATTAGTAAAACTTTCTCTATCACTCCCATTAAGGTTTCCAGAAAGTAGATCCAGCAACTTAATGGTGTCAAATACGCTAGGTTGAAAACACACAGTGAGTTCACAGCCCACACTGTCCCTGCCAAAGAAGAAGATGCCAGAGATGGAGGTCAAAGAACTTCAGGGAAATGAAGGCTCTTCTAGGTTGTCCCTGAGCTGAAGACACCAAGAAGCCCTTTTTAATATCACAGACACTCCACATGCAGACAAGTGGCAACATGCTTGCTGTATCAGCATACATGCCAGCTGCCACACTACTGTGCAGAGGGATGGACAGTCTGTCCCACGGATCGGCTGTGACCCGCGTGCCATCAGCACAAGACTTGGAAGGAGCACACAGGATGAGCTGGTCCTTTGCTTCTGATGGCAGTGGACATTCAACATCCCCGCTTGAACAATTTTTATGTGTTCCGCATCCCACCAAATAGGGCCATGTGGAGCTCTGCCAAGCCCAAACAGCTTATCTTTCAGATTCCTTCCCACATTCCCTGTCCTGCGCAAAATGTCAAAGTATTCATGGGGGGGGGGGGAGGCGGCTAGCCTACTGCACTTCCTGTCATGGCACTTCCTCAGGGATCTAAGAAATATATGAAGGGTGAAATGTATTTCAGAACTACTGGAGCAGACTGAAAAGCATGCACAAATGAAGGGAACTCAGCAGAAAGCAGGGCCTTCGTGTGCTGTGGGTGGGAGGGTCAGGGGTACAACCTTACACAAACCTGGAAATGTCCATGAACTTTACCCTCAACTGTGCACAGGATTAGAAAATGAATATCTAAATAGATATCACAATATAAGTCAGCTATCACAGCATCAATAGTAATCACTTAGATTTGAGCCGGGCTTGATGGCACAAGCTTCTGATCCCATCTAATCAGGAGGCCAGGGAAGAAGGATCCCAAGTTCAGAGTGTGCCTGGGCTACACAGTGAAACTCAAAGTCAACCTGGACAATTTATGGAGATTCTGTCCCAAAATAAAAAGCCGAAAGAGGGTCAGGAGTATAAGACATGGGCACAGTCTGTGCTTAGCCTATGGGAAGCTCAAAGCTCTCTCCCACCACTCCAAAGCACAAACCAATGAAAGAGCTGACATTTGCACAGCATTTTTGAACTTCCAAAAATACGCCTGGTAGATTGACAGTTAGTTTGTCCCCTGCAGTCCAATGGGCTTGTGACCCCCTCCGCTTCCCCTTACTGCAGTGTTCTGTCATTTAGTTTTGCTTAACTAAATTAAGACAGAAACCACACTCCAGAGATATGAAAAACATTCTTTATTTCTTCATTCAATTAAAGGATAATTTAGTAAAATATCACTTTACTAAACTCAGCAAAATGTTAAAGTTCAGTAAAACACCACTTCTGTCTCCTTTGATAATGGAAGGCCGGCAGAGAGCAGCCATGACTGCCCTGAAAACTTACAAACAACCCCGCTCTGGTTTGACAACAACTACAAGCGTTGATACATTCTTGGCAAAAATAAAATTAAAAATTAGCAAACCGACTGAGTTCCTAATGCTCAGCGCCTTCTCCCTGCCCCCCAATAATATGACTAAGGCTTTGCCTGCGCGATCCCTGCTCCATCTGGTTCTCATTTGAAACCGAGTTGCAGAACCCATGTGGGTTCCCACCGCCACCGCACTGTGGAAACGAGGGTGTAGGCTTGGCTTCGAGGACGACCAGCATGTGACTGCACTTCTTGTCCCACTTTCCTCATCGTGCAACTCCGTTGACTCATTTTCCCTGCTTTTCCTCCCTCGTTCCCACTGGATGGGGGCGGACATCCAATGTTCTTCCTGGGGAAGAGGACGCCCCAGAGGGAACAAGTAATGATGGCCAAGAGCTCCATCATCTCCAGCTGCAGACAGATGTGACTATAACCAGTTGTCATGTGACGCTGGCCGTCACACGGCTACATGTATGATGAGCTGGTGGGCTCCGAATGTCTGCTGGGACCCGGGGTGGACATGACCTAGAGTGATCATCCATCCTGTGACGGTTGAGTCACTGGCCAGGGACAGGGGAGTGGGCTTGACGAGTCCCTACCTTCAGACAGAGCTCCTTCAGCAGGCTCACACAAGCCCACCTTCCCCATCCCCCACACGCTGTTCTCACTGGCCCATGAGGTCAAACTATCTCTCTCTCTTCCTCACCTAATCCCATAGCCATTATCTCAAAGACCAGCAACACAAGTCTGGCCACACAGATATCCCAGATGTCCTTTAAGGAAGAGCTGGCTTTACATAGCCAGGCATGAAGAGATGGCGGGCGTCTCTCTCCTCCATCTTTAGAAAACTCACTCCCTCCATGAGGTGACAATGTGTACACCCAAGCTTGCTCCCAACTTCTTTTCTCCTTCCGCTCCACACTCCTCTCTGTTCCCCCCATCTCTCTCTTCTTAACTCCCCCACCCCCAAGACCTCTAGCATCCTCCCCAGCCTCGCCCCCTGAATTCAGACAGCTCTCTTACATCTGACCCCCAGGTCAAATCCCACCACCTTTTCCACATAATACCTTCAGAGAAGTCCCTAACTGGATCCCATGTGGAATCTGTGGAATCTGGGGGCTCTTGGGGAATTCCTGGTGTCTTTCCCTCTGTGACCCAGGGTGTGTGCTCTGCATTCTTACATTACAGGAACCATTCATTCCAAGCCCAAGGCCTGGTTTGACACGATGCTCTATAGCTCCATACAGAGTCAAGATTCCCCGTCAGCAGGGCCATCTTTGACACCTGAGGGTCCCACAGGTGACTGCAGCAGAGCCAAGGGGCTTGCTTCACACACAGCGGGAGTGAGCAGAGGCAATGGCTTATTTATCCTTCCGCATTCCATTGGCTGAGCCTTTAAGGAGCCTTGGGTCTGTAGCAAACTGGAAAGGGGAAAGAGAAAAAGCCTGACCAAGGAAGATATTTCAGGAATCTGAAACCCTCAAAAAGAGGGTTTCATGAAGCCAGTGGCTAGAGGACCGCACTGTCTTTCACTGGACAATCAAACATTTTAAATCACTGCCAATATCATGTCATCTTCTACTCTGGGGTGTAGAGGAGCGAGGGGAAGAGAGGGAGAAACCAACAAGCCTGTGGTGGATCTTATTTCACAACAGATGATAAAGGGTCTAATTTTCTTCTGTGGAAATTCTATTGTCAATTAGTGATTCCGCTGTCATCAAATTCGTGGATAATTTTTTATCCTGCTTGCCATACAGCATAGCTTACACTCTCCTCATGATTAATACTTATTTAATTCGTGGTTATATTTATTTATGCGAGGAAAAATATAGACTTTTATGCATGGAGTCATACTGGCCCAGTGTCTAACTCTAAAGCTTCGTACCGTCCATCCTGCCGACCTGAACTCCAGCAAATGAGGATATGCAGGAGAGTCACAAACTGTTGCCTGATCCGCAACACATGCTCTCTCACCCTCCCTCTGAGGGTGAGCCTGTGAACAGGAGTCCTGCCCCTCCTGTCAAGAGGGAGGAGAAGAATGTCTGTGAATCCAACACCTCAGGGGCCAACCACGCGCAATCTTTGAAAGGGAAGGGAGAAGTGAATGGCCTTTGTGGACGACAAAGCCTGGACCACAGGCACCTGTATATTGTTCATGGAGATAACAGGGCCACAGAACTCCAAGCCAAGGCTGGCAAGCCAACAGAGGGAAGTAATATGAACTAAATACGGTGATAAGAAAGCCATGGCATGAGAGGCAGAGCCTGACGAGGGACCGATCGGGAGGGCCTAGCAGTGATGGTCTGGGCATGTGGGTAGTTTCACTGCCGTTCTGACGTGAGTGTCCCGATCCAGGACAGGAAATCCTGAAGACAGCAAAGGGTTGCTCCTTTTTGTGGGCTCAAATCTCACCATGTACAAGTAGGCGGTCTTGTTGGTTCAAGACCTGCCACTTCCCAATCCCAGAGATCCTACAAAATGTCCTTATCTATAGCCATCAAATCTGTTCACCTTGCTTGTCTGGGATGGGGCACACTAGAAAAAAAACTGTGTGGTTAGATGAAACCCCCACAGCCAGGAGGCAACTACAATGTAACAGCGCTCCTGTCCAGGCTCCCTTGTAGAGCAGTTTTGCAAAGAAACAGGAGAGTTTCACTCTTTATATGTGACAGCTGCTAAAAATGCAGTACTAAAACTCAAAGCCAGAGGCGTCACCTTGGAAACATCACTGGCCGAGGATAACATCATCTGATTTGTGTCCTTAAAACTGTGCTTGAAAGCCCAGACAAAATGTAAACAGAGAGTGTGTGTACTGAGTGCAGCCCAATACCAAACACCTGCAAAGATGGTGGCGCACGGGCGCGGCACGTGACAAGCAGTGGGAACCCATTTGGAAGATTTCGAGGTGACATGCTTCTCGGGCACACGCCAATGTGAGCGGCATAGGACTAAAACCTTCTTAAGTATATGGATGGCAATGGTTGGTGCACCCCAGCTGCTACTGTGTAGACCATAAATGGCACTTTCGAAAGACCTACCTAAACCATTGCACATTTATGGTCAGACAAGAAAAATGAGGGAAGAAACCACAGCAGAGAAGCAACCACCCTCGGTCAGAGCTGTGGTTTCACAGTATGCCGCTAAGATATTGGTGCTGGGGTTGATGGTGTCATGTGGTACCGGTGGGGCTTCCTCAGTCAGCTGAACAGGGGCGTGGAGAGGTCCCTGGGAACCCCAGGACAGAGGAATCCTCCCGAGACATAAGAAACCCACACTGACTCTCAGCAGCCCCCACGAGGACAAACAGGCGGATTCATCAGCAAAATGACGCCATGTAACTATAGAACCATGTGTGGCATCGGAAAGCCTGCCATTTCCAAGAGAAGTTAAGAAAAATATTTACCAGAGCGAAATCATTCATAATTTATTATGAAAGTAAATATGGACTAGAACAGCTTTTCAGTCAACGGCTCTGACTCCCACATCAGAGCTTACTAGGGAACAGAGCTATGCCCCTAGTGACTGAAAAAATACAACTGGTTTTGCCCCTCATTTACATTCTTAAACTGTTCAATCCCAGGCTCTACTCAGGTCCATTTTAGCAGAGCAATAGATAACAAGTCAAGGTCGAAAACAAGAACACAATGTCAGATGCAAAGCATTTATACAGAACATACTAACATCTTGAAGGTCTCAGTGAGCAGTGGTTAGCAAATCTAAATCAAACGAATGCATCCCGCAAACCAAGATGAGATGGGTGATTCTTTAGAAATTAAGTTGAGATCATAAAACAAACTTTGAAACTTAAAAAGAAAAATCAGTCTTTTTGTCCGTACCGTGTTGGACAGCCTGGGGTCTCAGGTAATAATTTGCAGATTGTTCTAGCTCTTGGAGTTCCTCCGATTACAGTTGAGAATTAGTCATAGCTTTTAGTGACTGAGACCTGGGAGGAGCTGCACCGGTGGCTAGCATGCTGCCCGCAACCTGTTGCTTCCCCAAAGACACATCCTCAGTCCCCAGGCTTCCTCTGCCTTCATCACTGTAACTAGTTGACTAAGGGCAGACTCAGACCTGATCACTGAAGTCCCCATGTCCTAGATATGCAGAGCTCCGGGGACAGATGCCGGTGAGGGCCGGGAAACAGTGTGAATGTGCCTAAAACCAGTGAGCTGGACACTTAAAAATTACTCAAATAGTAAAGGCTTTATTGTGTACATTTCACTCCAATAACTAAGAAAAGGCAGAAGATATTTTTTTCTCAAATTCCCAGAACTCTCCTTAAGGCCTCAGTGTTCTGCCAGCAATGCTTACAGCTGGGGATTAGAAAAGTCAGGTCTCCTCCCTTCCCCACACAGATCCACGAACGCCCACAAACACATACACACACACACACACACACACACACATATGCAGGCACACACACACATACACATGTACAAACACACACATATACACATACACACACAAACATACATACACTCACACACACACACACACACACACACACACACACACACGGCTGCCGCCTCCAGGCCCCTCCTATCCATCACATCCTGCTAGGGATGGGTGCCTCAGGCAGACAGTGCAGCCAAATGCACGACTGTTGCATAATTCTGAATTCCTAAAGAAAACCTTGGTTTTGCCCCTTCTGCCCCCAGACTCCAAGGCTTGTTGCTCTGTCATCTATCACGTTCTTCCTAGTCCTCAGGTGTCCCCAGCATATAAGTGTCCTTCCACTTCCTCACAGATCACACGCGACCTCCTGGTCACAGGAAGGAAGATCTAAGATGCCCGTTCAACTCACTTTGAAAACAGAAGCATGCCACAAGGATGCTGGTAAAAAATTTTTTTAAAAAAGTAGGATGTCTTGAGTGCTCCCCCCACACAGCAGGGACAAGAATCTGAGAAGAGGGTCCTGGCACCCAAAGAGCATTTCTGAGAACCACTTCCTGTGAGATTTCTGGGAGAGGCCCCACCACGGCTGGCGGCTGGAATGAAGGAAGTCAGCGCAGAGGCATCTGGGTCCTTGCCTGGACCTTAGCCCCTAACAATACTGAGTATTCCTCCTGCTTCTTCCCCAGCGACTGTGCCTGTCCTGTGGCAGAAAGGCACAGCTATCTAAATAAAACCTCTGGGGCTTCCATGGAGGACGGTCACTCAGCTCTGCACAGGGCAGATGGGCTTCTGTAGTCCAGCTGTGCAAGGTCGGAGCCAGGAAACAGAATTCTGTTTAAAGGAATCCGAAAAGCACAGAGGGGCACAAGCCCTGTCCTGCATTCAAGGGACTGGATCCAACATTCTGAGGACACACAGGAGAAAGGAGAGAAACCACGCTCTCCCCAGCACCTGTTATGAACAGGAGGTAATTTACACACAGGTTCTCATGGGACTGTCACCAACAAAAACATGTGTGATTGACATGGAGTAGCTGGAGACATTGAGGTCTGGGGATGCCTCCACACAGTCCAGGGAGCGGGGCATTATTGCGTGTACCACCGAATGCTACCGTTGCAAAAAGCACCCCTAACCCTTCATAGTACTAGGAACTGCCCCCCAAAAGCTCAAAGCCCTTAAAAGATGAGGCCATTAGACAAGCCCAAGTGAAACAAAAGGAAATCCCGCAAACCCCTTATCTACATGTCTGTTAAATACAGGGTGTCCCCGGTCTTCCTTGGCTTCCTTCCTTCCCCTGCTCTTTGTGTTCCAAGTTGGTTTTTATTGGTTTTATTTTTGTTTGTTTGTTTGCTTGCTTGCTTGTTTTTTGAGATATGGCCTCATTCTGTAGCCCAGGCTGGCCAGGAAGTCTCTATGCAACCTTGAACTCATGGCCATCCTCCAGCCTCAGCCTCCAGAGTGCTGAGATTACAGATGTGCCCTACCACGCCCAGTCCCTTCCTCTGCTCTTACTCTTTATTTAGGCAAAATCACAAAGATATCAACAACCTTGGGGGTGCCCTGTCTCCCACGGGCCTGCTACTGTATGGAAGGAAAACGCAAGAAAAAAACCCTCTGGAGCCCGGGAGCCCCACTGCACGCTGAGGAAGGAAAGTCCAGACAATGTGGCGGGGAAGCACACGCCTGTCGGCCTGCTGCACTCATGCTGCGCTCATTATACCCCAGCCTGGAATTTCCAGGTCAAGGTCTATGGTTTCCACTGCCCTGATCCACTGCCCTCTCCAGATTCCCCTTTGTGATACCTTTCCTGCTGAGGTGGAGTGACCGTCACCTCGCACGTCGTCCCTAAGGCAGGATCCTGGCACAGACCCTGCTGGACCTGGAGAGCTAGTAGGATGCTGGGAGTTGGACATTCCAAACCTGAACTTTGGTCAAATAAACCTAACTGCCCCCAGCAGGCAACCCTGGCTACTGGACCCAGCACACCGATGGAGCATTTCTGGAATCCTTCCATCTAGCAGAAAGCATGAAGATCAAACCAAGACCATGTCTGTTCTCTTCTCAACCCCCACAGAGGGCGAGACGTCCAGACAGCGAACTTAAGGTGGCCTTGACCTCCAGAGACGATGTCATACCCTCAACCCAATACTGTAAAATCAGAAAAATGAATTCGGAAGAGGAAACTGCATACGTCCAGGAGACCAGTGGGCACCGGGGGAGGACCCTGGTTCCATATCAATCCAGGGCAAGGAGGTAATGGGGAAACCACATCACTGTGTTCCATCACAGACACACCTGAGCGTGAGCAAGCCCTGCATCCTGTCACAGGGGCACGGGAACCCTGTCAGAGGCAGGTATGAACGTGAGCAGGCCCTTCCTTTCTCATCACCAAAATGGAGTTGATGCATTTTCTATCTAGAGGAGTGAACAAAAACTTCTTTAACTTTTTGTGTGGCGTGACATAGTCAATTGCGTCTCATTATGATAGTGTGCATTAACAGAAAGCTAAACTTCACATCTGAAGTGGTGTGCTAGCTTACTGAACATTCTTGTAAAGGCCCTACTAGGGTTATTTTATAAACTAAAGAAGTAAGGTCGGGTCACCTATATTATGGCCAAAGATAACCAAATTTCTAATTACAGAATTTTAAAAAAACAACTGAAATTAAACAGTTAAATGCTTACTATTAAAAAAAGAAGAAGAAAAAGTAGGCCAGAAATTCTTTTCAGAGCCAATGCATCTGCAGTTCAGAACACTCTACCCCCATCTCTCTTTGGCGGGCTCCGTGGCTCAACAGCTGTATTCCCAGTTGTTCAGGAGACAAGGGCTCTACAAAGTGCTGAGGTTGGGACTCCCCCCAGCCCTGGCCAGGCCTCCCACCCAGTCTACTGACTGGAGTGTGGGTTCATTGGTTCTAAAGTCAAAGTCTACTGGCGCTGGCCCTTCTCCAGACAGATCAGTAACAGGCTTTGCCGGTGTCCATCCTCGTCTCTGAGAGGCTCATGCTTCCATTCCTACAGTGACCTAGCAATCCCTCTCCAGCAACTTTAACAGATGCCACTCAGGGTTTTAATCAGCTGGAATCGCACACAATTCTTCCAGCCCCCCCATGTTAATCAAAGTTCCTTCCCTACCCCTCCCCACTTCTTCTTTCCCTTCCTTCCCCTAGCTCTCAGAGGCTGACAGATCATCCTTCTGGCCTCATGAGGCAACAAAGTCAAAGCCTCCACATCCCCTGAGCCCTATGAGTTCAGGGAGCAAGAAGTCTTGGCCTCTGCTGTGTCTTGCTACACTTTTTCCATCATCACAGTTGTGTGTTAATACTTGTCTTCCCTTCTTCCTTCGTTGCTAGGTAACGAATGTGTACTCTAATGCTGGTCTGGCTAAGCATGCCTCAGAGCTCAAGAGGGTTCTGGGCTTCGGGGCATGGTCTCCGTGATAGAGACTGTGACCACTCAGGAAGGTGCTGGGCTTCAGGGCCTGATAGTGACTGTGACTGTTCAGAGGTCTTATTTCTTCCTTAGATCTCACCTGTGTCCCTGATGCTTGAAGTTCCAATGTTAGCATCTGGAAAGGGGTGAAACATTACCTCGCGTCCACACAGTGGAAGCAAAGAAGACAAGTGGGAAGGAAGAAGAATGGTAAAAGAAGGAAGCCAAGTGCAACTAAAAGTTGATTTATTGTCCAGGCTTAGACGTCATAATTCTCCCCCAAATGCAGACAAAGTCAGAGAAAGGCTGGGAGTCTATGCTCAATAATTAAGAGTGTCAGAGGAATGACACACCCTAAACTTCCCTAATGAAAGTTGCATGCAGTTCTAGCTCCGACTTCCAGAACGTTTAATGTTCAGAACCTCCAATGCAGCAAACTCCCCCTGCTCCACACAGAGGTACCACCCTAAGTCAGGTGAGAAACAAGACACGGCTGTGAGGCAGGGGAGCCTCTTTCATGACAAGGACAACACATAAGTCACCACAGCCCTGTGTCCCTGACTTTCAGGAAGGAAACCTCTTCTGTTTAAGTCCCAGGTCCTTGAGCACACACCCAAGGAAGGCGAGAACTCAAGCAGACTGTGTGCATTCCTGAAGCTCTTCGTGAGTTGAAATCTGGCTTCAGGAACAAAGTCCTGAGGACCACAGGACAAACTTTCATCCCCACCTCGGCAAAAGCACGCTTTCCTTCTCAGAGGAGGAGACGTGGAAGGAGCACGGGGTTCCATTTGACTCGGGGGCCTGGAAAGGCCTCCAGCCCAATAATTAGCTGGGCTTGTCACTGGCAGGCCCCTATGGCCACCTCAGGAGATCAATATCCACAGGGAGGGCTTCCAGGAGCGAATGCTTCTGACAAGATTACAGAGCCCAGGATCCAGAAGGCTATGCAAAACCCAGAGAGTGAAGTCATGCGCCAGGGGAAATTCTCCACACAGCAAGATTGCTACGGCGATAAAGAGCTGAAAGTTATTCCCCACCTCAGCAATTTCAGCAGCACAGCCCCGGGCCCCGGAATGAGCTGACACCCTAGAGCATCCACCAAGCCCAGCAAGGCCAACCTTCTCTGCACTGTGACAAGAACAGACATGTCACCACAGGCCAGGAGATGCTTGTGGGAAACAGGACAGGGTGTCCAGCTCTGGGTCAGACTGACGGAAGGATAGTCCAGCCTGCCTGGGTGAGAAAATTTGATTCAGCCAAAGAGTGGTGGTCAAAGGGACAGATACAGATAGGCAGCAGAGTCCCAGGCTGGCCTCTGGCTGACGGGGATAAACCGCTGTACAGGACTGTCCTAGGCCAGCTGACAAAAGTTAAGAAGCTGACTGTATAACGGATGTGGTGTTGTTAAAATGTTAAAAGTTCCCGAACTCACTATGCCTACACTTACAAGTGGAACGCTGACCAGCTCAGGGGCCCACGGGGATAACTTTGGACACCTGCTCTCTCGGGGCTCAGCAGTCACAAACGCAGCAAAATGTGAATGAATGGAAAACAAAGGGGGAGGATTTACCTTCCTAATTCCTGAAACCTTCCAGCAAAACTCATTTTTATTTAAAAGCTCTTTTTAACGGAAGGCGAAGACTTGTACACAGTAGTGACTGATACATGAAATCCCAACACTCAGGAGACAGAGGCAGGGGAATCACCGTAAGATTGAGGCCAGTATTGGCTACAGAGTGAGTGTAAGGCCATCCTGAGCCCTGTCTCAGAAAACTAACAATGAAGAAAATAAAAATTAAAAAAGCAAGCAAACATGAATCAGCCAGATAGGTCTCATAAATATTAATCAGTTAGTTTAAAAAAGCTGAAAATTGGAAAGGGAGGTAGGGGTATGAGGAGGGAACCAGCCAGTGGAGTTATAGCCTGCCAGGCTTCAACAGCTGGGCAGAGGGTGAGGCAGCCTTTCCGAGCAGATAGAATTAGCTACACAGGCCGTTCCACTCTCGGACCGCACAGGGGTGCTGAGCAGAGCACAAACAACACAATGTGCTGCTATAGAGAGGATTTCCCGTCACCCAGTGCACTCTGTGCTTCCCCGCCGCCTGCCCGCGCCATGGCAGTTCCATCTGAGTGCAGGGAGCCCATGGAGAGAGGCAGGAGGCTGGCTGGGAGTGGGACCATCGCCCACGGAGCCTGAGGGAAGGCAGATGGAGAACTTGGTTAGGAAGGCTTCAGTGGGGGGCTGAGGATCCCCAGGCAGAGATCACAAGGAGAAGTGTATCGCTTGCTTCTCTTCTTTCTAACATTCAGTAATTAGAGCACCCTGTTCTTCAGGGTTAGAACAGAGAAAAGCAGGGGAACGTTCTGCAGTTAAAATACGGAGAAGGCAGAGAAACCCTTGAAGACATTTTACTGCCCCCCTTCCCGAACCTACTGCTGTTTGCTGTCTCTCTTTGGTTGTCCCTACACATCCCTAAGTCCCCAAGCACCCCAGAACAATCTGGGCCACACCTCCAGGTTGAGAAACATTCAAGGAGACATGGTTTCCAATGGGGTACACCCCAGCAGTCTCACCACACGCCTGTGAACTGGGGGCACTCAGGAGTGTGGGGGGTTGGACACATACAGACAGATACATGCACAGATACAACCACACAGACACCCCCTCACACACACTCCACACATTCATCACTTGATGTTATATGGTGGTATATGCAGTGTCTCAAAAACAAAGAAAAGAAAAGAAAAGAAAAGAAAAGAAAAGAAAAGAAAAGAAAGAAAAAAGAAAAAAGGGCTTGAGCTGTAAACCATCTGAGGAATGAAAACAGACAAGGGACATGTCCCTTCCTTCCCTCTCCACAAGAACAAGACAAAGGATAGAAAGTGGATGCGAAGTTGGCCAGGCCCCACCCTCTAGTTCTGAAGTCAGAATGACGAACTGTTTGACATGACCCCATGTCCATCAGTACTGCACAGATGTGGGTCTTCACTCTAATAAAGATTCCAGGAAGCGAGTTGGGTCGGGGTTCCAGAAACTCATCCAACGAGAGAACACAATCATCAGACACACAAGATGCTAGGGCTGGGGCTTAGAACACCAGGCACCATCTCTCTCAATTTCTCAACAGGCTGAAGCATCTGTGAGTTTGAAGACACAGGTCTGGGATTGAGACAGTTCAAAATTTGTATTTAAAATGGTCTTTTACAGAAGTATTAATCTCCTATTCTCTTAGCTTTTTGGATAAACACAAAGGACATCAGAGGACAGGCTCTTGAGCGCAGTGCTTCGGTGGAAACTGCACCCACTGGTCCTGCTGACAAGGACAGCAGTGACCAACGGCAGCCACGCCTCCACATAACCAGCTGTTACACCGATACACGCACATTATGAAGAAAAAGTTGGGCCGGACGGTGGTGGCTCACGCCTTTAATCCCAGCACTCGGGAGGCAGAGGCAGGCGGATCTCTGTGAGTTCGAGACCAACCTGGTCTACAAGAGCTAGTTCCAGGATAGGCTCCAAAACCACAGAGAAACCCTGTCTCGAAAAACCCAAAAAAAAAAAAAAAAGAAAAAAAAAAAAAAGAAAAAGTTGGGGTCTTCTCTAATACATGCAGCTCACATTTAAATCACTGAAAATGTAGGGGGTTGGAAGTACATCTCAACCTCCACGCAGTGATGCCGCCTTAAGGGTACCATGACGCTTGGCTCAGTGAAGCAGCAATGGGCCTGGCTGGGCTAGGAGAGCTGACTGTATTCCACAGTTTGTTGTGAGCGGGTCACTGGCTCTCAGTCCCTTCCCAGTTAAATGGAGACAATGTCATCCCACAGGCCGAGTTGCTGAGCTACTTTGCGAGTGCAGGAGAATGTGGCAGCGGTGACTCTCCACTTCACTCTCTCCAAGGGTATCACCATGGTTACATGGAAGGACAACAAGAGGAACAAAAGACAAAAATGCTCAGTAGCCCAAAGGTCTTGCAGTGTAGAGATGGATGAGCTCCTCCCCAAAATGATCAGCAATTGAAAGGAATGACCACAAAGCAGCCACCATGCCAAGGTCAAAGGCGGGCAGATGTGAGAGGCAAGGGTAGATCAGCAAACAATTGGGACGGGCAGTGTTAGCATCTATGGCTTCCTTTGTAAAATGGGGGGATGTAAACACCTCTCTAAAATCCAGTGCATCCACGTGTATGTACATTTGAGTGTGGGGTACGAATAAAACCAATCAAGAACGATGACAAGCACTATGGAGCTCTAAACATCTTCAAAAAGATATGGAAGCTTTTTCTTTCGGGGTGACCAGAAGCATCTCATTTACTCCAGTTATTTCCATGTTTATGCTAGAGTTTTCATAAAAAGCTCTCAGCAGATGGCATGCTTATCTGTGTAAAAAAAAAAAAAAAAAACTGCTATAACTAAGAATGGATTATAGCCAGGTGACAGGATACAAAGTTAAAACGCAAAAGCCCATTTCTTTCCAAAACACCAGCAGTGAAAAGTGGAGTTTGAAACTTAAAGCCAAACAGAGTATCATTTACATCTGCAAAACCAAAAGTGAGATTTTAGTTAGAGTCTAATGAACTATGTGTCTAATAAACTATCTAATAAACTATCTGTGTGAGGAAAGATGGCAAACTCTGAATAGGAATCAAGTAACTGAGTTTTAATGAAGACTCAAAATCTCCACAATGAGATAGAAATGGATTTTTAGAAGAACTAGATGCCCACATGCATAAAATAAAAAAATAAAACAACAACAACAACAAATTCATATGCCAGCCACGGCTATGCCAGCCTGCACTTAATGCTTGAGAGTCGGAGTCGGAAAGATTTCTAGTCTAAGGCCAGCCTGGGCTATGCAGCAAGACCCTGTCTCAAAAGACAAATGCATTTAAAAACCTAGACAAGGACTTAGTTTCTTTTATAAAAGTCATCTCAAAGGAAGTCATAGATCAAAATACAAAATGCAAAATTACGGAGTTCCTGGAGGAAAACATGAACAATGTGGAGCTTGGTGACAATCTTACAGAATACCAGACCCATGCGGGAAGAAAGCAAGTGTGGCTCTGACCGATGTCACCCCAACTGAGACCTCCGCCCAACAAACTGCACGGCTAGAAGAGAAGCCGCGGGCTGGGAGAAAACACCTGTGAACAATAAGGTACGGGATGGGAGCTGTCAATTACCTATTTAAAAATCATAACCCAATTAAAGCGATAGGCCAAAGACCTTGGCGGGCAGGATGCACCAATGGCAATGGTTAAAGTCAAGAACACAGACATGGTCAAATGTTGGCTACGGCGTGGAGCCACAGGAATGTGCATGGGTGTATTTTATAGCAGCTTAATTCGCATTTGGGCTCAATTAAAATGCCCTTCAACGGGAGACTGTAGTTCATCCTGAAAATGGAATATAATTATTCAGCATTAAAAATAATTGGTCTCTCAATCCATTAAAAACAAACAAAAAAAAAACCTGAAGAAATTTAATTAGACAATGAAGAAAGAAGTCGCCCTGTGAAGCCTGTACAGATGTGTGCTTCTGACCACATGACACTGTGGGTCCAGTCACATAATGGACGTTGCTAGAGATGAGTCAGGAGGATGGAGATGCAGAGCACAGAGAGTCTTGAGGGCAGAGAACCTGTTTGGGGGCAGTCCTGTGACGGTGCACGCATGTCTAGATTCGCTCAAAGCTCTGAGAGAGAGCCCCCAAAACATACTCAGGAGCTAGTTTCTCAGTGTCAATCATCAGGACCTACCAATGCATCCTGGGTAAGCGTGTGAATGTCACAAATACATGCAGAAAAATGTCTGAAATTATCTGATCGTGCACTGGCATTCCACCCTAACCAATCAGAACAGATGAGAGCCATGAAGACCCAGCTGTCATCCCACTGTTACCCGCCCTGATTCTGTGACTCTGCGTGAAGCCCACACAGATCACTAAGAACCCTGCAGCGTAAATACACCGTGTGTTTCAGGTTTGGGGTGGAGACCATGAGCTGGTGGCCTTTGGGAGGAATTCTGATATGCTATTTGTCACGCACCACATTCTAAAGCTTTTCGGGTTTTGTTAAGAAGATTTTACTAATTGAAACCTCAAGCTTCTAATTTCCTTGCAGACTGTCGGAAGCAGGACACGACAGGCTCCCTTTATGGGAACATGAGTCCTCTCACGAAGTTCATGGTGCTCGCTGCAACATCTGCCAGGCCACTAAGTATCTGGGGCTACAGCTTAGAGTCTCAATTGCTGAGCTTTACTTACTGGAATTTGCATTCCAATAAATTCAACATAGACGAGGGGAATGTTCTTCCGGAGACAATCCTGGCTACTGAAGCGCTCCCCTGGGTATCTATGTCCTAACTCTCCACTGTGTCAACCCGTCCCCTTTCCCTGGCCCTTCCCATAAAACAGTACAGAACCAAACATCACAGAAGGAAAACCACCTAGTGACATCAGCCTTTCCACATTCCCCACCACCTTGTCCAATCTGTCTTCCCCGAAATCTCGGAGGACCCTATCTCTTCTCTGTGGAGCATCTTCCTGTCAGCTTTCAAATCAATTAGGCTGTCTCTAGGGAGAGCACAAATAACATGGCAGAGGGGTAACAGTCAGGCTCCTCGGAAGCTCACCCAGAGGCCTGGCGCCTGCGCTCAGCTCCCCAGCCCCTGCAGCAGCCAGTTGCTTTCAGCTGCGGGTGGATCCAGATTTCCACGCACAGGCAGATATCGGCCTTCCCTCCCACTCGCCTTCCTTGACCCAAGTCTTGCACACTGAGTGAGTTAAAGTTCACCCTCCCTCAGCCTAGCAATTTCATTTGCCTCGGATTTCTCAATATCCACTTGGCTATGTTTCCTCCTTAATTCCCATGTCGTCTTCTACAATTATTGGGTAACCTCCCTAGTATTATGGTAGCTGATGGAAACTTTCTGATTCTCTCATGTTTTGGCTGCTGCTTTTTTTTCCCCTTGTAAAATTAACACAAATGGAACCCAAAATTTCTCGTTTCCAGCCTCCTTCGCTGAGAAGGATATATGTCAAAAGATTTAAAAATATTATCCCCATGAGTTGGAGGGATAGCTCAGTGGTTAAGAACACTGGCTGCTCTTCCAGAGGACCTGGGTTCAATTCCCAGCACCCACATGGTGGCTTACAACTGTCTGTAACTCCAGTTCAAGGGGATCCAACCTACAGACATACCTGCAGGCAAAACACCAATGCATGTAAAATAAAAATTTTAAAGTATCATTAAAAAAATATGCTATCCCCACCAATCCAGATTTTCAAAGAAATACTTCTGATCCACAGTAAATGTATATAAATTTTAGTACAGCAAAAACTAAGTTTCTATCATGATTTAAAAAAAAAAAAAAGACTGTCTACACAGACAGGACCATCCAGAAAGAACTCCCTGGATCCTCCCCTTCCTTCTGATCCAATTTCTCACTTAGTGTTTTCTAGCTGAGATCTTAATCCCCATTTCATTCTTTGTTCCCTTCCCTTCTCTTGTCATTTCTGCTTTGATTTATTTTTTTTTTTTTTTGTGGCCTGAATTCTAAAAATATCTGAATATCCGCAATTTGAAAGTCTTAGACTTTATAGAATAAGTAAGTTCTTAAAGATTCTCACTATCTTTGTTCTTGTTATTATGATGATGATAATGACAATGATGAGGAAAGACGATGATGATGATGATGGTGGTAGTGATTGTGATGATGATGATGATGATGATGATGGTGATGAAGATGATGGTGGTGGTGCTGATTGTGATGATGATGATGGTGATGATGATGATGTGATGATGATGATGATGGTAATGTTGATGATGGTGATGATGATGATGTGATGATGATGATGTGATGATGATGATGGTGATGATGATGATGGTGATGATGATGATGATGGTGGTGATGATGATGGTGGTGGTGATGATGGTGGTGGTGATTATGATGATGGTAATGATGATGATGGTGGTGATGATGATGATGATGGTAATGATGGTGATGATGATGATGGTGATGGTGGTGATGATGATGATGGTGATGATGGTGATGATGAAGATGATGGTGATTGTGATGATGTGATGATGGTGATGATGGTGATGATGGTAATAAAGATGATGGTGAGAAAAGGTCTCACTGCACAGCCCTGGATGGAACTCACTATGTAGCTAGGTAGATATGTAGACCCGGCTGGCTCCTACCCTTCTCAAACCAGTGGCTTCAAAGTCATAGTCTACTACTTTTGTAGCAATGGCCAAGAATCTATTCACTAATAAGACACAGTCATTGTCCCAAGTCTCCTGGATACAGGGTAGTCAAGGGAATGAAGCAGCCAACATTTTGTGTACAAGGCAGGGAATCTGTCCTTCTGCCAAACTACAGTTATACTCTCTGTCTCTCCAGTGGTTTATTTGGGCTCCAAACTGTTTCTCTTTGTTTCCCTCTCATGCCCTCTCAGAGAACATTTCCACCTCCCCAGTTTTTACCTGCTTTCTTCTGTTACCGTCTTTGGAAATGACTTCTCGATATCCTCCTTCTGAGATTCTCTGTCTATACTCACTGCATCTTGGCCTGGGTCTCCTCCTCTTTGTCCCATTTTAAAAACACCTTCACAATAATCTGTGGTACCATGATGAGTGGACGGGTCAGCTTTTGCTTCTTGCTCCTCTGCGTGTTGTCCCTAAAAGCTCCATTGTGTGGTGTCCAGTAAGGGGTTCGGGCTACCAACATCATTCCAATCCCATATAAAGTGCTCAGAATCAGGCTATCCCCACCTCAGCATTCTGTCTGGGAAGCCATCAGATACTTCATATGTACTTTTTGTCATTTACCTGAACCATCTTTGCTATCGTCCATCACAAACCTGACTTCAAAGAGCTGCGACTTCACTGAGCCTGACAGGCATCTGGGCCAACAGCCACTGCTCCTCACAGGAAGCAGGCGCTACTGGCACTTCACACCCTCCTCCCTCTGTGATGGACCTGGCATTCCCACTTCTCACATGTGGGCTCATTGTTTGAATTCCCATCATGCCAGAAGAGGCATGGAGACATCATGGAAACGTGTTTCTGTGCAGATCTCCAGTCCCTCGAAAGCAGCAATGTGCCTGGGGCCTCGGCTCCATATTGCGCTTCCTCCACTGTACACATTCTTCTTGAGTGTGAGGCCCACACACACCTACAGGTTAAGGAGGAACCCAAAATATGCAAAAATGCCTTCCTCTGCATGTCTTTTCTTGCAGGGTAAACCTCCCCAGAATCAAAATGTTGGCCACCCAGAAGTGCCTAGAGTGAGCCCCATCCAACAGTTTTCCAAGCCCAGAATTTATTATTTTTTATTTTAGTATGATCATCCAACATCCTAGTCAGTTCCGTATCACATTATTCTCTTTTATTCCCAACATGCATTGCACTACTGCTCAGTCACCCTCCTTTTCAGAGGCCTTGTCTGTTTTCCAGGGCCAGCTGCTCTGTGCAGCCACCCTGCCTGCTAGGGTCCCAAAAGAGAGGTTCCCAACCCCAGCGCACTAACTTTCTTCCCAGAACCTTCCAGCATTTGCAGATGACTTGAGTCTTTTTCCTGGTTTCCCTCTCTTGCCTACTTTTCATCAGTGATATTCATTATTGGCAATGTTTCCGCTTTAGTGGCCTTGCTTTTATTACTAAATCCAATACCAAAAGCAGGAATACACAAGGTATAGAGAATATGGTGGTTCTTACAGTTCGTTTTTAAAAGAATGGAAACACCATGTGTTAATTTGTCCAATGCACCAGCAGGGCGCAACTAGCCACTTCACGTGTGACATTTTTATCCCGTACCATGGTATCCAGAACATCGAGATCTTAGACACAACAAAAATTCTCCTCTGATGCCTACTGCATGGCATTGGCCAACTACAGATTTCATATAAAGGTCAAAAGTAAAATGCCACTAGGAGTTCCCTCAAAAATCTTAAAATAAAAGTCACATTCCAAAGCCCATAATTCTCATGAGTCCACCACAAAGCCCCCATTATGCTGCTGAGAACGACAACAATTATACGCTTGTATTGCAAGGGAAAGCATTCTGAAAATGAGCTACATAGAACCTTCAGGTTCTTGTTCACAGCATGAGTTAGCTTTGGCTTGGCTGTGTTTCATGGCACGGACTTCACGTGTCGCGCCTCGGTGAGCAGACCCACTCCAGCCTCTGCAGAACTTTCTGGAAAGAAGGCTGCCCCTGAGCCTTGCTATTCTCCAGAAAACTGCTCTCATCTCAGTGACTGCGATGACAGCACCCACATAGAGACACTTCTGTCAAGTTCCCCTCTTTGCGGGGACCCACAGTCTTTTCTGTGGTCTTTTTAAAGAAATTCACCCAGTATTTCCAAATCTGGGCGTAGCTGTCCTTATCCCAGCCTCCTCCCTGTGTTAAGGGTCTACATTTCTACCACCCTATTAGGTGTTTGTCAAGAGGGAACTCAATACTCTTGAATGGATAAGGGCAGAGAGAGGAGGGCTCTTCTTTCTACCCCAAACGGGGGGGGGGGGTATTGTGTGTGTGTGGCATAAATCTATGTATGTGTATGGTGTGTGTATGTATGTGTGTATATAATGCGTTATGGTGTGTGTGCATGTGTGTGTAGTATGTGTATGTGTGTGTAGTATGTACATATGTATGTGAGGTATGTGTATGTTGTGTGTGTGTTGTGAGTGTTGTGTGTGCGTGCTCGCATGTGTGCCTGCATATATGCCTGCCCGCATGCATGTGCAGAGGACAGGAATAGCCTTCAGGTATTGTTCCCTAGGGGCCGTTCACCTTATTCTTTGAGACAGGGTCCCTCACTGGGACTGGAACACACCACTTAGGCTAGACTAACTGGCCATCAAACCACAGAGATCGCCCCGTCTTGGCCTCCCCAGCACTGGGATATAGGTGTGCACCACCACACCCAGCTCTTGTATGTGAGGGCTGAGCATCGAACTCAGGACCCACTCAACCGTGTCCCTAATCCCATTCCATTCCTTGCAGTACTGAGAATTCGACCCAAGTTGTATTCCCCTCCCCTCCCACATGTCCCAATTTTCTTAAACACTTGGACATTAAGGACAATCCTCTCAACTTTTCCCGTGAAAAGCTTCTCCTTCAGCCAACAACAGCAGCATCTCAGACATGACAGCTGGCCTGTGCAGCCACCAAATCCGCGAGAAGCTCTCTGCAAGAGCGTTCTCTTGGGAGAACAGCTGTAAGAAGCAACATTGTTGTGTGATGAGGAGATGGAAATGAGAGAAACAGGGACACTGACTGGGTGAGCCTTCCTCAACATCCCCAAAAGCAGGTGCAGTGACGGGGTTTCAGGAGCTGATTGCCAGGAGCTGGTCCTCTAGCCCCTCCGAATGACAGTGGGAAACCCATCTCTATGGAGACACAACCAGCTCTATCTCCAGAATCCTAGGTGAAGGCTGAGAGATGCTCAACATTGTTTACCCAGAAAAGGGCCCTGGGAAATCTGAGAATTCTGCCATCTCAATTCACGTAAGAACTCAATTTTGTAACCCCAGTTCTTGGAAGGTTTATTAGGCATACAGATCAGGAGGCCAAGGTCATCCTCAACTACCTAGCAAGTTCAGAACTAGTGTAGGCTATGGGAGACTGTATCTCAAAACAAAGGAAAACCCTATAAACTTGATAGCCAAGAACACTCGGGTGCCTGGGGACCAGTGGGATGGCTCGACAGGTAAAGGCTTTTGCCACCAAGCTCAATGACCTGAGTGCAGTCCCCAGGTCCTACATAATAAAGAGACAGGACCAACTCCTACTAGGAGCTATGGACCCCATGTGCACACTGTGCTGTCTATAAACACACTGCGCTGTTCATGAACAGACACAAATAAACAAACAAACAAGTAAGTAAATAAAAAAAATGTTTAAAAAAGGATTTAAAGATTTGGGTTCCTTGACTTATTTGGGCATAATGCTGTTCTTGATGAAAAGGAATCCTCCACCTTCTGAAACAAATAGTGTCTCACATAACCACGGAACTCTTGTACAAAATCGAAAACTCTTTCTCAAGGCTACACCAGCCTGTCAGGGATGTCACTCCCCCCATGCCATGAAACACCTGCAGCCAGTTGCTTTGCCCTTCAACTCCTCAAACAACTCCGAAGGTCTCTGCTATCTACGCTCCCCTTCTGCTCCCCAAGGCACCTGCTCCACTCTGACCTCACCCACGTGCACCTGAAGGACAGCAGCCACCTTTAACAATTTTCCAAGCTGCAGCCCTTGCCTGGCTATGCAGCTCTCGGATGAGTGTCGCACTGTCTTACTCAAGGATGGACCTCACCATCACAAATCACCATGACACGGTTTCCAGTTCAAACAGCTGGGACGTTGTGACCCCTCCCCTTCCTGGCATCGTTTCCTCCATTCCAAAGACATGGAGTAATGTAGGCCAGCAGGTTTCAACTTCAACAGCTGCCTTTATAGCCTACATTTGAGGGCTTTTTTTTCTTGTTCCACAGCAATGACTATTCAGCCCAAGTAAAACGCAAATGCCGGTAACACAGGGAGATGAGAAAGTGTGCATCCAAGCCATGAAGTCACCTTAGTCAGAACTAGCAAGGTGGATGCATGAGGAAGGCCACACACATCTGGGCACTGCACAGGTATACACACACACAGAGAGAGAGAGAAAGAGAGAGAGAGAGAGAGAGAGAGAGAGAGAGAGAGAGAGAGAGAGAGAGCCCAATCAAAGGCTGCCTGTCTGGAGGATTCCCGCCATACTGAGCCTAGCTCATTTGTCAGCAGCACTGGGTAGTTTTGCGCAGTTGTCTTTCATGACCCTTGTAGAGATGTTTCATTTGTATTTTAATAAATAAAGCTTGCCTGAAGATCAGAGAGTAAAACAGTCTCACTACTGGTCAGCCTTACAGGCAGTGGCGACACACACCTTTAATCCCAATAGCCATACTAGTTGCCATAGAAACCGAGCAATATTGGTGCATGCCTTTAATCTCAGCCTTAGAGAGGAATATAAGATGGGAGGAGATAGTTCTCACACACAGTCTCATTCTGAGATTCCTGGATGCAGGATCCCCATTTCAGAATGTAGTAGAGGTAAGAGCCAGTGGCTGGCTGTTTTGCTTTTCTGACTTTTAGGTTGAACCCCAATATCTGTCTCTTGGTTTTTAATAATCGTGCTGGAGATCCTAAGGCTCTAAGAAAATGCAGAAAGGCTAGGACAGGGGAAGGGAAATTCTTGTTGTCTAGGTAAGAGTGCCCTGCATATCGCATGAATGGTTTCTGGCTGACAGAGTTCACTGGGCTGGCAGGGAACAGGGAGCCACAGTTGGGGAGCCTCCAGCCCACAGGGCCTTCTCTATCTGGTAGGGTTGTGAGTTCTCCCCATTCCTACAATGTCCTTTGAGGGCAGAGCAGAGTTCTGAACATGTGCATCCCACGCCTAATTCCCTTTTCACTTGAGCCCCTGACCCCGGGGGAGGGGTCTTTCCTGGGAAGGGGTCTTTCCTCCCAAGGAAGAAGCATGCAGAAGAAAGGTCAAAGGTTGTAGCCTCCCAGGCTCCCAGGTCTCCAGAGTTGTCCATAACTGTCCTCAGGCTGCTGCAACCTGGTTGACACACCACACTCTTTGCTCTGATCGTAGAGCAATGTCTCTACCTGCTAGTGGCATCCAAAAAGAGGGCACTTCTCCATCTAGTCCCCCTTGGAGGTTGGTTTTCAAGGGTCACTCTGAATTAAGTATCAATCGCCCAAGAAAGCTAAAGGGGAAGCAAAGACAATACTCTGGAAGTCAGAGCCTACAGCCCACAGCAAGCCTCTAAGGTCTATAAGCAGCATCCCGTAGCTTCCAAATTATGCCTGCTGACGTCAGCACTGGTGTAGAAACCCCAGAGGAACAGCATCTTCCGGAAGCCGCAAGGGTGTTTGTCTTGTGACATGAGCATGGTACGCCAATGGCAGTCTCCAGTCACCAACAGAATAGAAATCTACCCGAGACCCATCAGCCATCTTTTTCACCAGTTTTGTTTAAGAGAATGGTGGGAAGGGGGGGTAGCATTTTCAATGAGCATAATTTTCCTGCACAGATGGAACGGGATTCTCCCACAGTCCTCCCCTCAGCAGAGATGCTGATTTTAAGATTTCCACATTGACATCACATGCACCTAACAGCTATCTTGAGGACAGAACTAAAGGCTAAATGAACATTAAAGTTTTGTACATACAAAATGAAATGTCATATTTGTACCCAGAGGCCCCATGGTGTGACATTTTCCACTTACAGTCTCACACTGGCCCTCATTAAGTTTCAGGTTTTAAAGTATTTTAGATCTCAGATTTTTGTATTGGACATATTCAATCTGTAATAATATATAGCAGGTGCCAAGTTAAGCTATCATACAGCCAGTTATATGAACCAGTTTGGCTGGGCCACGGGGTACCCAGCGATTCTGCTATGTATGAACCAGCAGGAAGCATACTCCTTCCCTACTCACGGCTTTATCTAAACACCCGAGGATCTATACAGGACAGAAAGGGAAAGAAAATTGGAGTTATACCTTCCCCCATGACCCTGGGCTTGAGTCCTTAAGGTACAGGCAAGACAGTACCCCACTAACAACCCATAGGAGTCAATGAAACCTACACAATGTGAGCCAACTTCTGGTGACCCTTCCTCTCCTACTAGTTCTCTATGGTAATCAGTCACACACCAGGTCTTTTCCTAAGACCCCCTGGGAACAGAACTCAACTTGACTCTTCCCGGGGTGGGGTGGCAGCTACCATCTAACTCCAATGTGTATGAGGGAAGAGTCTGGGCAAATTTGGACAGAAAGAGCAGCTTGGACATGAGGAAGCGCCACGGCTCAGGAGGATGGAAGAGCTAAGTGGGAGGACGGCTCTAAATTAGAGGTGACAAACCCACAGCAGAGAGAGATCGGTGTGACCTGAACCCAGAGCGTAGTGGGAACTTAGGACTGGGAAGCCTCCCTCTGGTTTATTCTTACAAGGACATGTGGCTGCCTAAGCTCTCTCAGGGGCTGCCTGGAGGCCCGGAAATGAGCTGGAGATGAGACACAGGGGCTCCACCTGGAAGGGCTAGCTAGCATCAGCACTCAGAGCCTCTGCAGGGATTAGCCACGGTGTAAAAGTCAGGGAAGGTCAGGGTGGAGGCACCTGGGATGGGAGAGAGGCAGAGCTGAGTCATCCCAGGACGTCCATCCAGGAGGAGAGGCAAGACAGGGGTTAGGGGAGTTAGACTGGAGGAAGACAGAAAAACAAGCCAGAAAGTCAGCCAGCATGGGAAGCCACAGGACAGGAGACCCCCAGGTATCTAAGAGGACACTGAGGATGACTGTTTGGTGCCGATGGCACTCTGAAGTCCTGTCGCCTCCGGGTTCCTTCCGCAGGGGAGCGGAGCCTTCAGTGAGACACCGTGCAAGCACAGCCCCCAAGCACAGGCAGGACACGGGGCAGTGTGTGTCTGCTACCACGTCCCAGGCTGCAGACCTGTGCACTCCGTGGGAGTTAGGCAGACCCTGCATCTGGAGGGAACCCCAGTCTCTTGTCCAACACGAGTTCTGCAGTTTTCTAAAGAAGTCTGGAAACAGCAGAAAACTCTAGAAAATTCAGGAGTGGCAGACTGGAAGAATGAAGGCTGAGGGTGGAAAGAAAGGAGCCGAGAGCTGCCTGGTGTCTTTCTCCCACAGAGGCCACCCACCTCGGGAAGAGCCGGGAAGAGCCAGCACATGGGCAGAGCATAGGACTTCTCTCGACTAGCAAATAGATGCCCTTGCTGGGTTCTGTGGGGACTTCCAGTAACAAGGGCAGCATTCCCATAAATGCCTGTGAGACCTCAGCACTTCAAAAGCCAGGCAGTGGAAGGGAGGTCTCTGCCCCTGGACTCAAGGTCCCCACCCAGAGCCCAAGGTCAACCTAGAGCGAGGGTAACCTCCTCCAAACTGCTGCACAGTTATGTATCTAAAGATTCCCCACCCCCTCGTCTGCTATACTTCTAGGACTATTAATACCTTATCTCTCAAGTTCCCAGTTTCCTCCAGGAGAAAGCCAGGCCCAAGCCAGAACCACAGCCCAGCTTTCCACCTGGGGTTTCCACCCAGTCGAGGCACCCGTGACAACGCGAGCTGGTGGCTGGGTTGTGAAGTAGTGCACCCATCCTTGAGGGCTCTGTGGCAGAGTAGCCTTTCCCAGGAAAGGCTGGTCAGAGCTCAAGGACGTGAGGGGGCAGCATGGCTTCCTTCCCAGCTATTTATGGATAGGAAGTACATATGGAAGGAAACAGCCTTTCTGGGAGCAACACTTCCTTTAAGGAACTAACCAGGAGCTGCAGCCCCCAAACCACAGGAAGTCCAAAGTTTCCACTCAGGAGAGGCGGGGAGGGCTGGAGAAGCCTGCCCACAGCCAGGCTCACATGGGATCCAAAGGCAAAGGCAAAAAAAAAAAAAAAAATCTAAGAGACTGTGCGTAATCACCTTGAGAAATAAAGAAGGTCTCAAGAGATAACACAAAGTTAAGCATTCCCAGACAAGGGCAGAGCTGCCGGCAGGCTCGTCCTCACTGCACCAAATCTGGACTTTTTAATACCAAATGTGTTTTCCTTGGACAAATGAAAATGAAAATCGCAAGAACGTAGAAGTCAACCAGACACAGTGGTAGATGCCTGTTGTCCCGGCATTTAGAAGGTGGAAGCAGGAGGATCGGAGTTCGAGGTTATCCTGGGCCAACCTGGGATACGGAGACCCTGCCTCAAAAGAAACAGACTAACTACAGGGAATGTCTTAGAAAGGAAGCAAAGCTCTTACTGAAATGCCCAAGCCTGGTTCTCTCTCTCTCTCTCTCTCTCTCTCTCTCTCTCTCTCTCTCTCTCTCTCTCTCTCTCTCTCCCCACTCCTATCTAAAGCCCTGGGAAGGTCTCTTTGCTGCACTAGTCCTGGATCCCTGAGTTGTACTGATTAGGGAAGAGTTTCTGGTCTTAAAGAACCAGTGTCTGAATGGCACCATCTTGTCCCATAAGTAAAGGACTAGAACCATTAGCAGTAAGAGTCGGGAAGGTGCCAGAGGTGCCCAGAGGAGGTAAGAGGCTCAGGACCACTGTCTCCTGTTCTCCATGGCCTGGGCTCCAATCACCTCACAGTACCCTTCCCCCAAGAAGACAAAGCTTTGAAAACCACCTACTGATGGCCACGTTCACGTTCAGAAAGCACCTACGGGCCTTGCATCCACCAATTTCTTGGTTTCTCATCAAAGACTGACTAGCTAGCTACCCCCAAACATTAATCACTCGTGGACTGTGGGCACTTCCTGTCTGCTAAGCTGCTGAGTTACTGCACATGTGGGTTCCAGACCCAAGACATGATCACAGCCATCCTCGGGAACCAACAAAATCTGTCAGCTGAAAACCTAGAGCAGGCCAGAGACACCAGATACCCATGATGCTCCTTTAGGGGCCCCTGCCAGTAATTACAGCTTTCCCCCATCTTCCATAGAAAACGCTCTCCCTGAACCCCACATGACAAGATGCCAGAATGGAGACAGCTCCCGGGCTCTCTGCATCAAAGAAGACAAACACGTTGTTTCAAGGCCCCCCCCAGGAAAGGGATCATAGAGTTCCTACCTTGAAAAGAGAGAATGACGTGAAGGGGCTGGCCTGGCAGCAATCCTGGCTGGAACAAAGCTATTCTCCAAGCCCCCTCAGCTCCCACCTCCCCCTTCCCCCTGAACTCTAGCTAGCTCCACTCCAAGCATTTGGTTCCCTTCGAAAGCGATTTGATGTTTCTCTAAACAGGGCGGTCCTATTTCACACTCAATAATTTTTACATGCTGTTGCATAGATTTTGCGATTTTCCTCCCTTTTATAGCCTGGTTAAAGGCCTTTAAAAGTTTACTTTCCTCTCTCATGCAACGTGTGGATGCATTTATCCCCACATGAACAGGGACCACACCACAAGCCCGGGGACCGCAATGTGAGCCTCCACCCTCTATGGGACGACCGTCAGGATTTGATTCCCATGTTTCCCCTGGGGACACACTCTGTGTAGCTTCAGTATTACCATTAAAATGTCGCTGCTCTGTTTAAAGTTTGTGTCCAAGACATAATTTCTTTTATGATTTACCCTCTTAATCAGCACATCTAATGACCAACAACATGTTTACATTACCCCAGAGATTCCCTTAAAAGGCAGGCCTAGCCCGGAGCTCCACAGCTCACTGTCCCCTCTTCCCTCTGGACTCCAGCTCCACTCCCAAAGTACACCATGAATATTTTCAGAAGCATGTGGGACTGCTGGGGGTCACTGGGGTGGGGGGGAACAGTACCTGTCCAAAGTCCACTGCTGGATCACCCCATTTCATGGGGTGTGCACCTCTCAAACCCTTCACCTCCCTTCTATCGCCCACTAGATCCAGCCAGGACCGCTTGCTGTGACGAGCATGGGGTTTGGTTGTTTCGTTTGGTTTTGCATCCATTTCACACTTGTCCTGAGTGTGGTCAGTGAGCCACGGAACACGTCACTGGGTGGCACAGACACTGTGGCGCTGAGGCTGCCCAGGAATGGGTCTCCCATCACTTAGATTAGCATAGAATTGGACAGGACAGGAATGGGAGGGGCTACCTCTGCCCAGAGCACAGACAGAGGCAAAGTACCCTGCTGGCCTCTTCCTGGGCCGTAAGATGCCCCCAGTTCACTTGTCTAGGCATCCCAAAGCACCCATCCTGGCTAACACCCTGCCTCTGTCCCCATGCTTTCCTTAGAGGAACCTTGCCAATGCCAAGGGGCTACTCTAGGGAAACTCCACCTGTCTTTTTGAGCTACTTTACTTTAAACTAAAGTTTTTCCAAACCTTTTCCCTTTTAACTCCTTCAGCAACTCCCAGCCTTTTGCTTCTGAGGCTGAGTAGAAAACAGGTAGAAGGTTTTAGCCATGGTCCCTTCACGACCAGCTGATGGAGGCAGGAGGATTGACAGGAGTATATAGTAAGGTTCTATCTGGGAGGTGGGGAGAGGTAGTTCCAGGATTGTGAAAAGGAGATGATTATAAACCATCATCACCATCATCATCATCACCGTCATCATCACCATCTCAATTCCCACAATGACCTCTTCTTCACAGCATCCCTGAAAAACATGTCTGACTCTACTGAGGATGTTGGCTCCCATTCCAGGTCCTCTTGATTGAGTGATAGGTTCTCTCTCCTGTGTCAATGTTGTAGGGAGTCAACCCTTCCAAGGACATTGGCAAAGTAAAAGTTTAGAAGGACCATACTGTTTAAAACTTGCAATGCAGCCTGCCCTGGCTCTCCTATCCGTCCCCATCCTGGTTCCAGGAACAACTGCAACCTGTGCCAGCAAGTGGCCGCTCTGCTACCCACAAGGCTGAGAATAATAAGCAATGAACCTAATTCTTTCCCTTTGCCTGGCAGCTTTCAGTTAATACCAATGCCTCTCAAATCACACAGGTGTAGGAATAGACCATGGAGCTCCGGCAATCACCTGCCACTCTGATCTGAGGTCACTTGCTCCATCCAACACAGCAAGTTCAGCTCAGATGAAGTGACCCCAAACTCGGGGCTACAGTTCAAAAGTGGGGTTTGGACACATTTAAAAAAAAACTTTAGATCATCTTACTTCTCCCTCACTTTCTGATGGAGCCCAACATGGGGCTCAAACCCACGACCCTGAGATTAAGAGTCTCATGCTCTGCCGACTGAGCTAGCCATGTGTGTTGCCTTGGGACTGAATGGCTGTGGGACCAGGTGAGACAGAAACTTCCATTTACACTCTGATATTTTTATTTCAGAAGAGAAACATCAATTAAGAAGTCCCATGAAGGATCTTCACCGCCCACCGTAACAGTTCCTCACGGTAACAGATCTTGCAGCAGATGCTCACACCCCATCACCTCCTCCTGCCTCTCACCAGCAGGATGAAGGGTGTGTGCGCTGCCCACTGTCTAGGACAATCAGAGGGCCTTTCACCAAGAACCTGGCCTGCTTCTCTTCTGACATCAGCAATGATTTCCATAGCAACAGCTTCCCATCCCCGATGCACCATCCCTAACCCACACATTAGCTTCCTCTTGCCTGGGACCTGGTAGCCTTGGTCTCAGAGAGCATCCCTCCCAGGAAAAGACTCCCATGTTACCTGTGACCAGGCCCCAGTGGCTGTAAGTCAGAGTGTGGCTGGGGCCAGGCTCTGACTATGATAGGCATGCCCATTCAGTCTGAGCTTTGACAGCAAGACCACTGTGCATTTTGTAACCAGAGGTCCCCAGAACGCACGCCTGGGATTATGAAAGCAAACCCTTTCTTGTGATCTGTAATCCCATCCCCACCTGCTCCCCCCGCCCCACCACACACCACCCCCCTCTCCCACACCCACCCCTGCCACTCCTGCTAACTTGGCTGTGGAGCACTGCAATTTTAAGGCAAAGGACAATATTGTTGCATCATTATTGTGACACACGCCGTCATCAGGATATGCTGCCTTTTGAAGCATCCTCTCATTTTCTACATCTGGTATTTCTACATCTGATGGCTTCATCCACCCTTCACCCAGGTCAGTTCCCATGGCTAGCTTTGCAGAGGAGAGAATTAAGCTAGCCCATCTCCTACTCTAGAGACATTTCAAAATCTCTTTTTAAAATGGAGCAACTCTGAGTGTCTGATGGTCTCAAGACGGCCCCTCAGGGACACAGAGTGTGGGGACAGGACTTGTGGGGACGGACTCACAGTGGACAGGACTTGTGGGGAGGGACACACAGTGGACAGGACTTCTGGGGAGGGACACACAGTGGACAGGACTTCTGGGGAGGGACTCAGATTCTCTTTCTGCATTTACAAGTCTTCAGCAAATTTAAGTTTCTGAACTTGAGACACTTTTTTTTAAAATCGTGTCTCATTGCGCCTGACAAAAGGTAAACACTGTTTACTTGTATTAATTCCATAAACCATTACCAAGGGGAGCGGCCCTTACATGCTTTTCCAAGCCTGGTCCATAGTAGGTGTAGAGGGACCACACACTGCACGCATGAATGAATGAATACCATTTAGTATATATAATACACACATGCACATATGAACTCAAAACACATATTTATAATCACTGAAAGTCCTCTCTTGAAGTCCAGCCATCAGTGTGCTCAACTGAACACGCTTCACACACACACATAAGCCAGTACTTTTGGAGAGATGGCTCAAGGCTCTGGGCTTTTGCAGAGGACCCAGGTTGGGTTCCCAGCACCCACATGGCAGCTCCCACCCTCCAGTGACATGAGGTCCTACATCTGTATCTGATTGCTGGAGGCTCCTGCACACACATGGTACACACATACACATTTAAGGACACACACGCACATACATGGTACACATGTACACATTCAAGGACACACACATACATGGTACACATGTACACATTCAAGGACACACACACATACATGGTACGCATATACATATTCAAGGACACACACGCACATACATGGTACACATATACACATTCAAGGACACACATACACAGACATGGTACACATGTACAAATTCAAGGACACACATGCACAGACATGGTACACATGTACACTTCAAGGACACACACACACAGACATGGTACACATGTACACATTCAAGGACATAAACGCACACATAAAATTAAAAAAGAAAGATGATATAAAAACAGACTCAAATGTAACTAGACCTGTGCAGAAGGCGTTTTATGGGTGATCTGGGCTTTCCCACACTTAGGGTTTCAGCAGATAGCTACCCTCGGTGAGACAGAGTCATGATTCATTCTCCCCCTGAGTAACTTTCTGACCTGAACTACACGACATTTGAAGATGGCTTCATCAGTGAATGTACATATGATAGGTGTTTATTGTTTTTATCGTGTGTGTGTGACATTTGATTGGCATTCCCCAGACACAGTCTGCCTTTCTTTTGGCCTGGGACTCACTGAGTAGGCTTGGTCAGGGAGCCCCATGCCCCCCCACACACACACCTCTGCAATGCTGGGATTACAAATGCACGTCTGGCTTTTGTTTGTTTGGTTTGAGTTTGGTTTGGTTGTTTGTTTTTCCAAGACAGGGTTTCTCTGTGTAACAGTCCTTGCTGTCTTGGAACTCAGTCTGTAGACCAAGCAGGCCTTGAACTCACAGAGACCCACCTGCCTCTGCCTCCCAAGTGCTACAATTAAACCCACACCCACATGCCTGCCTTTTGAACGTGAGTCTGGGGACTGAATTCAGGATTTGAATGTAGGTTCGCAGCCGAGCCAATGTGTTGGCCACTATTATTGATACCTATGTTACAGACTCAATCATGAGTTTCACTATGGCATGTTCATATCTGCATCTCATTGATAACCCCTATAACTCTCTAACCTCCCCTTTCCACTGGTCCCTTTCCTCCCAACACATGGCTCCTGTTCTGCCTTCACATCATTTTAATATATATTTTTAAAAATCTTGGCCCATATTTAAGAGAAAATATATTTATCTTTTTTTCTTCTCAATGTCTCCTTTCCCTCCTCCCTTTCCTTTAGTTGCTTCCCCTACAAAACAGTCCCCACACACGCTGTCTTCATGTCTCTTGTCCTAGACACACACACACACACATACACACACACACCTGGATTTAGCACTTGGGAGAAAACGTTTGTATTTCTGAGTCTGACTTATCTCACGACATGGTCTCTGGTTCCATCCATTTTCCAACAATGACATCACTTCATTGGTTAATGCGAGTGAAGCTCCACGGCCATGTCTGCCATGTTTGTCTTGCACTTGTCTACCGATAGGCTGTTTCTGCAACTTGGCTGCTCTGGACTGGACACAGTAAGAGCTGACGTACTGGCCTTTCACCATAGCATTTTCTGTCATGGAGTACGCCAGGGTGAGACTCCTAGACTCAGCAGCCACAGGATATCAGCTCCAATGCCTCCATTCTAACACAGTGCTTGCCATCCAACTGTGGGCAGCTCCCACCAGTCTGATTCGCACCAGTCTGGTTCACACCAATCTGGTTCACACTGGGCAGACCCAGGTCAACCTGCCCCTTTCTACCCTTCCAAAGTAAGGGGGGAAGGTCTCAAAGGGACTCCCTGAAAGCGTGAGTTCCTGCTACACTTTGATCTTGCACATTTGCCACTCAAGGTGTCTACAGAAGACGGAGCCTCTGACACAGATGTGAGAGTGGCATCAGAAGCTCCAGGGAGATGTGGAGCGCACAGTGACATTGTCACTTTGCCCATAGGAGCAATGTGTGCATTTCATCAGCCTCTCTTTGCCGGTTTTATCTCCATCGTGGTTTCTGTCTGGGAACACCTTAAGTACCGCACTCAGAAATTATGCCATCACAACATGTGATTATCTAGGTGACCATCACTAGTCGCACTATTTGATCAACTATCCGGTAAGTTGCTCATTTTAAAGAACGAAGCAGAGGTTTGGCGGGAGGGAGATCTTTCTGACGTCTCATGTGCCTATCAGCAAAACATCATGTCATCTCATTATTAAAATCACCCTGACATTTGCTTAAGAACAAACCAGAATTCAAAGTTTATAGACAACATGAGCCCTGTGCGGTTTTTCAACCCAAAGCGAATATTCCACAGTCGTGGAACAAATTTTTAAAGCCAGGGCATGAAGTGGTATATGGCATCCATGATCTACTACTATTCCACACTTGTATTTTGGGGTGCTCTTGATGTGGTTTTAGTATAACTTATGTAAAAATAATCATAAATTTATAAAAACAATGCCCAAATGACTTATTGAAGAGAAACAGCCGTGTCTCAGAATGCACTAGTGGGTCACAGCCCCATGAAAGATGAGAAAATATCCAAAGTCAACAAGAGAACATTAAACTATTATTTTTAAAAAAATTTAAATTTCAAAAGCCTGAATTCCAAAATAAAGAAATATAATCACTGAATTTTCAAGTACTTGGGAAAACAAAATCTAATTATGAAGAAGGAGCCCAATGGCGTCTGGGTCAGACTTGGGTAATGTATTGATAAGAAACATCTGATGTTGGCACCGGTCTTGTGTGCTAAAGTGTCCGTCAATGACCAGCTCTAGATGGGGGCATTTAAGGAACTCGCCCACTGCATAAACAACATCATGAAACCTAGCATGCCAGCCAATCAGCCAGCACCCCTGATCCTGAGCTGAGTTCCTACATTCATCCAAAGTAAACGGGTCTGATCCAGAAACTACAGGACTATCTGATAGCTAGGATATTTTCCCCAGCACTGACCCATTTTCCTGCCTGCCTTGGTAACCTCGTCTTAATTTTATAGGCCATTTCCTGACCAAAATTTAGGAGCTATTTTAAACCACTAACCCCAAATGGTCCTTAATCTCCAGGAAATGGGTTTGGTTGTAATGGGACACAAATCAGATATTCCCAGTCAGGGAACCAGGTGGTCAAAGCCAGGGACAGGGGGTGTGGTGTGGTGTGGTGTGGGCTTGCAGACAGGCCATCACTACCCCAGCTGGGCTCCACCCTGGCTGACCCCCACACAAACGCTCACTGCCACCCTCGGTAGGTGAGTTGCCTACGGCCCACCCCTAAGGCTAGCAAGGCTCAGGGAAAGTCCTGTGAAACAGCTCACTCATTTCCTGATGAAGACAAGGGTTCTCAGGGAACCAGGGCAAATCAATTCACCAATATCTGCTTCTTCACACCCCACATGCATGCTGCCGGAATATTATAAGGAACACACCCAGCTAGTTGTCAGCAATAACAACCCCAATAAAGATCAAGAAAACAAGAATGAGGAGGGGCATTTCATATTCAATGGTTTGGTTTTCATCTAAGGGCAAATGGATGGAGATCCCTACAAGTTGGCATGCTGATAGCACTGGGTTTCTGGCCAGCACATAATCATTCATCAAACCACTGCCTAGGGGAAAAAAAAAAAAAAAAAAGCAAAGAGAACAGCCAGAAGCTATGGTCTCTAGACCAGTAACTTCCCCTGCTAAAAATTCAGAACCTCCGGTGCATCCCACACTGCTAATCCAGAAATCTGGGTGTGTATACTTTATCCCTTGGTGATGCTGATGCTGGTACCAGCTTCATGATGCTGACATAATAACCCAAGTGATTTCCTTCCACCCCAGCTGCCTTGTGACATCATTGCTTGGCTATTTACTCCTCGGAGTTGGCTTTTCATTGAACAAGCAGAATATTGCTTGGCATTAGGCAAGCACTGCACACCGCAGAAATGCTTTGCAAACAATAGCTCATTTTCTCCTCATCAATAGGGTCACTGCCTTTCACACATGAAAGAGACCAGAGCCTGTGTGCCTACACGGACCTCCACAGCAGGGCAAGGCAGACCCTTAGTCCCTTCCTCCCTGGATGTGTCCCATTGTCTTTCCAAACATATGTGCTTGCTTCTGATTTCCTAACATTGACTTAACAGAGAAACAGGCTTTTCTTTTGTCTGGCTCAGCTTAGGTCACCGGAATTCAGACCAACTCTACTCTCTGACATATGCATTGGGTTCTAGCTAAGTACCCAAGTTATAGATTTTCCAAGAGGACATTTTAATAAATGGACCATGCTCTGCATCTGTGTTATTAAGCTACTGGAGCCTGGCGTACAGTCATAGTAATGATGATGCCACCACCATCCGTTAAGCTCCGACACGGGCACGCTGGTCCGAGCACAGGCAAAGCACTCACATATATGAAAGTTCTGCAAGTTAAGATGCTATTGTGTTCTTAGGAAATTCTAAAACTGAAGGGCTGATGGGGGCTGGAGAGATATCTGGGTGGCTAGGAGTGCCCACTGCTCTCACAGAGAACCTGAGTTTCATTCCTAACACCATGCCAGGTGAATCACAATCACCTGGATCCAGATTTTAAAAAAATCCTTCTTTACAAATTAAGAGCTAATGAGGAAACATAATTGCCTGAACATAAAGACACTAGGAAGTAGAAGCCTAACTCTTCCCTACATTATATATTCATGATGATTTCTGTAAGAAATGGGGAAAAATATCACAAGAGTTAGCTTTAGGTTCATTGGTCACCTGCTTGAACAGGAAATGAGTACTGACCTGAAATTAGAATGGCAGGTGAAGTTTATCCTTCAGGGAAGGATACATGTCTACCGCTGTTATGCAGGAAAAACCATTGCTCCCAGAAAGAGACTGGGTGGCTGTCTTAGTTAGGGTTCCTATTGCTGTGATGAAGCACCATAAACAAAAAGCAAGTTGGGGAGGAACAGGTTTATTTGGTTTACACTTCCACACCACTGTTCACCATCATAGGAAGTCAGGACAGAAACACAAATAGGGCAGGAACCTGGAGGCAGGAGCTGATGCAGAGACCATGGAGGGGTGCTGCTTACTGGCTTGCTCATCATGGCTCGCTCAGCCTGCTTTCTTACAGATCCAGAACCACCAGCCCAGGGATGGCCCCACCCACAATGGGCTGGGCACCCCCCTGTCAATCACTAGTTAAGAAAATGCCCCAAACCTGGATCTCATGGAGGCGTTTTCTCAACTGAGGTTCCTTCCATTCAGGTAAATCTAGTTTAGGTGACAAAACTACCCAGCACAGTGGCTGAAGGGAAGTGACAGAAATGTCTTGGGAAGACTTAGTTACATCTGTCTTTCTAAAAGTATCTATTTTCCAAGGTAGAAATTTAACAGCAACAACAAAAAAGTTAAACCATTCTAATTAAATATCAAACGCAGGAGGAATGCGGCACTGAGTTGCAGGGTGGTGGTGGGTGGTGGCGGTGCACGCCTTTAATCCCAGCACTGAGGAAGCAGAAGCAGGTGGATCTCTGTGAGTTCGAGGCCAGGCTGGTCTACAGAATGAGTCCTAGGACAGTTATGGCTACACAGAGAACCCTTGTCTTAAAAAAACCAAACCAATAGGAAGAAGAGGAAAAGGAAAAGGAACCCATGCAGAGCAGTGTCCTTTCTAGCCAGCTAAGCCTTGTGGGAATGAATTCGCACATACATGGCTTCCCAGGTGCTGTACTGGGCACACGAAAGGGAACAACTGGTCTCAGTTCACAGTCAGTGTCCCTGGCTGTCTCTCAAATAAGAAAGGCCGCAAACACAGCAAATTACTGACTTAACTGTGAATTGCAGTCATCCCAAGAGTGGGTTACAAGGGCAACAGAGGACGAGGTGGCTGCAGATGCTCCTCAGCGGCTTGTAAGCAGCACACGAAGGCCCTGCGGCAGGTGGAGGGTATCTACAATACCTGACTCAGACACCACGCTCCCATCGTAACTTCCCACACACCAAGAGCGATCTCAAACCCAGATAACAGAAGGGTGCTTATGGTGCAGTGTAAAAGCCAAACCTGGTCAGGCTTCCATGATGAACATTACTGAGCCACGGAATAAACTATTTACACAGGGAGGTCAGCCTTGTGTGTGTTTCCATGTCGTGTTTAGTCTGTGCCGGAGTATCTGCGCAGAATTCCAAATTCAGGGGAAACACCTTCCTTGGCTATCATTTTCCTTTGTGTTCTCTAATAATAGCACAGGATGGACACTGTGGCATAGTTTCCAAGAGCCAGTACACAGCCCCACCAGGACTCCCCAGGGGATGCTGAGGAAACAGCCTGGAAACATCAGGACCAATTAATTACCAGGGATTAACTCATGCCTCCACCTCTGTGTCAGGCTCTCTCCCAACACAGCCAAGGTGCTTTAAAAAGACGTGTCCTTAGGCATCTTATAATTGGCAAGGATGTCAGAACCAAACTCCCCAAGATGATGCCATACCTATGTGGCAGAGAGAGAAACCTGCCGTTCCTGATGTTTGCTTACCTCATGCACACAGCTTCCCTGCAACAGGCAGGCCGCCACAGCTCTTAGGATTATCCTCCCCTTATATACAGGGATGAGGAGCTTAAAGAGGATACGGACAGCCACAGGTCTCATCATGATGAACGGTAAAATCCCATACCCAGCCTGACTCTATAGAAGGTTGCAAGAGGAGGTTCAGAAGAATGGAGCAGGCTAAGGGAAGACACATTGCAGATGTGGGCGCATCAGAAAGAAGTCAGCTCCTACGGACAGAGAGATGGGATCTTCCCGAGAGCTGCATGATGTCAGGTAGTGGGGATGATGCCCATCCATCCCGTGCACCCCTGCTAAGAGTGTCTGCATAGCCAAGGGGGCCACGCCGACATGACACCAAAGGAGAAGATCGTCATCCCCACACTGTAGAAGGAGTGTACAGAGTGCTTGGCAATCCTGCCAAGAGCGGGAGGCCTCGTGGGGGTCAGAGATGTGGAGAGGCGAGGAGAGACGGGCACAGCTTCAGAGTCATGTGTCAATGCAGTTATTAGGAAATAAGCAAACTGGGGGGGTGAGGTGTCAGAAAGCCGGCAGAATGGGTAAAAGCTGACGAGCTCAGCTCGGCACACACTTCAAGTTCAAAATTAAATGGGGACAGCTAGGGGAAGGCTTCGCTCTATGAGCTTGAAGGCATGGGCAGGAGGAGTGATGGAGACATCAGGTAGACAGCCGAGAAGATAAGAGGCAGAGACCTACTCCAGAGACGTGCAAAGTCAACAAACAGGAAGACGACCCCGCACCCTAGGACGAGGCCAGGAGAAGAATGGCAGAGAGCACAGGGTAGACCAAAGCCCTTGAGTAATAGAATTCCAAACATTAGCCCCAAAGGAATACTAGAGTTAAAACCTCAGAAGAAATCCCCAATGACCCAGTTCTGATTTTTTTGACCCCTTCATTGTATGCTGGACAATGGCAGAAGTCATACTTGGTATTGTTCTGTGGCTGACATATTTGCTGGTCAGGAAGAACAATGAGCCAAGATACTATGTTAGGCACTCCATTGTTGTTCTTGCTTACTTTATCCAAATGCCAAACCCGCTTGAGAGACACTTTAATGAGGTTAATCTGTTTCCAATGTCGGGAACAATCACTGGTCGAGGCTGCTCTGTCGCAGGCAAACATTTGTACAATCCTTCCTAACAGTGGTTCTTGCTGAGTGGCTTCTTGAAACCCTCCTCTTATCTCCAAGGTTCTGTGGTCCTGCACGACTCCCGGGTTCCATTGTCTGTAGAATCTTTACCAGCTCTTCACTAAATAACCCAGCCTGTTAGCCCTCCCCCCGCCCCCACCCCGCATTCTCAGGAATAGGCCCACTCCTGTTAATGAATAATGTGGGCATTCGTGAGGTCCCTCCTGCCCTTGCCCAAACTCATGGAGGTTTTCTGGATCAGTTCCCGCGGCACTCTTGCCTTGAATAGGTCAGCCTTGCTTGCCTTTCCAGCCTCCCCCTCCCAACCTGGAGAGAAGGGACTGGTCACGTGCTGGGCTGGGCACTCCTTATCTCTGATGGCTCACACCTTGCCCTTTCACTCCTCCTGGGCTCTGAAAGACCAAAGGTCAACCACTCCAACAGCTAAAACCAGAAACAAAGGTTCCTGGTGTCTCCAAGGAGAGATTTCAAGGTCACTGTGGGCGGCAAAGATCCTTGAGATTGGGCACTGCCAGGAAATGCCAACCGGCACTGTGCTACAGGACGGTGTCCCAACAGCCAATGGCTTTATTCTAGCCCCTATGCCTCCCATAGGTTTCGGGGATGACATCATCCCAGAAGTTTCCCCTGTCCCTGAAAGCTAGACTAAGGTCTTTTGCATCTTTGGGTCCCTTGGTTGTGAAACTGTCTGCTCCTCAGTCTATGTTCTCGGGGCTACAGACTACTCCCTGGGACCTGCCAGGTGATCAGCGCCTGCCTGGGACAGGACAGGAAGTGGGGTGTTCCGACTGCATTTGTGGAATAAAGGAGACCCAAAAATGTACATATAAGGGGAGGAATGGGAGTGACCACAAGGAAAACTGAGGCACGGGGGGGGGGGGTCAAAAGCACCCTCCTCCACGTGTTTAATAAAAGCACACATGAACCCCTTTTCCTTGAACTCACTCAAGCTGTGTCCACTGGGTAACTCAAAAGTGTGAGCCAATACTTCTGGTGGAGCCCAGTCTGGCACACACATGGTTAATCCACAGACCTCTGGCTGGTTTCAGAGGCCCTTGCCCTTTTCCAGGACTGTTCCTTGTAAAGGAACAAGAGGACTGTGGACTGTCCTCTTCAGCACAGCACTCCCTGCCCCCTCCCCCCTGACTCCCCCACCCGCCAAAGGCCCTGATTAGCCATATGCCCTGCTTACATAGAAGATCAGCGTCTTCATCCAAAGCCAAGCTTAAGGAGAGCCATACTGGCATGGGAATAAGATCTCCCTTCGTTTGAGCTCTTTGGTCACTCGGTCCCTAGAGAAGTGACTAATGGTCAGGAGGCAGCAAGACTGCTGGGCAGCATGACCACACTTAGGGGAAAGTTCGCATCTCAGACTCAGAAGAGTAACTTGATAGGCACCTGTGTAGAGTGCCTGCCTACCAAGTATATGACCCTGGGTCCATCGCCAGGCAGAACTGCAGCACCTTATCATCTAAATGGTGTGCTTAGAAAACATTTGACTTGGATACACACAGTGGCAGCTACCTGGTTGCTGTGGTATCTCTAGCAGCTAGTTTTAGAAGGAGCAGGGCAAAACTGTTATTGATATCATGAAAAAGACACTGGTTTCTAAATTAGCATGACACTTGTTGTTAATGGATCTTCTTATATACCCAAAAGTCATGAGCACATGAACAGGTTTTCTAGTTTAGGGCAAACACCATACCAAGGTAGTGTCTTGGGGGGGGGGGGGCACAGACTGCTGAAGATCCTTCAAGACAGTTTGAGGAATAGAGCAGAGTGAGCGGTCAGGAATGTACTTGGTCATGTAGCTCAATCAGTAGGAAGTAAAACAGTCTCAGACCTCCACATTGGGTTCGTTTGATTTCTCCAGTAAGATTGGGAGTCTGTGTGGCTGACTCATTCTTCTTAAAGTCCTCAGTGTCTGGAGCAAAGTTAGCTCTTACAGTTAGCTTTGCGAACTCTATCATCCAGAAAAAATCTGAAGCTAAATAGTGGCTCGTGCTTTTCCATTACCATGGCTTAACCTGGTCCTCTTAGGGGCACTAAATCATTGGTCAATATTTTCCACCCTGGGGTCTGAACCCAGGGTTATGCATGTGCTGGGCAAGCACTTCACGGAGCTACATCCATGGGCCTCTTTCTATGTTTTCATTTTAGGGAGGGTCTCACGAATATGCCTGGGCTAGCCTTAAACTCACTCCGCAGCGCAGGCTGGCCTTGAACTTGAGATCCTCTGGCCTCGGTCTCCAAGTAGCAAAACCCATAGGCAGGTACCATCAGGCCCAGCCCAGCAAGCCTGCTCTTTTGAAAAACTACCCTTACCATGAGAAAGGGCAGTTAAACAACGACCTGTGGGGAAGGGAGAGACGGGACAGTGGACAGTCGGGGAGGGAATTCTCTGAAGTCGGTTGCTGATGCAATCATCCCTCTTCAGTAGCCAATGAAGAAGCTGCCACCAGGGAGGCAAAACTTAATTAAGAACCTGAGTACATATTACCAGTCTATTCTAGTATCTAACAGTTAATAATTTATAGTACAGTTGATCAGTATCGCTCCTGCAGAAAAGAGGTGAAATTCTTAAAAATGAAGTAAAAATGCAGAATTAAACAGCCTTTTTTAAAAAAGAGAAGAATTGGAAGTGCCCATAAGTAGCAAACATCATTTTGAGGCATTTGAGGGGGAAGGCAAACTGTTGAGAGGCCACACCTTGTGGCCTTTGGGCCTGCATGGCTGTCACAGCGGCAGCTGAAGTGTATTCTCTAGAGGCAAAAGCAGAAAGTCTGGCCGGGCTCCTCCAGAGCTGGAAGTCTGGCTCCTGCAAACATCTCCCAGCGCCCTCCCGGCCAAGCACAGCACTAGAGGAAACAAAAACTAAAAAAACAATTTGCGCAGGGAACAATGCGATGGAGTTTCTCTTTGGTTTCACACTCAAGTCTAAATGTGGTTATAATTTTCAGGCACACACTCATAAAAGGCAAGAGTTGAGGCAGTGGCTTTAAGGATGCGTAGAAGAGCCCGCGTCTGTTCTCAAGCGTGCCGTAGGCTACACAAAAGTCGTGGGAAAGCAAAAATACAGATGTTTCCAGGCAAACGGCCCAGAGCTGTTCGGCTTCAACCATCAGAGTCTCCAAACAACCAGAAACACACCCAAAGCGATTCCCCCTGCACATGTGTGTGGGACTCTGAAACGGCGTGGGGTGTGGGGTGTGCGTGCCCACCCTTCCAGCCCAGACCCACTCGAGCGCCCCGCCGCTGAGCGCCGCGGCGGTGAGAGTTCAAATCTCCCTGGCTCCCCGGCACCCTCACCCCACCGCGGTGCGCTCTAAGCTTCAGTCCTATCCTAACTCTCCCGTACCCTGCCCGTAACAAAGAAGGTTCCGTAATGGATGCGCGATCGCAGCCCACGGGGACCATAAGCGGAGACCCGCCGGAAGACTGCACCTGGCCATGCCACCCGCGACACCCCCGAGGGCCGGGTGGGTTGACCGCGCCGGGCGCGGGACAAAGAGGCCTCGCGGGGCGCCGGGGGTGCAGGGCGGGAGGTTGGGAAGCGGAGCCTGCAGGGGACTCACCTTCGCAGCGGCCCGGCTGCGCTCCTCGTGGAGCAGAAGGGCGGCGGGCAGCAGCAGAAGCCAGAAGCTGAACCGGGGCCCCATGGTGGCGCGCCCGGGGCGGCGGGGGACCAACGGGGACTGCAGGGAACTGCAGCCCGGCTCCCGGGAGCCGCGGAGAGCAGCTCAGTCTCGGAGGGCCCGGTGTGAGCCCTGCACACCGTCCCGGGTGAGGCGGCTCTGAGCAGAGACCTGAGCGCGCGGCCAGAGGAGCTCCCCAATTTGTTGGCGCTGCCCCCTCCCCTCGGCGGTGCGCGGGCGGCGTCTCCAAGGGGAGGACCCTGCGGCGCGGGTAAGAGGCGGAGGCTGCGCGCCCGCTCGGGACTTAGTGTCGCTGAGAGTCTGAACGCCGGGGCTCTGCGCTCGGCACCCAGCAACTCCCGCGCCTGAGTCCCCTTAGTCCCTTGGCTCGCCAATCCCGGCCAAGCACAGGTCAGGGACACTGGGGCCGGGAGGCCGGAGCCCACGGAGCAGAACCAGAAGGGCCTGAACCCTGGTGTGGCGCGGGCCAGCGCTTCTGCAGGGGCCCATGCGCGCGGGCAGCAGTTCCTGACTCGGAACCCCGAGGTGAGAGCGACCCCCGGGAAGCTCCCGAGACCCAGGCCCTAAGTCTCGGAGCGCTGGGGGCAGGCAAAGGCCGCGCACTCCCTTGGATCGGAATAGGAAGGAGATAGAGGAATGGGGATCGCGCTGTATGGACTAAGAGACTTCAGCCAGGGCCTACGGAGACGAGTCCTCCTCTTTCTGTCTCCTGATGGGACAAAACTTTTAGTCACCTCGCAAGGAAAAAGAGGGGACAGCACCGCGGAGTCAGGGTGCTGCGGTGACGATGCTCCCTCTGCCTGCAACCCTTGCTAACCCGCTTTGTCTCTTGCCTCCAGGTTAGAAGGGGAACGAGCCGAGCCTAGAGCAGTGAGACTTGGATCATGGATCGAGTGAAGCTCGCAGAGTCTGGCCATGTCCTGCGAGGGTAAGTGACCCTCTGCGTGGTCTCCTGGGTGCAGGGGGGCTTACATGCTGCTTTGAGAAGTTGACAAGTTGGGGCCCACTCTTTCGTGTCGCCCTCTCACCCTCCCTCCCTCTCTGGTGTAGGTGGCTGCTGCTGGCGACTGTGACAGTGTTGCTCCTGGCTCCAAGCGTCTTGGCGGTAAGTACACCTCGAACTCCATGCACTTGGAGTTCCGCGCCCGCGAGGGGTTAGGACACTCGCGAAGCCTCGTGGAGGTCTGGCGCGCTGAGTCCACCTGAGTGTGCGTGTGCCTATAGGTGTGTGCTATTGTGTCCGCCAGCCGCACCCCCGTGCGGTGCAGGCGTCGGCCCTCTCTCGGGAGCTAATAATTAAAACGTAGCCTCAGGCACCGTTTGCTGCCAAGCTTTGGCCTTAGCAGCATGGGAGGAATGTCTGTCACTAGGCCGTGAGGCGTATGGTTGAAGGGGGTTGGGAGCAAAGAGTTTCCAGAAACTCAGCGGTGGTGTCCAGGCACTGTGATGGGTAGAGAGCTTCTCGCTTAAATATGAGACTCCGGGGAGGGGCGGAGCAAGGAGAAGACAACCTCCTGCTTTAACGTTGTTAGGGAACAATGGACTGGAAACCGCGGTTTCTCTCAAAACTTGAGTAGGCCCTTGAGACCTGCAGGCCAAAGGGAGGCCTGTGGACCAGGGCATCTGTGATCTGTTTTCTACACCCGTTACTCTCTCCATGACTATGGCAGCCCTGCCAGAATTGCTTGTAGAATACACTGGGGGCTTCCATGTATGTAGCCAATCGTTATAGAGCTGGGTCCTGGTGCCACTCCTGTGGAGGGTCTCCAAAGGAGACACAAAAAGTGAGGGCACAGGCCAGGTGTCCTGTCTGTTCTGTTTACCTGTCTGTGTAGCACTCAGTGCCTAGATAAGACTTGCGGACACCAGTGCACTTTGCGTGTCTGGATCCAGCACACCCTGGAGGAAGGAGACCCACTCCTGCTCTCTCTCCCTTTCCTCACCCAGCTGAAACCATCAGTGATTCTCTGGCTGACAGTAAGTGGGAACCGGTCCCACCAAGGAGATGCTTTCTGCTACGCTGGGCTCCAGGGCCCGGCATGAGGGAAAAGGGAACACTCTGACCAGACTTTGGCCATCGAGTCCTGGCCAGTCTTATACCTTGAGTCTGTCTCCTTCCTGCCCCGGGAAGAAGAGCAGAACCTAAATGAGTTAGAGCAGCCTTTACCTGCGGGCCCTCATGCGTGACTCCCACTTGGCCGGGATCCATAGACCACAGCAGACACTTAAATCCAAGTTCCTAGAAAGTGCCTGGCAGTGTGCTGACTCCCACAGCCCGGGCCCCAGAGCCGCTGCATGGCTACCAATGTCTTCACTCCCGAGAAGACCTGAGGGCTTGCTGTGGAAAAGCATATTACACAGCTCTGCCCTCACCTCGTAACCCCAAGCCTCAGTTTGTCTCTCAGAATATCTGCAGCCTGTCACCGAGGCCGTGTTCACCACATAGACAACACAGCTCCATGTCCCCGCATACTCTTTTCCATGATACAAACCCACCCCAGTATCTTTGGCCCTCTATCCTTGGATGTGAAAAAGAGCATGTATTTCCCAGCAAAGTCAAATTACCTAGAAAGGCTTTTCAAAAACTCAGATCCCTTGACCCTTCTCAGACATTCCGGTGGGGCTTTGAGGTGCATCCTGGAACCCGGCATTCTCAAGACATGGAAAACTTTGGGAATCCTGACCTGTTCGTGTGAGCTGAGGGACAGGACCTGAGGTCTTGCGCATGCTTGTTTCATTCTCTGGACTTTAGATTCTGAATGCAAATGCAGTGGGCGAGCACCGTGATGGCTTTCCCACACTCGTGGGGATCTCTGTGCCTGAAACAGCGTGTAATTAATTATGGTCAGTAATGCGGTGATCAACTTCCAAGCTTCTGCTGGTCCACTGGCTTTCTCACAGCTAGGACCTGAGACACAAGTCCTTGATCCTAAATGCTGTGCACGAAATTCTGACCTGTGACCAGCTCTGTTTCTCCCCTCTTTGTCTTTTGGAATCTGTGATGCTGTTTCATTGTTTTTGGTATCCGGAATCTTCCTGGGGTGGGTCGGTTCACTAAATAAGACCACTGGTTGTATCTCGTTGTGCTTTGTCCAGAAGCAGCTGAGAACAGTTAGCAAAAAGAATGGGTGATTATTTAATGAATGCTTCTTGCATACCAGTGTGTGTGTGTGCGCGCGTGCACACACACACACACACACGTACATCAAAGCCTCCAGGAAAACAGCATCAATGTGGGTAATTTTCATGCCCGTATTACAGGTGTGAAAAAAGAGGCCCAGAGTATAAATAACATGCCTGGGATCTTTCTTTTGTAAATGACTAAGAGTATGGGAGTCAGGCACCTCACTCGCCACTACACCACCTCCTGGGTTCCCACGCCAATAGTGAGGATGCCCCCTGAGGCTTATCTTTGGGTCTTGACCTTGGGCAAACAGGAAGTGGGGGCAGGTGTCTCCCTCTGCTACTCTGGAGACCAGAGGCATAGAGGCAAGGGAAAGAAGGAAGCAGGGTCCGCATGCCATACCTTGCTTAGTTTAGGACGCAGAGCAAACCCAGACATTCTGCCTATGCAACTCAGGACCACTTGCCATCATCCACACAGCCATTTCTGAAGGCTCCCAGAGTGAACACAAGACCTGAATAACTAGTACGCCTACAGATGCCCATTCTGAGAGCCAGGCTTGAGTCACAAAGGGGTGCCAATCCCAGAATCCTCCAAGGCAGGCTGCCTGGGTAATGATCCCAAGTGGAAGAGTAACTGCAGCCTACTGTGGACACTCCTAGGTTCCATGCATGTTAGACTCGCAGAGATCTGGGGAATAGCATCCACTGTGTAGGGCTGATAAAGGAGCTGGCGGGTCTGGAGACCAAGGAGGATTGTGTGTCCCTGCTTCCCTGTGGCTTTGATACCTTTGTGTGAAACCTGGTCCCCTAGGAAGAGGAAGTCCCTGGGAGAGAGCTCTCTGTTGCTGGAATGGAGCCACAAGCATGTCCAGCCCTCTGGAGCCTTGGAGGTCACCTTCCCTCCATACTTAGATCCCCATCAGCCGCCCACAGGCTTAGATGGTAGGAAACTTCAGCAGAAGAGAATGGGCAGGAAGGGGCTCCAGCCCCATCTGGGGAAACAGTCAGACCCAGGAAGAGAGAGCATGTGAAGTTCAAGGACAAAGTTCCAGAGCAGAAAAACGAAGATTTGGGTGTAGAGAATAAAACCCAAAGGGGAGAAGAGAGGGAACCTGAGTGTTCAGCGAGGGGAAGTCAGTGCAGAGCCCTGTGGCTTTCCAACAAACGGGTGACTTAGTGAGGAAGCAGCTGCTAGTGCAACTGTGGGCAGTCAGAGGCATCTAGGACCCGAGAACTCTAGAAACGGCTTTGCGATCCACGTCCGACCTTTAACTGCTAGGCTATTGCTAGTGCTCCATGCAGAGGTGTCGGCGAGTTGGACACCAGCACCGGCTGCTTCACCTTAAGAACCAAGTGGACTTGGCAAGAGGTGTGTGTTTCCTCCGGCATGGCCACTCATTGGCTACCAGAGTCAGAGGGAAAGGGGGCTCCTGTGATGAACCCCACATCCCAGGCTAGTCGGAGATAGATAGATAGTCAGTGTAGCCTGAGCTGCCCACCTCTGTCAGGCCTTGTGGTAGGCTTAAGACTTGGGAATGGGCCTGAGGCTCAGGTGCCCAGTGGGGCGAGGAGATTGGTCAGACTGAATGTCAGGGTTCCCTGGCACGTAACAACAGCAACTTGGACGTGAGACCTTTGCTGTCGCATTTTGAGAAGCTTCTGGAATGCGGTAAATAAATGGTACTCCTAGCAGTCAGTCCCTTTGATTAATGGCAGTATCTCAGGACTGTGGCCTTTGTCCCCACTGGCTTCTCCAGGTGACAATGAGGTTTTTTGTTTAAGTAATCTATGGAAGATTCAGATGATTTGGAATCTTCGGAGGACCTGTGACTATCTAAGTTCTGTGGGTGTGGCTAAAGGGTAGCTTTCTAAGGAAGTTAAGTAGCCAGGGCTTCCCTAGTGAAGTCTAATCTGTTCATCTTGGGGGTGGGGCCCCCGGTCTTTGGCTCCTGGTCACTCCCTGCTCTGCTGAGGCCTGTTCTGCCACTCTGGCTGGGTCTGATTTTGGAGCAATGAGCTTTCCTGTACATGATAGCTTCGAATGTGGTGTGCCACCCCGAGGGGGTCCTGGCACAGAAAAGGCACTTTTAGTGAAAAATTTTGCAGAAATCTAGGGCGTTTGTAGATGGCTGTGCCAATGTTCTTCCTTTTGAGAGATGTGCAAATGTTTGTAAAGCATTAGTTTGTCATCCTGCCTGGGTGGAGGGTGCACAGGAACCTACCCTCTCTCTGCCATTTTTCTGCCAGTGTCAACTATTTGAGAATACAGATAATTGAAACTCTTGGGTGTTTTGGTGGTGGTGGTAGTGGGGGGTGGGGGGGGTGATGTGGGAGAGGGTGATGATGTTTAAGATATGGCTTCACTATATAGCCCTAGCTAGCCTTTAGCTCACAGAGATCATCCTGCTTCTGCCTTTGGAGTGCACCACCATGCTCAGGTCTTGGGAGTTTTTAGCAGCTACTCAAACCCCAATCACAAGTCAATCATATGCCAGTGATTAACGGATGTGCTAAGGACAGGGCATTCTAGGCTTGTTCTCCCTCCAGTGAGTGAGAGTCCCCTGCTGATTTAGAAAATATGACAGAGGAAATGATTTAGGAAATGTGGCCCCATGCCTTGAAGAGATTTGTCCCCTGGCTTGGGTGGGAGTTTCCTCTCCCAGAAGGTCGGGGGGGGGGGGGGGCGGACACCGGGAGCCTCCCTGCGGGGTGATGAGGTAGAGGGCATGTAACATTTGCTCTTGTTATCACGGGGCACTTCTGTAATCAGTGTCCTTTGTAATGGCTGACTGATTGACAGCTGCCTCTGCGTAGAGCTGGCGTATGGGTGGTTCTGGTCTCCTGAAGGACCCACACAGCTTTAGAGTTTGAGACTTTCAGCCCCACCTTTTAGAAGGGGGTCAAGAAACGGGTCACCCGTGACCAGTGAATTGATCTATCGTGTGGATGACTGTGAAGCTCTCCTGAAATCTCCCAAGGCTGACTTGGCTGCTTCCCAACAGTAGCCTGGGCCGAGGTTTCTGGGGGCTGGTGCATCCATTGAGAGTGTGGAGCCTCTGTGCTGTCCCCAGACCTAAGGGTGTCCCCTGATTTTTAACCAGCATATAGACCCAGAGAAGGGATGGAGGAACCCCAGTGTATGCCCAGTGGATCAAAAACAGAGCAAAGACAACCTTGGACTTTTGACTAGAATCTGGAGTGAGTGCAGTTTGGGGGCTCTCTCCAGGTGAACAGTGTCAGCATGGGAGGGGAAGAGCCCACAATTTCCTTGGCTTGAAGAGTGGGGCACACAGCAGGGTCCTAAAAGGATTCTGTGTTGAGGAGAGAAGAGGAAAGAAGAGGAGATGAGAAGAGAATTTGAAGAAGCAGTTACTTCCTTAGAGTTGGGAGGAAAAACGGCTTCTCTGTTGTTTCTTGGACTTGAGGTAGAACAGCTGAGCTGAAGAGTTATGCTGCCCCTAAGAGAGGAGAAACCTCCCCCACAGGGCAGCAGGACTATGCTCAGCCCCCATCAGGTCAGTGTCCTCACTGTGAAGAAGGGGAGGGCTTCATGCTCTATCCCACATGAGAAAGGATTAACTGCTTTAAAGCAGTAGTGTGCCGGACACCCTGTATCCCCAACCCCCCTTCACCCATGCCCGCCACACACACACACATGTGCACGCGCGCGCACACACACACACACACTCTACACATGCACACACGCGCACACACATCTCTGCATGGCACAGGCCTCTGTGTGGAATCCCCCAGTGGCCATGGCCTCTGTTTCAGGTAGCCTTGGGGCATTCAGGCAGTGATGTGGCCTGGCACGCTGACCTGTCACCTGCCCTGCAGAGCTGATAACCGCCCTGCCAGATCTGCCCTGTGCCTCCCGTGTGTGCTTCCCACTCAGGTCCAAAGACACTATTGCCCCCCCCCCCCGTTACATCTTGCTCAGCAAAGACCAAGAGAGCTGTGCTCACCCAGGAATGGGACCCACTGAAGAGTCTAATTGAAGCCCCCTCTTTCTGACCGGTAGGATTTCAAACCATCCTCAGAGAGGCATAATTTCAGAGTGTCATTCATAATCCTTATGGAGCTGGGGAAGGCAGCGACCCTGTAACCCTAGAGCTCGGGAGACTGGGAAAGGAGGATTAAGATTGGAGGTCAGCTTGGCTACAGAAGCAAGACCCTGTCCCGAAAACCAAAGCCCAGGGGGTAGTGAATGGTGAGGAAGAGGATTGCTTCGAGTCTAGCACAGCTTGTGTCAACATGACCTCATGTGAACATTTATAAAGAAAAAGACATCAAATGTGTTCTACCCCCATCCTCTGCTCTTCTGCCCAGACACACCCTTTTCACCTCCAGTGGCTATACGCCTACAGTCAGGTGTGGGCACCCCACTGGAATAAGAGACTTAGAGAGGCCTAGAGGAAGTAGAATTCAGTTGCCAATACTAAAACACATCTTTTGAATAAAGACTCTGCTTAGAGAAAAATCAGTGGAACACTACACTTGAAGATGTGCTTTTCCTCACTGCATTCCCTGCCCCCCAAATTAAATGTTGTCTCCACTGGATGAAGCAGCTGTGGGGCGCGGTGGACATTTACCCCTGGGCATTTGCATTTTTTCCTAGGGATTGTTTCGACCCCACCCATAAAATTCCTATTTTGCTGTTTCTGCCCATTTTGGTGATCTCTCACATGGGAATTAGAGAAACCGTGTTTTGAATTCCATGGAGCCATGGCCCAGTGCCTGGCAGGGCTCACTGAGCACTGCTCTCTCTCTGGATGTTGAGCTTGGTGCAGGGTTACAGGGACCTGTGAGAGGGAAAGAGTTTCGTGGCCTCACATGGTCACAAACATAGTCACAAACATGGTCTTGCTCTGTCCTAAGGCTCTGACTAGATACAGGGTGCAATAATTTAAAGACACATTCCTTCCGCGACCCTAGCCCCAGTCCTCACCCACAGTGGCACTAGCCCCAAGAGAGAGAGAAGGAGAGGGAGAGGGAAGGGGAGGGGAGAGGAGGGGAGGGGAGGGGAGGGGAGGGGAGGGGAGGGGAGGGGAGGGGAGAGGAGAGGAGAGGAGAGGAGAGGAGAGGAGAGGAGAGGAGAGGAGAGGAGAGGAGAGGAGAGGAGAGCCCCCACAAAGAATATAAGCCCTGGGGCTGGAGAGTTGGCTCAGTGGTTAAGAGCAGTGACTGTTCTTCCAAAGGACCTGGGTTCAATTCCCAGCAACCACATGGCAGCTCCCACCTGTCAGTAACTCTGGTTTTCCAATTCCTTCCTTGGTGAGTTTGTTATTTCTAGATAGTAAAGCTAATGATTTTGTATCTGGCAACTGGCTTATGAGGTGTAAGAGTTTTCTGGTGGTCTTCGGGGTTGTTCATTGCTGACCTTCATTTCCCCTTCCACAAGTCTACTTTTTTCATTCATTTGGATGGCTTTTCCCTCTAGGGTACGGGTTGAATTCATTTGCTGTGTCAGCTCTCGGGCCGGTGCCCATTTTTACCAGAGCACTTTGGAAATCATCATTCGGGATTTTATACTGCAGTGCCTTTGAATCCCACAGCTGAGTGATGGTCTCAGAGGAGCGGTGTTCTCTGGCTGGTCCATATTTCTTGTTTTTCCATGCCATGATTTCTATGTCTGTTGGATTGCCTCTCTCTTCTTGGTTGAGGGATTTCCTTCCCAAACAGACTGCTCTTGAAGAGTCAGTCTCAGGTATCACTTAGCAAGGGGGCCACAGACTACCATAGCCATTGGTAGCCTGGAACCATTCATAATACAGAAAGACATTTGAAAGTCTACGCTTCCGAGGCTGAGCCTGTCTAGCGGGCCTGCACCCTTCAGTTTGCTGGTGTCTGGCCTGTCTGCTCTCCACAGCTGCCCCTGAAAGCCTTTCCTCAATCTTGAGATGTTGACAAATAGTTTTGTCTACTGACCCATCTACTGGAGGAGCATTGTCACATACAAATTCATAACTGAGGTTTGTGGGTGCTGTGGGCTTCTCTGAAGGGTAGCACTGTGTTAGGTTTCCCTTTTGGAAGCAGCCTCAGTTTTCCTCCTGAAACCCAGGGAACTGCATAGTCCACTGTGTTAATCTGCATCCTCTTTCCTATCTTTTCCTTCCTTCACCCATGTCTGTCTTCGAGATGAAGCCCATTTTTTTTCTTACTGTCCCTGTCTCTTTTACCTACTTACGGAGAAACAGTCCTCTAGTCTGCCATCTTAACCAGGAAGTCTACAGTAGGGTGAGGGTCCTTGCCCATTTTCTCAGTGCCTGGAGCACAGACACCATGCAGCATCTTTATGTCTCCTGTTAGGTCACTGTTGTGGTGACCCAGAACGTCATGCAGCCCTACCTCGTATGGCAGGAGCTCAGCTGGTCCAGACACATAGCTGATGCCTCAAGAGAGTTCTTTCCATTTCCTTTAGAGTCTAAGAAATACCAACAAAGGGGAAATATTTTTTCATTAAAGTTAAGTCAAGGTGCAACTAAATTACTTTCAGAACAAATGAAAGGCTTTTAACAAATAACAATGTATTCCTGTAACTTCAAGACCCAAGCCATAATATGATTAGGAAAGAAAGCTTGTGGGGCCTGGTTGGTAGAGTGTGATATGAAGAAGCCTCTAGAATCTTGTATAAAGAATAGAAATCCCCTCCACACCATATCCTAACAGCACTGGCTTCTAGGGTGAAATGCCTTCACATTTTCTATATCCCTGTCAGAACCAGCTGGCCCTCTAGTGAAAGAAGCCAGCTGTGGACATCTCCCAGGGAAGTGCCTCCTTCCCTTCTTTCTTATTTGGTGATTTTCTTCGTTGTCACAAGTAGCCAAGTTATGGCTAAGTAAGGACCAGGATACAGTCCTTTCCTGTCTGCAAGCCACCTTCCCCTGCCAGTTCCCACCAGAGCCGGGTGCCCCACCCCACTCTCCAGAGAGGACCTCAGCTTTGACAGGATTTCCCACCATCTTACTGTCTGGCCTCCTCCCTCTTCCTGCAGTATAAGGAATCCTGAGACCGAGGCTTGGCCCTCTCCGGGCTCTGTGGCAGCATCTATGGCTGTCACACTTAGTTGGTGTGCTTACCCACATCTGGACACTGAGAGGTAGGAAGAGAATTTCTAGCCTTTACCAGGACAGGGTGGCTCCGACTCTGGCTTCTGTTGCTTTTCTTCTGTTCTCCTGGAGATTCTGCTGGCCCACTATGGTCTCCTTCTGCCAGGCAGGCCATGAGCTGGCACAAGTCCTTCCTATTCCACCATACAAGGTGCTAAGACCTATTAGGCCCTAGTTACTTCCACTACTGGGCCCAGTGAGACTCCTGGGCCCCAGTGCACTTTGACCCTCTTTGGTGCCTGGCTTCTTCCCTTCTGTGGTTCTTGAATCCTCCAACAAGAGCCATTGTTATCTGCATCTCACCTGATTGGAATTTCACATTCTAGAAATGAATGAGCTGTTTCACTCTGGAAGGGGAAGGAAGTCAGATTACTCATGCTGGCTCCTGAAGTTTGGGTTTTGTTTTTTGGTGGTGGTGGTTTTTTTTTTTTTTTTTTTTTTCTTTCTGAATCCAAAAATTCTTTCCTTAGGAAGTGGAATTGAGCTTCCCTTGTTGTTGCAGGCCTGGAGTTCTAGTTACCTGAGAGACTGAGGCAGGGGGATTATAAGTCCCAGGCTTATCTGAGCTACAGAGTGAATTCAGTGCCAGTCTGGATGACATGATAGATCCTGTCTCAAAATAAATAGACAAAAAACAGGCTAGAACTATAAGTCAGTGCACTTGCCTGGCTTATGGGAGACCATAGGTTCACTCCCAGGCACTGGCAAAACCAAACTAAACCAACCCATGAGAATAAGGTAGAATCTTGTCAGAAAGTTCTAGAATAAGGCACAATTGAACTGCAGTAATATTTGAAACAGCTGTAGTTTGATTCTCTTGAGTGAGTGGCATCTGACCTTTGGGCTACCTGCTGCCATTCTCTGTGACAGCAAGGGATCAAAGCCACTCAAAGTTTGTGTCTTTAAAAAAAAGTGGCAGGCAGATAGACAGACTGACAGACAGACAAACCAGTTTGGGTTTTTTTTTTTTTTTTTTGGTTTTGGGGTTTTTTGTTCATTTGTTTTGCTTTTTGATACAGGGTTTCTCTGTAGTTTTGGATTCTGTCCTGGAACTCACTCTGTAGACTACGCTGCCTCAAACTCACAGAGCTCCACCTGTCTCTGCCTCCCTGGTGCTGGGATTAAAGGCACGTGCCACCATTGCCCAGCTGGCAGACCAATTTTTAAAACTGCCTTTTTTATCTTGTCTGTGGTCACTTCAAGGAGGACAGCTGCCCCACCTAAGGTTCCCCCTCCTCTGTTTTGCCCACGGGCCAGACAATATCTCTGTCTTCCACCTGAGTCACTCAGGATAAAGTCAGAAGTCAGGCTTCGTGACCTCTCACTTTTTTAGACCTTGTTCCTGTACTCATTTCATGAGTTAAAAGGCATGAAACTCTTGGGATGTGATTCATATGCCTCATACAGACAAACCGTGTTCATCTGAAAGTACCCCATCCCTGTTGCCTCAGGACTCGTGGTGAGGGGGTTGGGGTGTCCCATGACATCTTTTCTTTTTAAAACCGAGGTAAAACACGTGAAATTACCATCTTGATCTCTGCCGTGGAAAGCCCGGGGTTTTAAGAAATTAAGAAAAATTTAAGAAATTCCTGATGCTAGGAAGAGAAAAAAAATTCTCAACCTGTGCTACCTATGATGGAGGCTGAGGAGAGAGGAGGAGGAAGAGTTGGTCCAAGAAAAAAGGCTCCTGTCCTCCCAGGCTTAGGCATGGGACCTGGGACTTTGTATAGACAGAAACAGAGACAGGGATACACAGACACTCTGTGCCAAGTTGCCCAGTTGGTGTCTGGTGCGGCAGTGAAGCCTCACTCGAAAGGTACCAGAGGGAAAGAAAGGGCAAAAGATGTGTCCTGGGCAGAACCCAAATGGCTGGGGCTTTTTGTTCAGAATCACAGTGCTAATCTGTGTGCTGAGTGCCAAAAGCACATCCATCAAAAATGTGCGCTCCAAGTCAGCCAGGGACATTCATTCTTCTCCAGTGGTTCTGCTTGATTTGAATTGCCATGCTCAAAACTACTGGGGTAGGCAGACACTGGCTTATCTGCAGAGTCAAGCTAATGCAAAAGATGCTTCAACTGCAAGACAGCGTGCCAAAGTCTTCCCATTTCATAGCCTGCATTCTTTTTCCTTGAGCGGCAGACCCAGAGGGGAATGGGCACATGGCCAGTAAGCACACTGGGCTGAGTGAGCTCTGACCTCAGAGTCCCAGAGGTTGCCCAACGGCCTCCATGATGATGCTGGAAATTCAGCCTTATGGTCATTGGGGGTGAGCATGCAGGAAGCGGAGGCTGACGAGATGGCTGAATCTGTCAAGTCCTTGCCATGCGAGCATAAGGACCTAAGTTCAAACCTCAGAAGCAACATTAAAAAGCCAACCAAGGTGTTTGCATTCCTGCAATCTCAATGCTGGGGAAGTAGAGGCAGGCAGGTCTCCGGGGCTAGCTGACCAGCCAGTCTAGCTGAATCTGTAAGGTCCGGGATCAGGGAGCTTCCTAGTCTCAGACAATAAGGTGACAAACAATCGAGAAGGGCACCTGCCATCTACATCTGACCTACACACACACACACACACACACATGAACACGCACACACATGCACACACGCGTGCACACACACACTGTGGAAAGCTGACCACTGTCCCAACAGCACCCAGTGGGGATTAGCAGACTCACTCCTTCTGAGACCCATCCACCAAGCTGATGGTGTAGACAGAACAAAGGAGCCTACCCTAGAAGACATTTCATTCCACTCAGTGTGGTCCCTGGGGAGAAGGGAAATCAGAGTGCCCAGAGGAGCCGTGGTCCTTTCACGAATGCCCAAAATACCAAACCAGAAGCAATCCTCACCCCTGGCTGGAGGTGGGAAATGAAGCAGGAGCCAGCACACTGCCCCGTCCCTGCTCCACATCCCATTCAGAGGTCAGTGTGCAGCCCGGGACTTTACTTTTCTGACTCTGAGAATGCTACAGTTTGGGAACCACAGTGTAGACAACTAACCTGAAACATAGGATCTTAAGCACCCTGGAAGCCGCGGGACTCAGGTTTGCCTGTGGTTGGTCTGCCTGGGAACCAGCAGCATGTGTAACTGACAATCTTGGGGAACGCTCTGAGTAGTTCGCCAGCTTGCATGCCTACAGGTAAGCGTGAGAAATAGCTGCCAGGAAGGCCATTTTCCTCTGCTTACCTATAAGAAGGCAAAGGAATTACTGTTCTGCAAAACTCTTAGCTTTGTATATGAGGGCCTGAACCCTGAGGGCGACTCACAAGGGTGGCCCTGATCTGCAATAAAGACTGAAAAAGAGGATAATACTGGAAATGGCTTATGGTGCCTACGGAAACGAGCTTTCCCACACTTGGTTGTCTTTTTAATCAAAGGCTGGATGTATTGAGGAGAGTCTGAGATCAACCACCCTTGAATAAACATTTAGAGCAGATTACGGGAAACTGAAAGCTACACCAGGCTTCAAAAGTGTTCCTAGAAGTCCAGGGTTCCTTTGAAGTGAGCCTGGCAGCCAGCGCCCCACCCCACCCCACTCCACCCCCACACAAGCCCTCCTCCATTGCTCTCTGCAGATTTTCCTGATTGTTTCCAATCCCAGTGGTCAGTCCTGTGCGCTAGTCTGTAGCTGAACATCTCTGTCCAGTGTCAGCAAAAATTTCAGCCACATCTTAACAGGTTTAGGTGAAGATGAAACGCCGAGATGGTTCACATTGGTGTCTCCAAGAGAAATCACACTGGGAGTCACCTGAGTCAAGGCAGAGAGTGAGAGACGGGGACATGGGAAGCCCTGTGTCTTGGTACTTCCTCACAGGCACCTCACTTGGCTGCCTGTGCCCACACTTCATCCGGACCCCTGTCGCCTGTGGCCTCTGCCCCTCCTATAAAGTTAGGGATTTTCACATTGTCCCCTGAGAAGGGAGAGCCAGTTCTTCCGTACCACAGGTGTGTCCCGTCTCAGAACCTTTCTGTGTGACTAGGTCCAGGCTGCATGGGTCACACCGGGCTCCATCTGCTACAGCTACCACCTCTCCTGCTGTCAGCCTTTGTCCTCCCTGCGAGAGGACTTTAGAATCCTCCCAGAGCATGTGGCCAAAAGGATTGCATTCAGAATGTAGGGGAAGCCCTTTGCGGGACTTGGTGTAGGATAACCACCTCCCTAAAGGCTCTGGTTACCACACTTCCTCTCCAGTCATCCCTGCCCCCTCTCCCACTACTTTGGACCTCAGCTGCCTCCTCTCAGTGGCTGTGAAGCAGCTCCTCTCTGCTGGCGTCCCTGCCTCCCTGAGCCATGGAGCCTGGGACAGTAATTCCAAAAGTTTTTCAGTAAGAAGCAGCTCTAACCACAAACCTGTTAAAGCTATCTCAGATCTCCATTCTGATCTGCTTGGCAACTGAAGAGAACACTCAGCTTGATTGTTGAGCTGTGTCTGAAGACTGTGGACGCCCTGACCCTCTTCAAATAAAGGGTCTTGGTTGTGTGTAAGAGTAACTTGCGACTGGCTCTATTTGTGGTATCTACCTAAAGCTCAGGAATGCCTTTCACACAGACCACACCATCCTCTGCCAGATTCCCAGTGCTGCTGACCCTCTGCCCACTGGATCCCCCGGCCTCGGTTCTCACCCCTCCCCCCAGAGAGCACACACCACAGTTGCCCTGGCCTTTCATCACTGACTATGCAGAACCAGGTCACCTCCCAGCCAGCCCTCCTGGTATATCAAGCCTCAGCATCATCACATCCTTGAGACAAATTCACAGCTCAGCCTTGTCTCTCAAAGGCTAGGCAGGGTGACCCTCTCTCACACTCCCAGCTGGCTTTTCTGAGTGTGTCTCCCCACAGTGAAGAGGTCAAGGGGTGTTGGAATGAAAAACAAAGAAATCCAGTTTGAAATCACTGCCTTGTGTTGTTTTAAGAGAAGAATTTATACTGTGGGGTGTCAGTGAAACATTAACCACCCCCCAGCTCCCTACAGAGGCCTCCTGCTGTGACCCACACCCCAAGAATTCTGTCCCTGTGATCAGTTACAGTCATGCCCTTCAAAGTTGTGAACATAAACATCTTCATAGTTCCTCAGCCACATGGACACATGATTAGAAAGATTAGAAAAGTCAGACGAGCACTTTCTAGTTTCCTGGGGTTTTGCTTTAACAGCACAGTAAACACATTGAATGTCCATTGCGTGATGCCGAGAGCTATTGAAAATTCTGAAGACCTCGCTCATATAGACTTGACCCAAGTGACATGGGCTCAGCCAGTCTTGAGCTGTTCCTCTGCGAAGCTCATCGAATATTTTGGTATTGTTCTTCTTTGTTTGTCTTTTGAGACAGGGTTTCTCTGAGTAGCCCCTGGCTATCCTAGAACTCACTCTGCAGGTTGTCCTCAAACTCAGAGATCTGCCTGCCTCTGCCTCTGCTGGGATTAAAGGTGTGCGCCACCAGGCCCAGCTCATCTGAATACTCATAACTTGCTCAGGAAAACCTCAAGGCCCTGCAAAGTATTGTGATGGGCACACTCACTGTTGTCAACTGGTGTGGTCTACTTGCTTGGACCACCCTGAAGAGCCTGGCTTAACACCAAGGTGTCTTAGCTAGCAATGAGTTGTTGGAAATCAGTGGTAGAGTTTAGAATGCCTAGAATCTGTCAGCTGAGGGGGTGGGGGGTATGGCTTCATGCCTAGAATCCACCAGTGAGGACCTGGAGGTCATGGCTGGGTAGTAGACAACTTGCTTAATGTCCGAAAGGTTCCTTACTCAGTCCAGCAAGTCGGCAACCCTTTCTCCTAACATGCCTGTCTGCTGCAAACACACACACACACCTTAAAATTCTGTTCCTACTGTGCTGGTCTTCAGGTCCTATCTGTTTCCTGACTCATCTAATCCTCCCATAGATAAATTAGGACATTATTTTAACCTAGCTTCTTGCTGAAGAAGCACCAGCCCATGCCGGTCTCATTCAACTCAGCATGGTACCTAGAGCTCTGTCTCTGTGACCATATTGCTGCTATTTCTTGCCTTGCTTTTATATAAAATATGGGAATAAAACACCAGGATTTCACTGAAATTGGTGCCGGTGGCATGGTTACCTCAGTAGCTACTCTGCGTGTTGAACTTCGATTCACAATACGAAGGGCAGAAAGGATGTTCTCTGTGAAGAGTCCTTCATAGGTAGGACATCTCAGAGCCAGACTGGACCTAAAGATTGGCAAGCCCAAACTTTTCCTGAAGTTGGGAACTATAGAGGTAGAGCACACACACCAGGGCCTGGAAGAACAAAGACACCAAGCCCTTCCTTGTCCATGTTAGCTTGATAAATGAATGTTTCCCATGTAATTCCTCTAATTAAGTCATTTTCCGTATTAGATCATTTGGGGGATAAATTACATGATTCACTGAGTCTAAAATTCTGTTTTGGAAGCAGTGAGCAGAACGCTCCCCTAGCCAAAACTCATAGACTTTGGTAGAACTGATCTGTGCCATGAACTTCATACCTCTTGGAGGCCCCCATATTATAGCAAAAATAAATAAATAAATAAATAAATAAGTATTCTTTTATTTTAGTGTAGTGTGTTGTCTTCATAACCCGCTCAAAATAAGACATAGCCAGTCACTACGATAGCAGAAGGAAACCAAACGGTGACATGTAGACTGTTGAGCAAATTACTTATTTCTTTAATCCCTGGAACATCATGTTTTAAATGAAAACCTTTTTAAAGGTTTCAATTGACATCAGGCATGACCACAGCTCCTCTTGTATTCCATGCCCAGCATTTCCCTAAATCAGCATTGCACAAAGAATGTTTCTTCTGTGTGGCCTGAGGCAGGAGCAATATCCCTTTCCAGAGAGGAAGAGGAGACAGAAGCCTCGGCCCTGCCAGGTGCCTTTGGCCTCTGAAGAGCTAGTGCCGAAACCCTGACCCTCTTTTGCTTGAAGAGTCTGTCCCAAGCACGTTATCTGTGGGTCACTTATCACTGTGTGAAGTGCTTTTGTGGGCCCCCATGGGGTGTTTTCAATCATGACTGTGAAGAAACAGGATTGTAAGCACTGTAGAGGTCCTAGTAGGAAGGGAAAGATACCCACTGACATCTCAGCACAGTCAACAAAGCGGGCTACATATGGTCAGTGGAGAAAATACAGAATTATGAAACCAGCTCATCATCTTTTTAATCGTGTTTGTGTGTGTGTGGTGTGCATGTGTGTGTGTGTGTGTGTGTGTGTGTGTGTGTACACGCACGTGCGCGCCATTGGTCATTGCTGAGTGTCTTCTTTGCCTCCACCTTATTTTTTCGTCAGTCTTTCACTAGACTGTCTGGCCAGTGAGCTCTAAATCCGTGTCCCTGGCTCCCCACACTGGAATTACTGACATAAAACCCAAAACCCAGTCTTTACCTGGGTCCTGAGGATCTGAACTCAGGTCCTGATGCTTACATGGCTGACACTTTGCTGACTGGACCATCATCTCCCCAGTCCCTTGTCATGAAAGCAGGTGTGACAGATGCAGTGTGCGTCTGGCTTTGAGTTGAACGGTCACTATGTGTTCTTTTTTCACTCTTTCTAAAATGTCCATGTGGCGGGCAGTTTTACAGAGAGCTTAACTGCTGAAGAGTGTAAGGCTTGCTGCTGCCCCTTGAACCGGGAGTGGGATCTGATTTGATTTTGACAGTCACTCTTATAGCTGCATGACTTCACCCCAAGCAGGCTAAACAGATGAGTTTTCAGCATCAGAATGGGTACTAAGCAGACAGCTGTTGTGTCAGCGATTTGAAGGGGGCGAAGTTACGGGGCAAGAATGGAAAGATACTGTGGTTCCCCAGGCCCTCTCCTTGGACAGCTTCATTGTGTAGGTGTGTGGTGGCTCGGAATGGAGTGGGCCACTGTCCAGAGCCCAAGTTCTTCCCAGCCAGGGTGTCAGTCTGATTGGGGCAAATCCCCCTGACGTCTATTGAACCACCCAGCTGCTTGTCCCCAGTCATGGGGCAGCTCAGAGAGGAGGACGAAACCTCCTCGGGCCACTGTTTCTGGGAGCCACTTGTGGTTCAAAGCCAAGTGCTTAGCTTTATTTACCCAAGTGGTTCATGAGCTCCATCCACTTGCCCTCTCAAAGTCACTGCTCCCCCAAAGTGCACCCCTTTGAATTAGAGGCCCAGGTGCCTTCCCACGCTGTTCTTACATTTAGGAGGGCCTGGCCTTCGATAACACACCTTCAGCTGAGCTCAGGCGAGTTCCTCCATAGCTGTCCCCTGCCGGCTTCCTACCAGTATCCCATCAGGCTGCAGGTTTTGACCTAGTTTGGCTGACTGATTCTTCTCTAAATAGCTTGGTAATCAAGCCGCAGGCCGGCTAAGAGCTTCCCCGCCACATTCCTCTGGGTGTGTCTGACATCTTTCTGACCCCTGTCTGAAATCACTCCTGGAGAAATGCTGTTTAAATAAATCCTGCGTGTCCAGATTCTCTTGGGGTCAACTTATGCCATTGTCTTTCCATGCAGCTTTTGTTTTTTAATAAAGGAAATTTACTAGAATGATTTTCTTCTAGAATGATCTCTGCCTTTTCCAAATTGAGAGATGAGTTTCTACGGAGCCTAAAGTACAGCAACAAAGAGTCAGGATGATGCCAGGCCACAGCAAAGAGGAAGTTGCTGGCATCAAGAAGCTGGGCATGGTGGTTCATGTGTGTAACATCCCGACTCCATGAGATGCTTCGTCATTGTGGCAGCAAAAGGAAAACCATGCATTGGGGGGTAGATTAGGGTACCCCAAGTCCCCACAATTCTTTTCTGCCCAAGTTTCTATTTTTCTCATCTCAGAGATTTTCATGTTGTTGGAAAAACATGAAGAGTTCATTTCCTGTTTATTCACCATGTCGTGGTCAAATCCACCACAGGAAGGTTGACTGGGACACCATTCCTGGCCACCTTGGCCCTCCCTTAGACTGCAGGAGTGACAAAGGAGACAGGGGAGCTCACCTACCCTCTTAGCCCCATGACTGGTGTTTTAGTTTGTCTTTCTGTTGCTGTGATAAACACCATGGCCAAACGCAGCACACATCCACGTCTGTGCACAGTGAGCATGTGAGGCTCAGAGGCCAGCTTTCGAGAGTTGATTCTCTCCTTCCATCATGTAGATCCCAGAAATCAAACCCAAGTCATTGGTGCCTTCACTGTTAAACCATCTTGCTGGCCCTAACTCCTCAGTGTTAATCTAGTTCAATTTAAGGATCTCTTTATATGGTTACTGCGTTTCCCAAATTGTTTGCTGTTAGATTTTTACCATGGGTTCTGATATATTTTTCTAATATGAAATTTTGTATCTAAAATGATGATGACTTTACTCCTCTTTAGTCCACGGACTTTTCTTTTCCTTGTCTTACTGCATTGGCTACAGCATCTTGACCATATTAAATTAGACTTCTCTAGCAGACTTGAAGGTGGGCATTATAATCTTTTCTGAGTGGAGGCTTACTGGAGCCCTTGCAAGTGGAAAGTGCTTTGGAAGACAGTTTTCTAGGTTGAGTCAGAGGTTCCCATACAGAGAGACATCCCAGGGACAGATTGACACCAACATAAGCCAATGTTTCACGCCTGCTCCCATGAAGAACATGACAGCTCCCTTCTCAGGGCACTTTCCAACAGAACAGTCCTCTCCTTTCGTCCTGAACGTTGATTGTGTCTTATGGTCTCCCCCAGAGCAAGCATAATTTACAGAAGGCAAGAAATGAGCTCCCAATATATGGATTTACAGAGTTTTTAGCGTGAACTTTCCACAGAACAGTCACTTTCTCTGTCCATGCTGCAGCGTGCTGGCCTTGAAAGTTTGATTGTGGAAGGTCACCAGGGAATCCTTCCAGTATTAGCTGGCTTTCTGAGCAATTGGTTTAGGTCATGTTTCCGACGTCAGCTGGAGTCTCAAGGGTGTTGCTGGCTTTTGGGAACAGGGGTGCCCACTGCCAAGCTCAGTCAGAGGTCTTCAGCACCTAAACACACAGTGATATTTCTAGAAGTTCTATTCCAATGGTAGTTACATTGGTCAGAGGGACAAGCAAGAAGTGGGTGTGGGAGGCATCGCAGCCTATTGAGAGCTTGCAGGTGGGCTTCTGGAATGGGTGGGTCCCATGTGGGATGGCTGGGTCCCTAACTGTCCTGACTGTAGGTGCCACTTGTGAACACCTCCCTGCCTATCCTTGTTTTACTTATCTGGCCTTGCCACTGGACAGAAATGTTTCACGGAACCAGCTTCTTGTTAGTATAAAAGCAGAGCAGCTTCAGTCTCCGAGTTCTTAGAAGGCATCATAGCTTTCTCCCTGCCCGACTAGGACCTCGTGTCCATCCACATCCAGCCCCGCAGAATCCTGAGTCTTCCACAGGTGTGCAGTGGCTCTCAACCCTGCTGAGCGTCTGCCCGTGACTGTGTGCCTACAGACTCCCGCACCTTCTCCAATCCCTCCCCGGGGGTGGCTTCATGTGGTACCTTTTCTTCTTCAAAGACATCCTGACTGGAGCACGAGACCCTTAAGTCCATCTAACAGCAGCAAGCTTCTGAGTCCTGGGGAAGGGTGGCCCACAGCCCGGGGTCCTGTCTCGCTTCACTACCCCACAGTACACAGTACCTGTGGGCTCATGACCACCATATTCCCGATTGCCTTCGCCGTGTTCTGTGCCTGGATTTGGGCCTTTGACAGTCACAGCTGCTTCTCTGCATAGTTCTGACTATAAATAATTGCATTGTTCTGTTCTAAGATAAGTTCTTATCAAGACGGAGGCCCTGCACTAAGTGATTCAGGCACATGCCCTCAAGTTACCTCCCCTGCGGCCATAGGAAGCAGGAACACTGTCCCCATTCAACTGACCAGGAAACCAGGCCCAGAAAGTTAAGTTGGTGGTGCCAGGTATCAGTCAAGCTGCCTGGTTCCAATGCTTCTTCTACAGTGGCAGTGTTTGGTGACACAGTGAGGAACAAGATACATGCAGTGTGCATAAATGCCTGAACTCAGAGCCCCAGGGTGATGTTTGTGGCATAAATGCAGCTGGCCTCTATGGAGCTGGGTAGCATGCGCCATGCGCCTGAGCTGTAAAATGCATCTCCTTGGAAGCCAATCAAGAGCATTGACTCTTAAATGTGAGATTCTGAAGAAACTGGGATTTTGAAGCACTTGGCATTGTCGTTGGCCTGTCAATCACAGCAAACTCCTCTGTGTTTAGCTGTCCCTGTGAGTCTTGTTGCTATGCACATATCAGAAGGTACTAGAATTATGTGTCAAGGATCCTGTCCCAAATCCTTTCTCCTGGACCACACAGCATAGATCAGCAAGGAGGGCAGATTCGTGACCGTGTCCACCTCTGAGGGCAGCTTCCATTCTCAAGCAGAGAGTTCCGTTTCCTCTCTATCTGCCATGGCATCCACGACACGCATTTGAAATGCTTATCAGCTAAACAAACTCATTCCCTGCCAGGTAGCTGTGTAATCTAGGAAGCCTGGACAGAAACCGAATCGTAGACTACTGTGAGGATGGTTGAGAAAATCCCAGAGCATCCCTGCAATAAATGCCAGGCAGGCATCATTTGTGAGCGGTTGTAGGAGGACGGTGGAGGCTAAGAAAGTAAGAGGGAGACATCTCTCAGAGTGTCACCAGAGCGCTATAGGAAGACATGTAACAGGAAGGCCAGAGGCCAGTGACCGAGAGTCCTCTGCTCACATTAGACCAGCCCCACAGAGAGCAGCTACCTGCCCCTTCTTCAGACGCAAGCCACTAGAGTTCTCTTGATGGCACTCTTAAATTTGCTGGTGTCTCAGGTGATGCATGAGTTCTTGGTTCTGTCCTACACTGTGAGCTCTGGTTTACCCCCATGGCTGTCACCAGGGCTTTGGCACACATCTTCAAGAGGGGTAACATGTACTCTTGAAGAAAAAAAAAATCTAGGAAGGAATCTTTGTTTCTCTTTTGAGATAAGATTTCCCTGTGTAGTCTGGACTGGCTTTGGGCTTGTGATTCTCCCACCTCTGCCTCCCCAGGACTGGGTGTTGAGTCAACATTATTATACACACTTCTCTTCTGGGGAATTTAAAGTACTTGATTGGTGGATCCTAACTCGCTGTCATTATAACATGTTTGAGAAGTGAGGATGGGGAAGAGGTAACTTTGGAAGGCAAAATTCAAAGGTTACCATGAAAGCATAGCTGTCTGCCCACTTGTGTTGGGCTCTTTATTCTTCCGGTGGCAACACAGCTCTCACTCTCACCCCCAGACGGTCACTGGGCTGTGTCCCTTCCCTTCAGCCTACAGCTGCTTGCATCTGTATATGTTCCCAGACAATTTGGGATTTTTTTAATTAACTTTTTTTTTCCTTCGGGCCATTCTGAATTATTTTCTCCACTATTCTGGAACATTGATGCCAAGAATTAAGAGCTGACCATTTCCTCTTTTCCTGGAAAATATTCTAATGACTCTCTGATAATATGTTTGATTGTGTGTCTTGGGCATAGCCAACCCTTCATGAACATGTAGGGAGCTCTAACGATGCCACACTCAGGGGGGCTGAGTATAATGGTGCTATTCATGCGGACAGATGAATAAAAAAGTGGGAAGTGAATATCAAAATGAAGCTGAACAAGCAAGTTTTTATGGGGTCCTTAAAACAGACTGCACTTTGGAGAGTGCCCGCGGAGGCTGGCACAGTGGCTATGCTCATTGGAACTGTTGGTGCCAGCTTGGGCTGGCTTCTGCTGCCTTTGTTTCTGACCCCAGTGACCACCAGCCAGGTCAGTCTGATTATACCCACAGAGTACTATGTCCCACTGACAAGGAAGCATGCAGCTGCTATGTGTCCTGGAGAAGACAGGTCTTCTCCTGTCTTCATCCAGGCTCCCTAGAGGAGCACAAGCAAGAGGTACATCCAGGCCTCACTCCAATACTGCCTGGGTCTGGGACCTCAGTTTCTCAGCGTCAGTGCCATCAGAAGCCTTGAGCAGAGGAGGATTAGCTCCCACTGTAAGTGGTGGAATGGTGTGTAGGGTTCCACACCCAGGCCTTTGCCTGCTTCCCTCGGATCCGCTTCTGGCTCCTCTGCCAGTTGCAACAGAAGTTCCAATGTGCACCTGGGAGCAGAAGTTGTATGTGCATGCTGCAGGGAAGCCCTGCAGTGTATTCTCTGAGGACACAGGGCATCCCCATCAGTGTTCAGAGCAGCTTAGGAAAAACCAAGCATTCATCTATGGAGATTAGAGTGTCGGGGCCCCAACTCGGTGTTGGAGCACATATAGAGACAGGTCCTGAGTTCATACTCAGCATCAGTACTTAACTGAAGTTTTGGCACTCAGATGTGACCATCAAAGAATATGCTTCTAAAGTAAGCATTGTGGTAGCAAAGCCCTGGAGCTATTGCTCTTTGGGGCTCTAGAACCGGAAGAAACTCTTTCCAAAAACTCTACCTTTGGTAGGTATTTGCTACTAAATTATCCTGAACTGATCTTTAAACAAGCGTTGTGAGCCCTTGCTGGGACAGCTTTTTATGGGTTTTATATTCTGTAAGTGAGTCCATAGCTGGCGCAGATACTGGAACACACACAAAAAAAAATTCTTCTATAGTTTTGAGTGAAGGAGCCTTCACCTAAGCCGATCAGAGGGCAGAACTGTAGGACTTGTCCACCATGAGCTGCAAAAGGAGCGAGATACCGTGGGAAACAGATGGTGAGAAGAAAGGACACAAAACAGAGATGATTTCCAAGAGCACTGGGGCTGCCAGGAGCTGCAGAACCAAGAGGGGAGGTGGTGTGAGTCCAGCAGCCAACACGCGCTACAAACACAGCCTCCCACAAAAGCTGAGGTGGGCACTCCAGAGGTCGAGTGTGTGAGACTGGGGCCGTGCAAGGCCCTCCTGCAGCTGAGGAAGGAGTGAGTGTGTGTTAGTACCTTCTGTGCCACTGACCACAGTACCTGGCAGAAACAGCTCTAAGGGACAGAGATTTACTTGACCTTAGTTTCAGTCTCTTGTAGTAGGAGAGACACATTCCAGGTCAGTTCACAGCAGCCAGGGCATGAGAGGGAACCTACTCACACCATAGAGAACAGGAAGTGGGAGCCAGCCTCCAACTTTCTAAGGCCTGCTCTTGGTGATCTACTTTCCCCAGGTAGGGTCCATACCCTAAAGGCTTCGCAGCCTCCCAAAGTAGAGCCACCAGATGGGAACCAGGCATTTGACACTTAAACCTCAGAGGGATTTCTCAAACCCAAACCATGACACATTGTTTTCCTGATTTGGAAGCCTCAGCTTTGCAAGGGTTCCTTGTTTCCTGTGCCCCGAAGACATGAGCTCCTCCATCCCCGTCCTGTTTGCCCTCCCCAGCCCCAGGTCCTGGCTGCTGGCCTGTAGGACAAGCTTAATAAGAAGCCAGGCTTTTGTTTGGGGTTTTGTTCTGGTCTTGAAACTGCACGACAGTTTCTGGGAGAGCTGCATGCCCCATAAAAGGAATGAAACGGAACACACTGGGGATAGAAATTGGCAACCAGGGGTTGGCAGATCTAAATCTACCTTTACTGCGTGGGTCAGGCCATCAGCAGCCATTAATTCATCCACAGAGTACATTCAGGGTACCTTCAGGGTACCACCTTGCAGAGATGAGCCTGAGTCGGAGCTCAGAGGAAGTTTCTGCGTAGGAAAAAAAAAGTGAGAGTTGTTTTTTTATGCAGAATATCATTGCTTACTCCAAAGGACCAAATCTAATCACTAAGAAAAGGGTCCGAGAGGAGAGACAGCATGCAGCACTCACTATATGTTTTCCAGCTGGAGAAAAAGGGTTGAAAACACTTGGCGCTCAGTGGGGAGTCAGCAACGGTGTCTGCAGCAGGCTGCCTTTCTGTGCCTCCAAAGCCCTGCAGGGCTCACACACCTTTGCTACCACTGTGGGTTCCCATCAGATAGTCCCCATCAGTGGTTCTCAACCTTCCTCACACTGGGACCCTTTAATACAGTTCCTCATACTGTGGTGACCCCCCCACACACCATGAAATGATTCGCTGCTATTTTACAACTGTAATTTTTCTACTGTTATGAATCATCGTGTAAATATCTCATATGCAGGATTTCTGATATGTGATCCCTGTTAAAGGTTCGGGTGACCTCAAGGGGGTCGCCTCCCACAGATTGAGAACCACTGGTGTAGGTGGAAGTGCAGTGACCTCTGTCTTCCCCTGTTGGCCTGAGACACAGACGATGAGAGAAAGGAGAGCCCATAGTAGATCTTCACTAAGAAAGAGCTGACAGCCCTAGCACTCAGAAGGCTGAGGCAGGAGAAGCATAGTTTGAGGAGAGTCTGGCTGGGCTATCTGGTGAGATCTTGTTCCAACAAGGGGTGTGGGATGTTACTCATCTTTACTAGTTCCAAAACTGATTTTAAACTTGAGTGCTGGGGACAGAACCATATGATTTAGATGGAGCTGGAGCATAATGGTCCTTCATCAGGTTTAGTGGAAGAAGAAATTAGGGAGGTCCTGGGGCCCTACAGATGCTGGACTTCTACCCACGTCTAGGTTATCCACAGCTATTCCGACAGTCAGAGACTGAATGATGGCTAGGGTGCATTCGTGTATTCCAGGAGTGGGTTGGGTTTCTAAATCTGTAGAGCAGTAATCCTGTGTGCAGTGATTGGGTTTGTCTATGATGACACCGTAAGTGTGACTGGGTCCTGGGAGGGATAGGAGAAGTTGGTAGTAAGATGGTCTCATAACTCCTGAGTGTGCAGACCTCTAGTCCAGGAGTCCCCAAATGTCACAGGCAGTCCAGGCTATAGATCAACTCAGTGTTGCTGCATCTCAATCAGCAACCATCCTGGTAAATCGTCTACTGTCTGTCAAAGACATCTCATTCTGAAGGTGTAAAGAAACAGAATGAGAGGGGGCTGGGGAGCCTTGAGACCGCTGGGAGTACAAAAAGCCAACAGTCCATGCTGACTCCTCTAGAGAGAGGAGGGCGTGTGTTTGTCCCATGGTCCACCCTGGCATCCTTCTGTGACGTGGTGCTCTGGTTCCTGGAGCGGCATGGTCCCATGATTTTCACCACCAGCACCCCAGGAACCAGTCCAGTCCTCAGGACAATTCCAGCAGAAAGCAGAGACCCTCTGTGAGTCTCGGGATGCTTTCTCACAGCTAGCTGGAAAGGGACAAAGAAAACTGAAGAAGGTCTTTTTTGGGGGGGGTGTCTCCCTGTGGCCTGGACTGTCAAGTCACCCAGAAGCCTGTCCAGCATGTAGACCACGCACATCCTCTGGTCTCCCCGGGTTGTCTACTGTGTGATCTCAGGGGCACTGCTGGCACAGACATCAAAGGACTTTGGCCTTTCATCTGTCTAGGGTGTTTGGGGGTTGCTATTGAGCAAAGGGAAAATTGTCCATTAAGGGAAAGACCGAAGTGTAGGTACGGAGGTCAGGCAGGCTCCCCCAGCCTGGACATTTATGGTGTGTGAGAGAGCTACAGTTCCTGGCAGTGGCTTCCTCCCTGGGTGGAGATCTGGGTGAAAGGAAGCGCTGAATCATGACAAGGTCAGGGTCAGGAAGGAGACAGGAGAGACCTACTGAGGACCAGCTCCGTTGAAGGGACAATGACGTCACCACCTAAAAGACAGAGCCCAGCCCAGAGCCGGTCCAAGTCGGATTCACACTACCTCTGTTAGGAGAATCCCCCAGACACAGTCAGACCGATTCCCCTCCATCTGCACCCTCCACACCAACCCCCTAAAGCGCCCCGTCTTCTGCTTGGTGACATGATGTCACTGCAATCCACATGTCTCTGTGCTGGGCCTCTTGGCCAGAAAGTGACATGACCCAAGCCTAGAGAATACCAGCTTGGATAAACGCGCAATGCCTGGCATGCAGGAGGGACTGGACACTTTACTGTTTCATCCGGACAGTGCAGAATCACCTGTCCCCTGTGCTGGTGTCTGTCTGCCTCCATAGCCTCCCCTGCTGCTTGTGGGCTGAGTGTTTGCTTCAGGTGAACTGTGAATGTTGCCCCTGGGGCAATGCCAGGGACCTGTGTGCTTTTAGCTTCCTGAGGGTAACATTGGTGGTGGTTTCCAACGGGCAAGCAAGAATTCCCAGTTTGAAGGGATGGTTGCTCGATGATAGGGCACTTGTCTGGCAGACGCAAGACCCTGGGTTCGAAATCCACCAGATGAAACTGCTCTGAGAGCCCCTCCTCCTCCCTCCCTCCCAGGCTGGAGGTGTTTGAAGTTTATCAGTTTCCTCTTGCTCCCAGGTCTGCCGCTGCCAGGGGTGACATTTCCTGGCTTTTGTGGGACTGTGGTTCAGACTCTGTTTTGAAAGGACAGGAACATAATAAAAACGGATATGAAAGAAGGGCCAGATGACATCACTTAGAATATCTGAGGAAGTCCACTCCTGGATGTTTACAGACCCAGCATGTTAATTGTTTGTGTTTGATAAGGGCACTTTGGATACATCCAGAGAACCGCTCAGTATTCATGAATTTTTAGCTTGGGCTCATAGCAATACCCAGAAAATAGAGGTATTGGCTTGGGTCCCTAAAGTCCCTGACTTATTAGTTGACCTTATGGACAAGTTTCAGCAATTAAGCCACACGAGCCATGCTTGAGCCAGATTCCTTCTCTTAAGAAAGAAAAAAACCAAGAGGCCTATTTATTAGGGATAAATCAACATGGTAAATGTTTCTCAACGTCTTACTCCAGAGAAAACAATAGTGCGTGGTCCTTAAGATGAAGATACTGCCTCTCTCCTGTTAATTCCATTAGCTATTTCTAGACTCATGAGTGTTATATGCAGGCCATTGGATGGAGAATTAAAACATCCCCGTCTCCATAAACAGTATGCTATCTGGATAATGGAAATGTCACCTGCTCTGAACTCTGGGCACCAAATGGCCTGGCCTGGCCCCTCAGTGGGTGGGAATAAACAAAGATCAAGGCTTGAACAAGGCCTCCTGCCTCAGCCAGCCCTGCCCAGGCCCTCTCCTTTCAGGCTATAGCAAGATGATAGAGTCTGTGTCCCTTCTATGCAGAGACTGGAGGGCAGGGCTGTTGTATACCTTCCTCCTTGCTGTGAGATGGACCAACTGGACCCCCCAGGAAGGGCAAAGACACCAGGCAGCTGGTGACCCTGGAGGCCTCCCTTGCATGCAAGGCCCTTCTTTGAGGCTACGAAGCTGAGAAAGTCACCTGTGTTCACGTATCAGTTCAGGAGAATAGACAGAAAGGGCTTCTGGAGTGTCACAGCCCCAGTGCGGACCGTCAACACGGGCTCACTCATGAAAATGGGCGTTTGCTCTCTGAACAGACCCCGTCAGCAGGGTCAGCAGACAAAGCTTGGTCTAAGCCAACCGGGGGCCAAGTCTGTGTATAGGATAACACTGCGATCTAGGGAAGCATCCAGTGAGGATTTAAACAAGCCGAGCCCTCTACAGGGAGGTGAGGGGGCAAAGAGAATAGGAATCAGAGGTGACTGCAGGGAGAGTGGCCGGGAGATGGCTGAGTCGTGGTAAGTGCCTGTAATCCCAGTGCTGGGGAAAGGGGAAACAGGAGAACGCTTGGTCCTCCTCACACGGCAGTCTAGCAGGACTGGAAAGCCCCAGTGTCAGGGAGAAGCCCAGTCGCAAATCTTTAAGTAGAGAGTGGTTGAGAAAGACACCAACATGGAACAATCTCTGTCCTCCATGGAAACATGCAAATACATTCATGTACACCTGCATATACATGCACACACAATGATTAGTGGGGTGTCTGAGCGGACCGTTCACGCAGCAGCGGCAGCATGCTACACACACTGGGCATGTCTGATAGGCACTCTCGCCCGGGCCACCAGCCCTGCCTCCTACCATTCAGAGCAGACTGTCCACAGGCCTTCCAGTTTAATGAGCAGACGCTAAAGAGTATGAGGTCACGACAAAGGAATCTGAGTCATTACTCATGTGTGAAGTCATACGCATGCCCTTCCAAACACCACCAGGGCTGACGACCTTGGCCAAGCATAAACAGGAGAAAAGGCAGGCACTACGTCTCAGAAGCCAGGCAAGCAGGTGCTTCCAACAGCTACGCTGCTGGTATCAGAACTCCACCAGTCCTGGAGCTGGTGACACACACAGGGTTTGCGCGGTGAAGCTGTGCATATCAAAAGCACAGCCTGCCCAGGCAGGGCCTCTGCCATTCCTTACATGCCAATACAAACCGAGGCACTCCGTGCCTGGACCAGTCTCCAGTGCACAGAACAGAGATGTTATTGTATTGTGCGAAGCGTGGCTCGGTCTCTCCCGGTCTGTTCTTCTCAGATCTTTCGCAAAAGGTGTGGCCAGAGGGTAGTGAACCACGCTCATCAGTCAGGCATATTTCTCAGGGAGAAAACAGCTTCAAGGATGGACCCACTTCTCTTTTATGAGCTGTGTTAAGTATTCGCTTCAGACCCGTATGCCAACACCAACATGCACATTTTCACTCCTGGCCAGAGAACACTAAGAGCTGACATGCCATATAAATCATTAGAATTTAGTGTAGGTAGGCTGTGAGCTAATGCCTGCGTTAAATGGGGTGTCGGCAGACTGTGTCTCTCTGGCTGACCAGCACATGTACAGGAAAGAATAAATGTTTAAGAACATTTATTCTGGATCTAGTATTTGACCCTACTGAGAGAGACATCTTCTACCTGTAATTACATGAGATGAAGGCTGCAGGAACCTGACGAGCCTCCACCCTAAGACAGAACAGTGTGCCATGGGCTACAACATGGCCATGGTCAACAGCCGGCACAAGGAGGCCAGTTTCCTTCTCGGCGCCTACCCCCCACATGTGTGGCGACCACCACAGGGTCTGCTTTCTTAGAGTGTGTCTCTCTAACTCATCCTTGCTGACAGACAGACAGCTAGTAGACATGATGTCGACAGAATGCACGGGTGCGTGCGTGGTGTCCTCAGATCACAGGAACTAATGGTGCAGGTGGCATGCGCAGGTCCACACAGCAAGCTGTACAGGCTGTCAAGTCCCGATAGCCTTTCTCTTGCCTCTGCCAGGACAGCCACTGTCTCAGAGGGGCTTTCTGCAGGCTCCTCCCAGGTGCTGGGCATATTAGCTTTGCTCACTTCTATGTGCCAATCACCACGGTCCTCACGCCCCTTCTCTTCCACGATGCCTCTGCTTTTCTTCACAAAGGCTGTTTTTAACTCATTGGGAGGTTACCATGTCTTTTTAAGCTCTGCTATTACTTTAATTGGCTTAATTTTATTAGAACCCTGGTGATGAAGTCAGAGGGTATGGCATGTGCCGCTCCACACTTCTTCCCATGTGCCTTGCTAGTTTTGCTGTGCGCAGTAGAATGCGAATAGCTTTCTGACAAGGTCATGTGATACGTTGTAGCAGAAATCCCTGTGCCTAAAAAGGGTGGGTAGGGATGGGAAGTGAAGCCAGTGTGGTCTGATTCCCTTTTCCCCAGTATGAGTGGCTGTTCCAGCTGAGTCTTGACTGCACACGGTGGTGGTGGAAGTGCAAAGGACATTCCAGGCTGGGGAACGGAACAGCGTGTACACGTTCTTCGGGGAAGATGCAGAGTCAGGGGTGTCCATGCTAGGTGCCTTTAAAGTCCTTGACATTCCATCACTGTGGGAAAATATTTTATGAAGTGTTCGGCTGGAGCTGAAAAAGGAAGGAGACTTGGGAAGTAGAGGAGGAGCAGAGCTGAGGTGGTAGCGATGGGAGAAGCAAGGGCATAGTCCCGGAGACCGACCAGAGTGGAGGGACTGAGAGGGTAAGCATGGAGCAGGCTGTCCTGTGGGCAGTGTGTGAGGTGACTGCTGACTAAAGGACTCTTACCAGAAGTACCCACCAGCCAGGTGTGGCTAGGGAAAGTGTGGGATGGAGGCAGTAGTTTCCAAAATTAGCCCATTGATAGACCCAACCAAGAAACTCCTAGAAATCAGAAAAATGACTTCAAACAGGAGGAGCTGGTATCTGCTCCGGCCGTTTTGGCTGTGTGTGCATACAACAGTGCCCCCCGAGGTGGCGGGTGTGTATGGGAAATTCCAGAACAGTACCAGCTGTGAAACAACCTTAGCAAGAGTGGCCTTAGGACCAGCGGTTAGGCCTGCTTCTCCAGTGTGCTGAGGGAGAGTGGCAGGACCTCTGTACCGCCCTAGCCACAGGTCTGGGGAGAAGGGGATAGAAGGAAGGTGCAGTGGGACTTGCCTCTGGCAGGACCAAAGGACACATTCTTGCTTGATGAGACTTTTGAGTTCGAGTCAGTCCTTGGAGGTAGGTAAACAAAGTACCCCCCCCACCCACACATACACATACACACACCCTTGTTCAGTTTGGAGTGTGGCCATAGATTCACACAGACACTCAAACTTCAATGAAAATAAATCTGTAGTTGCCTTAGCAACTGACCATGTTGCCATAGCAATTATAAGGGGCAGGTAACAGGATGGATTTTAGGAAGTCAGTAGGAATTAGAACTCTAAGGATGGCCTGGGGAGATGGTTCAGCAGCTAAAGAGCACTTGCTGCTCTTGCAAAGGATCTTGGTTCTCTTCCCATCACCCACATGGTACGGCTCACGACACTCACAACTTCAGGACCAGGAGAGCTGACAGCCCCGGCCTCTGTAGGCACCTCCACATATGTGCACACCCCCACAAACATACGTACACATCATTAAAATAATAAATAAATAGCCAGTGCCAGGCGTGAAAGAGCACAACTTTAATCCCTGCAGTCAGGAGGCAGAGGCAGGCAGATCTCTGTGAGTTCAAGACTAGCCTGGCCTACATAACTCCCTGAACACCTAAGGTGACCGCAAAACAAAAAAAAGCAAGAAAACAAGCAAAAAAGAGGAAGTCCATGGACAACAGCATTGAGACTTTGGATGCGACAGTGGGCTGGATTGAAGGCTCAGCAGTGAAAAGAGTGCACACCGTTCTGACAGAAGACCTGAGCTCAATTCCTAACACGCGTGTTAGGCAGCTCACAACCACCTCCAGCTCCAGCTCCAGGGAATCCTCTCCCTCCAGGGACACTCAGAGTCACGTGTGCATACACCCACACATACACTCATGAAGACATGGTAGTTAAAGATAACTAAACCTTAGAAGAAAGATACTAGATGCTGTGGAAACAAATACAGGCATTTCATATGGCAGTCAGAATACCCCTCGTGCCAGCTACCACCCGTATTTCCGGGGTTTTCCATGGTTCCCTGTGGGCTCTTTGGCCAGTTCCATCCCAGCTGACCACACCTGATTGGTCACCAGCTTTGCCTGACTCAGCCCAGCAGCCTCTGCCCAGGTCCACTACGTTCCAGACTCCTGGGAGAGATGACCCATCCCTCACCTAGCACTTAGTGAAGCCACACTGCAAGGGAGCCTGAACTCCTTGTAGGGACCCGGCTGCTCTCCAAAGCCAGGGAAGGAGTGCTTTTGGACAGGTGGCTAGGGGTAGCTTGTCAGTCATTGACACCTGCCTGGGCTTCTCCCTGCCTGCAGCAGCAGGACGAGGGGTGCACCTTCCTCCCCCTGTGAGAGGAGAGACACTCCATAAGGGAAACACATACACAGGAAGCAGCCCGAGGCAGGAGGAGCGTGCAACAGGAAATGCCAAGTTCCTCTCTCCTCCTCCAGCTGCCCAAGGCCAGCTTGTCTCCACCTGCAGCCCCGGCCCACCCACACCTGAGATCATCCCTAGCCCTAGGCCAGGTGTTTTCTGAGGCAGCGTCTGGCTCACCCATCCTTGGCTGGGGCTCAGCTCTCATTCCTGTGTCTGCAGCCCCAGGCCCATAAGCTAGGCTGTCTGTCTGTCTGTCTGACGTTAATGACCCTGGACTTGGACAGCAAAGAGTGTCTGAGAAGCAGTCAGTCAACCCTCAACTCCTGTGGGAGGGTGAGTGAACAGCCTCAGTTTGGAGTTCAGCACGGTTAGGGCAATCTCCACCCAGATGTCTTTCACGCCATCACTCACAGAGTGCCTAGATACCGTTACTCATGCGCAAGTCCACCAACCCGCAAGTCTGTCATCTAGCCCTTGTGAGCCATCACAGAATCAATGATGTGACTTGGGGAGCCTTCTGGAAGGTTCCTCTCCCATCTGTCAGGTTCCTGCTCTCAGCCTGTCCCACCCCCACTCCCCAACATGGCATCTCATGTTGCTTTGTCAAAAGCAAATCAGGTTTGGAAACCACCAGCTTGGAGTTGCCTTGGTGGCTATGTAGCTGAAGCTGTCTTTAAATTCCTGACCGTCCCGCCTCTACCTCCCAGAATGCATGTTGTTCCCCAGGGCTCACATGAGGCATATAAATATGCTGCCATGGAGACGAGAATGAGGACCAGTGAGCGCACCCATGGCTATGACCTTCATCCTGGAATCTCTGTACTCTCCAAGTTCCTGCCTCTCTTGTTCTTTAGAGCAGTCTGACCTCTCCCCTCCCCGTGAGACCTTCCATGCATGAATGCCCAAGACAACAGTGGCCGCACCACCCTGGAATCACTTGGTGCTTGGTGGGGAGCCATCCTTCCTGGCTATCGGTCCCCTAGGTGAGCAGAGAGAACATTTCTGCCCATCATCTGCCTTTCTCCCTAGCTGCCAATGGTCTCAGGCTGCCTTCGAGTGGCCGCACTCACTGAGCCGGCCTGAAACAAAGGCAAAGGAGTCGCTGGACCTCCAGGCCGCCCACTGGGTGTGCTGCTGCCATTTGTGTTTCCTTTCCATATACCTTGTCTTGCTAATACCATGTTGGAATTATTTCCTTAATTTCTAAAGCTGCATGTGCGGAAATGGCTTATACTTCCTGTTTTGATAAACTAATAGAAATGTACTGGGAACCTTGTTCCCAAGTTGGCTTTCTCCCCTTCGTTGGCCTGCTGGTGGGTTAAAGAAGTCTGTAAAACGCCCAGCTTGACTGGACTTGTGACAGAACAAAGACTTGTATAGATTATGCTGCCCACAAATGGGAACCATATTACCTTCGACAGTAAGACTTACCTCTGGTGTGGCTTAGAGTCAATTATTCAAAGATGCCTCTGCGGGGGAGGGTTGGGGTTAGAGGCTGGGGGCGACCGGTACCGAAATATCTGCAAGTTCCTTTCAAAGCGATTCTTTTTGGCTGGAGGTATACTGGCTTAAAAGAACTTCCTTTGGACAAGATGTTTCTTGGAACATGTGGAGGACAAAATATTCTTTGTTTTAGGACAGATGAGTTTTGTTCTTGGATCTTCATATAAATTTGAGTAATCATTCTTTATGCACAAGTCAAAAACAAGAGCCAGACTTTTCCCCCTTTCATTCACGTATGGCAGTGTCAGCTTTAGGTGACCCTCAAGTATGCGGGGACCTGGGTGCATTTGCGTCGATTTATGTCCTTCCTGGATGTGGCTGGTCTGCACAAGTAGCTAGAGAGATTGTCTTCAGGCCTCTAAATTCCCTGTTTGTTCTGCTTTCTGGTATTCAAGTCATTATTCAAAGATACCTTTCGGTGTCCTGAACATAAGTACTGCCGTGTCTCTGGGAGGAGCGGTGCTGGGTGGCTTGCACGACACTTGGGACCGAGCCCACCCTTTCTACCAGGCAAGGAGGAATCTGTCTGTCCCGTAGGACACAGTCCCTGGTGAAGGCAACATGATACTGTGTCTTGTCATTGGCCCTTAGCCGCTGGGATTGGAGCCCGAGCCAGCTCACTGTGGGACCGGATGTGCCCTTAATCTCACAGCTGCTAGCACCCATCTCTGCCCTGCCCCCCAACACACACATTCCATTTATAGATGGCAGAGCCAGAGAGCCAGCAACTTGAGCTATGACTTTGGAGCCTGAGAGGAGCCTGGTTCAGGAAGCTGGAGCCTGCCTTTCCTTACAAGGTGTTATGACTTCTGGGTTCCCAGAAGCAAAGGGCTTATAACAACCCAGCTCGTGCATCCAGAATGGTGTAAGAGTCCCCAGGATGAGAGTGATAAAGATGTGGAGAGTCTTAGATTCTTTTCAGAAGTAATGGTATCAAGATTCAGAGACTTCAAAGGATATATATATATATATATATATATATATATATATATATATATATATATCTCGAGTGAAAAATGCTGTCTAGAGTCTTCTACGCCAAACTCCAGGCCTTCGCTTTGCTACCTGCTGCTCTGTGATCCAGGTCATTCCCAAATCCTGTAACTTAAAACCATGCAGCCGTGGGCTGGAGAGATGGCTCAGAAGTTAAGAGCACTGGCTGATCTTCCAGAGGTCCTGAGTTCAATTCCAGCAACCATATGGTGGCTCACAATCATCTGTAATTTGATCTGGCTCCCTCTTCTGGCCTGCAGGCTGAACACTGTGTAATAATAAATAAATATTTAAAGAAAAAAAAACATGCAGCTGTGCTGGCTACCAATTCAGGGTGAGATATAGCTCAGCTGAGAGAGAGGAGCCCCAAAGGGCAGTATTTAAAAAGGAAAGGAAGGTCCCATGTTACGCTGATTGGAAATCCAGTGTCTGAGACCTGGGTTCCACGATTCTCCCAATTCCCCTAGGGAACAGGGAACAGGGGTCAGGGTCAGAAGGAGGAGTGAAGCAGTGTCCTAGGATGGACAGATTCAGGGTCCACTTAGCCAGGGACCCCACTGAACCTGGAGGAGATTCTTCTGCTCCAGCGAAGGGACCACTCATTGATGATGTCAGCCATGTTCAGACTGGTACGGCCATAGCTGGGCCCGTTCCTTGATGAGCTGGTCCTCTGGGCTCCTGTCCACACGATGTCTGCATGCAGCTTGGACTTGGAAATAACGTGAGGGAGGCGGGCTGCGGCCCATCCTTTTTTCTTTTTCTCTTTTTCATTTATTTATTTATTTATTTATTTATTTATTTATTTATTTATTTTTAAGACAGGGTTTCTCTGTGTAGCCGCGGCTGTCCTGGAGCTTGCTCTATAGACCAAACTGGCCTCACGAATCCACCTGCCTCCGTCTGCCCACCTGCCTTTGCCTGGGATTAAAGGCATGTGCCCCCTCCGCACAACAGCTGTGGCTGTTCTTATCTGTGTTCCTGACTGGCTCCACGTTCACACTCCACACTTAGGGTATCAGGGGCAGTGGGAGGACAGCTGTCATTTAGAGGTGACCTATTTGGTGACAATCCCTGTCTCTAATCTCAGCTCCATCCTCCTTAGCCTTACCCGGCAATTCACCACTGTGCCACTTGTCTTTCCGGCAGCTGTGGAGCTCTGCTCGCCTCCTAGCTGTCCACATGGTTTGCTCCTGGGAACCGCTTGCAGGAATTAGCCGCACTTCATGCCTCCTGTGGGTGCAGCCGGTCTCCTGCACATCTGCTATGGAAGCTCCATGCAGCGCTGTCTCATGGCTCCAGGCTTGACATTGCTTCCGCATTGCTGAGGCTCCACAATACAGCATACATCCAAAGCTGACAAGGAGTGGATATTCGTGTCCCCTCCCCTCCCCTAACAGTCATGTCCAGTCTTCTGCCATGTTGGCAGGGCTGGGATCCTAGATAGGGCTCAGTGTCCAGTGTAGCAGGTGTTGGGATGGCTAGCGTGATTTCTTCAGGAAGGAGTTGATGATTGGCATCTCTAATTCTTGTTGAGTTTGGTAAGGGGACCCACAGATGGATGCTGCAAGGCAGTCTCCATACGGTGAACACAGGGACAAGTGCCAAGAGGTACAGTTATACCCAACACCTGCTTGTTACTGGCTCAGTGTCCCAGCTACTTTCTTCCACAAAACATGTACCAGAATTTAAACGATGTGGATTTAGGCACAGATGTGTTTATTTTGCCAATCTTCTCTAGTTACTCACATACCATGAAGGCAGGGACTGTGTGCAATATGTCCACTTTACACCAGAGCCCAGCATAGTCCAAAGTCCAAAGTCAGTGTTTAGCAAAGGATGAGACAGCGGGTGGTCTGTCTGAGTGAGTGCCTCAGTGAGCAAGGGTGCGTAAGTGCAAGTGAGGAGTTTGTGGTTGCACATGCATGTATAAGTGGGGAATGAGTGTGCATGAGTGTGTAAGTGTGAAAGTCTATGAGAGAGTCAGTGGGTGAGTGCGGAGTGAGTGACCTGGTCAAGGGAAAGCTAGTGATTGGCTCCAGCCACCCGTGCAGCGAGCGTCCAGATAATTTGCAGCTGGAGGGCCAGATACTCTCGCGTGGTTCAACCAGCCCACAACACAGGCTCCTTACTGGTCCCAGGATCTCACAGGAGGAGCGACTTCAGAGTAGACACAAACACATGAGGCTGGTGGCTCAGGATTTTGTGGCCACTTCTGTGGCTTCGCCAGTGTAACTACAACCCTCTCTCCAGAACCACGCGTCGTGTTCACCCTGGGATTAAGACAGTCCACTAAGCAGAGTGTCCGCTCACCCGAAGAGATGTGTGCAGTCACAACACATGGTGAGCATGTGGGAGCCCCACCCTAGGAACTCCATCTTAGCAGTGTATTGGCCAGGTACTCCTGGGACCCTTGTTTAACCTGTGATTGTAAAGGGGAAATACAAAGAGCTTAAAGAGGACTCAAAAGGCTACACAGGGGGGAACTCACTCTTGTGAAGGTGGAAATAAAGTTCAGGATGGTTCAGCAGGCTCCCAAGACGGTCAAGTGGGAAGAACCCACCATTTTTATTAAGTACTTGGTAACAATTAGGATGATGATTTGACCTTGAATAGTGCTGAGCTGTGGATTAAAGAATCTGATTCAAAGCGGAGAGTGGCGGGGCTTGTGTGAGCTTTCGGTGTTCCTTCTGAGGTGTAGGGAAAGGTGTTCAGGCACAGAGCCCACACAGAAGCTCTCCTCTTTCTCATCCATGGTCTCAGGAAGGCATTCATATCTTGAGAATGTTCCAGAGTCCTACTTCCTGTTAGGAGAATGCAGTAGTTTGGTCCAGAGACGTGTCCGGTCTCTAAGAGTCTGTCTGGAGTACATGCCCTGCCCCAATGTGTCAATATTTCTGTTTGTCCTAGAAACCCAACACTCCACTCGATGTCTTGAGGGCTCTTGTAGATGCTGGAATTCACAAGAGAACCCCTGAAGGGCAGGTGAGGTGGCTAGAAAGGCCATGACAAACTGGTCTGGTGTCTAAGGGGCCGCCTCCCGGTACTGTGTTTGGTTCTCACCACATGAGACAGGTGTTGCTCATTTCTACAATCCAACCCTAACCCTCAAACCAGAGAGCCTGTTGGATCAATTTGAAACCTTTAAGATCATTTCAGCCATTGATTTATATTTAGGGATTTGGCAAGTAGCTCTAAAATCAAAATTAAAAACATGATGTGAAACAGCAGATCAAGAGTATGAGCAACAGGTTTGTCCCTTTCGCACTGAAGACTTCCCGATGCTTTCTGAACAGCTACTGGGTGAATTATAGGTAAATGCAGCACAGTTGCCAAGGTATCTGCCTGGTCATGTCATAGTCACACATAATAAGACATGAGTGGGGTGGCCCATCCAGACTCGTGCCTCAGTACCAGGGCCTTCTAGGAAACCCACACTTCAATATCTACCTTGTTTCTAGAAATCTCACCTTCAAAACCTGGACTTGAGGAGCCACAGTGTAGATGTGCACCAAAGCCACAAAAAAAGAACTAGTAAAAACATAGATTTGTGTTTTAAAGGCATAAAAGAATTGTATATACATTTACACTTACACCATGTACCTCCTGTTGTTTTATTGCCTCGAAAAGAGTTCTGGGGGGAATTGCTTTTTAAAAGATTTGAGAAGGTTGGGCCTTTTCGGAGTTCATCAGACAGCAGATTAGGTAGAGAATTATTATCAAGGTTGCAACCGCAGGGCTGTGGAGTGAGACCTCAGCTAGGAAATGCTCAGCCAACAAGAAAACCTTGTCTGGACAAAAAGAGCCTGAGGGCTTGCAGATCCCCAAGGTGGACTGTGGCCAGGTGGTGCTGAGTCAGATGCCTCCGGGGGCCTCCACACCCCGTGCAGTGTGCATGAAACCTGGACTCTGCAAGACCTGGGAAGGTCCGAGGTGATACCATTGGCATCTCCACAGGGAGACCTAGAAGAATGGGAACACAGAGGGCAGGCTTGTGTCCTGAGACTTACATCTCCCAGTGACCTTTTGCTAAGTCTCTGAGACTTAGCCCACAGTGAAATCTCAGCAGTGGGGCTCATCAGGTAAAGGCACTGGCCGAGTCCAGTCCTAGAAGGAGAGAGCCGATGCCCACAAGCTGTGCACTGACCTCCTGGGACAATGCACAGGGACACAAGAATAAATAAGTGTATCAAAAGCTTTAATTCTGTGGTTAAAACCTTTCAGTGTTAGAGGAATACTATCATCTGCTGGGCTCACGTGCATAAAGTTTGGTTAAGTGAGTGGCAGAAGCCTTGTCTACCGTACACAATTACAGGGTCCCTTAGGTGTAACTGCCTACATCTCGGCTCTGTGAGTTGGCTGGCATCAGACTGTGGCCAAGATAGAACAGGCTGAGTTGTGTTGACTTCTGTCCTGCTCCAGCACGCAGAAGGGCTGTACCAACCCATCTGTAGGGGACTGTGGGGACCACAGCGGATGCTTGGCTAGTAAGAAGAGAAGAAAGGGAGTCAGGGTACTTGTCATTTCCTACGTCCTGTGGGCATGGTCTGAAAGGGAAGTCCAGGCTCCTGGCTGTGTGACCCAGGCTCCACCATCCAGAAGCCAGCAGCTAACCAGTCCAGCACTTAGGAAAGGCTCATTCCTCAGTTTCTCCTCCTCACAGAGAGCCTGAGGAGGTGGGCGGGGCGGCGGGGAGAAGGTGCATCTCAACTTTCCTGCCAATGCACACCAGCTGAGTTGCAGGTGCTGTTGGGGGTATTTGCCAACTCTGCCTCCTCACAGGCACCTCCTTTTTTGTCTCATTGATATTCCATGGTAGGAGTTGGGGTATCGTACCAATGCCTCTCCCATGGATCACTTGCCTTCAAAGTGTGCCCTGAATCTCCCCATATCACTGAGGATCTGCCTATTGGGCCCTGGGATGGTGCTTCCCTGCCCAGCCCTGGGTCTGAGGAACGTTTCTTTTGACCCTCAAGTCCGGGTCCTAGCTCAACATCCAGAGTCAGTGGTTTCTTTAGTTGCCTGCAGAGTGTACTGTGCCAGCAGCAACCCTGTGCACCTGGGAACTTCTGGGACCAGGCTGCACCTTTGTCTCACTCAGGGCAGCACACATGCCACAGTGATGTGGGGTGTGGCCAGCAGTGAGACAGCTCAGGACAATGTGGTGGTTGGGGACCCTGTCCCTTCTATGCAGTTCTGCTGGGAACCCACAGATGTTCTAAGCTGGGCTTGTGGGCCATTTTGGATGGTGGCTCGACCTTAGAGTAGAAAGTACTCGCAACAGGATAAATGTCATTCATAAGAAAACTCTGTCTTCTGTCTGGCTTCCACAGGGGGTGAAGAAGCTGGATGTGCCCTGCGGAGGGAGAGACTGCAGCGGCGGCTGCCAGTGCTACCCTGAGAAAGGAGCGCGGGTAAGTCACAACAGAGTCGGATAATATTTCTTGATGCTGTTTGAAGTGCCTTGAATTGCCCAGTTTGATAACACTTTACTATGACACAGTACAACTGGTCCCCTTACATCGTGCAGTAAGTCACAAAATGGGCTCCATAGGAACTACACTTCTTTCCAATTTCTCTTGGTGATTAATACAGGCAAGCACAGACGTCCCTAGGTAGCCACGGGGGGGGGGGGGGGGGGGGCGGAGCTTAGTTCCAGAGACCCTAGGGACCACAACCCGAGAACGCTCAAGTTCCTTATATAAAAGCCTGTGACCTAGGCTTGCCCTCCCTTGTGGTGAAGTCTAAGGATTATTGCAACAATGTATGCAAGCATAAGACAATCACATGACTTATTGTGATTTTAGGGAAGAATGTTGCGCAGGCACCACTGTTTGGTTTTTAAGATTAATTTGTGTATGTGTGATTAATACAGTGATATTGTAAACTCGTGTTTTACATATGCAAATATTTTATAAACATATTGCATTATATGAAGAAAAGCATGGTTGCCCAGTGATACAGTGTGGGTGTGTGTAAACTTGAGAGCTTTGGGAATTGCACCAGGGAAAGGAATCCCACGAAACCACTCATGCCCTGAGTGTGCTTGATGAGGGTGATTTCCTCAACAAGTAAGGAGAAGGTCACCGAGTGATTGCCATGGCACCCAGTAGGCAGTGGGTTTAGTGTCTTCCTTCAGTCTTCAGGTGATTGCTTTTGCTCTGTTGCCTTTAAAACTGATAGTTTGTTTTTAGGATTACTTTTATATTTTTTGTTTTATGTGTAAGAATATTTACGTGTATGTGTGTATGTGTACAACCTGTGTGCAGTGCTCACAGAGGCCAGAAGAGGGCGTCACATATCCCAGAATTGTGTTTACAGACAGTTGTGAGCCAAAACATTTGTGCTAGGACTAAATCCTGGGTCCTCTATAAGAGCATAAGGTGTTATAGCTGATAAGCTATGTTAAGATAAGCTAATGCATTCTTTTTAAAAAGGTATGTGTGTATCCTATTCTTCTTTAGGCAAAGTGTATTTTTTGACATTATCATAACTTACCCACAATGTGCTATGACCACACACTCCCCAGATTTTAATTCTTAAAATCTTATAAGATATAATTAAATTATATTTCCTTTTTTTAAAGGGAGGTATCTTTTCACTGGGGTGGAGTTCAGTGTTGGATCATTTGCTGAGCATCCATGAGGTCCTAGGCTTGGGCCAACAGCCAGCTTGCGTGCATGGGCTGTGAGGGGTGGTGCTCCACAGGGCCACCCTATGTCTGCCACATTCGTCACCTTTGCTTCACCAGTGCAGCTGGATAGCAGCCGGGAATGCTTGTCACTTGTCCTACGATTGTCTCTCACAATGGCTTTTGATTCTCCAGTGACTTTCACCCAGATCCATCCCCAAGTCAGCATTTAGGGTGTTCCCATCCTCTTCTGCAATGTCATTTCCCAGTGTCCCTCACTAAGTAAGCACCTGGGTCTGGTTTAGCCGTGGCCACATAAAGTGACAAACTGACTCTTCCCTTAACTTGGCCTGTCTGGTCATCAGAACTTAGGCTTAGATGGCTTTCTTGTCATGGTTAAGACTGAGGAAATGATGCTCACCACGGGGCCTCACCTCAGTGTTGCCCTCTCGGGCTCAGGTGGCCAGTCACATGGCAGGGTACACTCCCATGCTTGGTTCTAACTAGATTCTATCTCATCCTTGCACCTTTGAGGGGATAGAAGGCACCGGAGAACTTCTGGCAGGCTCAGTTAGCACACAAGACGTTAGTGGAGTGTATCACATACGTCACAGAATAAAGCAGAGCCAACAGGAAAACTGGTAATGATACTATGTGTGTCGCCAAAGATGTCACTGGGCGCTTCACCAAGGATATTTCCTTCCCCGGGCCAGCTGAGTCTGTTCACCACAAATGATGAAGATTTAGAATCTGTTTCCGTGTTATAAATCAGGTGTATGCACGCAGACAGGACCTTCATAACATAGTCACCCGTACATATATCTGCAGAAAGCAAGGCTACTTCTGAACTGCTTTGGGTTCAATAATATTTTTATTAAATAATGTAATTGTAAAAATAGCATTAGGGCGGAGTCTGTTGTCCAGAGAGCCTGTGCATGGTGTGTTCTTTCCCACAGTTTCCCCTGGGGTCACTTACCATATATTTCCCTACGGTGCTACTGTAGCCGCCACACAGCCTGCAGACTGCCTCCCTGCAGACTGTGCTCCTCTGACTCGGCCTTATATGGACATGGCACCCTCGTTACTGTGTTCTCACCATGGTGACAGCCAACAGCAGAAACCCTGTCACTGGATAACTTTTGGGCTCCAAGGAGAAATCACAAATGCACTGTGGTTCAGTTCCAAGACAACGCTCTAGTTACAAAGTGAATGGGCTTGTGCAAAATGCATAGAACACAATTCTCCACCCTCTGTGCTGAACTGCAGGGAGGGGGTCATTGCTTCCCACAGGCAGAGCCACCAACCTCTAGAAAATTCCATGGTAGAGTAGGGCAGGAACTGCAGCGGAGCCCTCTGTCCCGCCTCACTCCCTGGTCAGAGCAGGATCTAACCTTCCTCTTCCTGTGAATTACGGCGCATACAGCTCTAACAGATGGTTTAAGACCTCCTAACCTGTCCTATCTCCTCACACACTGTGAAGCCAGAGGCGGCTTAGTAGGAAACACGGAGCAAATCCCATCACAGAATGTTGTCCAAAGCCACGGTGTCACCACCGTCTAAGAGGTAAAGACAGTTTGGCCGGGCTCCTTCACCCTCCAAAGTTGGTCCAAAGCAGTGGTTCTCAACCTTCCTAATGCTGTGACCCTTTAATACAGTTCCTCGTGTTGTGGTGACCCCAACTATAAAATTATTTTCATTGCTCCTTCATAACTGTAATTTTGCTGCTGTTAGGAGTTGTAATGTAGGTATTTTTGGAGATAGAGGCTTGTTGATGGGGGGAGGGGATCATGACCCACAGGTTGAGAATCACTTTCTCAGTGAGGTTGATTTTAGTTTGTTTTTTAGTTAGCCAGTTTTTTTAGTTATCCTCTAACATGTAATGTTTGACCATGAGTTCTGATCAAGTCATTAATTCAATTTAATTTTTTTTAATTTTTAAAATTTTGCTATCATGTGTGCATGCTGTAGAGGTGATGCTCAAGGCCGCAGGAAATGCCTTCCTGCCGCAGTTTTCATCCTAAGAATCTCCCACCACAGCCATGGGGCCCGGTTCTGGGGTCAAATAGTTCTTAACCTTCCGGGACTCTGAATCTAGCAGTGTAAGTTCAAGTGAGAGAACTCAGGAAAAATGAAGGAAATAGTGTCTGGTTTTGGTGGTCCAGGCCTTTAATTCCAGCAGAGGCCAGTGGCTCTCTGAGTTCGAAGCCAGCCTGGTCTACATAGTGAGTTCCAGGCCAGCCAGGGCTACATAGTGAGATTCAGGCTTAAAAGAAAAGAAACACAGTAGGGAAGAAGGTCTTGTCATTGGGTCTTTGCCGCTGTTTGTCGAGGAGCAGAAACTCTGAGATGATAAAAACCCCTGGATCAGGAACAGAAAGGACAGAGCCCATGGCAGCTGGGAGCAGCCAGTCATTGGTCTGCTCTCTGAGTGAGCTGTATCTTCTTCCTTTTCCAATATGAGGCTCCATGTGTCTCTCTAATGAGACCCCTGTCTGTCAAGTGGCTTCCATACAGGTAACCCTGTAATCTAACCACCAGCAGCACACAGGGACTTTTGAGCAACAGGGCTTGTGGAGAGATGTTGAGATGAGCTAATCTTGCTACAAGGGAAGGCCACTGTTTCAAATAATCCCCTCTACTGTATCCCAATATGACAATATTTAATGTCAGAAGATGATGGAAACACTATCCAGGATTTGATAGCCAAGAAAGACTAACATGGAGCTCCATCCAAAACAAAACAAAACAAAAAAAAAAAAAAAACACAGCCAGGCATGATGGCACACAGCTGTAATCCCAGCATTAGGAGATGGAGGCAAGAGAAACATGAGTTCAAGGTCAGTGTGGGCTAAATGAAGAAAAAAGATACATTGCTAAAAGAGAAAATGTTGACATAGCTTCTCTGAGCAGAGTCACACAACAGCACAGCGGGAAGAATGCAGTGGTTGACAGACAGCGTATTCAGAAGCAGGAGGTGGCTGAGTAACAGCTCACACCTAGCACACACATGGTTCAATTATCCTACACACACACACACACACACAGAAAAAATGCATCTCCGTTATCCTTGAAGCCATCATCTCTGGACCTGAACCATAATAAGCTTTACTCTAGATTTTGGTCCTACCAACAAAATGCATTAATAAAGGGAAATGGGGCAATCTTTGGTGAAGTGCATTGGCTGTAACAGACGTCATTCACATCATGGCTGTTCGCTGTAGCAGCAAAGCCGGTGCCTGATAAACAGCAGACTGGTGACAACCCAGGGCAAAGACGAGGCCATGTGCAGTGGCCGACAGATGAGGTGGGGGTCGTCCTCAAGAACTGCGATGTTTCTGTGTGCTGTTTACACCTCCTCTTTCTGCTTAACTCCGTTTGCTTATATATCCTGAAAATACATGAGCGGCACTTCTCTCGTGATGAAAACTTAAATATCTTGACTCCTGGCACTGCTAAGGCGAGAAAGCCGCTCCAGAGCTGAGTCCACTTCACATCCTTCCTGAGCCCTACAGCCCTGGAGATCCAGAGAGAGCCACAAGCCAACCCTAGAGAAGGAATTTTCTAGCTCAGAGGAGGCAGCAAAGTGGAGAGAGAAATTAAAACCCTTTTGTTGCCTGGTTCCTGGTGGTAGATGTTTTCTGAAAAACAGGGTAGAAAATAGACATTGATTCGGATGTTCTAAGGCATAGAAATGAGCCAGTAGCTGGCACCGGTGGAGAAGGCCCATCTGAGAGTTCACAGCACTCTTCCACAGGGACTCACATCCATGTGACCCACGAACTAAGAAGGGCAACACAGTGACAGCCGGTATCCACCGGTTCCCACAGACTGTTGTTAACTGAAGTAAAAGGGAGCCTCTTGTAAGTCAGACAAGAGCTCTGGCCTCAGACAGCTTCCCTTCCCCGCCTCTCCATGGAATGTTTTGACAAGCTGGGCATTAAGGCATTTTCCCAAGGGCATTCAAGCATTCTTCACTCCTGCGAGGGGAAGGTGAGCTGCTGTCAAGGTCATTTGTTTCTTTTCTACATTTCTAGTTCACGTTTAACAATTACAGGGTTTCTTAAAATCCCAAAGTTATGGGAAGATGTTGCGAGGTGTTGTATGTACCTTCTGTGGCTTTATGTCCCTCAGGCAGCAGCTGACATGGTTGGGTCTGAACATGGAAGGGGTGACACCATGTGTCTGCCAGTCCAGTTGGCCACAGAGACCTTTCAGAGTCGTCTGTGCAAGGCTCCGCTTGCACATCCGTGGCTGGGCTTCTGTCCGGTGTCGGCAGTACTGAAGAGAAGCTAGGAGTGTGTGCCGTTACAAAGTTACTCTCCTTGTTTTCCTTTAGATACATTAAAACAATAACCAGGGGAAACTACGGCAGGAATGACCCAACCACACAATTCTTTACGCTTTCCTTTCCCAGGGGCCTTTTTAACTGACTCTTCCTCCATGCACACACACAATGGGTACTGGGAAACAGGAAATAAGACCCTGTCCTAGATTCTCCATTTTTACCACAGTGATAATTACTTTCTTCAGTATCCCAAGGGTTAGGAGGCCACATCCATCTTATGTTTGTCTTTGGCATTGGGGCAGATACTAAATTAATTTATTGTTGATGGTCTTGGTCATTTTGGAATTGTCCTGAGACGCTGCTCAACCTGTGGCCCTGAGCCGCCTTCAGTGCTCAGCCCCCTGGCATCCCCACCCAGGCTACGTTGCTGTAGGGGAGACAAGCCGCCATTCAAGTGACCAAATGTCTGACTCATACGGGAAGCACAAAGCAGCCTTCCAAAGGCCACATGTCCCCACTGATTAGAAAGATCAAAATATCCCTGTCCCTTGCCTCCGTGTCCAGCCTAGACACTGACGTTCTAAAAGGGATACAGAAATAGCCCCTCTGGAAAGTCTGCACAGGCCACATTAATTGGCCAGTTTCCCCCTTTGCACAGTGAAGGCAGAGAAAACACACTCCTTGTAGGACAAAAGTTTACATTTCTCAAGTGCTGTCAGGAAGGTGCGTCCTAAAGGTTTGGGACCCCAGTGGAAGAGAAAAAGGAAAAGAGAGGAATGGAAGTGATTAGTACAGAGTGAATGAGGGTCCAGCGCTGGGCTTTCTGAACTTCTGTCTTTGGGAGGCACAGATCCGATCTTCAAACCTAATGTCTGCCTTAAACAAAGAAACAGATGTGCTGAGATTGGATTCTCCGTAAGGAAAAAGGAGAACACTGGGGCGGTCCAGGCACTGCGTGGGAATAATTGCATCTAAAAAGATGCATGTTATATGGCAACCATGGCATTCTTAAGGGCTTGTCAGAGAGCTTTAGATTTGTGACTGCATCCTAGCCAGCGTGTCTCTCTTGGGTTTGAAGAAAAGGGCTATGTGTGCCTTAGCGCCAGTGATGCACACTGGGTCGCCACGAAACTCCCAGAGCCCTCCCAGAAGAAGCTGCTCTCTGTTGATGTGTTGTTTAGAGGCTTCTCTTTTCATCCCAGCCTGTGGGATTAGCAGAGTTTATTTACTGGTGAGGATACAGCAGTCCCAGAGGGCAAGCTGCAGGACCCCTGGGGTCTACTATGCCTCAAGCTTTATGTACCATTGCAGCATACAAGAAAGGGGGCTGGGTGTAGTGGGGCACACACCCCATTAATCCCACTCTCGGGAGGCAGAGGTAGGCAGGTCTCTGTGAGTTCAAGGCTTGCCTGATATATGTAGTTCCAGGACAGCCAGGGCTACCCAGAGAGACCCTGAAGAGAGAGAGAGAGAGAGAGAGAGAGAGAGAGAGAGAGAGAGAGAGATCCAAACTGTGAAGGAACTGCAGAAGCCAATCTTCCCAACATCTTGCAAACACTCCCGCCTCTCTGCCCACAGTGAAGGAATTACTAGTGTAGACCACTGACGGGCACCTGACTGAAATCCTAAGGGGGTGGGGGGGAGGGGAAGCACTGAGGCTGCTGAATGCCTATTTGTTCCTAGATGTTCTAGACTGTTCTAGAGAAGGAAGTCTGGCAGACATTCCTGGTAACCTAGATGGAAAGGGAAATGAAGAATAGCTTTGTAACCTTCCAGCCTGAGATCCAGGGAGAGCACAGGGGTTAAACATACAGCATATGCCTGGTCTGCACAGAGAGTGCCAGGACAACCGAGGCCACATGAGAGACCCTGTCAATCGCCCCAAAACAAGACAGCTGTTAAATGTTGGGCTCAAAAGCCTCCTGGCTTCTTTGGGACCATCACTCAGCATTGAGTCCCCACATGAAAGCTCACAGCTTCCCTCAAAAGAAACTTCCAAGCGTGGGCGGGGCTTGGCTCAGTGGTAGAGTGGCTGCCAGCTGTGCATGAGGGCATAGGGTTCTTTCCCAGCACCACAGGCAAGAAGGAGGAAAAGGAAAAGAAAAGAACCCCCAGGGCAGCCATGCATTCTCCGGGAAAGCAAGCTCTCTGTCTGGCGGCTGCTTCTCTGATTCTCCCGACAGTTTCCAGTCTCTCAGGCACTTTTCTCTTCCAGCTATCATTCTTGTACTTGAGACCTCGGGAGCCATGGACTACGGTCCGCTCACCTGTGATCAAGGTCCAGGAGGAGGCTAAGAGACCTTGCTCTAAACTCCAGTATTTTCAGAAAGTGTCATTTGAACACGAAGCTAACCGCTCTATGATGCACAGGGTGGAGTTGCTCACCTGCCATAAATGAACTGCATTCAAATAGTAACATTTCACATTTTCCATGAATGGGCAGAGGAAGCAAAAGGATAGCATATGATGTTTGCCTTGGGATCCAGGAGGGCTGAAACAGAATTCCACAGCCTCATTAGCTGCTTGCCAGGCCTCCAGTCATCCTGGGTCTTTCACGGCCCCTAGTGTTTAGCGCGGTTAGGCAGAGCCATCGTTGGTAGCACACAGTATCATCAGGGAGTATGTAATGGCCACTGGCACCAGGCTCTCTATGAAACTGCAAGACAGGAGGTTGGCGGTGACGCATGCTGCCTCCTCTTTGGGATCTCCACCTTCCTGGTTCCCCTCACATAGGTTCTCAGGCTCGGTGCCTCATGGCGATGAGTTCTAGCAATGCTCCAGCTGCCCTCACTTCCACCTCTCACCTCCAAGGGAGCTTCCTCTCCCCATCATCCTTCACCACCTCTGTTCCTTCAAAACTGTACCTCAGCTAAGCGTAGGGAGAATGTGGTTCCAGGCTTTTTGTCTTAAAGACCTGATACTGTGCACTCAGAAAGCTGAGGCAGGAGATCATTGCAGAGTTCTAGGCTAGCCTGGGCTACAGAGACCTGTCTCAAAAAAATATTTAACTTAAAGTAAGCATTTATAATTTTTAGTATACCCTGACTTCCTGAACAAAGCCTCATGTGAGCCTTCCTGACCTTGACCTCATGACCACCTTCTCCGGAGTGATTCATCTTACTTCTGAGACACGGGTCTCTGTCCTTTTTATCACCTGCTGTTGCAGCAGTAGGGGGTGAAGTGGGGCAAACTTCCTCCCTGAAGACCAGTAACCATGCTTCCAAAACTCTGCCTTAATTTTCCATCACCCTGACCAAATACACTCTTGCATCTCTACCAAGTTAGCCAGATGTGGTGGTACATGCCTTTAATCCTAGCTCTCAGGAAGCCGAGGTAGGTGGATCCCTATGAATTTCAGGCCAGCTGAGGCTATATAGTGGAACCCAGTCACATAGATAGACGGATAGATAGATAGATAGATAGATAGATAGATAGATGATAGATAGATAGATAGATAGATAGATAGATAGATAGATGAGATGGATTTTCTCTATGAGTTTTTTTTTTCTCTTCTTTTTGGTCTTCCACTGAGGCAATTGCCTTTAAACCACAGTCCAGGATGATCTCTGAGTTCTGTTGAATTACCAAAAGCTATAACTAAAGTGCCTGGTATGAAAAAGAGAATGGGGGCTTCTCCCCTTAGTGTATCTCTGTCTCTGTCTCTCTGTCTGTCTCTTTCTCATCTAAATCTGACCCAGTTTAAACACAGACATCCCATGAAAGCGGCCCTGGACCAAGAAGGATGTTACTAAATGTGGGTTCCCACTGGTATTGGGGGGTTTTATTTTGAGGCTAGCATTGATAGACGGGGTATGTAGCTGTCTACATACCCTCAAGGAGAACAAGCCAACAAAGAAATAAACAGAAAGGACTTTGTGGATGAAAAAGAAAATGGCCTTCCAAGTCCAGAAGATAAAAATGACTTCTTTAGTAGAGAGAAATAAAATTTAATAAAAAGGGTGCCCTTCAAAAATGTCAGCTATCATGGAAGGAGAGATGAGTCATGGAAAGTCAAAGCCAACAGCAGAGCTGAATGAATTGTCTTCTGAAAATGGCATTTACAGGGACAAGACCTGTCCTCATGACAGGGAGTCCCTCCCAGCAGCTGCTGAAGTACGAAAAGACCCTCTGGTTGCCGGCTCGCTTCCTAGAATTAAGTAATGTTCTGCAGCCAGTGAGCTCAGGAGTGCAGTATCTGCATGCCGTGCATGTATGCATGTAGATGCACATGCATTGTGCCTTTAAAAATTACAAACATTTATCTTTTGAAGTTTATGTTCTCTGTCTTTCCAGATCGTCAATTTATAATCATAGAAAATCCTTTTATTGGCTAGTGTTACGCACTATGGGATTTTTGTTGTTTTTAGCATTTACTCTTGTCTGAATATTTAAAGAGAGGCCAGTGTGTACTTTCTAATGCCCTGGGATGTTATTTGGATACACTGTTGCCTTTTAAAGTTCGTCCCATGTCTGAGTGGCTTACTGATTGCTGTTTTACAACAAGTCCTGCCTTCTGCATGTGCGTCTAGTCTGGCCACAGCCATAAGCACTGAGATGGGACCCCTAGACCCACTGAGATGGGACCCCTAGACCCACTGAGATGGGACCCCCTAGACACACTGAGATGGGACCCCTAGACCCACTGAGATGGGACCCCTAGACCCACTGAGATGGGACCCCTAGACCCACTGAGATGGGACCCCTAGACCCACTGAGATGGGACCCCTAGACCCACTGAGATGGGACCCCTAGACCCACTGAGATGGGACCCCTAGACCCACTGAGATGAGACCCCCTAGACCCACTCAGACTTGCTCACTCTCCTTCTACTGTCACCGTGTCCCTAATGATCTCTGTTTGCTCTTGGCATTGTGCCACGAGGACTCCAGACACTGTCAGGGAGTTGGCTCGCAGATGGGAAAATAGGCCAGCAAAGCCAAGATCAAATTCTACCCTAAGGAGCTGGGGAACCCCCACGCACGCTCCTTGTCTGTGTATCTCTCCACAGCCCCTAGTCCCACGCCAGGGGGTTTCCGACTATTTCACCTCAGTTCACAGTTGCTCACACTGTAAATGAAGCATGAACAATCCAGTATTTAATAAGTGATTGATAGTGGCCATTGACCTCACTGAGTCCAACACCCTCGGGCTCAGGGTCCCCTCTCAAAGGTGGTTCCTTTGAAAGAGTGCCTTAGAGCCTATGTGGGGGTGGAACCAGGCACAAAGAGCAAAGGCTTGCCCAAAGTCCTTGAACAGACTTTTTTGTTTAATAATAATTTCTGTCTGTGAAGACCCAAGTCCTTCCTTCGAGTGATTTCTGAGCTGGGCAGGGTGGAGTCTGGAAATGGAAAGGCTCCTCTTCCTGGGTTTACCCACACCCTATTCTTTCAACCAAAGTATTGTCCTGTTGTCTAAAATTTAAACCTTTTATTGTTTGTTTATCACTGTGATTATTTTTAACACGTATTATTTGTAGAAGATAGCTTTTTTCTTGTCTATAAAAATCTTATCCCATTTTGTCAAGAAAGATAACCTATAAAGATAAATCTTCCAATTTAAACAGTAGATATAATTATACTAAGGGGTTATTTTTTAACAATGCTTCATTTAAGTCTCATTTTGTGGCCACTACAGTAAAGCGTGTATTATTTTTGACATTCATCTGAAATAATAATTAGTGTCTTGTTCCACTTTTGGGGGGAACATGAACAACTGTTTCCTGTACCTTCTTGGCACGGTTAGCTGTTTGTCTCCTGTTTGTGTCTGAATTTCCCGTCGCCCGCATGCACAATGGGTGTTGTGGAAAGTCATTGTTCTGACTCACAGGATCTTGTTTCCAAAGTTCGACATGGGTTCTGACATATGTGATCTACGGTGGAACATTCGCCCCTTTTCTTACTAGCCATATGGTTTAGTGACTAACCACTTATTTTTGTCCATGTCATCTTCCTCAGGGGTAGGATGTCCATTATCCGCTTCTTTTACAATTAAAAAGCTTAACAGCCTGCTTATGAGTTTCCCAACCTAGGATATTATTCATTTGGAGGTACCTGTTCTATGTTAATAGCACAGCTGGGCTTCAGAATCCTCAGACTGACTTGGAACCCCAAAGTCAGGGTCCCCCTTCTTCCTGCCCCATGAACAATACACAGTGAGAGAGCAGTACATGTTCTAAGTGAGAAGACATCAGTGTCCACCTTCTCTCCCTTCCCGGAACTGGGTGCTCGTTAAACACAGTCTACGCCTCCGAGAGTGCGTTTCACTGTCCCTTCATAGAGTGTCCCCTCTAGAAGTCTTGAGGGGGTGACGCCTGGGACTACTGTTCTTTGAAAAAGAAAGTCAAAGTACCCCAGAGAACATTGCTCCCCATATGATCAACTGCCCGTCAGTCTGTACTGAGTGGGAAACCCAGGGACATGTATGGGAAATGAAGACTGCATTCTCTCTGTCCTGTCTGGCTCATGTACGGGGCATCCCTGGGCTGAGCCCCGACCTGCAAGAGAGTCGTACCTCTCAATACTTGTTATACACATGTGCTGCAATACCTGTGTCTCGGTACTTAGGAACTCTGGAAATAGGAGGATGCCCCATAGTCTTCCCTCTCTGAGAGTCAATCCATCTTATACCTGTCTTCAACCTCTGCCAGATTGCTGCCTTCCTGCCTCTGTATTTTCCTTCCCTCTTATGCATGTATTTGGTGGAATATACACTGGACTGGAATACTGTTTGACTTTATCCTAGCTTGGATTCCTGCTTCTCCAGGACCTAAAACCCAGTCCTGCACAGTCATGATCAGTGCATCATCTAAGAATCCCAGGGAACATGCTGAATCAAATTGAAGTTTTAACACATCAGCCTCTACTTCACTATGTTGGATTTTATTGCCTGGTGTGAATTATGGGGAGGGGAAAGCAGCATACACCCGGTCACTGGATGATACCAGGATTTATCAGGAACACTTTGTGTTTGCGTAATTCTGATAGATCTGTAAAGTGGCCCCCATTCCATTTGAGGAGATTGGATTAAGGACAATAAAGTAAGCTGCCCCAAATCACATAGTTGGAGGGTCCAGGACCGAAAATTGAACTGAGATCCAGTACTGGCCCCGATATCCGAATACTGTGTTACATCCTTGAAACTTAGTGGTCCCAAATTGTTCGCGATGCCTCAACCTCGTTTCTGCATGGGTGGTTTCTTTTCCTAAACAGAATAGCCGAGCCAGGGAGGAGGCAGCTCTGTGAATTGCTTCTCCTGCCTCCCATCTGTGCAGTGCGGACTGCTGTCTCTTCTGGAAGCAGTTTGCTGACAGGAACTGCGATCATCCAGCTCTCTGCTCCTTCTTCCTCCTTGGGGCTCAGGGAGTCGACTGACTCTGCACCAGGAGGCTTCTACAAATATGGCCGATGCTACCTCCATATCCCTCCCTCCGCTGACTCCCTGACTCCTGCTTTCCCTGCTTGTCACGGTCCAGCCCTGCGTGTCCCCAGCCCCCAAACCTAACCTTAGCCTAATTACACCACCCCAGCCTCATGAAACTCTTTCCTCTTCGGAGCATTCCTGGGCCCAAGAGCACCCTGGCCGCCCTGGAAGGTTCTCAAGTCTCCTCCTCTGAGCCAAGGGTGGTACCCTGCAGCCCTGCCAGTAGCTCTTCTGCGGGGGCTGTGAGTCCGGGAAATCAGTCTTGCAACTCCTGGCTTTTCAGGCCTCCCACCTCTGCCTGGGGTGAGGGAGCGGGGGTGTTCCACAGCTGGGAATGTACACACATGTAGTTTACCCTACAGCTGGGCACTGAAAATGTCCAGCCAGGGCTGAAAAGGACATTCCATGTTAGGAAGTTCGTCATGGAGTCCAGTCCCAGCTCCGACATATAGATGCCCAGCAGGCATTCAGTGCACCAGAGACCCTTCCCCTCAGTTTCTCCCTCTGTAAAATGGGGCACTGCCCATAGTAGTTATAGTGAGGCAAGTGTCTACTTTTCCTTCTTCCTCTCCCTCCCCCCAAATCCTGTAGTAGAGCCTGGGTAATAGCCAAACATCTTCCATCCATAGCATGACCTCCACAACCAAGGCTGATCTGACCTAAAATGGCTCTGGGGCCATTTTGCAAAATTCCTCTCTTTCTGTTTTACTAATTCCCATCACCCGTCAATCTCTGCTGTCATTGTACCTCAAATGCAGAAGCTAGGGCCAGGGTAGAGTGGTGGTCTGAGCTCTCCCACCCTGTCAGCTGCCACTTCCCCCTCCACATCTCCAACATGGGCTCAAGAGGGGCCACAACAGTGCACTCGAACTCTGTCCTAAAACACTTGGGCCCAGGGCCAAGGGCTGACCTCCTCTGGTCTCTGGAGGCATTTGGTTGGCATAAGCTACTTCATCTCTTTCGTCCCTGCTATGTTGCCGCTGTAAGAGCACTGTGTGGAAGAGCCAACCTGTGGGAGCAGGGCAGAGTTAGCCGTGTGGGGGCAAGCATCCTCTTCACCATCCCAAAGGCTGGAAGAGCCAGTCTGTCTTCTTGTTCCAGGGTGGGCCCTTCTGAGCTGTCTCCACCCACCAGGCAGCTTCCTAAACCCCCATCAGTGTGGAAGAGACCCCCTCTTATCTTCTGCACATACCAGCGTCCATGTCCCCAGGAACAATCTATCCAAGACTTAAGCCCAGCTGGACCAGACCTGTGTCTGATAAGAGCTGATGGGTCCCCAGGGAGCCTCTTACCAGGCAGGTTTCAAAGAAATCCATTGGAATGCTTTTGTGTCGAAGGAAAAGTTGGAAGGGGTCACAGATCTTTTTCATTCCACACACACCCACGCGCGGATACCAGGCTTGGTTCATATTTAATAGGGAGAATTCGCTTTAAGGAAACTTCCCCTGTGCCTCTGCCTAATCCACTGCAATGATGACCACTTGTGTGCATGCTTCTAGTTTTTAGATTAAAGATTAACATTTTAAATACATTCCTATCTGTACCTGCATGAGCTAACTCTTTGGAATCTCAGATGACCTTAGGGCCATCCTGGTAATAGGTGGGCCACCCTCGTTGTTGCGGAATGCCGGCTCCAAACCTCCAGTATCAGACAAGAGGAGGTGAGAAGACTGACTCCCCAAAGACCTCATTGTCTCTTAAACCAAGAGTGCCTGGATCCCCCCTCTTCTCTGCACCCCGCCCCAAGCACAGCAACCCAAACCAGCCACAGCCCAACTCGCGTGCACACACATCTGAATAGCTAACTGTGTTTCCTCAAAAACTCTGAAACTTTGAAAACTAAATAAGATAAACCCTCCAGAGAAAGAATCCTTAAATGCATTGCTCGAGGACCCATGTTTGATCTTATGCTTTATGGCTGCTGCTGCATAAAGTGATTGTCCCGACCATGCACAGTGAATGCTTAATAACCTCACAGCCTCAGGCACAGAGAAGTGAGTCTCAGATAAGTACCTTCTTAATGCTGCTGGAGCTTGCATTGGGGAAGCCTCCAGTTAGACCAGAGGCCAAGCTTGCCCACTGTCCGGGACCACCTGCCTCACTTTCAGCCCAGGGTAGATAAAGTGTATATGCTGTGCTCATTGCTTGGAGCACGCTACCAGGCACGGCGCTCATCCCGTCATCAGATTCTATGCTGTCACCTCCTGCAGGCTTTATTTTTCTGTCTAGGAGCTTGATGCCCTCTGTCCCTTCCTTAGTACATCAAGTGGACACTTTAGCTCTGGGGTTGCTGTGGCCATATTCATGGCTTCCCCAGGACTAGCCTGTAGCCACCAACACCATTTATTCCCTGCTGTTCGGACTGGTCCTCAGATCAGAAGACAGAAGCAGCATGGTAGTCTAGAAGGGTTTCTGCTCTGAGCTCATGCACAGAGCAAAGGCGCTGCCTCCCGTAAAGAAGCCTTCGCGATATTCCCAGTGTTTTCACACAAGGTGCTGTGGGATACTGGAGGACCTTTTTCTCAAAACAGCTGTAAGCATCTTGTTGGTGAGCCAAATGGAATAAATTCTTTCCATGGCACATATATAGACTTAAGGAGAAGAAACAAGGCTTGAAGTTTGCACAGAACAATGTGCACCCGTCTTCCGCCTGCTTCCCCGGAGAGACCTCTGAATCATGGCCCTGCCGATGAATAAGTACCAAAGCAGGTGCTGCGGACAACACCATGAGTCATCCTCTTCCTTAGATACTTGACAAATACAGCACTTTATTTATGGAAAGTCTTCATAGGCGCTCCCCAAATTACTCAAAGTATACATGCTAAAGTGTACGTACAAGGTATGAAAAGGGTGTCACACAGAGAAAATAAAATCAAAGGGACCAGGAGATAACACTTTGACAGTTGTCCCGAAGGGTATCTTAAATAGATCCAATAATAAGCAGGGGGTTTTAGCAGGAAGAATTGATGACCCCCATACACATACAAAAAAAGAAATCTCTTGATCCTTACTCAATCCAGTAGTAAGAGACTGCCACTTATAACGAAGAACGAGCGCTTGGGGTAGATTTGGCCAGTCCAGTGTGTGTTATATAAAATATGTACACAAATTCTGCTGATGGTCTTAGCTCACTTCAGCTTGAAGATCCCAGTTAAGCCGGGCGGTGGTGGCACTCGGAAGTTAGAGGCTGGCAGATTTCTGTGAGTGTGAGGCCAGCCTGGTCTACAGAGTGACTTCCAGGACAGCTAGGGCTACACAGAGAAACCCTGTCTCAAAAAAAAATAAATAAATAAAAATAAACAAATAAATGAAAATATTCCAGCCAAAAGCCAGGCATGGTGACACACACCTCTAGTCCTAGCACTCAGGAGTCAGAGGCAGGAGGATTTGATTTCTCTAAGTTCCAAGCCAGCCTGATCTACTTAGCAACTAAGGATACAGAGTAGGACCCTGTCTCAAAGGAAAAAAAAAATCTGACCCAAAAACTCAACTCATCTTATAAAGACCAGTTTAGAAGGGCCACACTGCAAAGAATGACCCTTTTTTATCTTTTCAAATACTTAGGAAGGGAGATGTGTTCCCAGGTCCATGCTAGGATTCTGCTGCTGGTGTCTGGACTGGCACAGGGGAAGAAAGAGAAAGGGGAAAAGGAAAAGTGCTATTTTCCTGTTTCTTGGTTGGGTTAGTCAGACATACTGTTCCCATTACCCGTGGAGGCCCCGAGAAAGAAGGGAAGTTACCGCCATTGGTGAACCCAGATGATGGTGTTTTGCAAACCGTATTTTTAGGAGTCTGGATTTAGAAATTAATTTTTTATTCATTTGACAAAGGTTAATCCGCTTCAGTGCAATTGTAGCTTTGAGTATAGGATTCCTGAGTCTGTATAAAGTCAAAGGAGATTTATTTACACTTGAATATTTAGATTAAACTAAGTGACGTAGGCACAGTATGCCAAGAAATAAATACTACAAAGCAGTCTGTGATGATTATGTCTCATCTCAGTTAAACTGATGTACCCGGCCACCAAGAAGGTCACTCAGTGTAAGGACCTGCCCCCACTGTGGAGAACACAACTCTTTCCCTTTAGCTCTGCACAGCAAATACACCCACAGGAGCCTCTGTGATGCATCCTGCGTCAGAAGGGAGATCAGACCCACCACGGGACAAAAACGCCCCATCTGTGTACAAACTAGGGAGCAATCTTAAATTGGCTTCAGGAGGACCATGTCGAAGAAAGACTGGTGAGAAAGCTCTACCAACAGCAGCGATCTTGATGGTTCACGCGGAATTTTGATGTCCTGTTGAGAAGGTGGGCGCTAAAGCCTGCCTTTGTCTTTAGTTCTGTGATGCACACATGCCAGCATCAAGTCACTTGTCCCTTTAGCGCTCAGAGCCAGGACATGGCCAACGGTCTGACAGGATCTCTTGTGCCCCGTCCTCGGGCAGGCAGCTCTGGTCCTTCCTCACAAATGAGGTCACACGCCAGCCAAAACAGATGCTTCTCAGTCTCCAGGCTGCTCTGCTCTCTGGCATGGGAGCAGCCACCCCTTCCTCATGCATGTGGAGACTTTGCCCAAGGTCAGCTTCTCGAGGCGCTTCACCTACCTGCTCTGCCCAGGGTTGGCACATGCCTTCCAGTCTTTGATATCTCTAACATAGTCTGTCCCCCACTGATGGGGACACTGTCCCAACCATATAGCTGATGCTTAGCAACCCTCTTCAAGACTAAGGCAAGCTGGGATTAGAAGGATTTGGGGGAGAAGCAACTACTGTGGGAGAAAGGCAAGAGGTGAGGTTTGTGAGTTAGTGGAAATGAACTCAAAGGTCTCGTAAAGGGAAGGCATGCCTGTGTGAACGCTGGCAAGACGCCTCAGCAAATAAAGGTGTCAGCTGGTTGGCCTGGCAAGCTGACAACCTGGGCGGTGTCGTCGGCACCTGCATGGCAGAAAGAGAGAGGTGAATACCTTAGTGGGCTGAGAAGAACCCAGGTAGGCTGCCTGGTCACAGTGAAGTGCTGTGGCAAGGTTAAGTGACACTCCACATCCCCAGGGTCTTGGGGACCCTGAGATCCAAGCAAACCTGCATCTGAAACATTCGGTGGTTATGAGGAGCCCCCCAGAGGTTCATGTCATGTTAGAGCCAACACATTGGCTTCCTCAGAAGACACTTGGATGTGTCTGCCAGTGGGAAACACAGTCCAGCAGAAACAGAATCAGTGCTGGGGGAAAAAGCTCACACATAACCCTCTCAGCCATTCCTAACCAAATCCTTCTTTAGTATTACTGATCTCCCTATTACCTGCAAAAATAAGGAAAACATATTCCCCACAGGCTTAGTGTACAAATTAGAAGTAAAGTTTGTCAGGTAGTTAGTAAGTCATAGGCCTGCCACTGTCACGGAGTCGTTAATAGACGGAAAAGATATTGGCATCGTCGATTGTATCATCATATCCTAGCATGCCATATCAGCCCACAGAGCTAATGAGTACCTGCTGGGTAGCTTCTTCACATGGAAGAGAAAGCCCTGGTCTTTGACACACATGTCTAAGTCACCACAAAAGAGAGAAGCCTTATAGAGTGGTCTTCTGAGTTCGAGGTTTCTAGGCAGGGTTCTACTGAAGGCGCTGGCAAAGGTGGGGTGTTCAGTGGGGGACACCTTTGCCCAGAAAACTTACTTGAGTGGACCATCTCAATACCCAAGCCCATCAGATGTGCCACCCCAGCTGGCACTTGCGTGTCATGAAAAGAAGCCTCGCAGACATCCAGAGAGTGGGCTGGTTGGGGTCATGAGAGTGGAGGTCTCCTGAGCTGAAAGCCCACCAGCTCCGGCCGACTTGCGCTGTCTGTCAAAGTGGAAGATCTGCAGTGCAGGCGGACAGCACCCCTGCAGGAAAATCAAGAACTAGCCGGGCTTGCTGCTGGTCCCCAACATCCCAAACTGATCTAGGCAGCTGCCTGCCTGACTCCTGGTGGCACCAAGCAGGGAAGGAATACAAGTGGCCCAACCCAGACAGAACCCTGAGCTCCTTTCTAAGTTTAGAAGACTTCTGGGATTTTGGGTTTCAGCTGTTCTAAATTCACGTCAGCCTGGAAGACTCAGAGGCCAGCAGCGAAGCCAAATAAGCAGTCTTTCCTGGCAGACCCCAGCTTGAAGTCAGGCATCTGAGGCTCCTCCTTCCCAGCCTTACTTACAGAGCAGCAGCTCCCCCTTCCACATTCCACCCCCACCTGGCACCCTCACTAGGCCCCGTGGAACACTGGCTGGCTAGCACTGGTTCTGGCTTTGCTCTGTGCTGGGCTCAAGGCCCTTTGGGTCTGTTAAGTAGCGATGTTGTCATAGCATTAAGAGCGTCCACCCTTAGCTTCCACTCGCCTGCTCTCCGACATAACCCTCTGGGGTTGGGTGCAAAGCCCACCAATTGCACCAGCAAAAATAGTCTTTCTAGTATCCCTAAGTCATCGTTATTGTTAAGAAAATCCAGTGTTACCTTTGCAATAAAACACCAAAAATGGCCAAGGAGAAAACTTAGGGCCAAAGCTTGATTTGAGCAAAATTCCTAAGACTATACCTCGGTGGCCAAAGATGAGCTGTTACATTATTTATATGCCCCCTGAAACCCTAGACAGCTCCCAATAGTTCAGCCCTGAGCTGCCTGCAGGCACTGCCTGCATCTGTCTCCTCCGGGAGGCTGCACCAGGTGTGGCTCCCGCTACAGACACTACTGGAAAAGGGAAGGTTTCTAGGGTTCTGGCACTGCCACCGCTCCTCTGCCCGAAATGCAAGGTTTATTTTTACTCACTGAATGAGGAGAGCTGGTCCTGCCATCCATCACACTCAGCTCAGTTGCCACATTTTTAAGCTCAAGAGTAAGATGAATTACCGCTGGGAGGAAGGTGTTTATAGAATAGGAGCTTTTGTCCGTCAGACTGCAGCGTCCCTTGCCCTTAAACCTGGCACCCATCAACAAAACTTCCACCTGGTGAGTCAGCAGAAAGCCCTGTGCCCCTCACAGGCACCAGGGTCACCTCGTTGCCATGGGTGGCGCAGACTCCACTTTAAACATAGCTCAGGGGAAAACTCTGACGCCAGAGCCCATGCACGACTGACAGTCACCCCAACTTCAGAGGTCTATTTGCCGCTGCTTCCCGGACCTCCCTGCCTCCCAGGGACAGAATCCTCCTGTTGCACCACCGGCCGTGTGTTCCACTCTCTCTGCTCTGCGCCCCTTTGGTATATTCTGCTCATGGCTCTCCTCTCGGAAGTGCCCTCCCAGCAGCCCCTGATGGGTGTGCTTATGCCCCTGCTCATGCCCCTGTGCTCTCCTTCCAGGGTGCTTGAAGCTGGCTTGCTCTTCACTCAGCTGCTGGCTCCGGGCCAATCACCCTCCCTTGTGCATGGCACCTCCATTTGGGCTGATGGGCAGATGGTGGTGCATGACATCTCTACAGCTCATTCAGGACATTGTTCTAGGCCAGTGTGAAGCTGTAGCGGGGACCTGTGAAGACAGTGCAGATGCAGCCACCCCGCCCCAACATCTAAAGTAGAGAACTACTGGGATACTGCATATCTCGATGCTTAACAGAGCTGTGTTCTCCCTCCTTTCCCCAATACATCCATACACACACCACATACATACACACACCGCATGCACACACACACACCCCATATACATACACAAGCATACACACACACCACATACACACATACACACACCGCATGCACACACACACACCACATATACACACACCGCATGCACACACATACATTACATACATACACACACACACACACAAGCATACGCATGCATGCACACACACACGGACCACAGAGAGCTGGAGTGAACACACTTTATAATTGAAATCACAGAGATGAATAGAGATGAGCTGATAACCATCGAAGTCACGAGGCCAGCTCTTCATGTGGTCAGCCTGTCTTATGGTCCACCAGATTCCCTGCCCAAGGCAAGGTGACACGGGGTGATGTTCCTTTGCAGGTGTTCTCGGGTTGCCTGCTCTTCCCCCGGGATGTGAGCAGCACAGGAAAGTGGATCCCAGAAGCAGACTCCCACTGGGCATCCTCTGGACTGGCACCTTCACCTCTGCCTGTGGAGACAAGGGCAGCCATGTGTGGACACATTGGCCTTCTTTGTGGCGTATATCCAATATGTATTGCTTTGGACATTTCTAAAGTTAAAACTCTGAAGATGGGGATGGATGTGTACCTGTAATCCCAGAATTCAGTGGGTTAAGGCAGGAGGGTCAGGAGTTCAAGGCCATCCTCTGCTACATAGTAAGTTCAAGACCAGTCTCGGCTACATCGACATTTTCCTCTAACATGAGACTCTGTCTCAAAACAAAACTGTTTAAAAAAAATGACTCCTCCAATAACTCCCACTTCCCTCTCAGAAAACTCCTAAGTCTAATAAATATACATTAGCCAAACATTTCTAGCCAGCATAGCGTGTGCTTGCTCAAACCAGTTCAATTTTATTACCTGTTTTACTTAATATTGGGTAATTTGGGGGAAAAAAAACACTTAAAGGGCTCTGTCCTCATTATTCTACGTGTATTATGTGTGTCCTGGGCATCTGGTCCCATGCTAGACACAAGAATGTCAACAGTTCTAAGGCACGGTCCCTTGTCAGGATTTAGTGCTCTTTGGAAAGGTACAGAGAACAATTGCCCTTGGGAAGACTAGAGTTCCTGGAGCTTAACAAAATTTACTTCCAAGGGAGACAGCAAGGCCACCATCCTCACACACACACACCCAAGAACATAGTGACCCAACCAAACATTCTTAGAAAATTAAGCCAGGAGGACTCTGGACAGACTTTCAGATGACAGAGATAACAGGGCGCCTTTGAGCACAGGTGAGATCTCTGAAGTCTTGGGTCCAAAGTCTCGTCTGCCCGTGGTGCTCCATTAAGTCATGTCTCGAAACTTGGCGATAAGCATTCTGATCTGTGGTTTCTGAGTTCAGCCTAGCTAGTCCGCAGAGCAACGGAAACTCATCCTCCTGGGACGGGGAGGCTGTTCTCACAGCCTTTGACTCCATTGATGGTGATTCTCAATGACGCGTTCCCAGCATGTTCCTCAGAGAGGAATTCTATACAGAGGGCTGTGCATGCCCGAGAGGCCCCCTCAGACAGCAAGGACCCCAGAGAGCTCCCCTCACATCCAGCTTGTGGTCAGTGAGCCCTCTTTCCCATGGTATTCTGAACATTTAGGATTGTTACCAAACTTGAATCAAATCCTTATTTATATATTGACAACTGTTTTCTAAACGGACGCGTATCAAGTGAAGGCTCTTGTTTGTGTCTGGCACCATCTTTTCCTGCTGTTTACTCAATATTTGCTTCACAAGTAAATTATAAATGTGGGTGGGTGAGTGGGGTCAAGACTTGTTTTTAGGGCATTTCCTCATTCGTGGAAAAAACAACTTGCTCACTTTTAGTAGCTCTTTAGGTCAGTTTTTGTTGTTTGGGTTTGATTTGGGGAAATCTTATTGGAAACTGTGCATCCAGTACCCCAGACTAACTACAGTTGGTTTCTTTGTCCCCTGCTTAGTCGAACTCATGAAAACATAGCTCTGGCATCTCCTGAGCTTTGTAGCAGGGTGGGGCTTTGAGTTTGCAAAAGAACCTTCTTCTGCCGAGTCAGCAACCAGACAGGAGCACCCAGACTACCAGACGGCACCAGGTATGGCTGCCTGGCGTTCTGCGGAGTCTGTGGCTATCTCCTAACAGTCCTGGTAATGATTCCTTGAGTTGAAAGAATTCCCAGAGAACTCACAATGCATTTTTGCATTGTTCTTCAAGTCCTTAGGGATGACTTTTGGAGAAGAAATTGAATAGAAAGGCTCAGATCCAGGACCTGGCAGATCTTTCTTTAAGAATGGATCTGCCATGACCCGGCCCAGTGGCCTTGCATAACCCTGAACACCAAGAGCTGCGGAGTTAGAACCCTGCTCAGTAGGTAATACTAACCAAGTTGTTAGAGAGGTTAGGGAGAAAGGGACTCTCTGGTATCCAGGGTATGACAGTGGAGACAATGGAGACTCATGACCATGGCTCCTTCAGGGACATTTCCACCCGCCCCATCCTAGGAGAGGTCGCTTTGTTCTTCAGTCTATACAGTGTGAGCACTAATGGGTTCTCTCCAGCTCACTCTAGAAACTTCTTAACCATTCTTTGAATGTCTGTCCTCCTTATGTGCCCATACAACTTGAGCAGCTTGTAGACCTCTCTCTCTCTCTCTCTCTCTCTCTCTCTCTCTCTCTCTCTCACACACACACACACACACACACACACGTATGCACATGCACGCACGCACACACACACATGCACACACACGCACACACATACACACACACACATCCTGTTCCCTCCCAGAGTAGTTTAATAAGGTTTTCAACAATGAACGGCACAGATGACAAACTTCAGACTTAAGATTCTAAAAGAGAAAAGGGGTTGAAATCCTGACAGCCTGGATTGATCAGGGAGGAGGAACAAGAATCCACATGGAAACAAACAAATGAATGACAGTCAGGAGAGCCCGCGTGGGGCTTGAGGCATAATCGGGAAGATTTCAAGGGAGCTCAACGAACGGCAGGTACAGCTGCAGGTGACTGCTGCGGGCTGTTCATCTGCAGAGGGGGAGAGAAGTAAGCCTGGCCAGGACATCCACCCTCTGAAGGATCCAGAAGGGAAGGAATAAATTGGAGCTGAGTGGAGAAGAGGCAACCACGGCTAGAGCTGCAAGTCTATAGACTCTTCCTAGCTCTCTGCTTGAGCCTCCGCTCAGCCATGCCCGTGACTTCTTCACCCACAATGGTGTCCCTTCTCCAGAAGAAAGAAGCCCATATTAGTACAAGGCCTGTCTCATTCCTGTTTCCTCAAGGGACGCCTGAGAATCCCCTCCACTTCCTCCCTTTCCTTCCCACCCCTTATCTAATTGTGGCAGGAGTAATTATTGGGTATTTCCTGCCCTGGAAGTGTCTGCTCTTGTGTGGGGGGCCCCCATGTCCTTCTTCCTTTAACTGCCCATTTGTCCTTGCATGAAGATGGGGGGGGGGGGCGGCTTTTATCCCCAGAAAGTGAAATAAGAATAATGAGGTTTGTTCACAAGTCCAGGAAGAGGCCAGCGCGGGTAGCTGATTGGTTGGTTTCTGTCCTGGCTGTGTGGCATAGCTTAGGAACGAAAAGGATATTATCATCAGCTGTGTAAGTAAAAGGCTGAGCAGCCCTCCATGGGTTCTTCCTTTGTGGGACCTTGCCCTGGATAACCTCTGAAAATGGGGAAACTGCCTACAGCTGTCCATGTGCGGGAAAGGCTGGGGCTTTAGTTGTTGAAGTCGCTGGAGGCCTTATGTTGGGAGTCTCTGCAATTCTCTGCCCGTTTTAAAACTGACCAAAGGTGGAGATGGATTCCGACTGTGAAACCACACCTCATACCCGCTTGGTCTCTAGCGACCGCTGCTCTCATATCTAAGTCATAAGGCTTGGCCGCTGCGGGCTGCAGTGCCATTAGAAGGCTTTCCGCTGATCCGCTACAGTGTGCTGTCAGCCAGTGAAGAAGAAATGACACTTCCGTTGAAATGTATTTGAAGCATGGCAGGGGGTGGGGGGGCTGTGCACGCAGGAACATGCACCGTAGGGTGGAAACTTCCTGAATGAAGAAGATAGGCTAAAGAGACGCTGTGTCCCTCCCCTTGGCTATCAGACTGTTGAGACAAAGGACCCAAGGAACTGGAATTTGCTGGCCACGTCTCTCTGCTGGAGAATGAATGCTGGGCCTCTGGTACGCTAAACATTTGCTCCCGTGTAAACATATATGCTACACCCCAAAGCCGCAGAGTGATCTGAGGCATCCCAGCCCCTCACTCGGTCGTTAGCCAACCTGTTGCTATCTCCCTTTCACTGAACCTTAGCACAGTCAGGAGGTGACTCTTCTCCCCCTGGCCAAAGCATGGAATGAGATCCCACTACAGCATCCAACACAGAGGCCTAGATACACGCAGGGCTTGTGGCGCATGCGTGCCGGCAGCCACCCACCTCTCCATTCCTGCCGCTGGCTGACAGATTTGGTTGTCAGTTAATCGCTCATTTTTATATGAGTCACGATGAAAGCATGAAGTTTGAGGGCATGTGGGGAATCACCACGGCTTGTAGAAAGTGGGCTGTGTGGTGCAACTGAGGGCCTGGGAGCTGGGGAACCCCTGCACGCTCAGTTTGCCACCAAGCCCGTGTTCCCCAACACAGGGCCAGCACATGTCTCCTGGCCAATTAGATCTCAAGGCAGAGGCTAAGAGGATGCTAAGTGTGGCCAGCATTTCCCCTACAATGGCTCAGGTGGGCAGCTTCAGAGAGCCCCTAAGACCCAGGTTTCTTCTGTGTAGGGACAGGCTACCCTTCCTTCTGTGTAGGGACAGGCTACCCTTCCTTCTGTGTAGGGACAGGCTACCCTTCCTTCTGTGTGGGACAGGCTACCCTTCCTTCTGTGTAGGGACAGGCTACCCTTCCTTCTGTGTGGGACAGGCTACCCTTCCTTCTGTGTAGGGACAGGCTACCCTTCCTTCTGTGTAGGGACAGGCTACCCTTCCTTCTGTGTAGGGACAGGCTACCCTTCCTTCTGTGTAGGGACAGGCTACCCTTCCTTCTGTGTAGGGACAGGCTACCCTTCCTTCTGTGTAGGGACAGGCTACCCTTCCTTCTGTGTGGGACAGGCTACCCTTCCTTCTGTGTAGGGACAGGCTACCCTTCCTTCTGTGTAGGACAGGCTACCCTTCCTTCTGTGTAGGGACAGGCTACCCTTCCTTCTGTGTGGGGACAGGCTACCCTTCCTTCTGTGTAGGACAGGCTACCCTTCCTTCTGTGTGGGACAGGCTACCCTTCCTTCTGTGTAGGGACAGGCTACCCTTCCTTCTGTGTAGGGACAGGCTACCCTTCCTTCTGTGTAGGGACAGGCTACCCTTCCTTCTGTGTAGGGACAGGCTACCCTTCCTTCTGTGTGGGACAGGCTACCCTTCCTTCTGTGTAGGACAGGCTACCCTTCCTTCTGTGTAGGACAGGCTACCCTTCCTTCTGTGTGGGACAGGCTACCCTTCCTTCGGCTGGCGTGGAAACTGCTGTGCTAAGGGAGAAGGCTTCAAGGGGTTGGTTTGCTAAAGAGACACTCACAAGCTTCGGGCCAGGAACGTGCCACAGTTTTGGGACCTCATCAGTTTGTGGGCTCAGTGTCTCGCTCTCCTCACCCTCTGCCCACCCTTCCTCAGTCTGCAGTTCCATGAGGGCTGACACATTTCGTTCTTCATTTATCCACCAGCCCGGAGCTTGGGAAGACATGCAGAAGTTACTCTGATCCTGCAGTCAGAGGGTCAAGATGGTCTCAGAAGAGCACAGGTTGGGAGTGGGAAGCCTTCAGCTGCCCCCACGCCCTGGTACTCCCAAACCATTTATTTAGGGACTTGCCTTTCCCCACCGAGGCAGGAGCCCCACATGCGATAAAAATAAAATCTGGCCAATCAGAAGGTCTGTAGACAGAGACAGAAAGTCTGCCCCTTGCCTTGGATTCTCTTCGTGGAGTATCACACATGCCCCATCCCTTTTCAATATTTAATTGACTTAGCTGAGGATGACCTAAAACTCTTCACAGGTGTGTGCCGCCACACTCCACTCTGGGCTCTAACCCAGAGTGCTGTGCATGTCAGGCACTCACTGTGCCAGCTGAACCCCCGCCCCCCACTTCCCCGTCCTCTTTCCCAAACTTGACCAATAATCCCAACAGGTAAATCCTGAACGTCTTGTAATTGGATCCCATTCTGACATCCATTCAAAGTCATGACAGAAATGGCCGAGTGCCCTCCTTCACCTACTATGTGTGTTGAGAACATGGCAGGTGATGGCCTATCAGCGGCTCAGGACACAGTAACATCAGCATCATAAACTGCCCAGGAAGATTTCAGGAAAGGGACCTCACAAATGTTCGAATGTTCTGCGGTTTCATTTTGTGGTTCTAGCCAAGCCCCTGAATTCCCCAAGTCCTGAGTCCTGCCAGCCCCAGGCTGACCATCATGACTAATACTGTTACCCACAGCCTTACCATCCTTGGTCATAGAGCCGCTCCAGCTGCAGCAAGCCTGCCAAGCGTGCAGGGAACCCTGCTAGCAGTACAGGACATTCGGAGGGCTTTTGGAAAGGTTCCCCCAGCCAGCTGGCTCTCCACCCCCACAGTTGTCTGTCTGGAGATAAGTCTCCCATGCTGGTCATTCATGGATGTGTCATGGGAATCTTGGATGCAGCTCGTAGCAGGGCTCTGCCAGACAGGTCCACAGAGAGGTGGCCTGTGCTGACCTGGAACCAAAAACGCCCCCACAGTGTCCTAAGACATCCCTTGGCCTCTGTGTCCTAGATCTGTCATTCATTTGAATGGGATCTCAGGGTCAGGTTCTTTATATGTGGTAGCTTGCTTAATATAAGAGCGAGGAAGAGAGATGAGAGAGATGAGAGAGAGAGAGAGAGAGAGAGAGAGAGAGAGAGAGAGAGAGAGAGAGAGAAGGAGGAGGAGGAGGAGGAGGAGGAGGAGGAGGAGGAGGAGAAGAAGAGGAGAGGAGAGAGAGAGAGAGAGAATAAAAATGAGTCTCTATTTCTCCTGTCTACTTAGTGACGAATGCATAGTTTCCATTAGTAATGCATTAAACTCTTTTTACTTTTTAAGAACAGTGTAGGTGGCGTATTTCACAATCTTGGCAAGGCAGACATGACATTTGGGGAGTAAATCAAAATTGGAGGCCAGAAGTATTGGCCCAGATTTGGACTGCCACTTAGGGAAATATAGCAGAGGGAATCGGGTGAAGGGGATGAAGGGCAGGAGGGCAATCTTCTACCAGCTTCCCTGGGGATAAATGGTCCTTTGTGGAGATGAAGGGAGTGGGTGGGATCAGACCCACCCTGGTTTTGGAGGTGGTGGGTGGACAGGGGTTATGAGACTCCTCCACCCTGTTTTTTTTTTTTTTTTTTAGGCACACATTTATTGTTTTGCAACTTTGACTTCAGTAGAGATTCTCTAAAGTTAGACCTCCACAGCCCTCTGATGTTGAGTTGAGTGAGGGGCTAGCATTGGCTTGAAAACAGCTGTAGCCAAAAAAAAAAAAAAAAAAGAGGGGGGCAGATCACTAGGCTGGTCAGTGTGTCGAGGGCTTTGATGTTATTTTTAGAAGAACACGAAAATCTGAATCAAAGTCAGATTTCACTTCTTCTCCTTCTGTTTCCTCTTCCTTGTGCTGTCCCTTGGAAATTCATTTCCCTGGCCATTTTTACGTCTTGCTGTGCGGGAAGAGACCGTCACTGCGAGGAAACACATTGCCTATTTAAATGGTGTCAGTAAATATAAAGAAATGGACTTTTAGAGAAAAGCTCCGAGTTCCTATTCCTCATAAATGGAGCAGAGGAAGTTCCCAATCAACGGTGTCTGGAACCAGACATCCAGCATAGAAAGGGTAGAAGCTGGAACCATCAGCCAAGTTAACATGGCATAGTTTCTTCAATGCATCCTCCTTGAGGGGACCACATGCCTATAAAACTGTTTTCTTCTTTAGTTACATAAAACTACTTTTGTTTTTTGCTCACATCAAGAATTTTATTTTTTTTTAAAAAAATTAGTTGCAAATTCCTGCCAATTTTTCGTTGTAAGTTTTTTTTTTTTAAATTGGCAGTAAAATTCAAAGAATGCACACATTGGGGTGCAGCTGCTGAGTGCCTGACGTCCTGGTAACTGTTGTAAAGGGAATATAAGAAACAGATAGAAGGGGGCACTAGGGAGATGGCCAAGGGAATCGGTTACCCACCTCCTGCACAGTTACCGGGACTGACAACCCCTGGAATCCCAGTTGCAAAGCATGGCTTAGAGCAATCCCAGGGGGAGTCATCCTTGGCTACAAGTGGGTCCAGGCCATCCTGGGTTACACCGGATTTTTTTTTTAAACTACTTGAGTGTTAAGTGTCGTGGGTCAACCACAGACCCTACCAAAGACGCCAGTCCTTCCCTGAATGATGAACTGAGGAGGACAATGCGGTTTGCCCAGATGTTGTGTTGAAGTTGGCCTCCAAGTTTGTCTGGCCCTGGACCTGTAGTTCTGCAAGTCAGACTCTCTCCACTGGTGGCTTTCTCACAAATGACCAAAAACAACTGTGCTACGTTGAGCCTAATCTTGTGAAACCGTTCCTCCTCCGAGGCATGTCATATTATTCCCTGAGTGACACAGTGCAGTTTTGAGAAATACATGAAAAAAAAATTGGAACTTTTCAAATACCACTTATGTTTTGGGAGATTTTCCATGAAACTGATTGAAATGTAGATTCCCACACTCTGACCTAATGTACTTTAATCTTGTCTTGCGTCCCATCATCTTCCTAGCAGGAAAGCCGTGAAGCACCTGTTCCTCTCGGAGGGAAACTGCACGAATTCTGGCCGGGTCTGTGTGGGGCTCACGCTGGTGTCTCTAGGCTGGCACTTCCAGAAAATCCCTCTGTAGGATGTGCCATCAAAATTCTCAATGACTTGAGTAATGTCCCCAGGGCTAAGAGAATCTAATGTCCTTGAATGTGGGCCTTGTTAGCAACACATCCAGTCACCGTGTGCAGCTGAGTCGTTCTCCAGTGCTCAGCCAGCTGGAGTTCTGGGCTTCACGAGGCTTAGGTGGAACATTTGTGCTAACTCGTCAGTCACGTCCAACAAGTAGGTCCCATCTCCCCAGATACTCATACGAAAGTACATTTTGTTTGTAAAGGCAGTCTTGCAAGCACCTCCTGGACCAGTTTTTGTATGGAAGAAAGTTCTCCAGCAGATGCAATATTTAAATAAAATCTGAGATGTTTTCTAAACATTAATTCACTGCCCTTCTGTCCAGAAGAGAACTCTATCTTTCCAGAGAGACTCTGAGGTGATCCTTATCAGTGAACAGCCCCACCTCGTGTGGAAAGTCCTTTTCATAGGTATTCAAACAGGAGTTCTAGGTTGTCTCTAGAAAGTAGGAAGACCCTTTGAACCAAGGTCACTAATTTGACCTCCGACTCCATGAGTGTAAGCCTCCATTTATTAATGTTTCTGTCAAAACATCCTAAACCAAGAAAATGGTCACTGTGACTTTGACATTACCTTCCAAAGGAAGGAAAGTTTCACCTGCCGGGCCTGGAGGAACCATTTACAGCTGAGTGAGATCCGTAAGTGAGAGGACAGAAAAGGCAGTGGGTAGGATGTGTGTCCTAGGTCGCTGTGCACTCTGGGGATTTTCAGACACAGTGCTCTGGGCTCCCAGGGAAGGGTCTGGAGGTCACCCTGCCAACAAGCTTTGCATTTTGTGAGTTTAACAGAAAACTACTTAAGAAGGAAATACATTTCTTAAATCAACTTGTTTCCCAAGAAGGAGATACAACCCTTGGGGCTTCCAACGCCTCCTAACGAAAAACATCTGTGGGACTTCCGGAATTTTCCTCAGGCCTCAAGCACACACCCACACATTTCCAGTTCTTTCCTAATCATGAGGTTGGCTTCCACCGTCTTCTGGTTTGACGGCCAACTCTTCCATCCGCTTGTTCCATTCCATCCTTTATTCCGACTTCGTGTCCCGTGTTGATACCACGCTGGGTCTCTGCTATGGAACAGAGCGGGGCAGCGTCTTCATAGGGCCTGTCATTGAGGAGGGTGTCCTCCGATGCTCACAGGAGTCACCCCATCTCGAGATGGTCTGATCCATGCTTTTTCAAGCAAATAAGAACATAATCATGCAACACAGAGCACGTGTGTGCCACAGAAACCCCAGGAAGGGGTTCACCCTGTGGACCCAGGGAACCTAGCTGAGGTGTTTCTGGGATAGTAGGGTTTGGGTTGTATGTTTGCCTGAGTATATAGAATGAGCACAAATGCTTTTTTTTTTTTAAGCTTCTGCAGAGTCCGCCTTCATTTTAGAAAGTGCTCAGCTGTGCTCCTTTCTCAGGAGAGCAGTCCTTGATAATGATGCCAAGTGTTTGCTTCACCACTGCATAGATTCTGAAGGACTGTTGATCTAAAGGGACTTGAAAACCCCCACTTTGTGCCTCAGAATGGAGGTTTGGGGGTTGGAGTGATTTAATGAGGGGCACTTGCTAATTGGCTTAGGTCCCCAGACCCACACCCTTCTGTGACTCCAGCTCCAGAGACTCCAGCGCCCTCCTGTGGCCTCCATGGGCACTGCACACACAGTGCTCATACACACACACACACACACACACACACGCAAGCAAGACAGTCCCACAGCCAGGCACCACATATTCACCGCTCATGGAGGGTTCTCTGCTTTGCAGGCAGTGCCTGTCTCCTGTGCTCACGTGGACAGAGTAGTGTCTCTTTCATCAGGGCACTAACCCATTTATGGGGGGGTCTACCTTATAACTTCAGCCCCTTCTGATAGCACCTCCTTTAATATTAATTAGAGAAAATTTCAATTCAGCACAGGGGTTCTGCACATATTCAGACCAGAGTAGTTTCTGTCCAGATGAAACAATTTGGCAAATAGCATAAAAGTGATGGATTTCAAAGCCATTTTCTTTCGCTGTTTGGTCTTTAATGCTAACACTTCTGGGTCAGCTGAGTTCTTCTGACATAAAGACAAAAGTGGCAGAGTGTGCAGTCAGAGGAGCCAGGCTGAGGTCTGAGGGATAGCAGCATTTAAAGAGCCCAGGAAGAAATCCAAGAGAGAAGAGGCAGGAGAGGTCCATCAGGGCCGTGTGCCACCATGCCAGGCTCAGTGGGGTCTTTTAAAAGCAAAGGGCTTGTGTTACCACCCACCTGTGAATACATTACACTGAGGGGAACGGGCAATGTCCAGGGGGCACTCTCTGTGGTCTTGCTTTGTGGGAAGGGTCACTGATGAACAACCAAGACAAGAACAAGCAAGTGAGGGCTCCTTATAGCAGCAGAGAGTGCTGTGCTGAGCCTCTGTGCCGGGAAGGAAGACTACAACCAGCCCGTGGTAGTCAAGGCGCTGCCTCCCAGATTCTTGTCCAGCACATCAAATCCAGAGTGATGCTACTGTTTTGCTTGAAAAAGATTAATATTTAGATCACAGAAATCATTGCCAAAGGAGCGGTTAGTAAACTCTCTGACCACATGAACCAGAATTCCCAAATGTAAGCCAGATCGTGGGTTGTTGCTCACAACCGTGCATACATCTGCCTGAGATCAGAGAGTCAGAGAGGTCCGCTCACACTGGGAAGCCCCCGTAGATGTGTTGAGGGATTTAGAGAGAGGGAGGGGTGACAGCCAAGTGTGGCCCTCAGCAGTCACGGGTGAAGGACCCCAATGCTGAGTTGTGCTTCAGGGTTAGCATTATCACCTGGCCTTGAAGAGGTTACAGGCTAAGAATGTGCCTGCAAATGTGGAGTTATACTCAGGGACCATTCTGTGCCTCAAACACAGGCAACACCCAGCCACCCAGTTGCTCTAAAGAGAGCACCTATAGCTGGCTGTGAACTTCTGTGATAACAGGGCTTTAAAAAGAAACTTCAGGTTTGGGTTATTTGTGATCTACGAATAAGCCAAGGCGCTTTCGCCCAGGTACCATTGGGAGCTTTTTAAACCTAGTGCTGTGTGTGTACCACGACGGAAGTTGGGGAGGGGAATATGCCACAGCATGTGCGTGGAAGCCAACGACCACTCCGTGGTGTCAGCTTCCTCCTTCCAGAGGCTGACCTTGGTCCAATAGTCCTGCTTTTCACACGCCATCTCTCTGCCTCACCAGCCCAAACGCAGCTTTCACCAGAACGCCTACGTTTTGCTTTCTCTCGCGCTTTCTCTCCTTCTTAGATATTTTTCACACCTTCGAAATGTAAGACACATAGAATCGTCCACATGTATGTGCGTGTGTGTGTATGTGTGCACATGTTTTCTTAGATAAATAGGCAAGTGATATATGACAGATGATAGATACCAAGATGATGATAGGCACATGGCAGAGATGGACAGGTGATGGAAAGAGGCATACATGTGGTAGATTTAATGGGGGATGGACAGATGGGTGGATGATGGACAGACATTTCTCCTGAGAGTACTGACTCCCTCTATGAGCAGCTGACTGCTTGGTTGTCTTGCCTGCTAGAAGGTGGATGGAGACTGGTCTTCCACGCTTGCCTAGCCTCTGGGAGCCTGGAGGGCTTTGCTGCCTGCCTGTCAGGAAGGAAAGCACTCAGACTGACCCTGCATAAGCCTCTGGTGTCCTGGAAGCACACCCCGGTGGTCCTGCTGGGGAGGAGGACAGGGCAGTTACAAAGGGATGATTCCTGGGCATTCCAGACAGTTAATGGAGCAGCCAGGTGGGGACAGATAGACAGGATTCATGTCAAACATCTAGTCAGTCACCTTTGCAACCACACACGCTCCACCACACACATACAAACACACACACAAGCATCCTGCGGCCTCTGCACTGCACTGGGCCCCTCGAGATGAAAAACAGGTTCCCGAGGGATTTACTAGGGAAGTGTGAGAAGCAACTAAGAAACTAGGACCATATCAAAGACGACTTATCCCAATATCAGCTCGAAGAAAAAGCAAGGAGCAGCCTTTCCAGGGAAGAAGAAAGAGGAGGAGGAAGAAGAGGAGGAGGAGAAGGAGGAGGAGGAGGAGGAGGAGGAGGAGGAGGAGGAGGAGAAGAAGAAGAAGAAGAAGAAGAAGAAGAAGAAGAAGAAGAAGAAGAAGAAGAAGAAGAAGAAGAAGTAGTAGTAGTAGTAGTAGTAGTAGTAGTACCAGTACCAGGGAGCTCCATAGAGGCCAGAAGGACCACACAGATTTAAGTTAGACATGACACACAGTTCCCTTGACTTCAGAGTGCTGTGGAGGTAGCAAGGTAGCAAAGGGGATACCAGGGTGTGGTTAGGGAGAGGAAGCCCAGAAGCTAACGAATGGGTTATTACAAGGATTGGAGCAGGAGGTGATGGCACCTGGAGGAGATGCGAGAGGAAAGGACGGCGTGGGGACATGGGGGACAGGAGCTCCATTTGAACACAGATGGATCCTTGGGTGTGAGCCAAACACCAGAAGTGTCTCTGCTTGTCCTGAATTGGACTCTAGAGTCTTTAAAAGGGAGATTCAGGGTTACTGTAGGACACGGGGCCACAGGGAATAAGGCCTAAGTTGGATTTTCAACATTCTGTGGTTAGGGATCTGTGGATGTTTGGGCAAATGTCCAGAAGGGAGGGGGACCATTGAGAGAGAGATTGATGTCCTAACAGGGTTTCGGGACAAGAGCTGAGTTTGGCTAACTCCAGAGTTCCAGCTGACAACTGCTGAGCCAGCACCCGGGCAAAGAGTTTGTTTTAGGGAGGAAGGCAGTGCAGAGCAGGGCGAGAGGCCCTCAGCTCAAGTGCTTGTACCTGTTCACGCTTCACAGCAGAGTTTGGTTCAAGGAACAGCAGGAGAAAGTGATGGATGCTTCGGGGGGCCATCTCTGAGTGAGGAGCACATAAGTTCCACCAAGTAAAGGACCCACAGTCACAGCTGGCCATGGGAAGTCAGGGGAGGCCTTGGTTGCCCCTCCACTGCTCTCAACCCTTCTGCCACCGCAGCTTTCCTGTGGGCACAAGTGGTGTCACCATTGAATCTTCCACGGCATGCCAGCCTAGCCAAGATGGCCACACTGGACCATCCTTGGGAATCGGGATGGGACTGCTGGGGTATGCATGGCTGTTCCTGTGCAGACAGATGCCTACCCCTGTCACACTGCAAGCTAGAACGCCAATGGGAACCCTGAGCACATGGAAGGTGAGGACAGGCACACACGTGGATACTCCAACAGTGAGAAGCTTAGGTCATCTCTGAAGGATATCCTAAATGCCAAAGAAAGCCAACATCTTCAGTGAAAATCCTTCTCCCTGGCTGCTCATGAAGGAAATCAGGTGCATCCCATCTTGATTACACAGAGGTCACTGACCCTTTGTCACACGTATGGGCAGGATGAACCTCGAGAGGCTGAGCCATGCTCAGTGTCTACTGCCATTTTGTTTTAGAAAATTGCTACCTATATTTCTTCTTTAAAAAAAATGCCATCAAAGGTGGGACTTGACACTTTCTCCTGGTCTCAACAGGAGCTCCAGGCTCTACAGTGAGGCACAGACATACATGCAGGCAGAACACCCATAAAGTAAAATTAAAGAAGAAAGGAAAGAGAAAAGAAAAGGAAAGAAAAGAACTTGTTATGTGTCATGAGAACATGCCCTGCTGAGTCACCCTCTGGAATGCAGAAGACTGTCACTAGGTCTTGGGCCTCCTGTCTGGGTAACTGAGCCATCCCTGATCTCCCCACAGACTAGATGGAAGATTGGGCTCCTGTGTTCTGTTTTCATTTTTGGATATGTGTTCGGTATTATCGAAAGGATCATCTTAGATGGAAATCAACGGGGGGGAGGAAATACAGGACACTAGAGTCACTTGCAGAGCCACAGTTGGCTGTGAGCTCTGCCTCTTAGTCACTGCCCAGAAGACAACCTCAGCCTGGGGGCTGGGACAGTGTCGTGGTCGTTCTGTAGGGAAGCACAGCCCTCAGGGACTGGAGGGTCTTCTCGTGAGACTCGCCCCAAGAAGCAGATCCTTCTAAAGGTGCAGGGAAGAAAGGCTGTGTGACCTGGTGTGGACTAACCACCAGACTTCAAGGATTAGGGCCAGAGTGTAGCCCAGTGGCAGAGTTCTTACCTACCACGTGAAGGGTGTGGGTTCTGTCTCCAGCAAGGGGCTGCGACTTCAGCGTAATTGGTGTGCAGGGTGCCTGCCTAGCATACACAAGGCCCTGGGTCTGATCCCCAGCACAGCATCCAGCATCCACTGTGCATGGGGACTCACACTGTTATCCCAGGGGAGGTAGAAGCAGGAGGATCAGAAGTTCAAGGTCATCCTTGGTTATGTAGCATCTGAGGCCAGTCTGGACTAGACGACACCCTGTCTCAAAACATAAAAACAGCAAATAAACAAAAAATGCTTGAGAGGCCACATGAATATGAGAAAAGAGGAATAGAAAATGTCACCTCCCTTTGGCCCTTTTGGGCTGGAGTACACTTGTCCCAGGTCAGGTGAGGTCTCTCGATAGAAGGCATTCTCAAGCTTTTAGGTTCAAGTGACACCCACTTAGGTGCCTTATAGTGGCTCCTCCATCTCCGATGGGGTTCCAGCCATTCAGAGACTGCAACAATCTCCTCCCTTCTCAAGTAGGTCGTGGTAGCCAAACAGCATGCACGGCCACCACCATTGCTCTGCTGCCAACCAGCCAGAGACTCTGTCTGCCTTCAGGCTGTCCACTATCTGTGGTCTGCCTCCCAGCCTCTCAGTGAGAAGTCACTTTTATACCCATTTATCTTGCTCATCACTTTTATACCTTTTTATCTTGTTCCTAAACCACACTGCTGCCAGCAGTGCACTGATAAGCCTCTGTGTGTTTCTTTAGGACTGAACACCTGCGGGACCTGCAGGGCAGAAACTTCTGTCTACGCTTCTTCCCCCAGCTGTTTGAGAGACACTCCTGTCCCCATTAGTCACACCTGCCCTGCCTTGCCTGGTTTCACACCTCAGTTCCAGCTCAGCTCTGTCTGCAATGAGCATGCTTAGGCTGCCAGTGGGTCGCCAGAGCCTCATGGCCATTTCCCATGCGAACTGAATGCACAAGGCTAGCTGACCACACTCCTGCCTCAGTTTCCCCGCAGAGCATGGGCATACTAATGATATGTGCTCCTGGTCTTTGTAGGAATTAAAATCTAATGTGTTAAGAAAGCTGGAGATGACTCTAAGCAAGAATGCCCCAGATCCAGGCCTGTTAGGTGTGTTCTGACTCAATCCCGGGGAGGAATTCAGTCTAATGTCACATAAAGTTACTGTTGCATGGGCCACCAAGGTAAAGACAGAGTTCAAGCACTCTGTCAAAGGGGAGAGGAATGTGACAGCCCCTTGGACTGACTGGAACCAAGCAGTCACAGTTTTCCTCGGGATTATTCCTAAGGGAGGTTAGCACCCATGACAAATGAGGGGCTTACCCTCTTGTCCCCAAGAGATGAGTGATGTGACCCTGGAGAGGCTCAGAGCCTTCAAGTCAGAGGGCAGGTTTCCTAACAGGCCTCGAGGCTGAGGCCGGCTGCCGCCTGGTGTTGACCACTCAAATTGCACTTTCGTCCCCTGGCTCTGTTCCTCCCACCAGGAATGTTGACTACATTTCAAAACTGAGATGCTCAGTAAACATTAAAATTCTTCCTTTTATAGATTTTTGCAGGCTGATGTCGGTACACACCCCTGATTCTTTGAAACTCTTGACCCTCCCCCACCAAGTCCTACCCATCGCTGAGCACGTCCTGCTCACCATGGGCCGTTGTCCACAGAGCAGCCAGGTTCAAACATTACCAGCCCTGAGCCTCCTCGAAGGAGGCTCATCCAGCATTCCACAGCCCTGCCCCACCCACACCTCAGCTGCCCACGATATTTCATTATCTAATCAGATGCTGAGCATGGTCTGATACACAGGCCTCCTTCCATGAGTCTGGGTGGTCTCCCTGATGATTTCATCGTGAGAGCCTGGGCAGCATTCCGTCTGCTGTGCAGACAGCTAGGCCAAACTCTCCATGGAGCCAGCAATCAGCAGTTCTACAGGGCTGGTGTGGGGCTAAGGCAAGAGGAAGTATTTCCTGAAAGGCTCAAAGAAAGGGTCTACAGAACTTGCTGTGACCGGGACAGATGAAGGTGGTGGGCCTCCTCCAAAGGGCATCCCCCTTTGGCTGAACCTCAGAAACTGTGAGGTCGTTATAATGGTCTCCAAAGGGGTTCAGACTGGGGGTGCAGATCAGTGGCAGAGCACTTGTCTCACATGTGCCAGACCCTGGGCTCAGACCTCAAAACCGCAGAAACAGGAGGAAAATGCTCTAATGATGGAACCGGGTGGGAAGAGCCAGGTAGCGGCAGGGTGGAAGGTGAGTGCCCGGCCGCTCGCAGGCTCTTGGTGGGAAGAAGCGCTACCAGGACGCCAAGAACTGCTGAGGAGAGAGGCTGAAGTGAGACGCGGGCCCAAGCTTCCCAGGTGCACAAGTGCAGAGAAGAAGCTGCCAGAGGCTGTACTAGAAGGATGTCAGAGAGCCCTTAATCCAGTTAGGGCCGGCCGGACGTACCTAGTTCAGAGCCCTTTTGTTTTCAGCAGGATTTGGAGAACCAAACTTTTTAATCTTGTCGACTATTTTGTTATGTGATTTTTGTGTCTAAGAAATCTTTTACAACCCAGAGTTTCCCTGATGATGATGGTGGTGATGGTGATGATGGTGGTGGTGGTTGACTGGGGTTTTTTTTATGTTTATCTCTTTCATTTGAATGTGATCCATTTCAAGTGCAATGTTCCTGTAGCGTCCTGAGACTAGAGCCGAAAGTCTGCTTCCTCACATGGGTATTTTATTTACTTTAACATTTTTATTACACACACACACATAGACACATATATTTGTGGGGGAGGGGCACACTCGTGCCTTGGCATTTGTGTATGTGTGTTTCAGTCAGAGAACAACTTTTGGGAGTCAGCTCTCTCCTTCCACCGTGTGAGTCCCAGGGATGGAAATCAGATTGTCAGTCTGGACAACAAGCGCCTATGCCCACTGAGCCATCTCACCAAGTTCGGCTGTTCTTTACGTTTTAACTACAATCTGCTAAATCATTTGGAGAGTAGTTCAGAGGCCCTGATCATCCTGCATCATATAACGAACCCAACATTGCTTAGTGTGTCCTCTCTAACTCGCACTGTGATGATCTAACATGTTCACATGCGTGAACTGGAAATCCTTATGAACACAAGAGACCGTCTGGAATTCCGGGGTAAAGAATAAGTCTCTGGGTCCTGAAGATGTCCGCCTATGCGGATGTCTCGCATATTTTCCAATGTGTGCCACTGGGCTTACAGAAATCACAAGGACTTAGGGATTCCCCAGGATCTGCAAGAGCCATGGTCTGCTGCCCTCAGAGGAAGGGAGAGTCTGCAAGGAGCTGGAGAGGGCAGGAGGCTCTGTGACTAGTGCCCGGGGAAAGGTGAGACAGGAAGGGTCAGCTTGGAAGGAGCGGGAATTTCCTACCATTCAGCCTTGGGCTTTGCGTCACTGGGGTCTATTCTGCTCTAGCAGGAAAGGCTGCAGCCAGACTGAGCATCCTGCTGGTCCTGTCCTTGGAGACAAGTGTTGGGGCTTCTCTGGCCTTTGTCCCGATGTCCGGGCACATCTGCATGCTCACAGTCTGATGACACATTGCCCTTTTTCCAGATGTGAAGTTTTCCAAGTTCAGGAGCACTCTCAGAGGCTAGGAGACTAAGCCCACCTCCTGCAGAACCAAAGAACTTAATAAAGTTGGCTTTGAATTTGGCCTCGCCCTCTGCCAGAAACAATTGGTGACCCAGGTACACAGCAGCCATGACTCCAGAAAGGGGAGAAGAACAGGATGTCGAATGGACAAACCCCTGTCCTGTTTATTCCGTCTCGCAGGGAAATTTTATTAAAGTTAATATTTAACTGACAAAATGTGTTTACCCACTGCCTGACTCAAAAACCAGACCTTTCTCTGAGCTACAACTTAGTCCTAAAGAGATCTTTTTATTAAAAGATAATCATCTACTCCCATAAGGGCCCAGTGGAGGGATGTGGGGTGGTAGGACATGGAGATATTTCAGCAGCAATGCACACAGGAACCTCCAGGGACTGTGTGAAATACAGATTCAAGTTCCAGAGCCATGCCTAGGACACTGGACTTCTAATGAATTTAGCGAGGAGTTGCAATAGCCCCACACAGAGACACAAAGACAGAACTCATTCAGCTAGGAGCTAGGCAGACAGCCCTCGATGCTAACCCTTTCTAAGCTTTTCTAAGCTAGTTATGGCTCCTCCCCACTGGTGCTCGGTCCTTCTCCACGCCATCACCAAGGAACAAAATGGGATTGCTGCTGTTGACCCTCTGGTGGGCCACCTCCCTGAGATGCATGGTGGAAGAATGGTTTTCATTGTCCCGCTTCCTGGGAAGCCCATCCCTGTGGATAGAATGGGATGGAAGTGGGGGTACAGCAATGCTCTTATAGGTCCTTTGCAGTGTCCCAGGCTTGTAAGGTCCAGTCTGTGTCCCTCCACTATGGAGATGGAGGCTGAGGGAGGGAGGAGATCTTCAGGGACACTGCACGAGTTGGAAGAGCTTTGTGGGTTTGGGAGTTTGAGGTTGGTGTGTGGACACCTTCTCTCGGGGCAGTTTTATTTTTAACCTCTTTATACAAGGAAAGGAAGAGATGGAAGTCAGCTTTCAGGGCTGGACTTTTCATCAGAGGATGGAAGCGTCTGCCGCCGCTGATTAGCACGAAGGGAAACCCTCATCACCTGCGTGTGCAGCTGCTGCCCACACTCCACGGCACACTTCCCCACCAGGCAGGACGTCCTGGGGAAAGTCCCAGCCTGATGGTCCAGACACACCTCCCAGGAGCACACTGGGGTGTGCACAAATGCCCAGTTACTCCACAAGGCAGGGTTTAGCCTGTCAACAGGAGCCAGACCCAGGCCCCAGCATACGTTCTCCCCAGATACCCCCTCCCCGTTCCCAGAGAGAAGCAGCCTGGATGCTGTGGAATGTTTTAGTCCATCAGCACTCAGGAGAAGTTGTTCACATTGACAAGATCGGCTAGAACCAAAGAAGAAGAAGAAGATAACATTGTTGCGGGTGAAGTGAGATTAGAGCATTTCTGGTAGGACCGTGAAATGCTGCAGCCACTGGGGGAAACATTGAGTGTAGCTCAGAAACATAAACGCCGGACTGTAGTGGGATTCACTGAATCCGGAGACTAGACACTGAGCACTGACAGGAGGAACTCGGGCAGACGATTGACAAACGTGCCGATAAGAGAATTAGTCAAAGTAGCAGAAGTGGGATGGGTCAGCAGGATGGCTCAGCAAAGAAAGTGTGTGCAGTGCACCCTGGAAGCCTGTGTTTCAATCCCCCAGGACCCATGGAAAGGTAGCCAGAGAGGCCTGGCTCCACTAAGCTGTCTTCTGACCTCCAGATGTCTGCTACGGCTTACACGGCCAGGCACACACATACAGAAACACTCTAATATGCCCATCAGCAGAGGAAAAGACAGATTGTTACATTCATACAAAGGAAAAATAATAAGCCATGAGTATGAGGTACTGGTCTGTGCCACCGTGTCAATGAGCCCCCAAAGCGTTACGCTAAGGGAAGGAAGCCAGACTCGGAAGGTCACACACACATCATGTTTCTGTCGATTTGTAGAGCAGGGAAACCAACAGAGACAGAAGGTGGCTGCCAGAGACGAGGGAAGAAGATTGGGGAGGGACTGCTTAATGGGTTTGGGTTTCCCTCTGAGGCTAGGCAAGTATTTGGGGTCTGGATAAAGATGAGGATTGCATGGTGAGGGAAACTGACAGTGTGCTCCAGAGAAGACAAGACTAGAGCTTACCCCGGAGGTAGACGCCTGTCCAAGAAGAGCAGGTTAGAAGACTCCTGGCGGTGGAGGAGAAACGAGTCCACGGGGCATGCTCTGCCTTTCCCGTCAAGGGGGCCCAGGAAGGGGTATGAGCATGAGGGATAAAGGTGGCCTGTGCCCCACATACGGGTCCAGGGGCGGCTAGGGACCTGTGTATTCCCCGGGTGTGGAATGTTTAACCTCCCTGGCAGACTAGCAGGGTGTGAGCAGTAAGGATAGATGCCACTGTGAGAAGTGTCCCATGCCCCTGGAGTGATCACTGTAAACGCTGGCGGTGGGGGGGGGGGGTCTCCACCTGACATGGGGAAATGAGGGTCCGCCGCATGTGTCTCATTCCAGGAGAGCTAGATCCATCACCACCACAAACTAAACCAAGATGCATGTGTCTAGAATAAAAGGCCCACAAGAGTCAAAGCCAAACTATGCTCTTTTCCCAAACACACAAACAGCCGTTACACCAAAGTGCTTCAGAGGCAGGGTGAGATCAGTGGTCCCTGTGCAGTCCGCAGGGCCACTGTCCTCATGAGAAGCCACACAGTAGGACCCGTCTCTTGTCTGTAGTGTTCTTCAAAGTGGCTAAGAACCACGGACTCCACCACTCAGGATGCTGAGTCTGCCCCGCCCTGGCTGGGCATTTGCTGGTGCGGCATGGCTGAATGATGCCGAAAGGCATGAAGGATGGGGGAGGGGAGCCCCATATCTGCCACTCAGACACTGACCCAGATGGAGCCCCAGGGACCTTTCCAGACTCCCCTTGGGTTGAGGAGGTAGGGTACCTGAACTCTGGGGTGGATTTCTAAGTCACTCCTACCCATCTCTGTCGTCAAAGAAGGGGACTCTTCCACCCACAGACCCGTGACTCCTACAAAAACCAGTAAAAGAAAGGCATGACAAGCCCTGAGTAAGGTCTCCCTGCTCTCGGATGGCACCTCCATGACATCACCCCATACCTCACCTCCCATGAGACTTGTCTTCTCATTTAAATACTGTGAGGCACTAAAGATGGCCTCTCAACACTCAGTAAAGACATGCATTTTACAGTAAAGACTGTCCGTGTGGACAATGGAGGAAAAGACCAGAAGCAAAGATGGACAGGTCCCCCTGTCCCCGGGGCAGCTCAGGGATTAGAAGTATGTCAGTGCACAGGTCTTGACTCCTTCAGCAACATCACATAAATGGGACCCTTTAGTATTTGCTATTGCTGGTTATTTCATAGGCATATGTCTTCGGAATTCATCCCTGTTGGAACATGTGTCTGTACTTTCTGTTTAAGGTTGAATAATATTCCATTGTAAGGATATACTACGCTTTGTGTAGCTCCTGTATGTATTATACTGAGAAGATTGCTGGGAGCGTTTTACCCAAAAGAGACTTTTAGAAGTCAAGCATGTTGATTCTGTCATTGCAACTCAACATTTGATCACTCACCATCAACCTCATCTATCAAGCCTCTCATTTTCCATACTGGACACGTTTCTCCCGAAGTTCTCTGACCTCTTTCCTCAGCCAGTGAGCCTTCTGTGGTGGCTCTATTAGAAGATGGCCATTTATTTATCTAACGTTCCTGGAGATGGTAGATCTTGGAGAATGGGAAGTACGGTTTGGAAAATGATTGTGACTGAGAATGCATTGATTTTAACTGTGATGCTGAACCTATGTTGTTCCCACAGGGTCAGCCAGGGGCAGTGGGCACCCAGGGGTACAATGGGCCTCCAGGGTTGCAAGGCTTCCCAGGTCTACAGGGTCGCAAAGGAGACAAAGGTGAACGGGGAGCTCCTGGGCCGACTGGACCAAAAGGAGATGTGGTAGGTGTCCTCACTGGGGTCCTCTGTTGTGGGTGGCACTGGGGGGTCCTCTGCTGTGGGTGGCACTGGAAGGTCCTGACTGGGGTCTTCTGCTGTGGATGGCACTGGGGGTTCCTGACTGGGGTCCTCTGCTGTGGGTGGCACTGGGGGTTCCTGACTGGGGTCCTCTGCTGTGGGTGGCACTGGGGTTCCTGACTGGGGTCCTCTGCTGTGGATGGCACCAGAGGTACGGCTGGGGTCCTCTGCTGTGGGTGGCACTGGAGGTCCTGAGTGGGGTCCTCTGCTGTGGGTGGCACTGGGGGTCCTGACTGGGGTCCTCTGCTGTGGGTGGCACTGGGGGTCCTGACTAGGGTCCTCTGCTGTGGGTGGCACTGGGGGTCCTGACTGGGGTCCTCTGCTGTGGGTGGCACTGGGGGTCCTGACTGGGGTCCTCCGCTGTGGGTGGCACTGGGGGTCCTGACTGGGGTCCTCTTTTGTGGGTGGCACTGGGGGTCCTGGCTGGGGTCCTCTGCTGTGGGTGGCACCAGAGGTACTGGCTGGGGTCCTCTGCTGTGGGTGGCACAGGGCCTTTCTGCTCTTGTTAATTGTTCTGATTCTTCCCAGGGGGCAAGAGGCGTCTCTGGATTCCCGGGAGCCGATGGAATTCCTGTAAGTGTTTGGGAAGATGAGAGGTTAAACATTGTGTGTGTGTTCCAAGCAATGCATTTGTAACTTAAAGAAACCTTTGAAATGAATCGGCTGCTTTGTTTATAGCATCAAACGGGGTGGGGGTTTCTCTGTGCTTGGTTTTCTCCTGGATTCCAGACAAACAATGGGTTTCCTTCCTGAAGGCCCTTATAGATAGGGCTGCAGAACCACGTCTACTTGGGTAAAACTTGACCTTGTTAGCAGCCAGAAAGATAGAACCTAATTCACAGATGGTCTGCAAAGAGCGGGCCTTGAGAGTTCATCGGCCACCTGGGCAATCTGAATATAAAGGGGCCCAGCAAGTACCAGGATGGAAGGAAGCCCCACAGTGGCTTCTGCAGCAGCCCTGATTCTCTGTGGCGATTGCACATAGCAAGTCAAAAGGAGAGTTACAAGTGCAGTGTGGTTCATGCCTCTCATCCTAGCATTTGAGAAGCTAAGGCAGGGGGATTGCCATGAGTTCAAAGCCAACCTAAGCTACAGAATAGGTCACCATGCGCACACACACAACGCGCACACACACACACACAAAACTCACACACACACACACACAGAGGAGGGTGGGAGCATAATTTGCTCATGAGAAAATCTCAAAATGCAATAAAAGTGTTTTTATGAGCTAGTTTACTTTGCTTCTTGTGGCAGAAAAAACAAAAACAAAAGCCAGCCTGACTCACACACAGGCTTCCTCGTAGGACTCAGCCAACAGATTCCCAGGCATCCTAGCCAGACCTGAGCTCAGAGTGTGTTTATCGCACGCCCTGTCCCACCCCCTCCGTCTGCAGCTGCAGCTAGAGGCACGGACTGTGAACCTCACAGGTGTGCACAGCCTGCCCCACTAGCGTATGTCCCCCCCTTACTGTGCACACACAGGGAAGGAAGGAGATGGCTCCCCAGGTTCGCTAGCACCACCAGGACCAGGAACAGGAACCAGGGAAGTGGGGACGGAGGGAAGGCGGCCATGTTTACCAGAACATGAGCCCAGCAGGCCTAGGTCCTCAGTGTCTCTGTAGTGTGCTCCAGCAGACTTGGGGTTACACCACACAGTAGTCGGCAAGAAGGAAGTAACTGTCGCATTACTTGGGATCTTGAGGAATGGGCAGTAATAAACAAATCATAAAAAATGTTTTCCCACAAATAGCCTGAAACTTAAATTGCCCACTTTTTAAACTACTTCTTGGAACTCTTTGGACGACAGTTCCCGTATTGATGGTTTGGTAATCCAAATGAATTAAGATGGAGGGACATTTTGGGATAGAATGGAAACCCATGTGTCTCATTCCCATTCAGTTTTTTTCTCATCTGCATGTTTATTTCATATCAGAAGCAGATGATTACCAAGTCAGAGGGACAGCCACCACCGTTTCCACAGTTTTGGCTGTACTCACAGCCGTCTCTGCGGAGAACACACAGCCCCAACGGTGTGGCCTGAATATCATTTGTCAGCGCCATCAGTTTGTGAATCCTGATCTTAAGGGGACTGCATCGCGTTACATGTTCAAAGCTGGGCACGGCAACAGCTATGAGGAGCTCAGAGCTGTGTCCCAGGGAAGAGTGTCTGAGGAGATCGCAGGGTGGGTGTTTAGGTCAGAGTGACTAGGCGCTCTCTTCAAAGCTCAGCTGTAAATGAAGATCACTGTCTGGTGTTGTAGGTCGGGTCTGGGAAGGAACCACGGTAGGCAGGCAATCTCCACCAAACAGGCAAAGACCTCAACCATAGGTTTCAGGGAAATGCCACGGGGGAAGAGGAGCTTAGGTGGAACCTGGAGAAAGTTAATTCCTTGCAGCAGAACTGAAAGGCCAGGTCTAGAAGCCCTTCTTGTTGTTTCCCCAGAAGGCCACCAGAAAGCAGACTCACAGAGCGACAGGGACACCTTTGACTCACCACAGTACAACTGCCCAAAGTACAGGCCAAAGCTGCCCAAAGCAAAGAGGTGTGCAAAGGAAGAAATCTTCTTTTAGTATTTTTCAGTATCATTGGTTTATGTGGGATTTGTTTCCAGACTCTTAAATTTTTCAAGGGGAAAAAAGCATCCAAAATGGCCTCAGAAACCACTTCGTAATATGTTTGATTTTTGCCAAGATACATCACTTAAAGAAATTCCACAATTAGAAAACGCATCTAAATGAGTACTTTTTAGGTAAATCTCAAAGCAGTCTGTGTTCTAATAAAGCACCAATTGTAGGCTATTGGCTCCGCCCCATCTGTCTGAACCAGCTCAGGGCCTCCCATGCCCCTCTGGTCACGCGGCAGATGCTAGGTCAATTTGCCTCCCCAGTTGGCATCTCTGACTACCTCAGGGTTCTGATATTCATGCCTAAATATAAAACTCTGTAGGGCATGGTAGTGTATTCCTATAACCCCAGCATTTAGGAGACTGAGGCAGGAGGATCTCAAGTTGGCATCCAGCCTAGGCTACTTAGTGAGGCCTTCTCTCAAATGACAACGAAACCATTAGAGCAGTATGTCATCAAGGAAAGCTGATCCAGGTGACTGTGGGGTGTGACTACCGCCTTCATTTGAGATTTGGCCTCTCTGGCTTGCCATCCACAGTTCAGTGAGGCTGTAAAGCCATCCAACAGCTGCCTCTAACACCCAGTTTGCGAGCTTCGGGCAAGGGGGCTGGAGGTTAAAATACACAGACACACACAGACAGAGAGACAGCGACACGGGTCATCCTTGAATTCCCCAAGAATGCCCCCTTGATTGTGTTCAGGGGCAGAGTATATAGAGATAGCCACGCCCCAGCCAAACCCACCAGAAACCACTCTCCTGCCATCAGGAACTCCTGAAGGTCTCGTGCTCAGAGCAGCTGTAGGCACTCAGATCAGGGGATCACAAGAAATTCAGGATCTGGGGTCTCACTGCTCCCAACACTATTCTTCTTCCCACGGCCTGCTGAAGAAGCTAGGCAGAGAAAGGTGCGTTCCTTAGGACCTGAGAGGCTCGGCACCCCGCGTGGCACCCCGGCTTTTCAGCCTTGTGCCTGCAGCTCTGCTTGTTTGGTGTTTCTTTCCTTTCTTCATCCATTTTTATCTTTTCCTTGGATTTGTGCTGGGGCTGTGGCTTTTGAGAACATCTCCCGCTGTTTTATGGATGGATTGTGTGAAGGCATGACTGTTTACCCTCCGTTCTGCTTTCCAGGGACACCCAGGGCAAGGTGGGCCCCGAGGAAGACCCGGCTATGATGGTTGCAATGGAACCAAAGGTGACGCAGGGCCACAAGGGCCCCCTGGACCTGGGGGCTTCCCTGGCCTCCCTGTGAGTATAAGGGCAGCATGGTGGTGTGTTTAGCCTGGAAGTCTAGGTGACCGTGTACCTGGACCAAACATTACGTGGCATTGGCGCCACTTCCCAGGTTCCTGCCGGGGGGGGGGGGGGGGGGGCACCTCTGCCAAGGCTTGTCCTTGCCATCATGGTTGATGGAAACTGCTTTTCCTGCCCAGTTTTTTCTTTCTTTTTTTGTTACTAACTGTCCTGGGTTCAGAAAGTTCATTGTCCCTATTCTTGATGTGGTGGAAGACAGGCGAGTTGATGTACGTTCTCACGCACTGTCTTACAAGGGTCACGCCATCTCCTCCAGTATTCTAGGTCAAGTAACAGTGAATGGCTGTAGTGTGCACAACTAGAACCAGAAAGCTTGAATCTTGTCCCAAGTGTCTGTTAGGAATCAGATGATAGGATCTCTGGGGACCTGGAAAGCGGTCCGATTCTCCATCTACAAAGAGGCAGATATGCAATAATCCTGAAATTGTCCATTTGGCGACCTCATTCTTGGGATCTTTGCCAGGAACCCTAAACTGCTCTTTCAGAACTGTATTTGCAAATTCAGGTCTTCTCATTAAGCCTTTGCATTTTTAAAGCCACACCTTCATAAGCATTCCCAGCTCCATCCTGCAGCGAGTTGGTTTCCATGGCCACTGGGTTCCACCTCCACCTTGCAGGGCCAGCTCACCCTTCTCTATTCTGGGTGGTTCGGTGTTTCAGTGGACTGCGTTACGTTTCTGTCTATCAAGCTTAAGTTTCATGACCAAGAGACATGTGTCACTGCAAAATAATGATTACATATAGATATTCAAAGGTGATATGCTTCCATTTGTACAGACTGCCTATCTTTGGCATAACTCAAGTCACTCTTCTGTATTAAATATCTCTAAGATATTTATATTGTTGGGCACCAATACCATTACAAAGAAAAGATAATGTAGTTCTGTACCAGGGAATGATTATGAAGGTTCTGAAGATAATTTAAATCTTATAAAGTGTTTCCATTTTAACTCTAAGAGAGTGAAATAAAAAGCCTCAGACTTATGGCTGGACCCTAAGGAAGTTGGTACGGGGGTGCCTGTATAATCCGTGGGGACACCGGACATTGTAAACAGAAGCTGACAATCTCCTTTGTCATTATAGTCACGCTAAAAGATAATGAATTCTTCTGTGTTTTTCTTTCTATGGTGTGTCTGCTAATTTAGGGGCCCCAAGGACCCAAGGGGCAGAAAGGTGAACCTTACGCACTGTCTGATAAAGACCGCGACAAATACAGGGTATGTTTGCTGTAGGCGGGAGCTGGGACTCGGGGATCCCGTGTAAAGTGTCAACAATGCTAGTTAGGAATTAGCTCTGGGTGAAAGAAGGGATGCAAGGAAGGAATTTCACAGAGTCATGGCGTAACTCAAGACTGTGACTGCAGCCCTCACCAGGCCAAATGCCTCTGTCTGGCAGGGCTTGTATATTTTATGTTTATTTCCAACTCTGCCCTACATAGAGGTAGACGAACACAAAGATGCTTAAACCTAGCAGCTCTTAGTGGCTTAAGCAATGGCTCAGTTGCCTTGCAAGTCCAAAGGCCTGAGTTAAAATCCCCAAACCCATGTTGAAAAGTGGGCCACCGTGATTTATACTTAACCCCAGCACTGGGGAGCTTGGGACAGGTCCAGTGGTCATCCAGGGTAGCCTACTTAGGGATCTCCAGACCAGTGAGAGGCTGCCTCAAAACAAAAACAAAACAACAACAACAACAAAAAACCATGTGGTTGTCTCCTGAGGAATAACGTTTGATGATGACTCTGGCCTCACTTGCACACACACGTGCCTGCATGAACGCATGCATCCATAAGCACACACACTTACAATAGTAATTCTTAATTAACCCTCTTTCCTCTCAACCAGGGTGAATCTGGAGAGCCTGGAGTGCCCGGCTACCAGGTGAGTATCATTTTTCATTAGGGATTGCTCCGTGCAGAACTTTAAAAACATCTGAGTAGACCAGCCCGTCTGCCTGTCTTCAAGCCATGTTCTCTTTGTGCACCTGCAGGGGCCTCCTGGCCGCCCAGGGCCAATAGGACAGATGGGTCCCATGGGAGCTCCTGGAAGACCGGTAAGTCCCTGTGCTTGGTTACCCCCAGGCCCACGTCAGGTCAGCTGTGAATGCTCCCTTTTTCACCCATGCCTTTGAGCCACAGGCTGGCCCCTCCATCATGTGTAAGTTCTCTGGGTTCCATATTAACTATGTGACAAGGGGCCCATCATCCCTGGCCAAAGCAAACCAAATACCCGACTCAGGCAAGCAAGAAGGAAACAGATCTTTTTTTCTGGGCCTGGCCACATATATTAGGTACATTTCACCTGGGCCATAGCCACTGTAAAAGGGAAGACGTTGAATGTCATTTATAGGATGGCCCACTGAGTGGAGGTCAGTCCTCCACTTCCAGCACAATGACACAGCAAAGTGTGATGGGATAGAAGCAGGATGAGGGAAGACTTGCAGGAGGGGAGGAGGGGGCCAGTGCTCCCCCAGCCCTGCCCCTTCCCACCACCACACTGACCCGGAGCACCCTCTCCTGATGGAAGGCTTTCTGCCCCAGCGCTGTGGCAGACTCAGCCAAGACGGAGCAGTGGGATGCATACCGCTCTCCCTGCGAGCTGTTAGCTCACTCTTAGAGCAGCAACTACAAGGATTAGGGTTTTCCTCTAAGTAGAGTTCAGGGGGCGCCTGGCTCGGTCGGTGATGTGCTTACTGTATAAGCATGAAATCCCGAATCCTGTCCCTGGCCTCATGTGAGAAACCACACGGTACCACACGGCTGTAATCACAGGCTGGGGAGGAGGACACAGGAGCATCCCCGAAGCTCGCTAACTAGTCAGCCTAGCTAAGTGGTAAGCAACAGGTTTAGTGTGAGACCTTGTCTCAAAAAATAAGGTAGAGTATGGTCGAGTGATGAAGGAAGGCCACTGGCCTTCACACATGTGAACATACACATGCATGCACACACACATGCCCAAGAAAAGCGTAGTTCAAAGAACCTCAGGACACACATGTGCAGGCGCTTTGCCTGTGGGATTGACCTACAGATCTGTTCTGTCCATGAGCATTCGTGATTCCACCGTCAAACTGTTACAGTGTCTTGTGGGGAATCTCACAGGAGAGCAGAGGGGTCTGGCCACAGCCACAGGGCCTGGGGCCTCACAAAGCCTAGGGACAGGCACATCAAGGACACGGGTGAAGTCACAAGCCCAAACACACACAAGCAAACCAGGAACAGCTGTGGACAGACAGCAGCACATTCCAAAGACGGTGACCCGGTCTTCCTCCTGGCTTTTCATCCCACCAAGACAGATGTGGGGAAGCTCTGACCATACTGTTCGAAGCGGACAGCCGCTGTCTTTCCCAGGACCTCCAAGCAGATGTCATCTGGGTCCTAGGAGCGGAAAAAAAATATACATGTCTTTGTATTTCTGCAGGGACCACCGGGGCCCCCTGGACCCAAAGGACAGCCAGTAAGTTGATGAGGTCAAGGGTGGGGGAGGGGCTCTTTGGTGATTAATGTGCCTGCCTTCTTTGACCAGAGAACAACTTGGCTGACAGCTGTTTCTGGTGCAGATAATGCTGAGAGCCGTTATGTAGTTCCGTTATGCAGGAAGCGATCCTGCAGAGTGCCTGAACACCTGCCCAGGCCTCTGTGAGGACTCTGGGTGATGCTGTTTGGGGCTCCGTGTCACCCCGGTGACTGTGTGCAGATCACACCGATGAGCCGTGATGAAAAAGATGTGCAGCTCATGGAACAATCTAGGGCCCTTTTCCAGGGTGGACAAGGGGACACTATATTTGCTCAAGGGAAATGGGAAACCCTCCTCCCGCCTGGATGTAGGGGGAATCCATCGGAGCCTCAGGTCAGCACTAGGGACATGTCCAGTGCCTCTGAACCAGGCTGGATCCCAGAGCCACACTGCTCCTATGACAGGGCCACTTGTTATAATGGAAGCACAACCAAGCATGGGGTTTGTTTGAACCTTGGAGAGCAGAGCCAGGGCTTCTTATGACCTGGGAAAGTTGGACAAGTCTCCAGACTCAGAAATGTTGATGAGGAAAATATCTGATCAGAGATACTGGGGTCCAGCAGGAAGCTTGTACGAGCCATCCACTGCTCCATATCCAGAGGCGGGTCTTCATGTTCCCACGCCTGCTCCATAGGCAGTCCCATTTCTGTGACCCCTGGTGACCTTGCCTGCCACCCACCCCCATACCCCTCTAGGCTCCTCCCCTCCAACAGAGTTCCCAGCTAGAGCTGGAACTTGAGGAGGCTCCTGGATCCCTCCCACTCCCCCCACACTCACCCCCATCAGACAGCCCCGAGCAGGATGGGAAGGGCCTACAGCCAAGGACAGCGGAAGCCGGCAGGGCTGCAGGGCCAAGGAAGCAGTGGCCCAGCCCAGGCTCTGGCCTCAGATCTCCCCTGGCTGCTGCAAATACAAACAGCCCCCTCACCCTGGGCCAAGTCACTTCCTGGCAACTTTGACAAGTGGTTCTGAGCAGCTAACACTGTAGGGACTCCCATGGCCGCCATGCTGGGCTTTGATTTCAGCTCCCAGCCAGGTGGGGAGCAAGAAAAGCAGAATGTAATTAAAGGTTTTGCTTTTTATTTTCCAACGATATCTCAGCATCGGAGGAGGCAGACAGTAGACTGCAGAGAGGGACTTCAGGGGTCCTGTGTGACTCTTGCTCACTGTAGCAATAGACCCTGGGAAAGAGGCACAGCTGCTTGTGGGGGGAGGGGGCAAAAGGAAAGAGCGCTGTGTAGAAGCGCACCCTGTGTGAATTTGCGGGGTGGCTCCTCATTGCTGGTCTCAGGCAGCAGGGAAAGCTGACTCCAGCCAGCTGCTCCTCAGAGGAACTGTTAGATAAACACTGGCTGAGACACAGGCCTGACTTTGCCCCAGAAAACAACCCAAACGGGCCCATAATTATGGAATGTAATTAGTGCTAAGTTCCCTAAAATCATTAAAAAGAAATGTTGCTAAGAAGCTAGGGTGGCTTTTATCAAATTGAGATGATTTGGATCTCCAGGTACAGTGTCTAGACCATCGTCTTGGCTGCTCTCTCTCTTAGAAGGCCCAGAGCCTGAGTGTGAGCTCTGACCTCCCTTGGATGGGTCAGGTGCTAGCATCAGCTGACGGATCCCTCTCAGCTCCAGTACTTGCTCCTCAGGCCTTCCTTAGACAGAGGATCCTAATGGGCACAAGGGTCACAGTTCAGGGAGGGTGTGGCCTCTTTTCTTCTAAAAAATACTTTTATTTCACTGTGATTCTCAATTCTTACAAACTCATAGACACTATCTCTGTTTCCAGGGCAACCGAGGACTTGGTTTTTATGGAGAGAAGGGTGAAAAGGTAAAGAGACCCAATGACAGGAACTGGTGACCATCACTGCCCAGGGTGACCTGGTGTCCTCCAGGTGACCTGCAAGCACACTTCGTATAGAGATCACGGCTGAGTGTCAGGTCACCCACACTCCAGGGACAGTGGCGGATCAGTGGTGCAGAGTCAGACAAGGACATGTGACTTCCACCTATCTTAAGAACTGGGGAGTGGAGGTGTTCCCTAAGAGTGTCTTCTAATGTGTGGGACCCAGAGAAGATTAAAGGGACTCAGCTGAACCAGGTGGTGGCGGCACACCCCTTTAATCCCAGAACATGAAGGCAGAGGCAGGCAGATCTCTGTGAGTTTGAGGCCAGCCTGGTCTCTAGAACGAGGTCCAGGAGAGCCAACACACACAGAGAAACCCTGCCTTGAAAAAAAAAAAAAGAAGTCTGGGGACTCAACTAAAGAATGATCTGGAACCACCTCAGGAAGCGGGTCACATGGCTGCCCTGGCTGACTTACGTCATAGAAGAGGATTATGTGACCTGTGACCTCTTACTGCTACCTTTCATGTTCCTGGAAGAGGAGCCTGGTGCCCACAGCCAGCCAGCCAACCGCATTCTCATTCCCCGTGAGCCTGCCGCTCACTGAACAGCATCTGTGCCCCTCAGGCTCTCCGGCATGAGAGTTGTCATTGTATAGGCACCCTGCTCTTTCACTGAGTCCCACAAATGGAAGTCAGGATTCCTAAGACATCAAGGGTGAAAAAATTAAGGATCAAAACACATAAAAATGTAAAGCCCCCTCCAGTGAAATATCCCACAGTCATACAGTAAAATAAAAGAGGGCATAGTCAGATGGGGGGCGAAGGAGATGAAGTTAGGTCTGCAGTCCATCCTTAATCAAATACTGATGAGCACAGTAAGGCCCTAAATAGTCTTTGAACATGTTAGCGCTCGGAGCACACGTAGAAGCCCTACTTCAGAGGGTGACCCAGCACTCTGTCTGCTGACGCCCCCGTTACTCATGGTGTCGTTTATGTGTGGAAACAGCAGGAGAAAAATCAATCAGGTTCTTTTGTGTTCATCCGTTCCTGAAGGAGGAAGCGTGTGAACAAGGCTTGCTGGCCGTGATGGTGGGCAGTGACCGCCCCCTTGAGGTGTTTGGTCTAGCCTTTGCTCGTTAGCACATCCAATACCTTCTGCTTGTGGTGATACCAGAGTCAAACCTAACAACTTCCTTGTGTAGAAATCGACCCAAGGCTGTAGCCCACAGAAGCAGATGCAGTGTGGGGTTATGGGTGATCTCTGACCTCAACGCATAGATTCTAAACCGGTGAAGGAAGTTCACTTCCTGCCATCCTAGATCATGATAATTTTGATGTGATGATGTGGTGGTTTAGATTTTTGTTCCAGTAGAAAACAGGCATTCAGTGGTTTGCAGAACAAAATAGTGTGGGTGGTGGGATTGTGCAGTCACCCAAGTCCTGTGCCCTTCTCCCGATTCAACACTGTCACTTTTGCTGAACAATCTTCAGGGTGACATCGGACAGCCAGGACCCAACGGGATCCCATCCGACGTCACGCTTGTTGGGCCCACACCATCAACGTACGATCGGGATCTGTACAAGGTAAAGAGTGGCCGTTCCCAGTTGACCTAGGAAAAGGAGCGTGCAAATGTCGCTTCCTTCATTTTATGTAAACAGTTGCATCCTAAGATGGGAAAGACCTCACTGCCAAATTGGTGGGGGAAAAGAAATCAGATTTGTCCCAGCTATCATAGGGAACTGCACGGTTCCCGCCAGGCCACAGGAGACAGTTATAAGCGGCAGGATCTTCAGTGCTGGCAGCAAAGATGGGCCAAGGACCATCAGTACAAAAACAGAAGTGAAGAAGGGTCTATACTGCTTAGTGTGTTTGAACTGTCTTTTCCTAAGCAGAACTAGCTGACTGTGGTCATTTGGGGGTCTCCCTAGGTGTGTTCTCACACTAAGGACAGATCTGTAGCAGCCAGCATCCATCTGGGTGGTCAGAAGTGCCTGTGCTCCATTGCCTCTCACTCAGATGGAAGAGAAAGGCTTCCAGGCACATCACAAATCACCGAAGAGTTCGTTCATCTTGTGAAAATACAAAAATAATCCTTTTTTGCGTTTGAGATTTAAAGCTCCCACACCTAGGACTGTTATTGATTGCCACAGGAAATCGTCAAAATGGCCTGAAGTTTTGTCAAGTACTTTTTTTTTTTAAAGATTTATTTATTCATTATGTATACAGTGTTCTGCAGGTCAGAAGAGGGCACCAGATCTTACTACAGATGGTTGTGAGCCACCATGTGGTTGCTGGGAATTGAACTCAGGACCTCTGGAACAGCAGGCAGTGTTCTTAACCGCTGAGCCATCTCTCCAGCCCTGTCAAGTACTTTTTAACCTCGTATCTTAAGCTAGGATCAGTGCCTGAGCACCTCGGGTCTCAAAGATGTAAACATTTCCCATTCATGTTCTTCACAGGGAGAAAAGGGGAGCAGAGGAGATCAAGGGATACCAGTAAGTTCAGTGATGGAGTTCTTTCCCATGGGGATTGCTCTGCCTTCGGGGCTCTTGTCAGAATGGTGGGGTTTGCTCTGAGTGGTGGGGTGTGCTCTGAACAGTGGGGTGTGCTCTGAGTGGTGGGGTGCGCTTTGAACAGTGGGGTGTGCTCTGATCGGTGGGGTGTGCTCTGAGTGGTGGGGTGTGCTTTGAACAGTGGGGTGTGCTTTGAACAGTGGGGTGTGCTCTGAACAGTGGGATGTGCTCTGAACAGTGGGGTGAGCTCTGGTCTTAACCCTTGGGTTCTTGGGTTCTCCTGCACTCCTCTCCATGGGAAGGTATCAAGGAGACACAGTGTATTTTGTATAAAACTACTGGATATTATATAATACTATATATCATATAATTGTTATATATAATATAACATGTATAATATTACTGTAATAATACTTAGCATTATCTGATGCTGTAAGCTGAGTGTGACAATGTATGAGTGAGGGGCTGGGAAGGAGACTCTGGGCCTCTCCTCTTCCTAGTTCTTCCTCACTGTCGCTCACCCTGTGGTGGTGACACGTGACATCCTGGATAAAGGTGATCCACACCCAGCCCTGTGCTCTCTCTGCCCCCAAATTACCTGCTCTAGCACCTGTCGCTGAGGGACCTGAGGAGGCTGCAGAGTGTCTCGCTGGTGCAGTCAGCTCCAAGCACCCCTCACCCCTCTCATTCTGTTTCTGTTTCCTAGGGCCCCCACTCAAAAGGCGAGGAAGGCATCATGGGATTCCCAGGAACACGGGTGAGTCATGTACTGTGTAGCCATGGCTAGCTGGCTTGTCTTTATAAACGAATTGTCTTTTTAAAACACTGTACCTGCCCTGGAGGTTCCTCCTGGTATGAAACTAATCTTTGTAACACTGCAGAGAGTGCTAGAATGAGAGTTCATGCCTGGCCACCCAAAGAGTCCAGTAAGACTGTCCCTCCGTCATGGAGAGGCTCATCTGTCACAGGAAGGTGTCACCTTCAGAGCCATGAGCATCAACAACCATCTCAACACCTGGGGTGGGGTAGCCACCTGTCCCTGTGCTTCCAAACCCTGAAGGCAGAAGGCTGCTTAACGATTGTTGATACTGTCATGCAGCCCTCTGGGGAATCTGGTCACCTGTTCCAGACTGTTTATTGCTTGTGTTTTCTGTTCAACACAGGGTCTTCCTGGCCTTGATGGAGAAAAAGGAGTCTTCGGACAGAAAGTAAGTCTGGCACGCAAAACGTGAACTGTTCCAGGCCTGAAACCTCATGTATATAACAAGTGGGATCTCAGAAAAACACATTTGTCCCAAACGCTCACTTGAGATGTCCCTTCATTTACAGGGGTCATTTATGAAGTGACCATTCCAACTCTCAAAGCCCTTAGCAGCGCGTTAAACCTGTCTGGACTTTGCTCACCAGCCCATTGGTTCTTCCAAGGACCCCACCCCAGGTTTCTCCCACTAGGTCCCCTCCCCTCAAAGTCATTGTCACTCATAGGTGTCCCTCTATTTCTTTGATCTACACATACTTTGATACTTGCTTATGTTTAACGAAAACCTCGTTTTCCTCTTGGGTTGTGACACCATTTTTTACTTTTTTAAAGAAAAGAAAGTGTGTGTGAGAAGGTTATTACAGGTCCAGAGAAGATTTAGGATCCGCTAAGCACGCACTGGGGCAGAAGTGCACATAGAAATGTTTTTATCAGATCAAGATTTATTTTACTTATTCATGGTATTCATTGTCCACCTCCATCCTGTCACCCACAGCAGACAGCCCTGGAGTCTGGTGTTAGATCCGTGGCAGCCTCCAGGGTCATGGGACCTAGCATGCTTGTAACTTGACACAAAGAAATAAGTACATTTGTGCCATGTTGTTCCATGTTTCATCCATGTAGGGGTCATCCCACTTCCACACACATGCACCCACACGTGCTAGGAAACTGGGGGGTTGTGGTACACACATGCACTCCTTTTACTCACCCCAGGATACAGCTGTGCCTCCAGTCAGCTTGCGGTCAGTACGGGGTACACACACAGGATCCCACAGCTGGTGTTTCTATCCTGCTCTCCTGTCAGTGCTCAGAGAGCAGCCTCAGAACGCCAGCTCCCTGTGAATCCCGTTCACATTGCCACAGCAGGTGTGTGTGTGACACTGTGGAACTCGGAGGCTGAGCTAAGACAAAAGAGCCGTGTGGCTCGTCTGGGACAAAGTCTGGCACTGACCATGTGACCATGGAGACCAATGTCATGACTGTTCTCATTTCTTCTCATTGCTGACTCTAAACTCAGGCTGGTGGCCTCGCCCTAACTACACCCAACTTCCTATCACATTGGTTCTTGCTAAGAATGTGTTTCCCAGAGGTAACACACCGGAAGCAATAGCTGTTCCCCTACTCCCTAACCAAGGCCAGAATGCTGCTCACCTAAGGATGGCAATAAGACCATGTAGAGGTGGCTAAAGCAGACACCGCACCCAAAACCCAAGGGACTCAGTGCCAGTGCCTCGCTGAGGCAGGTGGGTGACATGCCACTCTTTATGGAACACAAAGGAGCTGTCGTGTCTAAAACTGTGGCTCAGCACAGCTGCCCTGGACCTAGAGGTCCATGAAGACTAGAACACTAGACACGGCCCAGCAAGCCCTGGCCCCGGGTCCCCTGGCTGCTGCTGTTCCTCAGGCACACGTATGATAGAGGTGCCCATCCAGCTTTCTCTCTGTGACTCGGGAAGAAACAGACATCTGTGCTTAAATGGATCAGAGGAAGAAATAATTTACCCAACTGAAAAAATAGGGAAATCGGCAGACATACACAAATGACTCAGCATGCTGCGTGTTAGTGCAAACCACAGCATCCAACTGTTTCAGCTGCTGCCTCCGCATGAGCTTCCCAGATGTGCTGAAGCTGCTGGCCTTAGGAGCCAGAACCCAAGGCAGCTCCCAGGAGCCGCTGTGGACAGCAACCCATTAAAGCAGCGTGCCAGAGAAGGAGTAAGCAGAGAAAGCCATGTGTCTCAGGAAGCCCCTGCCTCCCTGCAAGAACAAAGAACCATCTGCACATGCCTCTGCATGGACACACAGACACAGGCACAAGGAAACATGGACATGGACACCTAGCAAACTAAACGGCTCAAGTCAGGGAACAGAGATAGCTTACTAGTTTGGTTATGTTACATTTTCTGAAAATGTAGCGATTGTTTCCTTCGTTTGGGGAGTCATGTTTAATGACAGCAGAGTCTTCTCTATAGAGTGTGCTCATGGAGACCTGGTCTCCTGGATCCATGTACCAACACCGTTCTTGTGCAGTATGGGTGTGCAGCACAGGAAAAAGGCATCCCCATGTGGGCAGGGCCACTGGACTGCAACAGAACCATTCTCCAGGCGTCACATCCACCAGATGTGACTTTCCAGCTATGTGGGAGTCACAAACAGGCAACAAACCTGTGCCCACAGGTTGGGCATTCAGTGGTATCCCACAGCCCTCTCAGACTAAGCCCAGAAGTCTTTCCCCCCAAGGCCCCTAAGTTGGATTGCACTAACCCTTGTTCTTTGTGCCACGGGTCTGAGGAAAGATCTAGAAAACCAGAAAGACATGGAAACATCCAGACCCATAAGACAGCAGCCTTCTTTCTGTTCAGCATTTGAGGAAACCTTCCCTGGAAGCCTCACTGTGAGCATTTCCTGACAGTACACTCCTGCCAGCTACTGAGGACCTCTGCCTACAAGCCTCCTTGGGGCTCAGCGTTCTTTCTCCGGCATAAAATCAACCACTCTTTGAATGTTCAGCTCCACCTAGCATGAAAGGTGAAAGGCCGAGAGTCAACCACAGCCCTGCAAAAGGAAAAGGAAAAGATTTAAAAAAAAAAAAAAATCAGACAGTGTTAGTCCGTCAAGCAGCATGTGAGTTCCTGGGCTTGAAAATCTATAAAGTAACTCGACAGGCAGGCCTATTTTTACTTCGCCCAGCGTGGCTTGGAGACTTTGCCATACGTGGTCATTTGCAAGAGGGACTAGCTGCTCAGAGAGCTCCACATACCAGCTTCCTCGTCGATGGGAACTTGAGGGCACTGGAGACCAAATTAGTGTTAAGGATTTCTTAATGAAAAGAGACATTCCAAATCAAGAGGCTCGGGGATTCTGTTTGGTGGCAACTAGAATGTTTCAAAACTCATCATGGAGGGAGAGTTTAATTAATGGATCAGATGTGACCCCACTGAACAGGTGTGACCTCACAGACCAGGTGTGACCCCACAGACCAGGTGTGACCCCACTGATGGGATGCTGTGACCTCACAGACCAGGTGTGACCCCACTGAATAGGTGTGATCCTACAGATCAGATGTGACCCAACTGAACAGGTGTGACCTCACAGACCAGGTGTGACCCCACAGACCAGGTGTGACCCCACTGATGGGATGCTGTGACCTCACAGACCAGGTGTGACCCCACTGAATAGGTGTGATCCTACAGATCAGATGTGACCCAACTGAACAGGTGTGACCTCACAGACCAGGTGTGACCCCACAGACCAGGTGTGACCCCACTGATGGGATGTGGTGACCTCACAGACCAGGTGTGACCCCACAGACCAGGTGTGACCCCACTGAATAGGTGTGATCCTACAGATCAGGTGTGACCCAACTGATCAGATGTGACCCCACAGACCAGGTGTGACCCCACTGATGGGATGCGGTGACCTCACAGACCATATGTGACCCCACAGACCAGGTGTGACCCCACTGAATAGGTGTGATCCTACAGATCAGGTGTGACCCCACTGATCAGATGTGACCCAACTGAACAGGTGTGACCCCACTGATGGGATGCTGTGACCTCACAGATCAGATCAGATGTGACCCCACAGACCAGGTGTGACCCCACTGATCAGTCAAGAAGTTGCTAGCTCTCCTCCTCTAAAGTGGGGACCGAGGAAGTATGGCTGTCACCGCAGGTGGAGACAGGTCCTACACGATCTCCTGCTCACTTGGAGGCTGGGCGGGGAATGGAAGGGCAAGGGACGGTATTACATAGTGCCATGAGGCCAGAAGCACAAACCACCCAATATTCTCAACACCAACCACCAAGAAAAAAAAAATACTAAGAAAAAGAACAAAGGGGAGGGCACTGGAAGATGTCTCAGTGGTTACGAGCACTTGCTGCTCTTGCAGAGGACCTGGACTCTGCTCCCAACACCCACTTGGTCATTCACCACCACCTGTAACCCTAGTCCAGGGTTTGACCCCCTCTTCTGACATCACAGGCACCAGTCACTCACACGGCACACGGCACACAGCACACGTGCAGACAAATTAAGGTGCAGAGGGAGGAAAGGATGTCAGGGCTGCTGGGAACGGAAAGAGAATCGACAGACACTAGTGCCACATCTGGACTCTGGCTCTTGGGTCAAGCAAAGCAGCTATAAAGACATTTGTGCACCTAACATGAGGGAGTTGACCGTACACTGGGGTGGGAGGTTTGAGGGGGTGCTTGGTTTCTGCATTGGCTATGCTGGTGGAAGTGGCGTGGGGTTGATTTCTGGAGGTCCCCCCCTGAAGCTGGAGATAACAAGCCCCTGTCTTTCTTGCAGGGAAGCAGAGGCTTGGATGGTTTCCAAGGTCCCAGCGGACCCCGAGGGCCCAAGGTAACTCGTGTCTCTTTCTGGTGATATCCTGCTCCTCACTGAAGCAGCATGGGCAGAGGACATGAGCAGCGGCTGTTAATGTGATCTCTAGAGTGAGGGGACTGTGTGCTGCCTGCCCCCATCTGAAGGGAAGCTTGAGACTGGATTTGAGCAGAAAGATGAGGGGTGCCTCCAGCTACTGATGGAGAATGGAACTTGTGTAGTTAACCATAAGGGCTGGGCGGGAAGATCGAGGGAGGTGATCCAGGGTAGCTATGAGGGGGGGACCCAGCCTTATGGGTGGCCCTTTCTGCTAGAGAATGTGTCTGGGGAGAGCAGGGAAGTGTGTGGGTGTATCTGGAGTCTACAGAGCAGATGGTGTCGGGCATCCCTGCAGCTCCATGTTGCCCCCCCCCCAATGGTTCAGATGTCAACACTGTGAAGGTCTGAGTCTCAAAACCATAGCAGCCTCCCAGTCACTTCCGGCATCCCTCCCCTGGCAAGGGCTTTGCAAGGAGATCCACACACATGCTGTGCTGGTCCCTTTTATGTCTGCCTGGTGGCTGGGATGCAGGAACTCCCCACTGTCACATGGTAGAGATGTTGCCATGGGGATGGTCCAGGTTGGATGATAGTAAGAAAACATGCCCTGTTAAACCAGTTCCACATTCTGCCCACTCCTGGGCAATATGTAAATTAAGAGACTCTGGAAAGCCAGACTCACAGTGTCGTCTTTCCCCCAGGGAGAACGTGGAGAACAAGGCCCCCCGGGACCCCCTGTCTACTCGCCCCATCCGTCCCTGGCAAAAGGTTGGTACAATAGTTTCTGTGCATGATGTGGCCTCACACGGACCCTCTTCTCTCGGGAACAAAGCCATAAACCTTCCAGACAGATTTCTAAGTGAAACAAAATGAAGGTGTTCAGAACACAAGCTTCAGAGACAGCCCAGTATCTCTAGGGGCTCCAAGGTGTCATTAGAAGCAGTCACTTTGGTTCTGCCTGACAGCACTTGCTACTGTCCAGTTCATCTGTCAGCGAAGGCATTTCTGCATTTCCAGGAGACCCACGGGTTCTGGTTTTTAACACCTAGAATTCCACTGAGTCTTCTCAGATCAGTTTGCTCTCCCCTGAAACCTCCGAGGGTCTCTGATATCCTCTGTGTTGTCCTGATTTATCAGAATCTTACCCGACTAGGCTGTAAATTAGAACCCTCTGTATCTGCAGCATTTGAGCTTCACCTGCCTCTTTCTGTGTTCAGGGTACTCACCAGGAAGTGGGTGCCTGCAGTGACCTGTAATGACAGCTGCCTCACTCTGGTGGGGGCTTGTTCCTGGACAATGGTTCTCATTGCAAGGGATCTGTCTTGGTTGCAGGTGCCAGAGGTGACCCAGGATTCCCAGGGGCTCATGGGGAACCAGGAAGTCGAGGCGAGCCTGGAGACCCTGGTCCCATGGGGCCCCAAGGCCCATCTGTTGGAGATAAAGGTAATGGGGTTTTGTAGCATCAGAAGGTACCTGGCCTTAGGTGTGGACATGGACCAGTAAGCTTTGCTGGCCACATGACTTTCCTGTGGCTCCATCCTTCCTCCTCATGGAGTAACCTCAGCTACTGCTGAGCTGAAGGGTACCAGCGAGGTTAGACTGTGACACTGATGGGTGATTGGTGTGGTCTGGTCCCTGGATGGTTAGATTGTGACCCTGGTGGGTGATTGGTGTGGTCTGGTCCCTGGATGGTTAGATTGTGACCCTGGTGGGTGATTGGTGTGGGCTGGTCCCTGGATTGTTAGATTGTGACTCTGGTGAGTGACTGGTGTAGGCTGGTCCCTGGATGGAAGAAGCAGGATGCTGTCCAATGTTGTCAGCAAATGGTCATAGTTCCAGGGTTGTGAAAGTGGACAATCTGTGAAGAAACATATTAAGGCCATCACTTCTGCTGTTAACTGGTTCATGACACTTGTCCCCGATAGTGGTTCCCTGTGACACAGAAGCTAACGCAACCTTTAAATATCAGAACACTCACCTACTGTGAACTCTCTTGGGTTTTAGATTCGATGAGAGGCCTTCCAGGGGAGATGGGACCCAAAGGTTTTTCAGGAGAACCAGGCCGCCCAGCACAATATCCAGGTCCACCCGGAGCTGATGGAAAACCAGGTCTCCAAGGAGCCCCTGGGCCTGCAGGTGCACCTGGACCAGACGGTAAGTGACTGGTGTTCATCTAGAGCCTAATCAAGCTGGGTATCATCCTGGACTTTCTTTTAAATGGTTGTGAGTTGATTCAGTAGGCCAGTGGATGAGGATGTGGCGGGCACTGCCAGGGTCCACACCGGAACCATGACAACAGCTGTTGCCTCTCAGCTTGTAGAGAAGCAGGAATCTCACAGTTCTCACAGTGTGCTGTGGCTGCAGGAAGTTCAGCAGGGCGTCTAAGGTGCTGTGTCTGGAAGGAGCTATGCACTGAAATCACTGTACCCAGGTCTCTGCAGGTATCTCCTGTCTTAACTCAGCTCCTCTGTGCTTCAGCATCTTACAACCATCAGCATCTCTGCCACTGCAAAGCCAAAGTCACAGGAGTAAAGATAGCTGCCAAAAGGAATGGCGGCCACTGGCCAAGGGAGACAGGAGACCCAGAGAGCCTGGGTAGATAAGGATCTAGTAGATGAGGATGAAGGTTTGGACCAGTCTGTTATCCCACAGCAGCAGAGCAGGTCCCTGGGTCAGCCGGGATCATTCCATAGTAGCTGGGATGCTCCCTGAGTCTGCCAAGGTACATTCTCAGGTTGTGATGGTGTGTGCTGTCCTTATGTTGAAAACACTCTGTCTACGGAGGAGTCGTACATGTGTCGTTGTTTTGAGCTGGACATCCACAAAAGCCATCCTCCTCAGCTGTAGCATTCAGTTATACTTTTGATGTTGATAATGACCTCATGGGAATGTTTCATCTCCTGGAGAGATTAGCTTATGAGGCACTGGTTAGAAATAAGAGGTCATTCTCTCTTTCTGGGTGACATTGACTCAGATGTAGGCTCTTCTTTCCTAAATGATTTCAACTCTCTGATCACTCCAGCCGTCTCTCCTGGAGCCTTCTCTTCAGGGCCAGGACATCTCCTCGAGCCCTCCCTTCAGGGCCAGGGCATCTCCTGAGTCCCCCCTTCAGGGCCAGGGCATCTCCTCGAGCCCTCCCTTCAGGGCCAAGGCATCTCCTCAAGTCCTCCCTTCAGGGCCAGGGCATCTCCTCAAGTCCTCTCCTCATGGGCAGGGCATCTCTTGAGTCCTCCCCTCAGGGTGCAGGGCATCTCCTCAAGTTCTCCCTTCAGGGCCCTGAGTCCCCCCTTCAGGGCCAGGGCATCTCCTCAAGTCCTCCCCTCAGGGCCAGGGCATCTCCTGAGTCCTCCCCTCAGGGTGCAGGGTATCTCCTCAAGTTCTCCCTTCAGGGCCAGGGCATGTCCTGAGTCCTCCCTTCCGGGCCAGGGCATCCTATTTGCTAATGGACAGTGCTAGGTTTTAACTTAAACTTCAAGTTCAGAGGCTGATGTTTACATTGCGTTGGGAAAGTCCTTCTCTATGCCAGCTCTAGAAGGAAAATTGCTGGCAGTGTTTCTTCCATAGAAATAAATACTTATATAAAACAGGTATATAGAAAGCCAGTCACTTCTGCTTCCGCTTCACATTCTACAGGAACATTTTAACTTGCTCTGAGTGTGCTTGTCCAGTTTTCTTTCATATGGAAGATAAACACATTCGCTCAAGAAGTTTTGAGTATTCGCTCCTTGGTTGATGTATTTGAGCAAAGCTATCTTTACTGTTTTCTGTTACACAGAAAGTAGTATGCATGATGCAAGTTTTGCTTGTTAATGTTGACAGGAAAATATTTATTGGTGACATATGAATTTCTATGAGCCTGTCTTTCCTGTGTGCAGCATCTGTAGGGCTTCCCTTACATGTGTCAAAAGCATGAAAACGTGCCGTGAGTGAAGACACTGTACCGGCCACTCCGTCCTGCCATGAGCATACTCTGTCTTCATGCATGAATTTGGCTCACTAAGTGGTTTCCATTATCACTGACATAGATAAACTAGCATAAATAAACAGTTGTCTGGCATGGGTTATCAGCTGATAAGGGAATGCATACAGAAAATGGACGGGTGTAAGAACGTTTGTCAACTGAAAAATGTCAGAGCATCCCCTTTAGCTCTTCCTGAGTTGTTTCCTCTGTGAGATACATTGTTACCATCTGCTTTTCTAGCAACCTTGTTTATAAAAAGTAGCCAACTATTGACTTTAGTGGTGTGTCTCGCAACTTAGTATCCACCTTGTAACTTAGCTCCGGGAACCCAGACTCTCACAGAGTTCAACCTTTCTCAGCACTGAGCTTTTTGGAGTCTTTGCTCAGGAACTGCTTTTGGTCCTATTTCATGTGCTGTGGCTGCTGGAAGCCAGGATGCTTAGTCATTCACGCTAGAATAAGAGCAAACCTGGATGCCAGCTGTCCTTTGAGGTGAAAGGCTCTGCTGGCACCATTGCTAATGCAGCTGACTGAATCAGCTGTTGGCTTCTTCGTGGAAGTCCTGCTGAGATCTCACACTTCCCAAAGAGTGTGTTTGAAATTATGAATGGATTAAATAGAGAGAAACATTCCAGGTGAAAGACATGGCTCTCTTATGCCTTGGTGAAGACCTTACTACCTCCCAAGGGCATCCCTCTTTGTCCTAGATGGCAGGTCTCTAGTTGTAAATGGCAACATTCCTAAAGTCTGGGCAATGAATACCTCTACTTACATCTGCTTTTCTCCTCACCTGTCAAGAGGGCTGGAAGCTTTAGGTTAGAGCCCAGTCCAGACCTGAGCAGCTCCTGGAGAGGTCACAGGCTTCTCTTCTCTCCCCTTCCATGAGGTCTGTCCACTGTTCTCATCTCCCTGGACACTTTGTAGTGCCCCCTTCCTTGCAGCTCTCGCTCTCTTGTAATGCCCCGCCCCCATCTCTCATCACTGATGGAGCCCCTGAAATTCTCTCTGGTCCCTTCTATCCCCATTGTGCCTAGATAAACTCTCCAATGGGAATAGAGCCCAGTGCAAACATAGCCACTCCCGCTCTGTGCTCTGAGCTACAACATGAAACTTCTCACTGGAAACAGCCCACACTGGGTCTCAGGAATACCTAGGAACGCCCAGAGTAGAGCTGCAGGTCTCCACCCTCCCCCCTTCTTCCTGGCCAACTTGTTCCCTGGTGTCCTGGCTCCTCCATAGCCTCCGAGCTTGAGCCAGGACCCAGGAGTCTGGGCACCTCACTCTCCGCACTGGATCCACAGTGTGGGGTGCAGCCTCTTTCCTTAGAACTCTTTCATGACTCCCTTTGCCTTTGGAATAAAATCCCAAGAGGGTCCCATCCCCTCCTCCGTGCCAGCACCCTCTGTGTACCCTTTGCATACCCTCTGGTCATGGCTCTCTACTGTCAAGGGGTCACACTGTCCCATCTGTGGATCCTCCTCCAGCTCCCTGCCTGGCCAGGTCCCTCTGCAGTTCATGTCACGTGCTCAGAAAGCTCCTGAATGCCACTAATTCTAAATCAGCCACTCCCGATGCCCTCGCCAGTGCTGGCTAGAATCTGAAAATCCACATTTGTTTGCTGATTGGGTTAGTTGAGCCCTGCATCTCAGCTGTCAGCTCGGGCCAGCTCCTGGCTTGCGCCTGGCATAGCTCAAGTGCCATCTCATGGTGGGTGAATGAATTGATGGACGAATTGGATGAGTGGGGCTATGTTAGATGCACAGTCGGGTCAGACTGCTCAGAGCAGTGCTCACTAGCCTCTCCAACCCTCCGCTTCCCCAGAAGCTCTCTCACTCACCATCCCTCTGCCCTTGTCCAAGAGCATGAGCCTCTGAAGTTGCTGCTTTCGCATCCTTTCCACTTCCTGCACAGCCACGAGCATCTTCCTTCTTAATGGTACTTGTTGAAGCTATGAGCACCACTACATTCAACAGGGATGAGACTTGGTGGCTCGCACCTGTAATCCTGGCACTTGAGAGGCTGAGACAGGAGGTCACCATAAGTTCAGGGCCAACATGGGCTACAGAGTAAGACAATGAGGAGCATAGGAGACCATGCTCAGCTGCCCTGCCAAGCCATGCTCGCCTGAAATGCATCCTGGTGTCCACCACCAGATGGCGGTCTTTCCCAAGGCCTCGCACAGTTGTGTAACCTTAGTCTCATCTGTTTAATTAGTGGTGCCCTGCTGTGATTCCTCTGACCCTTGGTGAGGAAGGGAAAGCTGGGGTCAAGAGCATCAGGGAGGTCAGCCATGCCTAGTACCAGTTAGTCAGAAAGACTATTAGTTACCATGAGCCCATGTTTGCATGTCTACATGTATGTTCGTGTATGCATGGAGAAACTTTAGGACAGGTGAGAAGCTCTGAGCGCAGGTGTGCATCCGCTCCAACTGAGGACAAAATGGAGAGCTGGCTTTATCTTAATTCTTGTGGGTTTCTTCTCTTTGTGGAGGGAGGTGTCTCTGAGGGAAAAGAGGGATGTATGGCCATCTTGAAATTCCAGTTACATGCCTGAAAAGCCAAATTCTCTGTTTGGACTGAGTGTTTCTCAGAAGGAAAGACATTGGTCTGGACAACTGATGGAAACACTAGATTTGCAAATTCTAGCCTCTGTTCCACCTGAGGGCTGTGTTGTTGCGGAACCGGAGCTCCAGGGACCTGAGGTAGGCTTGGCTGAGAGCCTGTGCTGGACCCGATGCCGTCTCTCACAGATGCTCTTGTCTGTACATTTTCTCCTAGGTTTCCTGTTTGGCCTAAAAGGATCAGAAGGAAGAGTGGGCTACCCCGGACCTTCCGGGTTCCCAGGAGCTCGAGGGCAGAAAGGCTGGAAAGGTGAGGAAGGATGGAAAGGATGCCCGGGAGGGGAGGTCGGGATGACGTCACAGTCTAGCCCTGGAGAGGTGAGGAAGGATGGAAAGGATGCCCGGGTGGGGAGGTCAGGATGACGTCACAGTCTAGCCCTGGAGAGGTGAGGAAGGATGGAAAGGATGCCCGGGTAGGGAGGTTGGGATGGTCACAGTCTGGCCCTGGAGAGGTGAGGAAGGGTGGAAAGGATGCCTGGGTGGGGAGGTCGGGATGACATCACAGTCTGGCCCTCATGGCACTTTACCTTACAGACTGACCCTGCCCACACCCTTCGTTCTTTCTCTGAAGGTAAAGTTTGGGCATTCTGATCTGAAATTGGAAATTCTCCAAAATCTAAATTTTCTTCAAACCAACATGACCCAGCAGGTGGCCGCCATATGCTGCGCCAAAGCTGTTGGATAAAGTTAACTTTGGGCTGTGTCTAGGTCACGTGGAACACCTCATATTCTAATGAAAGTCTCCACCTAGACACCTCACCACATATCTGCAGACACTACAGAATGAAAGATAGTCGGAAGCCAGGCGTGGTGGTACACACCTTCGATCCCAGGATTCAGTGTCTAACCTGCGCGATCATATCCCATCAGCCCTCCACCCCGTCCCCTCCCTCTGTCATCCCAAGTCCCATTTAATAAACACATCTCTCTCCCGTTCACTACAGGTGAAGCTGGAGACTGCCAGTGTGACCAGTTCATCGGGGGTCTTCCTGGATTGCCAGGACCCAAGGGTTTTCCTGGTGTCAATGGGGAGCTGGGAAAGAAAGGGGACCAAGGGGAACCAGGCGTGCATGGTATCCCTGGGTTCCCAGGATTCAAGGTGAGGAAACAGCAGCCCCTGCTGAGGCTGGCCAGACCCTACACTCACACCAGTGTGCCCGCTTTTTCAAAAGTCGTGTGCTTTTTGAGACTTTCCTCTGGTGGAAGGCCGTCCCTCATCCTCTCGGGGCTAGACATGAGGTTACCACAGGTCCTAGAGGCTCCACTTCCAGGCTGGAGGAGGGAACTGCACTCCCATGTCTCCTCAAGTGTAGGCCCCGTGTGTGAAGTGGCATTATAGATGAGTCTTTTTTTTTAGTAGTAACAGCCCAAATGTCCAGTGTGTGATAAGTGGGAGAGCAAAATGTGCATAGCCACCCTGTGGAATGCCCCTCTGCAAGGGTGGAGCACTGGCCACACCGCTGGGCAGATACATATGCACACACACACACACACCAGAGAGAGAGAAAAAAAAACACAGCCTCACCGTGTCTCCCAAGCTGGCCTTCCATCCCTGGTAGTCCTCCCAGCTCAGCCTCCCATGTTCTGGGATGACAGGCAGGTAGCACCACAGCTGACTGTTCTCTTATCTTTTGAGCAATAGGGGGAAAAAATCTGGAGACACCTGGCCAGGGACAATGTCAGCAATCCAACCAAGCATGAAAGGGAACCTAAGTCACACAATAAGAGAAACTCTGTTTCATCTTAGTGCAAAAGACTATGCCAGCCTGATCACAAATTTGAGGCTAGCCTAGGCTACGTGAGGAAGATCCTGTTAAGCAAACACACACACATTCACACACACACGCATGCATATACACGCGTACACATGCACGTTCCCAAGACAGTACCCCCTCTAAGTCTAAGTATTGTTCAGAAAAGAGCGTGAAGGGAAAACCATATATTTCTTCCTGAAAAATTAAGTCAACTGTTCAGCTGACTCATTCCTGGAAGGCAAATGGGTCCCAGATGGTACCTCTGAAATCTACAAATAACCCAAGTATGCCTGCTCCACACCTGTGCGCACACACCAGCGGGATTTTCTCTAACAGCCTCTGGTTGTGTTTGTTTTTCTGAATTTAATTGTACATCTGTGTACAACTCTGTGTAAGAGGATCCTCTAGGATGGTGTGGGGGGGTGTGCACGTGTGTACGTGTGAGAGCGTGGGTGGATGGATGGATGGATGGATGGATGGATGGGTGGGTGGATGGGTGGATGGATGGATGATGGTGTGTGTGTGTGTACCGCACACCAGAAGCGTTTCCCTTCTCTGCCGAGAACTAACTCAATAGACTGAGTTCCCATGGAATCCTCTAGCATAAGGTGGTCCACAAGTGCATGCAACATTCCATTTAGTTAATCTAACACCCAGGAGTCCAAAATTCATACAAGTAGTTAACCATGATACACTGCAAAGTGATGCCTCATGCACAGAAATCCAATCCCAGACCATTTCTATCCTGTGGAGCTGCAGCCAGTTTTACAGTCTAGAGTTTGAGGGTCCATGCAGTAAGCTGTTCTTTGAGATGTGTCTTCTCTCTGAGATATTGTCAGCCTCGCTTTGCAAAAGTTATTATTGTTGGTTGATCACATCTGGACAGCAAGTGCTCATGTCTTCTTTTACAGATTTTTTTGTTTTTTGTTTTCGGTGTATGGGTGCTTTGCTTGTGTGTCCATGTGCACAGAGAGAGAGAATGAGAGAGCGAGGAGAGAGAGGGGGAGGGAGGAGGGAAGGAGGGAGGAGAGGAAGGAAGGGAGGGATTAAATTTGAACTACATGCATGCAGTACCCACAGAGGCCAGGAGAGGGCATCAGATCCCCTAGAACTGTAGTTACAGATGGTTGTGAGCTGTCATGTCCGGCCTAGGAATTGAACCTGAGTCCTCTGCAAGAGCAGCAAGTGCTCTTAACCCTCTCTCTAGCCTCATAAATGATCATTCCTACCCTCTGTCCTGGAAGTTTTTTACCTCTTTGGAGTCTAGCAATTGTAGTTATGAGTGAAGCCACCTTGTGTCCCAGGTCAGGGCTTCTCAGTTACTGAGTCTAAGAATCCAGACTGGGTCCTTTTTGAGCTCTAGGCATCTGAAAACCCATCTGTCACCAGCTCCTGTCCATGCCTGCCGAGGACGCCGGCTCATGCATTGTTCTCTGAGCGTAGAGATTCTAGGTTTTCCCTCTCTGTCCGCCTAGAGCTACTTTTGTTAATTCTCACTATGAAAAGGTCTGGTTCACAGCTCCGCTGTCCACAGAACCAAGCTAGCCCACCACTGGGAGGGCACTGCAGCTGGTGACGCCCTTCCAAAGCCCAGATGCTCTGTTCTGACATTGTGGAGAGCTCTTTCAAGTAGGCCCACAAACTGTATAGCGTAAGATCCTCTAACAGCCAAAGACAGAAGAGACAGCCATGTATTTCTGTCCACAGGGAGCCCCAGGCCTCACTGGACTTCCTGGACCCAAGGGAATCAAGGGAGACTCCAGAACAGTAACCACCAAAGGTTAGTTCTCCATGACTGAGCTCTTCCTGGCTCAGCAATCTGGGGGTCCTGGGAGGGATAGATTCACATGCACATCTTTCCCAGGTGAACGAGGACAGCCAGGTATCCCTGGTGTCCACGGGATGAAAGGTGATGACGGAGTCCCAGGACGTGATGGGCTGGATGGATTCCCTGGCCTTCCTGGTCCTCCGGTAAGCAGTAACCATGGTGCCACCGGTCCATCCCGCTCACAGGACCTTCATGTTCTTTACACTTTGCGGGGTCACAGCCTTGGCATTGGTGCTCACCCAACCCTATGCTCATGATAGGTTCATTCTGCTTTAGTCCTGTAAACACACACACACCATCCACCTGAGTCTAGCCGGTCCACTCCCTGATCTCTGGTGGCCCTGTAAACACACACACACACCATCCACCTGAGTCTAGCCGGTCTACTCCGTGTAAAATGTTTTGTTAGCACCACACATACTAGAGCAGCTACAATATCGATGCGCCGAGGCATTGAGGGCCCTGCAAACAGAAAGAGAGCTTGGCCCAGTATCCATCCCATAATACTCTCTTCCCTTGGAATGCAAAGGAGAAAGGTGATGTCACGGGCAGGGTGACTCTTCAGTGTCTGCCTGTCTACCATCAGAAGTCCCTTTTCATCCATGGCTCTGCAGGCATGCTGAGACAAGCAGCATCTCATTAGTTATATATAGCACTGACTCTGGGGCCCTGCTGGGGGCTACCACGTGAGCATTGCCCCTCCCCACTACCCAGAGCTCACTACTCCATACCTCTGTCCCTCCATGGCCCACGCAGGTGTCCCCACCTGGCGGGTATCATCATCACAGACAGGGCATGCCACTGACAGGACCCTAACCTGTCCTCATTCCAATCCTGTAACATTGCCTCTTATTCTAAGAGCACATGGCTCCTCCTCCTCCAACTAGCTCACTTCCCTGTCATGATGTGCTGTCCCTCGTGAACAACAGACATGTCACATACGCTAATCCTAATAGACTGGATGCTAATTCCTGTGCCCATGGTTCTGAATATAAAGACGTCTCTCCCCGACCGACCCTCCACTGTGCTGACTGGTGAAGCTATAAATCTAACTTCAATTCGGTCACCTGTATAGGCACCTTCCTCCCAGTTGTCCTCAACCTACGGCCTAGAAGCCCAGCGAAATGGGGAAGGGAAATTGGGAAGCCATAGCTGACGCTGATATCTGTAAGCGTTTGAAGGTAACTGGGATTCTCTTACAGGGCGACGGCATCAAAGGCCCTCCTGGGGATGCAGGTCTCCCTGGCCTGCCCGGAACCAAGGGCTTTCCAGGAGAAGTGGGTCCTCCAGGACAGGGCTTACCAGGCCCGAAAGGCGAGCGTGGTTTCCCTGGAGATGCTGGGTTGCCAGGACTTCCAGGCTTTGATGGTCCTCCAGGTCCCCCAGGAACACCAGGACAGTTAGGTATGAAGGAGCCCTGCCCTCATCCTCCTGCCTGGGACAGTCAGCGTGGCTGTGTTGCCTGTTCTAGACCATACGTGTGTGCCCAGGGAACCAGGCAGCAGCATCATACACCACGTCTGTTCCCAGCACATGGAACAGATGTGCACTGCGGGCTCCTCGGGACCACCATCTTTTCTGCTAGGTGGCTGGGAGGTAGAGCTTCTTCGGGCAAATGAGGTCACCCATGCCCAAGCTGCTTGGCACTGCATGCACAAATACACGCTCAGACACCTGCGCACTGGGTAAGCCGATGACTTTCCCCGGGTCTAACCTTGCCTCCTCCTCCGTTTGTGTCTCTCCAGACTGTGACACGGGTGTGAAAAGGCCTATAGGAGATGGCCAGCAAGTGATCGTGCAGCCAGGTACAGTGATGGAGACCAGGAGTCTCTAGACTGTCACCACTCTGGGCAGTATAAAGTGTGGGACTCAATGGCCAGTGCCCCATGGGAGCCTGGCCTGTGTTCTCATGCAGATGGGCAAGAAGGACTCCTAGAACAGACAGCAGAGAGGCCAGCTGGGCATCATCAGCCTGGGAGTCTTAGTCAGTGTTCTATTGCTGTGAAGAGACACCATGACCAAGGCAACCCTTAGAAGGGAAAGCATTTAACTGAGAGCTTGCTTGCGGTTTCAGAGATTTAGTCCATTTTCTTGACGGGGAGCATGGGCGCACACAGGCAGACACGGTGCTGGAGGAATAACCGGGAGTCCTAAATTCAGATCCACAAGCAGCAGGAAGAAACACTGGACCTGGCTTGAGCTTTTGCAACCCCAAAGCCCACCCCCAGTGGCACACTTCCTCCAGTGCTGCCACACACACTTCAACAAGAGCGCACCTCCTAATCCCTCTCAAGCAATGCCCCTCCCTAATAACCACACATTAAACACAGGAGCCTATGGGGCCATTCCTATTTAAACCGCAACACTATGTTTAACTTTGCGCCTGCTCAAAGCAACCAATCGTGGTGGCTCACTCTGAATAATGCCCATTCACAAAGAAATCAATTTTCTTTATAAATTATAAATGTGTGTCCATCTACTGACAAATGTCTTCAGATGGAAGAAACCTGTCCCCCGGACCTATCAGGACCCACAATGATTTGGTTTGTCCCCGTGGGAAAACTTACTAGCACAATTCCACTTTTTATTAGACTTTTTTTTATTTAATATAATATTAAACAATGCTAGCATGTAGTCTATGCTAATAGTCTGACTTCTTTACATGATGAAATTCAGCTTTTGTTTGCGTCAGAGCCAGGAGCAATTAGGTCATTGAGTTCATCTGGACATTAAGTAGTAGCCAGTCTTCCCGACCTCTTCTGACCCAGTGGTACCCAAGGCAATGAGCCTCAGCATTGACATCACTTCGGCTCACCTACCTCTCCTCTGTCTCCAGGTTGCATTGGAGGCCCCCCAGGACCACCTGGCCAGCCAGGACCCCCAGGCCCTGCAGGTAATATTCAGCCTTCATGCCATGGCCTGATGTTTCTGCTTTGTTGAATCAACAAAGTCTGGCATACCAAGTTGAGGCAGGACCAAGTCCCTCCCCGCTGTTTCAAGGCTCTGCAAGGTATCCCACCATAGGGAATGGGCTCCAAAAAGCCAGTCAATGCATTTAGGGTAAATCCTGGTCCTATTGCCAGGGACTCCTATAGACAACAGGTCAAGTCACAGAACTGTCACCCACATTCAGAGGGTCTAGTTTGGTTCCATCCAGGTTCCTCAGCTGTAGCAAGAGCCATTTTATGTTGGCCTCCGCCACCTTCATCTCTTCCAAGTTCCATGATAGGCCTCATTGGTTCACGATGAAGCTGGATCACATCCGTTGGTCCTCAGAGGATCTGACAATGACTGACTGTGGTTTCCTTGTGTGTCTAGGTATCAAAGGCAGCAGAGGAACGCCAGGAGTCCCAGGAGAATCTGGAGGACCAGGGCTCAAGGGCTTTCCTGGAGACCCAGGTCGTGAAGGCTTCCCAGGACCCCCAGGTAAGTCCACACAACTTGTGTCCTTACATTGACGGAATGGCTTGTGTGTACAACCAGGTCCACCCCAGCTCAATTATTTTCTAGGATTGATAACTCTTGTCCGAGCTCTTGAGAAGTTAAAAATTCTTGACCACTGCCGGGCGGTGGTGGCACACGCCTTTAATCCCAGCACTCGGGAGGCAGAGGCAGGCGGATCTCTGTGAGTTCGAGGCCAGCCTGGTCTACAAGAGCTAGTTCCAGGACAGGAACCAAAAGCTATGGAGAAACCCTGTCTCGAAAATCCAAAAGAAAAAAAATTCTTGACTTTTTTTAACCATTGCTGTGCTGGATGGTTGCAGAGATCTGGCAGGAGCCACAAGCTTGACACAGGGAGATATCCCTTAATGGATAGTGAACAGCCTAGCACTGGCCTCTCCTCAGAGTATTCTGAACGTGTAGACAGTCCTGTCACCATTGGCTGCTGGTGCGTAGTTAGGTTTGCATGACGGGTACACCCGAGAAAACAATCCACAATGGGAAGAGTCTATTTTGGCTCACGGTTTCAAAGGCATCCGTTCATCATGGTAAGGTGAACAGAGCAGAGCTGTTCACATTGCGGCGGCCAGGAAGCAGAAAAGGGGGCAATACAGGAAGATCCGGGAAAAGATATAGCCACCAAGAACATATCCCTACTAACCCAGCATGTCCTACCTCCACTGCCTCCCAATAATGCTATTGTGTTATTAATCCACAAAGGGATTAGCATATTGATTAGTTCAGTACGCTGGTGGCCTCATCATTTCAGGAATACCAAGGTGCGCTTCACTAATTCTCCAAGCTTTTTTATTGTTTTTTAGTGTGTAAGAGTATTTGCATGTAGATGTGTACATGCACATGACTGGCACCCAAAGAGACTAGAAATGGGCATCAAATTCCCAGGGACTGGGGTTAAGGATGGTTGTGAGTCCCACGTGGATACTGAGTCTCAAATCTAGGTCCTCTGCAAGAACTGACCATGCTCTTAACCACTGAGTTCCCCCAAGATTTCCTCAGTCCAAATGGGTAGATAGTTAAAGATAAGCACTCAGTGCCTGGTGGGACGGCGCACACCTCTAATCCCAGCACTCAGGAAGCAGAGGCAGGCGGATCTTTGTGAGTGGAGACCAGCCTGGTCTACATATCGACTTCCAGCCAGCCAGGGATACATAGTGAGGCTCCATCTCAAAAAGAATAAACACAGAGTCTAATGGCCCCTGCTCAGTGCCACATGGAATGTCCCTGTACAGCTGTCCACAGCTTTCCCGCTCACTCCCCACTGCCAGCATCTCTAGGTGTTGGGGTCTATTTTCATCACTCCATGTTTCGATGGCAGCGGAGTCTGAAAGCCGATAGTGAAGGAAATCGAAGAGGTTTAATGATATTAAGAGGTCCAGGCTCTCAGGCTGCAGAAACCCTTCTGAGACCTCACCACACACTGGCTCTTTCTCGATGCTTGTCAATGCTATCTCAGAACATAACAGTGCAGACTTGTTTTGTTTTAGGATTCATGGGACCTCGAGGATCCAAAGGTGCTACAGGCCTCCCGGGCCCAGATGGACTCCCAGGCACTATTGGACTTCCAGGACCAGCTGGACCCCCTGGAGACAGAGGGATTCCAGGGGAAGTTCTAGGGGCCCAACCTGGGCCCCGAGGAGATGCTGGACTACCAGGACATCCTGGACTGAAAGGGCCTCCAGGAGAAAGAGGACCCCCTGGATTCCGAGGTGAGTGGCTTGACAGGTGGTGGGGGTGTCGCACTGCAGCCCCCAGGATGAGTACAACACCCTTCTCAGTGGCTTTGGTGTGCATGTGAGAGAATGCAGTGGACAACATATTAACCGTCCATGGCCAGGAGACAGTGGCCCACAGACTCTGTGCTCTAGGTCCTCAGCTCACCAAACAGGCTTGCTGCTTTCTCTTCAGACCTGTAGCCGGTGTGCAAATTGGGAAGTATGTATCCCAGAAACTGCTGGCGTGTACTCCCGGCTCAGGAACATTTTTAAATGTGGCTGAATACTGATCTTGCCAAGCTGAGAAAACTAGGCTAAGGATTCACACGCAGCAGCAACTGGGTTTCCTGTCCTGGAATATTCACACAGTAGCAAAGGCAGAAGGAAACCTTCAAGACGCTGGTCTCCGTGCCCTAGCAACTCGCATGTTTTGTGGCTTTAGCTCTGCTCCGCCTGGAGAGTGCTTCCTGCAGTCCTGACTGCCTCCTGCTGGTGTTTCTATACTGAGTCTGATCAAGCAGGAATTCCCTGTGATGAACCAAGCAGAGATATCTCACAACTCTTGTCTCTGGCTCCGCAGGAAGCCAAGGCATGCCCGGAATGCCAGGATCCAAGGGCCAGCCAGGTTTCCCAGGACCTTCGGGACAGCCAGGACTCTCTGGACCCCCAGGACAACATGGATTCCCAGGAGCTCCTGGACGAGAGGGACCGTTGGGGCTGCCAGGCTCCCCCGGCCTTGGAGGTAAGAGTTCAGCACCCCAAGAATGTCTTTTCGTGGGTAATCATCAAGCTGTGTTCCAAGGAACCCACAAGAACTGCAAGGGGTTCCAAAAACAAATCCTATCTTTTGTCAAAAAAAATTTAAACAGCTGGAGGAGACAGCTCAGCCTGCACCTGTTGTGTCTGTCGAGGGCCTACGTGTGGTTTCATTAGGAAAACAGACAATTTCACTGCAAAGGTTCAAAATCCCTGCTCTGGTGCAGAAAGGAGACATTCAGGGTGGCAGGGAAGGTGGTCACGGGTGGAGATGTCCGTAGGGCACTGGCAGCGAGCGGCTAGACCAGAGTGGTTAGCTCTCCCATGGCACTCAGCGCAAAACTGACCCAAGGCTTTTGCATCTCATGGACCAGCAAACGTTTCCAAAAGTTTGGTTATGGCTTTGTGAGACCCACTCTGACCATGTTGCCCAGGCTAGTCTCAAACTTCTGGGCTCCAGCAATTCTCCTGTCTCAGTCTCCCAAATGCTGGGACTGCAGGTGTAAGCCACTTGATCTGGCTTCTTGATTTTTTGTTTTGCTAATTACGACCTTTTTTTTACGTATAAAAGTTGTAACGGTGCCATACACTGACAAGTGAGAAAGTTCTTAATGGAATCTTTACTCCTAAACTTGAAAAACAAAATCTCTAATCCTCCTGCATTCCCTGTTGCCACAGTTGGGCAGTAATTTTGCAGAGGGCCTTCACCATCTCTGTGAGCAATCAACTATGCACACAGACCCTCTTGCAAACCAGGCCTTTTCCTGGTCTCAGGGGTACCCATGTGTGGCTTTGTCTGTATCCCAAACTGCTGCCTGGACCCCCAGCGAAGCCAGCTCTCCTGCGTGCCATGCTGGTGGCCAGTGCTGAGAAGGAGGTTCAGGCCTTCTGCCTCATGTTCCCAGGGGCTCAGCAGCTCCTAGTTCCACACATGGTCTCCAATGATCCAGGAGAAAAGACTACAAAGGCCCAGAGATAGATGATCTCCCTCGTGGACAAGCTTGTGTTTGGTCAGGGTAAGGCAGGCAGAGGCTGGAGGGGGGGCTTGCTGCACATGGCACATGTCTTGAGGCCAAGAGTCATGCAAATAGGAAGACCCTGGCACCGAGCAGGAGGTAGGTGGCGCAAGAGTGGACAGGACACCTAAGAAACAGGGCAATCAGAACAGAGGCACAAGCACCCAAGGGCTGAGCTGAGAGCTCATTTGAAGGAGAGGGGCGGTGACTAGGTGAGGAGATTGGGCAGGAGATAGAATGTGTTAAATACCAAGCTGGGGGCCACTGGAGATTTAAAATAGACAAACGTAGTAAGCCAGGGATTAAAGGCCACCAGCTCCTTGCTGTGGGGGAACCTGAACGGTGGAGGGGTACAGGAGGACATTGGTGGTTCTCTAGCGTCAGGACTGAGTCAGGGACTCGGGAAGGAGCAAGGCTGACCAAGCATCAACCGCTGCTAAAACTCTGCCTGTTGGCTTACCCTGGATCACTGTAGCTGACCCAAGTTGACAGTGTCCTGCTGCCATCAGCATGGGTCCCTGTGTGTGAGCTGTCCCTGGGGAGGACACACTGGGCTCTCACTCCATGGTCGGCCCCCGGTGTTGTCACGGTGACCTCTCTAGGAAGTCTAATCCCTGCAGGGCTCACAGGCCGTGTTTTTGCTCATCTCTGTCGGGACAGTTTTCTGGTTTCCTCCAAGAAATTTATCTTCCCAAAGGTCTTGTAAGGGTTGCCCATATGCCCTTTAATTTTGTTTCTCTCTCCCTGATAGGTTTACCGGGAGATAGGGGTGAACCTGGTGAGCCTGGTGTCCCTGGCCCTGTGGGCATGAAAGGTCTGTCTGGGGACAGAGGTGATGCCGGAGTGTCAGGCGAGCGTGGTCATCCCGGAAGCCCTGGATTTAAAGGAATGGCGGGGATGCCTGGTGTCCCTGGGCAAAAAGGTAAATAAATGTGAAGTCAGGCAAAAACTTCCCCTGCTGGGGCTGTGAGGTTGGTCACTCTCTGACTCAAGCAGCTGTCCCAGGGGTTCCCAAGCTGGCTAGAGACTGACCTCACCAACCTGCCAGCTTGAAGCCGCAGGAACCCAGGAGATTACCTGATGCTACTTACTGTCCATCAGCAAGCCAGTTTGTCTTCTTACCTCAGGGTTATCAGCACAAGGAAGGGTCTAGACAGAACCTGCTGTAAACAGGTTCAGATCCCGGGATGATGGTGTTTTTATCAAACACCTGGCCCCTGGAATTGAACTCATCACACACACTGAAACTATTGCAAGAGATCTTCTGTGGGCAGAAGTTTCTGGAAATACCCTGGTGACCTCCCTAAAGCCCTTGGCATCTGCCCATGGTGTAAAAGGACTGGGGTCACTTTCACCTGTGGGACCCATCCGAAATCCTCCTGGGACTCTTCTGTGCCACCTCATGCTGTCACCCGCCTGACTTCTGAGGCTCTTAGAAAGTGGTTGTCCCAGAAATCCCTGCTCAGGGCAAAGGGACTTCACAGGCTCTCATGTGAGGGACATGGCCACAGTGTCAAGGATGCAGGAGGCCGGTGTGTCTCACACACTTGGTCCCCACTAACCTCCTTCTTCCTCCAAAGGTGCCCGAGGGTCACCCGGAATGGATGGCTTCCAGGGCATGCTGGGACTCAAAGGAAGACCAGGCTTCCCAGGAGTCAAAGGAGAAGCTGGGTTCTTTGGAGTGCCTGGTCTGAAGGGCCTGCCCGGCGAGCCAGGTGTTAAAGGTATGGCCTTGCTTCAGATCCAGAGGTTTCTGTTTGGTAAATAAGCCGGACTCAGATATGTGTGTGTGTATGTATATGTATGTATATGTGTGTGTATGTATGTCTGTATGTGTATATGTATGTATATATACGTATATGTATATTTGTTCATTTTAAACTTCATTTTGTTTTCCTGGGATAGACTTGTTAGCATGTCCCCACCTGGGTCGCCCTGTGACTGGAACTGCAGGCCTGTCCTGCTGCACTAACCTATAAGTTAGTTTTCTAGCAGAATAGTTCTCCCAAGATTTCAAGATTACCTTTGTTTTTAGGTAAATCCCATGCTAACTCAGATCTTTTAGGACATGGAGCCAAAGTTGCTCATTTAAAGTTAAATTAGGACTGGGCATGCGTGTATCCCAGGGCATGGAAAGACCGATGTCTAGTGAGCTCAAAGGGCAGCCAAATCTATGTGGAACCTTCTCTTAAACAGAGCGGAACAGAGACCTGACACTTAAAATTAAATTTGAAATGCGGTTGCCCTGTACTCCCTCGCTGTGGTTCCCCAGAACCCCCATTCCCGTGCTCAACACAGAGCTCTGAGGACCAGACCAGTTTAGCGATTGATTCCCTCACCATCAGGGGTCTTGGGGAATGACAGAATTCTGCTTCCTTCCAGGAAACCGAGGGGACCGGGGCCCTCCAGGACCACCTCCTCTTATCCTGCCCGGGATGAAGGACATCAAAGGAGAAAAGGGAGATGAAGGACCAATGGGCCTGAAAGGCTACCTGGGCTTGAAAGGTGAGGCAGCATAGAGGGGGTCCAGCTCCCTCTGCCCCCGCCCTGGCCCTCCTGCCTGGACTCCAGGACAGTCCTGCACTGCCAGGCTTACTTTGTGCTTTAAGTCTCCCCATAATCAGCGTCTCCCTGATCTTGATACCAGAGCCACGCCCCTTTTCTGTGCTGTGGTTTGGAGCTCTGGACACTGGGAGATACGCTCAGTGCAGTTGTAGGCATGGGGGGGGGGGGTCCTGCCCTTATCAGGCCTTGCTGCTCTTCCTACAGGTAACCTAGGAATGCCTGGGATCCCAGGGCAGGCTGGAATCCCAGGGCTACCTGGGAGGCCCGGCTACATCAAGGGAGTCAAGGGTGACATCGGAGTCCCTGGCATACCAGGCACGCCAGGACAGCCAGGGGTGGCTGGCCCTCCTGGGATTACTGGGTTCCCAGGGTTCATAGGAAGTCGGGTGAGTAGATGCCCCCGCCTTGCTTGTTCTACAAGATCCACTCCCCTCCTCTGCTCTGGGATCAAGCCATAGATTTGGAAGCAGCAAAGGCTTTCTAAGGACAAGGTTACCTGCATGTAGCACGAATTCTAATTGGTCCTAATAATAAAAACTCGGAGTCAACTATCAGGGCGTGAAAGCTGAAGGATCAGAGAAGCAGAGCTGCAGCCACTAGAGTTCTTACCTCTTCCAGTGCTCAGACCAAAGGGGCGGCCCTGTCCTCAGACTGCTTCAGACTGCTTCTGTCTCCACCAAACCTCAGACTATACGGAGCTCCTGTCTCCTCCCACCTTATATTCCTCTCTCCACCCAGCCATATCCCTCCTGTCTCCAGCTCCCTAGCACTGGGATTAAAGGCATGGGATCCCAAATTCTGGGATCGCCTTTATGTGGCCTCTATTTCTCTTTTGGACTGGATCAATTTTGTGTAGCCCAGAGTATCCTTGAACTAACAGAGATCCCTGTCTCCCGAGTGCTGGGATCAAAGGAGTGTGCCACCACTGCCTGGCCTCTATGGCTAACTAGTGTGCCTAGCTCTGCGCTCTGATCCTCAGGCAAGCTTTAACCTGAGTGCTCACCAGCTACCATTGCCCCTGTCCTGGGTTTTCAGTGTCTGGGGCCTCAATATTGTTTCTGTTCAATTTTGTCTTAGGGCGAAAAGGGTGCCCCAGGGGTAGCGGGGCTTTTTGGCGAGACTGGCCCTACTGGGGACTTTGGTAAGTGTCATTGGGACAGTGAAAGCAGGGAGGTCAGAGCTTAGCTCCTGGCTAAGCGAGGTGCCTTCAGGCCTGGGGGTGCTGCTGGGCATTTGGAGCCAGACTGCACAGCAGATGGTCCAAAGCTAATGACCTAGAGTTCATCTTCCTCTCTGCATGTCACAGGTGATATTGGGGACACTGTGAACTTACCAGGAAGCCCAGGCCTGAAGGGGGAACGGGGAGTCACCGGAATTCCAGGTACACAAGTTACCTCATTTCTTCCAACAGCCCAGAGCATCGCCTCTGGGCCTGGCTTGCTGAGCGTGGTCCACTGTGCAGGAGCAGCCCCCACGTCGGGAGGCAGCCGACACAGTCATACATGTCAGCATGTGTCCTCTGTAGAACAGCAAATCAATCTCTGGTTCCAGGTTTCAAGGGATTATTCGGCGAGAAAGGAGCCGAAGGTGACGTTGGATTTCCTGGGATAACAGGCATGGCTGGAGCCCAGGGCTCTCCTGGACTTAAAGGGCAAACAGGTGAGATTACTGTAGCCATAGCCTGCCCTGGGGTGTGGCCTCCTGAGACCAGGAGCAAGCGGCCAGCCACCTTAGCCATTCCTTCCTCCACTGCAAACACTTGTTCCACTGCAAACACTTGTGTCCAAGAGACTGCCCTGTACATTCGTCCCATTGCCTGGCTCCGTCTGGAGACCAGCAGTGCATAGCGATGCCATGTGGGCTATGGGAGCCCTTAGTAATGGGGAGTGGACAGGGCCAGTTAGGACCTCGTGGGAGGCTCCCCAGAGGCCTGCTCCACCTGTCAGGGCTCCTACACACGTTCAGCCTTTTCCTGCTCATTTCCCCACAGGTTTTCCAGGGCTCACAGGCCTGCAAGGGCCACAGGGAGACCCAGGACGAAGCGGACTACCTGGTGACAAGGGAGATTACGGCTGGCCAGGAGTGGCAGGGTTGCCAGGTAAGGGAATCTCTTTTTAGGAAGAGAGACAAGTGACCACCAATGCTTAGGGCCCAGTGTCCAGACTGCCAGATTGCAAGGAGAGGAACCTGGCTGTAGGCTGCTGTCTGAGCCCCGTGAGTAGACAGGGACAGGTATGTCAGTGGCTGACTATGGTCACAGGATACTGAGTGCAGGTTTGCAGCTGTGGAATCCGCTGACCAGAAACCAGGCACACTCTTCAGCAAAAAAGGGCACACGCTGGGCTGGTGAGATGGCTCAAAGGTTAAGAGCACTGACTGCTCTTCCAGGGGTCCTGAGTTTAATTCTCAGCAACCACATAGTGGCTCACAATCATCTGTAATGAGATATGGTGCCCTTTTCTGGCCTGCAGACATACATGGAGGCTGAACATTGTGTACATAATAAATCTTTTAAAAAAAGAGAGGGCACACGCCTACAGAAAAGTGACTGGAAGCTTCCAGGGAGGTCTCTGGCCTTTTTAATTTTAGCTATTATTATGCTCTACATTTTTCTCTGCTCTCCTTCCTACCTCTCCCCTCCTTCAACCCTCTCCCAATTTACTCAGGAGATCTTTTCTACTTCCCATGTAGATTAGATTTATGTATGTCTCTCTCAGGGTCCTCATTGTTGTCTAGGTTCTCTGGGATTGTGATTTGTGGGCTGATTTTGTTTAAAAACCACTTATTAGTGAGTACATGTGATAATTGTCTTTCTGTATCTGGGTTACCTCACTCAAAATGATGTTTTCTTTTTTTTTTTTTTTTTTTTTTTTTTTGGTTTTTCGAGACAGGGTTTCTCTGTGGTTTTGGAGCCTGTCCTGGAACTAGCTCTTGTAGACCAGGCTGGTCTCGTCAAAATGATGTTTTCTAGCTCCATCCATTTGCCTGCAAAATTCAAGATGTCATTTTTTTCTGCTGTGTAGTACTCCATTGTGTAAACATATTTTCCTGATCCATTCTTCAGTTGAAGGTCATTTAGGTTGTTTCCAGTTTCTGGCTATGGCAAACAATGCTGCTATGAACATAGTTGAGCACATGTCTTTGTGGCATGATTGAGCATCCTTTGGATATATACCCAAAAGTGGTATTACTGGGTCTTGAGGAAGGTTGTTTCCTAATTTTCTGAGAAATTGCCACACTGACATCCAAAGGGGCTGTACCAGCTTGCATTTCCACCAGCAATGCAGAAGTGTTCCCTTTACCCAACAACCTCTCCAGCATAAGTTGTCATCAGTGTTTTTGAGCTTGGCCATTCTTATAGGTGTTAGATGGAATCTCTGAGTTGTTTTGATTTGCATTTCTCTGATGACTAAGGATGTTGAACATTTCCTTAAGTGTCTTTCAGCCATTTTAGATTCCTTTATTGAGATTTCTCTGTTTAGGTCTGTACTTCATTTTTTATTGGATTATTTGTTCTTTAGATGACCAATTTCTTGAGTTCTTTGTATATTTTGGAGATCAGACCTCTGTCTGATGTGGGGTTAGTGAAGATCTTTTCCCATTCTGTAGGCTGTCATTTTGTCTTGTTGACCGTGTCCTTTGCTTTACAGAAGCTTTTCAGTTTCAGGTCCCATTTATTGTTTCTCTCAGTATCTGTGCTGCTGGGCTTATATTTAGGAAGTGGTTCCCTGTGCCAATGTGTTCAAGTGTACTTCCCACTTTCTCTTCTATGAGTTTCAGTGTGGCTGGCTTTATGTTGAAGTCTTTGATCCATTTGGACTTGAATTTTGTGCATGGTGATAGATATGGATCTATTTTCATTCTTCTACATATTGATATCCACTTATGCCAGTACCATTTGTTAAATATGTTTTCTTTTTTCCACTTGATATTTTTTGCTTCTTTGTCAAAAATCAGGTGTTCAAAGGTGTGTGGATTGATATCTGTGTCTTTGATTTGGTCCCATTCCTCCTCCTGTTTTCATGCCAGGCTGTTTTCAGTACTGTAGCTCTGTAGTAGTTTGAAGTCAGGGATTGTGATGCCTCCAGAAGTTCCTTTATTGTATAGGATTGTTTTGGCTATCCTGGGTTTTTTGCTTTTCCATATTGAGTACCATTCTTTCAAGGTCTGTGAAGAAGGTCTCTGGCCTTTCTTTAGCCACTCTACACAAGATATGAGAAAGTCAGAAGGACATACACAGGTGTCCTCGTGTCCTGTTGCTGGCTGCTGTGTGCTCATGTAAAAGGTTACAAGACCCTGACACAAAATCGCTAGGCTCCCGTGACCACACCCAACCCCAGGGGTCATCTGTGTCTTTAGAAAGGCTTACGCTCAGGAATGGAGAGCACAGAAGTGACACCAGACTCCCTGCTCCAAGCAGGACTTTTCTTCTATTGCATTTATCGTGTGTACATGCACACACAACTGACTGGGAGCAGGGTGTGCCATGGAGGAGGCCAAGGATAGCTTGCAAGAGTGAGTTCTCTGCTTCCGTGTAGGGACTGAACTCAGGTTGTCATGGAAGCACCTTAGCCTCTGAGCCATCTCACTGGCCCAATGGCTTTTATAAATCATGTATACACCATGACAGGCATCACAGAAATAGTGCCTCTGGGTCCCCTTCCTATTCTAAACATCCTAAAATGTCTGAAAAGGGTTCACACGTAGGCTCATGGGTCACACGAGAGTGGCGGTTTGCTTGTCACATAAAGGTCAGTGCTGCTCACAGGCCAAAGCAGGCTAGGGTTGTCCTGGAACCAGCCGGAGCCCTCTGCTGTCCTACACGGCATGACTAATGATCACTTCCCACAGGTTTTCCGGGAATCCGGGGGATCAGCGGATTACATGGCCTGCCAGGCACCAAAGGCTTCCCTGGATCCCCAGGTATCCAGCGGTGACTATAAAAATCATCCTTGTTCAGTGGGGAGTGTCGTCGTTGTCATCTTTGTCGTTGTCATTGTTTTTGTTGTCGTTGTCATTGTCGTCATTGTTGTCATTGTTTGGGGAGCTTTTGTTTTGCTTTGTTTTGAGAAAGGGTTTCTCTGGCTTACTCCGTAGACCAGGCTGGCCTCAGAGATCCATGAGCCTCTGCCTCCCAAGTGCTGGGATTAAAGGTGTGCACCACCACTGCCCAGTGGGAATTTTTTTTAAATATATTTAAACAGAAGGGGGAAAAAATCATCCTATAAGTGCTATTTGATCAAACTTTATAGATTTTTACATTACTAGTCATCTACCTGCAGGGAAATTTATGCACTCACTCATGTTCCCATTAACCATCACACCACACACAACAGGCCACCTTCCCTGCATGGACAGAGTTGGTGCCGACCACTGCTGTTATAATTGTACTGCAGGTGCTGACGTCCATGGAGACCCAGGTTTCCCAGGCCCCGCTGGAGACAGGGGTGACCGAGGAGAACCCAACACATTTCCAGGCCCTGTGGGACCTGCAGGGCAGAAAGGGGAGCGGGGAACCCCAGGTAAGTAGCCATCTCCATGAGTAGACCCCACAGCATATGAAGGAAGCTACATGTCCAAGGTCCTCTGACAGGAATCCCTGGGCACAAACTCCCAGCTCGTCTCTGTTGCTATACTCTGTGGTCTGGCTTATTTTACTCCAATGCTGATTCATTTCCCAGCCCCACTCAGTTGGTGAAGGACAAGCTCTCTCCTCTTCCTTGCCTCTGATATTGGAGACCCTGAATGAGGGATTAGCTGTGATCATGGGCTCCAGTGTCCCATCCTCATGGGCTCTGACAGCCATTTTCTCGGGGCAGTGTCTAAGGGCCACACCCTCTAGTGGGCTCTCCGGACTCATGGTGGCTGGTGGCTAAAAGGAGCTAATGGTCAGCCTCCAGTCTCCTGGGCAGTCACGTGCCTCTTCCTCCCCTGAAATGTTCCCTGTCCAAAGCACCATCTCAGCCTCTGTAAGGATGCTTCATCTAGAGAGAGCATTGTGAGAGGGGAGTGGAATCCTTGAAAGTGACTTTTGTTTTCCTCCTCAGGGGAGCGCGGCCCAGCCGGAAGCCCAGGACTTCAGGGGTTTCCAGGCATCTCTCCACCATCCAACATAACCGGGTCACCTGGTGATGTAGGAGCGCCAGGGATATTTGGCTTAGAAGGTAGGCAGCTGCTGTAATGGCTGATATGTCTAGGGGAGAAGTTGTATTCCACACACTGGTTCAGACAGGCAAAGGAACAGGTACTCCCATCACCCACACCGCGCGGTCCCCATGACATCACATGACCGGATAAGCCTCGTACCCGCCTGGGTAGCCTCAGACCTGCTCCAAGTTTTCATCTTTCTCACCATTTAGGGTTTGTATCTTTAATCTGTGTCCATCAATCACATCTACCAGGAACTAGCTAAGTATTAAAAAGAGACGGAGCTGGGTGGTAGCAACTGCCTGTAACCCAGCCCTTGAAGGAGCCAAGAACACCTAGAGTATGAGCAAGTTCAGGCCAGTTTGAAATACAAAGTGAGAGCAGATATGAAAACCAAAAATAGGGGGGAAGAGGAGAAGGCGTGAAGATGACGCTACCAACTAACAATTATTTGAACGTCAGTGTCCCTATAGACATTATATAAAACAGGAGACAGAGGCTGCCCAAGTGATCATCGATAAAAAATAAAAGCAAAATTCAGTTTATGCATTGTGGCACAACAGTCAACCTCTATAGAAGGTCCCACGAGGCAGAGAGGAGGTGGTTTCCTGGGAAGAGGAGGGTGTGGAGGGTTGTGGTTTAGTGAGGATGGAGTCCATCAAGGATGCTGAGTGCCTCTGGGAAAGCCTACGATGTGTCCTTTACAACTTTAAAATGGTAACATTTGTTACATGTCTTGTCAATGGCTTTTGTTATTAAATAAGAGATACTGTTGCTGTTACCAGCTCTCCAGAAGCTGCGTCCAGGGCAGTGACTGGGTATAATGCCGGAGCCCCCACAGCAAGCCGTGGGTCCGCGACCAGAGCTCCTCCACCCGTATGTAACCTTTGCACACTGTGACTTCTGCCCGCAGGCTACCGAGGTCCTCCAGGGCCACCTGGATCAGATGCGCTTCCTGGAATCAAAGGAGATGAGGGGAGCGCTGGAGCTGCAGGATTCCCCGGGCAGAAAGGATGGGTTGGGGACCCAGGGCCCCAGGGCCAGCCCGGTGTAGTTGGTCTTCCGGGGGAGAAAGGTAACAGTGTCATGTGAAGCGGGGAGCACGGCAGGCAGAGGACCACAGATCCCATTCTGTACATTGGTCCTGACTGTACCATCATCATTGCAGGACCCAAGGGTGAGCAAGGATTCATGGGCAACACGGGGCCCACTGGGACCGTGGGTGACAGAGGCCCCAAAGGACCCAAAGGAGACCAAGGATTCCCAGGTGAGTGGTACCCGCAGAGCCTGTGGGGGTGACAGTGCCAACCTGCCTCTTGCCGGCATGCACCCCGTTCTCTAAAGGGTAGAGAGAAAAGCCAGGTGGGCTTCCAGTGCTCCCAGGGCCTTGGTGGAAGGTGGGTGTTGAGTAGCCAGTGTGAGGGGACCTTTTAGGTGTGTTCCCGTGTGCCTTCAGGGTGGGCTTCAGAGAGAAGAAGCAGGTGCAGTCACAGTGAAAACACGAGGCAGTTGCCTGTTCCTGACACTCATGGCTTCTCTTTGACTTGCAGGTGCTCCTGGCTCCGTGGGAGCTCCAGGCATTGCAGGCATCCCAGGCATCCCCCAGAGGATTGCTATTCAGCCTGGCATCGTGGGTCCCCAGGGCAGGAGAGGCCTTCCCGGTGCACAGGGAGAGATAGGGCCTCAAGGCCTTCCTGGAGATCCAGGTAGGGCTCTGGGCAGGGTCCCTGTGCCCTGACCTAAGAAAAAGACCCCCATCTGTTTTGCTCTGTACCCACGTCTGTCCTTTTCGGCTCGACACCACATTGCTAAGCACGGTGACATGCACTTATTTAATGTCTTACAGGTTTCCGTGGGGCTCCAGGCAAGGCTGGACCGCAGGGCAGAGGTGGCGTGTCTGCTGTTCCAGGGTTTCGGGGAGACCAAGGGCCCATGGGACAACAGGGCCCTATTGGTCAGGAAGGTACGTGATTGGGTGGCTTATAGGACAGTTTTGTTGAGGCTGCGGACACCCTGACCAGTCTACAGGTGAGAGACAGACAGGTGCCTGGCAGAGTTGGTTCAATAAGCTTTCAAACCCAGCTGTAGTCTCAACCCAAGCATGTCATGGGCATCGAAAAGACCTGTTGCTTCTTTAAAGTATTAGTACATGGGGCAGAAGTAACAACCATTTTTACTCCCCCATAAAAAAGATTTGATTTAATCAACCCAAGCTTGGCCTGAGTGGCAGTGGAAGCTGCGCTGTAACAAACACAAGGGGTGTCACCAGTGTCAGAAGACAGTGGCCTACCAAGGAGTGCTCTGTGTGGCAGCCGGGGCAGCCACGGAGACATGCGTCCTGCGGCAGGGGCAAATCAGAACTAGTCCTAGGAGTGAAGGGGATAGAAGCGGAGTCTTCAAAGGCCTGGAGGGCGGGCCCAGTGACGGCCGATTGCTGGGCGGACGAGATGTTCTGTCTCCTGGGCAGAACCGGGGCCCTCAGTGGTTACGGCAGGTGGGTGTCACTCTTCCTGAAGAGTGTTCTGCCCTGAACACCCTAGCTTACCCTGAGCTGCTGGTCTGGGAAGTGACCATCCTGGGAGGAAGAGGCCTAGTTGCTCCCCAGTTCCCCAGTTCTGCTATTGCTTGGCTCTCCCTGGAGGAGCACTCCTGTAGCCGCCATCTCTCCACAGCCCTTTCTTGCTCATGTTTGGTGCCATCGTTATTGTCCTGTTGGCCTCCTGAGCTGGTTTAGGTCTGTCTTTCCTGAGGCTTGTAGTCTAGAAAGCCTGTGCCCCAAGCTTGGCATCCTAGAAATAAACTGGGATCCTGTCCTCTGCCCTGGTGCCCACAGGCAGTTAAATAGCAACCACTTTCTCTCGGGTCCTAGGGGAGCCAGGCCGTCCAGGGATCCCCGGCCTGCCAGGGATGCCAGGCCGCAGCGTCAGCATCGGCTACCTCCTGGTGAAACACAGCCAGACGGACCAGGAGCCCATGTGCCCCGTGGGCATGAACAAACTTTGGAGCGGGTACAGCCTGCTGTACTTCGAGGGCCAGGAGAAAGCCCACAACCAGGACCTAGGTAGGTGCTGCATGATGCCCCAACTCTGTTTCCCAGCTCGATGGTAGTCACAGTGAGATTGTGAGCCCGAGATGAGCTTCTCCCAGCTACAGCTCCATGACCACCACCTTCTCCGACTTAGCTGAAGCCGGGAAGACCATGGAAACTGAAGTCACCACACTCTCAGCCTCGGGACCCTCATGGAGGGCTTTTAATTTGGCATAGCATCCACACCTCGCAAGTAGCTCTAACCAAACCAAGATTGCTCTCTCCATTGGAGGCTCCAGTTGCTTCCAAATTCTATGGCTTCCCCCCACCCCCAAACCTAGAATATAAGTTGGAGCCAGACAGAGAGGAAGGCATGGACTTAATCCTTCCACATAGATGCTCACAAAAAATCAGGCATGTGCATGTGTGTGCCTTTAAAGGACATGAATTAAAAAATACAAAACACACAGGTCAAAATGGATGAGCCTGTCTGCCATCCCTCAGAGGGCCACAGTGCATGTGGAAGGCTGGAGTGTGCTGTGTGTTGGTGACACTAGGGCCATCGGGTCCTGGAAGTGTACCAACCAGCCTCTAGCATTGTGGACATTCCCATTGTGGCCCCATCCCCATCGTAAGTTTTACAATGCAATGGAGAAAAGACAAACCAGGATAGGATGCAAAGTCACAGTTGGAACAGGAGCTTAAGGGCAGGGCTCACGCCCCGTGGATTAGCTGACGGTGGACCCGTCTGACTGAACATTTTGCTGAGCTGGAGAGAGCCTCAGCAGAGTCGGAGTCCCTTTCTGGGCCTGGTGGCAGCAGGACTGAATTCCCATGTGTTCCTCATGCAGGGCTGGCGGGCTCCTGCCTGGCACGCTTCAGCACTATGCCTTTTCTGTACTGCAATCCCGGGGACGTCTGCTACTACGCCAGCCGCAACGACAAGTCCTACTGGCTCTCCACCACTGCCCCGCTGCCCATGATGCCCGTGGCTGAGGAAGAAATCAAGCCCTACATCAGCCGCTGCTCTGTGTGTGAGGCGCCAGCCGTGGCCATTGCCGTCCACAGCCAAGACGTCTCTATACCCCACTGCCCCGCCGGGTGGCGGAGCTTATGGATCGGCTACTCCTTCCTCATGGTATGTAGTGCTCTTCCCTTCTCTGAGCACAGAACCGTGTGTCACTTTGCCCATCTCCACCCTAGCTGGGGCACGGGAAGGGCACACACATTTGGAATAAATCGGGGCTGCAGATCTGAGCTCAGCAAGTAAAGTTTGGATGCCCAGCACCCATGTAAATGCCAGTGAGGTGGAGTGAGCCTGTAACCTCAGTGCTAGGAGACAGTAGAATCCCAGGCACTCTCTTGCCAGCCAGACTAGCCAGAAAGCACCAGACCCAAGGAGACACCCGCTTCTCAAAAAATACAGTGGAAACCAACTGAATAACCACCCAATTTGAACCTGTGATCTCCATAGAAACACGCACACACATACATCATATGGGGCAATTGCTCAAGTTGTGTGTCATACAAGGATACCTGGAACAGGAGTTGAGGACTATAATTCCAGCTTGATGTGGGCTAACAGAGCCATGTGCAAGGCAAGGAAGGAACTTTCGGAAGAGTCTCACTCTGTAGCCCAACCTCTCCTTGAATTCTTGGCAATCTCCTGCCTCAGCTTACAAACCTGAGCTCACAACCCCTACCTATTTCAGGATTGGTTTGTTGTTTTTTTTTCATCTACTGGGCATTTTGAATGGATGATTGATAGCCTTTTACATTTTGTTTAACCAAAACGTAGTCAGCCGTATCTACAGATTGTGCCTACTTCCGGGTTGCCGCTTTCACTACACAGCCAGTCATGGGTGCTGTGGTTCATGCCATGTCTGCACCTGCAACACCCTCCTCCAGCATCAGGGCAACTCTGGACATGAGGCCCAGCAACCTCAGCACCGCTGAGCACCCAGAAGGCAGAGCACTGTCCCCAGGGTCTGTTTTGACAGAACAAAGAGGGACGGGGGTGTGGCTTGGCTGGTGGAGTCCTCCACTGGCAAGCACAAAGCCCTGAACTTTAGCTCCAGCACCTGTAAGCCTCGCTCGCGGGAAGCGAAGGCCAGGGGAACAAGAACTGAAGGTTGCCCTCTGCTATGCAGAGAGCTTGATGCCAGTCCCGGGCAACTTGAGTCTGCAAAATCTAGGTGTGGTAATGCGTCCCTTGATCTGAGCTACTTGGGGCACTAAGGGACGAGCGATCATTTGATCCCAGGACCAGGGCAACATAGTGAGCGTCTGCCTTAAAGCAGATGGATAACACACTCAGCCGAGGTGCCTGGGTGTGTCCGGCATGTGACCCCTAACACGCTCCGTCTCGTTCTCTACACAGCACACGGCGGCTGGGGACGAAGGTGGCGGTCAGTCGCTGGTGTCACCGGGTAGCTGTCTGGAGGACTTCCGTGCGACACCTTTCATTGAGTGTAACGGAGGCCGTGGGACCTGCCACTACTATGCTAACAAGTACAGCTTCTGGCTGACCACAATCCCCGAACAGAACTTCCAGGGCACGCCATCTGCCGACACACTCAAGGCCGGCCTCATCCGCACGCACATCAGCCGCTGCCAAGTGTGTATGAAGAACCTATAAGCCGGCCACCCTGCCCGCCAGCAGCCGTGTGGGAAGGCCTCTTTGGTGCTCCTTCTGTTTTTGTTCCATTTTTTTGTTTGTTTGAGACAGTGTCTCACTTTTTATCCCTGTCTAGCCTGGAACTACATAACCCAGGCTGGCCCCCCAACTTGTGGCAACCCTCCTGCCTCAGCTTCCCAAGTGCTGGGATTACGGGCGTGTGCCACCACACCCAGCTTGGTGCTTACTCTTAACTTATTACCTCAGATGCTGACCCCAAAGTTGATCTTAGTATTTTCTTTAAAAAGAAAACCTTCCAAAGCAGCCCCGCACCAGCACTCACACCAACTGCCTATCAGCAAGTGGGCACTGGGTCTCCAGGTCCTACCACCCATGGGTCTCAGCCCTGCTAACATGGGAGCAGCCCAGGGAGCTCTCACCATGTAGGACATGGACATTGTGCCACCAACGGTAGCCAACAGTAACTGTGTGTCCCTGTGCCTCCGCTGTCTGTAGGTGGTTCCCCTTCCTTCACTGTCTTCCTAGAATGAGGCAGACCCTTCAGGACAGCAAAGGGGACTGGTCAATGACCTGAGGCTCACTGCCACCTGTTTCCACCCAAGGATACTTGCAGAATGCTCTGACTATGCCTGTTTCCTTGGCGACAGGGACAGTAGTATTATCTTCTACCAAATCATAGCTGCTACCTCCCAAGTCCCCACATGATGGCACCTGCCTTTTTAAGACCCCGACCATGGCACATGGCTCTCTGGCTCTAGCCAAACCTCCGCCAGCATCTGCTGGAAGGTACACTTAGCAAGTCATTCACAGTGGCGTCCCACAACCTATGTCACCTTAAACACCCCCCCCATGCAGCAAGCTTTTTATGCCTTTCCTGTGTAACACCACAAATAAAAGATATTCTGAGTATTTAACTGACTACTTGTGTGTGTGAGAGGGAGAGGTGCTCGTGTGTATAATGGTCTGGAATTTTGCCGGTTAGGCTGGATGGCCAGCCAGCAAACCCAGAGATCCACCTGTCTTAGCATGTGCATGTCTCTGTGGGAATAAGTGCAGTTTTCTGTATTTTAGGCAAATTTGGTCCCTGTCTGTATTTTATCACTCATTTCTACAGAAATATCTTGGGAATCACACATCTGAGTGAGGAGGCTCTATGCCCTTCAAGTACATTTTCAAGGTCACTTTCGTCCCCAAATGGCTTCCAACTCCACTCTCAGCATTTGAAAGGAATACTCCCTGGGACACAGCTTGGTCACTGACAGGCTCTGGAATCTACCTAGGATGTGGCCTTGTTGGAGGGGGATTTGCTACTGGGAGCAGGCTTCAAGGTCTTAAAGGCTCATGGGATTCTTGGTCCTTTTTGTGGTTATGGATCAAGCTGTGAGCTCTCGGCTGTTCCTTCACACCACACCATGGACTCCCCCCCCACACCGAAACGATAAGGCTGTTCTGTCACACCACACCATGGACTCCCCCCCCCCCAACGATAAGGCTGTTCCATCACGCCACACCATGGACACCCCCCTCCAACGATAAGGCCGTTCCGTCACACCATGGACACCCCCCCAACGATAAGGCATTCTGTCACACCACACCATGGACTCCCCCCCCAAACGATGAGGCCGTTCCGTCACACCACACCATGGACTCCCCCACTCTGAAACGATAAGGCTGTTCCGTCATACCACACCATGGACTCCCCCCCGAAATGATAACTCCATTCCGTCACACCACACCATGGACCTCCCCCCCCCAACGATAAGGCCATTCCGTCACACCACACCATGGACTCACCCCCCCCCGAAACAATAAGCCAAATTAAATGCTTTTTCATAAATTGCCTTAGTGATGGTGTTTTGTCACAGCAATAGAAACATAGCTAACATGGTGTCCTTTGGGAGGATGGAATGCAAGGACTGGAGGCCCCATTGTGAAGCCGCACAGTCCTCCCTGGCTCCAAACATACCCTGATAGTCCCCTGCCCCAACACCTCCTGCAGATAAACTTCTGCCAAATGCAGGAGTGACAGAAAGTGCTCTGTGTCCCTTACAAGGCCAAAGTCCAAGCGCAGGATGGGGTGGAGGCAGTTGGGTAGATTTGGGTACCATGGTGGTGCCCTAGCATGGCGGTGATTCCTACAGACCCGGCCTCTCCCTGTGATGGGACATGGTGGGAGGGCCCTGAGCATCCCTAGGGATTTTTTATCTCCTTTTTCCAGGAGGAGCTATACCAGGGCTTATGTGACTCCCCACAGGGAGAAACTGATTGAGACATGAATCAAGAAATGAGGGCTGCAGAATTATTGTCCTGGGCCAGAGAAGAGCCCCCTATAAGACAGGAGAAACATTCGAGACAAAAACCACACCAGCCAGCAGAGTGCAGCCTAGGACCTGCAGATCAATTGCATTTGCTCCTAGTCCCCTTCAGTCTAGGGAGAGCAGGATGTGGAGAGTGTTTTGCTTGAGAGCGCACTACCAACACACAGCAACCCGAGAGGCCCTTGGCAATCTGTGAGCCTCCAGTACTCACCGCAGGACGGACAGACAGGCATGCTTCTAGGACTTCCTCTGAGGGGCAAGGCAGCAGGTTCCTGGTGCAGTAAGCTGAACCACGCAAGCCCTGCAGACAAGTCAGTGGCCTGACGGGAAGCCTGGGCCCATCTCCAAGATAAGCATCCAGGGACTGTGTGTTGGTGTGCCTTGCGCACTCTGCCTGAGTTGACTGTGAGGCCCGGGAGAACCCGGGTAGGAAGGACAAGGGGTTGCATGCTGTGAGGCTTGAAGAGCAGTGACACCAGGGTGTGCAGCACAGACAGGAAGTGTTGCTGGGACCACCCCACCTCTGGCTGGCGCCAGTGTACCTTCAAGGGACACAAATGCTTGAGGAGAGGACCCCACACCCAGCTAAGGTCTCTGGGTTCCTGGGTCTCTCGGAGATCTGTGGTCATCCCTCTAGTGGTGGCTCTGCACAGTTGGGGACCACCGTCAGGAACAAGGACCTGATGACATACTCAGTGAAAGAGATTCTCTCCCTCTGTCTCTAGAGCGTCCGCAAAACACAGACAGTAAGACTACGTAGTAGGCAAAGTGGGAACCAGGCCCTGATCTGAGACTGTCTCCTGTCAGCGGCTGTCCCTACACTAGGGAGACAGGGGCAGACAGGACCTGAGGAAATGGGAGCTCGAGTCAGGCAGCAGCCAAAAATTGACATAGCTAACCCCAAACTTCCTGACCCGTGTGTGACCCGTTCTTCACGGGCAGTGGGAAACACTAGAGCTGCCCCTCTGAGGGCACCTTGAAACCTGAGTGAAATGCCGAACCACAGGCTTTTAAGGCCCCTGACGACAGCTCAGGTTCCTGGCCTGCAGCGCACAACAGCTGTCTGCGCTCTATGCACTACCATACAGTTCTCGAGCTTCGGGCAAGGGGCTGGAGGTTGAAACACACAGACAGACAGAGAGACAGAGACACGTACCTCTAGTCACTCACTGGTAAGAGGCCCACTATTCAATAGCACCACGGAGGCTTATATACCCAACAGTCAGGTGGGCCAGCAGGTGAAAACCTTATCCTCTGATCCTCAAGGCCAAGGCAACACGTGCTCGTGAAGCAGAGCTGGTAAACAACTTTGACACAGCTTTCAGTAAATCAAATCAGAAGGAAAGTAAAGATCTCTAGCAGGGAAGAGCAGCTGGAGGCTAGGACCCCAAATGGTCCCAACACTGGCTCCTGGGGCCACCACATTCAGGCAAAGGTAAAGAAGAACTCTCAGGGGCTGGTCCTCAGACCATTCCCACGTCCTGCCTTCATCCATGCTCTCCACAAACACAAGCCACCCACTGAGGAACTCCTACAACTGGTGGCTCCCTAGAGAAACACAAGCCACGTGACTCCGCAAATAGGACCCAAGGACCTGGTTCCCCATGGAAGACCAAGGCTGATGTACAAAGTTCCCAGGAAACACTGCTCAGAAGAGGGTGCTGGGGTTCGGGTCAAGAGCTTGTGCCGTTTCATTTTTCCTGACAAGACATCACCAGGGAGCTGAGAGCAGGATACAGGCTGCTAGGCAGGCATTTGATGAATTAACTGTCCCTCACCCAGTTCTAGAGCAAGACAGTCAAAGGAGCCCATGGCTACTTTTACTTCTAGAGCCAGGAATACAGGTGGCACATTCAAGTGGAACTGGCATCCTGTCCCTGAACATGCAGTCATTCAAGAGATGTTTCCTCAGCTGGGACTCAAGTCAGAGAACGCTGGGAAGAAAAGCTCATTTACCCGCTCATTCAGAACCTCAAAACACAAACTGCAAAAATCATGTCATGTCACAACAGTTTCACTCGGTGAAGTGTCAAAGAGCGGCCCCAGGGTCTCTGAGTCACACACTTCCCAGATGTCACTGGTCAAGATACAGTTCACAGACAGGAAGTATAGCTTCTGCCCCTAATGGGGTGCTTCAGACACTCAGGCAAAAGTGAACTCATCCACTCTCAGTTTTTAGCAAGCTACTGTGAAAGGGAAGGTCTGGCTCTAGGATCCCGACTCCAGCATGAGGAAGCCTTGGCCTTGGCGGTAATAATCCATCCCATACTCAGTGGCAACACTGTATCTCTTCTGAAAGATGCAGGCTTCTCAGGGCCAGCCACTCAGGCCTGCAGCAGCAATTAGCAAAGCCGCCCACGGATCTGACAAGGGCAGCTCTCCCCGCTTCATGGAGCTCCAGTTCCTGCCTGCTAGCTCTCAACGAATTGTCTAAGAACACAGGCGCTATTGTCTCCCACACTTGCCGTCAGCTTCTCAAAGAGCAGCCACCTCACCACCCACAGGAAAACCACAAAGGGATTTTGACTTGGAATTGAGGGAGGGGGCCTCAGACCAGATCAAGATCAAGGCTGTGAGTGTAGCCACAACTGCGGTTGGCAAAAGGCTCATCCAAATACCCTGGAAATTTTGGGGCCTGGAATTTGCAAGGACTGAACAAAACTTTAAAGAGAGAGACTCACTGCCATAATTTAATGCCAGGTTCATGGCCACCAGCCCCACTCCCAGAATCAAGGAATCTCCTGGGGTTCAAATAAAGCTAAACACTCCCGATAACAAAGCTTTTCCGCAAATTCTTTTTAATAACATGTAGCCCACCCGGGTTCACCAGGTATAAAAACAGCCATTCATGATTTTGTATAAATCAACCACGGAGACTTGGCATCAGAATATATCAAGTACAGACATCAAACGGGAAACCCCAGAGAGCAGATATGGTGCAGGATGCAGTGACCGTGAGAGTCAAGCCCACTGCAAGGCAGCTCCCAAGACGGGACAGTAGACGAGGCGGCATCAGGTTGGCTCCACAGAGGGTTTCGTTCTCACCTCCTGATGCCCAGAAGTTGCTGGGGACCCTGGCCTGTAGTAGCCCCTGGTGGGCATTTCTACCCAGCGCCCTCTATACACATTGTCCTGTGGAACTTCTGAGTTCAGTAGCTCCCACACACGCCAGAGGACAGGAGGGAGGCCTCGGCCATCAGGTGCAGCACCCAGATCTAGTCCGCTTGGGTGTTTTGCAGCTGGCTATATCCACAATCTGGGACGGCTCCTCAGCCTTCTGCCGGGCGATCATCGGCACCACCAGGTCAAACAAGGTCTCAAAGAGGAGGTCCACATTGTGCCCAGTTTTGGCACTGGTTTCGAAGCACATCCGCTCGGCGGCTGGCATCTCCCCCTCGTCCAGCATCTTGTACTTCAGAATCTTCTTGTAGAGGGCCATGGCGTCCTCTGGCTGCACCTGCCTGGGCACCTTGAAGGAGACACAGCTGCCCCCTACCTTCCCAGAGCCCTCTCCTTCCTTCTTCCCACCCTCTGGGGCCTGCTCCATGGCCAGGTCCACTTTGTTTCCCACGATGGCAAACAAGCAGTCGTTGTTGGCTGTTTCCGTCAGGCCCAGGAACCTGTCCTCCAACTCCAGCAGACTCTGCCGGTGGTTCACATCATACGTTAGGATGACAGCGGCCGCCCCCCGGCAGTACATGGAGCCCAGGCCATGGAACTGCTCCCGCCCTGGCAGGAAGCAAACAGAGAGAAACGGTTATTCATCTCAGGATACACCCACCATGAACGACCCTGTGGGCAGGCTCCCCACCTGACTGCCCCCCCCCAAAGGATTTAGGATCCCAGGACAGAGGACTGACACACTAATGGCCAGATAAAGCTGCTCCAGGTGGCCAGTCAGGATTCCATGCCCTGCTAAAGCTGGCCCAGGTGACTGAGCAAGGCCCCATGTCCAGTTAAGGCTGGGTTCTCCACTCCAGACACCCCAGCAGTCCTCACACCCTCTAACCACACAACACTGTCAGTATTCGGGACGAGGGACATACAGGTGCCTCCTGGTCAGAGGGTAGCTGCCTGTTCTCACTTTAAAACAAGATGCTTTGAGGTCCTGAGTTCAAATTCCCACACACATGTAAAAAGTTACATACAGTCAGGCATGGTGGATGTCGTTTAACCCTCAGGAGCACTTGAGAGGCAGTATAGGGCAGATCTCTGGGAGTTCTGGGATAGCACTGAGACCCTGCCTCAAAAAATAAAAAACAGACATGGCCACATGCATACCCATAAACCTAGCCCTGGGGTGAGGAGAAAGGAGAGACCCCATGGCTTGTAACCCCTAGCCTAGCTCCAGATTCAGTGATAGACACCCGTCTGCAGGGACTAAGAAGAACAGTGACAGAGTAGGTCACTGAGTGTCCTATTCTGACCTCTGCGTGAGCACGGGTCCACCACCTTTATAAAACACACACCGTGCACACGCACACACGCACGCGTGCACACACACGTGTGCATACATGCACACATACACACACACACGTGCATAGGGAAAAAGGGAAAACTATGCTTAAACACGAGGCTGCCAGGACTTGAGAGATGCTTCAGAGGCCAAGAGCATTGGTGCTCTTGCAAAGGACCTGGGTTCAATTCCCAGCATCCACATGAGGGTTCACAATTGTCTGTAACTCTGTTCCTGAGGATCTGATGCCCTCTTTTATCCCCTGCACAAGTGGCACACAGGCATACATGTAGGCAGAAAACACCTTTACACATAAAAATAAAAAATTTAAAAACACAGTACTACTCACATGGGTCTTGATTGTGTGTGTGTATCTATGTGTGTGTCTGTATGTATCTGTGTCTGTGTTGTGGTGTGTCTGTGTCTGTGTGTCGTGTATCTGTGTGTATGTGTCTGTGTGTGTGTGTGTGTAATGCTGAGAATGTGATGTAAGCACCTGCCACTGAGCCACAGCCCCGTCGTGGGTCTCTGTGTATGTGTGTGTCTATGTATGAGTCTGTGTGTGTCTCTGTGTGTGTCTGTGTGTGTAATGCTGAGAGTGTGATGTAAGCACCTGCCACTGTCGTGGGTCTCTGTGTCACACTCTGAGGTGTCACCAGCCACGTCTGATTCGTAGGGAACGTGATGGTTTGTTCTCGTGGGTTGTGGACCTCAACCATCCGCAGCTCAGGAGTGTTCTCACATCTGCAGAGTGTGTGCTGTGACATGGGGACACAGACCTAGGAAGCAGTTGTACGAGGGCAGGGAAAGCCACTGTACAGGGCACTGCACTCCGCTGCCACAAAGACCAGCAGTGAGCTGCAGAAGTGCTCCTAGGTTGTCTTCAGACAGGATGGATGCCTTCCATCCCACAGGCAACTGCTGCAAATAACACCAGAGCTGCGACTGCCTCGAAAGCCACGACGGTTGGTCTGTCTGCTGGTGGGTCCACCTGCCGGTGGGTCGCGTTACTAGATGGTTTGTGCTGTCAACTTGACAGCGTCTAGGATCACCTAGGAGACAGAGCTCTTGGCACGCCTGCATAAATGCAATATTAATTGCAATATTAATTGGGATGGGAAAACCCAGCCACTGTGGTGGTCACTCCCTGGCTGGGATCCTGTAGGGTATAAATGGAGAGGGAGTTGCCTCAAACCACAAGCCCTGCTTCCGTGACTCCCCACCAAGACAGACTGCACCTGGAGCTGTGAGCTGAAATGACCTGCACCCCTTAAGTGGCTCTTGTCAGAGTATCTTACCACACAGGAAAAGAACGCAGAATTGCATGCTGGCAGCGAACTACACACCAGGGAAAACATGGTCCAACTGTACCGTTTTTTGTTTGGTTCTGGTTTTTCTTTTAAGACAGGGTCTCACCTTGTATCTATCCCTGGTTTTGCCTGCAAATTGCTATGCAGACCAGGCTGCCTTTGAACTCATGGAATCGGCTGCCTCTGCCTCCCAATGCTACTTCACCAAGCTTAATCATAATCTTTAAACATGGCAGCGTAGCTGGCAGCTTTCTCTGTGGCTAATGCATTTTAGCCCTTTGTCTGAGCAAGGGCTGGGCTTATCCATCCACTGAGATGTTGAAGGTTTCATGGAATAAGAAATAAGGGTGTCCTGGGCCTGCTTTCCACCACTACCACCTTCAGCTAGATGCCATCTTCAGTAATTCTGAAATGGCCGCATTCCGACGCAGGGTACTTAACACCCAGCCAAACAATGCTGTCCTTTGAATGTGTGGCTTTTGTCCCACTGCAGAGTCTGCAACACTGATAAGACAGACTTTTGTTTGCCAAAGAGAAGTGTTCCACCTAACACACACATGCATATACACACACATAAATGTGTGTACATTCAAACACACATGTACATACAACACACTCAAAAACATACACACATGGGGGCTGGAGAGATGGCTCAGAGGTTAAGAGCATTGCCTGTTCTTCCAAAGGTCCTGAGTTCAATTCCCAGCAACCACATGGTGGCTCACAACCATCTGTAAGGAGGTCTGGTGCCCTCTTCTGGCCTTCAGACATACACACAGACAGAATATTGTATACATAATAAATAAATATTTAAAAAAAAAAAACATACACACATGCACACAAATATATACACAAACACATATGCAAACACACATACATACACCCCAGGCATCTCTCAGCACAACCTTCCAGGATCATGAGGTTTTCAACTGTGACAACAGTATCCGTTCAGCCACCAGGTTTCACAAGAGATTGACCACAAGGACACAGAGTGGTGATATTCCACCAGCCCTGAAAGAATTTTTTTCAAGTCTCTGTGACATAGTTCACTCAGGACAAAGAAAGAACTGTATTAACACCCACGCCCCAAATGGCTTTCTGCCCCAGACAAACTGATTTGAAGCTCGGTGTGGTGGCACACGCCTGCCTGCGGTCCCAGCACTCAGAAAGCAGGAGCAGGAGGTTTCAAGTTACAGGTTAACCTGGGCTACACAGAAAGACTCGGGGGGGGGGTTGCCTTTTGAAAAGTAAATGGTAATTACACAAAAATAAAGATCATAAACACTGAACGAAATAGGAGATGTGAAACAAGAAACCCCGAATGAAGCAAAGCAGAGAGTAAAAGAATGGTGCTTGCCGTATTATGACCAGTCCGTAATGATGTCAGCCAATCAGGTGCAGAACTTACACCAGCTGAAGAACTTGCTAGTCTTCAAGCTCAAATCTGTATGTAGTTCACCTGGGCAGTGGTGCACACTTTTAATCCCAGTACACGGGAGGCAGAGGCAGGTGGATCTCTGTGAGTTTGAGCCCACCCTGGTCTACAAAGTGAGGTGCAGGACAGCCAGAGCTGTTACACAGAGAAACCCTGTCTTGGGGTGGGGGGGACAGAGAATCTGCAGCTCTTTGAGTTGCTAATGGGATTCACAGGCTGCACAGACATGGGTGGGCACTGTCCATAATAAGACAGTCCTAGCTAAAGGTAGCAGGGACGAAGAGGGGAGGATCCCAGGCATTGCGAACGCAGAGAAACGGATGTCAAGAGGACCTCCCTCCTGGACTGACTTTTCAAACTCACCTTGTCTTTATATGTAACACTGCATGTATCCCAGAACTTGTACACAAGTCAGGCGGGCTTAAACGGGTCCTGAGACCCTCCCCCTGGTAACACGTGGGTGTTTAATCCTCTCGCGCCCTCCCTCCTTCCCATGTTGGATTCCTGGGTCCTTCACCAAGGTGCTTGACTTCCCTGAGAACTGAGTTAATACCAAGGAACTACAGGCAGTGTGTTATGGCTCTTCTCAGAACCCTGGCACTGGCAGCCAGAATGTCTTCCTGGGGATCCCAAAATCCACACAGAAAGTCCCTGTGAGTCTGGAAGCCTCTTAGCACTGAGGCTAAGTTTCCCCATTGTTGAAATCCGAGTAGCACCTGTCTGTCAAGAGGTTGGTTGAGAAAATGAGAATGACTTCATCCTTGTAAACAGCTCAGCCCTGCACCTAGCACGTGGTCAATAAATCATGAGTTTCAGCCTCCCACTCAGCCCTCATGGAGAGCATGCTCGATCCTGCTCTAGTCTCTCCGGCTACATCTGCAAACTCCCCCAGGCTTGCTGCCCACATGGCAGCTGACCCACACCCTGCTGTCTCCCTGATTCTCAAGAATGACCTTCTCCCTAATCCTGGCACTTCCCTGACTGGCTGTTAGACCGCAGTTAAAAGTGGCCCAGAGGCGAATGTGGGGAAAACGGAAGTCAACGGCCGCAGTAACCCGGCTCAGCTACTGGGGCTCTGAAAACAGCCCAGTCACTTTCGACTGCATTCTCCAGTCTCCCCAAGCCAAACAGCCCTTGAGTCCAAATGTCTGTGGTTTTATTTCCATATTCCGCATCACTGAATGGATTGGTATGTCTGGCAGGAATCATGTACAACCCTGCCCACACATTCTCATTGAGTGGGGGTAGGAGGGCAGCTCTTTTAAAACTACTGATACTCAGACCCTAGATCCACATGGATCAGGAGATAAATGCAGTGTGCAGCCAGGACTGAGGTCACCAGCCTGGGCCCCATTACCCAGAACCATAGAAAATAAACACATTTAAAAAAAAAAAAAAAAAAACTCAGATGAATGCTATAAGCTCCATGCAAGCCCAGAGAAAGGGAATTTGTGCAAGCAAGCTCTGCCATATGCATCCCTGCAGCCCATTGGGCGGGAGCTGCAAGAACACCCCTGTGGTGGTGTGGGCAAGAAAGAGACGGAAAGGGGACAACGACAAAGGTCGGAGCCAAGAGCCCAGTCTCGGAGACCTGCACGACTCAATCCGGGCAAGCTGTGATAGGCTTCTCCAAATACGCTAATTTTTTTAATGAAATTAAGATTTCCCCAGTGTTTCCAACCTCAACCCATGAATGCTACTGCAAAGATTATCTCTACTTCATAAAGCCAAGTGAGCATTAAGCAACACTTACAGCCAGACATAAACTATCTTTGATACACCAGATCTACAACATTTCATCTGCATCTGTTGGAACAGCCTGCAGGAGGCACAGCTCTCCAGGGACATGTACAGAAAACAAGTAATCAAGCCTTCACGCACAAGGAGAAGAGGGCCACATGTCTCCCTAGATTTGTGAGGTGGGGCCCTGGGGCCCTGCTATACGGGGCTGCCGGGGGCCCTGCTGTACGGGGCTGCTGTCCGCAGCCTCCACTGCAGACAGTACATACAGAGTGTAGAGCAGCAAGCCAAGGGCTTTCAGTGCCACCAGCAGGCTTTATCTGAGACTCTTCCGTGCACCAGGGCTTTCCTAAGGGAACAATGTCGATGGGCGTGGTGGTGTGCACCTTCAATCTCAGTACTCAGGAGGCAGAGCTGTGCAGATCTCTGTGATGGGCGTGGTGGTGTGCACCTTCAATCTCAGCACTCAGGAGGCAGAGCTGTGCAGATCTCTGTGATGGGCGTGGTGGTGTGCACCTTCAATCTCAGCACTCCAGGAGGCAGCTGTGCAGATCTCTGTGCATTCAAGGCCAGTCTGGTCTATCTAGTGAGTTCAGGACACTGAGGATTATGTAGAAAGACACCGTCTCCAAAAATAAACAGTATCATTGATGACATCCTGTGGAACAGGCCATGGCACAAGCCACCTCAGGCAGACCACAGGAGAGGGCTTTGGTCTGATAATGTCTGGCTGTTCCTCTGACAATGTCTCAGATGAGGCTAACACAATGGGACCATCTGCAATTTAGTATTCTGGCTCAGGAAGCCACTGGGAAGTTCCCAGAGCATCAGCCCAGGCAGAAATCCAGACATCATCATTGCATCTCAACCTACAGTGTTTTCCCCGGGGGAAGGGCCTAACACTACTGGAGTGATGTTTTGGCTTCTTAGAACCTGTACTCTCAGGAATAAGGGTGCATTTAACTGCAGAGGTTCCCCCAAGAAGTATAGAGTGGTCTCAACAGCCAGTCTTTCTGATACATCATCTCTAGACCAGCTACCAAGGTCCATTCCCAACACACACACAGAGGCACAGCCTCAGAGAGCTGCAGTTTCAACGGTGGCCAGAAGGGTCCACAACACCTCACCAGGACCTGCACAAACCTGGTCTGAGGCCCCCACAGTGACCACACACCCAGGAAGAGGCCTGATAAGGGACTTCAAACTCGAGCATAGCACTCTGCCCTGCGGTGGTTTGAATGAGAACAGCCCCCACAGGCTCATATATCTGAACGCTTAGTCACCAAGGAGTGGAATTGTTTGAAAAGCTTAGAAGGATTAGGAGTTGCGGCCTAGTTGGAGGAAATGTGTCACTAATGTGTGAGCTTTGAGGTTTCAAAAGCCCACACCAGGCCCAGTGTCTGGGTCTCTCTTTCCCTGTGGATCAGGAGGTAAAGTTCTGGAGTTACCACCCCAGCAACATGCACGCTTGCCTGCGGCTGCCATGCTCCCCCACCCATAACAATAATGGACTAAACCCTGAAGCTGTAAGCAAGCCCCCAGTTGACTTGATTTTTGTGTCTCTTTGCAGCAATACAACAGTGACTGAGACGGAACCCCCTGTCCACTTCCCTATTATCAGCCCCTTCCTGACCCGTGGCCCAGACAGTGGTTTCTGCTGAAAATCCAATGGTGGAAATCCCCTGCAGCACACACAGACTTCCTTCGGTCTTCAAAGTATGAGGAGCCACAGAGCTGGCAACTGTCCAACACTGATTCTGCCCGCCAGAGTTCAACACAAGAGCCCACAACGGAAAGGTAGAACTCCTAGAATCAGCAGCCAGCCTCAAGTCTGGGACCATCCTTCGTGACTGAAGGGTTTGGGGTGATGGAGACTGTAGCCAGGAGTCTAAAACCTGAGATTTTTCTGGTTTTAAAGTGACTTCCTCCTCCTTTCTTATCTCTTAAACATATGTCCCACGAGAAAGGGAATTTTCTACAAGGTGAATCCAAAGCTACTTTCACACGCTCATCCCCAAGACCTACACGGAGGACCTTCCTTGAAAGTGAAGTTAGGGTTTAGAGTTTTCTGAGCTCTCCAAGGGTGTGTCCACAGAAGAGATGCACAGAAAAGAAAACCCTGGGACTCTGGAGAGACTCCGTCACTGGTCAAGAAGTCTATACACCAGCAGTTCTCAACCTATGGGTCTCAACCCCTTTGGAGTCACATATCAGATATCCTGCATATCAAATATTTACATTACAGGGGCTGGAGAGATGGCTCAGCGGTTAAGAGCACTGACTGCTCTTCTCAAGGATCTGGGTTCAATTCCCAGCCCACATGGCAGCTCACAACTGTCTGAAAATTCAGTTCCAGGGGATCTGACACCTTCACACCAATGCACATAAAATAAAGTTAAATAAACCTTTTTAAAAAAAATATTGGCCGGGCGGTGGTGGCGCACGCCTTTAATCCCAGCACTTGGGAGGCAGAGGCAGGCGGATCTCTGTGAGTTCGAGACCAGCCTGGTCTACAGAGCTAGTTCCAGGACAGGCTCCAAAACCACAGAGAAACCCTGTCTCGAAAAATCAAAAAAAAAAAAAATTTACATTATAGTTCACAACAGTAGCAAAATTACAGTTATGAAGTAGGAATGAAAAGAACTTGATGGTTATTTTCACTACTCCATGAGGAACTGTATTAAAGAGTCAGGTGTTAGGAAGGTCGAGGACCACTGGTCCATGCCTTGCTCAGACCACTCACCAGCAAACCACCCAAACCAGCCCTCCAGGCCATCTGCACCAGAATCAGATCACCAGATTCCCAGATGGGGAGGCAGCCCAGGCTCCCTGCCTCAGCCCAGCACTGGCTCAGCCCAGGGGGGCCTTCCCACTTATCTGGGGACATCTGTCCCAGGTGGCCAGATTCATTCTTGACATCTGACTCTGAGACCCAAAGCCCAGACATGGATGGCCATGGTGGTGCTCCATCATCACAGGAAGGGGAGGCTGCCTGCATCTATCTACCCTCAGTGTGGTACCCAGTTCTCAGGACACGGGGATGCTCCATCATCACAGGAAGGAGACTGTGAAGGAGGAAAACAGCACCAACATCTTCAGCTTTACTGACCCTCACAGCCACCACTCAGGTACCAATCAAGCCTGTATCTTTTTCCTCTTCTTGATTACAAGCCAAGCTATACATGTCAGCAATCCCAATCACCTAGAATCTAACTGCCCTGCCTGCCCGCCCCAGTGTCTCACATCTCAGCCCTTCCACTCAACAACTGCTAAGGCTTCATTGGTAACCAGGAAGCCCCATCCCAGGCCCTGGTGGGAAGTGGCGCTCAGGCACTGTGCCTTCTCAGAAGCCTGGCACAGAGTTCTGCTCTCACTTCCAAAGGTGAGCAGAAGGCCAGGAAACACCACTCACGTTCAAAAATAGGTTGAGTTTACTCCACAGTCGCTAAAGTGAGTTCAGCTGCGCCCCAAGAAGACAGCCCAAATCCTCATGCTCACCCTGTGTCTGTGACCTTATCTGGAAACAGATGACTAGCTACGGTAGGGTCACACTGGAGGGTGCCCAGCGTTCAGCAGGCTGTGAGCCACGGCCATGGGAGAAGAGGAGACACACAGAGGTACAGCCAAGGTCTGGAGAACAGGACTGTGGGATCCCCCAGATGAAGGAAACTTGGTTTCTGCCCTGGAGCCAAGCCAACCACTGGCACCTGAACTTCAGACATCCAACCCCCGGAATTTTGAGAGGTTAAGTTTCTATTGTGGTAAGCCACAGAGTGTGTGAGGCTCGCCAAAGCAGCCCTGGGCAACTCAGGCGCAGACTGGAGGCCGCCACCCCTCAAATCAAAAACCATGAACCGATCAAGACTCACAGTTCCTTCTCCTTAGTGTCCTCACTATGCACAAGGGTCAGGAGGGCAAGAGGCATTCTCCTCCCACCCCAGCCAGCCCGCCCTCCTCCCACCTTCAAAATCAAGACAAGCCAATCATGAACCTCAATGGACAAGGAGAAGTCATTAATGGGATCAGATGACACTGGACTTGCGTCACAAAACCCAAATACCACCCCTGAACCAGGTCAGCAAAGCCTCTCACTTCCTGAGCACGAGACTTACTCGAGTACAGAGATCCCCAGAGACACCAGCATCTGGCTTTGTCTCTCAACCTTAAACCCGATCCCAGGCCACCGGGTGCAGGAGCGACCTTCGCACTCCCTTCCGACTGTGTGAGAAATGAAGGGCCAAGTCCGGCTCTTTATCACTCTTGACAAACACAGGAAGAAGAGGTGTAACCCCGAAAAGCTGCCCCACTAGAGGCCAATGACCTACCTGCCAAAGCAGGCCTCCTTGGCTGCGTGGGGGGGAGGGGCATGTGCCCTGCCCTACCCTGAAGCACAGAACCTAGGATATAGAGCATGTGAGACAGTGCCAGGCCATAGTCATAGGAGCCACTGTCCACATGGGCAGCAGGGCAGGTGACAGCCAGGGTTCAGGTCCCTGCTCCTCATACCATGGACACTGTAAACCTCTGGTCCTACGTTGAGGAAACAGAGGTCAGGAAATGGATGCTTGTGGTCTAGGGGTGGCTCTGTCACAAGCAAGAAGACCTGAGTTTGGATCCCCTAGGATCCAGTGTGCTTCTGTAAACCTGGCACAGAGAGGGGAAGAGAGGCAGAGCCCTGCGGCTCGCTGGACAGCCCATCTAGCCAAACTGGTGAGTTCTGGGTTTAGGGAGAGACCCTGCCTCCAAACTAAGGCAGGTAACAGCTGAGGAGGACATATCACACAAACCACGCACAACACACACACAACACACACAACACACACATATACACAACACACACATACACACACAACACACACACATATACACACATAAAAAAATAACAAAAGCCTTTAACCCCAGCACTCAGGAAGGAGAAGCAGGTGGATCTCTGTGAGTTTGAGGTCAACCTAGTCTACACAGCAAGTTCCAGGACAGGCTCAAAACTACAGAGAAACCCTGTCTTGAAAAGAAATAATGGATGGGGGGCTGGAGAGATGGCTCAGCAGTTGGAGCACTGGCTGCTCTTACAGAGGTTCTGAGTTCAATTTCCAGCACCCACATGATGGCTCATAACCATCTGTAGTGGGATCTGATGCCTTCTCTGGCATACAGTTGTACATGCAGACAAAGCGCTCATATACATTAAATAAATGAATGAATCTTTTAAAAAAGGAAGGAAGGATAGAAGGAAGGAAGGATTGGGCAAATCCAAAAAAATCAGAGACGCTTAAGGAATGAAGCACAGCTCCTCCCACGACGCAGCCTCCTCCTGCAGGCAGGCAACTGCACAGAGGAGCACAGGGACTTTCTCGGGGACAAGACACACTGGAGGTGAGCAGAGAATTCGATTCTCAGGACTGCATTTCCCGCTCGCAGAAACAGCTAAGCTGAAGCAGTCAGAAGAGCCTGACCACAGTCACCCAAAGCCAGCACGTGAAGAGGTAAGCCACAGCTACTTCTAACCGCTGTGATCACCGAAGGCAGGGTGACAGGGAACTCTGAGCAGCAGCGTCGGAGTCACAGTTAAACACACTGCAGAATTTTCACCCAGCTCATCGGTGTCATCTTGATGGTTTGTTTGGTCACTTAAAGGATAAACAGAAAGAAAGCACATGGCCCACAGAGATGGCAAACCGCAGAGAAGTTGCGGCCATGGCTGGGGCTTGACAATGGGGTGCTGGAAAAACATTAAGGTGGACGGATAGTGGCCAGAGCTGAAATCACAAATCTTATGAAACAAGAATTTACTGAGAGTAACTCAATCACACCAAATAATGTGAAAAAAAAGGGGGGGCATTCTTCAAAGCCCAGGAAAATACACTTATATAACAGACTTAGCTGTGAAGACAAAAGCACCCACAGAAAGAACCCCCATAAAGCCACTCTCCAATCTCCCTTTCCTTCAATTAGACACTGTGTGGCCTGCTGGCGACTGATTCTCCAAGGAGATTAACAAATAAAAATCCAATCGTTTGCAAAGTCTGCTTATTAAAACAGGAAGCTAAAGTTGGCTTCAAACGAGCTTTAACTTGCTTCAAAGTCAAGACCGGACCACAAGAACCACATTAAGAGTCGAAAGGGGCTTTCTTGAAATGCATTATTCAGAAGAGGCTCTGGTGGGCACATCACTCTGCAGACGTCCCGGAACACAAAGGTCTTTGCTGAGTGAAGAGTTCCTTCCTTCTGCAGCTTATGGAGCCGTCTGAGAAACACGTGGCAGGGAACAAGCAGTCTTCTGGGCTCTTTCTTGGGAAACAGGACCTGACAGAGGCTCAGGCCTTCATGGCCTGTTACTTAAGCAGCAGGAAGGGTGTGTTCTGGAAAGACTCGTGGCTTGCTCAGCTTGCTTCTTTGATACAGCTCAGGACCACCTGCCTAAGCAGCTCTACCGCCAGCGGTCTGGTCCCTTCCACATCAACTGCCAATCTGATGGCATTTTCTCAGTAAAGAACCCCTCTTCCCAGATGATTCCAGCTTGTGTCAAGTTCTCTGCCAGCACACTCTGGCTGACAGAGAGAACTCAGAAGACCCAGCATGTGTGCCCACTAACAAGCAAAAACTCAGCACTCCCCCATGGATTAGACCAAGAGTGAGCCTAAGGTTGAATCCTCCACTTTCCCTTCCTGTATTATCTCTGTCCCTAACGAAGGGCTTTGCCCTGTATTGAACAGTACAGAAAACATTCCATTATATTATTTTATATTTACCTAAAATTATATATAATACATGTAAACATATAATATAATATATATACATAAGATATATGGATATACAAAAGAAAGCTAATCCACTTGATCTGACAATGCTCTCCACAAAAATCATAGGCTAAATCAAGTAATGGTGGCACACCCTTTAATCCCAGCACTCAAGAGGCAGAGGCAAGCAGATCTCTGTGAGTTCGAGGCCTGATCTACTCAATAAGACCCTGTCTCACAAAAAAAAAGAAAGAAAGAAAAGAAAAGACAGACAAACAAAGACAGGGAGGAAGGAAAGAAGGGAGGGTGGGAGAGAGAGAAGAAGAAAGAAAGAAAGAAAGAAAGAAAGAAAGAAAGAAAGAAAGAAAGAAAGAAAGAAGGAAGGAAGGAAGGAAGGAAGGAAGGAAGGAAAGAAAGAAAGAAAGAAAGAAAGAAAGAAAGAAAGAAAGAAAGAAAGAGCGAAAGAAAGAAAGGAGGGAGGGAGGGAGGGAGGGAGGGAGGGAGGACACAGGCTGACTACACAGCAGGATATCAGGTCAAGTCTTAAGTGACCTTGAGGAATATTGTTAACTTGTCCATGAGGGTCAACAAACGTTCCAGCCTCTGAATGTAAGAGATACTTTCATAAAAATGGCATCACTACAGGTAACCCAAGTTAATCTGATTTGAAATTAATTAAGTTTGGAATGTGTTTGGCAATCTCTGTAGAAAATGTGGCTGGCTAAGTCAGCAATAGGTCACCAGTTCTGATAGACACGAACATGTCCTCAAACAGTCTGGAACTATGGCCGGTGCAGACGGTGCACGAATGCAGCCATGGTCTCCCTGCTTGGCACAGTGCTGCAAATGCAAGGGACTTCCCCAGGAGGGCATCCCCTTGTGCTTTTTAGTCTGCTGTGATCTCACTTTTCTGTTTGTTTATTTGTGTGCAGTTGGTGCGCCCTTGCACGTGTGGCCATCAGAGAGCGATCTCAGACATCTTCCTCCGGTCATCTCTGCCTTAGTCCTTTGAAACAGGGTCTCTCACTGAACCTGGAGTTTACTGGTTTTCAGCCAAGCTGGCAATGCACAGGTCCATCTTCCTGTCTTCACCTCCACCTCCACTTTACCCCCAGCACTGGGGTGATAGGCGAGCACACAGACATGCCAGGCTTTTTATGTGGGTACCAGGGATCCAAACTCAGCTCCTCATACTTGTAAACCAAGGGTCCTTACCCACAGAGCCATCTCTGCAGCTCCTGCTGGTTTTTGCTAGAGGACCACAAAAAAGGTAAAAAAGCAAGTCCCCAGAACTGTATGGAGTAGCTTTCCCTTATGTCTTCACCTCAGTTCCTAGTCCCACGTCTGTGGATTTTGGGGGGATGGAATAAGAAGTGTCCAGCTTCCTATTCCGGCACAGGGACATGGGGTTTGCCCTTTCCCCATTGTGTCCTGGCCCTTTGTTAAAAATCAACTGACCGCCAATGCGTGAGTTTATTCTGGGCCCCTGTCACGCGCCGTCAATCAAGGCACCTGTTGTTAGGCTTGTTTGTCCCGATTTGTGGAATATTTTCAGGTGAAGAAGTGTGAAGCCCCCAGGGCTCTTCTTCTTGGTCTGACTGCTTTGGTTATTCTGAATCTCCGGAGTTCCCCAGAAACTGGGTAGTGATAGGGGTTTAACTTTTGTTCTACTTTTGTGAGAAAAAAAAAAAAAAAACAGCCCCAGGATTGAATTTGAAGAACATCTTTGGCATAGACATTTAACAATAGCTTCACAGTGCACGGACATGTGAGCTCCTTCCGAGTACTTCTTTCCTCAGGTCCTGTCATAAATAGTTTCATGTCGCAGCTTGTCTTAAGGTTTTTATCGCCATCAGGAGACACCATGACCACGGCAACTCTCATAAAGAAGACATTTAATTGGGGTGGCTCGTTTACAGTTTCAGAGGTTCAATCCATTATCATCATGGTGGGGAACAGGGTAGCGTGCAGGCAGACGTGGTGCTGGACAAGCCGCTGAGAATACTACAGCTTGCAGGCAACAGGAAGTTGACAGAAACACTGGACGGAATCCTGAGCATAGGAAACCACAAAGCCTGCCCCCACAGTGACACCCTTCCTCCAGCAAGGCCATACCCACTCCAACAAGGTCACACCTCCCAACAGTGCCACTTTCTATGAGATTATGGGGGCCAATTACATTCAAACTACCACACAGCTCTTTCACCGCCTTGATTAACTCTATTTCCAGTATCTGATTTATTTTCAATGCTATTCTAAAACAACTGCTCATCAACTTATTTTTCAGATAGTTCATTGTTGGCAGATAGAAATACCACCCACTTTTCTAAGTGGGCTTGTGTCAGGGCCAAAATAAACAGGGAAAAAGGGCTAACCACGGTGCCTATTAGGACACCAAAGCAGATGCTGGCCTCCAAGCACTCAGCACCTGTGGCTCCTCTCAGTTCTTCTCCCCGCCCACCCCTGCCTTAAACCTCTCCAGCCTGTGGACTTGGCTTCCCTTCCCCCAGTTTCTCATTCCTATATAATCCTGCCATTTTGGCCATGCACTTTCTATGCTCTCGGTTCTTGGTTCTTGTGTTCTCTCTCTCTCTCTCTCTCTCTCTCTCTCTCTCTCTCTCTCTCTCTCTCCTCTCATGCCCCTAGTTCACTCTGCTGTCTACGTCTCCCTGCTCTGGACTCTTCCAGACGCCTCTGGCTGTACTCTCCCTCATACTTACAATAAAAAACCTCCAGGTCAGGCCCTCATTTCATTCCGTTTGGTGTCCTGGAACTTTACTGTGTGTGTGCTTGTCATCTCTAACAGGTTTTTGTAGCCATCACATTTTTCTCTGTACGCAAAAGCCTGTTGTCTGCAGACTCAACGCCATTTCACTGCTTCCTTTACAGTGTAAAGACCTTTTTTTTTTTTTAAATTCCCTTGCCTTGTGGCTCTGACCAGCAGTCCTAGCAGAGTCTTGAATAGAGCCCTTCTTAGCGAAAAGCTTCCAGCTTTTATAGTCTTTTATAGTTGCAGTATGTTCCCGCTGGGCAATGAGGCAAGGCTGTGCTGTGCGGTCCCCCAAGCTTTTCGGTCAGTCCATGTGCAGCCGTGAGTGACAGGCAGCTCCTGCCTGGATGCACCCAGTGAAACAGTCATTCCAGGAGAGCTGTGAGCCGGCAGCCTCCCAGGCAGTTGCAAAGCTGCTCCTTCAGCTGCTGTTTTATTGAAGCACACCACGACCTGCCCTAGGCATCGTGACACTCCTGACTGCTCTCTGGTCTTCGGGACAGGCATGGGAGTGTCTGTTGTGACATAGATAGGGCATCACGCCTCACTCCTGGCCGAGCCCGGCCGAGCCAGCTGTTCACAAGCAGTACATCCTGAACTCTGACCCAGGACTAAGTGTACGTCTGTCTTCAGGACTCCATGCACCAGGAGCGGGCTACAGGACCGGTCTCCGTGTAGGACACAGTCTTCAGCCAGAATGGGGACATGCATACAACAAAGGAGGCACCCTGCCCCATGGCCATGCCTAGCATGGAACTGCAGCCTTCAGACACTCAAAAATGCTCCTCAGCTGGAAAGAATATATGATGAGAGAGAAAAGCGCTGAGGTATTTGAACATATTCCTGTTGAGTCTGGAGCATAGCCCCAGCCCCTGGCATCCATCCCAGCCCCCTGGACTGGGAGTATGTTGGTCTGGACTCCAAATCCCAGCATGCCAGGTCCAAGGAGGGGTCAGGACCACTTCCACAGGGTATTTAAGTGGGCTCCCAGAGGAGAAACACTTGGTTCCAGGTTTGCATGGGCTCCCTGCTTTCCTGTCTCCCTGCCATACTCTTGGCCACCCAAGAGCGCTGTACTTAATAAAACAATGGGCATTTTGATTTGGTTTGATCTGATCTAATTGGATTTCTTTGTGCCGGAGGAGCTGTCCTTCTTAGGATTTTTTTCTTAACAATTCCTCCAGTTAGCTGTGTGATAGACCGCCTTAAGGTGGGATGGTTTTAACTTTGGCACCTCAGTGTACTGTTACACCCTTGCAGTTCACGGATATTGCATGCTCAGTACACACTACATGGTGATGTGCACTATCATACAGGGGTCATGAACACATTGAGAACTCTTCCCTCCACGCTCTCCTGAGCATGATGTCACCCTGGGAAGGGCACAGCAGGGGTTGGTGATTCAGTTAAACCCTGAAGCAGTTCACCAGGCTCTGATTCCAGCTCAGCCACTTCCTCACTGTGTAAACTCCCTGTGGAGAGAGTCTTGCTGCAGCTTGCCAGGGTCCTTGAAAGGCAAATAACCAGGCTGATAGGGCACTGGTGAGGCCTCCCCTGTGGTTAGTATGATGTGTATCAGCCTTGCAAGACTGTAGCGGGAAGGTAAATGATCCTACAGCAGCTCAAGTGCCCCCTCCATCATCACTGAAGTCCATCAACTCACTCATTCAAGGCCGCTCACTCCCGATCTAGGCAAGCTCCCTCCGGAGTCACCAGTGGAAACTACTGAGGAAGTGGATCTTCATGCCTACAGACATGGCTGAGACTAAAGCTTAAAGCTAAGTGAGGAAGGAGCTGGAGAGACAGCTAGAGGGTAAAAAAGCACTGGCTGCTCTTCCAGAGGTCCTGAGTTCAATCCCCACCACCTATGTGGTGGCTCACAATGGTCTGTAACTCTAGTCCCAGAGGATCCAACACTTTCTTCTGACCTCTGTGGGCAATGCATACAGATAGTACTCAGAGACACACAGAAAAAATATCCATGCACATAAAATAATTTTCTTTTTCTTTCTTTTTTTTTTTTTTTTTTTGTTCTTGTTGTTTTTGTTTTTCGAGACAGGGTTTCTCTGAGGCTTTGGAGCCTGTCCCAGAACTCGCTCTGTAGACCAGACTGACCTCGAACTCACAGAGATCACCTGCCTCTGCCTCCCAAGTACTGGGATTAAAAACATGCACCACCACCACCTGGCCAACATAAAATAATTTTATCTAAAAAAAGAAAACTGAGCCACAACATAAAAACTGGCGCCTTGACTAGGCAAGTTGGGTGACAGTGTTAATGCTCTGTGACACAATGTTTCCTCTAGACAAGGCCAGTAGAAAGGAACACCATGCCTGGGTTCTCTGAGCAACACATAAACACACCCTGAGGAACTGTGTTTCCTGTTTGCTAATTTAATTCCACTTAGGCCAGTAGCTTTTCAAGAAAATGCCCCACTTGGAAAGTTTCCAAGCTCAGGAGCTTCAATAAAATTCTAATAATCTGGGGCTGGCAAGATGACTCAGCCGGTGTGCAAGGCTGATGATCTCCGTTCCATCCCCAGAGGCCACAGCAGATGCAGAGAAACAGCTCTATAAAATTGCATGTGCCTGCCTGTACACACGTACATGAGCAATGAGCGTGTTAATGTCTTTTTAAAATTCTAGTAGTCTGTGAGCATCCCACAAAATGAGTGTGGTAAATACACCTCTAATTTTCAAAACTAAAGGAAAAGGCAAACACACCAAACTCCTCCTTTTTCTGAAATCCGTGGATTCCATTCCTGTACATATTTACTGGAAGAGAGAGAAAAGCTGTTAGCAAAGACTAGTTGCAAAGTCCTCTGAATCTGTGAGTCAGGACGCCCTGCCCAGTAGTTACGGGACTTTTAAATTACAAAAGCTTCAGGCGCTGAGGAAATCACATTGTCTTTCGAAAGAGTCTTTACCCAGGCACAAAAAGTGCCCACACCGCCTGCCAGCTGGGAGATTCCAAAGTAGCTCTGACAGCATTTGCCAGAAGTTACACTGTAACGAAAAGAAAAATGCAGCCAGAAGGCTGCCCCAGGGGTGCTGAATCCAACTGGAGGGGCGGATCTCTTTCCCTGTCTGCAGTCCACCTAAAAAGTTTTACAAAGACAGAAGAGGTAGAGAGAGAAGCAAAGACGCCTATTCAGCCAACCTCAAAACAAGGAGAGATCAAGGAGGGCAGGACACTCAGCCGCAGGGTTCCAGGGAGAGAGACTCCACCAGCCACAGCTGTTTCCAGAACAGAAGACAAAGGAGCCCTGGAAGACTCCCGGAGCTGAAGCAGCAGAGATGGGATTCCAGCGATAAGGACACAGCCCTGCTGTCAATTGAACTGTAGCCAGCTGAGGACCTCCGACTTCCGGACCAGGCGGAGATAATGCACATTGTTTTCAGTTTCTACTTGCTAGAGCAGCAAACCAAATGAACGCTAAACCTAGAGATTGCCAGTGATGGGGGTGGGCTACCGTGTGACATATGTCCACTGTGACATGTGTGAAGTGGCTCAGAAGTGCCACTGGCAGAGGTTAGGAGCAGGTGGGCCGTGAGGGAGAACTGGCCTAGGCTGCCTAGAATGGCGGTGGAAACAGGCTGTGGCAAGTTCACTGGTGGGGAGGCAGAGGGAAGGGGGCCCTCGCTCCCCCTCCCCCACATCACCTTAGGAAATCCGGAGTTGTATTATCAGGGATCAGTGGAAAGACAAGGCCTTGGCTCTGGTGGTGAACCTCTCTTGGAAAGGAGTGAGTTAGAGGAACCTGGAGGGAAGGGACATGGTCTCAGGACACTGATCTGTGTCTGTGACTCTGTATGTGTGGTGGGGGGGAGTGGCAAAGTTTTCAGGTGATGAAGCTGAGGACCTTCCAAGCAAATGCGGAAGGTGTGGCCTGGCTCTGCTGGAGGTGAAACCTGGCTCTCCCTGCCACCTGTATTAATGTGGAGCAAAGAAAGACTAAGGGCGGCACTGTCATCGGAAAGGGAAAGTGACAGGTGAGGTCCAGACCACAGGGAGTATTCGACACCCTGTCAGGAAAGTCTGCTGCACCTTGTGTGTGTAGGACAACCCTCTGTTAGTATATCAAAGGACTAAAAGGCCAGAGCGCCCAGCAGCAACAGAGAGAGGGCCCTCTGAAGAGAGCAGGCTGTGGACAGCAGGCTCTCACTCCCCACCTATCTGCATCCCCTTGATCCATGCCACAAGCAAAAGCTCTATCCCAAGAACCCAGCAGCAGCAGCAGCACCAGGACGAGGGAGAAGATACAGGGGCTGAGCACGGATGGAGGAGCAGGACCCAGTTCTGAGCTGGAGCTCTTGTTGCTTTCCCAAACTCATCTCCAGGGGCCAGGCATTGGGGGGGAAGGAGGGGGGTTGGAATGACAGACTTTGAGGCTACAGCCAGAAAGGGCTAGGACAAACATGCGACCAGTGTCCAGCCTGCAGGGGTCTGTACTGGCCCCTCGGCTACTTTCTCATACTACTGTACTGCCTTCCAAACAGATCTGAGATTGGTAGGAAACTCAGGCCTTGCTTTCCCCCTCTTCTGGAATCTGAAGCTCCAAGACCAGCCCATTACTGTGGGATAATCCTTCTGTACACTGTGTAAATTATGCCATAATTGGTTTAATAAAAAAGCTGACTGGCCAATAGCTGGACAGGATAAAGTTGGGCAGGAAAACCAGGCTAAGGACACTGGGAAGGAGAAGATCAGAGTCAGAGGAGTCGCCAGCAGGACACGGAGATGAAACAGGATGTAGATTAATAGAAATGGGTTAATTTAAGTTGTAAGAGTTAGTTAGTAATAAGCCTGAGCTATCAGCTGAGCATTTATAATTCATACCAAATCTCTGCATCGATTATTTGAGAACTGGCGGGCAGGAAATTAAAGTCCGCTTACAGTCCACAAGATGAACACCTGGATAACCCCGAGATGATGGTTGTCTAGTCTGTTCAGTCCACTGCCGTGCATAGGTCTGAGCTAGATGCTTGGCATCTGTTTGCTAATGGCAGGAACACCACCACACCACTAGCAGCTCTGATCATCCCATCCTGGCCTGACCATCCCACAAAGGGTGACCGTCCCTCTCTCTACCACAAAGGCTGAGAACCCCCTCTGTACCAGACCATCTGGGAAAGGTATATGAGTAACCAGAGAACAATGGGGGATTCCTGAACCTCTATAGACAAGGTCTGTACCCTACATGTCTGCCCCTGGGCTACCTCTGAAACTCTACACTAAGAGAATAAGATGCCTAATGAGCCGGCACGCCCCTCCCAGCCCAGCCACACCCAGCACGAGTACTTAGCAAGCTCCAGGTGCCAAACACGTGAACAGTCAAGAATCAAAACATAAATCCTGGATAGCTGCTGTGTTTCTGACTACAGCTGGTTGCAAAGCCCTCACAGGTGTGTGCTGCCACCCACCTACTGAGCTGGAGAACTAGCAGGTAAGTTTCGGTCAGTCTTTGTTACGGAAATTATGCTAAAAGTCAACTAGGGAAGAGGCAGGGACTTTATATTAGTTACTGCACACAGGATCCTGGACAGTAACTACTCTCTCTTCTCTGCTCCCTCCAGGTGATTAGAAGCCCAGAAGTCACCACCAAAGTAGGCACTAAATTAGTCACATGGGCCACTGTTGACCCTGTACCTCAGTCCCCCAAGCAGTCCCCCAAGTATGTGTGCACAGACATCAGGAATGTGGAGAAGGGGCCTGGCCACCCCGCCTTGCTCCCTCATCATCTGGCTTCACACTTGGTGTTCCAGGAACACAAAAGCAGCCAGGGAGGCTGGGAAACTAGTCAGGTTGCTACCAACCCCACACGAGGAACCAGCAAAGTCTCAGGATATCATCACATCAGCAGTGTTACAAAACCCTCTGGTGACCAAGATCAGGATGCATCACATCCTTGGCCTTGATGAAGAAAGTGGTTCCGCCCATCAAAGTGAAACTGCTCCTTCATGCCCTTCCGGGACGTGTGCTGTGGCCACATGTCTGTGTCTAATCCAGAAACATCAAGAGATGTGGGGGGAAAACCGAACAATTCCGTGTTCTCCCCTATACACCAAGGGCAGCAGTTAAACCCAGCAAAGAAGCAGAACTCTGTCCAAGACTGGGAAAGGAGTCCACGGACTGACTGGACTTGATTCTCCGAGATTGCATCCATGGGTGCTGAGCGCCAGGCAAGTGGGCAGCCTGAGAAAAATCAGATGCTTCACCTACAACCTGGAGTGAAGCCAGAGGAAAGACGTGGAAACTAGGAACCAGTGCATTCCCCACGAGGGCTAAGGAAGGAAGGGGGTGGGGGGATGCGGACAGCAGAGAAGTTGCCAGAGACCGCCACTAACTCAGTTTTTATCAGAGAGTGCATTACTAGCCAACAGATTGATATGCCCAAAGCAAGAAGTCAGGGATTAGGAGCAAGACTTTTGAGTACATCAGAACTTGGAGTTTCAGACATCGGAAACCTCATTCCACGAAACTATACCATTTCCGGGTTTGTTTGTTCACTTAAAATATCTTATTTCTTTATCATGGAAAAGGAAGAAAAAACGGAACAAACCAGTGCTAACCTATAGTCCAAAACGAAGATGGACCTACTGGAAAAATCACAAACAGTACACGCACTAAAAATAATTAACTACCTATCTTTAAAAGGCCAGTACAGGAAGCTATTCCACGCACATGACTTGCGCACCAGCCAAGACCCAGCAGTGTAAATAACCCTGAGTCGCAGAGGCCAGGCGATTCCAGCTCAGGTTCCCAGTTGACTTACATCCAGGGGTGGCGATCCAACACTCTCTGCCTCAGTTTTCTCGTTTACAAGGGGGCCAATAATAGCAGCTCTGCTCGACACCTCGAACTGCATGGCACACCAAAGGAGGGTACCCTGAGGGGACACTAAAACACCTAAGATGAGGACCAGAGATCTCTTCCAGGATAACCTGGATCTTTGCGAAGACGCACAGAGTGGGCTGAACTGGAGATTTTCCCAGTCAGCAAAGCAGGACAAGCGGGGACAGAGGAGCAGTGAACGCCACAGTCGGAGCTGGAGATCCTGCGCCTGGAGAGGACAACTCCTCGCCCCGCGGAGCCGGAAGACAGCCTCTACCGGCGGGGCCGCCCTCACCTGCGGTGTCCCATAAGGAGATGTTGAAGGAGCGCCACTGCTTCAGGTAGAAGGCGCCTCCCACGGTGCTGACCGTGTCCGGGAAGCGGCGCTCCATGTAGCGCTGAAGCAACGACGTCTTACCCACGTTCATGTCCCCCAGCAGCACGATCTTCCCGTCCGGCTTCCGCATGGTCGCGGAGTAGGTGGTTCCTGCGCCCCTTGGTCACCCGCCCAGGGCGCCAGGGGTAGCGGACCCCGAGCTCCCAGGGACCCCGGACTCTAGTGGCCCAGACCTGAGGTCCGGACGCGCTGAAGTGCCGAAGAGGAAGCCCGCTAAGGCTCTCCCGGCGAGAGTGAACTCAACCCCTAGTCCCACGTGGGGTTCCCGGCCACCACGCCCACACCCACGCCCCCAGGGCCGCCCCGGCCCCGCCTTCTTTTTCCAAGCCCCTTCCTCAGTGCCCCAACACCTCTACCACGCCCCTATTCTTTCCCATCCCTCCCCAACTGAGTTCTTGCTCCTCAGCTAAACTTCAGCCCCACGTCCACCCATTCTTCCCCTTTCCTCCTCACTCATGCTCCCTCCTGCGTCCCTGCAATCCCAAACCCCGTCCCCACTTCATTTCCCTTCCCGTCCCAGAGCCCTGGCCCCTGCCCTCACAGACCCCATTCCTTCCCATCGCTTCTCCTCCAAGCCCCTCTCCAGTTCCGCCCCCACCCTCTTTCCTGGAACCCCGCTCCTGGGCCCAGACTATGCCACCACCACCCTCACGCCTCCATCCCCCACCCCTCTCTAGCAGGTCACGTACCGCTCAACCCCCACCTTGGAACTTGTGTACTGCCAAACTTGGAGCTTAGGACCTGGGAGGAACCGAAGGTGAAAGTTCCAGAGAGCCTTCCTTCCGACACTCGAGTTCCTCATCAGCCCGGGTTGGCGCAGAGCAGCCCTGGAGCTGGTGGCCCGTGGCTCGGCGAGCGATGTGTGTCTGGTCCCGGGCACCTTCGGCTCGGTTTCACTACTCCGCCCCTGCCCACTGCTCCTCGGTGCACCTTGGTTGCACCCACACAGGTGACCCTGGAGAGTTTACCTGGCTGGGAATGTCCCTTGGAAGACTGCTGAGGTTGAGGGAGGACACGGAGGGAGTGAGGGCACCGGGGGAGACCTGCTAGGTAGGTTTGCTTTTTACTTCTGCAAGAAAGCTTTTGTGCGGCAATAGGAAGACTTGACTTTGCACTTGCGGTGACAGCTAACGAAGACTTTCCTCCCTCCTGTAAGAGAACCCTTGAAACTCTTTCAAAAATCCTTCCTCCTGTGGCTCTAGCCTGCAGGGAGGCGGACGGGTGACCCTGGAACAGGTAAAGCCCAGCGGGTCCTGTTTTTTGAAAGGAGAGGCCACACTCCTGGGAGTTTCTCCCTCTGCCAGTGTGAGATTCCACTGAGATAAGAACGCAAAGCCTAGGGCACCGTGCCCGCTGCCTGAGATCAGCGGCCTTGGGAAAGTGACGGAAGGGTACGTTCTGGGGCGTGGAAGGCTCACCAGCCCGTGAAACCCGCTCCCTTGAGCCCCGGGCTCTTGCTAGCCACCCCTACCCTCCCAGTGAAATTTAAGTTACTTCTAATTGGTTGTGGATTTGTTGCGATAAAGTTACCGGGCTCGGCTAGGGCAGTAACCAGACGCCCAGAGGCTGAGGGCTGGAAATGGGCGGGTCTATGTAAACGCCTAAACCAAGGCCAAAAGATTGCAAACTTTCAGGAATTCCCACCCCCACCTCCCTGCCTCATTCCTTCAGCCAGGGCTACACAGAGAAACCCTGTCTTGAAAAACAAAACAAAAAACGGGTACATAGAAAAAGAGCAGGTCACTGTCCTCATGGTGTGTAGCAAGAGTTGGTCTCTCCGTGGCTTTGCCTTTATTTTCTACCATGGATGCGTATCACTTATGTTTTTGTTTTTTTGTTTTTTTTTTTTTTTTTTTTTTCGGTTTTTCAAGACAGGGTTTCTCCGTGGCTTTGGAGCCTGTCCTGGCACTAGCTCTGTAGACCAGGCTGGTCTCGAACTCACAGAGATCCGCCTGCCTCTGCCTCCCGAGTGCTGGGATTAAAGGCGTGCGCCACCATCACCCGGCTCATGTTATTTCTTTATTTGTACATATGGCTATGCATGGACAGAAGTCAAATAGTCAGTATGTTGGAGAGGGAAGGAAGGAAGCAAGGAAGATGTTTTGTTTGAGCCAGGCATAGTAAGTAGCACATATACTACCAGCACGTGGAGGTCGAGGACTGAAGGAGGACTGAAGCCAGAAGGTCATGAGCTCAAGGTCAGCCTCTGTTGCTAGTGAGACTGTGCCTCAAAAAATCTACAAGTTTAAAACCTCAGACAGAAGAGGAACATTTAAAAAGAAAAGCAGGAACATCCTTTGGGCTGAAACTTATCAAAGCTTATATGAAATTTTCTCCCCAAAACTCCTGTGTTGGATGCTCAGTGCCCAGTTGGTAAATCCAAGAGACAGCAAGCAGGAAGAAAGGGGTGTAAGAGCCCTCTGAAGTCATCTCCTTCTCAGACACCTTTGAGACAGGATTTCCAGTGCATCATCTTCCTCTGAAGCAAATGGCATTATGGGTTCTCAGTTACAACCTGGGAAGCAGAGAGTTATAGTTTTTGAAGGATGCCCATTTCAAGGGCTATGGTGGCTGAGTCAAAAACAAGCCAGCATTGGCCTTTCAGTGAAGGGTCAAGTGCCACAAGCTGCATAAGATTAAAGTTCAGCTGCTGAGGAGGGCTCTAAGCTGTCCACAAAGCTAAAGGGTCAAGGTCCCTGGAACTATAATCAGCTATTCCTTCTTTGCTGACTCTAACTGAACTAGATGGCAAACTTACAACAGTAGGTGGTGTTGGTTATTCCTGCCTTTCTGTAGCTAACCCGAAGAGTTTCAGCCACACCCAGCAGCTCTCTACTCTGTGCTTAAACCAGACCTTGTTAAGGGAAAATCGCTCCTGGGCTGTCTGGAAAGAGAAGACCATCTCATTTAACACATCTGTGATGTGCAAAAGTGTGGTTGTCTTTTCACTTGTTCTCTATCCAAACCGCAGCTTTCTCCGTCCGTCCGTCCATCCACCTCCTCCCTCTGACACCTGCTGATTCTCAGAACTGTCTGTCTCTCTCTGAGTCTCTGGCATTTGTCCTTGCCTTCCCTTCTGTGTCTGTTTCTAGACTTCCTTTATCAGTGAGACCAAGAATGTGCCCCATGACACACCATTGGGAGGTGACTGGACCCTGGGTAAACTGAGAACTGAAGTGGCACCCCTGTCACACATTCTACAAGGACAAGGACGAATGACTGAGCCGCTTGTTTGTGGAGAGTTAAAATGTTGCAGACCAGAGCCAGAGCCAGATTATCTTGGACTATTTTAGTCCCTTTGAAAGCCACTCCTGTGTCTGACCTAACAGCCTTGTGACTTTCAAAACTTTTAAAATGTAGTCTCAGCGTGCTATCAGATAGTGCCTGAGGCCTTAGTGGACAGGAAATTTTCCTCTCTTTGCTGTAATACCCCTACCCCATGCCCTGTGGTCCCCAACCCCTCTAGTCCCTATGCCTTGTGGTCCCCATCCCCTGTGGTGCCCAATGCTTGGATTTGTGACTTCCTTTGTAACTAATAAAATTTCCTACAGTTCCAGCAACCTACATCCATGTTCCTGGGCCACCATCACTCACATTTGGCTCGAGTAAGCTGTCTTGTTCCCTTAGTGGTGAGAGCGTGTTTCTGCATTCACAGGGCAGGTCCCTTGGTGGACTCAACACCTGGCATCATTGGGAGACAGGGCCTAGCGGAAGGAAATAGATCTGTAGGTAACTAAAAGGCTACACCTTGTCAGGTCCCTTCCCCTCCTCATGAGCTGAGCAGCTGTGCCCTGCTCTTCCACTTCGCTGTGCCACCCTGCACAGACCACAGTACAAGGTCAACTGACCATGGACTGTGGACCAACACCTCTGAGGCTGAGCCAAGACAAGTCCTTCCTCCTTAGGCTTCCTAGGTACTCTGTCACGTGACAAAAAGCTGGTAAAGTAATGTCTCCTTCAGTGTGACACCCTCGCTGCCCTTGTGAGCTGCTGACACAGTACTGCTAACTGAAGCCTGGCTTACGGGAAGGCTCCTCTGTACATTCCGTGGGTCTGTACAAATGCGTAGTGAAAGGCTGCATGTGTTAGCTGAGTTCTCATCGCTGGCAGAACACCTGACACAGACAACTGAAAGAAGGAAAAGCTATCTGAGCTCGTGGTTTCAGTTCATGGCCTCGTGGCTCTGTTGTTTTAAGTCCGTGGCAAGGCAGTAGCATCTCAGAGGAAGGGCACTGTAGAGGGCAGCAGTCGCCTCATAAAGCTGATGAAATGAAAAAGGAGGGTGCTGGGGCTGAAAAATCACCCTTCAGACACACCCCAGTGGTCCACAGGCCCCACCACCCAAAGCTCCATCACATCCCAATAGCCTGTTTGAATTTTGAATCCATCAGTAGACCGAGCCATTGACTAGATCAGAGCCCCGGTGATCTAGTTGGCCTTGGAATCTTCCTCACAGGCTCGCAGTCACCTGGGATCTCTCCATCCATCCAGTCAGGCTGACTGTCAAGAATAACCGTCGGAGTGCATCGCAGATGATGCGGAAAGCGCTATGGTTCTAACGCTGCACATGCGCTGTGCATTTAGCCCACCCTTGCCAGCAGTCATTGTTCTGATTTCTCCAGAATGTTGTATTGGAGAAATCACAGCACACAGAGACTGCACATGGGCTCCCTTCGCTTACAAGAGAACTTTCAAATCTTTCATATTTACCCATGCTATCCAGCAGTTATTCAGCACATTCTTTTTTTAATATTTATTTATTTATCATGTATACAATATTCTGTCTGTGTGTATGCCTGCAGGCCAGAAGAGGGCACCAGACCCCATTACAGATGGTTGTGAGCCACCATGTGGTTGCTGGGAATTGAACTCAGGACCTTTGGAAGAGCAGGCAATGCTCTTAACCTCTGAGCCATCTCTCCAGCCCCAGCACATTCTTTTCTTAACTCTATGTGTCATATATTTGGGTGTGCACTGAAAACTATGGTCTGTGAATACAGACAGGGCAGTAACAGTCATCCACAGGAAAATGAACCAAAGGGGCGTAGTTCAGCTCACCTCACAGTGCTGGGGTTGGATGTGTGTGTATAACTATTTTTTTTTTTTTTTTTTGGTTTTTCGAGACAGGGTTTCTCTGTGGTTTTGGAGCCTGTCCTGGAACTAGCTCTGTAGACCAGGCTGGTCTCGAACTCACAGAGATCCACCTGCCTCTGCCTCCCAAGTGCTGGGATTAAAGGCGTGCGCCACCACCGCCCGGCTTGTGTGTATAACTATTAACGTGTATGGCTATTTTGACTGCATCTATGTCTGTGCCTGCCTGGTGCCCATGGAGGGCAGAAGACAGCGTTGGATCCCCTGGAACTAGAGTTACAGATGGTTGTGAGCCACTATGTGTCTGCTGGGATTTGAACCTGGGTCCCCTGCAAGACAGCAGGGCTCTTAACTAGTGAGCCGTTTCTCCAGCCTCACGATGTTTGAATTTGTTACTGTCAGCTATGTTAATAGTTAAGGCACTATTGATCTCTGCTAGTCCCTGCCCTGCGGCCAGAACAGGGCCAGGCAGGCACCCAAGCTGAACTGTCACACATGGGGTGAAGCCAGCCAAGGGCTGCAGGCTCCCTGGGTGCAACATGAGGTTCTCTGCCGGGGAATGCCATGGCCACCATATCCGAGGGAAAGGGGGCCAGATTTTTACATCTCATTTTGTAATTTACTCCCAAGGCTTAAAGATACAGACACTTTTAGGTTATACAAGAGAAACAAATGTGTTTTAATCTCCCAAGTGCTTGCTACAATTTTAGACTGTGACCTCAGCAGCTGGGGGAATAAACGTGGTCCTTCACAGGGCCAGGAAGAGCCTACGGCACCCCTCAGTCCACTATCTCTGAAGAAAGTCACCATGCCACCAAAACTTCAGGTGTGGCTTCCTCCTTGATGCTAGGGGTTCCTCTGCGGTACACCTCTGAAATATCTGGATGTTGGAAACAGAGGTACTCACCAGGCTTCAGGCCCCCGTGCATGCTAAGCAGATGCTCTACCACTGAGCTACACCCCAACCTGACCACTGATTTTGTTCATAAGAAAACAGATCCAGGAAACCTCCTTCAAGGTTCTGCACAGATGTGACATCCAGGGAGGAGTCTGCAGTCTGACTGCTTCTGGCCTGGACTGAACCAGTTATTGACTCGACTGCTATCCAGACCCTGTAAGAACCAAGTTTTAATGCCCACTTTTAATAATCCATACTTCAAACTGCTGATATGGATGTGAGCATGAACCCCACATAATTAGGAGCTATGTATAACTGGAGTTTAATTCTCAAAAGTCACTGGCCACTGCACCAAGTCCCGAGCTTAAAAACGGGATGGCCAGGGCTGGAGAAATGGCTCAGAGGTCAAGAGCACTGGATGCTTGCTCTTCCAGAGGTCCTGAGTTCAATTCCCAACACATGGTGACTCATAACCATCTATAATGAGATCTGGCACCTTTTCCTGACCTGCAGGCACACATGCAGGCAGAACACTGAATACATAATAAATAAATAAATCTTTAAAAAAAATGGATGGCCAATGTAGTCAAGTTATGACTAACTTAAAGTGTGTGTGTATGTGTGTGCATGAAGTCAGAGGACAACCTGCAGCAGTCACCACTCTCCGTCCCCTGGGGACTAAACTCAGGCAGTCAAACTTAGTGGAAGATACCTTTACTCATTGAGCTAGCTCACCAACCCCGCCCCTTTCTTCTTTTCTTTTTTTTCCCAAGCCATTCTGCAGTTTCCCCCTCCTCTGCTCCTCCCAGTCCTCCTCCTCTCTCCCCCAGATTCACTTCTCCCCAGTTTCTGTTGTAGGTAGGGCACTTGTTCATTTCCTGGCCACCCAGACTCCCAAAATAATCACACAGAAACTGTATTAATTAAATCACTGCTTGGCCCATTAGCTCTAACTTCTTATTGGCTAACTCTTTTCTTTTTTTTTTTTTTTTTTTTTGGTTTTTTGAGACAGGGTTTCTCTGTGGTTTTGGAGCCTGTCCTGGAACTAGCTCTGTAGACCAGGCTGGTCTCGAACTCACAGAGATCCGCCTGCCTCTGCCTCCTGAGTGCTGGGATTAAAGGCGTGCGCCACCATCGCCCGGCTTGGCTAACTCTTACATCTTAATTTAACCCATCTCCATTAATCTGTGCATCACCATGAGGTCGTGGCCTACCAGCAAAGTTTCAGCATGTCTGTCTCTGGCAGCAGCTCCATAGCTTCTTCTAAACTCTGCCTTCTTCCTCCAGCATTTAGTTTAGTTTTCCCTGCCTAGCTAAGTTCTGCCTTGTTATAGGTCCAAAGCGGTTTCTTTATGAACCATTGGTATTCACAGTGGACAGAGGGGAATCCCACATCAAGTTTCCCTTCAGAAAAGAGCAGGCCTCCTAGGGACACCAACTGAACATGGCACAACAATGTACAATGAGACTGGACACAAACCCTCGCACTTCAAGCCTGGGCAAGGCAATCCAGTAGGAGGAAAAGAGTCCCAAGAGCAGGCAAAAGAGCCAGAGACACCCCCACTTCTACTGCTATGAGTCCCACAAGATTCCAAGCTAACAACAATCACATATATGCAGAGGTCCTATGCAGACCCACACAGGCTCCCTGACTGCTGCTTCAGTCTCTACGAGGCTCTATGAGCACTGCTTAGTTGATTCTGTGAACTGTGTCCTCCTGGTGTCTATTCTCTGCCCCTCTGACTCCCACAGTTCTTCCTCTACCTCCTCCATGGGGTTCTCTGAGCTCCAAGGGGAGAGATCCGATGCAGATCTCCAATTTGGGCTCTTTCTCCGCCTAATGTTTGGCTGTGGGTCTTTGTATCTGTCCCCATCAACTGCCAACAGAGGCCTCTCTATGATGATTCCCAACGCCTATTTTTTTTTTTAATTTTTGATAACTCTACTGAAGTGTAGTTGAGAGGTATAGTGTACACTTTCGGGGTGGGCACCTAGATACATTTGACACATGTTCACCCATGGGATCAAAGCTTGCATGAGCACATCATTGTCTCACTGGGCTTCTTAAGCTCCTGGGTCATGCCATGGATGGCCCCTCTCCATCCTCTCTAGCCTCAACCAACCGTGAACCTTTGCCACTACCAAATAATTTGAATTTTCCAAATTTTTATAAACATGGCACGATGCTGCATGCTCCCTCCTGAGTCTGGCTCCTTCAACAGAGCAGGAGTTAGTTAGTCTGTAAGCCTAACTGATGTGGCGTTTTCCTTTCACTTCAGCGTAGACCCCACCATCTTGATCCATTTCCTGCTGGACATTCAGGCTGTGGTCCCCTGGCTGTGGTGACACTTTCCCCACCGTCAGCACTTCAGGAAGAGTTCTAACTTCTCATCCTGCCAACATTTGGCGTTCTGGTATGTCAGGGGTTTTTTAACTCTGGTTTTGATTTCCATTGTCCCAGTGGCTGAAGCTGTTAAGCACATTTTTATGTGTTTGGTGTTTGTCTGTCTTCTCTGGTGAGGTGACTCTTTAGGTCTTTCCACAGACAGGCCAAAGACCCCACACCCCCAGGTGCAGCCCCGTGTGGAAGCCACCAACACATTAGCCGGAGTGAGCAGAATCAGAAATACGGTGGCTTCTTGCGCCCCCTACTGGTGATGGTCAGTACCTTCTCTAGCCCGTTGGAAGGAGCTGATCCTGAGGGTCCTCTCTCACAGCAGGAGATCCGCCAGGAGTGTGAGTGTGGCGGTGACTTGACGACCTCCGCCCTTCCTTCACGCAAGCCCTCCTACAGTGAGGTGGCTAGCTTTCAGTTTGCTCTTCCCCCATCCAAGGGTGTCACACAGGTGACTCCATCAGATGCCCCTGGGGCAGGGATCCAAGGGAGGGACCCCCTCCTGGAGATGGTTTTTGGAGCTGTCTCAGGGCCACCTGGCCGAGCTACAGTCACCTGGGCTGGAATGTGTAACGGTCCTGCTGTGTACCGCTGGCCAGGCAGGATCTAAGCACATGGAAGCTGGGCCGGTGGGAGGAGGATAGGAAAATAGAAACGTCTTCCACCCGGTATCACCAGAGGCAACGAGACAGACCTGCAGCTTGGCTGCCAACTGGGGACTGATTTGTGTTCCCAAGTCATTAAAATCCTACCCTAATACCTCTGAGCCTATCACCTTATGGGTAAGTAGGGTCATTTCATATGTGATCCATTAAGACCATACGAAGCAGCCACATAACACGACTGGTATAGAAGAGAAATATGATCGCTGAGACGATATAAAGAGAAATACAGAGAGGCAGGGACAGAAACTGGGGAAACCCCAGGGACACCTCACCGCCAGGGGCTGCACGAAGAACCATGGTCTTTTGTGGACTTCTGAAGCAGACACGCTGACTCTTGTTTCTAGTCACGTAGCTGTCCAGCTCGAGGAGGGCAGCCCAGGCTCCCCTTCATGGACATTGCTCTGGTCCCTGGTGACCGGCCTGCTTCCCAGGGGTCAGCGCTTTCCTGGGTGACAACCCAGCTTTGTAGTTTGTGGGGTTTTTTTTTCTCTGTTTTTTGTTTGTCTTTAAAAACACAATAAAAGGGATTTCTTCTTTCCTCAGTGTACTAGGGGTTTTTCTTTTGCCACGACGAGACACCATGGCCAAGGCAGTTTATAAGAGAAAACATTTAATCTGGGGTGTTGTAGCCAGGCTGTTCTCACCCAAGAGAAGGTGAGCAGATGAACTCTATGAATTTGAAATTTTTTTGAGCCATCCAGACCTGGCCAGAGGCACCCACTCCCGTGACTACAAGATGACCTCGAGGTTAGTGAGCAGGAGGTACAGAAAGGTCAAAACCACAGGTTTGGTACATCCCGTTGGTGTGGCGGTTAGCAAGCATGAACTTTTAATAAGAATAGGGCACAGGAGCCGGGCGGTGGTGGCGCACGCCTTTAATCCCAGCACTCGGGAGGCAGAGGCAGGTGGATCTCTGTGAGTTCGAGACCAGCCTGGTCTACAAGAGCTAGTTCCAGGACAGGCTCCAAAACCACAGAGAAACCCTGTCTCGAAAAACCAAAAAAAAAAAAAAAGAATAGGGCACAGCCGTGTCATCGTCATGCTTCTGACTGATATGGAGGGGAGCAGAAAGTCTTGTAGTCACGGAAGCCGAGCAACAGCAGCTGAGTCACGGGTCCCACAGAGCATTAGGAACACCTGAGGGTCAGGCTGGTCCTAGCTTTAGTCTGTGGTTGGGTCAGGATGTAGCAAATATGTTTTCTCAGGCTCAGAGGGCTCCAGAGGGTTGGAGTCTGTGGTCCTCACGGTGGGGAGCAGGGCAGCAGGCATGACGCTGGAGCAGTAGCTAGGACCTTCCATGTCCTGGTGCATGAGCAAGAAGCAGAGAGAACCACCTGGGAATGGCTTGAGTCTTTTGAAGCACCTCTAACGAGATCTCCTAATTCTTCCCAACAGTTCCAACTGGGAACCAAGGATGCAAATGTGAGCCTTTGGGGGTCATTCTCATTCAAACCACCACACCCTGTGACTCATCCAACAAAGCTACCAATGGGAGCCCAGGTGCTCAAGGCTCAAGCCCAGGGGAGGGTTTCAAACCACCACACCTGGTGTCGACTTTCTTGCCTGCTACTCCAGAGATCCGGGGATCCGAGGACCAGAGAGGATGGGGAGATGGCAGTCGATCTGTAGACAGCCGCCCTTCAGGATCAGTGTACTTTACACACAAACGCAACAAAGAAGGCAGTGGACCAAGGAAGGATGTACAAGTGCAGAAAAACATGCACACAGATATCAGGAAGCACATGCTAAATATTAACCGAGCAGCCCTTTCCCAGTCTCTCTAAGGACAGACCAACTGAAACACAGTAGCTTGGCACGCGCTATAGATTACACCTGGGAAAACATGAAGGCAAGGCAGAGGCCATATCCAGAGTCAGGGTACGCTGACCAGACTGGGTTCTATAGCTGTGTCCCCAAATCCAACACGAATAAACACGGCTTATAAACTGAACGCAAATGTCTAACACAGGAGGCAGGAAGTCACGTCCAGGAATAATCCAGGGACTAAAATGCACCTGAGGTAAAAGGCCTTCTGCCTTTTACCCTGGGGCCTCTCTCACAGTTCCTCAAGGCATCGCTCACCATTCTTTTGAAACGCCGGTTTTTGTTTTTGTTTTTTTGTTTGTTTTAAAGGTTTTACCAGGGCTGTTAAGATGACATGACTCAGTGCTGAAGAGCACTGGCTGCTCTTCCAGAGGTCCTGAGTTCAATCCACAGCAAATCTGTGGTGGCTCACAACCATCTGTAATGAGATCTGGTACCTTCTTCTGTCATGCAGGCATTCCTGCATGAAGAATACATGTGATAAATCTTAAAAAAATAAAATAAAAGAGAGAAATGTATTTATCAAAAATAAGGTGGAGAGATGGCTCAGAGGTTAGGAGTGTCTATTGCCCTTGCAGAGGACCTGAGTTTGATTCCAGCACCCACATCAGGCAGCTCGCAACTGCCTGGGACTCCAGCTCCAGGGGATCCAACACCTCTGTCCTCATCCAGCAAGTGCACTAACTTGCACACATCCACACACAGAATTAAAACAAAAATGAACCTCGTGGGGCTGGAGAGATGGCTCAGCGGTTAAGAGCATTGCCTGCTCTTCCAAAGGTCCGGAGTTCAATTCCCAGCAACCACATGGTGGCTCACAACCATCTGTAATGAGGTCTGGTGCCCTCTTCTGGCCTGAAGGCATACACGCAGACAGAATATTGTATACATAATAAATAAATATTAAAAAAATGTTAAAAAAAGAGGATTTAAAAAAAAAATGAACCTCGTGTTTTCTGTCTAATTTCTATTTTACCGTGTAGTTTTGAGATAGGGTCTTGTGTAGCCCAGGCTAGCCTTTTACTAACACCTGATCCTCTTGCCTGTGCCACCCAAGTGCTGGATTACAGGCGTGTGCTACCGTGATCTGCTCATTTTAGCTTTAAAATCATTTTTATTAATACCTGAAATAAGATAAAGTGACTTACAGTCCTTACTGCTTAGCACAGAGCAGGGTGCCGTGGCCTATAGAGTGGGAGAGAAGAGTCAAGGATGCTAAGAACTGGCCACAATCCCAGGACCAGGGGTAAGGACACAAACATGCCTCCTGAGGACAACAGTTCTACCATGGTGGTTGCTTTGGGGTTCAATCAGAAGGAACAGTGTCTTAAACTCTAACAGTGTTCTGACAACTCGCCAGGTGTGATGGGGGTGGCAATCTCATCTTCTTCATCCTCCTCCTGCTGGATGGAGAACATCAGAATGGATGGGAAATGACAGAAATGTCCTGAGTTCTACTACAGGGGTGACCTGTGAAGAGCCAGCAGCCGGTGAGGTGTATAACCAATTATCACCTGAGAGTAAGAGCCTGCCCCCACCCTGGCCGTGCTTCGGAGCACCTTTCTCCAGGCCGCACAGACCTGTTTCTCAATTACCTTTCTCACGACTTGTCTAAACAGGAAATAAGAATTTCTCAGACATTCGGTAAGTGGCACCGTAACCATAAACTTGCCCTTGGGCAGGCTGTTTACTTTTGCAAAGAAAACTAACTTGTTGGAACGGCAATGTCTGTCATCTCAGAAACCCTTGAGTGTCCACACTTAAAGCACTTCACTGTACCTGCAAACAGAATTTAAGAGCCTCAATAATGAGTTCACTGCAGTACATGGAAGATGCCACCAGGTGTGTGTGTGTGTGTGTACACTTTTTTTTTTTTATCACAACACAAGGGTGCCGTGAGGGCACGAGAAAAGCCCTCACATTTCATCTCCACTTGCTTTCCAGTCTGCCTCAGGTCACGGCTTATGAGCCTCTGCTATGGATGTCACACCTTCACACTGGGAAATTCAAGATAGATTTTATAACTCTGGAAAGAAAAGAGGAGGGAAAAAATGAGAAATTTCTCAACAAATGTACTAATGGTTTTTGAAGATCAACTGAAGATCTCATTCATAAAGCAACAGAAATTGCTGGCCATAAGAGCCCTTGCAGAGAACAAAGGACTCTGCAGAAGGAAGCCCCGGATAAAGACACCAAAGTGTTCCAGCTTTGCAGGGGAAACTGTCAACGCAGTCAGCACCCCAGTCAGTGACAAGGAATACCCCACGGCCTCCAAAGTCAAGTCTGCTCCTATCCTTGTGGCTGCCCATCCTAGTCAGACTTTGCTAATATAGTCTTAAATGGGCTTTCCACTGGTGTCACTAAACACCATGCCCAAAAGCAACTTGGGGAAGAAAGGGTTTAGTTTACCTTGCAGCTTCTAAGTCCATCCTCCAGGGAAATCAAGGCAGGAACTCAGGGCAGGAACCAGGAGGCAGGGGCTGAACCAGAAGCCATGGAAGAGTGCTGCTTACTGGCTTGCTCCAAGACTGAAGATCCAGGACATTGTCATGTTGTAGAATATTTAACTATGTAAAGATGTGTTACATTTGTTTATGCTGTGGAAGATTACTTTAACTGTGTTTCTGTTGCATTTTTTCAAACAATGTAAGGATATGTTACATTTGTTTCTGCTGCCTAAGGCAACTGATTGGTCTAATAAAAAATGAAATGGCCAATAGCTAGGCAGGAAAGGGATAGGCAGGACTAGCAGGCAGAGAGAATAATCAGGAGGAGAAATCTAGGTTCCAGAAAGAAGAAAAGGAGGGAGAAGGAGAAGAGAGTGAGGGAGAAAGAGAGTGAGAGGCCCCAGGCCAACCAGCCAGCCAGCAGACACAGAGTAGGACGTACAGAAAGGAAGGCAAAAAAGCCCAGAGGCAAAACGTAGATAAAGAGAAACATCATGTAGATGTTAATGTAGAATTCCAGTAAATTAGAGTTTCACTTTAATAGCTCTTAATTCAAAATGCCAATACTTCCAACAGTCTTTAAGGAACTCTCAAAACTTACCTCTGCACCTCACAAACCAGGCCTCCATTGTCTGTCCGCACTGCTCTCAGGTTGATCCTCCAAGTTCCCACAAGGGCTCACCAAGCTCTGAGCACTCAGCAGCTTTTCCAACCCAAGGTTCAGATACTGTCACCATCCTCCTGCAAAACACATGGTCAGGTCTGAAACAGCAATGCCCTCCTCTTTAGCCTGGCACCAGTTTCTGTCATAGGGTTCTAATGCTGTGACCAAACACCATGACTAAAAGAAACCTGAGGAGGAAAGGGTTTATTTAAGCTTAGAGTTCCACATCAAAGTCCGTCACTGAAGGAAGTCAAGGCTGGAATACAAGAAGGGCAGCTAGGAACCAGGAGGAAGGAGCTAATGTAAGGAAGCCCTGGCGAAGCACTGCTTACTGGCCTTTTCCCACCAATTGCTCAGCCTGTGATCTTATACTATTCAGGACTACCTGGACACAGGGAACCCCAGGAGCAGGGCAGCGAACCAGCTGAAACTGTGGACTCCTGAGACACAGGGAACCCCAGGAGCAGGGCGACAAACCAGCTGAAGCTGTGGATTCCTAGTTCAGTGAGAGACTCTGCCTCAAGACAATACATACACATAATGAAAAAGAGTGACCAAGAGAGACACTTGATGTCAACCTCAGACCCCTGCATGCACACACATGCAGGTGTAAAAGAAGAGACTACTTAGACTTGACCGTTACTAGACAAAATTCCCAGTCCTTCCGGAAAGTTGGCCTTTGCTGACCAAGTCAGCTCTTTTCTCTAAACCTCCACGTCTTCTTTTTTTTTTTTTTTTTTTGTTTGTTTGTTTGTTTGTTTGTTTGGTTTTTCGAGACAGGGTTTCTCTGTGGTTTTGGAGCCTGTCCTGGAACTAGCTCTTGTAGACCAGGCTGGTCTCGAACTCACAGAGATCCGCCTGCCCCTGCCTCCCAAGTGCTGGGATTAAAGGCGTGTGCCACCACCGCCCAGCCCTCCACGTCTTCTTTCCCACAACAGATGGGCAAATTTCAAGATCCAGGAATCATAACCACCATCACACACACACACACACACCGCCTCTGAAGTGTTCCCCATAGCCCATCCCAATGTCACAACACTTCAAATTCTATTATTTGGGGCTGGAGAGATGGCTCAGAGGTTAAGAATATTGACTGCTCTTCCAGAGGTCCTGAATTCAATTTCCAGTAACCACATGGTGGTTCACAAACATCTGTAATGAGATCTGGTGCCCTCTTCTGGCCTGCAGCATACATGCAGACAGAACACTGTATACATGAATAATAAATAAGTCTTTTAAAAATTCTATCATTTGTTTTGTGTCTTAATTCAGTCAGCCATCTACCTGTCTGTCTCATCTACCCACCATCCATCTACCCATCCATCCTGTATGCATTCATGCATCCATCCACCCATCTATCCACATATCATCTATGTATTTATGTGTTTATCCTTGCATTTATACAAGCATGCATCTACCCCAACCAGCTGTCATTCATGTATATATACATGTATGTATCCTTGAATATATGCACGCATCCATCCACCCATTTAACCATCAATTCTCCCATCACTCATCTATCTAGTCACACAAACATCCATGTACCCATGCATCCATCCATATATGTAACTATCTTGGATGCATCAAGCTATTCACTTATCCATCTGCCCAAGCACTCATGCACCATCCATTCACCCATCTACCTGTCTGTCTTTCTGTATTTCTTTACCCTAACTGTAGCATTTATCACATCTTCTATTTTTCCTCGAGGCACTGTTTTAAATACCGGGAATACAAAGAGTGAAGTTGACTCTATCCCACCTACAGAGACCCAGCCCTTAGAGTCTGGCAGGTGCTTTAAATAGAGCAGAATAGGTGGATTTGGAGCAGAGTCCAAGCAAGATCTGAAACTGTAGCGGAGGCTTTCTGTCTTTCGGGACCAATGGAAGTTTACAAAGAAAGAACTGGATTGGTGGTGGTTCAATGATCAGGGTATGAGCCAGAGTCAAAGTTAATCTCTTCTTGGTTTTAAATTTTATGCATACAGTCCTCCCATATATCAGTGCCTGGCAAAGGGCAAGTGTTGGGAGCAACTGTGGAGTTAACACATTTGTCCCAGAGAATTGAGAATGGATAATGTATCAAGTGAGCTGTTCTGGGGAAAGGCAATGCTCTCCTGTGCTTTGAGGAGACAGTTTGGAGCACTGTGAATATGCAACCTTTCACATGTATCCCAGAGGACTGAAGGCTCATGCTCTATGTCACGTGTGCACATGAGTGTCTACACCAGCTTTAGGGATCCAAAAAGTCACCCGGATAGTCTTCAGTGAGTGGTTAAGCAAATTCTTTTCTTCTATGTCCTTAGGACAGAATCCCATCCAGCAATAAAAAAAACAAACTGTGATGTGAGCCACAAGGATGAAGATCCAGAGAATTACGGTGAGAGGGGAAATGCCAGTCCCCAAAGGTTACATTCTGTAGAGAGTCCACCTGTATGACATTAATAAGGATGAGAGACTGGATCGAGACAGGACTCAGAGTGGCTGCTAGTCATCGCCAGGGGCTTAGGAGAGCTTGAGGTGAGGGGAAGCATGGGTGACTACAAAAGTCAACACAGGCATCCTGTCCTGATGGGACAGAACTGTCCTATCAGCCAACAGTGATGCTGTGTATGATGGAATTTAGAAAAAGTGGGGAGAGAGAGAAAGATGCCATGCAACTGAGCTCAAGTGGAGGGGGTTTTTATTGGGGGAAAGTGAATGGGAAAAGAAGGGAGGGGAGGGGAGGGGAGGGGAAACTGGCCTCTGGGGACAGGAGTGGCAGAAGAGAGCAGGGAGAGGGAAAGAGACAGAGACAGAAATTGGAGGTGAAAGTGGGCAGAGCCCTTTTAAAAGGGAACATAGTGAACGTGCACAGGAGGTGCTCTTAGTGGCTACAGCTGAGGGCAGATACCCCGAGGTCAGGCCAGTACAGATGCCTAACAGTGTAGATGTTACAATTTGGGGAACTGGGTAAGTTTATGGGATCTTTCTGTAATATTCCTTACTATTCTTGATCAAGGGGCCAAGTTTCTTTCTTTCTTTCTTTCTTTCTTTCTTTCTTTCTTTCTTTCTTTCCTTCCTTCCTTCCTTCCTTCCTTCCTTTCTTCTTTCTTTCTTTCTTTCTTTCCTTTTTTTGAGACAGGGTTTCTCTGTAGCTTTGGAGCCTGTCCTGGAACTAGCTCTTGTAGACCAGGCTGGCCTTGAACTCACAAAGATCCACCTGCCTCTGTCTCCCGAGTGCTGAGATTAAAGGCATGCGCCACCACCGCTCAGGCTGAGGTAATCATTTCTTATATCCCTGTGTGATATATCCCTGACCTCAAAACTTTTAATAGATAATTAATGTGAATGGCCAAGAGAATAATCTATGTAAAATCCTCAGCAAGTGGTAGGGGCTTTTGTGTTATAATGAGGAAGCTGAGTAAACCATGCAGCTGGTCACCCACAGAGCAGATCAGCAGACTCAGCATGGGAGACATGCATGTCTTCAATCCTCCTTCTCTTTCTCCTAGGTCCTGGGCTCATGTTTAGAGGACCTTGAGGTCACAATGTTGCTGCCTCCTTTCTAGCCCACATCCTTGGAGTAACACCTAGGAGGGAGAGCCTGATTTCCTGATTGTAGTGACCAGACTGGGTCTCCAATGTCCCGAGTGAAAGAAGCTACGTCTCTAGGGAGCCCAACCATGCTGCTCCCCAGGAATCCCACAGCCTTGCATCTCTGGAACCTGTGTATTCTATAGGCATGCCGGGTCTAAGTCACCAAGACCAGGAGCTGTGTTGGCTTTGATCTTCATGAGCATCTTCCAGGTGTTCCATGCGTGCTAGTGATCAGTCTGTGACTGTTGATATGAGTAACAATTTGTTGCAATGCACTGCAGGTGCCAGTTATGTGTCCTTGACATTCTAATGCTGCCTTCTAATTAAATCCATCTCCTTAGGCCCACCCTCATGTGCCACACTGGAAACATGCTGCCTCAAATACCTTCTCCTTGCAGGAGAAACACTGCAAACCCTCTTCCTAGCCAGCATGCCTATACTCGGCTCCTTCACTTGATGTTCTAAGGAGAAGAAAGAACTATTGTTCCGCCTTCCTGGCTTCTCTTAAAGATAGTTGTTTTGGATCCAATCCCCCAGGACATGGTAGTGATACCATTTCTGTTGTCCAGCTTCTCCATGTCTCCAGCGGGTGACTATAAGGCTCACTTGTACACTCAATGACATGTGGGACCTGCTGAATTCCCGGGAAAGCACTTTCCTCCACAAAGCCCAGCATGCTTTGCTCCTTAAACCTTAACTCCGATAGTTGGTTTAACTATACCAACTGTTGCATTAAATGTGCCATGTCCCCTAAACTGAACTTAGTCTGTTTCTTCTTTCCCTACCAAATTCTCCTCCCTCTCTATTTCTGTTGTCAGGGTCTCCTTAGGTATCTCAGTCTCGTCTGGAACTTTCTATGTAGACCAGGCTGGCCTTGAATTCCTGGTCCTTCTGTGTCAGCCTCTGAATGAGCCACAACTCCCAGCTTTATTCTTTCCCTCTGTTATGCTTACAGATGAGGATTTGCTGTGAGTTTGTTGTTCTTTGTGTGGGGATTGGGTTTTGTTGCTTGCTTTTTGTTTTATGTTACTGTTATTGTGTGTGTGTGTGTGTGTGTGTGTGTGTGTGTGTAGACAGTTCTCACAACATAGCCTAGGCTGGCCTGGAACTTGCAACAACCCTCCCGCCTATCTCCCAAGTGCTGGGATAACAGTAAGGATCACCACATCCAGCTACAATTTTTTTTAAGATTTATTTATTATGTATACAACATTCTGCCTCGATGTATGCCCGCACGCCAGAGGAGGGCACCAGATTTCAGTACAGATGGTTGTGAGTCACCATGTGGTTGCTGGGAATTGAACTCAGGACCTCTGGAAGAGCAGCCAGTGCTCTTAACCCTCTGAGCCATCTCTCCAGCCCCTACAATTTTTTTTTGAAGGTAAAGCTTCTAAAGTTTTCCACTGAGATTGAAGCTGGCAAGAAGAGAGTTCACACTGGACAGTGGTGGTGCACGCCTTTAATCCCACCCCAGCACTTGGGAGGCAGAGGCCAGCCTGGTCTACAAGAGCGAGTTCCAGGACAGGTTCCAAAGCTACAGAGAAACCTTGTCTTGAAAAACCAAGTTGATATTTAATGGAGAAATTCACACACAAAGAGACACACATATACACAGTGTGGTGATCACAAGACAAACTCCTTGATCTTGGATTCTGCTTCTATGGCTTGTTTGTAAAATGCAGGAAAACAATACAACTGTAGGCTCTTGGCTTTTATATAGGAGAAAGTTACCACGGGTGCCTAACACAGGGAGCTGGAGAGGACTCAGTGGTCAAGAGCACTTGTGGCTCAATCATGAGGACCCAAGTTCAGATCCCAGCCTCCACATCAGCACCCACAACTGTTTGGGACCCAAGCTCCAAAGGATCTGATTCCCTTTTCTGGGCATCCACGGACACCTTTATACACGTGTGCAAATATACTCACAGAGACATATATTGTCATCACCCAGGCCTCATTCAGGGTAGAAGAGGAGGTATCAAAGGCAGGCAGCCATAAGGGGCATGAGTATGAAGCTTCCGGTTTGCGGACTTTACCTATCTTTTACTAAGATGGTAAAGGCCGCGAGGAGCTGGGGCCATAAATTGGTTTCATAGGGGTAAATCATGGGCCTGTAGGTCTAGTTGTGGGATTCACCAGAGGCAAGGACATCACCTATTTGGGCACCACAGGTGTCCAGCTGCAGGCAGGCTGCCAAGGAAGCTGACCTCCAACTCAATCGTGTCCACGGACAAAGCACTACAGAACGAGGTTAAAAAAGAACGAGAACCCTAAACCACTAATGCTTCAGTGAGCGGCCTACCACATCTGGGGCCAGGCCGGATTGGGTGTCTTGACTGTCAATCGTCTGAGCAGAGAGCAGAAATTTGATTAGTGGAGGCTGACCTCGGGAGTGGGACGAGTCCTCCGGAATCAGGAACACACTTCCGGCGGCGAGCTTAGAAGGAAACCCGATAGCCGTGGCTCAGCGACGCGGGGTAAGGCGTGGGAAGATGGGGGAGACTCCGGGGACGCGGGGACAAAGCCAGTGGCCGTGGTTGGACGGTCTCCCGGGCGCCAGGAGTCCAGAGGAAGGACCAATGGCGGGGGCTCGGCGGCCGCGCGGGGGCAGCTGGGAACCCGGAAGTAGGCCGAGCCGCCATGGGCGTCCGCTCTGTGGCCATCAGCGCCTGCGGGCGAGGTAAGATCGATACCGGCGTCCGGTGGATGGCGGTCCGCGCTTGTGGGGCCGCTGTGGCGGCCGTGGTGGCGCTGCTCTCGGCCGCGATCGCGCTCCACTGGCCGCCGCTACACGCAGGTACCGGCCAGGGCCGCCCGTGCGGGCGGGCGGGTGGGTGGACCCGAGTAGGGCGCCGCGGCGAGCGGGCGGCCCTGCAGGGCGGACTCTGCCTGGCGCGGGCGCCTCCAGCGCCGGGGAGTCAGTGCGGCGGGCCTGACTGAGGGCTAGGTTCCCCTGCTCCCGTGAAACGCTGTGGATCTGGGCTAGACGTGTGGGAGACGCGAGCCGTTCCGTGAGCAGGGCCACTACCGGTGCCCTAGATCAAAGCTTGCAAGTTCTTGGAGGAGGTGGGTGGGGTCAAGGTGTGGCTCACCCACTTTCCTAAGCCCTGCGTTTGGGGATTGTGTTCAGGGGCTTCTTTGAGAGATGGACTAAGTCAAGTGACTTACGGGATTCGGAGCCCCAATTAGACACTTATTTTTGAAGTTTCACTGTGAAACCATGGCTAGCCTGGAATTCCCTTTGAAGAGCAGCCAGACACATCTAAGACCCTGTCCCAGCAGGTGGAGCAGGAGGTAGGTCCCTCTTCAGATAGGACAGACTACGGAGGAAGAACTCATAGGTTGAGCAGATGGGTCGTTTGTCTCCCAGATCTCCTTACATGACTTTCGTTCCTTGTTTATGGATAGTTGCATTTCTAACATCCCTTGTACATCATCCCATTTCTTACAAAGCAGAGAGAGAGAGAGAGAGAGAGAGAGAGAGAGAGAGAGAGCGCACTTTGTCTACCTGTGTAGACAGTCGAGTTTCTGAAGAAGTGACTTAGCCAGCATTCCCCAGGAGTAAGCGGCTGAAGTGGTGAAGTTTACTGTTTGTTGTAGGATTCATTAGGAAGGTTTGACCATGGCCTATGGACATGTTGAACACAGCCAAGGGTAAAATGTGGAGAAATGTTGGCTTTTGTTTTTCAATTTAAGTAGGTGGCACCTCCAAGTCTGTAATGACAGTCACGCCCATAAAAGGCTTTTAAACCCACCTTTATTTAGAGACCTTTTTCCTTGGTTTTTCTTGCCTTACGTTCAGACACTGATTCGTAAGGTTTTGTTTGTTTTTTTGTTTGTACTTCTCTAAAGTTTCATTACTAGATTGACCTGCTAAATGTCTACCACAGAACGGGTCTTCAAAAGAGTCTGTGCTTTGGGTGGGTTTCACTTAATGTATGGGTCGCTGTCGTATGCTCCAACTTAGAATTCAATTCATCAAAGCACTTGGGGCACAAAAGTGGTGGTAGCTATCCTCACCCAGCAAAATGCAGACGGGCGCTACCTGCTTTTCCAGTCCAAGTCACTTATGTAAATAGCATTTACATTTTAAGTAGCCTCTTAATACTTTGGTGGATAAACTCACTAGGGTGGCAGTAAACCAGCTAAAACTTGATCCAGTAGTGTAAAGTGTTGGGAAATCTTATCGACCTGCCTCCGGCCTTTCACCAGCCGAGCTCTCTGTCGTGAGGTAAAAGGACTGACTCTTCAGGGCATTCAGGTTATCTTAATGTTCCAGATTTACATTCCTGGAACAACGGGCAGAAAGCAGCGTGTTCTTCGGTGACAGCAGAGCAGGAAACCTGTGTTGGTCTCAGCTGTCATCTTGTACTCTAGCGTTCTCTACTTCTTTGGTGTAGACGTCTGGTTGGCTGGCTGTGGCTGTGATCAACTCCATGACCGAAGCAGCTTGTGGAGCAAAGGGTTTGTTTCACCTCCTATCTCCTGATCACAGTCATGTTTAAGGGAGGTCAGGAAGGAAGTCGAGACAGGAGCTGAAGCAGAGGCCATGGATGAAGGCGGACCACTGGCTCTGCTGACGTTGTTATACCACACACCTGTGCACCACCTGTACGTGCGCTTCCAGCAAGCTGAGCCCTCCTCTGTCGGTCAGAGTCAAGACAGTTTCCCCACAGACATGGCCCCTCAGTTGCGACTCCTTCTTCCCAGGTGACTCTTGGTTGTGTCAAGTTGACAGTAGAAACTGACCATGACAAGAGGTCTGTAGACTTGGTGGCACTGTGTGGGACGTTTGCTTAATGCAGGAGTGTTAGGCAGCACACAAAAGTTAAAGTAAGTAAGCATTGAGGCCCTTAAGATGGCCCAGGATAATCTGTCCTATAGCATTCCATCCCCCTAGCCAGCTCACCAGACAGTGTAGAGGCATAGTGTGAAGGGGACAGCTGTTTCCCTTCCTTCCTTTTTTCCTTCCTTCCTTCCTTTCTGGTTTTTCGAGACAGGGGTTTTTCTGTCCTGGCACTTGCTTTATAGACCAGGCTGGCCTCGAACTCATAGAGATCCACCTGTCTCTACCTCCTGAGTGTGGGATTAAAGGTTTGCGCTACCACTGCCTGACAAGATTTTTAAAATTTATTTATATCTTATGTGCATTGGTGTTTTGCCTGCATGTGTGTCTGTGTGAGGGTGTTGGATCCCCTGGAACTGGAGTTACAGTTGTGAACTGCCATGTGGGTGCTAGAAATTGAACCTGGGTCCTCTGGAAGAACAGTGTGTGCTCTGAACTGCTAAGCTGTCTCTCCAGCGCCATGGCTTGGATTTTACTTGGCATTCATAGAGATCTAGTTTAAAAAGAACATGCTGCACTTCATGACAGATTTTTCTTTTCCCTCCCAAATGACTCTGGAGAACATTTGAGAAAGATTTGACTCTTTTGGTTAATCAAGTGAATAATTTGACTAAAGAACAAGTTATTTTGCCTTCAAGCGCCCACATTTTGGTAAAATGGCGTAATGGAGTACATTGTGTTCACATCTTGGTGAGCCCCGAGTCACAGAGCACAGCCAGGAGATAGACCATTGGAGAAAGCTCCATTACCTCTAGCAGGTAAAGAACACAGTTAGTCTCAGAGCTGTGCCCTCCCTGACTATAGTGGAGATCCCACTGGGGAGAATGCTCCTGCAAGAAAAGGCTTTAGGGGTTGCCACAACCTTAGTTAGGGTAACTTTTCTGAGCATGCTCAGTTTTAGGTTATTGTTCAAGAAGGAAAGATGCTAGATGGGTTTCTGGGCTGCTTAGCTCACAGTAGGAGAGTCCGTGCCGAGAGGGTAAATGACAGGTGCAAGCTCTTCTGGCTCTGCTCAGTTTGGGGTCATAAAGGTCATGGGCTGGAATATTCCTAGACATGTTCAGTGAGTCTTTAGTTGTCTGTCAAAGGAGTGGTCGTAATGACTTGGTGACCCCGGCAGCCTCTGCAAGGCTCTCCCAGTGTTAACTGCAACAGAAGGGACGACTCTAAAGGTACAGTAATGGAGTGCCAGCTTCACTTGGCAGCTAACCATAGCATCTCGCCATCTCTGGAGCCTGTTTCCTCATCTCTAAGTGGGTGGTAATTAGCTGTGCGGAGCAGGATGACCTTCAGCATTCAGCCTGGCACTCCTCACCCCAGGATCAGATACAGGGACAACTGGGACATCATGCTTTTGCCCCAAGTGGTAGGAGGGGCTGCAGAAGAGAGGGGTTTTATCACAGGTGTGGGCAGGAATGGAAGCCAGGTCTCAGATGGCTTCAGAGGCTTGGGGGGCAGGGAGGTGTTTCCTCAGATGCCACTACTCCTGGAACAGATGTAGGCTATCTGTTATCTCTCACAGCAGCGGACAGTGAGTCCTGTGTAGGTGGCCCGATAACAGGCTCCTGGGACAGCTGCTTCTTTGTCGGGCCTGGAGCTTTTCTCTGCCAGAGGTTCCCTGTGGGCTTGGAGGTTGGTGAAAGATGGTTGGGCCATGGTAGTCAGTCCTGTCCTTACATTTGGGCCTATGCCTGTACACGAGAGTCAGGGAGATAGTCCAGTCCATGGTGCTTGCCACGTTAGCACAAAGACCTGGACCTGTCCCCAGCCCTATAGAAAGACAGGCATGGTGCCGCACGCTTGTACTCCCAGTCTGGGGAGAGCAACAGGAGGGTCCCCAGGACTCCCTGGCCAGCCAGTCGAGCCTAACCAGCAAGGCCCAGTCCTCACGAGAGTACCTGGCTCAGTAAAGTGCTGTGGCTCAGCCGCGGGGCTGTGGTGCTGGGGAGGCGCAGACAGGAGCGTCTGGCCCTTGCTGTTTGGCTCAGGGAAAAACCTGGCTCAAAACATAAGGTGGAGAGTAACTGAGGAAAACAACCAGAACTCTGGTCTCCACACATCTAGGCTCACGTGTGCACACTCACTACTTCCCCCTCCACACACACTCACAGGTACACACTCACTACTTCCCCCTCCACACAAAGGCTTACGTGTGCACACTCACTACTACCCCCTCCACACACACTCACTACTTCCCCCTCCACACACACTCACATGTACACACTCACTACTACCCCCTCCACACACACAAAGGCTCACGTGTGCACACTCATTACTTCCCCCTCCACACACACACTCACATCACGTGTGCACACTCACTACTTCCCCCTCCACACACACACATCCAAGCTCACATGTGTATACTCACTACTTCCCCCTCCACATACACAAAGGCTCACGTGCGCACCCTCATTACTTCCCCCTGCACACACACATCTAGGCTCACATGTGCACACTCACTGCTTCCCCCTCTTACACACACACAAAGGGGGAAATAAGGTGGACAGCTCCTGAAGAGCAGTACCAAGGTTGACCTCTGGCCTTCATGCGTGTGTGTGCATGTGCACACACCCCCATGGGAAATAATGAAATATTTTATTGAGCAAAAGTAAGCAAGGTCAAGCTGGAAGAGACTGAGATGACTTTCCCCCAAGGAGCTAAGGGAGCTTTGTCCTGAGTGGATTTGTGGACCTTTGTTTCAGGAAAATAGTGTTTGTTTCCAGGGATCCTTACATTCTATAGACTCTGTAGATAGCGCATAGAAACACATTTTATGATCGTAGAGAACATGTGCATTGGGTTCTGTGGCGTATACCAACATTTCCCTACAGCTGATCTGTTGTACATCAAAACAAAACTCACATCTACAGGAAGTTTTCCAAGAAAAGCCAGTTAAGCCGGGCGGTGGTGGCGCACGCCTTTAATCCCAGCACTCGGGAGGCAGAGGCAGGCGGATCTCTGTGAGTTCGAGACCAGCCTGGTCTACAGAGCTAGTTCCAGGACAGGCTCCAAAGCCACAGAGAAACCCTGTCTCGAAAAACCAAAAAAAAAAAAAAAAAAAAAAAAGCCAGTTAAATGGAGGTAATTAGACACACCTCTGCGTGGTGCAGCTGCTCCACAGTGCCGCCTTGAGCCTAGGATGCGCTGTGTTTAGAGCCTTCCTAGGCAATCTGATTAGCGTCTGATGGATATCGAGATGCGGTTGGGGATAATCGGATGGACGTGACTACAGCGCAAGGTTGATGAAGGTCCCACAGATGCCGTACATTACAGAAGCCTGGCGTACAGTGTGCTGCTCTGCTGTCATCTGACCGTCATTACCCCGAGAACTAAGATAAACTCGAGAGCTCGTGTGGGCAGCTTTGGGAAGCATGCTAGATGGTGTTTACTCTTAAGTCTCTAATGACTTCATTTTTCTGTTTTGCAGTTTTACAAAGAGCATTCTCCCTCCATACAGCACACTCTACAAAGGACATGGAGAATTTTTTTCAGTTGGTGAGAAACATTGTGCCTGCTCTAACCTCGAAGAAACACAAAGGGCAGGATGGAAGAATAGGCATAGTCGGGGGCTGTCAAGAGTGAGTGCTGGCTGTAAGACAGTCATATTTATAAAAGCCACCCCCTCCTGCCTGTCTGTCTACATCTGCCATCCATCTCTGCACCTACCTTTCTTTCCCCATCAGTCCGTCTGTCCATCCATCCGCCTGTCCATCCATCCGTCCATTCAGCCGTGTGTAGTGATCATTTCCAATGCAAAGCACTCCTCACCGACCACCTTTCTGACTAAGTAAGGTCTGGGGAGTCCCGCTGCCTCCTCACAGTGTCAGTGCTGACGCGCTTTCGGTGCTCTCGCGTAGTGGCGTATCCATGTCCTGTGTGCAGTGCTGTGGGTACCTGTGGGCTCCTGGGAGCGTCTGGGAGTGCCTGTGGGCCGGTGCGACCTTTTTACAGGCCCATACTGCACGTGTGCAGTCGTCTGGGACTCTCTGGAGATCTTAGTTTTGCTGAGATTCATTCTATCTTCTTTTCTTCATACTTTGTGGCTGTGTCCGGCATGTAAGGATCTATAATCTGTCCTTGTGTGTGAGTCCTTCTGCCGCTGGCCCCAGTTCTCCCCTGTTCCTGTCTGGGAGTCTGCCCACCAGGCTAAGCTCAAACTCAGTCTCCCTGTCTCGTCCTCTGTGTGCTGGGATCACAGGTGGAATCCCATTTAGCCTTGCTGTTCGTCCTTTACCTTTTTTTTTTAAAGATTTATTAATTATGTATACAGTGTTATGTCTGTATGCTTGCTGACCAAAAGAGGGCACCAGATCTCATTACAGATGACTGTGAGCCATGTGGTTGCTGGGAATTGAACTCAGGACCTCTGGAAGAGCAGTCAGTGCTCTTAACCTCTGAGCCATCTCTCCAGCCCCTCGTCCTTTACCTTATACTGTTTCCTTCTGTATTTCCATCTTCTTAGCATCTCTTTTGAGTAGTCTGAAATGCCTTCCACTTGGAAATCCAGCCTGCGTGCACTCTTCCATGTACCACTGTGCTTCACAGTTTGCAAAGCGGCTGGTGAGAGCTTTGGTGACAACTGCCAAGCAGTTCCAGCCACCAGTTCTGCTTTTCCCTCTGAATTTGCATTCATAATTGGATTCAGAATTCCCATCTTGAGCCGGGCTGTGGTGGCGCACGCCTTTAATCCCAGCACTCGGGAGGCAGAGGCAGGCGGATCTCTGTGAGTTCGAGGCCAGCCTGGTCTACAAGAGCTAGTTCCAGGACAGGAACCAAAAACCACGGAGAAACCCTGTCTCGAAAAATCAAAAAAAAAAAAAAAAAAAGAATTCCCATCTTGCCAAGGGGTAATGGCACCTGCCTTTAATCCCAGCACTCAGTGGCACTTGTGAGGCAGAGACAGGCCAATCTCTGTGAGTTCAAGGCCAGCCTGGTCTCCAGACCTAGTTCAGGGATAGCTAGGGCTACACAGAGAAACCCTGTCTCAAAAAACAAAGAATTCCAGTTGAGCTTCTTAGATGGTGAATTTAGGGGTGTGTATTGTGGGGCGCATCTGTGCTTGTGCTCTTGCCCTCTCTGGTTCCTCATGACGTAGTGCTTTGGCAGCAGAGTCCCTGTTTACTGTGCTGGTGACTGGCTGGCTGTAGACTTCCCAGAAGCAGTGGTAGTGCTGCTGTGGTAACCTGGGGGAGATCATGCCGTCTGCACCCCGTTTGTCAGCGTGCACTCTGCTCATCCAGACCATCTCTCTAGAGACTGCTGTTCCTCCCGGGTAGGTCTGGGGGTGTGGCTTCGGCTTTGGAATGTTCCATTAGTCTGTCTTAGACGCTCCTCATCTGTTGGCCTCTGTTACCATCCCAACTGCCCTCTCTTCCCTGGTGGCTCCCATGTGCTGTGTGGAGTGATCTCCTGTGGTCCTGGTCCATTCTGCAGTGTCTTGTGAAACACCTCTGTTTGTGGGAAAGGGAGAGTGTGTGTGGTCCCTCTGTAGTCCTTTCTCTGGTGATTTGGACACACTTTGTTGACACACTTGTGGAAGAGCAGGTCACATGTTTGAGAATTTCCGTGCACTCAGCATTTGTCCCTGGTTTGTTGGGGGGTGGGAGGACGTGGGTGACAACCTATACCAGTGGCGATGAGCACAGTGACTCTGTACGTGAACACCATGCCAAGCATGAGATTGCCACGGGCCACAAGAGCTTAGACAAGAAGCTGGGAACCACAGAGCAGGGTGCAGTGACCCTGTATGGCTTCTGCTGGTGTCACTCATAGAAGACAGGGTTCTTCTACTCTGAGGACCTGACTCTGCTGACTGCCTTGAGTTGGGGTCACCTCCACCTTCACCCCTACAGAAGCCTGCAGCTAGCTAGCCCTGTCTTGTACCTGGTACAGAGTCACGCAGCCAGTGTTGAGAAATGGCCACAGTTGTCGTGTGGAGCGTCTCTAGTTCTGACTTCTGTGTGAATGTTTACTGAGCATCTCCTGCATGCTGACTTCATGTTTGGGGCCTGGAGTCTATGTCACTTCTGATAATTCATATCTATTCACATATTCTTCTTATCTTGGTAACCTATTATTGGTAGACGTGTGTCGCTTCACTGAAGTTTTGATTTCAATTGTTCCGATTTCAGGTACACAGGAGCACCATATTTTGCAGGAATCTCGGCTCTGAAAGTGGTAGGTTTACCTCAGAGTGTTTATTGGGGTTCCTCTGATTAAAAGTTGGGTTATTTAGGGACCTGGAAAGATGACAATGTGTTTAAGAATACTTGAAATACACTCATGAAGGCATGAGTTCACATTCCCAGCACACACAAAAAGCCTGGCATGGCCATTCATGCCTGTATCCCCAGCATTATTGAAGGCAGAGACAGGAGGATCCCCAAGGTTTACTGACCACCAGCCTAGCTTCAGGTTCAGTGAGAGACCTTATCTCGGGGGAGTTTACCTTTTAGTGCAGAATGTGACAGCCTTGGGTACTGCATGCATCATATGTCATGGTGTGAGAGATCAAGCTGCTGGTGGTTGGTCCTGTTGACCATGGCCTTCTCTAAGCCCACCTCTGATTTTATTTCTCAGGGTGCAGATTTGACCCATGTGTTCTGTGCCAGGGAGGCTGCGCCAGTGATCAAGTCCTATAGCCCAGAGCTGATCGTCCACCCCGTCCTGTGAGTCTGCACTGTGGGTGTCTTTACCTGCAGGAGAATTTTCACACTCGTGTGTCTGTTGTACTCTGGGTGCTACATGGAGTAAGAAAAGTATAATGAGGCCCAGGCCTTGTGGCGCACACCTTTCTCCCCAGCTAGGGCTCAGGCCAGAGGCTTTCTAATTGGAGGCCAGCTTGGACAACTAACAGCCTATCAAATAAAACTTTTAAAAGGTTTAGGATGTAGCTCACAAAGTGGATATTTGATCCCCAGCACCATTAAAGAAAAGAAAATCGGGCTGGAAAGATGGCTTAGCGGTTAAGAGCATTGCCTGCTCTTCCAAAGGTCCTGAGTTCAATTCCCGGCAACCAGATGGTGGTTCACAACCATCTGTAATGAGGTCTGGTGCCCTCTTCTGGTCTGCAGACAGAATATTGTAAATAAATTTTTTTTTTTTTTTTTTCGAGACAGGGTTTCTCTGTAGCTTTGGTGCCTGTCCTGGAACTAGCTCTTGTAGACCAGGCTGGCCTCGAACTCACAGAGATCCTCCTGCCTCTGCCTCCCGAGTGCTGGGATTAAAGGCGTGCGCCACCACCAGCCGGCTAAATAAATATTTTTTAAAAAGAAAAGAAAGTCAGAGTGAGTCCATCATTGTGCATCAGCATAAGACAGTGAGAGGGCTAGAGGGGGACCTGGGACGCGGGCGCGGGGGGGGGGGGGTTAGGGGCAGGGAATAGGGACGACAGGTGCTGTGTTATGTGGTGTACCGAGCAGGGGTGCCTGAGGCAGTGCTCACAGTGCTTGAGCTCTGTTCAGCTTGGTTCACTGGGTACCTCTGAGCTGAGCAGAATCTGTCCAGGGGCTCCCCAGAACTTCAGAAATGACAGGGCCCACATGTCACCCTGGGCAGTGCCACCAAGGACTGAAACTTAGCTGAAGAAGCTCAGGACAGGACCATTCTTTTTGTTTCACTTTATCCACAATAAAAATAAAGTGGGACTGAAGAGGTGGCTGAGCAGGTGACAGCACCAGCTGCTCTTGCAGAGGACCCAGGTTCTAGTCCAGGTCCCCACATGGCACTCCCAGCCATCCATAACATTAGTTTGAAGGAATCGGATGCCCTCCTCTGACCCCTGCAGGTACTATGTACACATGTAGTGCACAGACAGACATGCAGGCGAAAGCAGTCTTTAAATGCTAAAACAAGCTGCTAGGCATGGTGGCGCACATCTTTAATCCCATCCCTCCGGAATCGGAGGCAGGTGATCTCTGAGTTCAAGGCCAGCCTGGTCTACAAAGCAAGTTCTAGGACAGCCAGGACTACACAGAGATTGGAAAGAAAAAAAAAAAGCAGCTAAAACAAAAATAAACCAGTACATGGAGAAGACTGAGGAGATGCAAGGGTCAAATGCATCCTGGGACAGAGACAGGATGGGATTGTGGATCAGCTGCTCAGAGCTGAGCCAGCCCTCAGTTGTGGTTTTCTGGAGTGTACGTATGTAGGATACTCACGGGAGCAGTGGCTAGGGAACTGTGGGAACTTCCCTCCTGCTGGGACGTCAACTGGTGTAGGGCACTTCTCGCATGTGCAGGGTCATGGGTTCAGTCCTCAGCACCACACACACGCAGTGGTCTAAAATAAGCACATGAGAGTCTTGAGAAACCGTTCTGTCTTTTTCCTATTTTAGTGACAGTTCTAATGCTGTTGAGGAGGTGGAGAAATGGCTCCCCAGGCTGCATGCCCTTGTCGTGGGCCCTGGCCTAGGTAGGGACGACCTTCTTCTCAACAATGTCAGGGTAAGTGGTGTCACTGTTAAGCACTCTGCCTCTCAGATACAGTATTGCACACAAATGTTTCTTTTGTTCCTCGGGCTCAGTTGCCCGTTGTTGTTGGTCATTGGACCTCATCTTGGAAGTGGACGGAGCTGTGTTGGGGGGTGGAGGGTAACCAGTAGTGGCGAGGGTCTTCCAGAGCAGAGCAGACTGGACGAGTCTCTTGGCTCCAGGGTTTTGTTTTGTATGAGCAACCACAGACAGTAGAAGATGCTGTGGGGTTTCCTGTTGAGTTCCAGGGAGGAGTGGCAGGTTTATGTCCCTTCTAGCGTGACCCTGCTTGCCAGGGGTCCTGGTGCTGATTCTGTCTCTGTAGCTCTCAGTTACATAAGTTTGCTGAGAGAAATTGGATCGTGTGCTGTTGTGTGACTAGGCAGCATGTTGTCGCACCTGCAGTTCATGTTGCAGTGTGTCAGGCCTCTCCTTCCAAACTGCAGTGTCCTGAACTCGGTGCCCTCAGTGACGGTGCACCTGGGACTCTGTCTGCTGGAGCCTGGGCTTTGCCATCTGAGGATCAGTCAGCCTTCTGATCTGCAGAGGAGGCTGGGGCTGCAGGAGGGATGTGTTGACCCTGTAGATGAAGTTTCTCATCCGCAGGCTGGTTTTGAACCCACGCCATCTAGGATGCTCAGTCATCACGCCATGTTTCTTTTCAGCTTGTTCTGTGGGTCCTGCAGATACTTTCCTGCGAGTGCACCTGGCTCTCACTTCCAGACTATTTTAATAGCTGCATCAGAACTGTGTACTTACTGTTAGGCTTCTCGGGCTGTTTCTTCCTAAGTGATGTGTCTGCCTCCCGAGTGCTGCCACGCCCACGAGTGATATTTTAAATGTTCGCACGCGCACCTTCACAGGGCTCTGCTCCTGGTGCTGGCACTCATCCTTCCGAGAACCCCGGCTTGTGCTGGGGTGAACCTTTCCAGTGCTTTGGTGACAGCTTTATTGGGGAAACTAGAAGAGACCTTGGTGTCCCATTACCAAATAGTCTGAAATCAGACATGAACCTAGATCTGAATGGCAGACCCTGTAGGTTGACAGGAAAGCCAGAGACACAGCCAGCAAGCTGGAGTATTGTTAAGATAGGAAATGAGCTTCTCTGGGACCCATGTGCCCTGTCCTTGCTTAGACTTTTGTGCCCCCACTTAGGACCTGTGAGCCAGTGCCAGACAAAATTTACGTTTCCTATGCTGGCACTTTCCTTGTGAGCTGACAGTTCTGTGTCAGCTTGATGCAAGCTAGAGTCATCAGAGAGGAGGGAGTCGGAATTGAGAAAATGCCTCTGTAAGATCAAGCTGTTCACAAGTCTGTACAGCGTTTTCTTAATTACTGATTGATGGGGGAGGACCCAGCCCATTGTGGATGGTGCCACCCCAGACCAGTGGTCCTGAGTTCTGTAAGAAAGCAGGCTGAGGCTGGGCAGTGGTGGTAGCGCTCGCCTTTAATCCTAGCACTTGAGAGGCACAGACAGTGAATCTCTGTGAGTTTGAGGCCAGTCTGATCTACAGAGTGAATTCTGGACAGCCAGGACTGTTTGACAAACTGTTCTCAAAAAAACAAAGCAAGCCATGATGAGCAAACCAGTTCGCCATGGCCTCTGCATCAGCTCCTGTCTCCAGGTCCTGTCCAGTTTGAGTTCCTGCCCTGGCTTCGTCCAGTGGTAGACTATAATGCAGAAGTATAGCCACATAAACCCTTTCCTCCCCAAGTTGCTCTTGTTCACTGTGCGTCCTATGACAAGTCACCCTAACTAGGACTCAGGAAACAGGACCGCGGGTGTCAGGCCCCGGTTACACTTACTTCGTCTCCTCGTGTTTTCTACTAGTCTGTTTATCACCTTTTTCTTTTAATCTTAAAAATGTATTTGTGTGCACACACTGCATGTGTGAATGTACATGTCACAGCATATGGGTGGAGGTCAGAGGTCAACTTCCCTACCACCCTATAGAGGGAGGCCTGGCACCTTTACTGTGAGCCATTTTACTGGCCCATCTGATTGCCATATGCAGCATATTAGTTGATAACAGTACATTGATTAATATATATCTGTACTTTTTAAATGGGAAGCCTTTGAGGCTTTCAGAAGAGGACGAAGGATCAGTCCTGTGGGAAAAGGGTTCACTGTTATGATCACCTGCTGTTTAAAAGCATGTGAGTAAAATGGTAGAAAGATGGGTAACAGTTGATTGGAGAATCCCCAAAAATCAAGTACTGCAGCGCGGCATGAGCCGGGCGCTTGGCGATGCAGTGGGTCTTGGTGAGCTGGTCTGGGAGCTGTGCTGGCTCTGCCCCTGCTGTTTTATAACTGGCTGTACTGTTTGCTTGCCTGTGACTGCATAAGCACTGCCAGCTCCTTCCTCCTCTTGGGGAGATGCACTTGTTCTGTGGGAGGGTCCCCTACAGGCTTTCCAGCAGGCCGGGAAGTGACGGGGTGAGGACAGAACGAAACAGCCGGATTTTGGTAAATGGTGCTGGAGCCCAAGACTCTTGGACTCTGGCCCAGATCATTTTACTTTAGCCATATTTAAGCACAGCACAATTTGGGGAAAAAATATTCAGATAACAATTACCTCAGCTCAAGTGCACAACAGTTTAAGACATGTTTACACTGAGAGTCTTTACAAAGTCCTTCTGGCTTTTTTCACAGAAATGGGTACTGTAGATAGTGCCCAAGGTTTATAGTCTAGGGAGCTTGATGGAGGTAAACAAGGGCCTGTGGGGTCAGGGTGGCCTGGCCCTAAGGTAACATGGAGCCACTCAGGCTGTTGTAAAGTACAGGTGACCTTACTCACTAGAAGCAGTGCTCGAGATGTAAGGGGAAAGGGTCTAGGATGAGTAAACCATAAATTCTGGGGATATGGCAGAGCCTGTCTCTGACAGCAAAAGATCACCAGGTTGTAAAACCACATCCGTTCCTGACATTCCAGGGGGAGCAACTAAACCCCGCCTTCCACTGAAGGGTAAGCTGTGTCCAGCTTCCCTGGCTTCTCCAGTGCTCAGATGTGTGCCCGTGGCTTTTTGCCCTCTACATTGTTCATCTTGTCTGCTTTTCTGGCAGGGCATTTTAGAAGCAAGCAAGGCCAGGGACATCCCTGTGGTCATCGACGCGGTGAGTGTGGCCTCTCATCTCCCCACACAGTCAGCACAGGGTCTCTGAGGCCCAGCGGTGAAGGTGCGTCCTTGTTCTGCACAGGATGGCCTGTGGCTGATAGCTCAGCAGCCGGCCCTCATCCACAGTTACCAGAAGGCCATTCTCACCCCCAACCGAGTGGAGTTCCGCAGGCTCTGGGAAGCTGTGGTGAGTTCATAGGCTTTGGGGAAGGAGGAACCTGACCTGGGGTGAAGTGAGCTCCAGGGCTGTGCCCATCTCAGGACATAGGCCTGTCTCTGCAGGGAGGCCAACGTGCAGATCCTTAGAGATGTTTGCCCTGGGCTCTACCACGCATGCTTCTCATGCCTCCTGTAGTTCCCACATAGAATTTATTGATGAATGATGGTGTGGTGGGCTTTGGCCAGGGACTGCCTGCTGTGGTCACAGGCCCAGTCACTCCGTCCTCAAGTGCTAGCTGACCTACAGCCTCTGCTCCATGGGGTGTGGGGACAGAATGAAGTAAAGTGAAGCCATGAGTCCTGATGGCACGTGTCCCAAACCTGTGCTCTCTGTGTGTGGGGGGGGGCACGCACAACAGCAGCAACCAAGTTTGTGTTATTTCTACAACCTGGTCTAGTCAGGGAGAGGAGGACAAGTCGAGAGTAAGCATTGGTGTCAGCATCCCTTGGAGGGTCTGGTACCAGTGATGTCCTGGCCACTTCCTACTCTTACCCCTCAGCCCTTAGCAGTGCCCTTGATTTCTGTGGGCATGAACATCTGAGACTTCTCAGGATGAGTACTCACCTTGCCTCCTGTGAACCTGTGTATCCAGGACTTGATTTCTGTGCTTGTCTTGTAGCTCAATAGTCCTGTGGACACCCAGGGCCACAGTGAATCTGTACTGAAGCTCAGCCAGGCCCTGGGGAACATCACAGTGGTCCAGAAAGGAGAGCATGACCTGATCTCCGATGGTCAGCAGGGTGAGTGGGGACCTTCCATGCCACCCGGAGGCCACGCTGACATGACCTGGAAGCCTCATGTTTATTCATACCTGTTGGTACACGTTTAATTTGCCAGCCACAGCCTCTGTGTACTCCTGAAGGTTTGCATGGGCTGTGGGGACACAAGGGTGTTTGGGCCTTCACTGCAAGCTCAGCAAGGGTCTCAGACCTTGCACTTTGACTGACTTGAAACCATTTCCAGCCAGGTGTGGTACACACTCGAGCACACATGTATGTGTGCACACATGTGCATGCACACACAGAAATAAAAACATTTCCAGGAAGCAGGGTTGAGACAGAGAGCCTGCATACTCCTGGGCCGCCATCTCTACCTGTCACCTCCCTTTCTGGAAGGCGCCCACACATAATAGCAGCCATTTGGGTCTTTTGTTGGATTTTGTCTTATTCTAACTAGAAAGTAAAGGAAACCTCAGCACTGGTGTTCGCTGGAAATGTGAGCTGCCTTTGCCTAGGAGCTGAAGAGTGGGGCAGAGTGGAGGCAGGGGAGCGTGTGGATGTCCTAGTAAGTCTGCACTCTGCACTCCCAGGGATGGCCAGGCCACCATTATATTGTTAGTTTACGTAGCTGTTAGGGAGATATGGAGTCATTGACAGAAACCTGAATTTAGAGTCTTTAGAACATCAAGGGACACGTGGTCACTTATGTGAACACACACATACCTACCCTCAGTCAGGACAGGAAATGCACGGAATGGCCTCAGGGCAGCCAGACCATAGTGACGAGGCACTCCTGATGCCAGCACACTCAAATGTAGCACAAGGGTTAAAAACATTTCCTAAGGAAACCATTTTCACGTGCACAAGTATATAGTGGTTAGTGGGAGGACCCAAGTGAGGTGCCTGGGCATGCTGCTGGTGGGGTTTTGGAGACGTGTGGAGATGGCGTTTGGGCTGGGTCAGGCTGTGCCCTGCAGCACTGCTCTCTTGGGAGCTCATCCTCTTCTTGGTCTGGGGTGGAGGGCCTCCTTGGAACAAGCAGGGAGGGGGCAGCTCACGGTGTTGGTACTGATGCCTGCTCGCGTCTGTCCTGACAGTGCTTGTGTGCAGCCAAGAAGGCAGCAGCCGCAGGTGTGGGGGCCAAGGAGACCTCCTGTCAGGCTCCCTGGGTGTCATGGCGCACTGGGCCCTCCTTGCTGGACCAGAGAGAACAAATGGGTATGGCACCCTTCCTTTGTCCTGCTCTGATACCGTTAATGCTGTCAGCTCTCCAGCAGCTCACATGTCAAATTCCTGTAGTGTCCCGGGTGAACTATCAGTACTCCGTGGGAGACATCTGCTTCCAAGGGTCCCCTGTCCACACACATGCTAGACCCAAACCTACCATACCAGCTGAGGGTGGGGCCCTGGCAGCCATGGTTGGTTAGGACACCACTGTGGAAAATTCAGCAGTGGCTTCTATAAACTGAAGTAGAGAGCAGACAGGGTGGAGGGATGGCTGTCCTGGACACTGGTCTTCATAGGTGTGTGATCTCTGAGGCAGCAGGATGCTAAGCTCACAGATTGCCCACACATAACTTGTCCTGTGGACCATTATGGCCACATATACTAAGTATGAGGTGCCCAGTTTCTGGAGCCCCACTCAACACCACTGGAGGAAATGATGTTTCAGGTGGACGTTAGTTTGCTCAGTTCTGCAGGGGAGTGGCACAAAGGGCGGTTCTAGTTTGTCCTCCAGCCCAAGATGGGTGCGCAGTGGAGTAGCGGGTCTGCATTCGGACCTCAGGTGTCCCGCCACACACTAAGAAAACCAGGGAGTGCTGTTAAAGCCTCACACCAGGAAAAGCTGCTTCCCTCTGTTGGGTTCTGGGCCATCTCCAGGGTAGACCCAGGGCCTCCTAGTGCTCCCTAGGCCTGTGATCTGCCACTGAGCCATATGCCAGCCACAAATGCGGGTGTCTGGGCTCAGCTGCAGTACGCTGCCTTCTCAGGGCCCAGCTGGCTTGAGCTTGCTATTTGGGAGTTGAAGGTAGAAATGGGTGGAAAGTCAGAGCCCAGAGCTCTTGACAGGGCCTATGATAAGGCCTTTGATTCTGCTCTTGTCTTACAGCTTCAGCCCACTACTGGTGGCTGCCTGGGGTGCTTGCACCCTCACAAGGGAGTGTAATCATCAGGCTTTCCAGAGGTACGGGCGCTCCACAACCACCACCGACATGATCGCCGAGGTAGGACCTGCCTTCAGCAAGCTCTTCACGACCTAAGCCAGTGCCAACTGAAAGGTGCCACAGACTGTCCTCCGCGTACCGAGCCTAAACTAGCTGACAGAGAATTTAGGACACAGCCGTCCATCCTGACTAAATAGAGTTGAGGTGTTATGACACTAATGTGCTCTTGTGCAGTTTTCTTGGCTTCTTGGCAGTAACAAGGAGAAAGTGAGAATAAAGATCTCCTAGCAGCCCACCTGTATGGGGCTCGTTCCGAGACAGCACACTGGAGTCTGTTCTTTGCTTCTCACTCCCTACCATCACTAGGTACCCCTCACAGGGCTCCAGTGTTGGAGTGGATGGTGGGTGCAGGGTTTGGTTTTAACTGAGGTTCACAGACCCCCGTGGGCATTTTCAGGCCGTATAGTTCTCTACTCAGAGACTGGGTGTTAACTTGATGAAGTAGTTCAGAACGACCAGTGACCATGCACCTGGAGATCTTAGAGGCCCGTGGGAAGGGCTGGAGACTTGGGTGCCATTGGTACTAGGGCATAGCAGGGAGAACTGTCACCTGTGTCTGTGTCCCTGCTGCTCACTGTGGCCTCTCCACCTGCTGAGCCTCCCTCCCTAGTGTGGCCTGGCAGCTGCATGCCTTAGTTAATGGGGGTCTGCTCTTTGGTGCCCCTTGTGTCGTCTAGTCCTTTGTCACGGGGCCAGCTAGCCATGTCTAGGAATGTCTCCTGAACAGCTGATGTGAACTTAGGAAGGGAATGTTGAGAATGTGGCCGTCATGGCACTGCCCTACTAGGTTTCCAGGCACTTGTGGGACACACGGCAGGCAGCACAGGCTCACTTTACTGTTGGCTAAACAGCCACAATTGCAACTTTAATATAAAGTTTTCATCACAAGAGCAGACACCATGGCATGGCGGCACGTGGGACTGCAGCTGCCGCATCCTCAACTTCCAGGTTTCTGGTGTGTCGCTCGTGGATCCAGCAGTTCCCAGGTGGAGGCTGTGCTGCCTCTGTCCTGAAGAAGAAGGCTCAGAGAGGTCTGGCATCCTCTGACTCAGGGAGACAGGTCAGAAAGTGAAGCTGGAGAGAGCAGTGGGATGCCAGGAGAGGGAGCCAGCTCCTTGCCCACAGGGGTGGAGTTTGGCAGTTCTTACAGCTTATATACCCTCCTCTCACATCCCTCTGCATCTGCCATCTCTCTCAGAAACTGGATGACTGGCCACTGTCTTGCCACATTGGTGTCCCCTGTATTTGCAGTATTGCTAACCTTAATATTGATGCCGTGGGTGGCGAGGTCCTGGCGCAGGGCATCACATGCCTCTAACAAGGGCTGCCTCTCCTGGAGCTGCTGTCTCCGGGCCGCGCCAGTCGCCCCGGGTGTGGCCAGTGCGTACTGGCGGACCTTCAGCCTGAAGCGCACAAGTTCATCCACCACACAGTACAGAGCTGCTGTGCCACTGTCTCCTGAAACACACTGAGCCTCCTTTAAATGAGACACTGTTAATGAGTATGCCCAGCAAAGCAGGGTCCCCCGTCCACAGCCTGGGAGACCACACTCAACTAGGTTCTGGGCTGAGACCCTGCTTGGGTCTTGTCTTTATCAGTTTCCTAATGCTGGATCTTTCTAGGGAATCTTGGAGGGTGAATGAGGCTAGCTAGCAAGACTTCATTCTCTCACTGGCTCAAGTTAAGATGGTAATACCTACTTTGGTCCTGTCTAGGCCTCACCAACAATTGCAGATGTGACAAGTATCGGCAGAATCCTGTCGTCTCAGGAGAGTCTAGCAGCCTAAGCCGTAAGCACGAATGAAAACAACCCTTTACTGAGCTCCCATAAGCCATCTGTCCAGCTATACACTGGCTGATGGACCCAAAGCTGGTCCCTGTTAAGGCAAAAACAATCCAGCAAGAGGCCCTAGAAAGGACTACAGAAGCCTTGGCAGGAGTGCCACTACCGGAGAGTTGACACTCTGGCTGACCTTGTCAGACGCGTGGCGTGGCTCCAGCCCAGTGAGTAGCGAATGCTTTGGGAGGGTGGCTCTGAGCCCTTGCCTCATCTCTTTCAGAACAGCCCTAAAGCTGAGGGCACAGCAGAGTGAAGTGAATGAGGAGGAAAGGGGCCCTAAAGGGGACTTTAGAACCCACAGTGACATCCATGCATGGGGCCAGAGAATACCAGCAAAATGATGTGTGCACAGAGGAGAAGCCACCCAGAGAGGAGCTGACCTGTCAGCTACCGGGGGCTTCTCCCTGGTGAGAGAACAGGGTAAACCGGGGCTGAGTGGATCCATAGATAGGTGCAGTAGCCAACTTAGATACGATCACATGTGCTTGGATGCACACACCTCACCTCTACGCACTGCATGAGTGATGAGACACAATAGGGAACACAACCAGCCCCAAAGCCATGCTTAACTGAACTGGAATTGAGTAGATAGGAGACTTGTGTGTTCCTTGTCGACCAGGCTGGCTTCATAGGACCAAGGGAGAAGGGGGTTGTGGAAGAACCTGGTAGCCTTGCCCTATCTACTTGGTACAGCTGAACATCACAGGAAAGGACATCCAGGGTCTGTCCCTAGCATTCCTGCCAGGGACAGCCGTCACTACATAGGCAGACGGGACCTCCCACACAGCTGGCTTACATCAAGGTCTGGGAAGGCAGAATCTTTCCAGCAACTGGACCTGTGCTGTGCAGGAACCACCAGACAGGTAGGGAAGCCCGAGGGCCTCCTGCAACCAGAGATGCCAACTGTAGGGACCAAGGGACCCACTCATGCCACGGCCATCTCATACGGCTCAGGAAAATGTCTTCATGTGCACCTTTCCGTACCTGGAGTATCAGCTTGTAGACCCTAGGCTGACTCGCTCTGCTGCAAGCTGGTTAATGGTGGAGTGTCTGCTAACAGGCACCCTGCGCCTTCAGCCAGGGACTAGTCACCTTCAGTAACACTTTCCAAAGGAGAGGCCAGTATGCAATAGGCCAACAGTTTCAGAAAACAGCATTTGAAGAGATGGATGTACCTGTCGATTTGCCAGAGAAATCCCAACGGTCTCGAAAAACTGCTCAACATAGGAGATGATGGCACCAAACACAGTGGGACTTCTTGGGCCGCCAGCTTCCTGCAAGACGATGGATGAGGTCAGAGTGTTTCTGCTTTGGCTTCTGTGGGTTCTTGCACAGTTAGGCTCACTGGTACTGTGTGCCTCCGCCTGCCTTTCATACCACGGCAGTACCTTGCAAATCTAGGTCCTGTGGATTAAGCACAGCCATGGTAGAGGGAAGGTGATGGGGACTGTGGGTATCGGATTTGAGCAGAAACCAAGGGAATCCTGGAAAGTCTGGTGTTTGTTGACTGACTCAGAGACCCTTGGAATGCCAAGCCTCATTCCTGGAATGGCAGTGCCAACCTGTTCCCTGATCAGCTTGTGTTCTTCTTCCCCCTAGAGGAACCCCCAGAGGTGGCCAAGTGGTGTGGGACTCACAGGAAGTGACCCTTGGAAATGAGAAGGCTGAGGGCAAGTTTCAGGAACCCTGGGATCACCCACAGCCAGCTTCCCTGGGTATGGTTGGTTTGACCTGCTAGTTGCCTCCAGCATGTGTAATGTGAGCCTGAAGAAGCTGGGACTGGATGCTCAGCCCCGTGGTGACCAGGCAAGGGACTAAGGGAAAGTACCTTGCATGGACATGACCCTTAGACACATGTCAAGACACAGTGCCCACCTGTGGTGCTGACAGTGTCACTCAAGAATCCAAAACTAAGCCGGGCGGTGGTGGCACACGCCTTTAATCTCAGCACTTGGGAGGCAGAGGCAGGCGGATCTCTGTGAGTTCGAGACCAGCCTGGTCTACAAGAGCTAGTTCCAGGACAGGCTCCTAAACCACAGAGAAACCCTGTCTCGGGGGAAAAAAAAAAAAAGAATCCAAAACTACAAGGCCACCTGGAGCCATCCCCCCACGATGCTGGATCACAATGCTGGGTGGCCTGAAACCCAGTTGGGTGGCATCTGAGTCCAGGTCCCAGCAGACAGCTTCTCATTGTTGGGGTGGGGGTCCTGGGGATTGAACTCAAAGCCTTGTATATGCTGGGCAAACACTTCACCACCGAGTGACGCAGTCGGTCCACCTCCGTTTCAGCAGCACTCGGTGGCAGCCAGACGAAACAAGCGTCTGCATATCAGGAGCTGGAGCTGGCCCGCTGCTGCCATGGTCGTGTGAAGACACAGAGGGGGCTGCCCCCAAACTGCCGGCTCTGTGGAACCAGTGGTCATTCCTTCCCTAGGAGTAGCCCCCTGCCCTGACATCCACAGCACTCACGTTACCTTCGAGACTGCCCTAAGCTGTCTGTTGGCTTGGTGCACAAGGTCCAGGATGGCGTTCACTGCCCTCGGCGTGTCAAAGTCATTGGCTAGCGCAGCCTTCACGGCCTTCTTGGTGATGCTCAGCCTGGAGTGAGATACGAGAGTCACCTGTGGCAATGAGGCAGATAAGGGGCTCTCCAGCAGCCCTCTGGTGCCCTAGGCTGGCCTGCAACCAACCCTGAATACACAGACATCTTCCCCCAGAAGTAAAAATGTTTACTGTTTTGTAACAAAATCTCGAGCTACCTCCTTGGCCAAATAAACTCAAGCGAAGGGAGCCTACCCACAGTTAGTGCACAGCAGCCACCTGGGTGATTCTGTGATAGTTAACTGTAGATGTGACAGCCCCTCCCCATCAAATGTGGCAATTGTGAGCCACTGGACCAAGATGGAAACATGCCAACTCTAGATGACCACAGCGTGCAGGGCTCAGGAGCAGAGGGAAGCGGGATGACAGCTAGCAGGAAGGAAGGCTGGTGGCCTCTTCGCTCTAGCTACCTGTCCCTAAAGTGGCATGAGTGAGTAGGACTGCTTACCTCTCCCATAGCACATCCTCACCAACAGGGCCACAGGTCAGCTGCCCTCTTACATAGGCTCGTGCGTCCTCTATAAAAGAGGTCAGCCCCAGCAGGGTGTGCTTGGCTTCCAGCAGGGTACTGTCACTGTATTCAATGGCTGCAAAGGAAGGGATGGTCACCCAGGAAATGCCCAGTATGCCCTGAAGCACACAGTACCTGAGAAACCAGTGGAAGACAGCACCGTGGTCAAAGGGCTACCTGAGAAATATGGGCCCTGCCCCTGAACAAGTTCCAGCCAAAGCTGTCCTGGAACCTTCTCACACAGGGATATGTGCATAGGTGGGCAGACAGAACAGTCGGCTCTGGAAGAGCAGCCTTGCCTTGGGCACTGAGCTTGTGTTTCCCAGGCTCACTTCTCCAATAAACCTGGGGCAATGGGCTTGACACAGGCCCACATTCTGCCTCCCCAGGCACATGAGAGCCAGCTCACCTGACCTATAGCTGGTGCGCATGCAGAACAGCCGGAAGACGTCGGGGGAGAAGGTCTGCAGGAAGTCCTAGAAAGAACACGGCAGCTGTCACTCGGGATTGTAGCACCGGCCGTGGTGATGCAGGGGGAGTACAGAGAGCACGGACTGGGAGGTGTTCGCCCAACCCTCACCATCACTGATTCCCCCGGAACTTGTGCATCGTTCACCCCATTTCCAGTCATCTTCATACCCGCAGGAAGGGCTGAGGGGGATACCCGACACTCCTGTGGACAAGCCTGGGAAACAAGTTCTACTATTGGAGCCCGTACCTGACATTGGCATGAGATGGGCAACTGTTACCAGGGGACCTGGTGACTGACGGGGACAGTGTGCACAATGGGAAGAGAAGAGAGTACAACAGCTCTTGTGAGGTCAGAACAAGCTGACACCCAGACTCAGGATTGGACTGCCCAGCCCATGTGACGGCAGTGTTCCCTGATCACTGACAATGCTCTAATTTATGACACCCAGCAGGTACCTCCCTGCTGGGCACCTTGAAATTATTGACTTGACTTGAAAGCCTCCTCCCTGAAAACCAGCTTTCATATTACCAGGAGGCACTACGCAGGCTTCCAAAGGAAGGAGGCAACCAATGGTATAGCCAGCTGTGATGCCCATGGACCACAGGAACCCAGCAACCAATGGTGCTAGCCAGCTATGATGCCCACGGACCACAGGAACCCAGCAACCAATGGTATAGCCAGCTATGATGCCCACGGACCACAGGAACCCAGTAACCAATGGTGCTAGCCAGCTATGATGCCCACGGACCACAGGAACCCAGTAATCAATGGTGCTAGCCAGCTATGATGCCCACGGACCACAGGAACCCTAAGGGTGCAATAGTGATGCCCAGCCTTGGAATTAACCAGCAACTCTTCTCAGCTGGACGTAGGCCTGCTTGGCACTGGAAACCTAGCCAGCCACGTAGGGCTAATGAAGTCACAGATTTGGAGGGGAACCTACACCACCTACCTCTTTATGACACCAGCACAGTCCCTAACTACATTCCAAATATTTGTCATCACAGCTAAGGTAATTCTCACCCCTCATCAAGGAAACTTCTCTTTGTAATGGACAGAGACCATAACAGAAGGAGCCTGGTTTCAACTGATCAGTCTATAACACAGCTCCTATACCCAAGGCTCAGGGATCATTGTGGGAGACTGGGCAGAAAGAGCTGAGCCAGAGGAAGAGGGATTTTGCCGTAAGACCGAGTCTTCTGAAATCACAGAAGAACAAGGACGACAACGAACATGCTAATGTGGACAGGCAAGAGCCCAGGAAGCCTCAACCATACGCAAAGGACGACAGCAACTAAGGGATGCTGTGAGCAGGAGACACTCTTCCCAGGGAGGAGCGCAATACCAGCGGTCAGCCCTAAAACACACATACAAGTAACATTCAGACTGAGCTGACTGTAGTTATAGAAGCAAACACATATGAAACAACACATATGAAAAAGGAGGCCATGAATTTGATTGGGGGAGGGTGGATGGAGGAAGAGGAGATGAGGGAAATGATAAAATCATAATCTCAAAAAATTATTTTAAAAATATACAACCAATACAATTATAAAATGAGGTGAAGGGCTGGAGAGATGGCTCAGAGGTTAAGAGCTGCTCTTCCAGAGGTTCTGAGTTCAATTCCCAGCAACCACATGGTGGCTCACAACCATTCATAATGAGATCTGGTGCCCTCTCCTGGCATAAAGGTATGCCTAATAAATAAATGAATCTTTAAAAAGCAAAATAAAATGAAAGTTGCCACCATGGGAGAGGATGTGGGAAAGGTGAGCAGAGAACAGAGGCTCCACTCAAAACATCCAGCAAGCCCTCCCCACGTGGGGCCGGGAGTCCTGGAGACCCCTTATGGAGCAGAGTGGGGGCAAGGAATGCAGGGAGGAAACGAAGCAGGCACTTTTCACTTCACCCCTGCCAGGTTGGCTGTCAAACAGTCCTGAGCCAGTGCCCAGAGACTTCCCTCGACCCTTCCAGCCCCTCTGTTTAGCCACAGTGGTCTCTGTGAGTCACAGCCGGTTCACAGAATTGTCCCTCACTGATCTCACTCCCTTGTCACTGGCTGGCGTGAACGAGCATGCTCGGTGGCTGCTGCTCATCAAGCAGGGACAGGTCCCAGAACTGCCTGGCTACGATGGACAAGACAGGCTGAGGAGGTGCAGGGCCACAGTGTGGGTGGGCACAGAGATGGCCTCCGTCCATTCGATCATGAATGAAATGGTCCAGTCCAGGACTGCTCAGCAGTAACCCCAGAGCAAAGCAGGAATGCACCACAGTGCAAGGGAGTTGGCATTCCCTCCCCAAGCTGTACTGGGCTTACTACGAGTGTGTGTATGTATGTGTCTGAGTGTGTACAAGTGTATGTGCACATGTATGCATGTACACAAGTGTGTGCGTGTGAATGTAGGTGTGTGTGTCTGAATGTCAGTGCACATGTGCCTGAGTGTGCACAAGTGTATGTGTACATGTATTCAAGCATACACGAGTGTATGTGTGGCTTCACTGTCCCGTGTGACCTTGGTGAATAACAGCCCTGTGATTTCAAGTTCTACCTCCTGTGTGTGCTTCCCCCCATTTTGAGAGTGCTCTGTCTCTTGTCCGCGTCCTCGCCAGCAGCCTGGCCAGTTCTGACCACCTTGTCCACCATGCAGCACACGCTGCAGGCATGACTCAGTCAGGTTGTATCCTGTTTGTCCCCATCTGTCAGTGTGGAAACAACCAGATAGAGCAGCACCCTGGTGGAATGTGACTGGATGAGCAGAGACGTCACTGGCACCAGCATGGATGTTTCACCACACACAGCACGCTACGGTAACACATCAAGACCGTGGGCTCTGCTCTGAGCCCTGCTCTAGAAACCAGTCTTCTCTATCCAGTGACCTCCCATGTGTCACTGAGCACTCCCTCATGCCACTGGACCCATGCTCCCACCGCTTCTTCCAGAAGCATCTGTCTTCTGGGAAAGGCTTGGGCTCCTTCCCCAGACACAGGACAGGAAGGTGGGAAGTGTGCTCCTGTGAAAGCACTACCTGCACTGGAGGGCTTTTGCCTGCTGCTCTCCTGATGATTCCTCTGAACCAGACGTGGCCCATCCCCGACTCCCAAAACAATAGGACTGAACTCACAATGCACCAAGCACATCCTCAACTCACAGCGAGTCTAAAAACAACTGAAAGAGGCATCACAGAACCCTGGCCATCAGAACCCCCAAGACATGGGCGGCACTAAAGCCCCAGGTAGAAGGACGCAGGGAGCAAGACAGCCCAGCTCAGATCCTGAAGCTCCTGAGAAGGAGGTCAAGCCTTCCATCATGGAAGGATCTGGTGATCACCTCTAACAGTGGCCAGACACCACCACTGGGCATCAACCTGGGGAAAGCAAAGCAGCGCCTGTGACGTGTTCCCACCACCGTGCCCCCAAAACAGAACCACGCCTGTGTTGTGTTCCCACCACCATGCCCCCCAAACAGAACCATGCCTGTGACATGTTCCCACCACCGTGCCCCCCAAACAGAACCACGCCTGTGCTGTGTTCCCACCACCATGCCCCCCAAACAGAACCACACCTGTGAGCATCGGGTCTAGTGAAGCCCACACGGGAGAGACAATGAAACAACACCACAAAGACACAGACAAACCCAAACCATGAGGTATTCAACAAAGCAATAGCTCAGACTCTTCCTCCACGTTATAGGGAGAAGGAAGCTGAGGGTCTAGGCTGGAGAGATGGCTCGGGGGTTAAGAGTACATACTGTTCTTGCAAAAGACCAGAGTTCAGTTCCCAGCACCCGTGTCAGGCAGCTCACAACTACTTATAATCCAGTTCCAGGAGCTCTGACTCCCTTTTCCAAAGGTACTTGCCCTCGCATGCATGTATCTCCACACACACACACACACACACACACACACACACACAAATTCTAAAACAAGAGCTGAGACTCTGCCGTATACCAGAAGCTTAACATGAACAATGGGATACAAATCAGCCTGCAAGCCAGAAAAGATGGGCCGCAGAGAAAAATTTACAGACCATCACTGGGTCCTGGTTTTAAAAAGAAGGAAAGCTATCAAGTGTGTTTTGGCCACAAGGGCAGCGATCAGAATACAGGTGAGGTGCACTGTGGGATTGCTGGTGATCCCAGCCTGGATTACAGGGAAGCATCCTAGCTGTTAGTGGTTGCACTGAGAACAGAGGAAGGATGTCACAAACGTGGGTTTCTAACACCTCAGCAATGTGTCTAACGCTGTGGGTGCACTACACACATATGGACCAGAGCAGGCCTCCCCAGAATCCACACACTGGCCTGAGGGCCACTCTGAGCTGCTGAGAACCAGCAGGTAAGGGACAGCACTGAAAGTGGCACCAGGTTTTCCCCTTAGAGGACATTTCTAGTAGCCCAGGTCCCCTCCTCACAGAGTAACGGGGGGGGGGGGCTCCAGCGACCCTTCTAGAGCAGAGGAGCCCTGCACTCTGCAAGATGCCCCACCTTCCCACACAGCTCAAGCCCTTCCCCTTGGCTGATGTCAGCCAGGGTGCGCTGTGCTCAAGCGGCAGGTGGCAGTTATATCTCTGTGCTTTTCTCTTGTGGCTCTGTCTTTGGCCATTATAATTTTCAGGCTCCAGCTAAAGCGCCTCCAAGGGGCAGAGACAGTCTTCCGTGCACGGCAAACAACAAAGCACCCACATGGAGGCTCACAGCCCACAACTGTCTGTAATTCCAGTTCCAGGGGATCCAACTTCTTCTGGCCTCCACAGGCACCGCGTGCATACACAGATATATGTACACTCATACACACAAAATAAAAATAAATAAGTCTTTCAAGAGAGAAAGGGAAGAGATGCAATTCTGGGAAGGGGAGAGGAAAGGCAGGACCACAGCAGAAGCAGAGCAGGAGAGAACAGCAGGCCTGAAGGGGATGCCGTGGACCTTTAGACAAGGAAGAGTGGGTCCCTGGGGTGGCCCATGCAGAGCTAGGACAGACTGAGTCTGATGTTGCGGTTTTCATCCCCGGAGGCCCCTAAACCACGTAAGCAGTCATCAGTCACTCCACTTGCAGAGGAAAGCACACTGCCTAACGTTACCTTAATGGTGATGTAGTTTTTTAAGGATTTGGACATTTTTTCTTCGTTGCCTTTCACATGCAAATGCCCTGAAACAAAAAGAAAAGTGTCCCCTCTGAGTTGGGTTAGGAGAGCCCCGTACAGTCACAGCCTCTCCCAGGCAACCCTGAGCTCCACCAGAGCTGGCCTGGTTGCCCTGAGTTGGGCAGACCCCCACACAGTTAACAGGACACCAGAGCTGAGTTCCGTTTCTCTATCCACAGCCCTGAGCCAGCACATAGCTGGGCCCATGGAGGCATGAGGCTTGTGTCCCCCAAGATATAGGGCAGTAACCCACAGCTACAGGAACCTGCACCTGCAATGTGTGCTGTGTGCAGCCCTCCGGGACAAGGCTGCACCGTGGGGGTGCAATAATGGACCCACTCAGCCCCCAGTCAGTGTGACGGACAGCAGAGCCTCCTCACCCAAGCGTTCCTGCCCTGTTCGGAAACACCGATGTAACTGGCTGGTCACCTGCCACTGGTCACCCAGGTCTGGGGTGTAGCTGTCAGCTTTTCTGCTACAGCTGTCTTCCCACATGAAACAGGCGGAAAACCAAACCCCTCAGTGAGCTCCTAACCGGTGTATCCCAACAAGGCTCATCTCCACAGGAGAGTCTTGCTGTCCCAGACAGATGTTTTCCTCTTTTCCAATCGCACCTTCACACGGAGGGTGCTGCAAAATGGATCTCCCTTGGGAACTTATTAAAAACGTGCCCTCTCCAAAGAAACATAACCGTGAGCCTTAATTCTACATACGTCACACAGAGAATTGACAGGAGCCAGAAGATGAAATGTACCAGACGTCAAGAACAGGACGGTCGGCATGTGCCAGGCCAGCAGCCTCTCTCTGGACTTCCTGGCAATGTAGGCAGGCAGTGTCACCAGAGCAACTCTGCATTTACTGTCGCCCTACAGGGCACCATGGCTTCCACATCCACTTCCTAGAACTGCATTTCCATATGTAGACACTTGTGTCTGGTACCCCATAACCCGACTGCTGCCAAACCTGGGCTGTCATCTGGAAGGGCAGCGCTGACCTGGTGACCTTCAGCACACTCAACGTGTGCTCTCCTGCTCATCACTCATCCCAGTGACACCATTCCCACCTCTGACCTGCTTCTGGGAACCATGGTCACTGCCAATCCATTGGGTTCTTTGGGTTTTGTTGTTATTGTTGGAGGATGTTGGTTCTTTGAGGCAAGTCTCTCTAGGTATTCCTGGCTGCTCTAGTACTCACTATGTAGACTAGGTTGGGCTCAAGCTCACAGTGATCCGCCTGCCTCTGCCCCTTTCGCAGTGCTGGACCTAAGAACTTCCCCCCAGCAGGTGCTATGCTGACCTCGGAGGGAGAAGAATCATTAAAGGTATCCCCCACAGTGAACTCGATCTGCTACGATATCAACCTGCCAGGCAAGGTGTGCGCACTGGTGAAACAGTGGCATAAAGGTTATGGTGACCTGTGGCAATATTATAGGAGAACATCTCTTATATTCAAAGACAATGGAACTTTTACTGGACCTCACAGCCAAGTTAATAATATACCTCGAGGTCACTTAAGACAGCCAGAAATCCTACTGTGTACTCAGACTGTTTGCTTAACCTGCCTTTAAGAGAACAATGTCAAAACCAACCTAACCTGCTTTGGGTTCCTTGTGTAATCAACTTTTACAACCTAAGCTAATGCATAGCTTTACTTGTAAGTTATGTATGCTTCCATGCCCCTTACCCAAAGAGCAATGCATGTGTGTGTATGTGTGTTAGAGTAATCACTTGCTAAAAAGAGCAAGCAGGTCAAAAGGGACATTGTTCAAGAATAACGATTGTATATGTTGGTGCGGCACAGATATCTCTGCGGTGGAGTGTTTGTAGAACTGAGTGTTTCAGGACCGGCAGCGGTTAGCGGGAGGAAATGACTTACCTACCCACTTCTAAAACTCTGTTAATTTCCTAATGTATCCCTCACTTGTTCCCCACATGACCCAACACAGTCAGAGCAAAGCCCTCTAGTAGACACACAAAACACAGGTTTCACAGTCAGACACGCAACAGACTCCAGACAAACCAGAAACCACCAACTTAGGCATAGACAGATGGAAGACACAGGGAGAGGAGTGGAGAACTCAAACTTGGGCTTTTCCTGTCAAATTTACCAAAGAGGAAGAGCTGAATTTTTGTTCCTTCACTGTAACATTGATGCATTCTGGTGCCTTTGAGATTCTCTTTAACGCATTTAATCAGTGCAGTAACGGAGCACTTTGATTGGATCTGAGGCCTGCTCCACAGGAGGAATTTGTGCCCGGTGCTGTACACCTGGTCAAAAGCTCATGGCCAGGGGTCACAGGCCTTAGTAGAGAGCCTGCTACTGTTGGTTTGCTGAACAACACCGCATCAATCGCCTTCTGAGCATTTATGTTTACATACAAGAGTCAGCGCTGCTCTCAGCAGGGGCCAGAGGAGCTGCTCTCTGCAGTGGACAGCAGTCAGTGCCACCAACGTGCTAGGGATACTTGACTGTCGATTACACAGCCCCAGGGGGAGGTCTTTCTGCAGTGGGCAATGGTCAATGCCGCCACAGTGCTAAGGATAAGTGACTGTTGAGTACCCAGCCCTACATGGGAGATCTAGACCCTCAAGGCTCCAAAAAAAAAAAAAGAGAGAGAGAGATTAGAAAGAATCTAAGAGGCAGAAGGGGAGGTGCTGTGAAATGTCTTCTGGACAGGATGTGGCTGTTGCACACGCGAGCTTGCTGCAGCCATGGTTACCGACACAAGGTGAAGCCTACCGACACAAGACTGACACAAGGTGAAGCCAACAAGATCAGTCAACACTGACTGGACTTAGAGAGTTACTAAAGAAAACAAACGGTAGACCAGAGTGTGGGTATGACCAGTACAGTAGAGATGCATTGCGTACGTACATGCAATTGGCCAAGAATGAAGAAAAGATAGATACCCTACAGAAACCCAAACGAGGATATCAGTCAGGCCCGCCTGCCACTCTGCCAGTGGATCTGGGTGTTTTCAATACGCAGAGTTGGAAAGTAAGTGTGCTTCAAGCTGGGCTTACCAGAATGTAGGAAGTAGTTTCCCCACTGCTGACACTGGTGGAAGACCTCACTCTGTGCTATTTCGTTCTCGTGGTGTGGAAAAGCCAAGTCTATGCCGCCCGTGTGGATGTCCAGTTGGCTCCCAAACACCTCGCTGCAGGGCAGAGTGCAAGCTTGTGTGAGCAGCCTCACCATCAGGGCCCACACCTCACACTCACTCCAAAAGCATTCCCCCAGCCTCACCATCGGGGCCCACACCTCACACTCACTCCAGAAGCATTCCCTCAGCCTCATCATCGGGGCCCACACCTCACACTCACTCCAGAAGCATTTCCCACACCATAAAAACACGGTTCTGTTCGCTGCACATGGATCTCCTAGGCTGACCGGGAGGGAGGGGGCCAGCTGAAGCTGTCACCAGAAGCCTCGGGAACACAGGGTTGCCTGAGGACAGGGAGGGTGGTCCAAGCCTCCCAGCTGGTGGAGGGGCTATGACTCCACCAGACCAAGGTAGATTCTGGACTCTGGAGAGGTTGGGCTGGCCAGGGCACGTAAATGTCCTCAAAATAGCTTTTCAGAGGTGTCAAACCTAGCTAAGGGCCTCGTGACCCGGCCCTTGCACTTACCTGCCCTGAGGCCTGAGCCACCGGGGACCATAAGGTGCATCTGCTGCTGTGTGACAGAGCCTGTTCTGCTAGCAGCAGACTAAACAAGAAGGCTGGGCCCACTCCTATGCTGGGCCGGGCATTCCTCCTCATGGCCCTCCAGCCTCCAGACTGCTCTCTCCCTCAGCCAGGCCACCCTGTCACACCTGGGTTGAACACTCGAAGCCCAGGAACTGCTGGGGCTTTACCTGGCCATAGCGGAACACTCGATATGCCAACCAGGCCGGCCATCTCCCCATGGCGAGGTCCAGAACACCTCCTGAGGTTTGGCTGCCTTCCACAGGGCAAAGTCGCTGGCGTGCCGCTTGTCGGAGTCAACTGCTGGCGACAGAGGGTTGACAAGTGAGAAACCTTGGTGCAGCACTGGCAACCTGTGTTCCAGCTGGTGTGGGAGGTCCTTCTGTATATGCATTGCTTTTATTGGTTGATGAAGAAAGCTGTTTCGGCCAATGACTTAGCAGAGTAAAGCCAGGTGGGAAATCAGAACAGAGATATAGAAAAAAAGAAGGCATTGGTGAGTTCCCGATAGAACATCCCCATTGTCTCAGTGTGTGGGTGCACCCCTCGCGGTCCTGAGTTCCTTGCTCGTGCTCTCTCTCCTTCTGCTGATTTGGACCTTGGGATTTCAGTCCGGTGCTCCGACGTGGGTCTCTGTCTCCTTTCATTGCCTGATGAAGGTTAATATCCAGGAGGATGACTATATGTTTTTCTTTGGGTTCACCTTCTTATTTAGCTTCTCTAGGATCACGAATTATAGGCTCAATGTCCTTTATTTATGGCTAGAAACCAATTATGAGTGAGTACCTCCCATGTTCCTCTTTTTGGGTCTGGCTTACCTCACTCAGGATAGTGTTTTCTATTTCCGTCCATTTGCATGCAAAATTCAAGAAGTCATTGTTTTTACTGCTGAGTAGTACTCTAATATGTATATATTCCATACTTTCTTCATCCATTCTTCCATTGAAGGGCATCTAGATTGTTTCCAAGTTCTGGCTATTACAAACAATGCTGCTATGAACATAGTTGAGCATATACTTTTGTTGCTGGACTGGGTCTGAAGAAGCATGGGATAAAACCGGACTCACAGAACATAGCGGACAATGAGGACTGCTGAGAAGTCAAGAACAATGGCACTGGGTTTTGATCCTACTGCACGTACTGGCTTTGTGGGAGCCTAGGCAGTTTGGATGCTCACCTTACTAGACCTGGAAGGCAGTGGGAAGTCCTTGGACTTCCCACAGGGCAGGGAACCCTGACTGCTCTGCGGGCTGATGAGGGAGGGGGACTTGATTGGGGGAGGGGGAGGGAAATGAGAGGCAGTGGCGGGGAGGAGACAGAAATCTTTAAGAAAGAAAGAAAGAAAGAAAGAAAGAAAGAAAGAAAGAAAGAAAGAAAGAAAGAAAGAAAGAAAGAAAGAAGGCAGAGTCAGAGAGACATCATGTAGCTGTTATAGGAGAAAGATGCCGGAACCTTACCAGTAAACCACAGCCTCATGGTGATACATAGATTAATAGAAAATGGGTTAATTTAAGATACAAGAGCTAGGTAGGAAAATGCCTAAGCTGTTGGCCAAAACAGTTTCATTCATCAACCAATAAAAGCAACACATACCCAGAAGGACATCCTGCATCACCAGTCAGACGATGGCATGTTCCCTCTATGCAAACCTCACACCTCTTACTAACGTGCTCCACTCTTCCCCAGTGGGGCAGCAGGACTAAAGCCTCCAAGTCAATAAGCAGAGCAGAGGCGTGGTATCCACCAAGTCAGGTCACAGAGGTCACAGCCGAGCCTGCAAACACCAGGGCACTCACTGCCAAGGGACCAGATCCCAGTGCCCGGCCAGTTCTGTTCAGTCACCTTTGAGTAACTGAGTTCCTAAGTGACATTTTTTACAATGACAGCAATCCTACTGAGGGCAAAGGTGGCCATCACAGAGGGACATCAGGATAGAGGACAGGAAAAGTCAGGAGAGGACGAGCAAGCAGAGCTGTGTTGGTTTCCCCGTAAATGCCACATAGTCATATCCAATTCACTGTCTCGTGGCTGTCACTGGGCTTACTGTCCCTGTTTACATCGACAGAAGTGATGTCACTGGGTCAATCTGAACCTCTGCCCCACAATGCCATGTGTGTACTGAGCACAGCACAAGGTGGGGTCCACTGGGAATCGCAGGCTAGTGAACAGGGCTGGCACAGGCACGGGAAGGCCGGAGAATCTCAGAGGGGTTTGCCACACGCTGATGTGGGGTCAAGTTGGCAGGAACAAACAGGAGTTCAGCAGGGCGGCAGAGACAAATCCCACTGAGCAAAAGGGGATGGAGGATGGTTCTTCAGAGTAATGGCAGGGGAGATGGGGGGGGGATGCAGGAGAAACGTTATATGTGGGCATACAAAACACTTAGAGACAAGCACGTGTGGGTCGTGCAGCACTTGGGATGGTGAGCAGAGAGGCAAGCACTGTCGCTCCCAAACAGCAAGAGCTGGGCAGGAATGACACAATGCAAGAAACCCAGTGCCAGGGCCACCTCTCTTCACTGGGGTGACTGCAGTCACTGAGCAGGACCCACTTCTGCGTCCTTCCTGTTGGGTTACTGCTACAATTCAAAATGCAAAGAAAGCTGAAAAGCCTTGTTCCGAAATGGCACATGGGAGTGGTAGAGCCCGTCATAGCACCAGAAGGGCTCGGTGCCTTTGCTTTGCTAAATGCCAATCCCCAATTTTAAACCTTTACTCACGCTATGCTTTTGAATAAGGCAGTGACTTCCAACAGTGCTGCCCTGGGAGTACAGACGGGCCGAGGGAGTTGTTACTCCCTGCTGGGGACGCTGGCAACTTCTCACAAAACCAAACAGGTTTTTCATATGACACTGCCATCATACTCCTGGGAGCTTACCCAAGATACCGAAAACATTCACATAAAGTCCTGCACGTGGGTACTCACAGCAGCCTTATCCCCAACTGCCCAAACATGAACGCAGTGAAGATGGACCTCAGTAAGTAGATAGACTAAGGATTAACTCCAGCACACAGACACTGGGCACACAAACAGTAGAGCATCCATTATTCAGTATCAGTGAGAGGAGAGCTACCAACGCATGCAAAGACCTACAAAGCTTCAAAGTATGTTACTAGCTGGGTATGGTGGCTATGCCCCTAACAGCAGTACTCAGGAGGAGGAGGCAGGAAGAGTTCCTCAAGATCAAGGCCACCTTCAGCTACATAGTATCAAGCAAGACTGTCTCCAAAAAAACAAACCACAAAAGCCTGTTACTAACAGAAAGAAACCGACCTGGAAAGGCTCGGGCTGAATGTGTACAATCTGGCAACATTCTGGAGAAACAAAGCTGTGGATGGTGAAAAGGTCACCAGGGTTGAGGTAGCAGAGACAGGAAAAACATGGATCACAGAGGTCTCATGGATGGGAAACCATTGCATGGGATTGTGTCACGTGGGAACACACGTGGCATTTATCCAAACGTCTGTCCATCCCAACGGGTATGCTAACATGAACCACAGACTTGGGTGGTGCAGGGCACGGACGGCTCAGGCTGCTGGGGGGGGGTGGGAAGGGCTGTGCAGGGGAGGAGGCCCAGTGGGAATTCTCTAACTTCGCTCTGTGCACTGTAAACCCCAAGTGGCAGTGAAAAAACCAAGCCTGTGGAAATAAAACCAAGAGCTGTGCCTCGTGGCACACATCTAGGCCCAGCGCTTGAGGGTAAGAGCAGGGCCTGCAGTTCCCGGGCACCCTCCGATGTGCAGCAAGTTCCAGGTTAGCCTTGGCTACCTGAGACCCTGTCCCCACAAACCAGATACAAAGCAACAAAACTAGCTTGCTTCTGTTGGGTCTTTTTTTTTTTTTTTTTTGGGTTTTCGAGACAGGGTTTCTCTGTGGTTTTGGAGCCTGTCCTGGAACTAGCTCTGTAGACCAGGCTGGTCTCGAACTCACAGAGATCCGCCTGCCTCTGCCTCCCAAGTGCTGGGATTAAAGGCGTGCGCCACCACCGCCCGGCTTCTGTTGGGTCTTACAACTCTCCCAAAGTCTATTCCTGGAAGGCACAACCCAAACCTGCCTCAAACCATAGCCCATGGGTACGGGGATCCCAGAATGCTCCACCGTGGAGCCACAGCAGAGGGATACTGACTGAGTAAAAGTAGCATGCCATTTCTGAGAGCCAAGTAAACAAGACTGTTAAAAATTAGATTGAAGTTACGTACGGTGATACACACCTTTAATCCCAGTACTTGGCCTCACTCTGAGGCCAACCTGATCTACCGAGCAAGTTCCAGGATAGCAAGGGTTACAGAATGAAACTCTGTCTCAAAAACAAATAATAAAGGCTGGAGAGATGGCTTAGAGATTAAGAGCACTGGCTGATCTTCCAAAGGTCCTGAGTTCAATTCCCAGCAACCACTGGGTGGCTCCCAACCATCTGTAATCTGTAGTCAGATCTGGTGCCCTCTTCTGATGTGCAGGCAGAGCACTGTATATATAATAAATAAATCTTTAAAATTTAAATAAAGTAAATAATAAAAATTTTAAATTAGATTGGTGACGAATGTGTTATCCACCAGTCTCTATCCATAGACACTCAGAGTTGGAATAAGCCTATAAATTAATTACCAATCTGTAAGAAGCACATGGTCTAGAGAGAAATCCATGTAACACAGCAAATCTCACTGAGCAAACAAGGCGGCGGGGGTGGCAGTTCTTCGGAAGAACGGCAGGAGGCGATGTGGGGAAGGAGGACAGGAGAAGTATAGAAGAAGACTCGAGAATACAAAGCAGCCAGGAACCCATGTGGGTCATTTATAGCAGTAACTTGAAGGCATGTGCACTATGCTCAGCATCCTTAATAGTTTAAATTTAGTTCTACATGCTTTTTATTCTTCTCCATAAAAATTACTTTGACCAGCAGGTGGTGGTGGCACATGCCTTTAATCCCAGCTCTTGGGAGGCAGGTGGATCTCTGTGAGTGTGAGGCCAGCCTGGTCTACAAAGTGAGTTCCAGGACAGACAGGGTTGTTACACAAACATACTCTATCTCAAAAAAACAAAAACAAAAAATCGCCGGGCGATGGTGGCGCACGCCTTTAATCCCAGCACTTGGGAGGCAGAGGCAAGCGGATCTCTGTGAGTTCGAGACCAGCCTGGTCTACAGAGCTAGTTCCAGGACAGGCTCCAAAGCCACAGAGAAACCCTGTCTCGAAAAAACCAAAAAAAAAAAAAATCTTAGACCTAACAAAATGGTTGAAGCCCAAACCGCACAGGAGTACACTAACTGACACCAGGAATTTAATATATAGCAGCAAGCAGCAGAAGAGGGTCACACTGTGACATGTATGTTGTCCCATGCAGAGAAAATTCCAAAAGAAGTAAGGAGAGGGAATAAATAGCACGCCTGGGTCTTCTGCAGTCTTATCTGTTCAAGGAAATGAATTAACCTCCCAGCAGGCTAACGACCCCAAGTCAGCCCACGTCTTCCCTGTTCCAGATCAAACCTCAGAACCCCACACTCAGAGGCTGAGGCCAGCAGGACACCAGCTGTCACCCACCTGGTTCACTCAGAGGCCCACAGGACACCAGCTGTCACCCACCTGGCTCTGGGGCTGAGGCCTGCAGGACACCAGCTGTCACCCACCTGGCTCTGGGGCTGAGGCCCACAGGACACCAGCTGTCACCCACCTGGCTCTGGGGCTGAGGCCCACAGGACACCAGCTGTCACCCACCTGGCTCTGGGGCTGAGGCCCGCAGGACACCAGCTGTCACCCACCTGGTTCACTCAGAGGCCCACAGGACACCAGCTGCCACCCACCTGGTTCACTCAGAGGCCCACAGGACACCAGCTGTCACCCACCTGGCTCTGGGGCTGCGCTGGGAACCATGTTGATGAGCCTGCCGTACTTGTCCCCTCGTGCTCGCAGATCGAAGTAGACGCTGCCTATTTAACATAAACAGGAGCTCAGCACTTCCCTGTCTGAGGCAGCCACATCTGTAGTCTAAGAACTCACAAGCAGTTTCAGCACAGACTGCACATGCGTGTGCGCACATGTTTGCATATGCAACACACATTACCACACAAATAACACATACACACACACAGAGACACTAGCCAGGCATCTTCTACACCAACAATGCCTGCACACTGCACAAACACACACACACAGAGACACTACCCAGGCATCTTCTACACCAACAATGCCTGCACACTGCATGCACCTCCAGGATTATTCTGAGATGCCTGTCACAGGGGTGGGCTTTGAGGTCTCAGATATTCAAGCGAGGCCCAGTGTCACTCTCTCTTCCTGCTTGCTGATCCCAATGTAGAACTCTCAGCTACCTCTCCAGCACCATGTCTGCCTGCATGCTGCCATGCTCCTGCCATGAAGATAATAAGACTGAACCTCAGAAACTATAAGCCAGGCCCAATTAAACACTTTATAAGAGTTGCCATGGTCATGGTGTCTCCTCAGCAATAAAACCCTAAGACACAGGTATGGTTGGAGATGAATAGCCCTGGTGAGCCTGACAGGACGGAACTGTCTCCAGGGCCCTGCCATGTCTCCAGTGTTTATGAAGATTCCTAAACAGAGAATATCAACATGGCTCCGAGGTAAGAGTGCAAGCTGTGAAGCAGGGGACCTGTGTTCAAATCCCCAGCACCCACATAAAACCCAGGTATGGCTGCACATGCTTGCAACCTCAGTGCTGGGGGGCGGGGTAAACGCAGGTATATCCTGGGAGCTCGCTGACCAGCCGGCCAGCTTAGCTGAGAAGAAACCCTGTCAGAAAGTAGGGACGACGGGAATGGAGGCCACCATGGTGTGGGTCAAGCACAGGTCCCTGGTCTTCCTGCAAACCGGTGTCTGGTGACTCACACCACTGCCTGTTCTGGAGGAACAAATGCTGTGGTCTCCTAGGAACACGATCACCAGGTGCATGGGCCTTTGGGTGGCATCCTTACTCAGTCGGCTGGGCAGTGTGATGATGCTTCAGTACCAATACTGAGATGATGCTACTTGATTCCTCCCAGTTGTGTGGTCAGCTCCCGACCACATACGCCCTCCATCCATCACCTATGTGGAAAGACTGTTACCCTGGCTTCTCGACATATTACATGTGGGAGGAGAACAGGAAGTCATCCAGGAATCTGTCTCAAGAACTTTCCTGGAGGAAGAGAGCAGCGAGAGGCTTCCAGATGGCTGGTGAGGCTACTGGAGCCACGGCCACATATCAGGCTACGAGGAGCCCAGGCCTCTGTGTGCAGGTGGAGGCAGCATCTCCCAGCATAACGACTAGCAACCAGAGGACAGGCGACCAGCTAGAAATGGAGCATTTGTTTAAAGCCAAGTGAGGCTGTTTTACCTGATATCTGGTTAAGTGGTTCTGCAGACTCTGAAGACTACTAGAAACTTCTTGTAACTGCTCAGCTGGGCGGCTGAATACATTGTTTCACAGCAGTTAACATGCCTACATTACATTAGCGTGTGCACACACACACACACACCCCAAACTGAAATAAGACCACAGTGAGCATCCGTACAGCCACCCCCAGACTCCACAGGGGGTCAGGACTAGCTTGCCTGTGTTCTGTGGTTGTAAGAGAAAGCTGAAGCAAGGCCCCGGGCAGCTGGAGAGTGGCTTGGTAGTTAGAGAGCTCCTGCAAGACCGAAAGCTCTAGTAAAGTCCTAGCACCCACCCTGGACAGCTCACATTTTGCCTGTAATTAATTCCAGCTCCGAGGGATCGGATGCCCCTCTCTGACCTATGTACTGCATTCACGTATCAACCCCTCTGACCCACACACATAAATATTCAATTTAAAATGATAAAAAAGAATCTGAAAAAAAGAATAGATCAGTAGTCAAGAGTGCTTACTGCTCTTGCAGAGGACCCACAGTGCCTAAAACCCACACTGAGCAGCTCATAATTGCCTGTAACTACAGACTCTGGGGAGTCTCACCCCTCTTCTGGCCTCCATGTGCAACAACACACATGTGCATGCACACACATAAATAAAAATAAAAAATTAAAAAACTACCTAGACAGACTGGCTCAGCACCACAGGAACCCACAAGAACACAGCCATAGAAGTGGCGCACACAGCCCAGGCGTGACCTGCACCTCAGAGCTCCACCAGGGGCCCCCAGCCATACCTGAGGCTGTTGAGTACGCATGGCCATGAGCGATGATGCCTTCAATGAAAGCGATGATCTGAGGGATGTTCTCAGTGACTCTCAAGTACACCGTTGGCGGCAGAACCTGGAAAGATGCAGAGACACGGGCACCAAGGGTGATCTCCAAGCTCACGGGCTCATGCCCAGACCTGGCACAACAGGATGGCAGCCATTCTGAGTCAGGGTGCCCCAGTGATCCAACTGGTTTTTCCTGTGTGGTTTCCCTGCTAACTCTCAACAGACAAGACTGCTGAGGAGAACAAGAAGCCAGGCAGCCAGACCTTGGTGCCAGGAATGTGCCTGACGCTGACAGCAATGTAAGATAAATCAGGGACATTCTGGCAAGGTGCAATCACTTCATCCTACCCCATACACATGGGCTTCTTCAGACCCCCAGGAGAGGAATCCAGCTCACCCTGAAGCCCCAGACCAGCTCCCTCCCCTGAGGCCATCACAGGGTTTACTCAGCAGGTCTAGATTTAGGTCCTTTCCTGCGGTCTAGACACCACAAGGCACTAACACTGGAATGTTCTGGATCAGGCAGGTGAGATGACACTTCCCTTTAGAGGAGGGTAAACCACTGCTTACCTTCAGGGCTGCCATGTCTTGTTTAAATTCTTCTTCAAAGAGACTGGCAAGAGAAGCGGGCGAAACATTCATCTGCACAAGGTCAGACAACCACAATGTCAGCACACCCATCCCAGCAGACCAGGCTACCCCTGCACACACACCCATTCCAGCAGACTAGGCTACCCCAGGAGACAAGACAGTGACCACACACCCCAGGAGGGCTCAGCCCCAAGAAGGGAATGTTGATTTTAAGTGTTAAACTACCCTAAAGCTCAGTAGTTAAAAGACTTATGGGCCCTGTCGACTGGGGACAGAGAGAAGCTGGGTACCATTTCTATGACAAGATACAAACCCTCCTCCCCATCTACAAATGAGTGCAACACCCACCTCCTCTACAGACCAAAATGTGAGGTTTCCATCTCATCCATCCCCTCACCTACAGCAAGATGAAATGGTGGAAAATGCCTAGGGACACATTCAACAGGGAACTGGTACTGATGTCCTTAGGCTGGGGCTGTACTCAGCTCCTGAGTGTGGAGGCTGCGGCCATAGCAGAGCATCTGGGCACACAGACCCAGCAGGGGACACAGACTTTTCAGCCCAGAAGCAGAGTTCTTGTCAATCATCCCAGAACAGATGTGGGAGGGGCAAATGAGGCTCCACCCCAGCTGAAGAGCTACCAGCAAGTGAAGGCTGCCAGAATGGGGGAAGTCAATTATCCACAGGGCTGTGGCACGCACATCAAGGCAGCACTATTAATCCAACGGGTTATAAAAACAAAAACAAGAGGGGGCTGGAAAGATGGCTCAGCGGTTAAGAGCACTGCTTGCTCTTCCCAAGGACCCGGGTTCAATTCCCAGCACCCACATGGCAGCTCACAACTGTCTGTAACTCCAGGATCCAACACCCTCACACAGACATGCAGGCAGGTAAAACACCAATGCATGCAAAATAAAAATAAATAAATCATTTAAAAAAAAAAACAACAAAAAACAAAAACAAGAGAACATTGAAGGGGATGAGCACACACGTGCACACACATACACACACACATGTATACATAAAATTGTCAAAGAATAAATTTTTTAAAAAATTTAAGAGGGCTGGAGAGATGGCTCAGCGGTTAAGAGCATTCCCTGCTCTTCCAAAGGTCCTGAGTTCAATTCCCAGCAACCACATGGTGGCTCACAACCATCTGTAATGAGGTCTGGCGCCCTCTTCTGGCCTTCAGGCATACATGCAGAAATAATATTGTATACATAATAAATAAATAAATATTTTAAAAAAATTTAAAAGAAAGAGCTGGAGGGCTGGAGAAATGACTCAGTGGTTGAGAGCACTGGTTGCTCTTCCAGAGGTCCTGAGTTCAATTCCCAGCAACCACATGGTGGCTCACAACCATCTGTAATGAGATCTGGCGCCCTCTTCTGGCACGTGGGCATACATGGAGGCAGAATGTTGTATACATAATAAATAAACTCTTTATTAAAAAAAGAAAAAGAAAGAGCTGGAGAGATGGCTCAGGGTTAAGAGCGTTTGCTGCCTGCTCTTCCAGAGGTTCTGAGTTCAATTCCCAGTAACCATATGGTGGCTCACAACCATCTGTAATGAGATCTGGTGTCCTCTTCTGCCATGAAGGTATTTTTTGCACGCAGAATACTGTATATGTGATAAATCTTTCTTTAAAAAAAAAAATTTAAAAAGCAGGGGCTGTGTATTATTGGTGCACGCCTTTAACCCCAGCACTGGAGAGAGAGGCAGGCAGAACTATGTTAGTTCAAGGCTACCCTAATCTACATAGTAAGTTCCACCTCAACCAGGGCTACATAGCAAGACCCAGTCTCAAACAAAACATAACAAAAAAGCTTCATGCACACCCTGTACAAGAACCTGAATCCACCTACACTCTGCAAACGCTTAATGCCACACCTACCGTGCTGGGCCATCTTGGCCTGCCCTAAGCACACCTACCTCATGAGGTAAGAAATTTCTACTCTGAGATATCAAGAATCTCTCTCAGGTTTCTCAGTGATGTGTACGGAGCTGGTGGCTGACTTTCTGCTTGGGGCTCTAAAGCAGCAGTCACCCCGGAAAGTACGACATGGAGGACTGCCTTCAGGGAGACGGTGAGTGGCCCAGGAGCCTGCTACCTTCACTATGCCAGACTGCTCAGCCCATGGTTTACCTCACACCTCCCTAGACCGCTGGGATGACAGTGTGTAGAGATGAGATAAGACACAAACATGGCAGTGTCACTGCTGAAGACACGGAGTCACACTCCTTGTCCAGGGACCGTTGTAAGGCACAGAACACAAATTCAGATCTTGTCAACACACTACCTAAATGCCTTCAGCTGTAACTTTTACCTATTTCTTCTTTCCTTCCTATTTTTTGTTTTGTTTTGTTTTTAGAGACACGGTTTCTCTGTATAGTCCTGGCTGTCCTGGAACTCGCTCTGGTCTAGGCTGGCCTCGAAAACAGAGATCTGCCTGCTTCTGTCTCCTAATTACTGGGGTTAAAGGCATGTGCTGTTATGCCCAGCTCGGTTTTTTACCTTTTCAAATTATGAATAAACTGAAATATATCCCACATATCCAGATGCCCCAACCCATTTTTTTAATTGACGTTTTTTCTCCTGTAGGAAGTGTTTTTACATTTGTGGTACTTCTGTTGAGATTCATTTTTATTATGATCTTGATAGCTTTCATCTTTCATTAGTTCTCTTCATGTGTATGGATGCTTGCCTTCACACGTCTGTGTCCCACATGCACGCAATGCCAAAGGAGGCCAGAAGAGGGCATCAAATACCAGGAGCTGAGTCACAGATGATAGAGCTGCCATGTGGGTGCTGGGAATTGAACCCTGGTCCTCTGGAGGAGTAGACAATGCTCTTAACCACTGAGCCAGCTCTTCAGTTCCTCCTTTTCAGTTTTTTTTTTTTTTTTTTGGTTTTTCGAGACAGGGTTTCTCTGTGGTTTTGGAGCCTGTCCTGGAACTAGCTCTGTAGACCAGGCTGGTCTCGAATTCACAGAGATTCACCTGCCTCTGCCTCCCAAGTGCTGGGATTAAAGGCATGCGCCACCACTGCCCGGCTCCTTTTCAGTTTTTTAACAGCATGGTCATTCACAGAACACTGAAAACCTGGTTTATATTTCCCAATCTTTTCTATTTCTGAGTCTGTCTGCATAAATGGATTTATACTTGGAAACATACTGAGAAACCCTTCCCAAAGGAGGTCACAGAAACATCCTGGGATTTTTGCCAGGAATCTGTGGCTCCACTCATCTTATATTTAATCTCTGATCTGCTTTAGGTTGGCTGTGAGGCATGACGCTAACTTGGGTTTGTATTTTCTCCAGATGGTTATCCAACTGTCAACACTATCGACTGAATAATCCAACCCTAGCAATGTGAAATGCCATCTTTTATCATGAAACAAATTCCATTAATTATTATGTGTTTTTCTGGCCTCTGTAGTATTGTTCTTTCTCGGAAAGAAGGTAGAGCAGGGGCTGTCAGGGAATGGGAGGAGAGACAAGGAGGGGGGAAGGAGGGAGGGACAACGGATACTCTAGGGAGAAGGGCACAGATACCTTAATTCCCACCAAGCTGTTGGCCTTCGCATAATACAACCTGCCACAGATCGGTCCTGCGTGTGCGCACGCGCGCACACACACACACACAGTGCCATGTGACTTCTACTGGGGAGATGGAAGGGAACACTGAGCAGGTGTGGACCAAAGGAAGGATTCCACCCAAGTCTGTGGTGAGTCAGTGAGTTCATGGGGTTCCCATCAGAAGCATGGGTGACCCAAAGGCAACTAAGCGACAGAGAATCCCACTCCACTCTCCAATCTCAGGGTGAGAGGCCTCCTGCCGATCTCACAAGATGTGAGGGCCTCCCTCCTCCCCCAGGAGAGAGTCAGGGAGACCACAACTGCTCTGATTTACAATGCTCGTCTGGCCCGGAGAAAACAAGTACACAACACATATAGATACATACACACACTCACACACACATGTATTTATATGTATATACATTCATAGATAAAGAATTATCTATAGCTTTTTAAATATGTCTTAACATCTGGTTGTGCTATTCCCTTCTGGATCCTCTATTCAAGAGAATCGCACTCTCAAAGTCAGACGGTCACTTCACTCCCTAGTGGCTGGTCACAGGGCACACTGCGACACTCACCATGACACAAACTACACAGGACAAGTACCAAAAGCCCTAGTCTTTGCTATTCCAGGTCTTATGTGAGTCATTCCAGGTTAGCCATCCTCTCCTTCTCTGGGAGTCAGTGGGCCAGGCTTCGGCACTGCAACCGAACCCCTGGTCTTCAGCACATCCCACCATCTTCCCAGGAAGCCAGACATGCAAGTTAGTGCCCTGGGTCAGAAAAAAAGTGTCTCTGGCTTGAATCACGAAGGCACTCTGATTTTTCACAACATAGCATAACATACACCAGGCAGCAGTGGCGCACGCCTTTAATCCCAGCACCAGGAAGGCAGAGGCAGGTGGATCTCTGTGAGTTTGAGGCCAGCCTGGTCTACAGAGTGAGCTTCAGGACATCCAGGGCTACACAAAGAAGCCCTGTCTCAAAAGGCGAGGGAGGTGGCTGGAGAGATGGTTCAGTGGTTAAGAGCACTGACTGCTGTTCCAGAGGACCAGGGTTCAAGTTCCGGCACCCACATGGTAGCTCACAACTGTCTGTGACCCCAAGATATGACACCCTCGCACAGACATACAATATGCACGCAGGCAAAACACCAATGTAAGTAAAATAAAAGGATAAATAAATTGGTTAAAAAAAAAAAAAAAAGAAATACATAAAAATACGATCAGCAAAGAACTGCCACACAGCCGCCAGGCTGTCAAACAAGGCAAAGTGCTCACCTCGTTAGCTCTCCTGATTATTTTATCATCCACATCAGTGATGCTCATTCCCATGATCACATTGCACCCAAACACCTTGGTCAGGATCCTTCGGATAATGTCAAATCTGACGTATGAGCTGAAAGAAAAAAACTGTTGGCTTGTCTTCAACACACAATCAACGTTGCTATTCGACTTTTAACTTAAAATTGTTTTATTTCTCATTCATTTGTTTTATTTCACGTTCATGTGTTTTGCCTGCACGGATGCATGTGCACCATATCTTTATTTGGTGCCCAACGAGGTCAAAAGAGGTTGTCAGAGGCCCTGAAATCAGATAATATACAGAATGGTTGTAAGTCACCTCGGGGGTGCTGGGAACTGGACCCAGGTCCTCCACAAACAAGTGCTCTTAAGTGCTAAGTCATCCCTCCAGCCACCAGTTTCATTATTATTGTGTGTGTATGTAGTATGTGTGTGTGTGTGTGCACATACTACAGCAGCACGCATGTAGAGGGAGGTCAGAGGAAGTTTGTGGGACTCAATGCTCTCCTTTTACCATGAGTCCCGGGGACCAAACTCAGGTCATCAGGCTTGTACAGGAGGTGCCTTTACCCAGTGAGCCATCTTTGCCAGCCCCATGATTGTTATTCTTGAACAGGAACGTGTTACAATTTAGCACCACTATGTAACTTCCAAGCTGTGTTCTACAGTCGATAACTGGTTCATAGGGAACTAATTCAAGTACTTCTTTACAAACTGAGCCCCACCTGGTGGCCCAGAAGGGTTCCTGCAAGAAGCAACCAAAAAGGGCTGGAGAGATGGCCGAGTTCAAGTCCTAGGACCTGAATTTAATTCCTAGCAACCACATGGTGGCTCACAACCATCTGTAATGAGATCTGGCGTCCTCTTCTGGCCTACAGGCATTCATGCAGGCAGAACACTGTAACATAATAAATAAATAAATCTTTAAAACAAAACAAAAAGGCAATCAAGCAATTGCATCAATTCCAGGATAAGGTATTGCTGTTTTTAAGTTTAGAGCTGTTGAGTGAGTTTGCGTCTATCTAAAAGTATAAAAACTCCTATAATACAACATTAACAAAAGGGCAAATGACAAGAGCTTTTTACTGTTTTCTTTCATGCTCGAGAACCGGGATTTTCCATATTATTCCAGTGCAAGGGAGATAGGCGGATCCCTGGGACTCACTGGCCAGCCAGCTTGGGCTGCTTGTGGAGTTCCAAGCCACTGAAAGATTCTACTTCAAAACAAACCAGGGAAAGCACCTGATGATGACACCTGAGGCTGTCCTCTGGCCTTCACACTTGTGTTTAATTTAGGTCTAAAACTGCCCAAGTAAAAATGTGCAAGACAACAACAAGATATTAGGAAACGGGGAATATCAACAAGCGCAGAATTTCCTCCCAGCTCCAGTGCTTCCCAGGAGAGCGGCCCTACAACGCTGTCACGGCTGAGGAGAAACAAGTCACACGAGTGCTGTGTTAAGTGGCACTTCATATATACTATTTCCTGAAGTTGCCATGAAGATTCCAAACACTGAGCTATTATCATTTCTGTCTCAACTCAAAGCAAGAACCAGGACTCCAGCAAGTGACCCATTCAAAGCCAGGCAATGACGCCCCACGGTTGGATTCGGGTCCCTGGACCAACCTTAGAAACATCTAAATCACTCTGCGTTCCTCCACAACAACTCTCTGAGTGTCCGACCTGAGCACTGAGTATACAACCAAAAACAGCTGCAAACACTAAACGAGACTAACAATTTGAGGTCTCACAATTCCCCCAGAATGCAGTCACTACTCAGTTCACTTAACAGATAAAAATACAAGCTAACAATTTACCCTTTCCACAATAAATGACTCTCTGACTTTATCACCAAGTTCAAATCATGAAAATCACCAAGTTCAAATAAGGAAACTTACCAAGCATGGCCAAGGTGTGCATGGTCGTACACAGTCGGTCCACAGCTATACCTAGGAACATATTAAGACCCACCATGTGAGATAGCTGCAAAAAAAGAGCCCTAAGCCCTCGATAACAATCATCACGCACACACGCGCACACGGTGTTTCAGTGACCGCTCCGGGGACCACACCTGTGGGTTTCAGGGCGGACTCGCCCCTGCAGACCCTCACGCCCCGCCCCGCCTGCGCACGCACCAGGAGACGGCGTCCGTGCGAGCCACGATCAGCGGCTCCTTCTTGCCCGTGAGGCTGTTGTGCACCTGCACGCCGGTGTCCTGGCCTTGAGGCCGCTGCCACGCTCGCCCGCGCCGCCCGAGAGCCAGCGCCTCCCGGAGCAGCAGAGAACCCGGCCCAGGCCCGCGCGCCCACAGCATGTCGGGGCACACTAGAGAACCCGGCACAAGGCAATTCCGCAGGCCAGGCCCCGCCCCGCCCCGCCCCCGAAAACAAGCCACGCCCGGCGACCCAGAAGCCACGCCCGAGTCCCCACAGTGCTCCGCCCACTCCCGGAAGAGAACACTCTCTCTGGCTGGAGTCAGGCGGTGAACCCAGCTGTGCAGTGGCGTGTTGACCACAGTGAGAAACAGGGCCCCTCGGCCGTTCTCCTTTATAGCGCAGGTCTCATAGCTCGTCCTTGTGGATAGATTGGTCCCCGTGTACATCGTTGTGCCTGCTGCTGAGACCTGGTGTGCACCGCAACATTGTGTACATACATGCCAACACACTCCAACACACTGCCTACTCCACAAACACTATGCACACCAGCGTGCACTCATCGTGTCTACACTCAAACACTGTGCTTTAACACACACTGCACCCCAACATACACACAGCATGCCTGCCAGTATGCCCCTTGCCACATGTAGACCAACACTACATCCTCAGACATGTCTGCATTCCGTACACACAGTATTTGTGTACTTCACACTGTCCTTTGGCCTTAGGATGAAAGAACAACGCAAGGAAATGACTCTGTTCGAGTATATGTAACTGGAAATGTCTTCTGGAAAGATGGCTGCTCTTCTAGAGGACCCAGGTTTGAGTCCCAACACCCACTTGGCTACTCTAGTCTCTAATCCCAGTTCCAGAGGGGCCAATGCCTCTTTTGGACTCAGTAGGCACTGCACACATCGTCCGTAGATGGGCATGCTTGCAAAATACCCATTCACGTAAGAATAAATTGCTTAAAAATTTTTTAGAGCCACACGGGTGGTGTCTATCTGAAATCAAAGCTTTTGGGAGGGGGGATGCAGGAGCATCAAGTTCAAGACCAGCCTCCCCGATATGAGATCCTGTCTTAGAAACCAATCAAAACGTGATGAAAAGTTCCTTCGCCCCGTCTCCTGAGAACTGTCCTGAGTTAGGTCCCCTTTCCTTGTCCGGTCCTTACCACACTGCGCAGCCTCCGCCCTTCCAGTCTTGGTTTTAACTCTGTTTTGGTGCTCTCCTGAAAGGCAAATGATTAAGCAGCTGTGTTCCTGGAGAACTTTTCTCCTGACGATTCTGAATCTCACTGCCTGCTTGAAGTTAAACTGCCACGTAAACAGACTGTGTTCTGTACCTTATGGGGGTCATCCGTGGTCCCCAAATGTCCCAAGTTCTCCCGGAATTATTCTTCTTCACAGCCACCTGTCTTCGTGTGTGCGTTTGTCTCCTTCTTATAGCGATATACAATTCTCTTTTCCCATCCACCTCCCTCAGTTGCCGAGATATGGTTTCACTCAGTAGCCCAGGCTATCACTATGTAAATCTTACTAGCTTACTTGCCTTTAAACTCCCCTGCCTCAGTCTTTAAACTCCAGTTTGGGGATTACAAGTGTGGGCTGCCCCTCCCTGAGTACTGAACTGTAAACTCTTGATCTTCTTGCCAAATCCTGCAAATTCACCAGAGCTTGGCCTGAGAAAGTCCCTCAAAAACTCTTCCTGTGCAGGTAGTGAAAGATCTGCTAGAGAAAGCTTTTACTCTGATACAAGATGTGTCTGTCAAAAAACAGAAACCAAAGGTTGGAATGTGGAACTCAAAGAACTAGAGCGGATATTTAAAATAACAGTTCTAACCTGGGTGTTGGCGGTGCACGCCTTTAATCCCAACCGAGGCAGGTGGATCTCTGTAAATTCGAGGCCAGCCTAGTCTACAGAGCAGGTTCCAGGATAGACTCCAAAGCTACACAGAGAAACCCTGTCTTGAAAAACCAAAAGAAAAAAAAATACATTTATTTGCATATGTATGTGTATGCCACAGCAAAAGTGAGGTGGTCCAAGGACAGCTTGGGGAGCTTCCTTCTACAAGGTGGGGTCCCGGGGAGTGAGCTCAGGTTGTCAGACTTGATGGCAAGCACCTTTTCTGGCCAAGCCATCTTGGTGTCCCCAGGCTTGTTTCTTTTCTTTTTTTTTTTTTATTTATTATGTATACAATATTCTGTCTGCAGGCCAGAAGAGGGCACCAGACCTCATTACAGATGGTTGTGAGCCACCATGTGGTTGCTGGGAATTGAACTCAAGACCTTTGGAAGAGCAGGCAATACTCTTAACCACTGAGCCATCTCTCCAGCCCCCATTTTTTTTTATTTATTTATTATGTACCCAGGCTTGTTTCTTATAAAACCAAAAAGGGCCGGGCGGTGGTGGCGCACGCCTTTAATCCCAGCACTCGGGAGGCAGAGGCAGGCGGATCTCTGTGAGTTCGAGGCCAGCCTGGTCTACAAGAGCTAGTTCCAGGACAGGCCCCAAAAGCTACAGAGAAACCCTGTCTTGAAAAATCCAAAAAAAATAAAAATAAAAATAAAAAAAATAAAACCAAAAAGGTTGCACATAGCCACAGGCTTGGACTGGGAATGGAAGTCGAGCTCAGGCTAGTTGAAGTGAGAATGGGAGGAAATTGGCATTTAGCAGGAGGGTACCCTTTGTCCCAGGAGCCTCACTCAGGGAAGACCTCCAACCAGAGCCTCAAGGAGCCTCTCAAACGTGTCTTGCCAGATTCTCTCTCTGGACCCATGGTCATTGCCTCCCCAGCCTCTGCTCCCAGGAAGAGGTTTTTCTTAAAGACTGTATTTATTAATTTAGTGTGTATATGGTGGCCTGAGGACCAACTCTCCAGACTGGTTCTGTCACTCCACCATGTGGGTTCAAGGGTTTGAACTCAGGTTAACTCAGCCATTTCCCAGTCTTTGGTTTTCTTTCTTTCTTTCTTTTTTTTTTTTTTTTTTGGTTTTTTCGAGACAGGGTTTCTCTGTGGTTTTGGAGCCTGTCCTGGAACTAGCTCTTGTAGACCAGGCTGGTCTCGAACTCACAGAGATCCTCCTGCCTCTGCCTCCCAAGTGCTGGGATTAAAGGCAGTCTTTGGTTTTCTATACAGTCTACTTAAAATGCTTGGTTATAGTTAAACTACATTTTATCTATTGGTCTTCTGAGCATGCTCAGAAAGCCACTTTATAAGGCCAATTAAAAAAATAAAAACTTTTTACCCCAAAGAGGTGAACATACTCAGTATTCCCAGGACATAAAACATTGTAGTTAGCATGTGGTAGGTACTTGTGAAATAATTCTGGTCAGGTGAACAAGATGTCTTTGGGTTTGTGTCTATGAGTTCAATGAGCAGCAGAATGGATTAAGAGTATTGTAAACTTTCAAAGGTAACCGGGTTCAAACTCCGGCTTGGTTATCTTGGGAAAGGGTCAGTTATACCCAATCTTTATTAAACTTAGATAGCGCTGAGATTAAGATACCTGTCTCTTAATTGCTACTGTGCCTTTAAACTGCTTACATGACCTCTAAGGAAAAGGCCCACTTTTCATACTCAGTTCTGGACACCTGCCCATGCTTTATTCCACGTCGTATTCCCAAGCCATATTCTTAGCCTTTGTGCAGACTAGTGGACAAATATTTTCTTGTGGCAACTAAGTGAAACTTCTGTTTCTGGCTAGTACTGAAAGCAGTTAAATGTTAGTAAAAAGGCACCACAGGACAGCCAAGTGACGTTCGCCTGCTGAAAATGTACGCCCTGTGCTTCAGGGTGCACACCCACAGCAACGGCCCAATCTGAACAATCTAACTCGAAAAGCAGACAGCTGAACTGAATGTCTCTTGCTGCACTGACATTCCTATGACCGATCGCTGAAACGAGCGCCGTCGCCCCCGTCGATACTCTATTGTAGAGAACTGCGTGGAAGTGTGGATGTCACGGGGACGCACTGAGTACTTCCACACGTGTCGAGGGGGTTAGGATGTCACCGTGTTTCAAGAGTCGTTCCAAACCCTTCCAAACTACATCTTCTGGGTCTGAAGGGGTGAGTCCTGTTCTGCCGGAGGACGAATCCCGGAGGCTGAAATACAACACCGAGCACGCTGGAGGAGGCTGAAGACAGTGAGCTGACCTGGCGCCGCGGCGACATTCCAACAGGCGAGGCGGAGAGCGGTCATCAGCGCTCGGCACACGAGGACACAGCGGCGGGAGGACCCGGGAGTACGGCCCAGGCAGCAGAGCAAGACTAAGGACCCGGGACTCTAGAGAGGAAGGCAGCAATGCAAAGGCGCGAAATTAGGCGACCGCAGGCCAGACTCCGCCCCGGGGCGGCACCTAGGCCGGAAGGGGGCGGGACCGCCGGAGCCCGTCGCCTAGGCAACTGCTCGCTCGGCCCGGGCTTTTCAGAAAGCCCTAAATCCGGGGCTGTGGGGGAAGGGCGGGATGGGGATCCGAAGGCTGCGCTAAACTGCGGGCGTGCTCCCGAGGTGCCCGCAGACTCCTCAGTATGGTGAGGACCCGGGCAGTCTTGGGGGCGGCAGGGCAAGGGCTAAGATCGGGGTGCTGCTCTCGCCAGCCCGCCCTCCGTAGACCTCCGAGCTGCACAGAGCACCCCTCGGGGGCCCCTTTGTCTCCAGGCCATTCCAAACTCAGTTCCGAGAGGCGACACAAAGGGACGGCGGGGAAGGACGGCGCAGGCGCGGGCAGCCGCCGAGGATGCTGGGAGTGGTGGTCCCGCGGTGCCTCGGGAGCGGCCCTTCCGCGCGGGTCCGCAGCCCCTGCCTGAGCCCTGCGCATGCGCGCCCACTTCCGCCTCCCTCGGACCCGCCTGCTCGGTCCTGCTCGCCGAGGACAGCTCTCTAGTACTAGGCGTGCGGGAGGCGTTGCCGGCCCCACCACACCTCCTTCTCGTCCAGATTGGCCGCAGAGGTAAGAGCCGCCAGGGGATTGGCTGTTGCCGTTGCCAGTTCCGTCAGGGGGCCCTATTTATACCGCGCTCGGGGGCGGGGGGAATGCAGTTCAGCCCGGAGGATGGTGGCTATGTTCTGTGTAGTCGGGTCTGGAGAGCGGCGGTGTGGCGGCTCGTCCGGCCCCGGAGTGTCCTTAGAGGAGCGGGCCACCTCCCCGCCGTGCCTGGCCGGCGTGCGGCTCCGCCCAATAGGTCCGCCACCGAGTGCCAAACTCCTAGTAAAGTTTCGCGTCGCCGGCCGTCCCTGCCCCGTGCGGCCCCGCGCCTGTCCCCTCCGCGACCCTGGCCCCCCAGCGACAGTGACAGGCCACGCCCTCGCGCGGGCCGGCCTTCGCGGCCCCGCCGCCCCCCGGCCCGGGACGGTGAGGGGCGTGAATGCGGTGGGGGCGGGGCCGCCTCCGGGAGGGGGGGTGGCGGAGCGCATGCGCGCTGCGCGCGGGGCTGAATGTTTCCCAAGTGTTTGAAACTGGTATTTGGGTTTTCCACGTTGGACAAGTGCGGCGAGGCGGGCGGCGGAGCGCGCCCTTCCCGCTGCCGGCCCCGCTCTCTCCGCTCTCCACGCTGGTGGCGGGTGGGCGGCGGTGGCCGGCCCCCTTTGGGTGTGTGCGCGCTCGTACGCACGGCCCCCCGCGCCGCCCGCCGCCCGGGAGGGGGCCTGCACGGCCGGCGGGGCGTGCGCCAGAGCCTCAGCCGCCGCGGCCCGCGCCTGCAGGCGCCGGGGTCCCCGCGGCCCCGGAGGCGGCGCGGCGGGCGCCAGATGTAGCCGCCGGCCGGCCCGGCCGAAGTGGCGCGGGGGGGGCGCGGGAGGGCAAGAGCTTTTGCATTTTGCAGTGCTGTTTGAGGGGGGCGGGGGGTGGAGGAAGCGGAAAGCCGCCGAGTCGCCGGGGACCTCCGGGGTGAACCATGTTGAGTCCTGCCAACGGGGAGCAGATCCACCTGGTGAACTATGTGGAGGATTACCTGGACTCCATCGAGTCACTGCCTTTCGACCTGCAGAGGAACGTCTCGCTGATGCGGGAGATCGACGCCAAATACCAAGGTACGGCGGGTGATGGATGGGCGGGGGCGGCCGCGTCCATCCCTGGGTCCCGGCGACGAGGCTGGCCGGTCCTGCAGGAGCTGGAGCTCCCGGTGGCGTCTTCGGAGGGCTAGGAACAAAAGGTCTGGAGCGCCTTTGAGACGCCGAGGTCCTTGTGTGCCCAGCCCCGGGACATGGAGGAGGAAGGAGCGCGAACGGCTGGCTACAAGGCTGCGCGACCAAAGCGCTCTTTGTAGTGAAGTGATGAGGCGGTGCTGCGGGGGAGGGGGCGCGGGGCTCGGCCGCGTCCTCGGGGAGGGGGCGCGGGCGGCCGCGCGAGGTGGAGTGCAATACGGACGCGGCGGCCGCAGGGCGCGGGCGCCCAGTTGGAGAGGCGGCTGCGGGCCGGGCTCCCGCGATCCGGAGTGCCGGTCCGGAGAGTCGCCGCCCCCCGCCCGGTCCCGAACCCGAGTGTTACATAAAGTACTGGGCAGTCCGGACCCGGGGTCGCGCGATCGCCCAGGCCCTGCCTGCTTGGGCCCTCCCTTGGCTCTGGACCCGGCTCCGGGGCCCGACTACGAGGGGCGCCGGCGCGGTGTGCTTGGCGGAGGGAGAGGGTGGAAGGAAGGATCGTAGTCGACTAGGTCGGTGCACGACTGGGCTGTGTTCGGTGGGCGCGAACTGGGGCTCCGGCCCGAGAGGAGCGGGGCAGGTGAGAGACCTGCAGTCCTCCCGGAGACCCTGGCTGCCCCGAGTGGCGAAGAGGCGGAGCCTGCGTGCCCGCCGGGTCTTGTCGGTTGTTGGGGAAACTTTGCTGCTAGGTCAGGGGGCTCTGCTTTGGACATGGATGGCCGCTCGGAGTTTACTCCTGTTTACAGAACTGCGCAGCAGGGAAACGGAAGAGTTGGGGGGAGGTGGAAGGCCGACACTCGGGCCCGCACACCTAGCCGTGCCAGGGAAAGCGCCCCTGCGCGCTCTGTCCGAGCTGCAGCTTCGCAGCTCGGTTTATAGGAGAGTCATTAACATATTGCGAAACGTTCCGCCTCTGCGGCCCTGTGATTGGTCGCAGCGTCCCCCGTGGAATGTCCTTATCAGTGTGCTGCGCAGTCATTGGGGTACGGCCTGCATGGGGGCGGGCCTGGCTCGGGGACGCGCTCCGGTCTGTGTTTCCGCTGCCTGCTATTCTCTCTGTGGCAGAGGGCCGGGCGGAGGGAGGAGGCGAGTTGATTTGAATGTCTTCGGGTCGCCCGTCCTCTGGCCTCGGATTGGCTCCTGCCGCTGCTGGGGCGGGCCATTGTCGCGGCTCCTGCTGTTTGATTTGTTCCCTCCTGTGATCTCCGCCCTCAGCGTCGTCGATTCACAGAGGCCTCGGGGCGGGGCGGAGCGCTCTTGGCGAGTCTCATAGGCTTCCGGGATCGCGGTCACTTTCCGGCCGCGGGGCCTTGGCGGCAATGGCCCCCGGGAGGCCGCTGCGATCTCCTTCTCGGCACCAGCGCCGCACGGGCAGCTCCGGCCACTTGTCGCATTTCCCGGAGGCGTGAGTGAGCGGGGAGGGTCCTGTCGGGTCGCGGGTCGGTGTGTTCCTGGAGCCCCGCCGACGCGGCTCCCGCGCTGTGTGGACCGACCTTAGAATAAGCCCTTGCTTGCTCAGAGTTACTGTTGCAGGTGGAGCTTTTTGACGGTCGCCAGTGCTTCGGGTGTAGAAGAGTCTGGAAGAACTTAGGGTTCGGTCCTTGTAAATAGAGCTTGTTGCCTGAGTCATTTTTCAAATGTTATAAAAATACCTTGGAAGCAGTGCCTCATTAGAAACATAGACTACCTTTTGTAAGTTAAAATAGCTTTTAGAGAACAGGACAGAGTAGATGGTACTGCGGGCCCGTTTATTCACCTCTGCTGGTACTTTATGGCGGTCCAGCAGCACTCCGAAGTTCAGCTGCGTTGTTCCTGTCTGCTGCTTTCAATGGTTTTATTGATTATTTTGCTTAGGGTAACTGCTATTGTGTGGGTCCCACAGTAACTTTGTGGTAAGTTTTTAATGGGATTTTTCTCCATAAGTTTCACCTAAAGCTGAAAGAAGCAGTTGTTCAAATTTAATTTAGCAATGGATAGAATTGCTCTTCTGTAAAATACCAGCATTATTTTTGAAACATGACTGGGTGCAATGACACATGCCTGTAATCCCATCGGAGGCAAGATCAGCAACTCAAGGCCAGCTTTGATTGTCTAAATAACACAAAATTTGGGTTGTTGTTCACTTACTATCGTTTTTTGATAAGTTTTCACTGTGTAGCCTTAGCTGACGTGGAACTCCTAAAAATTCTAATGCCTGTTAATCTGGAATTTAAGGTATGTGCCATCATGCCAAAAAATGCATATTTTGGGTTATTTTTGATAAGTCAGATCAGTTGATTTGTCTCTTTGGAGACTGGGACTGTTCGTCCTCCTTTGCAGTGGGATATGTCTTGTGATTCTTCCTGGAATCCTCCAGAACCTGAACATAGCCTTCCCTGGTACTTCGTGTCAGCCCTTGTTGATGTCTTGTAGGATTTTTGTTGTTATTTTTGTTTGTTTTGAGACAGGGTCTCCATATATACCCCTGGCTGGCCTGTATAAGCTACACTGGCCTGGAATTCAAAGAGCTCTGCTGACCTCTGCCTGAGTTCCTATGTTCACTGTCAGGAGAAAAGATAGCAGAGTTTCTGGATAGCCCTTCTGATTTCCAGTGGTTGCCTTAAAAAATGGCAAAAGGGTCTTTAAAAAATCTGGTACTATTTGCTGTTTGAGGAAAATTGCTCAAGGACCTTTCTGTGTATATAATTAGACTTTGGTGCACAATGTTTAAGTTGTCTAATCCCTTATTTTTAAAGTGGCCAACGATTTTATTTGCTCATTTCTGGCATTTGAAGCGCTCCCTGACATCTTTGGCCTGAGATCCTTTGTAGTCTTGAAGCACTCACTGCTGCAGCCACCCACTTTGCAGGGTTTCCCTCTGTCAGCTTTACAGACGCCCACCCGTTCCCCTACTTTCCTGTTATCACCCCTAGTCGGACTGATCTGATGCTCGGCACAAAGGATCTCTATCTGCTTGACAAAGAGACTCACCATACTTGGATATAAGCACACAAAGATGGGTTTGGCACTTGTCTACGGCTTTGGTGGCTTTATAAACCTGAGCTGTGGATGAGAGCGATCTCCAACTTCTTGTAGAGCAGTGTTGATACTCATTATACCTCAAGCAGAAATCCCTCCTTGCGTTGTAGCCGTGGGTTACCACAAAGCCAAATCATGAAAACACCCAGGCTCTAGGGACTGTCTGCAAAGGGAAAGCTATTTGTTGTTGAGACAAGGTCTGGGTGTGTAGCCCAGGCTGGCCTCACACCCGTGCTTCTGCCGCAGTGCCGTGAGTCCTGGAATAGGGGCTATACTGAGCTGAATTCTTAGACTTAACAGCTTTTATTTCTTGGGAAATTGTCTAATTCCATTTTCCAAATGATATTTTATAAGCATATAGACTTATTTTTAGCCTTCCTAAGAAGGCTTAAATTTAATACTAGGGTTTAGTTCTCAGAATGGTAATATTGAGTACTCAGAGATAGGCAGGAAGATCTCTGTAGATTCCAGGGCACCCAAGGCTACACAAAGAGACTGTTTTAAAAACAGTATTATAAGCCGTAAATTTAATTATTACAAGTTGTAAAGTCAAATCTGTCACTTTGGTTTTAAAGCAAGGTTGTCTTGAGCAAAGCGTTCTTGTTTTCAGTAATACAGAACATCACGCCAGAGTGGTTCAAGAGGACAGATACACACAGGGCCTCTGCTGCAATCCCAGTCTGTAAGCCATAGGGTCCACACGCCTTCTCTGTAGAGTGTTACGGACATTGAGATGCTCAGATGCAAGGGGGTGGGGAGTCCTGTTCTCAAATGCACAGAACACGGGTAAAAAGTGCCTGTCAGTTCCAGCTGGGGAGTTGGAGACAGGCGCTCGCTCCCTGCTCCAGAGTCAGTGAGACTCTGTCTCGTGTAAGATGGAGAACAAAACCCGAACATAAAGAAATACAGAATAAAAGCTCTAAGTTCTTACAGAGATATTTGGACAGGAATTGTGAAAATACAATGGATTGGGGAAGAAACAGTTGAGACTGAAGCCCTTTACCTAAGCTTGAACTTTTTGTTCATCACCTCAGCTTTGCTAGGTGGGAGCCAGGGCTCACACGTGGCAAGAGTTTTATACAGGGAACTGGGGCCCCTTGTGATTTTTGATCTAGTTGGTGTTGGGCTTCTTTCCCAGTGTTCCTCGCGATGTGTAACGCGGACTGTTTCTGTTGTAGAGATCCTGAAGGAGCTGGATGACTACTATGAGAAGTTCAAGCGGGAGACGGACGGCACCCAGAAGAGGCGGGTGCTGCACTGCATCCAGAGGGCCTTGATCCGCAGCCAGGAGCTGGGCGATGAGAAGATCCAGATCGTCAGTCAGATGGTGGAGCTGGTGGAGAACCGCACCAGGCAGGTGGACAGTCATGTGGAGCTCTTCGAAGCCCACCAGGACATCAGCGACAGCACTGGCAGCAGCGGCAAGACCGGCCAGGACAAGTCAAAGAGTGAAACAATCGCTCAGGCAGACAAGCCGAATAACAAGCGGTCCCGGAGGCAGAGAAACAACGAGAATCGAGAGAATGCATCTAATAATCACGACCATGATGACATCACCTCAGGAACGCCCAAGGAGAAGAAAGCAAAAACCTCAAAGAAGAAGAAACGCTCCAAGGCCAAAGCAGAGAGGGAAGCCTCTCCCGCAGACCTCCCCATCGACCCCAACGAGCCCACGTACTGTCTGTGCAATCAGGTCTCCTATGGAGAGATGATCGGCTGTGACAACGACGAGTGCCCCATCGAGTGGTTCCACTTCTCCTGCGTGGGACTCAACCATAAACCAAAGGGCAAGTGGTACTGCCCCAAATGTCGGGGGGAAAGCGAGAAAACAATGGACAAAGCCCTGGAGAAGTCCAAGAAAGAAAGGGCTTACAACAGGTAGTGTGTGGACATTCACACGTGAGAACAGACCCTCCGGAAGTCCGAGGACGGTCAGATGGGTGTTTTTAGAGGGGCTGGAGGGTCCTCTCCTCGGGACAGCGGAGACAGCCTGTGTCTTCATGGTGTACCCGTACCAGACTGGGGCTGAGATCAGCAGTTTAGAAACTACAAAGAGAGGTTCCAATTAAACGTGGCAGCAAATGTCAGGCTGGTTTTGGGGGTTGGGGAGTGACTTGGAAGTAATATAACAGATATATAAAGAAGAGATTTAATTTGGCTGTTTTAACAAAAATGTTATGGTTTACAAAAAAAACAAAATTCACCAGGTTGCTGAAGTGCAGCAAGAGTGCTTCTTGCTACCACAGTGTATATCCACATGACAAGCTGGTCAAAGGTTTAAAGTCTAAATATTATTTTTTAAAAGGGTAAATGAGTAAATTTTACATGACATTTTATACATGGCCTATTCCCCAACTGGCCATTTTTAATGACTGGGTACATTTTTAATAGGTCAGACACAAGTGGTCCAGGCAGTGGGTCCAAGTCTTGCCTTTGCTACCCTAGGTCATAGTGTAGCCACCTTTAACTTATGAAGTGTATAAATGTACATTTCCCAGCCACCCCGCCCCTGCTGTATTATAACCGGAAGTGCAGCCTGGTGCTGTTGTGAAGCCAAGGTGCGCGTCCTGCTGCGTGTGTGAGCTGTATAGATGTTGTGTCAAGAAATAAATGAAACTTGACCAGTTTGTTTGTTTAGCATTTAATTTTAACATATAAATAATTTTAAATTTTTTTGTCTTAAAAATTTATACACCAGCAGTTTAGACAAAGCCTTAAGCAAATTGTATATTACTGATGTCACATAATAAGGAAGTAGACATTATGTCCATGCCAGCAAATCAATGTCAAAACTACTTAGAGCAGAGGTTAGGAAGTGACTGTGTATTAGAGGTCAGCCCCACCATCTGTTGTGTGTGGCCTGTGAGCTAAGAAGGGGCTCTGTGTTTCTAAGTGCTTTGAGAAATCTCATTTCACAATACATGAAAGTCCTATGAATTCAGATTTGAGTGTCTATAAATAAAGACTCGTTGGAACACAGCCATGCTTATTTCCTTATGTGCTGTCTGTGGCTGCTTGTGTAGGACCGAGACTGGCTCTTGGCAGAGACCGCCGCTAACAGGTGACGTTGGCCACCCATCGATGGCACGCATCCTTAGCTATCCACATCCCTGGGTGACGGGCACACTGCTTGATCCGTCTGTGGGGCCTCTGGGCCAGGTCACTGTAGAGTCACTGTGGTGCCTGTCGTTGGCAGTGTACGTCAGGTAGCTATTTGTTGACTTTTGAGAATTTTTCTTACACTGGGCATAAATTCGTTTTTTGATCTTTCCATTGTAGAGTTACTGGGTGAGCACTGTGTCACAGCCAGTAATGCCTTAAACGTTAGCCCTGTGTTCATCGATGCTCACAGACACTTTTACTTTCTGGCAGAGTATTAGAACCTTTAGGAATAAATCTACTAGCCTGGCAGTGTTGGCACACACCATTAATCCCAACACTGGAGGGAGAGGCAGGCGGATCTCTGAGGTCAAGGCCAGCCAGGGCTGCAAAGAGAAACCCTGTCTCAAAACAACAAAAATCCGACTGAGCCAGAGTTTAATAAATGATGAAGAAAGCTAAAATATGTCATAAAAGGGGTCAGAGAAACAGCTCAGCAATTAAGAGCACTTGCTCTTACAGAAAACTCAGTTTTGATTCCCAGCATCCACATGGCTCATGGGAACTAATGCCTCCTTCTGACTTCATGGGCACCGGGCACGCAAGAGGTAACTTACATTTACACAGGCAAACACTCAACACATATAAACAAAAATACTCAATGCATCAGGAGGCAGAAATCTCTGAGGTTGAGGTCAGCCTGGTCTATGTAACAAATTCCAGTCCAGCCAAGACTACACAGTGACACCCTGACTAAAGGGGAAAAAAAGAAGAGGTAGGCCGGGCGGTGGTGGCACATGCCTTTAATCCCAGCACTCGGGAGGCAGAGGCAGGCGGATCTCTGTGAGTTCGAGGCCAGCCTGGTCTACAAAGAGCTAGTGCCAGGACAGGCTCCAAAGCTACAGAGAAACCTTGTCTCGAAAAATTTAAAAAAAAAAAAAACAAAAGGGAAGAGGTGAAAACTCAACAATTGTTTGGGAGTTTCTCTTTTCTAATGAAGCCAGTAATGAAAAGCTAGAAGATTGAAAGGAGTACATTTTCTTTATATTTTGTTGCAGACAAAACATAAGCGGGGCACCTTGCTGTGTGTGGACCTCATCTGTCCTTCTGGGGTTTACTCCTAACACCGCTCAACTCCTGGCCCAAGTTCTTCTCTTTCACAATGCCTGCTTCATGTTAGCATGACTTTGAGAAGTAAGAGCAATTACTCTAGTAAGACAGTGGCTAACGTAGCAGGGCATGCTAAGAGTTTTTTTTTTTTTTAATATTTATTTGTTATGTGTACAATATTCTGTCTGTGTGTATGTCTGCAGGCCAGAAGAGGGCACCAGACCTCATTACAGATGGTTGTGAGCCACCATGTGGTTGCTGGGAATTGAACTTAGAACCTTTGGAAGAGCAGGCAATGCTCTTAACCACTGAGCCATCTCTCCAGCCCCCACTAAGAGTCTTCTGATGGTGGCCCATATACCACCTTGCATGTGCACATACCATGGCACCACCTCCCACAAGCTGTGTTGTGTTCGCTGGCTTGAATCACCGATCAGTTCCAGCGGGCAGTAAGAAAGTCCCAGGCGAGCACCTTGCTGTGTCAATCAGGATGTAGGAAAGCTCTGCCCACCCGGGGACGGATACTGGAGCCAGACACTTGGGTCTCTTGGGACGACTGCTTCCATGAGTATGGGTGCCCCCAGTGGCCAGAAGAGGGCATTGGGTCCCTTGGAATTGGAGTTAGAGGTGGATGTGAGCCACATGGGTGCTGGGAGTCAACAGGTCCCCTGCAAGCGCTCTTCGCTCATCACCACTGAGCCACAGCTCCAGCTCCACCTGTTAAACTGAACAAAGGAAATGAGTAAAGCGAGGTTTGAGGGGTTCGGGAGGGCTGACACCCCAGGTGCTAGGAAAGGATGCTGCCTAGTTACAGGGTCCTACCCACAAGGATGTTGGCTCCCAGCATGAGTGGAGCTGTGACTGTTGTGATACCTGGTCGCAGGCAGGCGTGCCATCTGTATGCCAGAAAGAGGATTTGCTGAGCTGCGGGAGTGTTTCCTAGCGGATACTCCTGTAGTGCTGGGTGGGCTATGGCCATCCCCAGCCTTTCTGTTAGGCAGACTGAGGTTGTCTCTAACTTGAAGCTCTTGCCACACTCAGCCCATCTGAGCTTCCTGCGTTTCTATCCCTGTCCTGACTTACTGTCTGTTCATCCTTAGTCTCAGGCTCCCCACGACCAAGGGAGGAGAGTTGATGGGGTTTGGGTTGTCAGGGCCAGACTAGGGCCTGCTTTCCTGAGACACAGGGCCTGCTCACCTAAACCTCTTGAATTTGTAGGAGGGGCTCAGGAAGACCTGAGGTAGTTACACAGTGGGAGGAATAAAGAGGGCCTATTTGTGAATGGAAATAGCCCCTAGGGCTTTTTGATTGACTCACAGCAGGAGGGCGCTAAGCCCCCACCCTTAGCTAGCTCTGGGATTTGAGGGTGTCTCATCCTTCATTCTGTGCCTCATGTTTGCTATTACCTGATTTTGTTCAGAAAGATAGGATAGTGTCTTCTCCCATTTAAAATCCTGGCTAAAGGAAGTTACCGGAAGTAACAGGTTGAATAATTGTAGCCTTCTATTAAAGTCTTTGTGACCAGATGTGATACACACCACCTTTAACCCCAGCACTCAGGAGGCAGAGGCAGGTGGAACTCTGGTGTTTAGGCCGGCCTGGCCTACAGAGTGTTCCAGGATGATAGCCAGGGCTACAGAGAGACCCTCATGGGAAAGGAGAAAAGCCCCTGGACTCGATAAAGGTATTTGTCTCCGAGCCCAGCCATCTGAGCTCACTCCTTAATGAGCTAGGACAGGATTTATTTCTGTGGTCCTGGCTGTCCTGGATCTCACTCTGTAAACAATGATCAAAGGCATGTGCTACCATCACCCGGCTGAGATTGGACTCTTATTTTCAGTTTGTTTGTTTTTTTTTTTTTAACGTATGCGTGCTCTGTAGGCCAGAAGAGGGCATCAGATCCTATTATAGATGGTTGTGAGCCACCCTGCGGCTACTGGGAATTGAACTCAGAACCTCTGAAAGAGCAGCCAGTGCTCTTAACCTCTGAGCCATCTGTCCACCTCTGAGGTTGGACTCTTAAAAGTTGTTCTTTCTCCTCCACACTTGTGGCGCGGGACATATGCACAAGTAGTGCTCACCTGCACGCGCACACACAGTATGGGTTTTGGTGTTTGCTAAGCAAGCCAACTTTGGGTCAAAGCATCAAGCACTGCTGGTGAGCATGCCTACTAATTCACTCACTTTTGAGGGTTGGGGTGACACCATGCACTCATGCTGCGGGACAAGTACCCTGCTGCCACACCGTTCCTCCAGCCCCTGTTTACTTCCTGTCAGATCCTTTCCTTCTGTTGCTCACATTGACCTCGAACAGGTGATGCAAGTATTTTAGTTTTGTGGGCTACGGTTATGTGGGTTTTCGTTTTCAGTGTTAGATCCCTTACATCCCTGTGGACAAGAAGACCCAGTTCCCGGTTAGGGATTTTGTTTATTTTTGGAATGGGCCTGGCCTCAAGCCTGATCATCTTGCCTACACTTCCCTAGTGCTAGGATTACCATGTGCCACCATGCCAGCTTCTAGTGAGGGTTTCCATCTCAGGTGAGGGACCTGACTGGTTCAGGGCCTGTGCAGCCTCTGTAGCATCTACTGCCTTGTTCCAGGTGGCCTGGTGGTCAGCCTTGGTGCTGCTTGAGGGTCAATTGATGGAGCTAGGAGCTGTGACCAGCCCTGTGGAAGATGGGAGAAACTCTGGGGCACAGAGGTTAAGGTTTTCCTGAGGGCTTTGTCATGGGGCTCTGGTACCTGACACCTGGCACGCATTGGTCCCTCATTCCATCCAACAACCCCCTCCCCCGCAGAAAGGAAAGGGATGTGTGCACGGAAAGGGATGTGTGCACGCACTGCTGGGTGGTCTCCTGCAGCAAGCTCTCACCAGCCGGAAGAGGCAGACCTGGAAGGAGACTTGGGGTTGCTTGGTGTACAGACCAATGTCCTGCATAAGTGTTATCTGCCGCTAAGAAGCAGGTGACAATTGTCACTACCTTGTGTGGCGGTTTGAATGAGAATGCCCCCCCCCCCATAGGCTGATATATTTAAATGTCTGGTTCTAGTTAGTGAACTGTTTAGAAAGGATTAGGAGGTGTGGTCTTGTTGAAGGAGTGTCACTAGGGTCCGGCTTTAGAAACCTCAAAGCCTGGCCCGCCTTCTCTTTCTCTCTCTTTCTCTTTTTCTCTCTCTCTGCCTGCAGCTTGTGGGTCAGATGTAAGTAAGCTCTCAGCTCCTGCTCCAGCGCCCTGCCTGCCTGCTGCCCTGTCCCCCCCAAGATGGTCATGGGCTCACCCCCTGAAACTGTAAGCAAGCACCCAATTAAATGCTTGCTTGTCGCGGCTCCCCTCGTCCAGCAAGGATGACGCGACCACCGGAGCTCTTCTCACTGCAGTTTTATTCAGGACCTTTTGACAATTGTAAAATCTCTCTCTCCGGGCAAACCTCTCCAAGCCCTTAAGTAGGCCTGGGCTGCCAACCTCAGATTGCCAGGTGGGCACTGCCCATAGGTCCACGCATATGCAAGCAGCTGACAGTCATTGCGTGATAATAGCATAAGTCAGGCTTTAGCCATAGGAGTTGATAATCACAGAGAGCACTCGCTTTCGGGATGGCGGAGGGTGGGAGCCAGCACCATCAGGTGTGACTCCACACAGCTCTCTACATTGCCATCAGGTGTGGCTTCACGCAGCTCGCTACACTTGCTCTTTTTTTTTTTTTTTTTTTTTTTTTCATTTTTTGAGACAGGGTTTCTTTGTAGCTTTGGAGCCTGTCCTGGAACTCGCTCTGTAGACCAGGCTAGCCTCAAGAACTCACGGAGATCCGCCTGTCTCTGCCTCCCAAGTGCTGTGATTAAAGGCGTGTGCCACCACCGCCTGGCTAAATGCTTCCCTTTATATGTTGCCTTGGTCATGGTGTTTGATTGCAGCGATGGAATAATAACTAAGACACCTTGCATTTTTCAGGAGGCCTGAAGCACGCGCGCACACACGCACACACACGCACACACACACAGAGCTCCATAGGATAAAAACCAGTCTCTATGCCTGTGGGTGCTACATTTCTTCTCAGTCCACAGCGACATGGATTGGCATCGCCCACGTGTGTCTGGGTTTATGCTCACACGTGGTGTCTTTGTCTTCTGTGCTGTGGCACCTTGGAAGTTCTGTATGGATTCGTTCTCCTGCCTGACATGCTGGTGTAAACTCTGTTTGATGAAGCCTAGTGCAGCTCTTTCAGCTCATGTGTCTCTCACACGCTTACGAGGCAGTGACTCAGGGCAAAGGCTTCTCTAATGCTGTGAGCTTCCACTGACCCTCAGCTTCAGTGCCAGAGCTCAGCAGATTGCCTTTCCATGTGATCTTGAGTTTTGTTTGTTTACTGGCAGCTTTTAAAACTACCCCCACTTTGAAGTCATCTGGTAAGGTCTGTGTAGTTTTAGGTGACAGGCTGTTGGTGCTCACCCAGCCATCGGCCTTATGGCTTTCTCTTATCCTCAAGCCATTTAACAGTGTACTTTGAAAGTGTATTTTTAAACCACACATGGTGGTGCACATCTGTAATCCCAGCACTCAGGAGACTGAGGCAGGAGGAGGATAAATTCAAGGCTGGTGTCTTAGTCACTGTTAATGGTGCCTGTGATAAGACACCATAACCAAAGCAACTTAGAGAAGAGTTTACTGGGGCCTACGGTTTCAGAGGATGAGCCCCTGGCCATCATGGTGGGGAGTGTGGCAAAAGACAAGCAATGACATGGCTTTGGGGCAGTAGCTCAGGGCAGAAAGAAAGACACTGGGATTGGGGCCAGTTTCGTTGTTCTGTTGTTTTGATTTTTGAGGCAGGGTTTCTCTGTGTAACTACCCTGGCTGTCCTGGAACTTGCTCTGTAGACCGTGCTAGGGACCTTTTTTTTTTTTTTTTTTTTTTGGTTTTTCGAGACAGGGTTTCTCTGTGGCTTTGGAGCCTGTCCTGGAACTAGCTCTTGTAGACCAGGCTGGTCTCGAACTCACAGAGATCCGCCTGTCTCTGCCTCCCAAGTGCTGGGATTAAAGGCGTGCGCCACCACCGCCCGGCCGGACCTTTTTTTTTTTTTAAACCTTAAAGCACACCCCAGTGACACTCCTCCTCCGATGAGGCCACACCTCGTCCTTCACGATCAGTTCCACAAACTGGGAATCAAGCATTAAGATGTATGAGCCACCGTAGGCCGTTCTCATTCAAACCGTGAGAGCCCAGACTACAGTGTGAGATGGTCTCTGAAAAGCAAGCATGTTTGTGTACCCACTTGGAGCCATCTCCAGTGTCCAGCCTGCTGCCCTGCTGGGAAGGAGTCTCATCAGCACCTCCCCCATTAGACCCTGACGTCCAGGGACCACGACTCCTTTTGTTTCCTAGGACCTGTGTGTACAGGAAAAGTCATCTGGATGAATGCCAGAAACAGTCATTTCGAGTTCAAGTAATTATTTTGAAATTCTAAAAACCATCAAAGCAATTTCCTTTTTCAGACTCTCTGATTCTGTAACTCAACACCTCCCTGTGGCTTGTAGAACTCTCGGGAAGTTAGTTATTCGTAAGAGCTATCTGTGTTAATGGGATTAACTGGGAAGTGGCCCAGTTGTACCTTAATTTAAACCATGTGAAGCCACTCCACTAGGAGAGTGGAGACATTACGGCATGGGTAAATTGCCCAATTATACCAATCGGATTGCAAAGTTTGAGGAAAATGATGGCGGCATGAAGTTTGTCTCTTCTGCCGTCAAAGATGCCCCCATGTTGTCCTCAGCTGACATTGGCCATGACCTCAGATTGGCTCGTGGATCCCTCATAGTTCAGCTTCCTTCTTTACAACCAACCCAATGGAGGGTGCAGCACAGACACTGCCTCTGAGCTCTCGGGACTAAGTCTTAAAACTCAGCAAAAAACAAGCAGCTGCGGAAATATATTGTGAGCGCAGCAGAGACACATGGGAGATGCAGGCGGGGACACCGGCCTGCCTGTCTCACTGTTCACACCCCTCAGCAACCTTACTTAGGTGCCAGGAGGCATGTTGGAGCCTTGTCCAATCAAGACTAAGCTGCCGCACACACCCACTATGGAATGGCTAAGCCTTAACGGGCTTGAGAGCCGACCTAGATCGGTATAAAGAGCATGCGCAGTAGTCATTTCCTAAAAGCCTGCCTGGGTCGGCCAGAGGGCCTTGACAATAGTAGCCGAGTCTGACGAGAGATGTCGGGGACCTAAGGACAGCCACCAACCACATCACCTCAGCAGATGCCAGCTCAGCAGACCCTCCACCTCCCCCGGAAGGCTTACCCCTTCCTGAAATAAACAGTTTGTTTCCAACTGTTCTCAGTGCCTGTGTCCTTGGCTCCTTGCCTACTCTCTCTCGCCCCCAAGGGCCACCTGTCCCGACCCTGCTGCATTTGGCACCCTGGCATGTGGGGTTCAGCGTGGGTATTGAGCCCGCCTGGATTGAGGTCATTGTGGTCGCTACCTCAGTAATTTGGGGGGCATCATTTTTTGCCATTTCGCCACTGCATTCAACATGAGTGACTGAATCTTGCGTTCATTTTTGGTGCCTCAGCCTGGTGGTTCCCTTCTTGCTCCCGGTGCTGGTCAGCACCTCCTGATCAGTGTTTTTTGGTGAGCAGGCATCTTTGTGTTGAGAGGTTCCTCTGGTCCCGCTGCGGGACCTCCTTTCTCTTCGTTGTTTGTCTTGTGAAAATGATAGGCACATATCATTTGTCCTGGTTCGCCGGGCATTTTCACATAAGAGTTGACGTCTCAGAAAATGTAACCAAGGTCGACCTCCTGATGGTCGACCCCTGTCCAGAGACGCTGTGTGGGCATCCATCGGCAGTTTAAAACATCACAGAAGTTCCCCACTTGAGTCCGACACACTTTCGCTTTCCCTGGTTTTGGTCATGCTTTGCCTCTAGGGAAATCTCCCTTGTAAGGAGGCTCATATGGGGCCCTCGGGTCCCTTTTAACCAGCCGAGGGCTTCGGGCCAGAGCTGCAGACCTAGAAAAGTTTTTTTTTTGGTTTTTCGAGACAGGGTTTCTCTGTGGCTTTGGAGCCTGTCCTGGAACTAGCTCTTCTAGACCAGGCTGGTCTCGAACTCACAGAGATCCGCCTGCCTCTGCCTCCCAAGTGCTGGGATTAAAGGCGTGCACCACCACCGCCCAGCCCTAGAAAAGTTTTAGACAGAGTCGGCGGTGTTAGCGCCATGGATCTCCCCGGAGAATATGTGGGACCCGGATCTCTGGATGCGGGGTTTTGTTTCTGGCTAGGAAGAGACAGCCTCAGGAGTGACCCCTCAGTTACCCTTTTCCCTGTTTTGTCGATAATAACTACTAGTCTAAGACCCTCCGTAGCCGAGGAGATTCAGACCCACAGTGAACCCCGTCAGGAACTGTGTGATGTTCGTTTCCATCACCTCCATTCCACCAATGTCTGAAATCCCCTCTAGCTCCAACGAGGAGGAGGAGGCCACAGGGAAAGAGAAAGGAAAAGGGGGAAAATAAGGTAGAGGGAACAAAAGATAGTAAAAAGGAGAAAATAACACTCCCAAGTCCACGTCAGTTCCCCTCCTCTCCACCTGTGGTGGGTGGCTGTGCCTCCCCTGCGGTACCCGTGGGGGCACTTACCATGCCGTTCGCGCAGCACAACAAGCACCCTGCCAACATCTCAACTGTTGATGGCAATGGGTGATGAATTTACAAACTTATCATGATTGGAACCAGCTAAGGGAGGCTGTCTTAGGGTCTGCGGTCTTTCTTAACTGGCACTCTGTCTATGATGATAGGCCAAATCGCAGGCCTGTATACGCCTTCCTGTAACTCATGACATGCTCACAGGCTGCGGGCAGTACCCATTATTCGGGGGGCTTACTTTCAACAGGTCTCCGACTTGGCCTTTAAAGCCCTAAGGCATGCACACACACACACACACACACACACACACACACACACCTCTGCATACTTCTGTAACCTCATCCAGCAGCCAGGGGAGCTGTTTCTGACTTCCTTGTCTGGGTTAATGAGGGGGTGGGAGCAGAGGGTGGACCCAGGCCCCACAAGGGAAATGCTAATCAAACAGTTAACATGGGAGGGACTTAATACCTCTACCAGTAATGCAGTGATTGCCGTTCTCAATGAAGATATTCATAAATGGATAGTAGCCACCAGAGACCTTGATCCCAACAACGGCCTAGCCCAACGGCTGCTGTTTCAGCTTCCTTAGTTCCTGTCTCGCTGACAGGACATGCTGGGCCTGTGGCAGGCCTAGCCTCTTAGGAAGGGATTGTCCTCGGGCCCAACCAAAAACTAGGTGTTAAGATGCAACAACAGTTTTCATTGGGCCAAGGACTGCCATTTCCAGCCTGAGGATGCTGAGGCTCCTTTAAATCCAGAGAGGGCACTCCTCCGCCCCGCAAGTAAGAGGAAACCCCGCAAGCCCAAAGATTTTTGGATGCTGCCCATCTTCCCCTACTCCCCAGTGATGACCGTTTTCCTGGATGGGGAGCCCTGCCAAAGGATTGGTAGACACGGGTGCAGATGCCACTATGTTAATAAAGACTGAGGCGCTCTGCCTGCGACATTGGAAGTTTAAACCTGGCCCCCAATTAGTGGAGCAGGCGGCCAGCAGGACGATAACCTCTCACCCAGTTCATCAGGTAGACCTGGATGGAAATCGGGGAGCCACCCACCCTATCATTTCCACATAAGTTGCTCCCAGAGTTGCCCATTTCACAGTGTAAACATCTATCCAAGTCCTGTGCTACATTGTGCTGGTTGCCCCTTTGGGGCCCCTTCAGAGGACAAGGGTGAACCCCCGAGACCTAATACCCAATGCTATATGGCAAATGTATGTACACATCATGCACCCTGTGCATGTTATAGCTCTGGCATTGCCTGGGGGAACGGCTTCCAATGTTATTAAGGCACTCAAATTGGGCAGTGCTAATCATGGGGGTACCGTGGGTGGTAAAAACAGATAATGGCCCTGTTTATGTGTGACAACAACTTAATGGTTTTGTGTGTTCTTGGAGGATTTCCCACAATCCTCAGGCACACGCCATAAGTGGAAAGAGCAAACCTGACCTTTTAAGAGCTCTTGGCCCAAATGATGTCACCAGAGGCAAAAAGACCCTAACCTTGCTCTGGTGGAGATCTTTTCTGTTAGTTTCCTATGCTTTGATGATGAGGGATTAAGCTCAACCTGCAAACACTGGGCTTGCCTGCCACAGGACACTCCCCTAACGCTCACTGGTAAGGTGGAGGGATCCTATATTCCTCCAGTAGCAACTCCCAGCCCCCATGGACCTGAGGATGAGGGTATGCCAGCATCTTCCACAGAGTGCCACCACTCCAATATGGATGCCTTCCAGATATTCGTCCTGCTATGGGCCAAGAAACCTTGCCAAGGAAGAAGCTATGGATGGGTGACATATTGCCATGGTTCTTTATACTGTTCTTTGCTCTGCATCTGTGGAGGATTTGTGGGCCCTTGTTCCACTACCCCCATTCTTTTGCCTGTGGCTGTTGATTCCCCTGCATACCCAGCTTTGTTTATTTCTAATGTAAGTTCGGGGATGCCTTTTGTGGACCTAGTAACTACACACAGGAAACTGGAAGTACTCTACTGTACTATAAATACATCCTCCTTCAGTCCCTGTGTAAAATCATAGATCACGACCATGGGAGACTTTCATGGCAAGCTCGCTGATGCAACCATGCTGGACTTGGAGCTTTTGCCCCACTCACTAATTACAAACACCCATTAGTTTCTCCAACGATATCCCGGCCACCTTTGCCTCGATGTCCACTGGTGTCCAGACTGTCCACTTCCGTAGGGTTCCCCATCCCTTGGGAACATTGCCAGCCTCTCTTCTCCTCTGGATTATCCGGTCACAGCCTGGTAATAATCTCCATCTTGGCATGTGGAGGCTCAGTGCACTTGATGGCTCCTGCCTTACTCCGCGTATTCTCAGAGATCCCATGTGTTTTCAATTTTGACCCTATCATGGACAACTGGGACTGATGTGGCTCCTTTAAATGCCTTCATTTGTGTCCTTTGACACTCCTAAAGGGTGGTTGTCTTTTTAACAGGACCTACCTACTTCCATAAAAAGTGTTCTGGTCAACGAACAGGAAGAAGAGCTGTAAATGTGACACCGAACACCAGATTAACTGAAGGCCACCCCAGTCTGTGTCCAACCCCCCTTCTTTCTAGTAAGTAATACTTCCAGTGTCAGAGACACCCGCAATTGCTCTCTCGAGATGTGCACCCCAACAGCCTACTGGCTGGGACACTCACAAACAGCCATCTTAATAAGAGAACCAGCAGCCATCTGGGTACCCGTTGTCAATGCTACCCACTTCCCTGCCATTACCATTATGGCTCAAACCCAGTTAGAAGAGTGGGTAGGATGAAAAGAGACTCTGAAATTACAGTCACTGTCACTGCGGCCATTGTTTTGTTTTACTTTTTGCCAGATGGTTGTGGTATACACCTTTAATCCCAGCACTTGGGAGGCAGAGGCAGGCAAATCTCTGAGTTCAAGGCCAGCCTGATCTACAGATTGAATTCCAAGACAGCCAGGGAGCCACGGAGAAACCCGGTCTTGAAAAACCAAAATAAATAAATAGATAAATAGATAGACAAGCTGGTTTTCCTCCACCATTTTCCCCGTCCCAACAAGGCCTTTTATTTAAGTGTACATTTTATATCGGTAGGAAAAGAATTTCAGGGTTTTCCCTCCTGTGTGTCTTTGTCTTGGTCTCACTTCTTCTTGGTCCATGATGCCAGTTAAGATTGTCTGCACAGGGTGCTGGAGAGATGGCTCAGTGGTTAAGAGCATTGCCTGCTCTTCCAAAGGTCCTGAGTTCAATTCCCGGCAACCACATGGTGGTTCACAACCATCTGTAAAGAGGTCTGGTGCCCTCTTCTGGCCTGCAGACATACACACAGACAGAATATTGTATACATAATAAATAAATAAATATTAAAAAAAAAAAAGATTGTCTGCACAATAAAACCAAACCGGTGGAGGAAGCAAGTTATCCTTCCGTCAGGTCTTTGACCTGGAGCTGGTCACTCCACTCTTGCTCAGCCCACCTGCAGCCTCAGGCCTGTCACAAAGAGGATCTGACCATCAGGAGTCACGGCAACCACATACAGATGGACTTTCATTGTTACCTTTCCCAAAGTCTCGCCTACCTGACATCACCATCCTCCAGGCTGAGGCTCTGTCCCCATCTCAGCCACTTCCCGGTGTCTGGGTAGTGCGTTCCCTGGGGACTTCCCCTTCAGGCCTCATTCAAGCTGTAGTACGTCAGAGCTGTCTTCGTCTCTGAGACTGATACCGATATGCATAAACACCATGTGTTTGTTTGCTGCCTGTTGCCGTATCCTTCTACCTTTGGACTATCCTAAGGAATACTGCTCAAGAGTCAGACCCCAGGGTGTGGAGAGTCTGCTGAGTGTTTCCTGTTCAAAATGCCCCAAGGCATCAGGAGCCTGAGCCAAGTGCACTGCTCCAGGCAATGCAGGGTCAGAAGGAAGAAACTGGAAGGTTGGGGAAGGGGGAGTGGGGTCAGGAAGCCAGTCTACAGGCAGTGGCTTTCCAGAGTCTCTGTGCTCTGAGAAGTGGGGTGGGGCAGGGCCTGAGCTCAGGACCCAGACACAGCTGCCCGATGTCCACTTCATACAGCTCTGGCTCGAGATTGGGCCTGGCCGAGCTGGAGCACTCAGTCAGCCCCAGCAGAGCAAGGGCATGGCTGACGCTTACGGCTTACTTCTGAAGAGGAAGAGTGAGCGGCTTGTGTTTGTTGTCAACATGAGGGAGGAAGAGACATTGAAGGTTCAAAACACACGCCAGGAGATTCTTAATGGAGGAATTTAGTGACTTTCCCATGGTGCCCAGTAAAGAACTCAGGGGTCATGTTCTGGCAGGAGTGGATCTTAGATGCCCCCAGCATCATCTCTTGGCAGTGATGACATAATTCAGTAATTCATTTAGAGAGGAACTTTTCTTTTGGGGGAGGTCGCGTTCTAGGTAACACACATCCAGGCTGCACAATTGCATTTTGTTTTTAGAGACCGAGTGTTTCTTGTTCATGTTGGGAGCTGTGAACCCCCAGATCCTGAACTTATGGTAAACAATTTGTTTTCCTCTGCTCTGAGACAGCGCGCAGCTGCTCTGAGCACGAGACCCTCAGAAGTTCCTGAGGGCAGGAGAGTGGTTTCTGGTGCGTTTGGCTGGGGTGTGGTTATCAGTTAAGGATCCATATATAAGTGGTTCTGGTACACAGTAAGGGGGGGGAGGGCAATCCTGTTTCAAGGATGACCCGTGTCTCTCTCTGTCTGTGTGTCTTTGTGTATTTCAATCTCTAGCCCCTTGCCTGGCTCACGAACTATATGGTAGTGCATAGAGCGCAGATGGGCGTAGGGCGCTACAGTTCCTTGTGAGAGCTAGTCATAAATACTGAGTGTCAGCTGCAGGCTGTCAACATCTGGATCCAAGCCTGGGGTGTATCGGCAGTAACTCCATGGCAGAACGCAGAACGCTTGAGCGTGTACACAGCCTTGGGTTCCGTCCCTGGCAGCTGAAAAAATGAAAAATCAGGAGCGCAGTCTCTGGGCTTCCGGCTCCAGCCCCTGAATTCTACATTCAGAGATGAGAAGCAGCTCAGTGAACCCAAGCCACGCCAGCCCCAAAGAATCATGAACTTTCCATGGGAAGGTAAAACCTGTGAGCTGTGTGGAAGAGGCCATGTGGAGTTCAGGATGTGAGCCTGTAACTGGAAGGGCAGCCCTGGGCTGGAGGGTGCTGGAGTCATCCTCCGCGGCTATTGTTCTGTTTCTCAGCTTCGGGGCGCGTGAACCCCTTATCACCAGGCTCTGGAGGATGGTGGTCACACAGGGATGGTGCTCAGGGCTAAGAGCCTCTTGCTGAGGAGGTTTTGAGGTTCAGGTAGGAACCTTTACTCATTAGGCTATGCTGGAAGGACCCTGGAGGGTGTGAAGGGAGAGGCTTCTAAGGTGGGAGAGCCCTTATGAGGTCTTGGGGACCCTTACTTCTGGAGACAGTTTATCCTTTTCCGGCTTATCGCATCGCGGGTTGTGTGGACTTTGCGGTGTGCATTCCAGAGAATGGCCTACAGCAGTTTATGAGGAATCTGAATGAATTTATTAAGTACGTCGCAAGCTTAAGGTCAAAGAATAAATAGCGAACAGCAGCTAGAGAGACGCAACAGCAGACAGCGACACATCAGATCAGGCCCGCAACGCATCTAGTGGTTGAGAGTGCATAAGAGGTCACATCATCAAATTGGGGCTCACAAACATGGAGCAGAATGGGCTGGGAAGCACGCTGAGGCAGGCAGCCGAAGTTCTGGGCAGTAGAGTGCAGAAGGAGCAGAGGACCCTCAGGAAGCCTTCCAGGTAAAAGCAAGCAGCAATGAGAGCCAGAGACGGGATCATCGGGTTGAGGCTCCCAAGGGACGAGAGGAGGCAGAGACAGGATAGACAGCTGCAGTTCCCACCTGAGCTCTCTCTGTGGATGCACTTCCCGAAACTGAACTTCCGGCTCCCTGTTTTTATTATATTTTTTAATTTTTTCATACAGTATCTTTTGATTATATTCTTACCTCTCCCCCAAGTCCTCCTGGATCCTTCCCACGTAACACATGTTCTTTCTTTCTCCCTCAAAAAACAAAAGGAAAAACAAAACAAAACAAACCAAGAAAACAAAACAAACCCCAAAGGACAGAAAAAGCCAAAGCATGGCAGCAACAGAGCACACTCCAAGTCACGGAGTCCGTTGGCGTTGACTAACTTCCCTCGGGTGTGGGGACTGCTGCAGGGTGTGGTTGATATACAAGGTGTCACTCCGCTGAGGAAACTGACTTTTCCCTCTCTCAGTCGGAATCAATTGCAAACAGACTCTTGGTAGGGCTGGGTCTTTGTGTCCATTTGGCTTCTTCAGCGCTGGGGTTTTGCATGTTGGAGCCTGTACAGGTCTTGTGTGTGGGGTCGCTCGCTGAGAGCTCATGGGTGCGTCAGTCTGGCTGTGTCTGAAACACGCTGCTTCCTCGGAGCCAACCATCACCTCTGGCTCACACACTCTTTCCTCCTTCTTCTCAAACATTCCTCCATCTTGAGGGGAGGAGTTTGATAAAGATGTCCCTGTGAGGGCTTAGTGCTTCAAGATCTCTCGCTCTCTGTACATCGTTCAGTTTGTGGGTATCTGTGTGCACTGGCGAGTTTTACGCCAGCCTGACGTATTGGAGAAGAGGGAGCTCAATTGAGAAAATGCCTCCTTAAGATTAGGCTGTAGGCAAGCCTGTAGGACATTTTCTTAAGTAGTAATTGATGGGAAAGGACCCAGCCCATTGTGGGTGGTGCATTCCTGGTCTGGTTCTATAAGAAAACAGGCTGATCAAGCCTTGGGAATCAAGTCAGCAAGCAGCACCCCTTCATGGCCTCTGCATCAGCTTCTGTCTCCGGGTTCATGACCTGCTGAGTTCTTCCCTTCATTGCTTTTTTTTTTTTTTAAATATTTATTTATTATGTATACAATGTTCAGTCTGTGTAATATGCCTGAAGGCCAGAAGAGGGCACCAGACCCCATTACAGATGGTTGTGAGCCACCATGTGGTTGCTGGGACTTGAACTCAGGACCTTTGGAAGAGCAGGCAATGCTCTTAACCTCTGAGCCATCTCTCCAGCCCCCCTTCATTGCTTTTTTTTTTTTTTTTTTTTTTTTTTTTTTTTTTTTTTTTGGTTTTTCGAGACAGGGTTTCTCTGTGGCTTTGGAGCCTGTCCTGGAACTAGCTCTGTAGACCAGGCTGGTCTCGAACTCACAGAGATCCGCCTGCCTCTGCCTCCCGAGTGCTGGGATTAAAGGCGTGCGCCACCATCGCCCGGCTCCTTCATTGGTTTTGATGATGAACTGTTACCTGGAAATATAAGCTGAGATAAACCCATTTTTGTCTCCAAGTTGCTTTTGGTCATGGTGTTTCACCATAGCAATAGTAACTCTAACTAAGACAGAAGAATTGGTACCAGGAGCCGGGCACTGCTGTGACAGACCTGATTTAAGTTTTCTGGAAGGACCTTGGAACTTTGGACTAGAAAATTCATTGAATGTTCAAAACTGCGGAGCTGTTCTACAGAAACTTGGAAGACACGATAATTGCTGAGACAAATTCAGACAGTGCAGACTGCTTCCTGGTCTGTAGAAGTTCTAGATGGACGTTTGAGAGTTACTTAGTGATGATCGGGGCCATTGAGTATTTGCTATTTAGAATTAAGATTCACTGAAACCATTGCTTTCCTGCTAAACTGATGCTGGTTAGCTGGAGCTGTGATTAAGAGACCAGCACCACTGAGGTGAAATCCCTTTATCCAATGACTCTACAGATGTAGCCCATAACTGGTACCGGATGTTGGGGTATTGTCTCCTTCATTATACAGTAACTGTTTTTAAATTCCTTTTATATATTTTAGGCAGCATCTACAATATTAAGTTTCTACATGACTTTCCAGAAAGCCTCTAGCATTAGCTGTCCCTCCCCCTGTTCCTTCCTTTACCCTGCTCTCCAGTCTTTCCTACTTAGCGCTCCTGCTCTACTGCCCTTTATTCCTTTATAACACTCTATTCTAATTCCCCTTCCCTGGAAGGTCCTCTCTCTCCCCTGGTCCCTGACCTCTGTGGTTATTCTAGTTGAAACACACATATCTAAAGATTAAAAGCTGACAACCACATATAAGAGAAAGTATGCAATATTTGTCTTTCTGGGTCTAGATGACTGTAGCTCCAAACATTTATCTGAAAATTAATAATTCATTTTTCCTAACAGCGAAATGATATTCCACTGTGTAAATGTCCCACGTTTTCATTATCCGTCCATCCATTGATAACATCGAGGCTGTTTCCAATGTCTGGCTGGTATGAATAGATCAACAAGGAACATGGATGAGCAGAGATCTCTGTGGTAGAATACAGAGACCTTGCCGGGCGGTGGTGGCGCACGCCTTTAATCCCAGCACTCGGGAGGCAGAGGCAGGCGGATCTCTGTGAGTTCGAGGCCAGCCTGGTCTACAAGAGCTAGTTCCAGGACAGGCACCAAAGCTACAGAGAAACCCTGTCTCGAAAAAAAAAAAAAAAAAAAGAATACAGAGACCTTTGGTAATATGCCCAAGTGTGGTATAGCTGGGTCTTGAAGTAGATGTAGATCTACTTTCAGCTTCCTGCAGAACTACCACACCGATTTCCATAGTGGCCATAGCTTTCATATCAGGGATGAACAGCTGTGCCCTCTCCTGGGAAAGGGCCACCTTCTAGCTGTTCTCAAGGCTCTTTGCTTTACTCTTGAGCTGTTTCACTATTCTCTCTCCACACAGTCATGGGGTGGTGGTGGGGACCCATTCTCAGACCTGGGGTCTTGGAGGTCGTTTGACATAAACATGTTTGAGTTTGAAGCGCGGGGAACCGACCCTGCTTCCAGGGCAAGCTTCCCATGAGCTCCAACAGCACGCGGCAGCTCACCAGTTAATGTACATCCCGGGTTGATTATGAGGATGTGTGAACAGTATAATAAAAAGGTAAATTCTTGAGCGAAGCAAGCAAGCTTGACCTTTTAATAATTGACAGCTGAAGCCAGTGAGATGACACTGATGAAGTCGGCTAAACAAAAACTCGGAAACATCCCCATGGGAAAGTACCACTAACAGTTGGTAAAATATAATAAAAACAAAGTTCACCAACCCGGAAGACTGCCGAGGAAACAGGAGCAATAGAAAGCAGTGGGGTTTGTTTGTTTTTGTTTTTTCAAGACAGGGTTTCTCTTTAGCTTTGGAGCCTGTCCTGGAACTTGTTCTCTGTAGACCAAGCTGGCTTTGAACTCACAGAGATCTGCCTGCCTCTGCCTCCCAAGTGCTGGGATTGAAGGCGTGCGCCACCGCCCAGCCAGAAAGCAGTGTTTGTAACTGAGTACGCATGAAGCCTAACATGTCTGTCACAGGCATGCTGCCTGGATACTGGTAAGCTGGAAGGAAATCTTATCCCTTTGTCCTCCAAGCAGCTGGGAACATGCATCTTTAGAAGAACAAACAGTGGTCCTTGAGGAAGACAACAGACAGCACCATTGTCCCCTCAAATCGGCCACATCCCTTGGACACTAAGAAGGTATCTGTTTGCTTTTGTCCAAGGACAAAGAAATCTCACCAGGTATTCCTGAGGAGGCTCAGGTTGTGAGATGGCTCAGTGGTTAAGAGCACCTGCTGCTCTTCCAGAGAAGCCAAGTTCAGCTCCCAGCACTCTCCTTTGGGTGTGGAGGTACACCTGTAATTACAACTGTCGGGAGCTGAGGTGTCATGTTTGCTGTGAGTGTGAGACCAGCCTAGGATACAGAGCAGAACCTTGTCACAGAAGGGAGGGAAGGAAGAAGAGGGGGAGGGTGGGAAGGAAGAAGGGAGAGAGGGAGGAAGAGAAGCTGGGAGGGAGGGAAGAAGAGAAAGAATAGGACCAGGGGGTGATGGTTTGAATGAGAATGCTGCCTCCCCTATAGGTTCATATGTTTGAATATTTGGTCCCATTGGTGGAACTGTTTGGAAAGGATTAGGAGGTGTGGCCTTGCTGGAGGAGGTGTGTCCCTGGGGATGGGCTTTAGCTTTTCAAAGACTTGAGCCATTCTTTTCTCTCTGCCTCCCACTTGCAGATCAAGATGTGAACTCTTGGCTATTCCTGCTGCTATGCCTTGCCTTCAGGCCATCATGGACTCTGTCCCTCTGAATACACAAGCCCAGATCAAATACTTTCTTCCCTAAGTTGCCTTGATCATGGCATGTCACAGCAATAGAAAAGCAACCTTAAAATGGGGAGGAGCGTTGTGCAGAGCATGACTTGGCTCCCTTTTTGTCCCTGTGAAGTGAACAGGATTCTTCCTCAACCTGGGCATCTTGAATTTGTCCAAGGATGGGAAATATAGGATCTTAGAGTTCTATTCCTGGAGCATGGGAATTGTTTCCAGGCCCCAGGGAACTAGTGAACCATGCATGGAGGCAGAGATTCAGGTTTTTCCATTTTCCAATATGTCCTCAGAAGGAATAAGTTATGAAAACGTGTTGCCTTCAAATTTACAAGGCGCCATTGTGGTTTGCCAGCAAAAAGAAAGCCCTTTACTGACACAGACTTGGAATAAATATGACTTGACTTCTGAGTAAAAACAGATGTTGTATCCTGTGACTGCGTGAGCTATAGATCTCCCGACATGCTCTGGCAACTCACGTGCCTCCTTCTCCGGGGTCGTGCCCTGCTCTGTGCCTAGAGGCACCAACCAGGCAGGGAGGCTTTACTTCCTGTAGTGCTGCAGTTTATGGTTGTTTCTCTCCACTGGAGCTGGCATTCCAGGGTCAGCCCTTCCAACACTGCTCACTTGCAGGGTAACCAGAGACTCTCCCAGCGTTCCTGCCAGTTCATGGGTGGACTGGTACCATTTTCTCAGCTTTGGAAGGTGACACTTGCTTCTTTATCAGAAATCATAGCTGATGCCAGTAGCACAGACAAGCCCACGGCCAGTCCAGTGCTTTCAGCCACTCAGGAATCTGACCGTGGGCTCCCTCTGGTCCATCACTCCTGGTTCCTCTGGAACAGCAACCTGGCACCCCATCTTCCCTCTCACCTCCTCTTCCTTCTATCCTTCCTGAGTGGTTTCCATGCAGGGCTGTATTTCCTTGATGTCTTAACAAGCCACTCTACAATAAAACACAGGACCCATGCTGGCCCTTTCTCGCAGGCTGGGGCTGATTTATGGGACTTTAGACCCAAGGTAATGTGGGTTTTTTCACATGTGTGAAGCATGAGTTGTTCCGAGCTGACTCCAAAGTTCAACTGTCTTCCGTGACCCCCGTACCCCAGCAGAGCTGGCAAGGACTTCATGGGTCACCCCCACTCCTTCAGCATCTGGGAAAGGCCCAGGTCAAGAAGAAGGGTCAAGAAGAAAACCTTCCAAATGGTGGCAGCTAAAGCCTTTTCCTTTCCGTTCCTGTGCCCGGGAGCACGATGCTTGAGGCAAGGCCGCAGTGGTGGTCCCCTAGCAGAGAGTCACCTTCCCACAGGGTTGTGGTAGAACCCTCAGTGCCTGCTCTGTGATATTGGGCTGAACCAATGCGAGCTCGAAGAAAAATGGCTTCTGCATGTACAAACACATTTGAAGTTTGCTAGATCCAAAGTGTTCCCCCCAAAATAGGAATGCTGGTCACAATGTCCTAAACATGGAGACTTTGGCTGGGAAAACGAGGCCTAAAGGTGGGTTTCTGTTTACCAGGATCCTCCCTTAATCAGACTTGATCCTGCCTTAATCTGCCTCCAAATGTCAACTACCTAAGGCAAGGGCGTCTAGTCAATTTGAATAACACGTAAGGACTCACAGACCCCACCCAGCCAACTGTCATAAAGTCTGCTAGCTTTTCCACCATTCTGCTTCTTTGCTCTCACCCCCACTCCGAAAGAAAGCCTTGACACTTTGATCCCAGTAAACCTCCCTTTCTACCCTTCGAGTGGTCCAGTTTGGTGGTTTCACTACGATGCCTACAAAGTTGAGTTTTCTTATCAATTGCCTGATATTTATTTACTCGGCTGCACTGTTAAGTCATGGTAAGTGGACGGAGCAGCTTCAGAGAATAAAATAAGCGGGTGGTGGAATTCTGGACTTCTGTGAATATGGCCATCTAAACTCTACTGACTAGAATATCCATGGGGCCACCAGGACCTTTGTGGAGTTGGAATCTCAGATGGTCACTGGCCACCTGGATGGGCACGTGGGTGAGCAGAGAGTAACTCCTGGCCTCCCCAGGTGTGTCTGACTTCCTGGACTTCTGATTAATCTGTTTATTTTTTTTTAAAACAATGTTGCCCCTTTTTTTAAAAGATTTTTTTAGGGTGCTTCTCACTTGGGGGGTTGCATGACTATTTTGCAGGAATGGATTGAGGCTCTGCAACTCTGGCAGGTGTCCCATGGAGGATGTGTGTCCTTCCCAGCTCCTCACACCAGGGTGAGAGAAGGCAGCACATCTTGTATCTTCTCCTAGACAATGACTCTGCTTCCTGCTGTAGCTCCGGTTATCTTGTGGGGAGACAGTTAAGCCATTATTTCTAATCAAGGTATATGGGTGTGGCCAATGTATTGTGGCTAATCACATTCATTATATGCCTTATGTTTATTATTATTATGGATGATGACAATGGCTGGAGCAAGTTCTCCATATGTAGCCCAGGCTGGCCTGCTCCAGATTCTCCTGCCTACGTCTTCCAAGTACTGATTGCAGGAATGTCCTGCCACACTCAGATCAAAATGAAAACTTAAAAAAAAAAACTCTATGTATCTGAGGAAAGCTACACCATAAAGCTTATTTGCTTGACAGTAAGTGACTTTTTTCTTAAAATGTGGCTGTATCTGAGGGGAAACCCATGACCACCCATAGACTGAAGGAAAGGGTTTAGAATGAGGTCACAGTGATGCCGCGTGGGGCCTCACAGAGTCCCTCATCAGGCGGGACAATGGAGCTCCAGCCAGAGCCGTCCAGGGTGGCCATGGTGACCTGAAGATCGAAAAGCAGAAACAATTAATATTCTGATTCTATAACTGTCAATGCCTAGAATGTCAATGCCTATAAACTGGCCCTAAACATGCAGTACGGGGTGGCAGAAGTATGTTTAGGGCCAGTTTAGAAGTTGTCGGAAATTTTGTCCCATTCCAAGCCAAAGTCCATGATTTTTTTTAATTTATAAAACAGTCTTTCTTTCTTTTCTTTTTTTTAAAAAGAAAGTCTAGGTGTTCAAGACTTGTCACTTTCCCTGTGGAAGGCAAAGGGTGGTCAGATGCACGTTTCTTGGCAGAAAGTGAAACATAACAAAACACTGGTGATTTGTACTTTCAAGAGAAAGTGATTTGTTTTTTAAAGTAACAAGGAAAATCAACATCTTTTGGAAAGAAATTTGAGTGAACCTTCTGGAGACAGATGGGCTAAAATTTAGCTGGGGCCCAGAATAGCTTACGTTATTATCAAAATGCTCCTGGTTGCATGCTTAGAAAAACAGGCACTAGGGACCAGAGAGATGGCTCAGCGGGAAATGGGCCCCCGCTGCCAAGTCTGAAGTACCGAGACTCCACAAACCCGCCTGCTCATGTTCTTTGTTTGTTTGTTTTCGATACAAGGTTTCTCTGTGTAGCTTTGGAGCCTGTCCTGGGAACTCGCTCTGTAGTCCAGGCTGGCCTCCAACTCACAAAGGTTCACTTGCCTCTGCCTCCTGAGTGCTGGACTGTTTTTCTGAGACAGGGTTTCTCTGTATCTTTGGAGCTCGTCCTGGAACTAGCTCTTGTAGACCAGGTTGGCCTTGAACTCACAAGATCCACCTGCCTCCCCAGTGCTGGGATTAAAGCTGCGCACCACCACCACCTGGACAGGGCAAGAGCAGAGTGGGCCTGACCTGGGCTCTTCAAAGCCTGGGTAGATAAGACAGAGAAAACAGACTGGCCTATGTTGGCTTCATCTGTACTCGGGCTCCTGGAACGCTTTTTTTTTTTTTTTTTTTTTTTTTTTGCGGGGGGGTTTCGAGACAGGGTTTCTCTGTGGTTTTGGAGCCTGTCATGGAACTAGCTCTTGTAGACCAGGCTGGTCTCGAACTCACAGAGATCCGCCTGCCTCTGCCTCCCAAGTGCTGGGATTAAAGGCGTGCGCCACCACCGCCCGGCTGGAACGCTTTGTTTTTTGAGATGGGGGTCAAATAGTTCAGCTTGGCCTTGAACTCACTATGCAGCTGAGGACCCTGAGCCTCCTTCCCTACTGTCGCTACCTCCTGAATACCTGGCTATTAGGCAAGCACTGGACTACAGAGCCAGATCCCCAACCGCCTAGGGACCTCTTCAGTGTGTGCTGTGCAGGAAGGTTGGCGACAGCACTTTCTGGGTATGTGCGATCAGAGCCGCCTAGAACTGTGCAGAATGTGCAGAACCAAACAGCATCAGGCCAGCGAGCAGGGTGGATTTTGTTTGTTTTCTCGCAGTGACAGGTGGCAGGTCGTATCAGTACAGCAAGAGTTAGGTCTCGCATTTAGTTCCGGAAACCTGAGAACGTGAAAAGTTATGAAATACAGTGTTGGTTTGAAAATGAAGGGTTTGCCAGGCTGCAAATCAGATCCTGTCTCTTTCTCTGTTCACTGTGGCTCAGAGGAAATTGTCCTCAGGGCTTCACGGGCTGTGCTGAAATGGACTTTCCCCCCCATTTGGCACTAGTATGGTAAAGTCCTCTGAATCCTCCCAGGAGCGTTTGTTAGTGGTGTCACGGGCTCTATGCCCACCGAATATAGACAGAAGGGGTTTTTATAATCAGAGCTGGTGAGACTGCTCCCTCACAAGAGCAGTGAACACGCTGCCCTGTCAGCGTAGCTCAAGAGAGGGGAACCAACAATTCCTCCCTACTTTGCTTTAGCGCTTTCCTCGCGAGGGGTAGCACTAGCAATCTTAGGGACACGGACTGGGGAGCTCAGCGGTGGAGTGACTTGAGTTCTGTCCCCAGTGTCATATGAATCAGGTGTGGTGGGACACACCCATGACCCCGGTACATAGGAGGATCAGAAGTTAAAAGTCGGTCAGCCAGGCGGTGGTGGCACACACCCCAGCACTCGGGAGTCAGAGGCAGGTGGATCTCTGTGAGTTTGAGGCCAGCCTGGTCTACAGGGCAAGTCCCAGGATAGCCTGGGCGGTGGTGGCGCACGCCTTTAATCCCAGCACTTGGGAGGCAGAGGCAGGCGGATCTCTGTGAGTTCGAGACCAGCCTGGTCTACAAGAGCTAGTTCCAGGACAGGCTCCAAAACCACAGAGAAACCCTGTCTCAAAAAAAACCAAAAAAAAAGAAAAATAACAAGTTAAAGCTCATCTTCAGTTAGATATTAAATTTGAGGCCAGCCTGAATGACATGAGGTTTACCCCACACCCCAAAGTAATTTTATGGTATGTGGCCCCAAAGAACACGTGAAGATGTGGGAGCTGCCACAATGGGACCTGACTTGCTGCAGCACTGGAGGATCCCCAGGCAAGGGTGGCCACGTAGACCGGCTGCATACAAGTGACTGAGTGGGGGCAGGCTGTGATCCCTTGAGCTTTATGTGGCCAGGAGCTTCTCCGGCTCCATCCGCTGCTCTGGCGATCTGCCAGTCCCCATCTTACTCCCATGCTGCCAGAGTCTCCCCTGAAAAAGCAGGAGCCCTGGAGGAGGAGGGTGGGGCTGGAAGAGAAGGCTTGTTAGGGTCATGATGTGTAAGTGACTTTTACCTCCTTTGACGGTTTATTCCTAAGAAGCCTCAGTCCTTCGTGCGAGCATTGAAAGCTCAAACAGAGCCGCCCTCAGACCGGAGAGATGGTCTTGGTTAAGTGTGCTTGCTGTGCAAACTGCGAGGACTGGAGTTCGGGTCCCAGGATGCAAGTGACAAGCTGCGTGTGGTTTCACATATCTGTAACTCCACTGCTGTTGGGGACCACGACTGGAGGACGCATGCTGGCTGTCAGCCTCGCTAAAGAAATGCAAGCTCCAGGTTTGGCGGGAGACCTTGTCTCAAAGGAATGAGGTTAAGAATGAGAGAGGCAGACGCTTCCCTCTCCTGACCTCCACATGTGCACCCTCATGTGTATCACTCTCTCTCTCTCTCTCTCTCTCTCTCTCTCTCTCTCTCTCTCTCACACACACACACACACACACACGCGCGCACATACTCCACACTCACACAAGAATTAGAAAAACAAGGAGAATCACGCACTTGGGGGGATTTCCAGCCTGCTCTGTATTAAACCGTGACCCACGGAAGTCGTGCCAAGAACAAGCCACATGCTTGAGTTTCACCACAAAAAAAAATTACTTTCAGGCAAAAGCCGTGCTGTTTTTTCCAAGATACAGCAGTGTGGTATTGTTTGAGCCTCGGGGCCTTGGTTGGAGCCTGGGACAGTGGTGGTGCTTGGTGAACTGGGCTCTGGCTCGAGGGAAACAGGTGGCGTGCTGTAAGTAAGTGGCACACCGGTCGGTGCTGTCCAGGAAAGCACCTGAGCTTTCCTGCTGGAAGTCATCCGAAACCATTCCACGAAGTCTATTCAAGGGGAATGAGCTTGCTCCAATGACTGAAGGTTTGCCCAGATGCCCGAGTGGAAGGGTTAAAGGTTGAGGCTAGGAGCACACCCCTGGCTGAAGTTCTTGTTCCTTGAGGGCACAGGGGAAACTCAGGGGCAGAGGGGATATTGGAGGGCGCTGTGCTGTAGCCAGCAGGCATGTCAGGCTGCCCAGTGCTGTTTGAAGTGATATAATCTTATGTCAAGCTGACAATGGCTTGATATGGTTAATCCTCGCAGTAAGCTTGAGCCGCTTCCGAATGACATAGACGACAAGCTCCTGAGCTGGTGTGAGGTGTGAAACGCCAGGGTTCGTCTCTCTCTCTCCGCTTCTCATTGTGGACACTGCCCTGCCTCGCTCTGCATCCTCCGTGCCTTCCCCGCCAAGATGGACCCGTGGCTCTGCAACCCCATGTCCTTCCTTCTTTAAGTTGTTTTTTGTTGGGTCTTTGTCACAGTAATGAGAGAAAGTAACCAATACTGGGACTTGGATCAAGAGAACCCTAGAGATGCTGAAAGGGGCGGGGGTGGCAGAAGTCTGTCTGCAAGGCTGGCCAGAGCCCCTGGCTGTCTTCACAGTGGTGGCGACAGAGGGTTGTAGAAATGTAGAAGATGGAAGCTTCTTTAGTGTGAAGACCTGTGGGAAAATATGGAAAAAGGGAAGAGAGAGTACTCGGGAAGTCCCAGGCTCTGTGCATAAACACAACATTTTTTTTTCCTTTTGGATTTTTCAAGACAAGGTTTCTCTGCTTTGGAGCCTGTCCTGGAACTCTGCAGACAGGGCTGGCCTCGAACTCACAAAGATCCACCTGCCTCTGCCTCCTGAGTCCTGGGATTATAGGCATGCGCCACCACCGCCCAGCAGCTAACAACTTTCTATAACTCCAGCTCCAATGGATCCGATGCTCTCTTCTGGCCTCCACAGGCACCAGGCATGCATGTGGTGCACAGACACACATGTAGGCAAAACACAGAAAGCAAAAATAATGAAAGAATGGAACAGGAGGGCTGGGTAGATGGCTCAGAGGCTAAGAGCATTGCCTGCTCTTCCAAAGGTCCTGAGTTCAATTCCCAACAACCACATGGTGGCTCACAACCATCTATAATGGGGTCTGGTGCCTGCAAGCATACACACAGACAGAATATTGTATACATAATAAATAAATAAATATATATATATATTTTTAAAAAGAATGGAACAGGAGCCAGGTGGGAAGCAGAGGCAGATGAATCTCTGAGTTTGAGGCCAGACCAGTTTACAGAGTGAGTTCCAGGATAGCCAGGACTACACAGAGAAACTTTGTATTGATAAATAACAGCAAAATAAAAAAAAAAAAAATAAGACAGGAGGAGAAGCGGTGAGCAGAGACTGAACAGCCGCCTGGAAGCTGAGTTTGCGGTTGATTTCAACAGGGTTGAAATGTGAACTGGGAAAACCAGTACTCCTCAGGAGAATATCACAGAACCCCAGCTTTCCACAACACAGCAGCCAGTGTCCAGGTGCAATGTCCATGATCTTCATGGGCTGGCAATTTGCTACCCAGGAGGCTGTCTGGCAGTTTCTGGCAACAATTTTTAAATTAATTAATTGTTATGTGTATGTGTGTGTGCTTGCCTGCGTTTATGGGGTGTGTGTGTGTGCGGGAGTCCAATGAGGCCAGAAGACATTGGATCCCCTGGAACTAGTTACGTACAGACTTAGGGACTCCCACATGGCACCAGAAACTGAACCTGGATCCTCTAGAAGAGCCACTTTTAGCTACCGAGCCATCTCTCCAGCCCTGGGAGCCATCTTTGATTGTCATAATTATGAGAGCTGCTTCTGTCATAGGTCACGGACAGGCCAAGAACATGGAAGGAAACAGATAGGACACCCCCACCCAGTGACAGTTACTTCATCTAGAACTGGCAATATGGCTAGGAAGTAAGGGCCCGTGTCTTAATTTTGACAACCTGAGTTGAGTCCCCCGAAACCATGTAAGAAATCAGGTTCTCTCTGCAACCCCAGCATCCCTACAGAGGTAGGGGTGGGAGAGGAGAATGGACAGAAGCTGCCAGGCCAGTCGACCTGAAATGTTCAGGGCGGCAGAAACAAGCCAGACCTTTCTCCAACAAGGTGCAAGGAGAGAAACTGACCCCTAAAACTTGTTCACTACCAGATTTCCACACGCATGCCTCCAGCATTCTGCTTGGGAGCAAGGGTGTCACTTGGCACTCACTGCCAGTGTGTGCAGAAGAGACCCACAGCAGGTAAGTGAACATGATTTCCCTAGCTCCAGGGCACTGCAACGTGCCTGGGGGCAGCTCTAGAAACCATCCCCGTGGTGATGCGTGACGGTGAGATGGCAAAAGACTGAGCGGCAAGACAGACACCCCAGGAGGGCCTTTGTGTGTGCCTGTGCGTGTGTGTGCGCGCGCATGCATGTATACCTGTTTGCCACATGTGTGCCTGGTGCCTGTGGAGGTTGGAAGAAGGCATTGGATCCCTTGGAACTGGAGTAACAGGTGGTTGGGAACCACCACGTGGGTGCTGGGAATCAAACCTTGGTCCTCTGCCCAAGCAGTCAGTGTTCTTAACCACTGAGCCATCTCTCCAGCCCTGCTGGGGCCTCTTTTCCAGTGATGTCAAGGCAGACACTTCTCATCTCCAGTGCTAGGTGCTGCCCCACTGATGGACCCAGGTGGGTGGCTGTGCCTACGAACTCTACTCCTGACCCAAAGAAAGAAACCCCCTGGTCACTTTCACACCTCATGAACAGAGAATGGCAGGGCACCCATGTGTATCCACAGCCACCCCCCCACACCTTCACTTGGCTGCAGACCCAGTGCTGTGCACTTGTGTGCATCCATAGCTACACACACACATGCACACACACCCACACACCGCTTCACTTGGCTGCAGACTCAGTGCTGTGTACTTGTGTGCATCCACAGCCACACCCAAACATGCACACACACGCACACATACCCCCACACTCACACACACACACCTTCACTCAGCTGCAGACCCAGTGCTGTGCACCTGTGTGCACCCATAGCTACATCCACACATGCAAATGCACACACACACAGAGCACACACACCTTCACTCAGCTGCAGATCCAGTGCTGTGCACCTGAGTGCATACACAACTACACCCACACATGCGCACACACACACACACCTTCACTCAGCTGCAGACACATTGCTGTGCACCTGTGTGCATTCACAGCTACACCCACACACGCACACACACACACACACACAACATACCCCACCCCTTCACTCGGCTGCAGACTCAGTGCTGGGGTGAAGGTTGTCTTCATATTGTGTAGCCTCTGCAGTTAGGGTGTTTGACTGTGGCCCCGGCCGGCATAAGTCCAGCCTTGCTGCACAGAAACTTGCAGGATGAATGCCACTGCAGGGACAGTAGTGGGGACCCACTCACCCTGTCCCAAGGCCCCGTGAGCTTGACTGTGGGTATGCCTGATCACAGCAGAGCTTTGAGTCGACAGGCTCTGTCCCCAAAAACAAACAAAAAAGTCAGAACTAATTGTTTCTGTCTTATTTTCCTAGTTAAGTATGCAAAGGAGAAATTCTGATAAAAGGCTATGTCTAAATAAGTTGAACATAGCTCTTTTGACAAGTATAAACGCAGCATGCTAGGTGTTGGGAACACAGTGTTTAATTGGGAGTCATCCTTTTCTCTCCCAGATGAATGTGGAACAAAGGGATTCTCCGACACCGGAGTCCGCGTGGACTATCTGTAGATGGCTCGGTCTGTCTGTCCAGATGCCAGCTGCAGAGGAAGTGGCCATCTCAGTCACCTGCCTCAGAGAACAAGCACAGGACCTTACAACCCCTTACGTCCCCAGCAAGTGGGAACAGGTTGCAATGGTGTTAGAGTTAGGCATAGGGCAGTCACTGGCTGCCCCCTAACTACCGTTCCCACACTGAGGTTCAGGACGGAGGCTTAAGTGCCCTGTGTATTATTCTGCAGAAAATAGGTCCTGCTCTGACTCTGGTGGCCTTTGTGCTGTGAGGAGGGTGCTGCTGCCCTCTACTGGTAGAGGAAGACATGGGCTCCACAGCAAAGACACCAGGCAGCTTCCCTGGGGTAGGAGTTTCCAGCTGACCCACGGCAGGCTGGGTGCTGAGGCTAACATGAGCCTTGAAGAAGACTGCCCAGCCTGGTGACCCTAAAGTGACAGTGTTGTTAATGTTTCAAGCTAGTTACAGGCAGGATTTGCTTCCCCTCGCCCTCACCATTTTTTTTTTTTTTTTTTTTTGAGACAGAGTTTCTCTGTAGTTTTTTGGAGCTTGTCCTAGAACTTGCTCTGTAGACCAGGCTGGCCTCTAACTCACAGAGATCCGCCTGTCTCTGCTTCCTGAGAGCTGGGATTAAAGGCATGTGCCACCATCACCTGGCCCCCCTGACCATTTAAAATTCTTATTTTTTATTACATTTATTTTGTGCATGTGTAAGGGCACACACCATGGTGTGCGCATAAGGGCACATGCCACGGTGCACGAGTAGGTTGGGGGTGACTTGTGGGCGTTAGCTCTCGCTGTCCACCATGTGGGTCCTGGGTGAGAAACTCAGGCTGCTGGCAAGTACCTTTGTCTCCCGCGCCGCTTTGCTGGCCCACATTTCGACTCTAGTGGAATACTTTTCTGCACGCTTGGATTGAAATGCCCTGAGATGTATTCATTTGCTATTGTGTGTTCATCCTTACTGAGCTGTGTGTCTGTGTACTGTGGGCACCTTGGTAAAAACCCATCCCATTCTATTTTACTTCCTATCCTGTAACACTTTTAGGACTCCATTTGCCGTGCCTATCTTAATTATGTTTATTTGTGAATTGTCTTATGGGTTACTCTTTGACAGCACCTGTATTTCCCATATTAGCCTTTTATTATCAGCTCATATTAATTACATATGACTTCAGGTGACATTTTTTTTTAAGTTTTTCGAGACAGGGTTTCTCTGTGGTTTTGGAGCCTGTCCTGGAACTAGCTCTTGTAGACCAGGCTGGTCTCGAACTCCCAGAGATCCGCCTGCCTCTGCCTCCCGAGTGCTGGGATTAAAGGCGTGCGCCACCACCGCCCGGCTTTTTTTTTTTTTTTTTTTTTTGGTTTTTCGAGACAGGGTTTCTCTGTGGTTTTGGAGCCTGTCCTGGAACTAGCTCTTGTAGACCAGGCTGGTCTTGAACTCACAGAGATCCGCTTGCCTCTGCCTCCCAAGTGCTGGGATTAAAGGCGTGCGCCACCACCGCCCGGCTCTTCACAGACCTTTGGACAAACACCCTGCTCACATCGGATTTGGGGCAAGTCTCCATCTCCAGAGCCTCCAAACTGCATGGCCTTGGCTTTCATCCCTAGGCATGGTGACTCAGGAGAGCCACAGCTGGTACACCTGTCCCCTCACCTTTACAAAGCCCAGAGGACTGGAACCCTTGGTGTCAGCAACTCTGGGCTTAAGCGGGAGTTGTTCCCGGAGGTTTCGAAGAGTGGGTTGTAGCCCCTGGCCAGAAATGCCTCCTGGGTTTGGAGTCCTCCACGCCAGTGTGGTCAGCTTACAAGGAGCCATGTGCTTTGAAGATGAATGCTCTCATCTTTCAGTGTGTGGACAGATTGCAAGCGCTTTTGAGGTCGCTCCCAGGATCACAGAGCAGGAATTGTCACCCTCATGGAGAGTCATTTCCTTGGAAGTGGGTTAGTGAGTCCACGTCTAACTGCCAGCACATCAAGCCCTAGCACACCCAAGGATGTAGTGGGGCATTTTACACAAGCCAGGTGTGCTAGTGCAAGCTTAAATCTAGAGGCTGAGGCCATTGAATTACTACAAGTTTAAACAGTTTGTGTGAGTGGTCAGCCAACGCTGTCACTTCTCAGACATGTCTGCAGACATGAGCCACCTTGGCTGGTTCTGCCAGAGTAGCTGGAAGCAACTCCAAGTGAAAAAAGTAGGGGGGGGGCAGCCATTTAGGAAAGCAAGTGCCTGGAGCCAGGCTGCTGCTTTCCAGGAGCGGGTATCAGCTCCATCTGAGGGCCTAGTCGGACCTTGTCCACCAGATGAGGACAAGCTGGCAGGAACAGGCTGAGGCAGCCGGATCTCAAGGTGGACAGACAAGACTGCAGTCAGGGGCCGTCCATCTCCTTTGGGCAGGGGCACTGCATTGTGAGCAGTCTGCTGGAGTGACAGGGAACAGTGCTCCCGTGCCAAGACACGGCCTGATGGAGCTGCTAGTCCATGGGTACCCCTGCCCCTTGTATGAATTAGATGTGCTCGGCAGAGTGAAGGCTGGGTTGGAATAGCCCACACCAGGATGAGGTTGGCACTGTGACTAAGCTGGCATAGTATTCACAAGACCGTGAGTTCCATCCCTGCACCCTCCTGCAATCCCTAAAACCAAGGTTGACGCCCGCAGTGTGACCAGAGTCATGCAGGGAGTGTTTTGCAACCAGGCCCATGGCCCTTTGGATGGAGAGGACCCTCATTCTCCCATGAAGAATAACTTGAGCACAGGCCCAGTCCTCTAGCGTCTCCTGTGGCTTCGGCCAAGTCCCCTCTTAGCGAGAGACAGGCAGACTGACATGACCAAACACCATGGGCCTGCCAGATGCATTCTACGCCATGCTCAAGTTAGGCCGTTGGATATCCAAGTGACACCTGAGGTCAGGACGTGGCCTCCTCTAAACCCAGATCTGAGCAGAGGAGCCTGGTCTCTGCTCAGGACACCACAACTGTCCCCATCAGAGGTGTGTGAGGGACTGACTCCCACTGAGGAAGTGCCATGGTTTAGTGTGTGATTGTGGGTGGAGCCTGTGGAACAGAGGAGGCAAGTCCAGGTGTGTGGGAAACAATATGGTGTCACTCTGCTGTAGGAAGCATGTTCTCGTGGGACTTGGCTATACGGCTCACGGTGTGTAACATGACCATTGGTCACAAAAGTCACCTGAGGAGAAACTACTCCAGTTTCTCCCCCCTCCTCCTCTTCCTGCTCCACGTGTATTATGTGTGTATGTGCGCGCACACATACATACACATGACACAGTACATGTGTGGAGGTCAGAGGACAACAGAAGGGAATTGCTTCTACATTGTTGGGGATGGAGTTTGAATTTTCAGGCCTGGCGGCAGGCACCTTTACCTACTGTGTCACCTGTTTCCATGACAGCGGTGGAGGCAGCCATGGACTGCCCAGACACACACCAATCTCGAAAGTGTCCAGAGGGAGGCCGGTGGGACTTGCAGCTGCCTCCCATCCTGCCAAGCCTGACTAGAGGTGCACTGGAGACAGTGTCCAGGCGCTGACACAGCGGGAGGCAGTGTTTATGCCACACCTATGGGATGGCCGAGGCAATTTTTAGATGTGTGCTAATATTCTATTTATTTATTTATTTATTTATTTATTTGGTTTTTCGAGACAGGGTTTTTCTGTGGCTTTGGAGCCTGTCCTGGAACTAGCTCTGTAGACCAGGCTGGTCTCGAACTCACAGAGATCCGTCTGCCTCTGCCTCCCGAGTGCTGGGATTAAAGGCATGCGCCACCACCGCCCGGCGTGTGCTAATATTCTAAACTAAAAAACTAAACAGAAGCCGGGCGGTGGTGGCGCACGCCTTTAATCCCAGCACTCGGGAGGCAGAGGCAGGCGGATCTCTGTGAGTTCGAGACCAGCCTGGTCTACAAGAGCTAGTTCCAGGACAGGCTCCAAAACCACAGAGAAACCCTGTCTCGAAAAACCAAAAAAAAAAAAAAAAAAAAAAAAAAAAAAAAAAAAAAAAAACTAAACAGAAGTTCGGGCAGTGGTGGTGCACGCCTTCAATCCCAGCACTCGGGTTGCAGAGGCAGGTGGATCTCTGTGAGTTCAAGGCCAGCCTGGTCTACGGAGCACATTCTAGGACAGGCTCCAAAGCTACAGAGAAACTCTGTCTCAAAAACTAAACAGAAATATGTTACATGTATAAGTGCTATGTGGCTGAGACTAGCGGAAACAGTGCTGGTTCCTGAGTGCTTCCCCTCTGAGCAGAAGCAGCTCTCCAAGATCTAGGAGCAAGCCAGACTTGAAGGGGTTAAGTGTGGGACTCTCTCTCTCTCTCTCTCTCTGAAGTGAAAGGAAGGGAGCAGGTATGCGGGACAGCGTAGGTAATGGGAGAATGTAATCCAGGCCCTATTCGCAACTGTAAAAATGTCACATGAAGGCCGGGCGGTGGTGGCGCACGCCTTTAATCCCAGCACTCGGGAGGCAGAGGCAGGCGGATCTCTGTGAGTTCGAGACCAGCCTGGTCTACAAGAGCTAGTTCCAGGACAGGCTCCAAAACCACAGAGAAAAGCCGGGCGGTGGTGGCGCACGCCTTTAATCCCAGCACTCGGGAGGCAGAGGCAGGCGGATCTCTGTGAGTTCGAGACCAGCCTGGTCTACAGAGCTAGTTCCAGGACAGGCTCCAAAGCCACAGAGAAACCCTGTCTCAAAAAACCAACAAAAAAAAAAAAAAAAAAAAAAAAAAAAAACCAACAAAAAAAAAATCAAAGGTCTGTGAAGAGCTTAGAGCCGAGCTCCACTGTCCACCGAGTCCTTGGCTTCTTGCTTACCTGTTGCCATGACATTTGGATTTCTGGCCTCTCTAGGAACTTGCACCTTTATACCTTGGTGGTTACTGGAGCCTACTGCCCCCAGAATGATGCAGTCCAGTCGCAGGCTCTGCCCACGGCACTCTTAGGCACAGAACATGCCCTCCAGCTCTGGTCACTGGAGGACCCACCTGGCCTCCTATGGGAGCCATGACCCAGAGGGCACCGTGTTTAGTAGCTCAAGCTCGAAACTCTCTCAGCCTGCGGCCGAGGAGCCCAAATGGCTGGAGAGACAGTCACTGATCTCTTCAGGATGCCCTTCACATTCCTCTCCCTCTGGGGACAAACTCCAAACCCCAGGATAAGGAACTGGTGTTGCTGTCATGTGCTGGCGACACAGTGTGCTATTTGATGCCATGATTCATGAACCATGCTTGCAAAATTGGCCTTCAGTTACCTTGAACTGTCAGAAGGGCCAAGTCAGCCCATGACGATCATGAAAACACCTTCTGCAGAAACCCGAGACAGGTGCATCCCTGCTAGAATTTCAGTAGTGCTTCCGAGAACATGTAACCGCATTAACTAGGGGTCCCTGGAGGTGGTTCTGGATCACAGAGGTCCCCTGAGGACAGGGAGGTGGTGGTAGGAGGAAGCAGGGCTGTTCTGATGTAGCCTCATTCTACTTTTAGAATGTTAATTGTATGTGGCTTCACACCTTTCCTTCTGAATAAAATGAAAACCCTTTCTTGCTCGCTGGCGCTCCTTTCTCGGAGGGTGCTGAAATGACCACTTCAGAAAGTGTGTTTCCGTCCTTCAGGCCCTCGCCTAGTTAAACCAAATATCCTGCACAATGTGCACAGCGGAGCTCACACTGCTCCGTTAGTGGCAGTGTCCACCTGTTTACTAGGGCTGGGGACTACAGCTGGCACTGACCTCCTGAGGAAAGCATCCCTGTCCCGCCACTACGGATTCGATGTAGCATTTCCCGAACAGTCATATTCTGACAATTTTCAAGATGGGTCAAACATTTCTATCCTCATACTCTTTTAAACTGTGTGCGTGCTCTGTCCACATGCATGCCTGCCAGAAGAGGGCAGGTTCTATTTTAGATGTTGTGAGTCACCATGTGGGTGCTGGGAATTGAATTCAGGGCCTCCGAAGAGCAGCAGAGCAGCGAGCGCTATTACCCTGAGCCATCTCTCCAGCTTCCTTTAGAGAATATTTTGAGAGAGTCGCCCATGAACTTGTGGACAAACTGCTTCTGTATCAAGCCTTTGATACTCCGGGGCACAATCCAGGGAATAGGACTAAGCCTCACCAGAGAGTCAGCAAAGCAGGCAGCTTCTTAGACCCTGGTGAGTGGTTCCAGGGTTTCCAGGGTTCAAGCACGGGTTCTGACCTTGACTCCTATGACAGGGACATTTTCAAAACTTCACCTTCTTCATGTAAGTCTAAGCTGTACAAGGATAACATGAATGGCAGTTTGCAGAACCCCACTGCAGGCATGCCAGGTGACTATTTTACTCAAATTATTTAACTAAATTGACACCCTTAAAAGGCTGAAGTTTACTGTAACCGTGGCAACTACAACCCATAAGTCCCTGAGGGCAGCAATACTGCAGACATACAACGTCTTCAAGAGGCTTCATAAGACAGGGCCACAGAATGAAGAGTGTGAGCAAACCCAACAGATACCTCCCGACCAAGCCCACCGAGAAAGGACACTCCAGAGAAACAGATCAGCAGTGAGGTTTTTATTCAGTTTGTAAAGAACAGTTTAAGGAAATGCTAGCACACTCTTACATCGGTTCCTTCATCTCACGGCTTCTCTGCACCGACTGCTATTACAGAAACCATAAGTCATCACAGCATTCGCAGCCTAACTAGTGGCCTAAACAAAAGCTAATTTCTATAAAACCATAAGTTTAATGCAGTTTTAATAAGAGAAATCCAAAATTCTCCCAATTAACTGGATATATATATATATATATGGTATATATATTTAAGCAGAAAACCTCAAAAAACAGTAACAAAAAATAGGTCACCATAGTAAAATATTCTGACCTGACAGTTCCTACAAACAGTGACTTCCACTAAATATAAAGAGAACCATTATCTGTGGTAAAAAGTCTAGAGACCAAGTAGAAACGTGGAAGAAGGGAGAGTACTGTGCCCTGACCACTGACGGCCTCTTCCTATGCTGTCATGAGTGCTGCAGCAAGTGGTAAATGACTCGATGATGCCCGCGTGTCACCAGGCCCCTCATTACTAACCCACACCATCCACAAAGTGCTCCCTGCAGGAGGCACACACATCATCCCATCAGAGAGATCTGTGCCCTGGGAAGCCCCCTGCACAGAGCCGCACTCACTGGCAACTGCATCAATGAATCCAAGTCCTTTCTCAGAGAGCTGCGGCACCAACGACACAGGCTGTGCCACTTGCTCAGGCTGATACCGCAGTGTGGCTGAGGTCGGCCTGGGCTCAGGAGCCATGGTGCAGCTGCATAGTGCCCAGGACGGCACTGTCATAGCGCTGCTCTACCCGCACGCAGCTGGAGTGCTCGAGCACGCTGCTCAGCTCAGGGATGCTCTCGGCAGTGTCCCCAAACCCATGGTAGTGTCCATAGTGCAAGTCTTCTCCCACATCCCCCACCCAGGACGGCCTGCTGGCCACACAGCTACTAGGGCTCCCGTTCAGATGCAGAGACCCACACATCTCAGGGTTAACGCCCATGGTCTTTTCTGGCTCCTCAGTCCCATTAGCACAGACAGAACCCTGGTCACTGGAAAATGGCTGTCCATTGCTAACTCCATTAGGTCCTGTTAAGCACGGGTTACTCCTGCTCTCCATCCCATTGAGCTGGGTCGCGCAGGGGTCCACATGTCCATTGATGACACTTCCATTTGCCAATGTATTCAACACGGAGCTACAGTTTTTCATATCTGCATTAAGAAATATACCTGTCACCAAAACACAGACCAACGGGGAAGGAGAAACTAGCACATGTTAACCCAAGCCACAATTCCAGAAAACTTGTTTGTGTACTGCTATTTTTTTCTTCTAAACAAACCAGTTCCTTTTCCAAGGTTATACAGGCAGAAGACACAACTGCAGTATTTTGCCTATAAGATAGGAAAAGTATATGTACTTCAGTAGCCTTGGAGAGCAGAAATAAAACTATCACCAAAAGTAAACACAGAGCAGTAGATACCGATCTTCTAAACCCTTGAAGAACAGTTTAAGCCAACCCAGAAGGGTACATCAGAACCCAGCAGAACACTCTCCACTTACGACACTGAACTTTTCTAGTCAAGGAGGGAAAAGGCAATGAAGTAGATACATTAAGGAAGCTGGAACTAGGGCACCACTGGGGGATGCTTCCCAGTCAGGGCAGCACAGACACATTAGTAAAAAGAATTGCTTTTGTCTCATCAACACCCATTATCGGCATACAGCCCGAGATGCCACTCAGTGCACTGGCGCAGCAAAGAACGGTGGCCACTGCCAAATATCAACACCAGTGGCTCCTACGGTCCTGGGTCAAGAGCAGTTCCTAGGGTTTCTGCTGAGTCCAGCAACAAAGATGACCCTGAGAGCCAAACTCTCCTATCTGGTTATTTTCAGAAACCACTGATGTTGGGAAAAGTGTGAACAGTTTAGTCCGCGGATTTAAATGTCCACTGACAAGATGATGCTGTACAGAAAAAATGAAGCACGTTTTTCTCAAGGGGAATTTTTTTTCCAAAAATAAAGTATAAATCATCTTTCCTGTACACTAACTCATAAACAGGACGGAGAATTTCAAAGTTACTGATGCCCTATAGGCAGTGTCAGTGCCCAGCTGCAGTAAACCAGTTTCACTACTTACTGTCGCCTAGCCTCCTCTGCGGCAATGGCTGACATCTCAAGGAGAAGCTGGGTCCACCCTACTCCCCCTCTCACACACTTGCTCAGCTGTGGACGGAAGCCACAAAGCACTGGGTCCAGGTAGCCAGGCCCAGCAGGGAAGACGTCTCTGATATGCTCACCGGAGAAGCTCACCCTCCGCGAGTCTCAAATGAGGGGCATTAAGAATGTGTAGGCATCATTAAAACAGCTTTTCCTAAGTGTGGAGCTGCATTAAGGAGAAACGCCTTCCTTCTGTGCAGCCCCCAGGGCAGTAGCTGCTGTTTCTATGGGCTTTCGCTCAAGGAACTGCAAGACTTTCTAGGGATTCCCAACCCGTTTCTTCAGTCAGACAGTACCGGGAAGCATCAGAAGACCCACATGGTCTTCTGACATCCAGGACCACCTGGCTTGAAGGAAAAGCTTGCCAACAAACTTAGCACGGGCTGGCTGTTAACAGAAGCAGAGGAGAGCGGTTACTCCTGCCTGACAGGGAGAGAGCGATGTCGTCTCCATAAAGGACAGGCGCCGGCTTTTGTCAGGTTTAATTTGTGAGGTAAACTACGTCTGCTGACAGAAACCTTATTTAAAATGCACTCTCTGAGCAACTGTTCACAGGTGAGTACACCACCCGTGACTGCAGAGCAACTTAGGGGCACAGAAACATTTCCCATGGGTTTGAAAACACACAGGTGACCTTTTATTCCCAATAAAGAAAGGGACAGAAAGAAATTATAATAAAACCTTTTTATAAAGAAAATCAGTATCTCTAAACAGACAGACATACTGAAATAGCATGGCGTTCTGTCATCACCTAAAGAATGAGAGAAAAAGGCACATGCCAATAAATACATCATTTCAGAAACCCTAAAGCCTGGAAAACCCGAGCTTCTCTGAGTTTAAACTGTAAAATAAGAGTTAATTATTTTCATTGCTGAACATTTTAACACGCAGAACACTGTTGAAAATGGTCAGCCTTTTAACAGTCTTCAAAGGATTGGTAGACACCAAAACAACCAAGAGCGTGGGGTAACTATCCCAAACTTGTCACAAGTGGGTCACAAGCCAGTCACCACCCCCACAGTTCCCAGTGTTGACAGTGAGCTGTCCACCTGCTGTACTTCCATCAGAATATAAGCAACAGCACGTGCAAAGTCACCCAAAGGCCATGCCAGGAAGCCAGCTGCAGACCTCATGAGAACAAACGAGGCACATCACGTAAATGCTTCAAATCAGAACGGGATTGCACTTGCTCTCACTGCACTAGAATTCAATGAAATGCTTAATTCTTGCATCCATACAAGTGCCAAAAAATTAAATTATAATAGAACATTTTTTTTTTTCTTAAAAGACACTGGACAAGAAAGTGCAAAGTTTGAGAACTTAGAAATAGTAAGCATACTGATTCTTGCAACGACAAGGGGTCTGCATTGCTGAAACAGTATATATTTCTATTTCTTTGGGTCCAACAGAACCACTCTCCTGTTGTTTGGTGTCTTCGACCACTGGGGTGTTGTTGCAGCTAACAGGAAACTGTCCACTCCCACCTGATACAGCAGTAAACTCTCTGTCAACATGCATTCTCTCAGCGTCGTCTTCAGCCTCGCCATTTGCTAGTGGCATGGTGTGATCCAGGCTGGGAACTGCACAGGAAACAGGCAAGTTTAGATTTCTGTGCCCCAAAGAAGCCAAGGCCGAGCTTTCCATCCCCCTTATCTACACCGAAAGCTTAACAACCATCAAATAATTTAAAGAAGCAAAGATCACCAGGGAAATTTTTTGTTTGTCGAGACAGTTTCTCAGTAGCTATGGAGCCAGTCCTGGAATTCACTCTGCAGACCAGGCTGGCCTCCAACTCAGAGATCCACCTGCTTTTGCTTCCTGAGTGCTGGGATTAAAAGTGTGCGCCACCACCGTCTGGTGCTAGTGAACTTTTATACTGTTGTGAAAGTACCTTTTTTTATTAATAATAAATGTTTATGTATGCAATTTTAACTCAAAATCATGAATTCCAGATTTCTGCTCATTTTTTAAATGGTAAAAGCTGTAATTCCCAGGTTGTTCTTTGGGTAACAGAGTTATATGACCTAGAGATAATTCTAAGTGTATCCCACCCTGCCCCCACAAAAAGTGGGTTTAATTAAATACTGAAGACAATTCTCAACATGAAGCATTCAAAACAATCTTGACATTTAAAAAAGTCCCATAAACTAAAAAAAAATATATAAAAAGGGTGGCACTCAAGCAGAGGCTGTCCATGGGGACCCACTCCCAGCAATGTCCAGTCTGAGTCCCCAACACAAAGGTACATACTAGAAAGTCTGTGACGGGAGGCAGAACAACAGACTGCCACTCTGTGTCTGCAGGTAGAAGTGCAGACACCATTGTTTCAGGTACACACTCTGTAGACACCTCTGTCCCAAACCTGACAATCTTCTCACTGCTTCTCTTTGACAAATGGCTTCTAATTGCTAAGAATGGGCTTCTTTTTTCTTTTAAAATCATGATAAAAATGGCTTTGAGAATTGCTGCTACATGCTGCTTCATTGACTTCTCTGTTATTCAAGCATAGAGTGAAATCGTAGTGCAGATGCGTGGTCTGAGCACTAGAGAAACGAAGCAGTGGATCTCTCTGAGTCTGAGGCAAGGCACAGCAAGTTCCAGGCTAGCCAGGGCTAAAGAGTAGCCTGTCTCAAAGAGAGAGTGGGGAGGGGAGGGAAAGCACACGTCATCTGCAGGTTTTATGTACTGGATTATCACACCTAACAAAATAAGCTAGACACAAAAATACTGTCTTCTCTCACATGTAAATCTAGACTTACACACACATTGCACATGCATGTGCAAGGAGAAAGGACTATTTGGGGAAAGGACATTAGTAGGAAGGAAGAGTAGGGGGTGTCAAACATAAGCAAGGAATGATACATGTATCAAATATCATATTGGAGCATATTATTTTGTATGCTAACTACTTCCAAAGTCTTTTATTCACACCTTAGGCAACAGAGTCTTTCTCAGCTGCCTCCCTCTGCGCTCTCACAACTGCATGGTCACGAGCCTCATATGCTCATCTCTGCTGACATTTCTTCAATAAATACCTACAGTTATTTCTGGGCCAAAGGACAGAAATAAACAACGCAGGGTATGAAGTAGTTTTCAAAATAGAAGAAATAAACTTCATAGCTTTAACTAGCTCTCATTTTAGAGGCACGAGGGTCTTTCCAATTATTTATACCAACACTCCATTCTCCACCCCACCCAGATGCTAATGTGTAGACTGAAACCAAAGGTGCCAGAGACACGAGGAGAACCCATCTGAATGAGCAGTGCAGGATGGACAGTCTGCACGAGTCAGACAAAGCAGTTTAAACAGGACTTTGGAACGACAGCCATTAAGCTGTCCTTCTCACACAAAGCTGTTTTAAATTTCAAAGTCCCAAGTTAGCAGGAATTCGGTACCAACTGGCCAGTGCCACCACAGCAACCACACCAGCTGTGATCTGGAGGGGTCAATAATGCAGCTGAGTAGGTAACAATGCACACACTAGGACCCTGAGGCCAGTGACCAGTGTTGGTCCCCTTTCTGCTGTGTCTGCTCAGTCAAACCCAAGTACTCCTTAAACAGCCGCACCAGACGCTAGACACACTCAGGCCTCATGGAAAGTGGCAACTACAGGTTACTGTTTTTGTGCAAGTTCACATCTCTGAAAAGTAGATTTTTTTTTCTGCCTTTTTCTACCTACATCCACTGACCTGAAGCATAGATGTGGGGTGCCTTCTATATTCTCAGCATTTGTAAGACTGAGACAGGAGGATCGTAAGTTTGAGCCCAGCTGGACCACACAGTGAAACTGTCACCAAAATAAAAACATCCAATAAATGTGAAGGACATTCTCTCTGTCCTCTGCCACAAAGCCTTACGAGTAGCCCTGACTGGCCTGCACTTGGCTCTGTAGACCAGGCTGGCCTAGAACTCATAGAGATCTACTTATCTCTGTCTACCAAGAGGCGGGATTAAAGGTGTGTGCTGCCACGAAGCCCACACACCAGCGAGAAGAAACAGAAACATAGGACAATCACTCCTTTCCAAATATTAAGACCAGAGACCACTGATCTCAACGCCACAGGAAGGTCTGGTGAGTGCCCCAGGGAAGCCCACTGAGGTGGATTTTCACATAGGGCTTTGTCACTGATCTAGCAGGGTAGGGAGGGAGGGAAGTTTTTTCATCTTCTACAGCTTAGCATCTCATTTCCTGAGCTTCTGGGAAGACGCTCATAACAGGCGGCCCCAGGATCATGGTAGACATGACTTTGACCAGGCAGACTCTCTGTGCCTGATGCCTATGACATATACAGAACTATCACTTTTTAAAAATGCATGTCATGAATGATGAAATTAAATATCACAGTATTCCTAAAAATACTGTGTTTGGACTCCATATGCTCCTGTCACACCCTGATGTTGATGGCGTTTCTGCCCCCAATCTGTCACCGCTAAAGCCATTTATGACACATCTGAGAAGGTGGCTTACGCGGATGTCTCAGAGTGACTCGTGGTTATTCTGCTTGTGTTTGGAAAGGAAGCAAAAAGCAGGACTTTTTTTTCCCCCAAGACAAGATTTCTGTGCAGCTCTGACTATCAGGAACTCACTCTGTAGCCCAGGCTAACCTTTACTCAGAGATCCGCCTGCCTCTGCCTCCCGAGTGCTGGGATTAAAGGCCTGTGCCACCACTGTTAACCAACAAATCATTCTTAAAGCTGCGTGGCCAAGCTTCCTGTGCTCTAGTTACCCAAGAGAAATGCTCCCAAGACCTACACTGCTAAGTTACACACAACCAAAACAGCAGATGCTAATGCACACAGGCCTAAATCACCAAGGACTTTCAGACAATGAACCCACAAGGCTTGGGACAAAGCCAGGCTTTGTAATGCCTTTAGCATTGGCCCACTCACCTCTGAGAGGTGGCAAAAGTATGTGCTGCCCAAGCCTTCACGCCCTGCAGCCTTCAGTTTCAAGAACACTCATTATCAGGGAATGCTAAGCTAGAGGAAGGCTTGACTCTAACAAGAAGAGCAGGTGTAGAAATATTTGCATCTTGGTTTCTAGCAGCCAACTGTGAGGTACAAGAGCTGTGTGCTCAAATGTCGTTATCACCTACCTACCTCTCTATCTGCCAACTAGCTCCTGCAATACAGTTCAAGGTCTAAACCAAGGCTCTTCTATAAGGCAGACTGTCTGTGGGACTTGGGACTCCTGCCGGCAGAGCTGGGATGACACAAGGCAGAGAGAGGCAAGGCACAGGAACTGCAGCAGAGCTCTGGAGAGACTGAGGAGGACTGAGGCAGTATTTGAAGAGTACAAAGGGCCATGTGTGAAACAGGCTGTCACAACTGTGGGAAAAACCAGACCAGAGTAGTGACAGGAAACCACAGGTACCATGTGGTCCTCTGACACAAGCCCTGCACACACAAGAATGATACCCCAGAGATCAGGATGACTACCTGTTCGGGAAAGTTAAGTTTTGATACCCTAAAAACTTAAAAACAGATATAAGGGGCTGGAGAGATGGCTCAGCGGTTAAGAGCACTGGTTGCTTTTCCAGAGGACCCAGATTCAATCTCCAGCACCCACACGGCAGCTCACAACCACTTGTAACTCTTTTTACAGGGGATCCAACACCTTTACTCACACATACATGCAGGCAAAAACCTATGTACACAAAATACAAATAAATAAATTATAAACTAATTAAAATATATATATATATATATAAACAGGCAACTGCTGCAAAACTGAGAACACTGGGGACAGACATTACAAATTAAAGGAACCAAATAAACATCTTATTCCTGGGAGGAGTTTTTGTGAATTTCATGTTTAAGGCAACTGGCAAATTACCTATTATTTACCGGCCAGGAATATTGTTTTCCTTTAGGACCCGTCAAGGACGACTGACAAAAACCCAGAAATCCTATGCTACACTTACCCAGAAAACCCAGCACCGACTACGGCCAGGGAATGCTGTTTCCCTCCCAGTGTTTTACGGATGCAACATCAAAGTCACAGGCAGACCTGAGATGTGAATGCAGCCTATTTCTCAGGCATTGCTTTCCCAGTCCTTGCCCAGTCAGTCTGAAGTTCCAAAGAAAGCCAGCACTAAGCACGGCCAGAGCACCATGTTCTTCTGAAGATGGACCGAGGGCACCAACACAAACTCAGCTGACTTGGAGGCAGCAGGTGCAGGACCATCCTCCAGTTCACTGCTTACCACACTGCCTTGAGCAAACGGCTGAGAAACAGAAAACACAGACACACAACTCTTTCTTGCAAACCAGATACTGAGGAAGTATCACCTGTTCTCGGAGAGGACCATGGCTTGGCTCCAACACCCACACTGAGGTTCACAACTGCACTTAAGCCCAGTTCCAGGGGATCCAATGCCTGCCCTCTTCTGACATCTGCAGACACCAGGCATACACACATAGCACACAGATATACACGCAGGCAAAACATTCCTGTGTAAAATAAATAAATCTAATTTTTTTTGTTGGTTTTCTCGAGACAGGGTTTCTCTGTGTAGTCCTGGCTGTTGTGGAACTCACTATGTATGCCAGGTTGGCCTCTAACTCATAGAAATCCAACTTCTGCCTCCCAAGTGATTGGAATAAAGGCGTGTCACCACCACCGATTTTGTTTTGTTTGTTTTTTTTTTTTGGTTTTTTGAGACAGGGTTTCTCTGTGGTTTTTGGAGCCTGTCCTGGAACTAGCTCTTGTAGACCAGGCTGGTCTCGAACTCACAGAGATCCACCTGCCTCTGCCTCCCAAGTGCTGGGATTAAAGGCGTGCGCCACCACCGCCCGGCTTGTTTTTTTTTGAAAATGGTGTGTGTCTCCTGGAACTAGAGGTAAAGACAGCACTGAGCTACCATGCAGATGCTGGGAATTGAACCCAGGTCCTCTCGAAGAGTAGTCAGCACTCTTAAGCTTTGAGCCATCTCTCAATCTAAGTCTAGTTTTTAAAATTGAATCAGAATTTAAAATGTAATAGCCACAACGAAAAGCAAATAACTATCTTTAAAGGATCTATCAATTACAACAGATAAAGTACAATTTACACACTTGATAGTAAGATGAACACTACAATTTCAGTAAATCAACGAGGTACTGCATGAAACAGAAAAGATCTTTAAAAAAATACATTAACAGCTGGGGGTAGTCCACAAAATGAGTTCCAGGACAGGCTTGAAAGCTATGCAGAGAAACCCTGTCTCGAACAACAAAGAACCCAAAACATTAACAAATAAACTGGAACATTGTACAAGTAAACTACCATACTTATCAACTAACCAACACCTTGCCAGTCTAAACCTCGGTCCCGGTGTGCCACACTCAGTTTATATAGCACCTCTATGAAGCTGTAAGGCTCACAAATTACATAAATCCCAATTTGGCTAAGCTATTAATGTGTACATTCATATGTTTCTATCTACTAAAGTCACAGTAACACAAAAACCTGCAGTGAAGAAATGTCAATGGCTGTGATACAGTAACAGAGACCATGCTGGACAGTGCTGAGCAGGAGAAAGACGGTGCTGCTCACACCAAGTTCTGGGCACCACTGGGCAGCTAATGCTGCACAGGACAGGGTCATCCTCGGCAAGTCTTGTCTCTGCCTCCCAAGTGCTGGTGTGCGCCACTACAGTCAGCCATTGACAATTCTTAGAAGCTCACAAACAACGCAGAAATTAACAACAAAATCAGGTTCGATGACAGATTTCTTTACCGGTGACACTGTAAATACAAATGAAAATATGCCCCCCTAGCTCACAGAGGAAGTACAAAGACACTCAGAAGCCACAGGTCCCATTCATTCACACTTGCGCTACCCATAAGCCACTTCTACACCTCCCTTCTGGTAAGCAGCCCCTCTTCACAGTGCAGCACAGGACAGGTCTCCACGCCCCCACATACAACTCTCTCAGTGCTTTTAGCCACGAAGAAGGGACTTGTCGGGCAGGGCCCTTGCTCTTTCCCACTCCCACACAGTCTCACCTCCGGTTCTAGCTTTCTTTACTCCCAAAGATTCTGAGTCTTCCAAGCATCTCTTTCGATTTGTTCCCAGGCTAATATGATTGGGAAGTATGTTCTCGTGACCTCCATTCAAGGTGCCATTATGACAGAAACGGTTCATCTGATGGTTGTGGAGGCTCAAGAGAAACTGGGTGCACTCTTGGAAACCCTGGGTTTGTGCAATGTCTGCTGCCGTCAAGCCACTGGCATTTCTCAGGCTGTACAACACAAAAACAATGAATTACACCCCGCAGCACTTGACCCTGGTGTCTGCTCCTGCCAAACTGACTAAACTATCTGAAGGTAACAACAGATCTACAGCAAATCTTCATTAAGAGAGCAGTTAATCAGCCTGGTCTGTAACTAACTTTTCCTACACATATTTGATTCGGGAGACAGTAAAAACAAAAAAAATCAGTATACTAAACTTAAAAGGTATCTTCCTACTTGACTTCTTAAAGTTGTGTTTTATGTTAGTCTGAAGAATCTAAATTTATTCTAACTTCAGACTTCATCTGAAACAGATTCTGAATTACCTGCACCTAATTTTAAAAGCCCATCCTTTAGCTTGAGCAAAATTATAACAAACATGTACTGACAACATTGTCCATGGCATTCATATCAAGTGGCTCCCTGAACGCGCAAAGTCATAGCGTAGCAACAAGCCAGATTTGTGGCTGATATGTGACACTCTAAGTGGAAGTTCAGAAGGTATCCTGGCAAAATGACCTGCCATAGACCCCAACATCTCAGACAAGTTTAGGAGGTATTCTGACAAAGTGACCTGCCACAGGCCCTACCACCTCAGACAAGGTGAGTTATGTTTTGATAGACTTGTCCTCTGTAGGAAAACTCGCAGAAGCACATCATGTTGGAAACATAAGACGTTTGAGTGACTAGTCCCCTGAACAACCCTGCAGTAGCACCACGGAGCTCATTCCCTAGGCTCAGTCCTGCTCACTACTGTCGCCTGGGGATAGCACTAAGAAAAAGTCATGGAAGAAAGAAATACTGGCAGAATTTAAGCCAGAGTCAAACAGGAAAGAAACAGCACAATCTGTCAACAGGAGAAACCAGTGAGAGCCAAGGGAACAAAGCTATGCTGTGAGGGCTCCCTCAGAAGGCGAGGACAGCGCTGCTGGCTTCAGGCTCGGCAACTGGCACCGGGTACAGCAGTGGTGAGGGAGATTCCATACCTACTCAGCCAGCTATCCTCCACGCCCAACCAAGACCTGATGAAATGAAGGCCTTGGTTGACGGTTACTGTCAAGGAAACAAACAGAAAAACTTAAAACTGGAGCACCAAACTACAGGCTCAGGGACAAATAACGTTCTTAGTTTACAAAGATAACACAGCCTTGTATTCCATCACAAGCATAAGGCTTAGGCTGCAAAGTGTTTTGGACACGCATTCGACTTTTAAAAAAATAAAAGAGGAAATGTAATACCTATCTGAAGACAGACTAAAGTCCTTAAGCCCAGTTTGTGCATGTGATGCACATGCCTGCAGTCTTTTTTGTGTGTAGTGCTGCGGTGTGTGTGTGTGTGGGGCTAGAGACGGACTTCAATCTTTCTCCATCTTGTGTGTGGCGACAGGGTCTCCCACTGAACCTGAGTTCACTGATGTGGCTAGACTGGCAGGCCGGAGAACTCTTGGAATCTGCCTGTCTCCTCAATACCTGGGGATCCAAAATCAGCTCCCAATGCTTGTATAACAAGCTCTCTACTGACTGAGTTATCTTACCAGCCCTCAAGTCCAGTTGAATGAGATACAAAGAGGCAAGACCTGAGAATTCCAGGAATCAGTAGCATTTTCTTAAAAATAAAAAGCAATTATATACAGGACCAGTAAGAAGACTTTAGCACAATGAATTCTGATGTAGAGTCTTTCTAGCATCTTACTGATACATAAATTAAAAAAAAAAAAGATTTAATACATGGCCAAAACAAAGCCCACCTGTCATTAAAACATGACATACACAGATATTAAGTGCCCCACACAGTCACACGACTTACATTTCTTATAAATGTGTGGAGTTTATCAGATAGCAGAGTAAGGATGGTCTAGACAGGTCCACTTGTCAAGAAACAAACTGAAAAATTCAAACTCCCTCAGAATTTGAAGACAAGAGCAATGCTATAGACAAAATTTCTAACAAACACTTTTATTGTTACATTTGCATGTGTATATAATACATGGGCACTATGATCTATGTATGGAGATCAGAAGACAACTTGTTAAAGACTATTGTCTTCTACCATACGGGGTCTGGGAACTAAACTCACTGTCTCACTCGCCCACAAATGGTCATTTCTATGGATAAGCATGGTCTTGTTCACCAAAATGAAAAAATGCAGAAATGGGAAGCCAACATCAATAACAGGGTAAGTAAATGCACTAGGAAATCTGCAACATAAATCACAGTAGGCTTAACAGCTTGCCCCCATCGCCCAGGCAGCCACCAACACTGGTGTTTTCCTCTACCACCAGAGCCAACCAACTTCTAGATGTTTACAGGGTCCAACTTTCAAATGTAAGAGAAAATCTCAGAAAATGAGAGCCAAGCCATCCTGGGCAGCAGCAGTAGAGCCAAACGTCAACCCGAGCCTTGCTACAATTTTGAAGGACCAGAAGTAAGTAAGAATGGGAAACAAAAAGTTCTAAAAAGTTCTAAAACGGGACACGTCACTATGTCTTCATATCTGTGCTACACAATGCCTGCAGAGACAATCTGAGTCACATGCAACTTCACATATAATGCCCACTATTTCTCGTTTTAATTCCTGTTAAAATTATAGCTCACGGGCTAGGAATAGAGCTGCTGACAAGCATGAGGCTGCTCCCCTCAAACCAACCAGGACCCCCAGAGTCCTCCTCATTGTTTTATACACTACTGGATTCACTATATGGTCAAACAAAAAGAAACTTTCTACTAACTGCCAAATCTATCACAAAATATTGGATACCAAGACAACTATCAGATCAAGCACTCCTGTCTCAGTATCTGCTACACCTCATCTGAGAGCCTCACAGCGGAATCCGTATGTGGGACTATGCAGAACAAGTACTGCTTTCTAGGTCTTCCAACTACTTTTACGATCTTAATTTCAGTTCATTAGAGGCTGAAAATTATGTGGGCTTGCACATCAATTAGGATAGCACTAAGTTATATCCCCTCAAAACATGGGTTTTGTTTTTGTAGTGTTGGGGATCAAATCCTGGGGTGCACACACGGTAAGCATTCTACCATTGATCTATACCCTCAGTCATCAAAATAGTAATTTTTAATAAAAAAAAAGCTTGGGTCTTTAAATTCTGTTTTCACACACTGTTTAGTTTATATTTCAACTTCAGTGTTTTGACAGGCAAGACAGCAATCTTCGTCAGACTATACCAAGTTAACTGCACCTCTGGCCTCTATGTAGTGTTCCCAGTTTAAGGAGGTAATCTCAGCCTTCCTTGCCCTAGTTTTCTAAATCCCATGGGAGGTGGGCACACAAATGAAAGACACAATTCACTTACAATTTCTATGTCCACTCTACTTTGGGTCAAGTGCTTGTTAACTAACAGCGTGCCCTTTCAGTCTGATTTACCAGCATTCACCACAGACTACCTGTGTCCTGCCGACAGACTCTAACGAAGTACCAATATATTACTTGGGAGAAATGGCTAAAACTGTTTTTTAAGAATGATCCTTAGGCCTTATCCACTCTCTCTGGTCCTAACACCCACACACACAAAAGTACTAACATGGGGAGTCTATTAAAAACTCTAGTCTGTTGAAGCTCTGAAATGGACTTGAGGAGGAGGCTGGCAGAACTCTACCTGCTAACCCTGCCTGTCAATCCCAGCTGAGGGCTCCTACTGCTGGGCAAGCTCTCAACTACTGAGCTGCACTCCCAGACTTCTGGCTGATCATCGAGAATCTGAAAATGAGCACGAGAGTAATTCCAGCTACAAATGAAATATTTTGCCAAAGTGGCAAAAATGAATCAAACTGTCACCAAACACAATTTCCTGTAAGAATATTTTGAATGGAGCATTCAATTTTAATTTGCTCAAGAATTCCTCCCAAGGAACTGACTGTCACTGAGGCCAGCTGCCCCTTTGATTTTCCACTTACAGTGTCACAATACCAGAGCAGAGAAGCAGTTCCAATGAGTGCTTTTTCTTTAATTAACATAATAATCACAGGTCAGGAAATACATGCTATCATTTTCACAACTCAAGGGGTCACATCACCTTTGTGATATTCTTTATGCTAATGCCATGTGACAACAAAAAATAACCACAATTTTATATAAATAATATTTCTGTTAAAATTCTGATCTGAATTTAGCTATTGTTAGTTTACAAATAAAAAGGTAGATATCATAAATTAGGGTAAGCAAAGCATGCAAATCTAAAGAATCTATATCTGAATTCCTAGATTAGCATTAAAACCAATCACCGCAACAAATACCTCAACAGTATGCTTGTGTGCAGAAGGGAAGCCATACTGAACATTCAATGCCACAACCGTAAGGTTTCGGAGAAGCACCTGTGGCAGTTTCAGCAGTTTCTATGTGAATGCTCCCCCTTTCTAGGATTACTTGAAAAAACCAAGTCAATTCGAATTATGTAGCTGTAAAACATTGACATGTGTAGTTTTTACAGATTCAGAATCTTCTGCGTGACTTAAAACGGGCATGGTTCATACACAGGAAACGTCAATCATAAGGGATCACATTTGCAGGCAACACTGGATTAAAAATACATACACACATGAGGCAGTCACAGGGCTAAGCCACTGGGGCGTGACCACTTTCACTGCTTTAGCGCTGTCTTTAAAGAGTTACCTCTAGGAACTTCAGTGTGAAGCCAATTTATGTCAATATTTCAACAAAAGTTTAACAGTATGGACTAAAAACCATCAACTCACGATTCTGGTTACTTTAAAATTTGGTATGCTGTATCGCAAATACATTAGTAACTATTCCTAGATGGAAATAAGCAAATAAATGCAATCATTAAAAAAAGATAAAAAAATAAAAACATTTACTAAATGTCTATTCATACAGACAAAACATTAGCAAACATGTTATTGCAGTAAAAGAAATACAGGTGTATTTTTAACCCTTTGGTATCCAAACACATAATCAATCATGAAGACTTTCATAAATGCACTCTTCAGTTAACAATAGGAAGAAACTATTTTTTTAAAAGTTTCTACCTGAATAAGTTTGGTGCCAAGTTTTCATTTCAAGTTCAACATTACTGAGGATGATTAGCACTGCAAGTGAACCACAATTACTGTTTGCATACGTTAAAACACCGAGCATGTTCCACCATGACTTAGCAGAGAGGAAAAATTGGTATTTTAAACTGCTGGTTTGTTTTTAAAACACCATTTAATATAAAAGTAACAGTTAAAGAAACAGTGAAATCTATGTCATTTAAGTTACTAATAAAATAATTCTAAGTAAGTCTTTCAGCTCTGGAGCCTTGTCATATACTGACTGCTCCTGCCTGTGGGCAGACCTGCACAGCCACCTCCATCCTGCAGTAGGGACAATGAGAAAAGAGGCAAGCATACGAGGATGGAAGAACTCTTCAGTCACGGTGAGTCTGAGACATCTCCTAGCAGGACTGATGCTCTGAAGGACAAATATGTTGAGATGAATTAACCATCAACTTCAGAAGTGAATGGCTAAGACAGTATGCTTACATTTTGCCCATAAAAATGTTACAAGAGAACTGATAAAATACATACGTTTGTGATGTTTGTCCTGGTGATGACCCTGTCTCTAGGCAGGGTCCAGCTGAAGCCCATACACCTGCTTCAGTGACTACAAAAGTCTAGCAGATCCACAAAGCCTGCAACTGTGGCTGGCCTACTGTCACTTTGGACTGCTGCTGTCAGAGACAACTGAGCCCATCTCTACACAAGGTGAAGGAGCCGGCCTATCTTAGTCCAATGCTGCTTCTTCAGCCGTCTCCTGGACAGTAAGGCTGCTCTTGGGCTAACACGGTAATTATTTCTAAGGTATCGCACTAGATCTAGTTGACATAAAATATACAACTTTCTACTGAAGCCATATTTTATAGAGGGGCAGACTGATATCATCACTGCCTTCCACATCATGTGAGACTGATTCATAAATTCAACAGAGTTCAACATGCTTAGATACAGCTCGAGGTCCTTTAAGGTACACAAACATTTAGTGTGCTCACAGAACTGGAATTTGAGTCTCTGTATTTGGACTTTTAGGTGTGAACAACGGCAATTACTGATGACTGCCACATAAGCCAGCAGCAGAAGCTTACGTGGAAAAGATAACTTGGCACCAAAACTCAAGATTTAAATTAAGAGAAGAAAACAAAAGTCCATCAGCATACTCACGTGTGGTGCTAGAAAATTTAATACGATGCACAGCTGCTGAAAAGGGTTATCTTACAGCTGCAACCTACATTAACAAGTCAGCCACAACAAACCACTACCACAGACACAGTTACCCTCACCATCTACCTGATGATCAGAAAAGCACAACTTTAGTCTTTGGCCACTGCAATGTAGCAGATATATAAAAAGCAGAGTAGGAATTAAGAGCAAAACCATTAATTTAAAAATAGCAGTATGAGGCAGCTTTTAACCTATTCACAGGAAAAGGAAAGTTTTTAATCTCTTAAATATTATAGATTATAAAATAAATTAACAATCTGACCCATTCTGAAATGGAAAATATATTAAGTAATTTTAAATAAGGAATTAATGCTAAACCTTTGGTCTTAGGGGGAAAAAAGACCTATTCTGTGCTGGGACTATTATGTGGCCATGTAAAGCAGCATTGTAAGGAAACACAGATCTAGGCGCTGCTATTTGGGGGACTCAAACTGCTTATATAGACAGACTAAACAGATACATTATAAAAGTGTGCAGAATAGACACCAAGAAGCAGTTTTCAATTTAGCTTACTAGCAAAACCGACATTTTCTTAGATAATAAACTGAATAACCACATACATAATAGCAATAAATATTGACTACTTGTATTCTAACTCTAAGCCAAAGACTTATGGTTTTAAGAATTGCTTTTGCCTAGGTAGTTCAAGCTAAATGTTCCTTCCAAAAAAATGTGAAAGCTCAGTCCAGGGCAGTCACCATACTGCAGGGTCTCGAGGGGGTGGCTCCTGTACTGAGATGGGGGACAGACTGACACTCGAGGCCATGCTCAGCCACACCTGGTAGAAAAGAGACACTTGAGGGTCCTGTAACCAAGGACAGAATTGTAAATAAAAGATACTCATATTTTAAGATACCTACTTAAAAGAAAGAAAGAAAGAAAAAAAAGGACATACTGACAGATATTTACTGGCTCAAAGGATTAAGCTATCCATTAAAATTAAAATCTTTGTAATAGAATGTTCAGGACCAATTAAAGCATAATTTAGAAAAAAAAGCTATTTAAAAAACCCAACTTTAATTGCCCATTATTTCCATAAATGATAATTAAGTAATTTAATCAATTTAAAATCAAAGCTTGCTATTAAAGGTGTAAGTTTTTAATATAAATACAGTGGATAAAACTAATTCTATAACTTTAAAGCAACTGAGAATCATCTTAAATGTTTTAAGATTATATAATATATATCTACATTATCAAGTTGTTTTTTTACCTTACCTTCCATCACAACTAAATGGTCACAAGGGTCCTTAAAATATAGCAGTTAATATATGGCATTTTTTTTGTTTGTTTTTGAGACAGGGTCTCACAATATAACTCACTCTTTCTGCCTCAGCCTCCTGGGTGCTTGGATTTTCTGCCATGTACTGCTATGCTTAGGCAACACAGGCTGTATTTATAACATTAAACCACCAAGCCCAAACTAATGGCAAAACTAGCCAATAAAGAAGGAAACAGAAGCTAAGACAATGACTACGGTGAGCTCTGGACACAGACATGCCTACATGAGCTAACATACACGGTTTTGTTACTTAGGATCTAAGTTCAGAATTTACTTGTAATACAGAGTACAATGAAATGGAAACCAAAGGGTTAAACTAAATTGTCTCATCACATCCAATTTCCACATTTCCTGTTAAAATAAAGTGGTTTCTAATTAACTTTTAAATGAATTACTCATTAAGTTACAGTAAAATTTAACAGCTGGCATTCTCAGTTATCTTGGTTATTGCAGCTCTCTATAGCTTATACTCAACGTTTTAAGGGTGAAAAACCGCATCTATTTGTTAATGCTGTGAACTGCAGAAGAAAATTTTTACAATGTAAAAAAAGTAAAATGAATATAATACCTAAATGATGCATAATGCTATGGCTAGCTAATGATTTGCATAGAAGATCATATTTCTGAACTAACACACTCACACGTTAGCACTGTTCTAGTGGGTGACAGACTAGAGCTCATGTAAATAGCACTAAAATAAGGACATTCTAAACTAACCCTTAGCATCAGATTCCAAGCAAGTTAAGCCTCTATGTATGGAGCTCCAGTTTACTAGAAGCTGTAAATCATGAGGTCCAAGGAGGCTTTAAAAGAGGCCTCACACTGCTAAGGAAACCCAGACTTGGAAACAGTCTTCAAGACTGTGAGCCAGAGGGACTTGCAAAAACCTGACTCTAATCCAGGCCTCCCCGTGTGAAATTATAGCCTGGCAGACAGTGTGAGGAAGACCTGCCATAGTGACATGACGCCTTAGTGGCAAAGTCTCTAATGGACCGACTGCTCTTTTCATCCACTCTGCTGCCTCACTCTGGCTACGGAGGAAAGAAGCCTAGATCTGCTAGTGGTCAGCCTAGCACAGCCTTTCTCACCAACCCTGATCAAACTATATTGCTAACTCTAGAAACAAAGACTTTGTTTTAAGGCTTTTGCTGCTCTAAATGCTATTTCTGTACAGAACACCTCGAGCAGTCTCTAGGTGAGAGGAATAATTGAAGACACTTACTCAGTTCGAGCCCCGTTCCCTACCAGGGCAGTGATGCACTCCAGGCTACCAGAGCGGGCCGCCTTGTGAACGGGCGTTTCCCCCTCACAGTCCTGAAACACAGAATGCACATGCTCAGATTTTCCACAGCAGTTGGCAGGGACACGTAGGTGTTGAGTACAGAGCCTCCCTTATCTTTGAAAAAAGGTAACCTGAGCACAATCAGAAATGGAGAAGACAGTCACCTGTGAGAGGACACGGAAACCAGGCTGTAGGGCAGGCTTGCTCCAACAGTTAGCTGCAGGGTATGGAGGAAGACCTGGGAGGTGTCCCACATGGATGGTGTAGGCCAATAATGCTGATTTACCCATCATTTTATCCTGAAGCTTGGTACAAATGTGTTGTATACAAACTCAAAATAACTATCTTATGACAAATAAAAACAAATTCACATTAAAACAGCTACCTAGGTCAAGAAAAACTTACAAGGTAACAAAGTCCAACCTCCTGTTATTCCTCTATAGCTTCTGTAGAGCCAACACCAGTAAGACACGAGAGCCTACTTGAACTCCCTATCTTGATTGGAACTGTATTTTAGAAAAGATGATCTCAAGCCAAAGGATGGGGTAACAGGCAGGGAAAGCTTTGTAGTGCTAACAGACCTTTGGCTTGGCAAAGACACTGGAGGCACCAAAATGAAACAGATGGAGTGAGCACCCAGGGAAGCCACTCAGGAGTATAACAGTCATTAAAAACAAACAAAGCCCGGGGAAATCCCTCCAGGCTGTGAGAACCAGAGCAGCAAGGAGAGGAGGATCTCAGACACCAGTGCTGTCTAGGAAGCCCTGAGGGAGAGCTCTGCCAGTACTTGAATGGGTCCCACTTCAAGGTTCCCGGGAGCAGCAGTTGGCAGTACCTGCACACCACATAATTAAGGGATAAAGAAAAAAGGCAGGAGCACAATTGTACAGTGTGGGGCCCTGGGAAAAGGCCATTCATAAATTTAGCAAATGCCTGAGTTCTTTCCCAGTGCTCCGCACAGGGAAGAGTGTTCACCTATTTAAATATGGACTTTATAAAGTGCTACAAGGGTCTAATCAGGAAAAAGTTGGGCTTGTTTTTGAAGAAACAGCAAGTCACGTGACTAATCATGAACTACTGGTGAACCCAGATATTTAAGCAAACTACTTTCACTTTTTTCCTTTGAGGGAGACAGGTTCTCTCAATTGTGTAGCCCTGACTGTCTTGGAACCTGCTACACAGATCCAACTCCCTGTCTCTCTAACACTAGGATTAAAGGCGTGTGCTACCACGTCCATCCAAACTACCCTTCTGAAGAAGGGTAGAAGAGACAAAAGCTACACAAAAATTGCCCAGGTTAAGGTTCTATCTGTAAAGCGCCCACTGTACAAGCAAGAGGAACTGAGTTTGGGCCCCAGTTCCCATATGGAAGCCAGGCAAGGCGGTGTGCGTCTGTAACCCTGGAAATGGGAACCACAGAAGTCTCTGAAGCTCGTTGGCCAGCTAGACTAGCCAAACTGATGAGCTTTAGGTTCAATGAGAAACAATCTTAAAAAAGACTGAGTGATTGTGGTAAACATTCAACACTGACCTCCAGCTCCCATACACACACACACACACACATTCACACACCTGCACACACCCACACGAGCACATAGAGCATATACCAACACTACACAGAGACACACATACTCTGCAGGAAAGCTAACAGGCTTAGAAGAGGTTTTGTGAAATACGTTCAAAAGAAAAAAAACTTAGTTAATTTTGGAACAAGAGAAAAAATTTCTCAAAAAGATAGAGGGTTATTAACAGTGGTCAGAGAACAGGCAAGACTACCCAGCCCTGGCTTTGTGACTTCCTCCCTGAAGGAGAAAACTCTTCAAACTTTAGGCTCAGGCCTCTATTTACATTTCGAAAGTGTCCCAGCAAAGCAGCAACAGCAAGCAAGGCTAGGAAGACTTGCCCTGGGAAGTCAGGCATGTGGTGCTATCTGAAGGCACCCCAGAGAAGAGCGGGGACATCAGGGGCACACCTGTGAGCCTGCACTCTCACTATCTGCTAAAAACAACGAACTAAAATGAAATGCTAGCTGAAGGGAGCATCTCTCTTTTAAAAGGCACACATACACAAAAAGGTACCAATTTCTTTATACCTCTCTAAATTACACACTTTGTTTGTTAACTACCTAAAGTTAACACATAGGAAATTCTAAACTTAAATTTCATATTAACAGTGAATATGAAATATTTCCATTCACGGAATTATTATCCATATTTTTTGGTGGAGTTGGAACCACAGTCTAATAAGTAAGTGACTTGTTCAAAGCCAGACAGCCCAGAAGCAGATCCTAGACTCAAACCCACAGTGCCCACTCTGCGGAGACCAGGAGGGAACAGTATGGACAGCAGGCAGATGGACAGACATGCCTCTGCCCTTTAAGGTGAGGCTGCAAAGGAGGAAATTCATGTAAGAGAAGAGAGCATGCAAGGATCTAAAGCTGTCTCTACTCATGTCTCAGTGACAAAAAGCTGCACAACACACCCCGCACCCCTTTCCTACTGTCTTCGTTCCGACCCAGGACCAAAACACTTGCCATTTCATGTGGGCAGCTAACTTATCTCAGGAAGGAACCACACTGCTTTACAGCTGTTATAACCAAGGCCAAAACCTCAGCAAAGAGAAAAGCAAGAGGGAGGAACTGAAGATCTTTTGCACACAGGATGCTGATGAGGATAAGAAAACACATAAGGGACTGGAAAGTTGGCACATCAGTTAAGAGCATGTACTGCTTACCCAGGACCCGAGTTCCATTCCCAGCACCCGTATCAGGTGGCTTACAACCACCGCTAAGTCTAGCTCTGAGAGGAGCCAACGCTGGTCTCAGCAAACAGGTGCACATACCCACATAATTCTTTCTTAAAAAAGAAAAGCACATGGAAAATGAAAGAGGGAAAAAAAGGCACATAACATAGCTACCAGAGCTGCCAGTATGTAATCCACCCTTTGAGCTGGGTAGTAAGTTCTCTCTACTCCATTTCAGACCACCTAACTGGATGTTTCTCTACTATAGGTTAATAACGTAAACATATTTAAAACACATCATAAAAATTCTGGCTCATATATCCTCTAGTCTGCACTCTTAAATACCAGTTTCTCAGCCACTCACACTTCCCACTAAGTAAATGACATTTAAAGTGATGTTTCCACACCAATCACCACCCCCAACTCGTGCCTGGAGGGCAAACCCACTTTGAATCCAATAAAAACCATCCTTTTGGTAGTTTGGATGTGTTTCTGCCGTATCTATGAAGTTAAGGCAGCAGTGAGTGGGTGCCAGGAAATCCGGGCTGCGGGCCAAAAGCCTTCTATTATCAGCTGTGACCTTGGGCAGATCATCGGACCAGATCGGACCGGATCTGGGTGAGTCGCGTAACAGGTAAAAGCACTCTACAAACTGGGTGCACGCCTCAGAAGGAAAGGGCGTATTATCCACAAGTAACTGAAGGAACAAATTCCAGTTCGCCTCAGGTAAAGACACCAAACCGTAATTAAAGCCTTGAATTAAAACAGTATCCTGCGAGTAACTGTAGCTGGAAAAGTCAACAAAGGCAGTGTCAATCAGGCCTTCTTACCGGTTTGTTGATGTCGGCCCCAGCTTCAATCAGCCAGACCAGACACTGAGGATGTCCTCCAAAAGCAGCGATGTGGGCTGGGGTCTGGGCATAGCGGGTGGTGGAGACATTCAGTGAGGCGCCTGCTCTTACCAACTGGATTAAGCACTCCAACTTCAAACAGGCGGGAGGACAAAAACATGGCGTGTCAGTATAGCAACTAACAGGACACAATCTAAATTCCATAACGGTCACCAGAGGTGGCATTTTTGTCACCATTATTTCCCCTTCTGACAATACGTTAATCTCTTCCCAACACTACGCAAAAATTTTAAAACATTTAAGCTAAGAGTGAATTATTCTAAAACTTCTATCAAGGCTTTCACACAGGATAAAAATGTTACTAATTAGGCGGATCTCTGTGAGTTCGAGACCAGCCTGGTCTACAAGAGCTAGTTCCAGGACAGGCTCCAAAACCACAGAGAAACCCTGTCTCGAAAAACCAAAAAAAAAAAAAAAAAAAAAATGTTACTAATTGGCAGGTCACAAAAAAATGTTTTTAGTAAACTCTTTACAGTCAGACTTTTCCATATCCTGCAAACAACCCTTCTACACTGAATGCCCCCCAAAGCTGATTCCCCATCACCTTCTCAGTCTTTAAAAACAGAACAGAAAGAAAATTATGGGAAAAAAAAGTCACACCACAGTTGAGCTCACCCAGCAGGTGACTAACTGAAAGACTAGCAAGCAGAGACAAGACACAGCCAGGTCCTACTGTGCTGGCTGCTGGTTATGACTCCAGTAAGTGCCTGCCATGTAGCCAGGAAATTTTTGGGACTTACTTGTTCTCCAATTTTGGACTGCTTGTTTCTCCTCAACTGACCACAGGGCCGTGAAGAAGCTGTGCCTGGTTGCAAGCAATTTCAAGAGCAAACAGGACCCTGGATCTCCTTCTCTGTTACTGTAAGCAACTTAAGCTTGTCTTTTTTTTTTGTTTTTGTTTTTGTTTTTGTTTTTTGAGACAGGGTTTCTCTGTAGCTTTGAAGCCTGTCCTGGAACTAGCTGTTGTAGACCAGGATGGCCTTGAACTCACAGAGACCTGCCTGCCTCTGCCTTCCCAGTGCTAGGATTAAAGCATGTGCGAGTAAGCTTGTCAAGATAAAGGACAGATCACTTCAATAAACACTCTTGAGTTTTATTGACTGGCAGGCTACAAAGCTTGCACAGCAGGCAGTGAACAGATTTAAACACAACAGTGTTAGACAGAAGTGGAAAGTAATGCCTGGTGAAGAGTTCCTTTAATTTCCCAAGGGAAAAATAAAAGTACAAACCAGTGGTAAGATAAATAGGTGTCAAATGAAAAGCTTTTTATTAACGTTTAACACGGAGAGAGTTCCCAGGACTTGAACTTGTTAGTTAGGCCATGTTCCACCGAGGAAACTGGGTTTGGAATTCTGGAAAGTACTTTCAAATGGGTCATTTTGTAAAAGCAAGGTATAATTAGCATTAATAACAGCCAGTCTTCCGGAAATAAATAACCCTCATAAACGACTGGGTAACTTCAGCATCACTGGTACATCCTAAGGAAAACATACTGGAAACCTTCAGAAAGGGAGACAACAGGCTGAGGAAGGAGGCTCGGCCTCTGCGATCTCAAGAGCTTTCCTTCCTAGTTAGAACGGGTTTCCAAGATGGTTCCACATCGTGAGACTGTCGAGGTTTGTAAGACAGCTCAAAACCAGAGTCCTCGCCTCAGCTACCATACTGGTCTCTACAGCCAAGTCTACACCTCGTCCTTGGTGGAAGTAAAAAAAGTCTTTTAGTTTTTATCTTACACTGGGGTAAGACGAAGTCGGCCGCTTTGCGGCGCCGGAGGCGCTGCTCGGTAACTATGGAAACGCCCAGCCGGTAGATTCCCAGCGACCACCCGCACCGAGGCCCGCCAGGACTGTAAGGCATCTTTCCCAGGCCATGAGGGCGGCCCCGGTCGGGATCCCGCCTGCGGTCCCATCAGGTGCAGACCTGACACCCACGACTACGAGGAGGGCAGCGCCCATCCCTTCCAGCCTTAAAGGCGCTCTGCCCCCGGGGGTTTCCATTACACGGGCACGCGCCGCTTTCCGTTCCCTCCTCCTGAGCGGGAACCGTCTACACCGCCGCCCGAAGACGGGGCGGACTCGGCGCCAACGGCCCCGACTGCGGCCTACATCACCCCCTCTCTGAGCGGTGCACATGCGCCCTGGGCCCTCCGGGGCGCCAGGTTAGGCCCACCCCGCTTCCTCTCCGCCCTCCCAGCACTCCCCGCGCCCCCCGAGGAACCCGGTCCCGCGCGGCGCCGCACATGCGCCGTGGACCCCCTCGAGGCGCCGGTCGGGCTGGCGAAGCTTCCGCACCCCCACCCGCTGGGTCGCGGACCGCGTTCTGCCGCACATGCGCCCTGGAACCCTGGGGGGGGGGCGGACGGAGCTTTTGCCGCGCTCTCCAGGCACAGTGGGGTGCACGCTGACCCTCACGGAAAACCACGCGGAAAATGGCGCCTTAAAGTGCCCGTGCCCACCTTTCCGAAGTGCGCGGCCCAGTGTACGGGCGTCCAGCCGTAGAAGGAGTCCTCGGCGGCCAGGTGAGCGCGAGGCGTGTGCGGCAGCAGCGAGCAGAGTGCAACCAGGTCCCCGTCGCGGCAGGCGCGGTGCAGCGGAAAGCGGAGCGACAGCAGCTCCTCGCTGGAGAAGCCTGCCTCCACGCCCGCGCCCGCCGACATGATGGGTCGCTGGCAAGCGCGCCCGCGCGCGCGACTCGGACCGGCGAGAGGAACGTGCGGGCCGAAGGCCTGCGAGTCCGCTACTACCCAAGCACAAAGGACAGGCGAGCGGCGGCCGCGTCCCACCCGCTACCAAGCGCGGCGAGCACTGAGGGCGGGACCTGTGCGGCGGGGCGGAGCCTCACTGAGACCGCTGTCTCTAGCGGCGGGTGCCCGGGATGGGGCGGGGCCTGCGCCTGGACAGGGCGAGCCTGATAGGCCACTGCCTCAAGAGCCAGCCGAGAGTGGGCGGATCCTGAACTCCGGGGCGGGGCCTGCGTCGGGACAGGGGTGGGTCTGACCGGGAATACCGCCTTAGGCTGCTGGTGCTGAGGTTGGTACCTGAGCCAGCCAGGAATGGGCGGGGCCCGGAGGTGATCGCGGCTGCTGATGCGAGCGCCGGGGTGTAGGTGAGGCCGGGCCTGCCCATGAAGGCGAGGCTTGGCTGTGATGGACGTCCAAGGCGGCCACGCCAGAGATCCCACTTCAGTAACACAGACACCGGAGGCAAACCCCGACTGATGGGATGGCCAAGGCCCGGCCTATCTGTGATTGGCAGCTAAAAGCCACTCCTGGAACTAAGGGGTGGGACCTAGGGGTTAGAGCCGGGCCTGGGGCCGGTGGACGCCTGGGGGTGGGCGTGGCTTTGCAAGGTGGGTGTGGCCTGGAGCGAAAGGCGCTGAGCAGGTTTCAGATGGAACTCAGGTATTAGAGCTGCTGTTGTTCACACTCGCTCGCGGGTGGCGATCCTGGACTCTGGGCGCAAGGGTTGGCTGCTGTCGGCCCTGGGGCTGCTTCCGCGGTTTCCTGAGTTCCTCCAATTAGTGTTTATTGGGTGCCTGCGGAGTGCAGCTCCTCATTAAAATCCCGAAAACAAGGGTGCAGCTAGTTATACCGCTATCCTTTAATTGGGATGGTTGCCCCGAGACCGTGCAGGGGAGTATCGAGGAACCCTGGCGTCTGTAACTTTCAAACATGAGTCACGCGAGCCGGCTAGGCACATGGTGAAAGATTTTGCTATCGAGAAAAGTAAGCTACGGAAGTCTCTTTCAAATGGTATAAAAATGCTGTGGTTAAAAATAGGACTTTTTGCCGGGCGGTGGTGGCGCACGCCTTTAATCCCAGCACTTGGGAGGCAGAGGCAGGCGGATCTCTGTGAGTTCGAGACCAGCCTGGTCTACAAGAGCTAGTTCCAGGACAGGCTCCAAAACCACAGAGAAACCCTGTCTCGAAAAACCAAAAAAAAAAAAAAAAAAAAATAGGACCTTTTTAAAATTTGAAAATCATACTGAGCCATTAAGGAGTGAACAGGATTAATGGATACTTAGTAAAGTATTTCCTAGCCATATATATTTGTTCCATGTGTATGTTTTTCCTTAAGGAGGCTACATAACAGAAATTTACATTACTAGAACTCATCACCGTCCTGCCTCAGCTTCCCAGCTGCTGGGATTATAAACATGCCACCAGGCCGCATACCCTACATTGCGACATTAGGTAGTATAAAACAAGTAATTAGAAAACGGACAATTGACAAAGGGAAATTGTTAGCCTGTGTGAGCACACCACTTAGCCATCTATTCAGATAACAAACTCTCTTTGTGAACGTGATGAAGATGCTGGGAAATGTTCCAGTCTAGACAGAAAAGTGCCGTGTTTCGATCCACTGAGCAGTGACTAGAATGAGAAATATGCGACAGGTGGTAATCGGCGAGGCAGGAAAATATTCTGATGGCTGTGTCATCACTTAGGCGCTTAGAGCAAATGGTAGCTGTGTATTTCAAGCTTTGTTCACTGAAAAGTGGATTTTGGTTTACACGCCACCAATCCTAATCTGAGCGTGTTCCTTCAAGATCTAGCTTTTGCAGAAAAGATTGCACTTTCCCCTGTCTTCTGGGAGCTGTGAGACTGAGGCAGATCTTTTAAGATTTTATGTGCATTAGTGCTCTGCCTGCGTGTACGTCTGTGAGAGGGTGTCGGATGTTGGAGTTACAGACAGTTATGAGCTGCCCTGTGGGTGCTGGGAATTGAACTAGGGTCCTCTTAACTGCTGAGCCAACTCTCCAGCCCCTGAGGCAGATTCTTTTTTTTTTTTTTTTGGTTTTTAGAGACAGGGTTTCTCTGTAGCTTTGGAGCCTATCCTGGAACTAGCTCTTGTAGCCCAGGCTGGCCTCGAATTCACAGATCTGCCTGCCTCTGCCTCCCCAGTGCTGAGATTAAAGACGTGCGCCACCACTGCCCGGCTCTGAGGCAGATTCTTAAAGGAACTCCCTTGGGTGTGGAATTAGATCTGGACCATATGTCAAACCCATGTTAGTTTGCCTTAAAAAGATGTTCTTTGCATTTACTTGTGTGTGTGTGTGCGCACGCAGCATAGCTCATGTGGAAATCAGAAGACAACGTTTGAGAATCTTTTTTCCCTTCTACCTCTTGCGTTTGTGGGATTGAACTCAGGTCGTCAACCTTGGCAGCGTGCTCCTTTACCTGCTAAGCCATCTCACTGGCCTGAGTTTTCCTTGGGTTTTTTTTTGTATACAGTATCAAGGTCTAGTAAAATCAAACATAATGTTAGGATTCCCGGTATCATCGTTCCTCAAGATCACTTTCTAGTTTTTATACAATGCCTGTGTAAGCGTGTTGGATCCTGGAGTTACAGTTGTGAGCCGCCATGTGGGCACTGAGAATTGAACCTGGGTCCTCTGAAAGTACAGTCAGTGCTTTTAACCGCTCTCCAGCCATCTCTCCAGCCCCATATAATGCATATTTCTATATCTATGCATGCATAAATAGACTGATGTGCTCTCTAATGATGGGTCCCAGTGTCTGCTCACGGGGTTTGTGGATTGGGTGTATCAAGTGTCAGTGTTCCACTTGGTTGGTAACCTACATTTTGCTCAATTTGTTTTGTTTTCTTGAGTCTGTGTAGTCCAGACTGGCCTGGGACTCACCATCCTCCTACCTAAGCTTCCAAACTGAGATTGTAGGTATGTACTGTTATGTCAACAAATGAATAAAGCACACCAAAAACAAAACAAAAACCATAGACCCCTAGAACTTACCTATTAGTGTCTTACTTGTATATTGTTAAAAAAAAAGTGCTGCTAGGCAGTGGTAACACACACCTTTAATCCCAGCACTCTGGAGGCAGAGGCAGGCGGATCTCTGTGACTAGTTCCAGGACAGGCTCCAAAGCTACAGAGAAACCCTGTCTCAAAAAACAAAAACAAACAAAAAAGCTGAGCACAAATCTTTTTAAAGGGGGAGATATTCTACTTAGATGCACAGTGAGATTCCTTTTGTTGTCAAACTGATGGGAGTAGAATTGTTGGGGACAGAAGGTGAAGGATCCATGTTAAGTCAGTTTTGTGGTGTTATATTGAAATAGCTGAGGCATGAATAATGTGTGCAAGGGTTATTCTGGCTTATGGTTCTGGAGATTTCCATCCTAGATCAGGTGGCCCTGGGACTCTAGGTCTCCGGCCAGGCAGCAATTCATGGCAGGCATGTGTGGTAGAACATGCCATTCTGTGAGGCAGGTCTCATATCATAGTTCCCTTTGCAGGAGACTCTCCCCACCCCACTACCTGGGGTCCTTTCAGCTAGGTCCTCCTGCCCCTGTAGCTGTTCCACTTTGGGAACCAAGCCTTTAACTCAGAGACACTGAAAACCATAACAGGCACTGGGTGGAGAGGGACCGCGAAAGAGCTGTAGGCAAGCATCCTGGGAGGCAGCTGCGGGGGGGAGGGGGGGGTTGGGGGGGGTGACGGTGACGCCCAGGTGCACTTCACTTTCACAGCTTGCAGACACTCAGAATGTTCTCAGCTGATTCGCTCAGGTCACCACCACAGAGAAAAGTCCCAGGGCGATCACTGCTGTTATTAAATGTGCTTCAGCGCCTGGGGAGGGTGCTGGGTTTCCCGGTCACCAGAACAGCCTCTTCACTACCCAGGGCACGTCAGCAGAGGCAGAGGCCACCCGAACAGCGAGCTAAGAAGCCTCTTCACCACCCAGAGCACGTCAGCACGGCAGAGGCTGTTGCCTGGCCACTAGCTGAACAGAGCTTGTACCTGATACCACTGAGTGATCCGTCCCTTTCTCCCTTAACTGAAACTATCACATTTACTCTACAAAACACCCAAGAGAAGCACCTGGGACAGGACTTCAAGGCCATCCTCTGGTCAGTAGTTCAGGGCTAGCCTGGGCTACATAAGACCCTGACTTTAAAAAGAGAAAAAGATGTACAGGCAGCATTTGATTTGCTGGAACTCTTCATTACAGAGAAGAGCATCTTAGCCACCTTCACAGGACTCGACAGTGGAGACCACAGAACCTTCTTCCACTGCTCTTCTTGGTTACTCTAAACTTGAAAGCAATCCCTTTGAGCAATCATGGGGCATCTAGGGAGGCACCCGAATTGGAACAGAGGCAAAAGAAAAACAACAGCTCCAGTGGCAGGTGTCCCAGGGGCTTCCCACCAGCGGTAATTTCTCTGTTGTCAGCCTTTCCCTCTCTTGGGAAGGCAGGGCTGGTGTGTTGTGAAGTGCATGGTGAAGTCTGCCTTGCTGGAGAGAGGTCCTCAACCTCTCTGGTTTAGTTTCCTTACTCAGTGAAGACACTGCCAGGTCCACTGCCAAGGTGAAATGAGACAGGCTCCGAGAAGGTTTTTACGTAGTGCCCTCGCCGACTGATGGTTGGCCACAGTCCACAGACACCTCCGGCGCTGGTGTTTTCTAATGCTGCCACCCTACTCTCTGTCGCTGTTTCTTTCTTTCCTTGAAGACTGAGTATAAAAGCAGAGGTCTCTGGGGCTTTCTGTTTTCAGTCTGCCCTCCGAGTATCCCTGGAGCCTCTCACTACCTCCCCTCTGGTCCTTGACCTGGTGGCCCTGAGAGATCATCTCTACTGAATATCCCCATAGCTGAGTATGTCTCTGGGAATGTCACCCCTGCTGGGGGTCTTGCTCCACTGACCCTTCATCCTGCTTGGTTTCTGTTGTTGGCTTTGTTTGTTTCTTTTGTCAACTCAACACAACTAGAGTTAGGAAAGAAGAGGAGCCTCACTTGGATGTAGACGAGACTGTTGGGAATTCATTTTCTTGATTAATGATTGATGTGGGTGGGTCCAGCCTCCAGGGGACAGGGCCACCGCTGAGCAGGTGGTTCTGAGTTTTATAAGAAAGCAGGGTAAGCAAGTCATGGGGAGCAAGCCATGGAGGAATGGCTCTGCTTTGTTTCCTGACTCCATGTTCCTGCATTGAGTTCCTACCCTGACTTCCCTCAGTGTCAGAGTGTGACCTTAGAGTTGGAAGCTGAAATAAACCTTTTCCTTCCCAAGTTGCTTTTGGTCATTTTTTTTAAATTTACTTATTTTGTTTTATGTTCATTGGTGTTTTGCCTACATGTATGCCTATGTGAGGGTGCCGGATCCCCTGGAACTGGAGCTACAGACAGTTGGAAACTGCCATGTGGGTGCTGGGAATTGAACCCGGGTCCCCTGGAAGAACAGCGTGCTTCCCACCTCGGAGTCATCTCTCCAGCCCCTGGTCATGGTGTTTTATGACAGCAATAGACTCTAAGACAAGCCCCTTTCTTTTCAGTTTGTTTCATGTAGCACAGGGTCGTCTATACTCTTGCTCGGTGCGTTACAAAGACAGCGTTTGAGTTGACTAGCCAGGACACGTGACTCTACAGAACTGGACTAACTAGAAACCGGTGTGTTGACCCAGACACCCAAGACTGTCCTTTCCCTGCTCCAGCTCTTCTCCCAGCATGAATCCCCAGAGCGGCGGGGAGACCACAGCTGAAAGGAGGGCTGCACTGCACACTCTGCTCAAATGTCTTCTAAAAGCGCGTGGACTGAAATATGTGAGTGGGGCAGCTCCTAGTCCAGATTTCCTTCATTAGAGGGCCCAGTTGTGGGGTGGAGTGAGCCAGCCCTTTGCTGTGTGGGTAGACCGCCATCCGATGCTGGGAGTGACGACAGACTGGACTCAGTGGACTGAGCAGGACACAGTTGAAGTCTCGCTGAGGTTACAGAAAAGGCAGCGCTTGTTCTACCTTACAGGCTGGGCTGGTTGACTGATGAGGACCTCAGTGGCTGTGGAAAGCTGGGATGTTGCAGGTTATTGCTCAAACATTGTTGTAACTATCAGATAAAATCCTCCTTTTTTCCTTTTTTTTTTTTCTTTGAGAACTAGCTCTTGTAGATCAGGCTAGATCAGGATGGCCTCGAACTCACAGAGATCCGCCTGCCTCTGCCTCCCAAGTGCTGGGATTAAAGTCATGAGCCGCCACCACCCAGCTGATTAACCCTTTTTAAATTGTACCAATAGCGCTCCAGCTTCCACCAATCCACATGCTGAGAAAGTCATTGGATAGTGCTTGAGGCCTAAAGAGGCTTGATGGATTTCCCTTCCTACCCGATGTTTCCCACTAACATATTTGAAAATTGACTCTATTTATGACATTGTTCTGTCACTATAAAACTTAATGAAACTTCTACTTATCGAAATATAGTGTTTGGTGTACCCTAAATCCAAGTTCCCAGACCATGGTTGATCATGATTGGCGCTGGGATAAGTGATCTCTTACGCCCTTTGAGATCAGGACTCTGTTTCTGTATTGACAGCACAGTATTAGAGACACACAGGTACACACAAAGAGAGACACAACACACTCAATTGTTATTTTGTCAGAGACTACCCCGGGAGTGGGGGGTGTGGAGTCATCACAGTCTCTGCCCAGGAGATCACCAGGAAACAAAGTCCTAATTGATCCTTGGCTCAGCTCAGTTGAAGTCCCCTATGCCGCCGCTTGGCAGCCGTCCAGACATCTCTAATTGGCTTGTTAACCTATAGTGGACACAGCAGTGACAGGACACACTGTCCACCCCTCCTTTCAGCTCTCTCCTCCTCGTGAATGCAGCTGGAATGTCATAGACACTGCTGTTTAAGATTGGAGTAGAGAGGACTGCAAGATGGCTCAGCAGGTGAAGGCATACATCACTGAGCCTGAGGACCCCATGGTGGAAGGAGACTGCTCAAGCACGCACACACAATAGATGTGATTCTTACAGCTTCGAGATCTTGAATTTAGTAAATTCTGACAGCTGTAGGGAAGAAGCTGCCGCTGTGAGTCAGACCACAGTAGGTCATAAACGTGAGAGCTGAACTGTGGAGTTGAGTCTGGCTATAGAGGGGAAAGGGGAGGACCAGGCCCAGATGGGCAAACCACAGGACAGCAGAAGGCAGGCCATTGGGTCACATTAATAGCACGGATTGATCTGAGTTAGGCCCCAGGGACAATTGTAGGTTCTTTGTTTTTTTGTTTTGACACACACACACGCACACACACACACACACTCACTCAGACGCACACCCTGCTATCAGATGGATCACAGGTAAGGGTGGTACTGTGCCACCCAACCAGTGATGGGTGTTGTCCTCTTTATAGAGAACAAGTGAGGAGTTGTGCCCTTCCCTTGGTCTGGTATGTCCAGTACATTCTTGGGCCTGGTTTTAATATACCCATGTACCTATAAATTATCAATGTGAATTATGACTATTGGGGTACATTCTACACTAAGGAATAAGACATTTATTAATTTTTTTGAGACAGCGTCTCCCTAAGTAGTCCTGGCTGTCCTGGAACTCAGTGCATAGACCAAGCTGGCCTTAAACTCACAGAGAGCCTCCTTTCTCTGCCTCCCAAGTGCTGGGATGAAAGGAACGCACCACTGTGCCAGGGTCAGGAATAAGTCATTTGCTAATATGCACTGTATGGATGGTGCCCGAGAGAAGGTGTTTGCGTGCATCCAGGTTCACAGTCATCCTCCATCATAATGGAGACAAACTTGCTTATAAAATAGATTTCAGGGCAACTCACTGCCTGAAACAACAGTTTTATCTTGTGGAGTAACTTAGAGCAGACCTCATCTCAACACATAGGTTATTTACAACTATGTAAAGTGCCTTTGAAAAGATTGAGAAGAAAACAGCCTCTCAGGCCTGATGGCATATGGGCCCGAAACACTAGACTCTAGAGCCTGAGCTAGGAGGATTGTGAAGTTGAGGACAGTGTGGGCTACCGAGCAAGACTTTGGGGAGAGAGAGAGAGACCTACTAGTGTTTGCAGCAGTAACAAGAACCACAAACAAAACAGGAAACATGAGAACATCCTTCTGGCATTAGACCATCAAAGACTGCTTAGCTGGAGCCATAAACAACATCATTAAAAAAGGGGGTGGGGGAAGTAATCCTACCCCTCCCCGACTCCAGCAGGCTCTCTGCCAGGGAAGCAGGTATGATGATGACTGCAATCTAAACCTCTTCCTCGTTCTTCCAAGTCCAAGTCCTCAGTCTCATCCCCAGCTCTGCAACAGGGCATCTGCTGCAGCCTCCCTTTCCCTTCCCCCTTCACCAGTGGGTTCCACAGATCCCCCTTCCTAGCCCCGCCTCACGTGTTAGTTTATCCCAGCTCCCGCTTATTCTGTCTCCACTGCTCCAGGTCTAATCCCCCAGTGTCATGGCCTCACCTGCTGCCCTTGCTCCCAGGACTAAGCAGATCCTGGTGGAACACTCAGCTAGCTTTCCTTTCTCTGGCAAGCCCCCACCTCCCAGTTCATCCCCTTTCCTAAGTCTCAGATCTCAATTCCCAGAAACACATTTTACCTGGAATCCCCGGTGTCCACACTTGTCAGGACCCCAGAAGATTTTCCTACAGGCAACACACAACCACACTCTAAGAACCACAGAGGAACAGAAACCACAGAACACCCACCCAACAAGGATAAAACCATATAATCAACACCTAGAATTTCAGTCTTCCCAATCCTAGATGCCTGGTGCTAAGATAAAAGTCCCAGGTAACCAGTATGTCTTCACCAGAACCCAGCAACCCTACCACAGCAGGCCTTAAGTACTGCAGCATAGTTGAAGTACAAGTAAAAGACCTTATGAATATGATAGAGGTTATGATATAATATGATAGAAATTCTTATTTCGTAAGAATTCTTTGAAAACACAAGTGAACAGTGGTAAGAAATGAGGAACACCATTCAAGACCTGAAAGTGGAAATAGAATCAGTAAGTAAATCCAAATTAAGGGAAATCTGGAAATGAAAAATTTAGGAACTCAAACAGGAACCACAGAGGCAACCTTCACCAACAGAACACAAGAGATAGAAGAGACCATCTCAGTCATTGAAGACATGATAGAAGAAATGGATACATAGGTCAAAGAAAATGTTAAACCTCAAAAGCTTGTGACACAAAACATCCAGGAAGTCTGGGACAGTGTGAAAAGACCAAATCTAAAGATAATAAGAGTAGAGGAAGGAGAAAAAAAAAAACCAGGTCAAAGGAACAGAAAATACTTTCAACAAAATCATAGAAGAAAGTTTTCTTTTTTTAATTGATTTTTATTGAGCTCTACATTTTTCTCAGCTTCCCTCCTGCCTTTCCCCTCCCTTTCAACCCTCCCCAAAGTCCCCATGCTTTCTTAACCTAAAGAAGGAGAATTAAAGAATATTAAAAGCTGCAGGGAAAATAAACCAAGTAATATATAAAGGCCAGCCTATAAGAATTACACCTGACTCCCCAATGGAGAGTCTAAACGCCAGAAGGGCCTGGACATATGTGCTGCAGACTCCTAAAAGACCAGAGATGCCAGCTGAGACTACTATACCCAGAAAAACTTTCAATTACCATACATGGGAAAAATAAGACATTTCATGATAAAACCAAATTTAAGCAATATCTGTCTACAACTTTGGCTCCATAAAAGGTGCTAGAAGGTAAACTTCAACCTGAAGAGGTTAACTACTTCCGAGAAAACATGCGGAATAATCTCAGATGAGCAAAATCAAAAGGGGCACACATGCATGTGCCTGCACACACACACACACACACCACCCACCACCGCTATCTTAGGATTTCTATTGCTCTCAATAGATGGCATGATCATGGCAACTATAAAGGAAAACATTTAATTGGGGCTGGCTTACAGTTTCTGAGGTGTAGTCCAGTGTCATCATGGAAAGAAACGTGGCAGCATGCAGGCAGACATGGTGCTGGAGAAGAAGCTGAGAATTCTACATCTTGATCCGCAGGCAGCACAAGGGGACTGTGCCACACTGGGCATAGCTTGAGCATATAAGACCTCAAGGCCTGCCTCCACAGTGACACACTTCCTTCAACAAGGCCACTCCTACTCCAAAAAGGCCACACATCCTATAAGTGCCACTCCCTGTGGACCAACCATTCAAATACATGAGTCTTTGGGAGCCATTCCTATTCAAATCATCACAACCACCACCACCACCAACATAATAACAGGAATCAAATCATTGGTCATTGATATCTCTCAACATGAATGGTCTTATTTCTCCAATAAAAAGATACAAGACTAACAGAATGGAGTCAAAAATAAGATTCATCCTTCTGCTAAATCCAAGAGACACCTTAACATCAAAGATAGACATCACCTCAGAGTAAAGGGTTGGAAAAAGATATTCCAATCAAATGGACCCAAGAAACAAGCTAGTGTTGCTATTTTATATTTTAATAACTGAAAGAAACTCATCAGAAGAGATAGAGAAGGACACTGCATACTCAAAAAAATCCACCAAGACGATATTTCAATTCTTAACATCTATGACTCAAACACAAGAAACACTCTTGTAGTTTAAATAAGATATTGATCCTTACTCACTGACAGTGGGAAACTTCAGTGCCTCACTCTTGCCTATAGATAGGTAATCCGGGCAACAATGAAACAGAAATATGGGGGCTAACTGAAGTTATAAACCACATGGACCCAACAGATATTTAGAGAACATTTCAACCAAACACAGAAAAATATAAAAATATAACTTCTCAGCTCCTTATGAAATTTTCTCCAAAATTGGCTATATACTTATAAACAAAGCAAGTCTCAACAGATACAAGAAAATCAAAATACTTATCTGACCATCATGGATTAAAGCTTCATATCAACAACAATATCGACAATAGAAAGCATAAAAACTCATGGAAACCAATCAACTCTCTACTTAATGAAAAATGGGTCAAGACAGAAATTAAGAAGGAAATCAAAGACTTTCCAGAATTGAATGAAAATGAATACATTACATACTGAAACTCGTGGGACACAATGAAGGAGGTTCTAAGAGGCAAATTCATAGCATTAAGGGCCTACATTAAAAAAATTGGAGAGAGCCAGGCGGTGATGTCGCACGCCTTTAATCCCAGCACTTGGGAGGCAGAGGCAGGTGGATCTCTGTGAGTTTGAGACCAGCCTGGTCTACAAGAGCTAGTTCCAGGACAGGCTCTAAAACCACAGAGAAACCCTGTCTCGAAAAAACAAAAACCAAAAAGCCAAAAAAAAAAAAAAAAAAATTGGAGAGTTTCATAGCAAGAATATTGAAAAAAATTGGAGAGATCTTTTTTAAAGATTTATTTATTTATTATGTATACAGTGTTCTGCTTGCATGCATGCCTGCAGGCCAGAAAAGAACACCAGATCTCATTATAGATGGTTGTAAGCCATCATGTGGTTGCTGGGAATTGAACTCAGGACCATTAGAAAAGCAGGCAGTGCTCTGAACCACTGAGCTATCTCTCCAGCCCGGAGAGCTCTTATACTAACAATTCAACACAATTCCTGAATTATCTAGAACAAAATGAAGAAATCACAACCAAGGGGAGTAGACAGCAAGAAATAAAGCAACTCAGGCAGAAATCAAAACAGAAACAACAAAAACATCACAATGCAAAAGGTTAGTGAATCCAGAGTTAGTTCTTTTCAAAAATTAATGAGATTGACAAACCCTAAAAGGCAGAGAGAAAATATCCAAATTAACAAAATTAGAAATGAAAAGGGGGGGAGAACACACACAAGAGGAAATCCAGAGAATCATAAGGACAAACTAAAAACCTGTACTCTACCAAAATGAAAAAATCTAAAAGCAATGGATAATTTTCTTGACACATACTACTTACCAAAGTTAAATCAAGATCGGTTAAGCAGTTTGAGCAGACCTGTAGCCCCTAGTGAAATAAACACAATCATTAAAAGTTTCTCAACCAAGCAAAGCTGAGGGCTAGATGGTTTTAGCACAGAATTCTACTAGACTTTCAGATTTCAAGATTTGCTTAAAAGGTATACTAATAAAAACAGTATGGTATAGGCACAAAATCAGATGTGTTAAATTAATGGAATTGAAGACCCAGATGTAAATCTAAAAACCTGTGGACACTTGTGTTTGATGAATAGGTCAGAAACTCACGCTGGAGAAAAGCATCTTCAACAAATGGTGCTGGTCAAACCGGATGTTTGCATGGAGAAGATTCCAAACAAATTCATACTTATCACCCTGCAAAAAACTCAACTCCAGATGACTCAAAGACCTCAACATTAATCAGATACACTGAGTCCTATCAAAGAGTAAGTAGAGCATAGTAGAGCATAGCCTTGCACTCATTGGCATAGGAAAGGACTTTCTGAACAGAACACTGTTGGCACAGGCACTAACATAAACAATTAATATAATGGGACTTCATGAAACCGAAAATCAGGGCAGGAACCTGGAGACAGGAGCTCTGCAGATGCCATGGAAGGGCGCTTCCTTCCTGCCTGCCTGCCGGCCTGCCTTCTTTTTATTTTTCTCTCCTACAATACATCCTGACCACAGCCTCCCCTTCCTCTACCCCATCCCTGTCCCCACTGCTCCTCCCTTTCCATTCAGAAAAGAGCAGCCTGCTTTCTTACAGAACACAGGACCACTGGCCCAGAGGAGGCCCCACTCACAGTGAGCTGGGCCCTCCCCATCAATCATTAATAAAGAAAATGCCCTACAGCTGGATCTTAAACAGGCATTTTCTTAGTCAAGGTTCCCTCCTTTCAGACAACACTAGTTTGTGTGACATAAGACTAGCTAGCACAGCTGGTCACAGAAGACGGAGAGTTCTGGCTCCATGGCCTCCATTGCTAGGAGTCCTCGCTAGGGTCCCCCTCATAGGTTCCAGGGAGTTTCCACTGCACTAGGTTCCCACCACCCACTCTATGCCCTCCAATTTCTGTCATCCTTTCCGTTTTGAATAATAAAAATTATAATAAAGAAATAACTCAAAAAATCCACTTTTGATAACTTAATATTAAAATATGCTAATTTTATTTGGTACTCATTGAGTGCAGTTCTTCACACAGGGTGGTGGCTGCTCCCACTCCATTCTGTCCCCAGGTGTGGGCAGTGGCTTGCCCCTCGACCAATCCTGGTCCTTAGGGCTTCTTTAATTTCTCCAGGAGTTGTCTGATTCTCCTGCTTTTCTGAAACTTCCGTTTTTTCTTGATATGAGTTCCTGTCAGGGAAGAGATTTTCTTGAGTAATTATGACTATCCCGCTGACTGTGACCACAGCCTGTGTCAACCCTTCCAGTCTCTCAAATCAGTGGCACTGACTCTTCTGTCCTGCATAGCATTCAGGAGGTATCTGTGACATCAGGTGTCCTTCAGGTGCAAACAGGTGGCCAGCCGTGGCTGGAAATCATGGCGGAAGGAGCATGAGGTATTGGCCAGACTGCGCTTACAGCCAGGAAGCAGACAGACAGACATGCATGCTGGTGTTCAGCCCACTTTCTCCTTAAAAAATTACATCTGTGTGTGTGTGTGTGCATGTGCACGTGCGTATGCGTGTGTGTTAGAAAGAGAGAAACAGAGAGACAGAGAGCAAGCGTGTACACAGCTTGAGTATTCAGTTATCCCTTTCAGCATGTGGGTCCCAGGGATAGACGTCAGGTTGCAGGTTTGGCAACAAGCACCGCCACCTGCGGTCTTATTGGCTCTCTCCTTGTCTAGCGCAGGACTCGCCATAGGACGCCGCCGCCGTAGCGCCTGCTTACCAATAGCTCTTCGGATAGTGTTGATGATTTTCTCCAGAGTCTCGAGGCTTTTCATCTGAAAAAGTGTTTGTTTCTCTTCATCTGTAAGGACAATGAATAGATTCCACAATTAGTGTTTATCTGCAAACTTTTTGAAACCAGGCCCCTGGGTCTCACAACATAGAGTGAGCATATGCGGTGTGTACATGTGTGTAGCCTACTGCCCTGTGGCCACCAGGAGCACCTACTCAGTCCAAATTCATGAAGAAACAAGAAATTTCAAATAGTCGTAGTCATTCTCCATAAACAATAAAGCTGGACAGCCAGATGAAATGTTTTCAATTCCTAGAGGCAGAAAAATTCTCATAAACCGAAACTGAAAGCCAGTCCACAGAGGAACTGGCCAGTGTTCTTTGAGGTCATCAAAGACACAGTGGAAAAGGAAGCAGCCATGTTGAGGACACCGAGGCAGTGGACAGGTGGAGTCCTTATGGGCTCTAGACCCAGAAACACAGCCTAGGGGTGCTGATGTTTGCATGTGCTGTATGCATAGGCACTGAGTTCCCGGGAAGACGCCCTGCCTTGCACAACCCCTCTGCAAGGCAGACTGACCGAGAGACCCGCAGGGATCATGGCGCGGTTAGAAGGCCACAAGTCTGATGGTAGTCTGTGTGGGCGGTCCTTTGTCCCTTAGTAGCCAGTCCTTTGTCCTCTGCAGTGTCTGACTGTCGTCTTTGCGGCTATTAGGTCAAACCTTCTGGAGTGTACAAGCAGACCCGTAGCTTCACTGATCCCAAAGCTAAGGGTGTCCTCAGAGAGTGTTGAGACCTGCACCAGAGACTCCTTGCTTGTCTGTAACTGCCTACCTGGTTTCCATAACAGTGTCTTGATATATAACTTCCTTATCCTATTACTATAAGAACTCAGTGAAACTGTGGCCTCATCTGAACATGGGAATGGGGGTGAGTTGCATCTATGTTCCTGGGCTGTAGTCTCTCGTATTTTGGTTCTAGAATAAGCTCTTTTGGGCACTGTGCAGTGAACAAGACCTGAGAGTTTATCATTGCTTGTTGACCAAGGTTTCTGTCCTGCCCTGTCCCACAATCGTTCAGCCCCAAATAAACATACAGCGGCCTACATTAAATATAAAGTGATTGGACTATTAGCTCAGGCTTCTTATTAACTCTTATAACTTATATTAGCCCATAACTCTTGTCTGTGTTAGCTACGTGGCTTGGTACCTTTTTTGGTGAGGCTTGCTCTGTGTCTGGTGATGAGTTCAGACTGACTTTTTCCCTTCCTGGAATTCTCCTGTTCTGGTTGCCCCACCTCTACTTTCTGCCTGGCTACTGGCCAATCAGCATTTTATTAAAATACAGTTGACAGGGTACAGACAATTGTCTGGCAGCAATTGCTCATTTATTTCTGTTGTAGCCAATGTTCATGGTTATTTAAGAGCTTTGCAGGAGTGAATGTCCCCACCTATTCCCAGTCACCGACCTTGAAGGGCTGGGAATGGTTTTTTAAGCTCTTTGTGACACTTTTGTAAGCTTAAAATAATGTCGCAATGGATGCTATTTTAAGTGCCTTTCTCTCCCTTTTTAGCCTGTCCTGAGATTTCCCCCTTGATCCTTGTTCCCTAAGTGATGCCTACATGCACATGACCATACAGCAGCCCCCTTCTCACAGGCAGCCAGGCACAGACCTCTAGTCTCCATTGTAGCACTTGGCAAACAAGCATCTTTGTTTACATTGGCCACTGTAACCTGTAGTGGAGGCCACCGTGTTTCCTTCAGCATCCTTCCTGCTGTCTCCACCGCTGCAAGGTCTCATCTCTGATAAAAGGGCTCCGGAGCTTCTCCGGCCTTTCACAGAGAGAGACACACTGCCTGTCCTGGACCTGGGAGACACTGAGGGTTGTGTTAGCCTACAGGCCACATGCCTCTACTTTCCTTTGGCCCCCTGTTGCTTGCTGAGATGCAACAGGTTTGCATCCTCCCTTGCCCTGTGCCACCCACGTACCCCTGCAGCAGCCAGACACAGGACTGGTTCCCCACCTCCCACTGCTTGCTTTTCCTGCAGCCCCAAGCATGCAGCCATCAGCATTTCCACTGGACAGTGCCGGAGTTGGGCTGAAAAACGGGCCTTCTCTAACAGGCTTACACACACTCACTAGTCTATGCTGTTGCACACAACACTCTGGGCTGGATGGTGCACACCCGGAAAGGTCCATGTGAAGATCAGGGTGACATGGAGCAGTGTGCTAGAGCTGAGGTTGATGTCAGGGCTAAGGGTGTGCATCTCACCACCAGCCCTCTGTGCTCCATGGCCTCAGCTTGGAGGAGAGGGCACAGCATCACTGGCAAAGATGAGGAAACGCTGGAAGGGTGCTCTGCTGCAGAGACCTACAAGTACATCCGTCTTCTGATACTCACGACCATGTGTGGAGAGTGGTGGATGCTTTTATTCAGCACAGCCCACCTGCCATATCCGAGGCAGAGCTGGGCAGGCCTGCAGCTTTGATATCTCCCAGACAATAGGAGGCCACGAGTTCTCCATCCAAGCAAAGGTACCCAGATAGCGGGTGGGCTTGGCTTACTGTCAGGGCAGCCTCCAGGTCCAGTAGTGCTCAAAGTCTTGCCCACTCCTCTGGTTGAGTCTTTTCCTGGAACTCTCCTTCCCCTGGGAGGGGCTCCAGCAGAGAACCTGTGTGCTGAGGCAGGAGCTGGCCCACTGTATTTTGCCTTTTCACACCGATTCCCACGTCTGCTCTTGTTGGCTTCTTTTTCTGGATGCCCTATCTTCTTATTACCAGGGTCTCACACTAGTCTCTGGTGATCTCCAGGTCTCTTCCAACCCAGTCCTCACCCTCGCTGCCATGAAGTCATAACTCATAAACATTTTCACTCAGTCCCTGGAGAGGCTTGTCTTGGCGTAGTTGCTGGGAGTCAAACAATTGCAGTGAAGGATTCATTTGTACTAATGGCTGCTGTGTGCCTGGGGGCCAGAGTAAGTCTCCTGTTGGTCCCAGCAGCTTAGGGACTGCTTGAGGAGGGAAGAACTCCATGTGGTGGCCACAGTCCTTACACCTGGGCAGCAGTGCAAACAACATACTGGACTGGTTTGGGATGTTTGTTGACCTCTAGTGAACCAGCATACTGTTCCCAGGGGTGTAGCCAGCTCTAGGGCCCTGGTGCTACCTCAGGGTCCCCTCTCCCTCCTCTGTTCTAACCTCAGATTTCCTTACCCATGAGTCTGTTCTCTATCTCTCAGTCTACTTTTGCCTGCCACTATGCATTCACCTGACCTCTCTCTGACTGTAGGCAGCTACTATGAGCTAATGACGTCAGACTCACGAGCAGGACAAACTCTGGGTGTTAGAACAATCATTTTAAATAGGTCTGTGCTCTTTCTTATGCCATGAAGCCATCATCTTGACTCACCCCAAACTTCAGCAGCTGGAAAAGCCATGAAGGATGGAGATGCAGGTCCCCACGCCCATATTGCAGATTAATACATTCCCTTCCCTGTACCTGAAGCTGCCATCGGGTCCTTCATGGGATTACTCAGCAATGTACATGAACATCCTATGCTACACATCCTTCATCATATCTATCCTTTCCAGCAAAGACCCGTGCCTCCTATGGGCACCAGGTAGCAGATTCAGATCTAATGGAGGCAGGCTTTTTTTTTTTTTTCCCAATTCCTCCTCTCCCCCCCCCCCCCCCGGGCACTCTGTCTGCTCTGTTACCCTTTCTATTCAGAGAGAAGTGATTCAGTTGGAAGTCTGGGAGAGGACTCAGCTTGTGTTCCTTCCTGGTAACTGCCTACTCACAAGAAGATGTTTCCTCTGGGCCAGCCTGGTCTAGGTTCTGCAGGGACAGGCCTAGGGCAGGACTAGGGAGCAGTGGATGCTGAACCTCAGTGCAGGACTAGACACCTCGGGACACAGTAAGAACCCTACGTAACCAGGTCCAACAGCCACCAACCCCAGCAGAGGAATTTCTGCTCTCACCCAAGCAGAAGCATCCATCTGCGTCTGGCTAGAACTCCCCAGTTAGGTTTTGAGCCCAGGAATGGGTTTGTGGGGTTATATTTACCATCAAAGGAAAGGGTATCTATGGTCTCAGTAGATGATTGCTTCTCGTGTTTCTTAGGAGTACTGGATTCTTTCACCCAGACTTCTTTGATGAAGAACATAGGGAAAGAAAAACAAACAAATAAACCAGGAGAGCATTTTCCCATTACGTGCTTGTGAACAATTTTGGCCTGAGCCCTGTTTTACAATATTGAGCACAGTGTCCCAGTTCTAGCTGAACTGTGTGTTGGAAAGTTAGTCTTTAGATAGTCAGGTATCATCCAACCACCTTGAGCCCGGTGGTTTGGGACTAGGCAGCTATGGGGTGAGCAAACCCTTAGGACCTAGTTATTTCTGAACTAAAACCTCCCAGGAAGTGTTGAGCCCTCCCACCTCTGAGTGCATTTCCCCAGAGCCTCTCCTTGCAGCTCTCTAATCCTTCTTTCATGCCCCGTGATGCCCCATCTGCTTGCCCAGTCTCACAATGTGGAGCTCTGCTTTGTCTTTCTCCCCTGCTCTCTTTGGCCTTGGTTGTGTCCTATGTTGAACCTTGACTTTGTTTTGACCCCACAGTGTAACAGCTTCCCTCAGAAGCCATCGGTGAGCACAAGGTGTTGAGATGCGTTAAGCTACTGGTCTGGCTCATCTAAGCCTGTGCTCCTGTAGCACCCGAACCCTATTCATGTCCATGGTCTAAGAACATGCATGGATGTGACCCAGAGATCACCCCAGAGTGAAGCAAGCCGCCTCTGCCTTGGCGGTAACTCCCTCCATCTCAGGAGCAACATAACAGTGGCTTTGGGTCACAACTTTCCTCACGTGTCCACTGTTCCTGCCCAGATATGGTTGGATCTAGTGAGTGCTCATGAAATAGGGACCTATGTTCAACACCATGGGTCTAACAATAATCGAAGTTGTGGAGGTAAAAAGAATATACTTGCTTTTATCCTTCGTTGTTTTTGGTTCAAAGACTTTTGGTGGGCTTTGATTTTCAAAATATGATGTTTTCCCTGGATCCAAAATCTCCCGGACTAGAATTTCATCTTGGGAAAAGCACATGAGAACATGTTATAGAGCCAATGATGCAGGGCAGATGTTCTGTGAAGAATTGAACTTCTTCACAGAAGTGAAAAAGGCCACCTGTCAGCCCTGCACTAGAAAACGCAAGGAACTTATGGACAGTGGCTTTACTCTGGAGAATTCATCTGGGGAGGCTGTCCATACTCCTGCCTTCCTGAATTCAGAAACTTAAGATGGTCAGAGTATCCCCTGAGCATCCCTGTAATCCAGATGTTGAAGGTCCCTCAATGCCCTTGTCTTCCAAGGCTTGATTTCTCAGTGGCATTGGTGAGTTGGGATGATGGAACCTCCTTCAGGCAGAGCCTAGAGGGAGATCTTTAGGTCATTGGGGCTATCTATAAGGGAGGTGGTGGAGCCCTGGTCCCCTTCCTTCTTTAGCTCCTTGGCCATGATGTAAATGGTTTTGCTTTTGTATGTTTGTTTCTTTGTTTTTAATTACCACACACTTGCACCATGATGTGTGGATGTGTGACCAGTTGCTCAAAGAAACAGAGCCAACCAAACAAGGACTAGAAACTCCAAAACCGACCCCAAATATATCTTTATCCTTGTAAGTGTTTATTTCTGGCATTTTGTCATCGTGAGAGAAATCTAGTACACTCTTCAAAGACAGTGCCCACACCTAGCCCGGTCTCTGCTCGTGGTTCACTTCATTCTGTCCTAACTGCCCTTAAGTGCTGACAGAACAGCATCCTTGCCTGCACAGGTCCAGCCTTTCTTTTGTGTGGTGTGACTCTGGATGGCCTGGAATTCACTCTGGATACCGGGCTGGCCTTGCTCTCAGAGATTCACCTGCCTCTGCTTCCCAAGTGCAGAGGATTAAAGACATGCGCCCCCACCCTAGTCAGTCTCCCTGTACTGCCTCTCCAAGAAGTCTCTTACATGTGTCCTGGACTTCGTATCCAACCAACTCTGGCTCCTTTCTTACTCAGATAGGAACAAGGATGAGTTCCTTTGTGTCTCTAGCTTCCACTGGACCTTCTGTAAAATGGGATGTAAAATCTCATGCCTTTTATGAGGCCAGTCGCATTCAGCATGGTGTAGGGATCATAGTGGGGGCTGGAAATAGCCCCTGTCTCTGCAGCATCATGGCCTCTGACCCGGGACAGTGCAGGGAAACTGTCTGAAGCTTTATGTGACCCACTCATGTTGGAGTCAGAAGATGAGGCCTCCAGCTGGGTGGGAACCAGGTCTCCTACATGTGACACAGGGTAGCCTAGGACGGTAGACAGGGCAGCATAGGTGAGCTGGGACCATTCGCTCACTCATTCGTGTGATCAATCCATCACTAGCGGAGGCCATGATGAGTCCCCAGTCCAGACTCAGAAATGAGCAGAGCTGACCTTCCTGGAAGGGGTCCCCCCTGGGAAGAACCCTGTCCCCTGGCAGTATCTTCATTCAAGCCAGAACCTTCCTGATGAGGCTCGGCTCCGAGAGGAGCTTCATGGCCACATCCTGTCTTCCCTTAATCTACTCCTGACGTCCTTGACAGGTGGCCGCGGGCAGACAGATGCCCAGGAGACTACCCCTTTCCCACGGTGCCCCAGGGTGTTAAGCCGAAAGTCGCAACTCTGCTCAGACAGCTTCTCCGGGCCTCACTTTACCAAGTGTAAAATGGGGGAGGAGTAATTTGGGGCGGTGAGCACAGTTCACAGGACAGACATGTGCACGCAGACACAGCAGGGAGTGTCGCTAGTGCAGACAGAATTAGCCTGGGTGTGAAGTGCACGCTGGACTTTGTAGACCGTTCTGAAGGCTGACCACGGCAGTCATTTGGCATGGTCTACATGCCGAAGTGCCGCACCAGGTGGATCATGCTACAGCTGTCTCTGAAGGACAGTATGGGTCACACCAATGGTCCTCACCCTGCTGTGCTCCGAGCCCCTTCCAGAGAGCTGCAGGAAACCCTGAGGTACCATGATCAGACGAGGCCAGGTCCGGTACTGAGACTGAGGAGCTGTCCCCGCCCTCAGACTCTCAGTTGCACACACATCGCATCAGTGTCTCCATCTAAATGTGGATTCTGACGTGGAAGGCCTGAGCAGGCGTGGTGCAGGGTGTTTGAAACGAGTCCACGGGTGACAGACTACCACTCCCTGAATGCCACTTAGAGAGGCTTCAGCACTAACGCCGCCACAGGCCAGAAGAATGGGGTTCTGACCTTAAACCAAATCGGTTCCCCCAGTGCCTGTAACTGACACCAGGTTGTCCAGGACATGCTTTGGTGAGTGCCCGCCCTCCCTCACCATGGGACCTAGTGTTCCCCTGGGGAATCCTTACCAAACACTGTAGCTATATCGTCATCCAGAGCTTTAAAACTTGGCAGTTGTCTAGCCCTTAAACCTGATAAGGGAAATAAAAAGGACAACCTATAGTTTACAGCACTTACTGATCTTTCCACCCACCTCCCTGTGACCGGGTCGTTGTGAGGGGCGGCCCCACCCGTCTAGGGGAAGGACCTTGTGTGGAGTACTGCCCTTTCCCGTGGGTTCTGAGGGAAGCCCTTCAGGATTTTCTCATATGGAAGATGGGAAAGGCATTACCCATGGGGCAGCTGTGTGGGTGGAACCTATGATTGCCCCAATTGCCTTGATTAGAACCGCTCTCTTGGTCACTAGAGAGGTCCTCGTGGGTGGTAAGACAGTGTCCACACTCAGGGACAACTCAGCTCTATCACAGGGGCAAAGAAGGAAGAGGGCCGTGTGCTTTGTTGTAGGAGGCAGCGCTTTGCCTCCTGCATAGCTGGTGATACTATCTGGGTGGCCACCAGGCTGGGGAACTCCTTCCTGGGATCCCATCTGAGCAGCCCAAAGCCCAGCTTGGCACACAGGGAGAAGCGGCCCTTGCCCCGCCCCTGACTAAGACTTTCCATGTCGCTTTGTCCTGTGATGAGAAAACACCTCACAAGTGTTTTTCTCTGAGCCCCAGGTAACCCTGCATGCTCTCTTGTGCTACCTGAGGTTCTCTCAGGGGGAGGGGAGGGCCAGAGGCTGGTCACCTCCTTCCTCCTGTGTGAGCAGAGCCCTCCAGGGGGTCTGTCTGCTGGTAAGAAGTGGAGTCGCTGGTTAGTGAACTGAAGAGTTCTGGATGGCAGTTGTCTCCAGGGCCCAGGGCTGTCTTATCTTTGATGTCTGCTTCCTGATGGACAGAAGGAGCTGTGCTGGGTGTACAGGGTCTGGCTCTATCTGGGCACTGTGGGAATTCTGAGGACCAGTTTCTCCTCTGCAGCGTCCAGCACACATTTCCTCCTTCCGACGTGACCTCTGTTTATCTCGGGGTCTGTGCTGTCTCTTGATCTGGTACATCCCTTAGTTTGAGCTCAGGGTTGGCCTCTTCTTCCAGCTCCCAGGTCCTGGGACCCCAAAGATGGCAAACAGGGCCACCGTCCCTTCTCTTTCTGAGGCACAGAGCTGTCTGGGAGAACTAAAGTTGCAGCTAAACCAATGACAAAGCTGTTCTCAAAGGCTTTAATGATGGACAATCTGCATCCCAATGTGCTCATCTGCACGGCTCAGAACAATGGGAAATATGTAAGGAGGTCTGTACCGGTGATGACAATTGCTTCCCAGTGTGCTGACCTCGGGAAACCAAACAAACAGTACAGTTCTCTCCGCACGAGACATTAATGGATCATTACGACCGGGTACAGCTGCGCAGCGCCAGCACTTTGTTAAAAATATTCTTTTCATCTCGTGTCTGTTCCATAATCACAATGGAAGCATTGTGCAAGTCAGCGTGCGCACATGCGTGGTATGTATGCTCATGTTGTCCATGCCTGTTAACGTGCATTGTCAAGTGTAGCTGCTCCACCGTGCTTTTCCTGTTGTCACCTCCTCCTGAGAGTCACAGCTTCCAGACAGCACACATCCCCACAAGTCAGAGACACTCAAATGTCTCAGCACTGCCCACATCAGCACTGGCTTCATGAAGCTCACTGTCGGGTTGAATTCACTCCAGGTAGTTGATTGAACGCAAGCCAGAGCCCTTCTCCGTCACAAGACTCACATCAACTGCTAGCTTTGCTAGCCTTCTTCTCAGTGGGTAGCACCTTCCCCCGAGGAAACCACACACACTTGCAGTCACAGCTCTAATCCTGGCAAGCAGCGGAGCACCCAGGATGGGTGAGGGGACCTGTGTTACCCCAAGACAATGGAGAACTTCTCCTTTCACTGGTTCCTCAAGCTGAAGAAGACCTTGGGGGTCATGCAGGACTATGGCCAGGTCTCAAGCTAGGGAGACCTTGAGAGTCATACATGGTTATGACTAGATCTCTTTGTGAGATTTACTATTTATTTATTTTCCTTTTTATGTAGGGTCTCTACAAAACTCTGGCTGCCCTGGAACTTGCTTTGTAAACCAGGTTGGTCTTAAACTCAGAGATCTGCCTGCCTTGGTCTCTGAAGTGTGGAATTAAAGCTACATGCCACCACATCCAGCCTAGACCTTGTGGTAATCATTCTACCATTCTACAACCGATGGAGACTGTGAGGGTCACCCAGAGGTTCAATGCAGTTTCAAGCTAGAGAGGACAGTGAATGCCATCCCAGTTTTGACCAGGTCTTAGGAGAAAAATGACCGGATAACATTGAGAGCAAATCCCTTAACAAAGACCAGGTGAGGAAGCACAGGCAAGCACAGGCAAGAGTTGTGCACAGGAGTAGACAAGTGAAGCTGGCAGAGACACTCGTGAGGACCAGCATCTTGTACCTATTCTGGATCCTTCATAATAATTACCACATAATAATTTGCTATATAAATGACCAGACTATGTTTCTTCAAGAAAGAGGGAAGCCAACCATACTAATAATACATTGGTGGGTTCTTTAACTTAAAGAATAGGGGCGATAAAAGCCCCACTATGCATAACCCAAGTATGTGTAAGTATAGGAGGGCGGAAAGTTCACTCCTACACACTCATATCATAGCAGAGAAGGGGTTATCAGCACAAAGACCTCCCTGTAGACAGATCTCATATCCTGTGAGTTCACACACTGCAGGAGTCCAGAGGAGTAACCACCATATCTTCAGCTGCTGGCTGTGGTGAAACTTTGTGCTGGAACAGATGAAGCTTGCCTGAGGATCAGAGTGCAGAGCTAAACCATTAGTTAGCCATAGAGGCCAGGCAGTGGTGGCACACACCTTTAATATCAGGCAGAGGCAGGTGGATCTCTGTGAGTTCAAGGCCATCCTGGGTTACACTAGACTGATCCAGTCTCAAAGAGCCAGGTAGCAGTGGCTCACATCTTTAATCCCAGTACCCGGGAGTCACACACCTTTAATCCCAACACTAGGGAGGTGGAGACAGGAAGCGATATGGTTGGGCAGAGAGAGGAATGAATATAAGGCGGGAAGAGACAGGAGCTCAAGGAATTCAAATCTGAGGACTTGTAGAGACAGGATACCCCATTCAGTCTGAGAATTTTGTAGAGGTAAGAACTAATGGCTGGCTTCTCTGATCTTTCAGCTTTCACCCCCTGATATCTGACTCCAGGTTTTTGTTATTGACACCAATTAGAAATAATGCTCCAGCTGGCGTCATAGTTCCTGAACCACTAGAGGACGGTGCTCTTATGAGACCGACCAAGAGGAAATATGTACTCTATCAAAACCCACTCATCACAGCGAAAGAGGTCATGTGGGAGTGAGACCAGGTACCCTATCAAAACCTGCTCATCACAGCCAAAGAGGTCAGATGGGAGTGAGACCAGGAAGTTCAGTTGGGGGTACAAGTAAAAGGCTCACAGTAGATCAAGATCTAAAATATGTCAAGCACAGGGTCACCTTGGTGACCTGCACAGGATTAAACTAGTCAATATTCCAGCATGAATAGGAGTAGTCCTGAGGCCCAGTGGAGGTGCCTGCTGCGGGAGGGAGAATTACTCTCTTGAGGATGTGGCCACTAAGAGATTACTTATGTCCAGTCGGGCATGTGTGTATGAACAACACCAGTTGGACTTGGAGTTCTGCATGGGGCCACTCTGTGTAATTGGAAGGAAGTGATGGTAGATGAATATGATCGACTTACCCTGTAAGTCTGTATGGAACGTTCAAAGATTAAAAAATATTGTTAAAAAACCAGGCTGCTCACCGAGAAGGTCCATGCACCACAGTGGAACAAATACCCATCCCAGCAGGCACACAAATGTCAACAGAGAAGCACAAGCTACTCGAGAACACAGGGTACCATGACTCCCCCAAGTGTAAGACTCCCCAGCTCCGTGACCAACCCTAAACATACCTGAATGATAACATGACAAAGGATGGTTTCTAAAATGATCTATGAATTCAAAGAGGCCAACATAAATAGCTGAGCAAATCACAGAAGATAACACTGGACAAAAAAGTATTTCAGTAAGGAGATGGAGATTCTGAAAAACAGACAACTGGACTCCTGGAAAAGAAATAGCCAGTAACCTGTACAAGAACATGGTAGAAAACCTCAGAGACACATTAGATCAAGTGAAAAAGAGACTGCCAGGGGCTGGAAGCCACACTCTGAAAGTAATAAGTAAAAAAGGCAGAATAAACAACATACAATCAATACTGAAACTAGGTGTTGTGACTCTTGCAGTTAATACCAGCACTTGGGAGGCAGAGGTAGCTGATATCTGTATGTTAGTGGCCAGCCTGGTCTTCATAGAAAGCTTCAGGCCAGTCAGGGCTACATAGTAAGACCCTGTCTTAATAAAACAAACAAAAATGTGAAGACACATCAGGACTAAGACAACCCTTACAAAAGGAAGTATGTAACTGAGTACTTGTTTCTAGTTTCAGAGGCTTAGTCCATTATCATCATGGCAGGGAGCATTGTGGCAAGTATTTATGGTGCTGGAGAAGTAGCTGAGAGCTACATCCTGATCAGCAGGCAGAAAGAACTACATTGGGCCTGGCTTGGGCTTTTAAAGCCTCAAAGACCTCCCCTTGTGACACACTTCCTCTGACAAGGCCACACCCACTCTAGGGCACAGTAATCCTTCTAAAATAGTGCCACTCCTTCATGACTAAGCATTTAAATATATGGGCTTATAGGAGCCATTCTTTTTTTTTAATATTTATTTATTTATTCATTATGTATACAATATTCTGTCTGTGTGTATGCCTTCAGGCCAGAAGATGGCACCAGACCCCATTACAGATGGTTGTGAGCCACCATGTGGTTGCTGGGAATTGAACTCAGGACCTTTGGAAGAGCAGGCAATGCTCTTAACCTCTAAGCCATCTCTCCAGCCCTATAGGAGCCATTCTTATTCAAACCACAACAGAAACCAAAATACTCTAAAAGCAAAGTCAACCATTAAAAAATGGAGTGAACCTATAATCAAAATAGATGGGCAAAAAGAGGTACAAAGTCAGTGACCGAAAACCCATTCAGTAGTAAAATAACAGATTCTCCTGCCCCACAGGTGAAAACATGGACAGACTGGCAGAATTACGTTTAGAGCCCTAAATAGACTTACCAAGATAGAGCTGTCTACCCCCAATTCAGTTAAACCATCATAAGTAAAGGACAAAGAAAAAAATACTGGGAGTGAAGTCTGTTGGCTAGAGGGTTGCTGGAATCTGGGGATCTCTCCCTTTCCAGTACAAGTGACCCAAGCCACAGCATAGGACAGAGAGCCTCAGAAATCAGCCTGTGCTCTCAGTGACCACCCAGAACCTTGTCTCCTGGGTGACTACAGATCCTAGCAGGTTGACAGTCACTGGTAGCCGTTACACCTCCCAGCAATGACTGAGTGTTAATGGTCTCCACTCTCCGATTGAAAGACACAGCTTAGCAGTTTGGATTAAAAAACAGGATGCATTTTAGGTATTGCTTCCAGACTCAGAGCTGCTGGATTTGTTTGCTTGACTGGGTTTTGGTCTTGCTTTGGTATGGGCCCTCCTTGCTATGTCTTGGTTTTCCCTTTTGGAATGAGAATGTTTTTAGTGTGCTATTATTTGTTGGAAGCATGCCACTTGGTTTATTTTATAGATCAAAAATGGGACTTGGAATTCAGACTTTCAGTGTTGGAGCTGTTCAAGGATGATGTTAGAGTTAAAACCTTGCCTTTTAATTAAACAAAAAAGAGGTGGTGATGTGGGATTCTCCTCTGTATGCTGTGAATACCATTGGTTACTAAAGAGACTGCCTTGGCCTCTTGTAGGTTAGAACTTAGGAAGGGGGGGGAACTAAACTGAATGTTGGGAGAAAGGAGGTGGAGTGAGAGAGAAGCCATGGAGCCGTAGGAGACAGATGCACTAAAACTTTGCTGGTAGGCCACAACCTTGTAGTAAAATATAAAATAATGGAGATGGGTTAATTCTAGATATAAGAGCTAGCTAGCAATACACTTAAGTAATTGGCCAAGCAGTCATTTAAATAATACAGTTTCTGTGTGGTTATTTTGGAGCTGAGCAGCCGGGAACAAAACAAACGGCCTCCTTACGACAGGGGACTAAGTGTATTTTTTATTATGAGATGGCCACGCATCTATAAATATAAGAAGTGGGTGGTTATGGCTTAAAAAGTAATGTGTTTGGATGTAATGATGAAGGCAGGTGGAGCTACGAGAATTAATATTGCCAACTTGACAGGATCTAGGATCATCTTGATGACTACCTGTGGCCAAACCTGTGGGATTGTGTTGATAGGTTAGCCCTGGGAACGGTTGTGAGGATTGTCTAGATGGGGCTCACTGAGGGAGGAGACCCAGCCTGGGTGTGGGTGGCATCATATGTTGGGGTTCAGTCCTGGACTGAATGAAAAGGAACAGTCACGATGAACCCTAGGTCTCCTTGTTCCTTGCTTTCTGACTGTGATACAGTGTGACAGGCCGCCCTCTGCATGTTCCTGCCACCCTGGTGCTCCTGCCACAGTGGGCTACACTTGAACTGTCAAAATAAAAATGCTACGATGCTTTTGCCATGTGTCTTGCCACAGCAGTGAGCAGCTAATGCAACCAATGCAACCATCAAAATCAATGTACAGGCCGGGCGGTGGTGGCGCACGCCTTTAATCCCAGCACTCGGGAGGCAGAGGCAGGCGGATCTCTGTGAGTTCGAGACCAGCCTGGTCTACAATAGCTAGTTCCAGGACAGGCTCCAAAACCACAGAGAAACCCTGTCTCGAAAAACCAAAAAAAAAAAAAAAGAAAGAAAAAAAGAAAAAAAAAATCAATGTACAGATTGAATGCAATCTCCATTAAAATGCCAATGCCACTCTTCACAGAAATTGGAAAAATAATCTTAAGATTCTCATTTAGAAGCAGAAACAACCTCTGTTAGGAAAATGATCCAATACAAACAAATACAGCAAGAATGAAAGAAGAAATAAGTTTTTTCCCACATCTGAATTCAAGGTATATCCCAGAACCATAGTGACATGTGCACTGCTGGTGCATGGAATGGAAGCTAGTCTACCTGCTACGGAACTCAGTATGGAGGATCTTCAGAAAAACTCAAACAAGAGCCACCTTGAACTTGTTCCTGGGTATTTATGCATTGGACCTCAAATCAGCACATCATGGAGCTGTTTAAACACTGATGTTTATTGCAACACAGTTCACAATAGCCAAGTTACAGAACCAACTTATGTTCCTGACAACAGAGGAATTGATAATGAAAATGTGCTGTGTCTCTGTGTGTGTGTTTTTCTCTCTCTCTCTTTTTTGCCAATACCAGACTCCAGAACAATGATCCACTGGTACATGTTCATAGCAGGCAGTGGCCGGACAAACCAGGCAAGTGCTCCTAAGCCCTTTCGGACAGAGACCTTAATGAGGTCTAGGGAGAGTTACCAGGGAGAGCTCAGCTTTGTCATCAGTTCAACACCTGGAGTTCAGAAGGGGACCCTTTCAACAGCAGCAGAGAGTAAACCATTACCTGCCCATCCACGCCTATGGTTTTCTATCTGCCTGTCTCCTGGGGACTCTACCTGAAAACTCTCTGTTAGGCCAGGGCTGCACGTCTTGCCAGCAGCACAGCAGGAAGACAGATAAGAAAGTCCTCGCTCTTCTGTTCGCTGCCATAGTCCCTCCAGCAGAAGGAGGAGGCTTGATCTCCTGGATACGTAGAATGTCCAGGACCTGTGACATCACCACCAGGAAGAAGTCTGGGTTCCTTTTCCTGGTGGGTAGGACTGCACTTGTCTGGTCTTGAGGAGAAGAGGCTGATGGGAGTCTACCACAACTGAGAGCATCTCTACTTTGTTCCTCTGCCGGTACCGTGTCTGTCTCAGTCCCCAGACCTTCCAGAACCAGAGAGGTTAGGCATCAGCTAAGACTCCTGATGTGAGGGTCAAACCCCAGCATATCTTTTTCCATGAACAGATGGAATGGAAGGATGCTGGAGGACTTGATGAAGTGCAGGATGTATGCCCGAACAAGCAGATCCAGACGGTCCACGAAGAGAGTGGCCTATGGTTCTGCAGTTCCAGGGTCCTGAGGTTCTGGGAGCTCGAGACCCTCCCTCCCTCTCTCCTTTCTTTGCATCTGCTCCAGACCCATTCCCTGAAATGTCTCCACAGGACAGGGTGTATGGCTGCATTTTCTGTCATTTTCCTCCAGTTCTCCCTCTTCTCCATCAGTACTGTGCAAAGTCTCCCAAATGGTTCTTATGGTTGACTCATCTGGTCTCCATACTTTCCCTGGACAAATCCAGCACCCAGAAAAGGCATACAGAATGCATTGGATTCGGGGCATCCGCTGATGGACCTTAACTTTGTGCGTACGGAATGGTGTTGCCCACGGTGGACTGGGTCCTCCTACATCAGTTGGAGTCCACGGGCTAACCTACCTGCAATGTCTGTCTTGACACCTGGGAACACCGATGCGTCTCATGTCATGTTTCTCCTGAAAATTGTGTGTGTGTGTGTGTGTGTGTGAGAGAGAGAGAGAGAGAGAGAGAGAGAGAGAGAGAGAGAGAGAGAGACTTGTCTTTCCACTCAGTGGTTCTCATAATCTCATGCGTATCCGCACAGTCCACTGAGACTGATTTCCTGTGGCTGACTCCCTGCCTGCTCTACTGCTGAGATTTTACCCCTGGGTCCTCCACTTGGGCTTCAGTCCCACCCAGTTCCCTTTGTTTTTCACAAGACATTGCTGCCATGGCTTCAATCAGCAACTAAGTCTGCTTGCTCATGAACTGCCTTCTCCTCTGCCTGACTTAAAACCCCAGGAGAGGTCGTGCTGGGGTGATATTGCCAGTAACTAGTCACCTAGTGAGCCAACTTGGTGGTGAGCTAGAATGCCCGGCAGGTTGTAAACGCACTCAAAGGGAAGAACTTTTTTTTTTCTTGCTTTTGTTGGATTCAGGGTTTTGATAAATAGAAAATTCATGACTGAGTTTAAGCTGTAGGCCACCACCTGAGACTGGTGAACAGTATGGAAATTTTAAGGGTGCTGTTAAGCAGATGGTAATGAAACACTCGGACTAAAATTGCTCTTAAAGCAATTCCAGGACAGGCTCCAAAGCCACAGAGAAACCCTGTCTCGAAAAACCAAAAAAATAAAAAAATAAAATTGCTCTTAAAATCCCTCAGGCCACAGAAATCTCACAAAGCCACCGCCACATTCTTTGCTCATCTACGCTTTGCAGCAAAAACAATGAACAAAAAGTTTTTAAAGTGCAAGATTTTTTTAACTTATTCTTTATTTATCATAAACTTCTTCTTTTTTTTTTTGGTTTTTCGAGACAGGGTTTCTCTGTGGTTTTGGAGCCTGTCCTGGAACTAGCTCTTGTAGACCAGGCTGGTCTCGAACTCACAGAGATCCGCCTGCCTCTGCCTCTCGAATGCTGGGATTAAAGGCGTGCGCCACCACAGCCAGGCTTTTATCATAAACTTCTATCCAATTGGTCTCTCTCCTATTGTTCCTTACAAACATTTGGTAATATTTGGGAGGTGTCATGGACCATCCTCAACAATAATACCGCTTGCCAGGGTAGCTGCGTGGGGATTAGAAAAATAGTAAAGAGAACGAAGATGTGAGTAAAAATAATAAAACAGAAAACACAGGATAGTACCGGGAGGGAGCGCCAGCGAATGCTGAAGTCACCTGTGTTTAATTTCCAATTGCTTAAAATACTCCTGACCCCAGGAGGTAGGAGTAAGATCAGAAATTGCCTTAACAGGTTACAAGGAAGTGAACAGACCAGTTGAAGGTCGCGGGTTAAACGTTCTGTTGCTAAGACAAAACAAGTCACACTCACACCCTAGACCAAAATGTTCTGTAGGCAAACCACTCCCTGGGTGGAATCCATTGTTATCTCCCTAAGGGAGTAGGAACTTAGTTGTATTCTTACACTTTTGTTTGAGGTAGAAACTTATCTACTTCTCTATTCCTGAACTACAAAGTCTAGATATTAGCCACACCTGTTGACAATAATCTTGAGAGCAGAACTGAGTTGGTGTGACCTGCCCCTGTAAAGACAACTGGAACACACCAAATCAAGTCAAAATTAAAAGGCAGTATTTTTCCTCCCTGTGGAGGCCCAAAAATGTGAGCTTATTTCCATCTTGACCAAAGGTCAGAGAGTTGGAACTCACCTCTATCCCTTCAAGGTTACTGTCTTAAACAAAGGTCCCACCTAGATTTTTTTTTAACTTCAGTGTTTTCAGACATGGAGTTTGTAGATGACAAGTTCTGTCACAGTACCACAAAAATAATCTCTAGATTATTGCATACCCCAGATTTGACAAAAGGTTGCACTTTTGTGCTTATCTGCACTGTGCTCTGGCCTCGGGAGCCTTATCTCTCCCAGGTGGTGTCTGACTGCGTCCTCCTTTGGGCAAGATTCCTGTTAGCTTCCTTTTTTCACATTTCTCTTTTCCCTGAGGCTGCCTCTGTCCATCCTCTGAGCCCACCTTTTTGGTTATGAATGCCCACTTGCCCATCTGTGCTCACATTTGTGTTCAGTCTCTCTCCCCTAGAGACCCTGTGATGGTGGTGACCTAGGTTGAAGGCTCACCGCATTGGACAAGAGTCCCTGAACAACTTACTATCCCAACAGCAGCCTCAGGCAAGCTGTTGGAGGACTGCGCCTTTGGGGCTGTAGTAGAAGGGCTTCCTGCCTTGACTCGGGGTTGTGGGAGGATCTGGTAGCAATATTGCAGAAATAAAGATGTCCATCCAAATAAAAAACAGGTTTCTCCAAAACTTGCGGTGACTGGAGAGTCAGTTATCCTGACTTGAGATTGGTAGAGACTCCAGGCAGGCCGAGGAAGACAGGGTAGGGAGAGGGAACTCCCGTAGAGCTGTTGGCTAAGGACATTAAGGGTGGGTCAGTGCAAACTCTGCTCTGGTGGAGTTGGCCCGGAGCCTGTAGGCTCTGGTTGGCCTGTGGGCTGTTAAGTCCAGGCAACACTGGGTGCGTTGGTGCAGAAGTTGTTCTTGAGAGCGTGGCTTCCGGGTTGGTTGCTATGGATAGGATACAGTTTGCTTATGCACAGGGCTACAGATTTATGTAAAAGTTCATTTGACAGGCAACTGGATGGATCTAGAAAAAAACATATTGAGTGAGGTAACCCAGACCCAGAAAGACAAATATAATATATACTCACTCATAAGTGGCTTTTAGACATAAAACAAAGAAAAACCAGCCTACAGCTCACAACCCCAGAGAAATTAGACAGCAAAGAGGACCCTAAGAGAGACATACATGGATCTACATAGGAAGAAGAAAAAGACAAGATCTCCGGAGTAAATTGGGAGCATGGGGGTCATGGGAGAGGGGAGAAGGAGAGGGGAGGAAGTGAGGGGAGCAGAGAAAAATGTATAGCTCAATAAAAACAATAAAGAAGAAAAGAGTTCATTTGAATGCATGACCTGGCCATTGCCTGCGTGCTCTTTCTCCACATGGATTAAGGCACACATCCATGTGGCCCAACTGATTTATGAGATTCATATTTGATATTTCATAGCGTTTTGCCTGAACTAGGCAGACAGCCCGGAAATGGCCTTGAGAAAGCAGCAGCTGTCCCTAGTTAGAGATTTCCCCTCCTGCAGCTGCCCGGAAGGTGGGAGGGGGGGCTGGGCTCCAGTGCTGCTCTGAGCAGGTGGGGGAGGGCCGGCCAGCCAGGATTAGCGCCTGTTGCTCACTCCCCATTTTTATATCCACAGTCACAGAACAGGGAAGGCGTTTTTTTTTTTGTCATCTCCCCCACCCCCAGACAGGGTTTCTCTGTGTGGCCCTGGCTATTCTAGAACTCACTCTGTAGAACAGGCTGGCCTCGAACTCACAGAGATCTGCCAGCCTCTGCCTCCCAAGTGCTGGGGTTAAAGGTGTGAGCCACCATCACCTGATGTACCTTTCTTTCTTTCTTTCTTTCTTTCTTTCTTTCTTTCTTTCTTTCTTTCTTTCTTTCTTTCTTTCTCTCTCTCTCTCTCTCTCTCTCTCTCTCTCTCTCTCTCTCTCTCTCTCTTTCTTTTTTTTCTCTTCATAAACTGTTCTTTGAAGAATTCTTCTGACGCCAAGACGTGGTAATTTTCCTTGACACCTGACTCTAGGGTTATAATCCCAGCTCTCCCATCTCCAGGGGGATCTGAAGCCCTCGCCTGAGGCATGTTCGTGAGCACACAGTAATATAAATAAAAGAACCTTTAAAATGCTTCTGTGGGGGGCTGGAGAGATGGCTCAGCGGTTAAGAACATGGACTGTTCTTCCGGAGGTCCTGAGTTCAATTCCCAGCAACCACATGGTGGCTCACAACCATCTGTAATGAGATCTGGTGCCCTCTTCTGGGGTGCAGGTATGCACACAGGCAGAACACTGTATACATAATAAATAAATAAATAAATCTTAAAATGCTTCTGTGTAGGAAAGCCTACGGATGGGTTCCCCGGGCTCCTCCAGCTTCTCTTTCACACTTCCTCCTTAGCCCCGTCCTCCTCACCTGGTCTTGGGGTTCAGGTCTCAGTTCCCTGCCTTGCAAAGTTCCCATTTCCACCTCTTGTTGCCGAGAAACAGTCTTGTGCTGACAGCATTTGCCAGGGTCCTCAGCTGAGCCTGGGGTGTTGGGACCAATGTCTCTGGATAGTTATCAAGGGGGCTTTAGCCGCTGCTTTTTTGTCCTTGCCTCAGGACAAGCGAGCACATCCAACCCCCGATTGGACTCCATTAGATCTTCACCCCACCTTTGAGGAGTTCTGAAGCACCCTTGACGTGGCTTCTGTAGAATCGGCCCTTGTGTGGATGTTGCTCTTTGCCCATAAGTCCACCTCCCTTTCTCCCCATGCACACACAGGACAGCTCTGGCTTTCCTAGAAAGCCCAGCTCGTTTGAATAAAATAGTTGATTCTGACGTCTGGGAGCTACTGATGTCAGCCACTCTAGAACCAATCATGAACTAAATCAAGAGACTTTAAGTCCATTATCGTAGATGGTGAGATAACTCCCCGCCCCCTTTATGTCTATGGGTGTTTTGTCTGTATATGAATCTGTGCACCGTGTGTGTGCAGTGACCTCAGAGGCCAGAAGAGGACATCGAATCCTCTGGGACTGGAGTGACAGATAGTTGTGAGCCATGGTGTAGGTGCTGGGAATCCAACCCAGTCCTCTGGAAGAGCAACCAGTGTTCTTGACTGTTGAGTCATCTATCCAGCCCAGACAGAAAATCGATTTTTAAGAAGTTTATTTTTATCCCAACTAATTTCTTGACTATTCAAATTTTAGTTCTATATGTGAAGTTTTTAATCAGGTGATGAACACAGACTGCTCCTAGTGTCGCCCAGACATGGCCAATCTGCGCTTTGATGGTGCAGGTAAACGCTTGGATGTTACCTGCTGTGGAAATACCTGGACATGTGAAATAACCAGGCTCCTAGACACTGTCGCTGAGAGCTAAGTGCACCCTGCGTCTCCACCTAGCCTGTGTCTCTCAGAAGGCTACACATGAGCAAGCCTCAGCCCCCTCTCAGCGAGGCTGAAGGAATGTTTCTGACTCAGGCTCTGTTAACAGAGAGGTCTACTGTTGCTCCAGTTGGGTTTGTCATCTCTGACTCAGAATCTTTATACATACCCGCAGCTGTCCCATCCATGTGTCTGTTTGCTGAGTGACTAACCTGCATCCCTGCGGCTTTGTGCAGAGTAAAACCCTTGCTGGCCTCATGCCAGGATGACGGAACTCTCCTGCTCTGGTCCCAGTCTAGTCTGGCATCCCTCCCTCCCTCCTTCCCCCCTCCCTCTTTCTCTTCCTTTCTCCGTCATTATTTTTCTTTTTAAGTCAGGGGGTCATGTAAGCCAGGTCGGTCCCAAACTTGCTATATAGTCGAGCCTGGTTTTGAATTTCCGATTCTTCTGCTTCTACCTCCCAAATCTGGGAAATCACAGGTGACACCTCCATATGCAGCCCCTGTTCTGGCCTTTCCGTAGGGACTATGGTGACAGGAACACCTGCTCACAGGAGTCTGGCAGACACCCCCTGATCTGACTCTCGGATGTGAACCCAGATCCTCTGGCAGGCAGAGGGCCCAGCTGTCCCTAGTCCTGATCTGAACCCACGGAGACATCCTGACACCTGTCCTTTTAAAGCTTTGGCTGTGCCCAGAGATGAGAGGTACCTGGCACTGTCTCAGTGGGAGAACACTGGGCTGCCCAAAGCCCTGGCCTGTTTGTTCTTGTGCACTTCTTTTTTAAGATTGTTATTTTAAAGTTAATGTACATGTTACTGGTTCCTCACATACATGGTGTGTGTATGAAGTTGTCATACACACACCGATGCTTTCTGATTTCCCCTTCCTCGTGGCGGTTCTTTTCCATGTGTAAACCAATGACTCCAGGCCTTACAGGCCTCCCTGAGGCTGGGCAACTCCTAGGCATTGGTGTTTCAGAGAATGAGGGACACCCCAAGCTCTTCCCAGCTACCCCTCTTCACCCCGGCCTGCTTCTCTGAGACAGAGAACAGTCCATGTGCAGCCAGGGACGCAGTGGGATTTCTGGATAGGTCTCTCTCTGCTTCACCTTCTAGTGGTGTGTGTGTGTGGGGGAGGGAGTCCATGCTCCCAATGCTCACCCTTTCCCCACCCTCAGACACACACACCTGCTTAGAAGCCCTGGCTTTGACCCTCATCTGCTCCCTAGGTGAGATGTCACCATTCCCTCAGAATGGGTGTTGGGAGTAGCCCGGGCTCGGTAGTCTCGGGCTGGGGACCCTTGCCAGCTTCCCCTTGCCAGCTTGCCTCATAACCTACTCAGTCCATCCCACGACCGACCGAATGGCTGTTGAGGGTTCCTTGGCATCTCTGTTGCCTCCGTTCAGTTCCAACCCTAGATGCACACAGGCTTCTCCTAAAGGTGGGGACAGTTCGTCCCTGGTGAGTTCAGCTTGAGAACAGACCTCGTGAGAAACAGTTCCCACTTCAGAAGAGCACCGTGGAAGGCTGGGCCTCCGCCTAGCATGGTGGATGCACTGACTAAGCAGAGGACGGTTTGTGACCCTAACATATGGCTCTGCCTCCCTCTTCTGAGGCATCAGAAAGGAGCAGCCACCTAGGTCTTATCCCTCCACCCAGGGATGTTTGGGTTCATTCTTACGTTTTACATCCCATTTATTCAAGGTCTATCAGCTGCAGGACCTTACAGGCAAACTTGGCTATGAGCAGTTTTCTCTTCAAAATTTCCGTCTGGGGGATGGGTAGCTAAGCAGAGCTTGGTCGGGTGTGTGGGGGGATAGCCAGAGCAGCAGGCATTCACAGAGTACCATTTTTTGTTCCTTTGCAGCTGAACCTAATCTAGCACCCATGAAAATGAACTGCCTGGTGTTATTTATACTACGTTCCACCTGAGTCACCCAAAGCTTCCTCCAATGACCACTGCCCAATGAGACACCTCCAGTCATGGGAAAACAGTCGTGGAGAGAGGTGGGTTGCTGAGCTCAGGCTTGGGACCTGCTTCAGGCTGTGTCACGCTGTACCTAGGACAGTGGCTCTCAAGCTGGGACTGGCTTCAGGCTGTGTCACGCTGTACCTAGGACAGTGGCTCTCAGGCTGGGACCAGCTTCAGGCTGTGTCACGCTGTACCTAGGACAGTGGCTCTCAGGCTGGGATTCCCCGTTATAAAGCAGTAGTTTGTTCCCCTAGGAGCAAATGCTGAGGCACGACTCTGCACACTGTTTGCACACGCAGGCAGCCACCATCTGTCCTGCACAGACCACGAGGCACAAATAAAGCCAAATAAAGCAGGAACAGGTGTGAGCATGGGACTATCAAAGCCATTTCAGAAAACCAGGTCCGTGAACACACCGTCTCAGCTGCAATGCAATGAGTGCTCTTCCAGAGTCACATAAAATGTGGGACACCTGCCGGGCGGTGGTGGCGCACGCCTTTAATCCCAGCACTCGGGAGGCAGAGGCAGGTGGATCTCTGTGAGTTCAAGGCCAGCCTGGTCTACAAAGGGAGTTCCAGGACAGGCTCCAAAGCTACAGAGAAACCCTGTCTCGAAAAACAAAAACAAAAACAAAAAAAAAAAAAAATGTGGGACACCTGACAGTGGGCCCCAATCCTTTCCTGTGTCTGTCATCAGCTCATCATGGGCATCCAACACAGAACCCGTGCGTGGGATCTTCTAACCCACACAGACCTGCCCCCTCCACGACCCTCCTAAACTGCAGTTCACCCGGCCCCAGGTGTGTCCTTGAACCAGCTCCTCGACAGGTTCCTTGACATCTAGCCACCTGGCTGCCTCCTTGTGCGCTCTGATCGTGTTGCAACAAGGATCCTTTGAGCCCTGCAGTCTCTGCCACCCTTTGTTGGCAATCTGTAACACGATTGTGTAAAGTATGTTGTGAGCATTTAGTAATTAAGAGTGCAGTGGAAGAACCCATGATTGCTGGGCCACATCTGTCAAGGGCAACCAGTGGCACTTGGTGAATTAAAGCCAACGACATCGACATAGCTCTTGGATTTATTGTTACTCAGTAAACTGATGTTGTGGACAGAAATCTGACCATCTGTTTTTGACATCTTGTGCTCACAACAGTGAATATGTACCTCCATCAGGAGGATCTCACACATCACAGTAGGGATGTGTTTCCAGTCTTTCTAGAACCATCTCTTAAAGGAGCCCTGGCTGATGGCAGCAGCTTGAGAGACAATCACAGTCTCCCAGGGCCTTGAGAAGACCAATGTTTCTACATCACGAGCTGGGTTGAAAGGTGTCTGTTGTAGTTACTGTTCTGCTCCTCTGAAGAGGCAGCATGACCAAGGCAACTCTTACAAAAACGAAGCAATTATCTGGGGGCTGGCTTTCAGTTTTAGAGGGTTCGTCCATCATCAAGGCAGGCAGGCATGGCTCTAGAACATCATCAAGGCGGGACGCAGACAGGCATGGCTCTGGAACAGTAGCCATGAGTTTTACATTCCAATCTGCAAACAACAGACAAATCAAAAGAAAGACTGGACTTGGTGTGGATTTGTGGAACCTCACAGCCCACCCCGGTGACTTAACCTCCTTCAGCAAGGCCGCACCTCCTAATACTTCCTGGATAGTCCCCTAACTGGGGACCAGACATTCAAAAACACGAGCCTTTAAGGGACAGTCTCATTCAAACCACCAGTGTCCCACTGAAATTCACATCTAGGATTCTTGGAGAGCCTTTTAGCCGGTCAGCTAGCAGTTTGGAGACAAGCCATTTCAGATTCTAGTGGGTTCTGACCCAGCGTCTAGTGTCTATCTCCTCCTTCAGAAGGCTACCTGGTCCTGGAAGCACGGGCTTCCCCAACAGGCGAGACCTCTTCTCCATGTTGTGGTCTCAGCCCTCGCTGGAAGCTTCTATCTGGGATCATCTCAACATGAGGTCCAGGTCCAGCATGGTCCCTCACGGCCAGTGGCGGGGTGCCCCCTGCTGGCCCAGGGTGTGTGGTGCCTCCTGCTGGCCCGGGGTGTGAGGTGCCCCCTGCTGGTCCAGGGTGTGCAGTGCCCCCTGCTGGTCCGGGGTGTTTGGTGCCTCCTGCTGGCTTCTGCTGTGGAAGCCCTGGAGCAGAGCCAGAAGGGGCAGGCTGGTGACCCCTCCCTCTGCTGCCTCCGTTTTCTCATCTGCCTAATGAATACGGTGACAATAACAACACAGTAATTACACCCCAGAGTTCTATGAGTGACAAACAAGTATCACATGGGTGCCTTTCAATTCTGGCAGCAGTTCACAGTGTGAGCCAAAAGCTGCTGCTTTTGAGTTCGTGCCTCACAGTTTAAACAGGCCCATGTGTGTCCCAGTACATAAGCATGCATGTGCGTATACACAGATGTACATACATTCCACATATGTTTATACTGCCACACAAACACCCTCACACATCCACATCCATATACATGTACCTCACATGTACACACCACGCCTGTAAACACAAGTAGACATGCACGTACACACACGCTGCCTCTGCTCCCGTCCCTGGGAAATCTCCCACATCCTCGAGTCCGTCTCTTAGCAGCCCTTCATCCGCAGCAAGCACCTTTGCCTTGAGCTGGGCCGAGCAGGGAACTAACGGTCGCTCCAGGGTTGACAGTGGCTCCTTCCACACTGCACCCACGCAATCCACGGAGGGCATCCTGAAAACGAGGGAAAGCTGGATCCAGATTCCGATGGCTCTGCGAATGTGGAGCTAGAGATCCCACGCAGCCACCTTTGCCCACCAACACCGCCTGGCCTTCCTCGAGGCCATTACCTCTGAGGGAGTGACGGATTCCCTTCAGAGCCCACCGATGGCCCGACTTTGCTTCTAACCCTGGAACTTGATTCAGACCCAGCAGGACCAGCTTCCCCCAGGGTGGAAGTTCTTCTTTTGGTTAAGGCAGAAGTCTGGGGACATGTGTGGTGGAGGAAGGAACAGGACCTGGGATCTGGCCAGTGTCACTACTGTGCCTATAGCCGAGATGTGACAGGTGCCGTGTGTTAGTCTGAGAAGTCAGTGAGGCCTTTGAGGGTTCAAGGGTTCAAACAGGAACAGCTGGACCCTGGGCATGCAATTGTGAGGTACCGCCACACAAACACTCATTGCTGCTGGCGACTGCACGGGGAACTTGCCCAAACCATGCAGCCGTGAGCCTTATATCCCTTTGTCTTTGAAGCACAGAAATCACATCCTGGTTGTTGTCCCACTTCTGCGAGCACGAAAGCAGAACTACAGAAGGCGAAAGGCAAGGGTCATATATGTGGGGCTTTCCTGGAACTATAGACGGACTGGACTCTTTGATGGACTGAGTCTTTGTTCCTGTTTTGGCAGAGGTTGGGAGCTTATGGGATTCTAAGGTCAGATACCTCTAACACAGCGTCAGTTGTGCTAAGGTCTGAGAACCTTTTACAGTACAGACAGATGATGGCCGTGAGTTGAAGCCAGAACCACACACAAGCCTGAGTCAGCAGGGCTGTCAGCAACCCTGATTCTCCTGGCCACTTAACACCGGCAGGACCTGGGGAATCAAACCTAATCAGACTCTCCTGCCGTCAACATAGCTGCATCCGCCGCTCCTCCTTGTGGCAGCAAGATGCAGAGGGCGCTGCAGAAGGGACAGACAGACTGCCTGTTGAAAAGAAGCTGGGCTGCCCTGCTCCGCATACCCCAGATGGAGGTGCAAGGAGCAGCTGGGCTGTGGAGATGATGAAGGGACGCTCGGAGGTGGGAATGTCCAGCGCTGGACAGAGAAGGTGGACCGGGGAACCTTTCGTAAGGACAACTGCTGTCTCAGAGGAACCCATGGGGGGGGGGGGGGCGGGAGCGGGGAAGACAGACCAGAACTGCTGTGCCGCGGGTGCCCTCTGCTGGCTGACCGTGCATCCTACACTCCTAGCCTCGTAGATAGGAAATTGACCCAACTGAACAAACTCTGGTAAAAGCTGGTGAGAAAAAGGATTTCTGTATCAACACAGTAGAACTGGAGGAGCCCCACTCTGTTCCCCATTCCCAACCTGCATAGGTTACATTCCTGTAACTACTGTGAAGGGAACTGTGTCCCTGAGGCAGAGACTTTTAGAAATGTCTCCCTTTGGGCTACTTCCTGCTTTGAGAAGTCTCAACACCTCAGGGCCTTTGGAGCTGCCCTGGAATGTGGTCTCTCCTTGGCTACACAGTGGCCAAAGGCCAGACTGCCTCTGTCCGGTCCTAAAGCAGGTCTCTCCAAAGAGCTGTGCCTTGAGAGGAGAGGGAGCAGAGCTCTCCCCACTGCCCCCCAGCTTCTCTTCCTTCGTGAAGTGAGCCCGGCTGAAGGGGAGCCCCACCTGTGAACTACAGACGCGAAGACTGAAAACGGTAAGAGTAATTGGGTGAAGAGTGGAAGTACATTGGCAGGGCTCCCGTGAGGATAAGCCAGGTTCCCCCAGTGAAAGAACAGAACAATAAGCTGGGCACCTTCTCTCACCGTCCCCTCTAGGGCAGTTGAAATAGGGAGAATGGTGCCTGTCGGTTAAGTCCCCGGGACACTGCTTTGCATAGAAGAGCTTTTAGAGCCGAGTCAACACTGTGACATCATTTAGTTTATAACGCTGTGCACTTGGTGGTTGGCAAAGTACTGCTGGAGGACCACCCCACCTGCTGCCTGTTCTTTTAAGTAAAGTTTTATTAGAACACACCCATGTTGTCTGCTCACTTACGCATTGTCTGTGCTTTGTTCATACACAGCAGCGAAGACATCTAACCGCAGAGCCTGAAGTACTGGCCGTCTTCATAGGATGTAAAGATAAAAGTGTGTTTGTTGTTCACGCATCCGCACTTGGGGAAAGAGGAAGGGAAGGGAAACAGAGCTGCACTGTACAACCTGTTTTGTCGCTGAAATTGTGTGCGCCAGTCCTGGTCTCACACAGCTGTAATCCCAGCTCTTGGGAGGTGGAGAAGAGAGGACCAGGAATTCAAGGTCGAACGCAGCTACAGAGCAGGGTGGAGGCCAGCCTAAGCTACGTGAGACCCTCTCAAAAACAAAACAGCACTTTTTCAAAAGCAAAATGGAAACAATGACACATTTTTTAATATTCTCTATACTTTTCAGCATTGAAAACGTATTTGAGTAATGATGAAAATGAAGAGAGAAAAAGGCAATGCAGTGTACTGTATTCCTGACTGGGGACGGGCCACACTATGTGACCGTGTCTGTGTGCAATGCGTGGTCCCCCCGGGCCACACTGTGTGACCGTGTCTGTGTGCAATGCGTGGTCCCCCGGGCCACACTATGTGACCGTGTCTGTGTGCAATGCGTGGTCCCCCGGGCCACACTATGTGACCGTGTCTGTGTGCAATGCGTGGTCCCCCGGGCCACACTATGTGACCGTGTCTGTGTGCGATGCGTGGTCCCCCGGGCCACACCGTATGTGACCGTGTCTGTGTGCGATGCGTGGTCCCCCGGGCCACACTGTATGTGACCGTGTCTGTGTGCAATGCGTGGTCCCCCGGGCCACACTGTATGTGACCGTGTCTGTGTGCAATGTGTGGTCCCCCTGAGCCACACTGTATGTGACCGTGTCTGTGTGCAATGCGTGGTCCTCCTGGGCCACACTATGTGGCCATGTCCATGTACAATGCTGTGGGTCCCCTGGGCCACACTATGTGACTGTGTTTGTGTGCAATGCGTGGTTCCCCTGGTCCATACTGTCTGTGACCGTGTCTTTGTGCAATGCATGGGTCCTCTGGTCCACACTATATGTGACTGTGTCTGTGTGCAATGCTGTGGTTTCTCTGGGCCAGAGTTTGGGTGGAGAGAGGGAAGGAATCTCTGTATAAAATGCAGAACTTTAAACAATGCACCTCTACAGCCAGGCATGGCGGCACACACCTTTAATCCCAGCACTCAGGAAGTGGAGGCAGGCAGATCTCCATGACTTCGAGATCAGCCTGGTCTACAAAGTGAGTTCCAGGATGGCCAAAGCTATATGATGAGGCCCTGTCTTCCTGTGATGTTGGAAGTGTTGATAGAGACTCACTAAGTGTACTCGAGGGAGCAACTAGGGAAGTCACGCGCCTGGCCTTTTGGGAGACATATTTTTGGACGGTCACGCTGTCTCCAGGCCCTTTGCCCTTAGTGACTGGCTGCTTTAGTCAGCCAGTCAGCAGGCGCTCGAGTGTCTGCATATTCCAGGAACAGAGACGAGGGAGCCCGTTATTTATGGAAAGGTTTGTGAGAATGCCGGGAGTCTTGGAAGAGCTTCACAGGGGAGGAATGCCCGCGCAGGCCTGCCAGTCATGTTCACATTCCCTGGGGATGCCTGAGCTCAGGATGTGAGGGAGTACTTGGTGGCTGGTCCCAGGGTGCGGGCCCAGGGCAGTGCTGCTGAGTGCTGGCCCCGAGCACTGCTGGTCATAGCAGGGACAAAGAGTCTGAGAGCCAGGCAAAGGTAGCAGCATTAGCTCCCTGTCACCATCCACCGAGGTGGCCACCCTGATTTCAGCCATGTGCTTTTGAGCTGGCCCTGCAAGGCCCTTCTGGGAATGGCATCACACCAAGGACCCGATGTGAGTGTACTCACGGGGTTGGTCTAGACTAACTGGGTCCCTGTGGTTAGAAGGGGAAACTGCCTGGTGTTCCCATTCTCTTCTGGGACTAGACTTCAGGGCTAGCCCTCCAGACAGCGCTGGTCTCTAGAACAAGCCCCTGTGTCACTTGTATCCCTTAGACACCATGGAAGGTGATGCTCTATGTGACTTGAAGGGCAGTGTCTGGGTTCCAGGCTGTGAGAAAATCTAGAAACAGCTTCCCAGGGGTTCTGAGATCTGGACACAGTCCCAGGGTGAAGAAAGGCCCAGAGAGGTAAGGCAGGGAGGAGCCAGATACTGAGGAACTGACGGGCACAGCTGAAAAGGGCAGAGAGAAAGATGGCCCTGCCTCCACGACTGGCCAGGAGACTCCATCCATTGGGAGTGACCCTGGCATTGGGAAGCCCTGAGACAGTCCAGGGCCGGTCTACCTTGGGGGCCAGGGCTCCGATGTTCACAGCTGCAGAGCCTGGGAACTCTGCAGCTCCTTGTTCACCTGACTTCAGCCCATCAGCCACAGCAGGTGCTAGAGTCTGAAGGGGTCCCTGGAGGAGAGCAGGAGCTGGCTCTTCACCTGTGCTGCTCTATATTCTGTGGTCACTTCCCACATCCCCAGGGCACTGAGGAGGCACGCCCCAGCTTGGGCGTCCTTCCCACTTCTCTGCAGAGAACTGACTGTCTCCCGCTTCTGAAAATCTATAGAGAAGCTGCCCCATTGCTGCATGCTATTTTTCACTATTTTCTTTTCTTTTTTTTTTTAAATATTTATTTATTATGTATACAATATTCTGTCTGTGTGTATGTCTGCAGGCCAGAAGAGGGCACCAGACCTCATTACAGATGGTTGTGAGCCACCATGTGGTTGCCGGGAATTGAACTCAGGACCTTTGGAAGAGCAGGCAATGCTCTTAACCACTGAGCCATCTCTCCAGCCCAGCCATCTCTCCAGCCCCACTATTTTCTTTAAATTTTAAAATATTATATTTACACTCTGGGATAATTTGTAGAGGTTGGTCTATTTTCCTTCTGCCATTGTGGGTCCTGAGGATGGGACTTAGGTCATCAGGTTTAGTGACAAGTTCCTTCACTTTTTAAGTCAGTCGGCAGCTCTTTTTTTTCCTTGCTATTTTCCTTTTCTTTTTCATATACCTCTAGCAATATGACCTGTGTAGACCAGTTAAAAGCTACCACAACAGTGCCTCTGGGTACACACCTCTTTGGCCCTTGACTTCTGCTCTTTGGGGGACATTGTAAGATCATGCCACCATACACATGAAATGTATTCACACCTTGGCCTTGAAATCCCAGCCTCCAGGACTGTAAGCAAGGAACCTTTCTTCTTCATAAATTATGGGGTTTCTGGTATCTAAAGATAGCAGCCAGAATGGGCTAAGATGGAGGGAATGAATCCAAAAGCCATCTGGAGCCTACTTGGAGAGAGATACTGTTTGGGGGAGGGGAAACGTGGTATCTAGGGAGAAGACCATTTGGCAGTCAGTTAATAAGGGAGATGGCTCTCCCAGGAGGTGAGTGCTTAGGGGCAAAGAACCATGGTGGAGGCCCTGGGGAGGAGACTGGCTTCCTGCAGTAACTAGAGAGAGGCCCCTGAGACCTGGGCGCTGGGGATGAGGTCCGCCTGGCAGCCTCCCCTGCAGATGTGCTGAGATGTCAGAGGCAGACGGATAGAAAACCACCGTATATAAAGGGACCCACTGTGCGGCCCTGCCAGCACCCTTCTATGGCAGTCAGCAGGATGACCCAGTGTGTCCCTGTGGGAAGGGCTGCAGAGAGTTGGTTCTCTGGCTCTCCACATTGCTGGGATGCTTACCAAAGCAGAAAAACCCAGCATTTAGATGCTGGGGAAAGGAGCAAGCTTGACCACTTTCACAAAATGTGGAGTGGGAGAACCCAGATTCCTTCCACAGGCATCCTGAACCTATCAAGTGCCCATTGCTCTCTGGGCATGTCTGCTTGTCTAGAACACGGATGCACACGGAAGCAGCCACCCTGAGCCATACCTACTGTTCTAGAGCAAGGTTCCCCTCCTGCCCTGGCCTGGGCCTAGGTGGGTGCCGGAGTGACTCGGTTTCTTAAGAACGAAGCAGTAAAATGTCGTGAAACAAAGATTAAGCTGGTGCAGATCCACATCACTCAGCAGATGGCAACTTCCACCTAAATTTCACTTTTTCTGCTAAATTTCACTGCCAGTATAAAGATGTCATAAGCAAAGACGTGTCAAAGCAAGCAGTTATTGACTCAACCGTGCAGTTACCGCTAGCGACCAACAGTAGGCGCTAGTTAGCAGCGCGGCTCATTGATCACAGTTCCTAAGGTTGCAAATTGATAAGAAAAGGAAAACAAAAGATTGGACCAGATGACTTAGCCGTTAACAGCATATACTGATCTACCAGAGGACCTGAGTTTGATTCCCAGAACCCATGTTGGGTGGCTCACAACTGCTTATAACTCCAGTTCCAAGGGGCATCTCTGGCCTCCACAGCCACCCAACTTGTACATGCACGGATGCATGCGCGCACACACACACAAACATAAAGTGAAACTTAAAATTACACTTAACCAGGTGTGGTGACACACACTTTTAATGTCAGCACTTGGGAGGTAGACCCAGGAAGATCTCTTGAGAGTTGAGGCCGCCCTGGTCTATATAGCGAGTTCCAAGATAGCTAGGACTATATAGAGAGATCCTGTCTCAAAAAACAATCAAGCAGCCGGGCGGTGGTGGCGCACGCCTTTAATCCCAGCATTTGGGAGGCAGAGGCAGGCGGATCTCTGGGAGTTCAAGGCCAGCCTGGTCTACAAGAGCTAGTTCCAGGACGGGCACCAAAGCTACAGAGAAACCCTGTCTCGAAAAAACCAAAAAAAAAAAAACAAAACAAAAAAAAAAACAATCAAGCAATCAATCACATCTCTGGGCAGGTCTGACTTTCTAGAAAGGACTGTCTGAGGGATAAAGACCTGTGCTGACTGTGGATGGAACCATCCTATAGCCTGGGGTCCTGGACAGAATAAAGAGGGAAAAGGAGAAAGACAGCTGTGATGGCCAATCAATGCTGGTTGTCAACTTGACATATCTGGAAGTGGGAACCCTCAGTTAGGGGGTTGCCCCAGTCAGACTGGTCTGTGGGACTCTCTGTGAGGGCGTTTTCTTGATTACCAATTGATGTAGGGGCCCTCTGTGTGTGGTACCATCCCTGAGCAGGGGAGCTTGGGCCGGATGAGATGGTTAGTGAATTAGAGCAAGGAGCAAGCCAGAAGCAGCCGTCCAGCTCCTGCCTTGAGTTCTTCCTTTGGCTTCCCCCTGTGGATGACTGTAAGCTGTAAGATGAAATAAAACCTGTCCTCCCCAAGTTGCTTTTGGTCATAATGTTGCTCATAGCAACAGAATTCAAACTAGAACACAGCTGGGTGCTGCCACGCCCTTCTCCATTTCCTGATTTGCTCATGTGCACAAGCAGCCTCCCTCCTGCCACAATGGACTGAACCCTCCAACCCTGAGCCCAAATAACCCCTTCCTCTCCTAAGCAGCTTCTCCCAGGTACCTTTTTGTTTGTTTGTTTGGTCTTTTTGAGACAAAGTTTCTCTGTAGCTTTGGAGCCTGCCCTAGAACTAGCTCTTGTAGACCAGGCTGGCCTCAAACTCACAGAGATCCGCATGCCTCTGCCTCCCAAGTGCTGGGATTAAAGTTGTGTGCCACCACCGCCCGGCTGGTACTTTTCACAGCGACAGGAGTGACCAGCTCTTCACCCACCAGTGGGACTCTCAGGCGCACGATGTTCCCATGCTAAGCTTGTGAGCAGCTGCCATACCATTTCCCACAGTGGTAAAGAATTACTTTTGTGTTTCTGGGGTAAAAGCCTTCCTGTGGCTGCTGGGGTCTTTTGGGAAGGTGGGAAGAGCCAAATCTCATGGCCATAGCCATAGATGCATGGAGCAGCACACAGGTGTATAAAATAAGGCCTCACCAGCTTCTGTGGCCATCCCACTCCCCTATTCCAGAGAAATTAAAATGCCAGGTTTGGGCAGAACAGCGATAGGGGTGGGGAGGGGGCATGCCCTAAAAGGCTTATCAGGAGAGCTTGAAGAGACAGAGAAGAATCAGGACCACCAATACGGGCAGGACATGGGAATGACATGGGCTTAGACCCAGCCAGCCACCCGAGAGTATGCAAGAGCTATGGGAAAATACCAAGGTTAACATTTGTGGAATTGGAATTCCAAAAGAAAAGAAAATAGGGCATGGGAAATATTTGAGAGTTCATGCCCAAGAATTTTTGGAAGGAACAAGGCGCTAGAAAAACAGGGAGATAAATAGTACAGGGAGGCAATGACCACACAGCGCCATGGGAAATGCAGCCCAGTGCAGCAGCCACTATGTGCTGGGGAGGAAATGTCCCCCACGCCAGCGCTGGAGAGAGGAGCCATGAGGCTAGAGGTCCTCAGAGTGACCTCTAGGCTCCTGCTCTGTCCGAGTGGACATCTGTGGGGAGAGATGCAGGCATCGTGGGATTGGTTCTAGCAGTGGAGGCTAACAAAGGTGGGACAAATGCACGTGTGACCACAGCGAAAGCCAAGTCCAGCAGCCCCAAAGCGACGGTGACTGCAAGGCAGAGCCCAGGACACAAGGGATGACAGTTGTTCAAAAACATCCGGCGCTGGATGTCTGAGATCCAAACAGACAGAGAAGTGTGAGCCAGAGAGAGGGGAGAGGGGCAACGATCTGTAAACAATAAACAAGAGCTAGCAGGCGGGATGGCTCAGTGGGGGAAGAGCGTGTGCTGCTCTTCCATAGGACCTGAGTTCTGACCCCAGGGCCCCTGTCAGGAGGCTCACAGCCATGTGCAACACTAGTGCCAGAGGCCCTCTTCTGTGGTCTTTGGGCAACCACATACTCTGGTGCATACAGTGTGTTGTGTGTGTGTGATAAAAATGTAAAAACACAAGTATGTAACTGATTGATCCTCCTGACAGAACTGATGGACAAACTGACTTCTATTTGTTCAAGGAGCCAGAGGACAGAATGGACGCGTGGAAGCATGGCATGATTGCACAAGACCAGACTCAAGTGTCTAGAAATGAAGATTATAGCGATTAATGTCAGATGAGGCCCTATGGAAGAACAGGCCAGAGGGTGTGATGCAGGCCACCTGCGGACAGCTGCAGGCAGCACCCACAGCCCTGATTGGTTGAAAGACCCACAGCTTCGGCAGGAAAGGTGGGACAGCTACTTTCCAGACTGAAGAATGGTTCTTTTTTTAATTAGATTTTTTATTTGTTCTGTGTATGTTTGTGCCTCACGTGGAGGTCAGAGGCCAACTCGTGGGAGCTGGCTCCGCCTTCCACCGTGTTAGTCTTGGGGTTCAGCTCAGACTGTCAGCCTTGGGGGCAGGCACCTTTTCCCACTTCAGAATTTTTGTATGCTTGCTCTGTCTCTAGAGGCTGATTTTTATTTATGTGTATGTGGCCGGGGTGGTCCCTGGGTGTTGGATTCCCTGGAGCTGGAGTTACAGACAGTTGTGAACTACCTGTCACGGGTGCTGAGCACCCAACTCAGGTCCTCGGCAAGAGCGGCACCCCGAGCCTTCTCTCCAAGCCCCGCCTCCCTGGGGATTTTTAAAAAGCATCATCTGTTTCAGCTGTATACGCCCTGTTTTATTTGATAGGTCTGTGTGGAGATCTTTGCGGTGTCCACAGTCGGAACATCAGGGAAACATCTTTAGTTGGGACATAGCTCTCTCCAGCTCCTCCCCGTGAGCTGTTAGGTCCCTTCCTGCAGCCGACCGTGGGGAGGCAGAGACACAGTCAGGCTGTGGAAGCTCAGGGTGTCAGGAGCCTGGCAGTTTCCCCAGCCTCCTGTGTTCTGTGTCTGTCATTATTCCCCTCAGGCCTCCCTTCTCCATCTGCCGAGCTGAGGATGACCACAGCTTCTCTGGTAACTTGACTGATGAGGGGCTTTAGACGATGGTGAACATTTGATCAAGGCGTCATGCTTATCAGCCAGAATTATTTTAAGAAACGATATCCATTTTATAAAGTCAAATGTTCTCTCACATAATTTTATAGGCAGGTATTAGAGAATTTTTTTATTAAATCATTTCAGAGTTACCTGGTGTTTTTTCGGATCTTTGAGGAACAAAGTTGGCCTACTCTGTGTCTGAGAATGACTCTGAACTTTGGGTCCTTCCTCCTGTAACTCTGGAGCGCTGAGCTTGCTGGCATGTGCTGCCATGTGTGCTCTATGCAGCAGCAGAGATGGGACCTAGGGTTTGTGGATGCTAGCAGACAGTCTGCCATCTGTTCTAAAGTTAGCATCCACTGTGCCTTAGTCTATTTGTGCTACTATGACAAAATAGGACAGATGCATAATCAATGAAGAACAGACAGTTGCTACCCACAGCTCTGGAGCCTGGGAAGCTGAGAGCCAGTGAAGGCTCAGCCCTGCACAAGATGGCGTTGGAATAATGTGTCCTCACAGGGCAGAGTACCCCATCTCGTCCTCATGGGTGGAGCCCCCTATCCTGTCTTCACAGGGCAGAGCACCCTATCCTGTCCTCGCAGGGCGAGTACCCCATCCCATCCTCACGGGGAGGAACACTACATCCTGTCCTTATGGGTGGAGCACCCTGTCTCATCCTCACAGGGAAGAGTACCCCATCCCATCCTCACGGGTGGAGCATCCCACCCCATCCTCACGGGTGGAGCACCCCGTCCCATCCTCATGGGGCAGAGCACCCCCTCCCGTCCTCATGGGGAAGAGCACCACATCCCATCCTCACAGGGTGGAGCACCCTGTCCCATCCTCACAGGGAAGAGTACCCCATCCCGTCCTCACGGTAGAAACCCTATCCCATCCTGTTCTCATGGGGAAGAGCACTCCACCCCGTCCTCACGGGTGGAGCACCCCATCTCAGCAGGAAGAGTGGCAGGTGCACTGACACAAAGTCTCATATAAGAGACTCAATCTCTTCACAAGGGGGCACGCATGACCTGGTCACTCTCGTAAGCTCTGCCTCCCACTTCTTTCACTGTCTGTGAAGTTCCATTGTCTGGATTTTGGAAGAGATACTGAAGCCATGAGTAAACAGACTGTTAAGTAGAAGCCATCTAAACTCATGGAGCAGGGCTTTGGGGCAGATGCTGAAACAACTGACTTTTGTCTGCTTGCTGTTTATCTGAATCAAAACGGGACTTCCTGTGGTGGGGGTGTATATATGTGTAGACATGTATGTAGGTGTGTGTGTGTGTGTGTGTGTGTGTGTGTGCACGCTTTGGATATTGTCCCTCAGGTCACCATCCACCTCAGTTTGTGAGGCAAGGTCTCTCACTGGTTTGCAACTCATTAGGTAGGCTAGGCTGATGGGCCAAAGAGCCCAGGGATCTGCCTGCCTCTGCCCCTGTTGTGGGGGGATCTGAGTCTGCACCCCCACACCCAGCCTTTTCTGCTGGATTGAATGCCCGTCATCATGCCTGCATGGTCAACATTCTTCCAACCAAGCCGCCTCCCCAGCCCCAAGGAACTTAACTTTTTAAATATGGACTCTGTGTTCTACCCAGATACCGTGTGTCTCTTGTAAGGCCTTACTTAATGGATTTCAGTAAGCGTATTAGCTCACTCGACTTCTGCTTTCTGGTTGAAACCCTGCCAGATTCATGTTTTCTCCTGTACCAAACTCCAGGGCTGGAGGGAGAGATCCAAGATAGACAGGCAGGAGTCATTTCCATGTCTGGAAGGTGTGACCTACCTTTCTGGAGCCTGGGGCTCTCGGAACCAGCACTGGCTAAGGCAGAACTTCAGGAAGCAGGACACTCATCTTTCCCCCCAGCTCTGTCCCTGAGGCCAGTCGCTCCAAAACACCTTCGTCACGTGCCTCTAAGATCTCCCCGTCCCTAGGGTGGATTGGAGAAAAGCTGAGTCCTTCTGGTTACGAAGACATTTCCATTTTACTTCTGGTCCAGCGGCCTGTGTGCTCACAGTGAGGACCTGGTCTAACAGCCCGTGTGTGTGCTCACAGTGAAGATCCGTTCCTTTGCTCTGAGTCACCAGGAAGCAATTCCCAATCAGGCGCCATCGCCAGTCCCCTGCCCCAAAGCCTTTCCCCAGAACTTTCATTCCTGGGTCAAGGGTTAGGTTTTTTTTTTTTTTTTTTTTTTTTTTTTTGGTTTTTCGAGACAGGGTTTCTCTGTGGCTTTGGAGCCTGTCCTGGAACTAGCTCTTGTAGACCAGGCTGGTCTCGAAATCACAGAGATCCACCTGCCTCTGCCTCCCAAGTGCTGGGATTAAAGGCGTGCGCCACCACCGCCTGGCCTCAAGGGTTAGGTTTTAAAAGCCAAGTTTCTCTTAAAAGCCATAAAAAAAAAAAAGAAAGAAAGAAAGAAAGAAAGAAAGAAAGAAAGAAAGAACCCACAAAACAAAACCCACAGGATCTTTCAAACCAAGGCTTCAAAGGCGTTGCCAGGCGTGGTCACCTACAGGTGGCACTTTCCCCTGCTTTCCTGTGACAGAACCTCAGTCAAGGTGGAGGGCTGGCTCCACCACTCGGCGACTAGAACATCTCAGGGAACTGTGTCAGTCAAGACATCAGGGCATCAGGCACCTTCTCTGAGGCCTGTTGGCGAGGCCATTCTGTTTTTCTTTTCTTTTTTGGTTTTTCAAGACAGGGTTTCTCTGTGTAGCCTCAGCTGTCCTGGAACTCACTCTGTAGACCAGGCTGGCCTTAAATTCACAGAGATCCACCTGCCTCTGCCTCCCCAGTGATGAAATCAAAGGCTTGTACCCCTATGCCTGGGTGGCAAGGCCATTCTTAAGAGAAGTGCCTCTCCCCCCCCCTGTGTGTGTGTGTGTGAGTGTGTGTGCATGCACGCACGCACGCACGCATGCTGAGTGGAGATGGAGAAGTGGAAGTGGAAGAGGAAAGAGCACAGAACCCACTCCCTGCGTGTGTGCTGATTTCACAGGAGAGTCTGGTCCCAAAGGGTTTCTGACACCAGCTCCAAGGGCCACAGCAGGCTTGATGCCTGTTTTGTCGTTGCCACCGGGCACCTCCGCTAGGTGGTCTGGACTCGGAATGTTCTTCTGATGGGGCCGACAAAGCAGGTCCCTGGAGCCTTGGAGCTAGCGTGCTCAGTACTACACAGTCCAGGTTAAGCCTGGGTTTCTGTTGTGCTTCCCGTAAGGGACAGGCAAGCATAGTCGCAGCAGCTGGGCCCAGAGCAGCCCGAGGCTAGGAGTGTCTGCAGTGAGAGCCACGGCCTCCTCCAGAACATTCTGGCTCTGAAGATCTGATAGTGAGCAGTGCCGTCCTTCTGCTCTCTGTTGAGCAATGAGTCACGCCCAGCTGCCCTGGTCTATCATTTCCTAGTCCTTTTTTTTTTTTTTTTTTTTTTTTTTTTTTTAAGGAGGTTCACTAAGTAACAGAGAACAGGAGTGTATTTGGCCCATGTTTTAGTCATGAGAAGAATTACAGAGCAAAGGGAAGCCAGTGAACAGGAGATGAGTGGTACCACACCTAGGGTGACCCCACTCCGACCTTAGTGCCTACCATTCTCTTGTTCAGCCTGTTCCCCACCCTCCAGACAGGGTTTCTCTGTGTGACAGCCCTGGTTGTCCTGGAACTCACTCTGTAGACCAGACTGGCCTCAAACTCACAGAAATCCACCTGCCTCTGCCTCCCAAGTGCTGGGATCAAGGGTGCAAGCCACCACTACCTGGCCTGCAGCCTGCTTTCTTATTACACCAGGGACCACCAGCCTGGGGTGGCACTGCCCGCGCTGAGCTTGGCCCTCCCACATCAATGAAGAAGATGCCCCCCAGGCTTGCCTACAGGACAGTCTGGTAGGGGCATTTTCTCAGTTGCACTTCTCTCTTCCCAAATGACTCTAGCGTGTGTCGAGCTGACGTGAAACTTGGCAGCACCACAAATAATGACTGCGTCTCATCCATGTTTTATTGTTTTGTAAGGGCTCTAGCACAGGAGCAGAGCAGTTTTATAAAAATCCATTTTAACGTCCGTATTGTTTTCCCTATGGGAAACTTTCAAAGGCAGAGAAAAGTCAAAAGAATTGTACAATGAATGATACATACCCTCCACCTAGATTTCAGAATCCATGCTATCACTTTATGACCATCCTCCTGGAGTGGGTTCCCAAAGTGCACATGAGCACCCATAGCTCCCTGCCACATTCCAAGGGTACATTTTCTAAGAATACCCTTTCCTGAGGCTGTTTGTATGACAGTTACACCATTAGGAGGATGAAAATTACTTTAGTTCAATAACATTATATAATGTATTTTTCATATTCAATTTTCCTGGATTATTCCCAAATGTCTTTTTTTTCTTCTTTCTTCCCAAATGTCTTTTTTTTTTTTTTATAGCTGTTTTCTAATTCTGGAGCCAGTCAACTTCACTCATTGAGTTTTGGATCTTCCTGTCTCTGGTGGGCTCTTAACCATCAGGAATTTTGACTTTTGTATAAGGAATGAAGTGGGGGCTTGATTGCATATAGCATATCATTGTTGTTGGTCACTGTTCTGAGCAGTCGGGACCTCCTTTCTTCACTGACCTTGCATATGGCTCTGTGGTAAGCCAGGGGTCATTTGTGGCTGTGGTTCTGTGACCTCCACCCTGTCCCCTTGATCTAAGCCTGAGTCCTACTTCGCTAGCTTTGGGTCAGTTCTTGACCCACCATGGTCTCCGTTGGTGCTATGGCTGTTCTACCCTTTCCTCTTCAGTGTGACAACTGGAATTCTTCTGGAGCTGCACTGCTTATGTGGGCCAGTCTGACAGTATGTCTCGGTTGAGACATATTTTTATTACTTTTTAAAGATATATTCTCAATCCCTACCTCATCTGTGTTCTCCTTCCCTTCCTCCCCTTTCTGTGTGTGTGCATGAGTGCGCATGTGTGCATGTGTGTGCGTGTGTGTGCATGTTTGCATACAAGCCATAGGGGCATCCTTCAAGCTGCAGTTTTCTCCTTCCGCTGTGTGGTTCCTGGAAGTTGGTCTTGAGTCACCAGGCTTGCTGACAAGCACCTACCTTTACCTACTGAGTCATATTGATTGCGCCTAGGCACATTTTAATTTCCGTGTGTGGGGTGGGAACAATGGCTTAGTGGTTAAGAGCACTGTCTGCTCTTACAGAAGACCCAGGTTCAATCCCCAGCACCAGGTGGCTCACAGCTGCCTGTAACTCCTGTCTCAGAGGATCCAACACCCTCTTCTGTCCAGGGCACCAGGGACACATGTGGTGCACAGACATATGTACTGGCAAAACATTTATACACGAAAACATAATAAAAAGATTACTTTCAGCTTGTTTTGTGGTGTATTTTTAATAATGTATCCCTATCTTTTATACTTATTTTAACAATGATAACACCTTTTGTTTAAGTTATTATTGGTGTTTACAAATAAAGTTGATCTGTTATGGTTTTTCCCTCCACAGATATCCTGTATTTACTCTGTTGTCCTGTTATTTTATGATTTTTTTTCTTTTTTTGTGGGAGTACATATTCCTACACAGACAGTCACAGATAGCATTTGCTTCCGCCTTTCCCATCTTTATGTCTTTTAATCCCTTGGATTTTTACTTCGGGAATTACCCGTGATCCCTTACTGCCGTGGAATACGATCTCCCTGGTGATCGTTTCATCACCGTCACAGGGAATATTTCCCCCTTGTTCAGAACATGTCTGAACTCTGGACAGCCGTCAGTAGGGGTCTGTTCTCAGACCTTCTGGTCGCCTCTTGATGCATGGCAATGAGCAATGTCAAGACCACTGCATTCAGTGTCTCTGGCTACGCTTTCTCTTCCCAGTGATTCCCCAGCCTCCAAAGTCACCAAGCTGGAGGTGGATACCTGGGCGCTGCTGCCTGTCCCCGCTCGTGCCTGGCTATGACACTTGAGAACCAGCCTGGGTCCCTCGTCCATGAGCCAATGAGGAAACATCAGAAGCAGCTGAAACCCCACGGGAGACATCTGATCTCTCTTGATCTCAGTGTTGGCCACCAGACAGAGGGGACGCAAGCGCCAGGTCAGCTTGTGGTCACTCCGCACATTTACCAAGGTGATGGAAATGACGAAGTGGAAGGGAGGGTGGGAGCGCTTCAGACCACAGCTACAGGAGCTGTATTTCTTGGTTGCTGTGAGCGCTGGGCAATAGCCCAGATCTGCAGCTTGAAGCCCACCACAAAAGGTCAAAGTGCAAAGGCACCATCTGCACCCAGGATGGGTCTTACCCGAATCCCTCTGCCCACTCCCGTGCTGGCATCTAATTCTGTACTTCCGACCTCTAGAAGGATGTGGGAGAAAGCATGCTGTTTTTAAGCTCCGCCCTCTGTGGCACATCGTTGTGGTTGCTTCAGCTAAGCAATGCAAGTTGTAGTTTACTGCTGAAACGTTTTCTAAGCCCGACCGCGATGCTGCGAACTAGAACTTGATGGAGTGTAGGAAGAGGTGGGCGCTGTGCGCCAAATCAGCAAGAGACTTCTGCACCATCCGGATGATTGGACCACTAACCTCTAAAGAATTCGGAGCCTTCTCCAGCACAGCTGCCCTCTCGGGAGGAGATGCTGTGAATTGACCTCGGGATGGGGGTTCCCGTGGGGCAGGTATTTGAAGATCTCTCCCCGAGGCAGCGCTAGCTAGTATCTGGAGATCTGTCCTCGGCAGGTGTTCCTACTGCCCTTACCACAGTACGCAGAAGCTGTGCCTGTGCTCCTGGCTGTGTCCCAGTCCTGGAATCCAAATCCTTGAGCCTTACCCAATCAGAATGTTCTGCTAACTGGGCCTGGAGCCTTCTTTCTGTCCGCATGGGTGGGTTCTTCTTGTGATATTGAGATGAACCCCGCCGGGTCAGGGAGTCTCAGGGTGTGAGAGACGCCCCCAGTGTCCTCCTCAGAGGTGATTCTTGTGAATCCTCTGCAGGGTCAGGTCAAGTCCCTGGGTCATGAGCACTGTCATCCTGGCCTCACCTTCCATGGTTTGTTCTGTTCCCAAGGCCGTCAAGGTACCCGTCACTACACCCCACCAGGATACAGTTCTTGGGGTGTGTCCCACCACCCACCCATGACTGGCTAGGGTAAAGCATTGATGTGGAAGAAGGGGACCACGGTGATGTGTAGACCTTTTGATCAGGGCTGTCTTGGCTCTCTGGGTTTCTGTTTGGCCCGGAGGTCGGTACAAGTGAGGCTGGCAGAGCCTCATGTGTAGCATCCTCAAACCTTGTTTTTAGAGCGTGGGTCCCTAAGGGGCTCTGTGTTAATAGGACTATAGCCCTGGAGCAGATGCTGAGCACCTAGGAGGCGGCAGGGAGACAGCTGACATGGTCCCAGTGATTTAGCCTTACTGCCCTGGCCAGGCTCAGCGCTGGGGTTTTCTGTGTTTGCAGACACCACTGAGAGACTATCCACCACCATCACCCACGGAAGCAACAAAACTTCTGGTAAATCTTAAAGCTTCAGTGGGACACAGGAATGTGGTGGGGGTGGGGGGCATTCTGTCTATGAACTTGTCAGCACCTTACCTAGGCTGGAGGACCTGCAGGGCACACGGACCTTCTGAAGAGACTGTCTGGCTATCTGTACCAGGTTTTATAAGAGCACACATTGAAGCTGGGGACATAGCTTAGTCAGAGGAGAGCCTGCCTGGTGAGCAGGGAGTTCTGTGTTCTTGATCCAGCATTGCATAGAACTGGGATGATGACGCATGCCTGCAGACCCAGCGCTTGAGAGCAGGAGGGGTCTTGAACTTTGTAGCAAGAGGTTGTCAACTGAAAAACAGAATGTGGTAGGTGAGTGGAAGGGAGGGAGGGAGGGAGAGAGAGAGAGAGGATGATAGCCCAATTCTCCATCCTTCACGGGACACTCATTGTTGTGGTCATGGTCCCTTCTGACCCTCTTCTGTACGTGGCTGAAGTTGTAATATAGACAGTTTGACCTGGTTTTATACACATGTATTTAACACTCTCTGTATCTTATCGATTGCACCATGACCCATAAGATCACTGCTTTCATATCCCAAGCTCTTGTCCAACAACGTTTCCTCATGCTGAGCAATAATGCCGGGGTGTAGCTCAGTGGCAGAGCATCGCAAGGCCTGGACTTGGTTCCTAGCAGTGAATTAGGATAAAAACAGCGATGCTGCTTGAAGATACGCGGCTCACTTGTCCCTGCATTCCATTTCTGTGCTACTGTCAGCGTCACCCTAACAGCACCCCGGGTCCCACACTCTCCCTGGTCCTGATGAGTGACCATCTCATAGCCAGGTCATCCTGCCCCGTTTCCTTGTCTCTTCTTTGAACTCTCCGTCTCATTGTGTCCCCTGGTCTCTTGAGTTGGAACTCCGCCCACCGTGGATGGTTCTGTGGTTCTGGGAGGGCAGGGCTTGCACTACACACGGCAGACTTGAAATTAAATGTAGTTCTCGGACAAGCCTAGGAAGCCATGTTTTTTAAGGGAGTGTTGGACCCTCCTTAAGTTATGATTTCTAAAACCAGGTTCTGAGTTTCCCAGCCCATTGCTCATTGAATGGATCTTTCAAGAATGTGTCATGGCGATGGATGGTAGGTCATTTAAATGTGCTTCTCATAGTGAAATCACATCCGAGTAAATGAAGGTGTTTACGAAGGGAAACTTCGTACACATAGCTAATTTTATTGCCGCCTTGGACAAAGGATAGAAGTTCTCATTAATTTGTCTGGAGAGATTGCTCTTCTTGTAGAGGACTAGAGTTGAGTTTCCAGCACCGACGTCAGGGAGTTAACAACGCCTGTAATTCCAGCTCCAGGGTCCTGACACCCTTTTCTGGCCTCTGTGGACTCTACACTCATGAACACTCACATAACAACGACAACTATAATAAATCTTAAGAAACTGGCCATGCATGGTAGCACACACCTTTAATCCCAGCACCAGAGAAGCAGAGGCAGGCGGATCTCTGTGGGTTCAAGACCAGCCTGGTCTACATAGCCAAGGCTTCATGGAGAGATCCTGTCTCAAAATTAAAAACATAAAAACCAAATCAGAAGCTGTCAATTAGGCATACTGAGAAAGTTCTAGTAATCTGCCAATCAGTCTAATTCCGTGTTGAGAGAGGTTGAACACTATGATTTGGTCCAAGAGTTATCAGGTGTGGTAACTCAGGATGAAAAAAAACCAGGTTTGCTGAAGCTAAAGGTGGAAAAATCAGGATAGAAGTGAGCATTGTGAATGAACTCATGGTGTAGCAAATGAAAAAGGCAGACAAACTACATGCTAAATATACATAACTCTCTAAAGCAGCTTGGAATTTACAGAGAACTTGATTGAAAAATAAGTCTTTGAGAACTCATAGGGAAGAAAATTTAAAAGGCAGGGACCAGAAAGGACTCAGAAGCTCAGTAGACAGAGCACAACTTTAGAGTTGAGCTCCAGGGAGCCTGTGTGATTTGGAACAGGGCTACAGCCACATTTGTGGTGGTGGCTGCATGGGTATAGCCATAGAATACCTATCCCTAGTCCACACACATTTCACACCACACACACACACACCCAAGAGCACGCACCATGCACCAATACTACACACATCATACCATAGGAGCATGCGCACACATCCCCCATACTGCACCCACATACCCTACCACAGCCCGCCTCCACACACCGTGCACACACTATACACTGCACACATCTCTCTACCTCTCTCTCTACTCCCCCTTTCATAGCTATCTGTCCAAGTCTGGGGGGAGTCGCATGACACACTTGGTTCAGTTAGTAGCTGCCTACCGTCAGAGGCGTGTATTGAAAGTGTGCTTTGTTGGCGTGGGTGGTTTTGGTTGGACGTCCTGGGTGTGGGGTGCATGGAAACTATTCTTGATACATACTGTGAGTGCACAAGTGTTTTCCAGAAGAGCTTTTCTTCTTTAGGCACAAAGGCTTATATAACATGCACTCTCGCGGACAGTGAGCAGGCACTCGTGTGTTCCTGGACCAGGTTTGGAAATGGTATTTACGGGCTCTGTTGCCGGATCACGTTGGTGGCCAGCGACATCGGGTTCTTGGCTATTATGAAGTACATTCTTCTGTAGCACTGTGGTGAAGGAGATGATCAGAGGGAAATTATAACTCCTTTTAGAAGCAGTAAGAAAGGAAGCGTTCTTTTATAGAACCCCTGGGACAGAGTGGGGTTCTCTCCAGAGGGAGGGGAAGCAGGATGGGAGGGGGAAGGGATGGAGTGCTATTCTTGGAACAGATAAGGCACCGCGAGAAGCTGCAGGGGACTGAGAGGTCAGCCTCCCTGTCGATCCAGACAGCTACCCAGCACTCTAGCTATCAGTAGGAGCAGAGGGCTTTGGACAGAGGGCCTTAGAGTCATTCTCTGTAGATGGCAGGGGCTTCAAATGTGCATCTTGCCCCTCCCCGCTGCATCTTCAGAGCTGGAGTTGCGCAGGTCGATGCTGCACACGGCGGGCTTGTGCCACAGATGAGGGTACCCTGAGCTCTGGAAACAGTCCCCATAGGATACACAAACCTGCCCAAACTTTGTCCCACAGGAAGACATGGTTTTTAATCTGCTGGCCAATCAGAAAAATTTGTTCTTTGTCTGGGAGAGAAGATTTCTATTTTCTGCCGGGCAGTGGTGCTGCACACCTTTAATCCCAGCACTTGGGTGGGAGGCAGAGGCAGGTGAATTTCTGTGAGTTCAAGGCCAGCCTGGTCTACAGAGAGCTAGTTCCAGGACAGGCTCCAAAGCTAAAGAGAAATCCTGTCTCGAACACTGCCTCCCTCAAAAGATTTCTCTTTTCTTAGACAATTGCTATTAAATATCCTTATTTTTTTTTTTTTTGAGATACGGCTTTACTGTGTAGCCAGGCTGCCTTTGAACCAGGGATCTTCCTGCCTCTCTCCCACTAAAACTAGGATTAGAGGTTCATGCCCAGGTATACTTCTGAAAGGCAGGTGAGGTACAAAAGGTGTGACCAGATGTCCATAAATGTGAGCATCCCGGAGCAGGCATTAAAAGACACAAATAAAAGCAGGAATAACAACGGAAACATTGACGTGTCCTTCAGATTCCACAAATCCTCTACAGGTCGTGATGCTGAAACTGGTGGGCAAACAGGAGTGGGTGTCCCACCTTGATTTCTCTGCTGGAACCACAACACAAGACTCTCCAAGTTTCAACCGACAAACAACAGAGACTGACCATACCCAGAAAATTCCAGAGTCCGGGAGGGTGACTGATGGCCCCTGAATCACAGAGGGTGATGGCTGGATTCTTGAAGGATCCACCCAATGACCACACCAGAGCCTGTAGGCACATCTTAGAGAGGCCTTAGGCACCGTACTCTTCTGAGGGATGGTGGGAAGCTCTGTCCTGTTCTCCAGTGGGACATACCCGAGGTGGGGTCCTGGAGGCTCCTCAAATGGTCTGACTGTGGGCTGGCATACCCCAGAGAACATGTTCAAACCATTACTCCCAGTACCCATGTGCGGGACTTTATTTGGAAGTAGTGTCTTTTAAAATGCCATCAAGTCAAGATGAAGCTATCCTGGATCAGAGAGGATGGCTCCAAACCCTGTGGCTGGCATTACAAGAAGAGGGATGTTTAGATCTAGGCATAGAAAGGAAGTGTGTGCCACGAGAAGGCAGGATGGAGATTGGAAAGTTGAGGTGTGAGCCAAGGAAGGGTGCCCCAAAACTAGTGGCCTTAGTAGAGGCAGGACAGATCCCCCCACACCTCTAGGAGGGACCAGTACTGCAGACACTCCACCTCAGACTTTATAAACCTATCAACGGTGAAAGAACACATTTCTGCTGTTGTTTGGAGTTGATCCATTTCCTGAAGACCACAGCAGTCTCAGGAAATGAACCCAAGCCCAGTAGGGTTACATCGATGCCCAGGGACCACCAGCTCACCACTGCAGCCACACACTAGCTTCCCATCTCCTTTTGACTTATTGTGACCAATCTCCAGCCTGCATTGAAGCCCTATAAAGCCGAACTGACACAGGTATTTCTGAGGGGACCCTGGAAAGCAGCCACACAGGAAGGAAGCCCAAAGGCAGCCAAAGAAAATGTGTTTCACCAGTCAGAGGCCACACTGTATCATGTGCTGTGTTAGTGTTCTCCAAAGGAATGGAGCCACAGAATATTCAATAGTAATATAGGGTCTTAATCTACCTGTACATCCCTAGATAGCCGTATGTATTATCTAACACTTATCAATCCAACGTCTACCATCTATTATCTGTTGATCTCAGTCAACCACCTGCCTGTCTAAGGGGAGATCCATTATGGAGTACTGGCTTAGGTGAGTAGGGAGGCTGGCCAGTCCACTCTCCAGGTGACTGAGGTTGGAGTGACAGATGCTGACAGTCCAGTTGATGTTTCTTCACCCACACGAGAAGGACATCTCCTCTACTCAGTCTTAGGCAGGGACTTACAAAATGTCAAAGAAATGTGACCAAGCGCTCACTGTGGATGCCAGAAGTGCTCAGTGAAGCAGCAGAAAACACTCAGTTGTGAGTGACGCTCTTAGTAGGACCTCCTCCAAATGATTGCTTGAAGTTAACTCGTACTCAAGGTAAACAGAACACAATCCGTAAAGTGAGCTTTTAGCAGCCCAGGGGCTTTTGCCACAACGACAGGGTGTGTAGTCTATGGACTGTGAATCTCCTTTCTGACCATGAGCTCCCCACTTCTGTGATCTCCTAGGTCTGCCTAGGCCTGGATTCCTTAGGACAAATGATATACATAACTATCTTTAGTACTACTGATAAGCCCAGATCTGGTCTAACAGGATTTAAAAATCGTAAGGAATGTGTTCTCCATTCGTTTTCAATTCAGCACTAAGGAAAGCAATTACTTCTGGCTTGAGAAGCGTGGTTGGTGGACTCCTGCTTATTGGTGGTCAGCTGCATTGCCCCTTTCTGGACAGACATAGGGCAGCAGGATGGGAAACTGGCTGGGCTGCTGTTCCCAGGGAAGGGTAGCTGAGGCTACCTCTCACACGGAACCAGGAAAATGGGAAAAAAAAAAAAAAGAGGCTCGGGTCTGTTGGTGACAAAGACACCAGAATCGCAGCAGTGGCTGGTTAGTGCTCCTTCAAAGGCAGCTGCCATCACAGGGGAGCGAGCTCGCCCTCAACAGATTTCACACTATTCTAATGCTTTGTTTGTGTTTGGAACAGAAATGTAGCCACTTAGCCAGAAGATGCTATTAAATGCAATCTATGGTGGTGATGGAAGCTCCTGGGAGAACATAGGGGAGAGGGTAGAACCTCTAATAGTTTTCTGACAGCGTCGCAAGGCTTCTAGTCTTGAGCCATTACAGTATGAATGTGCGTGCCTGGCCCAGGGGAAGGTCTCCTGGGACACTGCAAGCTCTATTTTAAACTATCGCGGGGTGTCAGCCAGCAGGGAAAGCATAGGGCCGGGGGCTGGAGTAAGTGGAAATCCAAGTCGGTTGATGGTAAGCACCACCCACCCCCAGGCTCCTGTCACGTCCTTCGCGCTGGAAGAGGACGCCCGAGGTCCCGGCCTGATCGTGGTGAACACGCTCCCCGGCGGACGCTGTTCCCCCTTTTTCGCGCAAACCCACCCGAGGCTGCGCTGTACTCTTGACGGCTGGACACGTCACCATCAATTTCACGCGGAGTCACGCAAGGTTTCTGGCTGCTGAGGTCGCCCGCGCCCCTCACCCCCACCCCGTCCCCCGCCCCCCGCTGGTGGCCTTGCAGTCAGCCGCTCCGCCCGCGCGCCCGCGTCCCCGAGGCTCGCTCCTCCCGAGTGAGACCCATCTGGTCCCAGATTTAACGAGCATGTGCGTGCCGTCACCGCCGGCTGCCGGGGTGGCGAAGGGACGCCCGCGCCCCGCAGTCGGCCGGCAGGCTCGAGAGAGCATTCTGGGAAGCGCTTACTAATCGCGCGCCGCCCTCCCTACAAAGGCGCGCAGCCCCGGGGCGCGCGGGCGGCGCAGGTGAGCGGGGGGCGCGCCAGCTGTCGTGCGCCCGGGCTGGCGCGGGGCGCGCGCGGGCGGCCGCCGCGTCTTTCTTCTCCGGTGATGTCATCGGGCGACGGCGGCCGCGGCCGGGGGGCGGCGGCGGGGGCGGTGCCGGGCGCCCGCAGGTTCCTGCGCCGCTAATGAAAAGGCACTTGACAGCAGGCCAGGGCGCGCGCGAGCCCGCGGAGCCTAGCGGGACCTGCTGGGCCGGCCGGGCCAATCGCCGGCGCGCGGCCGCCCATGGGCGCGGAGGCGGCGGGGGCGCGGGTGGCCGCGGCCCGGGCCGCTCCGAGGTGATCGCGCGCGGCGCCCCCTCCGTGCGCGCAGCTCGAGCCGCCGCAGCGATGAATTCTGCCGAGCAGACCGTTACGTGGCTCATCACCCTGGGCGTGCTGGAGTCGCCCAAGAAAACCATTTCGGACCCCGAGGTCTTCTTGCAAGCCTCGCTCAAGGACGGGGTGGTCCTGTGCCGACTGCTCGAACGTCTGCTGCCCGGAACCATCGAGAAAGTAAGTAGCCCTGGCGCGGTCTCCGGGTGGGTCCCTGGCCCGGGCGGGAGGCGGGCGGCGGGGCGCGCGGGAGCACCTGGCGCGCGCCGGCTCGGGGCCCGCGCGCCCTCCTCCTTTGTGCGCGGACACGGCGGCGCGCCGGGCGCGGGGACCGGCGGCGGGAGTTCGGGGCGCCATTGTGTGCGGGGCGCCGGGAAGGGGACCCGCCCTGAAGGCAGGGGCAGCGGAGGGGGCCGCTTCGACGCGCGGGGCGGGGTCGGGGTCACGGGAAGGAGAGTTGACTGTGCGGGCGCCTGCGGGGTTCTGCTCCACCCTAACGTGAAGTTGGGAGGTCGGCTTCGCCCCTCGCCGTGACCGATCAGAAAACCTCGGCTCAGCGCCGCGCAGCTTTCTGCAATGGCTTTGTCTGAGCGGTTTTCATCGTTGGCTTTGCAGTCTCACCCTGGCGTTGAATGGACCGGTGGCTGGGCATGTTTAACGAATGCAGCTATCAATGCGGAGGGAGGGCTGAGCTGTGAAATGACTTACTGCTTTCCCTACCGAGACACTCCTCACTCATCCAAGCCCACAGAACTGCGCACACACGGTCTAGAAGCCCCGGCTTTTTGGGGATGGTTCCGAATTTTCATCTTCAGTGCGTGCTGGATTCGGAGCAGTCGGCTTGCTGCTACTGGCTGGTGGCTCCCGGCGGCGCTGCAGTGTGAACCTTGACCGCAGCTGGGGGTGACCAAAGTTTGTTTTCATCCGCAAGCACACAGAGCAGTGTCAAGCGTTGAGTGCGCTTCTAACGACAGTCAGCTCTTATATGTTAAAAAAATACCAAAGTCCTGTGTTCAAGATTTTGACCAATACACAGTTTACAAAAAAACCTTAAGATCCTTAGTTACTTAAAAAGTGTTAAATGAGGCAATCAAACTGCCCCGTAATTAGGAAGAAGTAGCACTTCTTAATGGCGTGTACATGCACACACAGACGCTCACACACACGAACACGTACACTTGTGTACACACGACTCCAAGCAGGACAATTTATTACTAACAAAATGCGGATTAAATGACCAGAAAACGCAAGCATTCTAATTTTATTCATAAGTTGGCATGTTGCAGTATTAATCGGAAAACGGTTAACATGAATTCTGCAGGCATACCATAGGTTTTGGGTATTTTCCTGAACATTATTTACGAAAAATGACATGCATTTTAGAACGAACAGCTGGCTCCCTGGTGTGAAAAATGATGCTTATAAATGAGGCGGATCGATAAAGTTATGATTTAAGATGCTACAGACTGAAGAGCAGGGCCTGACTTTCAAAGCACCGAGAGAACTGGATTGTCATCTGGACCTTGGTGTGGAGAATATAAAAGACAGATGTCCCAATGAGACACGCTAAGTTTTCCAAAATAGGCTTTAAAGAAAACCCCTTGAAAAGCTTCCTATGCTATTCCAGCAGGGACATCAATACACATATTATGTGACATGTTTGCTGCATTAATATGGATAGGCAAACTTCAGTAGCCATATTCTGTTTTAACTTCTCCAAAGATTTTCTTAACAAACTGTGGCGGCCCTTTCTTCTCTGAAAGAACAAAGGGAGGAATGAATAAGATGTTTAGCTTCTGGCCGCCAGATTGGCCCTAAACATTCTGAAACTACACTCAAAAGAATGTACACTCAAGTCAGATGTCTTGGGTTGATGTTGTTTTGTCTCTCTGAGACCGGACTGGTTTGTTTTAATCTGACTGTGAAGGCTGATGACACCATCCAGAGAGTTCCTGGCTCTTTGGGTCAAAGGTAGGTGTGGGGAGTAGACCTTCCGCCACTGTCTGAATACTGAACTCCACAGTTTGCATCTGCTGTGAAGTCGTCAGTGTTGGGCAGTGCCGGCATGCCATCACACTTGTCTTGAAGCGCGTGTGTGGAGAAACTTTCACCTCAGTGGGGTAAAGAAAGCGAGGCCATTTCTCCTTAAAAAGGAAATGCTTGGAAATGGGGCTGAACATTTGTGTAGCACGGAAAGGCTCCGAGCTGGACACACTGCCACATGGAAGTGCTGACACTGGAGAATTGTGAGCAGCATGGGGCTTCCCTTCTGCAAGTTCACGGTTAAAATGAGGCTCAGGCCTGGGAAGGAGCGCAGAGCGAAGGCTTCCCATGTGTCTTTTATTAAGAACACGTCCTGCTCTGTTTCAAAATGGGGTTGGCTAGCAGGGCAGGGACATTCCTTGGGCTTCAGCTCAGGCAAAGAAAATGGCGGGTCAGGGTCCCTCTCCTGGAGCCTCTGTATTTGGTCCTTGGAGGTGAGAAGCGGGAGCTCCAGACTGGCAGTGAGAGGTGCTACTCTCTGCTGCTGGCCATGGGCTTTCTGCTGCAGGGAAGATGGGAGCTGGGATTGGCAGTTTCCCCAGCTCTGGGAATGCAGGTCTTGCCCTTTGCTTGTCCTAGGGAGAGCCAGGCCCTGAGCTGGGCCCCCGTCCTGTGCCTGCTGTCTTCTGATCCCAAACCTTCCATAGCCATCATGTCCCTGAGCCCTGAAGCACCATCCCTGCAAGTTCCCCCTTCAGACATCTCTAGGTTGTTTTGTTAAAGGAGGCACCCTCGGATGTAGCAATTTTAGAGGATAGGAAATTGCCAAGAATAACAGCTCAAATGCTGTTTCAATTTGCCTCGTGAATGCAGGGTACAAAGTTGTTAGTTACCATGAAAACCTCCAGGAACTTTGTCCCTTCTGGGTGTCCCAGAATGGGACAGGGAAGCTGCTTGCAGTCCACATGGCATTCTCTGTGGGAGATCTAGGGCTGCCAGGGGTTGGGGGTGAGCAACTGAATCAAAGGTCCCCCTGTCTCATGGTCTGGAAGCCACAAGTTCACAATCAAGGTATGGTGTGTGCTTACTGCATGTGCTAGGGTGCTTGTTCATGGCTTATATGACGTTCTCACTGTGGCCTCCATTCTGCACAGATCCACTGTAGACGGCATCCCAGTCACATCCAGAGTGACCTCAAAACCAGGCAAAGCCACATCCTGTGGCCCTGGGGGCTGGGACCCCAATGTGTACATTTTGTGGAACACAGTTTAGCCTACAGCAGTTGAGCTAAATCAGCTTATTAAGAACTTTATTGCCTACTTGACACTGTGTTAGCTGACTTCCGGCGTTTCTTTTTTGGGTTGTATTTTTTATTATTTCAAACAATTTTTAAATTTAAATGTATTTAGATCATATTCTGCCCCCCCACAAGTCCTTCCAGGTCCTCTCCCCAACCCAACTTTAAGTTCTTTCAAAAAAAAAAAAAAACACCAAAAACCCATTTACAACAACCCCTCCCAAAACCCAAGAAAATAAAATAAAACAACATTCCTAAAGGAAGAAAAAAAAAAAACCCTACCAAGCTGCAAACAAGTGAAGCTCCCACAATGACACTGTGGACACCATTATATGCTGACCAACTGCTCCCGAACATGAGGCCTGCCCCAGACTGGTGGATACACCCCGTGTCACACGGTTGGAGAGAACCAAAGAACTGATCTTCTCTCTCCCAGCGGGAATAAATGACAGTTTGTCATTAACCTGCAGCCTAGTGGCTAGGCTTTCATTTATTCATTTATTTTTAAAAAATACAGCAAAATAAAATATTATAAGATAAAAACTAACACATCGAAGTTGGACAGGACAAACCCACAGAGGGAAAAGAACCCGAGAGAAGTCACGTGTCAGAGACCCACTCATTCCCACACGCAGGAATCTGAGAAAAACAAAACGGAGGGATGCAGTGTGTACACAGGACCGGGTGCAGACCCCTGCAGGCCCTGCGCATGCTGCTTCAGTCTCTGTCCGTCCATACGAGCTTTGCTCGTGTCGATTTCCAGGGTCGTGCTTTCTTGGTGTCCTCTATTCCCTCTGGTCTTAGACTTTTTCTGCCCCTTTTCAGCAGGGGTCCCTTGTCTTCAGGGGAGGGATTTGATGGAGACATCCCATTTAGGGATGAGCGTTCCAAAGTCTGTATCTGTCTCTCTCTGCATGTCTGGCTGTGGGTCTCTATATTTGTTCCCACCCACCAGAAAAAGCAGCTTCTCTGGTGATGGCTGAGTAAGGCACTGATGTATGAGTATGGCAGAATGTCATTAGGAGTCATTTCATCACTACATTTCCCCCTCTTTTTCTGGACCAGTCTTATTTGGTTTTACTCTAGGTCCCTGGACTATCTAGTCTCAGATTCTTGGTCACCCAAGCAGAGTCGTTCCATCTCCTGGTGTGGGCCTTAAGTTAATCAAACACTGACTGACCACTCCCCCAAGCTTTGTGCCACCATTGCATATCTTGTAGGCACTACACCGTTGTAGATCAAAGAGTTCACGGCTGGCTTGGCATTTACTTTTCTCTTTGTTAGTATGCTGAAAACCTTCCTCTACCAAAGACGCTGGGATGTAGGGGCGAAGGCTCTACATAGGCACCAGCTTGACATTGTAAATGGCAGGTTCTTAGGGAGTTAGAACAAGAGGAAACACAACTCTAAATGCCAGAACAGTGTGAGACAGAAAGACCCTGCAGATCTGGGGTGGGACGGAGAGGAGGCCCACCCAGCCTTTGAGGTGAGCAGTCGGGACTGACCTCCCTGACACATGACTCGTTCTGTGCTCATGTTTCTCTGCCATGGGACACCCTCCAAAGGCCTGCTCTCTCAGTAGATGCAGACTCACGTTTGGTTCAGGTTGGGTAGCCGGTGTTGGGATGGAAACAGAAAAGGAGTCTCTATGGCACATGGGCAGAAGATAGAAGTGCCCAGTTAAGAGTGGCATTTCCGGGCTGGAGAGATGGCTCAGAGGTTAAGAGCACTGGCTGCTCTTCCAGAGGTCCTGAGTTCAATTCCCACCACATGATGGTTCACAACCATCTATAATGAGATCTGGTGCCCTCTTCTGGCCTGCAGGTATACATGCAGGCAGAACACTATACATAATAAACAAAAATTAAAAAAAAAAAAAGAGCGGCATTTCCTCTGGTCCTGGGCACCCGGCCATACATGCTCTGACCTGAATAATCACACAAAAGCTGTATTAATTACAAAACTGTTTGGCCAGTGGCTCAGGCATATTCCTAGCTAGTTCTTACATCTTAAATTAACCTATTTCTATTATTTTGCATTTTACCATGAGGCTCGGGGTTTGTTACCTCACATCTTGTTTCTTGGGCAGCTACATGGCATCTGCCTGACTCCACCTTCTTTCTCCCAGCATTCAGTTTAGCTTTCCCACCTGGCGATATTCTGCCCTGCCACAGACTAAAGCAACTTCTTTATAATGATAATAAAACATACTCACAGCATACAGAGGGGACTCCCACATCAGTGCTCAGTGTTGGCAGTGGTGACGGTATTGATGACATCGTCACTCAGAGTGGGCTGTGTAGGAAGGGTGAGTGCAGTGGCTCTCAGGAAGACACAGCAGTTGAGTGACAGTTCATTTGGAGAAAGCTAGAAAACAGGATTTCTCCAGGTCGTCATTAAGCACAAGGTACACCCTGAGTAGAATCTGGACTGTTCATTTTGTTTCCTTCAGAAGCATGGGACTGCAAGGTTCTACCTCCGCCGGGACCCTGCCAAGTTCAGCAAGTGGTTTTGGGTTTCAGGCCTGAAGAAGAGTGAACTGGATCTGCCCTGTTGGCCTGTTCAAAAAACAAAACAACACAGAACAGAACAAAACAAAACCAAAAACCACCTGAATTCAGTTTAACTCAGGAACCCTGAAGAGATTCCTGAGGGCCAGACTGAAAGCACATCTGGGTTTACGTTGGCATCACGCATGCACACATGCACTCCCACCCGCAGGTGAACATGCAGCCACACATAGACATGTGCTCGTGCACAGGGTGTGTGTGCACTTGCTGATGTGCCTGTGTACATCCTCAGGTGCACACACAGATGTCCACATGCAGGTACATGCAGAAGCATGCAGATTACACGTTTATATGCATAAAGGTGCATCAACGCTGACTAGCATGCATGTAAACTCACATAAATGCATGCAGTAGACACATGTGCACACTCAGTGCACACAGCAGTACACATGCAGTATATGCATAAAGGTGTGTACATGCTCACTGGATGAGTGTATGTTCATATAGATGCGCACATACATGTGCACACATGCACAGCTGAGCACATAGCAGCATAATATACTTGTGCATATACATAAAGGTGTTGTATGTACATTTACTAGGTCATATACACTCATGTGTATACAGTACACACATACATAGGTGCACACAGCCAGCGTGGGACAGGGGAGTAGGAGGCATAGCCACGAGTGTCCCCAGGGTAGCAGCGTGAGAGCTCTGAGCCTGAGCCCAGCATGTGCTGTGCTGGCAGGGTCCTTCCTTCTATCATTAGAAATAACTGGCACCTCCCTACAGCCCAACTTTAAATACATGCAAAGAAAGCTCCCGCCCAGAGTCAGTGTCTTGATTACTCCTTAGCACATCTCACAAGAGGCTCACTGTGTCGCACAGGACACTGGGGCGTGGCAGTCATCTTTCCCCAGGTCACCCAAATGCAGGGGACATGAGAGAGTCTCACCTGGGTCTGAGGGAAGATCAATAGTCACAGCCTTCAGGGACCTCCACTCAGACTGGAACACTGGAGAGTGGTCTGGGTATGTCCTAAGGATTAGGTCATGTGGCACAGCCCTCATTCAGCTAGGGGTCAGGGAAGGGAAGGACACTGTGCAAGCGCACAGAAGGCTATGGCAGCAGTGGCTAGCATTCTGGCTTCTCCTGCAGTTTGCATGCATGCAGCCCTAGGCTGGCTGTGGAAGTATCCTCTAGAGGCACCTTCTCCAAGGCTAGCCTGTGCCAGTCCTCCCAGGCTCCCCTTGTCATGGGCATCAGTGGGTAGACACTACTACGGGGCAGAAACCAATCTCTGTCCTGTCTCACTGTGGAACCCGGGACTTGCACACTGTGTTGGTGCCTCCTGAGTTTCTGTACCAAGAAATGTGGCGTGCACACAGATGTGAGCGACAGATCAGGTGACAGAGCAGTGTGAGAGTGGGCAGTTTATTCCGACAACTGGCTCCTGTGTGGGGCCCGGCAGAGCTGTGTGTTTTCACCTTTCAAACTGGAATTCCATGTAAAATGGGGATCGCCCTGTGTCAGCCACTGTACCCGGGAGAACACTCATCTCTTCCTCTGTGTATGCAACTCGGCCATGAAAGCCAGATCTCTCGTCGCTTCCTAGAGATCTGTCTTCCAGGGTCAGGGACACTTGGCTTCACATTGCAGGCCTTTGCTGGGTGATTTTGGGTCACCCGCCCACCTTCTCTGAGTCCCAGTTTATGCAGCCCTCACTGGGAGGAGTGGCCTTATGGGGCAGCAGGGTGTCTCCAGGGTTAGTGAGAAGACCTGCTGGGCTGAGGAGCCACTGTTCTGACCCTGAAGCTAGAAGCTAGGGTGTGACCCCAGAACCACCCAAAGCCAGAAACAATGTTTTATTCTTAAGTGGGATAGACTCTGATAACCTTTCTTTTTTGGGGGGGGGGGAGTTTGTTGCCTTCCTCCCTTTCCCTGGACAGACCACTGTCATTTTGGGGCAGAGCATAAGGCTCAGCTCCAGGGCCCTGTACATCTGCTGGGTGCACAGCTGCAGGCTGTGTGAGGGCTGAGCTGCTGCCGCTCAGGCTTCCCTGGTCCAGTTTCCTGCAGGCTAAAGGCCAAAAGTCACAGATGGGAGGGGAGGCAGGCAGCTCTGGCTGTTCTGCAGAGAGAGGCCTCCAGGCTGCTGTGGCCTCCTGCTGTTCAGGCCTTACTCTCTCCTCCCTCACTGTGGTCCGGTCAGGAGACAGTTTCCAGCCATTGCCCTGAGGTTCTCTTGCGCTCTCAACCAGGCCGATGCTGCTCATTTGCTTTGGTCCTGCGGCCAGAGCAATGGGATGGACAAAGTCCCTCCCAAATGCGCTTCTTTAAATTAATCCAGGGGCTGGAGAGGTGGCACAGTGGGCAACGTGCTTGCTATGTGCACAGAATGACCCGAGTTCAGACCTGCAGTGATACAGTAAATATGGTAAAAACAAGGTGGGGCTTGTCTGTAGTCCCAGGGCTGAGTCAGGGTTGGAGACAAGAGGTTCTGTGGAGCTCCGAGGTCAGTAAGAGACCCTGTCACAAAAAAATAATGATTGAGGAAGACAGCCAGTGCTGACCTCTGGCTGACCTCCCTCCACCACACGCACGCTCGCGCGCGCGCGCGCGCACACACACACACACACACACACACGCGTTTGTGCCTTCGGGATCACACTTCAGGGACAGCATAGTAGACCTGCTCCGTTCTTTGGCGTAGAGTGTTTGAGCCCTAGTGTGAAGGGTACCGATGTCACCCAGCCCAGATGTCCTCTTACACAGTCAGGTTAACCGAGGGTCATCGCAGAGGGTTGGGTATATTTGTGAATTTCAGTCTCAGGAAAATTGCTCACACTGGAGTCTGAGTAAATGGTGCCCACAGGACTATGCTGGGAGGGGCTCCCGTGTAAGAGAGAGGACAACTTCTCAGGACACAAAGTAAGGACGGATGTGGTTGACTTAGGAAGCGACTTTAATTCCCCAGCCCTCTCTGCAACCAGTGTTTACATCGGGATGACTTAGGCCCAGAGATGGTCTTGACTTCTTCATCTGAACCTGGCCTTGATGTGTGGCCGGCTGGATGACGGTAACATCTGGTGCTGGCGCCGAGCCCGGGCATCAGTAGTTCTGTGCTCATCCACTCTTGTGGACTCTGACCTACTGTGAAGACAAGTCACATGGAAAAGAACTTAGCAGTTCTCACCGAGGTCGCCCCATCCCTCTAGGGCCAGTGAGATAGCTGGTCCATGCAGAGCAGACATCTGGGTGTGATAGAGGCTGTCAAGGCTACCTGCAAGGTGCAGCCTGGGGATGTGGCCCAGCTGCTAGTATTTCTCTAGCGTGTCTGAAGCTTTGGGCTCCATCCTCAGCACCACATAAAACTGGGTGTGGTCATGCACAAGGAATGTGGAGGCGGGATGGTTAGAAATTTAGGGTCATCCTCAGTTACATAGCACGTTTGATGCCAGCCTAAGCTACAGGAGCCCCTGTCTCAAAAAAACCAACTAAAACCAAACCCTTTGATTAGGAGTTCAGATTTTCAGAGAACACCAGTTTCCTTTTGAGCACTTGACAGAAGAGTGACCTTGCCAGCCACTTTGAGCAAGAGTGTCACAATAATCGTGACAGAAAAGGAGGAACTTGGGAAGGAGGTTTCAGGTTTTACGGCTTGTGCCCGCAGGCTCACAGGAGGAGGGTGAGGCTCCATCCCAGCTGCCCTGATTTCTCCTGAGCCATCTCCCCGCGGTGTTGAAGAGCTTGCTTTACTTAAGATCTGTGATGTATAATTAATCTTAAGAACGCCGGTGCTGGTCACAGGGTTTTCCTACACAGCTCATGCTCTCATTTGAAAACAGGCTTTCTCCATAGCGTGTGGTGACACTGCCAGACTCTGCCACGGAGACCGCATGTTCCGTGGACAGGAGAATGGATCAGTGTCTTCCAGACGCCACCAACAGGTGACAAGTTGAAGGAGGGTGGGAGCTCCTCTTTGTTATGTCCACGGACTCGGCCACGCTGGGTCAGCTCTCCAAGGATGGAGCAGAGCTTCCTCCTGGGCTCCTGATTGTGGGCAATGCTTGGGTGGACGCAGCACGGCCGAAGGCACAGGAGGGTCTCCAGGTGTCTGTGATGGAGCTAATGGAGCTTCTACTTGAAGAGACTAGAGGAAGTCTCGACTCACCCCAGAGCAGTGAGGAGGAGCAGAATGGGAATCCATGAAATACCAAAGCCCCACAGAAAACCAGGAAAGCCAGAAGCTGCACCCGTGAAGCAGAGTCCACAGGTGGGGATGTGTTGGCAGTGAGCTGCCAGGAGGGGAGCCTCCTCAGTGGATTCTGTTTCCTTGCCAGTAAATTCTACAGCTCAGAGGAAGTGGACACATCCCTTGGGAAGCACAAACTTCCAAAGCTAACTCAAGAGGAAATCAATAACCTAAGTAGTCCTTTATCTAGTGTAGAAATTAGATTTGGAGGGGAAAACACCTCCCTTAGAGAAAATCCCAGGCCAGGTCATTTCCCAAGAGCACTTGCTGAGTGTTGAGGAGGACAACAATGCCACTTTTGCACGACGTCTTCTAGAACTTAGAAATGAGGAATATTTTCCACACTGTCCCTGGCAGTCAACCTTATCCCGAGGACAAACTTGATGACGGCCTTCATGAACTTAGGGGTAAAGCTTCAAAAATTAGTCTGTTGAGAACTGGAGAGATAGCTCAGTGGTTAAGAACACTGGCTGGTCTTCCAGGGGCCCCAGGTTTGATTCCCAGCACCTACATAGTAGCTCATAACTGGTTCTAACTGAAGTCCCAGGAGATCTGGTACTCTTCTAGCCTCTGCAGGCACAGTATGCACACGGTACACACACATGCAGACAAAACAACCAGGTGCACTTAAAGGAAAAATTAGTCTATCAGCATTACATGAAAATGGTACCGTTCGGGCTGGAGAGATGGCTCAGTGGTTAAGAGCATTGCCTGCTCTTCCAGAGGACCTGAGTTCAATTCCCAGCAACCACATAGTGACTCACAACCATCTGTAATGAGATCTGGCGCCCTCTTCTGGCATACATGGAGGCAGAATGTTGTATACATAATAAATAAATAAAATCTTGAAAGAAAGAAAGAAAGAAAGAAAGAAAGAAAATGGTACCATTCTTTACCAAGGGGGATCAGTCTCAAGAATTGTGTTGATTTCTCAGTTGAAAATCTATCAATATATTCGATTATGTTGACAAACTACAAAAGAAAAACGCAGGGTTGTCTCAGGTGATGCAGAGACTCATCAGGACCATGTAGCACCCATCCCCGAGACATTCTGTCACTGACTCAGATGAGGAAGAAAAGTCACCCAGCACGCTGAAGTGGCCGCTGTAGAATTCACAGCCATGGGTGTGCCCAGGAGTGAGATGGGACCTCCTCAAGATTGGGAGCCAGACTGGGACACAGCTGTTCCCACCTCTGCTCAGTCTTGCCCCAGATGTCTGAGAGGCAGAGAAACTGAAGTGCCGTAAGAAGGTAGGATTTCCTTTCTACGCAGCCCCCACAGTACACAGCTGTCCAGGTAGATAAGCAAATGCATGCCACTGCACAGCAAACAAACACGTGGCCTTAGCAGGATCTCTAGAAAACGCTTGCATTCCTGCGTATCGGCAAAAAGACTTGAGGCTGAAATAAAAACTACCAGTTGCCACAGTAAAAGGGAAAAGAAAGGAAAACAAAAGAGCGAATTTGGCTGATCAATCTGAGAAAGGAAGATCCGTGTCCTCGCTGACGCTGCCCATGGATGCTTCGGCAAGCTGCACAGGATACTCCGTCTCCTTCTGTGAGGGAAGCGGGACTTGAACTCACCACACTGGCTGCTTCCTACTTTTGAGCCTCCCTGTGAATGTCTATGCGTGGAATTTTGAAGTCTGAGGATGACTGACGTACCGAATGTATTCACGGGAGGGGGAGTAACTGCGGAGAGCCTCCCTATTGGTTTGTTTGTTTCTCACCAAACCCTGCCTGAGTGCTTACTGTGTTCCGAGAACTGGGGAGGAGAATAAAGTCGAGGAAACGATGTGAGTTGACTGAACTGCGAAGGAGCAACGTGCTCTGATGGCAGGAGACAGATTTCCAAATACGGGCAGCACCAGGACCTGACTGACCCTTGGCAGATGGGACCGAGGATGCTTAGGGAAGGCTATAGTGTAACAGTGATATTTGAGTTGAGCCCTGGCAGATGGCGGCTATATGGAGGAGGGGATGCATGGGCTGGATAGAGGTTCTGCTTGGCCTGGGGTAAGAGTAGTGAGTGACCTGGTTCCTACACTTGTGCATGGATGGTTTAGGACTGAAGCGAAAGTCTCAGAGGGCTAGAATAGGAAGACAGCAGAGGGCCTGGTGGGCCAGTTGTTCTCAAGACTTTGGGCCATGACTGGTTAAGTGTTTAGAAAATGCTACTTTGCTTAGAGGGTTGAAAACACGGGCAGCTGTTAGAGCTGGCGTGGGGGCTGCTAAGGAGAGGAAGCTGGAGTGGGGCAGAGAGGGTGACAAGGGAGAATGGTGGCGGGTTCTATGCAGAATACCTGGGAGAGGCCTTTGCCATCCCTCCTGCTCTCTGGAAACTCAGCAGGAGAAAGGGTTTTGTCTCTGAGGAAGCCTGGGTGTGAGTCCTGGCTGGTCCATGGAGGTCACGAGTACGGTACGGAGCATGGTGTAGAGGTGTCTGTGGAGTGCTGGAGGTGTGGGGGACAGTGACCAGCTATTATTAGAGAATCGCAGTTTAGAGAAGGCTTGCAACTGTAGGCAGGTGATATTGAATTGGCAGTGTGAAGAAGATGGTGACTAGACAATGCCCAGGAGACCAGGAGACAAGGGACGTGGCTTGCAAGGCACATTAGGCGAAGGCAGAATGACAGGAAGGTTGATGAAGCCCAGTGATGCTGGGATGTTGGGGTTTGCTACCTACAGACTCATCACCGTGAGGGAAGGATCCCCCACTTGTGACCACCCAATGTCAGCAGGACTGGCTAGGGCCACCCAGGTTAAAGTTCTCCCCTTATCTTGGTGACCTTAGCCAAGGCCCTGTGGTGATAGTGGGCTGACAGGGAGAGAGGAGGCTGCTGGGCTTGAAGGATGGAGGGGGAGTTGCAGAATATGACAGCCTCACTGAGCAAGAGTTCAAAGAGCTGGATGCCTGTGGAGAGGCTGGATGTGGGGTGCAGGAATTTACAGTAGTTTTGGGGGACCCAACTGGAGGTCCCGTCATTATAAACTTTATTGGGAATTTGGTACAAGAGTGGACCTTCAGGCATGGCTTTTCTCCACTTAAGAGCTCTAGCAAGCCGTACTTACCTAGGACGAGTTTCTTTGAAACCTCAGCGTTTAAAGTCTGTTCTTTTCTTCACAGTGAAAGAGTCCCTGGGTTAGGTCCAGCTGAGCTGTGTTGAGTGCAAACAGTTGCATCTTGGGAATGCTCAGGATTGCCACCTCCAGCTCATAAGGACATCAGCATTGGGTCTTAACTTACGAGGCAATGACATTGTGACTCTGCAGTGTGTGCCTTGTGGCTGATACTTTGAAGTCCAGATCTGGGATCAGTCAGGCATTTCAGGGTGCCAGTGCAGCATTTCCACCAAGTTCAGGTTCAAGTCGAGGGTCATTTGTTATCATTTCGTCTCCCCATGGATTCTCAAGCCTTGTCTCTCTTTTCATGGCACAACCCTGTAGGAGGAAGGCTGCTTGTTGGTTCCCAAAACAATCACATAGAAACTGTATTAATTAAATCATTGTGTGGCCCATTAGCTCTAGCTTCTTATTGGCCAACTCTTAGATATTAATTTAACCCATCTCCATTAATCTGTCTATTGCCACGTGGCAGTGGCTTACCGGCAAAGTTTCGGTGTCTGTCTCCGGAGGGGCTATGTGTCTTCTCTCTGACTCCACCTCCTTTCTCCCAGCAACCTGTTTATTTCCCCCCAGCTCTGTTTCCTTATAGCTCTGCTATAGGCCCAAAGCAGTTCTTTTATTAACCAACGATATTCACAGCATTCAGAGAGGAATCCCACATCCCATAATATATCATCATGGCAGTCAGGGAGGGAAATGAGCTGAGGGTTGTTTGTCGAACCAGCACGGCTGAATTCCATGCAATCAGTATAAGCAATTTTCTCAGGGATTATTCTTCCATTTGAAAGCATTAACACTAGTGTGATTCGACAGATTCAGCTGTGTAGGTAGATTCTCCTAATGGGGTTTTGGGGGCAAATGAACACACCCTGCGAAGGGTCTGATTGTGGTTCGTACCACTCTACCAGTCAGCTTTGCTCCCCGTGACAAGTTCCTGTTTGTGATGTGTCGCCAGGCTTCTTATCTGTCCTCCACCTCTAGGGACACGAGGGTGGTCATCCTTGCTCTGGGCTGCCCTGGTTTTCTGCAGGTCCACCAAGCCCGAGACTCTCTGGAGGTCACCCCATCTGCTCTGTTGGAAATCCATGAACAAAGACACTAGACAGTGCCTCTCCCATCGTCCCACAGGAGAACACCGTCATGCAGAGGACGATCAGGTGCCGTTTAGCCTTAGCTGTGGTCAGCGTGGACATTCTTTTGGGGGCCTTGTGAAGATCCTGTGGTCAGTTTTTGTCTACTGAGATGATTCTATAGAGCCATGTCTGGGGAATTCCAAGAGGGGCATCGTGAGGAGCCTGACTTTGAGAAACAACAGACGAGAAAGACCATCTCAGCACAGAAGCCAGACTGCAGAATGAGGAACCAGTGGAGATTACAGATCTGAAGAAAGAAACACTGAAGCAAATCTCCCAGCGTGGGCTCAGAAGTGGAGCCAAGGCGACTGAAGGCAGAATTGCCTAACCGAGGCCACGTCTGCAGGTGTCTCAGTGTGACAGAGAATGTGGCCTGAGGGGAGATGAGAGAGTAGCCAGGCTGTCCCCTCCTAGAGATGCCGTGAGCTGAGCGGGTACTGGGGAGCAGATGCCCAGGGCAGCGTGGGCAGATGTCCTGCCCGCCTCTCCCTCTCTCTCTGTGTCTGCCTCTGGTCCAGCCTGCCTCTGTGGCTCTTCATTGCTACTGTCTAAATCCACATCTCTCTCCTGCTGTCTTGTACTCTTTCTGGTCTCTGAAATGGCAGACTTGAGGTCTGCATGGAGACCCCCACCTGGAACTCAGCGTGGTGAGATATGCAGCCCCCAGGGCAGCCACATACAGTGCCAGCGACAGGAGCTGGACCAGGCCAGGTGATCAGGCCAGTTGGCAGGGGACCCTGCAAGGAGCCAGCGATTTTCCTCAGTGATAGTCGGACGAGCGCTGAAACCATAGCTCCCTTGTTGGCGCAGGCTGCAGCCATGCCTGGATGCACCTGCAGGAAATGGAGCCCCAGACCCAGTGCGGGCATGGGTCGTGTGACAGAACTTTTCCTGGGGAGACACAACATCCACGTCTACAGCTGAAGATAGGAAGCCCGCAACAGACCAGAGTACGAATACTCCTGACGTCTAAGTTGGTGAACCAGGCAGTTTATTGTGGCTCCTTACAGGAGTAGAAACGACTCAAAGACAGCAGCATCACCAAAGCCCACCCCACATGGGTGACAGCTCACAAAAGCTGGAACCTGGAGCACACTGCACAGCCAGCTCAACAGGTCGGAGTGTGTCCTTTCCAGGTGGTTCAGTTAGTCCAGACCTCTTCCAGGCATTAGTTTTTTTCCTTTGCAGTTTGGCTTCTCCAAGGGTCTTCTTTGCAGCTTGAGTCCACATATCTGAGGGGGACTCTTAGGTTGGTTTTTTTGTTTTTGTTTTTGTTTTTGTTTTTCGAGACAGGGTTTCTCTGTGGTTTTGGAGCCTGTCCTGGAACTAGCTCTTGTAGACCAGGCTGGTCTCGAACTCACAGAGATCCGCCTACCTCTGCCTCCCAAGTGCTGGGATTAAAAGCGTGCGCCACCACCGCCCGGCTTTTTTTTTTTTTTTTAAGATTTATTTATTTCTTACATATATGCATACATAATGTTCTGCCTGCATGTATGCCTTCAGGCCAGAAGAGGGCACCAGATCTCATTATAGATGGTTGTAAGCCACTGCGTGGTTGCTAGGAATTGAAGTCAGGTTCTTTGACTTCAGGTTCTTAAGTGCTCTTAACTGCTGAGCATCTCTCCAGCCCGACTCTCAGTTTTTTATTGCTTATTCTGGCAGGGAAGGGCTTGGTGAATCTGGTCAGTTTCAGGAACTTCCTGAAGCTATTTTGAGTTATCTACCTTCTGTTTAAGGAGCTTCCCTGCAGGATGGAGTGTTTCAGCCTCAGAGGAAACTTGCACAACCGCATGCCTGAGAGCTGGGAAACCGGGGACAGCAGCCTCCAGCGAAAAGCATGCCTGTCACTACGGATGAGGTGGCGGTCTTTAGACAAAACCAAGGGGTTGGTTCATTCTGTGCGTCATTTGCCGTAGAGTTGTGTTTCCGAGGAGATAGTTTAAGGATGCTTTAATGCTTACGTCAGAATGGTTTTGGTGAACCCACCGCTGAGCCTCCGTTGCCCGGTTCCGTCATAGCTGCTGGGTGCGGGTGCACACTGATGTCTAGACAATGACAGAGTCACCCAAGCACGTGTTTCTCAGGCTCTGGGCCATCAGTGTCACATTTGGGGGCTGTAGTCAAGTGGATTGTGCTATTTAGAAGCTTTTAGACACAGGTCAGCTGAAAAAATACATAATGTGCCTGTATTCTGTTCAGTTGTATTTGTCCCTGTGGTACGTTGAATGAGAATGGCCCCACGGTCTCACGTATTTGAATGTTTGGTTCCCAGCTGGTGGACTGTTGAGGGAGAATTAGGAGGGGTGTCCTTATTGGAGGGGGTGTTGTCACTGGGGGTGGCGGTGAGATTTGAGGTTCAGTAATCTGACTTGGGGAGAAGATGATAGCTCTCAGCTACTGTTCCAGCACCATGCTCCCCACCATGCTGGCCATGGACCCTAACCCTCTGAGACTGCATGCAAGCCCCTCCCACCAAATGCCTTCTTTCGTAAACTGCCTTGGCCGTGGTGTGTCTTCAGATCAACAGAATAGTAACTAAGATAGTCCCCCAGACTGTTTATTTGTGCTGATGGAGCTTAGACTGTAGAGTGCATGGAGATACCCTGTAAAGTCCCTGCATCACATGTTTACCAGTGACCAGTGTTAAGGAGGAAAACGGAACACGGAAGAGAGGGAGAGAGAGGGGAGGGGGAGAGGGAGAGCAGGGAGTGTGGGTAACAGGGCAGTTTGCACCAGGAAGTCGGGGTAGCTGTTCCTGAGATGTGTCATTTGAACAGAAACTTGTCTGGATTCCCTAGAGGAGAGTGATGTGGCAGACAGGATAGTCAGCCTAAAGGTCTTAAAGTAGCAGGGGCCTGGTCAGGCCCAGGAAGAGCAGGGCCAGCCTGAGTACACAGCAGCTGGCTGATGTCATCGAGGTGGGAGCCTGAACTGACCACACCAGCTGGAGGGGCCGGCTGTGATCAGACCTTTTCAGATCTGTTTGAGGCTTCCAGAAACGTTGAGCAGAAAGTACAGAGAGTTCCTATTGTCTCCCTTTGTTCCCCACAGCCTTCTCCATCTCAGCATCTCCTGTAGGCTTGATGCAAGCCGACAGCCAACATCAAATTAAATGGAGAGAAACTCAAAGCGATTCCACTAAAATCAGGAGCTTACAAGGCTTGTCCGGTCCATTTCTCTCCAATTTAGTACTTGAAGTTCTAGCTAGAGCAGTAAGACAACTGAAGGAGATCAAGGGGATACAAATTGGAAAGGAAGAAGTCAAAGAATCACCATTAACAGATGATATAATAGTATATATACATAAACAACCCCAAAAATTCTACCAGGGAACTCTTACAGCTGATGAACACCTTCAGTGAAGTGGATACAATATAAACTCAAAAAAGATATTATAGGTCTCCTAAATATATATATAAATGGGCTGAGAAAATATTAGGGAAACAACACCCTTCCCAATAGTCACCGATAATATAAAATATCTTGGGATAACTCTAACCAAGCAAGTGAAAGACTTGTATGACAAGAACTTCAGTTGTTTGAAGAAAGAAATTGAAGAAGATATCAGAAGTTTGGAAAGATCTCCCATGCTCATGGATAGGTAGGATTAACATAGTAAAAATGACAACCTTACCAAAAGCAATTTACAGATTCAGTACACTCCCCATGTAAATCCCAACGCAATTCTTTACAGACTTTGAAAGAGCAATACTCAACTTCATATGGAAAAACAAAAAACCCAGGATAACTAAAACAATATTAAAAATAAAAGAACTTCAGGAGGTCTCACCATCCCTCATTTTAAGTCATACTACAGAGCTATAGTAAAAACAAACAAACAAAAAAAAGCCCTCATTGGTATAAAAACATTGGTATTGGTATAAAAACAGACATGTTGAGTGATGGAATTGAAGTTGGATTGAAGACCCCCCCAAATGTAGACCACACACTCCTATAGACACTTTTTCTTTTCTTTTCTTTTCTTTTCTTTTCTTTTCTTTTCTTTTCTTTTCTTTTCTTTTCTTTTCTTTTCTTTTCTTTCTTTCTTTCTTTCTTTCTTTCTTTCTTTCTTTCTTTCTTTCTTTCTTTCTTTCTTTTAACAAAGAAGCCAGAAATATACAATGGAAAAGAGAAAGTGTCTTCCACAAACGATGCGTGTCTAACTGGAGCTATTCTCTAATTGCTGAGTTTTTAAGAGTTCCTCGTATACTTAGGATATCGATCTTTTGCTATTTTATGGGTTTGAGTGCTTTGTCTGCGTAGACGTCTGTACATCACTTGTGTGCAGTGCCTTCAGAGGTCAGAGAGGGTATTGGATCTCTTGGAACTGGAGTTACAGATGGTTGTGAGCTGCCATGAAGGTGCTGGGACTCAAACCTCGGTTCTCTTCCAGAGCAGCCAGTGCTTTCAATGCTGAGACATCCCTCCAACCCCAGGGTATAGGTCTTTGATTGGATGCAAGTTTTGCAAATGCCTTCTCCAGCCTGTGGCTTGTCTTTCATTCTCCTTAAGGATCTGGCTTTTTCTTTATGTGCTGTGGGTTCTTTGAAGAATTCTGGGCAGAGGGTTGAAGTTGGTGACAGTCAAGTGATAAGCAAGGGATGTCTCAGTAATGGAAACATGGTCAGAAGAAACGGCCCGTGTGTGCCCTGGCAACCTTATTCTTTAAACTGAACTTTTTTGGTTTTTTCAAGACAGGGTTTCTCTGTGTAACAGCCTTGGCTCTCCTGGAATTCATTTTATAGACCAGGCTGGCCTCAAACTCACAGATTTGCATGCCTCTGCCTCCGAGTTGCTGGGATTAAAGGTGCGGGCTTTTAATTAAACTGCGTGGGATCAACTTCATTTTTAACCAATGAAGGTCAATTTTTCTAAGTGCGTTTCTGGAAAAATCAGCCCTCTAGGATGCTTCCCGTCGGGTTCTCTCCCAGCTGTGCCCTTCTTACTTCAGACACGCTGTGCTGACCTGAGGTTCAGGAGCCAGTGGTCTTTAATCAGTCCTTTGTCACCCCTGACACTAGTGAAGTCCCAGCTGGCCTTGGTTCTGTCCTGCAAGGGGCGGGGGGGTTCATTTCCAAGCATGCCAGGCCAGTGTCACTTCCCACCTGTCTCATCCTGGCCTTCCTCCGGGATAGGGCCCCTCAGCTATTTATAGAGATATGCTTTACTTCACACACCCTCAGCTGTTGCCAGCTCCTGGTCAGCCATCTTTCTGAGGACCTCTGTGGATCTCAGTGTCTCTTGTCTGTTGCATGCCTGGCCCTTCAAAGTCCCTGTGAGCAAAGGCACAATGAGGTTGCCTCCTTGGATGCTGAAGGTACTCTGAGCATGGCAAATACGGCTCTGACAGGCCTTGCCCTTCTCCCTAGTTCCCTATGCCTTGCTAAAAACTGTTAGATTACATTCCTAAAACTAGCCACCAAAGTCTAGTCCCTTATTTTGCCACTTCCTTCTCTTGAGGCTGACTACCAAGAGCCCCCTTTCACTCACCTAATTAACATGCCCAATTAAAGTTAAGGGCCTCATCTTAACATGGGCTTTCCCCTTGTACCTTTATAACCTGCCATTTGCATAGGGCCATGTCTGTCTTCTCTCTATCTGCAGAGACAGCCCCTTGTCTGCTCCCTCTCCCTTGTTTCCTCCTCCTTCTCCCTCATCCTCTGTCTCCTGTTTTTGTCTATAATTCCCTCTCCTCTGTCGCTCTGGGGCAAACAAATCTCCTTTGTGCTGAGAACTTGGTCTTGGGGGGGGGGGTCCTGAGCTGATATCAATCCTTTCAGATGTGACTTTCCGATGTCTACTTGCTATAAATGAAGCTTCTTGAGCAATTTCAAAACATGTGCAACACCCCATCTCTCCCCCCTCACATATACACACACACAATCATAATGATGATAATAAATGCAAAGACGGTTATTCGTCTAGCAGGAATGGGAACAAATGAAGGAGTCTGTGGGAATCCCCTGCTATGAGATAATGGCGGGACAGTCCTTCAGAGCAAGTGTGAGTAGCCGAGGCAAACCACATGACACCAAACACTGTTGAGGATGGCTGAGGACAAGGTGTTTGCCTGCCCTGGTGTGCTTGACCAAGGGGTCGTTGGGTTACTGGTGAGATGTGTCTGCACGCTTAGTCCCTTCACTTTCTTGGAGTTTCCCAGCAGGCTAAGTGAGCTTGTGTTATCTTTTCCATCACTGTGACAAACAAAGTCAATCCTAGTGATGAAGGGTTTGTTTTGGTCTGCAGTTTAAGGCCACAGTTCCTCGTGGTGCGGACGTTATGCGAGCAGGAGCCCTTTGGCTGTGGTGGTCAGAGCAGAAGGCGGCTGGTCACACTGTGTCTGCAGTCAGGAAGTAGGGAGATGGATGTGGGTTTTCCTTTTCCCCTCCCCCTCTTTTTACTCAGTCTGACATCTCAGACTGGTACTGCACATGTTCAAGGTGGGTGTCTTCTCACCTCAGGGTAGCCTTTGTGGAAACACCTCTCTGTATATGTCCAGAGGTTTGAATAGTGAGTGAATCTAAATGTCATCAAGTTGACAAACCAGGTTAATCACCACAACATCTTTCTCTAAGTGGCCATGGCTTTGTACTATAGATCACAAGGAGACTTAGAAGGTTTATCAGTGCCACTTTAAGATACCATAAGAAAGAGAAGAAATAGACATTAAAGGACCCCAAATAGCATAGACATGGAGGAAGGAAGTAGGGGCTGGAGGATGCTTCAGAGGTTCAGAGTGCTCACTGCTCTTGCAGAGGACCCAGATTTGTTCTCCAGCACCCACACAGCCATCTGTAACTCCAGTTCCAAGGTATCCTGATACCCTCCGTCCTGTGAGAGCACTGTACACACAGGATGCATATAAACTTATGTAGGCACACACTCATACACACCAATTAAACAAATGCACCCTTTAAAACAGAGGAAGCAGTCAGCCTCTTAGGTGCCCATATGCCATCCCATCACTTATGGGCATCCACTAAGCCACGCCCACAAGGACAGATGACAAGATAGGACTACTCAGTATGAGCAGCCTCATTCAAGGGAAGCCTCTGACCACAGACTTGGTTTGACCTATGACTCCTCTCAGCTTTTCTGCCTAAAAATTTCTGAATGAACAAGAGTGGCTTCCACGGAGGAGTGGAGTGACCCCTCACAATGGCTTATCTGGCCACATGGACCTTAAGGTAGGAAACTGTCCTTCCCAAATATCTTTCACTTGACAGTTTACACTCTGTGCACTGTTTACATAGCATGTCTGTGAGAATGCTCTTCTGAGTCATGTGATCAGTGTTTTATCTTTAAATATTTTCTTATCCATTTTTGGCATGCCTAGTGGTAGCCAGCTCTCTGAGGGGCTGGACATGCTGTAGGGTTGGGGGAACCAGGTCACTCTGAATGTGGCTAACTTAAGCAGCGTGCAATGGTTCATCCCCCAGTGTGTCACATCTCTGGCTTTTCTGAGTTAGGGTGGGACTGGAGGCTGTGTGTTTCTCTCTGCTATCACTCGCTTTAGTCTGGCCAGTTTTATACAATCGGAAAAGATTTAGTCTTCCTGATGGTGGAGGTAGCATTCCATCTGGGAACCGAGATTTGAAATATATTGGGAACAAAAAGCAAAAGAAAAATTACATTATGAAAGGCTCACACTTTTCCCAATAAACTTTCTTGCCACAGCACATATTTTTGGGAAGGACTTTATTGGTAGTTAGCCACCAAATCTCGGAGCTCTCCACTCACTGGCTTTGCAGTGGAATTGGGAGAATGGTCTGTAGACTGCCTGGAGCCCTACTCACATGCAGTTCACCCATGCTGTGCCGGAGGGGAAGCAGAGAGGGATGGGAGGAGTGGGACCCTGATGCAGCCTAGCTGGGCTAACAGGGCAGCTGCAGGGATGGAGTAGTGAGCTGGAAAGTATGAAACGAACTCCAGAGGTAAACGCAGGGTTCCCTTCTCAGTCTGGAGTGACAGATCTGCTCCACAAGAATCCTTCCCTGTGTGGCGTGGCTTTGTACTTGAAGGCAGTTTATGACGGGGAAGGCGTGCTGACCTGAGGGAAGGGTGGCAGGTTGGGGTTGTCACTGTCCACTCCCTAGTTTATTTAGTGATGAGGTACAGTAAGTGCACAGTCAGAAGAAGGCTCTGCCTTGCATTCCTGGGGGCACAGCTGTGGGCACCGCTTGCAGGTAATGCATGTTTTCCTGGGCACTCACACACAACTCTATCAGAAAACTGAGTGCTGTCCACACAGTACGCTCTGCTTCTTGTTGGTTATATAAAGACGGTTAGGGTTGGGGGTAAAGGCCTTGCTCTGTACCCCAGTCTAACCTTAAACTAAATCTTCTGCCCCTCCCTCCTGTGCTGCCGCCACAGGCTTCAGCGTCACTGCACTGTCTCAGGTGCTGTGTGGTGGCCCATCTTACGGAAGCACCATAGTGTCTACTGATTTTGTTTTCTGGTTATCTGTTTCCAGCGGCCACCGGAAGCTCTCCAGTTAGGGTCTTTGGAGAAAACGGGCTACATTAGACAAATAAGGCTGGAAGAGCCCGTTTGTGAAGTGAGTACCTAAGAGGCCATTACTCCCCTAGGCCTGTAGGGACAATGGGAAGCAGGGTTCCTGGAGTGAGCATGAAATAAACTCCAGAGCTGGGCTTCAAAATTCCCAGCATGTGGTGTGAATGCTTAGCAAGAGGCTCTCAGGGATGGGGACCCTGCGTTATGTTTGTTGATTCCTGGGTACCAATGTGATGTTACTAAGTGCAGAACTTGGGTGAGATGCTCCCAGTTCTGTCACCTAGCACCAGTACATCATGGAGCCAGTGCCACCACTGTCCATTTCCTGCCAGGACCTCCACTGGCTGAACCCCCTCAAGGTCAGAGAGCAGGGCCTGAGAGACACATTGCTGGCTGATGAAGCCTGCAGCAGAGAGCTTGAGGCAGGGCGTGTCACCTCTGAGTGAAATAAGAGCTCCTTCCCTCTGCTGTTTTGTCCAGCTTCCCCTCAGGAAGGTTTCTGCACTCACTTCAACCCACACGATTAAGTTATTAGGTTCACAGGTGCTCATCGGCTATTTACTGAGAGATGGCAGTGGCTTGGCATTAGGGCTGAATGTCTGGCAGAGCTGAGGTGTGCTCCAGCAGGTCCTGCCCTTTGGTGGAAGGCACAGAGAAACAGGGCTCAGAGAAGTGATCTTCCCCACTGGGTGCAAGATTATTGATGACGGAGCGGGACCTTTGCTCTGGAGTTGGGAGCTTTAGGGAGCCTCAGTGACTCTCCATGTCGGAGAAAACGGGACATTCCTTCTCCGGCAGCTTAATTCACTCTCTAGGTCCTGGTCCTGGTGTCCTGAGCACCTCGCAGGAACTTCAGGCCTCTGGCAGTTCCTATGACCAAGTGTTCTGGGTATCAGAGTCAGGTAGGGGCTTTGTGCAGTGAGAACCCCTAGACCGGGAAAGCTGTGTAATGGGTTGTTGCTGTGGCAGCATGGGCAACTTTTTCCTTTGATCTTGGTTGCTCAGGCAGCAAGTCCCCTGGCTGCTCACTGCCTGTCCTGCCTTCTCATACAGCTTGCTCACAAACGCTTCAAACACTGTCCAACTCTCTGTCTGAGGCAGCTGCCTTTGCTGGCACTTTGTTGAGACTATAGGGGAGGGGGCTGGCTGCCCCCAGCCAGAAGCAGCTGGTGAAGAGTGGAGGAGACTCTGGACAGCTGCAGAGGTTCTGGACTCTGGTTTCAGCATTACTTGGTGGCCAGTTTTAATATCAGACACACTTGAACCAAATATTGAGCATAAAAGCCATTTCTTTGGAAACCAGAGGTTTCGAGATGATTTCTGATTAGCTCCTGGTAAAAAGCTTGCAAGTTATTATCGTGGAGAATCTGGATGTGACCAGGGCAGAGCAAGCGGTTAGGTCTCTTGTTCTGGAGTGCACGCAGAGCCCTTTGCTTGGTGGCCTTGCTTAGGAAACAAACGGCTGTGAACATTTTTATTTATTTATTTATTTTTTTAAATATTTATTTTTTTGCCGGGCGGTGGTGGCGCACGCCTTTAATCCCAGCACTTGGGAGGCAGAGGTAGGCGGATCTCTGTGAGTTCGAGACCAGCCTGGTCTACAAGAGCTAGTTCCAGGACAGGCTCCAAAGCCACAGAGAAACCCTGTCTCGAAAAACCAAAAAAAAAAAAAAAAAAAAAATATTTATTTTTTTTATTTATTATGTATATAGTATTCTGTCTGCAGGTCAGAAGAGGTCACCAGACCTCATTATAGATGGTTATGAGCCACCATGTGGTTGCTGGGATTTGAACTCAAGACCTTTGGAAGAGCAGGCAATGCTCTTGACCACTGAGCCATCTCTCCAGCCCCCGGGTGTGAACATTCTTACTTGGGGCTTTTTGTGGATATGTTTTCTCCTGGGGAAACAACTTTCAGACTCACAATGTTATCTAATCATTTTTATTGGTCATCATCTCAAGGATCCACATTTTGCTGCTTTTCCTTCTTCTCCATAGCTTCATCAGGCACATTCGATATTGGCTTAGCGCATTCTGGAACAGCCTGGTCCAGCGACACATCTCTGCTTTCTGTGTGGACATTCTGTATTGTTCACTCACAGACAACAGCACTGTAACTCACGCCCAATCTAACGTAGACTTTTTCTTCTTCTGTAAAACACGTCACTATCCCTGTGACCTTCTGGACTCTGGTAGCACGTTAGCATGTTTGGAGGCATTAAAACAGTGAAGCTGCCAGCTAAAGTACGTAAGCAGACAAACATGGCACTAGACGTGAAAAAATGGCATTTGCTCACAGTTTGAGAATTAAAGCAAGCGAGCATGGCTCTGCTCATTTGGAGCAGGGAATGCGCACAGAAAGCAACTTGTCAATGAGAATGTGCTGCATTTTCGACTTTATGGATGGGTCTCCTGCAAAAGAAAACAAACAAACGAAGACAATGTGGAGAGCCTTTTGTTCCTAAGAACATTTCGGCTGAGGGACTCATCACTTGGTATTTCTGAACACTGGCAATTTTTACCCAAGCACTTTGCAGAGACCACTGTATTCCCGAGAGAAGTGGATGGAGGTTGTGACTTCTTATAAAAAACCATCTTGAGTATTTTCAGTGCGAAAATTCTGGATGATGATTTAAACACCAACATTTAATTCTTCTAATCCGCTTAAGAAAATCTTACTTTCTAAATCCTTAGATTTAAAAACGTTAAGAATTAGAAACCTTTTTGATGGATTTGAGTCTTCCTTCGATTGGTCATAGTCACGGGTTCTGCTCCTGTTTCCCTTGGTGCCAGGCACGGTAGGGTGCATAAGGTAACACATGTGGCAAGGGTGGCAGGATGCCGGCCACTGCTCAGGGTGCAGGCTAGGGACACCAGCCTTCTCCGATGCCTCACCCACACTAGCCTGCTATCATTCACATCATTCACAAATCACACGGCCTGTGCTTAGGAAGATGGCACTTTCGTGCCGACTTGCAGAATTCGTTGCCCGTTATTTTAAGCGATGGCTTTAGAATTAAAGCACACCTTCCAGGAGCCTAGGTCGGACAGGGCAGACGTCCTTTTAAACCTCCTTGGGGCTGCTGGAGCAGCAGAGGCAGAGTTCTGTACTTTGAGGACGAGGTCGGGAGGCGGCACACAAGGGATGGGAGCCCACCGTGGGGGAGAGGAGGTGGCGCGTGTGGGGTCGGAGCGGGGGTCTGGAGGAGGCAGGGCCGGAACAAGGCCAGGAGGTGGCGCGCGTGGTCGAGGAAGCCGGGCCAGGGAGTAGGGGGGCGCGCGTGAGGCGAAAGCCGGGCCTGGAGGGGCTGGAGGGGGTGGAGGGCGCGGGAGGCGGATGTGTGTGTGTGGGGGGTCGGGCGGGAAAGGGGGAGGGCGCGCGTGGGGGCCGGAGCAGGACTGGGGAAAACGTAGCGGCGGCGGAAGATTTCCGTACCCGCGGGGGCGCGGTTTGACGGCGTCACTTCCGGTGCGGGCGCACTTCCGGGTGCGGGCAGGGGGCGGAGATTGGTGCAGACCAAGGTAGGGAGCGGATGAGGCGTCCGGCCGGCTCAGCGACGCTGTGTGTTGCAGGTCTACCCGGAGCCGCGGAACGAGAGCGAGTGCCTGAGCAACATCCGCGAGTTCCTGCGCGCCTGCGGGGCGTCCCTGCGCCTGGAGGTGGGTGAGCGCGTGGCCGGGCCGGGCTGGGGCGGGGTAGGGGAGGCCGGGGTCAGGGCGAGCCGGGGGTCGGGTCGGGAGTCTCGGCGATTGTCGCTGTCTGGGGCGACCGCTCCTCCCCGCCGGCTCCCTGCCCGTGGTCCCGGGAAGCAGCGTCTCGATGTCTCCTCGTGGCCGGCGGGTGGATCCCACCACACCTTGTGATGGTTTCTACGAGAACGAGTGGGTTCTCTGGCTCGTGTGCAGGTGGCACACGTTGGTCATCCCCGCTGGCCGGCGACACCTGTCCAGTCCTGAAAGCTGCCTTTCGGAATTACCCAGCGTCGTATCCAGGTCGGACTCGGCCCTCAGTAGGTGGTCAGGCCAGGTCCAGGCTCAGAGGACGAGGGCCAAACCCCCTCCTGATCTCACGCCTTCGTCTGCTGCTCTGCAGGCCCGAAATTAGGCGGTTGCCTGGATTCTCGAACCGAAATGCTTACGTTAGAAAACTCATGAGGTTTGAGACTGGGGTTTGTAAAGCCTGCTTCTGGGGGTAACTCCTCGGGGTTGTCTTTTCCGTTCTGCTTGCTGCTTCGTGCTGAACACTCTTTGTGGTCGTTCAGTGGCCGCACTCCAGGGATGTCGCTCTTTCCTTATTTTTCTTCCTGGGCAGTGCCGTAGCTGTAGAAAACTGGCTTTGCTTTAGAGCGTTTGCTAGGAACGCTCAGGTGGATGAGCTTGCAGCCACTTCTGTGTTAAAATCTTGTTATCTCTGCAAGCTCACCGTGTGAAAGGGTGGTAATGCCACATGGCACCCCGACCCGGTGATGACCCAGTATAGATTTCCTTTCTGGGTAGGACAGTCTTCTGTTTTTCCTGGGAGGAATTGCAGAAGTCATCCCAATTACGTTTGGGAAGTGTATTTAATTGAAATTGGACATACAGCGATTTTTGGTGATTAAAGTGTCCCTGTTTTTATTAATTTATCTTTGATGTACTCGAGGAAATTGCTGCAGGTAATTGGGTAGTGGCTGAGATGATTTCAGAAAGCCTCACAGCTCTTTAAAGATGGGATATTGGCATCCTTCGGGTACCACCCTTGTCATTTTAATGAAACTTCCTTATTGGACTGGAGAGCACTTTTTACTTCATCTTGACCTTTGTCACGGGGGAGTTCATTCCCGCCACGCTCCCGGGTACCAGTGTAAATTGTAAGAAATCGCTGTAAAGGAATCGGACGTTACGTTCTTGTTTTCAACTTTCCGAAGGTGGGTTGCTGTGAGGACTTTATGGTTCTGAATTTGCCCAGAGATGCCTCACAGCCACACCTGGACCTGGCTCAGGCACCTAGAACATCACTTGAGACAAAGCAGGTCCTTGCTAAGCCTTAGTTACCGCGGGGATGAGCCTGAAGTTGCACTTGGGATAGCTAGTGAGTTTCCCCTTGATGGGGCAGGGAGGACCAATTATGTCATTCTGTGCTGACTTTGAAGAGTAAATATTTTTTTCCAGTTACTCAATAGTATAGTAGAGGAAAATACAAGATTCTTTCAAGGTCAATGTATCACACTTCAAATTTATAATTACCTCAGGAGATAATAAAAACAAAACAACATATGCAAAAACCCTAATTTTTTTTTTTTTTTTAAAGGAAGTTTCTGGAGAAAAGAATGGCTTTAACTCAGCCATCTGTTTGTAACTCTCTGAGGGCAGAGGCCTCTACAGGTAAAGCCCTAGTGCCCTGCACACAGACACAGGGAGAGCCCTAGTGCCCTGCACACAGACACAGGGAGAGACCTAGTGCCCTGCACACAGACACAGGGAGAGACCTAGTGCCCTGCACACAGACACAGGGAGAGACCTAGTCCCTGCACACAGACACAGGGAGAGACCTAGTCCCTGCACACAGACACAGGGAGAGACCTAGTGCCCTGCACACAGACACAGGGAGAGACCTAGTGCCCTGCACACAGACACAGGGAGAGACCTAGTCCCTGCACACAGACACAGGGAGAGACCTAGTGTCCTGCACACAGACACAGGGAGAGACCTAGTGCCCTGCACACAGACACAGGGAGAGACCTAGTGCCCTGCACACAGACACAGGGAGAGACCCAGGATTGTGCCCTTGAGCAATTCTAGGACTTACACATTTAATTTCCACCAAATTCTCAAAGAAGGGAGACAGAAAACATTTTAAAATTGCAAATGGTAAACAAAACAGCTTAAATTTCCAAGTTAGCTTTTGTTCTTAATACTAAATATCAAGGTTTTTTTTTCTTTCTTTCCTCAAGAGGTTGTTTTAGGCTGACTCGTGTTAGTAAGAAAGACTGTGTAGCTCACTCCAGTTTAAGCTTCTAGTGATTTCTTTAAGGAAAAGAAATTGAACATTTTGTTACCAGATTGGTTGTTTTTAAGCTTGTATTGCATATATTTATTTCTGTGTATTTGCTTACGTCTTCCAGTGTGCCACGGTGCTTGTTTGGAGGTCAGAGGTCAGCTAGTGAGAGTTGGTTCTTTCCTTCCATCATCTGAGTCCCAGGGATGGAATGTCTCAGGCTTAGTGGTCATTCCCTTACTATCTTGTTGGCCTCTATTTTTTTTTACATCTTCTTTTTCCACCAACCATATACTTTAAAAATTCTGGGGTAGCTGCCAGGGAGATGGTTTACTCAGTACAGCGCTCGGTGTTCAAGCACAAGGAGCCGGGAAAAAGCCAGGAGTGGGGGTGTGCTCGGCATCATAGAGGTGCGGTCTGAGGCAGTGAGATTCCCTGGGGATTTCTGGCTAGATAGTCAAGCCAGTTTGGCAAGCTCCAGGTTCAGGTAGAGACCTTGTCTCAAAAAATAAGGTTGAGACTGATTGACAGAAGATGGTCAATGTTTATTTCTGGCCTCCACACGTGTACATGTGTGTGTGTGAACTTGCATATGTTAACATGCTCTGACATATGCACATACACACATAACATTTTTTCTGATTTGTACAGAAAACTGGTCACAGCTATGCCAGTTTCTATTTGTATCTCAAAAAAAAGTGATGGTGATGCTGTGATACATTCGGTGTTGTGATAAGAAACACTGCAGTGAATCGGGAGACAAGTCATGACGTCGTAGCGCATTTCACTGCAGTTCCGCAGGTGATGAAACAACTGCAGAGGTACAGAATTTGTCTCTCTCTCTCTCTCTCTGTCTTTTTTTTTTTTTTTTTTTTTTTTTGTTCTGTTCTCAGATTGTGGTCCCAAATGTGCTAGATGTATTTGTTGATGCCAGTATATTAGCTGTCAAGATTTTCTTACCCGGTAACGTTACTTAATTAGGCACCCAAAATGTATTGAGACAGATAACCTGCAGCTGTTCAGAGCAGAGGCTGAATTCCTCAGGAAGAGTGGCTTCTCCGTCACCAGAGATGCCTCAGTGGTTAAGAGCACTGGCTGCTCTTCAGAGGATCCAGGTTAAATTCCCAGCACCGACAGGGTGGCTCACAACCATTTCTAGTTCCAAGAAATCTGATGCTTCTTCTGGCCTCTGTAGGCACACATACATGGTGCACAGACATACCTGCAGGCAAAACATCCATGAACATGAAATAGTAACTTTAAAAAACCCTAAAGTTAAGGCCATATGAATCCAGTTCTAATGGTATCTTATATAGCTTAGTCCATGTCATAATACACAGCGTCAGGGATTTTAACAGCAAAGTTACAAAATGCAACAGTGAACTCAGATTTAGTTGTTCATCAGAGGACTAGCTAGTGTTCCCAGTGTTTAATGTGCATTGCTTTTTATTAGGAATTTGAAAAGTTGGAATTTAGCACTATTATAAATAGACATATTTAAGGTCATTTTCTAAAGTCCAAGTTGAAATTAGGAAGTGGGAGCTATGCTTGGCTGTGAGCTTCCCTGGCAGAGTCCTCTGCCCAGATGGCACTGGCCTTTCCAAGGCCAGAAAGAGCTGGGTATAAATGAGGAATTGACAGATAGGGAGAACTGGATTATAAAGAGGAATTGACAGATAGGCAGTGTGTCACCAGGGCGCTCCTGGAGAACTGACACTACTTCCAGTACAGCGTCTGCTCTGGAAAGGAAAATCAGGCTCAGATGTGATTTCTCCTGGTGGCCAAAGAGGATTTCAGGGAGACTGTCCAGTGAGGCCTGCCACCGCGCTTTTTTTCTCCAGCCAGTTTTGGCTCCGCTGTGTGGGACCTGGAAGGGATGATGACCCACCGCTGTTAACCTTCCTACTTTTTTCACATATCTGTGAATATAAGATTCTGTTCCTATAGACAGAAACATTCATTAAAATCTTAATGTATCAGTCATTGGAGGCCTAGGAGATTCAGAACAGACATGGCTTCCCTCCTCACTCTTGGACATTTTGGTTAGTACTTTTGGTTTTTCAGATCAGTAGAGATTAAAATGTAGACTATCTGTTGGCATAAAGTTTGCTTCACTGGCTAGTTCCTTTTGTTTTATTTTCTTTTGGGGCGGGGAGGGAGAAGTTCTGAGACAAGGTTTCTCTGTATAACAGTCCTGGCTGTCGGGGGGGTCTCTCTGTAGACCAGGCTGGCCTTGAACTCTCGGAGATATGCCTGCCTCTGCTTCCTGAGTGCTGGGATTAAAGGCGTGCATCATTACCACCTGGCACAAGCTAGTTTCTTATTACGTGTGTGTGTGTGTGTGTGTGTGTGTGTGTGTGTGGTATACCATGGTGCTTCAGATATGTGACTGTCATGGGGTGATTAAGTCAAGCTAATTGCCATTTGTCAGCACCACAGATGTTTTTTGTGATGAGAACATTTTAAATTCTTTTATAGCACCTTCCCATGTCTGCCGTCAGTAGTTGCTGCCATGCTGTGTAGTGCCCACCAAGACTCTCTGTCCTACTTAGACTTTGTCCCCTCTGACCAACATCCTCCCATTGCTCTGTCCTTTCTCCCGTCCCCTGGTGACTGCCATCTTGTACTTTTATTAGTTCATATGAGTGAGGCCGTGCTTTGTTGGTCTTTGGTGACTGGCTTTACTAGTGGCTCTCCAGGTCATCCGTGCTGTCACTGTGATACGGTTTCATTTCTCCTTTTTACACTAATAGTAATAGCAATGTCCCATTGCTCATAAGTATCTTGTTTTCGTGCATCTGTCCATCTCAGGTGGTTTCCATTTTGTGGCTGTTGTGAACACTCTTGAAGTATATAGGGAACACACGTGTTTCTCTGACATTCTCTCAGTGTCTTTGGATATACATCTGGTACTGGGATTGCTGGGCCACAGGCTAACTTTTAGTTTTCTGGAGAACGTTTCTTATCAATTTCTGTAATGCACTGACTAGCTTACATCCCACCAACCAGTGTTCAAGGATTCCAGCTCTTCACATTTTACCAGCAGTTAGCTTTTATGTTTTTGATAGACATTCTAAGAGGTGAGAGATGATAGTTTATTGTGGTTTTCCTTGGCATTTCTTTGCTGTTAGCGATATTGAATGTTATAAAAAATAGCTATTGGTTATCCTTATGCTTTTTGAGAAATGTCGATAGAGAAAATGTTCTAGGTGGCCGTTTTCACTTCCTGGTGTGTTGTGGACATCAGCTCCTTTCCAAATGCATGGCTTACTGCTCTCTCTCTTACTCTGTCCTTTGGGAAGTGGGTGTGCTGATGCTAGCCTCTTGTGTGTGCTGCTAGAAGCACAGGGGATAGCAGCCAGCACCGTGGAGAGTGCCAGGCAGGCCCAAAGAGCCGAGTAAGAGCAGGGACGGTTACAACCGCCAGCATTTTCTGTGCTTTAAACCGTGGTGGATATTGTGCTTTTAAATTGCTTAGCAGTCTGTGTGTGTTGCAAAAAGCTCAGGAAATAGAGAAATGCAGAAAAAAATACATGATACTGCCATCTAGAGATGGCTTAGTAATCTTTCATTAGTAATTTAGCTGTTTTAGTAATTTTTTCATTGCACACATGCAGATAGCTTTAGAGACCCCTGACACAGCAGCGTATATGTTGTGTAATATACTTTAGCATGATATGGTGGCAGTGTGTCCATCTCCTCATTCCTCGCGTTTGTCTCCTGATTTCAGTGACTGCCTCGTGGAGGCCAGTAATCCTTGTCGAGTGTGGACATGCTTTTCGGTTGTCACTGCTGTGGACAGTGGCTCACGTGAAAAGCTGTTTTTCCTCTGTGCTAGTTCTATTAGCCTTGACTCTCATGGTAGGTGGGAATTCATGCAGACTTTCAACAGCTGTCGCCACCCCTTCTCTGGTGACTCACAGCACTGACCTGTCAGCAGCGAGTGAGAGTGCCTTCAGGCTGCCCTGTGATTCCTCGTACCTGTTAGAGGCTCTTTCCCTCCAGAGAAGTGGGCCTCCATGGTACAGTGTGGTTTCTCTTGTATGTCTGGCTTGAATCTGGTAAACCGAGGCAAGAATGAGGCACCGTCAGTTCCCGTGGCTGACTTGAGACTGAGACCTGGAAGAAGAGCAGCTCTGGGAAGTCCAGGTTGAAGCTGGAACTCTGCAGCGCTTCCTTCCAGCACTGCACAGGCGGAGGTCCAGAGCCCCAGCTGAAAACAGGCTTGCAGCTGCTTCAAGCGTGGAAGGCTGGGCTCCTTCAAGTGAGGTTTTTTCCCTGACTTCGTGTTGAAAGAGTTCCAAAGGACTTCAGTCTCCAGTGCTATAACGGGCCAGGCTGACTTAGGAAGTTAAAGTGAGGGTCTCGGAAGGGGATTACTCATCTCTGATTCCTCTTTCCTTAAGAGTGAACTCATGAGTGGCCTGTGTAAGTCTGTAGATGCAAGGAACTTGCCATGCAGCTGAGTTTTAGGTAGTAGAGCTGACGGAGAGATAATGCTGTCACTTCACCTGTTCTTTGGGAGGGAGAGGGTGGTTGGGATGCTGGACAGAGCCGACAATAATTCTGTTTCTGTGAATTCCCAAAACTAGTTGTGGTGGTTTGTAGCACGAATTCTAATGGTTCTTAATAATAAATACCCAGAGTCAGATATCAGAGAAGCGGAGCCCAGCCACTAGAGAGTTCTTACCTCTACTAATACTTGGACCAGTGGCGACCCTGTCTCTGAATCCTCAGACTGCTGCTGTCTCTACAAAACCTCAGGCTGAATCCTCAGACTACATCTGAGTTCCTGTCTCCTCCCACCTTATAGTCCTCTCTCTGCCCAGCCATATCACTCCTGTCTCTACTTCCCTAGTGCTGGGATCACCTTTATGTGAGCTCTGTTTCTCTTTTAGGTTGATTCAATTTCCTGTAGCCCAGGGTGACCTTGAATTTACAGAGATCCACCTGCCTCTTTCCTGAGTGCTGGGATTAAAGGTGTGTGCCACCATTGTCTGGCCTCTGTGACTTAACTAGTGACTTAGCTCTGCTCTCTAGTCTTCAGGTAAGCTTTGTTTGTTAAGATTATAAACAAAATATCACTACATTTATTTGAATGAAACTATCACCCATAATCACCAAGCATATGTATGTTTTAATTCATGGTCCCCAGTTGTTGAAACAGTTTGGAAGGCATTATGAGGCATGGCCTTGTGGGAGGAAGTGTGTCACTGGGGGTGGACTTTGCGGTTTCAAAGTCTTGCCTGGTTGGTGGCTCAAACCTTCAATCCCAGCACTTGGTAGGCATAGACTCTGAGTTCAAGGCCACCTCGTCTACAGAGAGTTCCAGGACTACACAGAGAAACCCTGTCTTGAAACAAACAAAAAACTAGCCCAAAATAAACAAAAACCTTGTATCATTCCAAGTGTGTTCCCCTTCTCTCTCCTATTGTGGATCAAGACACGAGGTCTCAGCTCTTCTGCTTCCATGGCTTAGCTCCGATATCATGGACTCTTAACACTCTGACATTTTAAGTCCATTTGAATTCTGTCTTTCGTAAGTTAGGTTATGGTGTTTTGTTACAGCGATTTAAACGTAACCAAGACACTAACCATGCCTGCTAAGAAGTTTCAAAGTTAAATGCGCAAAGTTCAAATATTTCCTTGAAAAGTAATTTTTAATTCTTATTTATCTTTTGATTCTTCCACCTAGTGAGAGGTATGACTCATTAAGTTTGGAATTCCTGGCTAATGGGAATCCACCCCCACTGATGTAATAAGCCAATCAAACTGAATTAGTAAATCCAGGTTTATTCTGAGCAAAGCATTCTTTGGCGGCCCCAGGGGAAGTTGAAGAGACCACAAGGGGAACCCATGAGGTAGGGTCTTTTAATGCCCTCGGGGGTGGAGCCACCAAGGACAGGCTTTCTGGTAGGGGCAGAGTCTGGACTGAGACAGCTCCAGGGAAGGGGGCTTGGGGTGTAGCCCCCACCGGAACAGTAACCTCAGCCAGCGTCTGGTTCCCTGTGTCCGGTGGTGTAGGAGAGCTGAAGGTAGTCTAGAGCAGTGACAGGCCCAGCACGTCTGCGCTTTTGGTGGAATTTAAGGACGTGTGTGTATTTCTAGAGTCCAGGCATTTCCCTCTTACCCGTCTTTCTGTGTGAGCTTTGAATGTTACTAGATTGTGGCTGTGCAGAGTATTTGGGTCATCTGTGGCATGGTGGTTGGTTTGGTTTTAAATGTCAACCTGCCATAACCTAAAAACTCACCTGAGAAGAGCCAGTGAGGAATTATCTACGTTAAGCTGACCTGGAATATGTCTGTGGGGATTGATTATATTGATTATTAATTGGGAGAAGCGTCCTGAATGAGCCCTGAACTCACGACTAAGAAAGCTAGCTGGGCATAACTAGGGAGTGCAGTTCCATGTGTTTCTATTGCCTTGTGAATGTGATGTGGCTAGCTGCTTGAGTTCCTGCCTTGACTTCCTCCTCAGGGATGACTGTAATTTGTAAGCCAAATAAACCCTTCCTCCTTGTCTTGGTCAGTGTTCTATTGCTGTGAAGAGACACCATAACCATGGCAACTCTTAGAAAAGCATTTAATTGGGGCTGGCCTACATTTCAGAGGTTTAGCTCATCATTGTCATGGAGGGGAGCACGGCAGCATGCGGGCAGACATGGTGCTGGGGAAGAAGCTGGGAGTTCCAAATCTGCATCTGCAGACAGCTGGAAGAGAGTCACAGGGCCTGGCTTGGGCTTTTAAAACCTGAAAGCCCACCCCAGTGAGACACTTCCTCCCACAAGGCCACACCTCCTAACAGTGCTGCTCCCTAGTTACCAAGCACTCCAATCTGAGAGCCTGTGGGCCCTTCTTACTCAAGCTGCCACACCCCCTAAGTTGCTTTTGCCAGGATATTTTGTCCCAGCAGCAGAAATGAAACTATTATACATGGGCTGCTGTTGACCCCAGCTTCTCAGTTCATAAAATAGGAAGTGGAAAGGGGCTAGCGAATAGATGGCTGTGTTTAGAGCACTTGCCGCTCTTGCAGAGGACCCAGGTCTGTTTTTCAGCACCACAAGGCAGCTCCCAGCCACCTGCCACTCCAGTTCCAGGGGATTTGATGTCCTCTTCTGCACTCCAGACACATACTCGGGTCAGACACTCACAGTTAAAATAAAGAGGTTGAGTGGAGAGCCACTATAGAGGTCTGTACTTTGTCATCTGCTTGTTGTGAGTGCCCATTGTCCTAGCTTTACAAAGTCCACACTGATGCGGATATTCACAGTAAACACAGCAGCTGTTGTGTGACAGACTTGTTGTGGAGCGATACAACATACACAGGTGTTTATTCACCCCAGCTAAGGTTTTCATGTCAGTCACAAGTCCAGTTTGGTGAACCAGTGAATTTATTGGGGTTACTTATAGGCATATGGGCAAGGGGTTACTTACAGGAGCAGAAATGACTCAAAAAAGAATGTTGCATCACCAAAACCCACTCCTGTATAGAAATCTAGAGCACATTGTACAGCCTGCACATGGCTCAGCAAGTTGGAGAATAAATATCCTTTCCAGGTAGTTTAGCTGGCCTGAGCCTTGTCCACTTTGGGTCAGCTTTGCAGCTTGGCTTGTCTGAGAGTGACTCCACCTGCTTTCCTGCTAATACGCTAATATGGGAGGAAGGAGCCTAGTGAATGTGGTCAATTTCAGGGACTTCCTGAAGCTATTCTGAATTGTTTACTTTCTGTCTTAATTGAGCTTTGCTGTAGGACCGGTGTGTTTGACCCCTCTTTGGAACATCTGTTGTTGGACCTCTTTGTAAACATTCTGTCCTAAAGTACCTTGTTGTTTCACCTTCTCTGTCCCATGCCTTAACAAATTTTCCTCCAGAGAAAACTGCTACATTACATGAACCAATGGGGAGAGTCCTGATGATGGCCTGATTTAGGAGAAGACAGTGGGGATCAAGGGGTGACAGAGCATTCTGGGAGTGGAGAGGTTCCGGTAAGACCCAAGGATTGGAGCTTTCCATGATCTTTGCCTCAGAAAACTCTGTGAGAAGGAAAGGGAGCGCCCACTGCAGGGTGGCTTGTGTAGACGGCCCAGTGGAACTGTTCTGTTGTCTGAAGCCGGCTCAGTGTTGAGTGAGTGTGTGAGTTTGGGAAGGCCTCCCTGCTCTGTTTGCATCCTTCCTGCTGCAGGTGCATTGATCTGGCCTCTCTAGACCTTTCCCTGGCTGTAGACCTCCCATTGCAGCCTTTAGCAGAAAGGGTGCTGTCCCTGTCTGTGGATGAACATGAGGCACGCATGCAAGGCTAGGTAGGGAGTCTGGCTTTGGGTTTGCTTTTCTTTAGGATTCATGCCTCTTCTCTAAGGGCCATGGCAGGGGTGAGGTGTGGGTTTATTCTAACTGTTGAGAAACTGGGGTGCTGGAATGTAGTCCACGCTCCTGGCCCTTTAGAGTTGAGTTCCTAGTCTTCTGTGGCTTGCTGCAGTGTCAGATGAGCTGCTGTAGTCCTGCCTTTGGCTTTGAGGTCTGCAGGACAGTGTCTGTCCCTGGAAAGGTCTGCATAGTGTACAACCTCCCATTCAGTGGTCTCTCCCCAGCTTGTCTCCCTGCCTTCTCTCTGTGCTGGCTGTTCTGCTGCTCTGACACCTGTGACTTGGGCCACTTTCCTGCCTGTGACCCAAGAAGTTCTGTCGGGCTGGGCCTATCCAAGAGCTGGCCTGAGTGGACTGGTCTCTGTAAAGACCATCACCTCTTGGCTTCTGTCCTCTTGGACCTTTGAGTTCTAATAGTGTCCTCCTGTTGGAGACGTCCATGATGATCAGTGACTTGTGACCTGTGCTAGGAGTCATAGCTTCACAGTGTCAGCTCCTTAACACCTCCCCTGCTCTTGAGAAGTGGCATTAGTGCCTAGAAACTGAGACACGGAGAGGTCGGGGACAGAGCTGTGGCCCCGGCCAGTGATTATTCTGCCTTCTTGTACCTGTGCTTGGGGCAGCCTGTCTTCTGTGACGAATGCAGACTGTCTCCAGTGCCACTCCTCCCTTCTTTCTGGGTGTTTTAGGCTATCTGTGTGTCTGTGGGTCCTTGAACATGTGTCATTGCTTGTAGATCACTAAGTAGACATTTGTTGAACTGGCAAAAACTCCACAAAGTGTCCTTCCAGCAGTCTTTTGGAACTGTTAGGGTGTCCAACTAGGGGCCTGGGATCCTTGGGCATTTCTCAGGAACCGTAGGGGCCATCCAGAGGCCTTAAGGTGCTGTCTGAGACAAATGGTGGGGGGCTCAGTTGCATGGTGCCTGTGTTACCTCAGTTTTCCTCCTCTTCCCTCCCCATGCACTCCTTTATTTTGTCCTTAGAACTACAGAAGTTTAGTTTCATTCTCTGAGAGCCTTGCTGCATAAACGGTTGCAGATCAAAGGTGTCTGTCAGATGGTTTGTGTGAACTCTGACTTGTCTCCAGTGGGTGCTGTCAGCCTGGCATATGGCATCAGTATGAGAGGACAGATGGCTGGTAGATGGCTCTGTGCCACTTGCTGACTGGTACTGAGCCCTGGTTTTGGTGCTGGCTTCCTTGTGGAAGGATGCCTAGGTCCTAGCGACCTTGAGGTCCTGCAGATTGAGACATGGTAGAAGTTTCAGAGTTGGAGGGAGGGCCCTAGGCATAGTTAGGAACTGTACCTGGCACATTTTGCAGTTCTAGGGGAAGAGGGACTGAGGAGGTCCCAGGCAGCAGCAGGATGGAGGACTACCCATTGTGCAGCCTTTTTCTTTGACCTGTTGCTTCTGCTCTGAGCTACTAGGGAATGCCTACAGCCGTTTCAGGTCCTGTACAGGGCAAGGTGCCCCTTCAGTCCTTACTGTCGGAGGCTTGGGGGAATTCTGGGAAGGTTGACATACAAAAGGGAGAAGTCCACAAAGAGTTCTGAACTGAACTGTCTCTCCATCTCATAGGGAGCTCAGCTGAGCTCAGTTTGGTGTCCAGTGGACATGTAGGCAGTTATTGGCATGGGGTGGGTTGTACCTCTGAGCCTTCAGGTAGGAGTGCAGGTTTCAGGCCAGGCTGTGGCTGTCACAGGTAATGCTGCTCTATGTTGGTGGCTTGTCTGGACTGGCTCATTTGACCACGTGGGCCTGGGAAAGCTTTTCAGTCTTGGACGGTGTCACTGCACCAGGGTAGGTAAGAACCAGGCATTCATATGTGAAGTATGTTTTATCCTGTATACATTAGATCACATGGGTGGACCAGGCGTTTGTATGGGAAACATGCTTTATCCTGCTACATTAGGTCACTTGGGTGTTTTTCAGGGATGCTCAGGGTTGGCTAAACAGTAGGAAAATGCTTCAGTGAGAATTGTGCTTTTTTTCGTCCTCGGTCCTGTGGCAAATGAAACAGTGATAGCCATGACAGCTGGGTGGCTGTGAGATGACGCTTTAGATGCACAGGCGTGGCTGAGAGCCCTGAAATAGGGTGACTGCTGTCTCTGTGGGAACCCTGCAGATACTCACGGTGGCCTTTCACCTTGTCCCTCTGGTTACTTCCTGTCTCTTATCATATCTTATCACCACCCTCCCCCATTGTGGGGATGGAACGCAGAGCAGAGCTGTGCACAAGCTGGGTAGATGCTGCTGTCTCACAGAGTTCGATCCTCAGCCCCTCCCACCTTCCCTAAGTCTGGTCAGACGGGTTTCTTGTCGTCACGTTGCTGTTTGCCTTTGGAAACAAACCTCGGCGATTGTCTGGTTGGATGGGGAAACCCTCTCTCTCTTTGACAGCTCCTTGTCCTGCATCTTTTTGTCTCTGAGTGTCCTTTGTGCTCTGGGAACCAGCAGAGGACAGGTTCCCACTGGGTAAGTGAGACAAAAGCCAAACCCTCGCACTGTGTTTGGATGTGAAGTCTAGATGAGTATGTCTCAAAAATAACTACCCAGAACATATGTGTCTGCCCAAATTTTTATCGTCTGTATTAATGTTTTCTCTTGTAGTTAGGGACCCTCATGGTGTGCCATTGATTCCTGTGGCCTGTACTATTCTCCCCCAGAGAATGGCAGGCTCACTCCTCTGTAGGGGCTTACACGTGAGGGAGGCTCATAGCCTGGTGGGCTTCAGTGTGTGGGGCTTTACAGAGGCTGAAGTCTTGGAAAGCACTGATGTGTTTGGTGTTTAGAGCTCACCAACTTGTCTCTTAAACCTGAGTGTGCTGAGGGGCATAGATGGCACATGTGACCCAGCTAGGGAGGAACCCACTGACTTCACAGGAGTACCGAAGAGTGGCACGGCTTGGTGGCCAAGAGCAGGAGTGAGGAACACGCTTCTCCCCCAGCTGTGGCTCCACAGCACTGGGCCCACCTGGCTGCCCAGCGTGAGTTGTAGGGGGGTGAGCTGTGACTCTGCCATCCTGGGCGGGCAGGCTGCTGGACCTTCTGGGATGGCTCCCTGCCGAGGCCGGTGGGAGGATAGGTGCTTTCCTTTCCACCTCGAGAGGTTAGATGTGGTAAGGGGATGCTAGATGCTTCCTGCCCTGTTCTCCACGGCAGAAGCTCGAGCAGCTGCTGGAACGCCTTACTATGGCCCTGGGCCTTAGTGCCTGTCTGGTGCTGGTGCTCTGCATCTTGTTTTCTCTCTGCGAGTTTCTACGTGCTGGTTCATTTTATCTTGCTAAGCTTTCACACTACATTACAGGCCCAGTGATGCTTCTGAGTACTTGGTGCATGTGTTGGACTATGGATGTGGCTTTCGTTGCTTCCAAGCCACTTAGCATGTTCAGATGTGCACCTTGTTCTCAAAGGGACATGCTGTGTTCCTGTTTGGAAGGGTCTGAGTAGAGGTCATGTATCATTTACCCTGTCATGCCTCTTCAGTTTAACAAAGAACTGTTCCCTCACCTTTATCATTTATGACATGGAATCTTTGTTTTTTATATGTTCTTTACAATTTTATGCATAAATATAGTATACTTTGACGGTGTTCCCCCGTTGTCCTCTCTTATCTCTTTTTCCTCCCAGCAAGTCCCGTGTCCTCCTCTGATGTCTTTTCCCTGTGTCTGACTGCGTTTAACTAGGGTTGCTTGCATAGTGTAGGTGGGGAGTTATGTGAGCAAGGGTGGCTTACACTGACCAAACCACAAGGAACTACAACTCTTCCTCCCCTAGCAACTATTCTGCCTTCACCTCCTCCGGGAGGGCTGGGCCCTTGTGCACCCCTCCTTTCATCCACGACGGAATGCACACATAGCTGCCTCTGTGACTTCATGGATGTAGACACTCGGGCCCTGTTCAGAAGACACCGTGTCACAGCACTCCTCCCGTTCTCTGGCTCTTAATTCTTCCCTCTCCTCTTCTGCTGTGTTCCCTGGGCCTTGGAGGTGATGGTATAGATGTTCCGTTTAGGGCTGAGCACTCGGTCGCCATGCATTCTTAGCACTTGATTCCTACCACGAGTCTCCCTATTCGTGGTCGGCTGCTGTAAATAGGCTGAGAACAGCACTAATCTATGGGTACAAACCCAATATTTATAGGGCAGGTTTTTACCACGCTCATAAAACAAGACAGCAGAAGGAGGACCCATATTTCCCTCTCCTCATTTTACCCCTAGCTTTGGACGAGGTTTGCAGTACCAGGCACATATCCCCCTGTGGAAAAGGCCTAAAACCTAGGCAGACAAGAGTTGGTTACTGCTCTGCCTGTAGATTGGTACTTTTCTCTGTTAGCTGACTGGAAAGCATCTTCTGTGTAAGCTAGCCAGGAGGAGAGACACCTCTGCATAGTTCCAGCTTGGTTTCTGTCACTTACTTTTACTTGTTTTTTTTTTGGTTTTTCGAGACAGGGTTTCTCTGTAGCTTTGGTGCCCGTCCCGGAACTAGCTCTTGTAGACCAGGCTGGCCTCGAACTCCCAGAGATCCGCCTGCCTCTGCCTCCCGAGTGCTGGGATTAAAGGCGTGCTCCACCACCGCCCGGCTTACTTTTACTTTTTTGACAAGAGTCTTACTGTGTAGCCCATTTTGGCCTTGACTTGAGGTGCTTCTGCCTTATCTCTCCCTTCCCCTTGCAGGGGTTCAGATTACAGTTGTGTGTCATTATGTCTGGTTAGATGTATACCTGGGTGTCATTTGATTCTAGTTAAATAATTTTGGCAAGAATTCTGCATGAAGGTGTTCTAATTTCCCACAGCATTTGTGAGAGGACATTTATTGTCCGCCCCTCTGTCTCTGGGGTGCTGAGTTAGCACTCAGAGTTTTTGTGGTGCGGGAGCCTTTCCCTTGGTACTGTGCATGTCATCTTATTAGCACTCTACCTGTGTTCTTCCCAGGTGTCTGTCTGACCCCGCTGGCCACCTGTGCTTCTGTCGTCTTCCACTTTGGTAGTTGCTATTTGGAATCAGACCCCTAGGCTTGAGGCTGCCCTTGGGATATTAAGTTCTAGTCTGCTCTTGTATAGTACATCAGACATTGGTGAGTGGAGCTGGTGACATCAGGCTAGAAGGTTGTGTGGGAGAGGAGAAAACACACCCTTGCTTCCAGAACCAGTTGTCTGTGTACACACTCATCACTTCTGATCTCTGTGTTACTTTTTCTTTTTATGCAGATTTTTTATTGGGCACATCAGTCTGACCTAGACTGGAGCTCTGAACTCATGTGGCCTCAGGTGTAAAAGGAGAACTGCTGACCTGCAGGAAGGGAAGACACAGGGCAGGCATGTGCTTCACATGGGAGGAACATCCTGGCAGCTGAGGACAGGGCACCACTGCTTCCTCCTTGTGTCTCAGGACCAGGTCTGCTGCTGGACTTGTGTGGCGATGCCGCTACTCTGCCATGTGAGCGTGCTGAAGGGCAGAGATGTGATCTTGTGCCTGTGGATGGTGTATACCCAGCGGTACATTGACGTGTTAGTGTGTTTCCAGAGCCGCTGTCTGGAGTGATATATCTGCTCCCACAGGAGCGGTGGGCACGCGCTCAGCAGCTGGCTTGTGAGGTTCAACAGTGTGCTTGTTTGAGGGAGAGACTCTCCTTCCCTGTACCGGAAGGAATGGTTGAATGTTTGGTTCACAGTTGGTGGAACCACTTGGAAAGAATTTGGTGGTGTGGCTTGTTGGAGGAGGTGTGTCACTGCGGGTGGACTTTGTGTTTCACTAGCTATCCCGTGCAGTTCCCAGTTGTTCCTGCCCTGTGTGTGTGCCTCCTGCTTGTGGATCAGATGTAAGCTCTCAGTTGCTGCTCCAGGCACGCACCTGCCTGCCTGCTGAAGATGTTGTTGGGCCTGGGAGTTGCTGCATGCTAAGGGTGGCAGTCCAGGCTCTTTGGTTGGCTTGCATAGGAGCAGGACTGCATCGGGCGGCCCCTTCCTGGTGCTTTGGTAATGGGTGTGCTTCTGGACTGGTGGCTGCTGTACTTGTGTCATTTAAAGCATAAATGCCAGTGCAAGTGAGGGGGGTTCCAGTAGCCAGTTGGCCTCTAGGCCTTCCGGGCCTTGTGCTGCTTTCTGTGGTGTTTCCTGGGCTTTCAGCTGTACTTAGGTCATCTTCTCCATCTCTGGTGTGTCCTGGGCTTCAGCTGTGCTTAGGTCATCTTCTCTATCTCTGGTGTGTCCTGGGCTTTCAGCTGTACTTAGGTCATCTTCTCCATCTCTGGTGTGTCCTGGGCTTCAGCTGTGCTTAGGTCATCTTCTCTATCTCTGGTGTGTCCTGGGCTTTCAGCTGCACGTAGGTGTGTCTTCTCCATCTTCTCTTTTGTTTCTCATAGATGCACCTTGCTCATGCATCATTTTTCATGTGGTACTGGTGATCCGACCTATTGCCCTGGGTTTGACAGACAAGTACTCCACCACTGAGCCACATTCTTAGACCTCCAGTTCATCCTGTGACAGTAGCCAGCATGTATGAGCAGTTATGTGGGTGGGAGGGGCTTACTGTGGTACTTTGCTGAGTAGCAGGCAGGGAGAGTCTGGAGCTCTCTGTAGGAGCAGTACCTTGACTAGAGCCTCATGCTTCTAGTCCTCCTGTGCAGCAGCATAGCTGAGCTCTGGGGGACTGCCCTTGGGGCCGGATTCCTGTCTCCTCTTCCTCTCATGTCAGTGTCTGTCCTGTGAGTCCAGAGACATCTCAAGTTGGTCTGCTGTTTGGATCAGTGTAGAGCTCCTGCTTCTCCTCAGAGAGGGGTCAGGGTGCTGTCCAGCTTCTGTCCGAGGAAAAGGGTTGTGGGTGTAGTTGCTTGTGTTGCTTGGTGTCACGTGGCTTCATGGGGCTGTTCCCAACTCTTTGGATTTTCAGGGCCCATCTGCTTCCCTACAGCAGTCTTGTAAAATCTGTCCCGACTGCTCCCGGCCTCTGCCCCCACCCTACTTCAGGCTTTTTTTTCTTCTCACTGCCGCCTGCTGTGGGAGGAAGGAGAGGACTCTTGGCAGTGTCTGGAAACCCTAAGCCTGGGGTTTGTAATTGCTGTTAGTTTTGATGTTAGTGTGATGTTCTCATCGCCTTTTAGAGCTGCAATTGCTGTCACTTCCTTAGGTTAGCCCAGTCAGGCGTCCTGTTGAGGTTCTAGGGACAGGGAGGCAGTGCTTTGCCAGGTAGGTAAGGGGCTGGGAGCAGACTGTCTGGGATGCCTGTGTGGATGGAACTGCACCTACTCTCCTGGCTGGCAGTGTGCTGTGAAGGACTTATTTCTGCCCTTGGAGGCTTCCTTTCCCTGTGTGGAAGGCACAGTTGGCACATGGTCTAAACTGGGAGGTCTGGGCTGTGCCCACATCAGTGTGACACTTTTCCTCAGTGTGTTTATTTCCACTCTTCCTGACTGGAGCTCTGTCCACTGTCCCAGCTCTGCTCTCTGAATGTTTCTCCTAGACTAGGGAAGAACGTGTACAGCTGTGTAAATGCTTGTCTCCTGCCTTCCTGTCACTGAGTTCTCGACTGCCTCCCATTCTCTGTAGGCCCTCTTGGAAGTTACTGACAGTCCTTGATTACCTTCTATGGATATGTCTTCTCTGCCATGGTGTTTGCATGTTGTTGATAGAATAAACCCAGTAAGATTTGAGTCTGATCTGAAAGGGAAGTAGCTTGTTAGGGGCATGTTAGGTGAGAGGACTGTTACTGCTGGAACCTGTTAGGAAACTCTGTTTTTACCCCTGGGAGCAGAAGGAGGTGGAATTAAGTTCAAAATCTGCAGAAGCCGAGAAGATGAGGAGCCAGGACTGGAGTTTACTGTCTCAACAGTATGGAGCATTTGCACTAAACTTAAATAGCACTACTTACTTAAGATTCATTGTCATTCTTGCTCTGAAATCACAGATTCCATTTGACAATATGATAAGACAAAAATATATTTTTAAACTTTGCAAGCAACACTCCAGAAATATCTGCCAAGAGTCCTGATTTTGTGCATGCTCATGTGTTTGTGAAATAGAGCTTCCTCATACACCCTTGGTAGTGGAGCTGATGCCAGGGTGCTGGGGAGTTGAAGCCTGGGGTCATTCTGCTGCAGCAGTTGTGGACATGAGATGGGGAGGAGGTGCTTTCTGGGTGTAGCCACCTAGGAATGTCATGTACGTATGAGTCATTCTGCTTTGCTTTTAGGTCAGTAGGGCCATATCAGTTACGGTGGCCGATGATGGTTGTGCTGTGTGGCCAGGCTGCTCTGATTCAGAGCAGACAGATGGGCATGGTGTGGGAGCAGTTGGTGGAGCTCGGATATCAGCAAGTGAAGTGTCTGGATGGGCTCTGTTCGTGTTTAGTGCTGGTGCTGAGTCTAAATTCATGATGTCTAGTCATTGGCTCCTTGCATGGCTCACCTTCCCTTGCCGTGGCTTGTGTCTTGATGAAGGAGATGTACTCTCCTGCCTACATGATATACACAGCTTCCAAGAGGAGGCCCTGGCTTCCTTTTGTTTGCACTGGGGAGCTTTATTCTTGCAGTGAGAACACAGTCATCCAGGTCTCCTTCCAGCAGCCTTGCAGCGGTGTTTTCTTGTTATCAGGATTTCTAGCCTATTGAGTCCTTTGGGCTGCCAAATGCCTGCAGCTCCAGCCAGCATATTGATGGCTTTCCACCTGGAGATTGCACCGCATTCACGCAGCAGAGCTGCTTCTGGACATAGACGAGAGCACTGCAGATGTCCGCAGTTCAGGCTGCTGGGTTTAGAGGATATAAATGTGTGGTTGCTCAGGTGTCCAGAGATGACACAGCGTAGTGGTGTGGTACAGGCCAGCGTAAAAGAGTCCTCCTGGGGTGTGTCCTCTTGTGCCTTGGTCTGTCATCTACTGAGGGTCCAGTGGAACCCTCTGGGAAGGAATGTGCTCCCTTACAACCGATTTGTATACATTTCAGCATCTTTTTTCTCTTGAGGTTTTTGTGAAGCCTTAACTGCCAACAGTTTATAATTACTGTGTTTTGGATTTGAGGTGGAACGGGGTCCTTGTTTGCTAGGGAGTGTGGAAGGAAGTGCTTGCTCAGAGTCACCTTTATTCTGAGTCTCCATGTTCTGAGAGGAGGAGCTGCTGGGTTATCAGGATGGCCTGTGCTTCTGCAAGTCTTGTGTTGGAGGAGGAAGATGAGGCTCTTTGCTGAGGGACTTTGTTTTTGCATCACTCTCCCGCCCTGTGCCTCACAGCAGAGGCTTCTCCGGCCAGGCCTGCTAGCTGCAGGTAGCTGTCATCAACAGCGGCTCCACTGGGCCTTGGCCCTTCCCATTTGAAGAACTGGGTCAGAGGCTTGTTGACACTCCATATGGCTCCTGGAACTTAAGCTCCATGTGATGGGCTACAGCCAGGCTGTAGGGTGGCCAGTTTCATGTGCCCTGGATTGCAGGCTTCCCCAGAAAGTACAGTGAGGAAAGGCTATCTGCCGTAAGTCTGGGTTAAAGAAACAAAGGAGATCAGAAACTTGTCCTGATAGGAAAGTTCTGAGTGGTCAGCCTCACCAGCTATGCTCTGTAGGCTTCTGTTGTCCCGCTGTTCTTTTGATTGAGACAGTGTTACAGTTTGGTCAGGTGACCAGGCACGTTCATGCCTGCACAGAGGATCACCGTTTTGGTGTCAGCTTGCCAGGCAGGTACAGTGGACAGTGCACATTCTTCCTGTTTCAGGCATTCATACGAGAACTAAGCCTGACATTGGCTATTATAAAGAACCCTAAAATAGGGAATATGCACATATTAGAGGTGTGGAAGAGGTTATGGCAGGAAAGGGCATCAAGGCCAGAATGCTAAGTCTTTGGGGATCAGAATTAGCCCATCTGGGAATGTGGCCAGCAGGGTCACGGGCTTCTGTGCCTGGGTAGAAGGAGCATCAGGGCGGGAGAGGGGCAGGCTCCCCTGAAGCACATGTATACTTCAGGTCTGTGTGGTGGTGGCCTCCTTCTACTTCTGTGTGCCATGAAGGCCAGCCTTCCTGCCAGCCTATGGTGGTGTCTTCTTGGTGAAGGCCAGTGAGTCCAGGCTGTGCGGTCTGTTTTAGACTCCTCATGGCTCTGGGGAACTGACCTTCCAGGGAAGGCTCCAGGCCTCTTCTCCAGTTTCTTTAGTGAGAACGGCCTCTGAATGAATGCCTTTTGGTTTTGCTTTTTGCTGTCTAGATTGCTGTTTGGGGAAGTTGTATATCCTGCTCCTTGGAAAAACACTCCTGACTGAACGCTCTGGGCCTTACTTAGAATGGGCCTCCTGGTTTGTCTCATCTTCTCCTTGGGTTTCCTGGGGAGGAAGGAAGGCAGCAGTAGGCTCACTGAGTTCTGACGTCAGCCGAAGCCCATTGGCAGGCAGCTGCAGCCAGTCAGATGCTCCGTGGTATCCGGGTAGGAAAACTATGTAGTCTGGGAATAACAGGAAGCTTTCCCATATTTCACATCCTGTTGTGCTGGGGTTTGTGACTTGCTGCCTTGCCATAATGAAGGTTAGTGGACATTTGTCTGTGTGTCTCTTGTGGAATTAGACCTTAGAGCTGAAGGACAGATCACCATTGTGACATTTTATAATTAAGGGGATTTCACATTTTGCCTGAGGAAACTAAGGCTTGGGCAGAACAATACCTTTTATTCTTTAAAAAGATGCAACTTAACCTGTTGTGATCCTCAAAATCTCAGCAAGGAGGTGAGCCTAGAAGGAGCTCCTATTTGGGCTGACTTTCTGTAAGTTACAGGTGGTACAGCCCGGGAATCAAATTGCACCCCATGAGACAGTTCCGAGGGCCCCGCCGGAAGGGGTTGAGGAAGACCTGCTTTCCGAGGCCAGTGGGGCTCGAGGCAGTCGTCTTTTGGCTTTTGGGGTTTTGTCCTTTGGTTTGGTTCTCATGAGCTTTCAGCGATGAACTGTTTAGACCCCCAGCCTCTTTCTTAAGGTACATCTGACTCTGGATGGGTGACCCACAAATCCACCCGACCCAAGTCTGAGTGGTGGAGACGGGTAGTCATCCTCTTTAAACTCTAAGCCCGAGGATTGAGTGCGCACATCGACACTGGTCCAAGTTTTCCGTGGGATAAATGTACTTGGGGGATTTCTGGGAGCTCAGCAAGGCTCAGGCAGGGCTTCAGGAAGTAAGAGGAGTGAGACTCAGCAGGAAGGAGGTGGGGTGTGGGAAGGCAGGAAGGGGTGGAGGAGGGAGTTCCTGACCCTGGCTGCAGAAGAGGAGGAGGGGAGAGGTTCTAGTGGCCACCCCACAGGTGCTTATCCCAGGGCCTGAGATCAAGATTGTTCTATTTTGCTTCAAGACTGTATTAATTTGGTATGCATTTTGATATTTAACTTTTGGCATTTAGCTTTTCTTTTTATAATTTGCACCTATTCTATATATTTGTCTCACTTTTTCTAGAATAACAGTACTGTATGATTTGGTTATCAAAATTATTTGTAAAAGAGGTTATTTAGTGATCAAAAGTGACACACAGTCTTTAGAGAGTGTTTGGAAAGAGTTGTGCATGTTTTAGCGTATCTGTAAGAGGCATATGTGTGCATACATTCCTCCGAACAAAAGTCAGATGGGTTTAACCAGGCATCTGCCCGTTCTCTCCTAGATTTATCTGGGTGGACATCCACATAACACACAAATGCATACACACAGGTACACACACACACATTTGGATTCCAGTTATTTTAACCCAGGCTAGTTCATGTGCCGTCTCTCCTGGCTCAGTCTTGTGGTGTGACTGACTCAGCATCAGAGTAGTTAAGTGGCCCTGGATCAGACTGGATTGCCTACAGTTCAGGTTTTTCAGAGCTCTCTACCCAGAGTTCGCTACCCTGCCTGTCTCTCTCCTGGGAGCTGCTTTGTCTTCCATCTGTTTCCTGTTGTCTTCTGCTTGTACCTTGTGTGCTATTGTCTTGGATGGGGTGCATTTAATTCACCTTATGTACTAGAAGAGATCTTTGGCATGTCTTGTCCTGTAGTCAGTACAATCTAAGGAGAGAGGACTACAACTCATCATGAGCCTTTACTGGCGGCCCCTGGCTCACACCTTGCTTTTGCCTGACCCGGGTGGAGAAGGGAGCAGAGCTGGTTTGGTCCTCCAAGGACTGGATGACCTGTGTGGAAATGCCTCACAAGGACATTCCAATGAATTCCTTCCCCAGGGACCTGCGTGGAGATTGCTCTGCCTCTTGAGAGTTTCAGACCGAGGGTGCTGGCCATGTGCAACTACTTGTCATCGGGAGAGTTCCATTTATCCTGTTCTATGACATGGTACTAACGTTCTTGTTTCATTTTCTTCTTTCAGACTTTTGATGCAAATGATTTATATCAGGGGCAGAACTTTAACAAGGTCCTCAGCTCCTTGGTGACACTAAATAAAGTGACAGCAGGTAAGACTCTGATTGGGTGTCCTCAGGGTGAGAGTGTAAAGGCTCGTCTGGTTTCCATAGCAAGGCAAAGTGATCATTATGCCTTGAGAAAGAAGCTTCTTGGGTGATGAATGTGCAGTTGTTCCTTCTGCTGCTGGTGGTTTGTGAGTCTGAATTGTGAGTGCTGGGGAAGCAATTTCTGGTGCTGGAGCCTTCAGCACAGTGGCTGTCTCCGAGCCACTCCCTAGCACATAGATTGTAGTTTGCAAACTGCCCTTTTCCTGAGCCCTGGGTCTACTAGCTGGAGCTATACAGTAAGAGTAGGGTCTGCTGGTTCAGAGCACTGGGGTGTGCCACTGGGGTATGGGCTGACTTCACTGGTACACGGTGAAGGTTTAAAGGATGTGACAGACTCAGTGTTGGTACTCACATTCCTTCTTTAGTATGGCCTTGAGTCCCACAGTGATGATTGGTCAGTAGTGGCCTGTGCTGTGGTAGCACGTACTGTGTAGTCCAGCTGCACAGTAATAGGCTCTGCCAGTAGGTTCTGTGTGTGAGAGTGCACCTGACACATTCGTAGTGCCGTCTTCAGAAGTGCTAGCTTAGCACATGTGGCATAGGACTGTGCCTCTCTGTCTCCTGGGTGGTGGTGTGACATGTAGCCTCGGAGTTCCTCGCTGAGCAGTTACATTGTGTTTCTAGATGAAGGGAACATTTTACAAACACCTGTAAAATGGTTTATAAACTGTTGAGGATTGCACTAGAGAAGAACTGATAAGTTAGTCATCCCCAGATTGTTCCTGGAGAGGTAATTGGGGAATAAAGAATCTGCTCTTTGTTACTCTGTAAATGGCCTGATTTGTTGTGGGACTTGGTGTGTCTCTCCATGCTGGCCCAGTTTTAGAGCCAGTATGTGTGGAGGGTACATGGTGACAGGCGTCTTCAGCTCGCTCTCTCACTCTCTCCCTCTCTCCCTCCCTCCCTCCGTCCCTCCCTCCGTCCCTCCCTCCCTCCCTCCCTCCCTCCCTCCCTCCCTCCCTCCCTCCCTCCCTCCCTCCCTCCCTCCCTCCCTCTCTCTCTCTCTCTCTCAGACATTGGACTAGGAAGTGACTCGGTGTGTGCTCGGCCCTCTTCACATCGGATAAAGTCTTTTGATTCCCTGGGATCCCAGTCTTCACATAGTAGAACTTCAAAATTGCTTCAGAGCCAGTACCGAAGCTTGGTAAGTAAGATGTTTTATTTTGATTCAAAGCCTTTTTGGGCATGAGAGTCTGCAGATCCCTTGGGAGATCCGAGTGCCCATGAAGATGGAATGTGGAGCATTGTAACCTTCAGGCCTTCCCGGGCGGCTCCTGCAGTGTGTGGTAGCATTTGCTTCTCACTCGATTCTCCCAGATACTGACTGAGTGCTTTCAGAAGCTTGTTTATTCGGGCTTCTGTTGAAGGCTGCAACTGCTCATCTAGAGAGGCGAATGCTTTGACAGTCATCCCTAGGTAAGTGCTCATTGTGCACACGAGTGTAAGAATAAGCCTGGCTACACAGGGATGGTGCAGAAGCCTGCTGCCAGGAGTTGCAGAGTGGGACCCAAGTTGTGGAGCAGGCAGTGCTCAGAGGTGCATGTCTCTCAGAAGTGCTCGTGAGTGTGGTCAGCTGTACCCTCCATACCTTTTCGTTTTTAACATTTCTGTGAGGCCACTCAAACTTAGTTCTCTTGATGAAACACAACTCAATCCAATCAACTCTTTTTTGAGACTCACCCTTAGCAAACCTGACAGTTTCCTTTTTGAATTAGAGCACATGGAAAACGGTGGTCCTGTTAAATCTTTGTAAGGACTTTTCAAGACTCCCTGCAGGAGTACTGCCAGTCTCACCTCTCCTCTTGGGGAATCGACTCGTCCCACCAGCTCAACAGAGGGCGGGTGTAGTGTGGGCATGTGTCAGCAGGGTGCAGCTCTCTTAGAGCAGAAGATGGAAGGCAACTCTTCCTTTGCCTAAAGCCCGCCTTCCAAGCCTTCCTAAGTCAGGTTGTTCACAGAGCCGGAACCTTTGCTCTGGGGGGCTGGACCTGAGGATGGGAGCAGCCTTCCTCAGAGAAGAAGAACCTGTGAATAAAGGCTGGAGTGGGGTAGTGAGAAGGAACAGGACAGCAGGAGAGAGTGACAATGGGATGTCTGGGCAGTGCCCCTGCTGGTGGAGGTGGCAGTCCTGATTTCCCACGAGGAGATGTAGAATTCAGAAGAACCAAAATTTCTGGTGAAGGGGACAGCAGGTATTTCTTTACTAAGTGTAGATTTCTAACATATTCCTCTTACTTATGTATTTATTTACTCATTCGTTCATTCATTCACCCACTGATCCATCTATCCACCTATCATCCACCCATCCATCCATCATGCATCCGTTGTCCATCCATCAATCCATCATCCATTGTCGTCTGTCCGTCCGTCCACCCACCCACCCACCCACCCACCCACCCACCCATCCATCCATCCATCCATCCATCCATCTATCTGTATTTTGAGACAGGGTTTCTCTGTGTAGACCTGGCTGTCGTAGAACTTGCTCTGTAAACCAGGATAGCCTCAAATTCACAGAGATCCTCCTGCCTCTGCTTACGGAGTGCTGGGATCAAAGGCCCACCACCACCGCCTGGCCCTCTCACATTTTAAAAAGCTAATTTAAATACTGCTTTGTGAGGCACCTCTCAGCAGAGGAGCAGCAGCAAGTTAAACCCCGAGTGTGGGGATGCACATGTGCTGTGGGCTTTGGATTGGGGTTTTCTCACGTGTGAGATGTGCTGTCACATTTCGTCATTGGAACTCTACTGATGCCTTTAGAATGTCTGGGTCTGATAGAAAGTATGGCTGTAGGTCTTAGCATGGCTCTCAGGGTTGGGCCTGTGTTAGTGTAAGCCTTGCTTCTGTCGTCCCCCTTCTCTGGGAGGAATGACTAGATTGTTAGGGTTTAGGGCATTTCCTCATTTCTTGGAGCCAGCGACCCCAAGACTTCTCTGGTGCTCTCTTGACACTTCTTTGGTACCAGTCTCCGAGTTCACAAACTGTGTGGTTGGAAATTTTACCAGAGCTTACCCATGCAGATTGTATTAGTTCAGTAGCTATGGAGGATGCTTTGCTACTTCAGTGCATTGTATGCCATCCTCCTGGGTCCATTTTCTAAACCACATGGGGCATTTGAGCGTGAGATGTGCTTTCTCCCGTGTTAGCTTCCTTTTGTCTCAGGTTTCATGCAATGATCACCCAGCTTCTCCACAGCCTCATCTAAGCTGAGTGGAGAAGAGAGAATGCCCAGGTCTCTCCTGCTTCTCAGAGAACTGAAAGCGGGGTCTCTGAGCACCGAGCCTCCAGGATGTGAGGTTGTGTTTTCCCATTACTGTGGCCGCATACTTGTTAGCATCTTCGGAAAGTACAAGTTTGATGAAATCAGGTCTCTTAAATACTGATGGATGTGTTACTTTGGTATAAATGTGTAGAGCTTTTTGGAAATCTGTTTAAGCATATCTATTAAAGTTTAAATGTGTTACACATGTCCCAGGACAGTGAAATGGATGTGTGACTGTTTCTAGTGGAGCCCTTGCAAAATAAGAGAAATACTGCATGCAGTACATAGACAAACATTGGGCGTAACCTAAAAATTAGTGGCACAAGTGTCCAGTGTGACATTATGTAGTCAGAAACACGTCCACAGTGTAGAGATTAGTTTTCAAAGTAGAGACAGGCACACTAATTGCATCCAGGTGTGTGTGTGTGTGTGTGTGTGAGAGAGAGAGAGAGAGAGAGAGAGAGAGAGAGAGAGAGAGAGAGCGCGAGCATGAGAGGGAGCCTGTAGGAGTGGTAGCATAGAGTGTCTTCTTGGCCTGCAATCTGACAGTGGTCAAGGTGCACAGGGAGATGGGAAGCTTTACATTTCTGTATTTAAGACACTTTTCTGATTTTTGTTTGTTTGAGACAGGGTCTTACTTTTTAGCATTGACTGGCCTGGAACTCACTGTGTAGACAAACAGATCCACCTGCCTCTCTGCCCTCTGGCCCTCTGCCGGGATTAAGGGTGTGTACACCATGCCCGGTGCTGTCATGTTTGAATGTGTGAAACATTTATAATAATGTCTTGGCTCTTTGTGACAGTGAATTGTAACTTTTATAGGAAAGTAGACCGTGCTTCATGGGAATCTCCCCCACCCCTCCCTCCTGTCTTCCAGGACATGACTGATAACAGCAGCAGCCAGCTAGTGGTCCGAGCCAAGTTTAACTTCCAGCAGACCAATGAAGATGAGCTCTCCTTCACGAAGGGCGATGTCATCCATGTCACACGAGTGGAGGAAGGTGGCTGGTGGGAGGGCACGCACAGTGGCAGGACCGGCTGGTTCCCCAGCAACTATGTGCGAGAGATCAAGCCAAGTGGTGAGTGGCTAAACTTTTCTGTGGGAGGAGGAGGAGCCAAAAGGGTGTGATTGTTCTAGGGTCCTGAGTGCCTGTTGTCAGAAAAAGATCCTGGTCTTGGTTGGCATCTTCAGTTCAGCTGAATGGACTTTCATCGGTTCCTGCACATTGGAGTGCTGGGTAAAGGCCCCATCATTGTAAACTGACTTTGCATTACATCATGCCATTTTCCTGAGAAAAACTTCTTAGGTCTGTTAGTGACGATCGCTTGCTTTCGAGACAAAGTCTGTTGGACGTATTGCCCAGGCGATCACGGAACCCCTGAGCTCAAGTGATCCTCCTGCCTCAACCTTCTGAGTAGCCAGGTCTATGAGTATGTGCCCCGTAGCCATCTGTTCATTTCATTGTGACTGCTGTGCTTTATGTTATAAAGCGTAACGCTTTTTTATGGCCTATGCTAGGCTATATTTTTTTTAACTACCGTATACTTGTTTGTTTGTTTGTTTGCTTTCCAGTTAGGCACAGACAGGTAATTTCTGTCATTGATTCTGGGGAAGTGTGTTGGTTTTCCTGTGGCTGACGCTTTGTTCAGGACCAACCTTTCAGGGATGTGTACTCCTGGAAGTGCACAGCAGCCTCAGCCCACTTGATGCTGCTTTGCTGTGATTGGTGTCTTGGAGTTGAAGGTTCTCTGGGGCTAATGGTTTGATCCATGCAGGGCAAGGCTGTGAAGTCCTGTAGTCTAGCAACTTGGGGCCCAGCAGAGGCTCCTTGTTGATGAGACTCGATGCTGTCTTTCTGACACAGGTTCTGCTTGGCCATGCTCCAGCAGTGTGTCGCCGCTGTGTCACACGCTCGTTTTCAAGGGACTTAGAGCAGGTTGTGTGCGCGCGCGTGCATGTGTGTGCGCGAGAGAGAGAGCATGTTTCTTCTTGTTTTCCTGTTGAATTTGGTTAAGATGTTCTTGTGAAATATAAGAGAAGTAAAAATATGTTATAAGCAGGCTGTTGGGGGGGGGGGGCTCCCTCATGCTGTAAGCAAGGTCCCTTGGGTGTAGAGACTGGCCCTGTGAGAGGTTGTTGTTAGGTCTGGTCTTTTTAAGTCATGTGACCGTCTCTGTTCTACTTTGATGTGGTGGGGTGTCCCATGAAGTTTACTTCTCAGGTATTTTTCAGTTCACTTATCTTAGGAAATGCCCCGAGGTGGCCATGACTTCTGGATAGACTTTCAACTACAAATGTTCTTAATGTTGTCTGTTGACAGCATGCTGAGTAGAGTTGTACTTTGGGCGTGGAGTGTGTTAGGAGAGGAAGCTCTAGGAAGGGCCAGTGCTGTGTGTGTAAGTGCCAACTCCCCCACTCCACCCTCAGCTCTTGTGTTTGTTCTTTATTTCTGCGTATGTGTCTCTGTGCCAGTTTAAGATTGTGTCCATGGGGCTCAGTGTGGGACCATGTGCCTGACACGCAGGCTCCTGGCTTTAGTCTGCAGCATACCCTCTTCAAGAGTATTCTTTGTAAGGAGGCAAGTTGATTTCATAGTTTTTGTGCCAGAATGAGACCTAGTTTGCTTTGGAAAATTTTCACACTTTTTTTTTTTTAAATAAGAAATACCACAGTTTGCTATTAGTGTTATCCTGAATGTCCTCTATTTGGCAGTGAGACGGGAGTAGTCTCTTGGGAACAGCGCCTGCCTACAGTATCCTCTTAATGTGAGCCGACTGTGAGAAGAGTTAAGCCAGTCTAATTCTAATGTTGGCAGCTCAAGCATAAAGGTGCGAAACGTTTAAAAAGAAATTCAGTCTCTTTGTAGCCAGCGTTCAGGATAAAATCCGAGGATGGCAGTATATTTTCTAGTGGTTTATGTGGTATGCTAATTGTGGGATGAGATTCTTCTTTGTAGTTTATAGCAGTTGGTGCTTAGTTTCCTGAGGACAAAGCTGCCCGTTTGAAAGCACCTCTGAAATCCCTTGAGGGCCATGCCTCACTGAACAGACTCCGGAGTCCATCCCCTTGCCCGAATCTGTTTCTTTTGGGTTCCATTTAGGTTTGATTTACAGCTTTTGTGCAAACAAAAAGCCACAGGCTGCTTCTGAAAGGGGCTTTCTCTCCTCCACCGGCTTTGAGTCTCCAGGAAAGGATAGTAGCCTTCGACTGCTTCCCTCTTGTGGTGGGACTTGGAAATGTTCTTGTCACATTTGGTGTTGATGCTTTTGGCCTGTTTCATTGAAGACAGGCTCTATCCTGGTTTGCTTTCTATTACTGTGATGAAGATCAAGACCAAAAGCAACTCAGAGGTAAAGGACTATTGCGTTCACACGCCCCTCACAGTCCGTCATCCAGGAAACTCAGCAGGAGCTCAAGCAGGGCAAGGACCTGGCGGCAGGACTGAAGCAGAGGCAACTTACTGGGTGGAAGCACTTTTTTCTTTTTATTTCATCTATTTATTTTATATCCCAGTTGTAGTCTCCCTCCCTCACGCTCCCCTCCCAGTCCCTCTTCCCCATTCCCCTCTTCTGTCTCCATCCAGGAAAGGGCACATCTCTATGAGTATTAATAAAACACGGCATATCAAGTGGCAGTAAGGCTAAGCACCCCCCCACGAATTAAGGCTGGGCAAGGTGACACAGTACGAAAGGTAGGGTCCCAAAGCTGGTAAAAGAGTCAGAGACAGCTCCTGTTCCCACTGCTAGGAGTCCCACAAGAGGATCAAGCTCCACACCGGTAACAAGCAGAGTTCCTAGGTCATTCCCATGCAGATTCCCTGATTGTTGGTTTAGTCTCTGCGAGCCCCTATGACCCCAGGTTAGTTGATTGTGTGGGTCTTCCTGCAGTGTCCTTGACCCTTCTGGCTCCTACACTCCTTTCTTTTACTCTTCAGTATTCCCGAACTCCACCTAATGTTTGGCTAAGGATCTCTGCATCTGTGTTCATCAGTTGCTGGATGGCGCCTGTCTGATGACAATTGGGCCAGGCACCAATCTGGTCACAGGAGATGGCCAGTTCAGGCTATTTATCCACTGTTGCTGGGAATGTAAGCTGGAGTTCTCCTCCTAGGAGATTCCTCTTCGCCCAGCTTCTGCCCAAACCTGAAATGCCCCCTCCAGCAGTCCCTCTCAGGACTCCCCTTCTCTGTGCCCCCACCTGATCACTCATGGTCCTAGCCCTACCTGCCCTCTGTCCACTCACGACATCTCTTCTATTTCCCCTTCCCAGGGAGATCTGGGTATCCCCTCATAAACCCTCCTTGTTACTGAGTCTCTCTGGGTCTGTGGATGGTAGTAGCATAGCTATCCTTTATTTTACAGCTAGTAGCCACTGATGAGTGTGTACATCCCATGTTTGTCTTTATGGGTCTGAGCTAACTCAGTTGGGCTGATTTCTTTCTGCTTCTGTCCTTGTTTTAACAGCTGAGTAGTGTTTCATTGTGTAAACTTAGCACATTTTCATTGTTCATTCCTCAGTAGGGGGCATCTTGGTCTCCAGGTTCTGCCTTCTGCAGATAAAGCTGCTAGGAACATAGAGGAGCAAGTGTCCTTGTGTAATGATTGAGCATCCTTTGGGTATATGCCCAAGAGCAGTATAATTGGGTCTGTATATATAGTATAATAGTAGCAGGTTGATTTTCAGTTTTCTTAGAAACCACCACACTGACTTCTAAAGTGGCTATACGTGTTTGCACTCCCACCAGCGATGGAGGAGTGTTCTCTTTGCTCCACATCTTCTTTATCATGAACTGTCTCTTGTAATTTTGATCTTAGCCATTCTCACAGGTGTAAGCTGGAACCTCAGAGTCGTTTTGATATGCATTTCCTTGATGGGTACGGATGTTGAACATTTCAAGTGTTTTTCAGCCATTGAGAATCTTCTGTTGAAACTTCTCTGTTTAGATCTGCACTCTATTTTTTAATTGAATTTTTTGGTTTGTTGATACCTAGTTTCTTGAGTTCTTTATTTATGTTGGATGTCGTGTTGGCAAAGATCTTTCCCCATTCTGTAGGCTGCTATTTTGTCCTGTTGATAGAGAGGTAGTTTCTTTAATGAGATTCCTTCTTCCAAGATGACCTTAGCTTGCTTCAAGTCGACAAAACAAACAAGCAAACATCAGCAGCAACAACAACGAAACCCAAACTGACTAGCACAGATACCTTCCAGGGGTCTTTGGAAGACTCTTTAATTGGCATTTAATTGGCATAGCATTCTGTCTGTAGTTTCTGGTGCGTACAGTGCTACAGAAGGTACAGAGTTGTTATGGAGCTTTTATTTCCTGTGCGCCATTTTGGATGTTTAATATGTACAGATTTTTACTGTGTTTTATCGTATTGATATGTGTGGTTTAACACACACAGGTGTCTAACTCCCTCGGTTCAAGGGATAAGGGAAGAGAGAAACAGGAAGTTCTAGCCTAGTGATGTTGGTATTCCTGTTATTGAATGAATATGGAGGCCAAAGATGTGTGTGGTCATCATGACTGTGCTAGTGGCCGCAGATGACCATCACAGATGCTGACCTGGGCTACTGGAACATAAGTCTTGGCTCAAGTGCTTACAAGCCCAGTTTTGCTTGGAGTTGCATCCTTGCCCAAGCTGCTTTGAGGTGATTGATTACCCCCCCTTGCTGTGTGTGCTCAGTCTCCTTGTCATTTCTGGGCTAGTGGAAGCATCAAGGTTGCTTTTCAGCATTGCTTGTCACTAAAAGGTCCTGCTTTTGTTATTGTGCTGAGCCAAGATGAGTCTGCCTCCCACCCCCCTCACAGCCCATCATCCCTGAGACCCAGTGGAATCCTCCTACCACACACACCAATAGAAACTGTGGTAGGTAGATCCACCCACCCCACAGGGGAAGTAACAGACACACCTGTGGAACCACTGCTAGACAGATGGACTGCTCAGAACCACTACTGCTTATAGGACTTCCCCTTAGAGAGTAGGGATTTGTGGGTACTGTCAGATGTCAGCAGTGCCAGTTTAGATAATTCAGAGGTGCGCTGCAGGCCCAGGCAGAGGTCAGGCCATGAGGTTTATCTTAGCTTTGCTTAGCTCAGCTTTCCTTTCCTCTTTAGCTGTTTAATCTGTCACTAGTCACCATTTGAGCATGTGGAACTCCCCAGAATTGTGGGTATTGGTTCTTTGATGCCCTTATATACCAGCTAGCATTCCCTAATTTCTGCTTGAGTAACATTTTGTATTTATGACTCTGAGTCTGTATGTACGTGCAGTCAAACCCTAACTGTTATTTCTCAGGTGCTCGGGGAGAATGGGTTGGGTGGCGGGCATGCAGTAATGAAGCCCATGACCCTGTGACCTTGGACACCAGCTGAGAGAGAGGTCTGCACTGTTTCGGGCTGGTTTCCAGGTGAGGCTTTGGTGTGAGAAGGCTGTGCGTTCTGTCATCATAACTTTGATCAGTAAAGCTTCCTTTTGTTTTTTATTCCAGAGAAGCCTGTGTCACCCAAATCAGGAACCTTGAAGAGCCCCCCCAAAGGGTTCGACACAACTGCCATCAACAAGAGCTATTACAACGTGGTGAGTAACTGCAGGGCAGTTGTCACAGATGCCCAACTCCGGTTCTAGAGGAGTGTCCAGCCTGTTGGGATTGCTCCACTTCTTGTCCCTGTGTGATGCTCTGGTGGTAGACGTCTAAGAGAGACCGTCAGAGGGGTGGTGTGCGACTGAAAGTCTCCATGCTTCAGGTGCCCATTGGACTGCTTGGAGTGGATTAGATGGCCTTCAGCTTTACGGCTTTTGGGTTATTTTGTCCCTCGCTCTTGCCTTTGTTGAGACAGCTGTGTCTGTATCGACTTACATGGAGTTAGAGGCAGGGCCTAGACCTGTGGCTCTCCACCTTCCTAGTGCTTTGACCTTTAATACAGTTCCTTGTATCCTTGTGGGTACCCCAACCATAAGATCATTTTTGTTGGTACTTTGTAGCTGTGATTTTGCTACTGTTAGAATTGTACTGTAAATATCTTTGTTTTCTGATGGTCTCAGGGAACCCTTGTGAAAGGGCTCTTCAACTCCCAAAGGAATCATGACCTACAGGTTGAGAACCTCTGGCTTAGACTCTGAACAGGAAAGACAGGTATTATAGTGTGGTGCCCTTGACTCCCCTGCTCCATTTTTGCCAGGCTTCTGCTGCCTGGGTGGACTGTGATAAGTGTGTCAGCAGGTCAGCTTCCTATGGAGACACTTAATACAGTTTCTGTGTGATTATTTCGGGGCTAAGCAGCCAGGAGCAAACTAGCAGCCGCCTCCTACAGGGATGGGGATGTTAAGAGAGAAAGGGAGAGAGACAGACATTGACTGGAAATGGCCTGGGCTCTTGAAACCTCAAAGCCCACCCCTCGGTGATACCCACTCCAACGAGGCCACACCTCCTAATCCTTTCTCAACAGCTTCACCCACTGGGGTCTAAGTATCTACACATAAGCCAGCGAAGGATATTCTCATCTTGTGACTTTTGAAGTCTGACAGGTGAGCTTGGGGAGCCCTCCAGTTGTTGGTGGAGGCCGCTTGTAGGTTCTCGGCTGCTCAGCCCTGAAATAAATCACACAGAAAGTATATTATTTAAACCACTGCTTGGCCCATTAGTTCTAGCTTCTTATTGGCTAACTCTTACATCTTAATGTAACCCATCTCCATTAATCTCTGCATCACCACGAGATGGTGGCCCACCAGCAAAGTTTCAGCATGTCTGTCTTTGGCACCGGCTCCATGGCTTCTCCCTGACTACACCTCCTTTCTCCCAGCATTCAGTTTAGTTTTCTCTGCCTACCTAAGTTCTGCCTTATCAATAGACCAAGACAGTTTCTTTATTAACCAATGGTATTCACAGCATACAGAGGGAAATCCCACATCATCCAGTATGATTTTTCCCTGACTTTCTGGGAGTGCCCTACTTCCTGTGCCCTATCTACAGTGTCTGTGGAAGTGGGCTACCTGCCAGCTCCTCAGATTTTCTCCTTGTTCTTACATAACTACTGTTTGATGTAGGCCAGGATGACACAGGCTGTAGTTTGTGGTGGCAGCCCAAGCTCGAGACAGTGAGGAACTGAGTGTCTGGTGGGCGAGTGAGTAGTGAGTTACCTAACCTCTGGGGATGCAAGATCTCCTGACTAAAAGTCCCTCAAAGATCGGCTCTGATGGTAGTCCTGGCGAGCTGGGTGCAGTGTTAGGTGGGTGGGCTGGCTGGCTGGGTGCAGTGTTAGGTGGGTGGGCTGACGGGCTGGGTGCAGTGTTAGGTGGGTGGGCTGGTGGGCTGGGTGCACTGTTAGGTGGTATGTAGCATTTCCTGCTTCCTAAGTTAGAATTGTCACAGCTCAAGAAGATTCCTTTTTATAAAAGAAGGAAGCAGAGTTGTCTAGTCCCAGACAGTAAGTAGCTGAGAAGGGTAGGAGTACAGGTGTGCATGAGTGCAGAGTGGGTGTAGGGGTGTGAGTTCCTGCAGACTGATGTTTTGGATTGTTTGGACCTACTTTTCGTTTGGTGAATTTTTTTAATGTTATTTTGCTTTTTAAAAATAATTTGTAGGTGGAGCTTTCCAGTGCTGGCTCTTCTTGAATAACTACTCAGACTTAGTATTAATTGCAAATGCTTGGCTAATAGCTCAGGTTTGTTACTAGCTAACTCTTATATTTTCAATTAAGCCATATTTCTTATCTATGCTCTGCCATGTGGCTTGGTTCCTTTTCTCAGTATGGCATACCCATCTTGTATCTGCTTGAGACTCCTGACTCCGCTCTTCTTTCTCCCAGCAGTCTTTTTGGCTCTCCACCCAGCTTTATCCTGTTCAGCTGTTGACCAGTCAGCTCGTTTATTAAACCAATTATAGCAGCATACATTCACACCAGTAAAGGAATATTCCACAATGATTCATTTTTATTTTGTATACATTGGTGTTTTGCCTGCTGCATATATGCTTGTGTGAGGGTGTTGGGTCCTCTGGAACCAGAACTACAGACAATTTATGCCATGTAGGTTCTGGGAATTGAACACAGGTCTTCTGGAAGAGCAGCCAGTGCTCTTACCTCTGAGCCATGTCTCCAGCCCCTTATCTGGTATATCTTTAACATCTGGAAGAAATGTTAAGCTCCCAAACCTAGTAGTCCTAACTCAGGACTATACTGCAGTGAACTATTGGTTTTAAAAGGTATATTATATTATATTATATTATATTATATTATATTATATTATATTATATTATATTATATTATATCACACTTGTCTGCTGGTTAAGTAGGTTCTAGATGTTGGGTTATTAAAGGCAAGCACAAGTGAAGACACTGTCCTGGTTTGTGTTTCTGTGGTAACTTGAGGAAGGGTTTACTTTGGCTCTCAGTGTCTGGTCACAGTCCAGTGTGGTGGGGCAGTGAGAAGGCAGGGGCTAGAAACAGCTAGTCATGTGTCCTCACTCAGGACGAGAAGCGAGTGCCTGTGCTCAGCTCATTTCCTTATGCAGCCTAGAACTGTAGCTCAGGGTATGGTGCCACTCACGGGGGCAGCCTTTGCACTTAACCAACCAAGCTCATCTCTCAGGATGGCGATTGAGATGAGCCGTCATACTATTGAATCAGTGACCCGGAGAGTAACTAGCCATAGGAGCTTTGCCCCTGCGTCCTTCACTACCGCCCTTGTGCTCACAGGGCACGCACACTGCTCGCCAGGTGCTGGGCTGGGGTGGAGTCCAGCTGTGCTGTGGACGCAGGAGGGCACCCAGGCGAGTGCCAGGGAGGAGGAGACAGGTGATTCCTAGAGTTCACCAAGTGAATCAGTAAAATCCAGGCTCTCCATCTCCAAAACCAAGATGGGAGTAGTTGAGGAAAACTCCTGAGTTCTCACCTCCACATGCACACATGTACACACTCGCACACCTGTATATACATGCACACTTAGGCACACATGCATAGATAGATACCCATACAAAGAAAAAGACTAAAGTCATGGTGCTGTCTGGCAGGTGTAGGTTGGCAAGTAGAACACTGTTTAATGTTTATGGTGTTTTAGTCTTTTGACTTTGGGGGGGCACTCAGCTCCCAAATAAATCAGACAGGGAGGCTTATTCTTAGTTTTAAATGCCTGGCCTTAGCTTGCCTTGTTTCTAGCCAACTTTCCTTACGTTATCCCCACTACCTTTTGCCTCTGGGCTTTTCCTTATTTCTGCATATCTTACTTTCCCACCTAACTCTGAATCTGGCTGGGCCTGGCATCCTACTCTCCTTGTTCTCTTACTGCCCCTCCCTTTCCTTTGTTCTCCCTCTGTTTATCCTCTGCCTGCCCTCGCTCCTGCCTCGCTATTGGCTCCTCATCTCTTTATTAGACCATCAGGTGTTTTAGACAGGCACAGTAACACAGCTTCACAGAGTTAAACAAATGCAGCGTAAACAAAAGTCACACGCCTGGAAATAATATTCCCGAACAGTTAGGATAGTTATGCTGTTTTCCATTCCCTGTTTGCATAAACTAGGGTTGTATTGCAGATATTTGGGGTTAGTTTATGGCGATCTTTGAAAAGGTGACCTAATTCTCCCTGCCTCTCCCGACCCCCAGACGGGGTTTCTCTGTGTTGCTCTGGCTGTTCTGGAACTCACTCTCGACCAGGCTGACCTTGAACTCACAGAGATCTGTCTGCCTCTGCCTCCCTAGTGCTGAGATTAAAAGTGTACACCACCACTGCCTGACAAAAGTGACCGAATATTTATGGCTTTTACATGTATGTCAGTTATTTTATATACCTCTGAACTTTACAGTGTAAGGATAGAGTCCCAGGCCCCACACGTGCTAGGCAGGCACTCTGCCACAGAGTGCCGCTTCTAGCCCTGTAGATTAGTTATTTTCAGTGGATACACAGGGCATCTCAAGGCAGAGATGCCGAGGGCAAGTGTCTGTGTCTGCACAGTGTGGGAGTTGGTTTGTTTGAAGGCGGAAAGCCTTAGGAACATCTGTGTGGCTGCCGAGGGTGCCCGCCCTCCTGTGTGGCACTATTGTGTGACTGGACAGTTCTATGTCTCGTGACTCAGAGCGAGCCATGCCGCCTGAGTGTTTTTTTCTTCAGCCTCTTTAGCACTGTGGGTCACGAAGTCTGTGTCTCCCTGAACATTGCAATGTTCTGGGTTCCCAGTCATGGTGTGATGGAGCCGTGGCGACTGGGGTGAGGTCCATGGGGTCCTGCAGCAGCCACCGTGTGCCTGAGGCACAAAGAGGAGGAGAGGTGAGGCTAATGACTGGCAGACTCAGGCCAGGTAGGGTGATGAGGCTGCCCAGGTCAAAAAGCACATAAGCCTCCTGAGTGAGGGGTTAGTGGCACTGGTGTAAGCGGGTGAGTGGGTGTGTGCCTGTGTATGCACTTCTGCAGACACCAGTGTGAGCGGGTGAGTAAATACGGGACTGTCTGTGCTCCTGCAGACACCAGTGCATCTTGCTTGATTTTCTGGAGAGGGCTACAGAATGGTCTGGTATGTGGTAGTAGGCAGTAGTTGGAGTACAGCAGTAGAATGAGCTTGGCTTCTGTGGGGCCGCTTTGTGGCATCCTCTGGGGAAGCCTTGACGTGTGTCTGTGCTCAGGGCTGTGGCTAAGGGAGGCTGGTGTGTCCTGGGTTCTCTGCACCATGACACTGGCTGAGCTTTCCCTTTCCCAGCACCTCAGGAATGTGCTGGTTTTCTGAGGGTGGGTCCTGCTAGGGTCTCCAGCTGTCTCTTCTCCCTGTGCTGTGACAGTGACTTAGAGCTCCTCCTCTCACATGCCCTGGGAAGAGCCTTCTCTCTCTTTAGACCCAGGGGCGGTGGTGGCTGCCCTCCTCTCTTGTGGCTTTTTGAGAACCATGTCTGGTGTAAATGACTGTCTCTGGAGCAGTGTCTGGAGTCACAGTGTGCTGCTGTCACCAGGCCTTTGACACTTGAGTTCACTGAGTGTTAGGAGGACATTGTCATTGTGGGTGCAGCATCCAGATTTCCCCACAAAGGAATGAACTCTCTGCCTGGTCCTTCCCCTTCCTGGCTGTCTCCCAGCTGTCCCCATGAATAAGTCCATTCATAATGAAGCTGGAGTTGGACATCAGCAGAGACAGAGCCCGTGGTGTTTCTTCTTGGGGTTGAGTGTGTAAGCTGCTCATGGTACTTCATCTCCTCCGAGCTCACAGAGCCAGTGCTGCCCTGAAGAGCAATCAGATGGTGCCTATGAAGGCTGAAGTGTTTAAACCTGAGTTGAGATTCCTCAGAATGGTCAGAAAGACACAGTGCTGCTGTCTTGGCCACCTCGTGCAGTCTGTATGTTGAGTTGGTAGGTGTGTGGGGGCATTGTGAGGCAGGTAGTACAGAATATTCAGGAAGTGCTCCGAAGGCCTACACTGTCGCCTAGTTCAAACAGCCCCGGCTGTCTAAAGGGCGGGATAGAAAAGGCTGGGAGGGACCCTGAAGAGTTCTGATTTCTCCCCTTTGGGTCTGGAGCTCCCTGTAGGGCTGGTGACAGTTACTCTTTGGCTCTGCAGTTCACCAGGTGTCTAACATGGAAGGCACTAATGGCTCAGAAAAGGAAACTTTATATGTATGGATGGGGATGGGGAGGTGGGGGGACGTCCTAGTCCTAGGTCTTGATCCCAGGTCTTGGGCTGCTAGGGACTAGGTCCCCAGTTCATCCTCTCTTCCTTTCCCTCTTGAATCATTTGGAAACAGTTTATCCGGTTTGCCCATGTTGCTCGTGCTCTCCTTGAACTTGCCACATAGGCCAAGCAGATCTTGAATTTGTAATTGTCCTGTCTTGGCTTCCTGAGTGGCCGAGATGACTTAAACAAAGGATGTGTTTTTTCAGGGGTTAAAGACTGCTGTTTTCTGATTACTGCTAGGTGCAAGGACAGGTGACAGTGTGTTGGAGTCAGCGCTTGTAGCCCTGGCCCTGGGGAAGTCCACACCTTCTGTCATGCTTGGTTGGCTGTGTGTGTGTGTGGGGGGGTTCTGGCGGGAAGCATTTGTTTAAGCTCATCTGTTTGGTACTTTGTGTTTATCTATCTAGAAATATTAGAAGCTCACTAGTTTTTGCTAAGTTTGGAAAGATTTTATTTTACCTTTAGTTTATAATTACTGTGCTGTCTTTAAAAAAATGTCAATTTAAAGGTTCTTTACTTGGGTAGGCCTTTCATCTTCAGTACTGTTGTGTGTGGGTTGATCTGAGACATTGTATTTTCTGATGCAAGTCGCTGTTTCCCACAAGTTTATTTAGACTCACTCAGTCTGAAGCAGTGGTTCTCAACTTTCCTAACACTGAGACTCTTTAATACAGTTCCTCATGTTGTGGTAACATAAGTTACTTTCATTGCTACTTTATAACTATAATCTTGCTATTGTTATTAATTGTGATGTAAAATATCTGATATGCACGATATATGACATGCGACCCCTGTGAAAAGGTAGTTTGACCCCAGAAGGTTGCAACCCATTGGTTTAAAAAGTGATGTCCATGTATTTGAGATATGTCCTACAGACAGATTGTGTCCATTGTTTTTATGCTTGGAACCAGAACTTTTGTCAGATTTTGGAGTCTGGGTTTGGGAATACTTGCATAGACTTTACTGGTTGAACATTCTTTTTTTTTTTTTTTTTTTTTTTTGGTTTTTCGAGACAGGGTTTCTCTGTAGCTTTGGAGCCTGTCCTGGAACTAGCTCTTGTAGACCAGGCTGGCCTCGAACTCCCAGAGATCCACCTGCCTCTGCCTCCCGAGTGCTGGGATTAAAGGCATGCGCCACCACCGCCCGGCTCTGGTTGAACATTCTTAAATGCAAACTCTGCAGTTGTCCAAAGTCTAAAACTTAGAGCATCCTGATAGAACTCAAAAGCTCGAGATTCTTGATGACTTTGGATTTGGGCTGCTTTGCGTAGGGATGTTCAGCTGCATACAATAAAGAACAGATTTTATCTAGTTCAGGGAGCGTCAGCAAGTGTGTTGATGTGTAACCCTGCACCCCCTGAAACCTGTTACTGTAGTTAGCTTCCTGCTTGTAGACTACATAGGTGGTTTTGTGTGCGATACGTGGTGGTAGCTTTTTTGAGACACGTCAGTTCATCAGTGCTCTGGGACTGTCACAGTTCTTTGTGATTTAAGCAGACCTTGCCTTCCTTGTCCAAGGACTGAATGTGATCTCACTCAATCTAGGCATACCTGTTGTCAGTACGGTGAAGTCAGACATCTGGCGGTAATAATTCATTACATAGGGTTAGTAGTTAATAACCACAGAGGAGTAGATGTATTAGTAACAAAATATGACTTGAACAATGGTGATGAACTTGCTAAAGGTTATAAATTATGGCAAATAACTCTTGCAGTGTGAATGATGGTGGTTATTATTGTTGCAGGTGCTACAGAATATCCTAGAAACAGAGCATGACTATTCTAAGGAGCTGCAGTCTATGCTCTCGACCTACCTGCGGCCCCTGCAGACCAGCGAGAAGTAAGTTGACTGCAGAGTGCTGAGTGCCAGCCAGTCCCTCAGTCAGTGCTGCTGTTTGCGAGGAGGGAGGGGGATGTCACAGTGCCATCTTGCCTTGGACACAGCATTATGGTCATTAGGTTACGGCCCACAGTAAGGCTTCATGGTTCAAAACCAGGATGCAAAGTTAGACCAATGACAGAATTCTGCTTTTGTTTTTCTTGGCCTTAGGTTGAGTTCAGCAAACACTTCATATTTAATGGGAAATCTAGAGGAAATATCTTCCTTCCAGCAAGTGCTTGTACAGTCCTTAGAAGAATGTACCAAGTAAGTGACCTGCCAAAAGCTTACAAGTCTGTATGGGCTTGGTTGGTATCAAAAGCATCAAGTTTAACATAATTTTAGAGTTAACATTTCTGAAGATAGAAGCTAGGTTATTTTTTTTATTATTATTTTGGGTAAAGTTTCAGAGATTAAGAGCACTGCCTGCTCTTCCAAAGGTCCTGAGTTCAATTCCCAGCAACCACATGGTGGCTCACAGCCATCTGTAATGAGATCTGGAGCCCTCTTGAGGAAGAGACCTGGTCAGTCATCCTTATCAACTTAGATCACAAAATCCAAAATGGACAAGTTCAGCAGAACCGCTATGTACTGGCTACCCATGCATGCTTCAGCATTGCCAGGGCATATTTGTGTGTGTGTGTTAAAGCTGTGAGTTTTCATGACAGACTGTTTAGATAGGGAAAGACTTCAGGAGAGGGATGATTTAAGCTGAGTGAGGTACAGGTAAACCACAGCTGAACTGTTTATGTGCTATGTACTGGGAAGGGTGGCTTTTCCCCCTGTTGTCTTGTAGCTGTGTGTTGCTCTGTCCTATAAGAGCTGATAAAATGTAGATTGTCACACACGGGCAACATGTCATTAGAAATAGCCATGAAGGGTTACTTTTCATTATGCCTTTTGTTTATTAAGTTCCAACTTGTGCCAGGCACCATTCTGAGTATTGAGGTGTGTTAATTCATTAACTCCTTTACATGCCTTATTGAGGGATTAGGATTTAAGACAAAACTGGGACAACAGAGATGGAGTAGTGGACTTTAGTGCAACACTTGTATCTGTAGCAGGCTTTCTCAAAGTGCCAGTCCCCAAATCATGGCACAGAGACTTCTTATTAGTTATGAATGCTCAGCCTTATCTTAGTCCATTCCACTAGCCCTTATAACTTAATTTAACTTGTTTCTCTTCCTCTGTTTTTTGCCTCAGGGCTTTTCAGTTTTTTTTTGTCCCATCGCGCCCCCCCCCCTCCTGGAACTAGCTCTTGTAGACCAGGCTGGCCTCGAACTCACAGAGATCCGCCTGCCTCTGCCTCCCGAGTGCTGGGATTAAAGACGTGCGCCACCACCGCCCGGCTGCCTCAGGGCTTTTTACCTTTTATTCATTCTGTATGTCCTATTTTTCCTGCTTCTTCTGTGTCTGTCTGTCTGCTGCCTTGTTGGCCCCAGGCATCTTTCTCTTTTTCTCACTTGAGCCTAGATTCCTCCTCTTGGCCTGCCAGCCCTGCCTCCCTCTCTACTGCTAGCAATTGGCCATTCAGCTTTTTATTAGACCAATCAGGTACATTAGGCAGACGAGGCGAAACAATAACACATCTTTATATCATTAAGCAAATGCAGCATAAAGAAATGCAGCAACCTCTACACAGCACGCATCCCTCTCTGCATGGTGAAATACTGGTTGGTTCTGAGATGATCTCCCCACCCCCTAGGGTTTCTGGGCTGCCTCCAACTCACTTTTGGTGTTGAGTACTCTTGAACGTGTTTGACTTTAAACTTCCTTTGGCATACTGTTTCAGGTGACAATTCCTTAGATTGACTGTATTCCTATTGGATGGCATTCTTTCACAGCACCTGTGATGGGAATGTAGGACATGGCTTACCAATTGCTTCTACAGAAAAATGAATTCTGGGGTCAGAGAGGTGGCTTATTGGGTGCACAGATGTACAGGCCAGCAAAACACCCATACACATAAAATTAAAAAAAAAAAAAAATTGAGGAATTTCTTGATAAGGTACCAGGCTGGTGTTGAGTTTTCTCCTTAGCCCAGGCATACCTTCTGCTTGTGCTCCTTCTGCCTCAGTTTCTCTGGTGAGTAGCATCATAGATGTGTGGTAGCTTCTGGTTACTTAGCTCCTGGTAAAATAGCTGAAGTTTACATGTGTTCTGGCGACATGGACATGGGTTTTTTAGTCCATCTGATTGAGAAATATTGGTGCCAACTACTTTAGGAAGGCAAGGCAGAGATTGGGGATAAGGTCACAAGACCAGTTTTGAGTTGCTTATATCTTGAGGCAGGGTGTCAAGTGTACAGTTGGCTAGTCCTGCAGTCTGGCCCAAGGCAGGGTAAAACTAGAGATTGGGGAGGTGTGGACTATACCATCTTCCTCAGCCTCTGGAAGTTAGAGTTTTAGGGTCACCATCCCTTGCCTGTTTGCAGCAGCCCTGGGCCCTCTCAGACTCTGCAGGTGGCTATGGCTGTGGTTCATGCTCCTGTAGTTTCCTGGTCCTTGTCCCTCTTGTGAGGCCATAGCAAAATACAGCTGACCTTGGAGGGCCAGTGAGCCTGCTGGCCTGTGAAGGAAGGTCTTCGTCCTGTGCTGGGGAAGTCCACTCTGGCCTCTGCCTGCAGGTTTGTCACCCCAGTTCGCCTCTGCTCCCAGATACCGTCTGCAGGAAACGGAGCATTTCACTTGATTTTCCTTTCTCCTTGTCTTTCTCTTGTTGAACACAGTTGACAGGCAATTGTCTAGCCAGTGAGTCAGTTAGGCAGAGACTGAATTAGTGAATTTCTTGAGTGATGTAATGACTTGGGTGTGATACTCAGGTTATTGCTTTAGTGGTTTTGTTTGTTTGTTTGTTTCCCCTGAGACAGAATTTCTTTGTGTAACAGTCCTGGCTATCTTGGAATTCACTTTGTTGGCCTTGAACTCACTGAGATCTGCCTGCCTCTGCCTCCTAAGTGCTGATATTAAAGGCATGCACCACTACCGCCTGGTCCTTAGGTTTTTGTTTTATTTAAAACAATGTAGATTTATTTTTGTGTATGAGTGCTTTGCTTGCATGCATGCATGTATGTATGTATGTATGTATACATACTAGGTGTGTACCTGGTATCAGTCGAGGTAAGAGAAGGACATTGGATCCCCTGGAACTGGAATTACAGAGGCTTGTGAGGCTCCATGTGAATGCTGGGAACCAGACCTTCTCAGGCTCATCCTCACAGTGGTTGTGCGGTGCAGTGTAACCGCCTCCAAATAACAGATGAATGTCTAATGAAAGGAAGATAAAAATACACCGGTTGCTCTCGCTCTCCACAGTCCAGATAGTGCCACGGGTGGTCCGAGAGTAGAATGCTGCTTAAAAATACATGACCTCCCAATCCTGTTGTTTTATAGGAAAGATAATTAAGATATTCACACCAAGAAATAAAACCTGGGGCTGGAGAGACAGCTCAGCAGCTGAGAGCACTTTTTGTGCTCTAGGGTTTGGTTCATGAGGGAAAGCAGAGCAGAGATGACACCCTCACTGGTGTAGTCCCAGCCTCTTCCTCAGGTCCCATGCTTCCTTTGTGGTGGCCCTCTTGTTCTGTGTGGTTGATTCTCTTTCTAACGGTATGTGTGCTCTGGGCAGGCAGTCAGCACAGGCTCGGGTTGTTTCTAGTGATGTGTGTGCTCTGGGCAGGCAGTCAGCACAGGCTTGGGTTGTTTCTAACGGTGTGTGTGCTCTGGGCAGGCAGTCAGCACAGGCTCGGGTTGTTTCTAGTGGTGTGTGTGCTCTGGGCAGGCAGTCAGCACAGGCTTGGGTTGTTTCTAACGGTGTGTGTGCTCTGGGCAGGCAGTCAGCATAGGCTTGGGTTGCAGTGGATATAGTTGAGCCCATCTTCATGTTGCTGTGTTGAGTCTGTGTGGTGCTGAGGGACCCTTGAGCTACTCAGCCCTCTGTGAGGCTTGTTTCAGCTTCCAGTGGCTCTTGCTAGGATCTGACTTGAGATTCTGTGCTGCCTGTCTGGGTTAGTCCTTACCCTGGCACATGGGAGGGGGCCACTTCCTATATGGGCATTGGCATCTTGTTCAGGCATTCTGCTCAGTTTCATGGTTATTTCTTTAATTTGCCTGCACTTGTCTCTTCCATTTTGGAACTCTACTGGTGCAGGGCAGCATCCCTCTGCTGTCTAAACTGTTTTCTAGTCTTGGTGGGGCGGGGGGGTTAGAACTCTATTCTCTTACTATTTCATTTTTCTTGTCCTTGCTTTGTGCTGTTTTCATTTACGTTTATTTGCACTGCAGGGAATTGGTCTCGGAGCCTTACGTTTGTCTAATGCCTGCTCTGTCCATGGCCCATGTGTACCCCAGCCCCGTGTCACAAATGTTCATGGAAGCTGTTGTCTTCAGTGTCTTCCTTTTGGCTCTTCCATCTTGTAGGCAGAAGTTTTGTCAGTCCTCTGCCTACTGTCTGAGTTAGGGTTTCCACTGCTGTGATGAAACATCGTGCCCAAAGACATCTTGGGGAGGAAAGATTTTGACTTATATATCCTTTATCACATGACTGAGGGAGGCTGAGGCAGGAGCTGATGCAGAGGCCGTGGAGGAATGCTGCTTACTGGTTTGCTCAGCCTGCCTTCTTATAGTCCCAGGGTGGTACGAGCCACCGTGGTCAGCTCGTTAAGAAAGCGCTCTGGAGGCTTGCCTGCAGATCTTCCTGTAGAGGCAGTTACTCAGTTGAGGTTCTCCTCTGTCATTCATGTTTCTAGCCTATGTTTAGTTGACATAAAACTGACCAGCACAGCTGCTTACACTTGAGACTAACATAAAAATGCTTTTGCAGCACTGACTTGGGTCAAGACTTGTTGATTTGGCTTTGGTGAGGAGTTCTGGTATGAATAGCTTTGGTCCTATTTTCTCTGGGTCAGAGTCCCCAGAGAGTAGGAAGTCCTCTTTCCTACCGTGTACTGAGACCCTGGTGGATGTGGACTCCTGGGGGTATCCTCTCAGGCTCCCTGTTAGTAGCATGATGTCCTGTCCTAGGCCTACAGTCTGGAGAGATGGGTAAAGAAAGCCCCTCAAGGGGCTGGAGAGATGGCTCAGAGGTTAAGAGCATTGCCTGCTCTTCCCAAGGTCCTGAGTTCAATTCCCAGCAACCACATGGTGGCTTACAACCATCTGTAATGAGGTCTGGTGCCCTCTTCTGGCCTGCAGGCATACACACAGACAGAATATTATATACATAATAAATAAACAATTTTTTTTTTAAAAAAAAAAAAGAAAGCCCCTCAAGCTCCCAGTGACCCCTGAATGTAGCCTACTTGTGTCCTGCTGATTGATGCCCGGTCTCACTGTCATCTGCACTCCATCTCCACACGGGGTTCCAGTTGACTGTTTCTTGTTCTTGACTTTAAACTTTAGAATGCTGTGACCTATTGCCATTGCCTAGAGGTAGGAAGAAGTGGCTCATCTCTAGCCCCTCTCACCTGTGGTGACAGGTGTCTTTAGTACTTGTGATACTTCGTTACTACCTGTGTAAAAATCTTAGTTAGGCAGCCATGTGTAGTCACTTCTAACTTTGTATACAGTATTTGAGACTTCAGGACTTACATTTTCCTAACCACACAGAGAACATAGGTTTGGCTAGATTGGTTAGTCATGAAGCACGGCAGACTTGGCCTTCTGGACACTGTCAAAGGTTGGTTAGTCCCTCAGCCTGTAGGGGAGTGGGCAGGGCCAGAAAGGTATGGAGTCTGGACAGAGGGGAAGACCTTGGTGCATCTGCCCCTTGATGGTTTCTTCCTGTCTGATGGTGTCTCTGTGTCATACCTCCAGGTCTCCTGAGGCCCAGCAGAGAGTTGGCGGCTGCTTCCTGAGCCTGATGCCACAGATGAGGACCCTGTACCTCGCTTATTGTGCCAACCATCCTTCTGCTGTGAGCGTCCTCACAGAACATAGGTTTGTTGGCTGGGATATCTGGGCCAGAAGGGAGGCGGGCAGCTCTGGACCCGTGTAACAATGTTCAGACTAAACAAGGATAAGTTTATTTTGCCCTCAAAATAAGTGCTTGAACATCTGTTTAAAAATCTGAAAGGCTGGTCAGTGTGTTTGTGAAAGAAAAGGGTTCTAGGGCTGTTCTTAGGTTTCTATTGCTATAAAGAGACACCATGACCACAGCAACTCTTATAAAAGAAAATATTTAATTGGGGCTGGCTTACAGTTCAGAGGATTAGTCTATGATCACCATGGCAGGAAACGTGGTGTGTGCAGGTAGACATGGTGCTGGAGAAGGAGCTGAGGATTCTGCATCTGGATTGGCAAACAACAGGAAGAGACTTGAACCACTTATCCTGGCTTAAGCTTCTGAGACCTCAAAGCCCTACATACACACACTCTGTCTCTGTCTCTGTCTCTGTCTCTCCTTCTCCCTCCTCCAGCAAGGCCACCCCTACCCCAACAAGGATATACCTCCAATAATGCTGCTCCCTATGTGTCTATGGGGACCATATTCATCCAGGCCACCACAGGCTGGACAGGTGGTTCATGGGTAACAGTGCTGCTATACAGCACGAGGGCTTGGGTGTAGACTTCAGCACCCATGTTAAAAATGCTCAACGTGGCCACATGTTTAACTCTGGAGCCCCATTGCTCTAAGGGCAGAGCTGATCTCAACAGTTCCAAGGAAGGTCCACAGGGTCCCTGTCAGCTCTGTGAGCTGCTATCCCAGACAACAACAGACGTTCCCATTACCACCCTGCAACTCGAGCTCCTACTGCTTGTAGCTCAACTCTGACACAACACCCAGCACTACTTGAACATGACACTCTGCAGCTTCTGGAGCACTTGGGGAGCAGATGGGTATGACAGAAACAGGAGGATTGCTAGAGCTTGCTGACTGCCAGGTTGGCTGTAGGTTAAATGAGCGACCTTGTGTCCCAAGATTATGGTGGAGGTAATAGAGCAGGGCAGCCACCATCCTTCCCTGGACTGTTCATGTGTGCCTGCCTGTGTGCTCATCTCCAGACACGTATGTACGCACACACCCCAAACCAAACAACTAAACAGAGAAACAGAACAGAAGAGGGTCCTTCTGAAGTTTCCTTAGCATTGAAGGGAACTGGTAAGTGCTTAGGAAGTTGCTGCCGGCCACCTAGAGGCTTCAGAAATTAGCTTTCTCTTGGGCTGGTGGGAGTGCTGGAGACTGGATTGGGTTGGGCAGTTGTGGGAGCAGCGGCTGCCGGAGGTGAGGACTGTCTGCGGGCAGAGCATTCGGTTGCAACCGTGTCTTGAGCCTTCCAGTCTACACAGAGTTAACGTGCAGGGTTCCCCTCTTTACAGAGTCGGGAGGAAAGACTGCTGAGTATTTCAGGTGTTCTGAGCTGTCTCATGGTGAGTGCTGGTATCATGCCAGGAGACCGAGCAAATGTCTAGCAAACTCAAGACTGGCTTCTTTTGCTTGAAGAGGCTCTACATTTCTATTTTTGTTATCACGGCAACTTTGTTGTTATCGAAAGAAATGATGTGGTTTCTGTTGTGAACGGCAGTTCAGTGTGTTCAGAGCTGTTACTGGAAAGTGTGCATCAGCATCAAGATGTGTGCGCTTTTTATCCCAGCGGCTTTAGTGGTTCCCGTCTGGACTCTGCTTTAAAACTGGAGCACAGCAAGTAATAGCTTGGGTGGACCGACCTGGCTTCCGTAGAAATGCAGCAGAGGCCAGCGTGGGTTCCCGACTGGATCTGCTTTAAAATAGTGGAGCACAACAAGTAACCCTTTGGGTGAACCAGCCTGGCAGGCCTCCTAGAAATGCAGCAGAGGCCAGCGTGGCAGAGCCCTTGTTTGTGGAGTTGTGATAAGTAGTAGAGGACCACGCATGCCTTAGTCAGCCAGAGCACACACTGAGGCTTGTGATTTTGTTGTCTGAACTGGGTAAGAAGACTAAGTGGCCTGGATGTTTTCTGCTCATTGGTGTGCTCAGGTATGCAAGGATCACAGTGTTGCTGACCCCGTCTGTTTAACACCTGTAGTTCTGAGTGGAAGGGAAGGAGCTGGAGTGCTTCATAGTCAGAGGGAAAGTAGAAGCCTGCCCCGTGTTCTCCTTCTTCCTCCCCGGGTAGGATGGGGCCAGCCTCTTGTTCTCTTTAGTGTGAAGCTTATATTCAGTTACTTGCTACATTGACCCCTTAGAGCTTAGAAATGATAAATTTTACGAAAGCAAAACCCAGGTATCAAGTTTGTGTCTGTAAATGTTCTGTAAGAATTAATGATGTAGTGGGACAGGAGATGTAGAGCTAGTGAGGTGTTCTATCCCCACCCCCGCACACAGGAGAGTGTCTGGTCTAACGTCCTTCTTGTGGGAGGAGGGGGTTAAAGTAGCAGGGCTGAGGAGAAATGCAGTGGGCAGTGTTGTGCACCTCCTCTCTGCTATTACCCCAATGACTATTTGGGTCTCGTCTGAAAGGCAAACACAGTATCTCAAAATAGCAGGGGGGAAGGACACAGATGAGGTGTTTGGCTGGGGAGTGTCCTAGCTGCTGTTCAACGTGGCATGCTGGCTGTGGAGTGGGGACCTTGGGGTCTGCTCTGAACAGCCTGGAGCAACTGGGTGTGGGATCCTGAGCTGTAAAGAGGAGAGTCCTTCTGAGCCAGCAGATATAGCAGAATGTGGTGTTTGTGTGCTCTTCTGAGGTACCTGAGCTGTGAGCGGTCCCCCTCAGTCTGCCACAGATCCCATCACCCTCCTGAGGCGTAAGTTGGTGCTTAGAGCCATGCACTCTCATGTCTGATCACTTGTTTCTGCTTTGTTCTCTCTACTGAGTTGCCGGGCCAGCTAGCTAGTCTTTGCTTCCCTGTAGCTCTGATGGCTGTTCAGCTGCCACACCATGGCCAGTAGGTTGTGTTTTGATGCCTGAGCTATCTGAAAGCTTTGCTTTTGTAAGCTGGGGTGTAGTTCACTGGTGGGAATGTGCAAACACTGGGTTTCGGTTCTGTGTTCTTAGCTGTCAGACTTGGCCCTCAGCAAGCAGTCTAGCCTAGCCCTAGCCCTGTCTGTATATCTGATGTGTATGCCCATGGGAACCTTTCCTTTGTTGTGTTGATGGTAGACACAGGATCCTAGGGTCCACGTGTTCTGAGGGAGGTTTTTAAGTTATTCTCTAAGAACACATTTTTCACTGGTTTGTTACCATCATTCTGTCAGAATTATGTAATGAATTATTTTCTTAATCATGATGTTAAGAAGCTACAAAGTGAAACTGCCTGGGAAGTTTTGTGTAGTTCTGTTTCCTTTCTTGGCTGTGGTTGTCTTTCTGGCAGCAGCAGAATGCTGTGTACAGATCACATGGCGTGTTTAAAGTCTACTTTGTTCTTAAGACTTCTGAGCAGGGTGCTGTGAATTGTGTTATGACAACCTCACTAAACCCTGGAACACCTTGGTGGAGAAGGGCTCTGAATTCGATGGATTTATGGGCTGTACCTCATCAGCTGCTTGTTTCAGAGAAAGCTGGTAAAATGGGCGTCTCTCTTACTCACCGTGGTGCTTTATGGAGAGCAGATAAGGGTGGAGATACTGTTCTTAGCATGACTCTGAACCTAGAGCAAACCCAGCATGTGGGCCGTGAGAAAACTGACCCCAGTCGAGGGCCCAGTGGAAACTGAGGACCCTAGACCCTGCTTGTCGCCAGGGACTCGTCATAGGAAACATTGCTGAGCAGTGAGAACACTGTGAAGGGGGAGTGTTTAAGACTTGGTTTAATGCACTCTAAATTTTGGGAATGCCGTAAGTCCCCACCTGCTTTCTGCATATTCTGTGGGGTGATGCTGTGGCAGTCTCCCCATGCCAGAGCCTTTGCCCGGCCCTGTGCTGTGCTCTGCATACCACTGCTGCTCCTAGAGAATGAGGTCAGTTCACTAGGACTCGGGGCACACCTCACATCAGGGTGTGGCCCCCTCCCACAGATCTCTGAGGTTCAGAGACAGCTTATGGAAGGATGCTGTTACCAGTTTGTACTCTGGATACCTCTGAGGACTGGTGAAAGCTCCACGAAGCCAGCATGCCCAGGGCCCTTTGTCAGTGGGGTGGAGGTGAGAGTGCTGCCGGGGACTTTTCACATTGCGTGGTAATGGCGCATCTGTGGATGTAAAGCTGCAGCCATCGCCATTGGACTTTTCTGTCTGTGACACAAGCCCTGGCCCTGTGTCCCTAACTGGAGCCTCTTCTTTTTCCCTCTTTACCCCTGCTGCTCAGTGAGGACCTGGGTGAGTTCATGGAATCAAAAGGTGCCAGCAGTCCTGGGATCCTGGTGCTGACCACTGGCCTCAGCAAGCCCTTCATGCGCCTGGACAAGTACCCAACACTGCTGAAGGAGCTGGAGAGACACATGGAGGTGCTGCTGCTCCCTGACCTGAGACCCTGAGCCTTGTCAGGCCTCATGTCCGTGAGGTTACCCCAGAGCTCGTCTAGAGTCTGTAACTTAGTGGTTTTCAGAGGGACTTTGTTAAGTGTGGAGGTTTTCTCCTCATCCAGCTCTAGAAGAAAGTATCGTCTTTTTCTTTTCTCCAACACCCTCATGTACCCATCTGCTCCCCAAGTGCTCCAGAAGCTGCAGAGTGTCATGTTCAAGTAGTGCTGGGTGTTGTGTCAGAGTTGAGCTACAAGCAGTAGGAGCTCGAGTTGCAGGGTGGTAATGGGAACGTCTGTTGTTGTCTGGGATAGCAGCTCACAGAGCTGACAGGGACCCTGTGGACCTTCCTTGGAACTGTTGAGATCAGCTCTGCCCTTAGAGGACAGGGCAGTCAGAGATGGCTGTAAGCAGGCGTGGGGCCATGCTCTCATGAGGCTTTATTTACAGAACAGCATTGCCTGCTGACCCCTCTTGGCAGTTTTGTTCCAAATTAATTTTCCTCAAATCTGTTGGTGCCATGATCCCTTAAAAGATGAGCAGCCCCCAGCCACTGAGAAGCTAATAAGGGCTGAACAGTATCAGAAGTTTTAGGATAGTCTCCAGGATGTTTCCAGTGTGACTGTCATGTCTTTTATCCACAGGATTATCATCCTGATAGACAAGATATTCAAAAGTCCATGACTGCCTTCAAAAACCTTTCAGTGAGTGATTTTGCTTATGTTGTAGGATTTCGATTTGTTTAGCCAATGACCTTTAGGGCAGGAAGCCCTAGGGTATGGTCTTGTCTGCCTATGTGACCCTTAATAAGCTGAGTGGGAGGGGTCACACTCTTGTTTTCTTCCTCGGGTGGTTGGACCTCAGCCCCCCTGATTCACACAGCAGCTGGATCAAGGTGGCATCTACCCTATGTCAATGAGTGTTGTTTACTCCTTTCATGTAAGCAAATTCTTGAGGCCCTTTAACAGACTCTTGTGGGTTCATGCAACATGCTTGTTATATTTTCTCTCAGATACTATCACCACAAATGCATGTTGAATTAAAGCCTACTGGAAAAGACGCAGTAAACAAGTGACTTGTGAAGTGAACGCACTGTGTATTGGGATGAGGTAGAGGCTGTGTGTAGCAACACTCCATGACCAGTGAGCTCTCCTCCTTAAGTGCACCCTGAGCACCAGAGTCAGAACTGGGACGAATGAAATTTAGAAAGGACACGGCGTAGTTGTTGCTGTAGATGAAGTCATTTAACTCCCTGCCTCCAAGTCCACCCAGGACACAGGTCCTCACTTGTCATACTGCCCAGCTGTGGTTTAGACACATGTTCCATGTATTATATTATAGCACATGCTACTTCCTCCTCTGGGGCTTGCCTGCTGGCAGACACTGATGAAGCCAGAAGGAAATGTTCTTCTAGTCCACTCTGAACATGGCTTCCTGAAACTGACAACTGCCTAGGGAGTGGAAGGTGCCGGAGCACGTGCGTGTTTTGTTGCCTTGATTCCAGCAACTCCGTACAGTTAACCATTCATTATTCGACTGGACAGAACAGTAATCGTAAAAACACAAGTGGTGTGGTGAAAACAAGATTCTGAGAGTTTGTGTCTGTAAACAGTTGTTTGCTGTGTCCCACAGGCCCAGTGTCAAGAGGTTCGGAAAAGGAAAGAGCTGGAGCTGCAGATTCTGACGGAGCCGATCCGCAGCTGGGAGGGGGATGACATAAAGACGTTGGGCACTGTCACGTACATGTCCCAAGTCACGATCCAGTGCGCAGGAAGCGAGGTACTGGGCCCCGCTCCCCCACCTGTCCCACTCAAGTTTTGTATTCAGGCCTAGAATAATGGCATGTGCTGCGTTAGCGCACAGGAGTCTCACACGTGTGGCCACTCTCTACCCTTGACAGATGTGGAGAGCTTACGGTGTGGGTGGAAAGCTCAGAACAGACAGGCTTGTCAGTTCATACCCACCTAGGGTCAGCTTGGTCCAGAGCTCTGAACTGAGAGGGCGTCCACCCAAGACTGTGTCTCACCTATACAGGTATCATCTAGGGACACTTGCCTGGCCGAGCTCAGGCTTCTCATCAGAGCACATTTTAGGGAGCCTGGTGTTTATGGCACTGGCATGTGTGTATTCTGGTGCCTACTTCTGGGAGTCTAGCTTTGTTGCTGGCTTGTTCAGTGACATCCTTCCACAGTGACAGTTGGCTGTTGATGGGTCATCATGGGAGTAGTCCATTTGATGGTGGAGCAAACTTGAGCTTCACCCTCCACACACACAGCCATTTGGAGAGAGAGGAAGCAGAACTTGTGTGAGTATCCCCACCACATTGTAGTGTGGGTATTGTAAGAAATTGTCACTTTCTTCTTTGACTGCACTGACCTGAAACACTCAGATCTTTTGAAAATTTGTCACTTAATCAAATGATTTTATATGTGTAGGTATGTTGCCTCCATGCATGTTTTTGTATAATGTTTGCGCAGAATCCACAGAGGCCAGAAGAGGTTGTCTGATCCCTGGAAATGGAGTTACAGACAGTTGTGAACTGCCATGTGAATGCTGGGAATCAAACCTGGTTCTTCTAGAAGAGCAGCCAATGTTCTTAAACTCAGAGCCCTCCTCAGCCCCTTACCCTCGTGATTTTTAAGTTTTGTTTTAGATAACTTTGCAACATTTCCCAAAGCGCTGTCTCCCTAACAGTGGTGGCTACTCCTCCAAAGACAATCGGTGCTGTCCTGCCCTGAGGGAAGAGGTCTCCTGCTGGCACTCCCCAGCCTGTGTGCCTCCAGGAGAAGTAGCAGGCTGTTTCTGCACCTTCTTCAGGACACACACTCCTCCCCATCCCTGCTGCCCCGTGGATGGGTGTGACATTGTGAAGAACATTCTTGGGAAAGCTGTTTGCTGTACTTGCCAGTGGCTCAAATGCTGGAGGACTCATGCCTGCTGCTTTGACCTTTGTCTTTTAGATGTGTGTGTTTTCCATGACTTTCGTTACCTTGAAGCAAATGGTATTTAATGTACAAGAAATAAGTTTTCCATATAAACCACAAAAGGTTAATCAGATAGATGGTAGCAATATTTACTTAATTTTTGCCCTATTTTTCTTGTAGAATCTTGAAGAATCAACCTGTCTCCATCCCTCATTAAAATTTTCTAGTTTTTTTCCCCTCCGGGCCATGAACAGAAAGTTACAAAATAGTTTTCAAAGGTACTCCACACAGGGCTGGAGAAATGACTCAGTGGTTAAGAACACTTAATGTTCTTCCCAAGGTTTGATTCCAAGCACACATGGCAGCTCCCAGCCATCTATAACTCTAGGTTCAGGGGATCCAGCACCCTCTTTAGGCTCTGTACTCATGTGATACACAGACAGACATGCAATACAGAAAGACATTCATACATATAAACAGTATAAATAAGTAAATAAATAAACCTGTAGTTTTTCTTAGACAGGGTCTCTCAGTTGTGTAGCTCTGACTATCCTAGGACTCAGTATAGGTACCTGGCTGGCTTGGAGCACAGAGATCTTCTTGTCTTTGCCTTAGGAGTGCTGGGATCAAAGGTGCCACCACACCTGGTTAAATAAACCTTAATAAAAGAAAAAAAGAAAGTCTTACAGGAACTTGCAAGCCAGGGCTCTTGAATCATTTCATTACTTTCTGCCTTGAAAAATCTAATAGTGTGTGGTTGTTTTCACTGGTTATAGTTCTCTGAGTGCTGAGGTCTGATGTAGACTCAGTGCTTGTGTCTAATGGAGACTTGGTTATACTTGGTCAGCATTCAATACTGCTAGCATAATTTGGTAGAAATGTCAGTTAGGAAACACAGTCTATGGTTTCATAGAGGCTTGTATGAAGATTTGTGTACACATTTATGAACAGATTCTTTTTGCTATTAGGAAAAGAATGAGCGATACCTCCTGCTCTTCCCAAGTCTTCTGCTCATGTTGTCTGCCAGTCCCAGGATGAGTGGTTTCATCTATCAGGTAAGCACAGTTACAATGACACTTTTTGGCGTATCGTGGATGTCAGAATTGCTTCCAGGATGCCTTTGAATTTATGTATTCATATTGGACATGCCTGTATATGCACAGTATGTGATACCATAATGTGATAACTCTGTTTTTATCTGTGACTTTGTTTTTTTATTGATTTTATTGAGCTGTATATTTTCTCCATTCTCCCCCTTCCTTCCCCTTCCCCTTTTACCCTCTCCCATGGTCTCAATGCTCCCAATTTACTCAGGAGATACTGTCTTTTTCTACTTCCCATGTAGATTAGATCCATGTGTGTCTCTCTTAGGTTTCTCTTTGTTGTCTAGGTTCTCTGCGATTGTGAACTGTAGTCTAGTTTTTCTTTGTCTAAAAGCCACTTATGAGTGAGTACACATTTGTCTTTCTGGGTCTGGGTTAGCTCACTCTGTGTGCTCACCTCTGTTGCACCTTTCAGTGTGTCTGGAGAGAAGTGTGCATTTGTGAGCAGTGCACGTCAGTCTCTCACTGGCTGCTTTGTCCCTGCAAAGCGGTGCTTCTCTGGGCTCTCATGTTCTGTCGTGCACAGCCTAGGCTCAGCGAGGTATTGTGGGCTGTGGGCTGTTTGTTGTAAGGCGTAGAACATCCCAAATAAATAGACTGGGTGTGTCACTGATCGTTTGACCTTTTGTAACCTATCATTTAATGTATTACTTTTTAATCATTTCCCAGAGAAAATTTGAGAGCTGACTGTGGGAAAAAGCTTGAGGGGCTCTTTTCTGTTGCCATAGGGACTAGTGGTGGAGACATTTAGGTAGGATCTAGGAGCCCTGGAGTCCAGCCTCCACACTGACCTAAGAGAGACATTCATTCATTTGTTCAATTCATTCGTTCAATTCATTCATTCAGTTGCTCTTCGCTTTCAAGTGGCTTTTCTCTGATGTGAGTGTTGTGTTTTATGTTGTTCTGACAAGGAGTGTAGAGTCCTGAGTGGAAGGATGTGGCTTGGTCTGCCCCTGGGAGGGCTTCTCACTGTTGTTCCGAAGGACCCTTTCTAGATGGCCGAGCAGATAGGCGTGGCAAGACTCAGAAAAGACTCACCTCTCCATTGGTGAGGCATCCTGAGGAGAGGTTGGGTAGCTGAGGGGCCAGAATGTCAGCTCCTGTTAACAGGTGCCTGTACCCCAGATCCTGAGCCTAGACTGTCCTTGTACTGGGATCATCTCTTGCTGTCGCATGTCCCTGGAGACGGCATCTCAGCGGCAGGATGCTGTCTTTGTACTCTAGATGGTTCCTGGATCAGCCCTGGTGATGGGCATCACGTCCAGTCATCTCTGCTGGTGGAGCACTGACTGCTACACACTACAGGACCACCTGCCCAAGGATAGTACTTCCCATAGCGGGCTGGGCTCCTGCATCCGTCAGTAATCAAGAAAAGTGCCAAACTGGCTTGTCAGGGGCCACTGGCAGGTTGGCAGTTCTCCTAGGTTTTCCTCTTCCCAGGTGTCTGTAGCTGTGTCCAGTTGACACAGGTGCTGTCCTGCCTGCTGATAAAGTCCTGCCTTTCGCTAACAGTTGTTTCCTGGTGCCCAAAGCCATAGACTATAAAGACTTGGTCTTTGACCACTGGCTGTCACTGTTTGTGTGGCTGGAAGGAACCTTTTGGGTGCTGGACTTTGCTGTTTAAATGAGCTTTATCCCTATCCACTTCTCAGCTGACATTTCCTTTTTCTTGTGAACCCTCCCATTTTTACAGACAGCATGTCTACCACTGTGTGCACCCTGTGGCAGCTATCTGTCCTAGCTGCGTATTTTCCGTTTGACAGAGAATAGCGCAAAGCCTCTCAGTGTATACTCTTGTCTCCATGTCCATCAGTTGGGCCTCTGGAAGGCAGTGTGCGCTCTCCTTGGGGGCGTCCTTTGAAGCGGGGCGTCCTGTCTCCTGTCTTCTCCACAGACTCACCAACTGGATGAAAGTCCCGCTTTGCTTCATACTCTGCCATTGCCAATTTGGGTTCTTCATCGTGGTTTGGTCATTATTTAAGATGGTAGTTCTTTGGAACGTGTGGTTCTGCAATGTGTAAAATCTTTTAATGTTTAATGGCACCTTTATTAGAAAAGCATTAATTTTTTGGGGGGCTCTCTTTTAGGGGAAGCTACCGACGACAGGAATGACAATCACAAAACTTGAGGACAGCGAGACCCATAGGAATGCGTTTGAAATATCAGGTAATGTGCCCCAACTTGTGCAGCCTCTGTGTCACAGTGAGGAGAAGCAGCCAATTTCAAAGGCTGTGTGAAGGTGCCTCAGGCTCTGGGCTTCTATAGTGCTCGTGTGCATTTACTTGTAATTCCACCTCCTCCTCTTCAGGAAGCATGATCGAGCGGATTCTGGTGTCTTGCAACAACCAGCAGGACCTGCATGAATGGGTGGACCATCTACAGAAGCAGACGAAGGTTACGTCTGTGAGCAACCCCACCATCAAGCCCCACTCTGTGCCGTCACACACAGTAAGAGCCACATGCTTCTCTTCTCGGTTCCCACCAGTGGGTGCAGGAGTCTTAAACCCCGCCTTGTGGCACGAGTTCTAATTGTGCGGCTGTCATCACAGAGCAAAGCGCCTCGCAGACTTTCTGTGCATGCGCAAGCTCAGCTCCCACTGCACCTAGGAGCCACGGGCCCTGTTGTAAGTGGCTTTTTCTGAGAAGTTAAAACTTCACATATGTTACTCACAAACAGACAAAGCAAAAGAGAAGTGATAGCTGTTTTAGTCAGGCATTGGGCACAACTCCTGACTTACTCTAGAAAGTAGCAAGCAGTGTTGGGCCTGGGCTCCCTTGCGGAGGTCTTCCTTAGTGCAAAGTTCAGTTCCTTGCATTATCTGGGTATGGTGGCACATGACTGTATTCCTAGCACTTGGGAGGTGGGGGCGGGAGGATCTGAAGTTCAAGGTCATCCTTGGCTGAATGTTAAGGCCAACCTGGGCTACTTGAGACCCTGACTCCAAACAGAAATAAAATAAAACAATGAAAACAACAACCCCCCCCCAAAAAAAAACATTTATTTTTTTTACTTAATAAAAAAAGCTCAGCAGTACTTTTTTTTTTTTTTTTAGAGATTTAAATTTCGAAACATGTTGACATTGGTGTTTAAACTTTGTATGTTTTTCGCTTGAGAAGTTGGTGTTATTTTAAAATATAACCATTTTTACTAAACACCTGAGCAAACCTTTCAAAAATGACCTTGGCTAACACAGTTTATGATGACAGCTTCTGTTGGGTAGCTCATTTTTTCATCAGTGCCTTCACGTAGAGGTCACCATGGTTACCTAAGAGCTCAGCTCTCCCACTCGTGGTCTCACATCAGGGTCCAGTTTTCTGAGCTTGCTTTGTTGTCTCAGAAGTTGGAGTGTTGGATGCCTTGCTGTGGTAGCTAGCACTTCACTCTCCATGGCTGAACTCTACTGTACTTTCTCCTTATTTCAAAAAGGTCCTGGAGAGTCAGGTGGTGGTGGCACACGCCTTTAATCCCAGCATTCAGGAGGCAGGGGCAGGCGGATCTTTTGTGAGTCAAGGCCAACCTGGTTCACAGAGTGAGTTCCAGGACAGGCACCAAAGCTACACAGAGAAACCTTGTCTCAAAAAATATAAAAAATTAAATAAAAAAAAACTAAGAAGGTCCTAAAGAGAAGGCTGGGAATTGGGGGTGTAGCTCAGTGGTAGAACATTTCCCTGATGTTGCAAGGTGCCGGGATCATTTCCCTATGCCACCAACATAATAAAAAAATTAAAACCACTTACTTTTTGTGGGTTACGTATATCTCAGGGATATAGGTTGCTTGAATGACTATGTACAGAACAGCAAAGTGAAGCCAGGCTCCCCACACCTGACAGACACATAGTCTTTGCTGTGTACGTGCCTGGTGCCTCAGCATTTGGTGACGCGTAGTGGAAGCCGTAACCGCTGTGCAGCCCTGGGGGGAAGAAGGTGCGGTGGCTGGCATGCTGTGTATGGAGTACTGCGTTCCCCTGGGGTCCGGCACCAGGTGATCTCTCATTTTAGCATCGGGCACCACTCCGCTTTTCCAAGTAGAGAGAAATAAGCCAGTGTTTCTGCTACAAGGGGCTGGGTTCAGCTTTCTCCTCTGTGGGCTGCTTGTTTGTAGTGGTACAGTGTTGATAATGTGCCATGAGCCAGCGACTGGTGGCTGACCTGGTGCTTAGGGTGCTGTTTTCCGCTCTGTGGTGCCACAACCGGCACAGCCCCGGCATTCAGTTCAGAGCTTCGCAGCCAGCTCCTGTTAGCTGTGCATTAACTACATCATCTGCGTGAGATCCAGGGGCTCATTTGAGTCACGCTTACTTTATTAACATTTTCATTTCGTTGTCGGTGTGGTTGATTTGGGGTTTTATAAGAATATAAATCTTATTAATAACATACCGCACTGAAAAATCAGATTTCAAATTATTTTTATTCAAACAAGCTTGAGATTTTTAAGAGAAAAATAACCTTTATTATGGAAATTAACATCTTTTTATGAAGGCCAAGTGGTCCATATTCCTGCCTTCACACAGCTCTGTGGCAACTGAGTGTGCCCAAACAGGAAAGCCCCAGATGGGAGGGGCCTGACTGCTGTGCTCCAAGAAAATTGTGCCCTGCTTTCCCCTCTCTGCACAGGGAACAGGCCTCGGTTTTGCCCTGCTCCTGTGTTACCAGGTGATAGTGTATTTCTGGAGAGGATGCCCCACCATCAGCCACCATTTCTGTACAGGAGTACTTGTTTGTTTCGAAGTCATGATGCTTACACTAGTTTCTCACATGCTGTGACATGCAGCTGTAATCTATGTAGACTGTGGGTCTCTCAGCCCCATGTCCTGCCCAGAATCCCTTGGGAGCGTCGTACGGCGAGGGGTTAAAGCCGTGTGGTTAGGGCATTCTCCCGCGGTACAGCCAAGGGTTAAAGCTGTGTGGTTAGGGCATCCTCCCGTGGCCTCACCCATCTCATGCTCTCTGCTCTTGCTTTTGTGCCTGGCAGCTTCCCTCCCATCCTATCACTCCATCCAGCAAGCACGCGGACAGCAAGCCTGTGGCACTGACGCCTGCATACCACACGCTCCCCCACCCCTCTCACCATGGCACCCCACACACCACCATCAGCTGGGGACCCCTGGAGCCTCCGAAGACCCCCAAGCCTTGGAGCCTGAGCTGCCTGCGGCCTGCACCTCCCCTCCGGCCCTCAGCTGCTCTCTGCTACAAGGAGGTGAGGTCCTGCAGCCACTCAGACTGCCAGCTGCAGTGAGCATGTCTTGACATCTGGGTGTGTGAGGGTCTGCACTTAGTTACACGTGTCATTTCAGTGAGTTTAGAAATGAAAGTCTTATGTTTTTGTTTATGGCAAGGACCCCCAGTGAATCCTCAGAACTGAGAAGAGGGTCTGTCCTTACTCTCTGTCATCCCCTTCTGCTGCAAGGGCCAGGAGGCACCTTTAAACATAATAGGATGGGCATGCACCTCTTTCAGATCTGAATGTATTGTGCCATACCTGAGGGGGTGGTGCCATGAGGCACCAAGCCTGCGGTGCTCGTGAACGCTTGGCTGCTAGGGCCTTACCCTATGGGTGCCATTCTGCTGTGACCAAGGTCTGTCCCAGAGTACTGAGGCTGTTGGAGGTAAAGAGTAGGTTCCCCAGTGATAATGGTGTGGTCTTGAAGGCAGTGCCTTCTTGGCCTCGAGGAGTTGCAGCAACCTTCCTCAATCCACTCCTGCTCTTGCCCGCATGCCAAGTGTAGCCCTAGTGCACTTGCGTCCTCACTGTCTGCAGTCTCATGTGCTCCACCTAACCTGCTTTCACCTGTGGAGGCTCAGCTTTGGCGAGCGTGAGAAAGAAGCCAGGTGACGTGTGGGTGCAAGCCTGGGCTTGGTGGTTTGTGTGATGAAGAGTGATTGGAACATGCGCAGGGTCTTTCTGGTAGGTGCTCCTGTATTTCAGGGGTGCTCTGTTGCGTCCCCAGTATGGTTCTTTTGGAACTGATTTCTGCCTAAGGTCATTCTCTGTTACATAGGAAGTTTGAGGCCAGCATGGGTCTCAGGAGAGAGGTCTCAGAAATGAAGTCAACCAGGGTGTGATAGCACATGCCTTTAATTCTAGCACCCCACATGCAGACAGGAGGGTCTGTGAGTTGGAGGCCTGCCTGATTATACAGTGAGCTCCAGGCCAGCTATGGCTACATAGATCATCTCAAAAGAGCAGCAGCAGCAGCTCAGGAAAGCAGAAGAAGTATCTCTAAGAGCCTGCTGTGCCCCGGAAGTGCTTCACCACTCTTAATGGCGGCAGCTGGGACAGATTGTATGCCTACTGTGCTCCTGGATGGGCCCTCTTCTGGCCTGCTGTGTGCACACTTCGTTTATACCTTAAATAGAGGTGCTCAGGTGGTTGCTGAACACCGCCTCTACTTTGCTCAGAGAAGCCAACAAGTCCTGTTCCCACTGGTCTGTGCTTAGCCATTGGTTCCCTGCCTACCCCCTTTGCTTTTATTTTTGGGATTTTGTGTATTTTCTCAAAAATACCTTTACTTTCCAAAATTCTTTTTAAGTGACCTTATTTTCCTCTCATACCCCAGAATAGACAGCCCTGCCCTACCTATGGGGAGTGTGCGCGTGGACCACCTGTCCTTTCTCTTTCTCTTACTCTTGTGGAGTTCATGGGGTCTGGTCCTGTTGGTGGGGTTTTCATCAGAGCTCGGGAGTGTTACAGAGGGAGGGATGGTGATGCTTGGTTTGGGTTTGTGTTGCCTCTGGCAGAGACAAGTGGAAGAGCTGGGGTGGGGGTGGAGGTGCTTGTTGGTGGCCGGCTGGCTGCTCACAGAATCTGTCAGCATGTGTTGTCGATGGTGTTCCTAGGATCTTAGTAAGAGCCCCAAGACCATGAAGAAGCTGCTGCCGAAGCGGAAGCCTGAGCGGAAGCCTTCAGACGAGGAGTTCGCTGTGCGCAAGAGTAAGTGCCCACTTGTGTGAGCATGGCCACTCATGGGCCCTAGTGCCGCGTGTGGGAGAGGTTACCGTCACAGAGTGCTGTATGTGTATATTGATGGAGTGCAGGGGAGAGCAGGCCTGCTCCTTGACAAGTAGGTGGCAGGGTACAGCAGGTCTCACCAGCCCCCTGTCCTTTGTAAGACTTCTGTTCCCACCTTAGTTCTGCTCCTACATCTCCTGGTCTTCAGCCCCACCCCAACTCATAAAGTACCAGTTCACATCGGGATTTCTGTCCCCTTTGCTCCACCAGGTCACATCCACCTCCCTCTCACTCATCCATGGCACGTCTGGGCTCAGGTCTGCCTGCTGACCCTTACTGAATAAGTATTTGCCATGTATCTCTTGTGTGATTGGCACCACGGGGTGCTGGGACACGAATGTCGGTCAGATCTTGAGTCACTAGCACACGTTTAATGCTGCTTAGCATCCAGCTGTGAGACAAGCTGTGAAGACCAAGTCCACAGCACTGGTCCTCAGGTGGGTGGATTTGCCCCAGGAGACATGGGTCGGTGCCTAAACAGCATTTTACTTGTCACAGTCAGATGCCTGTGTTGTTGTTGTCTCTTGATGGAGGCTGAGCATCCTTCATCCGGATGCCTGTGTTATATGTGCCTGTTGATAGAGGCTGAGGGTGCTGTGGAGCATCCTGCATCCGGATGCCTGTGTTACTGGTGTATTTTGATGGAGCCTGAGGATTCTGCATCCTGCTCAAGAGTTGACACAGATAGCAGCAGTGCCCAACTTTTAGGTGCAACACCCCTTGTGGGTAGGAGGTGGGGAGGCTGAGGGGGTCTCAGCTGTCGGCTGGTGCACAGGTGCGAGTGCAGTTGGCAGGGTGGACTGTGTTACGAGACATAGCCAGGAGGCAGGATACAGTGGATAGTAGGCCTGATGACGAGAAAGATCTGGGCTAGCTAACTGAAAGTCATCTGTGCTCAGAGCTCAGAGGAGAGGCAGAAGTCCCCACGGGTTAGGGATGACATGCCAGACCAAGGACAAGGGTTGAAGAAGTGTTATGTTAATGATCCCCACTCAGCACCCAGGACCTGACTGGTGCCCAGCAAACCTCAGTACTCTAAAGCTTCTGTGATTGGATACGCTGTGTTAGCGTGGAGGACCCAGAGATTATAGTCTGTGAGAATCCACACCGAATGGCAGCAGAATATGGCTACTGTGAGGGGAACGACTGGATGGCTGAGGACATAGTGAGCCTGCCCTGTGCTCCTGACTTCAGGGATGCTCTCTCTGCCTTAGTCCGGTGTACATGTTCTCGCCCAGTGTGAACAGAGCAGTGGTCACAGCAGCCAGACAGCACGCCTGACTGAAGGTGGCTTCTGCTGCCCAAACAGAGGGAACAAAGCTTTTGTTGCAGCCTCCTGTGTTCTTAAGTATTTAGGCGTTTTCAAGGACTTTCAACTCTTAGGACTGCTACTCACTGTCTGGAAGTACATGCGTTATATGCAGTTTACACCCTTACAATGTTGCTGAGAACTGGACATGGTGGTGCATGCACACTTCTAATCCCAGTGCTCAGGAGACAGAGGCAGACACATCTCTGTAAGTTACATAGCAAGTTCTAGACCAGTCAAGGCTACATAGTGAGACCTTGTCTCAAATAAATACATACATAAAAGTTACTGAGGCACAGTTATTTATAGCTATGAGAATATCAGCCTTCTATTCTGTGTTTTTATTAGAGTAGATGAATTTAAAAACAAACAAACAAAAGAAAACATAACTAAGGACCTTAGGACAGAGCCTGAAGAAGAGAAAAACCTAACGAGAACAAACAGCTTTCTTCCGTGTGTCCCCCTCTCTGAGCACAGAGGTGGTGCAGCTGTGGCTGCTCCCACTGCCTCCCTCCCGTGTTCTTCTTGCCTCTGCCTGGAAAGGAAGCTGGCTCCAGGGCACATTGAAGGCAGAGCTCTGAGGCACCTCTGCTCGGCATGGTGACTTTCCTACCATGTTAGTGTCTGCCTGGGAATTCCTGGGTCAGAAGGAATGTCCCTTTGAAGGCCTCTGAACTGGTGCCTTTCTAGAAGTTTCCTGTCTTCACTCCTCACAGCTTTCCTTCTGCCCACACTGTACCAAGACCCAGTCTATGAAACTTGGGGTGCTTGGCTCTGAGTCTCACTTCCTGTCTTCACGAGATGTGATGTCTTTTTACTATCCAGTCTCATGCTGTTTCCAGGGTATGGGTGGGGACTGCTTTTCTGAGGGGTCTAGAGCTCTGCAGAGCTGTGATGCTAACCCTTTGCAGTGGGCTAGTTTCCAGACCTTCAAAACTCTGTGTTGCACCTATTTGTAACTACTTAAAGAGTAGCCAGTGAGACAGTGAGGCTGGCATCTGCTCCGCCCAGCAGAGCTCTGGGGTGTGGGGTGGTGATGGCTCACGTGTCTCTGAACAGGCACTGCTGCTCTGGAAGAAGATGCACAGATCCTGAAGGTCATCGAAGCCTACTGCACCAGTGCGAAGACACGCCAGACCCTGAACTCAAGTGAGTGTCACTCTTCACCCTGGCGGGCAGTCTACAGCAGCCGCTCCACGGGCCTAGCTGCTCTTTGGAGGGAGGTTTCGGGGGCTTAGCAAGTGGCATATCAGTATACCCAGGTGCTGTGTTTAGGTAGCATCCACTGTGGGCCTCCATCCTTTGTGAAGCTGCATGCAGAAGAAGTGAAGTTCCTTTGTTTCTTTTCTTTCCTTTTTTTCTTTTCTTTTTCTTTGTTTGTTTGTTTTGTTTTTAGAGACAGGGTTTCTCTATAGTGTTTGTAGCCTGTCTTGGAACTTGCTCTGTAGACCAGGCTGGCTTTGAACTCTCAGAGATCTGCCTGTCTCTACTTCCTGAGTACTGAGATTGAAGGCTGTGTCCCACCACTGCCTGCCTGGCTATTTTTTTTGTTCTTTGATGGTATTGCTGGGCTTTTTTTTTTTTTTTTTTTAAAGCTTTTAAAAATAATCTAAAATTCAAATCTAGAGTCATATTTCTATCATCTTTTAAATTTTTATTTTGTTCTTTTTGCTTTTGTTTTTGTTTTTTGATGTTTTTCGAGACAGGGTTTTTCTGTGTAGCTTTGGTACCTGTCCTGGAACTAGCTCTTGTAAACCAGGCTGGCCTCAAACTCGCAGAGATACACTTGCTTTTGCCTCCTGGGGTCTGGGATTAAAGGCATGTGCCAGCACCGCCCAGCTGTGTTTAATTTCTTTAGCAGATTCCAGGTGGTTTCTCTTAACTCCCCACAGGTGGGATCTGCAGTGTGGCAGCATCCAGGGACACTGCCAGACTCAGAGGCCACTGCCCTTTGAGGCAGGTGAAGCCTAGCAGTCACCTTTTCTCTTCATCTTGGAACTGACTGCTTGGCATAGAAACCAGTGGCTGTGGATCTCCTGTCTTGCCCCTTCTCCATCTCAGGTTTTGGAGAGACCCCTTTTCAGCTCTCTGAAAACACTTGCAGGGTGGCTCAGATTCATGTCTTGCCAGCCTTAAAAAGACAGAAGGTGGGGAAGGGACTTTTCAGGCACTTGAGTTTTTGTTGAGTAGCCTGCTGCTGTGCCAGCCCGTATGGCAGGCTGAGCATTCCAAGTGCAGCACTGCACTGTCCGCTGCAGCTTATGGCATTATGGTCTTGCCAAGGGTCAGCGAGGTCTTTTTTGTCCCTGCCATCTCTGGGAAAGAACCTATTGTAACTGATAGTAGAGGAGAGCCGTGGGAGGTTTGGGTACCCTAGCAAGTCGTGGGCTGTGTATTGGGATGGTTGAGTGGTAATTCACAAATAGAATTTTGTTGATTAAAGTGTTACATCTTCATAATTTGCAGTGATTGTGTTGTGATAGGCTAAAAACAAAGCCAGCAGTTTCAGAGATTTCGGATTTGAGGTTTTACATTAGTCACCTCACTTTCAAATGCTTAAACTGAAATGGAAATTCCCAAGCTTTATATGAACTTATGTATCCCAAGCTCAGATGTAAACGGCAGGTCTGTGAACTCCTGAATGTGACACAGGTCATATTCCCCCTGGGCAAAAGGCAGTGCCCTGAGATGAGCTGTGGCTTTCCGCCTCGGCTGCCTGAGTAGGACAACCTGTAGTTTGTGCAGAGCCTTTCTTTCCTGCCTGGCCGATGCTCTGTACGTCCATTCTTTCCATGCAAGAAAAGCAGTGGTCACTGTGCTGAGTTTGCTTTCTTTGATATGCTATGTCCCAGCCTGCATCCTGGAGCCTCAGAAGTTACTGTCATACATGGCTACCGCCTGGCATCTAACACACAAGATAGGTGCACAGTTTGTGCTGGACAGGTGACGTGTTTGATGAGAGCATTGGAAATGGGTTCATAGTGAACACACTTCCACACTAAATGCCTAGCAAAACATATTGAGAAGGCTAATTAATATACTGTTACCTAAAGCTCCGTTCTGTTCAACACATGTTTGGATGCCAAGAGGATGCTGCAAACAAAACACAGTTGGCATTGTTTCCCGTCTCGAAGAAGGAATGGAAATGGCCTTCACAGACTTGGGCCGCAGCCTGCTTTGGCTGCTGAGGCTTACCTGTGCATTCTCCCCGCAGGAGCCCCATATAGCCTTGCATGCCCACCTAGCTGCTGACTAGCTCATGCTCACATTGCTAACCATGCATGGAGTTCTGCCCCGGTCTCTTGCTCCTGCCTCTTGTCACCTCCCTTTCCACATGGTGGCATTGCCAGTTTGTTTCATCTTCCTGATGGTAAAGAACCACATCAGGGCAGGTGACAGGGACCTACTCTGTCCCTTCTCTGCACTCAGACTTCAGTGCCTGGGCAGGTTGTAGACCAACACGGTAAGTTTAGGCTCCTGCTGCTAATGTATGTTGTCTCGGCAAAGACATAACAAAAGAAATAACTCAAAAATCTGATGAAAGTTATTTCTATTTAGTGTAACATTTTCAGAATAGGGAATAATGCTTAGTTAAGCACACAATTAGTATATTTTTATAAATTATGCCCTAAATAAGACTGTTGATAGAATTGGTTAATTGACAATTGTTACAGAATTACAATCACATTTAGGACATGAATGTACTGGAGTTTTTAGCCAAGATACATAGGTATCTTTAAATGAAGCCTTTGAAGGAGGACTATGATGGGGCTTACTGAAGTGAGTGGTTGGGTTTGTTCTGAGGGTTGTGCTAAGTTCATTGTAAAAACCCAGCAGTTAATAAGGAGAAACGAACATGTTGCCATTTTTTAACAATATTTTCTCTTTCCCTTCTCTTCCCATCACCTTTTGCTTTTGTTCCATGTTTGGTTGTGGCTCTTCCTGTCCGTCCTCCTCACCCCTCTGCCTGTCGCACCTGTCACTTCATCCGTCTTAGCATGGCAAGGCACTGACCTGATGCATAATCACGTCTTGGCTGATGACGACCAATCAAGTCTAGACTCCTTGGGTCGTCGCAGTAGCCTTTCTCGTTTGGAGCCCTCAGACCTCTCGGAAGACTCTGAGTATGACAGTATATGGACAGCCCATAGTTACAGAATGGGTTCTGCATCCCGTAAGAGCTGCTGCTCATATATCTCTCACCAGAACTAACGCACTGAGCCTTTCTTAACAATGCTTGTACCGCAGCCTGCTTTTCTTAGACGTTTCTTGCTGTTCCTTGTCTCTCTTATGTGATATTTTAACAACTCTGGAGAGTATCTTGGTATTTCCCATTGTACCTAGTGGAAGGCTCAACTGCTGCCTGTTGGAGGGAGGTGGTGGGTCCAATGAGTTCTGTACCTGAGGGCCTTTTCCCATTAGGGAGTGTTTTATACAAGTCCCAGAAGTTTTGTTTTTTTAATTCTCCATGTAACAACTGTTTGGCTTCCTTTTGGATACAGCTGTATGGATACTTTCCTAGTTTATGCAGCCGCATAGGTTTGCATCCAAGTGCCACAGCGGAGGAGACTCTAGCCTTACACATAGGAGTATAAATAGTTTTTTTTTTTTTTTTTTTTGTATAATGCACTTGACCAAGTAGCTGTGGAGAGATTGAGAGGAGTGTCTGTAACCAAAGCACCGAGTCCGCTGATAGCTGCCTTGGTAATGGTGCAGAACACTGCATGGACTCTGTGCCTGGCAGATGCACACCAGGGCTGGCGCCATTGGGTGTTGAGAGCAGAGTCTGGGATCTGTCTCCACCCACTGCTCTGTGCCTTTCCCGTGTGCATGGCTGTGAGGTGAGAGCTCTCCTTGTAAAGGTGAGTTCACCACCATGACTGAGACATCTGCTTACCATCACACACCACCGTTCCCTCAACTGCAGTGGTCGCTAGTACAAGGCACTGTCCAGTCTGCACTCGGAGGCAGAAGCTGTGGTCTCAGCCGGTACAGCTTAGCTGCATTCAGAGGGTGCTTGGTTGAGTGCTTGGCTTGGCCACAGCCTGACTGCCCCACGTCCGGACTTGCCCTGTCTGTGAGAGCCATGAGCACCTTGTTACTCTGAACACCAGCTGCAGTGAAGCTTCGTTTCTAGCAGCCCCATAGGTCACCTTGTACTTGATTACAATGCAGTCTCGAGGACTGAGTAGGTCCCCACACGCTGGCCTGGGAGGCACCCCTTAGCCCCCTGGGGTTTGTTGTAAGGAGTTTTCACTGGCACTGAGAAAGACTGAATGACATCACATTCAGTTGTAGCAGCAGACACACCTGGCCATTGCTTAAGGGGCAGCACTGTCTTCACAGTGCTCCTTGACATCTGCTTCAAAAACAGCGCCCCATCTTCATGGGGTGGAGCTCTAGCGGTCATGACCTCCGATCCCTAGCCCTCCTTGCCACGCCCGTGTATACAGTATTGTGTGCCCTTTGCTCCCTTTCCTGGGAGCTGGGTCCTGCTGCTGCTAATGGAGGAACGTGTGCATGGCAGGAGGGCAGCCTGGAGCTGCTGGGCAGCACAGCTCCCCACACCAAGTCTGTCTGTTCAGTGGCCACAAAGCTGCTTATGCTCCGTGAGAGTTGGGACTTTTACAAGAAAGTCCAGGAGCGAGCTTTTTAAAACTTACACCCAGTGTTAATTTCCAGTAGAAAGGAGGTTTGCATAGATCCAGATAGCAAATGGGATTTTTGAAAAACAAAATACGAAACGTCAGTATTTATTCGATTTCACACAGTGACAGAAACAGCTTTGCTGTCATAGCCCACTCTGTGGTTGTCTTTGCTGATCTGCCTCAGGCTGCCTGCCCCTGCCTTACCTTAGCATGATTTGCCTGTCATAAGCTGTGTGATACAACAGGGGGGCACAGCTGTACTTGAGGTTTTCTCTTGTCACCAAGTGAAGTGACACTGGCTGTCACTGTCGGGACTGATGAGCAAAGTTCTCATGGTTTGCCCTCCATCTTTTCTTACCGGTCAGAGCCATTTGGGCGGGGTTGGTTTTTTGTTTTGTTTTTTGCTAGGCCAATGCTGTGGAACTACAGCCTGAACTATTCTTTGCATTTGTTTTTGAGTGTCTGACCCTGGTTTTGTGCCCTGGTTAGAAGTTTGTTAGTGCCACAGGCACAGGAGATGGTCCTCATGTGGCAGAGGGACACAGCGTTGGAGGGGCCATCGTTTCCTCGTATGTGGAACTGTAGTCATGCTGATAGTATTTAACGTTTCTGCAGCTCTGTAAAGCCGTGTACAGTGAGTGTGCTCACGGAAGAATGCAGACTGAGCGAGAAGGTAGGTCCAAGCCATCCCGGGCCTTCTGCAGGTGGCCCAGCAGTGTTCCTGTCTCACTGATCCTTGCCACAAGTCTTTACTAAACTATATTAATTCTGTGTTTGGCCTAACATTGCCGAAACACAATAATGTGTATATAGTGGTATAAGATTCTGGGGAAGTCCGTATATTGTGCTCTTTACCTGTGAATGGGAAAAGCCATTTTAGTACAAGACTCCCATTTGAAAACTCACTTGGATGTATATCTGAATGTTACATTGTATTGTACAGTATGCTTATTGTCTGTGGTTGCTTATGGCAATGAAGTGTCTGTTTTATATTAAAAAAAAAAGACATCTGTTCTGTACAGTTGAAATAAATTTTGCATTTGCTAGCCCTTGGCTTTTATATTTGTTACATGGGGGAGGGGAATAGCCTAGTTTGAAGCTGAGTGTACAATGGCCATTCTCCCAAGCTGGCATCTTCCATAGGCATGCCTTCTGTCTGCTGTGGTAGAGGACTGGAGCTTTCTTAGGTGGGATGTGTTCTCAATAGCACAAGGTAGGGTCTCTCTATGCAACTCAGGCTGGCCTGGATCTCACACAGCTCCACCCACTTATTCCTCCCTAGAAGGGAGGAGCCAAAGGGCACGCTTCCAGGCCCAGCTGTTTTCTTCCTGTGTCCCTGTTCTGGCAAAGCTTGTCCTCAGAAGCAGCATGCCCTTCTCACAGGTGAAAAACAGCTCAGCTTTGAAGTCCTTCATTTTGTGAAGTGCATGCCTAGTTCAGAAGAGAAAGTCATTCCTGGCCACAGCCCTTCCTTTCCTCGCATGGAAAAAGATAATCCAAATCTCAGACCCGTAGAGTACAGCCCATGTGATTTAAATGCCACTGAAGAGACCTCTAAGAACAATGCTTTGTTTCATCCTCAGGGAGGGCCAGTTGAGTATAAATGATGCAGGAGCATGCCACAGTGTGTCAGGCACTGGCCAGATGGCTGATGCTCTTTGGAGACAGACAGACTTAGTCATTGCTTTGAGTGCAGGCAAACACACAGTGTGCGTGTCCACATACCTCACACAGCATGAGGTAGACAGCCGGCATGGTTATTGCCGAGTCACACAAGTGTAGTTCCGCATGGTCCCTGGCATAAGGAGTGCCGTGAGGTGATCCTTGGTTGTGCATCCTAGGCACCGTCTACTCTGAGTTGGATTCCTTGGTTAGATCTGTGTTTCTCAATCGAGGCCCATAGCATGGTGGTCTTCAGCAATGCACGGCGGGATTCAGAGACCACTAGCATTTGACTCCTGTGTTTCTTTCTGTTGCTGCGAGCATGTTCCCAGTCTTGAGTCACATCTGTGAGTGAGTGAGTGTTGCCATAGGACCTAGAGCCTGCTGGCATCCCCAGCATGCCAGTGTCCTCAAAGAGTGACCTTGTAAAATCCTTCCTCAGAGGACTTGAGGTTGCTAAGACACCTATAGGTTTGTTTTGGAGGTTGGGGCTGACTGTAAATTGTTCTCTGTTATCCGTGTGGTTTCCTCCACTTGCACATGGAAATCCTAACAGTAAGGGCAGAGTGGTAGTTTTTGCAGGGGCTTCTCACATTGTTAGCTTTGGGTGGCCTGACTGCGTGAATCCGGCCTCCCCCAAACCCACAGTGTTCAAGAAGTGCACTGTGAGCCTTCTTTCAGGGAATGGCGACGGCAGATCGTGACTTCCATCTCCCCAGAGACCGCAGTTTACAAAACACAGCTGTCAGCTGTGCAGGGCCCTCACCGTGCACTGATGGTTCAACGTTCCTCTGATGGGCTTTTAAGTGCTAGACTGTTCTCTGGTTCTGTGGTTACAGGATTTTCTGAGTCAGATATTCTAGAAGAAGTATGCTGTGATGCCACTAAGAATGTTTCAGATATTATGTGTTAAGTAATGTATTTTAGGAAACTTAAAATTCTTAGAATAATTACTAACATAAACGTGGCTGTGCTGTCTTCCTTGTTTTGTTGAAAGGCCACGTGGTGAGCTGGCAGGTGTCTGTCTGACACAGGCAGATTAACAGCCCCCTGCCTGTGTCAAAGCTGGAGCAGTTGGTACCTCCTACCAGGAACACGGCCACAGACTTAGACTTGGAGCGAATTCTTGGGTGCCTGTGCGCAGCAGTTGTACATCCTAGACCTGTCAGGTGTCTCCAGCTGACAGCTGGAGCCGTGACATGTTAGTCCCTCAAATCCATTGTTACGTAGTGGAACTGGGGACTTGTACTTAGGACTTTGTTGGTAGGAGCTGCCTGTCAGACCTTGTGCCTTTAAGAGCAGCTCTGTAGAGAAGGCTGCCCTTCCGTGATCTGGTGTAGGTGTCATGGTTTCTCCTTGCTTTGTAGAGACATCTTTGTGTCACTTACGCAGTCTGGACGCTTTAACGCTAGAAACAGATTGTTCAGTGAGAAAAGACTAAAGAACTGAAGGCAGGTGTGTTGACTGCTGCTTGACTTGGTTCTAAAGCCTCAGTTCTCACCTGCTGGTCCTTTTCAGGCCTCTTGAATTTAATGTGACAGAGTAGTCACCAAGGCTTCTTAATTTGGTGCTAACTCAGTCACCAGCTATCAGCAAGTATGCTTGGCCGCTGATACCAGAGGGGAACCTGCGGAGCTAACCAAGTACTGTTCCTGGCTGCCTCTCTTCACCAAGTAGGGTGGGTCCAGCTGCTCAAACACCTGAATTGTTGGGATCCTTGTTTTTCTTGGCACAGGGAGCATGCACTTGTCACCTGCCTTCCTGTGGTAGGCACAGGTGCACACACGCCTGGCGCCTTCTCTCATATTTCCCCAAGTGATCCATGATTCTCTCTGCTCAGCAGTAAAGGAGCCTGAGTGGGCTCCTGCTGTATCAAGGAGGCGTCCAGAAGGGATGTCTACCTGTCAGTGGACTCCTCCAAGAGTGGGATGGCCATCTCTGGAGTAATCTTTTACACAGTGGCCTGTGAGTGTGCTCAGAGCACATAGGGTGTTGACAGCCTTCCAGCTACTCACAGGGGACCCACCCCAGGCTGGGCTGCCTCACCATACTCTGACCGCTTCTCTGCTGGAGAATTGTGCTGCGTGACATAGAGCTGGCTGCATTGCCACCCCTGAGCTTCCTGTCATCCTGCACTTGACCCAGCACCTTCCAGTGCAACAGACTTGGAGATACACAGAAGATGGCCTAGGGAGATAGACCCGAGGCCACAGTCTTCCAGGCCCCATAGTTTCCCTGGTGGATGGCTAGCTCGATTTGTAAGTCACAGCTTAGACAGCAGTGGTTCACCTTGATTTGTTGAGAGAAGCACAGGCTTGGGTTAAATTGCCCGCAAAGCTACTCTTCACAGTGCCGCCTCTCAAACACTGTTCTAGGGTTTTCCATGCCAACAAGGGTGCACAAGAGTGCTCCTTAAAATCCGATGTACTTTCAGGAAGACACACAAAGGGCACCCCGGAAACACAGAAGCAAATTAACCCCATTTCCACAGTCAGCCATCTTGCCTCACGCCACGTGCTCTCCTCAGAAGCATGATCAGACAAGCCCAGCCGTGAGCAGGTGCACCTGTCGCACAGCAGGACCCATCTGTCCTCCAGTTGCATCTGGTGGGGTTGCTCCAAAGCCAGTGATCATAACTGCGTTGTGTAATCCTCCTTCCCGGTACCTACCCTTTGAAGGCCAGTGTCTGTTGCACAGTACGTGTCACATGAGGTGGTCACCGGTCAGCGTGTGTGCCAGGACCATGTGCCTCTGGTGCTGTGGGCAGTGCATTCCTTCGCACTCAAAGCTGTGTATGTCTAGAGGACCATAGAACTCTCACTGTGACCAGACAATAAATGCCACTTTTTCTAAACTATGTATTACAATGTTACAGTTTTATAAACATTACTGTTTATGTAGTCTTTTCTTGATGTTTGGGTTGTTAATTTTTAGCCCTTAACATTGAGCTACCTCTCCAGACCTTAAACTTTTTGTAATTTCTAGAGTTTTTTATTTATAAGCCAAGAATTACGCATTCTTTCCTGGTCTGGTCTTTTCCAGTGGGGCTGGAATGATAGCATGGTTTAAATTTTGGTTGTGTATTAAGTGTGATGTGGTCAGACCTTTAGTGTACTTGCTGTTAGAGATTTCCATAGTTAAAAGAGTTTAATAAGTTGCAAAAGAGTACTTTTACATTTTTTTCGGTTGCTGTTTTCTTTCCTCTGTAATGCTTTGGTTGGCTACACCCAACAGACAGCTGGAGAAAACCAGTCAAAGGTTTTAATGTGTAGCCACTGGCCTTGGGTGTCTAAGTGGTAGGAGTAAAGTAGATGCCCTTCCTTGGTCCTGCCACGGCAATCACATGGGGCTTTCCTTTTTAATGACAGGTTCACGTAAGGAATCTGCACCACAAGTGTTGCTTCCAGAAGAAGAAAAAATTATAGTCGAAGAAATCAAAAGCAACGGGCAGACCGTGATAGAGGAAAAGTAAGAATTTTCCTTTCTGTATGACTGACTGGCTCCCCCTGCTCCCCTTGGTGGTGCAGCCTGAACTCTGCTTCAGGCTGGCTGCGCTCTCACTGATGGGTGATGGCTGGGCGGGCTGCTCTGAGGTTAGGAATTAAGCTCCCTCAGTAGGCAGAGCTCAGCTCGCTGCTGCTCAGGGTAGCCCTGGGGGTCCTGCCAGCCTGTGCATCCTTGACATACCACTTTCCTGTGCTTACTCTCTCCTGTCCAGGAGCCTTGTGGACACGGTGTATGCACTGAAGGACGAAGTTCAAGAGTTAAGACAGGTATGCCAACCAGGTTTTAGTTTTAGTCAGGTTTGTTTTTGTTTTGTTTTAATGGGAGAAAAAGGAAAATATTGTTTTAAAAATAAAGTCCATTGAAGAGTAAAAACAAATGACAAAGCCACCAGCTTCACTTCAGAGTGGCAGGCAGGGGCTCGAGATGACTTGAGTTAAGAGCACTTATTCTTCCTGAGGCTCCAAGTTCAATTTCCAGAGTCCGCATGGCAGCTCAACCCTCCGTTAACTCCAGTCCTAGGATTTCTGATGCCTTCTTCTGGCCTCTTTGGGTATTGTGTCCACATGATGCACAGACATACATTCAGGAAGAGACACCCGTACACATAGAGCAAAACAAATCTAAAAGCTGGAAGAGTTCTCTGAGTTGTCATGTAAAAGTGCAAGAGTGACAGACCAGGAGACACTCGTTTCTGTGGTGCTCTGTGGGTGCGAGCCACCTCGGGTGTGCTGGAGTAATCTATGCTATTGTCCACCACACTACCAGGAGACACTTGTTTCTGTGGTGCTCTGTGGGTGCGAGCCACCTCGGGTGTGCTGGAGTAATCTATGGTATTGTCCACCACACTACCAGGAGACACTTGTTTCTGTGGTGCTCTGTGGGTGCGAGCCACCTACGGTGTGCTGGAGTAATCTATGCTATTGTCCACCACACTACCAGGAGACACTTGTTTCTGTGGTGCTCTGTGGGTGCGAGCCACCTACGGTGTGCTGGAGTAATCTATGCTATTGTCCACCACACTACCAGGAGACACTTGTTTCTGTGGTGCTCTGTGGGTGCGAGCCACCTACGGTGTGCTGGAGTAATCTATGCTATTGTCCACCACACTACCAGGAGACACTTGTTTCTGTGGTGCTCTGTGGGTGCGAGCCACCTCGGGTGTGCTGGAGTAATCTATGGTATTGTCCACCACACTACCAGGAGACACTTGTTTCTGTGGTGCTCTGTGGGTGCGAGCCACCTCGGGTGTGCTGGAGTAATCTATGGTATTGTCCACCACACTACCAGGAGACACTTGTTTCTGTGGTGCTCTGTGGGTGCGAGCCACCTCGGGTGTGCTGGAGTAATCTATGGTATTGTCCACCACACTACCAGGAGACACTTGTTTCTGTGGTGCTCTGTGGGTGCGAGCCACCTCGGGTGTGCTGGAGTAATCTATGGTATTGTCCACCACACTACCAGGAGACACTTGTTTCTGTGGTGCTCTGTGGGTGCGAGCCACCTCGGGTGTGCTGGAGTAATCTATGGTATTGTCCACCACACTACCAGGAGACACTTGTTTCTGTGGTGCTCTGTGGGTGCGAGCCACCTCGGGTGTGCTGGAGTAATCTATGGTATTGTCCACCACACTACCAGGAGACACTTGTTTCTGTGGTGCTCTGTGGGTGCGAGCCACCTCGGGTGTGCTGGAGTAATCTATGGTATTGTCCACCACACTACCAGGAGACACTTGTTTCTGTGGTGCTCTGTGGGTGCGAGCCACCTCGGGTGTGCTGGAGTAATCTATGGTATTGTCCACCACACTACCAGGAGACACTTGTTTCTGTGGTGCTCTGTGGGTGCGAGCCACCTCGGGTGTGCTGGAGTAATCTATGGTATTGTCCACCACACTACCAGGAGACACTTGTTTCTGTGGTGCTCTGTGGGTGCGAGCCACCTACGGTGTGCTGGAGTAATCTATGGTATTGTCCACCACACTACCCTGATGGTTGCCTCTGGCTACTTGGCTTAAAAAATCCGGGACAGCAGGACAGTGGTGCCTAGCCCGCTGTGTGTGTGACCCTATGGTGTTTTGTTTTGTTTTTCTTTCAAGTTGTATTTTATTATTTATTGTGTGTGGGAGGGGTGGGGCACATGCCATGGCATATGTGTGGAGGTCAGAGAGCAGCTGTGTGGAGAGGGTTCTCTTCTTCCTCATGTATAGAGGTTCTGGGGATCAGGCTCAGATTGTCTGTCTCGTACTGCAAGCGCTGACACCTGCTGAGCTGTTGTGTGGTGTATCTGAGCAGCTGGTGGGCAGGTTTGAAGGAGGGGGTGCAATGCAGGCACTTTAGAGGGATAGGGCAGGACCATCCTGAGGGTGTTGGAGGTGGCACACTTTTCTTCCTTCCTGACTTGGTCCATTGGGTGCCCTTGTTGCCCTTTGCAGTTGACTGGGTAAGGGACTTAGCACGTTTTATCAAGTTGTTTCTTTGGGGGGTGTAAGTGGAGACTGCCCAGCCTACCTCGGCTCTGTTGGCTCGTTCCTTCCAACCTGGCTACCTGGGGATGCAGCTTATGAAGGTACTTTTGGTGCCGAGGCAGTGAACCTGCTGTCGTCTGCTCGCCTTGCAGGATAACAAGAAGATGAAGAAATCCTTAGAGGAGGAGCAGAGGGCCCGCAAGGACCTGGAGAAGCTGGTGAGGAAGGTTCTAAAGAACATGAACGACCCTGCTTGGGACGAGACCAATCTCTAGGCCGACCTCACTCTCACAGGCCGAAGACCAGCAGTTCCCAGACAAGGCTGGGGTCTTTGGCCCAAGCACAGTGACATTCAGGACTAAGGCAGGTGGTCTTCACCAGGCTTTGGCTGATGTAACTACATGTGAGTTACAGACACTGAGGCCTGGGCTGAGCAATGTCTGCCGACTTCTCCATGCAGTGACTGACCAGAGTCCTCGGGCTTTTGGACTTGAGTTGAATCTGTAATAGCATACCTGTGTACTTGCTGTAAATACTGATCTTTGAACGCATACCTGCAATGTGACCGGGCTAACCCTCTTGCTAGGATTTCCTTCTCAGCCTTTCTGGCCACAGGGATTTGAAATTGTGTTCACGAAGTGTTGGGAGCAAGGTGAAGCAATAGATACCTGGGTGACTGACTTGTTCCATGCAGTGCAGGCTCCATGGTGCCATCAGGAGTACCCCGTGGGGCACAGTGACTTTTGCCACCGTCCTCTTCTGAACTGCAGTATTCCAGTCTCAGGCATGTGTCTGTGCCCAAGGAGTCATGGATTCTAGGAAGGTGACGTTGCTATCTGCCTGTGACGCTCTTTCCTGCTGCCCTGTCCTAGCTGGGCTCTTAGTCACAGGTGTGGAGAAGTGGCCCTCCCCCGAGAGAACTAGACCATGTATATAGATGCGTTATTTATTCCATGTTCTCCAGCCGGTGCATGCTGGGCAGGTTTGACTGCAGGCTGGCATCAGCCATGAGCTCTGCTTTGGCTGCAGTCGGCACTGTCCAGGCCACTGAAAGCCCCCCTTCCCCCTTGAACAAGAATAAAGCAATACATAGCCGCAGTTGAGCTGCACAGTGAAAGCCCCATAGGACTGTGCCCTGCTGTGCCCTGCTGTGCCCATGCCCTACTCTGCTGCCTCCCTGGGCCCAGGCAGGCCCTGGAAGGCAGGTGGTCTGGACTAGAAGCCCTGTTTTCTGTGTAACCAGGGTTTGGCAATAGTGACAGTGATCTCAGGAGCTTAGCTGTCTGCTGCTTTCCTCCAAAGAGGTTGTTTGGAAGCCAGTGGAACTTTGCTGTAGAAAGATGTTGGGTAGCAGTGTGGCTGCAGGTGCTTCAGCACTGTCTCCCCCCACTCCCATCCCGTGTGGACCTGGCCCCTCGCCCCTCCTGTGTGGCAGTTTCTGAGCAGGCGCTGAGAGGCCCTTTGTGTCTCTTCTCCCTCCACACTCTGACTGGGTCCACCCAGCCTCACTCAGACCGTTTCATCGTCTAGGCTGAGTGAGAGAAGCTGAGGTGCTCTCGTTCTTCTTGGTAAGCCCTGTTTCCCGAGCACTCTGCTGACGCAGAAGACACTGCAGCAAAAGACAGTGTTGCTGTCACAGGAGATCTTAACTCAGGAACCACGCTCCTTGCATCTCTCACTGCTGGGGACAGGTGTCCGGGGTTGCGGTGCAGCTCCTCCGCCAAGAGTAAGTGAAGACCATATCTGCCACTGGCCTCACGACCACTGAGGTCACCGTCCATGCCGCAGGACAATTTCTTAACAGACCTGCCTTAATGATGCGCTTGGAGTATTCCATGAGTATTCATGTCCCTAACATCCCTACCCCAGACAGGGTGGCTGCAGGGTATGTGTGGGCGCACATTTTCTTTCTGTGGATCCAGCGTCTTCCAGGCTCTCCAGGGAGTGAGAGTCTGTATCCAAGAGCAGTTCTTTTTAAAAAATCGGACCCTGTTGTAAACACCCATTTCTCTCTCCTCGAGTCTCTTCGGGTGGGACTTTGGTACCAGCAACCCAGGGCACCATTCACAACTGTTACTCCTCCGTGTCTCTAAGGGGTGCGGGGGATGAAGCCATTTTCTACCCTGTAGATGTGAAGCACTTTCTGTTCTGAACCAAGTTGCGATGTAGCAGCCTCTGAAGCTCCACTGTACTCTCCATCAGCTGTCCTCACGCCCGCCCGTGTGCTCTTCATGCCAATCTCCTACTTCCCTGGGGTGCCCAGGGCATCCAGACACTACAGGAAACCCGGTGTTGCGGACAGCTCCGGCGTTGACTGCTGCAGTGTGTGTGCTATCCCCTCGGAATTATTAAACTTATTTTTCTTATCTCATAAAACGTGTCACTTTATCTTCTTTGACATGTGTGTGCGTGCGCGCATGCACGCGCGTCCGTGTGTCTTGACTGTTCAGGTTTGAAAATCCTGACATGTTTTGTTTGAAGCAGGAAAACAATATGTCATTTTGAGTTGATGCTGGGAGCATTTGTGGATGGGAAGAGTAGGAAGAAGAGAGTTCTAGGAAAAGAAGTTGTAGTGTTAGCGCTCCCCCCATCCATCATTGGAATAATAACTGGTGTTAGCACATGGTCCACTGGGTGGATTTGAACAGAAGGCAGTGGGGCCTCTATAAGAATTGCCATAGGACAGAAGGAAATGACTGTCCCATTCTGTCAGAGCCTGCCTGACTCTTTAGACACCTCACCAGGAGGGTACCTGGTGAAGGTGCCCCTTTCTCTCCAGTCCAGGAGGTCGGAAGACACATTGAAGGCTCAGAGGGAGCTGCCAGATAGAATTAGAAAGCTGCATGGGTCATCTTTCTTTCAGAAACCTAGTTCTATCCCGTGGGAACTGAGCTCACCAGTGTGTCAGGTACATTTCTTTTGCTGGTGAAACACCAGAACCAATGAAGTTCACAGAGCAAAGTGCTTAACTGGGCAGAATGGAGCAGTGCTAATGGACCAGCCGAGAGCTCGTGTCTAACCGCAAGCAGGAGGCAGAGAGCTCCCTAGAAACTGCCCGCCTTTGGAAACTTTGGAAAGCAAACAGCCTCCTTCACCAAGACACACTGCCTCACCCTTCTAAAACAGTTTCACTAACTGGGGTCCACATACTCAAGCCTTTGAGACTGTGGACCGTTCTCATTTAGACCCACATACCTGGTCATCCCTGGAACTCGGACTGAAGGAATTCCTGCACACAGTGGATACAGATGTGGGCCAGACACCCACCCCATATGTGGGGTTGAGACAGACCTCAGTCCCAGCCCAGTCATGAGCTGGGCTGCGGAGAAGGGGAATGCAAGTCCTCAAGTGAGGGTACCCTGATGGGACATGGTGATGACCTGTCTAGAAGGGTGCTATGTTATTGCTGGACCCAGATGGACAGTACTGTCTTACTAAGGGAGCCTTGCAGAATACGTAGCTAGCCATCATTCAGATGAGAAAACCCAGAGGAAGTCAGAAGCTAAAATCTCAAGGTTTCCATTACTTCAGGCAAAAATGACTGGAGTCTTGTGTTGTAATTGGCTGAGCGCTCTGTACACTTGGAGTCTGAACTGGTCTGGTTTGAAGCGGATTAAACCTTTGGTCTTTTTTTGAGGTGGTTTTACATTCTAGAAATCCTACTTGTGGAGGAAGTATAAGCAGTGTGTCAGAACCCAAGTCACAAGTGCCTGGTCTGGTCACTCTGGGCAAAGGCTGGGGTGTGCATTGGGCCATCTTTCCCCCCTAGATAAGATCACACTGGCTTGATGGCTTATGAACACCCCTGAGGGATGCCCTGTGGCTTTATGGGGTAAAGTATGCTAGGAAATGGCTTTGGTTCTCGGAGACGTGGAGGGGAAAGGTGCTGGAGCCAGTCACTCTCCTGCTTCCCATTCTGACTCCTGCGCCCAGCATCTGCCCCTGCGGCGATATGGGGAGTCCCTGTTCCTGGGAAGTCCTTAACTGCCCAGCCAGTCCTCATTTCCTTCCCCTCTTGCCTCTGCTCTCACCCCTCCTGACCTCTCCCCATCCCTCTTAGTTACAGTAGAACGGTGGGTGAGGGCAGGCCAGCTGGTCTATCATTCCCTTGCAAGGGCATTTGCATTCCTAGCCTTGCTAGGACGCTGTTGGAAGGTTTGTATTGACCCATTGAGGTTCCTGTTCTCTCTACCTTGTGGCTAACAACAGGCCAAGCCAGGCTTCAAGATGCCTTTGCCAGAGTTCACTCCATTAACACACTCCTTAAATGGGCACAGGTCTGTCCTGTAAGTGACTTTCCAATGAAGCTGATGAAGACAGTTGTCCCCAAGACTCACTGCTGTTTTGGGAGTCCTGAGGGCAGGAGACTGTAAGGGAGGCCCCGTGATGGCCAGGCAAGCCCGTGCTGCTAAACGTCTTATCTTTGGTCTGGATGCTCCCCATCTTCCGGTAACTGTGTCAGGTCACAGGGTCTCCACCCCTGTCCCCAGGGTGGCAGTGCAGTGGTGACCGTGGCTCAGGGCAGGGATGGGAAGAGAGAGATCAGGGTGAGTGCAATCTGGTTTTCCACAGGACTCGCTAAAGTGCAGATCAGGACAGGAGCACAAGGCGCAGATGAAAAGACAAGGACCCTGTCAGATGAAGAGGGAGATCATGCCAGTGCTCAAGGTGGCAAGCGTGGCCCCAGGGTCCCCTGCCTGTCTCTGTAGGAGCGAGCTTGCACGTAAAGGTGAAATGATGTGTTTCTAGAAGACAGTCTGAAAATAGAATACTCATCAAAGACGTTGACATCCTCTGAAGATGACCGCCCCCCCTCCACAGACACATCTGCCCTTCTGCAGTATGATAGGAATTGCTCATGCCCTCTGAAGATGCCCCCCACACATGTGGGCCTGGGTATGAGCGAGTGATTGATCGTGCCATCTGAAGATGCCCCCTCCTCTGTGTCTGCCCTTCCCAGGTATGAGCAAGGGCAAGTGTGATGTTCAAGACAAATCCAGAGGACAGGAAGGAGCTAGCACTGGGCACATTTTTGTTCCCACGCTAGTCTGACCTTGACGGTAACAGTGAAGAGCATGAATAACAACAGATGTAGAAAATGCTAAAGGAAGTACTGGGTCGCTGTGTGCTAACCCAGCTGCATTCATTTCAAGGTCCAGCTCTGGCATCAAAGTACAACGGTTCGGCATGACCTTTACAGAAGGCAAAGTCTTACTCACTGGATTGGGTTTCGAGAATGCCAGTGGTGGAAACCACTGCTCAGTGGTGTGGTAGAGATGGACGGAGCAAGTGAGAACATGACCAAAATCAGTCAATGCATGTGTGTGTGTGTGCGCGCGTTCGTGTGTGGCTTCCGGGGATTTGGACTTACTGTCAACACATACCACATTAGTGACACTGGATAGGCGAGCTTCTCTATGGGAAATAAGGAGAGCCACATTCACCTACTGTCCCAGTACCCACCTGGCATTTGAAGGCGCAGGGATGCAGAGGTCACAGAAGACCCACCAAAACACCCTCTGCTGTCGATACCGTTTTTTGTTACAGAATGTGAAAATGTCTACGTTAGAAGTCATGCTGTGAGATGCAAACCCATTTCCCATAGGCCAGGGACAAAAAACTCAATTGTTATTAATAGTAACAACGACCTTAAATAGAAATAGAGTGAAAGATGAACACCTGGAAACTGAAGGCTGTGGAGGGAGTCGGCGTGGAAGCAGACACCCTTAGTGATGGCGCAGACGCGACTCTAAGGGCGGCAGCTCTCCTCTACCTGCCTTATTGATTTCATGCCAGGCCTTGAAAGCCCTGCGTTTTTGTTATTGTTTCTGTTCTACACCTCAAATGTTCTGCAGATTTTGAGGGAATTGGAATGACCAAGGATGGGTTCGAACCTTGTGAAGATGAGGAGGGCTGGTTCATCGTGGTATAGGGGAGTCACCAGTAAAGGGACAGACATGGGGGAACCACACAAACCTAGTCTGCGGAATGACTCAGAGTGCCCCATGGGCTCAGTTTCCCTGCTGTGCCCGTGGTGCTGTGGACTGACAACATGCATATACCTTCCCTCTGAACACAGCCAGCCAGGGGCATGAGCCCTGGGTTCTCTCAAACTTGGGTTTCTACTACAGAGCCCAGATAGTTCTGCAACCCCAGCTCTGCCTGTGGCAGAGTTCTGCTCTTGGTCAATTAGAGAGACTGAAAGAAGAGGATCCCTGACGGAAACCCCTACTTTCCCACCCTCCACACTCAAGACAGTCAGCCAGTTCCTGTGCACCTGGCTGCACTTCCTTCTTAAGTGACAGCTGATCACCAACCTCACCCTGGGGAGCACTAGCTCCCAGGGTAATTAATTTCCCTCATATTGTGCAGCCACCGGCTTTTAATTTTGTAAAGTTGCCATTTTTGCAAGAGCTACACATCCTCTTGGTTATTAAATGCCAACCATATTTGTTTACAAATAAAACCGAGTTAATTAAATACTGCATCCATGCTAGCAAGTAATGAGAGCATCATGGCCCCCGCAGGCAGAGCCCTGTGTTAGCTTCCAGTTCTGTGCTGCAGAGAAGGTCCTTGCAGAACTTTGCCGTCGGGGGGCGGGGGGCACATGTCCAGCCACTCGCTCCCTAGCCCTGATCCCGGCCTTACACAGTGTTGAAATTCACGCCACACCTGGAAAACACTGAAACATGGCCCTTTCCAGCAGAGAGGCCAAAGGAAGTTGTCCACTGTTGCAGATCCTTCCGACGACACATCTGACTGGTGGCAAGCAGAAGGGACACCCTGGGGGATAAGTCACAGCACCTTGATCCCTCTCCTCCACAGACAGGTGGGATCTTGGTTTTGTTCACAGTTATACCCTCATAGTGTCTGCAAAAGCAGGCGCTCCCAGGGGGAATCACACGCGAGATTCAGAAGTCTGATCCTGCAGCCAAGGTCAGGATGCTGCACAGGCAGCCCATGGGAAGAAGGAACTTGGATTCTTCTTCTGGGCAGGACCTCACACCCGGCATCCTTCTCCATCCTGTTAGTGTACATGGCTCGCTGTCTCCACACCCACGCCATAGAATGAAGGGCTGTGACACCTTGGTAACCTGAGCTTCCAGATGATGTCACAACAGGCAGGGACTGGTTTTCTTCTGTCTCCCCCGCCCCCAACTGGCTGTGTGCAGTGGACAGAGTGGAAGAGGTAGCCAGTTCCTGGTTCAACCCAAAACGTTGTTCCTACCTTGAGGGTCCTAGAGGGACAGTGTAGAGAACGCAGCTCTGGAAATGATGGACAGGTTGGTGGTCACACCTGCTTCTTTGGGGCCAGGAAGAGGCCTCAAAGCATGACACAACATGCCCAGCAGATGGCTACAGAACCACCCTGAGCTGAGGTGTCCTGTCCTGTCTTCAGGTGTGAACACTCCGAGGCCCCTGTGTGCTGAGGTGTCCTGTCCTGTCTTCAGGTGTGAACACTCCGAGGCCCCTGTGTGCTGAGGTGTCCTGTCTTTCAGGTGTGGATGCTCTGGGGCCCTCTGTTCTGGGGTATCCCATCTTCTAGGTGAGGATACTTTGAGGTCCCCCGTGCTGAGGTGTCCTGTCTTCCGGGCATAATTGATCCCTGCACTGCTGTCAGCAGCTACCATGAGATACTCCCCAGAAATCAAGAAGTCCCCATCGCATCTCCTGAAGAAGTTTGCAGGTAAACATGGGAGAGGCTGCTGGGGCTGTTTATATGGAGGATTTATCTAACTATCTTGTCTGGTCACAGGAGGCACAGAAATGTGTTTCCCAATGACCCGAGGAGCCACTGCAAATCTCTTAGGACTTCAGTTTCAGTACAGCGCAACTCACGTGGGGTCTCTCACATTGGTTTAAGGAACAACGGAATTACAGGGTTCTCTGCCAGCCATACTCGTCAGTTACTTTAAAATTCTTGTCTCAGAAGCTGTTTTTTATTTACTCAAACGTATTTTTCAACAAGGAAGCGCACCTTGCCTCCCTACTAGGTCTGTAAGCTGGCATTAGACTCTTCACCCTTGGGGATGGAAGCCGCTCAAAAAATGAGATTTTCTTGACGGCACACTGAATATACGCGGTAGAATTTCATTTGCTTTAAGTCAGGAGGAGGAGCTTCTAGAATTGCAGGCTTCCCAGAGGAACCTCAGACCGCTGGGGCCTGGTGAGACGGAACCGCTGCCTTCCCTGCCCCGTCTCCGTGTTTGAAACCTTTTTGCCTCAGTTGTGCATGTGTTTACGCATTGATGTTATGCTAAATGACGTGGAGGTAGTAGAGAAGAAACGTGTCCATCTTTCATTCGTCTCCCTTGGAAGGCAGGCTGGGAGCTTTCCTAGGGAATCCTTGCAGGGAAGCCAGCGTCTACCCAGGACTGAGCTCGCCCCATAGGCCTGGAGTTTAGTGGGAGGCTCAGCCACGGTGGGGTTGGGGAGGCACTCTGTCACGCTGGAGCCGGGCACCTCTGCAGGCAGAAGACTCCTAAGAGGACTATTTGTGATTTCTGACTCAGAACAAGCAAGATAAGGCAGACTGGGAGCACAGAAAGCAGCAGAAACAGCTGGGCCAACTCTTGTATGCTTGGCTAGGATTGAGTGTCCTTCCCCTCACCACCCCCCCCTTGCCCCGTGCGCATGCGCCCAGTCCAGTGGGAAAGCAGTAGCTAGAAGAAAGGAGAGAACCTTGTCCTTAAGGTCCTCATGAGCAGCCCTGCTAATGGCCCTGAGCCTCGGGGAGCTATCTGGATGGGGTGGGGATCAGGACCCACCCACTTCTTCAAGGGGTTTCCAGAACCCTTGGGTATTGGTCCTGAATACATAAGCTTGGGGCTGGGACGGCCCACTCCAGGTGTGTGGGGTCAGGCGAGAAGTGGTTTCAGGTACAGGGAAGCTGTGCTCTGGGGGAGTAGGCTGTCTTAGGGGTGCAGGCCGGTCTATCTATGAACTGTTGAGCTGCATGCAGGGAATGATCCCACTTGGCGTCTTGCTTTCCTGGTGTTTCCAAGCTGTGGATCTAAGCAGTCCTTTACCAGATACCAGCTTTCCTGGGCCACCGGGCTGAGGTGGATACAGGTTCATCATACCCCTCGTACCACACATCCCTCAGGAAATGATCGCTGTAGCTCTACGTGTTGTATACATGTGGATTGCATCACGGATAGCAAATAGGGTGTGTATGGCTAACAAACCCGAATCAGCTTCAGGGAGCCAGCCTGCCCTGGGTCACAAGCTCAAGAGCTTAGCAATGGAGTTGTCTGGCTGCACAGGCGGAAGGGGAGGACCAGGTTCAGGTGAGAGTCTGGGCACAGAATAGACACCGAACCCACAGGACACCAACTGAGTCGGCCACATCAACAGCAGGGAGAGAAGCTGGCAGGTGGGGTTTCTCAGCCTGTCAGTCCTTGACACACACACTGATGTCAGTTGACGGGTCAGTGGGCCACGGTCACTGTAGTGTAGGGTGTCATCTTCATCATGGGGTGCAGGAGAGGAAGTTATACCCTTTCCTGGGTCTGGTGTATCCTGTAAGCTCATGGGCCTAGTTCCCTGCTGTCTCAAGTTCACCCCAGTGAGGTTTTGGAGTGACGCTTTCTCTATTCTGAGTCTTTTATCAGTGTACACTGCATGGGTGGAGCTAGACAGTTTGGTGGTGTTCACGTCTCTACCCAGGGACAGAGCCATCTTTCATTCTAAGAATGGAGTCAAAGTTTCTTGTAAATCGGAGTCTCTCGGGGCAAGGTGGTCTGAGAAAACAGTTATACAATATGAAGTAACTTAGAACAGACCACAGATTGCTCACCTCAGCTCTGGGGGCTCTGTGTACCTTCCAGCTGCCCTGCTGGGTGTGAGTCCCCCCTCCCCTTCCCCAGGCACAGATTTTCTTTCCTCAGGTGGCAGGTGGTCCACAGCCATCTTCTCGGCTATTCAAGGCATCGTGAACTTTGTGGTTTCTCAGTGCACTCCAGGCTCTCTGCATGCTTGGTGGCCGGGTTCCGTCCTGTCCAGCAAGGTTCCATAGGCTTTGTGCATGGTTGTCCAAAAGGGGTAGAATGAGCGAGTGGAGATCAGCTTCCCTGAGACAGGCCAGACAGAGGCTGCCTCCAGAGCTCCCAGTCACATGGGGCAGGGAAGGGGCTTTGAGCCCTGGCCAGAGGCTAGGCTGCTGGATCAGGCTTAGCTTTTGTCTGCCTGTTAAGCCTGACCTCCTGTTGCCTGAGAGTTGATCTACATATTCAATTAATGTTGCTTCCTTCCATGTTGCCATGACGATGAAATTGTTTCTGTAAATGGCAAAGCTCTGTGTCTGCGTCATCTATGTCCCTTCTTGGAGGCCTGTGGCAAGTCTCGTGGATCCAAATGACTTGTGCTGCCGCTTCCCGAGTGGCTGAATCAGGGACACCGTGTCCGCAGAGAGAACAAGATGACCTTCCATGTCCCCAGTCCCCTGAGAGTTCAGCTCTGTGTACAGGAAGTGGCCTCTGGCGTCTGTGCCTGTAACTTCTAACCAAGGAGACACCGTGGTGATAGCATTTTGCATGTGTTCATGTATGTACATGCAAGCGCATGGGTGCACAGACACTATGAGACATCCTGTGCTTGGGTCTCACCAGTTCAGCTGGACTAGCTGGCTAGTTAGCCCCAGAATCCTCCTGTCCTGTGTCCCCAATGTGGGGCTAGTTCCTCCAGCCTTGGGTTGGTGATGTACCCCTGCCCTCGGTCTGGACAGAATCCTCTGTGTGGCTTGTTTTCCATTTGGTTCAGTCAGCTGCCTCCGCCACTGAAGCGCCACATTTCCCAAGTCAAAATCAGTTTGTGATGGAATAGTTGCTCTGGCTCCTTCCTTCAACCTCCTTACAGTACAGGTTACTGTTTTCCCTTTCGGGGGGGAAAGGGCCCAGAATTCTCACTCAGCTTTTGCTCTTTTATTGTTTTCTTTAAGGTTTAGTTTAGTTCTGCTTGTGTGTTTGTGTCTGTGTGTGTCTGTGTGGTGGAGCTGGACTTAGAGGCCAGAGGTGTCAGAGCCTCTGGAGCTGGACTTAGAGGCGGTATGAGCTGTCCCTGCCCCGAGTGCTGGGAACCTAACTTGAGGAGTGGGAACACCTTTAACATCTGAGGACCCTCCTCCAGCCCGCAGTGTATGTTCCTTTAGATTCAGCTTCTAAATCCGGGCACAATCGTCAACCCACGCTGCTAGGTATGGCCACGCTGTGGCTCAGTGTGCATATGGAACATGGCAACCGGGCTGCCCCAGTGGTCTCGTGTTAGCCCATGTGCCTGGCATGGCCCTGCTGAGATGTCTTATCATCCTCATCACAGAGGCCTCTGCACTGTGCTCGGTAATTAACTTTATATTATTTTGCCCAGAAATTTTAATTCGCATCCTCGTTTCAAAGAGAGATTTGCATGATGAACAACAGGAGTAAGGAAACGTCAGTTAATCTGGCAGACTCCCCCCCCCCCACTGCCCCCATCCCCCTCCATCGTGTTTCCTGCCAAGTCAGCGCTGTTGTCTGTGCCTTGCAGTGTGTGACATCCCTCTCTATGACATCTGTGACTACAACATCAGCAGGGACCGGTGCAAAGAGCTCGGGTGCTGTTTCTATAAGGGTGTCTGCTACGAGAAAGCTATTCCCGGTGAGTATGGGGGGACCACACACCTGACGCAGTCCTAGCCACTGTCCATTGTCTGTGTCACGCCCCACCCATCACCGTCCAGCCGGCTGGAGATTCACTGACTGCTGGCTGCTCTGCTCTGTGCTGAGTGTCAGGGGGCCTCTCACACTCTCTTTCCTAGAAAAGGGTGGGCTTGGGAAGGCTGGGTACAGGACCGTCCCTGCTAAGACAGCTGAGGGACAAAGGGTGCTGCTGGCCACAGACAGCTGAGAGTTTGATCAGGCAAGGACTGTGGTGTCCAACCAGGGATGGCGGGGACAGCTGAGAGATGCTACGTGATTGGGTTTCTCCAGAGATCATTTTAGTGCCACAATGGAACACAATGCAGTCCTGAGATTGGGCCTAGGCTGTCCGAGGAGCTGTAGAGCTGGCTTGTCACTGTGTCCTTCCTGAAGAGCCATGTCTAGACATACCAGGTAGACGCAGACAGGAAGGGACAGTGGAGTCCTAGAGAACCAGGTGTAGTAGTGAAAGCTCTGTACACTCTGCCTCTTGGGTATAGTCTCACGTGCCAGGACGTCTGAACTTTGAGAATTTTCCAAAGTAATGTCTCCAAACCGTCATTAAATTCCACTTGGGGGCTCATGTATTTCCTTACTCTGCTTATAGCTTTCAGAAGGGCAATCATGGAAGCAGTGTGGTTTCCATCCACTCTTAGTTTCCATCAGAGAAGAGGGCGGACACTCTGAGGCCAGAAGACCACACTGGCCATGCAGTGGGGACTGCTGGGAACCTTGGTGTGCTGGCCACCTGCCCATTCCCTATGCATAGTGCCGCTTGCTCTCAGGGCCCCGCCCTCATGCTCTTTCTCCTCCTTCTACAGGGGAACTGGGTCCCTTGAGACAGAGCTGTGTCCCATTCCCTGGGTACAAGACCTGGGAAGTCAGGGGATAGTGACCAATGGGACCTGCCAGATCTGCTGCCCCCTACTGGCTCCCCAGGAAAAGAACTGGAGAAGGGCAGACAGGGCCACACCCACTTACGGCAGTGTCATGCAGGCTGAGCAGGTTACAGGGAAACCCAACTTCTCCCAAAGAGGCCACAAAGAACAAAAGGATTTGGTGTTTGCCCTGCTGGAATTTCATCTTGGTTGGGCCTGGTCATTTACTGATACCCAGATTATTCTGTTTAGGGTGGGACATATTGTTCTATGCTGTTGTATGTTGGGAGTATGTAACTTGCTTTTTATTTTATAGGCGCTCACAGTGAAGAGATTGCCTTGAGTCCCAAATGAGTTGTGGACTTTAGACTTTAAGCTGTTACAGTTTTTAGATGGTGGGGCCTTTTGAGGTTGGGTTGTGTTTTGCTTTCTGAGGTGAACCCCGAGACTTCGGGGAAAAGACGTGGAAGGTTATGATTTAAGTGCTGGGTGTGGGTATCGAGTCGACAAGTGGAATTGTGACGGTCTGTCTCAACTTTCAACTTGATGAGCCCTTGAGTCATCTGGGCATGCTTGTGGGGATAGTCTCGAGACTATCCTACGTTAGTGAGGATGGAGAGAGAGAGACACGCACACTGTGGGTGAGCTGAGCACAGCGTTCATCACCTTCTGCTTCCTGGATGTGGATGCAGCACAGCCAGCCTCTGCCTCCTGGACTTCCTGCCGTGGCCAACCGAAGCCTAGAGCTGTGAGCTGGAAGAAATCCTTGCTCCCTTAAGTTGCCCTTGTCAGGGTGTTTGTCAGAGAGCAACAGGAAGGCGACTAAGAGCACTTCTGCAAATGAGTGTGTCTGGAAAATTCTACGTTCAGAGCTCCTCAGAAGCCTGAGAAGCGAGCATCCAGTTGACATTTAAGAAGTGTGTTCAGTTGTTTCCATGTGAGCATATGGGGAACACTCAATTTCTAGTCTGAGCCAAGAGCTGTAGTGGTGATCTCAGTTGCTACAGACCCCAGTGAAATGGAAACTCAACAGTGAGACATGGGGAGCAGATCCTTCAAGGTAGATCCCTCCCTAGAGATGTACCCAGACCATCACTGCTTTATCTGCAGTATTCTCTGGACAGTTTCCCAGCAGATTTTTATGATGATACTGGTGCTTTTGTGAATATGACTGTGTGCCATGTGTGCCACCCACACACTCCCTTAAACTGGAGCCATCACCAGCCAGTCATGCGAGAACAAGCCATGGTCCCTGTAGTATCTTTGTTGTGGGTCTCCTTTATGAACCCAGAAAACAGCACAGGCTCTCAGGGGCTTCTGTGGGTCAGAGCCACAACGTTATCTCGTGGCAACAGATATGGACCCTCTGTCCATCTTTTCCATGATAGCAAGTGAGTGTGTGGGCCCTGCTCTTCCTCAGCTTCTGACTTCTTCCAAGTTGAGAGGTGGGGCCATCTGTAGGAAGATTCTGGGCAGTGAGCCCTACATTTGGGTTCTCACTGTGCCCTCAAATTATTTTTCATTTCTCTGACATCTTTCTCATTCACGGCGGCACATGAACCTTTGTACTGTGTAAGTTGTGGGATTCAGTGACAGGGTATTATGAGTTCTTTGTGCATATAATTCCCTGTTATGAAAACCTTTCACCAACTTCTTCAATAGGCTGGCTTGAAGTGCACATTGTGTTATGGCATAATCTGTATTATTAAGAATATGAACTTGGGGAATTAGCATTAGATCTTTCAAAACGAACAGGGAGCGAGAAGGGAAGACTTGCCTTCCTTCTTCAGTCTTGATTTAGGGCACATTATTTAATATGTCATTTTTCCTAAGTATTTGACTTTCAGTTTCTTCATGGGACTTGCTGAGCTGATTTCAAAACTTTTGTTAAATGTACTTGGGAGACGTGACTAAGTTGTTCCCTCAGGAAAATAACCCTTTCTTCTGCTCTTGCTGTCTGGGGAGAGCCGTCACAATATATGACTGTGACAAGCCACCCATGTGGCATCTGCTGTGCGGAGGGACTCACAGAGTCCTGCCTCTGGCTTTTGCTAGCTTGACAGCGGGGACAAGCGATTACCACTGCACGTGGGAGGTGCTGGTACTGAAACACAAAAACATGTGTGCAATGCTCACATGTGGTTTTGAATTTGTCACTCTCAAAGACGCTGGGATTCAAGAATTTGTGGCGTTTTGTCTTAAGGCCCCTAACTCACTCATAAACACCTTTTCTTTCATTTGGTTCTATGTACTCAACATCATGATGAGGGCACTTTCCTTGTGGAGCCCCACGGCCTTCTTTATACTGTAATTCCATTACACTGTAGTAAGTTGCTCTCCCCCCCAAAACAGAGAGGCTCAAACCAACAGCTCACAGACTTCACTGGGATTGGGTGATACAGGCAACATAGCACACATGACTATGTCACCATAGCGCCCACAACTACGTCACCATAGCACCCACAACTGTGTCACCATAGCGCCCATGACTATGTAACCATAGCTCCCACAACTACATCACCATAGCACCCACGACTGTGTCACCATAGGGCCCATGTCTATGTCACCATAATCTTGGTCATTCAATTTGAAATCTTTGCTTCTCATAAGACTGGCAGAGCCAGATTTTGGTGTCTGCCATGGAAAACCACTTCTCCCAGTCACAAGGATTGCTTGAGTATCCTTACAGTACACTGGAGGAAACCAGGGAGATACCATAGAGTCGTTCAGCCCAGCCCTGGTTACCACTGCTGTCCTTCAGTCACAGGTCAGCCATACTCCCCGTGGGACTGTTTCTCTGGACTGTAGAGTTCAGGAAGTGGGAGCACAGTCGGACATCCCAGAGTCGCTGTGCAAGTCTGGGCATCAAAAGGAAAGCGTTTGTTCCTTCCTCAGCCTGGCTTGGGAGCTCTCAGTGATAAGTCGTCATTTAAAGAAACAAGCCAACCCGGGGGTTTCAGGTCCCATGCCCTCCCTCCAGCTCCTCCCAGGTGAAGTTTTAGTTTTGGGGTCACTCAGTGGGCATCAGGCATGCATTTGGTATATATACACACATGTAGGCAAAGCACTTATAGAAAAGAAATCTTCAAAATGTCTGGGTTTCCTTAAAAAGTCTGCAGTCTCTTAACTGTGATTGTCTGTAAAGTAAAAACAAAACAAAACCGAGTTAAGTACTGTTTATTCCAGAAGAACCATGGCATAGGAACATTCAAACTTAAGCATAACCAAGATCAAGATTTTACAGTTCGGTGTTTGGTATCTACCAAGAGCTCACTGGTGATATTTTGGCGCCAGAGGCTATGGGCAGCAGCCATACCTCCCCAGCTTTGCCATCTCCAGAACACACCATCTGCTGTGTGTGTTTAGGCTAGCTACACTCTTCAGTTGTTCTTGGTGGACTTCAGATGGTCCTGGGGTCTCCACTGCCAACTGAGGCACCTTCAGCAATGGCCTTTCTTGGCTTCTCTTCAGGGACTCTGACCCTGTCACTTTACCAGACCTCAGCTGTTTTCCATCACTCCCTTAATCTTGCATCTTTCATGCCTTCAAAAAGTAACATGTAGGTAACTTTTCCACCCTGTCCAGTTCAGCTTCCAGCTTGAGATGTAGCCTTGGCCTTCTTAGATGTTAACTTCTAAGTGTCGATTTGGAGGAAATGCTTTCCATGGTCCCAAAGACAATGCCTCCGTGGTGCTGATCTCTTCTTATGAACCACAGCTGACTTTCTATCATTAGCCTGACCAGCAACCACAGATGGTGCCTATAGAGTGTCTGAATCCTCACAAGCCAGGCCTCCAATGTCCGTGTTTCTCTCAGCCAGGCCTCCCCTGTTGCTGCTACACTCAGCATTATTTTCCAAGGCCTCACAACAACAGCTCTTTAATCTCTGAATACTCATTGGATTTTGTAGCCCAAAGTTCCAAAACCTTCCACAATCCTCTAACAAAATAGTCCAAAGGCATAAAAAGCCGCACGGTCAGGTCCATCACAGCAACATACCACTTACGGCCTGGTACCAGTTTCTGTTCTAATGTCTTTTCTATTAATGCGATAAAACATGTTTTCCAAAAGCAACTTAGAGAAGGAAAGGGTTCCTTTGACTTCCACTTCCAGGCCACAATCCATCATTCGGGGAAATTTACGGCAGGAACCTAGAGGCTGGAACCGTGGAGGAATACTGCTTTGTTGGCTCATACAGGCTTATACACTACTGTATTTACACAGCCCAAGACCGCTTTCCCAGTGACTAGAACCTGCCACGGTTGCCTGGGTCCCTCGCAGACATGCCCACAGACCACCTTGATAAAGACGACTGCTAAGTTAAGGCTCCTGAGGCATTCCTAGGCTGTGCCAAGTTGACAGCGGATGCTGACTAGGGCAAGAGTCTTTGTAGGTGTGATTGTAAGAGGCTGTCACACTAGGGCAAGACGACCCCTAATTCAACAGGCCCGATGTCCTCAGAAGAGTGGGGGCAGACAAACACAGAGGGGCTGGAGATCACCAGAAACCATCAAAAGCCACAGTGAAGTGGACTGAGGACTCCTGGAGCCTTCAGTGAGGGTCAGGCCTGGTGGTGCCTTTGTTTTCACTTGTGACTCTAGACCTGTATAGAAACAAACACCCACTGGTCTAGGACCCCTGTTGCGGAAATGATTGTCTTTGAAGGATGCCACATCTAGCAGAGTTCTTTCTGGCTGGTTAGGAACACCTAAAAGTCATTTACAAGGAGGTAAAGGTAGGGGCTTGAAGCAAGTCTTATCCCTTGCTTTGGGTGTGGCCAGCAGGACTGTTTCTTTCCCCTGACTTAATGGAAAACAGAATAGAGAAGAGAAGGACGTAATCACTAAAGTATCAACAATAGTGGGACCTCTGTGGCACACGTGTGCTGAGAACTTTACTCTCTCGTGACCCCACAAAGGGGGTGTGTATGGTTCAGGAGCAAGGGGGGCTCTTCCTGACTGAGACTTCATGGCTTTGGCACCCACTGTGGGGGCAGGTCAGGCTGAAGAGCTCAGGGACTATGTCATTACCAGCTGCAGCACCCTGAGGCAATGGGCTAATGGGCTGGTGGGGTGACGGTGACCCTCCCCCCTCCCCCTCCCCCTCCCGACTGCCTCACAGTTTACGTGCAGATCTTCTCCGCCCTGATTGTGCTCATTGGAGGCATCTTCACCATCACCATCATCTACAGGTGCGTCCTCTCAGTTCTTCTGCCGGGGAGGAGTGGTCTGGGGCAGGCGTGTGATTCCTGATGCCACTCCCTCTCTCAGCCTGACTCCCTACCCAACTTGCTGCTCTGGTACATCTCCTCTTAGTGAGAAAACTGACTCCCCAGCATTCGGGGGTGTTTGAGACCCCAGGAGCAGTACTGAGCTCACTGGCTTTGTCAGCCCCTGCAGCCAAAGATCCTGGGAGCATCTCCTGCTGGAGTGTGCAGGGACAGCAAGCACCCAGGAGGTCCCAGGGCTCAGGCTAAGGGCTAACTGGGCTCAGCATTGTCCTTAAGCACTGTTGAGACCAAGCAGCTAACACTGTCAACCTAAAGGAGAAAGGGCTTATCTGGGCTCACAGCTTGAGGGCCGGTGCTGCCAACAGGTGAGGTGGTTCTTACCTCCTCGATGAATCTAATCTTGAAGTTCTATCAGATATGCCCTGCCGCTTATCTTTTTAGTGATTCAAGATTCTGTCATGTAGATAATATTAACCACCGTAAGTCCCTGCCGTGATGCTTTAAACCCTGGGCCGAGTAAGTCTGTGTACTGTAACAGTGTTTGGGTGTGTCGGAGAGACACCGTTTCTGTCATCGTCCCGGAGACTGTGACGCCCTAAACCGCACAGCTGGTCTCTGTCTGCAGGGCAGGGCTGGTGTTCAATTCAGCATGCACCTCTGGTGCGCCTGCTGCTATTGAGGCTCTGCCCTGTGATTGGCACAGAGCCATGGAGAGGATTTGCATGCCTCACCCAGCAACTGCTCCAGCCTTTCCTCTGGCCGGCACAGCCTGCCTTGCATCAAGCACAGTGTGTACTTCCTTCCCGGGCTTTGCCTTAGAGAGACTGAACCGAGACCATGGAGCAAAGCATGCGGACCTTGTCATAGAGCCTCAGTCCTGGGTGGGTGGAGCTTTCTGTCTCTAGCTGCTTGGCTGTGAGCAAGGCTGGCTTCTCCAGGATCATACAGGAGAATAGAAGAGAGACAGAGATCTTCACGGAAACCCCACCATCAGTTAACATCTCCAGGAAGGAGTCTGAGCAGCTTTCTACTCAAGAACCGGTGTCGCTCAAACTTTCCCTTCCAAGTGGCTCCTCCAAGAAGGGCACTGAGAGCCAAATGGAAGGTAGGCTCCTGTAGACTGAGTCTGTCTCTGTCCTTGTGGTCTTCCTTTTGCATGTGCTCAGTGTCTCTGATGGCCCCCAACAATAACGGCAAACACTGTTTTAGCCTGGGCAGGATTCCAATGTACCCAACTGTAGAAGGCCGGGGTTCCTCTTCCCTCCCCCACTGCGGTTGGCAAGTATCAGGGCATGCCCTAAGGACAGTCTAGTAATACTTGCAGGTTTATCAAGGTCCTTCCTCGGGGCCAGTGCAGGGTGAGCGTGGCCGCTGGTGGCGAGGCAGAGGCTGAAACGGGACAGTATCTCGCTGCTTGCTCTGTTTCACGGGAGGCAGAGTCATGGGCTTGCCAGAGACTCTCAGGAGGCTGTGCAGACCTCTTGCTGCTTTTCCCAGGTCAGGTTAGAGAAAAGGATGCCCCAAACATGGCATCTTGTGGCATGTGGGACAAAAAGGGCTGCCTCACCTGACCTTTAGCCTCATGGGTTTGGCTTCGTGGAAGTCCCCGGGGAAAGTGGGACCAGAGGGCCTTGATGCTAGTCTGTGTACCCAAGACTGCCTGTAGCGCACAGGTTAATCTTTTCCTTGGTGCCTTCTGCGTTGAGACAGTGGATATGAAGACTTCTTACTGAGGCTTCAGTCCCCATGATGTCTGGGGAACAAGGGCAGTACAGGCTGGGACAATGCCTGCTGTATGTTTACTCTAAGCCCTTTGATAAAATCTCCTAAGGGTGCTGAGAGCCCCATCAGAGAAACACTCCCATCTCCCCGTCATCTAGCGGCGCTGACACTGTCAGAACACGAGGAGACGGAGGAGTAAAGAACACAAGGAGGCAGCGTTGTGAGAATGTCGGCTACATCCCCCAGTGGACACCTTTAGTGCGTGACCGAGTGACTGCCTGTAAGGAAAAGAATAAAGGTATTTTGAGCGTTGTTTCTTGCTCTCTGCTGCCCCATTCCTAGCCATGCTTCCTCTTAGGAGAAAGAGCATGCCTTTGGGTACAGGCAGGACCTAGAGTTTGGTTTCCAACACCCTGCCTGTCACGAACACCGAGACTACTAGACAAGGACACTGTGCTAGCACAGATGGGCCACATAGTCCCCTTTGCAGAAGACAGATTCAGGGCATCTATGATAGCCCAGTGAAGCATTCTGAGGATCAGAGAAGTCTTCAGGGGAGGAGACAGTCTTGTCGCTGATGCTCCAGCTCAGAGTATCCTTTGAATGCTCTTGTGGGGTAGCTGGCTGGAAAGCCCTCCATCTTGGGCAGTGGGCTCTTCTCCTTGGAAATGAGCAGCATCTATGGAGCTAGGGCTATGGGCTTTGAAGAGATGCACACAGGACAGACAGATAGACAGACCAGACCCAGGGTTCCTGGAGGGTCACTTTGCTGAAAAGTCAGGATGAAAGCCCCTGGATACCCTCAGGTATCTCTTGACTGTGAGTGTGGAGGCTGCCCTCCGTTCCGTAGAGGCTTCTGCGGGGGCTGAGGCAGAGGGGCTTCTGCTGGCCCTTAGTTCTCACTGTAGTACCTGGTTGGTCTTGTCCCTTGGGTGTCCAGCATACTTTTGGAAAGGGGCACATATTCTAGGCTTTGCCGATTGCAAGGTCTCTGTCATCCAAGACTGCTACAGCACAAGGATGAACCCAAACAAGTGCACCAAGGATATGTCACGATCCAGGGACTCTGTCGGGAATGCAGGCCATAGGTTGGACTTGGGGGCCTGTGATGTGGGAAGCTGAGGTCCCTTTTGGTCAAGGACCAGTGTGGTCTGTAGGGCACCACCTTCCCTGGTACAGTATTTGTTGGAAGAAGTTCCAACTCTTTCTGTATTGTTGCCACAGAAGTGACACTTTGGCTTAGGGTAAACCTACATAATTCTTAGCAGCTGCTCCGCCATTATGAGGGGCCAATCACAAGTCCCCTTTGTGGTGACCCCTCTCTGCTAGAGCACTGCCTATGCCCAGATCACTTGTGTAGTTCTTAGTTGGAATCACGGACTTGCACAGATGAGCAGGCACTGTTCAAAGATGTGCCTGTCAGTCAGCTGGGGCCACCTCCCCTGGGAGGTGTCTCTGGTATGTGTTGAATGTTAAAAGGGTTTTCCCACTTTAGGTCCCAGAAGACCCACTGCCCCTTCCATAGCACACTGGGGACCAGTGTAGTGAGGATGGAGGGATGGGGTTGAGGGGCCAGGGACCCTGGGGGCAAGGTGGGCCTAGCTTAGCTCACATGGGAAGGTGGTCAGTGGGTGGCCCTGCGAAGGACGGCCTGCTGTGGTCTGATGAATGATGTGTGCTCTGCCAGTGGGAGGGGGTGGATTCCACCTTCTCTGGAGTGTCTGGATGGAGTGTGGTAAGGGCAGCCTCCACCCGAGGTAGATGGAGGAGGCCACAGCGAGCGTCAATTAGAACTCCTGAGATGCCTGAGGTCCTGGGCAGGAGTCAGGGTGCTGGTTCTCACTGCCAGCTAGCAGGGTGTGAAAACTAAATTTGTCAATTTGATGCGATCTGGAATCCCTGAAGAGCTAAGGCCTGGGGCACATCTGTGAAGAATTGTCTAGATGATGTCAACTAAGCAAGACCATCTACCCTGGATGGGGGAACATCAGCATCCTATTGGCTGGGGACGGATCTACTGAATAAGGAGGAGAAAGCTTCCTAACTGTGGATACAGTGGAACCAGCTACCTCAAACGCCTGCCACTGGGACCTCCCACCATGATGGACTGCACCCTCAAACCATGAGCCAGAGTAAGCCCCTTTGTCTTTAGTCGGTCTTTCTAGGGTGTCTGGTCTTCGAGGCAAGGTAAGGAATCATACACGTAGGTGGTCTGAGCGTGAGCCTGTAAGTCAGTGAGCGAGCCAGCAAGCAGCCTTCCTCCACAGTTTCTGCTTCAGTTCCTACCCTGACCGCCCCTAAAGGATGGACAGTCAGGGTAGGCAGTATAAGCCAAATATGCCCCACTCCAAGTTGCTTTTGGCCATGGTGTCTCTCACAGCAATGGAAAAGTAATGAGGACACACAAGCTCCTCTGGATACCTCCTCCCCAGATTCGGGAAGTCCCAGCCTCCTCCAGATACCCTCACCAGACACGGGAAGTCTCAGCTCCCAGAACTGCAAGAAATAAATATTTTACTTCATGTGTATGGGTGTTTTGTGCATCTCATGCATGCTTGGTATCTGCAGAGGCCAGAAGAGGGCATTAGACTCCCTGGAGCTGGAGTTACAGATAGTTAGAAGCCACCATGTGGGTTCTGGGCAGTGAACTCGGGTCCTCTGGAAGAGCAGCCGGTGCTCTTAACCACTGAGCCATATCTACAACCGAAGAAATAAATTTCCTCAAAAATCACTGATCTCTACTTTTTCTGGTACACAACACAGACACGGGTCATTAGGATGACAGGGATATGAACAGATGACTTCTATCATTCTCTTTTCTGAAGTCTTTGTATTTCACAAATCTATTTTTCTGACGGAATAGCTACTTAAGAAACCACGTGGCCCCTATAAGTGGCCCCTATAACAAGCATATCCCATCTGGTTTTGACAGTTGATGCTTCCTTTCAACAAAGTTGAGTTCAAATTACCCTTTCCACATGGGTAGGAGAAATAAGGGTGAGGTGTGCTCCCCACAGAGAAGGGCCATGAACATCCCACACCCCCCCCCCATGGACCACCTGAGAAAGTCACACCATTGGCCCAGGCACTGTGAGCAGGCAGGAGGCACACCTGTTCTTCAGGTGATGAGAGTGACTAGTCTGAGCTGAGGAATTCCACACCACAAAATGAATACTGCGATCCCAGGAAACTGCAAAGCACATCAGCAGTGGAGCTGACCACACAGCGGCTGATGGTTAGATACACTGGGTTAAACAGGACAATCACACTCCCCTGTGGTTTGTCTTGGGCACATTTGGCTTATACTGCCTACCCTGACTGTCTGTCCTTTAGGGGCGGTCAGGGTAGGAACTGAAGCAGAAACTGTGGAGGAAGGCTGCTTGCTGGCTCGCTCACTGACTTACAGGCTCATGCTCAGACCACCTACTTAGCAGTGTTGTCACATGCAGTGAGCTGTGCTGTCCGACATCAACAGTCAATGAAGAAAGTCTCTCGCAGATGTAGCTTCAGGCCGATCTGGTCTGGGCAGTCTCTTCATTGCGACTTCCTCAGATGACCATAGGTTGTGCCAAATTGACTGCAAAAGCTAATGATGACTGACACTTTTGTAGCAATCACCCTGTGGGTCTGGCACTGACCCCTTGCGAAGGCGGGACCCCACGACTTGATCAGTGTTCTGTCAATGGTGTGTTTCTTTTGCACATGTGTGATATGTGTTTCTGTGTGCATACATGTGGAGAACAGACATCTTTGAATGTATCCCACTTATTTTTTGAGACAAGGACTCTCACTGACCCTGGGCTTTCTGATTCGGCTGGCCAGAGAGGTCCAGGGCTCCACCCGTGTCTGCCTCCCCAGTGAGGGCTTACAAACACATGCCAGCATGCCTGGGAAGCCACACTCTGGCCTTTATGCTTGCACACCAAGCTGTCTGCCTGCCAAGTCGTCTCCCCAGATCTTGGCCATGATGTTTTGGGGGGACATGCAAACCCTTGCAATCATAGGTTGGATTTTTTCCTCGTGGTATTTGAGCCTGTCTGACAGTAGATACTTATATTTTGCTGCAAAACAAAGAACTTGGCCTTAAAACAGACGCTAATAGGTGCAGTGTTTCTCTCTATGAAGTGCTTTGAAATCAGTGTTGACAAGCACAGCAAGTTGAATGTAAGAACCCTGTGTAAGGATACTTTTATGCTGTGTGAGTTGTAGTTTGATTTCCTTCATCCCCCAGAAAGAACATGACTCCAGGCCATAGGAAGACCTGGCCTCTGACCCAGCTCCTGGGAAGTGACCTCTAAATTCCCAAAAGTTTCCCCTATGACAGGAGTGTTTTCGGTGCCCTGAACAATTGTGCTAACAAATGACACTGACCAACCCAGAAGAGCACACATGGGACCTGAGTGTGGGAAATGTGAAACCAGACAATGCTCTTGACCTCAGGGAGGGCAGACTGTGCCACAGGGCCATGGGTCCACCCGTGGAGCAAAGGCAGTGACGCCCCAACAAGAGCGTGGTGATCCCTGTGGACAGTCCTGGGAGGGTGGGCCTGAGGAGGATGGGCATGACTGGGCTGATGTCAGAGGGCCAGGAACCCTGTCTACTCCGAAAGCAGCCCCCTGCTTCTGGGTAAGCAGCACAAGTGCCTGCAGAAAACCTCACACTGTGGTTCAGTTTTGTTCCATGCTGCAGTGTCTGCTGAGCCTTCACAATAGAGAAAGTTCTGGAAAACCCTCAGGGCAAGGAAACAATACTTCTGGCTACACAGTACCTGACAGATTATGTAATGAACCCATTGTCCTCATCTGTCTGGGAATGAAAACATTTATTCTGGCAGTAAGGTGGCGCACACTATAATCCCATCTTTTGATGAAGCGAAGAAAAGTTGGGTTATTTTTAGATAATGAACTTGCTTATCAGTCTGGATTTGGAGCAAGGATGTGGAGCCTGCCTCAGTATGGTGCAAAAAGCTCTGGATTCTTGGTCTAGGGCTATCAACATCTGAGGACCTATGCTTCCATGGATGGTTTTCAGGATTGCAAACAGATGAATTACCAAGAGGAATCTTTGTCTCTGGCCTTTGGAGTGGTCTTAGAGTTATATGTGGACATTTGCATGAAGGTCACTATGCCTGATGGCATTTATTTTTTGGGCTGTACAGGATGGAGGTCCTGTCAGTCTGCCAGGGAAGTTTCTGTGATTGGAGGGAGTTCTAAGTGAGTGGACAAGTGTGGAGCTATGCTACATGGTCCAGGCATGTACAGTACACATCAGCATGATGGAAGGAACTGGTACTTTGGGTGCCGTGGACAAGGTCATGTGGCCTCCTGGGGTCTGGATGTGGGAGCAGAGACTTGCTCTGGCCTGGTCACCAAGGGGAGTTTGGGGCAGCACCTGGTCAGCCCTTTTGGATGAAGGAAGGAAACCAGTGTTTCCAGTGTCTCTAGGCTGGAAACACAATGTTATCAGAGGGTGGGAAGCTCAGACAAGTATGCCAACAGAAATGTGACAGTAAAACTGTACACATGAGGTTTCAGATGGACTAGAGCAGGGGCATTTGTGTTGCCTTCTGGTAAAGAATTTGATTTGTCTATGTTTTGCCTATGTTCTTAAAACTGAGGGAGGCTGTGTTGAAAAGGAAGGAATTACAGACCATCAGAGCATCAGGCTGTGGTATGGGCATCACTGGTTACATTTAGCAAGGTTTGCAGTGAGAGTCGGGAGCTCAAAGCAAAGCAGGAAAATGTGCAAACCAGCTGGTTATGGAGAACGTTTAAGCTCATGGGCAGAAAGACCAGTACTGTTAAAAAGAAGCTGAGCAATGTACTCAAGGAAAGTGGGGAAGGAATTGGAAAGACTCTGCCTCCTTCAGGCTCCAGGGCATAAAACTGGATTTATCCGAAAGGCTTTCCTTCAAAAAGAAAAACTCCGCACCTTGTTCACACGAGGCCGCATAAGGAAGTATGTTCCTGGGTTCAGTCACCCAGGCATCTAAAGGCCACTGCATCTGTGCTCCAAGGTCTCAGCCACTGCCGGATGCTGTCCAAGCACTACATGGTGCTGACTTTTGTAGTCATGGAGAATGAAAAAATTACAGGGCTGGGATAGTGTCCATGCAATTATCATGAAGGAAATGTGAATTAAAACTTGGTGAAACACAACGTCATAACCAATGGTGTAGCCACACTGAAAAATAGATAATAGCAAATGTTGGCAAAAACGTGGAAGATCAATGTAAATGGACATTTTTCTTCCACCTGCCGATTTCCAAATAAGCACTCTGGGGCTTATATAATTATAAATGCTTGACCAATATCTTAGGCTTGTTACTAGCTAACTCTTGTACTTAAATTAACCCATATTTCTATCTATGCTTTGCCACGTGACTTGGTACCTTTTCCCAGTACAGCACACTCCTCTTTTACTGTCTCTGCATCTGGCTGGAGACTCCTGACTCCACCCTTCTCCTTCCCATCATTCTTAGTTTGGTTGCCCCACCTATACCTCCTGCCTGGCTACTGGCCTGTCAGTGTTTTATTAAACTGATTTGAGTGACAAATCTTTACAGTGTACAACAGGGTTATTCCGCAGCAGGTAAAACTCTCCTGCCTTGCTGCAGGGAACATAAATAGTAGAGTTGCTTTGAAAAATCATTTGACAGTCTTTAAAATGTTAACCACAGTCCATGCGTCTTAGTCTGCCCAAATGGCTACAAGAATGGTGGCCTGGGGGCTGGAATGCTGGCTCAGAGGTTAAGAGTACTGACTGCTCTTCCAGAGGTCCTGAGTTCAATTCCTGCAACCACATGGTGGTTCTTAACCATCTGTAATGAGATCTAGTGCCCTCTTCTGGCCTACAGGCACATATGCAGACAAAACAATGTATACATAATAAATAAATCAATCTTTTTTTTTTTTTTTTTTTTTTTTTTTTTTTAGAATGGTGACCTTAAACAGCGGAAATGTATTCTCAATTCTCATGGTTTTGGAGTCTGAAGTTCATGATCATGACACCAGTGGATTTAGTGTTGATGGGATTCTGATTCCCAGTTCACAGACTGTTCTCCACCTCCTAATCATAAGGGGTGGGGAACCCTGAGAAGCCTGGATCTCACCATTACACCCCACCTTTGTGACCTAGCCACTTCTCAGCTCCTGAATCTCAGCACACTGAGATTTGGGTTTCAGTATACACATTACAAGGATAACAGATATGATGGATGCTACTGAATTAGAGCATTTCCACTGCTCAGCATTCCTAGGGTTGGAAATACACAGCATGCAAAGCCTAGGTGGATTGCTCTGGCTGATGTTCACCCCAGAAGCAGATGTGAGAGTGGGGAGCCATTAGGTGATGTGGCTGCCAAGTGGGCAAGCTGAGTGTGGGAAATGGCTATGAGGTGTGTACCTGGAGCTCTTAGATGGCAAGTTTAGAAGCAGAATTAGTATCCTGGTTGTATTATCAACAACTACTGAAAGCCAGTATCTGTTCTCAGCCTTTCAAGCTAACCTTGATCATGCCATCCTTGTCCATGACACTTCTTGCTTTTCCTCTAGCTGCTTTACTACTTCATTTCCGGGGTTGGCTCTGGCTCATGTCACCAGTATCCCTCTGTCCCTTCCTGTCTCTCTCCTTTCTTCCCTCCTTCCCTCTATTTCTTCCTTTGTTTCTTTCCTTCTTTCTTTATCCTTCCTCATTATCTTCTCATTTGTCATCCTCATCACCATCATCACTATCATTATTGTCACATCATTCCATCATCATTATCACCATCATCACCATCATTCCATCATCATCATCATCATCATCATCACCATCATATCATTCCATCATCATCATCACCATCATCACATCATTCCATCATCATTATCACCATCATCACCATCATTCCATCATCATCATCATCATTCCATCATCATCATCATCATCATTCCATCATCATCATCATCATTCCATCATCATCATCACATCATTCCATCATCATCAACATCACCATCATCACATCATTCCATCATCATCATCACCATCATCACCATCATTCCATCATCATCATCATCACCATCATATCATTCCATCATCATCATCATCACCATCATCACATCATTCCATCATCATCATCATCATCACATCATTCCATCATCATCATCATCATCATCATCATCATCATCATCACCATCACATCATCATTGTCACCATCATCATCACATCATCATTGTCACCATCATCATCACCATCACATCATCATCATCATCGCCATCACATCATCATCATCACATCATCATTGTCATCATCGTCATCATCATCATCGTATCACTGTCATCATTATCATCATCATCATCATCATTGTCATTATCATAACATCGTCATTGTCATCATCACATCACCATCGTCATCGCATCATCATCATATCATAATGTCACCATTATCATTACATCATCCTCACCACATCATCCTCATCACATCACCAACATCACATCATCATTGTGTCACCATTACATCATCATCATATCACATCATCATCCTCATCACATCATAATCATCACATCATTATCGTCACATCACTATCATCACATCATCATCACATCATAATCACATTATCGTCACATCACTATCATCACATCATTTTCGCATTATCATCACATCATCTTCACATCATCACATTATCATGGACACTCATGCCATGGTGACCATGTGTCACAGGAGGGTTATGTGGCGCTGGTGCTATCTCTGTGGGTTCTGGACATTGGACTCCTATCGCCAGGTTTGTGTGGCAAGCACCTTTATTCATGCAGCCATCTTGCCGACTGCCCTATTCCTGTTGTTCTTATGTTGGAGCCTGCCTTCAGCAGCCTGGGAATGTAGAGGGTGTCCCCTCCTAACTCCTCGGCACTGGTACTGTTGTCATGGTTTGCCATAACTGTGCTGACCAGCCTGCTGCCCCGGAGGAAGGCCCCTGCCCATTGCCGCAGCCCTGCTCTTCAGCTCTGAGGGTCTTCCCCGCCCTCCGCCCTTGGCTTTCTAATCAGTCATTTATCTCTCCTGTTTCAAATGAATCCCCAGCGTTGCTTTATTTAAGCTGTGTGCTGCTTGCTTTGATGGCAGATGTGCACTGCTTCTTGCCTGGCCTTCTTAAAGGGCCAATCACCATGGTAACCACATTACCGAGAACTGCTTTGTCTCCCTCAAATACCCTTCAGAGAAAGGTCATTCTGTATTAACGTCTCCAGCAAAGCCAGCCATGCTCTCAGCTCCGGGCCTCTCATCCCTGTGTGCTGTTCTGGGCCTGTGTTTTCTGTCATGTCATTTCAGAGAACTCAAAACAGAGTGGAATATTGCAAACGGAAAGACTCTGACGCTCAAAGGGGCACATGAGCAGCCGGGTGAAAAGGAAAGGCCTCTTTGGCTGTGATCCTTACAGGGAAAGCTTTTTTGGCTCCTAGTTCTGCTGGCTGTTGCCCTGTCCCCTGTGTGAAGTGAGATGGGGACACCCAGCTGTCATCGAGGTCAGAGGCTGACCTCAAAGGGCAGGGAGGTTGCAGAGGCCCCAGCTCACAGCACTGCTCCAAGCATGGCTGACTGTAGGTATCGGGACCTCTGGCCCTGTGGGGTCAACAGTGGGGTGTTCCTTTGTTTCCTTTGAACCTCTATGGCTCTGATGGAGCCTTTCCTTGGCCACGGGGTTCTGTCCTTCAGAATGAGAGACACTGGGCTGCTTGGCCCTTTGCTTCTTTTTCTGGCAGGAAAGAGGCAGAGGCCTTCAGGCCTGGCAGATTTTTCTAACTATGTGAGCCCAGGAGCCTCCTGTCCTGTCCAGAACTGCCCTGTGTTACCCCTGCCCACTGCCCTCTGTGTGAGCACAGTGGGACAGCACACAGTCCATCCCCACCCTTGCCCTCTGTCCTTTGTGTGTGCACAGTGGGACAGCACACGGTCCATCCCCACCCTGCCCTCTGCCCTCTGTGTGTGCACAGTGGGACAGCACACAGTCCATCCCCACCCTTGCCCTCTGTCCTTTGTGTGTGCACAGTGGGACAGCACACAGTCCATCCCCACCCTGCCCTCTGCCCTCTGTGTGTGCACAGTGGGACAGCACACAGTTCATCCCCACCCTTGCCCTCTGTCCTTTGTGTGTGCACAGTGGGACAGCACACAGTCCATCCCCACCCTGCCCTCTGTGTGTGCACAGTGGGACAGCACACAGTCCATCCCCACCTTTGCCCTCTGTTCTTTGTGTGTGCACAGTGGGACAGCACACAGTCCATCCCCACCCTGCCCTCTGCCCTCTGTGTGTGCACAGTGGGACAGTACACAGTCCATCCCCACCCTTGCCCTCTGTCCTTTGTGTCTGCACAGTGGGACAGCACACAGTCCATCCCCACCCTGCCCTCTGCCCTCTGTGTGTGCACAGTGGGACAGCACACAGTCCATCCCCACCTTTGCCCTCTGTTCTTTGTGTGTGCACAGTGGGACAGCACACAGTCCCATCCCAACCCCTGCCCTCTGTCCTTTGTGTGGGCACAGTGGGACAACACACCGTCCCATTCCAACCCCTGCCCTCTATCCTTTGTGTGTGCACAGTGTGACCACAGGCAATCCTGTTCCCACCTCTGCTTCTGACCCTTCCACAGGAGATGACTGTGACCACATGCAGTTTCTATAGTTCTCTGTCACAGTACAGGCCTGTCCCACCCTGTCCCAACCTGTCCATCATGTGAGAGTTAGCTCCTCACTCCCGAGCTGTCCTTGAGTAGCCACTTAGTGCCTGTTGTCCCCAAATGTCTTCCTCATGTGCTATTCCGTGTGGACTAGTTGAAGGCCATGCGTTGTGTTCTGTATGACGTGTCTCTCTATTTCCTGTGATCCAATAGGGTGCCTCAGCAGCATGGGGCTCCCTAGGTCTGGACTGTGTCACTTGCTCTCGCGGTTAGATTTGGGGTGAGGGCGCCTCATGGGTGGAGTCCTACGCCTCTGTCTCACTGTGGTGAGGACATGGGACCTCTTCTTAAATGCGATCATTTGGGTAGGACGGGTGCCAGAGTTCTGCCGGAAAAATTTTTTGTTTCCTTTTGAAGTAACAAGGGTTCTATGGAATGCTGGGGTGAGCCGTGTAAACAGCCTGACCAGAGATTTCAACCCCAGCCTTCGAGTCTGCAGAATAGAGCTGTTCTTTTCCTCTGGCCGTTTCTATAAAGAACGACATTTCCACTGGGCGTGGTGGCACAGATCCACAATCCCAGCACTTGGGAGGCTGAGGCAGGGGAATGATGGGCGTGAGGCCAGCTTGGGGCATAAAGCAAGTTCCTCACCAGACTAGGGTCATAAGGTCATAGCTAAGGTCCTCTCACACAAAAAGAAAAGAAAAAGGAAGAACACCCACCACCACCACCACCAGATTGAAAACAAAGCAAAACAAAAGGGTTCATTACGGATTCAAGGGTTTCCTACCCAGTGCTCATGCCCCACTTCCCACATTGTTCTTCTTGATGATGGAATTGTCTCGAGTGCCCACAGAGCCTCTTCAATCAGCATGCCTAGTGCGATGCCCTCAGTCCTAGATGAAGCTCCCCTTTCTCTTAGAAAGCCCACTTAAGCTGCTCCGGTTGGCCCCACAGAGACCAGGAAGGAGCCTACTTGCTAAGCAGCCCTGAAGCCTTTAGTGGAAATGTACTTACAAGAAGCCAGGACCCTGGGATGCTGGTTTCTGCTGGGGGATGCTGCTTCTGTGAATGGAATGTCAGAACAGCAAGTGTTGTGTCCTTACTGACTGTTCCCTGGAAGCCCAGTCTATCGACTTACCGCCCCTTTTCTTCTTTACTGTTGGTGCCTGGTGTTAGTGTGTTTCACCTGTTCTCAGCACAGGTTGATTCTGGGAATTGAACCCAGCTCCTCTGTAAAAGCGGCAAGTGTTCTCTGCTGCCCCCTCTCTCTAGCCCCAAAGAAATTACTTTCTAAAGTATGTATGTGCATTTCTTATTTAACTCTGTTTGTATGGAAGGGCACTAACATGTAGATATATATTATATTTAAATGTATAATTTATAAATAAATATATATATTTAAATTTGTACTTTGCTTTAACGTAAAAATGCACTCTGGAATTACTGTTGATTCAATATCGTCTTATGGATGTATTCACTTGTTATGACTGCAGTCCCCTGTCTGTGGCCAGTCTGTTGTATTAGCAGGCTGGCTAAGGGTAGGCCCTTGGGTACAATCCGCCTACATCTGTGGAGATGTTTTTCAGGACTGTGTCTTAGAAGCCAGTCCCTGGGCCAAAGGGAATGTTACTTTTCTAGAGTTTTCAGTCTATGGGGGGCTTTGGTGACAGATCGGAACCAGGGGCCAGGCTAAAAGTTTTCAAAGCTGCTGGCTGCGACGGCTGAGCCCCACTGCTTAGAGGCTCAGGGCCTCCAACATAACAGCAACGTATGGGAAGCAAGAGAACCCCTGGGCCCATGAGAGGCATTTCCCATCTGAACAGGTTCAGTACGTACATTCTTTGGCAACTATGAAAACCTTTCGTGAGATATTAAATCATCATTTCCCACCCCATCCAACACGACATACGAGGCTTTGACCAGGGGGCTTGCCCACAGATCTGTGGTCAGATTTTTCATTTTTTCTCCCAAGCTGGTAAGGGAGACGTGGCATCTATGAGGGACGCTAAACATCTTTTTCACATAGCAGATCCCTTTTCTATGCTGATTCATGAGCCCTATCTATGTGTGTGCCTGTTTCCTGTTGGCTTTTTAACTTGTTGGCGCTTCTGTTTTAAACAGTAGTTTGTATGTTAACTTTCATATGTGAGAGACAATGCAATGTTTTCTGCCCATCTCCCTTCTTGTCTGACTTGTTGACTGTTTTTCTGAAGATAGAGGTATCTTAAGTCCCCCTCCAGGACGGTAGAGTTGAGGAACCTGTGGGACCCGTGTAGGAGCTAGCCCAAAGGCGAGGTAGCTACTCCCTCCTGAAAGTGAGCACTCTGATCTTAGCATTGTCCTGTCTCTGCTGTGGCCACCTGGCCTGCAGGGCTGGTTTCTTGTTTCCATGTGTTTTCTCTCTGTATAAGTTGGTATCTTTATATCAGGATTCATCTAGTCTCCAATACTTGGTTATTCACTTATGTATCGATGTCAGTATGGACTCTTGGATATATATTGTATTGTATTAATGGTTATGCCAGTGTTATCTGCACAGGCATTCTGGTTGCTCAGCTCTAGAGTTCTTTCCTGAGGGTTCTCAGGAGCATCCTGCATCTTCTTCTGCCTCTTCCTATCTGTGTCCTTCCTTCTGGTTCTACAAGATGTACATATTCTTCATTCTTGCTCTAACCTGGAACCTGCTGTGTCTTAAGGAACCCTTGTGTTGTAGGGTAGTGTTAAAATCCAGTCTGGTCTTGGTGTGCCCATGGGGGCTGAGGTGACCTCTAAACCCTCAGTACCTCCAAAGTTGCCTCCTTTCCTTCAGGGCATAGTATTTTTTTTTCTTACTTCCCCTTTCCCATTATGTATGCATTAAGACAGCCTGTAGTGGAAGACTCCAGGAATTTAGAAAGAAACAGACATCAATCCATACCACATATCAGTGAATCATTATAATTATTATATATACTTATCTCATTATATACTCTATCTATCTATCTATCTATCTATCTATCTATCTATCCTTTCAATAATCCCTTGTTTGTCTTGCTTTTCTTCCTCAAGCAATGCTGAACAAAAGGTGTCAACAGAGAAATTGGAAGTCTCTGGGCTTGGAAGTCTATTGTATCCTGGTTCTTCTCTGTAGCTTGGTGAACAGGATGAGGATGGCAGGGTTGTCCTCTGAAGAAACTCTCTGGGGACTTCCACCATTGAGGACAGTTGCTCCTCTTTTCTCACCCCATCTGACCATGCCAGACAATGATGAAGGCCCTAGGGACCTTGCAGAGTAGCCTGCAGAGCTGCCTATTAAAGATGCAGGGAGGTGGGGGCCACTAGCTGTGCCCTGCCCCTCCACACGCAGCAGGCAATAACTTAAGACATGCTTCTTGATTGACATATGGAGAGAACTGTATCCTCATGGCCGTCTATCTCCTTGAACTCATGAAATGATCAGTCTAAAGCCAAAGGAAGCTGGTCTGACAAAGTGATGTGCAGAGACTGAGGGTAACGAGGATGTGCGCTGGAGTTGCCGATGCATTCAGGTTTTGTACCTGTTAGTTATGGGAGGACACACATCTTATTTGAACTCTGGCTGGCCTGGGCCAGTTTCTGTTCCTCTGAGAATACTGGATCCTGGTCACCGAGGGAGATGACTCTTCCTAGAGAAGGCTCTTCAGTGCCCCCTCTGTTTTTCCCCTGCTTCCCTAGGAAGTCTTTGCTCATGGCCAAGGTCAGCTTCTGGCTTGGCACACAAGACTCAGGAAGCCATGTGGTGCCCAGGGTCCTAGCATAGGGCACAGAGTGGCTTCAGCTCCTGCTGCAAATGGAGCTGTACTTGGTTTGGGATGGGAGGCCAGGGCAGGGTGCTCAGGGGGAGAGGCAGTACCTTCTCAAAATGGATGGCAAACTTCTTAGGTTTGTTCCACGATACTCTCTATGGTTTTCTATCTTTGTTACTCATTTTCCTGGTGACTTTGATCATCTCTAGCCTCCTCATGGAATGTATTTTTCCCCCACACTTTCTTTTTCTGTTTTCCAAATGTGAGCCAAAGTTCCCAGAAGAAGCCACACCCACTGTTGCAGATTCTACAGGGCTGATGGATCAGAACCTCATGGTGATGGAGAACTTCAGGTTCAGAGAAGGATTGTCTCATGCCATTGTTAGTCCTTTTCATAGTCACCCATTCCCTGTCGTATGCCACCTTTGGGGCGACTTCTGCTGCCTCCTAGCTACCATTCCAGGGTAGGGGGCGTGTGGATTAGGAACATTAGGTAGGAGGAACGGAGATATGAAACACAGAGAACAGGATGTACCAGGAGGTGAATACTGAATC